>NC_092134.1:40490918-45490918 GCF_043159975.1 Macaca nemestrina | reverse complement strand
GAGCTGGAGGCCATTATCCTTAGCAAACTAAGGCAGGAACAACAACAACAAAAATACTGCATGCTCTCACAAGTGAGAGCAAAATAGTGAGAACATATGGACACATAGAGGAGAACAACAGATACACCCTATTAGAGGGTGGAAGGTGGGAGGAGAGAGTGGATCAGGAAAAATAACTAATGGGTACTAGACTTAATACCTGGGTGGTGAAATAATCTATACAACAAACTCCCATGACAAGTTCATCTATGTAACAAACCTGCACATGCACCTTTGAACCTGAAATAAAAGTTTTTTTCTTAAAAAAAAAAAAAAGAACTGGACTGAAAATGAAGAAGACATAGAAGCCAGAAGAAAACAAAAATTAAAAACTATCCAGTAAAGCAGTGAGGGAAAAGAATAGGAGCTATGTGACAGTACTATAGTGTTGGTTGTAGCAAAAGGGACTGAGAGCCTGGGAGGAAAGGGTTCTGGTTAGGATTTCTAACTTAGTAGAGAAATGTAAGAAAAATCACAGGATAGAATAAACACAAATAGGGTAAGGAAAAATAAAGGCAATTAAAATTAAGAAAAATACAAATGAGTTAAATTCATGATATATTATCTGGTTCTGCAAGCAAATAATATTTATATAGCAACAAAACATTAACATAGCTTACTTATTTTCTTTTTATAATTTTGAGAATTTAAAACATATACAGAAGCACAAATATAATAAGCACACATTACTGCACCCCAAATTTTGCCATATCTATCTCCAAGTGTTCTATTGTATGAAAAAATATAATTTTGTGGAAGAAATTGAAATACTCATTGATCGTTATATTGCCTTTCCTCATTTTCAGAAACTGCCACTACCACAAATCTATGTAACTTTTGAAAGTTTACAGTTTATATAAATATTTGTTTATAGACTTTTTAAATTGTTACATAAACATACTTGTTATCTACAAATGCAAGCTTTTCACCTTTAATGCTACGTGTGTGCCTGTGTATGCATTTGAGTGAAAAGCCTTCCCTTCTACAAGATAGCAGTCTCCGCAAATGCCACTCTTAACGAAATAGGGCTTATGGGGAAAACACAGCTGGGAGAAACAACTGAAAATCCATGCAACTTTGTAATCAGAGAACCAACAAAAGCAATAATAATTTTAATAAAAAATAGCTCAATTAAAAGTATTCCCAGTTATTACTTTACTTTAAAATAAAAAGTAGCTTGATAAAAGAGGAGGCAAGAGAAGTTTGAGGCTGATGATTTAGAGGGACAAGAGCAAAATGTAAAAAATGAACAAAGATTAGAAAGTACTGCACCATCAGCGTCTCAGACAGAACAGGTGGCCAAATCGGCCAAGAGAAGACCATGGAGAGGAAGAATATCAGAAAATGTACTACACTGTATTGGTTTCTATGTAGTTGGCTCTGGCTGTATTAGTAAACTTTGAATCAGCCACTGTCAAATGGTGGCACAAAATGTTAACATGTGGGGGGAAGCAGCACTAATGAATTGCTGCAACATATTGTTTTCTTAGTCACTAGTCATATATGTGCTAACTGGCATAACAAGAAACATCAACTGCAGCTGAACATACTACATACAGTATTATTATATCTGTATGTCATTTGCATAAAAACATCCCACTGCAAAATAACCACCACTCACTTCACTTACCTTTTTTGCTCAACAATATGTTCTTGAGATTTATTTACAGTCATAGATATATAGCTAATATATTCCTTTCAACTACTGAGTATTATCCATTCATCTAAATTGTTCTGACAGTCTCTATTTTAATACGTGAATTTAAGCTTCTGCATTTATAATTATAAATGTATTTCAAATTATTTATAATAATTTGGCCTTTATTACACTCTTTCTGATTTTTTTTATTTTTCTGGATGTACATGATTTTGTTCTAATGGTTTAGTAATATTTATGTAGCTTCTATTCTTTCATATTTGCTCCACTCTCTTCATGGTTTATCAATAATATCTAAAATTAATCATCTCATCCCCTACCAGCAAAAGACAAGGAATCTTAACATAATTGAACTTTTCCTTGATCTCCTCTACACATTCATTTCATTTTATTCTTATCTAGAATTTTATATTCTAATCTAAATTTGTTTATATTATTACTGCATTTACTCTCACAGTAAGTAAATAGTTAGGCTTGACATTTATTCTGCTATTTTATTTGCAGGCTGTTGTTTTATGCTTTTTATTGAAATCATGTACCTTTTTTTCAGGGATGGTCTATGGAAGTAAACTCCTACAGCCTTTGTATATCTTTATTTTATGCTCACTTATCAATGATGATTTAATTGGGAATATAATTCTAGGTTGAGAGTCATTTTCCTTCCGCTCTTTATTTTCATGTATGTATTTCTGTGGATGAGAAGACTTCTGTCAACTTAATCTTCCTTCCTTTGTAAGTCATCTTCATATTTACTTATTTCTTTTAAGATTTTCTTATCATTGATGTTATGCAAATAATTTCTTTCACTGTGTGTAAATTTATTATTTATCCTATTCAGCTCTCAGTAAACATTTTCAGTCTAGAGTTAAATGTTTGTTTCTGGAAACAAAAAAATATTTCTTCAATTATTTATTTTCCCTCATCCTAAAAAGTACCTTTTGAAAAATGCC
This sequence comes from Macaca nemestrina, assembly GCF_043159975.1. NCBI lineage: Eukaryota > Metazoa > Chordata > Mammalia > Primates > Cercopithecidae > Macaca > Macaca nemestrina. The sequence continues at coordinate 45,488,272 of NC_092134.1, read as the reverse complement.
TAGTAAGCATATATTTGAGTTTACCAGTCTCTTTTCTGCTTCTTAACTTCTCTTCCATATGTTGCATTTCTTTGTACTGTTTCTGTGTGGTTTACTTTGCTATACATTTAAATATACCATTTCTCTTTAATTGACTGTAGTTTACCATTCTTCTCTTATATTGGTAACCCTCTTGTCCTGTAAGCAAAGAGTATATTTTTTACTTCCAAGACTTATTTAATTTCCTTCACCCATCTGCAGACCCTTGTTTCGTAACTTTCTGTTATGGTTGCAGGGACATTTTATCTCTTTAAGAACTATATACATATTAATTCTAATGTCTTTTAAATATAGTTTAACTGTGCAACCTTTAATTATCATGTTTAGTTTCTATGCAGACTTTTGCATTTGCATTATATATATATGTATGTGTGTGTATATGTGTGTATATATATGTGTGTGTATATATATGTGTGTGTATATATATATATACATGTGTGTGTATATATATATATATACACATACACACACACCTTTCATTTTGTCAGCAAGCTCATCATATTTGAGGCTGTATCATGAAAGTGTTTTTTTTCTGGTATGTAATTTCCATTTACCTGGGTCCATCTCTCCAGGTGGGACTGGTAGTCACACATTGGTTCGTAATCCTGTGCCAGCATTGGCCAAATTTTCAGCTCTGAATGGCTGCCTCTCTTTCTTCCTCAACTCTTGGGAGGTTATGAGAACCTCCAGCTCCATTTCTTTTTTGACCAAGCTTTGAGGTTTTTTTCTCCTCATTCTTGAACTTAGTCTCTTCTTCCGATGGGCCATATGGTCACTTCTTATTTTAAACGGTATTTTTTTTCTCTTTTTCTGGCTTGTTGAGATGATTCTCTTGGTATTCTGCACACCTGTGCATTTTAACTGATATGTGCTTGTGTATGTATCTATGTATGAGTATAAATATCTTTTTATACATTCGCGAGAGAGAGGGGGGATTAAGATTCTTTTCACTCTGATCAATCTTAAGAAAAATTTATAGTTAATTGATTTCTAACTTTTAATTTATAAACCCCAACTTCTGGCACTTTCTGCAAATCTCATTATTCTTTCTTTTGTTCACTCATTGTATAAAACTTAATACCATCTGATATGGTGCATATTAATTGCCATATATGTTGCTTAAGGTTGATCATTCCCCACTTAAAAAACAAAAGTCCTGAGGTTGACAACATTGTTTACTGATGTCTACCTACCTTGTAACAAAAAGTACTTAAACATAGTAGGTTCTCAAAAGCTATGCCAAATGAAGAAATATATAAATTAAATCACCATAAACAAATTGTGGTTATAAAGAATAATGTAAATGTCATCCACATTGGCATTATAAAAGTATAAATCCAGAAATTGGGAAGAAAGGAGAGTCAAACAATAAAAATATAGCAGATGCATTAGTATCCTCTTCATATAAATCTGGGATCAAAGCTGCTGGCTATAGTTAAAGAAAGGAGAAAGAAAAGCACAAGTATACTCCTTCATGTTGACAATTAATCGACAGAGGGAAAATTTTATATCATGATATAGTGGTGGCATTAGGAGGACAGAAGATATTTACCAAGTCAGCTAAGTTGTCTTCTATTATAATAAGAAGTTAATATATAAAAATCAAGAAAATATATTATTAATAGAAATGGAGACAGCCACCTGAAGAAACAGTTCAAAGAGACTATTGCTTAGACTATAGCTCACAGTGCTTCAGGTGAATGCAACTAGTAACTGGAAGTAGTGATACTACGAACTAACGCTTTTCCTTGTAAGCCCGTCGAAATACTTGATTCATTTTTAGTACGTGCATATTTTATTTTGATAAAAATAAAGCAATGTTGTTAGATATAAGGATGGAGCAGGAGAGATTGTGGAAGAAAAAAGAAGTGAAATAATAAAAGGAAGAAAGATTCTGGAGTATCTGGTTTCGTATTCCTTTTTGTTCTGATTTTCATGGTTGATATTCATTTAAAAACCTGAACATTTTTATTTGTGATATGCAGGGTTAAGCAGCCTAATGATCATGAGGAAAACATCATCCAAGCAAGTATAGAAGTAAGCATTGTTTGCTCTTATAAGAAGGAGAGAAAATTCATGGAACGATTAAACAGCTAAAAAGCACACAGAACACCATTATATTTTGTACATTAGTAGGCCAACAACAAAACAGTAATATTGATTCTTTCCTAACAGAAACCAAAGATCAATCTCTTGCCCTAGAATAAATAGATTTATTTCCAACAGAAGGTAAGAATTAATTCTTGCATACAACATTTTCTTGACGGGTAAACCATCCTTTATTTTCCTCAAGTCTCATGATCAATGGCTGTAAATTTACTAAACAGAGAGGCAGAAGAAGTTTACTAAAAGCAGTTTTGAAGAGGAAGAGAGATAACAAGTCTGTGAACACTGTTCCTCTGACTCCCATACATCACACTAGAGAAGGAAACGTTGTGGTGACAACAGTCAACTGGAAGATCAACACTAAGGCCCAGTGATTCATCATCATCGTCAATCCATTGGAAAAGTCTGTTCTGGAACTTTCTGGCTGTATTTGTTCTGATTCATCTAAATACCAAGGTGGTAGGTATTCGCTGTAATCATCTTCAAAATTGATTTCGTTATTGAAAGCTTTAGCAGTATCATGAATATTTAATGACACTAGAGAAAAAATAGGCTTTAAAATATATCTCAAAATTGCCAATGAAAATGCTTAGATGGCAGACAACAGTTTCCAAGGTGAAAAGTTTTATTGAATAAATGCAGAGACAGCTGTTGTCCGAAAATTACATTTTTGCCAGTCCCGAGTGAGACATGTTCTTACACATCACAACATTAATAGTCACATTGTGTTACTTGATTTAGTGCAACATAATGCAGTGTGACTAATGCAGCCCAGTGGTACAGATTCATGTAAGAGAAAAATCCATCACCTAGGAAATGCGGAACAAAGATTCACTTTTCTGAAAACAAAGGTTAAATAAATCAAAGTTTTCTGAAAAAGGAAAAGTCATGCAAAAGAGAGTTTTATTCCAAAACACATTTCAATCACCTTTGCAGTGATTCCCTGGATACATTAGAGAAGGGAATAGGCATCAAACATGAAATCCTTTAAGCTGTTTGAACTAAGCTGTACTTAGTGCTTCTACAATATCTTCCTCTGTAGTACCAATCTTCTAAAGCAATAGCTCCTTCATCAGTCTTACTATGCATTGCCCGGATGACTGCTACACAGGCCCAGTTGACACGGTAGTGTCCTTTCTCCATCAGCATCTCTAAAAATATACTTAGGCTATTGAGGAGATAACAGAAAACTACCTTTAAAGTCCACCTTTTATGGACTACTAAAGAGAGAGAAATATGCAGGGAAAAAGGGTCACTACAAGCCTATGGTTGGTTTTTTGTTATGTTTATTTATCTGTATTCTTTCCTTGTCAAGAATATATGTGAATCCTTTTCTATCTAATAATATGCATTGGACAGGTAACAAGATATAAAAATTGGACCTCTCAGTAAATACTTCGAAACAGGAAGAATTTTTATTTTACTTCTCAGGAAGTTGTATTAAAAAATGTAAGAGGAAAAAGTCCTACATGGGTATTTGGACTTTACTATCAGCACCAAAGTCGTTATATTCTAACAAAATGAGGTCATTTTAATATTGTCACTTCAGGTACTGCTCAATGAATGTCTTCTTTATTTCCTTTGTCTCAACCCTGCAATATTGCTAATTAACTCAGAGAATATTTTAAGTCCAAATGCTAAGTAATTGTTAGAAGCTTTTAAAAATTTTTCCTAATTGGACTATCTGCCCGTAAGCTTATTTTTCACAATTATTGAGCATTTACATTTTTGTTCATTACTTTGTATACATTATGCTATTTGATGCAGCAAGACTGCAACATACATATTATTATTTCCATTTTCCATATGAAGAGGTATGGTAGAGTTGGTATTTTAGTACAAATTTGGTGGCTTCAAAAATACACTTTTGCATCACCTACAGTAGAGTGATTCCGACATTAGAAATATTCAATAAATAGTCATAGACTTTAAAAGTTGAAAAGGACTAAAGTCTTCATCTACTTCAATGTCCAAACAAGCTACTAAACATCTATATAACATTTTGACAACTGGTGATCCAGGCACAGTGGAGGATTTCATTGTTAGAATCTTATTTATTCAAGGTTATCTGTACTACTGGTGGGCAATTCAAACCAACAGAAAGTTCTTCAAACTAAACTGAATTAAGCCTCCACAGACAATGTCTAATGACATTTGCATGTTAAGTTCAATGCAGTCACCGAATATAAACTAATTTTTTTATTTTTATTTTTATTTAGTTATTTATTTATTTATTTTTGAGAGGGAGTCTCACTCTGTCACCCAGGCTAGAGTGCAGTGGCACAATCTCAGCTCACTGCAACCTCCACCTCCCGGATTCAAGTGATTCTCCTGTCTCAGTCTCCCATGTAGAATTACAGGTGTACACCACCACGACTGGCTGATTTTTTGTATTTTAAATAGAGATAGGGTTTTGCCACACTGGCCAGGCTTATCTCGATCTCCTGACCTCAAGTGACCCGCCTGCCTTGGCCTTCCAAAGTGCTGGGATTACAGGCAAGAACCACCGTACCCAGTCAGATAGTAAATTAATTTAAACAAGCACTGCCTGTGCTAGATTGTTACACTGACAGCTTCTAATGAACCACAGCTCCCAGTATTCACGTTCTTGTATAGTCTCCTCTCACACAAAATCTCAGCTTGGTCATGTTACTTGATTTAGCCAAAATATTAGTGGCAAGCATGGTGCAATTGGAGGGTTAGCACATTGAAGCTTATTCTCTTGGAAGCCAGGGTCCATGGTGTAAAGAACCTGAGCTCGTCACTGAATGAAGAGAGGTCATGTAGCAAGACACCCTGGAGGATAAGAGGTAGTCTTGGACACTGTAGCCTTAGCCAAACTCCCAGCTGATTGCAGCCTTATGAGTGATCACAGCTGTATCATGAGAAATAATTTGTTTTTATTTGTCACTGCTAAGTTTGGAGATGGTTTGTTATATAGCAAGAGACAATTGGTAGACTGCCTTTAAAGGCCCTCACATCTATTAAAGGAGAGATACCTGCAAGTAACTAAAACACACATACACAAAAGAACAAACACATATACATTATGACAATCAAATTAGCTTTGCCTTCATCAAGGCATCCGTCCCAACTTCCGTCAGGAGAAGATTTTCAGATCTTTTGACCCCCTTAGATGGTGTACCCAGAGTGTGTTATTGAATCAGTTTCATATGTAAGTGGTTCATTTAATGAAATGATCTTGTTAAAGAGAATGTTGATGATGATAATAATATGTATCACTTATTGAATGCTTATTCTTATTAGGTACCAGGCACTATGCAGATTTATTTAAATCCCTTTAACAGCTTCCTATACATGTACTATTATTTTGCCTAGATTTTAGTTCCAAAAACTGGGGCACAGAGTTATTTTGTGAGTTTCCACAAGATTATATATCTATGATTGGCAACCCCAAATTCAAAACCTAGGTATATCTGGCACTGAAATTTGTATCTTTCTCCACTATATTCTCCACAGATTCACCTCAGGTAGTACTTTGAGGATACACAGTGAAGTAACCTCAAAACATATATGTAAGTAAAATGAATTGTCCTCTGCGAGTTAAACTATGAAATCAATACATAATATATAATATAAAAAGTAAGCAAAGCTATATTAAGGAGACAAGATGAATTTCAGGCTTGAGCAAAATATGGTTGATAATTAATGTCATTAAATACACCTAAGGACAGAGTGGAAGCAATTTAAAGAACAGACAAATTTAGAAACTGAAAAAGAGGTGTCAAAGCAAAGCAGTGGCAGAGCTAATTTAGAAACTATTCCGGGGGAAAGTATCCCAACAACTGTATGTTCAATTGATGTTGTAGGTATTTTTCCATGGGGAGATTGATTCATAAGGTGAAACAGAATGATTCAAGTATTGATTTGATCCATTCAGCTGATTTTCTTTGTTCTTCAGACACCCTTCTGATTATAATTTGACTTTTCATGACCCATGGAAGGTCTGTAATTTGGTGTCCCAGTTTCTGTACTTCAGTCTAATTAAATCTAAAACACTACGATAACCTTGGCTGACTCCATTAAGGTGATAATGCGCTGTGGTCTCTGGGTATTTGGCCAGACCTGCCATAGAAATTTGACCTCTTTAAATGTGAAATTTGTCTTTCAATTAAAAGGTATTAGTCTAGTCAGTGCTTGTCTCGTTTATACCCACATTTAAGGAAATCTCTAGTCACTCCCCCTATTGAATGAGCAGGGAATTATTTACCCCTAGCCTTATTCCTTGCTGAATGAAATAAGGTTGCACAAATCACTTACTTATAACATAGTATAATATAGAAAGGAAGTGCCTGGGCTCCAACAGCTACCTCTGGGATTCAAATATGAGCTCTGCACAAAGTAGCTGTGAATTTCTTTTTTTTTTTTTTTCCACTTCATTGCCACTTGGAGATACCGTGCTGTTTTGTTCTGGTTTTACAAATTGAAGGTTTGTGGCAAACCTGCATTAAGCAAGTCCATTGGCATGATTTTCCCAGAAGTATATGCTCACTTCATGACTCTGAGTTACACGTTGGTAATCCTCATATTTAAAATGTTTGTATCACTATTATATTTGTTATGGCGATCTGTGATCAGTGGTCTTTTTTCATGTATGAATCATTTATGATGTACTGTTTTCTCTTTTTTTAACTTTTATTTGAGGTTCAGGCATACATGTGCAGGCTTGTTATATAAATTGCCTGTCACAGGGTTTTGGTGTACAGATCATTTCATCATTCAGATAATAACCATAGTATCAGATAAGCACTTTTTCAGTCTTCAACCCCCTTCCACTCTCCAACTTTAAGTAGGTCCTGGTGTCTGTTGTTCCCTTTTTTGTGTTTATACATTCTCATTGTTTAGCTCCTATTTATAAATGAGGACATGCAGTATTTGGTTTTCTGATCCTGTGTTAGTTTGCTTAGGATAATTGCCTCCAGCTCCATCCATGTTGCAGAAAGGGACATGATTTCATTCTTTTTTAGGGCTGTGTAATATACCATGATGTATATGTACCACAATGTTTTTATCCAGCCTACCAGTAATTGGCATTTAATATAGTCTTTGCTGTTGTGAAGGGTGCTGAATGAACATGCATATTCATGTGTCTTTATGGTAGAACGATTTATATTCCTTTGGGTATATACCCAATAATGGGATTGCTGGGTAGAGTATTAATTGTTTTAAGTTCTTTGAGAAATCACCACAGTAATCTTGTGTGATCAGTGACTGAACTAATGACTGAGCTAATTTACATTCCCACAATGACTGAACTAAATTACATTCTCACCAGCAGTATATAAGCACTCCCTTTATGGCTGCAACCTCACCAGCATCTGTTGTTTTTGACTTTTTAAATAATAGCCATTCTGACTGGTATGAGATGGTATCTCACTGGGATTTTGATTTCCATTTCTTTAATAATTAGTGATGTAGAGCATTTGGCCATATATATGTCTTCTTTTGAAAACTGTCTGTTCTTGTCCTTTGCCCACTTTTTCATGGAATTGTTTTTCACTTATTAATTTGTTTACGTTCCTTATAGTTCCTGGATATTAGACCTTTGTTGGATGCATTCATTTGCAAATATTTACTCCCATACTGTAGGGTGTCTGTTTACTCTGTTAATGGTTTCTTTTACAGTGCAGAATTTGTTAGTCCCATTTATCAATTTTTTGTTTTGTTGCAATTGCTTTTGGAATCTTCATCATGAAATCTTTGCCAGGGCCTATGCCCAGAATGGTATTTCCTAGGTTATCTTAAAGGGTTTTTATAGTTTAAGATTTTATATTTAAGTTTTATATCCATCTTGAACTGATTTTTGTATATGGTGTAAGGAAGAGGTCCAGTTTCAATCTTCCACACATTGCTACCCCTAGCACCATATATTGAATAGGGAATTTTTTCCCCATTGCTTGTTTTTGTTGACTTTGTCAAAGATCAGATGTTGGTAGGCGTGTGGCTTTATTTCTGGACTCTTTATTCTTTTCTGTTTTTCTATATGTCTGTCTGTGTACCAGTACCATGCTGTTTTGGTTACTGTAGCCTTGTAATACAATTTGAAGTCAGGAATGTGATACCTCCAGCTTTGTTCTTTTTGCTTAGGATTGCCTTGGCTATTTGGGCTCTTTTTGGCTCCATATGATTTTTAAATAGTGTTTTTCTAATTCTGTGAAGAATGTCATTGGCAGTGTGATAGGAATAGCATTGGATCTATAAATTGCTTTGGACAGTACGACCATTTTAACAATATTGTTTCTCCAATCCGTGAACATAAAATGTTTTTTTCATTCGTGTCATCTCTGATTTCTGTGAGCAGTGTTTTGTAATTTGCTATAGAGAACTTTCACCTCCCTGGTTAGCTGTATTCCTAGGTATTTCATCTTTCTGTGACTTATTTTAAATGGGATTGCATTACTGATTTGGCGCTCAGCTTGGAACTCATTGGTGTATAGGAATGCTACTGTTTTTTGTACATTGGCTTTGTATTCTGAAACTTTGCTGAAGTCATAAGTCATCAGATTCTCCAAGGTTGAAATGAAATAAAAAAATGTTAAAGGCAGCTAGAAAGAAGAGACAGATCATCTACAAAGGTAACCCCATTGGGCTAACAGTGAACCTTTCGGCAGAAACCCTAAAAAGGGTGTCTATATTTAGCATTCTTAAAGAAAAGAAATTTCAACAAAAAAAATTGATATTCAGTTGTGAATTTTTTATTTAATTTAATTATTTATTTATTTATTTTGAGACAGAGTCTCACTCTGCTACCCAAGCTGAAGTGTAGTGGGATGTGATCTCTGCTCACTTCTGACCTCAAGTGATCCGCCCACCTCAGCCTTCCAAAGTGTGGGATTACAGGTGTGAGCCACCGCTGCCAGCCCCAGTTGTGAATTTCTACAACTCACTAAACCATGCCCTAAACTAAACTAGTTTTCATGTCTACAAAACAGAAGTAATAACATAATGCCTAGCACAAAGAACTGTAAACCTTAAATGAGTCAATACACATAAAACGTTTAGAATAGTGCATGGCAGGTAGTAAGCACTCAATGTTAGTAGTGATTACGGTGATGACGATGATGATGATGACATTGATAATGATGGTGTCTGGTTCATCTTGGCTCAAAAAGATGAACTGAGCTGTAAAAAAAAAAAAAAAAAAAAAGTCTTTTATCATTTACGAAAGAGACGTAGAAAAGATCCACCAGTTTCTGATCTGAACTAGATCATGTCAAGCTTACTGTTTCATGAGTAGAATGAGAAAACAGGCAAAGGTGGTCAAGGAGAGGAAAATAAATCACACAAGTAGAGACAAGCAAAAATGAAAGAAACTTTGAAACTCCTGAAGCATGAAGAAAGTATCCTTCTTTCCAGATTTTCAGTTTTTGGTTAGTTCTATGCTTCTGAGGTAAAACTTAATTTGTTTCTTGTTATTAGATGATTATGAAATTGCCAGTTGTGTCCTTACTATACACAATGCCCTTCTCCCCACAGCCATTTAATTGGCTTTCTCATTCTTGCATCTGCAAAATGTACCTTTTGAAATGTGTATCATTGAATTTTTTTTGAGCTACTCCAGTCTTTTCCATCTTGTTCTGCTTCTCTTGGCATTCATCATTTGAATCTGCCAAATCAATAATGTGAACAGTGTTATAACTGGAAATAAGAAATGATCTGAAATTCACAGGAAATTAGACTGAAGTGAATATAGGAAATACAATCGCCTCCCAGACACAGAATGGATTTTTATGGGCTCAGTAAGATATGCCCCAACCCCCACCAGGACCTAAACAAGAAGCATTTAATTACTTAGGGTTATCATTTCATTAACACAAATTCTTGACATTCACATCTAACAGCTGATCCTCAGCTTTCTGCTTATTTCTCTCTTTTTGTCGGCTCCTGTCTGTTCTCCGCCTCTCAGTCTTTCTCCTTTGTTTTTGTTTTTCCTTAGCTTCCATCAAAGCTACCACTTCTAAAGCACTGAATTTTAAGCTCCCTCCTCAAATCTCTAAGGAGTCTATGCACACTTTCTAAAAACAAAACAAAACAAAACCTGTATATCATACAGCTTAGATTCTAATGGTTAAAATTGAATTAATGGGAGCAGATTGATGGTATATTGCCACTTTAATTAAAGAGGGTTATGGAATGGCATTTTAAATAGCAACATCATTTTCTAAATTGACATAGCTCCATTATAAGGAAAAATCCTTAAATTGAACCTCAAGTCAAACAGTTTATCTTCCAGTAAGACAGGATATTTTAGTAAATTTTTAATCTGCTGACAAAATATTCACTACAAAATAAAAGGATTTTCCCTATTTTATTATTTTTGCCTGAATCTTAGTACTAGAGAGGCTCTAAAATTATTTCCAGATACTTCAAAAAATAAATTTTAAGTGCTCCACGACTAGAAGGAAGCAGAAATACATTTCTGGACAAATCTAGTGGAATAGCTACAAACCACGTTTCTAAAAATAGTTGTTTCTATTTCTTTTGACAGATACATCATACCTTTCCTATGATCTCTCTTGCATCTTAGAAAGGAGCCTCGGGTCATTGAGTCTTAGCACTAGAGAGAATTGTTTGAGATTTAACTAGTGTCAAACAATTTGGTCTGGCAAAGTCAGACCCACAATGCTGGCCTTAAGTTAACAATCTGAAGCATTTTTCACCCGTATCTTGCATTATTTGCAAATCAGCTCCAATATCTTATACCACTCATATAAAGTTCTTGACTCAAAAATCTTAGGATGTGGAAGTTTCATTACGATTTCGGCAAGGACATTGTGCTATTTTTAAGATAATGAAAAAAATCCTCTCCTTTGTCATTTTTAAGATTGGTGTCCTAGAACAAATCAAGGAACATATTTTTTACAGAAAACTTTTGAATTTTGGGTTACTGAAAAAAAATTTGTTTTGCTTTGTTTTCAAATTATAAAACAATTTAAATATGTATACAATAGTAGAGAATAACATAGCACACATATGTTTACTAAATATCCAGTTTTATTAAATTTTAAGATTTCAGTATCTGTACTTCAGCTTATTTTTAAGATATAAAACACAGAGGTGAACCCTCTGAGTATTACTCTGATCCATTTCTCTCTTTCTCTGAAGTAGCTACTATCATAGTTCTCTCATTTATTATTTTCATGAATATTTTATTTGTTTACTGAATGTTCATGTATCTACAGGAAATATATAGTGCTTATATGGTAATAAAAATAATAATCTAAATAGAAGCATGTTGAAACTTTCTTGCAACTCGTTTTATCTTGTTGGTAAGTGTAGCTCTAGTTCATTTGTATGAATGGCTATCATTTCCCATTTTACAAACACGTTGCTGTTTATTTGTTCTACTATTGATAAACATTCTGATTGTTCTCAATTTTTCCTACAAACGACTCTACAATGAATGCTTTTATCACACCTCCTTCTGAACTTGAGTGAATTTCTCTGTGGTATGTACTTAGTAAAATAATGTTTAGGTTATTTGGGGTGTTTTCTCTTCAAAATGGCCATACCAATTTTAGACTCTATGTATACTTAGAGTTCATCAGAATGTACAGAAATTCTCATTTGTCTACATCTTCAACTACACATGCTATTCCCAGATTTGTAATTATTTGTGCAACTAATATATATATATATATGTGTGTGTGTGTGTGTGTGTATAAAATAGTTTGTTGATTTTAATTTTTATTTCCCTGATTATAATAGAGGGAAAATTACTGCATTAGTTTCTCTAACTATTATAATAAGTTACCATGAAGTTAGTGTCTTAAAACAATAATACAACTTTGTTTCCTCACACTTATAGAGGTCAAAAGTCTAAAATTTGTTAGCTAGGCTGCATTCCTTCTGGAAACCAGGACAACTTTGCCTTTTCAGCTTCTAGAGTTTGCCTGCATACCTTGGCTCACAACCCCTTCTTCACATTCCTCCAAACTCTAGCTTTCATCATCACAAACCCAACTACTTTCTTATCCTCTGCCTCCCTCTTATATGGGGGCCTAGTGATTACATTGTACCCACTCAGATGATCCCAGATCATCTTCCCATTTCATTACTTACTTTTATAGAGTCCCTTCTACCATGTAAGATAATAGTTATAGGTTCCAGGAATTAGATGCAAACAGCTTTGGAGGGGGCCTTTATTTAGCCTACCAGAAATAGGTATTAACAATTTGGAAATTCCTCTAAAAAACTTCGTATTTATATCAATATACCTATTATTCTCCTAAGTTGTCTTTTGCTAGGTGATTTGTGACGATTTTGTTTTTAAGGGAAAATTTTATGAATAGTGTCAATTATAGACACTAAAAATGTCTTCTAGTCTGTGGTATGTGTTCTTACTTTTGATTTTGTGCAATTTTAAATTTTTTACTGTTTTGAAGTTTTTAATCTTTGTGGGTACATAGTAGGTGCATATGTTTATGGGGTAGATGAGACATTTTGGTATAAACATGCAATGCATAATAATCACAACCTGGAAAATTGGGTGTTCATCCCCTCAAACATTTTTCCTTGTGTTAAAAACAATCTCATTGTACTTGTTTAGCCATTTTAAAATGTAGAATTAAATTATTATTAAATATAGTCACATCTTTGTGCTATCAAATACTAGGTCTTATTTATTCTTTCTAACTATTTTATTTTTGTACTTATTAACCACCCACACCTCCCCCACCTCCCCTGTACTCCCCTTCCCTGCCTCTGCTAGTCATCCCCCTACTCTCACTCTTCATGAATTCAATTGTTTTCTAGACTCATAGAGACACCACCTTGATGGTCCTGGATAAGATCCAGAAGAATTCTTTGGATTACCAGAGAGTGACACTTGTTATTTTATCTTACTTTCTCCCAAACAGAGTCTGTCTCTCTGTGTGCTGAGCCGCCTGGAACTGGGGATGTGGTGATGCAAGCACCCTTGAGGCTGCCACGACTGGGACTGTGCTAGGTCAGACCTGAAGACAGCACAACACTAAACCTTGTCCAAGGCCCTTTCCTTCAGGGCGGCAAGCTCCCCCAGAAGCTGGGAGTATCCAGAGATGCTGTCTGGGAGCCAGAGACTGGAGTAAAAAACATGAACAATTTACCCGATGTTCTATTCTAGTGTGGCTAACCTGGCACTCAAACCACAATACAAAGTCCTTTCTGCTCTTCCCTCCGCTTTCCATAGGCAGAGGAGCAGAAAAGCCTCTTCCTGTGGCCCCCACCACCTCCAGTCCACAGTGAATTCTGCCAGACCACCATGGATGTTCACTTAAAGCCCATGGACTCTTCCATCAGCTTGTGGTGAATGCTGCCAAACCTGGGACTAACCCTTCAGGGCACTGCGCTGCTCTTTGGCCCAGGGAAGGTCTGGAAATCCTATCCAAGAGACTGGTCCTGGACTCAGGGACCCCAAAAGCCTGTTAATTTCTCTGCCTTACTGTGGTCAAGCTGGTACCAAATGTGCACGAAAAAGTCCCCTTTACTTTTCCTTCTACGTTTCTCCAACAGAAAGAGTCCTTCACCATACCCAGCACAACTGGGATTGTGCTGGGTCACCCTATACCCAGCATATGTAAGAGCCCAAGGCCCACAGTGTACTCCCTGGGAATTACTGCTGGTTTTTCAGGACCAACGAGCTCTTCAGTCAGCAGGTGATGACTCCTGTTAGAACTGGTTCCTTCCCTTCAAGGCAGTGGGCCAGCATGTGTATAGAAGTGTAGTCTGGAAGCTAGGGCCTTACCACTCTGCCTGGTGCCCTATCCAACTGTGGCTCTGCTGATATCCAAGATGTAAGACAAAGTCCTCTTTACTCTTTGCTCTCCTCTTTTTAAGCAGTGGGAAGGAGTCACTTTCATTTCTGTGCGCTGTACTGCCTTGGGTTGTGGGAGGGACGGCACAAGCACTCCCCTAGCTGCCCCCAGCTGGTAACTCCCTAGGTCACATGCCACCCTAGTCAACTGGCTCTGAGCCGAGCCTAACACTAGGAGTTGCCTAGGAATTGCATGTTTGTGTCCTACACTGCCTTTCAAGTTTACTTTGGACCCCAGAGTTCTTTAGCCCATAGTGGCAAGGCTTGCCAAGAAATCAAGTTCCGAATGCTGGGACTAAAAATTCCTCTCTGACTAGAGCTCATCTTAATGCTCCCTCCATGTGTGGGTGCTGACTGAGCCCAGCATGGCATTATTCTCCTCTGTGACAGGGAAGCACTGAGTTTATAATATAAAGATCCCCAGAGGCTGGGCTCTGCCTCCGCAAAATGCACAGATTCTCTTTCTGTGCTGCACAGTTGCTGCAAGGGTATGGGGGAGGGGTGACATCAGTAATTCAAAACTGTCTCTCCTGCCCTCCTCAATACCTCTTTTAAGGATATGAAGTTAAAGCAAGATGTTGTGGTTGCTCACTTGATTTTTGACTCTACTGATAGCATCTTTCTGTGTGCAGATAGTTGTCAAAATGTGATGTTCCAGTTGGTAAATAAATGGTGTAGGCTTCCATTCTGCCATCTTGCTTTGCCCTCCCCCACAGTTTTAAATTTTATTCACTACCCCCTAGTTATTAATTTTATAGCCATCTTCTCCTTAACAGTATGTTCCTTTCTTATTTTTAAAAATTAGTCACACCCCTTTAAAGGTTTTAATGTTCTATTTTGACATTTGTATTCATCCGTTCTCATGCTGCTAATAAAGACATACCCAAGACTGGGTAATTTATGAAGAAAAAGAGGTTTAATGGACTCAGTTCCACTTGGCTGGGGAGGCCTCACAATCATGTCAGAAGGTGAAGGAGGAGCAAAGCTTTACATGGTGACAGGCAAGAGAGCGTGTGCAGGGGAACTCTCCTTTATAAAACCATCAGATCTCATGAGACTTACTATCACGAGAACAATACGGGAAAGACCCACCCCTATGATTCAATTACCTCCCTCAGGGTCCTTCCCATGACACATGAGAATTTTAGGAGTTACAATTCAAGCTGAGATTTGGGTGGGGACACAGCCAAACCATATCAACATTTAAGTCTTTACTGTTCCTACAATTATTTTTTCTGTATAATATGAACCAGAGTAATTTTTCTTCCATTTGAATAAATTGTTCCAGCATTATTTATGGAATAATCCAGTCATACACAGATAACAATGCTGCTTGATTTACATATATTCATAATATTCCATACTGTTCCCAATGGTGAATTTGTCTTTTCCTGCATTGAGAATATATTATCTTAATCATTGCAGCTTTAAGCTAATTCTTGGCCTCTAGTAGAGCAACTCCTTCCACCTCATTATTCAAAATTGTGTTGACTCTTCTTGGTTCTTTCTTTCTTCACTCTTTCATATAAAGTTAGATGTCAGCTTCCTTAAAAATTCCTGTTGGATTTTCTTTCTTTCTTTTTTTTTCTTTTCTTTTCTTTTTTTTTTTTTGTTTTTTGAGACAGAGTCTTGCTCTGTCACCAGACTGAAGTGCAGTGGTGTGATCTCAGCTCACTGCAACCTCCACCTCCCAGGTTCAAGCAATTCCCCTGCCTCAGCCTCCCAAGTAGCTGGGATTACAGGTACACACCACCACACCCAGCTAATTTTTTTGTATTTTAGTAGAGACGGGGTTTCATCATGTTGGCCAAGACGGTCTCGATCTCCTGACCTCGTGATCCACCCGCCTCGGCTTCCCAAAGTGCTGGGATTACAGGTGTGAATCACAGCGCCCAGCCTCTGTTGGAATTTTAATTGGGATTGAATTGAATTTGTAGATAATTTTGAGGAAGTATCATCACTCTGTTATTGTAATTTAATTCATCAGCACTCTCTCTACATATACATACACACACTGGTCCTTTTTTTATATATATATTTTCAATGTTTTATAATTTTTCTCCAGAATGGTTTTGCCCCCCCTTTTTTGGGGGGGGGTGAGACGGAGTCTCCCACCACTTTGTTGCCCAGCTGGAGTGCAATGGCATGATCTCCGCTCACTGCAGGCCTCACCTCCTGGGTTGACACGGTTCTCCTGCCTCAGCCTCCCGAGTAGCTGGGACTACAGGCGCCTGCCACCACGCCCGGCTAACTTTTTGTATTTTCAGTAGAGATGGGGTTTCACCGTGTTAGCCAGGATGGTCTCGATCTCCTGACCTCATGATCCACCCACCTCAGCCTCCCAAAGTGCTGGGATTACAGGCTGCCCCTCTTTAATTAAAAATAAGAGGTAACATTGGTTTTGTTCCATTGAGACTGGAATTTTTATTTTGTTTGCTTTTTTTTTATTATTATTGGTGCCTAAAAATCCCTTTTAATAATTTGTCCATAGATGCTCTTTTAAGTTCTACATAGATAAGCATGTCTTCAAATAGGCATATTGTCATTGTTTTCTTTCCAATTCTTACCTCTCATATATTTTCTTGGCTCTAGTAAGGACTTCATAGTTTTTAACTATAAGCACAATCTCATCATCTTCCTGACTCTAAGGAAACCTCTAAAATTTCATAATTGATTGTGATTTTTTTTTGGATTGGTATTGTTTGCCAAGTTCCATTTTTCTTTTTTATTTATTTTTTGTTCTGTTTTGTTTTTTTATTTTTCTAGTTCCCTTTTTCTTTTCTTTTCTTTTCTTTTTTTCTTTCAGAAAACTGACTTTAAGATTTATTTTTCTAACTTTTTTCAACAGGGAAAACAACACACTCCTCGGGGAAAGGTGAGGGGTTGAAAAGACAGGCCCTGGGTAAAAATTCTTATGCCCGCACCTGGAGTCGATAGGCCTGCCTAGGAGAGAACACAGGCACTGCCACACCACCACAGGGAACAGCTGCTGTCTGGGGTCAGCAGACCAGTTCACAGCCATGCAGGGTTGCTATAGATCCAAGTCATAAAAATCTTCCAACTCCTCATGAAACAAGTCCCACTCATCTTCAGAGTCTTAGTTCATCATCCCCACTTGCAGCTAAAAGCATAAGCAACAATTTGCCCAGCTCAAATGTGACAACCTCTTCTTCATCGTTGTCAAAGGGGCTGCTGTTCTCTCTTTCGTCAATGAGTTCCCAAAAGTGGTTCCTTCATTGGGCCGGGTATCTGCTTGATGTTCCCACTTTCTGTCTCTGTGATTCCTCTCTATGGCCATCAGGGTACACATGCTTGTAAAAACAGCTCCCTCCAAATGGGAAGCTCCCATGTCCTTCATCAAAATACCTGCATGCCTTGTTGCTCATTGCCTGTTTGTATTTCCCAATGAGTTTCTGCTTCTCTTCTTTCTCCTCCACCCAGTACTCACTTGGAATGACAAAGTTAGATGTGATCTGGCATTCTGGGCAGGACTTTATGATCTTGCTCTCAAATTGCTTAGCACTCCTCCACTTGTGAATGCACCTGAGACAGTAGGTGTGGCTGCAGTTGGAGAGGATCCCGAAGCGGTGCTCTCAGGGGTTGACTTTCTCATAAATCACCTCCATGCAGATCACACACATGATTTCCTTGCTGCGCTGCATGGCGAATGAGAGCTCCATGTCCTTCTCATGGGCCTCAATGCACGATGATTTTATATGCTGTGGTCTCTGGGCAGCATCCATCGGATGCAAGACCTTTATCTCAAAAATCAACACAAAATGGATTAAAAACTTAAACATAAGATGTGAAAATGTAAGATTCAAAAACTACTAGAAGAAAGTATGCAGCCCGGATCTGCCGGGGCAAGCCTGGATCCTGAATTCACTAGAACTGAGGCCTCTGGGGCTGGCCTGGTACCAGGGTTCACTGGGGCAGGTCTGGTGCTGGAGTCCACAGCAAAGTTAGGTGCTCACTTTAATCTTCTTTTCCCACACAAAGGGTATCTGTCTCTGTCTGTCTCCATTCTATACTGCCTGGGCTTAGGGGAGAGGTGACATAGGTAATGTGATGCTATCTTTCCTAATCTCTTCAATGCATCTTATTTCTGTTCTCCATCCAGGTGCTGTAATAGCTCACCTGGATTTCTTAGTTCATGTGAAAGTATTTTTGTGCATAGATAGTTATTCAGATTGTTGTGTTTCTATGAGGGGGTGAGTGCTGGAAGTCCTATCCACCATTTTGCTGATGTCTCCTATAAAGTGATTTTTTAAAAAAAGTTCTCAAACAAACCAGCATTTTCTCTAAAATCATTCTGACTGATTATATTAAACACAATTTAAGGTGAATGTCCAGCACATGAGCCACAGACACATAGAACTGCTCTCACATCTGTGGAGCTGGGACCATACAGTCAAGTGATGCTGATTTATCTCCAATTATCTTAGCCTCAGCTGTGTGTACTTATGGAGGACATTTGAGGCAAATGAGGTTCTTATCTCCAAATATGAATTTGAGTCCTAAACACTGCTTATCTCCTACTGTCAACTCTAACTGAAAACATGTAAACTTGACACCTATGAAGAGGTCACATTTTTCCTTTATACAGAAAAGCAAAGGAAATTGGCCTATAGACACACAGAGAATCAAACATAGGAGATCATACAGCCTCTGAAAGAAAGCCCCAGAAGAAAATACTTGCCTTACTTATTCTAGGACTTCCAGTTCCTTGTCCCAGTCCCTCATCAGGTCAACAAACCATCTTGCTTTTCAGGTTGTGACAGAAGTCTTTAAGATATTTATGTGTTTTGTCTAATGCAATTTAAGTAGATTTCTGCTACTGTCAATCTGAGGAGGCATAAATATATGCCCATTTAGCCTACATAATTTTTTCATAATAAAGTTCATTGATATTATTGATTTCTTAACAGCACTATAATGCCTTGAGTTTGTGCTATATTTAGACAATTCCATGCAAATTTCCCAAAATGCTATATGAAGACACATCACTGAAGGAATATCTTCTAGTCTCAGGGACGTTACAGTCTAATAAGTGATTACGAAAACATGAAGAAAACACAAAATATTTTAAGAACTATGTTATGTAAACTTTTCTATGTAAGCATCAGCATTCCTACTGCTCATGTTTTCCTTAAAAAAAATTTATTTGCCTAAGTTAAAGATTCTAGCCAACTTAATACATTATTTGTGAGAGTTTTTTGATGGAGAAGAAAATAAGATAAATTTTTGTTAATTCAAAATAATATCTCCTTTATTCTGAATGTCATACTTCTGTCAAAGGCTATTTATTCATATGTACCCTCTTAATTAGCAAAAAGAATAATACCATGAGTAAACTACTTGGCAGACGAAGACTTTGAGATCCAGTAAGTTTAGGTGGGTGACATGGATTATACACCCTTCCAGTCAAGCAGTTAGGCCTACTTCTGTGCCTTCTGTATCTGAGTGTAGTTGTCTCAAACACTTTAGGCAGAGTTTGTAAGTGGTTTCATCTAAAAAATTTTCCTGCTCTTTGCCTTTTAAGAACCATATTCTCCCAAATAGGACAATTACTGAAAGAGAAAAACAAGGCATTAGAAGGGCAGCATATATCCACATTAGTTTTCATGTTATGGTCTGATACCCACACTGTTCACTGGCTGTTGCATCAAGGTCTATCTGAAATACTTATTTGTTTCAACTGAGTTTGCTACAAATTAACCAAAACATAAGTAGGAAGTTAAAATTAAGCTTTCAGAAAGGGATAAGTTGTAATTATCTTTGGATAACTACCAAATAGAAAGAATAAAGTTAAGATCATATTCATTACTTTCAGAATATTAAGTGAACAGAAACAGAAACAAATCATTTTCCCTGGACTTGAGTCACACTCTTAGGAAAGCATCATAATATCTTTTTTTTTTATTCTCAGGGGTGAGTTTAATGGTTCAGTGTATTTCTTCCGAGTTTTTTGAGGATAACTCCTATAAACTAAAAATCTAAAACAATACAATTGTAATAAAAGTCTTTGGTGTCAGAATCCTTAGGTAATTTGGACTCATCAATAAAAGAAATATATTTATAAATAAAAGAAATACATTTATATTTCTTATTACCATCCAAAGGTCTATTCCCAATAAGTGTATTATAATTTCAATTAAGAACCCATTCTTTATCTAGATTTATACTCTGTAAAGTATTATGAAAATCTGTAAAAATGCCATATGCTTTGGCTTGATTTTTAAGTTTTGATTTTGCCAAGGTATAATTTTTTCAGAAATAATGTAAGGTCAAAACATTTCTGTTGAAGATGGAGATACTTTTTAATGGAGCAATATATTTAAAACATAAAACACTCATTTTTATCAGTAAAACATTGTCCAAGTAACCAATTAAACAAAAATGAAAAAAATGAATAAGGAAAACTACAATTGGCCTTTAACATGGTCTAGTCTGCAAAATTAGTAATTATGGAGACATGTCTAGCCAGTCATTTCTGTAACTTCTGTTCCCAGAAGTTCAGTACCTCAGAGTTATCACTAATGACCACTTTTACTCATAAAATTCTCATAACTATTTCTTCTACTAGATCTACTTTTTTTCTAATTTTCTAATAATCCATTTCCTTGTCACCTTCACGCATTTGGTTTATATTTTGTAACATGGCAATCAATTAAGCCCAAATATCTTTTTACTGTTATCCTTTTCATTGAAACATTTCTTTTCTGTGCATTCTCTATCTTTAACAAGCAGTTGATGGTAAATTCCAACTAATGCTAAATGCTGAGTCAAATCAGATTATAAATGTGACAAGAACAATCTAATTGTTAGTTCTCACTTTCTTCTTCTCCTACCACTGCCTGCGCCTGAAACCCTTATATCATAAGGTATGGTCAAATTTGTTGTATAGCCTCACTGACTGATACATCATGAGTTCCTATGTCTCAGAATCTCAGGACAAAGGCTTCTTAATTATTATTCCCTGTCTCCCAGTGGTGATATTACCGAATCTGTTGTTCTTGGACATCATTTTTGGGATTATAGTGTAGCAGCATTATAGTCACAGCTGAATAGTTTACAGAAAACCCAAAAAGATATCCTTTATATGTATATTACCTGTGTTGTCATTGACACCTTCAAAGATTTGGCTGCTTTGGTAAACTACGTAAAATTCTGGACAATTTCAAACTGTCAATATATTTTCACTGTAGCCGAATGTGTTCTATTATTGGCTCTGCATGATTAAATAACATCTGCAAAAGTCCTTATGTCTCTTTGACATTCCATAGGCCTTTTAAAAAATTATCATTCACTACTATGCAGCCACAGAAAGGAACGAAATCATGTCCTTTGCAGGGACATGGATGGAGCTGGAAGCCATCATCCTCAGCAAACTAATACAAGAACAGAGAACCAAATACCACATGTTCTCACTTATAAGTGGGAGCTGAACAATGAGAACACATGGACACAGGGAGGGGGACATCATACACTGGGGCCTGTCACGGGGTTGGGGGAGGGAGTGCATTGGGATAAATAGCATGTGAGACTTAATACCTAGGTGATGTGTTGATAGATGCAGCAAACAACAATGGCTCAAGTTTACCTAGGTAACAAACCTGCACATCCTGCACAAATATCTTGGAACTTAAAATTTTAAAAATGTTAAAAAATTATCATTCGTGTCTTATATTCCTATCCTTTCTCTGTTTCATTAATTATTGTAATACCTTAAAACTTTCATTTTTGAATAAATTTTTCAATCTCTTTATAGAATTGTCAGAAATCATTTTAACTTCTGAACATCTCTAAAACAGGAGACCAAGTATATAAAAGAATCCTTAAAATATTTTCAAGAAGTCCTTGGGATATTTTTTCTTCTCTATATTTAAATAATAAAGTGAATCACAACACAGAATATGTAATATCTATTACATAATGTTTCCTCTTTTAAAAGTATGTATATTTTACTAAAACCTCGTGATTTATGACTGCAATAGTATATCAAAATTCATCTAGCAAGGAAGCATCTAGAAATTTTATAGAAGAGCTGCCAAAGCTCAAGCTTAATTTTCAGTTTTCAATTTTAAGCTATTTTTTGAAAAGTGTAAGTAGGAAAACATGTAAGATTTTAAAAGCCATAGAATTCCTAAAATGATTAAATAGCATTAGGCCAGCCATTGGTAGTAGCCAAAGGCAAAGAAAGAGGTATGCTAATAAATTCAAAAAGCAAACAGTAAAGTCAAAACATTTTATGAATCAGTATCTATAGTCTGTACTAAGGAGTATCAAAGATTTAGGCTGGCAAAGAAATACAGAGAGCAAATAGATTTCCTAGAAATCTGGAAGCCTAAGACTTGGACAAGAAGAAGCAGGTCATCCTGAAGGGGATCTTGAAAACCAGAAAAGGCTCCAGCAAAAAGAGTGAGAAACAAAGCAAAGAGCCAGAAGAATAAAAATGGACAGACGCTGAAAGAGCAGGTTTTGCATGAGGCATCTTTTCTCTGCTTATTAGGATCTTCAGAAGAAAAGAGCAAATGGCTTTCAGGCAAAGCATGAGAAGCCAAAGGTTATTAATTCTCTGCTTTATAAGCTATACTCTCATCCTTTTCTTCAAAGGCCTAACATCTTTGTCACTTGTAAATCTAAAGACTTACACTACAGATTCTGCAAAGGTGTCCAAACCAACTCATTAAGGATGAAATTATTTTGTGTGAGTAGAACTTCACTGTATATTATCAAAGTAATGTAAAGGCAAGTGAAAAAAGTGTATAGCTAGTTGCTTTTCTTTTTTTCTCATACTCGGGTGAGGAAACGTTTTTCAAATCCACAACGAACTGTGAGTTAGCAGCTAATACTTGATTTACGGTATGGTGGGAGAGGTCCATTTTATAGACATTACTGTCTACTACAGGGAATATAGGATTATTTTTCTGCTTAGAAATGTCAGTTTCTCAGCTTCTTGAGGCTGCTTTGAATTCCCTTAGCTTCTGCAGTGATACTGGTGTTGTTTATTCTTCCTTAACAGGCAGGGGAAAGGGCGAGGACACATGGTGGTCCCCAAGAGTCCTTATAATTGTGTCTGCAAACAAAAAGCCAGTTTGCTCAGTTTCCTCACCTGGGCACCCTCCCACCAGGTCAGGTAGGGGTTAAACTAACTCCAAGCATTGTCTCTCCATATTGCATTTGCCAAAGTCAAACGGTCAGGGAGTCGAGATCTCATGAGAATTGCTTACTCAGACCACTGATATTGACAGTAAATAACATATATGCTCTTTCGCAAAGGGGGAATTTTTTATATTTCTTATTACCATCTGAAGTTCTATTCCTAATCTTATACTTGCAAAGGATGTTTATAGTGCCAATGTGTCAGAGAAGCTGTGAAGCTAAACATTTACCTTTGGTAATACATGACCTTCTCAAACTGGATTCCACGAGAAAATTAACTCAGTAGGAGATTATTTGATTGGCTGTTTTCTCAGTTTTCCAGTTTCACATACCACCATACCACAAGCATAGGAGAAAAGAGAGTTCATGACATATAATAAGTGCATTGGGGCAATAGGGTTTAATTCTCCCACAGAATCCCTTTGGAGAAGGACAGCACAAAGCCTCAAGGTTCACATGATTTTCAAGAACTGTGAAAGACAGGAGATTTTATCCTACTTGCAAGCTAACAAATTCATTTGCCACAGTCATTTAGATGCTGGCATAAGAGATGAGACTCCTGGATCAGAAGCATAGGACTTTACTATTCACAGCACAGCAGGCAGCATTGATTTCATGTTTGCATTGTGATCCTTCACCCTCTAAGTTTCACGGGGATAATGAGGAGTAGTCCAAATGGGTGTACACATTCTCTAGGTCCATGTAACTGCTAAAGAACCCTAAGGTTCAGAAACCCTAATTTTTGAAATGGTCTGCTAGCATATCTGTCCAATCTTTTACCCAGAGAAAAATATTGTCTTTACTATCTTGGCTAGGGGAAAATTTAGCCTTCTGCTCCAGAAGGAGACACTATCTCTGTCTTCTGAAACTATTTGTTATATCAATCTCCTTGCAAAAAAAAAAAAAAGTTCAGAGCAAAAGTCTTCAAGGCATCTTCACAAGACATGCAGAAACTCAAGCAACCCATGGAGAATTGTTGCCCAGCAATGATCAGCCTCACAAAATCAAAGATGTTTCAGTCCCATGGGTACACTTCCCCCATTCTCTGATAAAAGAAAAGCGATACAAAGAGGAGTAACTGTAAGTGAGTATCAGTCATGGCAAATAGTCGCTGTGCAGAAATTGTCTCTTACTTGAAATAACTGAGAAACAAATTAATCTTGGTAAATCACGTAGCAGAAAAGTTCAGGTTGGATATAGAGAGTGTGCACTCTAAACTATGTGTATTTTTTAACCTCTTACCAAGAACAGCCACCATACTGTATGAATAAATGAAACATTAGAGATAGCCTTCATAAGCCTACAGTTTTAATTTCTTGATTTGGGGGCCTATGACACAGGATTGCAGCTGTGCTAGTCATCAAGAGTCTGAGAACTGTACACAGTTTTGGCAGCCTCTACAGGCCAGCAGTGAAAGAAATCAAGTCAAATTTCGTGTTGCTAAAGGACCCCTGGCACAAAACTTGTCAGTTACACTGGGAGTCGGGGGAGAAATTTATTACAATTTCAGTTTCTGCTGTAAAATTTTCTTTGTGGTATTTCCCTTTTTGGTTAATGAGTGAGATGTCTGAGAGAATTCTGAAGCCTGGGACATATGTCCCATAATATAGTGGAAGACACAGGAGTTGACCCTCATTGATAAAAGATTAAACAAATAAAATTAACACAAAAACTAACATATGAAAATAGTCCTTGTATTGAACCCCTCAGAAAATGTTTTAAAGGTGTGAATTAAATGAATCAAAACTGATTAATGAAATTCTCTCATTATAACTTTGTTAACATATCCATTTAAATGGCAAAAATCAAACCTCAAATATGTATATATTTGAGAAATATATTTGTTTCTAACAGCCTGAACTACCTCACATATTCTCTTTGGAAAATGACAACATAGAGTCATTAAAAGCATCCTTAGTTAAAAATTAATATACCTCCTTCAAGCTCCTGATATTGGCTGTAATTAAATACCACATAGAAAAGCAGCAGTTACTGCCCTTGTGAATCTATTAGTTTGAATCATTTTTTCATTCAGTGTGAAATTTCATTGTCAAAATCAAGTTAAAATAACTCAAAGGGAGTATTAAGTTGATTCAGCCAACTCTTTTAAAATAAATATAATTCTAATTCTCTAATATTTAGGATTATCTTTATCATTTTAAAATTACTTCCCTCTTAGTTACTGTTTTGTTATCAGAAACATATATAGGTAGATAAAATCCAAAGATAAGCTGTTTTATGTTTACATAAATATACTATTGATAAATTTGTCAAATCTATAATCAAATCATTAAAATAATATCAGGAAACAATTAAGAACTAGAAAACAAATGAAAATGGTATACAGGCAAGTCATATATATCTGACCTAATCTATGCAATAAACCATACATAGCCATACATATGAGCACACACTCATTTTGATTTATACACACTTCTAACAAATTTAGGTATGTGGTTTTCAAGATTGCAAAAAGATCAAAAGATCAAAATAGTAATAGAGAAAATCATATTGCAATGCAGACAAGTGAAAATGAAATAAAATAGACCAACAAGCACATGAAAATGTTCTCAACATACTTAGCATTACAGAGAATTACCACAGGACCCAACAATCACAAACCTTGCTATATACTGAAGATAAATGAAAATAGTCCACACAAAACATTATACATGAATGTTCATAGCAGAATTCTTCATAATAATTGAAAAATGGGAAGAACTCAAATGTCCATCAAATGTTGAACAGGTAAATAGAATGGGTACATCAACACAATGGAATATTATTTGGCAATAAAAAGAAACAAAGGACTGATTCATAGTACAATGTGGAAAAACCTTGAAAGCATCATGCTATGTGAAAGAATGATGTCATAAAAGCCCACATAATGCTTGATTCCATGTATATAAATGTCTACAAAGGCAAAGCTACAGAGACAGAAAGTGGATTATTGGTTGCTAAGGAAAGACTAGGGTAGTTGGGAGTAACCCAACTGACTGTTAAAAGATTAGTACTAAAGATTTTATTTTGGGGATGGATCAAGTTGTTTTAAAATTGATTGAGTGCTGGATATGGTGACTTGTGCCTGTAAACGCAGCTATTCAGAAGGCTGAGACCAGAGGATTGCTTGAGTCCAGTTCAAGACTGGGCTAAGCAACAGCAGAGTGAGACCCCATCTCTACCAAAAAAAAAAAAAACAAAATTGATTGAGGTCATAGTTGTGCATCTCTGTGACTATACTAAGAATCATTGAATTATACAGTTTTTAAGTGGATAAATTGTATGGTATGTGAATTTATCCCAACAAAGCTGTTGCAAAATAAATAAATAAAAATAGATTACATTACAAACAACAACAAAGGACACCATTAAGCTCTCTCTGTCCTTTGTCTAACAGAGTTTCCAAAGGCAAAGCATTTCTTCTATAATTGTATATTTCTGTTAAAGAAAATAATAATTATTCTTTGCTATAAAATATTTCTAGCATCCCTTATACAATTAATGTAATTTTTAAAAACACCACCTTAATCGTTGTAAGTGAATTGAAAAGAAAATATCTACACATTTCAAATAAGATATTTATAAATATCTCCTAAATAAAACCATATGTACTCTACTTCCCAAGAATGTATAATAGAATATATTATTAATTATACTGCCCCTCTAGCAGTAAAAAAATATGTAAAAAGAAAAATGTTTGATGATGGTATTGTGTACATTTTTGTATATTCTATTGTAACTATTTTATTTGCTTCTCTAGGCTTTTCACTGAAAAGAATGCCAAATGCCTCTGGAAGTAATAAAGAGACTGAACTAATCTAAAATTCTGTTTGAAACTCTCAAGTCACTTGGAACCAATATATGTTATCATTATCCCATTCCAGTCTATCCTCATTCCTGTCCATCCTCAATTACCGTAAGTAAATGATACAGTGTTAGGAAAACTAGCCTTAGCAATTTCTGTAACACAGCATGCTTAATGTGGTTCCCCATAAACTCTATCCTTTAAACATTTGTTAACTCAGCTTCCCTTAGTCTTTCTTTTAAGTGATTGAAATGGAGCAGTAGACACAGCTACTGTGTATTAAAATGCACAGTGAAGTATGATTCTTCTTTTACCAATGTTTTGCATTATTTAAGGATTGGAAGCATGGAAGAAATTTGCATATTTTAGAGACTATTAAGTAAGGATACATGTTTCTGAATAGATTGTAAATATATCTATAGGAAATAGCACCCTAAACCTAATATACACACCTACACACGCACGCACACACACACTCACAGACAATATGCTCACACACACACACGTACAGCCATTGAACAGAAGTAAGAATCTCAAAGGATGAGACCACCCCTGAGAGTAAACCAGGCTGCTGTTCCCCAGGCTGGAGCACTGACAGAATCTATGAAGTTTTCAGCCTGAAATAGCTCATGGCACCTGCAAACAGCTTAGAGCCTGAAACCTATCAAGCACTTGTCTGTGCTCTAAGGATAAGACTCTAAAAAGGAGAATCAAAATCATTTGCTCAGAGAACTTTTATTTTCATCAGAAGAAAAGGACATTAAACAAATAAATACACAACACACCCTACCAAATGTCTTAATAGTATGAAGAAATAAAGCAAGGAAAGAGAATGGAGAACAATGAAATGTGTGTGTGTGTGTGTGTGTGTGCACGCTCGCATGTGCACACACACTAATGCATATAGGGTGCACAAGAAAGACTACCAGGAAAAGGGGTTATCAAAGTAGAAATCTGATTAAAATGAGAGAGTGAGAAATGCAACACCACGGAGGAAAAAGATTGAAGGTAGTGAGGAGTGCAAGTATAGTCTTTTTTTTTTTCTATAAAACATTGATTTTTAATTTTGTAATTAAAGTGACATAGCAAAATAAGAATGTTTTTACTTCTAACTTAAATATCTTAGTCAAAGTTGCATCAGAAATCAAATACTTCTTGGACCTTTTCCAAAAGACTTATTAATTACCATTATAGTTATTATTATACAGTAACACATTGCTTAAAATACATTATAAACCTTGTTTCTTTTTCTTTATATATGACATATAAAATTATGAATTTTGTAACATGATCCATATTTGAAAACATTTTAAACAGCATGACGACTCTCACAGAAAATGCCACTGGAATCACATAAAATGTTCAAATGCTTGAAATGTTTCCAATTTTTGAAACTGCCACGCACAATGCTTAACACATATTAGGTACTTCACTTTGTTCACTCATTCTCTCATTTACTCATGTACTTATTCTAAGAAATTAAGGATTAAGGAGAAATTGTACTATAACAAGAATTACAAACACAATTTTTTACCAACACATTTGGCATTTTGACAAAGACTTTGGTAATGGAGTGTGGACAAGTTGAGAGGATGATGATCAAGATTTCAAACTGCGTGGCTAAATTCTATCAAATAAAGCCCTGGTTAAATACTCAGTGCATTTCTAAGTCCAAAGCCTTCATGGCAGAAACAAGATTGGATTTCTTAGGTAGAAAGGAAGGGCATTGTCACCAGAATGAAATCAGCAATGGAGAAAGTAGCTGAAGGTGAAATCAACAAAATATCAAAAAAAAGTATAAAGCTATGATTAAGATTTTGTTCTAAGTATAATGACAGAAGAATTGTAACAGCTTTTAGAGGACAACTGATACAAATGAAACTTCACTTTTAAAAGATTATGCTGGCAATTTTGTGGAGAATAGACTCTAAGACAAGAGTGGAAAAAGG
The DNA here is from genome assembly GCF_043159975.1 of Macaca nemestrina. NCBI lineage: Eukaryota > Metazoa > Chordata > Mammalia > Primates > Cercopithecidae > Macaca > Macaca nemestrina. The sequence continues at coordinate 45,459,393 of NC_092134.1, read as the reverse complement.
CAGACCAGTTAGATGAAGACCTGGGCACACAAGAAGGATAGCTTGAATTAGGATTCAGAGGTAGGATTGGCAAGAAAAGTCAAGCTGGGAATATATTTTGTATGTTAGCTCAACATCGCTCATTGATAAATTGGAAGTGAGTAAATGAAATAAATAAGAAATTACACATTTTCTCCCGTGACCAATTGAGTGAAGGAGGGTGCTATATACCGAAATGGAAAAAACAAAGAAGAATGCATTCAAGGAACTGAGTTAATCAATAGTTCTTATTAGCAGACATTCAAGTAACAATGTTGAATAAGCAATTGGATACATGTCTGGGATGCAAGTAAATGTTAGGATTCAAGACAGTTTTACAGAACATCAGTTTATGGTTGATACCTTTGTTAGGGAATAATCTAAGCTATATTACAAAAAGATCTAAAAATATAATGACAGAAGTTAATTTCACTTTCATATAAAAGTCCAGTGGCAAGGGGCTACCCATGTAACTCTTGAAATTAGTATATTTCTAATGAGGCTTACTTGATTTGACTCACCAATCTTAGGCAAAGCTGCTGCTATTTTAGAGAGAAGGAAGTTCCTTTCCTGATTTGACCCAGAATGCATCTTTTTGTCTTTGAACCATAACCACTTTTCACATAGCGAGTCCCATCATCAAATTCAGTATCCTGTTGTTACAGCACTTGGGTGTTCAAACTTATACATCTATACAGTGCCAGACTCTGTGGTAGACTCTGAATATACAATAAATAAAAGAGAATTGGTGCTTGCTTTAGAGAGAATGAAATCTACAAGGTACACGGAATAACATCAAAAAGTGATTCAGTCTATAGGAGAAGTACAATGTTTAATAAAGATACCTAGGAGAGAAATGCCCTTAAGCTCAACTTTCAGGTTTCAGCTTATAGATCCCTACCTGCTGGCTTATGAAATCCTTTGTTTTACAAATTAAGACCTTCCTATCTATCCTATATCTGGTATTTTTCTTAACAAGTTCTACATTTCATCATAGAATACCACCCCATTTGGTCCAAGTGAGTTTCTTTCTTTTTCTCAGAATAGACCAAAAATTATCATCTTGTATTGAAGCTTGAACAGTTAAGAAGGAAAAGGGTTATATCACAAGCGGCTTACAATAAATACTGTATCTTGTCTACTTTTGAGGCTAAGGATCAGCTTCCATAATGACTTACTGGCATACTGTTTGGTAAATATTTTCTTTTTTTTTTTTCTCTTTCCAACTTTTATTTTAGGTTCAGAGGGTAATTGTGCACATTTGTTATGTAAGTAAATTGTGTGTCACAGGGGTTTGATGTATAGAGAATTATGTTACCCAGGTAATCAACATAGTACCTGATTCGTAGTTTTTCAATCCTTACCCTCCTCCCACCCTGTACCCTCAAGTAGGCCCCAGTGTCTGTTATTGCCATGTTTATGTCCATGACTACCCAACATTTAGCTTCCACTTATAAGTGTGAACGTCCTGTATTTGCTTCTCTGTTTCTGCATTACTTTGCTAAGTATAATGGCCTCTAGCTCCATCCATGTTGCTGCCAAGGAAATGATTTCATTCTTCTTTATGGCTGCATACTATTTCATGGTGTATATGTATCACATTTTCTTTATTCAGTCCACTGAATATTTTGAATATAACCCCTGCCTATGCACAGTACTCACAAAATATATATGAATATAATTGTAATTGTCACATGGAAGACCATGTTAAAACATTAATAAATTCACTATAGCTTTTTGATAGCATGCAATTGTTCAACCAAAATGGTACATAAACGGCAAGTATTGATTTTGCTGTTTATATTTGTGTTTCTTATAGTCTATTCTTCCCAGGGCAGCCAAAGTAAATACATTAAAAATACATCCAAATCATGCATTCTACTCAGAAGACTCAACTGACTTCCCATCTCATTTTATAACCCACAAGTTCCCACATGATTTCTACTTGTTCCTGCATTCCTCATCTCTTTCTGTTCTCTCTCTTGTTCACATGATTCTGGTCATATTGGACATAATGCAGTTCCTCAAGCTAAGCAAGTTTCAGTCTCTTGCAGTCACTGTTCTCTCTAGAATGTTCTTCTCAAAGATAGTTAGCTGTCTTTCTCCCTCACATTCTCATTACCTTCTCTGACATACAAGAAAATACTGTTGGAATCCCATCCAGACCCCTTTGACAGACTGCAGCACCATCCTCAGCTGCTGTTGGTGTTGACTGAACAAAAACTTACACCTGACCCTCATTTATCCAGACCATTGATCTCAGCCAAAAGAAGGGGCCTTCCCTCTAGATCATGCCACACCACCTCAGCAAGCAACCAAACGACACAGACTACCTCAAGAAGGGGCGGATTCTGCAGTACCATTGCTGCTCCAGAATTTCCTGTGGTTTACCTGAAAGTCTCCAGCCAAGCCCACATTCTTGCTGATCTTTCACCCAGCTCTCTCCTGTTTGCCTCATTTCCCTTGTGCTCATAATCCTTTTCCTCTAATACACCTTTTGAATATGAATCTCCATCCCAGGCTGCACTTCTAGGAAACAGACCTAAGAGTTGCCTTCCTTAACCACCACACACCCAAGAACTCCCTGTCTCTCTTATCTTACTTTACTTTTTACATAGCACTGATTGCCATATTGCATAAAATGTTTTTATTGCATAATATGTTTTTATGATCTATTTTTGTTTATTCACTTTTTCTTTTGTAAACTCCACGTGTTCAGGGACTTTTTTTGTTTACTATATTCCCAAGCCTACTAAAGGACTTACTTATTATAGTTACTCAATAAATATGCATTGCTGAATATATGAATAAATGAAATGAGACAATGAATATATTTTATCATTACCTCAAGATGCCTTGGCCGGGCGCAGTGGCTCATGCCTGTAATCTCAGCACTTTGGGAGGCCAAAATGGGTGGATCACTTGAGGTCAGGAGTTCAAGACCAGGCTGGCCAACATGGTGAAACCCCATCTCTACTAAAACTATAAAAAATTAGCCAAGCATGTTGTAATCCCAGCTAGGCTGAACTAGGAGAATCACTTGAGCCCAGGAGCAGGAGGTTGAGGTGAGCCAGGATCGTGCCACTGCACTCCAGCCTGAGTGACAGAGTGAGACTCTGTCTCAAAAAAAGAAACCAGAAAACCAAAAGTGATGCCTTGCTCTTGAAAACACTGGGAACCAATGACCTGAATTAATTTCATCTACAGTAAATAATGACTCTGTTTGGAACCACCATGTGTTCTATGCTCTTTCAAACTACATCAACACTGGAACGCTGTGAGAATTGGTTCATTAGCATGTCTTTCACAAGCCTTCCAGACTTTAAACTCAAAGTCTTTATCTTGCTGTATTTTCATAGTCAAATTTCCCTCTAGATCTCTTAATTAGCATATGTTTCTTAAATAAAAATTTATTTTTTCAGTCAGTAGTATTTTAAACTCAAATCTTAAAAGTTCATACTGAAAACAACTAAATGAAAATGTATATATTTTAACAATGAAATCTATTAAATAAGGAATGCATTGTAACTCTAGAAGGGCCAGGGTGCACATTACTCACATTTAGTCAGAGACAATTCCTAGAAGGAGTCTAGGGAAGTTTCTGAAAATTGATTTTAAAATAAGGTAATAGTTATTTTACTATACAGACACTATTTGGCTGTAAAGCCAGCAAAGAAAAGGAACAGAGCCTACATCACAGCTTTTATATGAAGGAAATACTGAAATTGGATATGACACATCAAAAATATTTAAATAGGAAACTACAGAGACTCTGGCTGAGTTGCAGCCTCTTCAATTCACATGTTCTCTAACAGAACTCAGTCTTGATGAGTGTTTGCAGAAAATTGTCTTCATTGTCTACCACACTGCACAAAATGATCTCTAATTTGACTTTTACAGATTTAACAAGTCAGAAAGCATTTGAGGTTGCCTGCTAACTCCACAAAAGTCTTTTCATTAATCAATAAATAAAGGTTTATTTAATTTTTTCACAAAGAGAACTTTGTGGTCATGAACGCCTGCTGTCTGCTCCGTTAAAAATAAAGAAATCTTCTAAAGAGACTCTCTCAAACATATTCAAATATAGGACTTGGAAAGATATTTCATTTTAATTTAGGAGTACATAATTAATGTACTTCTTTGCAGCTAGCATTTAATGTCATTGCTTTTATGGTTTATGATGTAAAGTTTGTTTCTTTTTATTTAACAGAAAGGTCAATGTGACTAATAATTAGAACTATGACTCTGAGAGAAGAAGACTATAATTAGACTATTTTTCAGTGAATAAAAAAGTGTCAGAAAAAAAGAAAGTGAAACATTTGTGTCAGCAAAGCTGGTTTACATAAGGACAGGAAAAGTGATTATTTTATGCAGATGCACACTTAGGTGACTTTCCAATAATCTAACTTAATGATAATTTAATAATTATAAATTTACATAAAGAGCATGGTCTAGATATTCGACATAAAGCAATGGTTCTCAACCAAGAGTGATTTTGCCCATAAGAAGAAATTTGGCCATTTCTGGAAACATTTTTGCTTGTTATGATTGGAGGGGCACCACTGACTTTTAGAGGGTAAAGTCCAGGAAACCGGCCAAACATCTTACAATACCCAGTCAGTGCCTCACAACAAAGAATTATCCAGTTGCAATGTCAATAGTGACAATTTTGAGGAACTCAAAAGTTACAAAACCTTTTGATTTTGAAATTAATGAGTAAGCTTTAAATTAGCGCAGAGTAATTGGAGCTCTATGGTGACATGGCTATCTATTGACATTGTATTGTGAGATGCATTTTGTAACCATTGTAGATTAAAACGGGAAAAATGAAGGGTGCTATACTTAAAACTGAGCATTCTGAGACAGTACTGAGATTCAGTACACTTAGATCTCATGTAAATGCCCATTGGGGCTATTCATTTATTGGGTAGGAGGCAGGATAGAAGCACTCTACCACAAACTTACTATGTAGCAGAGTTTTAGGAGCATAAATAGTTGTGAAGATCTTCATATCCTCATTGATCCAATGACATAGTCAGTGAGCAAATATTTATTGAGGGCTTACTCTATGCTGGACACTGTTCATGTTTTGGCCAAGATGGTTAACGTGATCTCTGCATAGAATTCCCTTTTTAAATACTGGTTTGCTTCATGAAAATGTTAGTTTTTCATTCAAAGTAATTGTTATTTCTTTTGAATTCCTGTAACTGTTTTCTGCAAACATTTGGGGTAAATTCAGGGTCATTGTATAAAATTAAAAACTGATTTAGAGAATGCTTACTTTTCACTTTTCTGGTTTCCAACGCACCAGAAAGGCTGGAAAGCATTTATGCTGACCACCAGATATTTTCTTCCTCTGGAGAGCTCCGGGCCCAAAGATAGACCAATGTCCCTATTACAGGCTGAATTGTGTCTACCCTATTCCCAAATTTATATGTGGAAGTCCTAATGCCAAAATATGTACCTCAAAATGTGACTGCATTTGAAGATGGTGTCTTTAAAGAGGTAATTAAGCTTAAATGAGCTCATTGGGCATAGATTCCAATCCAATATTACTGATGTCCTTCTAAGAAGAGATTAAACCACAGAAGCAGGTACAGAGGGAAGACCATGTGAGGACACAAGGAGAAGGTGGCCATCTACAAGCAAAAGAAAGAGGGCTATAAAGAAATAATATTGCTGTGCCTTTGGTCTCAGACTTTTACCTTCCAGAATTGTGAGAAAATAAATTGCTATTGATTAAGCTACCCAGTCTGTGGTATGTGTAGTAATGCTGTATTATGGTAGCCTTACAAATAAATAACACTGGATGGGTACTGGATGAGCAGGGACTATGAAATTTTCTGGACTTCCCCCCAGCTGAAAGTTTAAGCCTGGACAAGTTATCTAAATTATGTAAATCTCAGATTCTCTATCTGTAAAATGACTGTTAACTGAGTGATTTCATCACTTCTGAAGCTAAATTGCTACATTTTTAATTTAAAAAACAAATAATTAGAAATATTCTTTAACACGTTTCAAAATTGTTTTTAATATTAAAAAAATTTAAATACATAGCCAAACCTCACCTTTTAGGAGTCAGTAATATTAAAAAAAAATGTAGAGCAAATGATTTGAGGTTAATTACTTTTATAAGCTAACATAGTGGAAGATCTTTGAAAGTTTTACCAGTTTTAGAAGCCAGTCATTTATACAGAAAATTATTATAAATATTATTTTTACTAAGAAACATTGCCTCTGAAAATGTTACATGACCAACGAAAGAGTTAAAATTTCATAAATACTTTCTCAGATAGATTGACATAGCTTGATTAAAACAAGAAAATCTTTCAGGCATTTATATATCTCTGCTTTTCTTTGTTTAATTGCATCTTAATCTATGTACTATTTACACAGGCTAAAAATAATTAGGTGAGTAACAGCTAATGAGTTTTCCTCAGCAGGACTTTGAATAACATATTAAACAAAAGTGTTAAATAAAGCGAATCCATAAAAGTAATAGGGTAACCAAAGGGAAGATTGCAAAAAGTGGCAAAAACTAATGGCACTTGAATTACTAGAGAACAATGACAAGGGACTATGTGAAGAAAGTAATTGAAGAAAACAAGTATACTTTCAAATTACCTTGCCCACAATAGCAAACACTCCAGCCATTGGTTTTAAGTATACAGAAAATAAATTATTTACCTGCATGATATTTTATATTTTAGTCATAAAATTAAAACTAAGCATCGTATTTTAGCTCTTGACTGTATCCAGGGGAGGGGAAACAATATGAAAAAAAAAAAACAAAAAAAAAAAAAACAGAAAAGAAAAACCATTGGCCCAAAAAAACAAACCATCTGGTGAAGTCATGAATGACTGAGTTGAACAGCAGGGGAGCCTACTGTTAATCATTTTTGCAGTCAATTAAGAATTCTGTCGAGAATATATTAAAGAGTACTATAAAAAATACAGTGACCCAAATAAATTGCTTAAGGAAAAAAAAATCAAAATCAGTTAACAGATATTGCATTACTTTCAACTTGAATAATTTTAAAAATTACCAGGAAAAAAAACAAGTGTTTGTTTATTGCCATGATGGAGCCATGTCCTCCAAATTTTAAGACTCCTCTACTCAATTATGTTGATGATGACATTCCAAGAGAATGGAAAAATTTTCTATGTCCTACACTTAGTAAACACCAAGAGATAATTGTTATTAATGCTTCAATTTTGAAACACAGAATAAAATCGATCCTTAGTTGTAGGTGACAAACTGTTTTGAAACTGAAAACAATTAAACGTTCTTTGTAAATTAATCTTTTATGTCGCTAGCTGTCCTCACAAATTCAATCTTTCCTTCTTTCTTCTTTGTTTTTTTTGTTTTGTTTTTTAAAAAAAACACCTTATTTTAGCTTACATAGAATTAGGATACACAACTAAAGTACAGATTTGACTTTTCATCCTTCCTAGCAGACATGTGTGGCCAAGGGATTAAGTTCAGGTCAAATAGGATGTAATCTCAAAAGACACATGCAAGTATAATGTCACTGCCTTGAAGATGAAGCCAGTTATTCTGAACTTCCTTTCTTCTGCTTCCAATCCATGAGGAAGAGGATCATACCCTACGTAATGATGCAACATCAAGCAGAATATTATCCTATCCTAAACATGGATGTATGAATGACTCTCTGAAGTAGACCTATTCCACTGGTCTTGATCTCTCTCCTTTTGTGAAAATATGAGGAAACAGCCTTCAATTTCATGTAAAATAATTATTTTTGGTTCATTTGTTATAAAGATTTATCTTATATCCTACCTAATATGTAAATTTGATCAGAGATGTGAGATATCACAATAATAAATACTCAAAATATTTGTCATTGGCTAAACAATTAGGTGGATGAAGAGGAAGAAACAGATATTAAATTGTGAGAAGCTAATAACCTATTTATTCCACAAAACCAATAGGGAAAGAAATGCAACCTGTGAGAAATTGAAACTCCAGCAACATCCACTGCTCTAGAAAACTGATTGGAAAACTCAGGATACTGGTGAGTGTTTATGGCTCCCTGCTATTTTTAGAAAAGTCCTTCAGGATAAAAAAGAGTTCATGTATAACAGGCCAGCTTGCAATAAGTGATTGAAGGAAACAGGGCTTTCTTTATGGACACCTTTTCTGTCTGCAGCATTTCATCTACTTTGACTGAAAGATGTGTGGCTTCGCAGGACTAGAAAAATCAACTGCTTTTGTGCTTGAAATAGCAGAAGCTAAGCCTATCCTTCAGAGCCTTTCTTAAAATCCTCCCAGTAAGAATTTTTAGTCAAATAATAGGAGCAACCTAGGTTTGAAGTTCAGATTAACTTCCTAGTTAAAGCCTGTATTTTTAGATGACCTTTGCATTAGTCAGGGTTCTCTAGAAGGACAAATATATATATTTCCAATGGAGTTTATTAAGTATTAACTTACAAGATCACAGGATCCCACAATAGACTGTCTCCAAGCTGAGGAGTAAGGAGAGCCAGTCCGAGTCCCAGAACTGAAGAACTTAGAGTCTGATGTTCGAGGGCAGGAAGCATCCAGCACAGCACAGTAGAAAGATGTAGGCTGGGAGGCTAGGCCAGTCACTCCTTTTCACATTTATCTGCCTGCTTTATATTCTTTGGTGGCTGATTAGATTGTGCCCACCAGATTAAGGGTAGATCTGCCTTCCTCCACCCACTGACTCAAATCTTAATCTATTTTGACAAAACCTTCGCAAACACACCCAGTATCAATGCTTTGTATCTTCAGTCCAACCAAGTTGACACTCAGTATTAACCATCACAACCTTGAACTAGCAATATTATATTGAAGGCAAGAGGGAGGGCTCAAGCACAGAAACAGCATGTAACAGAAAATCTCACAGGCTTAAAAACTATGAATAAAGGAATCTTTTAGTGTGGTGATTTTTATGTAAATTTTATTAGACACAAGTAGCCTGGAATCTTAATGAGATTTGAAAAAGGAGACCTCATTGCAAAGAAACCCCAAATCTGACCAACAAGAGCCTGATTGTCTCTGAAGCAGTGCTTATGGAGGGCATATTCTCAATGCATACTTTAGTTGTGGCCGAGAAAAGTAACAGAAAGAATAAAAGCTTACTCCAACCCAAAAGGGAAGAGCCATGTGACTTAAAGGACAATGGATCACAGAGTTCCTCTCATAGATCAAGGCAAGAGCCCAGCTGAAGAATTTAGTCCAGTGCAAGAACAAGGTCCTTAAAGTCATTGCATACCAGATTTTTGTCATTTCTATAATGATTGTCTGCTCCTATTCTGCCTATTTTTATTAACAGGAGTTTATCATGGTGATTCTTATGTTCCAGCTTCCCATTGCATATTAGGTGTCAGGGACATGCAGAATTTGTATACTAGTGTATGGGTTATCAGATTGCAAAGGTCCAAGTTCAAACTTGTCAGAGAGGAAAGTGCAACACTCAAACAGCCCCAATTTTTATCTGAACAGGATAAAGGAACATTGCCTAGCTGATTTTGAAAAAGAAAGGGTATGCTAACACGTGGGGAGAAGGTACTCATGGAGTGATCAGAGGAGTTGACTGAGTCAGACAGTTCACCAGTATTTGTTGCCTAATTTTTCTTTTAAAAGACAGACTCTTTGGGATTTTCACTGGCCATCTCTTCACCCACCTTACAGACTATGCTTCCCAGTTTTTCTTGTAGCTAAGCAGGACATCGTGTCTAAGTTTGGGGAATAGGATGTGAGAAGTTATGTGAGTACCTTCTGGATTTTCCCCTTAAAAACAAAGATGTTTGCCTTAGATTTCCTCTTCTTAGTTATTGCAGTTAGATGGTGGACATGGTGACCTAGATTTGACAAAGTAGACGAGAACATCCTAGAGGATAATGGAGCAATAGAATGAGTGAAACCAGGTCCCTAAATGAACTAGGAAGGCACAGACACCCCAGCCATCCTAGACCGTTCACTTCTGGATTGTTACATTAGAAAGGAATAAACTTACGCTTCAAGTTTGTATCTTGGACTCCTTTATAGTAGCATCTTAGTCTACATCCTCACACAATATATAAATTTAAGCTAATAAACTCATGATTACGAAGGACAGTTAGGATTGAGAAATAAAACCAAATTCATAAAGGCATGTACCTGAAAGAAAATAGTAAAGTTTTATAGAACAGGCATGATGAAAGACTATTTTTAGTGGAAGCAAGGAAAGTATCAGATAGCTTCTGGAAGACCTGCTGTGATGGATGTTTTCCACACAGATGTTAGACTCAGGCACTTTATTTAATTTCAAAAGGTGTGCCATATGTACATCTGTCTCAATAAACGATCATATTTTATAATTATAAGACTCTTTAAATCATCTGTCAGACACATCCAGATGCCAAATAAGTCAAAACCTCCAGTGTTAAAACCACTACTCAAAAATAATTTATACACTTGGGAAATGAAAATTAATGATTCATAAGGCATTTCTGAATATGCTGTTTTATGCCCAAGATGGTACAAAGTCTTCAGGACATGGACAAGGGTAAAACATTGTATCTACAATCAAAGATGTTCTAACCTTACTGAAAGTACAAGAATCCACTTTAAACTAGTTTTAAGTTGCTATTTAAAATTAATGCTTCTAGTTATAATTTAATTGAAAACTATTAGTGTTTACATGTAATATACCAGTGTGTTAAAAACTAAATAACTAAGACATTGCTCCTCTCATAAAAGAACTTATAATGTGAGATGAGGGTGGGAAAGAGAAAAGAAAAGATACAAATATAGTCTCTCACACAGACACCTACAGATACACACAATTATACACATAAAAAATATAAGGCAGATGTCAAAAAAAAAAAAAGAACAAATAAAATGTATCAATTTCACAGAGAGTCTGGTAAATTATAGGCATCAAGATTCCTAAATGGTTAGGAATAGAGAACATTTACTTACCCATCCATTCAACTTATGTTTTTTTTAAAGGCATTTATTATGTATCATGTACTATGTTCGAAGTACTAAACTCCTGCCGATGGCCACAAGAGTGTCCACTGAACAACAGCTTAGTTCTGCAATGCAGTTATTCTGACTAGGTGCTGGGGATGCCAAGGTCAGTGAGAATGCACAACCCTGTTCTCAAGGAGCTTACAGTTAAGAGAAGAAGAGGTAGGGGTAAGAGAGAGAGCACTGTCCATGGAGATGAGACAAAATAATGGGCAAAGTCAAAGAAAAGGACAATGTTGAGGGAGGAAAGTAGCATAACAATATTCTGACAAATTAGAGGAAATATAGAAATACAATAGAACTCAGTGTCAAACATTAGGAATGATATATTGTAAATGAAACTATAAATAATAGTTGAGAAGCTCATAATCTAACAGAAGAGGTAGAATTGGAAACAAACTATTATAAAATACTAAGGTAAATATTTCAATCCCAGACATGCGTATCGTGGGAGCAGAGGTGTCAGATGGCTTCTGCTTTAAGAGAATCAGGGATGGGTAAGCAAATTGTTTACTGAGTACTGTACTTATTTTTGAATGAATGAATGAATGTTTCATATTTGTGGTCCTTCATTCTTCTCTGATTGGCACCAAGTTGTGTATGTGAAAGAGAGAGAAAGAAATTCAAGACGTGTATTTAAAGTCATAAAGCATACAATAAAAAAGGAGCCAATAACTAGAAAAGGGCGTCTACATTAAAACTTTCAGAATGAATTTGTTTTTGTCGGCCCTATGTGCTATCTTTCTAACCAAAAATACCCAGATTAAAAATATATTGTGCCCTGGATGTCAGATAACTTCTTATTCTCATATTCCTATAGCTGCTTGCACTACATTTGTGTTGACTTTGACTTAGAATTCAATACTTCTTTGAGTGTTCCTGAAAGGATATACTCATGCTTAAGTAAAATTAATGAGTAGTTTACTGATGATTCCATAAAAGACTCAGAGGAGGGCACTTACATCCTCTACTCTACAGTAAACAACCTAAAAATTAATATCAGTATTTCTGTATGTAAAATTTCCTTCCTCAACATTCTGCCATCATGAATTATACTGGCCCTTCTCTTACTCAGACCCCAGCCTAGATGTTTCCCTCTCTCTGACCTTCTTTTCATTCTGCTATCCTTATTTCCTTTTGCCCCTTCTCAAGAGCCTAAAAGTTCACTTCTATGTCTACTGCACAACAGTTTAGCAATAGTATTTTTTTCTTGAGCACGTATTTGGGGTCTTACACTCCACTTTCATAGACTAAACAAAGTATATTTTCTCAAGAAATGCTGATAATTTCTCTTCAGAGAATTCCATTGACCAAGATGAAACTTTTCATCTTACTGCATTATGAATCATCTCATGTTGTTTATTGTTGTTTAACAGGACCTATGTATTATAATCCAAAAGGTAGTAGACATTCTTTCACAGATACAAGTTAAAAGTCCGCTAGTACTATACATTGATTAAAACAAACATCATAGAGGGTCCTGTGTTCCCTTCTGGCCTTTGATCCTCGTCTATTACTCCACATTGTGAACCTTGACCAAGTGAACAACCATAAGCCTTATAAAAACAGTTCTCAGAAAGTACTCTCCTTACAGTTACTAAGATGGGATTGCACTAACAATTCCAAGCAAGAGGCATACAAATGAGACTAAACTTCAGCTGAAAATTTTGTAAGAATTAAAGACAAAAACTTTTAACCTGAGTCAAACCATAAGGACACATGCCCGTCTCTTCTCCTTTCCCTGTAAAATTCCAATCTGGTTTCAACTCAAGAAGCTACCTGATTTTTAGACACTCCAGATATGCATCAACTGTATCCTATCTTTCAGTCACTTAAATTACTTTATTTTCATAGCACAAAAATGCAGTGATGAGCTGCACACACACAAAAATAACAACAACAACAAAAACCATTATTTATCATGTGATCAGTGGCTTACAGAGAAAAGTAGAAAACCAGAAAACCTCCTTTTCTTCATTTCTACGATAGCAGATGGCTGGTCTTGTGAACAAGTCATTTGCTTGAAATATCTGAAGATGAGAAAAGTTGTACCAATTAAGTCAACCTCCTTCTTTTCGTCTGAACTGCAATCTTCTCTATGGCCCACTTCCTGGTGCCAGCACATCCTGTTCTTCCGTCCCCATTCCAGACATTACAAGCGTATGGCAAATTCTGGCTGCCTCCTAATTGTCATGTAGACTCTAAATTTCTAGCCCCGCACCCAGGGACCCTCTCTAGAATCACAGGAGAGATCTTCAGAACTTATTTTTATTTTATTCTCATTCTGTTAACATCTTTTTCCTGTTTCCTGTGAAACTTTCTCATTTATCCGCAAAGGATAACCACCAGTTTCTCTTGGATCTCTTTGCTTACTAGTCAGCAAAGTGAACTCTATACCATAATCACATTGTGAATTATACTTAATAAAGATTTCCAAACCCCTATCCTTATAAACATTAATAAGGATTCAGCGCTATGAGGTTTGGAGTAGATTTATCCACAAGGAAATTTTAAGAGAAGAGAAGGTAAGGCAGAAGTCATATCCCAGACAAAGGAACAGCACCAGCTAACAGACCAGGACTTAAAAGCCAGCAGTACCCTAGTTAAGAAGTACTCCACTCAGGCTCTCCCACTGAATATTTACAGTGACAAAGGGAGGATAAAACAGGAAAAGCAAAATGTAGTCATATTTTAGAAGAATCATTATACAGGATTGAGACATTTTCTTATAATTTAGTACATGATGATAAACCACGAATGTTTTGAAAAGTGGGTAATAGAATCAGGATCCTCATTTGAGAAAATTAATCTAGATGTCATGTACAGAAATGATTGGAAGAGAAAGGTTCAAGAAGAAAGCAGACCAATTAGAAGCTGTTGAAATTTTTAAAAAGGAAAAAACCAAAGGAACATACAAAATGTAAGACCTTCAAAAGTTGACAACTTCGATGTTGAACGAAAAAGAGAAATGGAATCAAAGATGATTCTGGATGTTGATCCTTAATGACAGAGAGTACAACAGTGCTAGAGACAGTGATGAAGGACGATGGGGGGAGAAGGCAATATATGATGAAATCACGGGCACTCATCTGGAATTTGAGAAAAAGTGATTTTTGTATCTTTTCTGTAAACTGACCTTTCTCCAGAGCCCCATCCATTCTTGGGAATAATTAAATGTGCAAAACAGTTAAAAATTAGTTTGAATCCAGGATCTCTTGGATAAAATATGTTCAGATGATTAATCCCTCCTTCTGGGAGAGGAGTATGGCTTATTGCCGTTATGGCAAGAAAGAGGAAATACTGACTCCTCTGATGCTTATGGTGTCTTGCTCTTACTCCTCGGTGGTTCAATAGCACCCTTTGTCCTCCTGGATTCTGATTGCTTTGCTCTCTTCTGATGCTGAAAGCCTATGACTAACACATCTCAAAGGCCATGCCCTGGCACAAACACTGCTGCTTGTGAAATTCATACCTCACTACCTTCATCACAAATCTTGCTGTAGAAACCTCAGAGGCCTACCTGCAAACCTTATTTGGCCCTGGTTGGGGTGGTCCTCCCTTCAGTCCTTATTTGGGAATCACTTTATTTCATCAATAATGACCTTCTTCTGGCAAGATCTATAGGGAACCAAGGGTGCCTTAGAAAAGCCACACTTGGGACCACTTTTTTACCTTAACAGGCTATACTGACACATCTTGAAGTGATTCTACATCAGTGTTTTACAGACCCCCTGCAAGTATCCTCCTTCTCCTGAAGTCCCAAATGGAAAACAGGGGTCTCTGTCTGACTTTGCTAGTATTCTCTCTCTTTTTTCCCCACATATCTCTTGTCCAGAGCCCAGAGAAAGGAAAATGTGCACCTATAATTAATGGTTTCATTCTACTCTCTCTGTCTCTTTCTTCTTTCCAGAATCCATGGGACAAGACTTCACAGAGAGCAGGGTTATGCTCTTTAAATTATACAGGAGCTCTGAATTGACTGCTCCAAGATGGATTATTTATTTGCAAATATGAGGAATATAAAAAATAATGGAACTCCTCTCTAGAGAACAGCTAACAATCTGATTTATCATTCTGGAGGCAAACCGCCAGAACCAACCTCAACCCCGCGAAGCCTTTCTTCCATCTTACTTATTTATCCTTTCTCATTTTTATTGTTTGGGTGCTTTCTGTTTGCATTTCTACTGTAACAAATCCTAATCTTCCTCAGGCATATTGTTGCCTCGGGCAGACGAAGACAATGGTCTTGTACTGTGAAAGATAAAATAAAAAAGCACATCCATAATTTTTTAAAAACATTACCCCAGCTGTATATGTTGAGTTTAAGCTACCTGCAGAGCATTTGGAAAAGTAAATCCCCCTTAGTAACCTGGAGAGATTTGTTTTCCCATTTTAACTTAAATTCTAAGCAATGTTCTAGTTTTTATTCAGCCTCTCATTATGATTAACCATCACTAATAGAGCTGGGCCATAAACCAGGAGGAGTTTTACATCTTTAAACTCAAATGGTTTAAAGAACACACTGGGTTTCTTGGAAAGTATGGTAAGAATTTAATATATCTGATCATAATTTCTGGGTACCACAAGTCCCAAGACAAACCCTTATTTAACAATGGTAATTATCTTGCAGTGCCAACACTATAAAAATCAGCGGAGAACAGAGACAAACAGGTCATCAGATCTGAAAAACTCCTGGAAAAGTCAAAGGAAGAACCACAGAAGAGAAATAAGATAATCAGATCACAGCCAAGGGTCAAATATCTCATAAATACCAAGGTCAAAGCAAACATAGACGTAGGAACAGATACAACAAAGTCAGTGCCAAAGGGTGCAGGAAGTAGACAGACAGTGCTCTGTGTCAATTGGGAAACATTTATCTGGCAAAAAAGTTAAAAATTGCCAAAGGCTAGCAGGCACCAGGGTGAAACAGTTTTAGGAAGCCATGGGGATAAGATAAAAATTTAGAATTAAATTTCTAGATTCTTTTTTCTCATAGGAATGGGTGCTAGGCTGGCCTGTGGGCAGTTGAGAGGCAATGATTATTTTTCCTGTGGCTGAGTTTATTTCTGGCATTTGCCCCACACAATAACGGGATATTCTAGGTCCTAACTGAATGAGTCAGGTCGGACTTGAAAGAGGAAAAATTGACATCCAAATACAGAGAATCCAAAGTGCTACAAATAGGGATTACTTTTCAGTTGGCAGTACTTTAAGGTGAAGGGAAAATAGAGATGGGATCAGAGTTCAGCAGAGAATACAAGAGTCTTGAGTGATTGTCTGGAACACTAAGTGGGAACTGAGAGTTCTCTTGGGTCCGATGATTCAAGACATAGGTGAGTCAAAGAAAATGTAATGTGGACAGTGTTCGAGCTAGAGCAGTGGGAGTCAGGAATTCAGAGAGATTAACAAGACATCTCTGAGTGGCCTTAGGATAAGACTATTACTGTTAAGCAGGTTATAATTTCATTTAGAATAATGAAAACAATTTATATCAAAAATGATAAAAGTTCGGCCGGGTGTGGTTACTCGTGCCTGTAATCCCAGCACTTTGGGAGGCCAAGGCAGGCAGAATACGAGGTCAAGAGGTCAAGACCATCCTGTCCAACATGGCGAAACCCCGTCTCTACTAAAAATACAAATATTAACTGGGTGTGGTGTGCGTGCCTGTAGTCCCAGCTACTCGGGAGGCCGAGGCAGGAGAATAGCTTGAACCAGGGAGGCAGAGGTTGCAGTGAGCCAAGATTGAGCCACTGCACTCCAGCCTGGTGATAAAGGGGACTCCGTCTCAAAACAAGCAACAACAACAACAAAAAATAATAAAAGTTCAAGTCCTATGTGACATAACAGGACAGATTTCACTTATCTAGGCATTTTCAAATCTGTGTATCTGAACAACAGTAGCTCATTAAACTTCTTTTCCATGATAATCAATGTGAATTTAAATGTTATCAGCACAGCTGGGGATGGTGGCACATGCCTGTGGTCCCAGCTACTCAGAAAGCTGAGGCAAGAGAAGGATTACTAAACCCAAGGTTTCAACGACATAGTGCACTATGACCATGCCTGCAAATAGCCACTGCACTGCGGCCTAGGAAACACAAGGAGACCATGTCTCAAAAAAAAAAAAAAAAAAAAAAAAAGTTGCCAACAATAAGCAGTTAAAATCCCTCAAGTTAGCAGAAAGTTAAGTTCTTAACTGACACCTTTAAAGGGTTTGAAAGTATTTCAACATTTGTGAAAATACCACTTTTTACTGAGTTACTCTCAAGGACATGAAGTCAGATACTTTCCTCCACATACCTGTTACTTTTTCTTTTCATAAGCCATCATTTTATATAAAACATAGAGTATTTAATGCCCCCTCATCTAGTCAACACCTATCAGTATCTTCTTGATGTATCAGTATGACAAGCATTCAGTTCAGTGCTATCAGGGATGTAAAGATATATGACATATGGTCCTGGTCTGTAGGACTTTGGAAAAAATATTATACTTTGACTGGAGATGGGACTGGATTACAGGGTTATGTGGCAGAATTCCATTTCTTCTGGAAAAGATGATGTTTGCTAGGACTAACAGCAGATTTAACAGAAAAACAAATCACACATCTTCAATAGTAGCAGTTAAAACTTCAAAGTGCCAAAACTGTTTACGTTCACAGGAAAAAGAAGACTAAGGAAACTAATGATCTTCTATATGCAGTTCAAAAGGAGGCCTCTCAAATTACCAAGGTGTCATGAGTTGAGGAGATATAGAGGACTTTATCATTTATCATACTTATCTTTCATGAAAGCATTCATAAATCACAATAATTGTTATCTATTTTATTCTTTATGCAATGCCTACTCTTCCCATTTGACTGTGAGTCCCAGAAGGATACAGACCACATCTGCCTTGTTCATCATTGCACAATCAAGCCTAAAAAAAAATTGGAACATGGCAAATAGCCAAGAAACATTTATTGAATGAATAGAATTTGGGCTAAATTTCAAGACTGTGAGTATGACATGAAGGACGCCCAGATGAACTCTCCAAGTCCACAGTCGCTGAGAATTGAGTTAAGAGCAATATCATATCTCATTGAGCTTGAGGTCATCCCGTACTGAAAGACGCCAAGAGACCAGATTGGTTTCACAACCTCTAGAAGACCTTGATCCTTTCCTGATCACCCATGCCAGTGAGCACACAGGGATTTCCTGAGGGACCTTTGAAATGAAGAACATTTCATGGCAGAGGGTCACCCTTGACATTCTGCCTCATGACACTGTAACAAAGCCATTTAGCCAGGCAGCTTTAGAGAGGGAGCTCAGCCCAGACTATTTTCTATGCTGTGTCAGATTCAACTCCACCATGGATCAGCATATTCAGGTCAACGAACACTGCCCTTCAACCTGTCTGAAGCATTTTCTAGTTCATTCTTGTTGGGGAACAATTGCATTCTTTCCACTTTAAATTAGTTTCTCTATTGTGTTTTAACACCGAGTTTTTATGTAACATTCTAGTAAGATCTTCAGACACCCCAGCGGGGGTTATATTACACATAATATTGTTGCTTAGCTGACATCAGTTTTGGACCCCTGCCATTTGGATATAACTTCTCATTTTTGCCCTTCAGATGAACTGTATATAAATAGACTCAAAATAAACTCATTATGGAGATGGAAGTTGAACATATGTCTGAAATGTCACAGATTTCTTTGTAGCCACTGTAAGATTGTCTATAGATTACCATTTTTATTTTCAATAATAAAAGCTTTTACTTTGAAGCTAAGTTCTAGAGTTTAAAGCACAGCTCACCAAATTTTTGTTTGACACAGAAACACCATTTTTTAAAGTCTTATTTTCTGCCAGTGGAGTACCACTGGGAATTTTATAATAGTTAAATGACAAAAATTCATGTCACAACTCTCTTAACACAAATAGCTTTTTCAAGAGTTCAGCAACAATCTGGCTTTATTTACCCATATTCAAGTGTCAAAGATAATATAAATCGAACATGTTCTAATGTATATGTGTACAGAGTCCTCAGTATAAATGTGTTCAACAAATAATTGTAAATGGAATCAATTTTTAGGAAACAAGAGGAAACTTAAATGTTTGGAATAAAATTTTGAGCTAAGACCATATAGGCTCCAAGTTTAGACTAACTGATTAATCTGTGAGCTATAAACTCATATTAAAAGATGGTTTGCGGTTTAAAGAAGCTTAATTAGTCAGAGTTGTCTATATTTTACTTTGGTAATAAATACCACCAATATCACAGTGTCATAATAACAAAAGTTTATTTCTCACTCAGATAAAGGCCACTGTCCAGGTAACATTGATGTGTGGCATTTCCTTCTCAACACCCAGTTTCTGGCATCACTGGAACAGAAATAATCATGGAGACACCCACATCAGCTCCTCAGCAGCTAAGTCTCAAAGTAAGTCTTTTTTTTTTTTTTTTTTGAGACAGAGTCTCACTGTGTCGCCCAGGCTGGAGTGCAGTGGCACGATCTCGGCTCACTGCAAGCTCCACCTCCCAGGTTCATCCCATTCTCCTGCTTCAGCCTCTCGAGTAACTGAGACTACAGGCACCCACCACCACGCCTGACTAATTTTTTTTATATTTTTAGTAGAGACGGGGTTTCACTGTGTTAGCCAGGATGGTCTCGATTTCCTGATCTTGTGATCTGCCCGCCTCTGCGTCCCAAAGTGCTGGGATTATAGGTGTGAGCGTGCCCGGCCAAAGTAAGTCTTTTAACTCCCGGTCTTGGACCACTGTGCAAGACGAATCGCAAAGTCCCATGCAATGCAAAGGGGCTAGGAAATGTAGTTTCCCTAATACAAAAAGGTGAGGAGAACTGGTGACATTGAACACTAATAATAATAATGTTTACCTCAAAACTCCATCAAAATAAGACAAGTTTATTTGAAACTGCCCCTCTCTGTACTGGGTTGAATAACATTCCTCAAAATTTATGTCTACCAGGAACTTCAGCATAGGATCTTTTTGGGAAATAGGGTCTTTGAAGATGTAGTTAGTTAAGATGAGGTCATACTGCTTTAGAATGGGCCCTAAACCCAAAGACTGGTGTCCTTATAAGAAGGTCATGTGAACATTTAGAGAGGCACACAGGGAGACTATCTGTGACAACGGAGATAGAGATTGAAGGGATGCATCTACAAGTAAAAGAATGCCATTGATGACCAGCAGCCCCCAGAAACCGTACATGGAACAGATTCCCCTCAGATCATCCAGAGGAAGCCAACCTTGTCAAAACCTTGACTGTAGAATTCTAGCCTCTAGAACTATGAAAGAATAAATTTCTGATATTTTAAACCAGGAAGTTTGTGGTAAATTGTTATGGCAACCCTAAGAAATTAATATACCACCCCCTCCAAAACAAAACAAAGTGGTAGGTAGACAGTTTAATCACTTCTCACTTGTTCCTGACCTACAGACAAGTGCAGAAACACAGTCACAGCAGCTCCCCTTAGGGGTTTGGCTTTGTTTTAACTCAGGATATTCATTTTGAAGAAATAGTCATAAAATACATTACACTGAACTATTTAAACTCAACGGGGCATCATTTAATGTTCGACCAAAGGACCCATCTGCTTTCCTTAGGTTAATATTCTGTTAAAGTATTTGTTCTGGAACTCTGGAAATTTGTGAAGAATTTGAAGTCTCCAGGGAAGCTAAGAGCATTTAGAATGGAACTAATGGTCTGTACATTTCATTGTATTTTTACTGCTTCAGTAGCAATGTAGAGGATAGGCATATTGAGTTGGGGTTAGAAACTAGGGTTAAACACTTAAAAGAATGTCAGGCATTCTGTGCCAAGGTCACCATTTAGCAATTTCACAAATAACTAAATGGAATGCCAAAAATAGGTTATAATAAAAATCAGGTCAATGAGAAGACAGAAATGAGGAACTTAAATTATTTCTTTCTTTTAAAGATATATCAGACATCTCGTAAGATACATCTCTCTTCTGGAGAATACTTTATTCTCTACTCCAGTTGCAGTATTCCAGCAATAAGTTAAATCATGCCATTTCCAGAGTGTCTTTAGCCTGTTTTGCTTTCCCAGGATCACTCTCTCCTGAATGTTTGCAATGAAGCAAAAATAAATGACAAAACACTGCAATTTCTATTACATCAATTTATTGATGTTAATACTTAGTTTCACTTTGCAAATGCAACCACCTTTGAAGCATGCTTATTGTTCTTTTCTGCATCTTATTTCAAGCTAATTTCTATCAGTGTAGGTATCTGAGCTTTTGTGGCATATCTAGTTAGATGAAAGAAAAATCACTGAAGTGGTCTACTGCAAAAATGAAATACATTCAGGCATTATCTGTGTAACACTGCCATTTGTACCTCTAAGGGCCTAATTCACTTCAGCAATGTTCCATGAAGGGCATTGGCCAATGTAAAAAAATCTGTATTGAGGATTATAGTCAAATATATAATTTTAACATATCCAAATGGATGCATGGATAATTACTGAATCTGTAATAACTAATATCATCATATCTTGAAAGGTAGGATTTTCATGCTTATATCTCCAACAAATTGACATTGTTTTCCTTAAGAATGAATTGATTTTATATTACCACAACTGGACTAAAATAGACTGAAATGTTCTTTGCGATGATTGTCATTAAGTGAAACAAGAACATTAAAATGAGTAGGTAGGCAAGAAAAGAGCCCTCTTATCTCTCTGTAGAAGATAGTACTTACTTGTTTTGGAATGTAAAGACCAGAAACGGTATCAACTTTCTTGATATAATTCACATACCTAGGTGATTTATGTTTTTCCAATTTGCAGAGAATTCAGTTGTTCTTCCATTTCTTCCAATCTTTCAAGTGCACCCTGGGTATTTTTTCATCATTTAATAGAGTCTGATTGTTTTTACTCACATGTCAATACTGTCCAAAAGTTTGTTGAAAATATTCCTTCAGAATTTGGATCTGCTGAATTGAAGAGACCTGATTTCAGCTCCACCAGATGCAGAATTGTTTTGTTTTCTGGTTATCACTGTCACACAGCTTAAAACATGTATGCTTTTCAGAATGTAGTTGTTCAGGCAAACTGTCAGATGTATGAATTCAGTATTGGTATATGCAAGCACTGTAAACTTTTCTTTAAGGAGTAGATGGGAGAATATGTTTAAAATATTAGGAAGCCTAGGCTATATATTCAAGTCATCTGAGCAGCTATGATTCTCAGGTGGAAGTGTTATAATATGTTAAAAACATTTTGCTTTCCTCACTAATGATTTGTTCCTTTTAAATTCAAATTTGAATACTTTTTCATGTATTATTATTTCTGTTAAATGTATACAGTATTTAAGATGGATAATTGGTGGCTGTATTTGTTCTGATATCTTATGGTCTAAATTATGAGGTACCAAGATTGTTTCTCTGTTTATTTTTTCTAATTATGTTTAGAAATGCTGTAATAAATATGCAGTAGTGATATAAAATTAAGAATTATGTCAAAGATAATATAAAAGCCATTACCTATGAACTCATGCATGCCTCATTTTGTATAAGTTTTATTTAGTGATCTCTTGTTCACTTAGTATCTTGTTAAATGCTGATATCTCAGTCTTTCTGAAGCCCTGAAATGGTAACTGTAGCAGTTCAGAAAATGTCTTTCATTTCGATCAATAAAAAACTTCTGTAAAAAAAAAATGTACTGAATAGACAACTGTTCCACATTTATGCTTATTAAAAACTGACATAAACAAACACAACCTGTACAAAAAATAACCCAAATCCCATGTCACTTTGGAACAGTAATCTTGAAAGACATTGTCGCCTAGGACCCCCTCTTCTGCTGCCATGGCCACGTCTTCTTCCTCTTCTTCTGCCTCAGCCTCTTCCTGCAACAGCTTCCCTTTTCTTAGATTTCACCTTAGGTTCACCATCCACAAGTCGTGTATCCAGAGGTAAACCGTATGGTAGAATAAAATATCAAATGTTATTTCTTCTAATACTCAGTGTTTCCAGCTGTACAGTTTCTTTGTTCTTCAGGGTCATTTTCACAGCTTTACGATTTGTATTCATGCTGACATCCAGACCACTGGATCAGTGGGTTCCAGTGATTAATCTCCCTGAACAGTGATGGCATCTGAATGAAAATAACTGAACCAAATTGCACTGAAGTTTTTGAAATACCTTTGTAATTACTCAAGCAGTTACTCCCTACGCTGACGCAAGGATTACAGAAACTGATGTTAAAGAGGTGAGTGAATTCAACTACATGTTCTGGGGACCTGGAGATAGATGACTTTGCAAATGGAAAGAGGTGAAAATGAAGAAGAAAGCTGTGTTGAAACAGAAATACAAGTCAAAAGGAACAACAATTACAAAGAACTGTGCAGGAAGGAAAACTATGTATCAATTTAGAATGGTTGAGTTACATTAAAATAAACCAAATATGCTTTGTTAAAGTTTAAATGTACAGCCATAGTTTGAGTATTTTTGGCTTACATGCCCTCAAGTAAAGGGAAAGCTGAAATAATTAATCATATTTGAAAATCATATTTTATTGTATTTTGATTAGATATTAAATTCTCAGTTTTATTATAAATTGTACTATGTTATTTTATGACATGCAAACTTATGTATGCTATAAATTTGGACTGCTACAGACCACTTAAGTCCAACTTCAAGCAGATATGCATTTTTTATGTCATATTAAATGTTTATTTTCTGCAGACTGACTTCGGAGTAATTCTTGAGCCAGGAGGGGAGGAATTAGTGTTCAAATTGCTGAAATCTTAGGTCAAAATGCTACAGAAAAAAATCACTATGTAAAAAACAATGGCTTAGAGGCAGTCACCCCTTGCCTGCAATTCCAACAGTTGAGGTTTCATGCCTCAAAATACAGTGACAAGAGTTAGGTGAACCAGAAATTGAGGCAGTGAAGATTTTTACAGGGAAAGAAACAAACTGTGGGTGTATGGGAGCAGGGGAGGAGGGTGATAGACTGGGGAAATGATGAAGGTTATTTTGGAAGCCCACAAGGAAGTGGTCTTGGGAAACCTGGAGCCACTGGGAGATTCAGAAGGCCAAGGGGATCCAGCTTATATTTTGGAGACAGGGTGCTGGGAGCGAAGGTCAGGAGCCTGGGAGGCAGGGGAAAACTAGAAGGGGACCCCAGGTGAAGAAGGGTATGGGATGGGGTGCAGAAGTCCATGGAGATGACTGGCAGATCGACTGTTTTTGTTTTGTTTTGTTTTTAAATGCAAGTTGACATTTTATTAATATATTATCATTAATATATTAGCATAACTGTTGTGGTTGTAAATGGTGTAACCGTCACCTTAAAAATCAGAAGCAGGACAAAAACATATGACTACCATTAGTTAACATTGTTCTGAATTTTCTAAATGAACACATTCAGAAAAAGAGATCTGCAATATAAAAATTGTAAATATTGCCATTATTTTCTGAAACTGTTTACCTAGAGGATCACTTATAAATAATTTACTAAGAAATTTAGGAACAAAACAATCACTCAAATCAATGGATATGAAAAAGATACCACTATTTATATAATGAAAATATTTATGAGAACAAAATATGAAAATAGAGGAAAGTATGAGAATAACTAATTTTCAAAGATACTAGTAAACCAAAATAATTAAACCATTGTAATACTGATGAATTCACAGACAGATCAGGAGAACAGTATAGTGTGTGTATCTACTTCTGTATCACTTCTAGGTATCCATGTATCTTTCTATATGCAAGATATATATACATGTATCTTGCACCTGATGGATAAGGAAGGATCTGGAGCTTCTGCCCAGAATAAACACAGCAGACACTATTTAAAGAAGCAGTGCCCTGCCCAGAGTCAAAAAACATTAATTCTATGGAGAAGTTTATTCAAGTGAAATAGATAAATTTCAATTTTTAGTTTGCATGTTTTTGAAATCAGTAAGAAGTTTCATTGGAAACTGAGAGTCAGATATACATGTAGAAATGTTGCTGCCTACATCACTCTGCCAACAATCAGGCATGGGAATGGCCAAGTCTTAACTTGGAGTGGGGAGAGTGATAAAGTTAAAAACGTTTAACAGAAGTTTTTCTTACATTTTTTTCTCAAAAATGAATGTTTTCTTCCCATGTTACAGAAATGTTATATACTAATATTTGGTTTATTCTGTGAGTTTTCAACTCTGACTTTTATGTACTGGGCTTGTATATAGTCTACTTGATCATATCTCTGTCTCATCTCCCCACTAAAAATAAGAATTCTTAAGGTCAAGAATGATTAACAAGATTGATTCTTTGCCTCAAGCATTATAGGACTTTTTATTTTAATATCATGATATTGACAGTAGTGCTCGAACTAATAGGAGTAAAAAAAATTGACTTATCTGGCTCTTAGAATATTTTACAGAACTATGCAACAAGAGTAAATTAAAATATTTTTGAATGAATTTTGCACAACAGTTACTGAGGATGTAATTATGAAGGCAAACATAGTGCCTGCCTCCCTTGATTTTAGAGTCTAGGGAAGATTTTAAAACCCAAAATAAATTAAAAATACTTATTACTCTTTGGAGATAGCTCTCTAAACTGCTCTATTTGCACTACTTGTAGGTTAACTGAATATAATACTAAATACGGTGTTCATTTCTTTCCATTCCTTATCAGATTATCTCTTCTAGAATTTATTTCCACACTGTTTTATCATATCAGTGAAGTGCTTTTTGAGATTCAGTAACTAATACATGACAGTTAAAGAAAATTAATGTATACTATACTATTTAATTTCTAACCTATCAATACCATTTAATTTGAATTGCCTTTAAGGCACTCACAAATAATAGACCACCTACCATTTAAATTTCATCTCAGCCTCCAAATATAATTAAGAGAAAAGTAAGAACAAAAGTTGATTTTCCCAGAATCTGGGAACAACTTACAATGTTAGCATTATCAATGTTAAACATGATACTATATTATTAGTATTTACTTCTTTACACTATGTGGCTATGCTATGTACTCAACCTACTATGCTGCTATAACCAATGCAAAAGTCCCTTTATGCAGCCTTTTCAAAGCATTAAAATTCAAATCCAAACCATTAAACATTATGTTTCATGTTTGCCTACATTGTATTTGTTGTATTGTATATGTATATGTTGTATTGCCTAATTTGCAATACAACAATTAAAAACCATAAAATAGTGATGAAAATCTATAATGAAAAGAGTTATTTCCCTCTGAGATTTGACTAATATTATGACAATCTGCTTTCTTGTTACTATACATTTTAAATGAAGTGATGTGTCTTGTGCCAGCGTTTAAAAACTCTCCTTTGGATTCCTACCAAAAATAGTACTTCAGGCTAAACCTCAAGGACAAAAATCAGTTAGTAGATTTGTTGAAATAGAGTTTAATATTCACATTAGTTGAGGCTCCTTTTTGATAGGTGATATAATTCTAATATAGTCTCATTAGAAAGTTACAGTAAAAGAGCACACCACGACTTGTTGAGAACAACAACTCAGAGTTGTTCTCTGAGAACAACTTGGGAGATATCATAGAATATTATACTTTCTAAAATATTCTTGAAAATAGTAAAGAATCTAATTTTAATGTGGGATGAGGAGTGAGAAAAGAACAAGTAATATTTTACCACTGAAATTCAGAAACATATTAATTTTTTATTCTATAAAATTAGGCATCTATTTTGCTTTAAAATTTTTAAGTACATATAAGTTCTAATTACTGAATATATTGTCCTAAATATTCTATTGTTAAGAGAATCAGTATTTTTCCATTTCTGTGGATAAAAAGCATGGGCAGAAACACTGCACCAATAAGAAAGCACAGAGAAATATAAGCTTTCAGGATGCTAGGACTATTGCAGACACCTGAGACAAATCCAAATCACATCTTCCTGTGAGGATACAGAAAATGAGAAATTGATGTAGTTTCTTCCACTATCAGACAGATTATTGAAACTAGAGCCCAGGAACAGGCACTAAGAAATCATAAGCAAACAGCAAGCAACAGCCTGCTGTTAAAATATCAGCAACTAAAAATCTTAGAAGTTCAAACTTGTTTCTGTTAGGGAGTTATCTGTTTGCCTGCTAGGTAATGGAAATTTTTGGAGAAAATTTGCACATATGCCAAGTGCCACCATCCTTTGGCATACGTATAAATCTAAACTACAACACAGATGTCAAAAGTCAAAAGTCTGCTATAAAATGGGTGTCCATATAAGTCTCATCTTACAAATGCAATGGAAGCATCTCTGGTTGAAGTTAGAGCATGTCTCCCAAGGTAGCTTACAATACTCATAATGCAAACTTAAATGTATCTGTCCTTGCTAAATCTTACTGTCTTGGTTACAAAGATACTGCAAATTCAATCCATAGTGAGTAAATGAAATTTATGAAATAAATGTAGACATGGATGCCCTGCAATATTTAACAAAGATCATTAATCTCCTCTCCAAAAAGGCAAGGGCACATGATACTTCTGAAACAGATTCTAATCTTATCCACATGTAACATTCAACTAAATTAAAACAAACAAATAAATAAAAACAAATTTTAAAAAATAGTCAAATAACCAGTATTCCTTATAGAGAACAAATTATCAAACATTTTTGAGGAGACAGCCATACAGAGAATAAAGGACTCCAGTATTAAGTGAATTTCTGAAATGAATAGTAAAAGGGTATCAATATAAATCTACACATTTTAAAAATTATGGCAAAACATTAGCTTTTTAGAGCCAGCCTACCAGGACTTTCAGTGTGTTGTTTAGTCTGACCCATCCTAACCCATTTATTAAAAATCTGAATAATAGACTGGGTAAAGAAAATATGGTACATATATACCATGGAATACTCTGCAGCCATAAAAAATATATATATATGATCATGTCCTTCGCAGGGACATGGATGGAGCTGAAGGTCATTATCTTTAGCAAACTAATACAAGAACAGAAAACCAAATACTGCATGTTCTCACTTGCAAGTGGGAGCTAAAAATTGAGAACACATGGACACATAGAGGGGAACAACACACACTAGGGCTCTTTGGAAGGTGGGGAATAGGAGGAGGGATAGGAGCTAGAAAAACAACTAATGGGTACTAGGCTTCATACCTGGGTGATGAAATAATCTATACAACAAACCCCTATGACACAAGTTTACCAATAACAAACCTGCCAATTGTACCCCTGAACTTAAAATAAAGGTTAAAGTAAAATAAAATAGAATCTGGCTAGTCCAACCCACAAAGGCAAAAGATAACCAGTCAAAGCATAAATGCATAGCCATATCACCCACTTGCTCCCTGTATTCCAGCTCATTTGTATGAATATTACCCCTAGTTTTTCAATTGCTCCAAGGTTCACTCTGACTCATTTACAACAAGGGCACTATCTTTTGACAATGCAGTTTGGTCAAGTACTATGTCCGACCTCAGATTCCTCTCAAGGATGACCTTGAGTCTCCCCTCATGGCCACGCATCACAACTACATATGACATCTACAAAATCCTATGTGACTGACAGCCTGGAATGCTCCTAGCCTACAAAATAGGATTAAATACTACTTCTGTGGATCGAGGTGACCCCAAGGGTCTCATTGCTCTGGGAGGAAATATTGACACAGTAGTGCTAGTCCACTTCGTGGAGCTGGTGTGTATCACTTCAGGAGGGCAAAGAAGAAGCGTCTCTTCTTATATTCTGTGCAATCCTGATAAGTAACATGTACTGTTTCTCTCACAGCACAAGACCATACCTAGGTATGATGGACTTTGTAAAGGAGTATGTAACTGCAGAATCAGGTAAAGCAAAGGGGAGAAAACAGATATGGGAATAAGAAGAAACTAGCAAACTGTCCCAAAGGCATTTACTGTTTATGAGGCACTTTGCATGTACTTACTTAATATTTAGCATAATCCTGTTAAATAGAAACTATTAGTATGATCCCAAGTAACTTGTTCAAAGGTTCAATAATAGAAAGTGGAAGACTCAGAATTCAAACTCAAGAGTCCATGCCCTCTGCATATGTCTGTATATGTGAGAGATGTATTGTGAGAGATGTAGATGTAGAGAGGGCTTCACAGCCCTCTCATGTCTTATTACCCTCATGCTCAGGAAGTTTTTGTGCTTTTTAACCCCTCTGAGAACATCTGGTAATCCTGCCTTCTACAAAGAGGACAACCATGGGATCTGATTCTGGCTGAGAAATGGGGTGTGGGAAGACTGGAGTCAATGATCCATTATATTAACAAACACCACGTCCTTGTGCTGAAGTTATAGAAGTAAGAGGTTGCACTGGGAGCTCAATTTTAAGGCTTTAGTAAGCACAATAGCCAAATCTAATGGGCTCCCCTATGTTTGCAGATCTTAACTCAAGGACAGCAATAGAGCTGATGTTCCACGCGTCTCTTTGTTGTCATCATTGACAGTTTGCTTGCCTTACTCAAAACGCTGCATCCTAAACATTAAGAGATATAGAACTCATTTGCATCATATGTTTACTGGCCCCTGAGGGTCCATTCTGGAACTAGGTGCAAAGATTAATGCATATACCACACTTTTTTTATCACACCATTTTGCCCAGATCTCTTATCATAAAGAAGAACCAGTTAGGACGCAATCACAAAATCTGATACTCAACCACATGAAAGAATAAGAATAAAGCAAGAGTCAGAGAGAAAGTATTCCATTTCCCTGAGAAGCAAAGATGACAGGATTTCATCTAACCATTGAAAGAAGATTGTTGGCTCAGTGTTGTCTAGCAGCTTGGTGGACCAAGCCTTGACTAAGAGAACTCAATTGCTCTTTAACAACAAAGTTGTAGGAAGATAAACATCAGAGTCACTGATTCTAAACCATTACACATTATTCCTTTCTTTCCTGCTTCTGTGATTCCAGTTCTGTATCTCAATGACTGAGTCACATCTAAACTATGCCTAATTTTGATGACTCATTTTAAATGAGATACTCTGCTTCTCTTCATAAAGCACCTTTTTTTTTTCTTACTTCTCCTCACCACGTAATGTGAGTTCATTACACTGAAATCATTTTCTGTTTTCTTCACTACTAAATACTCATTGTCTATAACAGTATCTAGCCCTCAGTAGCGTAAGGGAGGAAAAAACACTTTCTTAGACAAAAGGGTAGACCCTTCTAGGCTCCTTGGCTGGGCTGGTCTGTTAATTAAATTGACATGAGACAGGTTAAAAGAAAAAAAAACAACAATGTGAATTACATATGTATGCACAGGAGTCCCATAGAAATATGTGGCTCAAAGAAGCAGCCAGATGATTGAAGCCTTTATATCATCCTGAGCTACAGAAAGGAATAGGAATTTGGGGTTTCTGAGGGGGAAGTGGAGGCAAATTATGTGAGAACCAGGGAAAAAATGTATAGTAAGTAAAAGTAGTTTTTTATGTAAATAAAAATTTCTCTGGTGATAAAAGTTGTCTTCACCTGAGAAAGAGTAGCTCTCTTCCTGGTTTATGTATGTTTATTACCTTTACTAAAGAATATTTCCTTTATACATGTAAATAAAGGGGGAGAGTGACACTTCATTTTAGGTAGCTGAGGAGAAGTAAAGAGCTTTTCCTGCTTTGGCTGGTTTTCAATTTCTTTTTGCTCAAAGTAAGCAGTATGCTGAAGTGACAAATTTTGAGGTGGCATAATCTGATCTCCTACAGTCATATTTTGGGGTGGTATGTCTTGAACTATCATTTGCACCCTATAAATAATTGTATAGAAAAAATGAAGGCTACCACAAACTGTAATTATGGATGAGATGCTCCTTTAGGTATAGTCTCGGGCTTTTCAGATTGCCAACAGGCATTGTTTCCTGCCAGATGTATTTTCCAAGGAAAAGAGAACCTTTCCATTCATGTATGATGAATAGCTTGCAATCCAGAATTACTCAAAAATAACAAGCCCTGACACTAAGCACATACAAGTGAAAGAAGTAAGGGCCAAAAGTCTGCTCCTGCATCCCTATAATTGCTTAACACACCCTTTAAAATGAAGGGAGAACCCTGTTTGCTAGCGCTCTCTCTAAAAGTTTAGATGTGTTGCTGAACAAATAGAAAGCATGAACTAATTGACAAAGAGTAGCTTCTAGGCAGTAATACTACAATTCCTTTTATGAAAAATAACAGGTGAAAGAAGCATTTGATTGTTATTTTCAAAAGGAAAATGGACAATTGCCATAAATCGGAAAATGCCAACTGGTCTATTCATATTGATTTATCAACTATTGAAATATTTTGCAGTTGTGACCTTCAAAAATTGGTGGACAAGAGTATACCATTTCTTAACATGAACACCCGTGTTATATTTTATACTTGTGATTCATTTAGTCCAATATTTCAATATATTTATACATACAGTTTACTATACTGTATGTATACTTTACTATAACTGATATGTTAATGGTGACTATCAGTTACTAAAAAAAGTTTAAAAGGTTTTATTTTTATTGACATTATGTCACCACAAAAATTAAAATTTAAGTACAAATTGTTCTTTCAGGTATCTGATATAATTAATTATCCAGATAAATTCATTACTATAGGTTCTGAATAGCTAAAGTCATGCTTTAACATGAGTCTCCAAATATTTGAAAACACATGTGACCAGATAACATAAGAAAATATTGATAGAGGGAGGAAAAATATTGATTCTGATGCTGCATATACAACATGAAAAGTGTGTGAGCTTGGACAAATCACCCAAATTCTCTGAGCCTCAGATTTCTTAACTATCAACATGAGGTAACTTCTTGAGCTTGGTTTTACAGGAGGCTATGAGAATCCAATGCAAACATTCATATGAATGTTCTTTATAAAACATCAAAGAGTAATATAATTATTGGTTTCTACAGCTTCTATTTAGTTTCCATTACTATTTCTCATTACCTGTATGAAAACAGGCAATTCTATCATTCTTCTCTGCTTCAGTATTGTGTATTTCATATTGGAGCCTTTCCTACTGCACAATTCAGTAATTATTATCTTTGTTCCCATTATTCTGTTGAGACTCTGTAGCAATCAATATCTAATGAGTCTCCTTCTAACTAGAATAAACTGAAAACATGCAAATTACTGATATTCTTTCTATTATTTACCACCCTACTCAGGTAATCACCAGCATACTCTGAAGAATATCTTCTAAAAATTACATTTTCAATGATTTTCTTTTAAGGGGCTCACATATGAAAAGAACCTCAGAAGCATCTAGAGTCTTGGAGACTTTCACACTTCCCTTGGTTGCATTCTGTTTCAGTGGAACATTTAACCTCTAAATCGTTAGGGAAAGTAGAGAGCTGAAAACCATTTAAACAGATCTCAAAGAAAGACCAGTGGAATGGATGTCAATTGGTTGATAGTATAAAAGTAATTCCTGGTTGTACTAATGGAACTCCACTAAACTTTGAATTAGCAAATATAAACTCAGTGAAGATGTACACACTTAAAATCTTTGTTTCATATATTTTTAGTACAGCTATGAAAATTAAAATTGATTGATGCAAGTGGAAATAAATTTTTTATCAGTACAGAAGTGATAAAGAAGCTCCCATGAAAACCCAAATGGCAAAAGTAAATACAAACAAACAACTAAACCTGCTAAAACTAATCCCAAAGTGCACTTGTGGATGTGATTGTGAGACAGGATCATAAGCTTGTGGAATTTTTAAATATAAAGTTGTGGAGGTGGACTGATGTGTGTGATTATGAATGAACATCTGTATCTTGGCTTGTCCAGACCAATTTATTTGTGAAATAGAAAACAAACCTGATAATCATCAAATTGGTTTATGACTTCCCTAATAAACTAACTGAATACTTGCTATGGAAGATAGTGTTAAATATGATTGTCAAACTCATAGTAGATGTCAGTTAATAGAAAATAATAAAATGAAATGTGTAATTACATATGTTAGAAGTATGATGATACTAAAGACTATGGAATAGTTTTAAACTTTTTTCCCAAGAATATATCTAACTAAAGCAAAGTTTCTAAAAATAACTTTTTCTTTAATTTGAATCAGAACTTTTCCCAATATAGAGGAATAAAGACTAGAATGATGAATTTAAACCATTAAAATTATCCGGTATGTCTAGCTAATTCACTTCATAGATAACAGAGAAAAAATCTATTCAAGGAAGGTCTAGGAATCACATTACCTCTCTTGAGTCCAGTGCTACTTCCATTACAATTTGCTGCTTAAATGTGTGTTTGTTAGTTTTTGTATTGCAATGTTTAAGGTAATGATATTTGATTATATTGTTTATAAGAAATTATTCTACAGACTAAGATAGTATCTCCATTTCTTCACCTAAAAAACAATCTATTATTTCAAATAGCTCACTTATTTTTACCAACATTCTCTTATTTCAGTTTGTTTTTCTTCTCACCTTAGAATTAAAATTTGTTAAAAGCCCACTGAAAAATTCTTTCCAGAATACTTTGTTCTTGCAATAAATTTCCCTACCAGTACTATATATCTTCAGTGGAATTTCATGATTTTAGTTAAATAATCATTTCTAAGATTAAGAAGTTTAACAAGTAAATCAAATATCTTTAAGATTATCTTGTTCTCCATAATATAGAGGCATAGAATACAAGTTAAAAACTACCTGACACTTTCTAATTCTTTTTAAGACAGTCATTTTTATATTACTGACTCAATCCCTTTTGTTCTGATATGCTTGACGGATGATGATATAATAGACATATCCCCACAGTTATATGCAGAGTTATACCAAATTTATAGAGCAATACTTGTAGATTTACCCTTTTCTCATCACCTTAAGAAAGCACAAATGGTGCTTTCACACCAATTGCCACATTCCAGGATATTTTGATAGATATGAGGCTCACTGGATAGATAGGTAGCTAGATAGATAGACAGACAGACAGATAGATGATAG
Organism: Macaca nemestrina; assembly: GCF_043159975.1. Classification (NCBI taxonomy): domain Eukaryota; kingdom Metazoa; phylum Chordata; class Mammalia; order Primates; family Cercopithecidae; genus Macaca; species Macaca nemestrina. Next base: position 45,425,432 of record NC_092134.1, on the reverse strand, counting down.
AGATAGGTAGGTAGGTAGGTAGGTAGGTAGGTAGGTAGGTAGGTAGGTAGATAGACAGATAGATAGATAGATAGACAGACAGATAGATAGAGATAATTTTCTAGAATGATAGTAGTTTCAGAAGGAAAAAGAGGAAGTATGGCAATAAAATCATGTTGGCATTTTATCCTTAATTATTAACCTTAGGAAAATTAGCTGATGACTAACAAGGAAGGACTGTTGCTTTCAGCAATGGTGGAATAAATGGTGCCGGGTTTCCCTTCACAGTAGAAATAATTATGCACTGGACCAATCATATAAGGCAAATGTTTTCAGGCATTAGAAATTGGCCAGTGCAAAACTGTGATCCTTGAAAGTAGGGAAACACTTTCAAAAGGTGAGCCCTATAATTTCCCAGCTTTTTATCCAAGACTGCCTTCTGGACCATGGTGTAGGGAAGCAGAGCAGAAGCAGAGCATGAAAGTTCTGCTTAGGTTAGGAGGCAAAGACTGAAGTTTGGGCTACTGTAGTGGCTAGAAATTGTGGAGCAAAGTTTTAAAGAATAGGAAAGTGACAAGGAGGAAACAAAAATATTCGCATGGAAATTCCTGTCTCTGAACCAGAGTTGGGCTAAGTTAGCACAGGGCAAGAATCCACAAGGTCTGGGGGAGAATGTTTGTTTTATAATGAGTAACTGAATAGAGCTATCAGAGATCATACAATGTTGGGAGATACTGTGGTTCCAGCCAAGTGAGCTCTTTGGGCATCCAGGTGAGATTTTCGGAAGGCCATGTTTCAGAATGAAGGCTTAAACCCTAGTGTAAGGAGCACACATTAGGACAAAACCAAAACCGATTACCTCCAATAAAGATAAAATCAACATAGAAGGATCAAAACTATTATCCGTTGTTAGTCAACAGAGGCATGCAAATTTAAAAGATATAAGATGCCTTTTTACAGGCTAGGAATAGCCAAAGTTAAAATGATTGTCAAAAACAAACACTGGCAAGGATGTAAGGCAACTAGAACTCTAATTTATTCCTAGTGGGAAGATGGTATGGTTTGGATTTGTGTCCTCATCCAAATCCCATGTCAAATTGTAATCCCCAACATTGGAGAAGGGGCCTGGTGAGAGGTGACTGGATCATGGGGGCAGACTTCCCTCTTGCTGTTCTCATGATAGTGAGTGAGTTTTCATGACATCTGGTTGTTAAAAAGTGTGTAGCATTTCCCCCTTTGCTCTCTCTCTCCTGCCACCATGTGAAGACTTGCTTGCTGCTTCCTTGCCCTTCTGCCATGTTGTAAGTTTCCTGAGGCCTGCCCAGCCATGCTACCTGTACAGCCTGTGAAACTGTGAGCTTAATAAACCTCTTTTATTTATAAATTACCAAGTTTCAGGGTTTTTTTCTTTTTTTTTTTTTTTTTTTTTTTTTTTTTTTTGAGACGGAGTCTCTGAGTCTCTGTTGCCCAGGCTGGAGTGCAGTGGCGCGATCTCGGCTCACTGCCAGCTCCACCTCCTGGGTTCTTGCCATTCTCCTGCCTCAGCCTCCCCAGCAGCCCGCCACCATGCCTGGCTAATTTTTTGTATTTTTAGTAGAGACGGAGTTTCACCGTGTTAGCCAGGATGGTCTCAATCTCCTGACTTCATGATCCGCACGCCTTGGCCTCCCAAAGTGCTGGGATTACAGGCGTGAGCCACTGCGCCCAGCCTCAGGTATTTCTTTATAGCAGTGTGAGAACAGACTAATACAGAGGGTAAAATGGAAGAACCGTTTTAGAAAACTATTTGTCATTTTCTGAAAAGTAAACATACACGGTCTTATAACTTAGCCATCCCACTTCTAGGCATATATCAAAAACAAATGAACACGTATTTCCAAAAGCCTTCTACAAAAATGTTTATTGTGACTTTATTCATAATTGCCATTCATATTTGCCCCAAAAATGGGAAAAAAAGTTAATAATAATAAATACATTGCATTGAATCCATTCTATATTCACTTAGTGAAATACTATTCATGACTTTTAAAAAAAGAATAAACTACCCATACATACAAGCAAGAACATAAATTAACCACAAAACTATAATACTGAGATAAAGAATTCGGGCATAAGTGAATATATACTGTATGATTTTATATTTATGAAGTTCAAGAGTAGGAAAAAACTAACCTATGATCTAGGTATTATAGCCTTTCTCACCTACGGTTTGGGAATTACCTGGAAGATTAACACAGGAGAACTTTCTGGGAAAATGGAAATGTTCAATATCTTGATGTGATATTCATAACTTAATAATTGGTTAAAAGTCCTCAAATTGTACACTTTCTATCTGTTTATCTCAACGTATGTACATTTTACCTTAATTTTTAAAGGGTAATATAGAAGGACTATAGAGAAAATTTTCATTAGTCAAAATGCCCTAAAAGAGCCTAGTAGTAAAAGTATGCTTCTGTCTTGTTATTTAAACAAAATTAGTAAGAAATAAAAGAAAAAATGGGATATAAAATAATAGAGATGGAGAAAGAGAAAATTCCTTTGGAGAAATGTTGAGATCTCAGAAGACAGGCTTTATATATGAAAGGAAAAATGACACCTTGGAGGCCAGAAGAAAAAGAGAAAAGAGTTGATTCTTCTTCAAAGGAGAAGGAATAAAACAAAGGAAATGCAATGCCAGGGGTATATCCCACTCAAAAAATAAGTAAGAGAAAGAAATACCTCTTAAAGCTTAGAAATTCAAAAGCTGAGGAGAGACGGTCTTAAAAAGTAATTGGCAACCTTAGGGTTCTAACTCAAAGCCTCATATACAGGATTCAAAAACATCAACAGCAACTTCAGCTCAGAAATCCACTATAAAAATTCCACAGTTAAAAAGTAAAATAAAGGAATGAGGGAAAGCCTTCCCTAAGATATTAGTTTCATATATATAAGCAATTGTAGAGCAAGAGTCAGTGAAAGCAGCAATTGTGCAAAACAAATGCCAGCTTGCATTGGGTACAAAAGCTGCATCATGAAAGAGAGTTCACGTTTGTCATGATTTTGGCATGTCAAAGTTCAAAGAGGCTGTGTAAATAAAGAGATCTGAATATGCTATAATATATAAGAAAGCAATTTAATGCATTCTAATGTCTGGGACCTCTAGTCTTACAAATACATAAGTACCTCAAATGCCCCCATCTGAGAGAAGAGGTATTTTTCGTTTGATATTGTAAATGTACAGTGTCACTGGGTTCTTCAGACACGAAGTGAACATAAATCTAGAAATATATTATCTACTTTCCTTCCCTTGTACACACACAAAAAAGTCCTTCCTATGACATTTAGCCAATGGTAATGTGCCAGCTCTTTCTTACTTTCTGCTCACAGCTTATTGACCATGGTTCATACTAAATGTAAGGGTGGTTATGTATTTCTCCCTGGGGACCTAGAGGTCAGGACACAAAATGAATTCTAGTCAATGAGACATTTTTCCAGTGCCAACAAATTTATAACATGAAGACCAATAGTGGTTAAGATCACAATCTAGGGTCAGAGTGCCTGGGCTGGAATCCTGGCTCCATCATTGAACAACTGAGCAACCTTAATTTTTATATGCCTCAGTTTCTCATCTATAAAATAGAGATAACAATAATATCTATTGCATACAATTGTCACAAGGATACAAAGAGTTAACACCCATAAAGCATGTACCACAGATGCAGGGATATAGAAAGTGTTCAATATATATATATGTTGGGTTTAACAACTTGACTGTCCTTCAGCTGGGTAACCTTCTACCTAGAGTTGAAATGGTTGCTTGTTCTTGGCTGCAGTCTCTCAACCTTACTTTTCTGCTCAACATGAGAAATATTAAGCCACAAAAAATATTTTTCTGAAAAAAATTCTGATTCACTAAATGTATTAATTTGAAATACCATTTTTCTAAAATTGAATTCAAACTCATTTTAATAGAAAAAATAATAATAGCAGCAAACATTTGTATAGCTACCATATAATAAGCACTTGACATAAATTATTTCATTTAATTTTTACAATCACTAAGAGGAACAATTACTATCAATAACTGCATTTTATAGATGAGGACAACTTTGGTTGGAAGACTTTATAAAACAAACTATTAGAACAGTTCCAAGCACTATGTCACAACTGTGGTTATCACAGCTGGATTGTGTGTCAGTGACCAAGAGTGTCAAAGGATCTTTATTTCTGCTGAAGAAATAGCTTACCAGACATGGTAGTGGTGATGTGGGAACAGTCTCAACTCACCTAACTGTTTTAGTGGAAATATCAGTAGTTGACAGAGTGGAGTTGAGCTACTTATGATGAATTACTCATCACAAGTCATCAACTACGGAGATTGCAAACAACAATTAGAATTTGTCAATGCATGTAACAGACACTTTAAGACCCCCCCAGAAACTAAGCAGTGGCTGGAAAGGATGGAGAAATATGTACTTTTACAAGAGACTGAAATTCGAACCAAAGAATTTTAGGTTTAAATGTGATGTGGCCTGAGGACATTTGGGTCATAGATATTGTATGACAACTTAATCAGTTCTACTAATAAAGAATATATTCATCTACTGCATGCAGGCTTATTGCCAGAGTGTGCCAGCCATCCAAGATGAAGAATTAAGAAACACAGTCCTAAATAAAAAGCAGAGTATTACTCAGCCTAGTGTAAGCAGCCCAAAAGCCAGCAGCATTGCTTAATGGGATTATGTTTAATCTGAAAGGACACCACTAGAGATAATGTAAAACATCCAAAGGCCTGAAGTGGCAGTGAAATTATTCAACTCCTGGACTGGAGGAGCTTTTAATCAGGACCCCTGGAATACTGCAGCAATTTAATAAGTTTAAATTGGTTTCACTTGGATACATCCAGATTTGTGTTGCAGATGTTATTCCACCCAAATCTCCTACACAGGTTCATCAAAAAGGGGATCATGCATAAGCAATCTGTGGAGATTAAAAAAGAAGTAAATGCCAAAACTCAAATCTAGAAAAAGAGGAAAGTGTCAGATAGAACAGTTTACCGAAGAATAAGCCTATGAGTGTGCTGCCTTTACTGCTGCCTTTAGACTAAATAAAATGTCTGTAATGCTTAAGCTTACTAAGTCATTCTTTGTTTCAATTTATTAAATGTTTGTACAATATTTTAACATAAAACTGTTAATATATATACGTGAGATAAAACTATAAAAATCAACACAGTCAAAAATGGTAAATTGAAATGGGTTCAATAGAGGTGCACACACAATACGAAATGTATAGAGTGTAAATGTAAATGTAAAATATTGGTCTTCATGCAGAAGAGGGAAAAGGCAATTTTTGGGGGTCAGAGGTTCTGCATAAACAATCTCTGTCCTTAAGCTGTAGAACAAAATCAATTCACATCTATACTCCTAAAGTGAATTAGGATTTTAAATACATATCACCATGTATAAAAGAACTCATCTCCTTTCCAAACAGGGAACACTGAACAGGGCAAAAATTAGTTGATTAATTATTCATCAGCATTGCCAATGTTCTTACAAAGAAGGAAATACACAAAGCAATCACCTATATTTTCTCACTTTCACAAGGGCATTTGCTAAGTGCCTATTAAATGAATGTAACTAATCATGGTATATCAGTGCAAACTGTGAATAAATGCATCAAAAATCAAATCACCAATCCATTCAACCTGTAAAATCCAGCAGGTGGTCTGAAGAACATTTAAGAACAACTAATATACTGAGCAACCTTGATCATCCACTAAATAACCTTCAGCAAGAGCCTTAATTGTATGCAGGTGCAGATAATTGTACCCAAAATAGTTAAATGGCCACATCCAAAGGTATTAAATATACATAATTTTGAAATGAAGGATAGAAGAAAAAGAAAGTAACTGTATCCCTAAGTTCTAGGACAAAATACATTACTCCAGATCATAAACAACAATGATTGCTAAGGCATTAACTTAGGTCAGTCTAACACCAAAGTTAAAATTCTCACTATGTCCTTCTATGTAAAAAGCCATTGACTCTACTATGACTCTTCTTTAATCTTGTCTTACATCTCCTTTATGGGAGCCTTGTTCAAAATCTAACCATTCTAGTTCCCCCAATATCTACACTGCGATTAAGTTACCATTTGAAAGTACATTCCATGCTCATGGATAGGAAGCGTCAATATCGTGGAAATGGCCATACTGACCAAAGTAATTTATAAATCAATGCTATACCCACCAAGATACCATTTACTTTCTTCATAGAATTAGAAACAACTAATTAAATTTCAGGTGGAACAAAAAAGGAGCCTGTATAGCCAAGACAATCCTAAGCAAAAAGAACAAAACTGGAGGCATCACACTACCTTACTTTAAAATATACTACAAGGCTACAGTAACCAAAACAGCATGGTACAGGTACCAAAACAGATATATGGACCAATAGAACAAAACAGAAGCCTCAGAAATAATGCCACACATCTACAACCATCTGATCTTTGACAAACCTGACAAAAAGAAGCAGTGGGGAAAGGATTCCCTATTTCATAAATGCTGCAGAGAAAATTGGCTAGCCTATGCAGAAAGCTGAAACTGGACCCCTTCCTTATATCTTATACAAAAATTAACTCAAGATAGAATATAGACTTAAACGTAAAACCTAAAACCATGTAAACCCTAGAAGAAAACCTAGGAAATACCATTCATGACATATAGGCATGGGCAGACTTCAGGACTAAAACACCAAAAGCAATGGCAACAAAAGCCAAAATTGACAAATGGGATCTAATTAAACTAAAGAGCTTCTGCACAGCAAAAGAAACTATCATCAGAGTGAAACAGCAAACTACAGAATGGGAGAAAATTTTGGCAATCTGTCTATCTGACAAAGGGCTAATACCCAGACTCTACAAGGAACTTCAACAAATTTACAAGAAAAAACAAACAACTGCATCAAAAAGTGGACAAAGGATATGAACAGACACTTCCTGAAAGAAGACATTTATGCAGCCAACAAACATATTTTAAAAATCATCATCACTGGTCACTAGAGAAATGCAAATCAAAACTACAATGAGATGCCATCTCATGTCAGTTAGAATGGCAATCATTAAAAAGTCAGGAAACAACAGGTTCTGGAGAGGATGTGGAGAAATAGGAATGCTTTTACACTGTTGGTGGGAGTGTAAATTAGTTCAACCATTGTGGAAGATAGTATGGAGATTCCTCAAGGATCTAGAACCAGAAATACCATTTGAGCCAGCAATTCTATTACTGGGTACATACTCAAAGGATTATAAATCATTCTACTATAAAGACACATGCACACATATGTTTATTGCAGCGCTATTTACAATAGCAAAGACTTGGAACCAACGCATATGCCCACCAATGATACACTGGATAAAGAAAATGTGGCACATATACACCATGGAATACTATGCAGCCATAAAAAGGATGAGTTCATGTCCTTTGTAGGGACATGGATGAAGATGGAAACCATCATTCTCAGCAAACTAACACAGGAATGGAAAACCAAACACCACATATTCTCACTCATAAGTGGGAGTTGAACAATGAGAACACATGGACACAGGGAGGGGTACATCACACACCAGGGCCTGTTGTGGGGTGGGGGGCAAAGGGAGGGATAGCATTCGGATAAATACCTAATGTAGATGATAGGTTGATGGGTGCAGCAAACCCCCATGGCATGTGTATACCTATGTAACAAACCTGCATGTTCTGCACATGTATCCTGAACTTAAAGTGTAATAATAACAAAAAAGAAAGTACTGCAATGAGCCTTCCAGATTCCTGATGGTATAATACAAAAATATCTCTACCCACTTCTCCTCTCAAAAATCACCCCCCAAAAAATCAATGACCGAGGAAGGAAATACAAATCCACCTTGAAAAAAATTCTAGATGATGTCTGTAATTCCAAACTACAAAGTATGAAGACAGAAAGAATACAAGGAAGAGGTATAATTACTTAGCATAGAGGAGGAAGATCAATCCTAAGTACCTAGAGAGTAGGTGTTTTGATGGATTTGACCTCAGCTGTTCCAGTTTCCTTATCAATAAAATGAAAATAATAATAGCATAAAACATTATTGTGATAATCAAATGAAAAAAGACATTTGGTGTGGGTATAGATATGGGGTATAGAGACGCTACAGAGAATCTCACTGCAGAAGTTTACTAGTCATATCAGAGTTGTTGTAAATGTAGCCCTTAAGCTCCTAAGGACCATCAAGGCTACTGATACAGATTTGGGAGCTACAACCATACAAATAACAGTTAAGGCTGTGTGGTGAAGTATGTGGGGTACGGAAGGAGTACAGCACATGGGACAAATAAACACTCGATAAGTTAAAATTAATTATAACAATATTTAAAGTAACAGTTACAATAATTAAAATTTGAGAACATAGGACCAGACACTGGACTAACCATCTTACATTTATTTATCCTTGCTTCTGGCAAAAGCTACGTTTGGTGGATAACTATTGTCCTGATTTTACTGATGAGAAAACTGAAGATCGTACAGTAAGTTTTTGTTGCCATTGATATTATTGCCTTTCCAAGCTATAGCTGGAATGCGTGATGATGTGCCACTCGGGTTGTGTTGAGCTGTACTGTATTGGGCTGTGAGAGATACAAGGCATTTTAAAGTCAATTGGCCAGTCAGATGGAAGGATGCAGATATTCAAGCACAGCTGAACAAACAGTAGCTCAGTAATATCTGGAAAATGAAGGAAGAGAATATCTTGAGATAAGAAGAATTTGAGCCATCTCAGACTCCTCCCAGTATATAATGATGACCTCCCCTTCAGGAATATGACTTTAATAAATGGCTACACACGAACATAAAGGAGTTGGACAAAAAGAAAAAAAAAAAGGCAAGAACCAATGGTATACATCAAAGTCTGCTAGATAAAGACTGAATGGATGAAATACACCAGAAATAAAACTAGAAAAAAAAATTATATGTTTACAAAAGATAGTTTCCTCTGTCAGATCAAAGACAAATGAATCTATTTTAACAGAATAAGTTTAAAAATAAACGTATTTATATAAATGGAGTTTGAATCAGTCTGTGTATTTCCAGGGTACTCAGAGATATAGATGAATGTTATCCAGGACCTCAGCATGTCAGAAGATATTTTCAATTAATAAGCCTATAACAAAGCCATACACTGTAACCCTTTCTCCAGACATGAGTTGTATGAAATGCATTGGTCCATAAAGAGGACAAATTTGGAAAGGTGTAGTTTTAGAACAAATGTCGGAAAATAATTCAGTCTCGGCCACACTGAGAAGCCTATCAGAAGCCCTTAAATGCTTGAATTATATTTCTTTCCCTTGCTTTTTCTGTTTTCTCTTCTTAACTTGATATAGACCTTCATTTATTTTCTCCAATGTTCATCAAACCTGCTTTCAAGAAAGGATCAGTTTTTCACAAATTTTTCTCAAAAGAGCCAACTGACTAAACACAGAAATCCTAAAATATAAAACATTTAAAAAGATATTTTTTCAATGTAGACCTAGCCAACGTGCACTAGTCATGAACCATCATATCACTTGCAATGTAATCACTAATTCAAACATTTAGTATAAGTGGAAGTATGTCAAAGATGGCTAACCAACCATGAGAAATTGAAACTTCCCGTCACAGGGAAGCAGAACCTGAACATAGCGTTACTCTGCCTCCCTTGCATTGAGGCGTAGCCACAGGGCTTGATTTTACCAGCAGAATAAGAGCAACAATGATGTTGTTCGTACAATGTGATTTGGGGTCCAAGAATTACAGGAAGATGCTAGTGGGGTTCTGGAGGCTGCCCACCAATGAGAAACATTTGCATTTATAGTTACATAAAAGAAAATAATCTTTGATATTATTAACTACGTAATTTTGAGTTTGATGTTCTTGCTGTTTCGGAAGTGTTGCTAACTTGTTTTCTATGGTTCTAATGTTATTTGTTTTTTTGTTTTGCTTTTGATTTCATTTTTTTAACATAAAGGTTTGATTGCTATAGCAGAATCCCAAAAAGTATCTCATAGTAGAAAACTTCAGGATGTTGCAAACATGTAAATATTCTTGGAGGCAAATAAATTATGATTTATTGGTTATATGCCACTGCTCAACACATTTCTAAGCATTTTCCATGTATTATCTCATCATAGCCTCACAGTAGACTGTAGACTGAACTAGATTCTGAATTCTCCTAATTTCCTCTAACATTTGGCTACAAATTTCCAACTGATAACAAAAACTGCTCTGTTCCTAAAGCCCTATAGGCTGTAACTAGTTGAATTTTAAGGGACAAGACTCTTTCCTGATATATGGGTCACACAGAAAGTTCATCAAACCACCTGATGTCATAACCACAGACATTCAAGCTGCAAACCAGGACAGGGAGTTGACATTTTCACACAGTTGACAGCTTTTCCCAAGACATCAGAACAAGACTCCATGTCACAATGAGACTCTTACCCCCCTTAATGCTACCTTTTTCACTTGACAAGATAATGGTGTAATTGAAATTTCAGTCAGTAGCTTCTGCAGATAACTTGACAGAACCTGACCTAAGAGATCTGTTAGTATCTGTTGGCTAAATAAGGAAATATCTCTGCTATTGCTAATACTACAAATTGTACCTGGATGAATTCCTCTGGGAAAGTTGAGACCCATATATACAGAAGAAGAAAACAGGCCATATAGCTGTAACAGGTCATCCTAATTTCCAGTGATCATTTGATTTTTACAACTGGATGACTTTAAGCCTAGACTCATGGCTCAAAACTATCATGCAAACTGGAATTGTCATATAACCATTAATTTTACTTTGTATTTTCCCTTTTTAAACTTTGTATCTCTGACTTGTTAAATTTTCTCAGAAGTACAACTCCTAACACCGTAATGCTGGCCCAACACTTTGAGATGATAGGAAATGCCTATGAAACAGACAGAACTGAACATAATGGACAACTCCAGATAAACGTTTCCTCAGAGCCACTCCCTTTAAACTGCATTTCTCAAATGTGGCTGAAAGAATTTTACCACCAACTCACTAGTTGCCAATCACATCTTCCAATATGGAACCTGACCAGCAATCCAGGACAGGTCTATCTTGGCACAAAGGGACAATCAAAACCTAACTACAGGATGATTGATCACTGATGCTTTCAGAGAAAGATTGTGAAATGAGAAAGGTAAAAGTTGTTGAAATCAAAATGGAGTCACTTGTGGTTGGTTGTGGGGGTTCAGGGGGACCTGACAGAGCCAAAAAAGGCCATGAAGGGAGGGTTCTCATGCATAAATGCCTGATAGAAGAAACTATCACAAAAGATGTCAAAACCCACAGTCATGCACTGAAGCCATTAAAACCTTGCACAAAAAAAATACTTCTGCAAGAACATCTTCCCTGCAATTACCTGTCTAACCTCAGATTGGTGCCACTCTTGTTATTAATGTTTGTAGCCAATGATAATTATCTTAAAACAATGATGTAATCCTCCTCATTTTTTCTTTAAAAACCTTGGTCTTTCTTTTCTTTCCTGAATATGCACATAATTTATTATGGCATAGGTATCAGCATCACAATGTCTTACTTCCCCAAAACTATTATTTTCTCTTACAAAGCCTCTGATTGTTATTTAGGTTAAAAATTTCAAGAAATCAAGTAAGCTCAGGATAAAAACCTACATTCTTCACTCAAAAATAAGTCTACAATTCACTGGACTAATGTATTGTTTAGTCAGAATGACCACCGTTTACTTCAATCAAGCAAAAACTCATGCAATTAAAGGGTTTATTAAGTATTCCTTCAGCAACATATAATATGCTTCTTAAAAGAATCTCTATTAACTATAACTCTCTTTATCCCCTTACATTTTCAATGATGCCACAGAATTCCAACAATACATTAAAGATCTCATAGATGGATGCTCAGCCAGCTTCCCCACTGGTCACCCATCAATAGAGCATTGAGTGTTTTAGCCAGACTATTATTGAAATATATGGGTCTAAATTGTTAGGGAAGTAAGTGAAAAGGTGATGAACTAGGAAAATAAAGAAATAACAAACTTCTAGGTGGTACAGTAAATTAAGAACTCAAGAAAAGAAAGTAAAGTAAGAGTGAGGGTATGATGGTTTGCTTTTCCTAATAGGTGCAGTTAATCTCTCAAGATTGTTGTTTTTACCTCAATTATGGCTTGCATAAGTTTTGCCTCAAAATACTGTCATTTGTATACTTATCTCTCCTTTCATTTTATAAGTTATTAAAAAACAGGGACAGGTTCTTGTTTATCTTTGCACCTTACTCAGTTTTTAACAATGTATATATTGTATAGAGTTATCTTGAATGATTCAAATTGAATAAAAATTTCAATGTTTTCAAATTGAAAAACATTGAAGGTAGAGAGGAATCACCAGAGTTCAAGATCTTAAAGGGGTAGACATCCATCAAACTGATCGAAACCCAAGGATGTTTATGAAATGAATGGCTTATTTTTGATGTTGAATGTAATTGGGGGATTTGAAGAACTCTGAAAACAAGGTATTATAGGGCTTGATTAATATTAAGGATTCTTAATTACTAAAATAATGTCTGACGTTGGGAGTAAGAAGGAAATTATAAGATGGGTATTTATTGAAATAAAGGATAAAATACAGATGCTAATAGCTAATAGTCATAAGAAAAATGACAAGAGTTATGATCAGACAGTGTGGACTTTTCTGTGGTGAACAGGTATAAGCAAACCCACCCAAATGTTCCAAGGGAGCTGAGAGGCTGAATAAAGAGGCTAACAGATCCAGCTTCTCAGAAATAAATATTCAATACAAACAGAAGTGATGTTTTCAGTTGCAAGACAGTGGACCCCCATATCTCCCTCCAGAAAATATTCTTTATGTAGCAAGCTTTTAGGGTAAAACATGGGCAGCTGGTCATATCTTCAGAGCTTCTTGCCAAGACTCATGACAACTGAGAAGTGTAGACAGGTATCTTTATAAGGGATTATCTATGCCACAATTAATGTTTAACGACCTTACTGCAGCACACCTTGGTGTGTGAGGGTCAAATGCCTGTCCTTACAGTGGTTTTGCTTCAAGATGCCATCACATTTGCCATGAAACAGACTGTTTTCCTACATGAACCAATTTTTTTTTTAATGGCCTGGTCAGTGATGGTGTCATATCAATAGTCTAGACATGATGGCAGAGAACATGGAAATTACTATCTTCATTTTAGTTTTATAAGAGTTGAAGATTGTCTTGCTAGTAGGACACAACATAAAGACACTCCAGTAGATAAAAGTTAGAACTCTTTGTTGCATAGAACTCCAGTGTAGAGCAGCCTGCCAGTCAGGGCCATACAAAGATTGCTCCCCAGGACCGGGTAGTAGTTAGCTAAGCTGAAGCTGTGAGGGGCATCGGACGTAATGGCAAGCAGTGTTGAATTAACCCGGTTTCTAGGGCTCTGGCCCTGTGGATTAGCTAATTGAAATAATTTTAGTTTTCAGCTTCCAGGGCATAGGGGCTGTCTCTATGGAGAAGCAGCAGCTTACTTTCATGCCAGGATTAAAATTCATAGTTGGTTGCTCCGTTTATCTGATCTTCACTTGAGAATTCTGGAGCCACATTAAGGGAGAATCTGAAGAGCATTTGATCAAAGTCCGTATCATCATGGATAAACCTTTAACAAATCATACAAATACAGAATTAAAGTTTTCCCTTGAAGTTTCAGAGAAATATTTTTAGAACATAATAAAGTAAAATTGTTCAAAGTTAGGACTATAAAATATGTGGAATTCCTAAATGTGAGTCTTCAATGTGTTAACTACAGACCTACTGTCAACAGATCCCCTCTTAACTCCAAGCTTATTGACTGAGATGGGACATATCCTGATGATGTTATGTGGGAACTCTGAAGAAATGCTCCTCTATTCTGACCTCTCAGAGTGCCATCTATACCCTCACACACATGTGTACAAACAAACTTACAAGCCAGAGCTCTGCTAACATTTTTACTGGAGATACTATTTATTGCAGTGGCTTTGATCATCTATCCTCAAGAGGAGATAAAACAATAATGGTCATATGTACAACTATGGTGTTGATTAACTTGTGTATAATATTTCCATAGGAATTTATGAATATATAGAAAGGGTTGAAGTAAGTATATCTTAAACATCTGAGGTTGAAATTCATAAGAAAAACTACATAAACATCCTTAATGCCACTATTAGAGATTTAACACTGACCTAAATACCCACTGATATTACCTAATTTAGCATGTTTTTATGTTCTGATATTGCTATTTTTTTCAAATAAAACTTGTGTTTTAGAAAATTGCATTGGACGAATTAAACAGCAAGAAAAAAATTCCAGATGATTGCAATAAAGGAGAGATATTGAACTCAATTGAAATAAAAGACGAGACAGTTTTTAAGCACCACGGTGAGCTAATGGAAAAATACTGGAGGATTTTAGGGAGGAAGCTTTGTCAGTGTGATTAGAACCTCTGTGTTTGCTAATTGGCACTTATTGAAGTTAGGCTCCAATACTCACACAGAGAGTGGGAGATAGGGGCCCTGTCTTTCCTGATGATTACGTTTCAAGGCATGGCTCCTAGGTCCTTGAGAAAGACATTGCTGGGTTGTAAAACTGGCAAGAAGACTTATATCTAGAAGAGACAAAGAATTTATACTTGCAAGTTTTCTAAAGTAAATGGTCTAAGAAAAGGAATGTTCAGGGACTTATAGTCAGAAAGAAACCTGTCTAGTCAAGCTGAGGGAAACTTTTAAGCCATCTTGTCACCGAAGGTCACTTGAAAGAGAAATTTTTATCCTTGCAACCACATTATAAATTTTAATTGTTTATTTTCTTAGCTATGTGAACTACTGGCCCTTCACACAATATTCATTCATCAATTTACTCACATATGTATCACATATCTACAACCACACACTGGACTTAGCCCAGTAGATTGCAAACTTTTACAAGGAATTTAAATACTGACAAAACAAAGAGAGGAGTAATAAATTACCCCAGGAGAGTAAGAAAAGTATAAATGCCAATACATGTGCTCCTGTAAGTTAAGTATATGTTTAATTTTCACAGACTATGATATTTCAAGTGACTTGCAGGTATAACTTACTATTTTAAAAAAATGAACTGAATCATTTCACAAAAAGTACATTTTTTTTCTAAATCATCTATCTTTTAAATCTACATTTAAAAATCACATGTTTCTGAGGATAAATTCATATTCTGAATTTTAAAAAAATCTTACAGATTTTATAAAACTCAGAGCTATATTTTTCCAGGTATTTATTTCATTAAAGAAAATATACTTTGTTTGGCTTGTTATTTCCTGGTCTGTTCTCTTCTTGACTTGGATTGCTATTGTTGTTGAAAACTGCCTTTAAATATTAGTTTATTTGCTTTAGCTACAAGTCATTTTCTTTTTCCTGAAAATAGGAATTACTTTTGTAATGCACACTTTTTGATCTTTGTCTTAGTCCATTTGTGTTTCTGTAAAGGAATACCTGAGGCTGGATAATTCATAAAGAAAAGAAGTGTATCTGGCTCACAATCCTGTTGGCTGAAAGACTGGGCATCTGGCAAAAGCCTCAGGCTACTTCCACTCATGGCAAAGGCAAAAAGGAGAGGGTATGTGCAGAGACCACAGGACAAGAGAGAAGCAACACAGAGAGGGGAAGTGCCAGGTTCTTCATAACAATTAGCTCTCCTGGGAATGAATACAGTGAGAATTCCTTCAAGGGAAGGCATTAATCTATTCATGAGGGTTCTGCCCCCATGACTGAACACCTCCCATTAGGCCCTACCTTCAACATGGGGAGTCAAATTTTAACATGAGATTTTGAGAGAACAAATATCCAAAACATAGCAATTTGTTCATCTTATTTTCCCTCCTAGCTCAGTCAAACTAAACCACAGGTGAATTTGGTTGTAGGTTCTGGTCTTCTCGGTCATTCTAGAAATGGAAAAGTCACTTGGCAGTATGACTTTAAAGAATTCCTGCTGTTGACTAACATATACATATGTAAACAATCCATTATTTATTAATGAAAGCCAGATTCCAAAAAGACCAAAGAGAGAAGAGAGGTGAATATCTATCTTTGGAGCTGAGATTCTTAAAAGAGACTTTTACAGAAAATGTTTTTAAAACTCATTTATTTTCATTAAATGTACCCATAGTTATTAGCAACGAATACACTGGGATGTAGCAACGGAGATGCAAGAAAAAAAAAAAAAAAGGCCGTTTTCTGCTTAATTTCAAAACAATAAGAATTTCCCTCTGTCCCTTACATTTTTCAAACACTAACACTTTTTATATCACCTGGGTCCCTGACATTTTGGAAACACTTTAAAACATTTACATTACAATGTGATGGAGTGGCATCACATTGTAATGCTTGGAATGCGTATAAATTACTTTACAACAACCAAACCAACTAAACATACACTGATATTTTATACCACACATGTATTTATTGAATTTTGCTTCTTGTTATATGAGATACAAAAAAAGGCCTTATAAATTATTGAATGCCTAACAAAATAACTGAACTTGACGATTTTCTTAAACTACATATAAAAAATTCAAGCGTTCTGAGAGCTAGGCTTTTCATTTCAGTGGTAAGGGGGAACAATTTTAAGACAGAAAACAAGTGAAATTTTTCATATATAAAGGCGAGGTTATTGATTTTTAAAATGGTAGCTGCCATATGATTAGAGTGTCACCTAGTGGTGAAGTGTATTAGACCAGGTGTGTTTCTGCAGTTCTCACAAGGCAGTTCCTTTATTTTCCGTCTGTCTAGGAACGGAGTGAGTTGCATTGCCTGAGTACAAGATAAAGCATCAAGAGATGGTTGTAGTTCTGATGGGAGAGCTTCCAGACAACACAGAGGAAAAATATATACAACCTGAAAGCTAACAATGTAATTTTATAGTTTCTTCAAACCTGGAAGTCTGGAGGTGATTCAGAGAAGCCCCTGAGGCCATCTGGTCATTTCTCCCCACTACCTTCAGGCAGTGATTCTGGCCTTGCAGAAAGTCAAAGATTTCACTAATCTACAAAAACAATAGTTTGTTGGCTTCCCTTAGAAACACTTACCAATAGTGAATTACTCTCACTGCCTGGAAACATGTCCTTATTTCTAACTAAAACTCAGAATGTTATAATCTAAATTATTTTATCTTGTTTTTTCCTCAATGAGATTAGAGAAAGAATTAGACTAGCAGCCTTTCTACTTCCTAACAGTATGTCACCCTACTTTGGGTATGGTCATCTTGATTATCGCAATCAAATACACAAGATGTGTGGTTTGCTCTCAGGCTTTCTTCTTAAGATTGTAACACTATTATTCTCTCCTCTGACACTTGTCAGAATTTCTGCCTACTTATTTTTATTCCTAGTATGTAGTGCCTAGCACAACGTGACCACACTGCAGTCATCTAATATTTATAGATTAGCCTTTCCCAACTTAGTTACATCTCTAGCCATCTTTCCTTCCTCTTGTGCTTATCTGAGATATGTTCAACAGAAGAAAATAGCCTAAGTATGTCTAGGACTTGCAATGAGTATTGTTTAAATGGGTTAAGAGCAAATCATCCTCATTTTCACAACCCATCAAGTTGGATTTAAACAAAGTGCAGAGTAAAAGTGGCAAGTAATTATTTATTAATGAAAAAAGTGTAAAATCTTCGTATTTTCTTATAGTTTCTATAAATATGAAGATAAAACCCTTACTGCCAGAAATGACAAAATCTATCTGGTGGTTCCTCCTACAGAGTATTAGCCATGTTTATACCTATATCTGCCTTTTGCTCATTGACTTATAATATATATGCCTTTGTTACATGGTTTCTGGGTTTTGCTGTTGCTCCTAGAATCAAATTCCTAACTGCATGTAAAAATATTAATTCATTCGACCCAGAGTTTTATAAAGATATTGGCTGCTCTTAGATGTTACATAAGATCTTTCAAAGAATCAAGCTACTATTGGTTTTGCTGCTTTTGTTGCCACTTAGAATCACGTACCTGCAAGACACTTATATCTGGAACCAATTGTTGATTTTTTGCCAACTCAAACACACACGAAATGGCAGGTAAACACTCTGGCATCAAAGAAGAACAACCCTAAAAAATAAATCACTGTTCTTTCAAGAGATATGTGAAAGAAAACTTGTGAAATTGAGTTATGTACAACAAAAACCTGAGTAGGATGACATAAGACCCCCCAAAAATATCAGCCAAAGAAATTCTCATCTATATCTTATAGCATATTCTATCATGATTGTCTTCATTTCTCTTTGACTGAAAAAAAGAATACATGCAGGGGGATGAGGGGTGGGGAGATGTTGATCAAAAAATATGTAAGTTCTGTTAAATAGAAGGAATAAGTTCAGGAGATCTACCGTACAACATGGTGACCAGAGTTAATAATATATTGTATTATTTTAAAATGCTGAAAGGGTGAATGTAAAGTGTTCTTATCATAAAAACAATAACTATCTGAGGCAATATATAGTTAATTAGCTAGATTTAGTCATTATTGCATATATACTTTGAAACATCATGATGTACATTGTAAATTCATACAATTTTATATGTCAATAAAAATAAAAGATAAATACATAAAAAGAGGGGCCTAAAACAAATAGCTTGGGAATAAAGTTTCTGGAAAGAATCCCCCCACCCCAAAAAACACATTTAAAGTCCAATTCACAAAATGTTCCTTAATATCTGTAAATCACTTTTAAAGCCTAAAGTTAACTATAATGTTTTAAAAAGATGTGTAGTTTCTTGTTCAAACAAAACAATTACAAAAACAAAAAAACCTAGAAATGAGAGCAACTTTTCTTTAACAATCAAATCATTCCTTATTGAATTGAAGGTTAATTTCAGCTGCAAGAAAAATATCAATAAGTATGAGCACATACTTCTACCAGTACATGTAGAAAACTGTAATTTAATTATACCAATCTGTTTCCCCCACTACTCTAAGTCTCTGAGGGACTTTGTCTTATTTTTCTTCATATCCCCGTCATTGAACATACTATCTGTCACAAAAATTCAATAAATGTTTGTCCAAATAAACTACACCACGATGCTTATTGAATTGGTGATTAGAGTCAGAAAAGCCTTGAGTTTTTTTTTCCTCTTAGAAATGCAATAATTGACAGAAGTTGGTATTCACATTTTGTATCTGATATCAAACTTTACATCGGCGTAAGATGTAGATCAAAAAATAGTCAAGACTTTTGCTTCATTTTGTACATATTGAATTGAACCTTACATTAATAAAAATGGAATGAGAAGTTTCTTTTTATTCCCCTAATATGTCTCAGAAGTTCCTACCTCTGAGACTTTGGTGACATTTATTTTCTTAGTCCAGTAAATGTCTCTCCCTGTCTCACCACCTAGTGTTGTCTACAACTATTATCCAACACTTAAGGCCCAACTCCAATCGTACTTCACCCATGAAGTATAGCATCATGTTTGTAAGCCTTGAATTCAAATGGAACTGAGTGTAATTTTCCAAGTTTTAATTTTTCAACTGTAAAAAGTATGCCATTGTGAAGAATACATTTTAAGCCTCTAACACTGTAGCTGAAAATACATATTTCTGGCAAATTGTTTTGGGGTATACGATACCATAACTGACACCTGTATGCATTCAACCAACTAGTATAAATCTCTGGACTTTAGCCCCAGAATTTACCTGCTAACTTTATTTATCTGGCTGTTAATGTTTTTGTCATTGTACCCTTGTCTTGATACATGCCGTCTTGTTGAGTTTTGGCTTGGCTTACTGAACTTTATTCCTACAGTCTCCTCAATCTTGTTAATTTGTGGTCATTCTTGACCTTAGGTGAAAAACTCCTCCTCCATTTCCAATACCTTGTACTATGCCCTTCAGCTCCCATACTATTAGGAAAGGAGAACTTGGGGAATAAGCACTGATCTTTGAGCAGTCATTCTCAAAGTGAATCTAAAACCTTGCCCAAATTAGATAGAGACCAAACTTCTACTTATAAAGAGTTTTAACTTCAAGGTAGAACGCATATACAAGCCAGAGGAAATCCCAGAAAGCTAAGACTTCTAGCAAGACGATTGGCCCCAGCACTGTAGGAGCAGTATAAAAGACGAAAAGTAAAGAGAACTACTACTCCAGATAATCAGAAAAAGACCAACAGAGGACAATATATTTGAGTAGAGACCAGAAGGAAGTCATGATGCAAATCATGTGATTACCTGAAAGATAAGCAGTTCATGACAGAGGAAAATATATAATTTCTGGACATTGAATCTTTTTTTATGTTCAAAGGGTAACAGGTAGACTAGTGGGCTGGAGAAGAGGGAGGCAGGAGAAAGGGTTTAGGAAAACAGTCAGAAGAGCCAGCTAATATAAGGCCTTGTAGGTGATGGTAAAAACTTGAGATTTTAGGCTAAGCATGATGGGAAACTATTAAAAGGCTGAAAACACGAAAGTGACATGAACCAATTTACCATTTGAAAATAACTCTGACTTAAATATGCGCGTAGGATTCAAAATCTCACAAATAAGGAAATCATTCTGGTAGGCACAGATGACAAGTGAAATCTATAAAAACCAACAACAGAGTATCAAATGTTATATTGAATATACACAAAAATAGATTATTTTCCTCTAGTATTTTACTAAGATTGACTATTTCAACTTAATATTCAGGAAAGTATAAACTGTAAGTATAGGCTTATTACTTTACTTTTCTTCCATTTACCTTAAATATTTAGTAGGTAAAATTAATATGCATAAACCTAAAGAAAAATATTTTCATTAACACTTTTGAAGGAAACATTTAAATTTTTCTTAACCAACTCATTTAATTAATACATTAAGTATTGTGAAAAAGTAAACTTGAAGTATGAGAACCTGAATGCTCTTTTCCACTTAAAGGGAAAGCAAAAGTGTAAAAATGGATTAACTAATGCTGAACAGGCATATAAAGAGTGGTAGAAAGTGTAGAAAATGAAGAAAGTTAAACATTTTTATCAAACATATCTAAAATAGATGATATACATCTGATAATAAAATTTGATCATGAAATATAAATAAATGGAAGGAAAAGCACAAAAGTTAAGGATCAGTTCTGAGTTCTGAGTCTGTTACAAGATAAAGTAGAACTAATCTTTTTTTTTTTTCCAAGACAAAGTCTCACTCTGTCGCCCAGGCTGGAGTGCAGTGGCGTGATCTCGGCTCACTGCAACCTCTGCCTCCAGGGTTCAAGCGATTCTCCTGACTCAGCTTCCCAAGTAGTTAGGATTACAGGTACCTACCACCATGCCCGGCTAATTTTTGTATTTTTAGTAGAGATGGGATTCACCATGTTGGTCAGGCTGGTCTCAAACTCCTGACCTCTGGTGATCCACTTGCCTTAGCCTCCCAAAGTGCTGGGATTACAGGTGTGAGCCACTGTGCCCGGCCAGGATTTAGTTTAAAACTTAAAGCATATGGTTTAGAGTCCTTCTATTACTACTTCTGTAAGGCCAACTTCTGTTTATCCTTCAAAGGCCAGCTCAAATGTCACACATCAAAGTCTTTCTTGCCTATCAGCACTCTGCCATAATAACCCTGTTAATACTTTCTTATATTTATTACAGCTCACTAAAAGCTGAGAACAAGGCAGTAGAGCTCAAAGAAATCCCTCACAAAACATTTAGCTTCCACTGTAGGACGCACTGCAGCAGCCTGCCATCTGAAGGCTGGGAGCTGAACGTGATATCTGAGAGAAACGCCCGTGATATCTGAGAGAAATGCCCATGATATCTGAGAGAAATGCCCGTCAGAGCCTCTTCCAAACATTGAGAGCTCGTCAACAGGAGAAAGAGGAAACTCACTGGGCAGAAAGCTGCTTGATTAGCAATAAAGCGTGACATGATCTCTTGACTCAGGTGATCAGATTCCAAACCCTACTGAAAGGAAAATTCCAATTCTCCTCTTAATATATTTAAAACGAACGGCAAACTAAATTTAACTTAAGTTGTAACAAAACCTAAATCCAACTTAACCACACATTATATTGATTTATCCACATCAAACTAAAAGCCTAACAAAAAGAGAGGCATTCCTTTTTCTGGGGGTAAATATTACTTACTTCAGTCTCTACTATTCTTTTAAACATAGTGTCAAACATACAATAAAAATTACAAGACACTCAGAGATCCAAGAAACTATCATCTATTGTCAAGAGTAGAAATAGTCAATCGAAAGAGAACCAGAGATAAGTCCATTGTTGGTATCATTGGACAGAGACTTTTAAAACAAACTGATAAACATTAAAGGTGAATGAAAAACATGTGTGAATATATGGCATTTTCATCAGAGAGAAAAGAACTATACAAACAAGTTATATGAGAGGGCTAAAGGTGAAAAAACACAATACCAGAAATAAAGAATTTTTTTATAGACTTGAAAAAAGACTTCACACAATGGAAGAAACAATCAGTAAACTTAAAGAAAAACATAATATCAATTATTCAACTTGAAAGAGCAAATAAAAGTGAAAATAAAATAAAACAGAATGTCTGAGATGTGGGGCAACATCAAGTAATCTAACATGTTTAATCAGACTCAGACAAAATAGGGAAAATCATGTAATTGAACAAATATTTAAAGAAGCTTATTATTGTAAGCTAACAATTTTTCCAACGCTGTTGAAAAACAAAAGTGACCGAAACACTCCAAAAGCTGAGTGAATTATAGAAAGGTAAACACAAAATAATCACACCTACACACATCATAATCAAATTGCTGAAAACAAATAATAAAGAAAAAATCATAAAAGCATCCAAAGAAAAAAGATGCATTACATGTGGAGGACCAGTAATAAGAATAAAGGTTTAGTGCCCATCAAAAAAATGAAGTTCCAATGACAAAGACATTGCAAAATAAAGTATTAAAAGAAAAAAAAATCTAGAATTCTTTAACCAATGAAATTAACCTTCACAAATGGAAATGAAATAAAGATATTTTCAAAGAAACAAAAACAAAGAGAATTGATCTTTAATTCAAATGTGTCCTACAAAACAAATACTAAAAAAAAAAAAAAAAAAAAAAATTCTTCAGGCTAATTAAAGGGAAATGATGACAAATGGAAGTCTTCGTCATAGAAAATAAAATCCAGCTGGGCACGGTAGCTCATGCCTGTAACCCCAGCACTTTGGGAGGCCGAGGTGGGTGAATGACCTGAGCTCAGGTGTTCGACACTAGTCTGACCAATGTGGCAAAACCCTGTCTCTACCAAAAATACAAAAATTAGCCAGGCATGGTGACATACACCTGTAGTCCCGGCTACTCGAGAGGCTAAAGCAGGAGAATCACTTGAACCTGGGAGGCAGTAGTTGCAGGTGAGGCAGGATCACGCCACTGTATTCCAGCCCGGGTGACTGAGCAAGACTCCGTCTCAAGAAAAATTAATTAATTCATCAATTAAATAAAAGAAAAATTAAAAACACCAAAAAGGTAAGCATGTTGGTTAAAATAAAACATATCTTATTACTGCACATGTTTATTTTAATACATGCTTTTAATTTTCTTTAAAATTTATTCACTACTAGTTAAAAATAACATTGTGTGATTCATTGTCATAGAATTTAGATATATGACACAAGAACATAAGTTGTAAGGTTTTGAAGGTAGAATGTGGTAAGATAAGATATATATCTTATAATCTCTAGTGTAACTAGGAAAATACAACACAAAGAGATGTATTGGAAAAGGCAGCAGACAATTACCAAAATTCATCAAACACCACCTAGGAGCTATAAATGTTATTATACTTAAAGTATAACTTAATTTTTAAAAATATTACAAATATCTCTGCATTTGAAATCAGAAAACACAACTAAATTTAGGCTTCTCTTGATAGTCAAGGTCAAAGTTTTTGTACGGGGCTATAAAATTGTGATACATCAAGAAGTTGCAGGGTATACTGCTGAGCTCCTGATCATTAGAACTAATTATTCCAGACAGGTATGTTTTTCTAGGCCATGTGACTGTGTTTTATAAATTTAATCTATTAAAAAATGAAAGAGAATTTTTACAAAAAGACAGCTATTAAAGTATTTTTTTTACATGCATCACTATCCTATTTAGCTATGTGTTCCAAGCCAAAGGAGGCAGAATTTTTTAAATTTATATATGGCTCCACAGATCAAGCCCAGTGAGTTGACCTTAGTAATATTCAACAGGTCTTTCATGGAAGAAATAAAATAAATGTGTAACTGTGACAATGATATTCTTATCCTTAGCAAACTAACACAGGAATAAAACCCAAATACCACGTGTTCTCACTTACAAGATGAGAGCACATGGGCACATAAAAGGGAACAACACACACTGGGGCATGGTGGAGGGTGAGAGGAGAAATAGGATCAGGAAAAGTAACTAATGGGCACCAGGCTTAATACCTGGGTGATGAAATAATCGGTACAACAAACTCCCACGACACAAGTTTATTTGTGTAACAAACTTGCACTTGTATCCCTGAACTTAAAATAAAAGTTAAAAAATTAAAAATCACTAAAGATTAAAAAAGATATTTTCATATCTTTGGAAAAACATGTATGCATACAAAAGGTGATCATGGAAAGAGCAAATAAATAGATGATGTGTATGCAATATGAGTACTCCTAGATGTCTCATAAATGAAGTAGCAGTGTGAACTTAGTCTCATCACTTGATAATATATAAATCAAATTAAATAATTGAATGCCTTAGTTCAAGAAATCTATGAAAAAAAATCAATAGCATTTGTCTGATATTTTAGACTGAAAGAATTCAATAGTTTTAGGCATTTGGGAGTTACAATACTGGCAATGTCACAAATGAAAAAGACACTTATCCACTGAGAAGAGCTATAGGCCATATTGCTTTTCCAGAGCATTAAGGTAATATCTTTAGATAAACTTCCCTGCAGTGATGGATTTATTTATAACCAATTCTTAGGTCATTAAATGTTCTGAAGTGATATAGAGGGAGTTTGTGTTATAACCCCTTTCAGGTTACAATCTTTAGGCTCTACTATAGGTTTTCCCTTTTAAAAGAGAGTGATGGCCTGAAGAGTATCTATCTGCTATCTCTCCACCCATCCATCTATCCTAATATTTTTGGAATGATTTTTAATGTATGTGCATTTATTAATAATGTTAACTCTCTTGCCGTAAGTCCCTGGAAAAAAGTAGAGGACATGGCATAGGGGAAGCTGGATCAGAGAAGAAGAAATAGAGAGCTGTTCCCTTCCTCCCTCTCCCACAGTGGGAATGTGGGAGGATACAAGAGACCAAAGTAGTATAAAAGGGCAGATTCCAGAGTTTTCAGCTTTTCCCCTTCTCAAGGCTTAGCTCCATATGGGTGGTGTTTCTCTCCAATTATATATGGGAGTGATCAAGAAACAGGAGGTCCACTTTTGCCATATCTAGGGAGGCCAAGGCCTTTAGAAGAAATCTACCATCCAGCTAAGTGTTATGTCCATCATAATATACAACTAGTAGTACAAGTGGCAGAAAAAGGTATCTAATAATAGAAAAAAAGCCTGTGCAGTACCCCGATTCCTCATGGCTTGCACAGGGCATATTAATGATTCAGGGGTCCCATGAACCCTGGTGAGGGAACATGAAAGGTGTAGGAGATTTCAGAGGCTGCACTATGTGAGAGAAACATGAATGGCTTTGGTCATAGGTGCCACTCACCACTTTAAAATTGCCAGAGAATATCAGAACATAGGCCACCTACAAAAGAGACAGGATTTAGAGAATACCACCTTTCTTTCCCACTACCCAACTCATATAAGCCCCCTTTATATTAGCTGTCATCTTGGATGGAAGCAGATTGTTTTAGAAGAAAATATGAAAAACCACTTGTTTCCCCAAAGGAGACCAAGTCTTCCAAGGGACACTATTTAAATAAGGAGAAATGGGTGCCCTGATCATCGGCGTGTTTAAAGTTTCCCTCCCAACTTAATATCCTGTGGGTTGGGGGTGAAAGAAAACAATTAAATCTATTATAGAGGCAAAGTTTTGATTTTTTTGCACATTTGGATTGTAAACATGAGTAAATATTATCTCCTCACTACTAACAGAAAAATAAGTAAAAAATCAGATAGATAGATGATGACAGCAGACAGATATCAGAAAAAAGATCTAATATATAAGTATAGGTGATTAATAAACATATGGAGTTTAAATGGAGATATAAATTGATGCAGAGGTAGGCATATTTACAGAAGTAAATATTGATATAGACATAGATATGAAATATCCCACCACCACAACAAAAAAGAATTAGTTTTGCAAGGGTAAAACTGGAAGACCTCGGGCTAAATGAAATAAGCCAGGAACAGAAAGACTGCATGATCTCACTTATTTGTCATCTAACGTGGTTGAACTCGTAGAAATGGAGAGTATAAGGGTGGTTACTAGAGGGTGGGAGGAAAGAATAGAAACCTATTGGTCAAAAAATACAAAGTTTGCTAGACAGGAAGAATAAATATGTTTTTGATATTTATTGCACAGTATAGTGACTACAGTAAATAACAATGAGTTTGTTGTATATTTGAAAATTTCTAAGAGTAAATTTCAAGTGTTCTCACCACAACAATGTCCACTATCTCAGATGAAGTATACGGTAATTAGCTTGCTTTTGCTCATTTCGCATATTGAATTATTTAATCATTCCATTTATTTAAACATCACATTGTACCCCATAAATATACATACTATTTTTATTTGTCAATAAATAATTAATTTTGTATAAACAAATATTATTTCACAGATATTGTTCATGAACACAAAATTGTCACTGTGACTTTTCTACCCATTCCCCCTCAAAAATAGAGCTTAGAGGAAAGAAATTAACATAGTTGAATATCTCCCTTTTGTTTTTTGTTTGTTTGCTTTTTGAGACAGGAACTCGCTTTGTTGCCCAAGCTGGCCTCTTGTGACTCTGTCACAGCCTCTGCAGCCTCCACCTCCTGGACTCAAGGGACCTTCCCACATAAGCCTCCCAAGTAGCTTGGATACAGGCTTGTGCCACTGAATCCAGCTAAGTTTTAAATTTTTTGTAGCAACAAAGTTTCATTATACGTCCCAGGCTTGTCTCCAAGTCCTGGGCTCAAGCAATCAATCCTCCCACCTTAGTCACCCGAAGTGCTGGGATTAGAGGCGACAGCCACCATGCCCAGCCCACCAAAGAACATCTTAAACATACTAGCTTCTTTTCATATGCTATCTCATTTAAGATTTAAACAATTTTACCATATAGATAAACTATTAGTCCTATTTTGTAGTTAAGAATACAAAAAAAAAAAAAGTTAAGAAGCTTGTTTAAGGCTGTAAAGCTTACAAAATAGAGCCAAGGTGAAAACCATATCTGTCTAAGTCTGCTATGTCAAGTTGACCACCCCCAAAAAAAGACTTTGGGGAAAATCAAATAACCGTTTCTTTAGGATTCAGATATATAGTTTCCCTTAGAATATCATGATACAACCTCAAGAATTAGTCAACTTTTTTTTCCTAGACAGTATTATTGTAAGCTTTTGAGGATTAAAGATTCCTATGCTCCTTTTTTAGATACAGAACAATCGCACTGTAATTTCTATATAGTGGGGAAAAAAATAGACCTTTCAAATAAAGAAACAAAGTTTTAAGTTTCAGATTTATAACTTAAGTTTGCATAAGTTTGCTTGAAATTGGAATTTGATGAGAGTTGGAAAGTAGGCAAAAGTGTTAATATTATGTAAAACATAAAATATTAGATCTTAGACACTAGATCAATAGTCAAAACAAAAAACAATCTTACCACTTCAGCAGAAAGTTAAAGACCAAGAAGAAACTAAAGTTAATCTTCCTCTTTAAAGGGGATCAATTTTAAGTGATTGTAGGGTAAGACAATTCTGAAATTGTGGCAAATGCTTTTCTAAGAAACAATTGCATTTTGGCTGTTTGTATGTGCAGGAAACAAACAAATAAATAAACAAATGCACCCACCTCCCCATGATCATATGAAGGACACAGAGGGAGAAAGCAGAACTTCCCTATGCTGATCTATGAAAAGATTTATAGAACAATATGTTCACAAATAGTGCTGCTTTATCTTGTGTTTTCTTCCGAGATTACTGAAGAAAGGAGGAATGTTTAAAATCGATAAATAACACAGTGTGATTTTTCTTTTGAAATGACAGAAAAAAATATTGACATAACCTCTGCCTGACTTTCCACTCAGATCCGAGGATGAGATGTGTAATACCACTACATATGAACAGAGAAACTAGGAGGTGTAAAAACAAAATCGAACTAAAAAGTAAATAGCAATCCCTTTCACAAAGAAAATATAATATTCTCTAAATAATTGGAGACAAGGCAAGCGGGTCAATTCATTTTGCCTATTAAATCAAAGATAGTCTTAGAGCCTAAGACTCATCTGTAAGGTTTCATTTTAAGATCCATGAGGCAGAATTAAGTATTATTTTCAATGTTTCTTATTGGTATTTTTAATTTTTTTCTTAGCAAGCTCCTGAATGGAATGTAAATAAAGCTACAGTTTTTTTAATTCATAAAACTATCAACATTATTCCCTTGAGTTGAAAAGTTCATTAAAAATCCTGGTTTTCTGGCTATTTGAGTTGTCTAGAGCAAAGCTACTCTAAGTGTGGTCCACGGACCCGTGTAGGTCTTTGAATTGTTACTAATCTGCAGTGAAATAACATGGAAATTTAGAATAAATGTTACGAACTTTTAGAGTGACTTATCAATGTCTTTGAAATTTAAAAAAAGTCTTTGAATTTAAAAATGAAACATACAGGCTTCCATTTCATTTTTCTAGCACTTCCATTGCACTTTGATGTTGTACTTTATAAAATCTTAGGCCTGCAACAGAATGGAGGGAGAAAAACAGATACTTTCCCACAGGTACATTTTAAAAGCACTGATTAAGGATGAATTTTGGCAACAAATAGAAATTGTTTTGAATACCAGCTCTAATTGCAGCCAAATTCTAATTATATGACATTAGGAAAGTTACTTCATCTCTACAAGTTTCCATTTCCTCATCTGAATAATGAGTGTCTACTTTACATGTTTGTTTATGGGATCCTGAAGGAGCAAAATAAGTGTAACCCCAGTACTTGTTAGAAATGCAGATTCTCAGAACTTTTCCAAACCTAGTAAATCAGAATCTGCATGTTAACAGCAACCCTAGTGAAGCATCTTCACCAATATGACACTTGACTTATAGAAAATGACCAGCTGTTGCTGGTTTTATTCATCACAGTAATATGTAAATAGTATTCCTTGAAATAAAAGGTGATATTTGGAACTTATGTAAACACATACATAAATATCAAACAATTATCTTTCTGATATTTTACAGGTACCTAAAAAGTTAAGAATATGACACAGATTCTGTTGATACTAATAACAAAGATCACATGGCTCTCATCCTCAAGAAACCCATGTGATAAAATATAAACCATGTACATCTAACAGAAATACAAAGTGTTCTGACTTGTTAGTACAAGCATAGAGAAATTATTTACAGAGAAATGTTGAATAAATTGAGGCAATAGTACTTTAAGATAGTACTCTTGCCCCCAAAAATAAATTTTATATTTGAACTGAAAAAGACAAAGGCAAAAAAAAGACTCTGTTCTCAGCCAATAATACCTGTGTATACCCAGTCTTGTATCAAAAATAACCTGAATGTTCAAGGGTTGAAGTGTTAACTCCAGCCAAATTTCTTGTCCTTTAAAGTTACCCCGCTGTGACTGGCAATACAGAGGTCACATACCATTTCAGCTGAAATAGCAAAGCTCAGTGGGAAGTAAAGAATGATATTGCCTGCTACTTATCTCTAATCCTCTGTCCAGGTTTCTCAGAAACCATATCAGGACAGCAAATATAGCTCCATAGTGATTTTTTAGAATCAACCTATGAGGATTAAGACAGGAAAGAAAAAGAGCACATTGACATTTGCCATTTTTACAAACTAAAGGTGCATCCCAACAATTTACATAAGAAATGTGTCTCAGCCTAATACTGCCAGTGATGCTCTGGAGGCCACTGTGGATACCTAATAGGACTAGTTCAATATCTAATATACATCTGATTGTTTTTCTCTGTTAAAGCCAAGTACAAGGATTGCCCAGGGCAAAGAGACATAAACACTGATAAATCACCATTTCACTTACTTTACTTTTATTTTCTTTTCAATTCCACATAGCTGACTTTTTGTTAAAAGCTGAACTCTTACAAAATGGAAACTTTAGTTAGTCACAGTGAAGTATTTTTCTGTGACGCCAAATACCAGGATATGTTCGTGATGCAGACAGTTACCTAGTGTTCACTCTGTAACACATACTCTACTAGAGACCAAAAGATGGATGCAAAAGAAACAAGAGGAATTTTCTCTGACTGAGATTTTCTGGAAGTACACAAAAGGCTTTTTCAAAAATGCATACTATTTTACAGTGAAAACCTGATTTCCTTTCTCAATTTCCATTCACTTTTCATTTTATATTACATTTCAGCATAGCATAAACATAGACAACGTCTTGAAAGTCTAAGCTTCAACAGATATATTCATAGTTTGAAGATTTATATGACACTGAAACAATTGATTTACAAGTTTTTAAATTTGAAACTGGATAAAATTGCATCATTGTATTTCTTAAATGTATAGGAACAAGGTACATTTTCTTATAATTTAAAATTCTTTATATATTGCAAGGGAGAAAATCATTTGATTATATCATAAGACTGACTTAAAATGTATTGGCATTATTTTTAGAAATATGAAACAGGGATGCACTAATACAATTCAAAAATTAGTTTCATATGCCATTCTTATACTTGGTAATATAGAATGTCATTTTAGAAATGGTTCCAAAACTCAAAATTATAAGACTGTATTATCATTTTGTTTTAGTCCCAAAAAAGAAGTAGTGGAAACCTTATTTTAGATGTCATGATTTTGCCTAATTTTCATTGTAAGAATCCTCCTAAAGTACATGTGAATAATTGTGTTAAATTATTCATCATGCAAGTTAATTTGACAGTTAATTATAAAGGAAAGAGTTTTCTGAACATAATTCAGAGCTTTAATGCCTAAAGGATAAACTATAATGACAAGGAATTTGTCCTTGACTGTGGTCTTACTGCTACATGCTAAGCCCAAAATTAACATTTTGTACTTTTGAGAGCTAAAAAAAAAAATGATTATATTTTTTGACAATGCAAAGTATGCTGATTTTTCTCTTGGAGAGAAGCATTAAATAGTGAAAGCTGAACAGGCTTAGGACTAAATTCCTCATTTTGCTTTTCATCAGCTGTGTGATTGGGGAAACTAGTTTAACTCTGAACTTTATGGGTTTTGCTGTGGTTTTTTTCAGTTGTAAAATGTTGATAAATATGCAATTTTGGGCTTTATTGTCACAATTAAAAGAAATAAAAAGCAGTTGCCTCTGTTCCTTAAATATAGTAGGCACTCAATAAGTGTTAGCTCTCTTCTTTTCTTTCTTTTCTTTTGAAAGGGGACAGGAAGAGGGAATATTTATAATTCCTTCTGTGCCATGAATAGTGTTTTCAAAAATTATATTTTATGATATTTATTAGCTGATAAATTGTGGTCACATGCATTGCTATTTTAATGTTTCCAATAATATTATGCTGGAGGCAAAGCAGGTAACTATTCTGTTTTTACAGGTTTAAAAGTTTGGGAAGTTAAATTAACCAAGTTTATACAACTAAAAAGTGACATAACTGGGATACAGTCTCAGATTTGCATGAGCCCAAAAACCCATTCCTTACCCCAGTATACACACCAGTATTCAGTGGCACAAAAATCTTCTCTAGACTGCAGCATAATTAGTAAAATTAGCATAATCAGGGAGTTTTTCATAAAGCAGAATATATTCCTATTTTTAAATTCAGAGATTATGCCTTTTTTTCCTGGATAAAATGTCTTTTTATTATGAAGCAGTGGCAAGAATAGATGGCAAATGTTTTTCATGTCTTTTTTAGCCAGAATTTAAAATTGTCAAAGCCCGCTTGTCTCCTTTTTTTTCTTTTTGAAATTTTACTGGACTGTGAAATGTAGAAGTCTGATAATGGTATAGCAGGGCATGTTACTTTGTTACTCTTCTAGAAAATATGCAAGGTGATGGATATGCTATTTGGCCTATTTCTATCACTCCACAATGTACACTTATATTAAAACATCACATTATATCCCATAAATACATACAATTATTTGTCAATTAAAACAAAATACAATTTTAAAAATTATATTATGCTGAAACAGATGAGGATTCCAAATAAAGCTAGTTCTAAAAGAATGTAATATGATGTAAACCCTATTCTTATTATATATGGACTAACAATTCCAAAAAGGATGTTTTCAACTTTTTAATAGATTGTAGTGGTGGTAGTTTCCGCAGAACTGTGAAGTTTGGTGGTGTCAAGTTATTCACTAGTAACAAGTTAAATATTGATAGAATAGAAGAGACTCCGGTGACAGTGGTTAACTATTACCAGGTAAGTCAGCGCCCAGTGGAAGCATGCCTAGAAAAACCGGCAACATTTAATGATGGCTTTCTGCAGTGACAAGTCATAGGGTTTTCAGAGCAATCCAACAGTATCAGGATTAGCAGGGCACAAACATTGAATTGTTCTGGTTTTTTAGACCTTTTTCTATATCAATTTATTTTCCACAGTGTGAAATTCTCACTCCTCATTTATTCCTGGCCACTCCTTGATATGTCTAGCTGATAAAAATAATATTTCAGGAGTCTAAATTTCATGACCTGGTATTAATGCTTGTGGATGTACCCTGTCCTCCTTTCTTCCTCAGAAATAAGAATGGGTTGCCCTGACATAATGTTCCCTAAATATCCTGTGCATGTCACTTGTCATTGCACGTCCATGTTATTAATATTAATATAATATTAATTAATATCAGACAATTCCCTCATTATCATATATGTCATCAGTGCTTATGTGGTACCTGGCACTTGACTGGCATTCAGAACATGATAATGAATGAATGGTGTCTATAAACAGGTATATCTGGAGCAACTTTAGTAACTTTCCTCTACAGAGAAAAGATCTAATGATAACACTCCTTGAGAGTTCTTGCCGAGGGCAACCTCTAATCATTTCAACAGAAATTCAGGGCCGCTGAAACACCACCAGAATTTGAAGACCCATATTCCAAATTTGGTCTACATTTATAAAATTTTAGAGATCTTATACTGACACATGAAAGTGTTGTTTTTATAATTACACAATTTTTCAATGAAATATAAAGGAGAAGAAAGAAAAATGTCTCATTTGACCTACCTTTATCAAGAGTTCCTCTCTCAGTAGTTTTCCCTAATGATATAAAGAACCATATGTGATCAGGCTTTTAATAAAATGACACTAAATACATGCTCAGTGTAGGATCAAATGCTTGGCATTGTTAAAAGCCAGCCTAGAGATAGCAGAGTGGATTAAAGCTCATATGGATGTAGTAACTACTTGTAACAGATTAATTTTCTTTCCAGAGGGAATTTTAAAGAGCAGACCGAGAAATGGCTTTGGCGTTCTTTTAAATTAAGTGTAAATTAAAATGAAATATAAAAATCCAAGGCATGGGTTAAACCTCAAAAGAAGTTAAATGACGTAACATATGTGCTCATGACAGAATTTATCAGAAGTTCCTGAGACAATAAAATAAGATGCAACATGCCAAAAGGCAAAGTTCTGAACTTTGGTAACACAAATACTTTTAATGTGTGAAAGAATTCCAGTATCAATTTTAGGACACTTTTTTTCTGTCTGAAAAAAAATACACTAGAAATATTTTATTCAATTAAGCAAAATGAATTGAATATGCGCTATAAAACATGTTCATGAGAACTGTATCTCTACTATGTAAAATGTGCAAGTGTCTCAATGGCTTGGACCCTTTTAAAATCACGATAATTTAAAGTCATTAGGGTGAAGACAGAAAGAGGATCTGTAAGTTATTATAAAATTCATTTAATTTCTGATGCATTCTCATAAGAAAATTCAATATTCAATAAACATCTTAAAAAGGTAGGGAGAGAAGCATATAACTCTGGATGAAAGGGTGCAATGGAATTGGTGCAATGCTTGGGGATAGGAATAGTTAGAGAGGAATTCACAGGAAACTTAATGCTTAAACTGAGTCTCAAAGAATTAGTGATAATTTTCCACATGGGCAGTGAAAAAAAAAAAGAGCATTATAGGCAGAAAGAGTAGTATGGTGTATTTTTCATTATGCTTTTGTGTGGCCACTCTTGTGGCCACAATAAATAATTCAAACTGTCTTAAATAAAAAAGGAACTATTAGCTCAAAGACCAGCCAAGGTACATACAGAAAAACAGAAACCATATCAGGGATTTCAAACTGAATGCATTTACTACAAAGAACTGGTTACTCTCATGTGGGAAGCAAACGAGGATGTTGAGTTAGCCCAGATGTTAGTAATTTCAGGACAAACCTACCATCCCTGAAATTGGTAGAACAAAAGCAAACCTGGGGTGAGGTCCTCCAGATGTCTGAGGAGGTTGAAGGAAGTCCTCCAGATGTCTAGTGCCCTGATCTCTGAGGACACAGTGCACTTGGGGCTGGAAGCAAGTTGGAGCACAGGTTAACAATTCTGATACTGCTTTACATGTCCACCAGTGGGAGCTAGGCTTCTCACTATTGGAGTGAGAATTGCAGATAAGAAGGTGGAGAAGTATAGAATGATCAACATGGTAATGGACTAGAGTTGGAGACATCAGTAGAAACCCGTGTTTACCTTAATATAGATAAAGATGGTTACGTATAGGACAACTGCAAATATGTGTATACACACAGGTTAGTATAGACACATATTTCTGTGCTTCGTTATCTGGGAAAGCCTGGAAACAGGGGCACCCAAGTAGCAACAAACCCATTCAGTACTCAAATCTTGGTTTTTAATACGATTCTCCAATAAGGAGAACAAGGGCTCCTTGGAAAAATAACTTATTCTAGGACTAGGGCAGGAATATGCAAAATGAGCCTGAGCCTGAAGCATCTCATAGTGCCAAAAAGTAAGGAAGTGCTCCATAACAACAAAAACCTAATTGATGGGAGTATATCAAAAAGACACAGGAGCAGAGTGAAAGGATAGCCAAAGCTGAACAATTTGAGCAACAAAATAAGTACTACTAGATTGTAACTCAAAGTATAAAATAAGTATCTATGAGTCCATACTGACATAAATAAATGACTGATTTAAATAAATGACTTAGTGACTAAGTAAGTAAATAAGGGAGAAGAGACAGATCTCTCTTCAGAAAAGTTCCAGATAATTTATGTATATAATCTTCCTTCGAGAAAGGAGCAAAAATTCCTTGTCCTTAAATGTGGGCAATGCATCTTCCTTCCAAAGAGTACAGTAAGATAGAGATTGGAGTGAGGGGAGGGAAGGAGAGTAACTTGTTAGTGGAGAAATCTGACAAGCACTACTGCAGTCAGGTGACCAAGCCAAACATTCATAGTGATAAGTCAAGTGAATGGCATATACCCTTGATACGATGTGATGAAAGTGGTGTTTTTCCTCTGTGTTCTTCGTCTTAAAAACCCATAACAATAATTAAATCATGAGAAGCACATCAGAGAAATTCTAATAGAGGCACATCATCAGAGAAATTCCAATAAAGGGGCATTCATACTCTTCAAAACTGTCAAGGCCATCAAAATAAGGAAAGTCTGAAAAAACATCACAGACAAGAGGAGCCCTGGGAGATACAAGTACGTGTGATGTGGTATCTTGGATGGGAACCTAAAACAGAAAAAAAAAATGGTAAATCTAAGAAAATAAATTTTCAAACTGAATAAACTATGGGCTTTAATTAATAATCATGTATCAATATTAGTTCATTAATTATAAGAAAGTTACCATAGTGATATAAAATATTAACATAATAGGGAGATCTAGGTAAGGAATATGTATAATCGCTGTGTACTATCTTCTCCATTTTGCTGTAAATTTAGAACTATAGTTTAAAGAAAATCTGTTGAATGATGAATTTAAACATCGTTAATGTGGTAAATTTAATATTAAGTATATTTGACCACAATAAAAAGTCTATTAGTAATGGGTGAGGCTATGCATGTGTGCGGTCAGGGAGTGTATGGGAAATCTCTGTACCTTTTTCTTGATTTTTATCTAAAGCTATTCTTTAGAAAGAATTTTTTAAAATCTATTTTAGAAATAAATAAGTGAATAAATAAATTGGCTGCTAGAGCTAGAAGTGTCTTCAGTTGCAAGAACTATGCTGTCAAAAGCAAAGAACAGGAGGGAAGATCCTCTGCCCTCTTTGCTGCTTCCACTTTCACTCTCATGCCTCCCAGTGGCAGAATCGAAGGGGAAGTTGAATGTTAAATTAGTCCAGGAAGTTAGTTTTCAGAATTCCAGTGTCAGTTTAGAAGTATGAGTTTAGAGCTGAGCGATATTAGGTATATTACCAGCACAGCTGTCAAGGATTCATCCAGGAACTTGAAGCATGTAATCAGGGACTATCTTTTGGCTTTTTTCTCTTCCATGTTGGTTTCATTCTTAGGTATGAAGGGCACAGTGGCTTGAGGTTCACATTCGAGGTCTAAGACCATGAGGATGGAGTGCCTCTTTTTGGGCTCCTGCATTTAGTATTCTGGGATTGGCTTCCATTAAACCAGACCGATGTGACTCATGTGACATGCCTTTCCAGTGACATTGCTTTGAGAAAGTTGTGATTTGAATGACCATGCTGACATCTCAGGATAGAGTCAATTCCATCCAATTCCACCCAAAGCACATGGCTTGATAGTCGCACTCAGTTACACGTGGGAATGTGTAAGAACATTGTAGTGCATGTAGAGAAGAAACAAACTCAAAAATAAAATAAGTTTATACACCACATAAAAATGTTTTTAACTTTAAATATAGAAGATATGTGAAATGATTGAGACGTTTTGAACACATTTCAGATTTGCTGTTTAAAATTAGTATTACAGCAGCATTGTGGAGGACAGTTTTAAAAATGATTAGACTAAAATTGAGGCAATGAGCTAGGAGGCAATTACCCTAATATAAAATTAAAACAATGAGAGGCTGATCTAAGAGGCATATGTAAGAATGGGAGGGAAAAGACATGTACAGTCATAGTTAGAGGTGAAGATGGCTGGGCTTCTGGGTCAGGTAGGGACTTGGAGAACTTTTCTGTCTAGCTAAAGGATTGGAAATGCACCACTCAGCACTCTATGTCTAGCTAAAGGGTTGTAAATGCACCAATCAGCACTCTGTGTCTAGCTAAAGGTTTGTAAATGCATCAATCAGTTCTCTGTAAAATGGACCACTCAGCTCTCTGTAAAATGGACCAATCAGCGATCTGTAAAATGGATCAATCAGCAAGATGTGGATGGGGTCAAATAAGGGAATAAAAGCAGGCCACAGGAGCCAGCAGCGCGACCTGCTCCAGTCCCTTTCCACGCTGTGAAAGCTTTGTTCTTTCGCTCTTTGCAATAAATCTTGCTGCTGTTCACTCTTTGGGTCCGCGCCGCCTTTGTGAGCTGTAACACTCACCGTGAAGGTCGGCAGCTTCACTCCTGAAGCCAAGGAGACCAAGACCCCACCAGGAGGGATGAACAACTCCAGATGGGAGGAACAAACAACTCTGGACATGCCACCTTTATGAACTGTTAACACTCACCGCAAAGGTCTGCAGCTTCACTCCTGAGGCCAGCGAGTCCATGAACCCCCCAGAAGGAAGAAACTCTGGACACATCTGAACATCTGCGGGAACAAACTCGGGACACACCATCTTTAAGAACTGTAACACTCGCCGCAGGGGTCCGCGGCTTCATTCTTGAAGTCGCAAGACCAAGAACCCACCAAATTCTGGACACAATAGCAATGCCAATGCCTATTGATTCATTGAGTGGGCAGGACAAGAGAAGAAAAGATCTAGAACAGGGATTTTAAAGCCTAAGTGAATTTAGTGACTTTCTGGGAGACTTGCTAAAACGCAAATTAAAATGCCTCATACTCAAATATCTTGTTTTAATTGAAATAGGATGGAAGGGTTGTTGTTTTTTTTTTTTTTTAATCTCATTTTTAATCAGCACCTCAGGGGGATTCTGAGGAACACATGTTGAGAACACAGGTTTAGGATGATTCCCAGTTTTTTGATTTAGGGAACTGAATTTCTGGTTCTGTTAACTAGAATTTTATGAAGAGAAAGAGGAGCAAGGTTGAAAATGAGTGAGAAATCAATTGTTCCATTTTGCTTAAGACTGTACCAGCACCAGCACTGAAAGTCCTCTGTCCTGAAAAATCCCTCAGCCCTGGTCAAAACTGGACAGGTAGTTTTCCTAAATTTAGAAGAGAAAAAAATGTATATAATTGAGCAAGAGCTGTTTGCAGAATGTCTAAATATAGATGTCTAATTGGCAATTATAAATTTAGAAACTAAGAGAAGAGATAAAAGCTAGAAATACCCATTTAAAGTCACTATTATATACGTACAGATGCTACAAGTAATAAGATTAGATGACACCAGTCCGAATTTATTCCATAACATAGCACACTAACAGGGAAGAAGAGGAGGGGAAAAAGAAGAAGGAGAAAGACTAATGACAGAAATTTTAATGAACATCAATATTTAAGAAAATATAGAAGAAATGGAGTCTGCAAAGAACAATGAGAAGATACTTTCAACAAAGAAAACTACTGAGAAGACTGACTGAGCCATCAGTGCACATGATTATGACTGGAACAAAAGGAGTGATCCAGAATATTAAGCACTGTGGAGATGTAACCATTGATTTGGGTATTTAGGAGATCAGAAGTACATTTAGGAGGAGCATTTTTATTTATGTAGAGTTTTATTTACAGTTTAATTTAGGCAGATCTGTATTGTAATGGCTTGAAAAATTAAGAAGAGAGAAAATGAGGGCAATGATAATATTTCACAATGCAAACTAGCAGGTGACAGGCTGAATTTAGCCAGTAGAAATCTTTTAACAGAGCTGCAAATGTGTTGTCTTCATCTTTGCTTGGTTTTATTAGTTAGATGGTAGCATTTAACATTTAAAATATTTTAGACAAGTTCAGATTTCCAGGTTTTCTTGGAAAATGAGAAGCTCTGGCATTTGGATCTGTGTTCTCGTATGGCAGGAATCAGCTGTAGCCGGGCTGATGGGCACAGTCTCTGTAATTTTCCACTGTTGCCCCCAGGTTTTGCAGCTCTCTTTTGCACCAACAGCCTCGTCCCTGCAAACATTTGAGTGTGAGACCCAGTTATAACAGACAACTCTGAAAGGAAGAAGAGAAAGTATTTTTAAGGATGATTAGGTCTGGTACAACTTTTGGCTTTATTTTTCTTTTTAAAGGTGGGATTAGCTTGAGCCTATTTATATGCTAACTAGAAAAAGAAGAGGATAATTATTGAAGCAAAGTCAAAGTGTGAGAGGGGATGTGATGTAGAACAATAATGGAGAAATTAGCCTTGGATGAGTGGAAAGACTCCTCCAGAGAACCTAGCTGTTACATATAATGAAACTATGATTTAAAAATATGACATTGAATATAAGTTAACTAGACTCACTTGAGATGGATAGTCACTAACAGTTCATTGTAGCCCTATTTAGATCACAGATTTGCAATTAAGGAGAAAATAAAAGCTCCAATGTTTCCAGTTATACCAAGAAACTAGTATTCAGTTCCCTAAGAGGCCCAGAGCATAGCTCATGCTTTTGTGTTTCTGATGAATTACACCCAGCAGCCCTCTGCTGAATTACTGTACTCTCAAAGGAATGGAGAGAAGATATTTGTGTAAATTCCAAAGAGTTTGTAAATCAAGGCTCTGCTACAACACAAAATGATCCATTTTCCAGCCTTGCCAAAAACTATTTGTTTACATATACATATCCTCATGAAGTTAAAAATTGCTTTTGTTCAGGTTGATGTACTGGG
Organism: Macaca nemestrina; assembly: GCF_043159975.1. Lineage (NCBI taxonomy): Eukaryota > Metazoa > Chordata > Mammalia > Primates > Cercopithecidae > Macaca > Macaca nemestrina. The sequence goes on along the minus strand of NC_092134.1, from coordinate 45,385,395 downwards.
GCCAAATGTAACCACAAAGAATATTACTTGAGTTGCAGTTTCATGTGAATTAGATAGAGTTCTTGGCAATGGCATGACACTAAAGAGTGAACTAGAATTTGCAAATGCTATAAACTAATTATCTGGTGGTTTTGCCATATCACGCAGACGCCTCTAAATAAAATCACACATAGTATATGACCTATCACTGCTACACAGTTAAGAGGAAGCTTCTCAGTCTAACATTCAAAATCATCCACAACACAGCTTGCATTAAATTAAATAGGTAAAAATTGAAAACAACCTACTATGGCCTTATCTATTTGGCAGATCAAATTGTTTTCTGGCACATTCCATTTGGTTATGAATAGTTGTTCTTTTATCATAATAGTGATGGGTTAAATGTTACATTTGCCTTAATGTTTCTGTAGGAGTCATATAATGACAAAACAGCATCATTATTAGTTCAGTCATTGCCATACTTAGGGATTATGAGTCTAATAGCTTTCCCATTAAAAACAATGTCTTGATGCAAACATGAGTAAAATACTGTAATTTTTACACCTTAAAATAAACAAACTTGTTTAATTTCTACAAGTACATTTGAACATGGAAAGATCTTATGACCACTATGGCAATATTAGAAAATGACTGTATCCAAAATGTCAGTGTTTCTTTAACTATAGACTCTTAATGGCAATATTTCGTAGTAGAGAAGGAAAAACATATATTGTAAGATGTGACATAAAAGTGAAATGAGAGACTTTTGAACCAGTCACCTCATTTTCAAGCAACTGGCTTCAGTTATATTGAAACCATGAAAGTTAGCCTAATGTAATCTTATCTGGTAATCAGTAAAAATGAATAATCTTAACATTTCTCCATATTTTGTGCATATGCCTCTGAAGTTTCCCTAAAAAGATTAAGTAAAATTCTGGACCCAGCGTGCACTTATTCTTACTCTCTTTCAAGCTGATTCACAAAAGAGAATGCTCAACAGTCTTCTATGACCCAGTAGGCATAGCAGGTCAGAAGTACTGAGAAGAAAGGTGAGATCAGACTAAGCCCCTTGCTCTTCTATACACCTTTTAACAAATTTCTCTCAATTCATTTAAATTTAAACAGAATTTTGTTCCCATGTTCTTTTTTCAACACACTATTTCTTTACAAAGGTTTGATTCTTCTCCAAAAGATGAGAGAGAAAATGAGAAAGTTATTGAAATTGAGGAAGGGTTATGATCAAGTTATACCTTCCTAGCTTAGATATGTTTTATAATTTCCCAAATATCCTAACTGCTAACCTCAAACATGCTATAATTTTCTAGCCCTCACAGAATCAACGGCATCAGTATATCCATCCATTTTCATCTCATGAGGCCTGACTCAATAAGAACTTACTATTTATCTACTTCCTTTTTTCCCTGTTCAAGCTTTTGTCTTTGAATACAGTTGTGGTTTTTTTGATTTTTTGTTTTTTGTTTTTTTTTTGTTTTGCTGCTGTAACAAATTACATCAAACTTTCTGGCTAAAGACAACACAAGTTTATTATCTTACAACTTTAGCAGTTTGAAACCTAACGTGGGTCTCACCGAGCTAAAATCAAGGAGTCGGGAGAGCTGCTACCCTTCTGAAAGCTCCAGGGAAGTATCCATGCCCTTGCCTTTTCTAGCTGGTAGAGACCCACATTTCTTGGCTCATTGACCCGTTCCTCCATCTTCCAACCTAGCAAGTCCTTCGTACATGGCATCACTCTGACCTTGTTTCCATCATCTCATATCCTTCTCAGAACCTGACTTTTTACTCTCTTCCACTTGTACAGACTCTGGTGATTTCACTGGGACCACAAGTGAAATCTCCTATTTTAAGGTCAAGATAATCTCCTATTTTAAGATCACCTGATTAGCAATCTTAGTCCTCTCTGCAATTTTAATTTCCCTTTTCATGCACCCTAACATACTCACAGGTTCTGAGGATTAAGTTGTGGACACTTTGGGGGAACCATTACTTCACCTACCGCAGTCTCCTAAAGTTCCTCCAGCATTTCCTTCCGAAAATTCATATAAATGCAATCTTGACTCATTAGTACACAATTTTACTTCATTCCTTCAAAACTTTCCCAAGGTAGTAGCTTCTTGGCAGCATGCTATTGTGAAAAAGTATTAAGTCGGATTCAGAAAGTTTAAATGCAAGTCCTGGCTATTACACTAATTTTATCAAGATATTTAACATTTGCTAACCTCCATTTCTTTGCTTATAAAATAAAGATAGTAAATGTATGATGTTACACATCATGATGTGACTAGCTCACAGAGTGCTGTGATAACCAAAAGGTTTGATGACTTGGAAGTTTCCTTAAAATGTTTCCCTTAAAATTTCAACTTAAAATGGTTAAGTTGAATAAAGTACAGGTCAAAGAACAGTAATATGGACTGTAGGGATACATTGACCTGTATTGAAAATCTGGCTCATTCATGTGATCTTGGGCTAATTTCTTAAATTCTCCACATAAGTTTTACCATGTATAAAATAATGCTAACCTCTTAGGGGCAATGGGAGAATTATAAAATATAAATATATAAAAGTATTTAGAAAAACACTGATAGTATTTTATAAGCTCTCATTAGTGTTGATCATTAGTAAATGATGAACTAATTTTATTGTGGCATTTTTGTAAATTTTCATTAGTTTTGATAATTAGTAAATGATGAACTAATTTTATTGTGGCATTTTCCTAAATTTTAATATTAAGGGAAGTGAGATGTATCTTATCTTTCACCTCAGCTTACTATGAAGTTAGCACAATTTCTTTATAAAAGATCTTAAAATATTTTTTGTCCCTTTAAATCAGTAAAAACAGATTTTTAATGCATTAATGCCAATATTTTTGATATTCTGCTTGTCCCAAATTTGGTCATATGAGCTTCTTCAAGATAGCAGCTATTTTAATTTAAACATACTTTTGCTCCCATGTTCTTTTCTTAGCACCAGTAATATTGATTTCCAGCTTTCTGGTAAATCAAAATGTTCTAGATCACTTGATACTTTTCCTGCCACAAACCAGGAATTATCCATTTCTCAAAAAGAGTACTGACTTATTTTAATGGGGAATATTATTTATAAAACCAAGATCTAGTTTCTAGGTGGTCTCATTGTAAATGGTTTGTTATTGATTCCAACCCCATTCCATGCACAGAGCTAAATACATATATACACATATATATATACACATATATATACACTTTGTTTCCTTACTTAGACTGCTAATATTTAATTGTCAAGTATAATTACAACTTTGATACCCCCATTACTCACATGACAATGAGTTTATTCAACTTGTTCCTTTATTTCACTCTCCTCCTCCCATTTCTTAGTTGCATTATAGCCACTTCATAATTACATACTGTTTTTCTGCCCTTTGCCTCCTCATTTTTATTCTTGCATCTGCCCTTAAATGTATTCAATGTTTAACATCTTTCTTTGTAACTAAGTTTTCAGAGTTAACACTTGGTTGGATGAAACCACCCTGTAGTCAATTCCTTTGGAGGGGCTCATAACTGTAGTATTCCCAGAAGTATTGCATGTTTGAAAGTGATAAAACTGAATAACAATTTTGTTGGCTAAAGCATCCTTAATTCTTTTAAGTTTATCAGAAGCATATTCAAATACTTCAGAGGAAGTCAAACTGTCTCTGTTTGCAGATGACATGATTATATATTTAGAAAACCCCATAGTCTCGGCCCAGAATCTCCTTAAGCCAATAAGCAATTTCAGCAAAGTCTCAGGATACAAAATCAATGTGCAAAAATCACAAGCATTTCCACACACCAATGATAGACAAACAGAGAGCCAAATAATGAATGAACTCCCACTTACAATTGCTACAAACAGAACAAATTACCTAGGAATACAACTTACAAGGAATGTGAAGGACCTCTTCAAGGAGAACTACAAACCACTGCTCAAGGAAATAAGAGAGGACACAAACAAATGGGAAAACACTCCATGCTCATGAATAGGAAGAATCAATATTGTGAAAATGGCCATACTGCCCAAAGTAACTTATAAATTCAATGCTGTCCCCATCAAGCTACCATTGACTTTCTTCATAGAATTAGAAAAAACTACTTTAAATTTCATATGGAACCATAAAAGAACCCATATAGCCAAGACAATCCCAAACAAAAAGAACAAAGCTAGAGGCATCACACTACCTGACTTCAAACTGTACTACAAGGCTACAGTAAGCAAAACAGCATGGTACTGGTACCAAAACAGAGATATAGACCAATGGAACAGAACAGAGTCCTCAGAAATAATACCACACATCTACAGCCATCTGATCTTTGACAAACCTGACAAAAACAAGCAATGGGGAAAGGATTCCCTATTTCATAAATGGTGCTAGGAAAACTGGCTAGCCATATGCAGAAAACTGAAACTGGACCCCTTTCTTACACCTTATACAAAAATTAACTCAAGATGGATTAAAGACTCAAATGTAAAACCTAAAACCATATAAATCCTAGAAGAAAACCTAGGAAATACCATTCATGACATAGGCATGGGCAAAGACTTCAGGACTAAAACACCAAAAGCAATGGCAACAAAAGCCAAAATTGACAAATGGGATCAAATTAAACTAAAGAGCATCTGTACAGCAAAAGAAGCTATCATCGGAGTAAACAGGCAACCTACAGAATGGGAGAAAATTTTTGCAATCTGTCCATCTGACAAAGGGCTAATATCCAGAATCTACAAAGAACTTAAACAAATTTACAAGAAAAAAAAAAAAACCAGACAATCCCATCAAAAAGTTTGAGAAGGATATGAAGAGACACTTCGTAAAAGAAGACATTTATGCGGCCAACAAACATGGGAAAAAAAAGCTTAGCATCACTGATCATTAGAGAAATGCAAATCAAAACCACAATGAGATGCTATCTCATGCCAGTTAGAATGGTGATCATTAAAAAGTCAGGAAACAGATGCTGGAGAGGATGTGGAGAAATAGGAATGCTTTTACACTGTTGGTGGGAGTGTAAATTAGTTTAACCACTGTGGAAGACAGTGTGGAGATTCCTCAAGGATCTAGAACCAGAAATACCATCTGACCCAGCAATTGCATTACTGGATATATACCCAAAGGATTATAAATCATTTTACTATAAAGACACATGCACACATGTTTACTGCAGCAGAGTTCACAATAGCAAAGACTTGGAACCAACCCAAATGCCTATCAATCTTAGACTGGATAAAGAAAATGTGGCATGTATAAACCATGGAATACTATGTAGCCAGAAAAAATAAAGAAGAGTTCATGTCCTTTGCAGGGACATGGATAAAGCTGGAAACCATCATTCTCAGCAAACTAACACAAGAACAGAAAACCAAACACCGCAAGTTCTCGCTAGTAAGTGGGAGTTGAACAATGAGAACACATGGACACAGGGAGGGGAACATCACACACTGGGACCTGTTTGGGGGTAGGGAGGTAGGGGAGGGATAGCATTAGGAGAAACACCTAATGTAAATGAAGGGTTGATGGATGCAGTAAACCACCATGGCAGGTGTATAGCTATGTAACAAACCAGCACATTCTGCATATGCATCCCAGAACTTAAAGTATAATAAAAGAAAATAATAATAATAATAATAATAAAATGTTATACCACTATGGTCTTGTTTTGCATCCTGCTTAAGAGGTTTTATGCTAACTTGTTTTTATTTATTTCCTTTAAAAGTGATGGGGCTTTTTTGTTATTGTTTGTTTGTTTGTTTGTTTTTGAGACGGAGTCTAGCTCTGTCGCCCAGGCTGGAGTGCAGTGGTGTGATCTCAGCTCACTGCAAGCTCCACTTCCTGCGTTCATGCCATTCTCCTGCCTCAGCCTCCCGAGTAGCTGGGAATACAGGTGCCCACCACCACTCCCAGCTATTTTTTTTTTTTTTTGTATTTTTTAGTAGAGACAGGGCTTTTGTATTTTTCAGTAGAGATGGGGTTTTACCGTGTTAGTCAGGAGGGTCTTGATCTCCCGACCTTGTGATCTGCCAGCCTCGGCCTCCTAAAGTGCTGGGATTGCAGGCGTGAGCCACAGAGCCCCGCCAAAAGTGATGTTTTTTGTTTTGTGTTTGTTGTTTGTTTGCCTGTAGTACTAGAGGACGTGATATATTTATTAGAGTACGTCACAAACATGATCATTCTTTATTTGTGATTTCAGGTAAATGATAGGCTCTTTTAACATTAAATGTAAGCCTTCTATTTTCAGAAAATCTTATTAGATTTTACTGTTAAATATTAGTTTTGCTTATTTGCTCTAATTTCTTCTTCAGTCATTGTAATTACGAATATATTGGTTCTTCTTTGTCTATGCTCTGTATCTCTTTCTCTTTGATCTTTTAAATTCTTCTATTCATTTTCCTTCTCTTATTTTCATTTATTTCCTCATTGGACCTTCTCAAATTTTCAGTCAAATAATTTTTTTTCTGTAAGCTTTTCACACATTATTTTGAAATGATTTTTCTTGTATTTTTATTTCTAATGTGATTTTGCATTTTTCTTTCATCTCTTTCCTGAGTCCAGTCAACTATCCTTCTATATCTCCTTTCATTTTGCCCCTTTCTGTTCTAAGATTTTGTAGTTCTAATGTAAAGTGTTCATTTATATCTTCAGATACTTAAAGCTATTTAATTAAAGTTGGAGAGGGTAGTGTTGTGTTGCTAATTCCTTCTGCCTCATTGTTGGTTTTGAAGAAAGAATATTCGTCACCTATAAACATTTTTATTTTTATTTTTTTCTTTGTCTTGTGTTTGTTGTTTGCCTGCAGTACCAGAGGACGTGATATAGTTAAAATGTGGTACCTTTATGAGAGTTTGAAATAATGAAATCATGAAGAAAGAATGGTCATGTTTGTGGCATACTCTTCTTCACAACAGCAGTTTTCTGTGGATATTATATGCAATTATCTATTCTATTCATTTATGTTCATTTGATATTTTCCTGGACAAAAGTAACACATAAGTAGACAAGTATTAGAAGTGTAGATTGTGTATCAGGATTGTTAGTTCAACATCCTCCTCCTCTGTCAATATGGCGTCACAAAATAGTGGTGTCATTATTTTTGGCAGGTTTTGAGGGTAAGGAATGATTGATATTTCTTCTGATTTTGTAAGTCTGCTTACTTCTGTGGGATCTTTAGCTTCCAGTGCTTGCTGCCTTCCTTTCCTTTACAGACAAGAGTCCAAGGGAAGTTCAATCACTCCAAGTCTCCCCACTCTAACCCAGAAGAGGTGCCTTTGCAAAACTTTCACCACTGGTCTTTGCACTTCCATACCTTTTTTTTTTTTTTTTCCTTTTTATCCCCCAGTAGCCTTAGGTATGACCAAAAAGTATCTGATGTGTTCTTAGTGTTTCTCCATTGAGGATATTAACTTTCTCTTAATGTGCTTGATTTTATCCATGTTTATTAAGTCCCTATACATTTTTTTTAATTTTCTGCCTAATCTCTGATTGACTCATTGTTTCATTTTGAGTTGCTATACCAGAATCCTACAGATTAGGTAATTTACAAAGAAGAGAAATGTATTTCTTAGAGTTCAGGAGGTTGGGAAGTCCAAGGTCAAGAGGCCCACATCTTTTGAGAGGCTTCTTACTACATCATCTCATGGCCGAAGGCAGAAAGGAAAGAGAATATGAGAGAACAAGAGAGCAAGAAGATGCCAAAGTTACTTTTATAACAAATGCACACTTGAGACAACTAACCCACTCCCAAGATAACAACATTAATCCATTCATGCGAGCAGAGCCCTCTTCACCTAATTACCTCTTATTAGTTCCTATGGCCCAACAATATTCCTTTGGAGATTAAGTTTCCAATACATGAACTTTGAGGGGCACATTCAAACCATAGCACTCTCCCATGCAGTGACATGCAGTTCTGAGAATGAATCTGTTGGATCTGCATGTTTATTTTACTACTTACACATAATTTGAAATCTGCAGTAGTCTTGGTGTTTTAATCATGCTGTAGATATTAACTATGAATAATTTTATTTGCTCTTCTGTGACCTGTGTACATGATTTTTAGAGGGATATTGAAAATTTCTGATTTAGATAGCTGCCATTATCTATAGAAAACTAGAAGCCATAATTATCATGTCTTATTCCTTTGAACTACTTGGTATGGTAGATAAAACAGTATTAAGGAAAACAACTGATTCAGAAGTCTACGGATCTAGCTCTTCCTCAAGAAAATGTCTTATACTATAACTTGCCTTAAGGTTCCCATCTGGTGTATGTTGGCTCAAAGCTCATTCATTACTGATTTCTTGGCCCATTTTTTCAGCCTTTTAACTCCAAGTGCTCTTCTGGCATTTTCTCCTGAATATATCTTTCCATCACAATCATAATTTTTTGGACTAGTTTCATTTGTTCTCAAAATTGTATCACTCGGTTTACCCATCTTATTACTTGGGAGAGCCTGCACATACTCTCAACACTTCTCACCCTTCACTACTGCTGGGAAGCTTTAAGAAATGAGCTGATATTTGAAAATCAAAGTACTATGTAAATAGAAGGGATAATATTTTATCATAAACATCACTTTAAATAAATTTAGATGGTAATTGGTTTATTAAAAGTGACATGCCAAGTTTATAAGAATGTCTAGTTCTTTGTTATTATTCTGTTTACATGCCTTGTCTCTCCTAAATACTCAAGTATTTTAAAATTGCAGATGAAATAGAGTTTCTCAGGTTCTAAGACTACCAACTCCCAAGTACCTTTTCTAAACTTTGATGTCTAAATATTTCAATATATTTTCCATCTTCCCAATTGAACTCATCATCTCTCCATCCATGTCACTCTCATTTTATACTCTATTTTTGCATCCACTGTGTCTATTTTAATGTCTGAGGGTTTTTTTTAACAACTTTTAAACAAAGATTTTCTGCTTAGTTTTTCCTATATTGCTGCTTTCTTTTTTTAACTGCCAACCTCAATCAGATATTTTTCATATGCCAGAAAAACTCCCGGAAGCACATTTTTAACTGGGAAAATCTCCTTCTCCTCCTTGTCATTTCTGCTCCTACACACTCCCCACATCCATCATCGTGTCCCTCTTTTTAATCCTCCTATAAATTTATCTAATCCTTCAGCATTTCAATGCTCATTTTTAATAAAGACGTTAGATGAATAAAAAGCAAATATGTAAACAATACTGGATAAAAAGCCCATAGAGTAATAAATTTCTATTTTCTAGTCTCTCCTATACCCTGAGTATATATTCAAGAGCAAGAAAGCAAAACAGGAGTTTGGGAATAATCTTAACACCAGACTTATTTGCTATAATTTAGTCATTTAGTCTAAATCAGGAAAAAAATGTGAGTTATAAGGCCAGTAAATTAGAGAAGGCATTGGAGGCACAGCTCTATACATTACTTCTGAATTTAGAAAACATACAAAAACTGGAAAATGATCATCTGGGGTATAGCAGAAGCATATTTAGTTGCTACAATTACATTATTCTATTTGTATGTGGTACCCTTAAATAATTCTGGATGGGGAATGAGAGGAAACACGAAGAGTTTTCCAGTAGGTATTGGGATATGGTGACAACTTGTTCCCACTTAACTCAGGCTCAGTGTAATGGTAGCCCTGCATAAGAAGAAAATAAATTAATATTCTTCCAGACTCTAAAAGAAATCTAAAGCATTTAATAGAATTCCATTTTTCCTAACATAATGCACATTTGGCAGAACTACTGAGCTGTAAAAATAATAGTCATTGTAGACTTTCTGCTTCTATGTTCACCAAATGCACTAAGAGTTGGAGACACATTAGTCCAGTTCAGTTTCAATTATTTTGACTTCTCATTAGCAAAAGGATTGATAACTACCATTTTGCTAACAGCATATAAAGCTTTCTGTGATCCAAATTTAATTTAGGCTAATTCCCAGCACAGTGTGAGCTACTGTATAGTTCATAGAATAAGACAACCTAATTTTCTCACTGCATGCAGTTAGCTACATAGAGGCGGTGCCACGAGCCATTTGCCGTTTGCCATTGACTTAGTGTGTGGATCATAGTTCACTCTCATTTATCAGTTTAATATAAATAGTAATCTGACTGTTTATAGAGCCAAATGTTCACATCAAAATAAGTAAAGTTTTATATACGTTTTTATACTTTTATATACTTATATATAAACAGTTAGTCCAAATATTTTTGAACAATAAATGGGATGAGCATAACTCCAGTTTTATGTTTTTTTAATTTATAACAAGTTAATTGTTAAGTATAACCATTTTAATCATCTGAGTATACTCCATTACTTTTCATCTAAAACAGCATGTTTAATTATAAGTTAGTGTATGTTACACAAAGCACCAAGGAAACATTAGGTTAAAATAAAATTAAATGTGCTTCTCCTTCATAAAACTTCTGATAACTTTTAACATGTTAACATGCATTATGAATCTCTAAGAGCAATGTAAAGTAGTCAGTGTTTCTCAACTTCATTTGGCAACAGTATCTCTCTCTTTTAATTACTGATCATCTGCAGGACCACCAAACAGGAATTGCGAAAGCAGGTCAAATTGAAGCAACTTCATTTTAAAATACATGAGAATGGGCCAGTCCTTTCTCATTCCTTCAACAGATTGTAAACCTCCAGGTTCAAGAATAAATAAAACTCCCCAAACAACATCTAAATTGAACTTAGACATTTAGTCAAAAGGCATGTGATGAAGTATGATCCTCCCTATGGTTATATGAAGAATATAAACCATGATAGGCCTTAAAATTGGTGCACAATGCAAATACAGCATGATCTCACTTACATGTGGAATCTAAAAAAGTTGACCTCATGAAAGTAGAGAGTCAAATGGGGGTTATCCGAGACTGGGGGGAAAGTGGGAGAACAAGAGACATTGGTCAAACTCTACAAAATTTCAATTAGAAAGAAAAAATCAGTTCAAGAAAGAAGAAATCAGTTCAAGACCTCCATTAACATAGTGACCATATTTAATAACAATGTACTGTATTCTTGAAAATTGGTAAGAAAGTAGATTTTAAGAATTCTCATCACAAAAAAATGTGAAGTAATGTATATGCAAATTAGCTTGATTTAATCATTCCACAACCTATACATATTTTAAAACAACATGTACATGATACAGTTTTTATTTTTCAATTATAAAAAGTAAAATAATGTTAACAAAATTGATGCACAATGAATACAAATGATAAGCTTATGTAAGATATGCTTCTTGTATGAATTGTTCTGTTGTAAAGACACATGCATGTGTTATGTTCATTGCAGCACTAATCACAATAGCAAAGACATGGAATCAACCTGAATGCCCATCAGTGATAGACTGGATAAAGGAAATGTGGTACATATACACCATGCAATACTATGCAGCCATTATAAAGAATGAGATCATGTCTTTTGCAGGGACACGGATGGAGCTGGAGGCCATTATCCTTAGCAAACTAACACAGGAACAAGAAACCAAATGCGGCATGTTCTCACTTATAAGTAGGAGCTAAATGATGAGAATGATGATGAATGCATGGAGGGGAACAACAGACACTGGGGCCTACTGGAGAGTGGAGGGTGGGAGGAGGGAAAGGATGAGTAAAAACAACTAATGAATACTAGGCTTAATACCTGGGTGATGAAATAATCTGTGCAACAAACCCTGTGACACACATTTACCTATGTAACAAACCTGCACAACCTGCACATGTACCCCTGTACTTAAAATGAAAGTTTTTTTTTAAGAGACAACCAATGCAAAAAGAAAGAGATTGATGCAATATTTGGAAAGGGTAACACATTAGTTAGCTAATGTTTCAGCTGGGATTTTTTTTTTTTATGGACACGTTCTCAAACAACATGGTCTGACAAGAGGCAACAAGATTATGAGAGATATGGAACGTGGGTATGTTACACTGGCAATGGGGTGGTAGCCAGTGAATTGAAGAATGAGGGAAAATGCAAAGCATCAATTACTGTCTCAAAATAATGGACCCTGTAGCAACGGGCCTTATGAAGGAAGGAGCACTCCTGAAACCTTGGCTGCAGAGATATAGCAAGGAGCAGCAATCAACAGAAAAAAATCTAAAACTATCTATCAACTTCATAGTTTTGCTTGTGAGTAGTCTTAAGAAACAGAAATGTAAAATGAAAATATTTTATTTGTTTAATTCATTCCAAAAGCTAGGAGCAGCCACTTTTGCTCACACTCCCTCTTATTTCATTTTTCTGGATATACACAATTATTTCCCATGAGCACAGAAATTCAGAAAGCAAAGGAAGATATTTAACAAAGACTTATCGTGCTAGAGTGAGACTTACGGCAGCAACAGGTTCAGATTCACAGAAATACACTTAGGAGTTTAGAAACAAGCAAAACTATAATGATAATATAATATTAATCACCATATGAATGCTAACACATAATATTTACTACATAGCATGAACAGTTGTTCTAAAATACATGTTAATTGATTTAACTCGTAAGACAGCTCTCTGAGGTAAGTACTTCCATTATTCCTGTTAAATATAAGAAATTAAAGTCCAGAGATGTCAAGTATACTGTCCCAATTTGGAGATAGGATGTGCAGAAATAGAATATAAACCCATCTGTTAGATTCCAGATTTTTTGCTGTTAACTACCACTTCACCAAAATCTTTTCTGAAATTTTTTAATTGTAAGGAGTTGATAAACTTAATAAAAGTAGCTCATTTTTAAACTCCTAAATGAATCAATTAATCATGCGTCTTCTGCATACAGACAATCCATTACTTCCTGGTTTTTGAAAATCTATTCAAAAATGCCATCTCAGGATATTTACGGCTCACTCTTACAGAGTAAAGGAGCATTTCTCTTCTGTCAAGATGAAGTTGAAATGGAAAGACAGGAAGGGAGAAGTTTGACTTGGTTTTTGTTTATCTCAGGAGTTCTCTGACAATCTGCCGAGCTGTTGTTTTATGCAGTGAGACTTTGCAGACCGTGGCAAGACAGCTTGCAGACAACTCATTTTTTATTTAGGAAATGTGTGCTTAATGGCTTCAGTGTCTGAAGTTTCCTTTGAATCAGATTTTGTGCTGCGCTTGCTTTGGTTTCATTTCATTTGGAATTTGGCAGAAGAGGAGTTGTGAATGAAGACTCTTCTCATTTATGTACTTTTCTCTGAACACAGGAGAGACAGGACATGAATTAATTATGACTCCAAGTGAAACCAGTACCTAGGTGACTGAAATCTTGATGTGTCTTAATACATTTTATTGTATAATTACATATTGTGATTGTATTTTCCTTGTGTTTTCTCCATTTATAAAGCTACTACAAAGAATTTATATTGCTGTAGTTTAATATTTTATAAGTATTGATATAACTTTATGGTATGCCAGTGGTATTTTTTAAATAAAATCATGAAGATACATAGTTTACAGAGCCAGTGTGGTTTAGATTCTAAAGTCAGCTTTTACTTTTACTTTTCTCATGATATATTTCCTATATTCATTAAGTGAATAATAATATTAGAATTTCTTAATTAATTATCCATCCAGTGTCTGCTGATTAAATACATTTGATAGCCACACTTATGCCAAGCTCTGTATAAATTATATGTAGTCAGTAATTCTCTGAAGACATCTACAAGTCCATCTCTTATTTCATCATCAAGACATTCAAATTTGCTTTTGAAGTCAGTAAATTCTGTACTACAAATTCCTTTTCAGAACTATAACAATGGACAAAAAACAGTCTCAGGGACATTTGATATTATTGATCACAGCCTGTCATGATCATTCAATTATGTGAGTGAAATCTGACTTGTCAGAAGATATTTTCTTACTATAGTTGATGTGATTCTCTCACTGCAGGTTCTCAAGTTTTTAATGCCTGATATGAATGCTTTTATTTCTTTTCAAAGATAGGAAGAATCCTTTGCTAAGAGTCATGCAGTTGGTAAGCAAAAAATGTAATGATTTTAGAAAATGGGTAATTAAGCCCTATCATTACTTGACAATATAGCTATAATAACTGACTGTAGGATTTACTCTGTCACTAATTTAGGGATGTTTATTATGAGCCTGACTACACAGATGGTAACACAAAGCAAATGTGACAAAACAAGCATAAAAATATGTTTGACATTCTATTCAGCTTTGATCTAGAGTAATAATCAAATCACATTATCCCCAATTCATATTACATTATTGATAACATCAATATAAATTCTGCACGTTTTCTATAATGTACTTGAAATAAAATTTTAAGTTATCTTCATTTTTAGCAATAAAAGATGAAAAGCGAAGATTTAGATTTAGAATATTCTATAATGCTTAAGTAAGTAAACTTCAAGATAGGAAAATCCGATACATGACAATCCCAGAATTCATATAGGGGTTACATAACCTATTGAAGAATAATTCTAAAATATTACAATTTAAAAAAAATTTAACACATATTTTCATTCAGGTATTTTATAATAAGTAAATGCAGCATCAATAATTCATTAAAAATGTAATGAAATTATTTGCAGTATATCTATATAGTAAAGCATTGCTATCATATTCTTTTGGTATAAGAAGAAACTCCATCAATATAATGATAAATTTCAAAAATAACATATCAGATGTTGTATGTATTGTGCCTCTTAGTGATGGCAAGGTCCAGATGCAACATTTGTCTTTGACTTTGGAAGGGATATTTTCACATTCCCTAAACCATTAGACCTCTTGAAATTTTACCAAGGTTTCAGGCCCCTGAATTCCAATGAGATTTATTTCTCACTTTCTACTACATATTTTTCTTACCCAGGTATGTAGGGTAGTTGCTACTTCCTGCCTAATAGGCCCAAGTAAAATGGCATCATTGCAGTGGACCAGAGTAATTTAGTTGAATGGAAGGATAATCAAAGTCCCTATGGACCAGATTATGACAGAAGGCTAAAGAATTGATGCAGTCCTGATGTAGGACAACAAAAGTGTATGCTGTCCATGACAGGCAAAAGTGAACTTTTACCATTCTTTACTAGTGGGTACAGAGAAAGTAGCATTAGCCAAATCAGGAGTTGCATACAAAGTGCCAAGGATTATGTTGATTTGTTCGATCAATGAAACCATATTGGGAATAACAGCTGCTGTTGGAGTCACCACCTGATTAAGTTTACAAAAATCCAGTTATTCCCCAAATTCCATTTGTCTTCTTTGATAAGATACACTAGTTGAACAGAGATACAATGGAGATGGACATTCTTGAATTTTTCAAGCCCTCAACACTGACACTACCTACAGAGATTCAATGTTGCTTTTGGTTTACTACTTCAGTAGATAGAGATAATGTTAGTAGTTTCTGCTTTTCTATCCTAACATTCCTCACTCCACAGGGCAAGGAAGCAATGTGGGGGTTCTGCTACTTTTTGAAATATGTTTTTTAGCCAATGCCAAAGACATAGGCAGTCCAGAATATACTCCTTTGACTCTGCTGCCCACTGAGGTAGCTTTGCCCACCCTCCATCATCTCAGGCCAATAAGTACCACTACCTGGTCCCTGACTCCCTGGGCTACCACCGTCCCCTCTCAATTCAGAGAGCCCGTTTCAGTGATAGTTGTTCCTAATGCTATTCCTTGCTTACAGAGAACATCACTACAGATCTTCTCTCAAGGAAAATAAAAATCTGAAAAGAGGAGTTAAAGAATCAAAGAATGTTCACTTGCTATTCCTGGCA
The DNA here is from genome assembly GCF_043159975.1 of Macaca nemestrina. Lineage (NCBI taxonomy): Eukaryota > Metazoa > Chordata > Mammalia > Primates > Cercopithecidae > Macaca > Macaca nemestrina. The sequence continues at coordinate 45,369,674 of NC_092134.1, read as the reverse complement.
TAGTTGAATGAGCAGAAATTTGGGGGGATATATGGAATCCTGACACATCCAGCTGCAGGAGAAGTACCAAAAATGGGAATAGATAGAAATCTGTCAAAGGCGCTTGGCTTTCAATGGCTACTACCTCTGTGAGTTCACAATTAAGTATGTCATGGTAAGCCTAGCTGCTATGGAGGGTGGACACTTGGAAAGATTCGGGACATTAATAGGGGAAGAGGACAAAGTGGATCCTGGCCAGATCGCTGCATTGATCTGTCATAATCTCTAATCCACAATGACTTCGAAGTATAAAAGCTGTAGCTTCACTTCTGCTTATCAAATATAATGCAGCTTCACTTTTAGCTGACACTAATCTGATTGTATATCAAGAATCAATATCGTGAGAATGGCCATATTGCCCAAGGTAATTTATAGATTCAATGCCATCCTCATCAAGCTACCAATGACTTTCTTCAGAGAGTTGGAAAAAAACTACTTTCAAGTTAGTATGGAACCAAAAAAAGACCCCACATTGCCAAGACAATCCTAAGCCAAAAAAAACAAAGCTGGAGGCATCCGGCTACCTGACTTCAAATTATATTAGAAGGCTACAGTAACCAAAACAGGATGGTACTGGTACCAAAACACAGATATACACTAATGGAACAGAACAGAGTCCTCAGAAATAATACCACACATTTACAACCATCTGATCTTTGACAAACCTGACAAAAACAAGAAATGGGGAAGGGATTCCCTATTTAATAAATGGTGCTGGGAAAACCGGCTAGCCATATGCAGAAAGCTGAAACTGGATCCCTTCCTTACACCTTATACAAAAATCAATTCAAGATGGATTAAACTCTTAAATGTTAGACTTAAAACCATAAAAACCCTAGAAGAAAACCTAGGCAATACCATTCACGACATAGGCATGGGCAAGGACTTCATGTCTAAAGCACCAAAAGCAATGGCAACAAAAGCCAAAATTGACAAATGGGATCTAATTAAACTAAAGAGCTTCTGCACAGCAAAAGAAACTACAATCAGAGTGAATAGGCAACCTACAGAATGGGAGAAAATTTTTACAATCTACTCATCTGACAAAGGGCTAATATCCAGAACCTACAAAGAACTCAAACAAATTTACAAGAAGAAAACAATCCCATCAAAAAGTAGGCAAGCGATATGAACAGACACTTCTCAAAAGAAGACGTTTATGTAGCCAACAGACACATGAAAAAATGTTCATCATCACTGGCCATCAGAGAAATGCAAATCAAAACCACAATGAGATACCATCTCACACCAGTTAGAATGGCAATCATTAAAAAATCAGGAAACAACAGGTGCTGGAGAGTATGTGGAGAAATAGGAACACTTTTATACTGTTGGTGGGACTGTAAACTAGTTCAACCATTGTGGAAGACAGTGTGGCGATTCCTTAAGGATCTAGAACTAGAAATACCATTTGACCCAGCCATCACATTACTGGGCATATACACAAAGGATTATAAATCATGCTGCTATAAAGACACATGCACACATATGATTATTGGGGCAGTGTTCACAATAGCAAAGACTTGGAACCAACCCAAATGTCCATCAATGATAGACTGGATTAAGAAAATATGGCACATATACACCATGAAATACTATACAGTCATAAAAAAGGATGAGTTCATGTCCTTTGTAGGGACATGGATGAAGCTGGAAACCATCATTCTCAGCAAACTTTCGCAAGGACAAAAAAATAAACACTGCCTGTTCTCACTCTTCGGTGGGAATTGAACAATGTGAACACTTGGTCACAGGAAGGGGAACATCACACACCGGGGCCTGTCGTGGGGTGGGGGGAGGGATAGCATTAGGAGATAGACAAGTTAATGGGTGCAGCACACCAACACGGCACATGTATACATATGTAACAAACCTGCACGTTGTGAATATGTACCCTAGAACTTAAAGTAAAATTAAAAAATTTAAAAAAAGGAGAATCTGGGAAATATAGTTTCTAATGTAAGCATGTTAACAATAGAATAGTTGAGCATACCAAATTAAGGGGTTTACTGTGAGACAAACTCTATGCTAAACCTCCTATATTTAATATTCACTTAGTCTTTATAACAACTCTATGAAACCCTAACACAAAAATGACAAGAAAATCATTCATAAACCCACCACTTATCATTACAGACAATTACAAACCTAAGAATAGGAAAGTGTGTCCCCTCCCTCCCTCCTTCTGACCCCTCTTCCACCTGTGCATCCACCCTCAGTGTAACTACTGTTAGCCTTTTTGTGTATATATCTCCTGGCTCTTTTCTACTCTTGTGGAAGTATAAGGATTTCTGGAACAATTGTAATGACTTATAAATTAAAAATGCATACTACATTTATGAACAAAATAAACCTCCAAGATTGTTTTGTAGCTTTCAGTGACGCAGTGAGAACAACATGGGATATGATTCTGATGTAAATCCCAAACAGCATAGGAATTCAGAGCCTAATATAATTTAACTTAAAGAAATAAAGAAACACGGTATTTACTTCACACCTGAGTTTAGAGAGTGACATTTATTCTGGTTATTTTAGCTAGGGTTCACAAACTAGTTTTTTATTAACTCTCTTCCTCTGATGAACCACATACATGGTAGAAGAATTACTCTTGTGTTTCAGGTGGGCGCGGTGGCTCACGCCTGTAATCCTAGCACTTTGGGAGGCCGAGGCGGGCGGATCACAAGGTCAAGAGATAGAGACCATCCTGACTAACACGGTGAAACCTGTCTCTACTAAAAATACAAAAAATTAGCCAGGCGTGGTGGCGGGCACCTGTAGTCCCTGCAACTCAGGAGGCTGAGCCAGGAGAATGGCGTGAACCTGGGAGGTGGAGGTGGCAGTGAGCTGAGATGGCGCCACTGCACTCTAACCTGGGTGACAGAGTGAGACTCCATCTCAAAAAAAAAAAAAAAAAAAAAAAAAAGAATTGCTCTAGTCTTTCGACATATATTAAAATCTGGCTGAGTAGGTGCCTCATTGGACCTATGATCTTGGCCAACACCTCAAGCTTATCGTTCTTTTTCTTACACCCCTATTGTTATTAAAAGATCAGTAAATAAAAATCTAAGAAAGGCATTTGTTCCATCATTATTCTTAGAGTTGACTGTCATTGTTTCACAATTCTTCCATCTTTGCTTTTTCCATAGTTTACTTGTGAACAGAGTATGATATCTTTCTGTCCCACTTGGGCTTGACTATAATGACCTACTTTAATCAATGGAATCTGAGTAGAAGTTATAGCGGGCAGTAATAAGGAGACAGTTGATTTTTGACCTGCAGCCTGAAGAAAAACTCCTCCAGCTGACTTTCTGAATGCCAAGTGGGAAACAAGTGTCTCTGTTGAAAACTATATGAGTTTGCAGTTGATAAATGTGCAGTATTATCAGAGTAATAACTAGTCTTTCTAACTACAGATGTGGAGAAATAGATTATTCTAATAGATGGATAGAGAACTCAATACCATGTATACATTAATAACAGCATGATATCACATTAGCGATAACATTCAGGGATATCAATTCAATAATGAAGGGTCAGAAATAAAGATTTCTAAAATAAACCACTATTTTACAGGTTTTATTTCCTTCTGAATACAATGGTAACTGATAAATTCACTATCAAACTGTAAGTGTTATAGTATGAAGTTACACCAAGAGAAAAATTGATAGAATTAAATATTTTTATTATTAAATGAAAATGAATAAAAGCAAGTAGCAAATATCTAGCCCAAAAAGTTAGAAAGAGGACCAAAAACAAACAAACAAAAATCTAAGGAATATAAAAGGACAGAAATAATACAGATGAAAACAAATATTAATAAACTAGGAAACAGAATAAAGTATACATTTAAGAACCAAATATTTTACAGTAAAGAAAAGCATAAACTGGTCAAACATCTAATAAGCTTTATCAAGACAGTGTGAAAATAAGAATACAAAATATGAATAAATAAAATTAAGAATGAGAAAATAAATATAAAATTGATCATGATAAATTTAGAAATTATAAATAAGAGATGGTTTGACATGAGATAAAATTAAAGTATCATTACACAATCTCAAAACAACAAAATACAAACACTTTAGCAAACAAAGTTCTAAAAATATTTTTAACATAACAAATAATATATGTCCTAAATCAGCCAATGACCTCATAATTAACAGCAAAGCACTAGAGAAATTCTCATTAAAATCAGAACTAGCAAAAATTTACCCAGCATCATCACCATAATTTAACATTTCACTGAGGACCGTAAAACAAGGCTAGGATAATTGGAAAACCATACTATGCACCCAGCTGAAGAAAAAATACATTAAAAATCTTCTCTAATTACTATGTAGGTTTAATGCTATTCAAATTATATCCCAAGTGATTGTTTTTAGACATTCACAGAATGTTTCTAAAGTTTATCAAGAAGAGTCAATGGATTGAAAGATGCAAAAAAAAAAAAAAAAAAAAAAAAAGTTTTTTAAAGAAATGAGGAAGATTTTCTGTGACTGATATTTAAAATAATTAAAACTGCAAGAGCTCCAAGAAGATTATTTGCAAGAATTGACAAACAGATAATCAGAATGGCATAAATTATACAGAAATAGATTTTCACAATGATACTAGAAAACGATGAGAGTGGTATTATCAATCTGTAGGTGGACAGGCAGATAGAAAGAGAGAAAAGATGATTCAGTAAATAACATTGGCAAAAAATGGTTACCTTTGCCGGGCGTGGTGGCTCACGCCTGCAATCCCAGCACTTTGGGAGGCCGAGGAGGGAGGCTCATGAGGTCAGGAGATTGAGACCATCCTGGCTAACACGGTGAAACCCCGTGTGTACTAAAAATACAAAAAATTAGCCGGGCACGGGGGCAGGCGCCTGTAGTCCCAGCTACTCGGGAGGCTGAGGCAGGAGAATGACGTAAACCCGGGAGGCGGAGCTTGCAGTGAGCCGAGATTGCGTCACTGCGCTTCAGCCTGGGGCACAGAGCGAGACGCCGTCTCAAAAAAAAAAAAAAAAAAAAATGGTTACCTCTTTGATAAACGAATATGCTCACCTAACATCATACCAAAAAGTCAATTCCAAGTTAATAAAAATATTATCTAAAAATTAAATCATTAAAACAGAAAATATTTGCTAAGTATTTGTCAGCTCACAAGGTAGAAAAATACCTTTTGTTAATTAAGTCCCTTAATCTTTTCATTTTAGAAATTGATAAATCTGCAAAAAGCAGTGTCCCTTATTCAGCAACCATTATTCATATTGTACAACCTTCTGTGACATTGATAAGCCAAGTTATACAGGAAAAATTCTACATGTTTGATATGTATAGTAGAAAAAAAGAAGCCAAAAGTATAATGACCTATTTTTCAGGGTTTTAACAACTTGATAGAGAAAACATCCCGCAATAATTAGCTAGCTAATTACTCTATACATTCAACCTGAAATCAATGAAAACAAAAAAATAAAAAACATAGTATCTTGCATTAAATAAGAAAATAGCTACAAATTTAAAACACAGGCTAACAAAATTATTTGCCAAGCACAGTGAACTTCAGAACAAATTGGGAGACGATATAACTTTCTAGACTTTGGGGAAAATTTATCAAGAAGTAAATGATGCACCTCTGAAAGGTACTAGCATCATTTACTTAGACTGGTAAGAATTGTGGGCATGAACCAGGACAGGAAGAGTAAACAAGATCCTCATGGGGACTCAGTTTCATGCTATAGAACAGCAGAGTGCCGTTCTGGAAGTCAGTGCACTTGGAAAGAGAAACAAGAAATAAAAATAGTGAGACAGAAAAGACCAAATAACCATTGTTTTCAGTAGATACGACTCTATATTTAGAAAACACAAGAAAATCAACCAAAAAAATTGATGTGAAACAATAAGAAAAAAGATGATCAGGAGACAGATTGAAAAAAAGAAACAAAATATAAAAGCAACAGCTTTTCAATAGATAACCCACAGCAAGTTAGAAAATTTAATGGTTAAATAAATCTCGTTTTCAATAGGAATAACAGAAGATAAAACACTCAGGAAAAAGTTTAACAAGAATTGTGTTGGGTGGTATAAAGAAAACTTTAAAACTATACTGAGACATATTAAAAAGGCTTGAAAGACGAACGGAAACATAACTTGTGGAAACCAAAATTTCACATTGTAAATATGTTTATTCTCTAAATTCACCTATTAAATTGATACAGCTTGAAACAAAATAATTTAAAGTAAAATGTTAACTTTGACCTGGTAAAATAAACATGCAGAAATGGGCAAGAAAATTAAGAAAAGAAAAATGAGGATAAGAGCCCTACAGAATATTAAAATGTCATTGAGTTACACAAATCAGAGCAGCTTGGTACAAGTGAAACGATATCCTCATGGCTCTCAAACAGCACATAAGAATCACCTAGTATGTATGTTAAATCTTAAATTTCCCTGTGGATCAAACATCTCAAAATTCTGATTTTCTAGGTCTGTGCTGTAGCATGAAAATATGCATTGTAACAGGATTCCCAGATGATTAAAACACATGTAAAGTACAAGGATCCTTCCCATAACTAATCCACCAGTTTAACTGAGGACCTCTATTTGCACTATAAAACATACCATATGATGTCCCCAGCATACTAAAAACAGTCAATGGGCTACACTGGTGCACTCAATGAATTTGTTTCCATGGTTGAATTCTTTGTTTTCTTTCTCAGAACTAAAACTGAAAAAACTAAGAACTATTTATGCCCATTTACACCAAAAAATTACCTAATTTAATTAAATATTCTGCAAACCCATGAAATGTACATTCAAAAAGGTTTCTATTAAAACTAAATTAAATGTTTTAGAAAAAAACAAAGTAAATTGATCTTTAAAAATTCGTTTAAACTGTTGTGGATGAGAAATCTATAGCACACTAGGACACAGATTTTAAAAAAATCAGAGACTACTCACAAAATCTTTCTTTAAGATCTTGCCCATATTAAAGATAGGAACATCTTTATTGCAAGATTGCTAACACAAAATTAACAATAGATGTATAGTCAAAAAACATGCCTGAAATCTAATTGAAGAGATTGGAAAATGAATGTGTGGTTACATGTTTTACATTAAAACATTAGGGGCATTCTGTATTTTTATACGTCTCCAAACAGTTTTCTGTTTATTAACAGACCAAATACTATTACCAATCATGCTGGCTAAGGGGACATCTTCTTGAATGCAAGAACCACAATTTGAGAAACATTATAATAGACAAATAAATGAAACAGAATAGAATGTTCAGAAATCAGTCAATTAAACAGGAAATTTGAAAATATATATTTTAAATAGAGAAAAGATAGACAAATCAATGAACAATATTTAAAATATCAAGTCACTTTAAAAACTGTTATAAAGCTGGATCCTGTTCTTACTCTTATAAAATATTTTAAAAGACAATTATAATATAATGTAATAATTCAGGTCATAAAGCGACAAAAAATAATATCTTTTAAATAAATGATATTTATAATATAATTAAAATGAGGGTGAGCTTTTAAGTGTTATATTATATATAAGCCATAAAAGAAAAGATTTACATATTGACTATATATATATTTTAATTTTACAGTGAAAAAAAGTCAACGACAATACAGCTAAAAAATAACAAGCCAGGAAAAGTATTCTCAACATATATGACAGAATAAAACTTAATTTTTTACTATAAAAATGCTCTTATAAATTAATAAAACACGGCATTTAAAAATGGACAAAGCCAGTAGTTTATGACCAGCTTGGGCAACATAGTGAGACCCTATCAAAAAAATGGATGAAGGACATTACAAATAGTTTACAGAAAAAATAAAATTAAAATAAGCAATAAACACGTGAAGCATACTCAATCACAGTCATAACTAAACAAATGCACATTAAAACAAAAATGAGTTGCAGTGTTTCACTGGTTAGACTGGTAAGATTAAAATAATTACTAATGTCCAGTATCCACAGGAATTTGGGGAACTATAAATTTCTGCAACATTTTTGGAGATTAATTTGGATGTATACATTAAATGTAATACGCACATGTACTCTGACCTCTCAATTCCATTTAAAAAATTTGTTCTATAGATATAATATCACAAGTTCCCAAATAGTTATACCACTAATAATCTTTTTCTGACTTAAATTGGCTAAATTTGCAACTGAAAGTCCTGGCGAATAAAATTTCTATTACATAAATATAGCTAAATCACTAAGAAAACCACTCAAATTTCAATCTTAAAAATTAAGTTCTCTACAGGAACAAATAGTTACTCCATAGACCATAAATTTCTTCACTACAGGTTATGCACAGTGAGAATGAGAATCACATCCATCTGTTCACAGTTGTATCTCCATTGCCTGTGTCAATGCTGGCAGGTACAAAACGTTCAATTAATAGTTATTAAATTGAACTGAGAAAAAGAAACATTCTAATAATATAAGAAAATTTTCCGATGTAGTCAAAGTACACATACCCTTTGATCAAACAATTTGATTTTTCAGTGATTTTTCCTATAGAAATAGTCACAAAGGTATGATATAATGTCCACAAAAATATTATTTGCAATGCCGTATTTGGCAAAAGCCTTATAACAACAACAAGCAGGTTCTGTAAGACACACTTCTAGGTTCAAAAGGACACCCTTGTACACTGTTGATGCAATTGAAAATTGGTACAGCCATTATGGAACACAATATGGAGGCTCTTCAAAAAAACGGAAAATTGAACTATCTCATGACCCAGCAATGCCAACCTTTGGGTATACATCCAAAATAAATGAAATCCGCATCTCAAAAAGATGTCTGCATTTCCATGTTCACTGCAGCATTATTCACAATGGCCAAGATATGGAAACAACCTAAGTGTCCCTTAGTGAATAAACAAAGAAAATATACTACATATACCCAAAGGAATATTATTCAGCATTTAAAAATAGGGAAATCCTGACATTTTCCACAACATGAAAACCTAGAGGGCATTACACAAAGTGAAATAAGTCAGACACAAAAAGACAAATACTGCATGATCTCCTTTATACTTGGAATATAAAAAAATCAAACTCACGGAAACAGAATAGAAAGGTGTTTACTAAGGGCTAGGCAGTGGGATATGGGGAATGTTTGTCAAAGAATGCAAATTTTCAAGATTAAGTTCTAGAGATCTAATGTGCAGCATGAGGATTAGCTAATGGTAATGTACTATACACTTAAATTTTACTAAGAGACTTGATCTTAATGGTTCTCCCCAGGGAAAAGAAAAGTAAAGTAAATTATTTTAGGTGATGGATAGGTTAATTAACTTGATTGCGGGAATCATTTCATAATGAATACATATAACATCACATTGTGTACCTTAAATATATACAAAGTTTGTTTGTTGATCATGCCTCAGTAAAGCTGACTTGGGGGAAAGAGGCTGAGGATTTTTTACAGAATGCATCTTGAAATGGAGCTGCAGGGATTTCAATGTGTCTAGGTAGTCTGGCAAAAAATTGTGGCAAGTTCCTGCAGTAATCGAATTACAAAAACAAATCAAGGATTCTACTGAGAGGATCTTTAAGGGACCAGAGAGTCATAAGTATGGACCAATTTCGAAGTTGTAGGGGTATAAAAGGAAAGGCCATTATGATACTGTTAAAGAAAAAAATATATATATTAAATGATACTTGTTAAAGCACAGTAAGATAAACTTTATTCAGGACCATCATGGTAGGTACAGGGACCACTACAGCAGGGGCTCACAGTGGGAAAATTGGGCTTAACTACGAATACAGCATGGGCAAGTGGGAAGCTACAGCCAGGGAATAGTGTGGGTGTCGGTGGATAGAAAATGATTAAGAGGAAGCATCAGGAGTAAGGGGATTTCTGGCTCAACTGACCAATTTGATTCTTGGTGAAAACACGCCAGGGTGATCAGACATCACCTGGTAGATGGTGGAGGATGATGAATTTGATCAGATATAGAGAATGGGAGGTTCTTGCTAGCTGACTTAGCAGGGTTATTTGTTAAAACTGGATTTTATAAGGAAGTGTGAAACCACCTTTGCAAAAACTTTAACAATGAAAAAATTATGACAGTGAAAGAGATCTGATCTAACCAACCCTTTGCCTTCCAAACTGCCCTCAGTCATTCCTGGGCTTCAGCCAAGCTAACTTTGGGAGAAATTTAGTGTATAGTTTAAATGATAACAGCCCTTCTCCAGAACTAAACCACCTTTGTAAAACTAATGAAAGGCCACCAGGTTAGGACAATGACAGGAGCCTGAATTCTCCTGAAGTATAGATATAAATGATTAGCAGCTATTATTTCAGAGATCACAAGACTTGCAACTTCTCCAATTACTCCTGCAGATAACATCATTATTGTAGAACATAAGATTGGCCTTTTGAGATGTCTTTCTCCACCTGAATTTGCCAACCAGTCCTGTGGCTTCACCCAGGTGTAGACTCAGCATGCATGAAGACCATTTTCCACACTCCTATAGCTATACTCCCCGACACATAACCAATCAGCAGCACCCATTCCCTAGCCAGTCTCTTTTCCACAAATTATCTTTGAAGAGTGCTAGCCTCCAAATTTTCAGGGAGGCTAATTTGGGTAATAACAAAATTCTAATCTCCTGTTTAGCCATCTCTATGTGTTTGAAAAACTCTTTCTTTATTGTAATAACCTTGTCATGGAAAACTGGCTCTATCTAAGCAGCAATCAAGAAGAACTCATCTGATGGTTACAAGTGCACACATGGGCCTTTGGGCAGAATCCTGATCAAGGCTGGCCAAGCAAAGAATCTTTGCCAATACATAACAAAAACCATCAAAGAGATGTACTCCTGCTGATATAGTTTGGCTGTGTCCCCACCCAAATCTCATCTTGAATTCCCACATGTTGTGGGAGGGACCTAGTGGGAGGTAGTTGAAACATGGGCGCAAGCCGTTCCTGTGCTGTTCTCAGATGGTGAATAAGTCTCATGAGATCTGATCATTTTAAAAAGAGGAGATTCCCTGCACAAGCTCTATCTCTCTTTGGCTGCTGCCATCCATGTAAGACATGACTTGCTCCTCCTTGCCTTCTGCCATGATTGTGAGGCTTCCCCAGTCATGTGGAACTCTAAGTCCAGTTAAAATTCTTTCTTTTGTAAATTGCCCAGTCTCAGGTATGTCTTTATCAGCAGCATGAAAACTCACTGATACACCTGCCCTACTCTCATTTCATGGCGGAAGCAAGTTGTTTGCAATCATAAATGAACAACAACAAAAAAAGTTTTTTAAAAGAAGAAAAATCTGCTTTATGTTGAGGCCCAAGCATCACAGTTTTAGTATGCTGAGGAAAACATAATTTTAAGGGCTTAGAGAGAGGTATTCGCTTTCCTTCTGCCCAAAGTATAAAAGAATGTTGATACTTTGAGAGCTCCAGAGAGATCAGAGCTGCTGGGACCCCACAGGGGAGGGAGTAGGGTTCATTGTGAGAAAATGGTGCAATAGTAATACCTAAGGCAAGTGATTGTGACAGATAACACCAAAGGGCTATTAAAGCTCAGGAAGGAAGCAGGTGATGGATGTCACATAGTATCCTATAAAACTTATACCCAGACCTATGGGTCTGGGTAAACAAGAAAATCTCCCTACAGTGCAGTTGGGAGAAAAAAATAAGTAACACATGGCTAGGAAGATATGCAATATGATCCTACATCGAGAAGTCAAGTTGTGTATATCTCTGATAATTTATAAATAGAAAATGCATAGAGAATGCAAATGTAGACAAATATGGGCAATATTAAGAGTAGTTAGCACTAGGTGGCTGAATTATGTGCAATTTTAATTTTCTTTCTATAATTTTCGACTTTGGAGTTTTCCTGTGATTATGAAGAAATCATTATAGGTTATGATCTTCATAATTATAATAGATTATGAAATAGCATATTATAATATGTAATGCATTATAATAGAAAGCATCAAAAATATTAAGACAATTTTTGAGTCTATTCTTATTTGGTAGATAAAAATCACAAAAGACTTGATGCATTATCCAGATCCATTGGAAAGACATCCAAGAAGAATAGCTTTTGATATTCCAAAGTTACTAAATTTTTCTATTTGAATTAACACTTTCATGTATAAGGTCCATGGTAACGTCTAGCATTTGGCTTCAAGTCATAGATTAAGAGTTCATAAAGTCTTTCTTGCTCTTGTTGTTGCAGTGCATATTTACCTACTAATTAAACTTATTATTTTCAAAAGGAAAAGCCTGTTTATTCTTTCAAGATAAAATTTTAAAGGTTTCATTTTAATCATATTATTGCATAAATTATATAAATAACTACTTCCCTAAATGAATTTTATCTTTCATTTACCAACCAGATGCAATGGCAAAAAAATTAAAAAATAAAAATTCTAGGCTGTATAAAAATATTGCTAACATAACATTTATTCTCCTTTTAAATAGCAATGCAGGCACACTGCAGAGGAAATATTTCCATATGGCATGCATAAACACCCTGGTTATTGATCCCTTAAGAGTTTCTGTGTTGTGATATGTTTGAAGACTGGGAGAATATTTCTATAGCATTCCCCACATTATTACATTTTTCCTATTACTATAATTTTTTCATTTTTAAATTTTAGATCATAGGAGGTTTTTAGTACTACTTTTTATATCATACACTATTCTTAACCACTATCACAACTGTTGAATATCTTAGGTTAGTGGATGCTATTTACTTTTGAAACTAGAAAACTGATTTTTAAGAAGAACGAGAGATACATTTGTATTTATGCAAGTATGTATGCGTGTGTATATACATACATACATATATATGAATGCATGTAAGCACATATACATCTATAGATGTACATACACATAGGAGATCATGGGGGTTATGTTTCAAAAATAAAATAAATTATAGCAGAATGAATATCGTGTATAGAGAGAAGTGACTGGGACAAAATGGGATTTGCAAGGAGAGAATATATGTGGATTTTAGGAAAAACAGTTCAGGTTGTTTTTTCATTCCCCACTTTCCCTTTATTTCTGGATACAATTCTGTTAGCATACTATTTCTTGTTATGTTTTTCAGAAGCTTAATCTCTGGAGATACTAGTAAGATTTTCTGTAAAAAAAACTTTTATGGTTAAGACATCAGAGGGACAGCTACATATTGTATTGCTTTCTGTGAGTCACAGAATACCTTAGACTATTAAAGGATCTGATAAGTCCTATTGAATTTTTTCCAAACCTTTATTACATTGAAAATCTTTCAAAGGTATTAATAATCTTCAACAGCATCTATAGAAACACATTATCCAATCTGTCTTTCATACTCACTCTTACCATTTAAACAATTCCTAAGTGTTATAATTTTTAATATTACAATTTTTCTGTTTTGCTCTCATTCCTTTTTTAAAAAATCATTTACATCTTTTTCCTATATTTATTTTTCTGCCACTTGCTCTTGTGCCTTTCTTGAACTATTTTACTCATTTATTTATTCATTTAGGTATATTTAAATCATTGTTTATTAAATTCCTTTAACATGTTTCTTATTTCCTTTCATTCCTTTCTTTGTTGAAGATTATCTTTTTTAAAACTTGGAGCATTTTCGTGGACCCTTCCTTCTGTTTTCATTATTTTTTCCCTTTCTTCATTTTGCAATGGGTATTTATCTGCCCTCCAACCATCACACAGAGTTGGCTGTATGCACTGTGTGCTACCTTAGTTCGGGTTGGTTTCATTGTCACAGCACTTTCACGTAAATGGCCTTGCATTTCTCTCTCACACTGCAAGCTCTGAGAGGTAGGAACCATGTCTGTCCTTTTTAATGTTCCATGCTCAGACTCTATCATAATGCATAGAATATTTACAGAATATATAGCTGTTCAATGAAAAAAAATGAATGACTGATAATGTTTAACTGTTGAAAGAATAAATGAATGACTGAATAATGCTAACATGAGTATATTCTCTAAAGATGTTGAACATGTTTAAACAAAGAGTTTATCATAAGTATTTCATTGTGAATACAGTTGCTGATGTAAATGTTTTTATTGTTGAGTAGTTTGGTATTTTCCATGATTTAATAGTAATTTGCTTATGAAGACCACTGATTTCATAGAGACAGGTAAAAGCACTCATTTGTTTGGGTTTAACAAATTTTTTACAAATATTAATCTGGGTCAATCATTTATTGAGAAGTAACTTTGTATTGATTGACTTACCTAAATAGGACAATGAAAACATTTAAATATGGTTTTGTATAAAGCAGAAATTTTTTGCTTGTTAATACAGACACACACAAAAAATCCCAAAGATAAATGTAAAACCATTTAAATTTGAATAAGAAATGCATGATTATTAACTACATTATGGGCTTACTTTGTTTAAAAGAACAAATTAAATATGATATAAGGAACAAAAAAGCCTATTCACTAAAAGAAGATTATATCTGATTGCAGGGCAGCAAACTAAAAATTTTAAAACACAGAAGAACAATATCATTTTTTAAATCCTCAAGAAATGGATCACTTCATTCTAAAATATATTAAATATTTATTATGGCCTGATAGGTTGATTCATTTGGGTAATCAATAATTAATCACTCTGAAAGCTTCAGATCCTTTATAAATATCAAAGACTTTTAGTAATTGCTTTACAAATCCTGAGTAGCATAGAGTCTACAGACTTTATATATCAAGGGAAATGAATAGAAGTTAAGAAGATGGGTACTTCAAATGAATAAACTAAATCCCAAATGTTCATATTTTGAAATATTTGCTCTTATAAAAGAGATCAGGGTGATGATAGAAAAGTAAAAATAATACAATTCTAGGCATAGAGAGAGCATATGTATGAGTAATAATGCCAACAGAGCAAGTCCACTGCCAATTCCCTTTTTGAAAATATTAAATATACATCCAACACAATTAACCTGGATATATGAAGAAAGAATAACTTACATAAATAAATGTCACAGATTATCACTTCAGCATTTGTACTAACCCTATTTCCCAACTATATAAGAAATATTACTGTTAAACATATTGAGTTTCAATTCCTTTATATGCTCATCCTTTAATTATAATAGCCATAATTTTGAAAATAATAAATGATATCTATTTTACATTTATCAAGTATGCAATCTGCTATAACAATAACTTTACATCTATACAATCTCATTTAATTTTCTTAATGTAGTTATTATTATAGTAAAATCCCATGACAATGTAATAACTGCTGTATAAAAATTTCAACTGCATAATAAATGAAGTCATGTTATTGTAAGTGTAATTAAAGGATAGGTTGAACCTGCACAAGATTTCATGTGAGGGGGTTGTGTCATGGAAGATATAGTCATTCTGGTCCCAACTATAGCTCAGTGTTACCTGGTAACAGTTGTCAGCTCTAGCTGAAATATCTCCATGAGTCTGACAAGCCTGCGTCCTGTAGTGGGCTTGAACTTCTAGGTCATAGGCAGCGGTTTCAGGAATCTTTCAGGGTCATTTTTGTAAAACAAATATGGGTTGACTGAGCTGAAAAAGTACTGGGGACTTGGGAACTTACTTTCTTTCTTCCTTCCCAAAACGAGCTAGCCTGCAATTCACCTGGCGTTTTGCTCCCATCCAAATCTCCAACATGGCTACCCTCCACATGGGAGTGGCCATGATGAATGAGAGCTAAACAAAGAACTCAACACTACTTGCATTATCTGTATTTGTACTATCAACAGATATTAAAATAATATCAAATCTGTTTCAAGGTGAATGAAATTAGAACTTAAAGAAGTCAAGTAACTTAAATCACTCACCAAGTAACAACGAATTGAAAACGAATCCTAGCACTCCTCTTTGCAGGTAATAAAAATCAACACTAGTTAACTCAAGGAAACACAAAAAGAAGAAAAATGGTTTATTATAAAGATTCAGGTATCATCTCTTTACATTCAAGGTCATAATTTAGTCAGGAATAAACTGGAACAACAGAATGGAGTACTACAGGGAACAAAGAAACACTTCCTTCTCAGACTTACGTCTCGGCTTCTCTCTGCATGTCCATTCTGCTGTTGTTACAAATCAGATTTCTTTACTTCCATTCCATACAGCAGAAATAGACATCCTCAGCTTCCAACTATTTTTCCCATTTAAATAATCAGATAGAATAAAACTGGAATCTTGAACAAAAATGTACTAAATATCTTTCAGATTCCAAGTACTTTTCTGGCCACTGTAGACACACACACACACACACACACACACACACACACACAAAGAAAAGAAAAACAGGGAAAATAATATTCTTGCTCTATCTAAGGAAACTATAACTTAGTAGGAAATAAATGAATATAAGCAAATAATGTGTACACAACATGAAAAGTACTGAAATAAAGTGCCCTAAATGTTTCCTTTCTTCCATACTTTTTTGCTACAACCGATATTCCTCAGAGCAGCCTCATAGCTATGGAATTTTCCTTTTTAAATCTTTCGTAAATTTCTCATGTACCCAGAATAAAATCCAACTCATTACCACAGTTTACACTTTTAACAAGAAATAGTCTTGCTTATGTTTCCACTTCCCTTTCCTGCTGTTCCATCCCTTTCTCCTCCCATAAGCCAAGCAAATTCCTGCCACAGAAGGCCTTTGCCTTCAGAAATCCCTCTGCAAGGAAGGTGGCAAGCCTACATCTTGGCTGATCTCTACCTGTAGTTTATATCATTTCAAATGTCACCTCTCAAAGGGGCTGTCCATAACCAACATATTAAAAAGCACTCCCTCTTTAGTTACTCTTTATTACCACGCACCGTTTTACTTTTGCATGCACTTAACACGAATGTATGTACTTGTTTACTATCCGTGACTCCCACAGAGAGTCATTTCTATGAGAGTAGAAATTTCATCTGTTTTCTTTACCGCGATGTGCCTAGAGTGTAGAATAACTCCTGGCGTATGGCAGACATTCTATACAATTTTTAATGGAATAAATGAATGAATGTACAGTGTGTCAGACTGGCACAGGGGAGGGCCCTTGGGCAAACCCAGAGATTCATGGAAAACTTACTAGAAGAGAAATTCCTCTTAGTCTTTTATTCTTCACACTGAAAATCTCAGATTCTTCCAAAACTACCTTTCGTGATAAGATTTCTAAATCTCACCAGTTTCACAATCCAAATGGCCATTCAACAAATTCTAGTTTTAAGTTTTTCTCTTAAAATGAAACTCAAAACTGAATACAATAATCCCAAAAGAGTTTGTCCAGCACAAAGACTAGAAACGCACTTTGGATGATCTCTTCCTTGGATTCCTATTAATCCAAACTGATTAGGCTCTTAGGCATTATACCATCAAAATATGATTGGTTCAAATAGAGATGATGGTGAACTAAAACTTAGAGTCACATTACTGATGTTAAGTCTCATTCTGTACCGTGACAATTTAGTTTTATACTAAAGTTCTGATGTTTACCTTTATCTCATTAAATTTTACCTCTTTTATCTCACCCTGGTATCCTAAATTATCAAGATCATTTCAAATCATCATTTTTGTCATCCATAATATTAATTATTTCACCCAGTTCTTTGTCAGCCACAAACTTTAGCAGCAGTTACTGTCATGCTTTAAATTATTGATTAAAAAATGTGGATAGTTAATCAATATTTCTTTATTATTAAAGAAATACTGAATTGCCTTATATTTCTTTCTTTATTGCTAAACCTACAATAAAGAAACTAGCATCCACCTTGAAATGTAACTTTGGTTTGACTGCTGTATCTGTTTTTCTACAATGATAATAAAAGATTTTGTCATATGCCTTGCATATCATCAGCTTCAAAATTTTTAATGAAGTTTTTTCTACTTTTTCCAAGATAGAGGTTTTCTAATGGATAAAAAAGATTAAAAAACAAGCAAAACTGAGGCATGTGTTTTAACATAAATGGTCATCTATTTTAACACTTGGAAAATGTATTTCTCATATGTAACTATTAAAAATATAATTTAACTATGTTTTGACCCATATAAATACTGGTTTTTAATTTTGCATGTTGACATTACAACTTTAGATGCTAATTTGAAATTATTCACACAATTTGCTGTGCCAATGAAAGTAAAAGCTTTTTAAAGCTTAAAACAAAGTAAAGATGAAATTATCTAAACGACAAGCAACAAATTTGAATTACCTTTTACTAGGAAATATGAAAATCTGAAATAAATGAATAATTTTTTGAGAAAATATAGCTTACCAAGACTGACAATAAAAGGTAGAAGGTCTAAAAAGAAAAGTTCCCCAACAAAAAATATTTTTTAAAACTATCAAAGAGATACTCTACCCTCCATAAAAAGCGTAAGTCCCAGATGACTTCACAAGAAAAATTACCATGGAATTTAATCTAATTGGGATAACAAGAAAAAGAGGAAAGCTTTCTAATATTTGTTCTGAGCTATATCAGAAATCAATTTCCTTTATATATAAAAAGAGCAACCATTAGGAATAAATAATGGGAGAAATGACTGCAATTAAAATAATAGCAAAAATGATTAAATGCCTAGGAATAATCTTAAGAAAGTTACTACAGTAATAAATGCCCTCATATCTTATTAAGTTACAAGGACAAAGATTTATTCCTCATTTATATTTCATGTCCTTGGATACTTGCCTGCTTATATGTTCCACTATTTTTTTTTTTTTTCATTTTGAAACTCAAGTTGAAAGAGCATCACCTATCAAAGATATGTTCATCTCATGACAGAGGGAAAGGTTGGTGGTTCTTAAATTTCATTCAATGAGTAGCATATGTCTCAATTGTCATATGGTCAAAGCAAGTACTAAGGCCAAAACTGACATAAATGGAATGAGGAATTATAACCCTTCATATAGATAGCTACAGAATAATTGGTATAACAATAACAAAATCTACCCTCTGAATCTACTGTAGCTGAAAATAAACCTGATTTGAAAAGAAATATACAGTTGTATCTCACTTATGAATATTGATGCAAAATAATTAGAGAGATGATTGAAAGTCTACTGCTTTAACCAAGTGGGGTTTATTCCAGGTATTCAAAGATAATATTTAACAACAGAAAAACTGTTAATAAAATTCATCTTGTTAATACTTGTTCACTTTTTAATAAGAAAAAAAGCATGATAAACTCCATAAACACTGAAAAAGCATTTGATAAAAAGTTAACACAATTTTTTATTTTTATTTTTCGATACACGGTCTCAGTCTGCCACCCAGGCTGGAGTGCAGTAGTGCAATCACGGCTGACTGCAGGCTTGACTTCATGGGCTCACGTGATCCTCCCACCTCAGACTCCCAGGTGGCTAGTACTGCAGGCGTGTGCCACCATGACTAGTTAACTTTTGTAGTTTTAGTAGAGATGGGGTTTCACCATGTTGCCCAGCCTGGTCTTGAACTCCTGGCTCAAGTGATCTCCCTTCCTCAGCCTCCCAAAGTGCTGGGATTACAGACATGAGCCACCACACCCAGAAACACTTTTAATTTTAAAAAATCCTCCATAAAATAAGAACTGATGGATAGTTTCTTACAACAACATGCCAGTGTTATACTGAATAGGAAAACACTGGAGGCATTTTAGCTAAAGACACTGATAGGGCAAACAGGTTTCCTGACAGCACTGTAACATAACATTTTACTAGAGGTATTAATGCACTGATATAAAAGAAGAATACTAAATATATTGAAACATTAAAATAGAAGAGATTAAACTATAATTACATGTGACTGAAATTTTTGTGTGCCTAGAAACCAAAGAAAATCAATTATACAAGATCTATAAGAATAAGATAATTTAGTTTGGTAACTGAGTTTTCAAGTAACATCAGAAAGCAATTGTCTCCAATATATGCAAAGAATAGCCATTAGGAAGCAAACCTACAAAGGAAGCAAAGATTGCAATTATATTAGCAGAACAATGAAATATATACCTAGGAATGAGTGTAACAAGATATGAACAAAGCTTACGTGAGGTAAAGCTGCTTGTCTGAGCTCTTAGTAAGATTTCAATAAATGATAATATTTTCCATATTTGTAATTTAAAAAACTAATTGTACAAAATGAGAGAGAAACATTGCCTAAAACTAGTAAAACAAGAATTGAGTATTTAATAAGTTATTAAACCACAACGGTGATTTATGAGAAAAGTAAAAATAATAACTATCAAAACATGGAATAGAGAAGAATCCAGGTTGAAGTAGAAGAGTAAGATGGAGAATTAGAGTAAATTTCCATCTTTTTTTAACTTTTATTTTAAGTTCAGGGGTACCTGTGCGAGTTTGTTACATAGGTAAACATGTCACACGAGTTTGTTGTACATATTATTTCATAAGCCAGTTATTAAGCCTAGAACCAATTTGTTATTTTTTTGATCCACTCCCTCCTCCCAACTTTCACTCTCCAATAGGCCCCAGAGTGTGTTGTTCCCCTCTATCTTTTCCAGAGAGAATTTGATAAGTTACTAGTAAAGTGGTATACATATATTGTTTAGATTTTCATAGGTAGCCGCCAGAAAAAAAAAACAAAACAGAAGTGCAGTTTACCTCTGGGAAGTCCTAGCTAGAGCAGTGAGGGAAGAAAAAGGCATCCAAATAGGAACAGAAGTCAAACTATCTCTCTTTGCTGATGATATGATTCTATACCTAGAAAACCTAATGACTTTGCCAAAAGAATCCCGGGGCTAATAAATGAATTTAGTAATGTTTCAGTATACAAAATCAATGTACAAAAATCAGTAACATTTCTGTACACCAATAAGGTTCAAATCAAGAATGCAATCTCATATACAATAGCTACAAAAGAAAATAAAATACATAAGAATACATCTAACTAAGGATGTGAAAGAGCTCTATGAGAAGAACTACAGAACACTGCTGAAAGAAATCAGATGACACAAACAAATGGAATAGCATTCTATGCTCATGGATTGAAAGAATCAGTATCATGAAAATGGCCATACTGCCCAAAGCAATCTACACACTAAAAGCTATTCTTGTTAAGCTTCACAGAACTACAGAAAACTATCCTAAAATGTGTATGAAACCAAAAAACAAAAAAGCTTGAATAGCCAAAGCAATCCTAAGCAAAAAGAACAAAGCTGGAGGCATCACATTACCCAATTTCAAAGTATACTGTAAGTCTGCAGTAACCAATATAGTACTGGTACAAAAGCAGACACATAGACGAGTGGAACAGAATAGAATACACCTATTAAAGTAAAGTAAACACACACCTATAGTAAAGTAAAGCCACACACCTATAGCTATCTGACCTTCGACAAAGTCAACAACAAAAAAGCAATGGAGAAAGGACCGACTCACTATTCAATAAATGATGCTGGAATAGCTGGCTTGCTATATGTAGAACAATGAAACTGGATCCCTACTTTTCACCACATATAAAAATTAATCCGTGAAGGATTAAAGATTTAAATGTAAGTCCTCAAATTATAAGAATACTGCAAGAAAACCTAGGAAGCACAATTCTGGCCATTGGCCTCGGTAGATAATTTATGACCAAGTCCTCAAAAGCAATTGCAGCAGAAACAAAAACTGACAAGAGGGACCTAATTAAACCAAAAAGCTTCTGTGCACCAAAACAAACTATTGATAGAGTAAACAGATAACCTACAGAATGGGAGAAAATACTCACAAACTATGCATCTGACAAAGGTCTAATATCCATAATCTATAAGGAATGTAAACAAAATAACAAGCAAAAAACAACCGCATTTAAAAGTGGGCAAGACATG
Organism: Macaca nemestrina; assembly: GCF_043159975.1. Lineage (NCBI taxonomy): Eukaryota > Metazoa > Chordata > Mammalia > Primates > Cercopithecidae > Macaca > Macaca nemestrina. Next base: position 45,347,867 of record NC_092134.1, on the reverse strand, counting down.
CAAACGGCGAGAAACATATCTTTAAAAGTTCCACATCACTAGCCATCAAAGAAATGCAAATCAAAACCACAATGAGATACTGTCTCACACCAGTCAGAATGACTATTATTAAAACGTCAAAAAATAAGAGATGCCGGTGAGGCTGCAGAGAAAAGGGAGTGCTTATACACTGTTGGTGGGAATGTAAATTAGTCCAAACACTTTGGAAAGCAGTTTGGAGATTTCTCAAAGAATTTGAAACAGAACTATCATTCAACCCAGCAGTCCCATTACTGGGTATATTTCAAAAGAAAATAAGTCGTTCTACCAAAATGGCACAGGAAATCTTATGTTAAAAATAGCATTATTCACAATAACAAGGGCATGAAATCAACCTAGGTGCCCATCAACAGTATGTTGGGTGAAGAAAATGTGGTACATACATATCATCAAATATTATGCAGCCATAAAAAATAAAAAAACCATGTCCTTTGCAGCAACATAGGCATACATGGAGGCCATTGTTCTAAGCAAATTAACACGGAAACAGAAAATCAAATACAGCATGTTCTCACTTACAAGTGAGAGCTAAACATTGGATATTCATGAGGCTGGGTGTGGTGGCTCATGCCTGTAGTCCCAGTACTTCCAGAGGCCAAGGAGAGGCCCAAGAGTTCTAGACCAGCATGGGCAATATAATAACACAATGAGACCTCCTTTCTAAAAAAAATAAATAAATAAATAAATAATAAAAAAAATAGGTACTCATGGACATAAAGATAGCAACCATAGGCACCAGGGACTACTAGAGAGGTAAGGGAAGGAGGAGGTCAGGGTTGAAAAACTACCTATTGGGAACTATGCTCAGTACCTGGGTGTTGGGATCGATCATACCGCAAACTTCAGCATCATGCAATATAGCCTGTTAACTAACCTGCACATGTACCCTCTGAATCTAAAATAGAAGTAGAAATAATATAAAAAATTAAAAAAACAAGAAAGAGTTTACTTCTGAGATATGGGTCTGGAAAGAGGGGAGGTAACCTCTTATTTTTCTTAACTGTATTAAATATTTAATTTTTTACTATATGCATAATTTCTTTATTTAAAAAAAATACTAATAAAATGATGGGAAATGAAATAAGAAAAGAAAAAATATGTATCCTGGAGAAAGTGAAAATTCATTGAGCCACTCACTTTTTTAGACATCCTTTGTAAATCGTAAGTCTTCATAGCTAAGGAAAAATCAAAGAGAAACGAATCTATGAGCTACTGAAACTATGTGATGCACAAAAAGTTTGGGAAAATAAGAGTGACAGTGCCACTTAACATCTTGATATTCTTTATAGTTGGTATGGTTTGGCTGTGTGTCCCCACCCAAATCTCACCTTGAATTGTGATAATCCTTACATGTTGTGGGAGGGACCTGGTGGGAGGAAATTGAATCAGGGGGGTGGGTTTTTCCCCTGCTGTTCTCATGATAGTGAATAAGTCTCATGAGATTTAATGGTTTTATAAAGGGGAGTTCCCCCACACGTGCCCTCTTGCCTACTGCCATGTAAGATATCCCTTTGCTCTTCCTTTATCCTCCAATGTGATTGTGAGGCCTCCCCAGCCATGTGGAACTGTGAGTCCATTAAATCTCTTTCCTTTATGAATTACCCAATCTTGGGTATGTCTTTATTAGCAGCATGAGAGCACACCACTGCAATGGTGTTCACAGGTCATAAGACTGAAGCTATGTAAGAAGCCCCATGTAAGAGCTCCCAGTGCTCTTGCTGACCTTTTTATGATGTGATCTCTTTCTACTTCTAACTTTGTAGTTCTTATTTCACTTTGAATTTCTACACACAGGAATTCAATCTTTGTGGCAACCATGAATTTGTAGGTCAGGTTGCAATCAGCTCAATTTATTTCTAACCTTAAAGTACAAAACATTTCTCTGGAATTTTATTTAAAAAGTAATTTTTATACTAGGTCTTATGACGTCCTGTTGTCTTATGAAGTTTAGAATTGTTGATTATGTTGTTCTACCTCCCTAAACTTTTCTTTCTGGTTTTGTATTTAAATGGAAAGAACCTACCCTGTGAAACTCGGCAGAGTGGTAAATTTATTGAGTGTTTTGACAGGCATAAGCAATTTTTTTAAATTACAGTAATTTAATTGAAATTATTAGGAAATGCAAAATGAATAGGAATAGACAAAATTGGCAAGATTTTATTATTTCTAGTTAGTCAAAAGATATTTTAAATTAAATAAATCACAAAACTGATGCACCACTAAATGCAATATGGCAACCCGGATTTGATACTGGCACAGAAAAAAAGAGATTAGGATGGGTGAAAAAATAGGTGAAATCCAAATAAGTCAGAATTTTAGTTAATAATAATGTGCCAGTGTAAACTTCTTAGTCTTGAAAAATGTACCATGTTTACATGAAATATTAACATCGGAAAAACTTGGTGAAAAGTGTTTAGAAACTGCACTATCTTTGCCAATACCTGGAATCAGGGAAATGGGGGAAGGAACTAAGTGTAACTACATTTGTAAAGAAAATATTTAATACAAGGGCAAAATAATTAGCCTGTCAGATCCAATAGAAGCAAGAAACACAAAGCTTTTTGACTTGGTCCAACATTTACATCTGCCCCACTTAATGTATACAATAAAAACTTAGAAAGACAAAATCACTTATGTAGAAACATTTACTTTCCCAAAGACAATAAGGGTCATGAACCTTCAAGTCTTGCTCTATCATTGGCGTTGTTGCTTTATCATTGGTATTGGAAACATAGTAGGCATTCAGTTATTTGATGATAAAAATTAAAGTAATTTCTCATTGCTTTTGTCTTTGTGTTCATAGTGTATTAAACTTCTAACACGTCCCAATTACTCAGAGTCAATTGACTAAATGGCATTGGTTCTTATTTGTATGGTCAAACCATAGAGACAGAGTTAGTTAGTATGTATTACAATTATTAGTGAATTTCCATCTAGATAGGGTGGTATTATCAGGGTTTTTAATGATAACAAAAAGTAAATCTGCAGGAAAATATCTCTAAAGTTTTTCAGTTGCTACTTCCTCTATTGAAAATCGATAGCAAGAAGAGTCTATGTAGGCCAGCATGGTGGCTTATGCCTATAATCCCAGCACTTTGGGAGGCTAAGGCAGGTAGAACATGAGGCCAGGAGTTTGAGACCAGCTTGGCCAACATGGCGAAACCCCGTCTCTAGTAAAAATACAGATATTACCTGGGTGTGGTGGTGAGCTCCTGTACTCCCAGCCTACTCGGGAAGCAGGAGAATTACTTGAACCCAGGAGGCAGAGGCTACAGTGAGCCGGGATCACACCACTGCACTACAGCCTGGGCTACAGAGCAAAAGCGAGACTCCATTGAAAAAAAAAAAAAAAAACTTTTCCTACGTTAATAAAGAAGTATTAATAGTTTTTAAATATTAAAGGATTTCATTTTGTACTATGCTGGTAATTTATTACCTTAGACTGAATATTTAACATATCTCTGAAAAGTAACTGTACATGTTATTACCAAAAATAATATAACTATGATTTGATTACCTTTGTTAAGAAAGCTGACTTTAGATTCTGGAAAATCATTTCTCCATTAGGGTTAGACATTCATACACTTAAAATGACAACATTTAATTTAATATATCCATTTAGAAAAATAATAAAAAAATCAGTTTTGCAACCATTATAGCAGTTTAATTATTCAGAAAAATTTTAACAGTACAATATATTTCAATGATATGGAGATTATTAAATGTTTTAATGGAATCATTCATTCGGAAGAAAGACTTTCATCTTACAATTAATTTTAAAGTTACCAAAATGTTAAATTAATAAAATGCTCACATCTTTTTCATGTAATTAATCATGTAATTGAAATTCACAAAGCCCAATGTCTAGTGCATTTGGTTTTGCATGATTTACTTATTGATTGAACCAAGAATATATGGTTATGTATGAGAAATTAAAAGGATACACTGTTCAATGGAGAGTGTGGATATATCTGTGGTTCTTCATTTCTGGTATACTATGTTTATGTCCACTCTTTATCTTATCGCTGTATTTATAGGCGATACTCCAAACTACTTGAAAGAAAGTGTTGCTACTCGGCAGCAAAAGCCAAAATTGACAAATGGGATCTCATTAAACTAAAGAGCTTCTGCACAGCAAAAGAAACTACCATCAGAGTGAACAGGCAACCTACAGAATGGGAGAAAATTTTTGCAATCTACTCATCTGACAAAGGGCTAATATCCAGAACCTACAAAGAACTCAACCAAATTTACAAGAAAAAAACAAACAACCCCATCAAAAAGTGGGCAAAGGATATGAACAGACATTTCTCAAAAGAAGACATTCATACAGCCAACAGACACATGAAAAAATGCTCATCATCACTGGCCATCAGAGAAATGCAAATCAAAACCACAATGAGATACCATCTCACACCAGTTAGAATGGCAATCATTAAAAAGTCAGGAAACAACAGGTGCTGGAGAGGATGTGGAGAAATAGGAACACTTTTACACTGTTGGTGGGATTGTAAACTAGTTCAACCATTATGGAAAACAGTATGGCGATTCCTCAAGGATCTAGAACTAGATGTACCATATGACCCAGCCATCCCATTACTGGGTATATACCCAAAGGATTATAAATTATGCTGCTATAAAGACACATGCACACGTATGTTTATTGCAGCACTATTCACAATAGCAAAGACTTGGAATCAACCTAAATGTCCATCAGTGACAGATTGGATTAAGAAAATGTGGCACATATACACCATGGAATACTATGCAGCCATCAAAAAGGATGAGTTTGTGTCCTTTGTAGGGACATGGATGCAGCTGGAAACCATCATTCTTAGCAAACTATCACAAGAACAGAAAACCAAACACCGCATGTTCTCACTCATAGGTGGGAACTGAACAATGAGATCACTCGGACTCAGGAAGGGGAACATCACACACCGGGGCCTATCATGGGGAGGGGGGAGGGGGGAGGGATTGCATTGGGAGTTATACCTGATGTAAATGACGAGTTGATGGGTGCAGCACAGCAACATGGCACAAGTATACATATGTAACAAACCTGCACGTTATGCACATGTACCCTACAACTTAAAGTATAATAATAATAAATAAATTTAAAAAAAAAAGAAAAAAAAAAGAAAAACTGAAAAAAAAAAAAAAAAGAAAGTGTTACTACTACTAGGTGCTTCCAACATTTGGAAAAATAAATAAATAATTGGCACATAAAGGTTTTTGAGAAACATTTTATAAATGTCTTTTTATTTCTTTCCCCTAAGTTAGAACAAAATCCTACATCTGGTAAAATTCCTTTAGACAATATTTTCTTTTTTGTTTTTGTTTTTACCAAATAACTAATTTTGATGGTTCAGACCTTTATCCACTAAAAATTGTACTTAAATACAATCACTCCTAGTCTTCCCTAAATACACTAAAACAATAAATCTCTACCCTTAATCATTGGATGGCATATTGTATATCTTATGGTCCAAAAGTTAAAGAACACAGCAAGATACCTTATATTTTTAGAAATCTACAAGCATATAATGTGAGACCTAAAGACATGTACCAATTTCACTGGAGAAAGATAAGTGACTACGGATTGCCTAGGGAGTTTAAATTACTTCAGCATTTATAAAATGCAATAAGCACAATTCAAATGCAGGATTCTTCTTTAATCCTGAAAAGGAAAGCTCTTTCAAATAAGAAGATAAAGGTAAGGTATGAATACTGAATGGCAAACGGCTTCCAAAGCATCTTAAGGAAAAAGTAATGAAGAAAAATTTAGATATATGAGTCTTGTATTAATTTCCTAAGGTTACCATAACAAATTAACACAGATTACGTGGCTTGAAAAACAAATTTATTTTCACAGTTACAGAAGCCAGAAATCTGAAATCAATAAACATGTCATAAGTTCACACTCCCTCTGACGACCATAGGGGAGAATCCTTCTTCTCCTCTTCCTAGTTTCTGGTGGTTGCCATGGATCTGTGGCTGCATCCCTCCAGTCTCTGCCTCCATTAGTCTCATGGCTTTCTTTTCTATAAGTGTATCTGTCTCTGTTTCTCGGTTTCCATGTCTTTTCTTACAAGGACACCAGTGACTAGATTTAGGGCCCACTCAAATCCAGTATGACTTCATCTTAACTTACATCATAATTGTATCTGCAAAGACCCCATTTCCAAATGAAATCACAGTCACAGTCACAGGGTTAGAATTTGAACACATCTTTTGGGGGAATAGAATTCAAACCACTACAGGCTCTGAAGGAAAGTAACATTTCAAAGCTTTTTCTTAAGAAAGATGTGCCATGCCAAATAGAAATAAACGTAGGTATGAGAACCATTCTGTGAGTATTATTCTTCTTCAGCCATTTAACTCAATGTGATCATCAAGAAAAGAATTGAAAATATTTGTTGCACCACAGATCTCTCCAGGGAAAAACTGTAAGGCTATGGTAGATATGATGCATCCTGGAGTGGTAGCATTCAAAGTATGTGCCTTAATTTCAAATCCTTTACAGGAGCTAACAGATAATCTAAAGGAATAAATCAAGTCAATGATAGAGCAATAATGGGAGTGTTGGAGACTAGATAATATTGGAATGTCCTGTCTAAAGGGACAGCGTTATTCAACTCCTTCCTACTACTTTCTACTATTGTCATGCAGAAATATGGTTCAGTGCTACCAGGCAACCCATTTTTGAAAAAGAGAAGTGTAGAGCTAGGTGTGGTGGCTCATGTCTATAACCCCAGCACTTTGGGAGACTGAGGCAGGAGAATTTCTTGAGGTCAAGAATTTGAGTCCAGCCTGGGCAATGTAGCGAGACTCCATCTCTACAAAATTGAAAAAAAAATAATAATAATAGGATGTGGTGATGTGTGCCTGTAGTCCTAGCTACTTAGACGGTTGATTCAAGGCTGTAGTGAGCCATTATTGAGCCACTGAGTCCAACCTGGGTGACTCTAGAGAAAGAGCCTGTCTCAAAAAAAATGTTTAATTAAAAAGCTTCCAGAGAAGTATGAAATTTTATTTTAACATACAATTCTCTGATATTTAAATAATAAAAATAAATTTTATAATGTTTACACTACAGGATGACTTCAGACATTGAGTCTCTAATTTGCAATCTCTGCTTCAAGTATATCTTCCTCACATTATGGGAAATAGTTTCTTATACTAACAATTCTGACCTTAAATGGGAAAAATTGAGAAGACTTTAACCCAAATTATGACATAAGCCATATACTTTCCACATAGGCATACGTGTACACTAAAGACTTGCTTTTAATTTCACTGTGAAATGGAAGTAATCAGAAGAGAATTCCTCTAGTGGTTACCACAAAACTGCCATCTGTCCCTGTTTTCCTATTTCTTCTGCCTTTCCTCCTGTTACAATGGATGAATGATTCATGCTACTCTCTAAGGCCATCCCCTCCACCTGTGTCATGTATCATATCCCCTTTTTACCACTCAAAGCCATTGCCTTTGCAATGCAATTCCTTTCTCGCTCTCTCCCTCTCTCTCTCTCTCAGCCAAATTCCTTAGAAGTGCCCTTCTTCCATCTGTAAAGATTTTATTCCCAAAATTGACTGAAAATACTAATATGCAAGGTCAGCAATGACTTCTGCTTTTCCAAGTTTTATCAATTCTATGGTTTCATTTTATTCAATCTATCAATACTTGTTCATCATCCTTTTTTAAACTCATTTTCACTTGACTTCAATATCACCTTGGTTATCTTCCCATTTCTCGATCTATTTTGACAGTTTCTCCATTTTATGTCACAGAATGTTCAGGGACATGAAAATAAATGTTCAGTCACATCTTTGACTTGCCTGGGGCCCAGGAGTCCTGTGGGTAAGAAACTTGAACACAGCTCATAAATAAAATGTAGGTACATAGAGACTTATTTAATGAACCAGAAACCCTAATGGAAGCTGATTTAGGCAAAGAGGGGAAAAGGGAGCTCAGAAAATTAAATATATAATATAATTTCCCCTCTTACCCTGCATCTGAGCAAGACAAATAAGAAAGCCCAGGAACTCCGTCTTTTGGTGCCGGTGGGGAAGTTCAAAACAAATTGGTCTGGACCTTGCACAGAAATTCTCAGAGCAGCCCCACTGTTTAACCACAATAAAAAGCAAAGCCATTGTCTATCCATTTGTTTGAGCCATTCCAAACTGGTTTGGGTGTCCACCCTGCTCTCTCCAGAAAGTCTCAGTATGTGAGAAATAAAGTTTTTCATACTGTCTTGGTACATGTGGTACATGTGTGGCATCCTCAGTCTGTACTTCGAAAGAAATTTTGAATGGGAAGGATTGACCCCTGCCCTCCACAGGTAACCACGAAACAGTAATGTTATGATAGAGTGTACCAAAAAGTCCCATAAAATATAATATCTAAAAATAACACGTAAGAGACAGAAACTGAGAGAAAATAAAACCATCTTTGGCAGAAAGTGAAATATAATGGTCAGTTCCTAAATTCCCCATCTCTTTCCATTTCTGAAGGATATCTTCTGAAGTTATACCTCCCTTATTAGTGTTAAGTTCCAAATAAATAAACTCTTGGGAAGGTTCTCAGTGAACTCTTATAAAGTCAAAAGCATCGTTTAGGAATTCACAGGATATTTTCACTCAAATGCCATCAGTGCTCCTAATACATTTAGAAAGAAACAGTATGTAATGAAATGAACACATTGAAATGGCATTTTATTACCTCAAGAAGCATCTCCCTTTCATTTCTAACACATAATCAATCGTCAGGTGCCATTCAACATGAAGCACTCTGATTTCTGAGCGTGTTCACAGACTCTTTGCATATGAGCACAATCTATACTTGCCAATTGACAATTGTTGCAGAAATCTTGCTGTCTCTAGGGTGGATAGAGTGAGCATGGAAAAACGATTAAGGGCTCCTTGCCTAAGGGAAGAGAGAATTCCACTGACAAATCCTTAGAGATCACTGATTTTTAGGTGAAAAACCACAAAGGAAAAGAAAAAAAAGAAAACAAGAAAGGGACAGAAAATTAAAGCCTGAAAACAGATGTGGAACATTGTTTGCATGTAAAAAAATACATGTTTTCACTCAGAGGATCAACCTCTCGAGGCTAAAATATTATTGACTTTGGTAGATTCTTAGTTTCTTACAGAATGAAACCCAGCATTCTGCTTGCCGTGAGCTACATTCTGAATTGTATTGACTATTTTAAACTTCTGACATGATTTTGATCTTTACTTAGACATTTAAAAAGATGTCTGAGCAAATAGCAGGGTAAAATTCACTCTTCAACCTCTGGAACTGAATTCAGATTTGGTAAGACATCAATTCAAGGGTAAAACAATTTTAAAAGTCCGTTAACAATGGTTTCTAGTTAAAAGCGTCTTTAAGGCTATGACAGGATGTATACTGTGTCTGGCAGAGAGAAAGGAAATAAAAGAAATAATTTATCTTCCCCAAAATTTTCATTCTGTATCACTGAGGAATTTTAAGAACTAGAAGACTTTTTGGAGATGGCATTTCACTCATACTTAAGCACTAAAGTATCTACAACTCCTTACTTTTAGCCACAGCGTGAGCTCTCAAGTACATTATATTTAATTAGGGTAATTTATACTATTATCAAAAGTCTTTCACACATGGTGCCCTTATTGGATAACAAATTACTCTACATACTAGATATTTTCCTAGAATAACAATGTGGGTAAATACCTAGCTTACTGTTTTGAAAATACACAGGTTGTTAATAATAATGGATAATAGGCAGATCCTAGCAAGTGAAGAGTAAGATGGTGAACTGGTTAAATGCTGCACTCCGTTAACAACCCTTGAAACACCGATACATTTTATGGTATTTTAATAAATGTGACTATTGGAACAGCCTCTAGAAAGCTTCCCTTGGATTTTTTTTTTTTTTTTTCTTAGTTGAAGAGGAATATATAAAAGCTTCTGAGGATTCAGCAAAAAGCTATTTCAGCTGTCTCTTTTCCTGGCTCAGTACATCACTCCCCATAATTGTGTCAGCAAAACCAAATTGTGATTGTGGGAATTAAGGGAGTATGGGTTTTCACAAAAGACTAAAACTGAGAGTTTTTGGTGTCCCTGGACAACGTTTGGTGGGAGCAGAGGTTTGCCTGCCATCTCCGTCAACCAGGCATGGCAAAGAAAAAGAAAAGAGGGTAACAGGAAACTATTACAGAAAAGATCTATTGTTCCAGGGGAAAAGTCTTCTTAATTACACAGAAGTATTTCTGGTTTTGTTTCATTTTTCCCACTTCAACTACAGAGACAAAATTAAAAAGCTTTTCTAGGATTCTAAGAAGGAAGAATAGCAAACTATATAGAACAAGAGCTAACACAGGCTATGGTACTGGGTCCTATTGAAAAAAAAAAAAAAAAAGTCAGTATACCACTATTATTGGCCATAAAGCTTTCACTGATGATTTAGACATTTGCTGGTGGCCTCTCCAGAAATCTTCCTATTCTACCATTTCCCAAATTATTCTAGGAAGTGAAGTAGAAGCAGGAAAATGGACTTCAATCCTCACATAAGCTCACTGCCTCCTGCTGAGCTAGGATTTAATTCATCATCAGGGATGTGACCAAACCCAGTGCTTAAAGCTGTGATTCTTCTTGACCTTGTTTCGAGAATTCTAGATCCAAAATTGACCCTTTGTCCACTGGACATAAAAGAAGCATGTCCGTAATTCTGGTATCTATTCAAAATCACTTCAAGACTGTGGGAGAACCATTACTGGGGAGATGTTGACCGTGCAGAAGGCTGGACTGAGAGAGAGGGAGAGAAACTGATCCTTGGTAACACCTAAAACCGGCCCTACCTCTGGACTTTTCAGTTACATGAATCAACAGATTTCCACTTTTAAATGTGTTTCAGGTACGTTTTCAGCTATGGCCACAGAAGTGTAGTAAGAAACTGGCAAAACTGTAACTTCAATTAGATTTTTCAAAAAATATCTCTTTACTCAGCATTTATTTATTAAATGGGCTGAAAACCTGTGCTAAGTACAGAGGATGCATGATATGATAAACAAGACAATCATGGTCTTTGCCTTTCCAGAATTCAGAGCCCAGTGAAGTATTTACAGATTCGGCAAGGTAACATGTTAAGTGCCAAGACGTGGAAAGCTTAGAGTACCATGGAACAATGAGAAGGTACAGTACTGTGGACATTTATAATTATAAAGGCTCTTACTTTATTTCCCCTTTCTAAAGCTTCTGGATTTTTTAGAGGATTATTTTTCCACTGAGGGTAGAACTGTAAATTCAGATGACTGACTCATACTACATAAATGGAAAAGTTCAAGTTCTTTTTTTCCACAGCCCAATTAATTCATGGCATGGGTGTATTAGCTTAGCTCAGCTAATCAGCTGCTCTCTCCCAGAGCATACATCTTGAGTGAGTATCACAAATATAGAAGAAGCAGTTGGAATTCATTATTCATCCCCATGAAGCAGCCAAAACAAATGGTTCCTGTTACAAGATCGTTGCTGAGCTTCCTGCTTTCTTAGCCTCCAACACTTCTTTCCTATTGGTAACTTCTAAGAACCTTAATAGTCATCCCATCAACTCTGTAGTGCTTAAATTAGTTAAATGTAGGTGTTCTTGTTTGTGACCAAGGAATGCTAACCGGTACTTTGGATGTTAAGGAAGGCTCTCTGATGAAAGTGACAACTTGGTTGATACCTTTTTGTTGAATATTATATATTTATCAAATATCTATCTATCTTTGAAGATGGGGCTGATTAAAGGGCAGATATGCCAAAGATTGGTTTGAAGTTATCCAGACAGAAGAGTGTGTGCTTGTAACTTTGCGAATTTAAGCACATAGAAAGGAGCAAAGGGAAATAAGACCCTACACAGCATAAAGAAATGCAATATATACAGAGTTCAAGAAAAGAAAAGGCATCAGGAATAGTGAAGTTGTTATGGAATAATTTGGAACTATGACAAACTGTGAGAAAATGCAAAAAAATTCAGAGATCTGTGGGACTCAGTTAAAGAGTAACAGAATATTCCATGACTAACAGACAAAAACAAATGGCGTAGAATAAAAAGGGAAAGATGAAACTAAGTCACTGGCTCTAGTCATCAATAAGAAGAGTTTTTTAATCCCCTTGTGAAGGAGGATTCATGATGAATCAAGAACATTTTTATTATTCAAATGGAAGAAAGAGTATTTGTACAAGGACATATTTAACTACAATGTGTAACATATGGACATAGATTGGTTTTTAAATAAATCTGCACATAGCCCATAGTTTGTTTGGGACTCTTCTCAACAAATGTATTCCCTTATGTTCCAGAGCTCCAAGTTTAAAAACCACAGTGTGTCAGAATTGCATATACCAAAGATTTGGTTCCAAAAGGCCAGCTAGTCGTGGTTTGGTGCCAAGATTAGAATAATTATGTTTGTTTGACTCTACCAGGTCTCCTGTTACAGCGACATTTGTAATGAACCTGGAAGATGTTACTATACAGTAGCACCACCTCTTGTCTCTCACTAATTCCAGTGAATTCTATTCAATCAGGTCAAAGCTGCCTGACTTTCAAATAATAATAAAAAGAATCACAATTGTTCATCTGAGCAGTTAAAATTTCTCTGACACTGAATTCTAGGAACAATTTGTATCAAGAACTCTTATATAAGAGCCACAGAATGTGTCCTCAGCAATAATTTTGTTATTAATGACTAATATTAGAGGGAATGAAACCTTTTTCCTATGGACATTTTTATGTCATGTATGACTAAGATGTTTTTGGTGGTATTTCTAAATGTAAACTTCTTTTATATGTCCTAGTTTCTCTCATTTAAATCTTTAACTACTTGCTGAGGATGTAATTTGTGCAAGGCATTATGCCAGGTGCTAAATGAGAATAGCATCCCAATGTGAATCATCAACTTGGTGAAAGTTAACTGCATCTAAATAATTTTGGAAACCCTTAGAAATACAGATTCCCAGGTCTTCATGAAGACATTCTGATTCAAAAGTTCTAGTGTAATTGGAGAGCATAGGCATTTTTAAAAAATCTCCCAAAGTGATTTTCTTGCAGAGCCAGGGTTTCTTTACCTTTTCTTTTTCTCAGGGTCAGTTTTAAGAGTAGTGATGTAAGCCAGAGATATAGTTGACATGGTTCTCTCCTTTAAGAAGCTTACAATCTATTTATTAAAGTGTACTACATAGTTTCATAATCAGATTATGGAAACACTTTAGTAAGTGCTTTAAGAAAATTACAGCTGAATGTCTGAGCTTGTAATCCTTCATGTCGTAGGTTTCTGTTGACTTCCTAAAACAGTCCTCTATGACAGTGATTTTTAATCTGGAGTCCAGAGAATCCCAAGATGCCTGTGGACAGAAAACAGTAGATTCATGGACTGAGATAGAGAAAATAATTACATCCTTATTTTTATTAATTTCTAACTCATATGTAATTTTCTGAAATTATTAAGGCAGATAAAAATCCACAGTATCATTAGCAATGTCTGAAATAATAAATATAGATCTCAAACTTTTGTTTACTCTTATCACTACTTCAAATTTAGAGTATTTATTTTTATACAATGTGTCACTAAAAACCACAAAAGTTACTATATATAATATTTCAGTGTTTCAGTCACTACATACTGAGAAGGCATTTTTACTTTGTAATTATTTGAGGTGTCCATAGGCTTTATGAGACTTCCAGAGAGTTGCTGAAAATGGTTAATAATCTCTGCTCTCTGAGAGAAAAAACACAAAATTTTAGAGCTAGAAAAAAATAATACCAATCATTTAATCCATCCTCATTTTATAATTGAGAAATTATGTAGTGAATACTGTCGTCAACGTCCTAATATCCTCTCCCTTATGAGAAATAACAGGGTAGTTTTTGTAATTGACCTCACATGAAAAGTAGAATCTGATTTCTTAAGAGAAAATCACTCCTCCTATCAGAGATTCTTCTGGAGTCAGCTAGTACGCATTTTAGAAAAGAGGAATGTTAGAGTTTTCTGGAAAAAAATCTATATTATTTCTGAAATAAAAGAGAGGGATTACCATGCTTGCTCTTCTTCTTAAATGAGTGTGGGAAAACGTCCTTTTGCTTTTGCTGGTAGTCATTTTTCAATTATGATGGGAGCCATCCTAAAGACAATCTACATACAGAACAAAACAGTAATACCAAGATAGAAGAGAGAATAGGAACTAGAACCCTGAACAAACTGAATGGTGCTGACTCAACTCCACTTTCAAATTCCCACATACAAGTTAATGAACTCTATTTTGTTTTTTAAGCCACTGTGAGCTGATTTAAAATTGCCAGCACAATTGGTGTGCATCATTTTACTTGCATTTTTAATTCAATATTAACTGAACTCTTACTGTGCACTAGACACTGTCTGTATTAGTCCATTTTCATGCTGCTGATAAAGGCATGCCTGAGACAGGGTAATTTATAAGGAAAAGAGGTTTAATGCATTCACAGTTCCATGTGGCTGGGGAGACCTCATAATCATGGTGGAAGGTGATAGACACATCTCACATGGCAGCAGACAAGAAAAGAGAACTTGTGCAGGGAAATTCCTCTTTATAAAACCATCAGATCTCGTGAGACTTATTCACTATTATGAGAACAGCATGGGAAAGACATGCCCCATGATTCAGTTATCTTCCACCAGGTCCCTCCCATGACACATGGGAACTGTGGGAGCTACAATTCAAGATGAGATTTGGGAGGAGACACAGCCAAACCATATTACTTGTTGAATCTTATATTTTCCACAAAAAAAATCTATTATTATACCCATTTTTTACAGATGAGGAAATCAAGATGTTGAACAGTTAAATCGCTGCTGAGGTGGCCAGTTAGGAAGGGATAGAATTGACATCTGAAATTCCCTGAAGACATCGGATCTATATCGGTTATGGAGCTTCCTGCTGTCCACCCAACATGACACTATACCGAAAATAAAATAGTATTGTAATATGAAGAAAATGACAGTAATTATATTAATTTACATTTTCTATCTCTCAAGGAACTTATTGTGATGTTATGTAGACCCATGGGGAAATATTTAGCTCTCTATTTTACTTATGCATTTAAATTCCCTGAGAGGAGACTATAATTGAAAGTGAGAAAAATCTTGCATTTACTTAAAATGCAATAGATGCTTTTATATAGTTCCAGTATCTATGCTCCCACACAAATTGCTGTTTTGTGACTCAGGAACACCTGGACATGAAGTAAATTAAAAAGCTGCATTCTGGGAAGTGAGGGGCTTCATTGACTTGAGATTTAATTTTGGAGTATTAGTAACAAGGGGGAAAAACAAACCAACACCAAGCAGTGGTCAGCTCCAAAATGGTGATGTGGTGAGTCCAAGAAGGAGTTACCATGTGAATACATGAAAAAGTTCTGGAAACTGGGCTGTGGAAAAACAGAAAAGACACTGCTCAGTCATAAATTAGGCATCAGAGCTAGTTCCGGGCAATTCTAGCAACAAGGTCATTAATGTAGTTTGATTTAATTGGCTTTATAGGCAGACTAAAGCCAGAAGGTAGGATTCACGTGTGCCAAAGTCAATCCTAGGTAACCATTTTAAACCACTATCTCCAGACTTGCTGAATCAAGAAACTTGCAAGAAGTCTTGGTTAAAATAACAGATTCCTAGGTCTTCCTCTGTAGAGCTTCACACCAGTGAGTATCAGATAGGTAAAAACATTTGGATTTTAAACAAACATCTATAATAATGAATTTTGAGGACTGGCAATTTAGGAACCACTGATTTTAGACAAATCAAATCGCAGAAAAATCGTGGTCATAACTATAAAATGTAGGATACAACATAAATCAGTTCAATGGAGATTTGTGTATTACTCCTTTTAGTTTGGAAACATACAACTTCCATTCATGAGATATTTATTGACAACTACCTACTTGCTAGCCATTGTGCTATGTGTGGAAATTTAATAATGAACAAATTGTGGCTGCTCTCCCCAGAAGTGTTAAGTCTATAGAAGAAATACACAAGTCAACAGTCAATTACAATACCCTTTGATGAATACAATGTTAAGTAAACAGTATCACAGTAGCACATAGGACAGGCTTGTGACTTAAATTTAGGAAGCCATGCCTAAATTGAGAATTGAAAGGCAACTGGGAATAAATGGAGCACAAAAACTGAAGAAATCGTACAGTGGGGTAAAACATCATGTGAGGTGGGGGCAAAGTCGTGAGCAGTAGGCAGGAGAGGTACATAGGAAAAAGGTGGTAAAGGCTCTGCACAAAGAGTATGCAGAGTCACTAAAGAGATTTAAGTAAGGCAGTGACATAATGAGATTTTTGTTCTACAAGGAATAGTGACTACAAAGGATGAGAGTAGACAAAGAGGTCATTTAGGAAGCTAGGGCAGTAATTTAGCCTCTGATGATAGACACCTGTTACGTTAGCTTTCTTTTGTTATCTAATATTGCCACAAATTTAGTGGCTTTAAATAACACATAACTATTTCTGTGGGTTAGGAGTCTGAACATGGCTTAGCTGGCTTAGAGTCTTACATGGTTGCAATCAACATGCCAACTAGGACTGTGTTGTCATTTGGAGGCTACAAAGGGAAGGATTTGCTTCCCCACTTTCATAAATGTTGGCAACCTTTAGTTTCTTATGGTTGTAGAGACAAGAGCTTCCGTTTTTGCTGACTTTTGGCCGGAGGCCACCCTCAGCTCCCAGAAGCTACCAGCATGTCCTTGCTCTGTGGAGTTCCCCAATATAACTGGGGTGATAGAAGCATCTTCAGATGTGCCCATCACACCTGAGTTAAGAAAAGGCCAGTAGGGATGGAAGAAGTGGATGAGTTTTAGCTATACTAGATGGTCCTGGATAAGATTACATTGTTTGCATCAACTACCAATACAATTGGGTCACTTAAGAACCTAAATCCTATTTGCTAAACTGAAAAACAAAAACATCAAGACCTTGCCTTTGGGGAAATAATTTGCTCTGCAAGTTCTGGTATTATATAGAATAATTGTCTTCGCTGCCATGCAACGATTATAAATTAGTTGCTTGCTCTAAGTAGAGAAATAGTCTTGGGAGGAAAATTCTACCCTATGGATAGTGAGTTTGAAGATATTATTTAATTACCAAGAAAAAATACTCAAAGAATGACATCCTTTCCCAGCAGCAGTAACAGCAGGCATTAGTCAGAGTCTTGGCACATGAGCAGATGCTCAAGCCCTGAAACTTCACTTGCAAGTAGTTGAAACTAAGCACATCATTTCAACATGTCACAGTTATTTGACATTTCAGGAGAAAGATTACCAATTAGTTTAAGTAATTTAGCCAAAACCTTAGGAAGTTTTTTCAAATTATTTACACCTTGTAGCATTTTCGTGTGTCTCCAATTTCTACTTTTCCTATATACTTCCCAAGTGTGTTATTCAGAGAAATCCAAAGCCTGTTCAAATAATTCATGGAAATCCCATAAGCTCCAGCAGTATCCTGGGTAGTTAATCGGACTAAATTAGGAATCTTTCATTTATCTTTAGTGCTAAAAGTTCAGATTCTCAAGTGCTGATCTGATTGCAAAATATTCCTTGACAGTCACACAGGTCAAGTATTATTTTAGACTAAAATCCCACATTATTGTTACTATACAAGAATACAGATGGTCATTTCTGGATATTGGCATTGCTGGATGGCGTAAATTTGAATTTTAAATGCATTCTTGGTCACCAATGTGTTCCATCGACATGTAAACTGAATTGGCCCATGTGAGCACCACCCCAGCAGATGAGTTTAAACTGAAGACAGAATGCTGCCCACTGGCATGCTGGCACTACACAGAGCAGCTGCCAAATAGCTTTCTGCTCACTTCTCTTATTAGAGTTTTATTTTCTCCAGCTTGTTGCTCCTTCAGGCAAGACACATGGGCAAGGAAAGCGAGAGATGCATTTAGTCTCCAAGAGTAAATTAGACTATAAAGTAATAATCAATAGAGCTAACCAAATAATTATAAGAATGTCAATAATAATACTAAATACTAATAATGATCAATATAATAATTATAATTATTATAAAATATAGCTAAAAATAATAATAGCTAATGTTTTGATAGTATATATGGACAAATCAGGGTGTTGAGGTAGTTAGCCACTCTAAACTTTTTCTTATCCACATTGTAGAAAAGAAACTGAAACTTGGACTGAAACTAGGCCGCATAAAACTTAGAAACTAGGCCTCATAAAAAAAGAACTTAAAAAAATTAACACCAGGTGGCTCTGGATAGGGTCCCACCCTGCCTCGATAGGGTCCCACCCTGATAGGGTCCCACCCTGCCAATTCCGGGGGTCCCACCCTGCCTCGAAGTTCCCGGAATCAACAACTCCAGGAAAAAAACCTCATAAGGTCCTGCTCTAACCAATTAGAACAAGACACCTTGCTCAGGCCATAGACAGACCCAATTACCACGCGCCTAAAGCTTTGTTTGAATTTCGCGCCCTAAGCTGTGTTTGAACTTGTGTTTGCCTATATAAACAGCCTGTAACAAGCAGTCGGGGTCCCAGGGCCAACTTAGAGCTTGGGACCCTAGCGCGCTAGTAATAAATAACTCTCTGCTGTGAATCTCGTGTCGGTGATCCTTCGCGGCGACCCCTGCCCAGGAGGGAATCGACAGTTCGGTTCCAACAGGACCTATTCAAGTATTTTATCCAAAGGATCTCACTCCTGTCAGAGGCAGAATGCATATTCAATTGTATCTTCTTTGAAGTTCCTTGAAGTTTTTAAAGATACATATATGCCCAATTTTATTCTAAAGGTGTGGGAAAGAAAATAGAGCCATAACAATATGAATAAACTGCTGGTTAAAATAAAAGAGAATAATTTTGAAGAAAAAATGTATTTAAGATTCAGTTCTTATTGTTCATAATTTTATGCTATCACTGAAATATGGCATTGATGTAATAGAAATCACAATTAAAACAAGAGTGCTATCTCCCATTCTGTAACGTGGACAAATGGATCCAGGGTCCTGTAACTAGCTTAGTTATTCATTCTTTTTATATTTCTATGGTGTATTATTCCTTTTAAAGGTCTGAGATGATATACTTCCCAGGGTTTAAAAATAAGTTTCATCTATTGGGTGGATTTCACCTTGCCCTTCTTTGTTTTCACCCCTAGTACACAGCGCACAATGGTCTCTTTATTAATGTCTGTGGAAAAGAACGCTTACTGGTAGAACTGATACCTCCTAATCTCAATGAAGTCTAAGCCTGCAGCACTCCACCGATGATTTTCTTTTTCCTTTTTTTCTTAGCTTGAATTCTGGACACATAATCATGCCATTATAAATACTGCCTATGGGATATGAGAAAGCGAAGTCATTTGTGTGCTACACCAACTGACATACCAGATGACATCCAACTGCGTAACATTCAGGCCGGTAAAAGAAACAGAAAGCACGTTGAAGCTTCCACGCCTGCAGGAGAATTGCAAGCATATGCTCGCCATGCCTTTCTTAATCAAATGTGCTCAGATTATTCTAGGTATTTTATATATTATGTTCCACTCAGAATATTACAGTGAGTGTGAGGCATAGGGTAAATACCGAGAAAGTGTATGATGGGGGGAAGTGAAGACAACTTATTCGGCGAAATGATCGCCTCTCTTTCTTCTCTCCTTTTATCATTTTTTTTTAATCATTCCTGCATACTGAGAACATGGCTAACTAATCTGCAATAATGTCTCAAGTTGAAAGTGAAGTCAATGCTTGCCACATATCTACATCTCCCTCCAAAGACCTCTCCTCTCCTTTTCCTTTTCTCTTCTTCACTCTTGGATAATATAAGGGTCCACAGTACAGTGGGGGAATATTGTACCCATTATCATTTCAATATAGTTAATGAAAGAAGGACAGAGCTTTGCAGAGAAAATGAAGGTGCCGCTTATTAAGTTACTGTCTCTCACCTCCAAACCCACTTCTCCAGCTCTGCTTTGGGATGGGACTCTGCAAACAATGTTCTTACACACAATCTACTGCCGTGCTTAGTTTGACAATGTGGAGTGCTAAAAAGGAAACTGCTGTGTGGAGGAGGAGAAAAAGACTTGCTCTTTCTTGGTTCTTTGTTGGCTCCTGATGGGCTGAGTACTATGGTTCCTGGCAGAGGAAAATGGGTTCTGGCTTCTTCACCTTGGCAGAAGCAAATCCTTCTCACAGAAAGACAGAAGATTGAGAAACTAGAGATGGAAAAGGAGACACGCTCCTTCCATGGGTCCCCTTTGTGTTTCTTGTGGGATTCCTGTCTGCTTTGGTTTTAGGGGAGCATCAATTCAGCAACACATCTCAACCCCGGCAGAGGCAGTTTCTTCCCATAACAGTAACTGAATCCAGTTTTCAGCTTTCCCAGCACAGAACCAGCTTCACTGATACCAGCACCATCTGACTGGCACTCCCTCCCCAAAAGTCTGGGTTGCAGCCCCATGGGACCCTTTTCTGAGCTCAGAGATGGCAGCATCAGCTGAGGAGCACCCTTGCTTCAGACAGGTGTGGCATGTCAGATCCTATCTTGACAAGGTCCATAAGAAGTATGACTGAATGACAAGTTAACAGACTCTCTCCATAAGCTCTAAGGAACTTCAAGCTTTTGTGGAGTGTTCTAATAAAGCAGATGGGATATGTGGGTCATAGCTTTAGAACTGGATAATTAGTTTTTCAGATGCCCTTAGTAGAGCATTTTTGGACTCAATTTTTAGAGCCTGTTATATTGCTGCCTTCACTAATTTTAACTACTTTTTTTCTGAGAGTGTATATGTCTTCAAAGATCAATATAGTAAGCTTGTAGAGGGTAGGGTACTTCTGTTTTGTGTGCTCAGTACACTGACAGTACTTAATATGTCCGAAATGACAACAACAAAGGGATAGCTTGGCTTCTGATGTATTTCCTGATTTGTGTGTCTTGAACAGCAGGTTGCCAGAAAGGTTCTACCTACAGTGTATAGAGAGATAGGATTGTCCCAAAGGAATAGAATGGTAACTTAATAACAACCTTAATTTACAGTGTCAGCAGGGGAGAAAATATAAGTAGCAGCAAGAAATGGCAAATTGCAGCTCTATAGGGCAAAGGGAAAAAAGAACCAAACAAAATTTTAAAAAAACAAGAAACTCAGGAGAGTTCTACTAAGATTGCTATAGTACAGCCTTCTTAAAACAACACTCTCTAGGGCCTGCCTATTGGCATCATTAATATCATGAGCTTGGAATAGATGCTGTGAAACCCTATGAAGCTACCAAAGAATGAGGAAAACTGAAGGGATGAATAATACAATGAAAGCAGAGAAGTCCTAAGCTTATGAGGCTATTTATTCTGCAGCAATTTCATCACAGAGTGAGCAGATCGCTTTTCCAGTGCCTTAAATCAAACAGCAGGTATCTACAGCCTCAAAGTAAAAAGTATTAAGTTTAACCAACTTTCAGACTTGAGACATTGCAGAGGCAGAAATGGAAGATTTATCACAATGGTTTCTCTCCCATTTTTGTTCTTTTGCTTTCTTTACCTTCATGTCTTCAAGCTTGATAGGAATAAAATTTGGTACCATATCTTTCCTCTGTGGATGTCATTGTTATCCTTCCTGTGAAGAACAGAACAGTTCTCATATGAGTCATGGCCTAAGTTTTAGTCCAAACCAGTGTAAGTATTTTGGAAATGTTTACATTGAAGACACTTCTGTTCCTTTTCTTTATTAACAGAAGTATAAAATGGAGACTCAAAATCAAGACAAAAGATGATAAGGTATTTTTAACTTCTCTTTATAAATCATAAATCTTAAGGAAGTATTAGTGTTAGTTCTGGAGAAGTCTCCAGAGGAAAGTGCCCTGGACCTCAGATTCATAAGACCATAAAATCTCAGTATTGGAAGAGAACCAAAAGGTCATCTATACAAGAAAACAGCAAGCTTTTTTTCTATAAAGAGCCAGTTAATATTTTAGGCATTGGGGGTCACAGTATCTCTCATACTATTCAACCCTATCATTGTAGCTTGAAAGCAGTGTATACAATATATGGAGCATGATGAGGTTCCAATAAAATTTGATTACAAACATAGGCAGAGAGATATATTTGGCCAATGGGTTTTGGTTTTGCCACCCATGATCTAGAGTATCCAGCTATGAGAAGGAAAATAAAAAGAAAGAAAACTTCTTTAAGATGAAACTAAAAATATGTCTGCCATTATTGAAAACAACATGGAGAAACCTCAAAAAATTAAAAACAGAACTAACATATGATCCAGCAATCCCAATACTGAGTATACATCCAGAGGAAATGAAATCAGTATGTTCAGTATGTTAAAGGGATCTCTGCACCCCCATGTTCATTGCAGAAGTATTCACAGTAGCCAAAATATAGAATCAACCTTAGTGTCCATCAATGGATGTGTGAGTAAAATAAATACTATATATAGATATAGATATACACACACACATACACACACATATGTATGTATATACACATACACACAACAAAATACTATTCAGCATTAAAAGAAAAAAATCTTGTCATTTGTGACAACACGGATGAACCCATAAACACTACATTAAGTGAAATAAGCCAGACACAGAAAGACCAATAGCACATGATCTCACTTAAATGTAAAATCCAGAAAAGGGGAACTCATAGAAATAGAGAGTAGAATGGTATCTACTCTCTCCTGGGGCTGGGTTAGGAAGTAGTGGGTTGCAAAGATGTTGGTCAAAATATATAAAATTTCAGTTGTGCTAGATGAATAAGTTCAAGAGGTTGATTATGCAACATGGTGACCATAGTTAATAACAATGCATTTTGAAAACCACTTAGAGAGTAGACTTTAAGGGTTCTCACTACAAATACAGAAGTGATAAGTATGTGATATGGCTTGGCTGTGTCCCCACCCAAATCTCATCTTGAATTGAAATCCCCATAATCTTCATGGATCATGAGAGATACCTGGTGGGAGATGATTAAATCATGATTGGTGGCATTTTACCCCTTCCCCAGAGATCTGTGGAACTTTGAACTTGAGAGAGATGATTTAGGGTATCTGGTGGAAGAAATTTTTAAGCAGCAGGCATTCAAGAGGTGACAGAGGGCTGCGTGTGGTGGCTCACACCTGTAATCCCAGCACTTTGGGAGGCTGAGGAGGGCAGATCACTTCAGGTCAGGAGTTTGTTCAAGACCAACTTGGTCAACATAGTGAAACCCCATCTCTACTAAAAATATAAAAATTTACTGGGCATGGCAGCACACACCTGTAATCCCAGCTACTCAGGAGACTGAGGCACAAGAATCGCTTGAACCCAGAAGATGAAGGTTGCAGTGAGCCAAGATCATGCCACTGCACTCCAGCCTGGGTGACAGACTGAGACACTGTCTCAAAAAAAAAAGTGGGGGGGGGGGAGGGGTGACAGCATAAAAGTTTAGAAAATTTACAGTAGAAAAGAAAAGCAGTAGAAAAGAAAAACCCATTTTCTAGGGAGAAATTCAAGCCTGCTGCAGAAATTTGCATAAGTAACTATGAGCCAAATGCTAATCACCAGGACAATGGGAAAAATATCTCCAGGGCATATCAGAGACCTTCAAGGCAACTCCTCCCATCACAGACCTGGAGGCCTAGGAGGGAAAAATGATTTCCTAAGTGGGCCCAGGGCCCTCCTGCTATGTGCAGCCTCAGGACTTTGTGCCTTGCATCCCAGCCATTCCAGCTGTGGCTAAAAGGGGCCAAGATACAGCTCAGCCCATTGCTTTGAGGGTGCAAGCCCCAAGTCTTGGCAACTTCCATGTGGTGTTGGTCCTTTGGGTGCACAGAAGATAAGAATTGAGGTTTGGAAACCTCTGTCTAATTTCCAGAGGATGTATGGAGATTCCGGGATGTCCAGGAAGAAGTTTGCTACAGGGGCAGAGTCTTCATGGAGAACCTCTGCTAGGGCAGTGTGGAAGGAAAATGTGGAGCTGGAGCCCCACACAGAGTCCCCACTGGGGCACTGCCTAGTGGAGCTGTGAGAAGAGGGCCACAATTCTCCAGACCTCAGAATGGTAGATCCACTGACAGCTTGGACTGTGCACCTGGAAAAGAAGCAAATACTCAATGCCAGCCCATGACAGCAGATAGGAGGGGGGTTGTACCCTGCAAAGTCAAAGGGAGTGGAGCTGCCCAGGGCTGTGGGAGCCCACCTCTTGTATCAGTATGTCCTGCATGTGAGACATGGAACCAAAGGAGATCATTTTGGAACTTTAAGGTTTAATAACTGCCCGATTGGATTTTGGACTTGCATGGGGCCTTAGCCCCTTTGTCTTGGCCAATTTCTCCTATTTGGAAGAGGTTTATTTACCCAATGCCTGTATCCTCATTGTATCTCAGAAGTGACTAACTTGCTCTTGATTTTACAGGCTCATAAGTGGAAGGTATTTGCTTTGTGTCAGATGAGACTTCAGACTTGAACTTTTGGGTTAATGCTAGAATGAGTTAAGACTTTGGGGGACTGTAGGAAGGGCATGATTGTGTTTTAAATGTGAGGACATGAGATTTGGGTGGGGCCACGAGCAGAATGATAGGGTTTGGCCATGTCCCCAACCAAATTTGATCTTGAATTGTAATCCCCATAATCTCCCAGTGTCATAAGATGGGCCTGGTGTAAGGTAATTGAATCATAGGGGTGGTTCCTCCATGCTGTTCTTGTGATAGGGAGTCAGTTCTCACAAGATCTGATGGTTTTATAAATGTCTGGCATTTCCCCTGCTGGCACTCATTCTCTCTCCAGCCTGTAAAGAGGTACCTTCTGCTATGATTGTAAGTTTCCTGATGCCTCGCCAGCCATGCAGAATTATGAGTCAATTAAACCTCTTTTCTTTATAAATTGCCCAGTCTTGGGTATTTCTTCGTAGAAGCATGAGAACAGAATAATACAGTATGTGAGATAGTGAATATGTTAATTTGCTCAATTTAGCCATTTCTTAATGTATACACATTTCAAAATATCACATACAGGATAAATATATATAATTTTTGTCAATTAGAAAACAAATAAATGTATAAATACATAAATGCATAAATAAGAGGTCTGAAATATCTGACCTCCATTTGATTATTCACCTTTTTATATTTTAAGTATAATAGTCCAACCTTTAAGGGCATAAGTCTTAAATGATACATTTCTACATATGTATATACCCCTGTAAATACCAATCAGATCAAGACAGAACACTTCCAATACCACCAAAATGCCCTCTCGCTCCCCTTCAGAATCAATTATACACAAAAATAATGCCTATTCTTACTTTATCCATATGAATAAATGTTGCTTCTTTTTTAACATCATATAAACGGAGTTGGGCAATTTCTCATTTGTTGTATGAGGTTTCTGTTGACCAACATTATGACTGGGGAATTACGTCATTTTATAAAACTCATATTCTAAAATGTGCAATTTCAAACAGGTTTAGTAGAGCATTATCTACGATAAAATACTACATATTCAACGATAGGGCAATGTTTTCTTAAGTGAGGTAGATATTTTTGTGTCCACAGTATTTATTTATAACTTATATTAGAATTGTCTTGAGCTCCCATCCAACATATTGGCAAAATGCTTATTATTGAACTCTTGGGGCTCCTGCCCTTCCCATCATCCAGGCCCTTTACCCCTCATCAAAGATCCATAAGTGCTTTATGAAGTACAAAAGAGGGGTAAGTCAGACATCCTTTCCCAGACTAGAAAGAAATCAAGTGTATACCAGGCTACAGCTATCATCACTGCAGTTTGTCCTCCCCACCACACAGGTGAGCTTTGCAGAATGTTTCACCCCAGCCCCGCTGACCCATTCCACAGTGAAGTTTCTGCCCAGGTCTGTCTAAATCTGTCTTGCTGAACTCTCTAATCATAATCCTTTGAAGAAGAGTCCCTCTGCAGGCAAAACCACGCTCTACATTTCAAGCTGAGTCACAGGTGACCCTAACTTAAGGACCAAAGCTTTGTAGTGCTAAGTTTTTTAAGCATTCACACAATTACAGCATTTGCTTTCTCAGAACACTCAGAGAAGAGTTGGGCCTCTGAGAGGTAGTTGGGTGTAATAGTTAACATGAACTCAAGGTTCAGACAGCTCAAATTCAATTTCCAACCCTTTAACTTACTAGCTGTGTGACATTGGAAAGCCGTAATCTCTCTGTGCCTGTTTTTGCATGTGCAAAATGGTGAATTGTAATAGTACCTACCTTACAGAATCAATGTGAGGATTAAATGAATTAATCATGTAAAACTCTTGGAATAATGCCTGACATATACACTACACTGTATAGTTATAGTAATTAATTCTGAAATGCAAGACCTTTCTGCCCATCAGTTGCCTGTAACAATTTAGACATTATTATTCTAGTCCCCATAGGAATAAAACCTAATTGCCCAGAAAGGTCTAGTCAAATGTACCAAACTGGGCTGACACAGAAATGAAAAGACCGAAGACAAAATTGAATATATTTTATGATCTTTATGGAAAAAGTTATACATATGCATAGAAATCATACTGGAAGGAAACATATAAACATGCTAGCAATCATTATTTCTAACCCGTGAGATTATGAATAATGAATTATCTTCTTTATAAATGTTTATAATTTCTATTACAACAAGCAAGTGTAACTTTTTTTTTTTTTAGACAGAGTTTTCTCTCTTTCTTGCCCGGGATGGAGTGCAGTAGCACAATCTCGGCTCATTGTAACCTCTGCCTCCTAGGTTCAAGCGATTATCCTGTCTCAACCTCCCAAGTAGCTGGGACCACAGGCGCCCGCCACCATGCCTGGCTAATTTTTATGGTTTTAGTAGGGGTGGGGTTTCACCATGTTGGCCAGGCTGGTCTCGAACTCCTGACCTCAGGTGATAAGCCCACCACAGCCTCCCAAAGTCCTAGGATTACAGGCGTGAGCCACTGTCAGCCAAGCAAGTGTAACTTTTAATATTAACTTTAACAATGAAATCACTTTTGTGTGTAGCTTATTTAAAATAATGAATAAAGCTTGTATATCAGTGCCAGAACTTCATCCAGTAGATTTATAATCACGGGATTTAGATGTCAGTACTTGACTGACATATCCAAACTGTGTTTTGCTAGCATCTAAAATAAGAATGATATCCCTAATTCAATTGGTTGTCAAAATTAAATGAGAAGTCGCATGATAAAACCCTTTTATAATGTAATATACTATACAAATGTAAGAAATTTCATTGATTTTATTATTAGATTGAAAAAGGCATATAAGGTAATATTTTCAGAAACTCAAAGTGCTCATTTATACCCAGAACATTAGGGAAAAATGAACAAAACTTCCAGCTAAGTAAGTGATATAAAAGCTTACTGAGCCAGTGCCCCTTTGCTTCCATTGTTAAGGAACTCAGTGGGCTATTGACTAGTTTGTATCTGCTCATATAAGAGACAACCTACATGAATATACACCAAGTGCTAGAAGATTCCATTACCACAAAAAATTATTAAAAGCTGGACATTGTGCTAGCCATTCGGGATATAAAAATAATTAAGACAGACAGACTGTTGTCCTCAAAAATTTCACAGTGTAGAAAATTTGGAGACAATGTCATGTACATTTATGCTAGCTTAATCTAAGATCGTACATATTTTTTAATCTTCGTGCAATATTATCATAATTACTTTTGTTTTTCACAAATTTTAAAAATTTACTTGGATGTTGTACACACACACACACACACACACACAGCTATTGTTTTTGATTATTATATTGGTAGACAGATCAATGAATGTAGGCTTTGCTGCTTAATTCGATGTTCAGTTTCAGCTCTTATGGACATCAGTTCGTTAAACAATAAGGTAATGAGTCCGGAAGGTAGTTGAGTTGAAGCTGGAGTGAGCTGAATAAGATAAATTCCCCAACTCCCTCTACTCTTTTTTTTTTTTTTGGACAGGGAGTCTTGCTCTGTCTCCCAGGCTGGAGAGTAGTGGCACGATCTTGGCGCACTGCAACTTCTGCCTCCTGAGTTCAAGTGATTCTACTGCCTCAGCCTTCAGGGTAGCTGAGATTACAGGCAGCCACCACCACACCGTTCTATTTTTTGTATTTTAGTAGAGACAGGGTCTCACCATGTTGGTCAGGCTGGTCTTGAACTTCTGACCTCAAATGATCTGCCCGCCTCAGCCTCCCAAAGTGCTGGAATTATAGGCACGAGCCACTGCACCCAACCTTTACTCTAATTTTTTAACTCTTTCATGAATTCTTCTTTCTTTGGTCTTTCTTTTATTTTTCCCACAAAGCCAAATGTAGAGACTACCACACCAAAATTTAATACTTGAATTTCAAGGAGGAGTTAAAATAACTTTTCTGTTTGTTTTACTTATCACCACACTACCTTTTGTTACAAACATATGATCAACAGAAGTAGATGACTCTCAGAAAAGTATAGTCAATGTGTAGCCAGAGGACTGCACTTCATTGACTGGGAAGACAGTTAGGGTTAAATAAAATAATTTTGGACACAGAGTCACAAGACATAGGTCCTGATCCAATCCAGTGGTCTCTTATTTCCTTAGTGCAAAGTTGAATGCTTAATAAATACAAGGCTGCTGAAATCCTTTTTTTTTTTTAGCCTTATCCAGATTAGTCATTGGTAATGCATATAAAATACCTTTGATCTGCCCATTTTCCTCATAATAGAGTTATAAAATAGTAAAGAAAGTATTAAAAGAGTTGGGATGGGGTACATTCACCTCCTTCATGAAGAAATACCCCTGAGGAAAAGGGAAGAACCAGGGGACCCAGTCAGTTTAAACCTTTGTCAAGTGAACCTCTAGGTAAACAGACCATTAACATATATTAGAAAGAAGAGATTTTATCTCTGAAATGACCTTATATTTCAATAATATCCCTGATATCAGTGGATTGATTACCTACAGTAAATAGGATCCAGGATCTTGGAGGCATAACTCCCGGAGGGATGTCATGTAAGCTATGCAATTGCCTGGGGTAGAGAGAAAAGATGTTTTGTAATTGCAGCACTCGCCACCATGTGAGGAGACAGTTAACCACACCTAAAGACCTCATCTGTTCTGGGCCAGGGGGGAATGTCCAAAGTGGAAAGGAAGGGTTCTGAGAAACACACTTGATGTTCCAAACCTCTCTCTGCTTTCTCTGAGCCTTTTCTGGGTCTTCATCCTCATAATTTTGTAGCAAATATTGATACCAGGTAAGATCTCTGAGTCCTTTGAATCCAATTTGACAATGCAGTACTCTGTGTGAGCACGTAAATATTTCAGAAATACTATATCAATAGCAATAATGGCAATTATTAAGAACTCAAACATCATTTCCTCTGAGAGAATACTCTGACTTCACCAGTATTTTGACATAATACCATAATCATGAATGTGTCCTTTGTTTCCATCAGGCTCTATATCAAGTAGTGCAATTGTGCTATAGTTAACAAAGAGGTCCCCCAAATTTAATAGTTTTAGGAACAGAAAATACATTTCTTTCTCTCACAAAAGTCTCAAAGAGGTGTTTCCTGTTGGAATGGGGAGGAAAGTTCTGCTCCATATTTTATTTGAGGACTCATACTTATGGAGGCTCTGCCATCTTCAAAATATGTGGCTTCCAGATTCACCCTGGGGCTTGTGATCCTGTTCAGCCAAAAAGGAGAGAGAGCATGGAAGAGCAATTTGAGGTATTTTATGTGCCAGGCCCAGAAGTGCATCCATCACTCTGGTCACTTCCTTGGCTTCAAGCTTAGTCACATGGCTTCACCTAACTGCAAAAGAGGCTATTAAATGTAGTCTAGCTTTATTCTAAGAAAGAAAGGGGAAATCGATTTCAGAGGACAGCTAACAGTCTCTGCCACAGGCCCCAGACATGGATTGATTCTTTTCTGAAAGTATAAAAAAATAATCAGACCATTAAGAAAGGTCAGGCCAAGGATTTCTTGACAAGTCTCTATTTTATATCAAATATAGTATTAAGTAACAATCATATATGTATTTCACTGTTTGTTTAGCCCTCTGCTAATGAGGTTTCCTCATTTATTTAAATGGCTGAGGAGTGCAAACTTCTCTCCAACTCCATTCACCTTAGAAAAAGGAGAGATGACTATTGCTAAATAGTCATTTTCTAGATATATCACCTGGCAGCTGCATTCAAATAAAAAATACATCCTCAGTTCTTCTAATACCTGACTCTATCTTTTATAAACAGGTTGATGAGTGGGTATCATGGGTTTGCCTAGGAAAGAATTCAAGGCCAAGCCAGTACTATTAAACAGCAATCTTTTCTGAATGCAACTGTCCTTTGCAGGGTGGGGCTAACTCATAGGCAGTGTGCCCAGAGTTGGCAAGATATGGGTTGTTGGCAACTGTATTTATACCCACTTATACCTACTTTCAGTTACATGCAAATTAAGGGGCAAGCTAATGCAAATTGATGGGTGGGTTATTTAGAACTTTTTAGGAAAGGGGAAATAACTTCTGGGTCATTGCCATGGAAAGGGGTGGTAACTTTTATTGCCATGGCATTTGTAAACTGGCATGGCATTGGGTGGTAGTGTCTTATGCTAATGGACAATAAGGGCAGATAGGGATATCTTTCATTGTTATCTGCTGGTTCCTGTCAGTTTCTTCACTTGATCCTGTTGGAACCAAGAAATAAGTCCTGTTGATCCTCTACCTCAATAAAATACAAGAACAACCTCTTTTTTTATACTCAAGGCACTGTAAGGCAATGGCATAGTTTATATTCTCTAATGGAAAAATTAAAAACTAGAGTAGCAAAGGTAAATTCTGACCAGAGAGAGATATAGAAATTTAAAAGAAGATGACTCATTCCTATTTTATCCTTTTGTTGTAACATGTACAAGTTATTTTTTAAGATGTAACAGTTGGAACCTATACTACCTAACTCCAGGAACAATGGTGACTATTTTTTAATGTTGAAGGTAAAGGAAGAGCTATCACAAGGCAAAGATCCAAAAGGTTTCTCAGCACACGAGTTGAATCTTCCACAGACCCCTTGGGATCCAGAAGGGATCAAATCCCTCAGTTATATTTAATAGCTCCATGTAGCTTTCTTTATGACAACCACAAACAGGCAATATATTTTGTGGTTATTTAATTTGTGCCTTTCAAACCTCCTCAACAATAAGCTTTATAAGAGCAGGAACCTGTTTGTTTTGGCTTACCATTTAATCCACAGTTTCTAGCAAAGGACTTAACATATAAAAGAAATCCAATAATAGTTGGTAAATAAATAAATGGCAAAAAAAAAAAAACAGATAATGGTAGTTAACATTTATTGATTCTCTCTATGCCTACAGCAACCATGGCTTATGGTCCCAAGAAGCATCTGACGTTGGTTGCAGCTCCAACCATTGGATTCTGGATAAACTAAGTGGTGTGTTTGCTCCTTGTCCATTTACTAATCCCCATAAGCTGAAAGAGTCTCTCCCCATCATCATTTTTCCTAAGGAAGAAATTTACATATACCCTGACAATGCTCCAACTAAAAGACACAGATTGGCAAATTGGATAAAGAGTCAAGACCCATCAGTGTGGTGCATTCAAGAGACCTATCTCACGTACTGAGACACATATACGCTCAAAATAAAGGGATAGAGGAAGATCTACCAAGCAAATGGAAAGCAAAAAAAAGCAGGGGTTGCAATCCTAGTCTCTGATAAAACAGACTTTAAACCAACAAAGATCAAAATAGACAAAGAAGGCCATTACATAATGGTAAAGGGATCAATTCAACAAGAAGAGCTAACTATCCTAAATATGTATGCATCCAATACAGGAGCACCCACATTCATAAATCAAGTCTTAGAGACCTAAAAGGAGACTTAGATTCCTACACAATAATAATGGGAGACTTTAACACCCCACTGTCAATATTAGACATATCAACAAGACAGAAGGTTAACAAGGATATCCAGGATATCCACTTGAACTCAGCTCTACACCAAGCAGACCTAATAAACATCTACAGAACTCTCCACCCCAAATCAACAGAATATACATTCTTCTCAGCACCATGTTGCACTTATTCCAAAATTGATCTCATAGTTAGAAGTAAAGCACTCCTCAGCAAATGTAAAAGAACAGAAATCACAACAAACTGTCTCTCAGACCACAGTGCAATCAAATTAGAACTCAGGATTAAGAAACTCACTCAAAATCACACAACTACATGGAAACTGAACAACCTGCTCCTGAATGACTACTGGGTAAATAACAAAATGAGGTGAGGCTGAGCGTGGTGGCTCACGCCTGTAATCCCAGCACTTTGGGAGGCTGAAGAGGGTGGATCATGGGTCAGGAGATGAAGACCATCCTGGCTAACATGGTGAAACCCTGTCTCTACTGAAAATACAAATAATATTAGCCAGGTGTGTAGTCCCAGCTACTTGGAAGGCTGAGGCAGGAGAATGGAGTAAACCTGGGAGGTGGAGCTTGCAGAGAGCGCAGATCACACCACAGTACTCCAGCCTGGGCAACAAAATTAGACTCCATCAAAAAAACAAAACAAAACAAAACAAACGAAATGAAAGCAGAAATAAAGATGTTCTTTGAAACCAATGAGAACAAAGACACAATGTACCAGTATCTCTGGGACACATTTAAAGCAGTGTGTAGAGGGAAATTTATAGCACTAAATGCCCACAAGAGAAAGCAGGAAAGATCTAAAATCGACACCCTAACTTCACAATTAAAAAAAACAGAGAAGCAAGAGGAAACACATTCAAAAGCTAGCAGAAGGCAAGAAATAACTAAGATCAAAGCAGACCTGAAGGAAATAGAGACACAAAAAAAACCTTCAAAAAATCAATGAATACAGGAGCTGGTTTTTTGAAAAGATTAACAAAATAGACAGCTAGCAAGACTAATAAAGAAGAAAAGAGAGAAGAATCAAATAGATGCAATAAAAAATGATAAAGGGGATATCACCACTGATCCCACAGAAATACAAACAACCATCAGAGAATACTATTAACACTTCTACACAAATAAACTAGAAAATCTGGAACAAATGGATAAATTGCTGGACAAATACACCCTCCCAAGACTAAACCAGGAAGAAGTCGAATTGCTGAATAGACCAATAACAGGCTCTGAAATTGAGGCAGTAATGAATAGCCTACCAAGCAAAAAATGTCCAGGACCAGACGGATTCACAGCCAAATTCTACCAGAGGTACAAAAAGTGGGCAAAGGATATGAACAGACACTTTTCAAAAGAAGGCATTTATGTAGCCAACAGACACATGAAAAAATGCTCATCATCACTGGCCATCAGAGAAATGCAAATCAAAACCACAATGAGATACCATCTCACACCATTTAGAATGTTGTTCATTAAAATGTCAGGAAACAACAGGTGCTGGAGAGGATATGGAGAAATAGGAACACTTTTACACTGTTGGTGGGAGTGTAAACTCCCACTTTTACACTGTTGGTGGGAGTTCAACCATTGTGGCAGACAGTGTGGCGATTCCTCAAGGATCTAGAACTGGAAATACCATTTGATCCCGCAATCCCATTACTGGAGCCAAAGGATTATAAATCATGCCACCATAAAGCCACATGCACACGTATGTTTATTGCGGCACTATTCACAATAGCAAAGACTTGGAACCAACCCAAATGTCCATCAATGATAGACTGGATTAAGAAAATGTGGCACATATACACCATGGAATACTATGCAGCCATAAAAAGGATGAGTTCATGTCCTTTGTAGGGACATGGATGAAACTGGAAACCATCAATCTGAGCAAACTATCACAAGGACAGAAAACCAAGCACTGCATATTCTCACTCATAGCTGGGAATTGAACAACGAGAATACGTGGACACAGGAAGGGGAACACCACACACCAGGGCCTGTCATGTAGTGGGGGGATGGGGAGGGATAGCGTTAGGAGAAATACCTAATGTAAATGACGTGTTAAATGGGGGCAGCAAACCAACACAGCACATGTATACATATGTAACAAACCTGCACGTTGTACACATGTACCCTAGAACTTAAAGTACTATAAAATAAAACAAAAAACTTAAACAAATTTACAGGAAAAGAAACAACCACATTAAAAAGTGAGGAAAGGACATGAAGAGACACTTCTCAAAAGAAGACATACATGTGGTCAACAAACATACGAAAAAAAGCTCAACATCACTGATCATTAGAGAACTGCAAATCAAAACCACAAAGATATATCATCTCACAGCAGTCAGAATGGCTAATCAAAAAGTGAAAAACAACAGATACTAGTGAGGTTGTGAAGAAAAAGGAATACATTTACACTGTTGGTGGGAATGTAAATTAGTTCGACCATTGTGGAAGACACTGTGGTGATTCCTCAAAGACCTAGAGGCAGAAATACCACTTGATGCAACAATCCCATTACTGGGTATATACCCACAGGAATATGAATCATTCTATTATAAAGATACACTAACACATATGTTCATTGCAGGACTATTCAGAATATTAAAGGCATGGAATCAACCTAAATGCCCATCAACAATAGACTGGATAAAGAAAATATGGTATATATACACCATGGAATACTATGCAGCCATAAAAGGGAACCAGATCATGTCTTTTACAGGGGCATGGGTGGCACTGGAAGCCATCATTCTCAGCAAACTAATGCAGAAACAGAAAACCAAACATTGCACGTTCTCACTTATAAGTGGGAGTTAAGTGATGAGAACACGTGGACACACACTGGAGCCTGTCGGAAGTTGGAGGATGAGAGAAAAGGAGCTTCAGGATGAATAGCTAATGGATGCTGGCTTAATACTTAGGTGAGGAGATGATCTGTACAGCAAATCACCATGGCACACGTTTATCTGTGTAACAAATCTGCACATCCTGCACCTGTACCTCTGAACTGAAAATAAAAGTTGGGAAAAAAAAAAAGGTTTGCATGCAGTGGTTCATTAAGATCAATGGCAAGGTCTGAACTAATGTAACCTATCCTGCTGTCATCAGCATTGACAAGACTGAAGAAAATTTTTGTCTGTTGTATGACACCAAAGGTCACTTTGCTGTTCATCATATCACACCTGAGGAGGCCAAGTACAAGTTGTGCAAAGTGAGAAAAATATTTGTGGTCACAAAAGGAATCCCTCATCTGGTGATTCATGATGCTCACACCATCTGCTACTTGGATCTACTCATCAAGGTAAATGACACCATTCAAATTGATTTAGAGACTGGCAAGATTACAGATTGCATCAAGTTCAACAGTGGTAACCAGTTGACACTGGTATCCTGTGACTGGAGATGCTACCTTGGGAAGAACTGGTGTGATCACAAACAGAGAGAAATATTCTAGATCTTTTGATGTGGTGAATGTGAAAGATGCCAGTGGCAGCAGCTTTGCCATCCACCTCTCAAACATTTTTGTTTTTTGACAAGGGCAACAAAGCATGGATTTCTCTTCCCCAATGAAAGGGTGTCCACCTCACCATTGCTGAAGAGAGACAAAACTGATGGCCAAATAGAGCAGTGGGTGAAATGGTCTCTAGACAGAAAGATCTTAAAGTTACTTAAAGTTAATACAGCATGAATAAAAAAAATGATTGAAAGTTTCCTACACACTAGACACTGTACTGGGCATTGCACATGCAGCTGAATGATAAAACAGACGCCTCAGTATCCTCCTTGCTTAGAGATAGGCTAGGTCACTTGACCAAGGTCACTCAACTAGAATGGTGCAGAGTTGGAGAGGTTCAAAAGTTAGTCTTGACTACTCTGGATGCATGCTCTATGCACTCTGT
This sequence comes from Macaca nemestrina, assembly GCF_043159975.1. Lineage (NCBI taxonomy): Eukaryota > Metazoa > Chordata > Mammalia > Primates > Cercopithecidae > Macaca > Macaca nemestrina. Next base: position 45,312,003 of record NC_092134.1, on the reverse strand, counting down.
TCTTTGTTCTTCCTGTTTTTCATCTCATCTTATTGGTTGAGTAGTCCCTCTTCTACTGCAACAGCACACTATAGAAAAGAATAATGGTTGGATTTCATAAATAGTATGCACATCAAGAAAAGTGATTTCAAGCTGTAATGTAGGTTCTTTCTTAACTATGACTTCAATCCTTAGCAGTGAGGAGAAAAACTCAACCTATCTGACATTCTCTCTAAGAACCTAAGGCCACAGATACATTGTAGAACACTGGCACAGTAATTTCTGACAAAGAAAGGACAGATGAGTGTGTCCATAAGTATTAACACCTAAGTGTAAAGAGTAAAAACAACATTCTGAAGCCAAGAACCACTCCAAAAGGAGTAGAGCTTGCAACTATAAAAGGAAAACACTGGGAAGGTCCTCTCTCTCCTGCAGTTGGTTTACCAGGCTCAGTATTTATAGAAATATGGTCATCCCAGGCCTAATAATATTTATATTACAATTTTTTTTATTGTTTAAATAACATTTTGTGACAGGGGTTTTCAACTTTAGTAGTATTGACATTTGAGACTGAACAACTCTGTTGTGGGGGATGAGGGCTGTCCTACGCATTGCAAGATGGTTAACAGCAACCTTTAGCCACTAGATGCCTGTAACACTCCCTTAATTGAGACAATCAAAATGCTTCCAAACATTGCCAAATATTCCCTAGGGGAGCAAAATTGTTTCTGGTTAAGAACTAATGCATCTGGGGAAATTTATACCAATTATTTTTTTTTTTTGAGAGAGAGAGTCTCACTCTGTCGCCCAGGCTGGAGTGCGATGGTGTGATCTCAGTTCACTGCAACCTCTGCCTCCAGGTTCAAGTGATTCTCATGACTCAGCCTCCTAAGAGGCTGAGATTACAGGTGCCTGTCCCCACTCCCAGCTAATTTTTATATTTTAATAGAGACAGGGTTTCACCATGTTGGTCAGGCTGGTCTCAAGCTCCTGACCTCAAAAGATCTGCCCGCCTCAGCCTCAAAATTCTGTGTCTAGAAGAGACAGGGAAATATGATTGAAAGGAGAAACAATGTGTAACTGATTATACAGATGAATAAAGTAAGGGGAAAATAGGGACTTTTGAGTGAGTGTGGATAATGTGTTTTACTAGTTATGGTACTTTGTAAATACATGTTCATAATTTGCCTTCATGGTTTTTTGGTCTATTTAGTCTATTGTCCTTCAAGATTTCAGGACAATAGATTACTATGTCCTAATATCCCTCTAAAAAGATATAAATAAATATTTATATCCTTCTCTATTCCAAAGAGAAAGACAGTAATTTTTTATACATGACATCATTCTATGAACATTATATTTGTAAGTACCATTGTCAAGAAATACACCTTGATTGAATGTATTTCTAGCTATAAATAGCAGTTTAATAGAAGATGAAGTTGAAGCAGTACTTGGAGAAACTGTTTCTCCCTCTCTCTCTCTCTCTCTCTCTCTCTCTCACACACACACACACACAGATCTTTTCAACTTGCCAAAATAACTACATTTCTCCAATACATAATCCCCCTTCTCTCAAATTTAAAACTAGTTTGTTAGCTCCTGACAATTTTTCCATGTCAGCAGCTACCTAATGTTTTTTAACAAAAATCAATATATTACCAGTTCTACACAACTTGATGTGTCTCTTTCACTCATATTCAAATATGTAAACTTTTTTTCTCATCCTAAGGTTGTATTAGTTTTGCTTCAACTCTGCTCTTTCTTCCTTTGTGCCCTATTTCTTTTCTTATTTTATTTCTTGCATCCTTCTTTATTCCCTGACAAAAGGAAGATTACCATTCCTGACTTAAGCACTCATGACCTGCTGGCACCAACAGCTACACCTGATTTAAGTAGGGCCTTGGGCAGCAATGTCACCTTTGCGAGGAGGCACATATACCGTAGCTGCACCGTAGTCCATGAGAGGAGTACCAAATTTGAACTGGGGCAACCTGGGCTGCTCTCTTCTGTACCCTAATGCAATTCATCGCTGCCAGCATGATTTCAACAAGAGTATGAAGAGAACAATATGCCTTGGAGTGTCCCCTGCTTCCCCTGGCTTTATGCTTTTATTTTCAAAAACTGTAGAAGCCCCCAGCTATATCAGAGCTTCTGTGGACCCTTATAAACTGAAATAAATTACTTTTTCTCTCTAACACCTGACTTTGATGAAAGGTTATGCTTTATTTTCATTTCTGAAGACTCCTACTGCTAGCGTCAGTGAGTTAGAAATAAATGTACCCAAATAAAACGTTTTACTGTGAATGCTTGCTAGATTCCTGTTCTATCCTGTGATCGTGCTGCCCTCTGGTGTTCAGCACACTGATATCGTCTCTGACATTTATTTGTATCTTCTTACCAAGATTTCTTCATGGGTTTGCCTCTTCTATTAGTGAAATTTGATAAGAAGTCTATGCTCAGCAATAAATAAATAATTGTATTTTAATTAAAGAACTTAATATAAGAATTAAGGTTTAGGAAATTTTAAAGATATGAACACTTAAAATAGATACAAGCATTTTCAATTGTCATCATATTGAAGCATGTCAAACTGGACACGGGCCAAAACCAAACTCCATACTCCTCGTCTCCAGCCTTCCATTTGTTCAGACTAAAAGCTTTGAGCTAATCTTGACCTCTTTCTTCCTCTCATCCTACATATCCATGAGAAAACCTGTGGGTTCTCCTACTGAATAAATTGGAATACACCCTTGCCATCACTACCTTGACTAAGACGTGAGTTCTCTCACTAGCGTTAGGGTGACAACCTTCTCACTGGTCTCCCTAAGGCCATGGCTCTCCTGCCACATGGAGTCTCTAAGCCTCACCAGTCACTGTAGTTCTTTAGAAATGGAAAGCAGATTGCGGCATGACTCTACTCAAAACTTCAAATTGCTTTCCACACCTCTCAGAGAAACGACTGAAGTCTATAATTTGGCCTACAATCCCTCTCTGACCTGCCTCCACAACCCATTTCTCTGACCTCCTCTTTTACAACACACACACTCTCTCTTTTAGTTTAGTTTAGTTTGTTTGTTGTTGGGGGTTTTTAATTTAATTAATTAATTTATTTATTTAGAGCCCAAGGCTCACTCTATCACCCAGGCTAGAGTGCAGTGCCACAATCTCGGCTCACTGCAGCCTCTGCCTTCTGAGTTCAAGCGATTCTCCCACCTCAGCCTCCCGAGTAGCTGGGACTACAGGTGCCAGCCACCACACCTGGCTAAGTTTTGTATTTTTATTAGAGACAGGGTTTCACCATATTGGTCAGGCTGGTCTCGAACTCCTGACCTCAGGTAATCCAACCATCTCAGCTTCCCAAAGGGCTGGGATTGCAGGAGTGAGCCACTGTGCCTGGCCTGCTGTTCCCTCTTACTCAGAATGTGTTGACCCTAGGTATACCTAGGAATACTATACTTAGAAATACTACTAGGCATACCTGTATAATTTGCTTCCCCACTTCCTTCATAGGACTCCTTTCAAAATGTTATAAGTGAGCTCCCTTACCCATCATAAAACAGCAAACTCCACGCCATCCCCCGCTGATATGGTTTGACTGTGTCCCCACCCAAATCTCATCTTGAATTGTAGTTCCCATAATCCCCACATGTCCTAGGAGGGACCCTGTGAGAAGTGATTGGGGTACAATTGCTTCCATAACCCAGGTACTGAGCACAGTACTCAATAGTTTTTCAATCCTTGTCTGCCTTCCCTCTTCACTCTTCTAGTAGTCCCTAGTATCTGTTATTGCTATGTTTATCTCCATGAAAACCCAATGTTTAGCTCCCACTTATTAGTGAGAACATATCGTATTTGGTTTTCTGTTTCTTCATTGATTGACTTAGGATAATGGCCTCCTGGTGAATCCATGTTGCTGCAAAGGACATGATTTCATTCTTTTTATGGCTGTATAGTATTCAGTGGTGTATATGCACCATATTTTCTTTCTCCAATCCACCATTAATGGTCACCTAGGTTGATTTCATGTCTTTGCTATTGCGAATAGTGCTGTGATGAACATAAAAGGGCATGTGTCTTTTTGGTAGAACGATTTTCTTTTGGATATATACCCAGTAATGGGATTGCTGGGTTGGGTGGTAGTTCTGTTTTAAGTTCTTTGAGAAATCTCCAAACTGTTTTGCATAGTATCAGGACTAACTTACATTCCCACCAACAGTGTTTAAGAGCTCCCTTTTCTCTGTAGCCTCACCAGCATCTGTTGCTTTTTGACTTTTTAATAGTAGCCACTCAGACTGACCTGAGATTATATCTCGTAAGAGTTTTGATTTCCATTTTCCTAATTATTACTGATGTGAAACATTTTTCATGTTTTTTGACCCTTGCTTGTCTTCTTTCAAGAGATGTCTATTCGTGTATTTTTCCTACTTATCTTTGTCTACAATTTTAAATGGGGTTATTTGTCTTTTGCTTGTTGATTTGATTAAGTTCTTTATGAATTCTGGATATTAGACCTTTGTTGGAAGCATAGTTTGCAAGCATTTTCTCCAATTCTGTATATTGTCTGTTTACTCTGTTGATAGTTTGTTTTGCTGTGTAGAAGCTCTTTAGTATAATTATCCCACCTGGTTTTTGGTTTTCCTTCAATTGCTTTTGAGGGCTTGGTCATAGTTTCTTTCCCAAGGCCAATGTCCACAATGGTGTTTGCTAGGTTTTCTTCTAGGATTCTTATAGTTTCAGGTCTTACATTTAAATCTTTCAACCATCTGTAGTTAATTTTTTACATGCTAAAAACTAGAAGTCTAATTTCATTCTTCTGCATATGGCTAGCCAGCTATCCCAGTACCACTTATTGAATAGGGAGTCCTATCCCCATTGTTTATTTTTGTCAAAGATTAGAGAATTTATGAATTCTCTATTCTGCTTCTTTGGTCTATGTGTCTGTTTTTGTATCAGTACCATGCTGTTTTGGTTACTGTAGCCTTATAGTATAGTTTGAAGACAGGTAATATTACACCTCTGGCTTTGTTCTTTTTGCCTAGGATTTCTTCAACTGGTCAGGTTCCACGGCTCCATATGAATTTTAGAACAGTTTTTTCTAGTTCTGTGAAAAATGACATTAGTAGCTTGATTAGGAAGGGGGTTGAATGTGTAGATTGCTTTGGGTAGTATGGTCATTTTAATGATATTCTTCCAATCCATAATCGTGAAATGGTTTCCATTTTTTTCTGTCATTTAAGATTTCTTTCAGCAGGGTTTTGTAGTTCTCCTTCTAGAGACCTTTCACCTTCGTGGTTAGATGTATTTCTAGGTTTTTGTTGTTGTTGTTGTTGTTGTTTTGTTTTGTTTTTTGCAGTGATTGTAAATGGGATTGCATTCTTGAATTGGCACTCAGTTTGAACATTGTTGGATGTATAGAAACGCAACTGATTTTTGTACATTGATTTTATATCCTGAAACTTTATGGAAGTTATTTATCAGTCCCAGATATTTTTGTTAGAGTTTTTAGGGATTTCTACATATAGAATCATATTGTCAGCAAGAGATCATTTGACTTCTTCTGTTCCTATTCAGATGTCTTTTCTTTCTTTCTCTTTCCTGAGTGCTCTGGCAAGGATTTTCACCATTATGTTGAATGGGAGTTGTGAGAATGGACATCTTTACCTGTTTCAGTTCTCAAGGGTATTATTTCCAGTTTTTGCCTGTCAGTATTATTTCCAGTTGGCTGTGGGTTTGTCAGAGATGGCTCTGATTATTTTGAGGTATGTTTCTTTAATCCCTAGTTTCTTGAGGGTTTTTATCACAAAGGGATGTTGGATTTCATCGAAAACTTTTTCTGTGTCTATTTAGATAATTGTATGGTTTTTGTTTTAAATTCTGTTTATGGAGTCAATCACATTTGCCGATTTTTGTATGTTGAACCAGCCTTGCATTCCAGGACTGAAGTCTAGTTGATCATGTTGAATTAACTTTGTCATGTGCTTCTGGATTCAGTTTGCTAGATTTTTTGAGGATGTTTTTGCCTATGTTCATTAGAGATATTGGCCTAATATAGTAGTTTTCTTTCTTCGTTTGTCTTTGCTGGGGTTTAGTATCAAGGTGATGCTGGCTTCATAGAACGAGCTTGGGAGGAGTCTTACTCCTCTATTTTTAAGAATAGTTTCAGTAGAATTAGTACCAGCTCTTCTTTGTATAGCTGGTAGAATTCAGCTATGAATCCATCTATCTGGCCCAATTCCCTCCTTTTACAACAAACAGTGAATTCATTCAAATCCTGTGACCAACTTGCCCACTTTAAAGAGATCCCATTGTCAATGGTGGAGCATCTTTTACTTTGAAAAATAATCTTGGTTGCGTCATCTTGCTTCTGTGAATTGTAAAGCATCAACATGGAAATGTGAACTCTCCATGATTTATACTATTTTGAAAAAACAGAGGAAATAATAAGTATTTAGAAGACTACTTAGGTTAAGAACTTATATTCAATGAGAGGTTTAGGTTCAGAATGGAGCCCAGCACTTATCAGCAACTTACTTGAGCAAGTTTGTGAACAATTTGGAGCTGCAATTTTCTCATGTATAAAATGAGAAGGCAAAATTAGTGCATATTGGAAAGGGTAAGATGAGAGGTAAATTCAATAATACTGTATATGTTATTCACTTAGCATATTCCTACTTTGGAATAAGCACTCTATAAAGATTTACTGTTGCTACTGGTATTGGCACTCTTATTCTTTGCAGAATCACAATCAACATATAACATGTCTTTCAATGAAATATAATGTTAGCTGGACATATCTAATTTTTATTAATATAGCATTATGGAATTTATTATGGTTTAACTTTTAACTTTAGGAAACACTGAGACTTGGTGATTATATGATTTAGTTTACGTATCTCCTTAAAATTCATTTTGTTTAATTTTCTGATAGACTGTGAGCTTGTTGACATCCGAGTCTCCTTTGACTCAAGAAATCTTTATTCATTGTCTGCTATGTGTTAGACATCATTTTAGGTTTAGAGAAATCAAAAATGAACTAAACTAAAGTCTTTGCCTTCATGAGACTATGACACTTGATAAAATTTGACAATAAACAAATACTTACACAATATATATAAATATAGTTGGAGGGATAACTCCAATATCTTGAGTAGAAATTGGTTCAGAATAAGCATTCAGTTAATATAAATTAAATTTAAGTTGATTATTTTAAATTATGTCATTGTAATGTGGAGAATATGCAAAGATGTGCTGGAGTGAGCTTTTTCCAGCTCAGAAGAGCCAATTGTGTGCATTCATTCCCAATTTTGAGATCAGTGACTTCACTTTAGTAGCTTTAAAACAGTCACTGCAGGAGATTTTTACACTATGGAAATTAGCAATGCTACACACAGGGTCTGCTTTTTCTGAGAACCATTTTTTAAGCATTTACCAGCACCTCACTGAATAAAGTCTGGTAAGGAGCAAATTCTGAATTTTATGCACTTCTGAAAATAAATAATCCTTAACGTATTATATTAGTAAATTAACACATATTAATGTAATAGTACATGAAAATATTACATTAATAAATTTCAGAGAGCCAAATTTATAAATTATATAACACAATGTTAGTATGAAGATGATCCAGAAAGTGCATACTTATGTAAATGAATACTTTCTTCCAATTAATAGCAATCTTTTGATTATTTAGGCCCAGGAAAGAAGCATAATGTGGATAATGCAGACCATTAACTAACTAATAAATGTTTGTATTTAATTTAAAATATCTTTTTGTGATAAAAGTTTGTGTTTCTGTTAGAATTTACTCAGTATGTTGTTAAGCAATTTATTTCCTTTAAGCATAATAACCCACCAGCTATGGAGGAAAAAGAGAAACTTCTGGGTGTCAGGAGGAAGCAAATTTAAAATTATTTTCCTATGAAAAAACCATGAAAATCATTTAGTTGACTATATGCAGAGCTACAATGCTCTGGGCTAGAAATTTCCCAAGGCTGCATGCCTTGAGAGTATACATTATTAAATCAGAATTTTTTGAAAAAGGAAAACATATTTGAAATTCTGCTACAACCTGTGTTTTATTGTTTAATTTTTGGTGGTGTATCAAATTTATTTTGTTCTTTTATGTTTTAGAAATGCATTTCCATTAAAATATTAGATATAGATTTGATTCTGAATCAAAAATGTAAGAAAGGGAAAAATTAATGCATTCTCAGCCATCAGGGAATCCCATGTACAAGGAGCAAGTGAGTGTGAGAATTACTAATCTGTTCTCAAAAACATCTTCGAACTGTATTTCCAACCCATGCCACAGCAGAAACATACAGGTCTTACTTATGTTTAGTTCCTGTTTAATATTAGGCAAATGAAATATTAGATTATGTCCTAAAAGCACAATCATATTAATTCTATTATGTTGATCAGTAAGTGATAATAAACTGTCAAATATTTTTCAATAATAATATATGGGTACCATTTACTGAAAACCACCCACTAGCTAGGCACAACTCTTGGTACTTAATATACTATCTCCAATCCCCGTAACAACCTTATCAGAAAATTATTATTATAAATGAGGAAATTAATGTTCAGAGAGGTTAAGTATTTCCTCCAAGGTCAAACAACTAACAAATAGCAAAATGAGGACCCTTAAAAAGGCCATTTTGGCTTAAAAGTTCATGGAAGTTTACTGAATTTATTGGCAATTACCCAATCTTCTGCTAATCGCCTTTAATTTGTTCTATGGCAATCTTTTCCCTGGGGGAAAAGAACATAAACATATCCTGGCAATAGGGGCATTATCTTCATAAACAGGACCATCTAGCAAAGCCAACTCAAAGCACATTAAATTGGAGCCCAGAGTTCTGCCTGCCTTGCTGTGTATAATCTCTTTTGATTAACTTACAAATGGCACAAATTGTCCTTTTGAGTTTATGCCAGGAGCAAAGTAGAAGTTGTGGCTTTTATTTTTGCCAGGCAGTTGAGGTTTCAATTTGTGGCAAACTAAGTGTAAGTAAAAGGAAACTGTTGAGCTACAACTTTCATCTCCATGTCAAATGGCAGCTTATGGTAAAAGGAGCCAAAAAGCGTTTTCAAATAAATAACTGTCTTTAGTAAACTTTTCTTAAAGATAACATAGACATATCCTAAAATTAGAGTTAAAAACAAGCTATTTGGGTGGCTCAAGTAAATTGAAGAAAAGAGAATTTAGGTACAAATTTATAATCATTGTACTGATAGCTAAGTTATGTACAACCAAGAATAATGACTTAAGTAAGAAGATAAATATCATGAAAACACAGCCCATAAGTGATAAAAGTCAGAGGAATAGTGCTTAATTTCTTAGAAACATGTCCTTGTTTATTTGGAAAGTATATTTAGGGGGTTCTACGTGACTTTAGGACTGGAATATGTTGGCCTCTCTGTTGCCTTTCTTTTCTTTACTCATATATTGGGAAGCATAACAATAATTTAATTCAGTGGTATGCTTCTAAATTTGCTATAATTCATGTATACATTCAACATATTATTTTTGTAAATGTTAAAATTCTGCCCGTGACATTTGAGTGCTTGATTTACCTGAAATTTACCTTTCTGTGTGAGATTACAGATTCATTTTCACTTTTTTTCTATATGGATACCTATTTCCCCAACATATTTATTTATGTTTTTATTTATTACTTTTAATCAACACATACAAATCATACATATTTATGGAGTACAGTGTAATGTTTTGATACATGTATATAATGTGTAATGACAAAAATCTGAGTAATTAGCATATTCAACACCTAAATTTATCATTTCTTAATCTTGAGAAGAATCAAAATCCATTCTTTCAACTATTTGAAAAATGTACAATAAATCATTTATTGTATCACCCTACAGTACAATAGAACATTAGAACTTAGTTCTCCTATGTAGCGGTACTTTTGCAACCATGAACCAACCTCTGGCTGTCTCCCGTCTCCCCAACCTTCCAACCCTCCAGTAACCACTGTTCTACTCTCTACTTCCATGAGATCAACTTTTTGTGCCTCCATGTATAAGTGAGAACATGCAATGTTTACCTTTCTGTGCCTCTCTTATTTCACTTAACATAATGTCCTCCAAGCTCATCCATGATGCTGCAAATGACAGAATTTCTTTCCTTTTTACTCCTAAGTAGTGTTATATTATGTATATATACCACATTTTCTTTATCCATCTGTTGACGGACACTTGGGTTGATTCCATATCTTGGCTATTGTAAATACTGCTACAATAAACATGGAGTACAGACACCAATACAATGTACTGATTTTTTCCCTTTTTAGACATATACCCTTTACTAGCTTTCCTGGATCATATGGTAGTTTAGTTTTTAGGAACCTCCATAATGTTTTCCGTAATGGTTGTACCAACTTACATTCCCATCAACAGTGTATAACAGTTCCCGTTTCTCTGAATCCTCACAAGCATTTGTTATTTTTTGTCTTTTTTATAATGACCATTCTAAGACGAGACGATATCTCATTGTAGTTTTGACTTGCATTTTCCTGATGATTAGTGATGTTTAGCATTTTTCCCTATATCTGTTGGTCATTTGCATGTGTTATTTTGTGAGATGTTTATTCAACTTATTTGCCCATTTTTTAGGAATATTTGGGTTATTTTTTTCCTATTGAGCTGTTTGAGTTCCTTGTATATTCTCAATATTAATCCCTTGCTGGGTAAATAATTTGCAAATATTTTCTCCCATTCTGCAGGTTGCCTCTTCATTCTGTCGTTGTTTCCTTTACTCCGCAGAAGGCTTTTAGTTTGATATAATTCCAATTATTTTTTTTTCTACTTTTGTTTCCTGTGCTTTTAAGGTTTTCTCTATAAAATGTTTGCCCAGACCAATTCCCTGAAGTATTTCTTCTACACTTTCTTCCAGTAGTTTCATCATTTCTGATCTAACATTTAAATCTTTACTCCACTTTGGTTTGATTTTCATATACAGTGAGAGATGGGGATCTAGTTTTATTTTTCTGTAGACATTCAGTTTGCCCATTTCCATTTATTGAAGACACTGTCCTCTACCCAGAGAATGTTTTTGGCAACTCTCTTGAAAATCAATTGGCTGTAAAATTATGGATTTATTTCTTGCTTCACTATTCTGTTCTATTGGTCTTTGTCTAATATATTTATTTAATAATATTTCCATTTTTTTTACAGATCTGTAATACCACCCCTTTCATGTATCAGTTTACATAGACATATAAGTTCATTTTCTGGGGTCTCTACTCTCTTCCATTTTGCCTCAAATATGATGACAATCCCAATACTATGCTGTAACAAATATTAAATATAGCTCTATAATATTAGATAGCTTTAGGATAAATATTGATATTTGATAAGGCAACTCTCCATACATCACTCTTCTTTGTTAGTAGTGTCTTGAATATTCTAAAGACTTTGGAATTTAAAATTAATTTTAGAATAAGCTCATCAAGCTTTGTGAACAGAAAAAAAAAAGTGTTAGAATTTTGATGGACATGACATTGAATAAGTCAAGTTGCAGATAATTGATATTTTTAATATATTGTGTCTGTCTATCCATGAACATGGTATGGCACTCCATTTATTTGTTTGTTAACTTCTATTAAAGTTTATAGATTCTGAACAAAACTTTTGCACATTTTTGCTAGTTTTATTCTTAAATGCCTTATATTTTTGTTGCATTTATAAATGAATTCTTTTTTGCCTAAGTTGCTAGTTCTAAACATATGTTAGTATATAAGAAATACAATTGACTTATGTATATCAAGCTTATATGCAGAATGAGCTCATCACTCTTGATAAATCTAATTTGTCCACAAATACTTGGGGATTTCTATATAGATAATCATGTCACCTAAAAAAAATGCCATTTCTTTTCTTAATTCCAATTATTATAGGTTTTATTACTTCTTTCTCATCTTGACAGTAAGCCCCATTGTTTTGATCTTCAACTTATAGGAATTTTTTTAGAATTCATGATTATTTGTTGTGGGATTTTATAGATGTCATTCATCAGTTTAAGGGAGATTAAGAGTTTAAGCATGACGGCATTCATTAGTTTAAGGGCGATTATTTATATTCCTAGGTTGCTAGTTAGCTGCATTCCCAAAATTTTGATATGTAGAACTCTTAACGTTTATTACTATGAATATTTTAATTTTTATTGCTTCCTTCTTTGACTCACAAACTATTTAGAAATATGCCTTTTAATTATCACTGAAATGGATATCTTTATTCATTTTTTGTGGAATATTACAAAATTGTATTATCACAAAATATATTGTACAGATAAAAATATTCTTTGAAATTTGTTGAGACTTGCTTTATGGTCAAATTTGTGGTCAGTTTTCATAAATGGTGCATTTGTGCTTTTGAAAAATGTAAGCTCTCCAGCTCTTGAATGTAGTAGTTGTATAGTTTGCTATTGCTGTGTAACAGATTGCCATAAACTTAGCTACTTTAAAAAAAAATTCATTTTTTAGCTCATAGTATGGTTCTCAGCAGAGGTCCATGGTATGTCAAAATTGTCTGAGCTGTGTCTTAGCACAGTTGTATTAATTTCTGGAGAATTTAAGGAAGAATCTGCTTCCATGTTCACTCTTATTGTTGACTGAATTCAATTATTGTTGTTGTAGGACTGAAGTCTCCATTTTTTTTGTTGGTTGTCAACTGGATGCCACTCTTAGCTCTGAAATATCACCTACATTACTTGTCATGTGGCTCCTTCCATCTTCAAAGCCAGCAACAGAATCTCCCTTGCACTATTTCCCTTTTGTGATGCTAGTTTCATTCTTCAAGATAAAAACTCAGAACCTCCTAAATGCCTATTTGATTAGATTGTATCCACCAAGGGTAATATCCCTTTCTTAAAGTCAAAAGTGCTATATACCAGAATTTAATCATGGGAAAGATATTCCATCATATGCACAGTCCTGGGACTTTACAGTTCATGTATACCATGGGTGGAAGTAGGAAGCCTGGAGAACATCTTAGAATTCTGCTTACAACACTAGCCTATGTATCATTAGGTCAAGCTTGTTAATTGGTTGAAATCTTTTAGCTTTTTTTCATTAGTAGTCACCAATATATATTTTTCTATCATTTTTTCTGTCAAACATTCTGTGTTTGGAAGTTTTACATGGGTCTCTTTTAAATATCATACTGCTGGATATAAAAATATTTATCCATTATAATTTGCCCCAGTTACATGATAGTTACTAATACATTTTATTTTTGCTACTTTATTTTGTGCTTTTTACACAACCTTTTCTTTATTTTTTATTTCTTTTTTATTCCATGTTATTCTTTCTACCAATTTAGCAGTAATATGATATGACTTCTGTTTTCTTACAGTTATCCTATAAATTTTGGCATGCATGGTTAATTTAACAACATCAAAATTATATCTTACCCTTCAGGCTCACTGTGTATAGCTACAAGGCAGCACGTTGTGTTTGGATTATGATCTATTTCCCCTTGAATGCATACAGCACAATCCACACACCCTTGCATGTTCAACTATACAAAGAACTCAAGTTGCCTTAACTCTGGTCACCTATTGTTATAACTTGCATGTAAATGGTCTGAGATTTTAATTCTACCTTTTTTTTTAACTTACAAATTAGAAAGTATTATTGTTGCTTTATATAATATTGTTTTGTTAAATTCAACCACATGTTATGTTCACTGGTAACAATTCCCTATGCCTCTCAGATTATTTTTGTAAATCACTTTTCTTTTTCCAGAAGAATATAATTCAGAAGTAACTTTAGATTTTGATTTGGGGAAAAGAAAAAATCTCAGTTTGGATTTTTCTAACAAGTTTTAATTTCTATTAAATTTTTGAAAAGTGATTGGTAATTTTTCTAGATTGCTTATTATTATTATTATTATTATTATTATTATTATTATTATTTTTGAGATGGAGTCTCACTCTGTTGCCCAGGCTGGAGTGCAGTGGCCAGATCTCAGCTCACTGCAAGCTCCGCCTCCTGGGTTTACGCCATTCTCCTGCCTCAGCCTCCCAAGTAGCTGGGACTACAGGCGTCCGCAACCTCTCCCGGCTAGCTTTTTTGTATTTTTTTAGTAGAGACGGGGTTTCACCATGTTAGCCAGGATGGTCTCGATCTCCTGACCTCGTGATCCACCCGTCTTGGCCTCCCAAAGTGCTGGGATTACAGGCTTTAGATTGCTAATTATTTAAGTGCATTGATTATTCCATTATTATCTGGCTTTGTTGCTCTTGAGAGTAAATATCAGCATAATATTTCTTTCTTTGTAGTTAAAGTCTTTTCTCTCTGCTTAAGATGATATTTTTGGTGTACTGCTGTTTAAAGACAGAGAGTGCAGGTGAGAGTTTCTGTTTGTTTCTTTTTTATTTTTTGATCCACAGGGCTTTCTATGTCTGAGGATGGTGTTTTTTCCAACAATTTTTGCAACCATTTTCCTTATCATATCTTTTCCATTTTCTCTATCGTCTTATCTAGAAGACACAGGTTGACACTCTTACTCCATTCTCCTTCTGTCTTTACTTTTCTTTTATAATTTTCATTTTTAGTCTGTGATACATGATAGCAAATTTATTCAAATACAGTCTTCAACATGTACTCTTTTCAGTAGCATATCTAATCTTTTTACCCAATCTTTTATTATCACACCTATGTTATTCCTACTATTTTATTTTCACTTTAAATTTTCTATATGGTTTCTTTTCAAATATTTCTAGTCAATGTTAATAGTCTTTTATCAATTCTTTATGTTTTCAATGCATTCTTTACCTTTTAATTACTTTTTGCAGGTCTGATTCTGTCATTTGTTGCTACTCTTGACTCAATGGCTATTTCTATATGTTTAGTGCTGGAGGGTGGGTTATATATTTATGTTATTTGGAACTTTATCTTCGGTGATTCCTTGAAGCCTAAGTTTAGAAGCCAGAGACTACAAATTATTTACTTTTGCTTCATCCAGGTACCTGGAGGCAAGATCAATTTCAGGACACTTAATACTACATTTTAGGCTTGAAGTTTGTTAGGACATCCTGATCATGTGAATTAAGCTCAAAATTCACCTGAAAAGGTTAAAATCTTTAGAAATGCTAGGACAAGAAGATATATACTAACACTGCCTCTGTCTGCAAAGTAAGGATTCATTTTCTAGTTCCCTCCTTTGTAGTTCACCATTAACGGGTCCTGGCATTTTGTGACCCCCAACTCTGGTCATGCCCTAAACTTTGTCTCTTATTCACCTATTCCTGGACCATTGAAGTTAACAATCTATGGCAGAGACATATAAATACCTGAGGACAAACACCAGCTCTAATTCTTCTTACTCTTCTGGATTCTCTCTTTGTCATTCTAGCCTCTGAGGCAATCCGTTTTCTCCCCAACCTGTTGTGATATACACTGAAAAAAATGCTTTTGTTGTATATTGTTTTGTTTCTAAATATGACATAGTTGGGTGTGTTATTCCAGAAAAAAAAATCTCTGAATATATAGTTTACCATACTTCTGGAAACTGAAATCTCACATTTTCATTCTTTACAACTGTTTTTATCATATCAGCTACAAGTTACCAGGTAGTTAGCTATTATGTGCCAGGCACTAAGTTTTCTCTCTCTCTCTCTCTCTCTCTCTGTGTGTGTGTGAGTGTGTGTGTGTGAAAGAGAAAGAGAGAGATACCTTATTTTTACAACAAATAGTAATGTGATAAGAGGAAAGTAGCATGGAAATTATTGAGGAAAAAAATCACTTAAGAGAATCTTATCCTGTCCCTATGTATAAATTATGAATTTATTCTGGATCTTAGGCCTATTTTTCTACAGATTTTCAATATTAGAGATTATAGACTAAACATGTTTGAATTACTTGTCCAAATCACTCTCTAGTTAATACCAAAGAACAACGGTATGCATTACTTTTAGCAGAATGGTTCACAGACCTAATGGTTTTGCCCAAAGCTTCCTTAATAACTACAACAATTTCATATAACAATAACCCTATAAATTAACTGGGATGTATAGAATAAAAAATAGAAATTATTTTGAAATTATACTTTTGTGTGGTCCATTCTCCATCTGAAATACTCTAGAAATGTAATTAACACAGCCTCTCTGCTCAGCCTAGCTCCTTTGCTAAGATGACAAATCCCTGGCAAAAAACCAGACTCTTGTTACAGCCAGTCTTTCTCCTTCTGTCTATAGTTTACATAATAAAAGAAACAAGAAACAATCCATGTGAAAAATGCAAGTGTTACAGAACTGACAGGAAAAAAATGATAATTAGACAGAAAATGTTGCTCTTTTGCCTGTGTGTGCTAAGTGGATTATTTGCAGAGCCACAGGCAAGAGTAGATATGAAGACTTATACACCAAATACCTAAATATTTTAAAGTTCTAAATAAAGCTACCAAATATAGCTAACAAATATATCCACGTAATGTTATAGAAAACCAGGTTTATATTTAGAATCCTGGGACAACTCAAGAGTTCTACTCCAGGAAGCAGAACATGAAAAGCCTCAGGCTCCTGGAATGAATTGCATCCTGTTTCTCCTCCCATTCCCTGCTATAATATGTCCTAAGGCTCAAGAGATCCTGTGCACACGTATGGACAGAACAGCCCACGTTCTCTACCTCCTTTAACATCCTGTAAACAATTTCTCCTTCTCCACCCATCTGATAGCAAGGTTTACCCTTTGAAGCACTATTTTGGGGGAGAGGCTCATATAACACTGCAAATGACCTCAGGGTAATTACAACAGAGGAATCCAGCATCCCTGGTTCTAGAGCATGTCCTAGAAGGAGGAGCATGTCTCCATGGCACTGAGGAGTTCTTAGCCAGTGCGAGTCACTCAAAACACAAGGTTCATGGCAATTATCCACATTTCTAATGACTGTTCTGGTTGATCCGAGGAAAAGAAACTTCAGTGACAGGTATTAGATTATTCAATAAATATTAAGTATCAATTATATGTCAGGTGCAAGAAATATAAAGAAGGAAAGACATTGTTCTTTTCTTGAAAACACTCATAAACTAATGGGAGACTAAATAAGCTAATCACTATGCTTAGTATAATCACATAATGGAATGCAGGTGGGTGTCCAAGTAGAAAAGTTCACTCTAAAACTAATGTTCTTGGCAACATTTCTCTAAGGAACACACGAGCACAAGTTCTCTGTTTTAAAACAGAAAGGAAGTGTTCCTTAAAATTTAACAATTCCTCCTTTATCCTACAGTAGTCCCAATGTCCGGACAGGCCACCACCACATGCAGGACGATAAGTCGACACAACTCCTCATATAGAGGAATGCTAGCAGCAAGAAATGTTTAAGAAATTTTGCAAACCACACAATGCCAAGCAAGACTGTCAGGTGAAGTATCTGTGAAATATGCCTTCTCTTATAGTCCCACAGCATCTATTCTGTACTTCCACTATGGCACAGAGTACATCACGTAAGTGCTTAAATCACTTGTTTGCATCACTCATTATATTAGAAGCATTTAGAGAGAAAGACCTGATTTATCTTTGTATCTGTAACATGTAGCAGAGGGCTTGATCTCAAAGGTGCTCTTTTAACATTTATTGAATGAATTTCAGTTAGGTCTACACAAAATGTGCTTCATTTCAAAAGTAGTACTATAAAAAAATGCTTTTGTGGAGCATTAGTATAATTTTCTGATATAACTATGTTTTATTTCTTGTCTTGGTTGCCAGAAAACTCAAAATTAAATGTAATATTCACAAGCTGTATATTTTGATGTGTGCTCGAGTAACAGATAGGAAGATAAACAGCATATCTGCACCATCCTTACAGAAGCAAAAAGGGAAGGTAATGGGGAAGAAACCTTGATGAGGAGACTTACCATAATGACTCCAAGATTGACATCTCTAGCCCAGGGTGGCCCAGGGTGGCTTCTTCCTATCTCATTGTTTGTTTAGGTGAAGAGAAGATTTAATTTTTTAGTGAGTTATTTGATGTAGTATAGTTTCTGCTACATAGTAACAACTATTTTTTATTATGCATATGAA
The DNA here is from genome assembly GCF_043159975.1 of Macaca nemestrina. Taxonomy (NCBI): domain Eukaryota; kingdom Metazoa; phylum Chordata; class Mammalia; order Primates; family Cercopithecidae; genus Macaca; species Macaca nemestrina. Next base: position 45,293,977 of record NC_092134.1, on the reverse strand, counting down.
AAGTAGTCATGTTAGGCAGAACAAAATGGCTCCCCAAAGATGTCCACATCCTGGTCCCCAGAACTTGTGGATATGTTAGGTTATTTGGCAAAGGGAAACTAAGTTTGCTAACCACCTGCCCTTATATAGTGAAAATACCCTGGATTATCCAGGTCCAAAGTGATGGTTAATTTTATGTGCCAACTTGCCTGAGCCATGATGCCCATATATTTAGTCAAACATTATTCTGGATGTTTCTGTGGGGGTGATTTTGGATGTGATTTACACTTAAATTGGTAGACTTTGAGTAAAGCAGTTCACCTTCCATAATGTGGGTGAGCCTCAACCAGTGAGTTGAAGGACTGATTAGAATAAAAGACTTGACTTCTCCCCAGCAAGAAGGAAGTTTCCAGCAGACTGCCTTCAGACCTGAACTGCAATTATCTTCTGATTCTCCCACCTGTTGGCCTTCCCCCATGAGATTTAAGACTCACTAAGCCTCCACAATCTCACAAGCCAATTTCTTAAAGTGAATTTCTTCCTATACATGTACACACATCCTACTGGTTGCATTTCTCTAGATAATGCATTTCTCTGGATAATACAGATTTTCATACCAAATGTAGTTCTAGAGGAGTATAATCCTAAAGATGAGTTTTCTGAATCGGTTCTGGGGTTTCTGGAATTGGCTCTATAATCTGATTAAACACACTAATAACTCTACTTCCAGTTGTAGAGAGAAGATTACTAGTTCATGGCATGATGTGGCAATAGAAATAGGCGAAATATTACCACTGGAACCTCCTAATCAACCACTTATAAGAGGCAAGGATCTGTTGAAATGTTTATGATACCTTTGAAAATTTTTGTCAAACTAACAAGTATAATGAGCTTTGCTGCTTGCCCCTAATACCCCTGAAGAAAGTGGAGAAAGAAAAAGATGAACTCAAGGATTTGAATTTCCAGCTCAGGTCATTTCCATTCCATAAATGACCAGAAAGTTACATGCCTGCCCTGAAATAGAGTGTTATTTCCTGTAGCCACAAGGCTGAAATTGCTGAAAAACCAAACCCAGGATTTCCTCTCGCAAGTGGTTAACTTACAATGCAAATAGAATTCCCAAGCTTGCAGGGGGTGTCAACTAGTGAGGACATTGGGAAGGAATGTGATCCTGAAAGTTGAAATGGGGATATTTAGCAAGACTCTGATAAAGATGAGGACATTCTGAGTTTTCTTCACCACTAAAAATAGTAGCTCCACTCCCAGTGGAAGCAACCTCTCCACCTCCACCTGAGATTAACCCTGACAGTTGCCTTAAAAGATGCTAATTCCCCTCAAGATCCACCCCACCATCCTTCTTTGATACTAGACCTATAACTGGACTCAGTCCCCTAAAGATGAGGTATAAAGTGTGATCCATGAGGAAGTGTGCTATACTCCAAAAGCACTACTTGAGTTTTCTAATTTATACAGATTGAAATACAGGGAATATGTCTGAGAATGGATACTAAAGGTGGTGAATAACGGTGGAAAGAAAATGAAGCTGGATCAAACCAAATTTATTGACATAGACCCACTGTGCAAAGATTCTGCATTTAATGTGGCAACTTGGAGAGTTATAAGGAGCTCTAATTGGCTGAGCATGGTGGCCCATGCCTGTAATCCCAGAAGTCTTGGAGGACAAGATGGGTAGATTTCTTGAGCCCAAAAGTTCAAGACCAGCTTGGGCAACATGTTGAAAACCTGTCTCTACAAAAAATACCAAAATTGGTCAGGTGTGGTGGCACATGTCTGTAGTCCCAGCTACTCAGGAGGTGGAGGTGGGAGGATCACTTGAGTTCAGAAGGTCAAGGCTGCAATGAGCCATGATCCTGCCACTGCATTCAAGCCTGAGTGACAGGGCAAGATGCTGTCTCAAATTTTAACAAAAGGAAGAGATAGAAAGAGACAGTTCTGTTTGGTTTGTTGGCTTCAGCATGGGCCAAAAACATAGCCAAGAGTGCATGAGATAGAAATGCCAGATCTGCCTTTGTTTACTATAGATGAAAGGAGTTAAAGGCATAGGGAGACTGGAATGTTAACAGTGAATTTATCTAAGACCTACTCAAAACTATGTCCCCCTCAAAACTCGTATGTTGAAGTTCTAATCCTTGTTATCTAATGATGTGACCTTATTTGGACACAAGGTATTTACAGAGACAAGTTCAAATGGGGTCATTAGGATGGGCCCTAATACAATATAACTGGTGTCTCTATGAAAAGGGGAAATTTGGACACAGAGACATATATAGAGGAATGATCATGTGAAGAAACACAGGGAAAAGACAGCAATCTACAAGCCAAGGAGAGAGGCCTGGAACAGATGCTTCCCTCACAGCCCTCAGAAAAGGATAACCCTGCTAACACTTTGATTTCAGACTTCTAGCCTCCAGAACTGTGAGACAAATAAATTTCTGTTGCTTAAGACACTCAATTTGTGGTACTTGGTTACAGCAGTCTTAGCCAATTAATATACTAAGCATTTAATAGATGCTACTTTTATTATAATTTTTACCAATGCTGCATGTTGAAGAGTCATGGAACTCTGGTGAAATGTATCAAAAACTTTTAGATGTGACACAAAAGCAATTATCCACCCACTGGCATTGGGAAACTTAAGTTTAAATGCACTATTTGCATGTTCAGGAATCAGCAAGCATAGGTTTTTGCTAGCTAATTTTTTGGTTGTTTACTTATTTTGTTGTCTCCTATATATTCTTATTTTGAGGTTTGCTATGTTCTTCCTCCCTGGTTTGTAGTTTACCCTCATTTAAACCAATTGCCTTTTTCCTAAATCACACAAACAGAGTTGGCTAATGTTGTCATCTACGTGATCCTTCAGACAAAGCTTATCATAATAAAAATTTCCATTTATATTCAGGAACAACACGGGTACAATCATGCTCAGGACTTCCTTCAGATTCTTCTCATTCCTCATTGATTCTTCAGCATTTAATATACAATAAAGATACACACTGAGAATTTGTACTTCAGGAAGATCTTTTGGATTGTCTTCCTAGAACTTTTCTTTTGCATAACTAGTTGAAGTTTTAGAAGGACAGAGATCTGTTCATTAAATGGAATTATGTCTCCCAACAGCTTCAATCGAGACAGCCTGTCAACTCAGCTATTTTCTTACATCCCTCTCAAAACGATCTAACCAAGATATTTTGCTGTCACGGTTTTCATTTTATTTATTTATTTATTTGTTTATTTATTTATTTTCTTTTTTGAGACAGGGTCTCACTCTATCACCCAGGCTGGACTGTAGTGGCACAATCTTGGCTCACTGCAACCTCTGCCTCCCAGGCTGAAGTGATCTTCCCACCCCAGCCTCCCAAGTAGCTAGAACCACAGGTATGTACCAACACGCCCAGTTAATGCTTGTATTTTTGGTAGATACGGGGTTTCACCATGTTTCCAAGACTGGTCTCAAACTCCTGAGCTCAAGAGATCCACCTGCCTCAGTCTCCCAAAGTGCTCCAATTACAGACATAAGCCACTGCACCCAGCCCACAGTTTTCATTTCTATCTGCTCCCTTGATACAAAATAAATAACTATATCCCCATTTTCTTGAAAGTGTGTACACACAGCACCATTAGAAGCCAAAAACTAGGCTTTATTACTCCACATATTATAAAGATGCCGTAAAATAAAATATTTCTAAGAACCCTGATTCCTTCCCCCAATAAATATTGAAAAAACTGATAATAACCATAAAATGCATGCAAATATAAATATGAGACTTCCCAAAGTCTTAGTGAATTTCTAAGCTTTAATAAACTCAGAAGTATAAATACTACAAACTTACAAAAACATCATTTTAAATGTTACATCATTTTAAATGTTAATTACTTATATTGCTTTCAAATGTGTTTTTCAGTTTAAAGAATAAATTTTTAAGTTTTTGTTTCAGTCCCTGCAGGTGGTTCATTTTGATGACAATTTTAACAATTAAATTTACAAGTACTATTCAAAATACAATTCTAAAAAGGGCAAAAAGAAATCAAAATTAGTTTTCAAATGATGTCTCTCTTTCACTTGTAAATATTTATGCTTCTGGAGTTACTAATACCTTAAAATATCACTAAGACATTTGGAACACCATGTTATTCATTCACTGTTTCCTTAAACTTGTCCTTTACTCCAAAATAATCATATAATTTTTATTTTCATGGTAGGAAAATGTTTATTTTTTGGTTTCAATCTAGCAAACCTCAGCAGACAGATTTTGTAACTGCCAATTAAAACATCGTTCAATAACTGCCCTGAACAATAAACCAATCGTTGTCTCTTTCTACCACACATTAAAGTGTATTTCTATTGGAATCCCTCTAACATATTCATCACCAAACTGTAAAGCTGGGACTTCGTTCAATTTATTTATACTTTATATGTTATCATTGCTGAGGGCCCAGCTTAAAATCCAGGTAAAGAAATAAGAAGTGAGGTTTGCGCCAGAAAGAATATCGCAAAACAGAAATCAAAGGTACAATATTCCTTCTCAATCTGTGCAATCTAACTTGGTTTACAATTAAAGAATGATTTTAATTGTCAAACTTTTAAATTTTATTAAAATGTTTGGAGTAATGTACGGAATGAATTCCAGACCTACATAAATACACTGGCAGCTGTTGGTAATTTGCATTTTTATCAGTTTTGAAAGAGCACAATGTACTTCCTGCATCTTATTTTCAGAATTTGCATTTTTATCATCTTTGGCTATCCACTATGTAGCATGGAGTACTTGAGTATCTCATTCTTGGAATTTTCATTTTTGATTGTAAATCAGATGATGTCTGGCACTTTTTTCTCATTTTTCTCTTCTTTCAACCTCCAGGTTTACTTGCTCCCATTTCTTCTTGGCTCTAATAAAATACGCAAAATATTTCAATTATTTTCTTGTTTAGTGCACCGATATTTTGTTCTTCTTTTGCTAATTACTTGCCATAAATCTAAAGGCAAAGAAAAACTAATCTTACTGTTTTAACTTATAAATTTTCAAAATGCCATTCAAATAGTCCACTTCTTTTTGATGCTTACTATGTTTTGCACTTGGATGGAAGTGTGGAAAAGAATGGAAGTGACACCGTCTATAAGGCTGTACTATGGGGCACGCAGAATGAACAGAACGAAGGCTCCGTCATATGGAGACAAGCACCTTCCTTCGCACCAGCAATATCCCTATTACAAAGGACGTGTGGCCTCAAGAGAAGGTCACCAATGAGACTGACATCTCCAGTTACCTTCAGCTCCTGCCCCTAATTCCCACAGACACGTGCATTCTCCTGTATTATTGCATTATCCCCACAGTATCCAATAACATTTTTCCAAAAGGCTTCTCCTGTCCATTTACACTTCCGTGGCCCTGGCTGCCAGCGCCCTAGAGGAACAGACTCATGGCAGCTTGTGTTTTCTGCCTCCTTTCCTCCAGCAGTCCATCTGTCCACTGGGAAATGCTGAAAATGTTGCTCTGTGGCCTTGCAGGAATATGTGCAAGAAGAAACATAAGCTAATCTTTCTCTTCCTATTCTGGTGATGACAACAATTGGGAAAGATACACATTTTCAGGTTATGCATTTCCCAATCAAAAGAAAATAAGAAAACAATCTAGTTCATTATAAAATCTAATTTCTTAAGTCCTCATTCTTCCTCTGCATGTAAATTTAGTCCAATTCAGTGATTTATTAGGCATCTCACTTTTATATTTCAGTCACATTCAGATTTAAATTTTTTTCTCAGGGTTTTCTCTGTACCCCACCTCCCTGCTACTGATCCTAATGTCTGGAAGTGGAACAGGAGAGAATGGTTGTTGCTGTCAGAGAGCTAGTAAGATAATATAATTGCAACAGTCCTGACATGGGTGGGTCCTGTGCTGGGCTCTTATTTTTCTTTAATGGTGGTCTAGATACCCAGTCTAAGGTTTCTTGAAATTTAATGTGTATCTTAATCACCTGGGAATGTTGCTAAAAATGCAGATTCTTATTCAGCAGGTCTGAGATGGAGATTCTACATTTTAAAAAAGCTCCCAGGTGATGCCATTGCAGCTAGTCCTCAGACCATAGTTTAATTAACAAGGATTTGGTCAGTGGATGCTGGCTCAGTTTCTCCTTGGCTCTCTGACAGAAGCAATCTGTCGAGATTACAGTTAAATACCAACCCACCCCAATATGGCTCAACAAGAGCCTCTTTCTGGTGCTTATCCTTTTAATCCCAGCCAGAAGACTTCATTTGGACCCACTGGTCCTCTCTCCCACTTGAGGCCCACAGGAATGTGAGCTGCCCTCCCATGCAATCTTAGCACTCGAAAAATCTCAAGAAGCTGTCTCCAGTCCTCTCATATTAGACATGGCTTGTCTTCCCCCTAACCCAGGTTTAACACTGAAAAATTTCTCTTCAAAGTTTTTCTGCCTAGATTGCATCTGGGAACTGCAATACAACCATTTCGTGCTAGACATGGCACACTAGATGGTACACATCTAGTACACATGGTACACAGCTAGATGGTACAATACTATGCACTGAAGTGACCCTTCCTTTCCCAAATCCTTCTATAATTCATGTTTATCTGGGATGGGAGGGGAGAAGGCTACTGAAAGAAAAGAGAAGTCATTATGACAGGGCTAAGGAAGGAGCACATCCCTTAATACTCCAAATATCACCTCACTCATAAGAGGACCATAGGAGAAACGGCTATAGAGCTCAACAATTTCAAGTTTCACCCAGGATTTTCATCAACTCTTCACCTCTTTCCCCACCCCCCAAATGCAGTGCTATCACATGTGAAAATTCACACAAAGTTAAGAGAAAGTATAATCAATTCAATAGCACTGCACCAGAGTTCTCTCGCAGCACAGTATGATTTGGGAAAGAACAGGGGAAAATGGAAAACAGTCGTCCCCAGTATATAAATGTATAACACACATCTGTGCCTTGAGTCACAGTTGTAGTCAGTAGGAGTTCCCTAACTGGAACTTTTTCTGAAATGTTCAGTTGTCTGAGAAGTAATCGAAAGCATTTTATCCCCTGTAGATTTCCAAATCTACCGAACCAGCCCAGGAGAGTCTAGGAAAAGACACCAAGCTGTTCAGCAAAAGAACAACCTGAGCTCAGGGATACAACAAACCTCTACCCTTAGGAGGTCCCAAAGGAACCCCAGTCTCCCAGAGCACAGGATTCCACAAGGAGGAGACCACAGTCCCTCAGAATCTACTGGCTGAGAAATTTCATCTTGGATATCCTGTCAGCCTGCACCAGCCAATATCTGGCTATGGTAGATATAGCAAAGCTTTAATGTCTTGTGTTGAAATACAGTTTTATGTATTTGCTTTGCAGCACAGCAAAAAATGCATCTTAACATATTACATAATTGCTGCAATTACTGTTTGTTGCCCAGGAAAGAACTGTATTAAAACGTTTTTGGGTAACACAGAAAAACAGACAAAGAAGAACACAGTAAAACAGTAAAATTAAATTACTGGTAGACAAGATATCTACTAAACTCCAAGTAATTAAGTGTGCATATATATCTTGAAATTTTTATTTATCTTCCTGTTTTCTAAAATACTCCTTGCACTTAAAAACTTATTCATTTTTGGAATTGCATTATATGTTAAAACCACTTATAAATAGTTACCTGGATATATCTTTCCACTTTTTGAATATGTTTTTGAAAAAGGAATTCGTTTTCGCCAGGCTGAATCATTATATGATGTTGACATATATTTGTCTGCGGGAAAAAAAATCCAGAATTAAATATTTTACACCTTTAAAATCACATTCCAAGGGTGTTTCAAAGTTATAAACATCTCAAGGGTGCAGCTATTCTCTAAGTAATTCATTTTACCATTTCAAAGCTAAGGCATCAGGGATACAAGTGAGTTTATTAAGACCATTTAAGTTATAAGTGAACATGGTTACAGATTCTTAATTGGTTGTTCAATGCTTCAAGTAAGGGTAAGCTACAGGAGAGTATATCTAAATGTAATGAAAACTTTCACTGCGTTACTTCATCATAGTTTTGCATCAATTCTGCTAATGTTTATTAGAGCTTTTATTTAAAAACTGTGAAACTATCAGGTACAGCCCAAGTCCCATGTCCTTCCATGAAGCGACTTCCATGGTCGCAGTAATTGGCATGATGCAATAGTGAACTCACTGTCCCAGACAGCCAAAGCATTTATATCCTGACCTGGTCCTTAAATACTTCTTTTTCTCTGATGTATCTACATTTCTACTACTATCTAACAATGTTATATTTGTGTTTTCAAATATTACTATGCAGCTGTGTTCTCAAAGCATGATCCATAAAACCAATAATTTGCATTTCTCTTGTGTTGACATTTGCACTAATGGTGCAAAAGCAATATAGAGTATGAACTCTGGCACCTTCACACAAACCTAGACACTAACAACTGTTCCAGGACTCATTGTATTCTTCACAGCCATCCACTTGCAGTAAAACAATAATAATAATAACAATATCAATACATAAAAGAATAGTAATAAATAAAATTAAAAACAAGATTCACCTAAGAATATCCTCATTTACAAATAGACAACCATATATCATTCTATTCTAAAGCAAAGAGAAAAATAATTTAAATAATGCAAATGTATATTGAAATTGTAAAAGAAATATATGCACCTACCGTGTACCCATAAACTTTTGAAAAAATTTCTTAAATTGTAAAAGAAACTAAGAAAGATATAGTCTTATGTTTCCATAAGTTCAAAATATTCAGAACTCCACTACCTAAACCATGAACTTGGAGAAATACAAACATGAAATCATATAGAATTGAGCAGCATTTTGTTAAGTTTAGAGAAGAGAAACCCAACTTCAAAAGAGCAAAATCCATCTGAGACACAGGAAGAAAAAGAGATGAAGACATTTAGTTCTCTTCTCCCCTGTAGTCTTGTACTTCCTGACATATACTATGAATTTGCCTATTATTTGATGAAATGATTTAGAAGCAATCTATCCATGGTGAGAGAGATGAGAGGTTGTCAAAAATATGGCAGTTAGCCCCCAAACTAACCCTTTCAGAAAATAATCATGAAGGCCTACAGAAAAGTCAAGGCACTAGCCTGACAGTGATAATTGAACAACGCAGTTAGTGGAACAAGAAAATGTCAACCATTCAAAAACAATCCTCCAGAGCAACACGAAGCTGTCCAGGAGGAACGAAGTGCAGTGCTCGGAGGAAAAAACTCTAGGGAGGTGCGATCTGAAGTCATCTGCACACAACATGAGCTTTCTTCCATATCCTTTAAATCATGTGCAGGACTGCACATGGAAGAAATCCTCTCACTAGTTTCTATGGTGGTGATGGCCAGGGAAAACAAGAGGGGAGTAGGTAGCAGTGAAGATTAGCCAAGCCATCAGGAAATTCCATGGAAATGCAAACTACAGACAAGAGTAAATCACATCAACAAAGGACCTCACCTGGACTGAGGTTGGGTTTGGGTTCCTTGTTAACATGGACTTTATTGTAGGATCCATGCATGGGCCTGCTGTGGGGAGGTGCATTCAACGCCACAGTCCTGACAGCATCTCTTTGAACGTGGATATAGGATGCGTTCTCAGCATTTCGATTTTTATTGTTGCGATGATAACTCATTTTATTTTGGGGACTTGGGGTCTGTACTGCTGTAAAGAAATGTGGGAGGGAGTGAGGAATAAAACAGGCTGGTTTCACACCCATAAATAACATATTGCACTATAAGTACTTGAAGTTGAGTTGACCCTTAAAGTAACATTTACGTCACATGACAGTAATTTGTTTTTCAGGTAGAAGATATCTGTTATTGAATATTTGTTTTAAAATTACAGTTTAGAAATATCAAATATATGGACACCTTACCTCTCCTCATTCCAGAGTCGGGAAAGTTCTTTGGTTCATCATAAATCCATTTTCTTTTTTTCACACCTTTGAAATGAGGCTTCTTCACTGGCTGGACATCATTCACTTGAAAAGATACAAATTTTAGAGTTTTTTAAGAGATGCTTTCATCCCTGAAATTACTGTAGGTGATAATTACATATCTGTGCATTCATATGTCAAGCAAGAGGAAAAAATAAATGCACCATTCTCATACTTTACTTCTTAGAAAAAAAGGTGATTTATTTTTAAGTGCCAAAAAAATCTATGTTGGAAATAGATTGATGAAATAACCTTCAATAAGTGGCTTTCCTCAAAGAAAAATACTTTCCTCCAAAGGAATGTGTGGATTCTTTTAAAGGAACATAAAATTGCATTCAAAATATAATTATAAATCTCATTATAACACTATTGTTAAGTGGTTTTAGAACTCTTATTTTCAACATGAATCTTTTTGTACTTTTTGAGCCAAAACTACTACTTCTTAAGAAGTTGAATTAACATAAAATACTTTCCGTGAATTTTACCTTATTCTTTTAAGTTCTTAAGTTGAGTGTACAGATAGTTTGGTCAAGATTGAGCAATCAGAATTTGTAAGTTCTAAGAATATTATATTTTTCACTTTTTATTTGTATATTTTTCCATCAAAAATTTTATATGTGTTCTCAATTTTTCAGGAATTTCCATGGGACATATCTCCAGATAATCTTAAAACAATTTTGTAGAGGGGGCATTCTGTTACTTCACCGTGCAGAGCTCCTGAAAATTCACAAGTGACCGCTGCACATAGAAACAGAACATCAAGTGTACAGTGTAGATTACACTAGCTCTCTACAGTAAGTTAATTAATCTTTCTGTGCCCTAACCCTCAGCTTAAGCTTTAAGCCCTCAATAAAGCTCTGATTCACTGTCTCCTCCTCAAACATCATGCCCCGATCCACTCCCAAGCTCCCAGTGCAAGGATTCAGAATCCATATTTTTAACAAGTGCCACTAAACTGGGCTTCTTGAGGGCAAATCACAAATATTCCCATCAGTGCCAGGCTGCGATCCAAGAATATTATAAGGGTTCAATAAGTAAAATAAGGAACAGACGGAAGAAGGGAACGGATCAGGAAGATTCACAAGTCTTAACTGTATCAAGAGAAATAGCTCACTGAACTGAATGTCAAGGAGAAGCCAAACTAATAAACACTAATCCAAAACATAATAAAAAGCTGCCAATGTATTATTCCACTATGGGTGCAATTTAAAATGTTATGCTAGTGAATCTTCCAAAAAGGTAGTGTATTATTAATTTTAATACCAAAATTAAGCTAGTGGGAGAGCATATAATTTACTAGGACCTACATCACAGTTCATTGTCAGAGTTAGTTAGTAGAGGATATTGTGTCTTTAATTCTTAGTTCTGAATAATTTTCAAACCTTTTTTCTTTCTTTTTTAAAATTCTATTTTAAATAAGCAAAACAAATCCATGGTAAGACAAATATATCTAAGGCCAAAAAGTGATAGAGCTAATGTCTCACTTGAAGAGGGGTCCTCTCTGCACTTCATACTGATATTCTCAGTAGCATTTAATACATGCGTTGTAGGTACTAGTCGGGTAGTTAGGGAACGCTTTGGATGAGGACTGTCCTTGTTATCTTTTAAAGCAAATTAAGAAAATAAAATGTCAATATTAGTTTTAAAAAAGCATTTCAGTTGGCATTTCATTATTCAAACATTACATGATGGGAACACCTCTTTAAAATAATGTATATATTTATGAATTGTGAGAAAAGCATCATTAACATTCCCTAGTTGCCACATGGATTTCAAAATGTCATCAGTAACAACAAAACTCTGAATCTATAGCCATCATTTTCAATATGTAAATAAAAACTCGTGGCAGTATTTTCAATATCTCCATACAAAAGATTTAAAAGGTTTTACGTTTTTACATTGAATGGTCCCATTCAAATTGGGGTTATGAAAATATTTTAAATGTAACAACTTTAACTTCCTATATGCTTTGGAGCAGGACTCCTTAGTAGGGCTTTCCACAATTATGAAAATGTTCTAAATCTGTGCTGCTCAATATGGCAGCCACTAGCCTCCTGTGACTATTGAGCACATGGAATATGGCTAGTGCCAATGAAAAGTTGAATTTTGTATTTTATTCAGCTTTAACTTAAATTTAAAGAGTCATACATAGCTGGTGGCTACCATATTAGTATAGCTTTCAGAGTTTCTTTGATGGACTAGGGAAAACCTTTCCATCTCTGAGTGAGAAAATGAGAGAAAGATTTACAATTTTCCACAAAAATAATTTGATCACAGGCAACCTTTCCTATACTTGAGAATATTTAATGGTAGAGATGGCAGATAAAATGGGTTTACATTTTGATTGAGAGTATGTGAAGCCCCCTAATTACAGGACAGCTGTGCTTTTAGTCTGTGACTGAGATGCACTCAGCAGAGAGATACCAGCTGGTGGATTCTAAGTACAGTTAAGGGCAATGTAAAATTATAGAGGATGTATTTTATCATATCTCTTGATTATTCACAGACTAGTGTTAGCAATAATTATAAAATACAGAAGTCTTTTTGAGATTAAACTCTTCACAATGTTCACAGACAATGTTTTCTAACAAAATTCATTTATACTGATATTATAAATTAAAGGACTTGGTGTTGCCATTTAAGAGAGCCAGTAACTTTAGAACTAGCAATATTAGAAATTATACAGTCCAACAGGCTATTTTTCCGATAAGAAAACTAAAAAAAAGATAAATTGTCACGGTCACACAATTAGGGACAGAGCCAGGACTGGAACCTTAGAGCTCTTGACTCCTATTCAGTGTATATTTCGATGTATTACCATTCCTCTTATATTGGTTTTTATAACAAGCAAGCTTATCTTTAACTTGTCTAGACAAATTACAAATGTATCAAAATTATATAATAATTCATTACCTTTAGTATTTGAACATTTTGATATGGTGATTTCTTTCTCTTCAGTTAAAGCTTCACTTTCATCGACTCCAAGAAATATGACCCTCTGTGGAACATAACAGTCACCTCCTATGACAAAACCTTACTGTCAGTGGCAACAATGGCAGAAAGTGATACAAACTAGCTTTCAATACAGGAACATTTTCTACAATACCCCTTTTGTCCACATTTCTTTGGACACTTCTCAGTGATACCATATCCATCTCCATACATTTATATGCTTAGATTAATACATGAGTATTAATATATATGTATATGAATACACAGTTAATTGAAAGATAGATAATTGAAAGAAAATTTAGTCAACAAAATTTTCCTTAATGTATGATAATCTTTAGTCCTAAATCTTTAATCTGAGTACTTTGAGAGATACTCAGAGTAAATGTAATTTATCTTCCATATAACATCTTCAGATATATTAAAGCAGTTTCCATATTTCCCCAAGGACTTCTATTTTCCAGGATAAATATCCATAGTTGCTTTAACTTTACATACAAAATTCCAAAATTCTTCACCATACAAGTTACCTTTTCTTAATATAAAATATTTGTTTCAAATAACTTTATTTTAAAATGACACCCAAATGTGAACCAAGCTGTGGAGAAATCAGCAGAACTAGTAAAATAATACTTGCCATTCATGGAGTCATTTTCTAGGAATCAGACCCTTTACTGAGTACTTTAAATAACATTTAACTATCTTTCTTTCTATACTGCTTCTAACAATCCAATGTGACTTTACTGTGACTATTTGGTAGTGAAAACACATTCCTAAATTGTAAAGCATTGTGGCCATAAAAACTCACTCTATTTTCCCCTCAAAAATTCCATCATATTGGGTTTTTCCCAACTTAAAGAAAAGCCACTATTTAATGTTTTGTACCTAAATATAAGAATGTATATTTATCATTGCTTGAAGTTATCCTGCAAGATTTGGCTCATTGTTCCAACAAATTAACCTCCAGTTAACTGTAAATCATATAAACATGTCTACCTTCACCCAGTTATTCAATGCATTTAAACATATCACCCTTTATTCTACAAGTATTTGCTGAGTGCACATAATGTGCCAGGCATTCTACTACAGAGATTTATCTATAGTGATTGATTATATGCAGTTCCTGGCCTCAAGGAGCTTACACAAAACCAGTGATAAAAATGTCAAAAAGATTTTTGGTTTCTGCCATGACCAAAATGGCTTTTATCGGAATAACTTTCATCCTAAAAACAATTATAAAATACCAAAACAAACTGATTGGAAAACCACCCAATGCATGTGACTGCAATGCCTGAGAGCAATGGAGGGACACAAAGTCAATTATATGTTCACATTCACCCTGGTTTTTTCCCTGAAAGAGTTACACTCCACACTCACTACAGATTTTTCTCTGAAAGCATATCTAATTCATCATATAAGGAAATAACAAGCAGAAAGTGACACCAAGGAGGTGAAAAAGAAAGAGCCGAAAAGTCTGGGACTGTCTAATTGGCTTGAAATTGAGGGGGGAATGAAAAAGGAAGAACAACAAAGAAGTTCCTCTGAAATAGGCATAAAACTCCCTTTAAATTGTTATCTGACTCCCACACTTTTCAAGTACAGAGTGGAATCCTAGGAAATAAACAAAAACAGCATCTGGGAGGCTAAAAACTACTCAGAGATTTCAGCATCTACATGCTGCTTGGGAGGTAAAATTTGCCATTCAAGCCTTGCCAGAGTAGAGGTATCTTGGTGAACATCCCATGTCTCAGTTGATAACCCAGTAAAGCAATGTTTTAGGGGTAAGGGTCTTATCCTAGGAATAAGGACTATACCTTCAAAGAAAGGAAAAATAATGTATCATCTACCACATCATCCCTAACAAAGCCCAAAACTAGTCCTTCACAGAATCAAGGTGGCCTGCTGATAGTCTAGCTGCCTGCCAGAAGAAAAGTTTCTCTGTGGAGAAATAACATCATTCATACACTATGTAATTTTTATCCATATTGTTCAGCATCAAATACAATATTAGAAGGCACAGTGAGACAGAACAATTGAGCAAAAACCTGAGGAAAATGAAAGATACCCAAACGTAATCAAAGAGGAAGTTGCAAAAAAATAACAGGAACGTTATCAAAATAGAGAACTGATGGAGAATCTAAGTAGAAAATCAATAAGAAGGTCAAATAGAAATTTAGAATTTAAAATATGGATTAAAGAGCAGAGAAGAAGAGAATTAGTGAACAGGACAGTAGGTTGTCAGAAAGTATCCAGATTTATCTATAGAAATCAATAAGAAAAAAAAATAAAACATTTAAAATGGGCTAGAGACTTAAAAATGCACCAGACAAAGGAGAAAGTCAACATGGCCAATAAGTTTATGAAAAGGTGCTCAACATTATGAGTCATCAGGGAAATACAAATTGAAACTACAATGATGTACCACTAGCCACCCACCAGAAAGGCTAAAGTTAAAGGACTGAAAATACTAACTGTGGGTAAGGATACAGAGTGAGCTAATCTCAAAGAAAAGGTGTGCATATGACCTTTAGAAGACATGTTCAAGAAAGTTAATAATAGTCCCAAACTGGAAATACTGTCAGTCAAATACCAATATCAATACTCATGGTCCTTTCATGCATTGTTTTTATGTTTGTTTGTTTGTTTGTTTGTTTGCATACGTATGCAGAGTGGTGGAAATTTTGAGTTGCTGGACCCACACATTCCTAGCTGAGGTCTAGCAATGGCAATGCTCAGTATTCTCATTTCAGTTCGTACAGAGATGACCAGAGAATGGCTGGAGACCGGAGGGGGCAGCGCAGTACAGTGGAAGAAGCTCTGGCTCTGGGGAGAGGTGGAAGGGGTTTGAATCCCAGTTCTGAGGCTTGTTGGTGAGGCAACCTCAAGACAGTCACTTAAGACTTCTGACCTTTGTTTTCTCTTTTGTAAAATAAGGAAAACAGAATATACCAGGATGAGTAATTTCTACGATTTAAGATTATAATCTGTGTGAGATGTATGTATATGTGTGTGTGTACATATCTCCCCAAGGAGGAATGGTTCAGTGTTTGCTAATTCAGTGTTCATGTCAACTTTATAGAACATAGCTACCAGGAATAACAAGAATCAATTGTGCGTGTGTTTGTGTGTGTATCAACTGTGTGTGTACATATACTATATACATAGAGAGAGAAATGCCCATGTGTGTTTTTATATATATACGTACACATAACAGTATGTGTCTTATATGTAGATATGTGTGTATATATGTGGTATATATCTATCTATGTATAGATATTTAGGGCAAAGTAAAAAAAAAAGATATTTACTGCTACAATCAATGGCATGGATCAGTCTAATACAAAGAGCATTAAGTAAAAGAATCCAAATTAAAAGAGTTCAAACTGTATATTTCCACTTATATAAGATCAAAAAATGCAAAATTAGCCTATAGTAATAGCGATCAGAGTAGTGATTACCCTTGGGAGAAGACTATTGACTTGGAGAGAAGGAGCCATCTGGAGTACCATAAATATGGTTATACTGATACATACACAAGTAAAATTTTAACAAGCTATTCATTTCAGATCTTTGAACTTTATTAAAGTGCAATAACACATTAAAATAATATTAAGACAAGACAATGCCTCAAGTATTTTTCGTGAAATGAATACTAACTCATTAATTATAATTTCAGTTTTGATCATCTTCATTTCAAAGATGTCTTGTGAATACAGGCCGCCGAAATTTGTTTAGAGATATCTATCATACACATATACCCAGAAGATTCTTGTATCCAGTGACACAGAGAACCTTATGATACCTGGAAAATCAACAAGCCTGACTATACCAGAATTTAGTATACCTGATAATAGAATTTTTAAAATATTCTTTTGATATGGCTTTTCAACTAGTTCATTACTCTAACAATATTATTAATATTAGATAGACTAATGACAGTATAATGACATTCTCACATTTTCTAACTCCCAACAAAGTAGGAAATAAATTATTAATATTACAACATGAAGGAAAGTTTATTTTAATATGAAACCATTAGTTTATCCATGGTTGAAAATAACCTTTTATTAACCAAAAGGCAATCTGATTTAATGGTATTTCAACAAACTGTTTAATTAGAACTGCTCAGGTTAAGTGGATCCCACTTATATAGGTTATATAGACAATGTGAACTCTGTTGGGAGAAACTGCCAGTGTTTCTAATTTGTAGCTAAAACTTATTGCTTCAAGGCAACCAAACAATGAGTTAGACTAAAACAGCTAGACTAAAACTGCTGCAGATATAAGAAAGGAGAAGAAATAATCATATTACTTTAGCACCAAAATAAAAAAAAAAGGTGGGGGCACACACAGAAGAAAATGGCTGACACCAGGACAGCAGAAAGTACCACCAATATGCCTAAGAGATACTGGTACTTATTGATACCTGCTCTCAACCTCCTTCCTACTCCTCACACACATTCTTCCTACCAGCCACACCTTTGAACCTCCCCACAAAGTCTCTATATATTTTCAAAACAAACGCTTGGAATTTTCAGTCCAAAAGACAGATTTTCCAACATGTTTATGCTAAAAAGCAGTACCAAAATATTTAAACTATAATACACAGTTAGAATGTGATGACAAATGATACATATTTCAATATAGCTCCTTTAAAGTAGACTTTAAGTCCACTGGACTTGGTGGCTCATGTCTGTAATCCCAGCACTTTGAGAGGCCAAGGCAGGTGGATCACCTGAGGTCAGGAGTTTGAGACCAGCCTGACCAACATGATGAAACCCCGCCTCTACTAAAAATACAAAAATTAGCCGGGGGTGGTGGCACGCACCTGTAGTGCCAGCTACTTAGGAGGCTGAGGCAGGAGAATCACTTAAACCCGGGAGACAGAGGTTGCAGTGAGCTGAGATCACACCACTGCACTCCAGCCTAGGCAACAGAGTGAGACTTTCATCTCATAAATTAATTAATTAGTTAATTAATTTTTTAAAAGACTCAATCAAATGATGTATTAAGTGCCTCCTTCATTTATAGCTCTGTTATAGTATATTACAGCACATACATAACACCTGAATTCATTATAATCTGGAGTTGAGCCTACACACAGACACACACACACACACACACACACATACACACAGGTTTCTCATTAAAATATGTAAAATGGAATGTCTTACACACTGAACACAAATTTGTACAAGGTATTTAGCAGAGATTTTGGTCTCTGAAAGCAACTGATTTTGTGATATACCTCCAACTCCTTGTGTTAAACATGACATAGACAAAAAAAGAAAATTAGTTGTAAAAGATAAAATTCAGACTCACTTATTATGTGGTGATATATTCAGAGTCAATCAGTAATAAATTAACTCACCTCCATTTTCAAAAGCAGCAATGTCAGTCTTTGGTTTCCCGTGCAATGATGTTTTTATTTCACCTTGCCTTTCATATTGGCTAAGTTTTGTCGGAACTGTAAGACTATCTCCTAGAAATAAGAAGAAAAAAGTGACCCCAGTAATTGGTAGATGCCTAAATAAGAAATTTATGATAGAATTCATGATGAAAGTAAAAAAAGCTTTAAAGGTAATGCAAGTATTGTTTGCACAGTGACCTGATAAACAATAAATTCATAAATACATGAGTTTTAAATTCTGTGTCAATAAAGAAGTAAGCAAGTACAGTCTCCTATTTGGATTATTTATTCAATGGCAATTAAAAAATTGTAAGCAATCTAACACTATTGTATATACGTAACATATTTAGTTTGATATGTTTCTCATATAAGAAATTCTGTAATATTGTTTTTGATTTTATGTGTTCACCATGAACAATCAGATAAAAAGTATTAGAGTCACTATTGACTACAAAATGCTAATTACACTGATAATTATATAATACTCTCGGCTTTCCTCATGCATTTCTGGATAATTTTCTTCTAAAATAAACTATTAAAAGCAGAATAGAAGAGACATAATAACCTAATGCAATGTGTGATTCTGGATTGGATCCTAGCTAGACCAGGGGAAATAATGTATTTTACTATAAAAGACATTAATGGCATAATTGATAAAATTTGTGGGAAAAGAAGGTTGCAAATGATATTGTATCAGTGGTCATTTTCTGATTTTTGTATTTATATTACAGTTATGTAAAAGCAAAGAGCTATCATGTCTGTAACTCATTCTCTCAAACAGGTCAGAAGATTATAATAACAATGTGTGTATTTAGAGAGACTGAAAATTCAAATGTGGTAAAATGCTAACGTTTGAAGGAAATCTAGGTGAAGGGTATGTAGGAATTAACTGAAACTATTTAAAAATAAAAAGCCTTTAAAAGAATAATATAAAGCAAAAGTACATATAATTGTCTTTATAATCTGCCATTTTTAATGTTCATTGTTAACTTGTTTTCTTCTTTTGTTTTTGTTTCCTTTTGTTTTTTCTCCTCTAAATAGTGCGGGCCTGCAATCTGTCCTTCCCTATATGGCCCCCAAATCTTGCGGACTCTTCTCCATCTGATGATGTCTTGCTGCCACCTACCGCCTTATGTTTGAATAGTTCGCTACAAACACTTGTAGGTATTGCAGATGTTCATTCGCAGTAAATCAGATTCTCCAAAGGTAAGCACCATAAAACGCAAAGCCTTCTATTTGTCCTCCAGCATGGCCCCTGAAATAGCCTGGTCCACAGAAGACTCTCATTCAATGACAAAATAATCTCTGTTCCGCCACTAGCGTCATTCTGTGATCTCTCTTTCGTTCTTCTTGGGCTAGGCTTACTTTTCTATTCAGAAAGAAAAATCTAGACCTCTTTCACAGGGAGATTTTTTTCAAAGACAAATAAAATGGTAAAAGCAAATTATTTACAGGATTACCCCATGGAGTGTGTAGTGTCATTATGTGTTAATGAAGTCTATTCATTCTGTCCCCTCTCTAGGATAACATAATCCCATTAATAGCAGCTTTGGGTCATTCAATACAAACACCTTCTTCTAGCTCTCAGTTATGATGTATTATCACTTTATTCTTCCGTACATCATACTAAATAATTTAGTCTATCACACTAAGTATCCCTTATATATCACTACGAAAGTTGCCTTTTCATTTCTTACCTTCTTGCAATTCACTGCCATTTTCCAAAGGCTTTTCTAACTCTTTTTCTGCTGTAGGTGCCATGCTTTTTGATGATAAAATATCTGGAGGAGTATGAAATCTGTAGTATTCCCCTAATCAACCATAAGAAAAGTAATGATTAGTATATTTATCACATCAAGTATTAGAAAATACAAAAATATTTGATTTCTTACCAGATTTATAACACATCTCCTTTATTGCTCTTTTTTCTT
Organism: Macaca nemestrina; assembly: GCF_043159975.1. Taxonomy (NCBI): domain Eukaryota; kingdom Metazoa; phylum Chordata; class Mammalia; order Primates; family Cercopithecidae; genus Macaca; species Macaca nemestrina. The sequence goes on along the minus strand of NC_092134.1, from coordinate 45,273,742 downwards.
CAATTTCTTCAGGGGTCTTTGTCCATAAACTAGAAGCATCTATAGGATATATATTTTTTAAATTAAATTGTCCCAAAGCCAAATAATCTGAAAATTTATAAACCAGAAAGGAAAATCCCAAATACTGTTCTCATGGATAGATTACTTTTTTATATTTTTAAAATCAATAATTTTCCATACTAGTAAATATTTCAAATTGCTACATTTTAAGTATTGAAAACAATGTCAAGAGAAAACAAAGGGCTATGTATTATGTACTTTGAAATGGGACACTGAATGTATAGACTCCATGTTGAGATGGTGTATGTTTATTTCGAGGTTGATGTAGGCATGAAAGACATGGAGCTTCAGCACACAGAAACAGTAATAAATAGCTCTGTGTATTCCTAAGCACAGAAACTATGGTGGCCCGTAGTCCATAGAAGGACATATTCCAACACAAAGACAGATTGAGAGTTTTTCTTCATGTTTATCTTATATATACACACTTTCTGGCACCACTGTGCTGGGTTGCTACGGGAGGCAAAGGATGACTAAAATGCAAAGACATGGGTCTTAAGCCTGTTCATACTCTTGTGAGGATGACTTAGAATAATGCAGATAACAGTGATTTATAGATTGTTAACTACTACATAGATCTCTACAACTTCAAGGATTAAATGTGAAACTGATATATTATTAACACATATGTAGATAAACAGATACACATGTGCATCAATGTTTTAGAAACAGTTATATATAAAAGAGAGCTTATTAGTATCTCTATAAACACCTATAGATATATAAATATATATATACATTTATATAGATATATATTTTATACTTTAAGTTCTGGGATACATGTGCAGAACGTGCAGGTTTGTTACATAGGTATACATGTGCCATGGTGGTTTGCTGCACCCATCAACCCTCTACAATAGGTATCTCTCCTAATGTTATCCCTCCCCTGGCCCCCCACTCTCAGACAGGCCCTGGTGTGTGATGTTCCCCTCCTCGTGTCCATGTGTTCTCATTGTTCAAGTCCCACCTACGAGTGAGAACATGTGGTGTTTGGTTTTCCATTCTTGTGTTAGTTTGCTGAGAATGATGATTTCCAGCTTCATCAATGTCCCTGCAAAGGACACGAACTCATCCTTTTTTATGGCTGCATAGTATTCCATGGCGTATATAAAGTGCCAATATATACTTAAGCATCATATCTGTCTCCCAGACATCATACAACAAAAACTTTCCAATCCAAAAGATCATAAATATGTTAGACTTAGAACATAATTGATTAAATTTGTTTAATACAATTATAATTATTTTCTCAGCAAAATCTGCCTTATATATTACATCATAAACCTTTATAGTTAAACACATATGTAGAAAATGTTGTGAGGTTTTTGAATGTGCATTGTAAACCTGAAAAAAGGTCTACTAACCATTTTGTTCATCTACTTCCTCTTCTTCCTCAAAATTAGTTTTTAAAACTAAAGGATGGTGGATCGGTCGTGATATATTTTCCTGAGGTTTCAGAGGTTCCTGACTCTGGGTTTGGAGTGGAATTCCTTCCTGACTTTCTTTCTGTAGTGTGATATCTGCAGAGAAAATGCAACATTTCAGTCCTTTCAAGATACATGTGATGATAAGTAGATTTAATAATCAATCATTGCCCTCCTAATTAACTATATATTATTTTTAAATGTGTACAATAATAATACAATAATGGATTGTGTTTCCACATACTAGCAATGATTAAACTGAAAATGAAATGAAAAATAATCCCATTTACAATAGCATCAAAGAGAAAAAAATATTTAGGAATTAATTTTAACATAAGGTGCAAAAATTTATATTCTGAAAAAGATTGTTGAAATAAGAAAAAATATTGTTGAAAGAAGTTAAAGAAATGTTGAAATGGAAAGATATCCTTGTTTATGGATTGATTTGTGGTTGGTATGGCAATATTTTCCAAATTAATCTATAGGTATGATACAACTCTTATCAAAATCCCAATAGACTTATTGGCAAAAATTGAGAAGCCAATTCTAAAATTTATATGGACATTATTACAAAACTAAAGTAATCAAGACTATCAGGACTAGCATAAAAATAAAAGTACATCTATGAATCACTGGAATAGGATTGCAAGACCAGAACTAAATATTTATATGAATCAATTTATGCTCAACTGATTTTCAACAAGGGTACACAGACCATTCAATGGGGGAAAAAATAGTATTTTCAACAAATGTTGCTGGGATGACTAGATTGCCATATGCAAAGTAATTAAGTTGCACAACTTCATCACATCAGAAATAAAAATTCAGACAAAGTGGATCTAAGAACAAAATGCAAGAGCTGCAATTATACAACTCATAGAAGAACCCTTAGGTCATGCAAAGCTTTTTTAGATATGACACCAAAAGAACAAGCAATTAATGAAAAATAGCCAGCCCCCTGGCACATGGAGGTGAGCCATGAAAGCGCCTGCCAACAAGGCCCAGATTTTGCTGGAAAGAGTTTCCAGCCTTCTCAGCCAGAGAATGAAGAAACACTCAGAACCCCAAGGTGGCACAGAAAGAATAAATAAGATCCAGCCTGGGCAACATGGCGAAACCCTATCTCTACAAAAAATACAAAAATTAGCCAAGTGTGATGGCACACACCTGGAGTCCCAGCTACTCAGGAGGCTGAAGTAGAAACATCACTTGAGCCCAAGAGGTTGAGGCTGCATTTAGCTGAGATCATGCCACTGCACTCTAGCCTGAGCAACAGAGCAAGACTCCGTTTCAAAACAAAAACAAACAAAACCAAATGAGATATCACTTCATACTACAATGATTACAATGATTAATTTTTTTAATTAAAAAGACAATAACAAGTGTTGACAAGGATGTGAAGAAACTGCAATCTTCTTAAATTGCAATTGGGAATGTAAAATGCTGTAGCTACTTTAGAAAACAATTTGGCAGTTCCTCAAAAGGTTAAACATGGAGTCATCCTATGTCTCATCTATTCCATTTTCAGCTACCTACCAAGAGATGTGAAAATATATGTCCATATTATACAAATGTAATCATTTGTACACAAATGTTTATATCAACATTGTTTATAACAGTCAAAAAGTGGAAACAACCTAAATTTCCATTCTCTGATAAATGGATAAATAAAATGTGGCATATCCATAGAATGGAGTGCTATTTGGCTATAAAAAGTAATAAAGTACTTTTGCATGTGAGAGCATGGATGAATTTTGAAAACATGCTAAGTGGAAAAAGTCATTCACAAAAATAGTATATTGTATGATCCCATTTATATAAAATATCAAAAATAGATACATTTATAGAAACAAGAAGTAGTGACTGTGTAGGTTTTGGGAATTGGGAAAAAGTAGGAGTAACCGTTAATGGGTGTGAGTTTCTTTTTTGGAGTTATCCAGTGTTCCATTGGAAAGAAATGAGGAGTAACTATTAATTGGTGTGGATTTCCTTTTAAGAGTGATCCAGTGTTCCAAAATCGAATATTGTTCTTTGATCCATTTTGAGTTAATTTTTGTTCATGATGTGATGCAGTTGTGCTACTTAATTACTTTGCATGTGGCTATCTAGTTGTCTTGGCACCATTTGTTGAAAATACTATTTTTCCCCATTGAATGGCCTATATGCCCTTGTTGAAAATCAATTGAGCATAAACTGATTCATATAAAAGTTTATTTCTGGTCTTACAATCCTGTCTCAGTGATATATAGATCAATTTTTATGCTAGTCCAAATAGTCTTGATTACTTCAGTTTTGTAGTAACTTGTAGACTTTGAAATCAGGAAGTGTAAGTCCTCCAAATTTGGTTTCCATTTTCCTGATTTTTTTTTTTTCCACTATTCTGGGTCCCTTAAATTTCCATATAAATTTTAGAATCACCTTCTCAATTTCTGCAAATAAGTCCATTGGGATTTTGATAAGTTCTACACTGAACCTGTGGATCAATTTGGAAAATACTGGCATACCAACCACAAAGTCAATCTACGAACAAGGGTATCTCTATTTTTCAAGGTGTTCTTTAATTTCTTTCAAAAATCTTTTGTAGTTTTCTGAATATAAACTTTGCACATCTTATGTTAAATTAATTCCTAAATATTTTTTCCTCTTTGATGCTATTGTAAGTGGGATTTTTTTCATTTCACTTTCAGTTTGTTCATTGCTACTGTAAAGTAACACAATCCATTACTGTATATTAATACTGTATCCTACAATGTTGCTGAACTTATTTCAAATAATTTTTAGATTTCTAGAATTTTCTAAATAAAAGATCATGCCAAATGCAAATAGAGATAATGTTGCATCTTTCTTTCCAATCTAGAAGCTTTTTAGCTGATTATACTGCAACAATTTCCCTGTCATGACTACAAATGACAAGAATGAACACCCTTGTCTTATTCCCAATCTTAGGGGTAAAGCTTTCAGATTTCATGAAGTATGATGTCAGTCCTGGATTTTTTATATATATTCTTTATCGGGTTGAAGAAGTTTTCTTCCGTTTCTAGTTTGTGGAATAGTTTTATAACGTATGTGTCAAATTTTTATCAACTGTTTTTTATTCATCTGTTAAGATGATCGTGTGTTTTTTGCTCTTTATTATATTACTATGGTATGTTATTATTATTACAGAAATGGATTTTGGGAAGTTAAACCAACCTTGCTTCCGGGTTAATCTCACTTAGTTATGGAATATAATCCCATTTTAAAGCTGTCAGATTTAGTGTAATCAAATTTTGTTAAGTATTTTTCAGTTCTATATTCATAGGAAAAGTTGGTCTGTAGTTTTCATGCAATGTCTTAGAGCATCTCACAGATATGAGTCGGAAAATGTTCCGTGGTCTTTTGTTTTTTTGGAAGAATTTGTGACAAATTAGTACTAATTCTTCTTTAAATGCTGCTTATAATTCAATATTGGAGCCATCTGAGCCCAGATTTTAATAGTGGCAATGTTTTAAAATATCAAATCAATCTCTTTATTCCTATAGATGTACTCAAATGTTTTTTTTCTAGAGTCAGTGTTGGTAGTTTGTGTCTTTCTAGAAATTTGTCTATTTTATCTAAGTTATCTAATTTGTTGAAATATAGTTGTCCACATTATTCCCTTTTAAATCTTTTTTTTTCGTAATATTGGGAGTGATGTCTCATTTTTCATTTCTGATTTTATTTTTGTTTGTTTGTTTGTTTTTGAAACGGAGTCTCGCTCGGTCGCCCAGGCTGGAGTGCTGTGGCCGGATCTCAGCTCACTGTAAGCTCCGCCTTCCGGGTTCACGCCATTCTCCTGCCTCAGCCTCCCGAGTAGCTGGGACTACAGGCGCCCGCCGCCTCGCCCGGCTAGTTTTTTGTATTTTTTTTAGTAGAGACCGGGTTTCACCGTGTTCACCAGGATGGTCTCGATCTCCTGACCTCGTTATCTGCCCGTCTCGGCCTCCCAAAGTGCTGGGATTACAGGCTTGAGCCACCACGCCCGGCCTCATTTCTGATTTTAGTAACTTCAGCCTATCTCTTTTTTTCTTGGTCAGTCAAGTTAAAGATTTTTAATTTTCCTGATTTTATCAAATTACAAATTTTGCTTTCCCTGATTTTCTCTATTGGTTTTCTTTATTCATATTCTCTAGTTCATTAATTTCTGCTTTAATTTTTATTACGTGCTTCATTCTGTTTGCTTTAGGTTTAATGTGCTCTTCTTTTTCCAGTGTCTTAAGGTATAAGTCTAGGTTATCCATCTGAGATTTTTAAAAAAATACATAGGCATTTACAACTTATAAATATTCTTCTAAGCACTGCTTTACTTAGATGCCATGAGTTTTGGTATGCTATGTTTTACTTTTATTAAACATAAAGTATTGGCTAATTACCCTTGTAATTTTCTTGTAATTTCTTGGTTATTTACACATGTGCTATTTAATTTTCACATATTTGTGAATGTCCTAATTTTTTTCTCTCAAAGTTTTAAACCATTATATTAAGAAAAAATACACTGCATGATTTCAATCATTTTAAATTTATTCAGGCTTTTCTTATCACCTAGTATGTGATCTATACTGGAAAATGTTTCTTGTGCACTGGAGAAAAATGTGTATTTTACTGTTAAATGGAGTGCTTCGCTGATGTCTGTTAGGTCTAGATGCTTTACAGTTGTTCAATTCTTTTATTTTCTCATTTATAATTGCTTGCATGGTATATATTTTCCATTCTTTTATTTTCAGCTTGTTTGTTCTATTGAATTTAAAAAGTGTTTTCTATAGACAGCTATAGTTTTATCTTTAATTTTATTCTCACAATCTCTGCTTTTTGATTGAATTTTTTAATACATTCACATTTAATGTAATTATTGACATAGTTGGATTTAGGTGCACTATTTTACTTTGTTTTCTATATGTTTCATGTTCTGCTGTTTCTCTTTCTTTTACACTGATGAATATTTTCTAGTATAATATTAAATTCCTTTGATCATTCTTCATTTTTTACATTATTTTCTTAGATTGCTCTATGGCTTACTATATGCTTCTTAACATCAGAATCGATTTCACTTTTATTAATTTAACGCCAGTGAGATACATACAAGAGGTTACTTCTATGCTCTATGCTCTCTTCCTTCTTCTGTGCTATTGTTACCTATATTACATTTCTATACATGACAAACCCAGTTATACATTGTTATAATTATTACTTAAGATAATTGTATGTTTCTTAAAGGAGCAAAGAGGGGGAAAAAAGATCAAGTAGGTATTTATAGTTTGTTCTATAAACAGAGACTATTAACCTTTTTAATTATAACTTCTAATTCTTATCATTTGTTCCTATGGATTTGTGTTACTATCTGGTGTCATTTCTTTGTCATCATAAAGTTTTGCTTCCATCTGCCTTTGTATGGCTATTTTTTAAATATATTACATTTCTAAATGTAATAGACTAAAAAATATAATTTTATATATTGTTTTATAAAATTTTTAAATCAGATTATAGAAGGAAAAGAAATATGCCCTTATGATAGTTTTATAGTTACACAACTACATTTATCAGCATACTTTGTTTCTTCATATGGATTTGAAATACTGACACAGATCACTTGCTTTCCACCTGAAAGTTTTCCTTTAGTATTTCTTTTCAGGTGAACATACTGGCAACAAATTCTCTCAGTTTTTGTTTTCTGGGAATGTCTTTATTTGCCTTTTTATTTTTGAAATACAGCATTTAAAACTAGTTTTCTGAACAAAGATTCTTGATTGCCACAACTTTTGTTCTTTCAGTCTACAGTGAATACTGCCTATATTGTTTCTGATGGGAAGGTAGCTGTTAATCATACTGGAGTTCTATTATATGTAATAAAATACTTTTATCTTCTTGTTTTCCAGAATTTGCCTTTATCACTGGTATTTATCATTTTTATATGATGTGTCTGGCTGCAGATATATTTGTGTATATCCAACTTAGAGTTTGTTGAGCTTCTTGTATATTCAGATTAATTTTTTAATCAAATTTGGGGAATTTCAGCCATTATTTTTTCTTTCCTTACATTTTGGTAAAATGCCTCATATTTATCTTAGGCTTTGTTCATCTCTTTTTCATTTATTTTTCTCTTGGTTTTTGAGATTATATAATCTACGTTGATTTATCTTCAAATTTACTGGTTCTTTCTTTTGCAGTTCTCAAATCTACCCTTGATCCCTTATAGTATTTTTTTTCCATTTCAGATATTGTGTGCTCAACTCCAAAATTTCCATTTTTTAGGTTTTTTTTCATGGTTTTTATCCATTGATAGTCTCTATTGTTGAGATGTTGTCATAATACTCTTCTTTACTTCTTTAGGCAGGAGTTTAGGTCTTTGGACATACTATAATTACTGCTTTAAATCATTGTCTGCTCATGAACACTTTTCCAAGGAAGACATATATGCAGCCAACAAACATATGAAAAAGTGCTCATTATCACTAATCATTAGAGAAAGGCAACTCAAAACTACAATGAGATACTATCTCACACTAATCAGAATGGCTATTATTAAGAAGCTAAAAAATAACAGATGCTGGTGAGGCTGCAGAAAAAAGGGAATGCTTATACACTACTAGTGGGAATGTACAGTTAGTTCAGCCATTGTGGAGAGCAGTTTGGCAATTTCTCAAAGAACTTAAAACAGAAATACCATTTGACCTAGCAATCCCATTATTTGGTATATACAGCCTACCATGAAGACACATGTATGTGTATGCTCATCACAGCTCTATTCACAATAGCAAAGACATGGAGTCAACCTAAATGCCCAACAGTGGTAGACTGGATAAAGAAAATGTGGCACATATACACGATGAAATACTACACAGCCACAAAAAAGAATGAGATCATGTCCTTTGCAGCAACATGAACGGAGCTGGAGGCCATTATCCTAAGCGAATTGACACACTAATAAAAAACAAAACACTGCACCTTCTCACTTATGAGTGGGAGCTAAACATTGAGTATACATGGACACAAAGAAGGGAAGAACAGACACTGGGGCCAACTTGAGGGTGGAGGGTGAGAGGAGCGTGAGGATTGAAAAACTACCTATCAGGTACTATGCATGTCTTCTTCATCATTAGACGAGATTCAATACTCAGGCTTTAGCTGCAGAAAGACATACTTCTTTTTTTTTTTTTTTTTTTTTTTTTTTTAGAAAGACATACTTCTTCTGAGATTAATTTAGAATGATGATGATAATAACACTGATTACTCATTCTTTGCCAAGAATTCTAAACTACTGAGTATTAATCTGTTAAATTCCTAAAACCCAATGACAGGTACTATTACTATCTCTACCATACAGATGAAGAAATTAGGCCAGAGAGGTACTAAGTTGCCCATGTTTACAGTGGCAAATATGTGGTAGATTGATATTTCAAGCTAGTCTGAGCTAGAGTTACTATTCTTAATCTTTGCCTATTCTGGTTCCAAAATCTAGCTCGGGAGCTTCTGGAGTAACTGCAGTACATAGAGAAGGACAACTAGCTCAGAACCAAGGGTTGGTGAAGGAAACACGGATCCAGCAGGGTCTGAGGTCAGTTCTGTCCCTAATCTTTTCAATTGTATAAGCCAAGAATTCCAATTTTCCCTTAAATCAAATTGAGTTGGGTTTCTCTCCTTAAAACCAGTAATATGCTGGAGTAGGCTCAGATAAGCATGTAGAACTGGCAAATTTTCAGGAATTTTGCAAGCATACTGATGTCATATTTATAGCTTGAAATTGGCTGTAGAGACAATATTTTCTTTGATGGCAACTGGCAAATGTGAACCACCAGAGCTGTTTTGTTTTGGATTTTTTCCCATTTGTTTTTTGGGGTAGAGTAGCAAGGTAGGGGAAAGGAGCCAGTTGTTAAAACATTTAGAACTACTCCGCTGTTTATGACCAAGGGAGTCTCTATGAGTACTCATAAGAGACTACTATATCACATCATGCCAGGGCATTTCATACATGAACATCTACTTTCTATGCTTTGTCAATTTTCAAAAGAAATTCAGTTTTTTTTTTTTAAACAGATGTCATAAACACAGTCGTCATAATGCAGTATTTCCTATTCCCATAAATACCTTCATAGCTAGAACACACATGCAATACAAAGCACGTAGGTTAAAAGAAACTTTTGTATAAACAAATTATTTATAACTAAACAAGTTGCTTTTATTTAGACTCACAGGAATTGGGCACTGTCCTCCTCTTGTCCTTCAAAGAGTACAAGAAATGCTAATTTTTGTAAAATTCACAGAGCAGAGGTTCTTCACAAATTATTTTTCTTCCCTTTTCACTAATTCTTTAAGAGCATCCGCATGGAATTGTTTGGTTAGGGCATTAGGGCAAACATATACAACACTTGTATAGATTTTTAAATAACTGACTGATATTCTTTGTAGTATTTTTGCCAAAAAAAAAAATAGTTTAATCTAAATGTGATTAGGAGGAAACAAATGAACAAATCCCCAATTTAAAAGATATCCTACAAAGCAACTAGCCTGAACTCTTTTAAAATGTATATGACATGGGGCAGGGTGCAGTGGTTCACGCCTCTAATCCTAGCACTTTGGGAGGTCAAGGTGAGTGAATTTCTTGAATCCAGGAGTTGAGACCAGCCTAGATAATATGGCGAGATCTCATCTCTACCAAAACTTACAAAATTAGTCAGGCATGGTGGCATGAGCCTGTGGTCCCAGCTACTCAGGAGACTGAGGTGAGAGGATCACTCGGGCCCAGGAGGTCAAGGATGCAGTGAGCTGTGTTCATACCACTGCACTCCAGCCTGGGCAACAGAGCAAGATGCTGTCTCAAAAAAAAAAAAAAACCAAAAAAAAAGGAAAAAAACATGTATATGACAAGGAAGAAAAAAAAATCCTGGGAATTTTTTTAAAGAGACATCAGATTTTTAAAAAGAAATTAAATAAAGAGACATGACAACCAATTGCAATGAATGATGCTTAATTGTAAATTGGATGGGGGGGGGAAACAATTTTAAGGCTGCTCTACTCAATGTTTGGTCCCAAGAACCTATGAGCTTATTAGAAATTCAGAGCCTCAGGCTCCAGCCCAGATATACTGAATCAGACTGCAGTTTAAACAAGATTGTCAGATGATTCCTATGCATACTAAATTTTGAGGAAGCACTGCTATTAAAAGAATTATTGCATAATTAGGAAAATATGATACAGATTGAATATTACACATTGCTGATTCTATCAATGTTAAATTCCCTATATATGATAGTCATGTGTGGTTATATAGAAGAAGGCCCTTGAACTTAGAAGGTACATGCTGAAGTATTTAGCAATGAAATGTGAGGATATTTGCAACTAACTCCCAAATGGTTCCAAGAAAAACAAAAATTTAGAAATGTGTATTTGTACCTTATATGCAGATATGTAAATACAGTAAAGAGAAAAGAGAAAGTAAATGTGACAAAATGTTAATTGGTGAAGATAGGTGAAGAATACATGGAGAGCTAGTGTTCACTGAACTATTCTTGCAAATTTTCTGTAAGTTACAAAATGTCTTTAAAAGTTGAGAGGAAAACAAAAGTATAATGAAGCATTAGTTTAATTGGTGGTCTAAGTGGTGACTGAGAATTGTTTTGTTTTTTGGTGGTGGTGGTTCTAAGCTCCCCAGGTAATTCTAACGTGGAGCCAGAACTGAGAGCCTGTGGGTGAGACAAACATCAGATGGGGTATCTGGGCTTCTGAGCTTCATGTGATTTAAGAGAACAAGTTTCAGAAAAGGGAGGGAAATATAAATTGAGAAAGAGAAAAGAAACCGTATTTAATGGAAGTACATGTAACGCAGAAGTGCTAGAATGTCTCACTCTATACTGTAAATTAAAGGGGAAAGGCCGTCTTCTATTAAATACAAAAAACTTTAATAGATTTGAAAAGAAGTCTATTGAGTAGAGTGGAATAGAAGTAGCCCCTCAGAAGGCAGAAGGCAGATCAGGAGGTCTGATGCATTGGTCATTCAAATGACAAAATGTATTGGAGTATACTTTAAATGTCATGTCTGATTTTTGTGATATTCTTCTTCTTCTTTTTTTTTTTTTTTTAGAGACAGAGTCTCGCTGTCGCCCAGGCTGGAGTGCAGTGGCACCATCTGAGCTCACTGCAAGCTCCACCTCCCGGGTTCACGCCATTCTGCTGCCTAAGCCTCCCGAGTAGCTGGGACTACAGGCGCCCTCGACCACGCCCGGCTAATTTTTGTATTTTCTTTTTTTTTTTTTTTTTTTTTTTAGTAGAGACGGGGTTTCACCGGGTTAGCCAGGATGGTCTCGATCTCCTGACCGTGTGATCCGCCCGTCTCGGCCTCCCAAAGTGCTGGGATTACAAGTTTGAGCCACCGCGCCGGCCTAATTTTTGTATTTTCAGTAGAGACGGGTTTCACCGTATGAGCCAGGATGGTCTGGATTTCCTGACCTTGTGATCCGCCCGCCTTGGCCTCCCAAAGTGCTGGGATTAGAGGCGTGAGCCATCGCGCCCAGCGGAGATACTTTTAGAGTCAGACGGAACTATGTTTGAATTCAGAAACTGCCACTTATGAGAGGTATTATCTTGCCTAAGATACTTGGCTTCTATGGACCTCATTTTCTTCATCTGTAAAACCGGGAGACTAACTGTATCTATTGGGCCAGTGTTTATGATTAGATAAAATTCGGCCTGAAAAGTACTCAGCATAGCAGTGCCACAGGGAATACACTTAACAGATTATTCTAAAACACTGGGTATGCGATTTTCTAATCTCTTATAACTCCACTTCATTTTTTAAAAGTCACAATTAAACTGCAAGTTTATACAGTCCTAAAAAGCAAAATGTGGAGCCCTTAAACATGACTAACAAATGTTAAGTCTGAAGAAGTAATATTTTTTTTAGGTTTTGATGCTCTTTGGACCTCCTATGAGAATAGACGCAGTATGTAGTCAGGATGAAGAATCTGCCACCCAACACAAATTACACCGGGGGCTACCATTTGGTGTGCTATGGCATTTTCTTAACCCCATTCTTCCTTCCCCAGAGAGGAAAGAACTAAACTGAAGAACTTTTATCCTTCTAACCATTATGAATTACCTTTTTTTCTAAAACACACACACACACACACAAATTAGTCTGCGTGTACTGACTTTTCAAGACTTCAAATAAAAGGCAGATAATAAACACAGAGGCTAGACATTCTAAAGAAAGCTGACCAAAGTTTAATTTAAAGTGGCCAAATCAGTTGTCCAAGAGATCACTGGACACTGACCTAGAATAAATAAAAATCAAATGATCCCATTCAATTGTTCATTACAGGATAAAGTGGCAACTAGCCAAGGAAAGATGAGTAATTTCCATGTTCAAGCTAGCTACTGTGTTTGGAACAAATTTTCCTTCAGCAAAATATAAAAACTTTTTTTAAAACAATAGCTTGTCTAAGAGAGTATATAACCTCTAATGTATACCATAGGAGAAAGAATAAGTGCCTGCCAGGCTTGCAAAGAAAGTCCAAACTGTACTCAGAAAATGTCTAGGGAATTTTTATGGTAAATAATAACAGAATTATGTTTTCTTGCATAAACCAATTCTTAATTGGTTTAGCAGCTATTTGCTTTTAAACTTAGAAATGATAACCAGAAAGATTATGTTCTCTTTTAAAATTCTATGGTTTATAAATACATAAATAAAATATCTTCTAAAAGAGTCCAAAACCTTTTAAAATTCACTAGCAGGTTGAAGTTTAAATTGCAAAAAGAGTAACTGGCAGTTTTATACCCCCAGACAAAAAAATGTAGGACTCCTGATAATTGCATTTAGTGCTTAAAGATAACATACAATGGCAAATCATATAATAAGAAATTGCCTTTGGCAAGTGCCTTATACCGGAAGAGCACAGCTGGTGATTTAGACAGCACTGCTGTGGATCCAGCTCACCTACTTAATATGGACTATGTGACAGATCTCAATTCATCAAGCAGAAGTCTTAAAGCTTCACAGGTTGCACATTTAAATATCTAAATTTTATCTTATTTTAGCCTGAGAGAAAATTACACACATTGTACAATGTTCTGTATGAACCTATATTTAGCCAGTTACAATTTGCTATGAAATGGTTTGTAATAACCCCACTCTAAATTTATCAATTAATCATATGCATTTGCTGACACTCATAAAGGTGGATATTCACAAAGGTATTACTTTATAATTTAATCTTTGGTCTTCCCGGAATCAAATTATACCTTCTGAGGTATTGAAATATTTCCAAATAAAGAGGCAATGCAGTAGTTCAATACGTATTTCAACTGAGCTTGTTAGTTTATCTACAGTCTGGAAAGTGAATCCTTTTCCCTAGAGTACAGAAATGTGTCAAGCAGAGGGAAAATAGTTACAGATTTAACATACATAAATGCCATTCAGGGATTCCCGGAGTAGAACCGGCCACTATGTGAGAGCCAATACTATGTGGCTATGTTAGGTGCTCAAGATTTTTCAGTGAACAAAATAAAAATTCTTGCTCTTATGGTACTTTCATTCTATAGGAAGGAGTCACACAACAAACAATAGACATATTAAACAAGTAAATTATATTGTATCTGAGAAATCATTGGGGATATGGCAATGAGAAACTAGGCAAAGAAGTTTGGAAGTGTGTAAGGCATGCATGGGAAAGCTGACTACATTTCAAATACAGTGTTCAGAATAGTCTTATGTAAAACATAATATTTTAGCAAGGCTGTGAAGAAATAAAGAAGTTAGCCATGAAGATATTGAGGGAAGAGTGTTTTGCACAAAGACCCTAAAGCAGGAACATGCTAACATACGCTAGGTAAAGCAAGTATACAGTGTGATTGGAGTAGGGCAAGCAAGCATACGGGTGAGTGATATAGTTTCACTATGTCCCCACCCAAATTTCATCTTGAATTGTAACTTCCCCAATTCTCACATATGGTGGAAGGAACCTGGTGGGAGGTAATTGAATCATGGGGGTGGGTCTTTCCTGTGCTGTTCTCATGATAGTGAATAAGTCTCACGAGACCTGACGGTTTTAAAAACAAGAGTTTTCCTGCACAAGCTCTCTCTCTTTGCCTGCTGCCATACATGTAAGATGTGACTTGCTCCTCCTTGTCTTCCACCATGATTGTGAGGCCTCCCCAGCCATGTGGAACTGTAAGTCCATTAAACCTCTTTCTTTTGTAAATTGCCCAGTCTCAAGTGTCTTTATCAGCAGCGTAAAAATGGACTAATACAGTAAACTGGTACCAATAGAGTGGAGCACTGCTGGAAAGATACCCAAAAATGTGGAAGCAACTTTGGAACTGGGTAATAGGAAGAGGTTGGAACAGTTTGGAGGTCTCAGAAGAACACAGAAAAATGTGGGAAAGTTTGTAACCTCCTAGATACTTGTTGAATGGCTTTGACCAAAATGCTGATAAAGATATGGACAATGAAATCCAGACTGAGGTGGTCTCAGATAGAGATGAGGAACTTGTTGGAAACTGGAGCAAAGGTGACTTTTACTAAGTTTTAGCGAAGAGACTGGCAGCACTTTGCCCCTTCCCTAGAGATTTGTGGAACTTTGAATTTAAGAGAGATGATTTAAGGTATCTGGCAGAAGAAATTTCTAAGCAGCAAAGCATTCAGGATGTGACTTGGGTGTTTTTAAAGGCATTCAGTTCTAAAAAGAAAACAGAGCTTAAAAGTTTGGAAGATTTGCAGCCTGACAATGAGATATAAAAGAAAATCCTATTTTCTGAGGGGAAATTCAAGCCAGCTGCAGAAATTTTCATAATTAACAAGAAGCCGAATGTTAATCTCCAAGATAATGGGGAAAATGTCTCCAGTGTATGTCAGGGACCTTCATGGCAGCCCCTCTTATCACAGGCCCAGAGACCCAGGAGGACAAAATGGTTTCATGGGCTAGGCCCAGGGTCCCCATGCTGTGTGCAGCCTATGGAGTTGGTGCCCTGTGTCCCAGTCACTCCAACATGGCTGAAAGGGGCCAAGGTACAGCTCAGGCCGTGGTTTCAGAGGGTGCAAGCCCCAAGTCTTGGCAGCTTCCATGTGGTGTTGAGATTGCAAGAGCACAGAATTTAAGAACTGGGGTTTGAGAACCTCTGCCTAGATTTCAGAGGGCATATGGAAATGCCTGAATGCCCAGGCAAAAGTCTGTTGCAGGGGCAGGGCACTCATGAAGAACCTCTGCTAGGGCAGTTTGGAAGGAAAACGTGGAGACAGCACTGCCACACAAAGTCCCTACTGGAGCACTGCTTAGTGGAGCTGTGAGAAGAGGGCCACTGTCCTCCAGACCAGAATGGTAGATTCACCAACAGCTTGAACCATGTGTCTGGAAAAGCCACAAACAACACCAGCCAATGAAAGCAGCCAGGAGCAGGGGCTATACTCTGCAAAGCCACAGGGGCAGAGCAGCCCAAGACCATGGGAACCCACTTTTTGCTTCAGTGGGACCTGGATGTGAGACCTGGAGTCAAAGGAGATCATTTTGAGCTTTAAGATTTGTCTGCCTGCTGGATTTTGGACTTGCATGAGGCCTGTAGCCACTTTGTTTTGGTTAATTTCTCCCATTTGGAATGTCTGTATTTACCCAATTCCTGTAACCCCATTGTATCTAGGAAGTAACTAGCTTGCTTTTGATTTTACAGGATCATAGGCAGAAGGGACTTGCCTTGTCTCAGATGAGACTTTGAACTGTGGACTTTTGAGTTAATGTTAAAATGAGTTAAGACTTTTGGGGAATGTTGGGAAGGCATTATTGGTTTTAAATGTGAGGATATGAGTTCGGGAGGGGTCAGGGATGGAATGATATGGTTTGGCTGTTTCCCTACCCAAATCTCATCTTGAATTGTAACTCCCACAATTCCCACCTGTTGTGGGAGGAACTCAATGGGAGGCAATTGAATCATGGGGGCAGGTATTTCCCATGCTGTTCTCGTAATAGTGAATAAGTCTCATGAGATCTGACAATTTCGAAAAGAGGAGTTTCCCTGCACAAACTCTCTTTTCCTGCTGCCATCCATATAAGATGTGACTTGCTCCTCCTTGCCTTCCTCCAGGATTGGGAGGCCTCCCCAGCCATGTGGAACTGTAAGTCCATTAAATTTCTTTCTTCTGTAAATTGCCCAGTCTTGGGTATGTCTTTATCAGCAGTGTAAAATCAGACTAATATAGTGTGGTAGAAAATTTCAGAGAGTTAACAGGGCACCAGATAAAATAGAGTCTCTTGTTATATTTGGGAGTCACTGACATGTGGATCATATTCAAAATCATAAGGCCAGATGAGACTACCAAGAAAGTAAATAGAGAAAAAAAGAACCAAGAACTAATTCCTAAAACACTGCACATGCAAGAGATTGGGGAAAAGAGGAAGAAGAACCTGGGGAGAGTGGTAACATAGCATTAGGAAGGAAGAAGAAAAACAAAGAGACCAAGGTTGAAACGAAAGAGAAAAAATGTTAAATACAGTTGGAGAGAAGGGTAGGTCACCCACAAAGGGAAGTCCATCAGGCTAACAGTGAACCTTTCAGAAGAAACCTTACAAGCCAGAAAAGATTGGAAGCCTACATTCTACATTCTTAAAGAAAAAATAATTCCATCCGAGAATATCACATCCAGGCAAACTAAGTTGCATAAGTGAAGGATAAATAAAATCATTTGCAGACAAGCAAATGCTGAGGGAATTTTTTACCACCAGACATGCCTTACAAGAGGCCCTGAAAGATAACACTAAATATGGAAAGGAAAGACAGCTACCAGTACCTACAAAAACACATTTAAGAACACAGACCAGTGACATTATAAAGAAACCACAAAAACAAGTCTGCATAAAAACCAGTTAACGACATGATGAGAAGATCAAATCCACACATATCAATGTAACCTTGAATGTAAAGGAGCTAAATGCACCAATTAAAAGGCACAGAGTGGCAAGCTGGAAAAGAAGCAAGACCCACTAGTATGCTGTCTTCAAGACACCTGTTGCACATATTATACCATGATACCCATAGGCTCAAAATAAAGAAATTGTGAAAAATCTACCAAGCAAATGGAAAACAGAAAATATCAGGGGCTGCAATCTTAATTTCAGGCCAAAGAGACTTAAACCAACAAGATTAAAAAACATAAAGAAACACATTATACAATGGTAAAGGGTTCAATTCAACAAGAAGACCTAACTATCCTAAATATATACACATCCAACACAAGAGCACCCAGATCCATAAAGCAAGTTCTTAGAGACCTACAAAGAGACTTAGATTCCCATACCATAATAGTGGGAGACTTCAACACCCCACTGACAGCAGTAGACAGATTGTCAATGCAGAAAAGCAGAGATATTCAGGACCTAAACTCAAAACTTGACTAAATGGATTTAACAAACATCTACAGAACTCTCCACTTCAAAACAACAGAATATAGATTCTTCTCATCATCACATGACATATACTCCAAAATTGACCATACATTTCGACATAAGACAATACTCAGCAAATTTAAAAACAAAAAACAAAAAACAAAAAACTGAAATCATACCAACCATGCCCTCAGGCCACAGCACAATAAAAATAGGAATCAATACTAAGAAAATCACCACTACCATACAATTACATGGAAATTAAACAACCTGCTGTTGATTGACTTTTTGGTAAACAATGAAATTATGGCAGAAATCAAGAAATTCTTTGAAACTTATGAGAACAGATACAACATACCAGATTCTCTGAGATACAGCTAACTCAGTGTTAAGCAGGGAAGTTTATAGCACTAAATAGGCTAAATGACCTATAGTATTAAAAACACTAAATGACTATATCAAAAAGAAAGACCTCAAATTAACAACGTAGCATCACAACTAGAAGAACTAGAGAAGCAAGAGAATATCAACCCTAAAACTGGCAGAAGACAAGAAATTACCAAAATTAGAGCTGAACTGAAGGAAATGGAGACACAAAAAGCCATATAAAAGACCAGCAAATCCAGGAGTTGATTTTTTGAAAAAATTAATAAGAAAGATAGACTGCTACCTAGACTAATAGAGACGAAAAAAAGAGAAGATCCAAGTAAACACAATTAGAAATAACAAAGGGAGGCCAGGTTCAGTGGCTCATGCCTATAATCCCAGCACTTTGGGAGGCCAAGGCAGGCAGATAACTTGAGGCCAGGAGTTCGAGATCATCCTGGCCAACATCGCGAAACCCAGTCTCTACTAAAAATACAAAAATTAGTCAGGCATGGTGGTACATGCCTGTTATCCCATCTACTTGGGAGGCTGAAGCAGGAGAATCATTTGAACCCTGGAGACAGAGGTTGCAGTGAGCCAAGAAAAAAAAAAAGACAAAGGGAACATTACCACCGACACCACAGAAATACAAAAACCTATCAGACACTACTATGAACACCTCTATGGGAACAAACTAGCAAATTTAGAAGAAATGAATATATTCCTAAACACATGCAACCTCCCAAGACTGAACAAGGAAGAAACTGAAACCCTGAAGAGACCAATACTGAGTTCTATAAATGTATAAGAAAAAGCCTACCAAGCAAAAAACAAAAAACAAAACAAAAAAAAGCCAACCCCAGGGCCAGATTCATAGCCAAGTTATATCAGATTTATAAAGAAAAGCTGGTGCCATTCCTACTGAGACTATTTCAAAAAACTGAGGATGAGGGACTCCTCCCTAACTCATTCTATGAGTTCAGCATCATTCTGATACCAAAACATGGCAGAAACAAAACCAAAAAACAAACAAACAAAAAAAAATGCCAATATTCTCAATGAACACAGATGCCAAAATCCTCAACAAAATACTAGCAAATCAAATTCAGCAGCACATCAAAAAGCTGATCCATCATGATGAAGTATGCTATATCCCTGGGATTCAAGATTGGTTCAACAAACACAAATCAATAAATATGACTGATTACATAAACAGAACTAAAAATAAAAACCGTATTGAGAAATGATTATCTCAATAGATGCAGAAAAGGCTTTTAATAAAATTCAACATCCCTTCATGTTAAAAACCCTCAGTAAGCTAGGAATTGAATAAACATACTTCAAAATAATAAGAGCCATCTATATAAAACCCAGAGCTTATATCAGACTGAATAAGCAAAAACTGGAAGCATTCCCCCTTGAAAAAATGGAAGAAGACAAGTATATACTCTCTCACCACTCCTATTCAACATAGTATTCAAAGTCCTGGTCAGATCAACCAGGTAAGAGAAAGAAATAAAAGGCATCCAAATAGGAATCAAGGAAGTCAAATTATCCCTGTTTGCAGATGACATAATTCTTTATCTAGAAAACCTCATAGTCTCTGCCCAAAAGTTCTTTGATCTGATAAGCAACTTCAGCAAAAGTTTAGGATACAAAATTAACATACAAATATCAGTAGCATTCCTATACACCAACAACATCCAAGCCAAGAGTCAAATCAGGAACGCAATTCCATTAATAACTGCCACAAAAAGAATAATATACCTAGGGATACAGCTAACCAGAGAGGTGAAAGATCTCTACAATGAGAATTACAAAACACTGCCCAAAGAAAGCAGAGATGATGCAAATGAATGGAAAAACATGCCATGCTCATGGATAGGAATAATCAACATCATTAAAATGGCAATGATGCCCAAAGAAATTCACAGATTCGATGCTATTTCTATCAAACTACCAATGACATTCTTCACAGAATTAGAAAAATATATTTTAAAATTAATATGAAACCCAAAAGGAGCCCAAAGAGCTAAGGCAATCTTAAAGCAAAAAGAACAAAGAGGGAGGCATCATGTTACCCAACTTCAAACTATACTACAGGGCTACGGTAACCAAAACGGCATGATAATGGCACAAAAAAAGACACATAGACCAATGGAATAGAATAGAAAGTGTAGAAATAATGCCTCACAACCTACAACACACCTACAACCATCTAATCTTTGACAAAGGTGACAAAAATAAGAAACAGGGAGAGGACTCCCCACTCAATAAATGATGCTGGGATAACTGGCTTGCCATATATAGAAAATGGAAACTGAAACCCTACCTTATACCACATACAAAAATTAACTCAAGATAAAGACTTCAATGTAGGCCGGGTGCGGTGACTTATGCCTGTAATCCCAGCACTTTGGGAAGTTGAGATGGGCGGATCACAAGGTCAGAAGATTGAGACCATCCTGATCAACATAGTGAAACCCCATCTCTACTATTAAAAAAAAAAAAAAAAAAAAAAAAAAAGCCAGGCATGCTGGCATGCCCCCGCCTGTAATCTCAGCTACCTGGGAAGCTGGGGCAGGGGAATCACTTGAACCCAGGAGGCAGAGGTTGTAGTGGGCCGAGATCTCACCATTGCACTCCAGCCTGGCAACAGAGTGAGACTCCATCTCAAAAATAAATAAATAAATAAACAAATAAATAAATAAAATTTTAAAACAATTTTAAAAAGACTTATATGTAAAACCTAAAACTATAAAAACCCTGGAAGATAACCTAGGAAATACCATTCTGGACATAGGACATGGCAAAGATTTCATGACAAAGATGCCAAAAGCAATTGCAATAAAAAAGTTAACAAAAAGGATTTAATTAAACTAAAGAGCTTCTGCACAGCAAAAGAAACTATCAACAGAGTAAGCAGACAACCTACAGAATGAGAGAAAATATTTGCAAACTATGTATCTAACAAAGGTCTAATATCCAGAATTTATAAAGGACTTAACAAGCAAAAAACTAACAACTTTATTAAAAAGTGGGCAAAGAACACGAACACTTTTCAAAAGAAGACATAAATGTGGCCAAAAGCATATGAAAAAATGCTCAACATCACTAATCATTACAGAAACACAAATCAAAACCATAATGAGTTACTACCTCATAACAATAAGAATGGCTATTTATTAAAAAGTCAAAAAATAACAGATGCTGGTGAGGTTACAGAGAAAAGGGAACACTTATATACTGCTGGTAGGAATGTAAATTGATCCAGCCACTATGCAAAGCAATGTAGCAATTATTTGAAGAACTTAGAAGAGAATTACCATTTGACCCAGCAATCCTATTATTGGGTATATACACACAGGAACATAAATCATTCTACTATAAAGACATATGTACATGTGTGTTCATCACAGCACTATGCGCAATAGCAAAGACATGGAATCAACCTAAATGCCCATCAATGGTAGATTAAATAAAGGAAATATGGTATATATATGCCATGGATTACTACACAGCCATAAAAAATAATGAGATCGTGTCCTTTGCAAGAACATTGATGGAGCTGAAGACCATCATCCTTAGCAAACTAATGCAGAAAAAAAATCCAAATGCCACATGTTCTTACTTACAAGTGGCAGTTAAATGATAACACATGAACCCAAAGAGAGGGACAACAGATACTGGGTACTGGGGCCTAATCGAGGGTGGAGGCTGGTAGGAGGGAGAGGATCAGAAAAAATACTTATCAGGTACTATGCTTATTATCGAGGTGATGAAATTGTCTGTACACCAAATCCCCATGACACACAGTTTACCTATATAGCAATCCTGCACATGTACCCCAGAATAAAAGTTAAAGAAAAAAAAAGAAAGAAAAATGAAGAGAATGTGTCCTGCAAGCTGGATAGGAAAATTATGTCAAGAAGGAAGGGGTGATTAAATGTGTCAAATCCTGCTCATGGTTCAAGTTATGTAAGGACTAGGAATTGGCCACTGGATTTAATAATGTGTATGTGACAGTTGAAAGGAGTGAATAAGCCTGATTTGCATGGGATTAAGAAATAATTGGGGGAGGATTTGGTGACCACAATAATAAATAATTGCTTTGAGGAGAACTATTGCAGTGGGAAGAAACATGGGGTAGTAGCTTGTAAGAGAATAGATCAAAATGGAGAATTCCTTAAATAATTAAATAAATACATGTTTGTATGGTGACGGGAAGAGTGAATAATGCTTATGCAGAAAAAGAGGGGGAAGAATCATTAGATCAATGTCTTAGAGTAGAAAAGAGAAGGCAATATCTACTTACCAAGTGGAAGGATAGGCTTAGACAGGAGTATGGATGATTCATGGTAAGAGCAGGGAAGAAGTAAGTACTGATGCTACTAGGTGGGTAGATGTAGTGACAGAAAACTGCAGAAGTTATCTTCTTATTAAAAGTTTCTCAGTTTGTAAGACATAAGGTCATCATCAGAGAGGAAGAGGCAATGGAGGTTTAAGGAGAGGAAAGGAAGTATAAAAAGCAGTTTGGAAGAATAGGAATGAACTGGGGGAGTACCATGCAGTGTTATTGGCAGTCAGCAGTAAGGGCTCATTTGAGGTTTGTGATCATGAATTTAACCCAACCAGCATGGTTGTATATTTTTCTGCAAACACAAAAATTAGCTGAGTGTGGCAGTGCATTCCTGTAATCCCAGCTACTCAGGAGGCTGAGGCAGGAGAATTGCTTGAACCCGGAAGGCAGGGGCTGCAATGAGCTGAGATCGCACCACTGCACTCCAGCCTGGGCGACAGAGTGAGACTCTGTCTCAAAAAACAAACAACAAACAAACAAACAAAAAAACATTCCATCAGAAAAACTTGGTGGCCATAGAAGGAAAGTAGAGTAGTTACAAGCATCAGGGAAACCTAATAGCCCCAACTTCTTCAGCAAGGTTCTTACCATTCACTGGTTTACACTGTGGTGTCTTCTGTATCCATTTCCCAGAACCGAATTTAAGGTACATCACATGGTAGAGTCTCAGTACCATTTAGTTAGACTGAATTGTGCCACAGCTTTTGTAGCAATGGCATTGCATTTTCTCCACAATTAAAGTGTTAGAAAGAACCATCAGACACAGCTGTCCTACTAGAAGCAAGAGTGTGTAACCCAGATCATTCCCTTGCTCTCTCCACCTACCAGACAACTTTCTGCACAATCACAGAGATCACCAGTGAAGGCATGACCTCCAATCTTGGCTTCAGTTGTGTGATACTTTGCTAAGACACAGCCTCTTTCTATTTAGTGAGGTCAGTAGCTGTCTTACTTTTCATATGAATAAAATTCTTTTTAGATACACATAGAGAAAGTTTAACTTGCTCTTTGTTCACTTCATCTTGTTAGTTACTTAATGGTTCATTCTAAACTTTCTCTCATCTCATGTAGAATCATTCCAAATTACCCATTGGCTACTAAATTGCATTGCTCAACTTGTCATACTTTTTTTTTTTTTTTTTTTTTGAGACTGAGTCTCGCTCTGTCGCCCAGGCTGGAGTGCAGTGGTGCGATCTCGGCTCACTGCAAGCTCTGCCTCCTGGGTTCACACCATTCTCTTCCCTCAGCCTCCCGAGTATCTGGGACTACAGGTGCCTGCCACCACCCCCAGCTAATTTTTTGTATTTTTAGTAGAGATGGGGTTTCACCGTGTTAGCCAAGATGGTCTCGATCTCCTGACCTCATGATCCACCCACGTCGGCCTCCCAAAGTGCTGGGATTACAGGAGTGAGCCACCACGCCCGGCCATTGTCATACTTTTTAAATGTGTCATTCTATGCTGCTACTCCAAAACAAGATTAGAATATGGTATGTCCATGTTATTCAAAAAATGTACTCACTGCTACTTGGTGGCAAAAATAATCCATTGATATTTCGAGGTTTGCTGTGATAAAAGATACAGCTGATCTTCACACAACCAAGAGGCTGAGTTTCCCAGAAGCATGAAATGCTGCAGTTTTGCTAGATAAAAGGAGATTGGGGGAAATGTAATGATCAGATGCCATATTCACAACAAATACAATGTGCTGCAATACAGCACAATGACACAAAAACGGTTACAGTTAACTGATTTAGGATCATGTGTGTTTTCCAGCTTTCAGTGTTTCTAAGCCCTGCTATTCAAAAGATGCAATGGGTATTTCTAAAACATGTTCCTCCATTAAGTTGAAAAAATTGCAAAATGCCTAAAATCAAATAGTAGATGGAAGAATGATTTCTTCCCTATTGTTTTGTAAAAGTATAATTCAGCATTATTGAAGGGAAATGCTTTTTAACAAAAATGATGATGCTAAGTAATTCTACCTGCATTTCCATGTGTCTAAATCTGCAAAGTGGATCTAAACATTTCCTCTCTCTCCATAATGAGCACACAGTGTCACTGCCAAGGGCCTCTTCACAGTGTCGGAATCGGCACTGGGAACCCTAAAAGAAAAAGTAAACAGTGTAGAAAGCTCAATATGTTGACATTAGTGTTTAACAAGAATAGGTCGCTAATTAGTTAAAGAAAATACAAGTAGATTAAATTAGAATCACAAAGATATACACTATCAATTTTAGACCATAAGTCTAAATTTTAGCAAATTAGTCTAACTTTCGTGAAAAAGCAACAAGATAATCTAATGATTAAATAGTACAACATGCCACAAATCACTGATAAAATGCTATTTTTTGTTATTCGTTAATCCATATGGTTCACTAAGAATAGAGATATAAGAATCCAGTGACACTTTGATCACAATTCAGTGACAGAACAACTTAATTTCTCGTTCTGAAGAAAGCCCAGATGAAACTTTTAAGAATCCCTACCTATATTCTAATTGTGAAAATGGTTTCTATTAATCAATCGTTTTATTAGATCATCTGTTTTCTCAATCTATGGAGATACTGTTAAGTTTTTATGGAGCTTAAAATTTAAGTTATTGTGGAATTTTAATTATTATATTATGATGTACTACATTAAATATATGTGCTTTGTGCCTTTGGCTTAGAAAGATAAACAATTGCCTATACATATACTCACTGACTTCTTCATATGCCAACAAAAGTAGATGTGGATTGTTTCAATGGGCTGCTATTACTTCTTAAAAATTCTATGTTCTTTTAAACGCAAACACACAGTTGGTAAAAACTACAAGCCCCTGTTGTGTGGGAAGAGAGGTGGGTAACATTCTTCCCTCTTTTGACACATGCTCCACGGTTGTTCTTTATCTTTTATCTCTCTCCTACTTTCATATTCACTCTCTCCCCCTTGTTAAAGTAGATCCATGTACTCTCACAGCACGGGTTTATGGGCAGGGGTTTTCAAGTCAATAAACTGGTATTTGAAAGTCTGGGCTCCACTACTTGCCCATTGTCCCAAAGTTAATACTTAACTCATCCTCTCTGTACTTTAGTTTTCTCATCTGTGTACAGGAAATAAAAAAATACTTTCCTCACAGGTTAGCTGCAAAAATGATGTGATACAAGGTATTGTGAGCTATTATTATTATTTATTCATTTAATTATTTACTGGTAACTTACTCATTAGTCACTGTACTAAGTATTTGAGGATACAGCAGTGAAATAGACAAAACGCTCTGCTCACCTGGGACATGAAAACTGTTATTATTCTTTATTATCCTAGCATTTAATTTAACAGGTAATATAAATGAATCTAATTTCTGTGGCCAGAGAGGTTGAGTCCATTCAGGTTTCCTAACAGAGAGGAAACACTTGAAACCAGACATAACATATTTTTTGCTGGATTATTTCTTGCATGAGCACGAAGCTCCAAATATTGAGTTTCTACCTTTATCTGGTTTTATTAAGATCCATTCATCCTAATACGTTGGAGGAATTATCAGTTTTTCCCATTTAACTTTATAAACTTTATGTGGCCAATTTGTTTATATTAATTATTTTCTTTTTTATGATATTTAAATATTTGTTGTTACTTAGACTTTTGACAGAGGTAAATTCAGTAATTGGGTAAATAAATTTCAAATAGGAAAACAGATTTATTACAATAAGTTTGACAGTTACCTGAATTCAACTATTTGAATTTATAATGACTGGAATCGTATTAACTAAAACAATATCTTATAACATATAACGTTTCAATATTAGGAATTTAATGTCTCAAGGTGCCATAACATAGGCAAAAGTGCCACATGAAGATTCAAAAGCTATATGCATGTAACTGGCATATATAAGGGTAGTTTCAAACAAATAATAATTTTAAATTATCTCAGATTTCTTCAGAGAAATTTAGTATGTCAAAAATACATGCTAGGCTTTTACTCCAGATTTTACATATATAAGATATCTTGCAAGAAAATAGTAAATTTTGGCTCAGCAATGCAAGTTATTGCCATATCGTCCTTCATTCTACTCAAATTAATCATGTGAATTACTGTCAGTTGTACAATATTTACCTTTATGCATGTGGAATTAAAAAAGAAATAGCAGTCATTCCCAACTTCTGCCATTTTCAACTCTCTTGCTGCTAATCCAATGTTTGGTTTTTTTTTTTTTGAAAAATATATATGAATTGCAGGAATGCAAATACAAAAACTATCAGTGTGTAAAGGGGGAAAAATAATTTCTTTTCCACAGTCTTTCAGGCTATCAGTAGTATTCCTTTAAAACTGACCTCCTGTTGACAGTATATTACACAATAGATAATTCTTAAACAAATTTAAATTAGAAGATACCTTCTCTAGCTTTGCAGAAATGTTGAAAGTGGTTGCTAGTAAGCACACAAACTCAAACTTCTAGAATTTTCCTCATTGTTACCTAATCCATTGTTTGCTCATCATAAATGACCTCACATGTAACTGTAGGTCAATGTTCACTCAGGTGAACTATAGTTTTCTTACTCAGTTTTAGCATATTAACTAAAAAGGACTAGCAAAAACAAAATAGCATATTTTAATCTTTCAATGTTCTGGTTGAATATGGACTATAAACTAGTTTATACTTTTATAATAGAAAGTGATAAGTATTTCAGAAGTAAACAAGTATTTCTAAATTTTTCTTTCTATAGAGGGTTTGGTGATAACACTAAAAATTTGACATAGGTAAATGAAATACTCATATTCTAAGATAATAAAAAAATTATTTCAATATGTACTCTCTACTATCCATTGATTTGGGAAAAATCATATTCAAATTGTGATATATTAATAGCTACCTGAAAATATATTGGGCTACTTACTCGTGGCCAGATTCCATTTATTTTTCATCCATCATAAAAAGAGAAATATCTTCTTCCTATAGCAGAAAGATTCCAGAGTGCTTGAAGGTTTTGAGAATTTGTTGAAAACAAGTGAAATACTCTGATTCCCAGAATGAAACATTTAAATCAGCAGTTATTGATATGTTCCTCTTAGTATCTTTAATCAAAGAATTAAAACCTAGCAGAAATTAATAAAAAATATTCATCATAAATGTATCAGTCCGTTTTCATGCTACTGATAAAAACATACCCAACTGGGAAGAAAAAGGGGTTTAATTGGACTTACAGTTCCACATGGCTGGGGAGGCCTCAGAATCATGGCAGGAGGTGAAAAGCATTTCTTACACTGCGGTGGCAAGAGAAAATGAGGAGAAAGCAAAGACAGAAACCCCTGATAATCCCATCAGATCTCATGAGACTTATTCACTATCGTGAGATTAGCATGGGAGAGACCCGTCCCCATGATTCAATTACCTCCCCCTGTCTCCCTCCCACAACATGTGGGAATTCTGGGACATACAATTTAAGTTGATAATTGGGTGGAGACAGAGCCAAACCATATCATTCCACCACTGGCCCCTCCAAACTTCAAGTCCTCACATTTCAAAACTAATCATGCCTTCCCAACAGGACCCCAAAGTCTTAACTCATTTCAGCATTAATCCAAAAGTCCACAGTCCAGAGTTTCATCTGAGACAAGGCAAATTCCTTCTACCTATGAGTCTGTAAAATCAAAAACAAGTTAGTTACTTCCTAGATACAACGGGGGTACAGGTATTGGGCAAAGCCACTCCAAGTGGGATAAATTGGCCAAAACAAAGGAGTTACAGGCCCCATGCATGTCCAGAATCCAGCAGGGCAGTCAAATTTTAAAGCTCCAAAATGATCTCCTTTGATTCTAGGTCACACATCCAGGTCATGTGGATGCAAAAGGTGGGTTCCCATGGTCTTGGGCAGCTCTGCCCCTGTGGCTTTGCAGGGTACAGCCTCCGTCCTGGCTGCTTTCACAGGCTGGCATTAAGTGTCTGTGGCTTTTCCAGGTTCTTGGCACAAGCTGTCAGTGGAGCTACCATTCTGGGATTTGGAGGATAGTGGCCCTCTTCTCACAGCTCCACTAGGCAGTGCCCCAGTAGCGACTCTGTGTCAGGGCTCCAGCCCACATTTCCCTTCCACACTGCCTTAGCAGGGGTTCTCCATGAGGTCTCCACCTCTGCAGCAAACTTGCCTGAGCATCCAGGTGTTTCCATACATCTTCTGAAATCTAGGTGGAGGTTCCCAAACCTCAATTCTTGCCTTCTGTGCTCCTGCAGGCTCAACACCACGTGGAAGCTGCCAGCTTGGGGCTTGCACCTTCTGAAGCCACAGCTCGAGCTCTATGTTGACCCCTTTCAGCCATGGCTAGATTGGCTGAGACACAGGGCATCAAGTCTCTAAGCTACAGACAGCACTGGGACCCTGGGCCTGGCCCATAAAACCACTTTTTCCTCCTGGGCCTTTGGGTCTGTGATGGGAGGTGCTGCTGTGAAGGTCTCTGACATACCCTGGAGACATTTTCCCCATGGTCTTGTGGATTAACATTGGGCTCCTTGCTACTTACGCAAATTTCTGCAGCTGGCTTGAATTTCTCCTCAAAAAATGGGTTTTTCTTTTCTACTGCATCATCAGGCTGCAAATTTCTGAACTTTTATGCTCTGTTTCCCTTTTAAAATGGAATGATTTTAACAGCATCCAAGTCACCTTTTGAATGCTTTGCTGCTTAGAAATTTCTTCCACCAGATACCTGAAATCATCTCTCTCAAGTTCAAAGTTCCACAAATCTCTAGGGCAGGGGGAAAATGCTGCCAGTCTCTTTGCTAAAACATAACAAGAGTCACCTTTGCTCCAGTTCCCAACAAGTTCCTCATCTCCATCTGAGACCAACTCAGCCTGGACCTTATTGTTCATATCACTATCAGCACTTCTGTCAAAGCCATTCAACAAGTCTCTAGGAAGTTCAAACTTTCTCACATTTTCCTGTGTCTTCTGGGCCCACCAAACTGTTCCAGCCTCTGCCTGTTTCCCATTTCCGAAGTCACTTCCACATTTTTGGGTATCTTTTCAGCAATACCCAACTCTACTAGTACCAATATACTGTATTAGTCTGCTTTCATGCTGCTGATAAAGACATACTCGAGACTGGGAAGAAAAAGAGGTTTAATTGGACTTACAGTTCCACATGACTGGAGAGACCTCCGAATCATGGCAGGAGGTAAAAAGCACTTCTTACATGGTGGCAGCAAGAGAAAATGAGGAAGAAGCAAAAGTGGAAACCCCTGATAAAACCATGAGATCTCGTGAGACTTACTCACTATCATGAGATTAGCATGGGAAAGACCCCACCCCACGATTCAATTACCTCCCCCTGGGTCCCTCCCACAGCACATAGGAATTCTGGGGGATACGATTCAAGTTGAGATTTTGGGGGGGACACAGCCAAACCATATCAATAAATAACATAAAAGGTGCCATGAAAATCACAGATTAGGCTAGATAAAAATGTATTTTTAAATTGTCATGTATGTTTAATTAGAAATTTAAAAGACTGAGACAAATACGAATTCCCACTTTGGTTATGTAAAACAAGCTAAGCTGCTATGAACTTTTTGAAGACAATGCGGCCGGGCGAGGTGGCTCAAGCCTGTAATCCCAGCACTTTGGGAGGCCGAGACGGGCGGATAACGAGGTCAGGAGATCGAGACCATACTGGCTAACACGGTGAAACCCCGTCTCTAATAAAAAATACAAAAAAACTAGCCGGGCGAGGTGGCAGGCGCCTGTAGTCCCAGCTACTCAGGAGGCTGAGGCAGGAGAATGGCGCAAACCCGGGAGGCGGAGCTTGCAGTGAGCTGAGATCCGGCCACTGCACTCCAGCCTGGGCAACAGAGCGAGACTCTGTCTCAAAAAAAAAAAAAAAAAAGAATGAAGACAATGCTTTAGGACAAAAATCTGATATATAAAATAAACTAAAATTTAGAAAAAAGTTTTTAAACGTAAATTGAACATTATTTTAAAAACGAGGTAGTATGAGAGGTAAATGAACTAGAGAATAGAGATTTGGCTAAACCCTTGAAGACAGTGGCAAAGATACATAGAAAAATATAACTATATTTTGTTTTGCCCTGTCTTCTAACTCTACCACAAAACACCCATGAAGTACTTAAGCTACTGGGAGAAACACGCCTAAGAAATATTTTAAGTGGGTTTTGCCTCCAGATAAACACTGTCTATACCTACAAACTTGTAACTTCATTGGACTGTTTTCAAATATTCTTACCAAACACCATTATTGCACATTACATGTAACATTATGATTAAAGCCATTGTGAGAATTCCTGTTTTACGAAGGAGAAAGTCTGAAAAAAAGTGTCTACTTTTTGAAGTCAGGTTTATACAGCTATATTCCAGTAGACATGGCAAAAATAGGTCAAACTCACATGGAGATTTTTTTGTTTTGTCATTGCAGAGCACATAAAATAGATCTGCACATTTTGGTAGTCTTTAGAATTCCTGGAGTCTTACCTTCTCTACCTTTTCAAGCTCTCTTTTCTTTTCCTTCTCCCTCACCCCCTTTTTTCTTTTTCTTATTTTCTTCAGTTCTGTTCTTTACTGTTGTGAATTTCATTCTAGTCTTAAAAACAACAACAACAACAAAAAAAAAACAAAAAACAACTATTATGGCCAGGCGTGGTGGCTCATGCCTGTAATCCCAGCACTGTGGGAGGCAGACAAGGGAGGATCACGAGGTCAGGAGTTCAAGATCAGCCTGACCAACATGGTGAAACCCCATCTCTACTAAAAAAAATACAAAAATTAGCCGGGCATGGTGGCACACGCCTGTAATCCCAGATACTCAGGAGGCCGAGGCAGGAGAATCGCTTGAACTGGGGAGATGGAGGTTGCAGTGAGCCGAGCTTGCGCCACTGCACTCCAGCTAGGGTGGTAGAATGAGACTCCATTTCAAAAAAAAAAAAAATGGGACATTTGTCTCCAGGGCTGGGAATAGGACTGAAAATTCTGTATTTTGTGTCAGTAAAAGCAGGCTCACACTGAGTGTCTTTCATCTTTGGTGTTTACTAGAGCACCTAACGTATTAGTCAGAGAAGAAAGGCTTTCTTCTATTTTGTAATCCTGTGACACCATTTTAAGTACAGTAGCTGGTAGCAACTCCTTGATGACCCTTCAGAATTAGGAGAATTGGGCAAAGTTGATGGCTGCTACCCATCAGAGCAGGAGTCCAGTTTATAACCGTGAATTGATCCTGTGCCTCTCTCCTGATGAGGATTTGTGTTTCTGCCAGAAGCTTTGCTCCAGGTACTGATGAAACCAAAGTTTTGGAAATAGAAAGTGCTTCCTGAGAGATGACTGGCTTTGCAACTACTATTCAAAGAGTAAGTAGAGTGTGTTTTAGAAGATGAGTATTTCCCACAAATGACAGAACGTTGGACCTAAAAGGTTCTGTGGCAGTTTGGGAGGTGACAGTTGATAGTTGTGAAAGTTGTTGTCTCTTTGGGATTCATGAAAGAAGCCGCTTTTTAGAATGCCTTTGAAGGAACCAAGAAGTCACTGGCACTCGACTATAAAATGCTAAACAGTTTCTGGTTCCAACAGCACACAGCCAGCATCAGGTTTTTTCTTTTTTGATAAATGTGGACGGGGTGTGATGTGGGAGAACTTTTTGTGTTTTCCTATGAGAAAAAGATAGTAGAAAATAAAGTAAACACTTTGAAATGGCAAATCTCTTTCTTCCTCCCTCCCCTCTGAATCCAGCAATAAAAAGACTGTGAAATTTTTTTAAATTTTATTTTTTTTTCACTGTCAGTATTCAATGTAACTGTGAACTTTTTAAAGTGGATGTTTTATTCTTTGAGAATCCCCTTACTATTTAGATACCTCTAAGTGAGATATAGTTTAATTTTTCCAAGGGCTAAGTCGGTAATATGCCGGACAGTTGAAAACATGCAGGTAAGACAAAGAAATGAGAGCTGGGCCTAGTCCAAGCCCATAAAGATGGCAGTAAAGTCAAAATTCCCCTACAACTTTAGGCTAGGAACTACTAAATGCAATGAGATGGAAACGCTACTATTCCTAAATATTTAGTATTTATTTTATTTAGTCATTGTCCATCTTATCACTTACCCTCAAAATATTCTTTTGAGCAGCAAGTTAAAGCTGCTTTTAGCTCGCAGTTGATTGACTACCATTACTCAAGCCATTTGGGCTGTTGGAACTCACCTTTAATTAAACAAGATTCCTATGAAAAACTTGAGAATGAAATCTGGTTGTAAGTATTCCTGTACTTTTGGATTAGTCTAAGGCTGAAATTTCGCACTCACTCTGGAAAGAACATCAGAACCATTTTGACCATGTTATGCTGCACGATAAGGCGTAGGTCAAACGGTAACTTTTTTTTTTTTTGGTCCCAGGTGTGTTTTATTATAGGGTTTTCTGACAATCTTACTGGAAAGAAGTTTTCATTCTGCTTGGGAATCTGGGGATATCTCTAGCTATTTCTAAACTTCTACAGTGCTTCCCACATGAACTAAAGATAACAGGCCAGTAGGTTTCATTGGAACTGTGTTAAATCGACATCTGAAATGTTCATTGCTTATAACTCGATCTTATTTAATTTCCAAAAAAATCATCGGTTACTAGGTGTGGCTAAGTACACACCTTTGGGAAACGTATCTGTTTTCGCAGTTATTAAAACCGAGGTGGGGGGCAGGGGACGCACGCGGGAACGCACCAGGCACCCCAGCTTCTGCACTACAACTCCCAGAAGGCGCAGCGGCCAGGAAGCCGCTTCTGGATGGGCGTTCCCGCCCCTCGCCGCGGTTTAGTAGTTGGGGCGCAGCCGCGGTGGCTGGGCGCGGAGTGCGAGTGGCCTGGACCCCGCGGGTGACTGCTGCAGGGCTTCTCCCCAGCTGGACTGGGCGCTACTCGAAAGCGCTCTCTCCACTCGCACGGCTTGTTGGGCTCATCATGAAGCGCTTGGGCTCCGTGCAGCGGAAAATGCCGTGTGTGTTTGTGACGGAGGTGAAAGAGGAGCCTTCCGCCAAAAGGGAGCATCAGGTACGGAGGAGCGCCGGGCAGGCTGGGCGGCGCGGCTCGCGTGGGCTCCTCCCCGCGGCGCTGGCTCTGTGCGAACCCGGCGAGGATGGCTGGGCGCATTAGACCTGTCCTGCAGGCCAGGAGCCTCTGTAGGTTTCCCTGGGTAGGTTTGGGGTGGGAGTTCCGTACGCCCTGAGCTCTTCCAGGTTCTTGTGCTTTTCTTAGTCGTAAAGGAGGGAATTTGCGAAAGGATTTTCCTGATTAGGAGATTCAAACTTGCCCTCGCAAGGAAATGGATAACCCACGTCCACAGCATGTTCCTTTCTTTTCAGGTTAGCATCTTTTGGGGAAACCCCCTAATTAGATAATTGCCACACTCCAAGCTTTACTACTTTTCAAGAGTGCAGTAAGAAAGGGTGGATATTAGAAGACTTGCTTTACCTGTTCTGTCCGAACCAGTGGCGGTGTTGACAGTAGCCTAATTAGGTCACTGAAGTTCAGACCTCATATTACCAGTAATTACTTAATTTATTCTAACTTTGGTGTTCTCATCTCAAGGTTTTCTATTGTAGCAACGTGTTTTCCACATAGTGTGCCCTCGGTAAATGCTAGTGAGTAACCTATATTTGGGTAATTTTTTTCATATTGTACTATAAAACGTTGTAGTCTTTGATCAGTAGAATACCCAGTGATTAGTTCGGTGCTTCCCAGCTTTGCTGATTTCAAACAAAACCAACATGTCCATTGGAAATCCACCCCACTTGAGTTTCATAATTGGCACTGGCTTTTCTTCTGGACTAAAACTTGTTTAAGGCAAAGATTGCCCTGTTTTCTTTAGTCCCATCTTCTAGGACCTGACACGTGGTACACACTGGATAAATATTTATTGAATTAAAGAATGAACCCTGGAATCATTTCATGCCAGTTTTCCATTCACCTTGATGCTTTTTACCTTATAGCATCTGTTCTTTTCATTCTTTCTATTACTGTCACTGCTGTTATAGTTAATATTTCATGTCCTGCTCATTGCACCACCTAATTGGTCTTACTTGCCACTCGGAGTGATCATCACCACGTTCTTTCCTCATCAAAATGCCACGGTTATTACTCAATGTTTGTAGCAGTAATTGACTTTTTTTTTTTTCTTTTAGCTGTAACAAATGTAATCCATATGAAACATTATCATCTGTTTTAGTATTTCACTCTACTGTGATTTTCAACTTCGTATGCTGGAGGGGAGTAGTTTGTAAAAGTATTCTCCACCAGGGAAAATAAGCAGCCCCTTCTCTTACCTCTCTGCAGTTAAGAACAGCTTACAGCATCGTTTAAATAGCATAGCATCCACATTCTTAATTATAATTCAGGGCCTCCCACTAATGAGGCTCAATCTACCTTCCATCCTCCTCAAAGTGGATTCTCTGTTTTAGCCATCTATTTCATCCTGTGAACATATCAACCACAATCCTGCCTCATATTTTTGCTCAGACTGTTCACTCTGGGTCATCTCTAGAATGTTTTTAATTTCTCAAGTCAGTTCTTCTCCATGAAATCTTAAATCAACTTAGTCATCTCAGTGATTTCCCCTACCCAGAAATTGTAGAGGGCCACTCAATTGATACTATTTTAATACACGTACCTTGTTTTTCCAGTAATAGTCTAAAGTCTTTGATGACAGGTGGAAAAGGAGAACTTTGTGTACCCCTCAGTGTCTCTCGTGTTGTCCTTTGGACATGTCGATAGCAAAGAGCAGATGATTGGTCTTTATGGAAGGAATGTTTATA
Source organism: Macaca nemestrina (assembly GCF_043159975.1). Classification (NCBI taxonomy): domain Eukaryota; kingdom Metazoa; phylum Chordata; class Mammalia; order Primates; family Cercopithecidae; genus Macaca; species Macaca nemestrina. Next base: position 45,238,385 of record NC_092134.1, on the reverse strand, counting down.
CTCATCAGGAGCTCCATGGGGCAGAGTAATCTTCCCCCCATAGGATCTTTGATAAATTTAGATACACACACACTGCTATTGGACCAGACTCTGTGGCTCTACTATCCTAGGTTAAATTGATATCGTTTGATACCAGCGTCGTAACTTAGTGAAAACCAGTTGTATTTTTAAAGTACTGAATCCCTACTAGACGGTTATATTTTGAAAGTATTGAATCAATACTAGAAGGGCCTAATTTCTTAGTTTACCTGTTTGAAATAGTGCGTCTTAAGCTCACACACAGCAATATGTTTATATTGTACAGTGTTGTTTCACTTTGTAAGATGATGTTACTTCAGATACAGATTGTAGAAGTGGCATAAGTCTTTTTCAAAAATGAAAATGAATTATAAAAAGTTCGCAGGAACCCAAGAAACTGTCTTTTCCTCATCCTTGGTGCCCTTTTTCTTCCCGATAGTAGAAAAACCATCAATATGTAAACATCTCACTACTGATAAAGCTGAAAGGGACAAGGAGTGAGTACTCTCAAAGCAAACAAACTCAAAGGAAAAACAAAAGGCAAGCGATTCTTGGTAGTTTTAGCAGTGAAAATTGTTAGGGGAAAAACATGAAAAAAAACAAAATCAGGTTGAAATCTTGAGTACTTATTGTGCAAAGACAGAACTAAAATGGTACTAAAGTATACTGTATAACATCTCTAAGATGCCATAGTGGGCCAGCTTGTGCTCTCAGCGGGGCTCTATTTACAGGAGTACTAATATGAGGTCTCGCCTAAGAGGTGATGGCAGCAGGTTTTACTCCTTTTTTGTATTCTGCCTGCATAGTCTAGGACAAGGCCGTTCACAAACTAGATGCTCAAACTTTGTTGAATGAGTTACCACAAAGATTTTTTTAGATCGACATAGACTCCTGAATACAACTTTCAAAGTAAACAATTCATTAAGCTACATAGGGATGTCAGGTAACTGACGAAAACTGTTGTCAAAGTGAAGCCTAACTTAAGAGTCAAGAGATTTGTTTTATAGAGGCAATTTTTCTTTTGCCATGTTGAACATTTTTTAAGTAAGTAAATAAACCATAGCTGATACAGGTCAGAAATTTCAGTTCATAGTACTGTCATGTCTAATAATATAAATCACTATTAATGGTAGGAAATCATCAGGGGGTTAACTTTCCTTTCAAGCAGATAATACATTTTCTAAGAGGATTTGTTGAACTTTATGATAATACATCTGAAGACTTTTAGGATATAAAACTGAATCAAGGGTAAAATTGTTCTGAAAATTAAGATGCTTTTAAAGTCTGTGATCTGTAATGTTTAGACAGAGGTGCAAGCTCTGTGACAATGAAGGTATACTAATGACAACTGCTTTATGGAAAGGATGAAAATCATAGTTTTTCAACCTATGCTTACAATAGCAGTTGTTTATCATGCAGTTAAGGAGGAAAAACATGAAAAAAGTAAATCCAGAAACCATTTGATTTTGGCTCTTAAACTTCTTGGTAGCAAATAGAAACTGATGTTAATTATATTGAGAAGAACGCACTGAAAAAGAGACAAGAAGTATGCCAAAAGGTTCTTGGTAATACGTCTGAACGGTGATGACATGGGTGATTCATTTATGCCTTTGTATATTTCATTTACACATTTTCTATAATGAGCATCTATTAGCTTTGCAAGGAAAAAAAGGTGAAAAAAGGCAAAAACAAAGTACCAACTATCTTCCATCTCTTTTGCCTGCTCCCTGAGAAATTTGACCTGAGACAGGAGTACATTACAACATCCTTGCTAAGACTCCTTACAAACCAAGTCTTAATTGAAAAACAAGTTTTGTAAATCACAAAAATGTTTGTGCTTATAAAAAGGGGGGAAGATCTCATGTACTGAAGAGCAGATTGACTCTTGGGAAAACTGAAAATTATGATTGAAAGATACTTGTATTGAACTACCAGAAGCACCTATGAAGTTTAAGTTAATTAAACATACAATCTAGTTTTACCTTCACTCAGATCCAGACACAATGGCTGCCTTGCATTCTTCAGACACATCAAGAAACCTTACCTTTTGTTTTTTTTCTCAGATATTTACATGGTAGTCCCTTGCTTCAAATTTGGTCAAAGGTTCCCTCCTCAAAGTTTCCCTTTCCACTGTATCCAAAATAGCACCTCATCCCTCTTTCCTTTACCCGTTTGTTTTTAGCACTTGCTTGTCATAGCTAACATTATATTATGCATTGTGCTGCTTTTGTCTCCTTCATTAAAATGCAAGTTTCACCAAAGGCAAGTACTTTTTTGTTCACCTCTGTATTTCCAGTGCTGAAGACAATGCTTAATCTTAGGCATTTAGTAAATAATTGTCAGGTATATGATTAAATATACTGAACACCTGTGCTAGGGATGCAGCATTGCAAAAAACAAAGGTGGATTAAAAAACGTAAATAATTACAGAATTGTGTAGAAAATCAGGTGTTGCTGTGATAGCACGGAAGGGAGGGAACGATTCGGAACTTCACAGAATAAATATTTTTAAATCATTCTGAAGGATGAACTGGAGATCATCCCTTAAAACTAATGAAATTAAGAAGATTTCAGGTGAGCATGTGTGCAAAGACATAGAGGCCATCTATCTTAAACCGGTTTTCTCTCTCTCTTTTTTTAAGCCATTTAAAGTTTTGGCAACTGAAACTATAAGTCACAAGGCATTAGATGCAGATATATACAGTGCAATTCCAACAGAAAAAGTGGATGGAACATGTTGTTATGTTACTACCTATAAAGGTAAACTAAAACTATAATATTTACTACAAATATTACTTATTTTTTCTTAGTCACTTTACAGTCTATCTGAAATGAGGCATTTGCTCTTCATAGACCCTGGGAAACCTAAGTATAATAGCAAAACAAAAGGGTCACAGTTGTTATAATTTACTTATTATATTATTGTATTTTCTTCTTGGGGGAAAAAAGGAAGGTAACTAAAACATGTACTTAATACCCTTAAGGGCCCAGGCAGTATGGTGCTTGATATATATTATCTCCAATTTGTACAAGTAGCCTCTCCATTTCACAGACAAGAAAAATGAGGTTTAGCAAACTTAAATAATTTGTCCGAGACCCAATAGTAAGTGAATGGCTGAACTGGCAATGGGACCTATGTTTGTGTGACCCTTAAGCTTATTCTTCCTGCACCGATTCCAGGGCTTTATTCCTCTTGACAGTGTCTCTAATTAATTTCACTTTAGTGTAGTTTAAAAGGTAGAAATGCAAATAGAAATTGTCAGTCATTTTAAGAAGAAATGTATGGAAAAGAGATTTTCTTTGCGATTATTTTTGGATGGTGAGATTACCTGTCACTTCCAGAAAAAAAATAGCATCTGGACACATTCCTGGGGCATTAAATGGACATCTGGACACATTCCTTGTATCAGGAAATTTATTCTGAAATGCAGTAAAATAACTGGGCTAAAGCATACATAATATTTGCCATCTTAACCATTTTTAAGTATGCAGTTCAGTGGCATTAAGTATATTTACATTATTTTGCTACTATCACCACCCTCCATCTCAAGAACTGTTTTCATCTTATAAAACTGAAATGCTACCCATGAAACAACTCCTTATTCTCCCACCACCAGCCCCTTGTAACCAGCATTCTACTGTCTCTGTGAATTTGACTACTCTAGGTATTTCATATAAGTAGTATCACAGTGTTTATTTTTTGTGACTGGCTTATTTCACTTAGCATAATGTCCTTAAGGTTCATGCATGTTGGTTGCATGTATCAAAATTTTACTCATTTTTAAAGCTGAGTAATATTCCTTTGCACGTATCTAGCACATCTTGTTTATCCAGTCAACCATTGGTGGACAGTTGGGTTGCTTTCATCTTTTGACTATTGTTAACTAATGCCACTGTAAACAGGTATGAACAGATATCTGAGGCTGTGCTTCCAGTTCTTTTGGGGAATTACTGGATGATATGGAGATTCTAACTTTATAGTGCACAAAGGTTCCAGTTTTTCAGTTTCCTCACCAGCACTTATTTTCTGCTTTTTTCTGTTTGGATTTTTGTTTTTGGATAGTAGCCATTCTTGTGGATGTAAATGAATTGCATTTTTTATGTTTACTGGTAAAAAAGAAACAAAAGGTCCATTGAACCAGAAATGCTAATACAGTTTTAATCTGGTTCTTCGTATTATTTATCTGGATAGCTAATAAGTAGTACCGAATATCTGGACCAACGTATAGCAGTTTCTTTATAAACCTTGGATTTATATATTTGAGAAAACTGTAAAAGATTTTTCAGACTTTGATGCCTGTTAAGAAACTATAGTGTGTATCATTATGCATGAGGATGGCAAACTGGATTAGAATTTAACTGCTAAAGTCAAGTCACAGAACCCAAAGTGACAGTGCTTACAAATCCACATTTATTACTGCTAAAGGATACACAATATACCAATGGCATTAAAAGTAAAGATGTGTATTATAGCCAAGGACTGTCTCACAGCAAGGAGTATGGAGAGGCCAAGTAAAAGCTACTATTGTTCCCAGCTTTAGAGCCTTGGCAGGACACATTTTCTCAGATCAGGAACCACTCATGTGTGCAGGCAAACACCTTGGAACCACGGAATGCAAAATGGAGTCACAGCTGGGGATTTTTATATTTTTGCTGGTCATGTAGGTCAGCATCTTGCTGCTAAGTAACCAGCTTCAACAGCAGAGCCCTCCAGGGGTTTCAGACCAAGCTATCAGGCTCACTCCTACCAATAAAGAATACTAGCACAGTGCCCTGCAACTCTCAGATCCATGAGTACAAATCAACATTATTAGTATTTTCATGCCTTGATCAGGGGTCAGTGCCATGCAGAACAGCTCAGCCTAATTCCAGATGTGTCAGAATTAACCCTTACAGCACAGTATTATGTTTGGGGGGGTTGGGTGAATACAGTTATCTTGTTATGTTTCCATTTCGTAGAGGTATCTTCAGTTGTCCATAAATGCTGCTTACTCATAAAATATGACTACGTAGTGTCCTTATAAAAAAGATAATATATTTACTTTTTGTCTCATCCCCTTCATTTTTTAACCAGAGAAGTAAGTCTTCTCATAACATCAGGTACTGCTAGGTGGTCTATATTCTTAGACTGCATATTTCCCTTTGTCTTCTTTGAGAAATTAGCCTCCTGTTTATTGAAAAACTCTATTCTGAAATGTCTTTCAAGATAAGTTTTGTTTGCTTCATACTTTTCCTTTTGTTACTACTTTTTTAGATCAGCCATACCTTTGGGCTCGACTAGATAGAAAACCCAACAAACAAGCTGAAAAAAGATTTAAAAATTTTCTACATTCAAAAGAAAACCCAAAAGGTTAGTATTTTTTTTTAAGTTTTCATGTTTAAATAGCTGAAATTTGTGGCATATTTATTGCTGTGGTATTTCTGTACATTATATCCTTCTGTATAATTTAAGCAACTCAGGAAAACTATAATTTAATACTTTTATATATAAAAGGATATTATTGAAAACTGTTGTAAAATATTTTCCTAATATTTGTCACTATTCTTTATAGTATGAGTCTATTAAAACATACAGATTACTGCATAGATATTGAAATGAGTGACACATTTTGTGTAAGAGACAAATGTGTAATTTTATAAATCAGGTACAAATCTCAGGAAATTAATAATTTTAATTATTAAAATGCTTTTAAATATCTGTAGTAGATACACATTGTATATCTGCATTCATGTATATATGTTTATATTTGTATTCACAGTATATTAAAAATTCATAATCTAATACTTAACGGAATATGGTTACTTTAGTTCGACTGTTAAATACTATATACAAATGGCATATATGAAATTGAATATTTAAATTGTTAGTACCCTAATCTTAAGTACAGTCACATTGTGGTGATAATGAATGGAGAATAATTGTATCACACCTGATACTATGAGGTTTTAGTAGCTGTTCCCATTTTGAGTCTGTTTAGTATTTTACATTTTTTAAGTATCACCCCATACAATATTATCTCTTTTTAATTTTTTTTAGAATTTTTTTGGAACGTTGAGGAGGACTTCAAACCAGCTCCAGAGTGCTGGATACCAGCAAAGGAAATAGAACAAATAAATGGGAACCCAGTGCCTGATGAAAATGGACACATTCCTGGTACCATGATATCTCTTCTAATGCAGTTTTGTGTTTACTAGTAAAATGATCAAAATATCCATTCAATCAGAAATTACAGAATTTAATTTTAATCTGGTTCTTCATTAATATGTATAGTACAGAATTTCTGAATCAAATTTATGTAAAGTCCTACATTTTATATCAAAGATGTTTCATATTAAGAACGTCCTCTTAGGTTTAGAGTCTTTTCTAAGATGGATATTTTTTACTAGCTGTAGTCTGTGACAATAAAGCGTCAAAAGAGAATAGCCTTGAGGCCGGGTGCAGTGACTCACACCTGTAATCCCAGCACTTTGGGAGGCTGAGGTGGGTGGATGCTTGAGCCTAGGAGTTTTAAGACCAACCTGGGCAAGATGGCAAAACCCTGTCTCTACAAAAAATACAAAAAGTTAGCTGGGCATGGCAGTGTGCGCCTGTAGTCCAGCTACTCGGGAAACTAATGTGGGAATCACCAAAGCCCCGGAAGTCGAGGCTGCAGTGAACTGTGATCGTGCACTCTAGCCTGAGTGTCGGACTGTGACCTTTTCTCAAAAAAAAAAAAAAAAAGAGGGAATAGCTTCCAAGTTCTTGTCAGGATAGATGAGATGATCTAGTCTGAAATGAGATTTCAAGAAGTCTATACCTTTAGATTAGGGATGGGAAAATTTTGCAAAGGTATGCTTAATAGGAAAATATCCCAGATTAAGGTTATAGATTCTCAACTGTCATGTCTTGAGTGCCCATTATGTACAAAGTCCTCCTAGTTTCTGGTAATACAAAAATGAAGGTCAGAACCGTTGTCCTCCATGATCTTTAATTAGACATTGGGAGAAATCAACCAATAATAGTATGATTTAAGAACAGGAATGAATATATCAGGTACCACTGGAGAAAAGAAGAGGAATTCCTCATTCAGCTTGTGGTTAGTGGAGGCTTCCAAGAGGAGTAGACATCTGTACTGAAGCTTAAGGACTAGGAAGTCAGCTGACGAGGAAGAGGGAAGATCAGCGTAGGCCAACTCCCAGGAAGAGGAGAGGGCGTGGGGTATTTCGGATATTTTATATAACACTTTATTGCAGCTAGAATGTTTAGGGTATATGACATGAAGTGGCTGTAAAAGTTGAGGCTGGAAGTGTGGTGGGCTCAGATCGTAAAGCCCGTTTTATTCTATCTAAAGGAGTGTGAAGTGTATCCTGAAGATAATGATTTTTAATCAGTGGTACAGCAAAAGCATATTTAAGTTTTAGAAATAGAACTATGATAAAAGTGGGTTGGATTTCACTGGAGGCTTGGTGACTAGCAAATAAGTTATTACAGTCATCTAGCATGAGTAATGAAGGGAGCCAATTCTGGCAACAAGAATGAGAAGGGTAATAGCAATAATATTCAATAAATGTGTTCAGTATATATTGGAACATTTTAATAAACTTGGAACACATACCGCATTATGTCCATTGTCCCTGAAGCTTGAGAGAAAACTTGTTTTATAGAAAAAAATGTAAGTGCTATATCTTAGAATAGTGCTGAGTTCTTACTGAATAAGGGTGAATTTTCTAGTAAGAGAATGCTAGGTGCTCTGTAGTGAATAACAGGTTAATTCTGCAGAATAAAAAAAATGAACCCTTATGATTTTTTAAAAAGTAATAAACTGTTAACTTTCCCACTGAGTTTTTAAAGTAATACCTCTTTGTGATAGACACCCAGAAAACATGGGAAATTTACAACAAAAATAGAAATTACCTGTAGTTTCAATCCAAAGAAAAACAATCTAATAACAAATAATTTTCTTCTTTATATGATAGGTTGGGTACCAGTAGAGAAAAACAACAAACAGTATTGCTGGCATTCCTCTGTAGTTAATTATGAATTTGAAATTGCCCTGGTACTAAAACATCATCCTGATGATTCTGGACTTTTGGAAATTAGTGCAGTGCCACTTTCAGATCTCTTAGAACAAACACTGGAGCTCATAGGAACAAATATCAATGGAAACCCATATGGTGAGTGAAGCCTTTTTCTTGTTCAGTTATTGTAACTGTCATTTATAAAGAGAACTTTCTCGGGTCAACTTAAAAAACATACATACAACACTAAAGAAACAACTAACAAATTTGAGTTAGTTTCCTAGGATTATATCCATTTCTGTTAACTTTATATTCACAGAAAAAGGAAACCATTTTATTAATCCAAAAGGTTGATTTTTATCCTCATTCTTTCCTGTAATAACATTACACAATTATGTATGAAAAGTAATGACTCATTTGTAACCCCTTTGCTTTTTAAAATTCAGGTGAGTTGAGTCAAATGATGAAAATGCGCTTTTCGTGGTTATTATAGCATCAATTTAAATAGCCAAGGGTATAAAGTAAGTAAAGAATTGGCAATGAATACCATGTCAAATATCAAAATATGTATCATGATGAATTGAGTGCAAGTACTGAGAGCACTATGGGTTACACCTTGCTGACATGGGGATGGGAAGACAGACCTAAGGATGCTAAAGCTATAATAGGAAAATCCTATATAGAGATCAAAAGTAGACTGCCAGGTGTAAAGAAGCTAAGATGGTAGTTAGAAAAGTTATCAGAGATACAGTGCAGCTGTTTGGCAAACGTTGAAGAATAGTTGAATGTGGCCAGTGCCACATTGGTACCAAAGGTTGGTAGACTTTTTCTGCAAAATGCCAGAGTAGGTATTTTAAGTTTTGTGGGCCACTCTTCTGAAAGGAGCTATGGACAGTACTTACATGAGTGGGTGCGGCTGTGTTCGTGGAAAACTATTTACAAAAAACGGTATCTGTCTAGACTTGGCCTACAGGTCATAGTTTGTTGAACTGTGGTGGAGAGTACGCCAAGGTGGAATTTAGAGTTACTGGAATAAGGTGCCAGTGCACTGGGTTGTATTCTTTTTAAGGAAACCAACCAGCTTTTCTACCTTTATTCCTAAGTGTTTCAAAAGACTATTTGAAGAGGCACATTTTCTAGTTCTTTCTGCAAGTTCCTTTAAATGAATGTGGCTAATGGCAAATTTTCCCACCTAGGGCTAGGGAGCAAGAAACATCCATTACATCTTCTTATACCACATGGAGCATTTCAAGTAAGAAATCTACCTTCATTGAAGCACAATGATCTCTTGTCCTGGTTTGAAGGTTGCAAAGAGGGTAAAATTGAAGGAATAGTATGGCATTGCAGTGATGGCTGTTTAATAAAGGTAATGGCAAAAATAGCTTGGGTGGGGTTATGTCATCTTATATTCCTACAGCAGAGTAGAAGTGATACTAAAATTCTCTCTACAAATGGCAGCAATTATTATTTGCAGTAAAGAAATTTAATTTTCTCATCCCACATACCACCATTTTTTAAGAGGTAAAACAGTGTTTCCCGGTGTGTATTGTGTGGGGCATTGATCATAACAGGTGTGCTTCAGAATTGAAGTGATACTATATATCCCCTGCGTGGAAATTCATGTTGCATAGTAGTGCTCTCTGAGACATCTTGTACTAACTTAACACAGCATCTCCCAGACTTGAGTATAGAATCTGTTGAGTAGAAAGAGTGCCAAGGTAACAGTTGATATATACAAAATGAATTATCTTATACTTTGTTCCCTTTCTGTCTCCTGGACTTGTCTATTTGATTTCTCACAGGTACCTGAAATTCATAATATTCAAAACTGGACCTAGTTGTAACTCTCTGACTCCACATAATTCACTGAAGTAAAAACTTGGATATTAATTTTAATCCCTCTTTTCATTACTTCATGCATCCAGTTATCAGTTCCTAACAGTTCTAATCTATGTACTTCTTTCCAACCAATTAACTGTTAATTTTAATTTAAGCTAAGATTCATGCTCTATTATATCACCCTCCAAAAACAGTATTTTTCAGTTTTAGTCCTGTCCTCTCCATTCTTCACAAAAGGATGAGTGTATTACTTTCCTGCATCAATTTGTTCAGTTACATTAAATATTCATGATCTGGCCCCTGCTTAATTTCCCAGAACTGCTCTCCACTTCTGCCCCCACAAACACACTCACATTGGGTTTGCATATTTACATGATTGCATGTAACCATATTTACATGATTGCAATTAGAGCAAAAAAACTCCATTCTACCACATAACATTCCCTTCAATTAGAATGCCTCCTTGCCCACATTTTTCAGGTAGCTAGTCTGTACTCAGCAACAGACTCTATGATTCATAAAATTTTATGGAGCCCCTGATTATATTCCTGGCATATTTCCAGGTGCTGGACATACACAGTCAACAAAACAAGGTGTGTGCCTTCATGAAGCTCACATTCTAATGGGGAAGATAAACAATAAACAAATATGTAATATGTCAGGAGAAGAAGAGCTATGAAAAAAAAAAAAAAACTAGGGTAAGATAAAGTGGAGTCTTACACAGTGCCTGGCAGATAGTAGGCACTCAAAACAAATATTTCTAAGTAAATGAAGATAGTATCTGTATGCTAAAGCTAATATCTTTTTTCTCTTTCAGGTCCATCGCCATCATCTTGGCTTATGCTGGCCAATTCCAGATACTTACATGAATTCAAAACCAGTTATTATCAACATGAACCTGAACAAATGTGACTCTGCCTTTGATATTAGGTGTTTGTTTAATCATTTTTCAAAAATAGATAATCAGAAATTTGCTAGACTCAAAGATATAATATTTGATGTATAAAATGCAAATAAAATTAGTTTATCATTATATTCTAATCTTGAATATTCTACCATGTTTAAAAACATCTCAAGGTTCCTATTCATTATGAAACATCAATATGTCTTCTACCATTTGTGAAGAAATGAATTTTCCAGTTTCAAGTGCCTATTCAAATTTTTATTAAAAACCAGCAAATTAATTTTAATCTCTAGCCATAAAAACATAAGTAACAGTAAGCTCCTACGCTTGTACAAAGGCTGGATTCTCTCCACTATACTGAGTAGTAATTTAAAAAGAACAATTTAATGTCACTAATTTTCAAAATTAAATAGTTTAAGCTCAATTTAATTTTGCTATATATTTAACAAAACATATGGCTTAACCTCATAACTTATATGTGTGTATGTCTACATCTGTATTTATATATATCATAGTTAGGATTTGAGAATCTTAACACATGTATAAATAAGTATAAACTCCAATTTTAAATATTGAAATTACTGAATTTACCCTCATATTCTTTAAAAAAACTAATCAAAACATTATGAATGTAGAGAAATTCACCAAAGCTCATTGTCTATTTGATGGCCATAACAAGTCTTCAAATATATACTTTTATAATAAGTTAAAAATTTCATATAATTTTATTTATTAAGAATTCCAGTCTAAGTATAAAGGTACAAGGTAGTGAGAAGGAAATACTACAGTTCAGAGAATTGCTTATTTCCAGGTATATTTTAACTTACAAAGTTAATAAATAGTTAAATGAAACAAAGTTTATAGGTGACCTTTAGTAAATGGGGAAATTAACAGGACTTTCTTCTTCATCTTCAAACTCTTCAGAAGCAGCAACAGGGCTAGTTAACTCAACTCCCAATTGTTCTGAAAGTTTTTTTACCTTCTCTTCTAAGAGAATATTCTTCTTCACTTCTTCCTTGTAATTATACTTAAGATCTTCAATTTCTTCAAAAAATGAAGGATCAAAATTTTCCAGTTCTTTTTTCAGCTTTTTTATTTCCTCCTAATAGAAACATCATCTTTAAAAGTTGGATATAGGAAATGTACATATTTTAGGTTTGAATTGTGAGATTTAATTGTAAATATGAAAGCCAAAGTATTCCTGAATGGTCGAATACAGCAATAAAGGCAGAAGAATTAAGATTTTTCTTTGTTCCATTGTACAGTGTAAATAACTAAGTTGTTAACTGTCAAGTCCAATGATCTATTCCATAAGTTGTGTTCTAGTCTTTGACTAAAATTTATCATTTCTTATAGTGGGATTTAATCTTTCTCTAAAAACATATAAGATCCTCTCAATAGAGTAATCAATCAAAATTAGATTTTGCAATTCATAACATTGAAGTTAGTCTGGTTAAGTGTTTTGGTTTAGACTTCATTTATATTTTACTTACAGATTCTAATTTTTAATGAATAATCAAGTTTTCATAAAGTTATTAATATGATCAGGGAAACCTTTGGGACGTCTGACAATTAGGCATTGGTGAAGAGACAATTCAAGCCTTAGTGACTATTTAGAATAGCCAGTGATTACTAGCTGATTCTCATATCCATGCCTTTTTGTCCTGTTTACAGTCTTAAAAGAGGTAAAACATAGCAAATATTTTTTTAAGGGAACTATAACCTTAGGAGTCCTGAAAATAATTTCAAAAAAAAACTAAAGACACTGTTGCCAATGTGACCCAAAACTTAAGAACATACTAATGGCATATATTTGTTACAATTAAAAAATAAATTTACTATTTAATCCTATGTTGAGTCTGAATTTTTTGTTAGCTCTTATTTAATAAATATATTAGGACTAGTCAGATGAACATAATTAACTTTGCAATATAAAGGTCAAATATAAGATGCTATTACATGAATTTTTTAGGATACGTACTGAAAACTCGAAGATGGTAATGAACATAGTTTTCAACAGCTATTTTCACAAAATGATACTAAAATACACATTACCTTCAAATGCTGCTTTTCTAGATCTGACATTTTGAGCTGTGTCTCTAGATCTTTTACTTTTTCCTTTAGTTGATCAGCATCTGTCAAAAAAGTTATACAAGTTAAACTCAGCTTTTTCCCACTACGAATGAGTCCAAAGTAATGAATTTGTTCTAGAGAACAGAGATTTGTTTTACGAAACCTAGAACTAGGAAAATACTGGATTTTATGGCTGAAATACTTAAGGATGTAAACACTTGATGCTACCTCCCTCCATTAAGTATTGTAATTTCATAGCAGGCAAAAAGAGGTTATTTGCTAGGTATTAGAAATATAGGCCAAGTTTTTTTTTTTTTTTTTTTTTTTTCACATGATAGAAATTTTACACGGAAAAAATCTTAAAGCCAGGAAAACTTGTTAGGTACTAAAACTACAACAGAAGAAAAGCAGACTGTTGGGTAAGGGGCTATAACCATAAGCTGGCCAAATGCTCCCGCTATCCAACACAGCATTGGCTATTCCACGTGGGTTATTACATGTTTACTGCGCAATTACTACGTGCAAAATGTGTCATGCAAGCTGTGTAATACAAAAATAAGACATAGATAGCCCTGATACTTTGGTAGGAAAACAAAAGTCTACAAATACAGCACAAAAGTTAGTTATTGGATTTACCCTGCAAGTTAACATACCTCTAACTTTATCAGCAGGCAAATACGATTTTTGCTTTAATGCTATCTTTGCTAGATACCTCTTTTCTTTACATTACACTACATTTAATGAGTCAAGTCATATTTTACAGCCATTGAAGAATAAAATTCTAAAAGTTTGATAAGGGGCAGCAAACATTTTCATGGCTGGGACAAGTATCCTTTTTTCTTTTTGAGACAGTCTCACTCTGTCGCCCAGGCTAGAGTGTAATTGCGCAATCTTGGCTCACTGCAACAATCACTGCCTCCCAGGCTAAAGCGATTCTCCTGCGTTAGCCTCCTTTGTAGCTGGGATTACAGGCAAGCACCACCACGCCTGGCTAATTTTTATATTTTTAGTAGAGACAGGTTTCACCATGTTGGCCAGAGTGGTCTCGAACTCCTGATCTCAGGTGATCCGCCCGCTTCAGCCTCCCAAAGTGCTGGGATTACAGGTGTGTGCTACTGTGCTGGGCCTGGGACAAGTATCTTAAAAGTTATCTTACCACTTATATAGAAAGTGATTTAGCGTTTCCAAAACAGTTCTGGTTTGATTTTAAGCCTTAATCTTAGAAAAATGACAGGTAATCTGTCTACTTCACATCAGAGATAAGGAATTTTGAAGGCTCAGAAATTTCCTTAAGAAACAGGTTTAGAAAGATTAGAGAACTATGGCCATATGACCCTTAATGCACACGCACCTGATCTCTGATCTCAGAAGCTAAGCACTATTGGCCCTGGTTAGTATATGGATGGAAGGAAAATTATAAAATTGTCTAGTACAAACCAAGCAGGCTGCTATAAGGCATATTTTGAGAGTATTTAGTAGGTACTTTTAGTTACCAAGACGTAGCACAGTATAGTGGTTAAGGGCTAGGAATGCCAAGGAGCTGTGGAGTTTCATAGATTTAGATTTTAATCCTGCTATTTCCTAGCTGACCTTGGGGAATGGTTACTTAACCACTTTGAATCTGTTTATCACATAAAATGGAGACAGTAATACCTATCATATATGGGTGTAAATATAGAATGCTTGTAAGGCAGTTAGCATAGTGTCAAGTACAACTCACACATGATGGCTTTTATTACAAATTAGTAATAGGACTACATACCATATTGAAAAAGCTACAAGAAATAGTCAAAGATAGTTCAGATATAAATTGGTATAATCCTTTGGAGAGGATGGCATTTCTATCATACTATCAAACAATGGCATAATAAGGTCAAGAGATTAATCATATTTTATAAAAGTAGAAACTTGGAAGCAAACTATCCACCAAAACAAAAATGGTTCAATATGCTTATACATGCAATAATACACTATAGAATTATTAAATGGATGAGACAGATTTATGAACAGACCTCACAAGATGTCCAGGATAAACTGTTAAAGGCAAATACGCTAGACATGTGTATAGTATGAGTTCAATTTTATGTCACTTGCCAAGAAAATATATATATGTATATGCAAACAAAGTCTATTCTCTATCCACAGTAGTTTTAGTCTATAAAGTTAGCCCAATTAGTGAATATCAAACCACTGCTGCTAGGGGAAATATGTACAGACATACATATACATACATACACCTACATATCTCACACATGATAATCTTAAATCCTAAAGATAACTCATCCTGGTAAATTCTATTTATTTACATAAGAAAAGGTTCAGAAGCGTTCGTGACTCTCCTAAGCCTAAAGCACTAACAAGCCTCAGAATTGGGATTCAAATCCCTTCCAACAGGCCCCAGAGCCACAGCTTCTTGCACTATGCTGTGCTGCCCTCTACCGTCTCCATCCTTTGATCATTTCTCTATGAAAACTGAAATGACGATACTGAGCACCGCCTTGTTGAACCTCTGCTGGGGACATGTAGGTTGGATTATTCAAACTTTCCAAGGCTCTGTGGATGTCTGCAAATGTGCTGCGAGTGTTGATTTGGGGATTACATACACGCCTTAGTGAGCAGGTGATTTAGAAAATACAGAATCCACAAATAATGAGAATCTATTATACATATGAACACATAAACACATGTATGCATATGTGTGATATATATGTACATAAAATATGTGTGTATGTATATGTAGGAATGAGGAATGATTAGTAATCACTTTTGAATGGGAATGGAAGGCAGCAGAAACATACTTTTTTTTTACTTTGTAAAAGGAAAAAAATGTAGGCAGTATTTACTTATTTGCAGTTTTTAAAAATGTTCAGAGGACTTGAAAGAGCCTATACTTAGAAACTGGAAGCAACAGATTTAGTATTCATTGCTTAGCCCTGCATTGTGATTAAATCTGTAACACCCAGATGGAGAACAAAGAGAAAAACACTTGGGTACTTGCTACTCTATAGTATAAACAACACAAAGAGAAAAATGGGAATATTTTTATATTAATAGCATGGAGGAGAGACAAGAGATCCAAAACTTATCAGGAATTTGATTTTACACTGAGACAATGATCAGAAATCTGAGCCAAAAGAACAAAAAAAAAGGTAAACCCAAATTCAAAAACCTGGGGGTAGCTAACATGTTTTTTAAAATATATTACCAGGTATGGTGCTTTCAGCTCCACTTTGGTCCTTGTTAGCTTCTATCTGATGGATTAATTCTGCTTTCTCTTTATCCAGCTGACTATTAGCTAATCTAGAACACAATGATAATTTGTTAAAAAAAAAAGAAGGCAGGTATTGCTTCATAAAATATATGGGCATTTCTTATGAACTAGTGATGCACAGTAATCAGAACAAACTAGTCTTTATCAAAGTAAACATTTACTCTCAATGCTACAATGTCACCATTCTCAAAAAGCCTGGAATACAAAAGCCTTCACATTTTTCTTAATATCTGACCTGAGGTCATTTCCAAGAGTGGTTTTGTTATGAGGAGCCTAATGAAAGTGGGCTACAGAGACTCCTGAAAGTAAAAAATTACTTGTTTTCTTTCATTAGTATTTTCCTCTGGGAAGCTAAGGATTAATTCATTCTATGCTCTTAGAAAAGTTTAAACTAAATTACAAACTGGAAACTTATATTACAGTTGGGTTTATCCTTTTTTCCAGTGTGTATTATGAAAAAGAGAGTGATTAGCATTAGAAGGAAGAAATAAGGACCTAATAAGCCTGTTAGGCAGTAAAGTTGAAAAATGTTTGTCTCTAGTTGTAGCAATTCTGAGATTATAAAAACTAATAATTTTTTTTTTAAAGAAAGAAACAAAGTAGTCATATGAACACATGACGCACCTAAGAACTTGAAGCTCCTGTTTGAGGCCTTGCTCTGTCTCAGCACCTTCAGGAACATGTTTAAGAATCTTAATCTTTGGGGACAATGAAAAGTTAGAAGATAACTTTGGAAATACGAGGATTTATAAAGATACACATTTTTAATAAAGCATAATATTAAAATCTGGTTTTCAAAAGCATGCATAGGCAAATTTCTATGTTCTATTCACCATTCTTTCAACAAGTATTGAGTAACTACTGCATAACTGGCATTGTCCTAGGCACAGAGGCTACAGCAGTGAACAAAATAGGTAATGTTCCATCTTGCATGGTCCTCATTTAGTGTGGAAACAAAGAATGTGTATGTAATATGATATGATATAATAATAGTGCCAGATGGTAGGAAGAGCTATCAAGAAAAAATAATCCA
Source organism: Macaca nemestrina (assembly GCF_043159975.1). Classification (NCBI taxonomy): domain Eukaryota; kingdom Metazoa; phylum Chordata; class Mammalia; order Primates; family Cercopithecidae; genus Macaca; species Macaca nemestrina. The sequence goes on along the minus strand of NC_092134.1, from coordinate 45,221,249 downwards.
GGGTAAGAGGATCAAGAGTGATGGCAAGTAGTATAGGGTTAGGGTTAGGGTTAGGGTTAGGAAGGTCTCTCTGAGGAGCCTCTATTTCAGCAGAGACATGAAGTCTGGGAGGAAGCTATGAGAATATTTGGGTGAACAGTATTCTAAACAAAGGAAACAAGTGTAAGGACTTAACGCTTAAACGAGTTTGAATTGTTTAAAGTACTGAAAGAAGGTTAATGTGGTTAAAACATTGTGAATGAAATGAAGGGAAAAGTGGTAGAAGATGAGATTGGGAAGAAAACTGGGTACCAGACCTCATATATTGTTTTGGGATACGAAAAGTACTTTGAAGTTTTATTTTAGGGTGATGGAGAACCACTGGAAGATTCTGAGGATAGGACTTTGTGCTTTGTGATGTGCTTTATGTTTTAAAAGGGTTACCTGGCAACTGTGTGGAGACAGACCAGAAATAGAAATAGAGTGAAATAATGCAAGAGTGGAAGCTGAGATACCCGTTTGGAAATTATTGTAGTTATTCAGGTATAAAACAATAGCCTGGACAAGACTGGTAGTGATGTCTCAAGATGCCAAGAAGTGGTCAGATTTGGGATATAGTTTGAAAATAGAGCTGACATGATTTAACGATTAAAAAAAAAGATGTGGAGAATGAAAAGAATGAAGTCATTGATGATCCAAAGTTTCTGGCTTAAGCAAATAGGTGAATGGGGTGCCCTTCAGTTAGATGGGTCTTCTTAATCGAGTCCATTTTTATCTATAGAAGACAATGCAAGGAACATCCTGTGATATTATGCATTATTTTATCATGTAAAGAAAAATTACATTACTTACCTGTTCTTCAAGGTCTTCAGTGTATTTCTTAACTTTTTGTTCTCTCTCTGTTGCTTCTTTTACAAGCTGTTTAAGGTCAGTAATGCTTTGATTTTTTTTGGCAATATCAGTTTCCAATTCTTTTAACTTGGTTTCATACATTCTAAAAGTATAAGGAAAAAAAGTATAGACATGGCAAATAATTTATGTCACTGATTTAAAAGTCAGTTCAAATTACCGTACTAGAAATAAGCAAGAATATCTTATTTTACTGTTTTGTCTAGTCAAGGTTTTCGCTACATATTTATTTACCATTAAAATGGTGGTGGCAAGAGATAAGGTATCCCTAATTAACAGATGGCCCATTCAAAATAAAGAATTTGGGTATTTTCCAAGATTATAAATAAGGATGGAGCCTGATTTGACCATTTTAAAATTAATACCTTTTTTCAATCACAAAATAAGAAAATACAGAGTAAAATTCTTCGGAATATAAAATTCTATATTACTAGATATTCTTAGAAATATAAAGATGGCAAATAAAAAGCTTTTCTCACATATACAGACATACATAGGAGGTATACAGAAAAACACTACAGGGAGAGGAAAAAATTGTGCAAAAGCATGGGTGAGAAAAATAGTATCTGATGGGAGAGGGATAAAGCTTGTAAAAATCTGAATAGATTTATAATCATTAAAGAAACAACAGTTCAAAAAAATACAGACTCCAGAAAAAAATTTCATAATTGAGCCAAACAGTTCTACTGGTTCATCATACCTAAAGAAATATAATGCTTACAATATCCAAACTTTTCCAGAGAAATGGATAGAAAGACTGCATTCTAAGTTAAAATGGCCAGTATAGCTTTGGTAACAAAATCTGCTAGGATAATACAAGAAAGGAAAATAATGATTGTCTAAACACATTCAAACAGCTTTTGATAGATCCTAGAAACTTAGATTAGAAGGGAATGTTTTTAACCCGACAGAGACTATCACAGATCTACCACAAGTAAATGGTGAAATATCAGAAGCTTACTCCTTCACTTCATCTAATTTTCTGTTCAAAAGCCACCCAAGCAGAGAGGGCCTCTCTGATCACCCTATGTAAAACTGCCCCCACATCACCCTGGTTTGTCCCAGCAGTCAGGAAAAGGCCTGACATAGAATATGTGTTAATAAGTTTGTTGAATGAATAATAATGCAACTATAAGGATGTCAGCATGAGCAAGATCTGTGTCATGGGTCCCAAAACAGATCTTTCTAAACTGCTTTATTGAGAAAGGTGTATAATCCTCCCAGATTTAAACTTTAGTGAATTTTTTTCCTTTTTCTTTTTCTTTTTTAACAGATTTAGGGAACCTGGAGGTCAACGATCAAAAGGAGCCTCTCTCTGTCAAGAGATTTCTACTTAGACTTACGTCTTCTGCAAATGGTTTACCGAAGGCTTATGGTATGCTCAGTGACCTGTATTGTTCTCAGACTAAAAACACATATATGATCTAAAAGGCAAAGTCATCTTCAATTATGGTTAAATATCATCATCACCTCTACTAACCATTTATAAACCTTATAAACCCTTTTTGCACGAACAATTTCTTATTTAGCCCCATAGAGCCCTCTTAGAAAGAACTTGAGCCCACAGAAAGGATATAAGTTACTTAAGATCATAGTAAGAATTAGGTCTTTCTAAACCAGAGAACCTACCTGGTCCTTTGAAGAAACCTAGGCAAGGTGGGCTTTTTAAAAATAATATACAACATAAAGCAGAATTTGGCAATAGGAGGTACTAAGTAAATATCTGTTGAATAAACAGATTTCAGAGTAACTCAAAAACATTCTGAGTCCACATGTGATTATAGAAGAAAACAAAGGAACGACCAAGAAATCAACGGAGAGGGCTGCTGACTAAGAGCCACTCTGCTAGGGTCCAAGAAGACAGTAGAAGAGACCCCCTTCCCCCACTCCATACCATCACATTTGTTATTTCATCTAACCCTGACACTGGCCTTCTTACAGAGTAATTTTTCCCAGTGTGTAGATGGGAAAAGTGAGAGCTAGAGTGGAGAAGTGTGGATTCTGGCCACTCTAGATTTAGTATTCGGACAGGAACCAAGTACTCCTCCATGACTTCATGGCCATCTGGGCTATCCTTTAAAGCGCCTGCTTAATCTTTCTCTTTTCTCCTTAGACTTGGTTGACAGGGGCAAGTGCAGTGCAGCAGGCCCTCTGTGGGACTTGCTGTAGCCTCACAATGCTAAGACTCCCATCCTACTTGTAGTGATCACTATCTTGCCTTCCATCAAGACCATTCCAAAGAGCAGAGAGGGAAGATGAAGCCCTCAAAGACATCGAAGGGGATACTGGAGGTGCATGGACATAAGGAATTGTATGAGGATGTTGAGAGATAAAGATGAGTATGCCTTTTGAAATGGGGGCGGCAGATGTGCTAGATGGCAAAGGATACCACTTCATACACGATGGCTTTAATGGGACAAGACATGGGCAGGATCCCACTGGCCAATGACATCCAGGCTCCGTAAGCAGCTGCTTAAAATTGGAAATGAGAACGACATGAAGAGTCTTTTACCTACTCATCACAGTCATGATGAACCACACATGATGATAGTGGCAACAGACTGAATGTTTACTCATAAACTCCCACCACCTCTTTCATAGCCACAAAAATTAGTTTCACAGGTTGGAATTCCATGTATTCAGGATGGGTGAAAATAAACTATCAGAAAGCAGAAGCCAGTAAGACATCAACGCTGCTGCTGAATTCACCTCTTGGGGCTATCTGAAGAGAAAGTTGCCCAGGATATAACTCTAAAAGCATTACAGCACAGACTAGATCCAGTATGCCACATGTTGTGACAAGACAGCTCAATCATTCCTGGCTCATACTTGAGAAAGCAAGTTATACAATCAAGAAACCGAAGCTGCAGTTGGAGAAAAATAGCACCCAGGAGAAGCTGAGCAGCCTTAGCCTAGACTCATAGCTGATGACAGCTTCATGATGCACACACAGCTCCAACTCCTTCGCCCAGCCACAGCTCTACTCTGTTCCATGCCCTGCCACCCAAACAAGGTTAAACAAGTTAAACATTTCAAGGAAGAAAAAGTCTCCATCAATATTACAAGAGAAAAAAAAGTATTATGTTAAAACAACAACCAAACAAACTGTTCATCAGGAAGAAACCAGGTTATTCAGAATAGTGTTGTCTTTTAAAACAATAATATCATACTGAATGGGCAAAAACTGGAAGCATTCCCTTTGAAAACTGGTACAAGACAGGGATGCCCTCTCTCACCACTCCTATTCAACATAGTGTTGGAAGTTCTGGCTAGGGCAATTAGGCAAGAGAAAGAAATCAAGGGTATTCAGTTAGGAAAAGAAGAAGTCAAATTGTCCCTGTTTGCAGATGACATGATTGTATATTTAGAAAACCCCATTGTCTCAGCCCAAAATCTCCTTAAGCTGATAAGCAACTTCAGCAAAGTCTCAGGATACAAAATTAATGTGCAAAAATCACAAGCATTCTTATACACCAGTAACAGACAAACAGAGAGCCAAATCAGGAATGAACTTCCATTCACAATTGCTTCAAAGAGAATCAAATACCTAGGAATCCAACTGACAAGGGATGTAAAGGACCTCTTCAAGGAGAACTACAAACCACTGCTCAGTGAAATCAAAGAGGACACAAACAAATGGAAGAACATACCATGCTCATGGATAGGAAGAATCAATATCGTGAAAATGGCCATACTGCCCAAAGTAATTTATAGATTCAATGCCATCCCCATCAAGCTACCAATGAGTTTCTTCACAGAATTGGAAAAAACTGCTTTAAAGTTCATATGGAACCAAAAAAGAGCCCGCATCTCCAAGACAATCCTAAGTCAAAAGAACAAAGCTGGAGGCATCACGCTACCTGACTTCAAACTACACTACAAGGCTACAGTAACCAAAACAGCATGGTACTGGTACCAAAACAGAGATATAGACCAATGGAACAGAACAGAGTCCTCAGAAATAATACCACACATCTACAGCCATTTGATCTTTGACAAACCTGAGAGAAACAAGAAATGGGGAAAGGATTCCCTATTTAATAAATGGTGCTGGGAAAATTGGCTAGCCATAAGTAGAAAGCTGAAACTGGATCCTTTCCTTACTCCTTATACGAAAATTAATTCAAGATGGATTAGAGACTTAAATGTTAGACCTAATACCATAAAAATCCTAGAGGAAAACCTAGGTAGTACCATTCAGGACATAGGCATGGGCAAAGACTTCATGTCTAAAACACCAAAAGCAACGGCAGCAAAAGCCAAAATTGACAAATGGGATCTCATTAAACTAAAGAGCTTCTGCACAGCAAAAGAAACTACCATCAGAGTGAACAGGCAACCTACAGAATGGGAGAAAATTTTTGCAAGCTACTCATCTGACAAAGGGCTAATATCCAGAACCTACAAAGAACTCAAACAAATTTACAAGAAAAAAACAAACAACCCCATCAAAAAGTGGGCAAAGGATATGAACAGACATTTCTCAAAAGAAGACATTCATACAGCCAACAGACACATGAAAAAATGCTCATCATCACTGGCCATCAGAGAAATGCAAATCAAAACCACAATGAGATACCATCTCACACCAGTTAGAATGGCAATCATTAAAAAGTCAGGAAACAACAGGTGCTGGAGAGGATGTGGAGAAATAGGAACACTTTTACACTGTTGGTGGGATTGTAAACTAGTTCAACCATTATGGAAAACAGTATGGCGATTCCTCAAGGATCTAGAACTAGATGTACCATATGACCCAGCCATCCCATTACTGGGTATATACCCAAAGGATTATAAATTATGCTGCTATAAAGACACATGCACACGTATGTTTATTGCGGCACTATTCACAATAGCAAAGACTTGGAATCAACCCAAATGTCCATCAGTGACAGATTGGATTAAGAAAATGTGGCACATATACACCATGGAATACTATGCAGCCATAAAAAAGGATGAGTTTGAGTCCTTTGTAGGGACTTGGATGCAGCTGGAATCCATCATTCTTAGCAAACTATCACAAGAACAGAAAACCAAACACCGCATGTTCTCACTCATAGGTGGGAACTGAACAATGAGATCACTCGGACTCAGGAAGGGGAACATCACACACCGGGGCCTATCATGGGGAGGGGGGAGGGGGGAGGGATTGCACTGGGAGTTATACCTGATGTAAATGACGAGTTGATGGGTGCAGCACAGCAACATGGCACAAGTATACATATGTAACAAACCTGCACGTTATGCACATGTACCCTCCAACTTAAAGTATAATAATAATAAATAAATTAAAAAAAAAAAAAAAAAAAAAAAAAAAAAAAAAAAAACATTTCAAGGAAGAAAAAGTCTCCATCAATATTACAAGAGAAAAAAAAGTATTATGTTAAAACAACAACCAAACAAACTGTTCATCAGGAAGAAACCAGGTTATTCAGAATAGTGTTGTCTTTTAAAACAATAATACCAAAATTTGAAATGATTAAACTTTGTACAAGTTTAAAATTCTGTTCCTACCTTGTAACCACAATGGATTTCCAGCTCTTACTGTCAGCACCTTCAAGCTGTGGACCTCTGCTTTCTGCAAACTGCAATCTCTTACCAGTCTCTTCTAGTTGAACTGTCATCTTCTCATTTAATATCTCTAAATTATTCTTTGCTATCCGTAATTTCTCTGCAGCATCAGTTTCCTATCATTAAATGCTAATTAGTATTTTATGAGAAAACATAATACTGTTCTCACAGATTCAGTGTATTCAAAATTATCATTACAAATGGGAAAACAAAAACAACCTGGGGCTCTTAAATGCTGATTAAAATTTCAATAAATTCAACATTTCCCCTCCTTTAAAGCAGCAATATGGCCAATAATAATTAGAACAACAGATCATGAAAATGAGGTCAGAGAAATATATTTAGTTACTAGTGATTACCTTAAATTTGACATTTTGTTCCTCTGTAATATTTTTAGAAAAATGGGATAGTTTATACCTTTACACATGTAAAAGATTCTTTGTTTTGACTTCCTAATGCTTATGAGACCTAGCTATAAGCATAAAGTATGTGTAAGTAACGTGGATTATTTCTTTTTGTTGTTGTTGTGCGTGTTTGTTTGTTTGAGATGGAGTCTCGCTCTGTTGCCCAGGCTGTAGTGTAGTGGTGCGATCTCGGCTCACTGCAACTTCTGCCTCCTGGGTTCAAGTGATTCTCCTGCCTCAGCCTCCTGAGTAGCTGGGATTACAGGCACGCCAACATGCCCAGCTAATTTCTGTATTTTTAGTAGAGACCAGGTTTCACTATATTGGTCAGGCTAGTCTCGAATTCCTGACCTTGTGATCTGCCCACCTCAGCCTCCCAAAGTGTAGATTATTTCTATTATTAAACATCCACATTCCAAGCACAGTATCATTTGGTCTCTTGATACATTCTGAGAATATTCTAACTAGTTTTAAAATATTAATTTTTAACTTCTTCACTAGACCTTCCATATAAATAACAATATCTATATATTTTGCTGAATAAACAAACTAAATCTTACTGTTTAACAAGGCAGTTTCATATACTCCTTACTATAAATTGGCCTAAGTCATGTGCACAAACATTAACTAAATTCCACAGAGCTCTGTGAGATAGATACACTTAATATTCCCAAGTTTACAGATGAAAATTTTACAGAGGAAACTGAGGAATAGAGAAGGGATAACAAGCTGGCCCTAGTTCCCATGACTAACAAATAATAGAGCTAGAAATTGAATCTAGGCTGAGTAATGTCTATATTATAGTGTCTCTAAACTTATTAACTTTTATTATCAATGTTTTTCATGGTGGAAATGTGATGACAGCAGGCATAGAAATACAATTCCTCAATCTCTTAATATCCACCTTGAATAGGCACTCTCATCAAGGATCTACTTTCAGTTTTTCCAAGAGGTATTAAGTAAAACAAAAATCAATAATTATAATCAGTCATAAAAGTCATACTTTTTTAAGTTCTTTACGAAGCCTTTCATTTTCAGCAATAATTTTTTCTGTGCCTTTGGTCTTGGATTCATAGTGCATGCTCAACTGATGCCCAAAATGAGCTTTAAGTTTTTCTAATTCAGCCTAATAAAAAACAAACAAAATAAAAACTGTACATTATCAAAACAAGGAAATAAAAGATAATCTCATAAACTCATAAATCTTACTTCAACATAGTTTTAGAAACTGTATTTGATATGATTACAATTACAGCTTCATTTGAATATCAGAACAGAAGTTCCCAATGTTGGCTACATATTAGAATAAATTGATGACTTAAAATAATAACAACAACAAACATACCTGTGTCAGGACCCACCCTAAAATAATTAAATCAATTTCAGGGATGGGAGCTTGGGTGTCTGTGTCTGTATTTTTAAAAAGAAACACAGGTAATTAATCTATGTGTCAGAAAAGTATTGGTCTTGAAATAATAAGAAAGATCAGGTGGACCTACTCTATAACCCTTAGCCTTGCCTCTCATAAGTTTTTTTCTATATGTATAAAATCTGTACTGTATTCATTAAAGCCATTTTATATAGTAATGAGCATATTTGAAATTTTCCTAAATAGTAACAAATTAAAACAGTAAAATATTCCCCTAAAAATGATCACATTAAAAAATTACCTTCAATTTTTCATTTTCTTGCTCAATATTAGCCATTTTTTCACTAGTCAATATTCCTGATGCTTTTTTCAACTGTTCATTTTCTCTCTGGACTTTTTCAACTACTTTTTTCATTAAACCAATAGTTTTTTCCAGTTCTGGAACTGTCTTTCCACTTCTACCAGACTACGACAGAATATGTTAAATCTTTAATTTAATCAAATATTTTCGAGAGTATAATACAAAGTACCAACAATACAACAGGCTCATTATACTCAATATTAATAATTCCTAATATTTGAAGTCAAAACTGTGTTAATTCAATTCATCCTTAAAACACTTCTATGAGATAGGAATTATAATTTCCATTTTAAATACAAGAAAATCAAGACTAAGGAAATTTGACACTCCTAAAATCATGCAGCTAATAAGTAACATCTTAAATAGTCTAGCCTTAATGTCTTATCAAAATGATTAAGTCTAAATATTCTATTTAGCTAATGTTCTCTCCAGTATATCAGTTTTTCTTTATACAAAATAAAACCACACAAGAGAAATTGTGTCTTTAAAGAGCTCATGAGTAATTAAATTTTAATTGCAACATAATAGAGGCAATTTTCTCTAAGAAATGCTATTGCTTAGAGATTCAATTTCTGTTTAATATAAATAGAAGAGATATCTGAAATAAAAAACCTTGCATAAATACATCAACAGAGATGAGTCATCACTCAATAAGTTTAACTGCTTATCATTTAAAATAAAAATAATTTTTAGCAGTTTAGTCACACAGTATGCTTAATTTTTTTTTGCATTTTAATCATCCACGACTAAGAATAATTCTGAAATATAAACTTTTACATAATTTCAGTATGTACTTTCATAATTAACTTAGATAGAAAAGGTCAAATTAACATATTTTCATTGATTAAAAAAATGTTGCTGTCAGCAAGACACTGTTTTGAATTTTTTTTTTTTTTTTAAGATGGGAGTCTTGCTCTGTCGCACAGGCTAGAGTACAGTTGTGCGACCACAGCTCACTGTAACCTCCGCCTGCCAGGTTCAAGCAATTCTCCTGCCTCAACCTCCTGAGTAGCTGGGATTACAGGCATGAGCCACCACACCCAGCTAATTTTTGTATTTTTAGTAGAGATAGGGTTTCACCATGTTGGCCAGGCTGGTCTTGAACTCCTGACTTCCAGTGATCCGCCCATCTTGGCCTCCCAAATTGCTGGGATTACAGGAGTGAGCCACTGCCCCCGGCCTATTCTGAATATTTTTCTAATAACACATAATATTTTCACTGAATCCATCATATATTTAATATTACTACCAGAATGACTCTGCATTATGATTGCTTCCATTTATGAAACACAGCAACATGAAATCAACAGGAGTTTAAGTCTTTGGCCTTGACCTCATAAGCAACATTTATTCATTATATAAGGTGAATACAAAATAACATAGGGAGAAAATTACAACACAAAAAAAGAGGAGGAGGAACAAAGTACTTATAAAACATTATACCAAGAAGGTGGGAAGATATCGTAACAAATGGTTACAAACACTTTGGGAGGCCGAGGCGGGTGGATCACGAGGTCAGGAGATCGAGACTATCCTGGCTAACATGGTGAAACCCCGTCTCTACTAAAAATACAAAAAAAAAAAAAAAAAAAAAAAAAACTAGCCGGGCATGGTGGCGGGCGCCTGTAGTCTCAGCTACTTGGGAGGCTGAGGCGGGAGAATGGCGTGAACCCGGGAGGCGGAGCTTGCAGTGAGCCGAGATCACGCCACTGCACTCCAGCCTGGGAGACACAGCAAGACTCCGTCTCAAAAAAAAAAAAAAAAAAAAAAACAAAAAAAAAACAAAAACCAATGGTTACAAAATGGCAGCACTAGACCAAGGACCAGTTAGTAGTTACCTCCATAAACAAAAGGATTTCTGGAAGTTAAATGTTTTCAAGGTGTGGAGGCATATTCAATAAAAAGAGAGATGATACAGATGATAAAATACATTAATTTGAGACACACAGAAATGCTTACTGTTTTATATTACAGATGCAGAATAACTGAAACTACAGGGCACTTGTAAAGGCATATCAGTACTGTTACAACATATCTAAACTTTTCATTTGTGGCTTATCACTGCTGAAACCATAAGAAATGTATGGTAAATTCTCACATACCCCTCTAACATGGCCAAGTTTCCGCTCAACTTCTGCTTTTTCTTTCTTAAGAAATTCACACATTTCCTTCAAATCTCTGACTTGATTCTGAAAGATAATAAGCAAACACCTAATAATTTAACATAGCTATAGCCATTGAAAAGAAAAGGCAAACAATTCATGTGAACCATCAATCTCTTCAACTGTATAGCCAAACCAAATAATTGGGTCTCTATACTAACGAGGAAGATTTTGAACCAAATTATTAAATTAATACAAGAATACTGTGTATATGAAATGTCGAGGTATTTCCCACATTACTGCCTGATGCAATAATACAAATTTAGAATTCTGATTTTAACTGTCCCATATATTGCACATGTAGATAGATCCTTACCCAAATATACAGAGCAAAAGGCAAATGAACATCTAACAGTGGTTCTATCAATGTAAAAATCTGAATAAGAAGCAGTACCAAAAAAAAAAAAGAAAAAAAAACTGTAAAAAGTTGGCAGATTAGTGCCCTGAAATAAATAAATAAATAAATAAATAAATAAATAAATAAATAAATAAAGTGTGAGAAGCAAGACACAGCTTAACTATATCATTACCAGTAGAATTAACAGATTGCTAACATTCTGGATTAGAAGACAGAACTGAAGTAATTAGCTAGCCAAGAGAAAAAAGATTCCCATAAATAGGGTAAGACCTGGAAAACCAAAGATTAAAAAATCATTATTAATGTCAGAATAAAGTAAAATTTCTAAAAGAAATTATTCTTATATTTTACATTGTGATAATTTTTAATGAAATATACCACATATCTTCCCATCTTAGGACATCTGAACTTGCTATTTCTGTTGTCTGTAATTCTTTTTCTAGTATCTTTATGACCCACTTCTTTACTTCTCCTTAGCTCTCTGTTCATATATCATTTTAATAAGGAAGACCTCCCTTACTACCCTATTTTTTTTTGTTGTTGGATCAATATTCTTTTTTAAAAAAATTTATTTATTTATTATTATTATTATTATTGTACTTTAAGTTCTAGGGTACATGTGCATAACGTGCAGGTTTGTTACATACGTATACTTGTGCCATGTTGGTGTGCTGCACCCATCAACTCGTCAGCACCCATCAACTCGTCATTTACATCAGGTATAACTCCCAATGCAATCCCTCCCCCCTCCCCCCTCCCCATGATAGGCCCCGGTGTGTGATGTTCCCCTTCCCGATTTTAAATTACACCCCTTCCCTCTCCCCATACTCTTTACACCAATCATGCTTTATTTCTCTACTTAGCACTAACATCAGATGACATACTATTCAGTGACTTGTTTATTGTCAGTCTTCTTCACTAGAACGTAAGTTCTGTGAGTGTAAGGAATTTTTTGACTGTTGTTTCCCAGCACCTGGAGGAGTGTTTCATACAAAGTAGGCTTTCAACAAATAAAGGTTAAAGAGCAAATATATAAAGTACACCACCACCATGATATTTTAGGAATATACATTTCTGACTTCTTAATAAGCTAATAAAAGTAAACATAACAACTAAGGAAGGAGTTTTAGGCATTAGATTTTCTAACTATAAAACAAAACATTAAATTTACCTTTAATCTTGGCAAATCTTTATTTGCTTGTTCAAGCTGAAATTTCAGTTCAATATTTTCAGATGACAACTTCAAGTTTTCCTTCTGAAGCTCCTGTTCTCTCTGACAATGATCATCTGACCCTATTCCTGAAATCTTCAGTGAAGTGAAATTAGGAATATTTTTAAAGTTTAATAAATAAAAGCCATAAAAGACATACTGGATAAGAAAATACTGTCAAAGGTAACTTTTTTTCCTCAAAGGAATATGAGAAAATCAGAATGTTCTAGAGAAAGCCAAAAATAAATAAGTTAGAATACAAAACTTGCAGAACAAAAGGTAATATGGTTTGTTTTAATTACAATGGAAGGAAAGTCAAGTATGACTTAATAATGTCCACACATATAATGCCTTCATGTATCATTTCATAATGGTTAAACTGATTTATGGTGGTTTCACTAGTCCAAAATAAAGCATGATTGTTATCTAACCGCTATGGGTTGAACTGTGTTCCCCTTACCCTCCATATTTACATATTAAAGTCATAATATCCAGTACCTCAGAATGTGACTTTATTTGGAGACTGGGTCTTTATAGAGGTATTCAAGTTAAAATTAAATTTTAGGGTAAACCCTATTCGACTATGACTGGTATCCTTATGAAAAGGGAAAATTTGGGGATTTAGACACAGAGATATATATAGAAGGAGGATGATATGAAGAAACAGGGAAAAGATAGCCATTTACAATCCAAGGAGAGAGGCTTGGGAAAGATCTTTCCCTTGGATTGTTCAGAGGAAATCAACCCTGCTGATGTCTTAATTTTGGACTTCTAGGTCTCCAGAACCAAGACCATAAATTTCTACTGTTTAAGCCACCAAATCTGTAGTAGTCTGTTACAGCCACCTTAGCAAATGAATACACTAGGCTACAAAAGAACTGCCTAATTCTTTCCTCCTTTGGAAAGCTTTCCTTCATTCTTTGAGCTAAAGTAATGGTTCCGTCCTTTGAAAAACATTAATATTATATCTGCATTTCTTCTGACCTGTATCTACACTGGGTTATTACTTATATTCACTGTTACTTCTCATGCTAAACTTTATTTTTTAAAACTGTGCTTAATTATATTTTTCTACGCATTTTTTCTATAAATTAGAATACCACCTACCTCACAGGACTGTTATAAGCATCATAGGAAAGAATTTTTTAAAAGTATTCAGCACAACTTTTGTTTTTTTCTCCTTTCTTTATTGGCTTGATGGGCTGTAGAGTCAATTACTCCATCGACATTATGGGTCTTAAAATATATTATTATAAAATATCTGTTATACATGACTTTATAACATCTTTTAGATCCAGTGACTGCATGTGTCCATCTGATTTTTGTTTAAGGAGATGTGTGTGCATATGCACATATGAAGTAGCAAAAAAAAGGAGACAAACATTTTTGTTGATGTATGTAAATCACAGGAATACATTTCCACTTAGTAAGAAAGCTCAAGTATACATTCAAATGCTACCACTATTAGGTTAATACTAGGCAAATTCTACCACTTCACAAGGTTGTCAGTTTTTACATTTTATAAATGAAGGCATTAGACAGGATAACTTTTAAGGTTATTTCAGACATGGACATCTGTAATTTCCTGTCCCTGAGCTCTTCTGTCTCCCAAACTTCCTCTCTTCTGTGGTACCTATTTGATCAGCAAATGATAAACACCGATGAATTTCACTGATTGGTAGATATAAAATATATTAAATATTACAGTAGAGGGCAATTCTATTTGATGAAGATCTCACATGAGGGTATTTTTAACACATTTCTCACTAAAATATGATGCAGTTACTATTAGTGATTATGGATCATTTTTCCCTTGTATTTTGAAATAAGAAAACTAGAGGTATTAGTTGATATTGTCCAAATCTGAAAAATAAATTCTAATGAAACTCTCTCTTGTAAACAGAATTACTGTATAATGACCTTCATGAGACTTCCAAACTCTTACAGAAGAATCTGGTTAAAAGCCATAAACTGCTTAAAATCAAATTCTTAGTGGCTAGGAGTTAGAAGTCTCAAATTCTTATTTATTAGCACATGAAAAAAAGTGTTATGAATTAAAACACCTTCAACCATCTTCTCTTAACATATAGATATTTAATTTTAGTTGAGGTTTTCATGACTTAGGTGACTGGAATATCTGAGGTAGACAGTATAAAGAAAAAAAAGATAAATTCTATGAACAAACTTTTCTTATTCTGTATCTCAATGTAAGCTAACCAAAAGTAGTATGTACATGAAAAGTTCATAAACTGTTGAGTTAGACTAACATTCTGCAAAGTGCTTTTTGTTTGTTTTTGTTTGAGACAGAGTCTTGTTCTGTTGCCCAGGCTGGGGTCAGTGGCACAATCTTAGCTCACTATAACCCCAAACTCCTGAGCTCAAGTGATCTGCCCACCTCTGCCTCCCGAGTAGCTAGGACTACAGGTGTGCACAATCACACCAGTTAATTGTTTTTTTTTGTTTGTTTGTTTTGGTAGAGATGTAGAGATGGGGTCTCTCAAGGCTGGTCTTTGACTCCTGGCCTCAAGTGCTCCTGCTGCCTTGGCCTCTCAAAGTGCTGGGATTGCAGGCATGAGCCACTTTGCCTAGCCTATGTGAAAAAGATACTTAGGCACAGAGCCTAACACCATTTATCATTATCATTATTATTATTTTAGATACAGGGTCTCACTCTGTTGCGCAGGCTGGAGTGCAATAGGGCAATGTAACACTGAACTCCTGGGCTCAAATGATCCTCCCACCTCAGCCTCCTGAATAGCCAGGACTACAAATGTGTTCCATCACATCTGTCTAAATTTTTTTTAGAGACAGGGTCTGCCCAAGCTGATCTCAAACTCTTGACCTCAAGCAATTTTCCTGCCTCTGCCTCCCAAAGTGATTACAGGAGTAAGCCACAGCATCCTGCCTGAGCCTAACACAATATAGACAGCAACACATCTATGTTTCCTTTTCGCATTATAACAAAAGTATCTGTTATAAAACCTGGCAAAAAAAAAAAAAAAAAAAGCCACTGAAGGAACTTGCTATATATCTTAGGATGTTGTACAACACTGTAACAAAATTTTACTGATATAATTCACTGCAGTGAAATTTTACTTCTAAATACAGCCTGATGAATTAGAAGTTTCTAAGACAAAACAATCACCTCTAAAGTGCTTTATTTTTGCTATTCATTTATCTAATATAACATTAAGTGAACACCAATTGTAAAAAAAAAAAAAAAAAAAAAAGCACTAAATTAGAAAATGCATATTCACTAATTTTTGTAGGAACTAGTCAAAAGTTAGAGCTTAAGATAAAGTTTACTAATAGTTAATACTTTTTCTAAATCTTACACACTTTCCCATTTTCACTATATATGTATGTAAGCTACTTACTATAAGAAAATTCAGTTAACAAAGAAATAAAGGACGGAGATGTATCCAAACCAAGGATGCGTCCTTTCTTGGCTGGACGGACGCATCAGTTTCATCACCTGCCTGTGCATCACCCTCAGCACAACTGAGCCACAGCATCAGCAACTGTCACATAATCACAGTCCTCCATAGCAGATTCTAGAGGTCCATATAGTTGTTGTGACTCACATCTTCAGCGATGTGTCTCTTTCCTTTCTCACTCTTGCCTATCTTATTCTCTTCCTCATTTTTATGTTCCTGTTTATCATTTTGACAACATTCTTGATTAATTTTACCAACCTTAGGATCATGGTTCATTTTCAAAAAAGGAGTTAAAATCTGCCAAGTTACCATTTGTTGAGGTAAATTGACTTTATTTATTGTTCGGTCTTGACTCTGATTTATTTAATTCAATAGGATCTACAATATGTTCTAATTTGTATTTTTCATCATTACTGTAATACCATAAAATACTTTTAGGTACCCAATTATGTAAGTCATCCTTGGCACCTAGTCTTTTCCCATTTTTAATTCTGAGTGTTGCCATGATCTTTTTTGGTTCTGAACAAAGTGTTTTTTGTGTGTGAAAAATATTATGCCTTTGTATTTATTAATAATGGTAACAAGGATAAAAAACATAGTTGTGTCACACACCTGATTCTGCTTAAGGTGGAAGAATGAAGACACATGAAAAGAAAAACGAAACAAAAATAATACACTAAATATTAAAAAAAATCCAACAAACAATTCTACATTAATGAGTAATGAGCTTTTATAAGCTTAAAATATACCATAAATATTTCAATGAAAACAGTCTTGGAACATGTTTTCCTATTTTATTTAACTGTATACTGCTGCTACAGCAAAATATATAATAACTACACATTTAAAATTCCTAGAAATCATTTATGAGTTTTATGAAAAGCTTATGAATCTTAAGTTTACTGTTATTATGTTAAAAAGGATTAAATAAATTATTACCATCACTACCTGGTAAAAATAAAAGTTGAATTTACTGTATTACTATTAATGAGAAAGATATAATGCTTTTGGCCAGATTAAGAAAGAAGTTGATTTCACTTTTAGGCATTTAAACATGGAAAAAAGAAAAAAAAAAACAATAAAAGATATACACTTACTGAAGGCCTAGAGTATGTATCCTTTGAAAGCTGTTTTTCCAAAGCATGAAGTTTTTCTTGGAGGTATCTGTTTTGTAAATGTAAATCTTCTACAACAGAATCTCGAGGAAGAGCTTGGTGGGCCCTACGAACAGTAATCAGAGATTCTTTACTGTTCACATTTCAACTTTTCTCTGTTGTACTATATAAAAATACAAGTATTCACATTTCAACTTTTCTCTTGTACTATATAAAAACACAAGACAGAAAAGTTCAGTGTGTTTATTAACGCTACATTTATTTTAAATACTTCAAACTTTCTAAACTTTACAACAAATAAATTAGGATATCACAACTAGTATTATAAAATAATCCTCTACAGAGCATTCACTGAAGGGCTTCTTTAAATGATGAGTCAAAAAGTATATTTTGATTTACTGAAATACATTAACATTTTTAAAGAACATGCATCTATTTATATGGAATTACATAAGATAGTTAAAATAAAATACTTACTATTTTAAAACATTATATAATAATTGCATAATATCCACGGTCTTCTCAAGAATCTCAAGGATCTAAAAAGACTCTTAATGATTTCAGATAAAAATTTAACACTTCAAGTCTAAAAACATCCGCCTGGCCTACAAGACCCTCCATGGTTTGGCACCTCCACATCTACCCAACCTTACTGTCCAGGAGTCTACCTTTACTTAGGTAAATACAAATCCACTCCTACCCATACATGAAATATTTACTCTTGCCTCTTGTCTCTGCTAGGGTTCTCCTCCTTGAAATGCCCCTCCTCTTTAATATCTAGATGATTCATAGAATTTAGAAATTCAAACTAGAGTTCAGATAGAAGACAAATTCAATCTTTTCTATAAAGTATCCTCCAATTACTTCAGTCCACATGAACTCACACTATTAGAGGAAAAAAAAAAGAACCTCTAAAAGTAAGAGCAGATTTCAAAATTAAAATGATTTGATCCTTTGTAAAACCTGCAAAGAAGAATAAAAGTGTTTTGTTTTGAACGTATGTTTAGACAAAGAAAAACACGGAGGGAAATATCTACTGCTAGAATAAGACAGTAACTATAAACAGATGTCAAGAGAAAGAAAAACTCCTCAATAATTTGTTTTTTCCCTATCAAGGAAACTTCTAAAATATTTTTAAGAAACAGTAACTTAGAAGGAAAAGGAAAGAATGTGGACTAGAAGCTCATGAGAGTGCTCCTTTAAATAAGTTCAACTTCATATGTTCACATCACATTCATAATGACACAATAGTAAATAGACATTAACAAGACTAATTAATGGTAATTTTTAAAGATAAATAGAAAAATGTGTATTTACAAAGGGTAAATATTGTCATATCCAAATGTTGCAGGTAGATACCAGCCCTTTACAAAGATCAGTAATATGATCACAGATCATTTGTAAATGCAAAGAAGAAGAAATAGCAAATTACATAAAACCAACCTAAGTTTACCTTGTAAGAAATGAGTGAAACAGAAGATTAAATAATTTTAGCTGTTCTTAGGAGAAAATTAAAAAGTTTTCAGTGTTAACACGATTTTATTTTGCTTTTCACGACCATGACTACATCAGAAGATATAACTTTGCAAAACACACACACACAAAAGTCTTAAAGGATCTGCTAAGAAATGACATGGGGTGATGCAGGGCAGGGGCGCCTGGTTCCAGGTACAATGGAGTAAATACATTCAATCTTCTCTCTCCTAAATGCATGGGGCAACCATTTGAGGACTTTGCAAAGGAGTAGAAGGTAGATTACAATGGAATGCCAGAATTTAAAGCAGCAGCAAACAGGTGATGAATTTACCTTTTATTTTATTCTGTTACTGCCTGCCCTGAAGACAACATTATTTGAAACCTGAAGATAGGTGTCTGCACTGATGGAGAGAGCTCCAGGTAAACCTTCTAATGCTAGCTCAAGTAAAGAGAAAGGGAATGTTTTAACACTCAGAGGGAATATGAAAACACCTCATTTTTTTTCCTTCTATCTGTTCTTTTATGCCCCAACCCTTAAGCCATCCCATAGCAGTGGTAATAAACGCTCCAATGGGAACTCACAGAAGCTAATATTTTTTGGAAGGGAAATCTCCAGTTGGTAGAGCTATGATACTAAGACGGTAAGGTGAAAGTAGTTTAGTAGTTTTTTTCTTCCTCTTTCTACCTTCTTCTTGCTTGTTTCCCTGCAGAAGTGTGCAACTTCTGAAATACACAGCATCCCTGGGTAACTAAAACCCCAAATGGAAATCCCTAGGGAAACAAAGTATCAGAGAGATGGCAAAGAGGGAGGAGCTCAAGGACGTCCCCCTATAAAGTTATTTATGAACTTCTGGGCTCACTCTTGAGCTGCAAATGTATGGATTGATTCTAATCAGAATACCAAAGTTTCTAAGAACTGTTACTAATAGTACATAGCTCACATAAAAGACCACCAATTGGGAGGTACACAGGCAGGACAGATCTGAAAAGTACTGTAAAGGCTTTGAAAACTGGAACTACAGCCCACAAAAATGAGGCTGGAACTTGCGGCCTGAACCTAATTAGACCAATTGCATGCTAAAACAAAAGTATCTACATTTTTCCATAGAATTTAAACAAGAACCAGAGTCTCACAATATAATAGTCAAAAGATCAAAAATACAATCCAAAATTATGTGTCATATGAAGAACCAGGACTATCTCAATTCACACGGGAAAAGACAACATAACCCAAGCTTAAGACAATACACATTTATTATTTCAATTTCTAAGGGTCAGTTTTTCTTCATTATAATGGGTAGCACATTTCCACACAATAGCTTACCTCATATACAATATATCATTTTCTAAGTCAAGATTTCTCTTTTTTAATTCTTCCAATTCTTTTTCTGACTCCAAAGCTCGTACTCCCAAAACTTGATCAACAGTCATGCCAGTTGTTTTTAGTTTCCTCTGCAAAGTAAGTTTCTCTTTATCAGCTCTGTGGAATTTAACACAGAATCATGAAATATACCATTCAGTGTTTGGCTTTTCAATTGCGTACTCATTACTAAACCCATATACAATAGTTGTATCATCCTGTACTTGTCATAAACTAATTTATAACAAGATCACAGGAAAATCCATCTATAATGGCTACAATATATTTAAAACACATTTTAAAGAAAATAAAAAGTAAATCATAGATAATAAATGATCACTTAAACTAGACCATTTCTCATATTATCAACTATGATAAAGCTATATAATTTCCAGGTCACTAAAGGATTTTACACATAATTGGTTTTATAATGATATTTAAACTCACTTGGCAAAAAGATCCTTCAAAGTATTCAACTGCTTTGTTAAAGTACAGACTTCCCCCTCTTTCTCTTTTAACTTGTTCCGAATTCCTTCTATTTTAGCTTGCCATTTTTTACCTTCTTCCCACCTAATTAATTCTTCTTTAGCATTCTGTAACAATAACAAAGGAGGTAGGAAAATTACCAGTATTATTTTAAATTTTCTTTAAGATTTATCAATTATAATTAACCTAGAAAAACTGTAAACTAATATTTCCTAGAGAATATGTAAATATGTTCTTTTTGATATACAGGTTGAGTATCCCTTACGAAATGCTTGGAATCAGTAGTGTTCTGGAATTTGGAATTTTTATTTTTATTTTTTAGATTTTTGGAATATTTGCATATACATAATGAGATATCTTAGTGATGGGTCCCAAGTCCAAACACAAAATTCACTTATGTTTCATATACACCTTCTACATATAGCTTGGAGGTAGTATCACACAACATTTTTAATAATTTTGTATGTGAAACAAAGTTTTGACTGCGTTTTCACTGTGACTCATCATATGAGGTCACGTAAGAATTTTCCACTTGTGGCATCATACTGGTGCTCAAAAAATTTTGTATCTTGGAGCATTTCAGAAGTTTGGATTAGAGATGTTCAACCTGTATAACTCCTAGAATCTTCAGGCATGCCAAGCTATTAGGAAAACTTCTCTTTAGGCTAACTATGCTTTATTCTATCACAAGACAAACAAAATTCTGGGAGACAGTTCTGACTAATGCCAACACCCTTCAGGAGTCTTTAAATGAAGATTCTAATACAATCATGACTAGAGTAAGCTTCTAACAAGAATCCTACGTACAAATGACCAACCTCATCTGTTACCCCATGACAATTTCCTAGCATCAGAGCCCCTTCAAGTCTTCAATGCACATTACTTCAGTCATTTGACAGATACTTATTTAGTGCTAACCATGTGCCAAGTACTACTCTAGAGGCACTAGGAATAGAACAAATGAATAAAATCAGATAAAAAACTATATCTTCAGGAATCTTACTATCTAGTTTATGCTAGTTGGCTAGGTAGATTGGGGAGAAGGG
This sequence comes from Macaca nemestrina, assembly GCF_043159975.1. NCBI lineage: Eukaryota > Metazoa > Chordata > Mammalia > Primates > Cercopithecidae > Macaca > Macaca nemestrina. The sequence goes on along the minus strand of NC_092134.1, from coordinate 45,200,006 downwards.
AGCAAACTATACAGATAACAAAACAAGAAACAAATCTAAATCTATTTTGTAGTTAAGTTAGCTAGTTTTAAGTGCTAAAAAGAAGAAGAAGAAAAAAAAGAAACGGAAGGGAATTAGGGCATTTCAGGGGTAGGTGTCATGGTTTATTGTAACTATGATAAAGGAGCCAAAGAAAGCCTATCCAATGCAGAATAGTCTCATGCACTGAACAACTTTCAAATGTTTTACTGGATATTAATACAGTAAAAAATTCTGCTTACACTGGTCTGAGCTAAGAATTTATCTCCAACTAACACATTAACACTAAGTAATTTTTTTAATGGTTTTATTATACACTAAGTAAGATTATAGACATTGTTTTGCTGAGAACTGCACCAACAATTTGTTTACCATTTTGGAAATCAAATTACAAATGGCAATACCATCATGACCCATGAGTTGCCAACAGAACATATTTGTGTCAGTCTGCATTTGTAGCTTTGAATTCACGTTAATGAAGATGCAAGCACATGACTAGTTCATTACATTTTCCAATGGAGTCATGCCAAAGCTTTTACATGTTGAAATATGAATATTCCTTTTATGTTCCCCCTATATATTTCATTTAGGACATTCATAATGACATTTTTGAAATTATGTAAGTAGGTAGAGTTTATGTTAACTATGAATTTCAATTATAATAATAAAGGGGAAATTATGAAACACTGTATTTTTTATTAAAGGGAATGTTGAATCTGAAAGGGTTGAGAACCATGGTTTAAAGTCAAATTCCTGGTGCGACGGCTTATGCTTGTAATCCCAGCACTTTGGGAGGCTGAGGCAGGAAGATCGTTTGAGCGCAGAGTTCAAAGACCAGCCAGGGCAACATAGTAAGACACCATCTCAAAAAATTAAAAAAAATATGAAATAAAGCTAAATTCTCACTAAGATTAGTTGTTCTATCAAAACGACCTTCTCAAATACTGGAGAACTATATTCTCCAATTCTCTTCTCTAATACTAATCAATTTTTTACCTTATTTAATTCAGCTAATAAGTGCCCTTTAAAAAATGTAAAAACCTCAGGTTGGGTGTGGTGGTTCATGCCTGTAATCCAGCAGTTTGGGGGGCCAAGGCGGGCAGATCACCTGAGGTCAGGAGTTTGAGACTAGCCTGGCCAACATAGTGAAATCCCATCTTTACTAAAAATTCAAAAATTAGCCAGTTGTGGTGACAGGCACCTGTAATTCCAGCTACTTGGGAGGTTGACGCAGAAGAAGCGGTTGAGCCCGGGAGGCAGAGGTTGCAGTGAGCTGAGATTGCGCCATTGCATTCCAGCCTGGGTGACAAGAGTAAAACTCTGTCTCAAAAAACAAAAGAAAAAAAGTAAAAACTTCACTAAGTGGTTGATAGTTATTAATTTCATTTTTTCTTAAATATGTACAAGAATTTTTCTGTACTCCCAGAAATGTAAATACTAGTGGGGGACATAAGGTATGTAATTAAATAATCCTGCAGCATACAGTACTTTGTTGGGTTTGGACAATTCCATCCCACCTGGCATTATCTGCTAAATTAAGATTAAGGGAACCAAGACTGAAAAAATAATTGAAAAATAATAAGAAAAACAACAAAGGTGAATGGTACCATGGGTATTGTGGTGTTATTACATATAGGCTTTTGTCCATGGTTCCTGGCTTGTAACTCTCATAGCCCTTGTCATTGTCTTTAGTTATAATATTGAGTGTGTTAGACCTCTGGAGCAGACCTCAGAAAAGAGTCTCCCTGACCTTCTCCTGTCCTCCTTTCACCTGCCCTAAGGCAGGACTGTAAACTTTCCCTGTCTTTCTGACTGTGGGTCTTAAAACCTAATATGAGGGGGTCCTGCCCCATACCCTAGGAGAAGAAATACTGGTGTCAGGAAACTTCCCTAAAAATCCAAAAGGACTGGGTTCAAAGAGGTTCTGGAGAAGTGAACATGTAGAGGTTTCTAGAGGAAGGTGGCACCCCAGAAGGGCATGGAAGTTCCACACCCCTTCCCCCATATTTCTTCTCACACATCTCTTAATCTGTATCCTTTTTAATAACCGTTATTATAAACTGGTAAACGTAAGTAAATGTTTCCCTGAGTTCTGAGAGTGACTCCAGGAAATTAATCAAACCCAAAGCTGGAGGCTGGGGTTGTGGGGACTCCAGAAGTCTTGGAGGCCAGGACTTGTGACTTGATCTGCAGCAAGATCTCTATGGGATCTGACACTATCTCCAGGTACATGGTGAATTGAATTGGATGACACCCAGTTGGCGTGTGCTGCAAAACCAACTGCTTGTTTGCTGATGTGGAGAAATCTCCACATATTCTGGGGGTCACAGAAGTTTTTTGCATTGATTGCTGTTATGGTTTGAGGGCAAGATAAACATATGGTTTGAGAACTTTTTCCAAGATAGGTATGTTCTAGACTGAATGACAAGAAGGAAGAAGACGGGATGATAGGAGAGTAGTTCTCTTTTCATATTTTCTGTACCAAAGGCTTCATATGCATAGATTTCAGAATAATATTATTATAACATTTTAAAATTTATATTCATTCAACAAATACTGAGCATCTACTATGTGCCAGGGATTGTTCTAGGTGCTGGGAATACAGTAATAAATAAAATAGGCAAAGTTCCTGCCATCAAAGCTTATGGTCTAATAAAAAAAAAAGAAAAAGATGAACATACAGACAAGTACATGTCTAGTATGTTAAGACAGTAATAAATGCTAAGAAGAATGAAATGCAAGGCACAGGTGTGGGTTTTGTTATATAGGTAGACTACAAATGCTGTTTACAGAGAAAAAGGTACTAAAATTTCCAAACAATATGAAAGCATTTCTTGAGTATAAATTAGAAATGCCCAAGCACTATAGAACCCCAAAAAATTTCTCACTAGATTCTTGAATACCAGTTTTAATATTGGGCATAGACCCCTGTGTTTTCTTTCTAGTCAGTAGTAAAATCTTACATTGCTATGGACGTGATGGCTTACAAAAGACTTCTGCATATCTTATCATTTTATGTAAAATAATCCTAAGAAACTGGCAATACAGATAATATTATTCCCACTTTAAGGAAGAAAAAACTGAATAAATAAACTGAATAAACTGAAGCATAGAAGAGTCCAGGCAAAGCCACAAGGCTCTTAAAGCATTCTGATAGGAATCAGGTTAGAAACTGGTATAGAAACATACCAGTTAGGAACAAACATACCACTTTCTAACCTATCCCCATTTAAGGATAAGATTAGGCCTATCCCAATTAGGGATTTAGCAAAGATGGATATCCAAAAGAGTAAGGACACTTTGATGTTACAGTTTTCACCAGCAAAGCTTCTGACAGCAACCGTGTTGTGACTCCATGCAAATAGTGTCATCAGAATTACACTGACATCAATGAATTTTCATAGAAAATAATTTTTGGAGCATACTCTTTTAAGAAATTTGAATTCCATTACCTATTTTCTATTCAATGCCTTTAAAGACAGAATTTTCTTTTCCATTTTCATGTTATTGAAATTATTTTGTAGATATTAAATATTTTCTGGGTAAATTTTATAATAAAAATTTTTCCTAACCATAGCTCCTCCATACTGATTTTCTTCAAGGGTAAATATTACTGCTAACACCAACATTTCCCAGTTCACTTTCGATATTTTGAATGTTACCAACAAGTTATCTCCAATTTATTGTCCATAACAAATTTAATTACATACATTTTAGCCAATTTTAGTTTTTTGGGGGGTTGATTATTTCAATTAGTAATCTTTATTACAAAACAGTTTACTATGAACTATAAAATTTTAAGCAATTTCTCCCACAGTATTAATCTATGAGCAGATTGGTTACTGATTATTACCGCAAATACTGAATATATTCCAAATCACTTTGCTTTCTGAAAAAGCAGCCTAGTCTCCTGAAGGATAAAAAGAACCTATCTGGGTCAAAGTGTGGGTCTTAAAATGCCTATCTTTCTGTCCCAAAAGTCAAAAGCACCAACTTGTATAAATGATTACTTTGGAGAGAAATGATACACAGTTGAATATGTAAGGTGTGAAGGAACTTTAGAGGTACTCTAATGTCAGAAAGATGAATGGAATTGATGTAGTAATTTCCAAGTAAGAGTTACATTACAGGTATCTCCTCAAGTAGACTGTAAATTCCTACAGAATGGAAACTTACTTTAGACTTTTCTATGCTATCCAATACTACTTATAGTCCTCAAAATTAATACAGAATTAATACAGCTAGGTTCTCAAATTAAGGTAGTATATTAACTGTTAATCAACTATGTATTTAACTTACTCTGTCACTACCTTAAGCATATTAGTCAGCATGTTTGTTCACATACCTTTTCTTTCATAGGTTTTAGGTCTACTTCGTCCACCTTTCCTTCTAACTGGCTCTCTAGTTTTTTAATTTTCCTTTGGAGTTCTTCAATTAGACTTTGTTTATTATCTGTCAGGGGTTTGCCCTAAAAAGTAAAATGGATCTTTATATTTTTATAAATAAATATAAAACAAAATAGACAGTAAATATTTCAATTATATAATAGAAACTTTCTGAAGCTATCACTGACCATACTTTCTAAATGACACTTTTAATATATAAGATAATCCGGTAGCTGCTTCTGCATTTTAATAAAATATGCTAATATGCTACTCTAGAACTATAAACATAATAGAAGTCACTGAAGAAATTAATTACATTAATCAAAATGATTTGAAAGTCAGTTTTAACAAATATCAAGGATAAAATTATAAAGTAGAAATAAACTACTGCCTCTATACTGTAAATCAGATGTTATCAGAGTTAAATATAAAATTACCTGTAACCCACTGGTTAGTCTTTTAATTTGCCTTTTCAGTTCATCATTCTCTTGATCAATTTCATCTTTCTCTCTAAGTATTTTATTATAGGCTTTTTGTTTTTTTTGCAGTTCATTATTTAAGTCATTCAAATTATCAGTTAGTGAGTTTTCTCTGTTTTTACTTGTTTTAAGTGCTTCTTTCAATTTTAAAAGATTTTCATTTAAATCTTCAACTTGTGTCTAATAAGAGAAAAAGAAAGGTATTATTCATGAGTCTTCATCAACTATCAATGATAAAAGGAACATAAAACAGAAAATATACCATTACAAAAAATTTCAGTCTGAATTTTTAAGTACACAAGCGAAAGAAAACAAACTACATATTCATGTCAAGTCTACCTTGAAAAAAGTCGACCTTGAGAAAAAATAAAATAAAACTAGTATAAAGCAATTCATCTTCAACAAACACCCACAAATAAAATTTTATCAAATATGCACATTTCATTTTGGCTGAATTGATTAAATAAGTATATAACAGTATATATGGCAATGTTTTAAACACTATGAAGCATAAGAGTAGTATAGAACAAATCTCTGACTTGAAGTAATTTCTAACCTACTTTATAAAGATAAGACATAAAAGGGTAACTCACAATACTAGACAATATGTATGACATTAGAAAGGAGTTCCTAGCTGTCCTATGGTGAGAATGATGGGGACACACTGTATGTTTCCATCTATAAGATATTCTGGAAAAGGTGAAACTACGGAGACAGTAAAAAGATCACTGGTTGCCAGGGGTTTGGTGAGGTGCAGAGGGAGGAATGAAGAAGAGAAGCACAGAAGATTTTTAGGGCAGTGAAAATACCCTGTATAATACTATAATGATGGATACATATCATTATACATTTGTCTAAACACACAGAGTGTAAAACACCAAGAGCTAAAACAGAGGTAAACTTGGACTTTGGGTGATTATGATGTATCAGTATAAGTTCATCAGTTGTAACAAATGTACCAATCTCCCGGCAGGAGATATATGGGAATCTCTGTACCTTCCTCTCAATTTTGCTGTGAACCTAAAATTGCTCTAAAAAAATTAAGTCTTAACAAAAATCCTAAGTAAAATATTTCTTAAATTTAATTTCATTAGAAAGAGTAGTTCATGATGGCCTATCCTTTCCTAATCCCCAAGATGATAATCAGTAAATGAATATCATAAAGAGACTTATTGTTGAAAAATGCATGTGTGTGTCTATATCTATCCACCAACAGTGCATTAAAATTCCCTATTCATTAGCAAAATTACTATATATCATAGTGAATTATCTTCCAATAGGAATTATCAAAAATTTTGTTACATTAACACATGTTGATGTTCACCTTTAGCTCTCTAGTATGTCGATCAACGATTTGTTGAACATTGAGATGGGCCTCTTTTTGAGAAGTTGCAGAAATAATACGTTCTTCAGCAGCTGCTGTCATTTCTGCCCGGAGTTCTAAAAGTGCTCGACTAAGTGCCTAAAAATTACAAAATAAAAAATGTAATTTTTAAAGGAAAACTGACATTTTATATGAACAATACATGATACAAAAAATAAACAAGCTTTATTACTTCCTACTACTTTCCTAAAATACTATGAGTTTAATGGAACATATTTCACAAATTAACAACTCAACTTTTTCAAATAAATCTTTTGTAATTACACTCAATTCTTTCCACATTGAATGTGAAAGTTCAAAATTGTAATTATGATTTTGAGAACTCAGCATTAAATCAAGCTATTACAAAAATCAGATATGTTTGGTTTTCAAATATCCAAGTTTAGAGATTTTTATTACTCACTTAGTACATCCTTCCATATGAAATTAATTGAATTTAGGTAGACAACAAAAGGACTAGGAAAGGCTTAAAGTTTACCCATAAATTTCATGAGCTAGCACAGAAAAATACCAGCACCTTCTAAAACAATTTAAATAGATCAAATCTAAGATAAACTAAAAAACCTAATAAATCAGAATACACTGACCAACTCCTTCCCACAAAACCATCTCTATGACCCCCTTTTTCATCTTTCCTTTTTGTCATTATAATACTTCCTTCAATCCCTCAAATTGTTCGAAATTGTTCATTTGTTAAAAATAGCCTCAGTAGCAAAAAATCCCAGTAGAAAAAAAGAAAATACAATGTAATGTATATTATATGTATATTTTTGTAATATACATTAAGATTTTTCCTCATTTCATACAGATAATTCAAAAATCAGATTGACAGCATAAAAAGATAAATTGGACTATATTTGCCCCTAAAAACAGCATTTAATAAGGCCATTTAACAGAATTGTCTAAAAGACCCTGTTTAACAACATAAGATAAAGCTCATACTTTTTATTACAACACAGAGATTTATACTACCATCTTTTATAAATTTACAAATCTTCTCTAAAAGCAATCTACCACACATTTTTCCTAAATGTTGATAATTTTCTGTTGTTACTTACTTTCTGTTGTTTCTCTTTCAAGGCTAATTGGCTTTTTAGTCGTTCTACTAGATTTCTCATTGTAGTTGTTGGAGCTCTTGAATTTGCTTCTTTTTGAGCCTGAAGTTCAGATTTTAAACACTGTGATTCCTTTTGTGACTGGTCCAGAAGATACCTTAAATCTTCTACTTCTGCTTTTACTTTTTTCACTTCATCTTCATGGTTTTCTTGGAGCCTGATGTAAATAAACATATGTGTGTGTGTGTGTGTTTCTTTTTTTTTTTAAATTTTTTTGAGACCCAGTCTCACTCTGTTGCCCAGGCTGGAGTGCACATGCGCAATCTCGGCTCACTGCAACCAACACCTCCCAGATTCAAGTGATATTTTTGCCTCAGCCTCCTGAGTAGCTGGGACTACAGGCGTGCACCATCAGGCCCCTAAAATTTTTGTATTTTTAGCAGAGATGGGGTTTCACTATGTCGGCCAGGCCAGTTTGAACGCATGACCTCAGGTGATAAGCCCGCCTCAGCTGATAAACCCAAACTGCTGGGATTAGAGGCATGAGCCACCGCACCTGGCCAAACACATGTAATTAATAGAGTGGTTGCTGCAATTAATACCTTGATTAATACAAATTTCACACAGGGCAAATGTTCAGTCCTAACTATCCTTACAATCTAAATCTTGATGCAGGCAGCCAAATCCAGAGAAGAGTAATTCTTTATTTCACTTAACTACTCTTTAACTTAACAACACGTTTTTCTTCTAGTTTCTAATATTTTTGGCAACAATCTTATCAAATTATTTTGTGACTCTAATCAAATAACATAGAGAATGAACAAAAGGGCATTTTAGATACTATGGCTCTTGTAAAATTTGACTGCTTCCTCTATATGATAGTTTCCTAACCACACTACTAGTAACATTTTTGAGTGAATGATTCTTTGTTGTTGGTGGGGTTGCCTTGTGTATGATAGGATGATTAGTAGCATCTTTTGATTCTACCCACTAGATATCAGTAGCACCCCCTAGCCATGACAATCAAAAATGTCTCCAGACATCGTCAAATGTCCCCAAGAGGTACAACTGTGAAAAACTGATCCTCTATATTTGAGAAATACTGCCCTATATTGACATATTGAAAAGACTAATATAAATTTTCACAGAAATCACATGTATTATTTATTTGTTTATGGTACAAATTCACTAGCATTGTATCTGTAACTATATATATATATGGAAGTGGATAGTATTAAAAGATTTAGTTAATTCAATTAATCTTATTGCTCATTCAGCATTAAGTCTGTTAAACTGAATTAATATATTGTTGTGCATATGGACACTGCATCCGTACTGAGGTTCTGACCAGTAAGAGGGAGACAGCATTAACACATGAACAAATGTTATTCTTTGAGGCTTCTTGCTTTTGGCAAAACTTAAGTCTAACTTTAAAGAGTCATCATCAAATTGTGAAAATATCAGGTTTTACTTAAGTAATCACACGGATCCATAATTTCCTAATATACATCAAAATAGGCACACAGAGAACACAAGTACAATTTTGGGCTACAATGACATGATAAGGTACACAACAATAACTTCAAGTATTTCATGTGGAAAAAAAAATTATATAAGGTATTTCAAAAGATTATGATTTTCTACACCCACAAATTGGATGCAAAAGCACAAGTCATTTTATACTCCAAAACATGACAGAAATTTACTAGACCAAAAATAACATCTCATGTACAAAATTTAATAGAGCAAGGAAAAGAGACTGAAAATACACATATGCTGCTGCCAATTTTCCTTCTTTTAGAAAGTAATTTCTTAACAGTGGCAGCTCCCTAGCAAAGCAAAAATAGTGTTAATTCTGTCATAGGCATTTGAATAAGAGTGTAAAGAATCAAAGGCTCTAATAGGGGCTTGAGAGCTGAAATGGAATTATAAGTCAAGTAGTTCAACTTTCTCATGTTTTCTCAGATAATAAAATTTAGGCCCATACAGATAATACTACAATGTTTAGAAACTACGAAACTATAAACCTATTTTGAGCTTAAAATCTATGTTCTGATAAATTGGTTGAACAATGTTAGAATCTCTATTATATGCCAGACACTCTTATAAGTGTGCAAACAAAAGTTTTTTATCTGTATGTTATTTGACAGTTTTCAAATTACTTTCATACATGCTATAATTTGACCTTCATATAACCACCCTGAAAGGGCCAGGGTAAGTACTGCTATTTCCATTTTAAAGATGATGAGGCCGAGTGCAGTGACTCAGGCCTGTAATCCCAGCACTTTGGGAGGCCGAAGTGGGCGGATCACTTGAACTCACGAGTTCGAGACCAGCCTGGGCAACATGGAGAAACCCTGTCTCCACAAAAATACAAAAAACTACCCAGGTGTGGTGGCACCTGCCTGTAGTGCCAGCTACTCTGGAGGCTGAGGTAGGAAGATAGCTTCAGCCCAGAAGGTCAAGGTTGCAGTGAGCCGAGATTATGCCACTACACTCCAGCCTAGGCAATAGAGCCAGACTTTTCTCAAAAATAAATAAATAAATAAAACAATAAAAATAAATAAATAAATAAGATGAAACTGAGGTTTGAATAAGGTAAAAATGAGATTCTGGAAAAGAATTTGTATTGGCTTTTGAGTCAGACTGACTAGTTTCAAATTATGGCTTTCCCATCTACTCCCAGGCATGCTATTAAGCATTCCTGAGGTCATATCCTCTCTATAAAATGGGGAAAATGATAACATATGTAATCAGTAGACCTGAGGATAAAAATGAGACAATATACTTAAAAGTCTTAGAACAGTGCCTAGCATAGCAAACACTTATGTTTATCTTCATTATATCATTATTATCATTTGCCTATTTTTACAATACATTTTGAAGACTTACCGTAATTTGATATTTTCAAATTCTTTTACTTTTAATTCAGTGATTTCTCTTTGTCTCTCTAAATCTTGTGACACTTTCTTTAGTTTGATCAAGAGTGAGGAGAGAGAGTCATCTTGTTCTGCTACTGTCTGCTCCATCTCAGCCAGACGAATAAAATGCTTGTTGGTAGGAACTGGAGTGGGAGACTGTTTCATTAAATCCTATAAAATATGAATATATTAGCAAACAGGCATATATATTTCAATGCCATACTTATTCTATATTTTTAAATTGGTTCTTCAAATGATCAAAATACAATATCTAATCTAAAATTTAATGATTTAACAGATAATGAAGGCTTAAAGAAGACAGGAAATATAGACCTTATTCTTTGTATTTACAATAGCTAACAAAGTGTCTACATGTAGCAGGAGATCAATAAATGTTGACTGAATTAATGAAGTAAGGCTCAAATATGCTAAGGTTATACATTAAAAGATGAAAGACACATCATTTCATACATATGGAACAGAATGGTCAAAAGAGGCAAATATGAGCTGAATTCCGGAAGTTAAATATAGGTAAACTTATAGTGAATAGAATTTGAAAAGAAAGGCAGGTAAGTTCATAGAAGATTGAGTATATGGGTAAGGAGTATAAATATAATTTTGTGAACAGTGATGAGCTACAGGAGGAAGAATGATCAGAGCTACATTTTCAGAAGATTACTTTGGCAACAAAAAGCGTAACTTGTATTCCAAAAAAGAAGATAACTGAATTTTAATGTATTTGGTCTAAAAATCAATAAAGAATGGAACAAAGTTCTTAGAATCTTACCCAAGCTGTTTGTTTGAATTTATTTAGTGAACTATCAGCCTGTAGTTCTAATTTGTGATGAAGAATATGAAGGTCTTCCTCATGTTTCTTCACAATTTCTCTTTGCTCCTGTTTTAAAGAAAATCAAAACTATATCTTAAATTGTGATTAAAATAAATTCACATTTTGAAGACCTTATATATTTTCTCTTTAATCTTCTAAAATTCCTTCGAGATGAGGAAGAAACAGTATCTCCATATATGTATGTATTTAGACCGGTAGGCATGTTCCCTCGCACAGTATTCAAGTTGACAGGCCCAGCCTCAGTTCATAATTTATTCTGAACATTAGAATAACACGTATCTATCATCTTTTAACTTATTTCTAGAAAAAATTAAATGTCAGCTTTCCCCCACAAAGTTCTAACAAATCTGATTTCTACTGATTACCAGTGTGATATATTTCATTCCCCCCTATTGCCTCAACCCTCACCTATAAACTAAATTAAAATATTTTTCAAAATCATGTGATTTCACCATGATAGCTACTCCTGGTTTATTTAGTCAGTGTATAAGAGAGATACATTTACACAAACTGCCAGTTTTACTGATAGAGGTGTAATCCAATCACATGCAAGTCACAGTTCTTAAATAGAATCATTTGAAAGCAAGAAAATAACTACCACTTTAAGGTAAAATATTTAGCATTTGCTTAAAAAAACTAATACATGAAACAGTATAACTCATAATATAATAAAATACCTCTCTGGCTTTTTCTAGAAGATGTTGATACTTCTTTAATACTTCTTCTTTTTGATTTAACCTTGCTTGCATGTTTGCAATGGTTTGATGAGCAATTTTCAAAGTGTGGTGAGATTTTGGTTCCATCTCTTTTCTCCCTAGCTCAGCTATGAGCTTTTCTCTTTCTGCAGTGGCAGGCAATCGAAGCCTCAGTTCATTGATTACTTTGTCTCTTGACAGTATATTTTGTTCTGCTAACCTTAAAGCAGATTCTTTCTCTTTCAGTTTCTGCAATGATTAAATCACAATAGATAATTAAAGTATCTTTTTTTCCTTCATCTGAATTTTAGATTAGTTATTAGCAAAAAAAAAAAAAAATTCACTTTATTTTTCACATCATATGTACAATAGCCATTTGATATTTAATAAGGTTAAACTAATTCTAATTGACAACAGTTATTTGCATGCTTATTTATAAGAATATTACATATGTTAGAAACTTCATTGTTATGATGAAAATAAAATTTAATTAAGGTACTTTATCAAGATATTACAGTTAAGAACTATAAAAGTGTGGTGGTATGAGATTTAGGAAGAATATGTAATAAATTATTTCTTTTATTTTGGTCCATTGACTAGCAGAGTATTAGAAGACTAATCTATAAGTCAGTTAAGTACAAAACTGGAATTTTAGTGGCCCAAGTCAATAAATTACTATTATAAAATCTGCAGCTTATTAAAACAAAAGAGAAAAAATCAGAAACATTTTTACTCTTCAAGAGGATTAAGGTGGGTATTTTAAATTAAGTAATTCAATGGCAATTCACATAAATGACAAATCTTACAATTACTGAAGAAGATCTAAGTTTTACTTAAAAATGTACAGTTTTACTTGAAAACTCCTTTATGTATATTTTTAAATGTATTTGTAGTTAATATATTTAGATGAAAACTAAAATGAAAATCATATTCAGTTTACATTATTTTCTGAATAATTTAATGCAGATGACAGATTTGATCACCTACTAATCAAATTCAAGAACTAGGTTAAAACAGAAAGTAATTTCTAATTTACCTTCAGCCCTTTAAAGGGCTGAAGTTTATAAAAGGGAATGAACTGAAAACTGATTCATAGATTATATAACATGCACTTCAAAGTAAAACCAAAAAAATAAGAATAAAGAGATCATATAAGGGAAGATAATATACTGCTCATAGAGCTACAATTAAATGCTTTTTGTTTCCTTTCATATTCAGTGTACCTAAAGGTAACAGGAAGTAATTAAATAGTGAATTCAAATTAGCTATATCTGCTGTTCATTATCAGCTATTAGAAACATTACAGGAGAATAGAAAAACAGTGAAATTAGCAAGAGATTCATCATTCTATGCATTGTCCTCATAAAGAAATATTATTTAGAAAGCCCCCCAAACATACCAAATAATACCAAGTAATAATCAAAATGCAAATTCTTCTAATTACCTCTTCTAGTGATCTGCAAGTTGCCCGTGTTTCTAGGATTATTCGAATATTCTCCTTAATTTTTCTTAGCGCCATCTCAAGTTGATTTGGAAGGGGCAAACTAGGGTCAGGGATTGATCCTGTAGCTTCTTCAAACTATTAACAAATAGTATGTTTTTTAACTAAGCAGTGGCAGCATTGAGAGTAACTATTAATATTTATAGCTGTATGATAAAATATAGATTAAATCACTCATATTTTAAATAGACAATATAACAACCAATTAAAATTACATCTGATACAGGAATCATTTCTGTGAGCTAACCCTCTAGTCTATGCTACAGAGTAGCAAACAAGATTCATCATTCATACCTTTTGTGCCGCATTTAGTATTTCATTTTGCTGACGGTCAAAAATGTCTCGTTGACGTTCCAGGTCAACTTCTCTTTGATCCCAGGCCAGTTGTCTTTCTTCATGAAACTAAAAAGAAAGACAATTTATGTCAGACATATATACAAAGACATCAGGCACATAACAAGCATTTTATATATATTTTCTTATGTAATCCTCACAACACATTGAAGATACTGTAATTATTTTCCTTTTGTGGAAAAAAATACAAACTCAGAGAGGTGAAGTAACTTGTGTAAGATCACAGAGAAAGGCAGATGTGAAGTAAGGATTTCAATCTCTCCATCCATCCATCCATCCGTCCGTCCATCCATCCATCCATCCATCCATCCATGCATCCATGCATCCAGCTATGCAAAAGATATTTAATGATATATATCATGTGCCAAGCATCATTCTAGGCAGTGCAAATATAGCAGTAAACAAAACCAAATCCCTGTCACCATGGAACTTACATTCTAGTGAAGGAAAGACAGTCAACAATAAAAAAGTAAGTAGGTAATATGTCAGAAGGTTACAAGCGCTATGGAGAAAAATTAAGTTAATTAATCTCAAGGGAATCTTGACAGTAGGATTTACTGTTGTATATTAGGTGGCTGGTGAAGGACACACTGATAAGGTAAGACATTTAAGCCAAGACTTGCGGGCACTGAAAGTGTAAATACCAAAGGTATCTAGGCTAAGAACAATTTAAGCAGAGGGAACAATCTCTGAGACAGTCATATGTTTGATGAATTTCATCTGTCTCTGAAGCATATACTTTATTCTATAACAAGCTGCCTTCTTACTCTATCAGTGAGAGCCAGTAGAAACGTGGAACTGTGAAAAGTCAAATAACCAATACCAAAATAAAAATTAACTTACCAAATGAGGTTGCTTATGTATTGCTCTTTTTAAGATTAAGACTACTGTTATAAAAATTAAATAAATATGAATTTTTAGAATAGTTTAGAAAATAAAAAACAAATTATTACATAATCAATTAGTAATGGAAAGTGCACTTAATTAGAAGAATAACATAGTCACTAGTGCAATATTCTTGCTTAAAATCTTAGGGAAAAAACAAAATAAATATAAAATAAAACCTTGTTCTGCTGCACAATTTCTTCTTCAAGACTGCTGATTGTACGTTCATATTCAGAAATTATATTATTCAAATACTTTATTTCTTCTTTATCCTTGACTAATTCTCGATTTAGTTTAAGTTCTTGAAGACGAAGTTCTTCTATTTTCATATGCCAGTTGATTACCTAAGATTTACAATTTATATATACAAATGTAAATGCTATGTCAACAAATAACATTCCTCCATTGATGATAATGATTTTAATTGAAAGTAATGGGCATTCTAAAATAAAATAAGACACAATGTTATCTTTTCTCAAGCTACCTGACAAAATTTTATTTAGGATTTCCATAGACATTTCTACAAATATGTGGGATTTTACAATAAAAATCTTCAAATTATGTTGGAATGGATATCACTAATATTCACTTTCTTCTGTTATATGTTTATTGAACACTGACTATAAGCAGGTCATTGAAACTTTGATATCACTTTCAAAAACAGAAATCCTAAATGTTTCTAGCCTAGCGAATAGGATGTAGTTGAAAGATAATTACTTTTCATTTAATTCTTTCTAAATGAAGATAAAACCATATTAAAAATAAATGTGGGCTCACTAATTGTAGATCAAAGATAATTATGAACAGTAGAAATCAACTGATAACTACTACAATGTTTAAGAATAATTAGTGTTTAATTAATAGAAATTTGTCTACAATATTTAAAATTCTTTGCTATTATACAATCTGAACATTCCCACTAAAATCTTTGGTTAGAAAAGCCTAATTTTATTTTTACAAATAATAGACATTCAAACAGCCAACACTGCTAAGTTGTAAAATCTAAATTAATGAATCATAATTGGAATTTAATTGTATCTTACGCATTCTTCATATAGGCACATATTAAGAAATTATCACGTAACTCTTTGAAGATAATGAATTTAAAATTGGCGGGGCACAGTGGCTCATGACTGTAATCTCAGCACTTTGAGAGACCAAAGCAGGAGGATTACTTGAAGCCAGGAGTTCGAGGCCAGCCTGGGTGACAAAGTGAGACCCTGTCTCTACAAAAAAACTTTAAATTTTTTTAAAAATAGGTAGGTATGGTGTGGTGCCCTGTACTCCCAGCTACAACTACTCAGGAGGTTGAGGCTGGAGAATCAGTTGAGCCCAGGAGTTCCAGCTATGTTTGCAACACTACACTCCAGCCTGGGAAACAGATCAAGACCCTGTCTCTTAAAAAAAAAAAAATCAAGTTTAAATGTTTACCTTTTGGGCTCCTTTGGTATCCTTTAAAGTGCTTATTAACTCTTCCAGGCCCTTTAATTTCAATTCCATCTCCAATGTTTTGTTCTCCATATTTCTATGTTCTTGTTGAGAATTTTTCATTTCTTGCATTATCTTAAGTTTGTCATTTTGTAGCTGAATCATTGTTTTAGAGAACTTTTCCTGTTGGGCCAAGGGTAAAGCTCCACTAAACTGTCGTCGTAGAGACTGAATTGTTTGGCGCAGATGTTTTGCTCTGTTTCTCCCCTCCAAACGAGCATAATAGAGAGCCTGTTCTTTTTCATCAAGTTTCTGTTCTAAGCGCATATTGTAGGCCTCCATCTTCTGCAGTTTAGACGTAATTGACTCCAACTTACCAAGAGCAGTAGCCTCACTAAGTTGAAGAGAGACATTATGTTGGTGCAACTTGGCAATCAATGCCTTTTCATCAGACTGTGCCTAATATTTAAAAAAATATATATTTGTAGTAAGTTTCAAATTTTTCCAATGAAGGTTATCACAGATTTAAAAATCACAATTTACTAAATAAAGTTTTAACACAGTGGCACATGAGATCTACAAAAATGTAACTTTGCTTTAATACAAATAATTACCAAAGAATTGTAAAAGAAAAAACCTAGAATCAAACAAACTTAAAATCCAAATGTAACTAAATAACAGTGGGTATGTTACTGGGTTTTTTGTTTTTGGTTTTTTTTTTTTTTTTTTTTTGAGATGGAGTCTCGCTCTGTCACCCAGACTGGAGTGCAATGGCGCGATTTCAGCTCACTGCAACTTCCGCCTCCCGGGTTCAAGCAATTCTCCTGCCTCAGCCTCCTGGGAAGCTGAGATTACAGGCATGTGCCACCATGCCTGGCGAATTTTTGTATTTTTATATTTTTAGTACGGACGGGGTTTCACCATATTGGTCAGGCTGGTCTCAAACTCCTGACCTCGTGATCTGCCTGACTGGGCCTCCCAGAGTGCTCGGATTACAGCTGTGAGCCACCGTGCCCGGCTGCTACTGTTTTTTTAACTTCCATTGCAAATAACATAATACTGATTCAGACAAAGGGTACGTTTTTATAATTCCCAACATACATAATGTAAGAATACGTGAAAAGTTACATATAAATACAAGAGAAAATATTGTTATTAAAGATGTACTAATAACTTCCTAGTACTTTTTCTCAGCGTCCTAATTTTGATCAGCAGCGTAATTCATCTATAGGCATTTAAATGCTGTACTGGATTACTGAACAATATTTCAAATTACAGAGTTTTCTAATCAGGTTACAACTAACAAGAATAACAGCCTCTGGTTGCTATATCTTTTGATTAAAAATGTAACACTGGCCCAGCATGATGGCCCACACCTGTAATCCCAGTGTTTTGGGAAGCCAAGGTGGGTAGATCTTTTCAGTCTAGGAGTTCGAGACCACCCTAGGCAACATA
This sequence comes from Macaca nemestrina, assembly GCF_043159975.1. Taxonomy (NCBI): domain Eukaryota; kingdom Metazoa; phylum Chordata; class Mammalia; order Primates; family Cercopithecidae; genus Macaca; species Macaca nemestrina. Next base: position 45,182,596 of record NC_092134.1, on the reverse strand, counting down.
GTGAAACCCTGTCTCTACAAAATATGCATAAAAAATTAGTCAGGTGTGGTGGCACGTTCCTGTAGTCCCAGCTGTCCAAGAGGCTGAGGTGGGAGGATCACCTGAGCCCGGGTGGCGAAGGCTGCAGTGAGCCTTGAATGTGCCACTGCATTCCACCCTGGGTGACAGAATGAGACCCTATCTCAAAGTAAACAAAAAGTGTAACACATCGCTCCCAACATCTAATGTAAATTTAGGAAAAAAGTGGATTCTATATAGAAGAGCCAATATTGCACATACCTGATAGTCCAGCAGTTGCATTCTGAGGGACTCTACTTCCTTTTCCCTAGATTGTTGTTGTGCATTCAAAATTTCAACTTGCCTTCTGGCAATATCAGAAATCTCTCTCAGTCTAGGAAATGATAAGGTACTTCAGGAACAATTAAGTACACTTTCTAAATAAATGCCAAAATTCAAAATTTCTAGACCCAAAAAGGTCTAGAAAATTTTTGATTTCCAAAAAGCCATTCATTTTCAGCATCTATCTCTTCTTTTTATGAAATACTAAAACAGGATTTCCTAAACTGTTTCATGAAACATAATTCCATGAGAGGTTATCATGTTTGCTATATAAAAAAAAAAACTTCATTCCCAACATCCCTCCTCCCCTTTGAATATTCCTAACATATATTCAGTACTCTCAGAGGTTTTATCATATATAGCTTTCTCAAATCATACTTACTATATATAGCATTTTCCAAATGTATATAGCCAAAGAACTTCTGTTCCCACACTTTTTTCCATAAAACATTAATTGTCATAATTTGGAATATGCTAGGATAAGGTATTTAGTACATTTATCTAATACCATCACACAGTTAAGAATACAGAAATGTAAAATTTCTAAGATCCTTAGATGGATTAATGTATGTTTTGATTTGTTTTAATCTACAAGTTATCAGAAATGTGAAAAGAAACAAAACATGCATTTAATAAAACTACAAAAAAAAAAAAAAAAAAGATAGCCTAATGGCAATAAGTCCTTCAAATTCCCTTATGAATACTGTGATAAGCTAATACAGGCAAAGTAAAATGTAAAGTTTCTTTGCTTTGGGTTAGAATAATTTTAGTTCAGTGTTACAGATAAGGTAGGTTTCCTTATACTGATCAGAGGCTCTCATTGCCAGTTTAATGATTAACAAAATATGATTAAAATGAACTATTATAAGTTAGTTTATATCAAAAGAGGTCCATGAGAAGAAAGGATCAATTTTTTCAAAAAACGGTCTTTCATAGTGAAAAAGATGTCAAAAACTGATATTCCCAAGAGAACTATCAAGGCTCCAAAGGAATGGTTATATTTTTATAAGTAGGCCATAAAACATTTTTACTATTTATGCTTGAGAGATAACTAAGTGCTCCTTACACTTTTCTATTGAAGTATCACCTAATTACAAAAGAGAGAAAATACAGCATATAGCTGGCACACAGCATTTTTTTTTTTTTTTTGACAGTCTTGCTCTGTCACCAGACTAGAGTGCAGTGGTGCAATCTTGGCTCACTGCAACCTCCACCTCCCAGGATCAAGTGATTCTCCTGCCTCTGCCTCCCCAGCAGCTGCAGCTACAGGTGCACGTCACCACGCCTGGCCAGCACACAGTATTTATTCCTTATATATATTTTGTGTTCTAAACTAGCTCGGCATATTTCTTCATGTAAACTGAAAACAAAAATATAACCTCAAGGTTAAGTACAATTGTACAAGTCAATATATGTTTAATACCTTGCACAATGACTAGTACATAGTAGATGCCTGATAAATGTAAACTAAATCAAAATCTGAAGTTTTAATTATATTCTTACAGCAACCTTATGAAACAGGTAGAAGAGGCACTATTACTTCCTTATTAAAATGAAAAAACTTAAGTTTAAATACAATAAATAACCATTCCTCCTCTATCACCCCTTCCCCAGAAAATCCATATGTGGAGGAACTGGACCTTTCTACAGTAATATTCCTGAACTCTAAACAATGTAAATCTAGAGAGGTCACTTCCTCTTTAACAACATTATTCTCATCAATACTGTTATTTAACCCTGTTAAAACCAATCTTAATATTACTTAATCCTGTTTTTATAAAAAGAAATCAGTATCAATTACTACTAAGAATTATATACTTGCAGTCGGGTTTCTTAAAGACAAATTAAAGAAAATACATCTAGTCAAACGACTAAAATGTTTACATGCACTTACTTTGACACTTCAACTTTTAGTTCCATTTCATTCTTCTCCAATTCTAGAATCCGTTGCCTATCAGCATCACTTACTGCCTTGCTCACACTACCAGCTAATTCATCTCTTAACATCTGTTCCACCTTCTGTGCATCCAAATTGATTTTGGTAAGCTAAGGAAATGTAACAAAAAATGTTTAGATACATCAATTTTTGGTGAGGTTTTTTTTGTAATTTAGCTTTTAAAGTACTGCAATCCTCTTTACTTGGCCTTAGTCCACATATATTGAGTGTGAAGTGTTAAGAACAGACTGAAGGAGGGTAAAAAGATGAAGGAATCAGAAACAAATTATGGAGACTCTGGTTATATTCCAATCCATCAAAAGTCATTCTTATTAGGCAACTCATTATCTAATAATATCTGAACTTGCAATATTCTTACTTTGCTTAGAACGCAATCTGCTCATTATATTTTACTTTAATTATATCATCTATAAATAAATTCAAATGAGTTAATAAAATCTTACTCATATAGATTTAGTGACATAGTTAAAACAAAAATGATATAAATGCTTTGAAAATATATTAAATCTCAAGGAAAGCAAACACTGTAAAAGTTGTGTTTAATCATAAATTGTTAAATACTTGCAAACTATATTTACTGCCATGCAGTTTAATGATTCTGACCATATCAAAAATATATAAAACCTCCAATTAGAATGTAAAGTCCCTGAAAGTAGAGATTATTGTCTATTTTGTTTCTTGCTATACTCCCAGTCCTAACGCAGGGTCTGACATGTAATAGGCAATGAATAAATATTTGTTAAATGAAGGGATGGTGGTGAAAGGCAATTCCATTGTTTAGTAAATAACATTTCATACGTTAAATCTAATAATATAACATTGGTGAGAAACAAGAACTTATAGAAATATCTGCTTTCGTTTTAAACAATTCATATTTAAATCTTTTACTTATTACACAAAACATAGGCACTATATTAATAAGCTATTTCAGAGATACAAACAAACCTCTTAACAATAATACAATGTCTACCAAGACTAATTCTTTATTCTCTAATTGTATGATAAAACTTATAATATCAAACCTCAGCAAATTTGGTTTCCAATTCAAAATTACGTTCCTCCATTTGCTTTAATGAAGTCCGTAAGTGTTCATACATTTTTTGACAATGTTCAGCCCGCTGCCTTTCATTTAATTCCTTCATTTCCAGCATAGTTATTTTTTTTGAAATGGAAACAATGTCACTGTTGGTTATTGATTTCTTTGCCTTATCCATGCTAGATTCATTACCTATAGGCAATAATACTTAAGTCAATCTCATGTTGTTTATATTAAAATTACCTCAGATATTTTAGATGTTGTATATAAGAAAGCATTATAGTTCCATGGAAAGCACATCAACTTTCTGAATTCTATCAGACCTGGACTCTAATCTTAGCTCTGTTACTTCCTGCCTGTGTGATGCCTATACCACTGTACCATTTAATCTCTGTGGAATTTAATGTTCTTCATAAGTCAAATGATTAATTAAAAAAAAAAAAAAAAAAAAACCTATTCCTCACAGAATTGTGGAACTAACAATATAAAGGACTTAGTGCAGAAGTGTCCCATATAAGAAATTTTAAAAATGGCAAGTAAACATTTTACTGAAAGGAGATAAACTGTACGAGAAGCAGTGCAGTAAAGCAATGTGACTTTGTGAATATAAGCGCAATGACTTGATTTTTAAAGTCTCACAGAGCCAAGCTGAAAAGTAAAATCTGAAGCCATATGATGCATATATTCTACAAAATATAATCTTGTCTAATCATGAGTATTATTAGGTCTTTGTACAGACCTAATACCAAATATTTTACAGTCTTTTATTAGTTGTTATGCCTTAATCTTACATATGTAGTTATGTAGCTTGTCTTTGGACACAAAAGTCTGTGGCTAAATGGAAAGAGAACTAAAAGCGTCAATTTACCATAAAAAGGCATCGCATAGGAGTGTCATTAGTTACTTAGTTATTTTTTGAGGAGGGGGAAGAAAACATACTTTTGCTTTGTAAACACGGTCCAGAAAAAAACAAACAAAATAGGGCATTTTGCTTTTCAGCAACTTAAAACTGATGTGTTTAGGGTGGCCAATTATTTAAAGGAGCTAAGCAGCAACTCACTTTGTAAATAGCCTTTTACAATACCAATAATGCCCTCTCCTATTTTTCCAGCTTCATAAGTTCAAGTTTTATAATAGAGTTTTCTCAAAGTAATATACATTTCCTGAAAAAAAAAAAATTGGTCTCTATCTCAGTTTTAGAAAGTACTTTATTATGTTCTGTATTTATCTTTTAAATTTATTATTTTAGAATAGCTGTTGCAAGCAGTAATCAAGTAACTAACAATCATGGATCACTAACAGGTGCTAAAAAGCATTAGTAAATCAGTTCATTATGGAATAAAGACTCATTCAAGTAACCTTAGGCACCATATAGAAAAGTATTGCAATAAATACCAATATACAAAGGAGTCCTCCTCCATTCTGTATTGTGCTAAACTCTGATAAGAAGAGAAAAGCACATCGCAAGGGCTGAAGCAGATTAGTCATCTTATATGTTCTTGGGTTTGGAGCATTCTTAAAGAGAGGATAAAGCACAATAGCTCAACACTAACAAATTCCTAGATGAAAAAAAGCTAATGATGTGACATTTTTAAACTAAGATATAAGGTCAACAGGGAATAGGGAAACACTCTTAAAACTTTGGTGATATAAATCCATATATGGAAGAGATTAAGATACATAAACATTAAAGAATTTCTGTAGGGAATTCAGCATTTATTAAAAATAAAGATGATAAAATACAAAGAACCTACTAAAATTGTATGCAATACTCTCTTATGTCTTCATTTAAATGGTGTCTTCTTCCAAGTAAATAGTACACAAAAGTCAATTCATATTTAATCTCTTATTGAGTGAAAAATTACATTTCTAAAAGTAGCTTATCTAAGATTTCCCAATGTTAGGCTGCTCTAAACCAAGTATGTCATTACCAATTTAAGAGAACAGCTCTATTTAGTAATAAAAACCTTGAATAGCTCTAAGGTCTAGGAAACAAATAAACGAAAATACATTATCAAAAGCAGCAAATTTATTTGAAAATAATGAAGCACAATATATGAGATAACATTATGAAAATCTTACAAACTAGGATAACTATTTGAAAAATTAATATGGAAAACTCTAACGAGAGCCACAAAGATTTCAATACCTTTTGAGACAGTAATATCTCTGTGAGATATACATGAAAATGTTCACTGTGGCACTATAATAGCAAAGATATAGAAAGCTAGTGATTTAATTACTCAAACACAGTAGGATATTGCATAACTATTTACAAGTATGATTACAAGTATGATGAATAAAACAATTTTTCATTTTTATTATTTATTTATTTTTGAGACAGAGTCTCGCTCTTATTACCCAGGCTGGAGTGTTGTGGCGCGATCTCGGCTCATTGCAACCTCCGACTCCTGGGTTCAAGCAATTCTCCTGCCTCAGCCTCCTAAGTAGCTGGGATTACAGGAACCTGCCACCATGCCTGGCTAATTTTTGTACTTTTAGTAGAGATGGGGTTTTGCCATGTTGGCCAGGCTGGTCTCGAATTCCTGACCTCAGGTGATCTGCTCTCCTTAGCCTCCCAAAGTGCTGGGATTATAGGTGTGAGCCACTGTGCCCAGCCACAAAAATATTTTTGATACTACTATCTAAATACAGTATAGAATAATGTTTATAATAATTTAAAACATATAAAATATGTAAACATATAGACGCAAAAAATACAGTAATACAGTAGTAAAACTATGAGAAATATAACTTCTTTTCAAATTTTCTTTGCTGTTTCCTGGTATCTTTTAATTTAAAAATATCAAATGATATACAACTAATATAACTTGCACTCAGTGAAAAAACTCATAATACTATTATTAAAATATCATCAGTTTTAATTGTTAAATGGTTCAAAATAGTTAATAGCTTAGTCATAAATTTTTAACACACATGATTTCATTAGAAAGAAATCTAACTTAAGGACTGAAAACTAAACTTAGGTGGGGTTAAGTAAAGGATTATTCATCTACCTAAGTTAAACTATTAGGCAGAAAGTTCTTTTTTTAGTCAAAATACTTCCTTTTAATCTAGTATAAAAAAGGAACTTTAAATAAGAAATGTTCATTATTAGATGTTAATCATTTAATATTATCAGAGTCATAAGACTTACCTAATCTAGTTTCTTGTTCCCAGGCTTGTTCAATAGTGTGAAGTTTTTCCTTGGTAATCTCCAGTTCTTTATTTATAGACTCCACTTGTTCTTTTAAGGAGGCATTTTCACACTGAATAAAGGAAAAACATCACTAAGAAACTACATTGTAATTCAGACCAATACCACAAAATGACATTGTCTTAACTTTATATAACATCTCCTTAAAACTCACAATCCAGTTTTTTACAAAATTAGAATTTCCTCCATATATAATACATGTATGCATGCAAACACATACATATATGTATAATACAGGTATACATATACATACTGATATAGTTTGGCTGTGTCCCTACCCAAATCTCATCTTGAATCGTAGTTCCCATAATCCTCCTATGTCATGGGAGGGACTTGGTGAGAGGTATTGAATCGTGGGGGTGGTTTCCCCCAGGCTATTCTCATAATAGTAAGTTCTCACGAGGTCTGATGGTTTTATAAGGGGTTTTCCCCTTCGCTTGGCTCACATTCTTCTCCTTCTGGCCACCATGTGAAGAAGAATGTGTTTGCTTCCCTTTCTGCAATGACTGTAAGTTTTCTGAGGCCTCCCCAGCTCTGTGGAACTGTGAGCCAATTAAATCTCTTTCCTTTATAAATTACCCAGTCTCAGATATTTCTTCATAGCAGCATGAGAATAGACTATTACATATGTATATACACACATATATATACACACACACACACACCCATATATATATATCTCTCTAATGTAAAATACTATTTTAAAATAATCATCCAAATCCTGTGTTATCCAATACAGGGCCCTCAATTTCTGAGTATTAGCTTCTGCTACAAAAACTGTAAATTCATTTTGGCCAAGCTGGAATACTCAAGAGTTTTGCACCCTTCCCAAACTAGTGCTTACTTCCTTTATGCACACAGTTGCTGAGCATCCTAGTGTGTCATCAGTGACAGATGACGATATTTATAGTGAAAAGAAATACAAAATTCTGGCCTTCAGAGTTCTGCCCATTCAGTGCCTATGTGTATGGGTGGGTGGCAGGATTTGGCCAGTGTGGAATGCAGCAGATAATAAGCAACAAACAAAAAGCCTATTAAAAATGTCAATATTGGCCAATCATGGTGACTCACACCTGTAATCCCAGCACTTTGGGAGGATGAGGTGGGTGGATCATTTGAGGTCAGGAGTTCGAGACAAGCCTGGCCAACATAGTACTAAACGTAGTGCTAAAAATATAAAAATTAGCCAGTCGTGATGGCACGTTACTAGTAGATCCCAGCTACTCAGGAGGCTGAGGCAGAAGAATCGCTTGAACCTGGGAGGTGGAGGTTGCAGTGAGCCAAGATTACGCCACTGTGCTCTAGCCTGGGCAACACAGCAAGACTCCATCTCAAAAAAAAAGAGGTCAATATCAGCAGGTGCAGTGGCTCACACCTGTAATCCCAGCACTTTGGGAGGCTGAGGTGGGAGAATCACTAGAATCCAAGAGTTTGAGACCAGCCTGGGCAACAAAGTGAGACCTCATCTCTACAAAAAAATACAAAAATTTAGCTGAGTATGGTGGTGCATGCCTGTAATTCCAGTTATTTGGGAGGCTGAGGTGGGAGAATTACTTGATCCCAGGAGAGCAAGGCTACAGTGAGCTACGACTGTGCAACTGCACTCCAACCTGGGCAACAGAGTGAGACCCTGACTAAAAAAAAAAAAAAAAAAAAAAAAAAGTTGACATTTAGAAAGAAAATAAAAACAGGGTACTGAGCCAGTGAACAATAGAAGGGAACATATTTAGATAGAGTGGTTGAAGGATATCTTAACCACCAAAGAAGTGGTATTTAAGCTGAACTGTGAGGTTCAAAGTATTTATTATAAACCCAGATGCTCCAAAGGAAGAAAGCGTTTGGAGTACTGTAAGATCTGAGAGGAGAAAATGATTGAAATGATTGGAGCAGGAAAAGATTTGGAGGATTGGAGCACCCAAGCAGAGTAAGTAAAAATAAAAGTCAATAGCAGTAAAACATGAAGTTGGAGAGACCATCAGGGGCCATACCAAGCAGGGCATGGCATGCCAAGACAAGGAACTGGAATTTAACTTAATGCATAAAAGAAAACAGATTTTAAGGAGGAAGTTCTAAACAATCATTCTGGCTGCACTGTGGAGAATAAAGGGGTCAATAGAGAAATCAGGAAAACTAGTCAAAAAGACATTGTGGAAGTCCAGATGAGTGATGTTGCTGGTTTGGACAAGGGTTATAGCTGTGAGGATGAAGAAGACACATATAAACTACATTTGGAAAACAAAAATGGTAGGGAAAAAGGATGACTACAGAATAACTCTAAAGTGTCTGCCTTGACTAGCTGGTTGGGTAACTGAACATCTATTGAAATAAGAACGACTAGGAGAGAAACAGTAATCAGGAGTTCATTGTGGATATGTTAAATGTGAGATCCCCTTGAAACACAGGAATTGTAAAGTAGGTAATTCTGTACAACAGAATAGAGCTGTGAGGAAAAAGGCTGGAGACATAACATAAATATATATATCTTAAGTTCCTTTATTTTTTCTTTGAAAAAACAGAATGCCTATTTACTACATGCCAGGTACTCTAAGCAATGGATTTCTATGATAAATAAATTATATCCTAGAACTTATATTTGAGTGGAGTACCTGGAAAATAAGCCAATATATAATACAATGTCAGGTATTAAGTGTTATGAAGAATAATACAAACAGGGTAACGAGACTAAAAAGAGGATATGTTATGGTTAAATAAGCAGGATAAGGTAATAATAATATATTTTTAAGTAAAGTGCATAATTACAGTTTTATATGCTATGAATACACAGGAGGGAAAAAAGGAGGCTGAGGGTGTTTTAAATATCTTTCTATCCATTTTTTTTCTTCTTTTCATCCTTTTTCACAGGATAATCCTATTGTTTCTTACAAATCTTTTCCTCCCACCTACCCTGATATTTTACTATTTCCCTTATTACCACTTTCATCTCATATCTTCATCACTCTCTCCCTACTAACTCTAAATTTTCTTTCCCTCCTCCCTCAAACTTCATTAGTCTCCTTTACTAAAAAAAAAAAAAAAAAAAAAAAAAAAAAAAAGGCTGGGCCTGGTGGCTTGTGCCTATAGTCCCAGCACTTTGTAAGGTTGAGGCTGGCGGATTACCTGAGATCCAAATTTTGAGACCAGCCTGGCCAACATGGCAAAACTCTGTCTCTACTAAATTAGCCGGCCATGCTGGTAGGCACCTGTAATTCCAGCTACTCAGGAGACTGAGGCAGAAGAATCACTTGAACCTCAGAGGCAGAGGTTGCAGTGAGCCAAGATCACACCACTGTACTCCAGCCTGGGCAATGTAGTGAGGCTCTGTTTCAAAAAACAAACAAACAGGCCGGGCGCGGTGGCTCACGCCTGTAATCCCAGCACTTTGGGAGGCCGAGGCGGGCGGATCACAAGGTCAGGAGATCGAGACCACGGTGAAACCCCGTCTCTACTAAAAATACAAAAAATTAGCCGGGCGCGGTTGTGGGCGCCTGTAGTCCCAGCTACTCGGGAGGCTGAGGCAGGAGAATGGCGTGAACCCGGGAGGCGGAGCTTGCAGTGAGCCGAGATCGCGCCACTGCACTCCAGCCTGGGCGACAGAGCGAGACTCCGTCTCAAAACAAACAAACAAACAAACAAACAAACAAACAAAGAATCCTCTTCTTGATTCTACCTCAGTCTACATCTGTTTCTTTTTTCTTCTACTATCAAATTTCCAGTTTTTCTTTTGCTTTATTACCCATCCAGTTTTTGTATTTCCTTATTATCTATTCTGTTCTTCACATATGAAATCTGATTTTAATCACCTCTAGTCTCATAAATCTTTACCTCTCAAAAAGCAACAACGATTACCTAAGCACCATATTTGACAACATGTGCACTGTGGCTCTACACCACTAATCACTCTCATGTATTAGCTTGACCTCTGTGCCAAACAGGAGATACTCAACACACAGAAACAAATTAAATAGTTCCTTATATCAAAAGGCTTATATTCCATTAAGGGAGACAGATACGTAAACACACTGTACTATGTACAAAACCTCTGTATAAGATGCAGAACTAGTGTAGACAAGAGTGACTTTGTTCCATTAAAAAAAGGATGCTTAAGAAAAAAAAAGGTAATGCCTTAACAAAGTTTTGAAACAGGAATAGAAATTCACTGAGCAAAACAACTGGAAGAGAGAAATGGTTCCCTACATAAAGAAAAGAGCATGTACACAAGAACATACATAAGAACACTGTGCTCAGAAAACTCAGATAGTTCATCTCTTGCTCTAGATGACATGAGTAAGTACAGGACTTGACTTTTACCCTTCAGGTGACTGGTAGCTTTTGACAGTTTTTAAGCTAAGGAGTCAAATGGGAGTCACAGGGTAGGATTCATGTCTAGAATGACCATTCTTGTGGCAGTAAGGAGGATATAAGACTGGAGATAGAGACATGAATAATGGCTACCACAATAAAGATAATAAAAAATAAAACTAAGACACCACCAATAGGGATAGGTATGAGATATTCAGAATTATAGCTGGGGCCAGGCGCGGTGGCTCACATCTGTAAACCCAGCACTTTGGGAGGCCGAGGTGGGCAGATCACCTGAGGTCAGGAGTTCTAGACCATCCTGGTCAACATGGCGAAACCCCGTTTCTACTAAAAATACAAAAATTAGCTGGGCATGGTGGGGCACGCCTGTAATCCCAGCTACTCGGAGGCTGAGGCAGGAGAATTGCTTGAATCTGGGAGGCAGAGGATGCAGTAAGCCGAGATCAGGCTACTGCACTCAGCCTGGGTGACAGAGTGAAACTCCATCTCAAAAAAAAAAAAAAAAATCTTGAGGAAAGATGAAAAATATTCTTTGGGAAAATGATAATGTTAAAAATCACTCATTGATACATTATCTACAAGACCTCTCTTGCTTAGGACTTTCTCATGCTGGAGAGGATAGGACAGAGGACATGGAGAATGGAAAAACATAAATTACCACCACACCTAAATAGGCATAATTTTCTACAAAAAGTAACATAATCACCTCTCTTTGGCAAAAGCAGCAGAAAGGAAACTGATTATGATTACTTCTAAATAATATTGATAAACATGACTCATAATTTAGTAGGAGTCCTGAAAGCTACTCAGAACAACGTTTTCATTTACTGAATGTGTCTCTCTGAGCCAGCAAAAGCTTTTGAGCTAATAGAATTAGATTTTATGCTACTCCTGTGAGAGGATTTTAGATAAGAATTATCCAAAATCCAGAAGCCTCTATTTCTGATGAGGAAGACGAACAAATCAGGAGCTTGTTCTGTCCTCAGTAAGAGGTATGGAGCTCAAGTGGCTGTAAGAGAACTGTAAAGGGTCTGGTCCATATTCACAGATTATAACTTATGATATTCTACTCTAGGTTTTTGTATTTCTACAACAAAAAATGATGAGAATTTACAGAGTGCATCCATGGTCCAGGAAGAGCCCTTAATATTTCAGTCACTGTTGTCTACATTCATTCCAAGGAACAAAAGCCAGGGACCACGGAAAAATAGTTTGCTCTGGGTACAGGGGTAAGAGAAAGGGATGGGCACTTAATGGGTGCTTCCCTCTTTTGATTACAATATTCTACCGGTTTCATGATCCTTTTTCTCTTAGATGTCTGGTTGAAAGAGGTTTGATTCAGCTAAATCATGCAAGTGACCTAAGGAGAATGATCTAGATAATCATTCGGAAGTCATTCTGCCACTATAAATAGATAATATGTTGTGTGTGTTGATATTTGGGAACAAAATATTTATAACTAAACTGAATGAATAACATGGATTATATCTCTGTTAAATTCATATAAATGCAGTCAAACTTTAATTAAAATCTGCCAAATCCCCCCAAACACAAAGACATTGACGAAAAATGGCTAATATCACAAGGTTCAAGAGTCACACAAACTTACTTCCAGGTGTTCCAAGTTACTTGTTCTTTGAACGAGCATATTATCTTTTTGCAAGATGTCCCTGTACTTAGAAGTCAGTTCATTGTACTGTTTATTAGCCAGTTCTAGTTCAGACAAACAGACACTATTATCTACAACTTTTTGGAGAGCTGCAATCTTGAAAATGGCCATTTCCTATGTAAATAAAGATATACTGAGTTATGCTGGTGTCTTTTTTCTGGTCAAGCACTAGCCACTTTTGAGAAAGATAATACAACTGAAAGCAAAACAGAATTTAAAGCCATTTTTAAAATATATGATTTCCCATGTCAGAAAAATATGCAATAACATTAATTTCTTTCATATAGTATGCTACTTTGAAAATCTTAATCATAATAAAAATAAAATACTTTCATAACTCCTGTCATAGTAAAATTAAATTAAATTAATTTGAGAAAACATAACAAACAGCAGCAATATATATCTCAGAATATATCTTTGGATGGCTCTTCTAAATTTCATGAGATCAGAAAATAACCTGCCTTTTAATAGATAAATGGGAAAATTAGCATTACCATAGGTAACTTTTACAACTTAGCTATTTATGCTTACTGTAAGCTAAACGTACTAGCTTTAATAACCAAATAAAACTTTTTGTACACATGATCACATGATGGAAACATTAGAGGGAGAACTTCTATTATAGTTCTCTGTAATAAATAACAAGTTACTTGGTTCATGGTTCTACTCATCAACTACAGAACTATTAAAAGATATTCTATTATCAACACCAAAATGAAATGTCCAGTCTTACAGTTCTCTTAAGTTGCTCTATAATAGGCAAACATTACATAGAAAAGTACAATAAAGAGTGATGAAAGCTGAGAAGTGGTATAAGGAATAATTAAATTTATGAATGAGGAAGTAAAAAAAAATTATGGTTATAATTCATTCTGAAGTACAGTAATGATGGAAATATTTGTAATAGTGCTTCAGATCTCATTTTGGCAGCCTTTCTTCTCCATCTAAGTTAAGTATATACTATTCCACCTTACCCCTGATATTCAGTTTCACTGTTCTGGGGGAAACAGGGGTAGATGAGATTCTATTTCCCATCTCTTAAGAATCTCCCTTTTTCTTGGCTTTTCAATTGTTGGGAGAAAAAAATCAAGTTCATGAGCAGGTAGAAGAGGAAGAAAACTGTAATTCTTTTCTCTTTCTATCTCAAACACTAACTGTATTCATAAAACTCTAAGAAAAGTAGATTCTAAAAAAATCTAACACGAAAATAAGAAAACAGGCCGGGCGCGGTGGCTCAAGCCTGTAATCCCAGCACTTTGGGAGGCCAAGACGGGCAGATCACGAGGTCAGGAGATAGAGACCATCCTGGCTAACACGGTGAAACCCCGTCTCTACTAAAAAAATACAAAAAACTAGCCGGGCGAGGTGGTGAGCACCTATAGTCCCAGCTACTCGGGAGGCTGAGGCAGGAGAATGGCGTAAACCCGGGAGGCGGAGCTTGCAGTGAGCTGAGATCCGGCCACTGCACTCCAGCCTGGGTGACAGAGCGAGACTCCGTCTCAAAAAAAAAAAAAAAAAAAAAAAAAAAAGAAAACAAACATTTCCTTATTACACGTCTGAATACAAATCACTTACGTTTATTAAAGAATTTCTTGATGCTCAGTATTAAGCTTTAAGATCAAGCTGAAAATAGGTTTATTAGCATGACATCACCCATTGCAACCTTTAAAGTGGAGAGTCAAGAACCCAAGCCCATTTTAATTTCACTTTGATTTCTGTGTTCCTACAATCCTGTCTAAATTTAGTCATGTACATTGAACATTTACATGCTTAAAAATAAACTACAAGGTAAGGTATAAAACTAGGTGCAGAAGAGTATACATGTCATGTAACCTGTCTTGTCTTTGTTTATGTTTCCAAAAAAGAAACATAAGAAAGATAATAAGTTACCTACAGAGGGTAGAGCAGAATAATATGAAACGCATAAGACCAGAATTAAGATTTCTCTGACTAAATATTTGCATATATAAATATTCTAAATATTAAAATTCAATAAAAAGGGAAAAAATCCCTAAAATTAAAAAAAAGAAAAACAAATGAGCCTAACTATATATCAAATGTATAACATAACTGCATGAAGACAATTATTTCAAGTAAGCGTAGAATATATTACTTTGCCTATACATCCTCAGCAAGATAGATTCTGAAGAAAATAAGACCTGAAATAAAATTTTAAACTATGTTTGGCAGCATTGCTGTTGTTGTTACTATTAATATCAATTCAAGTATCATTTTTCAAAATATTGTATGTATATTGTGGGATAAAACAAATATTTTAATGTTAATAATAAAGATTTTCTATGTAAGAAAAAAACATACAAGTGCAAAATCAAAGAAGTTTAGTAAAAACCACATACTATTTACTTACCCCATAATGTTATAATTAAACTGGAAATAACAATATGAACTTATAGTTTAAATATATACATATTTTTCTAACTTGTCTACTGAGAGACTAGCAGCAATGATACTCTGAGAGCAATGATGCCCAGTGGCCAGTTTTTGGTATCTCAATGCCTTCCCCGCTAAAAGGAACCTGGGCTCTTTAAAGAAATGGTTTATTCCAAGTATGAGCATGACGTATGTAGGTAAGTCTAAGACATCTTATGCTAGAAAACAAGTCAAGCTTTGAGGCTTCGTTCAAAAGATTAATGAATTTTTGTCAAAACAATATGAGTCAACTTTAAAGGACTCTCTTTGGCTAAAGTTGAGACAAAAGAATATGACTCCAACTAAAACACACGGAATATTTAAAAGTCTGTGATTCTAATATGATACTTAAAAAAGAGAAAGCGGAGATGAGAAAAAAAAAAAAAAAACAGGGAGCACAGAGTACACCAAGTGCGTATTCTGAAAACTGGTCATTAAAGAGAAAAGCATTTAGCTTGCCTTTGTAGTAGGAGCTATACGTCAAGATAAACAAATAGCCTGGGCTAATGGGGAAACGCTATTTATTTTACAAAAGCGTGTCTGTTAATAAATGCAAGTGCATAATATAACTAGAAAATTATGATATTTGCAACTCCTCATAATTGAGTTAGGCAACAATCATCAGAGGATGCTAAAATCATTAGGACTGACGAATAATTTGTTATTTGTATGGTACCAAAATATCACCAGTTAACTAAATTGCTTAATAATGGAGGTATATGGTTATCTTTACTTCTTCTCCTTCTTTTTTTTTTTTTTTCTCTTAAGAGAGAGACTAGCTCTGTTATATAGGCACACAAGCTACAGATCAGTGGCACATGATCACGGCTCACTGCAGCCCCCAACTTTCTGGGCTCAAGCGGTCCTCCCACCTCAATGTCCCAGGTAGCTGGGATTACAAGCATGTGCCACTACACCCAGCTAATTTAAAAAAAAAACAACTAAAAAACACATTTTTTGTAGAGATGGGGTCTCACTGCATTGCGTAGGCCGGTCTGGCCTCAGGCAATTTTCCTGCCTGGGCCTTCCAAAGTGTTGGAATTACAGGCATGAGCCACCACAGCTGGTCTGCTTGTTTTTTCAGTAACACAATAATCAATTACAAAACATGGAACAACCAGATACTCTTGAAGTGATGCAGTATAAAGTATAGAGAATTACTTATGAAGTACTCTTGCCAAAAATGTTTAAACCTGAAGCTAACTAAGGGTTCCGACCTAACTTTTAGTAATACAAGGGACAGAGGAACAAGTAAAATGACACACACATACAAAAAGTCAGATACATCTTCAAACATTTTTTGGAGAAAAAGAAAAGCAAGAATATTCTATATTAAAAAGATTCATGAGATGTAACATCCAAATGTTTATTCCTTGATCAAAAAATGTAACAAATGTGACTATAATCAGGGTTTTAGGCGATATTAGAGAATTATTGTCATTGTGTTAGGTATAATAAAATTACTGTGGTTATTTAAAGAAAAAAGGCTTTTTCAAAAGGGTACATTAAATATTTAGGGGAGGAAAGTCTGCAATTCAAACATTCCTACAAAAATCAAAAGACGCAATTATGGCAAAATGTTAATAAATGTTAACGATTAATTCAGGTGATGAGCCTTATTGATACCATCCTATCTTCTGCATACTTGAAATTTTTTATAGTCAGAAAAAGCAAAATAAGAATCAGATGTACCTTAAATCTTTGCAAACATCCAAGTTTTTCACAAACTTCAGCCTCCATTGACAACAATTCATTCTTTTGTTTCTCATTTTCTTTTCTAAGTTGTCGCTCCAGTTCTACTAAGATTGTATATTGCCTTATAAGTGATTTTTCATTCACTTGCAAAACAGTAATTTTCCTACTGTTTTCTGCAAGTATTTTTTTCATTTCATCTGAATCCATCTGAAGAGCATTGAGCAAATTCTGCACAAAGACACATCCATATTACTTGTTGAATCTAGCTATCCTAGTTTGTATAATATTGCATATTAATGTTAAAAATGTTTTACTTACATTATATTCTTTTACTTTTATAGCATCTTGTTGAATTTGATCTTCAAGTTTTCTCTTTTCCTCTTTTATTGTTTTAGATTCTGTTTTCCAGGTGTCCTTTTCACTAAAAACAAAACAAAACCAAAAGACAATAGTGTAAACCTAATAAAAGGTTTGACTACAAGAAAAGATAACTTCAGATTATGCAAATTTAAAGTTCTCTCAACACAAGAGGTATCATAGCTATTCAGTATCTGAAAACACAAGAAGTTAAAATTTCATTTAAAAAGGTTTTAGCCTAGAATTAAAAATATTTTAAATAAACGCAAGGCAACAAAGTTATCAAATTATTTTCATTCTTCCTTGATTCACCACTTAATGGGTGGTGATATAATTATAATTGAAGCTGAATCTTATAAACATTTTATTGAAGACAGAAAAAAAGTAGGAAAATAATACCTCATACTAACTCTAGAAATGAAATTCCAACATTCTGACCCCACTCTCAAATTTGGGTGTTAAACGCTTACAAAATAATTTGAATACAAACACATCAGAAATTATTAGACTTAAAAGAAGATGTGTAAAGGACACAAAATTGGAGTTAAGAGGAATAGTTCAAGAGATCCATACATAATAGTGACTAAAGTTAATAACAGTATATTATATACTTTAAAATTGCTAAGAGAGTAGATTTTAAGTGTTCTTACTACAAAAAAAAAAAAAAAAAGTATGCTGTAATCCCAGAACTTTGGGAGGCCAAGGTGGGCAGATTGCTTGAGACTAGGAATTTTGAGACTAGCACGGCCAATATGGCAAAATTCTGTCTTTACCAAAAATACAATAATTAGCCAGGCATGGTGGCACATGTCTGTAATCTCGGCTACTTGGGAGGCTGAGGCAAGATAATAACTTGGACCAGGGAGGCAGAGGTTGCAGTGAGCCAAGATAGCACCATTGCACTCCAGCCTGGGTGAAAGAGCAAGACTCTGTCTCAAGGAGAAAAAAAAAAAAGTATGTGAGGTAATACATATGGTTAAGTAGCTTGATTTAGCCATTCCACAGTATATACATATATAGAACACCATGTTGTATGCCATAAATTCTTACTTGTGAATTTAAAAAGTAATTTAAAACATATTTATATATAAATTATTTTTTAAGTTGTGTAAGACACTGTTATCTACGCATGAGCATTCCACAAACATCTGCAACGTTCTTCGCATAAACCCAGTACAGTGGTATCATTTTCTTTGCAACTGAATGATTGTTCAGACTTGGACATGTGACCCAATTCTAGCAAATGAGATCGGAGTCAATGTCTGCCAGATATCACCATAAAAAATGTTTATTTAAAATTAAAAGCTATGTAGAAAAAAATGCTCCTCTTCTTCAATGGGCACAGTTTCATCTTTCTTGAATTCATGCAGCTATTTTACAACTATCATAGGTGTTAACAACAACCTTCCAATATGACCTACCCTATAACTACCTTTGTGGTTCTGGTTAGTCAGATAATAATTATTCTTAGTGTTTAAATCACCTTTGATTAGGTATTCTATTTCCTATTAAGGAAATCATTCTATTGATTTAGATGAGATGACAGAAATAAGGAGAAATATGTTAGTTCCCTATAGACATATGTGAACAATGATGATGGTGATGATGATGAATGATGCTAACAACAGCTGACACTTACAAACTGTTCATATGTGCCACATACTAGCCTAAGCATTTTCATCTAATAACTCACTTACGTTTTACAATAATCCTGTGAAAATGGTATTACTTACAAAGAAACTTACAAATAAGGAAACTGAGACACAGATAGGTAAGATGACTTGCTCAAGCTCTTACAAAAAGCAAATGTTAAATGATTCAAACTCAAGCAGGATAATCCCAGGCTTAATGTAATCATTAAGCTACACTGTCTCCATAAACAAGTTCTTTTTTTTTTTTTCTCAAATTTTTAAATAACTTTTTTATTGTGGTAAATACATACATGAAACATAAAACTTACTATTGTAGCCATTTTTAAGTGTACAATTCAGTCACATCAGTGCATTCACTGTGTTGTGTAATCATCATCGCTATCCAGTTCCAGAACATTTTCATCATCCCAAACAAAACTCTACCCATTAAACAACTCCTCTTCCCTTCTCCCCAGCCCTGGTAACCTCTATGCTGCTTTCTGCCTTTATAAATTAGCCTTTTCTAGATAACTCAGTTTATAAGCTCTTAACAGTAGTTACTAGAGTAAAAAAATACAATTGCAAAGGAAGAAGAAGGAGGAAAGAACAAAACATCAATTATTCTTATGTTATTTTCACAATTAACAAGAATATACTGCAATTGTATTTATAAAGTTTTGCTAATACCTATACCTTAGGTATTCTTTATACAACAAACTTTGTTGATGACGAATTACAGCAAATTTTCTGTTATAATCTTCAAGAGAATCTTCTAAATTCTTTAACTTTTTTTCTTTATTTTCTAGTTCCTAAAAAGTGGTTTAGAAATAAGAATGCAAAAGAAATAGAATGTTGAATTTGAAAGTATAAATTCATATTCTGACAACATTATAGAAAAGTTAAAAGTCACCAAATCCATAAGAAACACAGATCATTTTTCCATGATATTATGAACATTTTAGTTTAAGGCATAAAAAAAAGAGTACCACACAACACGTAAAGTTATTTTTACCATATGTGATAGTTACAGTTAGCACACAAATAACCAGATCACAATGTTTTATTAGATAGAATAGTTACAAACTCACCTCTAGTCACTTGGTCACATGCCCTCTTGTGAACATACAGTTTCACACTGTCACTCAAATTATCCTTTCCAATTATTTCATTTTAAAGATGAAATTGAAAATTAAATAACATACTCAATATCCAAAAACTCATTAACACTACACTTGGCAATCATTTTTACCAAATACATATGCTAGGCTTGTTGTCTGGTGCTTTCCATATATACGGATCCAACATTTGAGGTCAGGTCTGTCTGACTCCAAAGGTCTTGCCATGCTTATAGCTCTATACAGCCTTAGGATTGAGAGTCCAAGTACCTGTTTTGCCACTTTGAACAGGTTTTCAGACTCCCAGTTGGTACTCTCTAATCTACTACAAACTTCTGATATATTTCTTACATAAAGATGAAAAAATATGAATTTTATCTCAAAAAATATGACAATGCCATACTACCACTATTTGCTGGTAGTGTCCCTATACCTCAGGTAAGTAAGAGAAATAATAACGCTAAAATTATACATTTAAAAATAATAACATAACATATATTATAAAGCAATATTCTAATAAGTAGTTAAAGCTGTCCTTACCTGACTTAGATAACATAAAAATCCCAATATTGAGAAAAAGATGAATTACTGTAATTTCCAAAATAAAAATGAGTACTTAATAATTATAACTCAAGTATACTCAAAAATAGATCACCCAGCAGAGAGAAATAGTGGCATTTATAATCAAAAACATATTTTCATTGATTCTGAACATATATTTGTAATTATATTTATAATGTGTGTGATGTTATAGTCAAACTTCAAATAAAATAATAAAAAAGATCTGTCATTAGGACATTCAAAAAAACCATTATATAGACAGCAAAACTGAGAAACCCAGGGCAAGTAGTATAGTACAGTACCCTTTCCTCTTTAGAGGTAGATTAACTAACACTTTATTGGGTAAAGAGAAGACAAAGATAAATAATAATTTGGTTTAGAAGTTTTTACTTGTGGCCGGGTGCAGTGGCTCACGTCTGCAATCCTAGCACTTTGGGAGGCCAAGGTAGGCGAATCACTTGAGACCAGGAGTTTGAGACCAGCCTGGTCAACATGACGACACACCATTTCTACTAAAAAAAATACAAAAATTAGCCAGGGATGCACGCCTGTAGTCCCAGCTACTCAGGAGGCTGAGGTATGTGAATCACTTAAACTCAGAAGGTGGAGGTTGCAGTGAGCTAAGGTAGCGCAACTGCACTCCAGCCTCGGTGACAGAGTGAGACTGTCTCAAAAGAAAAAAAAAAAAAAAAGTTTTTACTTGTGAATGCGAAAAGGGGAATAATTCTATCATGACACTAAAAAGCTTTCACAGACTTTATTCTTTTGTTTTCCACCCAGCAATAAATAAAAGTGCTCATTTACATAACACTGCTTTATAGTAGCTGCTTGTTGTTCTGCTTGTGAATCATGTATTTCACATGAACGACAGGCATGTGAACAAAATGTGTGAACATGCTGCTCATGCAGATGAATGGAATGAATGGTACAAATTGCTTTTATGTATAATATTCCATCTAACATCAAAATCCATACAAAATATATTTCACTGTTACTATTTTGAGAACTCAAAGGAATATATGAAGACTAAATATTAAGAAAAGTACTATCTGCATGCTTTGGTGATGGAAAAATTAAAATAAAGTAAAATAAAAGTAATAACACAAACATACTACCAATGATTTTTGTTATTCGCATGTAAAATTTTCAATACCTGCAACAAAATGTTTAATACCTGTAACAAATGTATTAAATATTCATTCTGAGAATTAATGATACTGGCACTAGATGGTGCTATCCCATCAGGTAAGTCAATTCCTTTAAAAACAACATTTGATCCTTCTGATTGTCGTAAAAGACTAGTTTCTTTTTCAAGATGGTCTATCTGGAGGAAAAAAAAAAAATCCAGCAATGAGAATAACATCTCTTACACCCAAAGAAAGACAAATTAACAGATACGTGAATGCTCTGCCAGGAATTTTACTTAAACCATACTTTAGTTTCTGCTTAGAAATGCTCAGGTATAAGATTTAGAATTTTTGTATTCTTTTTAATATTATAAGGTACATATTTTCCACTTAATTTTATAAGAGAAATCCAGTTTCTTAATATCAAAAGAATTAATTCAACGAGCATTTTCTCATAAAGGATTCTTTTTAAAAAATTAAGTTTCCTATTAAATCTACATTCTTATGTTTAGCATTTTCTTCTATTTAATAAAATTATCACCTTTAAATTAGCCTTTGCCAACTGCTGTGAATAATTTATAGCCTCTTTCCGAGATTCCCTTAGCTCCTGTCTTAATTCTTCATTTCTTCCGGTAAGCTGATCAACTTGGGCTTTCAAATGCAGACTGGCATCAAAGATTCCTTCTGCATTCTTTGATTCTATAGCCTAGTAAATTTATATTATATATTAGAAATATGGAGAAAAACAGTGAAATCGTGGTAAAAAACTGTCTTTAAATAAAATGGACATTTAAGCATTTTCCTATTTTCACTGCCAAGCATGATAATAAAGTATGCCAATTCAAATTCTTATTTATGAATCTATAAAACTTTCATTTACATTACCCAACATAGTAATTACTTCATTAAAACAATTAAAAAACATCTAGCTAATCTTAACAGACTGGTAGACTAGAAAAACAACCAGACAGGAATAAGATGACCAGGGTTCAAATTTTAATCAGTCGCTAGCTGGGAAAGTGACTTAAATTCTCTATATCTTAGTTTTCTTGTCTCTAAAAAGGGGAAAATAATGTTAGCTCTGCTCACTATACAGGGTTTTTGTACAGTCAAAATGAGGTATTTTTCTCTGAAATTATATAGGATCTGCATTCAAAGCATGCGCAAAGGAATGGAATACAATATAATATTGAAAAATTGATCAATACAACATTCAATTAAGTGAATTTTTCAGTGCTTCCTCTTCACACAGTTGAAGCACAAATAAAAATAAAGGCAAGGTATCATAATATGGCATTATCTAAGAATAATGAATAAGCGAAAATAATATGTCAAATATTAAAATATTATCAGAGTGGCATCACCGGCCCAAAATCTCCAACAGTGGCATACATAAGTATATACACACAATGCACACATCTACATAATATATACATATAAATATATTTGGACTTTAGACAAACTGTATGGAAAAAACTGTTAAAGGCAAAGTAAGTCTTAAAAAATGAAGGTAGAAGCCAAATAAGGTAAAATGAATAGAACCAAATGCAATCTCCTACTCAGGAAGGTGATCCGGGGTTTAACTCTAGGTAGTAGATTTATAAAAGCCTTCCCCTGAAGGAGATTAGAGCAGGTCATGCAGAGTAACAACTTATACTAATTCAAAGAGGGTATCATGAAGATAAAAGTAGGTAGAGGAAGGTACTCTGACTGACAACAAGGTGGTCTAGTTAGTTGTCTCATTGAGGAATAGTGCCTTGTCTACATGGACTTTGGTAAAATGAGAATGAGTTAGATAGCTGTTGGGGGCACTGAAAAATACCTTGTAGTAACAAGGAGTGAACTAAAGTGCATAATCCAGAATTATCTGGTCTAAATTGTCATGGATTCTGAAGATTTCTTAGAGAAGGATTGTTAGGTGATTTGTGAATTTCAGACTGGGCCTATAAATCTGAAAAAACAATGACAGTCCAGGATAAAAGTAAATGAAGTCTATGGAAACAGTGGCTCCAGGAAGGCCCAGAGATTGTCAGCATAAACAGAAGTTAGGCTTTCTTGGACCATTCACTCTGTTTTCATTTGGTTCCTAAGTAGAGCTGCCCTTAGAAAATTAAGTTTGATCTGGGACACAGTATCAGTAGTGGGCATCATCACAGACAAAAGATGTTCACATAAAGAAAGCACAAAGAATCATTTTAGACATTCAAAATGGCAGAGGCAAAACGAAATCACCAATCAGAATGAGAAAGTCAGAATGAGAAAGATATAATGGGAATCAAACTATTTTCTTGCCTCAGGAAATTTTTAACATACTAGTATCATTCTCATTCTCTGCTAACAATCACAGTGTTGCTATAAAAAGTGTCCAATTACTGATTAATCATGATTTTTTTTTTTAAAAAAAAGCAACTCAGTAAATAATAATTTTTTTCCTACTGAAATCAAGCACAAATTTGGGAAACAATATAATAATGTACGCTAAATATGTTCAGATAACATAAATGACATATACTTAAACATTAACAATCTAAAATGTGTATATTATTCAAGTTTATATAACAGATACTCTATCCTGTATTTGTAAACGGTAAATTCATTGAGAATTTCTCAAGTCTCTATATGGT
Organism: Macaca nemestrina; assembly: GCF_043159975.1. NCBI lineage: Eukaryota > Metazoa > Chordata > Mammalia > Primates > Cercopithecidae > Macaca > Macaca nemestrina. The sequence goes on along the minus strand of NC_092134.1, from coordinate 45,158,518 downwards.
AAATACAAATAGAATATTATTGATGGCTAAATCTTTCCTGTAACAATGAGTAAGTTTTTAAACATTTAGAATAAAGCCATTTCATAATACTTCTTATGGCATAAGTTCCTAAGAGACCTACACTCCCATAAATAAAAAACGAATTAAAAAAAAAAAAAAAAAACTACCTAAAGTTTCTAGAAAATGAACAAAAGCAAGCAGATTTTAGGGGGAAAAAAAGGGGAGGCCAGGCGCGGTGGCTCAGCCTGTAATCCCAGCACTTTGGGAAGCCGAGGCGGGTGGATCACGAGGTCAGGAGATCGAGACCATCCTGGCTGACATCGTGAAACCCCGTCTCTACTAAAAAAAAGCAAAAACAAATTAGCTGGGCGTGGTGGCAGGCGCCTGTAGTCCCAGCCACTCAGGAGGCTGAGGCAGGAGAATGGTGTGAACCCGGGAGGCGGAGCTTGCAGTGAGCGGAGATAGCGCAGCTGTCAAATATGGAAGACAGGACCAGCAAACATTGACTTTGCCATTTTTAAAGATTTAGTCATAGGGCAGGGTGCAATTGCAGTGACCTATCATCTTTCTCATCTAGAAAACCACAGGATAGAGCCCAAAACCATGGGAAAAGTGAAAGAAAAATCCCAATAAGAAAAGAGTCAGCAAAAATTAGCTCCAAATTCTGTGTAAAAAACTCTTCAAGGTCTCAAGCTGACCCTTGAACCAAAAGAACAGAGATAAAGAGGAAAACGTCAGTGAACCTGAAGACAGATTAATAACAAATATCCAGTTGGTAGAAGAAAAGTATTGAAAGCAGCTCAAGAAAAACTACATTTTATATACAGGAAAACAATGATTCAAATGACTGAAAACATCTCATCAGACACTATGGAGATCTGTACACAGCAGAAAACCTTTCTAAAGTGATAGGGGAAAAAGATTAACATGAAAAAAAATAACTTACATTAACTAGTCTTTCAAGGCTAGGGATAATTAGAGATGTTTCTCCTCCATTAACATCAGGATCTTTCTGCATTTCCTTAATTGCTTGCAATATTTCTTTCATACCTTCTTCAAGTTGCTTATTTTCTTCAACTAATTCTTTTACTGTAATTATACAGTTTTCTCATTGGATGATCAGATCTTTTTCACAATTTACACTATTCTATACAGATGACAAATATTTCACATATACCAGAGAAATCATTGGAAAAATGCAAATGTAAATAAACATACAAGAAAATTCAACTATAAATCCTACGTGAATAGTTGAGTTAAATGACAGACCTATTTATATCATGTGCATATACACACATATCTCATCACTGGAAGAAATAAATCACAGGAATACTTTTGCCTTAACTTAAACCATACTTTATATTAAAGAACTTTAAATTTGGTGTTCTAACTTCATTTAGATTAAAGAACACACAAGAAAAATGAGTTATACATTCTCACAAAAAACTCATATTAGTAACATTCTCTGACAATGAAAATAGCAAGGCAAACCAACTGGATGAGTGACAGACTGAAGTATATACAGTACAGATGTAATTAGGAGTAAAACAGATTAGAAAACAGAGAACGTGTTAACGTCCTTTTAGGCCCATGATTTTAAGTCTAGGAAAAATAAGAACAGAAAAGTAAAAGATAATTGTAACTTACATTTATTCTGAAATTTGGCTATCACTGTCCTACTTCTTTCTAAATCTCTTTCTTTTTCAATTAGTTCTCTTGAAAGAAATTCATTCTGAAAAAAGCAGAGACAACAAAATTGATTTTTTTCAACAAAATATCACAATAGTCTATAGTTTTCAAGTTAAAAGTTTGATCAATTAAGTATAACAAAACAAAAAAAAATGACTATGAAGACATAGCAGCAATCATAAAAATAAACTAAAATCTAAACAGTAAAACAGATGGTGATCTTCCTCCCACTTTCTCCCTCTCCCAACATCCATGATAAAAGGCAAAAAGATATAATGGTTTTTGTCTTTAGTACCACAATCATCTCTTTTAATGTTCTGCCTTTACACTACCTGTTCTGCCTGGCTTCTATGACGTTCAAGTTCTATTTCTGCATTTCTACTCTGTGCTTCTTTGATCAATAATTCCTGTGCTATGATTTCATTCTAAAGAAAAATTTAATAAATTAGACAAGTCAATGAGTTCATATCAATGTACTGCATTTTAGATTTTAAAAAAGTAAAATGTGTATAACTCATGTTAAAATGCAAACAAAAATATTCTAACTGTAATTGTTACAGAACTTTCTTAAAGATGTCTTAAAAGAGCAACCACAAAAATATAAGTTGGAGAAAGGCTCACCTGAGATCTAAGAAATACTAGTTCTCTCCGTAGCTGTTCTATAAGATTTTCAAGAGGATGTATCTGAGATAATTTTGATTGTGCAGTAATAAACACAGGGTCTGGAAGATTAACCTCAAGCTTATTTTTCAATATCTCTGTCTGTAAGGGTACTTCACTTTTTACTACATCTTCTTTCAAATTGATATCAGCGTACTTTATTTGGGTATGAACCTGTTCTTCTTCTAATGTTGCTACTTGTGATTTATCCATGTCTGTTCTATTTTCATGAATTTGTTGACAAAATATTGCAGATTTTTGCCTAAGTGATAACTTCTGCATTATGTCTGAAGCTGTTGATAAGCCGTGAAAAGATGAATTGCTTTTTTGTACAAAACTAGTCTTCTCTAGTGCTTGATGGCTTCTTGACTCTTTCTTCACACAGTCATCAGAAAAATGGCATACGTCATTTATTTCTTCATGGCTTTCCCTACTAAAGTTGCTGACTAACAATTCTAGATTTCTTGAAGACTGCAGACATGGTGCTTTAAAAATCTCTCTTATTGTAATGGTTTCTGGAGTTGAATTATCTTTTACTTGCATGGATGAAGAAAGTCTAGTTAAAGGGACAAAAGGATGCAATCCAGTTTCTACACTATGGTGAATTTCAGATAACATTCTTGATAATGATCCTATGGTCATATTCTCTTCTGGCTCATTCTGATCTGACTGTGGGGTATTGAATGATGATCTCCTATGCAGCAGCTCTACTTTATCTGAACTCCTAATCTGTATTCAGAGTAAATAATGTCTCATTAATCAATCTTTGAATCGACAGGTTATTTAAATAAGCAAATATTTCCCTCTACTTATTTATCAACAATAATAAGATCAGATGTTCAAGAATGAGATAAAGGGGGAAGAAATGAAAGCACAATAAAAATATTTTCCCATACTCTCTTTGCAATACTTTACTATTACCTTTGATTTTGCTTCACTCATATTTTTGAGGCTCAATAAATCCAATTTTCTTTCACTTATTCTATCTCCTTGAGAAATGTTTTCAGTTAGGTTCAGGTCCTCAGTGGTTAATCCTATACATAAGAGAATTAACAAACTAAAAACATTAAAATAACCCTTCTACTATTCCAACATTTTAATTCTTAAAACCTACAATCAAGTTTTAACCCAGAGGAAGAATAATTGTTTCCAAACTCCCTCCAAAATTCTACATAGCCAATACAACCTTCTGATCTAGCTCACTTTCAATGAACTATTAATAATGTGAGAACCTAATTTGAATTTCATCTTCTCTACCATTCTTTGCCTATTCTATATTAAAGCGTTACTTAATAAGCACCAGTTAAAAGACATATAAAGTAAATATAAATGATGAGTGATAAGTAAACTGATTATTATACTAATAAATTATGAAGTTTCATTTATTGAGAAAGTTTTGGATGTATTATAGAAATCATAATGCTAAAAAGAACCACTCTGCTATTATTCATATACGTGCTTGGGGATTTGGGGCAAGCGAAAAAGATATTCCTTCTGTGTGGTCTTCTTACAAAAAAGCACTGCAATGGCTATTCTAAAACTTAACCAACTGTTCTCTTTAGCTCAAGTAAAATAAACCAAAAAAAGATGCTAATTTATATTCAATAAAGCATTACTTTCACCTAGTAAAGAATAATTTAAGGCCAGCCATGGTGGCTCATGCCTATAATTCCAGTACTTTGGGAAGCCAAAGTGGATGGATCACTTGAGGTCAGGAGTTGGAGACCAGCTGGCCAACATGGTGAAACCCCATCTCTACTAAAAATACAAAAATAAGCCAGGCGTGGTGGCTCACGCCTATAGTCTCAACTACTCAGGAGGCTGAAGCACAAGAATCGCTAGAACCTGGGAGGCAGAGGGTGCAATGCGCAAGATCGCACCACTGCACTCCAGCCTGGGCAACAGAACAAGACAGACTCCATCTCAAATAATAATAATAATAATAATAATAATAATAATTTACAAGAAAAGCTTTTCAATGCATAGTCCTTAAGGAAAGGCAAAATGTTGAGTAACATATATTAACATAAAAACTACTAAGTTTTATTATTGTTAATCACAACATATTGGTGCTGTCTAGAAATTAAAATACTATACCATAAAATTTTCAAATATTCCATAATTCTAAGGTTTGTTTTGTCTGCTTGTTTGCTTAATTTTTGTTACTTTGTTTTGTTCATTTTTGCCTATTTCAGATTTACGACTGAACCCACTGACGCTCACTTATCTCCTTCAGGCTGTTATTGTCATTTATTAAATTTGCAACAGACCCACAATAGAACAGCAAAAATAGCTAACATAAATAATTTCATATCCAGACAATTCACTTACCAATAATTCTTTTTAAAGGTTTAGAATAACTGAGTATACCTGAAGTTGCACTTCTTTTTCCTCTTTCTTGAGCCATTTGACGAATTTTTTTTTTCAGATCAAGTCGTTCTTCCTCTAGACTTTCAATCTGCAAAGTATAAATTATTAGTATTTCTCTATAGTTCAACCAAGAAAATAATCAACTGACTACCACACTTGCCTCTTTCAAAAGAATCTGGTTTTCAGCTCTGTACTGCTGCTGTTTTAAGCGTTTGCTATTTCTAAATTCAGTTAAATCAATCATTGTCTTTGGTTCAAGGCCTAGAATAGAAAGCAATACAATGAAAAACTTAATAAACTGCAAAAATGTCAATATACCATCAGGCAACTGGTTATAATTCACTTAGCCAATATCACTGAAGAATGAGATAACTATCTGTGAAAGAATTTTCCAGATATTTAAACTGTAACTCGAGTTAAAATTTTATCACAATTATTAATGGAAATCCTAACAAAAACCTAATGTAAACTATAAACAAAGATTTGGAGCTTTTTAAACATAGAAAATATGATGTCCATGACAGCTACCTAGACTAGCCAGAAGTCGTCTTTAGGAACTTCCAGATTCTTGGCTGTGATCTGATAGTCCAAGTGGATCAGAAGTCTAACTTGGGGTCCTAGCACAACTATGGATCCAAGTTAGATACTTTTCACACATATATATCTGTATAAAATACTTATTTGTCTATTTATCTTTTCTTTAGATAATAGTTTTGACAAATGATCATTTTAACTAAGAAAGCATTAAATGAAATTTAGCAATAATGAAATCCATATTTAGATATTTATTTTCATTTTAAAGCAGCAACTTAGTCTGCACTATCATAACACTTAAATTAGTAATATTAACTATTTATTAATAAGCTATTTATTAAAATAAAAATATAAACTCTCAAGCTATATTACTAATTACTCCTTAAAATACTCAACCAAAGTAAAATGTAAACAGTCCGAATTATAAAAGTCAAGTACTTAAAAATCTTTAAAAGATTTTAACAGGCCAGGCGCGGTGGCTCATGCCTATAATCCCAGCACTTTGGGAGGCCCAGGTGGGTGGATCACTTAAGGTAAGGAGTTGGAGACCAGCCTAGTCAACATGGTAAAATCCCATCTCTACTAAAAATACAAAAATTAGCCAGGTGTGGTGGTACACGCCTGTAATCCCAGCTACTCAGGAGGCAGAGGCAGGAGAATCACAACACAGAGAGGTTTAAACATCTCATCTGTAACAAGAGCATTTTGCAAACAAATGTGGGTAATACATACCCTACTTTTGTTGGGGAAAAAAAAAAGGTTAACCTCTGATATGTGGTATTAATAAACTTTCATTTTTTTAAAGAAGCAGCTATTACTGAAGAGATGCTAGACTGAGTAAGGCAATGTTCCAGCCCTGCCCACCCACCACTCCAATACCATAAAATCTGATTCCACTTCAATCAGGTTAGCTCCACTTTTATTTGTATTAAACATTTTATAAAAGTATTTGAGGCCGGGCGCGGTGGCTCAAGCCTGTAATCCCTGCACTTTGGGAGGCCGAGATGGGCGGATCACGAGGTCAGGAGATCGAGACCATCCTGGCTAACACGGCGAAACGCCGTCTCTAGTAAAAAATACAAAAAACTAGCTGGGCGAGGTGGCGGGCACCTGTAGTCCCAGCTACTAGGGAGGCTGAGGCAGGAGAATGGTGTAAACCCAGGAGGCGGAGCTTGCAGTGAGCTGAGATCCGGCCACTGCACTCTAGCCTGGGTGACAGAGCAAGACTCCGTCTCAAAAAAAAAAAAAAAAAAGTATTTGATAAGAAGCATTAAACTACTTAATAAATAATAATAAACACAATTTAAATTTAAATTTAAAAAAAAGACTTGTAAATCAGGCTGAGCAAACTATGTAACTTAAAAGATGGCTTACCCACACGCTCTCTAAGTGCCTCATTTTCATCAAGGAAATCATTGATCTTCAATTCAAGTTTATTGATTTCCTTTGTCAATATTTCGATCTCTCGATCTCTGATTTTAATTTGGTTTTTACAATTCTTTATTTCAACGACAGCATCTTCTAAACCATATACTCCCTGAAAAATATCCAATCTAATTTAAAATATAATATGGTTTACTTTAATAAATTTATCAAGTTCATGTTTTTTTTTACTAAGTCTAAAGGAAAATGTACATATGCCTATAATTTATATCATTATACCTGTCTTTTATTGTGCTTCTATAAACCAAATCCAGTAATAATAATGATGTAATATGTAACAGTTAAAACTTTCCAGTATAATATCCTAAAGGTAAAGTGACTCCGAATATGTATTACATATAAAACACTTACCAAAATACTAAAAGAATTAGTAAAAGCAAATCAGCAATACCAGTAGAATAAGTAAGTCATTAGTTGCTTGAATCAGCTGTAACCAATGAAAAAGTAAAAAGTGGAGAGCAGGTTGTATTGACCCAGTATATTCCTGTCATAAATTCTGTCAAATTGGCCAGTGGTGTCACATCTACATGGTGGCCCAATGAACACAGATAACAAAAAAAATGTAATCCTGCTGCCTCATCAAAACTGATTATTTGGACAAATCACTTGTGATCAAAGGTTTGAAAACAATTCTCCTGACAAAAAGTAAATGCTCAAAGATTTCAATAGTTCAGTATAAATTAATGAGGATAACCTTTATCAAAAGACACTTATGGAATGTTTTTTAAATGGTATGCAGTAAATAGCACAGAATAGTCTGTGAATGGCAAGAATAATTCTAAGCTCCTTAAATGACAAGATAAAAATACATACCGATTCATAATCTTTTAACCTCTTCAGAGTCTCAACTAATTCTTTATCCTTTTCCCTAGCATCAGCCTCAGCCAGTTCAGCTGTTCTCTCAGCCTCTTTAGTTTTCTCTTTTAAAATGTCTAACGTTGACTGAATTTTCATATAATGAGTCTGTTGAGAAAGGGTTGAAGCACCTACAGAGTAAAAACAAAAATCATTAATTGAATTGACGACTTATTCCTTCAAATCAGTGATTCCAATATGGTGGCAAGAAAAGTGGTATGCCATTAAAAAAAACTCCTCTAAATTTGTCATTTTATATTTCTAAGATGAAAGTTTTGTTTCGGTTTTACTAATACAATTAACTAAAAAACTAAAGTTCAGCAAAATCTTCTTAGCTGAAGGGGTATGGATTTTAAAAGGTTGCAAAATACTGCTTTACAAAGAATGATCATTGTGACACAGACTGCTAGCTATTCCTAATATTTAACCTCCCTTTTGTCCACTGTACTAAAACTATGGATTTTTAGCTCGACATATGGCCATTTGAAATAAAGAACTAAATTTCCACTGACATACAAGCAGCTATGTGTGGTCATGTCAGTAATGGAATATAAATGCAAAGGTCATACGTGAATTTAAAAAAAAATGTTTTTAAAAGAAAGGAGTAATCTTTATCTTTCCTCCTTCCTACTAGCTGAAATCCACATGCATATGAGGGTGGCAACTTCACATGAATTAGAAACCACATGTTGAGATAGGCATAGCAACAAGATACAGGGTCCCTGATAGGGAATATTTGTGCATCTGTCACACAAATCCTGCCCTGGTTGCTTCAACTTTGTCTATATTATAGAGAAATAAATTTCTGTCTTGTTTAAATTATTGTACTATGCTTGATTTTTCCACCACTTGCAACTAAATTCAATCCAAACTAAGCTAAAAACTTCCTAAATGCCTACTTGTAATATCTTACTAAATTGTTAAAAAAACAAAACCTAAGATTGCTATCATTCCAAAATTTATTGACACAGATTATTCTCACACTCAATCATAATAAGCATTTACTAATATATAGGTTATATATTTAATATTGGACTTAGGCATAAGACTAGTATGTGAGATCACAAAAGTTTTTACGAAATGAGCCCAGCTGTCTGGAGCTAACAGCTAAGCTGTGGAACGTGACACAGGCTGAGTTGTCCCCCAGTATCTATTCTCCCTTTCTTCCACATATCTACTCTCCTATCATTCTTCCACATGGCCTATACAATAAACACTGTATTTGCCTGCCTATCCTTCAGCACATGCTTTTAACTCTTGTCCCCTCTTCCTCTCTCTTGCTGTTTGGGATACAGACATGAGATAAAGCTGCACTGCATCCATTTTGGATGGGCAGATGAAGGCAACACCCTGGAATGCTTAATTCTAGGCCATTATGTAGATGAGAAATAAATGTCTATCTTGCTTTTGCCATTATTCTTCAGCTCTCTGTTTCTGATAACTAAACCTAATCCTAATTTATGAAGGAAGAATACCATTAGCCATTGCGTTTTACAAGTTAAGTTCAAGATACAGAGTACAGTCTAGTACACACACCTTCTGTGAGCTTTAGGGATTATATAACTATGGACTGACTAAAGTGTTATTAGATAAGTTCTTTTCCTATGTGACAGCAGAGATCAATTGCCACTTTTTCTCCTAGTAACCAGAATATGCACAATCCATACTATTAGTCATCCTTTTAAAGCAGTTTAAACTACTTTCAAAGTTTTCTGATACAAATATAATAAACACATATATAGAAATACATAAATACATATATATATGTATAGTGGGCTCTTGAAGCTATTCAACAGTCATACCACATTCTCCACATCTTCAGTCTTTCAGATGACCATTTTATACTTTCGCTTCTCTTCTTTCTCCTCAAACTTATGAAACATCTTCTCCTATCCTCACCTTCAGCTAAGAACCTTGCTCCCTTGTTCACTGAGAAAAAAAGCAGCAACCAGTTTAGAACTTCAACAAATTCCCATTACCAGGATGTCTACCAAGTCACCTATATTTATATCTATACACTCTACCTTCTTTTCTGTAATTATGGATGAACTCTATGTTCCTAGTTAAGGCCAACCTCTTCACTGGCACACTAGGATCTCATCCCATTGCATTCTTAAAATATTATTGTTCCAGAAGTTCTCTCTCTACACTTCATTGATTCATCAATGTTTCTTCTTTAACGGAGCTTTTCTATTAACCTAAAATCATGAGTTATTTCTTCCATCTTAAAGAGAAAAATGTTTTCTTAAACCCTCTTTCCCCTCAAGCTACTACCTTGTTTTCCCCTTCTCTTTATAGAAACAGTCCTGGGAAAGAGTTCCTGTATTTCCTTATTACATTTCCTCTCTACCCATTTTCTCTTGAACCAAAAATGACCATTGCTAAGTCCAATAGTCAACTTCTAGTGATCATCTTGACCTATCAGCATCAATGAATACAGCTCTGAAAGCAGTTGTTTCTTCTTCTTTGGTTACATTCCTCATGTGGTGTTCAGGGCTCTCCAAACTCCTGCTTTTCCTCCGAGCTCTCTGGGCTTTCCTTTTCAGTCTCCTTTGGTTGCTCCTTTTTATCTCCCCAGCTGCTAAAGTAGAAGTTCTTTAGATTTTTCTTCTTAATCTACATTTACTTCCTTGGTGATCTTAGCCAGCCTCATTACTTTAATTACTTTTATGGAGACAGTTACCAAACATATCTTTAGCCTAGACTGCTGTCCTAAACCTTATACAAGCGCCTACTTAACACCTTCACTTGAATGTCTAATAATCATCTCAAACCTAACATATCTAAAATTAAGCACCTGATTATCTCTCAACCTGCTCTTCCCACAACACCACCATGACCAAAACTTTTGGTTCAGACCAAGAGTTCTCTCTCTCTCACATCCTACATCTGATCTGTTAGCAAATTCCATTTTTATCACTTTCAAAATACATCCAGAACTGCTACATCCAATAACTCCACTGCTACCACCATGCCCCAAACCACCATCTCCAGATTATTGCAATCATCTTCTAACAGGTCTCCCTGCTTTTTATTTACCACTCCTACAGTCTACTACAAACACAGTCTAAGTCAAATTATATCATTCTTATCTTCAGAAACTTTCCACGTTGTCCCTTCTCACTTAAAAGCCAAGCCTGCACAATGAACTATAAGGCCCCATATGATATGGCCTCAGTTTACCTCTCTGATCTTATCATTGCCCCAATTGCTGACTCTACTCCAGCCAAAAAGACTTCTTTGTTGTTCTCAAACATGCTTTGTACACTCCTACTTTAGTGCCTTTGAACTTATTCTCACTGCTTAGAGCCATCTGTATGTTTTACTCCTTCACTTCCTTTAAGTATTGGTTCCATTATCTCCTCAGCAAGGCTTTTGCTTCATTTTCAAAATTACAACCATACCTGCAAACACCATATCACTACACTTATACACACATACGCGCGCTGAATCACTATTTCTTCTTCATGTCATATATATACGTGTGTGTATATATGTGTGTGTGTATATATATTTAGCAATTATAAAAAACATGTCTATGAATTTCCCATGAACAGTTTGCATTAGTGTGCCCTGGCATAACTATAGTATGTAGTGCTATAGAAATATAACACAGATATTGTGAGAACTTATATTCATAGAATTTGATGTGTTAAACTAGGTAATATGGCTCAGGGTAAGGAGAATATGATGAAACATTAATTTGAGTAAGATTAATGTGAAATGACCTCTGAAAACTATCAGCAATGCTGCTACACTGGTCAAAATTTTATTATCCTCCATTCTTTAATTATAAAAAATTAAACAAAAATAATTGTATCACAATTTTTCATACCAGTGACCTGGTAATAAAAGTTAATGTAATTTTCACCAGAGGAGAAAAATAATAGAAAATACATCCATCATTTACAAAGGTAAGCACTAGTAATATAAGTATAATAAAAAATAATATCACGTACAATTTTTTGAAAATATGATAAAATTCAAATGGAGAAAACTCAATATTGACTTGACATTTTATTTTAATAAATATAAAGTACTTTAAAAACAAAATGATATATAAAATAGCTTTATATATTTATAAAAATACCTTTGTTTCTTTGAAGCTCATTTTTCAAATCCTCAATAATAAAAGTATTCTTTTCCATTTCTTTTGTATATTGTTCTACTTGTTCTGTGAGCATCTTAATTTGACTGTCTCGTTCCTGTATACCCTATAAAATATTTTAAAACAATATATATCCCTTCATGAATATTAACCTAAAAAGGTAAGGAAAAAAGTAGGTCTGATTTTTTTCAACAAGACTGTAGAACATACTTTCTTGTGGGTTAAAGTATGCCTTTTACCATTTTGTACACTTTAACTGTAATAAACAATGATACACATGATAGGTACACTGCTGTTACTCCAATACTGAAAGATGGATATAAAGGCTAACACTCTGGAAAATAGTATTTCCAGAACTCCCTAATGTTTGTGGCTTTTACAATTCCTTACGTTACTTTCCTCATCCTCCATTCAATTTCATCTTTCTACCATTCTGTATGTTTCTGTTTTGCTCTGTGCTTTCTCTTTTATTCTACTTAGCTTTTTCCCCTTTAGTACTTTATTCAAAAATATTGTCCCCTGTAATTGCTCTTACTCAGCATATACTTTTCAAATCATCTTCTCACTTTTGGACTATAACTACAGCACAAATAATAAAAGTGTGACTTCCTTTTATATGAGTTATTTTCACTAAAAATAAAATAGGCAGCATAATCAAATTATAACCATGCTTTTAGCTTATTTCACATTGTGTAGGATATGTTAGGACTAAGATACAGTAAAATAAACCTTAACAGAGTATTAAATTATTTTAAAATTTCCAAAAGTTTTAAATCATTTCTTGTTAATTTCTAACCAAAACAATATGTGTACTATCCACATAAACATAGAAAAATAAACAACTCTAGTTCTAACTCTAATCTGGACTCCATAAACTTAATTCTAATTTTTTATTGGGACCAGATGGCATAAGAAATTTCAAAAGACATTATTATACAGTTGCTAATACAAGCTGCTAGACTAGGCGCTGATGATATAATAAATAAAAGACATCGTTCAAAGTTCCAACCGTAATAAAACTGGTTGATAAACCAAATTCTGGTAGGATTTTACCTGCTGTAGAGCCATAACATTACTTTTATCAGCATCTAGCTGAGCATTCTTAAGTTTCTCCCTTAGGTTATGTAACATTTGCTGATACTCAATAATTTCATCATCTTTAGAAGACAAAATAAGCTAGAAATAAACAAAATAGAATCTGTTATGCAAAACGAAAGTTAATAAAACATTCTTCATTATCATAAATAATATACACCATTAATAGATTTATGATACAGAAAATAAAAGTTATTTGAGGTGAGAAAGTATGAGCAACTACTGGCATAATCTTTGTCCCTTTTGTATATCTGACCTGAAATTCAAATAGAAAATGATTTTAATATATACACTGAATTTTCTTAATAATTCAATCTTTAAAAATATTTCAACCTTTCAAAACTCATTTATAAACAAGAAGTACTTCCATACAACTGTGAAAAGTTTTATACAAATGATCTTTATGAAGGATGAATTAAAATGCAACTAAGACGCATAAAATATCTTGAATAAATGAAAGAAAAGTTATCTTGTGTTCTTTAGCTAGGAGGACTAAATATCATAAAAAGGTTTATCCTAAATCAATCTATAAAATAATTTATAAATTTAACACATACCCAATAAAAATCCACAAGATATTTTTTAAGAACTGGACAAGCCAGTTCTATAATTTACATTAAATATGTTCATAAAGAATTCTAAAAGCGGAAAAATGATAATGTTTTTAGACATTAAAATATACAAAAGTTAAAACAAGTATACACGGCTGGAAAATAGATAAATCAATTTAATAAAAGAGACTCCAAAATTAAATTCAAATTCAAAAGCAGTATATATAAAAATGAAATTGTATTTCAACAGGAGAAAGATGAAATAATAAATGATGTTTGGACAACAGAGTAGCTCTGTTGCATCCATATTATACTCCTTACATCAAAATGAATTATATGTTTCAAAGATTTAAATGTAAAAAAAAGGCCAGGCAGAGTCACAGCCTGTAATTTCAGCACTTTGGGAGGCCAAGGCAGGAGGATCACTTGAGGCCAGGGATTCGAGACCAGCCTGGCCAACACAGTGTGACCCCATGTCTACTAAAACTACAAAAATTAGCCGCGCATGGTGGCACATGCCTGTAATCCCAGCTACTCAGGAGGCTGAGGCACAAGAACCACCTGAACCCAGGAGGTGGCATTTGCAGTGAGCTGAGATTGTACCATTGCACTCCAGCCTGAGCAATTGAGTGAGACTCTGTCTCAAAAAAAACAAGATATTAGGAGAAAAGATGAGAAAACAAGTTTATACTCAGAAGCCTTTCTCATTATGACAAATGTCAAAAGTCATTTAAAAATAACAAATTTAACTAAGCATAAAAAGAAATATTTCACAGCAAAAAATGCCATAAAGCAAAAAAAAAAAAAAAAAAAAAGTGACAAACTGGAAGAATGTATTTGCAACATACATGACAATTACACTTGCAGCAATTTATTCCACAGACATACTTGTACATTTGCAAAATAACATATATAAGAATATTAATTAAAACAGTTTCTAACCCCAAAATTGGAAACTTCATAAACTTCACAAATTATCAAATAAACACCTGTATATAAAGAAAAATTACATAGCCTTTAAAAAGAACAGCAATACTACATGTACTGATATAAAATAATTATGAAAAGATATTAAGTCAAACACAGTACAGAATACATATAACATGTTACCATTTACCCCGCCAACATTAAATCTGGTAAAGACAACTGTTTTTTCTAGGGGTTGGTAGACTACGCCCCACAGGTCAAATCTGGCCTCCCACCTGCTTTTGTAAATAAAATTTTACTGGAAAACCACCTTGCTCACTCATTTACATATTGTCTATGGTTGCTTTCATGCTATAAACAGAGTTTAGTTATAGCAGAGACCAGGTGGTCTAAAATATTCACTCTCTGGCCCTTTATATAAAGTTTATGGAGGCTTGACTGATTCTATAGGCCTTACTTCCATTGCTACTGCTTTTGTTTAAAATATAGGTTATCTGAGCTTTCTAGATGCTAACCAATTCCAAACTGCCAACAAGATTTATGTGAACCCTACTAGAAAGCAAATGACTCTAGAAGTGATAGCTTTTAAAATTAGAATTATTCATTCAGAATAATCTCTGATGTTTTTCAAATATACAAATATCACAATCCCAGCTTCTAATATGTTAAGGCCTGACAATTTGGTTAAGGTTGGAGAGTGGTGGTGAGGAAGAAAAGTGTATTTAGAAAAGGCTTCCCAAGTTATTCTGATTCCTTTGCTTATTCTTATTCCCACTGATTAACCTGATATTCAGTTAGAAAAATTAAATTAAACCTGCAACTATTTAACTAATGTATACAAAGTAACTATGAATTAAGTGAAAAGATTAAAATTACATTTGGAATTATATATTTTAGTTGCCAAATATATTTTGGAGTTAGACTTCTATCAAAAAGTTTAAAGTTCAACTCCTTGAAGTGAAAGAAGTCATTCAATAGCAAATGAGCTAGAGATCAAAAAGGACAGTTTTAGAGCTTTTCTAACCAATAAATAAAATAAACTTATGTTTAAAAACCCTAATAAAAATGTTGTAAACCAGTATAAGGCATTAAACAAAAATAAGACTAAAATTTATACCTAAAATACAAAAAGAAAAAGTTATTATGTCAATTAAAAAAATACCTTCCATTCTTCTACTTTTGCATTGACAGCTACCATAATTGGATCATCTTCTTCATTTTTTGCTTTCAGAAGATCTGTAAGCTCCTGTACCTAAAAGACAACAGTTATTTCAAGAGTTGTTTCAAATTGATGTAATATATATTTATACCTGTGCATATTTACACATACATTATATATATAAATATATCTACATACACATACATATTCATACTTATTATATACACATATACACATACATACAGATACATGATATTACATATGCATATTTATCACTGAAGTCATCCTGGAATTATAGGTGACATTTAATAGTTTCTACATCTTATAATTGCATAATTATCTTTCATTACTAGAAAATTTTATTTTTAAACATTATTCTACCTTTTAAACAACTTTAATCCACATAGTGAACAATGTATTGGTTTCTAATATATATATAATGTATTTATTTTAAGATAAAATTAAATGTTATGATCCACAGGATTTTCAAGAGTCTTTTATAGAAAACCCCATAATTATGAGCTGTACATGACTGCTATCTACACATTCATTCAAGCATCATTTATATATCCTAAATTGCAAGAATTAGTGTTTGTGAGGGGACTGGAGAAACACATATGGACAAATATATCAACATGACAACATATTACAGTATTAAAAAGACAGACAAAAATTCACATCCTAGAAAAAGTACTTTCTAGTGTCAAATAAACAGTAATGAGATAACATGAAGTCTGAATAAATAAGTTATTCTAAAAGTAATTCTTACTTGAAGTCGATAATGATCGTTTTCTTTCTTTAACTGATCTATTACATTATCTGTCTGATGTACAATAGCTTTCATTCTATTATATTCATCGGTCATCTTCTCCATTTCCTGTACAGACTCTTCTAAATTTTTTCTCATTTCCTGATTCTGAACTTCAATTTTCTCATTAGCTTCTGTTAAAGTCTAAAAAAGTTAGACACTATAATTAAAAAATAATTTTTAAAAAACTGAAAATTAAACCAAATTAAAATTAAATGCAGCCATAAGTGTCTGCTAGAAAAAAAGAGAATTCTTTATAGAACTTTACTAATTGGCACTGACCAATTAAATCAAATTGAATATCAAGAAAATTGTACATAAGGACCTCAATTGTTCTTAATGACCAAGATAGGCAAATATAAAAAGAATGGCTAAAAAGTTGCAACTTCAAAGATGTAATTTATTTCATGTTTTACAAGTTCATGGTGACAGATTTATACCAAAGAATTTACATGTAGGGTTAAATATTATATTTACATTATAATGAAATTAAAATTTTTAGGAATCATTGCTCTGAACTGACTTCTAGCCATTTTACCTGAATTTCATCAAGATATTGGACAAGCTCATAGTTTTTTTTAGACAACTGTGATCGGTAGTCACTGTCTTCCCCTCTTCTTGATAAAAGTGTTTCTTTTTGTGAATCTATTTGTTTCTGGTAGTCAATAATATCCTGACAAAGTTGTTCATTCTGAAGGTAACCAAACACAACATTCCATTACGAAACTATTCAGAATAACAAAATTATACCCTCTAAATAGTGCTTTCAGAACATATCTTTAAATTCCCAAGATTTCACCACCCTTAAAGCCTCACCTTTTTCTTTAGACGTTTGTTCTACAGAAAACGACAGGAAAACGGTAATTAGAAATGAGAAAGGCAATACATAATTAAAAATAATAATCAGAAACTAAAGAAAACAAGAAAAATTTAGGAAAACGATGTATATTATTTTGAATGACCAAAGAAAGTAAGAATACTAATTATCTACCAAAACAAAGAATATTTCAATTATGTTAGAAACTTAATTTCTATCAGAATAAACAATGTACAATCATTATTTGGCTCAGTAGAACCAAATGATAATCAGAATTTATAAGATTTCACAAATAAAAAAACATTTTTAAAGCATCTGGGGTAAGAGAAATAAGAATAGAAATTCAGTCATCTATTCAATTTGAAAACGAGCAAAGAATAGCTTATAGAACAAAACAAAAAAAAAACAAGATTTACCCGCATAGACCTGAGATGAAGGTAATACGTAATGGCCTCACATTTTGCTTTGTTTTCTATTTCCCCGAGACAAAGTCATACCATAAAATCAGTTTGAAAACATCAGTTACTTAGAAGACTCCAGTCCTGGTTACAATATAAATTTATGTAAACTTTTTTAACAAGTACTTTTGTTGAACCACCACAACTACTAAAATTTTTTACCAACCTCTCTTCTTAATTTGCTGTTTTCATTTTCTGCCTCCTCATTTCGAAGAGCCAACTAAAATAGTAAAAAAATAATAATAAGATAAAATTCAGAATTTTATTTTATTTTATTTTTTTGAGACAAGTCTCTCTTTGTTGCCTAGGCTAGAGTGCAGTAGTGAGATCTCGGCTCACTGCAACCTCTGCCTCCAGGCTCAAGCAATTCTCCCACCCCAGCCTCCCAAGTAGCTGGAATTACAGGCATGCACCACCATAACTGGTTAATTTTTATTTATTTTTAGTAGAGATGGGGTTTCACTGTGTTGGCCAGGTTGGTCTTGAACTCCTGGCCTCAAGTGATCCGCCCACCTCAGCCTCCCAAAGTGCTAGGATTTCAGACGTGAGCCACTGTGCCTGGCCATCAGCAGTAATTTAATATAAAGCCAGGTATTCAGCTTATCTACTTAAATTTTAAATCCTCTCTAATAAAGTAGAAAATGTTAAAGCTATTAAGGATTTAATATCAACCTAACACATAAATAAATGGTCAAAATTTTCAAAACGTAAGGATTTAAGAAAGATTAAACAGTTTCATTTTAAAGAATTAAAAAGAACACACACACAAACTTTAACCAAAGAATACAGAAACAACTTAATCTGCTCCCCCCAAAAAACCCCTAATAATTTTCTACCCAACATCTTTATATTTCACTTTTCTATGTCATAACCAGACTATTATTTGCTCTCAGTGAACATAAATTACTTAGAAATAAAAGGCAATACAACACAATGGTTAAAAGAAGCAATCTAAAATCACACTGGCCTAGGTTTATGTCCCTCATCAACCAATTTCTAGTAAAGCATGAATGAGTTACTTAACATCTCTATAACTGAGTTTTCTAATATAAGTTGACATAAGAGTTAAACAAAATGCATACAGAGCTCTCAGCAAAATGATCAGTGAATAGAATAGCAAAAAGTTATAAAGGATTTTCTTATCTACATATAACTGATTTCATTTGTGATTCTTGTTTCTCCAAACAGGCAAACATTATTATAAACATTATGATGCCTTTTTTCGCCTATTCTCCAAACCTCATTCCTCTTATGACCTTTCATTTTTCTGGTTCTCCTCTTTATTCAAGGAAATGATAGAATCACAATGGTATACAACAATATTTAAAAGTCTATAATAAAGAACCAAATGTAGTATGTTATCCTTGATGGAACTTTGGATATTGGAGGTGGGGAGACTGAAGGATATTATTGGGCCATTAGAAGAAATCTCATTATGGACTAGATAATGGTGTTGAATCAATATTAAATTTCCTGAGCATGACAATTATATTGTGTTCATTGTAGGAGAACATCTTTCTTTTTCAAATAGACAAGTTGAAATATTTAAGTGCAAAGTATCATATCTGCAATTAGCTCTTAAGCGATTCAGCAAACAATGTGACTGAACAAACAACAGAGAAATATGTGTGTGTGAAAATACTGACAAAAAGATAAAGCAAAGTTGGCACAACATTAACAACTGGTGAATCCATATGAAGGGTATGTGGGTGGTTATTGTTTTTCTTTTTTTTTTTCCCATCAACTTTTATTTTAAGTTCTGGGGTACATGTGTAAGACGTGCAGGTTTGTTACATAGGTAAATGTGTACGATGGTGGTTTGCTGCACAGATCAACCAATCACCTAGGTATTAAGCCCAGCATCCATTAGCTATTCTTCCTCATGTTCTCCCTCCTCCTCACCCCTTGACAGGTCCCAGTGTGTGTTGTTCCTCACCATGTGTCCATGTGTTCTCGTTGTTCAGCTTCTACTTATAAGTGAGAACATGCAATGTTTGGTTTTCTGTTCCTGTGTTAGTTTGCTGAGGATAATGCCTTCCACCTCCATCTATGTCCCTGCAAAGGACATGATCTTGTTCCTTTTTTTTTTTTCTTTGAGACAAAGTCTAGCTTTGTTGCCAAGGCTAGAGTCTAGTGGTGCAATCTCAGCTCACTGCAACCTCTGCATTCTGGTTTCAAGTCATTCTCCTGCCTCAGCCTCCCAAGTAGCTGGGATTGCAGGCATGTAGTACCATGCCAAGTTTGTTTTTTTTTTTTTTTTGTAGAGGCGGGGTTTCACCATACTGGCCAGGCTGGTCTTGAACTCCTGACCTCAAGTGATCTGCCTTGGCCTCCCAAAGTGCTGGGATTGCAGGCATGAGTCACCATGCCTGACCTCTCATTCCTTTTTGATGGCTGCATAGTATTCTATGATGTATATGTTCCACATTTTCACTATCCAGTCTATCATTGATAAGCATTTAGATTGATTCCACGCCTTTCTTATTGTGAATAGTGCTTCAGTGAACATATGTGTGCATGTATCTTTATAAGAAAATGATTTATATTCTTTTGGGTATATACCCAGTAATGGGATTGCTGGGTCAAATGATATTTCTGCTTCTAGATCTTTGAGGAATTGCCACAGTCTTCCACAATGGTTGAACTAATTTATATTACCACCAACAGTGTATTTCTTACAATCTTTATGAAGCTATGACATTTTTCAAAATAAAAAATTTAAAGAAAGTTTACAATAAAACACAAAGTACAATACAAATTTTAGAGGTTTGCCTATCATTATTATTATTCATTGAAAGTTAATAATCCCACTGTGTTCTGAATTGGGAAATTTTTACAAGAAGTCAAGAACTTAATGCTAAAGCATTTAATGCTCTAGATGCTTTTTCCCTTGTCTTCTCAAACGTCACAGTCTGTGTCTCCTTTCCTGAGCTTTTCCTTGAAGCACTCTTCCTGTTTCATTGCTTTATTAGACATTTCTCAGAGATGTGCCTTATAATCACTTGATTTATGAATCACATGATTCATAAATCCTCATCATCTGCTCAGGGTCTCTTGTGAATTCCATATCCACAAATAACCCTTTTTGAATATGCCCAGAAGAACCTCAAACTCAACATCTACAAAACTGAAATAATCTCAAGCTTTCCAAATTCCTCTTGTGTTCCTCCTTAATGAATGGCACTATCTACCTAGTTAGTGGCCCAGCCCACAAAATTAGGCAGACTTTCCATCCTCCCTCTCCTCCAACAACCAATTACATTCACCACATCCAGTTACATCTACTTCTCTCACACTTGTCTTTCTCAGGCAAATGCCATCATTAGCGCTTCCCTGAATTAACACAAATGTCTCCTTACTAGCCTTGGCCCTTTTCTATCCACTCTCTACAAAGTACAGTAATATAGATCTGATCATGATGTCCTGTGCTCAAAACTCTTCATTGGCTTCTTTCAGGAAAAGAATCAAATTCATCAGGAACTGGCCCTTGCTTATCTCTCCAGAGGATCATAAGAATTAAAACTTGGTAGGCAAGATAGCACAAACTCTTGAGTTAAGACTGTTTTCAAATCCTACCTTTACCATTTATAAGCTGTGCAACCATTGGCAATTACCCTTTCTCTGTCTCCATTTCTTCATCTATATCATGGTAGAAATGACAACTATCTCACATGGTAAGTATCAAATAAGCAATAATGAATTAATGCTTATGAAGTGCCTGGCACATAGTAAGAACTCTATGAAAGCTATTTTCACTTATATTTCAGTCAAAAAGAATAACTGTAGTTTCCTAAATACTCCATAACATCTCTTACCTCTAGGTCTTAGCAAATGCTGTATCTTCTATCCAGAATGTTCTTTCCTTAACCACCATGTACATCCTCATTCCTCTTACCAGTCTAACTCTATTTCAAGTCTCAGTTTACAGATCACATCCTGTGCCTTAAGGCTGATTATGGTATCCCTCTTCAGAGTATGCCAGAACATAACCTTATCTATCTCCCTATCATATTATCACTATGTTATGCTTATTATTGACTGTGAATATTCTTGAGAACCAGAACAAAGTTGCCCACTATATCACTAGTAACTAGCACAGTCTCTGGTATGCTGTAAAGACCCAACAAAACTGAATGACTGGTTAAGGGCAAAGAAGTAATTGCCAAAGCAACCCATACCCATATTTCATCTAAAGGAATTGAGCAGCCAAAAAGGAACACAGGTCACATATTGAAGTTTTCTCTGTGTGTGACTATGAATAAAGATAATACTCTAAGATAAAAATGGACAAGGTAGTTCTGATTAGCTAAGGGTATGTGGTATGAATGATGGTAAGTCAACTGATACAGGTCTATATAGAGGAACAAAAGTCCAGAAAACCACAGACATCCCCCTAAGCAATTCTACCAGTGAATATTATAAGCTAGATCCTTTATGACTATTAAAAAATCCACAGGTCTGCTGTGTTTTGCAGAGTTAATTAAACAGATAATACTCTAAGAGCTTGTTCCTAACATTTAAGTGGCATCAATCCATACTGTCTCTACCACATTGTTTCCATAGCTAACTTATATATGATTCTTTAAAATTTTAGAGTAAAATAGATACATTAATGGGGATACTTTTCCTTACAAATCAATTTATGATACATTATCTTAAATAGCATATCATTGTTTTCTTAAAATGTATGACCCTCAACTTCTGAGAGAACAATGGACAAAATAAAATAAATGGAATATAACACAACAATGACTTAAAGGACACAAAGATGGAAAATGTTTCTGAGTATAAGGGACAGGACAGCTACCACATGTAGGCACCAAATTTTACTAAGTTTACTAACAGCTCAGGTGAAATAAAAAACAAATAAATGTTAAGTAAATAAAACATTAAACAGGAAGTTAAGGTAAAAATAGGAAATTTTCTTCCAGGAAATACAAGTTGATCTGCAAAAAATCTTTTTTCCTAAAACTAAATTCAAGTGAACACTGCAAGAATTACTAGTTTATAACAAGGAATAACATGAAGTAATAAAAACTATGCATTAAAAATGTTATTTTAAAGATGTCATTTATAAACTACTGACATGAACACAACTTTTCAAAAACTATATATACTGTGTGTATATATATATATATCACACATAAAATAAGGTACAACCAAAAACAAGATATTTAATTAACCATTATTGAATATATCATCAAAAGATTCATTTACAAATCTACTAATCATATAAATACACTGAAACAAACAAATATTACTTTTACCCAAAATAAACTATGGCGCTAGAAAGATCACTTCTTTATGAAAATCTGTTGGTTTCTTGATACCAATCTTCCAGAAAAAAGCATTAATTTTAGGTAACAAGTTTGATGTACTGAGAAAAATGTACCTCCGAATATAAATAATTTTAAAATTGGTGATGACAAAATGAACAGTGATATAAAACCTTAGAGATAAGTGAACATCATTTTTCAAATATAACATACAATATAAAAATTGATATTGTTACCAATAATAAATAGCCAGGTAACTTGAACAGTGAAGATTCATGGAAAAAAAAGGTGCTTTACTTGCTCATTGACTTTCTTCTCTTTCTCCAACTCTTTTTCTATGTCCTCCAATTCTCTATCTTTTTGTTCTAATTGCTTTGCAAGTTGACGAATTTCATCACGTAAAAACCGAGTATCTCGTCCACCTGCAGACTGCTGAGCCATCTTGAAGTAATAAACCCAAAGTATAAATTAATCCCATTATATTTTGAGGTTCAAATGAGTCAAGAAGCAAATCATTATATTGACTTTAAATATTCCTTATACTTCAGTGCAGATATTTAAAATCATATTAGCTTATTAGCTTAAGAACTTTTTTTTTTTTTTAATTTAACTTACTTAAGCTTTAGGTCACAGCTAATAACTCCTTAAATTTTTCCTGAGCCACCCAGAGCTGCAAAGAACTGACTGTTAATCATTCTGTTGTAACCACTGGGCCACAGGTAACCAGACTAAACTGCAAAAGTTCCTGAGCCTCAGGGATCTGGAATCTGAGTACAAACCATCAGAATCTCCGCCCCAGTCAGTGAAGCTGAGTGCCTTAACCTGCCCTTTCTCTCATACCATGCACTATTTAGACGAGTGCTGTCCCATAGGACTTTCTAGCATAATGGACACACTCTCTGTGCTGTCCAGTTCAGTAGCCACTCACTACAGGTAGCTACATTTGGGCATTTGAAGTGTGGCTAGTGCAACTGGAGTACAAACCAACAGAATCTCCGCCCCCGTCAGTGAAGCTGAGTGCCTTAACCTGCCCTTTCTCTCATACCATGCACTATTTAGACCAGCGCTGTCCCATAGGACTTTCTAGCATAATGGGCATGCTCTCTGTGCTGTCCAGTTCAGTAGCCACTCACTACATGTAGCTACCTTTGGGCATTTGAAGTGTGGCTAGTGCAACTGAAGAACTAAATTCTTCATTTTAATTTTAACCAATGTAAATATAAATAGCTACAAGTGGTTAGTGCTAGTGCTACCATATTAAACAGCTCAGGTTTTGGTTACCTTTAAGATTTGTAAATTAAATCAATTTTACCTCACAGTCTTGTTAATTTAGGTCATGGCCCAGAACATCACATCATTTGGTCATCTAACGTGTCTCACATTCATTTCTTCACCATGTAGTTCTGTTATTCTTCTGCACTAACCAAACTGTTCTTACTCTTTCTCCCCTTCAAAAAGTACTCCATTGTGCTCTCTTAAGTTCTCTTCCAAGATACATTAATATTTCACAACCTCAGATGCTTTACTGAATCCTCCTTTCCATCTTGGCTTAGCTGCAATTTGGATCCTTCAAGATACTAATGCTCTTGAAACTCTTTCAATTGGAAGGTGCTCATTCTTTCAGATCCCATATACATTAGGGTCAGGAGAAGGTGTTGGTACTTCTAGGTTTACCCAACCCTGCAACTTCAGGTGATCATTCCTATCATTCCTCCATCATCCTACGAAAACTTCAGCTGCTTTCTCACAAGATGTCCTGCTCTCCATCTTTACTTACTCATGGTAGAAGCAAGCCACGAACTTCCCAATAACTCCGCAAAATGCATTGGGAATTTAAGCATGTGGCCCGCAGACGTCTATCAAATGTACACCTAAGCAATCTCCACATAACTTTTGTTCTAATCTATTTTTTTCTTGTTTCTTGAATTCACTATAGTTTCTCACTCCCACACCTACATCAGATCCTTGTCCAGCCAGAACATTCTTTCAATTATTCCCACTATACCTATCCTTTGACCTCACAGGACACTCTAATCCCTTGACTTCTCCCTCTCTATCTCTACCCTTCTGCCCACCCAACCCAACCCCAATCTTGACTTTCTTATCCATTCAGTTAAGACTTCACAATCGTCGCTTCAACCACTTTCCTACCAATATCTTCAACTGTACCCTCCTATTCTATAGCAGCTGCCTAGCTAAAGACTAACACAGAATTGATCCAACTCCATAATTCATGTAGTAAGTATTTATTCAAAGTGCTTGGCATCTTCCCAGGAGCTGGATATATAATCAAAAAACAATAGGTAATCCAAGTTCAGAGAGTTAACAAGTAAAAGAATCAGGACTAGAACTCAAATCTGTCTGCCTCAAGATCCCCAACTCTCCAGTCCTTTCTCCAATGGATTTCAAATTTTATCTAATTTCATTAAAATGTGACCACACCATTTCCCACTCTTTTAAACAGATGATGTCATCACCACCCTCTCAACTTCCAGGCATTATGCCTACAAACATAAAAGCTTCTATACACATTCACTCTTCCTCCCCTCATCCATTCTTCCTCCTCTCCTAACACAAAGGAAAAGGGTATTCCTCCTTTCAAAGGCTGATCCATTTGCATTACATTCCTACCTTCTCAGAAGTCTCTATGTATTTTGTTCCTCAACAATATATTCATATTTTAGCCCTCAGCTTTGTCAAAAATTACTTCTATAACACCCTTTGGTAATTATTCCTCAAATGCCCACCCAGCCTCCACCTCAGTTACTAGTAATCTTTCTGTATATTTCCCAAGACTGTAAGCTCCATTCAGCAGTTAACTGCTTTTTATTTTGTTCACAACCGTATGCTCAATCCTTAGTACAATATATATATAGCACATAATAGGCATGTAGAACATATACTGAATAAACAAATAACCATGATTACAATCATCCTTATCATTTTTCCAGCCAATAATAATTTTAAAATTTGAAAACAATTCAAAATAAAATTAATGACAATTACATCCTAGGGAACACAAAAAGACATACCTCCAGTTCATTTTCCAGTTTCATTACTTTAGTTTTTAATTGATTTTCTATTTAAAAAAAAAAAAAAGACAAATGTTTTAATTGATTAGTTACCACAGAACAAACTTTTACATAAATTTTAATAACAAAATTAATTCTTTTAAAAGAGTCCATCATGATTATAAGGTAACAAAAAGTATTATACGGCAGATCCATAAAACAGGAGTCTAGAAATATGTATTATTAAATAAATGTTATATATTAAAAATAAATTGAATACAGTTTATAGAATTTAATTTTCTACAGCTTAATGAACAAATGGAACTCATTATTTAATAACATAATAAACTTTTTCCAAGGTGCTTACCAAATTTTGCTTGTTCTTCTCCAGCTTTTTCTACTTCCTCCAAAGCCAGCTCTACTTCTTGAGCTTTCATCTAAACATTTAAAAAAAGTTTATTTCAATATGCCTTTAAACTGGAATGTAAGCACTGAAAATAAAAATTTTGTTTTATTATGCTCATTAGTGCCAGCAATGGCTGGCACATGGAGACTTTCAGTAAATATTTGTTGAATAAATAAATAATTTTTTCTCTCCTTTTTTTTCACTTTTGAAATAGGGCCTCACTTTGTCACCCAGGCTGGAGTGCAGTGGCACAATCTCAGCTTACTGCAACCTCTGCCTCCTGGGCTCAAGCAATCTTCCCATCTCAGTCTCCTGAGTAGCTGGGACTACAGGTGCATGCCATTATGCTCGGCGTGCCATCATGCTCGGCATGCCATCATGCTTGGTGTGCCATCATGCTCAGCAAATTTTTTCGTAGAGGCAAGGTCTCACTATATTATCCAGGCTGGTCTCCAACTCCCAGCCTCAGGCAATCCTCCTGCCTTGGCCTCCCAAAGTGCTGGGATTATAGACGTGAGCCACCATGCCAGGCAATTTTCTTACTTAAGACTACAATTTCTAGATTTTTAATAGCATGAAACATTTTTGATTCTCCCTTTTACCTCAAGTCCTCAAGTCTTATATCCAGTAAAGCAACATATCTCTTTGTAATGTTTTTCCACTACTTTTTTTCTGTTCCAATTGCTATTATTCTAATGCATAATTTCAGGTTTAAACTCCTCTATAATGTGATGTTTGCAAAGCTCCGATTTCCTTCAGTTTGTCCTATATAATAGACTCAGTTTTGCCTTCCTAAGGCCTATTTTTGTACCTATCAACTGTGGTTCGAAAACCTTCATTGCCTTCTCAATTGCTGACAGCATAAAATACACCTTTAATGACCTCAAGAACCTATCTCAAAGTACCTACCCAAGATTTGTTTTCTCTACAGCCTGCTACAAACTTGCTGCACCGCATTTCCTCAAATGTAAAGAATAAACATATTTCCTATCCTCAATATTTATTTATGGTAACCAACAGCTCTAGAATTCCCTTACTATCTTACCACTGCATTACCTTCCACTTACCTAAAACTACTCCTCAGTATTCATCCTCTGTGAAGTCTTCTGACACCTGTTAGATCACTTCCCCTCTTAACAAATCCCTATAGCAGTCATTGTCTGCATTTGTCATTTGGACCTCAGGATATATTTCCTTATGTTATTTTTCAACATACTCATTCTATTTCCCCTACATACCCTTTTAGAAACTTTAAGTAGAAACTAGCAATGTTTTACACACTAAAATACTTAATCTACATTTAAATATATTGCACTTTTGAGGGGTGATGTAGATATTACCAAGTATTTTCACAAAGATTACTTTATATAAGAACAGATTTTTATAGTTCCTCTAATAGCCAAACCTATCGTTAAAACCTACTACATACAAACCTTCATTAGTGACTGAGTAATTCTGAAAAGGTGTATCACATTTTCTTGCTTTTCACTTTTTAGCTCATTTACTTCCACCTAAGTAAACAGAAAAGCAACTGTTTTATATTTTATAACCTTTAAGCAAAATATAAGAACTCTTCCAGATTGTGACAATTAATAGTTGTTTCTGAAAAAAAATCATATTTTATTAATAATCATAAGTTAATGTATATATCTATTATTATTGACCAAGTAAGCACCTTGGATAAGGAAATCAATAAATTATCTGCCAGTTCTTCTTGACGGGGCAGGTCATCTGGGTCAACTTTCATTATTTCTTTCCAGTTTATATTAGGTGGCATCTTGAATTCTTTCACTGTGCTCCACCTCTGTAACAAAACAGGTGGATATTAGCATTTTCAAGGTACACAGCATTATTGGTTTTCTAATAGCTTACATTTTTTGCAGATTATTTCATTATAACTTTCTTATGTTAGCAAAGAACTATGCCTTAGCCACAAAACAGACAAGTGGGCAAAATAGCCTTGATCAAAAATAGCAGTCGGCACAAACAGTCAGAGAGTGTACCGGCTAAATAAAATGTGACGGCTTCCTTGCTAACACTAATCTAAGTTAGGACTAAGATTTCTGGGTCCCTTCCTCCACACCGCCTACCCACAACGCGCGCGAACACCCTAATCTTGGCAAGCGCGAGGGTCTGTGGAAGGCTGACAATGATCCTTGATTTGGAGAAGCAGAATTGGGGCTGGAAAAAAAAAAAAAAAAAAAAAGAAGCAGAAATTAACAATTGGAATGAGTGAAGTTGTGCGGCGGAAACCGGAACCGAAGTAAGGCAGGATTACGGACCCGAGGCTGGAAGGGACGGGGTAGCTGCGCTGCGGCACACAGGCCCTGAGGCTAAAGAACCTGAGCGTGGAGTGACTCGCTGATCCTGCTTACAGGGATCCACCCACCTACACCAAGCCTGGCAACCAGCGGAGGTCCCTCACTACCACAACCACCAAGCTGGACAGATCCCTATCGCGGTTCCACGCGGACTCTGGGTCCAGCCAAATGGTCCCCAAGGAAGCCAAAGCGGCAGCGGCTGCTAAGCGACACCATCCCTAACTCCGCCGGGGCCAGAAGAAGATCCCGGATGCAAAGAGAGCCTACAATTCACGACCGTGGGTGATGCTTTACGTTTAGATTCTCCGCCGGAGTCCCAGGACTCGGTGTTCAGGATGATGAGAAGGCGTGGAACGAGGACTCCAAATCCCAGAGTGCAGATGTGCCTGAGGTTTGTGCATGCTGGGAACTGAAGTCCCTGAGAAGAGGAGGTAAGGCGCTCCCGGCGTGCAACGCGGAAGGCTGCGACGGTACCGGGGCGGCGGGGAAGGTCCGAGAGGCGGGAGGCGCAGTGGCTGAGGCGTCTACGAGCTGGTGGCCTGAACGAGGTAGACCATGACTGTGGCTTTAGTGGCGTCACTCGTTGGGCCGCTCTTCATGAGGTTTTCCTAAGCCATCCCCTGGCGGAACCGCTTCCAGGTGAGGTCGAGCTGTGGGTCAGCGTATTAGGAGGAGTTGAGGGCAGCAGTCTGGGTTAGAGAAGCTTCTGCTATTGGGGCCGTAGGGCCTGGCCCCATTCTGAAAAAGTGGAAACACCCTGCCTTCTCTTCAGGCGTTTGCAGGCGGCGTCCAGGGTAGTGCCTTCTGTAAGAAGGAAAAAACAAAAAGTTTTAGCCTTGTTTAGTATCAGAATCTGTCTTGGTAGAGTGAGAGCCGCGCAGCCGTGATCCTCGTTTGGGGGCGAGCGAAGAATTGACAAGAGGTCTCGGCATCCTCTGACCCCGCCAGCCTTACCTGTAGCACCATTCCCTTCGCAGATGGTGGGACTTGATGGTTGTGGAGCTAGTATAAAGGGAAGGCTCTAGAGAGGAGAGGTTAGTGCTTGTCCGGGCCACTGCCGGGGGTGGAGAGAGAAGGTACCCGAGGACTCACCTGTACTATTGTCACTTGCTTGGTTACCTAGGGTGTCCTTCCATGAAAGCGCCTTCTCTGGTGTTTACCACGCTTACTTGTGCAAGTTTTGCTCATCTGCTCATAGCCATACTGGAGTGCGATACACCTCTAACTAACTTTCCTAAGAAGCTGTAGATTTAAATCTAAATGACATTTCCAACTATCTGTACCAGTGCTTCTCATCTTTCTTTCTTTTTTTTTTTTTTTAACGCTGCTTTAAAAAAAAATTTTACTATACTTGATGGTAAATTTTCCTTTCGAAAATAAGTAATGAATTTCTTTTTAAACTCCCAATTTGGGTAAAATAAATAGCTCAGTACAAAATAAAAATATACTGGTTTTGTGAGATAAATTTTAAAGACATTAGTTAGATTTATAGGAATGACAATTTTACTACTTTTCTGAAAGATTTTATGCCAAATACTATTCATTATCTTGTTTATTCTTCCTTACAATCCAGTGAAATAGGTGCTTACGTTGTCCTCATTTTCCATCTAAGTTAAGAAACTGAGGTTTGGAGAAGCTAAGTACTCTAACTTAAATAGTGTGATTGAACACAGATCTCTCTGGCTGGAGGACATATTCTTAACTTCTATACACC
The DNA here is from genome assembly GCF_043159975.1 of Macaca nemestrina. Classification (NCBI taxonomy): domain Eukaryota; kingdom Metazoa; phylum Chordata; class Mammalia; order Primates; family Cercopithecidae; genus Macaca; species Macaca nemestrina. The sequence continues at coordinate 45,128,316 of NC_092134.1, read as the reverse complement.
TCCTCAGACATTCTGGGAAACCAGTATTTGTGAAGTGCTTGTGCCTCAATCTTGCTGTTTTTATTAAATGTTATATTTTAATTTTGTACGTGTTTACTCAATTAATTTGAATTAAATATTCTTCATGTTCAGTGTTCTTAATTCATAATTTAACATGAGATGGTGTTTCTGGAAAGGGGTTCTGATCCAGACCCCAGGAGAGGGCTCTTGTATCTTGTCAAGAAAGAACTGGAGGTGCACACACCCCCATTGGAGGTGCTAGACTAAGGATTCTTATAGTTATTTCTTGATTATATGATAAACAAGGGGTGGGTTATTCATGAGTTTTCTGGGAAGAGGGTAGGCAATTCCTAGATCTGAGTGTTCCTCCCCTTTTTAGACCATATAGAGTAACTTCTTCACATTGCCATGGCATCTGTAAACTGTCATAGCGCTGGTGGGAGTGTCTTTTAGGATGCTAATGCATTATAATTAGTGTATAATGAGCAGTGAGAACTACCAGACGTCTCACCTTTCTCGCCATCTTGGTTTTGATGGGATTTGGCTGGCTTCTTTACTGCATGCTGTTTTATCAGCAAAGTTTTTATGACCTATACCTTGTGCCGACCTCCTGTCTCATCCTGTGACTTAGAATGACTGATATCCTGAGAATGCAGCCCAGTAGTTCTCACCTTTATTTTACCCAGCCCCTATTCAAGATGGAGTTGTTCTGGTTCAAATACCTCTGACAATGGTAGGAATGAAATTTAATAGTTATTGAGCACATGTTATGTCATACGCTATGCTTACTACTGCGTGTTTATTTTCATAATAGAAATCTGTTTACTGTAACACCTTGTTTTTCTTATTGTTTTTTCATTCATTACAACTTATTTTTATGTATTCACTTATAAGTTTTGTTTTGGTTATCTGTATTACTCTTTCCTGCCCTTACTGTCACCACCCTCTTGCTCACATTCATAAACTCAAGGTGCCTGGTCTCTAATGGTAAATTTTATTTTGATTTTTCAGAAGCAAGAACAAGTTCATAGAAGTTAAGTAATAATTGATGAAGCTAAGATTGTAACCTAGATCTCAGTGACAATTGTAACTAAAAGCAAAATCTTACCTAAATTTTATTCTTTAACTCATTCTAACAATATTTTTAATCTTGTTCCCTGTGCTAGGCACTGGGGATACAGCAGTGAACAAGTCAGCTCTGTTGAACAAGTCAACTAAGTTTGAATGCATTGTAGTCTGTTTGTACCTAACTGTGAATCAGGAAATTTAACTCAAGTTCTAGTTAAGTAACTCACTGTGTATTTTTGAGGAAAATTACCAGAAGTCTATTATTTTTCATCAGATTTTCTGCATCTGTCAGTTTTCATCAAGAGATGGGACTTATGTGACAATTTTGTAAGTGGCCTTGTTGTAAGAACACTTGTCTGAACCTGCCTTCTTTCTGCCCTAGGCTTTTGTGATCAGTTTTATCTGACCAAAATCACTTAATGAGAAAGCCTCACCTTTTATAATAGCTTACTTTTGTTCTCAGTAGCAATGAATTTATATTCCTTAGATGTTACTTCTAGTTCATTTTTGCTGACTTACCAAGAAAGTCTTAGTAGCTTACTTCTCCAATCTCTAAAACAAAGCATGGCTGTTTTATATTCATTGTGTATCCTAAACATTTTGTTTTGCCTTATTTTCATGGCAAATTAAGCCATGGTTAATGACTTAATTCACACTGACTCCCTACTAATCTTTCCAGTTTCCTCATGTTGAAGGGAGACAAGTGTCTGCTTGCTGTGCACTTCAGATAAGGTGAACATAAAGTAGCTACCTGTGGAGATATTTAACATTTTATTTGTAGCTGTCTGCTTAAGAACAAAAGGAGAGGCAGTTTCTTGCATGACTCAGCTTTTACCCTAATTTTTTCTTTAGGTATAATGAATTGGGATCCCAAGTTTTATTTTCCTTTCACATTTCCAATTGCACTTGGATTTTGTGCACGTATATAGTAACACCCCATTTTTGTAAGCAAACAGAAATCAGTCATCCCATCCACTTAAACTGCATCTGTGAGTCTGCTTCTGTGCCTAGGAAAATTAGAAGTTCTCACAACTAACAAGAATAATGTGTTACATGTTTACAATAATGGCCCCCAGTGAGTCATGTCCCCCTAGATCTATGCCTTTGTGTAAATCTCTTCCTTCCCTGCAACTCTACTTTGCTGGTGACTCTTGAAAGTAACCTGAGATGACACCACAACTGAGCTCATAATATGCTCTCTCTCCCTTTCTCTCATACTACGCTCCCTTGGGGAATATTAACACTTCTGTTATCTTGGCCCTTTTATAACTTCTTCCCCGTTGATTCAGGATGTACCTTGCTTAAATGATAATTTTTAAAATATGCATTAAATAGAGCCTTATAAAGAGCTTGTACATTGATCCTTGCCCGCCTATTGTCCTGAGATCATCATTTAAGAAGCCCAAGCTAAGCTATTAGAGAATGTGATAATAAGTAGCAGAGACTAGCTTTCAAAGCTGAGAAATCTACCCTTTAAAAGCCATCCAGCCCTAATCAAGCCACTGGATAACTATAAGCACATGAGTGACCCCAGGCACAACTAAAGAAGAATATATACATACCTATATGTTTAGATATATATATATCAAATAAAGATATATCGAAGAATTGAATTATTTTGAATGTATTCATTTTTAAGTACTTCAGATGCCTAACTTAAGGAAAACTTTCTTAATACTTGAACTGATTAAATTTAGGAAATAAAACTAAAAACTATAGCAAATCTCAAGTTCTCACAAAAATTCCAATACTATTTGTGTATTTAGCTAAATTATTATGCTTTTCAACTGTAGTTGTGAATCCAGAAATTACATAGTAGTTTAATATGTTTATTATGTTTAATATGTTTCTTATACATATTATTATATATTTTTAAAATTATAGTTATACAGCTAATATATCAAAGTCTCCAGGATGACAGATTCTCTTAAAGGTTGCAATTACTCTAAAAAATCAGATGCATAATTTAATATTTTTATTATGCATATTATATATTTTTAATATTTTTAATTATTTAATTTATTTTAAATTATTTTAATGTATTTAACAATAATTTAATAGCTAATGTATCAAAGTCTCCAGGATGCTAGATTATCTTAAACATTGCAAGTATTCTAAAAATTAGATACATACGTTGTTCCCAAGTATAACTTTAAAGTATTGAAACCACAGGTTTAATTTACTTTTTTCTTCTATTAGTTTTAAACTTTCCTGTAGTTAGAACATTTAACCAAACAACAGTTTGTCACCCCAAGTGAATTGATGTTACCAAACCAGTGGCCTGAGATTATTTATGGGAAGAGAGATTTCTGACCTGTACACAAAACTTCATTTTTACCTACCCAAAGATAGATATCCTGAGTTGTTCCATTTGGTTTTTCTAAATTATAACATGTCTATATAGCTGTCTTATATTAGATCCCATTTCCTGATTTCTGTATCTTTGTTTTTTAATATACTGCTACATTTTAGTAGTGTACCTTTTCTCCGAGTTTCTTGAAAAGGAACATCAGAGGTTAATTTTTTGAGACCTTTAGTGACTTAGGTTTTTATTCTGCTTTCCCATGTGGGAAATTTAGGTTTATGAATATAGAATTAGTTTAGAAATCAATATTCCTCAGAAGTTTGAAACATTACTCTTTTTTTGTTTTGGAAGGGAATTTTTTGTTTTGTTTTGTTTCTAGCTTACAGCATTTTAGGTGAAAAAAAAAATGATTTTTGATTCCTGATTCTTACTCTGGAACCTTTTTTATTTCCAGAAGCTTTTAGAATCCTAACTGTTCGCAGTGTTGCAAAGTTTTATGGAATTTTGTGCCCAGTAGAAAAGGGATGGAGGGTCTCAACCTAAAATATATGGACAGACTTTTTTTTACTTAACCTTTATTTTCAATATGCTGCCTTTTCCCTGTTATCAGAGACCCTATGTTTTAAATAATCCACAGAGGAAATATCCAGTTTTCTGCCTCGGAATAGGAGAGAAGGTTACTTGGCTGTATCCAGTAAGAGAGGGGGCTGACATAGTGTCCCTGTTATCAGAGACCCTATGTTTTACAGAGGAAATCTCCATTCTTCTTCCTTGGAATAGGAGAGAAGTTTACTTGGCTTTATCTAGTAAGAGAGGGGGCTAAGTTTTAACAGGTGATTAGCTTATGCTTCTTAGAAGTGGATGGCATTTTAGCTGAGCTTTTCTCTGGAGAATTAATATGCAATTACCTACCTACTAAAATTAAACTTACTTGGAATAAATATGTTCCTTATTTTATCTTTATGATTTTTTTTCCAGTTTTTGTCCAGAAGTGCTTATAGAAAAGATGGCTGATATTAACCTAAAAGAAATAACCTTAATAGTAGGTGTGGTTACTGCCTGCTATTGGAACAGCCTCTTTTGTGGTTTTGTTTTTGATGATGTTTCAGCAATACTGGATAACAAAGACTTGCATCCATCTACACCTTTAAAAACTTTATTTCAAAATGACTTCTGGGGAACCCCTATGTCTGAGGTAAGTATTTATATATTACTTGTACATGTCTCAGATTTTGAAATATTCTGGTATTTTATTACTTCTAATTTTTTATCAACATTATCATCACAGCAATTACAGATTTTTAACCCTAAAATTGTTATATGAAACGTAACATGTTTGTAATAAATTGAATAGGAAGCTGAGGATGAGGTTATCTTCTTTAAAGCAATACTTGATTATATCTTTGCCTGTGTACCTTGGCGCCTGCTTTTTTTTTTCTTTTTTTTTTTTAACTTTTATTTTAGATAGAGGGCTACATGTATAGGTTTGTCACATGGGTATATTGCGTTATGCTGATGTTTGGGGTACTGATCTGTCACCCAGACAGTGAATATAGTACCCAATAGATAGTTTTGGCTTAACTTCTTAAAAATAATATATATTTATGTGAAAACCAAATGTATAGGGAGAGTAATAAGTGTAATACATGCCTATTTCTGGCTAATTGACTTTATTTCTCTTTTTTCTATATTATGAGTAAGGCAAAAGAGATGTGATATATTTTAACATTTTAAAATACAGCAACTTCAATATAAATAGATAAGACTTTAAGGGTAAAAATAGTAAGTACACATATTGCCAATTTCTCTTGCGGAAAAAGTGGTTATTACAAATTTTGAATCTTTGTCCTATCTCTTACATAATAGTAATTTAGGTTATATATTGAGAACCTGAAAGTTTAGTTCAATAGTTTAATATTTTATTCATCCGTATGTCCATATGGTTCATTTTTATGAGGGTATTTTTACTGTTTTGAAGGTCACTCACTGTTAAACTGTTTGGGATTAAATCCTTATCAGCTTGATATCATATAGAATGGATTCTAATTTTAGTTATGTCACATACTAGCTGTGTGAAATGCGTGAGAATACATCTTTCAGATGGAAAGTCATTTTCCTGATCTGTAAAAGAGGATAATTCCTTTCCAAAATAAAAAAGAGAGTAATGCTTCAAATTTCTGAGGGATATTGATTGCTAAACTAAAATTCTATATTATAAACCTAAATTTCCCAGGTGGGAAAGTAGAATAAAAATATAAGTCATTTAAGTCTCAAGTAATAAGTAAAGTACTTTATCTACAGTACCTGGAACATACATATTGAATAAATTGTTGAAACATAACATGTAACTCTCGGCAATGTTAACAATATGTTTCTCGGTCATTGTGGCCTCTTTCCCCATTCCCCAAATTTGGAAGGCTCTCAAGGTTAGGGATGGAATCTTTCATTCCTCTGATCACAAGCACATATACTTATTTTGTCTTATTTAGTAAGAAGACTTTATTTGCCTTTTTGTTCTCACCCAATTCTAGCTTTTGAAAAAAAATCTTTTGATAATAAGGAGGAAAATATGGCCCTATTATACATTATTCTAGACAGCTTGTCCTCCTCTATACCTACCTTTGATCTCCAGAGACCCTCAGAACTATGTGTCCATTCCCTCAATTTATACTAGTATCTGTTATGATTTTAGTCATAATGTTGAGGTTTTGAATTGATAGTTTAGCTGGCCATATTAAATGGTCTTATTTTCTAGATTAGGCTATTCTCGTATTGCTATAAAGAAATACCTGAGACAGAGTAATTTATAAGAAAAGAGGTTTTATTGGCTCACAGTTCTACCGGCTGTACAAGAAGCATAGCAGCATCTGCCTCTGGGGAGGCCTCAAGAAGCTTCCAGTCGTGACGGAAGGGGAAGCGGGAGCAGGCACTTCACATAGCAAAAGCAGGAACAAGAGGAGCAAGGTGGGAGATGCTACACAGTTTTGAACAGCCATATCTCACAAGAACTCATTATAGCTAATATAGTACGAAGTGGGGTGGTGCTAAACCATTCATAGGAAATCCACCCCAATAATCTAATCATTTCCCACCAGGCCCCACTTCCAATACTGGGGATTACATTTTGATATAATATTTGGGCAGGGACACACACATATCGCATACCATGGTGTCAGTGATCCCTGATTTTCTCAGCTGTGTAGATTGAAAATTTGATTTTGTTCAGAAAGCCCATAAGCAGACGGACTAACAAGAAGACTCATAATATGTTCTGACAGAATGGATGAACAAACTAGAATAACAGTTTATTAAGAGTGAAGAGTGTAGTTTCCTTGTATTTTCTAATGGGCATATTCTCTCCCTGAAGGCAATTGTGACACTAGGAAAAAATTATTCTGGGTAGTTCTTAGGTGTCATAGATTTCGTGATAAGCCTGGAATTATCATATTCAAAGATCTAACCGTTGATATCATTAAGTAATGATAGCCTAGAAGATACGTGTCCACGTGTATCTTACACGAATTTTTGTGCCAATGTAGGTCTTAAGAACACATTTTGGGCTTAGGACATTCTCCTAAGCCATATGAATACTGCCATATTAGGGGTCTTTGGATTCCTGTGAACCTCTCAGTGTTTAGATTATCTCTTTAGTAGGCTTATGCTATAGATATGTGCTACTCTATTTATTGATAGTTCATTGGATCCCAACCCTGACTGCCATATTAGAATTTGCCTGGGGCATTTAAAGAATGAAAACATATTACCAAGGCTCTGTCCAAACCTGTTATTTCAGATAATCTCAGAGTGGGATGTAGGTATCAATATTTTTGTCTTATTTTGTATGTGTGTGTGTTTAGTTGTTTTTTTATGTGCAGGTGAGGGTGGGGCTTTTTGTTTAAGTCATCCAGTTGATTCTTTGGTATAGCCGTGGCTGAGAGCCAGGGGACTGTAATAAGCCACCTTCCTCTGGCATTTGGCCTATAAAGTAGCTTGTGCTAAGGTAACTTCTGCAAATATTTTATCTCATTATGATTTTGCCATCCCTCTATTGAGATTCACATTAACAGGGAACTGTTAGCTTATTCGTTCATTATACTGTTGTATATTTTTGTTGCCAACTAATATCATGAGTAATTTTTTTAAAGAAAAAATTATTAAATTATTAAAGTATTAAAGTATACCCGAAAGTAATAATGATTTGAATTGTTTTTTCCGTAATGGCCCTAGGTGTTTTCATAAAGTAAACTTGATACCTAATGGACTGATGATTTGTCACAGTGGAATCTGAAATAGATCCATAATGAGTTATGTGAATAATTGGTTATGTTAATAATTGGTCTGTTAGTTGGTCATCACCTATAGTATATATATGTCTAATAGACCTAACTGAACAATTGTGTATATTGCAATTCAAAATACATATTCCCTTCTACTTTCTGAGTTCATCCTTTCATCTGGAATATATGTTCCTTTGTAGCCACAGTGACATTTCAGGTACTCAAAGGGTTTCTAGAGTCCTTTTCTACTTTCTGGTACAAATCATATCAGTTCAATACAGTGCCTTAAAAATAGCTTTATATGCTTGAGATGAAATTTGAAGGATGTAAAGGAATTAGTCAAGCAGGAAAGAACGTTTTAAGTAGATAGTACATCATGGAGTATATAGTCGGTACAGAGATACTAAAATGTTCCTAATTTCAAAATGTGATTTATTCTTTGTGTTTCCTAATGTTCCCTAGTAAGGATGAACAGGCTTAAGTCTACTTGTGTGCCAGAAAGTTACAGCAAAATACGATAGGAAGTAGAAGAGCAAAGAAGCTGAATATGGATGCCTATATTAGTCTGTTTTGCATTACTATAAAGGAATACCTGGTAATTTTTAAGGAAAGATGTTTATTTGGCACATGGATCTGCACACTATGGCAAGCATGGCAACAGTACCTTCTTGGCTTCTAGTGAGGCCTTGAAAGTTTTATTCCCTGTAGAAGGTGAAGGGGAAGCAGGTATATCACATGGTGAGAGAGGGAGCAAGAGAGAGAGGAGGAGGTTCCAGGCTCTTTTAAGCAACCAGCTCTCACATGAACTCATTACAGTGGGGAAGACACCAAACCATTCATTAAGGACCCACCCCCAATGACCCAGACATCTCCCACCAGGCCCAACCTTCAACATTTCAACCTCCTCACATTTCAGCATGAGATTTGGAGGGGACAAACATCCAAACTATGCCAATGCCCTTTGTATAAAACTACAAAAAAAAAGCATGATTAATATTTTATATATATTTGAACTGTGTGTTTTATTCTTAAATCTGGTTTGGTTTTGTGTTAGGGAAAGAAGTATTTCTGATTAAATGTAACTTATAATTTAAAAAGAAAGTCAGTACTTCACATGAAATTTTATTTATTGCCAAAGGAGAATACTACAAGAAAGATGTCTATTTTCATATTCTAAGAAAGTTTTTACTCTTGTATTACTCTGTAATTTGGGAATTTCTAGTTTAATATATTCAGATTTATACATTATGGAGATTTTTTTTCATAAAACAACTAGACAGTACCTTTTTGAGTCATCACTATTTTAATTGAACTGGTAAGCATTCTGTTCTTACATTTCCTTTTGAAGATCTAGCCAGTAGTTATATCAACTTTTGTATTGCTAATAGATATGGAGGCAGGCTTTGGAGAGAATCCTGTGCTCTAACTTAACCAATGCCGGCATTGTCTCACTTTTTTAAAAAACTGTTATATTGAAGAGGATTAATAGTCAAATGTTCTTTTACTGTTAGTTCTCTGACCACTGTAAATCAAGGAGGAAATTAACCTTGTTTGTGGACTAAGGAAATAGAAAAACACAGATTATAAAATTCTATTTTATGTTTGTGTTACTCTTAGGACATTTCATATTTTATTGTTATTTCTCAGTAAAATGTAGATATTGATATCTTTAATGGTAAATGCAATGATGAACTTTTGTACCCTGTTGGACCAAGGTACTTTAATAATCACTGATTGTTTTTTCCTTTTAGGAGAGAAGCCACAAGTCTTACCGTCCCTTAACAGTATTGACATTTCGCTTAAATTATTTGTTAAGTGAACTAAAACCAATGTCATATCATCTCCTGAATATGATTTTTCATGCTGTGGTTAGTGTGATATTTCTCAAAGTATGCAGACTTTTTCTGGACAACAAGAGTAGTGTGATTGCTTCTTTACTTTTTGCAGTGCACCCAATACACACAGAAGCAGTAAGTAAAACTATGAATTGATTTGTTTTCTTTTTTCTTTTTTACAAATCCTGCACAGTGATTATAATGGTATATATTTTTAAGAAAAAAAAAATTAACCCTGACTTTAATCCAAATATTTGAAGACTGTTAAATTCGTACAGTTAATTCTTAACTTTCTAGTACACAAAGTCTAACTTCTTACTGTGTAAAATTTTTAAATTTAAAATTTTTGAAACATAAACATTTTTTCATTCAAGAATATAAAATCTATTTAGAAATATATACATGAATACAGTTCTTTGCTCACTTTTTTTAATAAAGAATTTCTAAGGACTTTTTAAAGTTTATTGTCTTTTTAAACTTTAGTTTTCAGATTTATGAGGTATAACTTTTTGGATTTATGATGCCTTTGTATATTAAGAACTTCATATTTTAAGAAAATATGTAAGAAGTACTTAAGTTCTAGATATTCTACCATATTTAAATGGTTACCATTGAAGAAAGCTGGATAAAGAGTACACAGGATCTCTCTGTACTAGTTTTGAAACTTCCTATAAGTCTTATTATTTCAAAATAAGTTACAAAAATTATAAACTGTTAAGAGTCACTAATAAATTTCTATTTATGTAAGATTCACAAATTCACCACCTGAGGGCACCAAAAGAATATTTAAGAAACAAATGTGCACTTGAAAAGTTATGGAAATTAAAGTATTTTTACTACTATATATAGTAATTTTTCAAGATATTCTTTATTAATATGGACCCCCTTCGTTTTTCTTTTCTAGGTAACGGGAGTTGTTGGAAGAGCAGAACTTTTGTCATCTATCTTTTTTCTAGCAGCTTTTTTATCATATACCAGATCAAAAGGACCAGACAATTCCATAGGTACGTGTCTAACATTTGATTTTTTTTAATAGTGCTAAAACTTGATTAAGGAATTTTTATTTACTCCTAGTGCTTCTTATAATACATTATATACCACATTTGGGATTTATCTTTATATATTGTTTTACTTTAGCGTATGTGAAAATATGAAATATGTAACATTGCTAGTATTTAGGAAGTTTGTATATAATTTATATTTTTATCATGAGTTAATAGATTTTATATGATCTAATTTTAAAAACCAAATAACCTTAGAGTAGAGGAGTTTTAGAGTTAGTCCTGGTTCCATCTTCTGTTATCTATAAATGATATAGATACCGGTATTTCAATTGTCTTTGGATAAATAACACCTGGTAGACTGTGATATCGTTTAGGCAAGGTTAAAAGCCTCCTAGATTATAACTTTTATTGTGTGTTGATCATAGCTATTTACTGAGCTCCTACCTTGTGACCTACCCTGGAAAGTGCTTCGTATACATTAGCTCATTACTCTTAATGATGCCTGGCATTATCAGAAAACAAGTTCCAGGCAATAAAAATGATTTTTTTAGAGTATGGGCACAGTGGGCACAAACCTTTAAGTTCTTGGGGAGGGGGTGGATTTTCTCACTGTAGTTCCAAGGTACTCATGACAAGAAGCCTCGTTTTATGTGTGGAAACTGAGGTTCAAGAAACACATGATTTACCCGAACAACTTAGAGTGTTCTGGATTTGTAATATAAGTAGGGTGGCCTTTGCTGCTCTGCATAATGCCTTCTTAAAACAGTTTGAGTGGCCGCATAGCATAATAGTTAAAAGCATGGACTAAAGAGTCTGGTTTCAAATTTTAGCTCCACTGTTTATTTACTTGCTCCATTCACTGTAATACATCAGGCAAGTTAACCTCTCTGTGCTTACATTTCTTTATCTGTTAAATGTGGATAATAATGGTCCCCTACCTGTGCAGTCCATCATGTAGTAAGAGGTACTTTAGTAACTAATATGGAATTGCAAACCAATATCCTCTTTAAGTACCATCCTCACCAAAACCTGAATGGTAAAGCTAGAAAATACTGTGACCTACTGGATTATAATTAGGCTCTCGATTACCTGTCTTATCATATCTTCTGCCGTTCTTGCCCTAGCTGTCTTCACTCTAGCTAGATAGACCTTCTTGCTGTTCTCAAACAAGCAGAGCACCCACCTTTATACCTGCATTTCCCATTATTGAATTTTCTTCCCTTAGATCTTTATGTAGTAGTCTCATTTATATACTATTTATTATCAGGCCTCAGCTTAAGTATTCTGTCTTAGAAAAGCCTTCCTTGTTCTAACTGAAATAGCTTTTCACCATATTATATCTTCTGTTCCAAATACTTGTGCTTGGTGCTTTTTAATGATTTCTTATTCTTCACAATTCTAATATCTTGCCTTATTTCCTTAAGAATTACTTACTTGGGCTGAGTGCAGCGGTTCACACCTGTAATCCCAACACTTTAGGAGGCTGAGGCAGGTGGATCACATTGTCAGGAGTTCAAGACCAGCCCGACCAATATGGTAAAATCCCGTCTACTGACAATACAAAAATTAGCCGGGCATAGTAGCGGGTGCCTGTAGTCCCAGCTTCTTGGGAGAATGAGGCAGGAGAATCACTTGAACCTAGGAGGCAGAGGTAGCAGTGAGCCAAGAACACGCCACCGCACTCCAGCCTGGGCGACAGAGGGAGACTCCGTCTCAAAAAGAGATCGCACCACTGCACTCCAGCCTGGGCGACAGAGGGAGAATTCATCTCAGAAAAAAGAATTATTTGAAATTCTTGGTTTGTCTCTTTAAGTAACTCTGATTCAGTAGTATATGTTATTATGTTTGTTCTCTCTGTTTTATGATTGTTGTATCCTTTAGATATTTAGTTATTTTGGCTTGTGAGCTCAAGCCACATGTTATTCTAAAGTTATAAACCACTGTGCCTGTTAAAGGAAAGGCCAGGGCCACTCTTTGTTCAACCTGTGAGTCTGAAGGGATGAAAGGAATTATAAACCAGGATGTAAAGTTCCAGGTTCCGCAGAACTACTGTGGATCACTGTTTTTCCTACCAGTACTACTAGGCACGCTTTCTGTTTTCTTTAAGAGAATCAGCATTAAGGGGTCAGTGTACCATCCCTCTGCATTTAAATGGTAGCTCTGTGGAAGTTACTGCCTAGGAGTGATTGGTTGGTTTGTACCTTTTAAAAAATATCTACCTCTTACCCCATCAAGACTTCTGAAGTGCTCTGCTTTTACCTCTGGAACACCCACTAGCCATTGTAGCTGTGGATTTCTGCAGTAATGGAGCAGATAGTGATCTACTCAAAGCAGCCAGGAGAGGATAGAACAAAAGTTAAAAAAAAAAAAAATTCTTACTCTTATCTTCTACCTTAAATGTAATCCCTCATAACACTCACAGAACCACGCATGCTTAAAGTAACCTTGAAATGCCAAGGAGGTTTTTTGTTTTTGTTTTTATTTAAAAAAAAAAAAAAAAAAAAAGTGTGTCTTAGAAAGTATTTTTCCCTCTTACTTATCTTTTTCTAGGGTTGATTTTTGGGGAAGGGACCACAGATCAATCTAGTTCACCATTTGACCAAAACAAAAACAGGGTAATGTTGTTTTCTATACCTTTAACTTGCATTTCTGAAAATACTAATTTCTAACCTGAAAATACGTAGTTTACATTTTTCTTTTGTTTATTGCTTTCTCACAGTAGAGTGTGACCTTCATTAGGGTAGGTAACTTTTTCTCCACTTTTTGATCTTCATTTCCTAGAATGATTCCTAGTTTACAGTAGGTAATTAGTATGAGTATATTGAAGAAATAAGCAAGTGAATGAATGTAATATATTTTAAATTCTAATTGAAAAAATACTGAAATCTACCTTGGACCTGTCTTTATCCTCTTGACCACTGTGATACTTTGTACTCTTAGTAATTTTACCTTTGAAGCCACAGTTTCCTCATCATCTTTGTATTCCCTGTTGTATCTAGTATACACTGGCCTGTGCAAAGGTTTTCAAGTTGTAATTATTTATATTCATTTTTACTTCTATATTATTCATGTCCCATACCCCTTTTGTAAATATGGTCATCCAATTTCAGGGCCTTCATACTTGATTTTTTATTACTTTAGGTTTCTGCTTAAATATCCACTTAAATGTCATCAATATCACTACTCATCTTTCCCAGTGGTGCTATTTTTATTTCCCTTCATTCTCTTCTTTTCTTCTTAACACTTACACTTTGTCACCATTTGACAGAGTATATCATACTTGTCTCACTTCCCTATACCCTTGAAATGTAGTAGATACTTAAAATAACTGTTTGAATAAGTGATGGATGAAGATGTGTTTCTTTTACATATGTAGAGTTAGTTTAGAAGCCTGTATTTTGAAATGGGAATGGATTTAAGTGTCCTTAACTTATTTACCAGATGTACTTGTTTTGGACAAAATCACATGTAGTAACTTTTAACCACGGTGATCTGATTGTAAAAGTGTTTATATAGTCATATACTCACTAGAGGCTGAATAACTGAAGTGATTGGTTTCAGTAAGGCATTTGCATTTATTACTTTTAGTTGGTGAGATTGAATTCAAGGTTATAAAAGGTAACTGCTTTTTCTTCCTTAGAGTAGAAATACAAATTACTGAGAAGCTCTGAATTTAAAATCAGAAGAACCATGAAGTCTTGGTCTCCTTATTCTTTGTTACTTTTTTAAAAATACCTCTACAGTTCTTTCCTCATCTTAAAAATGGGTATGATTACATCCGTGTTCTTACTCCATAGAGTGACTTTAAGATTCAGTGAAATATATGCCAAACTGGCTGTTTAAACTGTTTAAAATATCTGCTTTCAATGCTGTTATTTCCTACGAGTTTTTATGTAGACATACGCATCCATTCATACTATTTTCTACATCCTTCATTCGCCTAGCTTACTCTCACCCCTATTTCTTTATTTATGCATCCACCTTTCCCAGTTTTTCCATGTCCTGTATATCCTTCAAGGGCCAACATTAGGTCCAGCCTGTTTTGTCAATAACCATCTTCTGATTTCTTCCTCTATGAATTTCTTGTTGAATTTAGCATTGTAATATAATATAATCTAGTATATTAGTATTGGTGGTTTTGGCCTAATAAGATTATAAGATTTTTTTTTTTTTAATTATACTTTAAGTTCTAGGGTACATGTGCATAACGTGCAGGTTTGTTACATACATATACTTGTGCCATGTTGGTGTGCTGCACCCATCAACTCGTCAGCACCCATCAACTTGTCATTTACATCAGGTATAACTCCCAGTGCAATCCCTCCCCACTCCCCCCTCCCCGTGATAGGCCCCGGTGTGTGATGTTCCCCTTCCCGAGTCCAAGTGATCTCATTGTTCAGTTCCCACCTATGAGTGAGAACATGCGGTGTTTGGTTTTCTGTTCTTGCGATAGTTTGCTAAGAATGATGGTTTCCAGCTGCATCCATGTCCCTACAAAGCACACAAACTCATCCTTTTTTATGGCTGCATAGTATTCCGTGGTGTATATGTGCCACATTTTCTTAATCCAGTCTGTCACTGATGGACATTTGGGTTGATTCCAAGTCTTTGCTATTGTGAATAGTGCCACAATAAACATACGTGTGCATGTGTCTTTATAGCAGCATGATTTATAATCCTTTGGGTATATACCCAGTAATGGGATGGCTAGGTCATATGGTACTTCTAGTTCTAGATCCTTGAGGAATCACCATACTGTTTTCCATAATGGTTGAACTAGTTTACAATCCCATCTACAGTGTAAAAGTGTTCCTATTTCTCCACATCCTCTCCAGCACCTGTTGTTTCCTGACTTTTTAATGATCGCCATTCTAACTGGTGTGAGATGGTATCTCATTGTGGTTTTGATTTGCATTTCTCTGATGGCCAGTGATGATGAGCATTTTTTCATGTGTCTGTTGGCTGTATGAATGTCCTCTTTTGAGAAATGTCTGTTCATATCCTTTGCCCACTTTTTGATGGGGTTGTTTGTTTTTTTCTTGTAAATTTGTTTGAGTTCTTTGTAGATTCTGGATATTAGCCCTTTGTCAGATGAGTAGATTGCAAAAATTTTCTCCCATTCTGTAGGTTGCCTGTTCACTCTGATGCTAGTTTCTTTTGCTGTGCAGAAGCTCTTTAGTTTAATTAGATCCCATTTGTCAATTTTGGCTTTTGTTGCTGTTGCTTTTGGTGTGTTAGACATGAAGTTCTTGCCCATGCCTATGTCCTGAATGGAAAAATTCCCTTTGAAAACTGGCGCAAGACAGAGATGCCCTCTCTCACCACTCCTATTCAACATAGTGTTGGAAGTTCTGGCTAGGGCAATCAGGCAAGAGAAAGAAATCAAGGGTATTCAGTTAGGAAAAGAAGAAGTCAAATTGTCCCTCCTTGCAGATGACATGATTGTATATTTAGAAAACCCCATTGTCTCAGCCCAAAATCTCCTTAAGCTGATAAGCAACTTCAGCAAAGTCTCAGGATACAAAATTAATGTGCAAAAATCACAAGCATTCTTATACACCAGTAACAGACAAACAGAGAGCCAAATCATGAATGAACTTCCATTCACAATTGCTTCAAAGAGAATAAAATACCTAGGAATCCAACTTACAAGGGATGTAAAGGACCTCTTCAAGGAGAACTACAAACCGCTGCCCAGTGAAATAAAACAAGACATAAACAAATGGAAGAACATACCATGCCCATGGATAGGAAGAATCAATATCGTGAAAATGGCCATACTGCCCAAGGTAATTTATAGATTCAATGCCATCACATCAAGCTACCAATGAGTTTCTTCACAGAATTGGAAAAAACTGCTTTAAAGTTCATATGGAACCAAAAAAGAGCCCGCATCTCCAAGACAATCCTAAGTCAAAAGAACAAAGCTGGAGGCATCACGCTACCTGACTTCAAACTATACTACAAGGCTCCAGTAACCAAAACAGCATGGTACTGGTACCAAAACAGAGATGAAGACCAATGGAACAGAACAGAGTCCTCAGAAATAATACCACCCATCTACAGCCATCTGATCTTTGATAAACCTGAGAAAAACAAGAAATGGGGAAAGGATTCCCTATTTAATAAATGGTGCTGGGATAATTGGCTAGCCATAAGTAGAAAGCTGAAACTGGATCCTTTCCTTACTCCTTATACGAAAATTAATTCAAGATGGATTAGAGACTTAAATGGTAGACTTAATACCATAAAAACCCTAGAAGAAAACCTAGGTAATACCATTCAAGATTTTTTTTAAAGAAAGAATATTATTATACTTAGTATCTGCAACAGTTTCGTGGGTTTGGTTTTTTCGTTTATTTCTTGTTTTTGGTTATTTTTTCTTTCAGTAATTTTAGTCTATAGAGTACTTTGAAAACAATTTCAAAAATAGGTGAATTTCTATATTAAGCCCAGTGACAAAAGAAAATGTATTCAATTCATGAATTCTGTTGTTTATACTTAGATTTAAGTCAATTATTTGAATTTTTACTTTAGTTAATATTCTTAAAACTGAGGTCACGGCTGGGCACAGTGGCTCACGCCTATAATCCCAGCAACTTTGGGAGGCTGAGGTGGGCAGATCACCTGAGGTTGACAGTTCGAGACCAGCCTGACCAACATGGAGAAACCCCGTCTCTACTAAAAAATACAAAATTCGTCAGGCATGGTGGCACATGCCTGTAATCCCAGCTACTCGGGAGTCTGAGACAGGAGAATCACTGAAACCTGGGAGGTGGAGATTGTGGTGCGCTGAAACCATGACATTGCACTCTAGCCTGGGCAACAAGAGCAAAACTCCGTCTCAAAAAAAAAAAAAGAAAGAAAAGCAAACTGAGATCACACAGTCATACTACCAGATATTTTTTAAACTAGAAAAGAATAAGAGGTTATAGTTTTTCATAAGAAAACTGAAGCCCGGAAAAGTTGCCCAAACTCACAAGATCACAATGAACTTTCACAGTTCATTACTCTTTGGTCAAATTACTGCTTTATTGTAGACAGTTACTTAAAGTCGATGAAGTACATTTTTCATTTAAATATAACTTATAGAGTCTATTGCAAATTTTTTAAAGAATAGTATTTAAGTGCCTATTGTTAACCACTTTCATTTTAGTTTTTATAAGAATGGGCTAGACACGGTGGCTCGTGCCTGGAATCCCAGCATGGTGGGAGGATGGTTTGAGGTCAAGAGTTTGAGACCAGCCTGAGCAGCATAGCAAGCAATATTAATTCTGTCTCTACAAAAAAGAAAAAAAAAAAAAAAAGGTAGCCAGATGTGGTGGCACATGCCTGTAGTCCTATTTGGGAGGCTGAGGCAGATGGGTTGCCTGAAGTTCAGAATTCAAGGCTGTAGTGAGCTATGTTCACACCACTGTACTTACTCCGGCTTGAGTGACAGAGCAAGACCCTGTCTTAAAAAAAAAAAAAAAAAAGTATGGAACCCTACTTTTTCCAATAGTTTTAAATTTTAAGTTTTTAATAATTTATCAATTTAATGAAGTATAAAGATATCTGTGATAATTTCAGGAATTTGTCTTCATTTCAGATTGATACCTCATTAATTATCAAACCTGTAAATTTCTCTTTTCCATATTCACCACCCTGCGTTTGTTTTAAAAGTTAGTATTTGATTAAATAATTTTTCTCTCCGTAAAAAATTTCAGTTCAAATTATACATGTTGATATTTTGCTTTGAATGTATAAAGCAAAAATTATAAAATTTAAGTGTATTTTAAAGTATGTCCTACTAATTAATGGGAAATAGCACTCATATGGATATGGAATCACAAGTAAAGTTTAAAATATCTTTTTTTCGTGTTATAAAATTGTTTTCTGAATTTTTATCTTTTCTGTTCTCAAATTGCAGTGTGGACTCCAATTGCATTGACAGTGTTTTTAGTGGCTGTTGCAACATTATGTAAAGAACAAGGAATAACAGTTGTAGGAATTTGCTGTGTGTATGAAGTGTTTATTGCCCAGGGGGTAAGCCAAACTATAAATATATAAATTTACTTATTGATATGTTTTATCCTAATTGAATCAGATTTTATTTACTTTTATTTTCTAAATGTATCATTATGTAAATTAATGTGTTTACCAATAATAATACTAGAAATCATGTTTTATCCTCATATCTACTGAAAATTACTTAACATTTTGTGATACTTTAAGTGTTTTAAGAACTGTATTTTAAATTTCAATAATGGAATCATTAGGCAGCTTGGAAAAGTATGCAATAATACTGTACAGTATAATTCATTGTTGAGTAAGACTGTTGAGCTCAGTTTTATTCATTATTAGCTTCACACATTCTTCCACATTAATTTCATAATTATACTTGTATCTAATCTTGCAATTAGAAAGTACTACAGTATTGAAAACATTGAGATATGTTGTTATTTGTTGCTTAAAACGTTTATTTTCTTTTTCAGTATACTTTGCCATTATTATGTACTACTGCCGGACAGTTTCTCCGTGGAAAGGGTAGCATTCCATTTTCTCTGCTACAGACATTAGTAAAACTCATTGTCTTGATGTTCAGTACGTTATTACTTGTTGTAATTAGAGTCCAGGTTATTCAATCCCAACTTCCAGTATTCACCAGGTATGAAATTCTGGTTCTTTGTTTTCTGCATTCTTTTTTTTAACTTTGGATTTTAATGTTCATAAATGTTCCAGAAAGTATTTTATTTACTTTGTTTTTTAACAGTTTTATTAGGCTATAATTAACATATTTTTTAAAGTGCATATGTTTAAAATTTACAGATTGGTAAATTTTGACATATGTATACACCCTTAAAGCCCCCACAATAAAGATAATGAATGACCCATCCCAAACTGGTTAAGTGTTAAGGTTAGTGTTAATTTAGTCTCCTCTATCCTTAGTGATTTTTGTCTACTCATTCTGTCAGTTACTGAGAGAGAGATGTTGAAATCTCTGACTATACTTGTATATTTCGCTGTTTCTCCTTGCACTTCTATCCGTTTTTGTTTTACATGTTTTTGAAGCTCTGCTATTAGGTGCATAAAGAACTAGGATTGTTAAGTCATCTTGAGGAACTGATCCCTTTGTCATTATTAAATGAGCTTCATCCCTAGTAATAGTCTTTACTCAGAAATTCACTTTTTCTTATCCCAGCTATCTTTTGTTAGTGTTATGTGGTGTATCTTTTTCCATCTTTTTACTTTTTACCTGTCTATGATTTATGTATAAAGATTTCTTGTAGCGTGCATACAATTTGGTCTTTTGTTGTTTGGTCAGATAATCTGACTTTTAGATGGGATATATCATGATTTATATTTAATATGATTATTGATATAGTTTGATGGAAATCTGTCATCTTGCTAAAATTGTTTTATCTTTGTCCCATCTATTCTTTGTTCCCTTTTTTTTTCTCTTTCCGCCTTCCTTTGGATCCTTTTTTAATATTTCATTTTATCTCCTTGTTGGCTTATTAGCTATAAATCTTGGTTGTTTTAGTGTTGCTTTAGGGATTTTAGAACATCCTCTGCTTATCACAATTTACTTTCAAGAATATTCTAATTTTGAATATATGTATAAAATGAAAAATATCAGTATATATAGTATAAATATCATATATAATATACATTTTATATATGTAAGAACTTAGCTTTTGTGCAGTTTGCATATGTTTTCCTTGAACATACATTGCTTTAAACAATTGTCTTAGAGGAATTTAAATAATAAAAAAGTATTTTACATTAACCATGGAGTCACCATTTCCAGTGTTCTTTATTCCTTTGTTAGGTAAGATTTTTATCTGGTACTATTTTTCCTTTTGCCTGAAGGAATTTTTTTAGCACTTCTTGATTAAAAGTATCTGGTTTTCAAAGATAATTTCTCTGGCTAGAGAATTCTACACTGACTTTTTCATTCAGTATTCTGAAAATGTAAATCTACTGTCTTCTGGCTTATGTTGTTTTCAGTGGGAAAACCTCTATCATCCTTACCACTTTATGCTAATGTATGTTACGTGTATTTTTTTCTATGCCTTTTTTTAATATTTCCTCTTTATCATTGTTTCTTATGTATTTATGTTTCTTGTGCTTAGTCAAACTGAGCTTCTTGAAATCTGTAGGTTTTAATGTTGTATAAATTTTGTAAAATGTTTAGTCTTCAAATATTTTTGCCATCTTTTCTTTTTCATCTTTTTCTTGTATATCACTTAAGTATATTTAAGTTTCTTGAAGTTGTTGCACTGATGCTCTGTTTTTTTCCCTCAATCTTTTACCATTTTAGTTTGGATAGTTTCTTTTGCTATATCAAGTTCACTAGTCTTTTCTCTGAATATCTAATCTACCCTTCATTTCATCTAATTATTTCTTACCTGTGAATCTGTTTTCATCTTCAGAAGGAAGTCTGATTTGAGTCTTCTTTTGTATCTTCTATATCTCTACATGTTCTATTGCTTTAATGTCCTTGCCTACTAATGTCATTCTTTGGTCAGTTTTTATCGAATAAATTTTCTCTTCATTATAGGTTGTATTTCTCTGCTTCTTTGCATTCCCGGTGATTGTTGAACAGATACCATTTGTGAATTTTATCTTAATATATTCTATAACTTTTGAGTTTTATTCTGGAATGCATTTAAGTTACTTGGAAAATGTTTTATCTTTCACTCTTACTTTTTTTCTTCTATTTTTTTGAGATGGAGTTTCGCTCTTGTTGCCCAGGGCTGGAGTGCAATGGCGCGATCTCAGCTCACCGCAACCTCCACCTCCCAGGTTCAAGCGATTCTCCTGCCTCAGCCTACTGAGTAGCTGAGATTACAGGCATGCGCCACCACGCCCGGCTTTTTGTATTTTTAGTAGAGACAGGGTTTCTCCATATTGGTCAGGCTGGTCTGGAACTCCAGACTTCAGGTGATCCGCCCACCTTGACCTCCCAAAGTGCTAGGATTATAGGCATGAGCCACCACACCCAGCCCAGTCTTGCTTTTAAGCTTTGTTTTGTGGAACCACAACAGCATTTAGGATAAGACTAATTTCACTTCACTACTGATGCAAGATCTTTTTGACTATTCGATGTGAACTGTAAATTATGATTTATTATTTTTATCTGAAAAAAATACGTAAGTTGTGAGATTCCATATGAAAATTTTGAAATGATATTATTTGTTCAAATAGTACTTATTTTTATCAGATATTTGGTATGTTTTTAGAAAATCAAGTCAAATAAGTGATAGTACTTGATTTTTCATTGGCTTACTCATTTCAAAGTGAGAAAATGGGTCTTTTAAGTACTATATATTATAGCCAACAAAATATAGAACACAGACTAAACTAATGAAATGTATATATGTCATGGCCTGGGAATAGATAAACTATGATATAAGTTTTTGTTAGTATTTACTAAGAGAAAAAGTAGAACACAAATTGTTACATAGCCCTACACAGTTACTACTTTGTACTAGAAGTTTGGTTTTTAGCTTCCTAGGAGTCAAAGAGGGAAGAAAGCTTCTAGGTGATAATGGTTTTCTCTCTCCGTGATAGAAGAAAAATATACTAATTTTTTCCAGGAAGCATAATTTTTAATTAACATTTAGCTCTAAAAGAAATATCTCATGTAGGAAAGCATTGGTGAGTGTTTTCAAAAGTGCATCATACAGCACATACAACAATAAATCTTATACAGCTTTTTGTTACTACTTTTAATCAAAAGGTTTAATGGAACACTTTTGCAGTATTGTAATATTATAGGATGCATGTCTGAACTATTCTAATAATAAATAGAAATGGATGACCTGCTTGCCTTTCAAATAGTCCTTCATAAATATCACTTCTCTGAAGTAGATGTTTCATAAAGTTTTGATAGTTTGAACTCTAGCAAGAGTCTGAGTTACACATAACATTTATCTGTGTCTTTTGTTTAATAAGATGATATATAAAATGTTTATTGTTTAGTGTTTTATTTATGTAAATAATTCTGTATTTTAAAAGTTTTATTGGTAATCATTTTTAAAATCCTTTATACAGGTTTGATAACCCAGCTGCTGTAAGCCCAACTCCTACAAGGCAACTGACTTTTAACTACCTCCTTCCTGTGAATGCTTGGCTTTTATTAAATCCTTCGGAGCTCTGCTGTGATTGGACCATGGGAACAATACCACTTATAGAGTCGTTACTAGATATTCGAAATCTGGCCACATTTACTTTCTTTTGTTTTCTGGGGACTTTGGGAGTATTCAGTCTCAGATACTCTGGTGATTCCTCCAAGACTGTTTTAATGGTAAGAAACTTTTCTTAACTTTCCAAATGATGTTATATTCAGTTGAATAAGTAAGAAACTACCTTTAATTCAGCAAAACCATCTTTTTAGAAGCATTCCTTCCTTTGTTCAACAGCATCCCAATTTATAAAGATATTTCAGTTATCCCAAAATTCGCAGTTAATTTGCAGGCATAATTTGACATATGTTCAGCACATAAAATATTTCTTACCTTTATCCAACTAAATTATATACTTTTTGAAGAAATTGATTATACTGTATTTTATTTGTTTTCTTGGCACAGAGAAGAACGTCATATAAGATACACAACTAGCAATACAGAGCTTTTCAGTTCTCATGAGCAAGGTGGTTTTTATTACTCCCTTAGATAGCTTTTACTATGTTCAGAGAACTCTGATTATTTGAAAAGTTTGTGTGTGTGTGTCTGTGTGTGTTTGTCTGTGTGTGTGTGTGTGGTTATTTTTCTGTACTGTTTTCTGTTTTTTGTGTTTTTAATTTTCTTACCCTGCCTCATTTCATACTCGTAAGGGTTCTGTTTTCTCTTGCTTTTAATTATTAAAGACAGGCCCGGTGCGTTGGCTCATGCCTGTGATCCCAGCATTTTTAGAGGCCAAGGCAAGTCGATCATTTGAGGCCAGGAGTTCAAGACCAGCCTGGTCAACCTGGTGTAACTGTCGTCTCTACTAAAAATACAAAAATTAGCTGGACGTGGTGGTAGATGCCTGTAATCCCAGCCACTTAGGAGGCTGAGATTCACTTGAACAGGAATCACTTGACAAGAATCACTTGAACCAGGGAGGTGGAATTTGCAGTGAGCCGAGATTGCTCCACTGCACTCTAGTCTGTGTGTGACAGAGCAATACTCTGTCTCAAAAAAGTAAAAATAAAAATTTATTGAAGACAATAGTATATATTCTCAGGCATTTATTATATGTCAGAAAGTATGTTTAATGAATTACAGATACATAATTTTTTGCTGTAGCTGCTAGATTGATTTATTCATTTAATTAAAAACAGACTTTACCCTTCGTACAGTGCAGCATTTTAGGCACTGAGGTTTTGATAGTAAATACACAGTTCATGTTTCCAGAGAACTTACATTCTAGAGAAATTTGAATGTCTGAGATACAGAGTAGATTGAAAGATTGTGTTTTCTATTATCCTTGAACATGTTTGCCTTACTGTTGAAACATCCTGTTGGACATTTTGAACAGCACTTTTTGTCTGGAGTTCATAAAAGATACTTAAGCTACACATAGAAATTTTATTCATTAACATAGAGATGGTAATTGAAACCAGGATGTAGATAAGGTGGACTGTAGATGAGGTTATAGAGCAGCATTTCTCAACTGGGGTTTTGTCAGTTCTGTCCAAGATGGTAGCTGTTAACATTCTAGATGCACAGAAGTTCACTCATACTCATAATGGAAGCCTTAGAGTGTTTGGTGTTAATTCTCCCCAGGAAACAGTTGAGTGGGTTAAATACAGTAAAAAGAGAAGACATCTACAACTAGGTCTTGAGAAACTCCTATATTTAGATGTTGAAAAGAAGGATCCTAAATAGGAGACATATCAAATGAAGAGAAAGGTAGGAAAGTGTATTAAGAAAGACCAAACGGTTAACATTAACAGATGCTCTTGAAGGGGAAAGTGAGATCTAGAATCTGTTGGATTGGACCTCTTTTAGTCTGTAGTTACTTAAAGGAAATTTGTTTCTGTGCGGTGAGTGATTTGATAAGAAAGTGAAGAGAGCTAGTATAGATAACCTGTAGGAATAAGTTAACTTTGACTGTTTCAAAGGATGGGATAAACTTGATTTATTTCCTACCTAAGTAAGGGAAGACTATGCTGGTCAGGCAGTGGTTTCAAGTCAGACTGCTAATCTTATGTAGGGCTTGGGGGAAGCATTGAGATCTGGCATTGGTAGACCTTCAGAGGTAGGAGGGAGTGATGTCAGGGAGAGACTGTTGATTGGTTGGCATATAGAAGCATTTTTGTTGGAGTACTCAGCTACTCAGCTGACTTTTAGAAGAATGCGGATATCCCTGATGGGTTGGCTTGCAGGAACATATTTATTAAGTTGAAATGTTGATTGGTTAAGTGGTGGACTTAAGTTGATTAGTTAAGCAGGCTACTTGATACTATGGCAACAAAATCTTTCCTAAGATCATGGGAACTTGTTTTGTACCTGAGGTATGTAACGAATAGGGAAGGTAGCTTAAAAGATGTATTGTTAAAGATGTTTAAGGCTGGAGAGGCAAGAGCATGTTTAAATATATAGATAGGAAGAATACAGTTGATTAGAAAGTGGTTAATAAATTAGAGAAGGAATAATTGTTAGTGAAGTTTATGAGGAGCAGGAGATATGGAGCACAGGTTTGGCCTGAGATAGAAGAGACACCCCTTATGTTACAAGAAGAAAGAAAATGAATGTGGATGTTGGTAGGTTTAGCAGCAGGAAATTGAAGAAATTCTTGTTTTATGGCTTTAGCTTTCCCTGTAAATTAGGAAATGTAGTTGCCTGCTAAAAGTGACATGAGTCAACAGTTTGAGAAAAGTAATGAAGATTCAAAGCAGTCAAGAAGAGTGGAACTTTTGGCCGGGCGCGGTGTCTCAAGCCTGTAATCCCAGCACTTTGGGAGGCCGAGACGGGCGGATCACGAGGTGATGAGATTGAGACCATCCTGGCTAACACGGTGAAACCCCGTCTCTACTAAAATATACAAAAAACTAGCCAGGTGAGGTGGCGGGCGCCTGTAGTCCCAGCTACTCGGGAGGCTGAGGCAGGAGCATGGCGTAAACCCGGGAGGCGGAGCTTGCAGTGAGCTGAGATCCGGCCACTGCACTCCAGCCTGGATGACAGAGCGAGACTCCGTCTCAAAAAAAAAAAAAAAAAAAAAAAAAAAGAGTAGAACTTTCCAGAGAAACCTAGAAATCCTAAACAGTCTTAAGGATAAATTTGAACTTGGTGCTTATGCTTTTATGATAGTATTAATCTGTTCAGCTTAGGGACTTTCTCTAGCAGCGCATTGCCACTCTGATAAATACAGACAAAAGAAATAAATGGTAGAATACATCCAAAGCTGGAATTTTGCTAAAAGAAAGTTTAAAAAAAGGAGAGGTAGGGGAATTAAGGTTTCAGCAAATAAAATAATGGTGCATGTAATGTAAACTGAATTTAAAATGCATATAAAAATGGAACAGCTGTGGCCTTAAGCATAACTTTACTTTCGGTATAGTCCTAATAAATGTGCTATTTTTTATGGTGATATTTTCTGAAGATCTCTGGAAGGGATAAGTAGAACAAAGTAGTACCTACCAAAGACTAGTTACCATCTTATGCACTTATTAGATAAGATGTCATATATTTGTCAACAGCAAAATGTAAGTCGTTATTAATCCCCATTTTATTTGTAAAGAACTAACTGGGTTCAGTGGCTCATGCCTGTAATCCCAGTGCCTTGGGAGACAGAAATGGGAAGATCAATGGAGGCCAGGAGTTTGAGACAAGCCTGGGGAGACAGAAATGGGAAGATCAATGGAGGCCAGGAGTTTGAGACAAGCCTGGGCAAGATAGTGAGATCCCATCTCTAAAAAATTTTTTTTAATTAGCCAGGCATGGTAGTGCATACCTGTAGTCCTAGGTACTTGGGAAGCTGAGGCAGGAGGATTGCTTGAGCCCAAGAGTTCAGGGGTGCAGTAGACTATGATCATGCCATTATACTGTATCCTGGATGACAGACAAGACCCTGTCAAAAAAAAAAAAAAAAAAGGAAGAAGAAAAGAAAGACTCTTGAGGCAACTGAGTGGTTTGCCTTATGTAGGAAATGAGAAGTAAAGCAGATTTGTCTTGAACTCTTTGCTCTTTCTACTAATATCCTAACATTTAAGGACAGTTTATATTACTGGAAGAAGGAAATTAAAAGATAGTGATAGTTAACTAGGTTGACATACATTATTAGCATATTAGGACTTGTGAATAAGTTAATCATTAGAGGACCTATAGATTTTTCCTGAGAGTTTTTTTTTTTTTTTTTTTTTTTTGTATAGCTTATGCATCAGTCTACAATACACTTTTGGGTGAATTTAACACTTAATTCCTTCAAATGAAATTGCCTTAGGGTGGCCATGAATTAATAAGTATAATTTTTTTTTCAATGAACTACATACATATTCAGGAACTTTATCTGTTTCACATTTTTTGTCAAGCATCTCTGGGAAATGGAAAGTGAATTCTATGCACTCTTAGTTGTTCTTACCTTTTTGATTTTAAAAAACTGTAGTGTCAGACCTGTAAATTGGTATGATGGTGACCAGTTTGATGGTAGTGATTTTCCTCAGATTCAGTGTTGCCTTATTACAAATCATTAATGTGTGAACATTTGTGGAGAGAGTATTCTTTTCAATGTATATACCTCTGTATTTCACAAATTAAGTCAAATAGAAAAAGATATTCTTTCACCTTAGCCCATTAGAAGAGTCTCAAACTTGTGAAGCTAAAGTTTTAACTTGTTTATTCAATTAGGTACTATAAAACAAATCACGGTAACAAAATATGGAAGCAGATGTCCATAGAAACAGATTTCCTAATAGTGACCAAACTTATTTCCTTCACAAGCTATTTATGTGCTAGTGTTTTGTGGGTGTATAATGTGGAAACCACATGTCATCCCATTTTCAGAATGGTAAGAAATCTAAACATTTTTATGATGATTCATTTCATTGTTCAGTGTTATATTAGTAATTTTAGAAATTCTTATAGAATGAAAGACTGTTGATTTAAAGGGGGTCAGTTTTATTTTTATGCATACACCAAGCTTCTAGTTAAATACATTTAACCTTTCAGGATGTTATGTGAAGTAATGCTAAGGTACAGTAGTCTGCTGTCTTGTCTGAACAACACCTGATTTTGTTCCCTCAGTTTCCAATATCATGCGGTTCCTTAAAGTAGTAAAGTTGTAAAAATTGACATGTTTAAATTTTTTTTAATCAGCCTTTGTAGTTTTGATTTGTTGAAAAACCTATTAGCATATTTCATTATCATCTTATTTTTACCACACGCACATAGCTAGATGTGTAAAATTTTTATTTGTTTAATTTATATTCCTCCTAACTGAAGTTTTATGCCTTTTACCAACCTTTCCCCATCCTTCTCCCTCCAACCCTGGTGACCACCATTTACTCTACTTCTGTGAGTTCAACTTTTACAAATTCTACATACAAGTGAGATCATGTGTTACTTGTATTTCTGTGGCTGGCTTATTTCTATTAACATGGTGTCCTCCGGTTTTATCCATGTCAAAATGACAGGATTTCCTCTATTTTAAGGCTAAATAGTATTCCAAAGTGTATATGTACCACATTTTTTTCATCCAGTAATCTGTTGATGGATACTTAGGTTGTTCCCATATCTTGGCTATTGTAAATTGAATAATGCTGCAATGAACAGGGGAGGTCAGATCTCTCTTCAACTTACTGATTTCATTTCCTTTGGATCTATAACCAGTAGTGAGGATGCTGGATCACGTGGTAGTTCTATTTTTAATTTTTTGAGGAGTCTCCATACTGTTTGCTTAATGGCAATGCTAATTTACATCCTACCAACACTGTGCAAGTGTTTCCTTTACGTTCTTGCCAACATTTGTTATCTTTTGCCTTTTTGATAATAGCCATTCTTACAGGTGTGAGATGATATCTCATTGTGGTTTTAATTTTCACTTCCCTAATGATAGTGATGTTGAACATTTATATACTTGTTGGCCATGGGCATGTTATCTTCTGAGGAATATCTGTTTATCTCCTTTGCCCATTTTTTAAATTGGGTTGTTTTCTTACGATTGAGTTGTTTGAGTGTGTTATTTTAGATACAATTTCAAAAAGTACTTCCACTTTTTATTTAACTGGATGAACCTTTATTGTTTAATTTTTCTTAAAGATGTGAATATTTACATTAATTAAAGTTTTTATATTTTACTATGCAAGCATATTCTTTACAGAAAACCAGTGAGATAATAGCTAATTATGCTTCTCAAATTTAAAATGCTGTAATGGTTTAAATTTTAATTTCAAGGAGTAATCACTTCCAAGCACACCTAGAAATCTTGTTTTCGAAGAAAGTTCATAGATATCTTGTAATTATAACTTCTAGAATTCAAGATTTCCATTTCACCTTGCTTACATACATCCTGATGTTCGTTAATGCCTAAGTTGCCTTCTTTATGTTTAAATTAATATTCTTCACAGTATTATTAAAAATAGTTTACCAGTACACTATTCAAATTAAATGATAAAATATTTGAATTCGAGTATCAGATGCCCATATATTTCTTAATTTATTATAAATTTATTATAAATTGTTAAATCTTTTTTTTTTTTTTTTTTTTTTTTTTTTGTAGGCGCTTTGTTTAATGGCATTACCATTTATTCCGGCATCGAACCTTTTTTTTCCAGTTGGATTTGTTGTTGCCGAGCGAGTATTATATGTTCCCAGCATGGGATTCTGTATTTTGGTAGCCCATGGATGGCAGAAAATATCAACAAAAAGGTGAATTTAAATGTCAGTTCATGTAATGCTTACTATGGAATTAAGTATGACACATTTTAAAATTTAAGTATTTAGTTCAGTTTTCTAAGTCATGCTTTTGTATCTTTTGGTTTTTCATCTCCATAATCTCCACATTTGTCTTATAAGACAAGTTAGGAAAGCTCCACAGCACCTACTTATTCTGTGTTCTTCCCCATATTTATGCAATTTGATTTTACAGCCTGAGACAGAACAAACTTTGAGTCAGACCCAAATGAAAACAAGGATGTTACTGAGAATAAAGTCACAAATGACCATTGCCACTTCCATATTCAGTGAACTAAGATAATAGTCATCCTACTTAAGTGAGTCGTATTGAGTTAATATATATAAAATTCATATGGTAAGCGATCTGTAATTTCTTGCTATCATCACTATCTTCATTATAATCTTTGTATCCTAGTTGCCTCAGACTAACAGTTAAGGAAAACGTAGTCACACTATATATGCTTAGGAACTATCATTGTTATAGTTATTATCTCGTTGTATACTTAAGCTGTGGCACTAAAATTACCAAATCAAGCAAGTTGTTAAAGGTCAAGTAATACTGATGTAATAATATTAACTTTGAATTTGCAACTTGAAAAAGAAATAGTCACTTCTCTCACTTTCCCATTTTCTAGTCACCCCTAACCCCACAGAATTCTGACTTCTCTCCACTTCACCCTTAATATACAACAAAGTACCTCCTAGTAGCTAAACTAAATCAACTCTTTTAATTTAAAATTCATTTCCCTAGTGTCTGTAAAAAGTGTTTCTCTTGATTAATTCTTCTGGCTGTACCTGCTCTTTGAATATTTACATTTTTCAAAGTCTTATAGCCACTTTTTTCACACTGCATGTGTTCCACAGATAATCTCATCCATGTCCGCAGTTTTTTATTGCCATCTACCAAACCTTTTCTTTTAGCTTCTACCCATATATCCATTTATAATCACTACCCATTTTTGAATGCCTGCCATGTACTAAGGACCATGATAAACACTTTAGATTTGTTTTCTCATTTAATCTTGAACTTCTTAAGTCTATTTTGCAGATGTGAACATTGAAGCCATATTACCCAAGATCACACAGCTAGTAAATAACAGTCTTGTTTCAGATTTTACATCTGACTGCTTCTAATGACCATGTTCTTTCTCATCCATACTCATGTGTCCTAGTTAAGTGGATCTATCAAAACGAAAGAAATTAAACCATGTTATAGGAACAAAAACACAGACTCAGAGACTATTAACACTAAACAAGATCATAAAGATTATAGGTGAGGAATTGAGCCTTCAAATAATTAATCTAAAGTTGTATAAGTAATTTGCCTCTGTTTAATGAAGAGTCACTTTTACTATGCCTTTTAATAGACAATTTTAGCTTTACAGTAGAGAAATAAAGAATATCATGATAGCCTTGGTATAAATTGTAAGCAAAACATTTTCCAATGTGACCAGTGGTAAGGTTGACCAAACCTTTCTAAACTCAATTAAGAATACTCAGTTGTAGAAAATGGCAAAAAGGACTGTAAATATAAAAAGTCACATTTAAAAATTGATTTTATCCATTTATAATCATTTAATTTAAACAGAACTTTTGAAATACAGCCAATATTAGCATTTATAATGCAGTTGACTGGAAAGTCATATTCACAATATTTAATTTTTTTGGTGTTGTGTCCTCTAAAGTTGGGTGATCATTAGAATGAATTAGAATAAATTCACATCTGATATTTTAGGAGCATTTAAGATACTTCTTACCTCTGTTCTAAAAGGTAAAATGCTTTTGGTGATGAAGACAATTTTTTTTTGTTTTGCTTTTTTTCTCTTAAACAGTGTGTTTAAAAAGCTTTCCTGGATTTGTCTGTCTATGGTGATACTCACTCATTCCTTGAAAACATTCCACAGAAATTGGGATTGGGAATCGGAATATACTTTGTTTATGTCAGCCTTGAAGGTAAAGTGTTGTTCAGAATGACGGGAAAGTATGTCATCAGTGATTTCTTGGAACAATTTCTAAGCTGTTTTAACTTTGTTTTTAATTAGACATTTAACAGTCAAGATTAAGTACTTCACTAAAAGATTAATAAAAATAATTTGTTGTTTAATATATGCCATAACCAAATGCTCTGAATAATACTAAGCTATATGCCCAAAGCATATATGATAATTCCCTAAATGCTATACAGTTATTGGAAGCTCAAATGACACGATGTTTAAATCAGAATAGTATATTTCATTGGTTCTAAAGGTGCTCGTTTTTTTCCTTTTTTATATCTCTGAAATCAAGTAAGTCTTAGAGTGAAAAGCATCTTAAGTTAGTGTCCTTTTTTCTTTCTTAATGGTACTTAAAATAATAGTGAGTTTTATAATTGATGGCATCAATTCAGTAGAATAAAATGCACAGCAAAAAAAAAAAAAAAAAAATGTACCCAACGATGTGGAAAATAACCAGTGGTTACAATACCATCAGAAAGATAAGCATTGGCAGAAAGGAAGGACATAAGATTGTCCTGTAGAATGTACCTTATAAATTGGAAAAAGGTCTTTTAAAAAACAAAAATTTGTTTTTTTTAAAGGTTATCAGCAAAGATGTTTTCAAGCTCTCCCTTACCAGTACCCCTCTTCAGATACCTGAATTTTTACTTCCTTTGGACTATTTCTTAACTCTTTGTTGTTTAGCTTTATTGGATTGCCGCCTCATTCCAGTAGTCTGTGTGACTTCTTGATTCCACATCTACTTAAGATCAGATGACTCTCTTCTTATACAACTCAGTAACTCTACTCTCTCTCCCAGCTCAGAAGTCTGCCAACAAGTGAGACCTCATTACCATGCTTATTAAACCATACTCCTAGGAGACCAGTGGAGCCCCATAATTTTCCAGAATTTTGCTTATACTCACTCCCAGAACAGTGGTTGGAACCTATAGCCACAACCGCTGCAATTAGTTCCTTGGCTAAGTGTCATCTGTCTGCAAGAACACCACGGCAGTCTGTGAACTTTGAAAACACAGATTGACTCAGAGGTTTAATCTCAGGGTTTCCGTTACCATAATGGACTACATAAATAACTTTAAATATGTCAAGTCTAAAAATAAGTCATCAGTGCAACATTTAAACACATTCTCATGTTCCAGTGCTTTTGCTCCTAAAAATACAAATGGTAGAGCAGAAGTTTTGAAACACCACTGTACTTTCATCAAATAACATTTTCAGTAAAATGTTAATATATAACATGAATGAAATAAGACTGTTATGGTTTTAGTATGTTGGTGTTCAGGTGAAGGGAGAGTAAATTTGGTGAAGCAGTCTTTATTTGACTCCTGTGTCATCCCCAGAGACATTTCCATAGAACATTATTTTCTTAATAGTATACCAAAGAAATATTTGTATGAACTGGAGTCTATCTGTGCTTGTATTTAAGGTAAATAAAAATAATGCCAAACTATGGAATAATGTGGGTCATGCTCTGGAAAATGAAAAGAACTTTGAGAGAGCTTTGAAATACTTCCTACAGGCTACCCATGTTCAGCCAGGTAAGCATTATTAACTAATAAATTCATGAATTTTATTTTTAAAAAAGTTTTGATTATCCATGGGGGAAATAAGATAGAGTTTATTTACTTTTATTCTAAGTGACTTGAATACTAGAGTTCAGTGCTTGCTTATTTTGAATTGGATTACATATAATAGCCACTTAATATCAGACTGATGCCTGTATTCAGTATCAGTATTCCCTGATAGTTCACACCTGTATTCCCAGCACTTTTGGAGGCTGACACAGGAGGGTCAGTTGAACCCAGGAGTTCATGACCAGCCTGGGCAACAAAGCAAGATCCTGTCTCTACAAAACAAAAATTAAAAAATTAGCCAGGCATGGTAGTGTGGGCATGTAATCTCGGCTACTTGGGAGGCTCAGGTAGGAGGATTCCTTGAGCCCAGGAGTTCAAGGCTGCAGTGAGCTATGATCACATGGTTATACCACTGCACTCCAGCCTGGGTGACAGAGTGAGACTCTGTCTCAAAACAAACAAAAACATTTATGGATTTTTTTCTTAACATAGAGTTGTTGGGTGGCATGGATATGGATAAGCAATTTTGGTGGAATGATGGGTACAAAAGCCTGATGGTAGTGAGCTTAAGAGAATGGTTAAAGAATAATTGGATACAGTTCATATAGAAAACTCTTTTGAAGGGTGTTGATAAGAAATAGTGGTAGTGCTGGGTATGGAGTCAAGAAAGGATGGTAAGATAAGAGGGTTTTGGCTTTGTTTTTTAAGCCAGTTTGGGCCAGAAACAGTGGCTCAAGTCTGTAATCCCAGCACTTTGGGAGGCCAAGGTGGGCAGATCACTTGAGGTCAGGAGTTTGAGACCAGCTTGGGCAACATGGTAGAACCCCATCTCTACTAAAAATACACAAATTAGCCAGGCACTGTGGCAACTGCCTGTAATCCCAGCTACTTGGGTGACTGAGGCACAAGAATTGCTGGAGCCTGGGAGGCAGAGGTTGCAGCGAGCCAAGGTCGCACCACTGCACTCCAGTCTGGGTGACAGAGTAACACTCTGTCTCAAAAAAAAAAAAAGGTGGTATGGTTACATGTTTTTCTCTTGCAACTTTTTAGCTATAATAGTGATGGCATACACATGGAAAATTCTGTTAAATAGGATTAAAGTTTTGTCAGTTGTGTATTACTAATCAAGAAAGGGTTTAAGGAGTGAATAAATGATGAACCACCAAATCTAAGCTGATTAAGAAGGGATGCAAGAGAGGATGAGGGATGGAGGAAAGGTAACAAGATCAGTGGATCTGAGGAATTGTTGATATCTGAGTAGGATGTAGCTAGAGCAGCAGTATTTTTCGATAGGAGTGCTATTGGCATTTTTAGTGTAGAACTGTATTACAGAAGGTGTACCAGACATGGCCCCCATCCACCAAATGCCATCATTATTTTCCATTCAGAGTGATGACCAAAAAGAAACCTCCACGCATTACTAAATATCCTTGAAGGGGTGCAGCGTGTCGGACACTGTTGTTTTCTTCTAGTAAGTACAACTATGACCATTGCACTAACTGGCTAAGGTAGAAAGAAGGTGAAAATCATTTGGGAAAAAAGTCATCAAGACCACGGTATTCAAAGATTAATAGCTATATGGATTATGAAATCACTAAATCATTAAGAATTTTGACAAATGTAATGTTAGAGAAAGCAACAGGGAGCCAGAGTCTATGATCCAGGAATTGGTGACTACAACACTAATAGGAATAGTCGATAATAGAGTTAAATTACAATCAGAGATGAGTATGGTAAAAGGAGAGAGAATTGTCCAAAAATGGCAACATGGATCAAGGAAGAAGGTATCTGTTTTTCCCCCAGGCCCAGTGTCACAAAGGATAGAAAAGAACACAGTCACCACTTGAAAGGGCTAAAGGTAACCATGTCTCCAAAACAAAGCTAAGTTTCAATTAGAGAAAGGTGAAGAAAAAGTTGTGAAAATATAACTGATGGTCTAGCCTTTCAGTTTTATCTCCGTTAGACCTTCATGTAGTTTAGTTTTTCTTGGACTATGGGATTGATGTCCTGTACTTCCTTACTTCTTTGCCTTTATTTTCTTCCTTGAGATTAGAATTTCTCCCTTCTCCCTTTCCTCCCATTTTCCAGTGACTTCTAAAACTCTTCCTATCTTTCCAGCTATAAGCAAATAGTTTTCATCTGTAAAACCCCTTAACTTCCTCTCTATCTTTCCTATATTTGTAATTTTCTATTTAGTGCTATATTTTATTTTAAATACAAATTTATTTAAAATATTTGTTTAAACTGTGGAGCTTCCTTGGGGTAGCAGGAATATCTGATTCATTTTTGTACCCCAGCGTCATCAAGTAGGGTCCTATGCGCAGTCAGCAGTCACTAAATATTTTAATTCATTACTTTCTTAAGTCTTGAGATGTACAATGCATGGATTAATTAGATTCTAGGAGTTTTTAGAGAAGCAGCCATCTTTGATTATCAGGCACACAAGGGCTTTGAGACTGAGATGCTACTTAGGCCTCTCAGACTCTTCTTGCTTGTTTCTAAAATGGGATCTATTTTAGAAATCTGTCTCACAGCATTGTTGTAAATACTAAGTTAAGTGTGTGGGGAGTGTGTGTACACATTCAGTTTTGTCTAGTGACTAGTGTGCCTATCACAGGATGTTGCTGATATGGACACTCAGTTTTTAAATGATTTTCCCGCTCATTGTCAATTGTCACTAATTGCTGTTTTTGAGATATTTGTTGAACCTTTCTTCTTCAGTTTGATTTCACTATCACACTTTCAGAATTGCTCTTTCTATTAATAATAAGCCATGGGATAGGAAAACAAGTAAACCAGTTTATTATAATGTGTTATGAATAAAGCATTTAAACTTAGAAACATTGAATGTGGCATCTAGAGGTTTCTTGGCTTATTCCATGTTTTTTTAAGCTGTATTCTTCCTAGATGGGTTTGACAGATGAAATGACATGTTATTTTACTGTATGTTTAGAGTTAGATAGGTTAGATGGGGCAAGACAGTAACCAAGATAAGGTTAAAAGGGACAACTAGCGTGATGGTTAGTTAAAAGTTTTGACTCTGGCGTCAGACCTTTTCTCAAATTTAGTTCAGTCACTCTAAGTTTTCTATCTACAAATTTGAAGTAATAATATCTCCATTCTTTTGTATGGATTATGTTAAATACTGGTTATATAAGACTTGGGCCAGTTTCTAGGCAATAATGTATATTCAGTAAATATGAGCTGGTAAATATTAATGGCATTATTTTCACTGGAGCCAGGAAAGGAGGTTACCAAGTGTGTCCTACAGACTCTGGCTGAGTGACAGATGAAAGAGGTATGCTGACACAGGTATTTTGCCTGACAGTGCAGCTGGGAGACCTCACGGCTCAGCACCACCGATGAGAGAGTGCAGCAGCCATCGAGAGAGTGCACCCCCCATAAGCCAGCCCTGGTCACATTTATTTAATACAGATTTAATGATAAAGGCTTGGAGCAAACACAATTTGTATGTAATAAACATTGTCAACCCCCCGAGTAGAGAGCAGTCCTGTGCGCAAGTGATCAAAGATTGGTTTCTGGAGACAGGAGTAAACAAATTTATCTAGATAAGTTCCTTTACATTCCTTTGTTATCTACCCTTTGCTCTCAGGCTCTGGATAAGAGAATCTGGCTGCCTTCAGCCATAATTCCCTTCTGAAGCTTTTGCAAAACCTCCCGACCTTCCAAAAAGGTTTGCATCTTTCCCGACTTTTCCCACCACCCTGACCGAATTCCTACATCTCCCCCTTTTCTGTTTTTTGCATCAAGTTTTGTTGATTGAAGAGTACAGATGTGTGCAGCAACAGGTTTGTCAGGCGCAGCAGTTATAACTCATATTCCAGCTTTGCATCCTAGAATTAGTAAGTAACATAAGACAAGCATGAATACAATTAGTAATATTCTTTTCCAATTAAGGAGTGACATGTAGTGTTACTTGGCAGCTCAGTCCAATGTGTGTCGTTACTAAGGAACCCCACTGGGGGTATGTTAATCCCCCCTAGCCAAGCAGTTACATTATTAGAGGCCGGGAAGGGGGTGTCTGCCCAGGTAACAGGGTGAAAGAAAGACGGATTTAGAAGATGGGCCTAATAGAGAGTAGCAGGTACAGATAGCAGGCAAAGTGAGAGAATAAGAAAAACCAATGTCCTACGAGAGTTGTAATGTACAACTGAAAGCATAGTAAGGAACAAATTATCTGGAGTGAATAGTGTCTGTGTCCAGAACAGGATTCACTCAGCCTCCTGAATTGTCTTCGTCAGCATCCCCCAGGTAATGTCTGGGGCTTGTGTCATTCGAGAAAGCCGCATCCTCTGGGGCTGCTGGCCCTGCAGGGTCATTTCCTTCATTTCTGATACCAGGTTGGGTCCTAGTGACACCATAGTATGGTTTGATGTGTCATGCTGGAATCCATAGAGGACCTGAGGGGTTGTGAATACAAGCATATCCTCTTCCCCATGTTAAATCATTTGGACCACACCATACATTACTATTTACATCTTTCCATAAAACCATAGGTTTTATGTTTTGAAGGGCTTTAGTGAAATGCTTTTCTATGGCTGATTGAAATTTATCATCTAAATTTTAAAAATTAAGGGTGAATAAGGCTTACACCAATAGTGTTGCAGGATCCTTACTTATATTCTCCCTTTTTTGTTTTTTGAGCTTATTTTTAAGGGTAGAGTGGACACATTCTACTATGGCCTGTCCTTGAGAGTTATAAGGGATACCTGTGGAAGATTGGATGTTCCATGTGTGACAAAATTGTTGACCTTGTGAGCTGGCATAAGCCAGACCATTATCAGTTTTAATTTTTGTGGGCCACCCCATAAACACAAAAATTAAGAGAAAATGTTTAATAACATATTGGGAAGACTCTTCAGGAAAAGCATGTGTGGTAATTAGGTGAGAATTGGTATAAGTGGATACATGTGTATCTGAGTTTTCCAAATTCAAGGATGTGAATAAGATTTGTTTGCCATAACTGATTAGGTTCTAGTCCTCTAGGGTTAACACCTGTTGAAGGAGGGCACGTGCCTGTGAGTTGGCAATGTGGGCATTGTAAAATAATTTGTTTAGCTAGTCTTTGCGTAAGTTGAAATTGTTTAGTTAAGTTTCTTCAGTTTTGTTGGAAAAAATTGATGCAATTGGATGGCTTGGTCAAGCAGTGATGTCATAACCTATAGATCTGCTTGTTCATTGCCATTAGCCAGTGAGTCAAGCAGTGGGCTGTGGGCTTGAGTATGTATGTTAAAAATAGGATGTGTATGTTGATCCAGCAGTTGCTGAAGTTGAAGAAAAAGTGCACACAGGTGGGCTCGAGAGAGGACTTAATGAAGTCTGTCTTAAGGTTCTGTGATAAATAAACAGAGTAAGCAGAGTCATTAACAATATTGATAGACTGAGCAGAAAAGATCTCCAGGGCCAATATTAAGGCTCCAACCTCAGCTCTCTGAGTGCTAGTAAATCCAGAACAAGTGAGGGAATTATGCAGTTTCCACCAAATAACCACTTTTCTATTTTTACCAGCACCATCAGTGAAAAGCGTTAAAGCTTTAGGTATGGGGGAGTGAACTACTTTTGTAGACACAACTACAGCAGTACGAGATAAGAACCGAAGTAGTTTGTCAGCAGGAAGGGCATGCTCTGTATGGCCTGCGTAATCAGACAGTGCTATCTGAAGATCTAGAGATAGAGACAATATTGCTTTGAATTGCTTTTTACTCAAAGGAATTCTTATGACATCAGGGTCATAATCTAGAAACTGATTGCATTGTCTGCAGCCTATATAGATGACTTTAGTAACTAGCTGGATATAGGGAGATAGTGTTTTAGTCCCAGTACATGAGCAAAAAACCCATCCTAGGAAGCATAGCCCTGGAGCTGTCTGTCCTATTAATCCTGTTAGGGAACGTTTAGTAGGAAAAACAAACAGTTGAACTGAATATTGCAGGTCTATGCAATCTAGTTACCTCTGAGAAACAGCTTGCTCTATTTCCTCAATTTCCCTTTTTGCTGCAAGAGTTAAATGCCTGGGAGAATCTAGGGTTGTATTGCCCTGTAGGACAGAAAACAGGTTTTGTAACTTATCAGTAGTTATGCCCAAGATGGGGCAAAACCAATTATTATCGCCCAGTAATTTTTGATAATCATTTAAGATATGCAAGTTGCTAGTATTTAATTTAACCTTTTGAGGTCTTACTGACCAGGAAATTAGTATGTATCCAAGATATTTTGAAGGAGAAGACAATTATACTTTTTCATGTGCTGCGATTAAACCTCTTAGCTGTGTATTCTTTATGACAGAGGCATATAAACTTAAAATTACTGGCTCCGTTGGGGATGCTAGTAAAATATCATCTATAAAATGAATAATCTTGCATTTAGGAAATTCTTTTCTACTTGGGAGCAAAGCCTGATTTACATGATACTGACACATGGTAGGACTGTTCAGCATCCCTTGAGAAAGCACTTTCCAATGAAATCAGTGAGCCGGCCTTTCATTATTGATAGCTGGTATTGTAAACGCAAATTTTTCTCTGTCCTGTTCTGCAAGGGGAATAGTATAAAAACAGTCCTTTAAGTCCATAATGACTAAAGGCCAATCTTGAGGAATCGCTGCGGGGTAAGGGAAACCCTGTTGAAGAGGCCCCAAAGGTTACAAATTAGCATCGATAGCCTGCAAGTCATACAGAAGTCTCCATTGGCCAGACTTTTTGGGAATGACGAAAATGGGTGAATTCCAAGGACTGTGTGATGGTTCTATATGGCTGGCTTTTAATTGCTCCTCAACTAATTCATGGACTCTTTGTAATTTTTCTCCCTTTAAAGGCTACTGTTCTACCCAAATAGGATTTTGAGAGAGCCATGTCAGGGGTAGGGGAGCAATAACAGTGGCCATTATTAGAGGTCTGCAAAATGACCTCAATTAACCCTCTCATAAATGGGCTAGCAGCTCTGTTTTCTTTAATGCTTTTCCTTATCTCTTTATAAGTGTTAAAGTAATGGGTCCATATACCCCATTGCCTTGTTGATCTTGCATTACCGGGCAAGAGCTCCCCTTCTAATGCTGCTTACCTAAGACAGAATCCCATAGCTGTAGTGTATCCCTTGTCTTTCTTTCAATTTATTGAAGGAGGGGGCTCAGGCAAAACCTCAGTTTCCTCTTTGGTATTTTGCCCTTTACTGGCGGGGCTGAGGGAGAAGGAGGAGGCGGTAAGGTAGGTAATGATTTCTCCTCCCTTCCCTTTTTAGGTTCTTCTGTGTAGTGCGGGACCAAAGCAGCCCTAACTAAGGCCCATAACATTAGAGATGTTACTGGGACCTCATACCCTTGGGCATGATGTTAAGATTTCTCCACACTTGTTCTCAGAGTCCTATGTCTAGTGTGCCTTCTTCTGGGAACCATGGGTTATGGGAAACAGCAGTTTGCATTGGGTCCCTTATGAGCCTGCAAAACTGAGGCTCCACTAGCTTTAA
The DNA here is from genome assembly GCF_043159975.1 of Macaca nemestrina. Taxonomy (NCBI): domain Eukaryota; kingdom Metazoa; phylum Chordata; class Mammalia; order Primates; family Cercopithecidae; genus Macaca; species Macaca nemestrina. The sequence continues at coordinate 45,087,917 of NC_092134.1, read as the reverse complement.
GCAGCTGTTTCAGTACTTTTATATGCTGTTTCTGTTGAGCCAATAACCACTGTCCCATGATGAAGCCCTAGCCTGAACAGTTCCCTCGAACTTGCAAATCCCGAGCGGGCACCAATGACTTACTGCGCAGTCTCTTCATCTTCGTTTTTGAGGGTTCCATCGCAATCCATTGCAGCGTTCCTCATACGGGGCACCACCTGCCGAGTCTGTCCCACAGACTCTGGCCGAGTGACGTATGAAAGAAGTATGCTGACACAGGTATTTTGCCTGACAGTGCGACTAGGGGACCGCATGCCTCAGCACCGCCAACAAGAGAGTGCAGCAGCCACCAACAGAGTGCAGCCCACCCTAAGCCAGCCCCGCTCGCATTTGTTTAGTACAGATTTAATGATAAAGGCTTGGAGCAAACACAGTATGTGGGTAATAAACATTGTCGACCCCCCGAGTAGAGAGCAGTCCTGTGCATGAATAATCAAAGGTTGATTTCTGGAGACAGGAGTAAACAAATTTATCTAGATAAATTCATTTACATTCCCTTGTTATCTACTCTTTGCGCTCAGGCTCCAGATAAGAGAATCTGGCTGCCTTCAGCCACAATTCGCTTCCTAAGCTTTTGCAAAATCCCTGGCCTTCCAAGAAGGTTTGCATCTTTCCCTATAACTTTTTCTTACAACTTTTCCCACCACCCTGACCAAACTCCTACAGGAGGTAGCAAAAGAGACGTATAATGCAGGGAAGAAGGCTGAAAGTGAATGGATAGCAAATGGCTCTGTAGGTATATTTGTTCATCAGGCATGTATTTGAAAATTTACCATGTGTCAGACACTGTTTTAAGTGCTGGGGAATTCAGAAGAAATAAAACAAATTTCCTCCCTTCATGGAGTTTCCATTCTAAATAAAGGCATAAACATAAGTAAACAAATACCACATGTAAATATATATACATATGTACACATGAAATATACATTACACATATGTATGTACATGTGTATTTATATGAAAGTGATAAAAGCTATAAAAAGGGCATAGAGATTAGAAATTTTCAGAGGAAGTTTCTTTGAGATGACAATAAAATGAGAGAGCAACCTTTGCACATATACTCTGGTGTAATTTTGAGTATCACTGGCTATGCAGAAAACAGTAAAGCTGGAAGATCATTTAGAAGGCTTTTGCAGTAACCCAAAGAAATGATTGAGTTGTAATTTTTTTAATAGCAGTCTTGAAGTACATTTGACATACAATAGACTATACATGTTTAAAATATATAATTTTATAAGTTCTGGCATATGTATATTACCTGTGAGACCATAACTACAATTAAGATACTGGAAATATCCATCAAACCCCTCAAATTCCTTGGATCCTTTTCTAATACCTCTCTCTTACCCCTTTTCACCCCAGCCTTCTCTAAGCAAAAGCTTTCTATCAGTACAGATAATGTGCTTTTTCAAAAATTGTATATGAATGGAATTGTACTCTATGGACTCTCTTTTTTTTTTTCCTGGCTTTTTTACTCTGCACAGTTATTTTGATACTCATTCATGTTGTTGTATGAATCAAAAACCCATACCTTGGTATGGCTGAGTAGTATTCCTTCACGTGGATATACCACAGTTTGTTTATCCATTTACCTGTCAATGAATGTTTGGATTGTTCGCAGTTTGGAGCTGTTACAAATATGGCTGTTACAAACATTCATATACCAGTCTTTATGGATATATGTTTTATTTCTCTTAGGTAAAAACCTGAGAGAAGAATGGCATGGTCATATGATTTGTGTATGTTTAACTTTTTAAAGGCTGCTAAATTATTTTCCAAAGAATGTATTTCCCACCAGCAGTATAGGAGAGCTCTCCTGACTTTCTTAATTCTTCATTTGCTGAGAATTTTTAACACAAATAAATGTTGGATTCTGTCAAATGCTTTTGTGCACCATTTGAGATGATAAGCTTTTTATTTTTATTTTTTGGTCTGTTAATATAGTGGATATCATCGATTGAGTTCATAATGTTAAAACAACCTTACCTTCAGTAATACACAATTTGATCATGACTTATTATCTTTATTATATTTCTTAAAATGCTATTGGTAATTTTTACATCTATATTTATGAAGGATAGAGAGTTCCTAGGAGATTCCAGATATTTATAAATTTATCTTTTTAAATAAATTTATAATTTTGTGGACATCCAAGGAATACTGAAAATCTACATAGTTGCCTAAGCCATCAATGTGAGAATACTTCACTGTTGGGCAGCTAATATATCACTGTTGGGCAACTGTGTATTAGTCATACACAGTTGCCTGAAAATTTCCCAGCTACATCACATTTGCATCCCTAGGCAGGATGACTGAGACGACACGTGAACCAGTGTCTAATAACTACTGTCATTTCAAAGAATGGTGAATGTAAACCTGTGTACATAGGTGTTTGTTACTATTAAAAACACATGCAAACATTCATGCAGATAAGTTGATAACCTTTAGCAGTGAGGTAAGTTCCCTTCTAATCTTTTGTTTTCCTAGTGAAAATATGATATTAGAGATGTGAGGAGAGATAAGAAATGAAATATATTCAACTAGGATTCTGGAAAATTAACTGATTATAGAAACCTCGTATTGACAAACTTAGGCTACATTTGAGATTTGTGAGGTCCTCATTTACAATTGAATTAAAAGCTAGATTGTTAACTCATGCTGCTCTTTTGGATAGGTACTCATAAGAGTGGGTTTATTCTTTGAAGTTCCTTTAGCTCTTTAGTCATTTAAATGTCATTGATTTTTTACATCTTGCCTTATTTTCTTACCTTTTTTTAATACTTAAATTTATCTTAAAAGTGATACTATTTTCCCCTCTAGAATTTTAAAACTTTGTAAATTATAAAGAATTGCTTAGAAATTATGTCTTTCATTTTATTAGCTGTATTGAGTGGCCTTTTTGATGCTAAACGCTATCTAATTGCATCTCTGCTCTTTGAAAACATAGGGCTGCTATACTTTAGTGTCTGAAGTCTACATTAATGACAATATCTCCTGGCCATAATTCTAAGAACATGCTTTCAGTGGATAGTAATTCACCACATTTTTTTTCTAAGTATATAACCTTTCTTTTCTAACATTGGTTGGGGATAATCTCAATAACATTTTAAATACTCAGCTGGCATAATTACACTTTTATTTTAACAAATTTTCAGTTTATTCTTAAATTCTTAGGGTATAATTACTTTTTTCAGGTTCTATGTACCTTAGCTTTTCCTAAATAACATTCTGAGCTCTATAAACATGGTATGGATTTATCTGGTTTAAAAAAATAGTGATATAAAAGCAAAGACTACTCTGTATTTTTTAATTGACAATAATAGTATATATTCATGGGATATATAGTGATGTTTTAATACATATAATGCAAGCAAATACCCTGATCTAGTCACTATACTGTGTATTTTTTATATGCAGTTGGTAAAAATGATTTTCAGCCCTGATTCTACATCAGAATTGCCTTTGACACTTTTTATAAACATATTTTTGCAGATTTCGTTTCTGAACAGTATGTTTTGATGGACCTAGGTGGGGCTGAAGTATCTGAATTTTTAAAAACTACACAGGTATTCTGATTTGCAGCCAGAATTAAGAATGGCTAGCTTAAACTTTTTTTGCTTGACCCCTCCTGGCTCCATGAGACTCAGCAATACATCTAAAAAGAAAAAAATCAACTTCCTTACTCCTAAACTTAACTATAATCAAACCTGGACTGCATCTGCCAGTTTTTGTGCAGTGCACACAGTTGCCAGCCTAAAACAATATATAGCAAATTCTTAGGACTGTTACTCGGGAAATGCCCAAGATATATATGCTTGGCCCCTATGTGTCCTAGGAGCTGCAGGCAGAGAATTATTGCACAATTGCAAAATAATTGGTGTCACAAGGCAAGTAGTAATCATAATGAACCTTTTCATGTCTGTTAGTTCATGATGAATAAAAAACTGTCTGATTTAAGATCCTCTACCTTCCTTCTATCATTATTCCAGACCTTTGAAATATTTGCTGGCAAGTATATCCTTTTAGAAAGCTACTGTACAATGAATCCTCATATCTTTCCTATTTCAACTGCATTTTTTTTCCTATCCCTGAATAAATTTGCTGGGATTTTTATTTTCCACATCGGAAAATAAGACATAAATTCCTGACATTCTAAAATTAACACAGCCTTTTTTAAAAATCTAAAATTAATTTTAAGGAGTTTATTATCATTTAAAAGAGGTGGGTCACTGCATCTTAAGTAATATGATTATCATTATTTTCCATTATACTCTCATTCTAGCCACAGTCACAAAAATTTTAAAAAATCATATGCCAAAGTTTTTTTCAGTCTCTTTGCCCCTGTTCCACCATGATGCATATTTGTTGTAACACTAGAAATAATTCTAAAAATCCTTATGATTCATTTCACTTGTAGAGTTGAGCTATACCTTTTGAGTGAATTTCTTAGCTATGAGATTAAGTAAATGGAAGCAAGCTTTAGTATAGTAAAATACAATGAAGGAAGGTAATAAAATTTTTTTCATAACCTTTATCTCTTATGTCTCAACTCTTCAAAAATCCATTCAAATAGTTTTTTCATGCCATGTATGTATTTTCTGTCTTTACATGCTTTAAGTAAATTTGTGTTTAGCATTGGTTTTAAGTTATAACAAGTTAAATTACAAGAACTTTAAGGAAGAAGCAGGACCTGTTGCCTGCTTTTGCATTTGTCTAGTGGGTTTCTGAAAATACGTCTTCTCATTAGTTACATTGAATACTTGTTTATATATCGAATACATTGAATCATTTCATTGAGTATATTGAGTATATCAGTTGTATACTTGCCAACACATGATTGTTTTAAAATTTTAGATGATATTGGTGCCCATATGAATGTAGGAAGAACTTACAAAAATTTAAATAGAACCAAAGAAGCTGAAGAATCTTACATGATGGCTAAATCACTGATGCCTCAAGTAAGTTGCCATAATTTATTCTGTTGTGTCATATCTATTAGATGTCCATATTGAATAGAATTATCTAGAAGGAAAATCTTTATCTTTTCTTCAGTTGATATAAAAGTAAAGTGTCTAATGAATCATCTATTCCTATAAGTTTTAGAAAGAATTACATTTTTCTAGCTCACTTAATGTAATTTTTTTTTTTTTTTTTTTTTTTTGGAGATGGAGTCTTGCTGTATTGCCCAGGCTGGAGTGCAGTGGCGCGATCTCAGCTCACTGCAACCTCCACCTCCCGGGTTTAAGCAATTCTTCTGCCTCAGCCTCCCAAGTAGCTGGGACTACAGGTGTATGCCACCACACCCGGCTAATTTTTGTATTTTTAGTAGAGATGGGGTTTCACCATATTGGACAGGCTGGTCTCAAACTCCTGACCTCGTGATCCACCCACCTTGGCCTCCCAAAGTGCTGGGATTACAGGCATGAGCCACCATGCCCAGCCGTAGCTCACTTAATTTTAAAAATTGTTTTTACACAGTCCATTTGTAAACACTAAATTCATAAAGTATGAATTTTAGATATTCTTGATTATGAGTTATCAGCGAGTTATATGACTTTAAATATTTTATGTATATTAAGCATACTATTTGACATTATTCCTATCAAAAAATAAATAAAAGTGATAAAATTAATAGATACATCTCTTGCTATATTATGTCTATCAGTTGTTATAATGATATAAGATTCATTAAATATAACATAGTATCAAAATTGGAAAATCTGACTCTGTGTCAATTTTCATGTTATCAGCAAAATATTTTTGGGTTGTGACAATAGGGTAATTCCAGAATACTGAGGACTCACTTATCTGGTGAAGTTTGGAAATTAAACACTCTAACTGATTATTAAGTTAAGATTCTTATAATATATAGTATATATGGATCCAGACTTCCAGTGAACACAATAAAAATTAGATATGATAAAAACCAATAACAAATACAATTTAACTGTTATAGTTAAGGATTAAAATAATCCTTAAAATGTCATACAGTTCAACTTTAAACCCTGTCACCATTAATATGACTATAAATATTATCACAATTGAGAAAACTTCAGCCCAGCTTAAGCAATTTTTTCTGAGGAAATAAGACTGTGCTGCTAATGTTACCACTTTATTAAAAATAAATAATAAAAATGTAAAAGAAAACACACAAAAATGTAAATAAATATATTTTACTTATAGTATCCTCAAAAATGTAATTAAATAATACTTTGTGCCATTAAGGATATATTTTTTCGTTCATGCCACCTCAGTGGATTATTGTTAGCTTTTTATTTGTATCTATCTTTTTCTGAAGTCAAACAAATCAGAACTTATAGAAGTCAAGCTCTCTGAGGTTTGATCAAAACAGGAATAGAACCCCGATCTCTCAGGCCAGTGTATTTTTTACACTATGTTCTGTGTTATTTTGAATTAGCCAATAGGAATATGTACTTTTGATTTTTGATACTGAAATATCAAATCATGAAAATGCCTTTTCTTCTAAACAGATTATTCCTGGTAAAAAATATGCAGCCAGAATTGCCCCTAACCACCTAAATGTTTATATCAATCTGGCTAACCTGATCCGAGCAAACGAGTCCCGACTGGAAGAAGCAGATCAGCTGTACCGTCAAGCAATAAGCATGAGGCCCGACTTCAAGCAGGCTTACATTAGCAGGTATCCCAGTTCAACTTAAAGCTATCATTATGGAATATTGAAACTGCATCTCCATGTATATTTTCAATGAATTGGCTTTTTTTGGGAAAAAAAATATATTTTTAATAATCTTAGCAACCAAGTGCATAGAAGGGCATAACTTTTTAGACTGACAGTCAGATTTTATTGATTTGAAATTAACAAGGGGAATCCCTAACTTGCAATAGCCAACTTAGGTTTTGTATTAAGAAAAGGGTAGAAGCAGCTCTATCTTAGTTTCATTTTCTTCCCATCACCAAAATTGTTCTTTTCCTATTTAAATTAAAACTTGAAACTTACATTTTATAGTAGTTACTTCTAATATCAAACTCTCAGGAACTTTCTGGGGTTTTAGAATTGATTGGTCATTGATGCCTTTGACACAAAGAAAACATCTTGGTTCTCAGCAAAAAAAAAGTTTTCTGGTACTACATGTTAAAACTTCATTTATTTTCTTATGTATGTGTTATCACTTGTATTACTTTTGAGGAAAAAATGTTTTTAAACTTTATTTTGTAGCCTGGTCCAGAAAACTAATAGTAATTCATAACATTTTTTTTGTGGGGAAAGTACATTCTGAATTTAAGTTTTTGAGATAAAATCTGTTTGTAAGTTGGGGTTGTCTTTGTTCAGCCGTGCCCAGTACTTATTGAAGCCCATTGAGTTTAGCAGGGCTGTATCGCTAAATAACACCTGTCATGTATTAATCCGTAAAGAACTATTCAACAGTCTCTACGTTAAAAAAATAATGATTTGGACAAACATTCATTCTAGAAGTGGTTTTAATGAGGATATTAATTGTTGTTCCTTTTATTCCTGTGCTGATACTATAGGAAAGAGTAGTATTATAAGAACAACTCTCATATCACTACTTAAATATGATTTGTACATATGTAAAAATAATTATTTAAGCAAAATTACTTTTTAAAATTTTCTAATGGAAAATAGAACCACATACAGTGGTTTCTTAACTGGTCCTCAATTCTAAGTGTGTTTCTCAAAATTATCTATAGGTCAGACTCATCCATCCCACTCTTCCTGATCAGCTTTTTTTAGTCCTTTTTCTGTTTGTTTGTTTGTTTGTTTGTTACAGAGTCTCGCTTTGTCAGCCAGGATGGAGTGCAGTGGTGTGATCTCGGCTTACTGCTACCTCTGCCTCCTGGGTTCAAGTAATTCTTGTGCCTCAGCCTCCCTAGTAGCTGGGACTACAGGCACGTGCCACCATGCTTGGCAAATTTCTGTATTTAGTAGAGACAGAGTTTTGCCATGTTGGGCAGCTGGTCTCGAACTCTTGATCTCAAGTGATCCACCCACCTCAGCCTCCCAAAGTGTTGGGATTACAGGCACGAGCCACCATATCCAGCTTTTTTTTTTTTTTTTTTTTTTAAGAATGGTCATATTATAAGAAGACATTGATGAGGACTAAATTAATATAAGAAGGGGTTACAGATTTTGAATATTTTGGTTTTTTGCACAGTGAGCCTTCTATTATAGATTCAAATATTGGAATTTCTCTTACCACTACTATATGTCATTTTTTTCTTCTAATGCTGTTACTTTTTGTCACCTGACAAATTCATTAATCTCTCACTCTGGCTAGCTGTCCTTTTTCTGATGCAGTTTAGTCTGTCTCCTTTTAAGATAAATTCAAAGAATCTATTTTCTCTGTCCTCCTTCTTGGATTCCTCCTGATGGGTTGCCCTCTGAAATCAGGCATAATTTTTTTCTCCTTAAATGATATTTGAAAATATATCAAGCGAAATATACTGAACTAAGGAGTTCAGATTTGAGGACAGTTTCAAAGAGTTGTTTTTGAAAGAGTTTTTTAAGACTCTGAGTTAAAAGAAAAAAAAAAAAGCTGTATGTGTAAAGGCTTAAAACTTGGCAAAAATTGTATCTACAAACTGAGATGGTAATGTTGTAAGTAAAGCTTGTGTTTGATTTTTCCACAGAGGAGAATTGCTTTTAAAAATGAATAAACCTCTTAAAGCAAAGGAAGCATATCTTAAAGCACTAGAGCTGGACAGAAATAATGCAGATCTTTGGTACAACTTGGCAATTGTATATATTGAACTTAAAGAACCAAATGAAGCCCTAAAAAACTTTAATCGTGCTCTGGAACTAAATCCAAAGCATAAACTAGCATTATTCAACTCTGCTATACTAATGCAAGAATCAGGTATGTTTTCTCAAAATATTTCTATGTTTAAACAAATTGTAGTTTATAATATAATAAAAACCTTATTTTAACTTTATTACCCATAGCAAACACTTTATGTGTTGACAGTTTATAGCAATACTGTGCTTAGATGATTTATAGGAAGAATATTTAAAATACTTGAAGTAAACTATTTTCAAGTAATATGCATCCTAACATATGATAATACTGATTTTTAATTCTTCTGGCATGTGTTAAGACTAATTTTTAAGACAGTCTATTAAGCAACATTAACGATTTTGTATTTTATATACACAAATATGTAACTTATTTTATATATAAACTCTCCAAATAATGTGAACTTGTGAAATTTTTTACATAATTAGCTGTGAGGAGCTGAGAGCGTATATTTTCAAAAATAGCGTTTTATTTTCTTTTGATTCATAAGAGCAAATACTTTTGGCACCATTTTATATCCAATTTTACTATGTTTTCTGAGATATTATTGTAATTTTTTATATTTCCTATAATTTAGCAAAACTGAATTACTAACCACAGTAAATCTGGATCCTTCATCCATATTTTATATAGGAATTTCAGTTCTGCCTCATAAGATAGTGTATATGATTTATAATCTTTTTAATTTCTAAATTAGAAAAAATCTCTTTATTATAATGTTTAGTTATTTCTTACATTTCTTAAAACTTTTGTAAAATATGAAAGAATCATAAAGTCATAGTATTTTAGCACTAAAGAGGACCTCTGAGTTCGCATTTGCCAGTCTTCTATTTAATAGAGTAAAGACCAAATAGATTTTATGACTGTCCCAAAGTCATACGACTAAGTAGCTAATCCAAGATAAGAACTGAAGTCTCCTGATTTATTTTCAAATGTTCTTTATCCATCATGCTGCCAAATAATAGAGAGAAATCTTTATGCCTGGTGTACAAAAAAGTATAAATTTATAGAAAAGCTAATATTTTTGTAAGGTTATCTACCTTGATAATCATGAAAGATGCTCATTATTTGACACAAGATTGTACTATAAGGTTTGTAATTATAGAACTTGAAGATTTTTTTTTTTTTTTTTTTTTTTTTTTGGCAATAGAAATTATCTCAGTGGAGATTTGTTTCCTGCCAGGCAGTGGCTGATGCCACTTTGGGAGGCCAAGTGGGAGGATCACTAGAGGCCAAGAGTTTGAGAATAGCCTGGGCAACATAGTAAAACTCTGTCTCCACAAAAAATTTTAAAATCAGCAGGGACTGATGGCACATGCCTATAGTCCCAGCTACTCAGGAAGCCAAGGTGGGAGGATTGCTTGAGCCCAGGAGTTTGAGGTTACAGTGACCTATGGACACAGCACTGCCCTCCAGCCTGAGTGACATAGTGAGACCTTGTCTCAAAAAAAAAGAAGATACATGTTTCCTAAATCCTAATTTTATAGCCCTATATTTAATGGTATGTTTTTGTCCTCGAAACATTCCTAAAACTTTAAAGTAACATTTTTAAAAATGTGATATAATAATTCTGAAGCTTTTTTCTACCCAGTAATAGTTACTATTTGCTGAACATTTTTTCAGTATATATCATATAATTATTAGAAAACTCAGTTAACCCAAAGAAGTTAAATAACACGTTCAGTGTATAAAGTCATAATGTTATCAGAATCAAGATTGAATACATGTCTTTGTTGGCAAATCCCATGCTTCTTTCTCTGAATTCTCTATTTTCCCTCTGCTATTTCCATTTGAATTCTAAATTATAAGAGACATTTCTCTCCTTTTGGTTTCTGAAGCACTCTTACTGCTTTAAAGGAAAAGAAGTAAGCTATCTTTTTACTGTTTCAAATATTTTGCTTTTCCTATGAAGACTTCTAGATTTTGCTTTCTACTTAACTATGGAAATTAGTTGTTTTGAAGCTGTCTTTTTGTAATCTAAGTATTTGAAAATGACTTTGTTCCTCACATTTAATTATTTTACTAACAATATATTTTTTCTTTAAAAAAACTTTCTAGGTGAGGTTAAACTCAGACCTGAAGCTAGAAAACGACTTCTAAGCTATATAAATGAAGAGCCACTAGATGCTAATGGCTATTTCAATTTGGGAATGCTTGCCATGGATGACAAAAAGGACAATGAAGCAGAGGTTTGGATGAAGAAAGCCATAAAGTTACAAGCTGACTTCCGAAGTGCTTTGTTTAATCTGGCTCTCCTGTATTCCCAGACTTCAAAGGAATTAAAGGCTTTGCCAATTTTGGAAGAGTTACTCAGATACTACCCTGATCATATCAAGGGCCTCATTTTAAAAGGAGACATTCTGATGAATCAAAAGAAAGATATACTAGGAGCAAAAAAATGTTTTGAAAGGATTTTGGAGATGGATCCAAGCAATGTGCAAGGAAAACACAATCTTTGTGTTGTTTATTTTGAAGAAAAAGACTTATTAAAAGCTGAAAGATGCCTTCTTGAAACATTGGCATTAGCACCACATGAAGAATATATTCAGCGCCATTTGAATATAGTCAGGGATAAGATTTCCTCATCTAGTTTTATACAGCCAATATTCCCAACCAGTAAGATTTCAAGGGTAGAAGGACAGAAAATTCCAACTGAAAGTGTAAAGGAGAGTAGAGGTGAATCCAGACAAACACAAATAGTAAAAACAAGTGATAATAAAAGTCAGTCTAAATCCAACAAACAATTAGGAAAAGATAGAGACGAAGAGACCCCCCACAAAACAACAAAAGATATCAAAGAAATTGAGAAGAAAAGAGTTGCTGCTTTAAAAAGACTAGAAGAGATTGAGCGTATTTTAAATGGTGAATAGCACTAATATTTATGGTGACAATGGTATCAAAGAACATCAATTCATATCATGTGATTGCTTTTACTGGGAGCTTTGAAAAAAAGTTCAAGGGTTCCTAATAGCCAATCATGAGCTGCCTTGAAGTAGGATCAAAATAAGATTTTCATTAAAGACCTGTATTATCCCAGGATGTATATTATATATCGCTGTTTTCAGAGTTTGGGTGAATATAGCAGAAATATTACAGTGAAAGTGACAAATGTACAACTTATAGAAAGAAGGTGTTTCTGGCAGTGTAATCTTTACTGCTCTCAATTAAAAATAATTTTGAGGCCTGAATGATAATCCCTTGAGGACAAATCCAACATATGCTGGTTTATTCTGTTAATTCCCATTTATTCGCCTACTTCATTTTTCTTGCACCTCTTAGAATCTATATGAATTGAAAACATTTGTTGAACACTTTTTTTAAAGTAATTCTGTTTAATCAAGGGATTTGCACTACAAAAGAATACTGGCTTTTTTTTTTATGTTGAATTCCTTAGTTGAGTTTTAGAAGGAATGCTGGATGAAACATTTTAAAATAAGTCATGACATGTTAGCTTGAGAATGTATTTTCATAACTGTATACTTGTTTTTAACTTTAAATGCAGTTTTTAATCAGGTAAAGTTTGACATATATAGCTACGTACACACATTTTTAATGGTGCTCATATATACTGTACTTTTTGTTGTTTGATTTTACTTATTGAGAGTGTCACAACATGACTCACATAATCATGATTTTTTTTTACTTTTACTCCCCAAACTATTCATGTTTCTTTAGGTCGTAGTCATTGAGAAGTCCCAATAACTCTAAACTTTTGAGGTATAACATAGTAACTTCTGTTTTATCTTTGTGTTAGCTCTCTAGTCTTAACTTGAATTTTAATTTTTCTGTTTCCAAAGTCACAATTTAATTATTCTTAGATACCTTAAGCCACTGAATTCAGTTCTGTTTGACTGAAAGCAAAACAATGTGACAGTTTATTTTCAGACACTAACTTCTTGATATTTTGTTATGGTATATCTTTTTATTACATATTTATTTTGACTACTGAGCTTTCGTAAAATATTTGAAGCTATTTTAATCATCAAGTATGGGAAACAAATTGCTATTGCATTTTCCTATATATGCATATATTATGGTTTAACCAGAATTGTATCATTTTTGGCCTATTGTCTAGCTATAAAAGATAATTAGCCTACTATAGTATTAATAAACTTTTCAGTTGGTTTGGGAAAATTTAAACCTGAAAAATAGGTTAAAAAGTAGTTACAAATTAAACTTACTAATTTAAACCTGATTTTTTTTTCTTGAATTAAAATACATTTTAAATGAGCTTTATAATACCTTAAAAAGTTGGTTCTAATTTAAAATATGAAAGCTCTGGCTATCATCCTGGGATAGTAATTTATAATTAAGTAGTATTTCAAAAACTATATAATTTTTAATTCCTTTGAGATATAATTTCTAATTATATGTTTCAAAAACCATATTCCTGTAATTTTTTTAAGAATTGTTTTATAAATAGGCCATAAGATACAAGGTCTGCATTAAAAACCCACTTTTACTAGGTTCCCTAAGGATCTGCCATAGATCTTTTTTTTTTTTTTTTTTTTTTCCAGGTAGTTTAAAGCAAGCACTGATACCAGTGGGAGTTGGTCTTGATCTAGGAGACTCTGTTAAGCATCCAAACAATGCCTAATTTCAGTTCTTAGGTTATGGGTGTGACTCCAGATAAAAGATGTGGAGAATACCTCATGTACTATGACTTGAAAATGAAATCTTAAAATTCTTATGCTCTCTCCATATATCTTAAGGAAAAGTTTCTGGGTGTGATTTATTTTGCCATAGTATCAAGTGGAGGGTGGTTCAGAAAAGTAAAAGGAAATCTTTTGTGACAGCAGACTATAATAGAAGTTTGAGTAATATTTTAATAAATTTATATAATTATTCAAATGATAAAATGTATTAATGTTATCCAGTGATTTATATTAAAAAATTACCTTATTAACACTTAGAACTGTGCCTATTACATAAAAAGTGCTCATATATTTGAATTTTAAATTATTTACTTAAATCAAGACCATAATAAGTAATTAATAATTTAATAATTGTTTTAAATCAGTGGTTTTCAACCCTCACTTCATATTAGAATCATGTGAGGACTTTTCATACAGAATCCATCTCATAACAATTAAGTCTAAATTTCTGGAAGATGGAGCCATGCTTGTTTTTTGAGTGGATTCTAATTTGTAGTCAGAGTTGGAGACCACTGCTCTAAATTAGTTCAGGGAAATCCTTTTATTTCTCCCATATTAACGTTTAAAATTAGTAATGTACCCAGTTAAGTTTTATGGTTTAAATTCCACTAAAGAACATGTTCTTCTAATAATTAGCATTTATTACATGAAATTTAAGAGCTTAAGTTCCATCAAACTAGCCGTTGTGTAAGATTATTATTTCTTATCTGTAACTTCAAAATAGATGTTTCATTCAAACTATTGAGGTGAGAAAAGGTAATGGATTTTTTTTTTTCCTCTGGAGCTGCCTGTTCGGAGAGATGGAGGAGGTGGGCACATATAAGGTCAATTCAGTAACCTATGGTTCAGAGTTCTGATCATATGTAAGTCTGGAAAAGAAAGCTTATCACAGGTTTGTATGCTGGTGAATGGATAGAGTTTTAATTCTCACTGTCTCAAAAGAGAATCAGCTCTCCAGCAGTTCTAGAAAAGCTTTGACAATCCCCAAAGGGCAGTGTTACCTTACTCCTTCACTGCTTCTTAGGAGGTAGAATTAAGTTTCTGGAATTACACCTATATGTTTTCTTATTAACATTCAGAATTGGGAATATTAATTTTTGCAGTGAGTAGTTTTCTGAAATTGGTAACTTGGAGAGTAAAATAATGTATTTTGCTTTTCCATTTTGTGTTTACTTTTATGTAAAAATTTTGGTATGTGAATTACACAGTTCTAATAAAACCTCATGTCTTTTCATTACATCTAATTTGAACTCACAACTTCATGTTACAGAATGCTTCTTTAAAGATGCTTTAATGAAAAGTATTAAGAAAATATATAGATTTGTATGTCAATTTATACTTCAGAAATCCATATATTTGTCATATTTATTTTTTTAGAAACCTCCTAATTGGATAAGTAGATGGTATTTAAAATGAATGCCCAAAAACCTCTCGTATCTTTGTCCAAAAGTTTATCTGTTGGAAGCTGTCAGCCATTCATGTAGAGAGTTTATAAGAAAAGAATTTAAAATTGTATGCATTTTTATATTACTATGGTATCTGTGTACCATATTTCTAAATATTCATTATTAAATTGGTACTTCTTAAAAACATAACCTGGCTTGCCTTTTAGTGTTAAAAAAATACAATATTGTATATACAGAAATTTCTTCCTTTATGAAGAAGAGCTGACATGTATCATAATTTATTTGCAGTGATCTGAGAAAGACCTTAAATAAGTTTCTGAGAGTGATACATTTTCAAACATGAGTGACAACAATCAAATTAAGAAAAGGAAACAATTCAGACTTAGAATTTTATAGGAATTTCATTTCTATATCAGCCTGGTATTGCCTCTGGCATAACTTAGAGGAAATTGTTCTACCTATGTGTCCTCAGTTCATTCATCTACAAGTTGGGAAAAACATTTTCCTCTTAAAGTTACGAAGAGGATTTATATATTTATATGATATATTGTATCTATTAATATATTTAAATTGCTTAGAGTTTCTAGCACATAGCACATAATAAATATTAGTTATTAGTATAAACACAAGGCTTAAAGTTTTGGATTTGATCCATATGACTTAATTTGTATTTGTGCTAGTAGCTGTAATGTTAGTGACAGGATAGCAAGCAAACGATTAGAAATCTAATAGTAATGCTTGTTCCTTAGCTATCTATGCTAACAAGTACATAGATGATAGCCTAAAATTAAATCATACTTAATAAATTAAGCTAAAATGCGTAACTGAGATACCTTAAAATTGTACTACCTTGTGCTGTTCACTGCCATCAGGGAGGTAGCATAAAACGAAAGATAAAGTCTGAAGACTGGATCCAGGCAAATTCGTGTTCTTTGTAACTCACTTTCTTCATCAACATTTCTGTGACTCAATGGATAGCATATTTCGATCAGGTAGCACGTATAACGTGATGCTTTCATGTTTCTGCCTTAAATAAAATAACCCTCAAAAAACCATTCTACTTTGCCCTTTCTTAGAGACTTGCATGGTCAACATTTTGTTTTATTTCTTGCCTCCTCCATGGTTTAGTTTCAAGTATTGGGACCATACATTGACTAAACAAACCCATTTTAAAGTATAAATTATGGGTGAATCTTATTAGCCATATCAAAGGTTAAGTCAAGTAAACCACTTTCTTTGTAAAGTTTCAGGCAGTAGAGTGGGTTTCAGGGATGTGGCGTTTCTCCACCATTCTTCCTTTCTAACTAAATTAGGTCTCAAAAAGCTTTCTAACTGCAAAAAAAATTCTGACCAGGTAACTGTTTTGGATTGGCCCTGACAGGCCAGGTTACTGACCTTTGAGAATTTCAAATTGAGTAACCAGATTGTTAACAGAATCAGATCTGGTTTAAACAGTGATAGGTGTAAAAGTCCTGGGCAGTAGATAGCATGCAAGTTTTTAACATGGTTTCTTTTATGGCTGTTTGCTTCCATGATCTATAGTTTTCACTGCA
Organism: Macaca nemestrina; assembly: GCF_043159975.1. NCBI lineage: Eukaryota > Metazoa > Chordata > Mammalia > Primates > Cercopithecidae > Macaca > Macaca nemestrina. Next base: position 45,071,469 of record NC_092134.1, on the reverse strand, counting down.
GGCTTCTTTTTCTCTTCCTATCACTTAAATACTAGTGAATACTAGTGTTCTTTTTCCGCTCTTTTTCTCTCTGTGGAGCAGTGGTTTTAGCTTAATGTATTCCAGATCTCCAGCCCAGATTTTCTCCAAGCCCCAAAACTATGAGCCCAATGGTTTACTAAACATATTCTCAGGCATTCATTGCCCTCATCCTCCTCCAAATGCATGGCCAGTGGATAAAAAGTTTAAGAAAGAAAAAAAAAAAGTATGTACAACATGAAGCAGGGAAGAGACATAGGGGAGAAAAAGACAAAAGGATTATAAAAGCTTGCCAATGGTTTACCCACTCAAAACAGTGACAAAGTTTAAAGGCAAATAAGCATGATTATGGGCTGTTAAAACAAATACTACAAAAATACATACTGTACACCTTGTGGCCTGTAATCCCAGTACTTAGGAAGGTTGAGGTGGACAGATCACTTGAGGTCAGGAATTCGAGACCAGCCTGGCCAACATGGTGAAACCCCATCTCTACTAAAAATACAAAAATTAGCCAGGCATGGTGGTGCATGCCTGTTGTCCCAGCTACTTGGGAGGCTGACGCAGGAGTATCACTTGAACCTGGGAGGTGGAAGTTGCATTGAGCTGAGATTGCACCACTGCACTCTAGCCTGGGTGACCAAGAGAGACTTTGTCTCAAAAAAAAACAGGATCTGTAACTTTTAAACCATCAGAAGAAAATTCTGATGGAATATAATAATGGGAGAGAGAAAAATTTAAAAATGCAGTACTACAGAAGCTGTTAGACTTAATAATTAATATAGCAATAATTACAGTGAATAAATGGGCTAAATCTAACAAAAGTCTCTTGATGTTTATATTTTATGTTTGAATATTTATATATTTAATTATAAATGTTATAAAGCAACAATATGCTGTCTCAAAACACACGATATAGAGAAGTTAAAGAATAAAAGCATGACAGTCTAACAGGAAAAGCAAGCTAGTGTAGGAATTTTAATGCATGACAAGATAGAATTTAAAGCTAAAGGGAAGAAAAGGAATAAGGGAAAAATGTATACTGGTGGAATAATAGAACACGAAGATATGTTTATCATAAATACATATGCCACCTAATGATACAATCTAAAAATAGATCAAGCAACAATAAACAATAGTACAAGACAGCAGATAAATCAAAAAATGTAGCTGGAGATTTTAACAAAACCCTTGAAGAAACTAATGGATCAAGCAGAAAGAAAAATCAGGTGTCCTAATGCTTAATAAATAATGGTAAGTTTTAACTATAAATTTGTATGTAATTTTACAATTGACACAGATTATGCCTTATTTCCTAATACATATAGGAGAAGTAGACTAAAGTATTAGACCACAAAAGAAACTTTAGTAAATTCTGGAATACTGTGACCATAATACAACAAAATTAGAAATCAAAAGAGTGGAGGAGAACTTCAGGGAGGATATAGTCGGTCATGGCATGCCGAAATTCTCACAGCTACAACTATTTTTTTTTTAATACACATCAAAGGACATATTTTAAAATACATTTGAGAGTTACAGCCAAGCGCAGTGGCTTACGCCTGTAATTCCAGCACTTTGGGAGGCTGAGGTGGGTGGATCGCTTGAGGTCAGGAGTTCGAGATCAGCCCGGCCAACATGGCGAAACCCTGTCTCTACTAAAAATGCAAAAATTAGCCAGGCATGGTGGTACCTGCCTGTAGTCCCAGCTGCTCAGGAGGCTGAGACACAAGAATCGCTTGAACCTGTGAGGCGGAGGTTACAGTGAGTCAAGATCGCGCCACTGCACTCCAGCTTAGGCAACAGAGTGAGACCCTGTCTCCAAAAATAATTAATAAAATGAAATAAAGTAAAATGTATTAGAGAGCTATGAATAAAAGCAATTATAACCATGAAAATTAAAATCCAGAGGGTAGAGTCCTTCCAAGGAGAGCCATTAACCATTTCCAGGTAATTTCTTCTTTTGGAGCATTTGCAAATTCTGCATATGAAATGAAACTTTGGATTGTCCTGAGCAGAGGAAACTTACCAGGAGAAAGAGAAACTGGCAGAAATTTGGGTAATCACGTGGGAATGGCATTATATATTGAAAACTAGAAGAGACCAAACACAAGTCTGGTTCATCCCATGAGATATATAATGAGTTCTCCATTGACACAGGAGATTGTTAGGCTTGACTGTAAAGGTACAGTAAAATCTCCTATATTTTTACCTTGCTATGGTGACAAAATCCTGGGGAGGGGAGCCTGCATCAAACCTAAAACTGATCGCTCTTGTACCCCATATATACTTACCTGATTTTGAGTTAGATATCCAAAAATGCAGAAAAATATGACTAATAAGACAAAAAATAGCAGCAGACATACCAATTATCCAAATAAATACTAAATTACCATTACATTGCATTGATGTGGGGAAAAAAACAGTATTTTAAAAGAGAGGTTTCATTGGCTCACAGTTTTGAAGACTGTATAAGCATGATGCTGGCATCTGCCTGGCTTCTGTGGAGGGCTCAGGGAGCTTTTACTTATGGTAGAAGGAGAAGCAGGAGCAGGCAAACCACATGGCAAGAGCAAGAGCAATAGGAGTGGGGGAAGTACCATACACTTTTTAAACAACTAAATTTCATGATAACTCACTCACCAGTGAGGATATCACCAAGTGGATGGTGTTAAACCATTAATAAGAAATCCGCCTTTGTGGTCCAATCACCTCCCACCAGGCCTACCTCCAACATTAGAGATTACAGTTAAACATGAGATTTGGGGGGACAAATATCAAAATTATGTCAATCATCCCTGGCCCCCCAAACTTCATGTTCTTCTCACATTGCTAAATATAATAATGCCTCCCCAATAGTCTGCAAAAGTCTTAACTCATTCCAGCATTAACTCAAAAGTTCCAGGTCAAGTGTCTTCTACCTATGAGCCTGTAAAATCAAAACAAATTATTTACTTCCAAGATACAGTGGGGATACAGACATTGGGTAAACATTCCCATTCCAAAAGGGAGAAAATGCCCAAAAGAAAGGAGCTACAGGCCCTTCACAAGTGTGAAATCCAGCAGGCCCATCATTAAAACTCTAACATAATGTCCTTTGACTCCGTGTCCTATTTCCAGGGCACACTGATATGAGGGGTGGACTCCCAAGACCTTGGTCACCTCTACCCAATGGAGCTTTGCAGGATTTAGCCCGCTCCCATGGGTTGAAGTCAAGTGTCTGTGGCTTTTCCAAATGAAGGGTGAAAGCCTCCAGTGGATCAACCATTTTCAGGCCTGGAAGACACTGGTCTTCTTCCCTTCCCACAGTTTCACTAAGCAGTGTCCCAAGTGAAAATTTTGGGTGGGGCCTCCAACCCCACATTTCCACTCTGTACTACCTTAGTAGAAGTTCTCTGTGAGGGCTCCACCCATGCAACAGGCATCTGCCAGGACCCCGTGGTTTTCCATACTGATGTGGTTTGGCTGGGAGGTAATTGAATCATGGGGGTGAGTCTGTCCTGTGCTGTTCTCATCACAGTGAATACATTTCATGAGATCTAATGATTATATAAGGAGAAGTTCCCCTACACAAGCTCTATTCTCTTGTCTGCTACCATGTGAGATGTGCCTTTCATCTCCCGCCATGATTGTGAGGCCTCCCCAGCCATGTGGAACCGTAAGTCCATTAAACCTCTTTCTTTTGTAAATTGCCCAGTCTCAAGTATGTCTTTATCAGCACTGTTAAAATAGACTAATACAGTAAATTGGTACCAGTAGAGTGGGGTGCTGCTAAAAAGATACCCAAAGATGTGGAAGCAAGTTTAGAACTGGGTAACAGGCAGAGGTTGAAACAGTTTGGAGGGCTCAGAAGATGGGAAAATGTGGGAAAGTTTGGAACTCCCTAGAGGTTTGTTGAATGACTTTGACCAAAATGCTGATAATGATATGAGCAATGAAATCCAGGCTGAAGATGTCTCAGATGGAGATGAGGAACTTGTTGGGAACTGGAGCAAAGGTGACTTTTATTATGTTTTAACAAAGAGACTGGAGGCATTTTTCCCCTGCCCTAGAGAACTGTGGAACTTTGAACTTGAGAAAGATGATTTGGGGTATCTGGCAGAAGAACTAAGCAGCAAAGCATTCAAGAGGTGATTTGGGTGTTGTTAAAGGCATTTAGTTTTTAAAGTGAAAAAGAGCATACACATTGGGAAAATTTGCAGCCTGACAATGTAGTAGAAAAGAAAATTCCATTTTCTGAGGAGAAATTCAACCCAGCTGCAGAAACTTACATAAGTAACAAGGAGCCAAATTAATCCCCAAGATAATGGGGAAAATGTCTCCAGGGCATGTCAGAGGTCTTCACGGCAGCCCTTCCCATGACAGGTCTGAAGGTCTAGGGGAAAAAAAAATGGTTTAGTAGGCCAAGCCCAGGGTGTCTGTGCTGTGTGTAGCCTAGGGACTTCATGTCCTGTGTTCCAGCCACTCCAGCCATGACTAAAAGGGATCAAGGTACAGCTCGGGCTATGGCTTCAGAGGCTACAAGCCCCAAGCCTTCACAGCTTTCACATGTTGTTCAGTCCGCAGATACACAGAAGTCAAGATTGAGGTTTGGGAACCTCTGCCTAGATTTCAGAAGATGTATGGAAATGCCTGGATGCCCTGGCAGGTTTGTTGCAGGGGCAGGGCACTCATGGAGAACCTCTGCTAGGGCAGGACAGAAGGGCAGAAGGGAAATGTGGGGTTGGAGCCTCCACACACAGTCCCTACTGGGGAGGGATTATGCCTAGTGGAGCTGTGAGAAGAGGGCCACCATCCTCCAGAACCCAGAATGGTAGATCTACTGACAGTTTGCATTGTGCACCTGAAAAAGCTGTGGACACTCAACACTAGCCCATGAAAGCAGCCAGGAAGGAGGCTGTACCCTGAAAAGCCACAGAGGCAGAGCTGCCCAGGACCATGGGAACCCACCTCTTGCATCAGTGTGACCTGGATGTGAGACATGGAGTCAAAGGAGATCATTCTGGAGCTTTAAGATTTGACTGCCCCGCTGGATTTTGGACTTGCATGAGGCCTTTAGCCCCTTTGTTTTGGCCAATATCTCCCATTTGGAATGGCTGTATTTACCCAATCCCTGTAGCCCCATTGTATCTAGGAAGTAACTAACTTACTTTTGATTTTACAGGCTCATAGGGGGAAGAGACTTGTCTCAGATAAGACTTTGGACTGTAGACTTTTCAGTTAGTTCTGGAACGAGCTAAGACTTTGAAGGACTGTTGGGAGGGCATGATTATTTTGAAATGTGAGGATAAGAGATTTGGGAGGGGCCAGGGTAGAATGATATGGTTTTGCTGTCTCCCCACCCAAATCTCATCTTGAATTCCCAAATGCTGTGGGATGGACCCTGTGGGAGGTAACTGAATCATGGGTTTTTTTTTTTTTTTTTTTTTTTGCTGTTCTCTTGATAGTGAATAAGTCTGACAAGATCTGATGATTACACAAGGGGAATTTCCCTGCAAGAGCTCTCTTCTCTCGTCTGCTGCCATGTGAGATGTGCCTTTCACCTGCCGCCATGATTGTGAGGCCTCCCACACCACGTGGAACTGTAAGGCCATTAAACCTCTTTGTTTTGTAAATTGTCCTGTCTTGGGTATGCCTTCAGCAGCAGCGTTAAAACAGACTAATACATACATTCTCTGAAATCTAGGTGGAGACTGCCAAGCATCCTCCTCCCTTGCACTGTGCATACTCACAGGCTTGAATTAACACCACGTGAAAGCTACTAAAGCTTACGGCTTATGCCCTCCAGAGTGGTGGCCAGAGCTATGACTAGGACCTCTTGAGCTGTGGCTGGAGCTTCAGCAGCCGAGATGTGAGGAGAAATGACCTGAAGCTGCACAGGACAGCAGGTTCTGGGCCTGTCCCAGGAAACCATATCTTCCTCCTAGGCCTCTGGGCCTATGATGGGAGGAGCTGCCTCATATATCTCTGAAATGTCTTCAAGGCCTTTTTGGCTTTGATGGCTACCAGCACCATTTTCTTGACTACCAGCACCTGGCTGTATTTTAGTCCTGCAAATCTCTTTAGCAAGTGGCTGCTCCTCAGCCCACTTGTATTCCTCTTCTGATAATGCTTTTTCTTTCTCTGCCACATGGCCAAGCTGCAAATTTTCAAAACTTTTATGCTCTGCTCCCCCTGTAAATGTAAACTTCCAACTCTTAAGTCATTTCTTGGCTCCCTTATCTGAGCTAGGCTATTAGAAGCAACCAGGCCAATCTTGAGCACTTTGCTTTGTAGAAATTCCTTCTACCAGACACCCTAAATCCTTACTCTTAAGTCCAAACTTCCACAGGTTCCTAGGCCATGAATACAATGCAGTCAAACTCTTTGCTAAGGCATAACATGTGTGACCTTTGCTCCATTTCTCAATGAGTTCCTCATTTCCATCTGAGACTTTGTCAACCTGAACTTCACAGTTCATATCATTTTTGTCACAGCCATTTAACCAGTCTCTAGGAAGCTCCAAACTTTCCCTCATCTTCTTGTCTTCTTCTGAGTCCTCCAAACACTGCTTGTTACCCAGTTCCAAAGTTTCCACCACATTTTTAGGTATCTTTAAAGCAATGCTCTGTTCCTCGGTACCAATGTTCTGTGTTAAGCCATTCTTACATTGCTATAAGCTATACCTGAGACTTGGGTAATTTATTTTAAAAACAGGTTTAACTGGCTCATGGTTCTGCAGGCTCTGCAAACATGGTGGTGGCATCTGCTTGGCTTCTGTGGAGGCCTAAGGGGACTTTTACTCATGGTGGAATGTGAAGTGGGAACAGGCATGTCATATGGTGAAAGTAGGAGCAAGAAAGGGGGAGAAGTGCCAGACACTTTTAACATCCAGATCTAATGAGAACTCACTCATTCTCATGAGGAGAGCACCAAGGGGATTGTGATAAACGTTCATGAGAAATCCATCCCCATGACCCAATCACCTTGCACCAGGCCCACCTCCAACATTGGGAATAATATTTCAACATGAGATATGTGGAACAAATATCTAAACTATATTATGAAACATGAACAAAATGGATTGAAATATATAGAATTTTAGTATAGAATTGAAATCTATAGGAATGAATTAAATGTACATTATTGAACTGAAAAACATATGAAATTAGGCTGACTTAACAGAAGCCTAGAAAGAGCAAAAAATAGAATTAGTAAACTCAAAAACACACCTATACAAACTCAACCAGCTAAAATATAAAGAGAAGAAACATAAAGAAAAGAACAGAATGTAAAAGACACATGTGATAAGTAAAATAATGTAATATTCATTTAAATGAAGTCCCAGAAGAAGAGAATGAGGCAAAAGTAATATTTGGGTCAAAGGAGGGTCTTCAAGATTGCTAACTGGTAGCATTTCATGCTTGTCTCCTCCACTTAGAAGACCAAAAGGGTGTATAGATAGTCAGACTTCAAATACAGTATCCAAGAAAAAGCTCTGCAATTCAACAGAGAAGTGACAGGAAATACTGAAAGCAAGGAAGATGAAAGGAGGTAGCCTGCTTAGCCCAGATTGGCAGGGAGTAAATTCCCAACTCAAAGGGTGAGTGAGAGACTTCCAGCAGCCCACATCCCCACGGCAGAATAGTAAAATCCTGGCCACAGAAGAGTCTCTTGACCCCATCTATCCCTGAAATTAACATAGGGAGCTGCCAGGAGATGACTGTAGGATACGATTGCTCCAGGGAGGGATTTGACACCAGGTCCCACAACCTTTCTGTGACCTAAGTGGCTACAGGAAGGTGTCATTTTCAAACCTAGCATTTGGCAGACTGCTCACTCTTCTAGGACAGCATACTGGGACTGAGGTGTTAAAGAAATTCAGGTTGTTGCTGCTGAGACTAGGGCATGATCTGGGAGTGCTTCTGCAGCCAGGGCTGAGAAGTGAGCAAGGGGTTGGTTGTAGCTGCTGGTGCCAGAAGTGAGTGCTTCCAGGACCGACAGCATGATGCAGATGGGTGTGAGTTGCAACTGAGATTTGGTTACAAGATGGGTGTGGGTTTCTGCAGCCAGGGCTAAGGTGCAAGCTTAACAGGATATGCCACCCCCAGGGTTGGAGGGGTGAGCACCTCTGGGAATGGGGCACAAGAGAGATGCATTTTTCTCACCTTGAGGCCCACGCTGTGGCCATCAAGGCCAACCACACACTCTCTACTATTTGCATGGTAGTGACTGTCTCTTCACTCAAACACTCCAGGAAGGGCCTGAGGATCATCATACCCCCACCAACTACAACTGGTACCTGCTCTAACTATTGAGGGGACCTGAACACAAGTCCACCCAGCCCACATTCACCCCACCTCTGAGACAGTGCACATAATCTGGGGTCCTGGAGATTGCACAATCCAATTCACCAACGTGGGCATCTGAGCATTTCTCTCAGGAACTGAAGAATGGGCTAAACTCCTGGCCACTACCACTTAAGCTGTCACCTACCTGCAAATGCCACCTGCAGGCCTGGAAAGGGCCTGTGCAGCTCATTGCAGCCAACACCAACATCAATGCACACCACTCTGGACCCAGAGAATCATCCTACCACTGCTATTGTCATTGCCTATGCCACATTGGATACCTCAGGGTCCAAGAACCCATCCACCTGCCCAGTCAACCACTGTCACTACAAGCATCTGAGAAAGACACCCGGAAGCCAAAGAATCAGCCTGCCAGTAACCACCAACACAGATGACAGCATATGCCACCTTGGGGCACAAAGTTAGTCATACTCAGACCACCACTGCCACCACTAGGGCCTGAAGACAGGCACAACTGGCATCCCAGTAACCAGGACAACTTCCGCTAATAACTGCACCCTAAAAAACTGAGAAAATCACAGACACCACTAATGCCCTTTGCCACTAAAGAAAACATACAGAGACTACATTAATACATGCACCTAGGATCAAAGTCAAAGTGCCTTACTGTATTAGTCTGTTTTTGCATTGCTATAAATACCTGAGGCTGGGTAATTTATAAAGCAAAGAGGTTTAATTGGCTTATGGTTCTACAGATTGTACAGGAAACATGCTGCCAGCATCTGCTCAGCTTCTGGTGAAACCTCAGAAAGATTTTACTAATGGCAAAAGGTAAAACGTGAGCAGGCACATCACATGGCAAGAGCAGAAGCAAGAGAGAGAGGGGGAAGTGCCACACTCTTTTAAACAACCAGATGTCTCGTGAACTCAGAACAAGAACTCACTCACTATAGCAAGGATAGCACCAAGCCATTCCCACCTCCAACATTGGGGATTACATTTTAATATGAGATTTGGAGAGGACAAGCAACCAAACTGTATTACCTACCTAACCAACATCATGGGATACATGTCAGAAAAACACCCTCCTTCTGTACAAAAGTAAACTCAAATTTGGAAGAAGCAACTATCACACCTGTATTATTCAGGGTTCTCTAGAGGGACAGAATTACTAGGATACATGTGTCTCAGAGCCAGTGTCCAGTAGTCCCTGAAATGTTTGAACATTTCCCTTTACCCAGTGCACATTTACCCTGGGAAAAGGCTACAGGTCTCCTTAGGGAAGGATGGGAGAAAGATTCACTGCATAAATTGTCGGTAATGTAATGGGGTCTTCCCTCAAGGGGACCAGGTTTCCCCTTCATTCAAGGGGTTCTGGGTCTGTAAACTGGCTCAAGTCTGGAAATTGATTGAGGGGCCATGATTCTCTCTTTTTATAATTCAAAGTAGTCTTTTGTTGGCTTGACATAGAAGTTTTCTGCTTGTGTAAATTAAGTAGGAATGCAGTAGGCTTCCTATCAATTTCACTTCTAGGAACACTGATTAATTCACCAACACCAGAGCTCTACACAAGTTAAAATATTCTAATGGCCACTTTGCTTCTGCTGTCCATTGCGGTAACTATGCCCACCTTGCCTTTGACGGTTGAGTGCCTCCACTTGGCCCCTGCCACCTATGGACCCAATTATTCTCATTGTATTTAAATTTTGTAGTTAAGCGACTGTGGTTCCCACCCTTAGATCTGACACACAGAGAAGAGCAATTACAGGGCTCTTCAAAGATGCAGGTGTTGCCCTCACAAATCTATTTCAGAAAGCATTGGTCAAAGGTATATCTTCTGGACCCTCCCAGCTGGGATGAGTAGGTCTAAAGTGACTGATCCATTCCACCATCCTAATCTCCCTAAGCCTTTTGATTCCATCCTCTACATTAAACCAAGGGAGATCAGGCATTTCCAGCTCATTTACAGTGGGCCATCTTTTAATCCATATTTCAGTTAACCAAGCAAATAAACTATTAGAACCTTTTTAAATTCCCTGAACTGCAACATTAAAAGCAGAGTCCCTACTTACTGGACCCAAATCAATATATTCAGCCTGATCCAACTCTATGTTCCTTTCCCCATTATCCCATACTCTTCATATTCATTCCCATGCCTGTTCTCCAGGTTGCTGTTTATATAAATTAGAGAACTCAAATAGTTCTTTTTGAGTACAGCATGCCTCCTCATGGGTCACACTCTCTACCTCGCTTGCTGGGGCCTGCCAGAACTTTAGTCTAGTTATAGGTCTAGAAGCAAACAGAGGTGTTGGAGGTGGCTCCTGAGGGGACTCAACATTACCTTTCCTGGCAACTGCCTAAGGGGAGGTCATCACTGTTGCCTCAGGCAGCACAGGGTTCATCTCCTCAGAGGTGGAAAGGCTGATAGCAGCATGGGTTGGGGAGGGGATGTTGCCACTACTGGGGATGGGGAAGCTGTTTCTTCTGACAAAAAGTTTGTTAGGATTTATAAACTCAGTGTCTCCAGCTTCATCAGGGTCCTCCCACACATCTCCATTCCACGTTTCAGGGTCCCATTCTTTTCCAATCAATGCCCTCACTTTAACAGTGGACATCTCTCAAAGCTGTGCATGCATCTTTTGCTTCAGGTCAGCTACTCGCATGATAAGAGCTTGTGTTTGTTTTTCTACAATTTCAGCTGTTTCTCTACAGGAGATAAGACTCTCACTCAAGGCAATCTTAGCAGATTTGAGGCTCAGTATCTGCTTCTGAAGCTGGGAGATAGAGTACCTGAGTTCATCATTTTCTTTGATCACTTTGTCCACTGAACTTAGGAGCAACCAACCAGCTTCATTATGTTCCTTGGTTCTCCACATATGATTACAGATATTATGTATACAGCCATTGAACTCTTTGCCTCTTGTGAGCAGTGAATTAGGAGAGTCAAGTGCATTTGTTTTGCATAACTCTCTAAACAGTTCATGCCAAGGACTATTAGTGTTATCCATACTCTTAGAAGTAGAGTCCTTAGCATTTTTGAGTCTAATCATATTAAGCAGCCCCAAAACCATTGAGAAAACTCTATCTTTAATTTTCTGTTCCTCTAGAACCACTCCTGGTACCAAAATCAGTATTAGTCAGGGTTCTACAGAGGGACAGAGCTAATAGGATATATATATATATGTATATCATATATATATCTCATATATATCATATATAAATGATATATATAAAGGGGAGTTTATTAAATATTAACTTACACTATCACAAGGTCCCACAATAGGCTGTCTGCATGCTGAGGAGCAAGGAGAGCCATTCCAAGCCCCAAAACTTAAGAACTTGGAGTCCAATGTTCAAAGGCAGGAAGCATCCAGCATGGGAGAAAGATGTAGGCTGGGAGGCCAGGCCAGTCTCTCCTCACATTTTTCTGCCTGCTTTATATTTGCTGGCAGCTGATTAGATTGTGCGCACCGGATTAAGAGTGGATCTGCCTTCACAAGCCCACTGACTCAAACATTAATCTTTTTTGCCAACACCCTCACAGACGCACCCAGGATCAATACTTTGTATTCTTCAATCCAATCAAGTTGACACTCAGTATTATCTATCACACACCAGATGCATAAATATCAACATAAGGACAAAGAAGTCATGAAAAAGCAAGTAACTATGGCTCCTCCAAAGGAACACAATAATTTACCCGAAATAGATACTTTTCTTTTAAAAAAAAATCCTTTTTTTTTTTTTTTTACTTTTCTTTTTTTACTGTGGATCATCTTGCTCTAATCAGAAATACATCTTAATTTTAAAAAAATTAAAATCTCAAGTAAAGAATTCAAAGTGTTAATTTTACAGAAGTGCAGTGAGATGCAAGAGAATTCTAAAAAACAATACAAAGAAATCAGGAAAATAATTGAGGATATAAATGAGAAATTTATGAAAAAGATGTATATTCTTAATAGAACCAAATAGAAAGTCTGGAACTGAGGAATTCATTAAAGGAAATGCACAATACATTTGAAAGCTCCAGAAATAGACTAGATCAGGCAGAAGAAAGAATCTCAGAATTTAAAGACAGGTCTTTTGAAATAACTAAGTCAGACATATATAAAGACAAAAAGTATAAACAATGTGAATAAAGCCTTCATGACATTTGGAACAACATAAAGCAACCACATATTTGAATAATCAATAGCCCTGAGGTCAAAAAGACAAAGAATTATAAAATCTATTTAACAAAATAATAGATGAAAACTTCCTAATGTTAGCAAGAGATTTACACAAATACAAGAAGCTCAGCCATTGCCAAGAATATACAATGCAAAAATGTGCTCTCTACAGTACATTCTAGGCCTACTGTCTAAAGTCAAAGATAGCAATTCCCAAAAACAACAAGAGAAAAGTGTGTCTACATATATATAAAAGGAATTCCATCAAACTAACAGCAAATTTCTCAACACAAACCTTCTGGCCAGAAGGAAAGGGTATGATATATTCAAAGTGCTGAAAGAAGAAGAAGAAGAAAAAAAAAAAAAACCTGTCAGTCAAGAATATTAGATACAGCAAAATCATCCTTTATATAAATGAGAAAAAAATACAGTATTTCTGAGACAAGCAAATGCTGAGGGAATTTGTTGCCACTAGACTGGCTCTACAAGAAATGATCAAGGGAGACCTAAATCTGGAAGAGAAAGAACAACATTTACCAACATTAAAATACAAAAATTTATAAAACTCACTAGTTTTTTTTAACCATTATACTTTATATTCTAGAGTACATGTGTACAACGTGCAGGTTTGTTACATAAGTAAACATGTGCCATATTGGTGTGCTGAACCCATTAACTCGTCATTTACATTAGGTATATATCCTAATGCTATCCTTCCTCCTTCTCCCCACCCCACAAAGGGCCCCGGTGTGTGATGTTCCCCTTCCTGTGTCCAAGAGTTCTCATTATTCAATTCCCTCCTATGAGTGAGAACATGTAGTGTTTGGTTTTCTGTTCTTATGATAGTTTGCTGAGAATGATGGTTTCCAGTTGCATCCATGTTCCTACAAAGGACACAAACTCATCCTTTTTTATGGTTGCATAGTATTCCATGGTTTATATGTGCCATATTTTCTTAATCCAATCTGTCATTGATGGATATTTGGGTTGGTTCCAAGTCTTTGCTGTTGTGAATAGTGCTGCAATAAACATACGTGTGCATGTGTCTTTATAGCAGCATGATTCATAATCCTTTGGGTATATACCCAGTAATGGGATGGCTGGGTCAAATGGTATTTCTAGTTCTAGATCCTTGAGGAATCACTACACTGTCTTCCACAATGGTTGCACTAGTTTACAGTCCCATCAACAGCGTAAAAGTGTTCCTATTTCTCCACATCCTTTTCAGCACCTCTTGTTTCCTGACTTTTTAATGATCGCCATTCTAACTGGTTGAGATGGTATCTCATTGTGGTTTTGATTTGCATTTCTCTGATGGCTAGTGATGATGAGCATTTTTTCATGTGTCTGTTGGCTGCACAGATGTCTTCTTTGAAGAAGAGTCTATTCATATCCTTTGCCCACTTTTTGATGGGGTTGTTTTTTTCTTGTAAATTTGTTTGAGTTCTTTGTAGGTTCTGGATATTAGCCCTTTGTCAGATGAGTAGATTGTAAAAATTTTCTCCCATTCTGTAGGTTGCCTGTTCACTCTGATGGTAGTTTCTTTTGCTGTGCAGAAGGTCATTAGTTTAATTAGATACCATTTGTCACTTTTGGCTTTTGTTGCCATTGCTTTTGGTGTTTTTGACATGAAGTCCTTGCCCATGCCTATGTCCTGAATGATATTGCCTAGGTTTTCTTCTAGGGTTTTTATGGTTTTAGGTTAACACTTAAGTCTGTAATCCATCTTGAATTAATTTTTTTATAAGGGGTAAGGAAGAGATCCAGTTTCATTTTTCTACTTATGGCTAGCCAGGTGTTCCCAGCACCATTTATTAAATAGGGAATCCTTAACCCATTTCTTGTTTTTCTCAGGTTTGTCAAAGATCAGATGGTTGTAGATGTGTGGTATTATTTCTGAGGGCTCTGTTCTGTTCCAATGGTCTATATCTCTGTTTTGGTACCAGTACCATGCTGTTTTGGTTACTGTAACCTTGTAGTATACTTTGAAGTCAGGTAGCCTGATGCCTCCAGCTCTGTTCTTTTGGCTTCAGATTGTCTTGGCAATGCAGACTCTTTTTGGTTCCACATGAACTTTAGTTTTTGTCAATTCTGTGAGAAAGTTATTGGTAGCTTAATGGGGATGGCATGGAATCTATAAATTACCTTGGGCAATATGGCCATTTTCACAATATTGATTCTTCCTGTCCATGAGCACGGAATGTTCTTCCATTTGTTTGTGTCCTCTTTATTTCACTGGGCAGTGATTCATAGTTCTCCTTGAAGAGGTCCTTCACATCCCTTGTAAGTTGTATTCCTAGGTATTTTATACTCTTTGAAGCAGTTGTGAATTGGAGTTCATTCATGATTTGGCTCTCTGTTTTTCTGTTATTTGTGTATAAGAATGCTTGTGATTTTTGCACACTGATTTTGTATCCTGAGACTTTGCTGAAGTTACTTATCAGCTTAAGGAGATTTTGGGCTGAGACAATGGGGTTTTCCAAATATACAATCATTTCATCTGCAAACATGACAATTTGACTTCCTCTTTTCCTACTTGAATACCTTTACTTCTTTCTCTTGCCTGATTGCCCTGGCCAGAACTTCCAACACTATGTTGAATAGGAGTGGTGAGAGAGGGCATCCCTGTTTGGTGCCAGTTTTGAAAGGGAATGCCTCCAGTTATTGCCCATTCAGTATGATATTGGCTGTGATTGTCATAAATAGCTCTTATTATTTTGAGATACGTTCTATCAATACCGAATTTATTGAGTGTTTTTAGCATGAAGGGCTGTTGAATTTGTCAAAAGCCTTTTCTGCATCTATTGAGATAATCATGTGATTTTTGTCTTTGGTTCTGTTTGTATGCTGGATTACATTTATTGATTTGTGTATGTTGAACCAGCCTTGCATCCCAGGGATGAAGCCCACTTGATTATGGTGGATAATCTTCTTGATGTGCTGCTGGATTCAGTTTGCCAGTATTTTATTGAGGATTTTTGCATTGATGTTCATCAGGGATATTGGTCTAAAATTCTCTTTTTTTGTTGTGTCTCTGCCAGGCTTTGGTATCAGGATGATGTTGGCCTCATAAAATGAGTTAGGGAGGATTCCCTCTTTTTCTATTGATTGGAATAATTTCAGAAGGGATGGTAACAACTCCTTCTTGTACCCCTGGTAGAATTTGGCTGTGAATTCGTCTGGTCTTGGACTTTTATTGGTTGGTAGGCTATTAATTATTGCTTCAGTTTCAGGGCCTGCTATTAGTCTATTCAGGGATTCAAATTCTTCCTGGTTTAATCTTGGGAGAGTGTAAGTGTCCAGGAAATTATCCATTCCTTCTAGGTTTCATAGTTTATTTGCTTAGAGGTGTTTATAATATTCTCTGATGGTAGTTTGTATTTCTGTGGGATCGGTAGTTATATCCCCTGTATCATTTTTTATTGCATCTATTTGATTCTTCTCTCTTTTCTTCTTTATTAGTCTTGCTAGCAGTCTATCAATTTTGTTGATTAAAAAAAAAAAACAAACAGCACCTGGATTCGTTGATTTTTTTGGAGGGTGTTTTGTGTCTCGGTCTCCTTCAGTTCTGCTCTGATCTTAGTTATTTCTTGCCTTCTGCTAACTTTTGAATGTGTTTGCTCTTGCTTCTCTAGTTCTTTTAATTATGATGTTAGGGTGTCAATTTTAGACCTTTCCTGCTTTCTCTTGCGGGCATTTAGTGCTATAAATTTTCCTCTACACACTGCTTTAAATATGTCCCAGAGATTCTGGTATGTTGTATCTTTGTTCTCATTGGTTTCAAAGAACATCTTCGTTTCTGCCTTCATTTTGTTATGTACCCAGTAGTCATTCAGCAGCAGGGTGTTCAGTTTCCATGTAGTTGAGCAGTTTTGATTGAGTTTCTTAGTCCTGAATTCTGGTTTGATTGCACTGTGGTCTGAGAGAAAGTTTGTCATAATTTCTATTCTTTTACATTTGCTGAGGAGTGCTTTACTTCCAACTATGTGGTCAATTTTGGAATAAGTGCAATGTGGTGCTGAGAAGAATGTATATTCTGTTGATTTGGGGTGGAGAGTTCTGTAGATGTCTATTAGGTCCGCTTGGTGCAGAGTTGAGTTCAATTCCTGGATATCCTTGTTAGCTTTCTGTCTCATTGATCTGTCTAATGTTGACAATGGGGTGTTGAAGTCTCCCATTATTATTGTATGGGAGTCTAAGTCTCTGTGTAAGACTCTAAGGACTTGCTTTTTGAATCTGGGTGCTCCTGTATTGGGTGCATATATATTTAGGATAGTTAGCTCTTCCTGATTAATTGATCCCTTTACTATTATGTAATGGCCTTCTTTATCTCTTTTGAACTTTGATGGTTTAAACTCTGTTTTATCAGAGAGTACGATTGAAACCCCTGCTTTTTTGTTGTTTTTCATTTGCTTGGTAGATCTTCCTCCATCCCTTTATTTTGAGCCTATGTGTGTCTCTGCATGTGAGATGGGTCTCCTGAATCCAGCAAACTGATGGGTCTTGACCCTTTATCCAATTTGCCAGTCTGTGTCTTTTAATTGAACCATTTAGTCCATTTACATTTAAGGTTAATATTGTTATGTGTGAAATTGATCCTGTCATTATGATATTAGCTAGTTATTTTACTTGCTAGTTGATGTAGTTTCTTCCTAGCATTGATGGTCTTCACCTTTTGGCATGTTTTTGCAATGGCTGGTACCTGTTGTTCCTTTCTGTGTTTAGTGTTTCCATCAGGTTCTCTTGTAGGGCAGGCCTGGTGGTGACAAAATCTCTCAGCATTTGCTTGTCTTTAAAGGATTTTATTTCTCCTTCACTTATGAAACTTAGTTTAGCTGGATATGAAATTCTGGATTGAAAATTCTTTTCCTTAAGAATGTTGATTATTGGTCTCCACTCTCTTCTGGCTTGTAGAGTTTCTGCCAAGAGATCCGCTGTTAGTCTGATGGGCTTCCCTTTGAGGGGAACCCAACCTGTCTCTCTGGCTGCCCTTAAGATTTTTTCCTTCATTTCAACTTTGGTGAATCTGACAATTATGTGTCTTGGAGTTGCTCTTCTCGAGGAGTATCTTTGTGATGTTCTCTGTGTGTCCTGAATTTGAATGTTGGCCTGCCTTACTAGGTTGGGCAAGTTCTCCTGAATGATATCCTGCAGAGTGTTTTCCAACTTGGTTCCATTTTCCCTGTCACTTTCAGGCACACCAATCAGACGTAGATTTGGTCTTTTCACATAATTCCATATTTCTCGGAGGCTTTGTTTATTTCTTTTTACTCTTTTTCTCTACACTTCTCTTCTCACTTCATTTCATTCATTTGATCTTCAATCACTGATAGTCTTTCTTCCAGTTGATCTAGTCAGTTACTGAAGCTTGTGCCTTTGTCATGTAGTCCTCATGTCATGGTTTTTATCTCTATCAGTTCTTTTAATGTCTTCTCTGCATTGATTATTCTAGTTATCCATTCATCCATTCTTTTTCAAGGTTTTTAATTTCTTTGCACTGGTTACGTAGTTCCTCCTTTAGCTCTGACAAGTTTGATCGACTGAAGCCTTCTTCTCTCAACTCGTCAAAGTCATTCTCCGTCCAGCTTTGTTCTGTTGATGGCAAGGAGCTGCGTTCCTTTGGAGGGGGAGATGCGCTCTGAGTTTTTGAATTATCAGCTTTTCTGCACTGCTTTTTCCCCATCTTTGTGGTTTTATCTGCCTTTGGTCTTTGATGATGGTGATGTACTGATGGGTTTTTGGTGTGGGTGTCCTTTCTGTTTGTTAGTTTTCCTTCTAACAGTCAGGACCCTCAGCTGCAGATCTGTTGGAGTTTGCTTGAGGTCCACTCCAGACCCTGTTTGCCTGGTTATCAGCAGCGGAGCCTGCAGAAGATAGAATATTCCTGAACAGCAAGTGTTGCTGTCTGATCCTTGCTCTGGAATTTTCGTCTCAGGGGTGTACCCAGCCATGTGAGATGTGAGTGGTTGGTCTGTACCTCAGTTGAAAAAGCAGAAATCACCTGTCTTCTGTGTCACTCACACTGAGAGCTGGAGGCTGGAGCTGTTCCTATTCAGCCATCTTGGCGGCCCCCGTGGTTTTTGTATTTTTAAATGATTCTGTGTTTAATGGTTCTATAAGTTCCTACATAATAATCTCAATTTTTCCTCTTGACTTGCAAAACCTAAAATGCTTACTGTATGGCCCTTAAAGAAAATGTTTATAATTGTACATGTTTATGGTGGTATATGTAATGTTTCAATAATCATATGAATATATGTGTAATGATAAAACCAGGGTAGTTGGCATATCCATCGCCTCAAACCTTTGTCACTTCTCTGTTGTGATAAATTGCAAGGTCTTTATTTTTAATTTTTTGATAAATTTCTTGCTCTTTTCCATAATGATTGTTCTAACTTACATTTCTATCAACAGTGTGCAATGGTTCCTTTATCTCCATATCTTTGACAACAATTATCTTTGGTCTTTTTGTTAATATACTATTGACAGATGTGAGCTATTTCATTGTTTTTTTTTTTTTTTTTTTTTTGAGACAGAGTCTCGCTTTGTTGCCCAGGCTGGAGTGCAGTGGCCGGATCTCGGCTCACTGCAGGGGTTCACACCATTCTCCTGCCTCAGCCTCCCGAGTAGCTGGGACTACAGGCACCACCACCACGCCCGGCTAATTTTTTTTTTTTTTTGTATTTTTAGTAGAGACGGGGTTTCACTGTGTTAGCCAGATGGTCTTGATCTCCTGACCTCATGATCTGCCCGCCTCGGCCTCCCATAGTGCTGGGATTACAGGCGTGAGCCACCGCACCCGACCCTTCATTGTGGTTTTAATGTGTATTTTCCTGATGATTGGTTTTGTTGAGCATTTTAAAAATATACTTATTAGTCATTGTATGTTTTCTTTTGATAAATGTCTATTCAGGTATTTTGCCCATTTTTCAATCAAGTTATTTTATTCTTATCAAGTTGTTTGAGCTCCTTACATATTTTGGATATTAACCTCTTATCAAATGTACAATTTGCAAATATTTTCTGCCATTCTGTAGGTTCTCTCTTCATTCTGTTGATTGTTTTCTTTGCTATACATAACCCTTTTCATTTTATATAACCCCATTTGTCTGTGTTTGTTTTTGTTCCCTGTGTCTTAATGGTCATATTAAAAAGTCACTGCTCAGATTAATGTCAAGGAGGTTTTCCCCTATGTTTTCTTATTATAGTTTTATATTTTTGGGTTTCACATCTATACTTTAGTCCATTTTAATTGAGTTTTACATATGGTGTGAAATAAGAGTCTAATTTTACTCTTCTGCATGTGAATATCTGATTTTGTCAATATAACTTATTGAAGAGACTGTTCTTTCTCCATTGTGTGTTCTTGGCAACTTTGTTGAGTACTAGTTGGCTGTAAATGTGTGTATTTATTTCTAGGCTCTCTGTTCTGTTCCATTGGTCAATGTGTCTGTTGTTATACAAGTACCATGCTCTTTTGGTTACCATAGTTATGTAATATATTTTGAAGTCAGGTATTGTGATACCTCCACCTTTGCTCTTTTAGCTTAAGTTTACTTTGGCTATATGATGTATTTTCTGGTTCTGTATAAATTTTAGGATTCTTTTTTTCTATTTTTTGTGAATAATGTCAACTGTGTGTTGATAAAAATTGAATTGACTCTTGTATTAGTCTATTCTTACACTGCTACAAAGACACTGCCTGAGACTGGATAATTCATAAATAAAAGAGATTTAACTGGCTTACAGTTCTGCATGGCTGGGAGGACTCAAAAAACTTACGATCATGGCAGAAGGGGAAGCAGGTACCTTCATCACAAGGTGGCAGGAAAGACAATAATAAATGGTGCAGTGCCCCTTAAAAAGCCATCAGATCTCAAGAGACCTCACTCATTATATGAAAACAGTATGGGGAAAACTGCCTCCATGATACAGATCCCTCCTTTGATACATTGACATTGTAAAGATTACAATTCAAGATGAGATTTAGGTGGGGACACAGCCAAACCATATCAACTCTTTAGATCATTTTGGGTAGTATGGACATTTTAGCAATAATAATTTTTCAAATCCATGAACATGAGTTATCTTTCCATTTGTTTGTATCTATTTCAATTTATTTTATTATGTTCAACAGGATTCAATGTGAAGCTCTTTTAGCTCCTTGGCTAAATTTATCCTAAGTATTTATTATTTTTTGTAGCTATTTAAAATAAAACTATTTTCTTGATTTCTTTTTCAGATAATTTGCTGTTAGTGTATAAAAACTCCACTGCTTTTGTATGCTTAATTTTTTATGTTGAAACTACTAAATTTGTCAGGTGCAGTGGCTCACACCTGTAATACCAGCACTTTGGCAGGCCAAGGCAGGTGGATCATCTGAGGTCAGGAGTTCAAGACCAGTCTGGTCAACATGGTGAAACCCTGTCTCTACTAAAAATACAAAAATTAGCCAGGTGTGGTGGCTGGTGCCTGGGACCACAGCTACTCAGGATGTTGAGGCAGGAGAATTGCTTGAATCCAGGAGGTGGAGGTTGTAGTGAGCCAAGATCATGTCATTGCACTCCAGCCTGGGCAACAAGAGCAAAATTCCGTCTAAAAAAAAAAAAAAAAAAAAAAAAAAAAGACACTAGTGAATTCACTTACTAGTTCTAACTTTTTTTTTTTTTTTTTTTTTTTCATTTTCTTTCATTTCTGAGACAGGGTCTTGCTGGGATACAGGCATGTGCCATCACACTTGAGTAAATTTTTATTTTTTATAGATATGAAGTCTTACTACATTGCTCAGGCTTCCAAGAGTTTTTTGGTGGAGCCTTTGGGTTTTATATGTAAGATCATGTCATTTGCATGAGGATAATCTAATTTCTTCCTTTCCAATTTGGATGCCTATTATATTTTTATCTTTCCTAATTGCTCTGGCTAGCACCTCCATTACTATATTAAATAGAAGTGTCTTTGAAGAAGGGTCCTCATGTTGTTTCAAATCTTAAAGGAAGAACTTTCACCATTTGCACATTGATTATAATATTAGCTGTGGATTTGTCATATATGACCTTTGTTGTGCTGAGGTACATTTATTATATACCTAATTTGTTGATAATTTTTTTTATCTTGAAAGGATTTTGAATCTTGTTAAATGCCATTTCTGCGTCTATTGAAATGATCACACGGTTTTTGTACTTCGTTTTATCAATGAGTTGTATTACATTTTTTGATCTATGTATGATGAACCATCCTTGCATCTCAGGGACAAATCCTACTTGGTCATGATCTTTTTCTTTTCCTTTTCTTTTTTTTTATTTTTTTTTTTCCAGAGAGGATGCTACTCTGTTGCCCAGGTTGGAATGGAGTGGTGCAATAACGGCTCACTGCAGCCTCAACTATCATGGCTCATTGAGCCTCAACTTCATGGACCCAAGTGGTCATCCTAGCTCAGCCTCTCAAAGTGCTGGGATTACAGGTGTGAGCCACCACATCTGACCATGAATAAACTTTATATGTGCTGTTGAATTTGCTTTGCTAATATTTTGTGGATGATTTTTACATTTATGTTTATCAGGGACATTCGGGTGTTGTCTTCTTTTCTTGCAACATCTTTGTTTGGCTTTGGTGTGAAGGTGAGGCTGACCTCTTAATAATTAGTTTGAAACTATTCTCTCCTGTTGAATATTTTAGAAGAGTTTGAAAAGAATTGGTATTATTTCCTTAAGTTTTTGATAGAATACAGCAGTAAAACAATTATGTGCTGGGCTTTTCTTTGATGGGAAACTTTAAAAAATTACTGTTTTAATATCCTTACTCATTGTTGATCTGTTATTTCTTCATATTTTAATTTTGGTACGTTGTGTGTGTCAATACATTTATCTATTTCTTTTAGGTTTTCTAATTTGTTTACATATAATTGTTCATAAATGTCTCTTACAATCCTTTGCATATCTGTTGTATCAGTTGTAATGACTCTTTATTCAGTTCTAATTTTGTCTTTCTTTTTTTCTTAATTAGTTTAGCCAAAGGTTTGTCAATTTTTTTTTATCTTTTCCAAAATCCAATTCTTAATTTTGTTGATCTTTTATGTTGTTTTCATAGTCTCTATTTCATTTATTTCTGCTGTGATGTTTATTATTTCCCTCCTGCTCCTAATTTTGGGCTTAGTCTGTTCTTGTTTTTCTAGTGGCTTTAGAGGCAACAATTGGCTATTTGAGAACTTTCTTCTTTTTTGATGTAGGCATGTATTACAATAAACTTCCTTAGTGGTGCTTTTGCTGTATTTTCTATATCTATGTATGCTGTGTTTCCAGTTTTGTTTGTCTCAAGAAACTCTTTAGTTTACTTTTAGTTTTTTCATTGACCTGCTATTAGTCAATTCACATGCTGCTATGAAGAATTTATAAAGTAATTTATAAAGAAAAGGGATTAAATTCACTCACAGTTTTGTATGTCTGGGGAGGCCTCATGAAACTTACAATAATGGCAGAAGGCACATTTTTGTGTGATGCAAAGGGGGAAGCCCCTGAAAAAACCATCAGACCTGTGAGAAGTCACTCATTTTCATGAGAACAGCATGGGGAAAACCATCCCCATGATTCAATTAACTCCCCCTAGTCCTGCCCTTGACACGTGGAAATTATTACAATTCAAGGTGAGGTTTGCGTGGGGACACAGAGCCAAACCATGCCATTTTGCCCCTGGCCCCTCCCAAGTCTCATGTCCTCACATTTCAAAATGCAATCATGCCTTTTCAGAAGTTCCCCAGAGTTGTAACTCATTCCAGCATTAACTCAAAAGTCCAAGTCCAAAGTCTCATGTGAGACAAGGCAAGTCCTTTCTGCCTATAAGCCTGTTTGTTAAAAAGTAAGTTACTTCCTAGATACAAAAAGGGTACAGGCCCTGGGTAAATATACATATTCCAAATGGGAGAAATTGGCCAACACAAAGGGGCTACAGGCCCCATGCAAGTCTGAAATTCACTAGGACAGTCATCAAACCTTAAAGTTCCAAAATTATCTTCTTTGATTCCATGTCTCACATCAGGTCATGCTGATGCAATAGGTGGGATCCCACAGCCTTGGGTAGCTCTGCCTCTGTGGCTTTACAATGTACGGCCCCATTTTGGCTGCTTTCATGGGCTGGCATTGAGCGCCTGCAGATTTTCCAGGCACATGGTGCAGGATGTCACTGGATCTACCATTTTGTGGTCTGGAGAATGGTGGCCCTCTTCTCACAGTTCCAGTAAGCAGTACCCCAGTAAGAACTCTGAGTGGGGACTCTGACCCCCTATTTTCCTTCTATACTGTCCTAGCAGAGGTTCTCCATGAGGGTCCTGCTCCTGCAGAAAAATTCAGCCTGAACATCCAGTCATTTCCACACATCCTCTGAAATCTGGGTGGAGGTTCCCAAACCTCTCTTCTTATCTTCTGTGCACATGTAATACCATGTACCATAAATGCCATGTAAAAGCCAACAAAGTTTGGGGCTTTCACCCTTTGAAGCAATGGTCTGAGCTGTACTTTGGCCCCATTTAACCACAGTTGGAACTGAAACAGATGGAACACAGGGCAATATGTCCCAAGGTCTCACAGAGCAGGGGGCCTTGGGCCTGGCCCAGGAAACAATGTTTCCCTCATAAGCCTCTGAGTCTTGATGGGAGAGGCTGCCATGAAGGTCTCTGCCATGCCCTAGAGACATTTTCCCCATTGTCTTGGTGATTCACATTCTGTTCCTTGTTACTTATACAAATTTCTACAGGGGGTTTGTATTTATCCTCAGAAAATGGGTCTTTCTTTTCTATTGCATCATCAGGCTGCAAATTTTTTGAATTTTTATGCTCTGCTTCCTCTTGAACACTTTGCTGCTTAGAAATTTCTTCCACCTGATACACTAAATCATCTCTCTCAAGTTCAAAGTTCGACAGATCTTTAGGGTAGGGGCAATATGCTGCCAGTCTCTTTGCTAAAGCATAGCAAGAATCATCTTTATTCCAGTTCCCAAAAAGTTTCTCATCTCCATCTTAGACCACCTTACCCTGGACTTTATTGTTCACATCATTATCAGCATTTTGGTCAAAGCCATTCAATCAACAAGTCTCCGGGAAGTTCCAAACTTTCCCACATCTTCCTGTCTTCTGAGCCCTCTAAGTCCCTTGGATGTTTCAAACTTTCCCACATTTTTCTGTATTCTTCTGAGCCCTCCAAACTATTCTAACCTCTGCCTGTTACCTACTTCCAAAGTCACTTCCACATTTTCGGGCATCTTTACAGCAACACCCCACTACTCCCAATTCCAATTTATTGTATTAGTTTATTCTCATGCTACTAAGAAGAAATACCTGAGGCTGGGTAATTTATAAAGAAAATGAAAGATTCTCCCCCAAGGCATGAAAATTTGGGAGGGTGAATAACTCCTCCCTGTGTAGGCCCAGTCCCAATGTACAAGGACACTTGCACCAGCAGTGTGCATCAGCAAGATAGCAAAAGCTGGAAGAGAACTGGCTGGAAGACACTACCCACTGGAGATCGAGAGAGAGAGGCTGTCTGGGTAACACGTAGCAGTTATGCCAGACTGGGACACTTCCTGTTTACAGGAGACTATAAAACCTGTGCCCCAGCCTCACTTGGGGCTGATGCCATTTTAGGCCTAAACCCGTCTGCAGCCAGGTGCTCTTTAAAACAGTGTGTTGCTCCACACCACCTTGTGTTGTTTGTTGGTACATTCTCGGGGTTCAAACCAATCAAGAGCCTTGAATCAGGTGCTGAAACCCGAGAGGGGCTCCAGTCCACGTCCCCTGTGGACCTACTCCTCCACCCCAGAGAGCAGGCCACAGCAGCTGGACAAAGGAAGCTCCTCAGTCTCCAGTGGCCTCTCTGTGCATGCACATTGGTCACTGATCTTACCTACTGGTAAGTTTCCTGGGAGCCTGGTTAACAGAGATAAATCCGCACAGCCTCTCTTGGTTTCTCTGGTCCAAAAATCCAACGTTGGTCCAACAAGGCTCCTCCGACATGTGCGAAGCACTCGCTGATCATCTGGTCTTAGGGGGACACCTCTAAGCTATTTGATCCAGTTCTAGGAACGAAAAAGGCAGCAGTGAGGATTGCTCCTTTTATGTCTCCCTCCGGCCATCCAGGAAGGTCTCCTTTTCCCCATCCTCCCTTTGTTATGGGAAATTCCCTGTCTTCCATTCCAAAGGACAGCCCTCTAGGCTGCCTCATAAAAAACCTGTAAATCTTAGGCCTTGGCAAGATATCCACCCTAAGTGCCTTGTCTTTTTTATTGCAATTCAGTTTGGCCACAGTATGAATCGGATAATGGGTCCACATGACCCACAAATGAAAGATTCAACTTTACAATTTAAACTAACTTAAGCAATTATTGCCGAGGACTGGAAAAATGGGGAGAAATTCCTTATGTTCAGGCCTTTTTTACACTCAGATTACAATCTGACCTCTGCAATTCTTGCTCACCTGTTCAAACCTTCCTCCATTATTGCCACCCTGATCTCCTTTCTCCTCCTGACCCTACCCTTTTTCCTCGTTTGATCCAGCAGAACGCTGCCTACCCCTCCCAGCCCCTTCCTCTCTCTCTCAACCATCTTCTTTAACTCGCCAAGCCACCTCTTTTTCTTCCCAGCTGCCACCTTCCCAGCAGCCATCTTCTTAGCCACCACCTTCCTAGCTGCCATCCTCCCATCCAGCACCACATCCAAGAGTATCCACTTCTTTTCCTACACTGTCCTCTCCTCAGGACAATTCTAGCACTGCCTGTACCCGTTCTCCTCTCTCATTGCCCTCTCCTGAGGCCTATAAACCCATCCCACCACCTTAAGCCCCTATCTATCCTCCACTGCCTGTTAACTCAACCCCTCTTCCCCCTTCAAACCCTCAACAGAAACTACTTCCAGGTTCTTCCTTCTCTCCCACCTATACTCACTCAGGTGCCATCTTTGGCCCATGCCCCACCCTTACTTCAATACCTGTGCTAGAGTGCCCCCTTTGGGAAGTAGCAGGAATTGAAAATATTTTTAGAGTTCATGTTACCTTCTCCCTCACTGATATCTCTCAAATTAACAAAAGACTCAGTTCATATCCAGAAGATCCTACCTCTAATATTAGAGTTTCAGTACTTCACCCAGTCTTACAAATTAACTTGGCATGACCTCTACATTATCCTCTCTTCCACCCTCACCCCAGAAGACTGGGACCATATCTGGACCTTAGCTCAGGCACATGCTGATACAATTCCTCACCAGGCTCCTACCCAGCCTACTGGCACAGAGGCAGTCCCCGACCAGGACTCCCACCAGGGTTATCAAGATGGGGCCCCGGACACTGCTATTCAGACCACATGATTGTGTGTCTCCTTGCATGACTCAGAAAGGGTGCCCAGAAAGCAGTAAACTATGAAAAACTTTCGGAGATCACCCAAGGTCGTGATGAAAACCCAGCCCTTTTACTCTCGTTTAACTGGAGCCGTGAGAAAATATGCCAACCTAGACCCAGCCAGCCCAGAAGGAACCACTATTTTAAACGTTCGATTAATCTCCCAATCCACCCTCAATATTTGGCAGAAGCTTCAGAAGCTTGATGATGGCCCTCAAACCACACAATGAGACCTTCTTAATTTAGCCTTCAAAGTCTTTAACAATTGTGATGAGGAAGGTAAAAGGCAAAAACAGGCAGAATTTCAAATGCTTGCCTCTGCCAACAGGGGCCCTGCAGGCCCAAGGGGTCACAGCTCCACACGGAAGCCTCCTAATAATCCACCTCCACCTGGCACCTGTTTCAAGTGCAGCAATGAAGGCCACTGGTCCAGACAATGCTCTAGCCCAGGTAAGCCCATGAGGCCATGCCCCATCTGTGGAGGACCCCACTGGAAGTCATACTATGAGTGGCCTTTGCAAGGACCACCCCCATTTCTCCCTGAGCTGGCAAAACCTCCTACTTGGATCTCATCGGCCTTGCCACTGAAGACTGACGGTGCCCTGGAATGGATGCCCTGGCAACTACCGTCTCTTCATCCAAGCCAAGGGTAACCCTGCTGGTGGCAGGTAGGCCAGTATATTTTTTAAATTGATACCAGGGCAAGCTACTCTGCTTTACCTAATTTTTCAGGACCCACCCAGTCCTCCAAAGTCTCTGTTATGGGTATTGATGGACAAGTCTCCAAACCCCGAGTCACCCCTCTACTCTTCTGCTCCCTTCACACCTTTTCCTTCACTCACTCTTTCTTAGTCCTGTTCTCATGACAAACTCCACTCCTAGGTAGAGACATCCTTTCAAAACTCCACACTACTCTCCACTTCTACGTTCCCCATGGTACCCAGCACATCCACCCAGACCCCTCTGGTGCTTCTAGCTTTATTCTACTCCTCCAACCTCCCACCCTAAAATATGCAACCTTTCCTTATGCCCCATCCATAGTTAACCCTACTGTTTGGGATACTTCCACACCCTCAGTTGCAAAACACCACACTCCCATCCACATTATCCTTAAAAACCCCACCCAGTTCCTCTCACAGAAGCAGTATCCAATCACCCAAGCAGCTCTTGTAGGCTTAAAGCCTATCATTTTCACCTCCTTGCCAGTCACCTATTCTGCCCAACAAACTCCCCTTTTAACACATCAGTTCTACCTGTTAAAAAGCAAGATGGAACTTATCACTTAGTCCAGGACTTCAAGCTCATTAACCAAACTGTACTCACATATGTCCAGTATTTCCTAACCCATAAACTTTACTTTCCACAATTCCCTCCAATACCACCCATTTTTCTGTCCTAGACCTAAAGGATACACTTTTTTTTTTTTTTTTTTTTTTTTACAATTCATTTGCACCCTGATTCTCAAGACTTCTTTTTCTTTACGTGGGAAGACCCCTACACCCACCTTTCACATCAGCTCACCTGGTGCATACTACCTCAGGGTTTTAGAGACAGCCCCCACCTTTTTGCACAAGCCCTTGCTCACGACCTCTGTACCTTATCCCTAACACTCTCCACTCTCCTTCAATATGTTGATGATCTACTCCTGTGTAGTCCCTCTCAAAGACTGCAACACCCATACTATCTCTCTTTTAAACTTCCTGGCAGAGTGGGGGTATCTGGTCTCCCCTAAAAAAGCACAAATATGCACTCCCTCAGTCACCTACCTAGGCCTAGCCTTTACCCTGCAACCTGAGGGCTCACAACCAACCACATATCCCTCCTCCAGTCCCTCCCACCTCTGCAAACTAAGGAAGGAATTCTCTCTTTTCTAGGATTAGTGGGATATTTTAGGCTTTGGGTTCCCTCCTTTGCTCTACTTGCCAAACAGTTATATCAAGCTGCTAAAGGCCCTCTTCATGAGCCTTTGAACCCTGAACAGCCTATTATCCAACCTTTCTGTCTACTCCAAAGGCCTCTTGTCTCAGCCCCATGCTTACTCCGGTAGACCTCATCAAAGCTTTCTCCTTTTATACCAATGAATGACGTGGAGTTGCACTAGGTGTTCTAACCCAGTCTAAGGGACCTACCCTCCAGGTTATCACCTACCTCTCCAAACAGCTTGAAACCACAGCTCTCAGATGGCCTACTTGCTTCCAAACACTGGCGGCAGATGCTGTCCTCATCCTTGAAAGCCTAAAACTATCTCTTCATGCCAACCTAACAATTTATTCAACCCATAACATCAAAGACATGTTAGCTCACCGCAGTGTACTGAGTCTCATCTCTGCCCCATGGATCCTCCAACTGTATGTTTTATTCATAGAAACTCCCTAAATCACTGTGCTAATCAGCTCCTATTTAAACCCAGCCATGCTCTTACCTGAAGCTACTACCTCCCAAGACCGTGCACACTTCTGTGTAGACACTGTTCAAATTTTTTCTTATACCTTTTCCAAACCTAACAGACCAACACTTTCCAGATGCCTTGTTTACTTGGTTTGTAGATGGCAGCTCCTTCCTATATCAAGGATGCCAAGATGCTGGCTATGTTATAGTGTTACCTCACACACACTATTGAAGCCAATCTGCTCCCCCTAGGAACCATCTCCCAAAAAGCTGAACTCATCACCCTCACTCAAGCACTCACTCTAGCAGGTGAACAACAAATTAACATATATTCAGATTCTCATTATGCATTCCACATAGTGCACTCACACTCATCCATCTGGAAAGATTGGGGTTTCCTAACTGCAAAAAAACACTCCTGTCATAAATGGCTCTCTCATCAGCAAACTCCTTCAAACTGCCAGACTCCTGTAGAAAGTTGCCATCATTCATTGCAGGGGCCACCAAATCCCAGACAATCCTATACTTGCTGGAAATGCTCTAGCAGATAAGGTAGCCAAACAAGTAGCCCTACAACCTGTGCAAGGCCAGTTTCTGTCCCTGTCTTTGTTCTCTCCTTTTTACTCCTCAGAAGAAAAGGAGGACTTCCAAGCCCCAAACCTTCAAAAGCAAGGACCATAGTATGTCAAGGAAGGGCGTTTCATTCTTCCTCACTCTCAAACAATCCCTATCCTGCAAACCCTCCACAACTCTTTCCATGTTGGTTGCAAACCTCTCTTGCAATTTCTCCGCCCTATTCTCACTTGTCCTCACCTTTCTAGCTGTGTTTGAGAAATTACTCAGTCCTGCTTTATCTGCCACTCAGTGTCACCCCAGGGTTCCCTCTGGCTGCTGCCTTTTCCTACCAACAAAGCCTGGGGCCTGGTGGGTAATTATATGCATGATGAGAGTTTGTGTGATGACATTTGCACATTCTGAAGTTGTTGGGAATGCTCCTACCCACTTGGAGAAAGTACAAACAAAGAATAGAAGATAGCAGAGCCATTTATCAGGCAGCATGTGAGTGAAGTCTACTTGCCAATCTTACCCGGGTAATCCTCCCTTCCTTAAATCAGACATGATCTTTCATTCATGAAGCCGCAAATGAGGTCATGCCTCTCCCTGTTGACACCTCCTTGTCCTCTCAACATAACTGTCTTGCAGGCACAGACATGTTTATCTGCCAACCTGACCCTCACAAAAAGCTCTAACTGAAGTGGACAGGCCCCTACGCTGTGATACTCAGCATGCCAACTGCAGTAAGACTCCAAGGACTCCCTCACTGGATCCATCACACCAGGGTCAAGCTCACCCCCAAGGTTTCTTCTTCCTCCAAAACATTAACAGCAAAGTGGTCATCTAGGCCAATTTCTCCTACCAAGCTTAAATCAACCCCAACATTTCTTTTCTTAGAACCAAAAGATGAGGAAGACTAATCACTTGCTTTTAGAAATGGCCTATATTTACCCAACTGCCTGCTATACCTCCCTTCCAACCAAAAGTCTTAATACAGGAATATCCCTCATCACAATCCTAATATTGTCAGTAGCTTCTCTGCTGTCCACAGCAGCGCCTCCGAGCTGCTGTTAGTGTTATCAATTTTTCCACTGTGGAGGAAAAATGCAACAATCCTTTACTTACCATACTCATATAGAAAAATCCTGTTATGGAACCTTAATTGAGGAAGGTGTTGAATCAGGGAAAGGTTATTGTAAAGTAAAAAATCCAGGAGTATCTGGCAGTCTTAATGGGACTACATGTCCAAAGGGTAGGCAGTGGCTTTGCTTCACCAAAATTGGACAATGGGGAGTAAACACTCAAGTGCTAGAAGACATAAAGAGAGAACAGATTATAGCCAAAGCAAAAGCAACAATTCCCCCAACGCCAAAATCACCCGTGGTATTTCCATCCTTTTATACAAAACTACAAGCAGATGTATCCCTTCCCAAGTCAGGAAAAAACTGTTTGTAGATCTAGGAGAAAGCATCGCACTTACCATGAATGTGTCCAGTTGCTGGGTATGCGGGGGAGCTCGTATGAGTGAACAGTGGCTGTAGTATAGGATAGACATTCCCCCTTAGTTACTAGCATCCCAAAACCCCAGTCTCACTTTCAGTCCTCAAGAACACCTGCAGTCCCGGACACTTACCAACCCAGTAAGAGGGACAGTGTGCATATTCCACAAGTGGACTGATGAAACCCATCACACTGTAGGTGAAAGCTCCTGTCAGCAAACCCTAACAGTCAACGCCTCCTCAGCAGAGTGGTGGCTTCGGTTACCCCAAGGAGCCTGGTCTCCTTCTAACTTAAATACCTCAATTGTGTCTTGTAAAAAATGGCCTGGTACTGTACAAACACCACTAACCCTTATGTTGCACACCCTGCCTAAGTACACTATGAGACAATCCTATGAACACCAGCCTACAATGGATTGCCCCTGAGGGATTCTTTTGGATATGTGGAACCCAGGCTTACTCATGGCTATCTTATCACTGGCAAGGTACTTGCTTCCTGAGCACAATTAAACCTGGATTCTTTTTACTTCCAAAGCAGGCAGGCAACACCTTTGGAGTCCTTGTATATGATAACCTCAACAGAGAAAAACAATCCTTAAAGGTAGGAGGAAGCCAAAGATGGCAAGAAGACGAGTGGCCTCTGCAATGGATCATTGAATATTATGGCCCTGCCACTTGGGCTGAGGATGGTTCATGGGGTTATCATATATAGGCTCTCATATATAGGCTAAATAGAATAATTATACTACGGGCTGTTCTAATCACTAACCAAACTGCCTCAGCCCTGGAAATGCTTGAGCAACAACAAAACCAAATGCATGCGACAATTTATCAAAACAGGCTAGCACTAGACTACTTATTAGCAGAAGAGGTGGGGTCTGTGGTAAGTTTAATATCTCCAATTGTTGTCTTAACATAGACAATAATGGAAAAGTGGTTCTAGAGATTGCCTCAAATATCAGAAAAGTAGACCATGTACCAGTCCAAACCTGGAAGGAATGGAACCCAACAAACCTTCTAGGAGGGTAGCTCTCTAATTTAGGAGGATTTAAAACACTGGCGGGCTCAGTAATCTTCATCAATGGATTGCTCTTGTTTCTCCCCTATCCCACTGATAATGAAAGCCATTAAAACTTGTTGAAACTACAGTTAACTGCCAGACAATCCAGATGGTGCCACTGCTACAATGACACAATGGATACCAACCCGTCTCTCAAGAATACCCCCAAAATTAAGTTTTTCTTTTTTCTGAGGTGCCCATGCCACCCCCTATGTCATACCTGAAGTAGTTATTGAGAAAGTTGTCCCTTTTCCCTTTTCTATAACCAAACTGACAGGAATGAAAGATTCTCCCTGGGGTCTGAAAGCTGGAGGATGAATAACTTCTCCCTCCTCAGGTCCAGTCCCAAGGCACAAAGCCACTTGTGTCAGCGGCGTGCATCAGCAACATAGCAGAAGCAGGAAGAGAGCTGGCTGGAATAAATGTACCCCCTGGAGATCGAGAGAGAGAGCCGCCAGGGTACCACGTAGCACTTATGTCAGACTGGGACACTTCTTGTTTACAGGAGACTATAAAACCCCTGCCCCGCCCTCACTTGGGGCTGACACCGTTTTAGGCCTCAGGCTGTCTGCACCCAGGTGCTCATTACAACAGCGTGTTTCTCCACACCACCTTGTGTTGTTTGTTGGCACGTTCTTGGGGTTTGAACCAATACAAGAGCTTTGCAAAAAAAGAGGTTTAATTGACTCACAGTTCTGCATGGCTGGGGATGCCTCAGAAAACTTACAATCATAGCGGAAGGCATTTTTACACAGGGCAGCAGGAGTGAATGAGTGTCAAGCCAAGGGGGAAGCCCCTTATTAAATCATCAGCTCTTGTGAGAACTCACTCACTATTATGAGAACAGCAGGGGGAAACTGTTCCCATGATTCAATGATCTCCACCTGGTCTCACCCTTGACATGTGGGGATTATTACAATTCAAGGTGAAATTTGGGTTGGGATACAGAGCCAAATGATATCAGATCCATTATTTTGTCAGGAGTATGTTGTTTAATTTCCATGTTCTTGTGAATTTTCTGAAGTCTTCTCTGTATTTATTTTTAGTTGTAATACCATTGCAATAGGAAAACATACTTAATATAGTATCAGTCTTCTTAAATTTGTTTAAACTTGTTCTGTGTCATATCATATGATCTATCTTGGAGAATGTTTCATGAAGAAGAGTGTGTGTTCTGTAGCTGTTAAATAGAATGTTCTTTTTGTGTGTCTGTTAGATCCATTGGATTTAGAGTGTACTTAAAATTCAGTGTACTTTATTGATTTTTGTCTGAGTGATCTGTGTATTGTTGAAAGTGTGGTGTTGACATCCCCTACTATTAGGCATTGCAGTGAATGTCTCCCCTCAGATCTATTAATAATGTTTTGCATATTTATGTGTCTCAATATCGAGTGCATGTATATTCATAATTTTTATATCCTCCTACTGAATGGACTTCTTTATCATTATATAGTAACCTTTTCTGTCTTTAAAAAAATTTTTTTGACTTAAAGTCTATTTTATTGGATAAATGTATTATTACTCCTTCTCTTTTTTGGTTTCTATTTTCATGGAATATCTTTTTTCATCCCTTCACTTTAAGTCTATGTATGTCTTTACAAATAAAGTGTTTCTCTTGCAGGCAGTATAGAGTTGGGTCTTGTTTTTATCTCTAATCTATTCAGCCACTTTGTGTCTTTTGATGCTAGAATTTAATCCACTTACATTCAAGGTAATTATTGATAGGTCAGGACTTACTACTGCCATTTTGTTATTTTTTTAGTTGTTTTATAGATCCTTTGTTCCTTCCTTTCTCTGTTGCTCTCTTCCTTTGTGTTTAAGTAATTTTTCTGATAGTATATTTTGATTTATTCCTTTTCTGGGGTATCTACTATAGATATTCTACTTTGTGCTTACCATATGGCATAAAGAAAAATCTCATAGCTGTAATAGATTATTTTAAGCTGACAACTTAACTTTATTGCAAAAAAAAGCCTACTTCAATTTTACTGTATTCCCTCCCCAACATTTTGAGTTTTGATGGTATAATTTAGATTTTTTTTATGCTGCTTGTCACTTAACAAATTATTATAGCTATTATAAAATTATTAATAACTTACATTTTTGATTTTCAGGCTAAAAATTTTAATGATTTATACACCATAATTAGAATGTTTTAGTATTCTGAATTTGACTGTATACTTACTTTTACCAGTATTTTTAAACTTTCAGATATTTTTATGATACTCATTAGAATTCTTTTCTTTCTGCTTCAAGAATTCTCATTAGCTTTTTTGGTAAGACATGTCTTGTGGTGATGAACTCCCTTAGTTTCTGTTTGGGGAAATTTTTATCTCTCTTTCATTTCTTGACGACAGCTTTGTTTAATATGTTAGTCTTGGTTGGCTGTTTTTTTCCTTTAACACTTTGAATATATCATCCCCCTCTCTATTGGCCTGTAAGATTTTTGCTGAAAAGTCTGCTGCTAGATATATTGAAACTTTATGTTATTCATTTCTTTGCTCTTGACGCTCTCAGAATCCTCTCTTTGTGCTTCATTTCTAACAGTTTGGTTGCCTTGGGGTAGTCTTATTTGAATTAAATCTGATTGGAGACCTTTGACCTTCCTGTACCTAGATAGTTACATCTTTCTTTAGGTTTTGAACTCCTGTTTTTAAAAATAAGTTTTCTACCCCTTTATGTTTCCCTTCTCCTTGTAGAACTCCTATGATTCAAAAACTTGCTCTTTCGATGTTGTCTCAAAAATCCTATAATCTTTATTTCTTTTTATTCTTTTTTTCTCTTCTGACTGTCTATTTTCAAATAATGTATCTTCAAGTTCACTGATTCTTTTTTCTCCTTGATTAATTTTGCCGTTGATGCTATTTCTTGCCTTTTTAATTTTGTTCATTGTATTTTTTTTTTTTGTCTCCAGGATTTCTGCTTTTTTAAAAAAACTATTATTTTAATCTCTCTATTAAATTTCTCATTCTGGTCACATATTATTTTTCTAGTTCTATTATATTGTTTTACTGTATTTTCCTGACATTTACTGAGCTGTTGCTGCTGCTGCCTCCTCCTCCTCCTCCTCCTCTCTTTCTCCTTCTCCTTCTCCTTTTTTCTCCTTGTCATTTTCCTTCCTCTTCTTTTTCTTTTTCTCTTTGAGACAGGATCTCACTCTGTCACCCAGGCTAAAGTGTAGTGATGTGATTATGACTCACTGCAACCTCAACCTCCTGTGCTCAAGCAATCTTCCTGGCTCTGCTTCCTGAGTAACTGGGACTACAGGTGCACACCACCATGTCCAGCTAATTTTTGTATTTATTGTGGAGACAGGGTTTAGCTATGGTGTCCAAGCTGGTCTCAAACTTTTGAGCTTAAGCAATCTGTTCACTTCAGCCTCCCGAAGTATTGAGCTTCTTTAAGATAGCTATTTTGAATTCCTTGTCAGCCATTTCATATATCTTCATTTCTTTAGGGTCAATCACTGGCAACTTAATCTATCTGTTTGACAATATTGTGTGTCCCTGATTGTTTTTGATCCTTGTATATAGATGTCTGTGCTTTCAAAGAAGTAGGTAGTTATTCTAGTCTTCACAGACTGACTTTGTCTGGGAAAGCCCTGCAGCAGGTATAGTATTGGGGTAGGTAGGCCAGAGGCCAGGGCATTTGCAGCTGGTGTACTGCTATTAGAAACCTGAGTCAGGCGTGGTGCTGGAGAATGCAAGAAGTTCAGGGCAGGTGCAGCCTTTGTGGCACTGGGGCATATTAGAAGCCTGGAGCCTCTGGAGGCTGCCTGCCATTGAGACCCGTCTGAAGGTGACCTGGTGGGAAGTGGGCTGAAGATCGATTCTTCCACTCAAACCTGAATCCTAGAGATGTGTAGTTCTGCCTAACACCAGGTTGGGTCAGTAAAGGCTCAGTCTATGGATACTGGCTTGGAATATGAGCCTATGGGGGTCTGTCTAGTGCTGGGTTTTACTATGGTGGACCCACTGTTGGAGTCTAAGGCAAAGTCTTGTGCTCGCTTTCCTCTCTTTCTCCCAGGCAGATGGTTTCTCTCTTTGCACTGTGTTGCCTGGGCTTGGGGAAGGGGTTATGGGGATAATGTATAACTGGCTTTCCTACCCTTTTCAAGGAGTCTTTTCTTATTATTGTGCCACAACCGGGTACTATGGTCTCTCATTTGGCTTCCTTATCTCGAGGGAAATCATTTTTCACACATGGATATTTGTTATTTGTTCAATAGATGTTGATGTTTCTGTGGTGGTACAGTCACTGGAAATTCCTACTCTGCTGTTTTCCTCCACCCTTCCTTCTATTATGTTGGTGCAAAAGTAATTGCAGTTTTTGCCATTGAAAGTAACGGTAAAAACTGCAATTACTCTGGCACCAACCTAGTAATTCTATTATTGTAGTTTACATTTTCTTACTGGCTAGCTTCAATTTACTTATACAAGGAGCCATTTGGAGGGTTAGTTCTTTCTCATGATTAGCTCATATGTTTCTGGAGGTGTGGAGGCCAGATCATATGACTCAGATCTAAGTCATTTTGCACATGGCATTGCTCCATCCACTGTGATTCACTTAGAACTGGAAGCCTGACTAAATAAAAGTCAATGAAATGACCCAAGATTTTACTAACACTTCATTGACTCAAAATGAGAGAAAACGTATGTTTAAAATTGTGGCAGCCATCTTTCCACTGTAAAGAGAGATCCTATATGGGAAGAGAGCCAGGACAGAGTAGGCATATCATAGAAGTAGGAAATTGGGTTGCAGTGATATTGTTTGAGGGCCTGGTCAAACTGTATGTGAAAAGACAATAACATAGGTTACAGTAGAAGCAACTTGAATCACAACTGAGTGCTTGGTCAACTTTTGAACAAGAACTAGACTTTGTAAGTAGTCTGCTCAAGCTGATGAGGTCACATGAAGAGCAATGTGGGCCTCAATTCTAGTCTTGGAAGTTGGCAGATTTTATTAAGTGTAAGCAAAACAACTGCTTAAACTGTTCTCTGTTTAAGCAACAGTTTAAGCAGCATTTCCTGTGGCCATGCTGAACAAGATAAGAAACTTTGTTTTGCATTCATCATTTAGAACATTGAATAAGGTCAAACAATGAGAAAGTGTTAAACCAGGTCCATTTTATTTAAAAATAAAGATATTAGAGAATATTATTTTGGTGTAAGGGTTCCCTTTGTTTTCTTTTCTATTTTCTTTCTTTCTTAATTTTTCTCTTTCTTTCTTTCTTTCTTTCTTTCTTTCTTTCTTTCTTTCTTTCTTTCTTTCTTTCTTTCTTTCTTTCTCTTTCTTTTTTCTTTTTCTTCTTCTTTCTTTCTCTCTCTCTTTCCTTCTT
Organism: Macaca nemestrina; assembly: GCF_043159975.1. Classification (NCBI taxonomy): domain Eukaryota; kingdom Metazoa; phylum Chordata; class Mammalia; order Primates; family Cercopithecidae; genus Macaca; species Macaca nemestrina. The sequence continues at coordinate 45,033,776 of NC_092134.1, read as the reverse complement.
TCCTTCGTTTCCTTCCTTTTCTTCTCTTTCTTTCCCTTCCTTCCTTCCTTCCTTCCTTCCTTCCTTCCTTCCTTCCTTCCTTCCTTCCTTCCTTCCTTCCTTTTTCTTTCTTTCCTTTTTTTTTCTTTTGAGACAGAGTCTCACTCTGTCACCCAGACTGTAGTGCACTGGTGCAATCTGCTCACTGCAACCTCCGACTCCCAGGTTTAAGTGATTATCCTGCTTCAGCCTCCCCAGTAGCTAGGACTATAGGCACCCACTACCACGCCCGGCTAATTTTTACATTTTTAGTAGACACAGTGTTTCACTATGTTGGCCAGGCTGGTAACTCCTGACCTCATGTGATCCACCCACCTTGGCCTCCTAAGTGCTGGGATTACAGGCATGAGCCACTGCAACCAGCCTCCTTTCTACCTGTAATTTGAAGTCTGAGATAGCTATAACTACAGCAGCAATGTAGAAAAGCCAAATTCTCTGCCCTAAGCTAGCATTTGATTCAAGCAATATTAGAAGTGGGAAATTTAGCAAGAGATATGATTGGTAGTTAGAAAAATCATATTCTAGTTTCTCAAGCCCCTCCCACATTCTTCCAATTAAGTAGTCATTTCCTGACAATGGGATGAATTACTCCCATTGAGAAAATACACTCCAGAGGCATAGATACAAAGAAAAAGGAAATTCAGCTCAGGGCTAAAGAAATTGGCAGTGCAGGGTCGATGTACTAGTTTCCCAGGACTGCTGCAACAAAGTGCCACAAATTTGGATGACTTTGAAAAACATACATTTATTATCTCACAGTTCTGGAATTTAGAAGTATGAAATAACATGCCAGCAGAGTTGCTTCTTTCTGGAAGCACCCCAGAAAGAATCTGTTCCATGCCTCTCTCCTTGCTTCTGGAAGTTGTCAGCAATCCTTTGAGTTACTTGATTTGTTGACACATCACTTTAATCATTCACATGGCTGTCTCCCTCTGTGTGTCTGTGTGTTTCTGCTCCTGTTATAAGAACACAGTCATGTTAGATTAAGAGCTCACCCTATTCCCATGTGATATCACCTTAACTACTCATTTGCAACTACCCTATTTGCAAATTAGGCCACCTTCTTGAGGTACTGAGAGTTAGGATTTCAATCTATCTTTTAGGGGGCCATGATTAAAAGTACTATAGTAGCTATGGCCAACCTCTTGAAGACAGAAAATCCAACCATGTTGTCCAGATTTAAACACTCTGATTCTTCATGATAGTTCCCTTTGTTTACTACCCCATGAGATAGAGAAAATGCAAATAGGTTAAAAATATATCAAGACTTCAAGTAAGTTTTACTGTTAGACAAATCTCAAGCCTTACAAAAAAGAGGATAAATTCACTCAAGCCTTAAAATAATCTTCAGGCTCTAGAACCTGAGGTTAAATGAAGTACACTGATAAAGAATTTCAGGATACACTTCGGATATGGTCATAGACAAGAATTGTATAAACTCAATAGATTGAATTGTCAAAGCAGGTGCACATAAATTATAGATCTTACCTGGTATCAAATTTTATTAATTATTTAAAGGATACTCACAAACAGCAGGTATAAGCAAAGTCCATAGATTTCAGATTTTGCTACAACAAGGAAAATAGACCAGAAATATCCTACTTTTTAGATAGGAAATCCCTGTGTTCAAGGAGATCTGGTGGAATTCTTTCCCCCCGTTATCTCCACTAGGGAAGAAGTGGTCCACTAAACTGCCTCTAACCATTTCCTTCTCAACAACAGAAGTCCTTAGAGAGCAGAACTATATTTCACTCCTAGGTCAAGGAGTCCTTTCTTTCCCTGTCATGCAAGATATTACATGAATTATGTACCAGCAACCACTTTATGTTGTTTACCTTCCCAAAATAGCAGCTTAAAAGTGTGTATTGAATGTTTTGGGATTTATTAAACACAGTATACAGCATTAGTTCTCTAGGCAAAGAGGAGTTAGAGATAGATCTGACTGAGAGGACTGTGCCTCGAATAGCTATTTTGAACCCAGAACTCTGTGTGGTCATTGAATAAGATTTTTATTTCTCATTATTTCTTTGGGAAAGGGAAGGAGGATGTGTTTTCTGTGGGATGTGACATAAGTTTATTATGTAGATAGATATTTTTGAGGCTGTATGAATGGGAAGATGAAGTAGCCAAATGATTGGACATTTCTTCGGTTGTTTGTGTATTATTCAACATCAGTTCACCCTAATTCCAGTACTGCCATTGTGGATTGATTCAGGATGCTCTGTTGATAGAAGCATATAATCCATGGTGATAGAAATAAATATATTCCATCCCCTTGGCTAGTCATTTATAGCCAAGTTCAGGAATTTGAGTGTGACACAATCGATATTAGTAAGATGTTAGGACTGGCCAGAAAAAGTATCTTACTCTTTTCCCATTAGATTTGATTAGAGATGATCTAAGTCTGAAGTTAGAGCAGCCTTCTCCAAATAAAATAGACACCGAATCTGATAATAGAGGAACATGATAGATGAACAGAAAAATATTGGTACAATTTTCTTTGGAATTGGGTATCCTGTCAAATGGAATTGAATAAAATCTACTAGTACATAATTCTTAAAAATTTAAATGTATTTTCAGTTCTTTGTAATCCGATAAAAACTTCTTTCAAAGCAACATTTTTCTGGAGTCCATCTGAAATTAATTAAAGACAGACTAGAATGATAAGATTGCACAACAGGAGGAAATATCAGGGCTGTTATTTTGTATTCTTTTTTTTTTTTTTTTGAGATGGAGGCTCACTCCATTACCCAGGCTGGAGTGCTGTGGCACAATCTTGGCTCACTGCAACCTCCACTTCCTGGGTTCAAGCAAGTCTCCTGCCTCAGCCTCCAGAGTAACTGGAATTACAGATGTAAGCCACCACACCTGGCTAATTTTTGTATTTTTAGTAGAGATGGGGTTTCATCATGTTAGTCAGGCTGGTCTTGAACTCCTGACCTCAAGTGATCCTCCCGCCTTGGCCTCCCAAAGTGCTGGGATTACAGGCATGAACCACTGCTCTTGGCCCTATATTTTGTATTCTGTTTTGAATATATACAAAAAGTAATGTGCTTTAAAAGGTCTACCTGATTAATGTGCTTCAAAAGGTCTACATGATTCTTCTCCTGACTGACCTGCTACCTCTCCCCTCCTCATCCATTTTGCTCCAGCTCAATCAGCCTCCTTGCTGAACTCCCACCTCAGGGGAAATTTGCCCCTCCCAGCCTTTCTTCCTCAATGCTGTTCTCTCAAGTATCCACATGAGTTCCTAAACTCATTTAGATTTCTTTTCAAACAAAATCAAACATCAACTGCAATGTAAAAATTTAAGGAAATCACAAGGGTAAAATGCTGAGAAGGGGGTAACAATTACCTATAGGTAAGAACATGATGCTAGATGGATCACCAATTTTTTTTTTTTTAACTATTAAAAATGAAAAAGGAAATAGATTAATGGTCATAAAGGCCATGTCTTCAAGTCCAATATATATGGCTCTGCCTTCCTAGGATTAATGTACTTAGTATTGGCACATAGTGTGGCAATTGTGGTGGGTTGTGGAGATTTTAGAGAGTGAAATAAAGGATTATAATTCTGCAAAATATATTTTTAAATTAATTTTCCCCTCTGTATTGTGATTTTTTCTTTTTAGGGTGTTTTCTCTTCACCATTATTTCTTTGTTCTTATCTTTCTTCCAAGACAGTTTACATACGTGGTTGCATCTAAACACTCCTGAGGTCTTTGAAAGTCTTGAACAGCCAAGTATGAGCAAGGTATAGTTCAGAGGACAGGGCTGTTACGTTAAAGCATAGTTGGCATGATGAGACATAGAAGTATAAGCCTGAGTTTCCACACAGAGGCCAGTGGGAAAAGAGGCCAAAGGAGCCTACTCATGCCTATAAGCAGAAAAAGGCAAAGAAGGCCTTGAGACTTTCAGTGTAGTCTGGGTCAAAGACGTACTGGAGTCAGAGATTAACTTGACAATGACTCAGCAAAAAGAAATCCAGACTTCTTTATTGTGGCTTGGCAAGTTGGCCAAATTAAATATTTGGTGAAATAGAGAAATTGAGTAAATAAAACTACAGTTGTTAAATGAAAAAAATATTGAGCCACTTATCTGTAGAGTTTATTGCATTTTCCAGTCTCAGAAGATCTGGAACGTGAAGATGACTATGTTCTTGCTAACACTAAGAACTGTGCTACTCCATATTCCCTTAAATTCTTTCAATAAACTTCCATCACTGAAGGTACATTGGAAGTTTTACATCCATGTTTGTGCATGTGCACTTACATGTGATCCTGAATAGCCTGACTAGGACTCACAATGAAAATTGATTAGTAATAAACAGTTTGTCATGGACCACAGACCTTTTTATGTTTCAGAAACCTAGTGACAGAATTTAAGAACTGTATTTTTTTCATCTATGATAACTATAATTATTATTCAGAAAGTTGTTTGCTAAATATATTTTAATTAAGAAAATATTTATTTAAATAATAATAATTACTATTTACTGACCAACAGTATTCAAGGAGCTCTAAGAACATTTTCTCATTTGAACCTCACATCTAAAGAGATATAATTTTTATTTCCTTTTTCAAAATGACAAAATTAATGTTTAGAGAGTTAAAGGAAAATTTTTAAGAATACAGCTCATGGCAAATTCAGGATTTGAAGTTAGATGTAACTGACTCTGAAGTCTGTTCATTCCACTAGCCTGCTGTCTCTCATTACATGTTGTCAGTTTATTGGTGAACCCTCATTGTCTTTAAAGAAATACTTATTTGCATAATAATAACAGCTATCATATACTGAGTGCCAACTACAAGGTATTGTGTTAGGAAAAGTCCTCGTCATGTTGCCTTCACAGCATAGAAATAGGTATGTAAATGAAAAAATGCAATAATATCTGAAAGAGTACGTTTATTTAAACAGTTGATCCCATAGGAAAAGTAGATTTAAGGAATACATTTCATAGTTACTTTCACATGCTCTTTGGGTGGAATTACAAATGAGATTATTTACATTATTTCTCTTTCTTTAAGCATGCAAATTAATTGAAGTAACTATAATGTGACTAGAATGGAATGCCAATGTGCTGCACACGTGCACAAAAGTATTTATTTTATCTTTTTTTCTCTGAAAACGGTCACTTTTTAGTGCAATGTCCACAGTGTTCTTGTATAATGGAATGGGAACAGCCCTTTAAACTTCTTATGTAATACTCAGAATATCCCTATGTGTAAGTAGTTCTATTAGTTCTACTTTACAGGTGAAGAGGTTAACACTTGCCCAAAGTGTGCACCTGTATTATAAACCCTCTTTATAAAAGTAGCAAGGTAGATGTCAGTAAATAAATTCATGAGTCGTTTCAGTATCTTCTCTAGTAGTTACGAGTTCCTCTAGTATGATGATTATGGTAGGCTAAATAATGACTCCCAAAAGATGTCCACGTACTAATTCCTGGAATTTGTGAACATGTTACCTTATATCAGGGGTCCCCAACCTCCAGGCCACGGACTGAACCATGGGTTGGGAACCTGTTTAGGAACTGGGAAGCACACTAGGAGGTGAGCAGTGGGCAAGTGAGTGAAACTTCATCTGTATTTATAGCCGCTCCCCATTGCTTGCATTACCCCCTGAGCTCCACCTTCTGTCAGGTCAGCAGAGGCATTAGATTCTCATAGGAGCGCAAAACCCTATTGTGACCTATGCATGCAAGGGATCTAGGTTGCATGATCCTTATGAGAATATAACACCTGATGATCTGTCATGGTCTCTCATCACCCCCAGATGGGACTGTTAGTAGTAGAAAGCAAGCTCAGGGCTCCCTGTGTATTGACATTATGGTGAGTTATACAATTATGTCATTACATATTACAATATAATAATAATAGAAATAAAGTGCACAATAAATGTAATGCACTGGAGTCACCTGGAAGGTATCTCCCCGACCCCAGTCTGTGGAAAAATTGTCTTCCATGAAACTGGTTCCCGGTGCCAAAAAGGTTGGGGACTGCTGCCTTATATGGCCTTTACTGATGTGAATAAGTTAGAAATTGTGAAAAGGGAGGATTGTCCTAGACCATATAGGTGGGTCAAATGTAATCACAAGGATCTTTATGAGCCAGAGAGAGAGAGAGAGAGAGAGAGAGGGATGTCAGAAGCAGAAAGGAAACTGACAACAAAAGAGGTTGTTATGTGCTTTTAAGATGGAGGAAGGGGGCATGAGTCAAGGAATGCAGTGGCCTTCAGAAGCTGGAAAAGGAAAGGAAACACTTCTAAATCTTCCAGAAAAAAATGTAGCCCTAGGAATTGCTTGATTTCATGTCTCTGATCTGTAGAGCTGTTAATACATTTGTTGTAGGACACTACATTTGTGAGAATTTGTTATAGCAGCAGTAGGAAATTTACAATAATTTTGTCCTATTTACCTAGGGAATAAATAGAACCAGGATTCAAAATCCAGGTCTGTTTCATTCTGAGTCCATTTCTTTTCAAACATGAAGCATTTTTCCTATTTATATTGTCAGTCTCTCTGGGGCAGTCTGTATAAATATTGACAAATCCAAATGTTCAATTACTCTTCTCGAAAAATCTATCAGCAAACACATTTGCTTTGTGTTATGTGTCAAGTGATGTCATTTAAGTGTTTTTGTTTTTAAAGTTCCAACAAGAGGACAAGATTCCAATCTTACAGGGTATACCAAAGAGTAATGGTATAAGACTATGAAACACTTGCCCTTTGACACTAAAATTAATGTGCTTGATATAAAAATGGATGAGACTAACCATTAGTAGATAAAAACTAGATTTAATAATATGTTGCTAAAGGCATGTTGCTATGAGACCCAGGTGTTTTCAGGATCAAACAAAAAGTAAATGATATTTTAAATACTTTGATGTTGACAACCTGGTTAAATCCTCAGTAAGATGTGATTGTGGGTTTAATCAATTAGGAACTAGTACTGAATTGGTTATCCATATATCTTTATATCCTAGCCATTTAAAGGCAAGGAAGAGACTCAACAAATATTTTTTAGTGATTGAATAAAACTCTTCTATCAGGTATTAAAAAGTACTTAAAGTTACAAAATAACTAAATCTATCTCTTGGGTATGAAAGTAGACACAATAATCAATGAAGATAATTTTAAAAACCCAGAACAATATACTAACATAAAAATAACAACAGTATCATGCACCAATGCTTATTGTGAGCCAGACACTGTGCTAAGTGCTTTAAATGCATTACCTTATTTAATATAATAATCTAGTACTATTTTCATCTCTCTCCCTTAAGGAAGTTAAGACTTAAGGAGATCAAAGTGGTAAAAAGAGGTTTTCTATTATGCTAAGTGCAATGAATTTACCCACTCTGCTCTACTGACTTTTATAATTTAAAACATGATAAAGGTAGCATTTTAATTTCATAAAGAAAAACTAATTTTAAGTAGATAATGTTAGGATGGTTACTTAAAGCTCTTTGTCATGTTATTCATCAAAATTAATTTAAGACATAATAGACAAAAATCACTAAGTTGACAAACATCTTGATGAACATTACTATCTAAAAATTAAAAATTTGCATTTTAGGAACATTATAAATAAAATGAAACCCAGAAGAATATTTAAAATATATGTTGCACTTGAAAGTTTACTCAACTAATATTTAAAGTATTCTTGCAAATAAAAGAGAAATAACAATTATTCCAATAGAAGAAATCAGTAAACAATGTTCACAAAGATGTGAAACAAATGACCCATAAGTATATAATATGTTTAGCTTCAGGAGTAATCAAAAAGTACAAAATAAAATTATAATGAGAACTTTCTCACAATCAAATAGTCAAAAATTTTAAAATGGTAGCACAAAATATTGCAGACATGGGAGGAACATACATTCTCATAAATATTAATTGAGATGTAAGTGGATATAGCTTTTTAGAGGGAATAATAAGAAAATGGAATCATAAGGTATAAAATACGAAAACTCATTAATCCACAGTTCCATCTTTGTGAATTCATTTTAGAAAAATAATGAAATAAATATGTAAAAATATGAATACCAAAAATATTATCTCGGTATTGTTTATGATACTGAAAAATAGACAATTATGTGAATTTACTGGAAAGACGTTTACAGTATATTATTAAGTGAAAGAGGCAAATTACAAAAAGGTATGCATAAAAGAATTCATTCGAAGGCATCATTGCTTATAAATACTATACATATATTATGTGTATGTTTATATTTATCCTAACTCATTAAAAAGGAATAAAATAATCTCTGAGTGAATGGGATTATGGGTGAGTTTTAGTTTCCATGGTATGACTTACCTATATTCCATAATTTCTTTTTTTTTTTTTCTTTTTTTTTGAGACGGATTCTCGCTCTGTCGCCCAGGCTGGAGTGCAGTGGCCGGATCTCAGCTCACTGCAAGCTCCTCCTCCCGGGTTCCCGCCATTCTCCTGCCTCAGCCTCCCCAGTAGCTGGGATTACAGGCGCCCGCCACCTCGCCCGGGTAGTTTTTTGTATTTTTTTAGTAGAGACGGGGTTTCACCGTGTTCACCAGGATGGTCTCAATCTCCTGACCTCGTGATCCGCCCGTCTCGGCCTCCCAAAGTGCTGGGATTACAGGCTTGAGCCACCGCGCCCGGCCTATATTCTATAATTTCAAACATAAATAGGTATTTTCTGATAATCAAAGAAAGAAAAGCAAGAAAAACTAAAATAAAAAAAAATAAGGTTACACTCATCTACATTCCACATCTGATCATGTACTCACTACCAGCTTAAAAAACCTCTAATGAGTCATTTTTATTTATTTATAAAAATCCAAACACTTGAACTTGGCATCCAAAATCATTTCACATCTGGTCTTACCATACCATATTGACTTCATTATCCACTTCTGTGTCCCATGGGCCTTTTAAATACTTTTTTAAAATGCCAACCCTCTTTTTTCTCTTCTGCTGAAGAACCTCTAGCCTTCTTTCATTGAAAACATAATCTCCTCCCTGAAGACTTTCCAGTTCCCTAAGAAAGTTAGTGCTCTCCAAGCTTTGCCTCGAAACATTTTTCTTTTTCTTTTTTAAAAGAATTTTAGAGATTGGGTCTTACCATGTTGCCCAGGTTGGTGTCATACTCCTGGGCTCAAGAGATCTGCCCGCCTTGGCCTCCAAAAATGCTGAGATTATAGGCGTGAGCCATGACACCTAGTCCTTGAAGCATATTTCTAAGTGATTGGCCCATTGTCTTCCTACCTTCTACGACTGTGGATCATGTGCTCGCATTTATTCCAGATAAATACAAATAATATATATGGCAGCTATGTTTTCCCTATCTCTTAGGAGTTGAAGGATTTGGCACTAGAAGAAGTTGCGGGTTAAATGGAATAAAGGAGAGATTTGTAAAAGTTTGCAATGAAGTCAATATAAGATCAGCACAAGTGTAACAAGATACTCTTTGCATGTAATTAGGATTTACTGTAATTAATTATTTGAATGAAGTTCAAACTGACAATTTAATGCTTTTTGCAGGCAATAGCTCACAGGACTCTGTGCTAAGAGGAAATGTAACAAAAAAATAGAAGGATGGAAGGATGGATGGATATGGATGATAGATAATATTGTGTTGCTCTCTTTAATTATGGATTATGAACCTACGGTCATATACTATTCTGAAAGCATGCTATAAAATTGCCTCTTTCAGGCCGGGCATGGTGGCTCATGCCTATAATCCCAGCACTTTGGGAGACCGAGGCAGGCAGATCACTTTAGGCCAGGAGTTCGAGAATAACCTGGCCAACATGGTGAAACCTTGTCTCTTCTAAAAATATAAAAATTAACCTGGTGTGCTGGCCCACGCCTGTAATCCCAGTTACTCTGGAGGCTGAGGCATGAGAATCACTGGAACCAGGGAGGTGGAGGCTGCAGGCTGCAGTGAGCCGAGATTGTGCCACCACAATCTGGGTGACAGGGCCAGACTCTGTCTCAGAAAAAAAAAAAAAAAAAGCCTCTTTCAAACTCTTTTTCTGAAAAACTTTTGAATGTCTTAGAAATGGCACTTTGTTTTTGAATAACATGCTAACTTGTCAATTTGTAGTAGCTGCTCGGAATTCTGTGTTGGCTTATTTTCATTCAGGAGGAGGACTATGATCAATTGGCAATTGGAAAGGGATAAAGGTTTGGCAGTATATGTCATCCTTGGGCATATGAACCTCTGAAACGCTTATATAATGGGAATTTAAGAGTTGGAAGACTGTATAAACTTTCTTCTTTCATTCTTTGCTTCCTGTCTCTTCGTGCAGGGTCTGTGTTCTTGGATAGCATCCCAAAATGATGTTTTTCTTCATAGTCAAGTTCTATATAAACTCATGTTGATAAATTAAAACACCTTTAGCCTTTAGCTACTTCAACATAAATAAAAAGATTGCATTATTATGGTTCATTTTAATGATTCAGTAGGTAAAATCACTTAAAGCAACTCAGTTTGTCCTAGTGGCTTAATAAGCAATGTTTCTTGGCTCATGCTATAGTTTGGCTACCAGCTTATACTTATGAGCTGTTTTAAGAGTAAGAAATTTGGGAAGTTATTTGGCTGGGGGCATTCAAAAACAAGATGTCATGCTAGGGCTTGTTAAAAGTTCCTCTGTGACAAATTCAAACATATACAATATTATTAACTGTGTCTTGGCAGCTCATTTTCTTCTTTTATAAACAGTCAAAAAAAGCAGCTCTGGTTTATTTAATTCCCAGAAAAGAAAAATTGGAACCATTTAGCCTGCTTAATATCAAAATCTACCTGACCCAAAGGAGAATCGGGAGGAATTTCACTGAACACTTTATTTTAGTTACATCATCCTATACACAAATTCTTTGACTGTAAATAAAACATAACTTTTTAAGAAGCCCTAAAATAAACAAATTTTATAACATTCATTTCTTCTGTTATCTCTCCCTTTAATCCTGTTTCTCTGATTTCATTTTTTTATATCCACATTCAGGGATTTCCAGAAATTACTTCCTTGTTCCTTGCTCCTTTCCTATAACATGTATCTTTCTCAGAAGCTCCTCCATTCTTTATTTTTTATTTTTTTGAGATGGAGTTTCCCTCTTGTCACCCAGGCTGGAGTACAATGGCACGATCTTGGCTCATGGCAACCTCCACCTCCCGGGTTCAAGCGATTCTCCTGCCTTAGACTCCCAAGTAGCAGGGATTACAGGTGCGCATCACCATGCCTGGCTAATTTTTGTGTTTTTACTAGAGATGGAGTTTCACCATGTCAGCCAGGCTGGTCTTGAACTCCTGACCTCAGGTGATCCACCTGCCTTGACCTCCCACAGTGCTGGAATTACAGGTGTGAGCCACCACGCTCAGCCCCTCCATTCTTATGGTATGAATTTACCTACTTTGTATGAATTGATTGATGTATAAAAGTCTAAGTTTTAAACTCTCCATAATTATCTGCAGATCAATCATACTCATATCAAATATTGAACTCTTATCTTTCTGCCCACAGGATGATACATTTCAAAGATATTCATCCACTCATTCTCCATCATATCATTACCAATTATCTCTCATTTGAATCTTTTACCAGGACCTACAGACTTCATAATGTAATGAAGTTTTAGTCATTTCCTGAACTCTTCTCCTCCTCTGTTGAAACTTTTCTTCATTTCACTTTGGCTCTTTATTTAGAGCCCTGAAGAACTGGGGCACTGAACCAAGTAAATTTTGATTGGTGAATAGTAAGTAGAAGATAATGAGAATCATGATTTTAGAAGATTGCTCTGGCAATAGTGTATACAATAGATAGCTGGGAAGTATCTAAGGACTATTGTAATTGTTTAGTAAAATTAGGGATCGGAGAAGAGAAAAAGGTGTGGCTCATAATTGCATGTTAGGATATGATAATGGCTTTCTGCCTAATCTCTTCCAGAAGACAATCATAGTTCAAATGGCTCAACTAAAGGAAAGGAAGAAGAAAGAAAAATACTTATACTAGTGCCCATGCAACATTGTGTGTGATACTCAATAAACATTTTCTAGTTAAATGAGTAGTTGATGGGTTGGACTAATGGTGAAAATTAAAGTCATTTTGGAGGACTACCAAGGGATAAGTTTTTCCTCTCAAAATTTTTCTCAACACATCTCCATTAGTATTACACACCTGGCAACCCAATTTATTTCTGGATATGGGTGCCCACCTCTTGTCTTTACTGATAAATCATAATTCACTCCTAAATTTTTTCTACATCATTTTAATATTGTGCACTTCTTAGAAACTGTTACATAATAATTCTATGCCATTTCATTTGCACTCGTCTTGACTTCCCAGAGAGTCTTTAAACTCCTAAATATCAGAGACTCAGTTTCTGAATTTTCTCACAATGTCTAACAGAATGCTCTTCAGAATGAAGATCTAAATGTGTTTAATGCTTTATTTCTGAATTCTAATTAAGTATGCTAACAAACACCTTGTCTTAGAAAACATTCAGTTTATACTATGTTTTAAGCATTTCATACGGGCTATGTTAGGTTGTTTTGTTTTATAATATTTTTGTAGTTAATTCACATTTCTCACTTTATAGGAAAGTACCTTTGGTTTCCAGGAAGCAAACATTCCCAAAAGATTAATCTCTTATGCTTTTGTTTTCATTACACTATCTTTCTCCATGATATGAACTTCCAGATGTTGATGCGTTTTCTTCAATATCTGTTTATGAATCTTGATATTTGATTTTATTCATATACCAAAATCTTGGAATTAAAATGCACTTATTACATATCACAAACAGCTTTTATTCAAACACTTCCTAAAGCCTTGTTAAGAATATTTGATCATTTGGGACATGGCTATGATTAGTAGAAAGATGAATTAATTTGGTGATAATTTTTTTGTGATGTCATAATTTTTAAGGATTATGCAATATCTCATGTCACAATTATACAGTATCTTATGTTACAAGTTGATATAATTCTTAAAAATTATAAGGGTTAGTCTTTGCTATGTAAAATTATTTTTTTGGCACAATAAGCAATACTTTTTTTGAATTTTATTTTATTTTATTAATTACTTTATTTATTTTTTAGCGACATGATCTCTCTGTGTCACCCAAGCTGGAGTGCAGTGGCACAAACATAGCTCACTGCAGTCTTGAACTCCTCGGTTCAACTGATCCTCTTGCCTCAGCATCCAAAGTAGCTGAAACTAAAGGTGCACTCCACCATGCCCAAATAATTTTTAGTTTTTATTTTTTGTAGAGATGGAGTCTTGCTTTTTTGTCCATTTTGGTCTCGAACCCCTGGCCTCAAGCTATCCGCCTGCCTGCGCCTCCAAAATGTTTGGATTACAGGAATGAGCAACCACCACAGTGCCAGGCCTCTTTTGAATTTTATAGCTTACTGGTATGAAGATGGCTGTTACCTTCTTGGGAGTGAAGATTTCTTGTGTACAGAATTATTGATTCATAGACTGTCATATGAAAGATAGAGAAATTTTAGTTACTTAACCCTTTCCATCTTTGAAAATATTTTTATCAGCATAATTTCTATCTTAACAAAGATGGAACACTAAAGAAATGCAGAGATTATAAAATATACTAATGTTTGTGTGTTCGTTTTCTATTGCTATCATAAGAAATTATCGTCAGCGAGTTGAATAAAACAACACAAATGTATTCTCTTAGAGTTTCATGGGTCAGAAGTTCAACACATGTTTCACTGGGCTAAAAATCAAAGTGTGAGCAGGGACGAGTTGCTTTACAGAGGTTCTAGGGAAAAATATATTTTATTACCTTTTCCAGCTTTCAAAGGCTACTCACATTCTTTGACTTGTTTTCCTCTTCCTCCGTCTCCAAACCCAGCAATGCTGGGCCAAGTCTTTATCATGTTGCATCTCACTGATACCCTTTCTGTCAGATCTCTCTCTCTCTGACCATAGCCAGAAAAAGTTCTCCACTTCGAATGACTCATGGGATTATAGTGGGCCCCCAAATCTACAAGCCACCAATAATACAGCCTTTGTCCTTGAGAAATTAAATTTTCACATGTGAAATTTTTAAAATTATGATTTAGTGTACTAAAAAGCCCCTGCCTTCAATATACATCAGGTATCAAGAAGATATTAAATTTAGTTTTAACCTAATCCCATTCCTTGAAATTTTTAGACTCCCTCCTATCTGTAACTGCCTTTTGATATTAAAAATATTCTCCTTGCAAATGACTGAGAAGAAAAAGTATATTAAAGCTAATGACATGGAAAATTTGTTTTGTCAGTATTTGAAGAGACAAAATATTATCTTTCACCATTCCCAGAGGAAGTTTTCAGGCTATAAATCAAGATATTAGTTGTAACTGTCAAATGAGTAAGTACAGATAAAGCAGGCTGTTGAAAGTTGTTAAAATAACCCTACAACGTGTGTTTATATTTGTATGCTGTATTATTTAGGTAGACTTTTAAGCATATGCGTAGCTTTTCTTTTCTACCCATTGAAATTTCTAGTATAAATTTTTGAAAAAATTATCGTAACATTTGATCCTGCCTATTGCCATGCTTAACTTAGAGTTAAAAAAAAAAAAAAAAAAAAGGCCTTTGTGTAAGAGAGTAACTTTGGTGACTCAGTATATCTATATGCATACCCATACATAGATATTGATATAGGTACCAGAGGCTGAGTTAAAAAGAGTTGGACTAGCCTGGAAAATGATTGAAGTGTGGTTTTAACATTTATTTTCCTTTTGCTGTTCAAGTTTCACAGTTAGAAATGAAGCATTTATTAGCTAAAGAGACAAATACTTTCATTGTTCCAGGGTTTCTCTGCAGGGTTTGAGATCCTGAGGAACTTCAAGCAAATACCAAAGCAATATATTGCACATTTTATCCCTAATCAAGGACTCGGTGGTGGAAATTTGCCTATAGTTGTGAAGATAAACTTACTCGATAAGCCCAAAGAAGACCATAGGGAAGGAAATAATCAAGTCAGTGGAAGAAACCAGGTAAAGTGTCAAGTTCAGTTCAGTTATGGCTTTTTGCCATAGTGCTTGTGTAAAGTTATGACAACATTTGGACAACTGTCTTATTCTCCTTATTCACTGTAAATCACACTATATAGAATATGCTTTACAAGATGTTATTTCAATAAAATGGTTTCAGCCACTCATTCAAACCAACTTACCTGACAATAGTTTCTAGCTAGAAAATATAATGTGGAAAAACGTATTTAATAGAAAATATAATGTGGAAAAAAAATCACACAAAATAGTTGGAAAAAAAAACCCAAACCATTTTGTTTTACATACAAATGTCAGTGAGAGGGAGGAAGAAGTATAATTTTCTGTCACTTTTCAGTGGATATACATTATGCTCATGTATTTCTAAGAGCTCTCACATTTAGCTTTTATTTTGCCAAAGTCTCAAGGAAAACAGAATTATCATCAAGCCTGCCTACTTTAGATACTGAATGCCTATCTGAAAGATGCTCACCTCATTCTCCATCATCTTTCGAAGAATTGCTTCCTTGTACTGTCTTCCACCAATGGCCGCCTACTGTCGAGTCCACTCTTTCCCTTGGGAAGTACAGTAAATGTTTGTTACGTTTTATACAACAAACTGTACTTATCTATTTTCAGATTGTTTATTTTATTTATATAAACATATTTCCCTTACTCAATTGACATATATTCCTATCTGTGAAAATAATTTGCATATTTTAAGTTGGGGAAAATGCATCAAAGTTTTCCCCATTAAAATAGATTTTTTTTCACTTAACAACTTTTCACTCAGCAATAGGAATTTAAGAAATAATTTAAAACTATTCATTGAGTGATAGATGTAAGTAACATAAGACATACCCAAGGTTTCAAAAATTTTCCTCCCAAACACCCCTTTTCAGGAAATGAGTGGACGTTAGGTTCCAGAAAGTAATGAGGATATAAGCAAAAAAATATGAGATTCAAGTAAAAAGTGTTCCAACACAGGAAGGGTGATAGGAATTCTCGAAATGATGTTGAAAAGGAAGTGCTAGAATAATTGTGGAGCAGGCCTGGCTAACATCTGGCCCAAATTAGAGCAGTCTCCAAAACCGATGTCTTTAGGCTACGTTACTCATAAACTTGTGTTTCTTGTCTCAGCCAGATTTTGCTGGCCTTAGTTAACTTCATTTCTTCCTGACTACAGACTCAAGGGGCTCTTTCACATCCTCTGATTCTCTGTTGTCCCAGGAATCAATGCCTAAACTCTGCCAGGGGTCATCTTGCCCCTTTTAGTAGGCCCTATGGCAGGAGCTTTGCCCTCAACTCTCACCTATACCATTGAAATCTGGAAAGCTAACTGGGAAAGTTAAGCCTAAGGGCTCCCTCTCTCCAGTCTCACAGAATATCAAGGAAATGTGGCCAAGCACTAGGTTGGTGCAAGAATAGCCCACAAGGTGAATTCTTTCTAGAGTCCTAAATAGGACATTGGGAACAGCCGCATGCCCAGTGTAAGCTTCTTTTCTTAAATCACCTTTTCCTCTCTCTGAAACTATGCCTGGTAGGAAGTTGTCATACATGGAATCTTACACTTTCCTTTCTCATTATCTCTTTGTATTCTCCTCTGGATCTAGAAAACGGACATTTTCCCCCCTTTTATTATGTCATATTTTCCTTCTGCCATTGAATAGCAGTAAACTTGTCCTTGCAGAAATGAAATTTAAAAACATAATTTTTAAATAAAGAAAAAATAATAGCACACTTGGCTGCTTTTTTGTTATGGTTAAAGTAGTAGCTCTGTACTATAGGAATCTCTGTGGATTGGGTTCTCCAAGCCTTTGATATTTTAGTGGAGGAAATGAAGCAATTTGGATAATCTTTCTTGACTTGTTCTCTCAACTGTAGTCTTGCTTCTTGGCTACTTACTGCATACTTCTCATTTGCATATTAGTAGCTGAATCTAACTTCTTGTATTTCTCTAGTAACAAGTTCTGATCTCCTTCCTGTTAAATGGATACCTCAGAATGACTTGAACAAAGAAAAAGAGAAAAAACTCAATAACTTTTCAGTTACTACCCCGTATTACTGGTTTATATGAAGATTTTTCTTAATTAGCCTACTATAGCATACACATATACACACACAGAAAGCACATATTTTGAGAAACTGCTACACTTTTTTTCTTGTTGCTTTTTCAAAGAATTTTTTGTCTTTAAGGTTTTTTTTTTTTTTTTTTTTTTTTTTTTTTTTTTTTTTTTTTGCCAACAAACTTTAATCATTTTAAAGAAAAGAATAAGATTATGTGACAAGAAAATAAAAATTATAGGGCAATTAAAAATATTCTATTTTCTAGTTTTAAAAAATGTGATATATAAGGAGAAAACTATAACAGCTTGAGTAAAACAAATTCAGTGTATGTATAAGAGGGGTGCTTGTCTGGCTGAATTATGTAGGGATAAGGCCCTTTGGGCATCACTTGGGTAAGACACTGCTAGTTTGGCTGCCCACGTTAACTTCTATTACAGTGTGAGGTTAATGAATGATGTTATGTTGGCTAAGACTATCAGGTTTAAGGATATATACTAATAATGACAGCTACTATTGAGTATGGGCTAGACATTTTATGTACATCTATAATTAATTTTTTAACTTTTAAAACATTTCTAGATAAGTAGGTATTATTGTCCCCATTTTTTGAATGAAGAAATAAAGTCTCAATGAAGTTATATAATAGCACAGATTTCCATGGTTAGTGCTGGGCCTGGGCTGGAATTTGAGCCTAGTTTTCTTGGGTAGACTCCAAAGACTGTCTTCTTCCTTTTATATACTAGACAGCCCTCCATGATCTCCTGGGAAGGTTTTCTTTTCTACTCTGCAACACTCACAGCTTTACCACCCTTATATCTGTATCTCTGAAAAGACTTCAAAATTCTGAAGGTAACTCAATAGAATATACTTACCATAGTTTACTGATATTGATATAAGCAAAGTATCAAGGATTGTAACTTATGGGTACCCGTAAGGGTGAAGTGTAGGTTAGATGGCATTGTGCAGGGTCGAATTTCAGGGGAGAAGATATTCTGGGCAGGAAGAAGATGGGGTCTCACTCTGTCACCCATGCTTGAGTGCAGTGGTGCGATTTTGGCTCACTGCAGCCTCTGCCTCCCATGCTCAAGCAATCCTCCTGCCTCAGCTACTGGGTAGCTAAGTAGCTGAGTAGCTACTCAGTCCTGAGTAGCTAAGGACTACAGGCACATGCCACCATGCCTGGCTAATTTTTAGTAGAGACAGGGTTTCACCATGTTGCCTAGGCTGGTCTCAATCTTCTGAGCTTAAGCCATCCACCCACCTCAGCTTCCCAAAGTGCTGGGATTACAGGTGTGAGCTACTGTACCTGGTCAATTTAAAGACTTTCAAGACTAATAAGCCTCAATGGTGCACACGTTTCTACAGTTAGAAAGTAAAAGAAACAGTTCGTGTCTTCATTGCTACTTGGGCAATAACTAGAATGTGGCTGCTTCCCCTTATTTCCTCGTTTAAGTATCTATTCATACAAGGCTGTGGCAGGTAGAAGAACTTGTACTGAAGGCTTGGGAGTCATGGGAGAAGGATCTCATTAACTAATACTTAAATAACTTAACATTAAGTAAAAGATACCTCTGTTTTAAAAAGTCTTTGTGCCTACTCCACCTTATAAAATGTCTCAATGAATTCCCCTCCATAGGTAATAGCCTGGTGCCTCAATATTTTCCAAACTCCATTTTCTCTTTTTCTCTCCTCATTCATCTCTTTAACTCACACCTCCTGTAGGAATGTACCATTCACTCCATTGCATTTCCATTTCTTCTCTTTCTATCATACAGAGCAATTAGAGCAATTTAGCGTTCTTCAGACTCTTCTCAATTCAACACTCCACAACCAATTTTTTATATCTTATATCTCTTATGGATTTTGGACATATGCATTTGTGGATTTGGATATATAAATCTCACAAGGGATTTAGCCATTAAAAGGGCATCAACTCTGGCAGTCTTCATACTCTTCTTCTTAAAATTTTATTTTAAAAACTATTTTATTATCTTAAAAATATTTTTAACTGACACAAAATTGTACATATTTATGGGGTACATTATATGTATGATGTTTTGATACATATAATGCATAGCGATCAGATCAGGGTAATTAGCATATCCATCTCCGCAAACATTTGTCAGTTCTTTGTGTTGGTAACATTCAATATCATCCTTCTAGCTATTTGAAACTATGTCATATATATACGATACTCATCCTGCAGTGATACAGAACTATAGAACCTATAGTTTTCATACTCTTGATCATGCATCACTACCAGCAAAAAAGTTTGGCAAATAAATTTTATACCTGTAATATCAACTCATGTTTTAAATATGAATAAACTTTATTTCTTTCTTTTGAAAGACATACAATTAACAGAAGTGTAATTATTCCTCTATGATTATCATGTTTTGCAGACTACTGATTTATCAACACTTTATCAACAGAATGGCCCAGAAAGACCTAAGATTACCTGTACTTTTTAATAAGAAAACAAAAAGACTTTTCACAAAGGAAGTACATACCTTTAATTCAGCAAATAGCATTTTAGGTAAACAGTGAGCAATTGATAGAAAAGAACATAGGAAAGATATTTTTCTTTTAATATTTATTAGAATGATATTCTTATCAGAAGGACTTATGAAAATGCTTAAGGATGCAATGCATTCTTCCTATGTTACTCAGGGAAAATATATCTAGTCTTCTCACTGACAATAAAAACATTGACTTTTATCTAGTTTGGCTTGACTTGATACTGAAATATATATTTCAAAAGAAGAAATTGTGTTTTTCACTATTTGTCCTATGGCATAAAAATAATTGACTGTGAAACATAATTTTTCCAGTTATTCTCAGGCATCTTTTTAATGAACACCTTTCTGCATTTTGCTCCTCTCAAGGATATCTAAACATGAGTCTGAGTCAGCGTCTATTTGAACCAAATTAAAGACTTATTTCTCTAAAATGTATCTTTAACATATTGATTCCAAAGAAATGATAACTATAACCCAAATCCTTGCACTCAAAATATGATATGCATTTCTTTTCCAGACACCACCAAAATTTATTTTTAAAATCTGTAGATGATATTTAGAAAAGTACATAAATTCAAATAACTTGTTAATTTTTAAAAAATTTTCCACAGCAACACCATCCAGAGAAACCAGGCAATTCTTTCAATTAATTTCCTTCAAAGAATATTTTACCCTAACCAATTGGTTGTTCTAATTTTATTACATCTTATTTAGTTTTATGGAGACAATCAGAATCTTCATTTCAAAAGATAATCTAAGACAAATCCTCGTTCTATGGGCCACAGGGTAAAAATAATAGAGATAATTTTCAACCACAACACATCCTCAAAAATGCTGAGAAAAATGATTTGCAAGCTCTGTTAAAATATGGCACTAAATATCAAATGATAAGTTTTAAAATAAGTCATTGCTTTCCACATTATGTTTGAAAACTGCATGAAAATGTTGCAGTCATATTATGAACTCCCAATAGAAAACGTTTTTCTTTCAAGCAAAATCATCAATTCTCAAAAGATAAAATCAAAAAATGTTTTCCCAAGCCTATACACACGAAAGGAAAAAAGTATTGTGCAATTAATGGACATCTTTTCACCAGACCTGTTCTAGTCAAATTGTATCTGTAAAACTTACTTTTAAATAACAACTTTAAAAAAGGAGTTTTAGAAAATGTGGCACAATGATATTCATAGTAAATACAGCCAAAGGAGTTGGTTAATATCTTAGCCAACTTTATCAAAGTTACTGTTTTCTCAACCCTGTTGTCACTATAATTATCTGGGGACCTTTTTAAAAAATTATAGACCAATCAAATAATAATCTCTGAGGGTGATTCTGGACTTTGTTATTTTGTTAATGATCCTCATGGGCATTAACAATTGAGAACATTCAATCTAAATGAATGTTAGTAACTGTGATTGTAATAACCACTCTCATTTGTTGACTTCTCCCCTCTGTGTCAGAGACTGTGTTAAGTGTTTAACATACATCCTGTGACTTAATCTCTTTACATTTTAGAAAACTTACCCAAATCCCCTACTATTCAGTGGCAGTACCAAGACTCAGACCCCAAGCTGTCTTTCTGTAAAACACCATTTTCCTCACAATGTCCCTCAAGCACCTTTTCTTCTCTTCCAATTGTAACTGAAGTCAAGTAAAGGATGAAGCAGACATGGGATCAGTCAGCAATCAGCTAGAGAAAAAGCGTTTTCTTAGCTCTTCAGAGAAGTTCTGGATAACAACCACTCTTCTCCCACAACCCACACAAATGTATTTGAACACTTTTGAAATCTTTTGCATGCAGCCCTCAATTTGGATGTAGCAGGCAGAATAATAGTTCCCAAATATGTCCACATCCTCATCCCTATAGCATGGATATACTTTACATGGTCAAAGAGACTTTGCAGATGTGATTGAGTTAAAATCTCAAAATGGGAGATTATTCTGGATTACCTGAGTGGGCCAATCTAATCACAAATTTTCTTATAAGAGGGAGTCAGAGAACACGTGATGGCAGAGTAGAGTTTGGAGTGATTCAGAGACATAACTCAAGCAATAAGCATAGCCTTTAAATGCTGGAAAAGGCAAGGAAATGAATTTGTCTCTAGAGTTTGAAGAAGAAAAGCAGCCTTGATAGCCAATTTTGAACTTCTGATATCCAGAATTGTAAGTTAATATATATGTATTGTTTCTACCCAATAAACTTGTGATAATTTGTTACAACAGCAATAGGAAACTAATATAGAAGATATTCTATTTGCATTCAAAATCATAAAATGATGCAAAACTGTACCCACTGAGTCAGTCTAGTCATGATAAAGGATACTCCAATTGTAGCATTGTTTTAGGATTGTTGCAAAACAGAAACTACAATTCATAGATTGCACTTATTGGCAAGATATTTGCAAGACAGAGGAAAAGAGATAAACCACAAAAATTCAGGAGTCTGCCACTGCAGTGATGTTTTTGGAGTCGAGTGGTTTGGAGCCTATGAACATATCTCCTCAAAGATGAAAGACACATTGCTGCACCTTTCACCACCCCCACTAACAAAGGCTCAATTCTTGGTGGCCTTTATGGATTTTGGAGACAGCATATACCTTATATAACCCATGAGGCTTCTGGTTTTGATCAGGGACCAAAGCAAGAGAAGGTTGTGCAGCAAGTTAAGGCTTCAATACACACTTCTCTGCTAATGGGGCCTCATGATCTAGCAAATCCAATAGTACTCAGTGCAGTGTGGATCCTCTTGCGAGCACCACCAACAGGAGAATCTCAGGCATCTAGAATTTTGAGGTAAACTCATGCCTTCCTCTGCAGATAACTATTCCTCTCCAGAAAATCAGTCCTAGCATGATCCTGGGTCCTGGTAGAGACTAAATGCCTAGTTGTGGGACATCAAGTGACCATATGACCTGAGCTTTCCATTTTGTGTTGGGTGTTTTTTCGGCCCATTAGGACATGAGGTTGGGCGTGCACAGCAGCACCCTGTCATCAAATGGAAATTTTATGTAGGCTCAGGCTCCTTTGCCACTGACTCCAGCTGCATTGTCTTGTCTATCTCAGTAAACCCCTGTGTCCTTATAGGGTGTTCCTTATGACCAGTTGACTGAAAAGGGAAAAACTCTGATGATTCTGCATAATTTTGCTAGCACCAACCACAAGTAGATGGCTGTAGCATGACCATCTCTCTCAGGTATGGCCCTGAGTAAAAGGGTAAATGGAAATCATCCCAGTTATGCCTTCATTCTAGACAGGACATTGAGTGAGGGACTTTATTGTTTTGATAAAGTCTTATCTGGACGAAGAGATGTCCAGAATAATAGATCTACATTGATTTCTGGGCAATTGCCGGTGGTTTGGTTTTTCGATCAGGGATAAGAAGACCAGAACTGGAAGGTTGGTGGCAAGGGAATCTAATGGAAGATATAAATGAATGGATGTATACAATTTGGCATCTAGTGTAAAAATAATTGTGTCTCATATGAATGCTCACCAAATGGCACCTACTGTACATGGCATCTACTGAGAAGAGTGTCAATAATTAGATGAATGAAATGACGTGGTCTCCAAATGTTAAATGCCTCTTTCTCCAGCCACCCCAGTGCTTGCTCAAGGAACTCATTGGCAAAGTGGTTATGGTGAATAGAAGCTAAATGTGGGCTCATAACTTAAACTTCGTTTCACAAATATTGACCTGACTACTGTTTCTGTTAGTTTCTATCTATCAACTACAAACAAAACCACCATGTTCTTGATATGGTCATATCTATATCTATAATAAAGGATCACAGTCTATTAGTTGATATTGGTTTTATAATTTTTCACACTATGACTGGCCTAATAATTTTCTTTATGTTGTCTTTCTATATGTAGATAATTTGGTTTTGATAAAATCTAAAGTACCTTTTTTTTTTTTTCTTAAAACTATTCCTTTCTCTATCCAAGAAACATTTGACTACCTTCAGGTCACAAAAATATTTCTTTCTATATTACCTTATAGGAATTTTATAATTTTGGATTTTACATTTAGGTGTATGATTCACCTCCAAGTAATTTTTGTGTATGGTATAAGTTAGGGATCAGAATTTATTGTTTTTATATGAATTTCTAGTGGTAAGACCACTTGGTTCAAATAATTTAGTTTCTCATTGGATTGCTATGGAGCCTTTATTGCAAACAAAACCGAAGAAAAACCCTGAATAAATATCAGTCTATTCTCTTTTTTTTTTTTTTTTTTTTTTGAGACGGAGTCTTGCTCTGTCACCCAGGCTGGAGTGCAGTGGCTGGATCTCAGCTCACTGCAAGCTCCGCCTCCCGGGTTTACACCATTCTCCTGCCTCAGCCTCCCGAGTAGCTGGGACTACAGGTGCCCGCCACCTCGCCTGGCTAGTTTTTTGTATTTTTTAGTAGAGACAGGGTTTCAACGGGTTAGCCAGGATGGTCTCGATCTCCTGACCTCGTTATCCGCCCGTCTCGGCCTCCCAAAGTGCTGGGATTACAGGCTTGAGCCACCGCGCCCGGCCCAGTCTATTCTCTTCTACTGTTCTATTTGTTGAACCTTATGCCAGGCTTACACTGACTCATTACTATAGTTGTAGAGTAAATCTTGAAATCAGATAGTATAAACTCTCCTACTTTAGTCTTCTTTCTTATGACTGTGTTGGACATTCTGAGTTCTTCACATTTACATACATATTTTCAAATTAGATTGTCAATTTTGACAGAAAAAGCCTGCTGAAATTAAAATTATGACTGATGTTATCTGTCCTTGATGTTTTGTTGGTGAATGAGGAGTGCCCTATTTTTCCAAATAGAAGTAACTATTTCATTACTAAATGTTAAGAGACTTTAACTGTTAAACTTCAATGCTAATTCAGTACTTTCCTTATATTGTCATCCTTTTTGTCTACTGAGGATGTCACTGATGGTGTTGCCTTCTATGTGTGGCCTAGGCTGAAAAGATCAGTGTAATCCTAAAGTAATTCTTTATCTTCTGCTTCTTGCCAAAAATATAGTTTCCATGTAAACAAACACCAGTAAAAACACTACACAGAGGAAACTATAAAAAATGTGCTAGAAACAAATGTTTATAAATACAGAAAAAGAAAACCTTGTTTCTGGCTAATCTAGTGGTCACCATGTGCTCATGATCATTGGCACTTGTCCATAAGTGAGTTAGGTTTTAATAAGCAACTTCAACTAGGGTACTTCAGAGTACAACCATGGCAGTAAAAGACTTCAGGACTCCCTGTGGTCAATTTGACATTGTTTAATCACAATATATTCTTTTATATTTACAAGGACTGTAAAGATGAATTCCTTTAACAATTCAGTCAGAAGCCCTTTGAAACCCCTTATCAGGGACTCAGACCTTGATTTATCCAGTAAGTTGCTTCAGTAGCTGCTCAGTTTTTTGTTTGTTTGTTTGTTTGTATCTTAAAGTTTATCTGTTTCCTAATGAATCATAGTGCTTTAAAACATAGTTTAAAAACTTGGTCCAGACATATAATCTGCTTCATAATACAATTCATAATTTATTACCAAAACTGTAGAAAGGCATCAAATTCTGAGACTTGCTTAAAGAGCCCTTACAGAAGGGAAGTCTGTTTAATCTAAGTGAGTGGATATTTTGTGGGGTTTTTTTGGCTGAACATAATCCACAGAGGACTCTGAAAATAAAACGTACATGGAACATGATCTAAGAGGCCAAAAATAAATGAACTGAATGTAGAACTTTTATGGCTAAATAATGTTGTCTGTTGCAGCTGCTCGTATACTCCATAGTCACTGTGTGTTGAAACTGACTGTATGTGCATGGTTCCACCAAACCCACATTTAACCTGTGGCTACTCAGTTTTAGACTTGTATTAAGCCCTGGGGATGAGCATACTAATAAAAAGCTGTCCATGCCTTAGATAATTTCACAGCCTAGTGGGAAAAGAATATGTAACAACTAATTCTAGTAATAAAATGTGACAGAGTTATGTACAAAGTGTTCTGAGAACCCTTCTACAGAACCATGAGTACTGCTTGCTGGAGAAGCTGTGTGTATTTGCAGGAAGAGGGCAAAAAGATTGACCAAAGAGGTAGTATTTGAAATAGATTTTAAAGAAATGAGTAGGAGTGGCTACTAAGTCTGAAATGAAGACAACATATGCACCTTAAGTCTGGAATAAATTTTAGGATGTGTAACTTCTCAGTACTACCACTGATTTAGTTAATACCTTGTTAAAATACTTTTAAAAAATCTATACCCTGAATCTGTGTCTTTTAGGATTACATTAAGTTGTGGTAATTAATATTGCCACTGATTGCTCCTTCTATTAAAGTTTTGATCAGGAAACCAGAAATTCTGTCATTGATAGAGGAGGCAAAGAAAACATTTTAGCTTATTGGCAATCTGAATTATTGCAAAAGGTTTTCTTTTATCTGCCAAATGGTAGCTGATTCTATGAAAGAATTGCTGCCCAGGAACTGTCTGCACATCTCAGTAGGAAATCAGTTATACTGCAGCACCATTCTCCGAGACTCTGTGCTCCCTTAGCCAATCTATGCTCTGAATGTTGCTAGAGGTGCTTTTGCATGTTTTGAATTACATAATTGTCCTTCATGAAAGCTAAAAGAGCTATTTCACTTAATGCTTATCATCCAAGCACTGTGGGACGCTGGGGCAGGTGGGTTGCTTGAGTCCAGGAGTTCGAGACCAGCCTCGGCAACATGATGAAACTCCATCTCCATGAAAAAACACATAACTTAATCAGGTCTGATGGTGCAACCCTGTAGTCTCAGCTACTCGGAGGCTGAGGTGGGAGGATCGCTTGAGCACAGTAGATCAAGACTGTAGTGAACTATGTTCACACCACTGCACTCCAGCCTGGGTGACAGAGCAAGACACTGTCTTAAAAAAAAAAAAAGAAAAGAAAAGAAAAGAAGAATATCTTATGAATAACTACACAATAAAACTTAAAAATTATATACACTACTATATAATAACCTTAAGAATAACTATTAATAGAACCTGTTCTAGGAGCCTCTGTCCTGGATTTTCTGGTGAAACCCTTAGGCATCTGTGACCAAGAAAAATCTCTAAAGAGATTGGCCTAGTTCTACTTGTTTTTCTTTTTATATTATCATTTAATTCTCTTCTTTGCCTTTTGAGTTTGGGCCCTTCCTTGTCTAAAGTGGAATAGCCACTCTCCTTGTAGCAAGGCTTTAAATAAAATTGTTCAGTACTCTCAATGTCCCTAGCAGGAAATGTTTAGCATTCAGACTAAAACAGAGAGTTGACATCATGTGTTCCTCAGAAACATTTATCGCAGCAACAAAGACAAAATCAGGATTCTCTCTGTTCTGTAAAATCTTGACAGTATCTTTCATCAACCAAAAATTTCTTTTAAGGATGTCTACCCTTTATCTTTTTTCTTTTGGTTCAAAAAGCCATGGCTATGATTTTCTCAAACACTTTTTATTTCCTATTACTTTACTCTTTTCAGTAAGGATGATTTCCCATACCGTCATCAGGAAGAGGTAAAAATATATGAAGTGGATTCTTAATGGAACACAGTGAGGCCACTGTGGTGGGGTAGAGTTTTAGAAGGAAAGAAAAGGAAGTCATAATTTCCTTTCTTCTGATGGTTTATCTCTCCTGATGGAATATTGTGATTGGATTGGCAAACGTCTTCTTGAGAAAGCTTGTGTGACAGAGAACCAGTACCTCGCTATAGAGTGAACAACAGTCTGGCAGATCCTCAGTTCTAGAGTGCCATTTGGAACCAGAACAGGACTGAAGGAAAAGGGATCAAGGAGAGTTAGGCTAACTGTGAACTAGAATTTAAGGAATAGATATTAAAATGAGAGGGATCTTTGTTGTCTATGACTTTTCTGTCCGAGTTTATTATGGTAGGAATTTGGAGGATAAGCCCTAGTGTGAAACACTGTACACACAGTATCTCAAATAAATGATCCTTTGTCAGTTTGTTTTCATAAATTATTTCTCTCTCTCCACCCCTGTTCCCCCAATCATTTTATAGACAACAGATACATAGTTTGTATTCATTGACAATATTCCAAATATAAAGAATGCCTCCTCAGGACAAGCTAAATGGATTCCATCTCTGTCTTTTCTTACTAGTGCCCTTTCTTAAGGCTTTGGAAATCTATTAGCACATTTTGGAGCTGTCTTCATTGTTGATATGGTTTGGCTGTGTCCCC
Organism: Macaca nemestrina; assembly: GCF_043159975.1. Classification (NCBI taxonomy): domain Eukaryota; kingdom Metazoa; phylum Chordata; class Mammalia; order Primates; family Cercopithecidae; genus Macaca; species Macaca nemestrina. The sequence continues at coordinate 45,005,958 of NC_092134.1, read as the reverse complement.
ACCTAAATCTTATCTTGAATTGTAGCTTCTATAATTCCCATGTGTTGTGAGAGGGACCCAGTGGGAGATAATTGAATCATGTGGGTCAATTACCCCATACTGTTCTTGTGGTAGTGAATAAGACTCAGGAGATTTCCTGGTTTTATAAGGGGTTTCCCTTTTCGCTTGTCTCACATTCTCTCTTGCCTGCTGCCATGTAAGATGTGCCTTCAGCCATGATTGTGAGGCCTCCCCAGCCACATGGACTGTGAGTCCATTAAACCTCTTTTTCTTTATAAATTACCCAATCTCAAGTATGTCATTATCAGCAGCATGAAAACGGACTAATACAGTTGTAGAAACAGATAAGGTAGATTATAAATTGATCTTTTCTGACGACATACTCCAGTATGAAGACATTTTAAGATTTGTTAACAAAATAAGGATGTTTCTCTAATTTATTTCTGTATGTTAGCATTTAATACAAAATTTGTTGAATGAATACATGAATGAATGAATGAAAAGAATTTAGAAGTTTGGACTTGATCAATATAAACAAAAAGGTACCACAATGCTTTTTTAAAAAAGGAATCTTTTAAGCCTATAGTTCTTCATTATTTTACTAACAGAGAGTTCTCTTGACTCCCAAAAAGTCCTGCCAGGTTGCTTCTGATTTAGAAATAAAGAAATATCCCTTTTTAATGCCTGTAGCCCCTTACATCAGTGTTTGGAGGTTCTCTGATCCAAATCAGAAGAGTACAACTTCCAATGGAGATTTATAATTACTGAATATTGGTATCAACATAAGTATTTTAGTAAATTCAATGTCTTCTCTTCAGTCAGCTGTTGACTTATTACTGAATTTATCACTGAAGTAAACAATATGTGCAGCTTAATAAAAATTAACAAGAACACTGAATTAAATGCTGTGGGGTGCTGTGAGGGGGTGTAAACATGGGTGAAGAGTAAGGATAGAGCCTTCCCAGTAAGGCACAGAAAATGCCTTTTTTCTCCTCTCAAGAGTTAAAATGATTTCAAAATTGGGAAATGTTGCAGTTTTTTAATTTTACAGATGAAAAAGGTAGAAGATAAAATAATTTAAGAAGTCCTATTTTGCTAGGATAGGGGAAAAGAGAGCACAGCTTTGTGAATTTTTAATGATCAATTTATTAAGGTAGAAGTCAAACTATTCCTATGTTAAAGCTTTAGTTTAATCAAAATGAAATGATCAGGAAACAGATTTTTATTTTAGCTGATTCTTATACTGTTATTTTACTTTACTCTTCAGTTCTGAGAAAGAGGACATAAAAAATCTTGAATTTCACTCCTGTTGCTCAGTGACAATGTTCAGAGAAATGTGGCATTTTAATCATCATTTTGGTAAACTTGGCTATTTTTGTATGGCCATCTGTCCCTAAACTACATTATTAAGGATGTTCTTAACTCTGTTCTTTTCAATGTAAAAATATAAAACAAAACAAAACAAAACACACACACACAAAAACAACAAAAAACTCCAAAGCACTGAAATGCTTTTCTATGCTCTGCCTGGAGAGGATGAGGAGAGAAAACACAAAGGGATATGCCTTAAATATTATTGAATTTTAAGATAGGAATTAAGAATTTAACTTTTACAAAGTTGTTGCTACTTAAAGGATATAACACTCTCAAAAATTTTCTGTCAAATCTTTTAAACTATGTATAGAGTTCATGTGATTTGCTCTCTCTGTATTGCCTTATTTTTCACTGCTATATAGGGAATGCTAATTTCCTGATAATAATTATCTAGTAATATCTTGCCATAAAAGCAGTATATGTCCACTAGAGTATTGAGACATGACAGATGAAAAAGAAAAAGAGAAAATAAAAATCTTTGGCAATTCCACCATCTAGACATGTCTCTTTTTATTTAGAATAGATTCTTATTGTTAAAAAGGATAACAATTGAAAAGTCAGTGTAACAATATTTGAAAATGTTAACAACATATGAAGTGAAAAATAATCAGATTAAACAACAACAACAACAACAACAACAACAACAAACAGTTCTGGCCAGGTATGGGGGCTTTGGGAAGCTGAGACAGGGCAGATGACTTGAGGTCAGGAAATCGAGACTAGCCTGGCCAACATGGTGAAACTCCATCTCTACTAAGAACACAAAAATTAGCCGAGTGTGGTGATACACACCTGTAATCTCAGCTACTTGAGAGGCTGAGGCGGGAGAATTGCTTGAACGCAGGAGGCCGAGGTTGCAATCAGCCAAGATCGAGATCTTACCACTGCACTTCAGCATGGGTGAGAGAGCAAGACTCAGTCTCAGAAACAAAACAAAACAAAACAAACAAACAAGCAAATAAAAACACTTCTGGATCAAGTACATGTACCTCTTTCTATTCCTCCTACTTAATACGACAATCTTCTGTTCTCTCTGGTCAAAGGACCAGGAAAAGGGTAATCTAGCAAAATGAAAACTTTTTGACAATTACCACCCTGTTCTAACCAAATGTCACAGAAAAAAGCACTGATCTGTCTTCATCCCACTGAGAAAGGCCCATCAGGGAATTCAGATATCCACTCCTGTCCATGTGTAATGAGCTGCCCCAACCTCTCCAGTAGGGTGGCATTAGAGAAGGCTGAGTCAGGATCTGTGACTTTTAATTTCTCCCTGGTGATTATCAGACACTAATCCCCCATAGATTCAGTCGAGGCATGTGAGGATGCTGGACTACCATCGCTAACCAGTCATAAAAAAGCACTCTCTCTTCCCACAGGTGTCAGAGAAGACTAAGTGCGAAGCCAGAACTTTTGCCACGATTTGGGAGCACGAGCCCTCCCCGACTGCAGTGTCAGTGGAAGTTATGTGGGAAGCATTAAGGAAGTGCTGTTCCCTCTCCAGGCAGGGTGGTGTCACCAGATGGCTAGTGAGGAGCATGAAATACCATCTCTGCTCAGCAGTAACAAAGTACTCCTCCCCATTGGGGTGCCAAAGAAGGACAAGTGGAGAACTGGGACTTTCACGCCCACATATCAAAGGTTTGCTAAAACAGAGATTTAAATAAGGTCCAGAGTCGCAAACGCAATACACAAAATGTGCAAAGCACAATAAAAAAAAAAATCACAGAAAAATCTCACTTTGAGTGAGAGAAAACAATAGATAGATGAAAATGCCAGGATGACACAAGTGTTGGGATTAACTAATAAAGATTTTAAAACAGTCATCCTAAAAATGCCTTTGTGGGCAATTAGAAATAGGTTTGAAACAAAAAACAAAAGTAGTCCTCAGCTAAGAAATAGAAGACACTAAATGAAAACTTTAGAATTAAAAATACAATAACTGAAATAAGAAACTCAATGAAGAGGCTCAACAGCAGAATGGAGAGGACAGAGAAAAGAATCCATGAATCTGAAGATATAACAGTAGAAATTACCCACTTTGAACAATAACAAATGTAGACTTAAAAAAGAAAATAACAGAAACCTAGGGACCTGTGGGACTCTAATAAAAGATCTAACATTTATGCCATGGGAGTGTTAGAAGGAGAGGAGAAAGGGGATAGGACTAAAAAAGGTATTTGAAGAATTAATGGCTCAACATTTCCCAAATTTGGAAAAAGACATAAACCTACAGATTCAAGAAGCCGAGTCAACCAAACAGGCTAAACCCAAAACACTGCACAGATGTGGCTCAGCCTTAATTATAAAAGCCCTTTTTCTTTTGTTGAATGACTTTAGCAGAGATTTCTAACTTTGACTAAATTGTGATGCATATACAAGTAAACGTTATCTAGCTAGTCTGGTGGATTAAAGATGTGTCTAAATCTCTCATTTTCTTCATTAAAGAATGGAGTCTATTTTGCCTCCATTTAATTAAGGCCTATGGCTGCTTTTTTCTAGAAAATGTAACGGATGTGACACTGTGTCAATTCCAAATCTAGCCTTTAAGAGTAGCAGCTTCCAGTTCCTCTCAATTGGAATACTAGCTATTGGAACACTCTCTCAGAACCCAGTCACCACACTGTGAGAAGCTCAAGCCCCACGGAGAAGACAGAGCTCTTAGCCAATGACCTGCATATTCTGCCAGCCATATGAGTGGCCCCCTTGGATTTTCTAACCGAGTTGAATTTCTGATGACTGAATCCCCAGTCAATGTGATGTGGTACAGCAGAACTGCCAAGCTGAGCCAGTCAACATACAATAATAACACATAATAAACGAATTATTCTAATGCAAAGCTTTGAGGTCTTCTACTATTAGAATAAAAAACTATTTCAAACAGATTTTGATGACATGGGAAAATGTTGATTTTAATGTTAAAACAGATGACAAAAGTAACAACCTGTGACTGATATTGTTTAAAAACGTGGTAAATGCAGTATAATTTAGCACTTCATTTATACATGTAGGGCCTCACATAATCGTGTCATGTTTTCATAATTGTATGATTAGAAGAGTATACAATATGTTACCAGTAGTTGAATAATTTATTTCCTCAAATTTCTTTATTTTTCACAAATAACAGGTAATGCTACTTGCAGAGAAAACATTTTAAATATTTGACCTATCATTAACAATACACAGAATAAATCTGGTAGTTTAAATATAAGCAGTAAATATAAAAATAATTAACTCTCAGTTTGGAAGATAAATTCAGAATATCGAATTATATAATGCAGTAATGTAATTTTTATTGATGAATAACAACTATTAGACAAGTCAATAACATGGGAAAACATTGATTTTAATGTTAAGTTAAAACAGATGCCAAAAGTAACAACATGTGATCGATATTGTTTAAAAACATGTGGTAAATGCAATATAATTTAGCACTTCCATTTATACATGTAGGACCTCAAATAATCATCTCATGTTTTCATAATTATGAAGTTGTACACAGCATTAATTCTAATTAAGTTTTGCTATATTATAATTCTAATTTAGTTTTGCTATAGTAACCAAGTAATTTTTAAATATTGGAAGTGCCAATCAATATTTGTTTTTTGTGCTAAATCATATTTCTTGTTTTAATCCATGATTAAATGACTTTTGTTTTTAAGTTAAAATTGTCTTAGAAATAGATGTTTTAAATAAAATTGGTTTTTATTATCCCTGTTATGGACTCAGAATTTCCAAGAGAAGTATTGCATGGAATAATAGATAGAGACTCAGAAGGGACTATAGTGTTTATCTAGTTAACCTCTTAACCACGGAGATAATAATTTAATCTTTTAAAATTAATCAAATCCAGATTCGATTAATTCCAGATAGCAGAAGAGATTAAATTTGATCATTGAAGTTGGATCATGGAACAGTATCTGGCCTTCTCAAAATCGTGAAGTGGTGGTAGGGATTGGTTGGCGGGGCTTGAGGTTAGAGGCAGATAATCCCACTACAGAGGAGTTTCAGTTCAGAGACAAAGTAAAACATTGAGAAAACAGCAAGATGGATAGTTTTCCTTACAAAGTAGGTTATCATTAGGAAAACCACTCTATCTACTTTTGGAGGAGATTTTTGAACATTACATCACTTTATACAACATAACCAAATTAAATGTATAGCTTTTAAGGGGTGAGAACTCTAAATATTTTCTACATATGCCACATTATCTTCTTGAATACTCCAGGGATTTTTCTAGCGTTAAAATAAAATTCATTAATTCTCTGTTATAAACCCATAATTTACAAGGCACAATATTTTTATTGAATGGTGAGAATATTCTGGCTCTCAACAACTACTTCTTCTAGGAAAGACTAATAATTATTTACTCATTTATTCAACAAATATTTTTTACTGAGCACTTTTGTGTTATAGTCACTTTAATAGGTTCTGAGGATACACCAGCAAATAAAGCAGGCCAACTCCCTACTCTCATAGAATTTATATTCTAGAAAGAAAAAGAGATAAAAATACAAATAAATACAGTTATTCACCACCTAACAATATTTTAGTCAATATACAATGATATACAATGTGGTCCCACAAGATTACAATACCATATCTCTACTGTGCCTTTTCTATGTTTAGATATTTTATTTTTATTTTTATTTTATTAATTATTATTATTATTATTATTATTTTGAGACAGTCTTGCTCTGTCACCCAGGCTGGAGTGCAGTGGCGCAATCTTGGCTCACTGCAAGCTCTGCCTGCTGGATTCACGCCATTCTCCTGCCTCAGCCTCCCGAGTAGCTGGGACTACAGGCGCCCACCACCTTGCCAGGATAATTTTTTTTGTATTGTTATAGAGACGGGGTTTCACCATGTTAACCAGGATGGTCTCGATCTCCTGACCTCGTGATCTGCCCGCCTCGGCCTCCCAAAGTGCTGGGATTACAGGTGTGAGCCACCGTGCCCGGCCCTTAGATATTTTAAAATACACAAATACGTACCACTGGGTTACTATTGCCTACAGTATTTAGTAAGTAACATGACGTACATGTTTGTAGCCTAGGAGCAATAGGCTATACCATATAGCCTAGGTGTGTAGAAGGCTGTACCACATAGATGTGAGTAAGTACACTCTATGATGTTCACACAGTGATGAAATCGCCTGACAACACATTTTTCAGAACATATCCCCATCATTAAGTCATGCATGACTATATAAAAAAGTATCAGACAGAGATAAATGCTAAAAACAAAAATAAATTAAAGAGACTATTTTAAATAGAATTATTTAGAATAATCTTTATAAGATGTTTACATTTCAGCAAAAGCCAAAATGAAAGGAAAAAACATATAATGAATAAATAACTAAGGGGCTATTACATTTTTTTTGAGAAGGAAAGTGATAAGACCTGTTGTTTATATTAGGGGCATGCTTTTCATGTAAGGATAAATAAATATTGAAGAGTTATGAGTTAGGAGGTTATTACAAGACATGAGTAAGTGCTGATATTGGTTACATCTAGGTCAATGGAAGAAGAAACAGATATAATGGGCTTTGCAGAGGTAAAATTGGTTAACTTTTCATGCTAATGAGGTTAACTTTTCATGCTAATGAGTTAAATGTTGATTCATCATTCCCATTTTCATCATCATTAATATCATGAGCAGCATAATTTTAATAGGTAGTTATCATTGTGCTATGCACTGCACATGTGTTATTTCATCTAATCCAAAACTGATTACTGAAGAATAGCTATTTTTAAAATTATTTTTATTTTTAAAATAAGGAACCTGAGATTTAGAAAAGTGTAGAAACTCCCTGTGAGTCACACAACCAACAAGTGATATGCTAGGATTCAACCTCCAGAGTCTACACCCCTAACATTTTACATTGCTGCTCCCTCTACTATGCCAAATTCTTACCATTCTAAGTATTCCTCAGACTCATAAGGAACACTAAAATTCACTTTTTATTTGTGTCTTTCTGCCTTAAAAATATTTCATAGATAATATCTTCTTCTACTAATCAATTCTGTGAGCTTGGGTATTTTTACTAAAATAATGTAAGTAATACGTATTTCTTGTTATAATTATTATATGAAGCCTAATTTAATTTTTAATGTTTATAAAATGTTCTATTTGGGAGAGTTCTATTTTTCTTCTTAATACTTGTTTCATTTTTCTCTAAGCTTCTACAATATCTTCTGCTTAGTTATTAACTTTTGTATTTGTCACCATCTTTCATATTTCTTCATATCATTCGTATTTCTTCTTATATCTCTGTTATTTTCTTTTGCATTGTTTCCTTGAGTAGATCTTGCATTGCCTAACTTGAGTTTACGTGACATTAGTTATATTATTTACTCTATCTAATGTCTATTTGTAATTTTCTATGGTGGAATTAAGCCCATTTAACTTTTGTTTAACAACCACTAAGTCTTTCACTTTTAATTTTTTTTTTTTTTTTTAGACAGACTAAGTCTTTCACTTTTAATTTTTTTGTTTGTTTGTTTTTTTGTTTTTAGACAGAGTCTTGCTCTGTCACTCAGGCTGGAGTGCAGTGGTGCAATCTCGGCTGCTGCAACCTCCACCTCCTGGGTTCAAGCAAATCTCCTGCCTCAGCCTCCCAAGTAGTTGGGATTACAGGTGCCCACCACTATACTCGGCTAATTTTTTGTATTTTTAGTAGAGACAGGGTTGCACCATATTGGCCAGGCTGGTCTCCAACTCCTGACCTCAGGTAATCCACCTGCCTCGGCCTCCCAAAGTGCTAGGATTACAGGCGTGAGCCACTGCACCTGGCCTCACTTTTAATTTTTTATAAATGGCTTATATTTTCTAAAATTTTCATCCATATGGTTGAGGGAATCTACTTTATTGATAACTTATCTTTATGATTTTGTGTGATTAAGTTAAGCCTTAATTTGACCAAAATCTAATTATTATTATATAGCTCCCAGGCATGAATGAGTGTATTAATGTCTTTATAATCTCCTCTCTCCCCACCCTCTACTTCTTTCTTTTTCTCTCTGTCTCATTGTTTCATTTGGAGCAAGGATACTTTCTTCAATGGAATATATATAATAATGTAAACTAAAAATAAAATCCTAAACCCCCAACAAATGAATGCATCCCCTGTTGGCCAAGGAGAATCCAGAAAAATCTTAAAAGCAGAGTTCCTGGCCATGACAGGACAGGATGTCAGTCATGGCTTATACCACCTCACTTTTGTAATTTAGACACAACAACTGACCAGCATTAATGTTAAAATAAAGATCATAAGACTGACAGAAAAGACTCTCCCATAGTAAGATACCAAATCATTAATAACACCCAAAGCCGTGCCAGGTAAGAGTTAAGTCACACACCCCTACACTTAAAGAATAAACTATGTTCTAACTGCTAAAAGGTTTTTCAATAAGCAATATTAAAAGAATTGTAGCTCACCACCAGACACTGAACGAACTCTCCTGTTCCACACACCATAACTACAGCATTAATTGGACAAAAGACTGATTTCAGTTATTTTCTCCTGTCAAGACCACCGACCACGGACTGGTTCTAGCCAGTTTACAGAGGCTGTGCACAGTTTACAGCGGCTGTGCTTTTGTGTCTCTGCTTTACATTTTGATGTCTTGGGCCTAACTGTACTACATTTAAATATTGGGTCTCCACCCCAAGGTGAACACGAGTCATATCTTACATGCGTGTTTGTTTAATATGCATGCATCAGGACTACCTTCATGAATATTCATAGCCTCTCCTGTACTCCTATAACCCATTGAATATGTATATATAGCCAACCCATTCAGCATAAAGCTCCTACCCAAAACCCTTCTCGTGCTAAGTGTCTGTCTCTGGTCTTTGCCAGAAGCTGTGCTTCTCAGCATGCAGGATGGTGACCTTGCAGGCTGTAACCCTTTATAAGAAATAAAGCTCTTCATTTCTAAATTTACATTATGTGACTTTTTTTTTTTTTTTTAGTTAACAATAATAATAGCATTGAAGCAATTTCAAGAAGTCATGTAAGCTCACAGGAATACTTCTTGGATATACAAATCACACGATCATTTATTTTGACATTAACATTTCCAAAGATTTACATTCTGTAGCCAATCTCTGTAAGTTAATTTAGTGCCAATTCTCTTTCAATAGATAAAAATCGTTGTAAGGTTTAACAACTTTCTCACATGAGATGAATTAATTTTCTTGTACTTGCTAGTTGATATATACCTCACTTAATAAAATACTATGTTATTCCCAAGTTACTTACAAACAAATTCAATCAAAATTAAGATATTCTCATTGACAAAAAACAGACAATGAGAAATATGTTACTACTAAGAAAAATTCACCCAACTCAGTAAAATAATATTTAAAAATGTAGTGTAATTTTATAAATCATAAACAAGTGTTTTGTGATAAAAATTATCATTTTCAATGCCCTATCTCACCACTCTTCTTCAACACAGTATTAGAAGTCCTAGTCAGAGCAATTAGACAAGGGAAAGAAAATACAGGGCATCCAAATAGGAAGAGAGGAAGTCAAACTATCACTGTTTGAAGATGACATGATTCTATATTTAGAAAACCCCACAGTCTTGGACCAAAAGCTCCTTCAGATGATAAACAACTTCAGCAAAAGTTCAGGATACAAAATCAATGTACAAAAGTCACTAGCATTTCTATAGACCAAAAACAGCCAAGCCAAGAGCCAAACCAGGAACACAATCCCACTCACAATTGCCACAAACAGAATAAAATACCCAGGAATACAGATAACCAGCCATATGAAAGACCTCTACAATAAGCATTACAAAACACTGCTCAAAAAATCAGAGATGACACTAACAAATGGAAAAAAATTCCATGCTCACGAATAGGAAGACTCAATATTGTTAAAATGGCTATACTGCTCAAAGCAATTTATAGATTCAATGCTATTCCTATCAAACTACCACCTATGTTTTTTACAGAAGGAGAAGAAAACTACTCTAAAATTGATATGGAATCCAAAAGAGCCTGAATAGCCAAGGCAATACTAAGCAAAAAGAACAAAGCAAGAGGCATTACACTACCCGGCTTCAAACAATACTACAGGGCTACAGTAACCAAAACAGCATGGTACTGATATAAAAACAGGCACATAGAACAATGGAACAGAATACAGACCCTGGAAATAAGGTTGCACATCTAAAACCATCTGATATTCAACAAAGCTAACAGCGAACAAGCAATGGGGAAAGGACTCTCTGTTCAATAAATGGTGCTGGGATTACTGGATTGCTACATGCAGAAGATTGAAACTGGACCCCTTCCTTACACCATATACAAAAACTCACTCAAGATGGATCAAAGACTTAAATGTAAAACCTGAAACTATAAAAACTCTGGAAGACAACTTAGGAAATACTATTCTGGATTGTGGGGTTTTCTAGATATAAAATCATGTCATCTGCAAAGAGTGATAGTTTGATTTCCTCTCTTCCTATTCGGATGCCCTTTATTTCTTTCTCTTGCCTACTTGCTCTGGCCAGCACTTCTAATACCAATGCTATTCTTAGATTTCCTAGGAACTGGAAAAGATTTCATGACAAAAGATGCCAAAAGGAATTATAACAAAAGCAAAAATTGACAAATGGGACCTAATTAAACTAAAGAGATTCTGCACAGTAAAAGAGACTATCAACACAGTAAACAGGTTACCTACAGAATGGGAGAAAATATTTACAAACTATGCATCTGACAAAAGGTATAATACACTACATCTATAAGGAACTTAAACAAATGTACAGGCAAAAAACAAACAATCCCATTAAAAAGTTGGCAAAGGACATGAACAGACACTTTTCAAAAGAAGACATACATGCCACCAACAAACATGAAAAAAAGCTCAATATCACTGATTATTAGAGAAATGTAAATCAAAAGTACAATGAGATACCATCTCGCACAAGTCAGAATGGCTATTATTAAAGTAAAAAAATAACAGGTGCTATCCAGGTGACAGAGAAAAGGGAACACTTATACACCGTTGTTAGGAGTGCAAATTAGTTCAGCCATTGTGAAAAGCATTGGTGATTCCTCAAAGAACTAAAAACAGAACTATCATTCTATCCAGCAATCCCATTATTGGTTATACACCCAAAGGAATACATATTGTTCTATTGTAAAGACACAGGCACATGTATGTTCACTGCAGCACTATTCACAAGAGCAAAGACATGGAATCAACATAAATGCCCATCAATGGTAGACTGGATAAAGAAAAAGTGGTTTATACACACCATAGAATACTATGCAGCCATAAAAACTGTGATACTGTCCTTTGCAGGAACATGGACAGAGCTAGAAATCATTATCCTGAACAAACTAAAGCAGGAACAGAAAACCAAATACTGCATGTTCTCACTTATAAAAGGGAGCTAGATGATGAGAACACATGGACACAAAGAGGGGAACAACAGACACTGGGGCCTACCTGAGGGTGAAGGGAGGGAGTAGGGAGAGGAGTAGAAAAAGTACCTAATGGGTACTATGCTTAATACCTGTGTGATAAAATAATCTGTACAACAAACCCCATGACATGAGTTTACATGTATAAAAAACCTGCACACATACCCCTGAATCTAAAATAAAACTTTAAAGAAAATTAAAAAAAAATTTTTTCTAATTTTTCATGTTTCCATTTATTTTATGTTTAGTTTTCTTTTCCTTTGAAAATAATCATAGTGGTAATACTTTTAAAGATTTCAAATAAAACAGCATTCTAGGGTACTTCACATTGGAAGAAGAAACCCTATAAGATATGAATATTTCTTTGCCTATTTTATAAGACATTAGATTATCTTTCCTCATAAATTTTATTCTACATCACAATGAAGTGTACATTTAAAAACCCAAAGCCATATCTCCCAATTTTTGTCTATTAGTTTTCAATTTGTATTTGGTTCATATTTAAAAAAAAATTTGATCTAGGTTTGTCTGAGGCAATGTTACATATTGTTCGTTTTCTTGTCATTTTCAAGTTGCATTTTTTTCTTAAGATAGAGTATATATCTTTAAGTGTTTCTGATAGCAGAAATACCTGTTCAAATAATTTGGTGGTCCCTAATCTGTGAGTTATGGTATTTTCATTAAAACAGTAAAGATTTTAAGAGGAAGTTCTCCAAAAACAATTGTTTCTATCAAATTTTACAAAAAGTTACTCTAAAAATTCTCCAAGAGTAGGCCAAGAAAATGTCAAAACAAGTTTTAATTTTGACCATGCATGTAAACTACTAAAATCTGCATGAATCAACTCATGTGCCAAATAAAGTTCAAATATTTTCAGATGTTATTTCCTGGTTCTCTTTTTCAAACCTAATAGTTTCCAGAGATATTTTTTCAAATCTACTTTATCTTTCAATTATGGAAGAAAATAAAATTCTTGTCATTTGGCATAATTTTTTGCTTTAAAGACATAACTGGCTATTAATTTTATATTTGGTAAAACAGTATAATATATTTGAAGCATAGCATATGAAAAAATTCAGTTCAAGTGACTGCATTGATGCAACTCTGCTAGATAGAAAATGATATAAACTTGGAAAGCAATTTTCTTACTCCTAGGTTTGTTTTTCTACTATATAATCAGGTGAATTAGAAAACTGTATACAGGAAATGAAATTATCATCACCATTCACCTTTTGTTGAGGGCATACTTTGTTCCAAACCTTGACCTCACAACAATATTTTCATTATATCATTTAATCATCACAAGAATTTCATAAGGTAGGTTGCTGTCATTATCCCAGTCTTGAGAGGAGATAGCTGAGGCTTCAAAAGATTAAGTTCCCAGTGCCCAAGAGACAGAGCTGATAGCTAATTGCTAGATATGTTGGAAGTCAGAGCTCTAATTAGAATAGTTTATAGACAATGCTTTTTTCTCCCTCTTGCTTTTCTTTTTAAATCCAAAAATGGTTGGATTTATCATTTCTATCGTACTTAGTTTTTTGCCTTTGCTTACCTTGTTTTGTCTTCTTTTTGATGCCAAAAGGGTGAGGGCTCTGTATTTAAATTTTTTCTGCTTGATTGTTTTGGTCAATTTTTATTTTGAGATAAAAATTGGCTCATGCAGAAAATTCATCCAACACATTTAGAAAAAATTAAGCCACGTTTTACATGGTCTAAATGAGCTTTAATATTCTCTACCAACTCTATAAATTCCTCAAATCACACTTTTTTTCTCTTACTTGTTTTTCTCTTCCAATTCAAACTTTTAGAGAGAATAGGCTATACCCATTCTTTCCAGTGTTCGTGCATTCATTCATTCACTGCTACTAACCAACTACTATCTGGCTTCAGCTTCTAATACACTGAAACTTTTGTCATCACCAACAATCTTAGAACAGCCAAATCCAGCTAGACCATCACTGTCATTCACTTTTTTTCTTTGTGACCTTTGACATGGTTAAACATTCTAATCTTTGAAACACCCAAATCCTGCTTGTCATTTTCCTTTACAACATTTTTCCCACATTACTACTAGAAAGAGCTTTGTAAAATAGACATATAACCAACTTTTAAAAATCATTCAGCTGCTCCTCATAGTTTTCAGAATAAAGATTTCATTCTTTTGAAGTCTGTGATATCATTCTTTCCTGGATTTCCTTCCACGAAGTTCTCCTGTGTTCGTTGTGGTCTTCCCATTTGCTTACTCTGTGACTATTCATGTTTCACACAGTAGCATCCTAAGCTTTTATTCTTTTTTCCATTCTACACTCTCCTTGTGGTAACTCATCCCTATCCATACATTTTATTAAAGTTAGTGAGTCAGTAACTACCATATCTGTGTCTTTAATGCAGATCTACCTGCTGACCTCAAAATGATTACTGGATTTTTCCATTTCAAACTCATCTTAAACTCAGTATTTTCCAAACCAGAATTTAGCTCTTCTAAATCTTATCTTCCTCTGAATTAACTACCTTGATGAATGACTCTATATAAACATGGCTATTCAACTCACATATAGGACACATATCCCTAGAGGATTTTCTTATCTTTATATATACCCTATACATTCATACTAGTTTTCATGTTTTAAAAAATCTCCAAATTTAATATATTTTACAGCTGCTTTAAACTGTCTATCACTACTAATACTATCCTAATTCAGAATTCCCAGGGTTTATAAAATTCTTTAAAACCAGTAGAATATTTTTCAAAACAAAATGGCCCAAAGAAACCCATGTATAACTGATAAAAGCACATTTATTCTGATCAAGCAAAAGTGAAAGAAAGTTCAAAGTTCTATTTATTTTACATTCCTCCTGCTTCCTATTGGGACTTCTGAGATACCCCTGAGGAGTTTTGGGATCCAGAAAAAAATATTTTTTATTTTTTCTAAATAAGAATATATTATTTTGTATAATAATAATAATTATTATTATTTTCCTAAGTGAAAGAAGCCAGACCCCAAAGACTACAAAGTCTATGATTCCTTTATATGACATTCTAGGGAAGCAAAACTATAGGAATGAACACCAGATGACTGAACACCAGATGACTGAACACCAGATGACTGAACACCAGATGAACACCAGATGACTGGTCTAATGCCTATTCCTATAGGCATTAGACAAGAAGAGACTAGTTGACTACAAAAGAGCCACATAACAGAATCCTTAGGGTGATAGAACTGTTGTGTATGGTACTATGGCAGTGGATACCACTTTTCTTATTGTCAGAGAAAAAATTTACAAATAAGCAAGGGGAAGACTAGAATGAATCTTGTAGTACTAGAGTAGAGTTGGAGGTAATAGTATGAACTCATGTTAATGTTAATATACAGATAGGTACAGAGTAAGTATATAGATATGTATGTATAAGCAGTTAGTATACAAATACCTACTTCCAAGTTCTGTCTGCTGAGAGAACCTAGGGAGCAGTGATATCCTGGTATCAATGAGCACATCTAATCTAGATCTTATTTTTAAATACAGTTCTCCAAAAAATGGTACGTAGGCTCCTTGGAGAAATGGTTGATACCAGAGCTGAGCAGGAAAAATACAAGATGATCCTAGAGCACAGTGTAGAGCCAGAAAGTAAGGAAATGATAAAAGGAAAGAATGAAAAGAAAAAGACAAGAATATAGAGATAGAGGAGTATCAAAAGGACACAAGAGCCTACCTGAAAGAGTTCCCAATGGCCAAAGCTGAAAAAATTTGAACACAATAAATAACAACACCATTGGCTTATAACCCAAAGAAAAAATAAGGGTCTATTTCTTCTCTTGCCCTTATTAACTTATATATTCAATCATTCACTTTTACACAGTATGAATAAGACTAAGGGAAGAAATAAATTTTTCTTATAGAAGAATTCCAAATAGTGGATATGGAAGAAATGAGAGACAGAAAATTACCATTAAAACATCATATTAATACTTAATAAAAACAATATCCACTGATGAATGCTATACTTCGTGGGTAAAACTTTAAAGAGAAACAGGATATTTGCCCAACCTCAAAGAATTTCTCCAAAAAATAATAATTACTGTGGTGTTTTTAACTACCTAAAAACTAATTGATATCTCTTCCTCTAAGAGGGGGAGCTTACTTGTCCTTCCCTTGGGTTTGGGCTGTCAAAGTGATCTACTTCTAATAAACAGAGTATAATAACAGAGTATAATAACAAAGATACTACTTTGACCAGGTGATCAAATTTAATATCATCAGTTATGTCATGTTGATATCATGTATGCCCTGACATGATAAGAAGGGCACTTCACGTATGTAGTATTTCCACAGTTTAACCATTTAAAAAAATCTCAAGTCTAATAATGAGCAAATATTAACGTAACCCAAATTGAGAGACGTTGTATAAAATTCCTGACTAATGCATGTAATCCCAGCATTTTTGGAGGACGAAGCAAGAGGATCACTTGAGTCCAGGAGTTTGAGACCAACCTGGACAACATAGTGAGATTCATCTCTACAAAAAAATAAAAATAAAAAATCAGCTATGTGTGATGGCATGCATCTGTAGTACCAGCTATTCTAAAGGCTGAGGTGAGAGGATCACTTGAGCTCCAGAGGGAGGTCGACACTGCAGTGAGTCATGATTATACCACTGCGCTCCAGCCTGGGTGACAGAGCAAGAGCCTGTCTCAAGAAAAAAAAAAAAAAAAAGGAAAAAATTCCTGACCAGTATATTTTAAAAGTGTCAAGGTAATGAGAAATAAGGAAAACCTAAGAAGCTGTCACAGATTGAAGGAGACTAAGGAAACATAAGGACTAATGAAGTATCATGGGTTGGATCCTGGACCAAAAGAGAAACATTGGTGGAAAAATTGATGAAATATACATAAAAGTCTGTGTTAGTCTGTCTTCGTTAATGGGTAGTGCACCAATGTTAATCTCTTCATTTTGATAAATGTTTCACAGTTCTGTAGGATGTTAATATTAGGGGAAGCTGAGCAAAGGGTATATGGAAACTCTTTATTCTATCTTTGTAAGTCTTCATAATTTAAAGAACTTAAAAATAAAAAGTTATAAAATACCCAAAAACATGATTTAAATTATTGCTTCCTAGTTTACAGAAATAACCTCTTTATTATATCTGCTTATCTTCATTTTTCCTTACAATCCATTCTCCACTTTATCACCAGAAAGATCTTTCTAAAATGAACAAACGATCATCTTTTAAATAGCTTTCAGTTGCTTCTCATAGCTTTCAAAATAAAGGTCAAATTTATTAGTTTATCCTTTTCTGTAGGATAACTCCCTTTCTTTAAAGTATCACTATTATTCCCAAGCACACACTTTGCTACAGTCTTTAGGAATTATCAGCAGTTCCCCAAATATGTCAGGATGCTCCATAGCTTCATATTACCACACATGCTGTTTCTTTTAAGGAGAATGTCCATCTCCTTTTATTCTTTCATTACTTGTTCTTGGAAACTGCACAAACTTGTCTGCTTCCTGGAAGGGTTTTCTTGTATGAGTCTAAATAGTTTGTTCCCTTATCTGTACTCCCTTTGCAGATAGTTCAAAGTTGTATCATAAAATGTTTGCACTCTACTGTAATTATTCATTTACTTTTCTGTCTCTCTCCCTGAAGTCAAGGATCACGTATTTTTTAAAGCCAGTTTTATTGAGTTATAATTTATATACCGTAAAATTCACCATTTTGTGCATTCAGTTTTATGAATTTAGACAAAAAAGTATATTGTGCTGTAACCACCACTATAATCAAGATATAGAACAGCTCCACCATCCTCCAAAATGTTCTCATGCTGCTTTGTATTCAACTCCTTTCCTCACTCCTTTAACTACTGATTTTTATTTGGTGTCTATAGTATTGACCTTTTAGGATGTAATACATAGGTAGCCTTTTGCGTGGAGCTTCTTTTGCTCAATATAATGCATTTGAGATTCATCCATGTTGATTGGCACATCAATAGTTTGTTACTTTTTGTTTTGTTTTGGGTTTTTTTTGAGACAAAGTCCTGCACTGTCACCCAGGCTGGATTGCAGTGGTGCAATCTCAGCTCACTGCAACCTCCAACTCCTGGGTTCAAGTGATTCCCCTTGCCTCAGCCTCCCAAGTAGCTGCGATTACAGGTGCCCAACACCATGCCGGGTTAAGTTTTTTATTTTTAGTAGAGACGGGGTTTCATGATGTTGGACCAGGCTGGCGTCAGGTGATCCGCCTGCCTCGGCCTCCTAAAGTGCTGTGATTACAGGTGTGAACCACCGCACCCGGCCACTTTGTTACTTTTATTGCTGAATAACATTTCATCATATTAATGTATAATAGTTGTTTATTCACTCATCAGTAGAAGAACATTTGGGTTGTTTTCAATTTTTGGCAATTATAAATACAACTGCTATAGACGTTTATGTATTGACTATTATGTGAATATAAGGTTTTACTTCTCTTGGGTAAATAGCTAACAGAAGGATTTCTGGGTCACATGGGAAGTTTGTTATTTTTATAAGAAATTGCCAAACTGTCAAAGTGCTTATAACTTTTTTTTTTTTTTTGCATTCTGCTCAGCACTATATTGCTCTGCATCCTCCCCACCCCTTCATATTGCCAATCTTTTAAATTTGCATTTCCCTAATAACTAATATTAAACATATTTTCATGTGTTTATTTGGCATATGTACATCTTTTGGGTTGTCTATTCAAAGCTTTAGCTGTTAAATATTGACTTATTTTCTTACAATTGAGTCTTGAGAGTTCTTTACATATTCTGCAAAAATTTACACTATCGGATATGTACTTTACAAATATTTTCTCAATATTGGATGTATTCACCTATATAACAAACCGTCACATGTACCCCTGAACCTAAAATAAAAGTTAAAAATAAATAAAATCACATAAATTGTTAATAATAGAGCTCTATCATACTATATTTATATGTTGAAATGTGCAGCTGGCTATTCGAAAACATTTTTATCTAAGACTACTAAATTATACTGGAAAAAATTCATGATAAAATAAAGATGCAAAAATAGAATACAAACTGTATATGCCCTGTGAAAGCAATTTTGTTTTTAAAAATATGTGTATAAATACATATATAGAAAAAAGGCTGGAAAGAAAGTTAGTGTTTATCTTGAGTGATATTTTATCTTGAATTGCAGGTGATTTTTCTTCACTGTTAAATATCTGTTTTGCCCAAATCTCGTTCAATCCAGGTGTGTTTGTTTTGTTGACATAAAAAAAAAAAGCAATAAAACAAAAATAGCTTCAGTGGTTCAAATGTCTAAATTCTTCCCCATCTGGGTCTGTGTTGGGCTACCCTGTGTACCCACCAAGCCTGGCACTGGAAATGAATCCAAAGGTCCAAAACCAAGGAATATCAATCTACAAGAGATAGTCTAGAATGGGAAGTGTCACGGGATTGAGTATCACTCAAATGTCAAAAAAAAACTTTGAGGAAAATTGATAACTAAAAATCAGTGATGAATGTAGATGTCCAAATCTGAAAGGTTAAAAATGTAGCTTTAAATAGCAGACAGGGATAAGAGTCAGAACCAGTCAAATAAAGGATGAGAATAGGAGCAATTTAGGAAGAAATTAGTGGGAGCCTAGAGGATTGCCATGAATTCTCCAAAGTGGGCCTGGGGCTAATTTTTACTTTAGTTGCTAGTTCTTGGGAGGTGAGGTTGACTTAAACACAGTGTTAAGTATCATGGAGAGAGAGAAAACAGCTTTCAAAATACCCAGTTTCACTTTACCAAGTTTAATGAACTTTGGCAAACACCTATATTACCAGTCCTTTCTATCACATCCTCATTTATCAAGATTCTTGAAGGTCTAGCTCAAGTTTGACCTTCCCTCTGAAACCTTCCCCAGGCCCAGTTGGATACGATTTCTCACCACCTCCATTAAAGTCCTGCAGATTTTATTTATGCTATTTGTAAGGAACACAAGTTTGTCAGCACTATGAAATATCAAACCATCTTTTCAGGTTTGATAACTTACAGAAGCTTAGCTTGACATATATTAGGCTGCTTTATGTGACACATTGTGTAACTTTTAGTGAACTAGCTAAATGACAAAGTGCTACAGACATACACACAATTATTAAGAGGAAAATGATAAGGATGGGTGTCACCAATTGCAAATATACTCCTCTTGGAAGCTATATTTTATCTTAGTAGCTAATACTTTCACATACCAACTAGGTTCTCTCCTGCTTGCTTTTGAGTCATAAATTATTTTGTAAAAACTGGCATGCTTCCCACTGTCAAAGTTTACACATTAAATTATAATCTAGAACATTTCCTTTACTTAGACAGGTAAAATTTAATTTAGGCCTCTAGGCCACTGACGTTTCCCAGTTAATCAT
Organism: Macaca nemestrina; assembly: GCF_043159975.1. Taxonomy (NCBI): domain Eukaryota; kingdom Metazoa; phylum Chordata; class Mammalia; order Primates; family Cercopithecidae; genus Macaca; species Macaca nemestrina. The sequence goes on along the minus strand of NC_092134.1, from coordinate 44,985,745 downwards.
GTAACAGTAATGCTGTTGAGGTGAGGGCAGAGGAGGGATAGGATAGGCTGTCATACTTTCATTTTAAAGAAATGGATATATCAGCAAATTATGGTAATTGTTGCTTTTTCTCACCCTGTATGTTTTTTAATTAATGGAATGACTCTAATATTTTTGATTCCTCGAATTTTTTTCTTCTGGCATTTGATGGCCTTTTGATGAAGTGGTGCCACTTTTGATTATGTTGTGTTGTCTCGAATAACTTGCAAATTGACTTTTCATTCTTTTCTATTTCTAATCAACTGTGTACTTTGAAATGAAATTTTGACACCTCCCATAACAAATGCTTTAATTCTTTTAATAATTTTTTTTACTTGACTTTCATTAGGAAGTCCTACTGACACCTTAAACTCAAATAAATTAGAATCATTGGATTTTCTTCATTCTGCTTCTTCTCCCATAAAATCTCTTTTCTAGAGTCTGGGAGTTATTCCAATTCTGTCTTTCTCACCTCCCACACACAATCAACCACTAAATCTTCTCATGCCAAACCAAAAAATAACTACAAATAAAATACAAATTGCAGAGATTTTAGATAGTTAATATATAATACCTCCTTTTCCTTTTCCTTTTCCAGGGCAGAATCAATTGAGAAATAGAATGTCAGAAAGAGGAGACTATAGCGTTATCCTAATTGCTGCAGAACTCTTAAAGTAGTGTGAGGGCTAAATAGACTAATTAGAATGTCTTGGTAGCCCATGTCCCCTCTCAGACCTCCCATCTATGTCTGAGGAAAGTTCTCCTGTGAGCAAACTTGGTATTCAATAGTTAACATAAGCTCTTTGCTTCCCTGCCTGTCTGGTGGAGAAAGGAGAAAAGATTAAAATCCTCAGTGATCATGGATGATTGACATAATATATGAACCAATGACTTTCACTCATCAATAGAATGTTACATATTATTCATGGGGAAGAGTGAGTAAGAGGTCAGGCAAGAGACCAGGAGTGCATGCTAGGGAAGTCTGTCAGCTAGAAACAGGAAAAAATGAAAATACCTTAACTTTTCTGTAATGAGAGATTGGAAGAAAACAGGGAGAGTAGGAAGTGATGGTAAAAAAAGAGTGGAGATTATGTCAAGAAGAAAATGGTTAAACAGAGTGCTAATGCCACCCTTACACATGACATTCTGCCTATAATTTTTTGAGATCATGGTCTTTTTTAAAATTTTAATAGTTTTTGAGAAACACATGGTGTTTGGCTAAATGGATAAGTTCTTTAGCCATGTTTTCTGAGATTTTGGTGCACCCATCACTTGAGCAGTGTACACTGCATTCAGTGTCTAGTCTTTTATCCCTCATCCCCTCCAACCCTTTCCCTCAAGTCCCCAAAGTCCATTGTATCATTCTTATGCCTTTGTGTCCTCATACCTTATCTCCCACTTATAAACGAGAACGTACGATGTTTGGTTTTCCATTTCTGAGTTACTTCACTAAGAATAATGGCCTCCAACTCCATCCAGTGCTGAAAATGACATTATTTTGTTCTTTTTTATGTTGAATAGTATCCCATGGTGTGTGTGTGTGTGTGTGTGTGTGTGTGTGTGTGTGTGTATCACATTTTATTTATCTACTCATTGATTGATGGGCATTTGGGTTGGTTCCATACTTTTGCAATTGTGAACTGTGCTGCTATAAACATGCATGTGTAAGTGCCTTTTTCATATAATGACTTTTTTCCGTGTGGTGCATACCCAATAGTGGGATAACTGGATCAAATGGTAGATCTACTTTTAGTTCACTAAGGAGTCTCCAAACTGTTTTCTATAGTGGTTGTACTAGTCTACATTACCACCAACATTGTAAAAGTGTTCCATTTTCACTGTGTTCCCATCCACGTCTGCACCTATATTTTTAAAATTTTAATTATAGCCATTCTTTCAGGAGTAAGGTGGTATCATGGCTTTGATGAGCATTTCCGTGATAATTAGTAATGTTGAGCATTTTTAAATGTTTGTTGGCCATTTGTATGTCTTCTTTTGAGAATTGTCTATCCATGTCCTTAGCTCACTTTCTGATGGGATTATGAATTAAAAACAAAAATCATATGATCATCTCAATAGATGCAGAAAAAGCACTTGAGAAAATCCAGCGTCTCTTATGATTAAAACCCTCAGCAAAATAGGCTTAGAAGGGACATACCTTGGCTGGGAACGGTGGCTCACGCCTGTAATCCCAGCACTTTGGGAGGTTGAGGAGGGCAGATCACGAGGTCAAGAGATCGAGACCATCTAGATTAACATGGTGAAACCCCATCTCTACTAAAAAAAAATACAAAAAATTAGCCGGGTGTGGTGGCAGGCACCTGTAGTCCCAGCTACTCAGGAGGCTGAAGCAGGAGAATGGCATGAACCCGGGAGGTGGAGCTTGCAGTGAGTGGAGATGCACCACTGCACTCCAGCCTGGGCAACAGAGTGAGACTCCATCTCAAAAAAAAAAAAAAAAAAAAAAAAAAAAAAAAAAAAGAAAAGAAAAGAAAAAAGAAAAGAAAAAAAAAAGAAAAAAGAAGGGACGTACCTTAAGGTAATAAAAGCCATCTATGACAAACCTACAGCCAACATTACACTGAAAGGGAAAAAATTGAAAGCATTTCCCCTGAGAATGGGAACAACATAAGGATGCCTACTTTTACCACTTCTATTCAACACAGTACTGGAAGTCCTAGCCAGAGAAATCAGACAAGAGAAAGATATCAAGGGCATCCAAATCAGTAAAGAGGAAGTTAAACTGTCACTGTCCATCATTGGTATGATCATATGCCTAGAAAACCCTAAAGACACATCCAAAAAGTTCCTAGATTGGATAAATAAATTCAGTAAAGTTTCAGGATACAAAATCAATGTACACATATCAGTGGCACTGTTATATACCAACAACGACCAAGCTGAGAATTAAATCTAGAACTCAACCCCTTTTATAATAGCTGCAAAAAAAAATATTTAGGAGCAAACCTAAGCAAGGAGGTGAAAGATCTCTACAACAAAAACTACAGAACACTGCTGAAAGAAATCATAGATGACACAAACAAATGGAAACACATGCCATGCTCATGGATGGGTGGAATCAATATTGTGAAAATGACAATATTTCCAAAAGCACTCCATAAATTCAATACAGTTCTCATCAAAATACCACGATCATTCATCACAAAACTAGAAAAAACAATCTTAAAACCCAGAGGATTATAAATCATGCTGCTATAAAGAAGCAGGTGCACATATGTTTATTGTGGCACTATTCACAACAGCAAAGACTTGGAACAAACCCAAATGTCCATCAATGACAGACTGGATTAAGAAAATGTGGCACACATATACCATGGAATACTATGCAGCCATAGTATAGCATGCCACCACACCCAGCTTATTTTTGTGTTTTTAGTCGAGATGGGGTTTCACCATGTTGATCAGGCTGGTCTCAAACTCCTGACCTCGTGATCCACCTGCCTTGGACTCCCAAAATGCTGGGATTACAGCCATGAGCCACTGCACCTGGCAAGTATCTGCCAATTCTCAAGTAAAACATATCATATTGACTTTTGCATATACAAATGGGATGTTTCAAGTTGGTCTTCCAGTCAGTGTCTGTTCATTTTCGTTTTCGATGTTTATTTTTCAGCTATACCACCCATCCCATACAGCTTTCATTTTGGGTATCCATATGAGATTATAGATGTTCCTTGACTTATGATGCAGTTATATCCTGATAAACTCTTTGCAAGTTGAAAATATATAAGATGAAAATGCATTGAATACACCTAACCTAGCAAACATCATAATTTAGCTTACCCTACCTTAAATGTGTTCAGAACACTTATATTGGCCTACATTTGGGCAAAATCATATAACATCAAGGCTATTTTCTAATAAAGTGTTGAATATCTCCTGTAATTTATTGAATAGTTTACTGAAAGTGAAAAACAGAATGGTTGTATAAGTATTAGAAGTCTAGGTTCTACTGAATGTATATTGCTTTTGAACCACCATAAAGTAAAAAAAAAAAAAAAAAAGATTATTTAATTCAGGGACTGTCTGTAGTTCATTAAGAAGGTTAATGTATCGAAATGCAATCTATCCAGGTTTATCTTTATGGGACTTGGTTATCTTTGTTTTTCATATGAAGAGGTATGATTGGCCAGTTTCCTGTAAAGCTGAAAAAACCTAGTATCTCTTGAAATGCAATACTTTGCTTTTGTGCAATGTAAATTGATTACATTGTTGCATTTTTTCTATGTATCTTTCTTATAAACTTGCTTTGTTAAAAATGTTTAATTTTTTCATATTTTCCTTGCATTCTTCATTTTGAGTTTCTTTTACAAGGCTTCTCTTTATTGACAGTATATTTACTTAACTCTTTTTCTTGATCAGCACAAGTCATTTTGGGCAGCTGCCTATTATAGAGGGCAGCTAAGTACACTCTTAAAATTAATACAAAAATCTGTGGCCAAGTGAATATTTGATGTAAATGTGAAATTCTTCATGCTTGCCAATGAAAATCTGTCTTGTTAATCAAACTACTTTTCTTCTTGGTTAATAGAATCATAATAGTAAACTCCTTTCATTTTTTTTCTCAGTCTCTCCTTGAGTTGAATGTTGTTACCTTATTATTCTTTATCTCATGGTTTTCTTTTGTTTCTTAAATGTCAGAATATACCTGTAATTCAAATTCCCTGGTGTGGTTAGCAGTCTCTAACAGAACTCTCAATGATTTCTGCTTCCTGGAGTTCCCCTCCTTCTGAGTGTGGGTTGAATTTAGTGACTCACTTCTAATTAATAGAATGTGGCAGAAGTGATGGGATATCACTTACAAGATTAGGATACAAAGACATCGTGGCTTCTGTTCTGGCACCCTCTCACTTTCTCACTTGCTCACTCTAAGAAAAGCCAACTAGCATGGAGATCTTTTTCATAGCTTCCCTAAGATGATAATCATTTAACAAGTGACACGGGGAGGCTTCCAGCCAACAGACAGTAAAGAGCTGAGGTCATCAGTTCAATACCCCATAAAAAACTCAGTCCTATCAACAACAATGTGAGGGAGCTAGGAAACATTTCCCCTCTCAGTTGAGCCTTCAAATGAGACCATAGTCTCAGCTGACACCATAGCTACAACCTCATATAAGTGTACTTCCATTCCTGATCCACAGAGTGAGATAATAAATGGAATGAGATAATAAATGTGTGAGTTTTTTTAGATAATTTTGAAATAAGATATTATGAATCAATAGACAACTAAAACACTTTGTCACATATATTTTCTGATATTCCTGTTTAAGGGAAGTTTTACAACTATATTTTTGTGATCATTTCACTTTACAAATGGGAAAGATTTGAAAATTACAAGATGTTGGAATATAAGTTCAGAAGATACCATTTTGAGTAAAAGATGTATATACGATTGTGCATTGTCCAGCAAATAGTTGCTGAAAATTTCTAATTCCCAATGAAAACATTGAACCAATAAGATGTAGACTTCCCACACCTAATGAGCTAAATATGGGAATGCATGAGTCAATGGGAAATCAGCTCTCACTTCTTATGAAGCAACCCTGAGAAATGTGAAGCAAAGAAAATATGACAGTTGTTTCTACCAACATAAGCTTGAAGAGGGAGGAAGGTACTCTAATACTGAAACCTAGTCATAGGTCAAGGCTGCAGAACGGGTCAAGGCTGCCCCGTTTCCATTTTGCTGATTCATAACAGCTTATCAGATATGACTATGCCACTTGATTTTGTCATAGAGCAAACCCAACAGTGGTTCAGCCACATTCCAAGAAGAATTTATCATTTTCCCCTTCTACCGCCACAAACACATGTGCTGACCATGCGGTCATCCCACTGCAGCAATATGTACTGGGGCAATGGCTCAGCTCACAGTTCTACCCTATAACTATGTCTGTGCCACTACCTTCTGACTCAAAGAAACTCTTGCCAGGGTGATTAACCAAGGATAAAGATGTCTGATTTAAGTTGGACCAACCCAATTCTCTTTCTTGGAAATTTGAAAGTAGAAGAAAGCCACATAGAGAATGAAGGTTATTGAAGCTGGAATAGCTAATGTCAATACTTCAGAGAACATCCAAGAGCTTCTTTCTGATGCCAAAGACTCAGAACAGTCTTTGTCCCTAGCCTTTGTCAAAGCAGGATGATGGCTCTAAGCCTTTCACTTCTTAGTAATGTGTTGTCTTAGTAATCTAATCTTAGTAAGTGTTATCTTAGTAATCTAATTAATATAACTTTCTTACATTAGAGTAATTTTTGGTTGTTTAACAGGTAGGCCAGATGTTGTTGTGGGAAGTCAGGGACCCCAAATGGAGGGACCGGCTGAAGCCATGGCAGAAGAACACAAATTGTGAAGATTTCATGGACATATATTGATTCCCCAGATTAATGGTTTTATAATTTCTTATGCCTGTCTTTACTGCAATCTCTGAACACAAATTGTGAAGATTTCATGGACAATTATTACTTCTCCAATCAATACCCTTGTGATTTCCTATGCCTGTCTTTACTTCAATCTCTTAATCCCATCATCTTTGTAAGCTGAGGAGGATGTATGTCACCTCAGGACCCTATGATGATTGTGTTAACTGCACAAATTGTTTGTAGAGCATGTGTGTTTGAACAATATGAAATCTGGGCACCTTGAAAAAAGAACGGGATGACAGCAATGTTCAGGGAACAAGGGAGATAACTTTAAACTCTGACTGCCTGTGAGCTGGGTGGAACAGAGCCGTATTTCTCTTCTTTCAAAAGCAAATAGGAGAACTATCACTGAATCCTTTTTCTCAGCAAGGAACATCCCTGAGAAAGAGAATGAGTCCTTGAGGGACAGCCTCTAAAATGGCCGCTTTGGGGATGACTGTCTTTTACGGCTGTAGACAAAGGGATGAAATAAGCCCCGGTCTCCTGTAGTGCTCCCAGGCTTATTAGGATGAGGAAATTCCCACCTAATAAATTTTGGTCAGACCAGTTGTCTGCTCTCACACCCTGTCTCCTGATAAGATGTTATCAATGACAATGCATGCCCAAAACTCCATTAGCAATTTTAATTTTGCCCTGTCCTGTGATTCTGTGATCTCGCCCTGCCTCCACATGCTTTGTGATATTTTATTACCTTGTGAAGCATGTGATCTCTGTGACACACACCCTATTCATACACTCCCTCCCCTTTTGAAAATCACTAATAAAAACTTGCTGGTTTTATGGCTCAGGGAACATCATGGAACCTGCCCACATGTGATGTCTCCCTCGGACATCCAGCTTTAAAATTTCTCTTTTTTTGTACTCTTTCCCTTTATTTTTCAGACCAACTGACACATAGGAAAATAGAAAAGAACCCATGTTAAATATCAGGGGTGGGGTTTCCCTGACAAGACCTACTATTATTTATCCACTACATTCCTACTGAATAGGCTTCTGCTTGAAGATCCTGGCTGACACAAGACTCCAATTTAGTTTTCCCACACAGACAAGGTAATATAATAAAGATAAGTGAATTGATTTTATTGCTAAATCAGTCATGAATTTTGATGAGCTTAGATCTTGACAGCAAATGTAGAATTTAAGATGTGGAAAAATATTCTTAGAAGGCAAGGTCATCAGATCTGGTGTCCATTCTAATTCCCACTGGAACTCTGTGACTGCTTAATGCATAAGACACAGTTGGGTTCAGATCTTCATAATGTTCCACACTGACTTCCTGACTGTCTCAAGTAGCTATTTTATGGTCTCTTAAGAGGTAAACTGTATCACCAATTGTTGTTTAAACCTGTAGACTTTGCATCAGTAAAGTTATCTTATCATTCTGAAAAATTTGGGGCCATTTAGAAGAGCAAAACAGTATTTTAGTAAAGTGTTACCTTCAACAAGTATGTTATTGTAATTTAGTCATTGGGAAGATTAATTCATCTTCTTTAGAAAATGTTGCAGCTTAACACAATGATTAAAATCATGAGATTTAGTAATTTCAAAGCTTAACTCTCCCAGAGTTTGGCTGTTCCTTCATTTTAGAGGGATGTGTTCAGGTCATCATAGCAGGTTCCCATATCAGTGTTGTGCTCTTAGGCTCATAGGAGTTTTGTTTTATGGATGAATATTTACTTATGTCTGTTTGACTAACTTTGCTTTGTGGCTGAGCAGTTCTTTCTTACTAGTTGTGAAACTAGGTTGGGTTACATTAAAATGACATAGTCATTTCATTTCTCCTTCCACTTTTGCCACTATGTGCCAGGGGAAATAACAATTTATTCTCCCTTTACTATATACCAGAAACTGGGGATAAGTTCTTAACAGAAACATTATGGTTCCTGACCTCACAGAGCTCATGGTCTAAGGAATCCAAAATGGTGACCCACATTACTCCTGAAACTCATTCAAATCACAAAAGATCCTATCTCCAAGTAAAGAATTTTTAGGAGTACTCCTTACTTTCTTCCCAAACAGCATCTCACTCTTGATTAGGGGAGCTATATGCCAAAGCCGAGCCCCTTCCTTTTATTTGGATGAAGTATTATTGTAATTGGTAAATACATTTTAGATTCTCTAGTAACGGATATTGGTGATTTACTAATTCACTTATGAATGAAGATTCCTTTATTATTTTCTGTTGCTTTTATTATTTTGTTTAGTGTGCTATTCAAACATGCAGTCATATCATCATCTTTCCTAGAAGTCTAATTTGATTCAAGTTTGCACATTTAAAAAGCCAATGACAAACTCTACCCCCTAATCTCTGTCATCTATCCAGGTCACTATTTCCACTGTTGTTCAGAAATGATCCATACAAATTCAGAAGTAGATTTAAAATGTTATAGGTAAGCTTATTTTTTTTAATCAAACTTAAAAAAATGAAAAGGTCCTCATGGGATTTACACCCAAATACATAATAAACATATGTTTATAAAATATTAGATAATGACAAAAATAAACAATCAAAAATACTATTGTTAATCCTGTCATACAAAAATAACCAATATTAACACTTTGATGTATATTTCTGAAATTTTTAGTAGACATACACACACATAAAGACATTACATTCTTGCTCTCTCCTTCTAATTTAAATAATTAAAAGTCTTTAATACTGTAAAACTACTTTATAACCTGCTTTAATCATAGAGCTTTGTATCATAAACATATTTAGATTTCAAAAGTATAGATCTACAGCATCATTTTAATGGCTGCATCATACTCCATTTAATGTTGTAATGTATTTGCTCATTTCTGCTTACATTTAGTTTGCCTTCAGCTTTTGGTTCTTAGGAGCTCTCAGGTACTCCCTAGCCCCTTGCAAGACTTGATCTCTGTTACAAATTTTTCATCTATTTATGCTTTTAAAATACTTAATAGAAACTCATTTTACTCACGAGCATTTGATTAAGCATGCACACAATCAGAAATAAATACACATCAGTATTGTGTCATGAAGTAATACTGGTTTTGTACTTTTTCTTGTCCTTGTGTAGCAAACACTGGTAATCTGGATTTTGCAGTGTTCTCTAGTGCTTTCCACTGGTTTCAAACTGCTCTCCTTCCAAATTTAGTAATGTTTATTCCAGAATGAATGTATTAAATCTGAACTGTTTAACAAGAGTAGCCAACCCCCAAAGTTAGAATAAAGGGAAAGGCAAAACATGCCACCCATTAAGAAGCCAAGGCATTACCAAGGTAATTCTATCATCTATCTCTTTCTCATACAATGTGAGATTTGGCATTCTTGTCTATTCCTTTCCTGGGCTGCAGGCAGGAGAAGAAAAGAAGATGAATATTCTCCTCACCATCTCCCATACTCATGCAAACACACACAATGGCAAAAGTATTGATAATTTATTATAGAACCACATCTAGTACTTATTCCTACCACCTCGTTATTTTCATTATGGTCTTCTCAATTTAGGAAAACAGAGGAGGTCTCACAAACCCTCTTTGATAAAGCAGATAATAATATTTAATTTTTACATAGTGCCAAAATTGATATAAGTCTTTTGCATATGTTAACTGATTTAACAATTGTATGGACTCCATGAGGAAGTTACTGTAATTATTTGTAGTTTATAGAGGAGGAAATTGAGGCACAGAGAAAATTAGCAACTAAGGTCATATGGCTAGTGAATGGCAGAACAGTGTTTAAATCTTGAAAATCTGAAATCTGATTTAGAGCTAGACCTTCCAACCAATTTGTTATGCCTTTGTCTAATTTTATCAAGTCAATTAAATGAAATGAATACTTGGCAGCCCTTGTGTCTAAATTTGTGACAGAATTTATCTACTTACCTTGTATTAGAATTATTAGGCTCAGACAAAATAAGGGAAATCTGTTGTCAGTAGCCGACATAGACACTATTCCAACTCCATAACCTCAAATTAAATTGTGAATGCTGCAATGCATGGCAGGAACCAAGAGAATCCTTCTAGACCTTGATGTTTCTCTTTTATAATAAAACTCTTAGCTGGTGGTCCTGCTGCTGCCAATTCCACTTCACACTGTGGTAGATCCTCCCTACAGCTGCTATTTTTATCTCACTGATGTAAATGTTGTCATTACCTCCACCACATCTTGCCACAGGTTCCATGCTCCAGGCACCAGGTGGGCACGATGAATCTGGACTCTGACTTCCACACTTCCTGAGGCAAAGTTTTCTTTTTCTTTGGAGCTGGGGTTCTATGTTGGAGCCAATTATCTGCCCTTCAGTGTTCATGACACTCTTCCCTTGGAGAGAGTTTCATCTTCAGACACAAGAAACTTTATCTTCATTTCTCTTAGTTTTAGTACCTAAGAGTTAACCTCATTTCCTCTCTCAAATCCAACCATTAGCCTTTTCTCTTTTACTTTGATATTTTCATTTACTAATGATCTATTATTGTAATCACACTACATAACAAACTTAAATCTCAGTGGCTTATCATCATGTATACAGTTAGCCCTCTGTATCTGTGGGTTCTGCACCCAAAGATTAAATCATGAATCAAAAATATAGTGTTCACAGGATGCAGAACCTATGAATTTTGAGAGTTGACAGAGGGCTGACTTTTATCAGTTGGTTCTGCAGGGCCAACTGTGGGACTTGAGCATCCAATCCCTCATGGATATCAAGGGAGAAATATTCAAATATATATATGTCGCACTCACGGGTTTGTGGGTGAGCTGAACCTTGTCTCAGTTTCTTTGGGCTTGGCTGGAAGGTATAGTTTGATTTCAAGTATACACTACATGTCTCATATTTGGACCATGGTCATCTTGGGGGCATTGTGTTGTTATGACAATAACAGGGTTGCAAGTAAAGAAGCTGGCAGTAGTTAATTTTGTCTGTCAACTAAACTAAACTAAGAGATGCCCATATAGCTGGTAAAATATTACTTTTTGGTATGTCTGTGAGAGTGTTTCTGGAAGAGATTAGTATTTGGATCAATAGAATGGGTAAAGAAGATCCACCCTAGCCAATATGAGTGAGCACCATCCAATCGAGAACCCTAATAGGAAAAAAAAAAAAAAAAAAAAAAAAGGAGGAGGAAGGGCAAATGTGCTCACCGTCTTTTTGAGCTGGGGTATTTGCCTCTTCTTGACCTGGGGTATTTGCCTTTCCTAGTATTTGGACATCTGAGCTCCTGGTTCTCAGGTAATCAAACTGTAGAACATACACAGGCACCTCTCTCTTCCCCCTCCCATTTCTCAGATCTTGGCCTCAGACTCGGGGTTACACCACCAGCTTTCCTGGTTCTCCAGCTTGCAGACAGCAGATGGCAAGAATTCTTGACCTTTAGATTATGTGAGGCAATTCCCATGAGAAATATCCTTTTATATATCTATATAAATCCTATTGGTTCTACTTCTCTAGATAACCCTGATCAAACGCAAAGCCAAACCACACAAGTGCATTTAAAATTTCTGCTCACATTATGTCCACTGGCCAAAGCAAGTTGCTTGCTTGACTCAGTTGTATATCAATAAAGCAAGAAAATATATTCTACTTGCTCTAATGGAGGTACTCCCATATCATGTGGCAAAGGTTACGGATGGTTCTATCATAGGGAAGAAATAAAGAATTGGGAAAAATGTGTTACTAAAATAAATGGAATTAATGTGTTCTAAAATTCTAAGATTACCAGGTAAGTTTAAAAGATGGTATTTTTGTACTAGATGAGTCCAAGATAGATGTAGTAACATCTAGAATAGTCAAGAAAAGAATAGCAAAAATATGTATATGGCATTAAAGGTCAAAAACAAAGCTTCTCTAAAAAGCTATGAATCTTTAAATCTTAAAACCTTTACCTTTAAACCTTAAACTCTATGTATAAATTTGAGGTAAGACAGTGCATACAGTCAAGAGAGAGGTGATCTGGAATCCAGGTGACTGCAAGGATAGATTCATTCAGTTAAATCTAATATGGTATCTGTATTATGCAACTCTACTTTAGGCCTCCAGGTTTGAGCATAATTACCTGAAATCTTGTTGGCAGAACTTTTTTTTTTTTTTTTTTTTTTTTTTTTTTTTTTTTTTTACCTTTTAAAGGAGAGAATCCTCTTTCAAAAGAAAACTAAACATAATTTTTTAATGATGTAAGAAGATCCATGTCCTTAGACAAGCTTGAGCATGAATATTTTGTCCTAGTAATTCAAGCAATTCCTTTTGTGCCATTCAGAAAAAGGTCACACATAGCTAACAAGATAAGCCTGCGCATATCAAACAGTGAATATTTGTGCTCTGCTACATTTATGTTGGCAATTCTCTCGGCCTTACGAGTCAAATGGCAAAGGAATAAAATAGCTGCCTATGTGTTCTGCTATTCATTACAGATTTTCCATCTGTATTTAATATTCACTGGAGCCAGGTCAGCAAAGAGGTCAAAGATCAGCAAGAACACATCATATTAGCTAAGACTCAGGATGCTGATTAAGAACCAAGAGTAACAAAATTTTGGCTACATTCAATCAAAAGTCGTAATCAGAATGTATTTTTAAAAATAAATTTTATTGTGTATATTTGAGGTTTACAACTATTATGGGATACATATAGGTAGCAAAATGGCTACCACTATAGTGAAGCAAATTAACATATCTATAATCTTACATAGTGAAGTTTCTTTTATGGCAAGAGCAACTAAAATCTAATTATTTAACAAAAATCCTTAATATTTAAGTTTAGTATCTTTGGTTCTTACGTTGTACATTAGATTTCTAAACCTGTTCACCATAAAAATCTGCTATGTGTTTTTGTTTAAAGAATGACTAAAAACAGAACCCTCTTTAAGATTATCATTGCAGTTGAAAAGTAAAGAATGGTTTAAACATAATGAAATATTAGACCATAAGCTGCTTTGTATCTTTAAAGAAATATACTAAGGTAACTTTGGACTGGCTAAAACAGCACAAGATGATCTAGTACAGCAGTTTGCTACCTGTTAGTAATGATATTTTAATGATACTATAGCTCATTTAATCCGTCTGGTTCTTTCCAGCCAAGAATGCATCTCAGTTATCTCTCATACATATGTGTTCAATCAAATCAAACACATTTCTGACTCTCAAACATTATTAGTACATACATTATTGTGTATTAGTAGCTTGTGTCAAAATTTCACAAACTCTTTTTCCAACTGTGACTTTTTATCGAGGAACTGAATTCCACCTTTGAGAATAACCTGTTTGCTTTCTCCTATCTTGCTTTTAGATAGTAGAACATCATGGAATTATAAATTTAAGATTTCTAATCTTATCTTGACTTTATCTCCATGGAAAACCTTTCACTTGTATTTTGTAAATTTTCCTTCTGATTCTCCATGTTCAATTATTCTCTCCAATCCAATCCAAACCTATTTACTTTCCTTAAACTCAGCCTGACCTCACCCTAAACTCAGCAGATAACAGTGCCTCTTCTTATCAGAGAAAGCAGTAACTCCTTCATCTTCCTCACTCTCCTACTCTAGGCTTACTCGTATACCACTTTCACTCTTAGAGCAAGAAAGAGTTTCTTTCTGTTCACTGGATCATGCACTGGACAATCAACCATTTAAAATGTCCTTTTTCATTTATTTAAATGAAGAAATCTCTGACAATACCTGGAATTTAAGTTTTCTTGCTCCTAAAACTACTCTGTCTCCTGAATTGTCCATGTCAATGATGTTGCCTAGGCTTCTAGCTGAAAATCTTCTAGGCCTTCCTGACTCCTATGTTGCATGACTTGCCCCCTCTTATTCCATCCTCCTCCCATCCTACAGGGATGATATAAACTCACCCATCTAGTAACTAAACACTATGAGTTCTATCTAAGAAATACTTTTCAATTTTATCCATTTCTTCATTTCCACTGGTTTTTTCCAGATTGCTTATAGTTGCTCATTTGAGCTTCAGCAACTATTTCCTAACTGGATATTCTTCATTAGTGTCTCCTTTTAGTCCAGGTGACTTTCTTCAAAGTGTAAGTTCACTTTGAAGAAAGGAAGAAGAGGAGAGAGGGAAAGGGGAGAGAGAGCACGCATGCATGAGAGAGAGAGAGAAAATTAATCACATTCTTCTACTTAAAAAGTTCTTCTGGTATCTTGACTTCAGGAAAACATGTACTTGTTTTGGCTTACTCTCGATTGTCTCTCACATTCTCTAGTGAATTTCTCATTATGCTGTCATTATACTATTCCCTGATATGTACCCTACTGCTCTTCTCAAGAAAAGTCTTGGTGTTTTTTGGATAAGCCAGGCTTGTTGACAAATGTATAACCTCTGATATGTTCCCTCTGCCACTACAACCTGCACTTTTTCACCAGACATATCCTGCTCAGCTTTTCCATTTCCAGCTGTATTCATCCATTCTCACACTGCTGTAAAGACATAATTATGAGACTGGGTAATTTATAAAGAAAAGAAGTTTAATTGATTCACAGTTCCACATGGTTGAGGAGACCTCAGGAAACTTACAGTCATCGTGGAAGGAAAAGGTGAAAGCAAAGATCTTTTTCACATGGTGGCAGGAGACAGAGAGCATGAGTGAGAGCGCAGGAAAAAATGCCATTTATAAAACCATCAGATCTTGTGAGAACTCACTCAGTATCATTAAAACAGCATGGGGGAACCACCCCCATAATCCAATCACTTCCCACCAGGTCTCTCCCTCAACACATGGGCATTACAATTCAAGATGAGATTTGATTGGAAACACAAAGCCTAACCACATCACTAGCTCAACTGCTGCATTCTTAGGAAAGCCTTTTCTAATGTCTTCAGGCAGCATTTTGAAACCCTTTATGCTCTCACACCACATATTCATATCTCTATGGAACTTAATTTTTTTTTGATAATTCATATCTCTATGGTACTTAATTTTTTGAATTGCAATGCATCTGTTTCAATAATCAGCTGTTTTTTTATAGCATCCTGTTTATATCTGTGCCTTAAAGTTTGTTAAGCCATACTGTAATCACTTCTTTATATTCTAAATCTCCACTAGAGTGTGAGAAGCTTTAGGCAGGATCCGTATCTGTCTTCTTTATTTCTTTATCCCCAGAAACTATCATAAATTTAGTACGTAGCAAATGTTCTTAAGTATTTGTGGAATAAAAGAATCCATTCATTTCTCTCCATTCTTTTCTACAGAGAGAACGGGTCTTTTCTCACTATATTTTGCTTTTTCTTAGTATCTATGCCTGCCGCATAAGATGCATTCATACATGTTTATTGAATGAATTATCTGTGGTTGCATTCCAAATTTATTTCTTTGAACTGGTTTTTGAGAAAGAATAGCAATTAAGAGTTAAAGACATGAAAAAATTTTCATTGATGTGACTTGGTCAACTCTACATTCTTTGCACATCTGAATTTTTCTGAGTCTCTTCTTCAGGACAATCTTTGAATTACAGAGTCATTGAGATGACTCAATCAGTAATTCTGAGATCATTACTCCCCATTACATTTTTAAACTTGTTTTAAGTACAATAAATTCTACAGGCACTTAATTTTGGAAGTAATGCATGGCAAGAGTTTAATAATCAGTGAAAAGAGAGGACAATGCTCTGATTCACTAATACCATCCCTTTTTATCAATCATTTTGGCTCCTAGAGGTCTCCTCTTTATAGTTTGACCTATGAGTTGTGTAAACTTGGCAGAATAACAAGGGACTGATGCACATGCAACATCAAGTGAAATCATCTCATGGGAAAAACATGATATCTTGTTGTATAGCTTATGGAATTCTGTAAGAAGTACAATTTGTTTCTTTGTCACAGCTTCAAAAGTTTTCTTTCTTCTTATATAGGTTGATTTCTCCAAAATAAAATAAAGATTTTCTTTATATCTTGTAGATTGTCAGGCTAATTATTTCTAACAACCAACACATATTTATTGAATATTTACCATGTACCCATTACTGCAGAAGACTCAAAAGCAATGCCATATAAATCCAAGTTTCTGACCTCCTCCAGGAGCTGATAGTTTTGTTAGAGACACAATATCTTCCTCCCTTCTTCCCTCCCACTCTCCCTCCCTCCCTTCCTTCCTTCCTTCCTTCCTTCCTTCCTTCCTTCCTTCCTCCCTCCCTCCCTCCCTCCCTCCCTCCCTCCCTCCCTCCCTTCCTTCTTTCCTTCCTTCCTTCCTTCCTTCCTTCCTTCCTTCCTTCCTTCCTTCCTTCCTTCCTTCCTTCCTTCCTTCCTTCCTTCCTTCCTTCCTTCTCTCCTCCTTCTCTTTCTCCTCTTCCTTTTTCCTAATTAGAGGATTCTATTTGTGTTTTAGTATATATTTATATTTAGAAGATTGGAGTATAATATTTACTTTAACTCCTTCAATCTTTATCTAAAACTCAGTTATTTTTGAGTTCTGCAGAAGGAAATGAATCATCATCTGGAAAAACTGATTTCCTTCCCACGGTCCTAGAGACAAATCAAAATGACCAGTCCCAATAAAAAATGGACTATTTTTCCATCTCTCATTAAATTATGGTCTAAAATTGGGAGATAAAAGTATGACACATAAATATAAATAAAAAAATGTATATTCATTTTGCATGGAACTACTCAGATTTGCAACTCAATCTTTAGAATTAAAAATGGTTTAAGAAAAGTTTAGGTCTTCTCAGAAAGAGTGTCAGTGATTTTGGCCTTAGGGTGAATTGATCTAATCACAATTACTTCCTCTAATTTACCACTATTAACAGCACTGCATAACATACTGATGTACTATACCAGTTGAGAGGTATGTGGCAGCTTTGTTACTGGTGATACTGCTACTACTACTAGTAATAATTATACTTTAAAAATTAGAGATAATTCATTTTTAAGGCCAATATCCCTTTTCATCTTCTGCATCCTGGAGTAGTTTCTCGAGGGAAGAGGAAAGAGTTGTAGCTCTCATGCTTGGAATGCCCATGGGAATGTGAGGCAGATTCGAATTTCAGTTGTTACATGTGTCACAGCTAAAAATGTTGCAAGTCATAAGTGAACATCCTGAGACTTTGAAAAGAAAGTATGAGAGCAATTTTGGAGAATGGGATAGTTCCTAAATGAGGCAAACATGGGAGAAGAGAGCAAATAGAGAATATAAGGGTTGATGCCTTGATAAAGAGACCAAAAGCAAAGAGAGGAGTACCAAAAGAAGAGTTAGAAAACCATTGAAACAAATAGTCTACTTAATAATTTTAATTGAAGCAGGACTTGCCATTTTTTGGAAGATGACTTTTGACTACTGCTTCATTTTCTTTCATGATATTAATTTTTTTTACTTGGATAAATTTTGATCACTTTTTTTTCAAAACATTTTCTAGATTTCAACATGCATGCACCAGGTCGTAGGTAGTAAGCAGGATGGATAGAGAAATCTCTGGTATTTCCAGACAAGAGATTTGCAGAGCAGATCAGTAAGGTTCTGGAGCAAGGCTATGCCTTCTGCGGCATTGAAAGCAGAGCCTGCTGGACACTTAAAAAGCAACTCTTGGCATGCTGCTGGGCTCTAGTAGAGGCTACGCTGGACCGTGGGATATCAGGTCATCATGCAACTTGTTATGATCTGACCCACAGAGTCATGAGGTTGGGCAGGTGCAGTAGTGATCCATTAGACTATGGAAATAGTTCTTTTGAGGTCAGGCCTGGCCAAACAATTGACCAAGACCTGCATGTCACCTATGTCACAGCAATGAGACCTTTATGTTTTTCTGAATTTCATAACAATGTTTTTAGAATTTTAGTGTTATGATGGCTTTTCATTTTGATACATAGATAAATATAAGGTCAAGAACATGTCCTGCAAGACCTATTATAATAAGATTAAAAAACAGTAATGGTTGGCAGATTATCAAATGCCTTTTTGACCTGTGTGAAGATGACTCAAGTTTTTCCTTTTGACCCAATATTAAGGAAATTATATTAATAGATTTCTTAAAATTAAATCTTTCTATTATCCCTGAAATGAATTCCCCTTTATTATACAATATTATTCCTTTAAAAGGCAGGTGAGTTCTATTTGCTCATATGTTTTATAAAAGTTTTGGAATGATATTGTGTTTGAACTGTAGTTTTCTTTTTTCATGCCCTTTGTTATGCAGATTTTAGAATTTTCTTTCTTTCTCTATCATCTGAAATGTTATAAATAGTATTAAACCTCTGTTCATTAAAGCTTTGATAGAATTTGCTGGGGATGAGTTGAAATATTTGCATTTTGACTATTTATAGACTTTCTAAATGCATTAAGCAGACCCTTTAACTGTAACAAATACTTTCATTAGAAACACAATTAGTTTTTTTAGGAATTTAAACAAAATTGAATAAAATCTTTACTTTCAGAAAAGACCTACATTTATAATTGTGGCATAATAACTGAGATTGAATAAAATACATCCTACTAAATTGGGAAAAAAGTCTTAAAAATCAGAACTCCAACACTATATATGATTCCTAGAACAAAACTATGAGGCAGATAAGTCTAGAGCTTCAGAACTACATGCAGTTTTCAGCATGTAGTGGTTACATGGACTTGTCCAAGACTATAAATAAATCACCATCACTGAAATTTTCTAAATATTAGGTAGCAATAATACATACTTGCTGTATGCTGTATTTTGTTCTTTTCTCTGACAGAGATACTATGAATAAAGGAGTTCTGGTCAGGGTCAGATAAACCTATCTTCAGGTTTCTCTGTTAGCCTGTGTTTATCACTAAACTTTGAGAATTAGCTTTGAAATATGGAAAAGTATTATAACTTTTTTTTTCCATATATGGAAAAGTGGAAAGAGTAATTTAGTATAGAAATAAAAAGTTTAATACTTATGCCTTTGTAAATGTGTGTTCTTGAACATTCCATTCACGAGTTTCTGCATAAAAATGGGAAAGTTCTGGCTAAACATACATTATAGTTTTTGCGAGGATTGTGTGAACTAGATATGAAAAAAATTCTATTATGATGCTTTTTTCACCTTCATCTATTTATTAATTTAAACAATAATATTTAGAATAATAACACAATAATTCTTAGAGTAATTTAATTAAAACAATAAAACATTTACTAAAATCTGTGACATTTTACTCAGCTATGATTAGAAGAGAAGAATGAAAAACAAAAAGGGAAAAAATAAAGACTCAGAAAAGAAACAAAATATGCTATCTTTACCTCTCCCAGAAAAGACTGAGGCTGAAGTGGGCTCGCCTGTTGTGTCTGGACACAAATTATATTTATATTATATATTTTGTGTGCCTGAACCTTGCACACATCAGTATGTATACTGACACATCTCTTGTATAACCTGAACTTCACTGGTTATAAAATTCTTTTTTAAAACATTTTTTCCTTTAAACAAAGAATTCACAAATCTATTCACCAGTGCCCTTCCCTCCCATTTCTTTTCTTCCTTTAAAAATTTTTTATTTTTGAGATAAATTGTATATTAGACATATGAATCATTAAAGAATAATAATATTGTGAATAATAAGAAATAAGACACTGTTGCGCCGGGCGCGGTGGCTCACGCCTGTAATACCAGCACTTTGGGAGGCCGAGGCGGGCGGATCACGAGGTCGGGAGATGAGACCATCCTGGCTAACACGGTGAAACCCCGTCTCTACTAAAAATACAAAAAATTAGCCGGGCGTGGTGGTGCGCGCCTGTAGTCCCAGCTACTCGGAGGCTGAGGCAGGAGAATGGCGTGAACCCAGGAGGCGGAGCTTGCAGTGAGCCGAGATGGTGCCACTGCACTCCAGCCTGGGCGACAAAGTGAGACTCCGTCTCAAAAAAAAAAAAAAAAAAAAAAAAAGAAATAAGACACTGTTAATAGTATGGAAATTCTGATGTGTTTTTCTCAATCATACTTTCCTCTCTCACTTGCCAGAGGTAACCAACAGAAGAAATTCTGTTACTTCCTTGTTTGTTTTGTTGTTGTTTTTTTAAACAGATTTATAGAAGTTAATGTAATCTCAAAACAATACGTTATTGAAATTGGGCTACTTTAAACTTTATATTAAAATTGTAATGCATACATTTATATTTTATCTTTCATCTTGCTCAATTCTATAGATTTTTAAAGTCATTCATGTGAGAGCAACAAAAAAGCAACCCAGGTAAAAAATAGGCAAATAACTTAATTAGCTATTTCTTCAGAGAAGGTATACAAATGATCAACAAGCATATGAAAAGATGTTCAACATCTCTAATCATCAGGGGAATGCAAATCAAAGACACAATGAGATATCACCTCATGCCTATCAGGATGGCTACTATCAAAAAAAAAAAGAAAGAAAATAACAAGTGTTGTCAAACAAATTAAAGAAATCAGATGATTTTTGCACTGTTGGTGGGAATTTAAACATTAGGTAACTGCTATAGGAAACAGTATGGCAGTTCCTCAAAAAATTAAAAATATAATTATCATATGATCCAGCAATTCCACTTCTGGGAATATACCCAAAATAATTCAAACCAAGTTCTTCAAGAGATATTTGGACACCCATGTTCATAGCAGCATTATTCATAATAGCCAAAGGATGGAAGCAGCCCAAGTGCCCATCAATGGATAAACAGATTTGAAAAATGTGGCATATACATACAATGGAATATTATTCAGCTTTTTTTAAAGAAAGGAAATTCTGAAACATGCTTCATGAACCTTGAGTATATTATGCTGAGTGAAATAAGCCAGTCACCAAAACACAAATACTATATGATTTTACTCATATGAGGTACCTAAAGTAGTCAAATTCATACAGATAGAAAGTAGAAAGGTGATTGTCAGGCACTGGGGGGAAGGGGAAATGGAGAATTGTTTAATGGGTTATAGAGTTTCAGTTTTGCAAGATGAGAAGAATTCTAGAGATTGGTTACACAACACTATGAATGTATTTAATACTACTGAACTGGGATGATTAAAAATGGTTAAGATGAGAAACTTTATGTGATATATATTTTACCATAATTTTAAAAGTCATACATATATATGTTATGTAATACCATCATTATATTTCTGCAAATGTATTTATTCTGGGGAATATTTTGCTTGTTTTGAGATCTTGCTATTGTCTTTTTACTCTCTATAATATTTTTGTTGAAATAAATTATTAATTTCAATATAGCCAAATTTATCAAACTTTTCTTTTTATGACTGCCATTTAAAAATCTTTCCTCAATAAATATTTCCCTACCTTGAAGTCATAAAACATTTCCTTATTATTAAGTATATTAAAATTTTAAGAAAAATTCTATTTAAGTCTTTGATCTACCTAAAATTCATTTTTTGTGAAGCAGGATGTTTATTTCTTTATTTTTTCTACATGAATAACTAAATGCCTCTGCAGCATTTATTGAACAACCCCTCCTTTCCCACTGATTTACATTTCCAGCTCTGTTATGTATCCCATTTCTATGAGTATATTTTTGGATCTTTCATTTCTCTTCCATTGATCAAATTTCTATCTCTATATCTCAGCCATCTTCTGAATTCCTTTGATTTTTTCAAATCTCAAAAGTTACATTTTCTAATGTGTGCTGCTGGTGTATGCAACCTTATTTGGATTTGTATATTGATTTAGTATAAGACACCATGACTAAACTCTTTAATTAATTTGGTAATTTTTTCATAGATTATTTGAGGTCTTATATTTAGAGAATGAGATTGTTTGGTAATAATGATAACTTTTTCTCCCTTCATAAAGCCGATATTATTTTCATATTTTTTCCTCTCTAATAGTGCAGGGGCTTCAATTTAATATTGAATAAATGATGGCATCTTGGTCTTGTTTCTGTTTTCTTCTTTTCTTTAAAGAATATGTTTTAGATTCAGGGGTGCATGTATAAGTTTCTTATATAGGTAAACTCATGACTCAGGGGTTTGGTGTACAGATTATTTCATCACCTGGGTACTAAGCATAGTACCTCACAGTTTTTTCTTTTTTTCCCCCAAACCTCTCCCTCCTCCCACTCTTCTCCCTCAAGTAGGCCCCAGGGTCTGTTGTTCCCCTCTTTCTGTCCATGTGTTTTCATCATTTAGCTGCCACTTACAAATAAGAACTTGCAGTATTTTGTTTCTGTTCCTGTGTGTGTTTGTTAAGGATAATGGCCTTCAGTTGCATCCATGTTCCTAGAAAAGATGTAATCTCATTCTTTTTTATGGCTGCATAGTATTCTGTGGTATATATGTGCCACATTTTCTTTATCCAGCCTACCGTTGATGGACATTAGATTGATTCCTCGTCTTCGCTATTGTGAATAGTGCTGCGATGCACGTACACGTGCATGTGTCTTTATAACTGAACAATTTATATTCCTTTGGGTATATACACAATAATGGGATCGCTGGGTCAAATGGTAATTCTGTTTTAAGTTATTTGAGGAAACACTACACTGTTTTCCACAATGGCTGAACTAACTTACACTCCCACGAGCAGCGTATAAGCGTTTCCTTTTCTCTGCAACCTCACCAACATCTGTTATTTTTATGACTTTTTAACAAAAGCCATTCTGACTGGTGTGAAATGTTATCTCATTGTGATTTTAATTTGTATTTCCTAATGATTAGTGAGATTGAGCACTCTTTAAAATGCTTGTTGGCCCCACATATGTCTTCTTTTCAAAAGTGTGTGTTCATGTCCTTTGCCCATTTTTTAATTGGGTTCTCTGTTTGCTGTTTGTACATTTGTTTAAGTTCCTTGTAGATTCTGGATATTAGGCTTTTATCAGATGTTAATTTGCAAATATTTTCTCATTCTGAAGACGGCCTGTTTACTGTGTTGATAGTTTCTTTTGCTGTGCAGAAGCTCTTTAGTTTAATTAGGTCCCATTTGTCAATTTTTGTTTTTATTGCAATTGGTTTTGACATTTTCATCATGAAATCTTTGCTAGTTCCTGTGTCTAAAATGGTATTTCCGAGGTTGTCTTCCATTGTTTTATAGTTTTCGGTTTTATATTTAGGTCTTTAATCCATCTTGAGTTGATTTTTATATGTGGTGTAAAAAGGGGTCTAGCTTCAATCTTCTGTATATAGCTAGCCATTCATCCTAGCATCATTAATTAAATAAGTATTCCTTTTCCCATGACTTTTTGTCAGCTTTGTCAAAGCTCAGATAGATTTAGGTGTGTGACTTTATTTCTGAGCTCTGTATTCTATTCCATTGGTCTATCTGTCTGTTTTTGTACCAGCAACATGCTGTTTTGGTTTCTGTAGCCTTATAGTACAGTTTGAAGTTGGGCAAAACGATTCCTTCAGCTTTGATCTTTTTGCTTAGGATTGCCTTGGGTACCAGTACCATGCTGTTTTGGTTACTGTAGCCTTGTAGTATAGTTTGAAGTCAGGTAGCGTGATGCCTCCAGCTTTGTTCTTTTGACTTAGGATTGTCTTGGCAATGTGGGCTCTTTTTTGGTTCCATATGAACTTTAAAGCAGTTTTTTCCAATTCTGTGAAGAAACTCATTGGTAGCTTGATGGGGATGGCATTGAATCTATAGACCAATGGAACAGAACAGAGTCCTCAGAAATAATACCACACATCTACAACCATCTGATCTTTGACAAACCTGAGAGAAACAAGAAATGGGGAAAGGATTCCCTATTTAATAAATGGTGCTGGGAAAACTGGCTAGCCATAAGTAGAAAGCTGAAACTGGATCCTTTCCTTACTCCTTATACGAAAATTAATTCAAGATGGATTAGAGACTTAAATGTTAGACCTAATACCATAAAAACTCTAGAAGAAAACCTAGGTAGGACATAGGCATGGGAAAAGATTTCATGTCTAAAACACCAAAAGCAACGGCAACAAAAGCCAAAATTGACAAATGGGATCTAATTAAACTAAAGAGCTTCTGCACAGCAAAAGAAACTAGCATCAGAGTGAACAGGCAACCTACAGAATGGGAGAAAATTTTTGCAATCTACTCCTCTGACAAAGGGCTAATATCCAGAACCTACAAAGAACTCAAACAAATTTACAAGAAAAAAAAACCCCATCAAAAAGTGGGCAAAGGATATGAACAGACATTTCTCAAAAGAAGACGTTCATACAGCCAACAGACACAAGGAAAAATGCTCATCATCACTGGCCATCAGAGAAATGCAAATCAAAAGCACAATGAGATACCATCTCACACCAGTTAGAATGGCGATCATTAAAAAGTCAGGAAACAACAGGTGCTGGAGAGGATGTGGAGAAATAGGAACACTTTTACACTGTTGGTGGCATTGTAAACTAGTTCAACCATTATGGAAAACAGTATGGCGATTCCTCAAGGATCTAGAACTAGATGTACCATATGACCCAGCCATCCCATTACTGGGTATATACCCAAAGGATTACAAATCATGCTGCTATAAAGACACATGCACACGTATGTTTATTGCGGCACTATTCACAATAGCAAGGACTTAGAATCAACCCAAATGCCCATCAGTGACAGACTAGATTAAGAAAATGTGGCACATATACACCATGGAATACTATGCAGCCATAAAAAAGGATGAGTTTGTGTCCTTTGTAGGGACATGGATGCAGCTGGAAACCATCATTCTTGGCAAACTATCACAAGAACAGAAAACCAAACACCGCATGTTCTCACTCATAGGTGGGAACTGAACAATGAGATCACTTGGACTCGGGAAGGGGAACATCACACACTGGAGCTTGTCATGGGCGGGGGAGAGGGGAGGGATTGCATTGGGAGTTATACCTGATGTAAATGACGAGTTGATGGGTGTTGACGAGTTGATGGGTGCAGCACAGCAACATGGCACAAGTATACATATGTAACAAACCTGCATGTTATACACATGTACCTTAGAACTTAAAGTATAATAATAATAATAAATTAAAAAAAAATAAAGGATTGCCTTGGGTATTCAGGCTCTTTTTTGGTTCCATATGAATTTACAGTTTTTTTTTTCTAGTTCTGTGAAGAATGCCATCGGTAGTTTGATAGGAATAGCATTGAGTCTGAAAATTACTTTGGACAGTATGACCATTTTAATGATTGTGACTTTTCCTATTCATGAACATGAAATAGTCGTCTATTTGTTTGTATCATTTCTGATTTCTTTGAGCAGTGTTTTGTAATTCTCATTGTAGAGATCTTTCCCTTCCCTAGTTAGCTGTATTCCCAGATATTTTATTCTTTTAGTGGCAATAGTCAGTGTGATTGTGTTTCTGATTTGGCTCTCAGCTTGGGTGCTGTTGATGTAGATGAATGCTACTGATTTTTGTACATTGATTTTGTATCCTGAGACTTTGCTGAAGTTGTTCATCAGCTCAAAGAGCTTTTAGGCAGAAATTATGGGGTTTTTTAGTTATAGAATTATGTCTTCTACAAACAGTAATAGTTTGACTTCTTCTCTTCAAATTTAGGTGTCTTTTATTTCTTTCTCTTGTCTGATTGCTCTGGCCAGGACTTCCTCTTGTTCCTAAAAAAATGCCTTAACATTGTATTATTGTATATGATGTTTGCTGTAGCTATTTTTACATATACCTTCTATTAGATTAAAACATTTTTCTCTATTCATTGTTTGCTAAGAATTATTCTCAGCCAGGAGCGGTGGTTCATGCCTGCAATCCCAGCACTTTGGGAGGCCGAGGAGGGTGGATCACCTGAGGACAGGAGCTCGAGGCCAGCCTGGTCAACATGGTGATACCCTGTCTCTACTAAAAATATAAAAATTAGCTGGGCATGGTGGCGGACACCTGCAATCTCAGCTACTCGGGAGGCTGAGGCCGGAGAATCGCTGGAACCCGGGAGGCGGAGGTTGCAGTGAGCTGAGATCAAGTTATAGCACTCCAGCCTGGGCTGACAACAGTGAGATTCCATCTAACAAAAAACAAACAAACAAACAAACAAAAAGAATTATTCTCATCTGTGTAAGTTGATTGATATCTGATGCTATTTTTTTAGTTGACAATTATACAATCTTTCTTGCTTAATCTGTTAAAGGAGATTATGGTGAATTATATTAATTCTTTAATATTAAGAAAATTTGGTCATTATATATCATCTTTTATATATGTTTCTGGATTTGATTTTTATATTTTTCTTAGGACATTTCACTAATTACATTGGTCTTTTTTGTATTGCCTTTGTCTGGTTATTCTGTCAAAGTTCCAGTAGCCCTCTAAAATGAGTTGTGATGTTTTCTGTATCTATTCTGTGGAAAAATTTCCTTAAAACTCAAATCAATAATTCTGTATTTTCTGTGAAGAAAAATTTTAAATAATGAATTCATTTTCTCTTTACAGTTGTTTTTTCTAACCATTTGTGTAATGGCTTTGAAGTTTATTTTGACTGAAATTAGCATAGGCTTCTTTTGATTTATATTCACAGTTTTCATGCTTCATTCTTTCAAATGTTTTTCAAACTAAAGCTCCCTTTCATATATATTATTGTTTATTTGTACTGTTTTTGCTTTTTTGAATTAATATTACCAGAACTTATTTATTTTATTAGTCTTATCAGTCTCTTTATGTAATCTTTTGTTGAAATAAATGCTCAGCCATATTTCTGATTTTTGTTTTGTTTTGTTTTAGGTGCAAGAAAGGCTTATACCTATACCCTGGAAGTTAAGGATGGCTGTGTGATTCACATTGGCCAATGAAACACAAGAATATCTTACTGTATCACACCCAGATGTGCACATCTCCATGTTCTCTTTCCTTGTTATGGCAAATGCTGAACCTCTTGTTGAGACTGAAAGAGATAGTAGGGCCTCTGGCAGCCTGAGACCCTCAGTGACTTCAATGAGTAGAGCCTCCCCGATAACTCCTGGTGCTATGAAATATGAGTTAGAAATAAAGCTTTTGTTACCTTTAGGCACTGATATCTTGGCGGTATTTGTGTCATAGCATAACTAGCCTATCTTGACTCTGGAATAACATATTAATATTTATTATGACTTATGGTGGGATATGGATTTTATTATATTATTTAATATATTTTCCATATATTTGGACAATTTCAATATTTAAAATTAAATTAAATTAAAAATAATATTTTAAAATGTTTTCATAGCTACATATATTTGCTCTATTTTAAAGCATAGGAAATTTTAGGCTTCAGCCAAACAACTTGTTTCTGGGCCAAATGGCAAAGTAAATCCCTAAGTATTTAATTGAAAATTCCTGTTATTATAGCCCATTAAACAGATCTTTATTTTCTTTACTTGAATTCAAATTCTTTGTGTGCTTTAACACAGAAGTTTACTAATTAGTGGCTTTTCCTGGTTTCTGGTCTCAGGATCCTGGCCCTGGATCAAATACTGAGAGAGACACTGTTAACTTGCTGTAATCCCTGCAATAAAACATGTGGGAAAGGATCAGGGATCACTGCTCTGAACTACATTTCATACTATATTCATCCAGTAGTTGATTCTCAAGGCCATCAGAAAGCTTAGAGATTATCACAGTAAGAACCTTCAGCAGTATTATCTGTGCATTTCACAGCCTCATTCACTCTAGACTGGTTTTTATGATATTCTCTAAGCTTTGAGAATTTCCATGGTAAGTAGGTGCTAGAAATGTGGACTGACAGAAGTTTCTCACAGAAAGCTTTCCCAAAGTCCAACCAGAAATAAGCTTATCAGAAATAACCAGAAATTTTTGTGTCTTTTCAGAACTAGTAGGTAGAGTTTTAGAGGTCATTTCTTTTTCTTTTTTTTTTTTTTTTTTTTAACCTATTTGCTAAGAATCATCCTTTGTAGAGCACAGGCTTTATGTAGAACTTTATGTTCCTCATGAAGTAAGAAAACACCAGTGTCTAGGTCCCAGGTCGCCAACGCCCAAACTACAGACTGGTACCAGTCCATGGCCTGGTAGGAACTGGGCCACACAGTAGGAGGTGAGTGGCAGGTGAGATAGCAAAGCTTCAGCTATATTTACAGCCCCTCCCAATTGCTCACATTACTGCCCAAGCTCCGCCTTCTGTCAGATCAGTGGCAGCGTTAGATTCCCATAGGAGCACAAAACCTATTGTGAACTGTGCGTGCGAGAGGTCTAGGTTGCACACTCTTTGTGTGAGTCTAATACCAGATGATCTGTCACTGTCATTCATCACCTCCAGATGGGACTGTTTAGTTGAAGGAAAACAAGCTCAGGGCTCCCACTGATTCTATATTATGGTGAGTTGTGTAATCATTTTATTATATGTTACAAGGTAATACTAATAGAAATAAAGTGCACTTATTATGCACTTTAAATAAAATGAACGTAATGCACTTGAATCATCCCAAATCCTTCTTCCCCCCAACCCCCCCACCAGTCTGTGAAAAAATTATCTTCCATGAGACCGGTCCCTGATGCCAAAATCATTAAGGACTGCTACTCTAGATCATTTCTATTATGTACCAAGTGTTCCAAGAAATCTATGACAAAAAACATCAAAATCTCAGTAGAAAATGGGCAAAGGGCATAAGCAAACTGGTCGGAGTAAAAAAATACATAAATGAAGGGGTCTTAGTTGCATGAAAAGATATTCACCTTGAAAGTCCAAAAGTTTGACCTGTCCTTTGTGTGCCAGTCTTCAGAGGAAGAGACATTTCCTTACAATGCTGGTCAGACTGTCAAATGATATTAAATACAACCTCTGTGGAAGGCAATCTGACAATAACTCTCAAAATTAAACATGCATCTCATTTCTAGGAATTCATCCTACAGGTAGATATATACATGCACATGATGTTTGTAATTACAAGTTTTTATACCACAGAATCTTGTGTCCATCAATAAACAATTGGTTTTTATATAAAGCAATACTATGCAGTTTTTGAAAAGAACAAAGAGGTCTCCATGTACTTATTTGGAAATAATCAAGATATAGTATTAACTGAAAAAGAAGCAAGTCTCATAATATTGCATACACGAGGTAGGTCACCTTTTGTGTATGAAAACAGGAACAAATTTACATTGACATGTGCTTATTGTTGCCCGGAAACAGTGGATGGATACATAATAAACTAATAAAATACATTATTTATAGGGAGAAGGAGAACTATTGGATGGGGACAAAAGTAAAACTTATTATATAGTTTTTATGTTTGAACCATATGAATGCATTATCCATTCAAAAGTAAAATAAGCCAGTGTGGTGGCTCATGCTTGTAACTCCCAACACTTCGAGAGGTGGAGGCCAGGAGTTTGAATTCAGCCTGGGAAACATAGAGAAACCTTGTCTTTACTAAAAACAAACAAAAAATTAGCTGGGCATGGTGGTATGTGACTGTAGTCCTAGCTCTTTGGGAGATAGGTAGGAAGATGGTTTAAGCCCAGGAGGTTGAGGCTGCAGCAAGCCATAATCACACCACTGCACTCCAGTATGAGCAACAGAGCAAGACCTTGTCTCAAAAAACTAAAAATAAAATAAAAATAAAACATAAAACCCATAGCAACAAACTCCCAGTCCCTAGCTGTCAAAATCTCTGTAGGGTCAGACATTTCTCTGGGCCACTCAGAAACTTATTACTTTAACTCTAAATTTTCTCTTGATTTCTGACACCTCAGTTTCCTCCCTTTTTTCTTGTGAATTCGGCTATGTATTTAAAATTTAAAAAAATTATCTAATATTACTATGAATTTTCAGTAGGAGAGGTGTTCCGGTTGGTTTAGTTTTTGAAATTGCTGGAGCCCCGGTATATTCGTAGAATTAAGCAGCCAAAATGATTTCTCAAAGTTAAAGAGTGGAAGGTTTTAACGCAGCAAACTCACTGTAATGGTTAATACTGAGTGTCAACTTGATTGGATTGAGGGATGCCAAGTATTGATCCTGGGTATGTCTATGATGGTGTTGCCAAAGGAGGTTAACACTTGAGTCAGTGGGCTGGGAAAGGCAGACCTGCCCTTAATCTGGGTGGCCACAATGTAATCAGTTGCCAGCACAGCCAGAATAAAAGCAGGTGGAAGAATGTGAAAAGACTAGACTGACTTGGCCTCCCAGCCTACATCTTTCTCCTGTGCTGGATACTTTCTGCCTTCAAACATTGGACTTCAAGTTCTTGGACTTTGTGACTCGGGTTGGCTACCTGGCTCCTGGCTCCTCAGCTTGCAGACGGCTTATTGTGGGACTTTGTGATCATGTGAGTTAATATTCCTTAACAAACTCATACATAAATATATATATATATATATATACACACATATATATATATATATATATATATATATATATATATATAGTTCTGTCTCTCTGGAGAACCCTGACTAATACACTCACATGAGAGACAAGCTTTATAAGGCTCACTTATGTGGTGTGTACTTAAATGGCCCTTTATGATCATCCCTTCTTGAAGGAGATATACCTAATGTAAATGACGAGTTAATGGGTGCAGCACACCAACATGGCACATGTATACATATGTAACAAACCTGCACGTTGTGCACATTTGTACCCTAGAACTTAAAGTATAATTTAAAAAATGAAAAAATAAAAATGAAAGTCAATATTGGCTTGTATATATCATGAAATTTCTAAGCTATGATGTTATGACTGTTTGTTCTTGTTAACAGAGAAGAGTTCTGATCTGTGTGTTTAGTTTCATATATAAGTATATTTAACACTATACCAGAGATCACCTGTTCTCTTTAGCATGTTTTAGATTTTAAAATGTTTTAGTCTCTGAGTATTACTAAATACTATTCTCCTAAATTATATAAAGTAATTGAGCCAGACTAACCAACTCTTTTATTCTTCTGAATGGGCAGAAACATTAGGCCTTATAACAAAATAAGTCTTCGTTTTTTAGATATTAATAAATAGATTGTGAGATAAATGTCCATGAGGAGGATGGAGAGTACAGTTGTAAAAGGCTTTGAGCCCTGTATTAGTCTGTTCTCACGTTGCAATAAAGAAATACCTGGGACTGGGTAATTTATAAAGAAAAGAGGTTTAATTGGCTCATGGTTTGACAAGCTGTACGGGAAGCATGGTGAAGAGGCCTCAGGAAACTTACAGTCATGGTGGAAAGCAAAGGGGAAGCAGGTATGTCTTACATGGACAGAGCAGGAG
Source organism: Macaca nemestrina (assembly GCF_043159975.1). Classification (NCBI taxonomy): domain Eukaryota; kingdom Metazoa; phylum Chordata; class Mammalia; order Primates; family Cercopithecidae; genus Macaca; species Macaca nemestrina. The sequence continues at coordinate 44,954,285 of NC_092134.1, read as the reverse complement.
GAAGAGAGAGAGCAGGGAGGTGCTACACACTTTTAAACAGTCAGATTGCGTTGCTCACTATCTCAAAAGCAGCAAGGGGGAAATCTGCTCCCATGATCCAGTCACCTCCCACCAGGTCCTCCTCCAACATTGGAGATTACAATCTGACATGTGATTTGGGGGAGGACACAGATGCAAACCATATCAAGCCCCATCAGAAATTGAGATAGTTGTGGAAACAACACTGCTAATTCAGCTGCTACACTTACTCCTATACAATCCCTTATAATTCATTCCATGGAATAAACAACTTAAAATGGAGAATCTGAAACAGTTAAGTTGTAGCAGGTTGAATGGTGTCCCCCAAATATATATATATGGCCTAATATATATATAATATATTGTATATATATGTGTATATATATACAATATATTATATATATATGTGTGTATATATACACACACACACATATATATATGTATATATATGGCCTAAACCCCAATACCTGTGAATGTGACCTTATTTAGTCACAGGGTTTTACATCATGGGATTACATCAAGCTAAAATGTGGTCATATTCGGTCAGCATGGGCCTTAATTTAATCTGACTGTTATTTGAATAAGAAGAAAAGAGACACAGTGACAGACATGGGGGAGAGAAGGCCATGTGAAGACAGAGGCAGAGATTGTAATAATGCAGCTGCAAGCCAAGGAATGCTGAGGATTACCAGTAATCACCAGAGGCTTGGAAGAGGCAAGAAAAGACTCTTATCTAGAAACTTCAGAGAGAGCATAGTCTTGCCAACTCCTGAATTATGTACTGTCAGTGTCCAGAACTGGGAGGGAATAAATTTCTGTTGTAAGCCATTTGGTGTGTAGCAATTTGTTATGGCAGCCCTAGGAAACAAAGGCACAAGTTAAGATCAAAAAGTGTAATTGACATAATCTACATTTTCAATCATAGCCATCTCTTGAAGGATGTTTAAACCTTGAGAAGATCATTCATGAATTCAAAATTGGGAGAAGGTGGGATGGGAAATTCTTGCCACTATTTCGGTCTTGGATCACTTCAACCACAAAAAGTCTTCTTTTTCTCTTTTTAGGGGTTTTGGTATTAGGAGTGCTTACTTTTATCAACCTCTTTGGTCAGCAGGATGGAAAATATATACTAAACTTTTTATAAAAATAATATATAATTAACAGTGTCAAACAATAAAGATGTTTATACACAAAAATCATCCTTTCCCCCTTTCACCTTTAAGATATACTCCAGAGATAAGCACTATAAACCATCTTTTATATCCTTCTAGAAATGTTTTATGTATATACAAGCATTTTCATAGACAAATATGTTTACACATAATTGTGATTTTAGTTTACATGGGAATTTATGCTTTATTTTCTTTGTTTAATATATTTTGGTTATCTTTTTATATTGACTCTTACAGAATCTACTTTATTCTTTTAAAAATTGCATAATATTTTATTGCATGGTTCTTGCAATTAATATGCCAAATCTTCTATTATAGGCATTTAGATGGATTTCAACTTATCAATTATACTGCAATACATGTGCTTATATGTAATCTTTAAGAATTTGTATATACAGCCATATAGTGTGGGAAATTTTAAAAAATAAAAACAAAGAATTTGTATGTATATATTTGAAGACAAATGTTATGAAAACAGAAATGTCAGGGCATGTACACTTAAAAATTTGATAACTGTTATCAAATAACTCTGAAAGAGAAATATTAATACATTTCCATGTCAACTAACTCCTGCAGCTAATTCAGTATGCATACAATTATTAAACAGCAAAATCACAAGATTGATTTAGGATAACTTTTACTCTCAAGAATATACTCAATTTTTAATTAAATAACCATGGAACAAAGTGTTTTAGGGATGAAGAAGAGAGAGTCCGTTCTAAAGATCTTGGCCTTAATGGTTTCTTTTCATCAACAGTCAGAAACATCTGTGGACAACATTCTAAGGAAGCATTAAGAAGTTGTTTTATTACAGGTAATTTCTAGGAAGCAACTCAGAAGAAGTGAACCTTGTATTTGCAGGAATTTGTAGCCAATAGAAAGGCATGGCTAAATCAGGAGAACTACCACTGGTGACATTAGTTCTTATGCTTTTAATTTTTTGACCCTTATGTTTAACTTAGAGACATAGAAACAGCTGTGATTTGTATATCACCTCTAGTAATAGTCCAGAACGAATTGTTACAGAGGCAACTAATGTGAGAAGCAAAAGAGGAGTAATGGATGAGTAATAAGTTTCACCAATTATCTTTATCAGGAGGGACTGAAAGTTAACATCAGAATCACATTATTACATAATTCTAAGTTACCAGTATTTTGAAATTTACTTATGCCAAAGTTTTAGCTGTCTATTAAACATATCTTATTTATATCTAATTGCATGACCACCCTACATATAATAGACCACCAATACATATCAGTATCTCTCTTATTTTTCTAAAATTAATTATGTTAATTATGGGTTATACTTTTAAGTCAAAAAACTTTCTGCATCTTTTTAAAGCCTATAGACAAAGGTCCCCTTTTTCCTACTGCTTAGGGGAAACACTCAAATAAGAAGATCCAGTGAGTACTGACTATCAGCATCCAAGCTGCTGCAAGAAACTTGATTTTCTTATTAAAAAATGCCTGAACAAGATGAATAGTAGCAAGACCTGTCCTATCATGTCCTTCTCCTAACATTGTGAAAGAACAAGTATGTTTCTGCAAAATCTGTTTGCCTGTACTGTGTGTGTGTGTGTGTGTGTGTGTGTGTGTATGATGATAATAGTGAGGTTGGGGATGGAGAGAGTGATATAAGTTCCCTTGCTTTCAGGCCTTACTACCCAAAGTTTCTTTGCTTTTCCAATCTTGAGCACTTGTGGTGGGAAGATATGACTCTGACTGACTCAGCCAGCTGGGTTCAGTCTGTGTCTATTGATACTTGTCCTATTTTTATTTCCCTGGAACTGAACCCTATCCTTGTTCTCTCCTGTCTCATTTTCAGGCAGAATTCCTGGAATGATTCAGCTCTGCAGCTCATTTAATTCCCATGAGTTTTCTCTATGTGGCCTATAACTAGCCTGCATTTGCTTGAGTTTCTTTGGTGACTGTTTCTCATTGTTGCTTCCTATCCACCATTAGGGCTACAGCTTTAATCCATGTTTTGCCCATGTACTCCTGTTAATTCCACTCCAGCTTCCCTGAAAAAAAGAACTTGAGCCCAATTCCTTGTAGGCTTCATGACCAACAGAGCACAGTGGTGTATCACCCTGCTGGAAGCTATAGTTGATGATTTTATGGCTTGTGTAATAAGGAGGTAGAATCCTTAGCATTTCTAGAGGGTAGGCATAGGCCCATGAACTTACATTCCTTCAAATTCCTTCCACTCAGAAACCTCTATCTTCTCAAAATGATTAATAATAGATTCCAGCTATCAAAACAATTATTTTCAAATAGTAGATTATTACACAACAAGCAGGAAGTTATGACTCAAATGTTTTAATTTTATAAACAGCTTATGATGTATTATGAGAGAGCAGAGAGATTTTCGAAAGTATTTTATTATAACTATTTGCTTTACTGAACTTTCAGCAAAAGGCAGAATAACAAAAATCTTAAAATGCTGGCATCAGTGTAACCCATTTGTTGTTTGTGTCTGGTTAAGAATTTGTTTAAAGACAGTGTACAAAATATAAATGTGTCAGTTGTTTTCACTCTGATACTAAGTGTTCATTGCGGTGTGCTGGAGCCAGGGACTCAGCAGCCACTCAGATTTGAGCTAGGCTTCAAATTTTGCTGGACACTGACCAACTCCATAACATTGAAAGGCTCACTTGACTTCTCTAAGGCTCATTTTATCTCATCTATAATAATGATTGTTAGATATCCTCTCTTTTAAAGACTTAAATAGGGAATGATACATGAAGGCATTTATCATAATGCTGATCAGATGAGTTGTCTAAAATGCATTCATGACTTTTCCAATCTTCTTTCAAAAATAAAAAAACATTAATCCAACTGGAAAATTATACAAAAGTGAGCCTATCAGATACTGTCAAATTTCTGATGTATTTTTCTTCATTGTTATTTCTGCAATATGATTCTTGACAGTAACATGTTATAAGAAAACCAGAATCACATCAAAGAAATTTAGGAACTCCAAGACCACCAAATATCAAAGATGCTCTTAAATAACATAATTTGAATAAATTGAATGCATTTAATAAGGTGTCTAATGAGAGATTGAACTAATTGTTAATACATTTAACAAGAAATTTAAAAAAGAATCAATCAAAAAATGATCTCATCTGGAATTTTTAGTTACATGGCGTTTGTCTGATAGTCTCCAATGGTCTTTTCCCTTGCTTCCAACTAAAACATTTATGAAGATAATGGGAGAAAATGTTACAAAGCAGTATTAAACACTAAGGTCCATAGACCACCAAGAGTAGATTTGGGGAGGAATCTTTGTCAAATATATGAAAGTTGAAGTGATTAGAAAAAAAAATTTTACTTCAGTAAATACAATGGGGGTACAGGCATTAGCTAACTACTCCCGTTCCAAAAGGGATAAATTGGCCAAAACAAAGGGGCTACAGAACCTGTGCAAGTTTGAAACCCAACAAGGCAGTCATTAAATCTTAAAGCCCCCAAATAATCTCCTTTGACTCCATGTGTCACAGCCAGGCAACAATGATGCAAGAGGTGGGCTCTATCCATTATCTAGTTCCAAAGCTGCTTCCACATTTTCAGGTATCTTTACAGCAATGCCCCACTTTCTGGTACCAGTTTTCTGTGTTAGTCCATTCTCTCATTGCTATAAAGAACTACCAGAGACTGGGTAGTTTTTAAAGAAAAGGGGTTTAATTGACTCAGTTCCACAGACTGTGCAGGAAGCACATCTGGGGAGGCCTCAGGAAACTTAAAATCATGGAGGAGGGTGAATGGGAAATAGGCACAACTTACGTATCTGGAGAAGGAGGAAGAGAGAGAATAAGTTGCTACACACTTTTAAATAACCAGATCTTATGAGAACTCACTCACTATAACAAGAATAGTAAGGGAAAATCCTCCATCATGATCCAATCACCTCCTACCAGGCCTCTTCTCCAACACTGGGACTACAATTTGACATGAGATATGGGCAGGGACACAAATCCAAACCATATCAAGGATAACTAGCAGTCCCAATGGTACATAGCTGAACAAGGAATATCCTTGCAAAAAACTGAGAATTTATCCAAGAGCTTTTTATATTAACTTTCTCTCCAGCTGTAGATTTGAGAAATAGATTTAATCATTATCCAAGAATGTATGAATTGAACCAGAGGCAATCCACATAACCTGTCTGTTGACAAACACAAATCGGAAAAGATTTGCTTTGAAAAAACAGTACCCAAAAACATGGGCAAGGAGTATTTCAAACACAACCTAACATACAGTCTATTGTATGGGTGAGAAAATGAGTGTACATTCTCAATAGAATGCAAGAAGTATTGGCCTTTTTGAAATAGTAGCAGAAAATCACAAAGGGAAAACATGATGCATTAAAAGGACGTTACCAAGAGATAAAAAAGAGATAAAGAGAGAAGACTAAGTAAGGATTTCTAAAAAGTAAGAAAAAATAGCATAAATAAAATCCACTGCAGAGTCCAAGAAGCAGTAAAAGATATTGTAGAAAATTAAATCAGTGTATAAACTTCCAAAGCTCTCACAGAATATACATAGAGAGAACAAAGATAAGAAAATTGTGATAGTGAAGATAAAAGACATGGTGTACAAAGAATATAGAGTCAATATACAGATAGTACATTTAGCCGCAAAAAATCTCAAAAACAATGAAGCCAGTTGTATCAGTCTGTTTTTGCACTGCTATAAAGAACTACTGGAGACTGGTTAATTTATAAAGGAAAAAAGTTTAATTGATTCACAGTTCCACATGGCTGGTGAGGCCTCAGGAAAGTTACAATCATAGGTGAAGGGGAAGCAAGTCACAACTTACATGGCAGCAGGAGAGACAGAGAGCAAAACGGGGAAATGGTATGCTTTTAAACCACCAGATCTCATGAAAATTCCATCACAAGACAACACGAGGGGGATGGTGCTAAACTGTTAGAAACCACCCCCATGATCCAATCACCTCCCACCAGGTCTCCCTTGACAAGTGGGGATCACGTTTTGAGATGAGTTTGGTTGGAGACACAGAGCCAAACCATATTACCAGTTAAATCAGAACCAGCAATTTAAAAAAACATAAATCAAAACATTTTCCTGTGCTGAAAAAGGATCTATGTATCTGTTCAAAGAGCTCACTACATTCTAGAAAAAATTCATTAAAATACATACATTTAGATACATTATTTTTTGAGGTGCTGTCATAAATTAAAAGTCCTCTTTTAATCCAGCATACAAACAATGAATAAACGAATAAGCAACCAAAATCTTACCCTCAGAACAGGAATTAAACTTAGAGTATACTCAGACTGCTTGTATAGCCCTAAGTACCAGAATAACAAGCAACATCTAATAATAAAAATATTTATCATTTAGTTGAATGCCTATTGCACTTAACATACTTACATAATTTATCTCTTTATTTCAAACAACAACCCTATGAGGTAGGTAATATATCCTCATTTGCAGAATATATCCTCATTTTTAGAAACTGAGATTCAGTTTCATAGAACATGACCAAAATTTCATAGCCATAAAGTTATAGAAATGAAATCTAACCTAAGTTTACTTGATTCCAAAACATGTGCTTTTAAAATCATGGTATGCAGCCCCTGTGATACTTGGGAGGAAATGTCTTTGATCTAGACTTTAGTACCCTGCTAAGTTGTTTTTAACAATAGTATTATTCTGTTCTCACGCTGCTAATAAAGATATACCTGAGACTGGGCAATTTGTAAATAAAAGAAGTTTCATTTATTCACAGTTCCACATGACTTGGGGGCCCTTGCAATTATGGTGGAAGGCAACGAGGGACAAAGTCACGTCTTACATGGTGGCAAGGAAAAAGAGAGCATGTGCAGGGGAACTCCTCTTTACAGAACCATCAGATCTCATGAGACTTATTCACTATCATGACAACAGCATGTGAAAGACTTGCCCCCATGATTCAATTACCTCCCACTGGGTCCCTCCTCTAACACATGGGAATTATGGGAGCTATAATTCAAGATGAAATTTAGGTGGGGACACAGCCAAACCATATAAACAACAAACAAAAGAAAACCATGGTCAGATAAGCAAAGTCTCAGAAAATACACTTTTAAAAAAACAAATATGCTTTTTGAAAGCTGCTTATATGCTTTTTTTAAAAAAAAATAGTACCAGACTGACTTTAGTTATGCAAGAAAATAAAACAAATTAAGACTTATAAAAGTCAATTCTATTGGAAAGGGATTGGGAATAAGCTTTGGAACCTTTTATGAAGTTACAGAAAATAATTATAATGAATCAAATTAGGGTTATGGTGTCAGAGATGAATATGAGAAAACGGGTTTGCAAGAATTAATGAGGCATTGACCACGGATGGGGAGTGATGAAATAGAGACTCTCTTGGGCAACTTTAAGATATATAGACTTTAGTGGCTAGATGAATCTTAGTAATGACTGGCATACAGTAGGAAGAACAGAATTTCATTTTAAAAAATCATTAATCTTTGAATATGCAGAGTTTGTTTCTTTTGTAAAATACCTACAGGCAAGCAGTTAAACAGGACTAATATTTATGAGAAGCATTTTGAGTAGAGATGCAGACTTGGAAAGTGATATTAAAGACTGAGAAGTGATTGAGATCACTTAAGGAGAGCATGACAGATGTAAATAAGACAGGTATTAGGGAATGCTGCATGCAGGAGTTAAGAAGTAGAAACATGCAATAACAACGAGTCAATGAAAGAAAGTTTTAAAAAGAAAGTAATTATAAACAATGCCAAGGGCTATGCAGAGAGCTCAGCAAAATGAAGATACAAAGCATGACCAATGAATAGAGCACTGGAAGAAGCACTGGAAGATACAAAGCATATCCATTGAATTGAGAGCTCTGAAAGAAGCACTTTGCACAAAATTGTGATACTGAGAGTCTAACTAATGACTTTAGGTAGTGGAGAAGTGAAGATAGTGAATGAGAGAAGGAACAGTTGAAGGAACAGTTTGGTTTTGAAAGACTAGATATCTGAGCATATTTACAGTCTGGATGGAAGGATGTCAAAGAGAAAGGGGATGGAGGAGGGAGAGAGATTGCATCATTGGTAGAGCTTGAAGCAAAGTCCTGAATGAGGTATGAAAGAGCAGAGCTGGAAGAATTGTCTTAGAAAAGGAGAATGAACACCCTGTACCTGAATGGCGGCAAATATGAATGATTTTGTAATGAGAAGTTGAGGCATTTTCCTTCTGACACCTCTGTTTTCTCTGAGATGTTAGAGATAAGGTCATGTGTTAAAATTGCATGAAGCAGGGACTATGCAGAGGGTTTGAGGAGAGTTTCTTTTTAAAATGAATACACTATTTTATAAACAAAGTTATATGTGTAACATGTATGTGAGTTATAATGTAGAACAGGAAGGTGAACACCAGGAATCTGCCATCCAGCTTATGCTCTAGAAGACTATATATTTATTCCCCATCTTATCACCCAGCCTCTATTACAGGCAAAATAAAGGTTTGCAACGCCAGTGGAAAGGAATGGAAAAGAAAGATAACCAAGCACAGTAGGATAATTGTCAAGCAACCCTGTAGGTCTACCTATGACTTGCTGCAGTAAATTTGTAGTGGCACAGATCTTCCTGGTTGTTAGATTTTGTTAAGCTACGTTGGTAATTCTAGTAAGAAAGAACCCAGCTTGCAGGATTGCAGCAGAATAAGGAGACTAGGAAGTTGATGGTACATGGAGAGAATACTTCAAATAATTTTCCATGGATCTGCATTCAATAATAAAAAAAAAAAGTTTAGTGAGAAGTTGGTCAAGAAACTCTAGGGTAGTGGAGATTTAATAGACTATTTCAGTTCAACAATAAAATGAAAGGACAGGTTTAGTGAAAAGGAGGAGGTAAGACAGGACAATGGTAGGAGCATTTGGTTGAGGACAGGATATTGAAGACTAACACTTTATAGGTAGAATAGTACTGAATGTCGACCAACATCTTAGGTGTGGTCATCCATTTGTGTTCCTGACATAACATGCAGGTACAGTTTATTCATTTTAAAGGCAAATAATTGTGAAATTACTATGTTGGATGCATTTTTCATATGCATGCTGAAATCATCCAGTATCATTCCAAAGTCGTGTTTGAGAGACAGACTCTGAACCAAATGTCTAAATTCTCAATGACTGGGAGTGTCTAAGAGACTGAAATTGCTATCAATTTTAGAAGCTTACCATGCCCTTACTGGGTGTCAAGAGCTTTGGAAAAAGAGAGTTTAAAATGAGTGTGACTCCTTTGGAATTTTTAATAGAGGTCAAGAGGGCTTTGCTCCATTGCATGGTTGAGGAAAGATGGAGAGATAGAAAACAGTCTTGTTTAAGAAGACTTACAGAGAAGTAAGTGTAGAACAATAGAAAGATGAGAATAGTGGGGAGAGGTGATCAAAAGAAACTGATGCAGGACAGGCAATCCCCCAAATTGGGTCTTAGCCTGTGAGAGTTCTTTGTTTCACTCAGAAAAAATTCAAGGGTGAACTGTTGGTATTAAATAGCAATTTTTTTTTTTGAAATGGCAGTGTACAGCAGTAACAGAAGCACTGCTTTTTGCAGAGCAGTGCTACCCCATAGGCAGGGTGCTCAGAATAGCACCTCAGAGGCAGTGCTGTACTTACATTTGTGCCTACTTTTAATTATGTGCAAACTAAGGTGAGGTTTATGCAGAAATTTATAGGATGATGGTGGTAACTTCCAGGTCATTGGGCTATTGCCATGGAAAGGGGCGTTAATTTCCAAGTGTTGCTGTGGTAATGGTAAACTGACATGGCACAATGGTGGGTGTGTCTTATGGAAAGCCACTTCTGCCCTAACCTGTTTTAGTTAGTCCTCAATTTTGTCTGCTGTCTGAGCCCTGCCTCTGAAGATTCCTGCCTCCTACCTCAAAACTACACTTTGAAAAGGGTCTTAATATTTCAGGAGCAAGAGTCATGGATATGGTTAACACAATAATGTGATTGCAAATTAGCTTTGGGGCCAGAATTAGATGAGAATCTGCAGTGATACTGTTGTGACCTTCCTGCAGAATTTGTCTCTCTTGTACTGGTTTGGATGGTTATCTTCCCAATGGAAACTGAAAACGTAGAAAATTCTTATTGCATAAATGAAAGTAGTCTTAAATGTGTTCATCCTATAGTGTGGATTAGATGGTGGATGAAGTGGTCAAGAAGTGATAATTTCCAGAAACAGACTATAATGACAGACACTCAGGAACCCAGTGATATACAAAGTAACCGTGCTGGAGGCAGCATCTGAAATATCTGGAACCTCAGGCAGGCTCTCCTTCTCCATAATATATTTGTAAGAGAAAGGAGTCTATTTAACCTCATGGGAGAAAAACCTAAACTGGATAAATCTTTCCCAAAAAATCTCACTATGGCTTTTGTATTGCTAAACCCAGGACTGCTTTTTAGGTGCAAAAAGATCCTTGGGATTTCCTGTCTCTGAGATAGACTAGGAATAGAGTCAGGTCATACCCTTTTTACCTCTTGTTCACTTCCCCACAAGCCAGTCTGCAGAGTAGGAACTGCTTTCCACCCTTTGTTGCTCCTGAAAAAGAGCATAGAATCACTTCTTTCCTTGAATATATAGAGCTTTGTATATATAAATGCAAGTAAACATTATTAAATATTTGTGAAATAGATATAAAGATTCATCAGATCACCATACATTCACATTTTGATGACCCGAGAAAGAAAGAATCTCGTGACAGATCAGTGGAATCTGCCATGAGCAAGTTTCTGCGATTGAATGAAATGCTCCAAGTGAACACATCTATGTTCTGTGACATTGAACAAAAGATTCAAAATATTCTGCAATATTAAAAAATAATTAAACAAAAAATGGTTTTGTAAGATTGCTTTCGAAGAGGCATTTGCTCGCGTTTGTAGTTTTCTCGGTTATTTATTCCTTCATTTCTGGTAAACAATACTTTTATAGATTTACTTTAATGAAGTCAGTTGCTACAAACTTCACATTTCTATCCTCTGAGATAATTTAATTGACAAATTATTTTCCCTGTGTTATATATTTCAGCTAGACAAAGAATAGAAAAGCAACATATGTTAATGTCATAACAAGTGAGACTCTGCAGCTGAGTAGAACCTCATTCCTTGGCTCTCAAGGTGGAAGAGATAGGGTAGGGAGGCTACAGTTGAACACAAGAAATGAAGTAAGTAAAAGCATAGCTGAGAAAACACTACAGCTCTCTCAGAGAAGAGGTCTCTGGTTATCAAGAATATGACTTAAAAAATGAAAAAGAATCAAAATGCTGTTAAAATTGGGGTTAAAGACAAGGATTGGAGAAAAGTGATAAAGGATAGAGGGTAAATCAAAGAATATTGAGAGGAATATACTGAGTATAATGATTTAAAAACAGAACCATTATAATTGGGTTCTAATCAGTTTTTCAGGTCATTTCTAAGACATAGCTTAGAACATTCGGGGACAGAAGAGGGAGACGGAAATATCCATGCAAATAATAGCACTATACAGGAAATACGTTCTTAGCATCTAGACATGTACACATATAACTGATGGGAGGGGAATGATTTGCAGAAACTTCAAGTTTCTGGTACACTTCTCACTTTTAATATTTTGTTTTACTGATAAATTGTTTAATTGGTCAATGTGTTAAGATTTTTCAGAAAGATTATAGTAATTGTGAGAGCTATACATTACTGTAGTGACAGAAAAGGAAAATGTTAGACAATTGAGGAAACAAAGGCCAGATTATTTAAAGTTCACTCGGATTTCTGTGTATTTCCTAACACATAGCCATTCACGAAAGACCATATCTTTGGAGAAAAAAGGGAGAGTTTTATTTTCTATTAAACTCAGACTGCAGATTGGGGAGATGCGTCATTCAGTGCACAAGGAGGTGGGGTTGGAGAGTTGGCGTTTATAGAGGCAAAAACCGCAGGGCAGGGAGAGGAGTCTGAGGAACAGTCCTTAAGCCCCAAATCACTAATCTTTCTTACATGGCTGTTTCCAGGTGGTCAGTACAATAGTGCCAGGTGTTCTGTTGGGGTCAACTGGGGAATTTCCAGCTGCAGTTGTTTCCAGGAACTGTTCTTTTATTTGCTTGTAGAAAAACAGGTTTTGTAATACTTTCTAAGGACATAGAGAGTGCGACCACTCCCTCACAGTGCCACGGTGTCTTGGGTCTGCTTTTACTCCCGAGTCAGGGAGTTCATCTTGTCTGTTAACTGGGGGCATCGTTTGATATAGCATAATTCTGTTTTCCTTTTACCATCACCATTTAAAAACGTTTTAAAAAGTTTATATGAAAGTTTTCTAAGGACTTGAAATATATGTAGATGATTCAGTTGAGTAAATGGCTACTTTTCACAAAATTGACTGGCTTTCATTAATTCACCGAGTGTTGTCAGTCACAACAGGATATTTGCACTAAAACTATTGACATAATTGTTTAAATGATTGTCACCACTAAATATGATAACTCTATACATTTGATGATAGAAGAATTGATTGGAAAACACTGAGTTGGTTCCATTTTCTTTGTTCAGCAAGGCTAGCATTTAATGTGCAAAATTAACACCTTTGCCAGGGGCCTATTTTTCCTTATGAAAGAAATTCACAGTGACAGTATGTGTTGCAAAGCTCATAAAAATCAGCTAGCTGATTTTTATAAGACCATATTAATAAATAATAGAAGATCAGAGTGGAATCTTTCCATCAAATTTTTCTATATTCTTTTGACATACATTATTGACTATTAAGAAGTTATTAATATTTTATATTATAAAGTCCATCAATGTTTTGATAATAGTGATGGATCCTCTACTGAGGAAAAATAAATGTGTCTGTGAAACATTTTTTACATTTCTTTGAGCCCATTCCTGGATTTCTTGGGGGTTCTTGAATGATAGGTTAAGAATTTTTATTGTAGAGTAACATCTGAAATATTACCTTTTTGTGCTTATAAATAAACTTCACTGTTAATTGTCTCTTCCTACCCTCATTAACCCCTCTTTCTTGCTCTTCTCAGCAACAGATCTATCATTTTTGTTTATTAAACTTTAAAGCAGTCAATAAATGTGTTCAGGCATGCGAAAGATTCTAATGTCTAAGAATCTTCAAATAATAAGCACATGGATCTGGGCACTTCTTTAAGTGTCACTAAGTTAAACTTGTTTCAGATTTGTTTCAGATTCATCTTTCAAAAATACCGTGAATTTATGTTTTGTGGAATCTAATCCATGGTTAACATCTGGTAGCATGATCTTTGAGGTCAAAAAAAATCCTGGATATAAATCTAAATTCTCATGTACAAGACAAAAAAGTACAATTACTATTTATTTTAACATGACTTTTAGCTTTTGGAATAAGAGAGGTTTAAAAAAAAACTCTTAAAAGGGTTTAGTTTATTCAGTTTAAAATAGCTTTACTGAGGTATATTTCACGTACAATGAACTCGTGTATTTAAGTGTACAATTTAATATTTCCTCATATGTATATACCCATGAAACCACAACCACAGTCACAATAATAAACATATTTATTGCTTCTGAAAGTATTGTCATGCCCTTTTGTAATATATCCTTCTACCTCTACCTGCATCATCCCCAGGCAATTGCAGATTTGATTTCTATTATTAAAGATTAGTTGATAGTTTGTAGAATTTTTAGTAAATGAAATAATAATGTGTGCATTTTATTTTTTTTGTCTCTCTGCAAAATTATTTTAGAATTCACCCATGATTTTATTTGTATAAATTGTTCATCTGTTTTTTATTATTGTGTGGTAATCCATTGTCTGGATACATCAGAACATATTTATCCACTCACCAGTTGATGTGTAACCAAGCACAGGCTCAGCTGCTCGCAGCTTGAAAAGCTAATGATAAGGATGAAGTGAAAGTGAGTTTGTTTTCCAAAGCTAGCAGTGAGAAGGAAGCTGGATTACACCTCTAGAAACTGCTTCGAAAGGTTGGACTGAGAGCAGGTGTTTAAAAAAAGGCTTGATATGAGAGGCATGCAGGAGTTGTGCAGGATTCAGGGGCCATGTATCTTGTTCCAACAAGTTATGGTCACCCCGGAGCAACAGGCTGATAGCATCTCGACAGCATCTGGATTGTAGATTATAGATCTTGGGGCAATCTTTAAGAGGGGGAGAGTTCCACAGCTGGGCCTTTATGCTTGGTTCATTTTAAATTGGCCTCTGGAATTTAACAAGCATATAATAAGTGTGCATGGTGTGAATTTAACAAGCATACAATTAGATAATGTGCATAAGACAAGACAAGACAGCATAATGTAGAAAAGGAAGGGAGTAGAATTTTGAAGTACATTTCAAGGCTATAGTTTAAGACTAAGGAAAAGGCTTCTGCAGGTTCCTTCAAGGTTACATATTGAGATTGGGGAAAAAGGAGAAAAATGAGAAAGGAAAAATTAAAACAAATGTTTGAAGTTAAATTACTTGGTTACAATTGGACATTTGGGCTGTTTCCCATTTGGACTATTACAAATAAGCTACTATGAACATTCATTTACAAGTCTGTTTGTGTACATATGGTTTCATTGATCACGAAGTAAGTACCTCAGAGTAGAGTGTCTGGATAATACAATAGGTGTATGATAAACTTAAAAAAAAACCTGCCAAACTGCTTTCCAAAGTGCTAGTACCATTTTACATTTCCAGTATCAGTGTGTGTTCTGGTTGTCCCACAAGTTTATTAACATTTGGTATGATCAGTCTTTTCCATTTCATATATTCTAATAGGTGTTTCATAGTATATCAACATTGTTTTAAGTTGTACATTCCTAATGAGTGTTGATGAATATTTTTTCCTGTGTTTGTTATGTTTGTCATCTGTATATCTTTTTGGTGAGTTTCTTTTCAAGGCTTTGTCTAGTTTTGATAAGATATTTGTTTATTTTCATTATATTGAGTTTTGAGAGTTCTTTATATATTCTGGACATAAACTGATTTTCACATATGTGATTAACAAATATTTTCTCCCATTCTGTGCTTCTATTTTCATTCATTAACATTGTTTTTGAAGAACAAAATTTTTGAGAAAGTCAAATTTGTCAGTTTTTACTTTAGTGAGTCATGTTTTTGCTGATATATTTATAAAATTTTTACTTCACCAAAGGTCACAAAGATTTTCCTCTATGGTTACTTCCAAAATATTTATAGTTTTAGGTTTTACTTTCAGTCTGTGGTCCAAGTTACCTTTTGTATGTGATGAAGGTCATGGAACAAAATTTATTTTTCATATTTATTCCAGCACCACTTGTTGAAAATGCTCTCCTTGAGTGGGGGCCAATATTCAACATTCTTAAAGAACAGAATTTTAAATCCAGAATTTCATATCCAGCCAAACTAAGTTTCATAAAGGAGAAATAAAATCCTTTACAGATAAGCAAATGCTTAGAGATTTTGTCACCACCAGGCCTGCCTTACAAGAGACCCTGAAGGAAGCACTAAACATGGAAAGGAACAACCGGTAACAGCCATTGCAAAAACATGCCAAAATGTAAAGACCATCGAGGCTAGGAAGAAACTGCATCAACTAATGAACAAAATAACCAGTTAATATCATAATGACAGGATAAAGTTCACACATAACAATATTAACCTTAAATGTAAATGGACTAAATGCTCCAATTAAAGGACACAGACTGGCAAACTGGATAAAGAGCCAAGACCCATCAGTGTGCTGTATTCAGGAGACCCATCTCACATGCAGAGACACACACAGGCTCAAAATAAAGGGATGGAGGAAGATCGACCAAGCAAATGGAGAACAAAAAAAAGCAGGGGTTGCAATACTAGTCTCTGATAAAACAGACTTTAAACCATCAAAGATCAAAAGAGACAAAGAAGGCCATTACATAATGGTAAAGGGATCAATTCAACAGGAGAGCTAACTGTCCTAAATATATATGCACCCAATACAGGAGCACCCAGATTCATAAAGCAAGTCCTTAGAGACTTACAAAGAGACTTAGACTCCCATACAATAACAATGGGAGACTTTAACACCCCACTGTCAACATTATACAGATCAACGAGACAGAAAGTTAACAAGGATATCCAGGAATTGAACTCAACTCTGCACCATGCAGACCTAATAGAAATCTACAGAACTCTCCACCCCAAATCAACAGAATATACATTCTTCTCAGCACCACATCACACTTATTCCAAAATTGGCCACATAATTGGAAGTAAAGCACTCCTCAGCAAATGTACAAGAACAGAAATTGTAACAAACTGTCTCTCAGACCACAGTGCAATCAAACTAGAACTCAGGACTAGGAAACTCAATCAAAACCGCTCAACTACATGGAAACTGAACAACCTGCTCCTGAATGACTACTGGGTACATAACGAAATGAAGGCAGAAATAAAGATGTTCTTTGAAACCAATGAGAACAAAGATACAACATACCAGAATCTCTGGGACACATTTAAAGCAGTGTGTAGAGGGAAATTTATAGCACTAAATGCCCGCAAGAGAAAGCTGGAAAGATCTAAAATTGACACTCTAACATCACAATTAAAAGAACTAGAGAAGCAAGAGCAAACACATTCAAAAGCTAGCAGAAGTCAAGAAATAACTAAGATCAGAGCAGAACTGAAGGAGATAGAGACACAAAAAACTCTCCAAAAAATCAATGAATCCAGGAGTTGGTTTTTTGAAAAGATCAGCAAAATTGACAGACCGCTAGCAAGACTAATAAAGAAGAAAAAAGAGAAGAATCAAATAGATGCAATAAAAAATGATAAAGGGGATATCATCACTGACCCCACAGAAATACAAACTACCATCAGAGAATACTATAAACACCTCTACGCAAATAAACTAGAAAATTTGGAAGAAATGGATAATTTCCTGGACACTTACACTCTCCCAAGACTAAACCAGGAAGAAGCTGAATCCCTGAATAGACCAATAGCAGGCTCTGAAATTGAGGCAATAATTAATCACCTACCAACCAAAAAATGTCCAGGACCAGATGGATTCACAGCTGAATTCTACTAGAGGTACAAGGAGGAGCTGGTACCATTCCTTCTGAAACTATTCCAATCAATAGAAAAAGAGGGAATCCTCCCTAACTCATTTTATGAGGCCAACATCATCCTGGTACCAAAGCCTGGCAGAGACACAACAAAAAAAAGAGAATTTTAGACCAATAACCCTGATGAACATCGATGCAAAAATCCTCAATAAAATACTGGCAAACCGAATCAAGCAGCACATCAAAAAGCTTATCCACCATGATCAAGTGGGCTTCATCCCAGGGATGCAAAGCTGGTTCAACGTATGCAAATCAGTAAACGTAATCCAGCATAGAAACAGAACCAAAGACAAAAACCACATGATTATCTCAGTAGATGCAGAAAAGGCCTTTGACAAAATTCAACAGCCCTTCATGCTAAAAACGCTCAATAAATTCGGTATTGATGGAATGTATCTCAAAATAATAAGAGCTATTTATGACAAACCCACAGCCAGTATCATACTGAATGGGCAAAAACTGGAAGCATTCCCTTTGAAAACTGGCACGAAACAGGGATGCCCTCTCTCACCACTCCTATTAAACATAGTGTTGGAAGTTCTGGTCAGGGCAATCAGGCAAGAGAAAGAAATCAAGGGTATTCAGTTAGGAAAAGAAGAAGTCAAATTGTCCCTGTTTGCAGATGACATGATTGTATATTTAGAAAACCCCATTGTCTCAGCCCAAAATCTCCTTAAGCTGATAAGCAACTTCAGCAAAATCTCAGGACACAAAATTAATGTGCAAAAAGCACAAACATTCCTATACACCAGTAACAGACAAACAGAGAGCCAAATCATGAATGAACTTCCATTCACAATTGCTACAAAGAGAATAAAATACCTAGGAATCCAACTTACAAGGGATGTAAAGGACCTCTTCAAGGAGAACTACAAACCACTGCTCTATGAAATAAAAGAGGACACAAACAAATGGAAGAACATTCCATTCTCATGGATAGGAAGAATCAATATCATGAAAATGGCCATACTGCCCAAGGTAATTTATAGATTCAATGCCATCCCCATCAAGCTACCAATGAGTTTCTTCACAGAATTGGAAAAAACTGCTTTAAAGTTCATATGGAACCAAAAAAGAGCCCGCATTGCCAAGACAATCCTAAGTCAAAAGAACAAAGCTGGAGACATCACGCTACCTGACTTCAAACTATACTACAAGGCTACAGTAACCAAAACAGCATGGTACTGGTACCAAAACAGATAAAGACCAATGGAACAGAACAGAGTCCTCAGAAATAATATCACACATCTACAGCCATCTGATCTTTGACAAACCTGAGAAAAACAAGAAATGGGGAAAGGATTCCCTATTTAATAAATGGTGCTGGGAAACCCTGCTAGCTATAAGTAGAAAGCTGAAACTGGATCCTTTCCTTACTCCTTATATGAAAAGTAATTCAAGATGGATTAGAGACTTAAATGTTAGACCTAATACCATAAAAACCCTAGAAGAAAACCTAGGTAGTACCATTCAGGACATAGGCATGGGCAAGGACTTCATGTCTAAAACACCAAAAGCAAGGGCAACAAAAGCCAAAATTGACAAATGGGATCTAATTAAACTAAAGAGCTTCTGCACAGCAAAAGAAACTAGCATCAGAGTGAACAGGCAACCTACAGAATGGGAGAAAATTTTTGCAATCTACTCCTCTGACAAAGGGCTAATATCCAGAACCTTCAAAGAACTCAAACAAATTTACAAGAAAAAAACAAACAACCCCATCAAAAAGTGGGCAAAGGATATGAACAGACATTTCTCAAAAGAAGACATTCATATAGCCAACAGACACATGAAAAAATGCTCACCATCACTGGCCATCAGAGAAATACAAATCAAAAGCACAATGAGATACCATCTCACACCAGTTAGAATGGCAATCATTAAAAAGTCAGGAAACAACAGGTGCTGGAGAGGATGTGGAGAAATAGGAACACTTTTACACTGTTGGTGGGATTGTAAACTAGTTCATCCATTATGGAAAACAGTATGGCAATTCCTCAAGGATCTAGAACTAGAAGTACCATATGACCCAGCCATACTATTACTGGGTATACACCCAAAGGATTATAAATCATGCTGCTATAAAGACACATGCACATGTATGTTTATTGTGGCACTATTCACAATAGCAAAGACTTGGAATCAATCCAAATGTCCATCAGTGACAGACTGGATTAAGAAAATGTGGCACATATACACCATGGAATACTATGCAGCCATAAAAAAGGATGAGTTTGTGTCCTTTGTAGGGACATGGATGCAGCTGGAAACCATCATTCTCAGCAAACTATCGCAAGAACAGAAAATCAAACACCACATGTTCTCACTCGTAGCTGGGAACTGAACAATGAGATCACTTGGACTCGGGAAGGGGAACATCACACACCGGGGCCTATCATGGGGAGGAGGGAGGGGGGAGGGATTGCATTGGGAGTTATACCTGATGTAAATGACGAGTTGATGGGTGCTGATGAGTTGATGGGTGCAGCACACCAACATGGCACAAGTATACATATGTAACAAACTGCACATTATGCACATGTACACTAGAACTTAAGGTGTAATAATAATTAAAAAAAAAAAAAAAAAAGATCCTGCAGAGATGGTGAGGAGAGTTGGGGGATAACAGAAGAATATTAATAAACATAATAATGGCCTGGAAAAAAAAAAAAAAAAAAAAAAGAATAGTTCCCTGATACCCAGTTGACTCTCATATAAAGTCCAAATTTTGTAGGCTGAAATAAAAGGTTCTTTATGTATCCCCATTATCTGCTTCTCTAAAAATATTACTTTTTTTCTTTTTTTTTTTTTTTTTAGATTAAAGAAATAAGATATTCTTGGGGGGGGGGGGAAGAAAATGTTCTCCTTTATCCATTACATTGCCATTGAAACTTTGTGAAAAATCAGTTGATTGTACGGATGTGGGTCTATTCATGAACTCTATTGTATTCCTTTAATCTATTTCTCTATCTGGATGCCAATAACACACTCTTTTGATTACTGTAATTTTATTATAAATCTTGAAATCAAGTAGTGTTAGTCTCTTAGCTTTACTTCCTCATCAGAGTTGTTTTGGCTAGTCTAGGTGCTTGGATTTCCAGATAAACATTAGAATCAGTTTATAAAGTTTTACCAAAATATCCTGCTGGGATTTTCACTTGAACTGTGTTGAATCTACACTTTGTTTTTAGAAAAGCTAACATCCTAATAATAGGGAGCCTTCCAATTTGTGAACACTGTGTTTCTTCTCGTTTTTCTAGGTCTTCTTTAATTCCTCTCAACAGTGTTTTGTAGTTTTTAGTATGTAGGTCTTCCACATCTTTTGTTAGTTTTATTCCTGTGAACTTTAAAGTTTTGATTCTATTTTCCAAAAATATTATTATTTTTTTTAATTGTACTTTATGTTCTAGGGTACATGTGCTCAACGTTCAGGTTTGTTACACATGTATACATGTGCCATGTTGGTGTGCTGCATCCATTCACTCGTCATTTACATTAGGTATATCTCCTAATGCTATCCCTCCCCCTCCCCCTACCCCACAACAGGCCCCAGTGTGTGATGTTCCCCTTCCTGTGTCCAAGTGTTCTCATTGTTCAGTTCCCACCTACGAGTGAGAACATGTGATGTTTGGTTTTCTGTTCTTGCGATAGTTTGTTCAGAATTATGTTTTCCAGCTGCATCCATGTCCCTACAAAGGACATGAACTCATCCTTTTTTATAGCTGCATAGTATTCCACGGTGTATATGTGCCACATTTTCTTAATCCAGTCTCTCATTGATGGACATTTGGGTTGGTTCCAAGTCTTTGCTATTGTGAATAGTGCCGCAATAAACATACGTGTGCATGTGTCTTTATAGCAGCAGGATTCATAATCCTTTGGGTATATACCCAGTAATGAGATGGCTGGGTCAAATGATATTTCTACTTCTAGATCCTTGAGGAATCACCACACTGTCTTCCACAATGGTTGAACTAGTTTACAATCCCACCAACAGTGTAAAAGTGTTCCTATTTCTCCACATCCTCTCCAGCACCTGTTGTTTCCTGACTTTTTAATGATTGCCATTCTAGCTGGTGTGAGATGGTATCTCATTTTGGCTTTGATTTGCATTTCTCTGATGGCTAGTGATGATGAACATTTTTTTCATGTGTCTGTTGGCTGCATAAATGTCTTCTTTTGAGAAGTGTCTGTTGATATCCTTTGCCCACTTTTTGATGGAGTTGTTTGTTTTTTTCTTGTAAATTTGTTTGAGTTCTTTGTAGATTCTGGATATTAACCCTTTGTCAGATGAGTAGATTGTAAACATTTTCTCTGATTCTGTAGGTTGCCTGTTCACGCTGATGGTAGATTCTTTTGCTGTGAAGAAGCCCTTTAGTTTAATTAGATCCCATTTGTCAATTTTGGCTTTTGTTGCCCTTGCTTTTGGTGTTTTAGACATGAAGTCCTTGCCCATGCCTATGTCCTGAATGGTATTGCCTAGATTTTCTTCTAGGGTTTTTATGGCTTTAGATCTAACATTTAAGTCTCTAATCCATCTTGAATTAACTTTTGTATAAGGTGTAAGGAAGGGATGCAGTTTTAGCTTTCTACTTATGGCTAGCCAGTTTTCCCAGCACCATTTATTAAATAGGGAATACTTTCCCCATTTCTTGTTTTTGCCAGGTTTGTCAAAGATCAGATGGTTGTAGATGTGTGATATTATTTCTGAGGCCTCTGTTCTGATCCATTGGACAATATCTCTGTTTTGGTACCAGTACCATGCTGTTTTGGTTACTGTAGCCTTGTAGTATAGTTTGAAGTCAGGTAGTGTGATGTCTCCAGCTTTGTTCTTTTGGCTTAGGATTATCTTGGCAATGTAGGCACTTTTTTGTTTCCATATGAACTTTAAAGTAGTTTTTTTTTTTTTCCAATTCTGTGAAGAAAGTCATTGGTAGCTTAATGGGGATGGCATTGAATCTATAAATTAGCTTGGGCAATATGGCCATTTTCACAATATTGATACTTCCTGTGAGCATGGAATGTTCTTCCATTTGTTTGTGTCCTCTTTTACTTCATAGAGCAGTGGTTTGTAGTTCTCCTTGAAGAGGTCCTTCACATCCCTTGTAAGTTGGATTCTTAGCTATTTTACTTTATTTGAAGCAATTGTGAATGGGAGTTCACTCATTACTTGGCTCTCTGTTTGTTATTGGTGTATTAGAATGCTTGTGATTTTTGCACGTTGATTTTGTATCCCGAAACTTCGCTTAAGGTGTTTATTAGATTAAGGAGATTTGGGGTTGAGATGATGTGGTTTTCTAAATATACAATCATGTCATCTGCAAACAGGGACAATTTGACTTCCTCTTTTCCTAATCGAATACCTTTATTTCTTTCTTCTGCATGATTGCCCTGACCAGAACTTCCAACACTATGTTTAATAGGAGTGGTGAGAGAGGGCATTCCTGTCTCATGCCAGTTTTCAAAGGGAATGCTTCCAGTTTTTGCTCATTCAGTATGATACTGGCTGTGGGTTTGTCATAAATAGCTCTTATTATTTTCAGATACATTCCATCAATACCGAATTTATTGAGCGTTTTTAGCATGAAGGGCTGTTGAATTTTGTCAAAGGCCTTTTCTGCATCTATTGAGATAATAATGTGGTTTTTGTCTTTGATTCTATGTATATGCTGGATTACGTTTATTAATTTGCAAATATTGAACCAGCCTTGCATCGCAGGGATGTAGCCCACTTGATCATGGTGGATAAACTTTTTGATGAGCTGTTTGATTCGGTTTGCCAGTATTTTATTGAGGATTTTTGCATCGATGTTCATCAGGGTTATTGGTCTAAAATTCTCTTTTTTTGTTGTGTCTCTGCCAGGCTTTGGTATCAGGATGATGTTGGCCTCATAAAATGAGTTAGGGAGGATTCCCTCTTTTTCTATTTATTGGGATAGTTTCAGAAGGAATGGTACCAGCTCCTCCTTGTACTTCTGGTAGAATTCAGCTGTGAATCCATCTGGTCCTGTACTTTTTTTGGTTGGTAGGTGATTAATTATTGCCTCAATTTCAGAGCCTGTTATTGGTCTATTGAGGGATTTGACTTCTTCCTGGTTTAGTCTTGGGAGAATGCATGTGTCCAGGGAGAATGCATGTGTCCAGGAATTTATCCATTTGTTCTAGGTTTTCTAGTTTATTTGCATAGAGGTGTTTATAGTATTCTCTGATGGTAGTTAGTATTTCTGTGGGGTCGGTGGTAAAATCCTCTGTATCATTTTTTATTGTGTCTACTTGATTCTTCTCTCTTTTCTTCTTTATTAGTCTTACTAGCAGCCTATCAATTTTTTTGATATTGTCAAAAAATCAGCTCCTGGATTCATTAATTTTTAGAAGGGTTTTTTGTGTCTCTATCTCCTTCAGTTCTGCTCTAATCTTAGTTATTTCCTGCCTTCTGTTAGCTTTTGAATGTGTTTGCTCTTGCTTCTCTAGTTCTTTTAATTGTGGTGTTAGGGTGTCAATTTTAGATCTTTCCTGCTTTCTCTTGCGGGCATTTAGTGCTATAAATTTCCCTCTACACACTGCTTTAAATGTGTCCCAGAGATTCTGGTATGTTGTATCTTTGTTCTTCTTGGTTTCAAAGAACATCTTTATTTCTGCCTTCATTTCGTTATGTACCCAGTAGTCATTCAGGAGCAGGTTGTTCAGTTTCCATGTAGTTGAGCGGTTTTGATTGAGTTTCTTAATCCTGAGTTCTAGTTTGATTGCACTGTGGTCTGAGAGACAGTTTGTTATAATTTCTGTTCTTGTACATTTGCTGAGGAGTGCTTTACTTTCAACTATGTAGTCAATTTTGTAGTCAGTGCATGCGGTGCTGAGAAGAATGTATATTCTGTTGATTTGGGGTGGAGAGTTCTGTAGATGTCTATTATGTCCGCATGGTGCAGAGTTGAGTTCAATTCCTGGATATCCTTGTTAACTTTCTGTCTCGTTGATCTGTATAATGTTGACAGTGGGGTGTTAAAGTCTCCCATTGTTATTGTATGGGAGTCTAAGTCTCTTTGTAAGTCTCTAAGGACTTGCTTTATGAATCTGGGTGCTCCTGTAATGGGTTCATATATATTTAGGATAGTTAGCTCTTCCTGATGAATTGATCTCTTTACCATTATGTAGTGGCCTTCTTTGTCTCTTTCGATCTTTGATGGTTTAAAGTCTGTTTTATCAGAGACTAGTATTGCAACCCCTGCTTTTTTTTTTTTTTTTTTTTTTTTTTTTTGTTCTCCATTTGCTTGGTCGATCTTCCTCCATCCCTTTATTTTGAGCCTGTGTGTGTCTCTGCATGTGAGATGGGTCTCCTGAATACAGCACACTGATGGGTCTTTATCCCATTTGCCAGTCTGTGTCTTTTATTTGGAGCATTTAGCCCGTTTACATTTAAGGTTAATATTGTTGTGTGTGAACTTGATCCTGTCATTATGATGTTAGCTGTTTATTTTGCTCATTAGTTGATGCAGTTTCTTCCTAGCATCAATGGTCTTTACATTTTGGCATGTTTTTGCAGTGGCTTGTACTGGTTGTTCCTTTCCATGTTTAGTGCTTCCTTCAGGAACTCTTGTAGAGCAGGCCTGGTGGCTACAAAATCGCTCAGCATTTGCTTGTCTGTAAATTATTTTATTTCTCCTTCACTTATGAAATTTAGTTTGGCTGGATATGAAATTCTGGGTTGAAAATTCTTTTCTTTAAGAATGTTGAATATTGGTTCCCACTCTCTTCTGGCTTGGAGAGTTTCTGCCGAGAGATCCGCTGTTAGTCTGAATGGCTTCCCTTTGTGTGGAACCTGACCTTTCTCTCTGGCTGCTCTTAACATTTTTTCCTTCATTTCAACTTTGGTGAATCTGACAATTATGTGTCTTGGAGTTGCTCTTCTTGAGGAGTATCTTTGTGGTGTTCTCTGTATTTCCTGAGTTTGAATGTTGGCCTGCCTTGCTAGGTTGGGGAAGTTCTCCTGGATAATATCCTGCAGAGTGTTTTCTAACTTCGTTCCATTCTCCCCGTTACTTTCAGGTATACCAATCAGATGTAGATTTGGTCTTTTCACATAGTCTCATATTTCCTGAAGGTTTTGCTCATTTCTTTTTACTCTTTTTTCTCTAAACTTCTCTTCTCACTTCATTTCATTCATTTGATCTTCAATCACTGATACCCTTTCTTCCAGTTGATTGAATCAGTTACTGAAGCTTGTACATTTGTTTTTATCTACCTTTAGTCTTTGATGATGGTGATGTATAGATGGGTTTTTCGTGTGGATGTCCTTTCTGTTTGTTAGTTTTCCTTCAGACAGTCAGGACCCTCAGCTGCAGGTCTGTTGGATTTTGTGGGAGGTTCACTCCAGACCCTGTTTGCCTCGGTATCAGCAGTGGAGGCTGCAGAAGAGTGAATATTGCTGAACAGCAAATTTTGCTGCCTGATCGGTACTCTGGAAGCTTCGTCTCAGAGGGGTACCCAGCTGTGTGAGGTGTGAAGTGTCAGTCTGCCCCTAGTTGGAGGTGTCTCCCAGTTAGGCTACTCAGGGGTCATGAACCCACTTGAGCAGGCCATCTGTCCTTTCTCAGATCTCAATCTCTGTGCTGGGAGAACGACTACTCTCTTCAAAGCTGTCAGACAGGGACATTTAATTAAATCTGCAAAGGTTTCTGCTGCCTTTTGTTTGGCTATGCCCTGTTCCCAGAGGTGAAGTGTACAGAGGCGGGCAGGCCTCCTTGAGCTGTGGTGGGCTCCACCCCGTTTGAGCTTCCCGGCAGCTTTGTTCACCTACTCAAGCCTCAGCAATGGCAGGCGCCCCTCCTCCAACCTCGCTGCCACCTTGCAGTTAGATCTCAGACTGCTGTGCTAGCAATGAGGGAGGCTCCCTAGGCGTGGGACCCTCCGAGCCAGGCACGGGATATAAACTGGTGTGCTGTTTGCTAAGACCCATGGTAAAGCACGGTATTAGGTGGAAGTGACCCAATTTTCCAGGTGTGTGTCACGGTTTCCCTCAGTTAGGAAAGGGAATTCCCTTCCCACTCACACTTCCGGGGTGAGGCGATGCCTCACCCTGCTTCGGCTGTAGCTCAGTGGGCTGCACCCACTGTCCTGCACCCACTGTCTGACACGCCCCAGTGAGATGAACATGGTATCTCAGTTGGAAATGCAGTAATCTGTGTCACTCACGCTGGGAGCTTGAGGTTGGAGCTGTTCCTATTCAGCCATCTTGTAACCCTGCCTATTTCTTTTTTATTTTAGTTTTCAATTGTTTGTTGCTAGTATATGTAAATACAATTTTTTATATTGTTCTTATGTCCTCCAAACCTGCTAAACCCACTCATAATTGTGGCAGCAGTTTTGTGGGTTCCATTAAATTTTCTACATAGACAATTATGTTAACTGCAATGAAAGCTTAACTTACCTCTTTCCAATCTGGATGCCTTTTATTTCCCTTTCATGTAATATTGCAATGGCTAGAAACTCTGCTACAATTTGAATGTAAGTGATAAAAGCATACATCTTCACCTTCTCCTGATCTTAGGGGAAAATCACACAGTATGTCACCATAAAAATGGTATTAGTTTTAGGCTTTTCGTAGATGCCTGTGGTAGGCTGAATAATGCTCTTCCACTTCCCCACAAGTGTCCATGTCCTAATTCTTGGCACCTATGACTATGTTACCTTACATGACAAAAGGGACTTTACAGATGTGACTAACTTAAGGATTTTGAGTTGGGAAGATTGTAATGCATTATCAAGTTAGGCCTAATGTAATCACAGGCCCTTTTAAGTAGAAAGGAGTAGTGGTGTAGTTAGAGAAGGAGATGTGATGATGGAAGGAGTACTAAGAGATCATAAGCCAAGGAGTGAGGGAACCCTCTAAAGCCTGGAAAAGGTAAGACAATGAACTTTTCCCCGGAATCTCTAGAAGGAACTCAGCCCTGCCCACCTCTTTTAAACTTTGGGCCTCCAGAACTATGAATTTTTGTTATTCTAAGCTACTAAATTTTGGTATGTTACAGTAGCAGAAGAAATGAATACCGTGCCTTTGATCAGGTTCAGGAAGTTCTCTTGTATCTCTAGTTTGCTGACAGTTTTTATAGAAATTGCTATGAGATTTTGTCAAATGCTTTGTCTGCATCTATTGAGATAATTATATAATTTTCATTTTTATTTTTTTTAATATGGTGAAGTATGTTGATTAATGTCCAATGTTAAGTCGAACATGCATTTATAGGATTGATCCTGTTTGGTCATGGGTTATTTAGAGTTCTGTTGTTTAGTTTATACTATTTTGAGATTTTCTAAGTAACTTTCTGTAATTAATTTCTAATGTAATACAATTGTGGTCAGAGAACATACTTTGACTTGAGTCATTTTAAACTTGTTGAGACTTCCATTATGACTCAGAAAAACAGTTAGCTTACATGTGCACTTAAAAAGAATATGTATTATGCTCTTGTTGGCTGTAGTGTTCTATAATTTTTTTCATAATTTATAATTCTATAAATTTCTTGATAATTGCTTGATAATGTTATTCAAGTCTTCTACATCATTGGCAATTCTCTCTCTACTTGTTTAATTATTGAGAGTGAGGTGTTAAAATTATAGAAATTTATTGCCTTACAGTCCTGGAGGCCAGAAGTCTTAAATTAAGATGTCAGAAATGCTACGTTCTCTTGTAATGTGCCAGAGAAGAAACTGTTCCATGCTTTCTTGCTAGCTTCTGGCAGCCTCAGGCACTCCTTGGTGTGTAGATGTATCACTCTGACCTCCTTTTCAGATTACATTCTCCCTGTATCTTCACGTCATCTTTCCTCTGTGTTTGTCTGTGTCTTCATCCAAATTCCCTTCTTTAAGAAGGCCACCCATCATATTGGATGAAGGTTTACCAAAATGGCTTCATTTTCACTTGAGTACCTCTCAAATAACCTATTTCCAAATAAGATCACATTTTGAGGTACTGAGAGTTAAGACTTCAATATGCAGTAGTCCTCTCTTATCCATGGTTTTGCTTTCCATGGTTTCAGCTATCCACAGTCAACCATGGTTCCAAAATAGTACACGGAAAATTCCAGAAATAATTCATAAATTTTAAATTGTGCTGTGCTCTGAGTAGCATGATGAAATGTGCTCTGAGTAGCATGCTGTCCAAACCTGTCTGACCCAGCTAATTAATCATCCACACCTTCTAAGCTACTGAAGTCACTTAGTAGCCCTCCTGGTTATCAGATTGACTGTCCTGGATCACAGTGTTTGTATTCAAGTAACCCCTTATTTGACTTAATAATGGCTTCAAACTCAAGTAGTGATGCTGGCAATTTGAATATGCTAAAAAGAAGCTGTAAACTGCTTTAAGTGAAAAGGTAAAAGTTCTTGACTTAAAGAAAGAAAAATATTTATGCTGAAGTGGCTAAGATCTATGAAAAGGACCAATCTTCTATCCATGAAATTGTGAGGAGGAGAAAAGAAATTTGTGATAGTTTTGCAGTTGTACTGCTAACTGCACAAGTTATAGCCACAGTGCATGGTAAGTGCTTATATAGGCCTTGGAACTATCAGTGGCTTCAGGCAACTATGGCAAGTCTTGGAGTATATCCCCTGAGGATAACAGGAACTGCTGTATCTTTTTGGAAGGACACAGTTCAACTTATAAGGAGTGTCTTGCTTTTTTTTTTTTTAATTTCAATCTGACAATTTGCCTTTTATTTAATTATGATTTGAACATTTACAATGTGATTATTGGTATGATTGAGTTTAAATCCATAATCTTGCTGTGTGTTTTCTATTTATTCCATGTGTTTTTCCCCCAAGTATCTGCATTCCTTTGGATTAATTTACTATTAACTGATTATTTGTATCTTCTTTGTTGTCTGGTTATTTATAACTCTTTGTTGTGTTATTTAATGAGTGCTCTATGGCTAATCTTTCATTTAGTATAGCTTACTTCCAAGTAGTAAAAGCCTTATAGTATATTTCCATTTCCCTCCTCTGGGTCTTTGTGCAACTGCTATCATACGCTTTAATCTTCATTTATTAGAAACCCAACACTACGTTGTTACTATTTTAGATTTAAACAGTTGATTATCTTTTAAAGTAATTTACATAATAAAAAGTATCTTACATTTGTTCATGTATTTATTCTTTATTCCTTTCTGTAGATCAATAGTTTATTTATAGGAAATTAATTTGATAAATAAGGTATCTCTAGCCAACTAGTAATAAGAATTATGAAATAGAATACATCTCTCAAGCTTATGTGTAACATTATTATATTTTAATATCAATACTTATTGAATTATATAAAATCTTTTGGAATGTATGTATACCAGCAGCACACTTACTTCAAAAATAATTATAATAGTCCGCCGGGTGCAGTGGCTTATGCCTGTAATCCCAGCACTTTGGGAGGCCAAGGCAATTGGATCACCTGAGGTCAGGAGTTTGAGACCAGCCTGGCCAACAGGGTGAAACCTCATCTCTACTATAAATACAAATATTAGCTGGGCGTGGTGGTGCACACCTGCAATCCCAGCTACTTGGGAGGCTGATGCAGGAGAATCACATGAACCAGTGAGGTGGAGGTTGCTGTGAGCAGAGGTCACGCCATTGTACTCCAGCCTGGGTGAAAGAGTGAGACTCCGTTTCAAAAAAAAATTATTATTATTATAGTTAATTAATAACAATGAAAGCAAATAAAAACTCAAGAATGTAAATTTAATTTTTTAAGGGTTTTTGGATTAATTCTATTACATTGGGCCAGGGTGTTACAATCATTTTCACATAATGACACATAGAGAATATGGTTATATCAGTGTAACATACTGAAGTAAATTTGATGAAGTTGCTTGATGTCTAAGGTCTGACTACCTCAGCTCTTCAAAATCTCCCAGCAGGAATAAATGTCAATGTCTTAGACCCACTGAGAAACTCCACATTAAGTGACAATACTTTATTGCGGTTATTCCAATGACCACCAGTCTTATTTCAGCCCTATATAACATGTCCTTACAATTTCTTGTCATGTTCTCTGATAAGGAACTATAACAGGGTCTAATCTGTGACACATTTTTATTTAACTTTGGCAGGTTTGATGCTCTAACCATCAATACCATGAAAAGTAGTAAGCAAACATAAATAAGGACCAAAGGAAGAAAATATGCTATTTGTCATAGGCTCACTACCTGATAGTTTCTGGGACTCACATGTATTTTTATGTCCATGATTATACCTGGCAAAAAATACATGTATAGCTGAAAGAGAATAAGCATTCCAAGCCTAATACTGTCTTTTCCTGCCCCTCAATTCACTGAAAACAAAAAATTTCTCTTTCTAAAAGAAGCAGAACAAAATAATATGGTATCACTGGATAACCACATCTGAAAAGAAGACTGGAAATATTTAACAGATAAACGTGCCTACCTTTTATGTTCAGGTTGAACAAATTTTTCTGAGACTTTAAAACTCTTAGTAATATTGGGCAATGATTCCTATTGCTGGATTTAAATTGTAGCTCATTATTTCTCCTCTGAACTTTTTATAAGACTTTATCTAAAGACTCAATAGCCATTGTTGGCAAAGACTTGTGCTCTTTGCAGAGAAGTGCTTTCATCAACAATAATGTCAGAGAGGATATTAGCCTTCCTTTTCTAAATTCATTCCATTACAGTTTCCTAAAAGTGATAAAAATAAAGTATGATGCTTGGGTTTGCACAATGAAGCTGTTGTGTTTGAATGCTGAGACTAACCAGAATGCTGTTGAGAGAAAACTTAAACTAGTAAATCATTGGTCTCTATTCCAAGTGTAAACTCCTTCTTAAATGAAAAAGAGAAATGTTTGAGCTTGGGTAGCATTCTTTTCTTTTTTCTTTTGAAGACTAATCTTTCTTGCATCAGATTTGACTTCTCAGCACCGATTTTAGTGCCGGCCATCTGTCAGTTTTCAATTAAGTATAAAATTATTTATTTATTTAAGTGATATGTAATTTCTGTTATTTTTTGGACTGGATATAAAAATCAGCATTTGAATGTTATGTAATTGAATCCTAAAAATGAGAAGATTATTCTTTGAGTAAATATTTATTTTAATGCTACACATTATAATTTTGAAATGGAAGACACTGAGTTCAACAAGTGAAGGGCCCATGCACAATTTCATGTAGTACAGGAATCTCTAATCTCGTCTTGCAATAGTTATTCTAACAATTAGTCTTAAAATCTTAGTAATAAATCAGTTCTTTTTTTTCTGAAGCCCAAATTGTTTTATTCATACAAACATTTTTCAGTTCATTTTTTTAGTTGTTCATTAAATGTTAAGTTATTAAATATCTACTATGTATCTTGCCTTTAGCTAGATGAGAAAACTGATGAAGAATCACAGTCTCTGCTCTCTAGAAGTTTTTGATTTAGTTAATCCTGGATGTTGAAATCTCTAATTATGATTCTATATTAAGCACTCTCATAAAGGTTTATTTTATGAAATAAATGAACTATGTGAATGAAGTTTAGAATCATAATGTTGAGTGAAAAAACAATTTTCACAAGATTACTTAAGCTATCAAAATTTTTTTTAAATTTATTTTTTAATTTGTGAGACAGGGTCTCACTGTGTTGCCTGCGCCGAGTGCAGTGGTGCAGTCATGGCTCACTGCAGCCTTAACCTTCTGGGCTCAAGCAATCCTCCCACCTCAGCCTCCCAAGTAGCCAGGACTTCAGGCACGCACCACCTTTCCCAGCTAATTTTGTATTTTTTATACAGACAGGGTCTTGCCATGTTGCTCAGACTGGTCTCGAACTCCTGGCCTGAAGGGATCCTCCCACCTTGACCTCCAAATGTGCTGGAATTACAGATGTGAGTCATTGTGCCTGCTGAAAATATTTTTATGAAGCTCAAAAATAGCGATAAAATAATGATGATGATGATGATTATGGAAACTTTAGGTAATCACAAAAAACTCAGGATAATAGTTATCACTTGGGATGGAGCTAAAGGGAAAGAGATCAGGGAGAAACACCAGCTGGGTGTAACAGTATTGGTTTGATAAAATGGGTAGCAGAATCAAGTGTGTTTATTTTATTATTATAAGTTATAGCTTAAGTATGTATTGTATGTGTGTGTATTTTTGCTTAATGGTTTCACTTTTCATTGGTGGAAAATTTCAATCATACAAAAGTAGACAACTACAATATATATCATGTTTCTATCACCCAACTTCAAAGAGCCTCAGTATACGGGCAATTTCATTTAATCTAATACCCCATCCATTTTATTCCCCTGATAATTTATTTTTTTACTGAGGATTCAAATAAGGAGTGATCTTTAATTTATAGATTCCTTTTTATATTTGTAATAGACTGTTTTTTATAGCAGTTTTATGTTCATGGCAAAATTGAGCAGAAGGTACTGAGATTTCCCATATACTCCCCACCCAACATTTGCATGTCTTCTCCCAGGGATAATATATTATTTCTTTTTTGCACTGCATAATATTTCATTATTTGGATGTGCCATTGTTTATTTATCGAATCACTTACTGAAGGACATCTTGGTTGCTTATGAGTTTCGGCAATTATGAATAAAACTCATATAAACATCTGTATGTAGGCTTTGTGTGAACATAAGTTGTTAACTCCTTTGTGTAGATAGCAAGGAGTGTAATTATTGGATCATATAGCAAGAGTATGTTTTGTAAGAAGTCACCACACTGACTTTCAAAGTGGCTGTATCATTTTGCATTCCCACCAGCAACGAATGAGAGTTCCTGTTGTTTCACATCATTGCTAGCATCTGGTATTGTCAGTATTCTGGATTTATGCCATTCTAATAGATGTGCAATGTATTTCACTGTTTTAATTTGCATTTCCCTGATGACATATGATAGGGAGTGCCTTTTCATATGCTTATGTGCCTTCTGTAAATCTTTCCTGTTGAGGTATTTCTTAAGGTCTCTGGTACATTTTTTAATCAAATTGTTTTCTTATTGTCGAATTTTAATAATTCTTTGTATATTTTCATAACAATCCTTTATCAGCTATATATGTTGCAAATATCTTCTTTCAGTCCGTTGTTTACCTTTCATTCTTTTGACGGCGTCTTTTCCAGAGCAGAAATTTTTGATTTTAACGAAGTCCAGTGTATTAATTATTTGTTTCATGGATTGTGCCTGTGTTGTTGTATTTTAGAAAATCATCTCCAAACCCAAGGTCATCTTGATTTTTTTCTTATATTATCTTCTAGGAGTTCTCTGGTTTTGCATTTTACACTTAGATCTGTTATTCATTTTGAGTTAAATTTTGTGAAGGGTGTAAGGTCTAAGTGCAGATTCATTTTCTTTTTTATTTTCCTTCTTTTTTTTTTTTTTTTTTTTGCAGGTGGATGTCCAGTCATTCAAGTACCATTTGTTGAATTACCTTTTCTCCATTGTACTGCCTTTGCTCCTATGTCAAAGATCAGTTGACTGTATCTAATTTCTCAGGTCAGTTAGGCTCTGATAAAGCCTCCGCATGTTAGGCTCTGGTTAAATAGTCCCCCTGCCTGATATTCACTGTGAGCATCTTATAACACTCCTGGAGGTAAAATTCACGAAAGGTAGGGTCACACTTATGACTGGGTCCCCCTGGAGTTTTATCTCTCAGATCTAACCACACTAAGCCTCCAGCAACTCATCAATTACAGCTCAAGTTTCCCCACCTTTGCACTGGTTTCTGAGGAGGTTTGTGCTCATGGGTTTCTGTTTTGATGTGTTGTAATTCTCTCTATTTCTCTGTTGGTCTTTCAATGTTTTGGGGAAGCAGTTTGCCTTATGACATCACTTCTCTGAATATTCTCAGAAAGTTTGTTGATTTTTCAATTTGCTCAGCTTTTCACTTGTTGTGAGACAGAGTGTTGACTTCCAGCTTCTTACATCCTCCAGAAAATGGAGGTTCCTTTTTTTTTTTTAATGTAATCGTACTTTCTGTAAGAAACCTCATGCATGTTGTGTAACGTCTTTTGCTCTCTGCCCAAATTTTGATGATCCATCCATGTAACAATTTCATTTAATATATTTCTCTGTACTTTGCAAATTGGTAATTCGATATAGAGGCTTGATCTGATTGCTTTATGTTTTTGACAAGATTGTTTACAGATGGTGTAATATACTTCTCTAAGGAGGTATACAATATCTGGATAGCTCTCTTTTCATGATATTAGCAGTCACTGGTAACTGCATGGATCTATTACTTGACTTGTTGTTGCAAATGGTGATATTCTGATAAGTTCTGCATTGGTTACCTGATTCACTTATCTAAAAAGAAACTTCCTTTCATCAGCTATTTGTTTACTATATATAACAAAGGAAAGATAACATTGATATGACAAACTATTGATACTATACTATTGATATAACAAAGGAAAGACAGACAACCAGCTCTATTGTTTCACTGTATTTATCAGTTTTCAAGAAAATGAACTGGCTCTCAATCAACCTTCAAGGATGCACAATGTTTTACCTGTTATTATGAACATAAGGGTTAAGCACATTTGATGTATTTTATTTTATTTTATTTATCTTTTTGGAGACAGGGTCTCTCTCTGTCACCTAGGCTGGAGTGTAGTTGCATGATCTTGGCTCATTGCAACCTCTGCCTCCTGGGCTCAGGTGATCCCCTCACCTCAGCCTCCTGAGTAGCTGGGACTACAGGCTCATGACACCATGACTGGCTAATTTTGTGTGTGTGTGTGTCTGTATTTTTCATAGAGTCAGGATTTCAACATGTTGTCCGGGCTGGACTCGACCTCCTGAGATCAAGCCCTCCCCCTGCCTTGGCCTCCCAAAGCGCTAGGATTACAGGCATGAGTAATAATATATATGCGCCAAGACACTTGATATATTTTAATCTATTGCAATTATTATCCTCCTTGAAGCTCAATTTTCCCGTCTTTGACTGAGGGGTTTGGGCTTTCTTTTGACACGGTGTAGAGCCTTTGAGAATATCCTTACTATCTGGTAGGTCAAGTTATTTCATATTCACTGTACACATTTTTTGACACAAACCTGGAATTGAGAGTCACCCATTTTTCTAAGCCCAGTTTCTTTCATGAGAAATGGTATTTTTCATTTATTATTATTATACTTTAAGTTCTAGGGTACATGTTCACAATGTGCAGGTTTGTTACATAGGTATACATGTGCCATGTTGGTTTGATGAACCCATTAATTCGTCATTTATTACATATATCTCCTAATGCTATCCCTACCCCTGCACCCTACCCCACAGCAGGGCCCCATGTGTGATGTTCCCTGCCCTGTGTCCAAGTGATCTCATTGTTCAATTCCTGCCTATGAGTGAGAACATGCAGTGTTTGGTTTTCCTTGTGATAGTTTGATAAGAATGATGGTTTCCAGCTGCATCTGTGTCTCTACAAAGGACACGAATTCATCCTTTTTTATGCCTGCATAGTATTCCATATGTGCCACATTTCTTAATCCAGTCTATCATTGATGGACGTTTGGGTTGGTTCCAAGTCTTTGCTATTGTGA
The DNA here is from genome assembly GCF_043159975.1 of Macaca nemestrina. NCBI lineage: Eukaryota > Metazoa > Chordata > Mammalia > Primates > Cercopithecidae > Macaca > Macaca nemestrina. The sequence continues at coordinate 44,918,494 of NC_092134.1, read as the reverse complement.
ATAGTACCGCAATAAACATACATGTGCATGTGTCTTCATAGTAGCATGATTTATAATCCTTTGGGCATATACCCAGTAATAGGATAGCTGGGTCAAATGGTATTTCTAGTTCTAGATTCTTAAGAAATTGCCACACTGTCTTCCACAATGGTTGAACTAGTTTACACTCCCACCAACAGTGTAAAAGTTTTCCTATTTCTTCACATCCTCTCCACTATCTATTGTTTCCTGACTTTTTAATGATCGCCATTCTAACTATCAGATGGTATCTCACTGTTGTTTTGATTTGCATTTCTCTGATGACCAGTGATGATGAGCATTTTTTCATGTGTCTGTTGGCTGCATAAATGTCTTCTTTTGGGAAGTGTCTGTTCATATCTTTTGCCCATTTTTTGATGGGGTTGTTTTTTCCTTGTAAATTTGTTTAAGTTCTTTGTAGATTCTGGATATTAGCCTTTTCTCAGATGGATAGATTGCAACAATTTTCTCCCATTCTGTAGGTTGCCTGTTCACGCTTATGGTGGTTTCTTTTGCTATGCAGAAGCTCTGTAGTTTAATTAGATCCCATTTGTCAATTTTGGCTTTTGTTGCCATTGGTTTTGGTGTTTTAGTCATGAAGTCCTTGCCCATACCTATGTCCTGAATGGTATTGTCTAGGTTTTCTTCTAGGTTTTTTATGGTTTTAGGTCTAACACTGAAGTCTTTAATCTATCTTGAATTAACTTTTGTGTAAGGTGTAAGGAAGGGATCCAGTTTCAGCTTTCTACATATGGCTAGTTTTCCCAACACCATTTGTTAAATAAGGAATCCTTTCCCCATTTCTTGTTTTTGTCATGTTTGTCAAAGATCAGATGGTTGTAGACATGTGGTGTTATTTCTGAGGCCTTTGTTCTGTTCCATTGGTCTATCTCTCTATTTTGGTACCAGTGCTGCTGTTTCGGTTACTGTAGCCTTGTAGTACAGTTTGAAGTCAGGTAGCATGATGCCTCCAGCTTTGATCTTTTGGCTTTGGATTGTCTTGGCAATGTGGGCTCTTTTTCAGTTGGGTAAACAGAATCCAGCAGCACATCAAAAAGCTTATCCACCATGTTCAAGTCGGCTTCATGCCTGGGATACAAGGCTGGTTCAACATATGCAAATCAATAAACGTAGTCCATCACATAAATTAGAACCCATGACAAAAACCACATGATTATCTCAATAGATGCAGAAAAGGCCTTTGACAAAATTCAACAGCCCTTCATGTTAAAACTCTCAATAAACTAGGTATTGATGGAACGTATCTGAAAATAATAAGAGCTATTTATGACAAACCCACAGCCAGTATCATACTGAATGAGCAAAAACTGGAAGCATTCCCTTTGAAAACTGGCACAAGACAGGGACGCCCTCTCTCACCACTCCTATTCAACATAGTGTTAGAAGTTCTGGCCAGGGCAATCAGGCAAGAGAAAGAAATAAAGTGTATTCAATTAGGAAAAGAATAAGTCAAATTGTCCCTGTTGGCAGATGACATGATTGTATATTTAGAAAACCACATCGTCTCAGCCCAAAATCTCCTTAAACTGATAAACAACTTAAGCAAAGTCTCAGGATACAAAATCAATGTGCAAAAATCACAAGCATTCCTATACAACAAAAACAGACAAACAGAGAGCCAAGTCATGAGCAAACTCCCATTCACAATTGCTACAAAGAGAATAAAATACCTAGGAATCCAACTTACAAGGGATGTGAAAGATCTCTTCAAGGAGAACTACAAACCACTGCTCAGTGTAATAAAAGAGGACACAAACAAATGGAAGAATATTCCATGTTCATGGATAAGAAGAATCAATATCATGAAAATGCCATACTGCCCAAGGTAATTTAGAGATTCAATGCCATCCCCATCAAGCTACCAATGACCTTCACAGAATTGGAAAAACTACTTTATGGTATATATGGAGAAATGATATTTTAAGATCACAATCTGAGTACTAGAAATATTAATAACTCTAAAGCAGATTAGTTGATAATTGTTTCTGGTCTTTTTTTGATGGAAAATCTATACTATCTGTTTTTCTATTTATCTACATACAGATAAACAGTATAATTACTTTGGTTTCTTGCCCTCTTTTACTCCCATTACTTCCTATCTAAAGGCAGCAACTATCCAGAAGTTGAGCTACATCCCATACACATTTTCAAATTGGGTTTAAATCCTAGCTTTGTCATTTAACCATGTGCTCTTGGGCAAGTACTTGACCTTTATTTGTATCAAGTTTATAATTTATATCAAAAAGGATTATTGTACTAGTGTACTAAACCCAGGAGTTTCAGTAATTATATAGTATGTAAATTGTGCTTAAAAGAGAGATGACATAAAGCAGCTACATGTATTAGTTATTATTAATTGTGCAAAAGCAATGTGTAGATTTAATATATTTAAAATGTATGGACTGGGTGTGCTGGCTTGCACCTGTAAGCGGTGGCACTTTGGGAGGCCAAGGCAGGTGGATTGCTTGAGTTCGAGACCAGTCTGGGCAACGTGGCAAAAACCCCATCTCTACAGAAAATACAAAAATTAGTCAGCCCTGGTGGTGGATGCCTGTAGTCCCAGCTACTTGGGAGGCTGAGGTGGGAGGTTGAGGCTGCGGTGAGCCATGATCATGCCACTTCAGCAAGGGTGACAGAATGAGACTCTGTCTTAAAAAAGAAATTATATATATTCTCTCATATTTGCATAAAATTCTGACTTTTTCATTCAATATTATACTTCCATAATCTATTTCTGTTGATATTTAATGAGGTTTTTCCATCATGAAATATGTGATAATAAATATATTTTATATATGTTATATATATATAGAGAGAGAGATACATGGAGATAAATAAATATTTGTGTGTGTATTTAGTTTTTCCAAGAAATCTTATTCATTCTCATAATTTTAGTTATAATACACATACTGATAGCTATTAATACATAATATATATTTTTTACTTCCTCTTTCTTCTAAACTCCAAATTTCTGTGCCTCCCTATGGCAGATGGAAAATATGGCCACAATATTTTTCAGCTCCCACCATCAAGAAGCTGAATCTGTTTCCCCTGTCATTTTAAACTGGGCCAACCTTGTGCCTCATGTTGACCAATAAAACATGGCAGAAATTAGGTTGTGCAACTATGACAGCAGTCTATAGGAGGCCTAGTAGTTAATATTTTTACTCTCTTGAAACATTACCTTGTAAGAAAACTAATCTAGCCTATTGAAGGATGGGAAAACACATAGAGGAATACCAGGTGCTGAAGACAAAAGCCAACATAACTCCTAGTTTTATAAATGAGGCCATTTTATAACTCTCCTCCCAGGTGAGCTGAAAGAATGACTGTAGCGACATGGGATGGCAACGTATCACGCCTGGGTAAATGCAGCCCACTGCCTATTCTTGCAGTGCTCTTGGGTGTTTTTGTGCTATAGAAGCAGAATTGAGTAGCTGTGATGAGGACTGTATGGCTCACAGAGCCTAAAATAGTTTCTATCCGATCCTTTACAGAAAAAGTGTGCTGATCCCTGTTTTAAGCCATTAGTTTTGTTTGTTTGTTTATAAAGCAATATATAACCTATGTAGTCCACTATTCCCCAGGCACAGATCTGTCCCTTTTCCTGGGTTTTCTAACTCTAACAATATTACCTCTACCTATTCATTTACCTAAACAAAAACATTAGAAAGCATGTAAGCATTTCTGCATGTATTATCTTCCATACCCCCCTAATTTATCATTAAATTTTATTAAACTTGTATTTTACATCCCTATTGGATATATCTCTTGCACAACGTTCTTCTTCAAGATTCCATAAATATTTCCTGGATAATTACAGTTGTCTCTTTATTTTATGTTTTTATGAAATAAAATCATGTTTTTGTTAGATAGTGGACATAGGCAGATTAATAATCGCAGTCCTTGTAAACAATAATAAAATAGTATAGTTAAAACATACAAGGTGACAAGTGTTGATAGAGATGAACAGATAATACTGTGGAAGCACAGAGGAGGGACATTTAATTACATTCAGTTAAGTAAGGCCGGGAAAAGCTTTCTAGGTAAGGTGATTCCTAAAATGAGATATCAAGGGATGAGCAATAGCTAACCATATGATACGGAGTGTGTGTTAGGCGCTTCTTGACTGGCTATAAAGAAATACCAGAGACTGTGTAATTTGTAAAGAAAAGCTGTTTAATTGGCTTGCTGGTTCCGCAATCTGTACAAGCATGGCACCAGAATCTGCTCACCTTCTGAAGAGGCCTTTGGGAATTTTTACTCGTGGTGGAAGGGTGCAAGCATTTCACAGGGCAAGAGCAGGAGCAAGAGAGAGAATTTCCATAATCACTCTTTCTATAGAGTTGATCAGCCTGAGAACATACCTGGGGTCAAACCATTCATGCTGGCTCAATTTTCTACCTCCTTTCATAATTCCACTGAGGGTGGCGGAGGAGCAAAAGAAGGAAAGAAAGAATGGCATGGTTCATTTACGTGATTGCTTCTTAACTCCAAATTTACCCTTTATTGCCCTGATGGTGATATTGGAGCTGAATCTTATAAACCTTTGTCCTTTGCCAATAGAGTGAGGTGGAATAACAGTGCAGGAGGGTTTCTTCTCCAGATTAGGTGTGCCTATTCTCAGTTTGCTGTTGCAACCAGCAGCTTGCAGACACACGGTGGTGATAATATTTGAGCACGCCAGTCCCAGACTGTGTTTTCCCCTCTGTTAGCCTTGGCCCAGTGATTGTGGACCAGCTCTGACTCAGGACAGCCCTGCTAACTTTCCCCCCATCCAGTATTTTGCAACCACAACTTCTCCAGTGAAGTCTAAATCCTAGCTTGGGGAAGGGATCACTTTTCAAGTTTATTGCTTTCTTTGGTATTCTCCCTCAGCCCTATGGTATTCTTTAACATTCATTGTCATTTCTTTTTAATAGCTGATTCCTTGTAAATGGTTAATATTTATTTTCTCATACAATACCTATTCAAATTACCTTATTTCTCCTGATTGGACCCTGAGTAATACAAAATATTATTTACACATCCAAATATTTATATGGTACATCTTATCAAAAATAAAACTTTCAGGAGGCCAAAATATAGAAAATTTAAGGTATTGGAATATAGAAAACCTTGTTCAGCTACTAATATCAAACCATGGTAATGATTCATATCTTTGACTGTGTTAGATAAATTTTTGCTAAGAAGGATACACGAGATTAGAAGCAGGGTGCTTTGGCCTGTGCTGAGATTTTCTGAATTGAGATGCATTCAAGAGTAGGAAGTGATACTTCCATATCCAGTCATGATAGATTTGCAGGAAGCAGAATGCCCTCCCATCCCTGTCCTGTAATTTAAACCAACTTAAAAAAATATGAAATGTATGAAACAATTGTTTTCACACATTGGAAAACAGGAAATACAGAAGAGTAAATTCCCTAGAAGAGGAAGCAAATGAGGTGAATCATAGAATTACCCCTTCTTATTGCCTTGCGTGTTTCCAGGCCACAGGACAAGTACAACCACAATCACTAGGCCCAAACAGAGCCTTTTACCATATGGGGTATTGAATGATATCCTCAGAAGGGCATTGTCTAGGTAATAAGGCCAAGTCAGCCCAAGACTGACTTGTTCAGTCACTGTTGGGGAACACCTAGCAAAGCTTAAAAGCAAGTCTTGAACGGATCAAACCATTTTTAGGTAACTTGTGCCCACCAAACCAGAAAAGGCCCCATAATATTTAAAGAATTACTAAAACAAAACAAAATCCAACACTAACAGCATAATATTCACAATGACTAGAATCTCGTGAAAAAAATGGAAAAGCATGCAGAAGCAAGAAATTATAGACCATAACAAGGTGAATACAAAGTCAATATAGACATGAAATTGCAGAGATAGTAGAACTACTAGACAGGCGAATGTTGTAGGAAGGCATATTACATTATTTATTGTAGTAAAAAATGAAGTCAGACATTTTCTAGGAAATATAGGTCTGAATTGATTTGTTGGCTTGACCATTAGGATTGGTTTTGCCTATTCATTTATACGGTGATCATTTTTCAAAAAATGAATGAAATCTATAGTTCCAATGTTTTGACAAAAATGGAATTTTAAAATGTGACATGATAAACTTATGTAGTGTTGACAAATATTTATATTAATAATATTTAGATTTCTCCTGCTTTTGAATGTATTAGGTTAAGTAAGGTGCCTCTTGATGAAAGCATAATGGATATAATTAAGTTATTTGAAAAGTTTTGGTAAAGTCTTTTTTATAGAATTCCTCAAAACTCAGAAATTGACTGACTCTAACAACTGGGTAAAAAATAATTTTGATGTCAAATGGTTTGAAAATTTTGACTTTCAATTAAATTAAGAAAGAAATAATTTAGTTGTCAATTGTTAGATGATTATAAATTATTTTTGATGATAGATTGGCATGTGATTTCTTTTACATGTTACTTGGAAGTTTTAAAGCATTAAATGAAATTGCTTTAACAAAGTTTTTTTCATTCCCATTTGTTCATACAACTGATGTTTCTTAGTATTTATACTCATAAAAATGAAAAATAGAATATAGCTGGATTTGAATCCGAGCTCAGTCTAACAAGATAAATAATATTATCAAATATATAAGCACATTGAGAAGAGGCAGCCTTGTCTATCTCATCAATATATGCATTCCAATAACATTTACTTTTTGTTTTGAAATTATCAAAACTTATAGATATAAATTTGGCCAATTGTTTACTAATAATTATAATAATAATTAAACCAGAAGACATATTTGACACAGGTCTTTTGACCACAAGAATTAAAAAATTAACTCATATAACTTTATTTGTTACAGAGAAGAGCCTCGAAATAATCAAAAAGTCCTTGATACTTAAAAATATATTTTACCTAAAATCTCATATTGAAAGAGATAAAAACACAAATTTAAGAAGCAAAAGGAATTCTATAAAATTTCTGACTCAAATAAAAGTCTGTCTATATATTTTTAGTGTATGAATTTTGGTGTCAAATCACCATGTTATTTAACTCTATTGATATTTTTAAATGAGTGATATATCAGTTTTCAATATTTTAGGAATTATATCTTTACAGCCATAAAGATAAAAAATGTAGATGTCAGCTTTGAAATGTGAAAGGGTTACAATACTTTTCAAAATTCTTCTAGGAAATAAACCAAGCAAACACATTTCAAACCTAATTCCATAGGTGACAAAACTGTTTGGAATTTTAATTAGATAAAGGGCATGGTCATATTATATTTTAGATGAAAATCTGCAGATGTGTTAATACTGTGTTAATGCCCTCCTCCAAAGATAGATTTGAGGGGGGTCAAGAATATAGGCAGAAAAATTCCTATAGAAGATGCTTGAGATCTTTTAGATAATTGATGAGGAAATTGCACAGAGATAGTGGCAAAAGCATTTACAAATTCTGACATATTTAGGAGATACAATCATCAAGGGTTGGCCTTCTATCTGGTTCCCTGCTTTGGTTTTTCCTCCTTCTAAGCCATCCTCCATGTGGCTACCCAAATAAGTCTTCTAAAACATCCGATTGTGTCCTTGTCTTTGCTGAAGTTCTTTGATAGAGTTCCATTATATTAGTCAAGGTAATAGCTAAGATGCTGTAATAAGGATATCCTCAAATTAAATGACTTAATAAGAGAGATTATTCTTTCCTGTAACAACCCAACAGGCATAAGCAGGCAGGGCAGCTCCTTTTTTTACAAGGTCATTCACACACCCAGGTTTCTCTTTCATTTGGTTAACTCTTATCCTCTAGGGTGTGTCCTCAGCTAGATGGTCAAGGCTGACTTACCACCATGATATCCACATTATTTGAGGCCATTGGAAGGAGAAAATTAGTGTATTAGGTCCTCCAGAGAAACAGAAGCAGGTGTATGTGTGTGTGTGTGTGTGTGTGTGTGTGTGTGTGTGTGTGTGTGTGTGTAAAATAAGGCATTGGCTCAGCTATTATGGAGGCTGACAAAGCCCAAGATTGTCAGTCAGCAGGCTGGAGACCCAGAAGAAGCTATGTATAGGTCCAGTCTGAGTCCAAAGGTCTGAGTTCCCACATGTTCATGATAGGGCTGACCTTTTTGTTCCATTCATGCTTTCAGTGGATTGGAATGGGCTCGCTCACATTGGGAAAGGCAATCTGCTTTATTCAGTGTGCTGATTCATTATTATTCTCATCTAAAACACCCCCACAGACACACCCAGAATAATGTTTCACCTAATATCTTGGCACTCAAAGAGGTAAAATTACAGTAAATGTTTTAGATTTCTACTTCTTCGCTTTATATAAACTTTCTATACTAGTTGACATCACTTTTATGGCATTCATCTCTTATTTACTGGCAACATGATTTTCAAAGTATATTATTTAAAAAACCTTTCTCAATTGAGAAGCCGTTTTCAATGAGCATTCTGTAAGATAATTAAATGCTACACCAATGTTTGAGCAACTATCTTCAATTCTCCCAGAGGTGGCACATAGTTTGGACCATTCTAGATGCATAGAAGATAAGTTAATTCATGATACGTGATAAAAAATCTTAAGGCACTATGGCTTAATTCTCCTGGAAATATAGTCCTAGAGACTGGCCAAGGGATTCCAAACTCTTTCTTTAAAAAAAGACCTGTCCTTCTGATATAGAAATGTGAGATTTCTAACTTATTTTTATAGTGATAGAAGTAGGCATATGTGAGGTGTAAAGTGAAAAGTGTAATTTTATGATTTAAAATGCATGAGGTTTACTATTTTCTATTTATATCATAAGTAATAGTTTTACATTGGGAAGTGTTTAATATCAATAAAGAGAACTGTTTTTATAAAACTGCTACTATGAGAAAGTTAAAAATAATAAACCCTTGGGACTAAGAATACAAATATATTTTAAAATATTTGGAGTTAAAAGAGTTTGTAACTAAACAATTAGATATTATTATAAGCTTTTGGGACTTCCCTATCTTTTCTTTTAAATTCTAAGAGCAGATGCATACTAATATCATAGATTTCATATAAATTTGAATTGGATGTAATCATAACATTTTGAAATGTTTTTATCAAGTACTAGCACAGTTTTCTGTTGCATAGAAGACAATAAATATTAGCTGCTATCTTCTTTTTCTCCCTCCTTCTTGTCTTCCTCCTTTTGACCTGCCTATTTCTTTCCCTCTCCTCCTTCCCCTTTCCTTCTCTTCCTCCTTTTGTTCTTTCTTTTGCTTTCCTTCTCTCTCTTCTTTACTCAGGAATAAAGTTATCAGGGTATCACGTTATGTATGAAAACTTTTTAAGGCAGGAGACAAGAGAACGTGCCTTTTTTAGATTCACTGGGAAAATATCATACAGAATCAAAATATTTGAATCTATATATTTTTTCCAGCAACTGGAACATATTACTTCATTTCAAGGTTATACCTGTCATAATTGTATTGGGCTTTGTGTGATATATTTGAGTTGTTTGGTTTAGGTTTGTTCCAATAGTCCCAGCTGCTATCATACTTCAATTAATGCTTGATAGCTGGAGGAAGACACTAAAAGAGGTGTGACATTTTCCCTGAATTATAGACAATGAAGAAAATATTAAGAATACACAGAATCATCTATTTAATTTACCTCTAAAAATAGAAAAAGAAGGGATTATATTTACCAAGTCCCTAATTTATGTAATTGTTTTGCTTATACCAGTTGTCTCATGGGACCCTCATGATATTTTGAAGTGAATCCTACTATCCACTGTTATATAGAGTCCTGGAAGAACTACATAACATTCTTCAAGTCTACCAATCAGTCATTAGCAGTGTTAGAATTCAAGCCTTGATTTGCCTAATTTCGGTGTCTCTTTTCTACAAAGTTCCCTTATAAACAACAAAGAAAGAAGAAGACAGAACAAAACATTTATTGAGTATCTATAATAGACTAGACCTGTGAAAGATGCTTTATAAACACATTTTCTCAATACTTCCCAATGTGGTTTGGCTCTGTGTCCCTATCCAAACCTCATCTTGAATTGTAGTTCCCATAATCCCCACATGTCACGGGAGGGACTCAGTGGGAAGTGATTGAATCATGAGGGCATTTCCCCATGCTAGTCTTGTGGATAGTGAGTAAGTTCTCACCAGATCTGATGGTTTTTTTCAAGGGGCTTCCCCCTTCACTCAGCTCTCATACTTCTCCCTCCTGCTATCATGTGAAGAAGGATGTGTTTTCTTCCCCTTCATCCATGATTGTAAATTTCCTGAGGCCTCCCCAGCCATGCAGAACTGGGGGTCAATTAAACCTCTTTCTTTTATAAATTACCCAGTCTTGGGTAGTTCTTTATAGCAGCATGAGAATGGACTAATACAATTCCCAAACCCCAGTCTCTCATCTACTATCATGAACATTTTTGTCACTGAAACTAATGTATTTTTTAGATTGCCTTAAAAAAAAGGAAAAACAAAACCTAAAGGAAATTCAAACAATGTAAATGGAAATTGAGTACATGAAAATCTTCACCAGTGACAACATCATATCCATTATCAACACTTCTGAATAGTTATTCTAAAAGTTCAGTTTTTAAAGGCTTGAAATATTTACAGGCATGCCCAAACACTATGCCTATTATTCATGCTGTTGTCTAAATTGGATACACAGGGGCCTACTCACTTTGCCCCTAATTTACATAATAATGACTGGCACGTTTAATGTGTAAAACCCTATTTTAAAATAAATACATTCATAATCATACATATTAAAATTTAAAAGATTCCTATAAAATTTATCTCACATGTAACTAAGATAACCAGCCATTCCAATTTGTCTCAGGCAGTGGGACTTTCTGTGCTAAAAGTGGGAAAATTCCACAGACAAGCCAGGATGTATGTACTATACTGGGGAAACATGGCATTATCTCATGTAATATTTATCCATCCATTCAGTTAGATAAAATTATCCCTCTTATATAGGTGAGAATACAGGCACAAGATATCTTCTAAAACAGCTACTATTTTTTGTTTTTGATGTAGAGTCTCAGTCTGTCACCCAGGCAGTGGCATGATCACAGCTCACTGCCACCTTGACCTCCTGGGCTCAAGTGATCCTACTAACTCACTGCCACCTTGACCTCCTGGGCTCAAGTGACCTACTACCTCAGTCTCCCAAGCAGGCGGGATCACAAGTGTGTACTGCCACACCTGGTTAATTTTTTTTCAATCTATTTTTTTGTAGAGATGGGGGTCTCACTATGTTGCCCAGTCTTAAAACAGAGACTATCAAATCACATATTCAAATCTAGGTCTTAAAATAGATAGATTGATAGAGGGCACGCCCAAGAAGGCTGAATAGGAACAGCTCCAGCCTCCAGCTCCCAGCATGAGCAACACAGAACATGGGTGATTTCTGCATTTTCAACTGAGGTACTGGGTTCATCTCACTGGGGCATGTCAGACAGTTGGCGCTGGTCCATGGGTACAGATCAACCAGCGAGACCTGAAGCAGGGCGAGGCATCGCCTCACCTGGGAAACACGAGGGGGAAGGGAATTCCTTTTCCTAGCCAAACAAAATTGAGACACACAACACCTGGAAAATCAGGTAACTCCCACCCTAATACTGCGCTTTACCAAGAGTCTTAGCAAATGGCACACCAGGAGATTATATCCCACACCTGGCCCAGAGGGTCCCATGCTCATGGAACCTCCCTCATTGCTAGCACAGCAGTCTGAGATCTAACTGCAAGGCAGTAGCGAGACTGGGGAAGAGGCACCCACCATTGCTGAGGCTTAAGTAGGTAAACAAAGTCACCAGGAAGCTCGAATTGGGTGGAGCCCACCACAGCTCAAGGAGGCTGGCCTGCCTCTGTAGACTCCTTCTCTGGGGACAGAGCATAGGTAAACAAAAAGCAGCAGAAACCTTGGCAGAGGTAAATGCCCCTGTCTGATAGCTTTGAAGAGAGCAGTGGATCTCACAGCATGAAGGCTGAGATCTGAGAATGGACAGACTGCCTGCTTAAGTGAGTCCCTGACCCCTGAGCAGCCTAACTGGGAGATATCTCCCACTAGGTGCAGACTGACACTTCACACCTCACACGGCAGGGTACACCCTGGAGATGAAGCTTCCAGAGCGAGAATCAGACAGCAACACTCACTGTTCAGCAATATTCTATCTTCTGCAGCCTCTGCTGCTGATACCCAGGTAAACAGGGTCTGGAGTAGACCTCAAGCAAACTCCAACAGACCACAGCTGAGGGTCCTGACTGTTAGAAGGAAAACTAACAAACAGAAAGGACACCCACACCAAAACCCCATCAGTATGTCACCATCATCAAAGACCAAAGGCAGATAAAACCACAAATATGGGGAAAAAGCAGTGCAGAAAAGCTGGAAATTCAAAAAATCAGAGCGCATCTCCCCCTCCAAAGGAACGCAGCTCATTGCCAGCAATGGAACAAAGCTGGATGGAGAATGACTTTGACGAGTTGAGAGAAGAAGGCTTCAGTCGATCAAACTTGTCAGAGCTAAAGGAGGAACTACATAACCAGTGCAAAGAAACTAAAAACCTTGAAAAAAGAACGGATGAATGGATAACTAGAATAATCAATGCAGAGAAGACGTTAAAAGAACTGACAGAGATGAAAACCATAACACAAGAACTACGTGACAAATGCACAAGCTTCAGTAACCAACTCAATCAACTGGAAGAAAGAGTATCAGAGATTTAAGATCAAATGAATGAAATGAAGCGAGAAGAGAAGTGTAGAGGAAAAAGAGTAAAAAGAAATGAACAAAGCCTCCAAGAAATATGGGATTATGTGAAAAGACCAAATCTACGTCTGATTCATGTGCCTGAAAGTGATGGTGAAAATGGAACTAAGTTGGAAACCACTCTGCAGGATATCACCCAGGAGAACTTCCCCAACCTAGTAAGGCAGGCCAACATTCAAATTCAGGAAACACAGAGAACACCACAAAGATACTCCTCAAGAAGAGCAACTCCAAGACACATAATTGTCAGATTCACCAAAGTTGAAATGAGGAAAAAATGTTAAGGGCAGCCAGAGAGAAAGGTTGGGTTACACACAAAGGGAAGCCCATCAGACTAATAGCAGATCTCTCGGCAGAAACTCTCCAAGCCAGGAGAGAGTGGGGGCCAATATTCAACATTCTTAAAGAAAAGAATTTTCAACTCAGAATTTCATATCCAGCCAAACTAAGTTTCTTAAGTGAAGGAGAAATAAAATCCTTTAGAGACAAGCAAATGCTGAGCGATTTAGTCACCACAAGGCCCACCCTACAAGAGCTACTGAAGGAAGTGCTAAACATGGAAAGGAAAAACAGGCACCAGCCATTGCAAAAACATGTCAAAATGTAAAGTCCATCGATGCTAGGAAGAAACTGCATCAACTAGCGAGCAAAATAAACAGCTAATATTGTAATGACAGGATCAAGTTCACACATAACAATATTAACCTTAAATGTAAATGAACTAAATGGTCCAATTAAAAGACACAGACTGGCAAATTGGATAAAGAGTCAAGACCCATCAGTTTGCTGTATTCAGGAGACCCATCTCACATGCAGAAACACACATAGGCTCAAAATAAAGGGTTGGAGGAAGATCTACCAAGCAAATGGAGAACAAAAAAAAACAGGGGTTGCAATACTAGTCTCTGATAAAACAGACTTTAAACCATCAAAAATCAAAAGAGACAAAGAAGTCCATTACATAATGGTAAAGGGATCAATTCACAGGAAGAGCTAACTATCCTAAATATATATGCACATATTACAGGAGCACCCAGATTCATAAAGCAAGTCCTTAGAGACTTACAAAGAGACTTAGACTCCCATACAATAACAGTGGGGACTTTAACACCCCACTGTCAACATTAGACAGATCAACAAGACAGAAAGTTAACAAGGATATCCAGGAATTGAACTCAACTCTGCACCAAGCAGACCTAATAGACATCTACAGAACTCTCCACCCCAAATCAACAGAATATACATTCTTCTCAGCACCACATCGCACTAACTCCAAAATTGACTATATAGTTGAAAGTAAAGTACTCCTCAGCAAATGTGAAATAACAGAAATTATAACAAACTGTCTCTCAGACCACAGTGCAATCAAACTAGAACTCAGGATTAAGAAACTCAATCAAAACCACTCAACTACATGGAAACTGAACAACCTGCTCCTGAATGACTACTGGGTACATAACAAAATGAAGGCAGTAATAAAGATGCTCTTTGAAACCAATGAGAACAAAGATACAACATACCAGAATCTCTGGGACACATTACACATTTAAAGCAGTGTGTAGAGGGCAATTTAAAGCATTAAATGCCCACAAGACAAAGCAGGAAAGATCTAAAATTGACACCCTAACATCACAATTAAAAGAACTAGAGAAGCAAGAGCAAACACATTCAAAAGCTAGCAGAAGGCAAGAAATAGCTAAGATCAGAGCAGAACTGAAGGAGATAGAAACACAAAAAACCCTCCAAAAAATCAATGAATCCAAGAGCTGGTTTTTTGAAAAGATCAAGTAAATTCATAAACTGCTAGCAAGACTAATAAAGAAGAAAAGAGGGAAGAATCAAATAGATGCAATAAAAAATGATAAAAGGGATATCACCACCAAACCCACAGAAATGCAAACTACCATCAGAGAAAACTATAAACACCTCTACGCAAATAAACTAGAAAACCAAGAAGGAATGGATAATTTCTTGGACACTTACACTCTCCCAAGTCTAAACCAAGAAGAAGTTGAATCCCTGAATAGACCAATAGCAGCCTCTGAAATTGAGGCAATAATTAATAGCCTACCAACCAAAAAAAGTCCAGGACCAGACAGATTCACAGCCGAATTCTACCAGAGTTATAAGGAGGAGTTGGCACCATTCCTTCTGAAACTATTCCAATCAACAGAAAAAGAGGGAATCCTCCCTAACTCATTTTAGGAGGCCAATATTATTCTGATACGAAAGCATGGCAGAGACACAACAAAAAAAGAGAATTTTAGACCAATAACCCTGATGAACATCGATGCAAAAATCCTCAATAAAATACTGGCAAACCAGATCCAGCAGCACATCAAAAAGCTTATCCACCATGATCAAGTGGGCTTCATCCCTGGAATGCAAGGCTGGTTCAACATACACAAATCAGTAAACGTAATCCAGCATAGAAACAGAACCAAAGACAAAAACCACATGATTATCTCAGTAGATGCAGAAAAGGCCTTTGACAAAATTCAACAGCCCTTCATGCTAAAAGCTCTCAATAAATTCGGTACTGATGGAACATATCTCAAAATAATAAGAGCTATTTATGACAAACCCACAGCCAGTATCATACTGAATGGGCAAAAACTGGAAGCATTCCCTTTGAAAACTGGCATGAGACAGTGATGCCCTCTCTCACCACTCCTATTCAACATAGTGTTGGAAGTTCTGGTCAGGGCAATCAGGCAAGAAAAAGAAATAAAGGGTATTCAGTTAGGAAAAGAATAAGTCAAATTGTCCCTGTTCGAAGATGACAGGATTCTATATTTAGAAAACCCCATTGTCTTAGCCCAAAATCTCCTTAAGCTGATAAGAAACTTCAGCAAAGTCTCAGGATTCAAAATCAATGTGCAAAAATCACAAGCATCCTTATACACCAGTAACAGACAGACAGGGAGCCAAATTATGAATGAACTCCCATTCACAATAGCTTCAAAGAAACATAAAATACCTAGGAATCCAACTTACAAGGGATGTAAAGGACCTCTTCAAGGAGAACTATAAACCACTGCTCAGTGAAATAGAGGAAGACACAAACAAATGGAAGAACATACCATGCTTATGGATAGGAAGAAGCAATATTGTGAAAATGGCCATACTGCCCAAGGTAATTTATAGATTCAAGGCAACCCCCATCAAGTTACCAATGACTTTCTTCACAGAACTGGAAAAAACTGCTTTAAAGTTCATATGGAACCAAAAAAGACCCTGTATTGCCAAGACAATCCTAAGCCAAAGAACAAAGCTGGAGGCATCACACTACCTGACTTCAAACTATACTACAAGGCTACAGTAACCAAAACAGCATAGTACTGGTACCAAAACAGAGATATAGACCAATGGAACAGAACAGAGCCCTCAGAAATAATACCACACATCTACAACCATCTGATCTTTGACAAACCTGACAAAAACAAGAAATGGGGAAAGGATTCCCTATTTAATAAATGGTGCTGGGAAAATTGGCTAGCCATAAGTAGAAAGCTCAAACTGGATCCTTTCCTTACTCCTTATATGAAAAGTAATTCAAGATGGATTAGAGACTTAAATGTTAGACCTAAAACCATAAAAACCCTAGAAGAAAATCTAGGTAATACCATTCAGGACATAGGCATGGGCAAGGTCTTCATGTCTAAAACACCAAAAGCAACAGCAACAAAAGCCAAAATTGACAAATGGGATCTAATTAAACTAAGGAGCTTCTGCACAGCAAAAGAAACTACCATCAGAGTGAACAGGCAACCTACAGAATGGGAGAAAATTTTTGCAATCTATTCATCTGACAAAGGGCTAATATCCAGAACATATAAATAACTCATTCAAATTTACAAGGAAAAAACAACCCCATCAAAAAGTGGGCAAAGGATATTAGCAGACACTTCTCAAAAGAAGACATTCATACAGCCAACAGACACATGAAAAAATGCTCATCATCACTTGCCATCAGAGAAATGCAAATCAAAAGCACAATGAGATACCATCTCACACCAGTTAGAAGGGCAATCATTAAAAAATCAGGAAACAACAGGTGCTGGAGAGGATGTGGAGAAATAGGAACACTTTTACACTGTTGGTGGAACTGTAAACTAGTTCAACCATTGTGGAAAACAGTGTGGCGATTCCTCAAGGATCTAGAACTAGAAATACCATTTGACCCAGCCTTCCCATTACTGGGGATATACCCCAAAGGATTATAAGTCATGCTGCTATAAAGACACATGCACACATATGTTTATTGTGGCACTGTTCACAATAGCAAGGACTTGGAATCAACCCAAATGTCCATCAGTGACAGACTAGATTAAGAAAATGTGGCACAGATACACCATGGAATACTACGCAGCAATAAAAAAGGATGAGTTTGTGTCCTTTGTAGGGACATGGATGCAGCTGGAAACCATCATTCTCAGCAAACTATCGCAAGAACAGAAAACCAAATACCGTATGTTCTCACTCATAAGTGGGAGTTGCACAATGAGATCACTTGGACACAGGAAGGGAATCATCACACACCGTGTCCTATTGTGGGGAGGGGAGAGGAGGGATAGCATTAGGAGATATACCTAATATAAATGACAAGTTAATGAGTGCAGCACACCATCATGGAACATGTATACATATGTAACAAACCTGCATGTTGTGCACATGTACCCTAAGTATAATTAAAAAAATTAGACGGATTTTAAAAATAGACGGATTTTAAAAACACTACATTTTTTTTTTTTGTCCAACACATTCTCTTAGGGAAAAATAACATTAAAAAATAATATGTTAAATTCTGACTCAGTTAAGAAAATTTTGAGCTTTCTAACCATCCCTCAGATCCCTCTTAGTCTGTTCGGGATGTCGAGGATACTACCCTGTCTTCCCCTATTTATTCTGCTCTTTGTCAGAGCTGTTGCTGTAGCCTCTCCATTTTAGCCCTCTCCCCATCACCCTCTTCTACTTTATCTCTTCTTATGTGGCACTCTCAACTTCCAGGAAAAGAACGTTTATTTATTTATTTTTTAAAACCTCCTCCCCTTTCACTCAAACCAATTTTGAATCAGTGTTTTCAACTCTCCCTTGCAATGAATTCTGCCTTACTCTCTAGGATCTTTCTTTATGCATATAAACGTCTTGCAGTTCTGCTTCACTGGACTTTGCCAGGTCATGTGGCTATTGAGAATTTGGAATGCAGCCAGTCCAAATTGAGTAGGCCAGGAACTATAGAATATACGTAGGATTTTTAAGATTTAATATTTTACAAAGTAAAATAGCTCATTAAAATATTTTATATTGATTACACAATGAAATTATAATCTTTTTAATCTGTTAAGTTAATGAAAATATAATATTGAAATCAATTTTACCTGTTTCTTCTTGTTTTTTTTTTTTAATGTGGCTACTAGAAAGTTTAAAATGACATTTATGGCTCATGTTTCTATTGGACAATGTTGTCCTACAGTGTCATGATACTTTTACATAGCTGAGACTAGAGAATATATCTACCAGGGGAGTTCTCATCCATTCTTATTTTATTTATCCATCCATCCATTCATTTATGTAACATATACTAATTAGGTTTTATGAGTATAGTGATGGAAAAAAAAACACAGTCATCCTCTTCAGTTATCTTAAAGCTTAGTGAAGGAAAAAAAAAATCATTTACCAAATATTTCACCAGTAAATGTATAATTAGAAGCTGTGTTAAATACTAAGTTGGAAAGACATACAGTAGTCCCCCTTATCTGCAGGAGATACGTTGTAAGATCCCCAGTGGATGCCTGAAACCAAGGATAGTACTGAACTTGACTGCTGTTAATCAGAACATGTTTCTGTTTATGTATCCCATCCACAAATTTAATGCCTTTTTCATCTTAACTAAACACTTACTATGCACTGTGGCTGTAAGTCTTGTAGTTGAAGTTCCACAGCAAAGCTAGCATATATTTCTTTTTCCCTTCTCAATTTCATGGACATAAGATTTGTTCTTACTGCAGATCTTAGCAGTCTCAGTATACAGTTTTTTGTTTGTTTGTTTGTTTCCTTAAGTCAAGAACTTTCACCTTTTTAATTAAAAGGAAGCACTTTGCAGCTTCTCTTTGACATATCCAAATTGCCAGCATTACTACCCCTGCACTTTGGGGTCACTACTAAGTAAAATAAGGGTTACTTAACACAAGCACTGTGATACTGTGACAGTTGATCTAATAACCAAGAGGGTTACTGAGTGACTAAGGAAAAGGTAGCATACACAGTGTGGATATGCTGGATGATTCATGTCCCAGGCAGGGTAGAGTCGGACACTGCAAGATTTCATCACATAACTCAGAAAGGCATGCAATCTAAAACTTACGAATTGTTGATTTATTGAATTTGCCATTTAATTTTTTTTAAATGGCAGTTGACTGTGGGTAATTGAAATTTTAGAAATCTAAATTGTGGATTGGGAGCAGGGTGTGGGGGGACCTACTTCTATAAGGAATACCCGAGACTGGGTAAGTTATAAAGAAAATACTTTATTCAGCTCATGGTTTTGCAGATTGTACAAGAAGCATGGTACCAGAATTTGGTTCTGATGAGGGACATAGGAAGCTTGCTCTCATGGCGGAAAGTGAAGGGGAGGGAGCAGGCATCGCATGGAGAGAGGAAGGAAGCAAGAGTGGGAGACAGGAGTAATGTGCCAGGCTCTTTTCAGCAATCAGTTCTTATGGGAACTAATGGAGTGAGAACTCATTCATTACTGCAAGAATGGCACCAAGCTATTCATGAGGAATCTGTTCCCATGACCAAAACACCTCCCATCAGTCTCCACCTTCAACACTGGAGATCACAATTCAACATGAGGTATGAAGGGGACAGATATCCAAGCTACGTTAATGACTATATGGATTATAAGAGCCAGACAGAAGGGAACCTAGTGTAGACTTTGTTTGTGGAGTATAAAGAAATGCATCTCTAAGGGACTGGCCATTTGGCCTCATAGCTAAAGGATGAGCAGAGGTTAAACTAGGACACAGTGGGATAAAAAGAGAGAGAGTATCATCTCAGGTGAGCCTTTTCAGGACGTTGGAGCAAGAGGGATTATGGCACCAAAACAGAACAAGATAAAAGCAGTTGTCCAAATGAAGTTAGAGAGGTAAAGGCCAAATCACAAAATCTTGAGGAGACAAGTGGCTGGAGGGAGACAACATCAGCAATGGCTTTTGCAAAGTTGTATTGACATGGTTGAAGCTGGTGGGCAATTTTTGTTAGGGTAAGGGGCTCTATAAAGGTCATTTGTTGTTGTTTGTTATGTTGTTTGTTTTTCTTCCTTTGGCACAGCTTTGAAAATGTGCCATGAAAATGTTGAAATGCCAGATTTTTTTTTTCTCTAGAGTTTAACTGCAGAGCTCTTTTTGGGCAAGGTTATTTGCACTTCATCATGCCAAGGTAAACATTCCATAAGGATAGAAAAGAAGAGGACTTTCTGGAATTTATATGTAACCTTCACACCTCCCACCCTGAGAGCCAGGCAGGAATCCAACTGAAAGAACCAAAAGAAAAAAAAAAAAGAGAGAGAGAAAAGAAAAAGAAAAAGTTTCTTAAGGGGAAAGAAGGGATCTTTTTTGTTATTCATTCCCATTAGAAGATTTTTTTTTGTTTATGAGCTCTTCTCTATGAAAATCTTGGTGGATTTGTTTTGTTGTTATTTTTATTTTGTTTTTGTTTTTTATAAGACAGATTCTTTACTTGATTATTACTAAACATTGGCACCAGTTCTGAGAATGATTGTGGTAATACATGCAAAAGCATAATTTGTTATAAAGTGCTAGATAAAAATTATTTCTGTGATGCTTAATCAGTGAAGATCACAGCCTCCTGCTCATATGCTCTCTGCATTACTTATACATACCCTCTTTTATTCAAATGAGTGAGGAAAGAAAAGGAAAAGACTTCATAGTGAAAGATACAGCAAGTCATTTCCCATAGCTGTAAACTTCATCCACTTAAACTACAAATTATTCTGGGAAAAGATCTAAAAATAACCATAAATCTGTAGGAATGCATGGGAAATTATTGTTAATGCAGAATTGCTTTTTGTATTTTTGTCTCTGAAATAAACTACTTTCTGTTTTATTTTTTGGATAACACATGGTTAACAGGTTTAGGACATTATATAACATTAGGGAGACTGACCTATTTCCTGACGTGCTATGCAGATCATGTTCAAAATATGCTTTATCATACTTGCAGCAAAAAAAAGTATGCACTGGAAACGTGTCACTGCAGTTTTTTGTGTTTTTTTTTTTTTGAGAAAACCAAATATATTTACTTATTTATAAGACTTTTCAGAAAAACTTTTCCAAATAACATAAAAAGAAAACTTGGAAACAAATTAAAATTTTCCAAGTGGAATCAAAGTTTAAAAACAATTAGATTATGAATAAGAATACATACCTGAAAAACTATTTAATGATGTTGATTTTTAGATTAGAATGGATTATCCAATTTATGGGTATGCAAGGTTCACTATCCCTTGCCCTTTTGTCTCTTCTGATACCAGCAGCTTTGTTTCTTATAATCGCTCAGTCATCTTTAGCTTGTTTTCTTTCCCTTTCTTTCTGGAAGAAAAGCAGAGGAGTTATCAAAGTTAGTGAAAAGCAGAACACATCAGTTTCTTTTAAAGAACAAGTTAAAATCTGGGCCCAGTGACCTCCCCATTCTTTTCATTGCATACAAAAACAAGTTACTATCTTCAAGAATGACAAATTAGCTATACTAAATTATAAGCTCTGGCCAGAATCATTTATCCATGCTCATCCAAGCATTTCCATGAGTAAGTAAATGCCCAGGATGCTCTATATGAGAAATTTAACTTGAACGTTTAACAAGAACATCTTTTGCCAGATTATTTTCTTTAACAATCTCCTTATTCATATTGGATACTAAAGAATCTCTCTACTACTTTAAGAATTATGTCAAAATCTAAAATCTTCATAACTCCAGGTTGTGTGATAAATTTTAAATTCTTGTGATGAAGATGTTGAGAGACAGAGAGTCTGAGCTTTCTTTCTGAGTGTCTCCTTCCTAATGACTTCAGAAACCTGGAATAATCTCAATAGGACCAGAGTCAGGCACCTGCCTTTCTATGCTGTGTTGTAAAAATTTTGCATTTAGGATTGTTGAACAAGCACAGTTTTGATTTTTAAAAAATTCTTTTTTAATTTTGGTAGGTACATAGTAGGTGTATGTATCTATGGGGTACATGAGATATTTTAATAAATGCAAACAATGTATAATAATCACATCAAGGTAAATAAGATATCCATCACCTCAAGCATTTATCCTTTGTGTTACAAGCAATCTAATTGTAGTCTGTTATTTTAAAATGAATAAAAAGCTACTGTTGACTGTAGTCACTCTGTTGTGCTATAAAAGACTAGATGTTATTTATTCTATCTAACTATATTTTTATACCCACTAACCATTCCTGCTTCCCCTATCACCCTCCACTACTTACTTCCCAACCTCTGGTAACAATCATTCTACTCTCTATCTTCACGAGTTCAATTGTTTTAATTCTTAGCTCCCACAAATGAATGAGAACATGTAAAATTTGTCTTTCAATGCCTGACTTATTTCACTTAACATGAATTCTGGTTCCTTCCATGTTGATGCAAACGACAGAATCTTATTCTTTTGGAAGGCTGAATAGTACTCCATTGTATATATGTACCACATTTTCTTTATCCATTTATATGTTGATGGACACTTCAGTTTCTGCCAGATCTTTTCTATTGTGAATAGTGCTGCCATAAACATGGGAGTATATTCTCTCGTTGATTTACTGATTTCTTTCTTTTGAGTATATATACCTAGCAGTGGGACTGCTGAATCATATGATTTAGTTTTCTGAGGAGCCTCCAACTGTGTCCATAGTGGTTGTACTAATTTACATTACCACCAACAGTGTACAAGGGTTCTCTTTTCTCCACATCCTTGCCAACATTTGTTATTGCCTGTCTTTTAGATAAAAGCCATTGTAACTGGGATGAGATGATTTATGGTTGTAGTTTTGATTTGTGTTTCTCTGATGATCAATGATTTTGAGCACTTTTTCAAATGACTGTTCGCCATTTGGATGTCTTTTTTTGAGAAATGCCTATTCAGATCTTTTGACCGTTTTTTAAATGGGATGATTAGACTTTTTTTTCCTGTAGGGTTGTTTGAACTCTTTACATATTCTGGTTATTATTCCCTTGTCAAATGCACAGTTTGTAAATATTTTCTCTCATTCTGTAAGTTGTCTCTTCACTTTGTTTATTGAATCCTCTGTTATGCAGAAGCTTTTTAACTTGATGTGATCCCATTAAGCACAGTTATGATTTATAAAAGTAGATTTTTGTTACCAAATAGAGTGCCGATTACAGTACTAGGCTGAGAAACAGCATGACCAAACCCCTGAGATAAGAGAGAGCTTGGCTTATTCAGAGCAATGCAAATGCTATTGTTTATTATGATTGGAGTTTAGAACACAGAAAGGTGGGCACGATGACCTAGGGAGGTAAACAGGGGACCAATCATTATAGGCCCTAAATGCCATATTAAAGAGTTTTCAAGTCACTGTTTCTTGCCATTGAGGCTCCTTCTCCCTCCAGGGACGGCAAATACATTATTTCCCATGCTTCCACCATTCAGACCTACTCTGGTGGATGAGTGCTGCCAACTGTCACAATCTCAACTTTAGTTAGACCAAAATCCAAGCTCCAAGTCACCTGTTGCATCATTCCCTGCATCAACAGAAGGAACTCAATGAGCTGTTAACTATAGCTAACCAACCCACGTGCAATTCTCCAAAGATTTCAAATATCCAGACACGAACAAATAAACTGCTATGAAAATGTTTTTTGGTATACTGCATTGTCCATTCTAGATGAGTACTTGATAGTTTATAATGTCAATTAGGAGAAACAAGATGAAAAGAGGGTTCCACATTCAATCACTATTTACTGACACTCCATTTTGTGCAAGGCTAGGGGTTCTACTATACGCTAAATGATAAAAAGATAAATAAAGGGCCGGGCGCGGTGACTCACGCCTGTAATCCCTGCACTTTGGGAGGCCGAGGCGGGCGGATCACGAGGTCAGGAGATCGAGACCATCCTGGCTAACACGGTGAAACCCCGTCTCTACTAAAATACAAAAAATTAGCCGGGCGCGGTGGTGGGCACCTGTAGTCCCAGCTACTCGGGAGGCTGAGGCAGGAGAATGGCGCGAACCCAGGAGGCGGAGCTTGCAGTGAGCCGAGATGGTGCCACTGCACTCCAGCCTGGGCGACAGAGTGAAGACTCCGCCTCAAAAAAAAAAAAAAAAGATAAATAAAGTTCAGCTTCTGCTTGGAGAGAACTGATAATCTTGCCGAGTGACAACCTAGGCTTACTATGGAGGGAAATAGCTGGGATTTGGAGGGAACTAGAAAAAAAATTTAACACTTCTAGCTTGCACAATGCCTGGCTCAAAGTAGGTGCCTGGAAAATGCTGCTGCTGTTGATGAAGATGTTATACATGAAAGTGCCAGGAAAATTTTTTCTAACAGTGAGGAATATGGGGCATTTATTCTTTATGCAGAACTTTGAAGGCTGAATAAGATTTCAATAAGTAAAGATTTAGGACATGATCATTCCCAGCTGAGCCAACTTGATTAAATGAAATAGCAGGATTAGAAAGTTCAAGACAAGGTTTGTCCAGAAGGAAGCTCTCAAAGAAGCACAGTTCTCAGGGAAAGTGAAAAGCTCCTTAGGAAGCAGTTGCAACAGGCTAGGTGAGAGACAAGGAGGACCTTACCCAGACTTTGGCACATTCACCTTTGGTGCTTAGATGTCTGACTATCCCTTTATTTAAATCTAGGTATGAAGTCTGAGGTTGTGCTTTTCTAGGACATGACCCCAACTGTATGTCTTTGACGTTTACTTCATTTTAAAAATAAAATTGGCGTTTTTCAAATGAAAATCCCTTGTCTCTTTCTTTAGTCACAGTGTACCTTCAAATGTAGGGTCTCGTTGTCTACAAATTAAGATGTCTTAATTTTGTCAGTTTAGCTAAAGCTTCCCTTGTTTTAAAAGAGAAGCCAATTCAAGAAAAAGATCTACCAAGATGATCCACCCAAATGTACTACTTTTACAAGAACTTTGTTTTCACTCGTACATTCTGATTTGTTCTTTTTTTGAACTTCCACAGCTTGAGGAAGTTTACAACACATGCAAGTCCTTCATAGTTCTAGTCTTGTGTTAAATATAAGAGAAGGTCATGATCCAGATAACTTATTAGTTGAGATGATGCTCCGTTTTGTATTTTCATGAATTCAAATCCTTTTGTAAAACTCTAAGTTTTGTTTTATTTATCTTTCACTGCATGCCTTCCTTCAGATTTCCATGAAAAAGTACTTGGAAGCTTTAACTAATCTATGATATTTAACCCTGTTGGTAATATATGTGTGCTATGTTGAACATACATGGTTCTCCAATTTACTGTGTTTCTTTGTCTTTTCTCTGTGCGTAATTAGATTTTAACATGACAAATGTAGTAGGAAGTTTTCTACCTGATGAGATTTCCTGGCTGGAAATGTTTGGAAGCATCTAAAATTTTCTGCCTAATACTTCATCAAAATTACATGTAGGGCTGTGTCTGGAAGTACTCTTGGGAACCATGGAAAGGTTTTTATTGATGTTAAACAGTTGAAGATAGTAATTAACATAATAGTCTTCATATTTAGCAATAATACTTTAACTTTCTAAATAAACTCTTTTAACCTAAGGAATTCTCTTACAATACCTTATTTTCTTATGCTCTAAAAGTAAAGTCCTTCCTGTAGCTTAATAGTCTTACAGAGCCAGAAAACAAAGCCACTGCTCTTAATCTGAAAAAGGAAAATTTAACATCTTACTTATGCATGATAAATAATTAATTTGAGTTGGTTATTATGGTAAATTATCATTTACTCCCTAGTGTGTCAACTAATCAAGTTACTCCTTAAATGCACTAATTTCTAGAAAATCTTTTGGAATTTCCTAAGTGACATTGACATCCATGCAAAAGGAAGCATTTGTGCTGAAATAAACTTTCTTGTCAAGGTCAAAACAGATTATACTCTTCTGCTTCATTCTAATTTTTTGGTTTAACTTATCAGAATTATATTAAAATGCATTGTAAATTGTATTCTCTTCCTTGGAAATTTAGAAAGGTTTCTATATGGTTTGTTGACATTCCAAACACACTCCTCTTTCTCCTCCTTATATACCTCCTTTTAAGTGATCTCATCAACACTTGTGACTGTAAATAACACATTTATGTCAAGGCTCTCAGATTTATATCTCCAGCTAGAATCTTGTTTGTTCTCTGGGCCAGTATATCTTAATGCCATCCTGAAATTTGAATGTAAAGTCTCAAAAAGGTCTCAAACTTCACACTTCCCAAGCCAAACCCAGGCCAAATCCCTTTTTTCCACCCTTGAATACTTCAATTTCTATCCCAATCTAACTTTCTCAGTGAATGCCTCTGTCATGGAACTCATAGCAGTGAATGCAGTATCATTGGCCAAATAAAAATATGGAAATCATTTTTCTCCTAAACAACTCACCCAACCCTGGTGCTAGGTCAATTTTATCTCCAGAGCATATGTTTCTATCTCCTTTATCACTACCATTGTCCAAGTCATTATCACCTCTTGATTATACCACCACAGGAGTGTCCAAATTTGCCCTCTGAGAGAAGGCCAACTCACTTGCCCTCTTACACTTCTTCCTTTTTATTCTTCTCACAGCAATCAGAATAAGCATTTTAAATCATTTCTCTAATGACATTACTTCTCTGCTTAAAATTCCTTAAAAATCTTCTTGTTGTACAGAGAATAAAGACCAAAATGTTTAGCATGATTTGTAAGTCCCTGCAAAATTCAGACTTTGTCTACTCTTCACCTACCCCCCATGCCACTATGCCCCTTGCTCACTGTTCCCTAGTTACATTGACCTCTGTTAAGGTCTTCAGTGTGCCAAGCTCCTTCCTGCCACAGCTCTTGCCCCTACTGGCACATCTTTCCCCCTTACTCTACATCCCTGGTGCCATCGCATCACTTAGATATCCATCGGTGCCACTTCCTATTCTGAAGCATGTCCTCCTCCTTAATCTCTCCCATGATCTCCTCTTCTTTTCTTTCAAAGCACTAATATAAGCTATTTACTTGTTACTTATATTTTTTCTGTTAACCTTAAGCATCATGAAAGTAGGAGACATGGCTGGTTTGTTATGACTATCCCCTAACAACGAGGATACATTTTGAGAAATGTGCCTTTAAGTGATTTCATCATTGTGTGACATCATAGAATGAATAATACTTACACAAACCTAGATGATATAGCCTATTACACAGTTAGGGTATGTGGTATAGCCAATTGCTTCTAGGCTATAAACCTGTACAGCATATTACTGTACTATATACTATAGGGAATTGTAACACATTGGTAAGTATTTGTTAGTGTGTATGTATATATGTATGTATATATACGTGTATATATGTATATATATGTGTGTGTGTATATATATGAAACAAAAGGGGCCAAACTCATCCTTTTATAAGGAAGTCACTCCTGTGATTAAAAAAACTCATATATATATATATACACACACACGCACAAATATATATGTACACACACGAAAATATATATGTATACATACACAAATATATGGTATTATAATCTTATAGAACCACCATCATATATGTGGTCCATTGTTGACTGAAATGTTGTTATGTGGTGCATGATTGTATATAGCCAGCACCAAATAGCATGCCTAATACATATTAAGTACTCAATAAGTATTTTTGAATGAGTAAATAGATGAATACGTCGACAAATAAATCACGTAAAATCTTACTTCATGATAGCAAGTGTGCAAGGAATATCACATTTCCATGTATTGGGTAAAATCTGTTGCTGAGGTCTCAATTCATTCTGTGGAGTGAGGAAATTCAAACTCATATTTTTTGGAGGAGCACTCTTCTCTAGAGGCATATCAGGACTGTGGAGGCTCATGCAGTGCCCATAAAATAAGGAAATGGCTCTCATCCTCATCTCTTAATTTAATTAACCCATTTATGGCTAGTGTTCCATTATTGCAACGCTAAGCTTGTGAGAGCTATTTATATCCTACTGCTCAAGGTCATTGCCAAGGTCTGATTTTTCACATGCACATACAAAAATTGCAACCTCTGATATAAATGGGTTAAAGAGGTTTTTACTATCATACTGCCTAGCCCTTAAAGAGAGGCTACTCTGCTGCTCTCAGGTGATGCTTGAGCAAATAAATCTTTGCTAATTGCAATGAGCCTCAGTGTCTAAGATCCACCCTTTTCTTGGATTCACAGCCACTTCTTTCTAAAGCTTGCCATTTCCCAGGACACTGACCAGGGGCAGGGCTCAGATCTCTCTGTCCTTGTTGTCATATTCTGAGCAGTAAGCTTTGGCTATAAGTGTACATTTGAGTTCAACTGATGCAAAGTATAACAGGTAACAACACCCGAATGAGATTTGTTAATATATGCTTCTGCCAAACACAACACATTATTGTAAATGATGAAGCCAACTTTGTGGAATTAGAATTATTGACATTTTGCTATACTGTTAATGGAAACATAAATGTTTGCAGACTACTATAATTAACAAGTAACAGAGATCTGATATAACATCTAATCCCACTCCACTAAAGGATTTTATGAAAATTCTTGTTTGTGTAGAGAAATTCTCCCTCTGTATCTCTACGGACTCTTCTCTTTTTGCCTTTCTTAGTCTGTTTTGTGCTGACATAACAGAATATCACGGACTGCATAATTTATAATGAACATAAATTTATTCACTCGTAGTTCTGGAGGCTAGGAAACCCAAGATCAGGGGCCGGTGTCTGGTGAGGGTCTTCTTGCTGCATCATCTCATGGAAGAACGGCAAAGAGAGGGCAAAAATGAGAGACAAAACGGGGCCAAACTCATCCTTTTATATGGAATTCACCCCTATGATTAAAAGAACTCACTCCCATAATAATGGCATTAATTTATTCGTGAGGCAGAGCCCTCATAGACTAATCACCTTTTAAAGTCCTCACCTCTCAACACTGCCACATTGGGGAATCAAGTTTCCAACATATGAACATTGGAAGACACAGTCAAACAGTCAAACCAGAGCATACTTCCCCTGGTGTCCCAAATTTATGTCCTTCTTACATGCAAAATACACTCAATTCATTCCAATAGCTCCCAAAATCTTAACTCATTCCAGCATCAGCTCAACAATTCAAAATCTAAAATCTCATCTAAATCAGATATGAGACTCAAGAAACAATTCATCTTGAGGCTAATGTCCCTCATACTGTAAACCTGTGAAATCAAAACAAGTTATCTACATCTAAAATACAGTGACCCCTGCCCCCTTATTCTTGGAGGATACTTTCCAAGACCCCCAGTTGATGCCTATACATATTATGTTTTTTCTTATAAAAAATATATATGATAAAGTTTAATTTATAAATTAGACATAGTGAAAGGTTAATAATTATAACAATAAAAGAATAATTATAACAATATACTGTAATAAAAGTTATGTCAATATTGTGTGTCTCTCTCTCTCTTATAATATCTTATTGCATTGTACTTACCTATTTTTGTACCATGAGTAACTGAAACTGCACAAAGCATAACCAGGGATTAGGGGAGACTCTATTATGCAATGGTGGGACAGGCATAAAATAGACATTCTCATTCCAAAAGAAAGAAAGAAACAAGAACAAAGAGGTAACTGATCCCAGTAAGTCTAAAATCCAACAGGATGAACAACATAAAATCTTGTCTCAGGAATAATCTTCCTTGACTCCACGTACAACCTTCTGGACACATTGTTGTAGGAACTGGGTCCTAAAGGCCTTGGGAAGCCCTGTCTCTGTGGTTTTGCTGAGTGTAGCAGCAGTTCTCATGAGTTGCAGGTGGGTGCCTGCAGCTCTCTCCGACTGGTGTTGCATGCTGAGAGCTCTATAGTTTATGAGTATCGTGGGTGACCCCACTCCCATGGCTCCACTAGGAACTGCCCTGGTGGGGACTCTCTCTAGTGGCTACAACTTTTGCAACAAGTTTCTGCCTGGGGACCCAGTTGCTCACAACATCCTTTGAAATCTTGATGGAGAAACCCACACTTACCCAGCTTCTGCATTCTGCATTTCTGCAGAATTAGCACCACGTGGACATCACTGGTTTACACCTTATGTCTTCCAGAAAAGCAGAACAAGCCACACCTGGGGCCAATTGAGCCATAGCTGCAGCAGTCAAGAAACTTGTGCCAGAATATGGGGAGCAGAGTCCTGAGGTGGCTCTGGGCAGTGAGCTCATGGTGGGCAACCAGGATACAAGCCCCGAAAGCATCTTGCTCTCCTAGAGCTCTGGGCCTGTGATAGGAGGGACAGCCTTAAAGTTCTCTAAAATGGCTTTGGAATCTTCCTCCCACTGTCTTAATAAATAGCACCTGACTTTCTTCTGTCCATGCTAATCCTTTTAATCACAGGATTGCTTGGTTGCACCCTTGTTTGTGTTCTTGTTCTCTACATGGCCAGGCTGAGAATTTTCCAGATTTTTACATTTTGCTTTCTTTCTTTTCTTTTCTGGTTTTTTTTTTTTTTTTTTTTTTTTTGAGACAGAGCCTTGCTCTGTCACCCAGGCTGGAGTGCAGTGGCGTGATCTTGGCTTACTGCAAGCTCTGACTCCCAGGTTCACGTCATTCTCCTGCCTCAGCCTCCTGAGTAACTGGACTACAGGTGCCTTGCTTTCCTTTTAATTATTAATTATGTGTTTAAATAATTTCTCTCCACTCTCATTTTACTATATGCAGCTAAAATAAGCGACATAGCTCCTTCATATTTTGCTTAGAAATTTATTCTGCCAGATGTTCTAGTTCATTTCTCTTAAATTCTGTCTTCCATAAAACCCTAGGAAACAATTCAGCCAAGTCCTTTCTAACTTTGCAATAAGGATGTCCTTGATTCCAGTGTCCAATAAAATATTCCTCATTCCCGTCTAAGACTTCATTGGAATGACATTTACTGCCCATATTTCTAATAGCACTCTGATCATGACCATTTCAATAATTTCTAAGAAGTTCTATACTTCCCCTATAATTATCTTCTTCTGACTCTTCACTAGGATTGTCCTGAAAGCTCTGTTCACAGCAATACAGGCTTTTCCCAGCCTGCTCCTCCAAACTCTTCCAGCCTCTGCGCATTATCCAGTTCCAAAGCCGTGTCTACATTTTCAGGTATTTGTTTAGAAATACCCTACTTCTCTGGTATACATTTTCTGTCTTACTCTGTTTTATACTGCTATACTAAACACCACAGATTGGGTAATTTATAATAAACATAAATTTATTGGCTAACAATTGTATAGACTTGGAAGTCCAAGATTAGGGGCTGGCAGCTGGTGAGGATCTTCTTGCTGCATCATCCCATGACAGAAAGTGGAAAGGGCAAAGAGAGGGCAGCAGAGAGACAGAGAGAAAGGCCAAACTTTTTTTTTTTTTTAAATAAGGAATTCACTCCTACAATAATGATGGCTGCATCATTATTGGCTGCATTGAGGATCAAGTTTCTGACATGTGAACTTTGGGGGACACATTCAAACCATAGAAATGCCTCAACTCATTTTGTATTTAAATTGTCATTTCTTTATATCAAGACTCTTAAAAAGCATTAAAAATTTTAAACAAGAGGGCCTATCAATTGGTTATTTCATTTTTTTCCAAGCAAATACATTTTAATTTTATAATGCTTGAAAAATATCAAAAGATATGAAGAAGAAATTAACAATCACCCATAATCCTACCCTCAGCAATAACCAATGCCATCAAATCTTTATTATGACAGCTTAATCTCACCTGCTATGTGAAATGCTTTCAGTCAGTTACCCACTAACGAGGAATATTTTGTCATCTGAATATGTTGAATTTTGCTACTTTATGACCCTTTCTGAGCACCTTCTGACCACTGCCTCTAATTTCTATTTGACCTTAGGTAGTGGATTGGTTTCTATCTCAAGTCCTTTTGGAGAGGAGACCAGCTTCTAGTTTAATTTCCACCAACAAAATGACTTTCTATTGGAGAATATCAAATATGTCTTCATACTTCATCATCAATATTATTAAATACCGCTTCTGACTATAATAGTTACATGACTATTCGACCATTTTATCTCTACTGTCATGTAGGCCAACACTTTAAATATAGAATTATAGTCATAATAAAGCAATTCTGCACATCAACATGTATAGTAAGTGACTCAAAGTCCTGGTTATATAACTCTAAGTGGCTCTGATGTTGCCACCTACTTCAATTGCCACAGTCACAGAGCTCAAAGAAGTAATTTACTTATTCTCTGAAAGAATGATTGTAGTAGTTGTCAGATGTAGTCACGAAATATTTGAAACTTTTCATCTTCTGGGTACATGATAAGAGGACACTTTCTCCCTATTTTTGAATCTAGGAACAGGCATGTGGCTTGTTTTGGCCAGTGAAACGTAAACCAACTTTTAAAACTTAATGTATGAATTATCACATTCTTCTCTATGACTACAGAGCATGTATTCAGATGGTGGCAGCTCCGTCAGTCTGTGTTGCAGAATTAGAGAAACAAATAGCCTCCAAATGACCTGCAGTGGACATGAAGCATGAGTGAGAAACACATATTGGTTGTTTAGGCGACTGAAACTAGGATTATTTTTACTACTATGTTGTAACGAAGACTTTCCTGAGAAAACCACCCTGCCAATAAAAGTCAGATGTGCTCAAATGGAGAGCATATGTCGAATCCAGGAGAAAGCTGTCCCTAAGGTTATCTTATTTTATCTCATGAGATCATCTGAAAGTTTCATGTCTGCATGCCGAAATTTAGCTTGCTAACATTTAACTTGACATAGCTCCCTAGACATAGGAAAAACTAAAATACTCTAAAATCTGATCTATCATAGTGACACTCTTCCTCACAGGGATTTTACGAAGGGACAGGAAGGGAAGGGGTAGAATGGAGCTGTAATTCCCTCCTGCACATCCAGCAGAGCTTATATGCTTAATAAAAAAGCACAAAATATATATTTGATGATGCCAAGTACCAACCATCAAAGGATAGAAATATGCTAGTACTGTTACATCAAAGTTTGGTTGTCATGCTTTATCTGAAAAGGACTAAATCAAATTATAAATTGGAAGGAAATGATAAGAGGTGTTTTTTTAAAATGTAAGAAATCTTAGGAAAACAAAAATACATGCCAATTTTTCAAACACTAGGACTGCAGAAACTCTATGAAATATTGTGATTTTCTGGATATTCAAGATTGCTTTGTAGAGCCTGATGCGGAATTTAAAACTATATTACACATCCCCCCTAGATAAACCATTAGGAAAAAATTCTCATGACTTATAAATCATTGAAGGCTTTTTAATTTTTCTCAGTAAATAGTCTTGTTGACATATTAAAATCTACAAGATACTCAGATTTTACCAATCATCTTCAAAATATAAAATTGTATGCTGTCAATACATTCAAGATTACCTGAATATTTTGGTAAAATATGACAATATTTATTTAAAGCAGTGCAAGAATGGACTAATACAAATTGAATCTTGGTGCACCAAATACAATTGTAATGTTCAGATTACTTTAAAGCCTTGGTTGAAAGTGCATAATATGGAAGCATATATTTGGAAGTCATTTTACAACTATGCATTAAAATGAATTTTCCATCTCATTTAATGTTTTATGGTGTGATTTTAATGGCTGTTCTCCTAAATACCACCACTATTCAAATTTACTTTTGAAGACAAATGTAGTTTTTTTAACTTTTTAACAGCCTTTCAGATGCAGAAATTTTAATTCTGGTTTGTGTGGCTCTTGCTTAGAGATAGAGTCTATAAAATATTTTCATAGGTTGGCAATCATTAAATGCATGTTTATTCATTGGGTTGCTGTGGTTATATTTTTGCAAAATTTCTATTGAATTTCTTAAAGACTTTAAATGGTGTCTATGTTTTTCTGTCATTTTCTTTCAGTTTCCATTTCATTAAAGTTTCTTAAGTACTTTACTCAGCACGGTCTGCAAGTTATCCTTCAAAAATAAAAGTTACAATAACCCTGCTTCAAATACACTGATCCAATCTTTTAGTTCTATAACTTTAGTCTTTTATGTCCTTGTATATCTTTTGTAACAAAATTTAACACACCAAGATTTCCACAAGATCTAGTAGCATTTGGCAGATAATAATGCATGTGTGTGTTTGAATATCTTCTGGAGCCAGTTTTCCTAAGATTTCTTTAAATAATGGCCTATAGTCTGTCTTTAGTGGACTAAACAAACTGCAACATTTGAGAGTGTGACTATTTGTAATCAAATATATTACACGATTGACATTTTACAATCCAACATTTCATACTAACTAAGCAACAATAAAACTGCAATGGTTACCCAGCAAAGGATCATAGCACTGCATATATTTAGAAATCTTCGAGGAAGCTGCAATCAGATGTTGTTACAATCCCAATAGAAACAATTACCTTGAAATGTCATTATAAATTTTTATACAAATTACTCACAATTCTGAGGACTTTTTTTTTTTTTTTTTTTTTGAGACGGAGTCTCTGCCGCCCCGGCTGGAGTGCAGTGGCCGGATCTCAGCTCACTGCAAGCTCCGCCTCCCGGGTTCACGCCATTCTCCTGCCTCAGCCTCCCGAGTAGCTGGGACTACAGGCGCCCGCCACCTCGCCCGGCTAGTTTTTTGTGTTTTTTAGTAGAGACGGGGTTTCACCGTGTTAGCCAGGATGGTCTCGATCTCCTGACCTCGTGATCCGCCCGTCTCGGCCTCCCAAAGTGCTGGGATTACAGGCTTGAGCCACCGCGCTCGGCAATTCTGAGGACTTTTAATGTGTTTTTTTCTATGCTGTTCTGTATAAGAAAACTACTTAAAGTATATTTATAGATGTATATACGACAGTTACAAAAGTCAAAAATTGGCCAATTTGTAGATTGTGCATAGGTTAATACTTTTAAAACAAACAAACACAAAAATTAACTTTTTTTTTTTTCTTTGACAGGGTCTTGCTCTATTACCCAAGCTGGAGTACAATGGTGCAAACACAGCTCACTGCAGCCTTGACCTCCCAGGCTCAAGTGGTCTTCCTACCTCAGCCTCCTGAGTAGCTGGGACCACAGGAACATGCCACCATGCCTAATTAACTTTTTTACTTTTTGTAGAGATGTGGTCTCATTGTGTTGCTCAGACTGCTCTCAAACTCCTGGCCTCAAGTAATCCTCCTGCTTCAGCCTCCCAAAGTACGGGGATTACAGACATGAGCCACCATGCCTGAGCAAAAACATAAATTATTCTTCATTAGGAATTTGTTAAACCTGCCAAAGTGATGAAGTGGATATGTTCATTTATTCTTTGGGCTAGTTTTCTTTCCTTGAGCTTTTAATAAAGTCAACTTCAGGAATAAACTGTCAGTAAACCTGAGTTTCTTATTTCCTTTGTTACCAAAATGCCAGGGGTTTGGTCTAGGACCTGTTCCTTGCTATACAGAAAACCAGTCATGAGACAATGAATATTACCATGAAAGAAAGGCTTTAATCAGGTGATATCAGCTGAGGAGATGAGAGATAAGTCTCAAATCCTCTCCAACCAATTAAAATTGGGAATTTATATAAAAGGGAAGGAATTGCGCTACATGTGGGAAAACAGGAATAAGGGAGGGGGAGGGAAGTAATCATAATGAATAAAGGGTCTGTTGTCTCATTGTCTGGATGTGGTGACCTGGTGAGTTTCAGTTCCTTGATACTCAGAGCCCTGAGTTTTTGTTTTCTGAGGAAGGAACTCAGGCAATGTACGTTTCAAGCTTGAAGACCACGAGGGTCAATTTCTATATTTATTCAAAAAGATCATAAACATCAGTTCTAAGGGACAATTGGGGTGGTTTCAGTCCCCTCTTTCCACTTATCAGTTCCTCAATCCTGGGGAAATTGGTCATTGATCTTTCTGACTGCTTTATGCTGAAGAGGAGGCATCCTGGGATAATGATGAGAAATGAAAATTTCACACCTATAATTGGCAGTACTCATGAGTACCTGGCTGCCATTCAGCTTGTTGGAGCACAATGATATTTGTACTTTATTTGGTTTCAGAAGAACGTTTTAAGCCACATTGAGATTGGATGATTAATAAGATAGATAAACCAAATTTTAAAATACCAGATAATATGGAACAGATCCCCTGGAGAATCCAAGAGAACAATCCTAAGCCTATTAAAAAGTCTTCCTAATTCATTACATCTTGCATGCAAAGAACCAGCATTTGGGAGAGAAGAATAACCTGAAAAGTGCATGTTCCCTTTCTGAAGTATTATCGAGGGTCTTCAACTGGACTTTGAATGTTAACTTAAGCCTGTCCGAGGATTCACAAGAAAATCACTGTTTAACTTGGAGTTATTCCAAAGGGACTGGTTTTCCCTAAGTATGAAGAATCCGTGGCTTACCACCAGCTAACTTGACAGATTAGTGGATGGTCAGCGACACCTCAAAAGGGCTAACTCATTGTGGTTGCAGCTGGTCTTCAGACTGGTGGGATCTGTAGGTCTTCAGCATGATTTTGTCCTCAGCTTCAAAGAGTGTAGGGGCACATCTGTAAGAAACGGGTGCCTATTGGAAGCACACTCAGAGAGACTAGTTAATGTATTTCCCAATCATTTTATATATGATTTAGCTTCTGTTTCAGGGAAGGAAAAAAATCTTCAGAGGTCAGGAAGTTCAGGGGTCAGAGAAATGGTCTTCCATACAACATTTCAAAGGATCTAAGACCCAGCCTACTTCTGGCAGCTATTCATATCATTGGCAGGGCAGGGGGCAAGAATTTTTCCCAGGTATGATTTGTCTCTTGGAAACTGGGGTCCCCTTAGCCACAAGTAGGTCTGTTCAGTTGATAAGGGGCTTAGAACTTTGTTTTTACGTTAGCCCCTTTTGGTCAAGATGTGCCAGAGGCAGCAATGATGGCCAGTCTCATATTTTGCTCCATTTCTTTGCTGGATTGGTGTGGCTACCTGCTTGGGGTCTATTCTGTCCCTTGTTGGGACCCCAATGGCCAAAAGACTTAGAGTCAAAAGACTTATAGCCAATTCAATGTTCTAGGCAAGACAGGAAAGGAGGTGGTCAGGCACTCATTACTCCTTAAAACGCTTTAAAAAATATAAGAGCAAAAGTCCAAAAGCCAAAAAGAAAGATTAATACTCCTGTCACCATAAAGCCAGTTTCCCATGGCTTGCATATGAAGCATACCAACTGCTTCACCTGGGGTGCTCCACTTGGCATTGATAGGTGGAGTTGGACAGTTTCTATTCTCAGGGTAAACAGATCTTATAGTGCCTTTCTATCCAGTCCACCAGGCTGGCTGTTCTCTTGAGAATAACGTCCTCTGTGTCTGGATTGTATACACCCATCTGCAATTGTTCAATTGTGAGCTGTGGGTCCTGTATCAACCAAAATATACTCCTTCACTCTGTAGCATTTAAAACCAAAGACATTGCTCTTGAATTAGTAACTTTTACAATACTTTTTAGTAAAGGTTCATCAGAATGTCAACGATAGCAGTCTACAAAATGGAACAATTCCTTTGTGTTATACCCTCTCATTTCAATAGTTACTTGGTTTTGCCCTTCCCCCACACTATCTTGTTAGAAACCACATGTCTCAGAGTTACCTTCTGGCATAATTTTCTCTTTTGTGGGTAATTTTGAAGCTAGTGATCTGAGCTCAGACAGGCCCATATATGAGCGTGGTCCAGCCTCAAGGCCCATCCCAACACTCTCTTACTTTTATTTTAGCTATCATAGATAACAATAAACAAGGGAATAATATTTTACTTTTTCCTTATTGGTTTGAATTTTCTTATGTGTCCATGGGACCAACTCCCTAGGAGTTGAATCTATCTCTAAATCCCACTGGTAACTTTTACCTTTAATAACTGAATGCAGAACATTTGCAGCGCCATACAATGGGTGACCATATGGCCACCCATGAATCAAAGGTTAATCTAATAGTTTTCTTCTGAAACATAGTTGTTCTCTCTCCAGTCCCTCATTTTTAGCAAAGACAAATCATAGTAGGACCAATTTATTTGCAAAAATATGGTTTAGTAGTGGGCGTGGTGGCTCACGCCTGTAATCCCAGCACTTTGGGAGGCTAAGTCGGGTGGATCACTTGAGGTCAGGAGTTCGAGACCAGCCTGGTCAACATGGTGAAACCCTGTTTCTACTAAAAATACAAAAATTAACCAGGCGCAGTGGCATGCACTTGTAATCCTAGCTACTCGGGAGGCTGAGGCAGGAGAATTGCTTAAACCCAGGAGGCGGAGGTTGCAATGAGCCAAGATTTTGCCATTGCACTCCAGCCTGGCCGACAGAGTGAGACTCTGTCTCAAAAATATATATGTTTTAGTCTTATTGTATTTGTCCTGATTATTTGCATAAAGTTCAGCAAGAATTATTGTTTATGTAAGTTCTTATCAATCAACTTTGCAGGAACTTTTTCATAAGGAATCTCAGAATTGACTTTTAAAGTCTTCTTGAGCCCAGCCCAGCCAAAGATTTATCTATGCCTGAAAATACCTGTATGAATTCTTTTCTTCTCTAGGTCCCAAAATAACTTGAGAATCTTGGGCCTGTCAGAATGTGACATCCTTTACATACCACAGGTCAGGAACCCTGCGAGGAACTACATAGACAAGGTACAAGGTCAGTCTTTCCAGGGGACATTTATGACTTTACAAAGTCAAACCTGATTTCTCAAAGCAGTCTGCCTATATGTGAAAATATGTCATTTCAGTAAAACCTTGGTAAAAAATAACCAGTTCCTCCAATTTTGTTCTGTTATTAAGAAAAGATTTTCATTTAACTTATGCAAATAACTGTTGCCATAAATTAGGAATATTCATAAATAGTTTCTGAATTCTGTAGAAATCAGGTATAGAGATAAACATGCTTCAAATTTTGTTTACAAGAGTATACTCTACCCAATTGTTAAAGGCTATAAATACCTTGAAAGAAAAAAATTTTCTTGGCTCTGATAAAACAGAAATAATCAGCAAAGTTTTCTATAAAAAAGTCATAAAAATTTTGGTTCCCTATTAGTTCAGTCCATGTAATTAACTCCTATTTTACTTAATATTAGACCAGTAATTCTCCTGGATATATCACCTCTTCAATGAGAGTCCTGGAAGTTATCTCCCTAGTCCAATGGCACAATCTTCAAAAGTTGTCAGAAACCTTCATTCAAGAGTCATTTTTATGAACTCACCTAAAGAAGCAAGTTTTGGACGTCAGCTGATTATAAACAGCTTTTTAAGAGGAATCAGAGTAAAACAATAATTTTGGATGACAGAAGTCTTAGGACAGCCATGGTTAAAGATACAATTGACAAGAAAATTTGAGTATTTCTATGGCATATAACAATTTAATATAACATTCATAATTACTACTGATGACATATACTATGACATATCAAAATTTTAGGAGTCTCATAGAATTTCAGACTACATACTAGTAAACATATGGAAATTTATATATTTATATAAATATAACCCAAAGAAAATTAAGCAGTTTTGGACCTTGAGGGACCCCAGCATCCAAAAAGTTAGTCTGAGATTTAAAAGAAGACTGAATTCAGAATTTGAAATTTTGATATTGGAAAGTTTGGCAAATGTCAAAGGTTTCAAACACTTAATATCATGAAACAGCATTACATGTCACTATAAAATAGTAATCCACTTAGCCAAAATGATAATGCAAAGATTTCAAAAAAACAAAAACCATTACTCTTTGATAGAGAGTAGACTGAGTTTCCCCACCAAAAAAAACCAATAAAGACAGCACAAGACCAATTAAATCTGTTTCTCTCTCTGCTCTTTTATTTTTCAGCAGTTTACTCAAAAGTTAATCAAAAATATTTTATTATATCTTATTAATATTACAGAACAACATTGTTCATAAGAGAAAAATTTTACGTCTCTATTGTGTATTAATAATACTAAAGCTAATTTTAATGAGGACTTGTAAACAAATCTTTCTAATTTTAACCAGGTTGATCATAAGATCAGATCTCCATAAACCTCTTATAACCTTTTACAATTTTCTTTCTTTTTTTTTCGGGACTTAGTTTTGCCCTGTCACTCAGGTTGGAGTGCAGTTGTGGGATTTCAGCTCACTGCAGCCTCTGCCTCCCAGGTTCAAGCGATTTTCCTGTCTCAGCCTCCAAAGTAGCTGGGATTACAGGTGGACACCACCATTCCCAGCTAATTTTTTGTATTTTTAGTAGAGCTGGGGTTTCATTTATATATATATATATATATATAAAACTGTACTAATTTCATCCCTCAAAATTGACCCTTATAATCTCATGCACCTACTACTTCTATGATAGCCTCTGGGCCTACAGGGATTGGATTGTTTTAATTTATGACCCTGTGTCTCATGAAAGCAGTTCATTGTGATGGTCACTTTCTCCATGTTCGAAGACAAAGCTTTGACTGATGTTAATTTCAAGATTTAGCAGGTGTCAGTGCCCTTTTCAGACCCAGGAGTCAAAGCTCTGTAACATATTAATAACAGCACAAGGACTTTAAAAGCAATATAGAAAGTTACATGAATATAAAAAAAACCTTAATTCTTTTAAATCTCAGTTTTCCTAAGCATTCAAAAACCTAATAACAATGACATAGACATTCTTTCCATAAAATGTAATATCTGTTGGTTAGGCCAGCAGCCAGAAAGGAAAGAAGGACCTGCTACAGTGTGATTGCTTCTCCTCATGGGAAGTCCCTTTAGATAACCTGGAAGTCAAATCTGATGAAAGGGTACTTGAATTAGTGAGACACAGGAAGAATGTGTTCAGGGCAATGAGTGAACATAATATCAATATTATAGAGGAAATAAGAAACTAGCAAAATAGTACCTTGAGCAGGGAAATCAAGTTATGCTAGAGGAAAACACTGCTTTTCTAGACTTTTCAGGTAAACATTTGAACATCAGGCCACAAGAGCAGTTAGAACTTGAGGGAAAAAATACAAGAACTGTTGAAAAAGTTGGAGGAGAGAGTTACTTCAGGCATTTTCAAGAGAAGGAAAAAAGGCTGAAAGCAGCAAGACACAATCAACTTGAACTTCTGAGATACGAATATGAGAAGTTTTCAAAAAGAAAGATTATAGAATCAAAATACAAGTCTCTTTTAATTTTATTTATATCAAACCAATATTTTAAGAAAATAATGTTTTAACATAGGGGACCAATTGTTAGAAAACTATTGTTAATAATTCCCCTTTAATTATAGCCAAGTTAATCACATGTGAAATTCCTTTCATATAATAATAATAAATAAATTTAAAAAAAATATTCATTCTAAAAAAAAAAAAAAAAAAATTCCTTTCATAAATTCTCTTTTCATGAACCCTATCATGATTTACACAGATCGTCTATGACATGCTTGGACTTTCTTATTTGACACACTTTATATGTAGAATTCTTATTTTTAGTAACCTTAAATTTTAGTATCTTAAATTTTAGTGAAAGTACAGTAACCAAGAAAACCTGAACTTTCAGATTTATTAGCATTTTATAAATAAAATCACAATTTTTATAAATATGTATTCCCATATTATAACCCTTTCTTATTTAGAAATAACTCAGACATCCAACAAGCATTTATTATTCAATCAAAATAACTTTAAGATTTTAAATTCCACAAAAGGTTTACCTATAAGCATTTATCCCATTTACATGTATTCAATTCTTAAACAGTTTACCTGAATTATTTCTGAAAATGGAGATATTAGACAAAACTTCTCATCATTTCAAGTTAACTCCTCCTTAATAATTTCTTATAGTCTGTGAATATCAGACGTTCACCTAAATAAGAATGTTAACACACAGGGGTTTTTCTGATAACTCAGAAGATTCAGCTGTTGTTTTCATTGAACCAATAATATTAAATTAGTCTTACTTGTCAAAAAAATCATACAAAGATAATTCTGTTTTTGTTTGGGTTTATAATTTTATAAAAACAGTGACATCTTAAAGTATCTAGCAGAGACAAATATAAAATCTGGACAAAAATGTATACTGACAATTCTGAAGACATTTTTATTTTTATCTTAACAATAATTTTAAAGTCAGCTTATTTAACAAAAGTGTACTTAAGGCACATGAACTGGAAAAATGCTTGAACTTATTTACTTAATTTATGAGTGCTCTATTATTTATAAGCCAATTTGGTGCTCTGTAAAAACAACACATAACATCCAGACATGTATACTCACATAAAAACAAAGATCCAATAGCTTTCACCTTAGAAGTATAGCCATGAGAGAGCAATATAATCTCATAGGTTTATAAATATGTTCACATGGCTGAATTTGGTTTGCCCTAATAGGTAATCCAATAGAGGCTGTGAACACAAATTTAGGGTAAATCAGTTTCCAAAGCAGTTTGATTTTTAAAGGTCAAATCTCCCTATCCTCCAAAGAACATCGAGACTAATCAGCATGATATTAGAACAAGGTACTAATCAATTGGGCTCAATCCTGTGTAGAATAGCAGCATGAAAGCCTAGATATACAGACCTCCACCCCACTTTCCCATTCAACAGAAAAATTAATCCAATTGTAAGCTCTGCAATTCAAAGACCTTGTGAGATGAGATCAGGTATGTTCAGAGTAGCATGGCTGAAGACTTTCCCTTACTCCATCAACACTCAACTACATTCTGGCCAACTCTGAAGAATGCACCCTGGGGTGCTGCTCTCTGGGATCAAACCCCAACCTCCCATGATTATGATGACACACACACACACACACAAACTGTCACCGAAAAAACACAATCCAATCTGCAGCAATGAAAAAACCACAAGAGTGTCAAAACTGAAATAGTCAGCGTGCTTCCTCTTTCCATTGGTCAGGCTTGTTCAACCTGCAAATCGTAACTCCTTTGGAATGTCGCAGACTGAGAGGAGGCAATCCCATTGTCTGGTATCCACAAAAGACACCTATCCAAATACAGATGTCAAATTTCAATGGCTGTTCTTCCTAGGCAATCAGGAGTATGGTTGGGGCTGGCAGTGGTGGATCCAAAGAGAAATAAA
This sequence comes from Macaca nemestrina, assembly GCF_043159975.1. NCBI lineage: Eukaryota > Metazoa > Chordata > Mammalia > Primates > Cercopithecidae > Macaca > Macaca nemestrina. The sequence continues at coordinate 44,875,465 of NC_092134.1, read as the reverse complement.
CCAAAATCCACTTCTGACCAAAAATGGGCAGGCAACTGCTTAGGAGAACTTCTGAAACTCTCCCAGCACATGGCAGCTGAGCCATGAGCAATGCATTTACAGTCAAGGAACAACAAAATTTGTTATCAAAATGCCAGGGTCTCAGTCTAGGTCCCATTGCTTGCTGTGCACAAAGCCAATGACTGAGACAATGAGTATTGTCAGCAAAGAAAAGCTGTAAATGGGTGATGCCAGCTGAGGAGATGGCATATAAGTCTCAAAGGCTCCTCAACCAACTAAATTTGGGGGTTTATATAACAGAAGGAATGTAGCTACACATGGGAAAACAGAAATTAAAGAGGAGTAAGGAAGCCATCCTGATGAATAAAGGGGTTGATGTCTCATCTGGATGTGGTGATCTGGTGAGTTTTAGTTCCTTGATACAGTTTCAGAGGCCTAAGTTTCAATTTCTTGAGGAAGAAACTTGGACAATGTAAGTTTCAGGTTTTAAGACCAGGAGAATCCATTTCTATGTTTATTGAAAAAGACTGTGAAATTCATTCTATGGGACAGTTGGGCCAATTTTCCTTTCTCACACAGGAGAATATTTAAATACAAAATGGTCTAGTTTCTGTTGGGTAGGACTGTTAAGCATTGACTTTAAAATTAAGCTGAACATTATTATATTCCTAATAGAAGTTCTTTGCAAGAGTCAAAAAATTGGGGATATAGCTTGACTTCTGTCACACGCAATTTCATAAATTGGAGCATCTCGCCTAGTCTATCTGAGGCTGTTTGAACATCTGCAGAAGAAATGGGCTTAATTAGGGGTTGTGAAGTTTGCTCCAGCTTTACATTCTGTAATATATAATAAAGCTTCCTTTGTTAAAGTTACTCATAGGGGTTCTTAGCATTCTTAAACATAAGATTTGTTATATTTGAAGATAAGTTGATTTCTTAGAGTTACCAGATAGTTTTAATCCTAAACTCCATGCTCCCGAATCTGAGCATGGTAAAATATTATATATTACAATTATTGAATATAATCATGCAACTGATACTTTCTTTACCTGTAAGCCAATCATTAGCCTGTTTGCACTTAAATCTCTTCCCTTTCTCCTCCTGCTTTGCTGAGTGTTGCAGATGCTGACCATAGTGATCTGTGTTTTTTAGGTTTCCCTGTTGTGGCAGCCATGGGGCGTAAGATGCCCTAAGTGCCCATACCCACTTCAAGAGTGGCTCTGCCACAGGAAGGTCAGGACACCAAGAGTACCCATCTGTGGTGCGTTCAGAATCTGCCTTAGCTTTGGAGCAGAGGTTCTTTGCTACTTAGGCTGCCCCCAGCCTCAGTGACTGACCATGGAGGAATATAATACCCCTCAATTGTAATCTATATGCCAGTGCAAACTATCGGGCTCATCAAGTCTTTCTCAGTACTCTATCACAGCTAGGGGCTCTTACTACCCAGTCCTTTGATCTGCCCCCGTTCCTTTCATAAGCCTCATTTCACTATCAGCTCTCAAGTCCTTCCCTACATACTCCTTTTCCTTCTCCACTTTATATTTCATAGGCATTACCTCTAGTAAACCTCTTGTACATCTAAATTCATCTTGGCATCTACTTCCCAGAGGATATGAACTTATACATCTGTCAGTTGCTTCTGACTACCTTCAGCCAATGAGATATACTGTATGGGGCTTGCAGGGGGAACCAAGAGTGACACTGGGGAACAATTTCTCTCTCTGCTACAGGAGGCATACCAGTTGTGACTGTACCTTCACCATGATACCAGCTGCTGCCCCATAGCCACTCTCTCTGTGAATCTTTGTTTCTGTCAAACTAATTAGCTTCTAGTATCCAATAATATTACCTTCTCTCAATGTATTCATGGGTATAAGTGGCTTCTTGTTATTGTTATCTTGTTTACCTCACTATTTTCACTGTCCTTTATCTGGAAGATAAACATCCAGTAAAATAGGGTTGTTAAAAAGCATTGTGTTTTACAGAATACTTTGGCATCCTCCTGTTGCCAACCTTAGATCTGAGTTACTTGAAGGAAAGTCTGTTCTCTAGCTTTCTAGTAATTTTCTTTCAAATTGTGGCTTGGAATTGACTTTTCTAAGCCCAGTATTCTTGCTCTTCTGATAACAAATTCTTTCCCTCTTTTCTTTTACAAGATGTTCCTTCTCTCCCTAGTGGCGACCCACATTGAAGGTATGGCATGACACCTAACCTTGACTAACTAGAATCCTTTTCTAGGAACTGCTAGGGATGCAGAGGAGAGAGCAATCACCATTCGCCTCTGCAATCCTGTACCTACTGGGGGCTATTTTGTAAAAAGAGTCTGTGAATGGGTCCAACACCAGTGGAGGCTGACCTAAAAAATGCCTGATAACATTTTTATACTAAACTCCTGGATAAATTTGGAAGAGAATACTATTAATTCAAAGAATAACCCAACTCATAAAACTCTCAAGTTGTAAAAGTCTTTTCTGACTATCTGAAAGGAAGTTTTGAGTAGAGTGGGAGGAAGGGATGAGTAGGGGGTTGTTGAAGATAAAGTTAATTTGGGTAACAGATATAAAGAAGGAGAACACATCTGGGTGTCTGGATGGTTGCTGAAGGTGGAGGGAACTTGGAAAACTGAAACCCAGCATATATTGATTTATCTCCACATTTTCATTTCAGAGTTTCTGGCTCTTTCTGACACTTATGATGTCTGTGGCATCTATTCTTTTTATTACACTGTTATAAATCTTCCCTAATCCTTTGAAGTCAGAACCTTTGCTTTCGCTACCACTTCATGCTGACATCTATGACTCAGCTCCCTGGCTTCTCGGGGATTTGTTTTTAAACAGATATCATAAATTAGAGAAACAGAGGTTACCAAAGATTAAACTGTTTATCAAACAAATAATGAAATACATTCTTTGTGTTAGGATAAATTATTTGTGTTAAAATATATTTTAAATGTCTATGAAAGAATTATTGAAAATGGCATCTAAACAATCATCCCTGTTTTTCTTAATTTTTGAATGAGTTGCCTTAGGAGATGTTTTCTTTAACAACAGAGTCATATGGTTTAATGTCATTGAACATTTTACTCCACACCATGAACAGATAAATTTCTGACAGAATCTCAGCATCAGCTGGAAATTCAGATCAGTAATTTTTTTTTCTAGGTTGCATAAACTTAAGTTAGGCTAGAAACGTTTTTATTCAGGTGCTCTCAGCATTCAGAACTGGGCTGGCTACCTATTATGCTTTGATTTTCTGTATGAATCCCTTATAAATTGTCATCTTTGTCCTAGACATAGTCAGAAAACTAGTGTTTGTGCCACCAAGTAGAGTTCTATTTGAATCAACTAGAACTTTTAAAAGTTTCAGCCACTATTCTGCCTGGAGAATATCAGCTGTTATGTCTACCCATCTGAGAACTCTTGCAAATATTCCCTAGAGCCCACTCTGACTGTGGCAACCACAGGAGACTGGCAAGACTGGGAAGCTGAGGTATCCTCAAAGATCTAGCCCTTAGCATGAGCTACCCATAAGGCAAGGGGCAATGCAGCCTGCCAAAGTGCCCCTTAGGACAAAGGAAACCTGATTGTGTGTTCTCCCCATCTGATAGCCCTCTCATTCTTGTGAACAGAAGGTGACTGTTCCCATCCCAGTGAAGATGAGGGCATAGTGCTTATCTCCGAAAGGGAGGAATGTTGTTCTATTTTAGTGGACAGGAAGCACCATTGGCCAGGAACAGACATGAAGATGGGGGATCTTCTCTTGTCCCGCCATCCACTGCTGTGGATGCAGCCACAGGTTTTCCTACTGGGTATTGGAGTGGGTGTACCTGGAGATAGCTTCTCTAGGACTATCTAGGGTTACTACACCCCTACTGACAGTGTGCCCATGAGCCCAGGCTTGCACAAAGGTCAGAATTCATCATCCTTTCCCTGTGTGGAGTGATGGCATCCCTACAGCTGAATGCTGGCCAGCCACAGAGTTGTTTGGGGCTGAGGGAAGAGGTTCCACTGCAGGCCAATTCAGGGTAGCCACAGGATAGGCATTTTCTGCAGAATTCAGTTCCATTTTAGCCTGGAGATAAAGGGCAGGGCCTATCTGAACTGAAGGCTGTAAGCTCTGGGACAAAGGTGTGATAGGGAATTGGACGGGGAACTGGTACAACTCCCTCCTTTCCACCTCTGAGGAGACCTCGGCGCATTGCACCATGCACTCTCTCAACCACCCCAGTCAGGGTAGGTGTGTCCACTGATCACTGGGGTATCTGGGGATGAGCCAGCTCTTACTTGTAAGTGCCACGTACAGGACTGAAAGTTGAGCTGCACAACCAAATAACAATATAAAAAACCCACTTACAGAGGGGCATAGTGCTAGGGAATGAGATAAGCTTCCTGAGATCTCAGCTCTCAGCCCCACAGAACATAGTGAGCCAGTTCATATACCCGATGCATTGTTACAACAATCAGCACTTGAGAAAGCCACCACACATAGAAAAACTATCTATAACCAAGGAATTTATACCAGACCCTTGGCCCCCTGAAAGCATTCAGAATCGAAATCAAGTGATCATATACAACATACATTACAGTCACATCCTCAAGGAGGAAACATAAATAAAAATTCCCATCCAAACAAAAGCAAATTCAAAAATAAGAAGAGCAAGCTTCTCTAGATGAGAAATAATCATCATAGGAACTCCTGCAGTACAAAAAAAAAAAAAAAAGTTTCAACATCCCCAAAGGATCACATTAGATCTCTAGCAATGGATCCTAGTCAAAAGTGAATTTGGATCCTAATCAAAATAAAATCTCTGAAATAAGAGAAAAAATTCAAAATATGGATTGTAAGAAAGTTCAATGAGGTCCAAGAGAAAGTTGAAAATCAACACAAAAAATCAGGAAAACAATTCAGGATATGAATGAAAAATTTACTAAAGGCATAGATAGTTTAAAAAAAAAAACCCAGAACTTTAAGAGATAAAAAATTTATTGATGATATTACAAAAAATAGTTGGAAACTTTTATCAGTAGACTAAACTGAGCAGAAGAGTTTCAGAGCTTGAAGACTGGTCATTTAAATTAGCCCAGTCAGACAAAAATAAAGATAAAGAAATGTTTAATAATGAAAAAAGCCTTCGAGAAATATGGAATTATGTAAAACGACCAAACCTATGAGTAATAGGCATTTCTGAGGGAGAAAAAGAAAAAATAAAAATTTTGGAAAATATATTTGACAGAATAATTCAAGAAAACTTTCCTGGCCTAGCTAGAGAATTAGACATTAAGATACAAGAAGCTCAAAGAACACTCGGAAGATTCTCTGCAAGAAGAACTTCATGAAGGCATATAGCCATCAGACTATCCAAAGTCAAGGTGAAAGAAAAAAAAAATCCTAAAAGCAGCTAGAGGGGAGCCTCTAATAGTCTATAAAGGAAATTTCATTAGACTAACAGTGGACTTCTCACAGAAGCTTTATAAGGCAGAAGAGATTGAGGGCCTATTTTCAGCCTTCTCAAAGAAAAAAAAAATGCCAGTCAAGAATGTATATAGTGCCAAACTTAGCTTCATAAATGAAGGAGAAATAAAGTCTTTCTCTGACAAGCAAATGTTAAGGAAATTCATCACCACTAGACCATCCCTACAAGAAATGCTCAAAAGAGCTCTAAACATGGAAATGAAAGGACGTTACTTGCCATAATAAAAGCACATGTGAGTACAAAGCTCACAGATCCTATAAAGGAATTATACAATTGAGATTACAAAGACAACATTATGACAGGAAGAAAACCTTACATGTTAATATGAACCTTAAACATAAATGACTTAAGTTTTCCACTTAAAGATATAGATAGGTCAACCATATTTAAAAAACAAGATTCAACTGCTTGCTGTCCACAAGGAGCCTGCAAAATAAGTGAAGGACCATAAACTCAAAATGAAGGGTTGGACAAAGATATACCATGTAAACTGAACACAAACAAACAGAAAAAAGCAGGAGTAGCTATAGTTATAACAGTTAAAACAGACCTTACATAATCAATAGTGAAATAAGACAAAGTTGTTACATAATGATAAAGGGTTCAATTCAACTAGAAAATATAATTACTCTCAACATGTATGTGCCAACCACCAGAGCACTCAGATTTATGAAACAAACACTACTAGACCTGAGAAAAGAGACAGAGAGCAATAAAATAGTAGTAGGGGACTTCAATACCTCCGTGGCAGCACTAGACAGATGACTGACGCAGAAAATCAACAAACTCTGGACTTCAACAGGACTCTAGATCAAATGGACCTAATAGACAGTTACAGAACATTGTGCCCGGCAACCACAGAATATACATTTTTCTATCACTTCTCAACCTTTTGGCTAAGATCAAGTGTAGTATCTGTTCTTATCAGAATATACATTTTTCTTATCCATGCATGAAATATTCTCCAAAATAATCTATATACTTAGTCATAATTTCTTAATACAAGCCTCAATAAATTCAAAAAATAAAAATTATGTGGAATATCTTGGATGACAGCAGAATAAAATTAAATCTATGTATACATGTACACATAGAAACCTATATATATACACATATATACATAGAAATCTATGTGTACATGTACATAGAAATTAAGCAACTTGCTCTTGAATAAGCTTTGGGTAAATGATGACATTAAGGTAGAAATAAAAATAAATCTGACATGAGTGAAAATAGAGACACAACATACCAAAACCTATAGGATACAGCAAAAGCAGTGCTATGAGAAAAGTTTATAGCATTGAATGCCTACATCAAAAAAGATATAAAGATCTCAAATTTACAACCTAATGTCATACCTCAGGGAACTAGAGAAATAAGAGCAAACAAAACCTAAATCTAGCAGAAGGAATGAGAAAACAAGGATATAATGAATCATTAAATTAAAAAATTGGTTCTTTGAAAATTTAAACAAAATTTATAGACGCCTGGTTAGATTAAAAAGTAAAGGAGAAGATTTATATAAGCACAATCAGGAGGATAAAGGTGACATTACAACTGATACACAGAAATGCAAAAGATCATTAGAGACTCCTATGGACATCTCTACATGCACAAACTAGAAAACTGACAGGAAATGTATACTTTTCTGGAAACATACAACCTCTCAAGATTGAACTGAAGAAATAAAAATCTAGAACAAACCAATACATGTAAAGAAAAACAATCAGTAATCTTAAAAAATCTTCCAACAACAAAAAGTCCAGAAGCAGAGAGATTCACAAACTTTACCAGACAGACAAAGATGAGCTGATACTAATCTTACTAAAACTATTCTAAAAACAAAACAAAAAAATTGAGGAGAAATAATTGCTCCCTAACTCATCTACAAAACCACTATCACCCTGGTACCAAAATCAGGAAAGAACACAACAAAAAAGAAAAAGTACAGCCCAATATCCCTGATGAGCATAGGTGCAAAAATCCTTAACAAAATACTAGCAAACTGAATCCAACAGCACATAAAATAACACATCATGATCAAGTCAGTATTATTATAGGGATGCAAAGGTGGCTCAATATACAAAAATCAATAAATGTGAGTCACCACATAAACAGAATTAAAAACAGAAAACATGATCATCTTAGTAGAGGCAGAGAAATCATTCAATAAAATACTTCCTTTATGATAAAAACCTGCAACCAACTAGGCATCAACAGAACATACCTCAAAGTAATCAGAGCCATCTGTGGCAAACCTATAGCCAACATCTTACTGAAAGTGAAAAGGTTGCATGCATTCTCCCTAAGACCTGGAACAAGACAAGGACGTCCACTCTCACCACTCTTATTCAGCATGGTACCAGAAGTTCTTGCCAGAGCAATCAGACAAGAGAAAGAAATAAAAAGCACCCAAATAGGAAAAGGAGAAATCAAAGTATCTCTGTTTGCTGATGGCATGATCCTATACTTAAAAACTCAAAAGACTCTTGTATTTGTTAACTGACTCCAGTAAAGTTTCAGGATACAAGATTAACACACAAAAATCAGGACATTTTTATACCCCAATAATGTTCAAGCTGAGAAACAAATCCAGACACAATCCCATTTACATTACATTGTGTGTGTTTGTAACAGCACACACACAAAATACCTAGGAATACATTTAGCCAAGGAGATGAAAGGTCTTTTCAAGAAATACAGAACACTACAGAACACTGATGAAGTAAGTCATAGATGACACAAACAGAAAAATATCCCATACTCGTGGTTTAGAAAAATTAGTATCCTTAAAATGACTATATGGCTCAAAGCAATCTACAAACTCAACACGATTCCTACTAAATCATTAATGCTACTTTTAACAAAATTAGAAAAATATTTCCTAAAATTCATGTGGAACCGAAGTAGAGCCTGAATAGCCAAAGCAATACTAAGCAAAAAGAACAAAGCGGCAGGCCTCCCATTACCTGATTTAAATGATACTGTTAGACTATAGTAACCAAGGTAGTGGTTTAAAATGGTACTGATTTAAACATAGACACATAGATCAATGGAAGAGAACAGAGAACCCAGAAATAAAGCCACAAACAGCTAATTGATCTGCAACAAAATTGACACAAATATACCATGGTTAAAGGACACCCAATTCAATAAATGGTGCTAGAAAAATTGGATAGCCATATGCAGAGAAATGAAGCTGAACCCATATCTCTCACCATATACAAAAATTATCTTCAGATGGATTGAGACTTAAACATAAGATCTAAAACTACAAAATCCCCAATAAAAACCTAGTAAAAAGAAGAAAGAGGGAAACCTAGTGACAACTCTTCTGGACATTGGCTTAGGAAAAGCATTTATGACCAAGATCTCAAAAGCAAACGCAACCAAACAAAAATAGACAAATGGAACTTAATTAAACTAAAATGCTTCTGCACAGTAAAAGAAATAATCAACAGTGAAACAAGCAGTCTACCGAATGGGAGAAAATATTTGCAAACTACTCATCCAGCGAACGTCTAATATACAGAATCTACAAGGAACTCAAACAACTCAACATGAAAAAAATAATAATAATTAAAAATTAAGCAAAGAATACATGCAGACATTTCTCAAAAGAGTATATTCAAGTAGCCAATGAACATATGAAAAAATGCTCAACATTACTAATCATCAGAGAAATGCAAATTAAAATCACGTTGAAATACCATCTCACACCAGTCAGATAGGATATTATTAAGAAGTTAACAAATAACAGATGTTGGCAAAGATGTAGAGTAAAGGGAATGCTTCTACACTGCTGGTGGGAATATAAATTAGTACAACCTAGATGGAAAACAGTATGGAGATTTCTTAAAGAACTAAAATTAGAACTACCATTAGACCCAGTAATTCTGCTACTGAGTATCTACCTAAAGGAAAACAAATAATTATATCAAAAAGACACCTGCACTCTTCATGTTTATGACAGCACTATTCATAATAGCAAAGTCATGATATAAACCTAAGTGTCCATCAATAGATAATTGGATAAAGAAAATGTTATATAGATACACAATGGAATACTACTCAACCATAAAAAAGGATGAAATCCTCTCTTATGCAGCAACACGGATGGAGTTGGAAACCATATCCAAGTAACACAACTCAGAAACAGAAAATCAAACACTGCATGTGCTCACTTATTAGTGAGAGCTAAACAATGAGTACACACTAATATACAGAAGCAAATCATGGGGACTTCAAAAGCAGGGAGGGAAGAAGGCAAGTTAGAGTTGAAAAATTACCTATTGGGTACAACACTATTATGGTTTTGTTTTTTTTTTTTTTTTTTGGTCGTTCTTGTTTGTTTGTTTTGAGACAGAGTCTCGCTCTGTTGCCCAGGCTGGAGTGCAGTGGCACAATTTCAGCTCACCACAACCTCCACCTCTCCTGCCTCAGCCTCTTGAGTAACCGGGACTACAGGTGTGTGCCACCACCCCCACCTAATTTTTATGTTTTTAGTAGAGATGGGGTTTTGCCATGTTTGCCAGGAGAGTCTCGAGCTCTTGACATCAGGTGATCTGCCCACCTCAATCTCTCAAAGTGCTGGGATTACAGGCATGAGCCACCATGCCCAGCCTCTATTATGTATTATATCTATGCAACTAACCTGAACATGTATTCCCTGAATCTACAAAAATTAAAAATATATATATTTGAAGAAATATTTGAAAAATAATTTAAGATAATAGAAACAAGAAACAGTAACTTTAGTATGAGCCACATGACAATGTAAAGACATTTAACATCTAGTTCACATGGGATAACCAATAGAGAAAATTCTTTTTTTCTAGTAAAATACATACACATACACATACGCATACATACACATACACACACACATACACATACACATACACACACACATACACATACACATACACATACACATACACATACACATACACATACACAGAAAGAGTCTACTTTTGCTGAGTATATATTCTATCCCAGCTACTACACCTAAGGTTTTATATAAGTATGGTAATAAGAAGTTCAAGTTTTGGTATCACAAAGGCATGGGCTCAGTAATCCCATACGGTTAACTAATAATGGTGATATCTTGGCCAGTTTTTAAAAATGTCCTTGAATATTATTTACCTTGTGTAAATTTGGGATAGTAAAAGCCACTTAATGGGGTTGTTGAGAGATTTAAATGTGTATGTATAGCCGTTGATGCAGTATCTGTCCCATAGTTCATAATAATAGCCTTTATCATCATCATCATGTTTGGCTGTTACTATCTCTGGACCTGCTTTAATTTTCATTTCATCTCACATGCATCTTCATATCACTTCTATATGATAGAAATTATTATCCCAATTCAGATGAGGGAATTGAAGTTCAAGGTAATTCAGCTAAAAATTGGCCAAGGAGGAAGTTGAACCCATGTATGTCTAGCTGTGGTGCTTGCTCCTGCTCATTTTACAATACTGTACATATGTCAGATAATGTTTCCTAGTATAGAGAATTGACTTACTTTTTTTCCATAGCAAGTTTAACATACCTTTGATGACACAAATTCCTGATTTACTGAGTCACTTGAACCAAACAATAATTTTATGTGCCAATGGACTAGAGATATATGTGTCAAGGTTTCAAATTGAATGATGACTAATCAAAAAATGAAATTCAAAAAATATCTACTAGTACTTCATTAAGAAACAAGCTACTGGGGCTGGGCGCGGTGGCTCACGCCTGTAATCCCAGCACTTTGGGAGGCCGAGACGGGCGGATCACGAGGTCAGAAGATCAAGACCATCCTGGCTAACACGGTGAAACCCGGTCTCTACTAAAAAAAATACAAAAATTGGCCGGGCGCGGTGGCGGGCGCCTGTAGTCCCAGCTACACGGGAGGCTGAGGCAGGAGAATGGCTTGAACCCGGGAGGCGGAGCTTGCAGTGAGTGGAGATCGCGCCACTGCACTCCAGCCTGGGCGACAGAGCGAGACTCCGTCTCAAAAAAAAAAAAAGAAACAAGCTACCAACATGCATATATATATACATAGATGAATATGTTCCCATATCTGTGGCATTAATTCCATATTAAAGTATATACATTTTAGTGTTAATAATGCACAGTATAAACTCAAGCAACAACCGCTGTGTAAAGTTACAAAAGTAAGAAGAAAGATGTATTACTCTAAATTATTTACTTTCTTGTAATCCCTCTTGAAGTTCTAGTTTTTAATCTTCTATGCAATCTTATATTTCCCACGATAATTCATCTGTAGTATAAGGATGTTCTGCTTCGCTGAAAAATAAAGAACCTTATATAACTGTGGCATCGTTTATGTAACTGGAGTTGCTGGAGCTTGCTTCTAATATAGGACAAAGCCTAAAGAAAGTCTTATGAAATGTGCAACAGATGGTATTAGGTTGGTGCAGCTTTTGAGGTTAAAGTAATGGCAAAACCACAATGCCTGTCGCACCAACCTCATATTCTTAATAAAGAAATAAAGCTATGCCTTTAACACCTTCTTGCCAGGGATGAGTTAGAATGATTACACTTCTCCTGAGCAATGTAGGTTAAGTTGTACAAGATAGTATTTAATACCACTTAAAATTGTAACCGCAAGTTATGACATGCATAATTTTGTCAACAGTCCAAAAATTACTAACCTTTTCTAAGGTGATATATACATTTTCTTATATATTTTCATCCTGTATAATCTGTGATATTAGTGGATGGATAAGAAATTTAAAAATGCTTATGTGTATTTCATGTCTGGAGAGTCTGTGTTAACATCTGAATTTTACTGGTACGCTGGTTTAATAAAAATTTCAAGGTATGACCTTTTTTCTGTGCTAAGGCAAACGTTTTCAAACAATATTGACAACATAGGCGTAAGTAGACAAAACAAAAAGGTCTTCTGCTAAGCAATACCAAAATCTACCCTTGCAATACAACTGGTAAACATACAGCAAAAACGACTTCTTTTCAGCCTCTTGAAGATATTCTTAATTACATGTTTAAGCTCTCTGCATACTTCACCGTTTCATTTCTTGCCTAGACCTCGAAAAATCATCAGAGAGTAAGTGACGTTTTGCAAATCGAACATAGAAAATGAAGGCATGTTACATAAAATCAAACTTCCTTGCAGCGAACCGTTTTGGAAAGGTAATGTTCCTATCTTTCATATTAAAATACTTAACCAGTCTCTGACTTGCTGTAAAAATGCATGCTTGGCAAAAATGTCTGAGGCAGGCTTCTGAGATTTCTGAAATGACTCATACCTTCTACATATATATATATAAACATTTATCTTGTTATTATGCTTTGATGCACTTTGCATACAACTAAAGGACAGTACTGTTTAATTTGTTAGAATAGAGAATCTGTAGCTAACTTGATGAAGCTCAACTTCCCCACTACCTACTTGTGTGACCTTGAACAAACTTCTTGCCATCTCTAAATCTTAATTTCTCTTAGCATTTTTTTGTTTAATGGAGAAAAATTATAATATGATTTATCTCCTAAGGCTATTATAAAGAATACAAGATGATTTATTGAATCTTAACAAAGTGTCCAATTGTAAGTGCTCAGTAAATGTTTGTTGAAAGGAAAAAAAGGAGAGAAGTGGAGAGAAGGAAGGGAGAAAAAAGGAAACTGGGGCTTCAGCTTTCTAAGTTGAAGCATAACCAGAATTTGTAGAGGTTGGAGAAAGGACTGTTTGTAAGGGGTGGAATCCTAAGAAACAGTAGGCAAACACAAAATGACTATCTAAATATTTCACACTCTCATAAAAATTGCACAGCTCCACCATGAAGTTTTAGTTGCTGGACAATTAAAGATTTTAAAAGTTTGTTTTGTTCATAGAGTTTTTTTTTTTTTTTTCATTTAATAAGCAGGTCTAGGAGATCCTAATTAATCTTGAAGTTGTAGAAAGTAAGCAGGAGAGGGTGGGGCTACTTTTAAAAAGAACACACCTAACACCATGCTAAATTTTTCCTTTGGCGGACACAATTATAACAATATGTTTGGCATTAGTCTCCTACACCTCCTCATTACAGAACAGTGCCAAAGGATCCCCCAAACATGCAGGTACTGTTTTACTTTGCTCTGATGACAGTTGAAGTTTTGGTGCCTCCTGTTTCTTTTCAACTAGAAAGGACATTCATTCTGCCCAGCTTAAAGTTTATCTCCCTTGTACTAGAATGTGCATTCTACCATTAAATCTAAAACTGCCTTGACATGTTGTTATAATACCTCATGGATGTGGAAAGTTTATTGCAACCCAGTGCGAAACATAGAAAAAGGTGCAATCTGGCCGTTCCTTGATGTGTTTCTCTACTGCTACAACAAATCCAACTTCTGTGTAGGGAATGCGATAGCCAGTGCATTTATTGATGCCTTTCCTCTTACTATCCTTAAATTGTATTGCCACTTTTGGTTAGAAGTAATTGGGATTAGGTGCTAGTTTGTCTTCCCATATAGCTAAATTCTATAGTGAAATTACAACTATGAGAGAATGCCTAAGGATCTCATTTAATAGGAAAAAGCCAACTTTTTTAAAGACAAGTGTTATGATATTTCTATAGGACTGCAAGAGAACTCTGATATGGAACTATTGGGGCTTACTAGATGGCAAGTTCCATGCCTGGTATTTTACTTAATATATTTGATCCTCATGACAACCTTATTATTATAAGATATTACAATAGGAAAAATTAGTCTCAGAGAGTAACTTACTCAAAGTCATAGAGAAAGCAGGAAGTAATTCTAGGTTTTGAATCCAGTTGGAATAAAATGTTTGAGGAATGCATTGATTCAATACTATTTTCATGGCTAAATTCCATATATCGTCAGACAAGTTTACGGCAACTGTGCTGAGCACAGCATGGTCCTAGCACTGGGAATACACCAAAAAAAAAAAAAAAAAAAAAAAAAAAAAAAGACCAGACACAATCCCTGAATTCATAGAGCTCCCAATCAACTAGGAAGAAAGACATTTAAAAATTGCATTTATCAGAACAAAGATATTCCATGCATAAGTGTTCATTGATAGCCAAATGGGGAAATAAGATCTTAATCTCCAATTCTATCCTCCCTCCAAATAAGAGAAAGAGAATCATGCTGCAGGAGAAGGAAAGTCAGTCTACATAAAAATATATACTTTAAATTTTTATTATCAAATGTAGTACTGTTATAAAATATAATGTATAAAAATATAAGTGTACAGGTTAACAAACAATACTAAACCAAGCACCCATGCACCCAACCCTCTGGTTAAGAAATGCCCTTTAAGGTTCAATCTCCTCCTTGTTGATGTGTTACAAAAGTCGGTTGGTTGAAATTCTGAGATAAAAATTTGCAGAATCATGCTGTCTACTAGTAAGAATTAATAATTACTTATGCTTGGCTATAATAACATTTATATTTAACTTATATTTAAGTAATAACATATTTTGCTTATTCTATTAATTACTATTCTTATAGTTTTATTTAAATTTCTTTATATTTTTATTGTTTCTAACAAAGATGTTTGAAAAGCTACAAGAGAAAAAATGTGGAAGAGTTTGTGTCAATTTTTTAAAAATATATAGATATAATAATTTAGTAAATAACTTTCTGTATCATAATACAATAAATAATTTCTTCATCTTATGAAAAATATGATTAAAAGTATTATAAAAGCATGAATTAGAAGTGGTGCCAAATAGTTTGTCTGGCTGTCACACCCTCATGTCTCAGTACATGTGTAAAACTTCCAATTAGAATTGTCGTCTAGAGAATTCGCTGTGTCTGTGAAGCTCAGAGAAGTCTGTCTAGGCTGAATATTTAACTCTGAAAGCCATTGATACAGAGATGAAAATCCAAGTCATGGAAATCGTTGAAGTTACTTAAGCAGAGAGTATAGATTAGAACATGAATTGTATCTAAAACTAAGCTTTGTGGAACTCGCCTACCTAACTATCAAGTAAATGAGACTGAAATGAACTAAGAGACAAAGAAAGAGTGGACAAAGAAGTGGAAGGGGTTTCTCAGAAGATTAAGGATATAGGTATGTATTTTAGAAACAAGGGAGTGGCAACTGAGATGCTAAGTAAGATGAAGACAAAATATTATTAGACTTAGCAACAGGTAAATCATTAAGATACGAGAGCTTGTGTCCCAGTGTGCCCAAAACTGTCCTAATTGAAGCCTGCTGCCCTACTGAAAGTGTTTCAATGATGTGGCTGTTCTAGTTATCAGTAAGTTTAGCAAAGATCATTTCAGTAAAGTGATACAGACAAAAGTAGAATGGATTTAAAAATGCATAAGAAATGAGAACATGGAGGCATTAAAGTGGATAATTGTTTAAAAGAATTATGAGTATAGAAGGAAGGAGGATGGATCATGAATGGAATGAAATGTGAGGTCAAGGGACTTTTGTCTCTTAAGGAAAAGGAAATATCCAGCCTAGCAGGAGAGGTTGAAGAGATTCAAGTGAGGAGTAGTATGCAAAGGTTAAGACTTCTGAAAGGTGGCAGAGAGCAGGATCCTGAGTAGGAGAGCAAGGCAGGGACTTAAAGGGCAGGAAGGACACATGAACAGCTGCAATGGGAGAGGAAGCGCGAATGGAGAGCAATTATTATACTAGTAGTTGTGGATGTTTGCCAATGGAAAGTTAAGTTAAGGTAATTCCAATCTTTTAACATATTTTCTTTGAAGGAAGAGGTTAGAATATTTACTGAGAATGAGAAGGTGTGGGGGCTGCATTATGTGTTGAAGAGAGTAAAGAAGGTGTGAAAAACTAATGTGGGAGTATGAACAGAATAAAATCCTGTGATAGAATTGCTTGACAGCATTCAGAGCATAGTTGAGAGAGATGACCATTACTTTATAAGGATACCAATTTGTACATTGTATGATTTGCTCCAGTCAACTATCTTATAATTCCTTTTTTGAAAGTGCTTTTATAGTCTGCTTTGCCACGTGGGAAAAAATCAGTTCCATACTTTAGTCACATTTCATGTTTAACCTGATGCCATATTTTTCAGCTTGATTACAAACCTTATTTACCAGCCTTAGCTTCACATGACCTTTGGCTATTTCTATAAAATGTTATTTTTTAGTATATGATGATTTGCTTTCATTTGGAACATTTGTAAGGATGTGTTCAGATTCTTAAAGTGACACCACTCACAAATCTCAGATACCCTTTGAGCCACAATAAAATTATTGGAATTATTGGAATGAGAGTTTCAATTTCTAAAATGAGTATGTGTCCCATACCCATATATATTGTCATTTTTAGTGCAACCTCCTTTTGGAGAGTCTTTGGCACTTAAAGATGCATAATAAAGTAATAGGAATAGTGGTAGGGGGAAAATAGCTATGGGAATGGAGAGACAGTCAAAATTTTCATTGCAGTAACAAAGGAACAAAGTATGAAAGTCCTATTTAAAAGTGTTCCTAATAATCAATAAGTCACAGTAAACAAAGTGCTTTTCATAGGTTATAATTGATTAAATTCTCAAAAATAACTCTGTGAAACAGGTATTATGATTCCCCTGTCACACAGTGTTTAACTGAAGTTAGATAATTGAAATTAAGACTAATGACTCAGATAGCCAAGTGAATGCAAAACCCAAAATCCAAACCTCAGCCCTTTATTATTTAAAACAATATCCTTTAATTTTTACCATGCTTTTTTTGTGGATAGCATACATTTTGATGATAATTTAAAATTAGCGATTAGGAAAATATTTTGTGTGGTTGTTTTGTTATGAAATTTAAAGTCTGTTTAAAACTTTTCTTTAATATTTACTTGGTTGACCATCCATTGAAGCCATGAAATGCCTACAAACACTTTAATACTAATTAATACAGACTGGTGTTTGTGTCATAAAGCTTTTTTATTCTTATAGTATTTTGAAACTTGTTTCCATGATTACAGCTTTCTTGTTAGATTACTTTTTGTCCCAATTATGCAAAATCGCTTAGATTTAAGCAAAAATAAAAATACTATCGCATTGTCTTCGTCTCTCAAACTATATGTTTTAAAACCTAGTGCATAAAATAATATAAAAAGGTTGTTAAAATTCAGATCCCAGGCATAAAATGACAGAAAGAAATTTTTAAAATTCAGATCCCAGGGTACCAGGTGAGAAATGATTCTTTAACGAGCCTCGAATGGGTACCAGGAAGTCAGCTTCTAAGCATCCTGATTGATTTGATGCAGGTGATCCTCAGACCACACGTTGAGAAATACTGCTCTTGAATTTTTATTTTTATTTTTAATACGTATTCTTTACTTTTGGATGCAACTTAGTTCTATAGCAAACCATATTATTCAGTAATAGTAATTATAGAACTGAAATTTAGATTTCTTAACTATTTTCAGGTGATTCTTGTCTTTAAAAACTATTTATGATACAATTACTTTAGGATCTCTGGCTTCTACTTTTAAGAGAGAATCAGAAGAGAATTATTTTGAATTGAGAAATAGTCAACATATATATATATATATATATATATATATATATATATATTTTTTTTTTTTTTTTTTTTTTTTTTTTTGAGATGGAGTCTCGCTCTGTCGCCCAGGCTGGAGTGCAGTGGCCGGATTCAGCTCACTGCATAAACATTAAAACATATTTATTCTTATTAGTGGTTAGTGAAATGCAAATTAAAACTTAATTGAGATACATTTTTTGACCTCGGATTGGCAAAAAATAAATAGCCTAATATTATCTAGCTCTGGCAAGAGTGTGAGGAAATCACAAACTGCAAATTCATTACTCATGGGAATGTGCATTATTGCAATATGTTTAGAAAGATTTTGTTAGAAATGTAGTGATAGCTATTGGAATTAAAACTGCACTTTCCTTTGACAAGATATGTTTATATAATCATACGCACAAAAATAAGATTTTCTACCATTATAGGTACAATACTGGTTTCTTAAAACATTTTGAATGGGCAAAACAACAGCAATAATCAAAGAAAACATTTTAATCAAAAGAATTGCTGAATAAATTATGGATTTAAAAGTTATACATCTATTTAAAAAGAATAAGTTAGATATAGTGAATTTTTGGATGAATGTTTATGACATATTTTAAGTAAAACAAAATTAGGTTACAGAGCAATTTGTGTAATGAGCTTCATTTTTCATAAAATGACAAGAAACCTTTAAATATTTTTACAAACTCTAGCTCCTGTGTTGTCCAACATGGTAGCTACAAGACACACGTGGATAATTAAATTTACATTAACTAAAATTGAATAAATATTTACAAATTATAACATCACTTTTTACCCTATAAATATATACAACTATAATTTGTAAATTTACAGTTTAAAAATAAAAAATAAATTATTTTGTAAAGCTAAATACAATAGAAAATATAACTCCAGAGTCTCATTTAGCTACGTTTTCAGTGCTTGATAATCACATATGATTAATGATACCTTACTGAGTGGCAGGAACAGAACGTTTCCACTGCCATAGAAATTTCTCGGACAGAGCTGCCCTAGAAGATTCTAGAAGGTTACACACTGAATTCATGGAGATGAGGAGGGGGAGAAGATTATTAGCATTATATTTTACATTGCATATCATTGACTTGTTAAAAATATGAGTTCTTACTGATAGAATTTTTAAATCCAATTAAGTAAAAACTAAATAAGATATTTTGTTTACTTTATTCATTTGGGGTGTGTTTTTAAAAGCCTCCACAGTGTTCATTAAAACAATGTATACTACTTTTTGTGATTAAATTTTTAGCAATTCACTCAAGGTCTACTCTAAAGTTGAATTTGCAGTCTTTTTAAAGTGACAGGACATGCATATGACAGAGTATTGACATTAGAAACAGTTGGAGGACAAGAAAATATATAATCAAATTCTAACCTTTTCTTCTAGACTTGACTTTCTTCTTTCTCTGTGTCTCATGTAGCCAAGGACAGAGTTTTGCAAACTATAAGCACCCAATATTTTTTTCTGAGTTTTCATGTTGTCATTTAGTTGACAAAAGATAATTGGGCTCATATGTCTTATTTTTTCTTTCAAAAATGCTAATGGAAAGCATAACTTGAGGGCATTTATTTTTGCTATTCTGTTCTTCACTTTCATTGTCTTCCTAGCTAATCGTTTAACAGATATTTATGAACAAGTGCTCCCTACAAATGTAGATTAATGAGTACGAAAGATAAAATGATGCATTCAGAAAAGGGCCCTGCCCCTAGTAATTTGCTGTTGCCTCCTGACCAAAGGATTCCCAACAAGGAATCTCCATCCACTGACATTGCTTCTACATGACATGGATCAGTGCATTCTGTCTGTAAAACTTTTTCCATTTCGAAGCACAACACAGTATATGTAGGAATGGAAAGTTAGCTGTGATGCTGGAATTTAACCACTTCTTTATTACATTCATTCATCGAAAACAGAAAATGTGTATTGCCACAAAGGAAAGGACATGTATGTTGAGATTTGAGTATATCTAATACTAATGCGCAATTCCTGTGCAGAATCAGCCCTTTTTTTTTTTTTTTTGGAGCAGATGAAAACCAAAGGACAATTGTTCTATTGGATTTGTGTGAGAAACAGCCAACAAACCCTCAGCTGGTATCCATGCTAGACAGAAGAGGAAAACAAACAAATTTCATTTCATTTTGCAATCATCGTATGTGGTTTTTTAATAGAAAACAAACTCATGAAACTCACAGAGTCCAATTTTATGCACATTGCTGTTTGAGTTACTATAACCACTGGTGAACTTAGTCTTCTGGAGTTTGCTTGTCTAAATATTGATCTAGTACGATTTGTTGATTGCTTGTCCATTTAAAGTAGATTGTACAAAGTATAAGGTGTGAAGGTTGATGTGGACGAGGATCTGTGAATTAGTTGCAGTGTATGCCAGTAGGGGCTGTTAGTGGTTTTGTTTCTTTTGAATTCCTGCATGCTGATTTAGAGCAAGTTAAAATGAGGATATTTTCCAAATATAAGACTATTAATAATAATAATAAAAACCCTGCCCATACAGTTTCTATACTGAAATGAGAATTCCAGAAAAGGACCTATTGAAATCATCTCCTAAACTCTATGATTAATACCCAAATCTGCTCCAAATCCTGTATCAAGGGCTATTTATTCCAAATCTGGAGGCTCTCTTCCATCTTAAAATCTAAATCCAGTCCTACTCTTAGTAGGAGAAACTTTGTTTCTTTATTTCTTAGTAACAAAACAATCTCTTTGTTTTTTGTGATCTAAGCTCTTTCCTTTAATGAAGACACTATTTGTACCTCAATCTAATAATGAAGTATCTGTCCAATGCTGATTCTTCTATCTTTTGCTCAAATTCCTATCATAATACTCTGTTCCTGATACTCTCCTATAATAGTTTTTCCATCCATTAGAAAGAACTATCAAGATTTTCTAAAGGAGGGACTCCTAAGCTATACCTTCTAAATACAAAGCACGGCTGGGCGCGGTGGCTCATGCCTGTAATCCCAGCACTTTGGGAGGCGGGGGGATCACCAGGTCAGGAGATCGAGACCATCCTGGCTAACACTGTGAAACCCCTTCTCTACTAAAAAAAAAAAAAAAAAAAAAATACAAAAATTTAGCCGGGCGTGGTGGCAGGAGCCTGTAGTCTCAGCTACACGGGAGGCTGAGACAGAAGAATGGCGTGAACCTGTGGGGCGGAGCTTGCAGTGAGCTGATATCGCGCCACTGCACTCCAGCCTGGGCGACCGAGAGAGACTCCGTCTCAAAAAAAAAAAAAAAAAAGAAAGAAAGAAAAAAGAAAAGAAAATACAAAGCACTTAGAAGTAATTGTACTTAGAACGTAAGGGCTAGAGTTTAGGTTGCTACGTTTTTAAAAATATTCACAGGCTATTGCCTACTGCTATGACTTTCCCAATGGGTAGTCCATCTTATCTTTAGCTTCCATTCCGCCTTTGTCTGATCTATTTATCAACTAACTGAGCTCTTATGATATAAAAATTAAGATTGTACCTTTAAGGCAGAAACATCAGAAAAACCAGTATTATTTATTTGCAATGTACACTTATAAAAGTATTACGGTGAAAAACAAGTATGTGTCTCTATTTTGGTCTTTTATTTTTGGTGTTATTCAAAAATGAGTAGGGGAAAGAGACCATATAAGAAAAATAGTTTTAAAATAGCATACGAAACTTGCTGAAATCCTTAAATAGAGGTTCACTAACTTTACTATGCATAAAAATTACTTGAAATTATTTGAAGAGTTTATTAAATATATAACATATATTTATATACAGATATATTATATATATATTATATACAGATACACACATACTTACACACCTGCACTTTGGATTCTATATGACTAGGTGGTTCTGGAGGGATGCCCAGGAATCTGCATGATTAATAATGACAACAGGTACAGAAAGTCTTTGGATCATCTCTTGAGAAATAATGGCCTAAACCAGTTAACACTGTGCATCTTAGTTTTCATTCTGATATTTAAAATTATTCTTATTTTTAAACTTTCTGCGTGACAAGTGTGGGTGAGATACATGATCATTAAAAACCAGTAGTAGTTGACTTTCAGCAAATCTGAATATAATGTGATTATTCTTTTTTATTTTATATTCTTTAAGGAAGCTATGTGTCTTGATTTCCTTTAAAATAAATGATGTACTTATTTTTTAATTATATATGATACAGAACAATTGATACTTGGCTATTAATTGGTTAATAGTCATTTGGTTGGCTGTAGCTGGGACACCACCACCACCTGGTGGCAATAGATACAAATTGCAGGTTTAGTTTTTGACCATTGATACACCATGGTTGTGAAGTGCCACCTACAGAGGTTCTGCTATAAGCCATTCTATCGAGACAAAAGGTATTTGGAAGAAGTCTAAAAATTAATTTTTCAGTTTAGAATCTTTTCTGTAGGGGGATCTGCTATCGTCTTAGCCCTATATGTAAGCACTAGCCTTCTGCTCTTTGTTTCAGCATATTAAATTTACAGTTTTAAAGTTTTTTTTTTTCAAGATAACAACAACAACAACAAATCAAGGTTGAAAAGTGAAACTAACAGTGTTGACATAATTCTCTTCCTTTTTCTAGTGGAGATGTTATTTATTATTCTTTTAGCCTCAAGGAATTCTTGCTCTTTGTTATATTTTGGTGCCATCGACAATAGCCTTATTGGTTTGACTTTTTAAAAAGAGCTACAGAAACACTATATTCTGGAAAGAATAATATATTAGGCCTGCCAAATTTGGCCGTGTACACTGTGGAATATGTATGTACACGACCAGTAGAATGATCTTTTCCAAAGTCTGATACTACTACTCTCTCTCGTATCTTTGCATTTATGTTAACAATACCAGTGGAAGAAGAAAATCTGTAGAAGGAGACAATCATGTGAAAGTCCTTACCCCAAAAGTAATAGTTACTCTTGCTTTTTATTTCGATATACTATAAATGTTGACATACATTTTGTGGAAAAGTATTTGAATAATTTCAAGGAAACCAACAGGACAAAAAAGTAATTGTAGCATAAAAGTGAAGTGTGGAATGAAAGGCTTGCCTTATATTTGGTGGAATACATGGAAATTATTTTATGATTTTAAGCATATGGCCCTGGCCAAAACTGCACTTCATCTCATGCCTTTAATTTCATTAATACTTAACAAATTTACTTATTGGAGAGACTTAGCATTAGAATAGCCTTGGGGACACATAGCATATTTGAACTAGTTAAATTTGAACTACCGAGCAAGACTGCAATGTGTAGGAGAAATACAACATCTGATTAAGGTATTACCTGGAGAAGGAAAATACTATAAAATAGCAAGGATAGAAGAGCTAACTGCAAATTTTGACGATTCCTCATTTTTGCTCAAAGCCAGTTTCTGATTTCGGCTCTCAGTCATATCTTTCTTTCCATGTTGTGCCTCTCACCCTTTCTTATGCCTAATGTGTGCTTTGAAAAAGCCATATTTGGGAGCATCTAAGCTTGTAATTAATTTTCCTGTCCCTGTGCGTAATAATACATATAAAGTGCTCAGAAATTCATTGCAGTGCTCACATTTATTCTCTGTAGAAAGGAACTTAATGCTTCCTAATGCCTGCCCAATTTACTTGACAAGAATATTACAATGCCAAAGAGAACATCTAAGTTCTTTTAGTTATTTGAAACAAAGTATTTAAAATATTTTCATCTACCAATAAAAATATTAGTCTACCTGGAGATGTGTGGGTAAATATTTTAATTTTTTAAAGAGAAATTAATCATTTCCATTTGTGAGACAGAAATTCAAGTGAAACAAGATTACATTAAATGCCACATTTAGAGTCCAGGAAACAAATAACAAAGGAATGTTCACACCTAATCACGCTTAAGCGAAAATAATATTACAGATTCTATTTCTGTGGAGTCATAGAAAGCCTATTTTGTTCTTCTAAGTGCATTCCCTAAGGAGTATCCTTGGGAAAACCTGGAACAAACCTTCTCCCACCATTGTATTTTGGATGTACACAGAAAGGAGTAAACAAATGAAGATCTCCCTCTTTTTCTAAACTCTTTTTAGTTGCTGACGGAACTTTGTGGTTACTGAGTTGATAAACACATTGATAAAGGTTTTAACAGGAGTTGTCCCTGTTTAAACCCTGTGTCTCTCATGATATGGTTGTGGTGTAATGTGGTGCCTAGCCCTGAGATATCCTAAGTCATCGGAGTGAATGGATGACTCTCTGCATGTCATGTCCTACAGGTTTGGATGATAACCACCAGCATTCCAAGGCTGCAGTTTAATATGAAACAGATCTATGAATACCCAGCTAGGTATATAATCCTCTGTGGGCAAAATTTATGTTCACTTCAGGAGAATAAAAATCTAGAAACACAAAGAGACACATACACATGCATGCAAACTCACTCACACACACGCACACAAAGTAATGAGGAAAAGACACGTAAGAATCACGAAAGTTTTATTTTTTGTCTCTGTTTAGATATAGCATCTAACATACCAACATTCATGGCCATTGTTTTTTTTACTTAAAAGGTCATTGGATGTCCAAAGTTGCTAACAATGGGCTTTAAGGCAACATGGTTGATGTACAAGCTAATTAACACATTTTCAAAGAACTGAATATCCATAAGACATATAGCAAGAAGCTAATTTTGTAGTGTCTGAAATAATGTAAAACCAATGTAAACACACACAGTAATACATTATTCTTGCATGTACCAAAGAGGAGGAATGAGTTAACCACCGTACCAAAGTGATAATAAGCAGTCCAAAAATGTAATAAGCAAATTTTGTATGCAGTCTGTTTTAATGAGTGCTTTATGGAATTGAAATAACAAATAGGAATCATTTTCTAATGTAAGATATTTATAATGTACTTCAAGGAACAAACTAAACATGCAGAAAGCATTTTGAAAACAATCACCAAATAATGTGGACTTTTTCCTTGCTACCAATACATTCAAGTTTCCCAATCTTAAAAATAAAAACTATATCTTCTTTTGACACCATAAACGCCTCAGGTTATTAGAAAAAGGCTCATGCTAAAACAGAATTTAGCCTGATTAAAACAAAATTCTTAAGGTACTTCTTTTTTTCTCATTAGTTTTCAGAAGTTTGACTCCTATAGTTAAGCAACGTCCTTCAATGCAAATATCACAATGGCTAAGAGATTCATTACGTACATACACACACATACATTTACTTTTATTTATTTTAGTGTGTTGATTCATGTGCAACTAACTATAATGGTGTTACAGCAGGTCCTGTTGAGTAATCTCCAGTTTTTTTACACTAAAGAATTAGTAGTTAGATAGAAGAAATGAGTTCTAATGTATGATAGCAGACTAGGGTGACTATAGTTAGCAAAAACATATTGTATATTTCAAACTAGCTAGAAGAGAGGACTTGAAATGTTACCAACACACAGAAATGATAAATATTAAAGGTGATGAATACCCCAAATGCCCTGACTTGATCATTACACATTCTATGCATGTCACCAAATACATGTGCCCCATAAATATGTAAAATATTATGTATCAATAAATTAAAATATAGACTCTCCCATAAGTAAAAAAAAGAATTGGTGAGAATCCTGAAGCACTGATGCACTATTACCTTGACCTGACCTGAAGTCAAGGTAATAGTCTGTGTCCCGGGTCTGGTCTGTATTATTTTCTCACTCTCTCCGAATACACATGCTGTTTGTGCTGTTATGTCCACATCTTACTTTTCCGTTTTACTTCTAAAAGTGCCTGTGTGCGTTTATAAGCACAGATTCTAAGACATGTATCTTCATCAATTGATTTTAATGAATACTTTGCTTTCTTTTTAGGATCTTTGCAAAATAGTAGTTCCATTTTCTAAATACAGTGACTGACTCTAGCTTATTATTTCTGAAGCCTAACTGTTCCTTGATGCTTTCTTTTTAATAGCTCTGTTCTTCCTCCCAGATCACTATTCTCCATTATCCTGCCCTTCCACATGGCAAACTGAGAACGGGCATTTATTTAAACATATTTAATATCATTTCTTTAAACAACAGAAATATCACTTCTCATATGGAATAGATGGAGCAGAAGAATATGGCCAGCATGAGCAGGAAATAACACATCACATATCAAAGAAGTCCATCTGGGAAATATATCAAAATAGCCATGCACTTTTATTGAAATTTCAAGACAAAAATATAACATGGAACCCCAGCTTTTCTCTCATGTCTGTACATTTGTTTAACTATAGCATGTGCCTACAGAGGTAAGCCTGGGAAGAAAAGTAAAGAGTTTTCTTTGTTGTTGTTGTTTTTTATTGCTATTGTTGCTTTTAATATTAAGCAGCTTAGTTATATCTCAGAAAGAGAAATCTAGGTAATAAGCCAGGAAGAAGCTTGGTATTAAAGGATGCAATCTAGCACACTGCTATATTCACAGAAGATAGAGCAGTCTGGAAGTGTCTGCTAGCACCCGATATACTGCACTACCAATAGAAATGGGAAAGGAATTAACATTTTTAAATGCTTACAAGCGAAGCACCATGAAGCAGTCATCATTACCTTTCAACCCAACTGCCACTTCCCCCCCCCCAGTTTTTCTTTTGCCCTCCCCAAATAAAGAAGAAAAAGGCTTAATATTCATTTATCCAGCTTTGCCTCCAACCCAGACATAGTTATGTAACCAAGTGAAGGCTATTGGTGTCAGAAGGGATGCTACTGGCCATCTGGGAAGGATTCTCCCTGATGAGAGACATTCAAAGATAAATGCCTACACTTCTGCTTTGGACACTGTTATAAAAGGCTGTTATACCCGGAGCTACTGCAGTCAAGGGAATCACAAAGAAATTGACCTACATCTCTGATGCCATCTAGCACTTGCACCAACCCAGGGAATCCCTGCCTCTGTATTTATTGTTCTCAGAGAAAAATAAACTCCTTGAGTTGAAGTCATTTTCTGTTTAGAATTTTCTTTCTGGCGGTCATATGCATCCTAACTGAACAACATTGTGCCAGGTACTCGTGATATGATCCCTTTTGATGCTTATAATCATCCTGTTAGCTAAGCATTTTTCTTTTATTTTAGAGATGAGGATATTGAGGCTTAAAAAGATGGAGGTCCAAAGTTCCAGCGTCCAGTGTCCAAAGTTCTTATGAACAGAAGCCAGAGTTTGAATCCCTGCGCCTGTGCCTGGAGCACCTGTGCAACTCCACTTCCTCATTTTTTGCCATTCTATCAAATTACACTGCCTCTCTGTACAGCAAATATTGACTGACTGAGTTAGTATTTGAATCTGGCAAGGAGAGTGTAGGCAGGTATGTCAGTTCTGAGACCATGGAAAGCACTATAAGAAGTAAGGATTGATCACAAAGACAATTTTTGTTGCAAGACATTCAAAAAACTGAGAATAGTTTTAGATATATTTCTTTTAGGGTAAGAGGGCTGAGGCATATGTATTCTCAGTTATAATTAAATGTGGTTTCACAAATGGCAACTTAGCTTTGCAAATATTATTTGGAGACTACGTGACTGCCAGACTTTCCATCATGCTTTCCATCTTCATTAGGGCTCTCTTGCCTGGTCCTCAATCCTCTAGTTTCCCACAAGTTCCACTTTGACTGGAATGATTTTGAAATCTGCCTCTAGTAAATGCTGAATGTTTTCAAGTCCTCCCAATTTGAAATTCCACAGAATCCCTGCAAAATGGGAGAGAGAGTATGAAAGAAGGGCAGAGGATATAATATTTCTTTTTCAATACTGGTTGAATTTTTGAAGGGATTTGTTTCAGCAAATTCTCAGATCTTGGCAAGTAACATTGGTTTATTTGTGTGTAATAGTGCTTTTCTAGATGAAATTTTGGAAGATGTAAGATTTTCCTGGTGGTTTCTCCTTCTCTTTGCTCTCCTAAATGAGGGGACCACTCTCTCATTAGCCTGAACATTGAAAATTTCAAAATGCCTATTGGGCCTCTTTTATTTGCACCAGTCATATTCTTACTGCATAGAAGTCCTCCTTTGGACATTTTTGTTTTCTCCCCCTTTCTTCCTAAACCTTATCTATAACACCCTCTTGGTAAACTAATTTGAACTAATGTGTTATTGGTGATTCAAATATAAATTATTAAATCATGTACATGTGCAAAGTTACACATTCACAAGGCCTTACTCCACAGTAATAACTTCCTTGTTTTGGAAATTTCAGCCCACGTCAGAGAGTTTCTCTAAGGGAGCCAAGATGATGCCACATGGGCATTGCCTTCTATATCAGCCAGCCCTAGAGTTTGGCAGTGTGTCCAGGAGGCTTAAAACAAAAACTGGGAAGTGAACAGGAAAATGTATTACTCTAGTGTATTCTTTAATAAGAAATAGAATCTTGGGAAAACATTGGCTTAAGAAAGGCTTTATAAACTAAGCTAGCCACTGTTAATTTCCTAAACTCCCTAAATTAACACTAAAAGCAACCAGAGTGGAAAAACAAATAAAATCCAATTCTCACTGTTTCTAGACCAAGTCCCTAGTATCTGTTAACTGGAAGTATTGAAGTAATTTAGTGGTCTCTCCACTTTTACACTTACTGGTACACACCTCTTCTCAGTCAAGTCTCAAAATAGCAGCCTGAATTATCTATACCTCCGAAAATGAAATGAAATCAAGACAGGCCTCTGCTCAAAATCCTTCAATGGTTCTCCTGCTCAATCAGGATAAAGGACAAATTTCTGACAATGGCTTCAGCACCTTCATTCGCTCTCACCCAATTCCTTCTGCATCCCCATCTTCTAGTCTCTTCTGTTACTCCAGTCACACTGGCTTCTGTTCACAGAAATATCAGGCACACTCCTGACTCAGCCCTTAGTTACTTCCCTTGTTCAACAGCTGTCTTCTCAGTGAAGGCCCCGTAATCACCCTATTTAAAATGTCAAAACTCCCATTGACCAAATGTCCCTCCCCAACACTCTGTCCCCCTTCCCTGCCTCATTTTTCTCCAGAGCATTCCATGGCAAATATCACATACTGTACATTTCACTTGTTTATTTATTGTTGTCTTCCTGTTGTGTTGCCCAGACCCCTGACTAGAATACAGCTCTGTGAGGGGAGAAGGGTTTATTTATTTATTTATTTAAATGCTGTATCTACAGTACCTATTACATATTAAATCTTTAATAACTATTTGTAAAATGAATAAACCTTCCACCTGCCTAATTAGTCAGGTGGAACAATTTATAGTTGTAAAACTACAATATTGCCCAGTTCTAAATAACTTAAGCAGAGAAGTAATTTATTGAAATGAGATTTGAAGGCTAAACAACCAGACTCAGAAAACTCCTGAGGCTGAAAAACTTCTCAGGAATTAAAGGAGCTGGGCAGCAGGACACCTAGGCATTGTCTGGGGTCATCTTCACCCGGGATGATCCCCATTCATCTTCAGCTAAGGACATGCCCAAGGTTTCTGCCCTTTATCCTCATCACCATGAGCAATTTCTAAGTGAACCTGCATCTTTGCATATTTCCTCTAGAGCTGGTGTGTCTGTGCCAGGCCTAGGTCATGTGCCAACAATCCAACCATTAATGGCCAGGGGTCAGCTGCCAAGGGAAAGGCTGAGTTCCGCTCCCCACCAAAATGTAAATAATGAGGGATTATTTGACATATGAACAGGTTTAGATCATGAGCAGTCAAAAAACAAAACACATACCAACATGCACCTAATTTTAACCTATAATTATACATAAAACATGCCTTTTATTTGCTTTATTTTGTTTTTCTAGTTAATTGATATTAAATTTTCCTAGTGATACAAAATAGGTATATGAGCTCACTTAATGACTTTTGCTAGAGAAAATTAACACTAAGCCATATCAAGGTCATAAAAGTTTTAGCCAGACCTCTATTTTTCCCTTGACACAGCTTATAATTTGTAGTCTGTCTCTGTATTTACTCATTAGAAGAAGAAGTCAGTGAATTGAGGACCTTCAATGACCTATATGATCTCTTCAGAGTAAACTTTTATGCAAAGGCTAAGAAGATATCTTCCATGTTCACTAAATTAGCATCATAAAATGAACAGAATCAATGGAAAGCAGATGCTCATCTGACTAAATCATTACTCATTCTATTCCCCACAGTGAAACAGTCACGCATAGTATTGAACTAGAGTTCAGATTTATTGCACAAGTACTTTTATTTGGTGTGGGAGTGTTCCAAAGATGAACGCAACAAGACCTCCCATCCTACAGGTCCTTTTTCAATATGACTTCTCTATTGATCTCATCAGACTCACTCTGAGTCTGAACTGGCCCTGGTGACTTGCCTTAACTCATAGAATGTTGTAGAGGGGACATATATAACTCTCAAGCCTAGTCCTTAAGATGCTGTGCAGTTCCTTGTCTTGACCTGTCTCAGAAGCCAGCTACCATGTAAGGAAGTCTGGGTTATGCACTTGGGGAAGTAACATGGGGAGAAAGGCCCTGAAGGATGAGAGGCACCACACACAGAAGTCAGCATCAACTGCCATACAGTGTGAGTGGGGCCATCTTGGTGTTCCATCCCCATTTGAGCTACCAGTGGAATTCAGTTACATGATCAGCTCAGTTGATACCTTGGGGAGTAGAAGAACCAACTCTGAGCCCAGCCCATGTGCAAAATCATAACAAATAATAAATTGTAGTCTCAAGCCAATATGTTTTGGAATGGCTGGTTATACAACAATACATAGCAGAAATATTTAGAACACAAAACTTTTATGAATTTAATGACATTAAACTTTTTTTGAAAAACCATTAGGAAATATCTACCTTCCTTTGGGCTAAGGAAGAAATGCAGTAGGTAAAAATTGTCTGGCTCCAGTTGAGCTATACTTATCAACACATCCCAAGCCGTTTCTATCCCAGTTCCAACATCCTGGGCAGGAATGATATCATCTACTTCCCCCAAGGTCCATAGGAACTTATATGACCAGTAGATCCTTCTCTAATGTCTGAAGACGTCTTTTAGCTTCTGTGATGAATCAATGCTCTAACAGAATAGGAAGACAGGACTGCTTTCTGACGATGTAGATGTTTTGACCAACCTTAAGAGATACTGATTCCCTTCCTCTCAACCTGCAAGCATCCCTCTCCTTCCACTCCTTCACTCTACAATGGAATCTTTTAATTATGTATATAGTGAGAATTTTAGTCTAATTAGACGGGGTATGCATGGCAACAGTAGGATGATGGAGAAGAGATTTGGGCATAAATGATTCTATCACGTTGGAAGTATTTTGTTTTTTAAACATTATACTTTGTAGCAAACTTCACAACAGGCCCAAATTTCAGACTATTCCAGGTATCCATTTCAATGAAGTTTGGATATCAGACATTTAATTTAGATTCAGTCAATATTACAATAAAATAATAATAGTTATTATTCTTTATTTTTTAAAAATTCTTTTGAGTTACTTAAAATATTTAGTCTCTGATGTTTTGCTATATTTCTTTTTTGTTTGTTTGTTTCTATTGTGATCAAAACACTTAACATGAAATCTATCTTCTTTACTGTATTTCTTAAAGAAAATTTTTTATCCATTGTTTCCAGAACATTTCTGGTGTAGCTACACTTTCAAAGATCTTTGTTAAAGCTCCCAATAGTTATGTTAAAGAGACAAACTTAAGTAAAATTACACATTTCAGTGAGGCAGTTTTTTAGAAATTGAACTATGATCTTCATAGTAAGTTTTTGCTTATGTACCTAAATGATGTTAAGAAACAGATTGTTATTGCACCAGTTCTAGGATAGGCAATTGGAAAAATACGTTAGAAATATTAGATGTGGTTCCTTCCATAAAAGAGTTAACATTCCATTCAAAGGAGAAAAGCCTTAAACAAGATATGATGACTGTTAAGAATAAGAAAGTGCCTGGGTTCAGGCTCCACTCTACCACTTTAGGCAAGTACTACTCAGTGCCTCAGTTTCCTCCTCTGTAAAACGAGGTAATACTATTACTTATACATAGATAATCCATGTAGAGTACATAGGGGCATAATAAATATTCATTTATGTAAACCCTTATTGCTGTCAGATACTCTCATGCCACTGAGAAGTGTATGCCTCCTTGGTCATATTGTTTTGGCTCAGTATTCTATATCTCACTGTCCACATCTGTGAAAAGGCATGTTTCTCATAATATTCTTCAGTGCTGAAATTCAGTTTTATGTATATCAATTTTAGAATAAAACAAAGAATTACATGGTAAAATTTTTGGCATGACTTGTGATCCTTATCATTACAATAATTAACGTTTTAAAATCATGTAAACATAAAGATGCTTTCTTTTAAAATAATTCTGTTTTCTACCTTTAAAATTAAAAATGTTATTAAAAACCTTAAAAACAGAAGGAATTGGAACTTTTGTTCATTTAATTTATGTTGTCATTAAATCTGGATGTCATGAATTAACTTCTAAATATATCAAGATCAATGATTGTACTGATAGTTCAATCAGTAATGTAGCTATTTGCTTGTTTAACTAACAGGGTTTTTATTTCTCTTGATTAAGGCACCTATTACATTTAAACTTCATTTTTTGAGAACATAAAATGAACTAAGTATTTCATTCTTCGTTCTCCAAAATACTAGTTTTTGTTTTGTCTTATGTTAGTATATTAGATGAACTTGGTGAAGCCATCAGTCATCAGTGAAATGAAAGTCTTAAAAACTAACCCATCAAAACAGTTATATATGCCTAAGAGCTTATTGGTAGAAGTTAATCAGTAGCAAACTCATCTTAAAGGAGGAGTTATAAGTTTACATACTTTATTAAGGTAGAAGTTAATCAGTGGCAAACTCATCTTAAAAAAGGAGTTATAAGTTTACATACTTTATTAATTATATATCATTAAGAAGTTGTTTTTCTATACTTGCCGGGGTTTTTTGTGTGTGTGTGTTATTAATCCCGGTTCTATTAAAGGAATAAGCATTTCCTCCCAGTGCCTGTTTTGTTACAAATATGTTAAACTGAACAAAGGGTCACTGTTGTTAATAACCATTTGATAAAAAGGTTTCATTTATTTTTTACTCAACATTGTTTGCTTTTAGAAGATGAATAATCTACCTTCCCTGATAATTGAGCAATCTGAAGAATGGGGAGGGGGAGGTGGGTAATTTTTTTTTAGTCTTGTCTCCAAATGTAACAATAATGTGTTGCCATTGTAATTTACCAAAGAAATTTTCAGAAAACAATTTGACCAAATAACAGGTTGATGAATTAACAACTCTTGTGAGCTCAGGGCCACAGAGGTTTACAGTCTGCCACTCTAAATTAAAAGCATAAAAGACTGTCGTTGAAGATTTTCTCTACTGGTAAGTGGCCCAATCAAATTTTGTCACATCACTGATATGTTTTTATCATGTGTTTTGGAAAAAGAATTATTAAAAACTATATATAATTAATTGAGACATATTATATTAAAATTAAAATTAAAACGTTTTCTATAAAAAACTATAGTTCTTTACAACATAGTGCAAAATATCTACCTATCTTTTGAAAAAAGCAAGCAAACACAAACTAAATCTTTGGGGAAAAAGTTAAAAATATTATTTATGGAAGTCAAGCATTTTTTTGTCCAAAAAGCCCTAGGACAGAAGCTTTATATTCCCACAATTTAAACTGTTACCTACAAAAAAGAACTACTTTAAATAGCATAGTACTTTATGCATTAGTATTATTAGTATATATGAGTATTATTAGTAGTATTTTTTGCTATTTTTGGATAACAAAACCTATGAAAATATCTGTGACCAGTAAAATCTGGACATGTTTTAAGTGATGGAACAGTAACTTTAAAATCCTTCTGAAATTTATGATTAAAATGAACTATGTTTCTTAAAGGTATGATGGACTATAAGATGAGACAAGACTTTAAAATGTTTGAGTTACTAACAGTCTGTTCTCTAATTCCAGTTCTTAGAGCTGTGCTGAAATAACAGCATATCCATTCTATAGTATGCAAGGAAACAAAAATAAACTAATGTAACCATATTTTATTTACTTAGACTGTATTTAAGTGCATCCATGCTAAGATATTATTCATTAGGTAAATATTTGAAAAAATATATTAATTAAGATAGGGGAAAATAATCCGATTATAATAATCTAAAACATCTTTAAAAATGCTTGAGTTTTCATAGAAAGTAAAGGCATTTTCTAATTTCCTCAATAAGCAAAAAAGAAAAAGAAAAAAATTAGCATTCAGATCAATATATGCTACCTACATGAGAAAATTATGATATCAGTTCTTGCTGAAGAATAATTTTTCTATTAAATTATTTTTTAGATTATTTCAATTTGCTGGGCTTTTTGAACGGCTTTTCTGGTCCAACTTTTCGGAAACATTTCCCTTACTTTACTGGAGTAAAGTTCAGCTCATGTCTGTCTTGAATGTACAGTAATACCGTTTACCTTGTCAAAAAAAAAAAAAAAAAATCAATAGATTTGAATCTGTTAAACTTGGGAGCAGCTGTTCTGAAAATGCAGCCTCTCTGCTGTGGTGGAAATTTAAGGCTATCACACAAAAATAAAACAACTCTAGGTTAACTCAATGGAAAATTGTGTGGGAACATCAGTGCAACAGTAAGCATTGTGGCTCCATTCTTTATTCAACTTATTTCTAGAAAAACCACTACTGATGTGCAGAAGCCTGTGAACACTACGAAGATCTACAGAGCATTTCTAACCATGGTGCTTTGTACTAATTTAATCTCAAGAAAGACTCCAGGTTTCAATTCAATTCTGCAAATATTTGTTGAGCAAGAGCATTCAATATTTGTTGTACAAGTGAACCCAGCACTCTGCCAAATGCCCTGCTTTGACAAAAATCTGAAATCTATATTTAACCTTAGGCAAAGCTTTTAACCTACCTGGGACTCAATTTCTTCACATGTAAAATGAAGAGATTGGATTAAGCAACATCTAAGATTTAAAAATTCTATGATTATGGGATTGGCTTGGACATAGTGATGTCAGATTATCCTTTGCTTTTAATCTTTGTCTTTACCTCACTAATAGGATAGACACAGTGAGGCTGCCATTCCATTGGATGCAAGGTACAGCAGTCATTAGAGGAAGGAGGGAATGTGCTCAGGGAGGCAGGCAAGCATTGTGGTGGAGAGCATGGCCTAGGGAGTGGGACTGTCTGGGCTGGGGCTCTGCCCTTCTCAATCATATGATTTGGGACAGTTACTCTACCTCTTGGGACTTCAGTGTCCTCTTTTGTAAAATGGGGAAAATATTTGTATTTACCTTATAGAGCTGCTGTAAAGATTAAATGAGTTATTGCATGTAAGGCACTTAGAACGGCACCTAACACAGAGTACATATTCAATAGGATTAGCTATTATTATTCTGGTCCAAGGCACAGATGTCAATGGCCTAGTTCAAATCTAAGCACTAACATTGACTAGGACATAGCTTAGTTACTTTAATTGATAGTAGCCACCTCACATGATTATGCATATAATTATGTATAAATAAATATCTATATCTCATGAGCAACAGTATCTGACATAAAACACATAAATTAATAAGCACTGGAGCCAGGATTACATATAACTACACTCTTGCCTAACACATAGCAACAACAGGAACTCAAACATTGGGAAATGAGTTAAAAATGGATGCATGTACAGAAGTCTTCAGGCATTGGATTTTATATATAACAGGTTTATAAATGTAATTGTAGTGAGTTTTTGCAAAATAAATATTCAGAACAAGAATGTATAGCCTTTAATAACATGCAGAGTATACAGTGAATGCTCAGTAAATATTACTGTTTATTGTATTAAATCCTTTTTCTACAGAGCTGAAACAGTCTTCCTTGGCTTTAATTTAAAAGTTAACTTTAATATGTAATAAAAGTATATTCAATAATGGAATAAATTTTTACATAACAAAGTTTAAGGAAAAAATAGTTTTCTCATGACAACGTTAAACCTATGTCACAAATATGACACAGTAGCTTGAAGGACTAAAGGACAATTAATAATTACGGCTTAAAAAAATAGGATTCATTGAAATGAAAAGATATTCTGCTTCAATTAAGTCCATTGAATCAAATGAATCCCTTGTAGTGTATAAAAGAATAACTGACAAGTGCTTTGGCTGCTAAGCTTCTCTGTACTCTTCACAGAAACCACTATTTTTTAAAAAGGAGTTCTCTTTCACTTGGCTAAAATTTGAAGTTACAAGTGCATCAAAATAATTGTCTAAAGACACTGTTGCCCATGAATTGATACACAGTGTAATGAAAGAGGATGTATGTCAAACCCCATTAGTAAGTCTTTAGAGAATGTACATACTATTGAATTAGGTTAATAATATATACAGTCAATAATAAAGACTTTCTAAAAAATTATTTTATAGAAAGATAATATGTGACATCTACACAAAAGAATTTGTGTAACCAAATATGAATTCCAGTTAGGGCAAAATGTCAGGATAAATATTGCAACTTATGGTTGGAAGTAAGGCCCTGATAGTGTTAGACTCTATAGTTAGACGCACGATGCTAAGAGATAACAAAACAACCATTGACTCCAGTGGCTAACTTTTATTTGTTTGCTTGTCTGCATGTGCTGCAACAAGTTCATTTGTGCAATGTATAGCACATGCACAGTTAAAATTGGTAGTATTTCATCTACATGTAATGTCTTTCCTTTCCCATTGGAAAGAACTAAAATGGATTAGAAGTGGCATTATTGGGGAGGATTTTTGCTTTCAACTAAGGTAGAATAAAAGAGATTGGAAGAGATTCTTTTACAGGAAACTACTAACAACCCAGCAAAAAATAAAACATTCATGTTCAGGCATTGGACACCAAGCAATGCAGAACAATGATCCCCAACTTACAGCCTAGAGAGAGTTTTCATGATGCCATGAAGAGAGAGAAAGCCCAAGTGGAGCTTGGACTCTCCCAGAGTTGAGGAGACAGAGGTGGGAGTATGGGGAAAGCAAGTTGGTTAGGGTTTTCAGGACAAAGTTCCAGAAAGGAGAAAATTGCAGAGAGTAAGAAAACTGCAGTGATCTGCAGAGGGTCCCCCTCCAGTCTTCAGTTCATTACTAATCAGCACATGTGAGAAGGAAACTCTTCAAATTTATGGATGGCACCAGCCAACCAAAAGGAGCAGGAAAACAACTCCTGGAACTTGCAAAGGCCCAGGAAAAGCTTGTGTTGCCACTAGTCAGTGTGGAAAATGTCGCAATTCATAAGACATCAGGAAATCAGAAGTGTATTGCCTTAATAGTGGCAATAGCCCTAGGCTAAAGGCTAGTCTATTCCTGCCTAACAAAGCTTTAAAGCAAGGCTCAGAAGATTCAAACTATTTATTTTTTTTGGTTTTTAATTTTTAATTTTGGCTTTTAACTTAATTATACATATTTAAGTGGTACAGAGTGATATTTCAATACATGTGTATAAAATATAGTAACCAATTAAAGTAATTAGCTTATCCATTTATCATTTGTTTGGAGACACTCAAAATCCTTTCTTCTAGCTATTTAAAAATATACAACTTATTATCATTAACTATAGTAACCCTACAGTGCTATAAAACACTAGAATTTATTTATAAATAATTGAATCTCAGATCAAGACTCAGATAATATTTATAGGAATATAAAAATAACCAGTACCCCCAAAGGTAAAATTTACTACCATGTCTAGCATTCAGTAAAAACTTACCAACTATGCAAATAAATGGAAATGGTTCACAATGTGGATGAAAACCTACCAATAGAACACATCCAGAAGTTGCACAAATCGTATGATTATTAAGCAAGGGCATTATAACTGTTGTTATAACTATTTTATATAATTATAGACATTTTATGTGTTTAAGAATCTAGAGGAAAGATTGAACATGTAAACAAGACCCAGATTGAAGTCCTAAAAATATCTGAGGCAAAAATAACATTTAATGAGATTAATAGCAAATTAGACAGTGCACAAGAAAAGATGAGTAACCTGAAGATGACAATTAAACATGTCCAAAATTAAAGAGAGGAAAAAAGACTGGAAAACAAATGGACAGAGCATCAGAGAGTTGTGAGACAACTTCAAGTGGCCTAATATACGTGAAATTGGAGTCCCACAATGAGAAGGGAAAGAAGAGGAACATAAAAATATTTGAAAAATTATGGTCTGAAATTCTCCAATTTTGATGAAAACTATAAACTGATAGATCCAAGAAGGTCAATGCATACTGAGTACAAGAAATAAGATGAAAACTATACTAAGGTACACCATAATCAAATAGTTTAAAAGTGGTGATAAAAAGAAAATCTTAAAAGGAGCCAGCGGTACTGTACACAGTGGTTTATGCCTATAATCTCAGCACTTTGGGAGGCCGAGGCAGGCACATGACTTCAGGGCAGGAGTTCGAGACCAGCCTGGCCAACATGGTGAAACTCTATCTCTGCTAAAAATAGAAAAATTAGTTGGGTCCAGTGGCACAGGCCTGTAGTCCCAGCTACTCAGGAGGCTGAGGCAGGAGAATCGCTTGAACCCAGGAGGCAGAGCTTGCAGTGAGCTGAGATCCCACCACTGCACTTCAAACTGGTTGACAGAGTGAGAATCTGTCTCTAAATAAATAAATAAATAAATAAATAAATAAATGAAAGCAGCCAGAAGGGGGAAAATACATTATGTACAGAGTGGGAAAAAAAGATGAAAGACAACATATTTCTTCTTGGAAACAATGTGAGCCAGAAGATAGGGAAACATCTTTAAACTATTGAAAGAAAAAAGAAATCCCATGAACACAAAATCCTATACACAGCACAAATATGTTTGAAAAAGGAAAGCAAATGGCATCCTTAGATACAGAAAACAGTAAAATGATTATCATCAGCAGAAATGTCAACAGTAGTTCCTCCAGGAGAAGAAAAATGATGAGATGGAAAGCTGCATTCAATTGAGGAGCACATGAAATGGTAAAAATACAAGTAAATATAAATGACATTTTTCCTTTTATTTTAAAAATCTCTTTAAAAGCTAATTGTTTAAAGCAAAAGTAGTAACAATGTATCGTAAGGGTTAAAACACATGCAGAAGTAATATGAAAGTATGATGTCATATGGTAGTTATACCAGGAGCGGTAGCTCACACCTGTAATCCCAGCATTCTGGGAGGCCGAGGTGGGCAGATCCTGAGGTCGAGAGATCAAGACCATCCTGGCCAACATGGTGAAACCCTGTCTCTACTAAAAATATAAAAATTAGCTGGGCGTGGTGGCACGTGCCTGTAGTCCCAGCTACTGGGAGGCTGAGGCAGGAGAATTGCTTGAACCCAGCAGGCAGAGGTTGCAGTGAGCCGAGATCATGCCACTGCACTCCAACCTGGAGACAGAGTGAGACTCTGTCAAAAAAAAAAAAAAAAAAAAGCATAGAATATCACTTGAAGGTAGACCATAGTAACTCAAAGATATATACTATAAACCCTATAGTCACAACTAAAAAATATAATAAAGTAGGGAGTCATACATAATAAGACAGCAAATGAAATAAAATGAGGAAAAAATAACATTATAGGTATAGGTGTGAACGTTCACAGTCAAGAATTAGGTTTTTCAAAAATATGGTACTCTTGTCTGCTACTTAGCTCATGGGCCCATCTTATCTTTCAAATCTCTTGACCTCATGACCTTAGCCACATGTAGCTTAAAATGCATACTCTTTTAAGCAAATTCAGTCCATCCAGGAGTCTTTTTCCTTCCTTATTCCCTGACGTGTCCCTGAATTATCCTTGTTCCTGGGGATATTGTTCTGATGTTAGTGAGAGCAAGTTCCTGAACCAGACCCTTGGGTCTGATGTTAACTCTATGTTAACTGTGTGATTACTTATCTGTCACAGGCTGGTTGCTTAACCTTTTTATTTTTTGGTGCTTTTTCACCTGTAAAAAAAGGGATAATAGGAGCTACTTTAAAGGATTACTGTAAAGAGTCAATAGATAACATATGTAGATGGTCCGAAGGTAGTGACTTATCTCAATTGATTATTCAGTCAATTACAGATAAAACTCCTTGTCCTACTCTTTCCGCCATTTTCACTACTGCATTTGATGTCTTCACTTAAAAAAATAACATGTGAAAGCACTTAGTACAATGCTCTTTGCTTGTCAAGCCCTAAATGAGTGACATTTTTATTCTTATCCGTATATAATATTCTTTGCCCTGCTGCAGCCACATAACCGTTGATTTTGCCTTTTGTCTTCATGAGATGCCACCAGTTCAGTCAGTATCTCCACACTTCCTTTCTAGGTTTCAGAAACATTTTTGCAGTATTTACAGGCTGGGATGTTCCAGGATTCAGTGACACAGACTTCCAGTCCAGCTTCCTAGACTCTTAACTCCACCACTGCTTCTCTATTGCTCTGTCAGAAACATCCACTCTTCCCAGGCCAAACTCTACAAAGCAAGATAGAAATTCTAACCATGCTTTTCTGGGCCACCAGGACCTGCTTTCTGACTTTCAAACTAATATTTTTGATTGGAGCATTTTATTTTTATTTATTTATTTTTTTTTTTTTGAGACGGAGTCTCGCTCTGTCGCCCAGCCTGCAGTGCAGTGGTGCAATCTCGGCTCACTGCAACCTTTGCTTCCTGGGTTCAAGTGATTCTGCTACCTCAACTTACTGAGTAGCTAGGACTACAGGCACCTGCCACCACGCCCTGCTATTTTTTTTCTTTTTTTTTTTGTATTTTGTTGTAGAGACGGGGTTTCGCTGTGTTGGCGAGGCTAGTCTTGATCTCCTGACCTCGTGATCCACCTGCCTTGGCCTCCCAAAGTGCTAGGATTACAGGCATGAGCCATTGTGCCCTGCTTGATTGGAGCTTTTTAAAACTTCTGTCTGGAAATTCAATTCTACATAGTAACTGCTGTTATTGTAGCTATCCTGTACATGGCAGTCACTGCGTGTGGCCAATGACACTCTGCCTACATGCTGAGGGCTATAATAGTAGTAAGAAGGGTGGCAGGAAGAAACCTAGTAATATAGTCAAGGACTGTCTGCACCCTAGTGGCGGCAGGAAAGTTAATCATTTACTTTTGCTGTTACTAGCAACAGATTATTTATGATGTATTGGGAAGTATTTGGTGCCTTGATGCCACAGTGAGCTGCTGCCTGTGACACTGGAGCTGTTTGTTACCAAACACAGGCAGAGATATGGAAACATCTGGAAGTTCCCTGAAGTACCATAACTATTGAGGTGGCCCTGGATATCATTGGAGGTTGCAGCTGCCTCTTGATTCAGTCTAGAAAAACTGAAGTCCATAAGACAACAGGTTATCAGTTGAGTTTCCGCTCTACTGTGAATGACTTCGTGGAACAATTTCTGATTATTAGAGATGGAAACATCTTCTTGCATCTTTCCTTTATGGTGATTATCTCCTCCGCTAGTCTAGGAGCCCTTTGAGCAGTGGGACTTATTCACACTTTGACATTCCCCATAGGGTCTCGCAGAATCTTAAAGGATGCTGCTACTGACATTACCACCAGTATATATGAAGAGACCATCCCAGACATTGCTCCAGGGGCTCCACAATCATAATTCCATTTAATCCTCACAGGCCACTCTAAGTTATATGTCACTTTCCTATTGATGGATAGAATGATTGAACTTCTAAGTAGTTGTAAGATTTGTGCAAGGGCACAAAGCATGGGGCCAACATTCTACCCAAACCTGTGTTACTCTCATACTTTATTTCCCGTCACTGCAATAACATATCTCCTTCACATAACACCTCTCAGTGGTGACTGTTTCTGAGCTTGTCTGCCTGCACGGTATCCACACACAAACCTGGTGGTTAGACAGTCTTTGGAGGGAATTTGAACACAAGAGAGTAGAAACAAGATTCATGACTATCAAGATAATAGAGGCAAGAAGTATTACCAAATATACAGTCCATTGCTTTAGAAATTTTGCAAAGAAGAGTCAATAATAATTAGTTTTTACATACATATAGTGAAAATATGATAAAATGTTGTTCAAAATTTTATAGCTAGAGGTGAAAAGAATTCAGAGGAAGTTGTCTCAGTATTCCTAATGTTTTCAATCTATAGCAGCCAAAGCCATATTTATTGTTTTCATAGAAACTAAGAAGTTTGGGATCCTAGTTACTAACTTTGGTCTGGAACTTCTGGCCTATGGCCTGTGTTTTAGAACTGCTAGATTGATTGCATCGTATTCCAAAGATGCATATGATCAGTGAGCAAAACCAGATGGTGAAGTATGGAAGGCCTACCTTCTGCTGAACTTACTTTTCTCTTATGAAGTCCTCTGACCTCCCTGCCTGCCCCAGTTCTCAGTGCTCCGCTCCACACATCCAGGAGAAAGCAAACCATTAGTGCTTTCAGAAAAATTTGTCTGTGTTGGACGTCCCTGAGACTTTATAACTACCCCAAAGGCAATAACTCAAAATAATCTTTGGTGATACAGATGACTAATAATGGTATTTCAACTTCTATATCTTCTGATTAAGGGAATTATTTTGGTGCTAAATTATACTCTTTAAAGGGCAAATTGTATTACTAGATCCGCCACTTGCCCTCTCCTCTCAGGTGGGCTTGCTTAGCACTACAAAGATGGTAGAAAAACAGTTTTCTAGTAACCACATAAGAGACAATGCACAATTCCAGATTTGATTCCACACTAGTATAGAGGTGGAAGAGTTGCTAATAGTAGAACTCAATGAATGGAAAATTGCAAGGTGGTTTTTCATTTAGGATGGGCTGCTGTTGACCTCGCTGCTGACCTTGCTGCTGACCTCAC
Organism: Macaca nemestrina; assembly: GCF_043159975.1. Lineage (NCBI taxonomy): Eukaryota > Metazoa > Chordata > Mammalia > Primates > Cercopithecidae > Macaca > Macaca nemestrina. Next base: position 44,832,696 of record NC_092134.1, on the reverse strand, counting down.
TGCTGACCTTGCTGCTGACTTCACCACTTCTCCCAATATATGTCAGCTGAGTGGACTTTTGGCTGCCGGACATGAAGAAATCATATAATCAATTAAGCAATCAATCAGCAAATATATAGTGGACTCCTGCAATTTGCAAGGCTCTGTGGCAAATTGTACAAGGTATGCAAAGATGATTTATAAGCAATATTCTTGTTTTTAAGTAGTATGTGACAACTACCAAATGAAGAGTCTACATGATACATGCTACAGAAGTCAGACAAGAAAGCTACTCCTGTGGCTGAAGTTATAGAGGAAGTTTTGTTTTTTAGGAGCATTTGCCATATAGAGTAATATTGTAGGAAAATAACATAATTTTTAAACTGAATACTTTCTTCATGTCAGGCACTATGTTAAGCTGTTTACACAAATAGTATGCAGAACACTTAGATGAATACATGGCACATGGTAAATGCTCATTAAGTATTACTTTTTGTTTTTAATCATTGCATTAATCCTTCCATACCATTTCAATAGGAGCTATTATATCCCCCATACTATAGTTGAGAAAAAGGAGGCAAATTAAGGTTATATAACCTGTATAAGCTAGTAAGTGTGAGCATAGATACTAACTCCAGAGTCAATAAGGTTGGTAAGTAAGGCAGAAGCTGGGGAATGGGGTTGGGCTTTACACGCAAGGAACACCAGGGGCATGTTAATGGAAGTCATAATGTTCTAATCCTGTTCGGGAGGTCAGAAAGTTAACTAGGGTAGAGAACTTAAGATAAAAAGCTATGAGAGGTCTGCCTAGAAAAATAATTGAGCATAAATTATGATGAGTTTGAATGTTGACTGGGAAGGATATTTTCAAAATCTAATTTTATCATGTACTAGAGAGCCAATGGTATTTATACACACACACGCATGTGCAGGCACACATGCTGACATAAAGGAAAGGAAATTTTTGTGAAGATTAAACTAGGGATATTATCAGGGCTAAGTTATCCATTAAGCACAGTAGGCACAGTGTCTAGAGCCCAAAGTACATTTAGTACATTTCAAATGTTTTATAATATTTTAAGTGAGAAGGACAAATGAATATAATCATAATAATTAATATTTAATAATGAATACAGACTAGATTATGTTTATCTTTATACCAATATAATCATAAAATCTAATTTTTAATTTTTTTCCTGGATGGGGAAAAGTGTTTGTGGCCCATAAAAGTCATGCTGCAGCCCTGGATGATATGCTGAGACCTCTGGGGGAGGAAATGACTAAGCATAAGTAAAACAGGGAACTACTAAAATCCTTATGCGTGCAGGCTTTGACTAAGTTTGTGACCATGACAGTGTAAAACGAAAGCCAAAAGCGTTACAAATAAAAAGCTTAGAAAAGTTAACTGCTTCTATATATGTGGGCATTTGGTGGAGTGTGAGATTATGAGTTACATCTGGGGACATAAAATGTACATTTGATTCCAGATAGTGGGCAACTATATGCATTTACTCTCTTTGCATTTCATTGAGGCAGGCAGTTAGCAAATTGGCATGATATTTGCAGGAGGCTAAAAGCAATACAAGTGGGCCTACACAGGTTAGCATAAGGACCCATCTCCCCAGTAGAAAGGAACTGTTACAACAGGCTATAACAATGAAGAGATTGCAGACATCCTGCTTTAGGCACAGATAAGAATGTAACAAAAAATAAACTGGATGGCAACTGGTTAAATCCAAAATGGCCAAAAATGACTCACTGTTGATCCTTGGCTTCACCATGCCCCGTTACCATAACATTTCTGTTGGGGAAGCCTCCCACTCCTATCATGTACCTGATGCCATGACAGTTTCTAATTAACCATATTTAGTTAAGAAAAGGGTGGTACCCCCATTCCAGGTGTTGCCCACCCATTTCCTGGAACCCCCCCCCAATTATAGAATATTCTGTGCCCTCACTATGCTTATCCATATAATACAGGAGCCCTGACCACATGGCACGCGGCTCATTCTTTTGAGCATGCATGCACTCCTCTCTTGAGTGTGTGCTTGCTTTCACTCTGCAAGAGAGCGTCTCTACTTTCACTGTGGTCTCGCTTCCAAATTATTTTGTGTGGTGAACACAAGAAACTGAAATAGTCTTCTGGCAGCACCAACATTTCTTGAAACAACCGAAGAGATATATTTTTCAAAATCTACCACAGTGCTGTAAAAGTAAAAGCTGAAGCGGCAGACTAGAGAAAGTTCAGGGCTCTGACTGACAAAGAGAAAATCAAAGCTGAGAAACCTGAAATAAGCGCAGGGAGAGTTACAGAATTCATGTCAGACTAAAGAAGCCTAAGAATAGAAACTCTCCATAAGACGAGGAGTGTAATAATTCGTTTAAAGGATTGTGAAACAACTAGATCAGTTCTATGTAGGGCAGCTGGCTGAAATGTTTGCCTCTGAGATATAAACCTAATGATAGCTTTCAAAACAAAGCAGAAAATCTGCCGGGCCGAGACAGTTGGTAAAATCTCAACATGACCTTGGTGCTAAAAACAAAATGATGCAGATCCTGGGTGACTTTAAACCCACACAGATATGGAATAAGGGTGGGAGAGAACAAATGGCTCAACACTGCGGCGAAATACACTGTAATGTTCTATTTCCTTTCATATCTCGGCATTTGAGAGAAGTTCTGCCTTCCTTTCCAGCTTTCTGTGCATGAGCCCATCAGCCAGCATAATATTGCCCTTTCAACTTCAGAGTCTAACCAGATTTCTCATTATTTTGGGGGAAGGGGTAGTAAAGAATCAGACACACACCTTTTCTAAGAAAACCCATGTAGGTAGCTAACCAATCCAGTCCTTCATTTGTAAATCTGTAAGAACAAAAGAACTTGGGAAAAGGCAACAGCATTAAAGAAAATCCAATAGAACAGCTCAGCTATAGAAAATTTAAACATTTTAATTCATTCTTAGACAGACTGAAGAGGCTATAAAAGCCATGAGTCAAGTACAAGCTGCCAGGAAAAAATGATGCCATAAGAGAATTTAAAAGAGAGTTCTTAGAAAATAAAATATGATTGCCAAAATAAATAAATAAATAAATAAATAAGTACACAACACATACATATACATATAGGTGAAAAAACAACTGATAAAGAATTATCAGACAAGATGGTAGAATAGAAACAGCTTTGGTCTGCAGCTCCCAGCGAAAACCAATGCAGAAGGCAGCTGATTTCTGCATTTCCAACTGAGGTACCTGGTTCATCTCACTAGGACTGGTTAGACAGTGGGTGCAGCCCACAGAGAGCGAGCAGAAGCAGGGTGGGGCATTGCCTCACCTGGGAAGCACAAGAGGTTGGGGAACTCCCTCCCCTAGCCAAGGGAAACCGTGAGGGATCATGCTGTGAGGAACTGTGGCTATCTGGCCCAGACACTGCGCTTTTTCCATTGTCTTTGCAACCCACACACCAAGAGATTCCCTCAGGTGCCTATACTACCAGGGCCCTGGGTTTCAAGCACAAAACCGATGGCCATTTGGGCAGACACCAAACTAACTGCAGGAGGTTTATTTCATATCCCAGTGGTGCCTGAAATGCCAGTGAAACAGAACTATTCACTCCCCTGGAAATGGGGCTGAAACGAGGGAGCCAAGTGGTCTTGCTCAGTGGATCCCACCCCCATGGACCCCAGGAAGCTAAGATCCACTGACTTGAAATTCTCACTGACAGCACAGCAGTCTGAAGTCAACCTTGGACACATGAGCTTGGTGGGAGTAGGGGCATCCACCTCACTGAAGCTTGAGTAGGCGGTTTTCCTCTCAAAGTGTAGACAAAGCCACCAGGAAGTTCAAACTTGGTGGAGCCCAATCTAGTACTGCAAAGCCACTGTGGCCAGACTCCCTCTCTAGATTTCTCCTCTCTGGGCAGGGCATCTCTAGAAGAAAGTTAGCAGCCCCAGTCAGAGGCTTATAGATGAAACTCCCATCTCCCTGGGACAGAGCACCTAGGGAAAGGGGCGACTGTGGGAGCAGCTTCAGCAGGCTTAAACGTTCCTGCCTACCAGCTCTGAAAAGAGCAGTGGATCTCCCAGCACAGCACTTGAGCTCTCAATAAAATACTGGCAAACCAAATCCAGCAGCATATCAAAAAGCTTATGCATGATGATCAAGTCGGCTTCATCCATGGGATGCAAGGCTGGCTCAACATACACATCAATAATCATAATCCATCACATAAACAGAACCAATGACAAAAGCCGCAATTATCTCAATAGATGCAGAAAAGGCCTTTGATAGAATTCAACACCCCTTCATGCAAAAAACACTCAGTAAGCTAAGTATTGATGTAACATATCTCAAAATAATCAGAGTTATTTATGATAAACCCACAGCCAATATCATACTGATAGGGCAAAAGCTGGAAACATTCCCTTTGTAAATTGGCACCAGATAAGGATGTCCTCTCTCACTACTGCTATTCCACATAGTATTGGAAGCTCTGGCCAGGGTAATCAGGGGAGAAAAAAAAAAAATAAAGCGTGTTCAAAAAGGAAGAGAAGAAGTCAAATTTTCTCTGTTTGCAGATGACATGATTGTATATTTAGAAAACCCCATCGTCTCAACCCAAAAACTCCTTAAGCTGATAAGTAACTTCAGCAAAGTATCAGGATACCAAATCAATGTGCAAAAATCACAAGTATTCCTATACACCAATAATAGACAAAAAGAGAGCCAAATCATGAGCGAACTCCTGTTCACAATTGCTACAGTGAGAATAAAACACCTGGGAATACAACTTACAAGGGATGTGAAGTACCCCTTCAAGGAGAACTACAAACCACTGCTCAAGGAAATAAGAGAGGACACAAACAAGTGGAAAACCATTCCATGCTTGTGGATAGGAAGAATCAATGTCATGAAAATGGCCATACTGAACAAAGTGATTTACAGATTCAGTGCTATTCCCATCAAGCTACCATTGACTTTCTTCATGGAATTCAGAAAAACTACTTTAAATTTCACTTGGAACGAAAAAAGAGCCTGTATAGCCAAGACAATCCTGAGCAAAAACAAGAAATCTGGAGACATTACGCTGCCTGACTTCAAACTATACTACAAGGCTATAGTAACCAAAACAGCATGGTATTGGTACCAAAAAATATAGGTATAGACCAATAAAACAGAACAGAGGCCTCAGGAATAACACTACACATCTACAACCATCTGTTCTTTGACAAACCTGACAAAACAATTAATGGGGAAATATTCCCTATTTAATAAATGGTGTTGGGAAAACTGGCTAGCCATATGCAGAAAACTGAAAGTGGACCCCTTCCTTATACCTTATACAAAAATTAACTCAAGATGGACTAAAGACTTAAATGTAAGACCTAAAACCATAAAACCTAGGCAATACCATTCAGGACATAGGTATAGGCAAAGACTTCATGACTAAAACACCAAAAGCAATGGCAACAAAAGTCAGAATCAACAAATGGGATCTAATTAAACTAAAGAGCTTCTTCACAGCAAAAGAAAGTATCATCAGAGTGAACAGGCAACCTGCAGAATGGGAGAAAATTTTTGTAATCTGTCCATCTGACAAAAGGTTAATATTCAGAATCTACAAGGAACTTAAACAAATTTACCAAAAAAAAAAAAAAAAAAAAAAAAAAACCATCAGAAAGTGGGCAAAGTATATTAACCGATACTTTTCAAAAGAAGACATTTATGCAGCCAACAAACATATTTTAAAAAGCTCATTATCACTGGTCATTTGAGAAATGCAAATCAAAACCACAATGAGATACCATCTCATGCCACTTAGAATGGCGATCAGTAAAAAGTCGGAAAACAACAGATGCTAGAGAAGATGTGGAGAAATAGGTATGCTTTTACACTGTTGGTGGGAGCGTAAATTAGTTCAATCATTGTGGAAGACAGTGTAGTGATTCCTTAAGTATCCAGACCTGAAATGCCATTTGACCTGGCAATCCCATTACTTGATATATAGCCAAAGGATTATAAATTATTCTGCTATAAAGGCACATGCACACATGTGTTTATTACAGCACTATACACAATAGCAAAGACTTAGAACCAATCCAAATGCCCATCAATCTTAGACTGGATAAAGAAAATGTTACACATATACACCATGGAATGCTATGCAGCCATAAGAAAGAATGAGTTCCTGTCCTTTGCAGGGGCATGGATGAAACTGGAAACCATCATTCTCAGCAAACTAACACAGGAACAGCAAACCAAATACCGCATGTTCACACTCATAAGTGGGAGTTGAACAATGAGAACACATGGGCACAGGGAGGGAAACATCACACACTGGGGCCTGTCAGGGGCGTGGAAGACAAGGGAAGGGATAGCATTAGGAGAAATATCTAATGTAGATGACGGGTTGATGGGTGCAGGAAACCACCATGGCACATGTATACCTATGTAACAGTCCTGTACGTTCTTCACATGTATCCCAGAACTTAAAGTATAATTAAAAAAAGAAAACCCTATATCAAAGGCAAAAACAAACAACCAAAAAAATAAAAAATAAAAAACCAAAACTGATAAAGCTGAAGGTCATATTAATAATGTAGATGATGAAGTCCAGAATCTATGGAAGCCAAAGAGATAGAAAATATTAAAAATAAATAAGAGTCATGGAGAATAGTGCCAGGAAATTTAATAGGCATCTAAAAGAATGGAAAGAACGAGGAAAGAATAAAACATAGAGGTAGAAATAACTAATATCCTGGCGAAACCTTTGAATTTCAAGAATAAGCAGTACATTTTTAAAGTTTCCACACTAAGAATCAGTACTTTTCATCCTTCACAATAATTGCTAGAAGAAATGCAATAATGTCCTGAAGGAAAAAAAGATTTATAACTAGGACACTACACCTAGCCAAATTTTCTGCAGATATTTGGGTAACATAAGGATTTTGTTGGACTTGAAAAGTCACAGATTTTTCACGTGCATTTTCAAGAAAAAAATTGGTCAAGATGTATTTAATGAACTCAAAATCAATTTCAAAATTAATCCAAAAAGAAGACATAGTATATATTCCTGCATATGAATTTCAAAAAATCAATTGATTTTATTGTTAATCCTAAGCAATTATTGACAATTTGGACATCAATTTCAGTATAGTTCATTACAAAATGAATTCCTAGAAAAAGGGCATTTCAAAAAATAAATAATGAATAAGTATAATTACAAAATGATACATGGAAACTGTGGGGGGTGGTTTAGTTGATATATGGGAACAAGACATTTTGTAAACCTAAAACTGCTCTTAAGCATAAAGTCTAGTAATTTAAAAAAAAGTGAGAGATGGGAGAAGAGACAAAATAAAGGCATATTAATGGTGTTTCTTTTTCAGAAGAGGGAAAATAGATACTTATTATATCTCTATTTCACTGAAAAACAAAGTTTGTGTTTACATCTTAAGAAATTAAGACACACAATGAAAATAATTTGAATAGCAGTTAAGAAATTAAGACACACAATGAAAATAATTTGAATAGCAGTTAGAACTTCCAAACCACTAAAAGTGAAAAGGGAGCATATAAAATGTGTTTCAGTCAGCAGACGTTAGGAATAAAAAAGAAGATCAAAAAAATGGATGGGGAGAAAAAAAGAAATTGTGTAAAATGTGAAGTGTAAGATGGTAGAATAAAAAGGATAGTATTAGGGACCACAATAAATGTGAATAAATGAAAATCCCAAATAAAAAATGACTCTCAAAGTAAATTAAACAACATTTAAAAAGTAAAAAATTCAATTATATGCTGTATACAGGAGACCCATTCAGAATAAAATTATTTTCCACTCAGTGGAACTTCCTTCTTGTTGAGACATTTGATTATGGACTCTGTGTTGAAAGGCAGAGATCTGGGAGGCAGGGTCTAAGGGGCTGTAGATTATGTGTCTGATAGGGACACTCAGAGGAAAACTAAGAGCTTCCAATGTATTCATAAGAAGACAAGAAACACTGAACAAAATTAGCAATAAATTATACTCAACTACAAAATATTTAATTAAATAATGTAGCATCAGAATATATAAAAAGGGAGCAAGCTCCAAGTTTTATGAGTAAATTCACCAGAACCTTCAAAAAGCAGATTCTTGTGTTAAATTGTCCAGATCAGTCAGAAACAATAAAATGTCTCAAGTTAATAACAAACCAAATGCAGCACAATTTCATACACCAGAGTCAAGTAGGGATTATGTAAGGAATACAAGTATGGGAGTGAGGGGATCAGAAGATGCAGTAAAAAAGGGTAGAAGTGAGAGAAGGAAAAGAAACAATTGCTTTGCGGGGCTATGGCCAAGAATTTGAGGAGTGGTTTAATGAACTGGTTACAGATTTTAACAAAGCTCTAATATAAAGCGTTTTTCAGTACTGACATTCCTAGGCAGGGTTTGATATGTGAGAAAAATTCCTCAGTCTTTGTCAAAATATTATTTTCCAATGACCGAAACGGACTTCACTTTCCAAAGGAATTATCAGTAGCCTTTGGTACTGAGGGAATATGCCACAAGAATAGGTCAATACATGATTCAGCTGATATGGTTAAATATGCTCCCAAATTTTTGCAGACATTTTGAGAGGATGACATTTCTTTACTGTAAATTTTAAGAAATAGAAAAAAAGATATACTATAATTATAAATCTCTAATTCTAAACACATAGGGCTACATGCAAAATATTCCTAAATCAAATGCTAACAAAGGCCAAGGTAAGGAAGTTTCCAAGGTTTACAGCTTAGGTTACTAGGATTGTGATAGTACTCAAGACTATAAAAGGGAATTTAGCAGATCAACAAATTTTAGGGAGATATTAAAGGGTCAGGTTGAAGTGATCACAGGACTCCCACATGTAAATATCCATTGCAAACAGTTTAATATGTGGGATTGAGGTTTAGAAACAGGGATCCATCTGTGTTTATAGGTTTGGAAACTATCACAAGGAAGCATATTAGTGTAACTTGTGAGTACAGATGACCTGAAATAGAAAAAGACAATCAAGAGAGATGCCAAAAGATGCAAAATGAACTTGGAATAAAGACAAACTTTATGGTGGTTAAATTAAGATGAAGGCAGGGAAACAGAAATATCAAGAAACAAAGACTGTTGCAGACAAAGGAATAAGAAATATGCAAGCAGAGATCTTGAGATTCTAAACTACAGATTGTTTTAATCTTGAATTACAGAAACATTAGAAATAAATTAGATACTATTTATTTATTCTCCAAATATACATTGAGCACTTCCTATGTGTAAAATAGACTAAATGTCCTCACCTTTCTGATGCTTTTAATTTGACTTACAGAGCAGACAAAGGGGTATGAAAAGATAATTTGTTTATTTTGAAGTAGTAAGGGTAAATTTCTTACATAATCATCCTCACATTTCTTTTATTCCCCTCTATATCTCCTTAACAGTTTTCATCTTTTGGCTCACAATTCAGGTTTTTTCGTGCCAGGAAAAAAAAATTATTGTGTGGTGTATTAGTTCCTTTTCATGTTGCTGATAAAGACATACCTGAGACTGGTTAATTTATGAAGAAAAAGAGGTTTAATGGATTCACGCTTCCACATGACTAAAGAGGCCTCACAATCATGGTGGAAGGCAAAAGGCACGTCTTACATGGATGCACCAAGAGAGAATGAGAGTCAATCAAAAAGTGAAACCCCTTATAAAATCATCAGATCTTGTGAGACTTACTCACTAACACAACAACATTATGGGGGAAACCACCCCCATGATTCAATTATCTCCCATCAGGTCCCTCCCACAACACATGGGAATTATGGGAGCTACAATTCAAAATGAGATTTGTGTGGGAACACAGTCAAACCTTATTATATAGATGTCTGAAAACATCTGCTTGATGTGTTTGATAAGTAGAAGTTTATTTGAACTGTTCTGGATGCTGGAAATACAGAAGTGAGTACACCAGATCCTATGAACTTTTGTTGGATTCTAGCAAACAGGACAAACAACACACAAATAACTACATTAGTAATACATTAGGTAACAGTACGTGCTGTGGGAGAGAACAAAGCTGAGTAAGGGTGACAACTGTGTTGCAAAGACTGGTGGAGGGTTACTATTTTAAATAAGACAGTCCAGGAACACCTCTCTGTTAAAGCAGCTTTTCAGCAGGCAACCAGAGTAAATGAGTTATGTGGCTATTTTGGAAAAGAACATTCCTAAAAGGAAAACAGCAAGTGAAAAGGCCTTGATGTGGAAACCTGATTGGAAAATCAGTGTGTCTGGAGCAAAATGAATGAGGGACAACGGCACAGAAGCCAAGGTGGGAGCTGCCACAGGACCAGATCGTCTTGGTCCTTGCAATATACCGAAGGACATTTGTTTTTGTGCTGGATGAAATGGGAAGTCATTCTAAGGTTTCACACAAAAGAGTGAAATAATCCAATTTATAGTTTTAAAAGAGTTAAGTACAGTGGGACCACTCAGGAAGTTTTTATTTTTATTTTAAATTTTTTTAAATCAGGCCCCATTTACAGATAAATGGGCTTTCTATTTTTAAAGAACTAAACAATTTACGTATGAGCCCCAACTAAATTCATGGGTGATATAGTAATCAACTTGGAGTTGATAATATGCTACAGACATTGCTAGTTGTCCCCCAAAATCTGTCCCTCTTCCTTGGAATGTTATTTTGCTAGTGTTGCCATTCAAAGTACCATGGACATCGTCTTATAGCTATGGTCACAGTAAAATTTAAACTTAATAGTATAATTATAATATTCAACAACTCATAGAATTTTTAATTTGGCTTAAAATTCAAAGATACAATAATATGCTTGTGGCAATTAATTTTGTTTTTAAAATTTAATGATATTTTTAAGCTAGTAATTCAGTACTGTATATATACCAACTGAAATGTGCACATGTGTTCACATACTGGGCAAAAGTATTCATAACAGCACCATATGTAGTAGTTCCAAACTGAAGACTACTCAAATGTTCATCAATACTAGAACTCATAAATAAATTATATGTTACACAATAGAAATCTATAAAACTACAAGACTAAACAAACTACAACCACACACAACAATACAGATGAATCTCACAAACACAATGTTAAGAGTAGGAAGCCAGACACGAGTATGCATTGTGTGATTTATTTATACAAAGTTCAGAAAGAGACAAAATTCATCTGTGGCATTAGAAGTCATGATCATGGCTATCCTTTGGTTGGGAGCGGAGAGACTTAAGGGAGCACCACAGGATAATCTGAGATTCTGCTAATTTTCTACTGGGAGCTGGTTAAATGAATATGTTCAGTTTGTGAAACTTGTGAAAATTTACATGGTATATCATTATGATCTATGTACTTTTCAATATATACCTTGTACTTCGGTAAAATTTCCAAGATATATAATGATACATAATACATAGTATTTATACATAAGTACATATTCCTTTGGAAAACTGGCATTACTCATCACATGGAGACCAGACTGTTAATAGACCAATAGCAGGAACCGAAGTTTTAAAAGATTGGGAACACTGATAGCAATAGTCAATGAATTCTTGAAAGGAGCCCTTTCAAAATAAAATAATACAAAATTATAAATACAAAATTAGGCACACAATGAATATTTATTTAGAACAAGAAAGAAATTACAAAATATAACAAATATTTTTATTAATTACCTGTAACAGCTATAAAACTTATTTCTCTACATACTATAATTATAAATTCTTTGTTCACATGATGTGCTTTATAATATTTGATACAGAGCTATTAGAAAGGTTTGTTTACCCCTATAGTATGGTTGATGCAATTTTTTAATTTAAAAAACCTGAGATTTTATAAACAGACATATTGTTTGATATTGTTAGTATATGCTTGGGCTTTATAATACCACAGGAATTCTGATAAAGTCTATTTCTTGCAAGTCTCATAAAAATGTATGATGTCTTTATATTTTCATACCTTACATTTTTAAATATAATCCCCAAACTAGAGAACTTCCATTTTGATTGGAAATTTTAAAGAAGCGAATCTTCCACTTAAAATTATGCATATCTAACAACGAGGAAGAATTTTCAAGAGAACTAGCCTCCTTTCCCTCCACTACCTACATTCTTCCAATCTCTGTGGATGGAACATGTTTATAATGGAAACACCTTTATGTTAAGACTCTGGGTAAATCTACCCCACAAGAAGTAGGAGTATTCCTGGTTTTCCTGCACCAGGACAGATAGGGAGAACTTAACTATAGACAGAAGAGACATATATATCTCACTAGAGCCAAACTGAATGTATCTTCAAATCAGCTTGCCTGTACTTGGATCTCAGAAATGCTCATGACTACTCTCACACTCTCCCTACAAGGGGAAATGTGAGGAAGGCTAAGGTGGATTGGAAAGAGACTGTGATCCCAACCAATTGCTGTCAAAATATTATAATTTTGAAAATGTTACCAAAACAAATGACCATATGAACTCAAGTGCTAGCTCCCTTGCTGATGCCTTGAAAGATGCCAGTGCAAGCTTCACTTGCTTCTCTACAAAGTCACCTCTGCTTTTTTAAATTGCCTTACTGGTTGCATACAGCTTCTCCTGGAAGTGAGCTCTTCATCTCTAATTACGGTCAAAACACTACACGCACCTATGGTTGGCTCTTATGTCAGCTGTGATTGTCTCTCCACAGTCAACAACAATCTGTGTGGCACTATTGAAGTTTCTCCTTCAGTGACTTTTTATAGAATTTCATCTGACTGCTTCATAGACAACCCTTTTTAGCTTAGTGGACAGCAGCTGGTGAGGTATCTGGGTTTTGTTATCAACCATTGTTAGGAGATGACCAGCTGAGCACAGTGGGAAGGCGGCCATTAAGCTTTGATGCAGCAGAACTGGCTATACTTCAAGTTCTTAATGTTTTTCTCTTGCCATCTGATGTAGATTTGATACCAGTACATAGGGTAGAGCCTCTGTGGATACACATGCAATGGCAGTATTATCAGTGTTCACTTAGATTACATGGTTCTTGATTCAATTCATCAGTTGCCCAGGCAGGAACTGCTTTTACTTATTTGTGCTGACACCTGACTCTACTTTACAGCTTGAAAACGTACTCAGAGCTTTTATTTCCTTTCACCCATAATGTAGATTTGCTCAGCAATATGATATACATTGGTGCTTACCATGGATTTTGCAAGCACTTCGATCAGAAGAATACTTCCATAAGGAAAATGTTGACTGAATAAAGGGATTTTTGCAGTCTAATGTTATTCTGTGTTGAGTACCTAAAAAGGTAGTTCATATAAGTTAAAGTATTCTAAAGCTTTTGTATGCAGCACAGAAATTTATTTAAACTGGCAATATTGGATTAAATAACATGAATTTATTTTATACTAGCACTCAGAGAATCTTTAGATTATCCAATAGGTTGACAATAAGCATTGAAAGAAGTTTTAAATTTATAATTAAATTAATTCTTATTCTTCTTTTGTTGCACTAACCAAGTGCTTGTACTAAGTATTTCACAGGTATTATTTCATTTAATTCTCAAAGTAAAACTGTAAGGAAAGCAATATTAGCCTTGTTTTGAGGAAACTAAGCCTCAGATAAGGGATAAATATGACCAAGTTCAAACAAATCTGTGATTCAAATATGGGTCTGCTAATACCAAAGCTAGTGTTTATAACCACTTTCTATCTTCTAGAGTTAGTAATTTGGCCAGCAAGAAAGGATAAATATTTGTAACTATCTCTTTAAATATTGAATAAGTCAGAATTATTTCCCTATCTGAATGTATGATAGGTTTGGATAATTGAAAAAATGAATTTTTCATCTCACAGTGTTGAAAGCAACTAAATCTTCATCATATTAAAAATACCTTGTATTAGTATTTGGTTTAGTCTGCATTTTTTAGTTAATTAATTTTAGCTGTTCTAATTCCTATTAGGCAGTTTTACTCAAAGTGTGGTTATGCACCTGAGAATCTTTAGACATGTTTGTTAATGGAAGAGTTCTAGGCCACATTCCAAATCAACAGAATCAGACTTACTTGAGCTAATGTCAGGAAATCTGTATCTTAAACTAATAATTAGATAGCGATTCTGAAGAGGCTGTTTTGCCTTTGGATGATTTCCCCATGCCTTTGCTGTGATTATTTCCTGGGTAGTCATTTATACATTCCTTTAAAATCTGGATTCATAATCTTAGTTAACTGGTTCTCTAAGGAAGGTCTCTCTGGTAGTCAATAGACTTGTTCACAGATATTCTGGTTCTTCTCCATTGAAGCACATGATGAGATTGCATTTCCCTGTCCCTTAAAATTAGATGTGGCCATGGGGCCAGTGGAAATGCGTAGAAGTAACTTGTGCTCTATTCCCTAGCCCCAGGAACCATCTACATTCCAGATAGTGGAGACTTTGCCAGCCTGCATTCCTGCGTGAAGCTTGGAGGGAGGAGAACCCCCAGCTGGTCCCCAGTGGATCTAATAGAGCAGGAAGATAGAAGGAGCCTGGGTCCCTAACAATGTGAAGCTTCTATGCTTGCCTGAAAAGCCTACCACTGCATTTGTTTTACATGAATGAGAAAAAAAACCACTATTTTTCAGATTTTTATTTTCTGCTACCCCATATATCCAAAGCACTGTATCTGACCATAATTATTTACAAACCAGGACTTTTTCACTCACTAATTGTTTCAATTGATGGTGGTATCCTTCATAAATCTGGGCATTTTTCTTCACTTGCCAACAAAAAGGTGATTGTGGGTACTACGGCTCCAATGTAGATGAGATAACTGAGATAATACAGGCATCGTACGTTACATGCCTTCCGGAAGTGAGATGTGACTCTCATACATGTCAGCCAGTCTTCTAAAATGATATTCTGCATTTTCTGGATCACTCTGCCTGCTCATCTACTATCAGTACAGCATTGGTCAGCACCCTACCAGGATAAATGGAGTTTATAAAGGATTGCTGGCCTCACTCAGAAATAGCTGGACAAATGAGTTTTATGAACTCACCAAAGACCCATAAGAAATTCATATAGGAACTTCAAATTAGCTGATAAGCGATTTTATTTTTGGTCTTCATTTATTTATTGCAACTTCATACTGATCAACTTCAACTAAAACGTCGCTGTTTTGTGGCACTCTTCTAATAATCATTTGTGTAGTATTCTGAAGTTAGCAGGGTATCGAGGACTCAGAGTTCAATACTTGAATTTTACTTTTGAGGAATGTAAATGGCTAATTAAGAGCCATCCGCTAAGTTCAAATTAGAACTGAGAGCCCCGGACTCTCAGTCCATCGCTCTTTTCTCTCAACTAGGCTTCCCTAGAAGGCCATTTCAGATTCCTTTCCTCTATTTGAAATTTAATCTTAACTCCATAGCATATACTCACTCAGCATTTAGCTGAGTGAAATCTTTAAAGCTGGGTCAAACTTGTGCGTTTCTTTCAGTCTTATCTCAATATCTCTCTGGCATGTGTGTGTGTGTGTGTGTGTGTGTGTGTGTGTGTGTGTCCCTTCTTAATGTTTTCTCCTGAATTCCTGAAGTAAATGCCTTCTTTAATCATTCTCCTTCCCTTGGGGTATCTGTACTCTCTCTCAGCCAGTTTCTTCTCTACTGCTTACAAATATACCTAGATTTTTCCTATTTTTATATAGTGGACATATTTTAATGTCTTAAATAAAATTTATTGTACTGTCTGAGCTTTTGAATTCTTTTATCATTCTCTGGGCAGCTTTGCTCAGAAATGGTTATTGCAGATCATTTATTACTCGTTGCTTTTCTTTTTCTTTTTTTAAAATTTTGTACTCAGGGGTATATGTACAGGTTTGCTACATGGGTATATTGTGTTATGCTGAGGTTTGGGGTATGGACCCCATCACCCAGATAATGAGCATAGCGCCTAATAGGTACTCTGCAATAGGTAGTTTTTCAGCCTACATCCCTCTCCCACCCTCCCTGCTCTGATAGTCCTCAGTTTCTATGGTTTCTGTCTTTATGTCCTTGTATAATCAAACTTTGGTTCCCAACTTATAAGTGAGAACATGTAGTATTTGGTTTCCTGTTTTTGCTTTTCACTTGTTTATGGTCTTTTTTTTGGGGGGGGGGTCATTCTGTGACTCTCTTTTTCACCTTACCCCTTTTCCTGTTGTTGACATGAAATATTCTTGTATTCTGAATAGCTAGCATAGTGCCTGACTTATGCTAAGTGTTCTGTAAATTTTTTAAATAAATAAATGAATAAAATAGTAGAAAAATTATGATAACCCTTAGGAAAATTGACTCTTAATTAAACATGCTTAAATAGGAACCAGGCTATGTGTACAAATATAAACATACATACAAAGGAGGAGCTCAGAAGCTTTTAATGTGCTCACTACACATTCATCTGTTCAAAGCCCTTTACGTGTTATTATGCCATTTAATTACAATAGTAGTTATTATTATTTTAATGGTGATTGCAGATAGTGCTCAGAATGGGTTAGGTGCCATTTAGATCACGTTACTGTGTATTCACAAGAACTCTATGTAGGAGGCACTTTTTTATCTTAACAGAGACACAGAGAGAAACAACTTTTGCATTTACACAGCTAGTGAGTAGGAGAGTGAGGACTTGAACTTACGCATTCTGACTCCAGAGTCTATACTCTAATCCCCTCATACCATACTGCTTATCACCCAAGGTCTCACAAGTAGAGTGGGTGTTCCAAAGAAACATACTCTGTATCCTACCCCAAGGACCATTTCCCTAAAACATCTTCCTTTCCAGCTCGCATGGTAAGTGATTAAATTTTTTATTATTCAGTCATAATCTTTATAGAAGGGACTTAAACAACTGAAAAATAAACCCTACAAAGGTATCATACAAGATAAAAATGATATAAAGCTGTAACCAATTATTGACATTATTTGTCAGATAAACATTATTGGTCCTTGACTCTTAAGGAAATTGGACATGAGACAGTAAGTCAAGTTTTGAGATGTTGGAGAAGATAGAGTCTCAAAATGCAAAAAAAAAAAATGCAGGAAAGAAAAACCAAGTAGGGTGGTTACATCATAGGATATTTAAAGAAACAATGAAAAGGGAAGATTTGAAATTGGGACAAATTAAAAAGCCTTTGAATTTGCCACCATCAAAGTACTCTATATTGTGTGGTTACTTCTATCTCACCTAATTGTGCCTAATTTTGAATATATTCGTTTTCATATCATTGAGACCAATGATTATTTAGCTCAAGCTGCATATCTTAAGAAGTATTATTAATAAGAATAATTTAGACATATTTCTCTTACCTGAAGGAATAATCTCCAATTTTGTAGTATAAGTCTAGTAGAAAAGCTGTGTCTAATATAGAACTTTGCTTTAGCAATTACTTTTATTTACATCTTGTTTCAAGGCACAGCCATTGAGCTAGGTATTCCTGGGTGATAGCCAGCCTCTAATTTTTATTTATTGCCTGTGCCAACATTGTGCTTTTTAAACTTCTAATAAAGAACACTTGGTTTAAGCAATTTTGTAGCCATCCCTCATGTATGGGACCTCATGTAACATGTTTTGTAAGGACATACACTATCTTTTATAATAAAATTTCATCTTAGGAGTCTTTCAAGTAGTAAATCCCTTTTGATTTCTCAGTAGGATAAAGTTCTACGTGTATATTAGACATGAATCATCTGTTTTCTTTAGCAGTTCACTGATCTCATAAATTATGAATCTGGGTAAAGAACTACTGAAGATTTAAACCTCCTTAATTTGGATGAGATATGTGTTGACAATGAAAAAATGTTAAGCTGACAGTAGCAAATTCCATGTATTTTGAAGAGTGATTTTTATCAAGCTTTTCTCTAATCCATTGGATTTTAAAACAATTCATAGTTATTTAAGAGTTTACTTAAATAGTTACCCTCGAGCAGCAGAACTTTCTCTGGAAGCCTCCCTCAGGAAATAGTCTTGTGTGTGCTTTTCCTTGAATAAAACTAAATGGTGAGATTAGGCAATGGATGGATGCTTTCTAATTTTTCAGTTTTAGGATGCTAGAACTCACATTAATTTCCGAGGAACTTCAACTTTCATTTTTCAAGACATTATTATAGAAACAGAGCATCTGGTGAAATGTTAACAGGATATCAAATTATGGATCTTCCCATCTGGAAGTGTTATTAGCCAGAGTTCTCAAGAAAGAAGGAACCAATAGGACAGGTGAGTAGATAGATAGATCAATGAGAGGGGATTTACTAGGGGAATTGCTTCATGCAATTATGGAGCCTGAAATGTTCCACAATAGGCCCTCTGCAAGTTGGAGATCCACGATGCTATTAGCGTGGCTCAGTCCAAGTATGAATGCCCTAGAACGAGCAATGCTGTAACTCAGTTTGAGGCCAAAGACCCAAAAACCCGAGTACGGAGAGAGTAGTGTCGCTGGTGTTAAGTGCTGAAGTCCAAAGGTCAGAGAGCCTCAGGTTCTGATGATGTCCAAGAGCAGGAGGAGAAGGATGTCCCAGCTACAGGAGGCAAAAAGAGAGAAAAATCACATTTCCTCTACCTTTTTTGTTCTATCAGGCCCCTAGCTGATTGGATGGTGCCTCCCCACTTTGAGGGTGAATCTTCCCTACTCACACGCCTGTCTCCTCTGGAAACACCCTCACAGACATATCCAGAAATAATGCTTCAACATTTCTCTAGGTATTCCTTAATCCACTTGAGTTGACACCTAAAGTTAACTATCACAGGGAAGTTAGGCCAAGATCCCAAAGCTGAGAACAGTAAGTGCCAAGTACTCCCACGGTTAAGGCAAGATGGGCCATTTATAAAGGGAGTGGCAAAAGAAAAAAATGTTCTGCCAGCATTGGTTCAGATTGTATCAAAGAATAATTCAGCAGGAGGTAAGGGATGGGAGGGTGTCTTAGTTCTGGCTGTTATAACACATTCCAATAGACTGGGTGACTTAAGTAACAAACATTTATTTCTCACAGTTCTGAAGGCTGGAAGCCTGAGATCAGGGTGCCACCACAGTTAGGTTCTTGATAAGGGTCTTCTTCCTAGTTACGTTCTTACATGGCCTTTCCCTGGGGTGTGCATGCAGGAAGAGCTCTCTCTTCTTTTTATAATCACAGGGAAGTTAGGCCAAGATCCCAAAGCTGAGATCACATTAATCCCATCATGGAGGTCTCACCTACGTGACCTCATCTACACCCCCGAAAGACCCCCACTTCCAAATACCATTATATTGGGAATTAGGGCTTCAACATACAAATTTTGCGGTGACCCACACATTCAGTCCATAACAGAGAGTAACGGTTACTTCAAGAAAGAGTTGCCCATGTTCTTGGATATTTGAATTTCATCCATTAAGGTCAAAGTAGGCAGACTTCAAGAGGGACACTCAAAGTCTTAGCCCATGAGCTCTGAAGTTCAGAAAAAACATAGAGACTAGAGCTTGACTTCCATCTGGAAAAGTTGAACAATTTGCCA
This sequence comes from Macaca nemestrina, assembly GCF_043159975.1. Classification (NCBI taxonomy): domain Eukaryota; kingdom Metazoa; phylum Chordata; class Mammalia; order Primates; family Cercopithecidae; genus Macaca; species Macaca nemestrina. The sequence goes on along the minus strand of NC_092134.1, from coordinate 44,813,227 downwards.
AAAATCAAAGGAAGGGGAAGAATTTGAGTAGGAGCAAGGCGAGCCTCCCTGCATAGTGGAGAACAGGTATGTCTTTTTTGTGGCCCAGAGATGACCCATGGTAGGTAGACTGCCATAAGTCCTCTTGACAGGTTTTACCCAAGAAGACCACCTAGAGGGCTGACCCCTAGTGGAATAGGATACATTGCCGGAGTCCAGGGGCTTGAGAGCAATCATATCTGGATAGCTAAAGGAAATATCATGAGTGCTATAGTATAGCAACTGAACATCTGGAGAGAAGATCTCTAAGGGACCCACAGAAGCACCCCATGAAAGAAGAATTTGGTCATCTGGCTCACCCAGAAGGTACCAATATCTGATTACATTGGGCGGGGAAGGGAAGGAAATTATGCTTTCACATATGACGGAGTTTTTAAAAGCTGTGGCAGCTTTTGGAGAGTTTACCTAGGAGTGCGAAAGAATAAACCAACAGAGTGACTTTAATGGTGATGGTAAGAAACAATAAAGTTGCCTTCTGCTTGAGTCCTTGTGAGTGCAGCTCAATGAACTAGTTGAAATCATACAGATTTTAAGGGAAGAGAGCTGGAACCCTGTGATTATCCAAAAATCAGTCTCAGAAACATTGCAATGTTTCTTTTTACAAAGGTCCTTAAGATAAATAAAGAAAATTAATTTTAAGAAAGCCCCATTGAGTTTTAGAAGCTCAAGTAAAGTATTCAACCAGAACACTAGAGCTGAAAAGGAAGAGACAATTTGTATTGAATATTAACTACAAAATAGTAGATATCAAAGAATGTTTCTTACCCTGAATGTTGTCTTGAAATAGTCAAGCATGAAATCAAAACCATAGGCAATAGAATTAAGTGTTTATTTCCTATTGCTACCATAGCAAATTTAGTGGCTTAGGCAATATAAGCATATTATCTCACAGTTCTGTGGGTCAGAAATCCAATAGGCTCATCTGGCTCCTCTGCTCCAATTTCACAGGTCCGAAATCAAGGTGTTGGCAGGGCTGTGTTCCTCTCTTGAGACCCTAGGACAGAATCCGCTCTTACTTATTTGGAGTGTTAGCAGAATTCAGAGTCTTGCAGTTCTATGACTGAAGCAATTGTTTTCTTCCTGGCTGTCAGCTGAGAATCAGCCCCAGCTTCTGAAAAATGTTGTATTTCTTGCCTTGTGGCCCCCTTCTTTCAGTCTCAAAGTCAGAAATGGCAGGGCAAGTATTTATTATGCTTCAGATCTCTTCTACATCTTCTATTGTGGCATCTCTCTGGCTGCCTCCAGGAAAGGTCTCCTTTTAAAGACTCAAGTGGTTTGATTGAGCCCACCTAGATAAACCAGGATAATTTCTCCATATCAGGGTTTACACCCTTAATCACATCTGCACAATTCTTTTTGCTGCCATTTGAGACAATATATGCACCAGTTCTAGGGATTAAGATATGGACATCTTTGGGGAGACATTTTTCTGCCTACCATGGTGTTAATGCCTGACAGCCTCTATTTTCATGATTAAGTCCTTAGGTGAGAGTGAGGTAGGGAGTGGTGTAATTGAAGGATTGAAAGAAGGAATAAGATCCAGAATAGCTATAGGGATTAGTGAGAATAGAAATAAACTGAGAGTTAAAAGCAAACAACAAAAGCAAACAAAAGTTCCTATGTTGGAAATAAGAGATTGTGAGAGAGTTAGGCACTATCTGGCAAACTAAGTATAAATAAGAGTCATGTAATTATTATACTTGCTGATCTGAGAAAGCATTGGTAATTTAAGATTGTATATATATAATGTATGTGTGTGTATATATATACATGTGTATATACACAATTATATACCTAAGAACTGTTATACATATAGCTCTTAGATATATAATTATATATATGTACATATAGCTCTTAAATATATATTTATAGCTCTTTTGGAAGTTCACATGTGGTTAAATAATTTGCATTTGAAATTCTTCACTTCTTTCTTAAATAATCCTAATCATTAACTTTCAATTAATAAACAAATATCATTGTTGAAGAATATAAGTAATTTGATACTGTTTTCCACTTGATAACCACAGCATTGATTTTCAGCAGATGGAGAAACTGCTAGGGGTTATGGAGCATGTAAGGTGGGCTAGAAGTCTCATAAGCAAGAGGCTTATGAGATTAGAAAAATATATATTTAATATATAGTTTAATTTTATATTTTAGAAAAGAAAAAATGCTTATACATTTTGAAATATAAACTGAGTATTAATTGAGATACTTAAATTTGTTTAAAAAGTTTTAAAAAAGGTTGAAAACACTGATTTAGAGGAGAACCTCTAGCTGCACTCTGTGGGGGTGGGATCCTCTGAGCAAGACCACTTGGCTCCCTGGCTTCAGCCTCCTTTCCAGGGGAGTGAACATTTCTTTCTCACTGTGTTCTAGGTGCCACTGGGTATGACAAAAAAATTCCTGCAGCTAGCTCAGTGTCTGCCCAAATGGCCACCCATTTTTGTGCTTGAAACCCAGGACCCTGGTGGTGTAGGCACCCAAGGGAACATACTGGTCTGCAGGTTGCGAAGACCATGGGGAAAACATAGTATCTGGGCTGGATAGCATCATTCCTCATAGCACAGTCCCTCACAGCTTCCATTGGCTAAGGGAGGGAGTTCCCTAACTCCTTGTGCTTCCCAGGTAAGGTGATGCCCCACCCTGCTTCATCTCACCCTCCATGGGCTATACTCACTGTCTAACCAGTCCCAGTGAGATCAACTGGGTACTTCAGTTGGAAATGCAGAAATCACCTGCCTTCTACGTTGATCTTGCTGGGAGCTGCAGACTGGAGCCGTCCCTATTCGGCCATCTTGCCAGCCACCAATGACCAGTAAGCAGATTTGCACCTCACTCTGAATCCAGAAAGATGTCATCTCAAGATCCTTAATAATTACACCTACAAAGATTATATTTCCAAATAAGATCACATTCACAGGTTCCAGGAATTAGAACTTGGATATACTTTTTGGAAGATCTGTTGGGCTCCGCGTGTTTCCTAAACAAAGGAATGAACACACAACACAAGACAAGACAAACATGGCGGCCGCCTTGAATGGCGCACTCTGCTTTATTTTATACAGTCGTTTGTGGAATGTTACCAAGTCACAAGACACATTGTTGTTTTTCTGACCTTTCCCTGACTTTCTGGATTTTCAAGATGTTTACACATAAACAAGCCCCCAGGATCTGCTGTTAGCAGCTGGCTCCTTAGTCCTCCCTGTAAACAGGGAAGGAACGCCCTGCTTCATTTGCAAGAGCAGGACTTATGGGGAACGCCCTGCTTCGTTTGCAAGAGCAGGACTTATGGGGAACGCCCTGCTTCGTTTGCAAGAGCAGGACTTATGGGGAACGCCCTGCTTCGTTTTCGAGAGCAGGACTTATCGGGAACACCCTGTTTAGTCCTCTACAAGATCACTATTCAAACCACTACACATACTAAAGCATTCATGAATAATCAAGGCTTCAGCTTGGCAACTTATTCTCAAATGCTTTAGAGGAGCTAAGTTCTTTGTATTAGACTTGCAATATTTTTACATGTTTAAGACTATTTTGAAATTAGAAAAATTAGAAACAAAATAGAAGAATAGCTGTGTTGAATTAGTATAGTGGTTAATAGCACAGAATTGAATGAGACTGTCCAGGTTTGAGTTCCACAACTTCTTCACTGTGTGAATTTGGACAAGATATTTAATCCATTTAAATCTCACTGTCTTCGTCCATAGAATGGGAATACAAAAGTGGTATTTACTTCATAGGTTTGTAATGATCAAGCATTTAGTAACAGTTAATAATCATTAATATAATTATCATTACTAACATCATCAATACCATAAAATGTTCTAATTTTTGCTTTTTGCAATAACTGAAGGTCAGTGATATACTTTGAGCTTGATTAAAAATTCTTGAAATGAGAGGCTGAGGTGGGCGGATCACAACATCGAGATCATCCTGGCTAACACGGTGAAACCCCATCTCTACTAAAAATACAAAAACAAAATTAGCCAGGGATGGTGGCGGGCGCCTGTAGTCCCAGCTATTTGGGAGGCTGAGGCGGGAGAATGGCATGAACCCAGGAGACGGAGCTTGCAGTAAGCCAAGATCGTGCCACTGCACTCCAGCCTGGGTGACAGAGCAAGACTCCGTCTCAAAAAAAAAAAAAAAAAAAAAAAAATCTTGAAATTAGGCTAGTAAGACTTGTTCTTTCTATGCTAGTTAACTAAAACCATACATTTTTGTTTTCTTCTTATGGTTGCAATTAATTGTTTCATGCTTTTAAACATTGCATTTGACCAGCCTGGTCAATATAGCAAGACCCTGTCTCTGCCAAAAAATAAATAAATAAATAAATTAACTGGGCATGGTGGCATGTGCCTATAGTCTCAGCTACTTGGAAGGCTGAGGCTGGAGGATCACTTGAACCCAAGAGTCCAAAGCTCCAGTGAGCTATGATTGTGCCACTGCACTCCAGCCGGGCCAACAGAGAGAGACCCTGTCTTGAAAAAAAAAGTGGAATTTGACCTTTAAATGTATTAATATAGCCATTCAAAGATCTGGAGATTCTCAAAAGTCCAGCTTTATTACTATGGTTAAGTAAGTATCTCTGTGCAATGTGGGTTGTTATATCACTTAGGAGTGCATTCAGCTACAAGTAATATAAGTAAAACCAGAGTGGTTAAAAAAAGTAGAGATTAATTAGCATCACATATAAAGAAGTCAAGTAGACAGCAAAGGCTGTCAAGGCAGTTCATTAATGCCAGTAAGGACAATTCTTGGCATATTGGACTTTGTCCTTATCTTTAACTACCTCATAGTCACAAGATGGTTACAGCACATTGAGGTTGTATATCTACTCTTCAGGCATGAAAAGAGGAGCATGAACAGACTAAAAAGTTACACTGTCTTTTTATTTTTTTAATCAAGAGAACAACATTTCCCCAAAGCCTCCACCCACCCCATCTTTCTTATATCAGCTTGATCAGAACTAGGTCACATGATGCTCCAGAGATGAGTGGCTGTGGGGGTTGGAAAGTAGAGGGATGTTGTTACTATAATTCAGATCAGAATTGGGATAGGGATCTATTGTCCCAGTAGGACTTTTCTTAACATGCTAGCTAACCTTGTCAGGGTGTCTCTGAGCAAGGAAGAAGAGAAGGGGAAACAAGTGTAGGCAATAGATGGCTTCTGTTGTGACTAGCTATGGGGACTTCGCCAATCTTCAGAGATAAAATTCTTCCTTTCACAAATAAAAAGTAATATATTACGCCAAAATAAAAATTTTAAGAAAAATAAACAAAAAAATGTAATATATCACTCTAGCACTAGATCCTCCTGAAAAAGTCAACTTAATATACACCAGTAAAATATGGTTCTAATTTATCTAATATTTAAGCAATGATAAGTTATACATAATTACATATGTATATATGTACATAGGTACATAATTAGCATATTTTTCAGATGTGAATATAAGACAGAAAAACATAGAATTATCTTTTATTGAAAATGGGCTAACAGTTGTTAAATTAGTTCCAGTTTGGGATTATAAACTCTTAGCTTTGGAAAGAAGGGAAACGTTTTTCATTGTGTGAGAGAGATGAAATCCAAAATCCAATGAAAGGTCCCTGAGGAGAAGTGGAGACCATATTTCTGTTTTCATGATCAGGAAAAGACCTAAAATTAGTAAAATACATGTCCAGAAATGATTCATCAACATGACCTTATAGAGATAATCTAGTCCTGCTTTCTCTTTGCAGATAGGAAAGTACTGAGGCTCAGAGATTAGGCATGTTGCCAGATTGCATAATTGTTAGGGGAGATGGAACTAGATCTGAGACCTCCTGACCCCAATTTAGTGTGTTTTTATCTGTAACCCTCCGAGGCTAAGACAGTCCAACAATCTGGAAAAAGAAATGCGTAGTAAGTTGTCTTGATTTCTGGTAAGAAGAGAAGAGACAGAAAGTGAGTAAATTCCCTGGAGAGTCTAAACTCCCAGCTAGACAGCACCAGACCTGAAGGATTCGGATATCATGAACACAGAGAGAAAGAATATCGCTGTGAATGTTTGGTTTTATATAACCAGCAAGACTTTTAGAACCCTAAACACACATACACACACACACACACACACACAGCGCACACACACACACAGTCTCTCTCTCTCTCTCGCCTCACCTCTCTGTCTCTCTCTGCCTCTCTCCTCTTGCTTTCTTTCTTCCTATATACAATTATTGAGTATCTGTTTTCTATCTGGCACAAAGGGGTATAAAAAGATGTCCTACCTTTTGTACAAACTAGGTTTTAAAATCTACTTTCAGATTTTACATGTGATCACAGAGAATAAAAACTATGTTTCACAGTCTACTAGGAATAAACTATCTCACAATATGTTCAACATGGTTAGTTTTTCCTCCAAAGTTAGAATGATTTTTTAATTCCTTAAAATGGCACTAAATGAAGCAATTGGCTTTTTGTGTGTGGGGGGGCTTTCTGTGATTGTTGATAAATATCTATCTTTAAAATTCAAATCACATTCATTGTTGTGAGACACACAGTGGAACAGATAGAAATCAAGACAGATTTCTAGATTTAAACAACAGCATTCAATCTCCCATCTCCATTTCAATCTGAGCCTATGCTTATTGAGTAGAATGGTGAGCAGCACTTCTCACACTTTGGATATCACTATTTTTTAGAATATACATAAGTTAAATTCATATACATTGCAATATCATATAAATATAAACAAGTAAATATATGACTATGAAAATGTAGAATTACTGCCCAATAGCTTGTGAGTTGCCTAAAATGAACATCAATTTCCATCTGGATCAGGAAAGGGCAATAAGAAATGCACAAAGAAAGGATTGCTTAGAGGTCTACTATGAAAGATTATCATTTATTGGGAAAAGATAACTAACAAGGAGCATCTCCTTTTGCCAAGTGTTGTATATGTCTTATCCCCTTTAACCCTCAAAGGAACAGAATAAGGTAACTTTTGTTAACCTTAATTATCAAAAATAGAAACAATTCAAGAACCTCTCCAAGATCATGCAGTTGGGAAGTGGTAGAGCCAAGATTTGAACCCAGGTTTATATGACTCCAAAATGTAGTTCTGGTGATGGCCAAATTCTATTTCCTAATAAGACAGCATAGCTAAAGATACATGAAATTCCCTTTTCTATGGATAGCCATGGGACAAACCTCTACCTGGTGTCCAGCCAACAATAGCTTATTGAGAGCCTCTTGAGCAACTGGTATGTTTTAATTTGTGGGCTCCTCTGAGCATGTCTTCTTATTCTAGCATTTCTCTTGCAGCACTCAGCATTACATTTCTGGCTCATCTCTTACAAGGCTAAGAATCTACTCAATGAATTTTTTTGTTCAGACCTCACCCCTGCCTTCATATTAATTTTTCTTTCATTCTGTGCTTTATCCCATTTTTATGTGCAACTATTTTAGTTTAGTTTACTGCATTGTCATGAAGTAATTGCTTTAAATCCTGTCTACAACAAATCATGATATAAAGAATTAAATAAAAATCCAAATATAAGATCATTCATAATTAGAACATGAACTTTAAGAATGGGGCATTAACTTAAAATTAATAAACTCATAAACTATAGAAATGTATGTAACAACATAATTATATGTACTAGTTTTTCATTGTTGCTGAGATTAACCAAAGCATTTACCTGTTAATGTGTAAGAAAATGGAGAACTATGAATGAAGATTTTGCCAATAAAGAAATGGGTATTTGTTTTTTTTGATAACCAGTCATATATGCTATTTGGCAGACATTACATAAGGCCTGTGGGTAAAAAGATGAGTATGACATATTCCCTGTAATCCCAGACACTTGGGAGACTGAAGCATGAGAATCACCTGAATATGGGAGGAGGAGGTGGTAGTGAGCTGAGATTGCACCACTGTGCTCCGGCCTGGGTGCTAGAGCGATATTGTCTCTTAAAAAACCATATTTTCATACTCCATAAATATATATGTTTTTTATTTGTCAACTATACATTGTCACAAAACAAAAATTTAAAAAATTTTAAAACTATTTTCCCTAATATTAGTTATAGATAATTGCCGTCAAATGTGACTTGTGCTATAAAGGAGACATAGAAGAGACATGCTGAAATTAAGGCAGTAAAATGACTGAAAGCTGGCCCTGGCGCTGTGGTTCACACCTGTAATCCCAGCACTTTGGGAACCTGAGGCAGGCGGATCTCTTGAGGTCAGGAGTTGAAGATCAGCCTGGACACACTGAAACCGTGTCTCTACTAAAAATACAAAAATTAACTGGGAATGGTGGTGTGCACCTGTAATCCAGCTACTTGGGAGGCTAAGGCAGGAGAATTGCTTGAACCTGGGAGGTGGAGGTTGCAGTAAGCTGAGATTGCATCACTGCACTTCAGCCTGGGTGACAGAGTGAGACCTTGTCTCAGGAAAAAAAAAAAAAAAAAAAAAAGACTGAAAGCTTAACTTGTAAAGTGAGGCAGACCTGGATTTGAAATAAATTCCTCACTGTATTATTTTCCTAGAGCTACTGTAACAAATTACCATACTGGGTGACTTAAAACAATAGAAATTTATTTTCTCATAGTTCTGGAGGCCAGAAATTTGAAATGAAGTTGCCAGCATGGTTGGTTCCTTCTGGAGGTTCTGAGGGAGAATCTGTTTCATGCGTCTCTCCTAATTTCTGGCAACTTTCGCAGTCCTTGATGTTCCTTGGCTTGTGGTTGCATCACTCCCATCTCTGCCTCCATTGGCCCTCTTCCCTTTGTGTCTTTGTCTTCACATAACCTTCTTATAAGGACACCAGTCATTGGACTTAGGCCCACTCTAATTCAGCATGATTTCATTTTAACCAGTTGCAATGGCAAAGACTCTATTTCCAAATAAGGTCATATTCTGAAGTTCTAACTTGACATGAATATAGGGGCACACTATTCAACCCAGTACATTCTCATGCTAGTTATGTGAGTTTAAACAAGAACTTCACTTCTTTGTACCTTGAGTTTAAACAAGAACTTCACTTCTTTGTACCTTATCTATAAAATGGAGATGATAATAATAGCTAACATATAAGTTTTGGGAATATTTAAGTAAAACATATGTAAAATATTCAGGGTACTGCTTGGCACAGAATAATTGCTGAATAAATACTCATTATAATTATAGTTTTGAGACTAATAGTCTTCCTTGTAACAATAACATTTTATTAACCAGTATCTGGGAAGTATTTCAGTTTTATTTTCTAAAGTCTGTCATATCTATCCAGATGAATAGCCTAGGTTAATTCTGAAACTTTGCAGTGGAAAAATGTCTAGGCTAGCAATAACTCTCTGAAGACTACTGAGATGCCAAGTATTTTACAATTATAAGGATTGGATATGTGAAAGTCATGCTCCAAAAATGTGTGCCCTTAGAAACTGACCACTGAAATTTCTTTACAAGGTGTACAACTATCTTCAACTTTTCTAGTGAACTTTAATTTACTTAAGTAGTGATTCTTTTGTTCAATGTGGTGAAGTTAATTCCCTGTTTTCATGATTCTTACATTCTGGTGGAGAAACTAGATAACCTATGAGTAAACCCATAATATCTGGTAGTAATATGTCTTGAGGAAAAAAAAGCAGGGAAGGGAATGAATATGGAGGTAGATATGCTCCTTTATAGTGATTAATCAGAGAGGCCTTATTTGGGGAATGTGACATTTCAGGAGTGTCAAGAATGAAAAAAGACAACTAGCCTTCCAAATGTCTAGAGAAGAGCATTTCAAGAGAAGGGAGGAACAAGATCAAATACTCTAAAATGAGAATGTACTTGGAATGTTGTAGAAACATCAAGGAGCTGGAATTTACTGTGGGAAGCGTGGGGCAAACTGTAGGAAATTATATCAAAAGGATGTCTTGTCATATATGGTCATGTCTTCCAATGTCGTGCTTAGTATGACAAGAAGTGATTGGAGAGTTGAGAACAATGGAGTGATTTCACTGGACATATATTATCCATGTATTGCACTTACATTGTCAAAGAAAAAACTATGACTCTAGTATAGTGCACTATTTATACCATAATACAAATATTATAATAAGAAGTAAAAGACTGAAAATGTGGCCATAGGTTGAACATGTCAGATTAAAAAAAAAAAGAATCAAAACACAATAAACTAGAAGATATTTTTTAAAGTATGAGGTTCAAGTAGAAAGGAAATAAGAATTGGAAATCCACTGGGTTAGGTCCAATTGGTCAGATTTTGTCTTTAGTTACCATTTAATGAACACTCATTGTGAGTTTGACAGTATGTTCACATAACAGATATATTTAGTAAAAGAAGAATTATTGGTCCTATTTACATATATAATTAATTTCTGTAACGAGGAAGTGTCATCAGCAATTTTAAAGATGATGAAACAGCCTCAGAAGGTAAGGAGCTTGCTTTGGGGTTACACAATTATTAAGTAGCAGAACCAATATTTTAATCAAGATTTATCTGATTCCAAAGTCCATGTTCAGGATTACTATGAGTCATCTTAAAAATTTATCTTTCTGAAGCATCTTTTCCCCATGAAGCATGTGTGGAATGCCCTGAAGATGCCATTTATCCTTGTCCCACGTATCACACCCAACGTTCTTGTCTCCCTCATGCAGTTATAGTGCCCAACACTTTTGCTGCACCTATCACAGGACTTTACTGCCTTCTTTTGTGGTCCTCTCTCAGGACAGGGAGCTCAATATCTTCTCACCATCTCCTAAGCTCTTTGGGGAAAACTTGTGATGAGGAAAATAACACTGTAGAAGAAGCTTGTCTATAGATGGTAATGTGGTTCTAAAATCAGCAGGGAATTATTTCAGGAAGACAGGCTGATCTGAAGATCAAGGGAAGGGAAGGGGCAAGGAGGGGAGAAGAGAGGAGGAGAGGGGAGGGCAGACCCAGTTCCAAGACCCAGTTACAAAACCAAGGTTCTTTTTAGAACAATCCTTTCTCAGTTGTAGTTTACACATACTCTAGCCAGTCTCAATCATTTCCCTCCTGGCTATTACCTGTCAGTCCAGCCTTTCATCATTGACTTATCTGTCAGACCCTTTTTTCACCAAGGATGTTGATGCTTTTTCCCCCACCCTTCCTTTTCATAATTTTTCAATAACTCTAATTAATTTCTAGCTTATGACACATTCAATGCTCCAGGTCCATTTTCTTGATCTACTTTACAGTAATAACCTTCACCTCTAACCCACTCACATAGCCGTCCACACCTCTAATGTCTTCAACCCTGAGCTTTCTCTCTTGAACTCTCCTCTCTTCCCACCTCTTCTACTCCCTCAATTTTAATGTTTGCTTTTTGCTTTTGTTGTGACCTTATCTATTCTCCAATTTATGTATTCTTAGCTTCAAGTACACTAGTCTTAGGATCATTTTCTGCTTATCACACCCCTTTTCAACAAGCAGGTGTGACCTTATGCATTGATGCTATAAGCATGCTCCAGGTCACTTGATTGACAGCATAAATCAATCTGCTTCACTTCTCCAAATTTCTGAATTTGCCATTCATTTTTCACTTTTTTTTTTTTTTGCATTTCACTAGTCTCAGGGCTTGACTCACAGCACTGAATTGATGGTTATAACCTTATTTTTTCTTTCTGGGTAATAGACTTAGTCTGTGCTATCTATAGACATCTGGATGAATATCTTTCCTGAAATTGTTCAGTCCTGAATGCTATCCTTGCTACAGCATTTATAGGTTAAGATAGTACTAATTCTACCCACACCCTATATAACATCTAGATAGTTATCTACCCAGGCAGAATCCCAGGGCTCATGATGTCAAGTACATACTCACCAACTTATTTCCTTCTCTCAGTCTTTTGACTACTTAGTGGAAAGTATACGCCATGAATCCATAAATCTGATTTGCATTATTAAATCCCTATTGATTTGCATTCTCTAATCCCATTCAAAAATTTCAAAATACTATGAAAGAAAATTGCATAATTATGTTGATTGGAAGCCATTAAAAATATATGTTTTCCAGGCTCAATGAGATAAGCAACTCTTTTAATCATTCTTACTCAGTTTCTAACACATTCCTTTCAGTTGCAGTTAAAAAAATAAAGCAGACAAAAGACTTAATGGTTCTTCTCAAGCCCCCAATTCTCAAAAAAGAAATGACAACCTACTTTATATATAACCTACAATTTGTATGTCTTGTAAGAACACCCTCAATATCTGTTATTTCCAACATGTTATTCCTTCATCATCTTTCTCTCTTCTGTATTAAGCTTCTTTGGCAGGAGTGATAAAAATAAACTCTTCCCCCTTTGAAAAGTTGAATTTATCAGAAGGTAATTTATCAGAAGGTCATGGTATCAACAAGAAGCCTAGAGACGTGGACTTGAAAATGTGTGGGAAGTGAGGAAGCCCCAGAGGGGATTAGAAAATAGTCTCTTTGATGACAAAAACAGCTTGGTATTGCAGGCCTGATTTCTTTGATGAATACAGCTATTTCTAGTCTCTTGTCATTCTGCTTTCTGGAAAGACAGCATCTAAGTGACTTACGTTGTGTTACAGAAGTTGCTTCTCAGCTAAGTGGAAGCAGGGCCTCCAATTATTCATCAAGCTGTAACCGAAAGAGAGGCAATACTTCCCCAAAAGGTAATGAAGAAGGACAAATTAATATTATGAAATCAAAACACAACAAAATTCCACCATACTTCCTGTCTCTGAGAAAGAATTGGTTCTATTCTTTCTCAATTTTCACACAGGTTTCTTGGTTTATCCCTCGTAAGACTTTTTTACAACCTTCCTCTGCAATATACTCCTTCTCATAGTGGATCTTCTTTTCATCAGGTTGAAAACCATAATATCTTTTCAGGTCTCCAAATTAGAAGCCTCAGAGTCATCGTTGACTCTCTAATCTATTATCCATAGCTATTTCATTGATTTTAAAGTTTTGTTGATATTATGCAAAAAAAGTCTCTTCAATTAAGGTCCTTTCTCTTTGTCTCAGTTCAAGCTGTCCTGGACAATTACAATAACATCCTAGATGATTTCTTTCCCTCAAACATTCCCAATCTAGAATTATTTTTCCAGTTGTCAAAATAGCAAAAAGCAAACAATACTCTTATCAGGTTACTTACTTACTTGAAAAGACTGTATATGGGAAGTTGTGCATAGGTTATATGCAAATACTACATCATTTTATATAAGAGATTTTAGCATCTATGGATTTTGGTATATACGGGGCTGGGTCCTAGAACCAATCCCCCACAGATCCTGAGGGACTACCATATATATGCACTATAAACTAACACACACACAGACACACACACACACACACGTGTCTATATACTGTTCTTTTTCACTAGAGAACTCTGGCTAATGCATACTTCATTCATTCGTCATGTATTTATTGAATACTTTGTATGTACTAGGTTCTCTTACAGGCACTGGAAAAACCAGAAATAAGCAAATAGACAAAAATTCAAGCCCTCATAGAATTTATATTCTAGAAGGCAACACAGAAATTGAACATGAACAAAAAGTATGATGTGGGAGATACAAAGCGTTGTGGAGATAAATAAATCTTGGAAAGCGGGATAAGGAATGCTGGTGAGAGGTTGCAATGTAAAATTGGTGTTCAGGGAAGGTTTCACTAAGAAGACAGAATTTTCAGCAAACCCTTAAAAGAGGTAGGAAAGCAGGTGGTAATCTGGGGGGAAAGTGACGCAGGAGTGTAATTATCATGTTCAATATCAGTGTGTCATTGAAGAACAAGTACACCAGTGTGAAGGAACAGGGAGAACAGAGGGAAAGAATGATAGGAGAGGGGAGCAAATTAAAAACGGGGGTCATGCCAGGCCCTGTATAAATAAACATACAAACATATATATATATATATAGTTATATATATATTTATTTATTTATAAATCAAAAAATAAAAACCGGAGCCAGATTATACAGGAGTTTGTAAGCCATTGACTCTGGATAAAGAATTTGGGCAGAGAAGTGACAAGATCTGACTTATTTTTTTAAAGGTTCACTCTGGTTGCTGGGCTGAGCATAGACTTTGGGGGAACTCTTATTATACTGTAGTTATTAGTTGTTTATTTATCTCTAGCATCTCTCCCTCTTTGAGCACAAATCCTGCATTTTGTTTATCTTAAAGTGTTTGTTACTTGCAGGTGTTTGGGAGACTTACCAAGTAATCCTGTGTTTGTTGAATTAGTTCCATTTCTTCATCAGGCATAAGAGAAATATATGTATGAAATGCAGTCAGAAAAGATTACACTAAGTTTGATTCCACAGACAAGCAAAACTAAATTGATAAAGACAGTAGACTGTAGAAGGGGAAAAAGAGAAGAAAGTTAAATAAACTCATATATAGTTAGGTAAAGAATATAGTTTTAAAATAAAGAATGGAATACAATATTGTTCCTAGAGTTCAAAAATGAATTAGGACCTAAAAGAGTACAGAATTGTAGCATAATAACTGTATAAATTAAACAAATAAAATGATGCCAACTGTACTTAATGCAATATGTCCCCACTAAAATTAAACATGCTGCAACTCTGAAAAATTGGCATTTTTCAAATGGCTGTGTCAAACAGCTGCGTATACAAATCACCAAGTAAGTATCCCACAGTTAAATAAATGAGTATCCTGAATCTAACTCAAATTATGTGTTTGGGTCTTGTATGTTACTTCCAAATACAAATTTGCAACTTCATTGATTCTTCAGACAATTCATAGGTTTCACTGAACTTATTCTTTTGCACCAATTCTCTGGCATTTGAAAGGCTGTATTCATAAGTTTAGCTAGAAAATATTTATAAGCCCTATGGTGCCAGGCATTGGCAAATGTCCTTCCCTGGACATGTACTGAAGGGAACAGGCCACACAACTCCTTTCCCTCCCACATAATCCCTATGGTTCATTGGAATTGGATGACCTTCCTGGGAACTCTTTACTGTGGCCTCTATGGGTGCCAAAAGCCCAAGAAAGCTTGCTGAGTTGTTCTCATTCAAATACTGCGCTTGCTGGGTTCTTATTCAGGTCTCTTTAGACACACTTCCTTCTTGCTCAGCAGAACTGTTAATTGGCACAGAAAACATCCTAGCTTTGTCCATTTTCTATAGAAGCGAAAAATGCTTCTACCTGACTGTGC
Organism: Macaca nemestrina; assembly: GCF_043159975.1. Lineage (NCBI taxonomy): Eukaryota > Metazoa > Chordata > Mammalia > Primates > Cercopithecidae > Macaca > Macaca nemestrina. Next base: position 44,798,028 of record NC_092134.1, on the reverse strand, counting down.
TGACAGAATTTTGTTTTCAATGGTATGAATACCCCAGACATTTCAATGACAACTTTGGGAACAAAATAATACATATAATACAATTGGTTGGTCTTAAGCAGCCTCATGCCTCAGTATAAGTGACCACAGCAAAAATCCTCCAAAATTAGGGGCTAAGACATGAGCGTTTGGGATATAATCATTTACATTTGACAAAGGCTGCACATAGTGCCTTTCTGTTTCTGTGATTTTTACCTTAATTGGTTCATTTTCACTATTACACATTTAATCTGTTTGCCACTAGTAATAAATAAGCAGGGCTGTTGTGATTGGTTTCCAAGAATTATTTTTCCATCAGCTCAAGAAAGCATGTTGCAATGCCAGGAGTAAAGAAAACTCTCATTGTATTTGTCGTTGGTCAGGAGCCCAAGTCTCATATATGTCTTGGTGAGGGTGCTGTGGGGAGACCCTTTAATTCATATTTTTAGGTCCTGCCTGCTTCTCACAGACTTGTGTAGAGGGAAAAAGGAGCTATAATTACTTGTGAGAGCACTTGAACCAGGTGACAAAATTATTGAAAACTTTTTAAACCATGATTAGCCATTTGAATGTTTACTTATGTCCACTTCCAAGAGCTACCTTAAATTATTTGCATATGTATGTATGCATGCAACTTCCTTGAATTTATGGAGATATATAAAGGTTTTGTTGAGTCTTCAGAAGATAGAGGATAGTGATGCTCTTTAGTTGTGATATTTTATGTTGGTCAGATATATTGATACATACTGCATTCAGAAGTATCATTAAAAACAGGAGATTATTAATATTTTACCTTGTATTTCTAATTGCATATTGTTAGGTTTTGGGCTATTTACTGACAAGACTGTAATTCATGACATCATTGTCCTTGTGTTTAAAAGATCATGCCAACACAATGACTAACCAGGTAGATGGCTATATACAGAAAAATCCAGCCATTGGTATTCATTTCTGTACTCCATGTATAAGAAGTTCATTTATGCTGTCCTGTTTTCAGTGCTAGAAGTTATTTGATTCAGTGAAATTCTATGTGCTCACAATATGCCCGGAACTGTGGTATAAATACTTGAATGGACAAAAAAGAAGTCCCCTAGAGAACTTTTGTTTAGATCCTGTTTGAATTGTGATTCCTAATTCTTGCCAAGTTGTTTGTTGGAATTAACTTTTAAAGAATGCTTTCAAAGGGTAATAGTTTATTCTCTCCCCAACTTCCCCCAAATTAAAGACCCATTAATGTGTGATGCAAAACTAAAAACAATTTTCAAGAACACAATGAGTCAAATGGATGGGTGCTTGAGGAGGAAAAAAGTGCCAGATCAAACAGAATTGACAGTTCTAGAAATAAACCCAAAATACACATGGGAATTTAGTGTGTGGCAGATCTGTTATTTCAAGTCAGTGGGGAAAGATCAATTAGTTAACAGGCATTGTTGAGATAGCTGGCTAGTCACTTGGATGAAGAGGAAGCTGCATCTATATTTTAGAACCCAAATAAATCCCTGGTAAAGCAATGATTTAAAATAATAACAATAACAATAATAATAATAATAATGCTAAAAGGAACCATAAAATTAGAAAAAATATTATTATAAAATGAGCAAGGTCTTTTAAAAAGATATATCACCTATAGGATATAGAAAAAAGAAATGGCACAGTTGACTACAAAAATATTTTAAAAATCCATACAGAAAAATGATACAAAATACAGCCGAAAAATGTCCATATAGCAAAAATTACCAGAAAAGTATCAAAAGAAAAATCAGAAAATATTTGGTGAGCATGTAATAAGCAAAAGCAGTAATTTTCTAGACATACAAAAACATTCATAGACCTGTAAAAAGATAACAGCTGAAAGAAAAATTGGCAAAAATGTAAAACAAAGAGTTCACAGAAAAAGAAACATAGTCAATAACCATTGATTTTACAAATATAACCTGAAAACCTACATATCCCAGGATTATTGAAAGTGCTTAGCATATATCAGAGAAAAAAACAGAGAAATTTCTGTGTCTCGCTACAGTCTACTATAAAGGTGATGGTGGAGAAGACAATAAATAATGTACATAATAAGTAACTAATTACACAGTATGTCAGAATCATGGTTCCCAAACTGTGTGCCAAAGCACCCCAGGATGTTACAGCAAAATTATAGGTTCACTGCAGTTTATTTGCAATTTTAAGGGAAACATAGTGCTATGGTCTTAATGTTGGTGTCATCCCAAAACGTATCTTGGAATTTAATCTGCAATGTGATAGTATTAACGGGTGCAGACTTTTGGGAACTGATAAAGTCTTAAGTGTCCTGCCCTTAAGAATGGGATTAGTACCCGTATAAAAGCAGGTGAAGGGAGTGTGTTTGTCCTCTTCCCTATTTCTGCCATGTGAGGAAAGAGTGAGAAGACATTGTCTACAAGCTATGGGCCTTTAACAGACACCAAATCTGCTGGCATGTTGATTTTTGACTTTCCAACCTCTAGAACAATAAGTAATGGATTTATTTTGTTTACAAGTTACTCAGTCTAAGGTATTTTGTTATAGCAGCATACTAAGTCACACAGCAGGATCTGTCAGAAAATACACAAATTACTAGCTGAGAAATCTCATATTTTCAACATTAGTTTATACTAAATTTCTTTTAGTGAAAACATATCTTTTCAAAACCAGCTTTTTGGTGGTTGTGACAACAAGTAAGTAACTACACAAAAAGCAATGTGCATTGGGAGATGAAGGTGGTGTTGACTCCAAGCATTGATGAGCCATTTAGTGTTCAATAGGCATACACATCCCATTAATGAGTAATTGTTTTTATTTTCAAACAATGTATACATATCATTTTCTTTCAATTTATGTATATTATTTTTTCAAATGACTCGTAATTTGTTAGTACATAAATACTTATTGTTTGAACCTATTTAATAAATTAAATAATTAGATATTTCTTTTGGCCAGAGGTGCTAATTTTTTGTATTTTTAATAGAGACAGGGTTTCACCATGTTAGTCAGGATGGTCTCAATCTCCTGACCTCATGGTCTGTCTGCCTTGGCCTCCCAAAGTGTTGGAATTACAGGCGTGAGCCACCGCGCCTGGCCAGGGACTGCAATTCTTAGGCAAGTCCTTGTGCCGTGCTGGGCTTCAAACCAGTGGAAATAGGGGACACATGACCTAGTGAGACATCAGCTGGGTTGGCTAACGGGATGTTTGTGCCACCCCTCCCTCAACCCCAGGCAGTGCAGCTCACAGCAACGAAAAGGAATTCCTTCCTTCTGCTTGAGGAGAGGAGAAAGAAGAGTAAAGAGGATTTTGTCTTGCATCTTGTAGCCACAGTAAGACAGGGCACCAGGCAGCATCATCAGGCCCCCATTCCAGACCGTAGCTCTTGGACGACATTTCCAGACACACCTTAGGCCCTGTGGGAACCCACTGTCTTGAAGGAAAGAACTTATTCTTGGCAGATTTTATTACCTACTGACTAAAGAGGCTTCGAGCCCTGAATAACCAGTGGTGGTACCCAGGTAGTATGCCATGGGCCTTGGGTAAGGCTCTGCGATATACTGGCTTCAGGTGAGATCCAGCATGTTTGCTGGGGTGATGGCTATGGTGAGAGACTCCTTCTGCTTGAGAATAGCAGAGGGAAAAGAAAAAGGGACTTTGTCTTGCACCTTAGGTATGAGTTTGGTCACAGTGGGATAGAGCACCAAGTGGGCTCTTGGGGATCCAATTTCAAGCCTTGGCTTTTGGATGGCATTTCTAGACCCACTCTGAGCCAGAGGGGACCCCATGACCCTGAAAGATGAGTCTCAGGCCTGGCAGCATTCACCACAAGCTGGTGAAGAGCCCTTGGGACTTAAGTGAACACTGACAGTAGCCTGGCAGTACTTCCCTTGGACCTTTGGTGGTGGTGGCCATGGGAAGATGCTCCCCTATCTGTGGAAAAGGGAGGAAAAAGTGGAAAGGACTCTGCCTTGTGATTTAAGTGCCAGCTTAGCTTCAGCAGTACAGAGCACCAAGTAGATTTCTAAAGTTTTTGACTCTAGTCCCTGGCTCCGGAACAGCATCTCTGGATCAACCTGGGGCCTCAGAAAACTCACTGGCCTGAAGGAAAAGACACAAGCCTGGCTGGCTTCACTACCTGCTGACTGTAGAGTCCTACCACCTTGAACAAACATAGGCAGTAGCCAGATAGTGGTTACGGTGGACCTTGGGCAAGACCCAGTGTCGTGCTGGATTCAGGTATAACCCAGTACAGTCCCTGGTGGTGAACATTGAATTGCCTGTGTTGTCCCACCCACAGTTCCAGGTGGCACAGCACAGAGAGAGAGAGACTACATTTGTTCCAGAGAAAGTTAAGAGAGTGAGAGTTTCTGCCTGGTAATTCAGAGAATTCTTATAGATTTTATCCAAGACCACAAAGGCAGTATCTTTACAAGGCTCTAAGCACAACAGCATTACTGGGGTTGGGTTAATTAGGGGTGTCCCCTAATCCAGATGCATCTTAGATCACAACACCCAAGTCCCTTCGAATACCTGGAAAGCCTTCCCAAGAGAGGCAGGTACAAACAAGCCCACACTGTGAAGACTACAATAAATACCTGACTCTTGAATACAGAGACACCGACATAATATCCACAAGTATCAAGACTATCCAGGAAAACATGTCCTCACCCAATGAACTAAGCAAGGCACCGGGGAAATGCAGATATGTGACCTTTCAGACAAGAATGCAAAACAGCTGTTTTGAGGAAACCTGAAGAAATTCTAGGTAACACAGAGAAGGAATTTAGTAATCTGTCAGATAAATTTAACAAAGAGTTTTAAATAATTAGAAAGAATCAAGTAGAAATTCTGGCGCTAAAAAATGCAATTGATGGGTTTAAGAATGCATCAAAGTTTCTTAATAGCAGAATTGATCAATCAGAAGGAAGAATTAGTGAGCTGGAAGACAGGCTATTTGAAAATACACAGTCAGAGGAGACAAAATAAAAAAGAATGAGAGAGAAAGAGAGAGAGAGGTAGAAAGTTTATTCAAAGAGGTAATAACAGAGAACTTCTCAGACATACAGAAAGCTATTAATATCCAAGTACGAGAAGGGTACTGAATACTAACCAGATTTAACCCAAAGAAGACTTCCTAAAGGCATTTAATAATTAAACTCTCAAAGGTCAAGGATAAAGAAAGGATCCTAAAAGCAACAAGAGAAAAGAAACAAATAACAAACAATGGGGCTCCAATCTGTCTGGCAGCAGACATTTTAGTGGAAACCTTACAGGCCAGGAGAAAGTGGCATGACATATTTAAAGTGCTGAAAGAAAAAAAAAAAAAAAAAAACTTTTACACTAGAATAGTAGTTCAGGAAAAATATCCTTCAAACATGAAAAAGAAATAAGGACTTTCCCAGACAAATAAAAGCCGAGGAATTTCATCAACACCAGATCTGTCTTATAAGAAATGCTAAAGAGAATTCTTCAGTCTGAAAGAAAAGGAAGTTAATGAGCAGTAAGAAATCATCTGAAGGTATAAAATTCACTGATAATAGTAATTACACAGACAAACACAGGATATTACAACACTAATTGTGGTGTATAAAATACTCATATCTTAAGTACAAAGACACAAAGATGAACCAATCAAAAATAATAACAACTTTTCAAGAAATAGAAAACACAATAAGATATAGAGACAACAAAAGTTGTCAGAGCTCTGAGACGAAGTTAAAATGTAGATTCTTATTAGTTTTTTTCTTGCTTGTTTATGCGATCAGTGTTAAATTGTCGTCAATTTAAAATAATGGGTTGTAAGATATTATTTGCAAGCAACATATAACATCAAATCTAAAAACATACAATGGATACCCAAAAAATAAAAAGGAAGAAATTAAATTATACCAACAGAGAAAATCATGTTCAACAAAAGGAAAACAGAAAGGAAGGAAAGAAGTAAGAGAAGATCAGAAAACAACAAAATGACAGGAGTAAGTTCTTACTTATCAATAATAACATAGAGTGTAAATGGACTAAACTCTCCAATAATAAAAAATACAGTGACTAAATAGATTTTAAAAAATAGAGTGGCTGAATGGATAAAAAGAAAACAGACCAAATGATCTGTTTCCTATGATAAACACGCTCCACCTATAAAGATACATATTGACTGAAATTAAAGGGATGTAAGTAGATATTCCATGACAATGGAAACCGATAAAGGGCAGAAGAAGTAGCTATACTTACATCAGACAAAATGGATTTCAAGACAACAATGGTAAGAAAAGACAAAGAAGGTCATTATAGAATAATAAAGGGGGCAATCCATCAAAGGATATGACAGTTGTAAATACATATGCACACAATACTGGAGCACCCAGATATATAAAGCAAATATTGTAAGAGCTAAAGAGAGAAATAGGCTCCAATACAATAATAGGTGGAGATTTCAACATCCCCCTTTCAGCATTGGATAGAGCTCTGAGACAGAAAATCAAGAAAATGTTGGACTTAATCTGCACTATAGAACAAATAAACCTAATAGATACTTACAGAAAATCTTATCCAATAGCTGCAGAATACACATTTTTCTTAGCACACAGATCATTCTCAAAAATACACCATATGTTAGGTCACAAAATAAGTCTTAAAAGAGTTTAAATATTGAAATAATACCAAGCATCTTCTCTGACCACACTGGAATAAAACTACAAATCAATAACAAGAGGAGTTTTGGAAACTGTACAAGCACATGGAAATTAAACAATGTGCTCCTGAATGATCAGTGGGTCAATGAAGAAATTAAGAAGTAAATAAAAAAATTTCTTGAAGCAAACGATAAAGAAACACAACATACCAAAACCTATGGGATACAGCAAAAGCAGTAGTAAGAGGGAAGTTTACAGTTATAAGTGCTTACATCAAAAAAGAAGAAAACCTTCAAATAAATAATCTAAGAATGAATCTTAAAGAATTGGAAAAGAAGAGCAAACCAAACCCAAAATAAGTAGAAGAAGAGAAATCATAAAAGTAGGAGCAGAAATAAATGAAATTGAAATGTCAAAAGCAATACAAAAGATCATTGAAATGAAAAGTGGGTTTTTTTGAAAAGATAAACAAAACTGACAAATCTTTAGCCAGATTAAAAAAAGAGAGAAGACCTAAATAAATAAAATAATAGATGAAAAAGGAGACATTACAACTGATATCACAGAAATTCAAAGGATCATTAATAGCTACTGTGAGCAACTATATGCCCAAAATTGACAAATCTAGAAGAAATGGGTAAATTTCCAGACACAGTCTACTAAGATTGAACCATAAAGAAATCCAAAACATGAACAGGCCAATAACATGTAACAAGATTTAAACTGTAATAAAAACATCTCCCAGCAAGAGAAGCCTGGGACCTAATGGCTTCACTGCTGAATTCTACCAAACATTTAAAGAAGAGCTAATACCAATCCGACTCAAACTATTTTGAAAAATAGAAGAGGAGGAAATAATTCAAAACTCATTCTACAAGGCTGGTACCACCCTTATACCAAAACTAAACAAAGGCACACACACAAAAGGAAAACCGTATACAGAAGAATATCCCTGATGAATGATGATGCAAAAATCCTCAACAAAATCTGGCAAACTGAATTTATCAACATATTAAAAATATCATTCATCATGACCAAGTGGGATTTATCCCAGGCATGCAAGGATGGTTCAACATACACAAATCAATCAGTGTGACACATCATATCAACAGAATGAAGTATAAAAACCATATGATCATTTCAATTGATGCTGGGAAATGCATTTGCTAAGTCAACTTCCTTTCATAAGAAAATCCTCAAAACACTGGCCTTAAAAGGAGCATGCTTCAACATATGAAAAGCCATGTATGACAGACCCACAGCTAGTATTTTACTAAATAAGGAAAAACTGAAAGCATTTCTTCTAACATATAAAACACGACAAGGATGCCCACTGTCACCACTGTTACCCAACAGTACTGGGAGTCCTAGCTTGAGCAATCAGACAAAAGATGGATATAAAAGGCATCCAAATTGGAAAAGAATAAGTCAAATTATCCTTGTTTGCTGATGATATGATCTTATATTTGGAAAATCCTAAAGACTCCACAAGATAACCATTAGAACTAATAAACGAAGTCAACAAAGTTGCAGGATACAAAGTCAACATCCCAAAATCAGTGGCATTTCTATAGGCCAACAGTGAACAATCTAAAAAAGAAATTAAGAAAGTAATCCTATTCAATCCTATTTAATCTGACAACAGACAAAAATAAAATACAAATTTTAGGAATTAACTAAAGAAGTGAAAGATCTCTACAATAAAATCTACAAGAAACATTGATTCAAGAAATTGAAGAAGACATACAAAAATAATAGAAAGACATTTCATATTATGTATTGGAAGAACTGCTATTGTTAAAATGTTCATACTACCTAAAGCAAGCTACAGAGTCAATGCAATCCCTATGAAAATACCAATGACAGTCTCCACAGAAGTAGAAAAAAGAATCCTAAAACTTATAGGGAACCACAAAAGACCCAGAATAGCCAAAGCTGTAACAAACAAAAAGAACAAAACTGGAGTAATCACATTACCTGTCTTCAAATTAAACTACAGAGCTATAGTAACCAAACAGCAAGATACTGGCATAAAAACAGACACAAAGACCAATAGAACAGAATACAGGGCCAAGAAACAAATCCATACATCTGTAGTAAACTCATTTTCAACAAAGCAAGAACATACATTGAGGAAAAGACAGTGTCTGTAAAGGTGCTGGGAAAATGACATCTATATGGAGAACAATCAAACTAGACCCCTATCTCTCATAATATACAAAAATCAAATCAAAATGGATTAAAGACAAATCTAAGACCTCAAACCATGAACCTACTCGAAGAAAATATTGGAGAAGCCTTCCAGGATATTGGAGTGGGTAAAGATTTCTTGAGTAATACTCCTTAAGCAAAGGAAATCAAAGCAAAAATGAACAAGTGGGATCACATCAAGTTAAAAAACTTCTGCACAGGAAAAGAAACAAGCAATCAACAAAGTGAAGAGACAATCCACAGAGTGAGAGAAAATATTTGCAAACTACTTTTCTGACAAGGGATTAAAAAACAGAATATATAAGGCACTCAACAACTCAATGGGAAAACATTTAATAATTTGATTTAAAACTGGGCAAAATATATGAATGGACATTTCTCAAAAGAGGACATACAAATGGCAAACAGGCATATGAAAAGGTGCTCAACATCACTGATCATCCGAGAAATGCAAATCAAAACTACAGTGAGATATCTATCATCTCCTCCCAGTTAAAATGGCTTGTATCCAAAAGACGGGCAATAATAAATGCTGGTGAGGTTGTGGGGAAAAGGGAACCATTGTACACTGTTGGTGGGAATGTAAATTAATAACATATATGATCTAGAAATCCCACTGCTAGGTATGTACCCAAAAGAAAGCAAATCACTATATTGAAGAGATATATGTACTCCCATGTTTATTGCAACACTATTTGCAATAGCCAAGATTTAATAATCCATTTTAGTGGATCCAGTTTTTTGGGGGACTCAAAACTGATACATTTAGTGGGTTCTTTAAGAAAAATAATATAGATATTATGAATATAGAGGTAGGTAGGAAAACAAATATTTTAAGAAGGAAAGGATATAATAAAAACTGTGAGTTATAAGAGGTTGACAAACACAAACTTTATGATAATTTTAAAAATAGTATTTTGATTAGTTAACTGCCAGACATATACCTATAACAATTATTTTCCCTTTTGTTATTATATACATTTTTATCACTTCTTCGTATAGAAATATGCAAATATGTTTTATAGAAATAATTTAGCATTCCTACCACAATCACACTACTATGATTGATATGATTGATCAATTTTATTTACTTATGTTTTTACTATTGGTAATGTAGAAGGTTTCTTTCATCTTTACGGCTCGTTTTGACAATATCATGTAAATTTGTAGAACTGTCAAATTTGGAAAAAACTCTGTAAAGATTTTTCTTATACATGAGCTCTGTAAGATTTGAGGACATTTTACATTTTTCTTTTGCTGCGGTTAATTTTAAATATTTTAAAAATTGATGACATTCATTAACCTGTTTATGTCTGATACCCCTGTTGTGAAGATGTATTGTGTTTTAAGTTATTTTCATCAATGTAGTATTTTATATTAAATCAGCAAAAACTTAAAATCATTTGCCATTGTGTTCCAGTGACCCACTTTCTTTATTAATTTGATTGTAAGGCAATCAAAGGGCTTATTCATAACTACTATTGGAAAGTTATCTTTCCCTGTTAACAAATTACTGCTTTTGATGTGATACTTTTTGTTACAGTTTGCTTCTCAAAGTTAGAATAATTTAAATTTATTTTCTCAATTATTTATATTGATTTTTGTTTCATATCAGTTTATTTTGTATTTAAATATTCTCTCAGTTCTTTGGCAAAATAAATACAAAGATGTCAGAAAGAGATCCTTTGCACTCATTTCATATGTTTGAATCAGGAGCTCATAATTTCATATTTGTTTTTATAAAACATTTTAAAGCAACTTTTAAAATTGGAGTTAAATGTACATGAATTCCACCAACCTTTTACTTCTCATGTGTTGGAGCCTTTTAAGTCTTTAAAAATATAGTTCTCGTCTAGGTGACAATGAAACTCTGTCTCTAAAAAAATAAGAAATGAAGATTAAAAGATATTTTAGAAGTAATTAGAACATTGTTAATTATGTTGCAAGGTCTTATAATGAAAGAACATTTCGCTACATGAAAACTCTGAAAGATTGAAGTTTGCATGTATTTAAAATACTCCATCAAAAAGAGAAACTTGCAAAGAAAATATGATAGGTGCAAAATATCAAAGTAATCAACTTCAGGTAGGGTGGAGACTGCTTTTTCTCTGTGAGATTAGGGAATAAATCAATCAAGATATACACTCTGTTCTTAAACGTTTTAAAAAAATGCTTGCAGCTGGTCTGTGAAAAACAGGAGAATGAAAAGACAAACCATGGACTGGAATAAAATATGTGCAAAACACATACCTACCAATGAACTTGTATAAAAATATACAAAGAACTCTTAAAACCAACAATAAGTAAAAGAACAACCCAATTTAAAAATGGACAAAAGATTTGGACAGAAATCTCATCAAACAGGATACACAGATGGCAAATAAGCATATGAAAAGATGCTCAACATCATTTGTCATTAGGGACTTGCAAATTGAAACAATAATGATATAACATTACCCTCCTATTAGAATGGCTAAAATCCAAAAAACTGACAATAGCAATTGCTAGCCAAGATGAAGGACAGTGGGAACTCTCACTTATAGCTACTGGAAATGCAAAATAGCAAAGCCACTTGGGAAGACAGTTTGGTAATTTCTTATAAATCTAAATATAGTCTTACCATATAATCTGGCAATGGTGCTTCTAGGTATTATCAAAAGGAATTGAAAACATGTTCACACAAAAGGTTGCACACTAATGTTTACAGTAGCTTTACTAATAATTGTCAAAAAGTGAAAGCAACCAAGATGTCTTTTTCTTTTAGGTGAATTGACAAACAAACTGTGATACATCCTTACAATGAAACATTATTCATTGACAAAAAGAAATGAGCTATCAAGGCACAAACTACATCGATGAATCTTAAATGCATGCTGTTAAATGACAGAAGCCAGCCTGAAAAGGTTCGTACTGTAGGATTTTAATTATGTGACATTCTGTAAAAGGTAAAAGACAGTTAAAACATCAGTGGTTCATTGAAATTCAGGGAGAGGGGAGAATCACTGAATACATGAAGAACAAGGGATTTTTTAAAAGGGTATTTAAATAATTATGTATGATAATATAATGGAGGATACATGATATTATGCATTTGTCAAAATATGTATGTGAGGTCACATGTTTTATGCTTCCAATGTACTTTTAGGAGCATAAAACATGTGACCTGACATACATATTTTCTAGCTTTATAACTACAGCAGTTTTGTTAAATTCTATTGTGTTTCTTCATTATTAACAACCAAAAAAAGGCTTTTTATGGGTTGTTTATAATTGTATACTCTACTATTTTCCTGACAGGAGAAAATTTCCGTTTTGGTCAAGCACTAATAAAAGCTGAGTTCCTACTTAGAATTTCACCCATCAGGGGACTGTTATGATTGTGAGAATTTTCCACAGTGGGCTGCTGGGTCCATTCATTTCAAACCTTGTTTCTCCTCCATTACGCACATACTTTTGGTGCCAGGTCTATAGGACATGTTCACATCATGATACAGCCTCTGGCCACACACCTTTGGGTCATGATGCCCTGGTGAGCTGGTGCCATGATTAGTAGAAGTGTTGCTGAAAGCCATTCCCACACCAGAACAGCCACTGATAAATGAAAGTCGCTGCAAATTTTACAAAAACATATCACAATGTGAACACATTCCTAGGCCCCCTCCTGGAAGTTATAAATAACCTGGATAGGTTAGAGTTTTTGAAATGTAAGCTGCAGAAAATCAGCCTCTAGCTTCTAGGAGTCTTTGAAAGTTATCTTTTTTTTTTTTTTTCTTCAATATTCAAGGTGCTGTAGCAGTCAAGATAAGCTAAGAGTGAGAATGGGGAACAAGGTGAGTGTTTTGGAAGAGAAAATAATGTATTAAATAGTCTGTTTTGAGAATAGAAAAGCAAATGGTCTAGGGAAATATAGTGCCTGCTTGAAGTTCATGGGAAGGAATTTACAGAGAGACCAGTAGACCTGAAGGTGCATTGTGCTCTAGCCATGTTAGCCATAAAAGTATAGACAAAGGGTGAGTAGAGAATGGGATGTGAGCCAGGCTGTGGTTTACCAAACAAATATTAGAAAGTGAGAGGGACCAACGGTGAAGAAGGTGTATGCAGGAGGACAATGATAATGCTGGACCACAGATTTTAATAACTACCTAGGAAGAGAAGACAGGGCATCAGAGGTTGACAGTAGTAAAAAAAAAAAAAAGTGGTAGAACCAATAGGTTGACAGGTCCAGTGAGTTAAAGGATGGTTAGGATTGGGGTATATGAGGGAGTAAACTGGAAAGATACAAAGTCGTGCTCAGAGATGGAATGAATGCAGTTGATATAAAAATGGGATGCAGTCAATGGCAACAACAAGGTGTATAGGAAGACCATGAGACTGATCGGTTAGAATAGTGTTGAAGGCACGTTTCCCAGGAGGACAGAAGTTCAATAACCTGAAAGTGCAGGATGTTTAAAGGCCCATTTATGGTTATATTATAATCCTCAATAATTAAAAGAATAGTATTATACAAATGAATCCAGTGACAATGATCCATCCAGGTGCTAAACCCATCAAGAAACCAGGTGTAAAAACCTGGGAGTTACTACATGAAAGCAAAAATGAGTGGCAGTGGGTATATAATATGATAGCAGGAGATTCTAATCTACAAGGGTCTAAGGATGAGAAAAGAATGACCCAGAAGCTGCAACGAGGAGCAGGGAACCCACCTCCAGATCCAGTAACACCTGTAGGAGGAACAGAGCCACCAATTGAGAGTGCTTCTGAGGCTGATATGTCCTTGAAAGAGAGCTTCATTTTAATTTTGAGTTAGGCAATTTAAAAAAAAGTTCTGATAGTATGTTAGATTTTGCTGAGTACTGAAATTCCAAAGGGCACACATTATATTACAATCATAATGCCTATCTATAATTTCCTGGTTATTAGGGTGCAGTGGGTAAAGATTTATCTAGGCTAATGTAGTGTTCCACGTTCTCCTAATAAATGAGAGATAAGGTTAGAGACTAGTATTGCATATAGATACATACATAGTTTGTACATGCCAAAGAATTCCAGAAGTTAATGAGGAATAATTAGCAGTATTTATCTCCAGGGAAACTAACTTTAATGTTCAAGGGGGACTTTTAACTGTATTTTATACCCTACTCTAGTGCAATACTGCAGTGTACAGTATGAGAAAGTTAAAATATAAATACTTGTTGGCTCGTTGATATTAAGAAATTATTAATAACTTTTCTTAGGTATAACAAGGGTACCAGGGTTATGCTTTCTAAAAGTTAACAATTAGAGATATACATAGAAATATTTCCAGATCAAATACATTTAAGTACTTTCCTGAAAATGATATGAAACAGGGAGTGGATAGGGAGTTTAGATAAAACAAGATTATTTAGGAGTTGAGTAAGGTTGAAGTAGGGTTATGGTTATATGAATTTATTAGACTATCTTGCCGACTTTTGCATGTATTTCAAATTGTCTATAATTGTCCATAATAGGCCGGGCGCGGTGGCTCAAGCCTGTAATCCCAGCACTTTGGGAGGCCGAGACGGGTGGATCACGAGGTCAGGAGATCGAGACCATCCTGGCTAACACGGTGAAACCCCGTCTCTACTAAAAAATACAAAAAACTAGCCGGGCAAGGTGGCGGGCGCCTGTAGTCCCAGCTACTCGGGAGGCTGAGGCAGGAGAATGGCGTGAACCCGGGAGGCGGAGCTTGCAGTGAGCCGAGATCCGGCCACTGTACTCCAGCCTGGGCGGCAGAGCGAGACTACATCTCAAAAAAAAAAAAAAAAAAAAAAAAAAAAAAAAAAAAAAAAAAAAAAAAAATTGTCCATAATAATAATCTTAAAAAATAACTTCTCAGTGCAGTAGGTGATAGCCATTTGGATCACATTTTGTTTCGATTCCACTAATTATCATTTGCACTACATTTGAGGACTGCAATTATATCAGTATTTATGGACCCAACCTTCATGTTGTTTATGGATTAAAGACAACAACGAGCAATCAAAAAAAAAAAAAAAAAAAAAAAAAAAGATGAGGTGGCTCAAGTTGAACCTTGCAGGCCGTGTTGAAGAGTTTGGGTTTTATCTCAAAAATAGTGAGAAGCCATCGAAGTGTTTTAGCCAGAAACACACACATACACACACACACACACACACACACACACACACACACCCCAACCAGATGTCTCCCTATTATTCACTATAATGTGATGAACTGGTTGAAAACGGGTGAAAGTAGAATCATGTGATCAGTTAGGAGGCTATTCTAATCATCTAGTCATATATTGGTCGAAGTTGGCAATATAAAATGTAAACAGAGGAGAGAGAATCAGCAAATTCTGAAAAGAAATGGTGGGTGATAAGTGTGGTGTCATATAGCAGGGGTATGTGCTTGAGAGTCAAATAGCATGCAGTGGTTAAGCAGGATGATTATCTACTGCCTAAATCACAGAAGCTGTAGTGGGTTTTGATCTTGTCATTCCTCTTCTCAGAAAAAAGCAAAGGAGTCTAGGCTTCTCAGGGACCCTAAGAATAGTGTCTGCACTCCCTGTTGTTACACTGAAGGCTCTGGTCTTATCTCTGCATATGTCTTTTTATACGGTGTGTGTTAAGGACATACCTGTTTGATTTGATAAAATAATATTAGAAATTTTATAACTTCTTTCTATGGAAAATGCTGCTCTGACTGGGCATAATTCTCACTATAAAAATTTGTCTCATCCTTCTAAGTACTAGTCCAAACATCAGCTCCTCCACAGTCCTCCTCATTCTGTATCCATTTTTCCTTCCTGCATGCCCTAAGCTATATCTATTATAGTGTTTTTCTATATATCTATTGCATTTCTTTTCCCCAACCAAGTTATAAACCTCTTGAAAGCAAACATCGTGTTAATTCATTTTTTATTTTCCTTGATTACTTATCTTAGTAATCAATAAATATTTATTGAATTTAAATGATTTCATATCTCCTTGTGTCCATATTTCAACAAAAGCTAGATTAATGACAAAAGTTTCCATAGAAAATTTTGACTGTAGTTTAATAAATGCTCAATCATGTTGTAAACATATGTGATAAACTTAAGATATAAAATGACAGGGCAAATTTATGAGAGTGCATAAAATTCTTTATTTAGAACAATAAAGTATATGTATATATAATGTAAATTTAAATTCAAACCTGTATAAAAAAGGGTCAGGACATACACCTATTTTAAAAAGTACACATACAGTATATACACATACACATCACATTTTACAATCTTTTTTATTTAATTAAATTTCAGTCATAATAAAACTATTTAGAATAGTGTTGACATACATTTACATTATTATATGCAAACTCCAATCTATGACTGAACTAAGGGTATATCTGTGCATCCATCTAAATTAATACTTTTCAAGTCCATTGATTAAAAAAATGGTGGCAAGTGGACACTATAATCACATATTAATCCTTAGAATATAGGAGAATAAAATATTTTGATTGGAAAATTATATTTAGCGAGTCTTGTAGCTCAGAGATCAAGTACTGGAAAACGGTGTGGTTTTTAGTTTAAACAATTGTTTTAATTTTATTGTTAAAAACATCATAAGGATGTAGTTGGAGATGGCAGTTATAAATAAATTTACAATGCTTAGTAAACATTTCAGGATCACGAATATCCATTTTAGCATGGATTATTTCCTTAAAAAAAACCTTGTTATAAAATGAAAATACCATTATTTTATTTTTACAAACAAAGGCATTTCAAGACTAGTTAATGGAAAGCAGCAACACTATGAATTGTGTGATCAAATTCCACAAATGAACTAATTAGAATTTCAACCTGAATGGTTTTATTTTAAAGCCAATTTCAAAATAATATTGTTTCAAAGATAAGCTGGTTTACTTTAGAATTCTTATCCCACTTTCCAATTTTAAAGTGTAATTAATGAATTACTCCGTTATAAATTGGTTCTAAAATATCTTTTGGCATTCAAAAACTTCATGAGCATTTTACATTTTCTGCTCTTAGTTTTCAATAAAATGAAAAGATTTAAACGCTCACTTTGGTGCATTTCCAAATGTTACACACATCTTACAGTTTCTCATCCTGACTAATATGACTAAAATGTACTACTGGTTTTCATTCTTTGGAGGTGATCCAAAATGTTTATTTAAGCAAAGGAAAAAGCCATCTCTTGTGTAAATGGTGATCCAATTCACCCTACTTGAGACTGAATTTCACTTTTACTAATGGACACTATTTACATTAGAAACAAGAACAACAATGACTTTTTATAGTCAAGATACTTATTCACAGAGTCCAGAATTGGATATTTTCTATGGGTTAGTTTCAATGCTATTTTATCTTCTTTGTCAGTCATATTGCAATAGGACTCACCCCTAAGGAGTGATCTCTGAGTTTACCATATAGATAAATAAAAAATTGAGATCCAAAGAGGAGAGGTGATTTACCGTATCAGTTAATGACACACTGGAGGCTCTGGATGATCTTTTGCAACATCCATCCCACCAGGCCAAAATGCATTTTTGAAGAATATACTTTTTAAATATACAGAATGCCTAAAAGCTCCAAACTGGAATTACATTTTGAAATGAAAACTTGGCTGCAGTAAAACATTTTTAAATATCCATGATTTCTGAATGAATTTTTCTCTTTATTTATAACTTCAGTTGAATTAGAGTAGCAAAACGGGACCCAAAGTTTCTCCAAAGTACTTTAAAGTTCAATGAAATGTATTTATTTCTTACTAAAACCAATAATTCATTAGGTATGCATAATTTTTCATAATTTTCATTTTTTCACATACTTTTTAAGAGAATAGGCTACTTGTTCTATTATTGTATTGAAGAAAAATCAATTTGTCTCTGACTCATTAAAGGGTGGCAGTGTGGTAAGCGTATTAAATTACAACACAATATCCAGCAACACTTCATTATCACTCAGGAGGCACCATTTATCATAAAGCCGTTTTTTAAATAGACTTGGTTTCTACCAAAGAGGTGCGAAGCTTTCAGTATCATTGAGAATCTGCAGACTTCTGAGATCATTTTAAAAGGTAATTTTGAAACCTTGTAAGATGGAACTATCAGATACATGGCACCAACTGAAAAGGCGATTTCATGGTTTACTATGTCAGCAGTTAGTTTTCCATGATTTATGAAGAAGGATATTCAGAACACATCTGGGATAAAATAAGCAAAGATAAATATATATTTTTATCTCAAAGCAGAAATGACACAGTTAATGTCCAAGCAGCTAGCATTCAAAATAACGTTCAGCATTTTTCTATTGTTCATGCATTTTATTCAACTTTAGTGTTTTAAAAATTGGCAATCCATGTTAACTTTCAATGGACCAATACATTTAATAAGCAGGACACATCTCCCCTCTCCTACCATGTCAGATTTAATAACTTGCTGAATTTGTTTATTTAACTCCATTTAGTAAGACCATGTCCATGAGTGTTAAAATCCAGCTACTAGGTTTGAGGACAAAAGTACATTTATTATACTCTTAAGCACATTAAGCAGCATTTTCATATGCTCAAGCAAACTGAAACCACTGGTTAAATAAATCAAACTACTAGATTGAGAAGTATCTATCTTCTCAATCTATACACGAAATACACACATAACTCATATTAATCTCTATCTATTTTCCTGAAAACAATCAATGCCACACACCGAGACAGGACCTATCAGCAATTAAACTGATCTCTGGTTTTATTACTAATCAAGTGTACCATGGGATATCTGAGGGCCTGAACACCTTAATGCAGCTTCTCAAAGCACCTGGGTTACATCTTAGAGAAATTACTCATATTTAAGGAACCACAGCATGTTAGAGAAGAAAGGGACTGTAAGAATCATCTGGGCTCTTTGGTACAAAAAAGAGCAAAGGCCACTTACTGGAGTTGCATCTGGATTAGCTTTGAACAGAAGCTAAAATCTAAATATACTAGAAATTCTTGGACTTTTGAAATGAAAGGAAAGCTAGCAGTTAGTTTTCATGCCCTTTTGTGTCACTACATTGAAAACTGTCATCTTATGGTTGTAGAACATGGCAATAATGTTATCACAAAGATTCAGTTAGAATGGAAAGCTTTGGATTCCTTTATGTGTACATTCAAGACATGTTAAAAGAAGTTTCATCAAAATAAACCGTAAGAAATCATTCTTTAACTTTACTCGGACGTTTTCTTGATTATTAAAAAAACTGGCTAGGAATATTCACATAATGTCTTACAAGTTCTAGTTTAAAAGCACAATGTCCATCTTGGGAATTCCTGCCAAATTCACTCTTAATATGACAAACACTGTCACACATTTTAAATAGCAAACTGACATGCATAACTACATAAAGCTTTCTTTTTATTTTTAATTCAAAAAGCTTAATGAATATAGAGTGCCTGATTTTAAATAAATGGATCCTTTAAACTGATAATGGTGATTATACTATAAATAACTAAAGTTTCCTGATTCCTTGCATTCCAAGTAACCTAGTTTTCAACACCCATATTAGCATGTGGGCTTGGTTTTCTAATGTTAGATACTAAATGTCATAATTTATTTTTATTCTCTCCCATAGTGAAAATTGAAATGGGACCATCTTACATTCAGCATTTTCTCCTAAGTCCTTTACATAGCTCTGTAATAGTTTTAGAGTATAAACACATCATAACATATTTTGCAAACACGATTTATACATCTCATAGTGGTCAAGGGAAAAGGCAGACTTTCCCAGGATGCCGATGTCCTCCTCAGCAGACTATTCTGATGTTCAGTGTTCTTAACTTCTTCCTGCGATGACTCTTTCGGAGAGTCTCCCCTTTGCCAAGGCATAATTCAGTACTGGCTCCTTTGCATAAATGGAACCGGGCAACCATTTGCATTTGTTTAGTGGGATATGGGTGAGCATGGTTTACATCAGGAAGAGATCAAAATCAGACCCATATCACTAATCAGTAACTATAAAAGCCGACATGCTGCCAACTCCAATCACAGTTCCCACTGCTTTCCACACTGTACAGTGGCTGACACTAGTGAGTTTTAAACATTTTTTTCTAGATCCCTTTGAGAAAAATTGTTACCCCTACTATCTAAGCTGAAATCTACTTGCGAAGACCAGGATGACTACAGGCTGCAGTTTGTATCTGAAGAATAAAGCTAGGTGTTTTGTCAGCATTTAGACATTTCTGGAGCCATGCAAATGGTGCATGCAGTCTGAGACACGTGCTTTCTCTTCCAACATCAGCTGCAAGTTCTAAATGAGACCCAAGTCCTGCAGGTCCTTAAAATAGAGTCCTGCTCCATGCAAGTTCTTCTTTATAGATGATTAATTCAGTGCCAGTTTCACAGTAAAACATTCTGTTCCAATTTCTGAATCATCCATATAAAGTCATGGGTAGCAAGAACAGATAAAGATGTGGTCTGTCACTCCAGACAGAATATGAATTTGTTTAAAGCTGCTTCATTTATGAAGCAAACATGAACTGTTACCAGCCTAGAAAGGAAGGAAACAAAAAGAGAGATTATGGTGTATCTGCCTTCTGCCTTTTTAAAAATCTCAGTAGCTGAAATCATGTATGACCACAGAATGAGTAACAGATTTACAACGTATGCTTCACTTACATAGCATAAAAGAACTTGATAAATGTTTTCTTAGATGCAGTGATCAGTCACTTTCTATGATCTCCCTGGTAACACATTATATGAACAATCTTACTTATTGTTTATTATCTATGTCCTCCCATTAAAATGTAAGCTCCATGAGGGCAGGGAGCTTCTCCATCTCTTTTAATGCTGTACCTCCACCCTTATAACAATGCCTGGCACTTAACAGATACTCAATAAATATTTCACTCTGTAACTTTCATACCTCTTGACATTCTACCAATGATCTCAGTTTGTGGTAATACAATTATCAACCTAGTTAGCTTTGAATTTCTCCAGCAAGACTATAAAAGGTAGTAGATGGGGGTGAAGGGAGAAGGATTGATGAACAAAGAAGTGTCTGGAGAGTGGAGACCAGAGAAGTGGAGATAGATGGAGTAGCATGAAAGAGATCCCTAGGACAGGTGGAGAAGCTGGTCAGTGGCCACCAACAAGTAATAGCCTCACATGGCCACTGAGCCACTCTAGTATCTTGACTATCTAGTTAGGTTCTAGCAATCATTTCTCCCAGCTGAGGAAACAGCAGCAGAAAGACTTCATCCAACACTTCCAGCCCAAAAAAGAAAGACTGAAATCTTAGCACCACATCCCACAAAGCTTCTGTGGAAGGTCATTTGGCCTCAGTGTGGCTTATTGTACTTGTTGAAGCATGAAAGCCATATTTTGTTTTAGTTCTTCAGTACTTGTGTTAATCTACTAGGTTTCAGATGTTTCAACTTTCCAGTAAAGTATTTGTATTTCTTCTCTACTTAAAAAAATATATTTAGATGGTATCATCATCCCATCTTCAATCACAGTCTCTAAATAAATGTGTTTTGCATTTCTCATCTTCTCTGCTCAATCTCTTTCACTACTTTTGTCCTTGTTTATCAACCCAGCGTCACAGATCACTGTTTTTAAAGTATTGAGATCATTACACAGATTAGCCATAAAATTCCATAGTGTGAGTAATAAGAATTGCAATGTTTTCCCAGTCTGCCTAACTGTAATATATTAAAAACTGTCTTATACAACAATTTAACAAACAGAGAACTCTAGAAGCTAGACAACCTGTATTTAGGAAATCAGAATTAAATCTAGAACAAAAATTAACAGAAACTAAGATAAAACTTCAGAAATCCAAAATATATAGAAAATATTTTAAAAGCATGGTTAGAAAGCAAAAGGGAATCACAAAAAGCAAAAGAATGTATTTTTTAAAGGTATAAATAATTTGAAACACAAAGCTGAATGTAGAGAATTAAATGTAGGACGGGCATGGTGACTCACGCCTGTAATCCCAGCACTTTGGGAGGCTGAGGTAGGCAGATCACCTGAAGTCAGAAGTTTGAGCCCAGCCTGGCCAACATGGTGAAACCCTGTCTCTACTAAAAATACAAAAATTAGCTGGGTGTGGTAGTGCACACCTGTAGTCCCAGGTACTCGGGGGGGCTGAGGCACAAAAACCCCTTTCAACCCAGGAGGCGGAGGTTGCAGTGAGCTGAGATCACACCACTGCACTCCAGCCTGGGCTACAGAGCAAGACTCTCTCTCTCTCTCTCAAAAAAAAAAAAAAAAAAAAAAAAAAAGAGCGAGAGCAAGATAATTATATGTAGAGAAGATTGGAAATCTATTTTTGATTTTGTCCCTGGGTCACTTAGCAAAGAAAATAAACTTAAAGAGTGACACCTGTTTTCCCATAGAACAAAACTACAAATTTTTATAATGACAACCTGGGTCTTGCAAGAACCCTTGTGAAATAAGAAGAGAAAATTTATCATTAACCCTCATTACACATGAAAAACCAAGGTTTAAAAGACATGAACTGGTAACTGATATAAACTCATCTAGTATTATACGTATACCAAAGAGTCAAGGCTTGAACCCAAGTCTAATCCCTTCTAATCATCTGCTTTACAATCTATCTACAGAAACCAAACTTCCAAAGCTTTGGAAAAGTCTTAGGAAATATCTGGCAAAGAATCACAGATCTTGCCATTTGGTAACCAACCATTCCCAAGCCTTGAGGCCTAAATTTCCAAGCTTGACTTGAAATTGTCCTTTATTCCAATTCTAAGATTTATTTTCTTCCCCCTTAGCTCAGATATACAGGAAATTTTGTTTGTATTTCTTTGGTGAACCTCTCCACAATCAAACCCATGCTATTTACTATCAACTACACTAGGCCATTTCTGTGACGAAGCAATTTTTCTTTCAAGGTCTCAAATAAAATTCTTTGCAGATAACTCTCAAATTGCAAATCTATTCTTTCCAGGCCTGACTGTTATCTGAAGTTCCAGTCTAACATATTTGGCCACTGGTCAGTTTCAATAATATTTACCAACAGCTTCTTCACCTGATTTCACATTTCCTGTTAATAACAGAGTGGGACACACTCTGGTACGTCCCATAGTCTCCAAATCATTCTTGAGTTCTGCCTGTAATGACAAATCTCACATCCCATTAGTAACTAGGATTTGTTGATTCTTTTACTGCAATGTCTTCAAATGGTCTAGGCTTTCTTATTTCCTGGCCCTGATGCTAATTCTGTTGTCATTCTCTCTCACATCTTATTTGAAGACTGGCCTGGTAAGTGGACTCCATTTCTCTAGTTAACCATTCCCATACATCTTGCCATACCAACACCAAATTAGTTTTCCCACATCTCTGCTTTGATTGTCACCCACATCTTTCTTACAGCATTTTATCCCAATAGCTCCTTATGTGACACAAGCTTATATTTTAAGCTCCATTCCTGGAATTCAAACCCTTTCTCAAACTCATGCTCACCCTTTCTTCTCAGCATGTTAACTCTTTATATGTGACTTCCACTGGAATCCAACTGTCCAAACTGACCCTTGAATATAGTTTCTACTTTGGGACTTTCCTGACTTAGTTTACGCTGTGTGCTCTGTACAGATGCTACCTCCATCACTTACAAAGTGAAGCTTTTCTCCTATTGTTAGTGATTTCTCTCTCCTTTCAAAAATAGGTAATTGTATTTGGGTGTGCTCAATTCTAAGATGTCATCCATGCCAGTATCTAGAACTGTGTTGAATTCCCAACTTGTAGGACCATATGCAGAGTATTATCTATATGTCTGATTTCCTTTTGTAGGCTATAAACAATCTGAGGACACAACGAAGTTATATTAAGCTTTGCATCCATCAATGCACCTACTAGAGGTTGTTGGAATCACATTTGTGGGAAGAGTAAAGAGCAAAAGTTTCCTGTAATGTATTAACCTAAATAAAGCTTTTAATGTAATGTATCTGTTTTATTTATTTATCTTAATCTTTGCTATACACAACACAATATGAAAAAGGTTTTTGTAGGATGCTACTATGGATACTTGGCATAACCTATGTGACCAAGTAAATTTTTAACTTTTCACATAGCTATTCTCATGCATAGTGTCAAATAAACACAACTTCAGTTAATTTTTTATTTTTATATTTTGAGACCAGGCCTTGCTCCATCACCCAGGTTGGAATGCTGTGATTTGATCATGGCTTACTACAGCCTCAAACTCTCGGGCTTAGGCAATCCTCCTGCCTCAACCTCCTGAGTAGCTGAGACCACAGGTGTCTCACCATGCCCACCCAATTTTTAAATTATTTGTAGAGATGGGGTCTTCCTATGTTACCTAGGCTTGTCTCAAACTCCTGGGCTCAAGTGATCCTCCCACCTCAGCCCCCGAGGTACTGGGATAAAAGGCATGAGCCACCACTCTTGGCATATTTTTTCCTAGGTGCAACTTTCTTTGTTGTTGTTTCTAGTTCAATACATTCCTTCCACGTTTGTTCCTTGTATTTAAGATATTAAACCCTCCTTCTTTTCATTTCCCGAGAACTAGCCCATATGTTCTCTATTCTAGTGTTCCAATATTTGTCTTGATTTAATTTGTTTTAGTTGGTGAAACTTCCATTTCAGAGAGAAATCCTTGCCATAAACCTGAGTCATTCCTTGTATTTTCCCCTTCCCTGCTAACCAAGAAAATGATTATAATTCAAATTATATATATTTTTAAACGTATAATTGCAACTCCACATTTTATTTCTATCTTGGTATTTTTTACTACGGTTATTCTTATTTTTTAGAAGATTTTCTCTCCTACCACATCATAGTTCGGTCTCCCAGACTTTCCCTCTACTACACACCTATCTAGGAACTAGACTTAAGAGTTCCTTGGAGGGTTTTCCATCTCTGTTAGTATGAGGCCAAATGTAAGGGTTTACTTCATATAATGGGTAGTCAATAGATGATTACAAATGATATACACTCATTTTTACTTTGGGGTTTTCAGATTCTTGATGATGAACTGGCCCTTTTCTCCCTCTTTCCCTACTTTTCCCTCAGCATTTGAATTCTTATGTACTCATACACACATACAAGTTTATTTCTGTTTTTATCTTCATAAATTTTATTCTCATGTTATTGTAATTCTGAGATATTCATTCATCTTTCCATTAACTTATTCAACAAATAGTTATTCATCATTTATATGTGCACAGTATAAGTGACATTGTTTAGTAGGGCTCCAAAATTAAATTAAGAAAAAAAAAAATCCTGCCCCCTAAGAGCTTATGGTTTTGAAAAGGGCACAAAATGTTCATTTAAGTGACTGTGATGTCCTACCAAGGGTCGTACGAAATCTATTTAGAGGGCCACAAATAGAGATTATTTTCATTTGGGAAGTCAGCTTTTTGTAGGTGGTAGTACGTGACCTGAGCCTTGGCAGAGCTTTGCAGAGATGATGAGTAAGGCACTTTATGAAGGAGAATGAGTCACGTTTTCATTCACTCTGTGATCTATTTCCCATTGACTACTCAATAAGTGAGCTGGGGTTTTTTTTTTTGTTTTTTTTTTTTTTTTCTGGATAATTCTGGCTTCTTTAACCCGGCTAATGTGATTCATTTTATACATGAGTAATAATTCATACCTTAAGAAAAATAATTTATTAATTTCCTATGTGATTATATTCCCTCTTCATATGCATACCTTGCTGTCTCATTAATCCAAGCCAATAAATTAAACACGCACATTCACACAAAAGATAAAAACAAATCCTACTTCAGAAGAACAATCTTCTTTGCCATTTGCTTAAACTTTCATTTAGGGCTGAGTCACTCACTCAGTCTCTCATTCAACAAACATTTATAGAGAGCCAACAGTGCACAGGTAGCATGTTAGGTGTTGAGGGTACAGCAAGAAACAGAAAGACCCAGCTCTTGTCTTGGAATGCTAACTGAGTATTCAAACATACATAAGTTGTTTGACTATGGTTGCTTTAAAATACCATCTTTTTTCCTCCTAAACAAGTGGCCTGGGTTTCCGTATCCTAATCCACTCCCAAATGTCATGATTAAAACCACATGATTAAAGACCTGTGTGCCAAAACAGGATCCCAGCAATGCAATCCCAAACCAAACAACAGAGGACATTACTTGAGCATTTAAGACTCAATTAACCATTTAATGTGTGGTTTGTGAATGCTGCTTGAGAGAACTGAAATGGCTGTCAAGAAGAAGA
Source organism: Macaca nemestrina (assembly GCF_043159975.1). NCBI lineage: Eukaryota > Metazoa > Chordata > Mammalia > Primates > Cercopithecidae > Macaca > Macaca nemestrina. The sequence goes on along the minus strand of NC_092134.1, from coordinate 44,771,982 downwards.
AGAAAAGGAAAAAAAAACAAAAAGAAAACAGTGAATCTCATCTTACGGTTCAAAGGCAAAAAAATGAATTTTTAGGAAAAAGCATCGTTTCAGCTTGGGAAATACTGCTCCAGAAAATAAAAAGTGTTAAGCAAAGGTTCTATCCATTTACATGATTTGACAGGAAGAATGAGCCTAGAAAGAAGTGGGAATGGGCAGCAGAAAACAGAGGGTGCTATTCATGGTATGGACATGTTAATCAAGAGTATGATTGAAGGTAAAAGTGACAGAGTATGTAGAATAAAGTATTACAGTGTTAGAGAAATGTGCAACATAATTATATCATGTTATCTTGAGTTGTTAAAAAAATGTTGTATAACCATAAAAGTAAGCTCATTACAGGAGGCCAGATACTTTATGACTCAGCTCCACTGAAGAAGATTCAGCCTAGAGATAAATCTCTGAAGCTGGGACAGGGGTTAAAGCTGGAAGGGCAGTGACTTGCAGGGTAAAGAAGGAACTCACCACAGACTATCTAGGTAATAAAGAGGAGAGTAAATAATCCTTTGACAATAAGGGAATGCACAGAAGAAATGAGGAATTAGAAAGAGAAGAGAATATTCGCATGCCACTGTGGTAAATGCACTCAGGATTCCATGACAGTAACAAAAATAACAGCCAATTAGCAGAAGCAAAAGTGAGGGACAGCATGAATCAATACTGATTAAGTTAAGGCAGCTGTGGGTCTTCCTGCAACAGTATCTGCAGCAAGGGAGCAGAGAAAGTAGACAGGACAGGAGATAATGATCACTAGTAACTTCTAGCCACATCTTACTCTCCTTTCTCCCACAATCCTTCCGCAGACCCATACAATCACAGCATGTGTCTGCCATGCGTTTATGCTCAGTGTATCCTGGGCTCTGAACTATTATAATGCATAATTATTACTAGTCATGTGGAAAGTGGCAATTGACCTTGAAAATCTTACTCTCCTGACTGTAAGATATTTGGATGTTTTCTCTTTTTCCTTAAAATGGCAGGGAAACATTCTGGTTTTCTCTTGTTTCAGCATATAACACATGGGACACCGTCATGTTATGGTGGTCACACCTAAATAAAATTGATTCCATATGTCTTTATTCTATTAGTAATACTTAATTTTAGTCCTAATTTGCTATATTCCCCTTGTCTAATTAATTTTCTGGCCTCAAAAACAGTCCAAGTAAACATACAACTGTTAATTTTTTTGTTCATCTCCCATACAAGATGAATCCACTAGTCAGGACAAACACTGCTTACCTTTCAAAACTGGAGAATACACAATGAATTAGATATGCACATTTCAATTATGTAACAACTTCAGCCAACATGCTGACATGTGCTTGATAGACCACTTACTAATGAAGTTTGTTTATAAATTCTGGCATCTCATATGCTGTATAGTTCTAGCTAAATACTTCAGTTTGAATTAAAATGTTTACAATCTACCCATCTGACAAAGGGCTAATATCCAGAATCTACAAAGAATTTAAACAAATTTACAAGAAAAAAATCAAACAACCCCATCAAAAAGTGGGCAAAGGATATGAACAGACACTTCTCAAAAGAAAATATTTATGCAACCAACAGACACATGAGAAAATGCTCATCATCACTGGCCATCAGAGAAATGCAAATCAAAACCACAATGAGATACCATCTCATACCAGTTAGAACGGTGATCATTAAAAGTCAGGAAACAACAGGTGCTGGAGAGGATGTGGAGAAATAGGAACAGTTTCACACTGTTGGTGGGACTGTAAACTAGTCCAACCATTGTGGGAGACAGTGTGGCAATTTCTCAAGGATCTAGAACTAGAAATACTATTTGACCCAGCCATTCCATTTCTGGGTATATACCCAAAGGATTATAAATCATGCTGCTATAAAGACACATGCACACATATGTTTACTGTGGCACTATTAACAATAGCAAAGACTTGGAACCAACCCAAAGGTCCATCAATAATACACTGGTTAAAGAAAATGTGGCACATATACACCATGGAATACTATGCAGCTGTAAAAAAGGATGAGTTCATGTCCTTTATAGCAACATGGATGAAGCTGGAAACCATCATTCTGAGCAAACTATCTCAAGGACAGAAAACCAAACATTGTATGTTCTTACTCATAGGTGGGAATTGAACAATGAGAACACCTGGACACAGGGCGGGGAACATCACACCCTGGGGCCTGTCATGGCGTGGTGGGGAGGGGGGCGGGATAGCATTAGGAGATATACCTAATGTAAATGACAAGTTAATAGGTGCAGCACACCAACATGGCACATGTATACATATGTAACAAACCTGCACTTTGTGCACATGTACCCTAGAACTTAAAGAATAAAAGAAAAAAAGAAAAAAAAAGGAAAGAAAAAAAACTTACCAATATACGAAAGTAACAGTGTTGATACAAGCCACAATTACACTTCTTGAAACTCTCTCTCTTTCTCTTGCAACATACTGAAAAACAATAAAAAATAAAAAATTTAAAAAAATAAAAAAAATCATGCTTATTTGCTCTTAGTCAGAGATTCTGAGGTACACCATGACCTGGGCATTGTAAAAGGCAGCTTTTCTGTAAATACAGTAGTAGAAGATTGCAAAATTTAATGGGGAGCTTACCTTCTTATTACTATAGGGAAGAGGGAAGACTTCATTTGTCTTAAGGTAGTCTTTCAAAGTAGTTAAAACATTTCTTTCTCTATATATGCATATACACACACCAAACATGCCTATATGCATTTCATATGTGTCTGTGTATACAATAGGCATGACATGAGAGAATGCAACACACCAAATGAAAATTATAATAAAAGGTAAGGGAACATATGAGCACTGGGCAGTATAGGGTAAGGTGAAAGAGTAACAAGAGCCAGCTACAGAGAACGGAAAGTCATCTTACAGCAAATTTTGCATTTGGCTTTACAGAAAACAACGAGCATGCTGAGAAAAGTTAAGGGCTCTGAAAGCCAGAGTAAAATAAAAGATATATTAAATATACAAGAGAAAATCACGAACATATTTCGAATAAGAAGTCACACTATGAACCAGTGTTTACAGAAGAGTGTGACTAAAGGTTGAGTTTAGAAGGGCAAAAGAAAAGATCAGTGGCAGCAACTCATGAGATCATAAAGATGTCAGTGATGATAATGCTTCCTACCAAAAGAACTAAGCTTAGGAAAAGGCTCTGAGAGCTGAATCAGTATGTTTTGATAAAAGTGTGGAAAAGAAAGAACATGAGCAAATATGCCTCCAGAGTTCCACAACTAGGAGTCTGAGAAGATTCTGCTGCCTTACTTAAATAAGAAAGCAGAGGTAACCCCTTTATAAACCCTAAGAAGGGTCATGAAAGCAATTATGTGAAGGTATTCTACAGGTAAATCGAGATGCAGCATTGAAGAGAGAGTGAGACATCAGAAAGATGGATAAAGAGTTGGGACTCACTGGTTAGGAGCTACTGTCATGAATTAAGGACTTCTTAAAGACATTCTGGGCATGTACACAGCGTGTGAAATGGCAATGCCATGCTTGATTAGGCACACATTTAGCAAAACAAAATACCTTATCTCATTATCGTCTTCATTAATTTGTATATTTTCAACTGCCCTTGTAAGACTTGGCTGTCTCTTCTGGAAAAAGAAGAAACACACATGCTGTAAAACGATCAATGAATGGTCTAATATTTAAGAGGTAAGTGCACTCCACTTTTATCTTTTATGTCAATAACTCCAATAACAGTTTTTTTCAGCATGTAGCATGCAAAATGTTTTTGTAATAAAAAGTTATGAAAGTTGCACGGTACCATCAACTCAACATTTTTAGGATGTTGGGGGAGAAAGAGTAAGAAAGAAGTTGACATTTAATCAAATTCAAAAGACATTTCAAGAAGCTGAATCACAATGATTTTTGCACATTTTTAAATTTTAGACAGGCTTCAATAAGAAGAGAACAAAAGAGTAGAAATCCAAAAATAGCAGATAATACAAATGACATTTCTATTTATCTTTTAAGTATATCATATGATTTTTGGCAGATCTTCCTTTTCATATTTAGTTCAGGTTATTAACGCTAGTTCCTAATTCTTTTTTTTTTTTTTTTTTTTTTTTTTGAGACGGAGTCTTGCTCTGTCTCCCAGGCTGGAGTGCAGTGGCGCGATCTCCACTCACTGCAAGCTCCGCCTCCCGGGTTCACGCCATTCTCCTGCCTCAGCCTCCTGTGTGGCTGGGACTACAGGCGCCCGCCACCGCGCCCGGCTAATTTTTGTATTTTTAGTAGAGACGGGGTTTCACCATGTTAGTCAGGATGGTCTCGATCTCCTGACCTCGTGATCCGCCCATCTCGGCCTCCCAAAGTGCTGGGATTACAGGCGTGAGCCACCGCGCCCGGCAAGTTCCTAATTCTTAAGTGTGAATAATCAGCTACAGGGATTGTCTCCAGATGTAATGAGAAATGGGAAACTTTCTAAAATTTAAATTTTGTTTAGATTATAAACTAAGGTAGAATTCACTGTTTTCGTAATGGATCATTTCTTGAGGAAAAAAGATTAATAATTTATGTAAACATAGCATATTAAAAAAAGGAATGGCAACACTTACCTTCCAGTATAAGGCTCCAAAAGCAAAGCCAATTATAAGAGAAAAGAATGCTGGCAATGCCATGGCTGCCCAGTGTAGGCTGGAGTCTCCAGTGGGATTTTTGGCCTTCCCTATAATTTAAAGAACACAGTGATGAATACAGCATGTTCATCCTAGAAGTTTTGCTCTTATGCTGTGGTTGTTTTTAACTGTTTCCGTAACACATTCTGGACCTATATCTGTTTAAAGTATTCAAAAGATTGATTTTTCTGCTGAATATTGCTTTTGCAAGGCAATATAAGTCCAGGTAGTCTCCAAAAGATGAATGCATTAAAAAGGAAAGAAATCACAGAGACAGAAAGAAATCTTGCTTGGGTAATTCTGCCACATATGGAACACAGACTTAATATATTTCTGGGGGGGAAATGACTTACACTATCAAACAAATCTATCTCTCATGCCTTTATCTTGGTATTTGGCTACGTTGGGTCAGCCGGATGTCCCAGAATCAAGGTAGCCAAACACCACGTTCTTCCTGTTCTATACAAAGACCAAACCCAAGTCTTGAAATTCACCACTCAGGCCAAAGGAAAGACCAGACTCAAAAGCAAAAAGCAGCTTACTAAAGAGGGAGATATTCTGGAATTTGCTACCTAAAACCTTTCTCAGGCAGAAGGATAGCATCTAAGGAGGGGGCTTCAAACAAAGCTGTGTGGGAGACCTCACTAAGGAAAGCAGACCTGCTCTCTGAGGGTGCGGTGACTACCATGTTGACAGTTCCATCCCTAAGACTATGAGCCAAGATGCAATCCTGGAATCTGACTAAGACACAGCAGCAATCTTCCTGCAGGAGAGAGGGAGGGAGAAACACAGCAAAGACTAGGTGGTGGGGCGGCAGTGCGGGGGAGGGTTGGGGGAAGTGCCCATAGATTACTTAGCTTCACATCCTATAGAGGTCAATGTTATCTCACTTTTTTTATTTCACTTGTTCATGCGTGGGGCTTAAGAACCAGGTCTTTGGTCCATCAGGGATACTACTGTCCCTCTTGCAGGCAGACAAAAAGAATTTTATCAGAAGAGATTTGCTTAGACCTCCAGCGAATGACTTTCAATACTTTCCACTGCAGCTATCCAGTAGGAATCAATGAGATTTGAATTGTATGCCTCAAGGCCCAAATGAAGGCTATTTGGGGACAAAGCTTAAGCTGACAACAAAGTTTTGATTTTATGCAAAGATAGCCTGCAGAGAATTTGTGTGGAGAGGAAGCTCATCTGGGCAGGATTTGAGTGATCCCAAATTCCTGGGTTATTACCATATTAATTATATCTCCTTATTACCAAAACTATCCACTGTCCAGAAATCTTGGGAACTGACTTGTTTCATTTGACTAATAATAACCAACATCTGTAGACATATAGAACACAAAGAATTGTGCTATAATTTTGCTGAACTTCTTTTTAGAGTGAGCATTTTTAGGAGCACCATGCCTGTGACATGGTTATCTTGGTGTTTATGAAACAAGCAAATGAATATTCTTCCTTGATTCAGATCTGGAGCTCACTAAAGGTTCAACATAATTACTGATCCAAAGTCTTATTGCATCTCATTATTCTAGTACTTAATGATGAACTCTTACAAGACATCAGGTATGTCTCCAAGCACACGTGTACTAACTCACTTAAAACTCACAGAAACTCTGTGAAGGAGGTATTATGATCTTCCATTTGACCGAAGAGTCAACAGAGTTTAACTTGACTAGTATATGAGTCCAGGAAGGTTGAGTCAAGACTATTTCTAGAAGATGTATAAGGTAATGACAAAGTTAGGATTTCTTTCTCTATCATTTAGGTACTGTCTGCAAGGATCTCAAACATAAACATCTTTTAAACATTCTCTTTACTTACCATAAAGGATATTACTGTTATGCTATAAACATAATTTCCTTTGGATAACTAGTAGGTTTGTATGTTATTCCATTATCCCATGACTTTTCCTTACACACTCACAACTCTGTAATAAGTTTTCATATGCCCTGGTCCTCTGACATGGCCAACTTTCGAGTTAACCCTGAAAACTAGCATGCTTTCTTCAAATTTCCCTAACCCTTCTCCCAAAAAACAAGTCTTACCCCCTTTGTGTTACAACTAAAAACATTTGCATAATTCTATTATGATACATATTATGTACTGTACTATGAGTATTTACTTCTGTTTCTCTTAGAATGTGAGCACTGCAAAATCTTGTCTTGTGCATAGGTATCTAAGTGGCATATTCATGAATGACATCACCTAGCTAAAAGTTGCTGACAATGCAAGACTCAAAATTTTTTAAAAAGAAAGAAAAAGGAAACAATGAACAAAAAAGAAGCTTGTCCATTCATCTTGCAATTTAAAAAGTAATCTCTAATTCAGAGGCATGGGATTAAATAGGTATTTTATATTTAATTTGTCTTCTAAAATCAGTAGGAAAGACTTTTTGTTTCCAAACACGATGGTAGCAGACTAGCCTTTCCAACCTAAGTAATTATAATTCTGGACAAATTATGAGGCAACTCTTTTCAGAAATTAGGGAACAGCAGCACAAATGTGTAATTCGTGAGACAGGGAATCCACACTAAGTGAGGCTCATGTTTGCCCTGGCTTTCGGCTTTCAGCTCTCCTGTCTGGGGTGCACTTTCAGATTGAGGTGTGGAAGACAGAGTCCAGGCAAGGATCAATGGCCTCACTAAGGCAGGGAGTCAAAGATTGAAATTCAGGGCTGCTGATGTGGCTGGGGTTTCTAGATCTAGGTTATTTCAAAGAAGGGAGCCGTGCAAAGAAGGAGCATCAGAAATCTCTAGATGAATCTCCTTAAGTTACTGGTCCAATAATAAGCTTTATATGCACCAGTAGAGAAGTCACAAAACCTGACTAAAAAATAAAATAACAACAACAAAAGAAAACAAAAACCAAACCTTTGGGAAGCTATAATATTAATAGAGACCTTAGCAGTCACAGAACAATGGTGGACAAAGTTGTTACGACAAGCAATATTGGAGAGATTTTCTGAGTACTTTAGAGGTGTCTCAGATATTCCATGCCTTAGGAATAAGGCTACTTTCGTTTGTACCCAAGAATGTTTAAAAACAAGGCTGGGAGAAAAGATAAATCTCATCTGCTAGTATTCGAACCTCTTACCAAAACACAATTCAATAGCCTCTAAAGAAATGCTATAGAACTGAAAGATATTCAACAGCATAGAATTCATAATATCCGGCATTTAAACAATCACTAACCATTTAAAAGGAAATGTGACCCTTCCTTTTAATCAAGGAGGAAGAAGTCAATAGACATTAACTCTGGGATGACCTGTGTGTTGAAATTTGGAGACAAGAACTTTAGAGCAGCTATGATCATTATGCTTAAGTGATAAAAAAGAATTTTTTTTCATAATGAGTATGCAGATGGAAAATTCCAGCAGACAAAACACATTAAAAAATTAACTGGACATTCTAGAAGACAAAATATAAATGTATAAATAAAATAATTCACTGGATGAAAAATTCAGCAGATCAGAGATGGTAGAAGAAAAGGTCAATGAACTTGAAAGCAGACAAGTAGAAATTACTCAGAAGAACAGAGAGAAAAGAGGATAAATAAATGAATAAAACTTCTGTGACCTAAGACACACTAGCAAACTGCTAACATACATGCAAGTAGTATCTCAGAAAGAGAGAAGAGATAAAATGGATTAAAAAAAATTGAAAAAATTATGGCTATTTTTTCACCAAATTTCAGGGAAAACAAATTTATGTATCCAAAAGCTTGACAAATCTCAAGAAAGATAAATACAAAGAAAACCACTCGGAGGCATATTCTAGTTTAACTGTTAAAAGGAGAACACTTTGAAAGAAGGCAGAGGAAGAAACGACCTAGTACATGCAGGGAAAAAAATAAGACAAATGGTGGCTACTTTTTTTTTTTTTTTTTTCCAGAAACAGTATCTGCAGGAACACAATAGAGTGATATTTTTAAAAGACTAAAAGAAAAAAAAAAATTCTGTTTACTCAAACTTCAATATCTAGTAAAAAGTACCTGCTACATGGAAGACAAAAAAAGATATTTTTCCAATTAAAAAGAAAAAAGAATTTGCTGCCAGCGGATCTGTATTACAAGAGACGCCAAAGAATGTTTCTCAGCTTGAAGGAAATTAATACCAAATGGAAACTTGGACTGACAAGAGGGAATGAAAGGTACAGGAAATAACAAATATGCGGGTTAATATAAAAGACAATATATTTCTTCTTCTCTTACTTTAAAATACGTATGACAGTTCAAAGCAATAATTGAACTGCATTGTGTACTGTAGACTGTATTGTGAAATTTATAACTGATGTAGATATGTTACTATATGTCAGTGATGACACAAAAGATGGGTATGGGTAAGTACAACTATCCTGTTTCGAGGTTCTTGTATTTTTTCTCAAGTGCTACAACAGTAACTCTAAGTAGAAGATTACAAGTTAAAGTGTATACTTTAATTCCCCAAATAATCACAACATAATGCAAAAGGGTACTGTTGAAAAGCCCACAGTAATTAAAATTAAACACTAGAAAAAAAATGAAGTAGCCCAAAAAAGGGTGAGAAATAAGGAACGGAAGAGCAATACACAAATGAGACAGATAAAAAACAAATAAGAAAATGGTGGATTAAAATCCAACTATACCGATGATGTATTACACAGAAATGGATGAAACACTCTAATTAACAGAGACACACTAAATAAAATAGTGAAACCCAAGTGTATGTTGTCTACCAGAAATGTACTTAAAAATAAAGACAATAGACTGAAAATAAAGGAAAATCAAACATATACCATGAAAACAGTAAGCATAAGACTTGCTCTACTAATATCAGATAAAACACACTTCAAGCCTAAGAGCACTATCAGAGATAGAGGGATATTTCAGTAAGACTAAAAGGTCAATTAAACAGGGAAGATCTAACAACAATCAATGTATAAGCCCATAATAATAAAGCTTCAAGATATATGAAGCGAAAAACCCAAAACCAAAAGGAAAATCAGACAAATCCGTAATCAAAAGTAAACATTTTCAATTCCCTTTTCTCAATAATTAATAAAAATTAGATACAATGTTTAATAAGGAAGAGAAGATATAAACAACACTATCAACCATTTTGGCCAAATTTGAGTGCGCATTCAATAGTTAAATAATATACATAAAATAGTTTCAGCAGATTTCAAAAAAATTATAGAGTATGTTTTCTGACAACAAAATTCATAAACCAGTAACAAGAAGATATATAGGAAAACCTCAAACTTTTTGACATCAAACAACTCACTTTTATATTATCTGTGAATCAAAGAAGAAATCACAATTAACAAATATTTAGAAAAATAATAAAATCACAACATAAAAATGTGTGAGGTGCAGCTAAAGCAGTGTATATAAGAAAATTTATACATTTAAGTGCTTGTAATTAGCAAAAATAGTTTAAAATCAATGATCTAATTTTTCTACTTTGAAAGGCTAGAAAAAGCGGAGTAAATGAAACACAAAGCAAATGGAAGGAAATAATAAAGATTGGAAATCAATGAAATATAAGCAGAGAATTTAAGAAGACAGAGTTGCTTCTTTGAAAATTTAATAAAATCCATAGTTAGTAAGAAAGCTCTTAATTGACTAACACACAAAGAGGGCCGTAGTCCCTTTTTGACACTTTCAGAACTGATACGTAATTTAGAATTTTAGGTTTTAGAAGATTCTGTCCTGCAAATAATGTATAACATATACTGTCCCCAGTGAATCCTGGGTAGCATCCTGTAATCAAATACATTAATATTTCATTAGTAAAATATATATTCACTTTTGGAAAGATAAATAAATACTATAAATAGCCAAAAATCACTTCAGGTCAGGTTTTGGTGGCAACGAATTCCAAAATAAGTAAATTGCAATTTACAGGTTTTTTTTTTTTTTTAAATTTTGCATTGTAACAAGCTATTACGAATTAGTAATAAATTGCTACTTAGTTTCATAGACAGGTCTTCTAAGTCCCTGAACAAATGACAGTGCCCCATTTGTAAGTCTTAAGGGATGACCTTTTTAGCTTAGATCACAAGATGATTTTTTTTTCTTCCCGCACTTTCCATGAGGCCAGAGAGTATTTAGTAAATACAATAACCTTTATAATGACTTTGCCTGGATTTTAAAAGAAAACTGGGTTCTTGGCCAAAGAGGACAGACATTTCAGAAGAATAAGTCTATTCTCGTCAAACATATAATTCTGTAGTAAAATAACAGGATCATCAAATTTCAAAATGCACAATAGTAAATACTGATATACACAAAACTGAAAATATCTTTGGAATTCTATACAACCAGCATTTTTACACTCAATTTTAAACTTCTGGTTTTGTCAGGCACATTCCACACAGAATATATTTTAATGATTCAACAAAAAGCATAAATCATATTTCTAAAATTAATTTTATGTCTTATTTAAAATAACCTTAGCAGAAAATTTATTGGCCGAATTCTCTAAACATTATCTCCAGCTCTAGGGAAATTTAATTCTACAAACTTAAGTCTCAGGAAGACCATAAAAGGAATAACAGTAACAGAACAGTATCAATAGTAATAAGTGTAGAAGTTTCCTTGAAAGCCCATGCAATACTCCTATAGGTGCTAATTGGAGCCATGCATGCATTAAATCAGATATATGTACTTACTATTACTGCTACTGCTGTCATTCCTAAGGGAGCTGGCTGCAACAGGGGGTAACATAAATGGTTTTGTGACACTGACTCTGGAATCTAAATAGAAAGCAATAATGTGTCAGTGTTATATGGTGATTTGTATGACTTACAGAGTCCCTGAAAGGTGAAGTGTAATACCAGATTACTTGCCAGGTCTGCTTCCCAAATCTAGAGTATTCAGCTCTTATTTATTTCATACTGGGTCCTGCTATTCTATTTTACTAAGAAATTCACCATTGTCACCTTGTAGAACAAATACTTATTGAATAAATATGTTAATAAATACAAATAATGACACATTGATGGTAATTTCTTATTAAAAAAGAAAGCCATGAATCCAGGTTTGTATTACAGAGACCCAGTGAAGGGAAAAGAGAGTCTCAATACAGAGTAACTGGGGAGGATCAGAATTTGTGACTTCAGAATTAGATCCTTAAGAAAAAAATTTGAGAAGGAACATTAAGTTGACTGCAGGTACAGAATAATATAATGGTAACTACTGGCAAATATTAGATGAGAAAAGGTATGAGTGGCCATCTCATATACTGTTTACTCACAAACAGCTCACTGATTTGAAATTGATGAATACTGCTTTGGCTTGGAAACCAAGAAATCTACAATCATTAGTTTCTTCTGTGCTATTGATACTTGCTTTTTTATTAGACATACATGCACATTGTCTTGCTACAGCAAAACACAGAGGTAGATTCTTACTATATAGGGAAGATTTAAGTTTGTTGTTTACATTTGAACTGGAAATGCTTACATGTCTTACCTTTCTCAGGACTTAATGTCGAAGAAACCACACAATCACTAGTTTCAGATGCCACCACAAAGTCCTTGAAGGCATCAATGGATCTATTAAAAATTCTAAAGAATTCTTCAGGAGTAAAGAGCCTGGGTTCTGGGCTCTTGAATGATTTTTTTAGATCCTAGAACAAAAAAAATAGGATTACATTTTTCAAATAGTCTTTAGACTTAACTGAGGTCAAGATAATGGACTATAAATATGTCCCTCAAAGATTAAAGTATTTGGACTCTTACAACTAGCACTTTTAGATGGCTGTTTCAATGTATGTAATTCAAATTGGTAATGTGGGGTAGTGATCCCAGTGGGCTCACAAGTTGAATCTGGAGCAGTGAACACAATGTCATGGCAAATAATAATAATAATAATAACCTTGAAAACAAACTGGGGATATTTTTCTTTAGAGATGCTTATTAAAAACATCAGGGTTTATTTTTAAAAGACCTCTCCATTACAAGAAATTCTAGTCTTTAGAAAAAAAAAGACCTCTCCATAATGCATGCTCTAATATCCAAAAATTAGAAAGTCAGATGATACTAAATATTGGCAAGGGAACTATTATGTACTGCTGAGATAATGTAAATTGGTACATTTGATATTATCCAGTAAAGTTAGACATGTGCCCCTCCTGTGACTCAGAAATTCCATTCTCAGGTAAATACCCTAGTGAAACTATTGCACATACATACCATCAGACATATAAAAAGGTTTTTTGCAGCAATATCTGTATCACTATGTCAATCAAAAGAGAGTGGCTTAATACCTAGTGATACATTGAATTAGTGGAGTTCAGTTCAGGAGAAGGTTAACTACAGCTATATGCTTTAGAGTGGATACATCTTCTAAACCTAAAGCTGAGTGAAAGAAGCAAGTCCCAAAATAATAAAAATAGTATGATTAATTGATATAAAATTAATATAAAATTCCCCAAAGCAAATCAAAGCTATATTGTAGGGATACATAATGGATTATAAAGAAAAGTAGGTAACCAAAATAAACAACTATCTGTCACTTACTATGGACTATTCTAAGTGCGTTATATAGATTAACTCAATCTCCAAAACAACTGCGGAAATATCATCGGTAATCTCCTGGGTTCCCACCAAAGTGTCATGATTAGTAAATGCACATTCTTTGTTGTTTGCAGTGTTCCTCCCAACATCACCATTGACTTAACTCATTTACCTAACTTATCTTTAAGGCTCTAATGCATATGTTATTTCCTTTGTGACACCTTGTGTGATATATTCTTTTTGTGACCTCAACTTCTTTTGAATGCTGTCAGCACACTATATGCAGTAGTAATATGAAAGAGTGGTTAACACTACATTCTGACTTTGGAAATTAGAAAACAAAACAGTAGAAAGATTAAAGGTAGTGATTGGATTATTAGTATGGTAAGAATTATAAGATTGGAGAGCACAAATAGGATTGAAATTGGGTCTTACAGAGTAGCTGGAATTTAGATGGGAGACAGGAAAAAGAATTTAGGTATTAAGGTACAGAATCCTGTTTAAAACTTTGAATTTAAACTTATAGAAGTCTCCTAAGCTAATCTTTGGCCATTTGAACTGTATACCAAATCAGGTCTGCTAAGCATGATTCTGCTATAGACACAGTGTGATGAAAAAATGTAAAATTTTATTAATATTTATTTTGCTGGGTATGGTGTTAAAGTACTCATGACAAATCACCTAATGTCAACCCTGTTAGATGAATTCTGGCATTGTCCCCACTTTAAATATAAAGAAAGTGAGGTACAAAGAAGTTATGCTCACAGAACTCATTAGTGACAGAGCCAGAATTTAAACTCCAATATCCCACTCTCATTTTCTGGAGTACACTGCCTATTCCAGGTGTCGTGCCCATATCCTGAAGTTGGGGATGATCAGTTATCCAGTGACTCTGGGGAGCCAAAATGTATTTCTTTGTTGTGACCTATGGGGTGATTACATTATGGATAAAAGGACAGGGATATGTGTCTATTACAGACAATTTTCTATTTAAATGAACACTTGTAACTTAACAGGAAGATTTTGAGGACTTCACTTATGAAAAATGAAGATAAAGGCAGGACTGATTTTGCATTGTAATGTAAATAAGTTTTATTTTTATATTAGATGACAATATTTAAGTCTGAATGCACACTTCAGTATTGCACTATAACTGCAAATACTTGTTTTCTTTGCTCATCTGAACAAGATTTTTAAATTTGAAGTTTCTACAATCAAAATATCATAAAGGTGCCTCATTCTCCCCAACAGCACCAAGAAGCATGGGTTTTTAAAGAAGAGTAATGAAAAATAATCCCAATGAACACAAAGTTACCTTAGATGAGTTTTCTTTCACGCACTCCACAAGGTCATCCACTATATTGACAAGTTTGTCTATGATGGAATAATTACTCAAGCCTTCAGAAATATTTGAAAACTTGTCCAGAAGATCAGTCAAGCTGTCTGACAATTGTACTACCATCTCGCTTATCCAACAATGACTTGGCTGCAGGATATGAAAAAGGAGACAAAGCAGCTATTTTAATAAGTGCCATAAAACTCGGAGTACTCTTCAAAGCTATCATTTTAGTCACGCAAGTGATTCTCCTTCCTCAGCCTCTCGAGTAGCTCGGATGACAGGTGCCCGCCACCATGCCTGGCTACTTTTTTATTTTTAGTAGAGATGAGCTTTCAACATGTTGGCCAGGCTGTCTCAAACTCCTGCCCTCAAATGATCCGCCCGTCTCAGGCTCCCAACGTGCTGGGATTACAGGCATGAACCACTGTGCCTGGCCAGATTTTTAAAATTAATATACATTACTTAAAATGTTGTAAAAGGAGGAGAGAGGCTATTGTAACAGGAAGAGAAGGGACTAGTGTGACAGGAGGAGGAGGGACTATTGTAATAGGAGGAGGGACTCTTGTAACAGGAGGAGGAGGTTGTAAATTGCATACTTTATATGATTTTAACGTGTTATCTTTTCTTTTATAAATATCTTTCAAGTGGAAACTCTGATGTATTTTGAACTCTGCTGAAATGCTGCAGTGACAAAAATAAGATTATTATTAGGAATAGCTAACATTGAATTGGCTCATTAAAAGCATAAATAATTTAATAGAACTTGTAACAAAAATATTGTACTCAGAGTAATTGATGTCATGCAAAATAAATCACACTACTAAGCTTTATTTCTCTATTTACTAGTAGAATATCTCTGTGGGAAAAGTCAAGTCTTTCATTTATTTTTTTATACTTTAATTTTTTACAGAGACAGGCTCTCTCTCTGAGTCCTGGGCTATAGTGTGGGGGTGCAATCATGGTTCATGTTTCACTGCAACGTTGAATTCCTGGGCCCAAGTGATCTTCCCACTTCAGCCTCCCAAGTAGCTGGCACTACAAGACGCATGCTACCAAATCTGCTAATTTTTAAATTTTTCTATATAAATGGGGGTCTTGCTTTGTCGCCCAGGCTGCTCTTGAACTCTTGGCCTCAAGCAATCCTCCCTCTTCAGCATTCCAAAGTGCTGGGATTATAGGCGTGAGTCACTGCAGCTGGCTCAAGTCATTTATTTATTCTAAAGTATAGAAGGGACCACTTCATATTCATTTAACAGAACAGTTTTACTTAATATAATACAGCCAAAAAGGAAACAGGTTTATCTGCAGATAGGTAAGCCCCAATTCCTGGAACCATTAAATGTCATTCAAAACTTTTAGGATTGTTGGCTCTGGCTTCAGATAAGAAGGGTAAACAAAGCTCAACATGGGAATTTAGTTCGAGTGGCCATTTCAACTCGTCAAAACCAAGTTCTCAAAGAATATGTGTTTCCAAAGTATATGTAGAATAGAGTCTTTGTTTTGTTAAATCAATGCTTATTTCAAGCACATGCAAGTTCCTACTTGCATCATTATCAGGTCTCTTTCAAAGCTGTCAGTCTTTCCTTGGATGCTGAATTGCTCTGCAAGTTTCTCTCCTTTTAGAGAGTGATAATTCCTTATAGACAGTCAGCCCTATCAACAATGAACAGATTTCCTAGGATACGGAGCACAGCATACAGTATAAATGCTATTTGAATAGTATTTATGTGATAGAGTCGCTTTCACCAATTCATTCTGCTGAAATTGTGCAAATTTTTCTAACAATGAAATTCCAGGTATTAATCTCTTAGGACTCTATTTCCTCACTTTATGAATATCCTTGCCTAGGATCTCTGGCAAGTAAGAACCAAAATGAAATTCCCTTGTTTTGAATTAAGACATTCCTTTAGTTTCTGTGGTAGTTGTCTTATATGAATGGGTACTTTGTTCATTTTGCCTTTTTTGTGTGTGTGTGGTTAAAGTAGAGAAGATTTTGTTGATTTGTTTCTTATTTTTAAGCTGGGGAATTCTGGGGTACTTACTGCCACTTCTGTTGATCACTATTTTCAACTGAACTCTATGTTTACATTTTATATTCTAAGTTCCTATTTAGCTATTACCCTACCTCCTCCCATTTTCACATACCTAAATCAACAGTGTAAACAATCAACTCTTTCCAGTAAAATTTCCAACCCCAATCCTGTGCTTTCTTAGAGTTAAACCATGGAAATTCCACAATCTAATCCTACTCTAATGTTTGCCCGTCTAAAGTCATGAACAATTTGTTGATAGTTGATAAAAACTACGTGCCTACGCAGTTGAAAAATCGTGTATTTCTAAAACCCTGGCAATAACATTTCATTCATTTTTTTATTTTTGCTTGTGTTATTATTTCTTTGGAAAAGGCTGAATCATAAATTCAAAGTTCTATTTTTCAGTTATTTGTTTAACCAGGTATATATTGGCTTTTTAAGATTCTTGAGTTTATCAAAGATAAAATGAAGGTAAACAAATAATATTAAATGTCAGTTTTAATCTGCCTGCTTGTAAGAAAGGGAACTAGTTTTGACTGGAATGTCTAGCAGTTTTGTAATTTTTAATTAAATATCATCAATGATTTGCAAGGAGAATAAAACACACTGAACTAAGTATTTCATTTGTGAGGTGATAGCAGGTCTTTCTGTTTTTCAATTCCTCCAAGATTATGATTATGAAAGAAATGATTAAAGGTTGTCAAATTTACAAATGTACTTTTTCCTTTGCCTTAATAAACAACATTATCACTGTTTCTTATTTTTCAGAGACATTTTAAACTTAAATATTTTTATATAAATATTTACTCAATGATATTCATTAGAAGAAAGTAGGATATAATGTTCTGTCTTTCACTGGAAAATATAAAGGATTAAGAAAATTGGCGGTCATACAGGATGTCAAAGGTGACACAAATAATAGTTTTTAAATTCTTGAAGTGCATGTACAGTAATTTGATGCTTTATTCATCTGTATGTGTAGTTTCCAAATGAAGAAATATATAGATTCTGCTTTGAGTGTAAAAACTTTTTTCTTGACTCCATGCTCTCAATTTCTTACCTCCTTTCTTGATAGCTTCTGTCTTATGTTTTCTTGGTTTAATATAGCAGCTCTAGCTAGGACTACTAAAAACATGTGCTTTCTATCCCCATGTACTTATAACATGTATGACTCTAGAATCCAAACTGACTCAATGATGAATCAATATGCTTGAGCTGCTAGCATGTCACTACCACTGACAATTCAGTTAAAAACTGTGAACTTCCTTAGGAATTTTAAAGTACCATGAACACCAAATCAATGATCTCACTAAATGATTAAATAAAATGTATCATTTAAAATGAATAAAATTAAAAGTATTCTAAACATAACAAGAAATATGACTGTTTCCAAAGACCAACAACAGAAATGCATGCACATTCTAAAACTAAGCATAAATTTTTAAAAGGTAATATATTAATTCCACAAAATATGTGACACAGAATCTCTGTAGTTCTAGAACCAGTAAATCTGAGAAACTGGCTGAAATAAACCATGTGTTTTAAAATCACCCTGGGGACTTGCTAATTCTGGCATGCTTGCTCCTCTCCATCTCCTGCCTCATTCAGGAAGCTGTGCTGGTTTATTAGGTGAAATAATTTGACACATTATTCCGCATTGGTATTAGATGCATAGACAGTCTGTTTTTTGTTGTTGTTGTTGTTGTTATTTTTTGTTTTGTTTTGCTTTTTTCTGAGACATAGTCTTGCTCTTGTCGCCCAGACTGGAGTGCAATGGCGTGATTTCAGCTCACTGCAACCTCCACCACCTGGGTTCAAGCTATTCTCCTGCCTCAGCCTCCTGAGTAGTTGGGATTACAGGTACCCGCCATCACACCCAGCTAACTTTTGGTATTTTTAGTAGAGATGGGATTTCACCATGTTGGCTAGGCTGATCTTGAAGTCCTGACCCCAGGTGATCCACTCACCTTGGCCTCCCAAAGTGTTGGGATTACAGGTGTGAGCCACCGCGCCCAGCCCAAAGACAGTCTTTAAGAACAGTCACAGTAAGATTTATGGAATAAGAAGCTGAAAGTAGACAAAACATACTATAACACTTCTTCATTGATGCACTTTACACTACTTTCCATTTGGTAGCTGTTCACAGAGAGATATCTATGTGTTTCTTATAGGGCCTAAAGCTAGTATCTACCCACAGAGAGCGTTCTTTTCACAGGAGTTGGTGAAATACCAATTAGTGATTCTCAGAGAGAAAAGCCTGGCTCATAAACCACGATGTTTCTAAGAATATTTACAAGGAGTATTCACCCAACCTTCTAATCTGATTAATCTAATTACCGGCATTACTGCCCAATTTGTTTTTGTTTTACTTTCTTTAATTTCTGTCAAACTTCAGTCTTGCTGGAATTAGACATAAGCATGCCTAGGGCACAAAGCATGCCTTTCTGTTTGTGCTTTCGGCATCTACCTCTGGGATGAGTAAGCAAAATTTAGAGCCATGTCATCAGAATCACCAGAATTTCAGACCTAGAAGGAATATTGAGGACCAGTCTCACCAACTGCATAAGTGGGAAAATCAAGGCCTAGAGTAGTGAAGTGTCTCGTTCCAGGTTACATAACAAATTTACACAGAAACATGAGAAACCAGGACTCTCGATCACTCATTTTGTTCTAGTAGCCATGAGAATAGTGAAAGCACATACAACTGACGTGTTTTTTTCTGCTGAAGTCATATGACTCATGTGGTCTCACGTCTGGACCAGACACAATGATTCTTAGGCTCAATTAAGAAATCTCTTGGGAATAGAAATGGTTCTTTCTGTTTCATTTCAATTAATCCAGAGTCATACCAATGAAGGTAAATTTCTCTGAGGAATCCTGACAATTGCCATTTGTGGACTTTATTTACTGTTCTTTTGGTTTTTATCCTTGTGGCTAGAAAGCTGACATTCTACTCTCAAACATTCCATGGGCAGGCAAATTTAAAACTTTCCTATAAAAGCACTTTGCAAAATAAATATTGCATGTTCATGTTGCCAGTGTAGTCTCTGAAATCTTAACTTCTCTTTGGATAAGCTGGGTTTTGCAATGATTTATTTTAGTCCTCTCCCTAAACAATTAATTTGGGTCTTCAGTGTTCCCTTTAGGCATCCTGTTTGAATTAAAGTGACGTAGAAACCTCAATCTGATTAAGATGGAAATCAACCAAAGCACTCTAAATACGTGTTATTTCCCAGGGTAGACCTATAAATGGCCCCTAGGCCAGACTTAAAATAGAAAAGTGAAGGAACAGCACAGGGGTTTGGGGATTGAGGGCAGCAACGAGGAACCAGAGGCCCAGTTTTTAGTCCCAACTCTGTCAATTCACTTTGTGATTTCAGGAAAGTCATTTAACCTATTCAGGACTTCAGTTTCTCCATCTGTAAAACAAAGGGGCCTGTCTAATTGGTGCTGGCCAATATGGGAATCCCACTATCCATCTACATCTCCTCTCACTCAAAATGCATCGAATGTGACTGCAGAGCTAAAATTTTCCTTTTACTTAACTATAATTTCTTTAAATTGAAAAGTCAATAATATCACCCTAAATATTTAGAGGCTGGAAAACTTTTAAGTATGTTTGGAGAAAACAGAAATGTGACTATCTCTTCAATGGATGGTAAATTTTATTTAAAAAAATCTAAATATGGAATAACTATTTCTAATGAAAATTTAGTGTATGAACTATAATATGTTGCCGGTGTAAAACACACTGTGGATTTTGAATAATATGAAAAATAGAAAACATTCCATTAATAATTTTTATATTGATTTTAAAGTGAAATGACAATATTTCGGACACATGGGGCTAAATACATTTCATTATACTTAATTTCAGCTGCTCATTTTTATTTATTTATTTTTTTAGTGTGGCTACCAGACAATTAAGATTATGAATGTGGCTTCCATTGTATTTCTATCAGACAATAATGGCCTAGATAATCTGAACAGCATCTTAATATAATCACTTATTAGGAAGACGGCCCCCTGTACTGTAGTAGAATATACAAAAGAACTACTTAAAATAGCATTTAATGTCATATTTTATTCATTCAATTAACATTTTATGCTTATTCCTTTTAAATAAATATTTTCTTATTACATGGAAGATCGAGGTAGATAAATAGTTGAGTACAAGTGTCTATTTGGCTGACGTCTATTTTCATAGGGAGAATGCCACATCATAGGAGTGGAGCCTCAGAATCCATGCTTACAAACAGTGAACTTTCCCTGTAGCCACAGTTGATGGGATGATGGTAGACACCTGTCTTGGATGGACCAATCAGAAAGTTCCTCCCCAAAATTGGTATTGATCATTAGAAACTGATAATTAGTCTCTGAGGAGGGCTGAAATTGGAATATGTAAATCTGGCAGCTCTTGGGCAGTTACATTCTACCAAGTGACTGGAACAAAGGAGAAAAAAATCTGCACAAAAAGAATGAGGCAGAGACATAGAGGTTCAGAGAAAGAGAAGGAAAAACTCATAGTTCCCAATCCTGGTTCCAGTCTTTTCATGAGGCCTGTTGCATCCATGTCCTTAGGTGACATGCTATTCTTTACCGTCCTTATAATGGGACTTTTACTATTAGTGAAAACCACAGGAGTCTAAACTAATAAGATGGGCTCCTTCAAGATTTGGAAAACTAGCATTTTTGCCAGAGTTAAATGTTTATTCATAACTATTTTTTGAGGAGTGACTATATGCACTGGATTGTCTAAAGAATGGTGAGGAGATACACAGGAGTAAAAGAGTTCAACCTTGCTCCATAGATAGTCAAAATATAGTAAAAAGAGAACACAACAACAAAATAATAATGATGGTATCTGACAATTATTATATGCACACCACAACACATATTTTTTTGTATTTTGATTATTTCTCACAATAATACTTTGAGACAATTATATAACACTTAAAATATTAAGCTCTATGTAAGCAATATATGATCATGTACCCAAGATGAATAGCTTCTGGACAAATTCCATAGAAGTCACAAGATAATAAACTATAAGACAGGGTCCACGTAGCAGGTGCAATGTTAGTGTTGCTGACCACCAAGCCCCAGCATCAAGCAAAACACTCAGCACAGAGTAGATGTGATGCCAATTTCACCTGATCAAATGATACAGGGGAGAGAAAGTGTGGTCTGAAAGAGCAGAAAATGACCTTGTGTGAAAGAGAAATCTTAAACTGACCTTGGAGGAGATGACCACTAAGATGGTTTAAGCCCCAAGATACTGCCTAATTCTGTGGGCAGAATTTGGGTAAGTCGATGGGAGAAGAAAGGGCATCCTGAGAACAGGCACAGTGATTTTAGGAGGCCGTAGTGCATGTGGCTGAGGTTGGAAGTTTGTGTTGGGGAATAATGGGTATTCAGACTAGCTGGTTAGGGTAGGGCAGGATTACGAAGAGTCATGAACATCAGGTTCAGGAATTTGGCTCTTAGCCTTTAGTAAATGGGAACAATAAGCAGGTTCTTGAATACAAAAATGACCAATTAAAGCAGTAGAACAGAAGGCTTAAAGAAGCTGTGATTCCCCAAAATTGCATAATACAATTCTTACACCTAAAATCTTTCAAAAAATGCACACTCATCTAAAAGAAGATAATGTTGCAGTACAGAAACTGTGTGATGAGTTATAGGCACTCACCACATCATCATAACCTTGTGAACTATACTCAGTTCAAATCTGTGCCTCAAGAAAATTATAAATGATTATATACTGGGGAACTTTTCTCCTTCTTTCCTTTCTTCACTTTCTTTCAGCAAATATTCATTAAATGCCTGTGAGCATCCATGAGGCACTGAGAATCTAATGCAGAGCAAAAAGAATATAGTTCCTACTTTCGTGAAGTTTACAGGTTGGTGGAAGATTATCCATTAAATCATCCCACAAATACATCCAAAACTGCTACTCTGAGGAGTGTTATGAATAGTTTCCAATAGAACAATTTGGTTTCATCAAAAATCAAAACTGATATCTAAAAGAATCAGGTGTTATCTAGACAAAAGAACCAATGAGGATTCCAGGTACAGAGAAAGCCAGGCAAGAAGATATGTGGCAGCAAGGAACCGGTAATGATAAGGAAGAAAAGGGATATGGAAAGGTAAGGTGCCAGATCAGTATAGTCTTTTTTTTTTTTTTTTTTTAGATGGAGTCTTGCTCTGTCGCCCAGGCAGGAGTGCAGTGGCCCGATCTCGGCTCACTGCAAGCTCTGCCTCCCGGGTTCATGCCATTCTCCCGCCTCAATCTCCTGAGTAGCTGGGACTACAGGTGCCCACCACCGCTCCCAGCTAATATAGCCAGGATGGTCTCGATCTCCTGACCTCATGATCTGCCTGTCTTGACCTCCCAAAATTCTGGGATTACAGGCATGAGCCACCTCGCCCAGCTAGATCACTACAGTCTTGGAGGCCTTGTTGAAGTAGCTCCTTTTCCTGTTTCCTAAGAGCAACAAAAAGCCACTCAATGAATATAAAGAAGGAGGAATGAAATGATTGGATGTATTTCTTTTTAAATCACTCTGTCTATTCAGGAAGAACCAAAACATCAAATAATAAATCCTGAGGTATCAAAGAAAATGGAAAGAGCCCAGAGGTAAGTAACAGGGCCAGGTAAAAGAAGATGAGAATAGCCAAGAAGTGAAATTGTGCATAGCTGAGGAAGGGTACTGAAGAGGGAAGAAGGCTGGAAGGCTTACTGTTAGAGTAGCATCACATACTGCCAATCTCTTCCACATTTAGCTGTGCCTTTAAAAATTCTGAATGAAAAACTGACAATGATAGCAAAGATTGGTTCAGGTAAGTATAATCAGTAGATGCTAAATCTGTGGGAGAAACTTTGATAAGGAGAAGGATTGCTTACATGGCCTTAAAGTGTCTCTCCAAAATTGTGAATGAGTAAATATACATAAATAGTTGCACACCTTAACCAGATGATCAAAACAAACAGCACCATGAGGAGAAGATGGACTTTGTGTGCCTCTGGATGTGGTAACCTGAGCACAAATCATCACTTATGTAGCATTGTCACTTGAATTGCATAAGCGCCACAGAAGCATTAAGAAACACCAATCAAATGTTGCAAAGAGAAACACTTTTCTTAAAGGGGAGGACTGTCTCTTTCAAAAATATCAGTGCCATAAAGACAAAGAAAGCCTGAGGAACTCTTAACGGAAACTAGAGAGACAGGATGTAGTAGCTTCTCATTGCTGCTATAACAAAGTACTACAAACTTGGTGGCTTAAAGCAGCACAAATTTGTTATTTTACAGTTCTGGAGGTCAGAAGTTTAAAATAGGTCTGAATAGGTTAATATCAAGGTGTTCATTAGGGCTGTGGTTCTTTTGGATGCTCTAAAGGAAAAATCATTTTCTTTGCCTTTTCCAGCTTCCAGAGGCAACGTGCATTCCTTGACTTGTGAATCCCTCTTCCATCTTTGAAGCCAGCAGTGTAATATTTTCAAATCTCCCTCTCTGGCTCTGAAACGCTTGCCTCCCTTTTATAAGGACTCATGTAAATCAGAGTGGGACCACCCAGATAATCCAAAATAACTTTTCCAGCTATAAATCCTTAATTTAATTATATCTGCAAAGTCCTTTTTGCCACGTCAGGTAATTTATTCCCAAAACAAGGCATCTTTGGAAGTCATTATTTACATGGTATCAAAATGAAAATTACGATCCTAGATAGGATCTTATACTGAAGGAAAAGAAATGAAAAAAAAAAAAAAAGGCTAAATTGAAATACAGACCTAGATTTAAGTACTATAATTATTGTAAAATTTATTGAAGTAGCAAAGGTACTGTGTTTAGGTAAGAAAACATCCCTTACATAGGAAATACACACTGAAGTATTTAAGAGTAAATGGCCATGTATACGTCAGTATACAACTTATTCAAGAAGTTCAGAAACATAATAAAACACACATGTATACATAGAAAGAAAGCAACTGATAAAGCAAATGAGGCAGAATGTTAAAAATAGGTGAAATTGGTAAATCTGAATTAAAGGACACAGGGGTGTTCTTTAAATATTCTTGCAACTTTTTGTAAATTTAAAATTATTTGCAAATAAAAAACTAAAAGAAAACTGATGAATATATACTTTAAGTAAAAATTGAAGAAGGAATAAGATATAGCATTCGGTAGCAAAATAGGTGATACAGTTAATAAAAATGTCTGTTTCAAAATAACTAAAAGAGTGGAATTGGAATGTTCCTAACACAAAGAAATGATAAAGTTGAGCTGATGAATATTCCAGTTACTCTGATTTGATCATTACACACTCTATGCTTGTATCAAAATATCATGTGCACCCCATAAATATATACAATTCTGAAGTTTGTATGTAATAGACTGAGAAAGTAATGTTTTTATGATAACATTACTAGTAAATGTAAAAGACCAGAAATATCTATGTATTCTTGAAGGTTAGGAAGTTAAAGGAAATTTTAACAGTCCAGCAATATAATAGTTTCAAAGAGTTTAAAATAGCATTGGTGATTACCGTTAGAGTTAAACACTAAGTGGCTGATCACACCCTGCTATTTGTGAGAGAGAATCTGCTAGGTAATTTTCTAAGAAGGACCTTGGAAAAGTGAACTCCCTTTTCCAGGAGAATTTAGCTGATTTTTTTTTTTAACAAAAGCAAAATAAAAATAAAAATAAAAGTATATTCTATTCTAGAGCTTTCTTCTGCCCAGTGCCCATTGGCAGAATTTTATTGCTTTGGCCCGAGAGAATCTTTCTGGCACCCATTCCCACTCCACCCTCTATTGTTTAAAGACAAAAGATAAGGCAGCTGGGACTCTGACCACTCGCAAATAATCAGAGGCCTCCCCACTGGGAAACTCCTCTGGTCTTGGCAGAAACGAACATTTCAAAATGAAGGTAAAACAAAGGGTGAGACCCCTGGTTCTGCCCAATGCACTAAGCATGGCCTTGTTTTTCTTGCCCACAGTGGTGGCCAAGAAGAACAGTGTTTCTCCAGTTGTGCCAGGACAGCATGCCAGAATCAAATAATAGCAGACTTTTCTCAATTACAGAAACAAGCACAAAATATGTGGCAGTGAATCAGCTTTATTTTCACAAGCTTGGCTCTTGCTATCACTAGCCGACATTGAAATCTATGATTTAGCACATTCTATGATTATACCAGCACAAAATATTCTATTTAGTTGTTTTCAGTTTAACATTTGTTTTTCAAAGAGCAGCAGGTTATCTTTGAGTGCTTGGCAATCACAATCCTAAATGCTGCTGCAGTCAGGAAGGATCTGGGGTGGGTCTTTATTACCAGAGGCTTCCCTTCAAACACTTTCCCTAAGTATTGAAATTATTTAGATTCTCACTTTCTGTAACCCAGGGTTAACCTAGGGGTTTCTTTTTAAGACTCTTGGCACTTTCTAATTGTATAACCTTGGGCAAAATACTTTTGAGCTGTAAAGCTCAATATATCATTTGTAAAATAGGAATCATACCTTCCTCAGAGTTTTTCTAATCAGCCAAGAAAATTAATATGTGAAATCATTTCGCAAATGGAAAAGATTTATAAAAATGCCACATAATACCCCCTTCCTGCCTTCCCAATTACTAAACTTTTTGAACATAAGATCATCGCCTAATTGATGTGTGTTTGTTTCTTAAAGTGTCTGGTAAAGTGCTGGCTCCTGGTTAGTTTTTCCTAACTAAATACTTGCTGACTAAGTAATCAAATAATAAAATTAATTAACTTCCAGGCTGCTAATAATTTTCCATTTCTATTTCCAGAGAACTCCCCCTAACTCAACAGGATAGACATTGACCTAGGCTTGAGGATAAATGGTTCAACATGAAGATACATGTTCTAAGGAGTTCTAAAAAACTTTAGGTAGTTCACGCTAAAATGCTTATGAATAAAAAGAAATGTAGCTTTGACATTCTCTTGAAATGACAGCCTTGTAGTCTTTGAAACGCATTTTAAGCACAGGCACATAATGATATGCTTAAATTGGTAACAACTTTGATGAACTGATCCACAAAAATTGGTCAAAACCTAAAACAACTTGCACAAAGTAGATATATATAATAAGGTTTGGTAGATTATGGAAAGATGAGAGCTGTAGAGAGGAGAGTAACTCAAATGGTTTCAAATTTACTCAACAAACAGTACAGTAGTTGAAATGAGTCAACATAAAACAACTTGTCAAAGCATGTTGAAAGATATAAGCAAACTTCAAAGTATAGAAGATTAACATAAAATTATTAAGTATTCAAAAAGTTCCATGTCTTATGTATGGGTGCATACACTGCAGTAAACATATAAGAGAATGCTTCTCCTGCTCTATGTAACACCAGCGAATGCTGTCCACATTATAAGCCCTGAAAGCACACATTGGAATGAAAAAGTCCAGCTCAGAATAAGTGTTACCACTAAGAGACAAAGTGGGGATTAATGAAGATAGAGAAGGAGCATACATAGGGCATTAGTTACATTTGTAATGTTTCATTATTAAAAAATATATTTGAAGCAAATATTGCACAATGGTAAAGTCTGATAAGCTCTGTGATGGGTATACAGATATTACAGTATTCTCTATGCTTGAAATATTTCTTAATGTATGAATTCTAATACTGTATAACAAGAAAGATCATTAAAATTTCCTGGTTTCAGCACTAGAGTAGTATTTATAACAGTAAACACATATACTTGTTGTAAGGTTCTAAGAATCTATTGCATTCCTAGTAAATTCAGAGATAAAATATTTCACATTTTCAAATTAAACAAGCGAGATAGGTCAGCTATGAAAAAGAATTTACATAAACTTACACTGAAGTCCTTTTTAGGGGGATGCTTAAGGAAAATGAGAAAATCTGTGGCTAGGCCTATAGAAGATAATTATATTTAATTTGGAAGTACAGATGGCCCTCTGTATCCATGGATTCAACCAACCGAAGATGGAAAATATTCAAACAACAAGAAAACATAAAACAAATTTTAAAAGCAGAATATAATAATTATTTATGCAATATATGCATTATATTAGGTATTAGAATTAATTTAGAACTCATTTAAAGCACATGGGAGTTCCAGTGTGCCTTCCATGGTGAAAAATAAAAATGTGAAAACAAAGTATACAGAAGAATGTGCATAGGTTATATGCAAATACTATGCCATTTCATAGGAAGGACTTGAGCATCCTAGGATTTTGGTATCCTGACGGTGGACTGAGTGGGGAGGATGGAGGGTTGGAAGGTGTCCTGGAACCAATCCCCTAAGGATAGTGAAGAACAACTATACAGGTTTAGGACATATGTGCTGAAATGATCACTGATAAAGTTTAACAGTTGCTTAAGTGGGGGGGTGAAACCCCTGCAAGTCAAATTCCAAAGATAAATTCTTCAAATCCTGACAATAAGTAAGCTCCTACATAGCAGCTAGTGTACTATCTCAATATGAATTATCTCATTTCTTCTTTATTCATCCCACATGAATAACTTAGCCAACAACTGACTGAGCCCACTGGGTATTAAGATAACATATGTTCAAAAGTAGTTTTGCATAATTCTTCTATGAGTTACTAACTTGAAAATCAGAAATGTAGTTTACATACCAAAACATCCATCCCGGGGACATATTTGAGGGTTATCATATAGTCTTTCGGAAGATTTGCCACCTACAGAGACAAAAAAAAAAAAAAAAAAAGAATTCCATAAGAAAATTCTTATACATCAATTAATTATATTTGTAGTGCTTTGGAGAAAAGCATACAAAACTGTTGTGCTTTTTAAAGTTACCAATGAATTTCAATATTTACATGTATATTGATTTTTAATCCTTGATTTCCCTCTGTAATGAAAGGCACCCTTCAAAATAGAAAAGTGATAATGCTAATTTTTTGGACTCCAAATGCAGTTATGGCTGGCTAGGTATAACCTACTGAGTTTTGGAAACATGATCTGAATTTCAGCTTCCACCTGTGATCTTGGAATTCCCCTCCAGGACTATTTTCCTACTTGTTCCTCCACAGAATTAATCATAAAATATATGCTTTTTATGTCAGTGGTTCTCAAAATGTGGACTTCAAAGTGACGTGCCAGCAACAGGGAACCTGTCAGAAACGCAAATTCTCAGGTCATACCAGACCTACAGAATCTTACGTAACAAGTCCTCCAGGTGATTCCGATGTGCGCCTAAATTTGAGAACTACTATTTTATGTAGAACCTAAAAAATGACCAGTGAAACTTCAGGAACAATGCTACTTACAAGATGCAAATGCTTTACAACAAATAATTTAGAAAGACTCAGTCTGTGATGTAACTTAATTCTTTTGCCTTGGGCTGAACATTTGAGAAGTCTCAAATATTTGCCTAGGTTCTTTTGAAGGCTTTAAACAATGTCTGACTTATTTACATCAGTCATTCTGGCATAAGTGAATAAGCAACAGATTTGGGACAAGGGAATCTGGGACAAATCTAAACTCTGTACGTTGGTTCCTCTCATTTATAAAATAAAGATCAAGATACCTATGTCAAATGGTCATTTAGAATTAAGATAGATGAATGTGCCAAACACATTATAAACACTCAATCCATGTTCTTTACTGAGAGCTATATTGGCAACTGACTTTGGAGGCATATAACCCTAGTAAGTTACAGAGTTCTAGGTTCTCTTCCTTCCTACACATTGTACTAACTTTGCTGTCCCCACACTTCTATCACCATTAAAATTCCCAGATGAATAATTTAGCCAACAACTGACTGAGCCCATTGGGTATTAAGATAACATATGTTCAAAAGTAGTTTTGCACCATTACATCTTCAAGGGTCTATCTTGCTTTGTAGACTTATTCTTTCCTTCATCTTGTCTCTAAATCTTTATCTTCCTTACAGAAAGCTAAGATCATGTGCATGTTTGCTCGACTAGGTCATCTCACACAAGTTTACCATAACATTTTCTGTATTATTCTGCTTGATCTTGTCAATAGTTTCTAGAATCTGAGAACAATTTATTGATAAACGAATTTAGGCATGGGCATAAGTAGTCAGATGGGAGTTAAGGCAGTAACTGATCTCATGGTGCTTACTACCATCCTACTTCCAGTAATGCCACCCGACACTCATCTCAGCTCTGAACTGAGGCACTTGGTATGGTTCCTCTTCCCTAAGTTCACATAATCATAAAATAGTAACCGTGTCTAACACTTACCAAATATCTACCATGTGTCAGGCACTGTGCTCACTATGGGCTTAGGCTACATTATTACAATTTATCCTCAGATCCCTCTGACATATTATCTCTATTTAACAGATGAAGAAACTGAGGCTTGAAGAGGTCAAGTGCCTTGACTAAAGTCACACAGCCATCACATGTTAAGTCTATACTAGAACCCAGGTCCCCCGAGAGCAGAGCCTTCCTTGTCTCAGCTCCACTACATATGTTCACACTCTACACCCTCTAGGCACTTGTTCTGAGTATATCAACCCTCCTCATGCCACCCTAAATAAAATATTAGAATCACTGCTGCTTTTTTTATTCTTTTTGGGGGACAAGGTCTCACTCTGTCACCTAGGCTGGAGTGCAGTAGCACGATCTTGGCTCACTGCAACCTCTACCTCCTGGGCTTAAGGAATCTTCCCATGTGTCAGCCTCTGGGATTACAGGCATGCACCACTACACCTGGCTGATGTTTGTATTTTTAGCAGAGAAGGGGTTTTGCCATGTTGGCCAGTCTGGTCTCAAACTCCTGGCCTCAAGTGATCTGCCTGTCTGGGCCTCCCAAAATGCTGGCATTATAGACATGAGCCACCGTGTCCATTCCATCGCTGCTAATTGAAAAGACATCTGAGCTGCCAGACACAATGGCATTTTTTTTTTTTCATTTATTTTTGGAGTTAACTCCCTCATTCTTTACACTTAACTTTCTTCCTCTCAAACTTTCCACCAGGCTTCCATAATTTCTTTTCTCTTCTTAATCTTCATCCTCATCTTTGAAAAGCAAAAGGGTCTAGTCATTTTATGTAAACCCTAGTGACAAGGACAAAGCAGACCTGTTGCAAGTGTGAAAACAACAACTGAGCAGCAATATTCTATCTTATCTTGAATAAACCAGGTAAATTAAAGGCATTCCACACAGAAAAGTGCAGCAAGAAGTGGCAGGTATTCTGAACACAAGCTGCTTGAAAATCCAGCCCTTTCTTAAGCATAATTTATATTATTTTAAAAATACAAAAATACAATCAACTTGATTAGTATTTAGAAAGTGTGGGATCTGAGTATATGTCTAAAAAGCAAAGAAAATGTAAAGAGTATGGTGACCAATTCCATTTCATGAATAATTTATATACAAATATTGGTTCAAATAAGGCTTATAGGAAGTTCCCTGACAAAAACACTGGAATCTACACTCTACCACTGGCAGTGGGACAGTGTATAATAATAAAGTAATTTCTTTGTTAACCTGATTTATGGATATTCAGTTTCTGGTGAGATTGAAAAATAATACTATTTTTGAAACGTGCTTTATAATTTAAAACAAGTTTTCATATACAGTCTCTACCACAACCCCTTGAGAGATCATATTAAGCTTATTTTACGAATGAGGTCAAAGAAACTCAGGTTAACTGGTATCCCCAAGGTCACAGGCATTAGGAGTAACTGGTGCAGGTAGGATGCAAACCCTGGCTTTCTGCGCTGGGGCTCAGCACACCTACCTATAGCGCTGTCTCCTCGTTATCACTTTCTTGGTTTTCATTGGTTTCTTTCTAATTACATTTGGAAGAGAACTTAGAAAGTCAAGTTGTAGATATTTGTGGTCACTTAATAAATTATTGTATTAATATTACTTTCTAAGCATTTATACAGGTTGAGCATCTCTAATCTGAAATCTAAAATAAAGCTGCATACATACAAGCCATGTGATCTTTGACAAAGTCAACAAACATACACAATGGGGAAAGGACTCCCTATTCAATAAATGATGCCGGGATAACTGGCTAGCTAGATGTAGAAGAATGGAACTAGACCCCTACTATTCACCACATACAAAAATTAACTCAAAAGGAATTAAAGATGTAAATGTAAAGCCCCACACTGTAAAAATCCTGGAAGAAAACTTAGTAAACACCATTCTGGACACTGGCCTTGGGGAATAATTTATGACTAAGTCCTCAAAAGCAATTCCAACAGAAACAAAAAATGACAATTGGGAGCTAATTAAACTAAAGAGCTTGTACACAGCAAAAGAAACTATTAACAGAGTAAACAGACAATCTACAGAATGGGGGAAAATATTTGTAAACTATGCATCCAACAAAGATCTAATATCCAGAACCTAAAAGGAACTTAAACAATTCAACAATCAAAAAATAACCCCATAAACAAAAAGTACGCAAAAGACATAGATATTTCTCAAAAGAAGATATGCAAGGGGCCAAAAAATACATGAAAAATTGCTCAACATCACTAATCAATAGAGAAATGCAAATGAAAACCACAATGAGATACCATCTCATATGGGTTAGAATGGCTGTCATGTTGGTGGGAGTGTAAATTAGTTCAACCATTGTGGAAGACAGTGTGGTGATTCCTTAAGGATCTAGAACTAGAAATTCCATTTGACCCAGCAATCCCATTACTGGGTATATACCTAAAGGATTATAAATCATGCCATTATAAAGACACATGTACACGTATGTTTATTGTATGTTTATTCACAATAGCAAAGACTTGGAACCAACCCAAATGTCCATCAGTGATAGACTGGATAAAGAAAATGTGGCACATATACAGCATGGAATAATATGCAGCCATAAAAAAGGATGAGTTCATGTCCTTTGCAGGGACATGGTTGAAGCTGGAAACAATCATTCTCAGCAAACTATCACAAAAGCAGAAAACCAAACACCACATGTTCTCACTCATAAGTGGGAGTTGAACAATGAGAACACATGGACACAGGGAGGGAAATATCACACATCAGGGGAAAGGACAGCACTAGGAGAAATACCTAATGTAGGTGATGGGTTGATGGCTGCAGCAAACCACCATGGCACATGTATACCTATGTAACAAACTGCACGTTCTGCACATGTACTCCAGAACTTAAAATATAATTTTAAAAAATGCCAAAAAAACGACAGATGCTGGTGAAGCTGCAGAGAAAAGGGAATGCATATACACTGTTCAGCCACTTCAGAAAGAAGTTGGGGGATTTCTCAAAGAACTCAGAACTACCATTCAACCCAGCAATCCCATTGCTGGGTGTACATCCAAAAGAAGTCCTTCTACCAAATAAACCCATGCATTTGTACGTTCATCACAGTACTATTCACAATAGAAAGTCATGGAATCAACCTATGTGCCTATCGTGAACTGAATAAAGACAAAGTGATACATATACACCATGGAATACTATGCAGCCACAGAAAAAGAATAAAATCATGTCCTTCGCAGGAATATGGATGCAGCTGGAGGCCATCATTGTTAGTGAATTAACACAGGAAGGGAAAATCAAATATTGCATGCTCTCACTTAGAAGTGGGAACTAAACACTGCATACTCATGGCAATAAAGATGGCAACAATAGATACCAGGGACAACTAGATAGGAAGAAGGAAGACAGGGTTAAAAAAATTACCTATTAGGTACCATGTTCACTACCCAGGTGATGAGATCAATCATACCCCAAACCTCCACATCACACAATATACCCAAGTAATAAACCTTCAAATGTAGCCCCTGAATCAAAAATAATAGTTGAAAGTATATTAAAAAGAAAAAACCACAAATATTCTAAAATCTGAAAAAAAAAAATGAAATCTGAAACACTTTTGGTCCCAAGCATTTTGGGGAGGAAATATTCAACCCCGTAGTATACTGACTCACCTTCCAGAAAGCACAGATAACCATGCAATAAATTCTGCTTCTCTCATATATATCACAGAGCGAGCCTATGGCCTGGAACTTGGAAAATATTCCTTAGAGGCAGTGAATTTAATGTATGGATTAATAGCACAGGTTCTGGGGACAGACCACTCAGGTTGGATCCTGGTGCTGCAACCTGCTAACTCAGAAGTCTCAGGCAAGTCACTGCATCTACTTTAACCTAATTTTTCACATGTGTCACATGGCAATCATATAGAATCTAGCTGACAGGTTTATAAGGATTAAATAACTCATGTAAAATACGAAGTGCTTAGTTAGGCATGGTATGTGAATGAGTATGAATTTCTATTAATACTAAATGCAAGGGAGTGGGACATTCTAGATAGAGGAAGGGTCCTGTGCAAAGGCAAAGAAATGGGAAAACTCATAATATATTAGGGAGACCACATAAGAGATAAGAAATACTCCAGGAAAACTGCATTTGAGAGAGACCCTCCAAATGTTGAGCTAAGGAGGTCAAATGGGAAGTAGTAAAGTACAGTAGGAACAGTTCTACCACCAGAACTCTACAGCAAATCGCTTCTGCTTAGACACATAGCATCATCTCTGTGGAAGTTCTACTCCCTGTCTGTAAAATAAAGAGGGCAAACTAGGTAATTTCTATAAATTCAGTCTGGTTTGACTTCCTTATGTAAGTGGTGATGCAACACTGAACGTGTTTCAGCAAAGGAATATGGTAGTAAAATAGCAAGATTAGTATGGTAAGACAGTTTGGCGCAAAGAGAAAATAGAGACAGACAAAAGATTAGAAGACCACTAGGAATCTGAATATACATTAAATATTTACATGTAAACTAGAAACTAGAAAAGCAGGAGCCAGGTCTAGAGTCCAGGGAGGTATTCCCTGTTGGTATTCCCTGTTGGTAGAGTTAAATGGATAAGTAACCAAGGGTACATATTTTTAAAAACAAATCTGTTCTACTAAAAGAAATTCATGGAAAAGAAAAAAAAATTAACTGACGGAAAATTTTACCAAAGGCTAACTCATTGTAATGAGCTTTAGTTTGGAGTGCAAGGATGTCAATACTATGCCAGATTGTAAATAAGAAACTGCAAAAACAAGTCACTGGATGATGAGCTAACTGTGCTGGTGGGCCCTATTTACTGTCTTCTTTGGATATCCTAAGGATTGACCATGTCCAGTGACACTGGAAAAATATCCACGGGAGAACAGCATTCGGAAATGCTGGAGACTCGGCCAAGAAAAAGTCTTTGCAAGCCAAACTGGCACTGGCTGCATACCGCACCCTGCAGGTATTTGGACTCAGAAGAAAAATAATTCCAAATCAGAACATTTAACTTCCTCTCTAGATGACTGATCTAAAAACCTTTGAATCTCATGGTTCAAGTGTCACTGAGGTCCCTAAATCCCATGAGATCAGCGGCCACTTGGACATTTTGCAAGACCCTTACTTGTTTTGGCTGTCTCTCCCAAGTCCAAGGCAGGAATCAAAATTCAGTAGTGATCTATGGCTCCCTTGACACTTTAATAAAATGCTGTGCATATGTCAACTGTTCTGGGGAAAGAGTCCATGATTTTCAGACCTAGCACTGTTTAATAATCATGGCTGTAGAGGAGAAAAGCTCTACACTTCTATCTAAATGTCATCGTTCACTCATATACAGTAGCTTACTATAATGTTAGTTGTTCAGCCTTCAGAAATAACACTGCCCAAAAAAGCTTTTTGCTGTTTTGTTTCTCCTAAAAATTTATCTACTACTAATATTGACTAAAAATCTAACCAACCATGTGTATTACCACACCTGTATAGTTTTCGAGTGTAACTGGACTTTTTAAAAATGGTAACTCAATTCATGATTTTACAAAATTGGCAGGGCACAGTGGTTCATGCCTGTAATCCTACTGCTTTAAGAAGCCAAGGTGACAGGATCACTCAAAGTCAGCATTTTGAGACCAGACTTGGCAACAAAGTGAGAGTCCATCTCAAGAAAAAAATTTTAAAAATTAGTCAGGTATGGTGGCAACTACTTGGGATTCTCAGCTACTAGAGAGGCTGAGGCAGGAGGATCACTTGAGCCCAGGAGTTTGAGGATCTAGTGAGCCATGACTGCACCATTGTACCCCAGACTGGGTGACAGACATCCTGTCTCATAAAAAAAAAAAAATTAAGATGACAATTTTAGGAGGCTTTTCAAGGTCATCTTTCCTCAGTAAAGAATATCTAAACAAAGATAGATAACCATTTTTCCTTTCAAATAGAAGAGATTATAAACTATAATACTTAGGGAGTGTATAATACCTCATGATGATGACATACCTTATGATGATGTCCTATCATATGATGACATACCTTATGATGGTGATTCCAATTAAGTAGTACTAACTGAGCTTCTACAATATGATAGCTTCCTAATCACAGTAAGATAAGGTGACTACTATTCAGGAAATAAAATTCAGTAGGTTACAATGATAATTCATTAATTGTGGTTGAAATTTACATCTGAAACTACTGGGAATGCATTATAAATTATGAACTGCATTACTGTGCTGCAATGATATGTAGTTAGGGGGTCAAACCTCTACTCAACTATTTCCCAAGTGATAATGATCAGGTTACTAAATACCACTAGATCTCAGCTTTCTAACCAATATACTGGGCCTAAAAACAGTTACCTCATAAGGTTATGAAAAGTAAAGGAGACAATCCATGCAAGTATTTCTGCATGGTGTCTATGTACTCGTAACTATTGTTTTAAAAAACCAAGGAGCAGGCTGCGCATGGTGGCTGACACCTATAATCCCAGAACTTCAGGAGGCAGAAGTGGGAGGATCTCTTGAGACCAGGAGTTTGAGACCAGCCTGGGCAACACAAAGGGACCCACATCTCCACAAAAGATAAACATAAAAATTCAAGGAGCAGAAGACACATTATCTAAGTAATTTATTCTATAAAGGAAGAACAATGTTTTCCTAACAATAAGACTGATACTCTTAATAATATAGCAATCTATCTAGAGAGTTTTAATACATATTATTTCTAATAGTCCTTTTTTTAAAAAATATAAAATGTCCTTAAATTTTAGCTTTAAATAGAGAACGAATTTTTTGCTGACCACAGGAGCAGAAGTTAAAATGCTAAATATTGCAACCTAATAAAATAAAATTTGAAAACTATCTTTCAAACTATTATTTTTCAAAGGTCAAACAAAATTATGTGAAATCTTCACTATTAATGGTATACACAGGTCATTTGAAGAAAAGAATTCATCCAGAAATGGGGACATTCAGGGAATCCAATTCTTCACTTTAATGCAGTAGTAATTCTATTTGAGAAATATAATATTTGAAGAGAAAAATAATCAGAATTAATCAAGACTGTCTATTCAAAGTGTGAAAATGTGTTATCTGAGGATATTTTTATAATCTCTTATTATGTTAATCTCCATGAATCATGTATAAATATAGCCAACTTGAATTAACTGCCCACGACAAGACCAGGAAAACAATAGGTTCCTTTGTTCTAATGCTATCTTACTAATTTGTAGACTGACCTAAAAGACAGAATAATTCCACCTTTACGAGATAGGGACGGGACCTTAAGAAACGTTTTGAGGAAGATAAGTCATTACCCAATAGAAAGTTAAAGACAAAAACATTTTTTCTCTTTAGCAGCAAAATCATATTGAGTTAAACTGCCTCAAATGAAGAAACAACATCATCACAAACAAAGAGAAGAGGAGGGAGAATACACAGAGAAAACTAGTTTGAACTCTTTCAATATTTGAATTTCCTTCTTATATGAACAATTACAACTGCTAAAAGCTGCAACCTAACTATCCCATAGATACAAGTTATGAAAGCTTGATTCATCCTCTTCCCAGATACTTGACCCTTTCTTTAGGTAAGTCTGAGTTTGCCATTTAAAACAAGTCTTGCAACACTTTTTTTAGAAACAAAGTAAAATGTTCTGTAAATAGATGAACTATTATGCTTAGTAAACGTGCCAGAAACAATTCAAATGAAAACCATGGGGACTGTAGGGGCAGTATAAAGTGTTCAAGAAGAAATTTAAAACAATTGACATTAAAGTCATAAATCATGTGCTTCTGTGACATGAGAATCACTTCAAGTAAATAAAACTTAAAGTGTGTGGGCACAGTGCGAGTTGCCACCTAATGCAAAGACGGAACTGGTAGGGGCTGCAAAGGAATGATTTCCATTGAAGGAATAACTGTGAGTACAGGCAAAAATCAACTGTCAGGCCACTTCCTTTCCCTCACATAAAATGTAGCAAGGTTATGTCTGCAAAGCAAGTTCCTCTCATCCTATATAACCTCCTTTAGTCGAGTCATTACTGAATTATTCCAAGAGATGCAACCTGAAAAAAAAACATCATTATGGAATAAAATAATTTCAAAGCTGAAAAGGGCCTCCAAATTTCTCTAATTTAGTAGTTCTCATCTCCTTTGGGGCCATAGATTTATCTGAGAAATGATAAAACCTACACACTCTCCTCAGAAATGAACATAAGGCATACAAAGGCAGCACAATTCTGAACTTCATGTGTAAGCATTTGAAGTTTATCAGTCCTAGATTAAGACCTATTGATCATGTCCATGTTCCTCACTTGAAAAACTAGGAAATTGAATGCCAGAAAGATTCAGTGATTTGTCCAAGGCCACACAGCCAAGTAATAGTGGAGCTGGCATTAAAACAACCCAGTAATCCCGACTTCCATCAAGATGCTCTGCCCCAGCATTCTTTAGAGAAAGGCTCTGATTATCTCCATCCATAAATCTCAACAGTCACTCATGTTGCTGCTTGAATAAATGAAATTAATAAGTTAGGATAGGAACACTCCACTTCAAACATTAAAACACACACACACACACACACACACACACACACAAAATAAGCACTATTGCCTAAGCAGTCCTGATACTTCTACATAAATAACTTTTATGTAGATGCTCGTTGGAAACATTACGGTTCTTACACCTCATCTCCACAAATTGAGATTCGGAATAGTGATGCTCTTAGAGCTGCACCTTAAATAACTCCCTGAGAGACTGTGATCTGCTGGTTCTAAAGTAATGACCTACTGTAAACATATTTTGAAGATTTGTTTTAATCTGGCATCTTTATAAATCTATACAACACAGATAACTAGTCATAATAGGAGTTGAGATTAAATAAGAGTCAAGACATTTTCATTTCTAAACAATGACAGAAGAGACCATCTAGAGCAATTGCTCTTAAGTCTCCTTTCAGAAATTTGTTAAAAACATAGATGTTTGGATCCCTTTCTCAGACTTATCAAAGCAGTTTCTTGCTGTAGGTCCAGGCACTTGCAATTTTTAAATTATTATTATACTTTAAGGTCTAGGGTACATGTGCACAACGTGCAGGTTTGTTAACAACACGTAGGTATACACACGCCAGGTTGGTTTGCTGCATCCATCAACTCGTCATTTACATTAGGTATTTCTCCTAACGCTATCCCTCCCCCAGCGCCCCACTCCCCCAAAGGTCCCAGTGCGTGATGTTTCCCTCCCTGTGTCCATGTGTTCGCATTGTTCAATTCTCACTTATGAGTGAGAACACGTGGTGCTTGGTTTACTGTTCTTATGATATTTTGCTGAGAATAATTGTTTCCAGCTTCATCCATGTCCCTGCAAAGGACATGAACTCATCCTTTTTATGGCTGCATAGTATTCCACCATGTATACGGGCCACATTTTCTTTACCCAGTCTATTACTGATGGACATTTGGGTTGGTTCCAAGTCTTTGCTATTGCGAATACAGGCATAATTTTCATCAGCATGACAGGTGATTGTGATGCTCATTAAGTGGAGCACATCATTTCTTCTTCTTCACTCACACAGCAAACATTTAATGAACACCTTCTACTTTGCTGTCCCCACCCTTCTCTTATATCACCATTAAAATTCCCAGATGAATAATTTAGCCAACAACTGACTGAGCCCATTGGGTATTAAGATAACATATGTTCAAAAGTAGTTTTGCACCATTACATCTTCAAGGGTCTGTCTTGCTTTGTAGACTTATTCTTTCCTTCATCTTGTCTCTAAATCTTTATCTTCCTTCCTTACAGAAAGCTAAAATCATGTGCATGTTTGCTAGACTAGGTCATCTCACACAAGTTTACCATAACATTTTCTGTATTATTGTGCTTAGTCTTGTCAATAGCTTCTAGAATCTGAGAACAATTTATTGATAAATGAATTTAGGCATGGGCATAAGTAGTCAGATGGGAGTTAAGGCAGTAACTGATCTCATGGTGCTTACTACCATCCTACTTCCAGTAATGCCACCCGACACTCATTTCAGCTCTGAACTGAGGCACTTGGTATGGTTCCTCTTCCCTAAGTTCACATAATCATAAAATAGTAACCGTGTCTAACACTTACCAAATATTTACTATGTGTCAGGCACTGTGCTCACTATGGGCTTAGGCTACATTATTACAATTTATCCTCAGATCCCTCTGACATATTATCTCTATTTAACAGATGAAGAAACTGAGGCTTGAAGAGGTCAAGTGCCTTGACTAAAGTCACATAGCCATCACATGTTAAGTCCAGACTAGAACCCAGGTCATGCACAAAAGTTAAATTTTAAACACATACTGTCCTTTTAGTGTTGTTTCTTGGGTCACAAACTAACAAGCAACTCAAGGAAAAAAACATGATCTGTTTTAAACAGTATGTTTTTTTTTTTTTTTTTTAAATATGCCCCCCTCACCCCCACCCTATACACAATAGCTACCCGGGTATATATCAGGCAACTCTTGCATGGCTTTGCTCACAGTTCCCTCAAGTAAGACATACTGATACATCTGCTGCTGCTGTATGGGAGAATGCTTTTAAACCTTAACTCTCTGGGTCCCAAGGAATTTGTATAAACTGTGTCTGTAGGTTTCTAC
This sequence comes from Macaca nemestrina, assembly GCF_043159975.1. Lineage (NCBI taxonomy): Eukaryota > Metazoa > Chordata > Mammalia > Primates > Cercopithecidae > Macaca > Macaca nemestrina. The sequence continues at coordinate 44,731,554 of NC_092134.1, read as the reverse complement.
TTCTATATTGAGGCTAAGCTAGCAAGACTTCAACAGTGGCCTTAAACTTCTGTTTTGAAGCTCTATTATAAACCCAAAATAAAACATATACACCGGAAAATATGTATCAAGAAGAGGGAAGATAAATAGAGCCCCTTCTACTCCCTATCCTATTACCCCAACAAATAAACTTTTCATCCCTTTCTCTACATCACAACCCTCATTTCTTACCTATTCTCACATCACCTCGGTTCTCCAGTGAGTATTTAAATAACCAGGAATTTAAAAAAATTGCTTCTCAAGCTTTGTTCATCCTGAAATCATACATGGTTCAAACAAGCATGTAAGATCTCCCCTAGATCGCGAGGGTTGGGAAGGATGCATTCCAGACGTGTTATGCCCTCTCTGGCTTGATCTTGAGAGAAAGCACCTGGAAAAGCATAGCACGGAGCTGGCAGTGACTTAGGGGCAGCAATGCAAATGGCTTTCGCTGAGGGAAGAGTTCAATGTCACAAACCAGGGAGATGAGTCCCTTCAGCATGTGGGCAATGAATCACCTCTCTATGTTCCCTGAAGAAGCAAACGCCCACTGACATGTGACAGGGTCTTCATACTGATGGAATGGGGAGAATAGCCATTTCAGATTTCCTTTCGTTAGGCTTTTTAGAGAAGAGTAGGAAGACATGTGAAGGGGAAATAGAACATGCTGGAGAACCCACTGGAGAGATTATGGGGAACAAGCCGGGGCAAGCCCATCAGCACACAGCGAACTCTCCAAGGTCCTTCACTGCCTATGAAGGAGGGCTAGAAGACCAGCAAATAAGCAGTCACAGCAGCGGTGTGCAACTAGCCAGTTTTACCAACAAAGTATCCATGACCTTAAATATCTCACTACCTGCTTTCTATAAACCCTTTATAGTAACCCAATGATTCCTTTCCCCACCTTAGGAAAACAGTACTTTGGGGCAAGAAAAATCTAAATCTTTGATCAACAAGCACAGGAAAAAGAGCCACAGCTCTTTTTTACACGGCACTTTAAAGCATTCCTTACTCACCAATTTAGTGACGTCTTTTACATTATTAGTCACACGATTCCTGCAGATCCCTTCAGTTTTGACGAGAGGATTAAATAGGAGCAGTTGGAGATAAATGCAAGTGAGAATCCAAGTCTAAATGAAAACAGAAAAATTGCTTGATGATCATCAGTTAAAATCTGTAATCATTCAAACTTTTAACATTTAATGCCTTGATGCACAAAAAGGCCGGTCTAATATATATATATATGTATGTATGTTATTGGCTTAAATGCAATTAAATATTACACATTCAAGCTATGTTCACCAAAGTTTTAAAAAGCTTTTAGTTAAAATCCATTTTGAATTATTCTCTCAATGACAATATTGTTAACTTTTGTCAAAAACTTTCTTCAGCCAATTTCCCAATGGCAATTAGGAATAAACTTGTAACAGCGTGTTAAAGACTTAGCCTTTGGGGTGTCTTCTAAAAGCTAGAGAATGCATAAAATGTATCCCTTATGGCACCAAAAGAAACATCTTATTTCTACTTTAAATGTAGACCGCTTGGCAAGTAGCAGTATAACCCCTGAGCAGTGCTTTAATTCAATAATCTACAAGAGTACACCAAGTTAAAGTGACAGAGATGTGTATTTTTAGACCTAAGACAGAATTCCACTTAATTTGTGAGACATCAAAAGAATATTTTGAAACACAGCTTTTTAGTCACTTCAGGAAAATATTTCCTTAGCCAATAGGAAGGCATTCTTGAACCCTAGCAGAAAGTAATCTGTCTTCTCTCTCTCTCTCAAACACACATAACCTACACATCAGCTTGAAAACAACATTTTCTATCATGTATTATAGTTGTTTTAATGCATGACTTATTATTCCTTATTACACTATAGAGTTTCAAGGACTTGTGCATCTGATTTATCTTTGTAGTATCTTCACAACGCATAACACAGTATCTTGCATATAAAAAGCCCTTAATAAATATTTGCTGGGTGAATCAGTGGTCAAGGTAAAAATATATTCTGATGCTCAAATTCAATAACCATTTATTAAACATGTATTATGCTGCAAGAACAGTGCCAGTCACTAGGGTAACAAAGATGATGAAGATGCCCTTGAAACTCAGAGGCAGGTAAATAAATAACACCCACACCTTGTGATAAACACTTTGGGAACACAGAGGAGGAAGCAATTAATCAATTAACCTTAAGGGGGAGAACCAGTTGCAGGAAGACAGTGCCAAGAAAAGCCAGAGAGAAAATGTGACTGTGGCCGGATTTAGGAGGACAAGGAGGATTTGCAAGGGCTGACAAAAAAAAAAGATGAGCGTTCCAGGAAAAATAAACAACATGACAAAACCATGCAGATGTGAAGACATTCTAAAATATGTGTGAATTCTTTCATGAGATACCATTCTTCTGTAAAATCTTAAAATTACACAAGAGTCCAGATGCACATGACTAGAAATCTTCTCTATTTACATAGCTAGCCATATTTAAAAGGAACTGGATTATTATTTTCAATTAATATCTGCACACTAACTAGATATTATACTAGAACAAATAATGATTATTATTTGCTAAAATTTCTAAAACTACAATGCTAATTACATGGATAAAGTGGTTTGTATTCAAAATTAAAATCCTTTTATTCCCTTACCACCATGGTCTATTTTAGCAGTAATCCTGCATAATTTAATTTAAGGCTACTTTGAGCACTGTGGGGTCACACTCTTCATAGTATCATCTTTCTTGGACCACAGTGAAGACTAAGTTGTAAAAATTATTTCTGTCTGAGGATTCTTCTTTTTGGACAACCCCTACATACAAACACTCCGTTAATAACACAATCTTCCTTCACATGTGTAAATATAATTTATTAAACTCAGCTTTCTTTTATATTGTCATTGCTAAGACATAACCTCCCTGGAAATAAACTTCTCTAAGCCCCTCTTTCCTGATGTGATTTGGGAACTTTCTCTAAGACATCTCTGTAAGGGACCAATCTCAGAAATGACCATAATCACATCCTTGGCTCAAAGAAATTTAACGGTAGAAATTCTGTTACTGGTCTTCACAATCCTTTACTCCTGGCCTTGAATAAATACTAAAGAAACATTTGTTCATTCATTCATCTAACAAGTATTTATTGAGTATCTGGTGTATACCAGGCATTGAGCTAGGTGCTAGGCCTATATAATGAACAAAAAAACCCTGCCCTCATAAGGCTTAATCAACAAACATAAGTAACTAGGTTATACAGTATGTCAAAAGGTGTCAAAAGCTATGGAAAAAAAAAAGATTAGAGCAAGGTTAAGGGGACTGGAATCATAATGTCTACTCTGCCTTACTGGTGATCTTGGGTTCAGAGTGACAATCACAGTCATGAGTCACAGGAGGCTTTGCTAAGCACCATGTGTACTACTGAGTTTTAAGAAAGGTTAGGTCAGCCGGTTGTGGTGGCTCATGACTATAATCCCAGCACTTTAGGAGGCCGAGGTGGATGGATCACGAGGTCAGGAGATCGAGACCAGCCTGGCCAACATGGTGAATCCCCGTCTCTACTAAAAATACAAAAATTAGCTGGGTGTGGCAGTGCGCGCCTGTAATCCCAGCTACTGGGGAGGCTGAGGCAGCAGAATTGTTTTAACCCGTGAGGCAGAGGTTGCAATGAGCCAAGATCGTGCCGCTGTACTCCAGCCTGGAGACAAAAGCTAGACTCCATTTAAAGAAAGAACGAAAGAACGAAAGAACGAAAGAAAGAAAGGAAGGAAGGAAGGAAGGAAGGAGGAAAGGAGGAAAGGAGGAAAGGAGGAAAGAAGGAAAGAAAGAAAGAAGAAAAGAAAGGAAGAAAAAAGAAAGAAGGAAAGGAAGAAAGAAATAAAGAAAGGAAGAAGGAAAGAAGGAAAGAAGGAAAGAAGAAAGAAAGAGAAAAAGAAAGAAAGAAAGAAAGAAAGAAAGAAAGAAGGAAAAAAGGAAAGGAAGGAAGGAAGAAAGAAAGAAAGAAAGAAAGAAGAAAGAAAGAAAGAAAAAGAAAGAAAGGTAGGTTAGGTAACAAAAGAGTACATACAGCACCAGCAGAGCCAACTCCCAGGCCATCTCTAATATTAGAAAGTCACTGAACACTCAGGATATGTGTGGCAATGATAGGTGATGCTGGGTAGGTGATTCCTTCTCCTTATACCTTGCTAGCTGAGCAGTTTTTTAGGGATACAGCATGAACTTCTATTCATTTTTCTAGAGCAGCTATCGCCACCAGTACCACTCTCAACAATAAAATATTAATACATATCAGTGCATGATATATGCCTGTAATAAAGCACACATCAGTGCTTGCTACCTAGTAACTTCAGCTGAGTTCTCTTGGAGGAAGTACAGATGAACACCTAAAAGTTTCTTGAGTCCTTGTTGAAAGAAGACTTATAGGGAGGGTCAAATCACCAGGCATTTCTGAGTCTAGAGAAGAGCCACAGAACTAACTGTACTCTTTTCTTTCCAAAGATTGCAGTATGTATGGAAACAGCTTGGAATTTTTAACAGGGTAATATTGACAAGTGTCTCATTAAGAAGACAACATTTCACCAAAGATTGGACAAAGCTAAGGCAGTGGTCCACGCAGACATCTGTGGGAAGAGTACGGCATACAGAGAGAAAAGCTGGTGCCAAGGTCCTAAGGTCTATTTAAGACATCTGTTATTTAAGACATAGCAAGAGTAAATCAGGGAGCAGTAGAGGATGATGATGTCAGAGAGACAATGGAGAGGCCAGCTTATGTAGGGCTTATTGAAGCCCATTGCCCAGACGTTGACTCTTACTTGAATAAAATAGGATTCATTGCAAGAATTTGAGCAGAGGCGGGATATAAATATACTTCAGAATAAAAATAAATTAATTAAATAAGATCAGTCTGATTGCTATAATAAAAATAGACTTTAGGGTGACAACAGGTAGAAAATGAAACAGACAAGTTGGGAGGTTGTTGCTGTAATCCAATCAAGAAAGGGTTATAGTAATACATTGACTGAAAATGGTTAGATTCTGGACATCTTCCTAAGGCTGAACCATGAGAATTTCCTGACAGAGTAAGATTTGAGAGAAAGAGTCAAAGATGACTATAAGAATTTTGGTATGAACTACTGGCAAGATGGTGTTGCCATCAACTGATATGGGGAACACTGGGGATAGAGAAGGTTTGGGGGGCAGATCAGGAGTTAAATTTTGAGTATGTTAAGTTTAAGATGTCTTTGAAGTATTCTAGTGATAATGCCAGGTCAAGATATTTAAATCTGGACTTAGGAGGGAAGCTTGGGCTGCAGATATAAATATGATAGCCTTCCATATATAAATGGGGTGTTAAGCAAATGAGTGGATGAGATCACCAAGGGAGTGAGTAAAAGTACAAAAAAGAACAAAGAACTGAGCATGCTATGGTGTTCTAACCTTAAGGGATCTGACAGAAGAGTCAGAACCCACAAAAGAGTCCAAGAGAGCAAAGCAAAAAGATTATGGAAGAAAGTCAAGACTTTAAAAAAGTACTTTAAGGAAAAGAAGGTCAAACTATGTCAAATGTTGGTTATAGGTCAAGTAAGACAAGGACTGAGAACTGACTACTGGTTTGGCAACATTAAGGTCACTGGTGACACTAACAAGAGCACTTTTATTGAAGTGGTACGGGAAAAAGCCAGTCTATGGTGGGTTTAAGAAAGCAAGAGACAAGACTAACCAGAAACAATGAGTATGAACAGTTGTTTTGAAGTTTTCTTTCAAAGGAGAGCAACTGGATAAACAAACACATAAATAAAACCAAGATGGGGAAGTAGCTGGCAAGAAATTGGGGATGAAGAGAGTTTTCTTTGTAAGAAGGTTGAAACATCAGAATGTGTATATGCCTATGGGAATGATCCAATAGGAGGAAGCAATTGGCAATATAGGTCAGAAGAGAGGGGACTGCTTGGGCAACAGCCTTGAGCAGGAAAGAAGGGGTGAGATTCATTTCTCAAGTAGAAAGTGTGGCTTTAAATAGGAGTATAAGTAGTTCAATTCTATCAGGCAGAGTGCTGGAATGGAAATGCAGATGCTGGTGGTGTTTTGGGAACAATTCCATGAATAGAGCTAAAAGTTACTGAACATTTACTATATACCAAGCATCTTGGATATCTAATAACGAAAAAACAGTAACTTTCATATGTCCTAATTTTAAAGATGAAGGAGTTGAGGTATAGGGACATTTGGTGACTTCTGAGTGGTGAAATCAGTAAGCCCAGATCTGTCCAATTCTAACTCCTGTCCTTTTAGCCCCTCTACACTGTCCCAGAACTCCCGCAAATCTGTTAGATGATTTGTGAGAACTGTGATGTGATAGCAAATCTCTAAAACTTTAATAATTTTGCAAATATCAAGCATATGGAGACAAGTCTGTTCCACATTCCATGCCACAGCTGAATATTCTACATTATTCAAACCATCATTTTTAATATATGTCATTTGATAGTTCCTTAAAATATATCAACACAGACTGCTATAATAATTGAAGAATGATTTGATCAGGCAATATATTTTTTTGTATCGGTTAAATTGAAATAGCTTACAAAGATATGGTTTTGTTCATTTTATAAAAATCTACTGGGTAAATGCTAAAATTAAATCTATGTTGGCTTATGAACATTCAAATATCTCTGAAAAACCTATATTTCTTAAAGCCCTTTATTTTAAAGCCATTATAAATAAATTCATACTGTAATTTAATTTTGCAGATACTTTGCTACCATTTAAACTACCTACCTTTCATAAAATTAAAGAATTCATTCTGGCATAGCTAAACATTAGGACAGGGGGATAATCAAGTTAGAAATACTGGGGTTTTTGCGAAGCAAGGATGACACCTCCTTCATCAGTATACTCAGGAGAGAGCTGAACTGCAGAGCTTACTTCTTTATATAAAAAAGAAATTTTTCAGTATTAATTTTTCTACACAGAAGTCTTTCTAATATTGTACACACACTTTGATTTCTTAAACAGTGAATTGAGATATTAAACTTTGCTTTTCTTTGACGGTTCAGGGTCATCAAATAAAAGGAAGACTTTCAAAGTATCTCACTTAGGTAGTTGTAACTTCCCTTCTCCAAGAGGTTCCAAATTACTGTACTTGTTTGTATAACTTGTAAACATTTAGGTTTCACTTGTTTGTTCCTTAGTTTTCCTGTTTCCCCCAGATTGTCATGTCATTACTTGCAACATATTTTTACCACTAACATGCCTATTTCCAGTCTCCTGCACTCTTGATGATGAGCACAACACATGTCCCATATGGGAGCTTATAGCAGGAAGTATAATGGTCCCAAAGATGTCCGTGTTCTAATTCTTGGAACTTGTGAATATATCATCACATATGGCAAAATGGACTTTCCAGACATGATTACGTTAAGAACTAGAGATGAAGAGACTATCCTAGATTCCCTGGGTCTAATCTAATCCCCACGGTCCTTAAAAATGGAGACTATTTTCCAGCTCTGTTCAGAGACAGGCGCAATGATGGAAGAACAGTCAAGTAAATGTGACATGAAAAGGACTCAACACGTCCTTGCTGGCATTGAAAATAGAGAGAAGGGACCAGGAGTCAAGGAATGTAGGAAGCTTCTAGAAGCTGGAAAAGAGAAAGAAACAGATTCTCCCCTAGAGTCTTTGGAAAGCAACACACAGTCTAATTGATACTTTGATTTAAGTGAGCCCTATTTTGAACATTTGATCTTCAAAATTATAATATTTATATATATATATATATTTTTTTTTTTGGATGGAGTCTCTCTCTCTCTGTTGCCCAGGCTGGAGAGCAGTGATGTGGTCTCGGTTCACTGCAACCTCCGCCTCTGAGGTTCAAGTGATTCTCCTGCCTCAGCCTCCCGAGTAGCTGGGATTAAAGGTGACTGCCACCATGGCTGGCCTTTTTTTTTTCGTATTTTTGGTAGAGATGGAGTTTCACCATGTTGGCCAGGCTGGTCTTGAACTCCTGAGCTCAGGTAATCCACTTGCTTTAGCTTCCCAAAGTGTTGGGATTACAGGCGTGAGCCACTACACCCAGTCAGTCAATAAATTTGTGGCAATTTATTACAGCAGCAACAGAAAAATAAAACACAGCTCAATTGAAATACTTTTGGAATGAATGAACGAATGAATGAATGAATGAATGGTGCAGTGTAGTGATGGTCAAGCTATTCCAGATGAGGAAAGTGAACTGCCTCTGCCAGAATTCTTGGCCCCCCACCCTTTATTTTAAGCAGAGTAGCTCGGCTTTTTTTTTTTTTTTTTTTTTTAATTTGTTCATGCCTCTTAGAAAGATTCTGTTTAAACAAAGGTTTCCAAGGACCAAGAAGAAATTAGGAAAAAACAAAACAAAACAAAACAAAAAAATGCTTTTGGAAACCATGGGCAGAATATGGATCCAGAAAACCTCTCAGTCCCTTCCCATGTGACTTCAAGCAAGTCAGCTAATCCCCCTGAGTATCCATTTATCAGCCTGTAAAACGAGAATAAAAATAATTTTTGTCTTACCCATTTCATGAACTAGTAGTAAGAATCAAATGAGAAACTATTCAAACTGCGGATGCTATGCAATTATTTGCTGTGTGGTTTATGGGCTTTGCATTGGCTAGGAAACCAGGAAACAAGTACTTCAAAAATGTTTGAGTAAAACTTTCTGAGAAAAGACTTTATAGAGTAAATCTCCCATGAACAAAGAGTATGACCTTTAGCACATGAATATTTTCACACTGACTTTGAGTTCACACACCTTTTTCATTTATTTCTTAGTTCTGAACTGTGTTTAGAGTAGCTTCAGTTACCACACAATTGACTTCCAATTAAATGAGGTGTTCTAATATATCAACAAAATATTTATCTTTGTTTTCTCTTCCTCTTATTCCAATTTCTGGAAACTCTGAGGGGATAGGGTACCTAAATGTGTGGGTGTGCACACACGCTCACACACACCCTAATGGAGATAATACTCCTGAAGCAAAATGTCCCTGTGTTTGTGACTTCTGCTCTAAAATGTATCTTTTCAGTTTGGGTAATCATCTGTTTTTTTTTTTTTTTTTTTTTTTCCTGTTAACATTCTCTGCAGCTGTATATGGCATTTTTCTTTGCTACTTTGTTTAATCATTGTACAACTTTTCTCTCTAGGTCAAGCTCATTGTGTGATAACCTCTCATTTCTGGATAGTCTTTCATTGTATAGACACATATTGTCGTGGGTAGTTCTCGTTTTTTTTTTAGAAACATGCATCAAAATTGTCCCCCGTGTATTCCCCCACAACACACAAAATTCCAATAATCCTTTCATTGCTAAATGTTGCCTTCAAATTATTTACATGATTAGGAAAAAAAATGAGAAATCTGTGTGCACTGTTACAACCAATGCATGCAGTAGAAACAGTTCTGGTAGAGGGAAGTAATACTGACTAAAATTTATGTTAACATCAATGACAGATGTGGCAGGTCCTTTTCTGGGAGCAGGTTTTAACAGTAGCAGATAGTACTAGAAAAGCACTTTAAAGAAGTCAGGGGTGGGAGGAATTTACAAGAAGATGAGGCTGAAGACCTCAAAGGCAAAGGTCTTGCTCAATTTTCATTTTCGTTGAGAACAAACATCAGCAGACTCCAGTGGGCTATTCACCCAATAATCAATCCCTCCTGAACACAGAGCTTTCCTTACAGTAAAAAGCCATATGCCAGGAAAAGAAGCTACAAAATCCCCAAACGAAATAATGGACTTAATCTGAACGTGTGTTGCAACACATAAGTCACACTGCAGATTCCTTTTCTTCAGTAGAAATTAAAATGCATGCAGCCTAAGAACATCAGGAGGACATATGCTATTCAAGAAACCAGAAGATACCAATCTTCTAAACTTGGGAAAAAAAAAAATACAGGAAAAAAAGCCTTTCTTTCTCTATGAATATGAGAAGTGATTTTTTAAAATATGCATTGTCAGGGTCCACATTACAGACTTCACAAAGTCAAAAGGAGAGTGAAGTGTTTGTGTAGCTCATTTTCTTTATGCACAGACCTAAGAAATGGTATTAGAGCTGCCCTGAACAAAACAGCAGCTGCTGCCAAAAACAACATTCATCTTCTCTTTAATCTTGCATACCAGCTATTGAAGCAGGCAGTTCCCTTGTAGCCCAAATGTATTTTGGAAGAGAGCCAATTGGCTCAACTACCCAAAGACAGGAAAGCCAGTTACCAAGATACAGGTATGGTAATTAGTCCTGAGTTCAGGTCTTCTTAACTCATATGAACCATATCTTCCAAAAATAATCTATGTAAACCAACAACAGGATCCTCATTTGGTGAATAACCATTCAGTTCTATATGACTTCTTTTTTCAGATCCTTTTAATTGCTTAAAGATTTATCATTAAATATTATAAGGAAAATACCTAATCATCTTACATTGACTGAAATTCTTCTCTAAGCACTGTTCAGTAATCTCAAAGGGACAAATGAAACATTTAGTAGATTTTTTAGTTTTTGAAACTTAACTACTATCAATAAAGCAGATGTTACCAGAGTAACTAATTGAAACTCAGACCAACTTGGAACCAAATTGGTGGGTGCCAAAATCTTGTAAAGATACTCTTCTAACTTCCCTCCACAAAAATCCTTTTGTGAAGAAGTAAACTAAAAATGTTTTAAAATATGGGTGATCATTAAAATATGTAATGAATATGCTCTTATAACAAAAAACTGAACATCCTAGAAAGAAATTGCTTAACATAAAAAGGCAGACAATGTAATATAATATGACAATTTAATGTAATAAAGGAATTTAAAGATTTCAAGGTACTCAATATATGAGAAAAATTTGGGGAAATTCACCCTTTAATAATCAGTCCTTGTTCTATATGTAAATGCCACTTAAAGGGGAAATAACTCAAAATATATTGACTCCTAAGGGCTGCACATAGGACAAGCAGTTTGCAGATATTATTTCCTATAATCCTCCCATCAACCAGGTAGATATTATTACCCTATTCTGCAGGTGAGCAAAACACAATTTGGAGAAATTAGGTAACTTCCTCATGGCCACTTGGCTAGGAAATTGCTGGATTGGATATAAACCAAAACCTACACTAGCTATGCTGGAAAGAAAAATACTGGGCCAGTTAGATAATAAAACTGACTTCATTTATATTTAATGAATAACTGAATTTTATTTAAAAGGGTCATATTGCAGAAGGCATATAGGTCTCTTTAACTCAACCAGTTTCAAACTGAAACTACATGTCAAGTTATTACTAGGCTGAATAAAGTCAGCAGGTAAATCAAGTTACACTTATCTACAGCTTAAACAAAAATTTACATAGCTAGAGGGAGGGGAGAAACCCAAAAAATAAAGCGAAAAGTTGTTTCTTTTTGTAAAAACAAAATTGGGTGCTTTCAGACTTGTAGTAACATTATCCCAGGAGCCACTTATTCATTCAACAGACATGTCCGGAGTATCTAATAAATACATAAGCTTAAGACAGAAAGACTATGGTCATTGGCCTCAGGAAGCTCAAATTACTGGAGAACACAGCACAGAGGTGGGCGTCAGAGAGAAAAGGCCCAGCCCCTCCCTCAACCGTCCCCTGTCCCAAGTACAGCTAAACCTGACTTGGGGAGGGGAGCATTTGAGGGAGGGGCTGAGAGATAGTTTCTGGGGGAGAAGCTTCTCCAAAGGTGATCGGGGGCAGCCAACTCAAAGACAGTGAGGGAGAAGACCCCTGACAGAGGCAGTAGCAGGTGCCCACAGAAGTGTGGAAACAAGGCATGTTCTTAGAATTCTGTGACTTTTTACTCCATTGGAAAATGAGAATAAGCAAAAAAAAAAAAAAAAAAAAAAAATACAAGGCTACAGAGAGAGATATAGAGGCCCTCCTAATTTTGCTAATTGATTTAGTTTCCATTTTAAAAGCACTGGGGAGACCCAGAATGATTTTAAGCAGGGGAGTGTCAAGATCTGATTTATTGTTAAAAGGTTTATCAGGCATCAGAATGAAGGATGGACTGGAGGAGGGAGGGCAACAAGCCTGGGGGCATGAGGCCCATTAGGAGGTCACTGAAATAATCCAAAGTCGAGATCATGAGGGCTGTAACTAGGGCAGTGGCATTGAGAATGGAGAAAAATGAACACGTTCAACAGGATGTGCAAGTAGAACGGAAGATCTTAGTGACTAATGAAAAGAGGGTAGGGTCAAAAGGGGAAGAGGCACAAATGACTTCCAGGTTCCAGTTTGGGTGAATGTGTAAAAAGTGATGCTATTTGCTGATCCAGATATGTAGGAAGAGAAGAGGCAGCAGGAGTCTGGGAGTTTATCACCAAAAACCTTAGAGAATACTACCATAGAAGGAGGACATTCTATCATGAACTATCTGTGTAGGAGATGAGAGAATGCGAAGCCAAATACATGAGAGGGAAATCAGTTGATTGTGGGGATACTGCAGCCAATGGGGAAAAAAAAAAAAAAAAAAAAAAAGGGAGAGGGCAATGAATAAAACAAGCACTAAAAGGTGTCAATATGATGTTTACTAAAGAGTACTTAATGGAGCTGACCTTAATGAGGGCAGTTGCCATTGAGTTGATGGAACTAAAAGTCAACCTCAGTGGATGGACTACAGGACTGAATGAATATGAGGGAATTTCAAAGGTATATTACTACAGTTTGCCAAAAAAGAAAGAAGAGAGTGAGTGATCATAGAAAGGGCTAGAAAGTTCACTTCTGTCTTGGTAGAAGGGAACAGACAGCCCTGAAAGAGTGGGACTAAAATAATCAACTCAGCATTTCTCTTTTTTAAATGGCCTAGGAATAGGGAACAACTCACCTGAGGTTAACAAAGCTGGGTGAGGTCAGCAGTTTTGACCCTGTGTAACAATCCCTGATAAAAGACTGATACCTCAGGCAAGAATATAGGGCCTGCGTATTCAGGTTTTTACTGTTATTAATTTTAATAAAGATGTACATAATAGAGTAAGCATTTGTGACAGCAGTATAGACTATTCAATTAGTAACAATGGTTTAAAAAGTAGATCATTAGCTATCCATAAATAAAGCTCTTTAGCAGTTATACAAAGCAGAGGAAAAAAATCCCCTACACAGTATAATCCACTGAATTTTAAGGAGATCTGAGCTAATGACTAATTCTAATTTCTATGAGGATAATGATGTATAACAGACTGAACCAGTCTAGAAAACTGATGGGTACTAGTTTAATTCTCAACTATCATGTCTAGAAAGCTAAAAACTCCATTTCTCAGATGCCCTTTAAGTTAGCTAGATTTATATATCTACTGCCAACTCTTTGCAATAAGTGTATATTGTCAAAGAAATAAGACGAACAGACCTCCCTCAACACCGGCCAAAGTATGGAAACATAATTTTAAAAATTCATGAAAGTTCTGAAATCTGTATCTTCAGCACTGCATGAACACTGGCACCGTTCATTCTTATGCCAATTAGCTGCTCTTAAAATTGAACTACCCTGATATACAAGAATCTGAGGGTTGTAGCTCTCCAAAAACAGCTACAGAAACATAAATCATAATTTATACTCTTTCAAATACGTGACTCGCTTCTGAAAGTGAGATCCCATGTAAATCAAAAATTATGTAATTCTTTAAAATCTCTAAAATATCTTGAACTCCAAACCATTTAGTGGTGTGAAACGAGCATAGGCTTCAGTTGCCATCTGATCCCAAGGGCCCAATCTGAGACTGAATGCCTGAATTTCCTAGGACCTTTTTGTGGTTTTTTTTTCCCACTATGGGTGCAGTTAAATTTGCTCATATGCATTTTCACATCTGCTACTGAAAGTCTGACAAGTTTAGTCTCACAGGACCTTTTAATTAAAATAAATAAATAAATAAAAATCTGAGGAAGCAGCTCAGAAAATTTTCAACGAGGTCCCCCACCGCCTCACCACCAACCTGGATCCTTTACTACATGAGAATAAACTAAATCTTTATACTCTACTTTAACTGCTTCCAAATATCATCAAAATGAGTAGAACTAGAGGCATGAGGTCAAAGAACATTCACAGTCTTGATCGTTTTCTCCATCACATCAGATGACAAGCTTGATTGGCAAAGGTCACAAACTAGCTTTCCGAATTATGCAATGCGTGCAAGACATACCAATTGCCTTTTTAGTGGGATGGAATAAACTGTTGAAATGTTCCTTCTTTCACTGAAGGTGTTCCAACTGAAACCAAGGGAGTCAGCTGTGTTATGTTTAGATAAAGTGTAATCATCTGGGGTGTTTACTTAAAATGCAGATTCCTGAATGTCAGAGGGAGTCCAAATTTCTGAGGTGCATCTCAGGAAAGCACATCTTTTAATAAGCTCTCTATGTGATTATTATGTACCCTATAAAGTCTGAGATATAATATTTTAGATAGTTCATGAGTGCTATATTGGTTAAAGAAAACAAAACAAAAATGTCTTAAAAGGTATACAAGGTGGTATTTGATTGAAGCGCTACATACTAGATGCTCTTGATTTACAGTAACTTGAGGGGGTGAGGGATAAAAGACGACAAATTGGGTGCAGTGTATACTGCTTGGGTGATGGGTGCACCAAAATCTCACAAACCACCACTAAAGAACTTACTCATTTAACCAAACACTCCCTGTTCCCCAATAACCTATGGAAACTAAAAAAAAAAAAAGATAAGAAAAGTTAAGTGTATTGAGTGCAGAGAATACTGTTGATTGGCTCTTTCAATTGCCATTCCAATATTCTCCTAGCATATCCCTCTAAACTATCATGGCTAGAAAGCTAAAAATTCCATTTCTCAGATGCCCTTTAAGTTAGCCAGGATTGTAGATGGGACTTTGGTTCTGCGAATTAGGCATGACTGCAAGATCTGATATGGGAAGGAAATACTTGAGAAGACGGGCTGGCTCCTGGGCAAGCATTTTGTTGGTTTAGTTGGTACTACAGGCAGCAAGACCCTCCAGTTAGCAGCAGTAACAGCTTTCTGCACTGGCTGCAACATATTTACAGACTGCAGTGGACTTAAGTTCTGAGTGCTGGGAATTGCTCTGGAAGCTCAGCTTGCAGTATGCTCCTCTGGCCTTTCCAAAAATTCCATAGACCATCAAATGCACTTCAATATACTCTTTGAAGTGTATTCCAGGTTTCAACCATGCAGAGTGGATTATAGTGTCCAAAATTAAATCCTAAGCAAAACAAGGGGAAAAAGCCAAGTAATTAAGCATTTATTTCTCCTAAGGGTGGTCAAAACTTTTCTTAGAAATTTCCCATTAGTATTTCACAATTCAAGTTGTAAAATAAGGATTATTTTAAATTTTAAAAAAGACCAATTTTTGATAGGCAATCCATGAGAGTTTAATACAATTCTACCAGCTGAAACACAGCAAAGCATTTACAGTTGGCGTGCCTGGGACAAGTTCCTCTGGTAACAATAAACTTCAATTGCAGATTCATTGACATGCCTGAGACACGTTTCTCTGGTAATAACACTCCACAACCGCAGGTTCAATAGCATGCCCAGGACTTGTTCTTCTGATAACAATATATGTCAGTTGAGGGTTCACTGCTTATGAAGGTGATATTTAAAACAAGAACGTTATCCAAGTAAGACATGAATTCAAATTCTGGTGCTGTCACTTAATTGTAATCCACAGCAAATTATGTAACCTCTCTGAGACTCAGTTTTCTTGTGATAACATGTTTTTGCAGTTTTGAAAAGATTACATAAGACAATGTTATGTAAAGCACTCACAACTCAATTGGCAGATCTAGGAGATCATTACATGACTATTAATGCTCTAATAATTATTTTGTTAATTATAGCTAATAGTTAACTACAGCTAGTTCAGTTAGCTACAGTTAAACCATAGTTGAAGTTACAGTTATTTTATCTTTAGTAATCCCTTAAACACTGAATTCTAAAAGCTGAGCTAACAGTAAATTACTATAGAATAATTCACAGTGCAATCCATTTTTTTAAAATGTATTTTCTTTTTTTTTTTTCTTTTTTTTTTTTTTTTTTTTTGAGACGGAGTCTCGCTCTGTTGCCCAGGCTGGAGTGCAGTGGCGTGATCTCGGCTCACTGCAAGCTCCGCCTCCCAGGTTCACGCTATTCTCCTGCCTCAGCCTCCGAGTAGCTGGGACTACAGGCGCCCGCCACCACATCCGGCTAATTTTTTGTATTTTTAGTAGAAACAGGGTTTTACCGTGTTAGCCAGGATGGTCTCCATCTCCTGACCTCGTGATCCGCCCGCCTCGGCCTCCCAAAGTGCTGGGATTACAGGCGTGAGCCACCGTGCCCGGCTTGTATTTTCTTTTTAATTGAACATAATAATTGTAGACAATCTCATTTATGCTCTGCATCCCCATAGATTAAAGATCGGTCACGGAAAGTGAAATAAAGAGGTTGTGAAACTGCCCCTGAGCTTGGATTTGGATCCGCTCTTCCAAGCAGGCAGGCTCTTTTCTACCTAGTATAAAAGTGAGGCAAAAATTGTTTGGGCAACAGATGAATGTTAACCTAAATAGCCAAGTTTCAAAAGTCAACTTTAGCTTCACTAATATATCCAAAACAGCTTTAGAAAAGAGCGTGTTGGCTGGGCGCTGTGGCTCACGCCTGTAATCCCAGCACTTTGGGAGGCCAAGGCGGGCAGATCACAAGGTCAAGAGTTCAAGACCAGCCTTGCCAACATAGTGAAACCCCGTCTCTACTAAAAATACAAAAACTAGCCGGGCATGGTGGCGCACACCTGTAGTCCCAGCTACTTGGGGGGCTGAGGCAGGAGAATCGCTCAAACCTGGGAGGCAGAGGTTGCGGTGAGCGGAGATCGCACCACTGCACTCCAGTCTGGGTAACAAAGCAAGACTCTGTCCCCCAAAAAAAAGAAAAGAAAAAGAAAAGAAAAAAGAAAACAGTGTGTTTACTCATGCATAGAGAAGTAAATGGTATAGAGGAGGGGGTTGGAAAACATTAACCTTAGAATCAGACTGCCCATATTTTAATTTCTACTTTGACAGAACCGTTATGGCCTTTGGAAAGTTATTTTATCATTCTGGGCCTCAGTTTCCTCATCTGTAAATGGGCATAATAACAGAACTGACTTTATAGGTTTACTGAAGATTAAATATAATTATGTAAGTAGGCATTTAGTACAGTATCTGTCAAATAATGCACCCTTATAGATGTTTGCTATGGCTACTATCATTGCTGTCTAGAACAAGCATCCCCAGTAACATCATGCCCAAACTTGAAGAAGGTTGCTTAAGCCAAAAATCTGGGCACTATCCTTGATTTTTCCCAATCCCCTATTTCCACATCTGATCATATTTTCTACCAGCAAAATAAATCTCAAAACTCATTTCTCTCCATTTCATCCTGTACAACTTTATTTTGTGCTAAGCTCTTAGCACACACTTACTAGAAGATTACAAGGATCCTCTAAATAGCCTTCTTTGCTTTCAGACTTATTACTCAGAATAGTATCTTCTTCTGGGAATATATAAAACACGGTCACTACCTGGATAAAATCTCACAATGTCTTTCCATTACATTTACAGTAAGACTTGAACTCCTAATCAAGGTCTACAGAGACCTTCAGAACAGACTTGTCCAACTCCATATTTATGTCTTAGTAACCTTTATCTTCCCACCATGCTGTAGCCACACTGGCTTCCTTTATGTTCCTGAAATACCTGGAAGGCAATTCCTGCCTCAAGTCCTTTGTCTGCTGCCAGCTTTCTCTTTTTCAGGCTTTGCCAATGGCAAGTTGTTCTTATCATTCAGGACTCAGTTCAATTACTGAGAGACATGACTAGCTGGATTTCCTAGGCGGACTAAGAACCCCTAAGCCTAGCTGGGAAGGTGACTGCATTCACCTCTGAACAAGGGGCTTGCAACTTAGCCCACACCCGACCAATCAGAGAGCTCACTAAAATGCTAATTAGGCAAAAACAGAAGGTAAAGAAACAGCCAATCATCTATTGCCTGAGAGCACAGCAAGAGGGACAAGGATCAGGATATAAACTCAGGCATTCAAGCCAGCAAGGGCAACCCCCTTTGGGTCCCCTCTCCTTATGTGGTAGCTCTGTCTTCACTCTATTTCACTTTATTAAATTTTGCAACTGCACTCTACTGGTCTGTGTTTTGTTACAGCTTGAGCTGAGCTTTCCCTCACCACCCACCAATGCTGTTTGCCGCGGTCGCAGACCCGTGGCTGATTTCCATGCCTCCGGATCTGGCAGGGTGGCTGATGTGCTCCTGATCCAGTGAGGCGCCCATTGCCACTCCCGATGGGGCTAAAGGCTTGCCATTGTTCCTGCATGGCTAAGTGCCTGGGTTCGTCCTAATCGAGCTGAACACTAGTCACTGGGTTCCACGGTTCTCTTCCGTCACCCATGGCTTCTAATAGAGCTACAACACTCACCTCATGGCCCAAGATTCCATTCCTTGGAATCTGTAAGGCCAAGAACCCCAGGTCGGAGAACACGAGGCTTGCCACCATTTTGGAAGTGGCCGCCGCCATCTTGGGAGCTCTGGGAGCAAGGACCTCCTGGTAACAATACCATCTTCTCAGAGAAGGCTTCCCAGGTAACCTGTCTTAAGGAGCACTTCATATCACATCACATCACGGTTTTACTTTCCCTTAAGCACTTTTCATTCTCAGAAATTATCTTGATAACCCAATTAGTTTACTCTTATCATTTGTTCCTCCCAACAAGAATATACATGGTATATGAATGAGGATTATATTATTCTTATCCGTCATTCTTACCTCGAGCACCCTGATTTGGTCCCTTCTCATAGTACGTAATCCTCCATATTTGTGGACTGCATGTATTGCTAACTGCTACTGAATTGCTCATAAAAGTGCTCCTTCAATAAAATTCTCTTTTATATGGTACGGACCAAGGTAGTGGCAATATCTAAATTGTGTGACTAGAGAATAAAACCAGGTACATATGATGGGGCAGAGATGAAGGCTGGCCAATGTACAATTCACTCCTCAGCAGGTGGTTTCCATATTTACACAATGGACTTGCAACATCGCCAACCAGTTTTGCTTATTATCTGTTTCTTGCACTTGACTGTGAGCACCATAAGGTTCCATATGGACTTTCAGTCCCTCCCTGTTTTGTCAGAGTGACTAAGGCATTGCTGGGTGTGAAGAAGCCCCTCGTAAATATATTTAGAATGAATGAGTGAAGGATAAACAGGAGGGCTTTGCTCATCAGTTGGATATAAACCATTGTCATCCTTCTCACTCTTACGCTCAATAACTGCTAAATTCAAACAGTGACAATTAGCTAAATGCTTCTCAGTTTGAACTTTTAACCATTTTCTTTGTACCTTTAATCCTTCTCTAGGTCCATGTAAGTGGAAAACTAGGCTATAAAACCAGGAGTAGACTATAAACTCCAGGAAGGGCAGCGATAACTTAACTGTTTTGCTTACTACTGTATCTCCGGCCTCTAGCACAGTGGTAGTAAATGCTACATAGGCAATTTTAATGAATGAACAATCATTGAAAAATGCCTCTTCTGGTAGATGTGGCCCAAAATCAAAGTGCTGACCTGGCTATAAAATCCCCAGAGTTCCCTTTCTGAAGAAACTACCTAAGTATAAAGTGGACTCATTTTCCTTTATTGACAAAAAGGGGCATATAAAAAAGCAAAAACACTAAAAATATCCCACAGAGCTGAAATGTAGACACTGTCCTGCAGTAAGTTCACTGGAAGTCTCTGAGAAGTCAACGATTCCATAGTGCTTTATTTAGAATTTATTATAATAAGCAACTATAAATTTCTTCTTATTTCCCCAATGAGTTGCAATGATCAACATTTCTAAAGTAGCCATTCATAAAAATTATTCATGGTGATTCTGCATTCAAAATGCACGCAAAGAATAAGATTTCACTTGGGGCAGACATACCCAGAAGTGATGACATGGGCTAAGCTTTTAAATGCTAATCTTATCTGTTCCCAAAGCATTGGTTGACTCTTATCTATCTGTCATCTTTTCTAAAGCAGGCAAAACAATGCTCATAAAACTGAATCCATTTCCAGACCTATTCCTACTTTGACCAAAACAAAACCAGCTACCTTTTCTTCAGGGTCACAGTGGCATAGTGTTGATGTTCCCCTATCATGCAACTTGTTTGCAAGAAACAGAAAGTCATGCCAGACTACTCAAGAGCTAATTCAATGAAACTTCATCCCTCCCCTAAAATAGGCTGCATCATCACATTTTCATGCTAATAATCATGACTAAGTGGCAAGCTCTTTTATTCCAATTGTTTATCATGAGATTCACAGAATTATACTTAGCATTCTCTCTAATACCATTATGATGTAGGAGGAGACTCTAAATTCATTAAGAAAGGAAGATGTAAAGGAAGATGTGACCGGACGTGGTGGCTCATGCCTGTAATCCCAGCACTTTGGGAGACCAAGGTGGGCAGAACACCTAAAGTCAGGAGTTCGAGACCAGCTTGGCCAACATGGTGAAACCCCATCTCTACTAAAAATACAAAAAATTAGCTGGGCATGGTGGCGGGCACTTGTAATCCCAGCTACTAGAGAGGCTGAGGCAGGAGAATTGCTTGAACCCGGGAGGCAGAGGTTACAGTGAGCCAAGATAGCCCCATTGCAATTCAGCCGGGACAACAACAGCAAAACTCCATTTCAAAAAAGAAAAAAAGAAAAGAAAAGAAAAAAGGATGTAGGACAGAAGCAAAGAAGGAGATGATTTTTTACAATGTATCAGGATAGGAGTACTGGCATCACACATCACACTTGTTATTGTTATCTTAAAAGATTCTAAACTAACAATTTTCTCAGTAAATGTAAGTTATTGTGTATTCTGAAATTCATCCTCACGGTAGACTTGGGAAGATTATTTTGCTTTCAAGTTTAAAACAAAAGAAGAATATAGAAAATGTACCTTAAGACCTCAAGTCTTGACTCTTAATAATGCTGGGAAAATACAGAAAGAAACTTTCTTCTTGGGGCAGGAAAGAGGGAGAGTAGGTAACCATTTCAAGATAATCCTTTGAGCTGCTTTTCAAAGCAGCTGCTTTGCTGAGGAATCAGAAGGGGATGGAAGAACTAATGTAAACAGGGAAACTGTTTGGATAGCAAAGAGATTTTCTCACCATATGCGAGAGAATAGGGATCTACTTCCTCAGGAAATAAAGAGAGGGCCTCGTGAGCAGTATATTTGCTAAATGAAATTTAAGATGTACTTCAGCTGCTGTATGTTTTAAGTGCCAAATCTGCATAAACCATTTTGTACATCTACTTCATTGCTCACTATTTGTGTGTTATCGCCTCTTCTTTATGGTCCTTTTTGGAGCTTTTCTTTGCAAATTAAGGCAGAATTTAGACTTATTCTTTGTGATATAATTATATAAAACTGGAAACATTTTATTGGTTTAAGAAATGTTAACTTTTCAGATCTACACCCAAAACCAAGAAACTTATCTGATTTAAAAAAAAAAAAAAAAGATCATGCTCCAAGGTTGCATCATTTTAAACACTTTAGAATTTTTAAAACTTGGCATCGAAGAGTATCCCCAAAATGATATATGTTTTTTAAAGTACACACAATCTCTGTAACATTATTTTAGAACACTATATTGTAAAGCAGTAGTATTACTGCCTTGAGTCACTAAGATAATGGCTTCTAACCACACATGAAATTTGAAAACATCACTTCTTGTTAATCCTTCTCCAACTTTCTTCCTCCACACTTAATCTCCATCTTATGTATTGAAACATTATTTTTGCTAAACTCCTTAACCATATTTGTCTTAAATACATAATTATCCTTCTAATAGAATCATCTGAACCCTCTCATATTGTCATATTTTTGTCTTTCAACCCCTTTTAGACAGACTATACACCTCAGTATCCAAAACTACACAACATCCTTTATTTGTGTATTGCACTGACTACCTATTAACCAGCACAAATTGTTAACAGAATTTTAAAGGAAGCATCTTGAGTGTGGGTGAGCTGGGAAGGAAGAATCCATTTACTATATTTGTAATAGGCTCATGAATTATTATGCATCAAAAAAAAATCTTGGCCGGGCACGCTGGCTCAGGCCTGTAATCCCAGCACTCTGGGAGGTTGAGGCGGGCGGATCATGAGATCAAAAGATCGAGACCATCCTGGCCAACATGATGAAACCTCATCCCTACTAAAAATACAAAAATTAGCCGGGTATGGTGGCACATGCCTGTAATCCCAGCTACTCAGGAGGCTGAGGCAGGAGAATCGCTTAAACCCCGGAGGCAGAGGTTGCAGTGAGCCGAGATCACACCACTGCACTCCAGCCTGGCGACAGAGCGAGACTCCATCTTAAAAAAAAAAAAAAACTCTAGGTAATAAAAGAAAATGACAACAGTACTAATACTAAGCAAGAAATTAGGAACAAACAGATCAGGTTTGATGACTGAGAGTTGTAAGATGCTGAGCAATTTGCTCAACCTTTGTGAGCTCACATTCCTCTTCTTCTATTAAATAGAATAATCACACTACCACCACCCTCACAGGTGGGGAGAATCAGGAGACATAAAGTAGGTAACAGATTTAGCTCAGGATCTGGCACAGGGAATAAACATTGGAAAGCAATATTTTTCATCCTTATCATCATCAACAATATTCTGCCCTAAAATCCTTTCTGGTTCTTATGTTTTCATATATCTGGCATTAGCGAGTTTCAACTGGTCCTTGTCATTCAGCCTATTGTGTTATTTCCTTAAGAATGGCAAGTCATTGCCTCACCTTCTCCTTTATTTACTTATTTATTTTTAATTTACCGTCTCCATTCTCTTCTACCACCCCAAGTGGCTCATTTATCATTTCTCTTTCTGAGGAAAATTATGTTTGAACAATGTATGTATGTTTATCCAGGACAGTGTTACATGCACAGTTTCATGTGTCGGCTGAGGTCAGCAGGCACAAAATTATCAAATGTCTAGATCCATTCTTAGAATGCTGATAGGTGGATGCTGTCCCTTAAAGAGACATCTGGGATTAAATTCATAGTTTAGTTCAGAAAACCTTTATCAGTATTTTGGCACTGTGCCAGTAGCTAGGGATACCAGTGTTAGACAACTTAGCAAGGTAAGTAAAAAAGTAACTTTAATATAATGTGGTAAGTGATATGATTTTTTTTTTTTAATGCTATAAGAGCTCAGGGTAAGAACAACGTAGTAGGGAGTGGGGCTGGGGAAGAAAAGCAAACAAAAGTCAGGGAGGACTTCCTGTAGGAGAGACCATCAAAGCTACCCAAATGAGAGGCCCTCGGGACCTTGGAGACCAAGTGCAGCAATATAGGTATGTCATTGTACATAGTTAGGTGACGCTGGAATGAAACTTACCACTCAGGGAGTGGTGGAGATAAGCAACAGCCAAACCACAGAGGACCTTGTATAGCGTGCTGAGGGTTTGGACTTTATCCTGAGGGTAATGTAAAGTCGGTAGAGGATTTTAGCCAGGGTAATGACACAGACTTCTGTTAATAACTCTAGATTGTGTGCATTAGAGAGAACCTTTAAAATTATAGGATCTACCCCCCACATTTTGATGGCTAACAAGATGGACATCCTGAAAGCCTCATAGAAATACAGTACTACATACATGAATTTAGGATATGGATCTCCTGTGCTGTCAGCAAGTTCTTCTTCTGACTTTCCTGTACTACCCCTCAAATGGTAGGACACAAATCATCAGGGAAAAGTGCAAAAGGAATTCCTTGTTAAATCTAATTCCGTTTCTAAGCAATTCACAAAAATAACACTTGTCAATGTTTCTACTACATTCTCCTTTGGGCCTTAAAAGCGAGGACTTTAATATATATATACTTTTTTTTCTTTTTCAATATCTAAAAGAGATTTTTGCATTTTAGTCTTGGTTCAAACTGTTGTGTTAGATCCCATTGTGAACTGAACCCAAAATTACTTCCCACATTTCTGGCTTGCTAAATTACTCACTGTGGTATCCATAATCAAAGATTCAATCAATAAACTTCCAGAAAACCTTTGGAAACAAACTTTGGATTACAAAAGAGTTAGAAAACAGGAGCTGTTTTCTCTCTTTCACAAGTGTTTTGAACAAATCAGCACTCCATCAAAAAGAACATAACAGTTTAATGTTCTGTCAAAGAATGGAATGCTTGTTTACCTGAAGTAATGGACTGATAAAAGTAACTTGCGTCTGTCTTGATTGATACAAAACTTACTCAAAGATGCATCTGGACAACCAAGCCCTTAAACTAAACAGAACCACTGACAAGAAAATAAAACCTGAATTCATAAAGGAAACATTTCCAAACTGTTGATTCTATACAGTTATTAAATTCAACACATGCAAAAAAAAGTAAAATAAAATAAAAACAACAAATAAACAACCTTCGAATGCAAAACTGCATTTTATTTGAAAGGAGTTAACATTTACCGAGGTTTTCTGGTACCTGTCCTGGTGCCCTTCTTACACATTAGCTCATTTAATCCTCACAGCCACCTTAGGAGTTAGACATTATTATAAACCTCATTTTACAAGTGAGAAAATCAGAATGTTATCAGAAGACTCAAGTGACTCAAAGTCATACAGTTTGAAGAGATGATTCCAGATTTATGAGTCTCCAAAGCTATTCATGATCATACTATACAAAAAGTAATTTGAGGCTCATTTTAGAAGCCATTAATAAACTAAAGTTTTCGTGTATTTGGAAACTTTAAATTTTTTATTGCTCAAGGCTGAGAACAATACAACAACACTAGGCCTCTCAATGGACAGTATAGTATGTAGAACACTGCTCAATTAATTACTCTCTTGACTTTCACAAGTTGTGAGGTCACCAACATGTGTCAACATCCTTACAGACACAGAGCAGACAGTCTAATACATACTGATGTGTCTGCTGGCATAATCCATTCCCTAAAGCTTACAGATACAGTTTACTGAGTATCACTTCTGGGTCAGACAATTTCCACATATTATCTCATTCATTTATTTATTTTTATTTTTTTATTTATAATTTATTTTTTTGAGACAAGGTCTCACTATGTTGCCCAGGCTATTCTTGAATTCCTGGGCTCAAGCAATCCTCCTGCCTCCGTCTTCCAAAGTGTTTGGATTGCAGGCATATGCCCCCCTGCCCAGACTATAATCTAATTTAATTATTGTGTTCTTCCAACTATGTACTATTACCCCTAAGACCGCATTACACCAATGAGGATATTGGGGACTAAGGGAAGGAAATAAATATCAGGCTGTAATCATAATAGTAGAGATAAGATTTAAACCTCATTCTGTCTAACTCCAAACCCCATGCTTCTTCCAGTCTGCACAAGGCCAATGAGCCAAACACTTTGAGAAATATAATTTACTACTTAAAAGTAGAGCAGGAAAAAGTGTTAATTCTGAAAAACATTGTTTTCTAATAGTACAATTATTGGAGTGATTGTGATTTGTGATTACAAATTAGGTATATAACATTATTTCTAGGTTTTAAAAAAAAGGAAGGGAAAGAACAAGGAAAGAAGGGAGAAAAAAAAGAGGAAGCAATAGAAGGAAGCTGCAAAGTACTATTCTTCCATTTTACAGAAGGTTAAGAGAAGGTTAAGGAAAGATAAATAAATAGCCTAAGATCCCATGTCAAGCTAGAGTCAAGAGCCAGAGGTAAAATCTATGTGCTTTTCACACAAAAGCCATGTTATTTCCATTGTCTTTTGACAAGTGGCTATATTTTTATGGATGCTGAAAATGACCTCACTCATATAGGGAAAAGTAGGAAATCACTCACTTATTCAAAATAGGAATGACTCATGTTCTGTTCCCCTAATTCCAGGTAAAGCAAAGAGCTTGGGAATGCGAGCTCTGAATCCAAATCTGGTTCACAAGCCAGCCACCACATATTGGTGCTGTGATCTTGGGCACATGATAGAAAGAAGTAACTTTGGTCTAGGTAAACTCTTTTGTGATTCTAAATATACGCATTTTTTCTTTTTCTGTTTTTGTTTTTAAAAAAGAATAAAAACAGCTACGTTACTCAGGACACAAGTGAATTTGAGGCTGGAATTACTTGGATAAATTGCTTCAACTTTCCCTTTCACTCTGGTAGTGGAGATTTTGCAGTTAAAGTCACTTTCCTGAAGAAAGGAGTCATCACTGTTGATAAGCATTACATTACCATTTGTTTAATGGTAATAGCAAGAGTAAATGTTTATTTAGTATTTTCTTGGTGTCCAGCACTGGACTAAGTGCTTTTTTGTGGATTATTTCATTTTATCCTTATAACCACCTATGAGAAATATACCGTTGCTCATTCTGTTTGGCAGATGGGGAAATTGAAGCTAAGAGATTTTCGTTCTTAGGCAACCAAAGCAGACCATCTGACTGCAGAGTTTGGTTAAGTACATCTCTGTTCTGTGGTCTCCTTCACCTGCGTTGAGATGATGCCAGGACTTTTTAGCCAACACTTTCATTTGTACTAAACTGCTATTGAGTAAGTTACAAGGTGATGCTGCTGATAAGGATGTGCTGACAATCACCCAAACCTGCGATATTAATGCAGAAAATATTGGGGTTTTTTACTATTAATGCAGTTGGATTGATAAGAAATGAACAAAACAAAGGCCACAATATAAAAGGCTGGTAGCTTTAAAACCCAGACATAAGCGACATTATTATCAAATAGTTTTCTAATATGATCGCAGACATTTAAAACCATCTTCCAAAACAGCATGTAAAGAGGGTCAGAGCAAATTGATAAAAGTAATTTCTGAAGTAGCTTTCCATTCCAAGAAGTTATTCTGAAACACAACTTTAAAATATTTTAAAATCTGCCCTCTGCCAACAAAGTACCACTTTATTTGAAGGACAGAAAGCTTTCTGGCAATGAAGTAATTCCTAATTCCATAAAGTAAGAGGACATCTTTAGAGTTTACAATGAGCTTCCCTCACAACAGTCCGATGAGTCAGGCAAGGGGTTTCCTTTGACTGCTGGGGAGATGGGTGGGAGAGCCTGATGAGGAAACCCAAGCTCCCTGACTTGTGGGAGTGTTGCTCATATACAACCATTTACACTTCTGGTAAGTACTGAGGAGTGTGGGGTCAGAAGCAACACATCACTCAACCAGAGGACTCGGCTTTGCCTGCTCTCAGTCTTTCTGGTGTAAGATCAAAATGCATCTTCATCTCCACACATAAATTTGAAAAAACAAAAAAACAAAGAAGTTCAAGCCTTACAGTTTGTATGTGTATGCATGAGTGTCTATATTGGTGCATTATATTGTAGTGATTAGAAGGAATCTGGCCTTTAGATTTAAATAGGCTCGGCTTCAAATCCAAGCTCTTCCACTTACTTGCACTTTTTAAATGCTCATTTTGGGCAAGTTTTCGTAATCTCTCTGAACTTCAGGGTTTTTTTTTTTCTTTGTTGAAAAAATGATGCCAAATAATAATATGTACTTTACAACATTTTGCTACAATCAAATGAGATACACTTGTGCAGTTTGTGGCATGGTGCTTCACCCATGGGGAGTAATTCACAGTTATTAATTATTAATTTGTCTTAATATTTCCTTATTTGGTAAGCTCTTCTTTTACTTCTTAAACAGCTTGTCTTTGGCCTACTTTGTATAGCTATTTCCTTTGAACAGAAAGGGAAGAAAAGTAAAGGAGATAAAATTGGGAAAACTTTAAAAAATTTGCTAAGGGTGTTTATGAGTGTTAAATAAGATAGATAATGTATAAAAAAGAGAGTTAAGCTATTAGTCTTTAAGGATTGGTTTTCATTTTTTTTTATTTATGAAAGTCCTATAGCCAAAGCCAGGAATTACTAACACCGAAGTTATGTCTTACAGCATACAGATTTGTATAATGCTCTGTGTGATTTACTATTCTTTTAGAGAAGGAAACGATGACCTATTAAGTAAGTGCCAGTTGCTGTGATGTTAGACAGTCCATCTCTTTTAATTATCACATCAATACTACTCCTAGGTGGTTACTTCTGTGCCCATTTTAAATACTGAGAAAGTGAAGTTCAAAGAGAAAAACTTACTGGGGCTGGTAAGTGGCAGAACCAATACTATATTTGATCTATACCCATTCAAACCTTTGCTTTTCTCTCAGGTCATCTCCAGTTTCACTAAGTAAATGATGTTACACATTCACTGAAAATGCTGTAAAACAGCGAACAAAGTAGCTTTGCCAGCCATGCACCAAACACATTTGTGTGTATAATAGACCTAGCACACTTGTTAAAATTTTGCCATTAAAAAAAAAGGCTTTTAAAAAATGTATCGGTATCTAACAACCTGAATTAGGTCTCCATTCATTTCACAACATTCCAAGTGTATTTACTGAGCAGCTGGCAGGAGCCACTCTTTGAGGCAACTGCAATCATGAAATTTTTGTTGTCCAAATTCTATTACTGGCAGCCGTTTTGAATATCTGAGTTGCATCTGTTTTTGATTCAATGTTCATATAAACAGAATACATATCTTTGAGGTATTAAGCTACACTAATGTGCTGTGGTTAATGCCAGCTGAGTCTCTTTTGCAATAAACACCTGGGACTGGCAGGAGAGAGACCTTGTCTTACTTTCCCTATCTGTGAAATGGGGTTTTAAAAAATAATAACTACCTCTCACCGGAAAAGTGCTATGAATTAATTAATCTTGGAACTGTTTTCTACTAAGTGGCCATTTTGGCACGATCTATTATCAGGATGGTTTGATTTTATAATACAATGATAGAAGCTATTTAAAATGGCTACACATTTAAATGCCAAACACTTGACACATAGCACAGTAAATTTCATCTCTTCAAGTTGAATCATTATGTGTGACATTTGTACAGAAGTGCAAACAATAAATGGTCAAATCAGTCTTGGATTTAAAAGTCTAATTACTGAAAAATATAAATAAATAAATGCAAAGTACTTAGAACAGGTCCTTACACTGTGAGCATTATATAAGGATTTGCTAGTATTATTAGAAGCTACTTATAATTTTAAATTAAAATTCTCTACAGTCAAATGTGTATCTGTATATGAAATAAATCAAGCAAGCTTAATGCCTATATATATATTCTTTTCTTAAACACTCTAGTTTCAAATAAAAAAAAAAGGTACATTATTTTTCAAGTATTATTAAAGCATAGAGTACTGTGGCTTCAGTACATTACAAACAGGAATTAAAGTTTTAAAAACACTTTTCTGGTCAGGGGCTAAGAATAAATATAATCACGTACATATATATATACATATATATAATTTGTTACAAAGATAGTGGAAGAATTATGTAAGCCCTATTTTGTAGTTCAGTGCTTTTCTACATAGAATTAATGTCATCCAAATAGTAAAAACATTATGCTAATAACTTCCTCTGCATTTTTCATGAGTGTTGCCTAATCCCTTTATTATCCCCTCATTTTGTTTAGTTCCCACTTTGGACCACCTGGAATTAGAAAGCACCAGCCATTCTCCTGTACTGTGATAATGTATCTTTCAAACAGCAGAATGACATATGTGTTAAGGTCAGTCCTCTGACTAACACAGCACATCAAAGATTTCTGACTAGGGCCCACTGAATACAGCAGTTTTCTAAAGTTGCCAGAAATCCAAACGAAAGCAATCACAGAGCTTTTGGTTGTTCATCAAAAAAGGAAATCCCTAATGTGTTAACTATTTCAGAAGCATTAAATTGTACTTTTACACGAACCATAAATAATGATGTATGACTGCTCAGTATGACTGCTGAGGTCTGTTTTGCAATCCTTGGGTTTTCTAGATCATATTAGAAACAATTTTATATGAAAACATCTCTACCCTCCCTTCTCCCCACTCCTCCATCTCAAGTTCTGCAGTGAATATAAATTTTAACAGCCAGTACATCCATATGGATACCACATCCCAGGAGGGTGACAAGGCCTTTATAACAAAGCACGCTTTCTCTGTCACACTCTTCTTGGAAGTCAAGGAATCTGTGTGTTTTCCCAAGGCAGTTGTTTGGGAGGGCACTGAGAAAGGAACTCCAAGTAAACGGTAGAAAACTCAGCACTGTAGGGCCCTAAGAGGTTCCTTCGCAACAGACCACCGCTATTCAGTTGTATTCCTCAGAGGCAACCTGGTTCACTGCCACTCAAATACTCACATTTAGGTGAAACAAGCCAATAATGAGATGCGATTCAGCCCTGGAGGAGAGGGAAGACACTGAAAGGTCCTCTGCTTTAGGGATTTTATGTCAAGGTGAAAAAGAGGGAAAAGTTCTAAGCACTCACCGGGCTTACGTTCAGCAGATGAACTTTTGCTCCTGAAAAAGCAACACATATGAGCGTACAAGACAAACACAACACCCCCCCTCCAAGCTGTGCTCTTTCCTCCCAGGTTTGCACAGGGATGCAGTTATGCAGTGGGGATGCCCCTTCTGCAAAGGTGAACAAGGCTTGCTTTTTCGAGTGAGCACTGATGAGTTTGCAGTGGTCCTTTCATGTCCTTTTACATGGTCACCCCAAAGAGCAAAGGCATTCTTTGTGAGCAACAGACAAATTTTGAGCTGCTGTCTGTGTACCTGGAACACAGAAAAGGCTACCTAATTGGCCTGCTCCCTCCCAATTTACCATGTTCTAATCAGCAGCACTCAAGAGCTCCGGGACAACAGCTACAGGCACAAAGTCAAGTGCTGAATTCCTGCATCCAAATATACTAATGATAGCCATTGCTCCTTTTTGTTGTTGTTGTTAATTTTCTAGACTATTGCCTCAATTCTAAACTTCGTTTTAGTGAATAGCTCAGTGGGTAATACCAGTGATTAGAGAAGAGCATTATCTTCATTGTTATGGCCCTGTTTTCTGAGAAATGTGTGTTCTCCTAGCTGGAGGAGGGTCCAGCTGATCTCGGAATATTTTCATGTCAACAAGAAAAGACTGCCATAGCTTCTGACTCCAAAAAACAAAAGGCTGCTGTTGCTGCTAGCTACTGGGTTTGCTCCAGCTCAGGTAAGCAAGCAAGGATGGTACTGGACCCAGACAAAAGCCAGCTAGGGAGAGACTTGGCATAGTATCATCTGCAGGAACCGCCTTTCCCTGAGGCTCCCTCCTCTTTCCACCTCTGTGTCTCCAGTTGCAGCCTCTCATCTTCACTATCTTCTCAGGATTAACTCTTGGGCATGATTCAGAGATGCTAAGACTGGGAGACTAGCCCAAGGTCACACACCTTGAGGCAGAGCAAAGGGTAGGATCAGTTCCTCTGATTCTCCCCTCAGGGCTCTTTCTATTACATCATCAGATCCCTTCTTGGTTTTCTTTCTCCATTTCAACTCCATGCACGTAGGTACTGGAAGTTAAATGGACAGAAAAAACAGGCAAATACAGGGAAGCATTCCCCCTTTGTAAGCTTATCTCCTCTGGTTAGCTGACTTTGTCTTAGAATTCTTTTTCATAGAACTTAAAAATTTAGAAGAGAGAAAGTAAAGATCCTCTTTAACTATGGATTTTGCTAAAACAGGAAAGTGTAAATACCATTCTTTCCATACAGAAATATCAAGTAGTAGGTGAAATGGATAAAAGTAGAACAGTCTAAATTTAAATCTCCTTCATTTCTATCCATTGGCTTATTCATAATCATAAAACAATGGTTATAATGTGTATTAACACTGAAGCAATGGCTACATAAATCTGAGAACTGAAGGAAGCTTAAATGCCATCTGGTTCAAATCTCTATTTTACTAGTACTTTAGAAATAGAGAATTTTAGAACCAGAAGGCACTTAGAAATCACCTAGTCTCACTTACTCATTTTACAGTTGAGCAAACTAAGATCTGGAGTTCAAATAATTTCCCAAATTACTACTACTTAGTATCCAGGTTAATAAAAGAAATCAGTCTCCTAATACCCAAGCCAAAGGGGCAGCCTAGAAAAATAGTAAAATGTAGCCAAAGGACAAAGACAGGTAATAAAGAACAGTCTTCCTTTAGATGGCACACATTATTATTTTAAAGAAAGAACCATGAGCCTCAACTATGAGAAAATCACTCCCCCACCTCTTTTTTCTATAGAGAAAGAAATAGGTAGAGATGGGATCATGACAATTCTCTTAAACTCCCAGCCCCTGTAAATAGTTTTTAGTATACTCGTAATTAAGTGAAAAGGCAAACACATCTTGCTGCATCTATAAATCAGAAAGGCTACAGTCAATGGTTTCTACAAAACAGAGCCTATAAAAAACCAACCCTGAGAGTAGCATATATTATAAAAGTATCTTGGTGTTCCCTCAATTTGTTTTGTAAATTGTTCTGGCTACACATATGACTAAAACCAAGAACAGTCTCTTGCAGCTGCTCATGATTTATCTGCTAGAAAGAAAGATAAAAGATCACTCCTCAGAGATTTATATCCAAATGTCTTGCCCTAATTTACAAAAGGGAACATTAAGATAATCCAGAAAAGAAAAAAATAAAAGTCCCAAACTAGCATAATGAAAAAAAAAGTCACTGCACGTTGCCTGGTAAAGACAACAAAGACACCCGACAGAAACGAATGCATGGTCTCACTCAGAAAAGCAAGTGCGAGAACATTAGGGATGGGAAACTGACCAAGTCTCTTTGTCCAAAATAAAATAAAATAAAACAAAATAATTCCTTAGAATCATAGAAGGAGAACTTAGAAAGCAAGAATGTAGAAACATGAAACTGAGTCAGCGATAATGATAATATTTCCATTTTCCATTTGTATTTTCTACTCTAATTATCTCATTCATTTGCACTTTAAAAGAAAAACCTTCAAAAACGTAGCACCTCTTATACCCACATATCACCTTTGTCTTCACATATTCCTGGATTGATGTGTGTTAAGTATAGTCTATAATGAAGATATTAGCCTATTAATATAGATATTAGTCTATCATGGGAGTCACCAAATCGACAGATGTAGATTTAGGAAAACTTGGTCTCTGTGCTTGGTTCATTAGGCATCATTTAACTGCAATAAGTCAGTTTTTCTCTCGCTTGTAAAAGGAGGCCAGCAGGCACTCTCTTCTGAGGAACAGTAAATTCAAACTGTACATATAGTAAGCTACCATGCTGGTATAAAGACACATATAAAATTTCATTTAGTCCATAAAGCCATCATGTGAGAAAAATCTTTATAACTTTTATTATCATCACACAGATTACAAAAAACAAAAGTCCCCAAAAGTTTAACAAACATTTGCCTAAGGTCATTTGTCTCATGAGTAGTACAACAGGAATTAGAATCTAAGTCTTCAGAAGCTAGAGCCTAGAATCCTTCCATCAACCATATTGTAGGTGTTTCTCAGACATGGAAAGCGAAGGCCACACGTAGTGGGATTTGCCAATCCATGTAAAAAACCTCCAATATCCAGACTTGCTATTTGAGTGGGAAACTTTTATGTGATTTATGGTGATAGAAACATTTCAATCACCTATTATTAAAGAACAAATGTGACCCAGAATTTGCTCTCTTCAAATCAGCGGTTTGATGTAAATAAAATTTAGCAATTTTAATTGGTTTGGCCCAGGCTTTCAGATTTCCATATGGTTATTTTCCTTGTTTTATGTTAAATGTAATCAACTTAGCACTTAGGTTTTAAAGTCTTGGCAGAATGTATCAATTAAAAGCTACATAAATTAGAATTATTCAAAGCATACATTCCAAATTGAGTGATCTTAAGGACAAGACTAAAAAAATGCTCTTTTCATAAATATGTTAATTTTCTTCTACAAAGTAAACTTGCATCGTCACCCACATGACAAACTTCATGCAGACATAAAAGAGAGATTTTCTTTGGAGTAGTGAAAACTAGCATTCTATTTGCTTATTCTCTGGGAGTTAGTATGCCTAAAATGGCCTTTTTACATTGTTTGCAAGATCAATCTTTCTTATCTCAGTATTTCTGAAATTGACAGCAGTTATGACACTTCTTACAAACCATCCCC
Organism: Macaca nemestrina; assembly: GCF_043159975.1. Taxonomy (NCBI): domain Eukaryota; kingdom Metazoa; phylum Chordata; class Mammalia; order Primates; family Cercopithecidae; genus Macaca; species Macaca nemestrina. The sequence goes on along the minus strand of NC_092134.1, from coordinate 44,697,554 downwards.
AAACTAAAACGTAAGCAGAACATTGATAAATGTAACACCAGGTACGTTAAGCTGATGGTACTTTTAACCAAATCTTAATCAGTGTTGCAAAATATGGTGCCTTGATTGTAGTCTAAAATGGTGTATCAGAATATTATGTTTAAAAAATAGTTACACATTGAAAGAGACATTTTTCTAAGCCCAAGCCACAATTACCTCTAGAAACTGTAAAACCACACAATCTGAATAAAATCAAACAGAAATCTGAAAAACTCAAAAGACATTCATTTCTGTAGAACTGTGATTAAATGTATTGTCACAATTGCTCCTCATGGCTATTGCCTGTGTCATTATATTCAAAATACTGAAGTGAACCACACATGCTAAATGAATGAATCATTCATCAAACCCCAAGTGGTTGTTGATGGAATTTTCACACTTATTTAGCTTGACTGAAAGGCCAGAATACCTGGAGCCTCCATGATTCTTGCAGAGCTGTGTGATTCAAATTAAAGTCCATTTTAAAATATTAAGTTTTTTTTTATATGTAGGAGAGTACAGAACCAGCTGCTTTATAATAGAACCATGGTATTGATGCCATGTTTATAAATGACTATTTAGTAAATATTAATACATACTCTTCCCTGGTGAGGATAACATTAGATTCAGAACAATCGATCCTACTTCTTAGTTTACAATTTACGTAGGCTACTTTCTATCCATGCAGCATTGCACAGAAAATGTCTTTTTAACTTTGGATTAGAAAATTTAACAACATGAAAGAAGATCTAATCCCCGCCCCCCATGTCTGCAGATTATTTTATTGATTTTGGGCTATTTCCAGTGTCCCCATTTTCAGTGACTGTGGAATTGCTAGAAGTATTCTTAAAGAAAACCTTGAAGGTCATTAGATCCTAGGCAATGAATGCCTTCATTCAACAAGGGCACTGCCCTCCTTTGCCTGCAAGGCGTTTAACATCAGTAAGATCCCCCAAAGGGCCTGCACTTTAACTTGTGTGATGTGTGACCGAACAGGTCACATATCTAAAATACTTAGCTTTCTCAAATGTCTCTGGTCGGCAGCACTGAGTCACTTAATGCCACAGCCACAATGTTTCAGAATAGATTGACCTCTTTCTAGTTTTCAATGGAATTATTCCATGTAATCCGATTTACACAGCCATTTAATCAAAGCGAGAAAGGAGATTACAGAGCTCACATTTGTTTTGCAAAGCAGGGGTGCAAGGATCTTCAATCCTACTGCCTCTCAGAGTGTCTTGATAGTACATCCCCTGGCTTTGAAGTGTTGGACATTAACCTTATCTGTCTCCTGTGTTCTTCTTTAAATAGGAAGGTTTAGGCTCTTTTCCTGAACTAGGAGGTAGCAGCTTCTTCCCCCAGATCTCACCACTACCATTCATGGGAGCAGATGCTACTACAAAAAGGAATAGGTCTCTACCCTTCTTGTAATTCCGCTGAAAGCTCGTCTAAATCAAGAGATTACAATAAAACTTTTCTTTTGCAAGCATCTGTAACATTTGCATTTCGACAGCACTCTGTGGTGATTCCAGGTGTGGCGCTCAATGCCTTGCCTGAAAGCTAACCAGCTTGCAAGAGAGGGGAGAGGCACATCGCTTCTTTTCTCTTAGAGAGTGCTCTAGAGACTACGTAAGCCTCTTTCAGCCAGGCAATGTCCCTTTTCCCTGCCTTTTACCACATCGGTACAAGGGGCTAGAGTCTTGCAACTTTCTTCCCAACGTGTACATTTGCAGGCCTAGATATCTGTTTAAAACATGATGCTAAGCAGGCCATTTGATAAAGCATTTTGAGCACATTGATGCCTTCAACCTAAACCAACGATGTGTACAAACACCCCGATTTCCTTTTTCCCCACCATTTCCACCCCTTCCACACATTTCAGGAACTGCAATCTCCGACAGAACCTCTGGGGGGTGAAAGGGCAACCCTTACCCAACCCGCGGCAGACAACACATAACAATTTCTAAGGGGGAGAAGTGAGAGGAGGTAAGAATCAACAATGGTGAAGAGAACTGTGGATAGGGGGCACCGTGGCGGCCCTTTCTAAAGGACGAACCAGGTATTTTCTTAAAAAAAAAAAAAAAAAAAAAAAAAAAAAAAAAAAACACTAAAAAAAAATCTAATTGTCCCCCGGGGCAGCGCTTTACCCACAGTGCTTTATGTATAACGCAGAATTTAGCAGCACTAGGAATTATCTCAATCACTATCATTTAGAGGTGCCTATTTTATAAAGAGCCTTTATCCCTGCTGCAATGGGAAAAGGTGCATGCATTGTGGAGGTACTACAGCTCTTTAGAGCCCATACAGAGCCGCAAACTAGGCAGACACCGCCGAGAGCCAAGTTTCCCGGGCGGGCCGGGCAGGTTCCCGCCCCGCCGAGAGCTGCCGCTTAGGAGCTCCCCGTTGGCTTCGCTCCCCCGGCTCCACCCGCGTCCGTGCCGCTCCCGGTGACCGGCGCCCACCTCGGGGCTACGCAAATAAATCTGAGAGAGAGAGCCAGCGAGGGTGGCGCGTGGGGTGCTGTTTCATAATCTCCCAGAAGCCACGGGAAAACCGTCTCCTATGCAAAGACATGCTTTCCCGTGATAACTTAAAATTCCACGGCCCAAAAGCCAATCTTTCCACCAGACGGGAATTGCGGTTTCCGACTGACAGCTCAAAACTTAACTGCGGAATCTCCAAACTTGACATCGGCTCCCTCTCAGCACTCCCAATCCTTTTCTCCCTGGCTCAGCGGGCTCGGGATCGTACACCACGCCGGCCTCCCCCTCACCCTCTTGGCTCACCCGGCAGGTACAGCCCTGCACGCCCCAGCTGCAGGTCCCAAGGCGCGCCGGCTTCCCCGGGGCACCGGGCACGATTTTTCTTGGCGAGCCTGGGAGCTCTTGGGCGCGCCCTACTCACTTGTGTTTTCTTCATAAGGAAAGGCAGCGCTGCGATCCAGCACAAGCAGTGGTGTGGCGACTCCGTTTAGCTGTTCTGGAGCTCCAGCATATTGCACGAACAGCGGCGGCAGATAGTCCACGCATTGGGTAGCCCGAGCGCAGCGCCCTCTCCACTGTCCGTGCTTCTTGCGGCGCTTCTAGTCTCGGCGCGAGGCGGCGAGCGAAGCCCGGCTGCTGAGCCGCCGGCGCTTTTATACAGTTCCCTCCCGCCTGCTCCGGACACGCCTCCTTCCCTTCCGGAGCCCCGGGTAGGCGAGAAGCAGGCAACGGCGCGGAGGGAAGAATCGGGAAGGCGGCCAGAGCACGGTAAATGGCCCAGAAGTTGGGCAGATTAGGCCAACCTCGCCCCCTCGCCTGGGGGCCCCGGACCTGCACCGGCGGGAGGCCGCGAAGGCGCGGGGACGCAGAGGTCGAAGCTTGGTACCCTGCAGCTACTGCTCGCGACGAGTCCCAGCTCACCCTCCCGGATCCGACGGGGCTCACCTGGCACGCCTGGGGACAGACGAAATAACCTCGTGCGCCAGAGAGGGCTCGGAGCTCCCTCTTTATAGAGTCGGAGAGGGAGAGGAGTCGGGGAGGTTCAGAGCAAAGAATTCACCCTGCCTGCCTTAGAGAAATAAAGTTTAATTGTGATCTGTAGTTAGGCCATTGTCCTATCACCTCTATTTAAAAAAAAAAAAAAAAAAAAAAAAACAATTACTTTAGTGAATGAATATTTAATAATTACAAGAATTGTCGACTCAAGGTTAAGTTTTGCGAGGGGAGATGCTTCATTCGGAATGGTTTGTTACTATGTCTTTGGAAATTAAGATTGAAAGAGAAGCGATAGATTATTAAACTACAGGTCACCAACACAGCAAAGCTTTGAAAGTTGTACTTTTTTGAACGGAAAGATAATGCCACCATAGTAATAATAGCTAACATCATTATGTGATTCACTTATTCATGTACCAGGTGCCAGACTTAGAACTTCGCATAGATTATCTCATTAAATTCTTTCATCAAATCTATTAGTATAGATCTTATTATTTTATTCCCATTTTATGGACGATTAAATACAAGGTTAATTTTCTTGACCAACCATATCTAGTTAATGGCAGAGCTCTAATTTAAACCTGGAGCTCCAGCTGTACAGTCTTAAAAAATACTTAAAACAAATATTTTATTGATTTTCCAAAATGTGTCTGTTTTTGTTTGTATAACTGGAGAACATTCCAAAGCATGTCATTAATTTTTTAAAAGAAAATATTAGCTGAACATTAACATCAGTGATCTTTAAAAGAAGGAATGATGTATGAGTTTAGGAATTAGTTATTTTAATAATAGAGTAGGATTCCAAATTTGCTTTAATTAGTTCAGGTGCATTTGTTAAACACGAATATGCCAAACCTGTAATCAGGGCGAAGCTTATTTATTTCACTCCGGATGTGCTGACCTCTGTGATTTCCCCAAATGTGGGAAACTTGACTGCATAATTTAGTGGGGGACTGCGTTCTCACTTTCGCAGGTTAGAAAAAATATGTATAGACAGCACATCAATCATGATTCCAAGTTGATAGTTGCTTAGAAAGATTTTTATACATTAGGTACTCTTAGTACAAATATATCAAATATCAAAATGAGCTGCTTAATTTGGATACTGAAGGCATTGCAAATGATTGTTTTCTTTCTCTTTAAGATTTTTTTTTATTTTGCATTTTTTAGATGGAGTCTCTCTCTGTCTTCCAGGCTGAAGTGCAATGACACAATCTCGGCTCACTGCAACCTTTGCCTCCCGGGTTCAAGCCATTCTCCGCCTTAGCCTCTCAAGTAGCTGGGATGACAGGCGCCCACCACCACGCCCAGGTAATTTTTTTGTAATTGTTTTTAGTAGAGATGGGGTTTCACAATGTTGGCCAGGCTGGTCTCGAACTCCTGACCTCAGGTGATCCGCCTGCCTCGGCCTTCCAAAATGCTGGGATTACAGGCATGAGTCACCGCGCCTGGCCTCTTTAAGATTATTTTAAAGTGTAACATTTTATTTTTTCTGCAGCTTTATTAAGTTATATTTGACAAAAATAGTATCTATTTACCATGTACAATGTGATGTTCTGCTTATGTATACATTGTGAAATTATTAAATCAGGCCAAATAACATATCCATCACCTCACATACTCATCATTTTTGGGAGATGAGAATATTTAACATCTACTCTTTGTAGTTTTGAAGTACCTCAGTATATTCAGGGGATTGATTCCTGGACCTTTCAGGTATACCAAAATCTGCATATATTCAAGACCCACAGTCAGCCCTGCAGAACCTGCCGACACAAAAGTCAGCCCTGCTTATACATGGGTTTTACATCTCTAGAATCCTGTATTTTCTATCTGAGTTTGAAAAAAAAAAATTGCATATAAGTAGGCCACACAATTCAAACCTGTGTTGTTCAAGGGTTAACTGTATACAGTACATTAACTGTAGTTATCATTGCTGTACAATAAATCTCCAAAACCTACTCATCCTGTCTAACTAAAACCGTGTACCCTTTTACCACCATTTTCCCCCCAAGGAAAAAAAAAAAATTAGTGTCAATATAAACTCACTTTAATGTATAACATTAAGTAAATAACAAGTAGTGCTAAAGGAGGACAGATATGACAAAAATAATCAAAATCGTATGAGAGTTACTGAAGCCTGTGAATCGTAGATCTAACCATACGGCTTTTATGAGACCAATAAGAAGGAATGGACTGATTCGTTGGACCAGGTTTAAAGAAACCAGGCAGTGTTCCTAACAGAAATTCAGTTCAATTTCTTTTCATTCAGCTCAGTAATACATGCTACGTTCATCTCCTGCAATGCATTCTCATTCTCCTCTCTGTTCCTCCCTCTTTCCGTTCTTTTCCCTCTTAGTTCTCTCTGTCTTCTCCCACCTCCACCATTCCCCAGTTCTAGCTTCATTGATATCACTGACTTTCTCATCCAGAACAGAAGTATCTTCTGCTTCCCTCATACTGCTGCATTACAATTTTGTTGTGTAGTAATGTTACTTGAAATTAAATCAAGAGAATGTCAAAGCAAATATCCAAGAGATTAGAAAGAGCTAATATGCAAATGAAAGATTTTGGGTAGGCTTATATGGAAGTCGCAAATGGGTCAGAATGACTGAGATCTCTCCTTAAGACTGGCTTTTGATAGGGGATGCAGGCCAGCATTCAGTTGATTGGCAGAAGAAAAACCAAGGAGTTACTTTAAACTGAACAAGAGGCAGGGCTATGTTCCAGGTAGATAGGAGGCATGGGGTATGTTTTCTTATGGAAATAGCAGGCTACCATTGTACAGCTCAGGGAGTTCAACATTTAACGCACTGGGTAGAAAGGTATTTCATAATTATCTAATTTTTCTTGAATACTTTCAATACTCTTTGTCAGTCATGCTATTATTGTTTAATCCAATTTTGAAAAGCTTTTTTCCTGAGCTTTATCATTTTTGTTGTTAAGAGGCAGGTGTAATTTACCAAATAAGTCTTATCTTGCTTTGTGCATATGAAATATCTCTTGTTCATTCACTATTTTGTGGATATCATCTTTTAGACACACATATTGTTGTCAATATTTTTCTTTTAAAAAATGGCTCTCACAAACTGAAACTTATTGCCTGACCAAGCCAGACCAGAGGCAGGCTCTCTGTATCTGTCTTTGGGTGACTGGAGGAGGGGGAAAAGGAGAAGAATGCTTTCTCTTTGATTATGAAATTTCCTCTGCTGAAAGCTCTTTGGTGGCTTGCCATTGCTCTTGGAATAAAGAAGTTAGCACCTTACCAAAGCCTTCAGGGCCTCCAGGATCTTGCCTCTCCCTCCCTCTCCAAGGTCAATTCATTACGTGATCCCCTTTTTCCAGGGTCAAGGCTCTTCTGTCCTCATAATTCTCACCTCAGACCATTTGCAAATACCCTTCTTTCTGCCTCCATTTGGACCACTTTGTTTCACCCTATCATTGCGCCTAGTAAGTACGCACTTGTCATTTAGGTCTCAACTCAGTATTCCCTATGTTTCCTTCCTCAGGGAGGCTTTCGCTGATCTCTTTGCTTTGGTCAATTCTCCTCTTATAAAGTCAAGCATGAACTACCTATTTTTTACAAAACAACTGTAGTTTTATATTTGTTTGACTATTTGGTTAAAGTCATTATGACTGCCCTTGCTCATTATTTTATTGTCAATATCTTTCACAGGGAAAAGAACAGAGTGAATCCCTTAAATATTGGTCAATTAGGTTGCTGTTGCCACATATAAGCCAGGAATTGGTCTAAGTCCTTAGTTTATATTCTGTCAATAACTTCTTATGACAATCACGTAAGACAGGTAATTTTAAACTTTTCTACTTGATAAATAAGGAAACAGGATCAAGGAAGTACAGTGATTTGCTCAAGATCCCTCAGTTGATAAGTGGGAAAACCATTATCTAACCTAGACATATGGACTATGGTTAGAAATTTTTTTGGGGGGGGAGTGGAGGAGGACAGAGTCTCACTCTTGTTGCCCAGTCTGGAGTGCAATGGCATGATCTTGGCTCATGCAACCTCCACCTCCCAGGTTCAAGTGATTCTCCTGCCTCAGCCTCCCGAGTAGCTGGGATTACAGGCGTGTGCCACCATGCCCAACTAATTTTTGTATTTTTAGTAGAGACGGGGTTTCTCCATGTTGGTCAGACTGGTCTCGAACTCCTGACCTCAGGTGATCTGCCCACCTCGGCCTCCCAAAGTGCTGGGATTACATGCGTGAGCCACCGTGCCTAGCTTGGACTTTTTTTTTTTTTTTTTTTTTTTAATTTGCTTAGCACACTTTTCTGTCATTCTTCTTCCATTATTAGTACTCATTTTCCTTAGAGAATTCAGACTATTCCGTATCTTTCAGGAGAGACTGTCATTCACATGGTTCTGTTTTCCCACCTCCCTCCACTATAGGAGATAGGCTTAGTTCCCTGATCTGTCCAGTCCTGATTGGTTGAGGAATGGGTACATCACATGAGGTGGGCCAATCAGCATCCACTGTGGGACTTTTCTGCTAGAGCTAATGGGGAAGGCTATTTCCTTCCTATGGAGTTTCCAAACTATAAGAATGTAAAGTTCTCTTTGCCTATGTGAAGACGTGTGATTTTACCAGCCTTGATAATGATGAAATACATAATAAGTTCACAGAGTATTCTTTGAATAATATATTTTTTTCTAGTATTCAGAAAACAACATCAGACTCATTTGTCTAGTTCAGGGTTGTTCTTGATTATGTAATAAGGATTAGCAGTATTGCCAAGGATAGTGTATTAGTTCATTTCCATTAATATAAAGAGATGCCTAAGACTGGGTAATTTTTAAAGAAAAGAGGTTTATTTGGTTCACAGTTCTGCAGGATGTACAGGAAGGATGGTGCTGACATTTGCTTCTGGTGAGGCCTTAGGAAGCTTACAATCCTGGAGGAGGGTAAAGCGGAAGCAGGTGTGTCAGGTGGCAGGAGACAGCACAACAGAGTGAGTGGGGGAGGAAGTCTCAGATCTTAAACAACCAGATCTTTCATGAACTAACTGAGCAAGAACTCACTCATTACCAAAGACATGGTGCTAAACTATTCATGGGGGGTCCACCCCCATGATCTAATCCTATCAGGTCCCACCTCCCACAATGGGAATTACATTTCAACATGAGATTTGGGGGGGGGATTATGAGAAATCGTACAGTTCTGCTTTCAGCCGCCCAAATCTCATGTTCTTCTCTCATTTCTAAACACAAGCATGCTTTCACAATAGTCCCCCAAAGTGTAAACTCCTAAGTTCTAAGTCCCAAGTCCAAAGTCTCATCTGGAGATGAGTTCCTTCCACCTATCAGCCTATAAGATAAAAAATAAGTAATTTACTCCCAAGATGCAACAATAAATAATACAGGCATTGGGCATATGTTACCATTCCAACAGGGAGAAATTGGCCAAAAGAAAGGAGCTACAGGTCCAATGCAAGGCCCAGCAGAGCAGTAATTCAATCTGAAGGCTCCAAAATGATCTTCTTTGACTCCATGATCCACATCCATGGCACACTGGTGCAAGGACTCCCAAGGTCTTGGATAGTTCTGCCCCTGTAGCTTTGTGGGTGCAGCCCCTGTGCATGCTCTCGTGAGTTGGAGTTGAGTGCCTGAGGCTTTGCAGGTTCAGGATGCAAGCTGCTTGTAGATCTACCATTCTTGGATCTGGAGGATGGTGGCCTCTTTCCCACAGCTCCACTAGGCAGTGACCTAGTGGGGGATCTGTTTAGGGTCTTCAACCCTACATTTTTCCTCTACACTGCTCTAGTAAAGGCGTCCTGTGAGGGCTTCACCCTTGCAGCAGGCTTCTGCCTGGTCACACAGGCTTTCTTGCATGTTCTCTGAAATCTAGGAGGGAGCTGCCAAGCCTCCTTCACTCTTGCATTCCATGCACCTGAAGGCTTAACACCACATGAAAGCGACCAAGGCTTACAGTGGCTTATGGTCTCCAAAGCAGTGTCTGGGGCCCTTTGAGCCAAGTCCAGAGCCAGAGCAACCAGAATGTGGGAAGCAGTCACCTGAGGTTGCACAGGGCAGTCGGGCCCATGACTAGGCCTCCAAATCCATTTGTTTTTCTTAGGCTTCTGGGCTTATGATGGGAGGGACTTCCTCAGATACTTCTGAAATGACTTTGAGGCTTTTTTCTCAATAGCTTGGATATTAGCTCTTGGTTCCTTTTTAGTTAGGCTAATCTCTCTAGCAAATGGCCACTCCAAAGCCTGCTTGTGTTATCTCCTGAAAATGACTTTTCCTGTTCTATCACATGGACAAGCTGCACAATTTCCAAACTTTTTTGGCTCTACTTCCCTTTTAAATATAAGTTCCAACTTTAAGTTCTTTCTTTGCTCCTGCATCTGAGTATAGATTGTTAGAAGCAGTCAGGCTACATCTTGAACACTTGCTGCTTGGAAATTTCTTCCACCATATATCCTAAGTCATGACTCTTCGATTCAACATTCTACAAATCTCTAGGGCATGAAGGCAAAGCAGCCAATTTCTTTGATAGGGCATAACATGGGTGACCTTCACTCCAGTTCCCAATAATTTCCTCATTTCCACCTGAGACTCCTCAGCCTGGCCTTCACTATTCATATTTCTATCAGTGTTTTGGTCACTACCATTTAACCACTCTCAAAGAAGTTCCATATTTTCCCTTATCTTCCCATCTTCTGAGTGCTCCAAATTCTTCCAACCTTTTTCTGTTACCAGTTCCAAAGCTACTTCCACGTTTTCAAGTATCTTGATAGCAAAATCCCACTCCCTAGTAGAAATTTTCTGTGTTAGTCTGTGTTACTATAAGGGAATACCTGATACTAGGTAGCTTATATAAATAAAAAGAGGTTTAATTGGCTCAGAGTTCTGCAGAATGTACAGGAAATGTGGTACTGAAATCTGCTTCTTGTGAGGACTCAGGAAGCTTGCAATAATGGTGAAAGGTTAAGGGAAACAGATGTATCACATAGCAAGAGAGACCAACCAAGCAAGTAGAAGGAGCTCCCAGACTTTTAAACAGCCAGATCTTGCATGAATTAATTGAGCAAGAACTCACTCATCACCAAGGAGATGGTGCTAAACCATTCATTTGGGATCCATCAGATAATCCAATCACCTCCTACCAGACCCCACCTCCAACACTGGGAATCATAGTTCAACATGAGATTTACAAGGGACAAAACATCCAAACCATATCAGATAGCAAATACTTACATTGTTGGTGGTTGTCTTTTTTCCCCCTTAATACTATGCCTAAAAATTAGTTGTATGATCAATTTAAAAATCAACAGTAAATAATTACATTCCTGAAAAAAGTTGAGCTTGTATAATAACACATCTTAGAAATTTTTGTTTACCTCTCTTGTGAAACTCTAGAAATATTCATATTAACTCAGAATGTTCTGTTTAGTCTTATCAATAAACATTGATTACATATTAAATGGAATTTGTTTGACAAAAAATAAAAAAAGCATGAGTGTCCCTGGAGATAATTATTATATGGATAAGCAATTATACTCCATATGTATCAAATAATCAAGAAGCAAGCTCAGCTGCTCACTGCTTGTAACAAGAACGAAGTGCAGTGAAAGGAAAATTACTTTATTCCAGGGCTTGCAGTGAGGAAATGGCCAAGGCTAGTGCCTTAAAACCGTTTCAAACTTTAGGCTGGGGAGAGGGGCTTAAAAAGGGAACTTTGAATGGGAGGCATGCTTGAGTGGCACTGGGTACAAGGTCTGTGTGTCTTGTACCAGTGGCTATCTTGAGTTACGGTTAGCCTAGAGTGTGGGCTGGCATCATCTCAACAAGGTTGTTGACTAACTACCTTGAGGTAATCTCTGGAATTTTGTGTCTGGGTCTTCATGCTTGGTCTGTCTCAAAATTAGCTTCTGGAACTTCTAAGAAAGCACAACTTGTAAGTGTGCATGGGGTAAGTTTAACAAGTACACAGTTAGATAAATGTTCATAGTATCAAGGAAGTGTGTGGTGAGAGAGGGACATAGTGTTCCAAAGAAGACTTCAAGGCTATATTTTAAAACTAAGGAGAAAAAAAGAAGGTTTCTGCAGTATGCTTCAAGGTTACATGTGGAGCCTAGGGGGAAAGGAGAAAAAGGAAAGAAGAAAAAGACAATTCTCAAAAGAAGAGATACAACTTGCCAACAAACATATGAAAAATGTTCAATATCACTAATTAACATGAAAATGAAAATTAAAGCCATGAGATACCACCTTTCTCCTGCAAGAATGGCCATAGCTAAAATAATCAAAACATAATAGATGTTGGTGTGGATATCATGAAAAGGGAACACTACACTGCTGGTGGAAGTGTAAAGTAGTACAACTGCTATGGAAAACACTATGGAGTTTCCTTAAAGAATGAAGAGCAAAATAACCATCTGATCCAGCAATCTCACTACTGGGTATCTACTCACAGGACATTTGCATATGCATGTTTATAGCAGCACAATTAGCAATTGCAAAAGTATGGAACCAGCCTAAATGCCCATCAACCAATGAGTAGATAAAGAAAATGTGTTATATGTACATCATGGAATACTGCTCAGGCCTAAAAAATGAAATAATGGCATTTGCAGCAACCTGGATAGAGTTGGAGACCGTTATTATAAGTGAAATAACTCAAGAATGGAAAACCAAGTATTGTATGTTCTCATTTACAAGTGGGGTCTAAGCTATGAGAGTGCAAAGCCATAGAATGATGTAATAAACTTTAGGGACTTGGAGACAAGAGTGGATGAGGGGTGAGAAATAAAAGACTACACATTGGGTACAGAGTACACTGCTCCAGGGTAGGTGCACCAAAATCTCAGAAATTACCACCAAAGAACTTACCCATGTAACCAAAAAACACTTATTCCCCTAAAACTTTTGAAATTAGAAAAGAAAAGAAAATGTTTAATGTATTTTGAAGCTAAAATGCTCATTACAGTATTGGCTATCATGATCCAATGAGAAAACGAGATTACAAAGAACATCTAAAGGGATAAACTTATTTACATATTCTAGTAGCAACTTGAGGGAAAATAAATCCAGTGGATCTTAGAGATAGGATTTCTGGCATATTTCAAAAGTACAAATTCAGCTTTGCAGAGAGAACTTCAATTATTTATTCATTAATCCCCTTGCTCGGTAAATATTTGTTAATACTTCCAGATGACACTATTTCCTTCAAAGCACATGATTAATAATTAATATTTAAACAATAACCGACTTTCTCTAACTTACTATTTTAGTGTTTAATAATTTCCTCCAAAACGTATTATTCATTTCCTTTGTCACTGCCCTACTTGAGAGCCTCCTGAATCTCACGTAAACTGTTCACCAGTGGTCTTCCTATCCTTGGTCTTCTATTACTAAAGTCCATTTCAACATTGCTGTCAAAGTTACAGCTGCATGTGTAAAAATCTGGTCATGCCACTTTTCTGTCTATCATGGTATTTTTACCCTTCGTACCTAGAGAATAAAATCCAGGGCTCCTTACAATTTGGCCACAATATTTATAGTTCTCTATGTTCAACTGTTATCCACTTCCTTCCAAATAACCATATTGAACTTCTCAACATTTTCTCCTTTTTTTTTTTTTGTACAAATCTTTCATTGGACATATAGTTATCCATTTCTTTTGGGTAAACATATAAGAATGAGATGTCTAGGTTGCATATTATGTCTATATTTAATTTTTTTAGTATATTTTATGTTCTCGGGTACATGTGCACAACGTGCAGGTTTGTTACATATGTATACATGTGCCATGTTTGTGTGCTGCACCTATTAACTTGTCATTTACATTAGGTATATCTCCTAATGCTATCCCTCCCCAGTCTCCCCACCCCACAACAGGCCCCGGTGTATGATGTTCCCCTTCCTCTGTCCAAGTGTTCTCATTGTTCAATTCCCACCTATGAGTGAGAACATGTGGTGTTTGGTTTTCTGTTCTTGTGATAGTTTGCTGAGAATGATGGTTTCCAGCTGCATCCATGCGCTTACAAAGGATATGAACTCATCTTTTTTATGGCTGCATAGTATTCCATAGTGTATATATGCCACATTTTCTTAATCCAGTCTGTCATTGAAGGACATATGGGTTGCTTCCAAGTCTTTACTATTGTGAATAGTGCCACAATAAACATACATGTGCATGTGCCTTTATAGCAGCATGATTTATAATCCTTTGGGTGTATATCCAGAAATGGGATGGCTAGGTCAAATGGTGTTTCTAGTTCAAGATCCTTGAGGATTCACCACACTGTCTTCAACAATGGTTGAACTAGTTTACAATCCCACCAACAGTGTAAAAGTGTTCCTATTTCTCCACATCCTCTCTAGCACCTCCATCGTCTCAGCCCAAAATCTCCTTAAGCTGATAAGCAACTTCACCAAAGTCTCAGGATACAAAATCAATGTGCACAAATCACAAGCATTCTTATACACCAATAATAGACAAACAGAGAGCCAAATCATGTGTGAACTCCCATTCACGATTGCTTCAAAGAGAATAAAATACCTAGGAATCCAACTTACAGGGGATGTGAAGGACCTCTTCAAGGAGAACTACAAACCACTGCTCAATGAAATAAAAGAGGACACAAACAGATGGAAGAACATTCCATGTTCATGGATAGGAAGAATCAGTTTCGTGAAAATGGCCATTCTGCCTAAGGTAATTTATAGATTCAATGCCATCCCCATTAAGCTACCAATGACTTTCTTCACAGAATTGGAAAAAACTGCTTTAAAGTTCATATGGAACCAAAAAAAGCGCCCACATTGCCAAGACAATCCTAAGCCAAAAGAACAAAGTTGGAGACATCATGCTACCTGACTTCAAACTATACTACAAGGCAACAGTAACCAAAACAGCATGATACTGGTACCAAAACATATATACATATATAGACCAATGGAACCCAACGGAGCCCTCAGAAATAATACCACACATCTACAACCATCTGATCTTTGACAAACCTGACAAAAACAAGAAATGGGGAAAGGATTCCCTATTTAATAAATCGTGCTGGGAAAACTGGCTAGCCATATGTAGAAAGCTGAAACTGGATCCCTTCCTTACACCTTATACAAAAATTAATTCAAAATGGATTAGAGACTTAAATGTTAAACCTAAAACCATAAAAACCCTAGAAGAAAACCTAGGCAATACCTTTCAGGACATAGGCATGGGCAAGGACTTCATGTTTAAAACACCAAAAGCAATGGCAACAAAAGCCAAAATTGACAAATGGGATCTAATTAAACAGAAGAACTTCTGCACAGCAAAAGAAACTACCATCAGAGTGAACAGACAACCTACAGAATGGGAGAAAATTTTTGTGATCTACTCATCTGACAAAGGCCTTATATCTAGAACCTACAAAGAACTCAAACAAATTTACCAGAAAAAAAAACAACCCCATCAAAAAGTGGGCAAAGGATATGAACAGACACTTCTCAAAAGAAGACATTTATGCAGCCAACAGACACGTGAAAAAATGCTCATCATCACTTGCCATCAGATAAATGCAAATCAAAACCACAATGAGCTACCATCTCACACCAGTTAGAATGGCAATCATTAAAAATTCAGGAAACAACATTTTCTCTTTTAACACCTTTGTGCCTCTGCTCACATTGTTCCTTTAACATGGAGTAGCTTTTCCTCCATTTTTTGCCTGAAATCTCCTATTCATCATTCAAAGCCTGGTTCATATATCACTTTCTCTTTGAAGCAGAGTGGTTGCTCATTCCTTACAATCTTAGGTTTACTATTAACAGGAAAATTAATTTGTAGTACATGAGCCTCCACTCAGTGAAGGAGAGGCTGTTGCTCAAAATGTGTTGAGTGAAATAGTAAAACGAGTTGTAGAAATGTGATGGGAACATTCTAGAGAACATTTATCAAGTCTTGATAAAAGTCCTATATGTGTATTCTTTTTTTGCAATTAAAAGTTTTATTAATATAAATATTTGTGACTCAAAGTTTAGAAACTAGAGAAAATTTAGAGATTTTTAGGAACTATGAGTTTGTGAGTTATTTCATGAACACAGGTTATAAAACTAAAAGAAAATTTTGCTAAAATGTAATTTACACAGTTAATCTGCAGGTGATGAAATTGAGGTTACAGAGGGGCTAATTTATGATAGAATGAGGAGTAGAACCCACATCTTCATACTTGACTTATGCAAAACCTTCTGGTTAGTCCGGAAGCAGTACTTCCAAGGAATCAAGATCAAAGAGTAAATATTCTAGTGTTGTTTATAGTAGAGTGACTCATTGCTAAGGAGGCAATGATTTTAAGATTATTCAGAAAGGAATTTCTAGAGAAAAAGAAAAGGTAGAATTGATTTTCTAAGTGATGTGTATTTCTATGAATATACTTTTTTATATTCTATATTCCCAGAATATAGGAGGCTGTTGAATGCATACATTTTAGATGCTCAAATATAATGTAATACCACAATTTTAATAAATTTTACCATAGGTCCCTCTTCTTCATAAACACTTAAAAATCTATCATATAACTGTACATTTTGCATCATTTTAGTTTGTGACTTTTTCTATGTCTAATAACCTTTATTTGTACTAGATAAATTAGTTTGGGTTGGTGGTTTTGGTAGCAATGTTATTCTTTTTGGTTATTTGATTTTTAAAAAGATTTGTGGCTTCACCTGTGGCAATGTTGTTTTTCATATTCTACTTTTGAAACATGTGTCCTCTAGTGAATCATTTTGATGAGAAGTTCCTGGAGTATGGCTTATTTCTTAATTTACAAGTTTGTTTTGCATCACTCTTGGAACGACAAAGTTAATAAAGGGTGAGGTATATAGACAAAAGTAATGTTTTGGAAAGTTCTGTCACAAGATGCAATGCAACTCCCATGGTGTCTTTTCCTATGAAAACTATAAACAGGGAATACTGAGAAGCTATCAGACATTAGGGACTTTCTTTCTTCTTTCTGCCTTTTTGGGAGTTGGGGTGGATAAGGAATGAATTTGACATTAAGGCAACTAGGGAACAGATAACTTTTACCATTTTGGGTTCCACAGTCCGAAACAGGCATTGTAATATTTCTTTTCTTTTCTTTTTTTTGGGGGGCGGGGTGATGTACAACTTAGACAAGTTGTAGATTTTTCGTGTCTCCTTTCAACGTCATCAGACCACTTATCAAGTTTGCATAAAATACATTTGTTAACAATGTACATAGTTGTCTGAGTTTTCTCTCAGCTAGAAACTGACTGTTTGCAATGGCCCCCATCTTCACAGGTTATGGGGATCTTAATCAGTTTTCAACCTATTTTCCAGAGGCCTTGAGGGTAGAGATGGCTTTTGGAATTTAGATATCTAAACTTAGACTGGTTAGTAAGCCCCAGGCATTGTCATCCTTGGCCACATACACTACTCGCCCTCACCTACCTGTTTTTTTTTTTTTTGTTTTGTTTTTTTGTTGTTGTTGGCAAATGCCAGACACTAACTTTCTTATTCTGAAAACTATACCCAAGGTGAGACACAGGTTAAACAAGATGTTCATTGTCATAACCTCTGAATTTTTAAATATGTTTCCTTTATAGTTTATTTAAAAATGCATTCTTCGCCAGGCACAGTGGCTCATGCCTCTAATCCCAGCACTTTGGGAGGCCGAGGCAGGTGGATCATGAGGTCAGGAGATCGAGACCATCCTGGCTAACATGGTGAAACCCCATCTCTACTAAAAATCCAAAAAAAAAAAAAAAAAAAAATTAACCGGGTATGGTGGCATGCACCTGTAGTCCCAGCTTCTTGGGAGGCTGAGGCAGGAGAATTGCTTGAACCTGGGAGGCGGAGGTTGCAGTGAGCCGAGACTGTGCCACTGCACTATAGCCTTGGTGACAGAGCAAGACTCCATCTAAAAAAAAAAAAGCAAAAATGCATTCTTAAATTGGATTGATTAATGTCATGATAGCTTTCATTTACCTTAAAATATGCAGTGTGGTATTGTGTGTTTGCTATTTGAGTGAGGCCTACATCCCACATGCTAAGAGCATTCTATTCAAGAATTTCAGTCCACAGCTGACAAGCAGGCTTTCTAATGAGAGTTCCATGCTTGATATGGTTTGACTGTGTTCCCACCAAAATCTCATCTTGAATTGTAGTCCCCATAATCCTCACGTGTTGTGGGAGGGACCCAATGGGAGGTAATAGAGCCATGGGGTCAGTTACCCCCATGCTGTTATTATCGTGATAGTGAGTGACTTCTCACGAGATCTGATGGTTTTATTAGGGGCTTTTTCCTGTTGCTGGGTACTTTTCCTTGCTGCCATCGTGTGAAGAATGACATGTTTGCTTTCCCTTCCACCATGATTGTAAGTTTCCTGAAGCCTCCCAGCCATGCTGAACTGTGAGTCAATTAAACCTCTTTCCTTTATAAATTGCCAGTCTCTGGTATGTCTTTATTAGCAGCATAAGAACGTATTAATACAATGCTTTAGCAGGTACTAATGCAAGCACTTATATTACCCATATGTAGCTTATCCATAGATGTTGGAAATATATTCAAAATAAGAATGTTATTAATAGATATTATTCATGAATAGCATGCTATATGGGAAAATGGTTTTTTAGAGGTGAAAATGGTGACTGACTGATCAGCATCATTAATGTAAAAAGAGAGCTCTAATTGGTAAGATTAAAGTTCTTAAGAATATGTGGATTGGTTAAACTTCTTTTAGAGACATAAACATGACCAGGGTATAAGAATCCAGGGAGGCCTGAAGCTTGTAGCAATAAAAGTGATGCTAAGGATGTGAGCCCTAAACAAACTGGTTCTAGCCATTGACTGAGAGAAACTCTAAGGATATGTTTGCGTTGAGTGAATTTTTCACTTCAGATGTTAAAGGGAGCACTTAACTGTACCAAGAACTGGGACTTACTCAAGCTTTAAATAATATTTTGTATGACCTGACTTGTGTCCACTTGTCAATGTATTGGTTAGTCATGTGTACATTTGTGAGAGAATTTGATCTATGATTTGCTTTCTCTATGGTCTGGTAGCCAAATAATATACTGTAAATAACCTAAGAATTATGCATAGTAAATAGACTTAAGATCAGTTCATAATTGTTTAGGGAGCATTTACCAAGCACTAAGTACTTTCCATACATTGTTGAATCTTCAGCTTCCAATGTCTGCACCGAAAAGGTGTGCTCTACAGTAGTCCTCACAACACTGCTAAGAATGCTGTTGTTGTTTGTTTTGGTTTTGATTTTGGTAAGCTCACTGTGAATAATGTGGTGCTTATCGTTGTCATTATTTAGAGAAAGGGAAATAAGATGATCAAATCCATCTATGAGATGGGTAAAATTACCCTGTTTTGCAGATGAGGAAACTAAGTCACAAGGGTACTTAAGTGACTACTCTAGGTCACAGAGCTAGAAAGTGGCCAATTTGGGATTCAGTTGGTATTTGAGTGACTCTAAAAGTCCATTCTTTTAACCATAATATTTTAGTGTATCCCTTAATAGTACTTTGTTGTTAAATGGGAACATTTATGGGCTAGGAAGGCAGTTAAACATTTCTGATAATACAGCATAGTATTTACATTGCAGAGTTTCCTTATGTAGTCAAAAGGTAAAAAAGTAACTTGTCTCATCCTAGGGCATGCTGGATAGCTACCCAGACTACAGGATAATTAGACACCTTTCAAAGAAGTACTTACAGCGTGGAAAATGTCCTTAGGGACTTTGATTCAATGACTGATTTCATGACAATGAAGGGCTCCGAAAGCAGAACGAGGTTCCTTTATGTAGAGTAAAGGAAATAGTTAGGCTAGCACTGGACCTTTTTGGTGCAGACATTGGAAGCTGAAGATTATCTGTACTGATTTTCCCCCTAATCCCCGTTATTGGGTTACTGGTTACCGACCTTAGTATAACTTGAACAATATCGTCTCTGTAACCTTTGTGTTGGCTTATCTTGATCAACTATCAGTGCAAAGTGAGAAGCTGCCTTTCATCTGATTTCCAATGGTGTTAACTAGAAAAAGAGAAACTAAAAAGTTTGCGCTGAGCAGAAATAGGTAGTCAAGGTATTAAAGCACTAACAGTGAACCTAAAAAAGGTATTTGAAGAAAGAAGGATTCCTGGAGAGAAGGTTCACTAAAAAATAGCCTACACCGTAGGACATTGTGAACAAAGAGAGTTGGCTAAAATCTGGATTATTTGCTATGGTACAAAGTTTTTCTGTTTGAACTTCAATGAAAAGTTTTTCGTCAATTTATCCTTGCACTGAAACTTTCCTCTTAAATCTAATGCATCAAAGATCTAGCATTGTTAAGGAAGAAATCCTTGAACTCTAAGCAGGGCTGGAAAAAAAAAAATAGATAATGGTACATAAATCTTCCTCTCTGGAAAAAATAAATAAATAAAGCCAGTTTGACTTTTGGAGACCAGTTAAATCAGTTAGAAGAAGAGAGAAAGAGCTTTCTAGCCAAGGAGGGAGGAGAAAGTGAACAAGGAAGTTGTAAAACACAATACGATTATTTTACAATGGCTTATTAAATGAAAGGAGGTAGCACTTTGCTTGTCTAACATAGATCGTTTCACACGGTGCCACAGTAGAAATAACATCAGCTTTGTGATACACAGACCTCAGTTTAAGGCCTGGCTCTACCACTTTCTACCTGGGAAATTCATGGCAGCTTCTTAACTCCCAGTACTTGCCTGACAGTAGTATTGGGGCCTCTGTGTGACAGTAACCTTCTGTTTGACTTTGGCCAACTTAACCCCTATGTCTCAGAGGCTTCGTCTCTTAAATGGAAATAGTAATGCTTCATTGTTCCTTTCTAGAACATTTTTCTGCACATGGGGACAAAACATACAGAACTAATGTTCCTAGTGGTTTTTGTTCTCTCAAATGAGGATAACAATGAACTCCTATAGTAGTGGCATTTCGAAGATTAAGTCTTAATATATTTAAGGTCCCTAATTCTTAAGCAGACAATAAATGCTACATAATAAGCATGCAGTAAATATTAGAGCTACATTATTAAATTCATGAAAGATCTATTGGTGGCATTAACTTAGTACTTACTTTTGTAGAGAAAAATATATGCCACAGCAGACAACATACAGGAATATCATCTCATATCTGAATTGTGCTTGTGATTTTTCAAAGCATAATCACATTTTAATGGATAAGGGCATGCATACATCATAATTCTCACCTTCCAGAAAAGGAGGATGAGATCCAAAGAACTTTAGTGATGTTAACCAGAGATGATGTAATTTTAAATAGGGAAGTCAGGGCTGGAATCTGAATACCTGAATCCTATCCTAGTGATCTTCCCATTACACCTTTTTCTTGTTTTTGTTTGTTTGTTTGTTTGTTTTGCTGTTCTATAGGTCTGGCATACTTTTCCAGAAATCCTGTGTTAGAGTAAACTATAAGAAGGAGAAATATGCGATCAAATGATATTTTGAAAATCTTATGAGTTTATGATGCGTTCTTATCCTGAATTTATTATTGCAGTTTTTTGAATGTGAAAAAAGATAAATTATCTGTTACATTCAGAGAGGAACAGAGAGAACACACTTGTGCTAAATTGAGTGAACTCGTGCCACTATCAGTTTTGAGTTTTGAACTAATTTCAGACCCATGAAAGTTGAAAATTAACAAAATGCTTTGCTTTTTTCAAAAAAAAACTGAAATTTTTAAAACTCACAAATCAAATTTATCCACTCTAAATAACTATGGAAAGATAAATATTTTGATCAACAAAACAAATTGGAATATAAAAAAAATTATTAAATTTTCTGTGAAACATGTCTATTTAGAATAGAGTAATTGGTTACTGACTCTATATTGTTTAAGAGTGTTGGGATTATAGAATTAAGCCTGAACTGACTTTAATTCCTCAATATAGTTTGTTTCACCTACCCAGTTAAATACCTTAATATTTGATAATTCTTTTTCTTTGCAATATCAAAATACTTTTAGAAAGTAACAGAAATTTACAGCATTGTGTAAATATAATATTTGTCTATTTTAGTTCAGTCCAGCTGAATTTCCATCATGAAGAGTCTGCAATGCCAGGCATGATGCTTTCCCCAGATAACTACAGTCTCTGCCTTTGAAGAATCCAATGTCTGAGCTTTATGCAATAAAAGCTCATAGTTGCTATCATTCATTGACCTCTTGCAATGTA
The DNA here is from genome assembly GCF_043159975.1 of Macaca nemestrina. Lineage (NCBI taxonomy): Eukaryota > Metazoa > Chordata > Mammalia > Primates > Cercopithecidae > Macaca > Macaca nemestrina. The sequence continues at coordinate 44,675,862 of NC_092134.1, read as the reverse complement.
TGAGCTGCTCTGCCAAGAGTTTTGAACATGTTTTCTGATTTAATCCCATTGTCCAAGGTTTTGGAAACAGTGTTTTATTAGCCCAGTTTATAGATGAGGGAACAGTGGCTTAGAATAAGGAACTTATACTGAGATACTAACTTCATAAATGGTTTAATCTATCTGATATGGTTTGACTGTGTCTCCACCCAAATCTCAACTTGAATTGTATCTCTCAGAATTCCCACAGGTTGTTGAGAGGGACCCAGGTGGAGGTAATTGTATCATGGGGGCTGGTCTTTCCCATGCTATTCTTGTGATAGTGAGCAAGTCTCATGAGATCTGATGGGCTTATCAGGGGTTTCTGCTTTTGCTTCCTCGTTTTCTCATGCTGCCATGTAAGAAGTGCATTTCGCCTCCTGCCATGATTCTGAGGCCTCCCCAGCCATGTGAAACTGTAAGTCCAATTAAACCTCTTTTTCTCCCCAGTCTCAGGTATGTCTTTATCAGCAGCATGAAAACGGATGAATACACTATTCTTAATTGATATGCCAACACAAATATAGAGACACATATCAACATATATAAACAAAATGCAAACAAAATTGCTTGCAGCTCTAAGTAGATATAAGTATACTTTTCCTTCTTCAGTGGGAACAAAGGTATCGTAATTGTTGTTTCTGCCTACAGGTTATGCTTCAACATTGGTTATGTGATAGTAGCATCACCGTTGTGCAGAGAAGGCAGTGCATTAGTAATCATAGAGGGGTGCAAAAATCCATCATGGCTAGTAACTCAAATCTCAAATGCTCTGACCTTGACCCTATAGCCTTGGTTTTTATTAAAAAAAAGATTATAACCAAAATTATACTTTAAGTTAAACTTTAGGTTTACTTAAAGGTCTTTAATTATTTTTAATGATTTAAGATCATTAAAGATCTTTAAATCAATCTAAAGTTTGTTAAAGATAATGAAACTTCTCATCTTAACTCTATCTTGTGCTTTTTCTAGGAAACCATAGTAATAAGAAATGCCTCGAATATACTCAGAACTGTATTTTATAAAGGGATCACAAACACACAGTGCCAGAAGACCTTAGACAAGAGTGTATGAAGGGCACAAAGGTAGGAGAGAAATTAGTGAAGACATAGTACTCGAAAAATAATAGACTTTCCCCTCTTGTATTTCAATTTTTGAGAGCGAAAACTTGTGACAGAATATTTAGAAACATATTAGAGATACATAATTTCGTCCTTATTTATTTATTTATTTATTTATTTTTTGAAACAGAGTCTTGCTCTGTCGCTCAGGCTGGAGTCCAATGGCCTGATCATGGCTCACTGCAACCTCTACATCCTGGTCTCAAATTATTCTCATGCCTCAACCTCCCAAGTAGCTGGGACTACAGGCATGTGCCACCATGTCTGGCTAACTTTTTATTTCTTTGTAGAGATAGGGTTTTGCCATGTTGTCCAGGCTGGTCTCAAGCTCCTGGACTCAAATGACCTACCTGCCTTAGCCTCCCAAAGTGCTGAGATTACAGGTGAAAGCCACCATGCTAGGCCTCATTCATGCATTTAAATAGTAAAGTAAGTGATTATGTTATAAATTTGCTAAGGCTTCTGTAACAAAGTAATGCAGACTGGGTGGCTTAAGTAACAGAAATTTATTTTCTCACATTCTGGAGGATGGTAGTCCAACATCAAAGTGCCAGCAGAGTGGTTTTGTCTTCCTTGGTTTGTAGATGGCCATCCTCTTGCTGCCTCATCACAGTGTGTCTGTGCACAGCTGGTGGCTCTCTGTGTATCTAAATTTCCACTTCTTATAAGAAAACCAGTCAGAATGGAATAAAGTCTTCCTCAGTGACCTCATTTTAACTCATTACCTCATGGCCTATCTCCAAATACAGTCACATTCTGAGTTACTGGGTGTTAGGGTTTAAAGATATGAATCTGGATGAGGGGACACAATTCATCCTATAGAAGTGACTTTAATTGCAAAGAGCGTAGTTTCTTTAAATCTAGAATCTAGTGCAACTTCTTCAAAATTTTCACTCTATATAAATTAACCATGATCTAATTTGCTAATGAAATGCATTTATTTATTAAAAATAACATTCCTGAATTAGCTTAAAAGGACAATATACACATATATGTGTACATATTTGAGTATATATAAATGCATACATACACTAAACATATATGTTAAGAGTGTTGGAGAGACAGCAAGGCAGGTATGGTTATAGCTACCTGTTATTCATCCACATATTTACAGCCAAAAGTATAGGTTTTATTTATTGACCAATTAGATGTGGCCAAATGAATAACCAAAATAGTACATTTTCATCATGCTGAAATCTTTCCTTTTAAAAATGCACTTGACTAAGTTTCTCTTTCAGATTAACCTACAATTTTATTTCTACATTCAACTTCATTTTTGGAAACATTTGAATAGACTAAAATAAATTATTTGCGGTTGTACTGTGAGTTCAAAGTAATCTCAAGTACGTTAATTAAGAGATCCCATTTTTGTGGATAGTATTTTCCAAAAACGGCTATAAACAATGTTCCCAGTCCGACAGACCCTTGTAACTTTCCAGCCAAGAGGTAGTTTATCGCTCCTCTAGACACAGTGTTTAAAACTTGATGGGCCTTTGTGAATGCTTGAACAAATAGAATGCAGCAGAATTGATACTATGGGACTTTGGAGAACATGTCATTAAAAAAATATATAGTCTCTCTCTCTCTCTCTCTCTCTCTCTCTCTCTCTCTTTCTTTCTTTTTCTCTATTTCTCATTCTGGAACCCTGAGCAACTATGTAAGAAGTCTGGCTGCCATGATGCCGCCATGTTGGAGGGACCACATGGACATACCATGAAGATACATAGAGAAATGCTCTAGGAACCTCAGCTGTTCCATCTTTCAGCTATTTGAGTCTTCCTAGGCCAAGGGCCAGATATATAAACAAAGAAGACTTGATGATGACTCCAGCCTTAGTCAACGTCTAACTGCAAGCACATGAGAGACTTTCAACCAGAACTATGCAGTGGAGCTGCTCCTGAACTCCTGACCCATAGAAACCATGAAAGATAATAAATGATTGCTTTTTTCCCTAAATGTGTGGTAGCATTTCTCAGTGAAACCATCTGTGCCTAGTATTTTCTTTCTGGAAATGTTTCAAGCTCTAAATTCAATCCTTAATTGAATTTTATATCTATGTATCTATAGACATATACAAATATCTATATATATGCAAGATAATTCAGATAATTCAGGTTCTCTCCTTCTTTTAAAATATGCATTGGCAGTTTGTGTTTGTTAAGGAATGTGTCTAATTCATTCAAATTATTGAATTTATAAGCATAAGCTTCTTCTCAATATTTCTTCACTAGTCTCTAGATATCTACAAGATCTGTAGTGATGTTATTACTCTCATTCCTGATACTAGTAATTTGTGTCTTCTCTTTTCTCTTGGTAATTCTGGGTGGTGGTTTGTTAATTTTACTGATCTTTTCAAAGATTCCAGATTTTGATGTTAATGATTTTTTTTCTACTATTGTTTGTTTTATTTTTCATTGATGTCTGTTCTTGTCTTTATTACTTCCTTTTTTGGCTTTCTGTGGGTTTAGTTTTTTTTTAATTTTTACTGTTTCTTAAGGTGGAAACAGATAAGCAATCTGAGATATTTCTTCTTGTCTAGTGTGAACATTCAATGCTACAGTTTATCTTCTAAGTAGTGCTTCCCCTGCCGCCTACATATTTTGATATGCTATGTTTTTATATTTATTTACTTCAAAATATTTACTAACTTCCCTTTTGACTTCCTTTTCAACATAGGGGATATTAAGAAGTGTGCATTTTAACCAGAAATATCTGGGAGTTCCTGTTGCTTTGCATCAGTGTTAGCCATACGAAGCATTAACATTTGGCATTGTATTTTTCTTTTAGCCATTCTAATAGTCGTCCAATGGCATCTCAATATGATTTTAGTTACATTTCATAAGGGATTAACATGATGGCTAATTTTATGTATCAGCATTATTAGGCTATAGTACCCAGTTTCCTGATCAAACATTTCCTGACCCAGCCATGCCACATCTTCGTGTTTATTCTAGAGAAATACAAACTCCTCTTTCCCAGTTACTCTTTATTTCCTTACCTTCTTAATTTTTTCAAGATCTTTTTTATTGTTAATTTAACTATATTAGTTATTTACTTATTTACTTTTTCTGATGATGATATATACAGTTTAGAAACTTCTGCTTCTCCGTGGCCCTACCTCTAGCATCCAGAGGAGTGCAGAGCACATGGTGGATATAGCATGAAATGTATTGCTTTATAGATAAACAATAACAATGGACATTGTTTGGGAAGAGACAAGGATTAAGAGTATGTAGGATGACTAGGACAAGAATAAATGGCATGTGATGGTAAATGCAGAATGTCTTTGTCTTTACAAAAGTGCAATATTGTTTGTACTTAGACTAAGATGCTGGGATGGAGAGTGGGGGCTGCCCGGACAGAGCTATAATCAGGGAATTCAAGGCCTGCCACTGTCAGTGACTTACTTTGTTTCCTTGGAGTTTTTTCACCCTAACCTGTATTCTGTCTTTCACAAATAAATTTAAGTTTATGTTATCATTTAAAAAACCCCAAGGCATACAAGTATTTTTGGATAAAATGAATATATCTATGAATCTATTGAGAATAAAGGTAGCATGTTAAAACTCCCATCAACATTCTGTTTCTTCACATTCTATTTTAACAGTTTTTATTGCACATACATATACCGATACAATCAGCTTTATTGAAGCATAATTTATGTATAAAAATTTACCAGTTTTAAGTACATGCTTCAGTGGATTTTGAAAAAATGTATAATTTAACCGCAACCTCTGAACCTGACCAAAACATTTTCATTACCTGAGAAAGTTTTATTATGTCCCCTTGCAGTCAGTCTCCTCCCCTAACCTTTAGGACCTGTTAACTGTAGTTTTCTATCACGATAACTTTACTTTTTTCTAGAATTTTATGTAAATTGATTGATATGATTATATATAGTGTTTGTGTTTGGTTTCTTTCACTTATGTTTTCAAGATTCATTTAATTTGTTTCATGAATCAATTTATTTCCTTTTATTTATCATTTCCTTTCCGTGAATCAATTTTATTCCTTTTTATTGCAGAGTAGTTACAATGGACTGAATATTCATGTTCTCCAAAATTTGTATGTTGAAATTCTAACCCCCAATGTGATGGTATTATGAGGTGGGAATGTTGGAAGGTAATTAATTTAAGGCTGGAACCCTCATGAATGGGACGAGCACTCTTCTAAAAGGGATGCCAGAGAGCTCTGTTGCTGTCTTTCAACCACTTGAGAATACAATAAGAAGATGGTAGTCTGCCATTGAGAAGAAGGCCCTCACTGGAACCTGACTATGCTGACACCCTGATTTTGAACTTCTAGCTTCTAGACTGAAATAAATAAATTTCTGTTGTTTATAAGCCACTCAGTCTGTGATAAATTGTTATAGGAGCCCAAATTAAGACCATAATATTCATTATACGTATATACAACAATTTCTTTATTCATTTACAAGTGGATGGACATTTGAGTTGTTTCCACACCTTTTCTTTTTATTATTATACTTTAAGTTCCAGGGTACATGTGCACAACGTGCAGGTTTGTTAACATATGTATACATGTGCCATGTTGGTGTGGCACACCTATTAACTCATCGTTTACATTAGGTATATCTCCTAATGCTATCCCTCCCCCATTCCCCCATCTCGTGACCAGCCCCAGTGTGTGATGTTCCCCACCCTGTATCCAAGTGTTCTCATTGTTCAATTCCCACGTATGAGTGAGAACATGTGGTGTTTGGTTTTCTGTCCTTGAGATAGTTTGCTCAGAATGATGGTTTCCAGAGTCATCCATGTCCCTACAAAGGACATGAACTCATCCTTTTTTATGGCTGCATAGTATTCCATGGTGTATATGTGACACATTTTCTTAATCCAGTCTATCATTGATGGACATTTGGGTTGGTTCCAAGTCTTTGCTCTTGTGAATAGTGCCGCAATAAACATACGTGTGCATGTGTCTTTATAGCAGCGTGATTTATAATCCTTTGGGTATATCTCCAGTAATGGGATGGCTGGGTCAAATGGTATTTCTAGCTCTAGATCCTTGAGCAATTGCCACACTGTCTTTCACAATGGTTGAACTAGTTTACAGTCCCACCAACAATGTAAAAGTGTTCCTATTTCTTCACATCCTCTCCAGCACCTGTTGTTTCCTGACTTTTTAATGATCGCCATTCTAACTGGTGTGAGATGGTATCTCATTGTGGTTTTGATTTGCATTTCTCTGATGGCCAGTGATGATGAGCATTTTTTCATGTGTCTGTTGGCTGCATAAATGTATTCTTTTGAAAAGTGTCTGTTCATATCCTTTGCCCACTTTTTGATGGGGTTGTTTGATTTTTTCCTGTAAGTTTGTTTGAGTTCTTTGTAGATTCTGGATATTAGCCCTTTGTCAGATGAGTAGATCACAAAAATTTTCTTCCATTCTGTAGGTAACTTGTTCACTCTGATGGTAGTTTCTTTTGCTGTGCAGAAGCTCTTCTGTTTAATTAGATCCCATTTATCAATTTTGGCTTTTGTTGCCATTGCTTTTAGTGTTTTAGACATGAAGTCCTTGCCCATGCCTGTGTCCTGAATGGTATTGCCTAGGTTTTCTTCTAGGGTTTTTATGGTTTTAGATCTAACATTTAAGTCTTTAATCCATCTTGAATTAATTTTTGTATAAGGTGTAAGGAAGGGATCCAGTTTCAGCTTTCTACATATGGCTAGCCAGTTTTCCCAGCACCATTTATTAAATAGGGAATGCACCATTTATTAAATAGGAATCCTTCTAAGTAATCTGCTATTTTATTTACTGTTTCTTCTTAGACCCAGTAGCTATTCAGGAGAAGTTGTATGTTTGTTTGTTTGTTTTTTCTTCTAAGTATTTTAGAGTAGGAGTGAACTTAGTTACTTTGAAAATGAGGAGCGAAAAGAATCAGAGAATTACAATCAGTTACAAAGCTGAGCCAATGGAGTGAGTATGAAAAAAAATCTGAGAATAATAGCTGATCTGAGAGGAATAATTTGCACCAGGAGTTAAACTTACTGAGGAAAATTTTAAAAGATGTTGCTGTATACTACATCTTTCTACATCTTCTGATATGGAAGCACTTGGTAGTTCGTGTAAGGACCAATATAATAATACAAGGTTAAAAATATTTATTACATAAAATAACTTTATTTTATAATCTTATTGTAGTATTATATTATATGACTTCATGCACTTATAGAGTAGAAAACATTTGTATAGTTATTTTTCTTTTGCTTAGTTGACTAATTTTAGGTATGTTCTACAAACATATCTTACCTTTATGCTGTCTGTAGTTTATAATTTTACTTCCTGAAAATGATACATGCAATAAGTATTTGGTATTCTCATGCAATACATCTATTTGCCATTCTGTAAAGAATAGCCATGTGTTATTGTTATGAAGATGATATCTCACAAAACTTAAACTGCTCTATTTTCTTGAACTATAGCAGAAGCCAACATAATATAGTGAAAAGTTTATTAACAGTCTCTGTTTTAGTCACCTGTATTTCACTCCTAGATAAATTTCCTTATTTTTTTTAACAAAAAGAAGAGGTTATTCCAAGTCACATTTTCCAGACTAAGTGGTCATGAAATTACCTAAAACAGTATGTTGTAATGCTTTAAGTCACTCTTTGTGGAGTTCCTGAATCAGTAGGTTTGTAGAAGTGCTCAGGAGTCTTTTTCATCTTTGTTTTTTTAATGAATCTGATAGGACTCCTACAGTTAAGCAAGTTTTGGAGTAATTTATTGTGCAATTGTTTAAAACTGGAAGATTACAGACTAAGAGTTACAGTTAATTCTGAACCATCATCAATAATGAAAACAGGATGTTAACTCAAAAAATGAATAAATCCCAGATGTTATATTTTTGGATTCCAAATGGGTTTTACCTTATTTTGTCTATAGTCATATGTTCCAAATTAGAAAACAAATAATCATTTTTCATGCAGATATAATAATTAGATTTAATTGCAAAATCTTTATCAATTATATACAGTTATACCATTACCCTTGGTGCTGTAATTAAGCAGGGGTTGTCAGACACCTCATACAGGAGAGCTCCAGCTGGCATTTGGTGGGTGCCCCTGTGGGATGAAGTTTCCAGAGGAGGAAACAGGCAGCAATTTTTACTGATCTGCAGCTTCCGTTGGTGATATTCAGGCAAACAGGGTCTGGAGTGGACCTCCAGCAAAATCCAGCAGACCAGCGGCAGAGGTGCCTGACTGCTAGAAGGAAAACTAATAAACAGAAAGGAATAGCATCAGCATCATACAACAAGGATGTCCACACCAAATCCCCATCCAAAGGTCACCAACAGCAAAGAACAAAGGTATATAAATGCACGAAGATGAGGAAAAACCAGTGCAAAAAGACTGAACAATTCAAAAACCAGAAGGCTTCTTCTCCTCCAAAGGATCACGAGTCCTCTCCAGCACAGGAACAAAACTGGAGGGAGAATGAGTTAGATGAATTGACAGAAGTAGGCATCAGAAGGTGGATAATAACAAACTCCTCTGAGCTAAAGAAGCATGTTCTAACCCAATGCAAGGAAGCTAAGAACCTTGAAGAAAGGTTAGAGGAATTGCTAACTAGAATAACCATTATAGAGAAGAACATAAATGACCTGATGGAGCTGAAAAACACAGCATGAGAACTTCTTGAAGCATAAACAAGTATCAGTAGTTGAATCAATCAAACAGAAGAAAGTATATCAGAGATTGAAGATTAACTTAATGAAATAAAGGGTGAAAACAAGATTAGAGAAAAAAGAGTGAAGAGGAAAGAACAAAGCCTCCAAGAAATATGGGACTATATGAAAAGACCAAACCTATGTTTGATTGGGGTACCTGAAAGTGACAGGAAGAATGGAACCAAGTTGGAAAATACTCTTCAGGATGTTATCCAGGAGAACTTCTCAAACCTAGCAAGACAGGCCAACATTCAAATTCAGGAAATACAGAGAACGCCACAAAGATACTCTCTGATAAGAGCAACCTGAAGACACATAATTGTCAAATTCACCATGGTTGAAATGAAGGGAAAAATGTTAAGGGCAGCCAGAGAGAAAGGTCTGTTTACCCCCAAAGGGAAGCCTGTGAGGCTAACCGCAGATTTATCTGCAGAAACCCTACAGGCCAGAAGAGAGTTGGTGCAAATATTCAACATTCTTAAAAAAAAAAAAGAATTTCAACCCAGAATTGCATATCCAGCCAAACTAAGCTTCGTAAGTGAAGGAGAAATAAAATCCTTTACAGATAAGCAAATGCTGAGAGAATTTTGTCACCACCAGGCCTGCCTTACAAGACCTCCTGAAGGAAGCACTAAACATAGAAAGGAACAACCAGTACCAGCCACTGCAAAAACATACCAAATTGTAAAGACTATCGATGCTATGAAGAAACTGCATCAACTAACGGGCAAAATAACCAGCTAGCATCATAACGACAGGATCAAATTCACACATAACAATATTAACCTTAAATGTAAATGGACTAAATGCCCCAATTAAAAGACACAGACTGGCAAGTTGGATAAAGAGTCAAGACCCATTGGTGTGCTGTATTCAGGAGACCCATCTCACGTGCAAAGGCACACACAGGCTCAAAATAAAGGGATGGAGGAATATTTACCAAGCAAATGGAAAGCATAAAAAAAAAAAAAAAAAAAAAAAGCAGGGTTGCAATCCTAGTCTCTGATAAAACAGACTTTAAACCATCAAAAATAAAAAAAGACAAAGAAGGGCTTTACATAATGGTAAAGGAATCAATGCAACAAGAAGAGCTAAATATCCTAAATATATATGCACCCAATACAGGAGCACCCAGATTCATAATGCAAGTTCTTTGAGACCTACAAAGAGACTTAGACTCCCACACAATAATAGTGGGAAACTTTAACACCCCACTGTCAATATTAGACAGATCACTGGACAGAAAATTAACAAGGATATTCAGGGCTTGAACTCAGCTCTGCAGTAAGCTGACTTAAACATCTACAGAACCCTCCACCCCAAATCAACAGAATATACACTCTTCTCAGCACCAATTCACACTTATTCTGAAATTGACCACATAATTGGATGTAAAACACTCCTCAGCAAATTTAAAAGAACAGAAATCATAACAAACAGTCTCTCAGACCACAGTGTAATCAAATTACAAGTCAAGATTAAGAAGCTCACTGAAAAACACACAACTACATGGAAACTGAACAACCTGCTCCAGAATGACTATTGGGTAAATAACAAAATTAATGCAGATATAAATAAGTTAATTGAAAACAATGAGAACAAGGACACAATGTACCCAAATCTCTGGGACACAGCTAAAGCCATGTTTAGAGGGAAATTTATAGCACTAAATGCCCACAGGAGAAAGCAGGAAATATCTAAAATTGATACCCTGACATCACAATTAAAAGAACTAGAGAAGCAGAAGCAAACAAATTAAAAAACTAGAAGAAGACAAGAAATAACTAAGTTCAGAGCAGAACTGAAGGAGATAGAGAAATGAAAATCCCTTCAAAAAATTAATGAATCTAAGAGCTGTTTTTTTCCGAAAAGATTAACAAAATAGATCAACTGCTAGTGAGACTAATGAAGAAAAAGAGAAGAATCAGAGAAAAATGATAAAGGGGATATCACCACTGATCCCACAGAAATACAGTCTACCATCAGAGAATACTGTAAACACCTCATGAAAATAAACTAGAAAATCTAGAATAAATGAATAAATTCCTGGACACATACACCCTCCCAAGACTAAACCAGGAAGAAGTTGAATCCTTGAATAGACCAATAACAGGTTCTGAAATTGAGGAAAGAATTAATAGCCTACCAACCAAAATAAGCCCAGGACCAGACGGATTCACAGCCAAATTCTACCAGAGGTACAAAGAGGAGCTGGTACCATTCCTTCTGAAACTATTGCAAGCAATAAAACGGAGGGACTCCTCCCTAGCTCATTTTATGAGGCCAGCATCATCCTGATACCAAAACCTGGCAGAGACACAATAAGAAAAGAAAATACCAGGCCAATATCCCTGATGAATATCAATACAAAAACCTTCAATAAAACGTTGGCAACCGAACACAGTAGAATATCACAAAGCTTATCCAGCACAACCAAGTCGGCTTCATCCCTGAGATGCAAGGCTGGTTCAACATACTCAAATCAATAAATGTAATCTGTCACATAAACAGTACCAATGACAAAAACCACATGATTATCTCAACAGATGCAGAAAAGGCTTTCAACAAAATTAAACACGCCTTCATGCTAAAAACTTTCGATAAACTAGGTATTGATGGAATGTAACTCAAAATAATAAGAGCTATTTATGACAAACCCACAGGCAATATTATACTGAATGGGCAAAAGCTGGAAGCATTCCCTTTGAAAACCAGCACAAGACAATGATGCCCTCTCATACCTCTCCTATTCAACATAGTATTGGAAATTCTGGCTGGGGCAATCAGGCAAGAGAAAGAAACATAGGATATTCAAATAGGAAGAAAGGAAGTCAAATTGTCTCTGTTTGTAGATGACATGATTGTATATTTAGGAAACCCACAGTCTCAGCCCAAAATGTCCTTAAGCTGATAAGCAGCTTCAGCGAAGTCTCAGGATAAAAAGTCAATGTGCAAAAATTACAAGCATTCCTATATACCAATTATAGACAAACAGCCAAATCATGAGCGAACTCCCATTCACAACTGCTACAAAAATAATAAAATACCTAGGAATACAATTTACAAGGCATGTAAGGACCTCTTCAAGGAGAACTACAAACTACTGCTCAGGGAAATAAGAGATTACACAAACAAATGGAAAAACATTTTATGCTCATGGATAGGAAGAATCAATATCATGAAAATGGCCATACTGCCCAATGTACTTTATAGATTCAATGCTATCCCCATCAATGATTGTTGACTTTCTTCACAGAATTAGAAAAAACAACTTTAAATTTCATATGGAACCAAAAAAGAGCCCATATAGCCAAGACAATCCTAAGCAAAAAAACAAAGCTGGAGGCATCGTGCTACCTTACTTCAAACTATACTACAAGGCTACAGTAACCAAAACAACATGATACTGGTACCAAAACAGATATATAGACCAATGGAACAGAACAGAGGGCTCAGAAATCACACCACACATCTACAATCATCTGATCTTTGACAAACCTGACAAAAACAAGCAATGGGCAAAGGGTTCCCTATTTAATAAATGGTATTGGGAAAACTGGCTAGCCATATGCAGAAAACTGAAACTGGACCTCTTCCTTACACCTTATACAAACATTAACTCGATGAATTAAAGACTTTAACGTAATACCTAAAACCATAAAAACCCTAGAAGAAAATCTAGGCAGTACCATTCAGGACACAGGCATGGACAAAGACTTCATAACTAAAACACCAAAAGCACTGGCAACGAAAGCCAAAATTGACAAATAGAATCTAATTAAACTAAAGAGCCTCTGCACAGCAAAAGTAGTCATCAGAGTCAACAGGCAACCTATCAAATGGGAGAAAAATTTTTCAATCTATCAATCTGACAAAGGACTAATATCCAGAATCTACAAGGAACTTAAACAAATTTACAAGAAAAAAACAAACAACCTCATCAAAAAATAGGCAAAGGATATGAACAGACACTTCTCAAAAGGAGACATTTATGTGGCCAACAAACATATGAAAAAAAGCTCATTATTACTGGTCATTAGGGAAATGGGATTCAAAACCACAGTGAAATACCACCTCAGGCCAGTTAGAATGGTGATGAGTAAAAAGTCAGCAAACAACAGATGCTGGATGGGTTGTGGGGAAATAGGAATGGTTTTACACCGTTGGTGGGAGTGTAAATTAGTTCAACCGTTGTGAAAGACAATGTGGCGATTCCTCAAGGATCCAGAACTAGAAATACCATTTGATTCAGCAATCCCATTACTGGATATATACCCAAAGGATTATAAATTATTCTACTATGAAGACACATGCGCATGTATGTTTATTGCAGCACTGTTCACAATAGCAAAGACTTGAAACCAACCCAAATGCCCATCCATGATAGACTGCATAAAGAAAACGTGGTACATATACACCATGGAATACTATGCAGTCATAAAAAAGGATGAGTTTATGACCTTTGTTGGGACATGGATGAAGCTGGAAACCATATTCTCAGCAAACTAATACGGGAACAGAAAACCAAACACTGCATGTTCTCACTCATAAATGGGAGTTGAGCAATGAGAACATACGGACACAGGGAGGGGAACATCACACCCAGGGCCTGTCAAGTGTTGGGGGGCTATAGGAGGGATAGCATTAGGAGAAGTATCCAATGTAGATGATGGGTTGATGGTTACAGCAAACCACCATGGAACGTGTATACCTATGGATCAAACCTTCACATTCTGCACATGTATCCCAGAACTTAAAGTATAATAATAATAAAAAATTCCTAGGATAAAAATTTTAAAAAAGAAAAAAAACGTGTGTGACATCCCCACCCGCTGTGTCTCTTGGTCCTGTTCATGCTATGTAAGTGGGAACATGCTTGTTCCCACTTTGCCTTCCTGCATGAGTAAAAGCTCTTGAGGCCTCCCTAGAAGCAGATGCTGCCATGCTTTCTTTATAGCCCACAGAGGCCAATTAAGCCTCTTTTCTTTATAAACTACCTAGTCTCAGGTATTTCTCTATAACAATGCAAAGATGAACTAATACAATACATCTGTACCATGTAATACTACTCAGCAACCAACAGAAACCAATTAGTGATACTCAGAAACATAAACAAATCTCAAAATACTGTTTACTTTATGGAATTTAAAAAGCCATACAAAAACGGGTACATGTTATCTGATTCCATTTATTTAAAATTCTAACAAATGCAAACTAATCTATAGTGATAAAAACCAGATCAGTCGTGGTTTGGGGACACAGATGGTAAGTAAAATGGAGGAATACAAAAGTAGATGGGAACGTTTTGATGTAATAAACACATTCATTATCTTGGTTACACTGATCGGTTAATTATATAAATTTATACTTATCCAATTATATCCCCAAAAAATTTAAAAAATAATATAAACACTTTTAAAAACACCAAAAAGTGTATAAGAGCTATGCAATGAAAATGTTAAGACTTTTTTAAAAGGTGTAGTAATCTGTGAGGCTTTTTATTAAATTCTAGGCAGAGTGTTTATGGTTTTATTGAATGTGATGCTAGATATCTGAGCTTCCAAATTTTTTATCTCATTTTTTTAAATGTTAGATTCTAGGGTGTATTACATAATAATGGGGATTGGGCTTCTAATGTACTAATCACGCAAATATTCAACATTGTACCCAGTAGGTAATTTTCAACCTTTACCACCTCTTCCACCATCTCCCCTTTTGTAGCACCCAGGATATTAGTTCCATTTTTATAACTGTGTGTACGCATTGTTTAGCTTCCACCTATAAGCGAGAACATGTAGTATTTGATTTTCTGTTTCTGAGTTAGTTCACTTAGGATAATGGCCTCCAGCTCCATCCATGTTGCTGCAAAGAACATGATTTCATTCTTTTCATGGTTGCATAATATTCTGTGGTGTATGTATACCACATTTTCTTTGTCCAGTCAACAGTTAATGAATGCTTAGGTTTCTTCTACAACTTTGTTGTTGTTAATAGTGTTGCAACAAACATACAAGTGCAGGTGTCTTTTTGACTTAACTATTTCTTTTCCTTTAGATAGATATACAGTAGCGGGATTGTTGGCTTAAATGGTAGTTTTATTTTTAGTTATTTGAGATATTTCCGTACTGTTACACAGAGAATGAACTAATTTACATTCCCACCAACAGTGTATAAGCGTTTCCTTTTCTCCATATCCACTCTAGTATAGGTTATTCTATTTTTTTTATATTTTAGTAATAGTCATTCTGACTGGTGTAAGATGATATATCACTGTTGTTTCAATTTGCATTTCTTTGATGTTTAGTGATATGAACATTTTTTCATATGTTCATTAGTTGCTTGTATTTCTTTTGTGAAGTGACTGTTCATGTCCCTTGTTCAGTTTGTAATGAGGTTGTTTGTTTTTTCTCATTGAGTTGTGTGAGTTCCTTGTAGATTCTGGATATTAGTTCTTTGTTGGAGGTATAATTTGAAAATATTTTCTCCTATTCTGTAGATTTTCTGTTTACTCTGTTAACTTTTTTTTTTTCTCTCTCTGTAATTCATACCAGAGTGCACAACAGGAGTCTCTGCTTTAGCTCCTAGGCTCTGGGCAAGACCATACCCAACTCCACCTAATATGAAAGTTATCTCAATCTCATCATAGAGATTTTCAAGGGAAAGGATTCAATATCATGTTAACTTTTTGTTTTTGTTTTTTGTTTTTTTAATTATACTTTAAGTTTTGGGATACATGTGCAGAATGTGCAGGTTCGTTACACAGGTATACATGTGCAATGGTGGTTGCTGCACCCATCAACCCATCGTCATCATTAAGTATTTCTCCTAATGCTATCCCTCCCCTAGCCCTCCACCCCCACGACAGGCCCCAGTATGTGATCTTCCCCTCTCTGTGTCCATGTGTTCTCATTGTTTAACTCCCACTTATGAGTGAGAACATGTGGCGTTTGGTTCTCTATTCTTGTGTTAGTTTGCTGATGGTTTCCAGCTTCATCTGTGTCCCTGCAAAGGACATGAACTCATCCATTTTTTTATGCTTGAAGTTCTAGGGTACGTGTGCACAACGTGCAGGTTTGTTACATAGGTATACGTGTGCCATGTTGGTTTGCTGCACCCATCAACTCGTCATTTACATTACATATTTCTCCTAATGCTATCCCTCCCTCAGCCCTCCACCCCCTGACAGGCCCTGGTGTGTGATGTTCCCTCCCTGTGTCCCAGTGTTCTCATTGTTCAGTTCCCACCTATGAGTGAGAACAGGTGGTGTTTGGTTTTCTGTCCTTGTGATAGTCATCCTTTTTATGGATGCATAGTATTCCATGGTATATATGTGACACATTTTCTTAATCCAGTCTATCATTGATGGACATTTAGGTTGGTTCCAAGTCTTTGCTATTGTGAATAGTGCTGCAATAAACATACATGTGCGTGTGTCTTTATAGTAGCATGATTTATAATCCTTTGGATATATACCCAGTAATGGGATGGCTGGTTCAATCAGTATTTCTAGTTCTAGATCCTTGAGGAATCACCACACTTTCTTCCACAATGGTTGAACTAATTTACACTCCTACCAACAGGGTAAAAGCATTCCTATTTCTCCACATCCTCTCCAGTATCCATTGTTTCCTAACTTTTTAATGATCACCATTCTAACTAGCATGAGATGGTATCTCACTGTGGTTTTGATTTGCATTTCTCTGATGACCAGTGATGACGAACATTTTTTCATGTGTCTGTTGGCTGCATAAATGTCTTTTGAGAAGTGTCTGTTCATGTCCTTTGCCCACTTTTTGATGGGGATTTCTTTTCCTATAAATTTGTTTAAGTTCTTTGTAGATTCTGGATATTAGCCCTTTTTCAGATGGGTAGATTGCAAAAATTTTCTCCCATCCTACAGGTTGCCTGTTCACTCTGATGGTAGTTTCTTCTGCTATGCAGAAGCATTTTAGTTTACTTAGATCCCATTTGTCTGTTTTGGTTTTTGTTGCCATTGCTTTTGGTAAACTCATCCTTTATTATATCTGCATAGTATTCCATTGTGTATATATGCCACATTTTCTTTATGCAGTCTGTCATTGATGGGCATTTGGGTTGGTTCCAAGTCTTTGCTGTTGTGAACAATGCTGCAGTAAACATACATGCGCATGTGTCTTCATAGTAGAATAATTTATAATCCTTTGGGTATATATCCAGCAATGAGATTACTGGGTCAAATGGTATTTCTAGTTCTAGATCCTTAAGGAATTGTCACACTGTCTTCCACAATAGTTGAACTAATTTACATTCCCACCAACAATGTAAAAGTGTTCCTATTTCTCCACATCCTCTCCAGTATCTGTTGTTTTCTGACTTTTTAATGATCGTCATTCTAACTGGTGTGAGATGGTATCTCATTGTGATTTTAATTTGCATTTCTCTAATGACCACTGATGATGGGCTTTTTTTGATGTTTGTTGGTTGCATAAATGTCTTCTTTTGAGAAGTGTCTGTTCATACCTTTAGCCCACTTTTTGTTAGGGTTGTTTGTTTTTTTTCTTGTTAATTTGTTTAAGTTGGAAGTTGGTAAGAATTGCATTGACTCAGCAATAAAAGAAAATCAGTGGCTAATTTTCCTGGTGAGTGTATGACATTGTTTGGTTGTGTGCCCACCCCAAATCTCAACTTGAATTGTATCTCCCAGAATTCCCATGTGTTGTGGGAGGGACCCAGGGGGAGGTATTTGAATTATGGGGGCCAGTCTTTCCCCTGCTATTCTGGTGATAATGATGAAGTCTCACGAGATCTGATGGGTTTATCAGGGGTTTCCTCTTTTGCTTCTTCCTCGACTTCTCTTGCTGCCACCATGTAAGAGGTGTGTTTTGCCTCCCACCATGATTCTAAGGCGTCCCTAGCCATGTGGAACTGTAAGTCCAATTAAACCTCTTCTTCTTCCCAGTCTCAGGTATGTCTTTATCAGCAGTGTGAAAAGAGACTAATATAGTAAATTGGTTCCAGTAGAGTGGGGCATTGCTGAAAACATACCAGAAAATGTGGAAGTGACTTTGGAACTGCATAGCAGGCAGAGGCTGGAACAGTTTGGAGGGCTCAGAAGAAGACAGGAAAATATGGGAAAGTTTGGAACTTCCTAGAGACTTGTGGAATGGCTTTGCCCAAAATGATGGTAGTGATATAAACAATAAGGTCCAGGTTGAGGTGGTCTCAGATGGAGATGAGGAACTTGTTGGGAACTGGGGTAAAGGTGACTCTTGTTATGTTTTAGCAAAGAGACAGGTGGCATTTTGCCCCTGCCCTAGATACTTGTGGAACTTTGAACTGGAGAGAGATGATTTTGGGTATCTGGCAGAAGAAATTTGTAAGCAGCAAAGCATTCAAGAGGTGACTTGGGTGCTATTAATAACACTTGGTTTTATAAGGTATGGAGAGCATAAAGGTTTGGAAAATTTGCAGCCTAACTATACAATAGAAAAGAAAAACCAATTTTCTGGGGAAAAAATCAAGCCGGCTGCAGAAATTTGCATAAGTAGCAAGGAACCTGATGTTAATCCCCAATACCATTGGGGAAATGTCTCCAGGCCATGTCAGAGACCTTCATGGCAGCCCCTCCCATCATAGACCTGGAGGCCCAGGAGCAAAAAATCTTTTCATGGGCCAGGCCCAGAGTTCCCATGCTGTGTGCAGCCTAGGAACTTGGTTCTCTGTGTCCTAGCTGCTCCAGCCATGGCTGAAAGGGGTCAATGTACAACTCGGACTGTGGCTTCATAGGGTGGAAGACCCAAGCCTTCGTAGCTTCCACATGGTATTGAGCCTGTGGGTACACAGAAGTCAAGAATTGAGGTTTGGGAACCTCCACCTAGATTTCAGAAGGTGTATGGAAACACCTGGGTGCCCAGGTGAAAATTTGCTGCAGGCACAGACTGTCATGGAGAATCTCTGCCAGGGCAGTACAGAACGGAAATGTGGGGTTGGAGCCCCCACACAGAGTCCCTACTGGGGCACAGCCTAGTGGAGCTGTGAGAAGAGAGCCACTGTCCTCCAGACCTCAGAATGGTAGATCCACTGACAGCTTGTGCTGTGTGCCTGGAAAAACCACAGACACCCAGCACCAGCCCGTGAAAGCAGCCAGGAAGGGTGTTATACCCTGCAAAGCCACAAGGCAGAGCTGCCCAAGACCATGGGAACCTGCGTCTTGCATCAGCGTGACCTGGATATGAGACCTGGAGTCAAAGGAGATTATTTTGGAGCTTTAAAATTTGACTGCCCCACTGGATTTCAAACTTGCATGGGCCCTGTAACCCCTTTGTTTTGGCCAATTTCTCCCATTTGGAATGGCTGCATTTACCAAATACCTGTACACTCATTATATCTAGGAAGTAACTAACTTGTTTTTTTTATTTTACAGGCTCATAGGTGGAAGGGACTTGCCTTGTCTCAGATGGGACTTTGGACTGTGGACTTTTAGGTTAATGCTGAAATGAGTTAAGACTTCGGGGGACTGTTTGGAAGGCATGATTGGTTTTTAAATGTGAGGACATGATATTTGGAGGGGCCGAGAGTGGAATAATATGGTTTGGCTGTGTTCCCACCAAAATCTCAACTTGATTTGTATCTCCCAGAATTCCCATGTGTTGTGGGAAGGACCCAGGGGGAGGTAATTGAATCATGAGAGCCAGTCTTTCGCCTTCTAGTCCTGTAATAATCATTAAGTCTCACAAGATCTGATGGGTTTATCAGGGATTTCCACTTTTGCTTCTTCCTCATTTTATCTTGCTGCCACCATGTAAGAGGTGTCTTTTACCTCCCACCATAATTCTGAGGCCTCTCAAGCCATTTGGAACTGTTAAGTCCAATTGAACCTCTTCTTCTGCCCAGTCTCAGATATGTCTTTTTTGGCAGCATGAAAATGAACCAATACAGCATAGATGCAAAAATTCTCAACAAAATACTAGTCAATCAAATTCAACACCACATCGGAAAGATAATTCATCATAATCAGTGGACTTTATTCCAGGGATACAAAGATGATTTAACATTTGCAAATCAATAAATGTGATTCATCACATAAACAAAACTAAAAACAAAAGTTACCATCTCAATGGATGCAGAAAAGGCATTTGATAAAATCAAACATTGCTTCACAATAAACACCCTAAACAAACCTCAAAAAACTAGGCATCAAAGGAACATATCTCAGAATAGTAAAAGCCATCTATTACAAACCCACAGCCAACATTGTACTTAATGGGGGAAAATTGAAAACATTCTCTCTAAGAACTGGAACAAGTCAAGGATATCCACTTTCACCCCTCTTATTTAACATAGTACTAGAAGGTCTAGCCAGAACAATCAGGCAAGAGAAAGAAATAAAGGGCAATAAAATAAGAAAAGAGGAAGTCAAGTTATCTCTGCTGATGATATGATTGTACACCTAGAAAACTTTAAAGATTCCTCCAAATGATTCCTAGAGCTGATGAACAACTTCAGTAAAGTTTCAGGATACAAAATCAATGTACAAAAATTCGTAGCATTTCTATACACCAAGAATATTCAAACTGAAAACTAAATCAAAAACTCAATCTCATTTACAATAGCTACAATAGGAATAGATTTAATCAAGGAGGTGAAAAATCTCTTCAAGGAGAACTACACAACATTGCTGAAAGAAATCACAGATGACACAAAGAAATGTAAAAGCAGTCCATGTTCATGGGTTGGAAGAAACGATATCATTATAATTACCATATTGCCAAGAGTTTTAATGCTATTTCTGTGGAACTACCAATGTAATTTTTCACAGAATTAGAAGAAAACAGTCATAAAATTCATATGGAACAACGACAACAGCAACAACAAAAAAAACCTGAATGGCCAAAGCAATGCTAAGCAAAAATACCAAAGCCAGAGGCATCACATTACCCAACTTCAAACTAGACTGCAAGGGTACAGAAACCAAAATAGCAATATAATGGTACAAAAACAGACACATAGACCAAGGGAACAAAACAGAGAACCCAGAAATAAAACCATGCATCTACAAGCAACTGATCTTTGACAAAGTCAACAAAAATAAGCAGAAGGGAAAGGACACCCTATTTAGTAAATAGTGCTGAGAAAACTGGCTAGCCATTTGCAGAAGAATGAAACTGAACCCCTACCTCTCACCATATGTAAAACTTACCTCAAGATGGATTAAGGACTTAAATGTAATGCTTCAAACTCTAAAATTCCTAGAAGAAAACCTAGGAAAATCTCTTCTGGACGTTGGCCCAGTCAAAGAATTTGTTACTAAGACCTCAAGAGCAAATGCAAAACAAACAAACAAACAAAAAACCCCTAAATTAACATTTGAGACCTAATTAACTAAAGGGCTTCTGTACAGAAAAAACAAAAACAAACAAAAAACTATCAACAGAGTAAACAGAAAACCTATCAAATGGGCAAAAATATTTGGAAACTATGCATTTGACAAAAGAATAATATCCAGAATCTATCAGGAACTTGAATCAATAAGATAAAACAAATAAACAGATTAAAAAGCAAGCAAACATGAACAGATATTCTCAAAATAAGATGCAGAGGCATCCAACAAATACATGAAAACATTCTCAACAACACTATTAGATAAAGGCTAATTAAAATGACAGTGATGTATTGTATTAGTTCATTTTGAGTGGTTGTAAAGGAATATTTGAGACTGGATAATTTGTAGAGAAAAGACGTTTATTTGGCTCACAATTCTGCAGGCTGTACACACTTAGTAACAGCACCTACTCAGCTTTTGGTGAGACCTCAGAAAGATTTTACTTATGGCAGGAAGCAAAGGGGGAACAATCATATCATATGGTGAGAGATGGAGTAAGAGAGAAAGGAGAAGATTCCAGACTTTTTTAAACAACCAGTTCCTGTGTGAACTAATAGAGTGAAAACTCATTCATGCCATAGGGAGGGCACCAAAGCATTCATGAGGGATCCACTCCCATGACCTAAACACTTCCCACAAGGCCCACCACCAATACTGGGAATAATATTTGTTTGTTTGTTTGTTTGTTTGTTTGTTTTGAGATGGAGTCTTGCTTTGTTGCCCAGGCTAGAGTACAGTGGCATGATCTTGACTCACCACAACTTCCGCCTCCCAGGTTCAAGTGATTCTCCTACCTCAGCCTCCCGAGTAGCTGGGACTGTAGGCATGCGCCACCATGCCAGCTAATTTTTGCATTTTCAGTAGAGATGGGGTTTCACTATGTTTGCCAGGCTGGTCTCAAACTCCTGACCTCATAATCCACCCACCTTTGCCTCCCAAAGTGCTGGGATTACTGGACTAAGCCACTGCGCCCAGCCTTGGGATGATATTTCAATATGAGATTTGGAAGGGACAAGCATCCAAACTGTATTTAAGATACCATCTCACACCAGTCAGAATGGCCATTATTAAAAAGTCAAAAAATAATAGATGTTGGTGAGGTTGCGGAGAAAAGGGAATGCTTGTACACTCTTGATGGGAATGTAAATTAGTTCATTCCCTGTGCAAAGCAGTTTGGAGTTTTCTCCAAAAACAACAAGTAGAATTACCATACCTAAATTATTGATTTATGAGAATTCATTTAACTTTTTTCTGTGGCTCAGCTGGGGAACACTCATGTATTAATCAGACTTCTCCAGAGAAACAGAAACAATAGGAGAGAGAGAGAGAGAGAAGAGAGAATGAAGAATTGGTGCACACAATTGTAGACACTAAGAAGTCACATGATCTACAGCCTGGAGACCCAAAAAAAGCTGGTGATGTAATTTCAGTTCAAGTCCAAAGGCCTGAGAACCAGGGAAGCCATTGGAATACATTCCAGTCTAAGCAAACCAGAAGACAAGTGTCCCAGCTCAAGCAGGCAGAAAGGAGGGGGATGAATTATTCTTCTCTCTGCTTTTTGTTCTATTCAGGCTCTCAAGGGATTGGATGATGACCAATGACATGGTTTGGATCTGTGTCCTCACCAAGTCTCATGTAGAATTCAAATCCCTAGTGTTGGAGATGGGACCTGGTGGGAGGTGACTGAATCGTGGGAGAAGAGTTCTCATGGATGATTTAGCACCATCCCCCCTTGGTATTGTGTAGTGATAGAATTTTCATGAGATCGGTAATTTAAATGTGTGTAGCACCTCCCTCCTCTCTCTCTTGCGCTTTCTCTGGCCATGTGATATGCCAGCTTCTCCTTTGCCTTCCACTGTGATTGTAAGTTTCCTGAGGCCTCTCCAAAAGCAGAATCTGCTATGCTTCCTGTACAGCCTACAGAACCATGAGTCAATTAAAGCTCTTTTCTGGCCGGGCGCGGTGGCTCAAGCCTGTAATCCCAGCACTTTGGGAGGCCGAGGCGGGCGGATCACAAGGTCAGGAGATCGAGACCACAGTGAAACCCCGTCTCTACTAAAAATACAAAAAATTAGCCGGGCGCGGTGGCGGGCGCCTGTAGTCCCAGCTACTCAGGAGGCTGAGGCAGGAGAATGGCGGGAACCCGGGAGGCGGAGCTTGCAGTGAGCCGAGATCGCGCCACTGCACTCCAGCCTGGGCAACAGCATGAGACTCCGTCTCAAAAAAAAAAAAAAAAAAAAAAAAAAAGCTCTTTTCTTCATAAATTACCCAGTCTCAGGTATTTATTTATAGCAATGTGAGAATGGACTAATATACCCACCAACATTGGACAGGGCAGTCTATTTTACTGAGTCTGCTGACTCAATGCTAATCTCACCTGGGAACCCCCTCACAAACATATCCCAAAGTTTTTAACTTGAGCACTCCATCGCCCAGCCAAATCGACGCATAAAATTAACTACTACATCACATATGATCATAAAGGAATCCATTGGGTTTTATATGGATTCTGTGGTATGTAACCACTGACTGTCACTGAAAATTATGACCAATATAAAAATAAAACCACGACAGGGCGCGGTGGCTCACGCCTGTAATACCAGCACTTTAGGAGGCTGAGGCAGGCAGATCACAAGGTCAGGAGATAGAGACCATCCTGGCTAACACGGTGAAACCCCATCTCTATTGAAAATACAAAAAAATTAGCCGGGCATGGTGGCAGGCATCTATAGATCCAGCTACTCAGGAGGCTGAGGCAGGAGAATGGCATGAACCTGGGAGGCGGAGCTTGCAGTGAGCGAGATCATGCCACTGAATTCCAGCCTGGGCGACAGAGTGAGACTCCGTCTCGGAAAAATAATAATAATAATAATTTTTAAACATACTGTGTGTATTTCACTCATGGCCATAACAGATCCTCTGTTATCTTATACATGGCCCCTTTTCTCCTTTCATTCTAGTATCTTACCTAAAGTTTTAATTTTACTTCATTATTTTTGCCTATTAGGTAAATATGAATTTTGTGTCTTAATGATAGTTGCAAATGCTTTGATTATTATTCTTAAAGACTTTTTACTCTATAGACCCAGAAATTTTGCTTGCAAAATTTGATAAGCAGAAATAGTATCTATAAAAACAAAACCCAATACCATACTTGTAAATTCTGAGCCCTAACTGGTGATGGGATTTAAAAAATTAATAAATGCTTGGTGAATGGTTAAAATAATAAATGATGTTAAATTTTACCTGTTTATTTAAATCTGGTTTAGTACTCTTAATTCTAGAATGTTGAAAATATGATCAAATTTTATCAAGTTCATTTTCCACCTATACTTACATTTGATTGGTTCCACCCCTACCTCCACTTCCTAATGATAAAGGACACAAAATCTCTATAAAGCACCCTTCTAAAAATTCTCTGGAAACCCAAGAGGTATCTCACATGTGCTTATGTGCCAACTTTATTCATTGCTTCCTGTGGGCATTTGCCATTTCTTCCCTCTTTTGTTCAAGGCTTTTTCTACTAGAAACTGTGGTGTCTGCTGGGCTTTGCCAGCTGTACTGGATACTACTGTTGCTTTTCTCAGATTCTACCAGTCAACATTAGTCAGGATATAGGATTGGTTCTTCTGATGATCCCACTCATATTAGCTTGGTGCCTTGGTCTCTTTCTGGACACTACACTCTCCCACTAAATTCCCCTCTCTTCTGCTACCTAGCGTGCCCTGCAACTGCATGGGTGCTGAAGTGGAATGTTATTCCTTTGCAAAGCAGGGAACCTACTTCTTTTTTGGATTAAGCCTTTCTAGAGCTGGTATCAGAGATAGAGAGAAAGACAGAGAGAGAGAGAAAGAGAGATGGTGCAAGAGAGAACAGATATAAAAGGAAAGCACTACTTTGGTAATACCTAAAAGTATTTTTAGAAATTTTGATTTGGGTTCTCTGTTAGTCTGTTTGGGCTGCCATAACAAAATACCATAGACTGGTTGCTTATAAACAGAAATTAATTTTTCACAGATCTGGAGGCTTGGAAGTGCAAGATCAAGGTGCTGATATATTTAGTGTCTGTTGAGGGCCTACCTTCTGTTTCACAAATGGTGCCTTCTAGCTGTGTTCTCACATACTGGAAGGAGTAGAACAACTTTCTGGAGTATCTTTTATAAGGACACTAATCCCATTCATGAGGCCTCCAACCTTATGATCTAATCACGCACCAAGGCACCATCTCCTAGTCCACAGTATTAGTGACTAGGTTTTCAACATATGACTTTTGGAGGGAACAAATGTGCAAACCATCGCATGTTCCTATGTTATAAATCCCAGAGTCTCCCCAGTAAAGTCTTCTGCACGAGACTCTTGGCTCTTGTTGTTGCTGCTCCCATTTCCCCACCTGAAGTGTGGGATTAGGGAAACAGAATAATCTGGTAATTGAATTAACATGATATAGAATAGGAACAATACACCTGTGATGCAAAATGACCCTCACATTGAACTAATTTTATGAAAGCAGTAGCATAAAATCTGAGCTAGAACCACGGAAACATAAACACCATAATTTTTTTCAGAAATCTTGAGAAGGGACATAGTGCTTAAATCTATGAAGCGACTGGGCTAATGTATTCTTATCTAGTTTCTACAAAGCAGGGTGACTCCAGCTGACCTCTGAATTGAATTCATCTCATGATTACCCTTCTTCTATAGTAAGGCAGTTTTGGTACTGGGAAAGCCCATAGTTCCTCACTATCTTTTTCCTTAGAGCCAGTTGCATCCTAGGAGGCTAAGGATTTCTTGTACAGAGACTCCTGAGTGATATGCTGGGTTTCTGGATCATTGGCAGGGGCTTGGTTCTTCTCTTTGATCTGAAGCTTCATTCTCAAACCTGCAGCTAGACAGATATAGAACAGGTACAGATAGTCGCT
Organism: Macaca nemestrina; assembly: GCF_043159975.1. Classification (NCBI taxonomy): domain Eukaryota; kingdom Metazoa; phylum Chordata; class Mammalia; order Primates; family Cercopithecidae; genus Macaca; species Macaca nemestrina. The sequence goes on along the minus strand of NC_092134.1, from coordinate 44,649,753 downwards.
GAAGGAAAGCACTTTGTACAGTAGGTGACCCCACTGATTCATTAAACATATGCGTACAAAACTAAATCTGAACCAGGGTTAAAACTCAGGATTAACCTGGGTCCCTTTCCACCCCTATAAATACTGTGAAAGTTTTTAAAATCAGTAAAGTATACGTATTTTTTTTTTCACCAAATGGTTTTTCCTCCTTGAAATGGGCACCTACATTGCCAAAAGAATCTTTATTAAGAAGATAACATGTTGTGTTTATTAGGGATGCTGAGAAGAGCAATTATTTATTAGAAATAGAAATAGGGTGGCTGAAGAGCTAGTGAATGTACAATCCACTTGTAAGTTCAGGTTTACTCAGACTCTGAAACCAGATGATACTTGAGACAAGATAGACATTTATCACCATTACTGAAGCAGCTTTTGGCAGAATATACTCCCATGCTAAGACATGGACATCAACAGGGAAGAGTCCGTTAAAAGTGTTAGGACTAGGATCCTGCCAGACAAGGAGTCAAGTGTGTTAGATAATATACCCATGGAAATTAGATAAAGCATCAGCATGCGAGTTCTCCATGTTAAGTCAGCAGTGGTTTTCTGGTATGTGTTTAACAATGAACTACTCTTGGGCAGGAGAACAGGAGTATGGTTTGGGGAGGATGGTAGGTAAGGGTAGGAAGAGGAAGAACACCTTGATTTAAATCGCGTGCCAATTTCTCTGGTGTAAATACTCCTACTGTGACCAGTTTCAAGCTACCACAGCAAGATGAACAGGCTCACATATTTTTTGAAGTTTTAACAGTCCATTCTTATGAGCCATTGTGAATCAGCTCCAGCATGCTACAAGTACAGCCACTGAGATCCATAACTCAGGCAGGAATAATGGATCAGGGATCAGGGATTTGGGCAAAGAGACTGGATGAGAAGTTGTATGAATTCAAGCAAAGCATCCAAGTGATATGTTCTTGTGTCCTCCACATGAAAAAGCAAGCTGTGTTACTAAAAATTGTCTGAGCCATGGCCTCTCTGTTCTTTCTGTTAAAGTTAGAACTAGTCTATATGGAGATGGATCAGAGGCAGGTAGAGGCAAGTTGGAGCATCTGCCAGAGTGGGAAACACGGGGCATAAGAGGCACTATAGGGCAGTCCTGTTTTCTTTCTCCTGAGTGATATGCTGGGTTTCTGGATCATTGGCAGGGGCTTGGTTCTTCTCTTTGATCTGAAACTTCATTCTCAAACCTGCAGCTAGACAGATATAGAATACGTAAAGATAGTCGCTGAAGGAAAGCACGTTGTACAGCAGGGTAGTACGTTGCCTGCTTCTAACTAACTTCAAGAATGAAATAATTTGTACAGAAAAAGTCTTCCAATCTCTCTCTCTCACTCTCTCCCCCACTCCCCCTTCCCTGCCCCCAATAAATGTTCTGCCTTCTTCGGAGCAATCTATCATTCCACATGACATCAGTTACAATTATAATATATTATTGCAAGGATATTATTTAGTTCACAGTCTAGAATGATAGGCTAGGAAGTGTCAGTGTTTACATTTGTGAATTTGTCATACAACCCTTGCTTTGTATCATTTTATTTCCAGAAAGAAATTTAAGTTCTAAATAATGGTAAAAAAAAATTCAAAATTACATGATGACTGTAGCTTTCATCACTTACTAAATGAATCTCTTCAAAATAACTGTCCCTAGGATGCCAATCAATTTCTATGTAAGTCTGACCTTTGGATACAGCTTGAGTAATGATACTTGTTTTAATAATCCCTATTAATTTATTATTAGGTAAGAGAAACCCAGGGAAGCCCACCAGAATGTCAATGAAATAGTTGAATATGATATTTAAAGTATCTAAATTTTGTTAGAGAGTGAAACAAAACACTTCTTCATTAGAATATTCCTATTTGAAAATGACTTTTGCTTGTTGTAATGCAATGTTATGTGTATAATTCTAGAAATAATGTTTTCTAAAGCTACATGTCAGCCTGACACCATAAAAATTGTTGGCACGTTTGAAAAACTAGTATACATAAAATTAATTATGTAAAAACACTGGATTTCATGGAATTGGATCTAGTTTGTAAGTGGGCTCCATGTCTCCTGTGTAGAGAAGAAAGATAAATAAATAAAAAATAAAAATATTAATTTAAGAGACACCCTCCCTAAGACTATTACCCATTTATTTTCTTGTTCCAGAACCGGGCTACTTCTGCTTTTTCAGGCCACCAAACCTTCTTCAGCCTGACTGGAGCGTTCAAGTCCAAGCTTGGTTTTGATAACATGCTTTGTTGGTTCCACCCCACCTCCACTTCCTAATGATAAAGGACACAAAATCTCTCTAAAGCACCCTTCTAAAAATTCTCTGGAAACCCAAGAGGTATCTCACATGTGCTTATGTGCCAACTTTATGCATTGCTTCCTGTGGGCATGTACCATTTCTTCCCTCTATTGTTCCAGGCTTTTTCTAGTAGAAACTGTGGTGTCTGCTGGGCTTTGCCAGCTGTGCTGGGTACTACTGTTGCTTTCGTCAGAGTCTACCACTTAAAATTAGTCAGGATATAGGATTGGTTCTTCTGGTGATCCCACTCACATTAGCTTGGTGCCTTGGTCTCTTACTGGACACCACACTCTCTCACTTACATAACGTCTCTGAGGTTCCCCATAAGGCCCTAAGGCTGCAAGGTTTCTCTTCATTAAAAAGTCCAAAGTTCTCCTAAGAGACATATGACCCATAACTGTATTCTCCTGTTGAAAACATTTCTGTCTATTCATACTTCTCATGAATCCACAGGAAATGGTGGCAAGATGAAGGGCACTTTGGCTTCCAAACCATTATATACCATTTATTCACCCCACTGTTTTTTCTAAGAGACTGAAACATAGGCTCAGTGTCCTACTTTCCCTAGATTTTATAGGAAGCTGTCCCTAGAGTACAAACTAGAATTATAATATCTTAAGCTCTTTCTTGACTGCTTTATTTAGAATAACCCCACCCTTAACCATGTCCCAACACGATTCCCTTTTCTGCTTGATAACACCCATTGTTGCCTGGAATATGATATATTCTAGTTATATATTTGTCTATTGTTTGTTTTTATCACTAGAATGTAAGCAGTAGGAGGTCAGGGTTTTTATCTCTCTTGCTCACTGCTCTATCCCTAACACCTAGAGCCATGTCTAGCACACAGTAGGTACTTGATAGTTACTGGATATATAAATAAATGAAAGAACAAGTGAACAGATTTTGGAGGATAGGTTTTAGATCTGGTACTAGGGTTCAAAAATGTGTCTTTGTAGCACCAGAGTTCTCAGTTTAGTAGGTTTGCTAGAGTGAGTAGAGTTTTGAAATGATGTGTGTTATCACAACATATTGTTATGAGCACTTACTAACATGTTGGCCAGATGAGGTTAGAATGCATCCTGATAGAGGTAGATGCACAGTGGAAGCAGAGGAAGGTCTCACTGCTTATGAGGAGGTGTGGAGAGATGATGCCAGGCATAGATTTATAGAAGAGAAAGTGTTTACATTCTAAAGGACTTTCTTTTTGGCAGAGAAGGACACTCTGGCTGAAGGAAATGAATGGTCAAAAGCATAGATGAGGAAGATTCTGGCATTTGAGGAAGATTCTGGCATTTTGGTGCAAAATGTTTGGGATTGGAAGTGGACAGAGATTCCACATAGGGATGCCTTCTAGGGCATCCTTTGCTCCAAGTGACAATGACAAGGACCAGGGTAATAGCAATGGGAGGAGAGAGGAGGTGAAAGAGTAAATAAATATTTTAGAGGTAGACTTCATAGGAGTTGATGATTGACTGGTGTAAAGAAAAACGTAAGAGGAGGAGTGAGGAATGGCAATGCCATTTCTAATGTGAAGAACTGATACACTGGTTTATCCTTAACTGATATGAGTAATACATGGGGTGGCGGGAGCAGGGTTGGTGAGAAAATGAGGAGGAAGAGTTCCATTTCCTGTTAGACATGCCATGTTTGAGATGCTGGTGGCTATGCAGAAGGGGGGGCCTTGAGCTCAATGCAAAAATGGGGCTGTTGATGCAGATTTGGGTGTCATTGCTGAAGTATAGGATTTTATCAGCTCTGTTAGATAGAGGATACAAAACAAGCATAAAATCATCCTAGGTTTCCAGGATGGAACCCTGAGAGATGTGAATATTAAAGAGAAATCTATAAAACAGAAATTGAATACTCAGTTTCATCAGAACCAGAGGAGAAGGAAGGGAGGAGGAATCCTTGCAGAAGGAAAAATGGTCAATCAGCAAATGCCACCAAAGTCAAGAAGATAAAGTTTAGTAACTAGGATTTCTTGGTAATCTTTGCAAGAGCCATTTCAGTGGAATGCTGAGGGTGAGAAAGCAGAGTGAATGCTGTACATTTATATGAATTCATAGAAGCATCCACCATTGTACCTTCGACCCTACCCCATCCAACCCTTCCCATGGAAACATTCTCAGTCCTGCAGAACTTGCAATGAGGTGAATTAATTTAGCACCTTTTGCTCAAGTGAGGACTATAAGAGTGTTCACAAGTTTACACGATGTGACTGCCAGCCTTTTCCTCTTCCTTTAGCATCCTCACAGGTATTTTTTTATGACTGATGAATATCACTTACTGACCAACATGTATCTGAGGAAGTGAGTAAGGTCCAGGAAGTCTTCATTTCTAAAAATGTCAAAAGTTGATGCTGCAATTACCAGTAATAATAATGCATCTTGAAGTGCCCTTAATTTAAGTTTGATTCTATGGTGATGAGATCATCTTCTGTCCCCTGCATAATAAAAAAAATACCTTGATCCTTTCATAAACATAACTTTTCAAAAGCAAAAGGGCAAAAAGGGCACAGACGCTTGTGTATGTCATTGTATAGAAAATACTGAAGGGTCCATAACCAATGGTTAGCAGGAGTAACTCTGGGTAGAGGGTGAGATTACGGGAGGGGTGAAGGGAGAAATTCACTTTTAATTTATCTTCTTCTGCACTGTTTAATGTCTAAATTTTTAAATGGGCATATATTTAGGCAATGCTTGTGTAATTCTTTGAAAGACATGCCATCTTATTAGGAGGGAGACTGTCTTTTCCGTACTTACCCTCACCCAAAATACTACATAGAGTTTATCATGCCTCTGGTTTAAACATGATTTCTACTTGTTGCTAAGTTAATCTTAATCATGAGACTGTTGATGAAGGGGAAAATGTGAGAGAATAACCAAGGATAGAATGAAAATGTCTATAAATACCAGGAGCAAAATCGATGCCCTCTTCAGCAACCAGATGCCCTTTTCACTTCCCCAGAGTGTTGCTGTAATCACTGGGAGCTCAGTAGCAGTACAGATTCCCAGGTCCCACTCTCCCAAACAAACAGGATTCTCTGAGGATGAGTCAAAGAAACTTGCAGGTTTTAGACAGCCCCATTGGTATTTTTTCTTTTTGAGACAAGGTCTTGCTTTATCACCCAGGTTGAGGTGCAGTGTCACAATCATAGCCCACTTTAGCCTTGAACTCCTGAGCTCAAGCAATCCTCCTGTCTCAGCCTCCTGAGCAGCTGGGACTACAGTTGCACAACACCATGCCTGAATAAATTTTAATTCTTTGTGTGGAGACGGGGTCTCACTATCACTGTTGATAATTCTTTTGCACGTCAGAATTTGAGGGTCACTGGCACGTGTTAAAGTGTACTCCTTTGGGAATCTGGGGGCCCGAGTTTTAGTCCTGATGCTCACCATTTATGTGGCCTTGGACAAATTGCTTATTCTCTCAGAATCATTCCCTTTGAGGATTCTCTGAAGAACTTTTTCTCCAAATCAATCTCATTATCTTATTCTTATCTATGCCTGGTCCTACCAAGTAAAAGGAAGGCTTCAATGAAGTTGTGTTTACTGAAGTACACGTAAGTTTCAAACGTTCTTTGTCTGAGCTAATCGAACCCTCAGGTAGTTATTACTGAGGGAGTTCCTGTGCTAATGTCATGGGTGTGGGTCATGGGGAGAATCATTGCTAGGGTGGCAAAAACACAGCAAGTATAAAACTGTCTCCTGTTTCTTCCTATTGTGTAAATATTTGGATGTTCAGTGTCTGTAAAATGGCAGAGGCAGGAGATGGGATTAGTGGAGGAGACATGGGGAAGAGGGAGAGACCTGTAAACATAAAGAAATTCTATTTTTTCATATATTAGTTGGTTGCTTGTATTTTTTCTTTTGAGAAGTGTCTGTTCATGTCCTTTGCCCAGGTTTTAATGGAATTCGTTTGTTTCTCATTGAGTTGCGTGAGTTCCTTGTAAATTCTGGATGAGTCGTTTGTTGGAGGTATAATTTGCAAGTATTTTCTTCTATGCTGTAGGTTTTCTGTTTACTCGGTTAACTATTTATTTTGCTGTGCAGAAGCTTCTTAGTTTAATGAAGTCCCATTTGTATATTTTGTTTTTGTTGTGGAGGCTTGTCTTGCTTCTGTTCTGGCACTGTGGGCCGGATTCGCCATCCATTGGCAACCCAGTGATCAAGAGTCAGCCTGGTGAAATGACCTTGGAGTCACACCCTAATGTGAGGAAGCTGGAGCAAGTGGCTGGAAAATATCAGGACAGAGACTCTCTCCTCTTCTGGCTTTTGCTCTGCCTTTAACCTAGAAAAGAAAAAAAAAGGAAGAAGGGGGTGATGTAGTTTGAATATGTGTCTCTGTCAAAATCTCTTGTTGAAATGTAATCCCCAGTGTTGGATGGGGCCTGTTAGGAAGTGATTGGATCTTGGTGGGGGTGGGCGTTTCTCATGAATGGTTTAATACCATCCCCTTGGTACTGTCCTCACTGTAGTGAGTGAGTTCTCACGAGATCTGGTTGTTTAAAAGTGTGAGGCACCCCCTCTCTTCATCTCTTTCTCTTGCTTTGGCTATTTGATGTGCCTGCTCCCACCTTGCCTTCTGCCATGAATAAAGGCTTCCTGAGGCCTCCTCAGAAGCTGGTGTCATGTTTCCTGTATAGTCTGTGGAACTGTGAGCCAATTATAAAGAAATTAAGCTTCTTTATAAAATACCCAGTCTCGGGCATGTCTTTATAGCAATGTGAGAATAGACTAATACAGGAGGATTTGCTGGGTTTTTGGTATTTCACTACCTAGTAATTCATGAGAATTTCTTTTTTCTTTTTTTTTTTTTTTTGCAGTTGATATGATTATAATCCCAGAAAGTCCAGTCTAGTGACAGAGACAAACATGTAAACTTATCATTACAAAAAGTGAATAATTTGACAGATATAAGTAGAACCCCATGAGAATTTTTACATTTATTTAAACTTACAGTTAATGACATAAAAGTGTGGTTTTATTGTTATGCATAATACTGAATTCAGCACAGCCTGGTATATTATACTCACATACACACACACATATGAATACTACCTGGACATTTCCTAATGGTATGTAGGATAGCAAAGTCCCAGTTGTATTTTGCAAGACATTGTTTTCCTTCTTAACTATGTTTTCTTTTCTTTTCAAGCTCTGGAACTTTTTTTTTTTTTTTTTGAGATGGAGTCTCCCTCTGTCACCCAGGCTGGAGTGCAGTGACATGATCTCGGCTCACGGCAAGCTCCGCCTCCTGGGTTCACGCCTTTCTCCTGCCTCAGCCTCCCGAGTAGCTGGGACTACAGGTGTGTTCCAAGCTCTAGAACTTTTGCCCTCTCTTTCTTCCGCTGTCCATACCTCCCTTTATTTTCATCTCCTTCAAAAATTAGACATATCTAATACTGCTGAACCCCAAGAACATATTTCTATAGGTTGTAGTGATTTCATGCACATGCAGTAGGAAAAAACATTTTAACTATTTGTGAATTTTGTGGTGAGAGGAGGTTGGGTAAAGCAAAATTCAGTTTTGAGTAGAGTGAAGATACTTTATTTGTGAAAAATTCCTTAACACAGTTATTGCTTATGAAAAGGTAAAGTTCAGAGTATGTCTGATGAAAGAGGTGTACACAAAGAAAAAAAATTGCTCTGCTCGGTAGTAAAAAGGACAGCATCCATTGACTAAGCAGGCGGTTCTGAGAGATTGTTAGACTTGCTAACTCCTTGCTTGCCCTGGGTGGTGGCTGACAGGGGTAAAAGACAAGTTCAATGGGGTATGATAAGAGACAGAGTAAAAGACCCTGATTTGCCAAGGTCTGGGATTCAGCCTTAGGGTCCAGGGGAAAGGAAGGAGATGACAACCAGGGAACGTCTGAAAAAAAAAAAGGCATGGCATGTGGCCTTTATTAGTACTAGTAATATCTGACCTTAATTTTTTTTCTTTGTTGTGATTCCTTTATTGATACTTAAATTTATAAGTAAGCCTTATTAATCATTGAAGCCTGCATTAAACTTTGCTGAAGAAGATTTCAAGGCAGCTTTTTAACCACAATTGTACTAAGCTCATGATGAGTGTAGCTGTTTTCTCTTCTGAGGCTGACAGGAAAGTAGTAGCAGCATGCTTTCAAGAGATGCCACCAGTACTTGAATTCTATGAGTTGGCCGGCAACAAAGAAAGTGACTTGAAAGAGCAAGAAGTGAGTAGTGACACCGAAGGTGGGCAAGTGGAATATATAAGCATTCTGCAGGGTTCTTAGTAAAATTAAGGAGGTGGAGTGTGAAAGGAGGCATGCATGACAGCAATTATGCAGGATGGAGAGCTGAATGATTTTTATTTGGAAATTAAAGAAAAGGCCAATTCCAAAGTCCTGAAAACTTGAGGACCCTCAGGTTAGTCATGTTATGTTCTGTCTTTGGAATGCATTACATTTATGAGGATCCATTCTATAAATATGAATGAATATGGCACCTATACATCCTGTAAGTTAATGTTTTTAAATTTTTCTTAAATTTAGGATTATTTTGTTTGAAGTTATTTTACATAATATTATACCCTCTGTGATATTTGGGGGGGGTTAAATTTTATTCAGATATGTAAGACAACATTGGATTGCAATAAAAAAGATGGGTAAAGTTGGAAAGACTGCACTTTTAGACAGCATCTAACTATCTTTTTAAAAATGAATGGAGTTTGCTTGATTGACAGATCTCCTAAAAGGGAATTTCGATGGAAAAACAATCTGACTTTGTAAGCAGTGTGTGCTGTTTTCCACTATTACCCTGGAATTCCGCTGTTGATACAATGCCTGCTTTGCAATCCCAGTTTTTTCTTAGTCACTGCTTTATTCTCCAAAATTCTCTTCAGATTAAGAAATACAAAACCACACTCAGTGACAGTGATTCATGAATAAAAATTTCACAATCCATAGTCTTTCTACAGCTCTTAATTTTTTTTTTCTACTCCTTGAGCTTTTTAGTTTAAAGATAGAGGCACTTCCTTCTGGGAAGATTCAAATTATCTTTTGTCTCAAATTGTTGTCATCAAGCTAAAAATAATCCAATTCATATTGGCCTTTTGCTAGCCCTAACAGTGAGGGTTTTATAGATAATATTCCTGAAGCATAATTGTTTTTAATCCTTTGGGTAAAACATTCTGTTAGTCAATAGTCTGGTTCCTGGGAATGGAAGGTGAACTTAGGAATTAATTGTGGTTGACACTGCGCACCCTCTATCAGTGATTATATCAGAAGCCAGGGGTCTTAAAGGGAGTTATAAATTGGTGCTGCAGGCCTGGCGCCAAGCACAGACAGGGCCTGGCCCTCGGTCATGACAGATGTTCCACTGTTAAAGTGATTTCTGGATGTTGTGACCTATTACCAGCTCCCCTGCCATGAAATGCACAGCCGGTATTGAATAAACTTGCCATTAATTTGTCTTTTGGGCCCATAACTGAGGTAGAATGAAAGAAGTTCCCACTGGCAGGAAGCTTGAAGGAGCATGGACCTCAAAATGTGTGGAAATTAGAAAGAAATAATTAGGAAGAAGGAGGTATTGAGAAAGAAAACTTGGGACATAAAAGATTTCCTCAAAGAGTATCATGATCCTGACAAAGGGAGGCAGCATGGGTGTCACCTGGGAAAGAAAACATCACAGCAGAAAAATCAATGGGAGTCTGGCTGAGAAAGAAAAGAAGGAGGAAGAACAGGTTGGGAACAGGTAACAGAGAAATCAAGAGGTTGGGAAAGAAAGCAGGAGTATGCTTAAGAAGCTTTTGTTAGAAACCATTTCAAGATCTCCCTAACACAGAGTATATACTAATGCTTTCCCCATAGCTGAACTTTTTTTGTAATTTAACTAGCCTTCAAAGTAGAGGTGTTTCCAATAATAATTAAATTATCTATAAAGACATATTATAAATGTTCATAGAATAAATTTTATTATTAGATATGAAAATCGTTTCCCTCCTACTCATCCAGGTTTCAGGACCTAATGGAAAAGAGACACAGAGAATTTTTTTCTTAAATCATTATTAAAAAAACAAATACAGGCCGAGCGCAGAGGCTCATGCCTGTAATCCCAGCATTTTGGAGGGCCAAGGCAGGTGGATCACGAGGTCAGGAGATCGAGACCATCCTGGCTAACACGGTGAAACACTGTCTCTACTAAAAATATAAAAAATTAGCCAGGCATGGTGGCGTGATATTATAGTCTCAACTACTCAGGAGGTTGAGGCAGGAGAATGGCATGAACCTGGGAGGTGAAGCTTGCAGTGAGCCAAGATCGTGCCACTGAACTCCAGCTTGGATGACAGAGCGTGACTCCGTCTCAAACAAACAAACAAGAAACAAAACAAAAATCCTTTGATCCTTACATTTTTTTCTGCCCTACACTTTTTCTAGCAAGCAATTACTTGGCTAAATAATATTTAAAAGTCCTAGAGAAGATTGAGTATAAAAGATAATTGAAGATGATTTAGAGAAAAAGATGAACTCTTTTTGAAATAATAATTCAAATCTGGGAAGTTCAAGTTAATGACCATTTGATACGGGTTTAATTCATCTTCAAAATAATTATTGTAGCTTACCAAATTATCATGGTTGTTTTGAAGTTTTATCTTTTTATTTTTGGTTAACCAATAGAATAAACTGGAATATGCAAGAATAAAGAAAAAAATAAAAATCAAATCTCGTCCTCTTCTCTTTTGCCGTTAAAGTCTTACATGACGAAGGACCAAGGGCATTAGAGTTACACTGGGCGGATATTAGCGAGGAAACCTATAGTAGAGAGGATGAAAACATTTGTGCTCCCCTCTGTTCCTACAGGCCTTAATTCACTAACGTCACCATCAGTGTTTTTCTTAAGTTGGATTTACTGTGTATATTCAATTTTCAATTAACTGCACAGATGTATTTACTTTATGGAATACCTAAAAGTCCTCTGAAATTTAATATCCCAATATTAGGTAGGGCTTTAAGGTCTGAATTTTAATCCCATTATGCAGTTGATATGTCATCACGAAGAAAGTTTGATGAGTATCAGCAGAACATGGCAAAGTTTGACATGAAAAAACAAAATTCAAACATACAGAATATCTAAAATCAAATAGAGCATGATTTAAGTTCTTGATAGTTACATATTATTTCTGCCACTAAAATTATTCCTTCTCATGTATAGACAACCGTCAGTTAACTAAATTCTGGTGTCTGTGACTCACAGATAAATTAGAAGACTATCAAATACTGTAAAATCACTGATAGGTATATTCTTAAGTGGCCAAACATTAGATAATTTTCTAGAATCACTCTTAATCGCATTTTAAAATCAGAGCAATAGTAAAAGAAAAAACAATTCCTTCAAAAGCTTCCAGTTTTTTCAACTTATAATATGATGGGTTATAGTATTATACTTACATTTTTGCAAAAATTGGACAACTTGTGCCAAGATAAATATTGTGCAACCCCCTAAGCTATCATAATGGCTTCAGAAGTAAACTTACAACAAATTTTTAAAAACCAACCCTTTGCAAAAAGTTGCAAGACAGAAATTGCAGTGTATTCATTGCAAGACCAACATTGCAATGTATTCTTGATAGACATTCAATGCATAGCTTAGGAAATATAAAAATAATACATTTTTATTTGTATTTTGGAATAAAATTTAAGAAACAGTTCATAGTTTTTTTATTGATTCAGTTTTTTCTTGGTAGAGAAGAATGATATCAAAAAAGCCTTCTTGACTGCTTTTTAAACATTTATAATAGATAGCAATAGTGTCTGAAGTCTTTTCGTGTTGTACTCTGGGCTATGGTTGGGTCTCCCTAAAAATTTGTTTGGTTGCTCTTGTACTCAAGGTCAATGTGATGGTTAATGTTATATGTCAACTTGACTGGGTTACAGGGTGCCCAGATATTTGGTTAAACATTATTCTGGGTGTGTGTGTGTAAGATAATTCTGGATGAGATTAACTTCCGAATCTGCAAAATGAGTAATGCAAATTGCCCTCCCCAATATGGGTGGTCTCATCCAATCCATTGAGGGCCTAATCAGAACAAAAAGGCTGAGGAAAGGAGACTTTGCTCTCTCCACCTGATGGTCTTGAGCTGAAACTATGGTCTTCTCCTGGCTTTGGACTTGAACTAGAACTACACCATCACCTCCCCTGGGTCTCTAGGTTGCTGACTGCAGATCTTGGGAATTCTCTCAGCCTCTTTAATGCTGTGAGCCACTTCCTTGTAATAAATCTGTGTGCGTGTGTGTGTGTGTGTGTGTGTGTAATGCATGTTGTGTATATTCGTGTTATACACCCACGTTATATATCTATTCAGTTCTGTTTCTCTGGAGAATCATGACTAATACAGTTACCTATTTAGCCTTCTCATGAGATTGTTAACAGGAGCTATGTTGGACTATAAAAAAAACAGTTTCAAAGATTTATGCTCCCTTACTGCAAATTCTCTTCAAGGAGAGAACTCTAAGAGCCATTCCCATTCATGTGCCTCAAAACTCTGTCCCAAGGCAACCCCATTTAAACAGACCATCATAGCAGAGAAACACTACTCTGACCCTCCTACTTCTGGCTCACTTCACATAGCTCTATGTTGTTTGCCTCTGGCTTGGAATCCCAAAATGCTTTTAGCATCTGGCAGCCACTTGCTCAGTTCCCAACTGCTGATATGATGTTGCTGCTGGAGGACTCACTCAGCCTCTGGAAGATTACACCCAGCCTCTGAAAGGCGTGTTTGCTCTTATTTTCAAAGCCCACCAGTCTAGCAGCTTCTGCTAGAGTTGCTTCTGACTTCCTTGGGAGTCTTTACCCTCACATGCATGGATGGATGGACTTCTGGAAACCCTATAATTTCATAATGCTTTAAGAAAAATAAGGGTTCTTTTCTGGTAAATAGATTATATTATTTTTTTCACCAGATTTTCAAAATGTCTAAAATACAATAAATTTGAATATCTACAATGTCCCAGAACCCCCCAGAAGGTCCTTTGTTTTAGAGATTTTATAGGTTTCCTGGTTCTTTAAAGCTTTCTGATTCTTATTCTGCCTTGGGAAGTGACATTAACTCAGTCCAAATCATGCTATGTTGAGCCCAAATTTTCCTCCCCCTTAACTTGGAAGGTTATATAGATTTCTTCCTCAAAAGGCCATACAAAGCCTTCTCAGCAATCTCAGGTTGAGAAAAACAGCTTAAGGTTAAGTATACGTTTGTTTTCCCAAGGAAACAATAGGCTCCAAGCTTTCAGAGTGGGGAATACACACATTTACTATTTTTTCAAGTTATGTGATGCCTTGTTTGTCTTAAGCACACATATAAGTAAAACATACATTTTTCCCACTTCCTCTAAGGTATCTTCCTCCCCTCACCCACATATATTTGGAGATACTAAAGTTCTATGTTAGAGTTTTCAGTGATCTCCAATAAATACTTATTTAGTGCTTCTGTTATGCTAATGCTTAGATTTTTGTAGTTGCATGGTACAGTGCCAGGGAAAGGTACTGCCATATTTTTTTCCCAAATAAAGAAATATTACTGGAAATTGTTTGTGTTCTGCCAATTTGCTGCTATGCCACCGTGATAACTTTTAAGGTTTATCCTTAATCATGTTCCCATTGCCTTAAAGTAGGTTTGGTCCTTATCTGCATGGAGCTGTTAGTCTAGCATAAGAAAATAATAATTTTAAGCAGCAACTATAATAAATAGTGTCCATAAAGTGCAATGGAACAGCAACCTATGGAGTAATTAATTCTATTTCCATGTGTGCAGGTTGCGGGGAGATAGGGCGTTACTTAAAGAAGATGTTTCTCTCTGACATAAACATAATTTGGCCAAAAAGAGTACTAGGGAGAGAAAAGAGAGAAATCTGAAAACTGTAAAATACTCTAAGATTTAAAAATAAAATATAGTAGACATTCTTTCTTAAACTAATGTTTAGAAAACAATTATTGTTTGAATAAGTGTGGCTAAGTGTTCCTATTAAGCAATATCTTCAAGATGCTTATTTAAAGCCAAGAAATTCTGTGCCAATTTTCTTTCAAATTCTGAAGCAACTGTATGCCTTCAATGCCTTATTAGTTTTAATTTTAAACAACAATTTAAGGCATTTTAAGGATTAATTTTTCTTTGGCTTTTGAATTAAATCCATAAAAAATACATAGATAGTAATTCCCTTATTTGTCTAACGTTTATGGAGTATTTTGTATACTCTATCTAATACATATTTACTGTCTTAGGAAAGGATTTAATGCTTTCTTAAATAGAATTTCTACTGCCAGCAACTGTAAGATTTGATTTATTTCAAGAGTCATAATTTAGACTCATTAACACACTCCATACAAAGGGTCATTTTGGAAGAAATTTGTTTCAAATATTAAAGTTGTTGTCATTACTGGATAGAACTTCCTGAAATATCTAGTACTGTATTCCAATAGAATATCAGAACTCTATGTTATCTGAGTCTTCATAGATTAGGGTTATTTTGGACAGTTATTTGCAGAAATATATTTGAAAATATTTATGCACATTTAGCCTCCCTTATTTAAATAACACTTAGATGACCATAAATCTTTGTTGTTTCAAACACTTTCCAGTATTAAGTATTCTCTTTAATAAATTCTTTGCCAATTCATTGTGCGATTTTTTTTATTTTAGGCAAATAAAATGTATGTCTAAAAATACAATAAATGTAAATACCTACAATATACCAATAATGGGGTTAGTACCTGTAACACATGGTCTTAAGGAAAAATAAACTTGTGGACAAAGAATTATAGCATTATTGGTTAGATACTGTAAAAGGAATATGCACAAAATATCAGAGACTCACAAATTATGAAGAACTAAATTCTAGTTAGGAAGGATAGGATATCTAAGAAGGACTACAGAGGAGAGAGGACAGTTGTCAAAGACTCTGGGAGGATAAGGGGAAGAAGAATGTTCTAATTAAAGGCAACATCATGTGTATAGTGAGTGTGAGGCAGGGTAAGAAGTCCCATGGGGCAGGAGATGAGATTCAGAATGAGGGTTGGACCACATGGGTAAGAGCCCAGTGAACCACTTAACCTGAAGAGGAAATGGCTAGGGGCATGTACTACAAAGATCACTTTGTTAACAATAAAAGGGAATGGACCTTTTCCAGAAAACAGTAATGACAGGAATATCAGTTAGTAGTCAATAGGCAATATAAGAGCCTTGACTGGGGTACGTACAATGGAGACAGGCAAGACAGGTGGGATGCAAGAACTGTTTGAAGACGGTGGACGTGACAAGATCTAGTGACCAATGGGGAAGCAAGGAAGGAGGAGACATATTGAAAAAGGAAGAGTGGCAAATAATTCATTTTTTATTTTGGGAAATACAATGAATAGCATTATTAACTAACAGTATTAATACTAATATGAAACTATATAACTATATTACATATATTAAATTACATAAAACAACATTAAATAATAATAATTTTAATTTATTGTTATTATTATTAAATATGGGGTTTTACTATGTTGCCCAGGCTGGCCTCCAATTCTTGGCCTCAAGCAATCCTTCTGCCTTGGCCTCCCAAAGTTCTGGGATTACAGGTGTGAGCCACCCCACATAGCCATTAATACTAGTAGTGTTAGTCAGTATTACTAACTAATCTAGGAAAGATAGAAAGATAAATTTTGGAAGAAGCAAAAATAGTCGGTTTTGGAAAAAGAAGTATTTTATTGGGAAGGGCATGGATGCAGTTTCAATCTTGGTTCTCTGCTTTATTACTTATCAGCTATGAGAAACTTGGGCAAGCTCTTTAACCTCTTGGATTTTTGCTTTTCTTGTTTTCAAATAGGGGAAATTGTATTTACTTTGTATACTTGTTGAAAGGATTAAATGACAAAATGTATGCAAAGTGACCAGCACTTTCCTGAAGTATCAGAAGCACTCAGTAAATGTTATTTTCACTTCTAACTTCTCCCTCTTTTGAATTTGAGAAGCAGTAAAGATCCAAGATATGCATTCAGACAGTAGAGTTGGTGAAAAAAAAAAAAAAAAAAAAAAGAAAGAAAGAAAGGAAAACTCAAAGGAGGAAATCAACCAAAAGGTTCCAAATAATTTTTCAAAATTATTCAAAGTTCTAAATATACTTAAATTCTTCTTTGGGATCATATTTAAATGTACAAATAGAGCATCCAATAAGTGTTTAATGTGACCAATTCCAGAGAAAGGTAATTTGACTATAATTACTACTCTTATTACATTATCTGTGGTTAGGATTTTTTAATCTTGGTCTCTGTGGCTACTTGAGAAATATTTTATATACAGAACAGCTTATTTCTGTGGGTGTATGTGTCCAGTTAAGATAAAATTCGTCTAAGGAGTATTAAAGAAACCAGAGCCACTAATATTAGTTAGAGTAGGAAATGGATTCTAGAAGGTAAATGTGTTCTAAGAGGAGCACATCCAAGATGAGATATAGTTGTGATTGTTTTCTATTGTGGTAAGATATTGGAACAGGGGAAGGAGGGGATGATAGCATAAATAGTATGCAACTGGAAGTTGATAGTGATTTGCTGAGTGAATACATAGACTTATGTTTTATGGAGCATTTTGAAATAAGTATATTTTGGACCATACTGTTCTTCTAAGTCATTATTCACTTATGATTTTTTGTGTTACAAATACAAAAAATAATTTTTCCCATAGAATATCTGAATATTCTACAGATGACTCAATGCTAGGTTAAATCTGAATAGATTAAGATTTGAAAAAACTTTTACCCTTTTTTCTCTTTACTCCCTACCACAAGAGGGCATATATCTCATCTTCTCTTAGAAATTAACAGAAGATATATAGAATGTGGGTTATTTTCAATCTATTCAGTTGTCTATTCTTTCCTGAGATCTGATCGACAGAAAACAAGATTCCCTACCACCTCATGGTTGCCTTCAGAAGGAAAAAGTTCTATTTCTAAAAATTCACATTTAGTATAATAAATTTACCTAGTACCATCTAAAGATTTTTTTCAACCTGTATCAACCCTCTGTATCAAGCAAAGAAGATGAAGAAGATGCCTTTACCATCTCTTCTATCAAATACTTTAGTATCATGTAGTGGTAAACCACCAAAGTGTCAGGGAATGCTGTCTTTCTACTATTTTGCAGTTGGATCAATAAAATGATGTTCAGTCTTCCCACAGAGCATCAAGGTTCTGCCTGTTATGAGCAAATGAGATGTTAACATTCCCTCCAAACTGGGAAGGAGTTGAGAGACCAAAGAATGGTGCAGACAAGTCCAGCTTGGCAAGTAGATGAATTTATTAGGACTTATATGTGGGGCACTCCTGGGTGGTAGCAGGACAGCTCTAGAGACTTGCCCCATTTCTCATCTCTAAGCTGCTTTTAAGCAATTTTCTGGTTCTTTGCCTACTGTGTATATATGTGCAATTAAACTGTTTTCCTTGGTATGTTCCCAGCTATGCTCTGGGATGTTTGGGTTCTCAGGGACACCTGCTCTTTGGCTGGGCATCATGGCCTTGGCTCACCTCCCAGTATCATGGCCTTGCTCACCTCCCAATATTCAAGGTTCAAGCAGCAGATACACATCCTTAAGTAACCTGGTGAGGGACCCATAACACTGCAATCTACCTTATACCTTAGCTCTTCCATTCTTTCTATCAATCTTGTACAAGAGTCCCTGAGTTGGGTGTGAAGAGACAAGTATACAGCCCTATGAGGTATAGCCATGGCTTGTGCATACAGGCAACGTCTACAGTATACACAATAGCATAAAAAGCAGAAGCTAACGACAATTATGATACCTATTAGCAAAACATAACTGCAGTGAGTAGGTAAGGTGTATAAGCAATTTTGAGAATGAGTCAAAGAAACCTAATTGAGTTATATCATGGATTTGAACTGACAAATGATTTAAAGCATCTGTGACATTACTTTCTTCATCAGGGACATAGGTGCAACAAGTAACACCTATTAGGACACAAGTTGTTGGGTCTCTGTCATGTTGGCAATTGGTCCAGGTGGATGCAATCTCCAATGAGTCTGGGTTGCGTTATCTGTGCTGTTGAACCAGTCACTCTAGTTTTATTGTGAGAAAGGCAGAATTTTCCAAGGCATACCATTACCATCTGACAGGGGTAGGTATTCACATACCCAACAATCTGACTGGTTGCTGACTGCAGGTGTAGTTGCAGCCCAGTACAGGAAGACATTACCAGCGGCCATGGGAAGCAGGAACAGCAGCCTATGGGCATAAACACAGGTGTTTAATAGGGCCCTTCGTGGATGTGTCCACTCCTTGTAGCATTACTACTGTATTTCTTCCCGTTGGTCCTATAAGGAGGCTGACACAGGCTTCAGGCCTGGCTTACAGGACCATACATGGCTTCCCTCCCTAGGAACAGACATAATAGCCAACCTGTAAGTTTCAAGCCTTGCCCATGCTATCTGCTCCATAATTGCTCCAGCAGGTACCAGTGCTTCCATGTGTTTGTATCATAAGGTTATCTGACCACCAAGGAGCACAGCTGGAACCAGCTCCGGACTCTGGCAGTCTTAAGGAAAAGCTACTAAAATTACCTGGAAAACAGAACAAAATTATTAAATGTGAAATCTGAAAATAAATATTCAAGATAGCCACCCTAGTATGTGATGAACTAAGAAGGTTAAGGGGCATCAACAATACCCCTTCCAGCTTTAAAATTGCATATTAATGTTGACTCAGAGTCCATTTATTGTATAGACATTTATTGAGAATTACTTATGCACTGGATATGATGAAAAAGAAATACTTTTTTTTTTCACCTCAGAGGCCATATGATTGAGGAAGTGAGAAGAGACATGTACATAAATAATCATAAAGAGTGATGCACAACCCAGGAAAGGTGCATATAAAATACTATATTAACCATGACTTAGGATGAAAAGTGAAAATAATGAAGTACTGTTTCCATTAGTGGGAAATTTGGAACTTGAGAATTTTAAAGTTAGTATTTTGAATGGTAAAGGAAGATAATAAAACCAGAAGCCCCTCAGGGCAGGCACTTGTTTCTTTGCCTATCTAAAGTCAGAGTAAATAATTTTAATTCCTTCTTTTTAAATTATTTAAAGACTTCACTTTTCAGAACAGTTTTAGATGTACAGAAAAGTTGGACATAGTCGAGAGTTTCCATATGTCACCTCCCCTGAAATATACTCACGTATTTTCTCCTATTATTAATGTGGTACATTTATTATAATTAACGAACCAGTATTAGTATGTTACTATTAACTAATGTCTATAGTTTATATTAAGGTTCACTCTTTGTGTTGTACAGTCCTGTGGGTTTTGATAAATGCACAATGTCAGGTATCCACATGACTATATCATTTAGAATAGTTTCATTGCCCTAAAATTCCACTGTGCTTCACTTATTCATGCCCCTAACCCCCACAGGGGTTTGTTTAATTTTACCTTTTTACTTTTAACTTGTTTCTGCTTTTGTATTTAAAGTGTATCTCTTTCAAACAGCACCTAATTGAGTCTTGGATTTTTAACTAGTTTGACAATCAATTACTTTCTAGTATTCCATTCCAGCTCTTGTGACAGTTTTTTAAGCTATGTATCTTGGTATTTTAATTTTAAATTTGTGATTTTTAATAGACTTCATTTTTTAGAGCAGTTTTAGTTTCACAGAAAAGTTGAATGGAAGATACAGAGATTACCAATATGCCCCTGCCTCAACACAGGCACAGCCTCCCCAGTGATGAATATTCCCCACTAGCATTGTACATTTGTTAGAATAGATGAACCTACACTGACACATCATTATCATCTAAAGTCCATAGTTTACATTAGGGTTCACTTTTGGTGTGATATATTTTATGTGTCTGGACAAATGTATAATGACATGTATCCACTATTATAGTATTAGACTGAGTAGTTCACTTTCCTAAAAATCCTGTGCTCCACCTATTCATTCCTCCCTTCCTGCTAAACCGTGGCAAGCACTGATCCTTGGACTCCATAGCTTTGCCTTTTCCAGGATGTCACATACTTGGAATTATATGGTATGTAATATGTTCAGATTGGCTTTTTCACTAAATAATATAAATTTATGCATCCTCCATGTCTTTTCATGGCTTGATAACATTTCTTTTTAGTGCCATATTATATTCTACTGTCTGGAAGTACCAGTTCATTCATTCATACACTGAACAAGTTTTGGCAATCATGAATAAAGCTGCTATAAACAACCATGTGCAGGTTTTTATGTGAACACAACTTTTCAATTCCTTTGGGTAAGTATCAAGGAACATAATTGTTGGATTGTATGCTGAGAGTATGTTTTAATTTTGGAAGAAACTAACAAACTGTCTTAAAAAGTGGATGTATCATTTTGCATTCCCATCAGCAATGAATGAGAGTTCCTGTTGCTTCACAATTTCATCAGCATTTGGTAGTGTCAGTGTTCTGATTTTGACCATCCTAATAGGTCTATAGGTGCAGCTATAATTTTTTTTTTTTTTCATTTGGATGTCCAGTTGCTCCAGAACCATTTCTTGAAAAAACTGTCTTTCCCTTTTGTATTGCCTTTGTTCATTTATCAAAGATCAGTTGACCATATTTATGTGTCTGTTTCTGGGTCTTCTAGTCTCTTGATCTATTTGTTTATTATTTTATGAGTACCACACTGTCTTGGTTACTGTAATTTTATAGTACGTCTTGAAGTTGGGTAGTGTTAGTCCTCCAACTTTGTTCTTTTCCTTCAGTTTTATATTAGCTATTCTGGATCTTTTGTCTCTCCGTATACATTTTAGAAGCAGTTTGTCAATAGCCACAAAATAGCTTGCTGAGATTTTGATTATGGTTATTTTAAATCTACAGCTTCAGAAGTTTTTTATTGCTTCTTTTGGATTTTATACATAGACAGTCTTGTTATATGCAAAAACAGTTTTATTTCTTCTTTCCCAATCTGTATACATTTTAATTTCCTTGCATGTCTTACTGCATTAGCAAGAACTTCCAGTATAATTTTGAAAAGTAGTGGTGAAAGGGAACATTCTTGCATGGTTCCTGATCTTGGAAAAACTTAGAATTTTTCACCATTAAGTATAATGCTAGCTGTAAGTTTTTTTAGGTGCTGTTTACCAAGTTGAGAAAGTTGTCCTCTCTTCCTAGTTTGCTGACAGTTTTTATCATGAATGAATGTTAGATTTTGTCAAGCACATTTTTTGTTTATTAATATTACGTGATTGTTTTTACTTCTTTAGATTGTTGATGTGATGGGTTATATTAATTGATTTTCAAATGTCAAATCCTACTTGGTCATGGTGTATAATTTTTAAAAATGTTAAATTGTTTTTGGTTTTAATTTCTTTTTTTTTTTTTTTTTTTTTGAGATGAAGTCTCCCTCTGTCACCCAGGCTGGAGTGCAGTGGCGCAATCTCGGCTCACTGCAAGCTCCATCTCCAGGGTTCACACCATTCTCCTGCCTCAGCCTCCCTAGTAGCTGGGACCACAGGCGCCCGCCACCATGCCCAGCTAATTTTTTGTATTTTTAGTAGAGACGAGGTTTCA
Source organism: Macaca nemestrina (assembly GCF_043159975.1). Taxonomy (NCBI): domain Eukaryota; kingdom Metazoa; phylum Chordata; class Mammalia; order Primates; family Cercopithecidae; genus Macaca; species Macaca nemestrina. The sequence goes on along the minus strand of NC_092134.1, from coordinate 44,627,869 downwards.
CTGTGTTAGCCAGGATGGTCTCCATCTCCTGACCTCGTGATCCACCCGCCTCGGCCTCCCAAAGTGCTGGGATTACAGGCGTGAGCCACCATGCCCAGCCAGTTTTAATTTCTTAATATTTTATTGAAAATATTTATATCCATGTTCATGAAAGATATTTCAGTGCTGTTTTCCTTTGTTGTAATGCCCTTATCTAGTTTTGATATGATAATATAGATCTTATGAATTAAGTAAGAAAGTGTTTCATCTGCTTCTGTTTTGTTTGGAAGAGATTGTAGAGAATTTGTATATTTTCTTCCTTAAATGTTTGGTAGAATTTACTAGAGAAATCAGCCTTGCTTTCTCTTTTTGCGGTGTTATTGATTATTATTTTAACACCTTTAATAAATGTAGGTCTATTCAAGTTATCTGTTTCTAATACAAAACTCTATTTTGGTAGTTTATTCCTTTCAAGGAATTGATGAATTTTAACTAAGTTATCAAAGAAACTTTGACCTGTTTATAATATTTTTATTATCATTTTCATGTTCATGGACTCAGTAGTGATGACCTTTCTTTCATTTCTGATATTTTATTTGTGCCTTTTCTATTGTATTCTTGGTTAGCCTAGCCAGAGATTTATTAATTCTATCAATCTTTTTAATGAACCAACTTATATTTTTGTTTTCTCTATTGAATTCCTATTTTTAATGCCATTGATTTCAGTTCTAATTTTCATTCTTTCTCTTCTTTTACTTGCCTTCGGCTTGCATTGCTCTCCTTTCTGTATTTTCCTAAGCTTGGGTTATCAATTTCAGATATTTCTTATTTTTCAATACATGTTTTCAGCATTGTGAATTTCCCTTTATGCACTAGTTTTACTGGATCCAACAAATTTTGATAAGTTGTATTTTTATTTACATTTAGTTCAAAATATTCTAAAGTTTTATTACGACTTCTTCCTTGATCCATTAATTTAATTTTTGAATGTTGGACATGTGCTGCATTTTGCATTTTGTATGGACATTTGGGTCCATGATGAATGGCATATATGGCAACGGTCCATAAGCTTATAATATTCCAATTTTTACTGTACTTTCTATGTTTAGATAACCAAATACTTATCATTGTATTACAGTTGCCGACAGTATTCAGTATGGTAACATGCTGTACAGGCCTGGAGCCTAGGAGCAATAAGCTGTACCACAGTTTAGGTATGTAGTAGGTTATACCATCTAGGATTGTGTAAGTACACTCTATGATATTTGCAGGATGACAAAATCACCTAATGATTCATTTTTCAGAATGTATCTCTGTCATTAAATAATGCATGACTGTAATTGTACAGACTTATAGTATTTAGATTTTATTAAATAACCAATTGGATATATATTAAATTTGAATCACAGTAAGTAAATTATCTTTAAAAGGTTATGTATTTTTCATTGTAGGGTAAGAAATACACATTTGTATTCATTCCACCTTTAATGTACTAAAAAATTAGAAAAATTCATTGTATATATTATACCATAGATCATTAATTATGATTCAATGAATTGAAGTCCCTGAGATAAATAATTTAAATTTTCTCTTTAGGCTTCTAGCAAGCTAAGTATATTGCTATAAAAAAGTTTTACTTATAGACTACCTATATTAAATTGTGGCCAGCTCACTATTCAATGAGCTTGTCTTTTGTCTTCTTTCTAATGCCATAACTATATATCTATGTCACATGTATAAATATGTATTATAAAAGTGGTCAGGATTCAACACACATCATTTGTCTTAATTCACTCAAACAAATTAGACCGAAGTCTTCAAAAAAAATCCAGAATTCAATATCATTTAATTTAGCTGTTTAAATGATTATTTGCCTGGCTTTACTAGTACAATAGCTGCAGCTTTCTTTTGCTCATTCACTTCAGCTCTACAAAGTGCCTGCATCCCTGCGTTGTGAGTCCAGGAGTGGAGCTCCCTGTTCCTTCTGGTTTCAGGAACCTTGTATTTCCTCCCCTGCTTGTCTCTTCCTCCCTCTTTTTCTGAAGTTCAAATTACTCGGGCACTGAACAATTTCCTTTATTCTACTTTCAGGAATTATCTCCTGGTTCTGGTTTGTTTACCTGTTATGTGACCTCTTACTTCTCTTGACCTCAGTTATTTGAATGAGGAAACAACTCTGTTTAAAAAATTATGAAAAAAGAACATGAGAGGAGATGTGCTCCTCTGGGAATTTTCTTAGTTCTGTCTTAAGGTTAAGATTGAAATAAAAATGTACAATCTTCATTGGAAACTAAGGCATCCTTTAAAGAAATAAACCTTCTGGAAGGAAAAAAAAAAACCTCCCAGCTATTATGAAATGCTAACTCATAAGTACATTCCATTACAATAAATTATCTAGCCTTTAAAGAGCTTTTAGAATTTCAACAACGAGATTCATTTCTAGGAGGAGAAGAAACTTTTTTCTTTCCGCAACATGATTTCAAATCATTCTTCCTGCCTTCTGTTTTTCACAATCACTGTGAAGTGAAGAATCCCTTTACTTCCTCTGCTGTAGAGGGAAGGAACTAAAGTCATTAATGGTTCTGATGAAATTAGGAAATTCATACTCTCACATCCCCAAAGAGACCTTATTAGTAGTTTTAACAGCTTAAAAGACTTTCTCGACTTCCCTCTGTGTTCATTAAGAAAACACACGAGAAATTCCCATATGGAAAGTATGGATTTTTCTTCCCCCTAATCACATAAAGTCGTTTCTTGTCTTTCCTTTCCTTTCTACTAGAGTGAACCAGATTAAACCACAGGGTACTGCCTGTTTCAGTGCATTCTGGTTTATGTATACCACCAATTAGTTGCCACATGCACGTGTACCAAGATAGTCAGCTCTTATGCTTCTAGAAGTGTATTGACCCCTTCCCCTAAGTATGTATACAGAGCTTTCTGCTAAACTTTCCAGGCACTTTGTCAAAGATTTACTGTCCATAATGAAGATGGAAGAGACTACAAGCACTGAGAGCAAAGCACACAGCTGCTGGGAGAGACATTGCCAAGATAGGAGTAGTTTTGAAGGATAAATGAAGAGATTATGTTACAAGCATGGCTAAGGACTTCTGGAGGGCTGGCAGAGGCTGCACTTTCATATTATAGGTCTCAGAGTTTTATCCTTTTCTAATGAATTGTTTATGGTCCCTGTAGAAAACCAAACAGAATTTTTTCCCCAAAAGAATAATGTTTCATTAAAAGTGTTTGTGGCTTTGAGGTAAACATACATTTTAGGACCTAAGAGAGTCAAGGACAATGATTTTCACAAATAATGTATATATTAGAAATGAATGCTTCGATGAATTTGGCATAGTCACACCATTGTCTTTTCTGCAAATATTTTCTTAAAAAATGATGACTTTTGGGATAGTAGCTTGCTCTGGGGTATATGATTTTAAATAAAATCTAATTCTTGCTTTCATGTTATAGCTGCATTTCTTTTCTTTGAAATAATTTTTTTCCCCAATTTGTGTGGTCCTAGGCTATAATTTGTTGAATTTTTAGTTTTCTTTATGCTATATTTTTTCATTTGTCTTTGAGCATCACTCATAAAAATTAAATTTCAGAAGATGGTACAGATATTTGTAATAAATAGAATGTATACATATTCATGCTAATCTGTACAATTTACATAAATATCTAAATTCTGGGCTTTAGATTTTGTGGTGGTCTATGGAATATTTTTGTTGTGGGCATGCCTTCCCAATTATAATTTTTATTAGACTAACATTAAATTCCATTTCCTTCCTGAAGAATACACACTGGGAAACAGACACAGAGAAGGCAGCGTAGGGTAATACTACACATAAGAGATGCTAAATGTATCCCATAGGAGTAAATGTATATATTCTATATAAATAAGTGAAGCGATGTTGCTGAATAAAGCCCTTAAGAAAATCATTGTAAAAACTTTTAAATCAAGTATCAGTAATTGAGAACATACCATAGTTAATGTAGATATTTGAAAATATATCATGTTTTTCAATTTTTCATAATCATGGTATATCTTTTTTCTGTTTCAATGAATGAAATATATATGTTACTTTAACTTATTTAAAAAACATGTTAGAGGCTTTAATGAATATTGAACTTACTTAGATAGTATTTTAGAAAATAAAGTTACATTTTTCAATAGTGCACACAGTATTAGTCTCTACCAAAGTAATTTTTTAGGTTTATATTCTAAATTAGTTTGTATTCACCCTTAAATGCTTTTTGATATTGGTCTGAACCCAATAAGACAAAAGGCTACTTTTATTCACTGGTTTAATCCTTGCTTACATTTTTCCCCTGTCAAAATGCATTTGCCAGAAATCTTTCCTTCTGGCTATGTATTTATAACAATTACCCTTAGCTGTGTCAAGAATGGTGCCATTTTAACATCTTTACTCCATGTAACACAGGCTATCTTTACAGCCTGTAGAAAGACTCAATTGATACACTCAAAAAATGGTAGAGGCTAATTTGAGAACTATTACCAGATGCTAGGCAGGGAAATATCATAAAAGTCCAGTAGATGCTAGGTAGGAAAACATCATAAATGTTCACTTCTACTGCTCTTCAGCTGATGCTCTGTAAATTACATACCCATTCCTCTTCGCTGAATCTTTAAGTTATGTTGGACAATTAACTCTAATAAGCATTTTTTCTATAACTATTTTTTAGGAGTAAAATTATTGGACACAAATATATTTGATTTTTTTCCTGATAATCTATTTTTTATGTTCTTTAAAAGAGTTGTAAAGTAATTGTGGTTTTTGCCATTGAAAGTAATGGCATCCATTGAATGCCGTAGAAAGTAATGGCAAAAACTGCAATGAGCTTTGCACCAACCTAATACAATACCAAATGAGCATCATCTGTACGTGAAAGTAAAGTAGCAATTTTCACAGAGGGAGTTATAGGAAAGAATCGAATGTGTCTGAAGATACGCACCAACTGGCATTTAGCCCAGAAGACCATGTTTGCAAAACAAAACCAAAAACAAACTCACGAAGACAAAACACTGAAGTTTAGAAACCTGCCTTTTGCTTGGTTAACAATTGTACCATATATTTATTTATATCCCACCTTATTCTAGAAAGTATTTCAAGATGACTAAATGTATTTGTAATCATAACTCAGAACAGACTTTACAAAACTGGGCAGGACATGCATCAAATTTCTTTCCAAGCCAAAGATAGTGGAGATAGCAAAAGCCGCTTTAAAAATCCTTTAATTCCAACTTCTATATGGAGCCTGATCCATCTTAAAGCTGAGCTACAGGTAGAATTAGTCTTCTGGCCTAAATTTTTACATCCCTTTTGGAAAGTAGTTTGGCAAATATATCACGAGCCATAAAAATGTGCCCATTCTCCCCCAGTAATTTCACTTCTGGGAATCCAAAAAATAAATTGTCAAATATAAGGATAATGAATTTTATATATTGAATGTTCATTATGATTTAATTTGTAATATTCAAAACTTATAAACAATATAAATCTCTATCCAAAAAAGAAACATCAGAGAAATAGTATTATATCTACTCATTAGATAGCAATTTGGCCATTAAAGTATAATCAATCACTGCAAAAATTAAAATAATATTGAGTGAAAAAGAAGCATATGAAATACCATGTATAATGTGACTATAATTGTGTTGCAAATGTTATGTATTAGAGAAAAAAAGAAGTAAAGCAGACTAAAATGTTCATGACAACAGTATTAATATGAGGAAAACTATGGATACGCCAAATAAATTACTTTAAGAAATAATTAAGCTTCCAATATCTAAGGAATCTCATATTCTGAAGTAATATCAAGAAACAGAAAAAAATTAATATGAGGAGGCTGCCATCTGGTAAGTATTCCCTGTGTGCTGTGGCTTGTATTAACCCCAAGCAGGACTGCAGAGGAGCATGTGGAGTTCTGCAGTGGGAGCACAGCTGAGAGCAAAGGGAAGAGTGAGCTTATGGGGAGGGGAGATCATGGAAGCTCACAGAATTTGAGAATTAGAGAAGAGTCAACAGCTTAAAGCCAAAAATCAAAATGAGGCATGACTTAAGCAATTTTTGCATGAGGGAGCCCCAAGAAACCAAGAATATCCCACATGCAGGGAACCAGTGAGTGTCAGAGGAAAGGTACCTCCCAAAATTTATGCTGATTCATGCCAAAATTCTGTTACAGGAAAATGTGAACCCAGTCACTAAAATCTGTTTCTACTACCTTATAGATAAGAAATGGAAACTGGCAGAAACAAAGGTAAAGGCCACAGTTAGCTGGAATGAAATCACATAAGTTTGGCATTGAGCATGGGTAGAGAATTCTCTTTGTGTGTGTGTGAACCTGTTATTTTCCAAAACTTTTGTTAAGTATTTTATATATGTTAGTTTATTTAGCCCACATAAAACCCTGCAAAGTACATAATATCATTCCAATTTTACAGAGGAAGAATTTGGACCCCAGAGAAGTCACATATCTTGCCCGGGGGCACACAGCTGGTTGTGGAATTAGGATTTCAATCCAGGTCTCCAAAGAGCAGGTACTTTCTGCTGTTTCTAGTGGGGTTAAGAATAAATGGTCCAGTAGCTTAAGGCAGAGAATGGATAAGATGAATTCTGTATCTCATTATCTATGGAAAGCAATTGAGTTATCTTAACCCATTAACCTATAGGTGGTAACATAAAAAGGAGGTATTCACCCACGTATATTGAGCATACTTGGAAGGTATGTAGGCCTGGAGTCAGACCTACCATGAAAGGTAATATTGATAATTCTAATAGCACTTGTAGAGCAAATTTTAGATTTTGCCTCTAGTCTTGTGAAATTCAGCATCTGATGAGAGATGGGTTGACTCATGTTGACAAAATGTACATGTTTCTAGAGCCCAAATCTTCAAATTTAATCCAGACCAACCCAATCCAAATCAAGTAAATCAAACAAAAACTAAGTATCTTTTACAAACACAGCTGGTGACACTGTTGTGTAATATAGAGTGTGTGGTCAAGCAATAAAACAATTAAGGTCCAAATGTCTACTTACATAGTTATGGAGAAGAAAAATACTGTGCACAGATACATGTGCTTATGATGTATAAGTTTCATATATGTATCTACATATACGTACACATATATATTGTTTATTTAGTAGTTTGCATTTTGTCTCAATTACAGCTTTTGAAGTCAAGAGTGACCTCCTTTTCTTTCCTAAAATTTTACCTATTTCATTGTCGATTTCTTCCTCACTTCTGAAGACTTGTCTCAGTCTTTCAAAATTCATTCCTCTTGGCTTTCAACATTCTTCCCAAATCTTCTATTGGAGTCATGTATTTTAAAAATGTTAACTTCATAATGCCTTGTTATTGATAAATCCACTGATTTTTTTCACTTTTGAAATAGCAAATCTTTAATCAAATGCCTGGTGCTTTGATAAAAGGTTTGATTTATATACTTAGTGGAATGAGGCCATCACATCTTAAAAGAGGAGATTTGAATCGACTAAAGAGTTGGTCAGTTCTCTGAAAGCAACACAATCTAATAAGAGCTTGAATTAGGGTTACTTAGGCCACTCTTCCTATTACTGAAAGGTAATCATTTTTAATAGAACTACCGTAGTAAAACAGCTGAGAAAGCTACTGCCCTTCTTAAGACCGTAACAGCTGACTTCCTTAAAATGTGATAATCACACCTCAAACTGTCTATTCTAGAGTCATTTTCAAACTTAATTAAAATGTGTGACAGGAAAGAATTTAGAAGAGGAAAAACACACGTCATTATCAAGCCTCTCTGTTGAAATGTTAAGATTCTATTTAGTATCCAACATAGTATGGAGCATTATAATTTCCCCTCTTTTTTTTTTTGTTTCTCGTTTCCCCCATACTTGTTCTACCACCCGTTCTCAGAAGATCCTCTCTTCCTAGGAGTGGTAAATACTGTTGTTGTGTATTCTTCTACATCAGCCCACCACGTATTTAACTATTTCCCCTTTGCACAGCGGGTGTATACATTGATTCTTTTCTTAACTCCCTTTCCTTATCCAACACTGGCTCAACATTTAATACCATTTAATACTTCACTCCTGCCAGTCTTCACAGTTTAAAAAAAAATCACCCTTTCATAACCTAAAGTTTCAGGCAGAATTTCTGACCTCCCTGTTTCTGCTTATCCACAATGCTCTGACTCACGGGTTTAATTTCCTACCTTCCAATTGGTTTTGTCTATAGGAGTAGATTTCTTCTTTACAATTCCACTACCCAGTGTAACCTGAGGAAGCAATGACTTTTGGGACTCATGTGACATTTTATCAATCACACATCATTTCAATGGAAGCCCCCTATACTTATCATTACTCTAGTGTTAGTGGTTGCATAACTAGAGTAGCAAAATAACCTATAAGCTAACCTCCATTGGAAGCAGGCATATAACCTGTTACAACCTGTACACTAACCAACAGGCCATTTAATCCTGCTTCCAATGGAGATTAGCTTATAGGTTGTCTGCTATTCTAGTTATACAACCACTTTTTATACCTGACATGAATCATAGCCTTCTATGCTTGAGTTCCACCAAAAAAATATCACTTACATGAGTCAGTTGTGTGTGTAATAGAGTTACTGTATATTCAATATTCAACCAGCTTGAGTTTCTGGAGCTGAAATTCAGCTTGCTCCTCACTTAAAGGTGAAGATGGGATTGGGCAGTTCCTGGGTTAGAAAGCTCTGTGGAAACCATTATCTACTTACCTAATTATTGTTATTTTCTATAACAAACCTCAGGATGGGTTTGGATTGTGTATTACTTTGCCTGGGAATTGTTTTCAAGGAAAATATGTTTACATACCAGGATTCAATAATTCCCAGATGACATCTGGATGTCATTTATTTTATAATGGAGTGAGTTCAAGAAATAAGGGAAATTGACTACCGGTTTACTTAAGAAAACTGTGGTCATGGGGAGGCAATGGAAATGTAAATAACAACTCATTTATTCATTTATCTATTCAAAAAGTGTTTATTAGATGCCTTCTTTGAGTCAAGCAAAGTACAAAATGTTTTGGTGAGACAGTTAATAAAAGGGATGTTGTCTAACTCCCCATGGAACTTGCAGTCTACTGAGAGAAGCACATAATAAATCAGAAAATAGCAAGTAAATGTGTGGTCTATAATTTTCATGAATAACTAATATGAGAAGTTTTTTTTTTTTTTTAATTGACCTTAGCAAGCCATAAGGATGCAGTGGCTCATGCCTGTTATCTCAGCACTTTGGGAGGCTGAGGCTGGAGGATTACTTGAGTCCAGGAATTTGAGACCAGCCTGGGGAACATAGTAAGACACTGTTGTCTATCAAAAATTTTTTTTAAATATTAACTGGGCATGGTGGCACATGCCTGTAGTCCTGCCTACTCTGGAGGCTGAGATAAGAGGCCTTTGATCCCAGGAGGTCTAGGCTGCAGTGATCGCATCACTGCACTCAGCCTGGGGAACAGAGCAAGTCTCTCTCTTAAAAAAACAACAACAAAAAAGGTAAAAAAAAAAAAAAATTGACCTTATTGAAGTGTAATTAATATGCAATGAATTACACCCATTTAAGTGTATAGTTTGATGAGTTTTGATGCTCACCAGTCTCATCAAGATATAAAACATTTTCATCATTCCATAAAGTATTCTTGAATTTTTTACAGTCAACAAATACTCTTACTCAATCCCAAAACCCCAGGCAATAACTGACTTGCTTTCTTTGAGCAAAGATTAGTTAGGCCTGCCTTAGAATTTCACATAAATGGAAACCTACAATACTGTTTTTTGGTGCCTGGATTCTTTCATGCAATGTCATATTTTTGAAAATTTTTTTCATGTTGTCATAAGTATCAGGAATTTGTTATTTTGTATTCCTGAATAATATTCTATTTTAGGTATGTCCCATAATTACCTATTCATCTGTTAATGAACATTTCAATTACTTCTAATTTCCAAGTCTGCTATGACCACTTGTGTACAAATCTTTGTGTGGGCACATATTTTTCCTTTTTCATGGGTAAATATCTAAGAGTGAAGTTGCTAAGTCATATGGTAAAGTTAAGTTTAACTTTATAAGAAATAGGCAAACTACTTTCCAAAGTAGCTATATCATTTTGCTCTCTCACCAGCCATATGTGAGTCCACACAGTTGTTCCACATCCTTGTCAGCAATTGATAATGGCCTTCTTTTCCATTTCAGTTAACTTGATATATGTTTAGGAACTCATTACATTTTAATTTGCATTTCTCTGATGACAAATGACATGAAGCATATTTTCTGTGCTAGTTTGCTATATTTATGTATTTTGTGAAATATATGCTTGCATTTTTTGGCTACTTTTAGTTAGTTGTTTTTTCCCATATTATTGAGATATAAAAGTTCTTCATACAATTTAGATATAAATCATTTGCCATATGTATGCATTGCACATATTCTCCCAAACACCCAGTTTGTAATTATATTTTCATTTTTAATTTTGATAAAGTTCAATTCACCATTTTTTTTAATGATTTATGTTTTTTTCTGTCCTATCTGAGAACTATTTGCCTAGCACAAGGTTGCAAAGATTTTCTTCTATCTTTTCTTTAAGAAATTTCACAGCTCTAGCTTTTGCGTTTAGATCTATGATTCATTTTGAGTAAATTTTTATGTGGCATGAAATAAAGACCAAGGACCATTTTCTCTTCTATATGGATACCAGTTCAGGTTTTTTTTTTTCTATATGGATATCCAGTTCCAGCATCATTCATTGAAAATGCTTTCCCCTGTTTAATTATCTTCACATATTTGTTGAAAATTAATGGATCCTACATAAGTAGGTTCATTTCTGACCTATTTTGTCCCATTGATCTATTTGTCTATTCTTACACCAATACCACACTGTCTTGATCACTGTAGCTTTGTAGGAAATATTGAAATCAGATAGTGTTAAGTATTTCACCTTTGTTATTTTCATAAAATATTATTTTGGCTATTTTAAGCCCTTTACATGTCTGTATAAATTTTAGATGCCTGGGATTTTGATTGGGATTGCGTTAATTTATAGATCAGTTCGTGAAGTATTGACTTTAATAATACTGAGTTTTAGAATTTGTGAACATAACAAATCTCTTTCATTTTCCTCAGCAATATTTATAGTTTTAAATGTACAAACCTTGTATGCATATGTTTTGTTTTTTAAAGCTATTGTAATTGGCATTGCTTTTGCTTAACAAAAATTATTTTCTGAATCTTTGTTGATAGTAGGTGATTTTAATGTTTATCGGAAGCGATATGTTTTGCAAGTTTCCAGTATCATGGCATATTTGTATATCATATACAAGTCTAGCTGCTTTGTGGTCATCTAATAAGCATAGCACCTCTAAAGTGCAGTAATTATGTACACTTCCACTGTTGACAACATATACATAGAATAAAATTAATCTGTTTCATGCTATTCTACTCATGATTTGAGCTGTTTATTTCAGTGTTTCTTCTACAAACTTTTCTGACTGCATACTCCCTCCTACTAATAGAATATTTTATTTATTTATTTATTTATTTATTTATTTATTTTCTTAGAAACAGTGTCTTGCTCTGTTGCCCAGGGTGGAGTACTGTGGCATGATTATAGCTCACTGCAGCCTGCTGCTTTGAGCTATAATCATGCCACAGTACTCCACCCTGGACAACAGACAAGGTCTCACACTGTTGCCCAGGCTAGAGAGCAGCGGTGCAATCACAGCTCACTGCAGCATCAACCTCCCAGGCTCAGGCGATCCTCCCACCTCAATCTCCCAAGCACATCACTAAGCTCAGCTAGTTTTTGTGTTTTTAGTTGCCCAGGCCGGTCTCGAACTCCTGAGCTCTAGCAAGCCACCTGTCTCAGCCTCCCAAAGTGCTGGGATTACAGATGTGAGCTCCCACACTCGACCTCTAGTTGAACTTTTTTTTTTAACACAAATCCTTATATGTGTATCTTGGGGAACATATTTATAAATTATATATACATAATCTTTTACTAATGTGTTATGTAAATGACATTAAAAAACTGACATTTTAAAACTTCAGGGTAAAGTGTGTAAACCACATTTTAAAGTGTATTATCAGTAGTGATGAATTTATGTTATTTCTTAAAGCACAAAATACATATGGAAAAAGTTTCTTTGTTAACAACTGTAGTTATAAATCCATTGTTTAAAATACTCTTCTTGATAATTTGAATTTTGTTGGCTGACTTCTTGTCAAATTAGATTAAGGTGTCCTTGTCATTAGTCTCATATTACTAGTGAACAGCTTGTTCTAGGAGTAGCGAAGAGTCAGCTCTGCCATTCTTTTTGTAGTTTGCTTGGGCTTGCATTAGTAGCAATATTCTCAATTTATAACGTACTTGCTAGAATCTTTTAAAACCATTTGTTTATTCTGTAAAGTTACTTTCAGCTAAATCTAGGTAATTTAATTGGTAAATACAATCACTGAGCTTACTTAAACTACAACAGGCTGAAAATTAACAATTGAATGAAGGGCATTGTTTCAGAATAGGATCCCTTGCTAGTGGGCCTCATATACATAGCAAGTGACAACACCAGTTCAAGTGTATATCAGTAAACCTTCACTTCCTTTTTAGCTGTTTCCATTAAAAGTGAATACAAGTAAAAATTGTAATTACTTTCTATATGTCAATAGGTCAACTTGGCATTGTCTGACATACAACGACGCCACTCCCCTTGGAAGACCAATGATTTAGACCCCATTTCTACCAAGTCCACATCATTGCATTTGATTCCTCTAACAGCCAGCATGTTTCACAAAGAAATAAAATAAGGGAAAATAAAATGATAAACTATAAATCAAACAATATCCTCTATTCTACAGCTCTCTGTTGTAGCCAGCTGAATAATAATATGTTTTATTGGTCATAAAATAAGAATGAAGTTTGGATACTCTTTACAGTCCTACAAGTTTGGGAATAAAAATATAAAACATATGTGTTTTTGAGGTCACATAAAAGCTCAGTGTCTTCTCATCCCAAAGATTATTTTACTGGGAAGTTTTGGTAAATAAAAAGCTTTTTTAAATATATCAAAAAATTTCCTAAATATTAGTAAGCTTTGTTTATTGATTATATAACATCCAGTCCCAACCCATCTCTATGTTGTTGTATACAACTTCTCAGTTAAAAAAAATTAAAACAATAAAACAATTATGTGACATAGTTCCTGGTTTTGAGATCTTTGCCATATTCACAGGAAGCTAAGAGATTTATCAAGTGAAACAATTGTGGAACAACAAAAGCCAGGATATAGGTAGTGTCCAAAAAGCTTTCCATTCTTTCTTTAAAACTAAACACCAAGCCCTCTTAAATATGACCAGAGAAGAGCTTACAATGAAAATATTTTTGCAAGAAGCCACCAGCCTCATCTTAATCAAGGTCTTTCTATGCTGGGAGTCTTTGCTTACACTTTGGAGTATTGGATTTTGTTATAATATAGACTAGTATTACCTTAGTGTGACAGCACAGAACATGAGTCCCATGAGGGATCTGAGAAGGAAGAGATGAGCATGGAGCAACACCAATTAGGAAAGTAGAAGAGCTATGTGAAGCAATGCTGATTTCTGATTCACTCCACTGTCTACAAATTCTTGTCATTCTTGTTTTCCCCAGATCTTTTTCAATGCGGAACAATCTTTTCATTAGGTTGTTGATTCTTTAGAATAGGGATTGGCAAACTATGACCCATGAACCAAATCCAGCCACATTCACTTGTTTACATATTGTCTATGGCCACTTTCCCACTACAACAGTAGAGGGGTATAGTTGTAACAGAGGCTATGAGGTCCACAAAACTGAAAATACCTTACTGTTTGGGATGCTACATATAAAGTTAGCCATCCCTATTTTAGGTGGTTGTCTATCCTTTCTGGCTTGAACAAAAGTTATTTCCTTTGAATATACAGGAAGAGAACTAACATTATGGAGTACCTGTTTGCTAAGTCATTTCACCTAGTCCTACAGGAACCCTATTAAATAAGCATTAAGACTCCATTTCATAAATTTAAGGTACTGAGGTTTGGAGAGTTTAAGCAGTTTACATGATGATGTAAGTGATAGGTTTTGGAACTAGGTCTCAAATGCATGTTTTACTGTATTATGTTATTTGCCATACTATGTGCAGTTCAAGAAGGTAGATTCGTGCCACTTGGAAAGCAAAGATGAAAATAATTGTGGGATTGTGAGAAGGAAGTCAGCCATTTAATGAGCAGTTGGTCACCAATGTTGGGCCTTGGTATACCACTAAGCTATCTCAGCAAGACTGATTTTGCGCTATGACAGGAAGGTAGCCTTAGGTATTTTTCATTAGCCCGTTGATGCTTTCTCTATAGATCCTCTTTCCACTGAGGATGAAGATTCTTATTACTAAGACCAAATTAATTTATAAAGAAGTATCTTTCCACACTATAAGAATAAATATTTATTACATAAAGAAAACCCTTGAGCTTTATTTAAAATCTTGATTTTCCGAAGTACAATTAAAGTAGCTTAATTTAAGTAACTTTTTTTTTAATCCACAGATAATATAGGAGCAGCTTGACCATTGGGAATCTATTGAAACAAATTATATTTGTCATTGATTGATCTCCAAAGGCATATTTCCTTCAGAAACTGGTCTTTGAAAATTTACTGAAAATTATATAGCACTTTAAATGAAGGGAGTTAAAATAAGAGATGAGGATTATGTTTTTATGTAGTGGCTGAACTAAACCCTAATATAGCTTACATATTCATTTTGACTGTCTCTCCAAGTGATCTAAATTATCACAGCTAAACAGACATTCAGAGAAATAAATTAATACTTAAGATACTAAAAATCAATGTTGGCCATGTTATGACATATTCATTTTCTGCAAGATGATATGATCAAAATTCGATTTGGAATACATGTCTGTTTATGTGGCTGTCAGTAGATTCCTTATCCCTATCATTGTTCTCACTTGTTTTTATGTCAACTTTCTCTCATTCTGTAGTTTTTCCTCCCCAGAAAAAATAAATGTGCAAGTGCTTATTGCCTTCTTCTTACTTGCTTATTCCTGTTCTACTCCCCATGCCTCTTCACATGCAACAAAGCCCATTCCACTTTACCATTCCTTAGGAAGCTAACTCTGATGGAAATAGCTACATTAATACATGGGCAGTAGCACATTTGAAAGTCAGGACAAAAGTACAGAATCTAGGAACTAAAAGGAAGTTGCTCAAAGTCACGTCCAGCACCAGAGGTAGACTCTCTGAAGATGGAAGTTCTAAGGATGAAAGATTATGCCCTGCTTAGCATCACCACAGAAAGATGTTTTAAAGATATGTCTTTCTTTGATGTAGTAAAATGAGAAAAACCAGAAACGAACAAATCAATAAAAAGCCAACATTCAGGGGACATTTTAATAATTGTGCTCCATCAGCACAGTAAAATTTCCTGTGTCTACTAAAATGGTCATTATAAGTATATGCTCAATAGATAATCAGACTGAACAGCAAAATATTTCTGAAATGATGTAAATAAAAACAGCAGAGTCCAAAATAGTGTTGTTGGAGTATAAGAACACTACTAATCTACACTGGCTAATTAGAGAGAGAGAGAGAGAGAGAGAGAGAGAGAGAGAGAGAGAGATAACCAAAGACAGGGAGAGAGAAAAGAGAAAAAGAAGAGAGAGAAAATAAAAATATTTATTGCCCACTGGGAACAGTGCATTCAATAAATATTTTCAATAAAGAAGTTATAAGTTAAAAAATAAATGAGTATTTTCTACCTTTATGAGGCTTGAGAGGTATACCTAGGTAATTTCTTTACAATATTATCAGCCTTTTTTCTTTTAATACTAGTTATGGAAAATCATTCTTATCAGTACTTTCTTTTGGTTCAGAAGAGAGATTGATGGATATATTTTTAAGTACTTTAAAAGTGTTAGCTCAGATGTAAACATTTTATGCCATATCTTAATAAATTTGGAATTGGAGAAATGGCCTTTGAATCCTTTCAGATTATGTAATTGCATCTTTCAATGAAAATCAAATATCAAATATCATGTAAGAATAGAAAATATCACAGCTTTTTGAAAAGTGAGAAACTGAAAAACAAATTCCAGAAATAAGACATTTGCTGCATTGACTTCTAAATGCCCCAAGTTGCTATCAAGCCTGTGTGGAATTACAAAGTTTAAATTTTGTCTTTGGTCTTTACAAAAACAAAATACTTTTGTAATTTTATAAGAACTGTGTAAAATGGGATAAAAATAAGTGGAGATAATTGAAAATAAAAATACTTACAAGAGGAATAGAATGTTTTAGGGGTATTATTACCACCCTTTGAATACAAATTATAGTTTCTCTTATACAAATTCATCTGGATTACTACTATTATTGGTTATTAGAATAAACTATAAAGATAAGGGTTTTTTAAGGGTTTCATTGTATTAATGCTTCTTTTTGCATGTAGTTGTGTTACCAAAATACCAGGGGTTCAGTCTAGGTCCTGCTGCTCACCACATAAAAAGCCAATTACTGAGACAACAAGTATTGCCAGGGAAGAAGGCTTTAATCAGCTTCTGCAGCCAAGGAGATGGGACTGAGGGTTATTTTGCAGATAGATTGGTCCTGGTATGATTTGCCTTTCGTGGAAGTGGGAGACTAGGGAGAGAAATACTGTTTCAGAAGAAAAATATAGTATTAGATTAACCTTTGATTCCTGGGTGGCCACAAAATCACCTATAGCATGGAGCTACCCAGGACCCCCCTCCTCAGCATGAAGCAGCCAGAAAGATGGATGACCAGATTCCCCATGACTGAGGAATTGTTCAATAGAAAGGCAGAAGTAAAACTGAGCCAATAGCCCCATAGATAGTTTTTTGTTTTGTTTTGTTTTGTTTTTAATGTATAAACAAAGAAATTCATCCTTCTATGCCTGTAATACCAGCTACTCTGGAGTCTGAGGCACAAGAATCACTTGAACCCAGGAGGTGGCGGTTGCAGTGAGCCAAGGTTGTGCCACTGCACTTCAGCCTGGGTGCCAGAGTGAGACTCTGTCTCTAAATAAATAAATAAATGAGAAATTTATATTTCTGGTCTTAAGGCTTGAAACCTAATTTGTTTTATCTGAGTTACTTTCTTAGAAAAGGACCCCCAATTTCAAAGAACTGAAATTCACCAGATCACCACATCCAGAATATGAGATACCAGATCCCTCATTCATCATGATTGCTTCCTTGCCCCTCCCTAGTTTGTTTTCTTATACATTATTACATTTCTTCCCTGCTATATAAACCCATAGTTTTGGTTGGTCAGGGAGCTGGATTTCAGATTGAGCTCCCATCACCTCAGCTGCAGCATCCAAGTAAAGCCTTCTTCCTTGGCAATACGTGTTGTCTCAGTGACTGGCTTTCTGTGTGGCAAGCAGCAGGACCTAGACGGAACTCCTGGCATTTCGGTAATAGTTGTGCAGAAGGACTTTTATTGATCATATTTATAGTGCCTGTGAATGTCAAAGATTTTTAGACATTTTTAAGCAGTTAAGGATAGAATGTGAGGATGGCAGATACCTTTGAAGACTTGTGTGGTTACCTTGATCTCACCTTCAGGAAGGTCATTGATGACCTACACCTTAGAGAAGACTCTCACACACCTTCCTTTTAAGGTCTTCCATTGCACAGGTTTATGTATAAGTGTATGTATGTCTGGTGGAAGTAAGTTTGTCTAGTGGATTATTAGAACTTGGGGTGGTGAGAGAACAGAGTTAATTTTAGGTTGTGATCACATATAATTTCGGGATTGTGGAAGGCTTGAGGGAAGGATAAAATGGAGTTGTCTAAACTTTTTGCTGGTTATGAGACAATAAGCTTTTTAAACTTCTCATATTGTTTCTTTCCTTTCTTAGCATTTGTATTAGTCAAGGTTTTCCAGAGGAACAGAAACAATAGGAGATACATATATATAGATATAGATAGATCTATCTATATATATATGTATATAGATATAGATAGATCTATCTATATATTAGGATCTATATATAGATCTATAGATAGATCTATACATATATGTATAGATCTCCTATATATATCCGATAGATATAAATCATATATATATCCTGTATATATATATATCTGATATATATATATCCTGTGTATATATAGGATATATATATCCTATATATATATATATCCTGTGTGTATATGTGTGTGTGTATGTATATATGTGTGTGTGTGTGTGTGTATGTGTATGTGTGTGTGTGTGCATGTGTGTATATTCTCACAGGAGGTAGAGAAATTGCATAATCTGCTGTGTGCAAGCTGTAGATGCAGGAAAGGGTAGTGTTAATTCCAGTCTGAGTCTGAAGGTTTGAAAACCAGGAGTATCAACAGTGTAGGTCCCAGTCAAAGGTCTATTGCTAAGTAAACACTCCACAGGTAAGCCATATTGTATACTATGATTACATTTATTTCTGGTACAACTTGTATTTCCCATTGATTTAGTAATTGTCTCTTATTTCTAATTGTTTACTTTCCCTTATACCTCTTGCCCAGTGACTTCCAAGCTCTCTGTTGTAACTATAAATTATCTCATTCAAACTAATGAACAGAGTAGGTATTTTATTAATGCATTTTTCTTAGACACATCAATTTTGGAAACTTCTGTCCCCCTGCTCATATCAGATGTGTTGCTCTCTAGGTCAGCTACCAAACTGCCATCCCGGGATATTTTCCCATCACCTTAGATAGTCTAGTTGCCTCTTTCTTTTTTCTATACCCTGTTGTCTTGATCTCACATATTCCTTTTACTTGCTTTACTCTTTAGGTTTACAGCTAGATACAGAACAATCTAATCAGCCAAAATAAAATTGATTCAAATTTGGACATGCTAAAAATGTTTATTAATAATACAAATTATGTGTGTCAAGTTAATTGCAACAATTAAAATCAGTTTTTAAGATGATTACTACACCCACTATGGCTTAATTTGGTTTATGTGAGGGACCCACACACCGCAGATTCTTGTTTCTTATGCTTTGTGGGTTCTAAGTTAATGGCAGACATTTTCTTTTCTATTTTATATGTTTATTTTGTGGTTAAACTTGTAATTTTCCTTATCCTTTGTCAGGGATATTAGCTACAACCACACATGCAATATTGAGGTTACCAGGGTTCTTATCCTTGTCTCTTAGAAATATAAAAATAAACCTGCCATAGACAAACAGCCCAAGATTCTTGATAGTTATGTGATTTTTATATTTTGTATATTTATATATTTTTATTATATATATTTATATGATATATTTTATATTTTATATATTTGTTTTCTTCATATCTTCAAGTAGCTGCCAAATGCTGGTTCTTGTTTCTTTATAACATCTAAAGAGAGCTACTCCTCAGTAGTATGTGGATGAGTACATTCAGAGATGGAAACATGGCAACACATTTCTGGAAATAGCTTGATTCACATTCAGATAAAGGAGTAAATGTACTAAATTCATGGCAATGACTGACTAATTTTCATTCTCTTCAAATAGAGTCCCTTAGCTCATGTAGAAGACCAGAAGAACTGATCAAACTTCAGCAATTTATTTAATCATTCTGTGGGTCATCTGTTGTTATTTTGTTGTGTTTTCCCAGACATTCAGTAAATATAAAGAAATAAGCAGTTACTTGGCTGAATGCGACTCATCTTAAACACACTTTCAACCACTACTCTTATTTTCAGGACATCGTTATTCCACTTTCAGAGGTAGCTACTGACATCAATTCTTAATCATTATAGGCTTAGTTCACACACATCCTATTGGAAAAGTCAGTGTTTTTGTGTATCTCTTACTTGCACAAAATGATACACAGGATAGCACTTTCTTATTTCATACCTACTAGAATGGAAACTAGGGGGACAGGGATTTTGTTTAGCATACTAATGTATATTAGGTGCTTTGAACAGTGTCCGATACAAAGAAGGCTCCAATGAATGAATAGATAAATGAATATGGTATCTTATTTAATCCTGATAGTAGCTTTTTTGTAATGCTATTAAAAAGGTTTTTTTGTGTTTTGTTTGTTTGAGACAGGGTCTCACTCTGTTGCCCAGGGTGGAATGCAGTGGCATGATCTCAGCTCACTTCAGCCTTGACCTAATGGGCTCAAGTGACCCTCTTACATCAGCCGTCTGAGTAGCTGGGACCACAGACATGTGCCACCACACGTAGCTAATTTTTGTATATTTGTAGAGACAGGGTTTTACTATGTTGCCCAGGCTGGTCTGGAACTCCTAGGCTCAAGCAATCCACCCAGCTCAGCCTCCCAAAGTGCTGGGATTACAGGTGTGAACCACTATGCCCAGCCATCAAAAAGTTTAAATAGTTTGTTCTTGTTCTCATATGTACTAGTAACAATTGGCAGGTGGGATTAAAACTTAGATCTATATGATTCCAAGTTTATACTTTTAAAAATATTAAATTGGACTTAATTGAAAGGTTTTTTTTTTTTTTCTGTTGAGAATAGTTCCTTTTATATGGTAATCACAAAACATGGTAAAATGTTGATTGTGAGCAAAACAAACAAAAATAAGCAAAAGAAGGATTCCTTATGTAAGTTTAAGCCCTTTTATTCATTAGTTGTAATCTGGATTCCATCTTTTACCCTGTCTTAGCATATAGCTTAAGGCTTATTTTTTTTAAAATTTTGCTTAACACAATCTACTCCATTGTCTTCTTGTGAGACCTAGGAGAGTTGCCAAAGGGTGTGGTTATCAGTGGTTAGATTTTTAGAAATCACTCATGCTGTTTACTTCAGCTTTCATTGTAATTAAACAATGAGCTGCTTTCTACATTATCACTTGACAAGCACTAGATAAAATACTATATCTGCATCTGATAAAATGCAGAAGTAAAAAGAAAAAAGCTATCAATTAATTTCAGAAATACCTGGCACAGCTTGTTTTAGCATCTCAATGTAGCATGAATAAGCTCAAAGGTACATGTAACTCATTCTTTCTGGTATTTAATGTGTTAAGCAGATCCTGTTACCTATTCCCCTAAAATAAATCACAATTGAAAATCCATTCTGCTGGGCGTGGTGGCTCACGGCTGTAATCTCAACACTTAGGAAGGCCAATGTGGGAGGATCACTTAAGAACAGGAGTTAAAAAACCCATTCCTGGTTTAATTAAGTGCTTTTTTCAGTTGAACACAGAGTTTCATTTATGATGGAATTGCAATGGTATCCTATAAAGAGCAATGGACTTGGCAAAGCTGATCTATATCTGAGTCACAGCTTGACCAATTCATTGAATGTGAGACCTTTAGAAAGTCATGCCATTTCTGAGCTAAAATTGGTTCAGATGTAAAATGTGGATCAAAATTTATGCATTAATTACCTGGGGGTTGTTGTGAGCATTAGATGAGAGAATATATATGAAACAACTTTGTGTTCGTAAAACATGAGACAAATGTCTTTTATTAGTAATAGTATTAAAACTAGCATTTATATTCATGGCAACTTTCTTGGCTATCTATTCCTCAGCCTTATAAATGGTATTTATAAGTTTCACACTTTCACTATAACCAACATTAACCATTTCCCCTTTCCCTTCTCATTTTGTATTTCCTACCTCCTTCTAAAAAGAGTTTTGAGGCATGTTGCCCTAAAATAGGCACATTATGATCAATAAAACATAAATGAAAGGAAGCTTGAATAGTGAAAATTGAATACTTACTAAATGCTAAGAATTAAGATGGGTAACAAACACTATGACTGAGACTATAGAATATCAAGTTCTACAATCCAAAGTTTTGTAATGGTAATGGCCTGACATCAAGTAAATTTGAGTAAGAGATATAGACATGGACAAAACACATATAGTATTATAAAATGCAATAAATAATTTTAAGAAGAAAAGATATATATATATCATATATATGATATATATATCATATAATATATGATATATTATTTTATAAATATCATAAAAGAATAACTAGATTCTATAAAGCATAAAACTATTTTTTTTTTTTTTTGAGATGGTGTTTTGTTCTTGTCGCTCAGGTTGGAGTGCAATGGCGTGATCTTGGCTCACTGCAACCTCCGCCTCCTGGGTTCAAGTAATTCTCCTGCTTCAGTCTCCCGAGTAGCTGGGATTATAGACACCTGCCACCATGCCCAGTTAATTTTTATATTTTTAGTAGAGACTGGGTTTCACCATGTTGACCAGGCTAATCTCGAACTCTTGACCTCAGGTGATCCACCTGCCTCGGCCTCCCAAAATGCTGAGATGACAGGCGTGAGCCACCACACCCAGCCAAAACTCTATTTTAATTTGTGAAGGGAGTCAGGAACATGTTGCTCTCTGAGGAAATGTTTGGGTATATTTTAAATATTTATAATTTCCTAAAAACGAATCATCAGGACTTTCATTCATTAGTCCACTCATTCATTCAACGAATTAATATTTGAGAGTCTTTATGGGTATAGAAAGAAAAATAATGATAGTTAATTTTTATCCAGCACTTATGTAGGAGGCTATGATATTCGTATGTATCAATCATGCATTGTGGTAAACACTTTAATTGTATAAACTTCTTTCATCCTTGTACTAGCTCTATGGGTACGAAATATTACCATACCTAATTTACAGAAGATGAAACTAAGGAAAAATAAAGTAAGTGACTAGCCTAACTTAGGTCAGTGGCTTGTAAGTGGCAATGAAAGGATTTCACTCCATAGTTAAATTTCTATTTCAGAATGATCACTGTAGCAGCAGGATAAGGAATAGACTGGAAAAGGTGGAGGTTATAAGTTAAAAGGAGGCTATAGAGATACTTTAATTGCAAAGTCATAGGGACCTAAGATAAGACTCTGGAAAGTAGAAGAAGGTATGGATTAAAAACTGTTTTAGATTAAAGATAAAGGATCTGGAGAACCACTTGTATGTGTGTTTTGAATGAGAAAGCTGTAGTTTAGATTATTTTTCCAGATTTCTGACCAGATAGGGTAAATATATAATGATGCCATTCACATCATGGAAATCTAGGACTAGGATAGATCTTAGAGAAAACATGATGCATGTAATGATTCAAATCGGGACATGAAGAGTTTGAGGTTTCCGTAAAATGGCAGATATTCTGTAGGCAGATGAATATGTGGGTGTGGAGTTTAGAAGCAAGTTCTGGGCTGGAAGTCTGGACTTCTTACTTAAAGCCAAGTGAATGGGTAAAGAAAATGGTATATAGTAATAGTAATAAGAAAGGAGAGCTACACAGGTTAATTTAGCTAAGATCAGAAAGTGAACATTGAATTTGACAATATGGAGGCATCTTTCACTTATTCATTCAACTAATATTTAATGAGAGATTATTATCAAGCACCATGCAGGAAACTAGGAATACAATTTTAGCAGAATAGATATTGCCTGTGTCTTCGTGATGCTTGATCTAATAGTGAGTATTCATCCAGTAATCATTCAAGTAACCACTCGGAATTTAGAGATATCAGCCTGAATAGTGGGAATTGCAGAAGAGAAGTCCCCAGTGAAAGGCGTCTTTGAAGAGCCACATAAAATCAGCTTCCATATGGGCTTGTTCAGAAAGTGCAAATCAATTTAAGATGCTTCAGGTTCAATTATGACATTTATTATTCTTTGGTCTCTTCTTTCCTAGTAACACCTTCCTTCTCCTATTCTTTTGGAAACCCAGGTGCAAAGTAGAGAAGAGGAAGTCTTGAAACAGGCCCTATGTAGGGGAAATAACAATTAATTCTAAAATCAAATTTGAAGTTTTGATCAGTATCTTGAAACAGTGCATTCTAATTATTGAATGGAGACTGAAGTTGAGACTTAAACTAAAAGCATGACTACCTATTATTTAACAGTAAGCAGAAAAGTTGAGGAATTGGCCAAGATTTTGCTTAAAGGGCAAAGGAAAATGGCTCTCAATGAATTTTTAAATTATCCATGGGAGAAAAAAAAAGTTATCTTTGCTATTATATCAGGAACCATGCACTAGGGAGGGCTGCAGCAGATGGAAGAGCAGAGCAGATTAAAAGTAAGGAGTAAAAATAAATAGGGGTTCCTTTTCCAAAATATACATAAAAATAGAGAAAGTATGGAATGAGAGAGAGGCAGACTATGGAGAGTTTTGGTTTTGTTTGTTTGTTTGTTTGTTTTTTCTTTTTGTAAGGCAAAATCTCACTCTGTCACCCAGGCTGGAATACAATGATGTAACTACGGCTTACTGCAGCCTTGACCTCTGGGGTTCAAGCAATTCTCCCACCTTGGCCCCCTGAGTAACTGGGACTACAGGAACACGCCACCATGCCTGATTAATTTATTTTTATTTTTTGTAGAGATGGTGTATTTTTTCGTTCTCACGCTGCTATAAAGAGCTGCCCAAGACTGGGCAATTTATAAAGGAAAAAGGTTTAATTTACTCAGAGTTCCACATGGCTGGGGAGGCCTCAGGAAACTTATAATCATGGCAGAAGGGGAAGCAGACACACCCTTCTTCACATGGTGGCAGGAGAGAGAATAATGAGAACCGAGTGATGGGGTAAGCCCCTTATAAAACCATCACATCTCGTAAGAGCTAACATACTATCACAAGAACAGGAGGGGGAAACCACCTTCATGATTCAATTATCACCCACCAGCTCCCTCCCAAGATATGTGGGGATTATGGGAACTGTAATTCAAGATGAGATTTGGATGGGGACACAGCCACACCATATCAGACAGGGTCTCACTATATTGCCAGGACTTGTCTCTAACTCCTGGGCTCAAGCAATCCTTCTGCTTTAAACTCCCAAAGTGCTGGAATACAGGCATGAGCCACAGCACCTGATCATTATTTTTTTAATATTGAAAACATCTGAGCATTTTTGTATGCCAAGAGCAAAGAATAGAGAAATGCTGATTTTACAAAACAGAGAGTGAATGATTCCTGTATGCGTATTTATTCTTGAGTTATTTTAAGAATATGTGCTTAAACAAATATTTTTAGGTCATGAATATTAGCAGCATAACCAAGAAATTGTGTGGTTTCTTTACCTTCGAAATTACCTTTCTTTTCAGAATGTTCGAGTTTATTCTCTGTCATTTGCAAGTCAAAGAATTTGGTTTTTCTGGTAAAATTATTCTATTTTAATTGTAGGAACTTGATGTATAACTTAGGTCTTACAGGGGATCTTGAAGCATTTAATAAATGTGTAAGCTCCATGACAAACTTTGTTTTATTCCCTTTTACTATATAAATTATATTCACTACAGCATTCTCAGTGGCTGCAGCCAGGAGCTGATGAATAGTATATGCTAAAATATATTGGGGAAATGAAAAGCAGGAGCTGAAACTTAAGATGTTGGTTGAATAATAGCTAAGTGAAAGGTCCTATATAGAAAATAGTTAATACCAGGTAACAGTCTGCTTGAGCCAGTCAGTTTTAAAAGTCAGAGATTAAGAAGCCTGAAAGAGAATTTGATCTTCAAATGAACATTACTTATGTATTTATTCAATACACTTTAATGCAAAGATTTACTTAATTTTATTTTAAAAAGGGACTGATGAATGGGTTCACTTGTATTTTGCCTTTACAAAAGAAAACCTCTGTAAAATAGGTAAGACAGACAAGGAAATAAAGAAGAGGACAAATGTGTCTAAGTTACATTAAGCCAATGTGGAACGACAATAAAATCCAAGATTTGAGATAGAAAGATATTATGTAATACAAGTTTCTGGAGTCACTAAATTCCTTCAAATACTTTTAAAGAGAAGGCTATCTGTGTTCCAAAAGTACTGTCTCATAGTTTAGCCTGAGCACTACTCCCTTAAATACAGGAAATGATTTGAACTCAGTCATTGTAGACCTTTGCTTATTCATTCAGCCATACCACTGTTTTACTTTTTTAATGTATGCAATTTAACAAAATGAGTATTATCATGAGCTATATGGATATAGAATTTATGACATTGGAAATTATGGGTTGAATTCGGCAAAGAGATCATGATTACAGCTTTTTTATTGTAGATTTTTCCTCTGTACTTTTATCATGTGAATGGCACCCCTATTTATTGTTAAGTATTTTCAAAATTTAACCACTGGTTTTAACCACAATTATTATTATATTTATAGAAAACTGGCAAAGCAGATATAGTTTGTTATTCACAAAGTTATAGGTTCTCTATAAATAAGAGAAGGTGATAATTATCATAGGAAAACTTACATTTTGCATACGAATTAAAAGAGCACAAGAGTGGCACTTATTTCTTAAGATTTAAGATGTGAAAAGTAGCTATTTAGGATTTCCACCTTCCATTCAATAAGCCTTTCAGTCAGGTTATCCTAGTGCTTCCAGTATACTAAACAATCATTAAACAAGAATAGGAAAGGTAGGTCACACATTCCCACTTAGGAGATGCTATTGTTAAATTATTTTCAGTAGTATTACTTCCTTGAGTGAGGTTTTAAGCAGCGATCTATCCTAAAGATAGTATTTCTGAGGAAGAGATGTACTTTTTCAGTCATTTTATTATTTTTTAAGGTACACCATTCATAGTCTGGATTAGTAAAACAACTTCTTGTATATACTGAAGCTTATTTGAGGAATATCTCAAGGTTTGCAGATTATTTAAACTCACATGTGCTTTTGCTGACAGTTTCAAGATTCCTCCTTTTCATGTCTCTCCTCATATTGCTCATTTGTTTCATTGTTATGTATATTAGAAACAAAATCCCCTAACTGCTAACTCATAGCAGAAAACTCTCAAAAACTCTCAACCCTTCCCATACTTCCTATGTACTCACCATTCCATTATACTTAATTTTTGTGCATGCCAGTGGAGTCCTGCTTTGGAGAACTGGGCTGTGGCTAGAGGTGGGAACATGAGAGAGCTGGAAGTGCTCAGAAGTTCATGGTTTTGGAGTGCCCTTCAGCCAATACCAGAGGGGAATTGGAGGATAAATACTTCAGCGTCCTCACTTGTTGGGTGGATAACTCCACGTGGTTTCTCAAAGTTCTGCAGAATAGACCTCAGTTTCCCATAGTAATAATCAGCTAGAAAATGCACCTTTCATTGTCTTTTTCCCCACTTTGTCTCAGTTTCTCAGTCTCCTAATAATGCTTCTTAAAATCATACTCTAAATACACTTACACTACAAGTCTTGTTCCTGGGACTGCTTTGAAGGGACCCAAACTAAGACATAGGTATTCACAATTAGAACTTACATGTTAATGTAAGGTAAACACTATTCAAATATAAAGGTATTGATTGAAAAGACTAAGAGTGATAGTTAAAAAGTAGTGCCATTTTATTGAATGTTTGTTATATAATTATGTGCCAATAACCAGTTTAAATCATTTTTTACATATTATGTAATTCTCCCAGTATCTCTTTGAGATTGTATTATATTCCCATTTTATACATGAAGAAACTAAGGCTTAAAGGCAGTAAGTCATCTAATTGAGGTTTCATAGCTAGTAAGTATTAGAGTCAGGATTTGAAACCAGTACTCTTGTCACTCAGCAGAAAGTCCCCACAAATTGCAAATTCTTTAAACAAATTAGGTCCCCTCAGGGAATATGAATTTATGTGTGTGTATGTGTGTATGTACATATATTTCAGGATGTATTTGTTTATATTTATCCTACAATTCTTCTAATATGTGTATCATTTTATATTTCATCTGTTTTGTACTTAATACTGGTTCATGTTGCTAAGTTTCATGATAAATGCAAATAAAGACATTTATTTTCTTTAAAAAGTAATTGTATTTTGACCATGGACAATAGTAACCATTATAAAGAATCCTTCAAAAGAATAAATGAAACTTGAGGCTTGTTTGTCACATGAGTCATCCACCACCAGCAAACCTACATCTCCCAAGATTTAAGGCTTACATCCAATTGGTTGAAGTAATGGGACAATAAATCATTTACAGAAGAATCTTATTTTTGGTTTGCTAAAAAAGGAGGAAGTTTTTATTTTCCATAGAAATGGAGCCAAAACTCATACTAACAAATTCCAGATTAAACTAATACTTGTTGGATAGCAAAGAACCTGGCTTTCTTATCCATCATTGGTTAAAATTAATCAGAAAAGATTGTGTAATCATAGGAATTTTGCTGTGACAGAAACAGAAATATAATTTGGTCTCTCTATCTGTAGCAGGTTCCACAGCCAAGAATCCAACCGACAACACATTAAAAGTATTTTTTTTAAAATCAGTAAGAAGTGAGAACAATACAAAATAATACAAATAAAAACCAATATAGTATAATAACTACTTATTAAGGGTTTAAATTGCATTTGGTATTTAAAATAACATAGAAATGATTTAAAGTATATGGGAAGATATACAGAGGTTATACGCAAATACTGTCATTTTATTATAGAGAACATGAACATCCATAGATTTTTGTATCTGTGGGGGGCCCTTGAACCAATCTCCATGGATATCAATGGACAACTATACTTGTTTCCCTAGAGTTACCCAAAGTCAGAGGAAAAACAAAAGACAACTTTTTCATTTTAAGTTCAATATAATTAAGCAAGTTTCTGTTGTAAAATGCAAAGTCAATATTTAAAAATGCAAATTTGTAGTTTATTTTCTAAAGGAAAGAATAATAACTATTAGTAAAAGAAGAGGATACTTTAAAAAGTGCTATGCAATTACCTATATGAAACTCTGCCAAAAGAAATTTTACTTAGTGATTGTAGTTTATTTGTAAAACCAATTTTAGCTTCTATAAAATGATAGGACACATATATCTCTCAAGTTTTAATAAATAGTGGCTCTTTTGTCATACTTTGCATATAGTTACATATATATCCGTCAGTTCAACTAAAGTTTGATCTTCTTGGGGAAGGTATAATTTAATTATTCAGTGAATATTTATTGTAAACCTACCTTGTGACAAACCATGTGCTGAACTTTACAAATACAAAGACAAACAAGTTGAGGCCTGAGTCTTTACAGAACTTGGAAAAGCAGAATGAGAGAGAAGATAATTAAAGAGTAATATAATAAATGCCATGGTAGCAGCATATACAAAGTTCTCAGAGGGTGGATAGTCAACCTAATTTTGTAGAAGTGATGAAAAAGAAAGAGAGAGAGAGAGAGAGATTAGCTGAAATGTAAATATATACAAATTTAATATATATCTATGATATTAAAGATAGAGAATGTTAAAAACTCGGTAATCAAATAGATAAAGTGAGTGAAAAAGTAACTTACAATGGAATTTGGATGTGTAGCCTGGATTCATTGTAGAAGGGTATTCCTACTTCTGTTTAGTCATATAGACAAGAAAATAATAGGAAAAAAAGGTTTAACAGGAAATTTTAAAGGTTTTCAACATGTTGAAGACAAAATGCCTATGGAACAAGCATGTGGAAATGTGAGGTGAGGGGAAAGATCAACAGATTTACCTTTGTATGGGGGCCATCAAAAATCTCTGAGAGTAAATATAATTATCCCAGGACAGAATAGATGGAAACTCATCTAGAGCAGGGATCATGTCTTGCTCACAATGCTTAAAAAGAGCATGTTTTAAATTGTATTGACTACCCTGAGAGAATGTGACAAACACTGAGAACAAGATACTAGGTAACTTCAAAATGTTGTAAGGAAAGGAAAATTGAATTATTCAATGGAACAAATAATCACAAATAAAATCAATATAGACTTTTTCAAATGAAACCTGATAAACAGAAGTAGCAACTATGTGTTTGTATTCTTAGGACAAATAAGTGTGCATGTTGAGGTGACTGGCAAGATGGCCAAAAAGGAACGGCTCTGGTCTGCAGCTCCCGGTGAGATCAACATGCAGAAGGTGAGTGATTTCTCCATTTCCAACTGAGGTACCTGGCTTATCTCATTGGGACTGGTCAGACAGTGGGTACAGCCCACAGAGGGCAAGCTGAAGCAGGGTGGGGTGTCACCTTACCCAGGAAGCACAAGGGATCGGGGAACTCCCTCCCCTAGTCAAGGGAAGCCGTAAGGGACTGTACCAAGAGGAATAGTGCATTCCATCCTGGATACTATGCTTTACCCAAAGTCTTCACAATCTGCAGACCAGGAGATTCCCTCAAGTGCCTATGCCACAAGAGCCCTGGGTTTCAAGAACAAAACTGGGCAGCCATTTGGGCAGTCACTGAGCTAGCTGCAGGAGTTTTTTGCATACTCCAGTGGTACCTGGAATGCCAGCGAGACAGAACCATTCACTCCCCTGGAAAGGGGGCTGAAGTCAGGGAGCCAACTGGTCTAGCTCAGTGGATCCCACGCCCATGGAGCCCAGCAAGCCAAGATCCACTGGCTTGAAATTCTCACAGCCAGCACAGCAGTCTGAAGTCAACTTGGGACACTGAAGCTTGGTGAGGGGAGGGGAGTCCACCATTACTGAGGCTTGAGTAGGCAGTTTTCCCCTCACAGTGTAAACAAAGCGGCCTGGAAGTTCAAACTAGGCAGAGCCCACCGCAGCTCTACAAAGCTGCTGTAGCCAGACTTCCTCTCCAGATTCCTCCTCACTGGGCAGGGCATCTCTGAAAGAAAGGCAGGGGCTTATAGATAAAACTTCCATCTCCCTGGAACAGAGAACCTGGGGGAAGGGGCGGCTGTAGGCACAGCTTCAGCAGACTTAAATGTTCCTGCCTGCAGGCTCTGAAGAGAGCAGCAAATCTCCCAGCACAGTGCTTGAGTGCTGCTAAGGGATATGCTGCCACCTCAAGTGGGTCCCTGATTCCCATGTCACCTGACTGGGAGACACCTTCCAGCAGGGGTCAAGAGACACCTCATACAGGAGAGCTCTGGCTGAATCTGGCGGGTGCCCCTCTGGGACAAAGCTTCCAGAGGAAGGAACAGGCAGCAATCCTTGCTGTTCTGTAGCCTCTGCTGGTGATACCCAGGCAAAAAGGGTTTGCACTGTACCTCCAGCAAACTCCAGCAGACCTGCAGCAGAGGAGCCTGACTGTTAGAAGGAAAACTAGCAAACAGAAAGGAATAGCAATAGCATCAACAAAAAGCATGTCCACACAAAAACCCCATCCGAAGGTCATCAATGTCAAAGACCAAAGGTAGATAAATCCACGAAGATAAGCAAAATACAGCACAAAAAGGCTGAAAATTCAAAAAACCAGAATGCCTCTTCTTTTCCAAGGGATCATAACTTGCCAGAAAGGGAACAAAACTGGAGGGAGAATGGCGAATTGACAGAAGTAGTCTTCAGAAGTTGAGTAATAACAAACTCCTTCTAGCTAAAGGAACATGTTCTAACCCAAGGCAAGAAAGCTAAAAACCTTGGAAAAAAGTTAAAGGAATTGCTCACTAGAATAACCAGTTTAGAGAAGAAAATAAATGACCTGATGGAACTGAAAAACACAGCACAATAACTTCTTGAAGCAAACACAAGTATCAATAGCCAAAACGATCAAGCAGAAGAAAGGCTATCAGAGATTGAAGATCAACTTAATGAAATAAAGTGTGAAGACAAGATTAGAGAAAAAAGAATGAAAAGAAAAGAACAAAGCCTCCAAGAAATATAGGACTGTGTGAAAAGACCAAACCTACATTTGATTGGTGTACCTGAAAGGGACAGGGAGAATGGAACCAAGTTGGAAAACACTCTTCAGGATATTATACAGGAGAACTTCCCCAACCTAGCAGAACGGTCAACATTCAAGTTCAGGAAATAGAGAGAACACCAGAAAGATACTCCTCGAGAAGAGCTACTCCAAGATACATAATTGTCAGATTCACTAAGGTTGAAATGAAAGAAAAAATGTTAAGAGCAGCCAGAGAGAAAGGTCAGGTTACCCAAAAAATGAAGCCACTCAGACTAACAGCGAATTTCCCAGCAGAAACCCTACAAGCCAGAAGAGAGTGGGGCCACTATTCAGCCTTCTTAAAGAAAAGAATTTTCAACCCAGAATTTCATATCCAGCCAAACTAAGACTTGTAAGTGAAAGAGAAATAAAATCCTTCACAGACAAGCAACTGCTGAGAGATTTTATCATCACCAGGCCTGCCTTACAAGAGCTCCTGAAGAAAGCACTAAATATGGAAAGGAAAAGCTGGTACCAGCCACTGCAAAAACATAACAAATTGTAAAGACCATTGACACTATAAAGAAACTGCATCAACTAACAGGCAAAATAACCAGCTAGCATCATAATGACAGGATAAAATTCATATATCACAATATTAACCTTAAATGTAAATGGACTAAATGTCCCAATTAAAAGACATACACTGGCAAATTATCGAGTCAAGACCCATTGGTGTGCTGTATTCAGGAGACACATCTCATGTGCAAAGACACATACAGGCTCAAAATAAAGAGATGGAGGAAGATTTACCAAGCAAATGGAAAGCAAAAAAAAAAGCAGGGGTTGGAAACCTAGTCTGTGATAAAACAGAATTTAAACCAACAAAGATCAAAAAAGACAAAGAAGGGCATTACATAATGGTAAAGTTTTCAATGCAACAAGAAGAGCTAACTATCCTAAATATATATGCACCCAAATACAGGAGCACCCAGATTTATACAGCAAGTTCTTTGAGACCTGCAAAGAGACTTAGACTCCCACACAATAATAGTGGAAGACTTTAGCACCCACTGTCAATATTAGACAGATCAACGAGACAGAAAATTAACAAGGATATTCAAGACTTGAACTCATCTCTGCACCAAGCAGACCTAATAGACATCTACAGAACTCTCCACCCCAATCAACAGAATATACATTCTTCTCAGCATCACATCACACTTATTCTAAAATTGACCACATAATTGGATGTAAAACACTCCTCAACAAATGCAAAAGAACGGAAATCATAACAAACAGTCTCTCAGACCACAGTGCAATCAAATTAGAACTCAAGATTAAGAAACTCATTCAAAAGCACACAACTACATGGAAACTAAACAACCTGCTCCTAAATGGGTAAATAACAAAATTAAGGCAGAAATAAATAAGTTCTTCGAAACCAATGAGAACAAAGCAAGAAAGATCTAAAAATGGCATTCTAACATCACAACTAAAAGAGCTAGAGAAGCAAGAGCAAACAAATTCAAAAGCTAGCAGAAGACAAGAAATAACTAAGATCAGAGCAGAACTGAAGGAGATGGAAACACACACACAAAAAAAAACTTCAAAAAAATCAATGAATCCAGGAGCTGGTTGTTTGAACAAATTAACAAAATAGATAGACTTCTAGGCAGACTAATAAAGAAGAAAAGAGAGAGAAGAATCAAACAGACACAATAAAAAAATGATAAAGGGATTATCAGCACTGAACCCACAGAAATACAAACTACCATCAGATAATACTATGAACACCTCTATACAAATAAACAAAAAATCTAGAAGAAATCTATAAATTTTAGACACATATACCCTCCCAAGACTAAACCAGGAAGAATTGAATCCCTGAATAGATCAATAACTAGTTCTGAAACTGAGTTGGTAATTAATAGCCTACAAACTAAAAAAAGTCCAGGACCAGACTGATTCACAGAGGAATTCTACCAGAATTACAAAGAGGAGCTGGGACCATTCCTTCTGAAACTATTCAAAACAATAGAAAAAAAGGGACTCCTCCGTAATTCGTTTTATGAGGCCAGCATCACCCTGATACCAAAACCTGGCAGAGATACAACAAAAAAAGAAAACTTCAGGTCAATATCCCTGATGAACATCAATGAGAAAATCCTCAATAAAATACTGGCAAACTGAATCCAGCAGCACATCAAAAAGCTTATCCACCAGGATTAAGTTGGCTTCATCCCTAAGATGTAAGGCTGGTTCAACTGACGCAATCAATAAACGTATTCCATCACATAAACAGAACCAATGACAAAAACCACGTGATTATCTCAATAGATGCAGAAAAGGCCTTCAATAAAATTCAACACCTGTTCATGCTAAAAACTCTCAATAAACTAGGTATCGATGGAACATATCTCAAAGCAATAACAGCTATTTATGAAAAACCCACAGCCAATATCATAATGGGCAAAAGCTGGAAGCATTCCCTTTTGAAAACCTGTACTAGACAGGGATGCCCTTTCTTACCACTCTTATTCAACATAGTATTGGAAGTTCTAGCCAGGGCAATCAGGCAAGAAAAAGAAATGAAGTGTATTCATAAAGGAAGAGAAGAAGTCAAACTGTCTCTGTTTACAGATGACATGATTGTATATTTAGAAAACCCCATCATCTCAGCCCCAAATCTCCTTAAGCTGAGAAGCAACTTCAGCAAAGTCTCAGGATACAAAATCAATGTGCAAAAACCACAAGCATTCCTATACAACAATAATAGACAAACAGAGGGCCAAATCATGAGTGAACTCCCATTCACAGTTGCTACAAAAGGGAATTAAATACCTAGGAAAACAACTTACAAGCGATGTGAAGGACTTCTTCAAGGAGAACTACAAACCACTGCTCAAGAAACAAGACAGGACAAAAACAAATGGAAAAACATTTTATGCTCATGGATAGGAAGAATCAGTATCTTGAAAATGGCCATACTGCCCAAAGTAAAGTATAGATTCAATGCTGTCCCCATCAAGCTACCATTGACTTTCTTTACAGAATTAGAAAAAAAAAAATACTTTAAATTTTATATGGAACCAAAAAAGAGCCCGTATAGACAAGACAATTCTAAGCAAAAAGAACAAAGCTGGAGGCATCACACTACCTGACTTCAAACTATACTACAAGGCTACAGTAACCAAAATAGCATGGTACTGCTACCAAAACAGATATATAGACCAATGGAACAGAACAGAGGGCTCAGAAATAATGCCACACATCTACAACCATCTGATCTTTGAAAAACCCAACAAAAACAAGCAATGGGGAAAGGATTTTCTATTTAATTAATGTTGTTGGGAAAACTGGCTAGCCATATGCAGAAAACTGAAACTGGACTCCTTCCTTACACTTTATATAAAAATTAACTCAAGATGGATTAAAGACTTAAATGTAACACCTAAAATCATAAAAACCCAAGAAGAAAACCTAGGCAGTACCATTCAGGACATAGGCATGACTAAAACACCAAAAGCAGTGGCAGCAAAAGCCAAAATCAACAAATTAAACTAATTTCTAAACGAAAATCAAATTAAACTAAAGAACTTCTGCACAGCAAAAGAACCTATCATCAGAGTGAACAGGCAACCTATAGAATGGGAGAAAATTTTTGCAATCTATCCATCTGACAAAGAGCTAATATTCAGAATCTACAAGGAACTTAAAAAACTGACAAGTAAAAAACAACCCCATCAAAAAGTGGGTGAAGGATATGAACAGATACTTTTCAAAAGAAGACATTTATGTGGCCAATAAACATATGAAAAAAAAGCTCATTATCACTGGTTGTTAGAGAAATACAAATCAAAACCACAATGAGATATCATCTCATGCCAGTTAGAATGACAATCATTAAAATGTCAGGAAACAACAGATGCTGGAGAGGGTGTGAAGAAATAGGAACGCTTTTGCATTGTTGATGGGAGTGTAAATCAGTTCAACCATTGTGGAAGACAGAATGGCAATTCCTCAAGGATCTGGAACCAGAAATACCATTTGACCCAGCAATCCCATTACTGAGTATATACCCGAAGGATTATAAATTATTCTACTATAAAGAGACATGCACACATGTTTATTGTAGCACTATTCGCAATAGCAAAGACTTGGAACCAACACAAATGCCCATCATCAATAGACTAGATAAAGAAAATGTGGCACATATCCACCATGGAATACTATGCAGCCATAAAAAGGATGAGTTCATGTCCTTTACAGGGACATGGATGAAGCTGGAAGCCATCCTTCTCATCAAACTAATACAGGAACAGAAAACCAAACACTATATGTTCTCACTCATAAGTGGGAGTTGAACAATGAGATCACATGGACACAGGGAGGAGAACATCATGCACCAGGGCCTGTCGGGTGCTGGGGACTAGGGGAGGGATAGCATTAGGAGAAATACCTAATGTAAATGGCAAGTTGATGGGTGGAGCAAACCCCCATGGCACGTATATACCTATGTAACAAACCTGCACGTTCTGCACATGTATCCCAGAACTTAAACTATAATAATAAAAAAAAAAAAAGTGCAAATTATTTGGTGTGGTGAAAATTAAAGAGGCTATTTTCTTAGGAAATTACATAGATTAAAAATACAAATCTATTTAAGAATAATTTAGATAAGTTAATGAAAGTTAATTTCACAGATTATAGAGGGAAGCTTTGTATAGCAGCAGGAAAATTTTTAACCTTTTAAATGGACAGCATAGTGAGCAGCCGTCATTCACAAAACACCCTCGTACTACTGGAAGAGAAAGAATATTGTAATAGAACTTTGGGTATTATAATTATTTCATATTTGTATAATTTTTTAATAAAACTGAATCCATAAAAGTGGTTAATAAAAGTAAACCTTGGCTATCAGTTTTTAAAAGGTGACACAAATTTAGTCAATTATGAGTTTTATGAAAAGCGACTTGCATATTTATACAATAAAATAAAATGTTGATCACCAACAGGAAGATTTTATTGAATTTGTATGTACATAGCAAAGTTAGTGAAACTTCTCTGGCAAATTTTATCAGAACATTACATGAACTGAAGCCAGAAAATATTCAGCATGGTTTATCCAGTTTTCCTGATATAATAAATTAAATCTCAAATCTACATCTGGTGATATGCTTTTCAGAGACTATCTTTAACTATAATTTTATATTTCCTCAAAAAAGGTGTTGGAATAAGCCAAAATTCAGTTGTTCTATTTCCTAGCATTTTTACTAGTGCATAGATTTTTGATTATTTGTGAAGTGAATTCAGAACAGACAAGCCACAGGGGCTCAGATGAGGTGTCTGAGTGCATTCATGAGACTAAATTCTTACAGAGTGCCTAAACAATTCATTGAAGTTAAGTTCTCACCAGGAAGAAAGATAATTATCCATGGAATGATATAAGAAATAACACATTATCACAATTTCTTCCTTAGATCAAAATTCCTTGAAGGCAGGCATCATATTTTATGCTTCTTATGTAACCATCTCCACAATATTTAACACAGCACTGATTGTATTAGGTGCTTATTGAATACTCATTGAATGAGTGATCAGAAAAAATATTCTGCTTTATCAATTTGGAAGGTACTCTTAAATTTATTTTACACCTGGTCATTTGCTCTGTGCTCTTCCATTATTGACATTAATGTGATACTAGCAATTTTAACTGTTTTAAGCTACTGCCTACCCCGTCCTTTTACTATTTCAGTCCCTTTATGTCATTTTAAGTGATAATGAGAATAAATATTTTCATGTGTCAGAATTTTAAGTTTTGTAAATAACACCATATCTTTTGGAATTGTGGCTTTGGGGATCTCTAAAATCAGCTCAGGGAAAGATATCTGATGGAACTTTATAAACTACATACTTTTTCTCTAATCATAACATTCCATAGACTCTAGTAGGTTTCAGTAAGTCTCCACCTTCAGCAGCATAACAGACATTAACAGGAGAGATGGGAGGAGCAGGTCACCAATGTTACCTTTACCTTCAACTTGGCCTTGGAACACTCACATTTTTCTGTAATTCTCTAATTCTTATGATATAAAATATCTTTTATTGAGCAATGCTAGGGTTTCAGGTAGCCTGGAGCTTTGTTTAACATCTTAGCACCAAAGGATTTGTTTCAATTTTTCCCTATAACCAGTGCAATTAGATTAGATAAGTACCTATCTATGTAAACCCTGTATGTCAAGTTTAGGGGAATTTGATGGCCAATTATTTTAAGATAATAGAAAATGCAGGTGATTGCTGTGTGTTCAATATAATAAATAAGAAAATTCAGGATGATAGAGTCCAGAAATGGTGCACAGTTTAACAGAGGAGGTAATAAATAATATCAACCAAAGCAGGTTTGAAAATCTTTGCCAATCCCTATTGGCATCCCTTCAAAAAGCTTATTTATTGCCTACAACACTAATTTTAACCACCAATGCTTGAATGCCTGATATCTAATTAAGTGCTCAACCTATAAATTAGGTAGTAATTTTATTTAGACTGTGTAAGAAAAACATTAACAGCATTCAGTACTGTATTATATGGCCCTCCCATTCGGAATTCAAGCCTCAACACCTCTTTTCCTTCACTTATAGCACTTGCAGTCTGTACCAAATCAGGACATTTTATAAAATAGTTTTGCAGTGAATGCACTTTATTTTGTAACAAATAGAAATTAATTTGCCTCCTTTTGGTCTTGCATCATAGTTCTGCAGAGCTGATTTGAGTATTACTTTTCTTAGCTGAGTTCAGGAAAACAAAGAGGAAGACAAGAAGATGGTATAAAGTCCACTAGCAATGATGACAACAGCCTGGAGAAAGTGGTAGACTGATATCCAGCTTTTTAATATAATTAGTAGTTGAATTACTCTGAAAGGACAAAGTCTTGCTTGAAGCCATCTGTTTATAAAGATCTTTTCCTTGCTTTTTAGCCTGTCAGGTTCACTGAGGCCAGCCAAGGTTCAGGAGGCAGGAAAAGCCCATTTATAATGCTCAGGAAATCTCTGGTCACAGGTGAAAAATCAGACAAAAGACAGAAAATATGTAAAATATGCTCAATCAAATTATTTTAAAGTATTTTTTCATTCATTCATTAATTTTCATGGAAAAGTAAAAAAAAAAATAACAAAAAACTGCATTTAGGCTTATACAGGATCCAAGTTCTTAGTGTTCCTTAAAATAGAAATGCTTCTTATATTACAAATCATTTGATCCATGGAAATAAAGGTAGCTACTCATTTATTTCAGTTCCTGCCCCTTCCCATCTTGGTTTAGAAGAAGAAACTACCTTTGCCCTCTTTGAACTAAAGTAAGGCAGCATGACTCTGACATGGGATAACTTCTCCAAAAGGACTGATTAAATCTCTCTTTCTTCTCGGGATGAAAAAGATCTTTAAAAAACAAACTGAGGTTTTATATCTGTAGGTATTACATTCTCCCTTTGCATTTTCTTTAGTTCAATGTAGCATTTGTGTGGTTTATTACAACATCTTTCATGTAGCAGATCTAAAAACCCCTTTGTGAAGTTGAAGATAATGGCTTAGTGTGCTATAGGTTTTAAAAGATCCTGTTTTTTAAGCCAGCAAGCAGCCCTTTGCAGAGAGAAGCTGCCGTGCCAACGTGAAAAGTTTCTTTTTCTGGCTATGGTTTAATTCTCCGTTCATTTTAGGAATTGCTTTCTACAAATATACTGTTTAATGGCCATTTTTTTCCTCTCTGTCAGGCCTAAAGCAGGAGTTGCCAAATGTAGGGGTAACTAAGAATCACCTGGCGTATTTACTAAACTGTTTATTTCTGGGTCCCTCAGCTAATACACTGACCCAGTATCCTGGGGAGTGGGGCCCAGGAACCGACTGTGTGTGTGTGTGAGAGAGAGAGATGGAGTCTCACTCTTGTCGCCCGGGCTGGAGTTCAGTGGCACGATCTCGGCTCACTTCAACCTCCACCTCCCAGGTTCAAGCAATTATCCTTCCTCAGCCTTCCGAATAGCTGGAATTACAGGCGCCTGTCACCATGCCCGGCTAATTTTTGTACTTTTAGTAGAGACAGGGTTTCGCCATGTTGGCTAGGCTGGTCTTGAACTCCTAACCTCAGGTGACCCGCCTGCCTTGGCCTCCCAAAGTGCTGGGATTACAGACATGAGCCACCGCGCCTGGCCCAGGGACTTATGTTTTAAGTGAGCACTCAGATGAGTTTGATGCAGGGGTATCATTTATAGAAACACTGGCCAAAACTAGTTCTAGAAAAACGTGAACATGAAAGTATTAAGCAGTTTTCTTTGCAAGATATTTTCTAAGTGCGACTATTGAAACCTCTTTTACTCCAAATAGTCATAAATAAAGCAGTAAATTATTTTTTAAAGGAAAAAAAACGATTTAAGAGAATGTGCCACTACTTGGCTTGCGAATGAGTATTATGAATATTATGCACAAACATGAAATGAAAAAAGCAAATTAGTTTACTTATTGATTACAA
This sequence comes from Macaca nemestrina, assembly GCF_043159975.1. Classification (NCBI taxonomy): domain Eukaryota; kingdom Metazoa; phylum Chordata; class Mammalia; order Primates; family Cercopithecidae; genus Macaca; species Macaca nemestrina. The sequence goes on along the minus strand of NC_092134.1, from coordinate 44,587,806 downwards.
GGCACTACAGAGATTTCATGAAACCTAATTATATATCATGAAATTCAATTCTTGCAAAGAGTCTTGGTAAAGATAAACCTACAGATTATAGTGTAGATTAATAAGATTCTTTTGTGTGTTCCAACTTGTTGGCTGTCAAGTCAGCATTATACTACATGCAGAGATGGCAAAATGCCTACCATTCTATTATAAATGTTGGCATGCTCTCTCCACTCAGAAACCTAACACAGACCTACATCCTTCCCTACTTGAGTTCAGTTCATGGCCTGTTGAAGGGAAAAATGATAGTAGGCCCCTGCTGGCAGCACCTGGAGACCAGGCACACCTGGAGACCCTTCAGTGAAACCCAAGAATGGGAAAGAGAATAGAAAACATCTCAAGTATTCCGGTGGACCGCACAGTGATGCTGCTCAAACCTGATTGGTCAGCTGCTGGTAATGTTGCCAGCGCTGAAGAATTGACAGGCTATCTACAACACCTTGAGAAATGACAAAGTATACCTGTTGTAGTTCCATGTTACACAAACAGACCCCTAAAGAAGTTAATTTGGATATACACATGCTTGGTTAGCTGGTTTTAGTGTCAAAGTCTTCAGAAGTTTTCAACTCTATGAAATCTAATATTGCTAAGGTAAATGAACTATCTTTGAGTCAATCAATTATAACAGTAGTGAATAAAGTAGAGGAAGTATAGTGAGGTAAATAAGAAAACAGGCTCTGCGTTTAGAATGCCTAAATTAGTAGACTAGCTCTACTCATTCCTACCTGTGAGCCTCTGAGCACCTTAATGCAATATTGTGTGTTTCAACTTCCTTATGTATAAAATGGAGAGAGGAGATATTGTACGTATGGTATGAAGTATCATAAAATTCTTAAGAGGATCAAATTAGTTAACATGTATAAAGCACTTACCATAGTCGTAGCCTGGCATAGAACAGGTGGCTCCATAAATGTGAGCTTTTAAAAAAATTTGTTGTTGTTGTTGCTATTGTTAGAGGAAATAGGTTGAAAATGTATCATTCTTAACTTGGAAATGTTTTGAATATCAACTATATTGAGGTATACTTTGCATATAACAAAATGTACAAGTTTTAAGTGTATAATTCATTGATGAATGTGTACAGCTATCAGCTATACAACCAGCATTCCAATCAATACATAATTTCCACCAGACATGGCTTATGATGCCTGTAATCCTAGCGATTTGGGAGGCCAAGATGAGGATTGCTTCAGGCCAGGAGTTCAAGACCAGCCTGGGCAACATAGCAAGACCTTGTCTTTACAAAAAAAAAAAAAAAAAATTAGCCAGGCAAGGTGATTCACATGATGTAGGAGTTCAGCTACTCAGGAGGCTAAGGTAGGAGGATTGTTTGAGCCCAGGAGTTGAAGCCTGCAGTAAGCTATGATGGTGCTGCTGCACTACAGCCTGGGTGAGAGAAGAGAGCAAGATCTTCTCTCTAAAGTAAGATATATATCTATATAATATATATTCCATTATCCCAGAAAATTCCCTAATGTACTTTGCAATTTTTCACACACCCCACCCACACCCGAGGAAACAGTCTGATTTCTAAAACCATAGCTTTACTTTTGCCTATTTTAGAACCTTATATAAATGGAATCATATAGGATACACTCTTTTGTGTCTGGCTTTTTTTAGTCACCACGATAATTTTGAAATTCATCTTCAATAGTGAGGTAAATAAGAAAACAGGCTCTGCCTTAAGAATGCCTAAATTAATAGACTAACTCTGTTGGCACTGGGAGTGGGGCATTGCTGTAAAGATATTGTGTAAATCGTAGTTCCTTTGTAACAGAATATTGCTAAATATTCTATTTTTTTAATATACAACAGTTTATCCAATAACATGCTGATGAACATGGAGGTTTTATATAGATTATTCAGGTGTTTGTTACTATGAATCAAACTGCTGAAACACTGTTGTATATCTCTTTTTGTGAATATATGTTTTCATTTATTTGGTATAAATGCCTAGAAAGGGAATTGCTGGGATATAGGTTATATGTATGTTTAAGTTTATAAGTAACTGCAAAGTAGTTTCCAAAAAGCCCCATTTTACACTCCCACCAGTAATGTATGAGAGACCTTTAATCCAGACCCTCAATAATTGGTGTTGTTATTTTAATTTTAGTCTTGTAATAGTACAATGTGATATCTAATATGGTTTTAATTTATATTTTCCTAAAAACTAATAATGTTGGGTATCTTGTTATGTATATTTTAGAAACTCCTATATTTTATTTTTTTGGATTTCTTTGCAAATCTCTTGCACATTTTTTATTGGCTTGTATTTCAATTACAGAGTTGCATGGGTTATTAATGTACTCTGAATATATAAAGTGAATTATTAACATGGTATTTTTATTGTCTCAATGATGTCTCCTTAGAGTTTAATTTTGATAGAATATAATTTATATTTCTTTTTGTTTTATGGTTAGAGCTTTTTATGTCCTAGGAAATTTTATCTATTGCAACATTGTAAAGATATTCTCTATTTCTTATAGAAACTTTAGTGTTAGCTTTATATTTAGGTCTATAATTGATACAATTTGAATTTGTGACCCCATCCAAAGCTCACGTTGTATTGTAATCCCCAATGTTAGAGGTGGTTGGACCATGAGGGTGGACTTTCCCCTTTGGCGCTGTACATGATACAGTTCTCATGAGATCTGGTTGTTTAAAAGTGTGTAGTAACTCCCAACCCCTCCTTGTTCTGGCCACGTAAGATGTGCATGCTTCTCTTTTGCCTTTTGCCATAATTGAAAGTTTCTTGAGGCCTCCCCAGAAGCCATCACGCTTCCTGTACAGCCTGCAGAACCATGAGCCAATTCAACCTCTTTTCTTTATAAATTACCTAGTCTCAAGTATTTCTTTATATCAGTAGAACTGACTAATACAGAAAATTGGTACTGGGAGTGGGGCGTTGCTGTAAAGATACCTGAAAATGTGGAAGCAATTTGGAACTGGGTAATGAGCAGAGGTTGGAAGTGTGGAGGGCTCAGAAGACAGGAAGATGAGGAAGAGTTTGGAACTGCCTAGAGATTTGTTAAATGGTTGTGACCAAAGTGCAAATGGTGATATGGACAGTAAAGTCTAGGCTGAGGAGGTCTCAGATGGAAATGAGGAACTTACTGGGAACTGAATCAAATGTCACTTTTGTTATGCTTTAGCAAAGAACTTGGAGGCATTGTGCCCCTGCCCTAGGGATCTGTGAAACTTTGAACTTGTGAGTGATGATTTAGGACTCTTTTTCTTTTCTTTTTTTTTTTTTTTTTCGAAACAGAGTCTTACTCTATTGCTCAGGCTAGAGTGCAGTGGCATGATCTCAACTCACTATAACCTCTGCTTCCCAGGTTCAAGTGATTCTCATGCTTCAGCCACCTGAATAGCTGGGATTACAGGTGTGCACTACCATGCCCAGCTAATTTTTAAAAAGGATTTTAATAGAGATGGGGTTTTGCCATGTTGGACAGGCTGGTCTGATTTAGGATTTCTGGCAGAAGAAACTTCTAAGCAGCAGAGTGTTCAAGGTACGGCCTTGATGCTTCTAATATCCTATGCCTGAATGCATGAGCAAATAAAGGATGTAGGACTGGAACTTATATTTAAAAAGGGAGCAGAGCATAAACACTTGAAGAATTAGCAGCCCAGCCACGTGGTAGAAAAGTCTATTTTTAGGGGAGGAATCTGAAAAGGCTGCAGAAATATATATAGCTGAAAGGAAGGCAAATGCTGATAGCCAAGACAATAGGGAAAATGCCTTGAAGGCATTTCAGAGATCTTCATGGCAGCCTCTCCCATCAGAGGCCTGGTGACCTAGGAAGGAAGAATGGTTTCATGGGCCAGTCTCAGGGCCTTGCCACACTGCACAGCCTTGGGAAACTGGTCCCCGCATCCAGCTTCAGCCATGGCTCAAAGAGACCCAGGTACAGCTCGGGCCACTGCCCCAGAGGGTACAAGCTATAAGCCTGGGCTAAGCCTGCGGGTGTGCAGAGTGCAAGACTTGAGGTTTGGGAGCTTCTGCCTAGATTTCAGAGGATGTATGGAAAAGCCTGGATGTCCAGACAGAAGCCTGCTACAGGGCTGGAGCCTTCACAGAGAACATCTATTAGAGCACTGTGGTGGGAAAATGTGGGATTGGGGAGCCCCACACACAGAGTCACTACTGGGCCACTGCCTAGTGGAGCTGTGAGAAGAGGGCCACTGTCCTCCAGACTCTAGAATGATAGATCCACCGGCAGCTTGCACCATGTGCCTGGAAAAGCTGCAGGCACTCAATGTCAGCACTTGAGAGTAGCCTCAGGGTCTAAGCCCTGCAGAACCATAGGGGCAGTGCTGCCCGGGGCCTTGGGAGCCCACTTGTTACATCAGTGTGCCCTGCCTGTGGAACATGCAGTTAAAAGAGATTGTTCTGGAGCTTTAGGGTTTAATGATTGCCCTACTGGGTTTCAGACTTGCATGGGGCCTATAGGCCCTTTTTTTTGGCTGATTTATCCCTTTTGCACCAGGAGTATTTACCCAATGCTTGTACCTCCATTGTATCTTGAAAGTAACTAACTCATTTTTGATTTTACAAGCTCATAGACAGAAGGGACTAGCTTTGTCTCAGATGAGACTTTGGACTGTGGACTTTTGAGTTAATTCTGGAATAAGTTAAAATTTTGAGGGACTGTTAGGAAGACATGATTATATTTTGCAATGTGAGAGGGACATGAGATTAGGGAGGGGCCAAGAGCAGAATAATATGGTTTAGATATGTGTCCCCACCCAAATCTCATGTTAAATTGTAATAACCAATGTTGAAGGTGAGGCCTGGTGCGGGGTGATAGGATCACGGGGCAGATTTTCCCCTTTGGTGCTGTTCTCGTGAGAGAGTTCTCATGAGATCTGGTTGTTTAAAAGTTTGTAGCACCCCTCCCTTCTTCCTGCTCTGGCAATGTAAGCTGTGCCTGCTTCCCCTTCACTTTCCACCATGATTGAATGTTTCCTGAGACCTCCCCAGAAGCTGTCATCCTTTCTGTATAGCCTGCATAACCAAACCATGAGCCAATTAAACCTCTTTTCTTTATACCAGCCTCAGATATTTCTTACTGGCAGCATGAGAACTGACTAATGTAATGTTATATCTTGAATACATTTTTAGCTGTAGTAGAAATTGAGTTTTGTTTTATTTTTCTATGCACAGTCAGTTTCCCCAACATAATTTGCTGAAGAAATTATTCTGCTTTTGAATTACACTGCTACTTTATAGGAAAGATCAGTTGACCATGTAGGTGTGTGTCTGTTTTTAAACTTGCTCTTCCTCTATTTATCTACTTTTCTCTTTGCTACCACAGTCTCTTGACAAACGTAGCCTTATATTATGCATTGAAAAGAGGGAGCAATTGTTTTGGCTAGTCTATCAATTATTGTGAAGGGGCAGGTTAAAAATCTCCACCTACGATTGTGGAGTTTCCTGTTTCTCCCATTAGTTCTTTTCATTTTGCCTCATACATTTTTAAGCTCTGTAATTAGATAAGTACACATTTAGAATTATGTCTTTCTGACTAGCCAATTCTTTTGTCATTATAAAATAACCTTCTATCTCTGATAATGCTTATTGTATTGAAATATTCTAGTTGTATTAAATTTTTCAGTCTTAGTGATTGGATGATGTGTTTATGTTTTTATCCTTTTATCTGACTTGTTTCTGTCTTTATATTTAGAGTAAATCTCTTTCAAATAGCATCTGATTGAGTCTATGTGTGTTTTTTGTTTGTTTGTTTGTTTGTTTTAGACAGATTCTTGCTCTATTGCCCAGGCTGGAGTGCAGTGGCATAATCTCGGCTCACTGCAACCTCCACCTCCCAGGTTCAAGTGACTCTTGTGCCTCAGCCTCCCGAATAGCCGGGGCTACAGATGTTCACCACCACACCTGGCTCATTTTTGTATTTTTAGTAGAGACAGGCTTTCGCCATGTTGGCCAGACTGGTCCCAGATTCCTGACCTCATGTAATCTGCTTGCCTCAGCCTCCTAAAGTGCAGGGATTACAGGTGTGAGCCACCATGCCCAGCCTTAAATATTTTGATAATCACTCAACTACCTTCTAGGATTTTGTTCTAGCTCTTCTGATAGGTTTTTTTGCTATACCTATTGATATCACTTTTAGTGGGTTGCTGTAGAGATTATGATATATGTATTTAAATTATCAAAGTCTATTTGAATTAACATTACACCACCATATATAAGAACCTCATGACAATATAATTCCAATTATTTTTCTGCTGTCCTTTGTAACGATGTCATATGTTTATTTCTATGTATGTTATAAACCCCATAATACATTGATGTTAAATTTTTCTTTAAATAATTAACTGACTTTCACATATTTCTTAAAAAGATAAAACAATGTTTTATATTTACCCACATATTTACTATTTCCTTTGCTCTTCTTGGAGTGGTGCACTTCAGGTAGTGGTCTGACCTTTTAAAGACATATAGAAGTATACATAGAAATGATGCTCTGCAATACTAAAATGCTATGCAGTTCCCCAGAGGTAAAACCTGAAACAAAGACTCCAGCTCAAACAATTTGTTAGGGAAGTGTTCTCAGTAGAAGGGAAGTGATTGAAGCGGGACAGGGTAGGGTGGGAAGAAGCTAAGTGAGACTCTGGTTTGAGCTGGAGACTAATTTTCAATCTGATCTCAAGGGGAACATCTGCAGCACAAATTGTATCACACAGTTCTACGTTGAGCAAGGGTGCTTATCTTTTGTGCATTGCATGGATCAATCATTGGTTAAAGACAACTGCCCTGCCCCTGGAACAGAGGTGTGCATAGCCTCCTGGGCTAAGTGGTTCCTGTTAGCTGAAGGCTATTCTCTAGTGAAAGGTAGATGTGGTTTGTTATCAGTCAGGATCTGACTGGGGCACCAAGACATGCACTATAGGGCTTTCCTTTAGGTGTATTACATACCTTAAAATTCACTCACTGTTTATTGATGTGTCCCTAGTAAGGTAGAATATATAAGTTCAGAAATAAAGGGGTGAAAATAGGACCGTGCCCCCCTTTTATCCTCTCTCCCAGTGAACTACGTGGGGAAGCTGTGTTTCCTGTCCCCGGAAGTTTAGGCTCTGTGTGTCTTGACATCTTGATTAGGAGTGGGAGTGAGGTGCTTCCACCAAGGGATAAAATAAAAGTCAGTATAAATTCAAAGTCACACCTGCCATCTGGTCACTTTGTGTTCCTTGTTCCTGTAAAAGAGCAGGCACAGAAAGGACACAAACTGGCAGGTGAAATTGATCCTTATCTTCATGAGGTAGCATGACTGCTGCTGTGTGTGGAGGCTGGGTAGAATGTGCCTAATTCAAAGGTGATCCCGTGGGGCATTTTTTGATGCCTTTGTGCACTATTTTAGTTCTATAAGGGCATGTAAAGCAATCATGGTTTGATGAGACCATGATTACCAGAGGTTCAGCCCCCTCAGGGATGAGGATCTGGGTCACCTCACTAAGCAAACCATTAGAATATAGAATTGCTGTTTTAGGGTGATGGAAAGATAGAAGATGAGTATTAATTATGTCATTAAATCAACTGCAGTCATAGAGACACTATTAATCCCAATAATATTCCCCTTATAGGTTTTGCCAGGAATTGCAATCATGTTCCCCTGGAGATGCTGTAATTAGTTGGAATGAACTTAATGCGAAAAACAGGTGAATTTCAGTGGTGAAAGGGGTGGATCATAATAGTCTCTAGGGTGACTCAGGGAGTCACCCTCTCAGACTACTTTACTTGGCTGGTGCTTTCATCCCCCAGATGATGTGTTTGGCTGCCTCTCTTTTCCAAAGAATTGCCCTAGTTTGGAGGGCCGATGGGAGTTGACTCAGAAAGTAGCCTCCACTGGCCCATAGACAATAACTGACTTACATAGGGTTCAAAAATCTGATACTTTTGTTTCAAGAGGAAACAACACTGCAGTGAAATTTATGTTTTAGCTCCCTTTTCTTTCTGCTCCCTGCATCTGACTAAGAATAGAATTTATAATAACTGAGCCTATATCCATGCATATGAATTCCTATCTCAGGTTCTGCTTCTAGGAAACCTGAGGTAAGACAGGGTGAAAATCAGCTTCTGTGCTCCACTTATCTCTTTGAGTTTTTGCTTTTGCTTCATTTTTGGCCTCTAGAGATTCTTTAATTTCTTGCCAGCTGACAAAATACTTTTGAAAGATTTAAAAATATTTTATTCAGCAGAAGGGTTAGTTTGGGTATCTATTATAGTTCTATAGTTTCCACGTGGAAAATGGGTCACTTTATCCCTGCTGCTGTTTTATCCAGATCATTTTCTCAGTTATAATCTTTATCAAGCACTTACAATATACCAAGCACTTACTAGATATGTTGTTTTACAGATAAAGACATTAGGACACAGAGAGTTTAAACAATTAGCCCTGGGTCATGTAGCTAGTGAGTGGTCAAGCTAGTAAGTGGTTAAACCGGATGCCGCTCAGCAGTGGGGCTTCCAGATTCACAAAACTCTACTGCCTCTAAGTAGGAGATCCCTAGCTAAATTCTTCCATGATTGTTTTATATGGAAGTTTTGTGACTATAGAAGGGTTTAGAAAATGGTTTCCTGTCACCCAACACATTTTTTATAATATGCAGGTCTACATTGAGTTGTATATAGAGGGAGACAGTTCTGTGAACTATCTGGATTTTTTGCTATCCAAATTGTGCCTAACCCAAGGGTTTTCTGCAGCTACTGTGTGGCAATAAATTTTTTAGCAGTTTAGATCTGCAATAGGAGGAAATACTGCATCAGGACAATAATACCACCAAAATAATAATAACTGAAGGTAAAGATTTGTGTTATTTTTTGTACCATTTTGTATTATATTACTATGAATAAGTTTTTCTTGAAAAACTACTATCTGCCAGTACTTTTCAAATGTTATCTGTAAAATGTATTGAAATTTTTTAAGAAAACATTTTTCAGGCATTGAATAAGTATTTGTTAAATGAATGATTAATAAAATGTAAAATCACATTTTATTGGTCAATGGGCAAAAAAACAAATAAATAAATAAACAAAAACAAGGAGTTTAAGGAAAGTCAGAGCTACACAAATACATTGGAGAAAGTTCCTCTTATAAGAAAGAAAGAGACCCAAGTATAATAGAATTCAGTAATGGAGAAAAGACTGTCTTCTCCTCATCGTGTATTCTTGGCACTCTTGTCACAAATCAGATGAACGCACATGCATAGTTTACTTAACAGAACAGACAGCTCAGAAATAAACCATGCATGTACAGTCATCTGATTTTATCTGTTGGTTTTTATGCCAGTACCACACTGTTTTGATTACTGTAGCTTTGTAATGTAATTTGAAATCAGGAACAATGATGCCTTCAGCTTTGTTATTGTTAAAAATTATTTTGGCTATTCATATCTTTTGTGGTTACATATAAATTTTATGATTGTTGTTTTCTATTTCTGAAAAAAAATTCAGTTTAGATTTTTATAGAGATTGCATCAAATCTATATATCACTTTGTGTAGTATATACATTTTAACAATATTAATTCTTTTCATCCATAAACATGGTATGTATTTCCATTTGTTTGCTTTAATTTCTTTCATCATTGTTTTATACTTTTCAATACACATGGTTTTTATCTCCTTGTTTAAGTTTGTTGCTAAGTATTTTATTATTTTTCATGCTAGTGTAAATGAAAGTGTTTTCTTATTTTCTGTTTTGGAAAATTCAGTTAGCGTATAGAAATATAACTGATTTTTGTACATTGATTTTTTGTCTTGCAACTGTGTCAAATTTATTAGTTCTAATATTATTAATGAAATCTTTAGGGTTTTCTTGATATAAGATTATATTAACTGCAAGCAGAGATAATTTTACTTCTTCCTTTCCAGTTTAGATGCCTTTTATTTCTTCTTATTGCGTACTTGCTCTGGCCCGAACTTCCAGTATTATATTGAATAGATACAGTGAGAGTGGGCTTTCTCACCTTCTTCCAGATCTTTACAGAAAAGCTCTCAGTTTTTATTGTTAAGTATGATGTTGACTGTAAGCTTTTTATACATGAGTTTTATTGTTTGAGGTAAGTTCCTTCTACAGCCAATTTATTGAGATAAATGGTATTGGAAATGAGTAAAATTAGACCCTTATCTCACATCACACACAAAAATCAACTCAAAATGGATGGAAGATTTAAATGTTAGACTTGAAACTGTAAAAATTCTAGAAGAAAACATAGAGAAAAAGTTTCTGGATATTGACGTTGGCAATTATTTTTTGGATATAATACCAAAAGCACAGACAAGAAAAGCCAAAATAAACAAGTTAGATTGCATCAAACTAAAAACCTTCTGCACAGCAAAGGAAACAATCGATAAAATAAAAAAGCAACCTATGGAATAAGAGAAAATATTTGCAAACCATGTATCAGATAAAGGGCAAATATCCAATTTATTAAGGGACCATTACAACTCAATAGCAATAATACAAACAAACCAATTTAATAATTGGAAAATGAACTGAGTAGACCTTTCCCCAAAGAGGATATACAAATAGCCAACATATATAGAAAAGAAAATGTTCAACATTATTAATCACCAGGGAAATGCAAATAAAACCCCAATGTGATATAACCTTACACTTTTTAAGGTGAATTTTATTTAAAAAAAAACAAAGAAAACATATATTTTAAGAGAGCAAAACAAAAGATAACAAAGCCAACAAGGCTGTGGAGAAAAGGGAACTCTAGTACTGTTATGGTGAGAATGTAAATTGGTACCACTAGTATACAAAACAGCATGGAAGTCTTGAAAAACTAAAAATAGTACTGCCATATAATCTAGCAATTCAATTTCTGGGTATATATCCAAAAGAATCTGGGAAAAAGTCAGAATCTCAAGGAGAAATCTGCAATCTCATGTTCATTGCACCATTATTGATAATAGCCAAGACATAGAAGTAACCTAAATGTTCACTGACACATGAATGGACAAAGGAAATGTGGTATAGTCATACAATGTAATATTATCTAGCCCTAAAAAGGAAGGAAATTCTGGTATATGCTACACCTCAGAAGAACCTTGAAGACATTAAGTAAAATACATTAGACAGAAAAACAAATACAATATGATATTAAATACATGATATTACTTATATGTTAAATTTAAACTAATCAAGCTTAGAGAAGCAGAGGGTAGAATGCTGATTTGCAGAGGTTGCAGAGAGGGAAACAGAGAAGTATTAGTCAAAAGTATATAGTTTTAGTTATACAAGATAAACCAGTCAGGGATGTACTGTACAGCATAGTGTCTATAGTTAATAATTCTGTATTGTATACTTAAAACTTTGCTAAGGATGTACATCTTATGTTAAAAGTTCTTATCACAAATGACAACAATAATAAACAACAAAGAAGGAGGAAACTTTTGGAGATAATCGATAGGTTTATGGCATACATTGTGGTGATGGTTTCACAGAGGTATACTATCTCTGAACTCATCAGATTGTATACATTAAATGTGTACAAGCTTTGTGGTTCAAAAATTAAATTTAAAAAGTATGTTGAGTATGAAAAAGAAAAAGAATTCAGTAATGGGGAAACAGATTTCTGCAAAGTATCACAGTATAATCAGACTTTTGTTCTCAACATTCTCTTGAAACTGTTCCTTTGAAGGTTTTTAGTGGGGCCCATGTTACATTATTTAATTCATGTTCAAGCCTCATATTATTCAGTATTTTTTCACAGATATAGAAATTAGTAAAGGCTTATGAAAAACTTTGACATTCTCAGATGAAAGGCACTGTCCTCTTTTTGGAAATGCTTTTTCCACTTGGTCTCTAGGACACTGCTCTCTTGGTTTATTTCCCGCCACCCTGGTCATTCCTCCACAGTTTCATTTGCTGGGTCTTTCTCAACTTCCTACCTATATACGTTGAAGTTCCCAGTGCTCAGCCTTGCATCGCTTCTCTTCTCCTCTTCACTCATTTGATTAGCAATCTCATTCCAGCCCACATTCATATGCCCAGCCTGGCTCCCCACTTGCAGTCAAGACTCATATAATCAACTACCTACCTAATATTTCCTCTGGGGTCTCATTGCTACACTTCAGATCAAGTCTAGGATATTACAATAGCTTTCTACTTCTATTCTTGTGTCTATTCCCACATGGCAGCCAGAGTGACCATTTAAAATACAAATCAGATTGTGTCTCTACTCTGCTCAAAACCGTCCAATTGCTTCACTTATCACTCAGAAAAAAAAAAAAAAAAAAAAAGAAATCCTTCCCATAGCCATTGAGGTTCTGTGTAATTTGGGTGTTACTCCATCCTATGTCCCCACCTCTTTGATCTTAATTCTTTTTTCACCTGGCTTGCTTTTTTTCAACCATGCTAGCCTTATTGCTAATCTTGGAATATGCTAAACACACTGTTTCCTCAAAGTCTTTGTTCTTTCTTCTCTCTTTGCTGCAATAATCTCCCATTATATATCCATTGACTGCCTGCTGCCTTCTTCTAAGCCTTTGTTAGCATCTATATAAAATAGCAGGGCCTCTCTATCCCTCTCTGTCTCCCTACCCTGTTTTATTTTTCTTCTAAGCTTTCCCTACCACATACGTGGTTCTTTGTTTATTGTCTCTTCCCACTTTCACTCCCTTTGAAACATGAGCTTTATGAGAGTAATGACCTTGTCTTATTCATTGATGTAGCTTCATTGCCTTGACATGGTAGATGCTTAATAAACATGTATTGAGTTAATAAACACAAGAAAGCATTTTCATTATTACAAAATAACATATTACTAAGATAACATGTTATTTTACAAAGAGCTTTCATGTAAACTATGTCTAAAACACTGCTCAAAATCTATGAACATGTCTTTTATTTTTCCAATTGACTCTGGAAGATCTGCATTTCTAAGATGCAAAGAGATGAGGAGGCTCCTCCACTTCTCTCCCTTTGTACCCAGAAGAAGGAGAGAATGGGTGGGAATCACAATATTTTCTTCTGCCCTTTCTGAGGACAATATACCTTTTTTATGATACATAACTATTGGGCATTCAAGGGAAGCCCTTTGAGTGGATAAGGTGTCTTTTAGGATAAAGCCTAGATAAGACTGCTTTTGCATTTGCTCTGCCATTGCCCTGACTGAAGTCTGTCCCTCTGTCTATAACCCAGTGACCTCTTGTTTTTCAATCCATTAAATAGAGCCAATAATACTGTTCCTATATTATGATGGTGCTGGGAGGCTTGGGAAGTTAATAAAGGCTTATGAAAAATTTTGACATTCTCAGATGAAAGGCACAAAAGGACCGCAGAGTGTTATTATATTTTTCACAATTGGAAAACCTAACGTGAAAGTAATGGCATTTTACACTATTATAAGATCAAAAGTTTTTATACAAAAATACCATTTTATACTCTTTTGTTTTATTTTGTTGTTGTTTGATACAGAAACTGAAATGGGGGTTATCGGGGGTACTCGCCCCCAATATTTCAATGTAGGTTCTTTCTATTTTCCATAAGTGTCACCCAGCTGAGAAATAACGAGAAAGAGTACAAAGAGAGGAATTTTACAGCTGGGCCGCCGGGGGTGACATCACATATCGGTAGGACCGTGATGCCCTCCCGAGTCTCAAAACTAGCAAGTTTTTATTAAGGATTTCAAAAGGGGAGGGGTGTATGAACAGGGAGTAGGTACAAAGATCACATGCTTCAAAAGGCAAAAAGCAGAACAAAGATCACACACTTCTGAGGAAACAGGACAAGGGCAAAGGCAGAACTCCTGATAAGGGTCTATGTTCAGCAGTGCATGTATTGTCTTGATAAACATCTTAAACAACAGAGAACAGGGTTTGAGAGCAGAGAACTGGTCTGACCACAAATTTACCAGGGCCAGGTTTTTCCCCACCCTAGTAAGCCTGAGGGTACCGCAGGAGACCAGGGAGTATCTCAGTCCTTATCTCAACCACATAGGGCAGACATTCCCAGAGCAGCCGTTTATAGACCGCCTCCCAGGAATGCATTCCTTCCCCAGGGTATTAATATTAATATTCTTTGCTAGGGAAAGAATTTAGTGATATCTTCCCTACTTGCACGTCCATTTATAGGCTGTCTGCAAGAAGAAAAATATGGCTATTTTTGCCTGACCCCACAGGCAGTCAGACCTTATGGTTGTCTTCTCTTGTTCCCTAAAAATCACTGTTATTCTGTCCTTTTTCAAGATGCACTGATTTCATATTGTTCAAACACACATGTTTTACAATCAATTTATACAGTTAACACAATTATCACAGTGGTCCTGAGGTGACGTATATACTCAGCTTAAAAAGATAACAGAATTAAGAGATTAAAGTAAAGACAGGCATAAGAAATTATAAAAGTATTATTTGGGAACTGATAAATGTCCATGAAATCTTCACAATTTATGTTCCTCTGCTGTGGCTTCAGCCGGTCCCTGCATTCGGGGTCCCTGACTTCCCACGATAGGGGTGATGCCCATTTCTAGAAGTGATTATCCAAATCAATTAAACAGTCACAAATGAATCTTATATGAACACATATACACAGAAATTATTGTTCATTTAACCACCTTGACCATGAGGACAACAGCAGGGCATCAAGAAGAAATAGCATGTAGTAGGAAGGCCACTGGACCAAGATCAGGGAGACCAAGGTCATTTGTCCAGTTCTCAGATCAACTTGTGTGATATTAAGTAACTCATTTAACAAATATTTATAATATGCCTATGCAGGTATAGGGATTACTTCTCCCGTTGGAGAGATTAATGGCAGTGGAAAAGCTTGAGGCAGTGGAGAAACAGAGGCCTAGCTTTCCTGGATTCTGACAGTGTCACTAAAGGGACCCTTACCCCTCCTCAGGTAACTTCCACTTCCTGTGTGTTTTCTGGGAAGGACCCACAAAAACCTGGGGATCCTGATGACCTTGGAGGTTAACTGCACCATAAGCTGAATTGCTTCTGACTCTGGGATGCAGACAGGACTGTTGCCTACACTGGGAGGAAATGAGAAGCCAAATAGCTCCTTTACACCTCATCAAAGTGTTAATAGTTATCAATACGTTCAAAAACAGCCATCAAATAGAAAATGTTGTGCTTCCTGACACTTTCAGGACAGTGCTCTAGTCTGGTAAAGAGTGATGATAAAGATATTATGACTGCTTAAACTATACAAGTGCTATGGGAACATAAATTCATAAGCAGACAAAGAACAACCTAGTTAAGGAGATCCCATTACCCAAGAGAGGAAGAATAAGCAACTTTCACTCTGATTGAATTAAATGGAGGAGTCAGAAGTCATTTTGACAAATTGGTAGTTACCATCAGATCACATACCAAAAATACATTTCCAGAACCATTTAAGTGGAGAATCAGTAAAGAGAAACTAGTTTCTTTTCTGAAGATCAAGTGGTAGAAAATTTAACAAAACAGAGCAAAAATACAACGTGTTTAATATTGCTAAACAAAAGATGAGTCATAAGGAGTATATTCTAAAAACATGCAGAAATAATGGGAGTTCCATGGAAAGAAAAATGAAGAAACAGAATGGTAATAACGTAAGTAATTCAAGAATAATTATCTGGGCAGAAAATTGACTTGAGTCTGCCAACTGGAAAACCCTACTGAGTTCCAGGAAGAATTAATTTTCAAAGCCATACACCAAGGCCTATCTTGATGACTTTTCAGAATTTCAAGAATAAAAAGGAAATCTTAGGTCAGGCATGGTGGCTTACACCTATAATACCAGCAATTTGGGAGACTGAGGCAGGTGGATCACTTGAGGCCAGGAGTTCAAGAACAGCCTGGCCAACACAGTGAAACCCCGTCTCTACTAAAGATACAAAAATTAGCTAGGCATGTTGGTGCACACTTGTAATCCCAGCAACTTGGGAGGCTGAGACATGAGAATTGCTTGAACCTGGGAGGCAAAGGTTGCAGTGAGCAAAGATTGCACCACTGCACTCCAGCCTGGGCAACAGAGCAAGATTCCGTCAAAAAAAAAAGGAAGGAAAGAATAGAGTAATTGGCCAAAACAAAGGGGCTACAGGCCCTGTGCAAGTCCAAAATCCAATAGAGCAGTCACTAAACCTTAAAGTTTCCAAATGACCTCACATCCAGGGCACGCTGATTTAAGGGGTGGGCTCCCATGGCCTTGAGCAGGGCTGGTGTTGAGTGTATGTGACTTTTCCATGAGCACAGGGCAAGCTGTCCATGGATCTACCATTCTAGGGGCTGGAGGACAGTGGCCCTCTTCTCACAGCTCCACTAGGCAGCGCCTGAGTGGGAACTCTGTGTGGGGGCTCCAACCCCATACTTCCCTTCCACACAGCTCTAGCGGAGGTTTGCCATGAGGTCTCATCCCCTGCAGCAAGACTTGGGGCACGTATTCTCTGAAGCAACAGCCTGAACTATACATTGACCTTTTTTAGACATGACTGGAGTGACTGGGATGCAGGGCACCAAGTCCCAAGGTTGCATACAGCAGGGGTCCCTGGACCCGGCCCAGGAAACCATTTTTTTTCTCCTAGGCTTCTGGGCCCACGATGGAAGACGCTGCCTTGAAGGTCTCTGACATGCCCTAGAGACATTTTCCCCATTGTCTTGGTGATTAACATTCAGCTGCTCTTTACTTACATAAATTTCTGAAGCGGGCTTGAATTTCTCCCCAGAAAATGGGGTTTTCTTTTCTATTGCATGGTCAGGCTATAGATTTTCTAAACTTTTATGCTCTGCTTCCTCCTGAATGCTTTGTCGCTTAGAAATTTCTTTTGCAAGAAACTAAATTATCTCTCTCAAGTTCAAAGTTCCACAGATCCCTGAGGCAGGGGCAAAATGCCACCAGTATTTTTGCATGGCAAGAGTGACCTTTTCTCCAATTCTCAACAAGCTCTTCATCTCCATCTGAGACTATCTCAGCCTAGACTTCATTGTCCATATCACTATCAACATTTTTGTAAAAGCCATTCAACAAGTCACTAGGAAGTTCCAAACTTTCCCACATTTTCCTGTCTTCTTCTGAGCTCTCCAAACTGTTCCAACCTCTGCCTGTTACCCAGTTCCAAAGTCACTTCCACATTTTTGGGTATCTTTGTAGCAGGACCCCACTCTCTGTGGTACCAATTTACTGTATTTAGCCCTTTCTCATTCTGTTATGAAGAAATATCTGAGACTGGGTATTTTATATAGGAAAGAAGTTTAATTGACTCACAGTTCTGCATGACTGGGGAGGCTTCAGGGAACTTCAAATCATGGCTGAAGGTACCTCTTCACAGGGCTGTAGTGGAGAAATTGAGTGCCCAGCAAAGGGGGCAGCCCATTATGAAACCATTAGAACTTGTGAGAACTAACTCACTATCATGAGAACAAGATGATGGAAACAGCCCTCATGATTCAATTATCTCCACATGATCGATCCCATGACACATGGGAATTATGGGAACTGCAATTCAAGATGAGATTTGGGTGGGGACACAGCCAAACCATATCAACTATAGTTTGGCAAAACCAAGAATTTAGGCATAAAAGCATTTTAGAGAACTTGCACTTGGCTATGAAGTGGTGCAGTAAAAAAAATTCTAAAGATTTCATCTTGATGTGTCGGAATGGAATGAAGGAAAGGGAATATAACAAAAGTTTTTGAAGATACTAGGAGAGCTGTAAGATAATATTTCTTGCAATTCTGCAGCAATAAATTTGAAATTCAAAAGGACCCATGTGAGTTTCTAGCTAAAAGGAACTGGGTGATTTTCTAGGAAAATATCCAAACTAACTTAAGTAAAAATGGAAAGCCATAGCAGACAGTAATTATATTTGGAGTTGGAAGATAACTAATACCATAAAAAGGCTACTGTTGAAAAAATAAACAATTACACTGTTATTCAAACCATTTTTAATGTTAGGGAAAAGAAAGATTTCTAGTTAAGTTTATGAGGCTGGTATTTGCTTCACAAGATAGTATAATACCACAAAAACCATATGTATTTAAAAATATAAATATATAAATTCTAAATAATTATTAACCAATAGAATTGAACAGTCTATCAAAATGAATACATTATGATCCAAGTTGGATTTATTTGACAAATGAGAAGACAGCTCAATATCAAGAAATCTATTAAGGCAATTAATTATATTAACAAATTAAATAGAAAATAATTTATTACATCATTGCATGCTTAAAACACATATGCTAATTTGAGATATCATTTCTAATTTTTAAAAATCAATTATATGGTAATGCAAACAATCTAGTGAAATATAATATTTACTCAAAGCCAATAAAACACATCATACCGAATAAAACTCTATTAACACTTCCATTAAAATGAAGTATCTCTCTCTTTCCCTTTTCGTCCTAGGTATGTGTTCATTGTTGAAAAACAATGACAAAAAAAATGTAGAAAAATAAAATGTAGGCCAGGCATGGTGGCTCACACTTGTAATCCCAGCATTTTGGGAGGCCAAGGCGGGAAGATTGCCTGAGGTCAGGAGTTTGAGACCAGCCTGGCTAACATGGTGAAACCCCATCTCTGCTAAAAATACAAAAATTAACCAGCTGTGGTGGCGGGTGCCTGTAATCCCAGCTACTCCAGAGGCTGAGGCAGGAGAATTGCTGGAACTTGGAAGGCAGAGGTTGCAGTGAGCCGAGCTCACACCACTGCACTCCAGCCTGGGAGACAAAGCAAGACTGCATCTCCAAAAAAAATATATATATATATATATATTACATATATATATGTGTGTGTGTGTATATATGTGTATATATGTATATATGTGTATATATGTGTGTGTGTGTATATATATAGTGCAAAAGAAAAAGGAATAACCAAAATCCCCAAATCCCATTAATCATCCTCGTCAATATTTGATGAATATAGTTCTAGACATATCTTTATTCATATATAGATGACAAAAGATATATTATATGGTTAAAAAATAAAATTATACTATAATGAGAGTATAAACAAAAATATTATGATCAGTTTCCTTGAATTTAACAGAAGAAATTCAAATGGAAGCAAACTGAATGAATTGTTACAATTCAGATGAGTATTCTTTCTAATAAATATGAATTTCTCTTAAAATTTGCTGGTTAAGGGAAAACTATATAAAATGCACTTAGAGATTCTGTCTCCTTATTTAAACTCTAAGATGCAACTACTCTTACAGCTATAATTAATTGATTTTTCCTGTTATGAAAACAAGGAAATTACCACCTTCCCTTCTCCTGTCCACCAATTGTTGAAGTATTATTTTATTAATTCTACATTGTTTAAGTTTATAACATTTGAATTCTGCCTGAAACCATAATTATTATGTTGAGTTCTACAGTGCAATAGAGTCAGTGTTCTAGATCAGTTCTCTGACTATGACTTCTCCCCTGAGGACATTATTTTGAACCATCCATCAGTTGGCTGGTTTTCATTACCAGCAATTTTACAAGAAGGGCTTATGAGTGCTGTGCTCTCTGGATGTTACACACAATAGGCCATTTTGCTGGGCATAAAATTGTTGCATCGCTTACTTTCCTTCAGCACTTTATAGGCAGCTTTTCACTGTCTTCAGACGTGGAGTGTTACTATAGGAAAGTCTGAAGGCAGTCTGAGTATTTGTGATTTTTGTTTTATGTATTCACTTGACTAAGCTAAAAAATGTCTAGATTGGGGTTAAAACATTATTTTTGAATGTGTCTATAAGGGTATTTTCAGAAAAGATTAGCATTTGAATTAGTTGACTTATTAAACAATACTTGCCTTACTAGTGTGGATGGGCACCATCCAATTTGTTGAGGGTCTGAATAGAACAAAAAGGCAGAGAAAGGGTGAATTACCTCTTTCTGTCCCTGAGCTGGGATATCTATCTACTCATGTACCTGGACATCAGAGCTCCTGGTTCTCAAGCCTTCAGACTCCTGGATTTACACCAGAATTCTGCACCTGCCTTCCTTGTTTTTTGAAATTGGACTGAATTACACCACCACCTTTCCTGGTTCTTGGTTCTCTAGCTTGCAGAAAGCAGATGGTAGGACTTTGATTTCCTGACTCCATAATCACAAGTTAATTCCCATAATCATTTCTCTCTCTCTCTCTCTCTCTCTCTGCAGTGAAAGGTGAATTACCTCTTTCTGTCCCTGAGCTGGGATATCTATCTATTCCTACACCTGGACATCACCTTTCTCATATATATATATATATATATATATATATATATATATATACAGAGAGAGAGAGAGAGAGAGAGAGAGAGAGAGAAAGAGGCACATCTGTCTATCTATCTATCTGGCTGGGCACATCTATCTATCTATCTATCTATCTACCTATCTATCTATCTATCTATCTATCTATCTATCTATCTATCTATCTATCTGCCTGTCTATCTAGATAGATGTGCCCAGCCTGCATTTTATAGTTCTTAATGTCTTAATGTTTTTGTCATTGTTTTTTTTACAGTGTGCATATACCTGGGAATATATATATATATTTTTTTTCTATTTTTTTTCTCTGGAAAACTCTTATATAGCATTTCTCATTGTACATTATCTTTCCCTTTTTGTAGGGTTATCTTTTTCTCTTTTATCGTTACATTTAGTCATTTTACTAAGATGTGTCTTTTGTATTCGTATTTACTTATGTCAATATTTCCTGGGTCAGAAGCATGTTTTGTTTATTAAATACATTTTTCTTCTAAGTGTTAAATAAATTTGTACTCTATAAATTCTGTTCTTTTATAGAAATGTCAATTATAAATTATATGTCAATTATAAATAATATTAAATGTCCATCATAAATACATTTTTCTTCTAAGTGTTAAATGATTTTGTACTCTATAAATTCTGTTCTTTTATAGAAATGTCAATTATATATTTTTCATCAATCTTATCTTTTTAATAAACTAATATTTCATATATATAGTTTGTTTCATGTTGGTGATTACTTTTAGCCTACCCATAATGTCTCTTCCTCTAATTTTAGCCATGTTCATTCTCTTTTTCATTTGATTCTAGTAAATTTTATCTTTATAACATTTTGGATTTCTCATAAATTTCTCTCCTCATTTCCAGGTTGCTTTTCACTTCCTTCTATCTAATAACTTTCTAAAAATATTTGTATCCTTTTTCTTAAATAATTTTCAAGACATAACGTGTTATTTGAGATTTCTCTGAACGTAGCTGAAGTATTAACTTTTGTGAGGGAATGCATGGGAGGAGCGTGCATAGAATATATAGCATAGCTGGGCACAATGACTCATGCCTGTAATCCCAGCACTTTGGGAGGCTGAGGCGGGAGGTTGCTTGAACCTAGGAGTTTGAGTCCAGTGTGGGCAACATAGTGATTCCTCATCTTTATAAAAAATAAACAAAATTAGCTGGGCATGGTGGCTTATGCCTGAAGTCTCAGCTACTTGAAAGGTTGAGCTGGGCGCATCCCTTGAACCCAAGAGGAAGAGGTTGCAGTGAGCTGAAATCATGTCACTGCACTCCAGCCTAGGCAACAAAGTGAGACCTTGTCTCAATAAATAAATAAATGTGTGTGTGTGTGTGTGTGTGTGTGTGTGTGTGTATATATATATATAAAATATTCCACAATGTGTATATATGTGTGTGTATGTGTGTGTGTATATATATATAATTATTAAACTTTTATTTTGTTTTTGATTCAGAGGGGTACATGTGCATGTTTGCTACATGGGTATATTGTGTACTGGTGAGAATTGGGCTTCTAGTGTACCCATTATCCAAACAATAAACATTGTCCCTGATGGTTATTTTTCAACACTCACTCCCTTCCTACCCACCCCTTTTCTTGGAGTCCCCAGGATCTAGTTCCATCTTTATGTCCATGTGTACCCATTGTTTAGCTCCCATTTATAAGTGAGAACATTTGGTATTTGGCTTTCCATTTCTGAGTTAAATGGCTTAGGATAATGGCCTTCAGCTTTGCCCATGTTGCTGCAAAGGAAATGATTCTATCTTTTTATGGCTGCATAGTATTTCATGATGTATATATACCATATTTTTTTAATCCAGTAAGCAGTTGATGGGCACTTAACTTTTTTCCACAACCTTACTGTGGTGAATATTGCTACAGTGAACATACAAGTGAAGGTGTCTTTTTTTATGTAATATTTTCTTTTCCTTTGGATGGATACCCAAGAGTGGGATTGCAGGGTCAAATAGTGGTTCTATTTTTAGTTCTTTGAGAAATCCCCATACTGTTTTCCATTGAGATTGAACTAATTTACATTCCCATCAACAATGTATAAGAATTTCCTTTTCTTTGCATCCATTTCAATATCCGATATTTTTTATATTTAATGATAGCCATTGTGATTCGTGTAATATGATATTTTAGGGTGGTTTTAATTTGCATCTCTCTGAGGATTATTGATGTTCAAGATTTTTTCATGTTTGTTGGCCACTTGTATTTCATCTTTTAAAATATCTGTTCATGTCTTTTGTCCACTTTTAAATGAAGTGTTTGTTTTTTTCTTGTTGAGTTGTTTGAGTTTCTTACAGTTTCTGGATATTAGTCTTTTGTATAAGGCATAATTTGCAAATATTTTCTGCAATTCTGTATGTTGTCTGTTTCTCTGTCGATTATTTCTTTTGCTGGGCATAAGCTTTTTAGTTTAATTAAGTCTCATTTGTATATTTTTGTTTTTGTTGCATTTGCTTTGGGTCTTCATCATACATTATTTGCCAAGGCCCATTGGTAAGAAATATTTTTCCTAGGTTTTCTTCTAGGATTTTTACAGTTTCAGGTCTTATGTGTAAGGCTTTACTCCAGGCCAGGCACAGTGGCTCATGCCTGTAATCCCAGCACTTTTGGAGGCTGAGGTGTGCAGGGTACTTGAGGTCAGGAGTTTAAGACCAACCTGGCCAACATGGTGAAATCCTATTTTAGTACGCTAAAATACAAAAATTAGCTAGGCATGGTGATGGACACCTGTAATCCCAGCCACTCAGGAGGCTGAGGCAGGAGAATTACTTGAATCCAGGAGGCAGTGTTTACGGTAACCAGAGATCATGCCACTTCACTCTAGCCTGGGTGACAGAATAAGACTCTGTCTAAATAATAATAATAATAATAATAAAGACTTTAATTCACCTTGAGTTAATTTTTGTATATGGTAAGAGATAGGGGTCTAATTTCATTCTTCTGCATATGGCTAGCCAATATTCACAGCACTATTTATGGAATGGGGTATCATTTTCCCATGGTTTGGATCTAGTTCGGTGAAAAATGACACTGGTAATTTGATAAGAATTGCATTAAAACTGTAGATTGCTCTGTGCAGTATGGTCATTTTATTGACATTGATTTTTCCAATCCATGAGCGTGAAATTTGAAATGTTTTTCCATTTATTTGTGTTATCTACAATTTCTTTTTATTTGCTAAATTTTTTTTCTACTAAGCCATTTTATATAATATAATTTCTTTCAGCAATGTTTTACAGATCTCCTTGTAGAGATCTTTCACCTCCTTGGTTAAATATATTCCTAGGTATTTCCATTTTTTGTGGCTATTGTAAATGGGATTGAGTTATCGATTTGGTTGTCAGCTTGAACATTATTGGTATATAGAAATGCTACTGATTTTTGTACATTGATTTTGTATCTTGAAATTTTTCTGAGGTAACTTATCAAGTCTAGGCTTTGTCTTATTCCAGTTTGTATAGGGAATGTTTTCAACTTTTCCCCATTAAGTATAATGATGGCTGTAGGTTTGTTATAGATGGCTCTTATTTTTATGAGGTGTGTTACTTTAACACTTAATTTGCTGAGGTTTGTTGAGAGATTTTATTATAAAGGGATGTTAACTTTTATTGAATGCTTTTTCTGCATCTATTGAGATGATCATGTTTTTGCTTTTAGTTCTGTTTATGTGATGTATCACATTTATTGATTTGTGGATGCTGAACTATCCTTGCATCCCTGGAATATAACCCACTTGATCATGATAAATTATCTTTGTGATGTGTTTTGGATTTGGTTTGCTCATATTTTCTAGAGGAATTTTACATCTATGTTCTTCAGAACCATTAACCTGTAGTTTGCTTTTTGCAGGTGTCCTTGCCTGATTTTGGTGTCAGGGAGATACTGGTTTCATAGAATGAGTTAAGAATGCCTCTTCCTCAAAATTTTTTTTTTTTTTGGAATAGTTTCAACAAGATTGGCACCAGCTTTTCTTTGTACATCTGGTAAAATGTGGCTGTGAATCCATCGGGTCCTGGGCCTTTTGTCATCGTTGTTGGAAGGTTTGTTATTGCTGACTCAATACCATTACTCATTATTGCCCCATTCAGGATTTCTATTTCTTTCTGATTCAATCTTGGGAGGTTGTATGTTTCCAATAATTTGTCCATTTCCCCTAGGTTTTATAGTTTGTGCACACATAGGTGTTCATAATGGCCTCTCATTATCTTTTACATTTCTGTGGTATTAGTTTTAATGCCACCCTTATCATTTCTGATTGTACTTATTTGAATCTTTTCTTTTTTCCTTGGTAATAATCTAACAGTCTGTCAATTTTGTTTCTCCTTTCAAAGAAAAAACTTTTTGTTTCATTCATCCTTTGTTATCTTTATTCTTTATTTCAATATTATTTAGTTCTGCTCTGATTGCTGTTATATCTTTTCTTTTGCTATCTTTGGATTTGGTTTGTTCCTTGAGGTGTGACATTCGGTTGTTAACTTGAGATCTATCTTTTTTATGTAGGCATTTAATGTTATAATGTTATAAACTTTTCTTTTAGCACTGCTTTTGCTGTATTCCAGAGTTTTGAGTATGTTGCATGTGTATTTTCATATGTTTTGGATTTTTTTTTTCTGTGTTCGTATCATTGTTTACCCAAAAACATCCAGGGACAAGTTGTTTGGTTTCTATGTACCTGTGTAGTTTGGAGAGCTTGGTATTGATTTCTAAGTTTTATTCCAGTGTGGTCCAAGAAGACACTTCATATGATTTTGATTTTTTTTCACATTTGTTGAGACTTGCTTTATGGACAAGCATATGTTTGATTTTGGAGAATGCTCCATGCACAGATGAGAAGAATGTGTATTCTGTTGTTGTTGGAAAGAGTGTTCTGTAAATGTCTGTTAGATTTATTTGATCTATAGTTCATTTTAAGTAGAAATTCTTTGCTGATTTTCTGCGTTGATGATCTGTCTAGTGTTGTCAATAGAGTGTTGAATTCCTCCACTATTATTTTATTGCTACTGATGTGTGTCCTTAGGTCTAATAGGATTTGTTTTAAGAATCTCTATGCTCCAATGTTGGGTGCACATGTATTTAAGATAGTTCAATCTTTTTCTATTGAATCTTTATCATTATATAATTCCCTTCCTCCTCTTTCTCTAGAGTGTTTGTTTAAAATCTGTTGAAATCTGATAAAACGATGAGTACTCCTGCTTGCTTTCATTTTCCATTAGTGTCATATATTTTTTTCCACCTCTTTGAGTCTGCAGCTATCTTTAGCCATTAGGTGGGTCCCTTGTATGCAGCAAATAATTGAGTCTTGTTTTTAAATCCAATTTGTCTGTCTGTATCTTTTAAGTGGAGCATTTAGGCTATTTACATTCAATATTAATATTGATATGTGAGGTTTTGTTTCTATCATAATTTTGTTGCCTGGTTGCCTTGAGTTTTCAGTTATGTAATTGCTTTATAGGATCTGTGAGCTTTGTACTTATGTGTCCTTTTATGAAAGTGAGTCTTGTCCTTTTCTTTCCATGTTTAGAACTCCTTTATGCATTTCTTGTAGAACCAGTCTAGTGGTGGCAAATTCCATTAGTGTTGTTTGGGAAATACTTGATTTCTCCTTTGTTTATTAAATTTAGTTTGGGAGAATATAGAATTCTTGGCTCAAAATTTTTTCTTTAGGTAAGCTAAGAGTAGGCCTTCAATCTCTTCTGGCTTGTATAGTTTTTGCTGAGAAGTTCACTGTTAGTCTGATAAAATATCCTTTATAGGAAAATATCCTTAAACACTTTTTTTAAGGATAAAATATCCTTAAACACTTCTATCTTGCTGCTTTTAGGATTTTTCTTTCATGTTGACTTTGCATAATCTATATGCCTTGGTGAGATTCTTTTTGAAATATATCTTACAAGGATTTTCTGAGCTTCTTGTATCTGGATGCCTAAATCCTCCCATATCCAAGGAAGTTTTCCTGAGTTATTTCCCAAATATGTTTTCCATACCTTTAACTTTTTCTTCTTTTCCCTTTGAAATACCTATAACTTGTAGGGGTTGAAATTTCAAATAATCCCATAGTTCTCAAAGGCTTTGTTTATTTTATAAAATTTTCTTTTCCCTTTATTTTTGTCTGCCTGGGATAATTTGAAAGACCTGTATTCCAGCTCTGAAATTTCATCTTCCACTTGGTGTAGCGTATTGTTAAAGCTTTCAACTGTATTTTTAATTCTTTTAATGAATATTTTATTTTCAGAAGTTCATGTTTTATTCTAAATGATATCTCTTTTTTAATATCCTGAATTATTTTTCTGATTTCTTTGTGTTGGTTTTTAGCTTTCTCCTGGATCTCATTGAGCCTCTTTAAAAATCAATATTTTGAATTCTTTATCTGGCATTTCAAAGATTTCATTTCTGTTAGGATCTATTGCTAGAGAGTGACACTAGTTTTTTTTTTTTTTTTAATTATATATATATATATATTTCAGAGTTGTTTCTCTGGTTCTTTCTCATCTGTGAAAGCTATTTCTCTTTCTTATTTTTTGAATTTGCTTTCATTTAGACAGAACTTTTCTTCCTTGAGGAGGTGTCAATATATATGTTGTGTAGGGTCATTTGGTTTATTTGGTTTTGGTTTTTTGTGCTTTCAGTGGCAAATAGTGTGTATAAGTTCCTTGGTTATAGATAGTCTTTGTATGCTGGCTTTTCTAAATCCTGGTCACAGTAGTGATGTATTGGCATTTGAACAGGTTCACTGCCTCCTGTGGGGCTGGGGTGATGGAGATGCCAGGAAGCTTATCTCATTTCCTGGTGCTATGCACTTGTGTTAGATATTTCCTTTTGGGTTGTGCCAGTTAACCTCCAGGCCAGTAAGTGGCACTTATGGGTAAGAGCCGGCTGTGGACAATGCAAATGTGCATACACTTAATCCTTGTTTGCTGGAAGAAGCTCTCTGTTCCCTCAGGCAATGTACTGATCTGTGGAATGCACAGTGGTATGAGGTCCCTGCTCAGCCCAAGTGGGTGGACCAAAATGGGTGGGGCCAGACTAGACAGGCCAACCTACAAGTCCACCAATGGTAGGCATAAGCACCAACTCTGAGGGGCTTCTAGTGGGTGGTTGCCATGCACTCAGAGGTTTTCCTAGGTATGAGGTTGGAAAACTGTCACCCTACATTCTCTGCATGGAAACCAGAGAGAGCTTAAACTACTAATCTAGAAGAGTGGGTGCTCCAAATGCCTGGAGATTTGTCTGGGCATCAAGCAGAAAGAGTGGCACTGCACCAGGATCTCTTCACCTGAAGGGAGAGGTGACTCAGGCTCCTGATCTGGGCAAGTGGGTGTACCCAATGCCTGGAAATATGCCCCAGCAAGGAGTACAGAAACCAATGCTCCAACAAGGTCTTTGCAGGGGACAGGAAGGGTGGCTCAAGCTCCTAATCTGAGGGAACAGGTATGCCTCAAGCCAGGTGATATGCCTGGGGAAGGAGCACAGAAACAGCTGCCATGATAAGGTCTTTGTAGTTAAAGTTGCAAAGCTTCAGGGAGGAGCAGCTAAAGCTTAATCTGTGGAAGCAGGTGTGCCAAATACCTGGAGTTATGTCCAGGTGTGGAGTGGAGGGACTGCCACTTCACCAAATTCTTTGTGTGGGTAGGGGATTCTGTAATATATTTTCTGTATCTTCCTTTTACTTAGTTCCTGTTCTCTTTTTCAAGCACTATCTGCCTAAATATGGTTTTACTGGATTCCTTTCTTACTACTACTCATGCTTGAATGAGGCCAGTTATTTGGTGAATATTTATTTGTGGAAGGGGAGGGGAGTGTGTACACATAATGTGAAGCTTCAATTTCGTTTGCTTATCTTAAACAAATATTTTCACAAAATTATCTGTTTTGTCTGCTCTGGGATGGCGTTTCCATTAGTTCTTTTTTTTTTTTTTTTCCTTTTCTTTTTAGTTTTAGTTTGGTGAGTCTTACGGCAAAGACCTTCAAATCAGTCTTTATGATTTCCCATCAAATGACAACTGCTTTGCTTCCTGTTTTATTTTGCCACTCATACACAGACTTCTTGTCAAGAACTAAGATGAAGGCAATGAAAATGACATGTGTCCATTGGAAAACGATCTAAATAAACATTTCTCCAAAGAAAATATACAATGACCAACAAGCTAATGAAAAGATGTTTGTGCATCATTAGAGAAACATATCAATACCACAATGGGATAGCATTTTACACTAGCTAGGATATAAAACAAATGTAAACTGGTGTTGCCACTTTGGAAAGTTGTTTAGCAGTTCTTCAAGATGTTTAACGTAAAGTTGCCAAATGATCTCCTCCTAAGTATGTACCTAAGAGAAATGAAACCGTATGTCCACACAAAACCTTGTACATGACTGTTCCTAGAGGCATTATTCATACAGAATTATTCAGTTTTGAGAAAAAGTGGAAACAATCTAAATATTTATTGGCTAACTAATGGACAAATAAATATGCTATATTCATGTGGAATGTTATTTGATGACAAAAGAATGAAATATGGATATATATGCTACAACCTGAATGAATCTTGAAAATAATATGCTATGTGAAAGCAGCTAGTCTCAAAAGACTACATACTGTATTATTATAAGATCTTGTTTATATGAAATGTCCAGAATAGGCAAAACTACAGAAAGTAGTTTAGTAGCTGCCTAGGGCTGGGAGGAGGGAGAGGTTGGGCATGGAATTTTTTTGTGTGTGAATGTTGAAAGTTTTCTAAAATGAGACTGTGGTGATAATTGTACAACTCTGTGAATTTACTAAAAACTGTTGAATTACATACTTTAAATGGGTGAATTGTATGACATGTGAATTATCTCTCTGTCTTTATATCTTTATTAATCTGTTTTTTAAAAAGACTGAAGACTCTTGAGTTAGAATCCCCAGCTTCAAATCCTAGCATCTCCACTCATGTCCATGTGACCATGGGCAAGCTCCTCCACACCTTCAAGCATCTGCATGATGTGGATGAGGATAGAGCCAACGTCAAAGTTGGGTTGTAAGAACAAATTAGTTTGTGCTTAGAACATTATCTGGTTTGCTGGTATGCAGTATATAGAAATACCCAGGAAGTGTCAGTTATTTTATGAGCATATTGAGTACATTTTTAAAATCTCAATGACCACATTTGTCATTTCTAGAAGTTCTTTTTTTTTATTTTCCAAATCAGCTTGTTACTCACATTGCCTTTCTTACATTTTAATTTCTTATTTTAAATGTTTTTAAATTTATTTTTAAAATGTTTAAATTTTTATTTTTTTTAGTGGTAGGGTCTTGCTCTGTCACCCAGGCTGCAGTGCAGTTCCATGATCATTGCTCACTGCAGCCTCCACCTCCTGTTCAAGCAATCCTCCTGCCTTAGCCTCTGGAGTAGCTATGAGTGTATATCACCATACCCTGCTCAGTTTTTATTTATTTTTTTTTGTTTTATTTATTTATTTATTTATTTATTTATTTATTTATTTATTTATTTTTGGAAACAGGGTCTCAGTCTGTTGCCCAGGCTGGAGTCCAGTGGTGCAATCATGGTTTACTGCAACTTCCACTTCCCGGGTTCAAGCAATCCTCCCACCTCAGCTTTCTGAGTAGCTGAGACTACAGGCAAACACCACCATGCCTGGCTAATTTTTGCATTTTTTTGTAGTGACAGGATTTTGCCATGTTGCCCAGGCTGGTCTGAAACTCTTGGGCTCAAGCAATCCACTCACCTTGGTCTCTATTTTTTAAAGTTTTCTGTAGAGATGTGGTCTCCCTGTGTTGCCCAGGCTGTTCTCAAACTCCTGGGCTCAAGCAATCCTACTGCCAAGGGCTTCCCAAAGTGCTGGGATTACAGGTATGAGCCACTACACCCAGCCTAATTCCTTCCTTTATATCTTCAATATATTTAAAATTCTTATTTAATAGTTTATCAAAGACTTTGTCTAAGTGTAATTACTTTGTCTAATTAAATAAGTGTAAATATCTGACACAAAGGAGGTATTCAGTAAATATTTGTTGAATTTATGACTGCCTGGTAGATAATACTGCTTTCCTCAGTTTTCCACTGTGTTTCCTTAAGGAAATTATTCAGTTACTCTTCACTCAGGTTTTTTCATCTGTAACACAGAAACAATAATATCTACTTCTTCAAATTGTAGTGGGGTCTAAATGAAATCATGTCTAGTTTTGTGCTTGACAGTAATACATGCTTAATTATATTAGTTCTCTTTCCTTCCAGCCTAATAATCATCTTTCTGTGTGTGTTATTAGGGACCTAAATTCTACTCCCTTAGGAGTTGCTAAGTGCTCAGTTTTCTATTATTTCTGTTTGGGCTTTGCTGCCTCTCTGCAAATCCTTATAGAGTCTGTTTCTCACTCTTACTCTTCTCCCATTGTTGGACTTGTGTAGGGTCCCATATATTCTTATGTTGTCCTGTATACTTTATCTTTAATTATTTTGTTGTTCTTGCTGCTCTGGCTCTTTAGCTACTGAATTAATTTCTACTTTCAGAATGATAATAAATGCAAACATACCTTAATGTCTACTTTACAGAGTAGAACTCAATATGAAACAGCTAAATGTTAAATAGGTCTTAAATTCTGCAGCCATCCCTGATTCTGCTGCCTGTCACTCAGTTTCCTTTGGTGCTCCACTCTTTGTCCCACTAAGGGAGTACACAGTAGCATGCTGTATTCTAGAGGATCTTCTACTGATTCTCTTTCTAACCCTAAATGGCCAGACTTGAAGTATTTTTTCCTGCATCTTTTGAATTAAAAAGAGTCTGAGTTCCTAGGAAAGAGGTATCAGTGCTACTTATCGGAAGGAAAAGGCCAAACAACCAAAAATCTGAAATTATGTATTTGTTACTTTTCAGTTCTTGCCTATAATTTGGATTAAAAGTAATCAGCTACTCTTGGATACAGGGATCTATAAAATGCTTCAATCTTGTATTGCCCATTCCCTTTGGTGATGAAAATGCTATATATGGTGCTTAACAGATGTTATATAATTATATGACCTGCTTTCTTACTAAAACATAAGATGAAATTTAGCTTAAGTTTTGAGTACTATCCAAGCAAATATATTACTTGAAGGATACTATGAGAATACTGTTTTATCAACGAGTACTATTTGTAGCTTTGATATTGTAGGCTTCAGGGCTAATAATAGGTGGTTTCTTTATTTTTAAAAAAGTTTGAAGCAGGGAACAGGGAGAAAAATGGGAAAAGTTTTTCTGCAGCATTCCAGGGGAATAAGCTTGCAGAGATTACTGTCTCTATGAGAAAGAAATCCTTACTTGTTCACCAAAATTCAGGAGATTTAGAGATAGGGTATAATCCAGACAAACTCTGACATGAACACATTATGTAAGGTGTGACAATGGGTAATGGAATGTATAAGTATGTAAGGGTGCAGGAAATTAAGAAACTAGAAACTTAAGTCTAAGTTTCTTAGACTAGCTAAAATGAACAGTTTTATATATCAAAATAAACATTGGGACTATATTTTTCAAGGTAAAAGTGTAGTGTTAACTCTGAAGATATCTAGTACCATTGTCATGAAAGTGTAATTTGACCATTGCTTCTACAAGCAACCAAAAACACTTTCTAAAATTTCAAGTTATTTGATAACCACAAATCCTTAAAATCCATATGGGATAGGGCCTATGCAGAGATACTGTTTCACCTTGTTCAGATGTCCTCCTTAAAGATAGTGCTTTTGTGCATAATAAGCATACTTTGACCTTAAGTCTTGCAGCTAATATTGCTCTTTAAATGATTAGGACTCTCTGAGAAGTACCATAGTCCCCTAGAAATGTACTGTTTAGTTTTTCTCAGGGCTGTTATAAAAATTACAAGGAATGCATGAACTGGAATTAAGGAACAGTGTTTCTTGCCAGTTAAACGAACAGAACTAATGTGTATATGTTCAGTCATGTTTGCTGTACTAAGGACAGCTTGAGACAATTTCTTAATTGAATTGTTTAAATAACACTATTTGAGTCCCAAGTCTTTTTGTCTTTATTATAAAATTGATATTATGTAATTAACATTTGTTCTCAGTATATTTTTTTCTTTAAAAAAATGAAAACGTGACAGGATCACTTTTATATAATGAGGGTATGAATAAGTTGTTAAGAAATCACTTGACATCTCATGGGCAGATGCAATATAAATCAAAGCCATTCCTGTTTTATTTGTTTTTCTTAGATTTTTCTTCCACTTATGCTATCACAGTGAGAAAATTTAGTGATAGTAATCTAGTTGAGATCACTATCTTTTTAATGCTCTACTGAGAAAAAAATTGAGTCAAGATCTTGAATGAACACTTTGCTTTATAACAAGAGAAGAGTGGTTATGTAACCAAACATTTACATTTTAAATCTGTAACTCCATCTTGCAGATAGAGGATAGTAGCAAAACCAACTCTAGAGACTCCTTCCCTGCCTGGACATACTCTGTGTCCCTGACTCCAGCATTTCTTTCATTTCACTAGATGCTGCCATCCACAATCCACGTTTTCACTATCATCAGGCCCTCATATCCTTTCTGCTCTCCTTCTACACTTAATTTTCTGGACCATCATTATAATCACTTCTTTCTATACCCTCAAGTCTTTTGAGACTCTCTTCCTGAATCAAGATCACCTTGAAAAAGACCAACTGCTGTTCAATCAAACTTTTGGTATACCCTGTATCCGCACCCTCACCATAGAGCTTGACTGAAGAAAAGCATACAATCAGGCCCACCTTCTTAATTAAATAGACGACCATGAATCTGAGTCTGAATCTGTGCCTACATACTTCGCCTTTTCTCTTCTTACCGTGGATAAACAATTCCTACTAAGAGATAAGGTCACCTCTAACTAGTGCATCAGGCCATCTGCCTTGTCACCAAAGAACTCCTATCAACTTGATCATTCATGTTATCATACAAATGAATAACAGTTTCTCTATCTTAAAAAATATCCCCCCAAGTTCTTCTCATTCCTGTCAAGGTCAGTTTCCTTTTCTCTGTAGCAAAACTCCTGCAATGAATTATCTATATTCTTTCTCTTCAGTTGTTTTATTCTCATTCTCTTTGAGCTCTTTCCAATTAGGGGTCTCACTCCATAACTCCACGAAAACTGCTTTGGCTAAAGATACCAAGGCCATGTATGTTTCTAAATTGAGTGATCAATTCTCAACCTTCATCTTACCTGAGTACTCCACTGCATTTGACAGAGTGGATTCCTACCTCCTGCTCAAAACACCTTTCTTTAATTAGTTTCCGGGATAATATAGGCCGCTGGTTTTCCAAATCACTCTTTTTCTTGTTCCTTCCAATTCCTTAACTTTAAATGTTGGAATGCATCAGGGCTCAGTGTTGAAAAAAAGGTTTTGTTTGTTTGTTTGTTTGTTTGTTTGTTTTTGAGACGGAGTCTCGCTGGGTCGCCCAGCTGGAGTGCAGTGGTGGGATCTCCTCTCACTGCAAGCTCCATCTCCCGGGTTCATGCCATTCTCCTGCCTCAGCCTCCCAACTAGCTGGGACTACAGGTGCCCGCCACCAGGCCCAACTAATGTTTTGTATTTTTTTAGTAGAGGCGGGGTTTCACCGTGTTAGCCAGGTTGGTCTCAGTCTCCTGACCTCATGATCCGCCCGCCTTGGCCTCCCAAAATGAGAAAAAAAATTTGTAGCCAGATTTCTATGGTGATTTTCCTTAAACATCACATGACTTTTAAAACCATCTGTAACACTGATGTCTCCCAACTTTACATCTTCTTGAAGTCAGCTCCCATCCCTTATCCCAACTTCCCACTTGATATAGGCACTTAATACTTAGTAGATACTTCAAAATCACCCTGTCCAAAGCTGAGCTATTGACCCCTCCCCTAAACTTTGATCTTCTAACAGTTTTCCCCAGTTTAGTAAATGGTAACTTCATTATTCCAATTGTTCACACCCACAACTTTTGTCACAATATAATTTTTAAAAAACAAAGGATTATGACTCTTATACAAATGTAAAGTGAGCGTGTGTCAAAAATGGGTCAGTTCGCATGTAGGGGAGCCAGCAGAGTGGAAAAGTTGATTTGAAAAAGCAAAGGACTCAAAAGAGGTAAAGCTGATTCAAAGGAGAAGCAGACCTTATGGAATCAGCCAGGAACACAAGCAAAGTAAGTTTGCTAAGTTAGAGAACAAAGCGGTTGATGAACTTCAGGAAAATAACACTGTTGAGATAGATTATCTTCTCTACTGGATGAAAAATATTTTCATCTCTACTGGGCAAAAGTTTCCAAGTGAACATACAGCTCCACATAAAACTTCACAGTAGTGAAGTTATTTCACAACAGTAAACAGTAAGTCAACATGGGTGCATGTCTTAGAGAATTAAATCATCCTTGCCAGTGCCTGTGAGACAATGATCTGATACAAAAAGACACGCTGTCATCATTTTGTCTTATTTCCAAGCTGTGGATATTTCCTAACACCTTTAGTCATCCATGAATTCTGTCTTATTTTCATACTTCACATTATCAAATCTTGCTGACTCTCACTTCAATATATAACCTGAATCTTATCACTCTCACTACCTTTACTGCTATTACCCTGGTCCAAACAACTATAATTTCTTGCCTAAATTGTTGACATTCCTCCTTATTGGCCTTATATCTAGTTTCAGAAAAAGTAGAATTAAAGAATAAGTCACATCATGACCCTTCTCTTGTTAAGATCAAATAAGTTTACATGACACTCTCTTGCTCCCACACAATAAAAATAAATAGTCCTTCTAGTGGCCTCCAAGTCTCTACTTTTACCTCTCTCCAAACCTATTGGTTCTCTGATTTCATCTCCTACAACACTGTCTCTCCCGCAGTGCTTGGCCCACAGGGGCCACCTTGCTGTTTTGTGAGCACACATAACATGTTTCTACCTCACGGTCTTCATACTTGTTCCCCCTGCTGGAAATCTTCTCCCAGATACTTTTCTGGCTCACTGCCTACCTCCAGCAGATCTTACTCCAATACCACTTTCTGAGTGAGGCCTTCCCTGACCACCCTACTAAAAATTCAATCCATTCTCAGAGCAGTTCTCTCCCAACACTCACTTTACCTCTTTTCCGCTTTGTCCATAGTACTTACTACCCTCTGACATAGATATTAATTATCAAGGGTAAGCATGTTTGTCTGTCTTGTTCACCAATGTTTCCCCAAAGATTTACGACACTACCTGGTACATGAAAGTCATTCTAATATTTTTGAATAAATAAATGAGTGGGTGAAGTATTAATTTCTTATCTATTCCTGTTATAATTTCTTATTTTCTTCCCAGGTGGTTCAAGTTAACTTTAAAGTGAAGCCATTATTTATTACTGATTTCTATCCTAAGATTGTTTCTAATTAAATCAAATTAACACCAATTATAATCTACATCCAAGGCACTGGCTTGGCCCTAGGGAGGACACAAGGAACATCAGACACAAGGCTTTGCAATGTAGTTAGGGATATAACTACATTACATCTATATGTATCTATATAAGATGATAGAAGACTAGCAGATAAAAAGTTAGATGCTAACAAGTGATATAAGTAAGTATCATTTTAAACCAAAAGTTTGATGAACTATCACGAGGCAAAAATACTTAATGATCAAAGTAACTTGCTTTCTGAGTCTCACACTTAGATATTATAGAATCAAAAGTTTGCAGATGGTAATATATTTTTCAAAATAGAAAGAAATGCATTTAAATATATAATAAATATATAACATATAAATGAAAATATATAAAGTAATGATGAAACTTACAAGAGGTCACTAAATGATATGCTTTTATAAAAAGCAACTGCGAAAGTCATTGTGAGATGCAAATGTAAGAGAGAAATGTTGTGTTCCTAGCTCCTGAGAATTTATGTGATGTAATTGGGAAGACCAATTTGGGAGCAGGGGACTGGCCATTTTGTTCACAATACTTTCTTTAATGCTCTTACATTTCTCCCATTTAGGATTTGTATGTGTACTGAATTCCTTGTTCTTCTCCTTTTTTTTTTTTTTTTGGTCCTTTTTTCCCCATTTTCCTTCCTCCCCTATATACACACAGACAGACACACACACACACACACGCGCACACACACACACACACACACACACTTCTGATTTTGTTTAATGGAGTGATCCAGTCCTTCTGTAGTTCTGATCATAGAACTAGAGGCTCATTAACTAAATAGGTGTGCTTTGATTCAAACAAGTTTTCTTTCAACGATTTGCCTTTTTTGGTTTTCTAATCTTGTCACAAAAAAAATATTTAAAATTTATCTGCCTTGCCCCTCTCACCATAATCTAAGCACCTCAAAATTGTACCTAGATAAGTTGGATATCCCAATATAACCAGTACTCGCTCTGAAAGGAATGTGCTTTGCTTAAGGAAAATGTTTATACTTCATTCCCTGGCTTCTTCCAAAAAAGGTTTTAAGCTACTTAGGTAAATGGAAAACAATGAAAGCAGCTTTATCAGCACAGAGTGTTTAATTTCTTTTGAAAGTAACAGTGTTAGCCTTTCTGCAGTGTATTAGTTGATACTACAGAGAAAAAGTCATTCGTGCTGAGAAGCTGCCAAATATAGCCAAAGTCAAAAGATAAATATAATGTACTTATTAAGGCTGTGTTCTCCTCCCATTTTGAAGTTTCTTTTTTTCTACCCTTAGGGCAGGCACCAAGCTTTCTCTGTTTGATGCAGTACTAACTTTATCAGTCATGTTAAATATGTAGAAAATAATGAATCCTTAGGTTATCTGTGGCAGCCAGAAGACATGTTCCCTGTCAAGACTGATTATAAGCAATAATTAAAGACAAAATCTCTTTTTTAATAACCAAATCTGTAAAATTTCTGTTTTATAATATACGTTCCTGTTCTTTAAATATAGTTAACAAATTACTAATTTCAAAAATAAGCTGAAAATCTCCCCAAACTGTAGCAAAATTTTGATTTAAGTATTGGATATTCCGTTTTCCCAACCTTTTTTCATTATTTCTATCTTACAGTACTTTCCTTTATAAATGTAGGTCAAATGAAAATCATGTTTCCTTTGCTTTCTCTAAAGTCATTCTTAATTTCTTTTCCTTTTTGGCTGAGCTATTTCTGCTTCCCTTGATGCTTAATGTTCCAAAGTAGTTGAGGAATGTCAAACTATATTGTCCTAGATATGTACATTGCTAACTATTATTGCCTTGAAATCAAAGTTTTTTTAATTCTAGGAAGAAGTGATATAAATCTTGAGAATAATTTATTGATATTAGCTTCAAATATACTCCACATGTTAATAACAATAATCAATTCATATTTGTTATGTATTTTATTTTTCTCAAAAGTGTAAATTTTTGTTTTGGAGAAGTTATCCCTTTACATGTGTAATGAAGATCTGGAACCTTCTTTGTAATACTGCTTTCTAGGGTCATAATCACAGGTTTGCTTATAACGTATATCATTAATAATAAGTATTATTCGCACCAAAAATTATTAATAATAACCGCAACAAACTATTATTTACTATGTGCTAATTGCTGCTACATCCTTTATATGCATTATCTCATTTAATTGTTGGCAGATACTAACATTAAATTCTTAATAGATAAGAAATATGAAGCTTGGGAGATTATTAAACTTGCTCTAGGCAACAATGAAAGTAGGTGGCACTGCCAATAAAAGTGGAGGAATAGGGATATAAACACAAGTCTATCATCCAACCTTTTTTGAGCAAAGAACTGTGTTGGATGATGTCCTTTAATTCTTTTACAAATCTTAGGCGCTAAGTATAACATTATGCCAATGTTATAGATGAAGAAACAATGACAGTTAAGTGTATTTGCTCAGTAATGTAGTTTGGATATTTTTTCCCTCAAAATCTCATGTTGAAATGTATTCCCAATGTTGGAGGTGGAACCTAGTGAGAGGTATTTGAGTCATGGAGCAGATCTCCCATGACTGGCTGGTGCCCCTCCCATGGTAAGGAGTGAGTTCTCACTCTATTAGTTCATAGGAAATCTGGTTGTTAAAAAGAGCCTGGCACTACCTCCTCTCCCTCTTGCTCCCTATCTTGTCATGTGACGTGCTGACTCCCCTTCCCCTTCTGCCATCAAGGAAGCAACCTGAAGCCCTCACCAGAAGCAGATGCTGGTTCAGGGTTCTTGTACAGCCCACAGAACTGTGAGCCAAATAAGCCTCTTTTCTTTATAAATTACCCAGATTCAGGTATTCTTTTACAGCAATGCAAAATGAACTAACACACTCCCAATTACATACCCATCAAGTAACTCACTCTGTATTTATTGGATGACTCAGTGAACAAAACACTTTTTGAATGGCTATTATGTCATTGAAAATGGTACTAGATTCTGAGTTTACAAAGGTAACACATATATATTCACCATCCTATAGGGATTTACTGCCTAAAGAGAAATAAACCATTCAGTATGGTGCTTAATAGAGGAGATACCCACAGTGGCCTATGAGAAGCCATTAGAAAGGAGTATCCTAATTCAGATAGGGCATGGGATGGCTTGGAGAAAGATGGCTTCTGAGAAGAAATGCTGCTTGAACTGCAACTTGAAGGATAAAGAAGAATTAGCTAGGTGAAGGGAGGGAGAAAGAGAAAGAATATTCTAGAAAGAGGGACAAAAAGCATGTGCAAAGTCTGGAGATGAAAGCTTGACAATTTCTAGGAGTCACCAGTGTAGCCAGCAGAATAATGAGGAGATAGTAGGTAGAGGTGAGGCAGAAGGAATAAGAAGGCATGAGGCCATGGAGCTTCTAGGATGCATCTTAAGTTGTTTGGACTTTTTTATTCTGAAGGCAATAAGAAGTTATAAAAGGATCCTTAAAACATAAGATCAGAAAGATTGGTAAATATGAAAATCAAATTGGAAGTGGAAGGCAGGAAGAAGAATAACTTATAAAGTCATTGTGGTAAATATCACAACATAATGTCAAACTAAATCATTGATTGCCAGAATAAAAGACATTTGCCAGAATCAAAGATATGAAGGTAGTAGAACTGACAATATTTGGTAAATGATAAGCTGAAGGAGCTGAGGGGAAAAGAGGACTTTAGGATGACTTCCAAGTTTCTGGAAACTTTTTATGGTTTCTTGATTTTGTGTAAAGTGCATGTGTATGTGATATAACTAAATCAGCTACATACACTGCCTACTAGCCTATGTGTCATGAAAATTTGAAGTGAATAGATTAACTGTGCAGTTATTATTATCTGAATTGTATTTACTATGGAAGTAGAGTAGCTGAGATGCCAAATAAATTATTCTAATTACTGAACTAAGTGAATTAGCCAAGGGATGATTCCTTAATTCTTCCCACTAAAATTTTTATTTAAAAAATTGCAAATTCCTGAGTATCTTTTATACATCTTTCGCTACCAAAACTTCTCCTCACTGCAGTGATCCAGCATCATAATCTTATACTGTGAAGGTTGAAAGAAGATTTTTTAGATTAAGTTGATCAAAAGAATTTTTGGAAGCTACCAATAAATTGATACATTTTTTTCCTTATTCAATCTTTTCTTTCAAAGGTCTGAGATGATGGTTACATAATCTGGCATTAAAAATATGAGTCCGTCTTTCTAAATTGTGGATATGTTTGCAGAATGCAGGATACAGACTTGGAATCCCATGAGATTTCTCTATTGTATCCTAAACACTAAAGGGCTGTTGAGGACTCATTCTTGATCTAAGAATTCTCTGGGGGTCTTAGGGTCATCCTAACTCCGTCTCAGGCATCATGATTTGTTCTAGGCTACTGCTGAAACCAGGACCTGTTCAGAGGGTTAGAGAAAGAAAATTTCAACATGCAGGTGTTAGTGTTCAATGCACTGGGTTTCTGAAAATTACTCATTAGCCCCTTCTGAAAGTCAAAAGCTAGTAAAACTGCAGAGGACAGAAATATCCTGCCCTTCATGTGGAACTCAGGGGAATTTAGGGGTGTTCATTTGTCCTATCCTGATACCTATTCTACTCAACTGTTGCAGGTCATTTCCTGCCTTGCCTGAGCCAATGGAAGAGTGAAGTATCCTGAGGCATGTGCACTAGCAAAGAAGCAGTCATGAACCAGGTCCCCCTCTGCCTACACCCAGAGTCTGTGTAAACCCCTCACCCTCACCCCAGAACCCCCAGAGCTTCATCACCCTAAAGAGAAGAGAGAGAAAAAGAAAAGAGGGAAAAGTCCTGAGAGAAATTCTGAAGCGATTGAGTAGTTTCTCTGAAGAAATCCAGTTTAAACCGGAAGTAACTAAATTGTTCTGACTTAAAAGAATTCAGTTTTGCACTATCAAATAGAATTGAGGCTTGAGAGCTAAGTATGGTTATAGAATACAAATGAGGGTGAACTGTTAGTGGGGTGGTAACTGCAGAATTACTCTCAGGATACTCTCAGGATGTGAGTGCTGGCTAAACGTCGATGATTCAGGGCTCATGAATAGTGGAAAGTAGCAGAATGAGTATCAACTTTAAAACAGACAGATGTGAATCTTCCACTAGATCACCTTGAGTAAACTATTTTGTTTCACTGAACTTTTGTATCCCTCCCACCATAACATGGGCTTAAAAAAACCCATATTTTTATAGAAACATAAGCTTTGTCATACGGGAGAGAATCAGACTTGCTATACAGTAAGAAATAGTAGAACATAATTGGCCTGTGTCATAGCTCTGCCCCATGCTCAGCAGGTAACTTTGTCTCCTGTTTCTAAAATTTTGAAATGAATTAAGGAAAACGAAAATTATTTCCTAAAAGTGTGAGAAAATCAATGAGTATTAGTACTGGCTCTAGAGTTTTTCTTGTGGATACATATTTATCAGGTTTTTTCCCTATATAAATGATCTATGTGGGCTTTATACTTCTTATCAGCCAATTTTAATAATTTATGTATTTTCAGAAAACAATCTATTTCATGGAAATTTAAAAATTATTTGTAAGCATGTACATATTATGTACATATTCCCTTAAATGTTTTAAATTTTCTTTTCTGCTGTTTGCCTCGTTCCTTTTAAATTTTTTTTCTTCGTTAGACTTCAGATACCGTGGTGTCACTGCTTTTCTTTGGAAAAAAAAAAAAAAAACTACTGCATGTGTATTTTTTAATTTCTCTTTGTTTCTGCTTTTTAATTTTTGCTCTTATGGTACTTACTCCCTTCTACTTCCCTTGGGTCTTTTTTTTCTCTTTTAAAATTTTCGAATTGGATATTATTTCAACTTATTTTCTCTATTTTAAAATAATAATATTTAAGAATATCAATTACTTATAAATACTACTTATTTACTCTATTAATAAAGTATTAAAAGCATGAAATGATCTATAACTACATTTTATTGTACTTCTTAGATTGAAGATGTGGTGTTCATTTTTGTTAATTTCATGTTTGTTATTGACCAAATATTTAAGTTTTTAAATCTCTAAGCAATTTACTTTTCAAATTATTCTAGTTAGACTTACCTAAAATTTCCACTTTATAAAATATATAACATTTTGCCACCATATATTTGATCAGTGTTTTTAAGTGTTCCACTGACACTTGAGATGCAATTGTATTTTTGTTGCTAAAACAGCACAATGTTTAAAATTATAACTTACTAATTGTGTTTTATTAATAATAATAGAGGTTTTCTCTATGTTTTGATTTATGTATTTCATTTACTTTTTATGGGCTGATAGTAGATTGTTAAAATATT
This sequence comes from Macaca nemestrina, assembly GCF_043159975.1. Lineage (NCBI taxonomy): Eukaryota > Metazoa > Chordata > Mammalia > Primates > Cercopithecidae > Macaca > Macaca nemestrina. The sequence continues at coordinate 44,545,828 of NC_092134.1, read as the reverse complement.
ACTATTGTCTGCATGTATATTTCTCTTTTTTAGAAATGGATTTTTAAAAACATTTTAATGCTATTTTATTTACCTATAAGAGTGGATCTATTATGTTTTCAGTTTATATGTTGCTTTTTAACAATCAAAAATGGCCTTATATTATACCACATGCTTGACTTTGCTTAACATTAATATTGTTTCTGTTTTATTTGGAGAGCGTAATTATTTACTGCTATAATTCTTGAATATTTATGATCATCTTTTCAAATTATACTGAGTGTTTTTCCTTTACTTTAATGAGTTTTCTCCATGCATAATCTAACTCATTATTCATTAAAGAACAAAAATGCTACCATGAATGCAAGCTTATTAAATGTTTCCCCTGCTTTTCACATGCTGTGTTATTAAACATCCCATATCTGAATACATCTAAACCATCCCAATTTCAGCACTTTTCAACTGTTTTCTTGTCAACAGCCTGCTTCTTAATTTTGATTTATTATAAGATTAATATTGGGGAGAATACTTAAATTAAAAGCATTTACTGACAGAAGGCCTTTGGTTCTTTGACAATTTTCTTCTTGGCCTTGAAGTAAAATAGCCTTAATGACAAGAATTCTTACTGTTTTCTTTTCATCCATGTATGAAAAATGATCATTCCGGAAGCTAAAAAACACTTAGTCCTTTGAAATAAAAAGAAGTAAGCACCCATGAAAGAAGAGAGATGCCCTAGAAAAACAGGAGGATTAGAATGGGAGTGAACTGCTTTTTATTCCCCATCTGCTTTCAAATGTGTGGATCACCCCGTGAGGTCTGCATAAAATAAAGCAAGTGGATGAGGGCAGAGGTTCATTCTTGGTTAGAAAACCTTTATTATACTTGTCAGCAAGAGCTACAACCAGGCTCACCATTGAGAAAGACGTTTTCTTATACCTATTCCCAGATCGCGATTATCCAAATAGATATCTTCTTTTCAAATCTGAGATCAGTATAATATAATTTTTGAGTTCCAAATGAATAACTTTGTCTTTCTGTATTTCCCTTTCCCACCCAAACTGGAAGTAAAAGGATATAGATCTCCCTCAACCAATTTATTTATGGAAGGTGTTCACTGTACACACTACATGCTTTGCTTTAATTCTTAATGGGTTTCATATTTACTGTAGCTTCACTTGGGTAAGCTAGAGGTTAAAGTTTTCTAACATAAAGATGAAAAAGCATTGACTCATTCTAATATGCTATGTCTTTTTAGCTTATAGATCTTTACTTTTGACCCTTAGTGACTCTCTTGTCAGAATAGTCCTACCTCATCCAGAAGACAACTAACAAGTGATGATTTTCCTAAGTGACCACACAGGGAACAATTTTATTAATAAACATCCACATTTTAAAAATATGGCTAGTTTTACTTATAACCATTACATTCTAACTGCTTAAAAAACATCCTTTTAGATCCAGAAGACAACTAACGAGTGATGATTTTCCTAAGTAGCCACACAGGGAAAAATTTTATTAGTAAACATCCACATTTTAAAAATATGGCTAGTTTTACTTATATCCATTACATTCTAACTGCTTAAAAAACATCCTTTTAGATCCTTGCCTAAGTTTTATTTTTTGCCTTCTGCTTTTTTAGGGGAATACATTTTCTTGTATTTAATTTCAGTAAGTTCTAATTACCTACAGTTGGTCATTTCTCAGGGCTCTTTCAGAGCTGAACAATGGGTAAAGGAAAACATTCCTATCATTAGTGAAGCCCTATGTATACACAGGGGTCACAAAATGATAGAGTGAGCTTCAAAGAGTAGACACAGGTCACACATATAATGAGATGGTGGCAAGAAAACGGTTAACGACAACAACAACATTACACTGAAAATCTAAAACATACAGCTAAAAACATTTCAAAGATCTGGAGAATATACCAGTTCAGAGAAAATACTCCTGATACAGACATATCGCGCTTGTTACAGAAGTGATAAAAGACCTTATGTAGCTATATTTCAGGTTTGTTGGCTATGAATATCCACTTGTCTCAGTTTGCATAGTTACTAGAAGTGTGATGCTAATTAGGCCAAGGTCACAGGTTTTATTCCTATGTGAGTTGGTTATTTAGTGTGATTGGTTGGATCAGGCATAGCAGTAGGAATCTTTCCAAAGGCTTGGCTTACAGTACTATGTCTGTATTTATTAAGCAAGTGACTCTGGAGAAATCTGTTAAGTTCTCTGAACCTCAGTTTCATCATCTATAACATAAAAGTCATAGTCTCTTGCCTTTCTATCTCAAAGGATTGTGAAGGAATAGGGAGATGTTATTGTTGTATGATCTCTTAAAACCTAGAAAGTATGATCCAAATGTAAGTTATAATTAGAACAATTCCAGTCATACATTTTAATGTCTATTATCCTGCAAATCATGCCTCTCATTGGCAAGGATGACCAACCATCTCAGTTAACCCTAAGTAGTGAGAATCCTATGTTCCTGGGAAGTGCCTAAGTTCTGGCCAAACTGGGACTGTTGATCACCTATAATGAGTAGGAGACAAGAGTTCACAGCATACCTAATTCTCAGCTCGGTGGTGGTTTCCCTCTTGAATGCATGTTCATTAATAAGTTTACCGTAACTTTCAGAACATCTACAGTGCAACAGCACTTTGTGAGACATTGAATATACAATAGCAAACAAAACAAATTGGGTTTCTGCCTCAGAAAAAAGTCATTCTATTCTAGCAGAGAGACATCAACAAATAGGAACATAATGGCAAGTTGGGAGAAATGTATCCAAGATTTAAAAAAAAAAAAAAAAAGAACACGTTTCTTTGAGAGAGAATAGAAGGGGAGAACAACTTTATGGAATAAAAGGATATGATATAAATTAAAACTGAGGCCTAAAACATTTTAAAAAGCCAACTGAAGGACACTGCAATGTATGCATGTGGTAGAGGCAGAGTGAACTCATGGAAGAGGGAAGAACATGTATATGCTAGATTATCTTTTTCAGTTTTGCATTCTTGGCATAGTAAAATACCTGTCATAAAGTAGGTAGGTGTCCAAGGGCCAACTGAATGAATGAATGAATGTGCCCAGGAGTACACTCTCAATACACAGTAATTAACTCTAGAGTTTCAGTCCCTCTCACTCTTTTATGGGAGAGATTATCTGGGACACCGCAGCCTTCCTGCCATTCATTATGTCACATTAAGAGGATGTCGTTTGCCTCTACTGCCCTTTAACACTGTGTGATCCAGGGATTGAGGCACACTACCCAATGCCATCTCTCTTGGCTGTCTATGTATGTCATGACGGCCTGTGCCTGATGTCTCATAGGCTACTAAAATTAGAAACCTTGGGGGAATTTTGCTGCCTTTTAATTCTATTTATTTTAAAGAATTAACAGATTTTGTAGACATATACTTGGAAGTGCTACAAATGATGTTATTCTCCGGTTTCTCTCCCACCCCCACCCCCATTTATCTCTACACTAAAACCTTTAGCTTTTCTGCCTACAAGTTTGGTTTCTGGTCTATCATGAAGCATTTTGCTTTTGTAATTAAAGAAAAAAGTTGCTACTAAATGTTTCCATCTGCCTTGAAGTCTTTCTGTTTATCACACCATGTTCAATTACTCCATGTCCTTCATCGCCAGGTTCATTTCTATTCTTCCACGAAGCAGAACAGGAGCTCTTTGAGTGTTTGTCATTGCTTTCTGCCTTGAGTTTTCTAAATGTTCTTTTTCTTTCTTTATTTTGGTAATAACTACTATTTAAAAACCTCATTATAATAGTTATGTACATGGCTATGCTAGTTTGTAATCACCTCAAGAACATGATCAATATTTGTTTTTTCTATATTTTATTTTATTTTATATTGAGACAGAGTATCACTCTGTCACCCAGTCTGGAGTGCAGTGGCACGATCTCGGCTCACTGCAAGCTCTACTTCCCGGGTTCTCGCCATTCTCCTGCCTCAGCCTCCCGAGCAGGTGGGACTACGGGCGCCCGCCACCACACCCAGCTAATTTTTTTTTTTTTTTTTTTTTTTGTATTTTTTAGTAGAGACAGGGTTTCACCGTGTTAGCTAGGGTGGTCTCGATCTCCTGACCTCATGATCTGCCCGCCTCAGCCTCCCAAAGTGCTGGGATTACAGGCGTGAGCCACCTCGCCTGCCCCTTGTTTTTTCTTTAAATTAAGGCTCCTTCTCTCCCTCCTCTCTCATCCCTAGCCATGCCATGCATATGGTGGTATTAAATAAAGAAATATTTGTTCAATGAAAAAAAAAAATGCTTTTAGGTGATACAAACAAACATGGAAATATTTTGAGAATAATTGAAAGCAGAGAATTGAAGTTTGGGGGAGAAAAGAGGGGGACCTCTAACTGGGTAAAACGTGTAAGTGGACATTTTTGCAGTCTGACATCTAGTAAGATAAAGGTCATTAATTAGGCAAAGGACACTGTGGCCATGGATCAACCAGCACTCTCACTTATCAAAGAAGGGTTCAGCGAGTCTTGAATAAGAGGAATTGTCATCAGGTCAAATTGTTCCAGTATGTTCTGGGGTGTTCTTGTTTGAAGTCATCATTCTTGGAGATAAAACTGGCAAATCCTACATTTAAAGAAAAAGGTAGGGTTATTACAAGCTATGTGGTGTTTCTCTTGAGGCTGCCTCCCCAAATGGACTAGCGTCTGAAGAAGCTCAATTATTCTGTGCACAGTGGTAATCCCTTATTCTTGGAGGATAGTTGCCAAGACCCCCAGTGAATGCCTGAAACCATGGATAGTATCAAACTCTATATACAGATTTTTCCTACCGATAAATGCCCATGATAAAGTTTGGTGTATAAATTAAGCACAGTAAGATATTAACATCAATAATAACAAAATAGAACAAACATAACAATATACTGTACTAAAAGTTATGTGAATGGGGTCTCTCTTTCCTTTTCTCCCTTTTTCTCTCCCTCTCTCTTTCTCTCTCTCTCTCAAAATATGGTACTGTACTCACCCATTTTCTGACTGCAGTTGACCACAGGTAAATGAAATCTTGGAATGCGAAACCACAAATAAAGGCAACCACTGTATTCAAGTGCCACCAATAGTAATCAGAAGGGTGGAATTAACAAAATCATAGGCTTTAAAATCATGATGTCAGCACATAGGTTACTTTATCTAATTTGACTGTTCATCTAATCATATCAATTACCATAATCCAATCAGATGACTGTATCTAATAGATTGGGAGATCCTGTTTTAGTTTTGCATTTATAGATTGGATGAAATGATGGAGTAAATCTTTGTTTGGATTACTAACTTTGCTGACAGGTGAACAGGACAGCCACTTTGAGAGCTACAGCCTGACCTACACCCTCTCTTCCAGCCCCCACATCTCTCTGTTATCATAGGATGAGCACTTTTCACTGTATTGAAGTCTAATGGAGGAATTCTTCTTTCTACAATATATACTTTTCTAATGTTTGATTATTAAAATAATACATATGCACATATGCATTCCATTTTTGTACATTTCTGGAAATAATCTTATATGTTTTAAATGTTAGAGTAAATATTGAGCAATTAATGTGCATGTGTCATTTTAAGAAGGAAAAAATAGAATTTTTTTTTCTTTTTTTTTGAGACGGAATCTGGCTCTGTCACCCAGGCTGGAGTGCAGTGTCACTGGCTCGGCTCGCTGCGAGCTCCGCCTCCGGGGTTCGCGCCATTCTCCTGCCTCAGCCTCCCGCGTAGCTGGGACTACAGGCGCCCACCCCCACGCCTAGATAATTTTTAAAATATTTTTAGGACAGACGGGGTTTCACCGTGTTAGCCAGGAGATACCAATCGGTCTCCTGACCTCGTGATCTGCCCGCCTCGGCCTCCCAAAGTGCTGGGATTTTACAGGCGTGAGTCACTGCGCCCGGCAAAAAATAGAAAATGTTTTAAAGAAAGGAGCTCATTATCGGAAAATATTTATTTAGAAAAACCTAATTCTCAATTTATTAAATCATCGATTACTGCTTCCTCCTTTTGTAGACACCACATTTAGAAAAAGCCTGGACACTACCAGATAATAAAGTGTTTTTTTTTTTTTTCATTTTTTAAATTAATTTTACATATATGAATCAGAAATTCTGGTAAGCATGAAATATCTAGAGTTACCATTAAATTGCCGCAATTCCTGCCAACTGCAAGAAACAGTCTTATTCATAACACATATTATTGGTCAATAAGTGTTCGTTAAATCAAATGTTAGGATAGAAAAATAATAAGATTGCTAAAATGTGTTGATAGAAACAGTTAGTGTAATTTCTCTTAAAGAACCATTCTATCCGAGCAGCTATTTTAATTTAAACAGTACTCTTATTTTAATTTTATTTCAGAGTCCACAGTCAGCAGCCAGTTGTATTTTTTATGAACTAAAGACACAATGTGTATCCCACTTATTTTTTCATACTTAGCTCTATAGTGCTTTGTAAATAATTTATGCTTCTTTATGCATGTATGTATGGTTGATTCATTTGTTTGTCTACTTATTTTATCCATCCAAAGATCCTTCAGTGGTAGGCATGGCATTAGCACAGAACGGTCAGTAGAATAAGACTCAGCATATCCTACAGGAAAATAAGACAGATTTGTCCTAGAGGGACTCAAAGTTTAGCAAGGATCATGGTGGCTGAAATACAGTAGATCACAGTCTCACACTGTCATCCAGAGTGGAAGGCAGTGGCAGTCTCCACCTCCCAGCCTCAAGCAATCCTCCCACCTCAGCCTCCTAAGTAGCAGGGACTACAGGCAACAGCCAGTTGATGTTTGTATTTTTTATAGCGATGAGGTTTCACCATATTGCCCCGGTTGGTCTCAAACTTCTGGGCTCAAGAGATCATCCCACCTCAGTCTCCCAGTGCGTTGGGATTACAGGCATGAGCCACAGTGCTCTGACAAGTATTGCAGATATTAACTTGCATAAGGCTAACAACTTTATATGATAAACTTTTATTTATTTGCTTTTCCTTCTCAAGACTTGTTCCCGTAAGTAGTTAAGATAAAAATGAGATTAAACAGAAACATTAAGTATCCTCTACTTGGATCTATCACAGAGTAGTCATTTATTTTAAAAAATAGTTAGATTCTGGTAAATATTAAACGTATTAGCCTAATCAGCTACCTCTTACTCTAGTAAATAATTAACACTTCTCTTCGTGCTTACAGAAGGAAATGCCACAGCTCCTTTTGCTTGTAGAAAATCAATCTTCCATTGAGAAAGTGCCTTTTTAAAGTAAAACACTGCTTGCATTTGAATGGAATGGGGGCATCTTTAAGGAAACCTATTGCAGATTGGTTAAGGACTTGTGCTTTTCAGTCAAGACTTAATAACTATATACGTAGGCCGAAAGAACAACATGGGTTCTAGAGTTAAACTGAGGGCACAAAAGGGATACCGAGTTCCCAGACTCTTAAGGCCATTTAGGATATCAAGTTCTGAGAACAAATGTAATTTCAGGTCATGGTTAAAAACCCAAGAGTGGCATTCTTTCATTTAGCACTTCCCTTACCTGTTTTAACTCCTCAACTTTGTGAACTTCCTTCATTTATTGGCTCTTTTATCCCAGTCTAAACTGTTGTGTTCAGGGTTATATGTAAATATGTATGTGTGTGTACATATATAAATATATACTTATATTTTTAAATATATTAAAATTTTAAGTGACTTCTTGTCTCTTTCTATAACCAGATCTAGACTTGGAAATTAATTAATCACAGTTAAAATAATTTGTGCAAGGCATAATGCTTAGGGTACAACATGGATTCTTCTCACATAACCATTACAACTACTCTTTGTGGGTTGAAACAGTACATTCTCATCTACAGATGAAAAACTGGACTAGGCCAAGGTTTTAGAGGAAATCTATGATAGTGCTGATGATCTGAAATCTATTGCCATTGTTCACTTTAGCTGACAGTAATTTAAAGACAAACCATTGTTTGCTTTATAAAAGTGTATTCAATCTGGGCAAACTGATTGCAAAAAAAAGTAAAAAATAAAAATGGAAATAAATTTAAAGTGTGTCTAATTATTGGTACTTTGGTACTGCTTTCTTTATATATCAAGATAATACATGCTACCCCTTCTGGCTAGAATGCCCTTCCCTGCCAATACTTTACCAGGCTAAATTTCTTACTAATTTTTCAAGTCTTAGCTCAGGATTGCTTCCCTGAAGGAGACATCTGTGGAAGCCAGACTGGGTTAATTTCTTCCATAACACCCTGCACATAGCTGTTTCTTAAGTACTTTTAACTGTGGAAGAATTGGATATTGATTTCTTGTATGGTCAGCTCCTAACATAGACCTGTCATAGAATAAATATTTGTTGAATGAATGCATGATTGAGTTCCCTACATATCAAGTTGTTCTAAAACAGATTAGAATTATATATCAGGTATGCAAAGTGTTGCAGCTACAGATGAAGGAGTGAGAACATACTATATAGCAAAAAAGGATAGAGTTGATCCATGAGGCAAAATAGTTTGAAGAGATCAAATATGTTCATAGAAAAAAAGGATATATTTAGAAAGCTAAAAGAGCCCAAGAAAGACAATTGAACATGTAATTGCTGAGAGTATGCAGAGTAAAATGGAGATGAAGATGAAGTTAAACTGAAGATATTTCCTGGAGCAAATTCTGAATCCCCAAATTCCCTCTTCTTATGCAACCAGGTGTTTTGGAACTAACGTTGACTGTAGAGTTAAATTGTGTTCTTAACCTGTTCTGCAGCCAGAAGCAGATGTGATATTGTGTCTTTTATAGTAGTATGGAAATAATTATAAATATGCTAAACATCAGTTCACCAACTGCGTATTTTCTTACTTCATTAGAGAAGAAAATTACTCCATTTATAGAATGTTTCATTTCCTTTTCCACAGAGCTAATCACTAAAGCATAGGTCTTACTGACATGGCGATTATTTCGGAACAAGAAGAAGAAAGCTACATAGCACATTATCTAAATTACTGAATTCTTACAAAATCAAGGTAGAGGTCAGAAGTAGAATAGAATTTTTTTCCAGCTGTATAAGAAGACAAATATTATTAAGGTTTTTATACAATGATATTATGAGAAGATGTCAGGCCATAGAAAGTGACCTGGGCTTGATCTTCCTTATCTTCTCTATCTTGGACTCTTATCATGAGGACACTGAACAAAGTGATCTTGAAGGTCACCCTCACCTGTAAAATCTATGCGCTATCCTGCTTTTTGATATATCTTCCTCCAATTACTTGTCTTTTAGTTATTTTGTTGATCATCAGTGATCAACATCTATGATGGCCTAACACTCTCTAATCATTTAATTTGAATCCTTGTTAGCAGTTCCTGGGTGAGAATGGTTAAAAGAACAGGCTTTGGAAAGGTTGAATGGTACATTCACTGGAATTTGCCAATTTACCAACTATGTGAACTCGGTTAAGTTTCTCAACTTCTACTAGCCCAGATTTCCTCATTTGTACGTTGGGGTTAATGATAGAACCATGCTTATAGGGTTGTGGTAAGTATTAAATGAGATAATGCATGTAAAGTAGTAGTCATTTATTGACTAATAATAAGTATTATTTTTGTTAGTTTTGTGGGAAAATACGTTCAAAGTTTCAGATATTTGGATTTTTGTGTGTGAATTTCATTTATTTACTTGTTCTTTCCTATTATCCCTGAATAAAACAAGAGGTTACTTAAAAAATAAAATTCAGTGGGTCGATGACTGTAAGAAACACACAGGCAGTCTAATTGCTTTATACACCCTACAGTGTTTTTTTTAATGCCAAGACCCCAATTAACTTCAGCTGAATACCTGTGAAGTATACGTCTCTACTAATTATGGATAAAACAATTGGGTATGACACAAATGTATCATTGAATAAATCATGTTTTCTTCCAGTTGACTCAAATCCCTGGCAGCACATAGCCATAATAACAGGCAGGCATGTTGTTACTTTGCTTGTAAGGTGATTCCAAGATCTCGACCATCTGCTTTGAATGGCAAACTGTAGACACTCTCATAAATTAATGTGTGAACTTTGTTGCTTCGCTAAATTATGTTTATCCTGAACTGTATCTGTAGCTTCCTTTTTTTTTTCTGTGGAGATGGCTTGTATTAGTGATGTTATGCTGCAAAAGAAATTCTTCTAGGAGCAAACTATTTGTTGTTTTGGTAAAGGCAGTTCATGATCCTGAGACAATTTCATAGATAACATGAGTTTTATGAATTATTTCATTCACAGTTATGATTTCCTAAATAGGATATAAAATGTGAAATCCTGTAAAAAGTAGAAAACCAAAGTCACTTGTTCTCTATTTAGCATTAATGTCTGAGTTTGTTAAAGATTGGAACTAATATTACGAAAATTCTTTCTATGTACCGGGTACTATATATGTGTTATTTATTATTTACAACTACAACCATGGCCAGTTAGGTTGCTTACATTTTGAATGTATCGATGTTTATATTGACACTCAAAGAAATTAGGATAATCTATCCAAGATCACACAAGTACATAAGCAAGCATGCATTTGAACCCAGGTTAATTTTATTCCAGAATACGTGTTTCTAATATACAACAATGGCATATCATGGTATATTGGTGTTTCCATTATACCACAATGGCAAGTATTATGCACTCATGGAGGTCTATCATGGTCCCTGAAATCCAGACTTCCTGTAAGTGTAAATTTTACTGGATGTAAATTATGCATTCATCCTATAAAATGCATATGTATTAAATAACTCTGTAATATAGGGTTAAACACATAAAATAATCCTACAGTAAATTTTCAAAGAAAGAATGTAAGGAAAATCTGTGAAAAGAGATGTTTGATTCAAAAGTAGACAGCAGATTCAGAGTGGATCAAATGATGCTGATTAAGTGAAGAGACTTCCTATTCATTCATTGGATAACTGTCATTCCTTCATTTTCAGCCTTACTGCGTGACAATAATTGAGCTGGGTGCCAGGGGTACCAGAGTAATCAAAAGCTAGAATAGTCCTCATCCTGTAATTTCTTAGGATCTTATTGTGGAGATATATTAATAAATAAAATTATGAAATTACATATACTTACTGTGATCTGGGTTTTAATGGAAAAATATGAGGGACTATTGAAATTATAAAATGGAGATATGGACACGTATTTGCTACAAGAGAACTAATTTAAAATCATTATGAAAACACAAAAGAATTTTACCTATTATGTACATTTGAATATTCAGGTTTGTAATGAGGATGTAATAATGATATGGATAAATTCATATAATTGAGATTTTTTTTAATCCTTATAAATACAAATATTTTCCTAATTTCATTTGTGATTTATTAGAATGTTGAGATTATAGATTTTTTCTCTTTTTTGTTTTTTATTTTTAAAATATATGTGTAGTTACATGATATTTTTTAAGTAGATGTGAAATGATCTCACATATTAAGACATTTCCTAAGAACTCTGACTGAATCTTGGGAAACACTGTGGGGTGAATATGTGAGTATGTTGTGGGGGTGTAATTAATTTTTTTCTTTCTTGTTTTGGGCTAAATGAACTTTGTACTCCTAATATGCCTGATCTTCAGTTTTGAAGGTGAGGAGCTACAGCTGCAACTTAGCTGCAATGATCTCCTTTCATGGTTTCTGGCTCATAGACTTGATTAAAAGGAAAATTGAAAATGTATCCAACCTTGAATTAATGCCTACAAGATTAGGGCAAGGCTATGGAACTCAAACTTTCAAGACACTAGCTCGTTTCTGCTTTTGCAAAGTAATCAGAGTACAAAATAGAAATGAAAATTATTTCATTGATCATTTATTTGCAATCCTTTCAACCCAGGTTCAGATGCATTTTTGTGTGACAAGACATTTTCAGTGATATATCTTAAATTATATATGAACATATATATCTATGTATATATATACACACATACATGCAGTCATATGTGTGTGTGTATATATATAAAAAATGTTTTTTCTGGAATGACATAAATCTTAAAATATATTTTATCTTATCTTATTAGAAAAGATAATTTCCTTATCTTATTTCCTTATCTTATTAGAAAAGCAATACTGTAACATGTTTACTATAGGAAATTTTAATGCTATAAGTAAAAAGGAGACACTAATAACCATCTATAGTACCAAGGCATAAAGATAAACCATGTTTCTGTTTTTGTGCATGTCCTTCCAGTATTTATCCTATATATAAATATATATTCTACTATATATATACACAAATATATGTTCTATATATATACACACAATAAATATATATACGTGTATTTATTTTATAAGTATAAGGTAATATTTTATGATCTTTTCCTACTTATAATGATATTTTTCAGTATCTTTTAATGGCTATTTAACATTCTGCCATATCAGCATCCTATATTGATCAATTAATCCCTTAGGTTAGACATCCAATTATTTCCACTTTTTTGCTGTTACGTACAGTGCCATGATAAACTCCTTACAGAGAAATCTTGAAGTCCCAACTTGAAGATGGAGTTTTGATTTCACTGCGTAAATAACTTATAGAACTATATGGGCTAGAAAAAAGAATCCCCAAGTCTAATTCCCTTCCCTCTTTCCATATATGCACTCAAACCATCTTCAAACTGGCTTCTAGGGTAGCTTAAAAAATAAGCTGAATTACTTTAAATAATGTACATGACAACGGGACCTTAAATGAAAATTATATAACTACTGACTATATAATTTTGATTATTTTTTTCATATCGTTGCCAGGTGTAACTTAATTAAAAAAATACAAATACATTAAAGCCCATTTGCTCTTGAACATTCCATGATTACCTTGAAGTTATTACTACTGTATACACTAGATGTACTCTATACACTAGAAGATTGCAAAATGAAGACAGAACATAAGTGACAGAGCCTTTTAGAATGTTACTATTACTGGGATAATGATAAATGCTTTATGAATGCTAACTTCCTCTCTCCTCCAGCAAGTATGCATTCTCTCCTGTCTATGTCAGATTTCGTTTACCAGCATTACTGACTGAAAAGTAGTAGAATTACTTTTCTTTTATTGTTATTTTTTATGACTGTGAATGTAAATCTATTGTAAATTGCCCAACTGAAAAAGTAACATTGAAGAAGAAAACAAAGTAGGTTTTTTTTTTTGTTTTTTTTTGTTTTTTTTTTTTTTTATGTGTGTGTGACATTAAAGCACTGAAAGTTGATTAGCAGACTCTGCCTCACTTTGTTTACTCTTCCCTCATGGGGTTAATATATAGGGCCAGGGCTAATGAGTTAGTTATATGGCCAAATAATGATAGCCTGTGGCAAGAGGAACGGGAGTTGACGTCCTGACATTTATTTTCAAAATAGTTGAACATTTTCCAGGCACATTTTGTCGGTTCTACTGACAAAAGTTCTTCTGTTAGCCATCTAGACTAAAATTCTTCTCAACATGACATAATTGAGGATCCACCTTAAAACTTTGAAAAATAAAGATCTTTTCAAATTCAGATTGACTTTCTGACTCTCTCTGTTTTTACTTTGTGAAGACACTGAGCTTGAAATGAATGTAGTTCTTTTTGTGAGTATAAAAAAGTTGAAGAGCAAAGAATATCCTTTAGCAACTGCTGTTAAATAGATTGATATTTTAAAATTTGAAATAAAAGTGACTACATAAAATTGATTGTGTTTGTTCATGTCTTACAATTTTAATATGTAATATTTTGTACTGATAAACTAACAGCTGACAGAGAGGGTTATTTAAAAAAAAAAAAAGATCCCAGGTTTTAAGCCTAAGCAACCGACATTTTAGCTTAGCAAAGCTGTTAAGCATTTTAGATAGTGAACTGGAATAAAGGTTTTTCTGGAAGGGATAGCTTAGGGTGTACATGAGGACATCATAACAGAAGGGTCCAATAAAGTGTGCCACAGAAGATCAACGGCCTGTCCACTAGGCTGAAAGCCAAAGAAAGTCAATGAAGAACTTGGCATTAAGGAAGTCACGTGAGGCTTGGCATGGTAGCTCACACCTATAATCTCAGCACTTTGAGAGGCCAAGGTGGGAGGATTGCTTGAGCCCAGGAGTTTCAGACTAGCTTAGGCAACATGGCGAGACCCCGTCTCCACAAAAAATACAAAAATTAGTTGGGTGCAGTGGTTCATGCCTGTAGTTCCAGCTTCTTGGGAGGCTGAAGAGGGAGGATCCTTTAAGCCCAGGAGGTCGAAGCTGCCCTGCACTCCAGCCTGGGTGACAGATTAAGACCTTGTCTCACAAAAAAAAAAAAAAAAAAAAGAGAAGAAAGAAAGGAAAGAAAGAAAGAAAGAAAGAAAGAAAGAAAGAAAGAAAGAAAGAAAGAAAGAAAGAAAGAAAGAAAAGAAAAGAAAAGAAAAGAAAAGAAAAGAAAAGAAAAGAAAAGAGAAAAGAAAAGAAAAGAAAGAAAGGAAGGAAGGAAAGAGAAAGAAAGAGAGAGAGAGAGAAAGAAAGAAAGAGAAAGAAGAAAGAAAGAAAGAAAGAAAGAAAGAAAGAAAGAAAGAAAGAAAGAAAGAAAGAAAGAAAGAAAGAAAGAAAGAAAGAAAGAGAGAGAAAGGAAGGAAGGAAGGAAGGAAGGAAGGAAGGAAGGAAGGAAGGAAGGAAGGAAGGAAGGAAGGAAGGAAGGAAGGGAGAAAGAAAGAAAGAGAGAAAGAAAAAAGAAAGAGAAAGAGAGAAAGAAAGAAAGAAAAAGAAAGAAAGAAAGAAAGAAAGAAAGAAAGAAAGAAAGAAAGAAAGAAAGAAAGAGAAAAGAAAGAAAGAGAAAGAAACAAAGAAAGAAAGAAAATTGCATGGTCAAATTGTGAGGAGGGTGGTGGACTAAGGTGATAAAACCTAGAAAGAGAGATAAACTAAAATGCAATTAGAGCATTCTAGGTGAAAAAATAATCAAGGTTCTTACCATAGTTCCAAAAAGAAATAGATGGAATTTAGGGCTGTGTAGTTTAATTCTTTTTAAAAAATGAAAAAGAGTTGGGATTTGGAGGCACTTGAATTAAAATGAACATCTGACCCAAATAATTGAGTTGCATTGTGTAGAATGCAGACCCAATCTACACTGACATTTTGTTTTTAATCATATGACAAAAGCTCTTTTTTATATACATTTATTCTCTAAATTTACCCATAATCTTTACACTTTTGAAACTTGGAACAGAATTTGGATGATGTATTGTAATCCATCAACTTGGGACGAGATGGAGAAATTATACGTGTATTCGAATCTTTTCCTCACATACTATTTGACCATTTGCTTTCAATATAACTTTAGCATATTTACTTTATATGATTTAGTGAGCCATAATGTCTTCACCAGAAGAAAACTAAAACAAAATTAAAATTAAAAATATAATGTAATGACACCCAATTTCATCTTTTTCTGAATTGATGGTAGTGATTTATTATCTCAGTATTTTTGACACTGAAAGATATCTATAGCTACTTTTAAATTTTTTGTGTCCCTCTGAATTACTTTCAAAGCAAAGTCTTTTCCTAAGAAAGACCAGATGTGGATCTAGATCTAAATCTAGGTATGTCTTTGAAGAGTTCTCTATTTGGGCCCCTTCTCCTAATATCTAGCTCAGAGTAATGTCTCTGGGAAAGAATCAAGCTTGACAATTCCCATGGTGACATCATTCCTTCTCAAAAAACCTTTATGAAAAAAAGTGTCCTTGAAGCTAACTCCATGGTAAGTTTGGAAAAAAAACAGAGGTGGAGCTGCTTAAATAATGAAGCAAGGTCATCCTCTGTTTCCTTAGAAAATGTTTTTATTACTCTGAAAGGAACTTTGGAATTGAATCAGAAAATGAATTGCAGCCCCTCCCAGCTTAGAAGTTGTGTTTAGATTATTAAGAAGACTTAGCTAGTGTTAGTGAAATTAGAATGGGGAATATGCAGTGCCAGTTCAATATAAAATCTATATAAGTTGCCATAAGTAAATCATATATTAATACTTATTTGCATATCTTGTATGATTTATATATATTATATATATTATTAGAATAGCGACATTAGAAAGTGATCTAGCCTCAATAGTTGTGGAAGAATCAGATGCAGATTTTAGTATGAAATGATTTAATCATGTGTGCATTCTCAAAGTTTTGTTTTCCATATTCCCTCCTTATATTGTCCTAAATTGTTTGAAAAGTACATTATAATAAAATACAAAATAAAGTCACAGTAATACTATCAATTTAATTTTTCATTTCTAATTGTACTATGTTTGACATGTCATTATAGTTAATTTTTGTCAGACAAATGCACAGATAATAAAATGAATGCACTATTTTATGTTGCTTGTTAATACAAAAAAGTGAATTCATTGGAAAATATTCCAGATAATCAGAAACTAAAATAATAGGGGAAAAAGCCCCAGCTACTTGTAGAATTGTATATTTTCTGTCTCACTCATTATTTTTCCCTTTTGTTTTCAAATAATTGTTATCTTCTCAATGAATCTCATATTTTACTCCTGCTTTGAAAATTAGCTTTAGGCACATTCCAAAATAATTCTGGCACTTAGATAATCATTAACAAATGTTACCCAAGTCTGACCTTTCTGGCCAGACAGCCATCAAGGGATAATTTCTTTTTTTTTTTTTTTTTTTTTTTTTTTGAGATGGGGTCTTGCTCTGTCACCCAGGCTGAGTGCAGTAGCATGACCTCGGCTTACTGCAAGCTCTGCCTCCCGGGTTCATGCCATTCTCCTGCCTCAGCCTCCCAAGTAGCTGGGACTACAGCTGCCTGCCACCACACCCAGCTAATTTTTTTTCTGTATTTTTAGTAGAGATAAATATTTTCTGAGAATTCACCTTTTAAAGAGACTACATCCACCCTCAGGTACCTATACCCCTGGAACCTTTCTTTTTGTACAAACCTGTGTCCTTCTTTGCATTTCAAAATGAAATGATTTATGTTGATTTAAAGATTTTCTAAACGTTGGTACAACTATAGGCTTGATATAGTGAGTCTCTTTTGCCTATCACATATCCCCTAACCCTAAATCTAAAATGTGGATTTGAAATGTTTCCCAACACAGCATGAAGGTGGAAAAGGACATGTACCAGGAATTAGTCTTATTCACACAAATTCCCTGGCCATGTTTTGTGAACCTCAATTATGCTAGAACTGGTCTATTCCACTAAATTGAGCTCCTAGAGCACACAGGTCATGTCTTTTTTATTTCTTCAGAGTGTGTCTGCTTTGCACAAATTAGTTGCTCAACACAACTTGGCTCTGACTATCACTGCTGGTGAGTTTTCCTCATAGCCTTGTTTGTCAGATGATTGCATGGTTGTCTAACTGATTTCCTGGTTTCTAGGCTTTTTCTTTTCCAATTTAACTCACATAGCACTACTAAATTGGATGACTGCATTAATTATGTTACAGGGCTCTTGTTGGAATTTCACCTGATTTTTCATATTTCTTCTTAGCCTTTTATATATTGTTTAAAATTTTTAGTATGAGTGTGTAGTTTTATTTAGATATAATTAAGAAAAAAGCTGGTTTTATTCCAAAAAGATATTCAGATATTCGAAGGAACAAACGCCTACTCTAATAAAATAATTCTGAATATAACAGCATCTTTGGTTTCAAAAGGAATGTCATCAGTCTCTGCACTTGAATCTGCTGCTGTAAATGACCAAATATCAGTCCTTATGGGAAGGAGGAGACACCTTCACAGATACACATAAATAGACACACATAAAACTAATAGATGGATTTGTAGAAATGCACCTATATATCCATAACTAGACATGGTCTAAGCGATGTGTACCCCCGTACTGACAGTAGTTGTGTTGGTACAATGGGATAATTTAGCGTATTTGCATTTGTGTAGTTTTCTGAAGTGAGTTCATAGCTTTCATTAGAGTTTCAAACACATAGGTGATTGCCAAAATAGTAACATCTCCTTTTCTAGACAAACTTTCATCTCCAGATAGCTGGTCTTCCATCTTTATCTAGAAAAAAATTAACCATGTCCTAATCTTCTTGCCATTGCTGATGCTTAATCATCTTCCTTTCAATGTTCTCTTTCCTCTTTTCAACAGAAATCATTAAAATCTGATCCTTCTTTGAAGACTCAGATCATATTCTCCTCCTTCTCTTTTATGAATTACTGCCAAATCTCTTCTTCCTCTCAATTCTGACAGCATTAATTATTTCATTTTGTATTGATCATGTAATAATGCTTTGGTTTTATTTTTTATAATACATGGCATTTTCCCATCTAGATGGCCAACTCGCCATTGGTAGGAATTACCTCCTAATGAAGCCTCTAGCTGTGTTCCTTTCACATTTAAAGGTTTTCTAAACATTGGGACAACTAATAAACAATATTTGAGATATGATATGATTTCTCTAATCTGGTAAAGGAAAGAACACCTGTGACATCTGAAATACTTTTGCTAAGATAGGAGCACTTTATTCTCCAAGTATTGGAAAGAGTAAATGTTTAAACTCAATGTTTATGTTATCATTTTCCTCAGAACCAATAAGTTACCGGAGAAGGGTGTGTCTCTCACATCTGAGGACTTCACAGAAATATGCATGTTTAAGACTCAAGGTATGCAGATGTGCCAATAAGGTTTTAAGATAAATCACGTGAAAGAGCTTTTTAAAGAGTATCTTTAAGTGATTCCAGATAATAAAAAATTATGAAGACCAAGAATTTCAAATTCACCCTTATAAGTCCAAATGGAAAACATACTCTCTCTCACACTGCTGCCATAATATCATAAGAACATAAACCTTTAGGTGAGTGAACATATGTTTATAATTACTGTATAACACATAAGTAAACAAAACTATTCAATTAGCTAATGAGTCCTTCTAATTCTAAAATACAGCCTAACCTACAATTTCCACTTTACCACTGGGACCTGATCAAATGTAGTAGTTAAGAATGTGAGCTTTGGTTTCAGGGAAACAGGGTTTGAATTTTAAATCAACCAATTAATAGCTTTCAATGGGGCAAATAGATTAATCTCTCAAAACTTTACTTTCCTCATTTGTAAAATGGGCTTAAAATATTGCCGTATAGGATAATTAGAAAGATTAGAAAATATAACATATATGTGAAGCTCTTGCCTCAGTGCCAAGAAGTGACCATGCAATGAGTGCTATCTATTCTTATTAATATTACCAATCTTGTTTAAGTCTAATCAACTGCCTCTGTGCTGCGTATAATTGTTGAGTATGTGCAATCTGCCCTCTAAGTTTGACCACTGTGCCTCTCCAGCCTCTCACCTCTTTCACTGCTTGGTTGTCTGCATCTTCACCCTAATACTCATTGTTTCCCAAGCTCATCAGGCCTTCTATAGCATTTCATACTCTGTCTCCTCTTAATGGAACACCCCTTGCCTTTGACAGTCTTACTCTGCCCTTTAAGGGATTCTTTTTCTCAAGAAATCCTACCTTGACGGTGAACTCCACAAGATGCGTCAGCTTATTCATTCTTCTTTATGTTTCTGGTGCCTTACACAGTACCTGGCACAAGTAGATTGCAAAAAAATTTTGATTAAATTTTTAACTGAAAACAATGTCATTGTCCAAGGCACCATATGAGTTCAGAATCCCAAATTCTTCAGTCTCTCCTAGCATTTGAAACAACATAAGACTAAAATCCAGCAAAAGTAGTTTTTGAGTCAAATAGATGAATGTGTGTTCTTTGCTACCTATATAATTTGAGGCAAGTCATTTAAACCATCTTTCTGAATCTATAAACTGGGGCTATTTAAAGCTGTCTAATAGGATTGATGAAGGGAAGTAAAAGAAAGCGTGTAAAGTATTTAACACAGAGCTTGGGACATTCTAGGTATTTAATAAAATGATGTATTGTGCTATTGCTGTTATTGTTATTGTCATTTCTGTAAGATCGCTCTTATCAATATGCTCATCAATATCTTCATTATCAAATATTCTCACCATCAAGAATCAGGAAACCCATTGTAAAAGGACCAGAAATGGAAAATGTTAAAGCGTGGAGTCTGCCATTCCCTCTACATGGGAATTTAAGACACATGGAGAGATGCTAAACGGAAAGCGCAAAGGAATTGAGAAGTAGAGAGGAGGTATGCCTTGGTGACTGAGAACAATTAATAAGAGCAGGAGGTTGGAAAATGAAAGGCACAGTGTAAAATCAGTTAATTGTCTCCTGATGAGAGTGACTTTTACCTGGAAGCAACTAACGAATGTGAGATACAGTCAGAAAGATTAGATTGGAGTAAGACCTCGGAAGGTCTTGTACAGCAGGTTAAAATAATTAGAATCCACTGACATGATGAACAATCATTTAGAAAAATGATTTTATTAGTTTTCTATTTCTGCACAGTAACAGAAATAACTTAGTAGCTTAAAACAATACCCATTTATTATCTCACAGTTTTGTAAGATAGAATTCAGCACAGGGTGACAGGATTCTCTGCTCAGGGTCATATAAGGAGGAAGTCAAGGTCAGCTTGACCTTTATCTGTCAGTTGGGTTGGGCTCTTGTCGTGAGGCTTGGAAGAAGAATCTGCTTCCAAGTTCATTTAGGATGTTGGCTGACTTCAATTACTTGCAGCTATAGGACTAAGGTCTTGTTTCCTTCCTGGCTGTCATCTGGGGTTTATTTTCTGCTCCTAGAAGTCACCCACATTCCCTCTCTTATAGCTCCCTCCAACCTCCAGGGCAGCAGTACAGCAATGAGTCCTTCTTGTGCTTCCAATCTTTTTGACTTCCTGTTCTACCACCAGCCTGAGAAAACTCTGTGCTTTAAAGGGTTCATGTAATTAGATTATCCCACTTAGATAACCTTTCCTAATTACATCTCCCAAATCCCTTTTGCCATGTAAGGTAACATAATCACAGGAGTAACAATAGGACACTAAGGACGTGGAAGTCATCTGGAATTGTGCTTACCAGCCACGTGCAGCGGCTCAACCCTGTAATCCCAGTACTTTGGAGGGCCAAAGTGGGAAGATCACTTGAGCCCAGGAGTTTAAGATCAGCCTAGAAACATAGAAAGAACTGGTCTCTATAGAAATTTTTTAAAAATTAGCTGGGCATGGTGGCACACATCTGTAGTCCCAGATACTTAGGGGGCTGAGGTGGGAGGATTGATTGAGCCCATGAGTTAGAGGCTACAGTGAGCTGTAATCGTGCCACCGCAGTGCAGCCTGAGTGACAGACCAAGATCTTGCCTCTAAAATAAATAAATAAATAGATAAATAGATAAATCCATAAGAAGTCTTCTGCTTAGCTTACCACAATGATCCTTGCAATGACGTACAGGATTGTAAAAGAAAGTTCCTAAATGCTTGAGGACCACTCAGGAGCTGTTCTGGCAATTTGAGCTGAGGTGTTAAAAAATTCTAGTTTGTTAGTAATCACAGCTTGCTATGCACTATAGCTTGTTTATGATTTCAACTCATCAAATCTTCACAATGGCCTTATGACATAGGTGCTATTATTTTTCTTATTTAACAGTTGAAGACACTGAAGCTTAATGAGATGAGGAAATGTGCTCAACTTCATACAACTTGTATTTTATAGATCTGGGGTTTAGACCCAGAAAGACTGACTCTGGACCCCAGGCTCTCAACCATCATACCACCTGGCCTCCTTTTGTTGAAGGCTGAGGACCATGTGGCAAGCATGACGACAATATGATTGGCACCTTGGTTCTGTTGGAATCATCCTCGTATTACCAATCTCCACTCTGATTTACTTTGTGTATTATTAAACACCCACCACATATTGTTTTTGCTGGATTTTTTTTGATGAAATATAACTCATTCCATTTTCATAGCACTAGAATTTTCCCTATATTAGAAATAAGAAAACAGAGTTCAGTTATGTATCTTGTGTCTTGTTTCAGGTCTCAGAGCTATGGGGTAGCAGATGTAGACTTTGACCTCGAGTAACTTTAAAGGCTTTTTATTACACCGTATGATTAACCTCAGGATATCAGGCACAGCATGTTCAAAGCTCTGAGAAGCAGAAATATGTACTAGCAATAAGCATAGAAGCTGACACCACATTAATACTACCTGTATTTGAAGTCCAGTTATTCTTATTTGCCTGTTCTTTCTTGGCCTCAGTTTCCTAATTTTTAACAGAAGGATATGACCTGCTTTATGGTAACTCTGAAAATTAATGGGTCATTACAGATAAAACTCTCAGAACAGTACCTGGTACATAGTAAATACTAAAAAATTGTGAAATATTAGAAAAGTCTGGGAGAAATGCATGGTATAGACAACTATGAATTAGTTTTACCTGTTCTTTGTGTTATTTGCATGATTTAAAGTTGGTGGTACCAGGGAATAGGGACGGTTAAATGATATAGCGTAACAATGTTGCTCAGCGGGGCTATCTAATTAAGCTAGTGGTGAAGAGAAGCTTAATTGTGACTTGAATTTTGAAAACCTGGAGGGCATATAAAAGTAGCAGAAGGTAAGGGGGAAAGCACTGTATGTAGGTCACTTGTGAAAAGGATCATAGAAGGCGGTTTGAGCTCAGGACAAATGAAGTAGATTTTTTTGTTTGGAATGGGGAAGATAGTGAATAGTGTATCATAATTCTTGTCAGATTGTAAAGGCTGAAGCAATGAATACATTGAAGCAACTTATATCTTTGTATGTATTTGTTCATCCATCCAATTATTTATTCATTTGATAAATACTCATAGAGGTTCAAAGTACAAGATGTTATTCAAAACACCAAAGTTAATTATACATCTCGCCTTTAAAGAACTGATAAGCTAAAAGAGGAAACAAAACATGACAATACTTGTAATTGAAAGTGGAAAATTGCGTGAGTCATAAGTGAGGTGTGGATAAAATGCTAATAATGTTCACAAGACAAAGAGATTCCTTCAAGCGAGAGAAATTGGGAAAAGTTTGTGGGGATGACGGTAAATATCAAGGAGGGAAATTGATGAAGAGATGTTTGAAGTAGGAATTAAAAGGTGCACGGGGTTTTGCCTTGGCCCACCAATGTGTGAACAAACATGGACTTCATTAGAGAAATAACAGTGACAATGGAGGTTAAAAAGCACATGGGAGAGACATTTGGGGATAGAATTGATAGAAGTTGACAACAAAATGCATTTTTGGCATAAAGAGGAAAGAGAATTAAAAATTAACTAGAGTTTTGGCTTCAAGGACTAGGGAGTTGGTAAGATTAGCAGAAACACTGAATACAACAGTACATTGGTAGGGAAAGAAATGGATTTTTGTTTTGCACAAACTCTATTTTGCTTACTGGGTAGCCAAATTTGTCTAGAATGTAAGATAGCCTGGTGGAATTGGTTTTGCTGGCAGAACGTGTAGCTACTGCCTGATGCACGAGGAGAGGAGTCACCTGACCTCTAGATTGGCTCTAGACCAGCAGTTTTCATCTGCGTTCTGTAAGCAGTTTAGTTATGTAGCAGTGCCTCAGAGGTATGATAGCCATGCAGTTAATAAAGGTGAAAGGGGAAGCTATTTATAACTATGCCAGAACAACTGGTGTAAACCGGGACTACCTTGGAGCAACGGGGCTCCAGGTTTATACTCTATTCAGAGACCACAGGAGGAGGATGGGGATAACGAGACAGAGGCAGCTATTCCTGCAGGGATTCAAATCCTCTGCCTCAACCAGAGCAGCTCTTCTTTCATGTTTTGTATGGGTGATGGTTCTGCAAAAAAAAAACATAATTTGAGAAATGGTTTAGATTACTATAAGAAAAGTTGAAAACCATTGGCCTAGGCAATAGTTTAAGGTTCACAAACAAAAAGGTAGAAATGGAGGATGTCTGTTTTTCTGGGGAAAACAGAAAAGGACTGCTTTTTTTTGGTCCCCCTCTAGCTCACAAGGAAAGAAGTGTTAAAATATTGTGGTAGCACATGTCCTTTTTAAATCACAACTATATTTTTAAACAAACCATTTGTTGGTGATGCAACTGTAAAAGGTATCTAAAATTATCATGTCTATATTTGATTCATAAAATTGCATGTTATAAACAAATGAATAGATTCTTCTAGACTGTTTAAAATTCACTTGTGAGTTGTGACTTTGTAAGCCAGGTTTCATCCTGGATCACATTTTTTTATATAACGCTGTGAAAATGAACAATTTTAATAATAGCAGCAAATGTGGTGTTATAATCAGTTGCTGAAGAGCATAAGGTTTCCTTTTATAGTTCACTCGTGTTGAAAGGGAAAAATATATCCATGTAATATGTGAATGCCAATACAAAGACCTTGAAAAATCCATAATATGTAAGAACTAAATATTCCATAAAAATAAGCAATGAAAAATTATGCTCTAGATCACTATTAAATTCTGATTTTAAAAATTTAATTCCCAGACTTTATTTTTCCTATATTCAATTTCATTGAAAATCTGAACTTCACACCGGGAAATACGATATTTTCACTTGGGTCATTTAAAAAAGTTTTTAGATTAATTATATTTGGTGGCATGACCGATGAAGTGCTACAAATAATTTTATTAACTACTTTGGAGTTTTAAGTTGTAATTTTGTGTTTATGTTTAAAGAAAGTTAATTTAAAATTATGAGAATAATATTGTATATACTTCTCCTTCTCCTGTTGCTATTTTATCTTTTTCTTCTTTGAATATTTACTAAGTTTAGTATATATTTCTTTCTCAAGTCTCTCTTTGGTTTTCAAGTTAGGCAAAAAGATAAGTACCATTCCCTCAAATTGAGAGGCTATTTGTGACAGGAATTCTTTCTAGATCCATTTGGTGAAGAGTCTTTTTCTCAAAACTCCAATCCATGAGTCGATAATCTCTCAGAAGTATCAGCAGTCACAATGTTATATTTATTTGTTTATAAGACACTACCTACAGGTTTCAGAGTTAAGACACAGCCCCTGCCCCTGGGATGCACACAATTCTGTGGGAAGACAGAGAAGTTGAGAAACAAACAGGCAATTGCATATGATGGTAAGACTCATGATAGGTAAGGTTCCACAGAACAACAAACAGCGATCTCCTAACTTAGTATTAGGAAATAAAGGAAGACTGGGAAGGGAATGTCTGAGCTGAGTCCTGAAAAAGAGTGAAATTTCTACATAAAAATCCAAATAAATAGGGATTCAAGCATTTTAGTAAGTTCAGTCTCATGTTCATTCATTCTCACATCATTGGAAACGTGGAAGTGGAGAGTAGACTTTTTTGAGAAAAAAAAAAGTTCTCCTTAAGCAGCTGTCTCCACGCTGGAATCTGCCATACTGAGACAGCTACATTCTTATAGGAAGTAAAAGGAAGGGTAAGGACAATATTTTAATGGATCACACTTCAAGGAACATGAGATTGAGTAAAATACTCAAGTAGGGTCATGGCTTTAAAAGAAGTCAGAGGTCAGGCTGGGTGTAGTGGCTCATACCTATAATCCCAGCACTTTAGAAGGTTGAGTTGGGAAGACCACTTGAGCCCAGGAGCTGGAGACCAGCCCGGGCAACATAGTGCGACCTCATCTCTACAAATAATAAACAAAATTAGCTAGGCACGTGCTTGTTGTTCCAGCTACTCAGGAGGCTGAGGTGGGAGGATTGAACCTGAGAGGTCAAGGCTACAGTGAGCCAAAATCATGCTACTACACTCCAGCCAGGGCAACAGAGCAAGACCACATATTTTTTTTTTTTTTCTAGAAATCTTGTTTTAAATAAAAGGCAGAAAGACCCATTAACATTTCAATGCTTCTGTTTGGCTCTGATCAAATCCTTAAGACCATAATTACAAAGCCTGGCTGCCTGCAATAAAGGGGGAAGAAATATAGAAGCAGAACATGTACAATTTAACCTTCCGGTAAATTATTCTGCCTTTAAGAGCATGGTCCATGGGAAGGATAAACCGAAGGAGGTCAGTGCCAGTTAACAAAGTTGGGAAAGTGCCACGGTGCCCTGGGCATTTGTGGTCATCTGCACAATGCACGATATCATCTTGCAGCCTTTGGCAAGCCTGGTACAGGTCACCAATACTTGACATGCTGCTTCTTGAAAATGGTCTGCCTTTGGGGTTTTATACTTCATGTACTTGAAATCCCCAATGTCTTTATCTCTTTCAAATTGGCAGACTTTTGGTTTACCACTTTGGAATTACGTTCAAAGTTAGTCCATGTGTTCTCCAGGTGCCCTATATTTCAAAATCAGAGCTGGATTCTCCACATGCCCGTGGGTCAGCAGTATATACATCATTTCCCTACCGCCAAGGAGACCTGACTTTTTTCACCAGAATTGTTGTCATTGACTCTCGTTATTATTAATAGAATTTTTCACTCTATAGCAATTAAGGTTTTAAGGCTTTTTCACTCTATTATCACATCTGATCCTCATGAGAACCCTGAAAACTAGGACAAATGTTATTATCTATGCCCCCTATAACTATTGTCTTGATTAGAGCCCTTAAAAGCAGTAGACTCACTAAAGACTTGTTGATAGAAATTTAAGTTGCTAAAAACGTATTTCAGATAACTAGAATAAATTGTACCCAAAGCATTTATGTCTTATTTTAGCTGAGGACAAACTATTGCACAGTATCTGAGGCATTCACATATTAATCTATTCAGAACATTACAGAAATTGTCACAAGGTTTCTGAAGGACATTAGTTATACACTTCAGCCTGAATCAGATTACATGCCTTTGACGCCAGTTAAAATCTTCATGGCGCAGTTGTCCTCCATGTAACAAAAGGATCACTATGAACTTTTTTCTTGTTTCTTTTCTTTCCTACCCTCCCTAATTCCCCTCCTTCCTCCCTCCTCCCTCTCTCCCTTCTTTCTTCCTTTCATCTCTCATTCATTCATTTGTTCATTATTATGCTCTATTCTTTCCTTTCTTCTTTCTTTTCTTTCTTCCTTCTTACCCTTTCCCCTCAAACGTATATGAAAAACATCATTTTTTACTTCCAAAGGTCTAAAAAACCTAAGCAATAATAATCTCTAAAGAACTCATTTGCATTAATTTACTCAATAAAAAAAAATAACAAAACCTATACTTATATGCTTAGGACTTACTAGGGTAAAAGAATTTTAATTTATTGTTCACCTATTATGTGTCAGACATTGTGCTGAATTTTTTCATATATTATTTAAACCTCACAATCACCCTTTGAAATAGATATTACTGTACTCAATAAAACTAAATATATTTACTAATATCATATAACTGAAAATTAACAGAACCAGAATTAAAAATTGGTTCTTGAGGGACTCCAAAGTCAATACTTTTATCATTCCAGAAGTATGTGTTGAAAATGGTTAAATTCGAATTTGGAGTAGAATGATAGAACATAGAATGTTAGAATAGGAAATGACTTTAGAGGTCTCCTTGAATGTAAAATGCTGCACCTCTAAAATTCTCTGCCAAATTATTCTCCACTTTCTACTAAAACAGGTCTGGTGAGGTGTTGGATTATTTTCTTTCAAAGTTCTTCCTTGTTTTGAGCCAAATTATGTCTGTCTTTTTTCTCTGTCCCATCCTTTGACACTGGTTTTCTCCTGTGTGTAGATTGATCATATGACCTAGTTTTCCTGGGACAGTCTTTGTTTATATAGGTTTTTGTCCCTACAACAAGTTAATACTGCCCCCTGTAACTCTCAGCAATGCCCTATTTTAGATGACAAATTATATGTCTACCCACCTGTGAGGACACATAGATTTAATAGTTTTCCAAACATTTGAGGAAAGTCATCATGTCTCTCCTCTCCTCTGCAGGCTAAGTATTCCTGGTTGATGTTTGTCACAAATTACAAGTTTTCCCTCAGTCCCCTCACTACGTTGACCACAGTTGCCTGGACATTTCTATTTCAGATCTGTTTAACTTAGGCTTCATGGACCCTTGGGGAGTCCATGCAGAGAGTTTGAAATATTATGCGAAATGATGCATGTAAGAGCGTTATGTTTGTTTCCTGGGCCAGCTATAACAAATTACCACACTAGGCAGATTAAAAACTACAAAAATTTATTCTTTCACAGTCCTAGAGGCCAGGAGTCTGAAATCAAGGTGCTCGCAGGGTTGATTCCTTCTGGAAGCTTCAAAGGAAAATCAAATCCATGCCTCTCTTATAGCTTCTGGTGGCTTTTAGCAATCTTTCATGTTTCTTGGCTTGTGGCAGCACACTTTCAATCTCTGCCTCCATCTTTTCATGATGCTTTTCTCTGTGTCTCTGTTCCTTCTCCTTTGCGGTCTCTTTTGTGGACACTTGTTATTGGATTTATGGCCCAACTTAAATCCAGGATAACCTCATCTCAATATCCTTAAGTTAATTTTATCCGCAAAGATTTTATTTCCAAACAAAGTTATATTCACAGGTACTGGAGGTTAGAACTTGGATATATCTTTTGTGGGGGACATCATTCAACCCAATACAACATATATGTATTGTTCTGAAAAGTGGCCCATAGGTTTCCTCATACCATAGGCAAAAGTTTAATAATAATCATTAATCCAGATTGTCACTATCCTGAGTACAATATTCTAGGAATCCTTAAGAATAGTTTCTACTGAAGTTATGTTGCTTGGCACATAGTAGACAATAAATATTTCTTTCACAAGTGATTGAATTGAATGGTTTGATTATTTTAGAAGTTAATCACTTCTTCCTAAAAATTTCTAATGGCTGACAATGGTTATGTTATATTTATTTTTGAAGGGTGAATACTAATGATAATTCAAATCAAGTTGATTTATGATTATAACTACTTGGAGTCACCCACAGTTCAGGTAGTCAGCATAATAGGAGAATCCTCTTGGAAATGAGACTTCTTACTTTCTTTCTCTTATGGGCTTCAGGTGGAAATTGATGAGGATTAGGTTTCTATCCACAAAACATATCAGGTCTGTTGAAAATGACAGATTTCTGTGAGAACAAGACATCTAACTCTCTCTCTCTTTTTTTTTTTTGTTTTTTTGTTTTTTTTTCGCACCAGTCCTTGGTGCCTCTAAGTTTAGACCAGGGATGCTTTGCCCTGCATTATTCTTTTTCCTTCCTATGAGAAAAAGAACTTAGTGCAGCTATCCCTACTTTATGGCAAAAACCTAACCGAGTAAGGCATCACTCCTTTTGAGGGAGTTTTATAAAGTCTTTCAATTGACAGTTACACCCCAATTAACTCTATGCCACATGGGACATCTTCTTTTACATTAGATGTCCAATCGTGTGCTTCCAATATTCAAGATTCTTCTCTTACAATGGGACTGAATAGGGGCCTCATTTTAGCAATTTAATTCTATTGTTTTTCTCTTCTCACACTTAATAATTTATGCCTTCAGGAAAACCGGATTCTAGAAAATAGTTTCAGGTTTTTACCCCACAGCAGAAAATCAAGAAAGGTAGAAATAAGAAGGTATCAGCTGTTATAATCTCAGTTATAATAGAGGGATTCTTGCTGATTTCCTAGTAATATGTAAATAGAACTTCTTGGATTTTTTTCCCCATATCACCTTTCTTATTTTCTGCATAGCACTCCTTGAAGTCATCTATTCTTTTAAATTACTTATTTGGATAATGTCTCTCACCCTCCACCAGCACGTGAGCTCAGGCAAAAAGGGATCCTGTCTGTCTCGGTCATCCCCAGTGCCCTGAGCATAGTAGAACTTCGATGGAAATTTGGTGATAATGGAACATAAGGATAAACTCTTCACTGATTCATGGACTCCAAAAAGAGCCATCAAGGAAAAAGCCCCACATAATTATTTAGTAAAGTTCAAACAGATCCATAGGAGACCCAGCAGGTGGGGAAGGGGAAGGGATTCCACTTGCCAACCCATCCAAGGTTGTTAAGGAGCCTCTTCCTCTCCTATAGGTCTTCAGGAGAGGAGGACTTCCAGAGATGGGCCAGTTTTTAGCCTGAGGCCAAAGCATCCTTTGTCCACCAAGATGAGCTTTCTAATGGAGATAACACAGTATTTGGAGAACCAATTCATCTTACTTGATAACTAAAAATAAGTCATTATTATACAAAAAAAAAAAAGAAGAAATGCTACAAAGTTGGGAAGGGAGTTCTTGGTCTTGATTCTGACATTGCTACAAATAGATCTTAATTATCAGCTTTCCTTATAGTGTTCTTCCAGGTATTTGGCAGAAATGGGTCATGCCAATACAAACCCAGACTTTCCACACAGCTTCGGGATAATTACTGTACTCTCTGATATAAGAAACCTATGAGTTTGGCTCCTTCTCCAACAGCACACTTCTTTGTTTGTTTATATGTTTGCTGGTCACCTACTATGTACCCAGTAGCCTGCTAAGCACTGGGGCCTGCAACAAGGGACTGGGGCCACAGACTGCTCTCCCAGACCTGAGAGTCTAACAAGGATACTCTATGATTATGCAGGTAATTTAAACAGAGGATGATGACATCAGGGATGGAAGATATAACAGGTAGGATGGAAGACAAGATAAGAGGTGCCAACCTAGCCCAGGTGCCCAAGGAGGGCCTAGGAAGGCCTTAACGGAAAGGGGCCAAGGAGCTGGTCAGGCAGAGGGAAGAGTGTTCCAGGTAGAGGGAAGGGCCCAGTGAAGGTCAGAAGGTGAGATTCTGGGTCAGCTGGAAACACAGAGGTCCCCTGTGGATGGACCACTGTATTCGTCTGTTCTCACACTGCTAAAAGAAATACCCAAGACTGGGTAATGTCTAAAGGAAAGAGGTTTAATTGATTCACAGTTCCACATGTCTGGAGAGGCCTCAGGAAATTTACAATCATAGTAGAAGGGGAATCAGGCCCCTTCACAAGGCAGCAGGAGAGAGGGTGAGCAAGAACCAGCAAGTGTCACACTTTAAAACCATCAGCTCTCATGATACCTCACTCACCATCATGAGAACAGCATGGGGAAAACTGTCCCCATGATCCAATCACCTCCCATCTGGTCCCTTTCTTGACACATAGGGATTATGGGGATTATTATTCAAGATGAGATTTGGGTGGGGACACAGAGCCAAACCATATCATTGTGTCCCTGGCCCCTTCCAAGTCTCACATCCTCACATTTCAAAACAGAATCATGCCTTCCCAACAGTCCCCCAAAGTCTTAACTCATTCCAGCATTAATCCGAAAGTCCACAGTCCAAAGTCTCATCTGAGACAAGGCAAGTCCCTTCTGCCTATGAATAGTTAAAATAAAAAACAAGTTAGTTACTTCCAAGATACAATAAGGATACAGGCTGTGGATAATTACACCCATTCCAAATGGGAGAAATTAATCAGAAAAAAAAAGGGGGCTACAGGCTCCATGCAAGGTGAAATCCAGCAGAGCAGTCACCAAATCCTGAAGCTCCAAAATAATCTCCTTTAACTACATGTCTTACATCCAGGGCATGCTGATGCAAGGGGTGGGCTCCCACAGCCTTGGGCAGCTCCTTTCCTGGCTGGTGTTAAGTGTCTGAGGTTTTTCTAAGTGCACAGTGAAAGCTATTGGTGGATCTACCATTCTGGGGGCTGGAGACTGGAGGCCCTCTTCCACTAGGCAGTGCCCCAGTGGGGACTCTGTGTGGGGGGTTCCCAATTCATATCTCCCCTTTGTACTTTCCTAGCAGAGACTCTCCATGAGGGCTCTGGCCCTACAGCAAACTTCTGCCTGGAAATCCAGGCATTTTCATACATCCTCTGAAATCTAGGTGGAGGTTCCCAAACCTCAGTTCTTGACTTTTTTGTGCACCCACAGGCCCAATACCGTGTGGAAGCCACCAAGGCTTGGGGCTTGCACCCTCTGAAGCAACAATCGAGCTGTACCTTGGCCCCTTTTAGCCATGGCTAGAGCTGGAGTAGCTGGGACACAGGGCACCAAGTCCTGAGGCTGCAAAGAGCAGGGGGACCCTGGACCTGGCCCACAAAAGCATTTTTCCCACTTAGGCCTCTGGGTCTATAATCAGAGCAGCTGCCACCAAGATCGCTGACATTCCCTGGAGATATTTTCCCCCATCGGTTTGGCGATTAACATTTGACTCCTCATTACTTATGCAAATTTCTGCAGCAGGCTTGCATTTCTCCCCAGAAAATGTTTTTTTCATTTCTATCACATCGTTAGGCTGCAAATTTTCCAAATTTTTAGGCTCTTCTTCCCTTTTAAACAAATGTTCCAATTTCAGATACTCTCTCTCAAGTTCAAAGTTCCACAGATCTCTAGGGCAGGCACAAAATGCTGCCAGTCTCTGCTAAAGCATAGCAAGAGTGACCTTTGCTCTAGTTCCCAAGAAGTTCATCATCTCCATCTGAGACCACCTTAGCCCAGACATCATTGTCCACATCATTATCAGTATTTTGGTCAAAACCATTCAACAAGTCTCTAGGAAGTTCCAAACATTTCCACATCTTCCTGTCGTCTTCTGAGCCCCACCCACAAACTGTTCCAACTTCTGCCTATTACCAAGTTCCAAAGTTGCTTCCACATTTTCGGGCAGGTTTACAGCAGTGCCCCACTCCCAGAAACAATTTACTGTATTAGTCCGTTCTCACACTGCTATACAGAAATACATGAGACTGGGTAATTTATAAAGGAAAGACATTTAAGTGCCTCACAGTTCCACATGCTGGAGAGGCCTCAGAAAACTTACAGTCATGGCAGAAGGGAAAGCAGGCACCTTCTTCACAAGGCAGCAGAAGAGAGTATGAGTGAGAACAGGGAAGTGTCACACTTTAAAACCATCAGCTCTTGTGATAACTCACTCACTATCATGAGAATAGCATGGGGGAGACTGCCCCCATGATCCAATCACCTCCCCCAACCCATCTCTCCCTTGCCACATGGTGATGATGGGGATTACAATTCAAGATGAGATTTGGGTGGAGATACAGAGCCAAACCATATCAACCACGGAGTGTGGGGAAATAAATGATGTGAGGGGAGAGAGGTCAGTGGGACCCAGATTATAAAGGGCCATGTAAATCGTATGCTAAACATTTGGGGAGAAGCAGGAAGTAAAAGCAGTAGCAGATCAGTGCTTTACAAAAATTATTCTGGCTGCTGCTGTATAGAAGTGAGATCAATGTGCTGGGGGAAAGATGAGAAGCACAGAGACTAGTTAAGAGACAAGTTGTATTTCTGTTGGATGAAAAGCACCACTGAGGGGGAAGGCAGAGGCTTTATTGAACAGGATTCATCTCCTCACACCTCAGGAGCAAAATTTAGGTAAAGCTATGCCCAAACAGCAGGCACTGGCCACATGACAAAAGTATTCTTTCATCTTGGTAGGCAATGTTGACTGAGGATGAGAACAAAGTTCCAGCCCTATATGACCTTGGTATGTGCCCAGGGACACTGCTCTACACACCTCTGAGCTTTAGCTTCTCCTTCTACTCTGGATGAATCACATCCTTCAAGCTGTGCAGCTAGGCAAGGGCCTAAGGGAAAAGACCAAGATTGCTGTAAAATGATGATGCCTTTACAGATAAAGGGTGGCAACAACACTTAAAAGGATGACTGGCAAGCAAGGAGAGACAATTTTGCTCTGCATTTGCTTCAGCTTTTTGTTTCCTATGTCTTGGCTTCAGAGGCCTTTGCTTTCTGCCTTATGCAGCTCCCTTTAAAGCTGGACACTAGAATCATTTTAACAAGAAAGAGTGGTGGCCAGGCCAGAAAGCTTGATTTACCACAGTAAAGTCATGATCCCCCTCTCGCCTTCTGGAAGCTTCTTTTGTTTAGGGTCATCACTCTAATCTAAGTGGGTGAAAAATGGTCATCAGCTGGTTCTTACATGTGAGCTCTGGTGGCTTTGATCACTCCAAGAGCCACTAGGATTGAAGAACAGATGCAGGAAGAAGTTCCAGATACAATCGCTGCTCTGTGAAAGGCTAGGATCCAGCTCTAGGTCTACACTTCTGAGACACCATATACTACCTCCGAAGCTGCAGTTTCAGAAGTTAAGATTGGTCCTCCACAGGAAGACACTGAATGCCATTTTCCAGAGAAAGCTGGAGAAATTTCTGGAGTTGATCCAATATTTTCAGTCTGTCCTGTGCTGCTGCTCTACTCCATGCTAGAAGATGATGATGGTCAAACTAAGTACAGGTTTTCATGTGGGCGGCAGAAAGAACAGGATTATAGGAAATGACAGTTGTGAAATGGGCAAGCTAAGGATTATCTAAAATGCCCTCCACAAGTGTGCCCAAGCCCAGCCCAGCTAGTTATTCTTATTCTTCTTATTTTTTTTTTTTAAACTGGGCATTCCATGTGATTAGGAACTGTGTCTTATTCAGCTTCATCAGTACCTAACAGCTGCATTTTATTGGGAGAATGGAAAAATGTGAAAGCCTATCAGCTCAGGTGCAGACGATACCCCTTCTTGTCTCAATGGAACTCCCAAATAAGATGGATGTAAAATTCCATAATGTTTATATCTTCCTGCCAAGGTACCAGTTGTTTGTTTAGAAATATGGCTACAATTCAACAATCTTGTGAATTCCATTTAGTCCAAGTATCCGACAGATGAAATAAATATTGTTGTGGACTTGAATGCCAGGGAGAATAGTAGGGTTTTAAGGACTAAACTCCGACCTTTTTTCTTCTCTTGCTCAAATTCCTATCTAAGGGGCCTGGAGAGTCATGCCCTACAAACCATAAAATCTCATCAGATGGGTTTTATGTAACCCTATATAATGTGGTTTACATTCCAAGCTGACTCTAGCATAACATCACATAAGGGATAAAGAAGGAAATCAAAATATTTTACCCCAACATATTCTGCTTTGCCATATTTTGAAATGGCCCTGAAAAGCCATCTTTTGTAGGGGAAAACTTGCATCTGTAAAGACTCTCTATTAATATAACTAAATCTTTCCCCTTCCAGGCCCTCCCAATCCTGAAGAAATTAACTGATAGTCTAGCATGTTTTAAAGGTCTGAATAGGAAATATTTGCCATCTATTGTCTCTAAAGGTGTACACATATGAGACTTCATCTACATAATAAGAACCTTGGTCTCTATAACCTCTGTCTTAACCCAGACATTCCTTTCTACCAATTCCAGGTTTTTAAAGAATAACTAAACTCTTTTAACCAATTGCCAATCAGAAAATCTTTCAATCCACCAGTGACCTGTAAGTCCCACCCCACCTACACTGACCCCCTCCCCACTCCCACTTAAAGTTGTCTCCTTTTTCTGGACTGAACCAACATATACCTCACGAATACTAATTGATGTCCAATATCTTTCTAAAACATATAAAATCAAGCTATAATCCAACAGCCTTGGACACAGTTTCTCAGGACCTGTTGAGACTATGCCTCGGACCATGGTCACTCACATTTGACTACAGATAAATCTTTTAAAATATTTTATAGTTTGACTCTTTTCATCAGCATTATCAAAGCCTTTCCTGGACTCGTTTTCAAGTAAGGGGATTGTTTCCACAAGGGTTATTCTTCTAAGTGGAATGTTTCTGTTCAAATACATTTTTTCCCCTTAGATTGACCCAAAGAGTTAAAATGAACTCACATTGGCATTTTATGATTTCCCACCCCTGCCAATATTTAGTATCCCTCTGACATTAGCACAATCCTAGATATGACTATTTTTTTTCTCATTCTGTTCTCTGAAATTAGAGTGTTAAATATAACTGAGTTGTTATAAAAGGTTCTCCAAATTTAAAATGGCTTTTTTACAGTCTGCAGAGTTCCTAAATCTCCATTCTTATGCTTTTTGAGTCACTTTTCAAGAAATTGACATTCTGAAACTGTCTTGTTTGTTCTTTGTAAGACTCATGTTAAGCCCCAGTTTGACAGGGCTTACCAGTGGGAAATAAAAACAAAATTCTAAGCTTCCCAACTGACAGAATGGATACACTCTTAGCCAAGAGAACACCAGAGAAATCTTGGAAGCTGATTTCAGGTCTGTGACGGGATGGGAGATCAGATAAGCTTCATTATATCCCCTCTCTTACTAATAGTCGTTAGGTTTTCTTCCCCAAGCGCTAAAAAGAAGCCAGCATCCTTCAAGTAAACTTACCCTCTCAGGTACAGAACAAAGACACAATGAGATTCATCTTTCTTCACCCCTTCCTCTACTCCCTTTCTCTTCAAATATTCACCTTATTCTATATAAAATGTAGATTTACTGGGCACTAGCCAAAGTCTCAGTGCTACCTTTTCTTTTTTAAGGAAAGTGTATGAATATGAAACCTCCTGGAAACGTCTTTGGAAAAAACAGCCACAGATGCTTCTGAGGCTTGCATTTTTCCCTGGTGTGCTCTCAGGTGGACTCAATAAACCTCAATGATTAGAAGCTTACACCTCAATCACTCATTTTGGTTGTTTCCAGAATACTAAAAAATAACAGTCCTAACTATTTCAGCAAGTTGATATGGAAAATGACAGTGAAAAGAAGGTGTTTGACAGTCTAACAAAATTTAAATATTGTTTAATCTTCTCAGCACTTCTCAGAAACCTAGATATCATAGGTTTCTGCAGCGATTTGTGAAACTGGCTGCTGGGGAAATGAGGATTGTCAACTCAGGGAAAGAATTACCTACTGAATGTGTTTGTTGAGGAAGGGTGTAGAAACAGGATTTTTAATAAGTATCTGGGAGGGACTTTTTTCTCCCAGCTCTGTAGATCTATGAAAATAGCCCAAAACCTTATCCCTCCAAGAATGGGACACAAAAGCACCAGATAAAGAGCTTTCCATCAGAAAAGCTCAAAGTCTATTATTTGAACATTCATCTCTACAGTCTTTGTTCTTTCCATTTTTTCTTCCCTGAAAATAATTAAAAGCAATAACATTTCACTGAATATATTTACAGATATTAAATAAAATCATTTAGTAAATATTTAAATGTAATTCATTCTATAGGTGCCTATTATTCTATAGAATATATAGTAGATGCCATAATTTTTTCAACCATCCTTGCATTAGTGAAAATTCATGGGCTTTGCTATTGCAAACAAAATCCTTCATTATCTGTATATGTGTTCTTACGTACTAGCTTTTTTGGGTGATTTTTTGAGCTACTTGTAAGCTTATTTTAAATTTTATTAGTTATTACATGGATATTTCCATAAAAATTGTACCAACTCCTATCTTTTACAACCTTGCCACATAAGTAACAATTCTGACCTAATACCAACTATATGGTCTAAGAGCCACGGAGGATAGATCCAAAAGAACATTTCTCTCATATTAAGAGTTTTTGAAGGAGAGAATAGAGAAAATATAGAAGAATAAATAATAAAAGATACAATAAACTTATCTTTGTGATTCCAAGGGGAAAAAGAGATTGCTTAAAAGTAAGGAGAACTACCCCACATCTGACTTCTTGGCTGTGATGTAGGTTGCTAGAAAACAAAGTCTCCAAGGTGCTAAAGAAAAACTATTTAGATCTTAGAGTTCTATGCTTAGCCAAACTATCATTCCAATGCAAGAACAAAAGGGAATTTCTCTTGCTCACATTTCTGAGGGTGGGTCAGTGCCTGCCCTACTACCACTATGAGGTGGAAAACAGAAAAGACAGAGGTAGGACAGAAAAACAATAAGTTCAGACGTGAGTGTTCTCTGTTCCCCTTTTACCTCTCACACCCCAATAAGTAGATGATTGTACTTGAGGAAGAAGAATGAGGGAAAAGTATTCCCCTAGGCATTAATACTGGATGGCCTCCTAAAGGGAAAGGTAACTTAGTAGAGGGATGGCAAGGTAGGAAGCTGAGGCTATATTTTAGCATGTATATGTATGTGTAGCCCAGAGACTGTCTCCCCTCAGGCATGTAGGAAATAGCGTGTAGGTTTGCACCTTCTCACGAGATATATTTCATCTGCTGTAACAGTAATTTATTGTTGTGTAACAAATTACCCCCAAAACCTAGTGTCTGAAAACAATAAACTTTTACTATCTCACAGTTTCTGTGGATCATAAATTTGGGTGTGGCTTTGCTGAGTGCTCTTTTTTAACGCCCCTCATAGGTATGTAATCAATGTGTCAGCAACAGCTGTGGGCTTACGAGAAGGCTCAGCTAGGCAATGATGTGCTTCCCAACTCCTTCACATGTTTGTTGGCAGAATTCAGTTTCTCATGGGCTGTTGGCCAGAGGCCTTCCTCAGTCCACTGCCATGTGGCCTCCCCAAAAGGAAGCTCAGCTCTTGAAAAATGACTTCCATCAGATTGGGCAAGTGAGAGAGCAACAAAGGACACAACTTAGTTTCTAAATAATCCAATTCTGAGAATATCCCATGCCATATTCTCACTAGAAACAAGTTGCTAGGTCTAGCCCACACTCAAGGAGAGGAGGTTACACAAATGTGAGAATACTGGAGGCAGATGTCAATCACTGGCAGCCATCTTACAGTCTGCCTACCACACTTGCTATTGTAAGCTTCTACCCCTAGGGAAATATAAGCATACAGAGAAAATAAGAACAATCTGAGGAGTTCAACGGAAGAGAAAGCCAACAAACTGAAGAGCTTATATCACAAGAAAAGCAATAGATCAGAGAAAACAAGGATTTAAAATAAACTTAATATCTTTAAATGACTAAGAGTAGACATTGGTAAATATGAAGCAGGAAACAAACATTTATAAAAATGATCAATTGGTTTGGAAAAATATGAGATTTGAAAGAATCCAATATATGGGATTTATATCAAAATGGATACAGCTGAAAATGAATGTATAGGCTTCACGAATTGATGGGCATACCTATCCAAATGGCATTATGGAATGACAGAAATGGAAAATATAAGAGAAGACTTGATAGGTTAAAAAAGTATTCATACTTGAATAATAGGAATCACAGGAGGAAAAATGTATAAATAGAAGGGAATAAGTGTTTGAAGAAACAATGAATAAGAATTTCCCTGAATTATTTCTAAAAATGTAATTCAAATGTTTCCTCAGTCCTCCTAGTGATCCATAAAACATTTAGAACTCTGTCATTAACTGAAACTAGCTAAAGAGAATTTTGTTCTTAGTAAACAAATGCTGGATAACATT
The DNA here is from genome assembly GCF_043159975.1 of Macaca nemestrina. Lineage (NCBI taxonomy): Eukaryota > Metazoa > Chordata > Mammalia > Primates > Cercopithecidae > Macaca > Macaca nemestrina. Next base: position 44,506,903 of record NC_092134.1, on the reverse strand, counting down.
ATGATAACTGCCAGTAGAATACAAGATAATACATAACTTTAAGATTAGCATAAGAAGAGTTAATCTACCCAATGAAAGGCAGAAAATGAGAAAAAGATTGAAAATAGAAAACACAAAATAAAAGAAACATAGCACTCTTTAAATAACAGTAAATATGATGAATATAAACTTGTATCATTATGAAGAGCTGTGTAGCAATATTAAGTGAAAAGAATTGTGCATGCACCTTGTCACTAGCAGTCCTACTTCTTGGAATATATCCCAAATAAATTTTCACATTGAGTGACAGAGAAGCATGTGTAACGGTATGGTTTGTGGTTCTAAAGATATGGAAATATGTGGTGACTGTAATTTTAGCACAATGAATTAGATTCTTGGAACCAAAGAACTAGATTTTCCAAGAGCAACATGGATGTATCTTTACAAGGGAGTAGAATTTTTAAAAAAGTAGACCTAAAGAGTAATACCTATATTGATGCAAATTAAAAAGAACTCATGGATAAAAGTAGACATATACAACTACCTTATATAGCAGTCAGAAAATATAAGCTAGCAATACTTGAAGTATCATGTTGTCATGGTTATCTGTTGCTGAGTAGCAAACTACCCCCAAAGCTTAGTGACTTAAAACAACGATTTATTATCTCACAGTTTTGTGGGTTAGGGATTTGGGAAGGACCCCCCTGGATGATGCCTTTACTCAACATAGTATTAAATGGGGTCACTACCTGGTATTTAATAGTGGAAAGGTTGGTCTGCAGCACACAAGACAGCTTCACTCACATGCCTGGTGCCTTGGCAGAGATGGCTACAAGATTAGACCCAACTGGGGCTGTCAACTGGAATGCCTACATGTGACCTCCCCAGCATTGCCATTTCAGGTTAGGTAAACTTCTTACGTAAATGGTATTTCAGGACTCCCAGAGAGGACAATCTAAGGCAATAGAAAATGCCAGTTTCTTAAGGCCCAGGTTCTGAAACACACACAGTGTCAGTTCTGCCATATTCTGTTAGCCAAAGCTCTCACAGAGCCCACTCAGAACTGAGGTGTGGAACTTGCATCTATCTCTTTGTGGGAGAAGTGTCCATGAATTTGTGGCCACTTTTGATCTGCCACACATCAGCTAAGACACACAATGTTGATTAAGGAAGAGAGAAGGTCTGTATTACAAAAACTTCCCCAGCGTATGTGTGTTTCAATAGTACACATATGTCCAAGGCCACATATTAGATGCACTAGGGTGGAAGCCTATAAATATGAAGGAAAAATATTGAGGTTAGAGGACACAGAAGAAAATAAGATAATATAAAGCTAGAGGGGCTTGTATATATCAATTATAATACCAATTATATTCTATGGATTTCAGAGCGTTCGTGTGGAGGGAAAGAAAAAAATAAGAAAAAAAAGCATGGTAATTCCTTTCTTAAATCAGTTAGTGGACTATATCTTTGGACTCTGCCACTCTAGCACTCATTAATTTAATTGCATTTAAAATTATGTTCTTTTATAAATTTATTTATATACTTAAATTTGTTGTTATGAGAATTTTCCTTAGTATCTTTGAAGATAATGTGATCTCTCTTATCATATTCATTTTTCCTTTTGAAAATTTGAATCACTTAGAAGGCAGAGGAAGTTTGGGGGATGAATGTGTGTATATGTGTGTGAGAGCTGTGCATGAATGTGTGTATAGTGTGTGTTGGAGCTGTGGCAGTATTTATTATTTCTTCCTCCTTAATTGTAGACTTGGCATAAAAATTTGCCAAGACTTCTTCGGGGTGAGGCTCTACCAGCTGTTGAAAGACAACAAAATCCTCCTATTTCTAATTTGATTTTCACATAATGTTTTGGCATTTGGCTACTAAATTCAATGCTTCTCACTTCCCTACCTCCAAAGTAGTAACTCTTGTATTTCAAAAATAAATTTTAAGGCTCCAAATGTTAAATGTGAAGAAGTTTATCAAGCAAGAAACATTAATTTCTATTGTTTGGATGTTGTTCATATCTAAGAAAAAAATCATAACTATATAGACCATATTTAAGTATTTTAAATTTAACAGTGAACAACACAGTAAGTGAATATCTGAATAGAATTTGTTCATCAATAATTTATCAGTTATTTCTGACTCAGTCCCGTAAGCACCTGAAAATAAGGGAAATGAGATTGCTCAGAGTCAAGCAGTTAGAAACACATCAGGAGGATATGAAGACACTGCAAAGAAGAAAAAATGACTTATACATCTGCAAAATTTGACAATTATTGAAGACGTTAGCATAGTAAAAAGGACATGTCAACTGGGAGCTGGTCAGGTACAAAAGCATAGAAAAAGGAGACTCTCAAAGGCACACATTAGCACATAATGAAAGAGAAACACAAAAATTAATGATGAATAGGACGTATTTAACACACATATACTTGACGACTAAAATCTATGACATACGGTTTAAAAATCTTAGTCATGGTTGGACGCAGTGGCTCATGTCTGTAATCTCAGCACTTTGGGAGGCCGAGGTGGGCGGATCACAAGGTCAAGAGATCAAGACCGTCATGGTCAGCATGGTGAAACTCTGTCTCTACTAACAATATAAAAATTAGCCGGACATGACTGGCGCGTGACTGTAGTCCCAGCTACGCGGGAAGCTGAGGCAGGAGAATCGCTTGAACCGGGAGGTGGAGGTTGCAGTGAGCCGAGATCGCCCATTGCACTCCAGCCTGGTAACACAGTGAGACTCCGTCTCAAAAACAAAAACAGGCCGGGCGCGGTGGCTCAAGCCTGTAATCCCAGCACTTTGGGAGGCCGAGGCGGGCGGATCACAAGGTCAGGAGATCGAGACCACGGTGAAACCCCGTCTCTACTAAAAATACAAAAAAAAAATTAGCCGGGCGCGGTGGCGGGCGCCTGTAGTCCTAGCTACTCAGGAGGCTGAGGCAGGAGAATGGCGGGAACCCAGGAGGCGGAGCTTGCAGTGAGCCGAGATCGCGCCACTGCACTCCAGCCTGGGCAACAGCGTGAGACTCCGTCTCAAAAAAAAAAAAAAAAAAAAAAACACAAAAACAAAAACAAACAAACAAAATCTTAATTATGTTTTAAGACAAAAATAATGAAATCATGGATGTTTAGAGTTAGGAAGAACTCCAAGGGCATCTCGTCTACCTTCTCCTTCATACATCATAATAATTTCTTTTCGGAAGTATCCAAAATATATTTTTAGCACCTTCAATTTTTGCCTCATAAGTTAACCATTCCCCCCGGGATCCAAGGTACCAATGTGCCGTCGATTCTGTTAGTTAATTCTGGCCCACTGTAAAAGTAGCACACACAAAACCAATATATATTAACTAGTTAGATGAATTGTTTTCTAAAATAAATGGGACAATGGTTCATGTAAATAAATATTGAAAATGGGAATTATTTGCAGACACTAATCTAGAGTTCTGGATTTGGATAGCACCCCGGGGAGAATGGATGCATTCTCTACCGCTGACTCTAGATAATTTAGGGCTTCGTTCCCTGGGCTAATAGTGGTGGCAGTTACTTCAGACTGAGTATAGGAAGGCACTGGTGTTGATGAAAAGTGAAGGATTTATCACATCATAAAAAGCTATATCAGCCTACTTATCGTTTGTTTGCCATTACTTTTGTGAGAAACATGGTGCTACTTGTTTTTCATAACTATCTCATCCAGTTTCTGTAATATGCCTTGGGGATATCTCAATTTTACAATTAGACAGCCTTGGAGATGTCGAGGAACTTGTCCATATTTGTCATATGGAACTTGAATTTGAACACAGTTCTACTGTTTCCAAATGTCAGGGAACACATTGGTTCTCCTGTCAGCATTCTCATTCTCAGGCTCCTATCACTAATGTTAGCCTCTCCCCTTATTCTCCACCTGCATGCCTTCCCTACTCGCACAATCTCCTGCCACTTTTCTTGTTATAAGGTCTATTACAATTCGTGTTAATTTTTTTAAGTCATGTATTCATTGTATATCCACTGTAAAAGAAATTAGTAAATACAGAAAAACAAAAAACTGCCAATAAAGTAAAACAAAGAGAAATGCTTGAATCGTAATTCTACTACCCAGAAATAATCATTATTGGCATTTGCAATATTTATGTGACATGGAGTTACTCCTATTTTACTGAACATATTAATAAGGGATATTATATTATAAAACTGCTTTTTATCTTGCATTTTATCATCTTTCCATTTCTGCAAGCAGGCATCTTCATTATTATGCATATTTGGATTTTTAAAAGCTGTTACGTTAATTGAATTTTATATCAAGTGCCCCTTAATTTACTACTTTTAAAAATTATTTGTTTCTGAGTATAGAATATTTGCTCATTACAAAAAAATAATTAATTATAATAAATATAACATATCTCAATGAAAGGCTTGCTTACAGTTTGGTGAATATATATCTAATTCTTTATTCGTTTCTTTCAGGTGAAAGAGAAACCACAGCTTGGTGATAACTATACAAAGATATGAGGCAGAAGGATATAAAAAAACTTGGAGAATATGCCAGTATCCAGAATTCACTTAATTTTTATTCCAGCACAAAAAACAGAAGACTGGGAATTTTAGTTGGAGGGTAATGGGGAAGTGAAAATTCTGCTTTATTATAGATCTTATGATTGCTTTGATAGAATTTATCTTTTTTTTTTTTACCACTTATCTACCAAAATGATGGGACATTCTTAAAGCATGCCTTTAACTTATCTTCGTATCCTCTTTACGTAGTATATTTGGAAATAAATAAATAACAGTAGTAATTAATATTAATATGTAGCCATCTTCTTTCTTGAAAAATAAAATAATGGACACAAATATCACACAGTAAAAAAATGATCTGACTTCCAAGAATTAAAAATTTTTAAAACAGAGAGAGACACAAATACACATTCAAACACAGGGAAGAGTAAGCAACATGAGAATAATGCTTCAAAATATTCCTTCCCTAAGAAACACATATTCTCCAGAGAGAAGAAAAACAGTTCAATTGAGAAATGTTTTAAATCAAGCTATGCAAGAAGTCAGTGTTCTGATATTAAAAAATCTACAGAGGAGCCAGACTGAATTGGTTGACTTAGGCAGTCCTTTACTATCTTTAAATAAGATTTTAAAAAATTGAAAACTATCTAAATAAATACACCTCTTATTAAATGCAAAGCAATCTTTTCTGAGCCTTGAGTTTAACACAATCAAATAAGTCATTAAAGTTTTGTTTCATGTTTTGTGAAACCAAAATAGTACAACATCAACATTAATGAGAGCACTCTCCTTAGCAGAGAAGTTCAGGCATATTTATTTACTATGTATCAAGATGTTTATCCATAACAAACATTAATCTGCTTATTTAGCTCATTAAGAAAAATATAATTTGATTTTTATCCTGCATACATTAAGATTGTTTCTCCCACTTATTTCAGATGATGAAAGATGTTTACTGGCTGGATGAACAAGGTGAATTTTCCATTGTTATGCTTTATAGTTACAATTTTATGATTAGAGAAAGAAAAAGAAACACAAAAATACCCAAAACACTAGATCTTGCAGAACTCAAAGGGGAAACAGCAGAACTCTTCAAAGCCAGGAACAGAAAAATTTTAGAACAAAATGCTAAAATAAATTGTAAGCAATTTAAAAAATATTGTAAATATTTACAAATTATTCATAAAATAGTGCTTTTTTGCTGGTAAGGAGAGTTACATTTAGCAGTTTTTTATTCCTCCTCTCTCTGATCTACATGACTACACATACCAAAGATACCTGCAGCTTGCAAAAAAACCTTTTATGAGTAGTTCTGCTTAAAATATTACTTCAAGTTGTACAAAATACAATTTTAAATTTGGAATACACAGTATTCTATGGAACAATGCTGTCATTAAATACTCTGAGAAAAAAAGGATTGCATGGTCAATTTTTCAGAAAATGCTACATGTATTTTACTCTTAGAGATTTACAATTGGATTTTTCTTATTAAGGTTTCCAAAAATCTGGCAGCAAAGATTCCCATAAATCTGGCAATAAAGACTTTGTATAACCTAACATTTTTCAAATTTGTTTAAACAGGAAGCCCTTTTTAAATTTAACATCTTGTAGAACTACTGTTTAAGGAAAAAATAATATATTTGAGAAAATGCTACTGTAGATCCATAATATTCACATCGATTACAACTCTAGACCTTTGAGAATTCCCAAATTTATAAAACCCAGAAATTAAACTAAGAAACAGATGTTTGGAGATTAACTAGGCTCGCTAAGTTACTTGCTTTTTCAAAACCAAGATCACAACCCATAAGATTCATTCATGCTAGATTCCCTCATTATAATATTTTTATTTCTACAGATGTTTATATCTCAACATATGGCAATAATATCTTTGTTCTCATTATAATTGACTATTATGGATTTTTTATGGTCACTGATAAGTAATTGAAACAAATGATAAATCTATGATGGTTAAAAATTCAAGATATAGTATAGTGTCTAAATAGCTCTATGACCTAGTTATTTAACATCTCCGTGACTCAGTTTCCACATCTACAATTTGGGATAATGGTAGTTCCTACCTTGTAGAGTTTTCATAATATGTAAATGGATTGATGCTTGTTAAGTTATTGGAACAGTCCCTGTCATAGAGTAAGCACTACTTAAGTGTTGCTAAATTAAATATACAATGTTTTCTCCATCAGTCTTATGCCATAACATAGATGTCATAGATTTGGATTTTGTTGACTGTGAATACCCATCCTCTCTCCCCACGTGTTGTATGAAGATGGAAAGGAAAAGAAAGAGAGAAAGAAAGAATACTTGTTCTGCCTACTATAGCAAACACATCAATTGCTCCATATCCACAAATTTGAGAGAGTTTTTTATTTTTCACATTTGTTAAATTTGGTTTGTTTGTTTAAATGCAGGTTATCTTGGGACCACATACATCAGAAAGTAAAGTTGGAATTCTTAGGTGCCATTTAGATTACTAGAATCAGAATCAGAACGTATGAGGGTGTTGTTCAGAAATGTCTGCTTCTTCCAGACTGTTCAGGTTCACTCCATCAGTTTTCCCAAGTAACACATCTGAAAACAAGTGGCTTAACTAAGGAACCTTTCCTCTGGTCATGAGAAGTCTCAGATGGACAGTGTAGGGCTGGTAGGCAGAGCTACTCCATGTTATCTCAGGGCTGCAGTCTCCTTGCGTCTTTCTGCTCGACACTTCTGAGAGTGTGCTTGTTGCTATATGGTCACAGGGCATTGTTCTTTCTCTGGGCATCGTGTTTATATCACATGCAGGAAGAACAGAAGGCCAAAGCACAAAGGGCAAAAGGTTCAGTCCAGGTGAGCCTCCTCCTTTTTTAAGGAGTTTGCTGGGAAGCCTCACTATACAACTACCAATTATAATTCATTAACCAAGCCTGGGGCACATTGCCACTGTTCACCCTTATCTGTAAGGAAGGACAGGAATTGCCGTCTTGTAGCTGGGCACATTTGTATGCCCAACAAAACTGAAGTAGGCTCTTTGGCATACTCTATTTCAAGTTTTAAGAAACTTTGCTTGCTCAAGCCTCCACTCCTTTGTACAGTTCGTTTGGACAAGACTGCCTTTTCCCACTTAACTATTTCATGTGCTTCTACTCCTTCATCATTCAGTGCAAGTTATTTACTTATCTGAAAAGTATTTCCATCCGACCCTGGGCAGACTCAATCTCCTTCCCTTATTTCATATTGTATTACCCTATTAGAGCATTATCATATGTATGACTCAGTAGGCAGATCACTTTGAAGGCCAATATAGATGGTTTATGTCTAGAGGCCAACTATAGCAGTGGACTCAGTCATTGCTTAATAAATGTTTATGGAATGAATGAATGAATAAATGAATATGTAAAAATTAGAATGAACAGCTAAGCACATAAATGAAAAGTGGAACCATTACTCTTTTGGATAAAATAGTTATCCAAAAGGTAACTATGAGACTTAGACTCTGCTATTCATTTCTAATCATCACTTCAGAGAAATATCTGCCACAGATTTGGGAAACTATTATATTATGAAATTAAACAAAAGTAAGGAGGAAGATAGTACAGAAAATACTTGGTATACAAAAGTACGTGAGCTCCTCTGGTTGAGGACCCATATTTACTATTTCTGTTGCTTTATCCATGAAAGGCTTGGTTCAAAGCAGCTTTTTAATAAATACTGAATGAATATTGTATTAAAAAGAAAAGAGAGAGTACGAAAGAATTAGCAGGCTGTCTTTATCTGGTAAAATTCCAAGCAGTATACTATTAATGTCATGGTTGTGAGTAAATAATCTTAAGGTACAATAGATAAGTAATAAAGTGTAGTAATAATTATTGCTCAGAATGATGTTATGTAGGAAGCTGGTATTTTTAACTTATTTTAAGATATGTGGGGTATCTGCGATGATCATTGATGCTTAAGCTTTGCATTTTTATAGCCATACATATAATATATGACTGTAGAATTGTAAGAAATAATTTTATAAATACATACTATTAGGATCTAATTATGAAAGCCAATGCCTTCACTCAGGAGTATATTTTGTGAGAAATTTTTTCCATCAATGAAAAAGAAGAGGTATTCCATTGACTTTGTGTATAATCAAGATATTTATTTTTAAAATAACATTATGGTGTTAATTTGCGCTGTTAAATCTGGTTTGGGGCAGGAGGATGCTGGGACTTGGTCTCCTTGTAAGACAATTGCAATGAAAGGCTGGCTTTATGTGCAGGGAGGTTACGTTCTCTTTAAACACATCCAGGCCCCAGACCTGGGGACTCCAGCTCCTAGAGTGCCTAGTCCACTGCTAAACCAGGAAGAAGGAGTATAGATAGAGAAAAAAAAGCTTACTTTATTTTTCTCCTGTTCAGAGGTTAATAGAGAAAAGAAAATGGTAGTCAGAAGTAGAAAATCAAGGTTTCCTTTCTTTCTTGAATAGAAATCAAAGAAAAAGGCAGGTCCTAGAAGTTGAGGGAAACAGCAAGGCAGTGTGACTTTCCCTGTAACCCACATAGGTATACTGGAACAGAGCCAGGTTGTGATGGCCTTGTAATGACATGGGATTGTGGCTCCCACTTTCCTCAGGTTTAAAACTTCTGACCCACCATGTATCACCATGTATCACAAGTTCCATGGATCACAGATGATGAATCAAGGACCAACGTGACCAGGCAAGAAAGGCTGAGGGTAAACAGCCAGGCCAGTAAACCAAGTGGAGAACCCAGTAGACTCAGTTTCCAGCATTGGCCATGTGTGTTCACTGGGCCAAGAGGACCATGGAAGGGGACAAAGGAAGAGGCAGAGAACATCACATCCAAGTACTGCTATTTTATACCACCTATAAACCCCTCACCTCCCATCTCCTCTTTTAAGAGGACACTAGCTAATGAAGTATATCAGGTAACCAATCAAGAGACAGAACACTCATTCAGTGCACTGTTTACATTTTTGAATCACATTAAGTACACCAGTTTGAATCCTTAATCCCCCTCCCCGAATTAATCAGCAAGAGGGCTTCAGGAGGAATATTACTCATGGCCTCTGAAGATCTATGTTGTAGTGGGAATTACATTTGCATTACATTTGAATTAAATTCACCATCCCCTCCACCCTAAACATACAGGTTTACATAAGGCATCACATTCAAGCTTAAAGATAGAAACATATAAAAGCACAGGGAACAACACCAGATTTACATTTTACCAGGAATAATCCTGGTCAGGAAATTTTTGTATATGAATCCATTATGCATAGGAAAGAAAACTCTGTGGCCATCTGAGAATGATTCTGCTGAATTGGGTAAAGACTTTGAAGACTCAGAACAGTAATACCTCACATCTTGGAATGTATTTGTTTCACTTAGTAAGGGGAGGATACCATTACTTTATGATTTATAGAGTAGATACTTGTGAAATGAAAACAGATGCTTAATTTTTTTGTCTTCTTTTGCTTTTTAGAACTGGTCAAGGGCAAATTAGGCAGGAGTGGAATAAGAAGAGATTCAGGCATCTGTGATGTCAGCTACTGGGTAGGCTGAGGTGGGAAGACTGATTGAGTCTGGGAGGTGGAGGTCGCAGTGAGCTGAAATTACCCCACTGCACTTCAGCGTGGGCAACAGAGCCACAGCCCGTCTCAAAAAAAGAGAAGAGATTTTGATGGGAAAGACACATCTCTCATCATATATTCAAAACACCTTTATGTGAATGACATATGACACCCCTATTCTGTCTCCTCAAGGAATTAACAATCTAGTTTAAAGAGAAATTGTTTAAGAAAATAAACCTGAAATCATGGTAGCAAAAGAAAACAGGAACTCAAAAGCTTAGTGGCTTGTCAAAGATTCAATGTAAGGTTATTAAGAAGTTCAAAGAAGGGTTCAGTATCAGGGAAGGCTCTAAAGATTATACAGTAACTAGATTAGGAAAAAATAAAATAAAAGGGCATGGTATAGATGTGGATAATCAGTACTTGCAAAAGCAATAATAAATAAATAAAAAGGAAGGAAGGAAGGAAGGAAGGAAGGAAGGAAGGAAGGAAGAGTATTTATGGAAAATCCTGAAAATCCAGTGCTGTAGTTGAGAACAGGAGAAAATAACAACAGGTAGGTAGATGCAGATCAAGCTGGTCCTAAAGAGCCAGAAAGAAAAGTTTATTTATTTATTTATTTTTACTTTTTTTGAGACAGGGTCTCATTCTGTTGCCCAGGCTGGAGTGCAGTGGTGCAATCCTGGTTCAACACAGCTTTGACATCCTGAGCTCAAGCGATCCTCCCGCCTCAGCCTCTCAAGTAGCTGGGACTACAAGTACACACCACCATACCTGGCTAATTAAAAAAAAATTTTTTTTGTAAAGACAAGATCTCACTAGATTGCCTAGGCTAGTCTCAAACTTTTGGACTCAAGCAGTCCCCCCACCTTGGCCTCCCAACGTGCTGGGATTACCGGTGTGAGCCAAATGCGCCCAGCTGAAAAGTTCATTGTTTTAGGGAAAAATATAGAAGACTCATTGTAGGTTCTTTAACAAGAGAGTAACACTCAAAATAGAGTTTTAGGTACATTTTCCTGTGTCAGGATGAAATGAAAGGAGAGGGACGGATGACTAGCAAGAAAGAACAGAGGGTGCAATTGAACTCAGTGTGGGGACTGATACAGAAGCGATGAGAGAAAAAGGAGAAAAATTCAGATAATTTAAAAAAGGAATTGACAGGATACAATGTCGGAGAAATCAAATAGCGTAACTGTTAGTCCTGTTTCCCTAGGATCATCCAATTTATATCTGTTGTCCCAGAAGAATTATTGATAACACTCCTTTCACTTGGATGATAAATTATTTAGTCATCTTATATGTATTGGAGAATACTTTCAGCTCAGGCAGCTGTGATGATGGAACTGCCTTGAAGTGCCTCCAACAAATATACAGAAGATAGGCATTCAGAATGAAGTAGAATTTCATTGTAGACCTGATTAGGGGGAAGAGTAGCAGGGTTTCAGTGTAAGTGCCCAACAGACAGTTGAAAAAAATGACAAGCAGATGAACATTCCAGAAACTGTGATTTTGCAGTCATCTGCATCTTTTGTAAAAGCCAGTTTGTACCAATCTCTACATTTTGATTCTGAATATGAGGCAATGAATCAAACAAGGGCATTGATGACATGCAGCACATTCTACCAAAGTCAGTATACCATCAGAAACCTGGAGAAGAAGTGGAAGACTACCATTCAGGGGAAATTTTCAATAAAGGTCCAACTGAAGGAGTCCGAAGCTTTCTTCAGCCTATCATTCCAGCCCATTTTCCACTATTCTCCCTCATAAATGTTTGATTATATCCAGATTGATATAGTCACTGCCTGGTATTACTGGTGGATTCCGCCTCCTCCTTGCCCTGGAGTCTTACTGTAACCTCCCTCCACGTCTCCCTCTCCCCTTCTGAAAACCCATCCCTTCCTTCTCCCTCTGCCCATTTCCACCTTCTACTTTAATGCCACTTAATTTCTCATTTCCCCATGAAGCCTTCTTGACCACACCAACACACATGCACTCTGTAGCCTATGACCTCATAGCATTTAATGTCTTTACTACTAATTAGATTTTAATTTAATCATACATTTGCACCTTGACATCCATTTTCTGTGGTTTTATATGTCCTATAACTCCTTATTCAACCACTCGATTATTTAACTGTTAATGCACGTATTATCTAATCTCCTTAAGGTTATATGCCCTTTGAAGGGGGGCTGCTATTTTTCTCTGTATCGTATAACTCTTGACTTGGTGCTAGTCCTTATTTCTCAAAAACAAAACAAAATATTTTAATGCTTTTTATTTATCAGTGAATTCAAATCCTATTACTAATGCATTTTCAGAATATTACTTTAACATTTATTATAAACTATGTCAATTGTATCCTTTTTCATACTAATAAGAATCACAACAATATCAAGAAGTTATGGTGTTTGGAGACATTTAATACAACATATAAATTCCTTCACTTGTTTGGAAGACTTTTTTAACTGGAAATATAATATTAGTAGTTTTTATATTAAACATCATACTTGCTTAATCTGCTCTTTAATGTCATATAATACAATGTAATGAAGTAAACAGAAAATATTCAGTTTCTAAATTTAGAGTTTGTATTTCACCAAATTAATAAGGATACCAATGAATTCACACACCCAAGGTGGCAACAGTACTGAGTCAGGGTGTTATTTCCTCCCCTATTCTTTGTGAACATATTGATGGTGCTTATCACTTAATCATCAGACAAATGCAAGATCTTTTGTCTGTCTCCGGAGTCTACTGCTGCAACAAATGAATTTACCACTAGCAGCCTCATAAGTTCTTACACAGAATAACACCTCTTTGTAATAACACAGGAAATGTGAAAAAGGATTGCTACCAGCTTTACAGAGAAATTCTGCTTTAAGGTGAACGTTTATAATGAATGAAATGGCAGGATTTGGACCACAGTATGTCTGACATGTGTGATTTAGAAATTTATTACAAAGGATTCCATTGAATTTTCAAAGGAACTTCTCAAATTCTGAATGTAGGTGTTTCTTGCATCATCTGTTTAATCTAAGCTTCAGAATATAGACGGTCATGGGAGTCAGCCAGTGTAGATAAATAAAGAAATTAAACTTCATAAGCTTCATCAACAGCAGCTTCCATAGGAGTAGGTGTAATTTACTGAACATCCATCCATCTTTACTTCCAGAAACATGAGTAATGTCCTTCGGTTTTTAATTTGCACTTAGTCTATATGTTAAAAAGCTTGTGTAAGTAGCTAGAAATTAAATGAGCAGACATGTATGCTTTAAATTCAAATAGTGGCATGGGAAAATATTTTTACTATAATAAATGCATCTCTGATGTCTGCAGGGGAAATTGAATAGTATTTTATTGACTAAGATCAAACAATCCCTAATTACCACCCAGAGGCACAAAGTAAAATTCCAGCAAGTAGAGGCAGCATTAGGTTGCATCACACAGGCAGGCACTATTCTGGTATATGCCCAGGCATTTCCTTGAGGAGTTAACATAAGGTTTACCAGAAAGTCCATCTCACCAAGGCATTGTATGGCGAGGTCTCAGTTGCTTTTCTCTGCCCTCTCTGAGTTTGTTTTTTGTTACAGTTGAGGTCTTCAATCAATCTCAAACAACTGGAAAACAGAAAACGAAAATAGGCAGGTCTGGTTAATTGAAAGGCATAGTTTTTTTTTCTTTCCAACTTTTTATGAAATATTTGTAAAATCTGTCAATCCATTATCTACATTCATAACTACAATATTACGACTACAAATGAATCTTTTTAGCATGATTCTTACGTTCTGAACATATAATCTATCAAAGTGACCTCATTCCCTGGTGGATTAACTATACAAGTCTTACTCCAAGACAGATGGGGCTTCCTTCAGGATCTGACTCTAGCCTACATTTCCTGTGACTCCTCACAGCAGGCTCTAAGCTCTAGCCTTATAAATTATCTTCATTTGCTGAGTATTTTGTGTCTTTCTCATCCTTGTGGCTTTTCCCATAGTCAGAGTGGTTTTTCAGACTACAAATTTCATGATTCCACTTCTCTCTCTTTTTCAATCCTACAATGCCTTCATTGATGTTGCCCCCAAAGTCTTCCATGAACTGGCCCCACTTGTCTCTCTAGTGCCAGCTTCAGTAACGTCCATCCCCATTGTTTATGTTCAACCCAAGATCATCTTTATATGCAGCAGATCACACCTCAGAGCATTAGACATGGCATGGCCTTTGCCTCTTTATATTCTTCGCTCTCAATGTGAATAACGTGTGTCCTGGATTTAGTTGAAGCTTTGTCATTAAGTGACCAAAGAAAAAATGGTAAACTCTCTGAGATTTAGTTTCTTTATTTATAAAACAAGGAGGGGGTCAGTGATGATTTCTGAAATTTCTTCTTGGTACTTAAGAATTGTAATTAAAATAGAAAATGTAAAAAGTGTAAGATATAAGACCAATTCAAAATATGTGGTGAACTTAAGCTTTCACAAATAAATTTCTAATAGTACTTGGTTTAATTTTAAAATGCTTTTTCTCCTAAAAGAAAATTTGGAAATATATTAATTAGTTGGAATTTGAGGATTCACTAAACAAAAAAAATGTCAGATAGCAAAACTCCCTCAATTTAGTACAATTCATATACACTGAAATTCTGGACTAACCCCCTGGATTAAAAAAAATAATAAGGACTCCTAGTTTATAGTTTGGCATGTAAAAAGCTTAGAAGTTTCCACTCCTTCCTAACAACAAATAAGAGGCTGAAAAAAAATGAAAAATCAATAACCTTTCTTAGATTCATAGAGAAGTAAGGTTACAGGTCAAACTGCTACCCGAACACATATAGAGAATCACAACTTACCTGAGCAGAAACTAATGAAGAAAACCTAAAGTATAATTGATGAATTGCCAGAAGTTTCATGTGGATGGGTCTGAGAGCTAACGGCTTCTGGGGGACTCAGTCTTAGGAAAGACCTCATGCTTTTATGGGTTTTACTTCCTAGATCCTTATCAAGTTCTCACAGTGATTACAGGAGAAAAGATTCCTTTGTGCTTGTGACAGAGGAAAGGGAAGGAACTTTTTTGAAATATACCAGTACATTCTGTTCTTAATAAGTTCTGTCCCCAGGGGAAACCATTTAACTAGTTGCTGAAAATTAAAATTGCTAGAGTTTTATCAGAAACTAACTGACCTGGGGAAAGAGGTGTACCCAACCCTATCTGGTCTTCCATGTAGAAGAAGGAAAACACCCAACTTCAGCTCAGTCTAGTTATCTTGTCCCATCTGAGTTGAGGGGATGTGACTGAGAAGCATGTGTGAAGTTCACAGCCCAGAGACATAGGCTTAGTAAAGACTGAGACCTATTCATAAGATTACAAAACACTTATTTTCCCCCACACCTTACCACCACATTCATAAAGGCCTATTTATAGCAGTTTCTTTTACTCAAGGCATCATGTTCAGCTATCAAGAAAAAATTACAAGGCATACTAAAGGCAAAAACTACAGTTTGCAGAGACAGACCAAGAATCAAAATCAGACTTAAGATATGGCAGGAATGTTGCAATTATCAGACTGAGAATTTAAAACCACTTTCATTAATATGTTAAGGGCTGTAGTGAATGAAGTAGACAGCATGCAAGAATAGATGGGCAATATAAGTAGAGAAATAGGGATTTTCTAAGGAAGAACCCCCAAAATGCTAGAGATCAACAAAAACAAAAACAAACAAACAAACAAAAAACAACAACAGAAATGAATAATTCCTTCAATGGCTTTAGTAGACTGGACAAAGCTAAGGAAAGAGTCTCTGAGCTTGAGAACATGTCAACAGACATCTAACTGAAAAGCAAAGAGAACAAAGACTGGAAAAGAAAGAAAGGACATAATATCCAAAAACTGTAGAACAATTCCAGAAGCATAAATACACATAATGGGGATATCAGGAGGAGAATAAAGATAAAGAAAAACAGAGGAAATACTTGAAACAATAATGATTGAGGATTTCCCCCAAATTAATGTCTGACACCAAATCACAAATCCAGGAAGTACAGAGAACACTGGGCAGGATGAATGTGAAAAAATTTCTATACCTAGGCATATCATCTTCAAACTACAGATACAGAAAATCAAAGATAAAATTTTGAAAGAAGTTGGGGGGTTGGGTAGGGGTGGAACAACAACAACAACATGAGAAGACAGAGGTGAAAAATCTCACCTTATCTATAGAGGAGAAAAATAAGAATTTCATTTGCATCTGAATTCTCCCTAGAAACAAGAAAAGCAGGCGGGGTGTGGTGGCTGACAGCTGTAATCCCAGCACTTTGGGAGACCGAGGTGGGTAGATCACCTGATATCAGGAGTCCAAGACTAGCCTGGCCAACATAGCAAAAACCCATGTCTACTAAAAAAATACAAAAAACAATTAGTTGGGCATGGTTGTGTGCACCTGTAATCCCAGCTACTCAGGAGGCTGAGACAGGAGAATCATTTGAACACAGGAGGTGGAGATTTCAGTGAGCCGAGATCACACCATTTCACTCCAGCCTGGGTGACAAGAGCAAAATTCCATCTCAAAAGAAAACAAAAAAGAAAGAAAGAAAAAAAGAAACAAGGAAAGCAAGAAGAGAGAACAGTGAAATATTTAAAGTTTTGAGAGATTAAAAACCCCACTGACCTATCGACCTATAATCTTATACCCTGTAAAACTGTCCTCTAAAAATGAACGAGAAATGAAGACTTCCTCAGCAAAACAAAAATTAGAATTTGTTGTGCCTTACAAGAAATGTTTTAAAAAGCTCTTCAGCAAGAAGAAAAGTGATGTAGGTCACAAACTTGGATCTACATGAGGAAGAGCATTGGAGAAGGAATAAGTGAAGGTAAAATAAAAAAACCTCTTATTTTTCTCATACCTAATTGATCTAACAGATAACAGTTTGTTAAAAATAACAATAGCATAATTGTATTCAATTGTATGTATACATGTGTCTCTGTGTGTGTGTTACACACACACATACAAGGATATATATATGAAGTATATATATATGTGTATATATACACACACACACTTATATATGCTTATATATAAGTGAAATAAATGACAGCAATGATACAAGAGACTTGAGGGAGGGCTTAGAACTATTTTGTCATTATAAGGTATTTATACTACCTGTGAAGTGGTATAGCATTATTTGAAAGTGCACTTGGAGTAATGGTAAAAGTACACTGTAAATTCTGAGATAACCACTAAAAATGTTTTGTTTTTGAAAAAGGTATAAGTGATATGTTAAGAAAGGAGAGAAAATAAAATTACATCAAATGCTCAGTTAAAACCACAAAAGGCAAAAATAAGTGGAGGACAAAAATTGAATCAAATAACAAACATAGAAAATAAAAACCAGTAACAAATATGGTAGATTCTAATAAAACTGTATCGATAATCACTTTGAATGTTTATTGTCTAAATGCACCAATTAAAAGACAAAGATTGTCATAGTGGATAAAAAATTAAAACCCAACTATATGTTGTCTACAAGAAATCTACTTTAAATATAAAAAGATGTAGATTAAAAGTAAATGGATGAAGAAAGTTATACCATTCTAATACTAACCAAATGAAAGTGGAAATTGATAATATCAATTTCAGGCAGAGCAGGCTTCAGAGCAAGGAATGTCATCAGGGATAAAGAAGTGCATTACATGGGTAAGCACAGACACAGAGTTAAAAAAAAATATCAGAAGGGCATTACATAATGACAAAGGGATTAATTCTTCAAGAAGACATAATTCTTAATTTGTATGTAACTAATAATAGAGAATCAAAATATATGAAGCAAAAACTGATAGAACTGCAATGAGAAATAGATGAATATACTATTATAGTTGGAGACTTCAATGCCCTCTGTCAGAAATGAACAGATTCAGCAGGCAGAAAATCAATATGGACATAGTTGAACTCCATAACATCACCAAACAATTGGACATAATGGACATCGATAGACTACTTTATGCAACATCAACAGAATACACGTTTTTCTCCACCTCACATGGAACACTGACCAAGACAGACCATGTTCTTGACAATAAAATACACCTTGACAAATTTTTAAAAACACAACACATACAATATCTGCTGTCAGGCAACAATGGAATTAAACTAGAGAGGAATAGTAGAAAGGTAGAAAGCTGAAAAATACCAAACTATGTGGAGATTAAGCAATATACTCATGGGTCCAAGAAAAAAAAGCTCATGAGAAATTAAACTAAGTGAAATTTAAAACATGGCTTATTAAAACTTGTAGAATGCAGTAAATGCAGTGATTAGAGGGAATTTTATAGCACTAAATGTGTATAATAGAAAAAAAGAAATGTCTAAAATCAATTATAGATCAACCAGTTTACAACACTGAAAAAGAAAAAGCAAATAAAATACAAAGTAAGTAGAAAAAAAAAAAAAAAAGAAAGAAAAGCTGGGACACAAATAAATGAAACTGAAAACAAAAAGTCAGTAGAGAAAATTAATGAAACTAATGAAAAGTTCAATCCATAAGCTTCTAGTCAGGGTAACTGGAAAAAAAAAGCAAAAGAGAGAGAACACAAGTTACTCATATCAGAAAGGAAAGAAAAGAAATTACTACAGCTCCCATGGATGTTAAAATGATAACAAAGGAATGCTATGGTCCCGGCTTGATGGCTTATGCCTGCAACCCCAGCCCTTTGGGAGGTCAAGGCAGGAGGATAAATTAAGACCAGGATTTGAGACTAACCTAGGCAAAATAGAACTTATCTCTAAAAAAATAATTTAATGAAATATCTGGGTATGATGGTGCACACTTGAAATCCTAGCTACTCAGGTGACTGACGTGGGAAGATTCCTCGAGCCCAAGAGTTTGAGGCTGCAATGAGATACAATCATGCCACAGCACATCGGTCTGAGCAACAGAGCAAGACACTCTTTGAAAAGTTTTTAAAAAGTTAAAAAGAAATACTACAAACAATTCTAATCTCACATGCTAGCCTAGGTGAAATGAACCCATGTCCTGAAAGACATAATCTGCCAAAACTCACACAAGAAAAAATAGACCATCTGAATAGACTCATATTTATTTAAAAAATTGAATCAATAGTTGATAACATTCCAAAACAAAAAGGATCAGGTGCAGATGGGTTCACCATGAATTTGACCAAACATTTGAGAAAGAAATCATGCTAATTTTCTGCAATGTTTTTTAGACGACAGAAAGTGAATGAATACTTTCTAATTCATTCTCTGAGGCCCAGCACTATCCTCATACAAAATCAGAAAGGCATTACAAGAAAAGAAAACTAGAAATCAATATCTCTAATTAACATAGATACAAAAATTCTCAACAAAATAGCAAATCAAGTCCAGCAATGTATAAAACAAAGTGTATCTCACTACCAAGGTGATTTATCACAGGTATATAAGGCTGGTTCAACTTCTGAAAATCAATCAATATAATTGATTCACATTAACAAGCTAAACAAGAAAAGTCACATGATTATATCAATAAATGCAAAGAAAGCATTTGACAAAACTCAACACTCATTCGTGTTAATAACTTTCAGTAAATTTGGTCTAAAGCAAAAATTCCTTAATCTATAAAGAATATTTACAAAAGCTCTACAACTAACATTACATTTGACAATGAGAAATTTGAGGTTTTCCACTAACATCAAAAGGAAAGCAAGAATGTCCCCTTTCACTACTACTTTTCAATATTTTACTGGAAGTGCTAGCTAATGTAACAAGGAAAGAAAATGAAGTGTATACAGATTCGAAAGGAATAAGCAAAACTCTCTTTGTTTGCAACTGTCATGATCATCTGTATTAGTCTGTTCTCACACTGCTATGAAGACATACCTGAGAGTTGGTAATTTATGAAGAAAAGAGGTTTTATTGACACACAGTTCCATAGGCTGTACAGGTAACATTGCTGGGGAGGCCTCAGGAAACTTACAATTATGGTGCAAGGTGAAGGGGAAGCAAGCCCATCTTTCAATGGTGGAGAAGGAGAGAAAGAGAGGGTAGGAGGAAGTGATACACACTTTTGAATAACCAGATGTCATGAGAACTCACTCATGAGACAGGAGTAGGGAGATGGTGCTAAACTATTCAAAACTACTCCCATGATCCAATCACTTCCCACCAGGTTGCTCCCCTGACACTGGGGATTACAATTCAACATGGCCCCTCCCAAATCTCTGTAATTTTCTGTTT
The DNA here is from genome assembly GCF_043159975.1 of Macaca nemestrina. Classification (NCBI taxonomy): domain Eukaryota; kingdom Metazoa; phylum Chordata; class Mammalia; order Primates; family Cercopithecidae; genus Macaca; species Macaca nemestrina. The sequence goes on along the minus strand of NC_092134.1, from coordinate 44,486,600 downwards.
TAAAACCAATCATGACTTTCCAACAGTCCCACCGCATCTTAACTCATTCCAGCATTAACCCAAATGTCCAAGCCCAAAGTCCCAACTGAGACAAGGCTAGTCATTTCTGCCTATGAGCCTGTAAGATCAAAAACAAGTTAGTAACTTCCGAGATACAATGGGGTTACAGGCATTGGGTAAATGCTACCATTCCAAAAGGGAGAAATTGGCCAAACAAAAGGGACTACAGGCCCCATGCAAGTCCAAAACCCAGCAGAAAAGTCATTAAATCTTAAAGCTCTGAAATAATCTCCTTTGACTCCATGTCTCACAACCAGGTAGTGCTGGAACATCCCATGGCCCATCCCATGGTCTTGGGCAATTCTGCTCCTGTAACTCTGTAGGGTACAGCCCCTTCAGCTGCTTTCACAGGCTGGTGTTGACTGACAGTGGCTTTTCCAGGTGCATGGTGCAAGCTGTCAGTGGATCTATCATTCCGGAGGCTGGAGGATGATGGCCTTCTACTCACAGCTCCACTAGGCAGTGTTGCAGTGGGGACCTGTGTGGGCGTTCCAACCCCACAATTCTCCTCCACACTGCTAGTAGAGGTTCTCCATGAGGGCTGCACCTCTACAGCAGACTTCTGCCTGAACATCCTGGCATTTCCATATATCCTCTGAAATCTAGGTGGAGGTTACCAAAGCTTAACTCTTGTCTTCTGCACACCTGCAAGCCTGACACCATGTGGAGGCTGCCAAGGCTTAGGCTTGCAAACTCTGAAGCAGTGGCCTAAGCTGTACCTTGGCCCCTTTTAGCCACAGCTAGAGCCGGAGCAGCTGCGATGCAGGATGCCATGTCTCAAGGTTGCACAGAGCAGTGGGGACCCACAAAACCATTTTTCCCTCCTAGGCCTCTGGGCCTGTGATGGGAGGGGCTGCTGTGAATGTATCTGAAATGCCCTGGAGACATTTTCCCCGTTATCTTAGCAGTTAACATTCAGCTCTTCTTTACTTATGCAAATTTCTGCAGCTTTTAATTTCTCCCCAGAAAATGGGTTTTTCTTTTCTACTGCATGGTCAGGTTGCAAATTTTTACATTTTTATGCTCTGCTTCCCTTTTAAATATGTTTCTGTTTCAGATCATTTCTTTCTTTATGTAAATGTACATAGGCTTTTAGAAGCAATAGGTCCCATCTTGAACACAGTGCCTTAGAAATTTATTCTGCCAGATACTATAAACCATCTCTCTCAAGTTCAAAGTTCCACAGATCTCTAGAGCAGAGGCAAAATGCTGCCAGTCTCTTTGCTAAAGCATAGCAAGAGTGACTTTTACTCCAGTTCGCAACAAGTTTCTCATCTCCATCTGAGATCATCTCAGCCAGAACTTCGTTGTCCATATCACTATAAGCATTTTGGTTACAACCATTCAACAAGTCTCCAGGAAGTTCCAAACCTTCCTGTATCTTTCTTTCTTCTTCTGAGCCCTCCAAACTGTTCCAACCTCTGCCCATTACCCAGTTCCAAAGTTGCATCTACGTTTTCATGTATCTTTATAGCAATACCTCATTTCACACCAATTTTCTGTATTAGTTTGTTCTCACACTGCTATAAAGACATACCTGATACTGGGTAATTCATGAAGAGGTTTAATTGACTCACAGTTCAACAGGCTGTATGGGTAGCATGGTTAGGGAGGCATCAGAAAACTTACAATCATTGCAGAAGGCACTGGGGAAGCAAGCAGATCTTACCATTGTTGAGCAGGAGAGAGAGGGACAAGGGATGTGCTACATACCTCTAAACAACCAGATCTAATGAGAATTCTGTCATGAGACAGCACTAGGGGGATGGTGCTAAACCATTAGAAACCACCCCCATTGATACAGTTTAGCTATGTGCCCACCCAAATCTCATCTTGAATTGTAATTCCCATAACCCCTATGTGTGGTGGGAGGCACCCAGTGGGAGGTAATTGAATCATGGGGGCAGTTTCCCCCATGCTATTCTCATGATAGTAAATAGTCACGAGATCTGATGGTTTTATAAGGAGCTTCACCATTTGCTCATTTCTTATTCTTCTCCTTCCTGCTGCCATGTGAAGAAGGATTTATTTGCTTCTCCTTCCACCATGATTCTAAATTTCTTGTGGCCTCCCATCCCTGCAGAACTGTGGGTCAATTAAACCTCTTTCCTTTATAAATTACCCAGTCTCCAGTATTTCTTCAGAGCAGAGTGAGAAGAAACTAGTACAGGAAATTCGTACTGCAGAGAGTAGGATGCTGCTGTAAAAGATACCCAAAAATGTGGAAGCAATTTTGGAACTGGGTAATATAGGCAGAGGTTGGAAGAGTTTGGGGGACTCAGAAGAGGACAGAAAAATGTGGGAAAGTTTGCAACCACCTAGAGACTTGTTGAATGGCTTTGACCAAATTGCTGATAGTGATATGGACAATGAAGTCCAGGCTGAGGAAGTCTCAGATGGAGATGAGAAACTGGTTAGGAACTGGAGTAAAGGTTACTGTTGCTATGCTTTAGCAAATACTGGCATCCTTCCCCTCTGCCCTAGAGATCAGTGGAAATTTGAACTTGAGAGAGATGATTTATGTTATCTGGCAGAAAAAAATTCTAAGTGGCAAAACATTCAAGAGGAAGCAGAGCATAAAGGCTTGCAAAAATTGCAGACTGACGATGTGATGGAAAAGAAAAACCTGTTTTTTGGGGAAAAGTTGAAGTTAGCTGCAGAAATTGGCATAAGTAACAAGGAGCCAAATGTTAATCACCAAGACAATGGGGAAAATGTCCCCAGTTAAGTCAGAGACCTTCATGGCAGTCTCTCCCATCACAGGCCCAGAAGTCTAGGTGGGAAAAACTCACCCTGGGGCCCATAATAACTGCTCAGCATGTGAGTGACCCATCTTAAAAGCAGATCCTGCACACCTCAATTTAGTTGGAATTGGGTAGGGTAGGACCCAGCCCAAACTGCAGATTCATGAGAGAAATAAATGATTTTTATTGATTTAAGTCACTAAATTTTGGTATGAAGCAAAAGACAACTGGAGCATATTTAAATCAAGCAATACGTATAATGTACTTAATACAGTATGTGATATAAACTTTCTTACCTTAAGGTGGCTATTATATTAGGAATATTATAAAGTAGAGGTTAAGATCACAGATGTGGGAGTCAGACTGCTTGAGTTTGAATCTTAGATCTGCTACTTTTTTAGCTATGTAACATAAAGTAAGTTACTTAACCTCTCTATAATTCAGTCTCTCATTTTAAATGGAGATAATGATTGTATCCACTTCATAGGGTTGTGGTCAGAGTTAAATGAGTTGCAGTTCCCCAAATGGGTCATAATATTCATCATAACCAAGCCTTTGTAGTAGATGTTCCTGCACCTCACCACTCCTTCATTTAGGTCTCAGGTTAGCTAGTCCATTCTCTAAGGAATTTTGATCAGATATGCCTTTTCTTTTCTTTTCTTTTCTTTTTTCTTTTCTTTTCTTTTCTTTTTTTCTTTCATTTTCCTTCCTCCCTTCTTTTCTCCCTCCCTCTTTTCCTTCCTTCCTTCCTTCCTTCCTTCCTTCCTTCCTTCCTTCCTTCCTTCCTTCCTTCCTTTCTTTTCTTTCTTCTTTTTGTGCATTCATGTATGCATGCACTTTCTTGAAGAAGACCTAAAGAAATGTTACTTATGACTCAACATCATACCAAGATTCTGAGAAATTACCCTTTCACGTTTAACATTCACGTTTGAGGATTAGGTGAATCTTTGGGAACTAGTCTGGCACATAATTAGAAAGGGCAGCCTGGGTGCAGTAGCTCATGTCTATAATCCCAGCACTTTGGGAGGCCTAGACAAGAGGGTCACTTGAACCCAGAAGTTCAAGACCAGCCTGGGCAACATAACAACATCTCTACAAAAAATAAAACACACTAGCTGGGCATGGTGGTGCACGCCTGTGGTCCCAGCTATTTGGGAGGCTGAGGCAAGAGGATCACTTAAGACCAGAAATTTGAGGCAACTGTGAGCTATTATCATGCCACTGCATTCCAGCCTGGACATCAGAGTGAGACCCTGTCTCAAACAAACAAACAAAAACTCAGAAAGGGCAAATTCCCTGCTGTCTTCAATGTCCCCTCTCCTCTCTGGTAACCAAAATTCTGCTATCGGCCTAAACTTGTTTCCCAGATTCTTCTTTCTCAAGACGGATTAACTCCTGAGGGCTTTGCAGATTCTTCATGGAAACAGATTTCTGGAGAATATACCCCAGCATTTCACTGAAAATCACTAACCTGGTCTAGATCTCAATAGATGCATCCTAAATTAAAGCTGGGATTGCCATTTTATTAACATAAGAAAAAAATCTTCCCTACATATTCTGTGGACTCTGCATGTGTGTTTCTTTTGAGGTTGGGATGCTTTTTAATCTCTTACATTGTGATAATATCTATCCTTGCTTTTGAGCCAAGTTAAGTGCAGCTTCAAGTGCTGGAGGCATATAAGTCTGTGGTAAAATAAAGAAGACATGAAAAGAGAAGTTGGAGCAGAAGCTCACAAAGACATCAGGAAGAGGGAATAATATACTGCCCAGAATGGTTCCAGTAAAAGTCAGGAAATGATCCTCAAGTCAACATAAGTTTAGAGTTACTGACACTTGTAAGACTTTAATATTTAATATAACCCCTCCAGTTTGATCAAAAGTATCTTACATTTTCTGGCATTTGAGTAAAAATAATTTCTGGCTTCATTACATTTTAAAAATTCAGCTAAAAGTCATAAAGTAGCACAAAATTTGTAATGTAAATATTAAACAGCAGTACAGTGTTCAACACAATTCACTTTCATTCTCACCGTTATCCATGGCCATGAGTCCCTTCATTTTCATTCATTTATTTATTCACTAGATATTTATTGAGGAGTTACCTTGCACAAGTCAAAAGAAGAATCACAATTGACTCATAAGGGAAAAAGAACTGAAATACAGTGAAGGGAAACAGTAGATGAATATACAAGATATATTAGAGGAAAAATGTTTAATACAGTTGACTTAATGAAAATTTTTTATGCGCCCGGCACTATTCCAAACACTTTATTAACTATTTTGATCCTCACAGAGCCCCCAAGAGATGGACACTTTTATTGTCTCCATTATACAGCTGAGGAAATTAAGGTGAAGTCAAGTTTTATACTCACATTTTTTAAATACTTTTTCTGTTATTTGCTTTGGATGGTAGTTAAGGTAACTGTTTTGCTCCAAGAATATTTTTCCAGGGGAGGGGGCTTATAAGGAGCATATTGGGAAGATTAGATTTAAGCAGAGGTGAGCAACCTTTTTTTTTTGCAGAAAACCAGACAGTAAATATTTCAGTTTTGAGGGCTGAGTGGTCTCTGTCGTTTAGCTTTGCCATTGTAGTGCAAAAGCAGCTGTAGGCAATATGTAAACAAATGAGTGTGGGTGTGTTCTAAAAATATTCCACTTATGGTCATTGAAATTTAAATGTGTATTAATTTTTACATATCACAAAATATTCTTCTTTTGATTTTATTTCAACCTCTACTAAAGGTAAACGATTTTTAATTCACAGGTCATACAGGCAGAGAGTTGGATTTGTCTCATGAACTGTAGCTGGCCTCTGGTTTAGAAAATATACAATATGAGTCCCATTAAAGGATGAATGGGAGTTTTCCAGGCAGACAAAGACATTCCAAATGAAGAAAATAGCAGCTGGCACAGACATAAGTAGGTGAGCAGGCCTGACTGTTTTGAAGATCTATAAACGGCATCATTGTCACTAAGTGTTGGAGTGGGTGGAAGACACAGAGAAGAGAATGGAAGAATCTCTTGTGGGAATTTGACCTTTACTGTGTAGTCAGTGGGAAACCATTGTGGATTTCGTGGCATAATGAGGTTTGCATTTTTGAAAGTCTCTCTGGAAGCAAAGTGAAAAACTGATGCTACTAGTCCAAGGCAGAAGAAAAAGAAAACATTTAAACAATTTTGGTAGTACAGTAAAAGACCATATAGATGCAAGCTGCTCATCTCTTAGTTTCTGGGAATTTTCTGTTTTCTTCACACATACTATGTCCTTTCTTGACTCACAACCATTGTAGACGATATTCTTCCTTCTTGGAATTTTTTTTTCTTCTTTTATATCACTTAACTCCTTTTCATCCTTGAGGTTTCAGTTTTATTGTCACTTCTCAGGAAAGCCTTCATGGACCCCACTTAGATCAGGATTCACAGCCTTTTGAGACACAAAAATAGGACTTGTACTTGTCTTTAGCTACAATCTCGTAACATTTGCTCAGGATCTGTCTCCTGTTCTAGACTGTAAGCCACCCGTCTGCCACTGTATCCCAGGGTCTTTCACAGTGCCTACTTCAGAGTACATGCTCAATGAATACTTGTAGTGACATGGGGTTGAAAGAAAGGATACGTAAGTATCCAAGCAGCATTGACTTGAATTTTGTGATTTAATGGTTGAATAAGGTATAAAATAGGGCTAAGGATAATTCCTAGATTTGGGTGACAAAATAGTTGGTGGGACACACAGAGAGAACGCAGGATGGAAGTTAAATCTGAGGCACTTATGGAAATGTTGATTTTGAATTGCCTCTGGGACATCTGAGGAGACATGTTAAGAGATGTTTAGTCTCCTCCTCACTGGGCTAGGATGATAATTTTATATTTGATCCTGATTAAAACCTGATTCATCATAATTCAGTCCTAATTCAGACTTAGAAATGCATATCTTCATAATTTAATTTAAAATATTCATTTAAAAATAAAATTTATTATTAGTAAACTCACAGTGAAACCATCAGCTACCAGATAGAAGCTTTGGATTGCAAGTAGATTCTTGTCTATCAGCTACCAATTAGACATTGTGAAAGGCATATTATTAAATGATGATGTGTCAAAGATTTGTAGTTTTAAAAACAATATTGTTAGGCTGCAAAATTTACAAAATTATCAAACAAGTCGTTACTCAAATAAATAGTCTTTTTTTTTTTCTTTGTTCTGAGATGGAGTCTCGCTCTGTCACCCAGGCTGGAGTACAATGGTGCGATTGCAGATCACTGCAACCTCCTCCTCCCAGATTCAAGCAATTCTCACGCCTCAGCCTTCCGAGTTGCTAGGACTACAGGTACACACCACTAAGCCCAGCTAATGTTGTTTGTATTTTTAGAAGAGACAGGATTTCACCATGGTGGCCAGGCTGGTCTTGAACTCCTGGCCTCAGGTGATCCGCCTGCCTCAGTCTCCCAAAGTGCTGGGATTACAGACGTGAGCCACCCACACCTGGCCTTAATAGTCAATTATTTCTTATTGATTACAACTTTGTTTGAAGGTGGCAAGAGGTATAATGTTGCCACCAACAGTAAAGAAGGTACCGTATTCAGTTTCTCAGAATTTTCACTGAAGTTTCTAGGGATGTGTTGTTCTTAAAAATATTCCCAAATATTTCTGTGTCTCTTTCTTTCCCTTTCTTTCTGTTTTTCTGTGGGGAGATGGATTGTCTAGAGAGCCTGCTTTTTTGTATTAAATGATGGGGAGAATTTTAAAACCCTCTTGGGAGTAGATTCTTTGTGCCATCTTTGTGAAAAGACTTGATTATTCTGTTCACAAAATACCCAGTTAAAAATTGAATCAATAGTTGATAACATTCCAAAACAGAAAGGATCAGGTGCAGATGAGTTCCCCATGAATTTGACCAAATATTTAAGAGAGAAATTATATTAATTTTCAGCAATGATTTTTAGAAGACAGAAAAAGAATGAATACTTTCTAACTCAATCTATGAGACCCAACATTGTCCTCATACCAAAACCAGCAAAGATACTACAAGAAAACTAGAATCGATATCTCTAATTAACATAGATATAAACATTCTCAACAAAATTGCAAATCGAGTCCAGCAATGTATAAAACAATTGATATGCCACTAGTAAGTTGACTTATCACAGGTATATAAGGCTGGTTCAACTTTTCAGAAAATCAATCAATATAATTGATTCACATTAACAAGCTAAAGAAGAAAAATCACATGATTATGTCAATAAATGCAAAGAAAGCATTTGACAAAACTCAACACTGATTCATGTTAATGACTTCCAGTAAATTTGCGACAACTCATGCCCTGTTGATTCTGGTTCCTGTTCCAAACTCCTCCCGTCTAATATATGCTAAGATTTAGAGTTCCCTTCCAAAAACTTCACTTCCATTATGTTATTCCCCTTGCTCCAAAAATTGGTAAAAAGATGCTTCAAAGGTCACATTTTCTCAACCTGGAGTTCAAGCTACCTTCGGTTATTTTTCTTTCCCTATTTTGTCTTGTTTCTTATGATTCTCCAACATGAATCTTCCCTGATCAGACTGGTGATCTCATCTTACTCCAACTTTCACCATTCTCTTTCCTGTCTTTGTTTGTTCTTCCCCTCTGTTTGGAATTCTCTTTTTGGCTAATTTAAAGCTCATCTTCGCTAAAGGCCAATTTAATTTGTATCCCTTCTTTGATGGCTTCATAGACAGATTAAATATACACTGCTCTCCCTTCTCCAAGTTGACCTAACTCATATGGAGTCCTGTTCCTGTAATAATAATGCTTTTCCTAGTTGGGGAAGTTTGACTAAGTCTCTCAGGTGATTTCATTTGATCCATGCAACAGTTCTTCCAATGTAGTAAAATAATCTGTAATATTAAGATTATGAAACTTGGAAATTTAATTTTAATTTCACCAAAAAATCAAAATTGGTAAGTAGTAGTTCCAGGTTTGACTCTCTATGAAATCCACAGTCTGCTATGTTGTAATGGAAGAAAGTTTCTTAATTTAGGCTTATGAGAGGTGAGAGTCTCATAAGAGATTTTTTTTTTCAGAGAGTCAATTTAATATGATGGGCTCTGGACTCAGAAGTCCAGCATTTGGATTGCTCTTTCCTAGGGGAGTGACCTTGGGGAAGTCATGGAGCTTTCTTTGATCCTTGTCTACTCACCTGAAAAATAAAAACTCAGATTGCGTCAAGGAAAAGGGAAAGAAGAATATATGATAACATTTTGACAATTGTGAAGCAGCAGCCATTATACAAGTATTGCAGTTGTTATTCAAAGAGGTATTGGGTAGAATTTCAGTGCAAATTAAAAGGTTAAAACTCCTACATAAAAGAAAGCTGAAGACCATAAGAAATTGTCAGCAGGAGCACTAACCAAAGAAAGTAATTTAGGTATTTACTGAGGTTTAGCAATGTGAAGAGCGATGAACTGGATGGAGTGAATGATTTAAAAAGTAAATGCTCATGGTCCATGCCCAAGAACATTTCTTTCCTAAGGCAAATACTGTGTATGTATATTATGTATATGCAATTATGTATATGCATATTTGCAATATACATAATTAAAATGTTGTGTATTATATGTACATATAATTTGCTTAATTCTCTACATTTGACAGTTTTCAACTTTTGCTCTCGTAGAACTTGGTAGAGAATTGATTGTATTTTAACATATCTCCTTAAATAGGTGTCTTCCTCTATTCATCATTGTAGTCCTGGCATCTAACATAGAACCGTGCATGTCAGTAACTAATTTATGTGGAAAGAAGGGAGAGAGGGAGGGATGAAGGGAAGGAGGACATGAAGAAGGGTGGGAAGGAGGAGCAGCAAGAGGAAGAAAGAATCCAGTTTACTATGTGAATCCTTGAATTATCCTTGGAAATATTCTCAACTCGGGACAATTTTCAAATTCTAGAGTCACAGTGATTATCTGTCTATTGTATTCCACTTACAGCTATTATTCCCTTATCTTTTTTCTTGTGGCTTTTCTTCTAGTTCCTTTCTTTGTTCAGCCCATATCCTTGCTGATGCGTCATCTAAAATTACCATAATTTTTGTTTTTATTTTTATTTTATTTTATTTTTGAGACAAGACCTTGCTCTGCCACCCAGACTGAAGTGCAGTGGCATAGTCATGACTCACTGAAGCCTCCACCTCCCAGGCTCAATTGATCCTCCTGCCTTAGCCTCCAGAGCATCTGGGACTACAGGCATGTGCCACCACAGCCAGCTAATTTTTCTAGATATTGTAGACATGAGCTCTCAGTATGTTGCCCTGGCTGGTCTAGAACTCCTGTGCTCAAGCAATCCTCCCACCTCAGCCCCACAAACTGCTGGGATTACAAGTAGTAATCACAGTGAGCCACTGTTACTGGCTTAAGATTTTTATTTGATCAAAAGTCAAATAATGATATATTGAACAAAAAATCATAGAAACCACGAGAACACCATACTAGCAAGTGAAATTTCAAGATATGCTTCCCTGACTGAAGACTTTCAGTAAGGCTTGTCAGGAAACCCCTAAACATGTGGTCTAGTAAAAAAGCTGATTTGTGGAGTCAAAGAGTCTCAGTTTAGACAAGCCCTTTCCTATTTTCTAGATCTGTGGCTTTAGATATGTCATTCAGTGTCCATGAGTCTCAGTGTCTCATTATAAAGTGCTGGTAATATTTCCTACCAATAAGAGATTTTGGAGATTAGGAATGGTGTACATCAAACATTTAGCATAATACCTGGCTCTTGGGAGGAAATAAAAAAATATGTAAAATGCAAGACTTTTGGTCAAATGAATACTACAGATATTACAGGTAATAATTGCTTAGTAATTTAGAAGAGAGACATACAATTAGCTACTACCAGTGCCTGAGAATATGCTAAGAACAGTAAATATTAACCAATTGCTTGAATACTAGCTATTGAATGTATTCCCAAAACATATGAAATAAGTAATTGCTATGACTTCATAATGATAATTCTATTGGTCAGATTTTCACATCTGATTTATCCCACTGGGTGGGGGAGTGTACTAATCCATTCTCATGCTGTTAATAAAGACATACCCAAGATTGGGTAATTTATAGAAGAAAGAGGTTTAATTGACTCACAGTTCAGCATGGCTGGGGAACCCTCAGGAAACTTACAATCATGGTGGAAGAAAAAGCAAACATGTCCTTCTATACATGGTGGCAGGAGGGAGAAATGCTGAGCAAAGGATAAAGTCCCCTATAAAACCATCAAATCTTATGAGAACTCATTCACTATCACAAGAACAGCATGAGGGTAAGCTCCCCCATGATTAAATTACTTCCCCCCATGATTAAATTACTTCCCACCAGGTCCTTCCCATGACAAGTGGGGATTCTGGGAACTACAGTTCAACATGAGATTTGGGTGGGGACACAGCCAAAGCATATCAGGAAGTGACATAAAACATGGCCAACCATACTATTAAACAAATAAACAAAAAACTAGTCTGAAGATCTTAGAAAAATGCTACAAACAATTAAACCTAATGAACATTAGCAACAGCAAGTTGTTGGGAAATTCTCTTATTATGTAGAACAAATTGGGCTATTGTAAAATGGCATAAGTTCTGTGATGGTTCAACCTTATAAGGCTTGAACGAAACCAAAAGGATGCCATGTATGGATCAGCTAAAGTACATGCATACTGGAAAGGAACATATGGATGAGGTGTTAAGGCAGCACTGCTCAACCTGTCCTCACATGAATTTCACTTAAGGTCGAAGGGCTAATAGTAGCCTTTCTCTTAGAAAATTCTCCCCAGCTCCCCAGAGAGAAAAACTCATATTTTCTATTTGCCTGTTTAGTGTGTATATTTATTTTACTACTGAATTCCTGAACACAGTCTGAAAGATAGTGATTCTGAGCTCATAATGAATTCTAGAAATTATCTTTTATTCGTAAAATTACTATCATGAAAACACTTTAAGGAATTCCTAAAGCACGTTCACTTATCACGCAGACAATGGGTTTATCTACTCTCTCGAATCTTGAAACTCTTATTTATCTTTTACAGCACTCATAAAGCCTGATGCTGTCCCTGTGTGAAAGTGTGCTTGTGCATGATTGTTTGCCTAGCATCTCTTCCACTTTTGTATGTTGGTTTTTTCTTAGCTCACTGGCTGTGGTCATTACAATTTTCCCCTATCACCTCACAAGCTATAGGACAGCTGAGCTTAAAATCCTGATTTTAACTGGAAGCCTAAACCTTTCAGCACTCTTTTTGCTACTCTGAACAGGGCTGAATTACAGAAATGGAATAAAACTGATCTTATTGCATTTATTGACTGCACTTCTTAGTTAGGTGCAGAACCCTCCAAATCCAACCACAGAGAGTGAATGAGCAGAGCAGCATCCAAGCACATTTGTAAGAACCAGGGCTTAGGCCACCTGAAAGTATCTGATATCTCTCTTCAGTGAGTTTGCATAATTTCTTACAAACAGAGCTACTTCTAATCCCTTTCTGCTCTACAATGAGTACATATCAGGACAGATATTCCTTACTCAATGCCAGACCTTTTCGGAGACTTTAAGGGTTGAGCATGCTTACCTTGTTCATAGGACTGACGGCATCAAACGTTATTCTAAGATTGATTTGTATTTATGTAAGCTCTGGTGTGAAAACTTAAATATTTAAACCAATCCAAATGAATTTTTTTTCCCCTCAGGGCTATAATGCTTATGACCTGTAATGCCACATTGGGACATAAAGAATCTCTAGTCACTCTGTAAGCCTGGAATGTGTACTTGATCATGTTGTTTTTCTAGAAGTCTCAAAGGTTTAGTTAAACTCTGTTAATTGGTTTGTAATTTCTACCTCCCTGCTCTTCCTTCCCTTTCTAACTTCCTCGTCTCAAATGACACTTGCACTGGTTAATAATCAGGAATGTTTGCGTTATAAAATGACTTCCAGTTTTTCGGTTTTTCTAACAAATGCTCTATTGTGTGTAGTGCTATTCTCATATATCTTTTAAGGTTTATGGGGAAAAGAAATGTTATATAGGAACTAAGAATTTTAGAAAGAGTGACAAACAATGAAACAAAGAAAAGAAAAAAGAAATATGAGAATCACCTACTTCAGTCACTTGCCTGAAAGTTTTAAGAGAGGCCTTGTCAACCACACCAGAAATAAAGCAGTGGCCTATTGTCACTGTCAGTGGTCCGTGTGTCTGCCCTCTGTTGATGGCCAAGTCATGCAGACATAGGCAGATGACTTGTCCCAGCTCTATTACCACCTGAGAAGGTTGGCACTGTGATAGACTTTTGGGTGCCAGGGCTATAACATGAAGGAAAAATCATAGGAAACATTAAATTTGAAATCTAAATGCTTTCTAAGAATCCAAAGCATTTGCTGGTAACCATGAGTGTGATATGCCTTGGAACTAAAATAAAGCAAACAAATTGATAATAAAAACAGTGACCTTTTAACAATAATAGTAATAATGACAATAATGACACTGAGTAAAACTGGCAAGCTTACTCTTTGCTAGTCACTGAGCTCAGAGCTTTACACATTTTATGTCTTCTCTTTCAATCCTCACATCAACCTTATGAGATATTTCCATTTTGCAGATAAAGAAGCTGAAGAATTGAACTGCTAACTAATAGTAGTAATAGTAGTCACAGTGACAACAGTGATAATAACAAACATTGTTTTAAAGATTTTACATGTTACCCAATTTAATTCTCAATGACAAGCCAATTATATAGGTTATAGAATTAGAAACTACACACAAGAAAACTGAGGCATACAGAGGTTAATTTAATTTTCCAAGATTACTAAGCAAATACATGGTAGTGCTGGAATTTGGACTCAGGCATTTTGGCCTTAGGGTCAAGGTTACTAAGGATTATGCCCAAGGATAAAGTATAAGGTCACCAAGGTCACCAAGCATTATGATCAAGGTCACCAAGCATCATGCTCTACCATCTCCCCAGAAGCAAAGTATAAATAAATGTAGATGGCGTACATCAAAACACAACTCACAACAGTTTCTTATTTACTCTATTTCAGTGATGGAACTCGGCTGATGTTAGGACAAATATGAAAGTATACTTCTGGTTGCTTAAGCTCTTCAAATATGCCATGTATGGATCAGCTAAAGAGACCAGCTTATCCTGATTTGTTCAGGACTTTCCCAGTTTTAGCACTGACTGTACCACCTCCCAGGAAACCTTTCAGTTCTGAATAAACTGAGAACGTTGGTAACAGAAGCGTGGAATATGAATATTGCTTAATTGATAACCCTAGTCCAACCCCAATGTTATTTCCAGTTGTACATTACCAAGAAGAGAATTGAGACATTTATTGTAGGAAGCCCAGCAAATATACCCTCTCCCTTTTTGGCACTTAGCAACTTTGCAACTTTCAATTACTCCAACATTCATGCCTAGGAAAGACTCAGTGAAACCGGATTACGATTAAATAATTCATTGCTGCTAAGAAAGAAATCCACTTACATGTACCTTTCAGTTCTTCCTGATGGTTTTCCCTCTCTACCATACTCCAGCAAACTCAGCCCCCAGCTCATCTGGGCAGACAGGCCAGATCCTAAAGGCTGTGACCTTCACTAAGATTACAAGCTAAGAGTCAACAGGGTTTTCTGCCAAGGGACCTCTTATCTCTGGACAGCTTCAGAGAACAGCATCCCGAATTAAGTTTTTTTGTGTTCCATGGGCATTTACAAAAATAATTCTTTCCAGTCTTTGAAACAGCCAGTCTTGCCAGCAAATGCTGGAAAACACAAACATTTAGTAGCACATCTGCATCTGGTAAATTTTGACAGAAAATAGAATAAATATATTTAGCAATATCAGTGACCATTCTTTAGTAAACAAAGCCTTGCTATCTTGAAAAAGAAAACTGAAACAATATGAAAATCCATATTATGTTAAAAGCAAATCTGACCTGTTCAGTAGAGTCACACATTCTGACACAGCATTTCTCGAGTGCCAATTATATGCTGCACACTAGTAGCGTGGAATAGTATAATTCAGTAAGACAAAATATAAAATAAAAAATACTAAAAAGACGGTGTTCAAAGTGCCATACAACAGATTACCTCTGACATGGAAGGCTTGGAGTCGGAAATGAGCGTGCCAAGCAGACTAGGAAGTGAAGAGCCTTCCAAGCCAGCAAAGTTATGTACAAAGGAAAGAAGCTTAGATGGGCTTAATGTTCTGGAGGAATCTCAAATCATTTTCTGTGGCTGGGGTATAACATGAGAGACAGGGGCTGCAGGTAATACTAGAAAAACAAGTAGCTTTTAAAATTACTTTTGATAGCAGGTTTTCATATTTGTGTCAAGAATACAGTGGACACACAGTAATAATTTTATTAATGGTGATGCTAATTGGTAACATTTATTGAGCACAGACTATTTTCTAGGTGCTGTGCTATAAGCCTTACTTGGATTTTCTCAGGTTAGAATAATTAACCTATGACTATGAAAAATATGTTTTTTAAAACAAAAATGAAAATATTATTGAGAAGAGTGGCAATATTTATATTCTTGCAAATCTCTCTAATACATGTCTTAAATATAGCTGGCTCTAATATCTATGTCTGCCTTAAAAATGTGATGTTTTGCTTGAGGTTTATCTATTTGTCAGGTATCAGGCTATATGCTGGACAGCAGAAATATGATGATGAAGAAACAGATATGATCCCTCTGTTCATGGAGCCTGCAGTCTACTGAAAGATGAAGTCCATCAACCACAATTGTACCAATAACTTCTTAACTGTTACTGCAATAACAGCTAGAAAGGAAAAATAGAGTGTGCAGTCAGAATGTCTGACCAACGGGAAATGATCTAGGATGAGGAATCTGGAACTGGGTGATTTGCAGATATAAATACAATACAAACTTCAGAAAAAAGGAAACACATATCTTCATATTTTAATTTAAAATATTAATTATAAAACAAAATTTATGATTAGTAAACTCACATTGAAACCATCAGCTACCTGACGGAAGCTTTGGATTTCAACTAGATTCTGGTCTATCAGCTAGCAATTACACATTGTGAAAGGCAAATTCTTAAACCACGACATGTCAAAGATTTGCGGTTTTAAAAGCAATACAATCAGGCTGCAAAATTTACAAAATTGTTTAGTTTTGTATTACTTCCTTTATATGTCCCCAAAAAGCAAGATTTGGAAATTTTTTCATGTTAGTTATTGCAGTCATGGGAGAAAATTTTTTAAATTACACACATTTTTAGCTTCTTAAATTTACATTAGATTTTTTCAAGTGGACTGAAGTTTATTAGCATATTCTCTTTTGGGGATCAAATGTTCTGTTTTCTGAGTAGCAACAGTGACAATAAAAGGGGTATGCTGAGATTTTGGAAATGTCAACACTCCTTCTGGATTCTGAACCAGGAGCCAGAGATAAATGAGCAACTCTATAATGTTAGACTGGTGAGCACAAAGCAAACAGATGAGTTAAAATGTGCCTCTGTTGCTTCCACTCTCAAATCCAGGCCTAGAAGTCTTTAGACTTTCAGAGCTTAACTATCGTCCTATTGACCACATGGAAAACCCCAGCCTGCCTCTGTAGAGCAAGGAGCAGAGCAGAATGAGGGAGGTCTAGGTAGAGGAAGATCTTGAGAAGCCAGACAGGGTCTGGGCCTTGCAAGCAAGGTCTGGGTCCCTTTTTTTACTCTCACCAGTGGGTATGTTTCTCATCCTCCTCCTCTTCCTCTTCCTCCCATAGGAAGAGGCTAGTGGACAACGCGAGAAAGGACTGAGGGAGGAAGGTAGGAAAAGGAAGAAAACATTTGCTCTCTACAAATAAGATGAAAATTAAAATCAGGGTCTAGGAATAAATAGGAATAGGAATAGTTTAACTTTCTTACTTTCTCTGTGGCTAACAATTTAGAAGCAGAAGAATACCAAGGAAGCTCTCCAAAGAACTGAACTTTTCTGAAACATGGTTTCCTTATGTATACAATTGGGGTGGAGGGTGGTTAAAGTAATATTAGCTCAAAACCAAACAAATCAATTGAGAGAATACATGCATATACACTATTCAAACAAATCATTACCTAAATAAGTAAATAAGTATTCTTTTTTTTTTTTTTTTTTTTGGAGACAGTCTCGCTCTGTCACCCAGGCTGGAGCTCAATGGTGCAATCTTGGATCACTGCAACCTCCTCCTCCTGTGTTCAAGCAGTTCTCATGCTCCAGTCTCTGGAGTAGCTAGAACTACAGGCACATGCCACTAAGCCCAGCTAATGTTTTTTATATTTTTAGTAGATACAGGGTTTCGCCATGTTGGCCAGGCTGGTCTTGAACTCCTGGCCTCAGGTGATCCGCCTGCCTCAGCCTCCCAAAGTGCTAGGATTACAGGTGTGAGCCACCACACCTAGCCTTAATAATCAATTATTTCTTATTGATTACAACTTTGATTGAAGGTGGCAAGAGGAACAATGTTGCCATCAACAGTAAAGAATGCACCGTATTCCGTTTCTCAGAATTTTCACTAAAGTTTTTAGGGATGAGAAGTTCTTTAAAATATTCCCAAATATCTCTGTATGTATCTCTCTCTTTCCCTTTCTTTCTGTTTTTCTGTGGAGATATGGATTTTCTGGAGAGCCTGCTTTTTTGTATTAAATGATGGGTAGAATTTTAAAACTCCCTTGGGAGTGGATTCTTTGTGCCATCTACGTGAAAAGACTTTATTGCTCTGTTCACAAAATCCCCAATTAAAACTTGATTCATCATAATTCAGCCCTAACATCAGATTTAGAAATGCATGAAGTAATCTATGTACTTGCAATTTAGGGCTTAACGAAATTACTAATAGAACTCTGAATTGAGGACTTTTTACAATCCAGCTAATTTGTTATACCCCAGATATCACCACAAGGATTGCATATATTATATAAAGTAAACTCCAGTTTGAGGTTCTCAGGTAATTATTTTAATAAGTGCCATAGTTTCCACATACACACACACACAGATAAAATTAGCTGCTCATCATTATTTTAGACTTATATTTTTATGGTTTTAAAAAAATTGTGGTTTTCTTTAAAATATAACCATATGACTTTAATGCACTACCCGTTTATTAAAACTTTTTCACAATTTCCTTAGTGTATTTTAATTGCATTTAAGACACCCTACCGCACTGCCTTTTTTTCTTCCCTTATTTTTTTCTTTTCTCCTCACTTTTCTGAATCTTAGACTATACATTTTCCTCAAACACATTTTTGGCAAGAGTGTGTTAAATATTTTAAATAATAGAAAAAACAATGAGCCTATGAAGAGATCAAAAGTCAGTGTAGGTCTGGGTTAATTGGGGATGAATTTCCCCATTTTGCCTCAAATACATACTCTCTTTTGATTTTTATTTCCATGGATATCAAAGAGACTATTTATAAATGTCCATATAGTGCATCCATCCTCAAGAAGAAAAACTGCTCATTTTTTCAATTTTTTTTTTTTTTTTTTTTTTTTTGAGACAGCGTCCCACTTTGTCACCCAGACTGGAGTTCAGTGGTGCAGTATTGGCTCAATGCAGCCTCAACATCCCAGGTAAAAGTGATCCTCCTGCCTCAGCCCCCCAAGTAGCTGGAACTACAGGCATGCACCACCATGAGCAGCTAATTTTTGTATTTTTAGTAGAGACAGGGCTTTGAAATCACGAGCTCAAGCAATCTGCTCTCCTTGGCCTCCCAAAGTGCAAGGATTACAGGTGTGAGCCTTGGTATCTGGCTGGCTCATTTTTCAGTTTTAATTATTGATCTTAGAGCCCATTGCATCATTGATTCACCTGCTGTATATCTGCAGAGATTAGGTAGAATTTCTGCAGCAAAATATTTGTTTAGTGATTTACTGTGTAAAACAGAGGTTTCATATAGTCTAAAGCTGTGTTGGTTGGGGAATTCTACTTTTTGATCTACTCAGAAAATCTTTCTATCTCAATTACCAATATAATTGAATTTCAGCATATATAGCACCAATTAGTGCATTCAATATGGTCATACTGCTTTCTTCCATCCCTTCCTTCCAATTCCCTTCCGTCTGCATATCAGAGACAGGCAGATATTTCCAGATTCTTGTTGTGTATCACAGCTGTGTTAAAAGGCCTCAGCAAATAACTAGTTTGGATATTTTGGCTCCACAGTTTATGTTTTGCTATCATTGTTGTGCTCCAAACACAATTTGGGCAATAGTTCTGCCAAATTCCTCGTGGGGGTTGGGGGGAGGGCCTCTCTGTTTGTTTGTTTTAATTAATGAATTAAAAAACCTCTTAGTAATATTAAGTCTAATTCTCAAACATGTTTGTGAAAAGATTGTTTACAGATGTTAAAGGATCTAGTGTACTGATGTCATCTAGCAAATATTACAACAGAGCAGCATGGCATGCTTATGTGATTTAAATTCAATTATACATATGTAGGAGACAGACAGAAAGAGATATCATTTGATTTTGTCCTCTGTCCTCAGGATTAATTTATGGCTGTGAGTGAACATGAAATGAAAAACGTGAATCTGTTGTTTCCCAAGTTATCTAAGTTCTCAACTGCCTAAGTGAGAGTATCTTGCTATGGTGAGTGTGATCTTCATTCATAAATATGCAGTACATATATTTTTTTTTTACAGTATGGTCCTTAAGTGCCTTCCATGCAAGCCAGCTATCACCTGGTGCTTAACCAAAGAAACAGAGCTCTATTCCAAGACTGGAGGAACAATTGTATTGAACTTATTAAAAGACAGTACCATACTGTATTTGAAGGTCATTTTCAAGGGCATTATTTATTCCATTTTAATTAAACTTAAATTTGTTTGTAAATACAGGGTTGCATTCTACAACCTGGACTACAGTTGGCACTATCATGGCTCACTGCCGACTGGACTTCCTGGGCTCAAGCAATCCTTCTGCCTTGGGCTTCTGAGTAGCTGGGACTAGAAGTACACCACCACACCGAGACAATTTTTGTGTATGTATGTGTAGAGATGAGATCTTGCTTTGTTGCCCAGGCTGGTCTCAAATTTCTGGCCTCAAGTGACTCTCCTACCGCAGCTTCCCAAAATGCTAGCATTACACCACATTCGATCCTTTATTTTTATTTTAAGCACTGAGATTAAAATTTATTCCCATGTGAGATGCTACTATGCTATAAATCCATCAATTAGCAGTCTAAGCCATAATTTATCTTAGTATAATCTGCAGTTTTGTGATATAGATTAGAAAAAAATTACAGTGGAATGGGGATAAAAGGGCAAAAAAGTCCAGGACCAGACAGATTCATGGCCGAATTCTACCAGAGATACAAAGAGGAGCTGGAACCATTCCTTCTGAAACTATTCCAAACAATAGAAAAAGAGGGAATCCTCCCTAACTCATTTTATGAGGCCAGCATCATCATGATATCAAAATGTGACAAACACAACAAAAAAAGATAATTTCAGGCCAATATCCTTGATGAACACTGATGTGAAAATCCTCAAAAAAATACTGGCAAACCAAATCCAGCAGCACATCAAAAAGCTTATCCAGCCTGATCAAGTCAGCTTCATCCCTAAGATGCAAGACTGGTTCAACATACGGAAATCAATAAATATACTCCAACACATAAACAGAACCAATGACAAAAACCACATGATTATCTCAATAAATGCAGAAAAGGCCTTTGATACAATTCAACACACCTTTATGCTAAAGACCCTCAACAAATTAGGAATTGATGGAATGTATCTCAAAATAAGAGTTATTTATGGCAAACCCACAGTCAATATCATACTGAATGGGCAAAAAATGGAAGCATTCCCTTTGAAAACCAGCACAAGACAAGGATGCCCTCTCTCACCACTCCTATTCAACATAGTATTGGAAGTTCTGTCTAGGGCAATCAGGCAAGAGAAAGAAATAAAGTGTATTCAAATAGGAAGAGAGGAAGTCAAATTGTATCTGTTTGCAGATGGTATGATTGTATATCTAGAAAACCACATCATCTCAGCCCAAAATCTCTTTAAGCTGATATGCAACTTCAGGAATATCTCAGGATACAAAATCAATGTGCAAAAACCACAAGCATTCCTATACAACAATAATAGACAAACAGAGGGCCAAATCATGAGCAAAGTCCCATTCACAATTGCTACAAAGAGAATAAAATACCTAGGAATACAACTTACAAGGGATGTGAAGGACCTCTTCAAGGAGAACTACAAACAACTGCCCAATGAAATAAAAGAGGACACAAACAAATGGAAGAACATTCCATGCTCATGGATAGGAAGAATCAATATTGTGAAAATTGCCATACTGCCCAAGGTAATTTATAGATTCAATGCCATCCCCATTAAGCTACCAATGACTTTCTTCACAGAATTGGAAAAAACTACTTTAAACATTCTATGTTCATGGATAGGAAGAATTAATATCATGAAAATGGCCATACTACCCAAAGTAATTTATAGTTTCAATGCTATCCCCATCAAGCTGTCATTGACTTTCTTCACAGAACTAGAAAAAACTACTTTCAGTTTCATATGGTACCAAAAAAGAGCCCTCATAGCCAGGACAATCCTAAGCAGAAAGAATAAAGCTGGAGACATCATGCCATCATGCTACCTGATTTCAAACTGTACTATAAGGCTACAGTAACCAAAACAGCATGGTACTGGTACCAAAATAAATATACAGACCAATGGAACAGAACAGAGGCCTCAGAAATAACGCCACACATCTACAACCATCTGATCTTTCATAGACCTGAGAAAAACAAGCAATGGGGAAAGGATTCCCTTTTTAATAAATGGTGTTGGGAAAACCTACCAGCCATATGCAGAAAACTGAAACTGTACCCCTTCCTTACACCTTATACAAAAATTAATTCAAGATGGATTAAAGACTTAAATGTAAGACCTAAAACCATAAAAGCCCTAGGAGAAAGCCTAGGTAATACCATTCAGGACATAGGCATGGGCAAAGACTTCATGACTAAAACATCAAACGCAATGGCAACAAGGCCAAAATTGACAAATGGGATCTAATTAACTAAAGAGCTTCTCACAGCAAAAGAAACTATCAGCAGAGTGAACAGGTAACCTACAGAATGGGAGAAAATTTTTACAACCTATGCATCTGACAAAGGGCTAAAACCCAGAATCTACAAAGAACTTAAACAAATTTACAAGAAAAAAATCAAACAACCCCATCAAAAAGTGGGCAAACTATATGAACAGACACTTCTCAAAAGAAGACATATATGCAGTCAACAAACAGAAAAAAAGCTCATCACCACTGGTCATTAGGGAACTGCAAATCAAAACCACAATGAGATACCATCTCACGCCATTTAGAATGGCGATCATTAAAAAGTCAGGAAACAACAGATGCTGGAGAGGAAGTGGAGAAATAGGAACACTTTTACATTGTTGGTGGGAGTGTAAATTAGTTCAACCATTGTGGAAAACAGTGTGGTGATTCCTCAAGGATTTAGAACCAGAAATAACATTTGACCCAGCAATCCCATTACTGGGTATATACCCAAAGGATTATAAATCATTCTACTATAAAGATACATGCACACATATGTTTATTGCAGCACTGTTCACAATAGCAAAGACTTGGAACCAACCCAAATGCCCATCAATGATAGACTGGATAAAGAAAATGTGTCACATGTACACCATGGAATACTGTGGAGCCATAAAGAAGGATGAGTTCATTTCCTTTGCAGGGACATGGACGAAGTTGGAAACCATCATTCTCAGCAAACTAACACAAGAACAGGAAACCAAACTCTGCATGTTCTCACTCAAAAGTGGGAGGTGAAAAGTGAGAACACATGGATACAGGGAGAGGAACATCACACACTGGAGCCTGTCGGGGGTTGGGAGGCTAGGGGAGGGACAGCATTAGGAGAAATACCCAATGTAGATGATGGGTTGATGGGTGCAGCCAACCACCATAGCACGTGTATACCTGTGTAACAAACCTGTACATTCTGCACATGTATTCCAGAACCTAAAGTACAATAAAAATAAAAATAAAAGCAATTAATGTGATAACTATTTTAGTCTTGACTACATCTTTTGTTGTTGTTATCGTGAGGAATAGTGAGAGTTGGTCTTATCTGCTTCACTGTTAGACACCAGGCTTGCATGGCAAGAGTGCAGAGGCAGTGTTCAAAGGGACAAAAGGACAAAAGGAGGTCCAGTCACCACTTATTCATCAGCTGCAACTGTGGATCTAACCAGCATCCTGGTGCTCATTCTTCTTCACAATCAAAATAGTTGTCTATACCCTCAGCCTCCACCACTTCATCAATGTTTCATTCGTAGCATTCCATTATGTCTTCATAACGGAAGTCAGGACCACAGTCCTGAGACTTCTTTACCAAGGTCACAGATCATCATTTTGTTGCTAAAGTAAGTGAATATTTTACGTTCTTTCCCCAGTTAACCTAGAACCATCATTAGCTATAATAAATATTTCCTTTTTATTGAATATACTCTCCTGTTGTTTTTTTTTTCAATCATCATAATTTCCTATTACCTTCTTGGCCTTTTTTCTTAGTTTTTCAACTCTCGTCTTATGTATGTATAGGTTACATGCCTGCAAGGGACATTTTCATACCTTCAATCTCACCACAGAGGTTGAATTAGAAATCTCCATCTGACCCAAACCTGGTCAATTAAACTATTCCAGGATTTATGTTGGTAGCAGCCATCAATGAAGAATTATGTCTTTTCTGCTGGCAGTGAGAATAATGTTAGCACCATACTGCTGGGGTTCAGAAAAATGAGACCACCTCAGTGAAAAGTAGACGAAGACTCAGTCCCAATGAATTCACTAAGTCCCTGTATATAGGTGGATCTGAAGCCTGAAGTATACTTCTGCATTTTTTCATAACATGAACCAGTACATTTTCTTGATTGTTTGAGGGAGGTTTTATTTCATTTGCAAATGAAAGTCTCTTTGATGATAGAATACCTCCCTCCCACCTACCCAGCCATCCTCACATATGTGCTCATATACGTATCTCCACACCCCTCACCCTTTGGGATTTTATTTCATTTGCAAATAAAAGAGTCTTTGATGATAGAATACTTCCCTCCCACCTACTCACCCATTCCCACATATGTGCTTATATATGTATCTCCACACCCCTCACCCTTTGTTTGGACTGCAGGCTCCGTAGAAATAATTTTCTCTTAGAGATCTTAGTTTAGATGTCCACTAGCATCACACATTAAACATGTCCGCTTTTTATTCACCCAATTTCCCAACTCAAAACTTGAGCACGATCTTTGACTCTTTCCTCTCCTTAGCCCACCCTCATATCCACATCAATCATCCAATCCTATTAATCTACTCCTAGATTGCTCCTTGTGCCAACTAATTGTCTTCATTCTCACTGCCCAATAGAGGGTACACCACTATTTCTTCACTGGATTACTCTTTCAGTGCAACTGCCTTCAGGCTATCCTTTGTGTTAGAGCCATAGTCATTTGTCCAAAGTACAAATCTCGCTATCGCATTCTGTTTAAGACTTTATATGCTTCCCCACAGGCCACAGAGAACCATGAACCCAAATTCTCTAATGTGGCTCAGAGGTTTTTTTATCATCTGCTGTCTCCTCACCTCTAACCTTAAATTCTGTTATTGCCTCCACCTACACAATCATCTTACACACATCATGCTACTTTTAGTCCCTTAAATGGGCCATGCTTTCTCTGTCCTCGGAGACTGTTATGCTATTTCCTCTGCTTTAGAATACTCTTCTCCACTGCTACACCTGCTGGGATTCTACACATCCATAGGAAAATTTCTTCTCCCTGAGTTTTCACTCTTGTAGGACAACTTCCATGACTGAATTGTGCCAAGACCAGCTCGGTCAGGGAGACCCTAATGCAGTGGCACTAGAGGAATTAAAGACACACACAGAGAAATATAGAGGTGTAAAGTGGGAAATCGGGGGTCTCACAGCCTTCAGAGCTGAGACCCCCGAACAAAGATTTACCCACGTATTTATTAACAGCAAGCCAGTCATTAGCATTGCTTCTATAGATATTAAATTAACTAAAAGTATCCCTTATGGGAAATGGAGGGATGGGCCAAAATGAATAGTTGGGTTGGGCTAGTTATCTGCAGCAGAAGCATGTCCGTAAGGCACAGATGGCTCATGCTGTCGTTTGTGGTTTAAGAACGCCTTTAAGCGGTTTTCTGAGGGCAGGCCAGGTGTTCTTTGCCCTCATTCCGGAAAACCCACAACCTTCCAGCATGGGCGTTATGGCCATCATGAACATGTCACAGTGCTGCAGAGATTTGGTTTATGGCCAGTTTTGGGGCCAGTTTAAGGCCAGATTTTGGGGGGCCTGTTCCCAACAGAAATGAATGTCTTCTCTGTGTGTCTTTAGCTCCTGAACCACCTTTACACGTTGCTATTTTAATTGCCTGTTTATGTTATCGTTATTGATTTCTCTCACCTACTCTGAATGCAAACCACTTTAGAACAAGGATCTCAGTGCCTACAATGGTGCTGCTTCAAAACTACTTGTGTAAATGAGTAAATGAACAGTGATTGAATAATCAGTTATGCCATAAAATTGGCATAGATTGAGTTTTTTGTTTACATAACTATATAAGCCTCTCTCTGATATTATAAGCAGCTCAGGCATGAACAAAAGTAAAATAAAAAAAATAATAATAGAGTGTTTTGATAGAGGAATTTTAGCTCTTTCTTGAAACTTTTTCACTTTCCCAAACTCATTTGATTGATGTTACATGTGAAATTAGGGAAAGGTTTATATCAAGAAAAATGAGGGCATGCCTTTAACTTTCCAAATATATTTTATTATCAAAACACAGACCTTTTGACCCCAGTTTACATATTCATTTTTAATCTTAAAATAATAAAATTACACAAGAGCTAGGTTGATAGTTCATGAAGAAACTTATGCTGCTCTATGATAACTGACTAGGTGCTTTACACAAGATATCACAGTGGAGAAGCTGACCCGATAAGCCCTGATGTGAGAAGAAAAGGAAATAGAGCAAGAGGAGAAATAAAGGACACTCTGGAAAGCATCGAGGTTTCACAGTAAAATAAGACAGTCTCCTTGCTTTTCCTGACCTCTCCTCACCCCACCACCAACATACATGGCCTGTTGTTAAAATATTACTGCTTGGTTACCAAGTATGGTTTCAGTAATTGGGTTTCTTGGCAAAATAAAGTATCAGACATAAGGAAGAGAAAATGTAGCAACAAATCAGCAAATTGCTAAAGCCTATCTTCTGTGAATCTGCTTTTTCTCCCTGCCAATCCATTTTTCCTAAGAAAGTCAAAGGAATATTTTAAGAATTCAAAACTGATCAGATTGTACGTCAAACCTTTTAACATCTTCCCATTACCGTTGGGATAAGGCCCTAAATCCACAATATGCCTATTAGTCCTACACAACCTACCTTCTGCTGGCTGCTCTGTGTTGATCAAATATCCCTTCCCTGGTCTCTTTCCATATTCTGGCCAATATGGAAAAATTTCACTTTTTTGAAGGCACCACGCTCTTTCCTGGCTGAAACCTTTTGTACATGCTCTGATTTCTACCTAAAGCAGTTTGACACCAACCTCCCTATTTGCTTAATTGAATCTTACCTACCCATTACATCTCAGCTCATCTCACTTTCTCAAAGTCTCTTCTAAGCTGTCAGAGTGGCTTATGTCACTTTCACCTTGGTTACTCCCTTCCAATGACCTTGACCCTTTTGGGGAATGCTTATCACTCTTAACAATTTCCTTATTAGATTATAAACTCCATGAAGACAGAGTGTGTCTGCTCATTTTCATTGCAGCTCTGTTGACTAGCACAGTGCCTTACAACTACTGGTGGTTAATAAATGTTTGTTGAATCAATAAGTGCATCATTGGGAGGAAGGGAATTAGACACGTATGTAATTCACATATTAGCTAAGCCTGCTGAGCCTCAGTAATGTTTTGTCATCAATTGCTTTGGCACTAACCAAGCCAAATTTCCTAATCTGTGTTCCAATACATCTTGTCTCATGGCTCACTAAAAATGTTATTTAAATTTTACATATCCTTATAAATGTCTTTTAACAGCTTTTCTTCTATGTTACTAAATATTCTTTAGCTACAAAAATGCATGCACTGACAACTTTAAGACCATGTAAAATCACTAGCCCTGGATGCTCAAAACCTTTTATAATTGTGGCCACATAGCCCATCTCAAAGGTACGTCCTCTTCCATTTTATTGGCACACTTTTTAAGCACAATTTAAAATCATCCTGTATATTTCTGCTCCATCATTCTGTGTAATAGCTCTAGTTTCTGATAGCATATAGCCTCAAACAAAGATATCAAGGCTCACTTGAAAACCAGCCTCACCAGAGAAGTTTAGAAAAAGAGTGTTGTCTTGCCAGGCAGGGTGGCTCTTGCCTGTAATCCCAGCACTTTGGGAGGCCGAGGCGGGAGAATCACCTGAGGTTAGGAGTTCGAGACCAGGCTGGTCAACGTGGTGAAACCCCATCTCTACTAAAAATAGAAAAAAAGTAGCCGGATGTGTTGACAGGTGCCTGTAGTCCCAGCTACTCAGGAGGCTGAGGCAGGAGACCTGCTGGAACCCAGGAGGAGGAGGTTGCAGTGGGCCAAGATTGCGCCACTGCATTCTAGCCTGGGGAACAGAGCGAGGCTGCATCGCAAAAAAAAAAAAAAAAAAAAAAAAAAAAAGAAAAGAAAAAAATCTTGTCTCTGCAGATGTGTCAAAGTAGTAACTTTAATCAATTACCTCATGCCTGCTACACACCCTCTTCCCTTCAGGAAGGAGTCCAGTTTCTTAAGAATTTGCAAATCTGGTTGGGTTAATCCCCAATTTCCAGCCTGGTCCTTTTACTTTTAATTTTTAAAAACTACTTACATAATTTTAAAAAGTATAATAAGGCTTATATAGAAAATTTGGTTTATCTGTTCTTTCTAATAACCTACCTCTTTGTTTTTTCCAGGATATTTTTGTTCAAATTTATCTTCCAACTACTCTTTTAGGTTTTTTTATTCATGGTTCTTTATTTTTTAATTTCCAAGTGCTAGCTTTTGTTGTATGAATCTTCCTTATTACTTCCTATTTTTATGTAATATAATTTCTTTTTGTTTCTCTTCAATTACATTTTTCACAAAAAGTTTTCTTCTGTTCATTACTTTTGTTTAAATTTCATACTTTTTTTTTTGTCTTTTTCATGTTTGTTTGTTTGTTTGTTTGTTTTGAGATGAAGTCTTGCTCTGTCACCCAGGCTGGAGTGCAGTGGTGTGATCTTGGCTCACTGCAACCTCCATCTCCTGGGTTCAAGTGAGTCTCCTACCTCAGCCTCCCAAAGTGCTGGGATTACAGGCGTGAGCCACCACTCCCGGCCCCATACTGTTTATTTTTATCTTTACTTTGCTAGAGAGTTTCCTCTGATGTTTGGTGATCATTGGCTGTCCATTCATCTTTAAGAATGGCTGAAAAGCTGACTGGGAGTTTAGTGTCTAAAGGCAGACTTGTTTACTCTGGGCTTCATCATAGTGTGATCTGGATGGGCTGTTTCTTTGAAGAACAAACACAAAGACTGTTGATATCTGCAGATTCCTCTTCATATGCTGGACAGTTATTCAGGGAGGAGTCATACAATGTCCTGCCTGGAGGGAATAAGAGACTGTCTATTAGCTACACATTCATAACTAAATAAGTCAAAGAAGTCCACTGTTTATATTAGAGTTTTACTTTGTTTGCCTATATCTATTGTGATATCTTTGTCTTCATCTTTATATGATGCCACTAGTTTTTGACCTTTATAGAAAATAAATTAATCCTTTACTGGAATATAGGGGGTAATTTCCTTAGTGTGAGGACTATAGGAGTGAATCTAGGGTTTGAGCTGCTGTTTATATAGGTTCTTGAACAATCTTCCTCTTTTCAGATCCAGTTGTATCCTGCCCCATGTCAGTGTAACTGTTATTTCCAGTTCCTGAGCTTTGCTGGTCTTCCTCATTATGACTAGCTTACTTTAGAGGTTTCCACTGGCTAAACTTCAGCTTTCTCTGGTCTGTTACATCTGTCATCTCTTGTCCATTTCACTTCAGCTTTTTCCTGTGTACATTGCCATTGCTGGCTTGTGGCATTTCTGAGATCCTTTTATGGCCACTTTAGTATGGTTTTAGAGAAAATACAGGAGTTTGTGGTCAATCTAGCATAGTAATCAGAACTTCGTAACTTGATTCTTTACAGGAGAGTTCCTTAGACTCATACCAATACATTTACTTAATTCTGATTAAACCAGTTTTACTTAAAATATTCTGATTCCAAAAAGTCAACCAAGGACAATCTCATAGTTATTTTTAATATTTTCCTCTAAGCAATGGTATTCATAGCACCACCATAGCTTGTCCAGGTCAGAATATGCTTTCCAACATCATGACTAAAATACTTGGACATAAACACACTTCTAAACAATCCACGGGTCAAAAAGGCATTCTCAAGGGGAATTTTTAAAAAATACATTGAACTGAATGAAAATGAAAGTAAAACATATTATACTTTGTGGGATGGTGTTAAAACAACGCTGGGAGGAAAATTTATAGCACTGGAGTCTCACATTGGAAAAGAAGAAAAGTTTCAAATTAACAATAAGCCCCCACCTTAGGAAACTAAAAAAAGAAGAGCTAGATAATCCAAATCAGGCAGATGAAAGAGCGTAATAAATATAACAGTAGAAAGTAACAAAATTAAAAGTATAAAAGATAGAAAAAATCACTGAAACAAAAAGCTATCTCATTGAAAAGATTAATAAAATTGTCAAAACTCTAGCAAGACTAACCAAAAAAAAAAAAAAGAGGGACACAAATTGCCAATTTCAGGAATAAAATACGGGTTATTACTACAGACCCTGATGACATCAAAAAATAAAGAAATTCTACAAATAGCTCTACCCATATATATTTGAGTACCTATGTTCGTCTAAATACACAGATTACCACAATTTGCCAATATGAATTACACTATTTAAGTATCTCTATAACTGCAAAGAAATTGTATTTGTGATTTTAAAATGTCCCAAAAAGAAATCTCTAGGCTCAGGAGGTTTCACTAGAGAATTTTACCAAACATTTAAAGACATAACACTGACACCATGCCTTCCAAAAAATAGAGTAAGAGAAAATACTGATAATTATTTTATGATGCCAGTATTACTCTGACAGCAAATCCAAAGATAGTACAAGAATAACAAAAAAGAACAAAGACTAGAGATCAATATTCCTCATTATACAGATTTTTTTAAATCCCCAAATGAAATATTAGTTTGGCAAATTAGCAAACCAAATCCAACAGTGTGTATAAAAATTATACAACATGACTAATAGAATTTATTTTAAGCAAAAAAGCTACTTCAATATCCAAAATTAAGTTATTGTAATCAACTATGTAAACAAACTAAGGAAAAAATTCACATGACCATATCAATTGACGCCTAAAAGAATGCTTGAAAATATTCAACACTCACTCATAGTAAAAACTCTTAGAAAACTAGAAAAAGTATATTAGCTTGCTAGAGCTGCCATAGCAAAGTACCATAGTGAGAGGCTTAAACAACTAAAATGTATTGTCTTCACATTTCTGGAAGCTAAAATTCTATGATCAAGGTATTAGCAGAGTTGGTTCCTTTGGAGGGCTGTAATGAAGAATCTGTTGTGTGTCTCTCACCTAGCTTCTGGTAGTTTGCTGGCAATCTTTGCTATTCATTGGCACATAGAGGTATCTCCCTGATCTCTGCCTTTATTGTCACACAATGTTCTCCCTGTGTGTCTTTCTCCAAATGTCCCCTTCTTATAAGGACACTAATCATATTGGATTAAGGGCCTACATTGGATTAGGGGTCCCTAATTCAGTATGACCTCTCTTATTTTAGCCAATTCAATCTAAAATGCTCTGTTTTCAAATAAGATAACATTCTGAGATACTGGGAGTTAGGAGTATGAAAATTTTTTGAGGACACAATTCAATCTATAACGGAAGGAAACTTTTTCAACTTGTGAAGATACATCTACAAAACCTAGAGCTGTCATCGTACTTAATCATTGAAAGACTGAATACTTTCTCTCTGAGTGACAACAATACAAAAATGTTTGTTCTTACAAATACTATTCAATATAGTACTATAAATTGTATTCAATATTAAAAATCAATAAAAGGAGATAGTAGGCATGCAAATTGTCCCTATTTATAGATGACATGATCATCTACATTTTCAAAACCCTCCTTGTTCAGCAAGGTCAACGTCAGAGGATGCAAGATCAATATACAACAAAACTCAATTGTATTACTGTATATCAGGAATGAACATATTGAAACTGAAATTAAAAATATGATATTATGTAAAGTTGCTCAGAAAATGAAATACTCAGGTGTATATCTAAGATAACATATATAGGACTTGTACACTGAGGAAAAACACAAAATGTTGATGATAGAAATAAAGAATATTTAAATAAGTGGAGAGATATACTATGGTTATGAATTGTGAGACTCAATATAATAAAGATGTCAATTGACCTCAATTATAACTTGTTTCATTTATAACATACTCATTACTCATGTACGGTAATACATTTGATTTATGTTGTGTAATGATCTTGCCTCCTGTGACCTTGCTGAACTCACTAATTAAATTTTGGAGTTTCCTTTTTTATGTAGATGATCATGTCATATATAAATAGGGACAGATTAGTATTGAAGATAGCTGAAAATTGTAATTTAATGTAATTTCTATCAAAATTCCAGCAAAATTTCTTAATAGACATGAACAAGATTTTTGTAAAATTAATATGAAAAGAGAAAGGAAGTGGAATAGCTACATCAGTTTTATAATTTGAAATAAGAAGATTGACTCTTATTTTAAGATCTCCAATTTAAGATCAGTTGTATTGCTGCAATAATCAAATCTGTGTGGATATAATGTGTACTGAAAGATGGTTAGAAACATAGATCATTGGAACAGGTCAGTGCACTCAGCAATATCCCACACAAGTGCAGCCAACAGATTTTTGACTAAGGTACAAAAACAATATAATGGAGAAAGGATAGCCTTTTCAGCAAATGGTGCAGGAGCAATCAAATATACATGTAACCCAAATCTAAACTTAACCTAAATCTAAACCTCACACCTTACACAAAAATTAATTCAAAGTAGATCATAGATTTAAATGTATAATGTAAAACTTTAAAATGTTTTTAAAGAGAGAACTTTGGAGAAAATCTTTAGGACCTAGACTTGGTAAAGAGTTCTTAGATACAAAAAGCATGATACATTAAAAAAAAGACAAATTGGACTTCATCAAAAATTTAAAACTTCTATTCTATGAAAGACCATGTGAAAAGAGTGTGAATACCACCCACAGAGTGGGAGAAAACAGTTGCAAACCACGTGTCTTACAAAAGACTCATATCTATAATGTATTAAAAAACTCTAAAAACTTGAAAATAAAAAACACAAACGGTCCAATTAGAAAGTGGACATGAAAAAACATCTTACCAAAAAGCATATACAGGTGTCAAATAAGCACAGAAAAATATTCAACATCAATAGCCATCATAGAAATACAAATTAAGAACATGAGCACCATTACACACTTACCAATGCCGCTAAAATTAAAACTAATGACAATGCCAAATGCTGGTGAGGATCCAGACAGGTTGAATCTATCATATATTGCTGACTGTAACACAAACTGTATAGTCACTATGAAAATTATTTTGTCAGTTCCTATTACTAATATTAATTTATTGTTATTAATTATATATTATTTTTTTTCAATTAAACATATACAAATAATGTGCCCTAGTGATTGCATTGTTGAGCTTTTTAGCCCATCAAAAAAAAAAAAAAACTTATATTGATAGCTACTTTATTTGTAATAGCCAAAAACTGTAAAAACAAAAATGTCCCCAAATTGGCAAACAGATAAACAAACTATGGTACATCCATACCATGGAATACTACTCTGCAATCAAAAGGAACAAATTATTGAATACACAACAAATTGTGTTACTGAAACACTAGGGGTTTAGTTTAGGTTCTGCTGCTCACCACATGGAAAGCCAACCACTGAGACAATTATTGCCAAGACAGAAGGCTTTAATCAGGTGCTGCAGCTAAGGAGACAGATCAGTCTCAAATCCATCTCCCTGACTAACTAAAATTAGGGGTTTATAAAGCTGGGAATAAATATAACTATGTGTGAGAAAACAGGAACTTGGGAGGGTTAAGAAAGCAATCATGATGAATGAGGTGCCTAGGGTCTCATTTTCTGGATGTGATGTTCTAGTGAGTTTCAGTTCTTTGATACTTTTTGAGAGGCCTGGGAGTCCTGTCCTGAAGAAGGGACTCAGGTAAGACAAATATATGTTTTACACTTTAAGACCAGAAGGGTCAGTTTCTATGTTTATACAAAAAGACCTGTCTTTGGGACTATTGGGTTGATTTTCATTTGAATGAGTTTCAAGGGCATTATATTGGGTGATAAAAGACAGTCTCAAAAAGTCACATACTGTACAATTCCACATATATAACACTCTTAAAATTATGTAACTATAAAGATTAAATTAGTGGTGTTCAAGGATTTGAAATTGTAGTAAGGAAGATGATGAGTGGGAGTATACAAGGATAAAATAATACTGTGCTTTTATTTGCAGTGGTAGCTAAAGAAATACAACACACAATTAAAACAAACAGACTGAAGACAGACATGAAACTCTATACATACATTGTACTAATGTCAATCTCCTGAGTTTAATATTTTACTTTGATTATATAAGATGTTTATATAAGATGTAAACATTGTGAAAACCTGGGTGAAAGGTACATGGGTCCTCCCCATACTAGCTTTATAATTTCCTATGAATCTATCATTATTTCAAAATAAAATGTTAAAAAATATATGATAACTGAGGAGGGGGTATGTGGGGATATGGATAAAATAAGACTGACCTTGGGCTGGGTGTGGTAGCTCACACCAGTAATCTCAGCATTTAGGGAGGCTGAAGGCGGAGGATCGCTTGAGCCCAGGAGTTTGAGACCAGTCTAGGCAACATAGCAAGACCCTATCTCTCAAAAATAATAATAAAGAATAATAATAATAATTTAAAAGACTGCTTTCAAGTTAATTATTATTAATGCAGACAGATAGATACAAGGGGGTTCATTATATATTATTCTATTTAATTTTGTATATATTTAGAATTCTTCAAACTAAAAAGTTAAAAAACAAAAATTTTTTAAAAGCAGGAACTATTTATTTATTTGTGTGCCCCTAAGAAACCAGGATAAAATCTTCATATGGTAGGTCCTTAAAAGTATTTATTGAATAAAATCAGCCTTTTCAGTCTGATTTTCTTCTTTAAAAAGAAAAAGAAATTTTTTTTTATCACCCAGGGTCATTGTAAGAGTTAAAAATCAATATGTATTAGTATCACACACACACACACAATAAACAAGGCACCAATGAGTTGTGAGACAACTTCTAATGAACTAATCTACATGTATTTAGGATGTTTAAGAGAAGGAAGGACAGAAAAAAATTTTTTAAAAATAATGACCTAGGTTTTTGAAATTTAATGGAAACTCTAAAATGATACTTCAAAGAGGCTCAACAAGCTAAAGCATAAGAAATATAAAGAAAAACAAAACAAGGTTCTTAACAGTCATATATCTCAAAGCTAGTGATAAAAATAAAATATTAGAAGCAGCCAGAAACAAATGACATGTTACCTACAAAGGAATAAAAATAAGATTGTCACAAATAGAAATAATGCAACCAAGAGGACAGTGGAGCAATATTTTTAAAGTAGTAAAAGGAAAAAAACACAAATTTGTCCACCTAGAATTCATATGTATTGAAAATATCTTTCCAAAATGAAGATGACATACAAAATCTGAATAGATTTATCACCAAAGACCCACACTACCAGAAATGTTAAAGGAATGCCTGTAGACAGAATAAAAATGATATGAGCTGGAAAAACTAATGTACACAAAGGAATAAAGAGCACCAGAAGTGGTAACTATACAAGTCAACATATAGTTTTCATACTATTTAAAGTCTTTAAAAGATAATTGACTGACTTATTAAACAAATATAAAACAATGCATCATGGGTTGATAATGTGTGTATTATCAGATACATGTGTATCATTGCCAGATTGGA
Source organism: Macaca nemestrina (assembly GCF_043159975.1). Classification (NCBI taxonomy): domain Eukaryota; kingdom Metazoa; phylum Chordata; class Mammalia; order Primates; family Cercopithecidae; genus Macaca; species Macaca nemestrina. The sequence goes on along the minus strand of NC_092134.1, from coordinate 44,451,551 downwards.
TAAAAAAGCAAGACCTAGTCATATGCTGTCAACAAGAGACCTGCTTTAAATATAAAGACACAGAGAAGTGAAAGAAGAAAGAATAAGAAAAAAATCACATCATGAAACTCTAATCGAATCTATGCTGAAGTAGCTATATTAATACGAAGGCAAATATTTCAGGACAAAGAATATTACCAAGATAAAAGAGGGACACATTATCATTATAATTAGTTGGATTCATCAAGGGAATATATCAATCCCAAAAGTATATACAGCTAATAATATAGTTGAAAAGTACTTGAAGCAAAACTGATTGATCAAAGGATAAATGGAAAAATTTATCATTATAGTTGGAGATTACAACATTGCTCTCTTAGCAACTGTTAGAAAGAGGAAACAGAAAATCAGTATGTACATTAAAAACTTGAATAGCACAATCAAACCAACCTGACCTGATTGAGATTTATAGAACACACCACCCAATGACAACAGCCTATATTATTTTTTTCAAGTAGACATGTAACCTTCACCAAGATAGTTCATATTATGGGCTATGACTTAAGACTAAATATATTTAATAATATTAAAAGCATAAAAAACTGCAATTGCTACTAAAAATTAATAACTGGAAGTATCAAAAATTTCCCTAATATTTAGAAAGCTAACACACAAAAGAGAAATTGGAACACACAAATTTAAATGGTAATAAATATACAACATATCACAATTTTGGGGAAGTTACAAAAGACCAACTTATAAGAAAATCAATGGCCTTAAAGGTTGTATTTTTTTTAAAAAAAAGAAGAAAGTTGAAAATTAATTAATTAAATTTTTACTTTTAGAAACTAGGTCAAATTTTTTTTAAAACAGCAGTTGAAATCCAACATATTCAGAAGGAAGGAAATTATAGAGATAAGAGCAGAAAAACACTGATTAAAAAACTTTATGAATTTAAAATTAAAGAAAGAAAAACAACAACAAAAACTATAGAGAAAATTAATAAAACTGAAAAGTAATTTTTAGAACAGATTGATAAGTGGGTCAACAGTAGGCTGGTAAAAAAAAAGAGAGAAAACACGAACTACCATTATTAGAAATGATTACACATCCTAAAGATATTAAAAGATAAGTGAATGCTTTGAACTTTATGATGACATATACGATAACTTAGGGCAAATTCCTGAAAGACACAGCTATCAGAGTTCGTCCAAAAAGAAACGTATCAACTGAATAGACTGATAACTCTTTTTTTTGAGATGAAGTTGCCTAGACTGGAGTGTAGGAGTGTGGTGACTCCATCTTGACTCACTGCAACCTCTGCCTCCCAGGTTCAAGCAATTCTCCTGTCTCAGCCTCCCCAGTAGCTGAGACTACAGGAAGACACCACCACACCTGACTAATGTTTGTATTATTAGTAGAGCCAGGGTTTCAAAATGTTGGCCAGGCTGGTCTCAAACTCCTGACCTCATGTGATCTGCCCACATCAGCCTCCCAAAATGCTAGGATTACAGGCATGAGCAATTGTACCCAGCCTAGACCTGTAACTCTTAAAGTTTAGCAATATTACATAACCTAGTAATATATCAAAGGGAAAATATATATAACCAAGTGTTATTTACCCAAGCAATACAATGTTGTTTCAACATTGGAAAACTAGTTAATGTAATTCACTTATTAATCATCTGTATAGATGCAGAAAAACCATTTGACAAAATTCAATATTCATTCATGATTTAAAAAAAAAAAAAACTCTTGCTAAATAGAGAGTAGATAAGAAATTATTCCACATGACAAAGGGCTTTTTGAGAAACCTACAACTAGCATCATACCTAATGTGGAAAGAGAATATTTTCCCCTTGATTAGTAAAGATAGTAAATATGCCCCCTTTACTCCACTTCTTTCCTACATTTTACTGAAAGACATACCCAGGGTAATAAGAAAAACAAAATGCATATACATTGTAATGGAGGGATAAAGTCTTTATTTGCTGAAGATGTGTTTGATTATGTAAAATATCCTAAGGAGTCTATAAAAGGGCAAAAAATGTTTAAGTAAATTTAACAATTTACTTCTAGATTCAAAATCAATATTCAAAATCAATTGTTTTTCTATCTGTTAGCAAGGCATAACTGAAAATGATGTTTAGAAAATAATACCGCTTAAAATAGCATAAAAATATGAAATACTTAGGGACACATATAACAAAATATATTCAAATTCTATACATTAAATACTAGAAAACATGGCTGACATTAGTTTAAAAGGACAAAAATAACTGAGAAATACTGTTTTTTTGGAGGTTTAGTATAGTTAATATTCTAATTTTTTTCTAAAATGGTCTATAGAATAAATGCTATTTCAATTTTAAAAATCTATCAGAATTTTTTCTTGCAGAATTTTACAAGGTTATTCTGAAATTTATATGAAAATTCTAAAAAAGTAGAATAGCTTAAGTGATTCTGTAAAATAATACAATTGGAAAATCTGTATGACATAATTCCAAGGTTACTATAAAACTTTAGTAATTAAAACAGCATGATACTGGCATTAGTATCAATATATAAATCAATGAAATAAAAGAGAAATCAAAAATCTCAACAAAGGAGCCAGAGTAGTTAATGGGCAAAGGACATCTTTTTTCAACAAATAGTGCTGAAAAAATTGAATATTTCCATGCAAAGAAAAAAAAAAACCTTGACCCTTATTTCATATCAAATATACAAATAACTCAGGATGACTTTAGGCCTAAATATACAAATTAAAACTAAGAATTCTAGAATAAAACAAGGATAAAATCTTTGTGACCTTAGGTTATGCAAAAATTTTTTAGATGTGCTACAAAATATATAAATCATGGAAGAAAAAAATGTTAAATTGAACTTTATTAAAATTACAACTTTTGCTTTTCTTTTCTTTTTTTTTTTTTTTTTGGAGACGGAGTCTCGCTCTGTCACCCAGGCTGGAGTGCAGTGGCCGGATCTCAGCTCACTGCAAGCTCCGCCTCCCGGGTTCACGCCATTCTCCTGCCTCAGCCTCCCGAGTAGCTGGGACTACAGGCGCCTGCCACCTCGCCCGGCTAATTTTTTGTATTTTTAGTAGAGATGGGGTTTCACTGTGTTACCCAGGATGGTCTCGATCTCCTGACCTCGTGATCCACCCGTCTCGGCCTCCCAAAGTGCTGGGATTACAGGCTTGAGCCACCGCGCCCGGCCAACTTTTGCTTTTCAAAAAACAATGTTAAAGAAACTGGAAAGGTAAACCAAAGGCTAGTAGAAAGTATATGTGAAACATATGCCTGGAAAATATTTGTGTCTAGATAATAAATAACTACTACAACTCAACACCTAAAAGACAAAAGTATGAAAAAAATACATAAAGATTTTAACAGACATTTCTCAGACAAAGGCATATGAAGGCAAATAAGCACCAAACAAAATTGTTCAATATCAATAGTCTAAAATTAAAAAGAGTAACAATACCAAATGTTGGTAAGGATATGGAAAAACTGGAATACCCATACATTGGTGGTGGGAATGCAAAATGGCACAGCCACTTTGGAATACAGTAATCTTATTTTTTACATATTTACCTGAGAGAAATGAAAGCATACGTTCTCATAAATATTTATATTTGTATTATCTGAAAATTGGAAACAATTCAAATGCCCAATAACTAGTGAATGGATAAGCAAATTGTAATAGAGCCATACTTTGGAATAACTACTCAGTAACAAATAGGAACAATCTACTGATGTATGCAACAGTATTGATGGAACTCAGAAGCATTATACTTGGTGAAAGAAGCCAGATGTAAATACTGCATGATGTATATTTCCATTTATTTGAATTCCAAATAATACTGTGCTTTTAATCTGTGTTGTTTGTCTTTGTATAGTCTGCAGATGCAGTTCTTGACTCCTGTGAGAAGTAGCTCACCATGACAAAGCTCCCCTTGCTTTTATCTCTTTGCAAATCAGAGAAGGGGGACATGTTGGGAGCAAGCCCCCCAAAATCTGGCCTTAAACTGACCCCAAGACTGGCCATAAACAAAATCTCTGCAGCACTGTAACATGTTCATAATGACCTTAATGCCCATGCTGGAAAGTTATAGATTTATGGGAATGAGGGCAAGGAACACCTGGCCCGCCCAGGGTGGAAAACCGCTTAAAGGCATTCTTAAGCCACAAACAATAGCATGAACAATCTGTGCCTTAAGGGCATGTTCCTGCTGCAGTTAACTAGCCCAACCTATTCCTTTAATTTGGCCCATACCCTTGTTTCCCATAAGGGATACTTTTAGTTAATTTAATATCTATAGAAACAATGCTAATGACTAGTTTGCTGTTAATAAACATGTAGGTAAATCTCTGTTTGGGGCTCTCAGCTCTGAAGGCTGTGAGAACCCTGATTTCCCACTTCACACCTCTGTATTTCTGTGTGTGTGTCTTTAATTCCTCTAGTGCCACTAGGTTAAGGTCTCCCCAACCGAGCTGGTCTCAGCATCCCATGACTACAGATATATATATCTGTATGCTTATAATATATACATCAAATTTGCAGTGTCCAGAGGCTGAAGATTAGGAGACAGGACAAATTGCAAATTGCAAAGGCGCATGAGGAAACCTTTTCAAGTGATGGAAACTTTCTATACCATGATGGTCCTGGTGTTACATAACTATATACAGTTTCAAAATTCATCAAATTGTACACTAAATATAGATTAATTGTATTACATTTAAATTATACTTCAATTACATACACACACTAAACATATTTATATTTACACTTCTTGGTAGCAGTGCATAGGATGGATGGGATTGGAATAAAGACTAATGGTAGAGAAGTCACTTAGGTCATTGCAGAAGTCAAGGTATTCTGGTGATCCTGAAATAAAGCAGTTGTAGAGAAAATGGGAGTAAAGAACATGAATCTGATGTTAAAGATGTTTCGGAATTTAGACTATTCCACAGAATTTGCCAGCCCCTTCTCTCTCTCTTTTCTCTTTCTCATGATAATAAGAAATCCCTCAGCTCGGTCTCAGACCATTGATCACATACCGTGGTGACATTTATAAGGAATGGACAAGAAAGAAAGAGTTTGGATACCTATGAGCCTAACATAGCCATTTTCAGTTGAAAGTAGTGAAGGATGAAGGTTGGGCACAATCACCCGTAAGCTTTTTTCATTTTATGGTTATTTGATTAGTTCCATGCATCAGGGAATTCTGGCACAGATTATGTGGAAAGAGGTTGGTTTGAAAACATCCATACATGACTTTGATTCAACCTCCCTTCCCTAACAACTTCAACTTCTGTTTTCAAAATTCAAGTTGAGAACCATTGGTATAAAATCCTGATAAGATATTCCCAGGTGAAATAGTAAGATCAGTTTTTAGATTGGTGAGTTCTTATAGGTTGCAAAGAATTCCAGTTGGCGTGTCTGCCAGGAAATAAAGATACAGAGCTCAGGAAATTGATTAGGGCTAATGATGTTAAAATGGAAGTCTTCAATGTGCAGAAAATATTTTAAGTCCCAGAAGTTGAAGAGATCATCAAGGAGATTATTAAGACTAGAGATAAGGATTGAATGCAGTAAATTATCTACAATCAAAGAGCAAGAGAGGGGTTAGCAAAGGAAACAAGTAATAGTGATAAGAGAAGTAGGGGAGAACCACAACAGTGTGATAACATATTTAATCAAAGACGGGAGCTAAAGTGTAAGCCAAAGAGGATTAAATTCACATGTACTTGATTTACCAAAAAAGGATTCCTCTACCAACATCTCTTCTGTATTAATGATGAAGGTGAAAGATCTTTTGAGTTTTTTAAAGGACCACATACATTATTTGGAAAGAGTTGAATGTGTAATAAAGAAGAATAATAATGATATTTAAAAGGGAGATTTAAACTAAGGTATTTATGCACTCAGTTTCATGTCTGTAATTTATTTCCCAAAATACTATTGATCACTGTGCTTTCAAACAGAGAAAGAACAAAACGCTGTCAATTACATTTACAGATATCTCAATTTGAACTTCATTTTAATTGTAAAATGTTGTGTCATTTGTAAACTAGTTTCAAAAAACATTTACTTTGACATAATTATATAATGACTGCTATCAGTCACCTCTTTTACAATTGTTCAATCTCAAACTTAATGTACTATAACAATCAGTAGCCTATGCATCTAAGATTCTTTATTCTTTTTTTCTCTTCCTTTTTTTTTTTTTTTTTCCCAAGAGAAATGGGGTCTCACTCTGTTGACCAGGCTGGCCTTCAACTCCTGGCCTCAAGTGATCCTCCTACCTCTGCCTCCTGAGTTGCAGGGATCACATGCATGACTCTATGTTGATATTTTTAGGTCATACTATCAAAAGTAAATAATCTCCAGAAACATCGGTAATTGTGCATATATACATAGAGGCCAAATGGTTTCCATTGTAATCTTTAGTCAAAAGAACAAACCTGCATGATCTACATAGCAACACTGAAAGCATTAACAATTAAGTTCTGTCCAAGTAAAGGTTATTTAACATCTAAATGATGCCAGGCACTGTTCTTGCCTTAAAAAGAAAAAGAAGGAATGAATAAAAGGTTGTCTCTTTCATCAAGTAGCTCACAAAATAGTGAGTAAAGCAAATAACTCACCAACTTCACAATTTGAAAGCTATTTCCATGTGTTTATACTTATTTAGTATTTATGAATTTCAAACAATACATTTTTAAGTTTCTTGGTACAGCTGATTTAAGATGGAAAGCAAAAATAAAATTAAAATGCATTTTAAAAATTAACAGGTATAAAATATAGATAATGAAATTTTCAAACTTTTTCAAATTGGTAACATTTATTTATTTGTTTTGAGGCATGGTCTCTTTCTGTCACCCAGGTGGAAGTGCAATGGTATCATCTTGGCTCACTGCAACCTCTCTGCCTCCTTGACTCAAATGATCCTCCTACCTCAGCCTCCCCAGTAGCTGGGACTATAGGTTCCATGCCACCATGCTTAGCTAATTTTTAATTTTTTTTTTTTTTTTTTTTTTTTTTTGTGGAGACAAGTTCTCACTATATTGCATAGGGTGATTTCAAACTCAAGTGATTCCCCTCCTTGGCCTGCCAAAGTGCTGGGATTACAGGTATGAGCCACCACACCTTGCTAAATTGGTAACATATTTCTGAACTTATTAAAGCTTAAGGAAAAGAGGAAGTCAAACTGTCTCTGTTGGCAGATGACATGATTGTATATTTAGAAAACCCCATTGTCTCAGCCCAAAATCTCTTTAAGCTGATAAGCAACTTCAGCAAAGTCTCAGGATACAAAGTCAATGTGCAAAAATCACAAGCATTCCTATACAACAATAACAGACAAACAGAGCCAAATCATGAGTGAACTCCCATTCACTATTGCTACAAAGAGAATAAAACACCTAGGGATCCAACTTACAAGGGATGTGAAGGACCTCTTCAACGAGAACTACAAATCACTGCTCAATGAAATAAAAGAGGACACAAACAAACAAATGGAAGAACATTCCATGCTCATGGATAGGAAGAATCAATATCGTGAAAATGGCCATACTGCCCAAGGTAGTTTATAGATTCAATGCCATCCCCATCAAGCTACCATTGACTTTCTTTACAGAACTAGAAAAAACTACTTTAAAGTTCATATGGAACCAAAAAAGAGCCCACATAGCCAAGGTAGGCCTAAGCAAAAAGAACAAAGCTGGAGGCATCACACTACCTGACTTCAAATTATACTACAAGTCTACAGTAACCAAAATAGCATGGTACTGGTACCAAAACAGAGATATAGGCCAATGGAACAGAACAGAGCCCTCAGAAATAATACCACACATCTATAACCATCTGATCTTTGACAAACTTACAAAAACAAGAAATGGGAAAAGGATTCCCTATTTAATAAATGGTGCTAGGAAAACTGGCTAGCCTTAGGTAGAAAACTGAAACTGGATCCTTTCCTTACAGCTTATACAAAATTAATTCAAGATAGATTAAAGACTTAAATGTTAGACCCAGAACCATAAAAAATCCCAGAAGAAAACCTAGGCAATACCATTCAGGCCACAGGCATGGGCAAGGACTTCATGACTAAAACACCAAAAGCAATGGCAACAGAAGCCAAAATAGACAAATGGGGTACAATAAAACTAAAAAGCTTCTGCACAACAAAAGAAACTACAATCAGGGTGAACGGGCAACCTACAGAATGGGAGAAAATTTTTACAGTCTACCCATCTGACAAAGGGCTAATATCTAGAATCTATGAAGAACTTAAATTTACAAGAAAAAATCAAACAACCCCATCAAAAAGTGGGCAAAGGATATGACAGACACTTCTCAAAAGAAGACATTTATGCAGCCAACAGATACATGAAAAAATGCTCATCATCACTGGCCATCAGAGAAATGCAAATCAAAACCACAATGAGATACCATCTCACACCAGTTAGAATGGCGATCATTAAAAAGTCAGGAAACAACAGATGCTGGAAAGGATGTGGAGAAATACGAACACTTTTACACTTTTGGTGGGACTGTAAACTAGTTCGACCATTGTGGAAGGCAGTGTGGTGATTCCTCAAGGATCTAGAACTAGAAATACCATTTGACCCAGTCTTCCCATTACTGGGTATATACCCAAAGGATTATAAATCATGCTGCTATAAAAACACATATACACGTATGCTTATTATGGCACTATTCACAATAGCAAAGACTTGGAACCAACCCAAATGTCCATCAATGAGAGACTGGATTAAGAAAATGTGGCACATATACACCATGGAATACTATGCAGCCATAAAAAGGATGAGTTCATGTCCTTTGTAGGGACATGGATGAAGCTGAAACCACCATTCTGGCAAACTATCTCAAGGACAGAAAATCAAACACCACATGTTCTTACTCATAGTGGGAATTGAGCAATGAGAACACTTGGACACAGGGTGGGGAACATCAAACACCGGGGCTTGTTGTGGGTTGTGGGGAGAGAGGAGGGATAGCATTACGATAAATACCTAATGTAAATGATGAGTTAATGGGTGCAGCACACCAACGTGGCACATGTATACATATGTAACCAACGTGCACGTTGTGCACATGTACCCTAGAACTTAAAGTATAATAAAAATAAAATAAAATAAAATAAAGCTTAAAAGTGCACTAATTTTTTTGAAACAGCCAGTGTACCTTGGGATATTTTTCCAGACTCTTTTTGTATCAGTCTAAGTTATGCTGCAGTACTAAAATCTTAGTGCCATGACACAACAAAAGTTTATTTCTTGCTCATATAAGTGCAACATGGATCACCAGGGACTCAGCTGATTATGGTTGCTCAGGGTCCCAAGCTAATGGAAACTCCTTCTTGAAACACGTCCCCTACAGTTGACCAAACAGGACAAATAGGAGTGTAGTAAATTAAACACTAAGTTCTAAAGCATTTACACTTCACATTCCAATGCCCCGAGCCAGTCACATGCCCATCCCTGTCAAAGGAAATGAGGACAGCAATTGTGCCATATTCCTGGAATATCAGAATATATGTGAATAGCCCTAACAGCTTCCAAACAACTCCTTTTCTCTTCTTCAAAAATAGCCCTCTTGCATGTGTTATATCTCCTAAGTTATCTTCTCTGATATTCCTCATATGTATGTTTTTCATTATATTTGGTGATATTTTCTCTAACCTATTCTCCATATTTCTGACTTTTTCTGTTGCACTTATTCCATTTTTTTTGGTTGTTTCTAGAATGTTTTTCGTCATAATGATATTTTTGCCTCCCTCTAATTTCATAAGTTTTATAAGAATTATTTTCATTTTTTTACATGGTCTCATGATCACTTTTTGTACACTTACATGATTCTTTTGAATTTTTTTTCATTTCTTTCTTTTAAGATAAAAACTGTTCTTTACAATTTAGTACTATAGAACTGTATGATTTAACTATTCTTGTGTTATCTAGCTGTCTTTTGCTCATGTACCTTCCCTCTGTTCTTGCTTGCTTTCAGTCTGTTTTTTTTCTCTATTGCTTTTCAGATGTAGGTCCCATGATAGTATCTTTCTGAACATTCCTGAACTTTTACGTTGAAAAGTTTGGGGATTTATTTCAAACACTACTCTCATCAAGTAAGTTATTTCCTTCACCCTAGGAGCAAATGCTCTCTTAGATTGTTAAGTGTAGCAACCTGGATCTAATAGTCTTTTAAAACTTCTTCAATCCTCCTTCCCACTGGGCTATGTCCTTTGGCAGAGAAGCTTCACCATGGACAATAGATGTGGCATGTGCACCACCATGGTTTTTCCTTTCAGTGCTCCCTGTTTTATGATTCTGGGGTCTCAAAATTGATCTAATGGAGCATTTTAATTTTAAAAATGTTGTTTATGTGGAATATAATTTGGGGGGACTTATTTCTGCATGTTCTTTTTTTCAGTCTAGGTGTGCTTCATAACATGAGGTCAGGAATTATAGCAATGTCTTGGTATTAGTGAAGATTTTTTTAATTTGTCATTATTTATTATTTTAATAGGTTTTGAAGTAGGAGGGTGGAGTAAAATTGCCTATAACCCATGGCCTTAATTACACATTTTCATATGTGTGTGTGTATGTGTTTATATATCTTCTTCACAGGACAAGTGACCTATTGAAGGCAGAGCTATTCCTTATCTTTTTCTCTCCAGCACTGAACATAGTGGGTGCTCAATAAATATTTTTTAATCAAAATGAATTTAATTTCTATATATTTTATTGTCTACTTTTGGTCACAAGGGGGATCAAGTCATTATGGAAACTTGTGTATTTCAAGATATCACCACTATTAGAAAGCCACATCAATCCATTTTGCGTTGTTTTTGGAAGAGAATCATCATTTCTTATTGCTGAAAGTCAACAGATTTATGTTTCAAGTCAATTTCTAGCGTTTATAAAAAATTTATTTCACTTCTACTAGGCAACTGAAAAACAGAAGCATTCCAAGGGGTATTATCAATCACAATATTAAATGAAAGCCTATCACTTCTAGTCAATAGCTATAGGGATTCAATTTGCCATGTATACCTATACCTATACTTGTATCAGCACTTCTTATGGTGATTATACAAGTGGTACAGACACACTGATGGCCAAGTATGGAAGAAGTTGGAGAGTTTCTTTCCTCTGATATATTAGAGTACTCCAGAGAAGTACAACCAATAGCATGGTTCTGCTACATACATATATGTGTGTGTATGTGTGTGTATATATATATATAGAGAGAGAGAGAGAAACAAGACAGGGAGAGAGGTGGAGGTGGGCAACAACATCAAAGTATGCAGGGCCCACTGGAGGCTGGAGACCCAGGGAAGTATTGTTGTTACAGTCTCAAGTCAGAAGATAATCTAGAGGTGGAGCTTCCTCTTCCTTGGGTGACTCTAGTCTTTTCTCTTTGGCCTTCAACTGATTATATGAGGATTCTCTTATTATGGCGGGTAATCTGCTTTTCTCAAAGTTTATCTATTTAAGTGTTAATCACATCTAAGAAATACCTTCACCACTACAATTAGGCTGGTGTTTAACCAAAAACTGAGTACCACAGGCTAACCAAATCAACGCAGAAAATTAGGCACCACATCTGGCATGCTTAGGAGAATTACAGAATGGCATCAATAGATCTGGCTTGAAATTCAAGTGCTGCTGAGTCACATTAAGTAAACAAGAGGATTCTGTGCTATTTTATACTATATAAATTGTCCCCTGGAGAGAAATGCAGAGGCCAAAGTCTCAAGTGGTAGTCTTTGTTGTGGTATCCAGATTTATTATGCTTAATAAATATGTTATTGTAAAAAATTCTTGATAGCTTAAGACATTCAGAAAGTAGCACATTTATGGAAAATGGCAACATCATTATTGGAGCTGAGCCTGCCTTTATCATCTTCACTCCCTCACTTTAGATGATAGATAATTTAGAACTCACTCTTGCGTATGCTTTGGTTAAATGTTGACACTTATAATGTTTCATAATCAGCCTGCAAAATGAGTCTCAATTTCACATAAGCTGAATGAGGACTAAAAATCAAGTGACAAATATTAGAATTATCCTTCCATTACACCCCCTTTGAAAAATGACACTTTGCTGCCATATGAAAGGTTCTCTAAGCTTTAATACTGAACAGAGATTTAAAAGGATTAACATCAACCACCTTCCAGTAAACACACAAAATGCATTTCAACATCTAGTATTTCATCTTTATTTGAGTACTTTCAAATTGTAATGCTCTAGTCATGTAGAAAGACTGGCTAGCATTGTCTATTACCATTCCTTCTAAGTTATTCACAGTTCCACAGTGAACTTTTTTCAGCAAGTTTTTCAGGTCTTTTGTTTCAGCTGCTGTTTTTGTCTTGCTTACATTAGTTAGTCAGATTTATGGTGCTGTATGCAGGGGTTCCCACCATGCATGTCATTATTACTAATGTGTCTCCCTTTAGCAAACTATGTTTATAACTTAGCCAATTAGTTGCTTTGCCCAACTCTTTGAATTCCTAGGCCTTACACTTCACTGAAATAGCACTTCTTATTGCCAAGGCACTTTGTAAAACACTTGACTGTATTTTCATGTATACCTATTTTTAGAGCCCACAGTGGAATTGAACAGACCTGTTTCTTGATTGTTTATTTTGCCCAGACATTTATTTGGAAGATGTTCATTCTTTTTGGGCTTCCACAGATGCCCCATTTGTTCATTCACCATCTTCCAGTGCACCAAATATGGACATGACGAGCTCGCTCACAGATGAAATAAAAGTTAACACTTTATTATCATGAAAATAGTTGTGATGTTGGTCCTGTTAATACATAAACTTTTGCTTTTAGTTTCCTCCAACTATGTGGAGTACTATCCTTCCCCTTCAATGACAAGGTATTTCTAATAATAACTTTCACATGAGTAATAATGACTCACTTTTGCAAAGGCAAAAAATGAAATGATTTTATTATCTTTAAAATAAACGATGATTGATGACAATGATGATACCATAACCCAGTTTCTTTAGGATGTCACAGATATAGTAAAATTTGAGGGATTCTGAAAACCTGCTTGCTTCAACTTGTCTCCCCATTAACCTGGTCAATGCCTCATATATTGTCTTGGGTTATTTGACATGTAAAAAAGTATATTCAGAAACTACAATGGGTTAATATTCTCATCCATGAAAGTATTGTGTCACAACTTCATGGAGCGTTCTATGATGTCTTCAGACAAAGTATAACTTCTTGGAACTTTTTGAGTGTTACCTAAATCTACTGTTTTATGGAACTCATTACATAATTCAAGTTTTGTATTTAATTGTATTACGTCTGTCTTATTCAATTTGACTGTAAAGTCCTTAAGGGTAAGGTAGATGTCTGAAGTTTTCTTTAATATGCTCCACAGTAAATAGTAAAGTATTGTGCATATTGTGGTTGCTCAAAAATCTGTTGAATAACTAGAAAAAAAGACATATTAATGTTGATTATCTTATTAGTTTAGCTAGACAATAGAGATATAGGTATAGAGATAAACATAATATGATGGTTAAAAAAAATCTAGGTTGCTGTTATGAATGTTAGTCTCCAGGCAAAGTGATAAAAATAATTGATTGAAGTAGAACTTCCTGAATGGCAGAGTAAGGATCTTGCTAAATCCTCTCCATTAAAAACAAAGAAAATTTTATCAAAATTATCAAAATTAACCATTTCGAAACTCTAGAAATTAACCAAAGGCATACAACAAAGTAGAAAATGCTTAGCAAAACGATTAGATTTTTATAACAAAAATAGAGTTGTGGCATTTTATTTTGGGGATACTTACATCCCAAACCCAGGTCCATGGCATGGTAGCTCTCCTAACCATCAGCCTTGTACCCACTGGATGGAGCTGATCCATTCTGGAGCTCTGCAAATGATACCATTCCCCAGAGTGTTATCCGTGTTTGACTATACTTAAAGTTCTCTAGAAAAGTCCCATTTCCAAGGCATTGTTGCTATTTAGCCTGACTTGGGGGGCAGCTCAACAGAAAAGCCTCATTTTCAGGTCATTGTCAAAAACAAGTACAATTATCTGCAATAATTAATATTACAACTGCTTAAGTTTGCAGTATCAGTTGGCCAAGAATTTGCAAGGAAGATCTAAGCAATGACACAACCCTAAAGGGTTTTGAAAAGCCTCAATCCATTACTAGAGATCTAGAAGTCCTAGTACTTGTATGCCTGTGTACATGCTCAGGAAAGACTGAATGGAGCACTATTTATTTATTTGTATTGGGTAACTTTGGTGAACTGTGCAAACAGCAAGTGAAAGCTAATGCAGACGTGTAAACCAATTAAACTTTGAAGGTGTGCCCTCATGTACACAGATCCCTTAGAATACTGTGTAAGATTTAGTGGCTCAAGGAAATCTTTTTCCCAATCACTGACTGATCACTAGGCTATGCTGATCTGGAGTGAATTCAATAAATACAGATTTTAAAATACAAGCAATGAAGTATATAAATTGATAGAAAAATAAATAAAAAGCAAAGTTTTCATCGGCTACACACTGTAGGGAATATTTACTCTACAGAATTAGTCTTGAAAAGTCAATAAATAAACAAGCAACAGCAGTAACAGCAGCAACAACAAAACAGCACTAATAAAAGGGAGCTTGATTCAAGAATTGCTACAATATACAGACAATTTCCATTATACAGATTTCATACTTTTAATTTCCCTACTTGCTAAAATCTATTTGTAACTCCAAAATCAATACTTGAAGTACTTTCACAGTTGTTCACATGACTGTAAATGTACAGAGTGATGAAAGGTTTGAGTACCCAATGTGCAAGTTCTTTGCTGAGATCAAAGATGACATTCTCTGCATTCTTGTTTTAGCTCTAATACAAAGATGGCCACAGGATTAAGACAGTAGTGGGGCAGCCTCAGGCAAATCACTTAACAATTGTGAACCCTGTTCCTTGTTTTCTCTTTTGCAAATTGTTTTTTAAAAATTCTATCAGGATAAATTGTTTTCTGTTAAAATTTTAATCTATGTGGTATATATAATATGTGCATGTCACACACATATATGTGTATATATGTGTGTGTATATATATACATATACATATATCCCACAGGAGCTATATTTGTATTATTGCCCATATATACATATATAGAACATATCAATATACACATAAAATATATATTTTTATATATAAATATATATGCATATATGTGTAAATATGTGTTTGTATATTTTTATGTGTATATATGTATGTATAATAAATATATATAAAATACATTATGTATATATATTTTATGTAGGTATATATATACACACATATATATACACATACATATACCTACATAAAATATATCTACATAATATATTTTATATATATATTTGTGTGTATATATGTGTATGTGTATATATATACACACATACGCACAAATACACACATACATATATCCCACAGGAGCAATAATATAATATTCTCTAATTCTCTATTCTCTAATTCAGCATTTGCAGTAACTTTATAGAGCATAACTACTGTAAATAAAGAGAATCAACTATATTATCTAAATTCTTGCTTTCAACCAAAAATCAGAACAGGAAAATAAACAGGAAAGTACAGAACATAACAGAAAAAAAAGACAAACAAACAAAGCAGTTCACATAAACAGTCTTTGAAGGAGTACAGATGCTGCACTAAAAGAAACCAAAATAAACCAGGTTCAATTTTAAAAAGTCAGCAAAGAGAGATAAATTATAGAAACACTAACCAATAGATATTTTGGACTTAGAAAATATAAGAACTGCAATGAAAAAATATGTAGAAGGGTTTAGCAGCAGATTTGACCTGGCAGAAGAATCAGTGAACTTGAAGTTAGAAGAAATAATCAGTAAACTTAAATATAAATTAATTAAGATTATTCACTCTTAGGAACAGAAAGAAAAATGAATGCAGGAAAATTAAAGCAACAGAGAACTGTGGGACACTATTAAGTGTTCCAGCATATGCATTAATGGCAGTCCTAGAAAGAAAGGAGTGTGAAAAAGAGATAAAAAGAAAAATCTTTGAAGAAATGGTGCTCCAAAACTGTTTAAATTGATTGGAAACATAAATCTATAAATCCAAAAACTCAATAAACCATCTTTGAGCAGGAAAATCTCAAAGAGCTCCAACTCAGACACATCATAGTCATAGTGCTGAATATCAGTGACATAGACAGTATCTTGAAAGCAGTAAGATAAAATAACTCAAGTGTTCCTTGATAATATTAATAACTGATTTCTCACAGAAACCAAGAGGAGCAGAAGGTGGAATAACATATTCAAAATGTTGAAAGAAAAAAACAGTCAATCAACATTATATATCTAACAAAACTAATCTTCAAAAGTGTCTTAATCCATTTTCGCATTGCTGTAAGGAGATACCTGAGATTGGATAATTTATGAACAAAAGAGGTTTAATTGACTCATAGTCCTACATGGTTGGGAGGCCTCAGGAACACACAATCATAGCATAATGCAAAGGGGACGCAAGGGCCTTCTTCACAAGGCATGAAGAGAGAGAGAGAGAGCAGAAAAAGCCCATTATAAAACCATCAGATCTTGTGAGAATTCACTCATTATCATGACAACAGGATGGGAAAAACCACCCCCATGATTCAATCACCTCCCGCCAAGTCTATCCCTCCACACATATGGATTACAGTTTGAGATGAGATTTGGTTGGGGACATATAGGCAAGCCATATTATTCCACCCTCGACCCTCCCAAATCTCCCCCCTCTTTTAACATTTCAAAACCAACCATGCCTTCCCAGTAGTCCTCCAAAGTGTTAACTCACTCCAGCATTAACCCAAAAGTTGAAGTCCTAAGTTTTATCTGAGACAAGGTAAGTCCCTTCTCCTTATGAGCCTGTAGAATCAAAAGCAACTAGTTACTTCCTAGATACAATGAGGGTACAGGTATTAGTTAAATGCTCCCATTTCAAATGGGAGAAATTGGCCAAAACAAAGGGACTACAGGCCCCATGCAAGTCCAAAATCCAGTAGGGCAGTCACTACATTTTAAAGCTCCAAAATGATCTCCTTTGACTCCATGCCTTATATCCAGGACATGCTGATGTGAAAGGTGGAATTCCATGGTTTTGGGCAGCTTCAGCCCTGTGGTTTTTCAGGAGACAGCTCCCTCCCAGCTGCTTTCACAGGCTGCCATTAAGTTTCTGTGGATTTTCCAGGCACACATTGTAAGCTATCAATGGATCTACTATTCTGAGGTCTGAAAGATGGTGACCCTCTTCTCACAGCTCCACTAGACAGTGCCCCACTGGGAACTCTCTGTGGGGCTCCCATCTCACATTTCTTTTTCACACTGCTCTAGCAGATGTTCTGTGTGAGGGCTCTGCCTCTTCAGCAAACTTCTGCCTGGACATCCAGACATTTACATACTTCCTCTGAAATCTAGGTGGAGGTTCCTCATACTAAATTCTTGACTTCTGTGCAACCACAGGCAAAACACCATCTAGAAGCCACGAAGGCTCAGGCCTTGCATCCTCTGAAGTAACAGCCTGAGCTGTATGTTGGCTCTGTTTGCCATGGCTGGGACACAGGGTGCCAAGTCCTGAGGCTGCACAGAGCAGCAGAGGAGGCCCCTGGGGTATCTTTATAGCAGTGCCCCATTTTTGTGCTACCAATTTACTCTATTAGCCTTTTTTCACACTTCTATTAAGAAATACCTGGGACTGGGTAATTTATAGAGGAAACAGGTTTAATTTACTCACAGTTTCATATGGCTGGGGAGGCCTCAGTAACATACAACCATGGTGGAAGGAAAAAGGGAAGCAAGAACCTTTTTCACAAGACAGCAGAGAGAGAGAGAGAGAGAGAGAGAGAGCAGAGAGCAAAGCAGGAAGAGAAAAGGGAGAAGAGCCCTTATAAAACCATCAGATCTCATGAGAACTCACTATCACAAGAACAGCATGGGGGAAATTGCCCCTATGATCCAGTCACTTCCCAACAGGTTTGTCCCACGACATGTGAGGATTACAGTTTGAGGTGAGATTTGGGTGGGGACACAGAGCCAAGGCATTTAAAAAAAAAAAAAAAGAAGAAGAAGAAATCAAGACATTTCCATATAGGCAAAGACTGAGATAATTTGTTGCTTGCCCAACTTTCTGACAGAAAATACCAAACACAGCCTTTTAGGCTAAAAAGGAAGGATATCAGATGGTAACTCAGCACCACACGTAAAAATAAAGAGCATGAATAGAGATATGTAAATAGAGAAATATTAACTTTTTTCTTAATTTATTTTAAAAGACAACTGCATAAAACAATAATTATAAAATAGTGTTGATAGACTTATAAAATATAAACATTTAACTTGTGTAATGTGATGATCATACCACAAAGGAGGAAAAAGTAAAGAAGCTCTATTTGAGCAAAGTTTTAATACATGGGTGGAATTAATTTAGTCTTAATCTGAGGTAGATTGTTTTAGACCAAAACGCACATTGCAATCTTCAGGGCAACTACCAAGAAAATAAATATAAAAATATAGTTAAAAAAAAAAAAAAACAAAGAAGAGGGTGAAACAAGCTTGTGAAATAAAATGTTCCACTGATTGTTCTCTCCTCAGGAATACCAAATTTTATCAACTATCTGCACACAAAAAAAGCACCTTTAGAAGAACCAAACATCAGGTGAGCAATTACAATACCAGGTTTTAACTTCATACTGCTAAAAGAGACATTAAAGAGGGTAAGAGAGACAGTCTTGAATCACTTGTGAACCCAGAACATTTGAGACCGGTCTCAGTTAACTTAGAAAGTTTATTTTGCCAAGGTTGAGGACATGCCTGTGACATAGCCTCAGAAGTCCTGATGACATGTGCCCAAGGTGGTAGGGATACAACTTGATTTTATACATTTTAGGGAGACATGAAACACCAATCAATATATGTAAGAAGTGCATTAGTTCAATTCAGAAAGGTGGAGACAACTCAAAGCAAGGTCCCCCACTAGGGACTTCCAGGTCACAGGTAGGTGAGGGACAGGTGGTTGCATTTTTTTGAGTTTCTAAGTCTTTCCAAAAGAGGCAATCAGGATATGCATCTATCTCTGTAAGCAGAGGGATGACTTTGAATAGAATGGGGGGTAGATTTGTCCTGAGTGGTTCCCAGCTTGAAGGCAAGCAAAGTTTTTTCCTTCCACATTTCCCACCTTTTCTTTTTAAAATGATTTGGATAAAGCATTTTACAAGAAAATGAATCTCTGGTCTCAGGTTTCATCTGATCTCTCATGACTAGGACAGTTTATTTCTAGATGGGTAGGTCATGAAAACTCATTTTTAGCATGTTGTAAAGTCCCATGTCCTGTAAAGAGAAAATAGTGGAAAGGAAGGAAGAAAAAACAACAACAAACAAAAGAACAATCAATATAAATCACATTACTCTTAAGTCCACATATTAGTAGGCAGGTATGAAAGTGACTTATATATGTAAATAGTTTACTGTTTTGTTTTTTTTCAAGTTTAAGTTGCCTGGCTTTAGTTCCCAGGGTTTTAAGAAAGCACAGCTTAGCATTCAGTGATTCTAAATTACGAAAAATAGAAAAAATAAAAATAAAAAAAGAAGAAAAAAAAATGAAAACACTATCTTGAAGACTTGTAACCAAGAAAAATTAGAATTTGGTCCAAACTGTAGAAAATAATAAAAATTAGGGGGAAAAAAACAACATTAGGGAAGACTGGAATCTAAAAACAGGTGTAAATCATCTTAACACATAATTTTCTCTCTATATATATATTCCCATTTTACTAAAGATAAATAATGGTAGGGCTACTTTGCTTATTATAATTGGCCTAATTATTTATATACAGTGCAGCAATAATAATTATTTTTTCATAGGCTTTTAAATTGGCTTTGATGGAACTTGTTTCATAGGAGGATCCTCAAATAAGACTTTTGAAAGTTAAGCCCAGCCATGGATTTGTGCCATCAAATATCCATGAGTTGGCTGAATTTCCTCTCCTCTTGAGGTTCCAAGATAAACCTGGGGCTTCTGCACCTTCCAGAAAGTGACATTCTTCAGTTACCACAGGTCAGAAATCCTATACAGGGACTATGTACACAAAATATGAGGTCAGTTTTTCTAAAGGGCTTTATTGGCTCCATAAGGCAAGTTTGATTCCTTAAATGAAAGCACACCATTCCTGTCAAAGCCTTGGTAAAATAACCTATTTCTCCAATTGTGTCCTGTTACAAATTCTTATTGCACTTATGCAAATGACTTATTGCTGTAAGTTAAGAATACTCACAAATATTCCAAATTCTGGAGAAATCAGGTAGAAACAAATATGCCCCAAATTCTGTTCATAGGAGTATACTAAATTATTAAAAGCTGTCAATAGCTCAAAGAAAAGTTTTAAGACTGAAAAACAAAACAAAGGATCAACAAACATTTTAAGCCAAAAGTCAAAAATATTGGTACCATCCATGCAGTTAATTCCTGTTCTGCTTGACACTCATGTGCATTTTAGTTCTCCATGAGTCCTGAAAGTATTTCCTCTATTCTGATGTCACAGTCTCCAGTTATTAGAAACCAGCATTTAAGAGCACCTGTTAGAGTTTCATAGCTGATTTTAAAACCACTTTCTAAAGAGGACCAAAACAAGACAATGGTCCATGGATGAAAATAAAAGTTTTAAGGCAGCCATAGTTTAAAAAAGACACACTTGGCAAGAAAATTTGTTGATTCTCTGGCACACAATAATTTTAACATAACAATTATGATTATTACTGATAATGTACACTAAGTTACATGAAAATTATGCGAGTTTCTCACTGTTTGGAACACATATCAATGACAAATTTATACAAATACAGCCCAAAGAAAACCAAACACCATTTCATATTTCACAAATGCATCCTGTAAAATTTTTATACCAACTAAGTCAAATTATGTCATTTTTGAACTTTAGGGAAGCTAATGTCTTAAGGGATTAATTAGGTGAGAAAAAAACATAATTTTTAATTTGATTTTGGAACATTTGCCAAATATAAAAGGTTTAAAACACTTCATGTTACAAAATAGAATTACAGGTCATTGTAAAGTTATTTATTTAACCAAAGTGATAATTCAGGGATTTCAAACAAAACAAAACAAAACAAAACAAAAAGCAAAAACCTTCATTCTTTGAGAGAGGTGACTTAATTTTCTGAACAAGAAGCCCTAATAGAAATAACATGAAGCCAATTACATTTGTTTTTCAAAATTGTGTAAACAATCTACAAAATTTAATGTTGACTGTAAAATAGAACTTTCATAAGTTTTTTATAACCTTTGTAACCTTTATTAAGGAGTTGGTTAATGCTTCAAGAAAACATTGTTAATCTGACATAGGGGTCCATATACTAGGCATCAGTGTGCCTTTGACACTAATGATTAATTTATAGAGAAACTGAACTTATTTTATCTTTGAAAATCTGCCCTTACAATCTTACATGCCCACCTCTTCCATGCTAGTCCCTTGGCCTTGAGGAATTGAATAGCTTTATGGTTTTTGCCCTGTGTCTCAGGAATGCAGTTTATTTTGATTGACATCTTCTACGGGGCCTGAAGATTAATCTTTAATTGCTGTCAGTGTCTAAGATTCAGCAGGACTTGTGGTCCTTTTTAGACTCAGGATGAAAGTCCTGTAACTCAACGTTTCAAGGATTTAAAAGCATATACAGGAAAATACATGGATGTAATGACCGTAATTTTTTAAAAATTATCTCAGTTTTCTTTTCCTAAGCAAACCAAGGCTTAACGATTATATGACAACTTAATTATATTAAAGTTTTTGTTTTTTTAATATATAAATCCTCTGATTGTTACTTACACCAACTGTTCATGATACGCTCGGACTTTCTAGCTTGTCCTGAATATCCCTCCTTTTCAAACAACCAGTTATATTATTTTAGGGCTAAATTTACCACATAAGAGTCTTCCTTATATAATATTATTTTGCGTTAAGCTTTTTTACCACAAAAAATACTTCATTATTTTTATAACTTTCTTCACATCTTTTTTTATTCCTGGTTCCTTTTACCTTGTTTTATACATAACCCTTAAATAAGCTTTTAATTAGACAAAACTCGTTCACTTTAAAAAAAACACACACACACTTCTTTGTAGCAAGAATGTTCTCCTAAAATATATTTATTGGTAAATGCACAAATAATAAAATATCTGTTACTTAATTACTAGAATATAACTTTATATTCTAAATTATGACTGATTTGTCTAAAAGTATTTATCCCATTACATTTACCTAATTATTTTATTTCAATTGTTTACCTAGATTATTTATGAAAACTGTGATAGTCATGATTTAAAGTTATGAAGCTGCCATTGAAAAATTATAACCGAGACAGTGAAAAAAGATTTGACCTAACTGACTCCATTTTCTCTTAACCTCCAAGCTGTCCTTGTTGATTCCTGGACTTAGGCCAAACTAACTTTGGGAGGAGCTTGGTCTATAGTTTAGTTTTGAAACAAAGACAGTAAGTCATCTCCCAAAACAAGTGTCCTAATTGTCTGTGAACCAGACAGCCTAAAACCATAGAATGAGAAGTTATGATGATCTTACTACATTTAAGCTGTTTCTATTTTTCATTAAACCCATATCAATGTCTTATTTATTAAAAATTACACAAGCAAAGATTATTCTGATTTAAGCTGGATTTATAGTTTTGTAACTCCTATGAAAAATTTTGAAACCTTATAGAATTTGGCAGGGGTAAGTATATAACTTGCTTGATTAATAAATACAAGCACAAATATATGCTGGCAAATGTCTTAAGACATTTCTTATATTACTTTACAATAATTTTAAAGATAGATTATTTGTTAAAGATTTGACTTAAGTTACTTGAAACTTGAAAAAGCATTTGACTAGCCTTTTCTTTTTTAGTATCTGATGTAAGCACTTTTATTTTTCCTTAACCAAATTAATTAGAGCTCTTTTATATATTTTTAACTAGTAAAACATTTATAGACAACACATAAATACATATAAAGATGTATTAGAGATGCTGATGGAAGTACATTTTATAGATTTTTAGGGTCTTTATAAGACCCCCGCCTTTTTTAATGTTAGACTTTTAGATTCCTAATAACCTGTTTCACAACTCTAGGCAGTTGTCAGCTAAATAGCCTTAAATTTGCACATTAAAGGAAAACACTCATGTGAAAATCAAATAGCAAAATTTGCAACATAAGGTACAGAGGAAAAAAAGTATAGTGGTGCTAGAGGGAGACACTTTTACTTTGAGCCAAGTTAAACATAAAATTAAACTACACTCTTTCTTAAAAACCCAAGAGTAGCCTCTGTTGCAATACCTATTTTAGTCAAAACAAAACAAAACAAAACAAAAAACGTGAAAACAGCCTTTCAAATACAAGCATGCACACATACACACACATACATCTTGGACATTAGTCTTTTAATTAAGCTGACTTTTAGCCATTGAGCTCCTTTATAGTCATTGCTTTTTCAATTTGGTCTGGCTGGCAGAAAGGTGGTCTTATTATGTAAATAAAGCCCCTTTAGTAGTCAAAATTAAAAATGTTTTTGATATGGTTTGGCTCTGTTTCCCCACCCAAATCTCATTTTAAATTATATTCTCATAATTCCCATGTGTTGTGAGAGGGACACAATGGGAGATAATTTGAACCATGGGGGCAATTTTCCCCATACTGTTCTTGTGGTAATGCATAAGTCTCATGAGATCTGATGGTTTTATAAGGGGTTTCCGCTTTTGCATATTCCTCATTTTCTCTTGCTGCTGCCATGTAAGAAGTGCCTTTCATCTCTTGCCATGATACTGAGGCCTCCCCAGTAATGTGGAATTGTAGTCCAATTAAACCTCTTTTTCGTCCCAGTTTTGGATATGTCTTTATTAGCAGCATGAAAATAGACTAATACAGGAAATTGGTACCCTTAAAGTGGAGCATTGCTGAAAACATACCTGGAAATAAGAAGCAACTTTGGAACTGAGTAACAGGCAGAGGCTGAAACAGTTTGGAGGGCTCAGAAGAAGACAGGAAATGTAGGAAAGTTCAAAACTTCCTAGAGACTTGTTGAATGGCTTTACCCAAAATTCTGGTTAGTGATATGAACAATAAGGTCTAGGCTAAGGTGGTCTCAGATGGAGATGAGGAACATGTTGGGAACTGGAGCAAAAGTGACTCTTCTTATGTTTTAGCAAAGAGACTGGTAGCATTTTGCCCCTGCTCCAGAGATTTGTGAAACTTTGAACTTGAGAGAGATGGTTGAGGGTATCTGGCAGGATAAATTTCTAAGCAACAAAGCATTCAAGATGTGACTTGGGTGCTGTTAAAGGCATTCAGTTTTATAAGGGAAGCCAGGCATACTTGTTTGGAAAATTTGCAGCAAAACACATTTTCTGGGATGAAATTCAAGCCAGCTGCGGAAATTTGCATATGTAGCAAGGAGCTTAATGTTAATCCCCAAGATCATTGGAAAATTGTATCCAGGCCATGTCAGAGACCTTCATGGCAGCCCCTCCCACCACAGGCCCAGAGGGCCAGGGGGGAAAAAGTGGTTTTGTGTGCTAGGCCCAGGGTCTTCATGCTCTGTGCAGCCTAGGGACTTGCTGCCCTGTGTTCCAGTCACTCCAGCCATGACTGAAAGGGGCCAATCTTGGGCTGTGGCTTCAGAGGGTGGAAGCCTAAAGCCTTGGCAGGTTCCACTTGATGTTGAGCCTTCAGGTGCACAGAAGTCAAGAATTGAGGTTTGGAAACCTCCACCTAGATTTCAGAAGGTGTATGGAAATGCCTGGATGCCCAGACAAAGGTTTGCTGCAGGCGTCAGGCCCTCATGGAGAACCTCTGCTAGGGCAGTGTGGAAGGAAAATGTGGGGTCAGAGTCCCCACACAGAGTCTCTGCTGGGGCACTGCCTAGTGGAGCTATGAGAAGAGGCCCACCATCCTCCAGACCCAGAATGTTAGATCTACCAACAGCTTGCACCAGGTGCCTAGAAAAGCCACAGACACTCAATGCCAGCCTGTGACAGCAGCTAGGAGGGAGGCTGCACCCTACAAAGCCACAGGGGTGGAGCTGCCCAAGACCATAGGAACCTACCTCTTGCATCAGCATGACCTGGATGGGAGACCTGGAGTCAAAGAGTTCATTTTGGAGCTTTAAAATTTGACAGCCCTGCTGGATTTCAGACTTGCATGAGCGCTGTAACTCTTTTGTTTTGGCCAGTTTCTCCCATTTGAAATGCCTATATTTACCCAATATCTGTATCCCCATTATGTCTAGGCAGTAACTAGCTTTCTTTTCATTTTACAGGTTCAAAGGCAGAAGAGACTTGCCTTGCCTCCCATGAAACTTTGGACTGTGGACTTTGAGGTTAGTGCTGAAATGAGTTAATACTCTGGGGGACTGTTGGAAAGGGATGATTGGTTTTGAAATGTGAGGACATGAGATTTGGATGGGCCAGGAGTAGAACAATATGGTTTGGCTCTGTGTCCCCACCCAAATCTCATTTTGAATTTCATTCCCTTAATTCCCACATGTTGTGGGAGGGACCTGGTGGGAGATAATTTGATTTATGGGTGCTGTTTCCCCCATACTGTTCTTGTGGTAGTGAATAAGCCTCATGAGATGTGATGGTTTTATCAGCAGTTTCTGCTTTTGCATCTTCTTCATTTTTCTCTTGCTGTAGCAGGACAAGCCGTGGACAAGACCCCACAGACACCAAGATAGTGAAGGAAGTAGCTTTTAATCAGCTGGAAGCATTGACAGACTAGCTTCTTAAAATCCGAGCTTGTTGAGTGCACAATTTCTGTCCCTTTTAAGGGCTCACGACACTAAAGATTTTACATGAGAGGGCCACGATTGAGCAATCTAGGAGGTATGTGACAAGGGCTGCATGCACGGGAAATCAGAGTGAAACAGAACAGAATGAGAAGTTTCACAATGTCCTTCCATACGATGTCTGGAATCTATGGATAACATTGGTTGCTAGGTCATGGGTTGAATTTTAACTATCAGGCTAAGGTCAGGCAGGCCCAGGCCTGGTTTTGGGTCTGGTGCCTGGCGCCGGGCTGCCTGCCTTTGGTTTCACTTCCTTGTTTCTTCTTAAAACAGGTACTGAACATAAAACAGTATAGAACAATATGGGGGGGGGGGGTCTCTTTGCCTCTTCTCTCATTGCCACTACCATGTAGGGACTGTCTCTTACCTCTCACCATGAATCTGAGACCTCCCCAACCATGAGGAACTGTAAGTCCAATTAAACCTCTTTTCCTTCCCTGTCTTGGGTATGTCTTTATCAGCAGTGTGAAAATGGACTCTTTTCTTTTTTTTCTTTCTTTCCTTTTCTTTTCTCTTCTTTTTTTTTTTTTTTTTTTTTTTTTTTTTTTTTTTTTTGCTAGCCATTTTTCTCTCATTTCAGAGGCTTTGTTCCTTATAATTTGGGATTCCCCTTGGGATTTGACCAAGACAAAGAAACAACAAAACAGTTAAGCAAAATTAACAATGATCACACAAATTATATGATTCATGAGTGCTCTAAATGTAAGCAGAAATTAACACCAGTGGATTGTTAAATGTTGACTTTAGTCATTTAAAAGGAATTTGCAAGACAGAACCCCAAAACAGTTTCTTACCTAGTGATGGGTCTCAGGCTGTAGACTGCTCTCTACCATCCTAGTAGCAGGAAAAAAAAAAAAACAAAAACTTATCTTCCCTGTTGAAAGTGAGCTCAAACTCCATAAAGGAGTTGCCTGCCTTCAATTGTCATGGAAGAAGGAAAACTTGCCTTCCTATTGGAAGCAAGTAAAAAATCCAATAAAAAAGGAGTTGTACAACAAAATAAGCTTTCCAACTTGACCAAATCTGGTGAGATCCTGAATTCTCTGAAGGGAGTGCTCTCAGACCTCAGCAAATTATCCTATTGGTTTGAGCTCATGCTGGTACCAAGCACCTGCAGGAGATTTGTCAAAGGTCATGGGCTTCTCCACTCAGAATCCTTCTGTGGTTACCAAAAATGTAAACCCTGAAAATTTGAGACAGGTTTCAGTTAATTTAGAAACTTTATTTTGCCAAGTAGCACAGCCTTAGGAAGTCCTGAAGACATGTGTCCAAGGTGGTCAGGGCACAGCTTGATTTTATACATTTTAGGGAAACAGGGGACATCAATCAATATACGTAAGAAGTACATTAGTTCAATCCAGAAAAGGTGGAGACAACTCAAAGCAAGGCCCCCTCACTAGGGGCTTCCAGGTCACATGTAGGTGAGAGACAGATGGTTGCATTCTTTTGAGTTTCTGATAAGTCTTTCCAAAACATGCAATCAGAATATGCATCTATCTCCGTGAGCAGAGGGATGACTTTGAAGAGAATGGGAGGCAGATTTCAAGCTGAGCGATTCCCAGATTGAAGGGGACCAACAAACTTGCCCTGAGCAGTTGCCACGTTGAAGGGCCCCAAGGTATTTTCCTTTTACACACTGATGCCAACCCTCCCCTGGCACCGGCCGCATGGTGTGGAGAGAGATTCTGTGCACTTGGTGGAGGGAGAGCACAATGACTGGGCGACCTTGCAATGAACTCAGTGGTGCCTTGTCACAGTGGAAAGCAAAACTGTGCTGAACTCAGGTAGTGCCCACCTTGGAGGGAGCATTTATACCAATCTTAGCTAGAGGGATTGCACCCATTCCAGTGACTGCAACTTGAGTTTCTTGGCAAGCCTTGCCACCACCGGCTAAAGCTCTCTGGGGTCCTAAGTGAACTTGAAGCGCCACCTAGGACACAAGGACTGCAATTCTTAGGCAAGTCCTGATGCTGTGCTGGACTTAATGGCCAGTGAACTGGGGTGGTGCATGACCTAGTAAGACACCAGCTGGGTGGAAGTTGGTGAGGACAAGGGAGTGCTTGCAACACCCCTCCGCCAACACCAAACAGTGCAGCTCACAGCAATGAGAGTAACATTTTCCTTTTACTTGAGAAAAGAACAGAAAAGAGTAAACAGGATTTTGTCTTGCATCTTGGATACCCATTCAGCCATGGTAGGATAGGATAACAGGCAGTCATGAGGCCCTCATTCCAGGCCCAAACGCACAGAAATCATTTTCTTTTCTTTTTTCTTTCTTTTTTTTTTTTTTTTTTTTGAGATGGAGCCTTGCTCTGTCACCCAGGCTGAAGTGCAGTGGCCGGATCTCAGCTCACTGCAAGCTCCTCCTCTCGGGTTTACGCCATTCTCCTGCCTCAGCCTCCCGAGTAGCTGGGACTACAGGCACCCACCACTTCGCCCAGCTAGTTTTTTGTACTTTTTAGTAGAGACGGGGTTTCACAGTGTTAGCCAGGATGGTCTCGATCTCCTGACCTCGTGATCCGCCCGTCTCGGCCTCCCAAAGTGCTGGGATTACAGGTTTGAGCCACCGTGCCCGGCCTCAGAAAACATTTTCATACATGTTTGGGCCAGAAGGGAACCTTCTGCATTGAAGGGAAGGATTCCCTGTTGACAGGATTCATCACATGCTGATTAAAGAGACCTTGGGTCCTGAATAACCAATAGTGATATCCAGGTAGTATGTCATGGGTCTCGGGTGAGATTTTGAGATGTGCTAGTTTCAGGTACCAGCTCAGCTATGGTGGAGTTGAGCACTGAGCAAGCTCTTGGGGTCCCTGAGTCCAGGCCCAGGCTCTTGGACAGCATTTCTTCATCTGCCCTGGGCCACAGGGAAGCCCACTGCCCTGAAGGGTGAGCCCTGGGCTGGCAGCAATTACCACAAGCTGACTGAAGAGTCCTTGTGCCTTCAGTGAATAGTGGTAGTAGCCTGGAAGAACTCTCTACGGGCTGCTGATGGTTGTGGCCATAAGGAGAGGCTCCTCTCCCTGTGGAAAATGGAGGGAAGAGAAAGAAGGTCTTTGTCACTTGTGGTTTGAGTTCTAGCTTGGCCACAGTAGAAGAGCACACCAGGTAGATTTCTAAGGTTTTTGACTCCAACCGCCAGTTCCCACACAGCATCTCTGAATACTCTCATGGCCTGGGGGAACTTATCCTGAAGGGAAGGAAGCAAACCTAGCTAGCTTCATCGTCTTCTGATTGTGGAGTGCTAGGGCCTTGAACAAACACAGGTAATAGCCAAAGTAGTGGTTACAGCAAGCCTTGGGCAACACCCAGTGCTGTGCTAGCTTCAGGAATAATGCAGGGCACTTACAGTGTTGGTGACCACACTGAAACTTGCATCACACTAACTCTAGCTCTAAGTGGCTTAACACAGGGAGGGAGAGAAAAATGCCATTTGTTTGGGAGAAAATAGACGGAAGAGAACAAGAGTCTCTGCTGGGTCATCCAGAGAATTATTCTAGATCTTATCCAACACCACCAAGGTGGTAACTCTTTGAGTGTTCAAGAACCATGGCATTACTGAGTTTGGGGCCCAAATTTCTTTGAATACCTGGACAACCCTGCCAAGAAAGATGAGCACAGGTTGTAAAGTCCAGATTGCAAACACTACAACAAATACCTAACTCTTCGACGTCCAGCATCAAAATCTTCCAGGAAAACATGACATCATCTACAAGCATCAAAATCATCCAGGACAACATGAGATAACCAAATGAATTAAATAAGACACCAGGGATCAATCCTGGAGAAACAGAGATACGTGACCTTTCAGACACATACCTGTGTCTGAACATAGCTGTTTTGAGGAAATTCAAAGAAATTTAGATAACACAGAGAAGGAATTCAGAATTTTATCAGATAAATTTAACAAAGAGGTCGAAATAATTGAAAAGAATCAAACAGAAATTCTAGAGTTGAAAAATGCAATTGACATACTGAAGAATGTATCAGAGTTTCTTAATAGTAGAATTGATCAGGCAGAATAAAGAATTCGTGAGCTTGAAGACAAGCTATTTGAAAATACACAGTGAAAGGAAACAAAAAAGAAATAAAGAAGAATGACACATGCTTACAAGAACTAGAAAATAGCATCAAAAGGGCAAATCTAAGAACTATTGGCCTTATAGAGGAAGTAAAGAAAGAGATAGGAGTAGAAAGTTTATTGAAAGGGATAATATCAAATAACTTTCCAAACCTAGAGAAACATATCAATATTGAAATACAAGAAAGTTACAGAACACCAAGAAGATTTAGCCCAAAGACTACTACCTCAAGGCATTTAATAATCGAAATCTCAAAAGTTAAGGGAAAAAATGGCCCTAAAAGCGGTTAGAGAAAAGAGACAAATAGCATACAATGGAGCTACAATACTACTGGCAGCAGGCTTTTTAGTGGAAACTTTACAGGCCAGGAGAGACTGGCATGACGTAGTGGCTGAAGGCAGAAAACTTTTACCCTAGAATCTATATATGGCAAAAAATATCCTTTAAGTGTGAAGGAGAAATAAAGACTTTTCCAGATGAACAGAAGTTGAGGGATTTCATCAACTCCATACCTGTCTTATGATAAATAATAAAGGGAGTTCTTCAATCAAAAAAGAAAAGAACATTAATGAGCAGTAAGATATTATCCAAAGGTACAAAATTCACCGGTAATAGTAAGCACACAAAAAAAAACACAGGACATTATAACACTGTAACTACTGTTTGTAAACTACTCTTATCTTAAGTAGAAAGACTAAACCATAAACCAATCTAAAATATAACTACAACTTTTCAAGATATAGACAGTGCGACAAGACATTAAGGAAACACAAATGGTTAAAAAGTGAGGAGACAAAGTTAAAATGTAGTTTTTCTTTGTTTTCTTTTTGCCTCTTTTTTAGTTTGTTTGCTGATGCAATCAGTATTAAGTTGTCATCAGTTTAAAATAATGGATTATAAGATAGTATTTGCAAGCTTCATGGTGAACTAAGGTAATCAGTATTTGCAAGCTTTATGGTAACCTGAGGTAACCATGGTAATCTAAAAACATATCACAGATACACACACACAAAAAGCAAGAAATTAAATCATGCTACCAGAGAAAATCACCTTCACTAAAAGGAATACAAGAAAGAAAGAAAAAACCAAGCGAAGACCACAAAACAGCCAGCAAACAAATAACAAAATGGCAAGAATAAGTCCTTATTTATCAATAATAACGTTGCGTATAAATGGACTAAACACTTCAAAAAAGACATATAGCATGGCTAAATGAATTTAACAACAACAAAAAAAAAAAAAAAAAAAAAAACACAAGACCCAATGATTTGTTCTGTTGCCTATAAGAAACACACTCTACCTATGAAGATACACGTAGACCGAAAATAAAGGGATGGCATAAAAACAGAAAATAAAGGGAAGTCATAAAAGCAGGGCAGTGGAACAGAACAGAGAACTCAGAAACAAATCTCTATATCTACGCTGAACTCATTTTTAACAAAGGCACCAAGAACACACACTGGGGAAAAGACGGTCTCTTCAATAAATGGTGCGGGGAAAACTGGATATCGGTAGGCAGAAGAATGAAGCTAGACCCCCATCTCTTGCCATATACAAAAATCAAATCAAAATGCATTAAACACTTAAATGTAGGGCCTCAAACAATGAAGCTACTAAAAGAAAACATTGGGGAAGCCATCCAGGATATTGTTCTAAACAACAATTTTATGAAGAAATACCCCACAAGCATAGGCAACCAAAGCAAAAATGGACAGCTATAGCTCCGCCCAGGAGGGCGGGGCTCCTGCCTGCTCCACAGAGCAAGAGGCCGGGGTCTGCAGCCATGGCTTGGGCAGTTGCAGTGTACCTGGGGAGCTCCTGCCCCCGCTCAAAAGGGGCGGGACTCTCATGGGTCCCATGGAGTGTGCAGCCACAGCGGAACCTCCCTTCTGCAGCTGGCGTGATGGCAGCAGCCACTACCATCAGAACCACGTGACCAATTCTGACAATGATATAAGCAAAAGTGATGTGTGTCATTTATGGACCAAACATTTAATAGCCAAATTGAGATCCTCCACTACTCTCCTTTTTTTTTTTTTTTCCCCCAACAAACATTTTAGATGTTGACTGCTCTTTCATACTGTGTTCCTGAGTGCCTACAAAGGCAAATAAGTGCACCCACAAGGGAAAGTAGATGATAGAAATGGTAAGATCAGTCATTTTTCATAAAATGAGTTATATTGGGTTTACAAAAATTATCTAGATTTGGAAATAACTGAATCTGATTATTTGATTAGCTTCTCAAATAAATGAGTTATATCATCATTTCAAGGGTATATTTACTTATTTTGGCACAGACTGATAAAAATATTTCTTAAGAATCAGTCTCAAGCTAACAATATAGGATGAAATAAAAGTGATACCTGTAAAGCTGGTTTGTTACTCAAACACTAAGGTTTTAACATGTATTCTTCACTTAGTTTCAGCTTTATAAGAACTGGATCTCTGCTGGAACTACTTTCTGGAAATGGCCTGGTTGCTGGTTTTGATCATTGTAAAGGTATCTTCTGTTCGTGGAAGCTTTGGATTAGAATAAATCTAAATAAACACTTTATAGCTAAGCAATGTAAGCTGAGGTGGATATAACTAAGAGGAAATTAAACTAATTTGGAGGACTGTTCCCTACGTGTATATTTAATGTGTAAATTCATTTCTTGCTTCTGTTTTTCTTCATATGAAGTTGGTTAATTTTTTAAAAATACGAAAATTGGCAGAGACAATTTTATTTTGGTTCCCTTGGTCAGAGCCCACTGAAACTAGAAATAAATGAAAAATAGAAGGAAAATTTATATTGTCCTCAATGAAGGAAGAAATAGTTACACATTAAAATGTACGAAGTACTCTGGCCAACTACATTAAAATTGGCCCAAACTGAGCAAAACTTAAAGCTGGCGTATAATTTTTCAGAATTTGAGAAGAGAGCTAATCTTTCTAAAAGTGCTAGTCCTATTCAAATATCTTGAATGAAATGGTCAGATTTTGAGGTGTGGCTAAAGCATAGCAGAAATAAGGAGCACTATCACATAAATTCAGCTGGACACAGAATAATAGTGATGAATGCAGAGAACGTAGAGTGGAAAAAGAAACTATATTTACTCCAAATTTTCATTTTCTATGAATTATAACCCTGGATAAGAGAAACTTCTTGAGGAAAAGTGGGACATGTTATAGAGGCAGGGCAGTAATTGCAATGTCTTTGCATCAAAATACTGTGGTATAAAGGCTTTGTTTTATGCTATCTGACACCCTTAAACATCAAAAACTTCAAAAACATAGTTAAGGAAAAAATTATCAGGGTAAAGGAAACTAAATGTTTGACAAGATGGTTTCAAACCAATAAATCTGAAACAAAATCGTTAACTACCCCAGCTTACTCCCCCTATACCACCCACCTAATTATTTAAAAAAAAAAAAAATGGTTTCATTTAAAAATGAGTAATAGGCTGTGGGTGGTGGCTCACACCTGTAATGCCAGCACTTTGAGAGTCCAAGGTGGGAGAATCACTTGAGCCTAGGAGTTGTAAACCAGCCTGGGCAACATGATAAAACCCCATCTCTATGAAAAAATTAAAAAAATTTAGCCTAGCATGGTGATGCGCACCTGTAGTCCCAACTACTGAGGAGGCTGAGGTGGGAGGCTTGCTTGAGCCCGGAAGGTTGAGGCTGTAGAGAGTCATGATGGCGCCACTGCAGCCTGGATGACAAAGCAAGACCCTGTCTCAAAAAAAAACAAAAAATAATAATTCAAAACAAAGCACAGAATCTAAGCATAAGTACTGAAAATTAATACAGAAAGTGTATCTAAGCTAAAAGCAAATAAAAGATCTACATCATATGAGGATGTATTTAAAAAAATAGAAGCATATAATTCAAATACTTTCTTCCCATAATTTCAAAGACATTAAATAAAGTGTCATAGTAACCTAAATAAAAAAAAAACCCTCAAATAATAGGAAAGTGTAATGAGACAATAAGAATATTTGAAAAGGAAATTTATAAATCATGACAACAAATTGAAAGGAGAAATAAATCAATTAAAAAATAAAAGCCCTTTTACACTACAGAGGATGTAAATAAAGAGAACACTAGTAACTAGAAAATATAATCAAGCATAGGTTGATAGATTGGAGTAAAACACATATACACATGCACATACACACACACATGTGTGGCCCACTTTTGTTAGATTTATTTTAGATACCGTTTTTAGTTGATATTATAAATTGTTTATTTTTTAAATGGTTATAGTTTTTACTAGAATATTGAAATGTAATTGTATTATTTTTAAACCTTCTTTATTGAAATGTAATTCACATACGAGAAAACACTCCTATTTTAAGTGTCAAGCTCTGTGAGTTTTCACCAATGTAACTATAACAAGATCCTGAGACCTTTAGAAGTTAATCATCCTATCAGCTCCTGGTAACTACTGATCTGCTTTCTTCATTTTAAATACAATTGATCTTTTCTATTGTTTCATGTAAAAGGAGTTGAATCTGTAGACCAATTGGAAAAGAATTGACACCTTAACTTGAAATCTTCCAAATCACAAAAATGGCATATCTCTCCATTTATTTAGCTTCTTAAATTTCTTTCAGCAATATTTTATAATTTTAAATGTGCAGGATTTGCACATCTTTTACTAAATATATTGTGAAGTATTTCACACTTTTGATGCTATATAATTAATATAAATTAAATTTAAACATTGAATTGTTTATTACCCGTATAGAGAAATGCAATTAATTTATATTTTAACCATATAGTCAATGATTTGCTAAATTCACTTAATGCTTCTCCCTTCAGAACTCTCCATACAGGTATGCAAGACTGCTTGATATTGTCCCACATGTCACCAAAGCTCTGTCCATTAGTTTTCAGTCTTTTTTTTCCTTCTGTGCTTCAGTTTGGATTCATTTTATTGTTATGTCTGCACAGTCTAATTTGTTCTTTATCCCATCCTGTGAATTTTTTATTTCATTTACCCTGTCTTTCATCTTTAGACATTTCATTTGGCTCTTTTTTATACTTTCCATTTCTCTCCTCATTATTTCCTGGTTTCTTTTTAAATCCCTGAGCATATTTATTAGAGTTTTTTAAATTTCCTTGTCTGCTAGTCTACCCTCTCACATTTCTTGATCTGTTTCTATCAATTGAGGCCTCTTCTGGCTATGTTATATAATGTTCTGCTTTGCATATGTAGTAATTTTTTATTGTGTGCTAGACATCATGTGGTTACATTGAAGTTACATACATCTTCTGCAATTTGATGTCTTGCTTCAAAGAATGTTGTGCTTTATTCTAGTAGGCAGGTAACTTACTTGAAGATTAGTTTGATCCATTTAATTCCTGTTTCAAGCATTTTTATGGCACGTCTAGAGTTTTCTTCATTCCAAGCATACCTTAATCTCTTCACCCAGATATGACCTTTCTGGGGTTTCTATTGAATGCTTCATTGATGACTGAAGAATCTTTACACTGGTTAGTTGGAGTTCAAATGTTTCCTTACTTGTGAAAGATCTGAGAGTTGTTCATCTTACAGTGCTTTGCCCGGCTTCATTGAGTTTTACCCTATGCATATACAACCTTGTACTCAGCAAATACTCAAGGGGTCTCAATGGCCTTTCCTTCCCTCTCTCCCCTCCTTCCTTCTTTCTTTCTTTCTTTCCTTGAGACCTTGAGATGGAGTCTCACTCTGTCGCCCAGGCTAGAGTGCAGTAGCGCAATCTGGGCTCACTGCAAGCTCCGCCTCCTGGGTTCACGCCATTCTACTGCCTCAGCCTCCGGGGCAGCTGGGACTACAGGCACCCGCCACCACTTTCAGTAGAGACGGGGATTCACCGCATTAGCCAGGATGGTCTCTATCTCCTGACCTCGTGATCCACCTGCCTCGGCCTCCCAAAGTGCTGGGATTACAGGCGTGAGCCGCCACACCTGGACGGCAATTTCCTAATAGCTTCTCCTTGTACAAAATATTGTCTAATAGTTTCCAGCTATCTCAGCTTTGACAATTTTTTTAGCCTTAACATATTGACTATAAGTTTGTCTGTTTCCATTGTACATACTCTTTTTAACAACTTCTTAATATTTCTTAACATTAATGTTCCATTATTTATTTAGTTTATAAAAGATGGACTTTTAGGTCCTGTGGCAAATATTATGCATTGACTTACTTCAGTCCATTTCAAGTAACTTAGAACATGCTTACTAAATGACAAAGGCTGAAAAGTTGTACTACTTTTCTCAGACTTCTCTACAGTTCAGGTTCCAAACAGGCTTAGCTTTCAATGAGCAGATATAATCATATATCGGGCATGCAATCTGGTACTTCTTCTGTTTCTGCTAATGAGCTTGGTTGCAGCAGTATTTGTTTTTTATGAAACAGAAATTACTGAGCCTGATACCTTGCTTCAGAATACCTCTCATTTCATGCCTAGCTTCAGAATAGTCTCATTTCTATAGACTCAGCATAAAGGTTGTTTCTAAAGCCCTTCCAGTGAAGTACCTAATTTCCTGAACTAAATTCTTTTCAGCTTAAACTAGCTAAGAGTAGTTTCTGTCATCTATAATTAAACACAGTGCAAAGGAATTTTGAAACAGAAACTGAGAGCTGCATGCAACAGAAGTCATATATTTTGCATTGGCTTATTAAGTGGAAGACGAAGAGGACTCACATGTTGCATTCTGAAACAATGATGAACTTTGTTATTTGATGGTAAAAGATTAATACAGTTGTTCCCCGAGGTGCCCTGGATGAAAGAGTAAGTGCCAACAATGACTGTAGCATTAGGGGAAGTGGTAGAGACAATACGTAAGATTGAGGTGTGTTGATTGCCTTTTTCACTTGTAAACAAAATTCTACAATAATGTTCATGTAGACAGTTTAACACCAGCCAGTGAGAAGCTCTCTGCCTAGTTCTACAATCTAGGGTGACTGAGATTACAGTAGTGTGATTCCTTGAAGAGTTGAGAAGGTCAATTGTTTTAACCCTGACATTGAAGCAGTTATTAGTAAGACTGTAAATCAGTCATTACAGCAAAAGACAGCAGTAACAGAAGCCATAGCAGGAACCCAAAAGCTTACCATCAGAGAGAACTTTATCATCGCTAAGGCCCTAGTAACACTGCATGATTCTCATTTTCCTCTTTTCCAAATGAGAACTTTTATTCTGTTTATCTTGTTCCAGCTGCACCATGATAGGTTGGGTATGTTTGGGGGCAGATTGTTTGCTTTTAATTTTAGCAACTGCCAGACCCCAAGTCTACACATAATCTAGAGACACTGCAGTGATCTCTGGTGTGGGACTTCAGAACTGTCTGTTTTACAAAAGGCATGACTATTTCTATGTGTCAGAAGAATGGTATGGCTGAATATTAGGGGAGGCAAATGGCTAGATTGTGGGAGGGACTATGAGTTGTCCCACAAAATCAATTTTTCCTACTTGCTCAGAAATACACCTTCAAATGTTACTTGGGCACATGGTCTCCAAGAATAACAATTAAATTCTATAGTTTTCTTTGAATCTAGGTGTGGTCTTGTGTCTGTGGATAAGTGTTGACCAATGGAATGTAAGTAAAGTGATGTGAAGAACAATCAAATAAATGTTCTCAAAGGGAGAGGGCTTCTTTTCCCTTGTCTGCTAACTCAAAACATGGATCAGATGACTGAAGCTGGAGCAGTTGCACTGGACTACAGGTAAACCCCACTTATAGAGAGTGGCAGAGCAAAAAGAAAGACAGATCTCTGAGAATCATGGAGTTTTCACACCAGGAACCTACGTGAAGGAGAAATAAACTTCTATCATGTTTATAAGCCACTGTTGTTTTGGGTTTTTCTGTCAATTATAGCTGAAACTACCCCTGTCTTTATAGAGTTATTTTCCAAAATTTCAATATTACCCAAAAAATGCTTCAACAAAAAATGATATCTTTAAAGAAATGTATTTGTGTTCATGTTATAAGCATTATTTTTTGGATAGATTTTTAGAAGTGAAAGTCTTGAGTAGATGATGTGTTATTTTTATTTTGAAAGATACTTTCTAATTGCCGTGTAAAAATGCTTTACCAAGTTCCACAAAAAGAGTATGAGAGGAATTGTTTTCGTGTATCTTCTATAAAGATTTTTACTGATTTTTAAATTTATTCTATTTGAATATATAATCTTATGTACATATCTCTATTATGACCAAGTCTAGGAATCGTTTTTTCACACGTCTATTTTGGCCAACTGTTTTCTTCTGTCTTTTGATAAACTTCCTATAAATTGTTTAGTTTTTCTTGCTGATAAGTTTACATATTCTGGGTATTAATTATTTTTAGTTGTATGTTTGGCAAGGTTTTTTTCCAGACTGCTGATTATTGTGTAACTTACTTATGATGGCTTTAATTAAAGAAGTATTTATATATCAGCATAAATGCCAACATTTTCCTTTCTGGCTTCTGGATTTTGCTTCTTAGCTAGAAACCTCTAGAGGGTATAACATTATTTTTCTATATTTCTTCTAACATACTCTTTCAATTAAAAATTGTTTCACTTTTTAATGCATATGGAATATATTTATGCAAGATATGAATTAGAGGTCTAATATTCATTTTAAATGAATAACCAATTTTCCCAGTGCTATTTGTTTAATAACACTTCTACATTTCACTGATTTGAAATGCAAGTTTAATTATAGTCAAATTCTTGAACAGGCAAAAATGTGTTTCTTGGTTTCTGTGTTTTATTAAGCTGTTTCTATGCCAATTCCATCCTTTGTGAACTCCTACAATTTTGTAACACATTTAGATAACTAGATAGCAAATCTTCTTTTCCAAAAACATTTGGATATTCTCATTTATATACACTTCCAAATGAACTTTGAAACACATTTTTATCTACCCAGCTGAAGAAAGATTTTTAAAATATTGTATCCATTCCATAACTTTTAGAAGTCAATAAGTGCTTTTAAAAATGTATATGTTAACTATGATATTAATATTTGAATAAAAATATAGCTAGCCAATTGGAAAGTATTTTAGAATAAAGACATTATATAAATGTATATATTGTTGATATGTTTATACAAATGAAATGCCTATATCACCTACAGGTTATCAATCTATGAAAATAATTCCTCAAAATTTTTTAGTTTATAATTCTGAAGAAAAGCAAACTTTCTTTCCCCCACAACTTAGCTGGATCCATATTTAGACAAAGAATTAACACAACCTCAATTCTCTTTCCTTTTCTGTTATTTTCTCTTCTTTTGAGACAAGGTCTTGCTCTGTTGCCCAGGCTGGAGTGCAATGGTACAGTCATAGCTCACTACAGCCTCAGCCTTCTGGGCTCAAGTGATCCTCCTACCTGAGTCTTTCGGGTAGCTGGAACTACAGGTGTGTGACAACACACCTGGCTAATTTTTTCAATTGTTTGTAGATGGGTGTCTCATTATTTTGCCCAGGTTGGTCTCAAACTCCTGGCTTCAAGTGATCCTCCCTCCTTGTCATGCGAAAGTGCTGGGATTATAGGCATGAGCCATCGTGTCTGGCTCCCAATTCTCTTTTATATATGTCCATATGTTTTAGTGTATATTGAATGAAATTAGCAAATATCAATGTTCTCAGTTTCCTTTGGACTGATGAGAAACTGGCTTGAAATTTCTGGGGGTTTTTTCTGATTTTTTTTCAGTGAATATATTAGTACTGTAAAACAATAAGCTACTGGTATTATAATCTAATAGTTATTATGTGGACAGAACGACTGCGGCCTTAAATTCATGTTGTTGTACTAATAAGAGAGGTGTGTAGAACTGTTAGTAAAATTGGTGAGAAATGCAGACTCTGATTATTGTTTGGCTACCATTGCTCTTTTTTTTTTATTTTTTGAGACGGAGTCTCACTCTGTCACCCAGGCTGGAGTGTGCAATGGTGCAATCGTGGCTCACTGCAAGCTCTGCCTCCCAGGTTCACACCATTCTCCTGCCTCAGCCTCCCGAGTAGCTGGGACTATAGGCGCCCGCCACCACACCCGGTTAATTTTTTGTATTTTTAGTAGAGACGGAGTTTCACCGTGTTAGCCAGGATGGTCTCGATCTCCTGACCCTGTGATCCACCCGTCTCGGCCTCCCAAAGTGCTGGGATTACAGCCGTGAGCCACTGCGCCCGGCCTACTGTTGCTTTTTCTTTTTTAATAGCCACATGGCATCACTGTTTAGCCAGCTCCCATTTCATAGATTCTGTCTTTCACATTACTTGGCTTTTATTTCCTCAAAGTTGAGCTACTAAGTCTCAGGATAATTGAAATCTGAAATATATCTAAACTTTGCCATATGCTAGAGGAGAAAAAATTCACCTCTTATGACATTCAAGAGTGAAAAGTTGAGCCCAGACCAGCAATTCAACCAAATTCTTCCCTCCTGGTGATTCTGCCTTCGGATCCTTGGTGTAGTGTCCTGCTCGCAGACCTTAGTTGGAAAGAAATCAATGCAACCATAACAACATTCCTATGGGGAGAGACTTCACTTAATCCAAAACAGCTCTAAGAGTTCAATGTCATTGTTACTCTTATTTTATAGATAAGAAGATAAAGCACAGAGAGATTGAGTAATTTGAGCAACATCACACAGTGAGCAGATGGAAAGGAGGAACAGACATTTGACATAAGGATGGGAAGGGATAGGAAGACACAGTGTGCCTCGAGGTCTGCACTCCTAACCACCACTTTGTACTGCTTCCCAAAGGGATCAGAGAAAGAGACTTTTGGAGAATATTTCACAGGGACATAGAATTGCACATCAGGCTGTGTGCAATTCTCTCTCTCTCTCTCTGTTTTTTTGTTTTGTTTTGTTTTGTTTGAGATGGAATCTCACTCTGTCGCCCAGTCTAGAGTGCAATAGTGTGATGTCGGCTCACTGCGATCTCCACTTCCCAGGTTCAAGTGATTTTCCTGCCTCAGCCTCCTGAGCAGCTGGGATTACAGGCACACTGCAACCTCCAACTCCCAGGTTCAAGTGATTTTCCTGCCTCAGCCTCCTGAGCAACTGGGATTACAGGCGCCCGCCACCCCGTCCAGCTATCGTTTTTCGTTGTTGTTGTTGTTTTGTTTGTTTGTTTGTTTTTGTATTTTTAGTAGAGATGGGGTTTCACCAGGTTGGCGAGGCTGGTCTCAAACTCCTTACCTGAGGTGATCCAGCCGCCTTGGCCTCCCAAAGTGCTGGGATTACAGGCATGAACCACTGCCTCCGGCCCCAGGCTGTATTTCTCTTTAGGAAGATGACCATCTCACTAACTCCATCCCATAAGGGTTCTATAGGAACTAACTATAGTATTACAGAAGTGACTGTGTTGTAAAGCATATATGTGTGAAAATTATAATATCTTGGACGGGCGCGGTGGCTCAAGCCTGTAATCCCAGCACTTTGGGAGGCCGAGACGGGCGGATCACGAGGTCAGGAGATCGATACCATCCTGGCTAACACGGTGAAACTCCGTCTCTACTAAAAATACAAAAAATTAACCGGGTGTGGTGGCGGGTGCCTATAGTCCCAGCTACTCGGGAGGCTGAGGCAGGAGAATGGCGTAAATCCAGGAGGCGGAGCTTGCAGTGAGCTGAGATCCGGCCACTGCACTCCAGCCTGGGCGGCA
Organism: Macaca nemestrina; assembly: GCF_043159975.1. Taxonomy (NCBI): domain Eukaryota; kingdom Metazoa; phylum Chordata; class Mammalia; order Primates; family Cercopithecidae; genus Macaca; species Macaca nemestrina. The sequence goes on along the minus strand of NC_092134.1, from coordinate 44,409,957 downwards.
GAGCGAGACTCCGTCTCAAAAAAAAAAACAACAACAACAAAAAAGAAAATTATAATATCTTATAAATCTTAAAATTGTATGTGTTTATACTAGACCTTCTTCCTGAAGTCTACATTTCGAAAGAGCATTTACTTTTCCTTTGCCTTTGAGTTTGTCAGTGAGTGCTAATCTGAACCCATAAAGTTTGTCCCATGGAAACAAATACAACTGCTTCCTCTTTTGCCAATGAATCTGTGACTTGATATACATATAACTTTAGGCCACACCTAAAAAGCAGCAGTAGCAGATTGTTTCAACAAGATGCAGACAGGTTTAAATGGGTCCATAGGATATTCATATAGTTTTAATCGCTTTACTTTTATGGTCTAAAATTTTAATATGATTTTATAAAAAAACTATGATACAGAAATTTTTGCCAATAGATCCAACAAAAAGACTTGAGCAGTGAGTCCAGCTAAGTCATTGCTTTACTTCACTTTACTTCGTTAGAAAACACGCAGACAGTTGGTTTGGGGTGAAGAGTTGTTTTCAGTTAAAAAAAAAAAAAAAACAACTTATTAGTATGCTCATCTCATGTAAATCCTGTAGAGACCAGATTGAGAACATGTTTTCTCTTATCAGGATCATGATATCCTTTTCCTAAATGAAACATTTGTACCACAGTGAAAATTCCCCCCTTTCCCTTAGATACCTATGGGAAAGAACTTCTAAATAATGCATTTGTTTTGGCTCAAAGACAAACTCGTGGGTAATCTGAATCTCTCATTAGTTTCACAGTTCTCTATGGATTAGCTCTGTTTCCTCAGCAAATTTTCCTTTATCACAATGGAAATTTGGGCAAAAATGTGTTTATATTTTCCACCACTAAAATGTTATCTGAAGGGCCCACTCTGGTATTCAGGGTACTTCATTTGTATTTAGCACTGGCAGTTTAGGCCAGAACATGAATCGGGCTATATTTGGACTGTTTCAATGCTCATTCTAGGGCAGTCTGTTCAAATCAAGACCACACTATGATTGGATCTTCTACAGTGTTCATAAAAAGCTATCTTGGGGCAATATTTTAGTGTGGTTACATACCAGCAACCATCTTCCTTATCCCAGCTAGTGATCTCCAAGGAGCTATGCGATCCGTTTTTGTGGTCCAGTAGCAAAAACCACCACCAACAGAAATATTTCGTATTTTGCATGTACGTGAGTTATGCCCTCTCTTCTCTCTTTCTCAGACAATTTTTCCTTTTTTTTTTTCATGGTCTTTTACTTCACTCTATTTCTTTCTGCCAGAATCAACATCCAACATTCTTTTAAGTGTTCAATAATACATCCCTGAAAGGAAATAACTTTCAATATGTTATTAAAACCCTTTGTAAATTCTGATGATCCACCATTAATTCAGTATTCTATGTGCCAGGCTGTGAGCAAAAGTTTTTTTTTAAGTGCCTTAAAAAGAAAGTAAATGACATAGTAGGAATACCAGAGAAAAAGAAAAGTTAAGGAATACTTTTAAACATTATATGCAAATATGGAATTTTAGAGAAATCTATAATTTATTGGAATGAAAATAGCAAAAGCAGCTATTATTGCTTGAGCCCAGGAGGCAAAGTTTGCAGTAAGCTGAGATTATGCCACTCCACTCCAACCTGGGCAACAGAGCAAGACCCTGTATCAAGCAAACAAACAAACAAAACAACAATGGCAACAACAATAACAACAAAACCCCCAAAGCAATTACTAAATACCTTCTATGTGCCAGGTACAAAATTATATATTCCTTGTAAACCTGTATATGAGAAGCAGCTCATGTATATTAAGTAAAACAAATTTCAATAATGAAAAGTCATTTATAAACATAAGCTAATTAAAGAACTACTAATTTTATGGTACTTCATTAGTGATAATGAAATACCACTTCCAGTATTAGTAAAGCCTCTCCTGTCACCGTAATAAGGATGTCATGGACTGTAACACTTCCGATTAAATATTAAGCCTACTGTTCCTTGTAAACACCTGAGTGAGGCAACTGATGATCACAGTGTCTATGCTAAGGTATTTAGAGTAAATTACAGACGTACTAGGCCACCCTGGGTTTTTCTTGCCACTTCTTTGGTCACTGTTTCTTCATTAACTTCGTTGAGAGGTCTGGAGTCAACTGTAGATGTTGAGCTGCCTAGGGCTGAAGCCTAACAGCCTCTTTTCTCTTGAAGTGACCTTATATACCACTCATATGCTCATGAGCCTCAAAATGTCTATCTCTAGCCATTACTTCTCCCCTAAGCCGCCTGAGTCTCATATTTAACCACTTGATTGACATCTCCACCTGGATAAATAACTAGACACTCCCAACTTCTCACAGCTGAAACTAATTTATTGATTCCCATACCCAAGGAAAAAAAAAGAAAACCCATTCCATTCTGAGTCTTGTCTCAATAAACGGTACCACTTTTTATCTAGTTTCCCAACCCCAGAACTGGAGTGAGCCTTGGCTCTTTCCTTCTTCTTATCTCTCGCATCTCATCCAGGAATTCTAGACTATTTTACCTCCAAAACACCCATCATGGTCCCAGTCCAAAGCAGCATCATTTCTTTCATGGATTACTGCAACAGCTTCCAAGTTGTTTTCCCTGCTTCCTGCATGCCAACCATCTGTTATTCACATAGCAGCCGGTGGTCTTTGTAAAATTCAAATCAAATCATAGTGTTTCCTTGCTGAAAACCTTTCAATGACTTCTCATTGCATGTGTACGAAAATTCAAATGCTTCCTAGGTCTTCCATCGCCTGGATGCCTACATCTCCATCCTCTTTTTGTACTACCTAATCCTTCATTCCCCCATTTGCTCGTTACACTTCAACTTCTCCAGCCTCCTTTCTGTCCTTGGAATAGCCACATCCTTTATCAATTCATGAACCTAGTGCTTGCGGTTACCTCTGTGTGGTGAGTCCTTCACACAGCTCCCCATGTGGCAGATGCCTACTCACCCTTAGGTTTCATCTCAAATCCTCAGAAAGACTTTCCATGAAAAAGAAGCTCAGATTACCTTTCTCTACCCCTCTATGCTCACCCCCATCACATCTGTCTATTGATTTCCTCCATAACACTCCCCAGAATCTGTAGTTCTTTCTCCATTCACTTATTTGCATGCTCTTTGTTGTCTCCCCAAGAGAATGCAAGAGGAAGGACCTCACCTGCCCTGTCATGACGACATTCCCAGTGGCGAACTTGATGCCTGATATATGTATGTAGATGCTCAGAAAGTATTTGCTAAATAAATAAATAAAACAGGAATTATGGAAAGTAAGAAGTGAATCATCAGAAAGAATAGATTTTTCCAAGGCAAAGGGGCTTTAGAGATTGTTTGATCAAACCCACTTACCTTTCCAATAAGAAAAACCAGAGAGGTTGTTTTCTAAAGCTGAGAGAGTGAGTGACTGCAATGGGCTCCTGACATTGAGTGCAGTGCTTTCCACTAAATAAGTGGATCAAAAACTCGATCTTACATGCAGTTATATATGTCCAACTATCCTTTTCAGAAAGAATAAGGTTAGTTCGTGTCCTTCTTCCCGTTTTGTGTTTAATACCTATTCTTTATAAAACAATATTGATAGTAGATAACATTTTTTCAAAATTATCTTTTGACAAAGTAAAAACTTTGAGATCTCTCTTGAGTTCTTTTGTTTCGTGTTTTTGTTTATTTCGTTTTGTTTTTTACTTTAAAGAGGCTGAATTTAAAACTTCGATAACAAAGTGTCTCTGAACAAATGCAAGTCATTGTAAGTGATTTATTTTACAGATCCCACCTCACTCTCTTCCAATCCTACTCCACTTAGGCAAGCAGTAAGAGCACCCTGTTGTATCCTTCAATGTCTTCCCCATTCTTATGTAAATGTGTAAATGTGCTGATGCACACATACACACACACACACACACACACAGAGTTTTGACTTCTATGTAATGCGAAAGGATCATGTCATACACATTACCCTACAATTTGCTTTTATTTTTACCGAATGAAGTAGGTAATACGCATTGTAGGTTTTATGCATTGTAACTCTAGAACAATGCATATAGTTGTAACTCATTCCTTTAATTTTTGCATAGTATGCATTGCATAGTATGGATACCAAAATATATTCAACCATTTCCCTGCTGATAAATGCTCTCAATTTTCCAGGTTTTTAAAATCTACTACAAACAATACTCTCATGACATCTCTATATTTATATCTGTAGATTAAAAACTCAAAATCTCTCTTCCATCTTTTTCTACATTTACATCTTTTCTTCAATATCAGGGTTTTCTTCAATATCATCTACCTCTTTAGAATACATTTTCAATAGTAGAATTGCTAGATTGGGGGAATCTATATATTTTAAAAATTTTAATATATACTGATAATATTTAACCAGCATGGCCTGTCATTGCTCTGTATTCCCAAACATAGTTTATGTTTTTTGAAATATCCTGCTATAGTAGTTTTGTCCTTGTCTGTCAAAGCATTTTAATCACCTCTGGAACACAGCAACTAAGTATGTTAGCTGTCTCTCATTCTGCTATTTGCCACTCTGGAGACAGTTTAGTAGTCTGAAAATCTGAGAAAAATGTATTTTCATAAGAAATGAAAATTTGTATACAAGAAAATGCCCTCACTTTCTACTCCTTATCTGGCTTCTACTACAGCATTTTCAACCACTTGCCCTACATAATACCCGTGTCACTGATAGCTTTCTTTGTCTTGAGTCCATAAGGATATTCTTATACACTAGGACCAAGAATTCTGGTGATATTTGACAGGGTATGTCCCCATTCTTTCTCTGTAAAGAAGTTAAATATTTTATCTTATTTTTTCTTTTAAGAAATTAATATAGTGTCTAATCATTACTTACAGTGTTCTTCTTTTAGGTAGTTCCCTGAAGATAAAGCAGAAACTTTCATTTTTAGGAAAATCTTCTCTGCATTGGCCACCTCTTCCCATCTGACTACTCTGCTATCCAGGATGTCAGAGTGTTCTATAACATCTTAATAAGCTCATTCTCTTGACCATCACTGTAATCCCCCAAATCACCCATGATTAAGTTCATACTCTGTAGAGAAATCCACCCAGTAGTTGATGACCATTCTCTAAAAATACAATTGACTCCAACTCCAAAGTGTAGTGCTTTAATGCTGGTATATGTTGCAAAAGCATGCAAAATGGTGAAATCACCTGAAATACAGTAGCTGTGAATTGCTACACCAATTTTACATTATAATTTTGCTTACTAAAAATATGTATAAAACCAGTCAAAGTCCTCACCTGCCAGATTAGTGGGAAGTCCAGTATCTTCACTCTCCGTGGTCCAAGAAGGAACAAGGAGGTTGGTAAGTCTGACCTCCATATTCTAGGAAGAGAAAATTGGGACTGCCTTTGGTTCTAACTGCTTTATGATCTCAGAGGTAATGCTGATGTCCAGTGGATCTGGAACTCTTTACAGCAGCATAGATTTTTCTCCCAAGCCAACCTTAGCATAGGGCCCTTAATGACCCTTCAGGTTGGAGCTTTTAACTGATAACTTTTTCAGGCCAATCCTTTAAAATGCCAGCTGGCCAGAGAATGTCAGGATTAATTCAGGTGTCCATTTACAAACTGAAAACATTGTGCCCTTTCTTGCACAAAGGTGTCTATGCTGGAAACATAAAGGAGTCATCACATACTTTTTTTTTGGAACACTGCAATAGGGTAACCTGGGATACCTTACTGCAATACCAAGCTACCTAGGATTGCAATTCTGATTGCCCCATGGAGCTGTATAATTTCTTATGCCCTGTGCATATGCAGGCATGCACACACATGCACAAATCAAAGGTAGAAACAGTCACAAAAAGAATAATTTAAGGTAGCCTACTCTGCTAAAGACAGCAAGGTAACTTTCTGGTTATAAAAAGGAAAAAGAAAAAGGAAATCCAGTTTAAATCTCCAATGAAGTATTTTGCAACATAACAAATAAATCAAAAATGTGCACTCTAAAATAATCAAAGTGTGTGAAGTCTAATCAAAACTCTTCTCCTGTGCCTTAGTACAGACTTCAGAAGAGAGTCAATGGTGTTCGTTTTCTTGTAAATGAATCTGAAGTTTATTTGATTCTCTAAGTTAAATAATAGCAAAGGAAGGTTTAAAATGTCTGTTCACTTATTTACTGTGGATAGTTAAGTGGTTTGCATCATAAATGCTAATTCAGGAAAAATAGTCACTTATAGAGAGCAATCTTAGGTTACATAAACAATCTGTGCTGCAATTGGTATTGGATGAATTAAGATATGAGTCTACTGGCAATATTTTGATAAACAATGCGTGTCAGGCAAAGAATCAATAAGCTGTACCATTAGTCTGCTGTCCCAAATTCCTTAGTTGAAAATGTTCTTCAAATTACTTTTTGTGTGTGCTAAATGTTTTGCTAACATAGACATATTTCTTCTTCCTGTAATCCCAGCACTTTGGGAGGCCGAGGCGGGTGGATTACGAGGTCAGGAGATCAAGACCATCCTGGCGAACACGGTGAAACCCCACCTCTACTAAAAATACAAAAGAACTAGCCGGGCGTGGTGGCCCGCGCCTGTAGTCCCAGCTTCTAGGGAGGCTGAGGCAGGAGAATGGCGTGAACCCGGGAGGCGGCGGAGCTTGCAGTGAACAGAGATCCCGCCCCTGCACTCCAGCCTGGGCTACAGAGCCAGACTCCATCTCAAAAAAAAAAAAAAAAAAAAGAAAAAGAAATATTTCTTCTTTACTTTCCACAGAAGGTCCATGATTTTATCTAAAAACAAACAAACAAACAAAAAATGTGCTTCACATTGTCTCATGAAGACACTGCATTATACATTTTACGGTTTGAGTTAGTCTGCATAATGATTAAAAAAAAAAAAAAAGAATACATTTACATGCCTACATGGTATCTTAGAAATTAAAGTTAATATATATTAGGATATCTGTTTTTTAAAAAATGACAAAAATCCTGTCTCTGACCTGGGTAAAGTGGCATCTGGTTGGTGGTACTTATCTCAAATCACACAGACATAAGGCAACCTCTTGTTTATCCCAGCTTGGCTTTTCTTATCTTTTTTTTTTTTTTTTTTTTTTTTTTTTTTTTAGACAGGGTCTCGCTCTGTCACCCAGGCTACAGTGTCTTAGTGTGATCATCATAGCTCACTGCAGCCTCAAACTCCCAGGTGCAAGTCATCCTCCCACCTCAACCTCCCAAGTAGCTGGGACTACAAGTATGTGCTACCATGCCTGGCTAATTATTTTATATTTTTTTGTAGAGACAAGGTTCTCCCTATGTTGCCCAGGCATCTCCCATCGGCCTCCCAATGTGCTGGATTATAAGCATCAGCCACTGCATCAGGCCCCAGCTTAGCTTTTGTCTGTTCCCATGCCAGGTTCATCCCTTGGACACATGGAAAAAATGACAAAAATCCAAGAGCTAGATATTTCACTGATTTTGCAGATGGTTAGCCATTGGATAGCACAGATTTTCTTTTCATATGAGACTGAGTGCTAAGTGGTTAGTTGGACTTAACATGAAAAAGAAATTCATCTTTTCTATTCCCTTACTCTTAAAATACATTGTCAAAAATTCCACAAAATCCTAGTTTCTGATGAGTAGAAGACAAATCCCATTAGGGAATAGGATAGAGTTAATGTCCTTTTATCAATAAAGAGCCAAAGACCACAGGCTATTTTAAAAACCAACACTGTAAGAAATTTTAATGCTAACATTAAACTAAGAAGCTAATATGAAACATTTGAACATATATACAGAAAAAAGGGGAAATGGCTACAGATTAAATAGGAGTGCTCAAATACAAAATAGTATATTGAGCATGTCTAAAATAGCAAATTAAAGCTGGAATAATAAGTAGATTTAACTCCTTTATCCCCCTATGAAGCAAGTCAATAGTGATTGTGACTTCTTACGTGCAATTTGGAGGAAGAAAGGCAGTATTCTGTGTTTGGGTGGTGACCATTGTATTCAAGGAAGCAAGCAGTCACTGTGTGCTTTCAAAGACAGAGAGTTATGAATGTCTGTGGAAGTCCTAAATTCGTCCTCTACTGGAAGCAACAGAGACTCCTCCCCAGTCATTCTTGACTGACAGATTTTGTTACCATACCTCAGAAAGGGTCATGGTGATTTTATGACCTCTTTTAATTAAGTTTAAAGCATCTCTAAGCATAGCACATTTAAAACCAAAAGGGTGAGTCTTCTTATTCTTAAATTAACAAATTACCAGAGTTCTTTTGGGAATTCTACATACTGACTTAGATGGCTTATAAGTAACTCAATCTCAATTATTTCAGGGCTAAGCATATTTGCTTCTACACCTTCTGCCAATCCCACACAAGGTAAGAGAGCTATGAATTGAGCATTTACTAAGTGCCAGACATGGTGCTAAGTTGTTCACATGTAATATCACTTTATTATTCTCACAACTATATGTGACGAGGACTATTAGTATCTTAAATTCACAGACATGGAAAATAAGGATTAAGATGGTAATAGCTCACCTGGAATTACACTGTGGAGCAGATGTTTCCCATCTCAACTACATCATCATTATCTGATCAGTTGAACAAGCCAGAAACCTAGTTCTGTCTCTTTCTCCCCCACCTCCAGCCTTGAATCAGTCATTAAGCCTTGCCAACCTTTCCAATGTTTCCGGACTCCATCATTTTCTTTTCATTCACTGTCACTGCCAAGCTCAAATTTTACCATCTTTTGTCCTAAGGAGAACAATAATCTCCTATTTGGTTGCCCTATTTCTTGTCTCAGACTCTGATCCTCGAACCACCCTGATATTTCCTTCTTTCTCTCCTCTTTTCTTTTCTTCTTTTCCTGCTTCTGTGAAGCCTTCCTGAATATTCTGCCTTATAATTCCTTCCCAAGTTTAATTAGTTACTCATTTCTGTACCAATAGAACCTAGATGTTTTATTATTATAAAACTCATGCCTTTGAAGCACAACAATCTGAGTGTTTCTACTGCCAGACTGTTGCTCCTACCACCAGACTGTTAATGTCTTGTAGACAAGACCCCATCTCATTGACAACTTCATTCACTTGTTCATTGATTCACTCAACATTTATTAATCACCCACCTTATACCAGGAAATTAATTATTTTTTAATAATGATAACGATGATGCTGATAATAGCTATCTTTTTGATAACATATGCAACAGTCCTATGAGGTGGGTGTCATGCGCGTTCGTGTAAAGAGACCACCAAACAGGCTTTGTGTGAGCAATAAAGCTTTTTAATCAACTGGGTGCAGGTGGGCTGAGTCCGAAAAGAGAGTCAGCAAAGGGAGATAAGGGTGGTGCCGTTTTATAGGATTTGGGTAGGTAAAGGAAAATTATAGTCAAAGGGGGGCTGTTCTCTGGCGGGTAGGAGTGGGGGTCACAAGGTGCTCATTGGGGGAGTTTTTGAGCCAGGATGAACCAGGAAAAGGACTTTCACAAGATAATGTCATCACTTAAGGCAAGGACCGGCCATTTTCACTTCTTTTGTGGTGGAATGTCATCAGTTAAGGTGGGGCAGGGCATTTTCACTTCTTTTGTGATTCTTCAGTTACTTCAGGCCATCTGGGCTGACGTGCAAGTCACAGGGGATGCGATGGCTTGGCCTGGGCTCAGAAGCCTGACAGTGGGTATTATTATCTTTATTTACCTTGAGGGAACTGAAGATAGAGAGGTAAAAATGCCACTGTAAAGACACATATCTTGGTTATATGTCTGGAATGCTGTAAGGGCTCAATAAATGTTAGTTGAATTTAGTTGAAGTTAAAATTCGAGTGGAAAAGCACTTAAAAGAATGTGTCTTTTCCAAGAGGCTAAGAAAGATAGAAGAAATATAGCACTGATTGAAAAACCTGGACTTAAATGTCAGGCACCTGTAAGATTTGCAGTCTTTGCTCGGTCAATGGTAAGCTACATGACCTGAAATAAATTGCTTACTTCTGTAAACCACAATTTAAAATCTGTAAAATAGATATTATGAGTACTAACTTCAAAGGACTGCTATATAAATTAAATGTACAAATATGTGTAAAATGTTTACTTAGTCATCAGCTACAAAGTAAGCCCACAATAAATATCAACTATTATCATAATGACTGCACAATAACATAATATGATAGGGACCAATAATAAGCTAGTCAGTGTAAAATTATTAATTTCATAAGTTAGAATTTTCAACATCATTATGTATTTTTTTCCGGTATCTTTGTTTTTGTTACTATTGCTATTACTGTTATATTTGTGGGGAGCAATATGAAGTACAGCATGAGAGTGGCCACTAAACACATATAGGAGTGTCAACTGATGAATTCTTCTAGGTTTCATTATAATGGTATTTGAAACAACAAAATGTGGATCTGAAGGAAAAATATCTACTAACTCCTGCCATCAAACATTATCATTTGCATGAAATAGGCCTATTTTAAATGTTTTATACTTTAATCCTTCTTTCATAGAATTGCTCTTTCAGGAAGACTAAATAAGAATGGAAGTAGTTACTGAGTTATGAAACTAGGTTAAATGTCACAGAAAACATTATTCACCCCCAAGTTAACAATCTCTATTGTGGTTGAAATAAAGAACAGAAATGTTTTAAAATAATCCTAGGGACAGTCATCTCAAGGGAGAGATAAGAATTTCAAGCATCTCTGAATATGAAGGAATTTGGGGGACGCAGAAAAGACTTTTAGGTAAAGGATCAATTAGCCTATCTACCTTCCATGTGGTTTCTATTATGATGTTAAAAACAAAATGGCGCATTGCCATCTGTGTGACGGGTGGGTGGGCATGTGGCCCTTCCTCCTTCCTTCCCATCAGGTATACTCAACTCCTCACTAGTGGCCAGTTTCTCAATGAGTAAATAAGGCCTGCTTCTTGACACACATTCCACAGGCAAGCTAGATTTTAGGAAGAGGTAAAATATGCCCAAAAAATTCCCAGAAGACCAAGAAGCTACAAGAGGGTCAGGATTGTGGGGAGTGTTAGTGGGAACTTTGCCGAAAATTCAGTGCAAGCTTACTCAATCTTCTCTTTCAATAAACATCCTTAGGGTGGAAGCATTAGATGGTGGACCCCTCCAATAATTCCCAAACAAATATATTGAGCCATTTGTGGTTTATAGTCTAGGGCTTTATTCTGCTGTATCATCTGTGTATTTTTTTTAATGTTGTATTTCTTTTGGTTAATCTTCCTTCCTCCTGGGAAACAAAACGTTCTGCAATAACAAACACTGTCTGTGGTAAGTCCCCAAAACTCCAGTGCAACAGATTGCAAAGCCTGCTGTCCATTTTAAATAGGCTTGCATTGTTTCTCTCTTAAGCTGGTCGTTTTCATGCCTCCAACTCTATCTCACATATGTGTCATTTTTCTCTGGTCACCAATCACCAATTGCTCCTTGGAAAATATGCTTCACTATGCACAGCAAATGTTTTCTCCAAACAAAATTCACAACCCTCGTTGACTTGTAGAAATCTATTGACATCCCAGTAATTTTGAAACTGAGTTAATTTTTGTCACTGCTTTCCTTATGTCCAAGTCTCTAAAATATCTTCTAAATATATAAGTATTTTGAACTCAAAGAAAGCTGTAGAGAAAAACATAACTATTTGAACACTGTATATCATCTTAGATATACTAGTCAGACTTTATTAGAGGTACTTTTTACTTAGTAGAAATTCACTTATGAGAATGCAGAATGCAAGAAATTAATTAACTGATTTCCAGACTCACTAAAAAACCCAGATGCTCTTAAAGACAGTTCCACAGTACCTGCAGGTGCAAGACAAATTGTACAGTACAGTGACTGACTCTGAGAAGCACTAGGGAGTGGATGGGACTCTGGCTATGGTGGCTTTTCTCTCAATTTGCCTAGAGCCAGATCTGATGTATGCCTGTTATTCTGGCATAATTATTGACACTACGCCTATCATTTTCAATGTACCCTAATTTTGTGATAAATCATATGGTTATCCTAAATGAAAAACTAGAGGGCACATGTTCTACCCAAAGAAACAAAAAGCTTTACTTGGTTCTTGCCCAGCATTATTACATAGGAATGAAGACCTGTGCTTTTTCAAAAGAAGCCACATCTAGACTTTAGGTAGACTCCTCCAGTGTTTAGTGTTAGCTAAGATGCCTTATTTTTCTTTGTGGCTACTTTGTAGGTCAAAACTTATTTGAATGACAGATTTCCCCATGCATCACTGGTTTAAAACTTCTTTTGGTGTAGAACTTCTACATTTTGGGGGCTTGTGTACCACTATTTTCTTTTCCATTTCATCAGTTGGACTGCCTGGCTCCACTTAGGATATTCATGTGTACATTGGAGTTCAGGCTAAATAGGCACTGTTTGAATGCTACTAAAGGAGGCACCCATCATCAGTTAGGAAAGTTGGAAACAGAGTGAGTGATAAACTCAGGCTTAATTAACTGATTTGCTCACATATGTATTTAAACCATTTTCCATTGCCAAAAATAACATTCACTGAGCAACTGCTGTGTGCCAGGCACTAGTCCAAGTATTTAATCTACATTATCTAGTCCAAGTATTTAATCTACATTATCATGACGTTACTCATCACAACAATGAAATGGCATTGACATTGTGATTCCATGAAATTAAATGGGGGCTCAGAAAATCTATGTGATTAGACCAAGGTCACATGGCTAATAAGTGATTGAACAGCCAGGATTAACACCTAAGTCTTTCTGGCTCCAAATCCCGTGCTCTCTCCACTGTATTCAAATTCTTTGCTAGGCAAAAATTGACAACTTCGGCAGTTAGCTTTTTCTCTTATGCAAATATGTTTGCTCCAAACTGTAGAATCTCTATTGATGAAACTATCTATTAGAGAAGTTAATAAATATAAGGAATAAAACAACCAATAAGTGGTGACAAATGAATATGGATGTCTATGTAGCAATGTCAAGGTAGATTAACAGTTCTAGAAAACACAGCTTTATCACTAAAAATAACAAATTGTTGTCTGCACAGTAGAATAAGTATGTGATATTGGTAATTGTCTTTAGCCAGGTGCTTTACAAGCTGAGTATGAAATAGGGATTCTTATACAAGTATTTTTTGAGGAACAATCTTTTGAGGAATTGCTCTTAAGGGAAAACTATAAGGTTTGAAAACAGCAAGATAAGGTAGGGGAATAGCTAGGCAAAAAATCAGCTTTTAGAAGTCTGGTCTCCTGATTTTGTATAGAGTTCTTGAGCTAGATTGTGTCACAGAGGCTGCCCTGCCTAAAGGCAAGAGGGCTAATATCATTTGGTTCTGTGTCCCCACCCAAATCTCACTTTGAATTGTAATCCCCATAATTCCCACCTGTCAAGGGTGGGACCAGGTAAAGGTAATTGGACCATGTGGGCAGTTTCCTCATGCTGTTCTCATGGTAATGAGTGAGTTCTCATGAGATCTGCTGGTTTTATAAGCATCTGGCATTTCCCCTGCTTGCACTCACTTCATTCTGCCGCCCTGTGAAGAAGGTGCTTGTTTCTCCTTCACCTTCCACCATGATTGCAAGTTTCCTGAGACCTCCCCAGCCATGCAGAACTGTAAGTCAACTAAACTTCTTTCATTTATAAATTACCCAGTCTCTGGCATTTTTTCATAGCAGTGTGAGAACGAACTGACGCAAGGGCTAAGCTATCACACCTCTGTATCATAAATCTGAGGCTACCTGCCTCCTGTGCATCTCCTGAAAACCAAGGTGTAAAACCATGGCAGTTCTCCAGAGGATACAGGTTTGTGCCTTTAGCAGCTACTACCTACACAACCAGGTAAATGGAAACTGGAAGGAGGTGGACATAAGTGGAGAAGGCAGTATCTACTGAAAGCATCTGCTATAGCTATTATATGGTAGAGATTTGGATACATTACTGTCTCTTTATAATATTTTCATTTCATGGTATTTTAAATGAAAGAGACTATTGTTTCCTTTTCAAGGTTGTATTTTCTTCTTGAATAAGTGGTTCTCAAAGTTTGCTGAATTCTTATGATCTTTTGTTGTCTCCAATGACCAAATCTTCCCCTCCTTCCATCCATTTTAGCCCCAGGGAAATACATAACAGATGATGAAAAATGTGCAAAATAAATTATCAGACTCTGATTCTTTCAAACACATTTATTATCACATATTACAGTACAACAAAACAAGTCAGCCACTCCCTTGGAGATTATAATATTTGGCTACATCATATTACAAAAGTGAAAAAAATTACTGTCAAGTGTAGAGAAAATAATTCCTCATTTCCCTTAATAAGAAGGTATCCTTACAGGAGAAAAAGCTTTTTAAAAATAATACCATAGCAATCTTTATGTGCATATTGTTTCAGTGACAAATATTATATTAATAGTAATAGTTACAGGACCTTTAATGAGTATTTTGTTATATGTTTCACACATATTATTTTAAATGCATACTATATTACAATAACCATGAGCTTTTTAAATTCAGAAGTCTCATACATATTTTCTTCAATAAAAAGCAAAGAAGTAGATAATTAATAAATGGTTGCTATATTTTGGCAAGACAAAATATTTGCTCCATAATATTTGATTTTTTTCAGATTGTCACCAATCTCCCTGCTTACGTAAAACCTTTGAACTGGAGGCCAGCATAACTGTTGGCAATTCAAAACCGATTGTGGAGAGCCTCTCAGCAGGAAAATTGCTTGTTTCATAACCCACCAAGGGTGAAGAAACTTTGTCTCATGTTAACCTTTGTGGGATGGAAAATCTCAGAAATACAGTCTATATTAAAATGTTTTCAAGCATAACCTTACAAATGAGGGCTAAAATCTAAAAGTTTTTTTATCCAGCTTATAATAAACTAAGAACATATAAATTTGCGCTTATGAAAAGTTAGTTGAAGGTTTCTTACTCACCAAATGGGCCTTTCACCGTAAGTCAAAGGCAGCTTTCTATATTCTCGATCTATTAGTCCATTTTCACACTGCTATAAAGAACTACCTGAGACTGGGAAATTTATAAAGAAAAGAGGTTTAGGCTGGGCATGGTGGCTTACAACTGTAATTCCAGCACTTTGGGAAGCTGAAGCGGATGGATCACTTCAAGTCAGGAGTTTGATACCAGCCTGGCCATTATGGCAAAACTCTGTCTCTACTGAAAATACAAAAATTAACCAGGTGGTGTTCCTGTAGTCCCAGCTACTCAAGAGGCTGAGGTGGGAGAATCACTTGAACCTGGGAGGCAGACGTTGCAGTGAGCTGAGATTGTACCACTGCACTCCAGCCTAGGTGACAGAGTCAGACCCTGTCTCAGGAGGAAAAAAAAAAAAAAAAAAGGAAAAATAAAAGAAGAGACTTTGAATTGACTAACAGTTCCGCATGGCTGGGGAGGCCTCAGGAAACTTACAATCATGGCAGAAGGCAAAGGGAAAGCACAGAACGTCTTACGTGGAAGCAGGCGAGACAGAGCAAGTGGGGAAGTGCCACACTCTTAAACCATCAGATCTCATAAGAACTCACTCACTATCACAAGAACAGCATGGGGACATCTGCCCCCATGATCGAATCACCTCCCACTGGACGCCTCCCCTGGCATGTGGGGATTACAGTTTAACATGAGATTTGGGTAGGGACACAGAACCAAACAATGTCACTCAGTGTTAGACTTTGAATGAGTTCCTGCAAAGTTTAGGAAAGAAGAGAATGAAGATCCATATTATGACTCAAATGTACACTAATCGTCTACCCACCCCTAATATTTAATCCTCATTCTAATACAATCAGCAGACCAGAAAGCGTCCAAAAAGCAGATAAGCAGATATGTCCATTCTTTCTACAAGATGACTGTTTCCCATGTTTTTCTTTAGAATGTAGTGTGTGTGTGTGTGTGTGTGTGTGTGTAAAATCTTCATTCTTTTCACTGTGCTGAAACTCTGATTTGGGAAATATATCCTACTCTCCCAATCCCTGCCTCCTCAGAATCAATAGCATCTTCTTATCCACTATCAGTGCGGGAGATTGTGTGGTGCTCTAGTTTCTATTGCCTACAATTATAAAAACAATAAGTATGATATTCCCTTTTCAAATTTAAAAGTATAATATTAAATAAACTTGCAAATTACATACGCTATCCCTTCAGTAATGTTAAAAAGTCCATCCTCCTCTTGAGAAACACTGCTTTCAGTTTTCAAATGAGAAACATCATTAAATCTACTTAGTGATTAAAAGTAAATGAATATGACCATTATTTCCTTGTCGAAGAAATCACAGAATTTGAGATGCAGACAATATAAGACACATGCAAGTTTTCAGAGAATAAGCAGCCCCTTACCTGAGATTGATGGTATTTCTGAGATTAGTAACAAGGATGGGAGACACAATTCCGGATTTATCTACAAAAGGCTATCTAACCACAGCCTATCCCATCTCTATAGTAGAGATGGGATAGATGAGGGAATGAGGCTCAAGAATGAGGTAAGAATGTTCATTTAGTTTTTTATTACATAACAAAAATCTAAAAGTTTAACTTTTAAAAGGTGAATCCAAGTGTGCCCTTATAAAAATAATTGGGTGCAAAATACTTTGGTATCAAAATGTCTTTGTAAAAGTGGTGAGATTCAAATGGTCTCGTCAAAAGGCTATGCACCCTGGAATAAAGACATATGGTTTGGAAACCAAACGACATTTATATCTTATGAGCCTAAATGACCTGGTGTGTGTGTGTGTGTGTGTGTGTGTGTGTGTGTGTGTGTGTGTGTATACAACAGAATAAATATTCTATGCTATTTTTTTGAAGACTAATGATAATATATAGAGGGCCTAGTACAATGTGTACCATGAAGGAAGAATTTCATAGTTTGTAACAATTATTTAACCCTAATTATAATTTTATCACTGACACTTTGCAATGACTCCTAGACTTTGTGTTATTATAACTTATCACTTGCATTGACAATGCCTGTAGACCCTTGAAGGGTAAAGAATATATCTTGTTTGACCTTGTATCCCCTGTAACAAGTATGGCTTTTATTTTTTTATTTATTTTTATTTATTTATTTTTTATTTTTTTGAGACAAAGTCTGGCTCTGTCGCTCAGGCTGGAGTGCAGTGGCACAATCTCGGCTCACTGCAACCTCCGCCTCCCAGGTTTACACCATTCTCCTGCCTCAACCTCTCAAGCAGCTGGGACTACAGGCACCTGCCACCACGCCCAGCTAATTTTTTGTATGTTTAGTAGAAACGGAGTTTCACCGTGTTCGCCAGGATGGTCTCGATCTCCTGACCTTGTGATCTGCCCGCTTTGGCCTCCCAAAGTGCTGGGATTACAGGCGTGAGCCACTGCGCCCAGCCAAACATGGCTTTTAAAACATTGTAAGTACTAAATAAATATTTTTGAATGCATGTTGATAAATAATTGGTACATAAAATATTATTGGGCTAAAAATATACCAACTGGGAGAATTATTCAGATCACCCTAGGAAATGCTTCTTGTAGAATTCTCTTCCATTCCTGTGTAGCTTTTCAAATCTCTGAATCTAGTTTTTTCTTTTGGCCAGTGTTTTTCAATTTGTCATATCCCAATTAACTCAGTCTGTATGACCCAAATGTCCTCACACAACTTAGAATACTGGACCATTTGAAATGGTCCAACACCTGCTCAAATCCAACACCTGTTCATAATATCTCTAGAGATTATGTTACATATATCCTGATTTCCATCCTGTTCAATCCTACTTGGTACTGGTTGAGCCAGCTAATATGTATATTCTCTGATCCTCCAAAATTCTTTTCAGTGATGCCCTTTATTGCAATTTCTAAACTTTTCTTCTGGTTTTTGATATGTAATCCTGAAATACCTTTCTCTATCCTTGACTGTGTCTTCTATCTTGTCTTTTCCTAACATTCCTGTAATTGTTACATGGACTCCTTCACAGGATTCCAGTGGATTCCTTGTTATTGACTCACCATTCTTTATGAAATGTCTCTGTTGAAAATGTGACTTTGTCTTTGGGAATTGTGCAGTTGAGGCTTCCTCATAGGAGTGTCCTTCCTATACAAATAGTTTAATTGGAAATCAAACATCAAATTGATGGTGTGGTAAATTGTAGAGGAGGATGGCCACAGCTTTTTTTCCCATAATTGTGGGCATGCTCCTTAGCAATGTCACTTTGCCACTCTCCCCATCAAGAAGTGAAGTATAATGGAATCAACCCAAATGTCCATCAATGATAGACTGGATAAAGAAAATGTGGTACATATACACCATGCAATACTATGCAGCCATAAAAAAGAACAAGATCATGTCCTTTGCAGAGACATGGACGGAGCTGGAAGCCATTATCCTCAGCAAACTGACACAGGAACAGAAAACCAAACACCACATGTTCTCACTTATAAGTGGCAGCTGAACAATGAGAACACATGGACCCAGGAAAGGGGGTAACACACACTGGGACCTGTCAGGGGACAGGAGGAGGGGAAGCATCAGGATAAATAGTTAATTCATGTAGGCTTAACACCTAGGTGATTTATGGGTTGATGGGTACAGCAGGCCACCTGTGCACACATTTACCTATGTAACAAACCTGCACATCCTGCACACATATCCCAGAACTTAAAATTAAATTAAATTAAATTAAATTAAAAATAAAAAGAAGTGAAGTCTAACAGTCCTTAACTTTCAGCTGGCCTTTAACTTAATTTGGCCAGTAAAGTGTGGTAGGAATAAGGATAGAGGACTTCTGAGCTTAGGTTCCAGGAGACTTTATCATTTCTATTCTCACCCTTTTGGAACTGTGCTGAAACTGCCACGTGAGGAGGCATAATCTAGTCCCTAGAGGATGAGAGACCTCATGGAGCAAAAGGGACCCTTCCCACTAAGACCCTAAGATGAACCAGCTGACAGTCAACACCAACAATTGGAAACATGAGTAAGATCATCTGATTACCATCTAGTCCCAGTTGAGTGACTAGATGACTGCAGTTGCATAAATAACTCTAAAAATGGCAGAACTGCCTAACTGAATTCAGCTCATACTGCTAACCAACAGAATCATGACAAAATAAATTAATCCAGTAAATTTTGGAATGGTCTGTTATATATCAATAGATAATAACCAAAACAATAAATAATCAATAATATACACGGCTTTCCAAAGAGAGACAACTATTTTTTTTTGTTTTAATCAAATCTGGAAATGTATTATTTCTTTTCAACCTATGGTGCTATTTAATTGCTGTGTATAATCCATACCTAGCATTTGTGGAATGTTTTAAAGTTCACAATGTACTTTAATATCTATTCCTTTGATTCTGACATCCACTCTGTAGGAAGGAAGCAGAGCAGGTATTATAATCCTTCTCATTACCTAGATGAAGAAATTGAACTCAGGATAGCACAGAACTACACAAAGACATGTGACTGCAGAGGTCAAGGCCAGGACCATGACCCGACGCTCTTTACTTTGTTCTGTGATGTCTCATAGCCCCCTCTGCCTGGATACAATAATCTCATACCTAATATTGGCAAGATTGGATTAAATCTAGGTCTGCCTTTACCAAAATCCTTTACACTGAATTTTTTAAAAACCCAGTCTCTAACATTACTAATGTTCACTTTTCACCATTACTTTTTTTAAAAATTCCATACTCATGTGCATTTTAAGTAATATTTAGCTTTGAAGTTTCTGATTCATTTTCATTTAAAAGATTTTTAGCAATATTTCTTTGATGTTCAGTAATGACTTTGAACACTTTTATAAGCCATTTGCACCTTTTATCTTTGAATCATCCAGTCACATCTTGCCAAGGGAACTCAAAATGATATTTCACACTTCTTATGTTTGGTTCAAAGCACAGTGTATTTTTAACCTGAGTATGTTGTTGCTTCTTTCACAGAACGAATTGCTTTACTGTATCTTTTACAAGCTGGTTTTCCCCAAAAAGAGGAAATTCACTTCATGTGAATTTTATTGCTACCTGAGGTTACTACAGTCAAAATGACCTTTGGGGGATTATTTTAGATTCTAATAAAGTGGTAATTTATAAACTGTGATTGCAGACATCATTATAAACACCAATTTTGAGAAATATACATCAAGGACAAAATCATAAGTAAAGGTCCCTAGGCCAAAACAGCAATTTTTTTTTAAATCATATTACTTTTTTAAAAAGCATTATCATAGCTTAATTTTTTAGTGATATATATTTAGTGTTCCATTGAAATGAAAGGTACTGTTTCTTTTATTTATCCGGAATTCGAAAGCACAAGTAACATTGATTTAACATCTATTTTGTGCCTAGAAAGATTCTTCTTACGTTTTCTGTTTAATCCTTATGACCGCTCACAAAGTATGTATGTGTTACCCCTAAGTTTGTAAACAAGGAAACTTACACTTAGAAATGCCAGTAACTGAACCCACACTCTATCAGATACCCTAATGTTTGATGTTAAAATGCCTTATATGAACTTATGAAATCAGTGAATCTCTAGCTCTTACTTTGCTTATATGTAAGATAACATGACAAGTTATGCATACTGCATAGATTTATGTGAAAAAAAAATCTAACCTATAATATGATATCCATACTGCTGTCATTATTAGATTTTTCTGAAGAATCCATTAGTCAAAATTATGCTTAATGTGCTTTGGAATAAAATTCTGCTTCCAGTTGGATGTATAAAACACACGGGAAATGACAAAATTAATACCTATTAGTGAGGCAGACAATGAAATCTCATGTTGGAGAACCAAGGAAAATGGCTCAGATTTCCTCGAGGCAACCTCTCCCTGCAACTGCCACTCCATATTGAGAAAGAATGTCACAACATCACATAGAGTAACTGATTCCTGTGCTAAGTCTTACCCTAATTTCTATTAGGAAGTGAGAAATCAATTAAATAGCTTGAACGAGCTTCATTTATTGAGATATACATTATGAAAAGAAATCCTATCTTCCATTTAGAATATTCTAAAATGTTGATTAGAATTGGTAGATAATAATAGTTATTAATAATAATTGTTAGTTTGCTTGTACTTCATTAGAAAAAAACCTTGTGAAACATGTATTACATGTCTATATTTCTATTTTCCAGTTGTGGAAATTGAAGAAAAAGGCACTGAGTCTTGTGGTCACACAGTTAATAAGAGTCAACCCTAAATAATCCGGTATTACAAGCCTCATTCCAAACTTCTCTGTAATTTGTAAACCCAAAGGTCTTGTGGGGACATATATGTTGTTATATGTAAAAGATCCTGCAAATCATGATGTATAATACCAGTGAAAGCTATCATCTTGCCTAAAAAGTGTGAAAATCAATAAAAGGTTTTAAAAATACAGGCACAGATTTGCAGACTGTAAGCTTACTTGCCCATTGAATCCAAAAGAAGGAGGAGGAGGAGAAGGAAGAGGCGGATGTGGGGGTAGGGGAGCACATAAACAAGGAAAAATACAAGAAAAAAAAGGATGCTGACTTTAAAAATTTTTTATTAGGTATAATTGTCTTTACTTCCTTTCCTTCTTTCCCCTAAGTAGTTATTAGATATTTAGTAAAATACATTTATGAGATTAATTGTAGGACTCATTTAGATAGTGCTACTTTGAAGACCATACTTAAGCATATACCTAGGAATGATTCCTCTTTCTCCTTTTCACTTACTAGACTAGCTTTTTTCTCTATGTGCCCTGTTTTACATTGAAAGGACACAAAGATAGATGTGTACCCGCCCCCCACCCGCTACACCCTTGTTCTGCTCTCTAATCTTTGCACATACCAGAGATTTCGTAAGTTCTGTGAGTACCTGGTTTTCTGCACGTACCAGAGATTTTGTTTTGCACATACCAGAGATTTTGTAAGTTCTGAGGCAAGGTCACAAGACGTGTTTAAGTAAGATAAACTCTTGCTGCCATAAACCTGCTCTCCCGCCTCAAAGTTTGAACCAAAATATCAGAAATGGCAGGAACCAATCATAGTTAGCCAAATCGCCTTGTTCAAACACTAGCCAATCATATATCTGATTTGTATAATAACTCTATGCCCACTTTTCTTAGACTATATAACATTGTTCGGAGCTGAGTGGGGGAGCTCTCCTGCCCGTCTCGTTTCACGAGCGAGGGAGAGTTCCAGGTTCGAACCTGTAATAAAGATCCTTGCTGCTTAGCTTTGACTCTGGACTCTGGTGGTCTTCTTCGGGGAATAAACGGTCTGGGCATAACAAATGGGGGCTCGTCCGGGATTTCCCCCAAGCCCACCAGACCCCCAAGTCAACGGATCTTAATCTGTAGGTAAGCCGGCTTTGTCACTGTCTCTGTCTTTGTCTCTGTCTGTCTCCCTGAAATTTCGCGAAATCCGTAATCTGTAATCTGTATTGGTCTGTTCTGTAAGTGGCACGGTCTTGGTGGACGCGCTAGAAGACAGCCACTCGGGACTGGTGGGAGACGTTCCCCAGTGCCCATCTGGGGGCCTCCATCCTTGGTTGCCCCGTCTGACTCAGGTCGGAAGTCTGACACGCGCTCGCGAATGCTCATCGTTATTACTGTCTGTCCGTTATTGTTAAGTGTTAAGTGTAAGCCCAAAACGAAACATAAAACTTTTTCTCCCCCTTCCAGGACCGGACCTGTCGGATACTCCCCTCTGCTTCACACTCATTTTCGTCCCCCCTTCTCTTTGTAGGAGCAGTCCAAAGATGGGCAACAACCAGAGCACGCCGCTCTCACTCCTTGTTACCAATTTTAAGGATGTGAAGGCTCGGGGGCGTAACTTAAGCGTAGAACTAAAGAAGGGAAAGCTAGTTACTTTCTGCCGTTCGGAGTGGCCCTCTTTCGGCGTAGGGTGGCCCTCCGAAGGAACTTTCTGTCTCTCTATTATTACTAAGGTAAAAACTAAGATTTTCCTGCCAGGGCAGTCAGGACATCCTGATCAAATTCCTTATATTCTAGTGTGGCAGGATCTTGTGGAAAACCCACCACCCTGGATAACTCCATTCATCCCTGAGCCCTGCAAAGTCCTAGTAACGCGACCTACAAGACAAAAGACTCCCTCTGCTCCCTCGGCCCCTGTGCTGGCGGACAGCCAGGACCCCCTAACGTTAGAACCCACATTTCCCCCACCATATCCGCACCTTATCCCGCAGGACCCAGTGCCCCAGGGTGGTGCTTCCGTAGAGGGAAACCGAGAAGTGGAAGCAGCCGAGAGCGAAAGTAACCTGGGGGGGCCGGCCGGCCGAACACGAGGCCGCGTACAGCGGGACCAAGCTTCCCGACTCCCTGACTCCACTGTAGCCCTGCCTCTCAGAGAAATAGGATCGCTCGATGATACCGGGCTCTCCCGTCTCATGTATTGGCCTTTTTCCACCAGTGATTTATACAATTGGAAGTCCCAAAATGCTCGGTTCTCAGATAATCCCAAAGATCTAACCTCGTTGTTAGACAGTGTCATGTTTACTCACCAGCCGACCTGGGATGACTGTCAACAGCTCCTCCGAATCCTGTTCACAACGAAGGAGTGGGAAAGAATCCAAGTTGAGGTCAGAAAACTGGTTCCAGGAGATGATGGCCAGCCAACTGCAAATCCTGACCTCATTAATGCGGCTTTCCCTTTGACCCGGCCCAGATGGGACTACAACACGGCAGAAGGTAGGGGACGATTGCTCATTTATCGCCAGACTCTAATGGCGGGTCTCCGGGCTGCAGCTCGCAAGCCCACCAATTTGGCTAAAGTATATTCTGTGTTACAAGGTAAGACAGAAAGCCCCGCTGTGTATTTAGAGAGATTAATGGAAGCCTTCAGACAGTTTACCCCTATGGACCCGGAAGCACCGGAAAATCAGGCAGCGGTAGTAATGTCCTTTGTAAACCAGGCAACACCAGATATTAAAAGAAAACTCCAGAAATTAGAAGGTTTAGAGGGAAAGCAGATTCAGGACCTCCTTCAGATGGCCCAGCGAGTTTATAATAATAGGGATACTCCAGAAGAAAAACAGTTCAAGGCAACCAAAGAAATGACCAAAGTCTTAGTAGCAGCTTTCCCCCAGGCAGGAAATGGCCAAAACAGAAAGCAGAAAAAGCAAGGCCCTAGGCAAGGATTAAAAAAAGATCAGTGTGCTTATTGCAAGGAACGTGGCCACTGGATTAAAGACTCCCCAAAGAAATGGAGACCAGCTAACCCTACCTCCGTACTCGTTACCCAGGACTCTGACTAGGGAGGACGGGGTTCGGACCCCCTCCCCGAACCCAGGGTAACTTTGCAAGTGGAGGGGTCCCCAGTTCGCTTCTTGGTCGATACTGGGGCGGAACGCTCAGTCCTAAGCAAACCAATTGGAAAAATGTCTAAGAAAACATCCTGGGTGCACGGGGCCACAGGCATCAAAAAATACCCCTGGACAACCCAGAGGACTGTAGACTTAGGAACGGGAAAAGTCTCCCATTCCTTCCTAGTCATCCCAGAGAGCCCCTGCCCTCTACTAGGGAGGGACTTGCTGACAAAGATGGAGGCCCAAATCCACTTTGAGCCAGAAGGGCCCAAGATAACTGATTCCCAAAACAGGCCAATATCTATCCTGACTGTCACCTTAGAAGATGAGTACCGACTCCATCAAGAGCAAAAGCCCCCCGATCAGGGAATTGACTCTTGGCTCCAGCGTTTCCCTGAAGCGTGGGCAGAAACTGGGGGCTTGGGGCTAGCTAAACATCGACCTGCCATATTTGTGGAAGTTAAGCCAGGGACGGACCCGGTTCGGGTTCGGCAATATCCTATGCCCCTGGAGGCAAGAGAAGGAATTACACCCCATATCCGCCGACTCCTAGACCAGGGAGTCCTACGGGCTTGCCACTCATCCTGGAATACTCCACTGTTACCTGTTCGTAAACCCAACAGTACGGACTACAGGCCAGTACAGGATTTAAGAGAAGTTAATAAAAGGGTCATGGACATACATCCCACTGTGCCCAATCCATACACCCTTCTGAGTGCCTTACATCCCAAAAAACAGTGGTATACCGTTCTTGATCTAAAAGACGCTTTCTTCAGCCTTCCTCTGGCTCCCAAAAGTCAAGAACTCTTTGCATTTCAATGGACGGATCCTGAGAGGGGCATCAACGGTCAGCTAACATGGACCAGACTGCCACAAGGGTTCAAGAACTCGCCAACCCTGTTCGATGAAGCCCTTCATGAAGATCTGGGTGAGTACCGGTGGCAACACCCTGAAATAACTCTTTTGCAATATGTTGATGATCTCTTAATAGCGGCCAGGTCCCCGGAAACTTGTGTTCGAGGGACTGAGGACCTCCTGAAGACTCTGGGGGAGCTAGGCTACCGAGCCTCAGCAACAAAGGCTCAGATCTGCAAGTCGGAGGTAACTTATCTGGGGTACCTATTAAAAGGGGGGCAACGCTGGCTAACCAAAGCCCGAAAGGAAACAGTCCTACGCATCCCTAGACCCCAGTCAACACGGCAAGTGAGAGAATTCCTGGGGTCGGCAGGGTTCTGTAGGTTATGGATACCCGGATTTGCTGAGTTAGCCAAGCCCCTATACCAGGCAACAAAGGAACGGCAGCCCTTCAATTGGACGGAAGAGGCTGAGCTGGCCTTTCAGCAAATCAAAACTGCCTTGTTATCAGCCCCCGTGCTGGGGCTCCCTGATGTCTCCAAGCCCTTCCACTTACACGTGGATGAAAGTAAGGGTGTTGCAAAAGCCGTGTTAACACAGTACCTAGGCCCCTGGCAGAGGCCAGTTGCCTATTTGTCAAAAAAATTAGATTCAGTGGCTGCTGGCTGGCCACCCGGCCTCCGGATAATCGCGGCGACCGCCCTAATGGTCCGAGACGCTGATAAACTTATCATGGGGCAAGAGTTGCGCGTTATAACCCCGCATGCCATTGAAGGCGTCCTCCGGCAGCCGCCGGACCGATGGATGAGTAACGCCCGGCTCACCCACTATCAAGGACTGCTGTTAAACCCCCTCAGAATAACTTTTCTGCCCCCAACCTCTTTAAACCCTGCTTCACTGCTGCCAAATCCAGACTTGGACGCCCTGTCCCATGAGTGCACTGAGATACTGGCTCAGGTGCATGGGGTGCGGGAGGACCTGCAAGATCGTCCGCTCCCCGACACAGAACTCACCTGGTTCACTGATGGCAGCAGCTATGTCCACCAAGGCCAGCAGTATGCAGGAGCGGCTGTAACGTCAGAGACTGAGGTAATCTGGGCGGAACCCTTGCCTCCAGGGACATCGGCCCAAAGAGCCGAACTGATAGCCCTTACACAGGACCTCACCCTAGGGGCAGAGAAAAAACTAACAGTATACACGGATAGCCGCTATGCTTTCGCTACATACATGGGGCCATCTACAGAGAAAGGGGACTATTAACAGCCGAAGGCAAAGAAATAAAAAACAAGCAAGAGATCCTAGCTCTATTAACTGCTTTGTGGAAACCAAAGAAATTGGCTATCGTACATTGCCCTGGGCATCAGAAACCAACTACGCCAATTGCTCGAGGCAACTTCTTAGCCGACCAAACCGCAAGGAGCATAGCAAAAGCTCCCAGTCAGCTCCTCGCGCTCCAGCTCCCCGATCTGGCCCGCGAAATTTGCCATGTTTTCCCGACTATACCGAACAGGATCGCGAATGGATGAACACGCTTCCCCTAAAACAGGTTAAAAATGGGTGGTGGACTGATATAAATGACCAAACCATCCTACCAGAAAAATTAGGACGGCAGGTGTTGGAACACATCCACCGGACAACCCACCTGGGTGCCCGGCGAATGATGGACTTAATCAGGCACGCCAAGTTTAGAATCAGGCGCATAGCTGAACTGGCCAGCGATGTCACAACAAATTGCAAAGCCTGCCAACTAAACAACGCTTGCCCCCAAACCCAGACCACCGCAGGAATTAGGTGTAGAGGAACTAGGCCTGGTATCTATTGGGAAATAGACTTTACTGAGATAAAGCCTGGAAAATATGGGTATCAGTACTTACTTGTCTTTGTAGATACTTTTTCAGGATGGACAGAAGCGTTCCCAACTAAGAGAGAAACTGCTCAGGTTGTAGCAAAGAAAATTTTGGAAGAAATCCTCCCCAGGTATGGCTTTCCCATCCAAATAGGGTCAGACAATGGACCAGCCTTCGTTGCTAAGGTAAGTCAGGATTTGGCTTCCATTCTGGGAGCAAATTGGAAATTACATTGTGCTTATAGGCCCCAAAGCTCAGGACAGGTAGAAAGGATGAATCGGACTCTGAAGGAGACCTTAACTAAATTGACCATGGAGACTGGCGCTAATTGGGTAGTACTTCTCCCCTATGCTCTGTTCCGGGCCCGAAATACCCCTTACAGACTGGGCCTCACACCATATGAAATCATGTATGGCAGACCCCCACCCCTGGTCCCCAGTCTAAAAGATGACTTACTCAAACCTGAAACTGAAAATGTCTCTGAGCTTCTGTTCTCCTTACAAGCCTTACAGAAAATTCACCAGGAAATTTGGCCCAGACTACGAGAACTGTACGAGGCAGGACCTCCGCCGACGCCTCATCCGTTCCAGCCGGGAGACTGGGTCCTAGTCAAGCGCCACCGGCAAGAAACTCTTCAACCCAGGTGGAAAGGACCACTGCAAGTACTCCTGACTACTCCCACCGCTCTCAAAGTAGAAGGCATCGCTTCGTGGATCCACTACACACACGTCAAACCAGTGGACCCAACATCCGACCTTCTCGAGCCGTCTGGAGCACCGGTTACATGGACTGTAGACAAAGCTAAGAACAATCCCTTAAAGCTAACCCTGCGCCGTCATCCCCATAGCCGTAACCATGTCTAGCTTACCTATGCTTTTATGCCTTATGCATCTGACTCTCCTCACTGCTGCGCCGTCTAATCCCTATGTCTGGAGGTTCTGGCTCTATGAGAACAAAACTCACCCCGGGGAAACCCCCCAAGCGGGTAAACTGCTAGCTAGCGCAGACTGCCCCCCCTCAGGGTGTAATACTATAGTTTACCTCAATTTCACTAGGTTCCAGATTGCCCAACCAGCAATACCCATGATCTGTTTTGAATATGATCAAACTGAATATAATTGTAAAAATTATTGGTGGCACCAGAGTGCAGGTTGCCCATATAGCTACTGTAAGACGCACTCTGTCCGATACTGGAGAGAACGACAAGGGTGGTATTTTTACAAAACTGAGTCTCCCGTTACTTACATTTGGATAATTAGAGACCCATGGGACTCTCGGTGGACAACCCCACAACATGGGGGAGTATATTACTCATCAACTAGTACCTGGCCCAGTAGTCATTTATATCTGTGGAGAAGTCTAGTCCAGATTCAACCCTTAATCCACACACAAATCCACAGGCAAGAAACCAAGCTATCACAAGACTTGCAGCCCTTCTCCTGGCTAACTCTATTACGGGAAGGGCTAGCATTCGCCAACCTCACTGGTTTAGGCGACCTGTCCTCTTGCTTTATGTGTGCAAACCTAGGAAGACCACCATTAACGGCTGTTCCTCTATCCTCCCCTCCCACAAACTATACAGGTTTTAACTCATCGATAGTTACGATACCTGATGTAGCCCTGTACCGTGACCCATACCAAGAGAAATACCCCTATTGTTATTCGGCATTTAGCAACAGCCTCTGTAACCAATCGGCTACATACCCTAATAGTCCCATATATGCTCCCCCTGGTGTGTTCTTCTGGTGTAATATGACTCTGTTAAAAACTCTGTCCAAAAGCATCTCTGACGGACAGTTGTGTATCCCTGTTACCCTAGTTCCCCGACTGACACTGCTAACCCCGGCAGAGTTCATAGGCTGGGCAGGGACCGCCCCAACTAAAACTGCGCGACATAGACGAGCAGTTTTTCTACCACTAATTGCCGGAATATCCTTAACCACCTCTGTCGTCGCAGCGGGGTTAGCAGGAGGGGCCCTACAACACTCCATGATAGAAAACGACAAGCTGTTACAACAATTCTCTGTTGCTATGGAAGACTCCGCCTATTCCCTAGCCTCCCTTCAGCGGCAGCTCACCTCCCTAGCACAGGTCACCCGTCAAAACCGCAGAGCCTTAGACTTACTCACGGCTGAGAAAGGAGGTACCTGTATGTTCCTCAAAGAAGAATGCTGTTTCTATATAAATGAGTCAGGGTTAGTTGAGGAAAGAGTCCAACACCTACACGAACTAAGCTTAGAAATGAAAAAGCAACAATTCACTACAGCCGCTAACAATTGGTGGAGCTCTTCAATGTTTTCCCTTCTGGCACCCCTTTTAGGCCCCCTAATGTCTTTACTACTTCTATTCACTATAGGCCCCTGTGTGGTAAATAAAATTTTACAATTTGTCAGAGAAAGGTTTGATACCATCCAACTAATGGTCCTCCGTAGCCATCACCAGCCTCT
Organism: Macaca nemestrina; assembly: GCF_043159975.1. NCBI lineage: Eukaryota > Metazoa > Chordata > Mammalia > Primates > Cercopithecidae > Macaca > Macaca nemestrina. The sequence continues at coordinate 44,380,538 of NC_092134.1, read as the reverse complement.
CCTGCACCCAGAAAGTGAGGCTATATTATAAGACTCTGGAAATCCAAGATTGGACATCCAGTTACTTATGAGAAGGGAGAAATGAAAGGACACAAAGATAGATGTGTACCCGCCCCCCACCCGCTACACCCTTGTTCTGCTCTCTAATCTTTGCACATACCAGAGATTTCGTAAGTTCTGTGAGTACCTGGTTTTCTGCACGTACCAGAGATTTTGTTTTGCACATACCAGAGATTTTGTAAGTTCTGAGGCAAGGTCACAAGACGTGTTTAAGTAAGATAAACTCTTGCTGCCATAAACCTGCTCTCCCGCCTCAAAGTTTGAACCAAAATATCAGAAATGGCAGGAACCAATCATAGTTAGCCAAATCGCCTTGTTCAAACACTAGCCAATCATATATCTGATTTGTATAATAACTCTATGCCCACTTTTCTTAGACTATATAACATTGTTCGGAGCTGAGTGGGGGAGCTCTCCTGCCCGTCTCGTTTCACGAGCGAGGGAGAGTTCCAGGTTCGAACCTATAATAAAGATCCTTGCTGCTTAGCTTTGACTCTGGACTCTGGTGGTCTTCTTTGGGGAATAAACGGTCTGGGCATAACAACATGCCTTACTCTTTGGAATGTTCAACAATCCCCAACTATGAAAAGACCGTTTAATCCATGAGTCTGGATTAAATAGCTGTTGGAATTAAAAAATGTGTAAATAAGAAAGGAAACAAATACTGATGGAGCCACTTCTAAAATTTCATGGTCCAATATAACCGTGTCATTCTAGAGGGAAACGACATTTGAATATTTCTTGTAACTCTGAGTGTACAAGATAACATAGTACAAAGTATTTTAATATTTGGAATAAACAGAACTGGCATATTTGATTCCACCACCAACCACCTATCTGATCTCAGGTGAATTATTAAACAGTCAACCTCATCATCTTCATGAGAAATATAGAATTAATAAAAACATGCCTTTTGGAATTTTTGGGATACCTTTAAAAAGATATAAAGCATGTCCAACAAAATGGCCTTTCACATTGCAGACAATCAATAATTTTTAGTCTTCTTTTCTTTCCTGTTGATCCCCTTTCCCATCTCTCCCCTTCTTTCATGTCTAGATCAACTATGTCAGTGAGAACAAAAAATACTTACAGACCTCTGGGTTTAAATAATGTGAGACTTCTTCATGTGAGACTTAAGAAAAAAGGATTAACCGTAAGTTTTCATTTCATTGGATACACTAAAAGAACTAAATTGACTTTTTCTGGTGTTCTGTGGGTCTCTATTTTCATAAAAATTATTAAGATTCATTTGTAAGATGCAAATGTAACATTTGTACATTTCAAAAATTACGGAATTTTGGCCGGGCGCGGTGGCTCAAGCCTGTAATCCCAGCACTTTGGGAGGCCGAGACGGGCGGATCACAAGGTCAGGAGATCGAGACCATCCTGGTTAACACGGTGAAACCCCGTCTCTACTAAAAAATACAAAAAACTCGCCGGGCGAGGTGGCGGGCGCCTGTAGTCCCAGCTACTCGGGAGGCTGAGGCAGGAGAATGGCGTGAACCCGGGAGGCGGAGCTTGCAGTGAGCTGAGATCCGGCCACTGCACTCCAGCCTGGGTGACAGACCGAGACTCCGTCTCAAAAAAAAAAAAAAAAAAATTACGGAATTTTAGAATTAGAAGGGACAGGGAGAAAAGAGATGAGGAATTCAAACGATCAACAACTTTTGAGTGCTTACTATGTACTAAGATAGGAGGTTTCTGTCCTTGCGAAGTTTATATTTTAGTAAGGCAGGTACACAATGTTCAGTTTTATTCAGCTCTTGTGTACAAGAAAGGACTGGTATTGATTGAGTGGTGAAGGAAAACCTATCCAAGAAAGTTTCATTTAAGCGAACACTTCACCACATGAAGAAGTCAGCTGTATGAAGGACGGAAGAATTATGGACAGGAAATCATAAGAGATCCAGAGGGAACAATCTTGGCCTGCTTGAGGAACCACAAGCAGATTACTCAAAAATAGAAATGGGCCGGGCTCGGTGGCTCAAGCCTGGAATCCCAGCACTTTGGGAGGCCGAGACGGGCAGATCACGAGGTCAGGAGATCGAGACCATCCTGGCTAACACGGTGAAACCCCGTCTCTACCAAAAAATACAAAAAACTAGCTGGGCAAGGTGGCGGGCGCCTGTAGTCGCAGCTACTCGGGAGGCTGAGGCAGGAGAATGGCGTAAACCCGGGAGGCAGAGCTTGTAGTGAGCTGAGATCCGGCCACTGCACTCCAGCCTGGGCAACAGAGCAAGACTCCGTCTCAAAAAAAAAAAAAAGAAGAAAAGAAATGGAGAAAGTGATAAGACATAAAGTCAGAAAGGTAAGCAGGGACACATTGTATAGGGTGTTGAAGCCATGGAGATAGTGTTTGGATGTGTGTCTGCACTCAAATCCTATATTGAAATGTTATTCCCATTGATGGAGATGGGACCTAGTGGAAGGTGATTGGCTCATGGGGGTGAATTTCTTATGAGTAGTATTGCACCATCCCCCTTGGTACTGTCTTCACAACAGTGAGTAAGTTCTAATGAGATCTGGTCATTTACAAGTGTGTAGCTCCTTTCCCCTCTCAATCTCACTCCTGGTTTCACCATGTGATATTCTTGCTTCCTTTGTGCCTTCTGCCATGGTTGGAAGTTTCCTGAGTCCTCCCTAGAAGCAGATGCTTCTATGCTTTCCATACAGAACCATGAGCCAATTAAACTTCTTTTTTTAAATAAATTACCTAGTCTCGGGTATTTATTTATAGTAATGCAAGAACAACCTAACACACATGGTAAGTAGTTTGAGTTTTACCTTATGTGCAATGGGAAGCTGTTGGAAGACTTTGATCATGAGAGTAACAGATATAATTTATAAATTTAAAAAATAACTCTGGATGGCATATGGAAAATAGATGGTCAGAGGGCAAGAATGGAAGCAAGAAGGCCAGGTAGAAGGTATCGCTGTATTAAAAAAATGAACAAAATGGTTATTTGAATGAAAGTAGAAATAAGTGGTCACATTTAGGCAGAGTCAATGAAACTTGATTATGCATTGAACTGGGGAGTGAGACACCTCAAGAAACCAATTGTGAATCCTAAAATTTGGGCTTCAGCAAATGGTTGGAAGTTGCTGCCATTTAGTGTGATGGGAAAGATTTGGGGAAAAGAAAGTTTGGGGTCGCAAGAATTCAGTTTGAACTTGGTAAGTTAGAGATGATTATAAGACATTCAAGAAAACAGGTTGTCAAATAGTCAGATACACAACTCTTGAGTTTGGGAGAATAGTCAGAGATGGACACGTAATTTGGTTGGCTGGCATTACGCAGATGATTTTTAACGCCACGTGCCTGAGTGAATTCTTCTAAGGAAGGACTGTAGTTAGAGAAGGGGTCAAGGCCAGAAACTGAGAACCAAGGAACTTTAACATTTATAATTTGGAAAAGGAGGAGTCAGTCAGGGAATTTGAGAAGTATAAAACTACTGAGGTAGAAGGAGACCCAGGCAAGACTAAAAGACAATCAGTAATAATTCAGAGATAATTCATGAAAAGTACTGAATACAATTTCAAGAGAATGCCAAGAAAATGTCAGTTCATCAGTCTTAAAGGTCAATATTGTGATAGAACCAATGCTGAATTTTTAATGATTTTGCCAAATTGAGACAGTATGTTCCTGATTAGTATTATTTTATTCCAAAAGCCTAGAAGAAAGCCTGAAATTCTGAAAAGAACTGGTAGAGAGAAAGAAGGAAAAATATGAAGGGAGAGGTCAGATGGTGGTGCTTTGAAGACCTTGCCTCAAGTATTTCCCCTGTCAGGGACACTAATTTTCAAAAGGAAATTGAAGCAAGGAAAAGGTCATGTAGCTTCCTTTTCCTTGCAGTTGCATATTGAAAGCCCCCCATGCCACTGCCAGTAGCTTCTTCTTGCCACTTCCCAGGTTATTTGTCTCCATTCTGGCTCTAGTTCCAAACCAAAATGTGGAAGCAGAAGCTCTACACAGCAATTTAGATCATAAGCTAACTGCTTAAGTTAGTTGAACTTTGAAAATATATAATTAGCCCACTAAGGGTCAACTTACTCCATTACTCAAATGACTGATCCCCTTCGAGGGTTTCCATATTGCGTAACTACTACCCATGAAAGAACAGACGTGTGTGGAGCCTTGAAGGAGTGCTTCAGAACATCAAAGTCCCAAGTGGATTCCTTCAGAAAATCGCTGGTGAAATACAATTGTGTAGCACTTAGCAATTCTCTTGAAAGGTGAAGAGAATTACACTATGAACTCTGATAAGAATAATTAAGAAGATTTTAGATTGAGCGAGACAATGAAAGACAGGCTTTGCAGTCAGTTAGAGGTTGGTTCAGTTTCAAGCTCCATAACTTACTGGTAGTCTGACTTAGGCAAATTGCATGGCGTTTGTAAACCTCAGTTTCCTTTTCTATAATAGGCTTTATTATTACACTAAAAGATTGGTGTAAGAACTAGATGACTCTGTGTGTGTGTGTGTGTGTGTGTGTGTGTGTGTGTGTGTGTGTACAGAAAGAGAAAGAAGGTACTGAATATATTATGATCTATCCCATGTGCTAAGCACAGAAAGTACCTTATGCAAAAGCACCATAAGGCATTAGGAGCTTTCACTATGCAACTGCAAGGAAAAGCACCACAGAAAGTACTGTGCCTGGCACACAGGTCATAACATGATATAAATAAGTGATAACCGTTTTCCCATAGCAGGTAGGTAGCATTAACAGGGCTCATCACAAAGAGTGCAATGTGGCCTTAGCATAGTGGATTTTCTGCCCCTCAGCCTCTTCTAGCAATTCTTCTCTGACTCTCTCTAGGACCAGATCTAAGCAGGAAGGGCTGGAAATCTATGTTCTTTTCCCAATTTCCTTAAATACACTTGCTCCCTTGTCTGTCCTGCTCTACTTAGTTGTTTTGTTCTTGCCCTATCCAAAATCATTTTTCAAGTCTTTCTACTCCTTACTGCCTGCTATTCAGCCTGCTCCAGTCAATTCAGCCCCCTCATCACATCCCACATCACTCTGCTCAGTCCTGCTCAATACCTTTATTTGCATTGCCCAACAGCTACCTCGTTGCTGAAGCTTTGTCTCCTCCCCTTTGTTCAGCCAATTATTATTCATCTTAAAAAGAGAGTTTAACTAAATGCAATGTGGTTTCCTGAATTGGATCCTGGAGCAGGAAAAAGGGACATTGATGGGAAAACTGGAGAAATCTCAATAAAGTAATATACCAACATTAGCTGTAATTCTGACAAATGTATCATGGTAATGTAAGATGTTAACATTAGGAGAAAACTAGGTGAGAGGTATACTGGAACACTAAGAATTATCTTTGCAACTTTTCTGTAAAACTAAAGTTATTCCAAAATAGAAATGTTATTTTAAAAATGTACACCCCAGCCGGGCGCAGTGACTCAGGCCTGTAATCCCAGCACTTTGGGAGGCCAAAGCGGGAGGATCACCTGAGGTTGGGAGTTCAAGACCAGCCTGACCAACATGGAGAAACCCCGTCTCCACTAAAATTACAAAATTACCTGGGTGTGGTGGCACACACCTGTACTCAGGAGACTGAGGCAGGAGAATCGCTTGAACCCGGGAGGCAGAGGTTGCGGTGAGCTGAGATCAGGCCATTGCACTCCAGCCTGGGCAACAAAAGTGAAACTCCATCTCAAAAAAAAAAAAAGAAAAAGTGCACCCTATCCTTTCTTGAAGACTTCATGGTCTATAACAACTTTCTTTGCCCCTGACTCCTTTCCTTACATACATTGCTTAACTACCCTGTGCTTTAGTTTCTTCATCTGTAAGACAGAAACGGGCATAAACCATAATTAAAAGAGGGTCCAGGCAGAGGTATAGGTTGGTGCAAATGTAACTGTGGTTTAAGACCGTGAATTTTAAATCATTATAACTAGCCTCAAAGGTATCTTTAGTAGTCAAAATAGAAACCATTGCAATCAACATATTTTTGCCAACGAGAAATAAGTGTGTTTATTCCTGTAGCATAAAAATCCATGCTTCAGGATTCAACGAACTCTTGGAAAGCATTTTCTGCATCCTGCTGGTTGTGAAAGTGCTTTCCCTGCAAAAAGCTATTGAGATGCTTGAAGAAGTCGTAGTTGGTTGGCAAGAGGTCTGGTTAATGTGGTGGATGAGGCAAAATTTTGTAGCTCAGTTCGTTTAACTTTTGAAACATTGGTTGCGTGACATGTGGTCTTTGCCATGGAGAAGAAATGGACCCTTTCTGCTGACCAATGCTGGCTGCAGGGCGTTGCAGTTTTTGGTGCATCTCATCAGTTTGCTGAGCATACTTCTCAGATGTAATGTTTTCACCGGTATTCAGAAAGCCCTAGTGGATCAGACCAGCAACAGACCGCCAACAGTGACCGTGACATTTTTTTCGTGCAAGTTTGGCTTTGGGAAGTGCTTTGGAGCTTCCTCTTGGTGCAACCACGGAGATGCTTGTCGCCGGTTGTCATATAAAATCCACTTTTCATTGCATGTCACAATCTGATTGAGAAATGGTTTGCTGTTGTTGTGCAGCATAAGAGAAGATGACACTTCAAAAAAATGGCTTTTTTGATTTTTCACCCAGCTCCTGAGGCACCCACTTATTGAGCTTTTTTACCTTTCCAATTTGCTTCAAACGCCAAGTGACTGTTGAATGGTCTGCGTTGAGTTCTTTGGCAACTTCTGTAGTTGTAAAAAAAAAAAAAATCAGCTTCCACGATTGCTCTCAATTGGTCATTGTCAGCTTACGATGGCTGACCACTGTGCTCCTCATCTTCAAGGCTCTTGTCTCCTTGGCAAAACTTCTTGAACACCAATGCACTGTACTTTCATTAGCGGTTCCTGGGTCAAATGTGCTGTTGATGTTGCGAGTTGTCTCGCTGCGTTACGGCCCATTTTGAACTCAAATAAGAAAATCGCTCAAATTTACTTTTAGGTCTAACATCATTTCCATAGTCTAAAATAAACATAAAATAAACACCAAGTACTAAGTCGTTAGCAAAAAGAAAGAAAGTGAGAAGTGCCCATTAATATGATGTATAACATAACCACATTTAGTTAAGAAGGTATTCCAATATCAAATGGAAAATTTCAACAATGTAAACACCGCAATTACTTTTGCCCTCACCTAATATTATACTGTAATGTGTCTGCGTGTGTCTGTGTGTGTGTGTGTGTGTGCGCGTGTGTGTCTGTTTATGTGGGTAGAGTAACCTAGGGAGCTACTAAATAGCAGAGCTGGAATGTGCACTTAGGCTGCCTACTTTGAGTCTTTTCTCTTAATCACTAATTTATATCACCTATGAAAACATTATGTAACTTATGTTGTAGGCATTTGTATGCCATGCATGGAAAACAGCCATAAGGGCAAACAGCTGGAGTCATCTCTGAGCTATGGCATTATGAGTAATGTTCATTGTTTTCTTTTCCTTTTTCTTGTTTTACTAATGTTCTACACCAAACACATTCCTTGTGATGAGGAGCAAATAATTGTACACAGCAAACTCATTACAGTGGTTGCCTCTGAAGACAGAGTGGCAGAAATAGGACTCAAGGTAAGAGTTGAAGAGGACTCTCATTATTTCTTAAAAATAAAAGGTAAATCCCGACCATCCTGGCTAACACAGTGAAACCCAGTCTCTACTAAAAATACAAAAAAAATTAGCCGCACTTACTGGCGGGCGCCTGTAGTCCCAGCTACTGGGAGGCTGAGGCAGGAGAATGGCGTGAACCTCGGAGGCGGAGCTTGCGGTGAGCCCAGATAGGGCCACTGCACTCCAGCCTGGGCGACAGAGTGAGACTCCGTCTCAAAATAACTAAATATATAAAATAAAATAAAAGCAAATCCCTTACAATGCCAAAAGGTGTTACCTCTAACCTATGGACTGAGCAAAATTGGGGGGACATAAGTAAAAAACAGGATTTTGGATGTCATCCATTTATATTATTTAATTTTAAAAAAAATAAAGTAAAGATAATCTAAGTGCTAACTATTAACACAGTGAATGATTTTAGTACCGGTTTGGAAACATCACATTATTAAAAAAAAAAAAATTATCTCAGTGCCTGTGTGTTGCTGATAGGCTTCACAAACATTTTTTCTGCCTAATGGGTTATTTGGTTATGACAAAATTGCTTCTTCTACACATGTTCCAGCTATAAGAGGGTAGCTTTCTATGTGAGAATATATGTTTATCGGGTTTCCCAACAGCTAAAGCATATGGTGTGTAATTAAAAGGCAACATGAAATAACTGTATTACAATATGTCTTTAGGAGTAAAATTTTTTTTTTTTTTTTTTTTTTTTTTTGAGATGGAGTCTCGCTCTGTCGCCCAGACTGGGGTGCAGTGGCGCGATCTCGGCTCACTGCAAGCTCCGCCTCCTGGGTTCACGCCATTCTCCTGCCTCAGTCTCCCGAGTAGCTGGGACTACAGGCACCCGCCACCTCGCCCAGCTAGTTTTTTGTATTTTTAGTAGAGACGGGGTTTCACCATGTTAGCCAGGGATGGTCTCGATCTCCTGACCTCGTGATCCACCCGCCTCGGCCTCCCAAAGTGCTGGGATTACAGGCTTGAGCCACCGCGCCCGGCCGGAGTAAAATCTTAAAGTTGCCCAAAACCTTTCAAAAACTTTATGTAAGAAAGTGCTATGTATGAAAGTCACCTAGATAGTCTGTGATCTACTCCAGAATTAAATCTGCCTTATATTGACTCCAAGAGAAGTGTCTATAGAAACTTGCCCTTCAGCATGAAGTAATAGGTTATATCGAGGGATGTTATAGGAAGCAACTCAGCACTGCCAGTATTGTAAGGATATTTTTGAGGGTGTTTATTATTATAAGCCATATACAGACCTAGAGGAGAAGTTCTACTCTGACTTTTTACTAGAATATTTCCTGAACAACAGTTTTATTTTTCACCTTATGAACACTATGAATTCTGTACTTGGTTGTGCATTCTTTTCTTGTCTGGCTGTTAAAAAAAAATTTAGGGTCAAATGTATGGCCTAAAAAAAGAATTAGAAGAATATCTGCATGACAATAACACTGGCGAAAACATCTTAAACAGGACACAGAAAGCACCAGACTTAAAAGAAAAGATTGATAAATTGGACCTCATTAAAATTAACCTTTCTGTTCATCAGAAGATAATATTACAATAATGGAAAGACAAGCCATAATTGGAAGAAGATATTTCTAAGATACACATCTAACAAGCAACCCAAGTTAAACTGAACCAAAGACTCAAAAAAATTTCACAAAAGAAAATATCAAAATGGCCACTAAACATGTGAAGGCACACTCATTAGTTATCAGAGAAATGTGAATTAAAAGCACAATAAGATACCACGACCCCCCCATGAAAATGGCTAACATGAAGATTGGAAACACAAAGTCATGATGAAGATATGGGCAATGGGAACTCTTATATTGCTGATCGAAGTATAAATCAGTATAACAACTTCAAAAAATTACTTGGCAGGACCTACTAAACTAAAATATTATGCAACAATTCCACTCCTGGGAATATATCCAACAAAAACAAGTGGTTTTATTCACATGTACATGTACAAAAATATTCATAATAGCTTGATTTGTAATAGGCCAAAACTTGAAACAACCAAATGTTCAACAGTAGTAGAATGTATAAATTAATCGTCATGTGTTCATATAACAAAATTCTAAACAAAAGTGAGAGAAAAGTGAATCTCAAAGACATTCTGTTGAGCAAAAGCAATCAGACACAAACTGTATAATGCCATTTATATGAAGTTCAAAAATAAGCAAAACTAACACATGATAAAAGTCAGAATAGTGGTTACCTTTAGAGGAAAAATAAAGATGACATCAGGCTGATGAGAATGTTTTATAATTTGATCGGGGTGGTTATACACACATTTATGTGAGAAAAGTCATTGAGCTGTACATTTAAGATTTGTGCACTTATGTAACCTATGCTGCTTTATATTAAAAAAAGAAATAATGCATGGTTTGTCTCTTTGGGCATTTATATGGCTACATGACATGTGTTTGATATAATGATCTAATATTCTAGCTCCATTAGGCCTTATTTTCCTCTTCATCTTCTCTCTTACTTATTTTTAATTATTTTATCTTGCTATTATTTGCATAATAGCATCCTCCCGAGCCATCTCAAGTCCTAGTTAGAACAGTTTATAAGTAAGTACAAATATATCTGCATAAAACTTCAGGTGTTTCTAAATTGGACATCAGAAGACTTTGAATCATGAGACTCAGATTTTCTTTTTCATTCTGACTACACTTACTAAGAGTACAATTTAGGAGAAATTACTTAAGATAATATCTACTTGACATGGTTGTTAAAGGAATTGAAAGAGCATAGCTAAAAGTATTTTTCAAATTGGACAGTGACATAAAAATTACATTTAAAAACAGCTAATATTAATCTAGGAACACAATCTCCAATTAAACAATCAAACTTTTAAAAATTACATTTTTCAGAGGAAAAAAAACTATTTGAAGTCTATAATTTCTGTCTTTCCTAAGATTATTTGTAATTGTTTTAAAACATACTCGGTATCCATGTTCAAATTCTGTCCAAGTAAACACCAACATGAGTTTATATGCTTGAGAAATGTCTGTTTATATGCTTGAGAAAGGATTAACTTGTGTGAAGCTATCAAAGGAGAGGATCTGTTTGCCCATCAAAAATTATTCCAGTCATGCAAAATATTTTGTTATTGAGACATAAATCTATAATATACTAAGAATCAAGTTAAGTTTGTAAATTAAATTCAGTAAAATAAAATTTAAGTTAGCCACTGTTTAGATTGGAAAATTAAGGAGAGAGTAATCACTTGAGCTCAGAGTTTGAGGTTCCAGTGAGCTATAATCATGCCACTGTATTCCAGCCGTGTAACAAAGTGAGACTCTGTATCAAACAAAAAAAGAGAAAGAGTGAGATAAATGTTAAGAGGTGTTTTCATCTCTCCTTGTGCAGATAAGAAGTTTGTGGAAACACAATAGGTGCTATCAGACCTTCCCAAAGGAGTTTCTGAATACAAATGTTCTGACTTTTATGTATAAGGATATCAGCTATACCAGGTGATTCTCTCAAGTTTCTTTCTAATTTAACACATTCCTCAACACATTCCAAATAGCTTCTCACCTGAGATATCCAATTGAGATTATTCTTATCAAGATAACGTGGGATTCTCTTGTTGCTAGATCCAATAAACATGTTGTAGTTTTAACTCATCTCACCACTGAATATTAGACTCTCTCTTCTTTCCCCCCACTCCCTGAAACAGAGTCTTGCCCTGTTGCCCAGGCTGGAGTACAATAGCACAATCTTGGCCTCCACCTCCTGTGTTCAAGCAATTCTCCTGCCTCAGCCTCACAAGTAGCTGGAACTACAGGCACGCGCCATCATGCCTGGCTAACTTTTGTATTTTTAGTAGAGATGGAGTTTCACCGTGTTGACCAGGCTGGTCTTGAACTCCTGACCTTGTGATCCGCCTACCTCGGCCCCCAAAAGTGCTGGGATTAGAGGCGTGAGCCACTGTGCCCAGCCTACTCTTTCTTCTTAAAAAGCTTCCTTTCCTTCCTTTCTGTGACATCACCCTCTCTTGGTTTTCCTCCTATCTTTAGAAGCTACTTCTTAGTGTCTTTTGTGAACTCTACTTATGCCCATCTTTTAAAATTTGGTGGTGCTTAGATTCTCCTCTGTGTCACCTTTTTCTGTCTCCCTAGGCAATACCATTCAGTCATCTGAATGCAAACACCATTTGATAATGACTATCAAACCTCTAACTTCAGCCATGATCTCACTCCTGAGCTCAAAATTTATGTAACTCTCTATTGGACATCCCCATGCAGGTTTCCTGTAGAGGCTTCAAAATCAGTTTTACGTAGAGTTTATCATCTCTCTCCCTAACCTGTCCCTGTGTGACTGATTTCAGTGAGCACTTTATCACCCATAAAGCTGCTAACACTGAGAATTCTCTGTCAATGATTTCTTTGACGCAACAAGAAGTCCTGTCAAATTTATTTGTTAACTAGCTCTGCAATTCATTCATTCTATCTTACTTCTTTCAGCTACATAATTCTTGTCTACAATCAATTCTACTCAAAACAAAAAAACCTGATTATTATTCCTCGCTTAATATCCTTTATCACTGCTAAAGACTTACATTCCATAATGACCATTAACGACTGCCATCATGGTTCTTGAAGAGTTATTTTTCAGAAAACTTTTTCTTATCAGTATAACAATTTTTTATAACACATTAAATAAATACACTATAAACAATAATATTTAGACATTAAAGTTTCAGGCAAAGACTTGATAGAGAAAGAAAAATTTGATGTGAAAGCAGTATTTGAATGACATCTTGTTTCTCACTTATAGAAATTTGTTTTCATTGTTCAAGTGATACATAGTTTTTCTTATGCAAAAATTGTTTGTATACATTGATTTGAGGTGGAACACATAATAACATTTTTCATTAGAAATAATGGAAGTGGGCAGACCCGGAGCAGCATGTGGACTCTCAGGCGCCACGCAGTTGCCGGCCTCCTGTCATCCCCCAGCCCGGCCCCGGCCCAGGCCCAGACCCTCACCCGGGCCCCGCGGCCGGCAGAGTTGGCCCCGCTCTGAGGCCTCCAGGGCCTGCCCCCTGACATGGATGCAACCTGCACACCCCACCACGCCAGTTCGAACCTCCATGGCCTCAACCAGATTCGGAATGTCAAAAAGCAGAGTGCCTATTTGATGAATTTGAGGAAATCGGGAACTTTGGGCCACTCAGGCTCTCTAGATGACACCACCTATGAAAGACTAGCAGAGGAAACGCTGGACTCTTTAGCAGAGTTTTTTGAAGACCTTGCAGACAAGCCATACACCTTTGAGGACTATGATGTTTCCTTTGGGAGTGGTGTCTTAACAGTTAAACTGGGTGGAGATCTAGGAACCTACGTGATCAACAAGCAGACGCCAAACAAGCAAATCTGGTTATCTTCTCCATCCAGATGTTATATGGAGTTGCTGGAGTATGAGAAGAGCTTCTTCATCCCAACAGCTTTCAAAGTGAAGCAGCAGCTCATGCCTGTAATCCCAGCACTTTGGTAGGCGGAGGTGGGTGGTTCACTTGAGGTCAGGAGTTTGAGACCAGCCTGGCCAACATAGTGAAACCTCGTCTCTACTAAAAATACAAAAATTAGCTGGGCATGGTGGTGCACACCTGTAATCCCAGCTACTCAGGAAGCTGAGGCAGGAGAATCACTTGAACCCATAAGGTGGAGGTTGGAATGAGCCAAGATCATGCCACTGCACTCCAGCAAGACTCTGCCTCAAAAAAAAAAAAAAAAAAAAAAAAGTGAACCTCTGGGTCCCCCAGATCTCTTCAGAGATATGTAATGTTCTCCTTTTTCCAACTACATAACTCTGTGAGCCTGGGTTTTCTTCATATACTCCAATGAGAACAACATATTGCAACAGATAGAATGAAGAGACAAGTAGAAGAATCCAGCTGTTTTCTATTCAGCCAAACATTACAGTTGTCAACTGAAGAATTCTGAGATTAATAAATTTGCAAAGAAGAGCTTTATTTCTCCTAAAAGATTGCAGCCTGCAGGGTGGTCATTCTGACAGGCTGAGAAATGTAGTCTCTGGCCAGAAGCCAAAAACAGACACTGAGGGTCAGAAGAATAAGACGGGCATTTATGTTGAATAGGATGGCCAAATATATGTATTCAATAAACTATAGGAGGAGTCATGAATAGTCATGAAAGGAGAAACATGCACATGCTCAGTTGAGCTTCATGCCTCTCCATGGGATGCATGTGCAAAAATTGGCAGCATTAGCATGATCAGAGGGTGGAGTTTTCTGTCCTCTGACATCAAAAGGTGAAACAGAGGACACAGAAACCCTCACTGCACATCCTCTGTAAACTGGCCAGAACCATTCCATTGTGGGCAGTCTGTTATCAGGAAGGAATGCTGGTTAGTTGTGCAGAAACTGCAAAAGGAAGGGGCAGTGTCAGACCATTGGTTGATATCAGCGGTGCAGCTCGTCCTTCCAAAGGGCTGATTTCTGTTTAACCTGTAGGAAGGAAATCCTAATGGTGTTTAGCAATGGAGAGGGTATAACAACACATCATGGCAGGAACTTAGTTTTCAAGGTTTCTCTGGGGTCCCCTTGGCCAAGAGGTGGTGCATCCATTTAGTCAGCTGGGTGACTTAGGATTTCATTTTTATTTCTCCGAGTTTTATAAAACTCTAAAATAATTCTTTGACAGCCAGATGGGAGGGGGTCCCTGGAGAAACTCCAACCAGCCTGCCCACTGGGGTGGAGCCTCGGGAGTTTGCAGCAAGGAAGAGCCTGGCGCCTCCTTTTCCTTTGTGAACCTGGGATTCGAGCAGCCTGGTGGGAAGCACTCTAGCAGGGGACTCTGGCCTTGCAGAGGATCCCTGTTCCCCCCAACCCTTTATTTCCCCATTTCACTTAATAAAACCCTGCTTTACTCACCCTTTAAACCATCTGCAAGCCTAAATTTTTGTGGCTGTGGGATGGACAAGAGCCTTATCTTTAGCTGAATTAAGGAAAAGTCCTGCAATGATTCCATTCTTCCCATCAAATATGTTTTGTTTCGAAAATATAGTTATCATAAATATGTCATTAATATTGTTAAATCAAATTTAGCCTAAAGCTGCCTCCTTACATAGTTTAAGCTTGACTTAAAGGTTATTCTGTACTTAGTGAATTGTAACCTACCTAGATGTGTAAACAAGACTGTGACCTACTCTTGTGACAATCATTGGATTTTGGCCAATCACAGGAGGTCAACTCTTGACACTGCCTTCAAATAAGGCAAATATGGAGCTGTAACTAATCTGGCTGTTTCTATACCTCACTTCTGTTTTCTATATGCCACTTTTCTTTCTCTGTCCTTAAATCTTCTTCCAGCACGTGACTGTGCTGGAGTGTCTGAGCCTACTCTGGCTGAGGAGGCTGCCCAATTCACAAACTGTTCAATTAAACTCTGTTAAATTAAAAAAAAAAAAAAAAGAAAGAAAAAAGAAATAATGGAAGTTTTTGGCCAGGCGCAGTGGCTCACCCCTGTAATACCAGCATTTTGGGAGGCCAAGGTGGGCGGATTACCTGAGGTCAGGAGTTCCAGACCAGCCTGACCAACATGGAGAAACCCTGTTTCTACTAAAAATACAAAATTAGCTGGGCGTGGTGGTGTGTGCCTGTAATCCCAGCCACTCAGGAGGCTGAGGCAGGATAATTGCTTGAACCCAGGAGGTGGAGGTTGTGGTGAGCTGAGATGCTGAGATTGTGCCATTGCTCTCCAGCCTGGGCAACAAGAGCAAAAGTCTGTCTCAAAAAAAAAAAAAGGGCCGGGCGCGGTGGCTCAAGCCTGTAATCCCAGCACTTTGGGAGGCCGAGACGGGCGGATCACGAGGTCAGGAGATCAAGACCATCCTGGCGAACACGGTGAAACCCTGTCTCTACTAAAATATACAATAAACTAGCCGGGCGAGGTGGCGGGCGCCTGTAGTCCCAGCCACGCGGGAGGCTGAGGTAGGAGAATGGCGGGAACCCGGGAGGCGGAGCTTGCAGTGAGCCGAGATCGCGCCACTGCACTCCAGCCTGGGCGATAGAGCGAGACTCCATCTCAAAAGAAAAAATGAAGGAAGGGAGGAAGAGAGGAAGGGAGGGAGGGAGGGAAATAATGAAAGGTTTCTCTTAATAAATGACTTTTCACTTAGCAGCAGGATTTATAAGAACAAATGAAAGTCATTGAGAGTAAATTGTATTCTCATTGCTTTCAGGATAAATTCTAAGCTTCTTAACATCACTTGAAAGATATACGGCCTGACTTCCGCTTCATCTGACACCAATCCCCATTTCACATTTTACCTTCCAGTCATGTGGAGCTACAGAAATCTTGCACCAACTCAGGAGCTGTGTTTCTTAAAAACACAGGGGTTGGCAGAACTAAGGTTGGCATGATTGAGTTCTCACATATGATAAGAGTGTTCAGGGAAAACATTAAATATATATGAAATCTGTATACCACTGCAAAGAGGTATTTTAGAAAGCATCTACTTCCAGAACAAACTGGATCAACAAGTGACTATTCTTCTGAATCCTCTTCTTGAACTCTTCCTGAAAAATTATGGTGCTATTATGAGCTAGCAAAGCAGAATATTTTAAATATTTTGTTATACCAACTACTTTCATTTAAAGTTTACACATCAGCCCTTATTAGTTTTAAATTGAAGTGGGTTACTCATAAATATTGATTTTATGGATCGGTGTCATTCACCCTGTATTTTGCTGATTAAAAAACTTCTTAGCCTCAATGTTGTTGTTTTTTTTAATTTTACCAATATTAGCCTTAATGTATTTGAATGGGTACAGTAGCTAAAACCTTTCTCAAAGGATCCTCTTAAATGAAATGTTAGTTGGACTGTAATGAGAACATCTCTCTGGCTGCTTTGCAAAAAATGGATGCTAGCATACAAAAGTGGAAAAAGACTACTGTGGAAGTTGTTAGAATACTCCAAGGTAGTAGCTTGCCAGGGATGGTGGCAAGGAGATGGAGAGATATAGAATACAAAGGTTTTAGAATAAGCAACAAAAATGGGGAAGACTAGAAAAGGAAAGGTCAGGGTGAGGGAGGTAAGGAATCAAAATATCTGTCTTGGGCATACACATATTATTTGCTACTAAACACACAAGTGGAGATTTTTAAGCAGTCAGTTGAAAATTTGGAGCAGAAGATGTAAATTTGGAAGTCATTTCTATATAGCCACAAAACTAGATCCCAAGGGAAAGAGTGCAGATAGCCCAAAATGATTTCATATTCAAACCATCAAAGGAATTAAAATGAATAGAAATGGACTCAATGGTGGATCAAATATCAAAAGAAGATGGCATAAAACAGGACTCTATTCCAGACTTCCTCTTCCCCAACTTACTCATGAAGGATTTGCACACTACTTCAAGTCTTTTTTAGAATGAAGTGGGCATTAAATAAATAACAAATAATTTCTTACAGAACGTGTGCCTTCTTACCATGTCAAACAGGAAGTTAAACATTCTTCTCTCTACTGATCACATAATATCAGTGTGGCTTTCTGGAAGTGCCCTTAAATAGCATGTTAACCTGAGCTTATTACCAAGCTCGAGACCATTTCACCAAAACCAAAAGCGTTTGGCATGTGTGTGACATGCAGAGGGGTAATTATAAATAAATCCATTTCACAGGAAACCCATTTACTTGTAGTTCAGTATATTGTGCAGCTAACCCAAGTTTTAGAACTATAGAAATGTTGTTCTCCTCAAAAAAATATTCTAGAAGAACTATATCAAAAGCAGTTAAATAGCAGAAGCTAACTCCTGCCTTTACATCCTCTTTAGAAGCCACACATCTCGTGATACTCTGGGGACAGAGCTCTTGTTCAGGATTTGCAACACAATCTCTTGGGAATTTTATTTTTAAAATATTCACACCCAAGCCTCACTCTTGGGGATTCAAATTTGGGAGGTATGTGAAAAGAGTATTCTGAAGAAATTCTTCATGTAATTTTGTTGCTGATTCCTGGTTAGGAATTTCTGCTCGACGGTAAGGACCTCTGAGGTTTTAAGGGAGTGAGCATTTGAGATCCAGAAAGGATTTGGGGAAGCTTCTTTGCCTTGCTTGCGCCACTTGATTGGCTGTAATCCACCTGTGAATGTCACCGTTTAATTTGAATAATAACTCAAGCCAGGTTCTTTAATTTTTATAACAAAATAGATAAATTTGTCAAATATGTGTCTAGCATTTTATCGAAAGCAGATGGATCTCCTCTAGCTCACAATAACAATAACGATAATGATATTTTAGGCAAATATGATGACTATCATATTCATTGCTCTCTCGATTTGTTCAAAATCTACATTAGTCAATAAATACAAAACAGGGACTGTAATGCATATGTGATATTCTCACCAATCAATCTAAGTTTCTCTTCCTGAACTATCAGAAAGTCAAATTTATAAACTGTTTCACCTTTGATTACTTTTCTTCCTATAGAATGCCTTCAGACAATGTAAATTTTAAACACTAAGCCCTCAAGTTTTATGAAGGTTTATAAAAGAAATAACTTTAGCTAATAAAATCCATTGAGGATACTATCTACATGATAAATTTCACCTCACAGGGAAAATGTAGCTAATATAAATTGATATGCCTCATTTCATTTATAAAGAGAATTATCAGTACCAAGAACTACTCTGCAGTAAGTTTTAAGTGCCACTGTAGTAACCATCTTTAATCAAGGCTTTCTGGTTCAAGCATCTTTCCAAATCACTTCATTTTTTAATCTTTGTTTTAATGATGCCATGGTGCCTATGGCTTTTATTATAAGTTACTTCAAATTCTTTTTGGAAAGTGGATTGATTATTAATAATAAAATCTATCCTGGATTCACTCTCTCATAAAATAAATATGTATTTATTTCTAGTTATTGAGAGAACACCTCCAACAAGTGTAGTGTGAAGGTTTTCTAAGTTAAATAATCCAAAAACCTTCTGCTTTAAAACAACAACAACAAAATAAAACTTAGTACAGCATATCCTGCCATGACAGGGTTTCTTTCAGGAAGTTTACATTGTGGTCAAGGATGACGACTACTCCTTTAGCATCTGGAATAGAACTTTGTGAGCTCCTCTTCCTCTTTTCTACAACATCATCATTACTGATATTTAAGCACTTCCTATGTGCCAGGGACTGTACCAGGAGCTTTGCCTGCAAGCTTATCTAATCCTCACAACAAAGTTGAACCTGGTCCTAATAATGTACCTATTTTAGATGAGGAATCTGAAACTTGAAAAAGATTAAATATCTTGCCTTTAATACATGGTTTTAAATAAATGCATAAACTTGTGCAGCTAGATATACAATTATTAGACTTACCCCTGGCTGAGAGTAGGAGAAACAATGTATGGAAATGTTTCTTCTCTAGATTCTGGGATAAAGTCTCCTCTGCTGCTCTCAGGAACTTGGACTTTCCTGATCTCACTGGAAATCAGAAAAATGGCTTTGCTTTCGCCCTTTTGCAACAGGCAAACGGTTGAACCTAACACATTATATGGCTACCTTTCTTTCTTTAATCTGAGCTTTGACTTTTCTATTTACCTGTGTTACTTGTGTTTAAAATCTAAATAAAGGCTTAGACAGTGGTAGATCCACTGACCAAAGGATCAGGTAGATACAGTTGACTGTCCCAAGGCCCTTAGGTTCTAAGCGGCAAGGGATCATAGGAAGCATTCACTCAGCTGACAAACTGACCACGCAATGTCCCCCAAATGGGCCTCTCACAGCACTTTTTTCTGTTACCACATACAGAGAGGTAGCCATTGCTTACTTACCATGAGGCATATTTTTTACTATAGCTTTGAGGATGGTATGTGATAGAGCATTTGACTCATATTTTTGACTATGATGTTCCAAGATTAATTAATAAAATAGTTTATTGATCCAATATGTTTTATATGGAATTTACCAGCTTGGAAATCAGGAAACCTGGTATATAATCCTGGTACTTATTCTAGTGATGTCTGATTCCAGACAAGTCATTTAAGTGCTCTGAGCCCCAGCTTCTTAACTGTGCATGAGAGAATTTTGTTAGATTGTTTTGAAGGTCTCTCCCAACTCTGAAAATCAATGAAGTTACCAATCTCTATGATTGACTGTATCAAGTTACTCTTTACTGAGCTAAATGTTTACTTCATGTAATCTTCTCCAATCCGGAAGAAAATAATTCAAAGTCAACAGGCAAAAGTAAGAAAGTGCTTTTTTACAGCAGAAAGATAAATTTAAGCATGATATATTCCCACATGCTTCATCCAGTCATTCATGAGTTTTCTTTCATTGTTACTCATTTCCCTAATCGACTTTAAATTTGAGCATCCGATACATGAAGATGAGGTCAAAATAATCATTGATGAATTTCCTTTAAAAAATGTAAAAGTTGCTTCCTATTGTATGAGGAATTCCTATTCCTGAATGAGGTCATTTTTTCCTGTTCCTATAGGAATTCCTACTCCTGAATGAGGTCATTTTTTCTGAGTTACCAGATTCTAACACACTGCATTTATTTATCTAAGATTTGTAATTACAGACTTTTTTCTGAACCTATAAATATTTAACCTAATATTTCCTTACAGATGTTTAAGAAAAACAAATCTTTCCTTTCTCTGATTCCTCAATTCAGTGAATCAGCTCTGGGCTGAGAAATTTCATCAGCACTTGCTTCCAAGGCCAGGGAAATCTTTGTTCCTAAAAAAGAAAAAAAAAATCTGAACCTCAATTTACAATGTTTATTACTTTCCCTTCCCCACCAAAAGAAATTTTCTACTATTATTCCTATTTATCATATTATTATCCTTTATTTTAATTCAATTTGCACACAACCATGCTTATTCTAAGTTTTATGTTAACTTTTCTGGAGACATCCCTGCCTGCAGTTTTTCCCTTATTCCAAAAATGGCAATAAGCCAAGCCCCATTTTCTTCTAACTTAATTTTTCCAGACATCTTAATGGCTATGTCAATTTCCTGTCATTGTTCTCCTATAGGATTTCCTTAGTCCCCTCCTGATGCCTTTGGCGGGTACACATTTATACTGAAATTGACAAAGGTAGGGAAAAGTCATCAACACTGTTCAGGGGAGAAGAGACTTATTCATTATGACGTAACTAAGTTGAAAAGCACAGCTAATGGACTATTTTGGTAGCATGACTTGAGATACAGAAGCCTTTCAGTCCCTGGAAACAGTTGCCTCTAAATGGCACTCCCAAGGTCAGGAAGGAAACATGACATCACTGGGGAGCAGCTGCCTCTGAGGTAGTGAAAAGGAGCTTCAAGAAGCTCCTGTGATTAAAGGCACATTAATCATGACCATCCAGTTGGCTAAAAGATAAGAAAAATACAAGGATTTAAGGGCAAATTTAGAAAAACTCCAAGCAAAAAAGAGTTTGAGTTTTGTTTTCATATTCAATGAGCTCTTAACCTTGGCAGAATGTTTCTTAATAAGTGTTATTGTTTTTTCATTCTGTAAAGAAAATAAGTGATATCATTTTCTTCTCACCTGTGAGTTCAAGAGCAGTCCAGTTTCTCCCTACAGAGTCCAGAGTGAAAATTTAGACACTTATTTCACATTTATCTGTGTGGATTTGGACAGGAAAAAGGAGATATTGAACATGAACATTTTGAAACACAACATTTTTAAAAAGTATATCATTACTAAAGAACCTCCACATAGGATTTAAGGAATCCAAAGCACCCAATGTTGAAACATACTTGAAAACTATTACTTTTCCTAATTGTTAAGAGCTTTATTCAATGCCAAAGCAGACAAAGTTTTGCTATCAATCCCATTCCTTATAACAATCTAGCTCTTTATTTTTGTTTAGAAGCTATGCTGAGCAGCAATATATTGTCAAATTAATTAATATTATCAACAATAATAATATGTAAGTTAAATATTAATATATATGTTTATGAATATGGTTAACTTTAGACTTGTTTAAAATTGCATCTCTTTAGTGGAATATCTTAGTTTACTATTGCTCTGTTGCAAATTAACACAAACTTAGTAGCTTAAAACAACACAAGCTTATTCTCTTACTTCCCAGGGATCAGAAATCTAGAATCCAAGTGTCAGCAGGGCTACATTCCTTCTGGAGACTGCAGGGGAGAAGTTATTTTCTTGCCTTCTTTGATCTCTAAAGGCTGTCTTCATTTCTTGGCTCCTGACCCTTTGACTCTGTCCTTACATAACTTGCTACTTTATTTGATCTCCTACCCCTCTCTTATGAAGTCTGTAAGTATATCAGACGCACCGAGATGATTCAGGACAGTCTCTCAATCTCAAAATCTTCAATTTAATCCATCTGCAAAGTCCCTTTTGTCATATAAGGTAAGATTTATAAGTATAGGGAATTAGAATGTGAACGTCTTTGGAGGACCATTTTCAGCCTAGCACAATGTACTTTACAATACTCAACAATATACTCTACAATACTCAACAATATACTCAACAGTATACTTTACAAATGTTAGTGGAAGACAACAGTCAGAAGTCATTAAAAGATATTTATAAGTAGAAGTCAAACAAAGGTTCTACATGGTAACAACATTCTAAAAGTGGAAATACTAGGAATTAATTAGATATGTGACAGAAAAACACTGCAGCAGTGAAATGTGAGTCCATCAACTTGAGAAGGACAAAATGGCAAAGGAATGTTAAATATAATTAATCTGATCTGGGATTAAATTGGAAATTATGGAACTTGTAATTGCAAGCTTTGAGTGAATAAACATAGATTTTGTTTGTTAAAGTTTTAAAGAAAAAATGTCCATCAACAGATCAAGGAATGAACAAATTATGATATATCTATACAATGGAATATTATTCAGCCATAAAAAAGACTGAAATACAAGCTAAAATACAAACAAACCTTGAAAATATTATGCTAAGTCAAAGATGCCAGACACAAAGGGTCAAATTCTGTACGATTTCTTTTATACGAAATATCGAGAATAGGAAAATTCATAGAGTCAAAAAACATGTTAGTGGTTGCCAGAGGATTGACAGAATCGAGAGTATGGAGGGATTACTTACCCTTTTCTCGTTTAGAAAAAAGTGCAGCAGCAATCGCTACCAGCACAGTACTCTAAGGGCAAATGGGAAAAGGGTAATGGATACAGAAATTATTTTAAAAGTTTTGAAACTAGAGCGATGTTATAGTTATATAACATTGTGAATGCACTAAATGCTACTAAATTGTACACTTTAAGATGTATAACTGTACATTATATGAATTCCATCTCAATAGAAAAAGAGTTCTAAAGAAATCTCAACATGACAATGTTCTTAACAGTACTGTGTATATAATCAGTTCAACAGTAGGTTCTAGAAAGATCAGGAGAAGTATAGAAATTAATCTCAAGAAGTGGTTTTTGAGATTAAAACTCTGGATCAGGTAATGAGTGACCTCTGCTGTAATTTCAACTAACCACAAATTAGCCATGCGACTCTAGGAAAAATCACAACGTGTCTCTACCCATTTACCCATACATAAAATAAATTGAATAAATCAGATAATTTCTAACATTAAACTTCAAAATTCTATTATTCTTTTGCACCTTCTGTTCACACTCAGCTAGTTTCTTTGGAATACAAAAAGAAAAGAAGAAAATTTCTGTCTCTGAAATTTAAATTTCAGTGTAGAAACAAAATACGTTGTTTTCGATTTATTGGAGTATATAACTTATGAACAAATTTGTTTAAGATCATCAATAAATAAAGAGAGAGACAGACAGACACATAAAAGCCACCCTCCACATACACACACAGAGAGAGAGAAAAAGAGAGGGAGAGAAAGAAAGGAAATATGTATACCTACCAATGGTTATATCTAGATGGTGAGATTATAACATTTTTGTTGCTATCTTTACCTTCTAATTGTTTTAAAATACAAATCTTGTTCAATTTGTCTCCATATTTCAATGTTTGAAGTATGTCTAGACCTGTAGTTATTAGGAATTCACAATAATCTGAATGCACACTAATCTTTTCAGGAACAAAATAAATAATTTAACTTAAAGAAATAGTTCAACAAAAGCAGAAGGTTGTATACATGAAGATATTCATTGCAACATTGTATTTATAGCATTTCCACATTGAAAGTTACCTCCAGATCTCAAAAGAGAAGAGTATTTTAATACAAAACCTAATATCTGTAAAGATTATGAAGTTTTAAACATGGAAGAAGGAGTTTGTTTATTCCCATTGTTCAGCTTTCCTCATTCCCTCAAGTCCCTTTGCTCTATCCCAAGCCTTGGTATATTAGATTGGCATGAAAGGGGGCATCCTACTCTGTGTTGTCTACAAAGGGGGCAACATATTAAGCACGACATTTTAACCATGGCTATGCCATATGATTCAGAACACCATGTCTACTTCTGCCCTGCTACATGAGATCAAATACCACCTTCGCTAGAAAACAGGATGTCATTAGTATTCAAAAATGTTTTGAACATTTTTACTTCAATCAAGGAACCACTGAAAAGATAAAGTTTTGGAGCTGCATGGACCCATTCACCCCACTTTATAGATAAGGATAAGAAATATAGAAAGGAAAAAAATCACTTTGCCTAAGGTTACTCATTTGGTGTGAAAATTGGGGGCTTGGCCGAGCTCCAGATCCAGGCCATAACTCTTTTTCCCATGCCACCAGAACTTAGTTCTTTATTAGATGGCATAAAAATCCAAACAAAACAAAACAGGGCAATCACTTGAAAAAAGATCAATGCCAACAGTTGCATGGTTTAAGTAACTGTTAAGAATGTTATTGTTATGTTTGTTAAATGGCCAAATATGGTTCAGCATGAAGACACAATTAAGTTTATGAATTGGGAAATAAAATAAGCTTCTTGATTTAATTTCAAAGTTTTCTGCTGCAATCACTCTAAATTTTCAGAGGTTAGAGTTATTGCATTCTAAACTCTGTTAAGATGTGTGCCAAGTCAACTTCCATGTGTCTCAATGGTGTGTGACCATCACTGCTTGATATTTATATTTATATATATAAATTGATATTTACATATATATGTATATGTATATATACACATATATACATGATATTATATTTATATATATAATTGATATTTACATATATATGTAAATTGATTTATATATATGTAAATATCAATTTATATATATAAATATATAAATTGCCACGACGCCCAGCCAGAAAGTGAAAGCTTTTAAGCCCTCAAAGGATGGAGGCTGGTGAGGGAGGTGAGCACCTCTCTCAAGGATAAGTTACGGAAAGATGATTCTCCAGCTACAGAGAGGAGGCTGGATTAAAGGGAGACATGAGATATGCCACAAAGCTGACAAGTACTGAGTACCACCAAATATTAGTTCTCAGGTTGCTCCTGGGTGTCCCAAAACACATCTCTGGTGTAGCAAGAATATTTTCAGGCCATGTAGAACTCCAAGGAGTGCCATCGCCTTTCTACTCCTGATAGGATCACTGTATCATAGAAGCAAAGTATGGCTACCAGTACAAAGAGGCTTATGGAGTCTGACAAGTTCACAGCCTGTAACTATTTCTCTACGTAAAAAACATAAAGGGTGATACAAAATACAAGGGGACATCCTTGGGGGGTAAACTTTATGAAAATTAGATTATTAGTGTTAAAAAACAATTATTTTATTAGTATTAAAAAAAATTATTAAAAAACAATTTTTTCCAGTTCAGAAAAAAATAAAATGACTAGACCTAAATACTTTTTTTGGTAAAATAAAAATAATCTAATTGAATTTCATCAGAAAGATACATTCTTACAAATGCATTGTAAGTACTCCAAAAATATCCTTTTCAGGTAGGGATTATTATTATTTCCACATTACATATAGTGAAACTGAGTTTTAATAAGCTGAAATGGGTTGTCCAAAATGTTTCATGTTAATAAAATTAACAACAAAGATGGCCTAGAGTTAGATCATTCCATTCACCACAACCAACTGCTTACTCTGTGCCAGACACTGTAAAAGGCACTGAAGATGCAAGATATATAAGATGTGGACCATTGCCCTTATTCGCTTTGGATTTCCTCCCATGTTTGCAGGATTTTCTCTTTGCTTTGCTCAAGCTGAGAATGGCAGTTCTAGACCCTAGAATATCACAAAGGACCACTACATTTCCACATAGATAGGTGGTCCCTGGTTGCTTCAC
The DNA here is from genome assembly GCF_043159975.1 of Macaca nemestrina. Taxonomy (NCBI): domain Eukaryota; kingdom Metazoa; phylum Chordata; class Mammalia; order Primates; family Cercopithecidae; genus Macaca; species Macaca nemestrina. The sequence continues at coordinate 44,354,688 of NC_092134.1, read as the reverse complement.
TCTTCACTTGACTATGAGTCCCCAACGTGCTACAGGACTTGGGATGGGGCAGACTCACTCACATGTTAATCCCCTCCAATCCACAGCTTCTGGGAAAAAAAAATTCTAAAGTCTATTTCTGGAGATTTTTATTACACTGTCTGAATTGTGAGGCTTTGTATGAGGTAAAAGGTGGCAATTAAAATTTGTTAGGTGCATCTTACGTTGCTTGTCACTGATCTAAACTCTATACTCTGAAAACAGAGTATAAACCTTATTATTTATCTTAGAGTCTACTCTCCAAAAAAAGAAAAGAAAAGAAAACATTTCCATTCAGGGTTACTTTCAATGTGCACTGATTCACATGCAAATTAGATATATGATCATGGGAACGATTTTATATATCCCTGAAGTAAAAAGCATATTATGATCCCAACACTGTTCCTAGAAAAGACAATGATGTAGTGATGAAAAAAAGTCTTTTTAAAATTCACTCATACAAATTAAAAGTGATGAGATATAGCTATCAATTTTAAAGAAGGTTAATTTTTAGGCAAAGTGAGTTAAAAAAAAAGACATATCAATCAAAGATTGCCAAGGTTTATCACCAGCCACAACATGAAATTGATTTCATAAAAATTAACCCACTCAGCAACAATTTAAGTAGCATTTTGGATTCAGTGACTTGTCACGGTATATGTCAGTAGCTTTTTTCCTGAGAATCTGGTATAATAGGATAACAAAATAAAAATTCAGTTTCATCTAATGATCACTTAGGCTTCAGAGTCTGGGAAATATGTACTAAAAAATCTCTCTGGGGTTTAAAGCATAGCCTGTCTTAGGCTATAAAGTACTAAAGTTAGCAAACCACATTTTCCCATCTTCCTTTGTAGTGAGAACCAAAAATGACAAAAAATCCATTCTGTGATAATAATATCTTTCAGTTTTTCCATTATTTCCTAAAGATCCAAATATCTGTCATTCTCCTACTGTTAGAAACTCTTCACCAAAGTAAAATTGAGAAAAGTATCTGTGTCCCAGTTTCCACTTTACAGTATGGCACCTGTCAATCAGACCCACCCATTACCACAAATAAGTTGTTAGAGGTTTGCAAAATGAATTGAGTCCTTCAGATAAGAACCAGTAAAAAATGTATGTAAAATTTCAACACACGAGTGTTTTGAGGGTGTTCAGATCCTAAACCTCTTGTGATTTACATGGAAGAGTATGCAACCTACACAATGCTAGTCACAATGAATCAAAGTAGCAGTGTTTGCCGGTGGTGTTATCTTCATCCTCAGAGCTGGCATTTGCTTTCATGCCAAATCTACTAGGGTATTTTAATACAGCTATCAACATCTTAAAAATTACTGTAAATTCCAGGCTTTATTACAACCTATATAAGCAATGAGGGAAAATACTTAAAGTTTTAGTTTGGTTAGCTGTCTAAAGACCAATATGCTAAACCCAAACCCTCCTCATAATTAAGGAATCAAGTTAAACAAAAGGAAGGTAAGTATCACATTACTCTAAATTTTCCACATGTTACCATTATAGTTACTTTTTTTTAAAAGACATAGAATATATGGGAGGTCAGTCTGGGAGAAATTCAGGATTGGAAATCATCATATTTGTGAATGTGTATGCTACCCCCAAAATTGGAAAAGGAATGATATTCAGAAGTGTTATACATTTGCTAAATATAGTAAAGCTAAAGCTTGAAGGAAATTTTTACTATACCTTGGGAAAATGGGATAGGATGGAAATAAGAAAAAAATTGATATCCTCAGGTTACTTGGAGAGATTAGAAAAAAGAATATACTACATTTTAAAAATTCTACAAAAATGGAAAATAAAATGTTCAGCAGGTAAGCCTTCAGCATTTCAATATGTCATAGACTGGTGGGTTAGATTTAAATATAAAAGATAATATTTTAAGTAAGGAATAAAACCCAAAATATGAAGAGCTACATAAAGATTTCAAGGTGAGTATACTAGTAGCAGTGGAGGTGGCAGATAGGGGAAGAATGGCAGCATTAAATAAGTAAGGAAACTAAAGTCAATAATTAGAGTTAAGACAAGGTGTTAAAATACTGAGATCAAGTTAAGGAATGAATAATTATTTGTTCAATAATTGTTATGTGCCAGGTGCTTATAGAAATTATCTTGTTTAAGAAAATATATATACTAAACTCTGCTTGCAAGCCTGAAGGTGTTTCAAAATGTACGTTTTATTTTGTTTTGTATTTTTGGAGATGGAGTCTTGCTCTCTCACCCAGGCTGGAGTGCAATGGTGCAATCTCGGCTCACTGCAACCTCCGCCTCCTGGGTTCAAGCAATTCTCCTGCCTCAGTCTCCTGAGCAGCTGGGATTATAGGTGCCCACCACTACACCTAGCTAATTTTTTTGTATTTTTAGTAGAGACGGGGGTTTCACCATATTGGCCAGGCTGGTCTCGAACTCCTGACCTCAGGTGATCCACCCGCTTTGGCCTCCCAGAGTGCTAGGATTACAGGCATGAGCTAATGTGCCCAGCCCAAAATGTAGGTTTTATTATTCAAATATGAAGAGGCCAACAGATCATGAGAGGATTACTATTGAAAAGACAGTTTGTTTCAGTTCCCAAGAGGAGGGGGCATACCACACCACATAGAGGGCCACAGGACGAAGCATCAGGATCAGTCAGGAGGTAAAGGGAGTGGAAAGAAAACACGGCAAGAGGCTTTTTTATGGTTCCATAGGCAGAAATGGGCAGAGCAGGGTAAACTGGCTTAGGATTGGTTAGTTTGAATGATTGTATTGGGTTCTGGGATATAAAGGCTATCTCTAGCTGTCTGGTACTTAGTAATAAGGTGATCAGAGTAGGAAAATAATGGCTTCGTGTAAAATCCTGACAAAGGAAGAGTTTGGGATATGAGCTCTTGCTTAGTCGTTTTCAATATCTAAGAGGTGTCTTGGATAAATGTTTGCTATCTCTAGGAATTAGCTAGCCCCAGGAAGGACAGTCCCTTCAGAATCAGCAAGGTCCAGATGTGAAAAATATCCCACCAAAACCAACTAGAAACCCAGACAAAATATATAAAATAATTTGTTCTAAGCATCAGACAACAGGCATTACAGGACTATGATTGATGAGAAAAGCAAAGCAAAAAGTTGAATCCTATGATCACACTAACTTACTGCTTAGAGGCAATTTCTAGTCTACAGGGCAGAGAGAAAAACACAAAAAGAGAGCCTGGCATTCTTACTAAGTGAGCAGGCATATATCAGAATTTGGGAGACCATATCAGCTAGAATTTGTGGAGCAGAACACCAGAGTAAAGGTAGTTAAAGGGAATGGGAGAGGGAGAATGGTCAGTCAAGACATTCAGAGGACTCTTATAAAATCTTCAGCTGATGTACGCATGCATAGAGTGAGATTCCATGCGTGAGGGGGGAAACGAAAAGAAAGAAAACACCAGAAAACACTTGGCTTGACAGTTTCTGGACTTTACTCAGGACTGGAAGGCATTTGCATACACACCCGCAGTAGAATCATCTCATAATACACAGGCCACAGGCTGGAATCCTCAGAAGGGATTGGCCTCAGAAATAAGGCTAAGTTGGTTTGAGACTAAACACTATGCTTGGTCCTTAATGCCAAGGCTCAAAAGGAGCAAACTGATCTCAAATAACCATATGCTAGAATAAATTCTAACACGAATTTAGGGAATATGACAAAATTCTAGCACTTTGCAATGTAAAATTCACAACGTCTGGCAACTAATCAAAAATTACCTGGCATAAAAAGAAGCAGAAAAACGGTATTCATAACCAGTAAAAAGCAAATCAGTCAAAAGAAACATTACCATAATAATAACAATGATACAACTAGCAGATAAGGCAATTCAAACAGTCACTTAAAAATTTTTTGACACATTATGCTTGTATATATCTAGGGGGTATGTGTGAAATTTTGTTACATAAATAGAATGTGTAATGATCAAGTCAGGGTAATTAGGGTATTCATCACATGAGTATTTATCACTTCTATGTGTTGGGAACATTTTAAGTCCTCTCTTCTACCTATTTTAAAACTACAGTACAGCCGGGCGTGGTGGCTCACACTTGTAATCCCAGCACTTTGGGAGGCCGAGGTGGGTGGATCACCTGAGGTCGGGAGTTCAAGGCCAGCCTGACCAACATGGAGAAACCCCATCTCTACTAAAAATACAAAATTAGCCAGGCATGGTGGCTCATGTCTGTAATCCCAGCTACTCGGGAGGCTGAGGCAGGAGAATCATTTGAACCCAGGAGGCGGAGGTTGCAGTGAGCCGAGATAGTGCCATTGCACTCCAGCCTGGGCAACAAGAGCGAAACTCCGTCTCAAAAAACAAAACAAAACAAAACAAAACTACAGTACATTGTTGTCAACTACAGTCACCCTATTCTTCTATCAATTACTAGAAATGATTCCTTCTATCTAACTATATGTTTGTATCCATTAACCAATCTCTCTATCCCCTCTAGCACCTATATACCCTTCCCAGCCTCTGGTATCTTTCATTACACCCTCTACCTCTATGCAATCACCTTTTTGGCTCCCAGCTATGAGTGAGAGCATGCTATATTTGTCTTTCTGTGCCTGGCTTATTTCACTTAACATAATGACCCCCGGCTCCATCCATGCTGCTGCGTATAATAATGTTTCATTATTTTTATGGCCAAAGAGTATTCCACTGTGTATATATTCTACATTTTCTTCATCCATTCATCCATTTGTAGAACTAAGGTTGATTCCATACCTTTCCTGTTTTAAGTAATGAAGCAATAAACATGGAAGCACATGTAACCTTTTGATATATTAATTTATTTTCCTTTGCATAAATACTCAGTAGTGGGATTGCTGGGTTGTATGGTAGTTATATTTTTAGTTTGTTAAGAAATCTCCATACTGTTTGGGCAATCTGGAGAACGTTCTATTTGCTGATAAGAAAAATGTATACTTTGTAGTTATTTAATAAAATATTCTGTAGATGTCTGTTAGCTCCATCTGGGATAAAGTTCAGTTTAAATCCACTGTTTCTTTTTGTTTATTTTCTGTCTAGATATTCTGCCTAATGCTGAGAGTGGGGTGTTGAAGTCTCCCAATATGACAGTATTGAAGTCTAGTTCTTTCTTTAGAGCAATTAATATTTGCTTTATGAATTTTGCTGCTTCCATGCTGGGTGCATATATATTTAGAAAATTTTTATCTTCTTACTGGACTGATCACTTACCATTATGTAGTGAACTTCTTTGTCTCTTTTTAAAATTGGTGTTTTTGACTTATAAAGTCTGTTTTATCTGATATAAGTATAGCTAATCCTGCCTGCTTTTGGTTTCTGTTGCATGAAATATATTTTTCTGTTTCTTTATTTCAGTCAATATGTGTCTTTACAGGTAAAATGCATTTCTTGTAGGTAGCATACAGTTGGATCATTTTTAATAATCCATTCAGCCAGTCTATCTTTTAAGTGGAGAATTGGTTTACATTCTAAGTTACTTTTCATATGTGAGGTTTAGTTTCTGTCATTTTGTTAATTGTTTTCTGATTGTTTAGTGTATTCTTTGTTTATCTTCTTTCTGTCTCTCTCTTAACGTTTGCCATTGTAGGTTGATGATTTTTCTGTATTGGTAGCATTCTAGTTTTTTCTCTTCCTCTTTTATATGTTTGCTTAGTCAGGAAATTTTATACTTTCCCATATTTTCACATTGGTAATTGTCATTCTTTCGATTCCAGATTGAGGGCTCACTTGAGCATGTCTTGTAGGGCTGGTCTAGTGGTGATGAATATTCTCAGCTTTGTTTGTCTGAGGAAGAATATTTCTCTTTCATTGATAAAGGACAAATGAAGATAGATCGTGCTGAATATTGTTTCTTAGTTGGCAATATTTTTTTTCTTTCACTTGAATATATCTTCCCATTCTTTCCTGGCTTATAAGATTTCTACAGATAAATCTACTGTTAGTCTGATGTTCCCATTCCTTTATAGGCCACTAGATGGTTTTCTCTTGCTGTTTTTAGATTTCTCTGTTTGTCTTTGAATTTAGACAGTTTGACTAGAATGTGCCATGGGAAAAGACCTTTTTACATTGTATTTGTTTGGGGATATTTGTATGTCTAAATTTCTTGCTAGAATTAAGAGGTTTCCTAACCCATTTCTTCTCTCCTAATCTTCCAGGATACCAATAACTCAAATATTTGGTCACTTTAGGGTGTCCCATATATTATGAAGGCTTTGATTGTTCTTTTTTCTTTATTTTTGTCTGACAGGGTTATTTCAGAAGAAATGTCTTCAATTTTTTATGTTCTTTTTTCTACCTGATCTAGTCTATTACTTAAACTTCTGAATGGGTATTTTGTGTTTCATTCAATGAATTTTTCAGTTCTAGAATTTCTGGTTTTTTTAAATAATATCTATTTCTTTGACAAAGCGCCCGTTTATACACTAAATTGTTTTTCTGATTTCTTTGTATTGTTTTTAGAACTCTTTTCTCACTCAGCTTTTATACGATTAAAATTTTGAATTCTTTTTCCAGGATTTTGTGAATTACTTTCTGATTGGGATCTATTGCTGAAGAACTATTGTGTTCCTTTGAAGTGTCATATTTTCTTGCTTTTTCATGCTTCCTGTGTCCTTAAGTTCATGTCTTCACATCTGGTATAATAGTTGCTTCTTCCAATTTTTTTGGAATTTGTTTTCATAGAGGAGGCTCTTTTTTCCTGAAGATATATCTATGGTTTTGGTTGTGTAGGGCACTTTGATTCTGGGTACATGCATCAGTGTAGTCTCTGGATGATTTCTTCAGGTGTAAGCAGCATCTGTTATTTCTTCAGTGGCATAGAGTGTGGTTATTAGTGAAGGCTGAGGCGTACTTTTGCAGGGGAATGGGAAGTCAGATGGGCAGTCTTTGGGTCCTACTGGTGGCAGTGGAGGGCAGAGCATGTCTGTCCTTGGGCTCCAGGGCAGCAAATGCTGACACTGGTGTTAGCAGGTCCAAAAAGGCCGATTCGAGAGACTCCAGGTGGTTTACTTGGATGCTGGTCGTGGCAGCAGTGGGCTGTGTGGGTAGGAAGGTTCTTCAGCCCATAGGCAGTCAGCATGGAATAGGCAATGTCAGTGGTAGTGGTGGCACAACCCTCTGGATCTTCAAATGTGCACACTGGTGTTGGATGTGGCTGCAATGGGCTGGGTAGGCCAGTCTCCAGCCCCGCAGGTGATATGTGCCAGTAGGTGTTAACTGTGGGGGAGCAGTATGATGTGGCGGCCCAACTTCTGGTTCCTTAGAAGAGTGCTCAGATGCTGATGGTGGTGAACTGGTTTGGGCAATTCCCTGGAACTGGACTGTGTGCCCTGGCCTCGGGGAGCAAAGCCAGGCCAAACAGGCTGGTCCTCAGCCTCCCTAATGTTGTGCACGTGCACCGTAGATGGTAGGTAGGGGTAGGGCAATCCCCAGCCCCCCAGCAGAATGCCCAAGTGAAGGATGGTAACTAACATACTACAGCTCTGCCACTCGGGAAGGCTGGGCTGCCTTCAGTGCTAACAGGCTCGGTTGATGGGTGATGAACATACATGTGTCTCAGACTTTAACCCCAGCAGAACTTAACTCCCTACTGGCTGTGGCCCACACCACACTCATGCCTCGGCCCTGATGGTGTTAGCTCATGCCTCACTTGTGCCTCAGCCCTGGATGTGGCAGCCTATGTCTCACTTGCTCCTCAGCCTGGTGGCAGCATCCTGTGCATCACTTGTGCCTCCATCTTAACATTGTTGGGCCCCAGGAGAATGCGCAATTTGGAATAGAAACTACCCAAAATGAAGTACAGAGGAACAAAAGGTAAAATCTAATTTCCAGAACTTTGGTGTAATATAAAGCAGTATAATATACAGGAGTATTTGGAGTTCCAGAAAGAAAGAACAGGAGTGAACTGAAAAGTAATTTTTTAAAGAGGTAAAGGCCAAAAAATGTCCAAATATGATGAAAATTATCTCAACAATCTCAACAAAACCCAAAAAGAATAAATATTTTAAAATAATGGCAAGGCACATCAGTAGGATATTTTTGAAAATGAATAATAAAAGAAAAAGTTTTAAAACAATTGGTGGTGGAAGAGGAAAGAAATAAAATTTTACACAAAGCATTAAGAATTAAATCAGACATCTCACAAGAACTTATGCAAGCTAGAAAGTGGTGACAACCTAGAATAACTTATCCCCCTCCCCCCAAAAAAATTTCAAAACTGTAATCAAAATAAACACTGTACTAGAAGAAATGTTAAAGGAAATTTCTTAAACAGAAAAAAAGATACAAATAGAAGTTTGGATATACACAAAAATAAAGAAAAACACAAATGATAAGTACATGAGAAACAAAAATGCTATCTGACATATAATCCTAATTGAGATTTTAGAACACTCCACCCAACAATTGCAATAATACATTGCTTTTAAGTGCACATGAAGCATTCACCAAAATAGACATATTCCAGACTAAAAAATAATTCTCAATATATTTAAGAAGATTAAAATCATTCAAAGTATATTCTATGACACAATGATACAACACTAAGGGTCAATAGCAGAAAGATCTTTTAAAAATGCTTAAATATATGGATATTAAAGACAATACTTCTTGACAACCCTTGGGTCAAAGAAACAAACAGAAGGGAAGTTAGAAAATATTTTAACTGAATGAAAATGAAAACAAAACACATTAAATCTTCTGTGGTGCAAAAAAAAAAAAAAAAGCAGAACTTAGTGTAAAATTTATAGCATTACAGTTTATATGTAGGAAAGAAATCAAATACTTTCAACTTTTACCCTTAAAAACTGGAATAAAAAGAACAAGTTAAACCTAAAGAAAATGCAAGGGAAGAGACAGTAAAGATAAAAGTGGAAGTCAATGAAATATACAATCAAAGCTAATAGAAAAAAGACAATGGAATCTAAACCCGGTTTTCTGACAAATTCAATACAATTGATAAGTTCTAGATGCAATAATCGAGAAGAAAAAGAAAAACTTATGGATTACCAATATCAAAAACAAAAGCAAGGACATCACTAAGTCCTACAAATATTAAAAAAGTAATAAAGAGATATCATGAACAACTTTATACTAACGTATTCTGCATCTTAAAAAGAAACATAAAAGTTTCTTGAAAGACATAAACCCTCTGAGCTTACTCCAGAATAAAATAGATAACCTGAAGAATTTTATATATATTAAAGAAAATAATTCATGTTACTAAACTTTTTGACAAAAAACTTCACACTCAGGTGGTTTTACTGGTGAATTCTACCAAATATTCCAGGATGAAAAAGATCAATACTACGCAAACTCTTACAGAGAATAGAAGAGATTACTTCTCAATTCACTTTATGAGGCCAGCATTATCTTGACACCAAAACCAGGCAAAGACATCACAAAGAACACTACACTAATATCCTTCGTGAAAAAAAAAATTCTTCAAAACTTTTAGCAAATCAAATTTAGCCATAAATAAAAAGAGCAAAGCAAGCTGGGTGCAGTGGTACAAGCCTGTTGTCCCAGGTACTTGGGAGGCTGAGGCTAGAGGATTGCTTGCGTCTGGGATTTTCAGGCTGTTGAATGCCATTATCATGCCTATAAATAGCCACTGCACTCCAGTCTAGGCAACATAGAGAGACCCCATTTCTAAAAAGTATAAACAAAAGAACAATATGTGATCAAGTGGTATTGGTCATAGGAATGATAGTTTGGTTTAATATTTTAAAAATCAGTCAGTATAATTAACCATATTAGTAGGCCAAAAATAAAAAGCTATATAATAATGTTTATAAATACAGAAATAGAATTTGATAACATGCAACATCGAATCATAATTAAAATTCTCAAAAAACTAGAATGGAAGAAAACTTTTTCAACCTGATAGAAGAAATTTTCAAAAATAACCCTGTAACTCGCATCATACCAAATAATGAAAAACTGAATGCTTTCCCCTTACTATTGGAAACAAAATAAGGATAGCTGTTCTGTTCCCTGCTGTTCAACATTGTACTGGAAGTCTCAGCCAGTGTAATGAGGCAATTAAAAATGAAAGGAATGCTGATTGAAAATGGGGGGAATGAAAGTGACTTTATTCACAGATGGCAGGATCTTGTATGTAGAAAATAGTAGGAATCTACAAGAAAGCAACTAGAACTAATAAGTGAGTTCAGCGAGGTTACATAATACAAATCACTATAAATCACAATTATATTTTTAGTTATTTCCAATGAAAAATTAGAAATTATAAGTAACAAAAATTCTACTTATGTGCAAGACATATACATTGAAAACTATAAAACATTGCGCCCCAAAAATGAAGGAATACCTACGTAAATGGAGAGCCAAAACATGTTCAAATACCAAAAGTTGCAGTAATTTAGGATGTTAATTATCTTCCATTGATCTATACAATCAATATAATTTGAATCAAAATCCCAGCTTTAAAAATATTTAACAACTTAATTCTAAAAGTTATGTGGAAATGCAAAAGACTAAAAACAGCTGAAATAAACTAGAAAAAGAACAAAATGTCAAGACTTAATACGACTTGATTTCAAGGTTTCCTTGTTACTACAGTAATAAGACTATGTAACAGTGACAAAAGAAGAGATACAGATTAAGGCAACAAAATATACAGTCCAGAAATATCACAAATGTGGAATCAATTGATTTTTGGCACATCTGCTGAGGTAATTCACTAAAGGAAATAATAAGCTTTTTTTTCAACCAATGGTATTGGAACATTTTGAAATCTATATGCAAAAATAAATTAACTTCAAATATTACCTCACACTATTTATAAAACAATAATTCAAAATGGAACATAAGACCTAAATGTAAGAACAAAGACTATAAAACTGCTACTAGCAAACATAAGAAAAACTCTTTGTGACCTTTGGTTAGGCAAAGATTTCTTAGATAAAGATACAAAAAGCCCAAATTTTAAAAGTTGATAAATTTTCCCAAATTAAATATTTTCTCTTCAATGGACATCATTTTAGAAAATGAAAAGATAAGTAAAGATTGGGAGAAAATATTTGCCAAATATAGCTGACAAAAGATTTTCATCCAGAATTTATAAATAAATCTTATAAACCAATAATAAAAAGACAAAAAAAAATCCTATTTAAAAAAATAGGCAAAAACTGTTTTACAGTAACAAAGACATGGAATTAACCTATATGCCCATCAATGGTAGAATGGATAAAGAAAATGTGGTACACATATGTCATGAAATACTATGCAGCCATAAAAAGAACAGAATCATGTTCTTTGCAACAACATAGATGGAAGTGGAGGCCACTATCCCAAGCAAATTCATGCAGGAACAGAAAGCCAAATACCACACACGTCACTTACAAATGGGAGCTAAACAATGAAAACACATAAATATGAGGAGAGGAACAACAGACACTGGGGCCTACTTGAGGGTGAAGGGTGGGAGGAAAGAGGATCAGAAAAAAATATCTATCAGGTACTATGCTTATTACCATTGTGATGAAATTATCTGTATGCCAAACCCCCCATGATACACAGTTTACCTATATAACAAACCTCACATGTACCCCTGGACCTAAAAGTGTTTTTTTAATTCTTAAAACTTAAAAAATTATAAAAATAAATAAGATTTAAAAATAAAAAAATTAAAACAGGCAAAATATTTGAACATTCATATCATGAAAGAAATATATAAATAGCACATAAGCACATGAAACATGTTCCAAATCACTAATCATTATGGAAATGTAAAGTAAAACCACAATAAGAGCAGTACAAACTCATGGGACAGGATAATTAAAAAAAAAAATGTTGATGCCAAGTGTTGGGGAAGATAGACAGCTCTCTCTCATGTATTTCTGTAGGGAATGCAAATGATACAGCCACTTACACTTGCCATATGATCCAGCAATCTTGCTTATAGGTACTTATCCATGAGAAGTGAAAATATGTTCACAAGAAAACTTGCATGCAAATCTTCACAACAACTTGATTCATATTATTCCAAAACTTGACAAATATCCCTAAAATGTTAATGGATAAGCAAATTGTGTTACAGCCATACAAATATAATACTACTCAGTCACAAAAAGCAATACATTACAGATATATGCAACAAAATAGATGAATCTCAGAAATATTATGCTAAATGAAAGAAGCTGAACACAAAAGACTATTGTGTCATACCGTTTGATTCCATTTCTATAAAACGCTTGAAAAGACAAAAGACAGAAAACAGATTAATCGTGGCAGGAAATGCTGTAGAGGCAAAGGGTTGGATGGAGTAGGCAGGAGACCAGCTTCGGAGTTGATGGGAATGCTCTGTGTTTTTATTGGACTAGTGATTACATAGGTGTATATATTTGTCAAAATTTTTCAAATTATACACTTAAAATTTTGACTTTTATTCCATGTAGATTATACTTCAGTAAAGCTGACTTCTTTTGTTGCTTGTTTTGAGACAAGGTCTTTCTCTGTCACCGAGGCTAGAGTGCAGTAGTGTGATCGCTGCTCGCTGCAGCCTCTGCCTCCCAGGCTCAAATGATTCTCCCACCTGAGCCTCCCAAGTAGCTGGGAGGGACTACAGGTGCATACCCATTTTGTGTGTGTGTGTGTGTGTGTGTGTGTGTGTGTGTGTGTGTGTATGGAGACAAGGTCTCATACTATATTACCAGACTGGTCTCGAACTCCTGGGCTCAAGTGATCTTCCTGCCTCAGCCTCCCAAAGTGCTGGAATTACAGGCATGAGCTACTGTGCCAGGCAATAAAGCTAATTTTAAGAATAAATGTACTGCCTAAAAAATCCCTGAGATTGTCTGAGATTGTCTCATATGAAATGTAAGGCTGAAGATATTTAGAAGAATGTGAAGAAGCCTCTAAAAATTTTGCAGAAATCGTAAAGAGAAGACCATAAAAATGTGAGACAAAAGGAAATCACACAGAATTGAGAAGTTACAAATGGGAAACAAATGAGTGGAGACTTTCGACGAACTCTTTAGAATGTAGGTTAACTTAAAATAATGAGAAAGGCAGAGCAAAACTGAATGATAGAAACAGGGATAACCAGGAAAAGAGAGAGAGTGAATGTGAGCAACCCACGTCATCACTAGACAACAGGTTTGTAAAGCTGGTTCTAAAGCCATTTTCTTTCATGTTAATTATGTATAGATCCCAGAGGTAAGGTATAGATTCCTCCATGTAGACAGTTCTTGTGCTTTCCTGAAACAACAGAACAAGCTTCAGAGGGCTCCCTCTTCATCAGCTAGCAGCAGAAGAGGGCAAATCAACAATGCCTAATTGTTTTACAGCTGAATGAGGTTTTGTGAGTGTTTCAGCATTAAAGACAAGAAACAGTCACTAAAGAGGAAACTTCAAATTCTACCTGCCGATGTTGAAGGGTTGGAGGAAAGGAATGCTTTGCTGAAGAGAAAAGATGTTCAGAAATGGAAATGAGCAATTTCAAAATCAGATATGGTAAAAGAAAGGGGAAAAAGGAAGGAAACATGAAAGGGTTTAGAGAGGAAAACAGGAAAAATATTTTGGAAAGAATTTTCAAAGGAAGTCTATATTTCCAAAATAAAAATAATTGGTCTTGAGGATGAGCTCATTAAAATAAGATCCTTAACTAGTTTCTGAAAATAGAAACTTCAAGACAAAGCAGAGACATCATGAGGCGTGTCTCACCCACGAGGCAGATGGTGAACAGGAACTCTCGGAGCAGAGGTGAGAGACAAGCAAGATAGGGGTTGGAGGTGGCCAGCACTGCAGGGATGGAAGTGGGAGGCAGGTAGGAAAAACAACATACAATTTCCTAAAGACCACAGTAAAAGACTTTTAGAACTAATTGTCACAAATCTAGGAGGCCAGGTGAGGTGAGAGAGAAGGGTTAGAAGACAGCCAGACAGCTATAGTTATGAAGAAATAGTCTGGAAGTTCACATTCTTTCCTAGGGCACATGAACATCTTACGATCTGTTCCATCCAATGTTCACACTCACATCTTGCCAATTGCTTCCCACCCCTGTGCATTCTTTGTTCAGTGACACCAAAACTCACATGTGTTTGTCCCATTGTATTTGCTATTTTGCACTTTGCCGTGAATATTCAAGGCATTTCCCCCTCAATTCTCCTTTTTGGAAAAATTTCCCAGATGTTATCTCATTACTCCAAACTCATTACTCCAAACAAGTATTTTGAGTTGCTATAGCTCTTCCAGTAAATATCATAAAATAATAAGCAATGATGCCTCCATTGAGCATTTATGACGTTCTGAAACTGTAGTTGTTGCTTTACTGGTGTTATTTCTAATCTTCATTTTAAAAAAATTAAGATAGGTGCAGTGGTCTTCATTTCACAGATAAGCAATCTAGGGCACAGGGAGTTTTGTAGATTGCCTGAGGTAACACACCTAGTAACTGTTGAGAACTGAGCCCAGATCTGTCCATCTCTAGAGAGCACATTCTTTTCCATTTCACTGGGCTATTTTTCTCACCTTTGTATTAGACTTAAACATTGTAAATATTGTTTTGCACATCTATATCTTTTACTAGACGGTGAGCTCTTTCAAGTTGAGACATGATGATTCATCTATATCTTTCCAATGCCAAATATAGTGCATACTCCATGTTTAGTAAATGTTTCATAATACATGAATGAAGAATGAATGAATAATAAATAAATAACTGAGAAGTCTCCATAGTGACCATGAAAACAAAGCAGTGAATGTCAGTTATATAATTAAGACATGTAATGGTAGCAAACTCTCAAAATCTAATTCAGTGTTTAACTCATTTTAAAAACAGATTTAAAAATAAAACACGCAAATGTGTAATATGTATAAAAATTCAAGACAATGTAAGCCACTTTCATATCAACATATGCTGCCGGTCTGACTTGTTTAAACTCAGACCTCAACAGAAAATGTCTCCTGCCACATCTGTGCCTACATCTGAACTTCACTGTAATGCGTCCTTGGTTCTGAAGATGATTCCTTTGCATATTTACTTGATATTTCTGCTCCTATGAAACCTCCAATTGTTTACACAGCTAAAAATGACAGTGACAGTGAAGTGGATGACTGGGGCAATTAATCAGAAATTTAGGGAAATATAGTGACATGTTTTATCCAAGAAAATAAATGTAATTCTCTACTTAATGTGAATGAGGACTAAGCTTTTTTTTTTTTTTTTAATGAACAGCAAACAGTAGCATATGGTAAGCTGTATTTTTGTTTGCAATATTCACCTTCTCTTTCTCTGTGAGATCAAATATATCAGCCCAATGCTGTCTTCCATGTAGTTTTCATATATTTCTCTGCCCTTTTGACTTTGGGCTTGGCCGTGAGACTTTCCTTGTCAATGGCCTGTGAGAAAACATGCTGTTCACCACAACTGAGCATAAGTTTTGGAGACGTCATGTGTTTCTACCAGCTCTGTTGCTCTTCCCTTCTTGCTATGACAATGGCATGTTCCACAAAGGAACTGAAACAAGAAGACATGCGGTGCCGAGCCAAGCAGAGCCAAACAAAGTCACAGCAGCTGCAGCCAACCCATAAATCCCGACATATCACTAGTTCAAAACAATCAAAGTCTGTTTTTGTGAACCACTGAGCTATGGGGGCTATTTGTCACTGCAGCAAAGGTAACTAATAGATAGGAATTTACTGGAAATAAAAGCAGTATTATGTTGCTTCCAAAAGTAGGAAAACTAGCCTACTCCCCAATGTTATATGAAATTTTACTCGGGTCCCAAACGAGCACTCTCTGTACCCAGAGTTTCAAAGAAATTACTTCATCTCATCTCTCTATCAGGACTTTATGCCACTTCAAGGAGACACTGGCTTTAATTCCTCCCTTGTTCTCAAATGGCAGTGTTCAAAAATCAAAACCAAAACAAACAAACAAAAACCTCTGCCTTTTACCACTTGACAAAAAATACCAGTGCATATGAATTTATGCAAGTAGAAACCAGAAGTGGTCACTAGGCCGCTAGTCTTGCAAACTGCCACTCTGAAACTCATCCAAATACAAGCTAGCTAGGGCACCCTGTTCTATCTTCTTTTTATAGATGAGGAAACTGAATCCCCTAGTGATTACCATGGTAAGTTTCTAAGGCCACTGCTGTGAGATAAACTGTGTTCCTTCAAATTCATGTGTTGAAACCCTACACCCAGTATGTAAGAAGATGACTATATTTGAAGATAGTGCCTTTAAAAAGGTGACTTCATGAAAACGAGACAGTTAAGGTGAGCCCTAATTCAATCTAACGGTTGTCTTTATAAGAAGAAATTTGAACACACGAGACACCAGAGAAAGACCATGTGAGAACACAGCAAGAAGGTGGCCGTCCCCAAGCAAAGGAGAGAGGCCTCCAAAGCAACCAAGCCTGCTGACACTTTGATCTTGAACTTCTAACCTTCAGAACTGTGAGAAAATACATTCTGCTGTTTATGTCACTCGATGCATAGTATTTTGTTATGGTAGTCTCAACAAACTAATACAGTCAATCAATTTTTAAGTAGATAAATTTTAAATTTAATCTACAAAACACCAAAGTTTCATTATCTCCACAAACAGTAATTGCCTGCCTCTTCTTAACTAAATGGCTTATTACTTGTGTTTATTTATGTAGAGATAGGAGCCTACTGAAAAGCATAGCTAAAGCAGCATTTATTGAGCGCTTACTGTGTGTTACAGTGTGAAGAGTTTTGAATGCAAACAGGCTGGATCAGACTATGAGAAATGGGTAAGCTGCTAAGAAAAGGAAGTCAACTGCCTTTCGAAGTCGTACTCACAATTCCAGACTCAGTTTCTCAGTTCTACTTCCATTCAGAAATATTCACTGACTCTAACAGGGATACTCCTTCTAAGGTTTCCTATGGAGTCCTGTGTTTCTTTCTATCATGATTCTTATTGAATTTTTTAATTGCTTGTACCTGTTTCCATACCGGACACTTATTTTTTAGGTATCAAAAACTGTATTTTCACTTCTTTATTCTCACCACCTTGCAGAGTACCTGGTACTTTATAAGCATTAAATATTTTTTGTTGTTGTTCTTAAATTGTTGCATTGTAGCTCTTTGTTACCATTTGTTACTAAAGAAAACTGGCAATAAAAGATGATTTCACTGACTTGAAATTAGTTTTTTAATTAAATGCATCATCCCAAAATGAGTAAAATCTTCCTCTTTCATTCAAAGGAGTGGGTCCTATTACTTTTGAGCAATATTGGGGAAATATTTCACAGAACTACAAAATGTTATGAGTCAGACAGAGAAATGTAGTCGTATTTTCACCATATGTTTGCCACATGCAGAGACTTTTGTTATAACATTTTAACTTTCATTTAAAATCTATCATCACCACTGTAAGTTAGGAAGCAAGAAGTGGTAATGATAGAATTTTAATTTTTATTCATGGGCTAACATAGCTTAATACATAGACAATCATGCTTGGATAAATACTTCATGAATGAATGATTAAAGATAAATATCAAATATTTCCTTGCTTCTATTTTGGTACCATAATCCTCTCTATTTCTTTACTTTTCTTCACAAAATATCTTCTTAAGTAAGTTGCCACTTTCACTGTCTCCACTCAACCACTGCCAACTTGGTTTTACCCCACCCCAAGTAGACTTCCAGTCTCACCCCTGCACTGATATCTCTCCCGTGGAGGACATCAGTGACTCCCTGTTGTCAAATCCAATAAACATTTTTTCTGCCCTCATTTCTCTTAACTTTTCAATGGCTTTTGATGCAATTAACTACTCCACTTTTCTTGAAATATCTTTTATCATAGTCATATCTCTTCTGGTTGCCAGTAATTGGAACATGACCCAAACCAACTTATGTAAACACAAAAGGAATTTATTGGCTCTTTTATCCAGGAAGTTCAAGGAATGGTGCTAGTTTAAGGCATCATTGGCTCTAGAGGTTCAAACAAATATTATCAGAAACCTATTTATTTTTCTCTACATCTCAGCTTACATTTCTGCTGTTATCTCGGTTTTTAGGCAGGTAAACCTCACGTGGTAACAAAGATGGCTATTGACAGTTCTAGACCTTTATCAATCATCCTTCTCCTTCCTGGTCTTAGTAAACACACACACACACACACACACACACACACACACACACACACACACACAGCCCACATGCCTCTTGCCTGTGAGTATCAGCAGAAGTAATGAGAAGGCTTTAATTGAGCAAGTCTCACACCATGCCCAACCGAAAGCAGAGACTTGAGGGTCCTGTGTATTGGGAGAGAATCAGCTCCACTTAAAATGTATGGATTAAGATGTAAGAAAATACATTTATCTTACACAAAAAGAAAACACACACACACACCATAGCTTCTGTAACACTCCTCTCTCTTGCTTTTCTTTTGTCCTTGTCTGCTCTTTCTCAGCCTCCTTTGCTGTCTTCAACTCTAAGTGTTGGAGTAACTGAGCTTTGTGTTGGGTCCTCTTTTGTTTTCTGCTCACTCTCTCTTTCTCACTGTTGTCTAAAATGCTTCTCAATCCACAGTTTACAGCTACTTGTGAAGTTGCTGACTTCCCACGTTTATGGCTACAGAAGCAACTTCTCCCCTGAGTGCCTTCTAACCGCTTATTTGAAATAAGCAGTCAGATTTCCACATGAATATCTATATGCATTTCAAATTTATAAGTGTTCTTGTTTTCCCCCAAACCAATTATTTTCCTGAGTCTTTAATATTTCGTTAAATGGTGGCAGCATTCATCAGTTGCTTAATCCAAAAATGCAGAAAACAACCTTGTATTCTATTTTTCTTTCAATTCCCATATCTAATTCACCAGCAAATTACATGATTTATGACACCAAAATATATCTCAAATCCACCTTTTCATCCATTCACCAACACTGCCATCACCCTATCTAAGCCACCCTAATTTCTCACCCGGACAACAGTAATAGCTTATTAAACTAAATTGTCTTGCTTTTACTCTTCCCCTTCACTAATCCAGTTTTGTACTGAGCAATTGAAGTGTTCTTTCTGACATCTCTTACTTCATCTTTTTGAAGTTTTCTTCACTATATTACAGCCATGCTGGTCTCTTTTCTGTTTCTCCAATAGGCCAAGCTTTTTTTTTTTTCCTCAAAATCTTTGCATTTGCTCTTTCCACGACCAAGAATGCTCTTCTCCCAGTCTCTGTACTTTTCAGTTCTTAGCTTAAATAGACTGTCTTTAGAAGGGCCTTTCTTTACTATTTGTCTTAGTCATCTTGAACTGCCATAACAAAATACCATAAACTAGGTGGCTTATCAACAACAGGAATTTGTTTCTCACAGTTGTAGGGGTGGGAAAGTTTAATACCAAGATGCCACCACATTTGGTATCTATTCTGGTAAGTACCCACTTCTTGATTCACAGACAGCGGTCTTCTCGCTGTGTCTGCACATGGAAGAAAGAGTGAAGGAGCTCTCTGAGGTCTCTTTTATGAGGGCACTAATCCTATTTATGAAGGCTCTGCCCTTATGACCAAATCACCTCTCTAAGGCCTCACCTCCAAATACCATCATATTGGGGATTGGGTTTCAGTATATGAATTTGGGGGGCACATAAACATTCAGTCTACAGGACCACTCTATGTAAGTTTATTTTCTTTAACTTTCTTAATTCATCACCCACTGGACAGAACATAAGCTCCCTGAGCATAGAGACATTTAATTGTTTTGTGTATCACTAAATTGTCAAAACCTACAGCAGTGCTTAGGCATTAAAAATCTATATGACTGAGTGAAGATCCCCATTTATTCCCTTCTTGGCATTTGTTACAATTTGTCAGTTCCTTTCTCACTTGTTTACTTGTCCAGTGGTTATCATTTTTACTAAAATGTAATCCCTAAGAAGGCACGGAGATGTAACTCTATCTTCTAGGCTTGATTCAGTGCCTTGTACTTAGTGGACACTTAATGCAATCTTGAATGAATAATTGAATCAATACTTATTAGTGATTGCTCCCTGAACTTAAGCAGAGATCATTCCTAAAAATGTTTTCTTCATGACTCTGTTACTTCAAAAGAAGAAATCAAATCATACCACGCATGGGATGCCTATATCGTGGTCAACATTTGCCAATTTGAAATAGGTAATTAAATTGTTAATCATGACTAAATTTGAATATGGCTAGATGCAAATTCTGTAAAAGAGTATACAAAGGCCTTCACAACCAGAGTTCTGCCTTCTTAGTCTCTAGACTATAGACACCCTCTTTCAGTATTCAGCATCTGTTTTTGCATCTTGCTTCCCTTCATATAGTGTTATTTCCTTCATTTCTCTACCTAGAGAATTTCTATTTACCTTATGCATAAATGTTCATTCTACAGAAGCCCTCCCCAAATTTTTGCTCTTCTCTGTTCTTTGTTTTCACCACATTTTACGTATTTTTTTATAACATTTATTACATTGGATTTATATATACATACATGTGTGCAAGTGTGTGCACGTGCATTTTTTACCCTTATGTATCTTTCTACCTTCTTAGACTCTGAGATTCTCAAATTCTGGCCTTTGACTTACTCATTTTTTTTTTTTTACTTCATATAATTACTGCATAATTATATGTGGCATACAGTTGGCCCCAACAAATGTAGTTGAATGTGAAATTAATGTTGCTGTCAAATTTTATACAAGATGAATCAGTGATATTTCTTATAGTAAAATTTGTTGTTGAAGAGCCAAAAATACCATCAACTTATATTTTTATTTCGTTTCTATTTTTTTCAAACACTTCTGCATGACATTATTGTATATCTCATTACATATATAAGAAAAAATTATCCCCATATCAGACTGAGGCAAAGTCAGGTTAAATTATCAGTCTAAGGTCAACAACTAATAATTGGCATTAAAGATAAAAACTTGGGTCTCCTAACTCCTAGCCATATAATCTTCCAACTGTACCAGGTATTTGTTTTCAACTTGGATTCATGACAGAATCATTAACACTTACACTGATATTATAGTAATTCTAAAGAAGAAACCAGTTACCAAACAGGAAAAATAATGTTCAATTTCAATAATAATCAAAGACAAATTCATATAGTTTTTGCTTACAATAGTAGCATTAAAATTGCACTGTTGTGAAGAAAGTGTGATAGAATAGGTATTCTCTTTTTTTACTCATGGGAATAAAAATTGATTGAAAATATCCTTTGAAAAGTAATTTGGTTGCATTTATGAAGAAATATAAACCATTCAATACCTCATAAGCTCTCTTCTTGGAATACATTTCATGGTAATAATATGAGAACTAACTCTATGTACAATAACATTTATAATAAATAATAAATAATACAGCATTGTTCAAAATAATATTATAAGTTTTTAAAACTAAATTTCCAACAATGCAGCATGATTAAGTGATTTGAAATATAAGTAACAACATATAAAAAATTGATTTTGGTAAGAAGGAAATCCTTATGTTATTTTTAATGAGCTATAAAGTAATATGTTTCAATAATCTCATACTTTATAAAATATATATTCATAGAATGAATCAAAAATATATTAAAATGTCAATGACATTTTTCTTTTGTGGGTAGAATAGAGAATTTTTTAGGTATTTATTTATACAGTAGAGAAAATTAAGTAAAAATTATATAGTATTTAATCTTTTTCAATACAAAATAAGCTATAAAAAACCACAGCAGCATAGGTTCTAACAGAAGCTTTAAAGATTAAAAAAATAATAATTTTCCTTTTGTCTAAGACATTTGATTGCTCATTGACACTGTGGTCATTTCCATGGGAAAAAGATGGGTTAAATTATGAAGCTAGAAGGGAAAGTCAGGGGTATTACTGGGACACAAAGAGGCCTGAGGCCATGGAAAAACAGATAAAGATTTCTAAGCTGCAGTGTAAGGCAAACAGTCATCTCCCCAATGACCTTAGACAACATTCAGAACAAATTTTCCAACCAAGTTATTAACATATACTATTCTTTGCCTCTTTTCTTACACTTTACACCTTCTCCTATCTTTATTGGTGTTCATATTAAACCTTCTAAATTTTCTATATAGTTCATTTTTGTAATTTCCCAGTGCCCCAAATGACTGGTGCTTATCACATAGCAAACTCTTGATAGTTTATTGAATTAAGGTTACCTAATACAATTCAATTATTAGGTAAATTTGATTCAATACTTGTCTAGTACTTACCTATGACTCCAATAAGGTTTCAGAGGAGGGGAGACTGATGATGAAAGCAGATTTTTCGGAAGGCATATGTGGTGATGTTGCATAACATGATTCAAGTTCAGAAAAGCTGGATTTAAGTCATGGCTATCATCACTTAGGTATGAAGGGCAGCATGGACACTGACCAGTCAAAAGTGGGGCTCTCTGAGGGCTAAAGCATGAGTTCTGGGGGACGGGGGTCTGCAAGAAGGCAAAATGTAACCCCTTAAGCTGCTGGATCATGTGAGGTTGTTGCGGAGGTCTCAGGATAAACAACAGGGTAGTAGGTACTTAAGGGCTCAGGGCAGGGGCTAATGAAGGTGCTTGAACATTTCAAAGTCAGTGCAGCTGTATGAATGTACACCATCTGATACCTGCAATGAACAGAAAGCATGGTTGTAAAGAGCACTTGAAGAAAATGAATTAGGAGAAGGTAGCAATGGGTTAGAGAATGATAATGTAAAAAATAAGAGTATTAAAGAAGCCTCTTGCATGTGTTGCAGCAAATATAGTTCCTCTTAACAAGAAGATAACAGAGCCAGTTTTGATGGTTAAAAAAAAAAACAGGAATGGTTTCAGATAAGCTTAAGTTTGAGATGATAGTAGGATATCTAAGTGGGACTAGTCAAAGGAAAACTGGAGATATATGACTTCAGGGAGGGACTAATATACATACTAAATAGAGAGTAACTTCCAACCAGAGATGGCAAGCCATAGAGAGAAATCCACTAGAATTTGAAAAAAAAGAAGAGGAGAGATCTTCATAGAAAGTGTCACAGAATGCTTGAATGAGGACCATTGGATGAGTTGTATTGTTTCTATTTTTCTGAAGTTTCCATATTTTCTTCAAATGAATGATAGTTATGACCAAAGTGATAGTTTCCACCCTACTATTCCTTTTATATATGGGGAAAATACTTTTGAAATTTGATTTTATTTTTACTAAATAAATTATCCAGAGAAGTATACCTCAAAGTGTAAGCTGAACAACAGGGCTAGCTGTTTAAAATTATTTTGTTGTTTCAGTCTTTATGAATTAGGATCTCAGTGCTCAAT
This sequence comes from Macaca nemestrina, assembly GCF_043159975.1. Taxonomy (NCBI): domain Eukaryota; kingdom Metazoa; phylum Chordata; class Mammalia; order Primates; family Cercopithecidae; genus Macaca; species Macaca nemestrina. The sequence continues at coordinate 44,331,410 of NC_092134.1, read as the reverse complement.
GCCCACGAATCTGCATTTTCTACAACATTGCTAGGGAATTCATATGCACACTGGTTTGTGAACCAATGACCCAGAGCACAGCAGCAGGGCCCTAAGAACATGTCCTTATCTCTTTTTACATTGATACTAATCAGTGTGCATTGCTTTCATCTGCAGCTTAGGGCTTTTCTCTGCTTCATTGAGCACAGGGCTTTCCTGAGCTCCTAAATTCTTTGTAATATTTCTACTGTGGTCTTGCTTGAAAGAGATTACTCAGTAAACCATTTGGGTTAATGTGTTCCAGGTAGACTTAGATAAATCAACGGGACCATTAAAATCTTTCACCTTCTTTAAGGACAGAGTTTTGAGTTTTCTTCTTGACATCATTTTTTCTTAAGCCTTCACTTGGTACAAACTGACTTCTTTATTGTTTTATTTTCTCTATCAATAATAGTCATAGGAGGTGCAAAAGCAAGCCTTGTGTACAGAACCATGTATCATTGCAAACGGTAAGATGACCTTGCAGTGGGATGATGTCTGCCTGCTTTTGAAGAAAAAAGGAATAATCAGTGTTCAATGACTTTAAAGACACATACACATTGCACATAGCCTTTGTTTCCATGGGATCAAAATTAACAAGATAAGAACTTTTTTTAAGAGTTATGATAGATCATTAAAACGTACGTAATTCCTGCTTGGAAAAAAAGAGATTTAAATTCAGATTTGTTAAGCAGGTCGTTAAAATGTATAAAATTATCCTCACTGAGAGAAGAAGACTTTAGGGATGTGGTTATCACACTGAATTTTTTAAAACTAGGTTTCCCTTTTATCTCCACTCGAATGGAGATATTCTCTTGAAGATTAAAATACTTTTTTGAAATAATATATTTAAAACTAAAGGGCAGTATTAAAATCACATATCGAGCTATGCTAACAAATAATGTGAAAGGTTATTTTCTCACATCGATGCCCTCTAGCAAGATCAGAGACAGGGTTATATATTTCCAAATGAAATCAGTTAGCTTCAGTATCCAGCAGTGTGGTACTAATGAGGCTGAGGTCAGGGTTCAGTTCCAAAACAAGTTGGTTACTGTGATCAGAGTGATGGTCTCCCCAACCTGGCTGTTCAAAGCATGAGAGTCACCTAGAGAGTTCTATTTTCTAAAAAAATTTTTTGTTTGTATTCTGAATTTTGGGGCCTTAGTCCAGACATACCAAATCAAAATTTCTGAGAGTGAGGGAAGAAAACTATACTTTTAAAGAAATCCCCAGGTAATTCTCATACTAGTCAGGATTTTGAAATCAATAATCTCAGAGCCAGCCCAAGCAAGAGGCAACGCAGTGTGACTGCTTGCTGGCCTTTACAATTCAAAACTGCAAATTCTAAAACTGCATCAATTGAGAACCCTCAAATTCTCCAGGGAGTTTGTCCTTTGCCCCCATGGATTCGGTTCCTTTGCAGAGGTCACGAATTCAAGATGATTTTAAGCTTTAATAATAAGGCTTTCTTAAAAATAGCCCTTCTACATGCCTCCTTTCATGAGCACTTCACTGAGATTTTAAATGCTGATAGAACTCACCTTTCCCCACAAACACAGACACATAGGAGAAACCCTAGCTTGCCCTTGGAAATGAACATTGATTGCAGATTCCAGCTTCTGAAATATTCCACGCTGATTGTAGTGATCATTCCCTCTGAACATATCCAGATAGGATTCTGGAGGAATGAGAGAGAAAGGGTATCTTCTCTGGAGAACTCAGATGGTTTTTTATGGCTAAATTATTTCAAAATACAAAAATCCAATCTCTAGTCAAGGCCAAAAGAAACCAGGTTGGTCCTGAGGGCAATCATGTGAGACTAAACTGAATGATAAATCTATGTCTCTGTTGAGGATTCGAGTTAGAATAGAGGGGAAGGGCTCTTACGCAGTGTGTACAGGATACGAAAACAGCAGGTGCGCAAAATGAAAAACTGGTCAATGGAGTAGAAAACAATATACCAGCAAATGACAGGTATTTTTTGTAGTCTAACTAGCTGTGCAGGCATAGAATATATACAATCTGTATGTATTTGCTATATTTTCAAATCAAATAGATAAAAGAAAATAGTTCTCGGAGTTATATACAAATGTACTGAAATGGAAAAAGCCAACTTGTCTTAAAAAGCACAAAATAATCTTTTTTTCAGTTTGAAGGCATCGTTTTAAAATTTGGGTTTAGGAAAGCTCAAATTTGAAAGTTTTAAAAGTCTTTTCCTCCACTTTTGAAGTTTGACATTAATGTCCTTTCTGTCACCAGCAGAACTTTCAGACTCAACTCAATTGCCTCAGCAAACGCTTTATTAAATGCAAATATTATATCCATTTTCATTGTCATCTAGCATGCTAAGCCCAAAGCCAATGAGGTCTGCCTTTGCAAATTTTGACAACAGTAATTGACATTTATCCACCATCCCATCTGCTACATATTTGGATTTTTTTTTTTTTTTAAAGATAGACTTTCTTTCAATATGCTTAAAAGACAGAATGGGCCTGGGAGAAAAAGCTGACACAAATATATCACACATTTTGAAAGTTGCCAGGTACCTTTGCTTCTTGAGGGTCAATACTTTTAAAACAACATCCTTCTCTAGAGAATCTTAACATTAAAGGAGTTCCCACTCTGTTATTAGAGCAAAATAATGGTATAAAACAGTCTCTTTCTTGAATTTAGTAGGGTGCTTGACCTGTCAGGCTGCAAAGAGAGAAGCTTGGTTACTGCCATTTTGTGATGGTCAGCCAAATGGTTTTACAAAGGAGAGGAAACTGTGGGTAGATGAAAGTTCTGCCTATAAAGTAGGTGTTACTGCAGTGCATTGTGGTTATGTTAAGTATGCCCAAAGGATAAGGAATTCAGGTGTGAAGTTGTGTGGCAGAAGTTGAAAATTAATTAAGCTCTGTGTTTGGGGTTTTTTTCCTTTAGTGTGCCGTAGTAACATGCCTTTGGCTCCAGGGAACTTTATGACTAAGTTGGAACAAAGCACTCATGCCTCATGTTAAATGTAGCAGAGGAGAGATCATTAAATGTTTCTGGCAATAAGTACCTGGGATACGCCTCTTTTTTCAGAGCTTTGGTTTCAGGTGTCTGAGAGAGTTGAAAACGTTTAATTGAACCTAATTTGTTGCTGTAGTTTAATCATATGCCTAAGCATTGTGATAATGCCTGTAACCCGTGTGAAGAATTTGTAAGGGGCTTCATTTGTGACACCCCCAGAGGAAGGAATTTTTTTTTTATGTTTGTGCAATAATCATACCTGACCTTTGATCCACTTTCTAATATAAAGGAAATTATGAAAACCTGCCAAATATGTACTAGATCCAGAACATCTTGGAAAGAAAATCCTTCCTACTTCTCCAGTGGTCTTTCCTTAATTAGATGCAGCCATTTTCCTCACTCCTACCCACCTATTGGTCCAGAAACTGAAAGAAATTTCTTCCCAGCTAGAAGCTAAAAGACAGATTGAGGGTGATCATTCCTTTGCATCTGGCCAATTTCAGTGTATTCTGCTGGTCACTATGTTATTTTCAATCACCTGAGATCTGATTATTTCTCCCCATCTTGGTGGCTTCCTGTTTTCTAGAACTCTAGTTTGATCACTAAATCTAAGCATTTTTACTGCCTGGCTTGAAGATATTCTTCTTGTTTTCACATGCTCTCTATTTTTTTTCCATAGCACTTAGCACTAAAATCACATTATTTACTTGTTTAGTGTCAATTATTTTTTGCCTGTTTTCTCTCACTAGAGACTCCACAAGAGAAGGAAGGGAATTTGTCAGTCTTATTGACTGTTAAATCTGCAACATCTATTGCAACATCTATTTCTGGGTCTACCACTGAGTATTTATGTGCTCATTTGGAAAGTGGTGGATGAGTGAATGGATAGATGGATAGATGAGAACCTGACATCTTCTAGGCTCTATTCTGGATTTGTTCATTTGCCTCCATTGGAGTTCATATCAACTCCAGTACAGTATTTCTTATGTAACCCAAAATACATGACATATTTTAGCCACTTGCCAAAGGCTTTCAGTACATAGTGGAGGCAAAAAGAAGTTAAAAGAATTTAGAATCTGCTAAGAAAGCTCAAGGTGAATGTAACATGAGAATAAAGTCTGAGTGTTATTTAACCAGATGGGTGATTGTCAATGAAACACTGACAACAGATATGCAGGACTGAGGATCATAAATTTTGGGAGAGCTGCTCCTTGTGACATTGCCCAAGAGACAATGGGTGGAATGGACAGAAAATGAGAATCATTGTTTTTCAGATCAAACAGAATCAATATCTTCCACTCAGCTATACATCCAAATGCATGAATGAAGGACCAAGCATAAATAAGAGCAAAGTAGCAACGGTAAGCACTTTAAGCCAAAGCTTTAACTGGATATAAGCAAATATGGAGAGATGACAAAGGAGCCTTGCAGATAGGATAAGATTTCACTCACTCTTCATAAGAAAATGTTCAACTAGATAATGTCCAAATTTATAGGAAACTAAAGTTCTGACAGGCTTATTAACCTACTCCAGGTCACACAGGGATAAATGTGTGATTCATACCCCAATATATGCTGTTTTTACTCTCCCAGGAAGAGTAAATGGTGTCTTCTCCCCTTCAGTTCTGGTTGGTTCATAGAAGAAGCCTCAAGACCACTGTTGAATTGCATTCTGACTACAGCAGGATCAGTGGGAATGGGTGGAGGGTGGGGTGTGTCTACTAGGAGATGGCAATAAGGAGTGGCAGTATCCATTCCATTTGCCATCTCTGAACATGTTATCTCATTAAAAGAGACTCCAGACAATGTTTCTAAGGTGTTTGGGAATTTGGGAATGAAAGAAGCTATATGAAGAATTACTAAAAAGTTTAGTATAGATAGTAAATCTGATGAGGTATTTTTATCCAAATAGACACATTTACGTTTTATGAGACTTTATGACAAAACTCTGTGTGGGAAATAAAATGAAGTAGTTTGCCAGATTTTCTTAATTTTTGTTAATTGTAAAGGAGAATGTACTCAGAACAAGTAAGAAAGCACAAATATCTTTAAATTGTTTAAATAATCTCCTCCACCTTCTTCACCATTTCCATTTAAATAAAATGGTGCATTTGATTCCATATCTTTCTCTTTATTCTTCCATGTTTTCTATGTTCCCTATGGAATCCATTATGTTCTATGTTCCATATGGAATCCAATTCCATGTGAAGTCAAACACATACAGTATATGTATATATACACACACAGAATATATCATTTGGTTTTTAATTACATGATTATGTATATCTACCTATCTGTCATTTACCTATCTCCCTCAGTATCTTGTATTTCTCACATAACATTATATAATATCCAACAGTATAAATATATCATAATTTATTCTACCATTTCTCTAACGATGGACATTCAAGTTGTTTCCAGTGCTTTGCCACTTCACATAGAGCTATAACAAACATACTTGTATATTTGTGGCATAGCTTTATGCACCAGGGCATTCATTCATTTTTATAGGCTAGATTATCAGAAGTAGGACTGTTGTGTCAAAATTGTGTTAATTTTTACTTTAATACACATTATCATATTACTCTCCAAAAGGGCATAGCAATTTATGTTCCCATCAGCAATATATGAAAATGATGTTGCACCAGCACTTAATTGTTACAATTTTTTCTTTAACTTTTGCAATTTAAAGGGCTAAAAGTGATATCTGATTGTTGTTTTACTTTGCCTTTTCCTGACTATATGAATATAATTGAGCAGCTTTTTATGTTTTTAGATCAGTTGGGTTTCTTCCATGAATTGATGATTGCCAGTGTTTTTAATATATATGTATATATTTTTTGATAAATCATCTTTTACCAGTTTGTAGGTGCTCTTTATATATTCAAGAAGAGTAATTTTTATGTCATGTGCACTGTGAAAACATTTCCCAGTGAATCATTTGATTTTTTACTTTGTTTATAATATCTTTTGACATAAAATTATATTTTACTTTTATGCCGTTAAATATGTCTCTTTTTTATGGCTCTGGGCTTCCAATCTTGAGCAGTAAGAGCTCTTCTTCCCTAAAACTATTTTTCCACAAATGTTTTCCTAAAATTTCTGTGAGTATAGACAACATTTTATTTCTTACATTTAAATTCTAATTCAGTGCTAATTTTTTTAGCTTGCTTTCCTTTTGGATGGGGTAAGCAAAAAATCACTATTGATTAAGCAGTCTAAAAGGAGAATAAACATATTCAAATCATTAGAAAACAATGCAGAAGGAGGTGGAGGGCAAAGGGGCATTTACATGAGGAAGACATATTGAACCCAGCCAGCTTATGCAAGTGTGCCCTAGGTGAGCCTTAAAAGACATTGCAGGCTTGATATGCAAATCATATCAATATTGTCTGTTTCTCTCTTTTTCTTGACTCAATCCATAACTGTTATTTCTGACACTACTCTCTTGCTTACTCCTTACTACCAATAGTCCTACATCTAGTGGAGTAATCTGTCTCAATGCCTAAGTTGTGGCATTGGTCACACCTTATGGCAGGTCACATACATAAGTGAATTCAGCTAGCAAGAGCATGTTCTGTCTAAATTAATCAACTTCCCATCAGCTCCTGTTGATAATTGCCAAACAGTAAGGCATGCTCTGTGTTGCCAGATTATTTATCTATTTATTTATTTATGTATTTACTTATACAGTCTCCCATGTTTCAGAAAAGATTGTTTAAAGACAATTTTAAAATATTGATTTTTATGAAAATGTATAAGTTTTAAACATTAACAATTTTAGTTAAACACAAACACACACATACACTCAGCATATTAGCCAAACAAAAAACATCTCTAGCCTTTAATTCTTTTCATGAACTGTCACTTTGCAACTCAGGGCTACGCCAAGCCCTGCTGGCTTTAACATGATCGACACATTCTGCCAGATTTGACATCTCTTACTCTTACTCGAAAGCTATTGTCCACTCTAATGAATTAAATCTCAAAGTCCTAGCCTAATTTTTAATATTGTCACTACTTTAGCCTTTAATCTACCTTTCCAGCCTTACCTTCCACATAGCCACACCACAAAGCCTGTAAAATTTAGTGCCTTTAGGTATCTAACAGAATTTCTTACACATGATATGCCCAACAAACACTTGTACAGTGACCAGATGAATAGTCTTTAAATAATATGTTGGCTGATTTGGGTATGGCAGTCAGAGAGAAGACTGGCTTGACAGATGGGCTTTAAATTGGGCAGAGCCTGCAATAAAGATGAAAGAGTTTGAACATTATTCTACAGGCAGGATGTGTAGTAAAACACATGCCAGACTGAAAATTAGGAAGTCTGGATAAGAATGATACAATGGACTTTGAGGACTCAGGGGAAAGGATGGGAGGGGGTGAGAGATAAAAGACTACACTTTGGGTACAGTGTATACTGCTTGGGTGATGGGTGCACTAGAATCTCAGAAATCACCACCAAAGAACTTATTTGTGTAACCAAATAGCATCTGTTCCCCAAAAACCAATTGAAATACATTTTTTTTTAGGAAGACTGGGTTTGAATCTAGTGCTCTCGTTTTAAAATTGTGTGGTCTGGATGAGGGACTTACTGTTAATCAATTTAAATTTCTTCATTTATAAAATGAGGGAGTTGAAGGTTTTTCATTTTTGTTGTAATTAGGTGAAGAGAAATTTGAGAAAAGGAAGTCTTTCCAAAGTAGTATCTCAGAAAGATAAAATTGAGGCAAAGAGGATGAGAAGCAAAAAGAATCAAGATAGCAAAATCATTTGTGAGATTATCGCCCTGGTAAAACTATGAGGTGATGGAGCTGGAAACAACAGAGGCAGCATTAAGAATAAAAAGAAAGTGGATGTAAGCAACTTAATGAATAAAGTATTTACAGATTTGGTATCCAACTTTAGAAAGAAGGAAAGGAAGGACTCAGGGAGCACTCTGGTTTTGAGATTAGGACATAGAAAATACCTTGAAGACAAAGACTGGTAGTAGATATTTAATAAATATCATTGGGATACTTATTAGTAATCATGCACAGTTAAATAGCAGAAACACTAAATACAAAGGGAGCAGAAAATGTTTCTTCCATCTCTGTAATCCATCTCTGAAGAGCATCTTCAAACAAAATGACTTTGAATAGTAAAATGTTTCATCCTGGCTTCCATTTCTGCCTGAGTTAGAAGACTTCTATTCAATAAATAGTCTCCAGATCTTGGACTGAGTCACAGTACCCTTGTAAATACATCACACCTGTAAACATGTCACCTGTGTAACCATGTTCGTCAAATACATTTTGGGTTTTTTTCAGATAAGAAATGCATCAAGACAAAAGGCTATAAATGCAGCATTGACCATTATCCTTATAAGCTTTTCTCTTTACCACTGCTACCTGCCTCCAGCTGCTTTCCAATCGGTTGGATTTGGGTAGCAAAAATATTGGATTGAAACAGGAAAGCAAATAATATGAGGATACTGGTAATTTAATCGTATTTTACGGCCTATGAAATCTTTGCAAAAGACTCTCTAGAACTGCATTTTTCAATAAAATAGTCACTAGCCATGTAACTATTGAGCAGTTGAAATGTGGCTAATCCGAATTGAGATGCGCTATGAAATGTAGAATACACAGAGTTTCAAAGTCTCAGTATGGGGGGAAAAAAGAATGTAAAATATGTCTTGAATGAGCATGTTTTGTCTATTTCATGTCAAAATAATAATATTTTAGATGTATTGGGTTCAATAAAATGAGTTATTAAAATTAATTTTACCAGTTTGCTTTTTTATATTTTATTTTGTTACTTTTCTTAATATGGTTCTAAGAAAATGTAAAAACAAATATGTGGCTTGTATCTGTGGCTCATATTTTATATCTATTGGATGGTGCTACTCTATAAGGTTTATTCAGAGTTGAGGGCTAATTATCATGGCATGGGGGATGACATTTGCCAAATTTTTAAAAATTCTGCCAGCCAAATGATCCCTGCCTTCTACATTCTTATTTAATTAACTCCCACACCCTAGAGTCTGAAACCACAAGGGGAAATTAGCTATTGATATGCAAAGAAAGAAAGAATCACCTCCATTCAGGGGAAAGATGAGTAGCTCTGTTTGGATGGTAGGTGGTAGCACATTCAGGAAGAATGTCTAAAAGGGAATTAGCAATATGAGACTGAAGCTCAGGAGCGAAAGTAGGAGCTGAGATACCTAACTAGGTACACTGGAGCCAAAAGACAAAGGACTCATCTAGGCCTATGTTTGGATGTCTGCATCTCCCAATACTAGCCGTTGGGTCATAAATAAGTGTATCTTCCATTGCTGAGACTCATTTTCATGGTGATAAAGTAGGAATAATCATTTCTCCCCTCAGTAAATATGACTGAGCCCCTATCAGGTGCCAGACACAGCTTAGGGGCTAGAAACGCAGTGATGAACAATGATGCCTTCCAGAAGCTTTGATCAAGGGAGGAAGGCCGTAGGAAGATGTGCAGTCATAGACCAGCATCAAAGTTGCCATGGTCTGTGAATACTGAAGAGCAGCAAATCTAGTCTTGGGAGTCAAACCTATACTTCTACATCCTGATAAGTTATTCGAATTTCTATATTCAGCACAGCTACCCCTCTTCGGGAAAGCCTTCATGCCATTGCTCCACACCCGAGGCTCTGAGAGGTGTTCACCTTTTGCCGCCGTACTCTGTGCAAACACCTCTACTAGCATCTAGGAGCTGTAGAGACAATATCCTCTCTCTCTCTCCCTCTCTCTCTGCCTCTCTGTCTCTCTCAATTAGTTCCCTTAACATGATGAATCCTTAAGGGAAGGAGCTGTTTTCTACCTCTAGATTCTCAACACACTTTAAGTACCAAATAAACATTATCTGTCTCCTTTTTACCTCCATCTTCAATTAGCAAATGAGAGAGTTAAAGCCCTGAGAGTAGATAAGGGATGAAAGATAATAAAGAATTCAGAATAGAGAGGGCTCAGGACTGTTCTTTGGGAAATGTCTTCATTTCAGGAGAAGAGAGTTCTGTGTCCTGGAACTTCACACAATTTCCCAAAAAGACATTTTGGGATTCCAAGGCAGGCAGACTGCTTGAGGTCAAGAGTTCGAGACCGGCCTGGGCAACATGGCAAAACCCCATCTCTACAAAAAATACAAAAATTAGCCAAATGTAGTGGTGTGCACCTATAGTCTCATCTAGTCAGGAGGCCTAGGTGGGAGGATCAACTGAACCTGGGAGTTGGAGGCCGCAGTCAGCTGTGGTTGCACCACTACACTCCAGCCTGGGTGACAGAGCGAGACACTGTTTCAAAAAAAATTCCCCCAAAAATAGAGTGGCAAACAACCCTATTACTTGCCACAGAGAGAGCAATAAGAAGGAGACTGCTAAAAGACCTTGAATATGGCAGTTGCATTACATTACTTGAATTCAAATCAAAATACCATAGCATAATGTTCCCAATTATTTCTTCAGCCTTAGCAATGGTAAGTCTTTGTTTTCCTCTCAGTGAGTATTATGAAGATCTGAGGAAACAATGAGATTCTTTTGCCCAATGACAACAAAATTCATTTGCAGGCTGGTAGATGGCTATATACAAGTGAATATACAATGAACTGTAAACTGGAGACAACAAGGGAAGTTGGTGTGAGTCATAGCATGACTGAGCATTATTGAGAAAACAGCTCCCACCTCTTTTTTTAAGTTATTTCTAGCAGGCGGCTGAAGCACAGATTCAAGGGTGTGAGAACCTGGAATAATCATACATCTTCTCTTCTTCATAAACTCCGTTCTGACTCAAGAATCTTCACTCGTTAAACCAACTGCTGAGGTAGAAGAAAGAGGCCTGAACTCACAGAGGTCTGACATTGAGTTCTGGTTTGGCTACTATCTAAGAAAGAGCAAGTCACTTCTGAGGGCCTGTATCTCCTTATGTATAAAATATATGATTTTCTAAGAGATTGTAAGGTCCTTAGACCAACCGCCAAGTTTCATTTCTTTTCATCCCCATTCTCTAGCATAGTAGTTTTATGTAAAATGAAAACTGAAGAAGAAGAATTTGAAAATCGGTTTAGAATCTTGGTTTTAATATTTAATATTTGAAGTTCTGACATTTACTTTGAAAAGCTTTTTGACCTCAGATAATAGCCAGATATATTTATTGAATGCTATAGCATCAGCAAGCTATGGCCCAGAAACCAAATCCAGCCCTTTTTCTGTTTTTATAAAGTTTTACCAGAACAAAATCATGCACATTCATTTGCATATTGAGAGCTAGCTGCTTTCAAACTACAACAGCAGGGTTGAGTACTTGCAACAGAATCATTCCAGCCTGCAAAATCTACTTACTATCTGGTTCTTTATAGAGGAAGTTTGCCAACTCCTGATATAGGCTACTGAACTCTGAATGCCAAGAAAGCATGTGGGATAAGGTCCAGGTCGGACCTTGAAGATAATGCTAACCCGTGGGCATTCTTCCACTGGAATAATACAAAATCTGCCTTGCAACAGAATGAGTTTAGTGGTCGATAAGCATACTTCTCTTTAATGACCTCCTTTATCTCTTGGATCTGCATGCTCATGAAAGCTGCCATAATGGAATACTGAAAAGTAAAAATCAACCTTCACTCTTAAGCACTGGTAACTCAATATTGTCCAAAAGTAGGCCAAACCGCACACATGGTCAAAGCTATCTTTGCCTGGCTAATTTTTCTTCATGCTCAAAGTCAAACTACAGCCTCAGCAACTCTAGGCAGCACTTCTAGAAACACACCTGGTATATTTTAATGCCTGATTCTTCTTAAGACTATGGAATCCTCAATGGATCATCTTTCCACTCCTGGCACATCTTTCCACTTCTACATGATGCACAGTGCTTATCATGGCATCTGATAGATGCTCAATACTTTTGAATCAAATTGAACTAACAGGTGGTGTTCTTTCTGGACAAAGGCGTCTACCTTGGTCTGAGTTGTTGAAATGATACCAAATGAATTGAAGTCTCTCTGTTCAAAAACAGGAAATAAATACTAACTTCCCCAGGTTTTTGTTTGTTTTCACACTAGTCCTCACCATTTCCCAATTTGGTAGTAAAATGAGAGCAATATCACACAAATGTCAAATATTTGTTGGGCACCTACTCTCTACAAGGCAAATAGAAGTAGACATAATTCCCTTTGGTCTCATGATATAATTATTTTTCCTCAAATATTCCCTAGAGGTCAATTACCATCTTTTATGCTGGGAGGATAGAAGCCTACCATTTATTAATGGCCTGGCCTGACAAATGCATGGGCTGAAGAGTAGTAAGAGGAGGAAGACTGTTAGGGTCCCCACCATGCAGTCTTCATCCAAGGGATCAGGATAAAACAGCAATTGCTTTAATTTGACTAGGCAAAGTACATACCAATTAATGATGAGATAATGGGTTCAGATAAAAGCTTGTAATTAATGAATCATTAAGGCACACACTTTAGGAATGTAGAAGAATCAGGAGCCACACAGCTTGCCCAGAAGCAATCTTCCAGTTATGCGGCTGTGCTTAAATGCACTGCTAATTTCTGAGAGCCTGCCATTTGTAATAGCACTGAAATGAATCACGATGAATTTATGAATGTGAATCTGCATCGCTCATTACACAAGCTCTCTCCTGGGGAATGGAACCATCCTGAGAGCAACTTCTAATAAGCAGAAATTAAAAGTTACTATCCCTTGCCACTAGGAGGAAAAAAATATGTATATGTGTGTCAGGGGAGGGGCGGGGTGGTGGATAATTTGGTTGTACATAAATAGTGTGAAGGGAGAGAGATGGGCATCTATTTTAAGCCTTTGTGGCCTGAAAAACCACATGCCCTGTGCTCAAAGCCAGGACCCCTCTTACACAATAAATAATTCAGAAAACCCACAAGTGCCTGGCTGGGAAGCCTGCTTCCTAAAAGCTGCCTCCTTGGCTAATCTTGGATAAAGCCCATGGATCAGCCTGTAGCTCAGACAGAATTCCTACTTTCTACCTAATGATTATGCCCAAGGCCCTCAGCCAGGATACTTCAGGAGGAAACCAACACAATCCTGTCATTGTTTGTGTTATTTATAGCTTATTGTTTAAAACAAATGGAAATGACTGAACTCCTTGTGGATAACTTAAGATCTTGTGCATGAACTCAGCAGGCGATTTTGCTGGGGCAGATTTAAAAAACAAATTCAAAATATTGCACACTATTCAAGGGAAATATGGCAAGCCAGAAATCTCTCGTTTTGTTATTTTTCCCCTTGTCTCTCCAGTGTCTTCTTTGACATTCACCTGGAGGAATTTTGAAGGAAAGGCCAATCAGCTTTATTTTTTCAACTAACCCCCAATATTTCTGTGCAAAATCCAAGGAAGCAAAAAGTCCAGATATCTCCCATTTGATTAATCTCTGACTTTAGCCTAATTTATGTGATGGTAAGAGATTTATGCATAAGACTATTGAGACATAGTCAATACATAATATACAAAATACAACAATGCGTAAATTATAACATGTCATCAAAAGCAACTTTATGACTCTAGAGGAAGACAGCCATGCCCCAAATTGATCAAAGCTATATTTTTGATTTGGTGGAGTGTTTTGTGTTCTTTTATCAGACTTCAGCCCACTGCACCTCAAAAGCCTTATCTTTTAGGATGTCTTTAGTCAATAAAAAGCAAGAACCTGAAGTCAGTACTAACAAATGCATTTTAGTGTGAAGGGTGATTTCTGCAGACTTCTAAAACTATTCAAGGTTATTGACATACACAGATGAACACCAATGTGCTATTATGTTATTTGCTGTACAATACAAATGAGATCAAGTTTCCCTGGGCCTTGAAAATGCGTGTCTGACCTGAAATGGCTCAATAAACCTGCCAAGTAGATAGCAGGTGTTCCTGTCCGTTGCTCTGACTCCTCCACATATTACCTTAAAAAGAACAAGCAGGAAATGTCCCTTTATACTGATATTTACTGATTCTGCCCAAAGCTTATTTGCCTCTAGGGGGCATTTCTAAAGACTGCAAGGAAAAGTATTTCAGCTATTATGGCTGTCAAACCAAATGGCTCAGAAATAGGTATAGTAGATCTATTGATAAAACAGGAAAAAGAAAAAAATCATTTTGGACAAGTCAGCTTTTCTTACCACAAGAAGAAAAATAGTCAAACTGGCTTTTAAATTAAATTGAATTGTAGGATGGGGGAAAAGTATATTATTTCTTTAAAGATTGTTGTATAGTTAACTCTCCTGGATAGATAGTGTCTGACTTTTGACCTAGAACAAATGCAATAAAAATAAAATAAATAAATAAATAAATAAATAAATAAATAAATAAATAAATATAAAATAGAATGATGCTCAACATCAAAGGTTACAATTACAATGGTCACATTAAGTCATAGAATAGTGTGGAAGATTCAACTTTGATTGATATAAGCACTTTCCATTTTTTAAGGTTAGCATGTGTTTGGAAAAGAAGGAAGGTGTTGCAACACTCAGAAATTAACTATTGTGTGTCAAAAGAGATACTCTTTTGAATGGATCCTTCAAAAGCCTCAAATCAGTATTATAATTTAGTGTTACACCAACATTATTTTCTTCCAGTTTCTGTTTCTCAAGCTATTAGTTCTATTAAATCCTCCATCACTTTTCATATCTCACTTTGTTCTTCTTTAATATGCTTTATATTTTCATAAAGCCTTTTATCTCCCAGCATATTGCAAACATCAATTACCTAAGCTACTCAACATCCCTCTGTGTGTATAAGCATTCTATTATTCTTGTTTTAAAGCTGGAAAAAGGAGGTTTGGTGAGGTGAGGTGACTTGCCTAACCAGCTAGTGGGAGAAGCTAGTCTCTCAGTTTATGACACCTAATTATTGGCATTAACTAACAGGACATGTTAATCTCCAACCTCTAATCTTTTCATGGCTGTACATTATGTGGAGTAAGGACATCAATACTGATGTCAATTTGAGAAACCAGCCACAATTTTACAATACAAACCCACTTCTGCTTTCAAAACAAAAAAAACAAACTTTCATTGAAAAATTTCAGCAGCCCCTTCCAAGTATTAGGTTGGTGCAAAAGTAATTGCAGTTTTTGCCATTAAAGTAGGGCCAAAACCACAATTACATTTGCACCAACCTAATACAACAATTGTAATTCTTATTTCTCAGTGGGCAACTTTGCACCTAAAAGTGACTTAGTCATCTGATCTTTGGCAAACCTGACAAAAACAAGCAATGGGGAAAGGATTCCCTGTTTAATAAATGGTGCTAGGAAAACTGACTAGCCATATGTAGAAGGCTGAAACTGGATCCCTTCCTTACACCTTATACAAAAATTAATTCAATATGGATTAAAGATTAACATAATACCTGAAACCATAAAAACCCCAGAATAAAACCTGGGCAATACCATTCAGGACATAGGCATGGGCAAAGACCTCATGACTAAAACACCAAAAACGATGGCAACAAAAGCCAAAATTGACAAATGGGATCTAATGAAACTAAAGAGCTTCTGCACAGCAAAAGACACTATCAGCAGAGTGAACAGACAACCTACAGACTAGGAGAAAATTTTTGCAATCCATTCATCTGACAAAGGGCTAATATCCAGAATCTTCAAAGAACTTAAACAAATTTACAAGAAAAAAACAACCCCATCAAAAAGTGGGCAAAGGATATGAACAGACACTTCTCAAAAGAAGACATTTATGCAACCAACAGACACATGAAAAAAATGCTCATCATCACTGGTCATTAGAAAAATGCAAATCAAAACCACAATGAGATACCATCTCACACCAGTTAGAATGGCGATCATTAAAAAGTCAGGAAACAACAGATGCTGGAGAGGATGTGGAGAAATATGAATGCTTTTACACTGTTGGTGGAAGTGTAAATTAGTTCAACTACTGTGGAAGACAGTGTGGCGATTCCTCAAGGATCTAGAACTAGAAATACCATTTGCCCCTGCAATCCCATTACTGGGTGTATACCCAAAGGATTATAAATCATGCTACTATAAAGACACATGCACACATATGTTTATTGTGGCACTATTCACAGTAGCAGACTTGGAACCAACTCAAATGTCCGTCAATAATACACTGGATAAAGAAAATGTAGCACATACATACCATGGAATACTATGCAGCCATAAAAAAGGATGAGTTCATGTCCTTTGCAGGGACATGGAGGAAGCTGGAAACCATCATTCTCAGCAAACTATCACACGGACAGAAAACCAAACACCTGCATGTTCTCACTCATAACTGGAAGTTGAACAACGAGAACACATGGACACACGGAGGGGAACATCACACACTGGGACCTGTTGGGGGGTGAGGGCCTAGGGGAGGTGTAGCATTAGGAGAAATACCTAATGTAAATGATGTGTTGATGGGTGCAGCAAACCAACATGGCACATGTATACCTATGTAACAAACCTGCATGTAGTGTACATGTACCCCAGAACTTAAAGTACAAATAAATAAATAAATAAATAATAAATAAATCAAAGTGGTTTACTGAGGGCAAAGCTGATTTACTAAAACCTGTTAAAATATCAAAAAGAGATGAATTTTACAAAGAAAGATAGGATAAAATTAAAATTATCCTTTTCTAATAGTAAAAAAAAAAAAACTACCATACCATTAATTGAACTCTTGAGCTCGTACTATGAATTGATGCCTATGTGCAGTTTCTCATTTAATGCTGACAGTCCTGTGAGGGGAGGACTATTCTTGTTCACACTTGAGAGAGGAGAAAATAAAGCACATAAAGGGTAAAGTGGATCGTCCAAGGTCACTTATCTAGTAGGGGAGTCCAAGCTCAAATTCAGGTATTCTGTCTCCTGAGTCTGTGCTCTTAATTGTTTCACAGTAATTATCCCATTTTCTGGATGAGATGTCTCTTGCCTTTTCCTTCACGTTAGAAACTGCACATTTGCTCTGAAATCAATACAGTGAACATTGTCTCTGCGTTGTATATTGTATCAGGAGCTCTATGGACCACCTGAGAGTAAGATGCATTTTTCTCTTCAATGACTACATGTCTTTTGCCAAATCACAGATTATTTTTTAAATTATTACTCCCATAGTTGGATTTTGAGGGTAGTGACTAGGACACCTTTTCCCCACCCCAGTCTCCCAAGAAAGCCCCACACAGCACTAGACACATAGTAGGCACTTTTTTCAATTTGGTTGGATTTGATGTTTTCTTTTTTATTTGCTCCTACTGCCCTTCTTAGATGATCTTGAAATTCTGAGTGTCTTATTATTATTATTTTTTTACAATTCTTTATTGTAGTAACATTGGCAAATAAGATGACTCCATGCATAAGTTAGAACGTCTGTGCTTCCTGGAACCATGCTTGCATCTTCCTGAACCGCTCCTGTGAGCACAGAGGCCAGTAACACAGTCGAGGATATTAAACTGGAACAATATGGCTGAGACCAGTAGGATTCCCTTATCCCTCCTCTTTCCTTTCTACTCCTCTATTCAGATGGCCAAAATAATTGTCACCTTTATTTAAGTGTTTAAATTGAGTTTGGCACTGTGCTTAGAGCTTTATGTCCATTATCTCATTTACTCCTTCCCCAAACTCTATAACATGAGACTTTTATTCTCATTTCAAGCACGAGAGAACTGAGCCAAAGAGGCATTAAACAACTTTCCAAAGATGACACAGTGTTGGTGCAGGCATTTGGTTCAGACAATATGACTCCAGAGCCCAAGGGTATAATTTGGACATGAGTGCCTCTTCACCTTTGAATTTCTGGAAAATATCCTACTGATTAAGACATTTATACAGCAAGATTATTTTTTACAATATCTTAGAATAATTAAAGGTATTATATGCATTTTATAGCTAATGTCTAAATCAAACACTAAAAAATAGCACCAGATTTTCTCTTTTGTAACAAGAGGTCATTGAGCTGAGTTGTGTTTGAAGCTGTACAACGAAGGTGGCTATACAGAAAGCCTCATAGTGCCTGGGAAGAAGGAGAGGGAATAAGGTCACCTTGGCTGGCATCTCAAAAACAGTCACAGGCAGGAGGAAACTGATCTTATATTTTCAAAATGGATTCTAAACTCTTTATAGGTGGCTCCTACTCCCTGAAAGAAAAAGGAAAAAAAAAAAAAAAAAAATGGAAGGAAAGCTGATTTAATTCTATTTATCCAAGATATGTGGGTTCAGCATATTTGCTACTAAAGAGATGGCCTTTAAGACCCCAGGGGAGGTTTCAGCTCAGCTTTGGTTATCTTTTCCTTCTGAATAGCTGTGTAAACTCCTGGGGAGCAGATGAAAGCTGCCTTATGAGACAAAGGCACAGGAGTTTCTTCTTTTCTCTATCAGCTGGAAGAAAAGGAACTCCAGGAATCCTTTATAGTTAACTATTAAAATTGGTCATTCCTTTTTGCTTTTTTATACGTTCTTTTTTAACCTCAATCTCTAAGAGCTATCAAGCAATAAAACTTCTCCCAGGGTGAACAGGAAACACCAAGGTGGCTCACGTTATTCTCTCATCTTTAAAGCCAGCATCCAAAACAACAGCTTAAAAGGAAACCAGCTTGCATTCTTTTGCCAACAAAGATCTCAGGACTGAGTTATGTTTTCAGCTTTGGCATCTGACCCCAAAATATAAGAAATTGTTTGGGGTCTGTGGAAGAAGGTAGGGATTAAAGAGAGCTAAGAGGTATCTAATGTGCTTCATCTTCTATCCTGAGACCATTATATATTGATAGAACCCTGCAGCTTAGGATGGAATTACCTAGGGCAACAAAAGAGATCAAGGGATAAAGATAAATAAAAGTGGGGAAAGGTAGAACCAAATGAAAACAGAAATGTGGAGAAGGGACTAGAGAGAACAAAGAAAAATACGGAACTCGTTTCAGAAGAGTTACAAGTATGGAGAAGGCAGAAGGAAGAGAAAAGAGAAATATCTGTGATAACAGTTCACTGTGTCGATGATTCATGCTGGCAACTGGCCAAAAACAACCATTGTCCAGGGATATCTACTAAACGTTAAGGATTCAAAGATGAGTGGAGCTTAACCCTAACCCTAAAATGTTGACAGTTTAGGTGGAGAAATAAGCCTGTAAAAAAGTAAAGGCTCTACATATTTTGATGCTATTCATAGTTGCACTCTGTTTCTTTTGGTCCCTCCAGTGCAGCAACTTTGATTCCAGGAATGGGCCTTTGCACTCGCTGGTCCTTCTGCATGGAATGCTTTATCTTTGCAGGGCTGGCTATGTTACTGGCAGCAAATCCATACCAGTCTGCAGCAACCTCAGTTCATGCTTCCTCGGAAGAAAGAATTCTTCCAAGGGTCATAAGGCAGAAGAGACTGAGGCAAGTTTTAGAGCAGGAGTGAAAGTTTATTAATAAGCTTTAGAGTAGGAATGAAAGGAATTGAAGTACATTTGGAAGAGGTCCAAACAGGAAACGAGAGATCAAGTACACAGTTTGACCTCTGGACTTGGGGTTTTATACATTAGCATGCTCTGGGGTCTTCATTACTTCTTCCCTGATTCTTCCCTTGGGGTGGGCTGTCCCTGTGTGCAGTGGCCTGCTAGACGTTGGGAGGGAAGCATGTGCAGTGTGTTTACTGGACTTATACACATGCTCACTTGAGGTGCTCTTCTCTTACCCGTCAAATGTCCCTAGGAGTTGTCCCTAGAAGTGGTATACAACTGGAGATATCATATACCAGTTAAACTCTGCCACTGTGCGTGCTTTGGCCCTCTTGTTCAACATCTAAGGTCTTATCAGGAAGCTGCTGATCACCAGTTTCACGTGTTCCTGTTTATCGGGGAGTGCCTTTCCATGGCGCTGGCTGCGGCCAATTAATACTTCAGAGAGACAGTTAACAACGGTGTGACCATCATCTGATGGTCACCTGACATTCCTGGTGTGTGCGTGTGGCAGGGAGAGCCTTCTCTTACCCTGCTCATGTCTGACTAGCTACCTACTGTAACAGCTACTTCCCATTATTCAAATCTCATCTCCAATCATCTCTCCAATCTAGGAATTCTTTATAATTAACTATTAAAATTGGTCATCCCTTTTGGTTTTTTTATAAGTTATTTTTAAACCTCAATCTCTAAGAGCTATCAAACAACAAAACTTCTCTCAGGGTGAGCAGGGGACACCAAGGTGACTCCCCTTATTCCTTCCTTTACTAAAGCCAGCATCCAAAACAACAGCTTAGTATCACTCCAATCATCTCTCTCCCCAGTAATGGGACTACTTTCCATTATTCAAGTCTCATCTGCAGTCAGTCTAGTTGAAGCAGCACACTCAATCCCTTTCTACATTAACCCATTGCATCCTCTCCAAAAGTCATGTTGTACCTCTGGCATTATCTTAGTTTTTTTATTTCTCCACCATGTTTAAAGACTATCTTCCTCCATTAGGATGCAAACCCCATGAAAAAAGGAACTCAATAAAAAGTCATTGATGAACTAGTAAATATTTATTGATTATGTGACTAACATATTGACTTTAAAATGTTATGAAAGAGATAAACATAAGATTATTATGAAAGATTATGAAAACATTAAGGAAGCCTTTCCAGCAGAGGTGATTTTGTTGCTGTTGTTGACTATTTCAGGCTAAATAAATATTCAACACATGGGCAAAGGAAGCAGAGCATTCCAGGTGAAGAGTGCATGTAATGACAGGGTCACAAAAGAACACTGCTTCTTCCTGGGGCCCCACTTCCTTCAGTGTGTCTGATATACAGGTGATGCTGAAGAGGAGCAGCCACATAGACTAGTAAAAAACATGGGTTTTGAAGCTGAGAGTAAATCTTGGTTCTTACACTAGTAAAGAAGATAACTTTAGGCAGGTTATCAGTCTTCTCTGTGCCTCAGCTCCCTCACCTGTAAAAGGAGGATTCATTCAACTCACATCACGTCCACCTCATGGGATTCTTGGGAAGATTCAGTCAGTGAAAATGCACGAAATGGTTAGAAGCATGTAAGCGCTCACAAATGAAACCTATTATCATTATGGGCAGGTGGTGGTGCAGAAAAATAATAACACTGTGACAGCCCTATTTTTATTCTAAACTCACGTATGTGCAGATTAACCAATTTAATCCATACAGATTTATGAGAAAGTTACTATTATTATCATTATCTTACAGATAAGGAAACTAAGAAATAGGTTAAATAATTTACCCAAAGGCACACAGCAATTACTAGCAGAGCTGGGATCTAAATCTAGAAAGTCAGGCATTTAAATCTTGGCTTTTACCATTATGGTATGCCACCTCTTTGAAAACCTAATTTATAGGGATCTTGTGAGGAAACATGAAATAAAGTACATAAGTGGTTTAATAGGGCCTGATATGTATTAAACACTCAACAATTTTATCTTTTTTTTTAAAAAAAAAAAAGTCTGTGGAACAACAGAGCTATAATTAGGATAGGTTGATATTTAGAAAACACAGTTTCTGTGGATTTTCTGGAAGACTCAAAAGAATCCAAAGAAGACAATTAGGCAGCATATCAGAAATAACTGGCTGGTTGAATTACTGCTCAACAAGCAGTAGAAAGGTGGAATAGCCATAATCACTTGCTTGACCTTGATTTCTGGTGGGAGCACTGAAGGCCTCCTGTGCTTTAATCTTTGCCCAGCTGTACTTCCTAACTAATTAATTTTAGAAAGGTCTAACTCAATTAATTATAAAGTAATGGTTGTCACTTCCAGCTGCCAATTCATCTATATTACAAACCGTAGCTAATTAGTTAGCGTATTATACCACTTTCTTGGAAACACACTATTTGCCTATCTACATTAAATTATATATTTAAACCCTGCATATAAGTTATACATTATTCTGCAATAAATGGTGAAACTAGTTCTTTTGTATCTACACACCATAAAAACACCAGAATGACAAAGAGAAAGTACTTTTAACATGCCTAATCAAGTTAATAAATAATCGGGCAAGCAAAGTTGACAAGAATTCCATATCGGAACATGACAAACACCTCTAAAATGCTGCAGCCAGCCAGCCAGCCAAAATCCTGGTGATTTGGTACTCTCAAGAGACTCGTGACCTTGAGGAGAAGGGAATCAAAGCAGAATTAAAGGTGCAACTCTATTTATTCCATGTAAACGGTTAGGCAGCCTCTACACAAATGTGATACCTTTCTTCACCCATCATAAGGGTCATTGTTGACATTCCTAAAATGAAAGACTGGTTAACAAGAGAAAAGTGTAACAAATTTGTTTAATCAAAGTTTTACATGACACAGGCGCCTACAGA
Organism: Macaca nemestrina; assembly: GCF_043159975.1. NCBI lineage: Eukaryota > Metazoa > Chordata > Mammalia > Primates > Cercopithecidae > Macaca > Macaca nemestrina. The sequence continues at coordinate 44,309,098 of NC_092134.1, read as the reverse complement.
AATGAAGACCCAAAGACCCAGGGAAAGCTATTTTTATGCTTAGGTTTGATAAAGTGGTATAGAAATGTGATTGGACGAAAGGGTGTAATCTGACTGTAATTGACTGAGGAGGGAAATGCAGAAAGGTCTGTCTGTTCAGATTCTTCTTGGACTGTCAGTGTAGCATTCCATCCTCCTAAGTATACGACAGTACGCCTCTGGAATGAAGGTCTTCAAAGAAGAAGGCAGAAGATAGAGAATGGCCTTTATAGGTTTTATGGCTTGCTTTGGAGAAGAGGAGTTCTATTTCTATGACCCTCCTTGGGAAACAGGAGTTCTTATTTCTATGACTCCCTTCAGGGAAGAAAGAGGGGTGGGAAACAGAAGGGCAGAAGAAGTTCAGAGAGAACTCGCTTCCAAGGCCCTTCCAATCTTCAGTTCAAAGTACTCAGCATGCCAAGATACCCTGCTTTGGGGTATCATATTAAGAATCCCAACAGAAGCAATTATATTTCTTTGTCCTAGCCTTCCTTTCTTCCCTTCTATCTTAAAAGAAAAGGTGTTTCTCTTATCCAAGGCTAAAACCTTCATCAAAGCTCTTAATCTCATTCCCTCCCACCTCCCCTGAGACTTCACTACATAAACATTTCTGTTTTCTTTTGCGTTATCAACTGCTGCTTCTCTTGACCCTTTCTCAGCCTATAAACATCTTGTATCCTGCTTCTGAAAACAGCTTTCCTAAGGCCTGGCACTGTCACCACCAGCATCACTGCAAACTACTGCCCTATCCCTGCTGCTATCCTCATGCCAAGGGGAGTCTCAAGTCTTGTATCCAATTCTTTATCTATATAAAAACTTTTTTTAGAAGAGAAACTGCTATGCTGTGCCTGGACTTAGCACTTTATTCATAATCCACATAAAACCCCTTGCACAGTAAGTACCCAACCAGTATTAACTGTTGTGGTGGCTGTCACTGTCATTTTGAGTGTAGGATATTATACAGTATTTCAGAGTGTAGCCTCCAAAATCAGACACTATAGCCCAAATCCTGGCTCCACCTCCTTCAAACTGTGTGACATTAGGCAGGCCATGTAATTTTTGAAACTTTGAATTCTTAAATATAAACTGCAACTCCTCATAAAGTTGATGAGAAAAATAAATCAAAAGAGGTGACGCATACATGTGCTCACTACTTTGTCCACAACCTAGTAAGTACTCAAATATGCTTTTTAAATATGTAGTAACTCTGCAGGTGCACAATTTTTATTCATTCCTCTCCCTTTTGATAAGTATAATAACTTTCCTTTGGGAAATGACTTTCTCCACTGCTTATTCCAGGAGGTTGGGCTCTATCCTTGACTTCAGAGTTGAAACATAAGACTCGAGTCTGGTCATGCAAAGCACTGAATCCCTTTTCTAGGTATGTGATTCGGACATAGCCAATCAGATAACTGAATCTTTCTTCTGGGCATGTGATCTGGGCTTACCCGTCAGAGCACCAAATCCCCTTCTGAGGCCATGTGACCTAGCTTCACCAATCAACAGAGTTCCACTGTTTTGGTCTTCTTGTTCAGTTCACCAAGGGGACTTTCCTGTGTTTTCATCAGAAGGAATTCCAGAATTTTTGTAAGAATTATCAGTACGATATATTGTCTTCTTCCTACCTAAATGGGTGTGATATGGGAAGCTTCTGGAGCCATCTTGCCATCATGTCAATCTGGAGAAGTCCACCCACAGACTGGTGCAGAGCTAATCCAATAGACCTGACATTGCTTGAGGCCCTAAATCCAGCCACGACTGAGGTCTTGCCTTGCTTTGCACTTCTCATTCATTTGTCAGTAAATGAATTTCTGGATTAAGCTGGTTTGCGTTTTTTCTCACTTAGAACTGAAAACTGGCATAAATGCTTATCATGGTTTAGCATAGCAACTGTTTGAAGGTAAGGACCCGTTTTGCAGATCTTATTCTGGAGCTCCAGTAGAGTTCCATGGATGGTCAAAAAATAGGTGTTGTACAGAGGAGAAAATATTCTGTTTATGGTGAGGCGGGGTACATTCTACACCCATGCCTCATTATCGTGCTCAACCTTTAGGCACAGATTGATTCCAGAGGCTGGCCCAAAATGGTGATGGCCACAAAAAGCTGCAGAGAAAAAAAAAAAAAAAATGTTCCTTCACAAGTTCATACCTTCCCAGGGACCAAGAAAGCTGTTTTCATTTGAAATGTCATCTCTTCCAGCTGTTATAAAAGAAAACAAATAGCTTATTTAACAAAATACTTAACTGAGCAGACTAGATCACCGTGTCAATAAGCATTTTCAAACAAGATAATTCCTCCCCTTACAATGGAGAATTGCATGCTTCTGATGTTAAAATTACTTCCCTTGTGACATTATCTTTCAGGACTGATTGTTTTCCTCAAAAGCAACCATTTCCCAAGTTTAAATGAAAACCAGTGGCATGAAAAGGCATGAAAAGAACAATGAAACAAATTTACTTTTAACAAACTTTTCCAATTTCGTAGGTTTTCTGGAAATTGAGAGACACCTATAAGATGGTCCAATCTAGCTAAACTGCCTAGAAATAATATAACGATCTTATAATTGGAAAAAAAAAACAAAAAACAAAACCATATTTCTGTTTCCTCTGCTGGACATAAGGATGAAGCAGGAGAGAGGCAGGGCATGGATGAGCGAAAAGAACAAAGGATGCAGGAAAATACGTATTTAGTGGGGAAACTTGGGGGCAGCCCAGGGAGCTGAGAAATGAGAGACATTAAGCAATGTATGTGAATTGCTTATGTGAATTGAGGGCATGCAAACTGAATGTTAAAAAAAAAAATGTTATTTTGATGCAGATGGCAACAGAAATAAATTCTGAGAAAAAAACTGTGCACTCCATCAAAAGCCCTGCAGGCATATTCCTATTCCTTCTGTTGCTTTGCAGCACAGGAACACAACAAAGAAGCACCGAAGCCAGTTAGAAAATTATGGCAACCAGTGTGACTGCCATGGAAAGGTCCTTCCCACATTTGGCACATTTTCCCGGTCTAAGAGGGTTTTCATCAGTGAAAGGGCTGTTGCTGAACAATGAACCTGCTCCTTAGCAGTGAGAAAGGTTGTTGACTCTTCAAATTGACATCTGCAGCTGCTGGTCCTTACAGTCTGTGCTAATCAGGGCTCCTCCTCTTTCTAGCGAAAGCTTGGCACCATTTTAATTATTTTGTAAAATTTGCCCTCCATTAGCTCTACCATTCTGGGACATAAAAGGGAGTAAAAAGCCCTCTAATTTGAGGATTCATTAAGCAGCTTTTGTTACTTAGTTGATGTAGTAGATGCCTGAAATTTGCTGGTTTGCTGAATTAGTATAAGCAACTATAATATTCTAGCCATACTGGTTTTCGTTTGTTTCATTCTGAGGTCAAGCTACTAGAAAACATAGACATCCAGCTAAAGAATATACCAATATTTTTTGTCTCCTTAGAAGAGCATTTATTCTCTCAAAGATTATTGAGCTACTACTCTTTGAAAGAGTTCTTATGATACTGCACAGTTGCCATTTTATGGAGTAAACTTTACCATGAGAAACTCTATTTTCTCTAGGATAAGTGATGAAGGTGAGAAGCTGGCCCTTTATAAAATATTGTTTTTGATTTATAATCCACATACATACATTCCCTCTCTCTACTTACTACTTCCCAGATTTTAGCAAGAAGAGAAAGCAAATCATTCTTCCAAATTGCATAGCCAAACAGTATTATCTCTACTCTGCATGCTGGGCAGAAAGTCAAACATGACCAAAGAGGATAACTGTGAGAAGAGTGAAATCGGACAACATCCCTCCACTACTACTGCAGAGTTTGTTGGAGATGAGTACCCACGATCCCATCATAACCAACCTTCTCCCTTCTTCCTGTTGATGGGCAGAATTATTTGGCCAAAAATTCCATCAGAAAATTATTACCCTTCCCCCTACTCAGTCTCTCCAAGTGATTAAAAAGTTGAAGAACCTAGTCTCTCTGGTCAATTTTTAATAGAGAAATCTAAGACTTTGTTTTAAAGGTTAAAGGTATACATTCCCTTTCTGATTTTTAAATAGGTGAAAACAACATCTTCATATTGTATCTTGAGGCCTAAATGCTAGCTTTCTATAAATAAAGGAATCAGATTCATTTGTGAAGAAAAAATTGGCATCGGGGGCAGCCCAGGTAAGGCTGAACACCACACAGAGCAAAACATTTTCTCTAGACTTCAAATGTTCATCTTTACAAAAGATGCTGAAATGAGGACTCAACAAGGGAGCTGTAATTCTCTCCATTGGTGAGAAATTGGCACCAACTACAAACTGAAAAAAAAAAAAATTATTCTATAGTTCCTGTCCCCAAAGGTCACTCTTGGCCACATTTTGTCTCTGAAGGCAGAGAATTGAAATATTATTTGCTCTTGTGAATTATTTTTTGTTCCTTTATTGAAATTCAATAGAGTAAAAATAACCGCTGCCTATTATCCCTTGCCTGTCAGCTCTACCTGGGCTGAGGTGGTGGGAAAGGACAGGAAGAGCTGTTACAGATGTTTAATAGAAGAAAGCCCTTTTTGGAATGTGTTTGCATGACTCATAAAGAACAGTTATTCTTAGCTTTCCCGTCACAAAAGATAAAGCTCTTTGTCCTATAATACAGGCGTCTACTTAAAAGGAAAACCCAAGGTTCATTCAAAGCTAGAGTTCAATAATAAGCTCGCATTATAGTACTTGCTCCAAACCCCCGGAGTTATATTGTATCACTCTTTGCAATCCTGGAGTGCAATGTAAAATTTTATTCTGTTTGGCTTTTTAATTTGCAAGGTTTGTGCCACCTGGAAGAAACAATAGGCTCTGCTTAATGTGCTAGTAACGACTTTAATTCAGTTACAGCAATCATTCATTTAGCAGTACAATAAATACGATACGTTATATAGAAAATTCATCATCTTTTTGGATCACCTTTGCAGAATCAGACCTTATAATCAAACCCTCAATCTAATATTGATTATGTTTTGGATAAGCCTGTCTTGATTCCCAGAACCAAAAAGCCAATAACGTACCGAATCAATTTACTAAAGGATAGCCCACTCTTTGATGGATTAAATAGCAAGAGGTCAATGGAGACTAAACGGACTTCACTGAAATTGAAATGTGTCTTCTCTTCAGGTTACTTCTGAACCAGTTTCTTGTACATTCTTAGATTTCTCTTCTTTTGGATCTTTTCAGCTCACCAATGTATCTTTTCCCTTTGATCACTTATTCTACTCAGATTTTTATTCTTTCAACATTTACTAAATGTTATTGAACACTTTCTTTGTGCCAAGTTCTATCTTTGGGAAAGTGATAGAAATTCTCAAGGATAGAAATTCCCTAGAAGGGAAGACAAATAAGAAAAATGTTATTAATACATAGTAATAAGAGGTACAAGGATTGGAAGTTCCAAGGACTCTGTGAACCTAGAGAATAGGTGCCTAGATCTCTCTTGAGCCAGAATGTGACTTTTAGTAAAGGATTACCACTCTATCTCATAGAAAAGTAGGGCATATGTATGTATGTAGATATAGATATAAATATAGATATAAGTTGAACCCCTGCGTCAGTGGAAGGCAAGAAGAGAATAATCCTTATATGTGCTCTTTCTTCTGTTTGAAAAACTCCCCAAACTAAATCCTCCTGGTCTCTTAGATCTCAGGAAGTCTTCTGTGACTACCTCTTCCCAATCCAATCCTCAAATCTTGATTGGGGCAAGCTTCCTAATGTGCCACAAAAGCACCCTGAATTTACTCCTGTAGTACTTCAAGTGAGATTAAAACTGAATGCACCCAATGACTTAGACGTCCTCAAAATACTGTTTTATTTTTTACTGCCTACCTCTGGAGTCTCTATTTTCACTGATAATGGTGAGAGGGGAGGACACTTGTCAGTTAAAGATAATTCAGCCTTTTTTAGTTTAAAATAGGTCTCTTTAAAAAATTCTTCTGTCAGTTTAATGCTCCAAATATTTCTCATTCTTCGTTAGGGCTGTCTGTGCTTTCTCAGAAGGAAGGGAATTGCCTCACTCCCTCTTCCCTGAGATGGCATCTGGAAGAAGGGGAATCTCATTATGCTTATAGTAATACGATGGTGTTCTTGTCCACATTTTGCCCTCTGTTCCTTCATTGGCCTGAAAGAGATGTCTATCATCTCATTATGTCACGAAGTGTCATATATTGGTATCCCCCGAGGTGTGGCTAATTCCTCTGTGTCTTACATTCTTCATTGGTGTTTTGTAATCAAATATTGAGTAGATACGAATGAATATTTATATATATACATATACACACATAAGTATTAAAAATGATACAATGCCCATTTACCCACTACCCAGTTTAAAAAAAAGAATGTTGGCTGGGCATGGTGGCTCAAGCCTGTAATCCCAGCACTTTGGGAGGCCGAGACGGGTGGATCACGAGGTCAGGAGATCGAGACCATCCTGGATAACACGGTGAAACCCCGTCTCTACTAAAAAAAAATACAAAAAACTAGCCGGGCGAGGTGGCGGGCGCCTGTAGTCCCAGCTACTCACGAGGCTGAGGCAGGAGAATGGCGTAAACCCGGAGGCGGAGCTTGCAGTGAGCTGAGATCCGGCCACTGCACTCCAGCCTGGGCGACAGAGCGAGACTCCGCCTCAAAAAAAAAAAAAAAAAAAAAAAAAAAAAACAAGAATATTTTTGCCATTGCTGTCTCTCACATGCCTTTCATTTTACCCAGTTCTCTCTCTGTTCAGGGGAGCATAATCCTGAATTTTGTTTTTATCACTTCCTTGCTTTTCTTTATAGTTTTAACACATATGTTGGCATCATTAAACTTACTTTTTTGTGTGTGACTACCTACCGCCCAGGCTGGAGTGCAGGGGCGCTTTCTCTGCTCACTTCAAGCTCCGCCTTCCGGGTTCACGCCCTTCTCCTGCCTCAACCTCCCAAGTAGCTGGGACCACAGGCGCCTGCCACCATGCCCGGCTAATTTTTTGTATTTTTTTTTAGTAGAGACGGGGTTTCGCCACGTTAGCCAGGATGGTCTCGATCTCCTGACCTCACGATCTGCCCGCCTTGGCCTCCCAAAGTGCTGGGATTACAGGAGTGAGCCACCGTGTCCGGCCTAAACTACTTTTTTTTTTTTTTTCACTAAACATGTTCCTGAATTCATCACTATTGTTGTGTGTAACTGTAAATTTGTTATTTTTTCTCAAATATATAGTATTTTGTTAGATAAAAATGTCAGAATTTGTTGCTTTTATAATAATGGGCATATGGTTAGATTCTAGATTTTCTGTTTTTGTTTTTGTGTTTTTAAACAGTATCTTCTGGTGAACATGTAAAATATTGTTTCTAGAATATATACCAAAGACGGAAAGTGCTATATTATAAGGTATGCATATTTTCATCCTTCTAGAAAATGCTAATTTTTTTCACAAAATTTTTATATTGATCAATAGTCCCACTATCAGTACAAAAGTGTTCTAGTATCTTCACAGCCTTATCAATACTTGAGATAGTTTAACTTTTTTCCTAGTTAATAGATATAAAAATATATCTCATTATGGTTTTAATTTGCATTTCCCTGTTTGTTAATGAGCATGAACATTACTTCCTAAGTTACTAGCATTCATGATACCTAATCTGTAAAGTCAAGTCTCTTCAAGTCTTTTGCCAATTTTTATTTTATTTTGAATTTTTTGGGGGGAGTGGGGTATAGGTAGATGTTCTTTACGCTTTTTTATACAGCCATTTTGCATGATATGTTTTGCAAATACATTTTCAAATCTATGCCTTTTCATTTTCTTATGGTATGTTTTAATTTCTCATTTTAGTGTAGTCAACTTTGTCTATATTCTAATTTAGTGGGGGGACTTTTAATGTCTTATTTAATATATATTTCTTAAGACATAGAGTATCTTACATTGTCTGCTCAATGTTGTATTTATTGTTTTGACTTGCACATTTAAATCCTTGTATTCACCTATAATAAGTTGAATTTTTGTAAGCTGTAGAATAAGAAATTCTTTTTTTTTTTTTTCATATAAAAACTCAATTGCCCCAGCTCTACTTAATGAAAAGTATATTCTTTCTAGGGGTCTGCAGTGCTGGTCCTGTTATACACCAATTTTTCATCCTGTCAGGGCTATGTTTCCATACACCATTTTCTGTTTCAATGTTTCACTTGCCTATCTCTGTACCAATATCACACCATCTTGAAGATGAAAGCTTTGTTAGTCTAGATATTTGATGAAGGATATTCAATCACTAATCTTTTACTTCTGGAGCGGTCTGGCTATTCTCCGACTTTTCTTTAAATAAAAAATTTAAAATTAATTTGCTCATTTTCACAAAAATACCTGTTGAAATTTTAAATTTTATATATTTATAATACTGAGGTTTTGAATTCACTAAGACAATATATCTCTCCATGCAAGTCTCCTTAATGTTTTTCTGTACAAATTTATTTTTTCTATTATGGTGTGATACATCTTATATGACACTTATTTCTAGGTATTTAATATTTCTTGGGGATATTATATTGGCATATTATTATTATTATTCCCTCTTGCCTGTGCTGAGGAAAGTAATTGATTTTTTTGTTTGATTTTGTATTCAGCAACATTGCTAAACTTTATGTTGCTAATAATTATTTTTTTCTTTGCAGCTCTTATATCTTTTGCCTCTTTTGCTTGCCTTATTGCCCGTGGACACAGAGTTAAATAGAAGTGGTGATAGAAGATAGTCTTGTCTTATTTAAAATCTTAAAGGAAATTTTTATAACATATTAGTATTAAAATGTTTTCTGAGTATTTTGTCTAGATCCTGTTTTTCAGTTAAAAAGTATTTTTTTAAACATCTAACTTACCAGATATTTTATCATTAACCAATGTTAAATGTTATCAAAAGTTTTTTGTGTCTTCATTGAGATAATCCAATTCGTTTCATTTAAAGTTTTTATATTAAAAACTACTATGACAGAGTTTCTAACATTAAACAAGGCTCACATTGCTGAAATAAACCCAAATTGTTCAAGATACATTAACCTTTTAATACAGTCCTGGTATTTTTTGCTAGTATTATGTTTAATAATTTTGGATTCATGTTCATAAATAAGATGTTTTTATAAATTTGTCTTTCTCTTCCTGTTCTTGTCAGGTTACACTCCCCAAAGTTAACTTAGCTCATTGAATTAGTAAGGGGGGTTCTCTTTTTCTATTGTGTATTCTACAACATTTTGTGTAAAAGCAAAGCATTTTTTCCTTTAATGTCTGATAATACTTGCCTGTAAGAGTGTCTGGAACTCTTGTTTTAGCTTCCTAGATCTGTTATTTTTCATTGCTGATTCAATTTCTTTATGGTACTATTTAGGTGTTCACTTTGTTTTACAAAAAGTTGTGAATAGTCACATATTTCTACAAATTTTTCCATGTTTTCTAACTTTTCCATTCAAATTGGTCATCTGATTTTCTTATTTCTTTATAATCTTGGCCACATCTTTGGTTATAGCCCCTTTTTCACTCTTAACGTTGTTTATTTTGCCTTCTCTCATTTTACTTGGCCAACCTTGCCAGAGGCTTCTCACTTTTATTAGTTCTCTTTAAAAAGATTGAATTTGGTTAATTTTTGATATGTCTGTTTTCAATTAAATTTATGTCTGTTTTCAATTAAATTTATGTCTGTTATTTGTTAATGACTCTTTTTCTTTTTAAGGTGTGGTTTATTCTGTTATTCTCTTTCAAATTGTATAAAATGGGAGCATGTGTGATCATTTTATCCTTCTTTATAAAGATATGATTATCCCATCCTTCTTTATAAAAGTACTCTACTTCTCTGCCCACTAATTTTGGTCTGACCTCTAGAACTTATTTGGGATAATGGAATGTAAGCAGAAGGAACAAGATGTCAGTTCTTTAACTACCAATTCTGAGCACTGAGCACAACTCTTAGGAGATATTGTGAATTGCTAGCACAAAAGCTGGACTCTCAGCTTGGATCATGGACTGGGAAGACATTAGAGCTAAACCCACCCTACTTAAATATCTAGCAGAACTATATCTGAGCTAAGATTCAGTGTAACATGAACAAGAAATTATTTTTTGTTGGTATAAGTGCTAAGCTTTTGAGCCCATTTGTTACTATAGCAAAGTTGATTAAAACAAATCTTAGTATCTCAAAGATACGTACTCCTATAACGATTGAAAATCTGTGTCTTGACTTTGAGGCCAAGAGACAAGTTTTAAAGATACTATTATCAGAGGCTGGAACAATGATGACCCATGATATGCAATGGCAAAATATTTAGCAAACTGTCACCTTTAATAACTTGGAAAGCAGATAATAGATCTACCAAAGAGTGGCTTTGGAAGAAGGGGTTTCACAACAGAATATTACTAACGTTACCTTTTCCTCTGAATTGTCATATGAGCCCAGAGAAGAATGGGCTGCTTTGCAAGCAGAGAAGAGACAGAAATTACAGTAACCAGATTCTAGGGACTACAGGATAGGAAAACATAATTTTTTTTTAATTAGTAGAAAATAAATGCTTTGAGCAACAAAATCTCAGATTAAGACACATGACCAAATAAAGGACATTGCCATTCATATCCTTTGTTAAAAACTATGAATGGTTTAAGATGACTCCTAGAAAGCTATGCCAGTTGGACAAAATGACTTAGAAGAAAGAGATGCCAACAGTTTCCTTGAAGCTGGGTAGCTCACATTATTTATAAGTAAGTCTGGAGAGAAAGGCACATTTCCAAATAACAGAGGTGTAGCTATTTGCATATGTTGCTGATTAAAATCAATTCGTTGAAAAAACAGTCATGTTTTTCAGAGTTATAATGCCAAAAGTTCCAATAGCCTGGATTAAAATAGACTGTAACTGTTAAAATATAAAACAATTTTTGGGTTTCCAGCTTTCAAGAAGAAAGGAGCAGGCTTAGCAAGCTGCTCAGCCCTCAAAGATGCATATTATTCAATACCCTTTTGAGATGTGGCCAAGGAGGAAAACAGAAAATAACTCTTCTGGAGAGAAGAGCTTGGCACCATGGAATACCATAGACTGGGCAAAATAAAGGCCTAATCAAGTAACATTTCTTATCCTCTTTCCAATGGGAGTGGTTTTCACAGGAATTGTTCACTATCCCATGATCCTGTATTTGAGGGCAGTGCCTTTTTATGTGTTAGATCCCTAGATCTTCACTCAATGGAGACACTATCATGAGACCCTAGGTATTGACCTTGAATCTGATATTAGGATTTCTTCACTAGGGTAGGGAGTGAATATATTTTGATTGCAGAAAGAAAGAAACTTATTTTTTCATTAAGATAGCAGACAGTAGTATATTTCCATGGAACACACCTCAATCCATGGACCTTGAGATTGGGCATAGACTAGACAATGTGCCAGTTCTGGCGAGAAGCTTTGAGTTTACAAATGAGTTTCCAACAGCTATCTTGTTTTTCACCCTACCCTTAGGAATAAGAATAGATTGGTCCCCACAGCAGTTCCTTCAAACTGGGTCTTGGAATGATAAAACACATGAAGCAAGCTGCAGGGCAGAACAACACTGGGGCAGAGCAGTATCTGACTCACATCTACATGTAATGTGAAAAGGAAATACATTTTTGTGAGTGTAAGACACTGAGATTCGTGGTGGTATGTTACTGCAGCAAAAATGACTGAAAGAAAAACTTAGTTCATTAATTTTCACATCTTTTTTCCTAATAAAAGAAATTAGAGTTACAACAAGACTACAAATTAGTCTGCTTTCACACTGCTATAAGGAACTGCCTGAGACTGGGTGATTTATAAAGAAAAGAGATTTAATTGACTCACAGTTCAGCATGGCTGGGAGGCTTCAGGGAATTTACAATCATGGCAGAAGATGAAGGGGAAGCAAGGCATGTCTTACATGGCAGCAGGAGAGACAGAAAGCAAAGGGAAAAGTGTCACTTTTAAACAGTTAGATCTCATGAGAATTCACTCACTATCACGATAACAGCATAGGGGAGACCACCCCCATGATCCCATCACCTCCCACCAGGTCTCCCCCTTCACATGCGGGAATTACAATTCGACATGAGATTTGGGTGGGGACCAAGAGCCAAACCATATCATAACATTTTATCTGAGTACTGCATTAATTGTATTCCACAAGGCTAATAGGTAATATGTTCATAACCATTCAGTTCTAAATATTTACTAATTCCCATTTTCACTTTTTGTCCCATGTCCAATTTAAAGTGAGTTTCATAATATTCAAATATCTGACACAGTTCTATATGTATTCTATTAATTTTGAATTTGATTGCAGTTTACTAAGAAAGTTGTCCCATGTAGACTAACCCTTTGAAATTTATTTAAGCTTTTATCAGGACTCAATAGACATCAATTTCAACAAACGTCCTAAGTGCAGCAGAAAGAACTTTCAGTTTTCAGTTTTTACATGTAGTATTGAACGTATTTCTATTAGATCAAATGCAGTAATTGTGACATTCATATCTTTTGTAGTCTTACTTTTGTACTTCCCTCTTGATCAATCATTACTGAACTTTATAATTTACTCTATAGTGAGTAATTTATCTGTTTCACATTGTAGTTGTACAATATCTTAAATTTGTTTTGAGACTCTGTTATTTATAACACATTAGCTTTGAATGTTAATATCTCCCTGGAGAGCTACAAACATAGCAAATGCAGGACAAATACACAGTACAAAATTGATGGTAGAAATCATTAAAATATATTAGCTATTTTTAAAAATGCTCAAGCTAAATACAAAGATGGTCGATCTGCATTAAAAAACTTCCAGCATATACTGTAAAGGTGAGAGCTCTCAAACAAAAGGATCTAGGAAATTTTGGAAGGGAATTTTGGGATTCCCTTCTGTCTGCCTAAAGAACATCCTGTAGAACATTGCAGGTCCATTAGGCAAACTTAGTTTTTATTTGTTAAAATGTTTTTTTCACCCTTATTCTGGAAATATCAGTTGACTGAATGCAGAATGCTTGACTTATAGTTTTATATTTTTTCTTTTTTCAATTTTTAATCTGTTCTCTATAATCTAATCTTGGAAATGAGATAGTTTTCTATTTTTCTTACAACTTATTGAAGACGCTTTTAACTGCCTTTTGCCCGTCACTATTGTTCTTGAGAAGGTAGCTATCAATCTAGTATTACTTCGGAGAGATTCTGTCTTCTCTCTAGAGACTTTTAGAATTTTGTTATTTGGTGTTAGGCAGTTTGTGATGTACCAGAGTCTCTTTAATTTTTAAAAAATTTCAGTTATTATCACTTCTATTTCCAATTGTTCTTGTCGGTTCTTTTTCAGATCAGCTTCTTAAACTAGTCTCTTCTGCTTCACTCCTATTTTTTAATCTTTTCTTTAAACATTTTGAGCATATCAGGAGCTCAGCTGAGCTAGAAGACAAAGTTGAACTGTTAGGTGTCTGAGTAGCCAATTATATTAGTCCATCTTCACATTGCTATAAAGAAATGCCTGAAGTAATTTATTAAACAGAAGTTTAATTGACTCATAGTTCTGCAGTCTGTACAGAAAGCATGGCAGCATCTGCTTCTGGGGAGGTCTCAGGGAGTTTTACTCATGGCAGAAGGCAAAGCTGGAGCAGGCATTTTCACATGGCCAAAGCAGGAGGAAGAGAGAGAGTGGGGAGGTGCCACACACTTTCAAGCAACCAGATCTCGTAAGAACTCACTCACTGTATACTACTAAGAGGAGACAGTGCTAAACCATTCATGAGAACTCTGCCCCCATGATCCAATCACCACCATGCCCCTCTTTGAACACTGGGAATTATCAAAATGAAGGAATCAAGGCTTTAACATTTACTGCAATGGTATAAGCAAGACTCTAAACTGAAGGAAGCTCTGACTCTCCCTTTTCTATTTTCCCCATGGTATGGTGCATGGTTTGAGGGTCAGGCAGATCAGCACTGTTGAGGAATCCTGGAATAAAAGGTTCCAGCAGCTTTATGAACTCTGAGGTCAGAGGAGAAAGTGGGGAGAAGGGCTAGAAGTGAAAAAATACTGGAAACTAGAATCCAGTATCAACATTTCCCCTCTGTATTAGTCAGGGTTCTCTAGAGAGACAGAACTAATAGGATAGATGCATATATCAAAGGGAGTTTATTAAGGAGAATTGACTCACATGATCACAAGGCGAAGTTCCATAATAGACCGTCAGCAAGCTGAGGAGCAAGGAAGCCAGTAGGGTCTCAGTCCGAGTCCCAAAATGTCAAAAGTAGGGAAGCCAACTGTGCAGCCTTCAGTCTGTGGCCGAAAGCTCAAGAGTCCCTGGCAAACCACTGGTGTAAGTCCAAGAGTCCAAAAGCTGAAGAACTCAGAGTCTGATACTGGAGGGCAGGAAGCATCCAGCATGAGAGAAAGATGAAGACTGGAATACTCAGACAGCCAACTCATTCCAACTTCTTCCCTCCCACCTGCTTTTTCTAGCTGGTCTGGCAGCCGATTGGATAGTGCCCATCAAGATTGAGGGTGGATCTGCTTCTCCCAGTCCACTGACTCAAATACTAATCTCTTCTGGCAATACCATCACAGACACACCCAGGAATAATGTTTTGCATCCTTCAATCCAATCAGGTTGACACTTAATATTAACCATCATACCTCCATCTCCACAAAAGAGGTCTCAACAGAGATGCCTGAAGAAAACTCCTGCCCAAGGTCTCAAATAAAGAAATCTAGGTTAAGGCACCTGCGCTAGGTATGTAAACATGTAAAAGAACATAACCAGCCAAGAGGGCCTGAAACATTTTATTGCTACTCCCTTAAGAGGCTTCAACGCACTGCCTGTGCACCCAGTCTGGTGTGGGGAAGTCAACTTTTCCCTACAATGCCTGGTCAGACAGTAGACTTTGTAATTGTCTCTAGTAAGGCCTGAAAAATCACACGTAGGTTTTTAACTGGGAGCCAGACTCCCTAAAAATTAATGATTTTATAATTTTTCTGATAATTTCAATGTCTGAAAATGTTTGCTGGTCTGATTCTGCTCTCAGTTGTTTCAGCTGGTTCTTATTCATGGTGTCTTGTTTCCTTGTGCCTTTTCTGGACTCATACTTCTTGAAATTTCATTTGAGGCCTGGAGTGAAGTTGTTCCAATATGCAAGACTTGTTTTTGCTTCAGCCAAAAACGTGGAGGGCTCCCAACCTTGGACCACTTTAAAATGAACTCTCAGTTTGAGATTTTTGGTAGAGACAACTTAATTACTGTGACTTCAAGACATAAACAATGTGAGGGGTTACCTTGTGATTATAAGTTGTGGGAGAATATTTTTTTCCTCTACTCCACTCTAACCTTTGAGGAAAGCAATTTTCTCACATTCTTCTTGTGGGAAAAAGGGAAGGGAGGAGGAATTTATTTCTATTTCTTCTGGATGGAATGGCATTTTGGAATTCTAGATGTATGTGATAGGAATAAGGGAAAAAATTTTCTGTTCATTTCCCAACTCTGGACTGGCCTGAGGCTTGTTATTCTGTTCCCTACTCTCCATCTAATCTTAAATTTTAAATGCACGTAGTTTTTGAAATGTTCTCAGGGGAAATATCAGCTTTGTCTACTTTTCTTTTTGTTTTCCTGATTTTATTAACTGTTAACTTATCATACACTTATTTATTTGTAAACTATATTCAGTGTTTCTGATTCTGTTCAGTGGATGGTCTATGGGACACATAGTCCACCATTCAACATAAACAGAAGTCCTAGTCAGTCTCTTTGGGTATTATGCTGGTATCTGCTGCTGGTGACTGAGGATCTTATTGTTCACATGTGTACTCTGAAACTCCCTTATTCCAACCCTAAACTTGTGGAGGTCTACCAGGTCTCTTTTTACTTCATGGATCATATAAAGACTTCTGTAGCTCACACATTAAATGTGGGAAAACAACAATACTCTCTTACAGTTTCTCTGTTAACTATATCTACTCATCTGCTGTTGACTTAAATGGTCCAGGATCCCCTAAGAAAAATTCTTCAAATTGGAATCAAGACACAAACTATTCATGGCTTCCCTCTTAGTTTGGCTTCCCTCTTATTCTATTTCAATTTGCTATGATCAGGCTAACCCTTCTCCTAGATCCTGCCACTTATAAATTGATGCAATAGGCTGAAGAACAAAGTGCTGAGAGTCTGGAAAACGTGATGGAGTTCGTGGAGAAGGCATCTACATCTTTATTTTATTTCTGTACATCTCTCCCCCCTACTTTCTCTCTCTCTCTCCCCCTTCTCTCTCTCTCTTTCATCCCCTCTCTCTCTTTCATTCCCCTTCTCTTTCTCATTCTCTCTATTCCTTAAGGAAGGAAGGAGAAAGAAGAGGGGAAGGAGGAGGAAGAAGAAAGTCTAACATGAAATCCAAAACCAAACAAGGACTTGTTGATTCTAAATTGCATTCTGTCCTCCTTTTGAAAAGAAGAAAAAAAAGGAATAATCTAGAACCAAAATGCTTTGCTTTCGTATCTCAGAAATAATATCCTAGTTTACCCAATATTTACATGTTTTATTTATATACTATATTATAATTGCCTGTCTCTTGTCTTGAAGGCAATAATTATAACTTATTTATACCTGCATCCTCAGAATTGCACAATGCCTGATTATACATAGTAGGGACCCAATAAATGTTTATTAAATAAATAAATTCACTGAAAGGCTACTTTGTAGTTTTAAGGAACTATGGTGAAAGGGTGCAGAGAGATAGGAATGTGGATGATGTGAGTGAAAAATAGTTTGGGAGGGCAAGGAGGAAGGCAGCAGAAAACATGAGCTAAATAGATATTGAAGTGCAAGCTTGAGTCATCTGAAACTAGACAGCTGTCCAGGATGCATCTTTAAGAATGTGTCTATTTTCTTTTCTAACCAAAAGATCCCAATCTGATGAGAAAAAGTGAAAATTTAAAAAATTAGGAGATTTTCATTTGAAATATAAATTTCACATCAAGCATAAACAAGCTGCTGGTACAGAGATCAAAATCAAGTGGCCATACAAAAACAAAATTTGCTCCATTTGTGTCCTCAATGTGATTGCCTAATGTGCATCACTTAGTTACATTTTCCCATGTGAGCCTGAAAAATTTATAAATTTATGTCTGGAACAAACATGCAGAAAACCCTCTGCCAAGAGAGGGTATTAGTAATAATAAATTTCTTTGAAACATTTGCTCATTTAAACTAGGAGTGGATTTGGGTGGGGGAAGACTGGTGAGAGTAACCATTGGCTCATGTAGAGTACACATGTGAATCAGAACAGATTAGAAAGCTGGCGGTGTTCCCACAGCCTCTCCATCATTGATCGTGTGTCTCACCCCTTTCCCACCCTCCGACTGAGATGCTCCCAGTCAGGTTACCCTAATTGGAATGTGTATAACATCAGGAATGCAATTATGATTACTAATGATGCGTCAGTTTCTAAGGGAATGAACAGTTGGAGTCTTAACAATATTTGCACCTGCCAATTCTGTAAGATTTCCTCTAGATGATTACACAATTTTTCTTTCATTCCAGTCAAGATAACATTATTCAGGTCCTGTTAATCAGACAATAACCAGTCATAGACAATCAGCTGTTAACAATTTCTTAACTTCTTCCAGTTCTGATATCATGAAAGAGGAAATGAGAAATTTAACTTTTATAATCCCGTAGGATTCCAAGGGTCAGCTTCCTGATGGTTTTTCAAGTTCCCTCTTTCATTAAGAGAAAAGATTATATTAGACATAAGTAAAATCCAGGTATTATCTGAGTGTTTTTAGATACAGCCCATGATTCTCTGATATTTTCACCCAATGTCATAACAGGCATTAAGAGCTTTCCTTTTCTTACGTCACTCTAGAAAACTCCAGTGGCAACCTTAGGCACTCTTCCTCTAATGTAGAGAAAATGTCAAAAATCATTTCCAAAAGTGAGCAATTTACTCAATTCTTTATGATGGCACGGGTTAAATTATTCAACTGGATAAAATAAATTACAATTAAAAATGCTCTTGAAATAAGAAAAAATAACATCTGTGTTAATTCTGACATTTTAAAAATCACTTTTAAAGAATTACTACATTCATTTATTTATTTGCTTGAGACATTTACTGAATGCCCATTAGGTAAAAGCTACTATAATGGAAAAATATCCCTGTATGTCTTTTATAAATGCACTAGTGTAATGTTTTATGTCCTGACCAGGTGCGGTGGCTCACACCTATAATCCCAGCACTTTGGGAGGTTGAGGCAGGCAGATCACTTGAGGTCAAGAATTCAAGACTAGCCTAGCCAACACGGCAAAACCTCGTCTCTACTAAAAATACAAAAATTAGCTGGACGTGGAGGCAGGCACCTGTAATTCCAGTTGCTTGAGAGGCTGAGTCAGGAGAATCGCTTAAACCCAGGAGGCAGAGGTTGCAGTGAGTCAAGATCACACCTTGAACTCCAGCCTGGATGACAGAGTGAGAGTCTGGCTCAAAAAAAAAGTGTTTTATGTCCTAAAAACTATTGACAGAATAGTCATTAAATTATTTGATTTGTTAACTCTGTACTCCAGACACGACATATCGTTGGTAATGATCTGTATTCTTCATAAAATTTTTTTCTAATGGAAATATAATGTGAGCCACACATTTAACTTAAAATATTCAAGTAGTAATATTTTTTAAAAGAAAAAGAAACAACTGAAGTTAATTTAATGTTTCATTTAATTTGATATATTTCAAATATCATTGAAACATGTAATCAATATAAAAATATTAATGACATTTTTTATAATCTTTTGTTGTACTAAGTCTGAAATTTAGTGTGTGTGATGGTTAATATTGAGTGTCAACTTGAACGGATTGAAGAAAGCAAAGTGTTGATCCTGGGTGTGTCTGTGAAGGTGTTGCCAAAGGAGATTAACATTTGAGTCAGGGGACTGGTAGAGGCAGACCCACCCTCAATCTGGCTGGGCACCACCTAATCAGCTGCCAGTGTGGCTAAAATAAAGCAAGCAGGAGAAGGTGGAAGAGCAGACTTGCTGAGTCTTGCCGGCCTTCATCTCTCTCCTATGCTGGATGCTTCTTGCCCTCAAACATCGGACTCCAAATTCTTCAGCTTTTTCACTCTTGGCCTTACACTGGTGGTTTGCCACAAACTAAAGGCTGCACTGTTGGCTTCCTTACTTTTGAAGTTTTGGGACTTGGACCGAAGTACTACTGGCTTCCTTGCCCCTCAGTTTGCTGACAGCCTATCATGGAACTTCACCTTGTGATCGTGTGAGTGAATTCTTCTTAATAAACGTCCTTTGATATGTACATCTATCCTATTAGTTCTGCCCCTCTAGAGACTCCTGACTAATAAAGTGTGTATTTTACACTTAGAGCACATCACAATTCATACTAGCCACATTTTGAGTATTCAGTAGCCAGATGTAGCTAGTGGCTAGCATATTAGACAGCTCAGGTTTAAAACATGGATGAGTTGGTAAAATTTATATTGTTTATAACACAAGTAGGAAGAAAATATAGTGTTCAGAACAACAGTTTATGAGAGTCAGGAAGGTTTATGCATTAACTGTCTAAAGAAACTTGAGAACAACAACAACAACAAAAGTAAAGGCTGTGTATAAATATCAAGTCCAGCTTCACAAATAAACATAGATCCCTTTAAGAAACTGTCTGAAACATTTATACAGGATTACTTTTGTTTATAATTTGTGTCAATATATTTTAGATTGCCTTGTTTACAGGGTGGAGAGTTCTTAATATAATAAGCCATCACAATAACAAATGCAGTGACTTTTTGGCCTTGCAGAGAGGAAATCCTATACTATAAGGGGCTGCAGGACCTCAGGGTGTGGCCCTGTTATTCTGCAGAACATGCCAGTTAAAGTAGCCAAGGCTTAATTCAAAGCCAAAATAAAAACAGTGACTGCCTGGGTTGAACTTTGTGTGCTTAGAGGAGGAAGTCGAGAATAGAGAATATATTTCATCAAATCACAAACTACATTTTTAAAATTTTATTTTATTTAAGATTCGGGGGTACATATGAATGTTTGTTACATGGTATTGCATACTGGTAGGGATTAGACTTCCAGTGTACCAGTTATCCAAATATTGAACATGGTAACCAATAGGTAATTTTGCAATCCTCACTCCCTTCCCACCAACCCCCTTTTGGAGTCCTCAGTCTATTATTTCCATCTTTATGTTCGGATGTTCCCATCGACAAACTATGTCTATTAAGTACCCAACATATTCAGCTCACATTTCTTTCCCTCTAGGACTTGTAGTTCCATAAACGAGTTACTTAAACCAGTATCTAATCCACAACTAATCAAAGTATTTCAGAATACTGTCCATTATTCTTTTTTTCCTTAGGGAGAGTTCAAGGCTCAGAATAAATCAAGTCCCTTTGTGGTAAGGAGCACATCAGCTTCTAACGAATGCAGAATTACTGGGAAAGGAGTAATATACAGAGGTGAGAGAAGTGTAACCCTCTGTTCTCTGTGCTGTGAATTTTTAAGCAAAGTCAGACAAATAGCGAAAGATATCAGAAAGTACTGGAATGTAAGACAGAGTGGTAGGACCCAGGGACATTGATTTCTGTGAACCAGTGACAAGGAGGATTTAAATTAAAATTGTTTGGGTCTTGAATCAATCATCCCAGCCTACCCTTGGGCATTCTTATTCATACCTTACAATCTACCTGAGACAGTACTTTTCATGCTCAAAATACTTTCATCATTAGCTTATTATTATTATATGTTTAATATATTAAATATAATATTTGTTATTTAATCTTATTAAAAGAAAAATAAAACTCATGCCCAAAGTACATTTTGATATTTTGAAACACAACCTAAAAATCTATTTTCCAGTCATCTTCCTGGAGCTAGCTGGATCATAGATTCAAGAATGGCTCTTAGAGGTCAAAGGTTTCAAACCATTCTCATTTTGTGAGAATAGCAAGTCATAGTCCATAATGGGATCTTGATACAACATTGCTAAATTCTACTGCATCCTGAGTAGAATGTGAGATAATTGCCAGTATCATCCGTATGGAATCTTAACTGAATGCCAAACCCCAGAGGTTGTATGCTGAGCAGGTAGAAGATAAATGTCATTACCTCATGTGTGCAGTAGCCTCCCAGGTTTCTATGAGACATTAGTAGTGTTTGACTTGTTGTCATTAAAGACAAAAAAAAAAAAGAAAGAAAACTTTATACAGTATGTGGTAGTTTTCCAGGCTCCACGCAGCATGCAGGTTGCAAAGTGAGTCCAGCCTTACACGTACCCCATTGCCCTCTCACTAATTATTCATCAAGCTTATTTCCCAATCTGACTCCTCATTTCCATAACCTATTTTCCTCTTCACCTTTCTACCTCTCTGCTCCAGTTTTTAATTTTTTTCCTTTCTTATTCTCTAATGCAAAAGTACATTTTGTCCCTAGATAGCACATTTTATATATTCAGGTTAATATTATTAGACTAAAACATTCCTCTTTACTATCATTGATCCCTAAAGCAATCCTGAAATGGCAACCCATTTAAAGCAGAACTCCAGTCTAGATGCAAAGGCAAGAATCCCCCAGCTACAAAAGGGGTACACTTTTCATTGTATTTTCAATTCATGTTATTCATCTTAGAAGCTATAGAGCCTCTTAAGAGCCTTTAACTGTATTTATAGCGTCAGAGAACATTTAACCAAAAAGGCAATCTCTTCCTTTACATTTATGTTAAATTAAGTACTCGGTGAAAGTAACAGCGCTGGACAGGGAATCATGTTCTCAGGTGCACGTTTCTAGCTTGATATTGGCTGTGGGCTCACAAGCAATTTATTCAATTTTTAAAGCCTTGGTTCCCTCATCTGTAAAACGGGAATCGTAAAGTGCCTACGTTAGTATCACTGGGTGAGTAAATGACACAATACACAGTTCCTTGCACATAAGGAAGACTCAAGAAATTAGTCACATTATTATTACCATTATTATTATCATTAATAATACATTAGCATTTACATAATGAAAGATTCACCAGCTAAAAAATAAATCTCCATGCGGTTGGTTCAGTGTCCAAAATACAGACTGGAAAAGAGAATCAGAAGGCAGGTGCTGGTTTATGAAACTACAAATCCCAGAGAATAACAAAGTGTGATGAATACGTTAGGTGGTTAATAAACGTAGTTTATGATTTGATTAAATACGTGCCCCATTCTCAGGGACTCGGAGAAGAAATTCTATTTTGATTATCTCAGTTTGAATAGGAAACACAAGATAAATGCTTGATTCTTTCCTTTTATTTACCAGTTTAGCACATCGAATGTGATTGATCAGTTCCATAGATCTATCTTAATTTATAGGCGTCTTCATTTTATTCTCTTGATACCTATTTGTCAGAAAGACCAAATCATTAGATCTTTTGAGATCTTTAAAGTTTCCCTCAGTCGGGATTTTTCTAATTGCATCCCTGTGGTGTCATTAGGAGGTTCCCATGTTCTCTATTTTTTTCTGTCAGCTGTTAAATCTAAGGCATGATCCGATTCAGATTTGATATTTTTTTGCAAGACTACCTTAGAGATGATGCACTGTTCCATCAGAAGTTGTCTCTCTTTTATTTTATAAGCATCAATTGATGCCATGATCTTGAGCCCTAATGGGGATCATTGGGGCTGGGGAAGAATGATAAAAATATTGCAATTCTATCATTTCTTCACTCATTTCTTAGAACATTTCTGTAATGAGAAACTTTCCCTTGCCTACCATTTGGTTACTTAATGGTACAATATAGGAAACATAGGGTAAATGCTTAATTCTTCTCCCTATCTTTTACATTTTAAAAATAATAAATTGGTTCTCCAGCATTCTGAAGCTAGTACAATTTGTTGATGGTAAGTTTTCTTTTTTGTGTGTGTGTGATAAGTATTATTATGAACCCATTGATTTAAACTTATTTAGTATTAAAGTCATTGCAGTTTGCATCTTTATTGATAATCAGATTGTTCGATCTTTTTATAAAGTTGCATTTATTGTAATATATGGATACAGGTCCAGTTACTGAAAGAATAATCAGACAAAAATCAGTAGATATAAAGAAACTGTAAAAATGATGACTAACAGAGTTTATATAGTCTTATATATAAAACACTGCTCAAACAACAATAGAATATATGTTTTTGCTTGTATAATTGGAATTGTTTTATCTTTTGCCAATGGATCTTCTTTTGGTTGATTCTTGAATCTTTTTAACACTATCTTAATAGTGTTTAATAGCCTCCTTGGTAAAATGTTTCAAACTCATCTTGTACATTTCCTGTGCCAGGAATTTTGGTTTGCTTTAGTGGGAAATAGTATTTCAGAATAAAAATCTGAGTGTTAGAGGGCTTACTCCTCTTTGGTTAACCATCGTTTCTAGACCTTTGCATTAGACTAAACTAGGATTTTTTTTTTAAGATAAATCACATCAAAATCCCTACTACATCTTCCCATTTAAATTCAAGACTATAGGTTTTTTACTTTACCTCTTCTATATTATTTCTGTGTCTCCTTTCTCCTATTCTGAGGATGACAATCCTGGCTCTCAAGGACACAGGGATAATTGAATTAAGCCATCACATAGCTACTCATTGGTCTGTTTCCAGATTATCACACAATAGTGTTACAATAAAACACCTACAATGTGACCTACAATATTATTACAGTCACATTACTGGGTTTTGAAACCATTTAGAATACTTCTTCACCATGTGGCTATACCACAAACTGAACATACATTTGTGGGTATTTTTAATTGATAGAGATATTTCAATTGAATTGAGTTTTTAATTTTGTGTAATATTTATGTGGTTTTAAAATCAAATTTATCTATCCAGCATATTTAAAGAAATCTAGCTTTCATCCCTATTCCCTCTACCCTATTCTTTCCACTTTCTAGACGTAATCATTTTTCTAATGTTATGGGTGTTTCTCTTTATTGTTTTATTTTACATAGCATACTAAGATAAATGTAGCACATTTTCCTCACCTTACTTTTCTCACTTCATAATACATATATACTTATCCAAAAATTTATGTCACTTCGTGGGCATAAATTTATGGTAGTATAGGGAGATTTTCCTCATTTTTTATAGCTATATAAAACCCCCACTAGCTGGTTGTGACATGGTCTGCTCAATCGGTTCCATATTGATTTACACTTAGGGCGGTTCCAGTCTTTTGCTAGAATAAAACATCCTTCAATAAAGATCTTGGGCAAATGACTTTTTCAATTTATGCTAGTGTAACTTTGGAATTGATTCCTGGAAGTGAAATTGCTAGATCAAAGGGTAAAATGCATATGTAATTTGTTAGATACAGTCATGCGTCACAATGGCAGGGATATATTCTAAGAAATGTGCCATTAGGTGATTTTCTCATTGTATGAATGTCAGAGTGCAAGTATACAAACACAGATGGTATAGTCTACTACTTACTTAGGCTATATAGTATAGTCGCTTCCTCCTTGGCTTCATAACTGTACATCATATTACTATACTAAATACTGTGGGTAATTGTAACACAATGGCACGTATTTGTGTATCTAAACATAGGACAGGTACAGTAAAAATACAGTATAAAAGATTAAAAAATGGTACACCTGTATACAGCACTTACCAAGCATGGAGCCTGCAGGACTGAAAGTTGCCCTGAGTGAGTCACTAAGTGAGTGGTGAGTGAATGCAAAGGCCTAAGACATTACTGTATACACTACTGTAGACTTTAAAAACATTGTACACTGAGGGTACACGAAATTTATGTTTAAATATTAAGTAATTGAGCTACAATGTTATCACAGCTATGATGTCACCAGGCAATAGGAATTTTTCAGCTCCATTGTAATCTTATGGGACCACTGTCATATAGGCAGTTTGTTGTTGATCAAAATGTCATTATGGGGTACATTACTGTATCTTCAAACTTTCTTCCATAGGCATTGTATCATTTTGTATTCACATTGGCAGTGTATGACAGTACCTACTTTCCCACAGCCATGCTAATAGAGCCTATTGGCAAACTTTTGGATTTTTGTCCATTAAATAGGTGAGAAATTGTATCTTGGTTAGTTTTTATTTGCGTTTCTCTTACTATGAGCCGGTTTGATATTTATTCCATAGGTTTAAATGCAATATACATTGCATATTTTTGAAGCATCCATTTATCTAGCTCGTTTTTGTTGGTCTTTTCTTTCTCTAGTTATTTAAGTATCAGAAATGTTTGTGAGATTAACTGCAAATGTTTTCTTCAGTTATCATTTGTCTTGATTTGCAAAAAATTTATCTATGTGTTTATGTGTGTATATGTATATATGTGTGTGTGTATATGTGTGTATATATTTACATACACACAGAGATAGACATATATACACACACATATATATACATACCTATATATACACATATATACATATATAATTTACCTTTCTTGCTTTTGGATTTACAGTCTTAGTTACAAAAGTCTTACCCACTTCTATTTATAGAGAAATTCACCCTCATTTCCTCTTGTTTTTGTATAGTTTTATATTTTTACATTTAAATCTCTTATACTTGTACAAGTTATCTTGGTATATGGTTTGAGGAATGAATCCAGTTTTATCTTTTTCTATAAACTGATTATTTGGACATCACTTATCTTACAAGTTCACCTTTCTTTTATCATTTGAGATGTCATCTGTGATATACAAAATAATGGCCTTCCAGAGGTTTATGCCCTAATTTATGGAACCTACGAATATGTTTACATGGCAAGCGAAAATTAAAGGTGCAAATGGAATAAAATTTGTTAATCAGCTGACATTAAGGATTATCCAGGTGGGCTCAATGTAATCATAGGCTCCTTTGAAATTAAAGAGGGAGGCAGAGGAGGAGGTCAGGTTCAAGGAAGAGTTGAAGATGCTGCTGTCTTTGAAGCATCTTTGAAGGAAGGGACCATGAGCCATAAGATGCAGGAGGCCTATAGAAACTATGAAAAGTAAGAAAATAGATTCTCCCTTAGAAATTCTAGAAAAAATGTAGCACTCCAGACACCTTGATTTTCATCCACTGAAGACTGTTGCAGAGTTCTGACCTGCAGCACTGTAAGACTGATAAATCTGTGCTGCTTTGAGTCACTCCATTTGTGGTAATTTGTTATGGCAACCATAGGAAACTAATATGTCATCTTTATTCTAAACTAAATTGAGGAATTAATTTGGATTTATTTCTGATTTTCTATCCTATCCCACCAGTCAGCCTGCTTTTCCACATGCCATTTAAGATACTGTTTTAATTATAGAAATTTTATTATAGATTTTAACATCTGCTGGCGATGCCACCCTCCCCCTTTTCTCTCTGGAGTTTTCCTGGCTATTCACATTTGTATATTATTCCAGATGAAGTTTACAATCCATTTGCCTGACTCCAGGAAAAAAAAAAAAAGGAAGAAGAACTTGATGGGATTCTTAGGAACCAATATTTTTGGGAAAAGTTCATGTCTGCTTTAGGCTAGAGGCTCAGTGACCCTAAAAGTGATTCACATAAGGAGACAAGAGTACCTAGTATAATAGGCCATAGCCATAGAAATGAGAAAACAATTACTTGACAATCATATGCAAGCAAATATCATTTTTATTATCAAAACTTTTTTTTTTTTTTTTTTTTTTTGAGACGGAGTCTCGCTCTGTCGCCCAGGCTGGAGTGCAGTGGCGCGATCTCGGCTCACTGCAAGCTCCGCCTCCCGGGTTCACGCCATTCTCCTGCCTCAGCCTCCCGAGTAGCTGGGACTACAGGCGCCCACAACCGCGCCCGGCTAATTTTTTGTATTTTTAGTAGAGACGGGGTTTCACCGTGGTCTCGATCTCCTGACCTTGTGATCCGCCCGCCTCGGCCTCCCAAAGTGCTGGGATTACAGGCGTGAGCCACCGCGCCCGGCCTATCAAAACTTTTTAAATGTTAAGTGAACCAATCACACTTAAGAAAAAAAATAATTGGCCCACACAACTAAAATTCCCAAATGAGCCGGACATGGTGGCTCACACCTGTAATCCCAGCACTTTGGGAGGCCGAGGCGGGCAGATCACCTGAGGTCAGGAGTTCAAGACCAGCCTGACCAACATGGAGAAACCCCATTTCTACTAAAAATACAAAATTATCCAGGTGCGGTGGTGCATGCCTGTAATCCCAGCTACTCAGGACGTTAAGGCAGGAGAATCACTTGAACCCAGGAGACAGAGGTTACAGTGAGCCGAGATCGTGCCATTACACTACAACCTGGGCAACAAGAGTGAAACTCTGTCTCAAAATAAATAAATAAATAAATAAATTCCAAATGAAGTTGGTTGCAGATACTCAAATGACATCAGAAACAGGTCTCCATCTCTGGTCCCTTTGGTCCACACAGTTGTCTTCCTACTCAAATGCCCTCTCCATGAGCTGTGGCCCTGTAACTACAGACATGCACTTGACCAACTTAGCAACTCCTGAGGAAAGAGATCCTCTTCCTCAGTAGTTCTTGTAAAAGTTAAAAAATTAAATCTCATTAGTATAGCTTTCTTCACGTACTAACGCCTCAGCCAATCACTATGGCCAAAAGAATAAAATAATCTGATTGAATAGTTCTGGGTCATGAACCCATTCTTGAAGGTGTGAATGGAGTCAACACTTCCTAACTCCAGAGGTAAGAGTCAGGGGAGAGGGATTCCCCAGAAGAAAAAGCCAGAACACTGATCAGAAAATGGGTGAATGGATATAGGATAGGTACTAAGCACCATTATGATCACTTTAATTGTCATTGGGTGATGTGGGGGCAGGGGAAAGGAGTAATTAAACTTGCTTAGGAGCTGATCAACTGTCAAAATGTAAAGGACACACAAAATGTTCTGAATTTAGATAGAGATGTAGCCAGTCTTAGCAAACACAGGCTGCAGAGTGTCTGGCATCTGCAGGAGAGCTGGTGCCTTCCCAGCTGTGTGTCCTAAGTCAGCTTGGATAGTCTACTAGATTCACTGGAAAGTTTCAACCTAGTGAAGTTAAAATGGAAAGTAGGGTTGGAAGATTTGAATATGAAGTGTACTCAGGAGAAAAATCTGGCAAGGAAGTACAGAAAGATTTCAGATAGTTATATTTAAGGAGAATCTTAAAGGTTAATAATCTTATTTCCAAGTAAAGAAAAAAGAGTTTTCGGGGGTGGGAAAAAAAGAAGCCATGGAAAAAATGAAAGAACATGGTATTGTTTAGGGAGCACTGGAAATTCCATGCTGCTGCTGCTGCAGAGCTTTTGCATGAAGATGTCAGGACCTAGGGCTAAAAAGTAGAAGGAGGATCTTTCGTGCCAAGTGAATGAGTTTGCACTTGATTCTGGAGCATCATAAGTTGGTTTTGAAAAAGACAGAGTCATAATTAGATTTCGTTCTAGAAGGACAACCACTTTGAAAATGTAAAACTGAATTGGGCAGGAGGAATAAAAGCAGAAGACCCATAAAGAGTCTATTATAGTGGTTCTCAGCGACAGAATGAGAACTTTAAAGAGAGCAACAAGGCCGGGTGCGGTGGCTCACGCCTGTAATCCCAGCACTTTGGGAGGCCGAGGCGGGCGGATCATGAGGTCAGGAGATCGAGACCATACTGGCTAACATGGTGAAACCCCGTCTCTACTAAAAATACAAAAAATTATCCGGGCGTAGTGGCGGGCGCCTGTAGTCCCAGCTACTTGGGAGGCTGAGGCAGGAGAATGGCGTGAACCTGGGAGGCAGAGCTTGCAGTGAGTTGAGATCAGGCCACTGCACTCCAGCCTGGGCGACAGAGCGAGACTCCGTCTCAAAAAAAAAAAAAAAAGAAAGAAAGAAAGAAAAAAGAGAGAGCAACAAGAGTTGTGGAAGAGAAGAGGAGAAAGATTAGGACATCTTTATTTTCCAAAGAGTTTTCCAAGGAGCACTAGTCTAGTTGGATGTTAGGGTGTTATATTTTAAAAAAAATAAAAATAATTATATAGCCAAATAAATTGCAGACACTTAGTTTACTGCATGGCTTTCCAGAACATATAATATACTAACGTGTAGATGTAGATATCCTGAAATAGTAACTTTGCTGATTTCTTTCATTGTGGATATTATGCTAAACAGGTGAATTTTTTTTTTTTTTTACCACTCTTGGATTAGGGAGTAAAAAAAAAGGTGGTAAGATATAAAATGTATGATAAATAATATAAGAAATAATATTAAGATAAATAAGTCGAATAGCATATGTAAATTATATATGTTATTTATTAAATATAAATTAATATTAGATTTGTTAAATATACTATTATTTATTAAATATAAACAAGATACTTAAGTGTGACCTTTTCCACTAAGATGTTTGATGGGACAACCTGTAGCAGGTGTACAAAGGGAGCCTAAAAGCCAGATTGCAATAACTTGAAGTTGTAGATTTTGTAGGGGTATTAAGAACCGTAATATTTTTTTCAGGAAAACTCATCTTTTTCGCCAGACCCCCTTTTATGCTTCAGGCACCAAGGCCCTGATGCCTCACCAAAAGCTAACATTTTTGATAGCATGCACGACAAAGATTTCTCTTTTTTTAACTTTCATTTTAAGTTCAAGGGTACATGTGCAGGTTTTAAACAGGCAAATTGCAAGTCACAGGGGTTTGATGTACAGATTATTTTGCCACCCAGGGAATAGACATAGTGCCTGATAGGTATTTTTTCTGATGCTGTCACTGCTCCAACCCCCCACCCTCAAGTGGGCCCTCTTGTCTATTGTTTCCCTCTTTGTGTCCATGTGTTCTCATTGTTTAGCTTCCACTTATAAGTGAGAACATGCAGTACTTGATTTTCTGTTTCTGCATTAGTTTGCTTAGGATAATTGTCTCCAGCTCCGTCCATGTTGCTGCAAAAGACATGATCTTATTCTATTTTGTGTCTGCATAGTTTTCCACGGCATATAAGTTCCTTATTTTCTTTATCCAGTCTACCATTGATGGGCATTTAGGTTGGTTCCATGTCTTTGCTATTGTGACTAGTAACAACAGAAATTTTTAAGGAAAGCAATGTGATATGTTACCGCCACCTAGCCTATCATCCCAAATAAGTTGCACTTCCCCAGTGGTAGCCAACATCCAAGTTGGCTCTTCTGCCAATGACCCTTCAAACAACAGCCAGTGAGGAAGTGAAGAATCTTGCAAATAGTCAAAAGAGAGATCTTGGTGCACGACATTGATCTCAATCAAGCTTTGAGAGTTGGCGGCCATGATCTACATCTTTATGGTGAACTCATGAGAGACCCTAAGCCAGACCACCCAGCTAAGTTGTTTCTGAATTCTTGACTTTTCAAAACTGTAAGATAACAAATGCTTGTTTAAGTATCCCTCTAAGTTTTCAAATAAGTTTTTACAAAGCAGTAGATAGTTAACACACCATTTAATAATATTTTATTATGTAGGAGATAGTCATACAATATTTCCCTTATTGTAGCCCACTCAGATCTGTACCCTCCAGCAGTGTCTTAGGTCCTGGAACTTGCTCTTGCCAAGGACCATAACACAGATACTCTGCTGTCTCTCTCTTCCTTGGTTTCCCTATAGTATTTAACAGAATTGACAATTTTCTTCAAGAAATATTTTCTTTCCCTGGTCTTCTTGGTATTATACATTCCTGGTGTTTCTTCTAACTCACCGTTGGTCTTTCCCCATCTCCTTTTGAGTAGAGCTGATATGGAAATTTCAGCTGACAAGTCTGGAGAGAAAGACAAAAGCCAGGTTATGAAGGATCACTTATATCAGATTGTAAGTTTGGACTTTAGTTCTTCAGCTAGTCTTTAAATATAGGCTCATTCTTGTTCCTGTCCTAAGCACTCGTGTGTCTCTTCTACCCTTTATCTTCCTTCTGGGGTTATCTCAGCCATTCTCCCTAGAATGCACACTACAAGAGGGCAGAAATTTTTAATCTGTTCTTCTCTGCCAAATCCCCAGTGCCTAGAACAGTGTTTCTCACACAGTAGGCATTCAAAAACTAACTGAATGAATGAGTGGATTCAGTTACCATCTACATGTTGATTAGTCCCAAACCTAACCCCCAGCTTAAAACCCTCACCGAGTTCCAGACCAGTGTATTCTACTTCCCACAATATACTTCCATTTCAATAGTCAATAGAAACCTCTAACCAAACCAGAATTAAACTCATCATCTCCCCGTCCTCATCATCCACTTTTTGTGTTCCCTTTTTCAGTTATTGGCACCATAATCCACCGCCCAAACATAAATCTTGGCCATCCTTGACCCTTTCTTCTCCTTCACCTCCTATATCCAATTGATCACCAATCTTGTGATTTGAAAATCTTGGAAGTTGGAAATATTTATTTGATTTTCAAAATTATTTTTCAAACTCTTTTTCTCTTCATTCACATCCTCATCCAGTTAGGTCATCTTTTCCTGGATGCTTACAATAGTCTTTTAACAACTAACCACTTTGTATCCCTCTCATCCATTCTCCATGCTACAGCTACAGTGATAGTTAAAAATGCAAATCTGACCTTGTTACATGTCTACCTAAAAGCTGTAAATGGCTTTATATCAGTCAGGATAGGATAGGCTAATGCTTCTGTTACAAAGACAAAATCTTAACAATTTAAGACATAAAGTTTATCTTTCATTCATGTTAGATCAGGGACTTTTTCAGGCAGCTGTCTTTATCATCAATCCAGATTGGGTCAGTTTCATGGCTCTACCATTACAGAGCTTCTATCTTCAATGCTGTGGGACAGAGGAATGCAAAGTCTCTCAAAGATATTCATTATCTTGGTACATGTGTTATTTTCCTATTACTGCGATAACACACTGCCATAGCATAGTGGCTTAGAACAACATGAATTTATTATCTTACATGTCTCTATATCAGAAGTCTCAAATGGATCTCACTGGACTAAAACTCTAGGTGTCAGCTAATCTCTTCTGGAGGCTCTAGGAAACAATCCATTTCCTTGCTTTTTCTGGCTTCTAGAGGCTGCTTACATTCATTGGTTCAAGACCCATCCCTCTGTCTTCAAAGTCAGTAATATGGCACCCTCAAGTCTCTCTCTCCCTCTCTCTAATTCTTTGTCTCTGTCTTTCTGTTTGTTTCCTATGATTCTGTCACCACTTTTCTTTCATGTCAGGATGCTTATAATTACATTGGGTCCATCAGATAATCCAAAATAGGCTCTTCATCTCAAAATACTTAACTTAATCGCATCTGCAAATACTGCAAAGTTACTATACCCATGTCAGGTAACACATTCACAGGTTCTGGAGTTAGGACATAAATATTTCATGGAGAGGGGGTGAACCATTATTTACCACAGTCCATATTGCTACTTACAATCTGTTGGCCAGAATTCAACACTCTTCCCTCTAACTACAAGGGTTCTGGAGAATGTAAATCTTCCATGTGGCCAGGAAGGAGAAGGGTACCAGACACTGGTGAGCATTAGTAATAGCTACTCCAGACTTCCACTGCTCTTAAAGTTGAAACAGTTAGTCTGTCTCAGTAGGTCTTATAGAATCTTGCCCACGCCATCCATCCCACTCTATCCAACTAAACTACTCACAATTCCCCAGATACAATGCGTGTTAACTATTATCCCAAGGTGTTCATACATGCTACTCTCTTCCACCCTGCCTCGAGAACTTTTTTCTTTCATCTAATTGTTATTTTTCCTTCAAGTTTCTGATATAAATTTTTACATATTATTATAAGCACTCGTTTCGCTAAATTGTTTTTGTTTGTTTAAATATAGATTTCTCTTAGTATTTTAAAAGATAAAAATGTCTTCTGATTGTAATAATGGCAACATTTTCATTGTCATAATAACGGATATGTCATAATGGAAAAATAATTCCGAAGCAACACGACTCCAGTATCTCAAGATGAGTTGTTTCACTAATGCCAACCAAGTTCCCTCATCAATAATAACTTGAATTATTCCATGTTAGAACAGGATGCCAGGCAAACTAGAGAGATCTCCTTCACCTCAAGTGATTAAATAGAGGCTAGATCTCTCATTTCTATTAGTCTAATTTAGTCCTTCTATCAAACTTCTAGTCACTGAGATTCAAAATACTGGTTAAGTATTCCCACTCCTGTATGCCCCTGCCAATAATGAGTTAAAGATTTTTGCCATCTCTTCCTTTGCAAACTGAGGGCCTCTGCTCTAGCTGAGGTCCTATTACCTATTAATCCACTCCCCCACTCCCCTCCCTGCATCTCATCACCTTTCACTATTCTTTCCCCAATCTCCTTTGCATACAGATCTTTTATTAGCTCTATTACCTTTATTCAGGTCAACATTTGAAGCCATGCATGCTCTTCTTCAGCTGAATTCTGCAGATTTGGCAATGACAAGATCTATCTAGCTTTGCACATTTTCCTACATATGTTATTCATTGGCCATTACCTGCCCCTACCACCACTACCAATCCACTTCAAATGTAATACACTAAGTATAAACACAGTGTTTATTTTGTAAATGAAACATCAAGTTAACAACCTTTAGCAACCCCTCGCAACCCTTCACCAGATTTCTACCCTAGACCCTTCTTTATATGGAAATTTTGTATGTATCTGTCCCTTCTTTCCATTACTTCTCTTCTTATTATTAGGTTCTAACTAATCTGGACTATTCATGGTGCAGTGAATTGGACTCCTTTTTCTCACACCTAGAGTCATTTTCTCACATTGATTCCACAGGCAATGATGCGGTTAAGAGCGTAGGTGTGCTATCCACACTGCCTAACATCAAAGGCCTGCTCTGCCATTTACTTGTGTTGTGCTCTTGGGCAAAGTTAATTAACATCTTTGTACCTCTGTTTCCTTATTTGTAAAAGAGGGATAATGATAGACCTAAATTATAAAGCTTTGTGAGGATTAGATGAGAGAAATTTTTGTGAAACATTACCACATTTGTTGTCACCAAGAAATGTCTAATTTCATTGGTGATTATTATAAGATACCTTTTTTCTTGATTTTCTGTTCTCAAACTCCATCTTTTTAAAATCCTTTGTAACTTCCAATGTTCAGTTCATATACCTACCACCTTGATGGAAATACACTCTTTAACTAGATACTTTCTTCTGCACATACATGCACACATATGCACACACTATTGTCAATGTCATCCAAATAAATACAGCAGCCAGGTAGAGTCTAGGGAGAAGCAAGGCAGCCACAGTCTCTAGAAACAGGTGATGCAAAAGGTGCAAGGAACTGTCAAGATTTCTGATTGACTTCAATTGATCCAATGGGAAAGCAGGATAGTTACAGCAATAAGGAGACCTACTCCAGGATGCCTGAGAAAGAAGTCACAAGAAGGGTGGAGCTTTGCAAGCATTAATGGGCATATGAATCATACTAGAGGTCTTGTTCAGAGGCAGATTCTGATTCAATGGCTCTGAGAAGAGATCTAAAATGCTTTATTTCTAACAACTTCCCAAATGATGCCATGCTGCTGTCCTCCAATCCTCCTTCAGTAGCAGGGCTTTAAAGAGAGTGAGGTTGCAATCCAGAAAACGCAGGAAAATCACCACCAAAACTTATGGATCAGCAAGACAAAGAGTGAGCGAACTGAGCAATAACAGCATAACAGCAGCGAGAAAGGAACATAAACCAAGAGACCACAGTCAAAATCAAGATTAGACACATTAAGGAAATTACATGGTCATTATGCCAGTGGCACGAGGCATTTGGAACTGTGTCTGGAGTCACAGTCCAGGACAGAGAAGCAGATTCCAGAGAACTGAGTAGACATACACATTGACCTTGGCAAATTTCTCATAGCAGCTACACACAAATCTCACCTCCTTATGGTGAAGCAGTGCAGTATGGTGGAAAGAACTCTGTACTTGAAAACAAATACAAGTCAGATAAAGCCTAGACCCTGACACTAGCTGTGTGAATTCTTTGAAGACCCATTTTCTCATCCCCAAAGAGGGGGAGAATAATGCCTTCTTCAAAAGACTGCTACAAAGGGCCAGACACGATGGCTCTCACTTGTAATCCCAGAACTTTGGGAGACCAAAGTGAGCTGATTGCTTGAGCCCAGGAGTTCCAGACCAGCCTGGGCAATATGGCAAAGCTTTGTCCCTTGAATAAATACAAAAATTAGCCAGGCATGGTGAAGGGCACCTGTAGTCCCAGCTATCCAGGAGGCTGAGGTGGGAGGACCACTGGAGCACAGGAGGTCAAGGCTACAGTGAGCCATAACTGCACCACTGCACTCTAACCTGGGCAACAGAGAGAGAAAGATCTGTCAAAAAGAGAAAAGAAGAGATTTCTGTAAAGATTAAATAAGACAATTCTTTCTCACTGAGTGGGAGGTTACTTAGATAATCTCTAAATTCCTTTCTAAGATTCAAATTACATATCTATGATTACCATGAAGATTACCATAGCCTCACTTTTAAAAAATCACCATCATTTCCTACGTATAACAAAACTCAGAAGTCTTGCCTAAGTTTCTGCTGGGGAAAAAATAAAAAACTGTTTTAGCTAATTCATGATTAAGTAGGAGATAATAGTATCCTAAAATGAGAGGTTGCAAAGTCTAGGCAGGTAACTGCAAGTGTCCAGCATTAGGCAGGAACTGGAGATCCCTAAAGCATGCCTGTCCTTTCACAAGGTTGTCATCAAGAAAGAAAGGGGGTATGGTTTCAACACAAAAAGGAGAAATTTACTGGAAAACCTCTTAATTGTTAAATGTTGGCAAATAATGGAAATACTAAAACCCTTGTTTGGGCCACATAAAACCTTATCTGCAGACTCAATTCCTGCCCTAGGCCAACAATTTTTTCCCTTTCCATCTTTGCCTTCATCCTTCGAGGAATTCATGCATTTTAAAAAGAGGACAAAGATATCCTTAAAAAGCCTCTGAATAGTAGATTTTCAAGCAATTCTAAAGTAAAGAATATGAGACTTTTAGAGCACAGCACATTTTCAGCACCCTTAAATCGGGTCATGTAGACATATTTTTAAACTCTGCCTATTTGTATTTTATGCCTAGCAAGATAACGTGGCTCTGCATTGTTAGGCACTCTTGACTAAGGGTTCGGGAGACCTCAGATGCCCTGATTTTATAAACAACCCCCAGATTCTCCCAGATCCTATTTTTTTTTTTTTTCACTTAAAGGAAAGACCATTTTCAACCTTTGTTGAGCATTCATCATTCACAACTCTCTTGCATGGTTTATTCCATAGAATTAATTAATTGATCTGCTTGTTTGTTTGTTTGTTCTGAGTGTTTACTGAATACTAAGCACTCTTTTAGGTGCTGAAGATAGAGTAGAAAGTACCATACACAAGAGTGGAGTAGGGACATTAATAAAGAAGTAAGTCAATCAGTAAATAAACAATTTCAGAAAGTTATAAGTCCTATGAATAAAATAAAATAGAGTGGTGTGGGAAAATTAACATGTTTTGAAGGGTGGACAATCTATTTTAAACTGAGTGGTCACAAAGGCCTCTGGAGGAAGTGACATTTAAACTGAGACTAAAGGATACGGAGAACCTAGCACGGGATGACCTGCATGAAGACCATTCCAGGAAGTAGAACCCTAAGGTGGAAGAAGTACGAACTGTTCTGGGGAAAGGAGAAAGCAGGTGAGGATAGAATACGGTGAATGAGGAGAGAGCAGGTGCAACCGAGCTGAAGAGAGAGAGGCGGAGAGCAGGCACTTTATGTGGGCCCGACAGGAAAGGGGCTTGGATTTAGTTAGAGTGCAGTTCAAAGCCAGTGGAAAGCTACAAAGGGAGAAACTTGGTATAATTTACACTTCTGGGTGATCACTTAGGCCACTGTGTGAAGAATGGACTGGAGAGCAGCAGGATAGAGGTAAGAGACCCATGTTTCAGACTATTGCTAAGTGCAGGCAAGAGGCAACAGATCATAATGGCTCAAACTAGGGTGGTATCAGCAGAGCTGTTGCTATGTTCAAGTTCCTTAAGAAATGCAGTGTTAAAGTAAATGTACTTGTGGTGTGTGTGTTTGTGTGTGTGTGTGTGTGTGAGAGAGACAGAGAGAGAGAGACAGAGACAGAGAGAGAGACAGAGACAGAGAGAGAGAGAGAGAGAGAGAGAGAGAGAGAGAAATATCTACCAAAACCAGTGGTAAGGGGAGTGGTTATTTTGGTGAAAAATAAAAATAAAAAAGGTCACATTTTTCCAAACTTACTTGAACATGAACATGAAATCATCTTCTCCATAAAACATCTCTTGGGACTTGTATACCCCAGAATACACTTTGCAAAAACATTCATCAAAGTACAATTTTCAAAAAGTTGAAAGCATAGTGTTCATGTATTCAACTCATTAATTTGGGAACCAGCAGATGATAAAACTGGTTCAAAGAGCATTTGAAGAACTGGGTATCTATGTGTATTTGAATACATTTGCTAGTAGACACAAAACTTATTAATATCTACCAGGGCAATAATCTTTGTGATATTTTTCTATTCTGTGGCTGATAAATCATTTGTACCTACATTGACACTATTTTCCAAGTGTAATGTTTAATACTATCCTGGTTTAGAAGACAAATTATATGTTTTGTTCTAATTTATTAAGTGAGCATGTAAGTTAACAAAATTTAGACCTATAATCAAGAGAAAAAACCAAATCCAGCAAAGCTACATTCCCCTGGCTAGGCCTATTAACCAGTGTTTCCATATAACATAAAACATTGAAAATACATGCTGGCCTCCCAAGTTTGTGATAATGTTTTCTTAATAGACACGCTTATGCTCATAAATAATCTCCAAAGATTGTTTTTTGATTCACCATGAATCAAAATGATTATGTATTGTTTTCCGGTCCTTTCATTTACATATATATGACACTGAGTGTTCACTTGCTTGAATGCATAGAGCCATACAGTGTTAAAAACTACTAATGCCAGATAATTATCTTTCATGTGAAAATTTGCATAAGGAATCTAGGGTTCCACATTCCAAAACCTCTATGTTATTTGCTTTTTCATCCTGAGCCTACAAAACCAACCCCCCAAAAATTACCTCCATGATTTTTACCTGCAGTCCCTATCATTGTGGTCAAATTTCTTTCTTTTTAAGATCCCCATAATCTGTTGTCATTCCTGGACTGCCAGAAAGTGACCTAGGGAAGGCAGAGCTTCTTTTATGTTTTGATGATTTTTTTCCCTGTAGGACAATTATGGTAATTATCCCAGTAAGACAGCTCTTACTGTGGTGTCGAGCTATTTAAGAAATACCAAACATATTAAATGTACCTAATCATTTCTAGTATCTGTAATAAATTTTGTGATTCTTCTCGGATTCTTTGGGAAATCTCAACAATCGTTTTAAGTATAAAAGATACATTGCTTTTTCTTTCTGCTGAGTTTAGGGTTTGATCTTGGAAGGCAAAAACAAAAAAGTTCTCAAAATAGATGTGGTCATTTTATTAAAATAAGATCATGGATACCTAAAGAGAATAAATCATGGAACTTTTGCTATTTATTAATCAGAAAAACAATATATTTTGTTAAATATACAATTGTAAGGAAACAATTCTTTTAAGTAAGGAGATTTTTGTTTTATTTAAATAACAGTTTTACACAGGATATCTGTTCTCTGAGTGGAATGTTCAAAAGATAAAGGATAAATTGGATCACAAGGTCAGGAGATCGAGACCATCCTGGCTAACCCGGTGAAACCCCGTCTCTACTAAAAAATACAAAAAGCTAGCCGGGCGAGGTGGCGGGCGCCTGTAGTCCCAGCTACTCAGGAGGCTGAGGCAGGAGAATGGCGTGAACCCGGGAGGCGGAGCTTGCAGTGAGCTGAGATCCGGCCACTGCACTCCAGCCTGGGTGACAGAGCGAGACTCCGTCTCAAAAAAAAAAAAAAAAAGATAAAGGATAAATTTATGTTTGTAAGGAGCAGAATATGACAAGACACATTCATCATTTTCAAAAACAGAAAACCAAATCTAGTGTTGCACAAATATAATACTTAGCAGTAAAGGATCCTTAAGTGTCTTCTTTTTCAATTATCTTTTGAGTAAGTCCCTCAAAACTAAATAAATTTAACATATTTTATGACTTCTCTTTCAGATTCATTATTTTCAGATATAATAACAAGCCTTCTATAACTTTCTACATCCATACAAATTTTGTCTCTTGCTGTTCTCTTTCATATTTCAAACAACATGACACTTTTCCTTTGGTCAAAACTACACTCTTTTACCCTTGATAAACAAAAGCACATCCATTGCCTTGGTATTCAGTCAAACTTCTTCGTCACTATTTTTCCTAACATATTCTCGATTGCCCACATTAATTATACTTTTTAACTAGATTGACAGACTACTTTTTCACAGAGAGAACTAGGAGACAGGAAAGAATTGATAACCGTGTGTCACACACAAGCATGTTAGTGTACTAATAGAGTTCATGAATAGAGAAGAGTAAGAATCTCTGTTGAGATGGTACAGTACCACTCTCAGCAGTGACAATTCCTTTCACAATCTCTTAAAGTGGAAAAAAAAAATACATTTGTTAATGTGATTCAAACATATGGCAACTCTATAAAATATATAGATAAGGGGCAAAATGATATATACATGTGTGTGTGTGTGTGTACATATGTATAATACATGTAAACAGTGTTTGGTTACCAATGTTTTAGTATTCTATCTTACAAGTTTTCCAAGATTAATTAATTTGATCTAACTTCAGTTTAATAATTTAAAATTAATTATATATTTTGGAAATTATGTTTAAGTTGATGCACTGCAGAACCCAATTATCATTTATGTAAAAACATTTGTCAAAATAAAATTCAATTTAGTTGAACACATAATTTTACATTTTACTTAATTTTAAACATTGTGTAGAAGTAATGTAGGCTTAGCTGATTGGTAAAATAGTTTAAGAATAGTAAAAAGTTCAGATTAACTAAATTTTTAAAACCCCAATGTCAGACACAAGGAAGAGAACAATACACACTGGGTCCTGTGAGGGCAGGTATGCGGGGAGGGAGAGCATCAGGAAAAATAGCTAATGCATGCTGGTTGTAATGCCTAGGTGATGGTTTGATGGGTGCAGCAAATCACCATGGCACATGTTTACCTATGTAACAAACCTGCAAATGTACCCCAGAACTTAAAAAAAAAAAAAACCTCAAAAGCCATACATAAAATCATTGATAAGGTTGATTCAAACAAACAAACAAAAAAAACCCAAAAGTTACACAGAATACAATGTAGACTGGTATTATGCTCTGTGTTAATAAAGTCAGGAAAAAAGACATATAGCTTTTATTTTAAATTATTAAACCAGCTTTGGTACAAATACCTTAATTATTTGAACTTAGACTATTAATTAAAATGTAAAACATAAGTATATAAAACATGGAGACTTTAGGTATGTCATATTTTATATATATATATATATATATATATATATATATATATGTATTCATGAATATCAACCAATCAGAACAGAGTTCCTGTATTGAGAAACTCTATGGTTTAATGTATTACTATCCTCTAGCAAAATATTTCACATTCACATGATGAAATGGGTTCCAGTTTTAGTAGCTAGAGACATCAACTATCATTTATTTGTATTACAAATACAAATTTGGCAGGGAAGAATCCGTGCATTGTCATTTAGGGTGGCTTCACTGGAGTATGGAGGATCCACTTCTAAGAGATCTCACTCCCATGACTGAGAAGTCAGTGTTGGTTGCTGGCTGTTGGCTGTGACCTCAATGAGGGCTGAGAGCTGGGGCCTTGGCTCTTCTCCATGCGGGTCTGTTTATATGAGTGGCTTGGGCTTCCCCCAGCATAGTGGTTGGTCCCAAGCATGAGAATAACTGTATTGTCTTTTATGACCTACCTTCAGAAATTCCACAGTGCCACTTATATCTAAGTGCAAAATCTGCTCCAAATTAAGAGTATAGAACATAGATCTTGCCTCTTAATGTGAAGAGTGTCAAAGTCATGTTGTAATAACATGTTGGATGGAAGATATGTGGTAGTCATTTTTTGAAAAATAGAATCTGTCCAAAGAGGTAAAGACTTTTCTCAAATACAGTCACATAGACACACAGAAAGCTTACAGCTTTCATTCTACAACCTCAGCCATGGATCAAAAGAAAAAACAGAACACAGAAAAACACTGTCCAGGTATCGTAAGTTCTTCTCCTTCCCAGAGGAACTAAAACATTTCCTCAAATAATTTGAGTTCACAAATAGACAATCAACCAAACAGAAAAGGCTAACAAACAAGATTCTCTGTCCTCTCCTTCCACCACCCAACTGAGATCTCTAAAAGATTACACCATAAAACCAGATTTCTCATCATTCCTGACACCAGTGCTTCTGAACTACTAAGAGTAATTGTTAGCTTGCATGAGTAAAAGTTGCCTTAAGTGCATTCTCCGAAAAATACTGTGTTTGAATTTCATAATTTAGCCCAATTTTCACAAATGATATTCTCTAACAAGAAGCTAGTCTCAGCAAATATGACTTTTAAACTAAAATCTATGGTCAATAAAAGACAAATATCTAGTCAATTAAAATCTAACAAGAAATAATATTGATTCATTTTAAATTTTTCTTCCATCTTTATAGTCATTGATAAGCCTTTAGCAGTGGAGTGCAATGGTTGGAGTTTGGGTATTAATTCAAATACTAGCTCTACTCCATAGTAGTTATGTGTTCTTGGGCTCCTCTCTCATCCTTGGGTTCATAATGGGCAAAATGGAAATAATAATTATACCTTATAGGCTCACATGAGTATTACATAGATCAACTTAGTAAAACACTAATCATGGTGCCCAGTGCAAAGTAAACCCAATAAATGCCTGACACTATTGTTACTATAACTATTATAATATTATAGTAATATAATATGTAATATATGACATATAATATGTATTATATAATATATACTAACAAATGTATATATACTAGTAATATTTATATAGATATATAGTATAGATTTATGTTATAGAGATATATAGTACTGTGTATTAATAGTTATGTGTATAATACATATTATACTATTAATATAACAAATATAGTATATCACATATACTATATATTATATTATTTATAGAATTACATGTAGTGTAAATGTAGTTTTATATGCTATATACATAACTAACACCATATATGTACTATATATAAAAATATATATTGTCCAGGCATGGTGGCTCATGCCTATAATCCAAACACTTTGGAAGGTCGAGGCTGGTGGATCACAAGGTCAGGAGTTTGAGACCAGCCTGACCAATGTGGTAAAACCCCATCTCTATTAAAAATACAATAATTAGCCAGACGTGGTGGCACACACCTCTAGTCCCAGCTACTCAGGAGGCTGAGGCAGGAGAATCACTTGAACCCCGGAGGCGGAGGTTGCAGTGAGCCAAAATCATGCCACTGAACTCCAGCATGGGTGACAGAGTGAGACTCCATCTGTCTGTCTATCTATCTATCTATCTATCTATCTATCTATCTATCTATCTAGTGCTATATATACTACACATATTACTGTAACTACAGTAACATAACCATCACTATAAGCTAATGTGACATAAAAAAGGTTACCTGCCAATTTGACTTTATTTTAACCTGGATGGTCCGAGATTTAAAGTGATAATAACGAATCTCCACATACTTTCAATGTTTCAACTATAAATTTTAGAAAACACACATTCCCATCCAATGACATTCTTTTAATCCAAGCATACATGTGGTACATTTAAGTTGTGTTTTTATGTGAATTTGAGTTGCTTTTGGCTTCAACCTGATTCAGAAAAACACAAGTCATTTTTGCTGCTAGGAGTTGAGGAATCCTTTGTATCTGAAAATACACATTGGGATAAAGCCCCTTATTTGATGTGTCTGTCATTCATTTTTCCAGAAGTCAATTTGGGGTGTTAACATTTGCATCTCTGTAAATGCAAGAGTCAGCCCTTACCCTTACAGGCAGTTAAACATATAAGTAGATGTCTAGCCCTTTCTTTTCATAGTTTCCTCCTGCCTTTATGCCCAGAAAGGTGGACACATGCATCCTCAAGTAAATGCAGCATTTTTCAAACTCCTCTCTTTGAAAACTATAGACTCCCATATGTCAACTGCCTACCTAGGATCCATGGCCATTCAGGTAGATCCAAATGAAAGCTCCCTCCTCTGAGGAAAAGAGTTAATGGCTTCATATATTACAACTCCATCAATAGCTTATCCAAAAATATCACCTTTATAATACAGAGCTCTGGGTCTCTATACAAAGAACGCCCAGAATAAATATGATGATAACAGGAAAACAAAGACCAAGCATTCTGAAGGCATAATGTCTTCTATTTTTCACATATAACCAACTAAACTAAGAGCACCTCAAACATCCTCATTTTCTGCTTAAGAAGAGTAACAAGAAGTACCCTCATTTTCTACACAAGAAGGACGACTAGTGGTCAAGAGATGTACTTGTCTCTTGATTTTTCATGCCTTGAATTCATAGAATCATATTTTTGCAATTAAAATTGTAGATAACTTACTTTAGGTTTATTTCGGAGGAGAACGAAGCCATGAAAAGAAGAAGTAAATTAATTACTCAAGTTTCCCTATTTAGTGGTAG
Source organism: Macaca nemestrina (assembly GCF_043159975.1). NCBI lineage: Eukaryota > Metazoa > Chordata > Mammalia > Primates > Cercopithecidae > Macaca > Macaca nemestrina. The sequence continues at coordinate 44,265,455 of NC_092134.1, read as the reverse complement.
ATGTAAGTCTCTTTCTAACATATAACCCTTCTTAGGTCTAATTGTCTTTGGTCGTGAATATGCAGTGGGAAATAATTAGCTCAGATTCCTTTGGTGTTGTCCGGAAGAATTTGATTCTTTGTGCAAAGACAAACTGCAACCTCTATGCTCGAGAACTGGGAATCTTATGATTCAGTCCTCCTAGAGAATTTTCATAGGGGTTTGTTTTAGTTTCTGACCGCTTTGGTTTTTTTGGTTTTTTTTTTGTTTTCTTGAGATGAAGTTTTGCTTTTGTTGCCCAGGCTGGGGTACAGTGGTGCAATCTCGGCTCACTGCAACCTCCGCCTCCCAGGTTCAAGGGATTCTCCTGCCTCGGCTTCAGCCTCCCGAGTAGCTGGGATTACAGGCATCTGCCACCACGCCCAGCTAATTTTTTGTATTTTTAGTAGAGACAGGATTTCACCATCTTGGCCAGGCTGGTCTCAAACTCCTGACCTCAGGTGATCTGCCCACCCCGGCCTCCCAAAATTCTGGGATTACAGGCATGAGCCACCACACTCGGTCAGTTTCTGACTGGTTTTGAAGCTTCCTGAAAAGAAGTAGGTGTTACAAATTTATTTTGTTGATAAGTGTACATGGAAACTTCTCCAACTGAGTTATTGTTGAGCAAGTAGATGGAAACTTGGAATGCTGTACCAAGAGTAAGCTTACCATCCTTCTATCCACATACCTAAACATCTCAAAAACCCAGCTGCCAAAGCCCTGCATTCCTTAGACCATGACTAAATGTTAACACTCTTGCCTGATTATATGTGTTTAGAAATAAATATGTACCAACAAGTTCATAATTTTAACTAAATTTAATTGTGCTTTAGAAACTTGAAATAGCTAGTAGATAATGAGTGTGTCTGGAAGTGATTGTTTTAAATTCAGCGCTTAAGCAAAGATCTCTGAGAATCATCTAAGCATTTGCTTTTCATCACTCCATCAGTGTTTCTTAATTTTAACACAACATGGGCCTGTGGGCAGAAGACTCCTACACAAGAGGGAAAAAAAAAAACTCTTCCTAAACGTGGCTAGTATAACAACAACACCGGGACATTAAAGGAAGGAGAACTAAGAAATATTCTCTTGAAAGTGAACTGACTGAGCTGAATTTGTAGCCAAGCAATGTGCAGGAATGAAGTAATTCTGGTATTTCTGTCCTCCTACTCAAAGATGTTCCAAATCACATTTTCTGGTGTACACAATGTCTCAATACTGCTCACAGTAACCATATCCTCTGATAAGACCAACACATGAAGAAGTTTTGGGGGATGAATTATTTATGATGAACTTCAAAGATTTGCAGAATTTCACAAGTTTTAAGCAGACAAGAGGCAAAGAACCTCCTCAAGAAAAGCAGTCATATATGAGTAAAACTCAGTGGTTCAGACTACCTCTTCTATGAAAGTATTTTCTTGGACTCTCAAGGGAAAGTGCTCTTTTTCTTATTTGAATCATCAATCTCAATCTCTACAAATTATCTCGAGTACATAAAGGGTGAATTCTGTGTCCCACATGAAGTTGTACAGGTGGTAAGTGGTAGTAGTAGGTACTTACTGTCTTATTCAACACTGGTGAAGCACTTATGGTGTGCCATGAGCCATTCTTCGTGCTGAAGTCACTAGGAAAGTGGAAGTCTAATCACAGAGCCAGATTCCTTAAATTCTAATACAATGGTGTATGTACTTCGATAAGGTATTATCCAAACATTTATTGATAAGAAGATCATATGCCCCAGTTTGCCCATCTTACACCTGTTGTGCCAAGAGAATGGTTAATAGCATCCTGGTTTAGATAGCAAATTATATACTTACCCTATTTATTAAACAACTCATGCCTGTCAAGTACCAGAAATAAAAGAAAATTTCTGCATTTAAGGAGTTAAATATCTAATAGAGGAAAGAGACAAATAAACAATTTTAATGCATGTGATAAATGTTATATATAATAGATATATGTAGAAGGGCTTCAAAGTTTATTTGTAGCATATCTGTTCCAGACCAGGCATCAGGAATACTTTTCAGTGTCAAAAAGGCATATGGTAGGTAGTCTTAAATGAAAAAAAATGAGTTAGTTAAGTGAAGAAAGAACATTCCAAATAGAAGGAGATGTAGTTGCCAAGGCAAAGGAACAAGAGAGATTGTAGCAATTTTCAAGAACTGAAAGCATTTGATCTGTCTGGAGCATTGCCTGCAAGCAGGGAGGTATAGAAGATGGAGCTGGAGGGATAATAGCTGGATCATGAAGGACTTCATTTGCCAATTTAAGGTCTAAACTGAATTCTGAGGCTGGAGGAGTTATTGATGCATAGAACACTGGGTCGCTTTAACTATAACATGGAGCATAAAATAGAGAGGGCATGACTACAGAGAGATGTAAGCAGATGTTTTTGGGTGGGATTTACATAAAATCTTTTTAAGTGACCTTAATTTGGCATGAGTTTTTCTCTCCTCCATTTTATTGCTTTCTCCTTGGAATATGAATGTGATGGCTGGATTCCAGGAAACATCTTGTGACCTTGAGGAAGGAAGTGACATGTAGTGAATGAGCAAGGAAAAAAGAATGAGTCTGGATTTTTATTACTTTATGTATTCATCTTACTAGTTATAGATCACCTACCTCTGCATTATCCCATCCCTTTTACTCTCTCCTTCCACAGAGTGAACCATGATCCTCTAATTGGTGTACTTCATCCCATAAATGTTTATTTTATTGCATATGAATCTAAAATAAATGTATCATTTTGTATTATATTAATTAGGATGCATATTAAGTTTTTGTAACAAAGAAATCCCAAAATATAATGGTTCAAAAATTCCATGCCTCATGGAGTTCAGTGATAGGCTAGCAATTCAGGGCAGATGTCTTTACCCACAAGGTTAACCAAGATCTAGGTTTCCTCTCTTGTTGCTGCCTCATGACCTTGGGTGTCTTCATAGCTGAAGCTGGCATTCTTGCATTCTAGCCATCAGAAAGGGAAAAGAGAGGGAGGGTGGATGTGCAGTCCCCTTTCACATTTATGGATATAACATTGAAGTTGTACACATAATTCTATTCACATCATATGGGGCAGAATTTGACTCATGGCTGTACCTAGCTTCAAGGGAAGCTGGATAATGTCTGCCAGTATGACTGTACACACTGCTGAATCTTGAGCAATGGGCTCTTCTCTCTTTGGAAGAGAGAAGCGTAGACTGGATTCTAAGCCACAGTTAGTAACTTGTAGGTTTTTAACATTTATATAAATGACTGCATTGTGTATATCTTTCAGTAATTAATTTTTTCAAATTTGATATTGCATTTTTTACATTTGTTCCTATTGTTACATTAAATAAATTTTAGCCATTTTAATAACTGTATTGCACTCAGTCTAGGGATAAATCATACTTTATCTGTTCATCTACTGGTGGATGAGATATAAAATTCTAGTAAACCCGTCTTCTCTTGTAGTATTGAACCAATACAAAATCAGTCTAGGCATGTGGGAAATTACATTTAAAAATGGTGGCTTCCAAGTACACCACAAGGCAAGCTATTCCAGAGGTCATAAAATAGAGAGGTGTACTGGCCAAGTTAAGATGCTCAAATCACATGGCTTACTAAATCAATATAAAACATAATAAGAAGAAAAGGGAAAGATATGGCATAAGTTAATACAGTTAGGATAGGGTACAAGCAAGATAAAGGGACCATGCTAGCTGAATCCTGTGTCTCTGTGGCACCAGTCTTCCCTCCTGATGATGGGGTTGTGAGAACCAGAGTTGAATTTTGGCAAGGGGGTCTTCAGATAAAAGGTGGCTGAGTCAACATATATTCTTGCTCTGTTGAAGAGACCCAGGGGCAATTAACCTGATAAGCAACTATAAATTTTTAATTGCTTTTCCTGGGCAGAGAACTTGTAGGGCCAGAATGGACCGCCAATTTAAGACCTCATGACTACTGACTGCTGCTTCATGCATAGTATCAATATTAGGTGCTTCAGTGCCTCATATCTATTTAATGAATTATAAATATTTAGATCCTCTTCATTTTTCTTTCCTTTTTATCCGTGTTTAGCACTTCTATGCTCTAATGACTTTATCCATGTCTGTCATCTTATAGGTCACTATCTTATATATAATTAAACATATTAAATGAGTTTCATCAATCCCATTTGTATTTCTTATCTTCTACAACAGAATTGAATATTCTAAAATAACATAAAAATACATAGTGTAAGTTAGGGCAGATCTTTCCTATAAGAGGGGAAAGCCTTTACCACTAACTTCATGACATGGCTAAGAGTAGTTGTCAGACCTCTTCAAAGTGGAAGAAGAGATGTAGACATGCCTGGTTTCTTTTTTCAAAATCACCCATAAGGTAAGTCACTTCACCTCTCCAAGTGGTAAGTGAGGGGATATAGAGAGGTCAGGAAGGTTATACAAATGCAGATAGTTCCACTTACACCATCAGCAGTATGGAATATTTCCCTCTCAAATGAAACTAGAAATTCACAGATGAAGAGCCCAAACATTACTGTTATAACCTACAAGGCTGGTATCAGGGAATGTAGCTTACATCTGGCAGAGAAGTGGGTTTCATAATATTGAATTCCGGAATTAGGCTGACTTACTCACAGTCAGTACTGGACCTATACAAGCTTCATTCATGGGGAAAAAATATTCATTTTCCCCATATATTAATCCCTGTATAAGATTAATACATATTAATCCCCATATAAAATTAATACAGCCCATAATCTTGAGAGCAATTGGGAGTAGTGTCAATTACCAGATTTGCTTGACCAGTTCCAGATGTCAAATCAATAGTAGGTTATTCTCTCCTTATAGGGAGGAGCGAGTGAGGGTGGATGGAAATGAAGCATCTGGAGCAGAAAAAAAAATGTTCTGACAGTTTCCAGTTTTTTATCTTAATCTACTGGGTTTAACCATTAAATGTAAAATCAGACAAGGAGAAGATCATTCTATTAGGGTAGCCCCATTCCCATATTTACAAGGCCTCTTTCCTAACACCAGCCATTACTCCTTTGGGTTCTTCCTGGAACCACCGCTAATGTAGAGAGCACCCTCCAAAGTCAAGTGTAGAATAAACTCTCAAAAGGTTCTGAACATGTCAGAGTGGTAAACTAGTTATGTTAGCTCCAAGCCCACTCCATATCAATGCTGAAATTCACTCTTTATCTGTTTCCCATTTCAAATTTTGTCTAGCATCATTGTCCAATATGACTCATGAGAAATTAATATTCAAAGATTAAAGATATCACTGTCAAAAATCTAATTATTTTGCCATTGTGACTTGAAGTTGAAGTTGTGGGGAAAAGAGAGATCAGACTGTTACTGTGTCTATATAGAAAGAAGTAGACATAAGAGATTGCATTTTGTTCTGTATTTGAGATGCTGTTAATCTGTGACCCTACCTCCAGCCTTGTCCTTGCAAGATACATGTGCTGTGGTGACTCAAGGTTTAACGGATTTTGGGCTATGCAGGGTGTGCTTTGTTAAACAAGTGCCTGAAGGCAGTATGCTTGTGAAAAGTCATCACCATTCTCTTAATCTCAAGTACCCAGGGACACATACACTGCCAAAGGTCGCAGGGACCTCTGCCTAGGAAAGCTAGGTATTGTCCAAGGTTTCTCCCCATGTGATAGTCTGAAATATGGCCTCGTGGGAAGGGAAAGACCTGATCGTCCCCCAGCCTGACACCCATGAAGGGTCTGTGCTGAGAAGGACTAGTACAAGAGGAAAGAAGGCCTCTTGGCAGTTGAGATAGAGAAAAGCATCTGTCTCCTGCCTGTCCCTGGGCAATGGAACATCTCGGTGTAAAACCCGATTGTATGTTCTGTTTACTGAGAAAGGAGAAAACCGCCTTAGGGCTGAAGGTGGGACATGCTAGCGGCAATGCTGCTCTTTATGCACTAAAAAGGTTTATGGAGATGTTTGTATATGCATATCAAGGCACAGCACTTTTCCTTAAACGTATTCATGTCACAGAGATCTTTATTCATATGTCTTACTGCTGACCTCCCTACGATGATCCTATTATCCTGCCACTTCCCTTTTTCTAAGATGGTAAAGATAATGATCAATCAATACTGAGGGAACTCAGAGATGGTACCGACGTGGGTCCTCTGTATGCTGAGCTCCGGTCTCCTGGGCCCACTTTTTCTTTTCTATACTTTGTCTCTGTGTCTCATTTCTTTTCTCAAGTCTCTCGTTCCACCTAATGAGAAACGCCCACAGGTGTGGAGGGGTAGGCCACCCCTTCAGAAATAAATGAAAAAGGGGAGTTTAAAGGGCAGCCTCTCTAATTTCTTATTCTATTCATTCTACCAGCTAAAGGGGTTCTTAGCGGCACAGAAGAATTTAGTCTTTCAGAAGTTACATCTCGGGCTGCACTCTTAGAACTAATTTAATGCTTTCAAGGTCTCAAAATATGCATAATTTCAATAACATGTCTCACTTATTAAATGACCTACAAGATTAATAGGACACGTAATATTAACCCAGCACCTGTTTCACACCTAAAAGATATAAGAAAAAATAGTATCTACTAAATTATTTATCTCAGGCAAAATTATGTTCCTCCAAACTGACTATTTTTAGTGTCATACATCATAGCAAACCCCAATGGTACCTGAGTTAAAAAAAATAGAGAGAAAAACTTGGTTTCAACTTCCTCAGAATGCTAATATATCTATGCCAGATGTTTAGTGTCTACAGATTGTGAATTTAAAATCAAGTGGGAAAGATCTGCTAGCAAATGGTTCATGTAGGTCTATGTATTTGCCATTTTAGAGTATCTAGGGGTGGGAGGCTTGGTCGGGAAAATTCATTTATGCTTATCGTTTTGTCACTCAGACTGTGGCATTTAAGATATTGCCTCCTTGCAATGTTTGGAAATTTTAATGGTGGCAGCCTATGAATCCAATTTGAGGTGCCTTCATTCCTGCTAAGAATATCCAACTGCTCATTCTTGTGAGCAGACACATCCATCCCAGTGCCCTCAGAGGTTTTCTAATGTTGCTTGCTGTAGAATTGCGTAAGCCTGTAACATTGGCCTCCTAGGGAGGCTTTTCCCCAACTCTCTACAATCACTCCTCCAGAGAATTTGCCCTCAGCAGATTCCTGAACGGAAGCTATAGTTGTTTTCTGAAGTTGTGGCCCTAGGGCCATAATAAAGTCCAATAACTCAAATGCTTCTCAGGGGAGTGTGTGTGTGTGCGCGCGCGTGTGCCCGCCTGTGTGCCCTGCACAAGTGAATTAATCCTCTAATGTTTGATTTCATTCCATTGTACTCGTATGTCTTTTAGGAAGGTTCTAACCATCTCTCCTGCTTAATTTTCTCCCTTTCCTTCTCTACCTCCTGAAGTACTATGATTTTGCTCACCATAAATGTCTTTTTGACAATTAAGAACAAACTGGTTTCATATCTCTTATTTTTAAAGAAATGCAAACCAAAACCTGGAGGAATATATTTGAAAACAGAATGTCTGGGCCAGAAATCAAACTTTGAGTTTAAGTACCTATTGCTCAAACAAACCTTCCTCACCTCCTTGGTTGACGACTCTGAGCTCCTTTAGCTAAACTTTAACCTTTAACCAGGGCTGGCCTCAACTCACTGCACTGCCTATTGAACCTTTAATATTTCCTCTTTGTTCTGCCTTCCTTTAGTATTTTAGATCCCTGATTTTCTCAGGAATGTTTACTCTCAGAATAAGCAATTCCTATATTCTCCACCTGTAGAACCCGGCACCTTCAGACTCTCCCAGGCATTCTTTTAGTATGATGCTAATCTTTATTTTCTCATTTGAAATTTGTTCAGAGTTTCCTGCCACCACTGTAGATGCAGGGCTGTTTCAATCTTTAAGGGAATCCAGTTTTTAAATTCCCCAAGGCAACATCTCACTTGCCTCAGTATAAAAGATAAGACCATAGCCAGTTGCTTTTCCTATATAAAATTAAAAAGTTACGTCTCAACAGTGTCCCAAACCTGGCCTTCCCTGAGGCAATCATTCCAGTTTGCTTTCTAAAATTTTGCCTTCCTTTTTTGGTCCCCAGTCAAAGCTTCTGCCAGGGCAGTGCCGTCCTTCTAATGCCTTCCATGAGCACTTGGTTTGGAATTCATATCCATTTTCCTTAATATTTTTATATGCCCTGTCCTTAAATTTTTCATTGTCCATTTTACAAAAGCAAGACTATTTCCTAGGGTCTCCAGTGTTTTCCTAAAGGAATTTCTCCTCTTCTAGCTAAGTCAGTCTATCTTTCAGTTTATATATGTCTCTGTGTGTGTGTGTGTGTTTTACTATGCCATGTGTCTCAAGCCTCTCCAATTTACCCTTGAATTCCTAATCAAACCAAACCAATAATCTACTCTCAGCATGAAATTCTCTGGTTGTCTTCCTATTTAGTCGGCAATAATTTCCTTGAGTTCTTTACTTAAATTCCCTCAAAATGGCCTCTCTTTTTTGGTGCCCTGATCCGTCTTTCGTTTAAAAGTAATAACATCTACCAGAGGTTAGGTTTCAATTCTGGTCTGAACTTATGTTATTTTCAAGCCCAAAGCCAATATGAAAACATGATGAAAAATGTTTAACTGTCCGGCAGGGAGAAGAACCCTGATTTGCAGGGTTAACTGATTTCAGTCGTGTAAAAATTCTCAGAGTTGTCAATTTCAAGCTACCATTATGTCATTAACCACCTCACGAAATTACTGAGGATTTAACAATCTGCTTGCATGAGCTGATGCAAGCTGGCCTTAGCACACAACTGGGTGGCCCTTTCACCCGTGACAAGCCATATAGCCAAGATACCCGAGACTAGTTTCCCTCAAGTTCTCTGCATTTTATTCATTTTGCTTGAAAGCAAAATAGAATTTGAGACAGCAACCTAGAGCTACATATGTAGGCCTACCTCTAAAAGTTTAAAACTAGAACCTCTGCTAGTGTTTGATAATTTATGTGGAACTCGGTAATGCCTTATAGCTTAAAATCAGCCAGTCATGTTCTATCAATAATGGCTTAAAGATTTAATCCTGCCTCAGCCTGACCTCCAATACTTGGTCCAGATGTAGGATCAGGTCAAGATGGAGCAGTGTGCATTTTCGAGGCCCCACGATTTGATTAAGATGTCACCTTGGCCAGTGCCTTTGCTGAAACCTGCTGAGCGGTTGCTTTTGCTAAAAGAAGGGAGGTCAGGACCAGATGATGTATAAGACCTTTTGTGCAGTCCTGCCTTTCTAAAATCAGTCACACTCATGTGGAGAAAGATACATTAAGAAACCCACTAAGGTAAAAATCCACCCCCTCCCCAGCCATAGCCTAGCATGATATCATCAAAGCATAGACCTACCCACCCTGCTCACAGTGAAAGCCTCTTTATTCCATATGTTCTCTACTTTCACAAATTATATTTCTTATTTCTCAATCTTGGGATTCAAGAGGTCCAATAGCATACATCTATACTAACCCATTTAAGAAATGAGACAAAGCAGGACGGTGGATAGACATCAGAATATCATCTTTTTACTGGTGAAACTGAACTGAAAAATATGACTTACATGGGTGGGCAAATGGGCTTCCTAATTCTGAACCCTAGAACCTAAGACATAGGCTGAGGTCACCTAAGGCAGTCCTCCCCACACCAACAAGGCAGGACTAACCTCTATAATTCTTCTGGAAAGAAGCAGAGCATTGCATGCACTTCCGGCATGGAGGAACTCTCCTAAGAAAGAGAGAGAAAGAAGCTAAGCCATACAGGTTCATTTCCTTACGTCAAACTCACAAATAATTTACTCTTCCTCCTCTGGAGAAGAAAACGTGAGAAGCTGCACTAGTCAATGTCCCTCTAATGGAGCAAAACATCATCATAAGGGTTTTAACTTAACCATAAACAAGATATTGCTTCCCAATTTTTCCCCTATTAAAAACAATATTGCAATACAAATCCTTATCCCTACCTCCTTATGCAATGTGCAAGAGTATCCTTGGAAATGTACCTAGAAGAGGATTTGCTGGGTCATAGTATATCATATGGGAAATAAATTGCTCTCCACAGTGGTTGAACGAACCAATACTTCCACCATTAGAATATAAGTTCCCATTGATCTCTAAACTTGTCAAGGCTTAATGTTGTACGAATTTAAAAAAACAATCTGCTGGGTATTAAATGTTATGTCAACATAAAAATGGCTTTAATTTGTATTTCCATTTTCCTGGTGAAGTTGAATTTCTTCTGTGTTTACTTATCATCAATATTGCTTATCATATGATTTCCCCTTTCACTTTTTTTGCTTGTATTTCCATCATTTTGTTTGACTTCTTACCAATTTATAGTGGGCCTTTTTCTTCCTTTTTAAATTCTGAATGCAAATCTAAGATCAATAATATATGTTACAAATCTCTCTCTTTTTTGTATTTTCTGTTTTTCTCCGTATATTCTATTTTAGAATTTGGCGGAGGAGGGTGGTAGGATGGAGCTGAGATTTATTTTCCTGTTGACTCCTTCACTTTTTTCCTGTATCTAAACGTCTGTTTAATCCATCAAATTTTAAATATCGGCCGGGCGCGGTGGCTCAAGCCTGTAATCCCAGCACTTTGGGAGGCCGAGACGGGCGGATCACGAGGTCAGGAGATCGAGACCATCCTGGCTAACACGGTGAAACCCCGTCTCTACTAAAAAGTACAAAAAACTAGCCGGGCGAGGTGGCGGGCGCCTGTAGTCCCAGCTACTCGGGAGGCTGAGGCAGGAGAACGGCATGAACCCGGGAGGCGGAGCTTGCAGTGAGCTGAGATCCGGCCACTGCACTCCAGCCTAGGTGACAGAGCAAGACTCCGTCTCAAAAAAAAAAAAAAAAAAAAATTAAATATCAGCAGGAAGATATTATGGGAAGAAGAAAAAGAAACTTCAAGGCCAGGCATGGTGGCTCATGCCTGTAATCCCAGCACTTTGGGAGGCCAAGATCAGGAGTTTGAGACCAGCCTGACCAAGATGGTGAAACCTCATGCCTACTAAAAATACAAAAATTAGCTGGGTGTGGTGGTGTATGCCTGTAATCCCAGCTACTGAGGAGGCTGAGGCAGGAGAATTGCTTGATCTCAGGAGGCAGAGGTTGCAGTGAGGAGAGATTGTGCCACCGCCCTCCAGCCTGGGAGACAGAGTGACTCCATCACAAAAAAAAAAAAGGAAGAAAGAAAGAAACTTCATATCAATCAAGTTTCTTCCTTGGCCATAACCTCTGGATCTACTTCTTTCTTTAAATTCTTCCCTCATTTAGCCTCCCCCAACCTCTTAATTCCCCCAAATAATTTGTCTCTGTACCTAATATTATCTCTTCTGAAAAGCAAAGTCTTGAAGTTACCTAAACCCTGAGAAGGCAATCTGAGGACTCTTCACGTTTCCAAGCAGCATCGCAAAATATTCACTCACCAAAAGGGAGGTTTTGCTGTATGGTGGTCAACAGCACCTTGGTCTGGACTTGCCCCGCACTGCAGAAATTACACTGCTCAAAGGAGAAAGTCCACATTTGTCAGGACAAGTTGGTTACCCTATTCTTTTACAAATAATATACGTATTTCACCATACTCTACCTGTTTTTTTAGGATAAATTTTTAGATATGGAATGACTAGATCAAAGTGCATTTATTGCTTAAGGATTTTAGCAGGTATTGAAAAAAGCAGCTTTCTAATATAACTGAATCTATTTTTAATCCCATAGGCATTGATAATAGCTTCCAGACATTTTTAATGAGCCAGAATAGAACTGTCAGCAACATCAGAGAGCCAGAGTATATTGCAGACTTCATGTTAACAGATGAGGACACTGAACCAGGACTGTCTTCCATATTTGTAGGACCTTTAGCATCTCTGCCCCATAGGTGGAACCCTCTCCCGTCACTCCCTACTCACACATGCCTCTCACTGTGACCATCTCACAAACATTTCTAGGGGTTAGGGGAACATCACACACCGGGGCCTATCATGGGGAGGGGGGAGGGGGGAGGGATTGCATTGGGAGTTATACCTGATGTAAATGACGAGTTGATGGGTGCTGACGAGTTGATGGGTGCAGCACAGCAACATGGCACAAGTATACATATGTAACAAACCTGCACGTTATGCACATGTACCCTAGAACTTAAAGTATATTAATAATAAAAAATAAATTTAAAAAAAACAAAAAAAACAATACCTTTCCATAAAAAGTACAATGTATATGCATCATCCCCAACAATGTAAAGACATTTACTTACCAGTTTTTCTGTACCAAGCACAGTGTTAGACACTGCAGATCTGAAATAAATTTTAAAAAGTCACTGCCTTTAAAATTTACTTATTTCGATGAGACAAACATATAAACAATACTTAAAATATCTATAGCCTTAACTTTAACCTTTCCAAAACCATTATATAGTCTTAGTACTCTGGAGAGAAAAAGAATAATATATATTTTTTCCTCAATAGTGCAATAGAGTATTAGGGTGTTTCTCTTCCAATTCCAACTCTCAAATTTGTTAATTTCCTAGAAGATGTGGTTTTTGGACTACTGGCAATTATATCCATTATGAATCTATTTTACAATGAACTTAAATTTTACAAAGAAATGATTCAAAACTTCAACATCTATTGTATCAAAAATCATCTCTATGGTGTTGCTGATAATGTTTCTAATAGTGGGTCGTGGGCTTTTTAATCAAGTAAGTGGCTTTTATAGTTACAAAGGCTTGGTATAAACCAGAGGAAGCGGGTCAGAGTTCAACTCACTTTTGAAACTGGCCAGAAAACAGGCTTTGTGATGATCATCTCTGTAGGTCTAACACATTCACATAGAAGTTGCCAACACAGATTGGAAAAATAAAATACCCGACAAGAACCAGTGGAGTGGTTAAATCAGAACAAATAAATCAGCATGTGGAAAGAACGCACATCTTCACATTATTTGCGCTTCACACTATTTGAGTTTTAGACTTATCATCACTGCTTGTCTTTTCTTTTTCCTAAAAGTGGAAACTCCTGGAAATCAGGGTTTCCTCCGCTTCCCTAGAGCATCTAGCTGTGAAATTCGTGACCACTATAGGGGTAAGAGTCAATTGAATATTCTAACTAGGAGTTGCTGATATTTCCATTTCAACCGCTGTAGTTGGTAATAATTCTAAAACATACTGCTCCCTTTCCTGTGAGGAAAAGCCACCTTTCTGTAAACAATTGAATCCTTCTTTAATGATTCTGAAGTTTAGTGCCTCAGGGACACCCTCAGAAATAAGTTTCCTTTGCCCCAAACCGTAACTGTGGAAAGTGTGGGAGGTTGGCCTTCTTACACTTAATCCTTTAGTAATAGGTGTTTCTTAAATTTGCTTCTTTCTTCCAAAAGAGGAGTAAAAAAAAACCAAACTGTCTAGGGACATTAAGCCATAAACAATTTTAACTAAACATTTCATAGGACCCCAAATTGTAAATGTTTATAATATGCTCATTCTGGGCTCCTATTTTTAGACCCTATTCAGAAATTGGAGTCACAGGCATGACCTTTGTTAAAGGATTAGGCTGTCTGTTCTCAGTCACCAACTTCTTTCCTAATATGGCCAGTTGCTTTGCAAAAGCAAGAGTAGACTCAGCTATGGATGGATTCATACATATCCATCTTTACTGAAAAAACTAACAGCTCAATGAGCACATACTTCTTGTGCTCTTTTAACATATGAAAGATTATATTAAATATTTTGCCATCTATCTGGCATGAAGCCATTAGGTAAACAATTCAAATCAACCGACATTGATAAAACTAACCTGCCACAGCAAATATCTACCATTGATTCTCAGTGAATTTGAGGGAACTGACAAATTATATCACTAACAGTTCTACAGCCCAACTAGCTGTATATGCTGGGCAGGATTAAGGAAATGGGGCTAGTCAGTGCCGCTGTTTGAGATCAGAAACAACCTCACTGAGTATTTTGAAGAACGCTCCAAGGTCCCACTAGAGCCATCTTCTCACTTACCTGGTGTGAAAGTCTCACCAATAAAGTTGACTCTCCTGAGACCATCAATAAAGAAGTATTTGTTGAATTTGTTTGCTTCTCTGTATTTCCCTAACTGGATTAGAAGTTGCTCAATAGCTACATGAAAGGTATTCATGAGTGTTTGCCTAATTAATTAATAGAACGTATTTGTATCGAATTATTTCTAGAAGACCTTGTTAAAGTGTTATCTGGGGAGTGAGGGATGCCTGAAGACTCAGTCTTTCTTTCTCCGACAGCAGCTTTTGAGCTCTTGACTCCTCAAAGCCTGAGAGTCTCATGGCATCTGTTGTTTGAATTCGTTTCTTCCCTGAGCCCCCGGAACTGACAGATCAACTATTTATAAAAGCAGGGAGGAGGGACAGTCATTGGCGGTCAGTTTGACATACATAATGTGTGCCTAGAGCTACAGTTTGCTTCTCTTCCCCTTTACCTTCTAGTCTCTCACTAAAGGTTTCCAGAATTCTTTAAAATAATGAATAGAGAACCAATCTGCATGAGCAAATCATTGGATAAGCACCAAGGCTCAGTGTCATGATTCTCTTCATTTTGTCACAAACCCTAACGACGACTCAGGAAGGAAGATATTATCTCATTGTACACTGGAGAAGTGTAAAGGCTCAAAGAGAGGTTGACTCGTTACCTAAGGTCACCCAGCAGGCAAATGACAGAGCCGGGCTTTGAACCCAAGACTGTCTGACTCCAAAGTCTTCTCCACTTTTCATCATTTGGGGCCAATGCCTTGCCTAAGTCTCAGTTTCATCTGTATCTTGAGGATTTCATATTAGATAACTTTGAGTGTTCTTCCCAGTGAGCCATTCAGAATTTGTGTTCAATCTCATTTTCCAACAATTGAACATCCATTTGACCCATGACAAAATTGAGACCCAGAGAAGTGAATTGACTTGCCTAAATTCAGTGGGCACCTCATTGTAGCCCCTGGCCCAGCCCCTATGTTCTAACATCCATCCCCAGTCTCTTTAACATCTGACATCTTTAACCTGGCCTATCAGGGCCTAATCTTTCTGGCTTTTCTGAATGCCATTTTCTCCTTTATTTTTTACAGTCTGACCATGATTGCCTGGTCTACCTATCTTTACCCTCTGTTTCCATCCCCAAACCTTTGAATTGGGATAACACCAACTCATTCTTTAGGTCTCAGTTCAGATGTCACTTCCTAGGAGTAAGATTTTTAGCTACACCCTCCTCTACCCGACACATAGGGTTGCCAGATAAGATATAGGAGCCCAGTTGAATTTGAATTTTGGATAAACAATGAATAAACTTTTTTATAACTGTGTCCCAAATACTGCATGAATCATAATTACACTAAACGGTTCATTGTTTATCTGAGATTCTAATTAATTGGTGTCCTGTGTTTTTTATCTGTTAAGTCTGGGAACTCTAAAATACTTTCAAATGAGGTATTTTCTTCTTATTATACACTCTTTTTTTTTTTTTTTTTTTTTTTTGAGACGGAGTCTCGCTCTGTCACCCAGGCTGGAGTGCAGTGGCCAGATCTCAGCTCACTGCAAGCTCCGCCTCCCGGGTTCACGCCATTCTCCCGCCTCAGCCTCCCGAGTAGCTGGGACTACAGGTGCCTGCCACCTCGCCCGGCTAAGTTTTTGTATTTTTAGTAGAGACGGGGTTTCACTGTGTTACCCAGGATGGTCTCGATCTCCTGACCTCGTGATCCGCCCGTCTTGGCCTCCCAAAGTGCTGGGATTACAGGCTTGAGCCACCGCGCCCGGCCTATTATACACTCTTAAGAGTACCATGAAATTATGAAGAGTACCTCTTTCATAATTATTAATAAAATTATAAGTAATAATTTTTTATGATGCTTTGCTTACAGATGGTCTCTGTGCCACTCTAGACTTGCTCCAAGACTGTGTCTATTTTGTTAACCATCTGATGCAGAAAGAAGAGAGGAAGGAAGGAAGGAAGGAAGGAAGGAAGGAAGGAAGGAAGGAAGGAAGGAAGGAAGGAAGGAAGGAAGGAAAAAGAAAAAGAAGAAAGAGAAAGAACAAAAGAAAGAAAGAACAAAGAGAAAAGGAAGGAAAGGAGGGAGGGAAGAAGGGGAGCAGAGGGGAGGGGAGGAGAGAGAGAATAATAATAGTTATCTCAGTTTTCTCCTTGGTTAGTGAGAGTTCACATTGACATGTGTGTAACTTATCATGATAGCAACAGGCATTTTAGGCTCATTGAACTAGAACCCAGGCACTGCTCATATGTACAATAGCTTCATTCCCTTTTCATTTTTTTTCTCTCCCTCCTTTACTTACCCCAGCATCTATTGATGTTCTGGAAATACCTTTATTTTAAAGAGAGAGAAGATGAGTTTTGGTGTTGGGAGACAGTGTTCCACAAATATTTTCATGTTTCCTCATGGTCAGAGCTTTATGAACAAACAACACTGAACAAAGAACATTTGATTGAATATCAAACGTGTTAGTCCATTTGGGCTGCTATAAGAAAGTACCATAGACTGGGTAGCTTACAAACAATAGAAATTTATTTCTCACAGTTCTGTGGGCTGAGAAGTCCAAGATCAAGGCGCCAGCACATTCAGTGTCTGGTTAGGGCATCTGCTTTCTGGTTCATAGATGGTGCCTTCTCACTGTGTCCTCACATGGTGGCAGGGTAAAAAAGCTCCTTCAGGCCCTTTTATAAAGACACAAATCCAATTCATGAAGCCTCCACCTTCATCCTCTAATCACCTCCCAAAGGCCCCACTTCCTAATACTGTCACTTTAGGATTAGGATTTTGGCGCATGAATTTTGAGGATACACACATATTTGGACCATAGTATTAAACCTAAAGATAGAGACCTCAGGGTTTTTCTGTCCCTGAAACCATTTGTTTATAGTCTAGGGTGGTAAAATAAAAACCCTCCCCTCTTCTCCACAAAAATATATTTTTTTTTTCCCATTCCAGAGTAAAGTATTTCTTTCTTCCTCTTTCCAGAACAAAACATGGATGGATGTCCCATAAACTTCCAAACTTTATAACTTCAGAGCTCTTCTTCTCCTGTGGAGCCAACACCACTGCACGTGCAATGACATCAAGCCCTCATTGTGTTGCTTTGTGAGAACATGGCATGCAAAACCTGGTCAGATATAAAGTTATATATATATTACATACCTCACACGTGTGTGTATGCACACACACACATAAATATATGTATATATACACCAACATATATACATATCATGGCAGGCTAACTTTTTAGCTTACAAATAGGGTAATATCTCAGATCTTTCAGTTTGGACTTAGCATGTTGAGTGTACTTGCTTGCAGGAAAGAGGAATAGGTAGCGTGAACTAGTGTGGTTTTGTTCTCCATTCAGATACTTTGAGGTCAGAGGTCACACACCAAACTAAACTGCCCATAGGAAGCATTGTGAGACACTGGGCACATGCAGGGCAGTGTCTTCCAGGCTCAGGTAAGGCAATACATTTATCATTGAGCAGCAAAAGATGATATTCTCCTTATTTCTGTACAAAAGCCAGACCATTCTGGTTTCTCAAAACAGAACAATTACGGCACATTTGAATACCGCATGTTTGAAAAAGACATTTTTTTCCAGCCTTTTACAGAAAGACCAGGGTTGTATAAAGACTAGGGATCTTGCCTGCTGCCTGCAAATTTCTGGCAGCCCTGACTTCCCTGGTTTCTGACCTGCCTCTTGTCCATGAATTCCCTCTCACTACTGAGTCCCTCTCGATGATTACTGCCTTTGAATTTTGGTTCCCTTTGACTTTACTTCTCCTGGGGCTATGGATTCTTGAGTGTTCTCTCCTTGGCTTCGAGTGCTGCATT
Source organism: Macaca nemestrina (assembly GCF_043159975.1). Taxonomy (NCBI): domain Eukaryota; kingdom Metazoa; phylum Chordata; class Mammalia; order Primates; family Cercopithecidae; genus Macaca; species Macaca nemestrina. Next base: position 44,247,597 of record NC_092134.1, on the reverse strand, counting down.
CCACCACTACCTCCATTCCAATGCTACACCCTACTTCCACCCCATGCAGAGTGCAGTGCTCTGGGCCTTGGCTTGTCTAGTAGGAGGCACTATGCAGAAATTACTAAGTGAGATTGTGTGTCTGGCTAACAGTGCCTTGCTAGGTGACAAAGGCCAAGCCACTTACCTATCTGAGCTTCAGTTGTCTCATTTATTTAATCCAGCGTCAGGAACTGGATTAAACAATCAATAAAGAGGCCATTGTTATGCCTCAGATAAATGATGACGGGTTTGCCAAAACAAATGCAGCTACTGTTACTTCAATACACAACAAACCAAGCTGCATCATGAGCTATTAGACTCTCACTTACACTGGGAAAGAGGGAGATTCCAGGAGAGTGAAGAAGAAAAATAATAGCAGAGAGAGGAGTTGAGTGCACCAAGAAAGAACATCAATGTTTCAAACCACATCTTGAGCTGTCCATTTTTTCTCAATAGTTTCCCTTAGGCCAATCACCAACTTGCCTTGAGAAGTGAATTGGCTCCATGGCAACAATAAAAATGATACCTGAGGAAAATTTTGCAAAGCTAAACCCAAGAGAAGCAGTGCCAAGCAGACACTAAATATTTGCAAAAGCGTTTTATTCTGCCTGTGGTAATTTCCTGAGTATATATTGCAAGATTGATGCCCTCTATACCTCCTCTAAATACCCTCCTAACTGTGTTCCATTGTAGAAGGATCTTAAGTCACATAGAACCCAAAACTCTGTTCTACAGAATATCAACATCTACAAAAATAGGTTAGTATATAATTCCATGGGTGGGGAAAGGATTCTGTGATAAAAGATGCTGAAAAATGCTAAAGTTTTTGGGATTCACAATGCACCCTAGCCCACTAAAGAATCTGAAAAGACTTTCAGGGAAAAACTTGTATAACTTCTCTGGATTCCTTATATGCTATTAGATCGCTAGAACTCTTCCATTTCACAGGAACGTATATTTTGGGAAATTTTATTGCGGATGCTATATTAATTTTCTAGGGTTGCTTTAACAAATTAGCAACAATTGGGTGCCTCAAAACAACAGATATTTATTCTGTCACAGTTCCAGAGGCCAGAAGTCTCAAACCAAAGTGTTGGCAAGCACACACTCCTTCCAAACACTAGGGAGGAATCCATTCCTTGCTTCTTCCAACTTCTGATGGCCCCAGGGGCTCCTTGGCTTGTGACTGCACCACTCAAACTTCTGCCTACATGGTCGCATTGCATCCTCCTCTTCTGTTTCTCTCCACTTATGAGAATACATGCAATTGCATCTAGGGCCCTCTCAGATAATCCAGGATAAGCTCCTTGTTTCCAGATTCATTTAAGGTCATATTTCCTCTTAACATGTAAGGTTATATTCACAGGTTTCAGGAATTAGGGAGCAGACATATGTTTTTAATGACCACCATTTAACACACTACACATGTTAATTGATAAACATCAAAATGATAACTTCAACTTGATTCAATTTAATTCTACTCAGCCATCATCTGATGAACCCATAGTATGTGCCAAGCACTGTCTTAGGCCACATCATAAAATGATTCAAAGCCTAATTATTACCCATAAACAATTTACATCCCAGTGGAGGAAACGGACATGACAGTGGATTAATACCATGCAGAGTGACAGGTGCTTATAAAGTTATAATCAAAGCAGAACTGAGGAAGGGATTACTTCTTCCTAGGGAAATAAGGAGAGTTTTCCAGAGGAGGAGATTATTCCGTTGAGATTTCAAGAATGAGTAACAGTTTCCCAGGCAGAGTACCAAGGGAATTTCAGGTGGAAGAAACACCATGGTCAAACATACAGATTATGGTGATAGAGGAAACTTGTGAAGATAAAATGAAAAAATGCATGCAAAGCTACTAGCACAGTACTTGGCCCTCGGTAATGTTACCTGTTTCTCTTAAACTAAAGAGGGTAGAAGCAGGAGATGAGACTGAAGTCTTAGGCAGGCACCAGACTGTTCTAAACTTAGTTTGGTGTATTTGTGTCTTTGTGTGTATCCATATGAACATGGAACGGGGCCATAGAGAGGAACTTAGAGAAGGTTCCATAAGAATGGGGTTTAGAAAATTATGTATGCAAATAGAAATAAAAAACAGTAAACTTCAGCCAATAGACAGTTATTTTGGAAGAAAAAGAACGGATTTAGTCAATAGCTAGATGGTTGGTTGACTGAATTTATTCACTAAAGCAAACAAACACACACGCACAATAGTCTGCAGATACTTCCACAGTAATTGGGGAGCAGTTGCATCACTTACATGGGACTTAATTTTTTTGGTCATGCCTCAGTACTTGCTCTCAAAAGCCACATGGAGCAGTGTTATGCCCAGTGTTGAGGGCCTAGCACTCGAATGGCACTTTAGAATGCTTGTTTCTAGTAATAGTCTCCACCTTGATGAATGGCCTTATTTTAATGACATTGGCATGTTGGCCGGGATGGAACTGGAGCTGGGTCTGCCAACTTCTGTTGCCAGTGAGACATTTCTCACCTGGTAACCATCATTTGCAAGGGCCTGGAGTTCATGAAGCTAAATTTTGACACAAACAAATGAGTTTTCCCATGAGTCCTTGGGTGACCTTTTAGGACTCAGCTCAAATTTCATTTCCTCAGAGATCTCCATTCCATCTAAAATAGCTCCACTCTGAGCCCAGTTTATCTTTAGTACTGCACTCTGTGCTTTACCCAAACTATACCTATCACAGTCTGTAATATCCAGTTCATTCATGTTTCCATGTGTTTATTTTTACTTTCTCATCTTCTACTAGAATGTAAATTCTGAGGCCAGTACCTCCTCTGTCTTGTTCAACTTTATAGTCCCTACACATAGAACAGGATCTGGCATACTTGTTGGTCAATAAATATTTCTCAAATAAATGAGTGAATGAAGAATGGAATCAGGGAATAATTAAACTGATAAAGGGGTCAGAATGGATGCTATAGGAAATAAAAGGTAATGCAATATTCCCTTTTAGTAATTGGATCAACCACTTCAGAATAAGTAACATAGCACACACAAAAACATTAGGTGTAAATGGTCCCTCATAGAATGAGCTCTCACTTGAACTTTTTGAAGGAGTTCCCACAATAACTTTACCTTTGACATTTAGCAATTGTCCATATTCTGTTTGTGAGGAATGTTTTGTACAGGGAAGAGCCAGACTGGGTCTCTCAAGACCTGATCTTCATAAGGCAAACAAACTTCTGGGAGTATTTTTCTAAAAAATAAAAGAAAGAGTTCCTCTTACTTGCAAAAAAATGGTAGAGATTAAACAGTATTGCTTGACTCCCATAAATAAATGCAAATCATACTTACTGAAACTGAAAAAGAGTACATTCTAAATTGATTATTTAACTAAGATAATAGGAAGCAGTGAGTACTTCAAAACATGTCCCAAGTTTCTGACGTAGAGGAATTAGCCTCTAGGAGCCTGACATTTTATGAGTGACTGTGTTAACCCAAGTGACAATTGAAGATCATGGAGCTGCACAGAGGGAGAAGAAAAATAATGGCACAGCTTGCCCTAGGGAAAGTAATTTATTCCAAGAACAATTCTAGAAGATTATACTTAAAATATGCTGTGACTATCCCAAACATGAGATGGTAGATAATTACAGCCAGTAAAGATTAAACAAAAATAAAGTAATACAAGATGGACTTCATTTCTACTTTTATGAGAGTTGTTTGTATCTCTCTTGATATTGTTCCTATAAGCCTCTGAACTTGACCCTATCTTCTGGGATTATGCCTAAAGGCTGGGTCCTCGGCCAAACAAGGCAGACTTGAGACAATTACACCAGGAGGTCAAGCTTCTTTCATAGGAACTTAGCAAGGTTTTTAACCACTTCTCATGAATAGTTTTAAGCAAAATTAAGGCACATAGGCTGTTGGATTCATTTCTTTGAGTAAATCCACTCCACAAAATGTTAAGTAATATATTAGGTGTAAAAACATTGGAGAGATCTGTACTACAGAACCTCAGCATTCTGAACTTTACCCTCTTCTATCTAGTATGTTTCATGAACACATAAATGAAGAGACAGACAGCACGTATAACAATCTTGCCGACACCAGAAAACTACAGTACCTTCTTAGGTATTAATCAGCATTCAAAAAGTTGGCAGAGTCGAAACTGAACAACTCAATGCTTCAGTTTAAGGGAAAAGTTTAACTGCAGGTTAAATAGAACAGATCTGACCAAGCAACAGTTCTTGGGGAAAAAAGACAGAGTTTTAGTTACCTACAAATTCCATATGAACTAGAAGCAACAGGGTTTGTAGAATAAAATATGTATTCACAACCATCTAGGACTGTAATTTCAAAGCTAAAAAAGACCAAGCCTGGCTTAATTAATATTTTTGATTGAACCAACAAAGGAACAATTTAATAAATGAGATAACTAAAAAATAATTTTAAGGTTTTACTAGGCAAAACTGGTCATTCAAAGGGTTGTATCAAGTATTTCTTCACAATTGTGGCTGTAAATATTGGATAGATTGCTTTATAAAGTAGTAAACTCCCCAAAGTTGGCCTTATAAAAGTAAATGGCGACCTACCTTACAAAGAAGCTTTGAGTTGCATGAGGGAAATGGGCCAGTTGACTTCCAATGCTCTCTCCATCTTAGGAGTCACTTGAAAAATTTTTTACCGAGAGATGGTAGAGATGACATCCACAAAAGAAGGAATTTCTTTTTCCAGACCAGAAGGGAATCTGGTGAGCACTCTTCTTCACCCTAGGACAGAGAGAGAGAGAGAGAGAGGGAGAGAGAGAGAGAGAGAGAGAAAACATAGAAGTTAAGTGTGAAGTTACAATGACCTAGATAAAAATCCCAGCTCTTCCACCGTAGAATTGCAAACTTGGAACATGTTAGTTATCTCTCTAAGTCCAAGTCTTCTCGTCTATAAATTGGGAATAATATTATTCACTAGACAAGATGGTGTCCTGGCAGAAGAAGATAAAGAATGTAGCATCTAGCATTAACTAAATGTACAACAGCTAGTGTTCAACGTGAAATCTATGTGTTCAAGCATATGTCAAGGCTGAGTGAGTCCCTGGGGGCAGTTACTTGTCTCTTGTCCTGCCCTTCTGGAGAAAAGTGCATCAAATTGCATTGATTTTGTATGCTGTACATCCTACTATAGATATTTCTTTATTTCTCTCTAAGATTGGCTTAGCTTTTCTCTTTTGCCTCCTATAAAGGCCTTCATCTTGAAAACATAAACACACACAAAGAGACAAACAGAGAGAAAGAGACAGGCAGAGAGACAGAGATTTTTTGAAACCCTGAAATTAATTTTATTTTGGAAATAAATGTGCTAACCAAGCCAAGCCAGTCACAGATAAGCATTTCCCTCAATCGTTTACAATTAAAATTTCCTCAAAACTAAGATTCAGACTATATTTGCAAGGTTGTAAAGCTGTGGTTTCTCTTGGGCACACAGATTTTGCAATTCAGCAAGCTTCAGAGGAATACGTGAAAGTTAATAACACCTTGGATATACTTTTGCATTTCCTTTGCATGAGCATTACATTTTGAAAAACAAGAATCAGCATGTTTGCTAGACAAAAGACAAAATGTTTTAAAATACAGTTTCTGTCAAACATCTCATAAGCCCTTCTGAGATCATTTTCAGAGTGATAAACTTCTCTTAAAACAGAAATATAGTAAGTTCTCTCTAGAAGAGAAAAACTAAATTTCATGTACATTGACACAAACAGCCACAGAGGGGAAGATAAACAACATTGCTATCATGCTAAGCAACTCCATGGATCAACACTCCATTCAACTCCCCTCTCATTACTCAGAGACTGCTTTTGCTGTGGAAAGTGCACACCGTTCTGAAATTCCAGGTAAATGGAATCAAAAGTCATGGCAGAAAGAAAGGACAAGGAAATTGACATGTGTTGGCACTGTGCAAAGCATTGTGTTTTCTATTTTAATCGTCAGGACAAATCTATGAGGTAAGTTGCATTGTCCTCATTATAAAGATAACTTATTTGAGGGCTGCTGAGGTTAAGTGAGTTTTTCAAACCAGGCAGACCTTTCAATATTTCTTTCTCACTGTGGTGGATAAGCGTAAGAAAATGTTCATCCTTAGATTCATTACTAATTTTTTTTTCCTGCTGTTGAAATAATTATTTTACTTTGCATCAAATATCTTTGAGTCTATATAGTCATGTATTTCTCATCCACATTTTCATTTTAAAATCAAGGCTAATGCAATTCCATTCCTAGATATTTACTCAAAGAATTAAAACAGGCACTCAAATAGGTACATGTAACTCATGCTCACAGCGGCACAATTCACAATTGCCAAAAGGTAGAAACAGCCTTAATCTTCATCAACAGATGAATAGATAAACCGACTGTGGATATCTATTCTATTGTGTATGTATCTACAAAATAGAATAATATTCAACCATAAAAAGAAATGAAGTACTGATAACACGCTATGATGTAGCTGTATCTACAAAACATGTTGAATGAAAGAAGCGAAACACAAAACATCACGTATTGTATGATTCCATGTATGTGAAATACTGTATCCAGAATAGATAAATTTATAGAAACGGAACGCAGATTGACAGTGGTCAGGGCTGTGGAGGAGGGAGTAACAAGAAAAAATGCTTGACGGGTAATGGACTTTACTTCGGGGTGATGGAAATGTTTTGGAACCAAATAGAAGTAGGTGATGTTACACTGAATTGTCCACCTTAAAATGGTTGATTTTATGTTTTATAAATTTCATCTAAATGAAATTTAAATCAATTATAAATTGATCTTTAAAGTCAGGACTAATGACATTTCATCCAAGATTGCTGCTGAGGGCTCTCTTCTTTTTTTCTTTTCGAGATGGAGTCTTGCTCTGTCGCCCAGACTGGAATGCAGGAGCGATCTCGGCTCACTGCAACCTCGCCTCCTGGGTTCAGGCGATTCTCCTTCCTCAGGCTCCCTAGAAGCTGAGATTCCAGGTGTGCGGCACAGCGCGTGGATAATTTTTGTATTTTTAGTAGAGATGGAATACACCGCCATGTTGGCCAGCCTGGTATCGAACTCCTGACCACAAGTGACCCATCCGCCTCAGCCTCCCAGGGTGCTGAGATTACAGGAGTGAACCACCGCGCCCAGCAACTGAGGGCATTTTCTTTCTTGAGAAAAGAAATAGTGATGATCAAATTTGTAATTTTCTTGTATTAAATGCCTAGAACTCTACAGTCAACAGATGGCGCTCTAGTTTCAATTGTTAAGGAAGCTCTCTGCCCATTCCCAAGCGAAGGGTTGTTTTCGTCAATGAAAAGAAAATAAACACTTGTGCTTTAACTTTTTTAAGTAGCTAAAAAAAAATAAATAACGCGTCTTAATTCCTTTCAGAAATTACTTTCAACTCAATTATGACGTTAATATTAGACAGCGACTTTTAGAACAGAAGTCACACTTGAAAATATTACGTGGATCAAAACAGTAGTTAGAATTTTAAAAAGCAACAGTTTTACAAGCAGATAGACCTGGATTCTAATTTAAACCCTATCATTGCTCACTGTGCGTCATTGAGCAATTTGCTGAATCTCTTTGAATCTCAGTTTCCTCTTCTGCAAAATTTTAACAATAATACCTACTTCTGAAGGTAGTTTTGATAATTAGAAATAATGTCACGTGCTTTGCAAAACATTTAGTATGTAATAACTACTCAGAAAGATATAGCTATTCTAATTAGTGACAGAGAACATACAAACATACAAGTAGGATTTCTCTGCCTTAGATCATGTGTGTTTAAATGAGTTTGAAGCATCAGAGATCTAGTTGTAAATTCTGAGTCAGCTCAAAATGTCACATGGCTATGCTTTCTCTAAACCAATCATTGAAATGATGCCATATTAATATAGTAGAAAGTTTGTAATATATTTTTAGGTAGAGAGAAAAAAACAGGTTATAAAATGGTAATACAGTGTCATCCCAATTTTGTTTAAAAACAGTATACATCTAGTAGGATATAAACCAAAATGTTAAGGTTAGTTATCTCTGGTTTATGAGACTATAGTTTATTTCTATATTTTTAATACTTTAATGCATTTTAAATATTTTCTATAATAAATAAGTATCATTTTTTCATGACAAAAAGAAATGTCATGTAATAATATGAAGTCAAACATATATCAAATATTGATACTGCAAAAATTTTCTTTTGTGAACCAGTTGAATCCATAGAAGGACCACCCTCAGAGCTCAAACACAGTGCTCCAGGGCCCTACCTGCTGCTTAGAATTCCCCATAGGAGAAAAGAGAAAAAGAAAAACCAAGCCCAGTGATGCTTCTCTGTGCCAGTTTTTTAAGCCAGCATATATAGAAGTATCTAGAAGATATACAAATGATTAGGAAGCAGGAAGTTCAGTCAGCCACATTATTTAGGATCATATCAAACACATCCCTAAAAATTAAAACAAAAACACTGATTTCAGTATTTCTTATTAATCTTAACACATGAGACAAAGCCTTTGTATCAATTCATAATAAATTTAGGAGTATTCGTGAAAAATTTTAAACACAATATATACTTTGACCAACAACCCCACTTCTTGGACTCTGACCTATAGAAAGACACATTTGTGCACCAAGTTTCATGGCCAAGAATTGTACAGGAAAACACTGTTTGTAAGAACAAAGATTTCCACTAAAGGGAAAATGATTTTAACATTATGAAACATTTATTCTATGAAATGCTATGCACCTGCTAAATAGAATGCTATAGACTTCTACATATGGACATGGAATCATCTCCTACACATATTAATTGTAAGAAAAATAAGGAATTCAAGAACTATTTCCCAAAGAACACCCTTTTACGTTTTAATAAATCTACATGTGTGTATACATTTGTATATTTATATATGTAAATACATAGAAATATTGAAAAGGTCTAGAAAGATAAATACCTCATGATTAACAATAATTATGTCTAGGAAAGGTAGTTTTAAAAACTTTGTATTTTCTGAATTGTTTTAATTCCTTCATACACACACATTTCCATTTATAAACTTGAATTCAGTTGAACTCTTGGCAGGGATGGAAGACACGGTGTCCATCTAGCCACAGAGACATAACTGATAGCTCAGACTGGTAGGAGAATCAATTCATTCACTCATTCAACAAACATTTATTGAATATTTACAAGGTGCCAAGACTATGCTAGAAACTGTAGGGGCAAAAATGAACATAGTAAAACACAGTCTCTGTCTTCAAATTTTCCAGGAAGGTATATATAGTTCATAAAAAAAAATCTGCATTTTCACTCGTTCTTTACTTGTATGTTTTTTATAAAGTTAGTAGAAACAATGGTTTCTTAGTGTTGCAGAAAACGCAATAATGAATCACTAACAATGAATCAACAGTGGCTAGAGGAAACGTCTTTATGACTTACATCCTTAAGCTTTGAAGAATTGATTCCGCTCCCACCTCCTAACATATAACCTTCTTCTACCCCTAAGCTCACAGTTGATGCCAAAGTCTCTTTATTGTGAGTTACACGGGGACGTGAGCAGTGATGCAAGCTATGTGGCGTCTAAATCCACTGTTAATCTCTGGGTAAACCAGTATGAATGCAGCAACAGGAAGGACCACAAGATGGCAGACTGGAGATGAGTCATGGAGCCTACAGCAGATGATGAGGTGCTACAGCCAATGGAATCCCGTAGAACCTGCCAACTGAAGAGAGACTGGGAAGGGCTTTACAGTTCTGTTAAATGGAGGGATCAGAGCGAAGAACAATTTTGGCACCAGTCTAGTTCTTGCTCACATTTCTTAGTGTTCTATTTAGTTGTTTTTACCATCTAAAAAAAAAAAAAAGTTCGTCTCTTCTTCCCACCCCAGATATTCATACTCATCAAAATCAACCATACCTTTCTATTTTAGTATGATTGAGTAGTAGAATTTTTAAATTGGACAAGATCTCCCCAAATTTGAGGACGAGGTGCTTCATGCATAGGGAGGAGGCAGAAAGATAGACAGGGACCTGGTGGTACAAAGAAGCACAAGTCCACATTGTCATGAGGAAAGGCCCTTTTCACGGTGTATGGGGACTAGAGTTGAGAAATTATTTTCAGGAGGGTTGTGTGAGTAAGGCCAAAACTGTAATTTCCCAGACATTATACCTGTACATGCAGTGAAACATAGGTAAAGATATTGAGTAATGTGAAAGTGTACATTGGTGCTGCTGTTCTTATTTAAGCAGATAAAAGTATCTACATAACCTATGACCCAGCCATTTCATTCCTGGGCATAGATCTCAAATAAATCCTCACACAGGTTTGTAAGCATATATGCACAAAGATGACGGGGTGGTTTGTAGTGTCCAGCAACTGGAGGTAACCTGGGTGCTCATAATTGGGAGAGTAGATCAGTAACTGATGGAGTGGTTTGTAGTGTCCAGCAACTGGAGGTAACCTGGGTGCTCATAATTGGGAGAGTAGATCAGTAACTGATGGGGTGGTTTGTAGTGTCCAGCAACTGGAGGTAACCTGGGTGCTCATAATTGGGAGAGTAGATCAGTAACTGGTGGCTTACAGATATTTACAGGATCATGCATAAAAGGGCAAATGGCCAAGCAGCACATGTTTTGACCTGCCAACACGGTGTTGACCACGATGCCTCTTGGAGACAGAAGGAACAGACATCTGGGACCTCCAATATTGTCCTATCATACTCTGAGATAGTACACAGCAATCTGGCAGGGCCAACTGTCTGACTCCAGGAAAAGGATATTGAACCTTGAGCTAGGAGGTTTGAAAGCTATGATTGAGGTGGCATTGGCCTCTTTTGAAAAGCAAAAACCCAATAGTGTATTTTGAGAACACTGATAATTTGTTGTTAAGATAACTTACATAAAAAGTCAGCCAAGAGCGGTGGCTCATGCCTGTAATCCTAGCACTTTGGGAGGCTGAGTGGGTGGATTGCCTGAGCTCAGGAGTTCAAGACCAGCATAGACAACATGTTGTAACCGCATCTCTACTAAAATGCAAAAAAAAAATTAGCCTGGAATGGTGACGTGGGCCTGTAGTCCCATCTACTCAGGAGGCTGAGGCATGAGAATCACTTGAACCCAGGGGGCGGAGGTTGCAGTGAGTCGAGATCACACCACTGCACTCTAGCCTGGGCCACAGAGCAAGACTCTGTCAAAAAAAAAAAAAGTCAAAGGCAGCATAATTAATACTGTGTGGTATAGACACAGAGTCAACTTTATTGACCAGAACAGAATAGACATCAGGAAGAGAGTACACCTGTGAAAGACTAAATGTACAAAAATACAGAAGTCTGACATTGCCAAACATTGGTAAAGATTTGAATCAATGGATATTCATAAACGTCTGATGGGAACATAAATCACTTTAATCACTTTGGAAAACAGTTTGACACCTTCATATTTAGTTAAATAGTTTACATGCAAAGACCAAGCAATTCCACTCTTAGGTACCCTAGAAACTAGAACAATTGTTGGACATGTATACCAAGAGAAATGAATAGAACATGTATCACAGTATCCTTTGTATCAGCAAAAATTGAAAAAAAAAAAGAAAAAACTTTCCAATTTCCAACAACAGGAGAGTGACTAAATGAATTACAGTACAGAATAATTATACAGTGGAATATTACACAACCTAAAAATGAATGAACTAAAGCTACTCACAAGCATAGAAATACATTTTGGAAACATAATGTGGAATGAAATAAGTCACAGAAGATGACATACAGCATGATACAAATAGAATGTTCAAAATCAAGCAAAAGTATACAATGTTATTGTTAGAGAAACATTAATTAAAAAGAACTAAACTTCTAAAATTTTAAGAGAATTGCAAGCATAAAATTCAAGAGAGGAGTTAGTTACCACTTAGAGCGGAGGCACAGGCTGGGCTTGGGGACAATTACATTCCTAAAAGGGCTGACTGAATAAAGATCAGTGATGGAGTCACAGATATGCCTTATATAACTTATATAAATGTTATTGTGATTTTTATACATTAATTATTACATTAAAGATTTTAACATATGTATTAAAAGTAAAAAAACAAAATCCAGACATTAATGACAGGATGTATTCAGGCATGTTTAGCAGTTCACTTTTCTCCTGTATTTATTTCCTTTAATACTTCCTTAAATGTACAAGAGTTAAACATTATGCTCTTCAGATTCTTTCTCATAGGAAAGTATTCTGTCAAAGAAGAACAGAGGTAGATTAGGAAAAAAAAGGAAAATCAAAGAACACTTCCAAGTATAATGGGGCCCTGAAGAAACAAGTTTTAATTTGTCACTATGGTAAAGGTAAACTGCAGATGGTAAAGGGAACTTAATTTTCTCTTTACATCACTTTGTCTGATTGAAAAATTCCACATACACACGTTTTAGTCATTCAAACTAGCCCGCCAATTTAAGGGTAGGTTATGAGGGCCTGCCATTTGTAAAATGTTAACTTGCAACAGGATATCTCTGCTAGCCTACAGACAAGAGCATGGGTAGATTTGTGCATTATTGGTTTGTGTCTGCTGCCCATAATTTAATAAAACTTACTTAAAATTCTGAAGGACTATGGAACAAAATGTGCTTGTTTTTGTATAACATAAAATTTAAATTCTCATTTTAAGTACTTAGCCTATTATTTTTTAATGTTTGACACCTTAGACCCTTGTAATTTTGCAAAGACCCCCATAAATTTGGATCAAAAGCAATTCAGCTAACTTTGTATTTTGTGTAAGATCATTCTCAGCCATATATGATCTATTTCTTAGGTCATGTTTTTCCTGAATACCAGACTTCTTTAGTAGATGCTGAGGAATGAAAGCATGATATAAAGAATAAAGGTTTTAGAGTGTTAGGACATGAGTTTGAGTCTGACTTACTTACGAAATAGTTCAAGTTACTTAGCCTTTCTGGGCTTCAATTTACTCATCCGGAAAATGAAGGAAATAATTGCATTAGCCAAGATTTTTTTTTGTGTGTAATTCAATTCAAGTTGTTTGTCAATTCAATTCACGATCACTTAAAAAACAAATTCAGGAACTTCACATTGCTGGAAGTTCAGTAGTCAATGCAATTAGATCTAGAACGTCATAAATCTCTTTTCCCATCTCAACTTTCTGCCTCTCTCCAAATACTCACATTCTTATTCAAGCAAACTCTCATCATTTGGTAGGAAAAACTACTTCTAATTGACCTAGAGTCACATTCTTCCAGCTCAGCCAATTCAGGAGGATTTTTATTTTTTAAAAAAGGATAATTCTCTCACCCAACATCAGGTTGATATTTTTAATGCTCATTTCTAAGCCTATTACTGCTCCAAGAATGATAGGCTGTTATAATTGGTCCACCTGAGATCACATGCTCACCCCTGGGAACAAAGCAGTAGATATACTAATTGACAGACTCACCAGGGCCACTTGTTTTGGACAAGATCCCCACAGCAGGCAGAAGTGGTGTAGAGCTGAAACTCAATTTTCCACTACAGTAGTAATTTCTCTAGCTAGAGTGTTACAATGACTGAAAATTTGGGACACAGCACTTTATATATTGTAGAATACATTACATCTTTGGTTAAGGTGATTGATCAAGTGGGCTCCATCCCTGGGATGCAAGGCTGATTCAACATACGCAAATCAATAAACGTAATCCAGCATATAAACAGAACCAGAGACAAAAAACCACATGATTATCTCAATAGATGCAGAAAAGGCCTTCGACAAAATTCAACAACCCTTCACGCTAAAAACTCTCAATAAGTTCGGTATTGATGGAACGTATCTCAAAATAACAAGAGCTATTTATGACAAACCCACAGCCAATATCATACTGAATGGGCAGAAACTGGAAGCATTCCCTTTGAAAACTGGCACAAGACAGGGATGCCCTCCCTCACCACTCCTATTCAACATAGTGTTGGAAGTTCTGGTAGGGCAATCAGGCAAGAGAAAGAAATAAAGGGTATTCAGTTAGGAAAAGAAGAAATCAAATTGTCCCTGTTTGCAGATGACATGATTGTATATTTAGAAAACCCCATTTTCTCAGCCCAAAATCTCCTTAAGCTGATAAGCAACTTCACCAAAGTCTCAGGATACAAAATTAATGTGCAAAAATCATAAGCATTCTTATACACCAGTAACAGACAAACAGAGAGCCAAATCATGAGTGACCTCCCATTCACAATTGCTTCAAAGAGAATAAAATACCTAGGAATCCAACTTACAAGGGATGTAAAGGACCTCTTCAAGGACAACTACAAACCACTGCTCAGTGAAGTAAAAGAGGACAGAAACAAATGGAGGAACATACAATGCTCATGCATAGGAAGAATCAATATTGTGAAAATGGCCATACTGCCCAAGGTAATTTATAGATTCAATGCCATCCCCATTAAGCTACCAATGACCTTCTTCACAGAATTGAAAAAAACTGCTTTAAAGTTCATATGGAACCAAAAAAGACCCTGCATTGCCAAGACAATCCTAAGCCAAAAGAACAAAGCTGGAGGCATCACGCTATCTGACTTCAAACTATACTACAAGGCTACAGTAACCAAAACAGCATGGTACTGGTACCAAAACAGATATATAGACCAATGGAACAGAATAAAGCCCTCAGAAATAATACCACACATCTACAGCCATCTGATCTTTGACAAACCTGATAAAAACAAGAAATGGGGAAAGGATTCCCTATTTAATAAATGGTGCTGGGAAAATTGGCTAGCCATAAGTAGAAAGCTGAAACTGGATCCTTTCTTTTTCTTTTTTCTTTTTTTTTTTTTTCGAGATGGAGTCTTGCTCTGTTGCCCAGGCTGGAGTGCAGTGGCGTGATCTCGGCTCACTGCAAGCTCCACCTCCTGGGTTCACACTATTCTCCTGCCTGAGCCTCCTGAGTAGCTGGGACTACAGGCACCCACCACCACGCCTGGCTAATTTTTTGTATTTTCAGTAGAGACAGGGTTTCACTGTGTTAGCCAGGATGGTCTCGATCTCTGGACCTCATGATCCGCCCGCCTCGGCCTCCCAAAGTGCTGGGATTACAGGCTTGAGCCACCGCACCCGGCTGGATCCTTTCCTTATTCCTTATACGAAAATTAATTCAAGATGGATTAGAGACTTAAATGTAGACCTAAAACCATAAAAACCCTAGAAGAAAACCTAGTTAATACCATGCAGGACACAGGCATGGGCAAGGACTTCATGACTGAAACACCAAAAGCAATGGCAACAAAAGCCAAAATTGACAAATGGGATCTAATTAAACTAAAGAGCTTCTGCACAGCAAAAGAAACTACCATCAGAGTGAACAGGCAACCTACAGAATGGGAGAAAATTTTTGCAATCTACTCATCTGACAAAGAGCTAATATCCACAACCTATAAAGAACTCAATCAAATTTACAAGAAAAAAAAACAAACAACCCCATCGAAAAGTGGGCAAAGGATATGAACAGACATTTCTCAAAAGAAGACATTCATACAGCCAACAGACACATGAAAAAATGCTCATCATCACTTGCCATCAGAGAAATGCAAATCAAAACCACAATGAGATACCATCTCACACCAGTTAGAATGGTGATCATTAAAAAGTCAGGAAACAACAGGTGCTGGAGAGGATGTGGAGAAATAGGAACACTTTTACACTGTTGGTGGGACTGTAAACTACTTCAACCATTGTGGAAAACAGTGTGGTGATTCCTCAAGGATCTAGAACTAGAAATACCATTTGACCCAGCCATCCCATTACTGGGGATATACCCAAGGGATTATAAGTCATGCTGCTATAAAGACACATGCACACGTATCTTTATTGCGGTACTATTCACAATAGCAAAGACTTGGAATCAACCCAAATGTCCATCAGTGACAGACTGGATTAAGAAAATGTGGCACATATACACCATGGAATACTATGCAGCCATAAAAAAGGATGAGTTTGTGTCCTACGTAGGGACATGGATGAAGCTGGAAACCATCATTCTCAGCAAACTGTCGCAAGAACAGAAAACCAAGTACCGCATGTTCTCACTCATAGGTGGGAACTGAACAATGAGATCACTTGGACACAGGAAGGGGAGCATCACATACCGGGTCCTATTGTGGGGAGGGGGGAGGGGGGAAGGATAGCGTTAGGAGATATACCTAATGTAAATGACAAGTTAATGGGTGCAACACACCAACATTGCACATGTATACATATGTAACAAACCTGCACGTTGTGCACATGTACCCTAGAACTTAAAGTACTAAAAAAAAAATGAAAATACTCAAAGAGAGAACATAAGATCCTATTAAAGTGGGGCATCTGTTCAAAACAAGTCATTTATTGTGTAAAATTGGAAAAACGATTATATATTTACAAAACAAACTATATAAAAATGAAGGAAATAAATGTTAGTTTTGTGTTTAATATAGATTTTTTTTGAGAAATGAAAGTCATCACAAAATCTCCAGTGACTTTAAGTGCCCGCAGTAAACTAAATGTCTCATTTTCTGTCAAGAACTAAATGTGCTCAGGGGTGTGAATATGCCATGATTTCTTAGCTTAATGGGTGGGAAGTAAATGCACTCTTTACTAGGGGGAAAATTTTTTCTAAAGATCATTGCAACATTTATAGAACTACGCACAATCTTATAAAATTGAATGGTTGGAAGTGACCTGCAAAGTTCATCAAATCTTTGCTATGGCTTTAGAATGACAATCAAGAAAATATTAATAACTATCTTGAAATAGATTTTTTAAATGTCTTCCAGGGAGACCCTCTCTGGGGAATCCATGTTTCATACAATAAATCAAGCTCCATCTTCACCTCTTCCCTTCTGGTTGCCAGGAGGTAATTGGATTACACTACAGCTCCCAGGGCAGTGGTTCTCAAACTGGATTATTCATCAGAATCACTTGGGAAACATCATAAAATACAGACTTCCAGTCCCACTCTAGACATACCGAACCAGGGTCCAGGAGTCGGTCCTTTTTAAAAGCCTCCCTGAAGTGTCGGTCTATAGCTACCTTGATCTGTGCACTGGCTTTGGGGAATCACAGAGTTTAGGACTCTAAATAATAATTATATATATATTGTTTATATATAAATATATTTATATTTAAATTTTATATTTGTATTTCATATATATATATATGAAATTCAAGGGATACATATGCAGGTTTGTTACATGGGTATACCGCATGATGATGAGGTTTGTGACATGAATTGTCCCGTCATCTTGGTAACGAGCATAGTATCCAATAAGTGGTTTTTCAGTCTATGCCATGCTCTACCCCTCCCCCTTCTAGTAGTCCCCAGTGTGTATTGTTCTTATCTTTATGTCCATGTGCATTCAGTGTTTAGCTCCCAGTTATCAACGAGAACATGTGGTATTTGGTTTTCTGTTCCTGCATTAGTTTGCTTAGGATAATGGCCTCTAGTTGCATCCATGTTGCTGCCAATGACCTGATTTCTTTCTTTTTTTATGGCTGCATAGTATTCCATGGTGTGTACATCCACATTTACTTTATCCAATCCACCACTGATAGGCACCTATGTTGATTCCATGTCTTTGCTATTGTGGATAGCACTGTGATGAACATGCAAATGCAGGGGTCTTTTTGATAGAATAATTTATTTTCCTTTGGATTTATACCCAGTAATTGCTTTGAGCACTACGGACATTTTGAAGATATTGATTCTTCCAATTCATGAGCATGGAATATTTTTCCATTTATTCGTGTTGTAGGACTAAGGAGGTATTTGATCATGACTCTAAGATGTCATTGTCAAGAGAAATGTATCTCCTATTTTATCAGGTACTGGGAGAGAAACAAGCAAGCTGTTTTTAATTTCTTATTTTTTCTTTTGAGACAGGATCTCACTGTGTGTGTCATCCATGTTGGAGTGCAGTGGTGTGATCACAGCTCACTGCAGCCTCGATCTCCCAAGCTCAAGTGATCCTCCTGCCTCAGCCTCGTGAGTAGCTGGGACTAAATGCATGGGCCCCACACCCAGCTGTTTTTTTTTTTTAAAATTTCTTCAGAAAAGCGAAGTCTCATTGTATTGCTGGGCTGGTCTCAAACTCCTGACTTCAAGAAATCCTCCTGCCTCAGACTCCCAAAGTGCTAAGATTACAGGCATGAACCACCACTCCCAGCTATGTTTTAATATTGGAAGTTCTAACTATATGAAGGAAGCCTGTGACTCTCCACATTTTCTAATTTTACCTGCAGAATATTGATGTTAATATTCTGAATATTGACTATTAAAATATCGATATTGGTATCCAATTCTAAAACCTCTACAGGCGATACATTTTCTGTTACGTGATCTGGATGATTGAAAGTGCTACAAAAAGAGATGGAATTATCAAGAGGAGGAGAAACAATAAGTAGAAAAGCTCCCCTCATTTCATAATAGAGAGAATTTCCTGAGTTTATTAAGAGTGGTTCCATTCTTTCTGAAAAGGTTATCAGTTCACAGCCAAATGGGAAATTATCATGAAGTTATTAAGTACATGATGCTGAACAATTTTAAAGAGATCAAGCCATGTAAAAGGTTTTTTATCCTGCTTTTTTCTGTTTGCATTACATTTTAAACATTTTCCATGCAGTTATAATTCTTCACTTATATGTTGGAATGTACATGGCATATATGCATATGCATATACATGATCTGTATATAAATGCATCAAAATACTAGCATGTTAGCAATAGTGGGATTAACGATAATTTTAACTTTATTCATTTGTGTGTTTTTCAACCTTTCTATAAAGATATATGTAAAGAATTAAAGAAAAACACATGCTTTACAGCTTTTTAAAATAAAGAATAAGATATTTTGCACTTTTTCTCAAGGCTGGTACCTTATACACAGAAAAATAAAGTATGAATCTTTACCTGATAGGGAAAGTTTCCAGGAGAAATTAGGAGGGACCACTTACTATCTATTTCTAATTGGAATTTACATCCAGAATCAGCCCCTTCATTAAGGGAGAGAAACAAGCAAGCTGTTTTCACTTTTATATCCAGAATCCATTTATATCCAGAATCAGCCCCTACATTAATTCTCTTTTAGTAATTTTCTAATATTTCTAATAGGATGTATTACTTTATAAACAAGAAAAACATGATTTTTAAAAAGTTGAAACCACAACCTTTGCATTAGAAGGAACTGTTTCACACTGGATTATTCTGTTACTGGAGATGCAACACCGTTCCCTCTTGCTCTTACTCTGTTATTGTGTCTCTTGGTATGGTTCTTACATTTTGCTTTTTTTTTTTTTTTTTTTTATCATGGAGTTCCTCTTTTTAGAATTTTGGCACAGTTTTACTCTGGTCTGCTCCAGAATGCAAAATTGTGCCCTACATGCAATAGTATCCATTCTCAGCAAAAGCCTAATCAGACAATCTCATAAGAGGGTGAATTCCTACCAATCACTTGCATAGGAGATTAAGAGATAGCACTTGCTTCTTTTTTTTTTCTTTCTTCTTTCTTTCTTTCTTTTTCTTTCTTTTTTTTTTTCAATGAAGTCTCGAATCTCGCTCTGTCGCCCAGGCTGGAGTGCAGTGGCGCGATCTCCGCTCACTGTAACCTCCGTCTCCCAGGGTTCACGTGATTTTCTTGCCTCAACCTCTCAAGTAGCTGGGCTTATAGGCTCGTGCCACCATGCCCAGTATAATTTTTGTATTTTTAGTAGAGACGGGATTTCACCATCTTGGCCAGGCTGATCTTGAACTCCTGACCTCAGGTGATCTGCCCACCTCAGCCTCCCAAAGTGCTGGGATTACAGGCGTGAGCCACCACGCCCAGCCCTAGAGATAGCACTTATTTCTGATAGCCAAGCAACAGCCTTAATAGATCTAATCATGGCGCTCAATGAGCTAATTGCTTTGAGTTCTACTACTGGAAACACTTCAATATGCTGAGATTCAATGAGTGTCCAGGTAAGACATGGCTGATGAGAAGTACTTATTACCACATCCAAATGGACGAGATATGGTTTCATCATCATCACCACCACTACCATCTGTTTTGCACATTGCTACATCTCAAGTGCAAAGAAGAGACACTCAATGATTTCCTGCAAAGACTCACCTGGCAAGTAATATACATTAATATGAACCATCTCCCACCCATCTTCATGAAAACAATTGATATAATATTTGACTAACTATCTTTCTCATATAATTCATTTACTTGTTCCAACACTTTTAAAGTATCTACTCTGGCACTTACCAGCTAATTAGGGAGGGAAAGGGAGAACAAGACAAAGATAACCAGGATAGGCAAATTGTGATGCAAGAATAGACCAGTTAGTACGTATTTCAGCTGTTTAGCAAAGGAATTGACTGTCCCAAGTATTAGCAAGGGAATTGATTGGCCCAAGTAAGACCCACCATTGTTGACTCCTTGAGCAGCTGGGACCATTCACTCCTCTGTGCCTTCAGCTCAGCCTCCCGTGCCATGGCAGGGGAGAAGCCCTTCAAGCAGCTTCATAACAAAGAGTCAGTGTTTGGTTTATCTAAGGGCAACATCCTACCACAATTCCAGTGATAATAGACCACACAAGAGTGAGAAGCAGCTTCCTGTGCTAGACAAAACCAAGTTCCTGATACCTGATCACATCTGCATGAGTGAACTGACAAAGGTTCCTTGCTTGGCCAAACTTGAAGCAGGCCTTTGAACCTTCTCCTAGGCCCATCTGTGCACTTCCTTGTAAAATACAGTGTTAGCAAAGAGCCTGCTTAAGTCAGCTTAGCAAGACTCTCCCCATCCTCAGTATCTGATCACCCTTGATATCTGATCAAGTTCCGCATCCTCCACCATCCCTCGGGTGATGTTTGATCACCCTGGCCTGTCTTCAGGAAGAATCCTGTTAGGTCGGTTTAGTCAGAATCCCCCTTACCCTGATGTTTCCCCTAGTAACTGTCCATCCACTACCCCACACCCTGCTCTATGGCTATAAATTCCCATTTGCCCATGCTGTATTCAGAACTGAATCCAATCTCTTCCAGTGCAAGACATCTTTGCAGTGCTCCCTGTACCTACCTCAATTCTCCTAATAAAGGTTTTCTTCCCATGCTTTAACAAGTATCATTGATTTTTTTTTTCTTTAACAGAACTCATCAAGACAATTAGAAGGCACTTACAACTCAATGCTAATCCAATCTTCTTCCTGTTGGTGAACAAAGTATGGTGGGCATTTTCTCACGGATTTTTGAAGCATGTGAATCTAAGGATGGAAATGGATTCCTGTATGTGGTGTATGCCTCTCAGGAGACATTTGGAATAAAATAGTCTGTGTAAGGTCAGAAAAATGCATCTATTCCAGAATTTCTGAAACCTTTACTAAGGAAAAAAGGAATGTTACCAACAGTTCATCTAATCACAGATCATCCAAACAGAGGTATTCTCACCTAGGGGTTTTGGGAAGATGTTTTTGTATTTTCAAACAGAGAAAAAGCTCTAAATGAGCACATTCAGCTTTGGATACTACATTATTTAACTTAGACTATCTTGTTTTCAAATTTTATGAGCTTAAAAGTAAAATACTTGGCATTCTAAGTCACAAAAACATAAAAAAGAAGAAGAGAAAGTAATTAATGAGGATTAAGGACATCTGGCATGGTTTTCTGTTGGAGATGAAATTTAAATTAAGTCTCACAAAAAGGGTGAGACTCGGACAAGTAGAAATGAGAAAGATAAAATTGCATGCCAGGGAATGCAGTAAGTAAAACTTTGATATCATAAATTTTCACACTCTATTCAATAAACTATAAGAGAAGCATAAGGAGATAAGTTTGGATTCATGGATAGTACCTTGGGAGAATTTTGCTTTAATTTTTATTTTATTCATGTTTTATGAATATGAAACATTTTAAGCTTATAAAGAAATCCAGAAGGTATAGTATTGATAGTATAACAGGATGACTATAGTCAATAATAACTTAATAGTACATTTTAAATTACAAGGGTATAATTGGATTGTTGGTGACTCAAGGGATAAATGCCTGAGGGGATGAACACCTCATTTCCATGATGCGATTATTAAGCGTTGCATGCCTGTATCAAAACATCTCATGTACCCCATAAATACATACACCTACTATGTACCCATAATGGTTTTTTTTTTAATTTAAAATAAAGATACACAACAGAAAGCTATGCGTCTATCACAGACTTTAAATAGATGTTAAAATTTGGCGTCTGTGCCTGAGCTGGACATTTTAGGCTGGAGGCAGGCAGTAGATTGAGGGAATAACAACACCACGGGGCCAGCATGAAGTGTTTTATTAGACTCTGAACTACACTTAGAGATTGGGAGCGAGGGAAAAGAGATGTATAACAATTTTCCCAGTTAATTGTTTTTAACACTGTATCATTCTTAAATACTGGTACATAATGGAGATAAGTAAAAGACTGATACAAACTTTTAAGTTAAAATATAAACTATCAAAGAAAACTTTTACATGCTGCATCTACACAAGGACTACACTCCCAGAGCCCACACTAGACCCTCCTCATAGGAATACACCTATTTCTCTCTTTTGCTGTTAGATAGACTTCTGTGGAGAAAATATGAGATGTTCTCTTTCGAGTCATAAGGACTCACTGAAGTAGTACCTGTTATATGGAGCTTGGCATTCTAAATACTCAAATTATACTGTTTGCAACTTAAATTGAGTGTTATCCCATTAATCCATTAAATAAGAATGGGCAGAAACCATGGGAACCTTCCGGAGTGTTTCTCTGGAGGCAAGAGAAGATTTCCCCCGCTGAATAAAATATAAAAGAATGGCAGAAATAAAAATGCTGCATTTTGATTTTGTCATGAGTCATATGTGTTCAATTTATCAGTTACTTCCATGAAGTTTCAAGTGAGCAGTGCTAACCCTAACCCTTGTTCTTCTCCCTCCCAGAGGAGGGCTCAAGTCTCCAGGATGACATGAAGGGCAAGGAGGGAAATGCAGGCAGTGGGCTGCTCAGATTGCTCCATTCCTGGGCTGGCTTACGCATGGCACCAGGCAGTCCAGCCTGAGTCTCTGTCTGCTCTTCTACAGTGTCCTCCAGACCCTACTGTCAACCATGCAAAACAGATTATACCACGAGAAAACACAGTCACTGTTATGGACGGAGTGTTTATGTCTCCACCTCCACTTCCCCAGTTCATATGTTGAAGCCTTCACCTCCAGTGTGATGGTAGCAAAAAATGGGGTCTTTGGGAGGTAATTAGGTTTAGTGGAGGTCATGAGGAATTAATGTCCCCATAAGAAGAAGAGACATCAGAGCTTCCTCTCTCACCATGTGAGGACACAGCAAGAGGACAGCTGTCTGTAAACCAGGAAGAGCTTTCCTCAGAAATTGAATCAGCCAGTATCTTGAGTTGGGCTTTCCAGCCTCCGGACTGTGAGAAATCAATGTCTGTTGTTTCAGCCATCCAGTCTAGGGTATTTTGTGATAGTAGCCCAAGCTAAGACAGTCACATCATTTATTAATGATGAAAGAGCCCCAGAAGTTTTCTGACTCTCAGTCTTTGATTTACAGGGATCGTAGTGTAACAATTAAGATTATGAGATCTAGTGCCTGAGTTCAAAGACCCAGCTCTGCTACTTACTCTGTGCCTCAATATCTCCTTTGTAAAATGGATATACTTTGTCACTTAGAGAACTGCTGTGAGAATTGGACAATACATAGAGTATATTCAGAAGAGTGCTTGACATTATGTGCTCAGTGCTGGTTTTATTATATATTTGTATAAAACCCAAGAACCATTCTAGTCTGTATTTCTTGTTTTGTATCCTCACAAATTCCTACCCAGTCTCATCCCCTTGGCAGGCTTATCAATTTATCTACATTCCTGTCCAAATTAGGCATATACCTCCACCTCCCCACATTTCCAAGACCTTGTCATTTGTTGTTGGGGTGGTCTGATGGTCTAAATTACCTTATTTGGTGCCCTTGCTGTCCTTCTGGTGATAACTCTAATAGTAATTGATTGTCTACCAAGCATGCATAAAACATATCTAGAAGGTTTACAGCTAAAAATATTAACCTTGTTCTGTGTATTTTCTCTTGCACTAATACCCCCTAGTCAACACTGAAACTGCCAAAAGTTTATTAATGTGAACTGCCAACCTCAGTGCCAGCTGCAGTTTCCCTTCTAAGAGGCATTTTTCCAGGACTTTTACCTCTAAGATGATCCAATGGGGAGAAGAGAGAGACAGCGGAGGAGCAATTTTAAAAGAGCTATACAGACAGGAAGGCTTGGATGGGTGAGAAATAAGAATCTAATGCTGTATTATACAAAGAATGAAGAGAATGACTGTCTTGGAGCAGGGTTCACACTCGTTTCTTGTGGACATTCCTGCCATGTAACAATCCTGGATATTTAGAAGGGCCCTCACCCCTTAATAGACAAGACAAAAGCAGGGGAAGTCTAATGAGAAAATCTTGCATCCTGATAAAGGTGATGAAATTTATCAGGGGAACTGAATTCGTGGGGAACTTCCTCGTGTGAAGGAGATATATATTCAGTTTCTGTGGTCAAATTTATTGAAAAATGAAAAAAAAAAAACCATCCACTCTATCTTAAAGAAGCCTATTTGTGTTGAATTAATTTCTCTGTAAATTTCACTGTTTTTGCCTATTTGGGGATACAGCACAGTCTCTCTGAGAGACTGGATCTTCTTAATTTAAATTCAAACATACTAATTTCATTATATATTATATATATCATTATTTTGCTCCCAAAGTTCCTACATGGGCCTGAGAAGAACAGAGAAAAGTCAAGCCTGATTGTATACACTCTGCATCATCCATGCAGAACAAATAATTGAAGCCATGAGAATAACTGAAATCTTGGAAAAGAGGGTAAAAGTGGAGAAGATCAAGTCTTCAAGGGCAAAGTCTTAAGAACCCCCAAATGTTCTTGCATTTGAGAAAGAGGTTCTTACAATGAGAAAGAGGTGCTCTCCTAGATGAGAGACTAATTAACCAAAGATGTGGAGAACAAGAAAGAATTGGAGCTGGGCACAGTCACTCACGCCTATAATTCCATCCCTTTGGGAGGCTGAGGTGGGTGGATCACTTGAGCTCAGGGGTTCAAGGCCACTCTGGGCAACATGGTGAAACCTTGTCTCTGCCAGAAATACAAAAAAAAAAAAAAAAAAAAAAAAAAAAATTAGCTGGGTGTGGTAACATGCATCTGTGATCCCAGCTACTTGGGAGGCAGAGGAGGAAGGATAGCTTGAGCTTGCGGGGAGGGGTTGCAGTGAGCCAAGATTGTGCCACTGCACTCCAGCCTGGGCAGCAGAGTGAGACCCCATCTCAAAGAAAAAAAAAAAAAAAAGAATTGGAAGAAAAAATGTCAAGTAAGAAGGGCCTGGCCAATCAAGTTGATTGAGGCAAAAAGAAAAGGGAGTTGAGAAAAATCTTCTGGATTTACCTATTGGGAAGCTCTTGTGATCCTCAAAGAAGCAGTTTCAATGAAGTGCTGGAAGGAGAGACTCCATTACAAGAAGCTGAAGAGGGTGAGACTATTCTGGTTCCATGGAATAAAAAGACAGCTGTGGACATAGATCTATGGGCTCTGCTCATAGATCCTGCCTTCGTCATTCATGGAGCTGCAAGTACTGTGGTCCTTCACCCAGACTCATTCAGTCCAGCTCCTCTGGTGAGCCATCCCTCACCCAGGAAACAAGCACACTGGGATTTTCTGGAAAAGGTTCTGGCATTGGTTGTGGGATCCATCCAGGTTTCCAGGATTCCATCAGCACATTTGCACTGAGCTGTGGCCTTCTCTCCACCTCCCATCCTTTTGGCTCCCACACTGTTACTAGGCTTCAGTTTTGACTTTTGGATTGGCATTGTTATTTACCCACGGGTAGAAGAACACGCCCTGAATCCTAACACCTCCTGTCTTGGAAACTGGCTCGCTGACTAGCCTTTGCAGAACCCTCTCCAAGAGTCTGAATTCTGTTCATAAGCCCTAGCGGGGAGTCATGGTCCTAAACGACTAACTGCATAGAAGGAAGATACTGTGACCCACATGACTTCAGCTTTTATCACCATTTCCTAGAATTTCTTGCCACCTGCCCAAACCACAGGATTGCCCTTACATGGAGATAAGTCATCATTTCTGTTGCATACAGTGTATTAATGTAAAAGAATCCTCTGCCTTCTCCTGACTAACATGATCTGTCACCAGTAGCTGTACCACTCTGGATGGCCTGCAGTTCCTTGGCTTGTGTTCTAGCTTATGAAATGTTCCTTCCAAGCTTTTCCCTTTATGGAGCTAGTTTGAACACTACTCTCTGGCCTTAAACCCCACCCTACTTCCAAGACACATAAAAACATGCACATGCAAAGGTAAAGATGCGTACACACACATACAACCTTTGGTTTTAGATGATTCTTTCATTCCTATGGATCCCATAGCTTGGTAGAGTCATGGATCTCCCAAAACTCCACCATCTAGGCAAAACCCCAACTATAGTCTCCCTAATCCCCCAGGCTGCGTAGGGAGAATCAGATATAGCATTAGTTTATATCAATAGGAACCTACTGTCTAGATAAAGGGAAGCAAGAATCTCACTGTAATTGATACTGGGAAAAGACACAACCAAGCACTGAATTAAATTTGGATAAGTTCATTTTAACTTTGGTGTCAATTCTTACAAAGTTCTAGCAATGATAAGACAAGAAGTCTGACAAACCTAACATCTTAATTAGAAATAAAGCCAACAAACGTAAGAAAAAAGCTCAACATTACTGATCATTAGAGAAATGCAAATCAAAACCACAGTGAGATAACATCGCACACCAGTCAGAATGGCAATTATTGAAAAGTCAAGAAACAACAGATGCTGGCGAGGATGTGAACAAAAAGGAAGGCTTTTACATTGTTGGTGGGAATATAAATTAGTTCAACCATTGTGGGAGACAGTGTAGTGATTCCTTAACAATCTAGAAAAGGAAATAACATTTGACCTGGCAATCCCATTACCTATATCCCATTATATATTTTACATATATATATATATATATATATATATAAAATTCTATTATAAAGATACATGCATGTATATGTTCATGGCAGCACTATTCACAATAGCAAAGACATGGAATTAACCCAATGCCCATCAATGATAGACTGAGTAAAGAAAATGTGATATATATACACTGTGGACTACGATGAAGCCATAAAAAAGAACGAGATCTTGTCCTTTTCAGGCACATGGATGGAGCTGGAAGCCATTATCTTCAGCAAACTAACAGAGGAACAGAAAACCAAACACTGCATGGTCTCACCTGTAAGTGCAATCTGAACAATGAGAACACACGGACACAAGGAGGGGAACCACATACACAGGGGCCTGTAGTGGGGTGGGAGGACCGAGAGCATCCAGATAAAGAGCTAATGCATGCGGGGCTTAATACCTAGGTGATGGGTTGATAGGTGCAGCAAACCACCATGGCACACGTTTACCTACGTAACAAACCTGCATGTCCTGCAGATGTATCACAGAACTTAAAATAAAATAAAATAAAATAAAATAAAAATTTCAAAAAATAAATAATTTTGATGTACATCTATTTTTAAACTAGACTTTTTTTTTTTTTTTAACTGTGGAGTCTGGTTGACAAGGAGTGTGGCCAATATACTTCAAAAGCAATCAGAAATACAGTTCTTAGGATCCACTGATCTCTAACATTGCTTTTAGGTCTTACAGCCCGAGACCCTGAAAAAATAAGATTTTTCTAATATTATTCAGAAGTTTCCAGTTCAAATTTTCCTGTATTGTTTCCTCTTTCCAATAGTTGATGCCTCTGGCAGCACTTCCGAGAATCTCTTTCCTGCATCAGAGAATATCTTTTGAAAGACAGTAAATGACTAAATTAGTGAGATGATGGGTTAATAAGCTGATAGTCTCATACAATTTCTGTGGCAGGTTAAATGTGATGAGGGCTCAATGTTGGATCAAATTTCAATCAGGAATCAAATGAGGGGTAATTTAGCAAAAAAGAAAAAATCACCCTTTTTAGTAAGTCTGTAACTAGCACTTTCATTATGTTACATGTTGTGGTAGGCACAATAATGCCCCCACCCACCCCAAATGTCCACATCCAATTCCCAGAAGTTGTGAATACGCTATCTCAGATGGCAAAGGGGACTTGCAGATGTGATTAAGTTTATAGACCTTGATATGGGGAAAGTATCCCAGATTATGCACACAGGCCCAATCTAATCATAAAAATCATTTAAGTTGAAGAGTCTTTCCCAGCTGTGTTCAGACAGAGATTGAATAACTGAAGAAAGGTCAGAGAGATGCAACAGTGCTAGCTTTGAAGATGAAGGAAAGGGACATGAGTCAAGAAATATGGGTGCTTTCTAGAAGTTGGAAAAGACAAAGAAGCAGCTTTCCCCCTAGACATCATTGAGAAACACAGTCCCACTGATGCTCACTGCTGCCTTGATTTTAGCCCAGTGAGGCTTGTGTTGGACTCCTGACCTACTGACACTGTAAGATGATAAATTTCTATTGCTTAATCCACTAATTTGTGGTAATTAGTTGTATCCACAATAGAAAACTAATACATATATTGAAAATATATATATGTGTGTGTATATATATATATATTTTTTAACTTATAGTCTGCTCTCCAATACAAATTCTGCCCAGAGGACTAACACCTTGCAAACTCTGTGTATAAATACCTTTTAAAATTTTACTAACAATTACATGTTTCATTTACATAGTGTGTATCATGTAAGATAAACAGGCTATGGGTGAATATTCCCATTTAATAGATGAGGAAACTGAGCTTTAGACTGTAAAGCGTCTTACTCAAAGTTGCAGAATTGGTAAGAGAGTGGTTGGGATAGAATGTCGATTCTTGTCTTTTGACTCTTTCGATCTTTTTCCATAGCACCAACTCTGTCTCTAGCATTATTTCATGTGTTCCTCATACCAGCAGTTTAGGCAGAAGAAACAGATACAGATACCATTGTTTTTATTTTATGGATGCAAACTTGTAGAGGAATTAAGTGATCAGTAGTGAAACCAGGACCAGAACTCCTCACATTTAACTTGTAATCTAGGGCTCTTTCTGATTTGTACCGCCACCTATAAAATATGGTGTGTATGCCTAGGTTTAACACGTGCAGGGCATTTAAAGGAGAGAACATATTGTTTAAATAAAAACAAACTTGACTTAGTAGTCACTTATAACAAGTTAGCTAACGTCCTTGAATCTTAGTTTTCTCATTTGTAAAATACAAATAGTATACCAGCTTGATACAATTGTTGAAAGGATTTGTTCAATTTTCAACAATAATGAGAAAGTTCCATTTAAACACAGCTCCTGGCATATATGAATATGTAAGCACATTGTGTCAGGGTATCATGTCAATTTCATGACAGCTTTATGTTCCTCCTCACAGACAAACAGAACCCACATTTTTAATCTGTCAAAAGTCACTAAATATTGGCTCCAATCAAGCTAATAAATCCAACCAAAGAAAGAGGTACGGGGAAAACAAGATGTTCCCTACATTATCATGGATGAATCTGTAATGGTCCCTTTGCTTTCTTGAGTCCAAAAGGAAAACTTACATGAATGTGAAGGATTTAGTCTTCTGGACTTCTGACAATTAGAGACACAAGAAAAAGTGAGTTTTAACTTCAGTGAACCTTTCCAAGAGAAACAGCAATCATGTTCAAGTCTGTTCCATTTGTATGGTCTCTATCAAATCAAAGTTAACAGGAACAGAGAGCCCCCAACTTGAACAGGGAGCTCCTAAAATGCTAGGAAAATCCATTTTCCACAGTCATTTAAAAATACAGTACTGCTTGACATAACTCTACAAGGAACTTCTGTGGCTCAGCACAAATCTACTCTCTTGAGATAAATACAACATTCTATAAGTAAAAACCTCTTTTTTAAAAAAGAAAATGACTAATTAGCGATGGGACTGTAGATTGTGTTTCACTATGATATAAGTTCTGATTATTTGGGGTATTTTTATATTCTTATAATGAAGACTGCTAATACTATCTTATCTAAAGTAATTTTGAAGAAATACATATTTCTTTACCCAAAATAATTCTTCATAGACACTGTCATTTTGGATAATAAAAAGCAAATAAAACATCTTATAAAGAACTATTTAAACATTTATTATTTATTACTCTATGATTTTCCTTTGTGATATAAATTAAAGGGAGATTAGGAATATATGGAATATTTTAGTTCTTTGAGTATAGGGATCATGAAATCCAGCTAATGCTTTTTCTTCCCACTAAACATTGAAAATGGGTTATCAAAATAGACACGCTGATCATGTCTACCAACCACTTCTCAAGTCCTTGTATCCTTATGATATATATTGAATATGTATTCTTATATCCTATTGAGTAATCAGAAAATGTCATAAGTAAACCTGCATAACTGAAATGAACTCATCATATAATCAAGGACTCTCAGAATAAGATAGAAATGTCAGCTCTCATGGGCTTCTTCACTTGGGCATCCTAAAAGTGATTTTAATTCAACATCTCCCAAACAGAACTCAACATCCCCTTCTACCCTTCTCCAACCTACTCTTCCTCTAGGTTTTCCATTCTGAATGGCAGCAGCCCCGCCTCCCACCTCTGCACCCTGGTTGTGAGTCTAGGAATTGGTTGCTTTTCCCCCTCCCTCCTCACAATCAGCAAGTTGCTACCTCTTGACAGTCACTCCTTAAATATCCCTTGACCTCAGTGAGAATACCACCACCTAAGTCTATGCATGCAACCTCTGTGACCTGGATACCGGAAATGATTTCTTAGCTAATCTCCTGCTCTGCTATCATTTCTTTCCTCCCCATTGACACCTAGTTTCTTAAATATCACTCATGAGACTCCTGTGCTCAAAACTGTTCTTTTGCATCTCACTGCTTATAAGATGAAGACCATACACCTTAGCATGGAGTAAAATATTAGGTTGGTGTAAAAGTAATTGTGGTTTTTGCCATTACTTTCAATAAAACCTTCCTCACTTAGATCCTAAAAAAAACCCTTATATTTTGCTGGTTGTGCATAAGTGCCCTGAACTTGGCCATTCTGAACTCTTGGAAGTTTGCTTCAAATATGACATGCTCCTTCACAACTCTGCACCTGCACATCTACTGTCTTTACCAACTAAATTAGCTCCCCCAAGTCATCTGCCAATAAACTCCTGCTTGTTCTTTAAAAGGCTCTCTTCATCTGCTCTTTCCTAAGAACCCTGCTTTGCTCCAAGAGGCACTCCTTTCTCTCCCTGTACAGCATCCATTATGCTGACTTTACTTGTCTATCTCCCTCATTAAATGATAAGCTCTTTACGGGCTTCTTGTTCATAATCGCTTTCTGATGAATGAATGGTTCTAGGCTAACATTTTCCCTTGTCAAATGAGGTAATTTAGCTCCAAAGAGGTTGAGCAACTTGCCCAAGGCCACATAGCTGAATAACAGACAAGCCACCCAGGCAGACACCACAGGTCTCCAGATGCCAGCCTAGTAATTGCCGTCTGCATCCAGATGCTTTCATATTTGGCACAGTCATGACTTACAGCAACATCTTTCCCTGAGTCTTCTATGTTTATTAGTGAACTATTACTGTTGAATCAACTTTTTCTTTCACCAATGCCTTGATTTTCCCTTGGGAAACTGCCTCTTACATATTCTCAGTGCCATAATTAAAACAGGGCCGGCTCCACATCCGTACTTCAGAAAAAGATAAGTGACACAGAGCTGCCCAATGGGAGTGCTATGTCCCCTGAGTGAATCAGAGACAATGAGTGTCAGCCCAGTACTTGAGAAAGAAAAACTCTCTTTCCACTGGGCTATGAAGCTGAACTGAGAGAACAGACTCAGAAAGAAGTCAAAAGACTAAAAGACAGAGTTGAGAGATTTCTGAGGAAATGGTTTGAACACCTCCAGCCAGTCATTTCATATGCCAATATGGGGCAGCTTTGTCATGTGTTGACTTGGCTAAGCTACACTCTATCTCTCAGAATCCCCTTTGCTATAAATGTCTGAATAGAGTGTAACACAAAGGACATTTTGCATGGGATTCAGAAGGTGGAGGTGAAGGCAGCCATTTTGTTTTTATGCCTGAAAAGGCTGGGCAGGGGCACCAGATTCCGCTGCAGTGCATGTGCTTTGTCAGTTATCTGCTGACTTTCCTTGGTTGTTGTGAGGCAACCTTCCCTCAGATTCTCTCACACTTTCACTGGCTCCTGGGCCAAGTACATGTTTAGCTTCATGACAAAGGGTGCCATCTTTCCTTCTGCAGGAAGGAGTTGACATGGTCTGGAGATGGTTAGAGACAGACCAGGTTCCAGTCCATCCTCAGAGGTCAGGTTCATGTTTTTACTTTCATATATATATATATATATATATATATATATATATATACACACACACACACACACACACACACACGTATACATATGTATATACATACATACTCATTAACCAGCTTTCAAAATCGCATAGATCTAATTCTTGTAATAAATCTCTTAGTGTGTGTGTATGTGTGTGTGTGTGCACGCGCATGCACGCACAGACACCTTTGATCGATTGAGCCTTTCTCTGATTGGACCCCAGCTGATACACAATATTATCACTAGTCTTTTTCATTACACAGTTAATGTTTAAGTCAGTATGGTTTAAGTTTAAATTTAAGCCAGATGGAATTTGGTTTCTGTCACTTGCCACTAAAAAATGATTAATGTGCAGGATTATCATATCTTGACTAAGCAACTTGATATCCTGAGGGCAAGATCTGTGCTTCGCTTCTCCTTAAATCCCCAACATGCAGCAAATGCCAGATACATAGTAGGCACTCGACAGACACATGCTGAATGAACTAACAAAAGGCCACAGAATAAAAATGTTCTCCAGGGGACCCAGAATTGAAGCCTCGCACAATGTGAATCATGTGGAAGATGAAAAGCAAGATGAGAGGAACCCCATGCCTCTGCAGAAAGCCATGAAGATCCTGGGTCTGAGGAGCAGCTGGGCCTCCCACCTGGCCGCCTGGAGGAAGGGGCAGCACATGCCTGACATCTCACGTTCACCAAGAGCACAACAGGTGTCCCGGGGCCAGTCAGCCCTCGCACGGAAACGAGCTTCCTGTCATTGCCGACAGGGATTCACTAGATGTACATAACAGAAGTGGCGCAGGAAGGCACTTTTTCAATAGAAAATTTGAAAGCATATCAGGTTCCTAGAAAAGGAAGCTTCTGAGAAAGGTGATTTCACAGTAAGAAACCCCATGAATCATTAAAAGGATTTATATGAGATAAAACATAAATGTGAATCATTCTTTGTGCTTGTCTAGAACATTTTAACAGAGCCTAAGGAAGTAAGTGGTTCATGGGAACCACAAAGACAAAAATTTCTCAACAGAAACCTTCCCAATGGTTTGACTGATATTCAGCATAAGTGAATCAGGCAATGAGCCAATTTATTTCCAAGAAGAAGCCTTCACAGAGAAAAAGATGTGGCAAACACATTGAACACTGAATCAAAATGGCAGAGGGCAGGCTAATCATGACCCCCAAAGATATCCAAGATCTAATCCTGGAACCTGTGAATGTTACCTTATATAGAGAAAGCACATTTGAAGATGTGATTAAATTAAGGCTGTTGAGATGGGAAGTGTGTCCTGGATTATCCAAGTGGACCCTAAATGCAATCAAAAGTGTACTTGTAAGAAGAAACAAGACGTAGATTTGACCATGGAGGAGATGGTGATGTAAAGAAGAAGTCAAGAGATATTTGAAGATTCTGGCCTTGACAATGAAGTAAGGGGTCATGAGTCAAGAAATGCTATTCTAGAAGGTAGAAAAAAACATAAGGAAAAGGATTCTTCCTGGAGCCTCTGCTGGTGGTGGAGTGGATGGGGGCACATGGTCCTGCCAACACCTTTGTTTTACCCTCTTAAAACCTATGTTGTACTTATACCCTCCCCACCCCCGAGAAATGTAAGAGAACAAAGTGTACCATTTTAAGTCATCATGTTTGTGATGATTGGCTACAGCAACCATAGGAACCTCATGTTAGGGACCTAGCCCCAGAGCCACAGCTTGCTGGATGTAGAAAAGAGGGAACAGTGCTGAACATGGGCCTACTGTAAGCAGGATGCTGCAAAGACCAAAGACTTACAGAGAAGACTCCAAGCTGGCTTCACACCCCAAAGGGTACCCTTCTGAGATATAGAATAATCGGCAGTCCCCCATCCCTGCCCCAGAAGAAACCTCTTTTCTCTACATCAAGCATAAGAAAAATGCTTGATGGATTTCCTGGATCCACAACCATCTACTCTCCTAAATTTTTTTCTGATAACCTTGGTATCTGTCCCATTTACTCATCCCTTCCTTTCATCTCTATGCTTGGCTCCTTCTAATCGATATTTCACTTAGCCTGAAGGTTTCTTTTCCTGGTTTGACTTTGGTATACTGTCTTTAGGGTTCTACCGGTTCAATGTCTCATATCCCATTGGCCTGAGCAGCTCCTCTTCCATATTCAACCCTGGTTCATGAAATCCCATCTGGAATTCAGCTCACCTTAGTTTTTTATGAAGAAGGTGTAGTGGAACAGAAAAAAACACTGGCTCTGGAGCCAGAGAAAGACAAGATTTTGGAAGCTGGCTCCACCTCTTGCTGATGTGGATCCTTAGCTTCTTCAAAGCTTATTTTTCTAACCTATAAACTGGAGATAATACTTTCTTCATTAGGTTGCTGTGAAGATTAGAGATAATGTATAGAAATTGAGTATCCTTCTCAACACATATTAAATGCTCAATAAAAATCTGTTATTATAATCATAAATCAAGTAAGTGGTTACTATTATACTTTCAGTTGAGAGTGTCTTTCCTGTGACTGTGGTCTCTGCAACACAGCCCCTCCCCTGAATCTACCTCCCCTAAGTGGCAGTCTCCTCTTAGGCAACTTGAGTACAATCCTTTTTTTTCCCCTGCTAGGAGAAGCCCAAGCTCTGTATTAGTGAATCATAATAGAAGTAAAAATCCAATTCAGGTTTCTTGTCTGACCATCTGGGTTTCTAAGAGGACAGAATGTGAAGTCAGACATTCTGGATTCAAATCCTAGTTCTGTTCCTACTTTCTAGTTACGGTACCTTGGACACATTATTTATCTTCTTTGTGCTTCAGATATCCCATTGTGAAATGGAGATAATAATAGTGACCAGCAACATAATAGAAAATTGTGGGAAGCAGTTGAACAGACACTTCAAAAGATAATATATGCAAACGGCACAAAAAGTAAAGAAAAATACTCACATCATCGATCATCAGTTCAAAACACAATGAAATACCACTACATACTCAGCAGAATAGCTAAATGAATATGACTAAGTTTTGGTGGAAAATGGGAACAATTGAGATTCCTCTACACTGCAAATGAGTACACGACCATCCTGAGACCTGGCAAGAGGGTTCATTCTAGACCTGGTCTTACCTTACCTCATAAAGTAAGGAGCCCATGGAGCCAAATGAACATGGCAGCTAAGAACAGATGCTCCTCCTTCCCTGGACTATAGAACAAAACCAGGACTCCAGAATGTCCTGTCTAATTAGGCCTCTTCCCTAGACCTATTTTTTAAAAGCAGATGACATTGCTGGTATGTGTAAATCTTAGTCCAAGGGGTGGCCAAAGAAGGGTGGCATGGACAGAGCCTTCATATGCATATTTGGCTGGTTGCAGTGTAAGACATAAAAAAGAGTGGAAAAGAAGAAAAGCCAGTCCTGCACTGGGGTAGAAAGGATGGCTGTCCCCATGCTGTGCTGCCACTGACAATAACTAGCACAATCACCATGAACAATGGTTTGATAGGATCTACTAAAGCTGAACATAAATATACCACACAACCCAGCAATCTCACTAGATATATAACCAATAAAAGTAAATATCACACTTTGGGAGGCCAAGGCTGGCAGATCACTTGAGGTCAGGAATTTGAGACCATCCTGGCCAACATGGTAAAACCTTGTCTCTGCTAAAAATACAAAAATTAGCTGGGTGTGGTGGCGGGTGCCTGTAATCCGAGCTACTTGGGAGACTGAGACAGGAGAATCACTGGATCCCAGAAGGCAGAAGTTGCAGTGAGCCAAAATCATGCCAAGATCTGGGTAACAGAGCAAGGCTCCATCTCAAAAAACCAACTAACTAACTAACTAACTAACTAACTAACTAACTAATTTGTTTTATTCATGTGTAATACACACACACACATACTGTTAGAGTAGTACTATTTATTATAGCCCAAAACTAGAAACAACCCAAATTTTTTTCAACATTGAAGTGCACAAATTGCAGTATAATTATACAATGAAATACTAACAGCAATGAAAATGACTGAACTGCGACACACAACAATGTAGATAAGCCTCACAAATATACTATTGAGCCTAAGAAGTCAGATATAAATGAAAACATCCCACGTGATTATATGCATATAAAGTTTAAAAACAGGCAAAACTAATCTGTGTTGACAGGAGTTAGGATAGTGATTAACTTTAGGGTGGTAGGGGGTGCCTCTAGGGTGCTGACAGTACTCTAGTTCTTGATGTGGAGTACAGTTACATAAGCATGTTCAATTCATAAAAACTCATTGAAATGTACATTTATAATTTATGCTTGGTGTCATGAGACAGAGTAGTCATATATTCTAGGAAGAATATATTCAATGGGAAGGGAGCTCAGGGACTCTCACTTCACCTCAGCATGTGAACCAATTGCCCGTGAATGTCTACCCAGAATCTACAGAAGGATCTGCACCCTTTCTATGTGCTTCTGTTGTTATGTGTATTCTTTCATAGTGATTGTCAGCTTCCATAGGTGTCTCCCTCAATGTACCATAGGCCACTTGAGGGCAGAGACTGTGTCTTTTATTTCTAACGTCCCCTTGATTAGCACTGTATCTGACAAGTGAATGGTTTTCAGTAACTCTGAATCAAAGAATGAATTCCTGACCTATAAGAAACATGTAATACATGCTAATCCCATCCCTACCCATCTCTTTCTCTCCTCATATTTTTTTCTCTTTCTCTCTTCCTCCAGTTCTTCCTTCCAGCCAGGGGAACCTCTATTAGACAGCAGCTTTCGAGTCTCTTTTGATAAGAACCGTTATTAAGAGTCTAAACTGAAACAGTGACCAGGTCCACCTCAAAGTGTACCCAAAGTACATACCATGATTTACTCTCTAATTAGACAAAAGTTTCCATTGAAGAAACTCACTGATTTGTTGCTTAAGCAGCAAGCACCTGCAGTTAATGGGGTCTTTTAGGATGGGTGGGTATAGTTTCCAGAGAATCATCCATGTTATCTGAAGTGGAAGATCCACAAATTCAACAGCTGATAACCACACAATGCACTTCATCTAAGGACAAACAAATACAACTAAGGCACTTTACAGGCTGTCATGAATGACCCACAAAATGCCCCCAACAAGGGAAGGAGGGTCCTGAAAGAGGAGCTCAGTATCGGATGAGCACTTGCTTATAGTGCACAAGTACTACTCTACAATTCTTTGCACATGGCATATTAAACATTAAGGTGTAATTGGCTGAAAACAGCATTAAGCTCTAGGATTTTTTTTCTATACAAATACCCATATGTGCAAAATGATATATGAAAAAAAGTTCACAGAATCATTATTTGGAATAGGGAAAATTAGAATCAATTGAAATGCTTATTGTTAATAGAATGTTCAAATTATGGTACTGCCATTTTATCAAGTAATATGTAGCTGTTAAAAGAGCATAGGATGTCTCTATATGTATTGGCATGGAACTATATGAAATATCCAAAGAGAAAACACTGCAGAACTATAAGTAATTTCCAATTATATGAAATTTTTAAATACAGAAATATGTTTATAAAATGCATAGAAAAACATCTGGAAAGATTTATACCAAAAAGTTGACGGCAGTTATATCAGAGAGGAAGAGTTAGAGAAACGAGAAAGAGCCAGGAATGGAAGGAATGACATTTTGCTTTTTCTTATTTCTATTTCTGATTTGCTTAAATCTTTTATAATGAGCTTATACTGCATGATAATGCTTAAAATCTTTAAGGTATTAGATTCTTTTAGAAATGAGTTTAAAATAATCTCCATTGCTTACCTTGAGTATTTATTCCATATTCCCATGTATCAACCATTTCTCTAACTGTAAAATAGTGGTAATAATTACTACTTTGTGGTGTGGTAGCAGGAGATGATCTATGTAAAGCTTTCATCCCAATCCCTTATACTAATAAAATTTATTTGTACAAGTTGATTATTGCTGTTTGTAATAAAGTATGCCAAAAATCAGTAGTTTAAAACAATGACCATTTATTATCGCTCATGTAACTATAACTTCGCTGGAGGTCAGCTGGTGTGAACTGGGTTTATCTGGGCTGCTGTCTTAAGTTTGGCTGTGCTCTACACACCCACATCCTCCTTGGATCAACGTGATTATCAGAGCATGTCCTTATGGTGACAGCAGAAGCACAGATAAGGCAAACATGCAAAGTCTGTTAAAGAATAGGTTTAGAACTGACAAACTGTAATTTATACCTCATACTATTGGCCAAATATGTCACAAGATCTATCTCACAGCAAAGGGATATAGAAATACACTTCACTAAGAGTGACCAACCATCTCAGGTTGCCTGGGACTGGGGGGCTTCCAGAATGCAGAAACTTCCATAGTAAAACCAGGAAAGTCCTTGGGTAAATCTGGACTGGTTGGCCACTCAACATCTCTCTCTATTTAGTGAGATGAATTTCAAAGTTATCCAGCAACAAGTATGGAAAGGGATGGGATCAAGACTCAAGACCAACGATGCTATCCACCACACCTTTAATACTGTCATAATCTCAGCAACTAGAAAAACAGGCAAATAGCAGGTGGTCAAAATTAATTTTGGTAGATTGATTTTAAGTTGGTCGAACAATATCAGATCCCCCCAAACTCTCCATCAACAGAATATTTCCCAGAATAAACTCCTCAAATAAAAGGGTATTAAAGATGTTTCTATAGTAAAGGGGTGTAGCATTAGACAGGTGATTAGGATAAATTATTAAAGAAGCTTAAGACTCTTTCAAACCTAATTCTAACTTCATTTGACAGACAATAAGATCGGTCTCTCCAAGACCTGTGAAAATTGCTAATATCAATCTCTTTTCCTTCGAGGGAGAACATTTTGCTTGTAACAGACTCTTACCAGGGGCAGGTTGCCTGACTTCTAATCATTTGCTTGTATATGATCATGAATATTTATTTAACCCCCTTAGCTTTACTAATCCTTTTCAAACGCAGGGACCCGTTGTGGGTGTTTGTTCCCAGAGGTTAAATCCACAGAGCCAGGGGGAGCTCCACTCCGTCTGTTGTTTCCCTATACCCACCACTTTCCTCTTCCTGTCTAGACTATACATTTCTCCTCTGAAGACAGATCTTTATGGATAAGATCAATGCACAGACACGAATCACAAAGATTTCTCTTAATTTACAACCGTTTTCTTTATCTGAAATGCATCAGAGAAGAAAGCCTATTAAAGCCTGCAAGTGTTAGGGTTGTTTAATTAAGAAAAAAGAATAATAAAGAAAAGCAGGAATCTAGACATCCCATAATGGGAATGGGCAGCTAAAATATAATACTTTGGGTTCATTTTCATATGAACTTGGATAATAAAGCAAATAAACATTAACATGCTAATGAAAACACGCTCAAATGAGAGAGCCAATGGGTCTCTTTTTTTGACAGAGACTGTCAAAAAAAAGTCTGAGGGTCAAAATGGCAGATAGTTTCAAAACTTTCAGAAAAATCAATTAGAGCGTGAGTGACCTCTGGGACAAGTATCTGGATACTAACCACTTTACAAATTCCAATCCAGGTGCGAGTAACAAATGAATTAAACTGCTTAGGGCTCTATCAATAATCAGGAACGTATAATTAGTTTAGATAGATTACCTTAAATTTTAATCAATAATTTTAAAGGGACCCAGTAATCAGTTTCATTACACTCTACCCAGATCAAGTGGGATCAACTAACTAAAATATAAAGGACTTTTCAGCTGCCCACCTTCCCTCACAAATGGGTACTCTCCCAACGGACTCTGTGACATTTATACGGCCTGTAATTCTGAACACATCATCTGCTTTAGGAGACCTAGCAGCAATTCCATGTGAAGACTTAAGATCTTGTTAATCACTTGGGCCTGATAGAAACTGACAATGTCTTTGCCTTGCCTGAGATTCCAGCACAGCTGAGCACCCAGGAGATTCCCAGTTGACAAATAGTGAGGGCAAAGAGCAAGCCGGTCCACAGGTTGAGCTTCCCCCGGGTCCTTCTTTTGATCTACTGGCTTCCCAGCCCATAGTTTAATTTGATGAGGCAGGTGTTCAAGAAGCACATCATTGCAGATGTCAAAGGCATGAGGTAAATAAGAATCTGCAGTGTTGCTACCCTCAGCCTTTCTCTAAGTGATCTCAGAGGGCATTATGATTATAACGTTAAACCAGGAAACCCAGTTTGGGGGCAGCTTATCAGTTAACCATGACATTCCATGAAAAGGGTGGACCAACCAACATTTTATTAGAACAGGCTGACTAATAAACAGGGAAGAGATAAGACAAAGTGACACTGTTTCCCTGGCTTTTCAAATTGTCCAGGGAATAAAAGAAATTGCAGAGCAAATATCCATCCTGAATTAAAAGCTACTCAGGGGATGAGAAACAAAGAAAACCTATTATGCCATAGAAAGGGTCTCCAGAGACCTAGAGCAATTTTTTTAAATATGAGCCACTGATTAATGACTTGGGCTACAAGGGAATGCAGAGGGAGTTCAAGACTTGTAATTTAATTTCCTTCTGGGAGTAGCAAGTCCAGAAGGAGAGGAAACCGCCTTACTAATTAGTATTAGAAGATTGGGGTTAAAGGAAAAAAAGAGGAAATAAAGTTGAGTTCAGGAATCTTATGGAGATAATGGCAGGTCAAATAACAGTCTTCATAGAGCTGAGAGTGATAACTAACAGTTACTGAGTGCTTACCATAGGCCAAGAACTTCCAAGTGAATTCTGTTCTGTAGTGCACCTACTACCACATATTTCATCAATTCTGAAACAAAAACACACATACACACAGATTTTAGACATACATATCATTTTCTATACATCATGACTTTATCCATACATATTTTTATATAAGATTGATGTCACCGTATAATCACTATGGGCCAAAGGGCAGACATGATGTAATTCTGTCATTGTCTATGAATGCACAAACTCATATTCCTGTCACTTCAGTTGACTTATGCACATCATTGGCACTCTATATGCCGAGTTTAATTGCTGTTTAAAACTATTTCACACTGTCCTCAGTATTTAAACTAAAGATGTTTTGACAAGCATAAGAACCGAGCAAAGATGTGACTTTAAATTTGGTATTAGTAAAGCAAGTACTCATTATAAGAAATAAATTTCATCTTTTTTTCCAAAGCAACAACCAAACGCTTTATGGGACACTAAAAAATGAAAGCATCAATAAATAAATGAAGTTGTGCTTCATTTTGTTCTTTAGATATATGTAAAATAATTGTCTATTACATGACAAGCAATTCAAGTAAAGGCAGGGATATATGCAAAATCATTGTCTATTTCATGCCAAGCAATGCAAGTGAGGGCAGGGAAAATTGCCAAGTCCCCAGGAATGATTATCATCATTAATGACACTTCCAAACTGAGAGAGACTGATTTGACTAATTTGTACATGAGCCTGATTTGACTGACTTGTACATCATTAGCAGTGTGATGTTTTGTTTTCTTCTTACTGATACATAAAATAATGGTGCTTCTCCTCTCTGGTGACACTTAGATTCTTTAAATTAGGGTACTGCCTCATCTTTTTTCTTTTCAGATGAGAAAATCAAGGCAAAGGTAAGTTACTTGTCCCAAAACCCACAGAAAGTGAACTTTTTAGAGACATTTAAAATTAGTTCAGTCTGATTGCAGAACCTATGATTTTAATCAATATGATAAACTATTTTCCAAATGCGGAAAGAAAGTTGGCATAATCTTTTGAAAAATTAAGTAAGAGCATGGCATTTCTCTTTCCAATACATTTTCATCTCACGCCAAGTAAAAGTTGAAGTTCTTACAAGGGCTTACTGGGCCTTGCAAGACCTGCAGTCCCCTTCCCGCCTGTTTGCCACTACCTCTCAACCTCATCTTCTTCTATTTCCCTTCACTCGCTCTACTCCAGTCCTACTGACTCCTTGCCTTCCCCATGCCATGCTAGCAAGTTCAGTCCTACTTCAAATATACTCCCACCTCAGGGCCTTTGCACTTGTTATTCTCACTACTGGGAACACTTCCCCACCACGTCTTCACTTGGTCACTTTCTCATTCCTTCATTGTTTGTTCAAATGTCAGGGAGGCCCTTCCTGACCTATAAAAAAATAGCAGAACTCTGCTCCATCTCATACCCTGTCTATTCCCTTTAACATGTTTCATTTTCTCCATAGCATATTACTATATGAAACATTATATATATGACTTTGTTCATTTTCTTGTTGATTGCAACATGTAAGTAAGCTTCAGAAGACAGGACCTTTGTTTTATACATTTCTGTATCTGTATAGACAGTAGGCACTCGATAAGTGAATGAAGAAAATGAATGCATCTTCTTCTGACAAGGTCATTCCATTGTCTTTCCCTTCTGTTTTATTGTCAGTTCAGAAAATTATGCAAATTGGAATTATGGATTATTACTGCTTGTAAATGAGTAATGCTCTTTTTCATCCCATTTGAGAGATTAAAAAGGGTTGACATTCTTATGATAGAGTGTTTCAAAATGCAGATTCCAGAGCTAGACTACCTGGATTTTAATGCTGGCTCTACCATTTGCCTATGCAATGTCACAAAAGTTACTCAACTCCTCTGAGTCCTCATTTCCTCATCTGTAAGACTGGGATAATAATAGTGTAGGACTTACATCTGAGAATTCTTATAAGGATTAAATTAAATAATACAGGGATTAACAAGTGCTAAGGATGGATAGATAGATAGAAAGATAGATAGATAGAAAGATAGATAGATAGATAGATAGATAGATAGATAGATAGATAGAGAGACAGAGTCTCACTCTGTCGCCCAGGCTGGAGTGCAGTGGCATGATCTCAGCTCACTGCAACCTCCACCTCCCAGGTTCAAGCGATTCTCCTACCTCAACCTCCTGAGTAGCTGGGATTACAGGCGCCCGCCACCACGCCCTGCTAAATTTTTGTATTTTCAGTAGAGACGGGGTTTCACGGTGTTAGCCAGGATGGTCTCGAGTTCCTGACCTCGTGATCTGCCTGCCTTGGCCTCCCAACGTGCTGGGATTACAGGCGTGAGCCACCGCGCCCGACCAAAAAAATAATTATTTTTATTGGCAAATTATTTCCAACCTACTTAATAGGAACCATTAAAAGCAAGATGGTTCTCAATGGGGGCAATTCTTCCTCCAAATAAGATATTTTCAATGCTAGAGACATTTTGATTATCACAGTTAGGGAGGGGGTGCAGGATGTTCCTATTATCTAATGGGTAAGAAGACAGGGATGCAGCTAAATATTCTGTAATGCACAAGGGGGTCCTCCACAACAAAGCATTATCAAGCCCAATGTCAATAATGTCATTAATGAGAAATCCAGGTAGAGAGTATTTGTTTCAACATACTTCACCCTTCAGTATTCCAGAATAAGTAAGACATGCAAAGGGGAAACGTTTTTGTAAACCACCTCCACTCCATCTGTCATGTTTTGAAATCAGCTTAAATATGAAAATTCATGCTCATATTACCCTTCTCCAGAGGCCTGGCCTTAAATCTCTCCATACTATTTTCTTTTATGATTCAACCCAAAAGAGATTCAGATTCAGGTGTTGCTGTCCAGACCTCAGGATTCCCAGGCAATTGTCCTTGAAGATTCTCATGTTGACCTTTTCAGTTCTGCATCAGTCCACTAGAGGGTAGAGAAACACTATCAATCATTCAGCACTTGGGTACCTGACAGGTTTCAGTAATATAAATCTTAATAAAATGCTAAATTATTTCTGGCTTATAAAATAAAAACTGCCCAGAACAGCTTTATTAAACACCTCTATATGTACACAGTTTTAGAGGCTGATTCAAGTATTTTACTCTGTCATCACCCTCAAACTCTGAAGTATAGTAGTAATTTAAATCAGTATTATATGTTAAATGGAGGCCTAATAAATGGCCATTGATGATCTTATGACTATTATGATGCTGTTATGATAATATTATGATAATATATTATGACTATATTGGTAAAGCTCTTCTTTGATGAAGATTTAATCATGCTGTGAATTAAATCATATCAAATTGATTTAAATGATTCTCCCCACTAGGAATTAAGCAAAAATTGAGAGTGAATTGAAATCTAAAAATGAACTCCAATATGGAATAAATAGCATTATCTTGTTGAACCTTGAACCAAACACAGTGCAAAGTATAAATGCTTATTGTCTTGTCAATACTGCATTAGGATGAACCTGAATGACTAAACAAATTACAGCTTCATCACCAACTATCTAGATGTATCTCAATCCCACACACTCGGGTTTGAAATAGAGGCACTGTATTAGTCTGTTTTCAAGTTGCTGATAAAAACATACCGGAGACTGAGCAATT
Source organism: Macaca nemestrina (assembly GCF_043159975.1). Classification (NCBI taxonomy): domain Eukaryota; kingdom Metazoa; phylum Chordata; class Mammalia; order Primates; family Cercopithecidae; genus Macaca; species Macaca nemestrina. The sequence goes on along the minus strand of NC_092134.1, from coordinate 44,202,835 downwards.
TACAAAAGAAAGAGGTTTAATTGACTTACAGTTCCACAGCGCTAGGGAGGCCTCACAATCATGGCAGAAGGCAAAGAGGAGTAAGTCATGTCTTACATGAATGGCAGCAGGCAAAGAGAGAGAGAGAGAGAGAGCTTGTGCAGCGCAACTCCCATTTTTAAAACCATCAGATCTCATGAGCCTTATTCACTATCAAGAGAAAAGTATGTGAAAGACCTGCTTTTCTCATGATAGTGATGATTCAATGATTCCATTACCTCCCACTGGGTCCCTCCCACAACAGGTGGGAATTTGAGATGAGATTTGGGTGAGGACATAACCAAACCACATCATTCTGCCCCTGGACCCTCTAAAATCTCATGTACTCACATTTCTAAGCGAATCATGGCTTCCCAGCAGTCTCCCTAAGTCTTAATTCATTTTAGCATTAACTAAAAAGTCCACAGTCCAGAGTCTCATCCAAGTCAAGGCAAGCTCCTTCTGCCTATAAGCTTGTAAAATCAAAAGCAAGTTAGTTACTTCTTAGATACAATGGGGGTACAGGCATTGGGTAGATACAGCTACTCCAAATGGGAAAAATCGGGCAAAACAAACGGGCTAAAGGCCCCAGGCAAGTCTGAAATCCAACAGGGCAGTCAAATCTTCTCCAAAATGATCTCCTTTGACTCCATGTCTCACATCCAGGTCATACTGATGCAAGAGGTGGGTTCCATGGTCTTGGGTAGCTCTGCACCTATGGCTTTAAACAGTAAAGCCTCCCACCTGGCTGCTTTCATGGGCTGACATTGAGTGTCTACAGCTTTTCCAGGCACATGATGCAAACATCAGCAGATCTACCATTCTGGGGTCTGGAGGAAAGTGGCCCTCTTCTCACAGCTCCACTAGGCAGTGCCCCAGTGGGGACTCTGTGTGGGGGTGCCCACCCCACATTTCCCTTCTGCATTGTGCTAGCAGAGGTTTTCCATGAGTGCCCTGCCCCTGCAGCAAACTTCTGCCTGGACATCCAGGTGTTTCTGTACATCCTCTGAAACCTAGATGGAGGTTCCCAAACCTGAATATTTAACTTCTGTGCACCCACAGGCTCAACACCACGTGGAAGCTGCCAAGACTTGGGCTTGCACCCTCTGAAGCCATAGCCTGAGCTGTACCTTGGCCCTATTTAGTCACAGCTAGAGTGGCTGGGACACAGGGCACTGAGTCTCTAGCCTGCACACAGCACAGAAACCCTGGACCTAGCCCACATAACTACTTTTTCTTCCTACGCCATTGGGCCTGTTATGGGAGGGACTGCCATGAAGACATCTGACATGTCCTGGAGACATTTTCCTCATTGTTTTGGGGATTAACATTCAGCTCCTTGTTACTTATGCAAATTTCTGAAGTTGGCTTGAATTTCTCCTTAAAAAATGGGATTTTATTTTCTGTCACATTGTCAGGCTGCAAATTTTCCAAACTTTCATGCTCTGTTTTCCTTTTAAAACTGAATGCCTTTAGCAGCACCCAAGTCATCTCTTGAATGCTTTGCTGCTTAGAAATTTCTTCCACTAAATACCCTAAATCATCTTTCAAGTTCAAAGTTCCACAAATTGCTAGGGCAGGGGCAAAATGCCACCAGTCTCTTTGCTAAAACATAACAAGAGTCACCTTTGCTCCAGTTTCCAACGAGATCATCTCCTTCTGAGACCACCTCAACCTGGATTTCTTTGTCCATATCATTATCAGCATTTTGGCCAAAGCCACTCAACAAGTCTCTAGGGAGTTCCCAACTTTTCCACATTTTCCTATCTACTTCTGAGCCCTCCAAACTGTTCCAACCTCTGCCTGTTACCCAGTTTCAAAGTCACTTCCACATTTTGGGGTATCTTTCCATTAATGTTCCACTCTACTGGTACCAATTTATTGTATTAGTCTTCATTCACATTGCCGATAAAGACATACCTGAGACTGGACAATTTACAAAAGAAAGAGGTTTAATTGACTTACAGTTCCACATGGCTGGGGAGGCCTCACAATCGTGGCGACAGGCAAGGAGGTGCAAGTCATGTCTTACATGGATGGCAGCAGGCAAAGAGAGAGAGAGAGCTTGAGCAGGAAAACTCTCATTTTTAAAACCATCAGATCTCATGAACTTATTCACTGTCACAAGAACAGCATGGGAAAGACCTGTCCCCATGATTCAATTACCTCCCACCAGGTCCCTCCTACAACTCATGGGAATTTGAGATGGGATTTGAGTGGGGACACAGCCAAACCATATGAGGCATTAATAAAAAGTTAAAGGAAACTTCGGAGGAATAAGAGTAAAGAAGTGAAGAACAAAATGGCCAGCTATTTTCACTTTCAACTAAAAATTAATGAAAGTGCAGATACTAATACTACAGAAGTGATCCCTATACTTAATTCTTGACATATTCCAAGTTATCCATAATTATCTCTAAAGATATTGCAAAATTCTGTTCAAAAATTATTTTATTTTTCTTTGACTTACACACACATGCACACATCACCACAAATAAACAAAAAGACTATGTGAATATTTTGACACAGAGCTGTCAAACTGAATGATGCTGTCAATTAGTACATGAGAGTAGGAATCAATGACTAAGAAATGTTGAAGCATTACACCAGAAAACATCAGATATTGAGAGACAGCAAAGAATCGTGGTTAACTGTTAAAATCTGGTATTAGACTATCTGTGTTTGAAAATTGCCTCTACAAGTTAATAATTTTGAACTCTGGGAAAATAATTTTACATCTCTTTGTTGTAACTTAAAATAGCATAAATGTCTTAGTATACATGAGTGCATATAGGTATAGCACTTAGCACAGTGCTTGGCACATGTTAACTCTCTATATAAGTGTTTTCTATGAGAATTATAATTTCCTTTAATAGATAAACCAAGAGATAATATATAAATATTGTCTCTTTTATTGGACATGCCCTTTCTTTCTAAAGTATCATTAAATCATTTTATTTTTCAAGAAAAGCAACAGACTGAACATGTTGGACTTCATGGAACTTGAGAAATATGAAAAACTTGGCTCAGTTTCTGAGCCATCCCATCACAATGATCACAACAGAGGCAGTTCTCATGCTTTTCTTTGCCTTTTCTTTCCATTCCCCATATGCCCACTTCACGTTTCTTTAAACGTAAGCAACAGGTGCAACGCGGGAGGGAGTAGAAGTAATCATTCTTTATTCTTTTTCCATTTAGCCACCAACACTCAGACAAGGCATGAGGATAATCATAGTGTATAACAGGGGAAAAAAGGCTCTTAAAACCATTCTGAGGCACCCTTTGGAAAGGTCAAGTGAATTAATGGGAACAAAATTTTTTCCATTTAGCAGGTTCTAGAAAGTTTCACCAGATGACTATGATTTTGGTTTTCTTCTTGTAATAACTGGTTATCATTAACTTGTGATGAGACCAGATGCAAAAGCAAGTGGGAAATCTAAAGACAGAAATAATGAGGGCAAATTCAGAATCAAAATTTTGTCATCATATCAGCCCTGAAACAAACAGTTAATGCCTTGATCTGCTACCATGGAAACAGACCTTTATGTCAGGGTGACATGGGTTCCAGGGGCGTAGAGCACACCTCACTTTGCACTTCATTCAACTTCAATCGATTGCATTTTATTCAGAAAAAAAAAAAAATCCTTATTTTGACAAGTCAGTTTCAAATCCTAACAGGTCCAAAATGTCAGATGTTCGATGTATTAAGGCGAAATTCTATTTAGAAAATCACTAACCCATGTCACGATCAGCGTTATGTCACATCAGTGCATTATTTCATGATAGCAGGACTGAGTTGCTTAGAAATGAAAAATTAAAATATGCATGAAACTAAAACTAGGCACTACAAAGTTTGTATTAATATCATTCTCTTTTATCTCCTTGTCTTAAAATCGAGCACGACAGGGTCTCACTAGTTTAAAAAATGGCTGTAAATGTTTCTTTACTTCACAGAGCATAATTGTGAAATAAACCCTTGCTTTGCCATTTATTGTATAACTTTGGCCTAAATCTCAAATTCTTTATTCCTCTGTTTTCTCACTTATAAAGTAAGGACAATAATAGTTCCTACCTCATAGGATACTTATGTTCCTACCTCATAGGATCCTCACAGAATTAAATGAAATAATATACACAAAACCCTTAGTGCCTGGCACATTGCAAGCACTATCTATAAAGATGTTTGCTATAATAAAACCAATTATTTCATTATAATTATTTGATGACAGAAAGTTTGATCTTGCCTTGAGATGCTTAGTTTTTATTTTAATTAATTTGAAAACACCTGTTTGTAGTGTTCTAAGCACTAAAATATTACACTTATTATATGTAGTGGCTAAACAAGGGAACAGAATGTCAAAAGAAGAGAAAAGTTAACTCAAGAGAATTTTCTATTTTCCATCATTTTTGTCTTTTAGGCTGTGTGCAAAACCTTTTGCTACATCCATTCACAGTTCATGACAAGCCCTAATGAATGGATGAATTAATGAACGATGAACAGAACAGTTTTCTGACCAACCAGCAGCCAGACCCATTCATTCTAATTATGGGACTGGATTGGAAATTACTTAGCAACCAGTTGAGTAAATGATGGAGAAGACTCTTCAGAGCAGTTTTATAATTATCATCAAGCAAGCGTCATGACAGCCCTTCTCCTGACCATGTTTCCTGAGCTCTGCTTATCTGCAAGTCATCAGAATAAATAAGTCCAATTAAGGAAAACGGTGGCACATATTCCCTAGATCATGGATGCCCAGAAAGGTATGGCCTCGAAGTCCTTGAAAGAATGTCTGACAGTCTCTGGCTCATACGAAAACAAATACATCATTACATAATGAAATAAATATCATATTGTAAATCTTCACCAGAACATAGAGTTGGTGTCTTGGGCAAGTATATCTAATTTCTGGGTAGGAATGCCAATTGAATAATATTTCTTCTTTATGCCACCCTGACATTGTTCTGGGTTGGTTCTAACATCTCTGTATAATCTTCTAAAAGTTTATAGTCAGAAGGATCTGAAAAACTGAGTTCATTCTCCCAGCGGTCTTCCTTATATGTGGTCACAGGCTACAGCATAAACATTTCCAGTGGTAAATTTCAACTCCATAAAAGGCAGTTTATTTGCTCCATATTCATTTATTAAGCACCTACTAAGTAATATATATTGGGTTTTGTATTAGGAATACCAAATTAAATAAAGCTAAGTCCTTTCAAGAGGCATATTATCTACTGGGAAGAGAGAAATGTGCATAAAAACAGAATCACATGAGATATGTCTATAGGAGTAAGCACAGAGTGCTATGTCAGTATCTAATAATAGAATTGTTCACATTTCTTTCATGTCAGGTACTGTTCTAAAATTCCACATGTATTGACTCTTTCAACCTCATGGCAGTCTTGAAAGTAAATTGAGGTGCTGAGAGGTTAAATCACTTAGAGTCACACAGTAAGTGTTGCAGCCAGTTTAAGAGAAACATATAATCCATCCTGGGACAATTAAGAAGACTTCCTGGAGGAAGGAAGTAGAATATGAGATACCATTTGATAGATGAATATGAGTCAACTAGATCATATGGGAGGAAGGACATCTTGGGCAGAGGGAAAAATGTGTGCCAATATCACTCTTAGACCCAGAAGGAGGGCTCTGCTCTAGGTCTCCGTCAGCCATGGTCTTTTTCATGGTTATGGAATCTATAGTGCCAAGAGGTCATGCCCATACAGCACCCCAATCCCTTCCATTCTAGATTATGCTGTGAAAATCAGGACCCTAGAAGTCCCCCCACACTGACCCCAGGCCCCGTTTCAGGATCTTTCAAGGCTTCTTTTCTACATTCATCCTCCAAAGGGTGGGCCTGGATACTATGTGCTTGCTACTAGGGAATGGCTATTTTTATGGGGTATGGATGGCACTTGGATGTGCAGGTTGGGATGTTCACACACCTATATGCAAACACTTTGTGGTGCAGGATAGAACAAGAGGTAGGAACATAGGAAGAGAAAGCTGTGGGCTGGGTGCTAGGAGCATGCTCCTGTGCTGTAACATTTTGATGTGGGATTCTGAAAAGTCCGAGAATTCAAAAACTAAGCTTGACTTTCCAGGTGGTTATAAAGGTATTTTAGTAAAAGGTGGAGGACAGAACATGGTTTGTATAACAAAGTATCACCTTAATATGTACATTTTAAGAATTTAGAAATATGACCTGTGGCCTTCATTTAAACTCAAGTCTTTGACCTTTCAAATGTTAGAGGTGGACCTGCTGTGTGTGAGGCATGAAAATCAAAAGTGCACCTTGTTTGGAAAACTAAAAGTAGATCAGCAAAGCTTTGGCCTAGAATGTTAAGCAAAGGAAAGGCGGGCAGGGTTCAGAGAAGTGCTTGCCTACCTAGTGGTTTGAACTTACCTCTGAGGGCAGAATTAAGCATCATTAAGGATTTTTTAGCTGAAAAGTAAGCCAGCATTGGGTTTAGTGCACTCACATTCCATGTATCAATCTTCTCTGTTCCCAGAAGAAACATCTGATGTTTTTATTCTCTCTTATGCCCTTTGGCTCTATCTAGATGCAGAAAAAAGAAAGAATTGTGATGTCTGTTATGGCTGTAGGAGTCCAAAGAGCAAAGCGTGGTACAGTTAGAAAAGCAAACATCTGGGAGGGGAAAAATAAAAGAAAAGCAATTCTGGTGTTCTTATCTGGCATACTCAGCTGGAAAGAGCCTGAAATCACAGACAGGGAGAAGTCAGGTAGCCAGTCTGGAGCCCAAGGGCCCACAGACATGAAGGACAGAACAAGGGAATGGATCAGAGCCAGATAAGTCATCAGAGGGCTAATAAGGTAGACTTCACGCACAAGAGGTAGGGGGTTTTTGGAAGGAGGCTTGCTTTGTATCCAAGCCTTGTGACCTTCTCAGGTGCAGCAGAAAACTCTGTTATTAGTTGACTTCCTAGATCAAGGCCAGTCATGCTGGGCATTCGGGTCTGTAAGGCAGGTCTCTCATAGTATAGGCCATGCAAGGCTGCATCTGACCATAATTGACAGACACTGGACAAACAGAATCCTCCTTCAGTAGGTCTCTGTAGTAGATGGCTATCAAATTTTCTTGCCAAAAATAACCTGACTTCTTCATGGGGAATTATCCTTTCACTACTGTACGTCATTTTTGGAAAAACAACATGAGCGAACTCCAACCTCACATCCCACCAACAGGACAGATCTTTGGATTACTGTTTCCGTCCCATCTGCAGTCAGCGGGTAGCGATGTGACCTAATCCCAACCTATCAAACACCCACACTAACACTTTAAACTGTGAGTTGATGAGGCAAGAATATGAGAAGAGTCGGGGTGCAGATTACTTCAGCAGCAGACTCTGGTGTGTCAAGGAACACTGCTGTGATGGTGGCAGAAATGCTGGGGTAAATCTTGACCAGACTGCCCCAGGAGCACGACCGTGGAGGCAGAAGATGCTGCCCACTCTTTTCCGAAGCACAGACCTCCAGCCTCCTGTGGGCGCCCTTCATTTTGTGAAGGGATCCCCAAGTGCTCCCATAGAATCAACCACCTTTCCTTCCATGTCATAAGCAGTTCGTGCCTCCATGCCAGCAAGTTAGTTTGAAACCCTGGAGATGACGGCTCATAATTATTTATGAAAACACAGATTCTCACATAATCACAGTTTAAACATGAAACACAGTGACTTCTTCATTTTTAGCTAAGTGCATTTAACGTAATGCTATGTTATGCTTCTGCGCCCTCTTCTCACATTCCAGGGTGTGCTCAATGTTACACACCCAGATTGGCTATTAGCTTACTCTGGGACAAGGGTCCCCACAAGAAGGGGAGTTATAGTTTTTACTTCCCTGGAGTCCTGTGATTTCTGATACTATGCTGAAGAGCGAGGAGACGCTGACCAGGAAGTCAGAACGCTGAGGCAGAGAGGGAATGCCCTGCGGGCCCTTCTTTCTGTACATGGGATACTGATCAGCTTGGGCAGGCAGTACCAGGGAAAATTGAGAAGTCAATGTATGCGGAGCCTGGTTCTCACTACTAGCTACTGATCACATTTGGGCAGATAGATTTTTTAAAATTTAAAATGTCATTTTGAAAATTAGAAAAGCATACACACACATATGCAACCAAACAGATGTTCATATTCCTCCTCCTCTTCCTTCTACGGTACTCCCAGGAAACACATGTCTGTGTTGTCCTAAGTCCAGTTACTAATTAGCACGTTTCAGTAGCACATTTTACGGAGGATAGGGAGGATTTCAAAGGGATTCCTTCCTTTTAAGTTGAGACAGCTGGTGCTAATTACCAAGCAGGAAAAGAATGTGCAAACAGATCACTGAAAAGCCAGCAGCGAAGCAGAAAGCTGAAGGGGTCTTTCGGTCCTATTGTAGAAACCCCTGCCAGTGGTTGGAAGGGATTCCATATTATCTACATCTTCACCTTACCCCCAGGAAGCAGCTGTCCAGTTTCATCACCCTACAAGTAGGTGGGAAACACAGTCCAAGAACACGAACTCAAAGGTCATTTCACAGCACGTGTGTAAATTTCACATACATATGGTCAGAGCTCTTGCAGTAAACTATTTCATTAACGGTCAAAGATGTACAGCAAAATAGAAGCTGAGAATGATCTTCTCCTTTTTAAACCAACCCAGGGTATTATAGATTCAAAGTTTATCTTCGTAATTAAGTGTTGCCATGAAATGAGGACAATCTAGATACCCTAGATGATGCCTACTAAGGAAAAAAAATAATCTTGACTCTCATTCAGTGACAATGCTAATGGAAAGAACACAAGATCAGAAATGAAGAGATTTCTGATACATAATAGTTATGACACTTTCTGGAAAAAAATTATGAGTTCTTCTGAGCCTTGGAATTTCATCTATAAAATTGGAATAAAAGGGCCTACCACATAGAATTGTAGGTGAAAGTTTTAGAATATTATGGAAGTACAATATATATATAATTTGAATATCCAGGTAAAGGTAAAATTTATGGCGTTTTGGAATGTGATTTCCAGCAAAAGCTAACCAAAATAATTCCAACTGAGTGGAAGTATGTGAGCACCCTATAGAAGGAGTTGATTGTCCTGGGTTCTAAGGCTACCTAGAGAAGATAGAAAGCTTGCAAGATGACTGATTGGATTTTAGGAACTGGCTCCACAATTAAGAAAATTTATGCAGAAAGTGCAGTAGAGTGACTAAAGGTAAAGTTTTTGAAATCACACTGCATAGTTTCAAATTCTGCTCTACCACTGCTCACCCTTTTGTGACCCTAGGCATGGCACTTGACCCCAACTGTAAAATAAGTCTAACAATAGTGATAACAACTCATGGATGGCTGCATTGTGAGGATAAAATAAGATGTAATATATGCACAATGCTTGGCAAATTATAACTTTCATCTCAAAAAGTATCAGCATTATTGTTACAAAGACAATGTTAGTATTATAATTACAGAGCTGAGTAAAGAGTTCTTTTACTAAATTATTTTTATTTTAATAATTACTATTAGCTAACATGTATATAGTGCTTCCATTGTGCAGCTTTTGTGCATATTGATTCAATTAATTCTCATAAACATTCTATGGGGTATGCTAGTGAATGGCAGAAACATTGCTCTTAATAACTATGCAAATTAATGTAGGCCAGTGACTGAGGTTTTGGGAAAGTTAAAAGTGAACTGTTATACTTGCTGCTTTGGTAGTTTGTGTAGCTAGATTTGAACAGGAAAATGTAATGCATGCTTGCTGAGCTGAATGTTCCCCCTACACACCACGAGGACAAATATATTTAGCTGCCTTGGCATTACAAAGTAGTCATGCCTTGACTTATCCAAAGCATTGTCATTTGTCCTTTTTCTCCTTCGTTATTTCTGTCTTCAGGAAACTGAAAAAAAAAATCGGAAAAATAAAAGAAGTGCTTCCTCATTCCAAATATTCTACTTTTAAAGACAAAAATAATAACTCAGAATAATGGCAAGATAAATTTGATGAATCAAATACCAATTGAAAACCCACTTAACACCCACATTCACTGTCTGTGTGAAAAGTTCCAAGTTCTATCATCTTTAACAAAGCCCAAAGATTTCACTCAGCTCTTTTTATATCAAAGAAGAAGAAATTTCTGAATCACTGTCAGTGCTTTTTATAAAACACCTAATTTTTAGGAACAGTGCCCAGACCCATGCACACATCAAGGAACTCAATAAAGGCTTGTTGATTGCTTAAGTACTGATGAACAGTGTCTGGTTGATATCAGATACCTCCATAAATGGGAGATGCAGCAGTTTTTACGAGTAGGCTCTTTTGAACCAGGGAAGGCATACAGAGAAGATAATTAGTTACTGGCTGACAATGATGGCTGCAGATTAAAGATAAGCCAGTTGTATGAGATCTGTGAAGGAAACAGCTTCATGTTTTGGAAGGTATATAGAAAGCCCCAGGAGTGCCACAAAGAGAAATTGTGACAAACAAGATTAAACAATGTCTTGGGTCATTTAAAGAAGAGAAACCCTTTGCACACTCTAAGCTCTTGTCCCAAAACCTTCTCTTTTCCCCTCGCTGACTCTTTGCCACAGATTCCGGTTCTGGTCATGCCAAACACTTGCCAACAAAGTCACTACATCCTGCATCTGTGCTCTTATTTATTTATGCTTGGCTTCCTCTCCAACTTTTCTTCCATCTCTAATAATCTGTGTGTGACAATTTTCAGACACCTGAGCAAAAATCATGTGCCAGCTCTTGGCATATAGTTCTTCTGCACTCAATAGACCCTTACACACTGAAATACTATATTCCTTTGAAATTGAAATCTTGCCATCTGGATTATTCACCAGGTCTTCCACACTTCGATTTTTTTTCTCATGAAACTGCTTGAGAATAGGATCTATGATTCCCACATCTTTTCTATTTCCCAGTGAGCTGCTCTTTGTGCAATATATCACACTAAATAGTTACACTAATACTATGGTTAATTGTATACAACCGCCGGGCGCAGTGGCTCACGCCTGTAATCCCAGCACTTTGGGAGGCCGAGGCGGGCAGATCACGAGCTCAGGAGATCGAGACCACCCTGGCTAACATGGTGAAACCCCGTCTCTACTAAAAATACAAAAAATTAGCCGGGCGTGGTGGCGGGCGCCTGTAGTCCCAGCTGCTCGGGAGGCTGAGGCAGGAGAATGGCGTGAACCCAGGAGGCGGAGCTTGCAGTGAGCCGAGATTGTGCCACTGCACTCCAGTCTGGGTGACAGAGCGAGACTCCGTCCCCCCCGCCCAAAAAAAAAAAAAATTGTCTATAACCCTGCCTTCAGCATGCCCATGCCATTGAGGTGGTTCTGTGAAAGAGGTGTAATTAGTTTTTGGTATCCCTACAAGAAGTTGCAGAACCATTAGTATTCACTCCATCAAAATCCACAGATAACATTTGTTCATATTCTACAGGCAGAAAGCTGCATTATCATGGTTAATGCATGAAAGGCCAATTAACACAGTGGTTATGAGCATGCTTTAAAAGGTCCAACAGCCCATCCTCTGTTACTTTATAATTGGTGAGCTATTAACCTCGATGAGCATGCTTTTAAAGGTCCAACAGCCCATCCTCTGCCACTTTATGGTTGGTGAGCTATTAACCTTGTTAACCTGTTTTCTCTTCTAAAGATGAAAATCATAATTGTATCTATCTCACAGAGTTTTTATGAAGATAAAAAGATAATATAGATAGTGCAGCACCTGGGACAGAGAAAGTCCTCAATAAATACATACTCTTAATATCATGATTAAAATAATTAAACAATAACTCAAACACATTTTGAAGATACAATGGACTAGCTAATGATATACAAGTTATCCAGACTTGAGGTGTCACTTTTACAAACACAAACATTTATTGAGTATTTAAATTACTTATAATTAATGGTCCTTAATCTTGAAAGCAGTCTGGCATCCAGGTATCACGATGGCTTTATAGTGATTCAGACATGAATTAGAATTGTAGCTTTCCACTTACTAGTTAAATGGCACAGGACAAGTTGGCTAATTTCTGGAAGTGTCAATGTCCTCATTTGACATAAGAGAAGGCGGCAAATCCTGCTTTGCAAAATGGTGATAATTACATGTATATTCCCTAGCAGTCAATGAATGACAGCTGTCATGATTTCTCATCCTCTAATCTTCCTAATTATTCCAAGGGACAGACATTATGTAACTGAAAGATAAATCTGTAGCAGAAAGCTACACATAGGACACTATATAAAGCTCTGCCTTCACCTCCCTAGTGGCATTCCTTCAGAATTAAGAAAGGAGTGTATATATGGGGACAGACTCATGTGGGAGAATTTGAAGTAGGCAATTTGTGGACTCATTTTCTATAGGGTTGGCAGAATGTGGGTTATCATCACAGGATGGGTATTGTCCTGCTTCCTGAAATCTTAGAATTGCCGCACTGTGGCATGATATTGTTATCATCTCTATGATGGGCTGAATACAAGGTAAAGCTGCATTGTCTGACCACTCTATCAGGTGTCTGCTCTAATAACTGCAAGTGTGATTACTTTTTAAAAAAACAGAGACGTGGAGGAAAAACTAGGAGCCACCAACCAGTAAGCACTTCAAACCACCCCATAAAAGACCAGCTGTTGCTAGACTGTGTTTTACTTGGACAAGTTCTAATTAATCTTCCCTGAAATCAAGTGAAGGATTCAACCAACACCCCAACACCTAGTCACCCAGGGTAATAAAGTTGATGATTATTTAGCAACATGTGGAACTGCGGAGAGTTCTTTTTCATTTCTCCAGGGAAGAAGGAGTGAGAAGGCAGAAAGAAGGAATATCAAGCTCTACAAAGATGAAACTGAAAATCTAAGTAGTTAAATTTTCTTTTCTCCCTATATAACACAGAAATTGGAGCCATCCCAGTTCCAATAGTACAAATTGTGTCAAGAACCACGAAAATTTCAGTAGCTATAATTATAACAAGGAAAAACATATAAACATATTTTGAATAGGAGGCTCATATTCTGGTGGTTTAATGAGCAAAAGGCAAACAATAATAATAACAATAACACATTATAAATTGAAATAAGAGCTTTGAGCTTTTTTAAATGAGAGAGAGAAAATCACAAAGGAAATGTACCCATTGCAGAAAGAGACACCAAGAAGAGCTGCCATTTAGACTGAGCTATAAAGGCTGGAGAGAAGATAGATGTTTCAGGCTGAGGGAAGAGGATATGCATAGACCTGGGGGAGCTTAGTGTAAGAAAGGGCCTGAGGGAAGAAATCAATATAGAAGAGTGAGTAATAAGGAGAGTGGCAAGATGGGGTGGAAAAATAGTCAAGGCCAACTCATGCCTTTGGGTCATGACTCATACTGTTAGTAGAATAAGGAGCCATTGACCAGCTTTTAGAAGGAGAGAGGCAAGATGTGATTTAGACAATCTTGCATATCAATCAGAGGACAGCTTCCTAAGACAGATTCCTGAGGCTCACGTCTTCGCTTAACAGCTACATATTAGCTGGGCGACCTTTTGTTTCCTCATCTGCAAAGAACAATAATAACAGGACCTACTCCATTGTTTTGAGACTTAAGTGAATTATTTCATGGGAAACCCATAGAACAGAGGCTAAGACATAGTAAGTACTCAATAAAGGTTTATATATATATATATATATATATATATATATATATATATATGTAAATATATATAAGCCATATATTTATGTTCATTTAAATATATATCTAATAATTTTAAATAATGTATCTAATAATTTTATTTTTTTAAGTTACTGCACTTGCTGCTGTGTGGACCAAGAATTGGCACGAAAGAAAAAAAGTGGAATCAGGAAAATACATTATTTAGTAAGATAAGATAGAAATGCTAAAGGCCTAAAATAGAAGGGTGACAGTGGAGATGGCGGGAAGGAGATGGATCAATATATATATTCTGGCCATGAATAAACTGGACCTTTTGATGCATTGGATATGAGATGAGGAGAAGGGAGATCAGGAATAGATCTTAGACCATTCACAGTATCCCAAAGGTGAAAACAGCCCAAATGTCCATCAATGGATGAATGAATAAAGAAATTTTGACACTATATGTAAAATGAAATATTATCTGGCCATAAAAAGGAATGAAATACTAATGCATGCTACAATATGGATGAACCCGCAAACATGCTAAGTGAACAAAGCCAGGGACAAGAGATCACATTTTGCATGATTTCATTTATGTAAAATAACCAGAAAAAGTAAATGCATAGAGAAAGAGAATATACTGATGGTTGCCGGGGTCTGGAAGGAGGGGAGGATGAGAACTAACTGCTTAGTAAGTATAGAGTTTCCTTTTGGAGTTATGAAAATGTTTTGGAACTAGATAGAGAAACAATACTGTGATTGGATTAATGCCATTGAATTGTTCACTTTAAAATGATTAATTTTGGGCTGGATGCAGGGTCTCATGCATATAATTCCAATGCTATGGGAGGTCAACGTGGACAAATCACTTGAGGCCAGGAGTTCAAGACCGGCCTGGGCAATATAGTGAAATCCTGTCTCTACTAAAATATTGAAAAATTAGCTGGGCCTGGTGGCACGTGGTTGTAGTCCTAGCTATTTGGGAGGCTGAGTCAAGAGGATTCTTTGAACTGAGGAGTTGGAGGTTGCAATGAGCTATGAATAAGCCACTGCATTCCAGCCTAGGAGAAGAGATACAGAAATACATACAAAATACATACCAAATAAAATGGTTAATTTTATGTAACGTGAATTTCATCTCAATAAAATTCCATAAAAAAGAATGGATCTTAGGTTTTGTCTTGATCAACTGGATGAAAAGTTTCTCAAGTCAGATGAGGACAGAAAGTTCAGTGTTCTGTTTTGAGCATTTAAGTATGTGATGTTTATAATTTTTACAAGATGCAAGAAAGAAGTTAGATATACAAGTTTGGAGCTCAGAGGAGATATCAGAACTCGAAGCATAAATTTTAAGACAGTAAAAGCGGATGATGTAAGTATCTAAAGGAGATCCATCTAAAGGAGAAAATGTAGGCAAAAGATTTTATTATTATTATTATACTTTAAGTTCTGGGGCGCATGCGCAGAAAGTGCAGGTTTGTTACATAGGTATACATGCGCCATGGTGGTTTTCTGCACCCATCAACCCGTCATCTACCTTGGGTATTTCTCCTAATGCTATCCCTCCCCTAGCCCCCACCCCCCAATTTTAAAAAGAACTAAGACAAACTGAGAAATGACAGCGTTTAAGAAGAGAATCCCACAAAAGACATTGATAAGTGGAAGGAAATTAATAAAATAACCTGGAAGCCGAGAGGTAAGCATGTTTCAAGCACGTAGGGTCCCAACTTTGACAAATATTGCTGAGAAGTCAGGTAAGATGAGCAGGGAAGAAGTCCATTGGGTCTGGCAACCTGAAGGTTATTGTAGATTTTAACAAAGAGAATTCCAGTTAGTGAAGATGCAGAAGCACACTGAACTGGGTTGAAAAGTGGAAAGAGGATGGGGAATAGAGGCAGTTTGTTTGAAGAGCCAGGAATTTGGTGACAAAGGGAAACAAAAAAAAATGGCAGGAAACTGTGTATGGTTATATTAAATAGAAGTCTTAAAAGATGGGAAATACTAGAGCATGATTGTACAGTAACAGTGAGATATTACCCCTAAGGGAAAGCAGAAATAATTTTAGGAGCAAAGCCTTTGATAAGCTAAGCGGTCATGGGACCCAGAGCAGAAGTGAAGAAGAAACATCCTTTCTGGGAGGAGGAGGAACATTTCCCACATTGTGGAAGAAGGAGAGTTTGGATGCAGATATACTAAACTGGCAGGTTTTGTGGTGGGAAGATGAGTGAGTTCATTTCCAATGACTTCTATTTTCTCAATGAAGTATGAGTCTAGGTCATCTGTAGGAGGAGGATGTGTGGGAGATCTGAGGAAAAAGGAGTTGATATGGTACAGTCATCTCATAGAAATGAAGAAACTTTATAGGATTCCTGAGGAAGACTGAGTGACCGCCTGAGGTTTCTGAATTCTGAATCAGTCATCTTGGCTTTGTGACTTTTCTCAACAAAGTTTCTGCTTGGGTTTGAGCAAAAAATAGGGAAGAGTTGAGCAACTTAGAATAGCCTTTATGATTCACCCCAGACCTATCACATTCCTCTTCCTGCTCACTGGCTACTAGGCATTGAATAAAGTTTAATGGGCCTGTCTGTTAAATATAGGAGAGAAACACCAATATCAAGATATTTTATGCCTGGATAGCTGTCAGTGGCAACAAAGTTATACACAAATCCTTGGGCCTCGACTCACTCAATGCATCCAGTAGGAAGCACCATCTTGCAGTCATACTTGCACTGATGATTGGTTGCCATGGAAATTTCCATGTTAAAAATGCCAAAGTCATTTCAGGAACTGAAGTGCAGCCTCACTAATTTAGTGTGATCTATATCCACATTAAAGGATAAACAATAGAATCGGTGAAAAGAAATGCAGTTGTGTTCCTTTCCAAGTATACTGTGATCTAACCATGTGAGCCTAAATTGTGTCAAAATAAGTTCTGAATAAGAGGGATTGAAATTAATTATCTGGTAAAGAAAAGGGAGAAAAGACAAACAAAGAGCTTCATAGAGCCTACTGAAATAACAAAAGGAAAATTAGGATAAGAAGAAAGGATGGGCCGGGCGCGGTGGCTCAAGCCTGTAATCCCAGCACTTTGGGAGGCCGAGGCGGGTGGATCACGAGGTCAGGAGATCGAGACTATCCTGGCTAACATGGTGAAACCTCGTCTCTACTAAAAATACAAAAAACTAGCCGGGCGTGGTGGCGGGCGCCTGTAGTCTCAGCTACTTGGGAGGCTGAGGCAGGAGAATGGCGTGAACCCGGGAGGCGGAGCTTGCAGTGAGCCGAGATCACGCCACTGCACTCCAGCCTGGGAGACACAGTGAGACTCCGTCTCAAAAAAAAAAAAAAAAAAAAAAAAAAAAAAAAAAAAAAAAGAAGAAAGGATGGATTTTCATGGTGCCAGAAAAAGCTTTCATATGGATTAAGAAGGAAATTGTAGCAACCAATGCTCTGGTTACGGGACTTGATGAATTCTTGTGTTGTCCTCTAAAAGTCCTCATGTCTTTGTCTTTCCTCACATCATTTAGCCACATGTTCTCCCTGCTCCTTGCCATCTGGAAACCATTCTGTCTTCTCATCGTGCTTCAGGTGTCAGTTTAAAAACCTCTCCAGGAACATTTTCCCTTATCTCACTCAGTTTTGTTTACGCCCTGCCTTTTATGGAGAGTGATTTCTGAAGAATATTTATTACTATTATCATTGGGTTTTGAGAGGTTATTATCAAATATCTGCCTTTCTGCTCAACACCATATTCCCAGTTCTTGGTTTATACCTTGCACTCAAAGACTAGTATATAACCATGGAAGGAAAGGAAGGGAGGGAAGAAGGGAGACAGAATATGAAAAGGGGAGGAAGAACAACATGAAGGAAGTGGGGAAGGGAGGAAGGAAGGAAGGAAGGAAGGAAGGAAGGAAGGAAGGAAGGAAGGAAGGAAGGAAGGGATGTTTCTTAATCTTTTTTGAAATCACAGAATATTATTTCTGTGCCCTGCATGTAATACTTAAATACTGCTCTGATATCTTTCTTGGATTGTGTAATGTGCAAATATTATACACATAGTGTCTACTGAGTAATTAGTTAAATGAAAAAGACTCATACCACTTACAAATAAGAACCTAAGAAATCCCATATGCTAGAGTGGCACCAAACATCCCCCTCAGACATGATAATAATTTATCATCAATTTTTCAGAGTTTTATCTGAAGTAGTCTTGAATGAGTGCCTTTCCATAGAATAATGGCATCCTTAAATGTCCTCATTGGATGTAAAGTTACCAACAGATTCCTATTCACTTCTTTATCCTTGTTATCCATCACTTATTGATCATTTTAAAAACATTTTTTATTTCAATAGTTTTGGGGGTATAGGTGGTTTTTGGTTACATGGATTAGCTTTTAAGTGGTGATTTCCAAGATTTTAGTGTACCCAGCCAAGCAGTGTACACTATACCCACCATGTAGGCTTTTACCCCTCATTCCCCTCCCAACCTTCTCCTCAAGTTCCCAAAGTCCATTCATCATCCTTACATTGCATCGTATTTAAACTCTATCAATTTGAACAACTCATGGTTTTTCAACGGTCTTGCCTTTCTTTTAACTGCAATATTTTCTTCTCAGGTCAAAATTCTACTCATTACATTCTTCACATTATCCAGGAAAGCTTCTGGTATTTCCACCACTAGCTCTGTTCTACACAATTTATGGTATGAGTCCTCAGCTCACTGCCGAACAGTGTCTCTTTCATCTTTGTATTTTCAAGGTTTAGTGCATGGGTTGAAATCTAATAGCTACTCCATGAATGTCTGAAACTCAGCTCCTGTTTATTATGAAGCTATAACCATTATGGTTTCATAGACTTCACTCAGTCTTACCAAATATTCTCTCCAATAATTCTCCTGGGGAGAATTATTCTCTCCTGGAGAGAATTGTTGTAATTTATAAGATGGCCACATTGTGAGAGGTATAATACCTACCAGAAATAGATTTTTACATTAAACCATCCTTTCTTTTTGAACTCAGCTTGGTTAAACAAGCCTGTATCAGTATTTTACAAAATTATTCATTCCTGTAATAATGATATTCAAGCATATCATACCAATTTCATCCACAAAAAGTGTTATCAGCTTCTATCATATAATTAAAAATAGTATTAAGTGAACATTTTACAGATAAGAATGCATGCTTTTAGTAAAAAGCAAGGTTGACATATTTTATTTCTCATCGTTCTTCTCTTTCTTTCTCACCCATTCCTCTCACCCTACCATTTTTCTTTCCCTTATCCTTCTCCATTTCTCCTGTGTTTCCAACTGCCAGTGACATATAAATCTACTTAAAGCAATCATGGGTATTAGTTTTGCTGACGCCTTTTCTAACATTAGGATTTAGGCAGCAGAAAGTATAGGTATTGAATGTGGGCTTGTGTTCCCTGGTTCTAAACTACACCAAATCAGAAAAGAATTGCATTTATAAAACTGAGGGGAGACTTTATTATTTTTTTTAACTGGCAAATTAAAATTGTGTATATTTATGGCATACAACATGATGTTTTGATATATGTATACACTGTGGAATGGCTAAATCAAGCAAACTTTAGGTTTTAATAATCCCTGTGTCATCTTTAGTGCCAAATGAAAAAGAAAGAGTCATGGAAAGGAGAAGGGAAAAGACATCACCAAAAGGATTTTCTGCTCGGACATTAAAAGTAGCATGAAAAAGTAAATTACATTTCACTTGACAGTGCCAAACCCACTAAGAAGATGAGGTAAAGGCAAGAAAGAACCATGGCAATGCCGAATGAAGATCTAGGAAAAGGGCAGGGTGCCCTTCATCTTTTTGCATGGTGCAGTCTGAGCCATTCCTGCAGAGAACCATCCTCAAGGAAGCTGTGACTCAGTGACCCTGCCAGCAATGATGTGTGGGCAAAGCAAACAATTACAGTAAAGAAAATGACTACCCAGAATGTAGTGACAGCAGCACTTACTGGCACCTGTAGTTACAAAAACTCATTCATTCGCCTTTACAAGTGTTGTTTATGAGGCACCTACTCTACACAAATATAGGCCCTAAATACGCATTCTCTTCCAGATTCTCATAACCTCATGTTTTGAGTGCTCCTAAATGGCCTCCTTGTCTCCAGGCTCGCTCTCTGTTCTAGTCTATCCTACACACAAGGGCCAGGAAATTCTCCCTCCTACACAAGAGTGGTTATAAGCACAGACTCTGGAATTAGACTTCCTGAATTCAAATCCTGGCTCCACAGTATATTAGCCCTATGATCTTAGGCAAGTTACCTAAGCTACCTAAGTTAACAAGTGACCATCTGAGCCCTGGTGTATCAGTCAGCTCAGTTTATGTGGCAGAAACAAAAGTCCCCCACATCTTCAAAGTTTAAAAGTAAAGCTTTGTTTCTGGCTCATGTTTATATCCTTCATGGGTCTGAGCCAATGCTTTGCAACCTCCTCATTCTGTAACCAAAGTTAAAGGTGCAGCCCCTCTCTGGATCATGTGAGGCAGTGGCAGAGGGAAACACTGCAGTTCCATTAGAGCTTTTGCTTGGAAATGTCACATCACACTTTCATTCGCATTTCATTTGTGGAAACAAATGAAGGCAGGACTGGGAGGCAGGGGCAGAAAGAATGTTGACAATATAATCAGCTACATCCAGGTTTCTCATCAGCAAAATAACTTCCTTACACTTTCCTCCCTGATGCCATACCTGCTCCCCTATCAAATACAAGCGTTCAGTCCAACAAACCAAAATATAATTTGCCTTATTCTGCTCAATAACTAAGTTCAACATTTAATATATAAATTGGCTCAATAAATACAGTTATGGACCTATGAAGGCAAGATAGAGCTTTCTACATATAAGTTCTACTTGTAAAATTGAACTAAGACATCCAGTCCTCATTGTTACCCTGACATTAAACAAGTTGCCTACAACACAGGAAGGATGTGGAGAAAACATGAGTCAAGAGCATTCATATTCTCAGGGGATATAGCCACACATCTTCACAAATCCTCACATTTCCAAACACCTTTATAGCCTATTATCTATTCCACAAAATAAAGCAAAGTAGGATGTCATCAAAGCAACTCCATTTGTAAAGATGATGAATAAAAAAAAGCAGTGCCACATAGAAGAATGACAGTCAGCCAGGACATTAATCTAGCTAGACTAACTACTATAACACACAACACTAAATCTCAGTGATTTAATGCAATAGATTTTAATTTATTGATCTCATCCTAATTCAGTGTGCGTTAGTAGTGGCAGGAGGGTGGGGCTAGAAGTTCTACTCCACATACTCATTCAGGAACTCAGCCTTCTTCTATCTTGCCATCCTACCCTCCTCTATGTTCTTGGAGTCCTCTCCTTACAGGTATGAGATAGGGAAAGAAAGTAGAGGACTGCATTTAGGAGAGTTTTATCACCTAAGCCTGGAAAAGCTATATATCATGTTCATCATATTTACTGAGCACAACTAAGATGCAAACCTGTAACTGACTACAGAGAAGGCTGGGAAATATAGTCTAGTTATGTGTCAAAAGGAAAACAGTTTGGGAAACAACTAGTCAATCTGTACCGTAGTGACATAGGCTTACTTTCTAGCCAGGTGACTTGATCCACTAGAGTCTTATGGCCAGTGATTTAAATATGTGAATTTACAAAATCACAAATTACAACATATTCTGTACATTTGGCCTTATGTGCCATGTACCTTTGGGAATGACAAACATCTGTTTGTTTCTTTTGCTATTATAAAGTATTGGTTCTGATATGAATTGCTAAATCATTCTGTGAAAGCTGGATTCTGATCTTGGAATGTGCTACTTAGACTGATCACTGAATTAGGCTAACAGGTAAAAGAGATAGCCATTCAAATGCTAAACACACATGGCATAACACATAGACACAAAGCACCATTATTCTGTGTTTTGTGCAAACACACAAACTCCTCCCACCGAGGTTGACAGAATGGAGAAAAAAAAGAAGAGAAAGGATATGTACACAAGGAATTGAACCAAATCAAATGTTTTTGGATATGCTTGACTACCTGCCTTGATAAGGAATAAAATGAATTCACACAATTTGCCTGCCCTCATAGTCAATAATTGTTAGAAAATTGCCAGGCCCAAGATGGATGACATCATGCAGGGCAAATGAAGATCATCTCTTTCTACATTGATTGGTGCTTGGGTTTTGTTTATACCTCAGCTGCCTGGGCCTTGTTGTAAGTAACCAGATATTGTAGGTTTAAAACAAGCTTTCCATTTGCATCACTGGGCAATGAGTGCAGCCAACAGGAAGCCCAGTGATTCAGATAACTAGTTTTAATTGAAATCAATACCAATGCAAGCAAAGCTGACAGGAATGGGAGTGCTACGCTCTGATGGAATTGTTTCATGGTCTCTGCCAATGACAACCATTATCAAGAATGAACTATAACTTCTACAGTGACTCATAACACTTTCCAGGAGGAAAAAGAAAAGAGTATCTGGACCAGTAAAAGTTTTCAATTAGGAAAAAAAAATTACTTCTTTAGGTCTCTGTTAAGTTTCAGTTATAGACTCCTGTTCAATTCCAGTTTGAGATTCCATTAAATGAAAAATGACAATTAGCTATACCACTTCCTCTTCTGCCAACCCCTCTCCAACCTTTCCCTTCCACTCTAATCACAGATTAGGTCTGGCGAAGGAAGAGAATAATTTTTATAATTAACGTGTATCAAGCATGCTCTAGGTGTAGAATCATGTTCTAGTCCAGCAGTCAGTAAAATTCTCATACACTGTCTACAAAAGGGCCAAATGGTAAATATTTTAGGCTTTGTGGGCCATACTGTCTTGACTGTCACTACTCAGTTCTGCTGATGTAACCAAATGCAGACATAGATAATACATTATGAATGGGCATCTCTGTGTCCTAATAAAACTTTGTTTATGAAACAAACAGCAGGCAGGATTTGGCTCGTAAAACCCCGTTCTTGGCTTTACATGTGTTATCATTTAATCTTTGCTGAGAAGAGTATTCTTATTCTGATTTTTCATATGAGGTGAATTGATAACCCCAAGACTTCTCTTGTAGTAATGAGTGAAGCCATGTCTAACGTCAAAGACATGTCTCACTCCAAAGCAGACTATACTTTACCCATTTTGCCACTCTACTGCCTGGCTGAAGAAGAAGCAAGGAAGCCTGGAAAATAGCAGAAGCTTCAATGCCGAGCCTGATTATTTACAAATACAACTACTAGTTTAAAGAGTGTCTAACTCTTCCCTCTTGGTTGACTTGACCAAATTGTTCATGATGCAAGGTATGTAAAGAGTCAGGTGCCACCTAAAATAAGCATTGGGAGCACGTAAACTCCAGAATAAGTTTGCTCTCCATGACCCCTGGAGCTTCTAATCCACATAAGAGGTCAAAAATTGTGCCACGTTTGAAGAGTGCTTAAGAATTAATTTAGTATCTCACAAAGACCATATTTATAATATCCCTGTGTTTATCCACCACAAGGACAGGAAACGAATGTATCTATATTCCTGAGGAGCCTTGCACTGCACCTAACACATAAGAAATTCTCCAAAAATATTTGTGCCATGACTTCATGGAATATCAGTGTAACCGAAGTGAGATACTATCTCTGTTCTTCACAAGCTGACACTCTACCAGAAAAGAAATGTATATATACAAATATTGTAGTCTGCCCTTCATTATTACTTATAATCATCAAAAGAGAACTAAAAGTGCTACAGTCGTTCAGATGAGAAAAGAGAGTTTAATTACAGGCACATCTTCATAGAAGCTGCAGCATCAAGACTGGCTCTTAGAACATGAGTAGGATTAAGTAGATGGAGACGTTGGAGGAAGCGCATCTCATGCGAAGGAGACATAAGCAAAAATAGGGATATGGGAAAAGCTGGGGCAGCTTCATAGAATAGACACTGCTTGGTTTAAGCATTGGGCAAGAGAGTAGGGATAATGAAAGGCAAGACTAGAAAAGGAGTTTGGAGAAAGCATGACTTAAATTATCATAGAAAGATTGTGAGATAAAAACTAATGAAAGAAAATGTATTTTCAAACAAGATATTTCAAAGTTTTTCATTTTCTCCAAAATGCAGAATTATTTTCCTAACATATAAGAAAGTTGACAGGAAAAAAATATGCCGAATTGTATGTAATACAGCAAAAAAATTACAGTCATAAGGTAAAGGAGATGATGTCATACACAATCACACAATCATCTATAAAGTTATTAAATTTGTTATTTTTTAGTTATGTGGCTTTATATCTAACTTCATATCATGTCTCAGAAAGTATCATCACCTCATGAGGTAAAAACCAAACCTAATTTTTCTCACCATTGTATTCCTAGAGCCTAGCAAAGTGTCTGATATATGGAAGATACTCAATAAATGTATAAAGAAGAAATGAATGAAGTAGTACTGTCCTTCATGTGCATTAAAATGACCATCTTGTCTGCTTGTTTCTTGGTTTGGGCATGTCAGCTATTTGAAAGCCAACTAGGAAACTGAAAAATCATTTTTTATTAAAAGACACAATGATCTAATAAACATTAGTTAGATTAATATTCTTGCCCTGATTTTAGAATTGATTCGTAAAAGAATCAAATAAACCTGGGTTTTTATTTTAAAATCCGAACCGTTAAAATTTAGCCATATTTGAGAGGTCCATATAGCTATTTCTGATGGTTACAAATAACTTAATACTGAAGGAATCATATACTTAAATCAAAATAATAATGATCTGCCTCCTAATTATTCGTCCTCTTCACCACCATCCCCTATTCCTCTCTGACCTACTCTGCTCCAGGGTTATCTCCCTGAAGTTCAAGTATGATCACGTTTTAGCATTTGGAAAGCCCAGATTAATGGTTCATTTAAAATTTAAATATTTGCAAAACCTTACTAGTAATATCCTAGTAAACATATTACAGCAATATAAGGTAAATTTTGGCCTGCAGTTGGAAGGCTTTCACGAGAATTCGTATGTTTGTCTGGGTTAATCTTTGGGGTCTGGCTGGAGGGAAAGCATTCCCTGCATTTCCTAATCACTGAAGCTAAAGCAGGATTTCCTTGCCAAGTAGGTAAATTACAATCTTTAGAGACACCCTTGCCTCAGAGTAAGATGATGAAACCCCCAAATGGTAGTTTGTTATTTTCACATGGCACAGAAAAGTGTACAGTGTCAATAGATAATGAAATTGAAGCATGAGAATGGTCCAGAGTGGTACAAATTCTGCAATAAATGCAGTGTTTTCATTTTTTTCTTTTTTCTTTTTGTCATTAGCTATTACTGTTTACTTAAGAAAACATTTATGGCTGATAGTGATTATGGTGGTGATGGAATTCATCCCATCGCAATGCAAACATTCGGCTAGCTTTTGAGGTTATTATACTAACTCTGTTTGAGCAGTGTGGCTTCCAAAGTGGAGGTGGAAATTAAATGGCATTTACATAGTAGAGCTGTACGGATAATTAGTAATTCGACACAGTCATTCAGGACAAGGCCAACATGAGGAGTCATATAAGCATCATATGATAACCATTTAATGTGCTGTGTGAAATGAGTGGGTGGTCTAGGCTCAGCTCTGACCAGGTACTGGTTCCCACACTTTCAGGCTTAGGAAAAGGTCTAGAGTTCAAATGCATACAAAGAGTCATGCATACAGCTCTTGCTGGGTAGAGTTAGCTATGAAAGCTCCCATTAGGCCAGAGGCCAGAGCTCCTTCTGGATAAATAAAGTCATTCAATGAAGCTGCAAATGTGTGACATTTTAAGTGCACTGACCTAACTAAATTATACCAGTTAGTAAAAATTTTCAACTTGAATAGTTTTTCCATTTCTTTGCCATAATATTGTGAAAGGGACTGGGCAGAGTCATGCTAATCCTGGGGAAAATTAGGTGTTTGGATACAGGAAGAGCAGAAAGGCCTCATGTTGAAGCCTTAATAACAGGAAAAATAAAAAGTGGCCTTTCATTCATGAGAAATGCTTCAAGTGGCCTCACACCATGGGAAGGCGCCAGTCTACTGGGTGGAGCTCAGACATCTCTAGTTATGAAATTTTCATCCCTCCCTCATCCCCACTGGATTTGTGAGAGTGTCCATCTTCAGTAGTACCAACCCTTTCTGTGAATACAGATCACTCTTCCATGTTCATGGCAAACAAGCAGAGAAGAGCAAAAAAATATGCCATATTATGCTAAGATTTGCTAATAGCATATTTTAACACTAATGAATTGTACATGTTCAATTCAACAGACAGTTGTCACAGGTGTATTATGTACTGTTCTGGAGACCACTAACCTTACATCCCAGGCCCCATCTAAAGAGAGTACAAGCATAGGTCAACACACAGATATACTTTAAAACCTTTAGGGCAGGGGGTCAGCAAAATTTTCTTACATAAGGCCAAATAGTAAAAACTGCTGCCATTGTGAGTCACGTTAGTTTCTACTCACAACTACTCAATTCTGACATTGTCGTGCAAAAACAGCCATGGATAATACATCAATGAAGGAGTGTGGCTACCTTCCCATAAAACTTCATTTTAAAAGCAGGCAGCAGGTCTACAGGCTGTAATTTGCTGACTCCCATCCTAGAACATATAAAGTCACCCAAAATGCAAAGTGAGAGAAAACAGAAGGAAGAGCCAGGGTTTACTGACTATTTTCTTCAAACTATGGTCTGATTTCTCTTAGTCATGGCTATGATGACATGAATTAATCCCCCTAGCCAGATGCAGAAGTAACTTCACTGTCAAAGTATTTTATTGATTCATGATGCACGTATGCTTCATCTACTTTTAGCGAAGTAGCTGTCACTGAGAACACACTTGTAAAGTCTTGCCTACTTGATGTGATGGAAGAGACTTCCCCAACCAAAGCAATTCTAAATAGAATTACATGTTACCAATTATAAATTATTTGAAAAGGCAAGTTGTCTTTCTCCACTCTTAGTTAAGATGGGCTCTACCAAGGTTGAGCAGATAAAACTAGCAAGGAAAGAGGGCTCCTCATGAAATGTCCAAAGCAGATCACAGACCAGTAGAAAAGAACTTTTGGGGGACGGGGTATGAGCTGAATTTGGAGTTGGTGTCAAATCATAGCATTTTGATAATTAAAGGACAGAGAATGGAAGAAAAAAGCATTGACGTTTTTTGAGAAATTACTGTTGCCAAGCATGGTATTAAATACTTTAAAATGAGTTATCCTGGCTGGGTGCCACAGGTCACATCTGTAATCCCAGCACTTTGGGAGGCTGAAGTGGGTGGATTGCTTGAGCTCAGGAGTTCACGACCACCTTGGGCAACATGGCAAAACCCTGTCTCTACAAAAAATACAAACATTAGCCAGGCATGGTGGTGCACGCCTGTAGTCACAGCTACTGGGGAGGTTGAGGCGGGAGGATCACTTGAGCCCAGGAGGTGGAGGTTGCAGTGAGTCAAGCCAAGATCTTGCCACTGCATTCCAGCCTAGGCAACAGAGACAGACCCTGTCTCAAAAAACAAAACAACAACAACAAAAATATATATACACACATATATAATAAGTTATCAATTTAATCTTTCCCTTTTTATTTCCTGTACAGATATTTATTCTTTTTTAAATACATTTTTTGCATCTATTTGAAGTTTACAACATGATATTATGAGTTACATATAGATAATAAAATGGTTACTATAGTGAAGCAGATTAAAATAGCTATCATTGCACATAGTTACTTTATTTTGTGTAGCAAGAGGAGCTAAAATCTGCTTAAAACCCCCCAGTACAATACAATTCTATTAACTATAGTCATTATGTTGTACATTAGATCTCTAGACTTGTTCATCCCATATATCTGCTGCTTTCTATCTTTTGACTTGCATCTCCTCATTACCTCTCTCCCCTTCTGGTTCTTAGTATCTGCTGCATTGTTTTTTATCTCTCTACTCTGTACACCCGACTTTTATTATTTTAAGATTCCATATAAATATTGCATATTTTTTGCATATGCATAAATATTGCATGTTGCATAAGTGAGCTCATGCAACATGTTTTCTTTCCGTGTCTTGCTTCTTTCACTTAACATAATATTGTCCATGTTCATCCATGTTGTGGAAAATGGCAGGCTCTCCTTCTTCTGTAAAGCTGAATAACATTCCATTGTATTTACACATTACCATATTTTCTTAATCTATTTGTCGGTCAAGGGACATATAGGTTATTTCTATATTTTGGCTATTATGAATAACACTGCAAAAAACATGAGAGTGCAGATGTCTTTACAAGGTGGTGATTTTATATCCTTTGGGTACACACCCAGAAGATGGATTGCTAGGTCTTATGGTGGTTCAGGATTTCCTTTTCTCCACACCCTCACCAACATTTGTTATTTCTTGTCTTTTTGATAATAGCTATCCTAATGGATGTCAGGTAATATTTCATAGTGCTATTCATGTGCATTTCCTTGATGATTGGTGATGCTTAACACATTTTCATACATCTGTTGGCCATTTTTATGTCTTCTTCGAAGAAATGTCTGTTCAGGTACTTTGCCCATTTTCAAACCTGGTTATTTGTTTTTCTGCTATTGACTTGTAAGAGTTCCTTATAAATTTCGGATATTAACCCCTTATCAGATATGTGATTTGCAAATATTTTTTCTCAGTCCATAGGTTGCCTTTTCATTTCATTGATTGTTTCCTTTACTGTACAGAAGCTTTTTAGTTTTATGTACTCCTAATTATTTATTCTTGCTTTTGTAGCCTGAGGTTTTGGTATTATGTCCCAAAAATCATTGCTGAGGTTAATATCAAGGAGCTTTTCCCCTATGTTCTGTTCTAGGAGTTGTATTACTTCAGGTCTTATGCCATTTAGTATTTTCAATCTTCTGGGGAGGTATACTTAGCCATATATTACAGAAAAGAAAATGAAAACATCCTTAATTTGCACAACTAGTAACTCCAGGAATCGGGATTTGAACCCAGCTATATCTGTCTCTGAAGTGTATGGTTTTCTGTTAACACTTACTCTTGAGCACAAAACATCAAGATTTTGCCCACCTCAAGTCAATAATTCTTACTTCATCTTAATTCCGTTTACCTATGACATGCTTTAATTCTCTGCTTATTGTTCAATCAAATTATTATTAATATGTTCTTTTAAAAAAATGCCTAATCCTATGATTGGTATATAGTTATTTACGTTTGAGATTACTGGGCCAACATAAATCAAATAATAGGCCACATGTCAAAAACTATATCCCCTCTTCCTTCTCGTTTAGTTCCCTGGAGCTGGCTTCCTAATATTACATAACTTTTATGCATTTAGCTACAAATCAAGCTTGATAGTATAAATATAAGAATAGCTAATATTTATCGGGTACTAAATATGCCACAGTCACATCATTTCATAACCCTTTGATCATCCTATGAGGTGGGTGCTATCATCTCTCCATTTTGTGATAAATGTCTCTTATTAAGAGAATAATTCGCTCTGGGTCACTAAACTAGTAAGTAGCTGAACTGAGATTCAAACTCAGATCTTTTCTTAAATTATGTATAAATTCAGGCCTTACAGAAAAATCACAAGGACACCTTTTCTGCTTATCCATGCATGATAAGACCCCAAGAAGATAAGCACCTTCTTTCCTATAACCAGCTAAACATACTTTTGAGCCCCAGAGAAGGAGTCTAAGGAAGAATAAGCAGTTCTCTCATTCCAGCCTACTCACTCTTCCTGCTATCTCAATAGTCCCTACAGAAATTGGGAGTCAAAGGTAGAGCGGGGGGAAAAAAAAGTGAGGAGGTAGAGGACAGACATTTTTGAAGGAGAAACAGGAACAGCTTAATAAAGTCCACTCAAAAATTATCTTTGGAAAATATATATTTATACGTACGCCTTGGTCCAAGAGCAATCACAACTAAAATTCAAAAATTCAAATACTGTCCTTGCCAGAATCTTTTACTGATGTAGAAGTAGAATTTGTGCCAAATAAGAAAGAAAGTCAACAAGTTCTTTCCTTCTTTTTTATTTCCCAGCAGCCAGCTACTTACAGCAACACCCTGATGAGTTTTTCAATCTCAGACTTAAGAATCCATGAATTTTTACTGAATTTCAGGAAGCCCCACATGCTATGTGCATTCTCCTAAGGCTATAAGTCAAATGACAAACTATGCATTTTATTGTCAAGTAGGGACAATCTAGTTTCTCTGACAGTGTCATACATACATTGTTCTTTTAAACCTCTTTGCCTATATGAAATCAAGATATGATTCTTAAACAACAAAGACTGTAATTGTATTAGCAACACAATGAGTCACCCTATCACTTAGACCCTGAATAAATGTGAGGAGCATCTGTTGAAATGGAATCCGTGGGCTCCCTTTAATGGGCCAAATGTCTCCAAGGACAGAATAGTGAGAGGAAACACTCCAGCTGCTCAGACTGCAAATCTTTGAAAGAAAAATCAGGGAAGCATATGAAAAAAGTAAATGTACACACTTTACCTTAGGAAAAGATTAACAAAGCTTCGTTAGAACACGGATCATTTGACTGCCTGCGTTTCTATTTATTTCTCACAGGAGGTCTGGCAACAGTGAATTTTCCTCCCTGGTATGCTCTTCAAATTATGATTTTCAAACTTTTTCAAGGCCACTTTAGGGAGGCAGAAGATCATCTACCTGCCCTACCTACTTCCATTGCTGCTGCTGCAAAAAAAGCAAACAAACAAAAATAGCAACAACAAAAAACACAATCTCATGAAATGAATGGAAAGAAGGGTGTTGTTGCTAATAAGGCACCAATGAAAGAGGTGAGCAAAATGGTTCTTTAATGTCAAGAACAAAAATATAGCATGAAAATTATTGCATGAAGTAGGAGTTGGGGGCATCTCAGCAGTCTAAAACTACTCAAAGCATATCTGAATGGCCTTGGGTGACTTGCAAATGCCCTTAGACCAGAGCAAGGCTACTTTGTAAGAGGAAAGAAAACTTTTCTCATGAGAGAACGTTGCCCTTGTGGTTGGGGGAAAGGGTGCTGTGGAAAGGGGAAAAGTTCAAGTTCTAGAGTTGAAAGGGAGTTTGTGCAGTAGTTGTTCCAAGCCCCTCAGGGTTGATCACTCCTTCTTGTCATTCTCACTGCTCCCCAGTCTCACTGATGTAGGGCAAGAGAAGCACAATGTAGAATCTTGAAAAGACTCTGACATTGCTTGCCTCAACTCTCTCACATGTGTCCTGGGGAGAAGGGAACCTCAAAGCTCAAAGGGCACATTAGAAAAGCTGTGCCTTGTCTTCTTGCTCTAAGAAGTTTTGGGTTTAATTTCCTTTTCCATTCTCCAAAGGCAGTAAAAAGAAGAAAGATCTCAAACTTACTGAGGGAAAGAAATGGCAGGGCTGGCACTGAGGATGGCAGAATAGCTCTGGCTAACATCATGGCAATTGATGAACATGCCCAGAGGTGCATACTTTGGGACTGGCAGCAGAAAAAAATACCAGGCAAGCTGAGCACAATGGAGCAGTGACGGGCAATGAGAGGAGGCAAGGGAGTAAGGCCAACTCTGAGAAGTGTATGCAGCAGATGAAATCTGAGGCACCTCACTGCCTTTTCTGTGAGTAAAGATAGAATGAAAAAGTATGTAATGGATCCCTTAGGTATTGTGCCATTAAAATTAGTCACTGAAAGACTAAGAAGTTCTGGGAAATTTTGTGAAGAGGAGGAAGATCATTATCATCAGCATCATAATATACATTCATTGGGCATTTCCTATGGCCCAGGAATTGTGCTAGCCCTTTGCACGCATTATCTCTTTTGTCCCCACAACACTTCTATATGGTAGGTATTGTACTTCCCTAGATTGGTATGTTTTTTTTTGTTTGTTTGTTTGTTTTTTACAAAAGTTGGGGAAAGGGAACTCATTGGAAGGTTGAGAATCTTGCCCAAAATCACAAAGCTGACAGTTGGCAGAGTGAGCACTGTTTCTGAGGTTTGTCTCACTCCAAAGGTGGACTCTTTATTTTTTTATTTTATTTAATTTTTATTTATTTTTGTTTATTGATTGATTGATTGAGATGGAGTCTTGCTCTATGGCCAGGCTGGAGTGCAGTGGCACCACTCAGCTCACTGCAACCTCCGCCTCCCAGGTTCAAGCAATTCCCCTGCCTCAGCCTCCTGAGTAGCTGGGACTACAGGTGCCCACCACCATGCCCAGCTAATTTTTTGTATTTTAGTAGAGATGGGGTTCCACCATGTTGTCCAGGATGGTCTCAATCCCCTGACTTCATGATCTGCCCACCTCAGCCTCCCAAACTGCTGGGATTACAGGCGTGAGTGACCACACCCGGCCAGGTGGACTCTTTAAACAATGTTAAAGTACTCCCAGCAGTCCTGCCTTGATTTTCTGCTTAAGGTTTTCATTCATAATAGTCATATTCACTTATCAACTCATTCATGCAGCGAAGACTTACAAGGACCTACTGTGTGCCAGTCCCAATACTCAGCAATGGGGAAACATTTACAGACAAAAATTAGCAGGATCTCAGCTCTTTCAGAGTTTTCAGTGTAGTGGAGGTAATGGGCATAACCAAATAATTGTACAAGTAAATGTGAAATGAAAAGTCTGACAAATACTATGCAGGATTTCAAAGCAGATAACAGTGGGAGGCATTTGCTAAGTCTGAAGGTTACCTACAAAAGAGACCAGTGAGTTGACAAGAGAGAGTAAGTACAAAATAACTAGGGAAAGGGTGGTGTTGAGAGCCATATTTCATCTTGTAGTAAAGCCCTGTGGTGGGGAAGAGGGAACAGGACATGTTGGAGGAAATAATAAAAAGAGTAAGGGTTATTACTGAGGCTACGGAGAGAAAAAGATAAGAGGTCTCTGGAGGATTTAAAAAAATAGTAAAGTCCTAAAAAAGAAAAAAAGCAGAGTCTCACATATGTTTAAATGTTGAGAGGAAGGACTCACTAATAATAAGAGCCAACATATATCTTGTTGGTCATACATTCCTTATACAAATATATGTATATGTTTTACATATATTTATTCATTTAACCTTCCTTATAAGCCTTTGAAAAATGGGTATTCTTACTATCCTCATTTTATAGATAAGGAAATAGAGGCACAGAGTTTAAGTAACTTGCCCAGCTCGTAAGTGTCAGAGCTCCAGGATCATTTATCTTAACCAATATGGAAGGGAATAAATATATTAAAGAAAGTATAATCGATAGGTGGAGGTAGTTTTTCAATCTCAGTCTACATTAGAATCAGCAAGTGTGCTCATGAACATTCGGATTCCCATGGACTACCTACCTTCTGGGTTTCTGAATTAATAGGTCTAGGCTTTTTCAACGCCAAGTCCAGGTGATTCTGATGCAGGTGCTCCAGGGGCAAAGCATGAGTGCAGATGTAGAGAGATGGCTATTTTTCCTAGGGGAGGTTGGGAGATTTCCCTCTAATGGCTTCTATTTGTTTTCTTAGCAAACATGAATACTACAAGACAAACTTGAGTGTCATCTCAAAGACTCTCACCAACTACGAAAGGATTGAGAACAACCCATCCCTGATCTTGAGAATTATGGTCCCAGTGGACTGCTGCATTTCATGCCCACTCTTGCACCAAGAGGAGCTAAAGAAGGCTTTATGTCTGTTCCTCCAAAAAATTGCAGAAAGGAGTGTATATCCTACAAGAGTGACAGGAAGGCCAGGTGATTGAAGAAAGCCTAGATGAAGTGTAGAGATAAACTAAGTCAGCCAAGGGCACGGTAGGCTAGAAGCCCTATAAGAAGAAACCAGTAAGATCCAGAAGAGGAAAAGATATATTTATGGCTGAAAGGGAAGTACATGGGAGACTTGGTTTATTTACAGTGTCCTTGTGTTTGCAATGGGCATTGTTTAAAACTTCTTTTATCCCAGAATTATTTCCCAGAACTTCCTACCAGGTCTCCCAGAACACTGAGATTTGCATTTGAAAAACCAGTGCACAACGGGGAACATCTGTGGTCTTCAACTTACACAGCTAATGGCCTTTCCCCCACTCTTACATCACCAGGGACCATAAGCCAACACATGCTGTAAGGATGTAACCAGCTGTAGGGAAAACATTCATTATCAGAGAGGATTGCCCAACTCCTAAATACTCGGCTATGCGGGAAAAATAAAATTCTACTTAATGGAACTATGAAAAGTTGACTTTTGAAAGGCTTTCATGGGTCATTCTCATTGCCTATTTCAGTCACCTTTAAGTTGCAAATCTACAACTGGAGTCTGTGATGTTCAGGCAACTCTCAACTATCTGTACATCCAGCAATTTATAATCCACATATAACCCAAATGCTGCATTTAGCTAGCAGTCTCCACTGCCTCCTCCTCGTCATCCACAAATAACTTTCCTGGCACCTTTTACTAGAGGAAGATGCTTTTCTTGAGTTTAACTTTGTCTCCCTTCAGCCTTCTACTGTGAACTGAAACAGTCAATGTTCAAATGTAAAGTAGTATCCCACACGAAAGTGAACTAGGTACAAAATGTGGCATCCCTACCCCCACCTCCTCCTGAGTTTGTGGGAAGAGGGTGTAGTACACTTACTAAGTTGAACTATAAGCAGAACTTCCCTAGGTAGCCAGAGGAAAATGTCCATGAACTCAAGCCAAGCCAAAGCTGCCATTCCCAGCCTTGTGGGCAGCCAGCCCACCCTTTCGGAAGTGCCTCAGACAGTACTTTGTTATGTTTCTCCAGCGAGGAAGCTTCCTGTAGGTCGCGGTGTCTCCTGCCTTGCAACCATGAGAATAGCTGGAGCTCAGTCATCTGTCCCCCTCATCCTGTCAGAAGGAAGGGTCAGAGAATTCCCATTTGAACAACCTTAGCAGAGTTGATGGAAAAAACATGAGAAAAAGGAAAACTACGGAGAGACCAAAGGGTTGTGGAAAATTATTTACACACACACACACACACACACACACACACGCATCACAGTCTATATGTGTATACACACCTATAATGTATGTATATTTATAATACAGATAAATAATAAATAATATGCATAATAGATTATAAGTATATACATACATAAATATACACATATATGTGTATATATACATGTGGATATGTGTATATATGTATGTATGTATTTTATATAGATTATATTTATTGCTCGTGTGTTTATAAATATACAAAATATTGCCCTATCTTCCTCTCCACACATATTGGCTCTGATTTCACAGTGCTTCCAAGCATAACCAAAAGACTCAAAAGAATGAAAATTAAAAACACAACGCCAGTTTCCAGCAGGATGGGTGGTAGTTGTCAAAACTTGATGTTCAAAGCCAGGATTAAAGGCTGATCTAGCCCACGGTAGACAGGTGCCTGAGGAAAGGAAGGATTTGGCAACTGCTTCCAATATCCTTCCATCTCCAAACATACAAGTTCAACAACCCACATTGTTCCCTTATTCTTCGTCCAAATGAGAAGAAATGCTTGTGTGAAGACATTTGTTTTAGCTCCCAAACGGTCTCAGAACACCCTGAACATCCTAGAATCTGCCTGCTGGGTGGAAGCAGGTTGGGAAGAGACATGCTGAGGACCACTTGGGTGGCAGGCTGTTCATTCCATGCCCAAGGCGTCTGTACTTTGAAGCTTGGAAAACTTCCTCCATGGCACACAGATTTCCATACACTTTGATTCTTCAAGACTATAAGTGATATGATAAGATAAACTTCCCCCGAAAGAACAAGGACAGCTGAGGAAGAAGTTATAAATGTTCCCAAAAAATCCCCTAATAATCAGAGCAGTCCATAGCGAAGTACTGTAGGCCTATTGTCGAAAAAGAGAAAACTCTGCCTTCCTTATGATAATCACTTTACTAATGGAAGTGTGTTTGTGAAGTGCAAATCTCCTTAGATGACTGAAAACTTTCTTTTTTCTAAACTGCAGAATGGCATTGCCTGTCCCAAAGCAAACATGACAGGTATGTGTGATCTTTCTTCCAGCTGTTTTGGTTATTTTCTTTTTTTTTTTTTTATTTAACATTTTTTGAGATAGAGTTTCACTATTGTCACCCAGGCTGGAGTGCAATAGCGTGATCTTGGCTCACTGCAACCTCCACCTCCCGGGTTCAAGCAATTCTCCTGCCTCAGCCTCCCGAGTAGCTGCGATTACAGGCACCCACCACCATGCCCAGCTATTTTTTGTGTGTGATTTTAGTAGAGAAGGAGTGTCACCATGTTGGCCAGGCTGGTCTCGAACTCCTGACCTCAGGTGATCCACCCACCTCGGCCTCCCAAAGTGCTGGGTTACAGGCATGAGCCACCGTGCCCGGCCTGTTTTCATTATTTTCTAACTCAGAGAAGGCCAGCCTGGCTTCGTCCTTACTGGCTGGATTATTGTCTGACTGTTAGCACACACATTTAACTAAGGACGAAAAGTTGCCAATGCAAATCACTGGTATTTAAACAGTTCTAAATCAACAGGTTCTCCCATGGGATTGAGTGTGAGCTGCTCGATATGAAGAAAACAGAAGCCAGCTCTGAAACTGAAGAACATAAAGGCCCTTTGCTACCAGAATGCTCATAAATGCCTCTGACAAGCATTTGAGAGCCTCTGCAATCTACTTCCACCTGCTTTCTAGGCATCACACCCCTGTCTTCAAATCAGGGACTTGTCTCAAGCCCCGTCAAGCTGCTTCCTGCCTTCGTTTTCAGCATAAATGTATCACCCCACTGACTTTTCTTGTCCTCTCTCCTTGCCCTTACCCTTGGGATTCCAACCAGCCTGAGGAATCCAGCTCCTTGTGAACTTTAGAATTCAGACGACTGCATTCTTTTTCCTCTAAATTTTGTTGTACTCATAATTATCCCTTCAAACTTCTTTTCTCCAGTTATCAGTACTAAACAAGTAATTGTTTCCCTAAATATAAACAATTTTTAAAATGCTATCTGTGGTATGAAAAATACCAAAACATGTTAATGGATAGAGGAAGATCAGGGTGGGGGTAAAATTTTAGATAAAAGATAAGAAAAGATATTGTTGAAGAGGATACCTTTGAAATGAACAAAGGAAGCCTGCCATCAAATGGCTGAGAGAGGAGAATGTAAAGAATTTGAGACACTTGACTTGAGAGGACCCCAAATGGTGTTTCAGAAACAAAAGTGAAGCCTGCTCAGGATGAGGAAAGTGATAATGATGCATTCGAAAAGGAGGGCAGTGGGAGATGATGCGGGTCCTTGTTGGCTGAATGAGAAATTGGGTTTTCCTCTAGTGCAATGGAAAACCTTTGGAGGACTTTAACTGAGGAACT
This sequence comes from Macaca nemestrina, assembly GCF_043159975.1. NCBI lineage: Eukaryota > Metazoa > Chordata > Mammalia > Primates > Cercopithecidae > Macaca > Macaca nemestrina. The sequence continues at coordinate 44,165,892 of NC_092134.1, read as the reverse complement.
GATATAAGCCAGTTTATGTTTTCAAAAGAGCTCTCTATTTCCAACGTGAAGAAAAGACACTAGGAAGGTAAGATCAAAGGCCTGGAGTTGACCTGCTGGGATTCCAGGTGAAAGGTAAGAGAGGCTTCCCTAGGGTGGTAGTGGTGAGATGAGAGAAAGTGCTGGGATCGGGGACATATTCTGAAGATACAGTCAACAATTTTTGATGATCAATTGAATACAGTTTATAAAGGAAAGAGAATAATCCAGAGTAACTGCTAGATTTTTGACCTAAGCAACGAATGTGACTCGGCCAATGTTCTATTACATCCAGTCAATAAACATAATGATTATCTTCCAATTACTGAATATTTATTATGTGTTTTGTATGCTTTAGCCATTGTTTATAATCATTAGATAAGTCTGTGAGTAGGTATTGTGATCAGCATTTAGCTGATGAGGATGAGCCTCAAGAAGTGAATTTACCCAAAATCACACAGCTAAGCCAGGTTTCAAATCATGGCCAGTGGGAATCCAAAATGTGTACTCTCTCCCTTCAGTTACTACTCCCTTAGCTTGTCCATTGATTGCTAGATGTACATTACCACTGAAGTTTGTCCTTCAATTGTGTAGGCATAGAAGGATTGGACAGCAGGAAACCATAAGTGAACTCCACTCCTCTCCGAATGATGATATAGCTTATTTTTTCTTTACATATTTTTGGGAAGTATTTTTTGTCTTTTAGGTTATTGGGTTCTTTGTTTCGTTTTCTATCAGGAAAGCTGGGGAATCAAAGTCAACTCTGGAGACAAACTGTATTGCAATTCCAGCCCTACATATAATATTTGTATATGCTTCAGCAGGTTTCTTAGCTGCAAAGAGTGTTAATTTCCTTGTCTATAAAGTGTATGTAATAATATTTACCTGGGCAGGTGGTATGAAGATTAAATGAGAAATGTAGGAAGCATTTAATGCAATGCCAAGTAAAACTGACAAGTAGAAAACTCTTAAATAAGTGGTACCTATTTTAGTGGGCACTCCCAAGAGTAGACATCAGGACACAAACAATTATTCAAGTCAGTATTTTATTTTCTGTAATTTATTTCTGTCTTACTAGGTGAGGCAACTCAGACAAAAGAGAAAGTGACTTGCCTAATAGTTAAGATAAATTAGAGTCAGGACAAGAATTCCCATTTCCTAATTCCCTGAACACATTCACTAAATCACCCAGTCTCTTGGGTATTGTGTGTTTTTTAAACTGCTACCCAAATGATTGCTCCTGGATTCTGTAGGCACCCAAGTCACAGCTGCTACAGACTAGCCATTCGAATAAATAAACTAGAAAGTCATGCAATCAGGTTCAGAAGACTCCTAAATCAAATTTCTGCAAAGGATACACACTGCTGAAAAATCTGTTGCTTGTAGGAAAATTGTCAATGTGGCTTTAAGAGTTATTTTCATTTGGGAGATATACGGTCCTTAATCTGTGTGTCTTAAAAGAAATACATTTTCTATTCTACCCTACCAAGTCATAGGACATAAGAATTCTGATCTTCAACACAGAGATCCCTTGTCCTTAACAATCCCTTGTCCTAAAACAGTTCCCTTGAGGTTATTGTTAGAATGAGAAGCCATTATGATGCCTCCTTGATGATCAAAATTACCTGAAGAATTTAGTAAAAATGATTTCCCCATCTCCAAATTCTCAGAGATTCTGATCCAGTAGGTCTGTGGTGGGGTCTAGGAATAAATATTTGTTAAAATCGGTTTATTAGCCACCAAAAAGGCAAATCAAAGTCACAATGTGATATATCACACCATTGAAATAGCTACGACCAAAAAGACAAGTGTTGATGAAGATGTGAAGAAATTTGAATTCTCATACACTGCTAATGGGAATGCAAAGTTGTATCACAGCTTTGGAAAACAGTTGGGCATTTGGGCAGTTAGACATACAGTTCCCACATGTCCCAGTAATTCCTGTCTTAGGTATTGATATGGTTTGGTATCCCTACCCAAATCTCATCTTGGATTGTATTTCCCATAAACCCCATGTGTCATGGGAGGTACCTGGTGGGAGGTAATTGAACTATAGGGACATGCTGCTGTTCTCATGATAGTGAATTCTCATGAGATCAGATGGTTTTAAAGGGGCTTTTCCTCCTTTGTTCGGCACTTCTCTTCCTGCCGCCATGTGAAGAAAGACATGTTTGCTTCCCTTTCTGCCATGATTGCAAGTTTCCCAAGGCCTCCCCAGCCATGCTGAACTGTGATTCAATAAAACCTCTTTCCTTTATAAATTACCCAGTCTTGGGTATGTCTTTATTAGCAATGTGATAACTGACTAATACTGTAAATTGGTACCAGAGAGTGGGATGCTGCTGTAAAGATAGCCAAAAATGTGGAAGCAAATTTGGAACTGGGTAACAGGCAGAGGTTGAAAATTTTTTGGAGGGCTCAGAAGAAGGTAGGAAGATTTGGGAAAGTTTGGAACTTCCTAGAGACTTGTTGAATGGCTTTGACCAAAATGCTGATAGTGATATGGACAATGAAGTCCAGGCTGAGGTGGTCTCAGATGGAGATGAGGAACTTGTTGGAAACTGGAGTCAAGGTCACTCTTGCTATGCAAAGAGACTGGCAGCATTTTGCCCCTGCCCTAGAGATCTGTGGAACTTTGAACTTTATAGAGATGATTTAGGGCATCTGGCAGAAGAAATTTCTAAACAGCAAAGTGTTCAAGAGGAAGCAGAGGCCGGGTGCGGTGGCTCATGCCTGTAATCTCAGCACTTTGGCAGGTCGAGGAAGGCAGATTACCTGAGGTCAGGAGTTTGAGACCAGCCTGGCCAACAGGGTGAAACCCCTTCTATGATAAAAATACAAAAATTAGTCAGGTGGGGTGGCGTTCACCTGTAACCCCAGCTACTAGGGAAGCTGAGGCAGAATTGCTTGAACCTGGAAAGCAGAGGTTGCAGTGAGCTAAGATCGCACCACTGCACTCCAGTCTGGGTGACAGAGTGAGACTCTATTGCGAAACAAAAAAAGAAGCAGAGCATAAAAGTTTGGAAAATTTGCAGCCTGACGTTGCAACAAAAAAGAAAACCCCATCTTCTGGGGAGAAATTCAAGCCAACTGCAGAAATTTGCAAAAGTAACTAAGTTACAAGGAGCCAAATATTAATCACCATGAGAATGGGGAAAATGTTTCCAGGGCGTGTCAGAGATCTTCACGACAGGCCCTCCCATCATAAGCCTGGAGGCCTACCAGGGAAAAATGGTTTCATGGGCTGGGCCCAGGGCCCCCCTGCCCTATACAGACTCAGGACGTGGTCCCCTGCATTCCAGCTGCTTCAGCTTCAGTTACGGGTAAAAGCTCAGCCTTGGGCCTATGGGTGCACAGAAGTCAAGAATTGAGGTTTGGGAGCCTCTGCCTAGATTTCAGAGGATGTATGAAAACTCCTGGATGTCCATGCAGAAGTGTGCTGCAGGGGCACAGCCTTCATGGAGAACCTCTGTTAGGGCAATGCAGAAGGGAAATGTGGAGTCAGAGTCCCCACACAGCATTCCCACTGGGGCACTGCCTAATGGAACTCTGAGAAGAGGGCCACTGTTCTCCAGACCCCAAAATGGCAGATTCACCAACAGCTTGCACTGTGTGCCTGGAAAGGCAGCAGGCGCTCAATGCTAGCCCATGAAAGCTGCCAGGAATGGGGGCTGTACCCTCCAAAGCCACAGGAGTGGAGCTGCCCCAGGCCATGGAAGCCCACCTTTTGCATCAGTATGCCTTGCATGTAAGACATGGAGTCAAAGGATATCATTTTGTAACTTTAAGGTTTAATGACTGCCCTATTGGATTTCACACTTTCATGGGGCCTGTAGCTCTCCCATTTGTAAGAGGCATATCTACCCAATGTCTGTACCCCCATTGTATCTAGGAAGTAACTAACTTGCTTTTGATTTTACAGGCTCATAGGCAGAAGGGACTTGCCTTGTATCAGATAAGACTTTGGACTTGGACTTTGGAGATAATGCTGGAATGAGTTAAGATTTTGGGGGACTGCTGGAAGGGCATGTTTGTGTTTTGAATTGTGAGGACATGAGATTTTGGAGGGTCCAGGGGTAGAATAACATGGTTTGGTTGTGTCCCCGCCCAAATCTCAATTTGAAGTGTAGTTCTCATAATCCTCATGTGTCATGGGAGGGACTCAGTGGGAGGTAAATGAATCATGGAGGCATTTACCTCCATGCAGTAGTGAGTCCTCATGAAATGTGATGGTTTTTAAGGGGCTTTCCTCCCTTTTCTTGACACCTCTCCTTGCTGCTGCCATGTGAAGAAGGACATGTTTGCTTCCCCTTTTGTAATGATTGCAAGTTTTTTGAGATTTCCCCAGCCATGCTGAACTGTAAGTCAATTAAACCTCTTTCCTTTATAAATTACCCAGTCTCAGATATGTGTTTATTAGCAGCCTCAGAATGAACTAACACAGGCACATACATAAGAAAATTGAAAACATATAACCAGGATATAGCTGGTATACAAATATACATAGTGGCATTATTAACAATAGCCAAAAAGTAGAAATAGCCCAAGAGTGCATCAACCAATGACTGGATAAATAAAACACGGTCTGTACATACAATGAAATAGTATTTACCTATGAAGGGTAACAAAGTACCGATACATGTTTACAATATGGATAAACCCTGAAAACACTGTGCTAAGTTGAAAAAGCCAGTCATGGCACATATGGTATGATTTCATTTACATGAAATGGCCAGACTAGGCAAATCTGAAAGACAGAAAGTAGACTAGTGGTTGCCTAAGCCTGGTGGGTGTTAGCTGGTGGGAGATGTCAGAAAGAAGGAGAAAATGCACTTCTAATGAGTAAAAGGTTTTGGGGGAAGTGTGATTAAAATATTCTAAAATGCATCTTGATGATGGTTGCACAACTCAGCAAATGTACTAAAGCCATTGGTTGAATTGTACAATATAAATGAGTGAATTGTATGGCAAATGAATTATATCACACTAAACTGTTATTATTACCGAAAAATCTACTCAGGTGATTGTGATGTGGATCAATTTAAAAACCATCGTTTTAAATTTTTTCTACTCAAAATATAGCCCATACACCAGTAATAGTAGCATCATTTGGGATCTTGTTAGGAATGCAGAATCTCAGTGTTTGGATGGAAGAGGTTCTGCATTTTAACAAGAACCCTGGGTGATCAGTGAGCACATTAAAATTTGAAAAACACTGCTCTGAGATATTATTTAGAACCTTCTCGGTATATATCTGCCCAGCCCCAAATAACTATACCACAGACTCTGAACTCCTTAATTCCTATAAGCATGCCAACTGGCATCAACAGTTCATCCAACAGTAGGAAGATACACCAAAACAATCTTGGAGAAAGCTTCAAAGAGAAGACTTTCATAAATAAATCTCTTTAGTGTGTCATAAGAGTTTTAAGCAGTGTTGCTAGAATCTCACTGGAGAACATAAAAGTGTTCCTGATTTTAGCGAAGTGGAGGAGAGGATCATGTTAACCCCACAGTCAATCAGCAGAGACAGAGAGGTGTAGGTAGTTAGAATTGAGAGGAAGGTTAATGTTTGTGTTAATCCGACATGTAACTTAAGTTACATTTTTCACTTGCCTTTAGTTGTCTTCATGGACAATGTGTGATTTTTTTTTTTTTACAGCGTCACAAAAAAAACTGTGATTCTTCTTTCACAATCACTGTCACTAATTTCCCATGTTTTATCATCCCATTTAAAGTACAGTTAGGGTACTTTAAAAAACTTTTAATTTTTCATCACTGAGATGTGTTATTGGTCCTTAGGGGCTATGTTTTCAAGTACCTAGGTACAATTCATTCACTTGACATTCCCACTAACAATACAGGGACAGCTTACCTCAAATGCAAGCCATTGCACAGCCACATGAAATTTTTAAAACCACAAAACATTGCAATAAGGGACCATTTTTGCACTGTTACTTCTATGTACAGTGGCTGTGTTGTACAGAGGTTATTTAGACAGTTGATCTCAGAAATGCCCTTTATTTGTTGTATGAGTTTGTGTAAGCTATTTATGCAGTTTATGTCCCAGTGTACTCATCTCTAAATTGATATAATAGCTTCATAAATTTGTGGTCAGGAAGAAATGGCATAATGCGCATAAAGTACTTAATATACTTCTTAAGCACTCAATAATGTTAGATATTATTATCATTGTCATCAAGATCCTAAAACTGGGATATCAGCAATGTTTGGCAGCATATTTGCTTTTAAATTATTTTATAATCTGACTACAATTTAGTTTGGACGAGTGTAACATATTTAGAGTAAAAATTAACAATCTATAAGGCTGAATGGATTCAGTTATAACGAGATAGGGCATCAGGTGAGATGTCTGAAAGCCTGAGTAAAAAATCTTTACCAGGAAAGAGAATAGCTATCATGTCAGACAAAATATTTATCAATAAAAGTGGTTGCTGTGGGTTGAATTCAGTGCCTTCAAAATTCATATGGTGAAGTCCTAACCTCATTCCAGTACCCCAGTGACCTTGTTTGAAAATAGAATTTTTGCAGATTTAATTAGTCAGGTTAAGATGAGGTCATACTGAAGTCAGGTGGGTTCCTAATCCAATATGTGCTTAGGGGAAATTGGGATACAGACATATACACAAAGAGAATACCAAGTGAAGATGAAGGTAGAAATCTGGGTGATGCTTCTACAAGCTAAGGAATGCCAAAGATTGCTAGCAAGCCACCAGAAGCTGGGTGAGATGCATAGAACAGATTCTGTCTCATAGCTCTCAGAGGGTACCTTGATCTTGGAGTTTGAGCCTCAAGGACTGTGAGACAGTAAGATACTGTTGTTTATGCCACCAAATTTATAGTATTATGGCAGTGCTAGTAAATGAATATGGTGCTATATGAGTGGCTTGGTAGTAAATAATGCAAGTCAATGGTTCTACATCTGTAGCGTGGTTTCAAATCACCTGGAGGGTATTTTTAAAACATAGATAGCTGGGCCCCATCCCAGAGTTCTAATTCAGTGCATCTGGGGTAGAGTTGGAGAATTTGTATTTCTCATAAGTTCCTAGGTGGTGATGCTCAGGTCACTATTCTGATGACATTTTGAAAACCTCTGGTATAGGTTTCTCAGAGAAAGGAAAGACATCTGGGGGTTGAAGAGTGGGAATTAAGAACCTGTCAGCAGCAGGAAAACACATGTGTAAAATCCTACCTTTTCAGAAAATCTCCAAGTCTCCCCACCTGAACTTCCTCTCCCTATGCCAACCCTATAACAAATTGAAAAGACTAGCTTATTTTTAATCGATGAGCAATAGTGTTTTCAATCATATTAAAGGATCCAGCCATATCAAATCAATCAGGATTGGGAACTGCTACTCTAGGTCCTTGAAAAATAATTTCCTAACAAACTCTTAGGAACTGAAGTTTAAGACTTCAGATTACATTAGAATTATCTAGGAGACCTAGTACTCACTCCAGATGTATTAAAGCAGAATTTATAAGGGTGAAGTCAAGGCAACTAAATTTTAAACTGGCTCTTCAGATAATTTTGATGAACTTCAAAGCTTGAAAAGTATGTGTTTACCTTAGACCTTCCTAAAATCCACTCAATTTTTTTCTCATATGTGTACAATAATCTCATCTTTGTATTGAGGTAGAGTTCTGAGGCAGTAAGGTATAATGAAATGGATACAAACTTTGGACTTAGTCTGACATGGGTTCATGTCCTCCTCTGCCTATAAATAGCTGAATGGCTTTGGATAAGTTATGCAGGCTCTCTGAGTCTCAGTTTACTCACCTATCAAATGGGGAGAGCCATATTGTCTCTGAAACAAGTTGAAAATTAGCACTAACAGTCACACATGCTTTTCACAAAACAATAGATATTTATTAGCAATAAATGATATTATCTGCAATGCTCGTGGGAACTGTATCTATAATCATTATGTCTTATAGTATCTTTCAATAAGTAATGATGGAATCTCTTATTATATTTACCAAGTTTTACATACATAGCATATAGTAGGAACTTAATAAATATTTACGGCCGGGCGCGGTGGCTCAAGCCTGTAATCCCAGCACTTTGGGAGGCCGAGATGGGCGGATCACAAGGTCAGGAGATTGAGACCATCCTGGCTAACACGTTGAAACCCCGTCTCTACTAAAAAAAAAATACAAAAAACTAGCCGGGCGACGTGGCGGGCACCTGTAGTCCCAGCTACTCGGGAGGCTGAGGCAGGAGAATGTCGTAAACCCGGGAGGTGGAGCTTGCAGTGAGCTGAGATCCGGCCACTGCACTCCAGACTGGGCGACAGAGCCAGACTCCGTCTCAAAAAAAAAAAAAAAAAATTTACTGGGACGAAATAATACTTTATAGCATAGGTATCAAGAATTCAGAATTTGGAGCCAGGTTCTCTGGGTTCAAATTATGGCTTTGCTATTTAATCTTTCTATGACTCAGTTTCCTCATTTATGGCATAATAACAACAAACACTACAATCACAGAGATGCTGTGTGTATTCAATGAATTAGCATGTGTAATATAATTTAAATGGTACCTGATATTGCATAAGGACTGGTTTTATCAATATTAATATTAAAATAGTAAGCATGTATGTATTAAGGGCATGCCAATAAGAGAGTGGCAGTGAAAAACAGGAAAAGTTTTTTAGGGAAGATTGAGTTTTGAGCTGTTCTCATAAAGAGAAGTAAAATTCAAGTATGTATTATCACATTCTGAAAATGTTCAAGGTCATTACGGCAACTACCCAGGGAAAGTGAGTAGGAAATTAAGCCCTCTGAAGAGTCTGATTACATACATATACAATCACCACAACTTGTACCCCACACCTGCATTTTATAATAAATTAAAATAATGAGGATCAAGGTTCAAGAGACGTGGAGACAAGGTTGTATCTTTTAGGCAGATAACCACCGTGTTTTCACTATTCATTTGCGTATGAGCTGTGTCTAGGTGATACATGACTATTCCCAAATTTCCTTAATATCCAGATTTCTCCAACCACAGTAGAGTTCTGTTTAAGACTATATCCATCACACCATGGTTTGGGGAGTATTATAAGTTCCCCCAAATATTGGTGCCTATCTGGAATCTCTTGAATTAAAAAAGAAAATGTATGGGAAACACATACCCGGCACAAGAAGAATATTCAATGAAAGTTAACAGACTCTGAAGAAAACCATACAACATGGAAAACTTGTATGTTAAGAATCGAGCAATCTAACATAAATAAAAGGAATGCAGGATGCGAAAGAAAGGAGTGGGGAGGGGAATAGAAAGGTGATTCTTGGCCTATGTCATAGATTTTCCAGCTTTGCTTAAAGCGCCCTCTGCAGGGAACATAGGTTTTGGGAGGAATCCCAGATTTTGTTCAATTTGTGCCTTTTATCCAGGAGTTCTACGGTTCTGGTACAGACTGCACAGAAATCATGGAATACATGAATTATGAACCTCAGTTGAGTAAATGAACAATGTCATGGAAGAGATGTGTGACCTTCACTTTTCTATCCAGCTGCAAACGGGAGTTCTATTGAACCCAACTTATAAGATGCGTAAAAAACTCTGCAGCCCAACTAACCTGGGTTTTGTTTCAGATTGTCATTTACTATATGTGACCTCAAGCAACTTAACTTCTCAAAATCTCCATCTCCCTGTCGCTTAAATGGGAATAATAATATTAGCCACCTCAAAGGGTGTTCATTCATTCAACAGATACTTTTCTGGGAGTTCATTTTGTGCAGGGTAATATTCGAGATCCTAGGACTACAATTCTGCACAAAATAGACAAAATATCTGCTCTTGTGGAATTTATATTCCAGTTTCATACATGTGGCCGAGGCAGAGCAGCTTGCAAGGCGGCCTGGACGTGTTGCAGTACCTTCTTTTGTTCTGGGCACCACTCAAAACTAGCCACTTTTTGGATCACCCTGATGGCATAGCACAATCAAATGAGGTCTATACTGTCTCCAAAATCCAAAGTCTTTAATATCTTTTTGGTTGTGGGAGTGACCAGATGCAACAACTTTTCCTTTACCTTAGAAGAGATATCTTGGCATGTCTCACACAATTAGAAGCACAGAAATTTCAATTAAATGGAAGGCCCCGGAATTTCATGGGATTTATTTTCCACCCTCTGGCAGGCAAACATCTTATCAATACAGCTAGAGTAATTGTTATTTCATGCTCACCAGGTCAAATCAGCATAATAGTGATGTTCCGTGGTAGGAATTGAGATTGCATTTTTGGGTTGAGGTGGGTATTTAATGTTAGGTGTGCTTAATACGGTTCTACGTCAGAGGTGATCCTCAACAAATGTTACTTATTGTTCTGCTCAGAATCCCTGCTGTATATCAGGATCTGATCCAAGCCCAGCAGAGGTGGAGGAAAGCTGCGTATGGAATCCTTTCTACAAATTGCTCTGGGTTTTTCTTTCCCTATTTACCATCAGAATGTTGCTCACAAAGATGTGAATGAACGTTTTACGCTACACCCCAATAAATATTTCTCAAATTAAAGCACCATTTAATTGCATCTCAGCAATGCTCCCTTGTGAGCACCCATTAGGCATAATGAATAATTCATAGACTTCCTAGGGTGCATTCTGCTGCTCTGAAGTACAAGAAGAAATAATGAAATAATGAGGCGATTGCTTTTCAGCGCCCTCCAACTCCACTCCACCCCTGCCACTTTGCTATGTGTGGGGCGTACCTGCCTGGCTGGGCAAGAAAGGATGCAGGACAAGCAGGTTGGGGAAAGTGCATGTCACCCTGACCAGGTTAAGCTTGAGCCTGGACCCGCCCCGCAACCCCTACCTTTTCCTAGCACAGGAATACTATCTGGAGGCCTCTGCCCTCCCCTGACACTTGGCAGCCGCTGCTTCCTGGGCTTCGCAGTGCAGCTGGCTCACCAGGCACTGGGTAAAACAGAAGTCAGGCTGGGGGCGGCGGGGACTTTCCTAAAGGAATCGCGTGCAAAGGGCTGAGAGCATGGCATCCACAGGCTGCAGCAAGTGCTCAAACCCAGAAGTCCGACAGCCACAGTGGCAGCCAGAAGGCTCTTTTCTCACTGTGGAGCTGCAGAGGGTGGGGGGAGGGGAAATGATGAAAGAATTTTCTTTTTTAATGTTTGCGATTTTTCATCCATCTCAATGCATCAACTGTTTGGCAGCAGCACAAGTCCATTGGATTTATTCCTTTTTCACTGCTTCCATTGAAGGCCAAGAAATTCGTCCACTGTGACTTCCTCCCCCATTTCGGAAAGGAAGTCCTTAGAACTTTTGCCTGTAGGACCCCAAATGTCGCAAGCCCTTAGAACAGCGGTCCCCAACTTTTTGGCATCAGGGACAGGTTTCGTGGAAGACAATTTTCCCACCACGGTGGGGAGGGGGGACTGCTCCACCTCAGATCATCAGGCATTAGTTAGACTCTCATGAGGAGGGCAGCCTAGATCCCTCACATGCACTATTCACAACATCGCGCTCCTATGAGAATCTAATGCCACTGCTGATCCGACAGGAGGCGGAGCTCATGGGAGCAGCCCGGGAGCTGGGGACCCCTCCCTTAGAACTTGCCTATAGGACCCCAGATGGAGAATGGGCCATAGATTGTGCCCCTTCACCCCAGACCCTTCCTGCCCCTTCATATTTAATCCATTATAATAGTATAATAGCTATCATTTATACAAGGGCAACTATATGTCTGCAAGAATGATTTCACCTAATACCCATGAGATCCATACTGTTATTATTGCCATTTTACAAATCAAAATGCTGAAGCTTATGTAGGTGAGCTTGTCTTAGGCCGCACAGCTAGAAAGCAATGAGGCTGGGATCGGAAACCAGGAAATCTGAATCCAGAACCGGAACTCTCTAATTCCCATGCTCTCCCCACCTCACCCCTGTTTTAACTGATATCATCTCTTTTCAATTTGTTTTTTTTTAAATTTCAACCCCAGTTTGTGATTTGACCTAGGTGAATGACAAGCTCTGTGTCTTTGTTTGCTATTTAGTAATAAGAATAAAAAATGCATGGAAATCTGCAGGCTTGCTTCTTTTACCCTTTTAAGTTTTCCTTGGTTTTTGAAATTTTTCTTGGAGCTGTATGAAATATGGTAGCACAAAAAACAGTATGGTAAGAAACTCAGCAATATCATATGCAAAAACCAGTGCATCCAGGTACTCGACTGGAAGCCTCTGGACTTGAAGTCAGAATGCCTGAATTTTAGTAAGTACTGCCTCTGCTCCCTGCTGTCTGGATGACCCCAGGTAAATCAATCACCTCTCTGAGCTTAGTTTCCTTATCAATAAAATGAAGAAAGATGTAATATCTACCTAGCTAGCATCGTTGTGAAGATTAAATAGAGTAAACTGTGTGAGATTTATTTGCTATTTAGCCCTCTCTTCTGCCACCTTTAGTCAGCACTATGTAACCAAGAGAAGGCAAGGCAGTGGGTGAAGAGAACAAGAAAGATAAAGTTGCTGCTAAGAAAAGAAGCATAATAGCTCTTAGGAGAACCTACTATTTCTCCCTTCCTCTGGGAATCTCCTGGGAGGCCCCCACTGTTTCCAGGACCAGAACCAGCCACTCCCAGCTGGCCCTTCCCCCATTCTCAGCTCTCCAGAAGGGCCCTGCTTCAGGATAAGGTCACATTCCAGTTACCCCCGTTTCAAAAGTCAGCTCTAAAACATAAACTATCCTCCTCATTTCCTTGACACAGGCAGCCTCCCAACTGAACAACAGAAAACGTCCACCATCAGTTCATCAGTGACATAAAAAGAGGAAAAAAAATGTGCTCCCTGATTGTGCAGAAAAAGCTAGATCGTGGGGTTCTCACGTGTTCCCCTTTCCACCCTAAATTATAATCAGAAATGGAGGCAAACAATGAAATTAAACCTTCGTGGGTTGGTTTGTTGCAGGTAGACTGAACAAAGGAAAGAAAAAAACAAACGACACTTAAAACTTCTGGAAATGATTATAGCCAAAGAGGATAGATGGCTTTCTCTCAGTTTGTCTCTGGGGAACATCTTTGACCTTTGTTTCTTTGTTGCCCTCCTTATTCCCTGCGGAAGAGTCATTACGTTGTCCTGAAAATCAATACCGGGTAGGCAGCAGTCTTTACCCTTCCATCCCACGGCATTCACAACTTGCCTGGCAACCCCTCACATGCGTGTCTCCCCTCTCCCCGCCTCCATTGCTCTTATCCTTCTCTCTCTATTTCATTTTTCTTGCTATTGCTAATCTCTCCCATGTTATGATTATACTGTTTCTGGCTTGTCTCAAATAAGAAGACATTTCAAGACTTTGTCACATCCTCCACGCCTACATAGGGCTTTCCCAGGTCCTTTTTTGTTGTTGGATATGGATATCTTTTTAAATGGAGGAAGGAAGGAAAAAGAAGAAGACAGGCAAATTTGTGGCATTAAACACAAACTGAAGCAGGACAGGGCAGGGCAGGCATGTGGGAGAAAAAGCCTAAGGCCACCTGTTTGGAATAGATTAGTGAGGTTTAAACAAAAACATCCCCAAGCCTCCACTCAACCTTCAGGAAAATGGTGCATTTTCCGATTCCTTACTCCCACGCTTCACTCTGTGAAGAGGAAATAAAGAGAGGATGACTTGAGAGCAGATGGGGGCAAGGCTATCTCAGAGGAAGATCAGGGCTCACGGGGTGGTCCATAGTTTTTTACACAGTTGGAGAGTAGGACAGGAAGCAGCAGCTGCAGCAGCCTGCCTCCGCTGAAAAACTGCCTGATGACCCAGAACTAAAGATTTCATTTTATGGGGCGGTGCCCCACCTTCCTGAGACAGGACATTCATCTACTTTTTCAGTAGTAGCCATGCTATACTGATGGTACTCCCGAGCCAAAAAGGCAACATATAGAAGCTGACCAAAAACTATTGTAAATTGGCAAATGTAGTTGTATAAAACACATCTTATATAAATACATTTACATGAAAAATAAATCACTTTATTACAAAATAATACAATTAAGGATGTCCTAGAAAAATCTGGAACATTTATATGTTGTATCCATACCTGTAATCACTTCTGCTCCCTTCAGGCGTGTGCCTGTGCACACATACACACACATACACACACATACACAAGCACACTTACACTGTCTGGCTATGTGGTTTCCTTAAAACTACTTATCCTGATAATTGATGTACTCCAATCATGTCCTTCTGGAGAAAACGATAATCCCTAAGAAGGTCCTTATTAACGAACATGTAATGCCCAACTGATAGGGAAGATGACCACAGTAGGTTATGGTTATGCTGACATTTAGACAGATTGGCTTGGCCTTCAAATCTATGGACACATTGTTGGCTGAAGTCTGAATTGATAAAAACTACTTTTCTGGAGAAGTTTGGTGATATTAAATATCCATTCCATTTGACCCGATGATTCCAATTTTAGAATGTTTGAGGGTTTTTGTAACAGCAGTGTTTTCAGAATGAAAACTGAAAACAACCTAAATATCCATCAATAAGAGATTGGTTAAGTAGTTATATAAAACATGATATAGATCCATACACATTAACATGGAAAGATGTTCCCAATATATAGCTTAAAGGGAAATGGAGATTACAGATAATGTGTTCAAGATGACTGAAATATATATTATATATAATATGTTATATTTATATAATATATCACATATATTCACATCCTGCTTAGGCATAGGAAAAAGTCTACAAGAAAATATTAACAGAGTTATATCTGGATGGTGTGATTATACCTAATACTTTTATTTTTGTTTTTTGAGATGGGATCTTGCTCTGTTGCCCAGGCTGGAGTGCAGTGATATGATCATAGCTCACTCTAACCTTGAACTCCTAGGCTCCAGGGATCCTCCTGACTCAGCCTTCTGAGTAGCTAGGACTACAGATGCATACCTCCACATCTGGCCATTTTTTATTGTAGAGATGGGGGTCTCCCTATGTTATCCAAGCTGGTCTTGAACTTCTGACCTCAAGGTACCTTCCTACCATGGCCCCCCAGAGTGCTGAGATTGTAGGTGTGAGCCATTATTCCTGCCCCACCTTTACTCTTTTTTAATCCAAATGTTTATCTGCATTTTCTGATTATTTTTTGCAACAAGAAAGTATTACTCTATATTCAGAAAACATAATAAAGCCGTTCTAAGCAAATTACACTAAGATGGGCTTCCTTATCTACTCTGTGCATTGCCAGTCTCACTTCTAAGTACATGAGATCAGTTCATCAAAGGCGGTCAGTCCTTCTGAGGCCAGCTGAGAATGATACAGAGGGGTTGTTATTCACCATAATGTGGATCTGCTCCTCAAGCAGATCATGCCAGATCTGCAGTCAAAGAGACCTCTAAGATCTGTTTTAAATTCTGACTCTTTGGCATTTTGGCAGTACTGTATACTAAGCAGCAAGATGGGGACCAATTAATTCCACAAATTCGACTATGACTAATTTTTAATCAATGAATTGGCTCTTTAATTTGCACTTTTGGGAAACACAAAGAGGGAGCAATTTATTGAGAGTTGCCCTGAGATCATTTACGGAGATTTTAAGTGTGTATGTCCTTACACACGCACACACACACACATATCTCTGTACTGTGGTGACATTTAGTATATTCCTGGATGTGTTGTTCTTTCCCAGCAATTTCTGTTACTGCATATCAGGCAGCAATGGAGGCATTCTGAGCTTTTGCCTAGATAATGACTCAACAGAACAAAGCAGCCAATTCTTCACTTTTGAATTTCGAAAAATTTTTTGACACTCACAGCAGACACAATAGCATGAGAGGAAAAAAAAATCAACAAAGGAAAAAGAGTTGAAGGAAAACTAAGAAGTTCTTAGGCTGGTCAGTATTTCTGAGAAAACGTGACGTATCTGGCCCCTTCACCCAGTCTAGGTCAGGACACTGAGAGGACAAAATGAAACCCAAAGATCAGTTTGGGAGCTGGAGAACAAAATAGCACATGCCTTGGTTCCCAGGTGAAGCTTGGGGTATGGGAGGGTCTACCCCAGCATACGAAGACAACAGCGGAGTGTCATGGCTGTAAGATATGTATAAGCAGATGGGCCTATGGCAGGTTCACAGAGGCATACCACAGCATCACCACAGCAACATGGGGTGCCACATGGTGCACACAGCCCAGTAACACGACAAGCAGCCAAGAGCAACACATACGTGACAATGGGTTGCAATGAGCTCCAGGAAACCTTGCCATTGGAATAAGGAGGTATCTAAGTCCATTTGCCCTGCTATAACAAAATATCACAAAAAGGGTAATTTGTAAACAATAGGAATTTATTTCTCATGGTACTGGAGGCTGAGGAGTCCAAGATCAAGGTGCCAGCAGGTTTGGTATCTGGTGAGGGTTGCTCTCTGCTTCCAAGATGATGCCTTGTGGCTGCATCCCTCAGAGGGACAGACACAAGCACTGCTGTCTCATGTGGTAGAAGGGACAGAAGGACGAAAAGGGTCTGAGATCACTCCATCAACCTGTTTTACCTAAGGACACTAATCCCATCCTTGAGGGCAGAGCCCTCATGACCCAATCATATCCCAAAGGCCCCACCTCTTAATGCTGTTGCAATGGGGATTAAGTTTCAACATAAATTTTGAAGGGGACATGAATATTCAAACCTTAGCAGGGGGCAGAGTAACCTCTCCCTGATGCTTTGATACTATATTTGGCCCGCAAATGTAAATGCAAAATCAGGAAGAAAACAGGAAGAATAAAATAACATATTTAATGAAATTAACTTGAATTTACTAAGGTTAGGCTGTCACCATTTGCTAAATGAAGAATTTCGTTAGAAATAAATTCAATTGTATTTAATTAGTTTTGAATGGCAAAAGCTGCAATTTCTTTTGCACCAATCTAATAGAAAATTAGAAAAATCAATATACAACTTGTGTTTTTCCTGAATATTGTACCTGATTTAAATAAGCTAAGGATGCCAACTGAGGGATTCTTTGCCACCTAAGGACTCTTGGCCATAGCCTGGGCTATAGCATTGGGATAACTCTTTCTAATCTTAATGACCAGCCCCCACTATATTTGTATAGAGTCCTTGGCTAGGTACATACTTATCAGTCTAGCTTCACAGTCAAAATAAGCCTCGCACAGACCACTATATCTTTCTGGGCCTTCCCTAAGGACAAGTGTCCTTGGGTAGGCCCCTTTATCATAATTGCAAAGACCTGTATATCTACCCATTATTTGGTATGAAAAAAAAAAAAGGTTTTGGAGTAAAATGCCACTATTCCGAAGGACTTTTTCTATTTTCTTTTAAAAACTCTTTCCAATCCCCTGGCTCTATCCAACGTACACACAACACACAAATACACACACACACACATACACACACACAAACATCTTGACCTTTGCATCCAAATATGGTCCCCATAAAACCAAAAGAAGTAAACACAAAGCAGTTATCTCTGCATCATAATGAAAATTTTGCACTATCATTAACACCTTCTAATCCTACCTTCATCACTACGTGCAGACTATATACAAGAAAAAAAGTATTCTCTAGCTCATTCCTGAGGAATATTTTTCATATTGGTAAAAGATTGGTAAAAGCTGCATCAGTGCTTAAGTTAAAAGAGAATATATAGAGATGACCAGTGATTCTTTCATAAACCTTGAAGAATGTTTGGTTCAAAGAGATAAGCTCCACACCACTCAGTGCATGGAGGGGGAAAGCATGAAACAGGGAGCAGAAAGGAATACTGCATTCAGTCAAAACTTCAGAAGAAATCATTGAGAACAGCCATAATAAAATTTAGACAGAAGTAGATTTAACTTGAACACCATTGAGAATTGCAGTTCCTCTGATTGCCCAGAGGTTTTGTATATCTTATATATTTCATTAGCAATTCCACCCTGAAAAAGGAAACGGACACACAGTATTCACATTATATTAACAATGTATCATTTTTATCCTCTTGCTTACTCCAGGTCATTTCTTTATAGTTTGCAGAAGATGTATGCAAACTCCCCACTGACCTCCAGTCTAACAATAGAGTTCTAGTCATGCTAGAATAGATGTAAAATTTTGACATCCATTCTATAAGAAATTTCCAAGCAACATGGGATTCTGGAACTGTACATCTCATTAATAGCACACTAGCGTTTTATTAATTTGGCAGTTATGTGCCAGATGAAGTTGAACCAGGACGGATGGCTCAGGACACTGCTACACTGATTGCTATGCAGCAGAATCGCTTGTTTACTTGGTTGCCTGCACAACTAAAATGCAATTTCCATGAAGCCAAGAACTATATTGTTTTTATATCTTCAGCCCCAATTGTCAATAAATATTTGAATAATAAGTGAATGGAGTTTCTTAAAGTTTTTATGATCCAGAGTAAGGAGAAGCTAAACTCACTTGGTAGCAGTAGCAAAATGCAAATATTTCCCATGAGGTTTCCTCTAAAAGGATCAAAATAGGATCGTACCCAGGCAGGACAACCTTCTAACAGGTCTCTGGGTCCAGTGAAACTGGCATGGATAAGGATCAGGATCTACCAACTTTTTAGCCAACAGGCATTGGCATAAAGCAACATGATTTTTCAAAGGAAACAAGATGGAAAAGATTAAGAGAGGAGCCAAAACATACAAAGGAAGAACAGAAAGCATGGGAGGCCACATACAAATCAGAGGTCTGTCATTCTGCCTCAGCAGCCCTCAGATCACAGGCTGGTGCATCTGACCCACATGATCCATGGACTTTGCCATGTGTGTTTATAGGCCAAGAACCCTCACCTGTATTTACAATAGTATAACTGCTCATAGATCAAGAGTTTCTGGGCACTGATGCACATTTTCTTATGCATGGAGATGAGAGAATTTGGAAAAATCTAGTCAATTAAGTTCTTTTTTTTTTTGAGATGGGGTCTTGTTTTGTTGCCCAGGGGAGAGTACAGTGGCGTGATCTCGGCTCACTGTAACCTCTGCTGTCTGGGTTCAAACGATTCTCCTGCCTCAGCCTCCCAAGTAGCTGGGACTGCAGGTGCGTGCCACCACACCCGGCTAATTTTTGTGTTTTTAGTAGAGACGGGGTTTCGGCATCTTGGCCAGGCTGGTCTTGAACTGCTAACCTCGTAATCCACCCATCTCGGCCTCCCAAAGTGCTAGGATTACAGGTATGAGCCACCGCGCCCGGCCTACCAATTTAGTTCTTACTGATGCCTATTATAAGATTTTCTGACCCCAAACTCAGGATACATTGTCTGATCAATATCTTGCCTGATAGGGGGGACATTGGATTCCAGGACTGTTCCAGAAGATTTAAAATACATGTTTTAAAATCCCTTTTACTGAAATTCCAGACCATGGGGAAAAAAACCCACAAAAGGTACTCCAAAATTGATCCTAAGCCCAACTCCCCAGTTCAAAACTCAAGATGCTTTATAGAACTTATAACCAACTCTGTTGAAAACATTGGTTCTCTACATACACAGCACTCCTTACACTAGATGTGCAAGGAGTTTTCCAAAATTGGTCAATTCTCTGGGGAACACCCGCTGGGTGTCCTACAATTTAATTCAATTTTAACATTATCTACCTGTAGTTAGTGTCAGATCCCACAAGGTTATGGGCTCAGTCCCACAAGATTTCCACCACTTCAGATGCCAATCACAAGTCTGGGCCTCCCATACTTCTGACCCACTGTCTATATTGGGGAATCCTATGACCACTCCCCTTTAGGTTTAATAATTTGCAAGAATAGCTATTAGAACTCAGGGAAATATTTTACCTTTGTTTGCCAGGTTATTATAAAGGATATTATAAAAGACAGAGATGGACAGCCAGATGAAGAGATATGTAGGAAGTAGTCCAGTAGAGTTCCAAGCATGGCAGCCTCTGTCCCTGTGCCGTTAGGGTATGCCACCCTGTAGGATTATGGATGCATTCACCAACCCAGAAACTCATCAAATTTCATCGCTCAAGAGTTGTTGTAGAACTTAATCGCCAGCCCTCCCCCTTCCTGGAGGTCAGGGGATAGGACTGAAAATTCCAAACCTCTGATTGCTTGGTCCTTCTGGTGACCAGCCTATCTTGAGGCTATCTAGGAACCTCACTGTAAGTCCTCTCATTAGCATAAATGCAAATGTGTGCAAAAGAGTCTCATTATGAAAAACAAAAGACACTGTTATCATTCAGGAAATTTCAAGGGTTTTAGGAGCTCTGTGCCAGGAAGTAGAAACAAAGACCAAATTTTTTTTTTGTATTAGACCTCACCAACCCCCCATATAAAGCATAATTAAATTTCCTAAATGCAAAAACTATAAATATATATTCCATTATTTTTATGTTCTTATGATAGTTAATTTTATGTGTCAACATGATCAGGCTAAAGGATGCCCAGATAGCTGGTAAAACATTATTTCTTATGAGTTCTGGATGTACCTCTGAGAATGTTTCTGGAAGGGATTAGCATTTGCATCTGTAGACTGATACAGTGGTTCACCCTTATCAATGTGGCTAGGCTTCCCTAATCTGTTAAGGGTCCAAATAGAACAAAAACTGGAGAAAGGGTGAATTCATTCTCCGTTTGAGCTGGGATGTCCATTTTCTTCTGCCCTTAGACACTGGAGCTCTTTGTGGCCCTTCAGACTTGAACTGAATTAGTACCACTAGTTCTCCTGGTTCTTCAGCTTACAGAGAGCAGATCATGGAACTTCTCGACCTCCATGAGACAATTCTCATAATAAATCGACCAATTGATCGACTGATGAGAGAGAGAGAGAGAGATGATTGATAGATAGATGACAGATAGATAGATAGATAGATAGATAGATAGATAGATAGATAGATAATAGATCCTATTAGTTCTGCTTCAAAACCTGGACCAATACAGTTCACTTGGTGTTTAAGTTACTTTAATAAGAAGTTGGCTTTCATGAAATTTACTATGCTGGTTTAATTTCTTTAAAATAATTTTCCTTGGATTTTAACTTATAGGAAAAAAATGAGAGATGTTTTCATTCAATCAGTTCTTTCATGCTGAAAAACTATTATATAAATGGAAGGAAGAGAATGGTTTTTTCCCTACCTATCTCCAAGGCTAAACGAGAGCTGCTTATGACAAATTATAGGGTGGGCTTTAATGCAGATGTGTCTGAATCTCGGAACCTATATCTGTATGAAGACCCAGACAAAGGCAACATGCTGAGTAGAGTTAAGAGAAAGTACCTAGGAAATATGTAACTCTGAGGAGTTAATGTGTTTATAATTACAAAATCTTGTGTCAGTGGTTGTTGGTAAGGTGACTAGCATCTAATCGTAGAAAGCACCCAGAAATCCTCAGTGCCCGTATGCTTGTTTGACATATGTTACACAGTATTCTCACCTTCGGATTAAAAAAAAAAACCAAAAGAGAAAGGTAAGGTCCCCTCTAACCACTAACTGAGCACTATCCCCTTATCCCTCTCTGTCCCTATCCCCTCCATAGGTAACTGTTAAGAGTTGATATTAGTATTCCAGGTCTTTATAATTTTTATTACTTGTGCTATCTCATGACTATACATAACTGTATTATCACTTTTGGGGTTTGGAGTTTTGTGTAACATTTGAAGTATATTTTACAAATAGTAAAGTATACAAACTCTTCAGAATTCAGCTCAGTGAATTTTTTACCTATACGTTTCCACTCGGACAATCAATACTTTGAAACTTTCCAGACCCAGAAGGCTTCCTCAGGTCCTTTTCAAGTGAACATCCCCTGACCCCAAAGGTAGCCACTATTCTCACTTCTTTACCACAGATTAATTTTGCCTAAGGTCAGATGCAAATTTGGGGACTAAGAAATCCCTTATTACTGCTGGTTGTGATTATGGATGATTTAAAAATTAGAATATGCACAATAAAATAGACTGGTTGTAAAACAGCATAGACATTTTTAGATGGTTCAGAAAACCTTTCAGTAGCTTCCTTTGCTTCAGGGTCAAAGCGGTGAGGAGCAGGGCACATGGGCAGACAACAGAGATTTCCTGAATTGATGCCTTCATTCTCTGACCCACAGACGGAAGGCCAGGTTGTCCTAATCCAAAATTCATAGGAAAAGCCTCTGTAGGTTTCAAGAAGGTTAGGAGACTAGACCTCATAAGAAGTCTGAGGCTGTGTGGAGGGGCCTTGCCTAGGAGCCCTCCATCACTTATTTATTCTACGAAATTTAAAAGTGGCAACCTCAGCCGGGTGTGGTGGCTCATGCCTGTAATCCCAGCACTTTGGGAGGCTGAGGCAGATGGATGGCTTGGCTCAGGAGTTCGAGACCAGCCTGGGCAACATGGTGAAACCCCATCTCTACCGAAAATACAAAAAAATTAGCCAGGCGTAATGGCATGCGCCTGTAGCTCCAGCTACTTGGGGGTCTGAGGTAGAAGGATTGCTTGAGCCCAGAAAGTCGAGGCTGCAGTGAGCCAAGATCGCACCACTGCACTCCAGCCTGGGTGACAAAGTGAGACGCTGTCTCAGAAAAAAAAAAAAAAAAAAAAAAAGTGGTAGCCTTTAGTTACTTGGGTTGCTCTATTAGGTGTGTCACATCAGAGCCCAGAGTAGATCTGAACAACAGAAGAGACACACACCAAATGACCCACCACACTATGACTCTAGCCCAGACATTTGGGGATGTTCAAGCTGTGTCCACTTGTGACATTACCATTACAACAATAACTAGCATTTACTGAGCATCCACTCTGGGTCAGGCATAGGAGCTACAGTCATGGACTTTTTAACAATGTTTGTGTCAGTGATGGATGGTATATACAACAGTGTCCCCTAAGATTATAATACTGTATTTTTACTGTACTTTTTCTACATTTAGACATGTTTAGTTACACAAATGCTCACCATCGTGTTACAATTGCCTCAGTAGTCAGTGCAGTAGCATGCCATGCAGGTTTGTAGCCTAGGAGCAATAGGCTCCACCATATAGCCTAGGTGTGTAGTAGGCTCTGCCATTTAGGATTTTTGAAGTACACTCTATACTTCCAAAATGTATATAAAATGCAGTGATGCATTACCGAACAATGGGGATACATTTGGCTATTGGTTACATTCAGTCTTCTGTTACTGGGGCTGCGCTAATAGGCATGTCACATCAGAGCCTCGATTTCTTTTTCTTTTTTTGAGACAGAGTCTCACTGGGTTGCCCAGGCTGGAGTGCAGTGGCGTGATCTCAGCTCACCGCAATCTCCACCTCCCAGGTTCAAGCGATTCTCCTGCCTCATCTTCTCATGTAGCTAGGATTACAGGCATCTATCACCACACCTGGCTAATTTTTGTATTTTTAGTAGAGACAAGGTTTTGCCATGTTGGCCAGGCTGGTCTCGAACTCCTGACCTCAAGTGATCCTCCCGCCTCAGCCTCTCAAAGTGCCATTTCCTTGCAACAAAACAGCCAAATATATCTCCATTGTTAAGCAATGCATGACTATATTTTATATACATTATCCCAACCTGTCTTCTACAATTACCTCATGTTTTAGGTATTATTATTGTTACAACTCTCATTTTACAGATAAATCACAAATCAAAAAGTTAAGTGATTTTCACAAAGATCACAGATTGTAAGTGTTATTTGACACTGGACCCAGGTCTGCCAAATTCCTAGCTTGGAATTTATTTTTGCCTGTGGTAAATTGACTGTAGGAATTGCCCCCAATTCTTCACTCCTCCCTAGGTCTGTGACCTTGCCAAGTAACTCTACAGTTCCTGCCTATTTTGACTGCACTCAGCCATGTGACTTTCATTGGCCAATGATATGACACATATAGACTTGCAAAGCACTTCCACAATTGAGCTTACCTGCTCTTACTCCTCTGTCATGGCCTGATACCATGTGTGGGCTAAATAGAAATAGTACCAAGTCACCCCGGTAGTCCCACTGAGGCTGTCAGAAATCAGCCAAGAGCCAATCAACTCCCAAACATGTTAGCGAGCCCCACCCAGATCATCAGAGCCCTGTCAACTTTTGAGCTAACCAATGCTTCTTGTTGTAAGCCACTGAGGTTGTGTGGCTGTTGATGCAGAATTGTTGTGGCAATAGATGACTAATACGCTACACTGTCCCTGCAGTTAGACTGCCTAGGTTTGAATCCCAGCTCCAACACTAGCTAAGTGACCTTGAGAAGTTACTCGACACCTCTGTGCTTCAGTTTCCTCATCTGGAAATGAGGACTGTAGACGTATAATGTGGATTATAGTAGTATCTATTTCATAGAGTATTTCTAAAAATGTAAAAGCTTTTTTATGATGTATAAATTATATTAAATACACTGTACAAACCTTTAGTGTACATCTTGATGGATTTTTACATACACTTATACACATGTATATATGCTCATATAACCACTACCAAGATCAAAATATTTCCAGATCTTCAAAATGTCCCTTTGTCTCTGCCTGATCAGTAACTCTTCAAAAGCAAGCACTATTCTGACTTCCATCATCATGTATTAGTTTGGTCTGTTTTTGAAATTCATATAAACAGAATACAATATGTACTCTATTGGGCAATCGTCTATGGACAATTCTATGAATTGTCTTTTCATAACTTTGTTCTTTCACTTGTGTGACTATGTGTGAGATCATCTATACACTTGAGTATAGCAGTGGTTTGTTCCTTTTCATTACTATGTAATACTTCATGGCATGAATACACCATAATTATTATCTATTCTGTTCACATTGATGAACATTTGAGTTTATTCCAGTTTGGAGCTTTTATAAATAAAACATTACAAACATTCCTGTACATGTCTTTTAGTGGATATAAGATCTCATTTATATTTTACTCATATACCCAGGAGCAGAACTGTTGGATCATAGGTTATATGTATGTTTAGCTTTATGAATGCTGCCACAACAGTTTTCTAAAATGTTGTGCCAATTAACAATCCCACTGGCAATGTATGAATGTTATGATTAATTCATATTCTTGCCAGCATTAAGAGATAAAAAGTCAAGTCATAGACTGAGAGATTTTATAACAACATATAATTGACAGAGAACTTTCTGAAGAAAGAACTACAAATCAACTCACCAATCAAAAACTTCTACAAAAGCAATATAGACAATTCAATTAAAAATGGGCAAATGACCTGATCAGCTCTTCAAAAAAGAAGATGTTCAAATGGCATATAACATAGGTTCTTCAACATTAGTTATCAGAGAGATGCAAATTAAACCATAATGAGACAACATTACTATCAAGAGTGCTAAAATTAAAACTGTTGACACTGCCAGGTGTTTTCTTTTATTTTTAATAGATGGCATCCAATGCTCCACACCATTCAGCAACCTGTTGTTCAGTTAACAAATGGACTTAGAGAGCTGAACATGTTGCTACAAATATAACTAATGCATTTCTTTTCATTTCTCTTTAGAATTCCATAGTATAAAAATACCATAGTTCATTTCAACATTGCCATTACAATGGAAATTTAGGTTGTTTCCAATTTTTTCACTGTTACAAATAATGAATAGTAATGGCATTACAATATGAACAGTCATATATGCCTTCTTGTGCACATGTGCAAGTGTTTCTCCAGAGTAGACAACAGGGGATAAAGTTGGTGTGTCACAGAGAATGTGTATTTTTAGCTTTAATCATTACTAGAAAATCAACTTTTTTTTAATCAGTCGTATTAATTGACTGTCTAGCCAATAGTGTATAAGAGTATGCTGAACCTCCTTAAAAAAATTAGATGTCATCTGATTTTTAATTAATTTTTTTAAATTGATGTTTAAAATGGAATATTACCTTAGTTTTGCTTTCTGTGCTTACTAGTGAGGTTAAACATCTTTTCATGACTTTATTGGCCATTTGTATATCCACTTCTATGAATTGTCTGTTCATAACTTTGTTCTTTTTCTGTTAATTTCTTATTTTTCTTACTAGCATCTATTTCTAATGCAATCTTCTATATTTGTTGTGTTTTGTGAATATTTTCTTTCAATCTACTAAGTGTTTTCTAACTTCTATACTGAACTTTATTGTGACAAGGGTTTATAATTGTGATTCAATAAAACTTAGTATTTTCCCTTATGGCTTTTGCTTTCATTTTCCATTTATGAAGGTCTTTCCTATACTAAAGAATGCATATATTTTTATAATATAGTTTTAGTATTTATCTTTTTAATACACCTGGAGTTTCTAGTATAAAATATGTCTGACTTTTTCTCCAAACAGAGAGCCAATTTATTGAATAATTAATCCTTTCACCTCTTATCTGGACAACAGAGTCATAATATACCGAATTCCATGTAAGATAATATATATTTCTAACCTCTATTCTGTCATTGACTCACTTATATATCCCTGCACCTACACATTGTTTTAATTAATATAACTTTATTTTATTTTCTAGCCAATGCTATTACAAAACCCCTGCTTTGTTATTGCTTTCCAAAATTGCCTTGCTCTTCTAGTACCTTTACTTTCATAAAATTTTTAGAATTATTCTGTTAAATTTGGCTTTAAAATCATACTTACATTTTGATTGCAATCAGGACTGCATTGAATTTGTAGATTATTTGCAGTGACATTTTAAAATATTGAGTATTTCTATCCATGAACATGATTAATCTTCCTATTTATTTCTGTCTTTTATATCCTTCAGAAAAATTTTATAGTTTTCTCCACAAAACTCTTATGAAACCTCTTTACAGTATTTAAATTTTTGAATGGGATCTTCTTCTCCTATTAAATTTTCTTTTCTGTTCTTTTTTTTTTTTAAATTTTTAGAGATGGGGCTCTCACTTCATCACCCAGGCTAGAGTACAGGCACGATCATAGTTCACTGCAGTCTCCAACTCCTGGGCTCAAGAGATCTTCACACCTCAGCCTCCCAGTTAGCTAGGACTACAGGCATATACCTCCATGCCTGGCTAATTTCTATTCTATTTTCTAATGGGATATTACTGGTGTATAGTTAAGGAATTTTTGTTTGTTTGTTTTTACATTTTTTTTTCTTTTTTGTACTTCCTATATGAAAGTTCAATACATAGTATTTTCTAATAAATATCTTAATGTGCTTTTGGTATTTTCCTGATATTACTGATACTGGTGGAAAAGATTGAAGGTAATACGCCAACTACCAGTATCCCACAAGATTACCTGGGAAGAATTCATGAAAATATACTAAAGTAAGTTTTTATAAACAATTTTGTAAGGAATGACTCTCTATTAAACCTGTTCAGGAAATATGTTTCCAAAAATATGTCATTATAATATAAGTATTATCATCCGTAAAATGATCTGATACCACATTCCACCCACCACACCAGCCCAGCCCCTCTAAGCTTCTAAAACAAGTCCACACTATCACTGCTTCCCTACTCTTCTCCACGGCAGTTTTTCCCCAGCATCTGATCTTGCTGCCTATCCCTTATATTCATCAGTTCTTCTACTCTTCTCTCACACATCAATGGTCCCATTAACATGGTAAGAAACTGTTCATTTTCTTAGACAGGCAAAACAGGAGAGGAGGGCTGCACTGCCCTTTCCCTTCGTAACCATGTCTAAATGCTGGCTGCACTTAGTACAATTCTAAAATGGGGAGGGGAAAACAACCAGAGATATAGGTAAATTTAAAGAACCTTTCCCCTTGACTTCCTCTTGTTTCACCTTCAGAGTAATAAAACCAACCGTAAAAACTAGTATTTTTAGGCCGGGCGCAGTGGCTCACACCTGTAATCCCAGCACTTTGAGAGGCCGAGGAGGGCGAATCACAAGGTCAGGACTTCGAGACCAGGCTGGCCAACATGGTGAAACCCTGTCTCTACTGAAAATACAGAAAATTAGCTGGGTATAGTGGCAGGTGCCTGAAATCTCAGCTACTCTGGAGGCTGAGGCAGGACAATTGCTTGAACCCGGGAGGCGGAGGTTGCAGTGAGCCCGAGATTGCCCCACTGCACTCCAGCCCCGGTGACAGAGTGAGACTCCGTCTCAAAACAAAACAAAACAAAAAACTAGTATTTATTGAGCACTTACTAAGTGTCAGACTCTGTGTGACTTTGTATTTATCATATTTAAGAACTCCAACAACCTTGTAAAGTAGAGAGCATTATTATCTTCACTGGGTAGAGAGGACACAGAAGTCCCTAGAAGAAAAATAACTTTTCAAGTTGCATAGCCAGTAAGTTCAGCTAAGTTAGCCACATCTGAACCAGCCCCTGTTCCTGAACTCTTCTCTAACACGAAAATGTGGGAAGAAAATACGGAGCAAAATAAACACTCTTCTATCTGACACTTATATATTTATATATTTGTGTTTATGACATTAAAACCTAAAAGATTTTACACATTTCATAGCTCAACACAGTAATCACTGTTTTAGCCATGAAGTACACCCATATTTTGAATCCACTGCAGGACAGAAAATATCATCTCTTAGTGACACGGAAGCACGTATCTGGAGTTGTGCCAAAATACTGCTGGTTCCCAAAAATGCTCTTGGCCACATAAATGCAGAGAAAGAAGAGCATAGATGGGACTATGATATTTTACTTCACCCACCTGTTGTGGGATTCTATGAACTTCAGGCTGTGTGATCTTGAGCACATCACTTCATTTGTCTCCGTACATCTCAGTTGCCTCAGTGGTTAAACAGTGGTAATAACAGCACTTATCTACTATGGTTTCTGAAACTATTAAATAAGCACCTATATAGTGATTAGAAGAGCGGTTGGCACATTTTAAGTGCCATATGAGAGTTCCCGCCATCCTTAGATCCTTCATCATTCTGGGTGACAAAGTTCAAATCTACTTTTATTCCAACATCTCAAACTGAATTCGAGTTTGGGGAGTGGTTTGGAGATCCAGTTTTGTGGGGGTCTTCAAAAACTTTTAGAAGCTTTATTTTCAGACCTACTCGCTTTTCAAAGACAGTGGGATGTATCTTTCTGATCCACTGAAAAGATAGTTTGTTTGGCTTAATTTCTCTCTGGTCCTGCTAAAATCCACTCACTACTCAAGGTCTACTATGAATCTTTTACGAAAATAAACACTTCTTAAAGGTTTTTCCTTTGAAGTAGACCATGACGTTTTGACCAAGTACAAATCATCATCAGTAGATCCATGTTTCCGAGGCTGGCCTCCTCTGGCTAAAGGGGCTTTGCTCCCACATCTTAAATTTCTTTACAATTGACTTACTGGGAGCTGGGGCTAACCTGTCCTATCCTCCCTCACTTCAGCCAAATAAACACATTACTGGTTCTCACCTGTGCAGTCTAGACCAGCCCTGCCGCCCTGCTGCCCTGTTGTAGTGGGCTCCTGCCAAATTTTTGCTGAAGAAAACCTCAGAAACAGGAACAGGAAGCCTATTCAGGGATCAAGTTTCCTTGATATAGATCTGTCCTCTGCACTGCCTGCCTGATCCCTCATCCACCTTTTACTCTCCCACTCCTTGTGGTCTTATCTTGACTCCAATTCATTGACTTTGGATGTCCTTGAACCAATTTTCTTTAATAGCATATTTCTTGTCTTCCAGGGCTCAGCCAGCTTTGTGACTAATTCCAGCCTGCCCCAACTGCCTGCTACCTTAGCTTGCTTTTGGCGTTGCAGTTTTCCTTGGCTCCAAACCCTAAGAAGTGACATCATTCACCTGTACCCCAGGGTTGACATATCCCAACCTTTTCCCTTTATGTCCCTGTGAAATGCCCTGGCATCCTAGTGGAAGGAATCTCACTAAACAAAAAGGTTCAGAAAGATTTTTTTTTACACTACCAGGAAGTGAATGATATGATATGGCATTGCAAAGCCAGGGAAAACACATTCAGAGAGCCCTGTTTATTCTTCATAGGGGTAATCTTGCTGTATTGGAGTTTCTAAAACCAAAGCATGCAATTTTCAAATATTATTTTGAAGAAAATAACTCAGATAATCTCTGTCCATTAGTAGATCTTTTCATCTAGTTACAGGACCTCTATATACAAGATAAGAGAACTACAAACCACATACAATCCAGAGATTTGCATTCATATCATTTTTATACTATCGGCTGTGTGACTTTGGGCAAGTCCTCTAATTCTTCCAAACCTCAGTTTTCACAAATACAACATTGGGTCCAAAAACACCACTAAACTATAGTTTTTTGAGATTATGGGATGTGTCTTATTTTTATGAGACTCCTTCCCAAAGTGTGGCCTACAGAAAATGCTCCAAATTATTGATTTCATCAGGCTGATAAAAGAATCAAATAAGTTGAGGTATGCATAACCACTTTGAAAATTATAAAGCACCATACAAATATTTTTGTTATTATGAATGCATTGTGTGCCAAAAAATTTTATAGAATTCAGAACATATTTCCCCAAAAACCCATGATGCAATTCCCTATCCGTCAGATCACAAAGTAGATGTTACCTGAAACATTTGTTTGTCCTCCTGCATGTCTTCATCAGGCTTGTCCTGTCCCCCTTCTTGTATCTTTTTGTCTGAGCTCCCCACTAGATTGTAAACTCCTTGAGAACAGAGCCATATGGCCTATGTCTGGGTCGTTGTACGTGTTAATACTATATATAGCAGTTAGTATATGCCAGTCTTCATCTTAAGTGCCTTACCTATAAATATTAGCTCATGTAATCCTGACAAAATTCTATAACATAGAAATTACTCTGACACCCATTTTATAAATGTGGAAACGGAGGCATGGAGAAGTTAAGTGTTAAGTTAAGAAGTTAAGAAGTTAAGTTAAGAAGTTAACCTTCTCAAGCACACATAGCCAGTAAGTGATAGAGCTGGGATTTGGACCCAGATAGACTAATTCCAGGGTCCATGCTGTTAACTACCATATTAGAGTATGGGTAGGATGGGTAGGTGTGTGGGTAAGATATTCCATGTACCATTTGTCCTTTGTTATCTCTACTTCCAGACAGGACAATAATGTGAAAAAGCAAAGCTGAGGTTTTATACCCCACTATAAATAAGTTACCCAAAGGATTCTGGTGAGCTTGGAAACTACAGCGTTTAAGCCAAAATGACTCCTATCAACAAAAACACATTCACTTCTCCAGCCTGCCCACTTACACAATTTCCACTTTCCTCCCTCTCCCTCCTTCCCCCATCCCCCAACAAACACATTGACTATGCACTGGATACACTGTCAGTCTGGTCAAGTAGTTTTGCTATATACTTCTCCCCCTACATATCTCATTCCATCCAATGATTTCAAATGTCCTCTAAAAAAATTATCTTTCATTCTTTTGTCCAGTTTAAATCTCTATATTGAACTACACCCTAGACATTTTTACTTGGATATTTTACAGGACAGGCCTTATATTCAATGGATATTCAATTCGACATATCCAAGTCAGAACAAATGAACTTCCCCTTCAAATGTGTTTTTTCTAAGGGTAAATAGCAGCAAGCACCATTACTAGGTACTCTAAACAAAAATCTGGAAATCAAGTTGATCATCTCATCTTTGCATCTTATACCTACTCAATAATTCACGAAACCCAACAATTCTCTTAACAGTATCTTAACTCCACTCCCACTCCCTCTCAGCATTGTAATCCAAGGCACCAAATCTCTCCTCTGGACAATTCTAAGAGCTTCTTAACAAAAATCCCATTTTCATTCTTGGGTTTCTCTAGTGTACTCTAACACAGCAGATTAAAAGAGAAAGTCATGCCCCAGCTTAAGTCCATTCAAAACCTTCCAAATGCTTTGTGGAGAAAAACAAAAGCTTTACTGTGGCTTGCAAGACACTGGTGGTTCTGCTCCCACCTACTTCTGCAACTGTATCTCACGTCTTTCATTCCCTGGCTTACTAACCTTCAGAACTTAGGGATCTTTCATGAATTCCTTGAATCTGCCAAGTTCTTTCCTATTTCTTCTAGGCTTTTGCACATGCTGTTCCTTCTCTTTGGACCTCTTCCTTACTTACTATCTAGTCAATCCGACATTCATCTTTTGAGCCTCAGCTAAATGTCACTCCAATGAAGAAGTTTCACATGTTCACCCACCATGCAGACTACATTAGGTTCCCACGTTATACATTTTCATGGCACAGTGAACTTTTCCTTTACTACGCTTTGTTGCACGATGTGTTTCCCTTTGGTGTCCTCATCAAAGTTTATTATGTGTATGATTATTTATTTTAGTCTGTCTTTTCTGATAGACTATAAGTTCCATGAAGTCAAAGACCAGTCTTGTTCGCTGTTCTGTTTACAGTGCCTAGCACACATCCTTAAATGAATGAATGAATGAATGAACCAATGCTATCCTGGTAGTTTGGAGTGAAGTAATAACAATAGACATCAGAGGTACACTTTTTTATTTTATCCTCATAACAACTCTGTGAGATGGTATTATTACCCTTTGACAGGTGAGGAAGCCAGTATTTGTAGAAATGAGGTTACTTGCCCAGACTGCATCAGACACGACTGGTATACAATTCAAATCTGTGTGTTCAATAGCTCAGTTCCACTGAGCAATGTGCTACCTCCCAAGTTATTCTAAAATTTATTCTTCCAGGAACAGGGATAATTGTGATCACTTCACTTTTTAAAGAATAAGTTATCGCCTACGAAAAAAATTTCTCCAGACGCTTTGTCCTTTATAAATGCTAAATAATATTAGTATCTTTTTGGCATTTAAAGGGAATTCTTCGGATAAGCGAAACCACTTACCACCACTTTCCATTTAAAGTAAAGGCCCTAAAATCATTAGGGAAAGTCCTGATAAATTAAGAAGTATTTCACATTCATCAAAATGAAAACACATAGAGAGAGAAACTGAGTGTATTAAAGCAAATTAGGCAGAAAAAGGAAGTTGGTGAGACAAAGGCATGAACTAAGAAAATGGAAGAGATACTGGAAGAAAGAAGACAGATAAGTACAAGGACACAGGGAAACAAAGAAAGGAAAACAGACTACTCAGGTGTCTGGGAGAGTCCAGGGGAGCACATAGCAAGAAAGATGCTGCTTCTGCTTCAAACCAAAATAGTAGTATTTCTGACTATCTAAGAGTTTAGTAGCTAATAGCCAGAGCATCTGATGACTAGAAGGTTTGCTCATACCAACTTTTAGAATTGATTGGTCGGTCAAAATTTAAACAACATTTTCTATTTGTGTCTAATGTCTTTGTTTGCAATATGGGTGAAAGTTAAAGGAAATTTGAGGATAGGGGTTTCTCCTCTTTGCTAGGCCAAAGTGTATGTGTCCCCATCTCCAGTGCCTTATTCCCCACCTCTGAAACCAGACTGCAATTTGTCCCGATCCCCTGAGTTCTTCCACAGACCAGCTATGGTCAAACCATTTTTTTTTTTTTTTAACTCTGAATGTTTTCTTATCCATAGAATGGAGATAGACATTCTGGGGTGGTCTTTCTCCGTGCTATTTGGCTCATAGAATCTGAGAAGTGGGAAGGAGTTGAAAGAAGAATGTTTAGCATAACTTCAAACTGGACATGTAACTCTCCACTGCATTATCCCACCCAACCACCACCCCTAATTAGTTCTTTCACCCCTCCCTCAATTCCAACACATTATTAAATATTAGTTTTTTTTATAATTAAACTGTAAAATAGTTTTTCTAGGATTACGTTATATTCACAAAAATGGAAAGATTTTGAGGTCTTTAAAAATTATGGTGATGCAGTTCCCATTTTATGCATTATGCACAAAATATAAATAAAGAATAAGTTGAAATAACAGCATGAGGTTTGCAAAAATATTTTTTAAGGAAATCTAAATTTCCAATGTTGTTTTGGTATTCAAAGGAAAAATTAAAAAGTAAGTTCTAAAGGTGCATCCTTGGGGACATCAACCCTGTATAGCAGTGGTTTCCAAGGTATGGTCCCTGGTTTAGCTGCAGTAGCAGCATCACCTGGATATGTATTAGAAATTCAACCTCTCTCCAGGATACAGGTCACTGAGAGGGAAAAAATGAAATCAAAAATCTCTGTCCCACACCAGATGTACTGAATCAGAAACTCTGAGGTTGAAGGCCAGTAATCTGCTTTGTTATAAGCCCTGCCCCTTGAAGTTTGAGAACCACTGCTTTATGCTACAAAGTAGAAAGCTTGGATGCAGGTGTGTTGAGGGAAGTAATAGGAATAGAGTGAGTGTGTTGGTGTGTTTTCATTATTAAAAATGAGAATAATATTAGATTGAACTACATGATGTTGCTAATAGTCAACCATTTCTGCCCCACATAAAGTGTAATATATACTTCAACATAAAAATATATATTTTAGGTTGATGATCAGTGTGATAAGAACTCATGAACTTATGAAATTTCAATAAATGTTCCCTAATGGTCTAAAACCAACCTGATCAAGGCTTCTAATCTCAGAAATGAGCTCTAAAGTATTACAGTTATGCCTTCTAGGGCCCAACAGAGATCATTGGCAGGCAGCCTCCAACATACATTCCTTGTAAGAAAATAAGTACTATAGTTGTCTTTCTCCAATAATTAAGACAATCAAGGTAAATACAATACCTACATGGTTGCCTACACATATCTCTGGGCCAAAATAGCAGCTGACTTTATTCCCATCCCCTTCTTTCAGGCATATGCCTCCCTCTTCCGAACTGGTCTTCCTTCCCAGCTACTTACCTGCAATTACATGCTTATAAAATAACTGACTTCTAGGATGAGATGGAAATTAGCGCAGGGCTCACCAATAATTCTGAAGCAAGGCATGAAAACTGAAGCTCTTGGTTGGAGTCAATGCAAACGAAGAGTGAGTCCCATGTTTCTCTTGTCATCCTGGGTTTGTCAGTAAATATGACGCAATAGGCTCTGTTACTGGATATGGCCTTCAAAGAAAAACAACACATCTTCTGTTCAATCTATGTTAACTAGATGAGTAATGTTGAACCAGATGAATATGTTAAATGCACCTTACAATATTTGAGATCTTCAAAAGAAAAAAATGGAGCTCACGTTGGAGAGGAAGAAGGAAGAAAAGGGAGGAATGGAAAAGGGAGTAGAATGCTTGTCTTGGGTGTACACGACTTCTCAAATTATAGTGACAGTGTTTGAAAGATCAGAATTCTGTCACGTATACCTTTAAACAACAATGTCCCCCACCAGTATACCCATCATGGTAAACGGAATCAATTAGTAGTCAATACTCAGAAATGAAAGCAAAGACAGAAAAAGTAAGGGATCCACAAATTTCCAGTGTTTGACACCATATTAAGGATTGGTTAGTGAAGACTCCTTAGCCATTCGAATTTTAAAATAATAGTGCCCTCACGCCTGTAATCTCAGCACTTTGGGAGGCTGAGGAGGGCGGATCATGAGGTCAGGAGATCGAGACCATCCTGGCAAACACGGTGAAAGCTCGTCTCTATTAAAAATACAAAAAATTAGCCAGGCGTGGTGGCGGGTGGCTGTAGTCCCAGCTACTCGGGAGGCTGAGGCAGGAGAATGGTGTGAACCTGGGAGGCAGAGCTTGCAGTGAGCCAAAATCACGCTACTGCACTCCAGCCTAGACGACAGAGCGAGACTCTGTCTCAAAAACAAAAACAAAACAAAACAAAATAATAATGCCTATTTTTCCCATCTGTTCCCTACTCCAAATTGATGATATTATGATCAAAGTGCCTGCCCAGTTTGGAAATAATCCACATACTCAAGAGATCACATTTGTGTGTGTGTGCGTGTGTAGAATATTAGTGCCCTGACTTTTGGTTGTCTCTCACTGACTTGTTTGGAGAAATGGATTCATGCTTCTCGCTTCATTTCCAGAGCAACAGACAGATGGATAGTAACCTGCCAGATCAACTTCAAGATTACAGTATACTTGAAGAGTGTGTTGGTTGTGTGTTTTCTTCTTAATGACAATCTCAATCTTACCTCCTTATCCAAACCATGTGACCTCAATCAGCCACCTGAGAGTTGAGGGCGTTGCCACTTTGCAACCAAACTAAGGTGTCCTATGAGCTCTACAACTTATCAAGAGCCTGGAGATCTTGAGATAATCAGAACTAGGTAAAGGCAATAGATTATGTGTACTGTTCTTTCTTAATTATTCTTGCATACCCTCAATAGAAAGGTGACAGTTTTGTTCTGAATGCATATGTATATTTGATCATAAGAGTCAGGAAAAAGTTAGCTGTTAGTCACTGTGAACCAAAGATACTTCCATCTGGTCAGTTTTGTCTGTCACCTAAATGTTAAAATTATATTCTACTCTAAATAAGACAGAAATACTTCCATCTATTAATTATAAAAGCCTGACCATATTTAAAACTTTTCTGGCCTGGCCTTTCTGACCCAGTCAAATAAAATGTTGGATTAAAAGGTGCTTAACTTAAAGTAACATAAGGTCAGCATATTTCTTCACACAGTACACACACACACACACACACACAGTGTTCTTATTTCTCCTGGGAGGACCAAATGGCTCTTTTCCTTCATTTTACCTTGCTCTTCATTCCCACTTACAGGCCCCCCACCTAGTTGCTAGCCCAATCCACAGCCTAAGGGGATCTTGTCAGCACATTCAAGACAGCACATTCTCTGCCAGTTCTCACTGATACACACTTCATTTTCCCTGCTTGTGCCAAAATAATTAATAAAAATTAATAATTTTTAGCTTTTTCTCTAGTGCTCTCTGATTCTCCTTGGCTAAGGATTTCTTAACAGAATACTAGAGACTGGATGGCTTAAACAACAGAAATTAATTTCTTCATATTTCTGGAGGTTGGGAGTCCAAGATCAAGGTGTCACCAGAGTTGGTTTCTTCTGAGATCTCTCACCTTGGCTTGTAGACGACCATCTTCTCTTTCTGTCTTCACGTATTCTTTCTCTGTGTCTATGTCCACATTTTTTCTTATAAGGACACCAGTCATGTGGAATGTGGGCCCACACTAATGACTTCATTTTACCTTAAATATCTCTTCAAAGATGTTATCTCCAAATACAGTCACATTTTGAGATATTGGAGGTTAGGAATTCAACTTCTGAATTTTGAGGGGACACTAACTCATAACATCCCTTTAAGAAAATGAAGAGGGAAAGGCGGAGTATGGAAAACACACGACTGATTACCTTCAGTACATCAGAGTGAGGAAAAAAAAGAGCTTTTGTCCCCAAGTAAAAGTGATGTTCTGGGACTGCAAACAGCGTGAAAAGAAAAGCAATGGAGTGCAGGGCCATTTACTCACTGAACACTAGAAGCACTGTGCCTTGGCCCTGTGAACTTTTCCAAGGCCTATGAAAATGCCTGAGAGCTGAAATTCAATCATTTCCAAATACAAAAAGAAAATGGTGACAATAATAATAACTAAAAATAACTTCATCTCCGGTGAGGCAGACATTTGGCCTCTCCTCTTACCATTTCATCTTCTACACTATCAATTATTATCTTTCTAAAACACAGATCTAATATGTACAATGGCTTATGTAAAATGCTCCAGTGGTTCCTCATTACTTACAGGATGAGGATTCCAGTTTTCAGGAGGGCATAAAAGGTCAGGTTTTATATTTTAACTACAACACACCCAGCACTCTAATTACTCCACCTTCTCACCCTTCTCCAAACACACTATATTCTGTTCTCTCCTGCATCTGTGCCTTTGAACATGATGCTTATTCCAGGAAAGCCCTTGACCTCTTGGTTCCACCAGTGAAATCCTTTATCTTTCAAATCCCAGCTTCAGTGTTACTTCTATTGTAAAATCTTTACTCTGAGGCCATGTTAATTACTTTTCTGTGTTCCATAGCACTGTTTAAAGTAATTCTCAAATATGAATTCTTTAAAGTACTTTAAAGAAATTCTTAAATATGAATTCTTATATATGAATGAAACTTCATAAATAATGATGAAATATTATTTCATAACTAGCATTTTCCATACCACTACACCATGAAACCGATGAGTTCCATTAGTATACAAATCATTACTTTGTCCATCTCTGTATCTCATCAGTGAGATGAGGTGAGATGTCTGGCACATCAAATATAGTCAGTAAATATTTATTAAGTTAGTGAATGAATGAATTACAATTATTATTTTTGAGCTTGCAAAACTGTTACACTTGCTCTACACTTTCACTGACCTAAACCCAAATAATGACTTTTCTTATGTAGGTGACGTTTATGGCGGCATCTCAAAGAATATTAGAGCTGGCAAGCAACTTAAATAATAGTTAATTCAGCCTTGTCAATTTTCAGATAAGAAGGTAAAGCTTAGATGAGAAAGAAACAATTTATTGATCTAGCAACTCCATATATATATATATACACATATATGTGTCTGTGTGTGTGTGTGTGTGTCACATTTGGTCTTGACACTAAATGTACACCTCAGATGTTGTTAATTCTTCAATTAAAAAAATGTGCTTCACAGCATAGTGACTATAGTTAGCAATAGTGCACTGTAAATTTCAAAATTACTAAGACAATAAATTTCAAATTTTCTCACAACAAAATGTTAAGTATTTGAGGTGATGGCTATGTTAATGGGCTTGATTTAATTATATCACATGGTATTTACAGATTACAACATCATATTGTACTCCATAAATACATACAATTATAAATTGTTAATTTACAAAAAATAAATAACATGCATATTTCATATATATTTATTTTTAAGGTGAAAAAAAGAAAAATGCTTCTAAAGGATTTATTTCTTCCACTGCCTTGTAGTGAACTGGGCATCAAACACTGGCTTTGTCATTTCAAAGCCTATGTTCTTTCCAGTACATCTTTCACCTGTTTTTCCTCTTCACTTATTATGGGGAAATAATAAATACTTCCATTACTAATACCACACTCAATTTTCTAATCCATTGTGATCTCATTTCTAATCTACTAGAAAAGAAATTATCTGATCTTCTTCTTAGAGGTAAGGATTTGAATAATGGTATGATATATGCAAAGAAAAGCAACATGGGGTAGATCACAGGAGACAGGATAGTGAAGAGGAGAGGCTTTGATAGACAGGCATCTGGTAGATGTGAGATCAATCCCTAACTCCACATTTATCACCCTGATCAAGTTTCTAAAAGTCAATGGGTAAGTGCACCTTACAAGACTAAGATGAGTACCAATCATAATGACTTTTATAGGTACCTAGCACCTATGATAATGGTTCTATAAACTCTACCTTCCTCATTCCTTCTTGAAGTATTAGAACACACAGCCTATCAGCAGGTTTACTAGGTAGGCATAAAATTTATCATATCTTACAGACCTAATAAAATAGATGAAAACATACTTTCCCACTAAATGTATTTTCAGAGTGATTCTTTTATGTAGGATTGCATTTTTTAAAAAACTAATCCAGAAAACTAAGCTTTCTCAAAGAAGTTTAAACTACAATGTGATGATTTTTAGTAGAAGAGAAGAAGTAAACTATCCTTTTTGTATCGTTAGATAAAAGACAGAAGAGCAAGATCTCAACAGGCTTGGGGCATCAAAAAAATCACAGTCATTTGTTAAAAGAAGTGATAAATAAATATACAGATGATGAATGGATGGATGGATGGATGGACGGATGGATGGATGGATGCATGGATGGATGGACGGACTTAATATCAGACAACCTAAACCATAAGTGAAATATTCTCATCAAGAAAATGCAGCTTCTACCTGAGACTTGCCCAAAAAAGTAAGCCACTGAAGATGTGTAGTAGCCCTTCCACATGCAGTGGAAGGATTCACAGACAAGAGAAGTGGTCAATAACCTAGAAATGACCAGCATCAATAACATGCCCAATCTACACTCTCTCTAAAGACACCCAGTTCCTTTTATAACAGAGTAATTGTAGAATTTAATAATCCTGGCTAGGAATGGAGATGCTACAAAAGTACCAGATCTCCTAGAGCTTATATATTACATTTTTCAAATAAATGCCTTATCTTTATCACATAAAATGTGAACAGTTTTCATTGTAGCCACCTTTCATGCAGTCTGCTTGCATGAGGTGAACATTGTTAAAGTAGTAGACTAAAAGCATGACTAGCATCCCTCAGCTCCTTTCCTGTTATCCAAAAAGAGACGAGATGAGCACTCACGAAACCACGATTTAGTAACCAAAGGTTTTTTGCAGACAGGACAGTGTGGCATGGCTATTCAAACCAGAAAGTTAAATAGAGAACTATACCTCCATGTACTTCACATTCCAGTACTGATGGAAGGGACTAGCTTGGCATATAACAAAGGTTGCACTTCATTTTTCTATTTCCTGTTTTCTTTTCCTCCATTTCCTTTGCATATTTTCTCTTTTCATTTTTTTCTTTTCATCTCTTTATCCTTTCTACTTCCTTTCTCTTTCCTCTTTTAAAAAAATCTTCACCAGCCATTTTCCTTTACTCCTGTGTTAGTTTCTGCCTTTCGAAGGGCACTCCTATTTGCATGCAATGTCACAGATTCATAAAACTATAAATGTGCCAAATAGCAAAGAAAAAAATGGATAAGTCCTGGTTCCACAAATGGCAAGAAGTGAACTTTTCTCTGGGAATAAAGGCACTCAAATCTTCCACAAATTACCACCACCTGTGACAACCTTCAATCAGCGAAAACAATATCTTGTTACAATGGTAGTTAGTTTCTAAAATAATTTCCAAGTGCATTGTAAGGAGACATATTGGGTTAAGATTTTTCCTTTCAAAATAATGAGCAATTAGCAATTATTGTTTTCCATTAATTACCGGAGTAGAAATTTACATGTCTGAAGACGTTCAATCAAAAAAGTACAACCACGAATGAAAGATGTGTTAAAGGGGATATCATTGTTGAAATTGCAATAAAGTACCACTTAGGGGTCTTCCAAGTATGAGAATGGATCACTACATCAAGTAAACTGCACAATAATGAAAGTAGGGAAGACAATGCAAACCCTGCTTAAAATGAAACATAAAGTACATATTAGTTCATTGACACATGGAGCTACATTCCAGATCTCCAGATGTCGTGTTATAGTCTCTTTCTATTGCACCAAAATACCTTCATGCAATATTTTCCAATTACTTGAGAAAAAAATGAAAGACTAAAAGCAAAGAAAATGTGAACCAGAAGTGCGAACAGAAATCAAAGCTTTCCGGTTCAATAGACCTAAAGAATTTGACTGCAGGACATAGTGATCATTTACCCCAGTCAGGAGGAAAACTGTTGGGCTGAAACAAATGAAAGAGATTGTGAAATCCTCTGATGATACTGATGACATTTCACCCTATCCAAAGATTAACTCAGTGAATGGCGTAACTAAAAGAATGTGACTTGAAGATGTGCCTTACAAATACTGAAACTCCATGTTTTTCAAAGAGATTAATCATAATAGCATGAGGATAAGGCATGATTCTAACTAACAGAAAGAAGCTAATCTGGGAGATTCTCTTGATTAGATTAGCCATTCCATGCAAAACATCACAGTGGCAATCAGAAAAGCCATCTCTGAAATGTACAATGAAGAAGGGTATTAAAAGAAAATGTGTTTACCCAGAGACGAGTGAATAATACAGTTTACTCCTTGTGTAAAAGGCTCAGTCAGAGCAAATGATGGGGTGTCTTTGAGGGGTTCCAGAATGTTGAACCAAGGATGAGAATCTGATAATTTGTTGCTGCTTCATTCAATTTCTGTCACCTCAATGGCTGCTACTCAACCTCTTTTCTACCCCTACAGTCATGAACAATCTGGATCTCATGTCACAAGAGGAAACAGTCATCACTTCAAAGACTGTGCCAATCAAGTCTGTTCTGGTAATAATGTGACGTAAACAACATATGTAATGGGAGGAAGTGAATAGATTCCCACGACACATAAAAATTAGTAGGCATCACTTAAATAGAGTTCATTCTATCAGCAAAGTTAGGTGGTTCTTGATGTATGTCAATAGAGGTGGGAGCGAGAGCAGACAAAGGCCAAGGAAGAGGAAGATTACAACATGAAAAAGAAAAATACCTAACAATAATGAAAATATTAATAGTATATTAAAATTCAAAGGAACAAATATTTTAGTTGTAGTATCTATGTGAAGAATATGAAGGATATGTGAGCAAACAGAAAGATATGAAGGATGTTAAAAATGTATATTTTTGTGCATTGGACTACAAGCAGTTTCCAAATTGAAACTGGATAATGTTCCCAAAGTAATTTGAAAGACACTTATTTGGAATTCAGAATATATGTTCCCATAGAAACATTGTTGAGAATGTCAACTAGGTTCCTAGGTTACCTGTGAATTCTATTTAAACCACATATGTAGCTAAAATACTATTAATTTGTATTTTGAATCGGTAGGAAATAAATCTACTGCACTGGAAGAAGAATAGCTATTGGAAGATGAGATAATTGAAGAAATAATTGTATGGAATGCCTGATGAAGGGCATCTAGGAAATATCAAGGGGGTTAGATGTGGATGGTACAGATATTTAGGTGCACTTGCACTTCTTTCTTCTCTAGCCGTGCGCTCTTCCTTAGTGATTCCATTCAGTGCATAGCTTTAAATGTCACCTGTTTGCTGAAATTTCCCAAATTTATAACTCCAGCTCAGACTTCTTTACTGAACGCCAGTGGAGCATACCCACTGCCTTCTTGCCTGACTGATATCTCAAACTGAACAAGTCCCAAACTGAATTTCCGCTCTTCCTACCCCAACTCACCCACCCACGCTGGTCTTCCCACATTTTTCCCCACCTCAGTTAATGACAACACTCTCCTTCCATTTCTGCCTCCTCTTTCCTCCCACACTGTAAATCCAATTCATCAGCAAATCCTGTCAGCTCTACCTTTAACATACATCCAGAATCCTACTAATATTTCTCATTTTATCTCCTCCTTCCATCCTAGTCCAAGGCACTCTCATCTCTTGGTTGTACTATTGCAACTTTCTTCTAACTGTTCTCCCTGCCTTAGTCTTGCCCTCAAAAATCAATTCTAGATATAGCAACCAGAGAGATCTTCTTGAATCACAAGTTAGATCATTTCTAACCTTCACTCAAAATGCTACAATAGTTTATCTCACTAGGAATCGTTCATGCACCAGCCCAATTGGCCTCTTCCCTCTTCCTTGAGTGTTCCAGTCATGATACTTTCTCCAAGTCTTTGGTTCTGCTGTTCCGATTGCCTACAATGCTTGTCTCTGTGTCCCCACACAGTAAACTTCATTGGGTTCATTGGAGACTTGCTCCATTGGGTCTTTACTAAAATGTCCACCCCCAGGCCTTTAACGGCCACCATACCTTTCTTAAGAATCCCATCTTCCACTGCAATGCTTTGCATGCCCCATCTCTCCTTTATTTTTCTTCTATCATTATCACCATCTAACAGACTAAACATTACTTATTTGTTTTCTGTCTGTCTTCCCTATTCTAGATTGTGAGCTCCCTGAGGGCAGTGGCATTTGTCCCCAGCACCTAGAACAAAGACAGGCATGTAGTAGGCACTCAAATATTTGTTAAATAAATTGAATGAATAAATGAATTGAATACCTGAATGAGTAAATAGATGACCTTCTTTTTTAATTTCATGAGTGTTCTGTTGGCAAGGCTTTTACTTACCCTTATCATCTATCACAGAGATATGTTTTTTCAGAGGGCAAATAGAAAATAAAAGGGCAGTAACTTCATATTTCAACTCTCTATCTCCAGTCTTGCCACTCCCCAATTAATTTTCCACCCAGTAATCACAATAATTTCAAAAACTCAGACCTGCTGAAACCATATATGAAATTTCATGGCTTTGAAGATAAAGTTTATCCTTTTTAACCTGGCTTTCAAAACTACTCATGGTTTACCTCCTTCATATCTTTCCAGTTCCATTGTGAGTTAATTATGTCTCTGATAGGGAAGAAAATGAGGCAATAAAGAGGTTTAGAATCAAAGATGACTCCTATAGTGTCAATGGCAGCGGATGCTGGATCAGGGTAGAGTGGTGGCTGTTGTGAACATTTAGTGAGTTGGCTACCTGGCATTCATAAGTAGGAGGCAATCCCTAAATCCTTGTTCATTACTCAGAGTACCTATACTTTTTAGGCTTAAAGTCAGTGAGTTAATCTATTCTTTCTTTTCTTGAATTAAATGTCATACAAAATCCTAGTATTAAAAAATATATTTTAAGTGAAGCTCTTCTATTTAAAGTAATGGAGATTAGAAAGGGTAGGAAATAAGCCCTGATCATTCATTTTCCATATGCTCTAGCCTGGTCCCTGAGGCCCCTTTGAGTTACCCCTGCTAGTGAGGCTCCAAGGCCTAAGAATATCAAGCAGAATATCAAGTATGCACTGACACATAAGAAGAAAGCCTTTCAAAACAGCTATATCTACTGGTTATTTATAAAATTTGCCCAGGTAACTGAAGTGCATTTGCTTTTCTCTTCCCTGCTGTTTAGTGTGTAACAAATAGCAACATCTTTAAATGGCAGGAAACAACAAGACAAGAAATATGTCAGCATCTGTATTGCGCAGGAGATGG
The DNA here is from genome assembly GCF_043159975.1 of Macaca nemestrina. Classification (NCBI taxonomy): domain Eukaryota; kingdom Metazoa; phylum Chordata; class Mammalia; order Primates; family Cercopithecidae; genus Macaca; species Macaca nemestrina. The sequence continues at coordinate 44,121,470 of NC_092134.1, read as the reverse complement.
AACATTATGCAGGTTTGTGCAGAATGATTGGTTCTCAAGGGAGTAATTAGTATTTGGCGCACTTCTTACTGGCGCTACCTCGGCTTCCCTGCCAGAGGATTCTGAGAAAAGGTTTGTTGTTTCAGTTTCAAAATTGCATTTTAGATCGACTCTTTGAATAGAGTGCATGTAGGGACAAATGGCACAAATGTTTAGCAAGCGGTGTTTGTATTCACATTCTGTCTCTGATTCTCAGGTCCATGGCAAGCTTATTTTTTAGAAGTCTAATAAAAAATTGATATTAAGAAATGTAAAGAAGAGTTTTCAACAGCCAGAAAACATAGTTTTTATTTTCAGATATGAAGATGACAGAGCTTCAAAGGAGACTGTGGGGGTTTCTTTGTCAAGCCATTTGCGGATGGGCAAGTTTATTTTTAAATTGAGAAATAAGACCCTATCCAATTTTGAAGACCAAATTTGTGCCAAACAAAATCAACCTGAAGTCTTGGTCCACTGTGAAGGAGAGCTATGGCCAATGCAAACATAATGATGTCTCTGATTTGCAATGAAACACATATACAAATTGATGAATTTCTTTCTCTCTCGATAGATAGATAGATAGATAGATAGATAGATAGATAGATAACTCTATCTCTCTTATAATACATATAGAGAGATATTTTGTTTTTGTTTTTGAGATGGAATCTTGTTCTGTCACCCAGACTGGAGTGTAGTGGTGCCATCTCGGCTCACTGCAAGCCCCGCCTCCCGGGTTCATGCCATTCTCCTGTCTCAGCCTCCTGAGTAGCTGGGACTGCAGGAGCCCGCCACCATGCCCAGCTAATTTTTTGTATCTTTAGTAGAGATGGAGTTTCACCATGTTAGCCGGGATGGTCTCGATCTCCTGACCTGTGATCCACCTGCCTCGGCCTCCCAAAGTGTTGGTATTAGAGGCGTGAGCCACCACACCCAGCCTACTCGATATTTTTTAACACTCTCACAGTGTCCTCCCTTTCCTTCACTTCCTTGCAACATCAGCCAGCTCCCCAGAGGACATAGGGAGCCAAAGAAGCCTATTAGAACCAACTGGTTAGGCATTCTTGTCCACAGCCTATCATGACTTTGGAAGAGCCAAGAGAAAGAAGCAGAATTATTTTGGGGATACTATTGTGTTTAGCTTATTTCAAGATTGAACTAATTGCAATAATAGCTTTGAATGAATCTGAGACTACTAATGGATAAATGGCTATTTGTAACTATACCACATACACCCTTTCTCTCCCTCTACCCCACACATATATGTACACAGCTATAATGTGTACATGCCAGCACACACACACACACACACACACGTCATACGCATGACATATGCACACCACATACAAACATATCACACACATTCACACTAACACACCAATAAGAGACCCCCAGACACACACATGCTATATGAAAACACACATATACACCAAACACACAACACATAGCCACACATATGCACATTCCACAGGCATACACACACTATTACATACCAATACACACACTGCATGCCATACAAATATATACATATGCACATCATGCACACACCATATACACCACACACATGCGCATACAACATAAACACACAATGCAAATGCATACCACAGACTATACACACCACATAAATTTATCACAAATTCATATACACATCACCCAAATGCAAATATACACACATGTATCACAAATACACAGACATATGCATATGCAACACATATAGACATATCCCCACACTACATACAAATTCACCACATGCACACATATACGCATAACACATACAAATTCACTACATACACATATGAACCACAAACACACCCCGATGCACACATGCACAACACACAACACACAAACTCCAAATCCAAATACACATACATACATATCACAAACATGCACACACTGTGTGCAAATACACACCACACATACGCAGCCACCATATATCTATATATCCCCAATACAAACACATAAATGCCACACATATATACACACACTCCAAAACACACATATGCACAAACACAATACACATATACAACACAATACACTTATACACATCCCCAAACCACTTATAAATACACACATACACATGTCACATCACACATAACACACATATACACGTCACAAGCAAATTCATCTTCATTTTCTAACAGATTCTGAAAGAACCTAGGAGAGAAAACCTACAGAAGAGAATTGAGACTTTGGGGGAGAGTGTGTAAGCTGGATTCAGCTTGAATTTCAGCAATCCAAGTTCAGGAACCATGCTAATCGGCTGCCTACAGATCATCACTGAGTTTTTTACCTATGTATGTTGTGGTTCAGAAATTGGATTTTTGGCATTTCTGTTACCAACAATGCCAGTAACTAGTAGGCTCACACTTTTGGCTTCATCAGTTCGTATGTTGACGTAATGCACTGGAAGAGAAAGTCTGGAAAAGGGATTTACTCTTTGGAAGACATTTTTTATTTTTTCTATAAAAACTGGACCTTAAATTAAAAAAAAAATACTCTTAACCTCCAAAACATTGTTCAATTTTCAATAAATTAATTCATTCTGAAGAAATCCATATTATTCCTCTGACTTTCACAGACATGCCTCAAGACCTCAATACATGAAAACAATTACTGCAGATGCCTTGCTCTTGGCACTGTTCAGCTTTAATGTAGCAGTACGGAAAATTATGCCTTCCACCTGCGATGACTGATCCTAGAACCTGCAGACAATGAGTCTAAGCTGAATACAAACAATAATGCTCTAAGTAAAGAGCCCTAGTTCTATTCAACAGCGGTTCAATTCAACAGCAGCTCTTAACGAAACATTAATCTCTTCCCATTGATCACAGAAGAGTTATTTTAATTTCTATATCTATGTGAAAAGTATGGTCATCCCATTTGACATTCTGCTTTTGGGTGCAGGAAAATCCTTGCCCGAAATATATGCTACAGGGAGGTAGTGTGGAGTGGGGTTCAGGGAGACGGTTCTTTCCCGGAGTTGCTTACTAGCTGGATATCCTCAAGCAAGTCACTTAAACCCACAACAGCCACTGTTGTTCACTAGTCGGCTTGAAGTATAGCTAGTACCTAGCTCATAGGATTGTAGTGAGAACTAACTAGACAAAATGCTCAAAATAGTGGCTGGCAAAAAGTAAGCCCCCAATAAGTTGTAGGTGCAATTAAGAGGAAAGAAGATTATAAGAAGATTTGGTGCTTCTCTTGTCAGCATGAAAATTGAGGTGTTTACATTTCTTAGGCATCTTCTCAAGGCTGGGCTTTGGCCTTCAACAATCCTGTGATATTAGATATGATTACCTCTGTTTTTCAAATAAGGAAATGGATGATTAAAGAAGTTACAATAACTTTCCCAATATCACACAGTGAGTGGTGATAACCTTTCCAATATCACACAGTGAGTGGCAAACTTGAAACTTGAAACAAAGGTAGAATAACCCCAAAGTCTTCTTTCTTTCTACCCCATGACTTCGTCATGCATGTTTCAAAGACCTTTCCTAGCTACCGTATAAAACTGTAATCCTACCTCCTAAAGGTCAAGCTAATAATATCAGTCCATTTCTAGCTAAATAGACTCAGTCTAGTGTAGGAACATGCTATATCAGAATAATATGGGAAAGGGATCCAAAACCATCTTGATTATGGAATGTAAGGTTCACTACCGGGGAGGGAGGACCTTACAGATAGTTTAGATTTTATAGTTACCACATAAAAATACATCTTCCCAAGATTATTCTGAAATGTGGAAGCAACTCAACAAAAAATGATGACTTTTTCTGGTGGCATGTACAGGGAGAAAGACAAAGAAAAATGCACACTAAAAGAGAAATGAAAGAAGGAAGAGCAGAGAGAGAGGAAGAGAGAAAGAATTCATTTCATCCCAAAATAATTGCAGAGGAATCACAAGACCCTATGCATCAATATGGTGTATCCAAGGATATTGAGAAGGAAAGTGATGGGTTCAGGATGCCAGGGTGTGGAAAAGGCCAGCTAGCCTGACAGCACAGTACCAAAAGTCCCCTTTTTATCCTATATTCTTTATCTAGCCCAGTGTTTAAAAGGCTCAAAAAATCAGGCCTCTTAGAATTCTGAAAAACTGAGAAGCCACTCTAGATGTCCCAGAAGAAAGATAAATAAAAGGGCTGCCAGAGGTCATGATGGGACTTCAGCTCCTTCTCCTCTGTCTAATATAAAGGGTACTACTTCTTCCATGGCTGCAGAAGAGCAAGTCTGGTAAAAGCCTCAGGGATGAAATGAAAGGAAAGGTGAGAAGAAGATGGTTAGAAAGTTCAGAAGGTGATCTGGGATAACTGGCCCATATTTCCCAGGCTTCACTACCTTAATCAGTGAAATTCTGGGATTAGAGAGCCTACCCTCACTCTGCAGATTATCTGAACTTTAATGTTTTCACATCTTAGAAGATGACTTGGTTTCCGTTACAAAGTATCCAGTGTTTTTTATATATCCATCTCCCACATTCTCAACTACACAAGGTGAGGTTGTGGTGATAGTTCCATGTTTATGCATTCGGAAGAGAACCACAGCTTTTTCAGGAGCTAAGAAAGAATACCATAGAGGAAACACTATTTACAAATAATTAAAATGCACACATGCATGTGCCCACACACACACAGAACAGACGCAGAGAACAGACTCAGCCCTCTTAGAAGCATGTCAATGGAGGCATGTCAACACTCAATGAACAGGACGGCCAAAAGCCAGGAAGGTGAACTCACCTTTGGAACTGGTAAGAGTCATTGTTTAGCTTTCCATTGTTCTTTGTTTTATTCTAAGGCTGCCTCTCCTATCACTTTCCCCTTGTCACAGTCTCTCATTGTCAGCCCTGAGACTGAAGAAAATTGTTCATTCCATGTAAGAGCAATACACTCCCCTCCTTTTGTCTTTTTCAGGAAATTAGTAGCTCATGTTCCACTAACTGGAGTGTTTTGCCTTATCTCATTCCTATAAGTGAAGTGGGAATTTCAATGCCATAACTTAGAATTATTCTGTCCAATTCACCCTAAATGGATTCTGTTCTCATTGCAACATTTATCTCTAGGCCTCGCTGAAGATAATATTCAGGCTTACATACAGGCACACAATTGTCCTCTCTTCAGCAATGAGTTCTTTAGAAATGTAATGAAATGTGACAGGTTTTTGAATTAGGCTCTAGAAACTGTTTCTTTTATGACCAAACGGATTTCTTGCCATTTTAGAAGCCAGTCTCTACACTGTTTTAAAATTTACTTTAAAGAAGGACCTGAGAAATTCTGGGATTTCTAAATAGACAATAATTGCTCATTGTTCCAGAACCATCTTACAGGCATTCATTACTTTTTCTGATATTTATTTGAAACTTGAGGCTTAAAAATAATATCTAGTCGTCAGATGGAAGCTTCAATGTACTCTTTCATTATGTAAGTACTAAGGATGATACAAACCAAAAATGCAGGCTAAGGTCATGGCTTTTTACAGTGTACAATTGAGATTCAAGAGAAAATTTATAGCACTAAAAACTGGGTGACATTCTTCCATGATGCACTAGTCCACCCAGTTGAATTTTTCATGACTGGCATCTGTTTTTAGTGGTTGGAATTTGTGCTATGTTAATGGTTAAGTGTTTTACCATCTAGCTCAATTCCTTATTTCTAAAATAGGTCAAGCCTCAAAGAAGTTCAATGATTTTTCCCAGAGTCATATAGATATTAGATAGCCAAGACTAGGTCTGGTCATTTGAATTCTACTTCAATATCCTTTTCATTAACATATAATCATCCAATTATGTGCAACTGTGACCTATGTTCTATTAAGACCCCACTGTTACAATAATGAAAGAAGGGTCTTGCAAATCAATATCATAGCTCAATTATTCCACAGCACTGAACATACCCTAAAAACACATAGACTGTTATAGCTTATAGTAAACACAAATATCTTTTCTCTGACCATAGCATGATAGAAACTAAGCTCAGAAGGATTTATCAAGGAACAAAAGAAGGAAAATGAAATTTACTAGGTTCTCTGGATTTAGTCCTGATCGTCACTGATAATTCTGTGACTGTACATGTCCTTAGTTTTCACATATAAAACTGGGCAAGTCTAAAAGATAGGTGCTTCAGTGAGATTCTCAGGTGAGTGGTTGAATTAGGTGACAATTAAGGTCTCTTTCAACACTGAGATTCTGTTATTCCTTGATCTGTATGCCAAGAAATTAATTTAAGAGGTCTTCCTCACTGACCCTATCAAGGAGCCCTACCTCCAGCACAGACGGTCACAGTGAATTCCATCCACAAAGCAGCTCTGGTATGAAGAAAACCAACTCACAATTTCTAACAAACCATTGTAGCAAAGACTGCTTGCCTTCCACCAATATTTATGTGCCCCTTCTTTTTTACTATTAATAATAGAATTCCCCAGCCAAATTGTCACTAGGTTCAAAGCTTTCCAACTTTAGATGGCAATTCCTAGCCTCCCCTTGCAACTAGGTGTGGTTTTGTGACTAAGTTCTGACTAACAACCTGTGAGCCAGAAATGATGCGTTAAGGGTTCTTGTAGATTTTGCCCTTAACTAGAAGAGATGTGCCCTTCACTTCCTCTTTTCCCCTTCTCACCAGCTAGAGAAGAGTTGCTATAGCCAATTTGGACACAGCGATGAAACTGTGTTAAATATAACAGAGTTAATATACCAGCCCTACATTGCCTATTCTGGACAGGCACATGAGAGAGAAATAAGCTTATTTTGTTTAAGCCACTGCATCGTGAGTCTCTATTTTAACAGCTTAGATGTTTTGCCCAATGACACAGTTATAGTGAATTCTGCCACAGAATACAAATGAGGACTCCAAGCAGAATGCTTCAGTCTTAGATTCTGTTCAGTATTACCTAGCCCACAGCATTCCAGTTCCATTTACACAGAAATAGTTTTAATCATAAACTAAGACATCTCAAGTTTCATAATTTATAGGAAGATTTGCTGATTCCTAGGGCCAATGACACTTTAACCCAATATATGCTTTAAAATAATTAATGGTAGAATGAATCTTTAGAGTTCACATATTGTAGTCAAACATTACTTTTCAAAAATTCCAATGTCAATAAATAGTCCTTCACTACAGAAACACAGTGCTTTAAATAAAAACATTAGGGTCACTGGAAACAAAGTTATCAGTGTTGGGTTGCGATAGCTACCAGGTTATCTTTATAAAAGTGTTTCCTCAAATGGAAGAGATTTGTGAATCCTGAAATCCCAGGAATGCGAGGACCAGATACTGCTAAGTTTTCTGCCAGCATACAAGCAGAATTACCCACAAAAGTTTCACCTACTGGTCAGTTCAATGCCACATCTCTCCTTCAATGCTGGCCCAATTCAGAAATCATTATATCAGTATTGTTAAATCAAGTTTTGTCTAAATCTGCCTCCGTTCGTATTTTAAGTTTGCCCTCAAGTTTTTTCTGTATGTCATAAACTATAACCTAAATGGAGCTCTATACAGACTGTAGTATACTCTTGTACCAATAACCGAGTTTTGGCCAATCAAAAGTGGCCAACAGTCCAAACTGTGTTCAAATAAGACAAACTTCCAGCTGTAACCAAAATGGCTGTTTCTGTGCCTCACTTCCATTTTCTGTATGTCACTTTCCTTTTTCTGTCCATAAATCTTCTTCCACCACGTGGCTGCACCGGAGTCTCTGAGACAACTCTGGCTCGGGAGCCTGCCCAATTTGTGAATCATTCTTTGCCCAATTAAACTCTTTTAAATTTAATTTGGCTAAAGTTTTTTTTTAACAATATGTAAAGCCAAGACCTGATATTCTAAAACACCTAGCTTAACAATAAAGAATGAGCCAAATTTGTGTGGTATATTTCTACACCTTGGAACACTACTCAACAATAAAAAGGAATGAAATAATGGCATCTGCAGCAACCTGGATGGAATTAGAGACTATTATTCTAAGTGAAGTAACTCAGAAATGGAAAACCAAACATCAGATGTTCTCAATCATAAGTGGGAGCTAAGCTACCAGAATGCAAAGGCATAAGAATGATACAGTGGACTTTGGGGACTGGGAAGAAAGGGTGGGAGGGGGGTGAGGGATAAAAGGCTACAAACTGAGTACAGTGTATACTGCTCGGGTGATGGGTGCACCAAAATCTCAGAAATCACCACTAAAGAACTCATTTGCAAGTAACTAAACACCACCTGTTCCCCAAAAACCTACTGAAATTTTTTTAAAGTTTTTTTAAAAAGAATGAGCCACAGTTTGGTAATGATCATTGTGGCAGATGCTGAGGACTGGTTCATTTAACAACCATTTCAATCTCCTAGCATACCCTCCTGCTATGAGATACAAGCTGGAAAGCTAAATCTCACATTCTCCAGAGGGTTCTGCAGGAAACCTAGGTTCTTCTAAGCCCACTCACATTCTGCAAGCTACCTGATACCTTATATTCAATCTCTTTCTGTTTACATTGGCTGACCTAGATTCTATCACTGCAACTAAGAATTCTGACTGACAGAGTCGTATTTTGATTCTCTGCTTCTTTAAGGATTAAAGACATGGGGAGGCTCATAAAACATATTTTTATGGCTGTCTTCTTATCATTGGCACTTTTAACATTATTTTGTTTAGAGAAAGAGAAGGAAGCACCACACAGAAGGCTAGGTCTTGGGAGCTGTGAGTGCTAATCAGAAGTGCTAAATAGCTACCTTCTTATTCCAGACTGACTCACTAGCCATCTGCGCAGACACAGTCATTTTTACACTGGTCTCCATGTGGCAGCCAATACCGGGTGACTACACAGGGCAATAGGGTTCTTGGATGGGGACACATTTGATAATTTACTATACTTTTTTAGAAGGTAAAGCAGTCAGCAATAGGAGATGCAGCCATTAGAAACCCTGTCAATAGACAGATTGTTAGGCCTGCTTCACGTAGGTTTTTCATTCTCAAAGTGTGATCCCCAACCAGCAGCATCAGCATCACCAAGAAATTTCTTAGAAAGACAAATTCTCACAGACTAACACACTCCCCAGGCTTACTGAATCTGAAACTCTGAGGGTTGAGCCAAAGAATCTGTGTTTTAGCAAAGCATCCAGGTGACTCTGACGCATGCTCAAGGGTGAGGACCACTGGTGTACGTCATCCAGTCCTATTTGAGGTTAAGTGAAATTTAAGAAAGGTAGTAGTTGGTCAGGAAAGTCAAAAGGCAGTTGAATAAACAAGACTTTGATTTAAAAGGAAGCCCACTTTAGAAACAAACTACAATTTAATCCTTTTCATATATAAAATGGAAAACGCTTTAGTAGAAAGAGCATTGTGCTGGGAATCTAAACGATTGGATTTAAAATTCGGAATTGTAACTAATAAGCAACTTTGAATGAATCACTTAAATTTTCTGGGCTTCTGTTTTCTCCTTTGTAAAATAAAGAAGAAGATGAAATGTTCTCCAACACTCACAAATGCTATTTTCTATCATTGCTTCCTAGGTACCATGCCCTTTCTGGTATAAACCTGATGATAGAATTTTTCCAGCATTCTATTTCTCTACTTAGGAGCCATTCTTGAAGGAAAATTACTAAAAGATATTATAGTTCTTCATTCCAAATCAGTAGTCCAGTAGAATATTCCAGTTTAATTCAGATCTGGTGAAATGCACTGGATATCTGAGAGGTCCAATGTAACATTTAAAACACAATGGGGGTTACCAATATCCTGGAAATACATCCCAATTACATATGAGTCCCTTGTGTTATTGATTATTTTGATTGCACATGAGATGTGAATGTTAAGGACTAAATTTGAAAACATCAAGATTCCGTGTGTTTGTGTGTGTGTGTGTGTGTGTGTGTGTGTATTAAATATTTTAATCTCCTTCCAATATTTAAGAATTGAGATTCATTGGTATTTAGCCAAGACTGAGGCAAGTACTCATTATCCTTGGGAAAGCCATAAATTATGCTCCTAACAATGCAGAAACATTCTAACACTGACAGGAGATTGTGTCCCTTCAGTGAGTCTGGGAATTTTAGAGGAAAAAGAAAAAAGGAAAAAAAGAGTCATCATTTGTATAATTGGAGTTTGTGAAAAATGGAGGAGAGGAGAGCTTGGCCTACCTAGATAGCAGCAGAGGCCAAAAGCAAATCAGTTAAACACTTTGCTGAAGATGGAAATTCACAATTTACAACTAAACACATTGCAAAACTCTATAATAATAAATTAATAAGATAGCTAAAGAAACGTACAGCAAAAATAAGTGTCCCTTAAGGCTAAGACCATATCTTTCTTCCCACTCATTTTTGGCAGATAGTAACTACTTAGTAAATATCTGGGAATAAAGGTTGAACATGAGAATATTTTAACTCTTTGAATATAATCACAAGAAATACAATATTTTAGCTGTGTGTTTCAAGCAGGTGTCAGTTGCTTTACTTTTAATGAGCCTAAAATATAGCATTTCTTTGAAATGTTTGTAATGCCAGTGGAGTGGGCATGAAAGTTTTATTATGCAAGTTTCAGTATGTTCAACCTTATAAAATTATAAATATTCACTGCTTTGAGTCTATAAAAATGGCAAATTCGAATGGTTCAATCAGATATCTTCTTTGGTCTAGGAGACATCATCTACATTTAAGAACTGATTAGCACTCTCTGTAAACACTGAGTCACAAAAAGATAATCCTGGCACTAAAAGGGATGGAATCACTAGATGCTATCGAGACCCTTTCTAAAACATGTTTTAAGCCAGTTTTCTCCAGAGGTCATTTCAGGGCATAGAAAATAAATAAATTAAACATAGCACTGTTAAGGAGCTATTAGAAGCAACAATCAGCAAAGAGTTTTACAAGTAGGTTTTAAAATTAAATAGTGCTTATGGTTGCACAATTCTGTGTACATACTAAAAACCACTAATTATACACTTGGAAAAGTGAATTTTATAATATATCTATTATATCTCCATAAAGATTAAAAAATAGAAGGGGCTAGAGGTACAGAAAATGGAAATACAAATGCACTCTCTGGACCATTCTGCAGCTCCAAGGAGGAGGAAGAGCACATTACTGCCAAACCCCAGACATCTGCCTGGTTGCTAGCCAACCTTCACAGCATCATCTCTGCGAAGATTGCATGTCACAGCTCACACCCTTGCCAAGTCATAAGCGTAAAAATACATGCAGTATTAATAGCCTCTGGTATTTCCAGCACGATGCTTGAATTCTGGAAAGGGATCCCCTGAACATTCCAAAATTGAACCATGGTAAGAACTGTCATCTTGCAAAATGCCATTTGAATCTTTGTGGGATCTTTTCTCAAATCTCACTTGTCCAGTCAAGCTCATATGGCTGGTTCTAGGACAGAATAGATGTAACTATAAGCAGCACACTTAACTGGGGCTGTGGGAGAGGGAAGTTATGAATTTCAGAGGAAGGCCAGAAAGCTCAGCAAAACGTGCATATGCACAGATCCAGTGTTATATACAACATCAAGTGCCTAAAGGCCTTGAATCCCTTCCATGGACACCATATTAAGAATCCTTGATCTGTATTCTACACAACATGTCCCCACTGCACTCTATTAGAGTATTTTAGTAAAAGTTAACATTGAAAACTAGATATTAGGATTTTAGAGAGGCCCTAAAAGAGGCATCCTTTTCCTTTACCTTCACAAAGAGTGGCCTTTACTTTCTTGATTAGAACCTACACCTTCTAATGGAATGCAAATGGCACTGGGCAATGGGGGAAAGAATCCAGTAGACTGAAATTATACTTACTTTGCTTTCATTGCCATGGGCTCTCCCTTCCTTTAAACTTTTCTGCTTGCCATTATGTATAATATTATTCTATTCCCAACATTTCTTTGCCATTGCATTTTAAAATTTCATAGAAGCCCTATTTTTAATAGTAGCCATTTCAGTAGCAATTACAATCTGTTGCAAAAAAGAGTTCCGATGAAACCAAAAATTCAGCCATTTCCCACAATTTATATGACTTGATGCTGACCATCCTGAGGAGTCTCAAGACGTGGTTTTGAGTGTATTTCAAAAGTGTCTCTTTGGCCAGGCATGGTGGCTCATGCCTGTAATCCCAGTGTTTTGGGAGGCCAAGATGGGAGGATTGCTTGAGGCCAAGCGTTCAAGATCAGCCTGGTCAACATAGTGAGACCCCATCTCTTTAAAAAAAATTTTTTTTAATGAAAGAAAAAAAAGTGCCTCTTTTTTCCCCAAAGGAATGGAATTAAAGGTGGCAAGAATTTATTAAGCACCTATGGTATCCTAAGAATTGTGTTTAAATGCCATGGAGAACACAAAGGAAAAATAACTTCTTCCTTTAGAGAACTCCACTACCAATTAAGAAAGTAAGACTGATTAATATAAGGCAATGAGAGAATAGAACAATTCACTAAGTACTTACGTTCATGGATCATAAATTGAAAAAAGTCCTACAGATAAAGAAAGAAATATTCTGGGTTCTACCATCTGACTTGTCTCTACTAAAAACAGGACTTTAACAATGGTGCACTGAAATAGCATAATTAGGGAGGGAAAAAAGACATATCAATAATCACCAATGAGCTTTTATTTTCTGGTATTCTGCACAGCTTCATGCTATACAATAGGCACCTAAAAACATTAAGAAGTCATAGCCCCTGTACATAAGTTGCTTACAACTCAAGTTTATAGTTTCCAAATGATAAGAAAGAAAAGGCTGCTTTCTATTTTTCCTTCTTGAAGAGGAAGTGTCGAAGGAGAAATCTGTTCTTGCAAGATTTTCAACCAGAAACAGAAACATTTCCATTAGAAATATAGCAAATAGTACTGTTCTCCTGAGATTTCTAACCTAATTAGTCAGAAGAAAACATTTTTCAGATATTCCTCTGCTCGTGTGTTTAGAGATGATAAAAAATCATTGAACATATTTTCTCCTCTACTATCTCTGGAACACAGGCTGTATGACTTGAGGTAAAAGGAGGCCGGCAAAAACAAATTTGAAGGTCATTTAGAAAGACGGCAGGTCTGGAATGAAAATAAAAAAGCTCTGAACAATTCTTGGAGAGTCCCAACCAATTCTCACTTAAGATATTAATGCTTAATGGTTTTTAATCCCTAAACCAAGTTGCAATAAGACTAAGTGGGTAGTGATGAAATGAATGAAGTTAGTTGAATCAAACAGGATTTTATTAGAGGGACTTTTCCTGTGATTACAATCCAATCCAGGATCACAGTTAAGCACTGAAGTTACATGAAGCAAACACATGTTGAATCCAGTGCACATTTTGTTTATAGCTGCCAGCACTGAACTGCCTTTCAAACTTCCTGGCACACTTTACCATACTAAGCACTATATAGTCACATGCCATGAACAGTGGTCTTGGAGAGAGAGAGAGTGAGAGAGAGAGAGAGAGAGAGAGAGTTAGTCCTTACTGCACCATATAACATGCACATAGAAAATTATATAAAATATACATGAACTTTTTGGCAATTATTCAAATAGTCCAATCCAGTCAAGAAATAGGATATTGTCAGTACTCCATAAACAGGCTCTGTGTTCCCCTCTCCTAGAGATAACCACTATCTTTACCTGTTCATCATTTTCTTGCTTTTCTTTGCAGTCCTACTACTAATGTATGCATTCTGGAACAATAGAGTCTGGTTTCACCTGTTTTTGAATTTCATAGAAACAGAATCATAATGTAGGCATTCTTTTGTGGCACGATTCCTTTGGTTAACTTTACAGCTGTGACAATTTCCAATGATGTTGCCTGTAAAGTGACTGTTCATTTACATTACTGTCTAGTATTTCAATTTATTTCTTTGTTATACGTATATCCAGGGCGATATATGACAGTTCTCTAAGATATATTGCTGGAATTGCTGGGTCATATTGTATGTATATCTTCAGTTTTCCTCAATAATGCGGAGCTTCCTTTCAATTTCACATCCAATTTGGTCAATGTGTCATCGTCATTTCCACTTAATTTTTCTAACTGCTAATAAGGTTGAGCACCTTATCCTACGCATACTGGCCTCTCCCACTTCTTAATTTAACAATCAACATTACCCTAACTCGGCTTCTTTGTATTGCACACGCCGATGCAGCAAGTAGCCTGACCATTTTCCAGTTGATTTGAAATGATTTCACCATTGTGATTATAAAACTCTCATATCAACTGTGCTTCAGTTCATATCAGTCATTGAAACAGTCTGCAAAGGATGGAATGCTTTTTTGTTAAATCTACCGTTTGATGTTATAAACATGTTTAAATCCCAGCCTATACCTAGTCCTTAAGCTAATCATGGTGAAGTTGTACCACGATAAAAGATGAAACATAAACTCTTTCCAGCACAAAAAGAAGTCTGTTTAGTACAGAAATTGAGGACCCAAGACCCATCAATGCAGGGCATTATGATAGTAGCTTATTGAATTGGTTTCTATTTTCTGAGTGGAATTACAGACTTTGAAATTTAGGGTAACACTAGGATTCTCTCTTCTGACTGAAAGAGCCCTAGAATTTCAAAGTAAGAAAGATGTAATATGTTATTATGTTTCTTATAGAGGCATTCATTAACTATTTACCTCACGTGCCCCAAATGGTCAAGGGCAAGCTACACTCTCACTGATAAAGAACATTTTCTGAAAGAGCCTCTATGTTGCAGAAATGTGGCCTGCTCTGCATATCCTTGGGGTTACAGAGCAGAGAGCGTCCCTATGTTTTGCATTAATCCTTTAATCCTCTTAGATCCTTTGGTTTATTGTCCCAATCTACCTGTTTTCATTGTTTTTCTGTTACAAATCAAAAAGAAAATCTTCTTAGCAAATGCTCAGAAGTATTTTTATAAAACACAAAACACTAATTTTGGTTGGCATAAACTAAAATAAAACTTTGTCTTTATTTCTCAAATTCCATGAATATATATCCACCTTCCAGGTTTTTTTATCTTTTATAAAGAAAAGAAATTCCAACACCTATCCACAAATAAGTATACCTCTTTAAGTGCATAACTACAGAAGATACAGACTTCAAAATGCATAATTGTGCAAACAGCCAAGAAACCATTCAAAGGCATACATCTTCCTGGGCTTTTTGTTTATTTTGCTTTTTGTTGTTGTTGTTCTTTTCAGAGTGAATGCCAAATTTACAGAGCACTAAATTCAGAATATGAAGGAAAAATAACTTACATGAAATGTAATATAAAAATAGCTAACCAACTGCCACTCAGGAAAATAAAACCAATTATTTAGCTAAATTGAATATTTGCTCAGAACAGTTGCTTTATCTGGATGTTGCCTTAATCTCTTCAAGTAGGATATTAGGAAGGTACAATTGTCTCAATTGGTTACACATTTGCATTTTATCAGAGGTATCTGCGTGGGGAAATTTTCCAAAATGGGTAACTACTTCTAGATTTCTGGCACACATTTTTGACAAGGAAAATGTTTTTCAACTTTATATCACGATATATTTTGATATTCTCTTTCTATTGAAATCCACTTCACATTTACATGAGATGTTACCTTCAATATAATAACCGTAGTGCCTAGCAGTGTTAAGTACTTAGTAAACACTCAAATTCTTGTTGAATGAATAAATGAAACATTTTTGTGACCTACGATTGACTTCATTTTAAAGGTTTAATTCATATAAATAGGATGTACCCATAGTTTTTAAATAAAGGCGCATAAAAATCTCCAGTTTAGTCAGTTTAAAGTTTTAAGCTAAAATTAGTCTAAAAGTAGAGTAAGGGAACTCCTGTCTCTCTAATAACCAGCATTAACTTCAACAACCCAATCAATAAATTATAAATTATCAAAATAAAATTGAAGCCTTTCTTATTTGTTTGAGGACAGAAAGAAAGAAAAAGAGAAATGAAAAGAAGGAAGGAAGGAAGGGAGGGAGGGAGGGAGGGAGGGAGGGAGGGAGGGAGGGAGGGAGGGAGACAGGGCATTTTTATAATAACATTAAGGGAAAGACAAGTTTAGCACCCCTTCTCCAAATACAGCATGGTATGCCAGAAAAAATCATAGATGTTAGCTCCACTCATATTCAGGCAACAAATACTATTAAGAACCTATGTCAGGTACTGTCTCGAAAATAAACAAACAAACAAAAAAATGTTTAATGAATAAAACACAGCCCTTATCAGATAATCTTACAGTTGCTTGGTGGCGCTCTACTCAACCCTGTATTCAAATCTCATTTTTACCATTTATACGACTTTGTACAAATTACTTAATCTCCCAAAGCTTTGATTCTCTCACCTGTAAAAATCAGAAAAGTTTTAATTTATTTCTCAGTAGGTTGCTAGAAAGATGAAATGTGGCAGTGTACTCTACGTACACGTATATGGTGTATCACTAGTAGGTCCTAACATAGATGAAGTCCTCTCATCTGCTGCTCTTTCACCTGCAAACAACCAGTTATCCCCAGTAAGACATGAAAAAGGAAAAGATATTCACATATTTATGATATAATGTATTATTTAGAGATCCTTTTAAATCGAGGAGCAAGTATCATAATCCACATTTTCTGGATAGTGGAACTGAATTTATAATACCAAATATATTAACTGTGTGTTCATGTTTTTCTTTCTATTTTTCATTTACTAAACTACCTATAATGATTTCTCTCTCATTAAATGTGACCATGGGAGTGAAACGAACATGTCCACAGAGTCCTCTGAGTATAAAATACAAAGGTTAAGAGAAAGAGGATCGAGAACTGAAATAAAAATGAGAGGGAGAGACCAAAAACAAACAAAAAAATACCTATTAATACCTCATATCAACCATGTATTATTTAAATAACAGTACAAAATAATTTAGTTGGGCCGGGCGCGGTGGCTCAAGCCTGTAATCCCAGCACTTTGGGAGGCCGAGACGGGCGGATCACGAGGTTGGGAGATCGAGACCATCCTGGCTAACACGGTGAAACCCCGTCTCTACTAAAAAAATACAAAAAACTAGCCGGGCGACGTGGCGGGCGCCTGTAGTCCCAGCTACTCGGGAGGCTGAGGCAGGAGAATGGCGTAAACCCGGGAGGCGGAGCTTGCAGTGAGCTGAGATCCGGCCACTGCACTCTAGCCTGGGCAGCAGAGTGAGACTCCGTCTCAAAAAAAAAAAAAAAAAAAAAAAAATTTAGTTAACCTAAAAAACAGTGGAATCAATAAGAAAGTCAATATTTTCTTTTCTTTTTCTTTTTCTTTCTTTTTCTTTTTTTTGCAATGGAGTCTTGCTCTGTCACCCAGGCTATAGTGCAGTGGCATGATCTTGGCTCACTGCAACCTCTGCCTCCCGGGTTCAAGTGATTCTCCTGCCTCAGTCTCCCAAGTAGCTGGGATTACAGGTGCCCGCCACCACGCCTAGCTAATTTTTGTATTTTTAGTAGAGACGGGGTTTCACCACGTTGGCCAGGCTGGTCTCGAACTCCTGACATCAAGTGATCTGCCCACCTTGTCCTCCCAAAGTGTTGGGATTACAGGCATGAGCCACCATGCCTGGCGGAAGGTCAATATTTTCTAATTTATTTCTTATTTTAGTTGGCCTGACTCATTTGATACTACTTTTATTGATTTTACTATTAATTTGATGCAAAAGTTTGAGAAAACAAGTTCATCTCTTCAGCTTGATGTGGTCAAAGAAAAAAATCCAGAAGGGGAGGGAATGGCAAAGTGTATTGACAAGTGACACAATAACAAATTGGAGAACATATTTGCCAAATGTAGAAAATATTAAGATTAATATTCAAAATATATAAAGAACTAAAGAAGTAAAAGGAAAACAACCCAAACAAAACAAAAAAGACAGAAGACTTAGGCAATTCACAGCAGGACCCTATATGATCAAAATATTAAAATCTCTCACTAATAATTAAAGAAATACAATTCAAAACATTAAGAGAAATTTATTTCTATCAGATAATTATATTTACTTTTGCTAAGGGTGTTTGTAAATAAAAATTTTCTTACAATGTATTTGGAAATGTAAATTCATATAAAATGTATGGAGGCTAACTTGACAATGCCTATAAATAATTAAAATGTATATGCTCTTTATCCAAGAAATTCCACTTCTGGGAATTTATCCTATGGTAATAAATATGAAAATCTATGAACAACAGTTTCTTATATCATTTTTTATATTAATGAAAAGTTGGAAACAGTCTAAATGTCCTTAGATAGGGAAACAGTTGAAAAAATTACAATTAAGCTATAAAATGGAATATACTGTGATATGGCTTAGCTCTGTGTCCCCACCCAAATCTCATCTTGTAGCTCCCATAATTCCCATGTGTTCTGGGAGGGACCCACTGTGAGATGATTGAATCATGGGGGCGAGTCTTTCCCATGCTGTTCTTATGATAGTGAATGGTTCTCACAAGATCTGATTCTTTTAAAAACAAGAGTTTCTCTGCGCAAGCTCTCTCTTTGCCTGCTGCCATCCATGTAAGATGTGACTTGCTCCTCCTTGCCTTCCACCATGATTGTGAGGACTCCCCAGACATGTGGAATTGTAAGTCCAATTAAACCTCTATCTTTTGTAAATTGCCCAGTCTCGGTATCTCTCTATCAGTAGCATGAAAATGGACTAATACACACTGTGACAAGAGTATTTCTCAAAATTATATGCATACATGTGTAGGACATGAAAACATGACCCAAAATATACTGTGAACAAAAATTAAACTGTAGAACAAAATGTATGATGTATTCCAATTACTGCAAAAACATTAGTTACATACGTGTGTTTATGCTTTTGTCATGTGTCTAGAAAGAAGGGCTAGAAGATATCAACCAATCTACTAATACTGATCTGCTAAAAGGAGAAATTGATTAAGAGCATTGAGGGAGAGGAGGGCATACTCTAGGTAACACTGCTGGAGAAGACAGAATTATCTTGAGTCAACCCTGTTTGCAGATGACATGATTGTACATTTAGAATACCCCATCATCTCAGCCCAAAATCTTCTTAAGCTGATAAGCAACTTCAGCAAAGTTTCAGGATAAAAAAATCAATGTGCAAAAATCACAAGCATTCTTATACACCAATAACAGACAAACAGAGAGCCAAATCATGAGTGAACTCTGATTCACAATTACTACAAAGAGAAAAAAATGCCTAGGAATACAACTTACAAGAGATGTGAAGGACCTCTTCAAAGAGAACTACAAACCGCTGCTCAATGAAATAAAAGAAGACACAAACAAATGGAAGAAAATTCCATGCTCATAGATATGAAGAATCAATATCATGAAAATGGCCATTCCGCCCAAGGTAATTTATGGATTCAATGCCAACCCCATCAAGCTACCAATGACTTTCTTCACGGAATTGGAAAAAACTACTTTAAAGTTCATATGGAACCAAAAAAGAGCCTGCATTGCCAAGACAATACTAAACAAAAAGAACAAAGCTGGAGGCATCCTGCTACCAGACTTCAAACTATACTACAAGGCTACAGTGACCAAAACAGCACAGTACTGGTACCAAAACAGAAAGATAGACCAATGGAGCAGAATAGAGTCCTCAGAAATAGCACTACACATCTACAACCATTTGATCTTTGACAAACCTGACAAAAACAAGAAATGGGGAAAGGATTCCCTGTTTAATAAATGGTGCTGGGAAAACTGGCTAGCCATATGTAGAAAGTTGAAACTGGATCCCTTCCTTACACTTTATACAAAAAATAATTCAAGATATGTTAAAGACTTTAGTGTATATAACCATAAAAATCCTAGAAGAAAACCTAGGCAATACCACTCAGGACATAGGTATGGGCAAGGACTTCATGTCTAAAACACCAAAAGCAATGGCAACAAAAGCCAAAATAGACAAATGGACCTAATTAAACTAAAGAGCTTCTGACCAGCAAAAGAAACTACCATCAGAGTGAACAGGCAACCCACAGAATGGGAGAAAACTTTTGCAATCTACCCATCTGACAAAGGGCTAATATCCAGAATCTACAAAGAACTTAAACAAATCTACAAGAAAAAAAAAAGAACCCCATCAAAAAGTGGGCAAATGATATGAAGAGACACTTTTTAAAAGAAGACATTTATGCAGCTAGCAGACACATGAAAAAATGCTTATCATCACTAGTCATCAGAGAAATGCAAATCAAAACCACAATGAGATACCATCTCACACCAGTTAGAATGGTGATTATTAAAAAGTCAGGAAACAACAGATGCTGCAGAGGATATGCAGAAATAGAAACACTTTTACACTATTGGTGGGAGTATAAACTAGTTCAACCATTGTGGAAGACAGTGTGGTGATTCCTCAAAGATCTAGAACTAGAAATACCATTTGTCCCAGCAATTCCATTACTGGGTATATACCCAAAGGACTATAAATCATGCTACTATAAAGACACATGCACATGTATGTTTATTGTGGCACTTTTCACAATAGCAAAATCTTGGAACCAACCCAAACATCCATCGATGATAGACTGGATTAAGAAAATGTGGCACATATATACCATGGAATATTATGCAGCCATAAAAAAGGATGGGTTCATGTCCTTTACAGGGACATGGATGAAGCTGGAAACCATCATTCTGAGCAAACTATCACAAGGACAGAAAACCAAACACCACAAATTCTCACTCACAGGTGGGAATCGAACAATGAGAACACTTGGACACAGGGTGGGGAACATCACACATGGGGGCCTCTCGTGGGGTGGGGAGCAGGGGGAGGGATAGCATTAGGAGAAATATCTAATGTAAATGAAGAGTTAATGGGTGCAGCAAACCAACATGGCGCATGTATACCTATGTAACAAACCTGCATGTTGTGCACATGTACCCTAGAAATTAAAGTATAAATTAAAAAAAGAAAAAGAAAGAAAAAATACAGGTTTTTATAATGTTGCACTTTTACACTAACTTTACTATGAGAAACAACAGTTCAACCTTGATCATAGATGGCAACTCACGCCCCACATCAAGGAGAAATTAGAGAACTGTTTGAAAGAGTATATAGGTGTTTTATCACACTTAGCAGATAATGTGTTTTTTACAAATTGAAAGTTTGTGGCAAGCAAGTCTATTGGTGCCATTTTTCCAACAGAGTGTGCTTACTTTGTGTCTCTGTGTCACATTTTGATAATTCTTGCAATATTTCAAACTTTTTCATTATTACTACATCTTCTATTGTCATCTGTAATCACTGATCTTTGATGTCACTATAGTAATTGTTTTGGGTACCACAAACCATGCCCACGTAAGATGGCAAACTTATTCAATAAATTTTGTGTGACATCACTAATCATTGGGGAAATGCAAATTAAAACCACAGTAAGATTCCACCTTACTCCCGCAAGAATGGCCATTATTCAGAGGTCAAAAAACAATAGATGTTGGCATGAGTGTGGTAAAAAGGGAGGGCTTATATACTGCTAGTGGGAATGTAAATTAGCAAAAACTTTATGGAAAACAGTATGGAAATTTCTTAAACAACTAAAAGTAGATCTACCAATTGATCCAGCAACCCCCCTACTGGATATCTATCCAAAGGAAAATAACTCATTGTATCAAAAAGACACCTGCATGCATATGTTTATTGCAGCAGGATATGGTTTGGCTCTGTGTCACCACCCAAATCTCATCTTGCAGCTCCCATCATTCCCATGTGTTGTGGGAGGGACCTGGTAGAAGATGACTGAATTGTGGGGGCAGGTCTTCCCTGTGCTGTTCTTGTGATAGTGAATGGGTCTCAAGAGATCTGACAATTTTAAAACACGGGAGTTGCCCTGCACAAGCTCTCTCTTTGCCTGCTGCCATCCATGTAAAACATGACTTGCTCCTCCTTGCCTTGCTTGTGAGGCCTCCCCAGTCCTGTGGAACTAAGTCCAATTAAACCTCTTTCTTTTGTAAATTGCCCAGTCTCAGATATACGTTTATCAGCAGCATGAAAACAAACTAATACATAGCACAATTAACAATTGCAAAGATACAAAGCCAACCTAAGTGCCCATTAACCAGTAAGTGGATAAAGAAAATGTGGCATATATACACCATGGAATACTACTCAGACATAAAAAATAATGACATAATGTCTTTTGCAGCAACTTGTATGGAGCTGGAGGCCATTATTCTAAGTGAAGTAACTCAGGAATGCAAAACCAAATACCATATATTCTCAAGTGGGAGCTAAGCTACACATATACAAAGGCATACAAAGTGACATAATGGACTATGAAGACTCAAGAAATGGGGAGGGTGGAAGGCCAATGAGGGATAAAAAACTACATATTTAATACAACATACACTACCCAGGTGATGGATGCACAAAATCTCAGACTTCACCACTATGTAATCCATCCATGTAACCAAAAAACACTTGCACTCCAAAAGCTATTGAAATAAAAGAAAATGAAAATGAAAAAATAAATAAAAATGAAACAAAATAAAATAAATGTTTTGTGTGTTCTGACTGCTCCACTAACTGGCTATTCCCACATTACTCGCCCTCTTCTCAGGCCTCCCTATTTCCTGACACACAACAACATGGAAATTAGGCCAATTAGCGACCCAACAATAGCTTCCAAGAGTTCAGGTGAGAGGCAAATTTGCACATCTCTACTTTAGATCAAAAACTAAAGATGATTAAGCTTAGTTAGGAAGCCATGTCAAAAGCTGAGATAGGCCCAAAGCTAGGCCTCTTACACAAATGGTTAGCCAAGCTGTGAAAGTAAAGAAAAAGGTTTGGAAGAAAAGTAAAAGTGCTACTCTAGTGAATAGCCAAAGATTTAAAAAAAAAAAAAAAAAAAAAGACAGAGAGAGAACCAGCCTTATTGCTGATATGGAGAAAGTTTTACTGGCCTCGATAGGTCAAACCAGCGACAACATTCCCTTAAGCTAAATCTAACCTGGAGCAAGTCTCCAACACTCTTCAGGTTCTATGAAGGTTGAGAGAGGTGAGAAAGTTGCAGAAGAAAAGTTTGAAGCTAGCAGAGATTGATTCATGAGGTTTAAGGAGAAAAAGCCATGTCCATACCATAAAAGTGCAAGGTGAAGTGGCAAGCATTGATGTAGAAGCTGCAGCAAGTTATCCAGAACTAGCTAAAATAATTGATGAAGGTAGCAATACTAAATAATAGATTTTTAATGTAGATAAAATAATCTTCTGCTGGAAGGATATGCCATCTATGACTTTCATAGCTAGAGAGAAGTCGATGCCTGACTGCAAAGCTTTAATGGTCAGGCTGACTCTCTTGTTAGGGGATATTGCAGCTGGTGACTTCAAGTTGAAGCCAATCCTCATTACTATTCTGAAAATCCTGGGGCCCTTCAGAATTATGCTAAATCAACTCTGCCTGTGCTCTGTAAATGGAACAACAAAGCCTGAATGAAAGCACGTCTGTTTACAGCATGGTTTACTGAATATTTTAAGGCCACTGTTGACACCTCCTGCTCACAAAAAAATGATTTCTTTAAAAATACGACTGCTCATTGACAATGCACCTAGCACCCAAGAGCTCTGATGGAGACATATAAGAAGATTAATGTTGTTTTCATGCCTGCTAACACAACATCCATTTTGTAGCTCAAGGGTCAAGGAGTAGTTTCATCTTTCAAGTCTTATGATTTAAGAAATACATTTCATAAGGCTATAGTTGCCATAGATAATGATACCTCAGGGGTTGTATTAGTCCATTCTCACACTACTAATGATGCAGGATTTTTCTTCTTGGTCACTTTGCAAGCCAGGGACTTCTGGCCAGAAATGTCCTGCCTGGGCCCCATTCGGCCACGCCCCAGCTTGCCTGTGTTATAGCTTGTACCCATGTTCAGTGGTTTCCGAGTTCATATATCACACCCAAGAAGAAGGAGGATGCTTGAAATTGAAAGGTGAGGAGGATGGAGAATAATTTTGTTGAGTGATGAAACAACTCTGAGCAGAGAGGGGATGTGGAGGTGGTCTTCCTACCCAAAGGCAGGAAAGTCCCCCATGTGGCTGGGTCCGATGCCTTTTATGGACTCAGAATAGCAAGTGCATACTGATTGGTTTGTGAACACACAAAATAAGGTTAAAGCAAAGACACCACTCAAAGGTGGGCATGCCAGTGTAGAAAGCCAATTAGGAAAGGGTAGGTGCATTTAAAATAGGTGAAAGGTGAGGATCAATTGGACGAAAGAGTGCCAAACGGGAAGACAAGTTCTCAATGTGGGTCTAAGGACTTAACTTATAGCTTGACTATCAGGCTTCAAACTGTCTTTGGGTTGGAGGAAGTAACTATAGATGTGGTAGAATAGCAAGAGAGCTAGAATTAGAAGTGGAGCTTGAAGATGTGAGTGAACTGTCGCAATCTCATGATAAAACTTTAAAGGATGACAAGTTGCTTACAATGGATGAGCAAAGACAGTGGTGTCTTGAAATGGAATCTTCTTTTGGTCAAGAAGTGGTAGACATTGTTGAAAATGACAACAAAGAATTTGGAATATTCCATAAATGTAGTTGACAAACAGCAGCAGAGTTTGAGAGGATTGACTCCAATTTTAAAACAAGTTATATTGTGGGTAAAATGCTATCAAACATCAGAGCATTCTACAGAGAAATTTTTCATGAAGGAAGAGTCAGTCCATGTGGCAAACTTTATTGTCTTTTTTTAAGAAATTGCCACAGCCGCCCCAATATTTAGCAACCACCACCCTTATCAGCCAGCAGCTATCAACACTGAGGCAATACACTACACCAGCAAAAAGATTACAATGAGCTGAAGGCTGGGATGATTGTTAGCACTTTCAGCAATAAAATGTTTTAAATTGAGGTATATACATTGCTTTTTAGATATAATGCTATTGTACATTTAACAGACTATAGTGTAAACATAACTTTTAAGTGCAGTTCAACTTCAATGTGAAGCCAATGCTCATTACCATTCTGAAAATCCTAGAGCCCTTAAAAATGATGCTAAATCTACTTTGTATGTGCTCTATAAATAAAAAATAACAAAGCCTGATGACAGCGCATCTGTTTACTGTATGGTTTACTGAATATTTTAAGCCCACTGTTGACAACAAAAAATTCATGTGACTCAATTTATTGTGGTGGTCTAGCACAGAACCTGCGGTACTTCCTAAGCATGCCTGTAGTTCACGGCCATTAGAAATGGGATGTGAGTGCCACTACTCAACTCCAGCCTCTTGAGGTCACACAGAAACTGCAGGCCCAGTTACACAGAATCTCTTCATTTTGCAAGAGAAGCCAGAAGCTTAGATTTTGGCTTTGGTGTTGAGGATAAATTTAAAAATTTCTAAACACTCTGTAGAGGCAGACAAAACATCCGATAGCCAGACAGGACCTGTGCACTCTGGCTTGGACCTCCCCTCAACATTTACCTTAAAATAATTTTGTGTGTGTTTATGTTGGAGGGGGGGTGAACAAATCAATCACATAATATTATATAGAGAGAAGAAATAAAAGGAGAAGAATGTCAACATTAGTTCTACTAAAATTTGAGTTCACATGCTTTCTTCTTTCATCCTCTAATTATAAATTAGTTGCAATCATTTAGAATTCTTATAGTAACTTCACCTCTTTATGAAATCTATCATGGTGAATTTTATAAATGTATTACATGATATCTAAGATAATTTTGGTGGGCTTAAACTTCTCAAAACCACCAGAAGAAGATTTTTAAGAAATCACTTCCATATATTCAAATTCTGGTGTCAAGCTTACTTGCTTACTGGGTAGAAGGGATCCTTTTATGAACTCAAGTAAAATGCCCATCGGACTGACTCTTTGTGGCTAACCTGGGGAATTTGCTTATTTCCTGTCTCCTAGCCTACACTGTGTTGTGTAGGAGTTATCAAAATCTCACCTTTGCCAAGGTTTCACTCCTAGCCCTCTAGGAAAATTAAGAAAAACCTTAATTAATTTCTGATTGAAAAGGGGCATGTTTACAATTCTTCTTTATATAAACTTCTTATATATTTAAATAAAACCTGGTACTCAATTTATCCTTTCTAAATTTAAGTTGGTCCAACAGACCCAAACCTGACAACAGAAAGAACAACTCTAAAAAGGATAGCTATTCTTCATCACTGGCCAACTGTTTAAATACATACAAAGTATCTTGGATCAGTCACCTATAATGGTATTTAATAACTAGATTTTCTGACAGCCCTCAAAGAATACAAAGTTTTATTTTCTTAATAATGATACCATGTCTGTACAATGGTGAAACAGGAAGGGTTTCAGTGACTCAGTTTTGTAAAACACAGGAAAACAAAAGACCAGTGGGCACCAGGAAACTAAGTAAGACCTATAAACTTCCCTATTTCAAAGAAGCAGAAACACTGAGAAATGGAAGCTAAGGATCATATCCTTCAGGGAGGACTTCAACTCTCTGATCTTTCAAGTCAATGTTAGCTTTTTGATATTGATAAAATAAATGATCAAGTTCCAATAGAGCAAAGTCTTAGTTATATGCCCTGATGGAGAGATCAAGGTGACATGGACAAACCAAATGGGAAGGAATCAACAGAATATTTTAAAAGAATGTGTTTGGCTCGGCAGGAATTTCATGCTTTCATGCAGCAGCTTCATAACTCCTTTCCTAATCAGGTTTGGATTGATTTAAATAAAAATCCATCCAAAAATTAGTTTCTGTTTCCTGAGCCACTGAAAGCAGAGAGATGACTTAGAACATTCTTCTGGCCAAAATTATTGCAGCTTAACCAAGGGCAAGCAGTAAGATAGCATCCCACGCTCAGATGATCTGGAGCTCAATTTAACACACATTCTGCTTCAGAGAAATCCAACATTCATGACTAAGAGAACCTAACCCAAAAGCAGTAGCATCACCTTCCTTTACTCCCACTGAATGAAAATAAACTGGAGGATGGCTAAGCCCAAAAACAGTGAGTTGCTAATCATCATAGTTATCATACTTCTTTTAGAGGAAATGAGATTTAATCCAATGCCTGCATGTGCCTTTTCAGGAAATTGCTCATCTGTCTAATTAAGCTCTTCTTTTTTCACAAGCCTATGAGTACATTCAGATATACGGCTTCCAGAAAACCTTTTTGCCCTTTTTCTGCTGGTCATTGGAAATTTCCAATATGATAATTGGAAATCTCCATTGTAAGGAGATTCCATCACTTTGTATTAATCACTGGTTAAACTTCATTGACACTTGTTTAGAAAGTGCCATTTCCTATTGGGAAGCACTTTTGAACGAGCACAAATTTAAAAACCTTCAGAGACTATACAGGTGGGTTTATGACCTTGTCACTAGCATAAGGCATCTAACTGCTCAGAGACTCCAACTATACATGTGCTCAGGCAAGCATATTTCAGCTTGCTTATTTGTTTTCCAGCGAAATAGCCATTGTACTTTGCCCTCTGCCCTTTTCATACGATACCACAGGGAACCTGCCCTGTGTCCTGGCTTCCACCAATTAACCTTGCTTTATTTCCTGTCCTCACAAAGTTAGTACAATCCACTTCACTTCCACCATAATCGTTTTCCACTTCCTTCCTTCTAAGCCAGGTTCTTCATTTCTACCTTGATTAAAGAAAAATGTAACATTTATGAAGTCCTGTGTCAGATCGTGGAAACATGAAACAAAATAAGACAAGGGTTTTGCCCTCAAGGAGCTCATGATGCAGTGAGAAGTAAAATACAGACTCAACCCAAAACCCCACATTCAACTGTGATGGGAGCAAGGAAAAAAAAAAAAAAAAAGCTCTGTTTAACATGCTTAACAGTGTGTGAAGGAAGCAGTCAAGAAGAAGCAAGTGTCATTCTTCTATCTATCTATGAAAAAAATTTATTATTACTTTAAAATGCTTTTCTGCTTTGCAAATAATGCTATTCACACACGTGGCCATACATATGTCAAGAGGGAAGAGAAGGGATTTACCAAGCATGTTTGTCCTTTCCACTGACCTGTTGTATCTAAAATACTTACAGAAAGGAAAAGTTGTTCTTATTTATTTAGTTATATTCACATAGAATATAATTATAAATGACATTAAAAGAAACAAAAATGGCAATATTGAAGTTGACAGAAGCTAAATGAACCCCTTTCCTCTCAAAAAGCCTAATATACCAATAACAGAACTGGCCTGAAACCCAAGTTACATTCAGATTTACCATCCCTTTAGCCTAGTTTGAATCAAAACTACACAGCCTCTTAGATCTGTTGAAAGGCATCACAATATAGATAACTATAAGCCTTCAAGCAGATCTCTGGATTCAAGATTTAACATCCCAGCAGTACTGGAATGCTTTCAGCTCTATTCATGCACACCAAAATGGCTGGAAGAGGATTCAGTTGATCTATGTGCATGCAGCCCAGAGCCTGTGGGCTCCTCACATCTGCTACAATTATAGGTTGAGAACAGATCCAAGCAAGGTCAGTTCCATGCAATTCAAACATCTGATTTCAGGAAATCATTATTTGAACATGCAGTATAACCATCCAACAATTACATGGTGGCCTGGGGAAGCCAAAATGACTGTATTACAAAAATATTCACAAAGGGCTGACTGATCTGTCATAATACTAGTCACCATTTACCCCTCTCCACTGAACACTGGTTTGTATCTCCACCCATCACAACACTAGCAATTCTAACCAATGGTATGAATGTCATACATATTAGATTAAACAATGCAAAGGCAAACCAAAAGTTTGCCAAGCAAAATGGCAAACATCACAAAAGTTATAGGATTTCATAAGGCTAACAGTAATGTTGAAAAATGTGTTGGATCACACACACACACACACACACACACACAAAATATACACGCATAAGCCAAATGAGCTAACAGAGGTAGACCTACTGAAAAATTAATAAATAGGAAATCAGCAAGGATGCTGATGTGATAGGCATGGCAATATATATATATATATATATATATATATATATATATATATATAAACATATATATATATATAGGATTTTAAAAAGCCCTTAAGGGCCAGTCGCAGTGGCTCATGCTTGTAATTCCAGCACTTTGAGAGGCCAAGGCAGGCAAATCACTTGAGATCAGCAGTTCGAGACCAGCCCGGCCAACATGGTGCAACCCAGTCTCTACTAAAAATACAAAAATTAGCTAGACATAGTGGTGCTTACCTATAGTCCTGGCCACTGGGGAGGCTGAGGTGGGAGGATTGCCTGAGCCCAGGAGGTTGCAATGAGCTGTGATGTCACCATGCACTCCAACCTAGGTGACAGAGTGAGGCCCTGTCTCAAAAGAAAAAAACAAAAATAGAATGCAATTCAAGAAATCAAAAAAGTGATTGAGAAAATTAGCAAAAAATGTCCCTTAAGAAAACTAAGAAAGTCCTTACTTTACTTACTTCCAAAAACACCTGCGTTGTGGCCACATTACAAAAGTCATACACATATTAAATGAGGATTTCCATATTGCTATCAAATGTTTTTATTCAATAATTAAGCCAAAAATGAGTGATTAGTATTTGATTCATCTGTGTTTCTTTCCTTAAAGTGCTAAATATAATTTAACTTAATTTAAATATAATAATAAACAAATTATGAGATTTAGTTTCCCTTTGAAGATATAGGCCCAATCCCAGTTATTTTCATTTTTCTTAAAATATTATAAGTGGATTCATTTTCAGGAACTTTATGTATGTATATATGTATTTTATGTACATAAAATTTATGTATGTGTGTGTACACACACACACACGCACACACACACCTACATAAATTTTTCTTGGATAATGAGGAACCATTCACTGCTTCAGCCATGGTTCTTGCCCCAGAGAAGCATCTAAAAACCTGCAAGGCTGCATCATCAAGCAAGTTATAGGTGAGCTCTATGACATTAACCAGTGCAGAGGGATTCTTCTGAACCCTATGCACACATAACCATGGTAAATTAACTTAATGCTGATAAGAGAATTTGCCCCTTACTTTAAAAGAGGCTTTTCCTTTGACTAAAATGAAGGGCTTAGCCCACTAAATTTATTTTCCCAGGAGTAATGAAAGAACATCTGTCAAAGGAAAAAAAAAGTCTCTAAGTGCTGAATGCTAAGTAATGCACCTCTGGTAGCTAAAGATGCTTAGTTGAAGAGATCAACTGCAATGCTATGAGACACATATTAGCATGAGAGGATCCTGCCCCAAATGAGTCTTATACACAGATAAAACATAGCCTCTGCCGCCCTAAATGTTCCAGTCCTCTCATCATAGCAAATTTGCTGAAGCTTTATTGGAAAAGAATGGCTCCTTCTACCACAAGCTACAAAGCTCTCAATGGGAAACAATTTTCCCTTTCCTCTGAGGAGCTGACCTTGTACAATACCAGGAGCCCAGATGTTTTGGAATCAGACAGGCAGAGCTTCAAATCCCACCTTTGTATTTATAAACTGTGTGATTTGGACATGTTTTCTACCCTTTCAAAGCCTCAGTTTCAATCTCTGTGATACCCAAATAATAAAAAGCTGTCTCATGGAGGCAAAGGGACTAAAAACTGAAGCAATGACTCAAGAATGCCCAATAATGTGCTTCATAGTGGACACTTAAAAAAAAATGTTAGTTCCCATCACTTCCCCAATGCCAAGAAAGACTATGGGGAAGCATAACCCCTCTGGCACCTGGTGGGAAAGGAGGAACTGAAAGGGGATAAAGGGAGTGTAAGAGGAAATGGAGAGGGTGACACACAGACTAACTTCACCAGCACCGCCCCCATGCTCTCATTTCACCCGGGGCCAGTCCTAATCTCACATGGAAATGAGGGATAAGATATCTGTGTGTCAGACAGAAAGTACAAATTCAGTGCATCTGACTCAGAAACTTGGCAAAGATGCTGAGAGCAGATAATAAATATAATCACCCTGATTTAATTCAGATGGAGACCTCAGGGTTCGGTCACTTCCAACTGAGAGGTTCTCCTGTCGTTGGAAGGAAGCCTGCTCTGACCTACATGTGACAGTTGCTAATGGTTTTCTAAATTAGTGTCAAATATGATCTTATGAAGGAGTCATTTTTCCTTTAAGATGGTTTATGAAAGGAGTTTTCTGCCAGCACTTTGAAAAACAGAGAAATTCAGCCAAAATCTGGTCAGTGTTCATGTTGTTCTTCATTTTCAAGGCCTGAGCACTTTCAACTATAATCAGTCAAAAAATATTTATTAAGTCTGAAAATATTTGCTGTGTCAGGCACTGTGGGTGATGAAGAAGAGGTGGAGTGCATGGATTCCACTCTCAGTGAATTTGCAATCAGCCTACCTCTACAAAATGATTGATCAATGAGACAAAACCAAAAAATCTATACTCAAGTGATAGTATACAAGAATGACCCCTGCCTCAGAGAATTGTGATGAGTCTCAAATGTAATGACAGTGCAAACAGACATACGGACATGTGTGTTTCACAAATTAGTTATCCTACCCCCTAGGAAAAAAAACAGAGTAATGTGAAAGCCAAGACAGCAGGGAGTCACAAAGATCGGGCTATCAACTATAGATGCTGTAGAGATTTTGACAAAAAGAATGCCACTATTGACCTTTTAGAGAACTGCTTCTGGAGGGTGATGAAGATCAAAGCCAGTTAATTGCAAAGAGTTAGGAAAGGCAGGCACAATTTAGCAAAAGGCCTAGTAGAGCCAAAAGGCCTAAATGACACATTTGAGAGGCTTGGGAAGGAGGATGAAGGCAGAAAACTGTAGCGTTTGGTGAAAGTTACTCTGCTTATTTTTTAAGACATGGAACTCTGTTTAAATAGCAGATTTCTCTAGTAAGAAGGTAAAAATTAAAATGTTCTAGAACCTACCATAACTCTAACCTGATGCCAACAGGACAACTACATGGCCTTGTGTCTCCAAGGAACTCAAAGATAGGTGTATAAATTCTTTTACCTTTTAATCAAACAGTTCTAAAATAAAAATAAAAACTTGCTTCCCTGGAATTTTTTTAGTAGCTTAGTTTATTTTATCAGCATTCTATAAAACAAAATAGAGACGGATCTGTTCTATCTGCAAAAAAACAGAGTTAAGGTACTTTTGACTAGGAACTTACTAATCCTTATTATAATTATTAAGAGTTTATACTTTAAATCAATAATGACTTGTTACATTGGCTTATCACATCCCTCTTATCACCAAGTAAATGGTATAGGAAACATAAAAATGTTAATGACAAGGCCTTTGCTCTCAGGAGATTTTTTTAACTCAATAGAGAAGACAGAAAATTTATAAATAACTTGCAGTCACTGTGACCAATTTAATAAAAGACTAAAGAGATTCATTAAGAGAAGAAAAGAGACAGAGGCTAATTCCGAACTAGAAGAGCTTAGACAGCTTCTTGGAGGAAAATGGACTTCAGCTGGGCTTTGAAGAAACATAAGCACTTCCAAAGTGATTCTGGTGGGGCTACACATGGGTTGAGGGAGGTACAGTTCCTTTTGATTCTAGGTGGGAGGAGCTAATAAGCAAAGTGAAGAGTAAAAAGGATGGTCATAAACAAGACACCATAACAGTCTTAAAGATGGTCCAAATACCCACTGTACCAAAAAGGACTTCAAAACTCGAGCCCTCTAGATGGAAGATCTGTGCCTCCAGGCCTGTCTAATTCATTTCAGTGTTATTACTCATGCCACTGTTTCCTAACTTCAATATTTCAGCTCTAGGGCCTATTTTTTTTTCCCATTGTACTCATACTGCAGAAAGAGGAAATAACTCATCCAGTGGTGGGGATTTCTTAGCAGGGTTTTGAAGAGGGTTGCTGGGGGTGGCTGACTCTGCCAAAATGTTTCCTTTTTCTCTTGCTGTTTGTCAGATATTGCTGTTGAGCAACCCTAGGGAGTGTCATCAACATGCAATCTCATCTGATTTATCTTCCCTTACTCACTCAGACTCAGCCCTTTGCCTCTTTTTTGTTCCTGGCTCATTTAGAGTTTCACAACCTCTTACCTTTAACTGCTGAATAAGTGTAAAACATGTGTGTATCTGGCATCAGATATTATAATCTCCAAGAAAAAGTATTCACAGTCAGAGATGGCTGTGGCTGCCTAGTATACATCAATATTTTGCTTTGCTGTTATTTCATTTAGAAATTACATTTCCATTTTCCTCACAGATTCACATTCAAAACAATAAATTTTCAAAGCTGTCTTTTCCTCCAAGTCTCTCCCTTTTGAAAGGTGGATGGCTGAAATAAACATTTCTCTGAGCTCTACAGAGTTCAGAGTGTCAATCTGTCCCAGAGAGCCATTAAAAAATTCCACACCAATAAACCATTCATGTAAATACAGGCGATGGAATATTTGGGTCTAACGGACTCCTAAAACTGACTTTCAATATAGAGATGACTTCATGAGCACTTCAAAAGCTTGTGCAATGTCCTGGAAGCAGGGCCATCATGATTATTCTTCAACCCAACCAGTACAGACACAGGATCTTATCGCCAAATCAGCCTGACTTCTTCGGGATTGATCAAGAAAACTCACCCTCCTCCCCCAATCTCTCTTCTCTGCATCCATCTCAATATGAAGAAGAATGGTTTGAGTTTTGAGTTGAGGATTCTAGAGCAGAATTTTAGATCTGATTGTTAAATAAATACAGTTTGAGCCTAGTGAAAGATCTGACTGTGGTAAAATGGCTAAATAAAGCAGGTAAGAGAAACAAGGCAGCATATTGATCCTTTCAACAATGTATAGCTTTTATAGACCCTGCCATTCCATGCCCGTGTCTGGACTTACAAACTTCGGGGCAGCAAGCATTTTTAAAGCATTCACTTGAACTAAGAAGGACTGTATGTGCATTAAAAAGTTTCTAGGACCTGTTTCCATTTCCCTGGATATACTCAACTCTACCTATTACCTTTTTATGTAAGTGTCTTCTGCACACAAATACTGAAAAGGGTCAAATTCTGGGAAGTCACCTGTTGGCTCTGTCAACATACAAAGGAAGCACCTGCTGTAAGATATTTCCTGCCTGAAGCCATCTTTGCTTCCAAATTTGTTGCTAAATCCCCAAAGCCTTCAATAGCACCTAGGGCCTAGCAGGAGATCAGTAAATATTTGTTGAATACTGAAAGAATTCACAAATGAAAAGTGCTCATTGTTATTGATGTGCTCTCTTAATTGCCTACCTTGCTACAAACTAGACTTGCCTTAACCACCTGTCCCTATTCTTTCTGAATCCTTACCATTTTTGTCCGTATGGGTTCCCAAGTACTACATCTCTAACCTTTGGAGTCTTAGTGTGAATTCAGCCCACAGTCACCAACAAGACTCGTTATCTCAGAGTTAGACTGTTCATTAAAACGACTTCAACCCTTCACTATCTGGCTTACCTTTGTTACCACAGTCCTAGATTCCAGAGCTACAGTGACACAAGCTCACATATAGCATGAGAATATACAAGAGTAAAATGTAGTGAGGCAGGGGTGGGTGGTGGTAAGTTACTAATTGTGATAGTCTGATAGTTAGACTTCAAGATAATTCCCAATAACCTCTTCCTCCTAATGTCCTTTCCTTTATACAATCCTCCTTGAATGTGGGCTGTACTTAGTGGTCACTTATAACAAATTGAATATGGTAAAAGTAATGGTATGTAACTTCTAAATTCAGGTATGAGAGACTACTGCTTCTCTCTCTCTCTCTCTCTCTCTCCCCCCACCCTCCATCCCCGCCCCTCCCCGTCCCCGCCTCCCCGCCCCCCCCCCGCCTCTCTCTCTCTCTCCAACAACCAGTGAGGAACTGAGGTCTGCGAACAACCACCTGTGTGAACTTGGAAGTGGATTCCTAAGCCCCAGTCAAACCTTGAAACGACTGAAAACCTGGTCAACAGCTTGACTAAAACCTCATGAGTGATCCTAAGCTAGACTCACTTAGCCACAGAAGCCTTTATCTGTATCTCTGACCCACAGAAATTGTGAGGCAATAAGTGTTTGTTATTTTAAGCTACTAGATTTTGGGGTTGTTACATAGCAATAGATAACTAATATGCTAAATTAGGGATTGGCAAACACCCTTAAAAGACCAGATAGTAAATATTTGGGGATTTGCAGGCCACGCAATGTCTGCTGAATCCAGGTGCATGGAGGTCTAGGCCCAAAGTCTTTTTGTGCATTAAGAGAAATTCATCTCCGTCTTTTTCTAAAGCATTCATTTCATTTTCTACCCATTCTACAGAGACTACCCATTCTACAGAAATTTCCTCATTGGAGAAAAAGGACTAAAACATTATACTTTCTCATTATTACCCATATTTCTGCAGATGTTTATCTTCCATTCAGTCCAGTCACTTGAAGACATATAGAGAACAACACAATCAGGTCACTCAACAAAAACTACCTACATACAATGAATGAAGTGGCAACATATGAACATTTATTGTGTGTAAGACGCCCTCAAGTAGCTAAACCATGGACAGTAAAAGAGGAAGGTTATGAAGGCACATAAGAAATGTAAAACAGAATGTCATGGAAAGGTCAAGGAAGGAGAAATGGTTCAACTGAGCAGATAGAGAAAAAGCTCAGTGCAAGAATGTGGCATTTGAACTGAGCTATGAAGAGTCAGGAGGTTGTAATGACTTAGGGGAAGGGCTTTCCAAAGTCACCAGGACCAACAATAAGAATTCTTGATTTTGCAGAGAATCATAAACAGCACACAGATGTCCCTAGCCTTAGCAAACTGTAGCAGATTCAGATCTTAGACCACACGGAGTGGTGGAAAGAACATAAGCTTTGAATATAAAAAGACATGGAAATTAAGGGATGAGGTCCAGTCACAATGTGGTCACTTACTGATTTTACCTTAGAGAAATTACTTATCCTCTGGAAGCCTCAATTTAATCTTCTATAAACTTCAAGAGTGATAAAAACAAATTGGCAGAGTTGTATTTGTGAGCAAACAGCATAGCTCCTGGTACATGTTATGTTTAAAATAAATGGTAATTATTTTATTAATATAAAGTTTCTCCATAGCAAAGATACCAAAAATTAAGTACTTCCTTATATGTAGATAAATTTCCTCTGTAAGATTACTTGCATCTAACTCCTAAATTCTCTTTCTAAAATTAACTCTGGGATTTGGAGACTAGAATAATAAAAACCTCACATGACATTTTTCCAGGAGCAAGCTACTGAAAAGCTGCTAAATATAGAATATGCAAAGAAGAGGGAAATAGAAAATTATGGACATATAGGAAAATTATGGCTATAAAATTTCAGAGAAGTCACTGCAAAACTTCAAGTGCTGGAATTTCCTATAAATCTGAATTGTATTTATTTCAAGAGAAATATTTGGGAATTTTGGGTTTGAGAAACTCCTCACATTTTGGCCTACTACTTCCAATTACACTGGAACTTCACTATCAGTCCTCACACTACAGATGTGTCATTATCTAAACAACCATTTTCATTTCACAGAAATCCCAGGACTGTTTCTCTAACAATTGAGCCAAAACAGTGCTGTTCCCATGGTTACCAAAAGTTCTAATTTCAGTTCCTCAATATATATTTTATCATGTAGGATTATACAATGCTTCAGCATAGGCCACTCTTAGTTCCACATGTTCTTCTTTCTATTATTTTTCTCTCAGTTTCTCACAGCCAATCTCCATTGAAACTTCCTGTTTTGCTCATTTTTTGACTAAAGTTTGTGTGTGCAACCTCTGTAGTAATCACGTTTCTATATAATAAATTCGGGGCAAAGAGGCAAAGCTAAGTAGAAGGAATTAGGCGAAGATTAGAAGAATTAGCCTCTTGTCAGTCTCCATGTCCCCACATTTAGCGCCATAATCATGGTGGCAAGGGAAAAACCAATGTGAATCCCAGGATATGGGGTCCTTAGAGATTGAGTGATTCCATTTTATCTGTTTGAATTTCTCAACAGTATAGGAATTGCGAAGTTCACATCTCTAGAAGCTGCCTTCTCTAGAGATTGGGGTCTTACACCAGAGTCCACAGAATGAGCTTCAGAGAGCTCAGCGAGTGCCTGAAAGTATGTGTAGAGGTGTGTGGGTGAGTGTGTGTGTGAGTGTGTGTGTCACTCCATGTAGCTAAGGACATTCACTTTAATAGCCTTAATTAGATTCTCAGAGACACCTAAACACCAAAGACGGTTTAGAAAAATACTTCTGTTAAACAACATCTGTGTTTTGCAACAGGGCCCTGAAAAGCCAAGTTGTTAATAAAAATCATTTTTGTAAAATTACTATTATATCCTCATTCATCGAAGGGGCATTGAAATGTGGCATAAAATTTTTAGAAAATTAGTACAGAAATGTGTAACAGGACCCATAACAATGTCCTTCCTCTTGTATCCAGTGATCGCATGGAAGGAATGTATTTTTAAGAAACAAGTTAAGAAAGGTAAAAGAGTAAAGAGGTGTTCATTTTGATATTATTAATAACCAGGGAAAATTAGAACGTAATATTAGAGACTAATTGAGCAAATAATGTGACATCAACACAATACAACATTATAAGGCCACAACTGCAAATATTCTCTAAGAGAATAGACAGTATTTATGATGAAATATTAAATCAAAAAGTAAATATGATTATGTGTAATTTGAGTAAAACTGGGACAAAATATGCCAATACTTGAAAAATAATTTGCAAAATAGTTGTACTAAAGCAAAGGGATTTTATGTGACTTTGTCATTTTAAAATTCTCCCAAACTTTAATATCCTATTAAATAAATGTTGAATTAGAAATAAAAGAGTGACTTCTGTTAAATGTGGTAATTTGAGCATCTGTTTTGATCTTCATTTCCTTCCCACACTCCACTAAAATGACACCAGAGATATGGAAAAAAAGACACAAATCTACAAGGAATATGGGGACAGGGAAGGAAATGCCAGTGTGAAAATTATGGAATCGATGAAGCCAACAAATAGAGATGACTAACTTATTAAAAAGCTGAAAATTTAAACACATCAACATTGGAGTATGATAAGGAACAAAGCTTGTTTACATCAAAGTACCCTGGAAAGTTTCAAAATCAAAGAAAACTTTGACCTCTGAAAGAGGAGGTAAAGGTAAAGGTAAACAGACAAATTTGAAAGCAACTTCTGGAGCAGAAGCTAAAAGCAGTCACCGTCACCCCTAGTCCAGCTCTGCATCTCCTAACCTACTCAGTCAGAGAACTCCCCCTTCTCAACCCAACAAAACACTGTGTGGAGAGACTAAAGCAGAGGGATCTCAAACTACAAATCGCTGAAGTCAGAGGAACATAATGAAAATTAAACACTTAAACCACGGTTGACATATTGAATAGTGGGAGCCCCCTTTCTGCACCAGCACGCAGGTTAGACTCCTGGGCAGGAAGTCTTAGAAGGACCATTCTATAACAAAAAATCTGCAGATATTGATGATAATAGATACTCCAGTGAAACATTTAGTTCAATTGTGCTAGCACAAAGCCCATCAGAGCTCCCAGTCAGTCTTTTAATTCATCAAACTTAAGTCTATGAGTGGACATTAGAGAGCACAGGACATTTAAGAAAAGCCTCTAACACCAGGGAGAGCAACCAACATAAACACACAGTAAACGTAACTGGGAGAGATGAGACAGGGAAGAAACAGAAAAACTGTTCTCCAAATAAACTAATATCCTCAGAGAGGAAATAGAAGATATCACAGCTATTGGAACAAAAAGCAAGATACTATTTTTAAGGGAACATTAAGAATACAAGAAAGAGCTCTGGAAATTAAATGTATGATATCAGAAATTTAACATGCAATAGAAGGATTGCATAGAAGGGGTGAAGTGGAGATAGCAATCTAGAAAGTAAAACAAAAGACAAAGAGATAGAATGCAAGAAAAATAGGCCAGAACATTCAACATTTAATCAACAGAAATTCCAGATAAACAGAATAGAGAAACACAAAGGGCAAAGTTTTGTCAAAGAAACAATCCAAGAAAGTTTCTAAGAACTGAGCTCAAAAATACCCACCAGATTCTCAATACAATGAATAATGGAAAATCCACACCGCAGCCCAAAATCATGAACTTTCAAAATCAAAATACCAAGAGTGAAAGGTCCAAGATCTTCCCAAATTAGGGGGTAAAAAAAAAAGTTCACGTACATAAAGTCAAAAATTAAAATAACATTGTACTTGATTTTCCAATTGCAATCCTGATGGTGGAGTAATGTTTTAAAAATTCTAAGAGAAATGACATTTAATGTTGAACTCTATGCCCAGATAAATTATCCATCAGGAGTGAGAATAGACCAAAAATGTTTTACACATGAAAGCTCTCAAAAAAATGCACCTCTCATGCTCCCTTTCTGTGGAATTGGTTGGTAAAGAAAGGCACGAAAGAGGAACCAGGAGATAGATGGGAACCAGGAAGCGGGCTCTCCAATACAGGAGAGAGTTGAAGGGAATTTGCATGATGATAATGAAGGGAGATAACTAAAGGAATAACAGCATAGCCAGACTAGAAAGAACCAAATCTCTCCATCCAGGGGAGATAACTTGAAGGATTTTAAATAAATTTAAGAGATTATTTGATATATTTGAATGCACTGAGAGAAGATGTATAATTTTGGCAAATGTTTGGACTTGAATTGTGATAGGCACTCAGACAATTAAACAAAAGAAAAAAAGCTAGACAAGACTTCAAAAAATTAAAATGTTATGGAAAAGAAAACTTGGAGAACATGACATAGTTCATCTGTGAATAAAATCTATGTAGTTACAAAAATATATGTACTGAATGTTGATTTAATAAAAAGTAAAAAGGTTACATTTGGAAAATGAGGAAAGAAAAGTATTTCTAGGGGAAGGAGGAAGAGGCATGTCTTACGAAATTAAATCTTTGCCTTCAGAGTAAGAAATTAACAGGTAATATCTAAAACTGAAAAAAAAATCAATATAAACACATTATTTAGAAATATGGAAACAAACACTAGAAGAAACAAGTAAAAGAATTTCATATAGAAATGGAAATTGAAGATAGAGCGGAATTAGGAGATTTTGCATTACTGGATCCAATATTCATGCAGGCAACATTGAGCTTGCACTGGCCAAACCAAAAAGATGTCAATCCCATTAACTCATGCCTCTCTGGTCTCTGTAGCATTTGAAGTTTCAACACCTCCTACATGCAGAGAATTAAAGGCTTAATTATGGTCACAAAATAACAGAGAAATATTTTGAATATTTCTTGATAATATAAACATTGCTTATGATTGAAGCTACGAGTCAAGGGGTGAAGTGAAATGAAAATAATAGAGATGCTAGTATACCTTCATTTTTGAAATTTGAAAATTATGCATGGACAGAATAAGGTATAAATATTTCATACATTATGTGAAGTTATAAAAGTCACAGAGGAATTAAAAATAATAATATAACTATATTAAGACAGGAAAAAGAGAAGTGAGGGATTTTCTAAAGCCTCATGGGTCATAGCAGATTGTCCATAGATATTGGAAATTTGTAAACCAAAAACTAATGAGATAAACATTTTAATCACAATATTAACCCCTAAAAAAATAACCAAAATTAGAGTAGCTTACAGAATTTGCAATAATTTCTTCTAGGCTTGAGACCGTACGTCTATGGTTGGATGTGGCCTGGGAGTGCCACTTTTAATTGGAAGCTATCTTTTCTCACATCAGCCATTTGGAATCTGGAATCTGCCTATGTGGTAGACATAGAATTCATAAGGTTGCCAAAAAGTTACATGTGCAGGAGGACTGCCCTAAGCAGGGGAGTAGCATGCTCTATTTGGGGTTTTAGACTGTGGATCAACAGTGAAGGTGTTCAGTGTGTGCTTTTATCCAGACTTAGCAGATGATCACTTAGACAATCAGTCTCCAGTTCAATCCTGGGATGTAAGAATTTAAACTGTGTTTTAAATATCAACCAGTCTGGTGAGATAGGCCTCAGATGATGCTCTCGGAGGGCTAAGTAAATTGATACACAGAGCCTG
The DNA here is from genome assembly GCF_043159975.1 of Macaca nemestrina. Taxonomy (NCBI): domain Eukaryota; kingdom Metazoa; phylum Chordata; class Mammalia; order Primates; family Cercopithecidae; genus Macaca; species Macaca nemestrina. The sequence goes on along the minus strand of NC_092134.1, from coordinate 44,080,566 downwards.
TTTAGGAATAATGTGGTGATATATCAAGAACCACAAACATAATCATAGCCATTGACCTAGAAGTCCCAATTCTGAGAACTTATTCTAAAAAAGAAAATTTAAAGATATTTCATATATGTTTTAATCACGTGCCTATTTAAACTCTCAACTATACACTGCAATACCTGGGTGACCATGAACGTATAGTCCATTATCAGACAACATTCTTATTCTCTGATGGCTGATTATAAACATTTCCACAGTAAGAAGACAGGACAACTTTGAATGTTAACTTTTAATATCATACCATCTTTCAGTAAGCTTCAAATGATTGAGTGCTAGTCTCATTTCTTACAATCTGCCTCTCTCTTTCCTATTTTATCCTTAAGCCACCCTCCAAACCCTCCATATATGTACCGCAGTTTCACCTCCATTCTAGCGGCATTCTAGGTGGTCAAGGCCATGAGGAAGAAAAGAAGCTCTATCCTGGAAGCTCCATCCTGCAAGAAACGAAGTGAAGCTTCAATAGAATAGTTCTCCTTAGGAACAGGCTCAGAACCTCAGAGCGAAGCATCTGCAGGCAAACCAAAATAACTTTGTGTTATTCATTTGAAAGAGCATAATAAGGATAATTTATTAAAAGGCATTTTTCCTATTGCAGATAAGAATAAAGAGTGCATATAATTGAGTATGTTTTCTATAATATTGTTGATATTAAAAATTTATGAGTAACTTAATTCACTGTCTATAGGTGAATCTTAAATAAATTCTAAATACTTTATCTTCCCTGCCAGGTTTTCACATGGCTTTCTCATCATTCTTTAGAAAGGCCTCTAAGGCTGAGTGGGGTGGTTCATGCCTGTAATCCCAGCACTTTGGGAGGTCGAGGCAGGAGAATCACTTAAGTTCAAGATCAGCCAGGAGTTCAAGATCAGCCTAAGCAACATGCTGAGACCTTCCATCTCTACAAGAAACCTTTTAAAATTTAAAAAATTATAATTAAAAGAAGAAAGACCTTTATAGATCACCACCCACCACCATCCTCCATCTTATTTTCCCATCTCTATGTTTTATTTTTATCATAGCTCTAATCACTATTTAAATATGTATCCCTAAAAATTTGTCTCTATCTTTATCATCTCTCTTCTTCCATTAGATTGTAGCATCCATGAAGTCAAGGACTGCCTATCTCGTTCACTGCAGTATTCACTGTATATGGAACTGAACCTGGCACATAATATGTGCTTGATAAATATTTGCTAACAAATTAATGAATAATTTTCAGATTTGACATTATAAACATAAAAATATATAGCTTGATGGAAAAAATATTGTATGATTGCTTAAACACAACAGCATAGATATATTTTTAAGGATGTTATTTTGCACATGAAACAAAGAAAAAATTAAAGAGTTTTATTTGCCGACACATAATTATTATGAATACCTTTGTTTGTTTGTTTGTTTGTTTGTTTGTTTGAGACAGAGACTCACTCTGCCATCGAGGCTGGAGTGCAGTGGCACGATCTCAGCTCACTGCAACCTCCACCTCCTAGGTTCAAGCAATTCTCCCGCCTCAGCCTCCTGAGTAGCTGGGACTACAGTTACACGCCGGCCACGCCCGGCTAATTTTTTGTATTTTAGTAGCGACAGGGTTTTACCATGTTGCCCACGCTGGTCGCGAACTCCTGAGCTCAGGCCATCAGCCCGCCTCGGCATCCCAAAGTGCTGGTATTACAGGCGTGAGCCACCATGCCCGGTCGAATAACATTTTTTCTTACATTTTTATTAGTCACTTTAATGCCATTAAAATATTACTTATGGATTTTTAATCGTCTACTAGTCTTGCTTGTATGTATTAAATAACATGAAGAGAAATGCCTTGACTTTCCTGGTGAAAAAAACGTTTACAGGCTGTAATGTAAATTTAAACCCTTGAAATATTCACAGACTAATTTAAATAAAAGGCCTAAGCTGATGGCTTTAACAAATACATAATAAATCTTGGTGGAAATTAACATGTTTTTGTAAATGGTGGATCTTAATGTCTAAATTAATCATAGAAGAGTTTTTGAGTTTATAAAAAGAGGAAGTACAAGCCTCACTTTGTTTACATGCCTTGAAGTGTTTCCATAGGAGGTAATGACTATCCACAAAGGATTTGTTTCTGCCAAACTGACCTCACTATGCCAATGAGGAGATAATGCAACAGCATCATTCCTTGGAAATTCAAGCTCCCGGCTTCCTGGTATAGATACCTCCATTGTAACAATTATCTTGTTGCTTTGTCATTACTTGTTTACACGTGTGTCTTCCCTAGCAGGTTATAAACTCCTTGAGGGCAAGAGAGTAGATCTTCATAAATTTGTTGAATTAAAAGAATTTAGTAATTTGTGCTTGAGATGAAAAGACTTTGGATGCTGAAACTTTGCAGGAAATTTGATTTTCAGACATTAAAAAATGTATCACTTACTTTGTGTATTTACTCTCAAACATTATCCACAAGAATTTGAGTCCATTTGTAATAAATAGTGCAAAGGGAAATGGTGGATTATAATTCAAGATTGTTTAAGCCAAAGAAAATTTAATTTGAATGTATAGTCAACATAAGAACAATTACAGAGGAAAAAAAGAGAATTCGATCTCTACACACCATAACTGGCTTTAGTGGAACCTCAGCTTTCGTGTTGATATTACTGGTAGCCAAAGCATAAAGGAGAGACACAGTCACTTATAACTCCTTTTTTCTTGGATTTTAAGTTCCAGGGTACATGTGCAAGATGTACAGGTTTGTTACATAGGTAAATGTGTGCCATGGTGGTTTGCTGCATAGATTTTCCCATCACCTAGGCATTAAGCCCAGCATGCATTAGTTATTTTCCCTGGTGCTCTCCCCCTACCCTCCCTTCCCTATAACTCTTATTTTTGATAGTCAAAAAGTCAGTTAGGCATTGGAAGAAGCAAATTATTTCTGGATTTTAGCTCTGAATGAAATACTGATTAATCATGTGAATAATATTCTCAATAGCATCCCCAGAGCAAATGCAATAAATAATTTCATAAGGTTGCTTTTCAACTTCTTCCCCAGTGAAAGCCCTAGAGCAAAACATCACAGACTAATTCAGCAAAGGCAATTCATAACAATTCATACCACAGCAACATTGTCCAGATATATCATTCTCTATCCTTTAAGCCAGGCAGGGGTGAGCAAAATACAGACCCCAGACCAAATACAGCTCAATATCCATTACTGTAAATAAATTTTTATTGCAACACAGCCAGATGCATCTATCTACTTCACATCTATGGCTACTTTCATGCTACAACAATAGTGTAGAGAGTAACTGTAATGCTCATATGGCCCACAAAACCTAAATATTTACTATCTCGCTCTTTACATAAAAGTTTTGCTGACTCCTGCTTTAGACTAAACTTCCATTATTATCACTTTTCTCCACAGAACTTTTGATAAGAGTTGGATACAAACAATTTGTTGATTTGAGTTGGGTTCATACATTAGATAGAATCACATGAAACTAACCGTTTTTCGTTGTTTTTAGAAACAAAAGGCCAACTCTATATTATTCAGTCTAATACCTAAGAAAAAATTGAAATCTTGTTACAAAAATTAAAGAGGCAATACATATTTGGCTTGGATGGATACTAATACTCACATATAGGAGTGGGACATGAAATATTACTACGCAAAGCCAGGATATTTCTGAAAAAGAAATTGTAATCTTCCCACAACGTGAAATCAGATCTAAATCCTACCACTTGCTATCATTCCAAATGAGAGAAAGAAAAAATACCAACTATCCCCATTAAAAGACCAATTTAATGACAAACTTAGCAATGGTGACTACCATTGACATGATGGTTTCTAGTGAATAACTTCTTGTGTTTATAATACATGAAATAGTTGCACAAAAGACTCACCATTGCATCCATAGGAATTATCTATGCACTAGAGAAATAATGGATATTCAATATATATGTCTTTCATTAATTAAGAAAACAAAATTATTTCATGAGATTTTGAACAAAAAATATAGCTAGATCAGTCTATGCATTAAAAATAGTACAGCTAGAAGCATGAGCAGAATGTCTCACATCAAGTAAATTATTAATAATAGGTGTTTATTTGGGAATAAGTTTGTATATTTCTTAAATGAATAACCAAAGTATGTTATTAGTTTCCTACTATGTGCACACAGGGCTAGTGGCTATAGAAAAATATATGGCTCAGTTCCTTTAGGTAAGGGACTTTAAATCTAGCTGGTGAAACACATATTAAAAGAAAGAGCACTAGCTCATAAGGCATGTCTTAATAAAGTGACAAATGAATAAAATTGACAATCAGTGAACCATTACATACTGTGTTGAATTCATTCTCCGTGAAAATTAAACATGAAAGAGGTCAAGAAGCCTGGATTCTAGTCCTGCTTGTGACATTTTCTAGCAAGAATGTAAATTATTTTATTTAACAGTGTTCCACTTGTTTGTTTTACTGGAGTGTATACTCTTCAGTCCTTGAGAAGCCTGAGATAATTATCACATCACCACTAACAACCAGTAGTGTTCTTTTGAGCCCTAGGTTTTCGTAGAAGAGCTTCTGTGGAAAAAGTTCAACAGATATTGACCTCAATTTGCATGTTAAGTGTTTTGGGGAAAATATTTTAAATATCATAACACTTAAAACACTCCAAAAAGCTCTATGCCAGATGTTAACACATTGGAAACTACCAATGCATTAACTTGTGTTTCCAGTTTGACTCGCTTTTTATGGGCCTCACAGTAAAGGCTTCTTCTGCAAGAGTATCCTGAGATTACATAGTAACCTGTTAAAGACTTCCCATTTGCAACCAGTTTTCTCAATAAATTAGGATGTTTTTTGATAGTGTGTAAACACAAAAGAAATACTAAAGTAAATTAGATGCTAAGGATTATGTGAAATCACAAGTGTCATAGTAAGCTCTCATTCCAAGTTTTTGTATTAATCAAAACAACCCAATTAGTTTCATTTATTGACTATATAATGAGGAAATTTATTCAATTTGAACTTATAAAGCTATTTTATGAATAAAACATCTTCTGTTTCTAGGTAGTAAAATACCATTTAAATTTTTATTTAAGAGGAGTTATTTCTGCTAAAAAAAAAAACACACTAGAAATAACTTGAAATGTACATTCCAAAACAAATAGTATATGATTCTCCACACAAAACTTAGCTTGATAACAAAAGCATAAAACAGTTATCTTGTGTCCCGAGATTTTATAAAATCACACACTATACACACCATATATAAGGCAACTACCAGAATCTGCTTACTAGTTAAAAATACTTGCTCTTCCCACTTGGTTTTGCACAACACCTGCAATTTAATCAGGATGTTTTTGGGTGTGCCTGTACTTCCCTGTCAACATTTCAGTTTTGGGCAAATGCCAACCTGTAAGAGATTTTCATCTGGAGACTGTTTCCCTTCTTGCAACATCAGTTGTACTGTTGCCAAAAACATCACCCTACTAAGGGAACATCCCCTTTTACTCACTCCCATCCATTTCTGGACTCAAATAATAAACACTTAGTCCTGCATCTGAATCAAGCTTTTTTTTCCTCCTTTTCTTCACCTAAAACAATTCTCACTAACCTCAGGGAGTCAATCTTTTTTAACATGTTCTTAATACCCCGAGTACTAAGCTACTCTGATTTTTGTTTGTTTGTTTGTTTTTTGTCTTTTTGCTTCTGTTTTGTTTTTCTGTCCAAAAGGACTCATAATATTTGGGGCTGCAAACTATTCATCATCCTGAGAGAACTCAGCTCTCTAATTCTGCACAGGAGTAGAACAGGCATTTCTGTTTCTACCCAGTGTGGTATTTTAAAATATTAGCCTCAAAAGATGCTCCACATCATATGTTATCAAGGAAACGCAAACTGAAACAACAATGAGATGCCACTACACACCTTTTAGAATGAACAAAACCCAGAACTAACAACATCAAATGCTGACCAGGACGTGAAACACAAGAACACATTTATTGCTGGTAGGAATGCAAAATAGGACAGGTATTATGGAAGACAATTTGGCAGCTTTTTAAAATCTGAACACTCTTAGCATATGATCCAGCAATCCTGCTGCCTGGTATTTACCAAAGAAATGGAAAACTTAGGTCCACACAAAAATCTGCACACAGATGTTTACAGCAGACCAATTCATAATTGCTAAAACTTGGAAGCAACCAAGATGTCCTTCAGCAGATGAATATATAAATAAACTGGGCACATCCAGACAATGGACTATTACTCAGTGCGAAAGAGAAATGAGCTATCAAGCCTTGAAAAGACATGGAGAAAGTTTAAATGCTTATATACTAAGTGAAAGAAGCCAAACTGAAAAGGTTACGTACTATCTGATTCCAACCATAGGATATTCTGCAAAAGGCAAAAATACAGAAACAGTAAGATGATCAATGGTTGCCAGGGGTTAGAAGGGAGGGAAGGAGAATAGCCAGAGCACAGGGGGTTTTCATGACAATGAAAATACTCTATATGATACTATACGGTGAATTCATGTCATTATACATTTGTCCAGACTCATAGAATATACGTCACCAGGAGTGAACCCTAATGCAAACTATGGATTTGAGGTGATTTTGTTGTCTTAGTGTAGGCTCATCAACTGTAACAAATGCAACATCCTGATAGGAGATTTTGATAGTGGTGGAGGCTATGCATGTGTAGGGGTGGGGAGTATATGGGAAATCTCTCTACCTTCCTCTCAATTTTGTTGTGAATCTAAAATTACTCTACAAAATAGTTTTTAAAAAATGCTAATCTCCTCAGTACCTAGATATCAACAAAGAGCTTTGTCCTTTTTTACATGGTATCCACCCTTTGTTAAGCGTGATCAAATCTGGGAGTCAATTTCCTAGAAAAATGTAATGCTAGGGGAGACTGTTCTGATTTACCAAACAATGACTCAGTGTGTTAAAAGGGCAAACCTAAACTGAAACAATCCTGTTGAAGACAGGCATGGTTTCCTGAGAAAGAAGATTATGAACAAGAAAGCTATACTTATCTAGATCTGGGTCTGCATTCTGTTAGAAATACTTTTGTTTTTCATCACTATTGCATTTTTAATATTCCAGCAAACTATGATTGCTTAAATTGCTCAAAGATGTTAAATATTTATACTTTTGTGGAAGTCTTGAGATCAAGAAGAAAATGCACCTAATAGAAACAATCCGCTGGAGTGGTCAATAGGCCTGTTTAGACTGTGGCGGATGACATTATTCAAGCTGGTGAGTTATTTAGACTTGGATGTTTTAAAGAGTAGAAATACTAAATAGCTAAATTCTCTCACACTCAATAATTATTTGTATAATATTGAGGATATGATATTATAATATTTTATTTCAAAAAGTTATGCTGAGACTGTTCTGCTATGTGCCAGTTCATTGCATATGTACAGTACAAAATTAGAAGTGAGTTTATTTTCAAATATCTAAAAATTAGTAATAATAAATTAGATAATTCCTAAGACTAAAGAACAAAATGAAAACTTTTATTTTTACTGTGGCCTTCAATATACTTCCCCATACATATAACCTTTTCTTCCTAGCTCATTAGACACAAGCCACTCTGAGCTTCTTTCAGTTCCTCAACATACCTAATTTCATGCCTGCTTAAAGACTTTCTGCCTGCCATTCCTTTTTCTGGAATGTTCTTCCTCAATTCTTCACAAGATTTAACCACAAGAGCAGGGACTTTTAAAAGCAGGTACCTGGGAGTATGAATATCAGGACACTGTGAATTAATATATGTAAATGACTGGAATATAATTAAGTGTTCAACAGTTATAGGTCATAATTGTGATGCTTGTTATCGTTAGCCTTCTGTTCTCAGCTCCGCCATTACCTCCCCATAGAAAGAAGCCCGCTCTGAACATTGAAAGTAGAGATTCTCCTGCCATCCTTCCTTCTCCAACCTGGTCACTCTCTGTCACATCACCTTTTCCATTTCCTCCCTGCAAATGAGGATTGCCTAATGAATGGCATTTTATAGAAAGGCTAAACGTTGGAAACACTCATCATATTTTTAATAGTCAAATTCTTTCTCTAGTTTCTGTAGGGAAAGATTTTGTTAAACTTGTCCCAATGAAAGGGACACAAGTCAACACTTATTTTTAGTTAAGTAGAATGACCGTCTAAATGGCATTACAGACTGGGCATGGTGACTCACATCTGTAATCCTAGCACTTTAAGAGGCCAAGGCAGACAGATTCCTTGAGCCCAGGAGTTCGAGACCAGCCTGGGCAATATGGCAAAATTCCATCTCTACAAAAAAATACAAAAATTAGCTGGGCATGGTGATGTGCACCTGTAGTCCCACCTATCTTTGTTGTGCCACTGCACTCCAGCCTGGGTGACAGAGTCAGACCCTGTCTCCAAAAAAAATTAAATTAAATTAAAATAAATTATGTTACAGCATGGTGGTTTGCTGTTTGTGGCAAAAGGAGCTAGAACAAAGAAATCTGTGATTATATATAACATGCTTTCTTTCTTTATTTGGGTAAGTCAAGGCAGTAATATCTTTTGGAGACAGTGTCCAGGAAGGAAACAGGAAGACTCTTCACATTTTAAAATCTAAGACAACCACATTGAGTTATTTATGTTAAATTTGGGTGGGAAGTATGGCAGAGAAGAGAAGAATCTTGGGCATGATATTCCAACATCCTCTCAGAGACCCTAATTATTCTCTATCCCTTCTTGAAAATTAAAAATTTTTATTTTATGAAAATCATTACCCAAAAATATGATATTGCCTGAAAACAGAAATACATTTCATGAAATGTTACATAAACTCTTGCACACTAAATGTAGTAAATCATTAAATATAGTGTTTATACCCTAACTTTTGAAAAAGTTAACTTGGAGACAAATCAAGAAGGCAAATCAGTGACCTTTTGTGCCCATATGAAAAAGTCCTGGGGTAGAATTGATGGTTGACCTGACCACCCTGTTTCCAACATGAACGTGCTGATATTCCGATATTTAATCTTCCCATCCCTTTCTCAGGTCATTCTTTCACCCCTCCCCATCTTCAGGTGAAAAGAGAAAGAAAGAGAACATTGCCATGGTAAAGTAGATTTAGGTTGGGTCTTCTTCCCACACTTTAGTCTACTACCTGAGATCATCCTGTCAGAGTTTAGTGGACTTAACAAGTCCAGATTTCTCTGACAGTGATCTTTCCACCAAACACTTTTCTAGTACTTCTCACTATAACAACTCCACTCATCACAGGCAACCCAACCTTCTTATTTCACAATCGTTTGTTTTACAAACAAGAATCCTAAAGCCAAGAGAGAGTGAACAACTTATCAGGTTTATTCCAAATCAGTAAAGAAGATTATATGGGAACTCACACCCAATAAATTTCTTGACTCATGGATGAAGTGGGAGACAAGTTGCATCATTTCATGTTTTGAAATAACTAAGTATTCATTCTCAAGTTTGTTCTTATAAAGGCCCCTAGGATAAAGAGCAGCCTGATTCTTGCATAACCACTTGGAGTGGGAGAAAGGGAAAGTCATGTCCTGTGAGGGTGACTGGGAAGCAATGGGGAGGGAGAAGGATGGGTGGAGTGGACAGGAGTCTAGCCACGGAAGGACACTGCATGCTTGTGAAGAAACAGTAGGTCCTAGGGCCAACTGCTCTGACTCAGCCCCAGGAATGATTATTATCATCAACTTTGTCTTTGCAAAATAAAGGTTGCCACTGCAAATGAATGTGCAAGCACTCGTTAGATCAGTGGAATAGGTCTTTATATACATATATTAAAACATACACTTTTGTGTACGATTTATTCAACACTCTCCATGTATAACACCCTATGCTAGGAATTTTGAATGCATTATCTCATTTAATACTTACAACAATTCTGGAATGAAAGCATCACTATCTCCATTTTAGGTCTGATGCAAATAAGGATTGTAGAAATTAAGTAACTTACCCAAGATTGCGTAGTTACTACATGGACAAGCCAAGTTACTAACCTAGATCTCCCTGATTGTAAAACCTTAAACACAGATAGCTAAACTTCTCATAGAGAAAAGAAATCTCTATTTCCATAGAGAAAAATTGTATGCCTGTACACACATCTGGCTTCGTCACTGCATGCATGCTTCTTCAGAGCATAGATTTTATTTATCTATTTTCATATCTATAACCCAAAGCAGCCTACTTCAAATCTAGGTATAGATATTCAATAAACATGTGTTTTATTCCTACATACATGCTCACATAAAGAGCTAATTGTGATTAATAATGGCAACAGGAGTTGACAGATAAATGGCAGCAATGAGACCTCTACCCTCATCATCACTAAAATGTTTCCAAAGAATCATGGGCAGAAGAAAGTAGGAGGTGCTTCAGCAGCAGTTTGAGATGAAGGCGCAATTGGAGAAGGATCCCATCAAAGAGCTGCAGAGTTAACACCCCCATCCTTCTTTTCTTATTACCATTAACCATAGGACATGGAAGGTAGTGGGTGTGGGTTGTACTATTACTGACATCATTTTAGAGAGCTTTCGGGGGGCTCTGATGTTACAACACTTTTCATAAGCGACATAAAACTACATTGTGTGGTCGAGCATGGTGGTTCACACCTATAATCCCAGCACTTTGGGAGGCCACGGTGGGAGGATAGCTTGAGCCCAGGAGGTTGAGGCTGCAGTGAGCCATGTCCATGCCAGTGCACTCCAGCCTAGGCAACAGAGCAAGACCTTGTCTCAAAGAAAAAAAATAAAACAAACAAACAAAAAAACCATATTGCCACATGGTGGATATATTTTTGTCAGTCGTCATCATTTCAATTATGTTCTTCAAAATGTAGCTGGCACATCTAATTCATTAGAGGGACAGTTGATTCAGAGACTTAAAAACAAATACATTGAATTCCCTTGATCTGTCTTGATTAAATATCTACCATAAATTATTCTATAGTTATTTATAGGCTGTGCTCTCAAGGACAATTCAGAAATTAAATTACAGACATGATCTATTTTATTCTCTGTGAACAGAATATGGAGAAGAAATGACTTCCAATAACATGTCCTTTTAAAACTTTCTATCAAAATGATAATATTTTCAATTATTAAACAGTCAAAAATTAATTGCAGTGTGCTGAACTCTACTAATATTTTCTATCTACCAAAAAACATTCTTTGTGTACCAAACTCTACTAAATGATTTTGAGAATTCAAAGAAATATATAAGAAAAAAAAAGCGTTGCCAGCGCATTTAAAATCTAGGTGGTGAGAGAAGCATCACAGATCAAGATAAGCAGGATAAAAACAGCATGTGTAAACTTCAGATGAGTAATAAGTATTACAGAAGAGGAGAAGAAAGAACCAACTGACTTCTGCCTCAGGTGGTCAGAGAAGTTTTCATAAGAAGACAAGACATGATCTGGAACTTGAAGGATTGGTTAACAGAAAAAAAATGTAATTATGTATTAGCTGCTGTAATAATTACACTATGCTGTGTTTCTTGCCTGATTCTTCATACTTTTTTCAAATCTCTTTCCCCTCAGCTGCCCTCTGGAAACTGGAAGTCATCTAAGACACATTCCTCTGCCTCAATTCCCTACATCGATTTGGTCAACACATCCTGATGATTTCCCTCACAAACGAATCTCAAATACAACTGCTTTTCTCCATTTCCACTGCCAACATCCTAACCTCCTACTTGTTCTCACAAGGATACTCCTGGCTCTCTACAAACTCTTCTTCTCATAGTAGCCAATGCAATCTTTTGTTATACACAAATAGAATTATTTCTGAGCTGAGAGCATTCAATGACTCCTCATAGCCTTTAGAATAACACAGAACGCCTTTAATATGCTCCCAAAGGCTGTGTGTGTTTCTGGTCATCATTGGCCTGCAGCCTCACATTCAGCCATTCTCTTCTAACAAACACCAAACCACCTAGACTTTCGAGCCATCCAACTCACCACCAAGTATTCCCTGCCCCTAATGTTCCAGAATGTTGTTTCCCTCAATATTCACTTCGAAAAGTTCTATTTAATCATTATAGCTCAGCTTAAAACTCCATTCATAAAAAAAGTTTCCTCACATCCTAATTCAAATTGCCAACATGCCCCCACCCCCATTCCTGATAATATCTCTCTGTCAAAATGCCCCCTTCTTTCCAAATACATATTTAGAGTTTTGCTTAAAGACAATTTCCCCGTTAGTCTCTAGGCTCAATTTAGCATAAACCATTTATATTTTTTCACCACTGTATTCCCAGTGCCTAGACCTGCAACAAAAAACAAATAAATTAATTAATTGCCCAATTTCAACACTGAAATTCAGTTTTACTTCTTACCATGAATACTGTTTCAGTTTACTGTGTCAAAGCAAATATCATGCTTTAAAAAATCTACAAGTTTCAGCTGGGCACGGTGGCTCATGCCTGTAATCTCAGCATTTTGGGAGGCCGAGGTGGGCGGATCACCTGAGGTCAGGAGTTCGAGACCAGCCTGGCCAGCATGGTGAAACCCCATCTCCACTAAAAATATAAAAATTAGCCAGGCATGGTGGTGGACACCTGTAATCCCAGCTACTTAGGAGGCTGAGGCAAGAGAATCACTTGAACCTGGGAGGCCAAGATTGCAGTGAGCCGAGATTGTGCCATTGCACTCCAGCCTGGGCGACAAGAGCAAAACTCTGTATCAAAAAAAAAAAAAAAAAAATCTACAAGTTTTTCAACATCCAGAGAATACACATATTTTACTAGTCAAGGCCACAAGTTCTGCCTCTCCTTTCCTCCTAAACCTGAAGAGTTAAAAAATAAAATAAAATAAAAATCCCATGCTTCATGTAGCTTGAAGAGCACTTTATTCCACACTTTAACTTACGTAATATCTTTTTAGAAATCTATTATTTTTTTCTGGTTTGACTTCTTAATTTGTTCCAAATAAGCAAAGCTGAATCAAAAATCTGGAAACGCCTTTCCCTTTAAGGCTAATCTCCAGAAGAAAGAAAAGCAAATCTTTCCAGAATCCTCACATGGAAAGAAAGAGAAAGGAGAACTCATATCCCTAGAGATATGGTGAGAACGGAGCAAGAGTAGCTCACTCTGGAGTCCAGGTCCAACCCCTAGATAGGTCTCTTGTTCCCAGATCTTCAGATATAGGCTTTTCCTTCTCCTGACCAAACTCAATATTTCATCAAAAACACTGATAGGTTATAACAATTTCATAAAACAAAAAAAGCAACTAAAACTATATTCTCTCTAAAAAGACGTACCCAAGATTATTCTAGAAATTAAAATATTGATAGTATATGTTGTGCTTACAATGAACCAGCTGCTCTTCTAAGAGCTCTACATATATTAAAGTACTCAATTCAGACTTTATGCTAAGTGAAACAAGCCAAACACATAAAGAAAAATAGTGCATGATCTTACTTATATGTGGAATCTGAAGAAGAAGAAGAAGAAGAGGAAGAAGAAGAAGAAGAAGAAGAAGAAGAAGAAGAAGAAGAAGAAGAAGAAGAAGAAGAAGAAGAAGAAGAAGAAGAAGTAGAAGAAGCAGCAGCAGCAGCAGCAGCAGCTGCCACCGCTGCCAAATATATGGAAACAGAGAGTAGAACTAGGCTCTGAGAGGGGCAGAAAACAAGGACATATCTGTCAAAGGGCATAATTTTGCAGCTATGTAGCATGAGTAAGTCTAGAGATCTAATGTACAACAAAAGAACTATGGTGATATTTCTTTGTATTATTTACTAAAAATTTTCTAAGAGAGAAGATTTTAGGTGCTCTTACCACACAAACACAAAAAAGAGGCAACTATGGAAGGTGAGGAATATGTGAATTTGCTAACCTGTAGTAATCATTGCACTGTGTATATGTATATCAGAACATCATGTTGTATGCCTTAAATATATATAATAACAAATTTCTAAGGCTATATGTTTTATTATTCCATTTATATGAAATTCTAGAAAAGGCAAACCTATAAGGACAGGAAGTAGATTAGTGGTTATCAGGGGCTGAGGTGAGGGGAAGGGCTAAGTATAAAAGAACATGAGGAGACTGGGCATGGTGGCCCACACCTGTAATCCCAGTACTGTGGGAAGCCAAGGCAGGTGGATCACTTGAGTCCAGGAGTTCAAGACCAGCCTGGCCAACATGGCAAAACCCTGTCTCTACTAAAAGAAAGAAAGAAAGAAAGAAAGAAGAAAGAAAGAAAGAAAGAAAGAAAGAAAGAAAGAAAGAAAGAAAGAAAGAAAGAAAGAAAGAAAGAAAGAAAGAGAGAGAGAGAGAGAGAGAAAGAAAGAAAGAAAGAAAGAAAGAAAGAAAGAAAGAGAGAGAGAAAGAGAGAAAGAGAGGAAAGAAAGAAAGAGAGACAGAAAGAAAGAAAGAGAGAGAGACAGAAAGAAAGGAAGAAAGAAAGAAAGAGAAAGAAAGAAAGAAAGAAAGAAAGAAAGAAAGAAAGAAAGAAAGAAAGAAAGAAAGAAAGAAAGAAAGAAAGAAAGAAAGAAAGAAAGAAAGAAAGATTTGAGGAACTATGGAAATATATTGTATATATTCATTGTACTGATGGCTACCTAACTATATGCTTTTGTCCAAACTTGCAGAACTATACAATAAAAGGTGTTTTTCTGAATGTAAATTTAACAACAACAAAAAAAATGACACTAAAGAATAATTGTTGGTTGGGCACAGTGGCTCACCCCGGAATCCCAGTACTTTGGGAGGCTGAGGTGGGTGGATCACTTGAGGTCAGGAGTTTGAGACCAGACTGGTCAACATGATGAAACCCCATCTCCACTAAAAAACAAAATACAAAGATTAGCCAATTGTGATTGCACATGCCTGTAATCCCAACTTGGAGGTTGAGGCAGGAGAGTTGCTTGAACTCAGGAGGCAGAGATTGCAGTGGGCTGAGATTGTGCCACTGCACTTCAGCCTGGGCAACAGAGTAAGACTCTGTCTCAATAATTAATGATAATAATAATAATTGTTAATTTAGTTAGGGTTAGGGTGCTAATAATACTGTGATTAGAGATATATACAGAAGTGATTATTGTTGAAATGATACGATGTCCAAATTTACCTTTAAAAAACATCAAAGATAAAAGAGGGAGAGATGATAAAACAAGCATAGCAAAAATGTTGACCATTGTTGAGTTAGGGAATTATTAATCGGGGTTCATGGTGCTAGTCTTTCTACTTTTTTGTATGTTTGGAAATAATTGTAGTAAAAGGTTTAAAAAAAGAAAAAGATAAAAACAAAGTGCTCAATTCTCCCCCATAAACCCTATGTGGTAGGCATTATTACAGTCACAATTCTGAGGAAAGTGTGCCTAAAGAAAAATAACTTGCTTATCATCACAGATCTATTAAGCAACAGAAATTTTTTTTCTGTGATAAAATGTTACTTATCCACTCTTGTACCATGTTGCCCTTATAACCTCCACCAGATAGTTACAAGCAAGCCTAGCTGGATAACTTTTGCAGCTATGTCTTCATCCAACATTATGCTGAGCTTCAGAGATTTAAGAATGAGTAAAAATAGAAGAAGATATTCCATGCAAATGGAAACCAAAAGAGAGCAGGAGTAGCTATATTTATATCAGGTAAAATAAACTTTAAGTCAAAAACAATAAAATAAGACAAAGAAAGTCCTTATGTGGCCAGGCGCAGTGGCTCACAGTTGTAATCCCAGCATTTTGGGAGCCTGAGGTGAGTGGATCACGAGGTCTGGAGTTCAAGACCAGCCTGGCCAAGATGATGAAACCCCATCTCTACTAAAAATACAAAACTCAGCTGGAAGTGGTGGCAGGCGCCTGTAATTCCTGCTACTCTGAAGACTGATGCAAAGAATTGCTTGAACCTGGGAGGCGGAGGCTGTAGTCAGCCGAGATTGTGCCACTGCACTCTAGCCTGGGTGACAGAGCAAGACGCTGTCTCAAAAACAACAACAACAAAAAAAAAACAAAAACAAAAACAAAAAAAAAGTATCCTCATGTAATGACAGAGGGATCAATTCTTCAAGAGATAATTGTAAATACATGTGCATTCCACATCAGAACATCTAAATATATAAAGGAAATATTAATATATCTGAAGGGAGAGATATATTCTAATACAAGAATAGCAGGGGACTTCAATATCCCACTTTTAGCAATGAACAGATTCAATTTTTTAAATTGACTTAAACACCTTAGCTTAAATGGACCTAACAGACATGTAGAGAACATTCTATCCAACAGCAGCAGAATACACATTCTTCTCAAGCCCACATGGATCATTCTCTAGGATAGATCATATGTTAGATCACAAAATAAGTCTTAGCAAACTTAAGAAAATTGAAATCATATCAAGTTATCTTTTCTGACCACAATGGTATAAAACTAGAAATCAACAGGAGGAATTTCAGAAAATTCACAAATGCATGGCAAGTAAACAACATGTTCCCAAATAACCAATGGATCAACAAAGAAATTAAATGGAAAGTTAAAAAATATATGGAGACAAACAAAAATGGAAGCACAACATTCCAAAATTTATGGGATGTAGTAAAAGTATTTCTAAAACACAAGTTTATAGCAATAAACTCCTACATCAAAAAAGAGGGAAAATCTCATATAAACAACCTAATGTTACACTTTGAGGAACTAGAAAAACAAGAACAAACTAAGCCCAAAATTAGCAGAAGAAAGAAAATAATAAAGATCAGAGCATAAATAAATGAAATAGTGACTAGAGAAACTATAGAAAAGATCAACAAAATTAAGGGTTTGTTCTCTGAAAAGATAAACAAAATTGACAAACCCTTACTAGATTAATTAGGAAAAAAAGAGGAAGACTCAAATAAGTAAAATCAGAAATGAAAGAGGAGACATTACAACTGATACCACAGAAATACAAAGAGTCATAAGAATCTACCATAAATAATTATATGCCAACAAATTGAATAATCTAGAAAAAAATGGATAAGTTCCTAGACACATGCAACTTACAAAGACAGAATCATGAAGAAATATGAAATTTAAAAAAGACTATTAACAAGTAAGGACTTTGAGTCAGTAGTAAAAAGTCTCCCATCAGTGAAAAGCCCAGGACCTGATTACTTCACTACTGAATTCTACCAAACATTTAAAGAACTAATACTAAACCTTTTTACATTGTTCTAAAAGATAGAAGAAGAAATACTTCCAAACTCATTTTATGAGGTACCATTGCCCTGATAGCAAATCCAGACAAGGACATTAGAAAAAAAGAAAATTACAGGCCAGAATTCCTGAAAAACAGGTGCAAAAATCCTCAACCAAATACTAGCAAAGCAAATTCAACAGCACCTTAAAAGGATCATTCAGCATGATCAAGTGCAATTTGTCCCAGGAATGCAAGGATGGTTCAACATATGCAAATTTATAAATGTGATACATCACATTTACATAATAAAGGACAAAAAACATGTGATCATCTCAATAGATGACAAAAAAGCACTTAGCAAAATTCAGCATCATTTCATGATTAAAAAAAAAAAAAACCTCAGTACATTATGTATAAAAGAAATGTACTTCAACACAACAAATGAAACAAACAAACCCACAGATAACAGTATACTCTATGGTGAAAAGCTGAAAGTTTTCCTTTTATGATAAGCAACAAGAAACGAATGCCCACTCTCACCACTTCTGTTCAACACAGTACTGGAAGTCTTAGCCAAAGCAAATAGGAAAAGAAAAAAATAAAAGACTCCAAATGGGAAAGAAAAAATTTAAATTGTCCTTGTTTGCAGAAAACATGATTTTGTATATAGAAAACTCTAAAGGCTCTACCAAAAAACTGTTAGAACCAATAAACAAATTCAGTAAAGTTCAGTAAACAAATTTCAGTAAAGGATATAAAATCAACATACAAAATCAGTAGCATTCCAGTACATTAACATCAAACTTTCCAGAAAAAAAGAAATCAAGAAAACAATTCCATTTATGGGAGTCATCAAGTAACAATAACAATAAAATGTTTAGAAATGAATTTAATCAAGAAGGTGAAAATCCTGTACAGAAAAGTATAAAACATTGATGAAAGAAATTAAAGAAGACACAAACAGATGTCAAGACATTCTATGCTCATAAATTCTTTAAATTTTCATACATACCAAAGTAATCTAGAAATTCAAAGTAATGTTTATCAAAATTACAATGTCATTTTTTCACAAAAATAGAAAAAAAAATCCTAAATTTTGTGTGAACCACAAAAGACCCAAATAGCCAAAGCAATCTTGAGCAAAAAGAACAAACCTGGAGGCATCACATTACCTGATTTCAAAATACATTGTAAAGCTATAATAATCTAAGCAGCATGGTACTGGTATAAAAGCAGACACATAAATAAAAGGACCAAAACACAGTCCATAGATACATCCATGTATTTACAGTCAATTGCTTTTTGACAAAGGCACCAATAACACACAATGGGGCAAGGACAATCTCTTCAATAAAAGGTACTGGGAAAATGATATTCACATGCAGATGAAAAAACTTAGACCTTTATTTCATACCATATACAAAAATCAACTCAAAATTGGCTAAAGACTTAAACATAAGGCCTGAAACTGTAGAACCACTAGAAAAAAAATAAGGAAAAAGTTCAATGATATTGGTCTGGGTGATGATTTTTATACATATATATTAACTCAAAAGTCCAGGCAACAAATGCAAAAAGAGATAAACAAGATTACATCAAACCAAACAGCAAAGGAAACAACAGAGTGAAGAGAAAAACTAAGAAATAGAAGAAAATATTTACAAACAATGCAAAATATATAAGGAACTCAAACAACTCAATAGTAAGAAAACAACTCCCTTAAAAATAAGTAAAGGATCTGAATAGACATTTCTCAAAAGAAAACATGCAAATGGCTAAGAGGTATATTAAAAAAATTAACATCACTAATCATCAGAGAAATGCAAGTTAAAATCACAATGAGCTACCACCTCACACCTGTTAGAATGGCTACTATCAAAAAGATGAACTATAACAAGGGTTGGAGAGGATGTGGAAAAAAGAGAACCCTTGAACATTGCTGGTGAGAATATAAGTTAGTACAATTATTATGGGAAACAGTGTGGAGTTTCCTCAAAAAAAAAAAAAAAAAAAATAGGACAGATGCAGTGCCTCAAGCCTGTAACACTGGCACTTTGAGAGCCCAGGAGTGTGAGACCAGTCTGGGCAACATAGTAACACCTTGTGTGCTTATGTTCTCCACTCCTCAGCAGCCTGAGGTAAGAGGATCACTTGAGCCCAGGTGGTCAAGGCTGTAGTGAATGAATTGAGATCATGCCACTGCACTCCAGCCTGGGTGACAGAATGAGATTCCATCTCAAAAATAAATAAATAAATAAATAAAAACTACCATATGATCCAGCAGTCCCATTACTGGATATACTGTATACCCAAAGGAAAGGAAATCAGTATATTGAAGAGACATCTGCACTTCCATGTTCATTGCAGCATTATTCACAATAGCCAAGATAGGAAATCAACCTAAATGTACATCAATGGATAAATGGATAAAGAAAATGTGGTATGTATACACAACGAAATACCATTTAGCCTTAAAAAAGAAGGAAATCCTGTCTTGTGACAACATGGATGAACCTGGAGGGCATTATATTAAGTGAAATAAACCAAGCACAGAAAAACAAATACTGTATGGCCTAACTTGTATGTGGAATCTAAAAAAGTTGAACTCCTACAAGTAGAGAGAGGAATGGTGGTTACCAGGTGCTGGAGGTGAAGGCAGAGAGTTGGGGAAATATTGATCAAAGATACAAAATTTCAGTTCAATAAGAGGAGTAAGTTTAAGAGGTCTACTGTATGACATGGTGAGTACAGTTAGTAACAATGTATTCTATTTTTGAATATTGCTGAGAAAGTAGTTTTAATTTTTCTCACCACACACAAAAGAAATAAGTATGTGAAATAATGAAGATGTTAATTAGCTGGATTCAGCTGTTCCATGATGGGTACATTCCACAATGCATGCATTCCACAGTGTATTCAAAGCAACATATTGTAAGGATAAATATATATATAATTTTTGTCAATTAAAAAATAAAAATAAAGAGTGAGTAAGTAATCATCCTTGCCCTCCAAGGGCTTACAGTTTAATAAAGAGGCAAAGTAATGGCTAATGTAAGAGACTTGTTTACCACATGAGTGGTATCAGAGCTCCAAGGAAGGGCATCTTCTCAGGGAAGGTCACATCTGAACTGGATAATGGTGAGTAAGTGGCATCATAAGTAAATATTGGAGCACTGACCGTACTTATTTACTTCTGAGTCATACCTTTAAAATTACATAAAGTAAATATTTAAGCCCCATCTTTAAAACCAACAGAACAAAAAGAAAGACGAGGAAGTCATCAATGGAAATACGCCACAAGAGTGGTGAGTGGCTGAGCAGAGGGAGGAAGGCAGAGACCTACAGCTGATGAAGGAGCTGAAAACAGAACTAGTTAAAAACCTACATGGAGCTTTTGATGCCTCCCACTATTTCTCCCAGCTTGTAGCACCAGTAGACTATCCCTCTTCAACTTTATGCAGAAGACAGGAGGTTTACTCCCAAGAGAAGCTAAATCTTAACCTGAGGCCCTTGACTCAATCCCCAAGTACAGGGCAGGGCCAAGGTGTCACGTGGGAGATGGGAGATTAATGAGAATCTACATCTTGAATAGTGAGGCTCCATGGGCCTCTTTTCCAAGTCTAGAATTGTATCCCTAGGCAGGAAACTATAAGATTCTCCTCTGAGAGAACAGAATGGTTCATGAGAAGAGATCTACAGAGACTGGCATTTGGAGGTCTCATGAGGAAAGAGCTGAGGCTCAGCGTATTGAAGGGTGGCAGTCAGTCAGTGCTGCCCAAACACACAAAGCTACAAATGAGCTTTTTAGAGCCTCACTCTTAACTAGGCAAGGATAAGTATCCATCCTCCACACATCTGAGGAAGTCTTCTAACACAAAATACAGACTAAAGCAAACAGAACAAAGCAGGAGAGTAAATTGGACTCAGAAGAAATAGATATCAATGCAGTAAGCAGGAAAAAAGCTTCAGGGAAAAATAAACTTTAATAAATGCCTTTAGGAAGATGGGAAGACACTATATTTACAAAACAAACCTGGGAGACTAAAGTTTTAAAATGTTATATTTTAAGCACAAGGATTTTGTTGTATTATCCTTTATATCATTCTGTATATCTTAAATATCATTTAATAATTTGGGTGGAGGGAAGCTAACTAGAACAAAATTGAAAAGCTCTATTACTAGTTTAAAAATATCAATTTTCATATACTTCAAAGGAATGTATGATAAATGAGGAACAAGGACAAACAGAGCTCATCGTTCATATTAAAAATGAACAATTAGACAATAGATGAGCTCTTAAAATTAAATGACAGCAGGAAAAAAATCAAAGGAAGGGTTTTAAGATAAAACCAAGTTATATTCCAGAAAACAGAACAAGAAGATGAAAAATAGAAAAGAAAAGAAAGAAGATAAGACAATCAATTCAGAATAGTCAACATCTAAATAACAGGAATTCCTAAAATACAGAATAGAGCTCTAGCTACCATCCTATTTGTTTCTCCTCTTTTAGCAAAACTCCTTAAAAGAGTTGTCTCTACCCACTATTTCAAATTCCTTCCCTCCCCTCTCTTAACCTATACCAATCTGATTTTCATCCCCACCAGTCCACCAAAATTGTTCTTATCCTGATCACCAATAAAAAGGTCATTTCTCAGTCTTCATGTTACCTTGCATCTCAGTAGCACTTGACAGAACAGATAATTCCCTCCTCCTTGGAAAACTTTCTTTGTTTGGCTGGTGGAACTCCACATATGCCTGCTTTTCCTCCTACTTTTCTGTTTCCTCTTATCTCTTTTGTTGTTTCTTACACATCTCCCTGATCTCTAAATGTAGGCAGTCCCTCCAAGCATAGCCCTTAGATCTCTTTTCTCTATAATCTGCACTCCTCCTCCTAAGCTATGTTGTCTAGCCTCATGGTCATATAGACCACCTGTATGCTGTTGGCTTCCACTTTTTTTTTTTTTTTTTTTTTTTTGAGACGGAGTCTCACTCTGTTGCCCAGGCTGGAGTGCAGTGGTGCAACCTCAGCTCACTGCAAGCTCTGCCTCCGGGGTTCATGCCATTCTCCTGCCTCAACCTCCCGAGTAGCTGGGACTACAGGCTCCCACCACCGCACCTGGCTAATATTTTTGTATTTTTAGTAGAGACGGGGTTTCACCATGTGTTAGCCAGGATGGTCTTTTCCTGACCTCGCTACCCACCCGCCTCGGCCTCCCAAAGTGCTGGGATTACAGGCATGAGCCACCGCACCCGGCCAGCTTCCACTTTTACAACTCAAGCCTTCATGCCTCCCCTGAACACACAGACTTAAATGTCAAACTGCCAATTTACATCTCTATTTAGCTGTGTTAAGAGCATCTCATGCTTCCAATGCCAAATTCCAAACTTCTAACTTACCTTCCTCCCTCCTTCCCCCACACTCCACAGTCTCCTGCCAAAATAAAAACTTTCTCCTCTGCACTTCTCTCCCTTTTCCAGTTTTTGGCAACTCCTCTTTTTTTTAAGGATTGAGTCAAAACTTTGATGTTATCACTTCTCCCTTTATATCTCACACCCTAGATATGATCTGTCAACAAATCACGACAACTCTATATCTTCAGAACATACAAAGAGTTTTCACACTGCCGATAAAGACATATCTGAGATGGAGCAATTTACAAATGAAAAAGGTTTGATTGGACTTACAGTTTCACGTGACTGGGGAAGCCTAACAATCATGGTGGAAGGCAAGAAGGAGCAAGTCATGTCTTACATGGATGGCAGCAGGCAAAGAGAAAGTGAGGGCCAAAGTGAAAGGGGTTTCTCCTTATAAAATCATCAGATAACATAAGACTTATTCATTACCATGAGAACAGTATGGGGGAAATCGCTTCCATGATTCAATTATCTCCCACCAGGTCCCTCCCACAACAATGGGAATTATGGGAGATACAATTCAAGATGTGATTTGGGTGGGGACATACCCAAACTATATCAAAATTCCACCACATCCCCCAATCCTCATGCCACTAACCTGATACAAGTCACCATTACTTTTCTTTCACCTTCTTACAACAGTTTTCTAAATGACACCCTTCCTTTTATCTTTGCACTCCTTCAGACTATTTTCAACAGACTAACCACTAAGATATAAGTCAGACCAGGTTACCCCTCTGCTCAAAATTGTCCAATGACTCTTTTACTACCTGAGGTTTTAATATGATCTGAGCCCTAGTTACCTTTAACCTAACCTCATCCCCTCAGCTGTCCCATTTGCTTCCTTCACTAGAGTCACTGACTTCTTCACTGTTCCTTAAATGCATCTGTAGTTTGAGATGTTTCTTCTGCCTGGAAAGCTTTTCCCCCCAGGTATCTAAATAGCTAACTCACTTTCTGTAGTCTTTACTCACACCTCACTTTCTCAGTGAAGCCTTTTCTGGCCACCATTTTTTAAATTGCTCTCTCTCTCTCTCCCTCCCTTCCTCCTCCCCCCAACACACATACACACACACATGCACACATATACACACCATATTATAACCTCCTTATTGCCCTTATTCTTTTCCATAGCACTTAGCATTACCTAACATATTTTATTTCACTTATTTATCTATCTCTACTATCAGAATGTACATGAGATCAGAATGTACATGAGGGCATGATTTTTTTCATCTTTGTGTTAACTGTGTTTGCTGCTATATCCCCAGAGCATGGAAGAATGCAGAAACATAACCAAGACATTTATGGGTGAAATAAATAATCAAGAAAATGGATAGCAGAAAATAATTAAAGAGATAATTTTAAATTTTTTCTTAAAACTTATGGACCTGGGCTAAAACTTGGCACCTGATGTTCTGTTGTTAATTAAGACCCACACCAATATGCAACATTATGAAATGCAGAATGTTAGAGATTTTTTAGAAGGCACTAAAAATTCCTGTGAGAAAATAACTGGTAATATACAAAGAACTTGGGATTAGGTTGGCATTAAACTTCTCAGTAACAATGCAATATACTGGGGTGGGGCAGGGGAATGCACAGTGCCTTTAAAATTCTGATAAGAATTTATTTTCAGTCAAAAAATTCTATATGCAAATAAACTATCACTTAAATATGAAAGTTAAAGAGCTTCTCAGATGTTTAAGATTTTTAAAAATTGCCCATCCATGCACATTTTCTCAGAAAGCTGCTGGAGGATATGCTTTATCAACATGATGTAGCAAACCAAGAAAAAGAAAGGTATAGGATTTGGGAAATGGATAATACAAAGAGGAAAGACGCAAAAAGAATTTAAAGGATAATATTGAACATAAGGTCTAAGGGACAACCAGTTAAAATTGGAATGAGAGCACATAAGACTACAGCAGGAATGTCAAAGACTGAAGAAAAACTGTTATATTACCTAACACTTTTGGCCACATTAAGAGTACTTTCGTACTTTGAGAAGATTTCTTTACACACATAGGACATAAGTGCACAAAAAAAAATTCATGCAATCTTAAACTCCAAAAACACCAAAGTTTTAGGAAACAAATTTAAAATCATGCTTACTGGTTTTGCTGGAATATGTAGCATATGTATCATCATGATAATTTAAGCTCTGATTTTTGAATTAACCAAAAATTGTAATACATATACACATACCCAGGAGGGAAAGTGTCTTAACCTGGAGTACTTTAAAAAAAAAAAGGGGCCTAATAAAATGGTTAAAGTGTGGAGGTTTAATACAAACCCAAGTCAATGAGAGAAAAGAAGAAATGAAACAAAGCAAAAAGAATTGGAAACAATAAAGGCTGTATGTTACATGCTGTCCTCTCACTGGCCAAAGTTCACCCACAGAGACCTCCCTCTTTTCTAAGGTGGGTCATCTGGCACCTCTACATCCAGTCGGGATGCTGAATCTCATGTTCCTAGGATTGGAGCTTCATTTGAGTCTAGATTTGGTAGCATGAGCCTGAAATTTGGGGCATTAAATTAGTTGGCCCAACTGCGCTACTAGCTGCCAAGAGGAAGGGCCCAACATTCCCAGGACAAATGACTGGTTATCTCCTGGGAAGAGCAGCACTATCTGGGAAATGGACAGCACCAGGAGAAACTGAGTAGACACGTAAAACTGGTACCCAATTCAGAGGCTAAACCAACGCTGTAAAAAGAGAGGTCAAGGAAGCTAAATTCTAACTTTCCACATTAGTATTTTGATATGTCTAAGATTTTAAAATAAGAGAAATGATAGATGATAGGCCGATGATAGGTAGGTTAGGATGGATGGATAGATAGACAGACAGACAGACAGATAGATAAAAAGAAACACCAGAAATATCTAAGAGGTGAATGAATCTAGTTACCTCTGGAGAATATCACACTTTGCCATGAGGGCAGAGCAAAGACAGACTTGTAGTATGATCTGTATAATTAACATATGTTCACATATTTAAAATGACAATTAAGTATACAGTAGAATGGTTGAAAGGCTTAAACCATATGCAAAGAAAAAGATCCATGGCCTGTCAGCAGCAATGGCAGCCTCTGGAACAGCTGGGTATGCAGAGTATGAGCGTGTAGATAGGAATGGCTGGAGATACATCTGGGGAAGTAGATTGGCCATGGATTGCAAACCATGCTAAACACTTTGGACTTGATCCTGTAGGACTTGAGGAGTCAGTAAAAAGTTTAAAGCCAGAGAGAGATGTGATCATATTTGTATTTCAGAAAGAGCATTCTGGCTGCACTGCAGAGAATACATTAAATGGGGAAAGACCAGAAGGCAAGGAGTCCCTTAAGGAAACTGATGGAGTAATTAATTAGATAGAAGGTCTGAACAAAGTTTAGTAGAAAAAAGAGAAGAGTGTGGATCTATCAGGTGTGAAGGACCTGCGGACCAACTGAAACCAATCTCCATTATAAGCCATAAAGGAGAGGTTAAGGATGAGAGGAGCAGAGAGAAGCTGATACAGTTTCGATGCATGTCCCTGCCCAAATTTCATGTTGAATTATAACCCCCAATGTTGGAGGTGGGGCCTGGTGGGAGGTGATTAGATCCATTGGGGGGGGATTACTCATGAATGGGTTAGCACCCTCCTTTGGTGCTGTCCTCTCAATAATGAATGAGTTCTTGTGACATCCGGTCATTTAAAAGTGTGTGGCACCTCCCCACCCCCGCCCGCCCATCTCTTGCTCCTGCTCTGTCCATGTGACGTGCCTGTTCCCCCTTCACCTTTTGTGCCACAATTGTAAGTTTCCTGAGGCCTTTCCAGAAGCCAAGCAGATGTCATCATGCTTTATGTACAGCTGGCAGAACCATAAGCCAATTAAGCCTCTTTTCTTTAAAAATTACCCATTTCTCAGGTATTTCTTTATAGCAATGTGGCAACGTACTAATAGAGAAGCCAATTGTCTCTGACAGAAATCAAGCATATGGAATCACTCTTGTTAACATCCTGACCTGCTTTTCTATGTAATCTAGTGTGAAACTCTCTAAAGGAAACTTCTATTCCTGTGACAAATCTATCGTGCAGTCTACCAACTTCAGTCACTGTTATTTCTTGAATATTTTAAGCGAACATTTATAATGATTGCAATTGTTTCTTTCTAAATTACTAGTTGGGAGTCAGTTTCTGAAAAGAGTGACCTCTTAAAGGAAGAAATATTCTTAAATGCTAACTCCTCCTAAGGTGACATTTCTTCCAAAAAAAAAAAAAAAAGCCAACCAGGTGTGGTCACTCACGCCTGTAATCGCACTTTGGGAGACTGAGGCAGGTGGATTACCTGAGGTCAGGAGTTCAAAACCAGCCTAACCAACATGGTAAAACCCCTTCTCTACTAAAAATACAAAACATTAGCTGGGCATGGTGGTGCCTGCCTGTAATCCCAGCTATTTGAGAGACTGAGGCAGGAGAATTGCTTGAACCTGGGAGGTGGCAGTGAGCTGAGATCACGCCATTGCACTACAGACTGGGCAATAAGAGTGAAACTCTGTTTCAAAAAAGAAAAGGTCTTGCTCTTATTTATACTGAAAGTGTTGTTTATGGCCCACTCATCTCATGCTGGACATCCCTATTTCCCCTCTTCTATATTCAGCAGTTACAAAGTGAGGTGCCACACACTTTTAAATGACTAGAATGAAAGTTTCTTTTACTTCCATTCCATCATGCATGCTGCCAAAAAGTTCCTCTTTCAAAATTCCATTTTAATTAATCAAAAATCTTCAGGATATTTTCTTCCCTGTAAAATAAACATATGCACTCCTCGCAGTGCATTTTCTGCACCATTATTACCATTAATCAACCCAAAAAATCTAGAGAGGAAATGATCATCATTCTCCACATTCTATAGATAAAAACTTTCAGGAAGCAGAAACAGCAATTTCTGAATGAAAATGGAATATTTTCTACTTCTTCTCCTGACTCCTATTCTGTCTGTTTTCTTTTCTTTTTTGTTGTTCTTGTGATTTTATTTTATTTATTTATTTTTTTATTGTACTTTAAGTTCTAGGGTACATGGGCACAACGTGCAGGTGTGTTACATAGGTATACATGTGCCATGTTGGTGTGCTGCACCCATTAACTCATCATTTACATTAGATATATCTCCTAATGCTATCCCTCCCCCCTCCCCACACCCCACAACAGGCCTCGGTGTGTAACGTTCTCCTTCCTGTGTCCAAGTGTTCCCATTGCTCAACTCCCACCTATGAGTGAGAACATACGGTGTTTGGTTTTCTGTCCTTGTGATAGTTTGCTGAGAATGATGGTTTCCAGCTGTATCCATGCCCCTAGAAAGGACATGAACTCATCCTTTTTTATGGCTGCATAGCATTCCATGGTGTATATGTGCCACATTTTCTTAATCCTGTCTTCATTGATGGACATTTGGGTTGGTTCCAAGTCTTTGCTATTGTGAATACTGTCACAATAAACATATGTTTGCATGTGTCTTTATAGCAGCATGATTTATAATCCTTTGGGTATGTACCCAGCAGTGGGATAGCTGGGTCAAATGGTATTTCTAGTTCTAGATCCTTGAGGAATTGCCACACTGTCTTTCACAATGGTTGAGCTAGTTTATAGTCCCACCAACAGCATAAAAGTGTTCCTATTTCTCCACAACCTCTCCAGCACCTGTTGTTTCCTGACTTTTTAATGATCGCCATTCTAACTGGTGTAAGATGGTATCTCATTGTGGTTTTGATTTGCATTTCTCTGATGGCCAGTGATGATGAGCATTGTTTCATGTATCTGTTGGCGGCATAAATGTCCTCTTTTGAGAAGTGTCTGGTCATATCCTTTGCCAACTTTTTGATGGGGTTGTTTTATTCTTGTAAATTTGTTTTAGTTCTTTGTAGGTCCTGGATACTAGCCCTTTGTCAGATGAGTAGATTGCAAAAATTTTCTCACATTCTGTAGGTTGCCTGTTCACTTTGATGGTAGTTTCTTTTACTGTGCAGAAGCTCCTTAGTTTAATTAGATCCCATTTGTCGATTTTGGCTTTGTTGCCATTGCTTTTGGTGTTTTAGACATGAAGTCCTTGCCCATGCCTATGTCCTGAATGGTATTGCCTAGGTTTTCATCTAGGGATTTTATGGTTTTAGGTCTGATATTTAAGTCTCTAATACATCTTCAATTAATTTTTGTATAAGGTGTAAGGAAGGGATCCAGTTTCAGCTTTCTACTTATGGCTAACCAGTTTTTCCAGAAGCATTTATTAAATAGGGAAGACTTTCCCCATTTCTTGTTTTTGTCAGGTTTGTCAAAGATCAGATGGTTGTAGATGTGTGGTATAACTTCTGAGGGCTCTGTTCTTTTCCGTTGGTCCATATCTCTGTTTTGATACCAGTACCATGCTGTTTTGGTTACTGTAGCCTTGTAGTATAGTTTGAAGTCAGGTAGCATGATGCCTCCAGCTTTGTTATTTTGGCTTAGGATTGTCTTGACAATGTGGGCTCTTTTTTGATTCCATATGAACTTTAAAGAAGTTCTTTTCCAATTCTGTGAAGAAAGTCATTGGTAGCTTAATGGGGATGGCATTGAATCTATAAATTACCTTGGGCAGTGTGGCCATTTTCACAATATTGATTCTTCCTATCCATGAGCATGGAATGTTCTTCCATTTGTTTGTGTCCTCTTTTATTTCATTGAGCAGTTGTTTTTAGTTCTCCTTGAAGAGGTCCTTCACATCCCTTGTAAGTTGTATTCCTAGGTATTTCATTCTCTTTGAAGCAATTGTGAATGGGAGGTCACTCATGATTTGGCTCTCTGTTTGTCTGTTATTGGTGTATAAGAATGCTAGTGACTTTTGCACATTGATTTTGTATCCTGAGACTTTGGTGAAGTTGCTTATCAGCTTAAGGAGATTTGGGGCTGAAACAATGGGGCTTTCAAAATATACAATCATGTCATCTGTAAACAGGGACAATCTGACTTCTTCTTTTCCTAACTGAATACCCTTTATTTCTTTCTCTTGCCCGATTGCCCTGGAAGAACTTCCAACACTATGCTGAATAGGAGTAGTGAGAGAGGGCATCCCTGTCTTGTGCCAGTTTTCAAAGGGAATGCTTCCAGTTTTTGCCCATTCAGTATGATATTGACTGTGGGTGTGTCATAAATAGGTCTTATTATTTTGAGATATGTTCAATCAATACCAAATTTATTGAGAGTTTTTAGCATGAAGGGCTGTTGAATGTTGTCAAGGCCTTTTCTGCATCTATTGAGATAATCATGTGGTTTTTGTCTTTGGTTCTGTTTATGTGCTGGATCACATTTATTGATTTGGGTATGTTGAACCAGCCTTGCATCCCAGGGATGAAGCCCACTTGATCATGGTGAATAAGCTTTTAGATGTGCTCCTGGATTCAGTTTGCCCATATTTTATTGAGGATTTTTGCATCAATGTTCATCAGGGATATTGGTCTAAAATTTTCTTTTTTTGCTGTGTCTCTGCCAGGCTTTGGTATCAGGATATGTTGGCCTCATAAAATGAGTTAGGGAGGATTCCCTCTTTTTTCTGTTGATTGGAATAGTTTCAGAAGGAATGGTACCAGCTCCTCCTTGGACCTCCAGTAGAATTTGGCTGTGAATCCGTCTTGTCTTGGACTTTTTTTGGTTGATAGGCTATTAATTATTTCCTCAATTTCAGAGACTGTCATGGATCTATTTCAGGGATTCAACTTCTTCCTGATTTAGTCTTGGGAGAGTGTATGTGTCCAGGAATTTATCCATTTCTTCTAGATTTTCTAGTTTATTTGCATAGAGGTGTTTATAGTATTCTCTGATGGTAGTTCATATTTCTGTGGGGTCGGTGGTGATATCCCCTTTATCATTTTTTATTGCATCTATTTGATTCTTCTCTCTTTTCTTCTTTATTAGTCTTGCTAGCGGTCTGTCAATTTTGTCGATCTTTTCAAAAAACCAGCTCCTGGATTCATTGACTTTTTGGAGGGTTTTTTGTGTCTCTGTCTCCTTCAGTTCTGCTCTGATCTTAGTTATTTCTTGCCTTCTGCTAGCTTTTGAATGTGTTTGCTCTTGCTTCTCTAGTTCTTTTAATTGTGATGTTAGGGTGTCAATTTTAGATCTTTCCAGCTTTCTCTTGTGGGCGTTTAGTGCTATAAATTTCCCTCTACACACTGCTTTAAATGTGTCCCAGAGATTCTGGTATGTTGTATCTTTGTTCTCATTGGTTTCAAAGAACATCTTTATTTTTTCCATCATTTCATTATGTACCCAGTAGTCATTCAGGAGCAGGTTGTATAGTTTCCATGTAGTTGAGCAGTTTTGATTGAGTTTCTTAATTCTGAGTTCTAGTTTGACTGCACTGTGGTCTGAGAGACAGTTTGTTATACTTTCCGTTCTTTTACATTTGCCGAGAAGTGCTTTACTTCCAACTATGTGGTCAATGTTGGAATAAGTGTGATGTGGTGCTGAGAAGAATGTATATTCTGTTGATATGGGGTGGAGAGTTCTGTAGATGTCTATTAGGTCCACTTGGTGCAGAGTTGAGTTCAATTCCTGGATATCCTTGTTAACTTTCTGTCTCGTTGATCTGTCTAATGTTGACAGTGGGGTGTTGAAGTCTCCCATTATTATTGTATGGGAGTCTAAGTCTCTTTGTAAGTCTCTAAGGACTTGCTTTATGAATCTGGGTGCTCCTGTATTGGGCGTATATATATTTAGGATAGTTAGTTCTTCCCATTGAATTGATCCCTTTACCATTATGTAATGGCCTTCTTTGTCTCTTTTGATCTTTGATGGTTTAAAGTCTGTTTTATCAGAGACTAGGATTGCAACCCCTGCCTTTTTTTGTTTTCCATTTGCTTGGTAGATCTTCCTCCATCCCTTTATTTTGAGCCTATGTGTGTCTCTGCGTGTGAGATGGGTCTCCTGGATTTAGCAAACTGATGGGCCTTGACTCTTTTTCCAATTTGCCAGTCTGTGTCTTTTAATTGGACCATTTCGCCTTTTTATATTTAAGGTTAATATTGTTACGTGTGAAATTGATCTTGTCATTATGATGTTAGCTGGTTATTTTGCTCGTTAGTTGATGCAGTTTCTTCCTAGCATTGATGGTCTCTACATTTTGGCATGTTTTTGCAGTGGCTGGTACCGTTTGTTCCTTTCCATGTTCAGTGCTTCATTCAGGAGCTCTTGTAGGACAGGCCTGGTGGTGACAAAATCTTTCAGCACTTGCTTGTCTGTAAAGGATTTTATTTCTCCTTCACTGATGAAACTTAGCTTGGCTGGTTATGAAATTCTGGGTTGAAAATTCTTTTCTTTAAGAATGTTGAATATTGGCCCCCACTCTCTTCTGGCTTGTAGAGTTTCTGCTGAAAGATCTGCTGTTAAGTCTGATGGGCTTCCCTTTTTGAGTAACCCAACCTTTCTCTCTGGCTGCTCTTAACATTTTTTCCTTCATTTCAACTTTGGTGAGTCTGACAATTATGTGTCTTGGAGTTGGTCTTCTCTAGGAGTATCTTTGTGGCATTCTCTGTATTTCCTGAATTTGAATGTTGGCCTGCCTTGCTAGGTTGGGGAAGTTCTCCTGGATGATATCCTGGAGAGTGTTTTCCAACTTGGTTCCATTCTGCCTGTCACTTTCAGGTACACCAATCAGATGTAGATTTGGCCTTTTCCCATAGTCCCATATTTCTTGGTGGCTTTGTTCATTTCTTTTTACTCTGTTTTCTCTAAACTTCTCTTCTCACTTCATTTCATTCATTTGATCTTCAATCACTGATACTCTTTCTTCCAGTTGATTGAGTCGGTTACTGAAGCTTGTGTATTTATCACATAGGTCTCGTGTCATGGTTTTCACCTTTATCGGGTCATTTAAGGACTTCTCTGCATTGGTTATTCTAGTTAGCCATTCATCAAATCTTTTTTCAAGGTTTTTAGTTTCTTTGTGCTGGGTTCGTAATTCCTCCTTTAGCTCAGAGAAGTTTGATTGCCTGAAGTCTTCTTCTCTCAACTTGTCAAAGCCATTCTCTGTCGAGCTTTGTTCTGTTGCTGGTGAGGAGCTGCATTCCTTTGGAGGGGGAGAGGCACTCTGATTTTTAGAATTTCCGGCTTTTCTGTACTGCTTTTCCCCCATCTTTGTGGTTTTATCTACCTTTGGTCTTTGATGATGGTGATGCATAGATGGGGTCTTGGTGTGGATGTCCTTTCTGTTTGTTATTTTTCCTTCTAACAGTCAGGACCCTCAGCTACAGGTCTGTTGGAGTTTGCTTAAGGTCCACTCCAGACTCTGTTTTCCTGGGTATCAGCAGTGGAGGCTGCAGAAGAGTGAATATTGCTGAAAGCAAATGTTGCTCTGTGATCATTCCTCTGGAAGCTTTGTCTCAGAGGTGTACCCGGCCGTGTGAGGTGTCAGTCTGCCCCTACTGGGGGATGTCTCCCAGTTAGGCTACTTGGGGGTCAGGAGCCGACCTGAGCAGACTGTCCATACTCAGATCTCAAACTCCATGCTGGGAAAACCACTACTCTCTTCAAAGCTGTCAGACAGGGGCATTTACATCTGCAGAGGTTTCTGCTGCCTTTTGCTTGGCTATGCCCTGTCCCCAGAGGTGGAGTCTACAGAGGCAGGCAGTTCTCCTTGAGCTGCAGTGGGCTCCATCCAGTTCAAGCTTCCTGGATGCTTTGTTTACCTACTTAAGCCTCAGCAATGGCAGAGGCCCCTCCCCCAGCCTTGCTGCTGCCTTGCAGTTAGATCTCAGACTGCTGTGCTAGCAATGAAGGAGGCTCTGTGGGTGTGGGACCCTCTGAGCCAGGCACGGGATATAATCTCCTGGGGTGCCATTTGCTAAGACCCTTGGTAAAAGGCAGTATTAGGGTGGGAGTTACCCAATTTTCCAGGTGTTGTGTGTCATTGTTTCCCTTGGCTAGGAAAGGGAGTTCCCTTCCCCCTTGTGCTTCCCAGGTGAGGTGATGCCTTGCCCTGCTTTGGCTCTCGCTCGTTGGGCTGCACCCACTGTCTTGCATCCAATGTGCCACACACCCCAATGAGAAGAACCTCATACCTCAGTTGGAAATGCAGAAATCACCCATCTTCTGTGTCACTCACTCTGGGAGCTGGAGGCTGGAGCTGTTCCTATTCGGCCATCTTGGAGCGGATCTTGTCCATTTTCTAAAACTTTTCAAAATCTGTAACTCTGCTTGTTTATCTCTGTTGAAATGTTGTTTTTAAGAGAAGAGATCTATGAACCTCACTGAGATTCCTTCTGATACCCATAGGTAAACTGCATATACATAAATGCCTGCACATGTATATAAAAGTTTGCATTTGGTTCTTGTTTATTTGTTTGTTTGTTGTCTGAGACAGAGTCTCACTCAGTTGCCAGACTGGAGTTCAGTGACATAATCTCGGCTCACTGCAACCTCAGCCTCCCGGGTTCAAGTGATTCTTCTGCCTCAGCGTCCCGAATAGCTGGAACTACAGGAGTGCGTCACTACGTCTGGCTAATTTTTATATTTTTAGTAGAGATGGGGTTTCACCATGTTGGCCAGGATGGTCTCGATCTCTTAACCTTGTGATCTGCCCTCCTTGGCCTCCCAAAATGCTGGGATTATAGGCGTGGGCCACTGTGCCCAGACGCATTTGTTTTTATATGGTTTATCTGGAAGATAAAAAGAGAATTCAAAGTACTTATCACATTTTTAAAGGTACCCATAGCCTTCCAAAAGTGAAGAACACTAGCCTGCAGGAAAACTACTCTGGGAGATGGTACTACTCCCTCTCCCATTCACTTCTATGGTTCTTCCCTTCAGCCTTGGACTACTTCTCCACTCATAAAAAGCCAACTTTCTCTTCAAGACAGGGCACATCTCCATGTAGTCATTGCATGCCACAGAGGCTAATTTATCCTTCTAGTACTCATGTCCTATATAGCAAATCTAGTAATTAATGATAGACCTCTTTGCAGCATTGCTTCTGTGTTCATATACCTGGTTACTAGGTAATTCTATTTGTGTGTTACTTGGTTCATCATTTAGATTTTTAAGAATCTAGCATCAAAGACTTCCTCATACCCTTCATAGCATCTTGCCCAGAGCTCTGCACAGCATGTATGTTTAATAAATATTTGCTGATTTGTTTGAGGACTAGCATCTTACCTTTCATAAAAGTCCAAGCATCATTCAGGTGTTTATTAAATACCCATGATGTGTCAGGGCCTGCCATAGAGATGGACAGATGGGTGTTCTCCCCACCCAGGATAGTGAAAGAACCATTTAGCTAGGACCCTATATGCACAATGAGTCTCACAATGAAAGACAGAGGGCACGAGAGAAGGTCATATCCCAGGAGATGTTTACGATATGCAAAGATAGAATTTAGACTCATTGGGTAAGGACAGTGAGGGACAGGAGTTGAGGAGGTCAGGAATAGACAGGAGTGATTGCCCCACAAAAGAATCAATCACCTGGGAAGGTGATACAAATCAGCCTTCAATTTATGACATAGAGACAGATCTCAAAATCTGTATATTGCACTGACTTGTGATTGTACAACAAATATCTATATGATATTTATTGTGGGATATAGAGACACATTTAGAGGACAGAAAATTTAAAATATATCACAACTTTAACATACTAGTGAAGTAAAAAAATAATGCGCTTCTGAGAGTGTCATTTCAATTTCTATGAGGGCCACCTCAAGTTGCTGGGTACATCCCATGCTAGTAGCTGTGAAGAATACTGCACACTCTTTTCCATCAAGGTCCTTTAAATCTAGTTAGTGAAACAAAATTAGATACATAAACATGGACCAACAAGATAGAAGACTAGACAAAAAATATACAAAGATACTAATTATCTGAATGCATTTGTTATTGCTTGATTACTAACATTTTTAATGACATCATGAAAATTGTATTGCAAAACGAAACCCCAAAATATTTATTTGGTAATGCTGTACATGTTCTTTTCTAGATTTTATCTGTGGAGAAATTCATCAGAAGTACTGACTATTGATTAGAATCCCCCTGAATTATAATGTCCCTAGGATGAAAAGCAATGTTAAATCAGTAGAAAATACATTAATTCTGGCCAATACATTATATGGGTTATTAGTACTGAAGTTCACAGAGAATTACGATATACAATGAGCTCATTTAAATTGTATTTCAGTGTACAGACATTTTTAAAAATTCCCTAAAGCAATGTTTTCATTGTCTTAGAACCAGGAACAGATAATTAGATAGACTAATTTCACTGGAAATGAGCATTTCAGATGACCTTATATGAATAGGTTTTTAATTTATTACTCTTTATCAAAGCTAGTTTTTTCAGAAAAAGCTTCAATGTTCCAAGTGGATTGTCATCAATAGCTTTTCTTTGGATAAAAACATCTTTTTATTCTTCTTTTTAAAAATGTTAAACAGTAATACATATTTGCTCTAAAAACTTTAAATATGACCCAAAAGTACGGAGTGTAAAGTAAAATGTTTCCTTTTCTCTTCAGCCCCACACCACTTGCAGCCCAAACACAGCTCCCTGGAATATGAGTGTCCAGTCTTTTGGCTTTCCTGGGTCACATTGGAAGAAGAAGAATTGTCTTGGGCCACACACAAAATACACTAACACTAACAATCGCTGATAATCTGAAAAAAAGTCTCAGAAAAGGTCTTATAATGTTTTAAGAAAGTTTACAAACTTGCGCTGGGCCACATTCAAAGCCATCCTGGGCCAAATGTGGCCCCTGGGCCATGGGTTGGACAAGCTTGCCCTAGAATTAATCAAGGTATTGTCTATTCTTAAATTCAGTAATCATGCAAATACAAACACAGATATACATACTATTTTTTCATTCATGAATGGATAATGTTTTGCATATACTTTTATAATTTTATTTTTCCAGTTAACAATATGTCCTGGTCATCTTTCCATACAAGTAGGCTGAGAGCTCTCTCACTTCTTTTAATGGCTACATAGTAGGCTATTGTTTGAAGTACCATGATTATTTAACTAGCCTCCTATTAGTGGACATTTAATTTCTTTCTAATTGTCTCTATTACTAATGACAAAGCAATAGCAATCCTTGCACAAATATCTGTGCATTTTTACATAAACATTTTAATGTAAAATTCTAGAAGTGCATGTATATAAAATGTCTATATATGCATTTTAAAATTTGATAGATTACTGCAGAATTATCTATTTGGATAAATTACTCCAAAATTATTGTGCCAACTTACAGTCCCACCAATAATATACAGGAGGCCCTTAATAATACCTTTATTAAACACAAATCTTATAGCATAGCCCAGAAATCTTCAAAGGTCACCCAGTTCCTAGAGAACAGAATTCAAAATCTTTAGCATAAGGTTCATGGGCTTCCCCAGTTTCACCTCCACCTAGGTTTTTTGAGGCAGGGTCTCACTTGTCCTGGCTGGAGTGCAGTGGTGCAAGCCTCAGTCTCCTCAGACAGAGGTGATCTTCCCATCTCAGCCTCCCCATTAGCTGGGACTACAAGCACGCACCACCATACAGCGTGATTTTTTTTATTCTTTGTAAAGACAACATTTGGCCATAGAGCCCAGGCTGGTCTCAAACTCTTGGGCTCAAGCGAATGACTACATTGGCCTCCTAATCAACCTAGTTTTAAAAAATACTATTGCCTCCCACTTGGTTAAGGTGAAATTGAGGAGAGCCATGAACTTTATGCTAAAGATTATGAACTCTATTTCCTAGGAAAAAAATGTACTTTTTCCTATAGCCATACCATTTCAAGAAAGTCTCATACTTTCTTGCCTTCACTTTCCACCATTCATTCATGGCTACAAAACTCTGTGCGACCTGCTGTCTTGCTACCTCTCCAACCTCATTGTTCTTCCTTTCTCTTCTACAACACATCAAACACACCCGCTGTCTCACAGCCTTTGAACTTGCCATGGCCTCTGTGTAGAACTTTCTTCCCTAGGTAGCCGCATACCTCACTCTCTCACTTCATTCACAGCTCTGTTCACATGCTCCCTCCCCAGACCTTACCTGACAAATTCATCCAAGGTAGCACTCCCAGGCCTTTTCTAACCTTTTACTGATTTATTTTTCTGCATGATTTGTCATTTTCTGAAATTTTACTTGTCTTCTGACTTGTTACAGCTCATATTTTTTCAATGTTATAATCATTTTATTATGAAAACAAATCCAAGGAAATATAGGCATCATGAGGACAGAGATTTTGGGGGTTGGTTCATTGCTATTTCCCAGAGCCTAGAATAGGATCTGGCATACAGCAAATTCTCAATAAATGTTGAATAACTAGTTCAACAAACATATTGACCTTTATATTGCCCCAAGCATTGTCCTAGGATAGGTATAAAAGACAAGGCCGATCGTGGTTAAGGTAAATTAGGGGGCACTATTAGAGGACAGAGGAAGACGAGTAACCCCTGAGGCTAGGTGAGAAATCAGGGATTGCTTCAAAGAGAAAGGGATGACCTTTTACCCCTTTTCTATGCTGACTCAAATGTCAACCCTTCTGTGAAACCTCTTCTATCTGATTTTCCAAGCATGTCAGCCCACTGGCAGTCCACCTCTCAATATTACTTCCTATATCCCAATCAGGCAGGAATTATTACTTCTCTATATTCTTATCGTTTTTTGTTCATAGAACTGGTGGAGCACTTCACACATACAGAGATCACTTGCTATCTGGATTCTCACAACATGTATATTTCCTAAATAAATTGCAAACTTTTTTTTACACAAAATTCACTGTCTAAATTAAAAATCAACTTTATTACATATATATGGCACACTAGTGAAAATGTTCAAACTGTGCAAGATTACAGGCAAGAGGACATATCTCAACAAGTTCCCCATGCTCCTTTTGTGTAAATCTGTTATAATAATCTTCCCCACATTTTAAGAAAAAAAAAAAGTTTCCTAAAAAGTGAGAAAGGCTGTGAAGAAAGAAGGTGAACCTGAGAGGTCTAGAATAGCCATACATTTCTACATCTGAAAGATGATAGAAATGTAAACATATACATCAAATCAGAAGCTTGGCCATGTATGTGCTACCTTTACCACATAATAATTTTTCTAAATATTGTTCATTTTACAAAGTTTAATCATGTTACACTATTTTTTGGAAAGCAGATACATATCTTGGTGTGTTGGACTAATAGTCACCAAAGAAGGCAAGGAAGGAGGGAATTCATTCAGGAAAGGAATGAAATTTAGAAGTATGTTCATAGGGCAGATGTGACGGCTCACACCTGTAACCCCAGTATTTTGGGAGGCTGAGGTAGGAGGATTACTTGAGCTTAGGAGTTCAAGACCAGCCTGGGCAACATAGCCCATCTCTACAAAAAAATTAAAAATTAGCCAAACATGATGGCACGTGTCTGTGGTCCCAGCTCCTCAGCAGGCTCAAGGTGGGAGGATCACTTGAGCCCAGGAAGTCGAGGCTGCAATGAGCCATATCATGCCACTGCACTCTAGCCTAGGTGACAGAAAAAGACCCTGGCTCAATCAATCAATAAATAAAAAGTAAGTCTGCAAAAATGTAGAAATTGATATCACCTACACACCCAAATATCAAAGATTTCCAAGGCTGCAAAGTATTATGGAAAGAGGCTCTAGATCCGGCATAGATGAGTTAAAATCTAATATCTACCCCTTACTGTTCACATGACTTTTTATATATAAAGTAGGAGGATATTATCTACTTCATGGACTTTTAGTAAAAGTCAAGTCAGACAAAGCAAACATGCCTTGCAGAGAACATGGGAGATAGGATGCATTCAACAAGTTTTGCTTCTTTTGTCCTCTAGACTCCATGCAATGATCACTAACTACATTTACCCAAAACATAAAAAAAAAAAAAAGTCCACAATAGGTAAAAAGATTTAAGAGTATGCAACACTGCAAAATTTAACACTCACAGCTGAAACAGCTTCCATTAATAGTGAGGTTGCAATCAAACAATTTATACCATAGACAAGTTTTTAATGGTGATAAACCTGGAATATTTAGGAAATAAGTGCTGCATTCACTTCAAAAGAAGAGGTAAAAAAAGTATGGACATTATATATACAAAGATAGAATTTTAGATAGATATTATGAAAGCAATGTTAAGCTAATACCTTTGAAAACCCAAGCCCTTTGGAGAAATGTTGAAAATGAATTATTTTGCATACCCAAATCATAAAGTAAGGATGATACGGGAAATAGTTAATGATTACCTGAGGAGTGAGTTGTCACGGTTGATCAGAGTACATACAAAGAAGGAAAATCTTGCAAAAAAAATCTATTTTATAGGGATCAGGAGCAAGATGGCTGAATAGAACAGCTCCAGCCTCCAGCTCCCAGTGCAAGCGACACAGAAGACGGGTGATTTCTGCATTTTCAACTGAGGTACTGAGTTCACCTCACTGAGGAGTGCCGGACAATCAGTGCTGGTCAGCTGGTGCAGCCCAACCAGCGATAGCTGAAGCAGGGCAAGGCATTGCCTCACCTGGGAAGCACAAGGGGGAAGGGAATCCCTTTTCCTAGCCAAGGGAAACTGAGACACACAACACCTGGAAAATCGGGTAACTCCCACCCTAATACTGCCTTTTACCAAGGGTCTTAGCAAATGGCACAGCAGGTGATTATATCCCACACCCGGCCCGGAGGGTCCCATGCCCAGGGAGCCTCCCTCATTGCTAGCACAGCAGTCTGAGATCTAACTGCAAGGCGGCAGCAAGGCTAGGGGAGGGGCACCCACCATTGCTGAGGCTTAAGTAGGTAAACAAAGCCTCCGGGAAGCTCAAACTGGGTAGAGCCCACCACAGCTCAAGAAGGCCTGCCTGTCTCTGTAGACTCCACCTCTGGGTGGAGTCTGACAGCTGTCTGACAGCTTTGAAGAGAGCAGTGGATCTCCCAGCATGGAGGTTGAGATCTGAGAATGGACAGATTGCCTGAGTAGCCTAACTGGGAGACATCCCCCACTAGGTGCAGACCAACACCTCACACCTCACATGGTGGGGAACACCCCTGAGAGGAAGCTTCCAGAGCAAGAATCAGACAGCAGCACTTGCTGTTCAGCAATATTCTATCTTCTGCAGCCTCTGCTGCTGATACCCAGGCAAACAAGGTCTGGAGTGGACCTCAAGCAATCTCCAACAGACCTACAGCTGAGGGTCCCGCCTGTTAGAAGGAAAACCAACAAACAGAAAGGACACCCATACCAAAACCCCATCAGTATGTCACCAGCATCAAAGACCAAAGGCAGATAAAACCACAAAGATGGGGAAAAAGCAAGGCAGAAAAGCTGGAAATTCAAAAAAATCAGAGTGCATCTCCCCTTTCAAAGGAATGCAGCTCATCGCCAGCAATGGATCAAAGCTGGGTGGAGAATGACATTGAAGAGTTGAGAGGAGAAGGCTTCAGTCGATCAAACTTCTCAGAGCTAAAGGAGGAACTACATACCCGGTGCAAAGAAACTAAAAATCTTGAAAAAAGAATGAAAGAATGGATAACTAGAATAATCAATGCAGAGAAGGCCATAAACGAACTGACAGAGATAAAAACCATGACACGAAAATACATGACAAATGCAC
The DNA here is from genome assembly GCF_043159975.1 of Macaca nemestrina. NCBI lineage: Eukaryota > Metazoa > Chordata > Mammalia > Primates > Cercopithecidae > Macaca > Macaca nemestrina. Next base: position 44,039,405 of record NC_092134.1, on the reverse strand, counting down.
AAGCTTCAGTAACCAACTCGATCAACTGGAGGAAAAGAGTATCAATGATTGAAGATCAAATGAATGAAATGAAGCGAGAAGAGAAGTCTAGAGAAAAAAAAAGGAAAAAGAAATGAACAAACCTCCAAGAAATATGGGATTATGTGAAAAGACCAAATCTACATCTGATTGGTATGCCTGAAAGTGAGAGGGAAAACGGAACCAAGCTGGAAAACACTCTGCAGGGTATCATCCAGGAGAACCTTCCCAACCTAGTAAGGCAGGCCAACATTCAAATTCAGGAAATACAAAGAACGCCACAAAAATACTCCTCAAGAAGAGCAATTCCAAGACACATAATTGTCAGATTCACCAAAGTTGAAATGAATGAAAAAATGTTAAGAGCAGCCAGAGAGAAAGGTCGGGTTACCCACAAAGGGAAGCCCATCAGACTAACAGCAGATCTTTCAGCAGAAACTCTACAAGCCAGAAGAGAGTGGGGGCCAATATTCAACATTCTTAAAGAAAAGAATTTTCAACCCAGAATTTCATAACCAGCCAAACTAAGTTTCATCAGTGAAGGAGAAATAAAATCCTTTAGAGACTGGCAAATGCTTAGAGATTTTGTCACCACCAGGCCTGCCCTACAGGAGCTCCTGAAGGAAGCACTGAACATGGAAAGGAACAACCGGTACCAGCCATGGCAAAAACATGCCGAAATGTAAAGACCATCGATGCTAGGAAGAAACTGCATCGACTAATGAGCAAAATAACCAGCTAATATCACAATGACAGGATCAAGTTCACACATAACAATATTAACCTTAAATGTAAATGGACTAAATGGTCCAATTAAAAGACACAGACTGGCAAATTGGATAAAGAGTCAAGACCCATCAATTTCCTGTATTCAGGAGACCCATCTCACACGCAGAGACACACATAGGCTCAAAATAAAGGGATGGAGGAAGATCTACCAAGCAAATGGAAAACAAAAAAAGGCAGGGGTTGCAATCCTAGTCTCTGATAAAACAGACTTTAAACCATCAAAGATCAAAAGAGACAAAGAAGGCCATTACATAATGGTAAAGGGATGAATTCAACAGGAAGAACTAACTATCCTAAATATGTATGCGCCCAATACATGAGCACCCAGATTCATAAAGCAAGTCCTTAGAGACTTACAAAGAGACTTAACTCCCATACAATAATAATGGGAGACTTCAACACCCCACTGTCAACATTATACAGATCAACGAGACAGAAAGTTAACAAGGATATCCAGGAATTGAACTCAACTCTGCACCAAGTGGACCTAATAGACATCTACAGAACTCTCCACCCCAAATCAACAGAATATACGTTCTTCTTAGCACCACATCACAGTTATTCCAACATTGATCACATAGTTGGAAGTAAAGCACTGCTCAGCAAATGTAAAAGAACAGAAATTATAACAAACTGTCTCTCAGACCACAGTGCAATCAAACTAGAACTCAGGACTAAGAAAATCAATCAAAACCGCTCAACTACTGAACAACCTGCTACTGAATGACTACTGGGTACATAACGAAATGAAGGCAGAAATAAAGATGTTCTTTGAAACCAATGAGAACAAAGATACAACATACCAGAATCTCTGGGACACATTTAAAGCAGTGTGTAGAGGGAAATTCAAAGCACTAAATGCCCATAAGAGAAAGCTGGAAAGATCTAAAATTGACACCCTAACATCACAATTAAAAGAACTAGAGAAGCAAGAGCAAACACATTCAAAAGCTAGCAGAAGGCAAGAAATAACTAAGATCAGAGCAGAACTGAAGGAGACAGAGACACAAAAAACCCTCCAAAAAATCAATGAATCCAGGAGCTGGTTTTTTGAAAAGATAAGCAAAATTGATGGACTGCTAGCAAGACTAATAAAGAAGAAAAGAGAGAAGAATGAAATAGACGCAATAAAAAATTATAAAGGGGATATCACCACCGACCCCACAGAAATATGAACTACCATCAGAGAATACTATAAACACCTCTACGCAAATAAATTAGAAAACCTAGAAGAAATGGGTAATTTCCTGGACACTTACACTCTCCCAAGACTAAACCAGGAAGAAGTTGAATCCCTGAATAGACCAATAGCAGGCTCTGAAATTGAGGCAATAATTAATAGTCTACCAACCAAAAAAAGTCCAGGACCAGATGGATTCACAGCCAAATTCTACCAGAGGTCCAAGGAGGAGCTGGTACCATTCCTTCTGAAACTATTCCAATCAATAGAAAAGGAGGGAATCCTCCCTAATTCATTTTATGGGGCCAACATCATCCTGATACCAAAGCCTGGCAGAGACACAACGAAAAAAGAGAATTTTAGACCAATATCCCTGATGAACATCGATGCAAAAATCCTCAATAAAATACTGGCAAACCAAATCCAGCAGCACATCAAAAAGCTTATCCACCATGATCAAGTGGGCTTCATCCCTGGGATGCAAGGCTGGTTCAACATATGCAAATCAATAAGCATAATCCAGCATATAAACAGAACCAAAGACAAGAACCACATGATTATCTCAACAGATGCAGAAAAGGCCTTTGACAAAATTCAACAGCCCTTCATGCTAAAAACTCTCAATAAATTTGGTATTGATGGAACGTATCTCAAAATAATAAGACCTATTTATGAAAAACCCACAGCCAATATCATACTGAATGGGCAAAAACTGGAAAAATTCCCTTTGAAAACTGGCACAAGACAGGGATGCCCTCTCTCACTACTCCTATTCAACATAGTGTTGGAAGTTCTGGCTAGGGCAATCGGGCAAGAGAAAGAAATAAAGGGTATTCAGTTAGGAAAGTAAGAAGTCAAATTGTCCCTGTTTGCAGATGACATGATTGTACATTTAGAAAACCCCATTGTCTCAGCCCAAAATCTCCTTAAGCTGATAAGCAACTTCACCAAAGTCTCAGGATACAAAATTAATGTGCAAAAATCATAAGCATTCTTATACACCAGTAACAGACAAACAGAGAGCCAAATCATGAGTGACCTCCCATTCACAATTGCTTCAAAGAGAATAAAATACCTAGGAATCCAACTTACAAGGGATGTAAAGGACCTCTTCAAGGACAACTACAAACCCCTGCTCAGTGAAATAAAAGAAGACACAAACAAATGGAAGAATATACCATGCTCATGGATAGGAAGAAACAGTATCGTGAAAATGGCCATACTGCCCAAGGTTATTTATAGATTCAATGCCATCCCCATCAAGCTACCAACGACTTTCTTCACAGAATTGTAAAAAAACTGCTTTAAAGTTCATATGGAACCAAAAAAGAGCCTGCATTGCCAAGACAATCCTAAGTCAAAAGAACAAAGCTGGAGGCATCACGCTATCTGACTTCAAACTATACTACAAGGCTACAGTAACCAAAACAGCATGATACTGGTACCAAAACAGAGATATAGACCAATGGAACAGAACAGAGTCCTCAGAAATAATACCACACATCTACAGCCATCTGATCTTTGACAAACCTGACAAAAACAAGAAATGGGGAAAGGATTCCCTATTTCATAAATGGTGCTGGGAAAACTGGCTAGCCATAAGTAGAAAGCTGAAACTGGATCCTTTCCTTACTCCTTATATGAAAATTAATTCAAGATGGATTAGAGACTTAAATGTTAGACCTAAAACCATAAAATCCCTAGAAGAAAACCTAGGCAATACCATTCAGGACATAGGCATGGGCATGGACTTCATGAACACCAAAAGTAATGGCAACAAAAGCCAAAATTGACAAATGGGATCTAATTAAACTGAAGAGCTTCTGCACAGCAAAAGAAACTACCATCAGAGTGAACAGGCAACCTACAGAATGGGAGAAAATTTTTGCAATCTACTCATCTGACAAAGGACTAATATCCAGAACCTACAAAGAACTCAAACAAATTTAGGAGAAAAAAACAAACAACCCCATCAAAAAGTTGGCAAAGGATATGAACAGACATTTCTCAAAAGAAGACATGCATACAGCCAACAGATACATCAAAAAATGCTCATCATCACTGGCCATCAGAGAAATGCAAATCAAAGCCACAATGAGATACCATCTCACACCAGTTAGAATGGCGATCATTAAAAAGTCAGGAAACAACAGGTGCTGGAGAGGATGTGGAGAAATAGGAACACTTTTACACTGTTGGTGGGATTGTAAATTGGTTCAACCATTGTGGAAAACAGTATGGCGATTCCTCAAGGATCTGGAACTAGAAATACCATATGACCTAGCCACTCCATTACTGGGTATATACCCAAAGGATTATAAATCATGCTGCTATAAAGACACATGCACACGTATGTTTATTGCGGCACTATTCACAATAGCAAAGACTTGGAATCAACCCAAATGTCCATCAGTGACAGACTGGATTAAGAAAATGTGGCACATATACACCATGGAATACTATGCAGCCATAAAAAGGATGAGTTTGTGTCCTTTGTAGGGACATGGATGCAGCTGGAAACCATCATTCTTAGCAAACTACTGTCAAGAACAGAAAACCAAACACCGCATGTTCTCACTCGTAGGTGGGAATTGATCAATGAGATCTCTTGGTCTCTGGAAGGGGAACATCACACACTGGGGCCTATTATGGGGAGGGGGGAGGGGAGAGGGATGCCATTGGGAGTTAAACCTGATGTAAATGACGAGTTAATGGGTGCTGACAAGTTGATGGGTGCAGCACACCAACATGGCACAAGTATACATGTGTAACAAACCTGCACGTTGTGCTCATGTACCCTAGAACTTAAAGTATAATAAAAAAAATTAAAAGAAAACTCTTTTATAATAGTGCCTCAGACAATTTTTACACTGCTGATTTAGTGATAATATCTTAATGTTCTTTTTGTCTTCCAAAACTGTGTCACTTTTGTAACCTAAGGATCAAAATGCCACCTCAACATGTAATATCTCGTGCAGAGGGCTGACATAGATAACACTATGTTGATGGAAAATTTATTAAAGAGCTTCAACATCTGCTCTACCCTCGATTACCTAGAAAACAAAGTCTGAAGCACAGATTAAGTGTAATAGTTTTTAATTGATGCACAATACCAGGACAGCATAAGTGAAGGACAAGGGAAGTAAGACAGTGAAGGATTAGGAACAAGACAAGATGTGATGTGTTACCATGCTGGCCAATGTAAAATGTGCTGCAAGAAGACACATGCAGTTGTTAGGCAGTTAAATTCTTTAGGCTGGGGGCAGGTCATGCAGATAAACTATGCTTTGGAGTAGTCAATTGGAAAGAAAACAGGAGTTAAAACTTATTTTCCAGGTCCTTCCTATCTCCTGTCTCCCAGTGGATTTCTGGGTTTCCTCAGCTGTCCACATCACATGGGAAGACAGGTCTCTGCAACATGGTGTTTATCAAGTCTTGATGTTTTAATCAAGACATGTGGCTGGTTGGCTTGAAGCAGAATGATGTAGCCCATGAGAGGGATGGAGGGCCAAAAGAGTCTGAGGAGGTACATGAGATGTGTCCCATGCAATATCCAAAAGGCTCTCAGGTTCATCAGTCAAGCTTGGAAAAGAAAATCACAAAAAAGAGTGAAGTTCACAGGAAACTGGTTTGGCTATTTGTTGTTGACTTGTAAGGTTTTGGGGAAGTGGTGCAAAGCAAAAATATTAGCTCTTGCTAAGGAAGTTGGATTTAGTGGACAGTGAAAATATTGAAAAATTGTTAGCATAACATGTACAGTACTTATACTTGAGGAACCCTTTCCAGTTAGTGTTCATCACTGGTTATTGACTTGGGAAAGAGGAGGCATGAATGTGTAATATTGAAACTTTGAAAGAAATTCTAAGACACGCAAACAAAATAATTTCCACAGAAAGTGAATGTGGCCATGGCATGTGTAGAGCATCACATTCAAAACCACGGACCTAAACACAGTTGTAGAGTATCTATCAGTAGCTGTCCATGACAATAGATGCCCATTTGAGCTTGTTGGTTTGTCCCATTGCTTCATCTAAGACTTCAGGTTGTAGTTCATAGTCATACACAGTCTTGAGTGTCAAGAAGGGAAGACTGTCCACCAATTCCCTGGACCTAAAAAAAAATTAACTTCAGGCATTTTCTGTTCTGCTCACTCTCCACCAGCACATTCTTCCTCCACCAAATAGAACTACTAACCACGAGCTCCATTTTTCTTCTCTCCTCTCCTTTCCCTGCCAACCTCACGCAAGAAACTCTTCACTCAATAAGTAACTATTTTTAAACTGATTCATACATTTTACTTTGTTAAGTGTCATTTGAATTCATTGTGTAACTTTAACATAATATTATTTCATTGTTCCTTTAAATTACAGTGCATATCCATTGCAGATGGAAATTACAATTCATGTCTACACATCATTGCATTCTGCACTCAAACATCCATGAGTGGTGCATTAATTATTAAATAATTAAATTGTTGGTTTTATAAATGCTTTTTATCATGCAAAGCATCCCTGAGATTATGCTATAAGTATTTCAAACTGTTATAGCATTAGTTGAAGTGGAATTTACTAGTAATTCATTATTTTTCCTATTCAAAACAATAGAATATAGGCTCTGTTTACAAAAATTTATGTAACACATCAAACACACATTTGATTTGGATAACAAAGAATGCCCATGTATGTATATACATAACTCATATATGTATTTGTTTATATATATGTGTGTATTTATATGTATGTATATGCATATATATACACTTATGTATGTGTGTATATGTACATACACATGAATATAATGTATATAAGACAAGTGTGTATCTGTCTCATTTTCAGCATCCTGGAATGGAAAGAATCAGAGGTTTGGAAGCAACAGACTTAGCACTGATTTCCAGTTCCCCACTCACTGGCTGACCCTGAAGTTCTTAAGTGATAAATGACTATTTAATATAATATCTACCTCATAATTTTCCCATAAAGATTAAAAGTAATAAAGCATGTAAATCCCCTAGCAGATAGTTCAGTAGTCAACAGATTTAGCTTTTTCCTTGTTTATACCTGTGACTCTCTCCAACTAAACTGTGAATTCCTGAATCCAGAATCGGAACATATTCATCTTTGTGTTGTTAGCACCTACCACATACTAAGCACTTAGTAAATGTTTGTTGAATACACTGGAATTATGATGAAGGCTATTAAAGACTTAAGTACTTGTCACCAAAGGATTTTTAAGAGTTTTCTTATTTTCTTCTCATTTCATCTAAAGTCAGTGGAAGAACCTTATTTTAAGATTGTCCAGGATCTTTCCAAGACATATCACAGACAAAAGTTTTCTTTTCTTGGACTTTTTAAATTTATCTTTTATCCGAAAATCTGCTAAGTAGAAGGTGTTGCACTTTGTGGCAGTATTATTTTGGAGTGGCAATTTCTATAATATCCTTGAGAGAGAATTATCTGTGTTGTGTTTGTGTTTGTATAAGAATAGTATAAAATGAAATTTAAATACAGACTAGATCTTGGTACGAAATAATTTTTTGATTCACTCTTTTATCTAACTAATTTACTTACAGGAAAAATTGTTTTAGTTATATACACTTAAAATTTTCTATTCTCAATTTCCATCATTGTAATTTGTTTTTAACAAATTAGACTTTTAATTCCTTTCCTATTCACTAGTCTTTGATGCATCTAGCTTCCCATCTTAAGGCAGCACTCGCTAAGAAAATAGGCAGAAGATCCCGTTGAACTATATGTTTCGCAAACTTAGGCCTTAATTTCAATTATGCCCCTGCAAAGACAAACTATAACCCTGGTAAATGTGAAACATCTGATCATTATAGCTTTGAGGCTGGCCAGATCACAATCAACTAGAACTTCCTCTTGCCTAATTTTAATTCCATTTGAGAATTGCCCATGATAATTTGACCCAGATCTCTTCACAACGTAACATTATCTTAGAGTTTACAATTTCGTTAACCTCTTGTGATTAGAAAAGGGAGTATTTCAAGCCTTCCACTTGATTACTCTGAGCTATGAAGGTTTCCTTAGCATGGGATAAGCTTGTCTTACTTTCATTTAACATGGCAAATTCAGTGTGACCAATGCAATCTGATGCAATACCTTCATAGAAAAAAACACCATGAAAGAGTCTTGTTTAAATCATACTCTGCGGCAGACTGGCAGAATACTGATTTTTTACATCAAAACTACAAAGTAAATGAGAGATTATTTTGAATAAATTCAAATAAAAAGATGAATTAATTAAGAATCATTTTAAAACTTCCGTGATACTGACTTGTCTGATTGAATAAACCATACTAGCTTTCTCTCTTATAATCAGAGAGGAAAAAGTATTAAATTAAATCTGGTAATAACTTTTAAAATCTGAGCTAGAGCTCAGAGTAATGAGATAAGTTTTAAATAATCCCTTTTTCAATCACAAGAGGTTAACAAAATTGCAAACTCTGAGATAATATTGTTTCGTCAAGCGTCCTAGGTCAAATTATCACAAGATTAAATGTGGAATTGAAATTAGATAGAAGCCCAAGTCACATTTTGGTAAATGATTATGGATTGCAGTATATATAAAAGTATACATAAATGTTATCACGTGATTTTAAGTGTGATATTGTTTTGATCACTAGGATGAGAAGAAATATTTAACCCATGGAATGCAATCACTGGGGAAATGTCTAGAACTCTTTTCCTTCAAAGGTTTAAAAAAAGTTAGAACAAAATTTTCTAATTCTCCCTTAAATACTTTTTGAAAATAACAACAGTAAATAAATCAAATCATTTTTTTAAGTTTTAGAATATAATGTTTAAAGGTTATGAAAACTTCAATAAAATTCACACTTAAGTATTATGGAAAAAAAATATTTCGCATTTTAACAATTAGAATTATCTACTCTGCAATTCTCATAATGTTAGAAGCATTGGCTCCAAGAGTGCAGGGCTGTGTCTGCCTGATTTCTGGCTGTATCTCTAGCAACTTGGAGTGTAGGGTAGTGCTAGCTCATATTATGTGTTTAAGGATTTGTTGAATGGATCAATAATCACATACATGTACTAATATAAGAGACCTCATGAATTCAGTAATTAATGGCTCCCATTTGCTCAGAAAACGTTAACTATACGAGAGGAAGCGTGTGTTTATTTGCCTGTGGTAGTCATTTCACTATCTATATGTAAATTAAGATAAGTTGCCGGGCGCGGTGGCTCAAGCCTGTAATCCCAGCACTTTGGGAGGCCGAGACGGGTGGATCATGAGGTCAGGAGATCGAGACCATCCCGGCTAACACGGTGAAACCCCGTCTCTACTAAAAAATACAAAAAACTAGCCGGGCGAGGTGGCGGGCGCCTGTAGTCCCAGCTACTCGGGAGGCTGAGGCAGGAGAATGGCGTGAACCCGGGAGGCGGAGCTTGCAGTGAGCTGAGATCGGGCCACTGCACTCCAGCCTGGGCGACAGAGCGAGACTCCGTCTCAAAAAAAAAAAAAAAAGATAAGTATATATCAAAACATCATGTACTCCTTAAATATACCATTTAAAGAAACCTAATTGAACAAATATTTGCTGAGGGTTTCTGCAAGCCAGGCTCAGTTTTAGGCACTAGGGATACACCTGTGAAAAAAAAAACAGAAAAAATAAATTATCCCGTTGGAGCTTGCCTTCTGGTTGGATGAGACAAGCAATGAACACTTTAAGCAAGTAAAATATATAAGGGCTCGTTGGGGATAAGTGGTTAGTAGAAAATTAAACAGGGAAGGCAGATACAGTATGTCAGGTGTGGAGGAGAACAGCCTGGAATGTTTAAGGTCCAGGGAGGGGAAAGCCAGTGTGACTGCAGCAGATCAAGTAAAAAGGAGAAGAGAAGGAGACAGGCTTGTAAACACAATGGTCATTATGAGGCTTTCACCCTGAGTCGAATGGAGAGCCATTGGAGGTTTTTGAGCAAACATCCGACGTATAGCGGAATCATTCTGGCTGCTGTGTTGAAAATAAAATTAGGTAGAGCTGGAGCCAAAGCAGGAAAATCAGGGAGGAGGCTAGTTATTTTAACCATCCACGCGAGAGATGATGCTGGTATTTATTGTACACCATGTGTCATGCATTGTGAGAACTGCTTTATATATTTGACATTTACATACTCTACTATCTAATCCTCACAGCCCTGTGAGTTAAATATTATTGTTGCCATTTTATAGATCAGGAAACTAAGGCTATCAATGGTAAGTTAGCTTGCCTAAATGTACTAGGCTTGCAGGTGGCAGATGCAGGCTCAAACATAAATCTGTCTGTTACCTTGCCCAATACAGTGCCACTGTGCATTTTCATACTCATTTTGCAAATATTTTGTAATAATTTGTTTCTATATATATCCAGAGATTGTGATAGCACCCACTTTAGGGTTGATACAGCATTAATAATGAGACACCAATTCATCATTCCAGCACTGTTCTCTGCTACTCTATGTTGTAAACCTTCTGCGCCATCCAAAACAACTAGTTCGTTATTTCCTAAACATTTATTGAACATCCCTGACTATTATAATTATAGGCATAGAATTAAAAAAAAAATTAGCCAACCTGACACTCAAAACAGGAGCCCTATCTATAGCTAGCTTGATAATAGGTCATTGCTCTCTGAATATTATCAAGTAATAGACAAGGTGTTTATTGTTGGCTGTACCTGTTCACATACTGACATGAGACACTTCCTGGAGAATTTCAGAGATTCTTACAATAGATTTTTCAAGGAGTTGGCCACGTTAAAAGTCTGGATACAAGGCAATAACATTTACCTTAGAAAAGATACCCCATCAGCCAGGCATGGAATAGTAATGAAAGCTGGGATTAAGAGTAAAAAAAACCAAAATTCTGCAATCACCTCAATTCTGCCTCTGTTGTCATTAGAATGCTAAGATTTCTTGGCTTGAGTATCAAATTTAATATTTTTTAGACAGCAGTTCATTTTTACATTCCTCTATAACTCATGAAGAAAATAACTGTTGAAGGTATAGAAAAAAATGGAACCATGAGTTTTAAGATTGGAATCTCAATCCTGTATTTACTACCACCTACACATGGGTTTCAGGAAGTGGCTGTCAACCAGATCCTATCACTGCTTTACACAATCTGCCTATTCTATGGCGTGACACTAAATTAAATCCTAGAGAATATACTAGGATGGAGAGGAAAAGAGCAAATACCAATAGATTGAACACCTTGAAAATTCCAACTATTGACCTGGCATTGTGGACTCTGCTGGGTTCCCTGAATGGAGACTATTATTCCAGAGATTGGTAAAAACACAATACAAAAGGCTAGAGACAGGAGATAGGAGGTTGCTATTGGTTCTTCCATTTTTCACAGTGCATCAGATAGTGACAACAGGATTTTAATTACAAAAGCTCCCTCACTTCTTTAAAGTCCCATCTTGCTCTACTCCCTGGCTCAATGCCTGGGTGCCAAAAGCTCAGGAAGAGCAAGATCAGGGCATAATTAACAGGTGATGTTTAACACAAATCCTTGGAAAAATTATCTCCATCGAAGAAGCCACATCAAGTGACTTTAGGAAAGTGAATCAACTACACATTGTCTTACTACCTTTGCATAAAATATTAAAATTAGGAGCATATCTGCTTATACCTGATGACCTTTTAAATATCATTTTTGTGCTTTCCCTGTGTATTAGCATGAACAGTTTAAGCGCACTGACTTCAAAACCACTAAACAGAGATGAAAGTCCTGACTAGAAATCCAAGTTACTAAACTAAAGAGCTTTTTATGGTGGTTTCTCACATTGCTATTACACAATATCATGTAACAATTCTCCCCTTAAAATTTCATCCCAGACTACTGCCTAAGATACAAGTAAAAACACCAGTGTGGACCTGGGGCTGGCTCTGAGGCAACTTCTTTAGAACAGGATGTCCTCCTTCCTTTAGGTGACAGGTTACATACTGAGAGTTTTTTCATCCCTATTGAAAACATCTCATTTGCTGCCAAACTATATGTAAGGGAAAGAAGCAAGGTCTGCCCTCAAAGGCTCCTTGGAGACTGAAACCAGAGAATAGCCGGACATACACGCAGTATGAAAAGTCTAAATTAAACAATGGCTTTACAAGAGCACCTTCCCATGTGACTTTGAATCAGAGTAAAGGGAAGTTCACAAAAATCAAAGCAGTAAAAGGGATCTTTATTTGGAAAGTACTCATTAACTGGGCAAAGTCAACCTTTAGGAATTAGATCTGTGAGGAAAATCCTCCTGGCAATGAAATCAGGACTTCGAATTCTACTGGCTCATAAAATAAATAATAATATCCACTTACAGTTCTATATTACCTTTCAGTTTACAAAGTGGTTTCCCATAGATTATTTTATTTTATCTTCACAACACTCCTCTTACATAATGATGCCTAATTATTCCCTTTCATGGGTTAGGAAATTGAGGCTGGAGAAGCAGACCGGATTTCCTCAAGGTCACATAGTTATTAAGAAGCAAAGCCCAAACTGACATTTTGGTCTCCAGACCCCTATTTAGGAGCTTTTTCTTTGTTGCATCTCTAAAGTTAGTAAGCCATAATTTTATATTATCATATCTAGGTATATGTTCATTTGTAAAAGCCCCTGGTAACTTAAGAGCTTGAAAAAGAGTTAAGCTAGGCTTAGAATAAGGCAGACTTTCGAGTTGTTTTATATGTTCCCTGTGACAATGGCAAGAATTCAAGGTACATTTTGAAGACAAACAAAATGAACAGTGCTTTTTGTCTGTTTGTTTGTTTGTTTTTTGAGACAGAGTCTTGCTCTGTCACCCACGCTGGAGTGCAGTGGTGTGATCTCAGTTCACTGCAACCTCTGCCTCCCAGGTTCAAGCAATTCTCATGCCTCAGCCTCCCAAGTAGCTGGGACTACAAGCACATGCCACCACACCCAGATAACTTTCGTATTTTTAGTAGAGACGGGGTTTCACCATGTTGGCCAGCCTGGTCTTGAACTTCCGACCTCAGATGATCTGCCCACCTTGACCTACCAAAGTGCTGGGATTACAGGTGTGAGCCACCACACCCAGCCCAAAATGAACAGTATTTTTGAATTTCATAACAGTAATATCAAAGGCTAAAACTACTGCACACATTAGAAGCTCTGTCAGTGGAGAAAACAAACAAACAAACAAAACACTAAATTTCCCTGATCAATTTATAAACTTGAAACAAGTTTTATTGGGGAACTCTCTCTTGACTGAATTAAATACTATGATTCTGAATGTTGAAAATACTTGAATCTTGCCTTTAGTACATAGAACCGTAGAGTTGTGTTTTTCCTTTTTTTTTTTTTTTTTAATTGTTTATTTTTTAACCAATGTGAGCTATCTTAAAACAGAGAGCTATGGTGAAAGGGCAGTGGTTAGGTAACCAGAGAGGCTTTGAACCCAGGCTCTACCTGGGTGATCTGAGCAGTTGAATTACTGACAGCGTTATCTACTTAAAGGAAGCAAAACTATCATTGCTTGGTTCCCACCAGAGTATGGAGGCAAGCCTGGAAAAATAAAACATTTAGGAAGAAAGAAGCAGTATTCTTAATTAAGGAGGGATGCAAAATAGTGAAGACCACTGGAATCCAGCAGTCCTAATTCACTGAAGTCATTCCAATCTTTCACGTAGCCCTTTGAAATAATCAAAATGCTAAGGAAGAATGTTGTACTTTAAATGTTATGGAACATAGCATCATAATGTTGTACTTTAAATGCCAGTCATTGCCTATGGCCCACAACTCATTTTCAGAAAGTCCATCCCGCTTGTACCAAGTGACACTTAGCACCTAATCTGATGGAAAAACACCCCCCAATGGAAAATCCATCCATAATTCAGCAAATCAGATTCTCTGACCTGGGTATATAGAATTTAGCATTAGCAACTGAAACAGTGAGATGAGAGTTGGTTGGGGGTGGCGGGGACACATTGAGAGGTACAGAACCAAAGTCAGGGCTGGACCCATTCAAGGAAAAGCTATGTCTAAGCAGAAGTTAAATGGAGCGGGGCAACCATGAGGAAGGTGGTAAATATGAAAAACACAATTAAGCACATAAGAGGAGAAAAGTAGAGTCAAGAGGCTAGTAGCTCAGCAAGAGAAAAGAGTGGATTCAGGTACTGATTTTGCAGTCACAGGGCCTCTCATGTCCTGGTTGTACTTTTGTCCCTGCCTCCAAAGGTTTCAGAGATGCCCTACTATCCTATCCTTTCAGCAAATTTTACTGAAAAGTCTGAATGGCTTCCTGTCTCTTAGAAACAAAAGGCCATGAGCATAATGCTTTTTTTAATAAGGAGGCAGGACATTGATTAAATTAATAAAAATACATGCCAAAAAGTCAAAGAATGAATTCAAAGCCACATGGGTGAGGGCTGGCAGAAGCAGAGAGCTGTCATGCAACCAGAGTTGGGTGAGGTTCACCAGAAAGCTCTCCCAAAATAAATGAACTGAAGCAAATTTGGAAAGAAAGAAGAAGGTGATGTGTGCAGTGAGAAAGGCATTTGGGAAAATATCCACAAAAGATAATAAAGATCAAACCACTGAAAGTGAGTTCAAAACCTAGCTAGTAAAATTGACTAATCTTTCAAAGAAATAAAAAATGTTAAACTAATTTTATTTCTAATGTAATATCTTCTAACCTAATGAAGATTTTTTAAATTATTGAATTACATTGAAACTCATTTTCTCCAATTGAATGAAAGCAGTTTGTTTTTACTAAGTTTGATGTTTTTAAGTCCAAAATCAAGTGTGTCCTTAGTGTCTACTCAGCAGCTATCAGCTTTCAGTGTGTCAAGTCTTTACATACTCAAGTTCTGCTTATGAAATTGACATAGGTTTCCTAGTCCATGGCTCAATTAGCAAAAAGAAGAACTGTTCTTATGATAAACATTCAACCAGTTTTAATGTTATGACTTAACAATTTAATTTGCTAATAGTTATCAAGTCTAACATTTATAAGTGTTAAAACACCTTGACATAAAAAGATATATATTATTTGTTTTACATTCCACTGTTGGCTTTGCCTCAAAAAAAAAGTATATGCATTTCATATTAGGAGGATGCAATGGATTATCGAAAAAACCATATGAGAGTCTTAGAGCCATGACCGTGTTTGACACAAGTGTTATATGTCACCAGCATGAACAGAGAGTTGACAATCAATCGATAATTACTAGCAAAGTAAGAACAAGTGATTCTAATGTGAAGGAAAGAAAATGAATGAGAACAGCTGTTGTATGGCAGAGTCTTCCCTTTGGAGTTACCAGAAAAAATCATAAAAGCCATAGTAAAGCCCAACTACAGCTGCCAATATCTTGCTACCATTTGCAGGGGTAGAGTTTGAACTTATTAAGTTAGGACTTCAGGCCATTCATTTGTTCCACAAATATTTACGGAGTTCCTATCATGTGCCAAGCTCTGAGTGTACACTAATGAGTAAGAGTCTCTCTTTGTGGAGATATGATCTAGTGAGGTATGGGACCTCTTACATAAAATTACTTCAATGTGACATCCCCAATCATGCCTCTGTGCCTTCTAATATACTGTCATTTCTCTACTGAGGACTGTCTTCCACACATAAACCACATACACAGTGTGCAAGGGCACACTGCATGCACAAGCATGCCTTCTTTGTTTAACTATTTCTAGTTCCTCATTCCTCTGTATAAATATTACCTACACTAGGAAGTTCATTCCTAATTCCCTTGCTTCTGATGTAAACGTTCCATCCTCTGTGCTCCTATATATCCTGTTAACGCCTCTATCAAAGCATGTATTGTAATGAATAATTGGTTACTATTACTACTTATTGTGAGCCTGCCCTATAAATGCAGAGACCTGGTTCTAGCACAATACTTGACACACAATAGGTGTCCTATAAATCTTCCTTAGATGGAAGAGCAAATGACCTATTGAGAAGCAGTGGTGGCTGATAAGACAAAAAAGGAAACAATCTTTGACATTGAAAACATTGGTTTTCGTTTTAAAATATTTTTATTTGTGAACAAGAAGAAAGGACTATTCCTCTCACATTGTCTTAGAAGCTTGGAAACAAATTATACTTAATACTTGAGACTCCTAAGAATGTTATAGCCTGTCCTTCACCAACTCAGCACACTGATTTAACAGAAGTCCAGGAGTACAGTTAGTATTCCTTGTACTGATCTAGCACATGGCAAGCGTGTGCACACACACACAAACACATGCTTATAGAGTACAAATCTCCTTAGGTGAATTCACTGGATGTATCAATGCACACAAGGTATCACACAACAGATGTTCTGAGGAATTAAAAATACATAAATAAATCTTCTAATTTCAGAGGGAAAAAAATCTATTTTAATAGTTTCACAAGTATGAAACTTTAGCAGATGGTGCTAAATAACTTATCACATCTCTGGGACCTGGCTTATGCCACATCATGTTGGGCCACAGCTGAACAGCCTGGCCTCCTGATTTAAATGCAACCCAAAGATATATTTGGCATTTCTATGACATTGAGTGAGAGGCTTTAATTCATGCCCAAGTTGCTATTACATAACCTGAACTACAAATGAGCTGAAGAAGTTATGTAGCATTCTGTCACTGTCATTAGTAAAAGTATTAGACCCAGCGCAGTGGCTCACGCTTATAATCCCAACACTCTGGGAGGCCAAGGCAAGAGGATCACTTGAGCCCAGAAGTTGAGGCTGTAGTTGGGCATGATCTTGTGACTACACTCCAGCCTGGGTGACAGAGCAAGACCCAACTGAAAAAGAAAAGAAGAGAAAAAGAAAAGAAAAAGAAGGAAGGCAGGAAGGCAGGAAAGCAAGAAGGCAGGGAGGCAGGAAGGGAGGCAGGCTGGCAGACAAAGTCCTAGTGTAGCAACTGTGAGAAGTAAGTTCTGCTTCTCCATCTTCATGGGCCGTTTGCAGACTTCAAGTAATTTGGATTTGAATCATGAGTCATGAGTGTGAAAGGGGCAGAGGAGACTGGGAATGTTTCTTTGTACAATTGAAAACTTACAGGGGAGAGTTCAAAGCTTACAAAGCCTCCAGCAAAACTTGAACAATGGGAAAAGGTGATGAGTTCTCTAATCCTGGGCTTCTCAGTCTTTGTTCCAAAGGATCTGAATAGGACTAAGGTACAGCTTGTGTCACACCCCAGAGTCTGACAACATCCAAACAAACTGATCTATACACTTTTCAATGGCCAAACCCACTAATCATGCACTTGCAAGTCAGGGCAATGTCAAATTGCTATAAAAATTCTACACACTTACTATTTCTGTACTTTTTTTACTACAGACAGATAACAAATAGTCCAATGCTAGTCTACAGGCCACGTTATTAGTGGCACTGGTCTGAAATTTTTGGGGTTTTTCTCCCTAATTTTAGGTTTACTACAAGGACCAAGCAAAGAAGTTGAAGGTGATTGGTGATGATTTGTTCATAGTTTATAGGCAATAGTCAGCTTATTGTACTTAGTCTAATGGATGAGAGCAAAAGACAATTAACAAGGGACTAGCTTGAGAAATAGACTGCTTAGAACACCTGAATGGGCAGTAAAGCAGACCTGCCTGTTTGCAGCAGCAGTGGCCATTTTTAAGGGTATTTATCTAGGAAATCATTGAGGAGGAAAAAACAAAAACATGCAGATCCAGTTGAGAAATCATCCTTACCAAGACGTGTGAAAGCTACAAAGATTACATCAGAAGTAAGAGGACATTTATCCTGTCTGCTGTTCGTTCCCTCTGTCTCTTTTTCTATGCTTTTAGTTTTCTAAATAAGAAGACATAAAGAATAATTACTTCATATGGTTTCGCTCTGTGTCCCCTACCCAAATCTCACCTTGAATTGCAATAATCCCCACATGTCAAGGGCGGGACCAGGTGGAGATAATTGAATCGTGGGGACAATTTTCCCCATGCTGTTCTCATGATAGTGAGTGAGTTCTCATTTGATCTTATGGTTTTATAAGAGGCTTCCTCCTTCACTCGGCACGCATTCTGTCTCCTACCGCCCTGTGAAGAGGCGCCTTCACCATGATTGTAAGTTTCCTGAGGCCTCACCAGCCATGAAGAACTGTCAGTCAATTAAACCTCTTTTCTTTATAAATATCCAAGACATTTGGATATTTCTTCATAGCAGCATGAGAACAGACTAATACATTACTAATTCATAGGACTTAAAGGAATATTTATGAAGAAAATAGATTTAAAGTGTTTTTTCCAGGCTATGCTGACTCCCCCCTAAAATACCTGGGATGACATAAAAAATGACAAAAGACAAAATTTTTTATATCTCTATGAACTAAAACTGGCAGCCTGCCACAAGAATCTATTGGGGATTTCTATTCAGTCCAACAATGGAGCTGGATTTTTAAAATTCAGAGCTTACTCAAGCTTCATCTGTTCAAATATAATATATTAGCCACTTAAGAATCTGAAGAAATAATAAGTAGGAGTTCCCAGCTGATTCTCTTTGTTCTTCCTCCGTTCTCTTGTCTCTGACTTCTAGACACACAGACCTGTGTGTCCTGCTACTACTGGGGTTTTGAGGCAGCTAAAATCCATCGGCTTTTCTCTCTACATTATCCTTCAACTATTTGGAGATCAATTAGAAGAGAAAAATAGGTGAACATTCTAGAAATGGATGTACAGAAAGCATTCCAGCCATTTGTTTTTGGAATTGTAGATTTCCAAGTACTCTGATCTATAACATAGAAGTTCCCAAAAGAAAGTTCATAGAAGAAAGGATATTTTAAAATATTTTGCAAATAAAGAATTTGGGGAAGAGATGCATTGCCTATCCCTGGATGTTCAAAATGCATGTAGTAATTTTGATATTCTGCCGGAAGTAATCATGTTTAAATTTTTCCCCAAGTAAAGTTCATAGAAGAAAGGATATTTTAGAAGATTTTGTGAACAAAGAATTTAGGGAAGAGATGCATAGCCTCTCCCTGGATGTTCAAAGTGCATGTAACAATTTTGTGATATTCTGTAGAAAGTAATCATGTTTAAATTTTTATCCATCATTGCCTAAGTTCTTTTGCCTGGAAAATAAGTTTCTCTCATAACAACTCTTAGTACCTTATATAACAAGCAATTTTTTTTTCAGAAAACACGTCAAGAAAAGCTTGTTGAGAGAATCAGAAAGTAAGGATAAGTCCTGTTCCCTTTTCTGTGCACAAAGCAGCCCTAGATGAATGTCTGGCTGATCCTGAGAGGTGGGCAAGAACTGTCCATCGAGTACTAATATAATCAAATTATCCTACAGTTTGAATCTGAGGAGAGAATTTGTCAAGTACCAGAACTGTCCATGAGGAAAGCCTAAGTCAATCCACACACTCTGCCTGATCACAAAGACTCATTTAAAAAAGAGACTTCTCTCTGTTCTTTTATGAATAAAGATAAAACAATTTAAAGTCTATAAATTAATGTCTAAATAGAGGAAAGAAACATCATCTAGAATACTCCATAGAAGATCATTTTCTAGAAATAATTCTGAGAGCCAATGTTTTATTTTTTATTTTACACTTTAAGTTCATACATATGTAGAACATGCAGGTTTGTTACATAGGTATACGTGTGCCATGGTGGTTTGCTGCACCCATCAACCTGTCATCTAGGTTTTAGTCCCTATATGCATTAGGTATTTGTCCTAATGCTTTCCCTCCCCTTGCCCCCTCACCCCCACAACAGGCCCTAGTGTGTGATGCTCCCTCTCCCTGTGTTCATGTGTTCTCATTATTCAACTCCCACTTATGAGTGAGAACATGCAGTGTTTGGTTTTCTGTTCCTGTATTAGTTTGCTGAGAATGATGGTTTCCAGCCTCATCCATGTTCCTGCAAAGGACATAAACCCATCTTTTTTGTGACTGCATAGTATTCCATGGTGTATATGTGCCACATTTTCTTTATCCAGTCTATCATTGATGGGCATTGATTTGGTTGGTTCCAAGTCTTTGCTATTGTGAATAGTGCTGTAATAAACATATGTGTGCATGTGTCTTTACAGTAAAATGATTTATAATCCTTTGGGTATATACCCAGTAGTGGGATTGCTGGGTCAAATAGTATTTCTGGTTCTAGATCCTTGAGGAATCACCACACTGTCTTCCACAGTGGTTGAACTAATTTACACTCCCACCAACAGTGTAAAAGCATTCCTATTTCTCCACACCCTCTCCAGCATCTATTGTTTCTTGACTTTTTAATGATCATCATTCTAACTGGCATGAGATGGTATCTCATTGTGGTTTTGATTTGCATTTCTCTAAAGACTGGTGATGATGAGCTTTTTTTCATATGTTTGTTGGCTGCATAAATGTCTTCTTTTGAGAAGTGTCTGTTCATATCCTTCACCCACTTTTTGATTTTTTTTTTTTTTTTTTTTTTGGTAAATTTGTTTAAGTTCCTGCAGATTCTGGATATTGACCCTTTATCAGATGGATAGATTGCAAAAATTTTCTCCCATTCTGTAGGTTGCCTGTTCACTCTGATGATAGTTTCTTTTGCTGTGCAGAAGCTCTTTAGTTTAATTAGATTCCATTTGTCAATTCTGGCTTTTGTTACAATTGCTTTTGATGTTCTAATCATGAAGTCTTTGCCCATGCCTATGTCCTGAATGGTATTGCCTAGGTTTTCTTCTAGGGTTTTTATGGTTTTAGGTTTTAGGTTTAAGTCTTTAATCTGTTTTGAGTTAATTTTTGTAAAAGGTGTAAGGAAGGGGTCCAGTTTCAGTTTTCTGCATATGGCTGGTCAGCTTTCCCAACACCATTTATTAAATAGGGAATCCTTTCCTCATTGTTTGTTTTTGTTGGAGTTGTTGAAGATCAGATGGTTGCAGATATGTGGTGTGATTTCTGAGGCCTCTGTTCTGTTCCATTGGTCTATATATCTGTTTTGGTACAAGCGCCATGCTGTTTGGGTTACTGTAGCCTTGTAGTATAGTTTGAAGTTAGGTAGCATGATGCCTCTAGCTGTGTTCTTTTTGCTTAGGATTGTCTTGGCTATAAGTGCTCTTTTTATTTCCATATGAAATTTAAAGTACTTTTTCTAGTTCTGTGAAGAAAGTCATTCATAGCTTGATGGGAATAGCATTGAATCTATATGTTACTTGGGGCAGTATGGCCATTTTTCATGATATTGATTCTTCCCATCCATGAGCATGGAATATTTTTCCATTGGTTGTGACCTCTCTTATTTCCTTGAGCAGTGGTTTGTAGTTCTCCTTGAAGAGGTTCTTCATGTCCCTTGTAAGTTGTATTCCTGGGTATTTTCTTTTCTTTGTAGCAATTGTCAATGGGAGTTCACTCATGATTTGACTCTATTATTGGTGTACAGGAATGCTTGTGATTTTTGCATATTGATTTTGTATCCTTAGATTTTGCTGAAGTTGCTTATCAGCTTAAGGAGTTTTGGGGCTGAGATGATAGGGTTTTCTAAATATACAATTATATCATCTGCAAACAGAGACAATTTGACTTCCTATCTGAATACCCTTTATTCTTTTCCCTTGCCTGATTCCCCTAGCCAGAACTTCCAATACTATGTTGAATAGGAGTGGTGAGAGAGGGCATACATGTCTTGTGCTGGTTTTCAAAGGGAATGCTTCCAGCTTTTGCTCATCCAGTATGATATTGGTATGGGTTTGTCATAAACAGCTCCTATTATTTTGAGATACGTTCCATCAATAGCTAGTTTATTGAGAGTTTTTAGTTTTGGCCTTTGGATGGGATTTTTGTGTGGTCATCCTTTTTGTTTATGTTGATGTTATTGCTTTCTGTTTATTAGTTTTCCTTCTAACAGTCAGGGCCCTCTTCTGCAGGTCTGCTTGAGTTTCCTGGAGGTCCACTCCAGACGCTGTTTGCCTGGATATCACCAGCAGAGGCTGCAGAACAGCAAAGATTGCTGCCTGCTCCTTCCTGTGGAAGCTTCATCCCAGAGGGACACCCACCTGATGCCAGCTGGAGCTCCTGTATGAGGTGTCTGTGAACCCCTGCTTAGAGGCGTTTTCCAGTCAGGAGGCATGCGGGTCAGGGACCCACTTGAGGAGGCAGTATGTCCCTTAGCAGAGCTTGAGTACGGTGCTGAGAGATATTCTGCTCTCTTTGGAGTCAGCAGACAGGAACGTTTAAGTCTGCTGAAGCTGTACCCACAGCCGCCCCTTCCCCAAAGTGCTCTGTCCCAGGGAGATGGTAGTTTTATCTATAAGCCGCTGACTGGGACTGCAGCCTTTCTTTCAGAGATGCCCTGACCAGTAAGGAGGAATCTAGAGAGGCAGTCTGGCAACAGCCGCTTTGCCGCGCTGCGGTGAGTTACCCCAAGTCCGAACTTTCTGGCGGCTTCCTTAACACCGTGAGGGGAAAACCACCTAATCAAGCCTCACTAATGGTGGATGCCCCTCCCCACACCAAGCTCGATCGTCCCAGGTCAACTTCAGACTGCTGTGCTGGCAGTGAGAATTTCAAGCCAGTGATTCTTAGCTTGCTGGGCTCCATGGGAGTGGGACCTGCTGAGCAAGACCACTTGACTCCCTGGCTTCAGCCCTCTTTCCAGCAGAGTGAACAGTTCTGTCTTGCTGGGGTTCCAGGTGCCACTGGGGTATGAAAAAAATTCCTGCAACTAGCTCAGTGTCTGCCCAAATAGCTGCCTAGTTTTGTGCTTGAATCCCAGGGCTCTGGTCATGTAGGCACACAAGATAATCTCCTGGTCTGTGGGTTGCCAAAACCATGGGAAATGCATAGTATCTAGGCTGGATAGCACAGTCCCTCATGGCTTCCCTTGGCTAGGGGAGGGAGTTCCCCAGTCCCTTGAACCTCTCAGGTGAGATGACACCCCATCCTGCTTCTGCTCACCCCCTATGGGCTGCACCCACTGTCTAACCAGTACCAGTGAGATGAACCAGGTACCTCAGTTGCAAATGCAGAAGTCACCTGCCTTCTGCATTGGTCTCTCTGGGAGCTGCAGACCGGAGCTGTTCCTATTCAGCCATCTTGGCTGTCTCTCAAGCTAGTGTCTTAAATTGTAAAATTTCAGTGAAATACACAATTGACATCAAATGACAATATAAAATTTACAGTCTAAATATATTTAATAGACCTAAAATAAAACACTCCAGTGTTAACCAAACATAGGATTACATTCTTTTTTGTGTTTGATTTTTTATGTTGTTGTTGTTGTTGTTGTTTGCACAACACAGTCTTGCTCTGTCACTTAGGCTGGAGTGCTGTAGCACCTTCATAGCTCACTGCTGCCTCAAATTCCTGGGCTCAATCAATCCTTTTCCACCTTTTCATCCAAGCTCAGAAATCTTTCTCAAATGCCCTTAAGATCACACTCACTCCCCAACCTGGATAATAACCAATTTAATGCTTCAAATAATCTTGCTCTGTCTTTTGACCAGGACTTCAACTTCCACTTTAAAACCTGAATTTGACACCTTTTTGTTTTCTTTAGTGGAGTTAATTAGGGAATAATTTTAGGCAAGAGAAATTCCTTAAAACATACAGTGATTATATACGTAGCAAATGGTAAACATTTACAGAAGACAATGAAATGAAATGTTATACTGCCCACTTGTAGGAATAGTTTTAAGCATCTTGCAGACAAATGAAATTGATTGAACTTTTACAAAAGTCTCATGTGATTAACACCTTCAAGAGTAGTGCCATCTTCAGAGAAGCCAGAGTCACAAAGCTCAGAGATTCTCCCTGGGCATTAGGAAGATACCTCTAAATTTAACCCAAAGCTTGCATGGAGTCATCAGAGATCTGCACTTTCTTTCAAAAGAAATCAGTCAAATTATTTGGGACTCTGGTGAGATATGAATGTGGAGGAGACAAGTATTTTTCTTTCATTTTTCATCTCATCATGAAATGAACATTCAATGCTATATATTCCCTCCCACTAATAAAGGCTAAAAGTTTAACCAGAAAGATCTAATCACACATTTAATTTAATAATGTACTTTATGGATATTTCAGACCCGACCTCAACTAAAATTTCTTCTTTTGTATTTTTGTGATGGTTAATTTTATGTGTCAGCTTAACAAGGCTAAAGGATACCCAGATAGCAGGCAAAACATTATTTCAGGGTGTGTCTGTGAAAGTGTTTCCAGAAAAGATGAGCGTTTGAATCAATAGGCTGAGGAAGGATGCCTTCACCAATGCAGATGAGCATCAGAAAGTCCTTTGAGGGCCCTTTTAAGAAGAAAAAGACTGAGGAAGGATGAATTCACCTCTCTGCTTAAGCTGGGACTTCCATCTTCTCCTGCCCTCAGGCACCAGTGTTTCAGGTTCTCAGGCCTTCAGACTTGGACAGAGACTTACACTACTGCCCTCTCTGTCCCCACCACATTCTCAGGCCTTTGGAATCAGTCTGAGACTTACACACTTGGCTTTCCTGGTTCTCAGGCCCTTGGAGTTGGACTAAATTACACCACTGGCTTTCCTGGTTCTCCAGCTGGCAGATGGCATATCATGGAACTTCTAGGCCTCCATAATCACATAGGCCACATTCTATCGAAGATTTTTTTGTTCTGTTTCTCCAGAGAACTGTGATTAATACAAACATATAGTCCTTTTTCTGTGTAGTAATAGGTATGTATTCTTTCACCTTCCCAGTACCCTTCCCTTTTCTGGCACAGCCCCACCCATTCCTATTTCCATCTTCTTTTAGGACATATTCTTCCCTCATACCACTACATGGTTCCCCAAACAACTGTCAATCACAAGAGCCCATCCACTGGTCAGAGAGGCTGCATGTGACCTGAGCTGGACCTTCCTGAGCATCTGCAAAATGGGACTTACAAAAAAGGGACAATCCTTCTCTGGTATCAAGGCTTAGGATCTGAGTCTGAGGAGGAGGTGACCTTGTGGAGAAGGTCTGTAGGAAAACATGTTGAAAAGAAGTGAAAGTAAAAAGAGAGAGAGGCTTGAAGGCATCTAAGTCTCTGTTTCCAGTGATCCTAGAGGCCCAGTTCTATCTTTTGTTCTTCCCTTTTGCCTGCACTAAAAGGAGGCATTTGAGGTTGCATTTCTGTTACTTGTATGAAAAGAGTCCTATTTAATATAGATTCCCTCATTCTTCCTTTCATTAAGGTAAGACTACGAAGAGGAAATCCCAGCCCAATTCATTTTTCATTTGATTAGCAAATCTGGACCAAGAAAATGTTTAGTTCTAAGAGAATCTGAACCATTGGCCAATTGGTGGTGAGAGCTTCCATCACATCAGATCTTCCATCCAGGCAGATCTTCACATGCAAAAGCTCTCCTTTGCTCTTCTGGCTCCTGAATACAGATGAGCTCACCCACGTGATCTCACTTCAGAGAGCATTCAGATGAAAGGAAGTGTGGTGTCAGTGAGTCAAGGGCAGAGGCGAGACGCCCGCCTCTCAAGTCAAGTTTCCAGGCAGAGAAAACCAAAGAGGGGGGCCAGGTGCAGTGGCTCACGTCAGTAATCACAGCAATTTGGGGGGCTGAGGTGAAAGGATCACTTGAGCCCAAGTAGTTTGAGACCAGCCTGGGCAACATAGTGAGACCCCATCTCTACAAAAAAAAAAAAAAAAAAAAAAAAAAAAGGGAAAGATTCTAAAACCAGCTCACACTTCAGGCTGGTAACCCATGCTTTTGCTCCCTGTGGAAGATCAGCCTTGAGGCCCTGAAGCTGATTCCACAAACAGCTCAGCTGCTCCCCTACAGTGCTCATCGCTTTATGCTACAATAACAGCCACTCCTTTCTCTGGTTTGGGTCCAACAGTCCTTCCCTTCTCCTCTAATACCAACCTCTCTGTAGTGAGCTCATGTCCTCCTCCTCTCTTCCTCTCCCTCTGACTCATGGTACTCAAAGCTTTAAGAAATAAAAACCTGTTGGACCAGCCAGACTGGAATCGTCAACTTCAAATGGGCCAGCCCTTCCGTGAAAGGGAATCTCACTTTCATTGTTAGCACTAAGACTCTGAATTACTTAACCTGGTCATGAAAAGCCCCAAACTCGATTCTTTCTTTCACCAGTAAGAACAATAGTTGTTAAATTTCTTTAAAATGAAAAGAAAATGTGCCTTTAGTAAAACAAAATTACCCTGGTATTTCCACATCTCAAAAGTGACATCATCCATGTAGTTTTAAAACTGAGCAATGAGGTGATTCCTTCTTCCCTGTAGTGTTTTTAAACATAGTTTTGTTTTGTTTTTTGACTTTGGCTGTGACACAAAATATTTTAAGGGAGCCAGATTCAGAAATATAAGAGCATCAACAGAAGGAATTTAAACACAGTCATCTTGAAACGTGAGGCACCAAGCAGAAAACCTGTATATTTTAATTTTTCAATATATATTTACAGAATTTATCATAACGTGGTTTTCCAGTGGAGAAATAAGAATCAGAAATAAAAATGTGTTACCAAATATTTGGGGTGTAAAGGAGTCACTGTTGTCCAAACTGAAAAACAATTTGCTAGATCTCTAATCTCTCAGAATTTTTAAATAAAAACCTGGATTTTTAATCACTTTTGCTGAAAAATAAAATCTTTATCTTAGGTATCAGTGCAAATAAAAGCATTTTCAGGGGGATGGAGGGGCTGTCTCTCTCCTCTCTAAGCAGGACCTTTAAAATCAAGTTGATATGTTACTACCTTGCCCTCCCAGACCAATGATGATTTCGTCAAACAACTCTTGACAGACTGAGGTCAAGTTCATTTTGCTTCTGACCCAGCGGTGATGTTCCTGTGAGGTCTTGGTACATATAGTTCTTACGATAAATATCCTTAGATTTGTGCAGGAAAGCAGAGGAAAAGAATCTGTTGAGGAAAAAATTCTGGATTTGGATTTGAACCTGCTTCTGCACTCATCATCAGGCAGTCTATAAAACAAGGTGTAATCAAATAAATTGAGCATAGCAATATTTTTTCAGCATTATTGTCCTAACTGGCCAGCGATCTTTTTGGATGGTTTTAAGTGGTTTGGCTGATGTTTTCTGTAGAGTAGTTATCCATGAAGAGATGATTAGCTTTCAATTACAAGTAACGAATACTCACTTGGGTTTCTTTGCCCCACCCGCTTTTCCTCCCCCATATTCAACCTCTGGGATAACGAACTCTCTATAAACTATCCCATTACTCAACTAAAAAAATCATTACAGGGAAATGCAATCATATGGCTAGCTCTGTTGGTATCTGGTGAGTTCTTGGGAAAATCATTTCCAGTAAATATTATCAAAAATGCCCTAGCATAAAGTGTGTAATTGGATTGTTTGTAACGCACAGGACAAATGCTTGAAGGTATGGATACCCCATTCCCCATAATGTGGTTATTTTACATTGTGTGCCTGTATCAAAACACCTTATGTACCCCATAAATATATATACCTACTATGTGTCCGTAAAAATTTTTAAAAATTGAAAAAAATATTCCTGGCTAACCCGGTGAAACCCCGTCTCTACTAAAAAATACAAAAAAATAGCCGGGCCAGATGGCGGGTGCCTGTAGTCCCAGCTGCTCGGGAGGCTGAGGCAGGAGAATGGCGTGGACCCGGGAGGCGGAGCTTGCAGTGAGCTGAGATCCGGCCACTGCACTCCAGCCTGGGAGACAGCGAGACTCCGTCTCAAAAAAAAAAAAAAAAAAAAAAAAAATTGAAAAAAATTGAAAAAAATTAAAGAACAAAAAACATCAGACAATTTAAAAAGAAAATTTTTAAAAAAGAAAGAAAGAAAGAAAGAAAAGAAAATTCCCTGGCAACTTCCAGCCAAAGAAAGATCTAGGAAAAGTTATGGTTTACTACATATTTAAGCTCCAAAATAAAGATGTAGAAATGTAATGTTTAGCCAACCCACTGAGGGTTAGGTCTTCCTGTATTTTGGAATGAGAGAGCCTAGGCACAGTGGCTGTAATCTCAACACTTTGGGAGGCCGAGGCAGGAGGATCGTTTGAGCCCAGGAGTCCGAGACCATCCTGGACAACATGATGAGATCTCATCTCCACAAAAAAATCTCTTTAAAACTTAGCTGGGCGTGATGGCACTTGTCTGTGGTCCCAGACACTCAGAGGCTGAGGTGGGAGGATGACTTGAGCCCAGTAAGTCAAGGCTGCAGTGATCAGTGTTCATACCACTGCACTCCCGCCTGGGTGACAGAGTGAGACCTTGTCTCAAAAGATAAATAAATCAATAAATGAGAGGCAGTGAGTTCTTTAATCATCTTTACATCTTACTTTAAACTTCACTGGTATGGCCCTTTCTGAGACTGATTCACTTCTGATAATGTTTGTTGTAAAGAAAAGGCAAGGAAAATCAAAATTGAGATTAAGACACGTTAATGAACTGAAGTAGGTTTGCACAGCTAGGCAGTGACAGAGAAGGGATTTTAAACCCAAGTCTTTTTGATCCCAGAAACCACATGTGATTTTACTACTTTGCCTCTTACAAGTTAATGTGGATCTGATGCATACACAAGATCTCCAAATGGTTTTTAGCCCCTTTGATTTTTTTAAGGATAGTGAGCATTTCTGTAGGCACTGCTGAGTGTTTTCATCAAGGACACAGCACAATCCATCAAGAGAATCCAAGCAAATGAATTTCCAATCTGTCTTGGGTCATTCAGTTCTCTACTCTCCCTGTCAATCTAAAGCCGCAAAATATGATCATTCTTTCTATTTGCCTCTGGAATGTGTTTTTTGTATTTTGAAAATGAGTGCTTCTCATGTTCCAGTAATTCACACCAACTCAAATGTTTTAAATGAAGCCAGACTGTGAAGGAATTTGAGAGGAAGTAGAAAACTGCCAATGATTGCTCCCAACTCATCCCTGCTCACTCCATTCCATGCACAGCTGGCCTGAACATAAAGCACCATCCCAAATTTAGTATAAAATTCATTCTAAAGACTCTTTAATGTCATATCATCATCTAGCTGGATAACAATATGGGCTTTTAATTTCCTCTTCTAAAATTTTACACTATCCAAAAATTAAATCAAAATGTTTCTTCAGAATCTCCTGGTCTCTTTTTTAATTTGATGAAGCTAGCAGCTTGCATCCACTTACCAAAGTGACAAAAACAAGATGGAAAATGAATCTAACTGCTATTTATATACAGCATCACAACATGAGCTGTGTTTTCTAAGTCGGCTGAAAGGGGTGCAATCTTGTTGAGCACGGCCAGCTGCTTTCAAATTTCTTGATAAAAGTTTTCTTTAGGTGATTATCTGTCTTTTGAAGAGAAGGAGCACACTTCAATGCCAATATAGTGTTAACTTAAAATATTTACATGTAACACTCCAAGAGGTTATAACAGTTAACAAAGGAACACTACTCAACAATAAAAGGAGCTAACTACCGATATGCACAATAGCATGGAAGAATCTCACAGACATTAAGTTGATGAAAGACATGGACTGGGGCCTGAAAGGGATGGGACTGGGGGAAGGGCGAGCATCAGAAAGAATATCTAATGCATGCGGGGCTTAATACCTAACTGATGGGTTGATCTGTGCGTCAAACCACCATGGCACACATTTACCTATGTAACAAACCTGCACATCCTGCACATGTACCCCTGAACTTAAAATAAAAATTGAAGATGTAAAAAAAAGTTGAATGAAAGAAGTCAGACACCAAAGAACATATACAGCATGATTCCATTTAAATGAGCTCTTTCAAAGAACTCAAAACTGGTTAACTGGTTATCACAGTGTGGAGGCTAGGAGGGATATTTTCAGAAAGGGATTGAAGGAAGCTTTGGTGCTGGAAGTGTTTGGCATCTCTATCTGAGTCCTGGTTACATGAAATATATATAACATATATTATATATATCATTTATATATACATAAAGTCATTGAACTATGTACTTTAGATCGGCGCTCCTTAAGGCCTTTACTCAATGTCCTTTATATATACACTTGAATAAAAATATTTTCTAAAAAGTTCAGCCTAGTCATATATCAGAAAAAAAGATGAAATGACTCATGCATTGAACTTTACTGACAACTTGGTTTTTTTGTGGTACAGAAACTTCTTTAAATGATGCTTACAGACCTGTAATTCCTTATCTGCAGTTATGAAATCCACAAACAAAAAGCTTGAAAATCAAGAGTTTTCCAACGGACATGAGATTATTTAATATATTTACTTATTCCACTTCTACCTAGTACAAATATTCACATGTCTCACTATGGAAATATTAATCTTTAATTCTTGGGTATTGTTCATACCCCCATAGTGGAACTACATAACATATAGTACATATACATTATTATCCTTGTGACATTCAAAAGTGTTCCAAATTTCCAAATGCATCTAGTCCCAATGGGTTAAGATAAGGATATTGTAAAACTTTATTATTTGAAGGTGCATTTGAAAAAGTCTAACTAGTATCCTAGCCCTGTGACTTCACAAATATTGCTTAAGATGAAGTTAAATCTATTTAAATAAACTGTGCTGAGTTATCAAAAAATATTTTAAGTAAATAGTAAGGTGGTTCACAGCCTAAACTGGAAAAGTGGCACAGGAATAATTAAAGTTTAAGAAACATCCTTCTAGCATGTTCAAAAAGATTTCAACATGTGCATACAAAGGGCCCAGTCACCTACATAAGACAGAGGGAGAGGGCAATGACTTCACTGCATTTTTCCCAGCACCAAACATGACCTTGTAGAGGGTATTATTAAACAAAGGCTTGCTGAGTTGAATTGAATCTCCAACATCCTGCATCCTTTGACCTCTGTTACACACCATTTCTGAAAGGAAAAGTGAACTTTTTTAAAAAAATAAAGTTTAAGACCTTTGGGAAATAGCCTTTTGGTTTCATTTAGCTGATTGTAAGAAAAAACAGAATTACATCTTGGTTTTTACCTTTTAACTTTAGGGTATGTCTCTATTTGATGCTCTCAAACAGTCAGATAAATCGCTAAGTCCCTACTGTTCATTCTGTTCATACAAGAACAAAAATCTTACGAACAACCCACATGAAATTCATCACTGACTCAGGCTTGCTCTGGGAAAAGGTTTTCTTTTTTCGTGCTGACTCTACATTGCAGCATAACTTTCGAACTACTGCTTTCCTATTTATTCCCTTTATTTTCTTATGTATTCCCCCAAGGAAAGGAACTCATTGTCTGTATTCTGCCCAAATATATTCTGGAAGCACTTGAAGTGTTTGCCTCATGCCTCTGTATCAGTTTCAGGGTGATCATAAATCAACAGTCTGTGGACCAAGGTGCTCAGACCAAAAACATGCCTTTGAAAAACACATAGCATCACTTTCCACAAGCAGCTGCAGCCTCTTATTAATGGCTCAGGAGTCTTTCACACCTCCTTTTAAATCCAGTGCATTCGAAGTAATAAAACAGGGAGCAGTTTATAGACAGGAAATATTAAAATATTTAATTGCTTTTTTTTTCTTGGCACAAGACGGACAGCCTCAAGCTTTCTATAACACATGAATAAGGGACACCTGCCCATGCTTGAATGGACATGAAACAGAGAATTGCTAAATTGGATACATCTGTGACTA
The DNA here is from genome assembly GCF_043159975.1 of Macaca nemestrina. Classification (NCBI taxonomy): domain Eukaryota; kingdom Metazoa; phylum Chordata; class Mammalia; order Primates; family Cercopithecidae; genus Macaca; species Macaca nemestrina. The sequence continues at coordinate 44,007,905 of NC_092134.1, read as the reverse complement.
AACCTCTGCTTTTAAACCCATATCAAGCCCATTTCTTTTTATTAGTTCTAACCATTTCCCTCCAATTACCTTTCATTTTCTTCTTCTTTCTCCTTGTCCAGGTTACAACGAAACACAAAAGAATAAATTGATATCATGCCCAACATGATCCCCTAATCTATCCCAACAGAAACGGCACACAACTTGAACCTTGAATATTATTCCCATTGTCCAGTTTTATAACCTAGACCATTAAACCCTTCTCAGACTCTAAACGTTAAGAATACTAATGGAATCACTAAATTTTTTCACAAGCCTCTGTATATGGCAGAGAAAGGCAGCCTGTTGTCAAGTCCGAGCTCTGCCAATTGCTACTTGAATGACTTTAGGCTTGTAACTTTGTTTTTCTGAGCTTCAGTTTCATCCTCTGTAAAATGGAGATAGCCAGTAGTGGCCCTCACATAAGGTGGTTTTGAGCACTAAATGAGACATCAGTTGTTAAGTGTTCGTATGGTATTTGGCACTCTGTGAGGCCTCAGTGTCAGTTGTCCTTTTATTATGATCCAATCCAAAACCAATTGTTCATAAAGCAAAAGGAGATATGACAAACATCCGTCTATAAACAACTAAAAGTAATATGAGTCTCTTCCTAATATTTGTATTGGCTTTTTTATTGCTACATAACACATTTCCACAAACTTATTGTTTAAACAACACCCATTGATTAACTCACAGTTATGCAGTCGGAAGTCTAGCATGACATGACTGGGTTCTCTTCTCAGGGTAACACCAGCAGAAATCAAAATGTCAACAGGGCTGAGTCATTACCTAAAGACTCTGAGAAGTGACCTGCTTCCATACTCATGTGGTTATTGGTTGAATTCATTTCCTGTGGCTGTAGTACTGAGGTCCCTATTTCTTTGCTGGCTGGCCCCAAGGGGTCTCTCTCAGCTCTTAGAGACCACTCTCAGTCCTTTCCCATGTGAATCCCTCCACCTTCAAAGTCAACAAAAGAGACTTTCGTTCATATTGAACCCCTCTAATGCCTCAACTCTCTCCCACTTCTGCTATCATCCAGAAGAAAACTCTGCTTTTAAAGAGGTCAGGTTCTCAGGTTAGTCCAGCCAAGATAATCTCCTTATTTTAAAGTAAATTGATTAATAAACTTAATTTCATCTGCAAAAATCTCTCTTGCCACATAACATAATCATGGAGTAACACCCAAGAGCGTAGATTATGGGAGCTGTCTTAGAATTCTAGTGACAATAAAATTTTAATACTGAGGGTCAGGACGAAAAAACATAAATCATACTGTAAGGCAGAGCCAGGAAGAATTTTGGCAACCTCCTAACAACTCTTTCTAGTCTCAATTCTTGCTGCCTTCAAATTCAATCTTCATAGAACTGTCTGTATTAAACATCTAAAGTGTATGTTGAAAGCTCCTTATTGCCTACAAGATCAAGTTTAAATGTCTTAAACTGATCCACAAACCCTCCATGGTTTGACTGGTCTCTCAAGCCTCTTGCCAATTCCATACTCGTGCTTTATGCCTCAGAAACACTGAACTGCATACAGTTTCCCTCACTCACCATGATGTTTCTCACCTCTGTGCCTTTATTCAAGCTGTGCTCTCCACCGGGGACACCCTCTGTGTTCTCACTACCTCTTTATCCAGGTAACTCCTATTCATCCTTCAATTTTGCTTAAGTGTCACTTCATTTACTCATTCATTTCTCCAAAAAAATAACTATCAAACATCCACTCTATGCCAGAGACTAGGATGTCGTTATACATGCCCCAGTCTCTGCTTTCAGAGAGCATGCACTGTAGTTTGGGGCGTAGGTAATTCAACAAATGATCACAGTCCAGTGAAAAGTATAGTGACTGGAGGGGACCTGGAGCACCTACAACAAGGCACTTAGCTGAAGTCAGATATTTTCCGGAAGAAGTGACATCTAAGCCAAGACCCAAAGCATGAGTAGGAATGGTCAAGTAAATGGGAGGAGAAGGGAAGTTTCCAGACAAGGGAATAGCATCATAACACATAAAAACATTCTGTACCAGAAAGAACATAGGTTTTTGTTTTTGTTTTTGTTTTTTTGTTTTGAGACAGAGTCTCACTCTCACCCAGGCTGGAGTTCAGTGGCGCTATTTCAGTTCACTGCAACCTCCACCTCCTGGGGTTAAATGATTCTCCTGCCTCAGCCTCCCTATTAGCTGGGATTACAGGCACCTGCCACCACGCCCAGCTAATTTTTGTGTTTGTTGATAGAGAGGGGGTTTCACCATGTTGGCCAGGCTGGTCTCAAACTCCCAACCTCAAGAGATCTGCCTCGGCCTCCCAAACTGCTGGGATTACAGGCATGAGACACCGCGCATGAGACACACTGGCCAGAATGCAGGTTTTTTAAGAGAGTCAAAACAGCTCAACCTGACTGGTGTATGGATTGTTGGAGAGAGTACAGGAGATTTCCCTTGGGCAATGTGGAGTCAGTGAAAAGTTTAAGGTTAGATTTCTGTTTTAGAGGCAGCTCCCCTAACTGGCCTGCAGATAATAGATTGGAGGAGGGACTGAGAGGAAGAGAAGAAACCAGCAGAGAGGTCCAGGGCAGTCATCCAAAGCAGAAAGGAGAGTGACTGGTTTTATATAGGGGCAACAGAGATTGAGAGAGATGGACAGATTTGAGAGAAAACTCCACCTACAAGAACTTGGTGATGAATCAGATGTTAAGGATGAGGGAAGGTGATGTCCACGTTTCTAGCTTGGGCAACAGGATGGATGCCAGTGTCTGTCACTGACAGTGAGAACATGGGTGGAGAAGCGGTTTTGTGGGGGAAGATAATTGTCGCCACATGGCTTCTGGGATAGCCAGTAATTTACAGAGGCTATTTCAATTCTTTCTAGCCCACCTGTATGATTCAACTACATTAAGCAAGAAAAGAGGCCCATTTGTTGAGTGTAGGAGCAAGAAGGGAGAATTTAGAAATGGTACCAGTCACTTCTTCCCCTAATTATCCACCTCTTGGCCCAAGGTAGAAGATTCTCATCATACGGGACTTCTTACTCAGTCTCAGTGAGGACAGTGGAGAATGATGGTGATGACCATTCATATTTGCTCCTTTCTCTGACAACTGAGCTCTTCCCCCAGATATCTGCCTGGCTCCCTTCCTTCTTGGCTTCATTCAGGTCTCTGCTTAAACCTCATCTGATTAAAGGGGACTTATCGACCACCCTTTATAAAGAGAAAAGTCTTTCTCCCACACCCCAGCACTTACTCCCTCATTTGCTTTATTTTTCTCATAGTGCTTTTCACCACCTCACAGAATGTGTGTGTGTGTGTGTGTGTGTGTGTGTGTGTGTGTGTGTGTGTGTTTAGGTGTGTAGGGGTGTGTGTGTGTGTGTGTTTCTGCTTTAAAAGAATATAAGTTCCACCAAGGGCAAGGACTTTATTCACTACTGAATCTCCATCTCTAAAACAGTATTTGGCACATAGTCAGCACCAGTAAATATTTATTGAGTGGATAAATGCAGGAATAAAGTCTGATGCTCAGAAGATTGATCTTGACTGAAGAAAATTATGTAGAAATCATCAGGATAAAAATGGTATTACAACCATAACATACAAGCTTTCTCAGGAAGAAAATACAGAGTTTCAAGAGATCTCTGGGCAATTCCAACATTTACCAATCCTTAAATGATGAGTTGTAAAGGAAGAGCCTGCAAAACAATGAGAAGGCAGAGGCAGGGAAGGAGAGGGAGAACCAGAAAAGTAGGGGAGTCAGAGGAACCGAGGGAGGAAGGTGAGCTTGCAGAAGGTGTCAACAGCGGCAAATACAACCAAGAAGACAAATAAGAAAAAGGCTAGAAAGCTTCCGTTGTATTTAACAACCAAGATGCCATTATTGACCTGGGTTGAGAGCAATTTGAGGGAGAGGTCAGGATGAGGGCCAGATTTTAGTGGACTTGGGATTGAAAGGCAAGAGAGAAAGGATAAAAAAAGAAGTAGATGAGGGAGGTAGCTGGAGGGATGCAGGGCTAAGAAGAGTGATTTTTCTCAAGATGGTGGAGACCTGAACAAATTTAAAGATTGGTGATAATGACACAGTAAAGAGGAAGAGGTTTAAGATAAGAGAGAGCAAAAAGATAATCAACACCGGGAGATCTCTAAAGTACAGGAAGGGAGGTTTCCTTCTTCGGGAAGCCTCCTCTGACCTCTGCCTACCCCTCCTCCTCTCCATCCTCCATATTGCAGAGCTGGTGTCAAGTGTGCTTAGGTCTATTGCTGTGCTTATCCAGAGTAATTGTAACTTGGTTTATGTTACTGTCATGTTACTAGGTTATGAGCTTAATTAGGGAAGGGATGACTTCAGATTCACCTTTTTATCCCTAAGAACCAGCACAAAATCTGGTACATAAAAAATAATAAATATTTAATGAATGAATGGATGGCTGAATGAAGCAATAGACAAGCAGACACATAGACAGACAGACTCAATAAATATATATATAATGCCTACTGTGTGCCCTTGCTCTAAGCTCTGATAATTGACCAGTGCACAAAACGAAACCCATGAACAAGTGAATTGAGGAAAGGACATGAAATTGTGGAAGAAAAAATAAAAACAGTCCTATGAAACATCATGAACCAGCACTTCATAAATTCAAGAATGTTGAGGTTTTAGAAGGGACACCATGCTTCTTCACAGCCAATTTCTTTCATGTGGGAAAGGAGGATTTGCTTACCATTTGTAAAGATTGAGTATAGCCTTGTTCCCTCATTTCCTGTTTCTCATGATACTTGTAATCTATGAATCACTTGCTTGAATTTGCCTTTCTCCATAAGCTCTCACAGGTGGGTTGCACTGGTTTGCCAGCTTTTTACCAAGAAAGACATAGATCCGGCCGGGCGCGGTGGCTCAAGCCTGTAATCCCAGCACTTTGGGAGGCCGAGACGGGCGGATCACGAGGTCAGGAGATCGAGACCATCCTGGCTAACACCGTGAAACCCCGTCTCTACTAAAAAATACAAAAAACTAGCCGGGCGAGGTGGCGGGCGCCTGTAGTCCCAGCTACTCGGGAGGCTGAGGCAGGAGAATGGCGTGAACCTGGGAGGCGGAGCTTGCAGTGAGCTGAGATCCGGCCACTGCACTCCAGCCCGGGCGACAGAGCGAGACTCCGTCTCAAAAAAAAAAAAAAAAAAAAAAAAAAAAAAAAAAAGAAAGACATAGATCCAATCTCCCAGGGTACAGTGGAGTTAAAGCCCTGACTGTGGTTTACTCCAATGTGCCTTCCCACTCAGGATTTCAATCATCCTTATGTTCTCCTACCAAGAATAAATGGAAAAGATGGGAACATACATATGGACATTCCCCTGCAGTCAAGCAACCACTAAGAGCAAGATTTCTGGGGATATTGCTCAAATATTTCCAAACAGGAATGTCTATGTTTGAGTGATTAGTGCACATCCAGGAAAAACCCAGGCCTCACAGACAGGAGTGATTGAGGCACCAACACACAACAACACTACTGCGATGTGATGTCAAGAAACTATTCTAGGTCACTTATGCAAGTGACAGAAAAGTTACCCAAACAAATATATAAAGAAACATGGTAGTTTCTGTGCAGCATTTAAGAATCCACATTGTGAAGGCTCTTGGATATCAGATGCTAATCAAACACTTATTTTTTGTCTTTCTTTACTTCCCTTACTGTGGTCAGATTTTCAAAAATAAGAATTGAATCCTTTCTTGGCTCTTCTTACTCTGAAACTCAGTTCCTTGTCTTGGTTTGGCCCTTTACTTCCGTCCAGTGATGCTTTTCTCCCAATAATATCCAATTGAGCAATCACTTCTACATGGATTGCTCCCAATTCTTTGGCCACGAGCTCAGACCTGTATTGTAATCTTCCAGCCGGATATCTGCATGTTTTTCCAATACCACAAAACAAACATGTTCAAAACCAAAGTCATCCTCTTCCTCCACAAAACCAGTTCTTCCACTTGACTTCCCAGCTTGTATTAATGGTGCCACTGTTCTACTGGCCAGAAACCTCAGTCATCATTGACTCTTTCCTCTCTTTCATCCTTCCCTCTCATCCATTCTTAAATTCTACTGCAAAGTTCCTTAAGACCCATTTCTAATATAACACTCCCATTTATCCTCCTTAATATTCAACTTTTTCTTTTATTTTCACTACCAGTGTTGTTCAAACTCTTGTATCATCTCACCTGGACTATTGCAAACATTATTACTGGGAAAATAACATTCCATAATCTGATAGATTTATATTCAGACTCCAGTTCTATTTCTTTCTAGGTGTGTGGTCTTGAACAATTTTCCTAAACCCTCTAAGCTTCAATTTGCTCCATAAAATGGTGGATCATTTCAGGAGTATGTAAGACGATGCAAAGTTAAAGTGTTTCATATATGATAGTTCAATGGATCAATTACTATTCCCCAAAAAAGAGTTCTGATCATGTCCTTTCCATATTCATAAACCTCAAATGACTTCCTTGTTTCTACAAAATAGGACCCAGTAACTTATCTGCCTTCTACGACGTCACCCAAGCTATTTTTCTAGCCTTCATCTCCCAAACTGGCCTTTTCAGTCTTCCCCAAACACACCCATGTGTTTACTATGATGATCTTTCCAACTGATACAACTTTCCCACCAGTCAAAATTTGACCATCCTTTAAGAAACAACTCAAATGCTACTCCCTCTGTGAGATCTAATTTTGATAATCATATATGATTTCTTCTGCTTTTGAATCTCCTTTGCTTTCTGAATTTCTTGATATTGTATTATAAAATTTGTCATATTTGTATTCATACTAGTCTCATGTGTGTCTTTGTTTTATTCAAAGTACGGGACTGTGAGCTAACTTCCTGTCATCTCTAAAGCCTAGTACTTTTCATTTATTTAAAGCACAGAAAATGAGCTAAATTGATTTTAAAAGGACATATCCCTAGAAGAATACCATGTATTTATCTGTTAGAATACTAATTTGACAAGGGCAATCATGTTTTTACTATTTTAATCAATGATATATTCCAAGCACCTAGAACAATGATTAGAATACAGTGAGTGCTCAAAAACTATCTTTTGAATGACTTTATAATCCAATATAATCTTTTAAGTCAAGAAAAAAATCCCGTATAATCCAATTCTTTAACATTATGCCAATTACCAACACCTAAGCTCTACAGAGTCTTAACATCTTATATTAGGGACATCATATCATTGACAGGAAATGGGCACCAAGTGTCCACCCAGTGAGAACACCCAAAGAAAGAGAGCCCTGTCCACTTCTACATGGATTGCAGCCTTCTCTACAGCTGCCTGATCCCTTCCAATTACCCAACATGCATCTTTCTATCTGGCTTAGTCACTGGGCCTGCGCTTTGGCAGGGGCATAAATTAAAACCCAAGAGAACAATCACAGGAACACTGGCCTCTGAAGTCAAGGCCAGCCAGCAATATGGTGCAGGCACTGAATGTCACCTTCCTTTCCTTCAGTCAGAATCCTAAACCACTTGCCAGTCCAGCCAGAGACAGAAAAACACTGTTAGGCTGTTGGCCAAAATCCCCAAGCAGTCCACAGACACAATTTTGCTAACTCTGACACAGTTTTAAACTGTGCCTATATAGACTTAGCCTGTTCACTCTGTACCATGGTGGCTGGCGGGAAATAACAGGTGAAGAGATGAAGACCTTAAAGTCAAACAGACCTGGCTCTGAATGCTGACTCCACTACTGACAGGCAATGTGGTTGTGGATACAGTTTCAGCCTCTGGGGCTTCAGATTTCTTATCTCTAAAATAATACCCACTTTACAGCATTGTTATAAGAATTAATGCTAATATATGTAAAGCAGCAGGCACCTAGCTATCACTGTTGGTATTAGTACTATTATTAGACTAGAGATCAAAGAGAATAACCACAGGGATTAAGTCAGCTTTCCTAACACAATCCTAAGAATTCATCATGACCAGTTCTCTTGAATATGGCTCATTTTGTCCCTTTCAAGAATAATGACAAGTTTCTAAGAAAAATAATCAAGGAAGTATATTAAGCATCTAAAACCCAACTGATGATAAAATTTTTCAGAACTTATCTTCCTTATCCCTGGCAGAAAGTTCATGGGCTGGGCCTCATTTTCCCTCATCCCCTGAACCTGAAGACTCTAACAGTGCCTTTGAGTTCTCTGCACCTCTACGTCACTGTCATCTGCAAGAGTCCACCTCTACTCTGCAGTTTGCCTTCATTCCTTAACATCCCTTCATCAGCCTTGTCTTTCCTTGGCCCCCCCACCACCCCACCACACACTCCAGACTCCCTCAGTCACCCTGCCGCCTCCTCTACCCTTACTCACACCCACTCTCACCTTCATTCCTATGACTGCCAGGCCTCAGGGAGAGGAGTGAGGGGTAAAAGAATGAACTTCTTTTGTTTGCAGCAGCCACAACCTGCCCAAAAATTCAGCAGCTCTACACCTGCTCAACTGTCACCCATTGTTTTTACTCTACTGACTGAACAGTAAAGTCCCTGGTCTGATTGCATCTGAAACACATACTTTCTCAGGTTTATTTTGTATCCTCTACCTTTTTAATGTTTTTTTAATTTTTTACTGTTGTGGGTATACAGTAAGTGTATACATTTTGAAGTACAGGAGATATTTTGATACAGGCATGCAATGTATAATAATCATATCAGGGTAAATACATGTTAATTCAATTATGTAATTATAATATATAATTTAATTACACTCTTTTAGCTATTTTTAATTGAACAGTAAAATTATTTTTTACTATAGTCACCCTGTTGTGCTAGCAAAAACTACATCTTATTTATTCTTTCTGTTTTTTGTAGTGATTAACTATCTTCGCTGCCCCTCCACCTTCCAACTCCTGACTACCCTTCCCAGCCTCTTACAACCATCCGTCTACATTCTATCACTATGAGTTCAATTGTTTCCATTTTCAGCTCCCACAGATACTTGAGAACATGCAATGTTTGTCTTTCTGTGCCTGGCTTCTTTCACTTAACATAATGACCTCCAGTTTCATCCACATTGTTGCAAATGACAAGATCTCAGGTTTCTATGGCTGAATAGTACCCTCTTGCATGTATGTACCACATTTTCTTCATCCATTATTCTGTTGATAGACACTTAGGTTGCTTCCAAATCTTGGCTATTGTGAATAGCGCTACAATAAACATGAGAGTGCAAATATCTCTTCAATATACTGATTTCCTTTCTTTTAGGTGTATATTTAGAAATGGGATTGCTGGATCGTATGGTAGTTCTATTTTTAGTTTTCTGATGGACTTCCAAACTCTTCTCCATAGTGATTGTACTAATTTACATTCCCACCAACAGTGTGTGAGGGTTCCCTTTTCTCCATACCCTCACTACCATTTGTTATTGCCTGTCTTTTGAATAAAACCAATTTTAACTGTAGTGAGATAGCTCATTGTAGTTTTGATTTGCATTTCTCCGATGATCAGTGATATTGATCACGTTTTCATATACCTGTTTGCCTCTTATATGTCTTCTTTTGAGAAATGTCTGTTCAGATCTTTTTCTCATTTTTAATTGGATTAGTAGATTTTTTCCTATAAAGTTGTTTGAGCTTTTTATATATTCTGATTATTAATCCCTTGCCAGATCGGTAGTTTGCAAATATTTTCTCCCATTCTGTGGGTTGTCCCTTCACTTTGTTGATTGTTTCCTTTGCTGTGGAGAAACTTTTTAACTTGATGTGATCTCATTTGTCCATTTTTGCTTTGGTTGCCTGTGCCTATGGGGTATTACTCAAGAAGTCTTTGCCTAGTCCAATGTCCTGGAGAATTTCTCCAATGTTTTATTTCAGTAGTTTCTTTTAGTAGATTGTTTGAGATCTTAGATTTTGTAAGTCTTTAATCCATTTCTATTTGACTTTTGTATAAGGCAAGAGAGGGTCAAGTTTCATTCTTCTGTATATGAACATACAGTTTTCCCAGCACTATTTATTGAAGAGACTATCCCATCCCCCAATGTATGTTCTTGGCACCTTTGCAGAAAATGAGTTTACTGGATGTGTGGATTTATTTCTAGCTTCTCTATCCTGTTCCAGTGATCTATGTATCTGTCTCTTTTTGTGTCAGTACCATACTGCTTGGTTACTATAGCTCTGTAGCATAATTTGAAGTCAGGTAATGTGATTCCTCCTCTAGTTTTGTTATTTTTACTTAAGATAGCTTTGGCTACTCTGGGTCTTTTGTGGTTTCATATAAATTTTAGGATTTTTTTATTTCTATTTCTGTCAAGAATGTCATTGTTATTTTGAAAGAGATTACACTGAATCTGTAGATTGCTTGGGGTAGTATGGACATTTTAACAATGTTGATTTTTCCAATCCATTAACATAAATATCCTTTCATTTTTTTGTGTCTGCTTCAATTTCTTGCATCCATATTTTATAGTTTTAATTGGAGAGTCCTTCCCTTCTTTGGTTAATTTTATTTGTAGCTATTGTAAATGGGATTACTTTCTTGATTTCTTTTTCAGATTGTTCATTGTTGGTAAATAGAAATGCTACTGATTTTTGTATGTTACTTTTGTATGCTGAAACTTTACTGAATTTGCTTATCAGTTCTAATAGTTTTTTGGTGGAGTCTTTAGGTTTTTCCAAATATAAGACCATATCATCTGCAGTCAAGGATAATTTGACTTATTTCTTTACAATCTGGATGTCCTTTATTTCTTTCTCTTGTCTGATTTTGCTCTAGCTAGGACTTCCAGTACTAGCTTGAATAACAGTGTGGACAGTGGGCAGCCTTGTCATGTTTCAGATCTTAGAGGAAAGGCTTTCAGTTTTTTCCATATTCAGTATGATAGTAGCTGTAGGTCTGTTGTATATGACTTTTATTATGTTGATGTATGTTTCTTCCATACCAAGTTTTTTCAGGGTTTTTTTTTTTAATCGTAAAGGGATGTTGAATTTTATCAAATGCTTTTTCAGCATCAATTCATCAATTGAAATGATCATATGGTTTCTGTCCTTCTTTATTCTGTTGATATGATGTATGACATTGATTGATTTGTGTATGTTGAACCATGCTTGCATTACTAGGATAAATCCCATTTGGTCATGATAATTTTTTTTTTTTTTTTTTTTTGAGATGGAGTATAGCTCCATTGTGCAGGCTGGAGTGCAGTGGCACAACCTCAGCTCACTGCACCCTCCACCCACTGGGTTCAAGCAATTCTCCTGCCTCAGCCTCCTGAGTAGCTGGGATTACAGGCATGTTCCACCACACCCAGCTAATTTTTAGTAGAGACGGGGTTTCACCATTTCAAACATGATTGGTTTTGAACTCCTGACCTCAGGTGATCCACCAGCTTTGGCCTCCCCAAGTGCTGGGATTACAGGCTTGAGCCACTGTACCTGGCCTGAATGATCTTTTTAATGTGTTTTTGAGTTCAACTTGCTAGTATTTTGTTGAGGATTTTTGCATAAATATTCATTAGGGCTATTGGCCTATAGTTTTCTTATTTTTTTTTGATTGTCTTTGTCTGGTTTTGGTATCAGGGTAATATTGAGAATGAGTTTAGAAGTTTTCCCTCCTCCTCTACTTTTTGTAATAGTTTGGGTAGAATTGGTATTAGATACTTAAATGTTCAGTAGAATTCAGCAGTGATGCCATCAGATCCCAGGCTTTTCTTTGCTGGAAGTCTTTTTATTATACCTTTGATCTTGTTACTCATTATTGGTCTGTTCAGGTTTTGGATTTCGTCATGATTAAATCTTGGCAGGTTGTATGTGTCTAAGAATTTCTTCATTTCTTCTAGATTTTCCAATGTATGGACATACACTTGCACATAGTAGCCACTAATGATCCTTTGAATTTCTGTGGTATTATTTGTAAAGTCTTCTTTGTCATCTCTGATTTTATTTATTTAGATCTTTTCTCTTTTTTTCTTAGGTGGTCTGGCTAAATGTTTGCCTATTTTGTTTAACTTTTCACAAAACAACTTTTTGTTTCATTGATCTTTTGTACCGTTTTCTTCTTTTCAATTCCTTTATTTCTGCTCTGATCTTTATTATTTCTTTTCTTCTACTAATTTTGAGTTCAGTTTGCTCTTGCTTTTCTAGTTAAGATGCATCATTGGGTTGTTTATTTGAATTTTTTTTATTTTTCAATATAGGCACTTGCAGCTATAAACTTCCCACTTAGGCTTTTGCTATATCCTACAGATTTTGGTATGTTGGGTTCTCATTATCATTTATTTCAAGATATTTTTCAATTTCCTCCTTAATTATTGATCATCTCCTCTGAGTCACAGATCACCCAGTCCACATCATTTCTCATCTGTCAATCACACCACCTCTTAGCTCTTGTGTCAGTCTCCAGGACAACCATGCTTCAGCCCCATTTCCTTCTGATATGCTCTGCTTAGCCCAGTGATTCTTCTAGGCAGCTAGTTCTCCTAAATTACTGCGTTGCTCACAAACACTTAATGGCTCCCATTGCCACATAAAATCCAAACTCCTCTGAGTAGTCCATGAAGCCCTCTGTGATCTCATCCTCATCTCTTGCCACACGCTTACGGCATCCTAAGCTAACCACCAAATACATCATGCTGTTTCATGTCTTCATACTTCTTAACACGCTGCTCTCTCTGCCCAGAAAAGGAACATCCTTCCTCACCCACCTTCCAAACCTGAAAACCTCTTAGTCTTCTTTCAAGAATCTGCTCAAGCCTGACCTTACAAGCTAGACTTGCCACCTTCTTCCTTTCTGCCCCCACTTTTCCTCTTTCTCTTATTTGTTCTACTGTATCTATCACACTGAATGGCTTTTGTTTATTTCTGCCTTAACTTCTAGACTATGAGCTCTTTGATAGTAGGAATCAAGTCGTGTTTACCTATGACTTCTTAGTACCATCCCAAATGCCTGGCATATAGTGGATGCTCTATAAACATTTATTATGTTGATCTTTCCTAATTCTTTCAGGGAGTCTTTTGACAAGAACCTCACTTAAAACTAAATCAGCTTGGAAAGACCAATATCAAAAGATTTCTTCCTGCATTAATTGGTTAGAGTATAATTTCATATTCCAGGAACCCTTGTAATATCTTTTGTTTTATATTTTTTTCTTAGAAAGTCATCTCATTTTGCTGGTTGGAACAAGCCTAGAAGTTTGGTGTTTTGTTTTGAAACTGAAAATTGCATTAAGAGGCACTTTGTGCACTTGGATGTGGTTGAGAAGAGACCCACAGAGATGATTAAAGGCTGAAAAACAGACTAAGAAAACTGGAAGGGAAAGCTAAAGGCAATTTAGTAATCAACGTCAAGCATGTGAAAGACTGTTATTACCAAGGAGGGTGACGAGCCCATGATGTTCACACCCTCTAAGGGGAGAGCAACAGGAAATGAAGCAAGTTGCAGCATAGATGACTTAGGTTAGATAAAGAGGAACTTACCTGGCAGAAAACATTGCTACAAACTGAAGGGTCCAATAGGAATGATGCTTGGTCTCTCCTTCTCCAGAGGTATATAAACATAGGAAAACTTTCCAACTGCCTGGAATGTTCCCTGTGCAATATTGCCTAAACTAGGGAATAGAATTAACAGTTTTGAGGGACAGTCTCCAGAAAAGACATAGATTTTTGGCACCCAAGATACAGGTGGCCTGATAAAGTCCTTCCAAATCCAAAAATCTTGGAGAAAGTATTTCAGAGGAACTGAATTTAATGGTCACATCTTTTCACTACACATTTACTAAGCCTCTTTTCAAAGCCACCCCTGTGTTAGCTACCATCCCAATTACTAAGGCATAGTTTATTCTATAGAGGAAAGAGCTGATTACCACATATTCTTTAGAGGCCCATCAGGCATCAACTGTCCAAATTCTGTCTCACTCACACATGTGCACACATATACAACTACAAAGCAACCACCAAAGCTACTTACATTTCCTGTGAGTGACACCGACCCCTAGCTGCTCTAACCTCCAAACCTTTGCGTATGGTATTTCCTCTACCTGTTTCCCTTCCTCCACTTTACTTTGTAAATCCCTTCTTGTCCCTAAAGATACTGCTCAGGCATTACCTCCTCCAAGCTGCCCTGTTGCCACAGCTACTATTCCCTTCACCCCCCAACTCTAGATTACGATACTGTTTCATGATCCCTGGCTGAAAGCATTAGGAACTGAATCAAAATAATTCTAATAAAAGAGAACTTGTTGGAAGTATAATGTATCAGGGCCTCAATAGTAGATAGAGGAACAGGCTTGGAAATGCCCAAGATTTAGAGGAGTTAAAGCCAAGACTCAGAGGGTACAATTTTCTCACATTTGAAAGCATCAGGGCTGGATGTTTCTACTTCACTTGAGGTCAGAATGAATGTATTCTCTCCACCCTAGTGTCAACATCCTAAAAGAGAGTCTCATTGGTCAACCTTGGGTCTCATGACTAGTCTGAACTAGCCTGTGGTTGTGCTAGGGTGGGAGAAGAAGATCACTCTTTTCAGTTTGTCTAGTGAGCATTGGTCACTAGAAATTATCCTCCCACTCAAATTAACACAATGGAGGAGAGGTGATTCCCCCAAAAAAGAAATTATAATAAAATAGAAGAGGCAAGGTAAGCTAAGCAGCTCTCTCTTACATTCACCACATTGTGGTGTGATCCTTGGATTTCCTGTCTTGTTCTTAAGTAAGTTCATGTGCTCTCTGAAGTCAACAATTGCATCTTTTATTTGTGTCTCACAGACTATTGCGTACAGAGTCTGTGATCAATAACCTTTTACAGGCTTTTGGTCAATATTTGTTGAATGATACATGAAGGCTAAGACCATATGCATCCCTGTGTCTGCCAACTTCAAGCTCAGTGCTTTTTCTACCATATGACAAGGTTAGCAGGGATTATGTGCTCAGCCTTAATCAAGTCACCTGTTTCTTAACCTAAGGTATTTGTTGTTATTGGCTTTTTTATATGTATAGAAATTAAGATTGGTACTGTAAGTATTGGTTATAGCTAGTAAAAAAAAAAAGAAAAAAAAAAAACAAGTCTCAAAATATTCACAGAACTGAATCCCAGGATGTGCAAATGCAGTTTTTAAGCATCCATTTATCGTTGAGTGAAATTATGATATTCATCAAACTTCTCAGACAATACTATCCACAAACGTCAACTTTTACCTAGGTAATGGTGACTATAGGAAAACAAAATAAGAACAATAATACCAAAAGGTTGTGAGCAAGCTCTAAACGTAGCAAATAACTAAACATAACAAAACATAGTGCATCTGTGTCTCTGTGGCCACTATCACACAGGTAAGCATGGCTGACTGGCTTGGTAAGTCCATTTCAATACTACCAGTGTTACTGACAGTGTCTATAGCCATTCAAGCTTGTGACTTTGCATGATTTGTTTAATCCAATTTCAATTTCGTTCTGAATCATACTTGGCCTTGCACTGAGTATTGCTTCATTGAGATGAATAAATACACACCTTGTTCCAAAGGAAAAAAAAAAAAGAGTCTTTGGGAATTCATTGGCAGAATTTCAAAAGTTCAAGATTTACATCTTATAGATGACTAAGAGGTAAGCTGATCTTTCTTTGGGGACACATTGTCATGGGCATCGAGAATTGCAGTCTTGTGTTGGTAATAAATCAACAATGTATTTTGGCCTTATATGGTATCTATTGTCTTAAGTTTTAAGCCATCAAGCTTATATTAAAAAAAATAGGTTAGGACTCCAAACTTATATATCTATATCTGTATTGAATTGGCCTAGGAACCGGGTTCTGGGTTCTCCTTCAATAAACATTTCACATGATGCTTACATATTTATTCACATTTTCTAGATCACTTAAAAGACAAGTTATATATCAAAATGTCTGTACATTCAATTGGCTGAATTACATTCGGCTGTCTGAAGAAAAAATGTTTGTTCAAATTAAGCAGTAGGCTGTTAGCAAGGGTATTACATGAGATTCTTATTTTGAAAAGCTTGTCAGTTCAGGTACATTTTAAATTTTATATTCAAATTTAAGATCAAACTAGTATATGGTAGTAATTTTTGCATGTTTATACCAAGATTTCCTCACTTCTGCTGCATAGAACTCCACTTAAAAATCATTTAAAAAGCAGGAGAATTGGCTCTCATTGATCCAAACCTGGATTTACACGTCAGTTCCCTCTGGATATGAAGAATGTGAAAGAAACTCAAATACCCTGAAAGTATTTTGAAGTTGTTTTTGCTGATGTGATCTATGATGGTAGACCAGTTTGGCAACCCTGAATTGTTTTTACTGCAGCTGTGGATTACCTGTGGTTTCAAATGAACTACTGTGTATGCTTTGTTTATTTTATCCCTTCTTCCTGTTGGAAAAACAGCTGGAGAACAGACATCCTGCTGTTCGGAGCCTCCGGCCTTAGAATATTAACAGGAAGCCACAATAAGCATCTTCATTACTTCACCTGTGGCATAAATGGCAGGGAGAATGGAGCCCATCAGGAGGAACTTATTTAAAACAGAATGAAGCAGTTTGTGGACCATATGTCTGCAAATCCAAGTAACTGCCACTAGCCTGATAAATTGTCTTCCTTCATGCAGTGTTCAACCGGGGGAGGAGAAAAAGTCAGTGTCCTATATAAAAGAGTAAAGGCAGGCCTCAGTTGCCTTTGGCGATAAATGGAATACAATACTTGGTGCATTAAACCAAAAAGTAGTACCACATAATTTATATCAGGTGCTTTTAGCTTTTAGCAAAAGATACGGTAGTAGATAGCAGGGGTATGTGGATGGGAGAGGAGGAAGCTAATAGTCTTACAAGATACTTTCACATGTTTTCCATTATGCATAATTACTCATCCTAAGGCAAGAGGATTATTGCATAAGCGTTATTCCAAATATCTTCCCATTTTAGGGGGAGAGGGAGGAGTGACTGGAGAGAGGACAAATAATTATAAAAGATCAATGTCCCTGTTCTCCAAATGAGGAGATGGGGTTAGAGAGGTATTATGACCTATCTAAGACTCTTTATGTAATGTCTACATTATAATGGGCCAGATATATTCCTGGAAGTGAATTTACCCGCTGAAGATTCATATTCCCCTCTACAGAATGAGGCTGTGAAAAAAAAAAATTATTCTGGAAAAAGTATTTCCCCTTTAAACATAAAAATGAGCTACCAAACAGAAGCACAAAAGAAAGGAATCATAATCTTGACAGTCATCATTGAATACACACTGGAACCCTCGTTCTGACTGCACCTATATGCCGACAGGCACTTCGTTTCTTAGATCCTTGCATGCATTCACTCTACCAACTCTGCAAAACATAGTTAGAAAAAGAATGCGGTAGCACAAACACAGACACAACTTTTTTTTTTTAATTATTTATTATTATTATACTTTAAGTTCTAGGGTACATGTGCATAACGTGCAGGTTTGTTACATATGTATACTTGTGCCATGTTGGTGTGCTGCACCCATCAACTCGTCAGCACCCATCAACTCGACAGACACAACTTTTTAAAATCACAGTCCACAGAACCGGGATTTTAGAAATCCACCATACCATGTAATCACTACTGGCCCATAAAGCAGACAGACTTGGGTTCAAATCTCAAGCATCCCACTTTCAGATATGTGAACTCGGATAAATTATTGTATGCTTTGGAATATAACGAATCCTTCTATTTTCCCAAGGAGAGGATTAAAAACTGTTTTTTGCCGACTGGAACTATATAAACTTTTAGAAATAGAGATAAAATAATCAAAAGTCTATTTATAAAAATTTATTAATTTAGTCATAGATATTTAAAATCATGTAAAATATCAATTTAGAAATTTTCATCACCCTCACATTTCATAAAAGTTTTCTTCTAATTCTTAATATACGGCATTGACATTAGTGTCACCTGACGGTCTTCACAAATCATCTGCATTTTCACATGGGTTGTTTAATGCTGTCATCAGAAATTTTATCCTCTTGGAGAAAGAAAATGTGGTACATATACAGCATGGAATACTCTGTAGCCATATAAAAGAACAAAATCGTGTCCTTTGTAGCAACATGGATGCAGTTGGAAGCCATTATCCTAAGTAAACTAACACAGGAACAGAAAACCAAATGCCACATGTTCTCACTTATAAGTGGGAGCTAAACATTGGGTAATCACGGACATAAAGATGGGAACAATAGATACTGGGGACTACTACAGAGAGGAGGGAGGTAGGGGAAAAGGATTGAAAAACCACCTAGTGGGTACTATGCTCGCTACCTGGGTGGTAGGATCAATCATACCCCAAGCCTCAGCATCAGGCAATATACCCATGAAAAAAACCTGTACACATACCTCCTGAATCTAATATAAAAGTTGAAAATATTTTTTAAAGTATTATAAAAAAGAAATTTTATTCTGAACCATGAGCACCCATTCATATAACATTAAGACGATTGCTTTGTTCATTTGTCCTGTAGGTGAAATTTTGTGCTGTTGTATCCACTTAATGTAATATGATAACGAATACATTGCTTTAGAAAATCCTCTTTTTAAAGGTTGTTTATGATGACATCCAACTCTTGCAATTGTGGAGTCACCACTACACTCCCAAGAATAATGAATAAATCTGTCAAATTTCTAAATTTCTTTTCTTTTTTTTTTTTCTTTTTTTTTTTTTTTTGAGACAGAGTCTCACTCTGTCACCCAGGCTGGAGTGCAGTGGCACAATCTCGGCTCACTGCAAATTCCACCACTGGGGTTCAAGTAATTCTCCAGTCTCAGCTTCCCAAGTAGCTGGGATTACAGGCGTGCACCACCATGCCCAGCTAATTTTTGTATTTTTACTACAGGAGAGACTTCACTATGTTGTCCAGGCTGGTCTCAAACTCCTGACCTCAAGTGATCCAGCTGCCTCAGTCCCCCAAAGTGCTGGAATTACAGGCGTGAGTCACCACGCCCAGCACTGTCAAATTTTTTTGCCTCCGTTTTTAGGGTTTCTGCAGGTCACTTCTATAAGCTTTCAAGAACAGAATGATCTGAGGTCATCTCAGGCTTATGTGGTTTTAGAAGTTGAATAAATGCCCCATAATTTGAGAGACTTTATAAAGACTGAACTACAATATAAGGTGACCCCTTCATTCCTGGGAAATAGGTTTGGAAACTATCTCATCTTATTATTTAGCACATACAGCACTTAATCTCTCTAAGCGTCTGTTTCCTCTGTTATAAAACAGAGCTAATAATAGCACTTTGCTTACAGAATGGTGGTGAGGATTAAATGGGACAACACACTACAATGACAGTCAGCACAGTGATGCGCACCTAGAAAGTAATCAATATTATCTATTGACACTGCTCCAGTTTGGGGTACCACAAATTAAAAATGAAAAACCTGAAGACATATGTCCAAGACAACTCACAAAGATTTGAAATGAAGCAGATGAGGACAAGTTAAAGGAACGTGGATTATTATTCCAAAGAGGGAAAAAGGAGTAATGTGACAAATTAGTTTCTAAAAGAGAAAGAACTCTTAAACAAAGACTAATAAGTATTTCTGCTCTTCTTCACTCAGCAAGACAGCCATGGTATGAATCTGAATTACAGCACAAAGGACTTATGTCGTATAGAAAGAAGAGTTTCTATTCAGTGAAGGTTATGAAAAAAAATTGAATCCCTTTCTGATAGAGCCTGTGAATGACTTTTAAAATGAGGAATCATTTTGGTACAGTTCTGCCTAAAGGCAATGTTATTGGAGGAATGATTTTTCAAGGTCCCAAATTATCCTTATATCTCTGCACATCAAGATGAACTACTATATGAAATTAAAGAATAGGAATGTAATGTCAGTAATAGAGCATGAAAACTAGAGTGGGGTTGAAGACCAAAAAGATGGTATATTTTGCTGAGTTCCTTGGGTATTAAGCAAATTTAGTTTTTATTGCCCCCATTCAGGGGATTATTTTACTTCCAAAGATTGCCACCACTGTTAGAAAAAGCATAAACCTTGGAACTACAAAGACCTGTGTGCAAGTTCCAGCTTTTCTTCTTACTTTGTTACCTTGAACAGGTCTTTAAACTCTCTACTAGTATGTTTCATCATCTGCCAACAATGCATAAAAACATCAACATTACAGAGCTGTAGTGAGGATTAAATGAGATGTTCATTAGATGGCCCTGTTCAGTATTTGGCACACTGTGGATATTCTAAAGGTTGATCCTGTTGTCTCCCAAATTGTGCTTCCGAACATACTACAGTTTTCAGAAGCCTAAGTTATCGCATTGCTTTGTCAGCTGACACTCTTATAACTGCCGAAGGTTTATCCCTCAGTACCTAACAAAACCACATCACAGCTTGCTTTATTTTCAGGCAACAAATTCTCCAAAGACAGAACTGGATGGGGGTGAACAAACTTCTGCCAAGTATGTGACAGTTTTATAAAGTTTCTCATTCAGTAGTTGTGCTAAGACCAGCTCTGTCATTTAGACATACTCTTGAAGGGAACCTCATTCTTTATCAAAGAACTTCCTTATAGTTTCAACAAACGTCTCCACAACTTCTACTTTATTCAGGAATGAACTTGGAATGGTTTAAAATACACTAGCAAGGTACATTAATTAGGACAAGGCTTAGTAACATAGCGAAAAGACTCAAAATACAACGACTTGAGACGGAAATTATTTCTTTCTCACATAACTGCTCAGAGGTAAATGGTGCAGGCTAATAGAATGGTATTGTCATCCTCAAGATAAGACTTTCATCTCTGGGTTCTAGGTAACTCTAGTGAGAAGGGCAGAAAGAGTCATTGAGCACGCCATATGCCTTTCTAGGGGCACAACCCATAAGAGTCACCATACTTCAGACCACAAACCCAAATTTAGTCATAAGGCTACACAGCTACTAGGAAGGTTGGGAAATGCAGCATCATGCTGGGAAACCATGTGCTCAGCAAAAACTCAGGAAGAAGGTGATAAGAATATGTGGGCATGACCATAAACAGTATCTGCTTCACAGACTTAAAGAGGGAAACTTATCTAAATGGTTTAACTTTATATTCAATGACCATTTAAGATTGGAAAGTGCAAACAATATACCTTTTAATCTGAGAGTTGATGTAGTAGTTATGAATCAAACACAAGGAATAAAGACCCTAGCAACATAAGTCGAGGCAGTAAGTACAAACCTTCATATTTATACAACAGAAACTTGAGTCATCGAGTCTTACTGAGGCCAGGCTACATCTGGGAAAATCTGAATATGCTGACCCAGAAAAGAGTTGGAGTAGAGCTATGTTGGATTAATGACAGCACTTAGCCTCAATGTTTTAAAAATTCAAAAGTTATGGGGAGGGCCCCCTGAACAAGCCTGAGCTAGCCTGGAGAACTCCAAAAGAAGAAAGAGCCCCACTCTGACGCAGAGTTTATGGTTTGTAAAACACCAGGTCAGATGAAGTGACACCACCACCCCCCTCCCCGCCACATTTGACTGTGAGAAAATATCTCTGGGGCCAAATAATAATAATTCCTACTTGTAGTCAAGAATGAGTTTACCAGATGCCATTTTGCAAATCTTTTTCAACCTATTTGAGAGACTTTAATATGTTACTTTTTTTCATTGTCTGAGCTTCATATATATTTTACTTCTGCAGGAAATCTAGAATATTTTATCATTAAGTACTCATTCACTAAGCTAATAGAGTTTGTCCTAATCTCATGAATGTTTTTATTAACAACTGTTCTGTTTCTTGACTATACCTCTGGGAAGAACCTCCACACTTTGCAAAGCAGAGAGAGTTGTCTGTATTTTTCCCAGTAAGAACAAGCGAATACACCAGAATCTCCAGATCCTGCGAGAATAAAAAGGAAACCACCAAAACAAAAGCAAAGCGAAGATCAGTCCCAATCACTTGTTTAAAATTGACACAACTAAGGAAGCATATCACTTGTACTGCTTGACAGGGGAACTGGGGAAATTTGCTGTGAAATTAAAATAAACACATCACTGCCAGTTTTGAAAATTCTTGGGGTGGGGGCGGAGGAGACCTTCATTTTTTGATAGAGCAAATCCTAGACTAAGAAACCAGAAAATTCGCTTCAGATCCCAGATCAGCCAATAGGTAACTACATGGACTTAGGCAAATTCTATAATGTCTTTGGACTTCAAGTTTCTTATTTGTAAAATTAGGAAGTTGAGAGATATTATTTCTAAGATCTTTTCTAATTTAAAGACTCAATGAGTTTACGAAACTACTGCTAACTGAGATTTCTTAAAAATTCCAACATCACAAATATCACAGAAGCATATTAATTTTGTTTTTATTTTACACCCAAATTTAGTATATGATCAGCTCTCCTCAGCAATTACAGGAAAATAAAGACTCTGAAGATATCTTGTAAAGTTAAATTTGGTAAAGGAAAAAGTAAACGGGCTTCGAAAGAGCCCTCTATATAACCTTTAAAAGAGATGCATGTGTCACTTTATCGATTTTTTGTGCCAAAAGGGTATTTGGATATGGTGGCTGTTCCCTCCAAACTTGGATTATTTATGATTCATATCCTGCTGCCAGTAAAATGTTTATAGCAGATGATCTCCCCATTAATGTTAGTTTCAAAGGATTAAAGCTAATTATGGCTTTATTACACTTATGCTAACTTAAATTTGCTCCAGAATGACATGACAATGAACCCCTGACTCCAATCTCATCTCCCCCAGCATCAGCCCATCAATCTTCCACAGAGACACCAGGGCTTTTCCTGAAACAGAGGTAATAAAGTGTGTCAGCAACTCCATCAGCTTCATTTCATGCCATAAAAGCTATGTCATCCTAGTTCACTTTTCCATGGCTTTGCAAGAGATGCATTCAATATCTAGAGTGTCAGTCCCGAGTCCTCTTTGTGACTATAAAAAAAAAAAAGTGCAAATATTTAGTAGTCCCCACCTTTAGAAAAATACAGTCTCTATTAGTCTCTTCTCATGCTGCTGATAAAGACATACCCAAGACTGGGTCATTTATAAAGAGGTTGAATTGACTCACAGTTCCACATGCCTGGGGAGGTCTCACAATCATGGTGGAAGGCAAAGGGGAAGCAAGACATGTCTTACATTGCAGCAGGCAAGAGAGAGCGTGCAGAGGAACTGCCCTTTTATAAAACCATCAGATCTCATGAGACTTATTCACTATCACGAGAACAGAAAAACACATACCCATGATTCAATTACCTCCTACTGGTTCCCCCCCATGACACATGGAGATTATTACAATTCAAGATGAGATTTGGGTAGGGACACAGAGCCAAACCATATCACAGTCCTAGAGGCCAGAATCAGAAAGTAGAAAGAAATTTTGTCCAAAGAAAAGTACCACTTCCTCTGGGGAGAAGTAGACCTGCTTCAGCGTGTAGGTTGAATTTTCAGCAAAAATTGTGCAGTTGTTCTAAGTAGTCTGGACTTTTCCTTCCCCTTCCAACCTCCCCATCTTCTTATTGCCTGCCATGCAGATCCTGATCATCTTTAAGGATTGACTAAAATCTCACCTTCACTGCCTACTCCACCTCCTCCATGGAGACAGAAGTTTTCTCCCCTATGAACCCATAGAATCCCATCCCTGCCTCTGATCCTGCTCTATCATCCATGAATCACCACTGAATTCCTCAATTCCCTCATATCAGGACTACTGGTTTGCTTATCATTTCACCCCAATAAACCATAACTTCCTTAAGGGTAAATAAATCACAGTAATCTCTACCCTGATTGCCTAGGACAAGGTATATTCAGTTTAAGTTCTTAGAAAATGTCTATTTAAAGAAAAGTTTACCTTGTTGGTGTCAAAGTAGTTCCAGTACTTAAAATCCATATAACCAAAAGTCTAAGAGTAGTATCACATGTTGGCTCACATTCTGAATGTATCTATTATGCACAGCCATGTCTCTTCTCAAAAAAAGATGGTGGATTAATCATTTATCTCATTTTTTTTACATTAAGATGTGTATTAGGCCATTCTTGCATTACTATAAAGGAATACCCCAGACTGGGTAATTGATAAAGAAAAAGAAAAAGGTTTAATTGGCTTATGGTTCTGCAGGCTGTACTGAAAGCTGAGTGATATCTACTTCGGTGAGGGCCTCAGGAAGCTTACAGTCATGACAGAAGGTGAAGAAGCAGCAGGTACATCACATGGCAAGAGAGGGAGTAAGAGAGAGAGTGAGGAGGTAACACTCACATATCTAATATGAACTCACTCATCACCAAGGAGATGGTGCTAAGCCATCTCCTTGATGAGGGATCCATCTCCATAATCCAAACACCTCCCACCAGGTCCCACCTCCAGTACTGGGGATTACATTTCAACATGAGATTTAGAGGGGACCAAGAGCCAAACCCTATCAAGATGAAAGTTTTATTCACACGTTTGTGATCCCAGGTACTCAGAAGGCTAAAGTGGGAGGATCGTTTGAGCCCCGAAGATTAAGGCTGCAGTGAGCCGTGATCATGACACTGCACTCCAGCCTAGGAGGCAGAGCAAGACCCTGTCTCAAGAAAAAAAAAATTTTTTTAAGTACAACAATATATAAAATAATTGATTTTCAAATGTTTTATACATCTCTCTGTAAATTTCCCTGCTCCCACACCTTCAAAATCTTACTCTTTTTTCACAAATGTAAATCAGCTCCAGTCTAAAACAAAGAACTGATTCTTATTCACTAAGAAAAATTTCTTTCTTTAACACAGGAACAGGAGTCCCCTATTTCCAGAGATTAGCAATCTAAATGGATACAAATCACCTGCTATAACTTAGTGAGGGCCAAGGCATGTACCAATATTCTAAGTAGAAAGGCCTAATTTCAGCGTTTCTCAACTTTAACACCAATGATGCTTTGGACCAGATAATTCTTTATTTAGAGAACTCATCCTGTGCCCTGTGGGCTGTTTAGCAGTCTCCCTGGCCTCTATCCACTTGACTCCAATAGCATCCCCCTAGTTGTAGCTGTCAAAAATGTCTCCAAACATTGTCAAATGCCCCCTGGGAAGCAAAATTACTCCTAGTAGAGAACCACTGCTCTCAAAATACACAGATAGTAGATATAACAAGTGTTACATCCAGTCAGACAAGTAGCAAATATCGGTTCCATCACTTAAGAGCTATGTGATCTTGAGCAAATTACTTAATCTCTCTGATCTTTAGTGTCTTGATCTGTAAAATGGTACTAATAAGACCCATTTTCAGGATTCTTGTGAAGTCTAAGTGAAAAAATGTACATAAAGTGCTTAGTGTAGTACCCTGTAAATTATAAGCACTTAATAGCTAATATTTATTTTTGTTTATTATTATACATTAAATATTAATTTGCTGGATTTAAAACACCACATAATATACCCTAGGGTAACGCTGAATACAATTTGGTTTTTAAAGAGTTCACAACTATTTCAGACTCTACCTATTCCATAACAGCCACGTAGTGAACATCAATAGCTAATGTTGTTTTTTTTTTTTTTTTTAGACAGAGTCTCGCTCTGTTGTCTAGGCTCTGGAGTGCAGTGGTGCAATCTTGGCTCACTGCAACCTCTGCCTCCCAGGTTCAAGCAATTCTCCTGCCTCAGCCTCCTGAGTAGCTGGGACTACAGGCACGTGCCAAGCACCCAGCTAATTTTTGTATTTTTAGTAGAGACGGGGTTTCACCATGTTGGCCAGGATATTTTCGATCTCCTGACTTCGTGATCCGACCACCTCAGTCTCCCAAAGTGCTGTGATTACAGGTGTGAGCCATCGTGCCTGGCCAATAGCTAGTGTTCTATAGCTGGGGAAAATGCAAAAGTTTTAGGTGGCAGAATTAGAGGAAGCAAATTTTTCTACTTGTAGGAAAGACTCTTGTTGTCCTCCAATATCTAGTCTCCCTTCTTCCATGATGATAAGAATCTCCAAAATTTATCAACGCCAAATAAAATCATATTTCCCAGGCTCCCTCCCTCCCACTGTGACCAAGTTCTGGTCAACAGGATGTAAGCAGAACTGATATGTACAACTTCTGATATGTGTCCTTAAAGGAAGAGCGTCTGCTCCTTCTCCCCCTTTATCCATCCTGCTGCTTGAAATATGGATGTGATGACTGGGATACCAGTTGGAACCATGCCAGTAAAAACCATACCGTAAACATGGTGAAAAGGAAAGTTGGAAGCAGGCTGGATCCCAAATACATGTAGTATGGCACTGCCATTATCAGCTCTGAATGGCCTACATCGTGACTTTAAAGTGAGAGAGAAAGAAAACTTCTATCTTGTTTAAGCCACTGTTATTTTGAATCCCTGCTAGTCATAGCCAAACAGATTGAATGTGTAACACTGGCTTAAAAGCCTGAGATCAAGCAGCAAGCATACAGACACTGCAGGCCAGCCAGCTGAAGCCCCATGAGACCGCACATTTGATAAAATTGTTTCCTGTTTGATCCAGCCAAACCAACCTATAGCTTTAAGCTGCATGGCTTAAAAATTCAAAATGTTGGTTCTTACCCAGCATTGTCTAACTGGCTCTCCAGCATGTTTTGTTTGTTTGTTTTGTTGTTTTTAAATATAAGTAGACAGTTTATTTGGACCAAGCTTTAGAATTGCAACCCAGGAGCACAGACTCAAGTTTTCATTCTTGCCTCGCACCTGAAGAATTATGAAAAAAAATTAGCTCCAGCTAGAGCTAACCAGTTGCAGAAATGGTGAATAAACTCTTGCCCAGGGTTTTCAATCTAAGTTGTTAGACAAGCCTATTAAATTTGGGGTGAATAACAATGCTAACTGGTTCTGTCTGTACTCACCCTGAACCCTATTTAAAGAGAATTGTAGACTTAGCAAGCAATAAATCCTATTTTCAGCCTTCATCATTGGAAAGTTTTCTACCAGGCAATGGGAACCAGCCTAGCAGCAAAAATCATATTCAAGTGTTGCCTTCCCATCTAAGCCTACTTTCTAGAAAACCAGAAGGAGTGGTGTTATCAGTTGAATTGTGTTCTCCCAAAATTCATGTGGATGTCCTAACCCCTGTATCTCAGAATGCGACTGACTTTGGAGACAGAATCTTCAAAGAGGTAATTAAGTGAAAACAAGGTCATTAGGGCAGACTCGAGTCCAATATGACTGATGTTTTTATAAGAAGAGGAGATTGGGACACAGATACATGCAGAGGGAGGACTGTAAGAAGACACAGGAAGAAAATGGCCATCTACAAGGAAGGAGAGAGGTCTCAACAGAAATAAACCCTGCTGACACCTTGATCTTGGACTTCTAGCCTCCAGAACAATGAGGGAATAAATTTCTGTTGTCTGAGCCACCAAGTCTGTGGTCCTTTCTTACGGCAGCCCCAGCAAACTCATACAGGTAGGCAGAATGGTAAACAGAGCACAGGGGTCAAAAAGTGAAAGCAAGAGTCTTCAGTTTTAAAAAATCATGTGGAAATGAGTCCTTAGGTTTTGCTTGTTCAAATGAGTACCAACCAGAAACAAATAGACCAGACACTTACTAATTTGGGGAGGGAATTGCATTGTCAGAGAAACCACAAGCCTGGCCTGATAAAGATTGTGATCACTAAAGCCCTAAAACAACCCCCGAAACCCAGATCCTCCACTTCAAGAAAGGAGGCTGAAAAAGAAGGCAAACTGTCCAAGGCCTGCTTCAGATGTGATCAGAGAGCATAATAGAATAAGAAGCTTCTCCCAGCAGAATCAAGACCTTCCAGATGCACCAAGCCCAAGACTTACTCCTTCACCAGGACCAGGCTTCTTCCCAATTCTGGTTTAACAGGATCTGATAACTGCTACAGCTCAATTAATGGTAAGTATTTCAGTGCCTTTTCCCAAATGGGAGTTTTTGCAGCAGTTATTACGTTACAACTCCACTGAAGAATATTGGATGAGATGGGGCCAGAAAATGATGGACCTGAACGGAGCTCTACACTGACCCAGTAGACGGGACCAAGCATCACCCAGAGATCCTGGAGTTAAAGGTTGTTGCAATAACTAGATGGGATTTTGAATTGTCTCCCCAGGAAAGGGGTGAGTGTATTTTAAGTGTGGAAAGAAGATACAGATTGATATCTAGGTTTCCACCTGGATCAACCATGGTAGAGATTGTTGGACGTCTCTATTTGTTTTCCACTTTCTCTAAGAGCCCCACAGTTTTAGCTGGGTAAGTGACTGCCAAAACAAAAGATATCTCCCAGCATCCTCTGCTATAATATGGCCATTTAATTAAGCTCTGACCAATAGGATGTAAGCAGACATGCTGTGTATAATGTCTGAGATGTGTTCTTATAGGTAGGACACATGTCCTTCTTCCCCATCTCTCTGTCCTGCTGCATAGAATTTGGATGTAAGGGCTAGTGCCCCATCCATGAGGATAAGGGTCATGTACCTAGTTCACCAAACTTGGTAAAATGGAAAGTTGGAAGCAATTTGTTCTGGATGACTGAGAAGCCATCTTTTCAGCTTCTATTTCTATGCCTTTATATGAGAGAAAAATAAATATACGTCTTGTATAAGCCAGTGATACTTTGAGGACACCATTATTCATGACAGAACCTGTTGTACAACTAATAGATTGATAGACTGGTCTTCTATGTTTCCTTTCAGGTCGGCAGACCAAAAAATAATTTCAAAAATTAAGAATAATGGCAGAAAACTCTCCTATGATTCTTAATTCTAATTCCTCTGACCCTTTGAGGAAATGTGTCACTTTTATTCTGCCATATATGTATAGCAAATGAGGCTGAGAAAGCCAAAGGAGACAAAGTGGAAGTTGAAGTCAAAAATGGAAGAGATGTACAGAATCTGGCTAAGTGATTAGCCAGACCTGGTGACTCACCTCCCTGGATACTATTCTCATAGTGAGTCAAAAGGAAAGATGTTGATAAAGTTGGAAAAGAAACTCGGATATGCATCCTGAAATGGACTATGTTAATGTTCCCAATTATCCAGGTCCATCTTTAACCATAAATGATTTCAAAATGAAATGATGACTTTCATAAAATTTTCATTTGGTTCTGAGATAAAGGAGAGGAAAATGGAAAATCATCTGAAAATTGTTGCTTGATGCGTAACGCTTACCAAGGGGGCTATGGTTCTCATCCACACAATTCCTATTTCTATTAATGAGAATTGTGGATAAAACCCTAGCCAGCATATTCTATCTTTCAGCTTCCACAATGCTTAGAAAACTGTCTTGGGGATATCACAGAGATTGTTACAGCAGATAACATGTCCATTCATCCATATTAGACTTTCATAATCGTTTTTATGGACCCCATTAGCCAGAGCATTTCAAGAGACATATTATTTTGCCCAGTCATTTGGTAATAGTAACCGCATAAATCAATGACTGGGAATAAAGCTGTGGAGTTACAAGTAGAAAGAAGAGAAGCATGAACTCCTTTAAGAAGAAATTATGTGAATTAAATCAGAAGTCACTGCAATGGCCCAAATAACCATACTTCTTATTCTAGCCTGCAACATTTACCACATTACTTTTTGCCCCTAGCTGCAAAGCTGGTTATAGCCTTATTTAAATCCTTTACACATTATAATTCTCTACTAACTGGGATAAAGAGCACATGGTCTCAGTCACCTGCTAAACATATGACATGAGGTGCAAATTCATTTATTTGAACCATAATATTAAAGGACCTTCTTGAATTTAAATCATCTTAAATCATCTGATACCAGGTTATGACTTCAACCCCAAGCAGACATGCCCTGGAGAGTTAAGAGACATTTTCAAAGTTTCAAAGACAAAGAAGCAGTCTAACCTGCTCACAATTAGCCATTACATGCTACCAAGGACTGTTTAATTGGGACTGCCACTCTCAATTAGCCAGTGACAAGTGAATAGAAGAGTGAAGAACCAAAATTAGGTACACATGTTACCAATTATTTCCATTAAGGATTATAATGAAGTGGTACGTTTTGTTTTGGTTTATTTTTCTTCTCTAGCTCTAAGAAGTTATATAAATTAAGCCAGTGAGGGAGCAGAGCTTAAAGATAACTTTGTCCTTCAAAGTGAGAAAGAACCACACTCATGGAAACTCCTGCAGCTCTTCAACTATGATATTCCATTCTGACCTCAGCGTTTGCCCTACAGTGGAGCTTATCCGAATTTCATCTGAGGGCCTCAAGCATAACCAGGTGAGGCTCTTTGTGATCCAAACATAGGGTTATTCCTCTGTTCTTCCCCTCTTGTTTACTAAAAAGCAAGAGTATTCAGTTTCTCTTTATGATTCACTGAGTTTCTGATTGGTAGTCCTTCAAAGAGTATTTTATTGGGGTGATAGAAGGGGAAAAGAGGGAAAGGCTGTATACAGTGATGATGCACTAAGCTAAAAAAACCTTCAGCTTAGATATGCATTTGGAGCTGGTTTAAATAGCCATCCCCCAGAATTGCACTTCAAATTTGAATTTCCTGGCCCTGACAGCTTTAAAATTTATATTTAAATTTGTGTTTAAAGATATACGTTTAAATGTACATATATATATTTAAATATAGATTATTTTTAAATTTTTGGAATGTGCCAAGCACTTTATATAAATTGAGCATGAATTAAAGATAGATTTTAAAGAAAATGTATACCTGAATGTGACTTAATTACCATTAAATATTAACCTGTTTCCTATTTTCATTTGTAGTGAAAAAGAACTGCAAGAATCCAGCTATATTTGGAAACTGTAATTTTTTTTCATTGTAAACATCATCCAACTTTTTCTAGATTCTATTGAAACAGTCATCTTACTATGGTTGTGCTTCTGGTAGTCTGACAGGTTACAAGACACTAAGGGAGTTTGTATTACTTTAAACTCTTCCAGAGATCAGGATAATACTATAATATGCAGTTGATTCAAAAGTTAAATCACTTCCCATGACAGGACCTTCTTACACCTGTCAGAAGCGTGAAGAATTTGAGTCTTCCAGTTATGGGCGGGGTCAAATCAAGTCATACCTTTTCTCAAGCACAGAAACAGGAGTCTGAAAACTTTTTCTGCAAGAGTCAGGATAGTAAGATTGCTGCTACAACTACTCAACTCTGCCACCATTGTAGTGAAAGTAGCCACAGGCACAAATGTGACACCATTTGTGTAAACAAATGGGTGTGGCTATACTCCAATAAAGCTTTATTTACTAACACAGACTACAGGCTATATTTGGCTCTTGGGGTCATAGTTTTCCAATCCCTGTTTTAGTTTCCAAGCCTTTGATTCTTTTAGTCCTCCATTTCACCTTCCCAGAAAATAAAGAGACTTTGATGTTAAAGAACATGAGTTTAGAATAGAAGGAAATGATTTAGAATCATCTGGGGAACTTGACAGAAATATTGATTCACATGCCCTACCCTCAAATTTTCATTTAGTAAATCTTACATGGGTCCCAGAAATGTGAATTTTCTTAAAGCTCCCCCAGTGATTCTGATTTTAAGTCAGCTTTGTGTTCTCTGTTCTAGATAACGGCCTCAGCTTCTGCCATAACTTTATAACATTAGGAATATCACCTTTTATATTAGTTAGTGTAATTAATGCTAGCTGCTACAACAGCAAGCCCCAAATACCAGTAGCTTAGCCTAGTAAAAATGTATTTCTGTCCCATATCACCTTCTCTTATTTCATACCTATGCCATCTAGAACTCTTGGAAAAAAGAAATGGAGAAGGAACTAGAGGTCTTAGATGTCCTAGCACAAAAGCGACACACATGGTACTTCTGCTCACATTTCACCGGCCTAATGAAAACTGTTCATATGGTTTCAACCTAACTGCAAGGGAGGCTGGGGAAAGGAAAGGAGCACAATACCATCAATATTTGGTGAGCTCTAACAGATCACCTGACATGTTTGTATCTGACTCCTCATCTGTCAATGTGGGATAGCACCTGCCTCCTTCAGACCACACAGAAAGAGCAGATGTTCAAAACATGGTTGACCATTAATTAAACTCTGAGCAATAGACAGTTAAATGTCCAAAACTATTCCTTATACCTGGCTTTTTGCAAAATTTAGGTTCCTGAAACTCTGGAATGTAACAAATTTGTGTTAATCAAATTAGGTCTTTTTTTAATTAACAAGAAATTCATTATGCAAAACTGGGGCTGTTGTTCTGTCTGGCTCTTACAATGGATACACACAGATAGGTGTGTTGGCAAAAGGAAATCGCCATTAGCATATGTATCAATTGTCCTTATGTTTGCAGTTACAAAGGTTGAATGTTGGTCTAAGTAATACTGTGTGCATCCTTGATACACTGTAGTGGAAGATTAAGAAGAGATGTAAAAATTGCCAGCTACAATCTAGTAGCCAGAGTATCCAATTCCCAGTTCTCAGAGATAGGGGAAAATACCTGAATGGGAGGCATCTTCTTAACTATTTAGAGACATAGATATCATTTCAAAAGTCACCCTTTTTTAAAAAATCAAGGCAGGGGATGAGGAGATACCCTCCACCAAAAATAAAAAATTATGTTATAGTGTTGTAGATCCTTAAGCTCTTAAGAGAGAAAATAGGGATTTCTGCTAAAGTAGGACCGATTTCAGTTAGAAGTTTTAAAAAATTTCTAAATATTTAGGAAGGTTTTCCTTCCCCACACAGAAACTAAGATAGCATATGAAACTTGACCAAGGAAGGTTTAAGGCTTTGGGAGGAAGAACTAATGAAGTACTTACGAAAATCACAATTTCATTTACTAATGGTGACATGGTCTAGAATTGTCCACATACATGATCTGCTTACTCAAAGTCAAAATAAATGCTAATCAATAAAAGGTATTGTCCTCCAGGGCACAGCACTTAGCATAAACTGCGATCTTAAATACTGCACAAGAATGGTTTTCTTTAACAGACCTGAGTAACCAAGCAAACTTGCAACATAAGTCCTGCCTCTTAACCTTTCATCTCAGGGCCTATATCTGAGACCTTTGTTTATTAACCTGATAACTCTCTTGCCACAGTTTATCTTGCAGGTGATAGAGCAGTCTCAATATTTCCTAGTAACCCAGCCATTTCGGAGAAAGCACAAAAACGTTTGTTCAGCCAACATGGTAGTGTCTGGCTGTCTAGCCATCCCCAAGGGGATCTTGGCTTTTGTACAACTATAGATATGACAAAGCTCTCTATAATAATTTTAACTGTTGGATGCATAGCTCAATGCTGAAAACCCCTTCATAACTGTACAAACACATAAGACCTGGCAAATAAACTACCTTTTTAAATATAATGGAATTATCTCTTATCCATTCACCACGGAACTAAATGTAACAAATAACTGTTATAGCACCACAGCATACAACCAGTGGCTTCCTCAGAAACTTCAATCCAATACCTTTTAAAGAAAATAGAACAAATTTCTAGAGTATTAAACTGGAAGGATATATTTATACATGTGGTAAGAGTGGTGTTGGGAAGAAGAAAATGGTTGTACCTTCTTTAGAACATCTACATGTCTGTAGACTCGGAATCTCATCATTACAAAAAGCTTATATACAAGATTTATTTCCAGTAGAAAACAGGTCAATAGACTTTCCATAGATAAGGACTTGAAACTGTGAGCAATTATCTAATAAAAGCTTTTAAACTAAATTGCTAATTAAGAATTTAATACGCATATCAGGCAGAAATGAGGAGCGTATAATTTATGTGTCACAAAGTCTGGAACAAGTATATTACAATTCAGCAGTTTAGAGATATTATTTCTTGATTAAAGTATATTACAAACAAATGCCCTTTCCCCTGATTTCAAGATCAACAGGAAGACATTGAGATTTTACCACTTTCTTAAGGCCATTGATTTCATAAGTTACAGATATTTAGAGCAGAAGTGATCTTGAGGGATTATCTAAAAACTGCTTCATTTTACAGATGAAGAAAGTGACGCCCAGAAAGGTTAAAGAACTTGTGCAAAGAACAAAAATCCAGGCAAGACTTCTCCGGGCTCTACTCTTACATCCTCCATTTTCCAGCTGCACATAAATAGCAGCGGTTGGTTTTCCACATAAGCTTTGGGGAACTGTAGAAAGATATTTGAATGGTAGGTATTCATAAGCACTCCTAAAGGAAGCAAGAATTGTTAGCTTTGAAATAACACAACTGCTGTTCTCAAATGCTGAATGACAACTTTTTGCTCATTTGTTAAAATTTAGTTGCTGTAGGCCAGGCGCAGTGGCTCAAGCCTATAATCCCAGCACTTTGGGAGGCTGAGGCAGGTGGATCACGAGGTCAGTGATTCAAGACCAGCCTGGCCAAAATGGTGAAACCCCTTCTCTACCAAAAATATTTAAAAAATTATCCAGGTATGGTGGCAGGCATCTGTAATCTCAGGTACTTGAGAGGCTGAGGCAGATAATTGCTTCAACCCGGGAAGCGGAGGTTACAGTGAGCTGAGATCATGCCACTGCACTCCAGCCTGGGTGACAGAGCAAGACTCCATCTCAAAAAAAAAAAAAAAAATTAGTTGCTGTAAAAACAACAAACATTTTTTGCTTGTCCCTAACTTGTTAACAGTGACAAATGACTCATTGAGAAATGACTTTTCACAGCTTCCAATTGCCTGATGAATTTTTACAACTGCCTTTTAATGGGTCAAGGAGCAGCCATGCATAACCCTTTGGGGCCATTATTGGGCACAAACTCTGTGTCTATTGTACTTGCTATATCATTCATTCAGTTGATATGCCAGAGGGACCACAGTTAACATGCTCACACTCAGTACACCTCATCCCTGGAAGCAAAGAGAAATGCCTGCCCTCGGCTTCAATTAAAAACACCTAAGAGAACATGTAAGTGGATGGGAACGACATTAGCAATACTATAGCAGAATCCCAAGAGCATGACAAAAGGCCCCTTGCACTAGTATATCTATATACAAAAGTCTACATATATATTTCTAAAGAAAGGTACAAAATAGAATCCTTTGCATCATAATACTTTAGAGCTCAAATGTATTATTTTCACAGGTGAAGAAAGAGATCCAGAAAGTTTAAGCATTTACTCTAGATCATACAACTAGTTGCCAGCAGAACTCAGACAAAAATCCAAAAATCCACTTTTCCTGATATCTACTCTAATGTTCTCTCCATTATACTCATAGGTCATAATGACTCATTAAAACTTCTAACAAGCTTGTGTGTTAAAATAATCTTTTTTTTTTTTTTTTTTTTTTTTTTGAGATGGAGTCTTGCTCTGTCACCCAGGCTGGAGTGCAATGGCAAGATCTTGGCCCACTGCAACCTCTGCCTCCCAGGTTCAAGCGATTCTCCTGCCTCAGCCTCCCAAGTGGCTGGGATTACAGGCACCCACCACCACGCCCGGCTATTTTTTGTATTTTTAGTAGAGACGGGGTTTCACTGTGTTGGCCAGGCTGGTCTCAAACTCCTGACCTTGTGATCCGCCCACCTCAGCCTCCCAAAGTTCTGGGATTACAGGCATGAGCCACCGTGCCCCAGCCAATGCTAATCTATTCTTAAAGATTCTCTTTGTGAAAACAACTATTGTGGCCTACTACTATAACTTCTCCTCTTTTTCTCTTCACTAAAAAGCTAGTTTAAAACAGAGTGACTAATTTATTGCTGTGCTTAATTGTGTTAATAATGCCTGAACTAAAATAAAAATTGTTTTGTCAGGGTGGAGGAAATATGAAAAAAAAATATTTTTAATTTTCTTTCATAACATGTTAAAGTTGCTCTCATAATGATGACCTTTTGAAAAATTACTTAGGCTCTCACTTTGAAAATTATTACAGGGTCTTTCCAAGGAAAAAGGAGGACCCGAATTTAAAATTAACCTTGAGTTAAAAAGGAAAAGCAAAGTGATAAGATCAAAGGCAAAATTAGCCCTAAGGACTTCGGGTTCTCTGTAAAATTTGTTCTCTTCCCAAACATCAGTTAGAATAAAGGAGATGCACTGTTCTTTAGTCAACCGGATACAATCAAAGCATTACCTTCTATATCAATGGAACAGGAATTTCCATAAATTATTATTCCATAAATTATTTGGACTGAAGGTCAAAGATGCCCTTTTTAAAAGTACATTTGCACTTCAGTTAATACAGTTTTCTCTTTTTCATTTGCAGAAAGTAAGTGGTTAAAACTATAGTGCTGAAGAAAAATGTCCTCCTGAGTCACAAAGCTAAGAATGTCTAGAGACACTTCCGAATATAAGTTTTTTCTGGAGATTTATACCTCTGCTGATTCACAACTTCCCACACACTGAAAGGATGAGGGGAGAAAAGGTAGCCGCCTCTTCCAGTTAACTATAAAATGCATTTTTTAAAAATCATATGGTCTTTAGAAATGTGAAAGCAGTTGGGCTCTTTATATTTACAGAAATTAAGATTCCCCCAATTAAATATACTTTTACATGAGTCACTTATTGGGTGGGGGAAGATAGCACTGTGGAGGGAAGAGAATACTCCTTCTCATTTCGTATTTTTAAAAATCACATAGACAAACGGCAAACTAAGTTGCACAATGAAAGATCGTCCCAACTGATGAGCTAAGCTTACAAAGTGTGAACCAAAGAAATGAATGACAACTGGCAAAAAGATCCAACTGTGATGGACTCTTAGACATACAGACTAGTTACATGAATATAATGCTGTTTTCTTTACAAGCAACAATTTCCCTCAAGGATAAGAAAAAGGGAAACAGACATTAATTAACACAGGCCCTGCTGTGCCAGAGGCTTTGCTGAGGTTTTACTGGACAACTTTAAATCTCGGTGTAACCCTGTAATGGCTCCCATTTTATACAGATAAGAAAGGCTCAAACAGAGATGAAGGTACCAACATATAATAACTACCTACTACGTGCATTCACTCAACAAATATTAATTAATTGATGTATTGATTAAGTCCACCTGGAGTCAGGAAAATTAAAAAATATCCTGTTTCCTAAAAACTAAATTGACAAATCTAAAGTGGCTTGGAGACATCAAGACAAAGGGAACACTAAACACCCATTTCAGTTTACCAACGTCAGCAGCAGGGATTATTGACATGCACGGAATAGACAACAATGAACTAATTGCTCAGAATCCACATTTTTGTATGAAACCATCTAGCATTCTGCACTGTCCAAGACAGTCATCGCTAGCAATATGTAGCAATTTAATTTAAACTTAAATTAGTTAAAAACTCAGGAAAGTTGCCGGGCATGGTGGCTCACGCCTATAATCCCAGCACTTCGGGAGGCCGAGGCGGGCGGATTACCTGAGGTCGGGAGTTTGAGACCAGCCTGACCAACATGGAGAAACCCTGTCTCTACTAAAAGTACAAAATTAGCCGGGCGTGGTGGCGCATGCCTGTAATCCCAACTACTAGGGAGGCTGAGGCAGGAGAATCGCTTGAACCTGGGAAGCGGAGGTAGCGGTGAGCCGAGATTGTGCCATTGCACTCCAGCCTGGGCAACAAGAGTGAAACTCCATCTCAAAAAAAAAAAAAAAAACTCAGGAAAGTGAAAACTTTAGTTCCTCGGTCACAGTAGCTACACATCAAGTGTTCAATAGCCACTTGAGACAAGTGGCTGCTGTAACGGACAGCACAGATGTAGAACACACCACCATCATAGAATGTCCTGTTGGATAGCACTGTTGGATTCTAAACATTCTAAATCAGGAAAGGAATTCAACATATACTCTTGTTTCAGAGGGTTTTTTTTTTTCTTAATACTACTTTACATTTATATAGCACTTCATGATTTTCCAAAGACTGAAAAAGAGTATTTATCTGATCCTGCTAAAATTATACTCCTACTGTGGTGACGGAACTTGGAATTTAGAGAAGTTAAGTGACTGACAAGGTCATATGTGAGTATCCAAGAGCAGAGAAGATAATCTCAGTCTCCTAGTTCAGCATTTTCAGAGCAGAGTGAAAATATAATCACTCAGAGGTCCAACGCAGCTTTGAACCCCATCTTCAATACAAACTAGTTGTATGACATGGAACAAGTATTTAGCTTTTCGGGGCTTCAGTTTCCTCATCTGAAAAACTGGGATGATAATGACAACTTCACAGCAAGTAGTATAATACTACCAAGTAGTATTAACTATCAACAAGTGAACTTGGTTTACTATCCAGGTGACTACCTTCACCTGAACACCAAGCAGGATTTTTCTTTTTAATCTCAATTTTCGAAAAAATTCAATGCTATTTTCTACAAATAGAATTAGCAGAAGTGGTTCAAAATTTAGGAAGCTGATTTTGAGTACATTGGCATTTCCAACTGTTATATATACTCTCCTCTCAGCTGCTATATTCGGACTACCTCAGAATTGTTGTCAGAATTAAATGAGAATTTAAATAGCACATAAGATCTGACATGTAGATGTCCAATAAATGCAAGTTCTCACTTCACCTTCCTTCTCTACCCTAACACCCTGTAAGTCTTCCTGGTGTGTCCCTGCAGCACCACACAATTTAGGGAGCCTGGACTCTATCCTGAATGGATAAATGACTCAGCAAGTTCTCACTTCACCTTCCTTCTCTACCCTGACACCCTGTAAGTCTTCCTGGTGTGTCCCTGCAGCACCACACAATTTAGGGAGCCTGGACTCTATCCTGAATGGATAAATGACTCAGCAAGCTTATTTACAGTGGGATAGTGTAACATACAACTTCCATAAGACTATATATTACATATTATAATAGAAAGCAGTAGGAAAATAACATTAAGCCTTCAGAAAATCATGTTACAGGAAGCTTTAAGAATGTATTTATTTCATATATTGATTACTCAGCTAATAGAGAGGTATGTTCTAAAATATGTCTTCAGTTTTGCTTAGAAGATCTGAAGCAGACTTACCTTCCTAAGTATGTTGGGTTAAAGAAACTAAACTTAATCTACATAACCTAGGTCAATGATTTATAAGTTTAGGTCAGCTCTGAATTTTTTGAGCAGCTATATTTTAATTACTTTAGTTTTTCCAAAATATATTTGTACTATGTTGATCCACAAGAGTCCTGAAACAAAGAAATGATGAGACACTAGTCCACCCTCAAAGAGGTAGATGCTTTAAGCATCTTCTGGTTGGTACTAAAATCATTTGGCCTGAGAATAGGCCAAAAGATGTGAATGTTAAAATACCTGGGAAAAATCTACCATGGATAGCTAACATTTGCTCCTTAGAGTTTATAGAGGCTCTACATACACATTTCACTGGAATATGATACCAATCCTCTAATACCAAAAGTAGGGCAGGTGATATTCTATTTTTCCAGGTGAGGAACTTGAGAATTCAAGAGATGACATAATACAGATAATTATAAAACCAGGACTAGAATTCAGGAAGTTTGATTTCTCATCTGATGGCTTCTCTATTATCCAACCACCAAATTAAGTGAAGCTCTAATTAGAAATTGTCTAAACACAATACTGATATTTCATCTATTAAATCAAAACCAGTGTATAGAGAATGGTCACATGCACCAAACCACAGATGGCCAGTAAACAGAAATCAGAAAAACCCATAGATATTAGACAGGCAGCAAGAGGGCATCAAATTGAATCAAGTTGTCTAGCTCCATACTTCTGAGCTCTGTGATTGCTTCTGTTTCCTTCTGCATTTTTATTAATAACAAGAAAGAGATATAGACAGAATACACATTGAGTTTCAGATAGCACAAATTCGGAAGAAATGATGAGAATGCTGAGGAAAAAATCAACATTTGAAAACTGTCATCGACAGTAGATTGGATAAAGAAACTGGTACATACACGCCATGGAATACTACACAGCCATAAAAAAGACTGAAATCATGTTCTTAACAGCAACATGAACACAGCTAGAGGCCATTATCCTAAGTGAATTAATAATGCAGGAACGAAAACCAAATACCACATGTTCTCACGTATGAGTGGGAGCTAAATACTGCATACACATGGACACACAGAGCGGTGCAATAGACACTGGAGACTGCTAGCGAGAGGAGACTGGGGGTGGTGTGTGGGGGAAGAAAAACTACCTATCAGGTACTATGCTCACTACCTGGGTGACAGGATCTTCTGTACCCCAAACCTCAGCATCATACAATATACTCATGTAACAAACATGCACTTGGATCCCCTGAATCTAAAATAAAAGTTGAAATTATTTTTAAAAAGTACAGGAAAAAAAAAATTCTCAGTGAGCCATAGACCAAATCAAACAAAAGGAGAGTTTTAGCGAGATAAATAGGAGACCCCCAGTGATGGACTGAATTATTGAATTATGTCCCCACAAAATTCCTGTGTTGAAGACTTAACCCTCAGTACGTGAGTATTTGGAGATAGAACCTTTAAATGGGTGATTAAGTTAAAATGAGGCTATTAGGGTGGGCCCTAATCCAAGCTGACTACTGTCCTTATAAGCAGAGGAATTTTAAAATTCTTTTATTTTTAATTATTATGGTTACATAATAGTTGTGCATATTTATGGAGCATATGTGACATTCTGCTAGAAACATTCTGCTGGAAGTGTAATGATCAAATCAGGGTAATTAGGATATCTATCACCTCAAGCATTTATCATTTCTTTGTATTAGGAATGTTCCAATTCCACTCTTTTAGTTATTTTGAAATATACAACAAATTATTTTTAACTATAGTTACCCTATTGTGCTAATCGAACGTTAGATCTTATTCCTTCTATTTAACTGTGTTTTTGTAGCCATTAACCATCCCCTAAGGAGAGGAATTTGAACACACATGGAGACCTTAGGGATGTGCACACACAAAAGAAAAACCACATAAGGACACAGCAAGAAGGCAGCCATCTGTAAGCCCAGCAGAAACCGACCATGCTGGCACCTTCATCAGAAGAAACCAAGCCTGTTGACACCTTGATCTTAGACTTTCAGCCTCCAGAACTGTGAGAAAATAAATTTCTGTTGGGTAGGCCACCCAGACTGGTATTTTGTGATAGCAGCCCTGGCAAACTAATATGCCTGCATTTGGGAAACAAACAAACACAAAACCAACAGAATACCTGTTGAGTGAATGATATCTTGCTCAACAGTATTTGATGACCGGGGAGAGGAAGAAGCTTCCATAATAGTAAACTCTATGTAAGTTCATCATGTATTTAACTACCAAAAAAAGTACAACGCAGAATAATTTAGAAAAGGTCTAACATTTGTGGCAGCAAGATCTCTGGTGCCAGACACAACGGTTTTACCAACTCTGTTATTTCCTAATTGTTTGACCTTAGGCACGTCATATCTCCCTGTGCCTCAGTATCTTTGTCTATAAAATGAGAATAACATGTACTTCACAGGATGGTTGATAGGGCCTAAGAGGACCCAAGAGAGGACCCAAGGAGATAAGTGCTTAACACAAAGCCTGGCATGGAGAAAACAATAAACAAAAGCCACTTTTTTAAAAACTTCCATTTTGAGGTCAGGGTTACACATGCAGGTTTATATATAGGTAAATTCGTGTCATGGGGGTTTGCTGTACAGATTATTTCATCACCCACATATTAAGCCTAACCCATTAGTTATCCTTCCTGATCCTCTCTCTCCTGCCACACTCCACCCTCTGGTAGGACCCTGTGTCTGTTGCTCCCCTCTATGTGTCTATGTGTTCTTATTATTTAGCTCCCACCTATAAGTGAGAACATGGGGCATTTGATTTTCTGTTCTTGCATTAGTTTACTAAGGATAATGGCCTCCAGTTCCATCCATGTTCCTGCAAAGGACATGATACTCTTTTTTATGACTGCATAGTATTTCATGGTATATATGTACCACATTTTCTTTATCCAGACTACCAATGATGGTCATTTAGGTCAATACCATGTCTTTGCTATTGTGAATAGTGCTACAATGAACATATGTATGCATGTATCTTTATGGTAGAATGATTTATATTCCTTTGGGTATGTGCCCAGTAATGGGATTGCTGGGTCAGATAATATTTCTGTCTTTAAGTTTTTGAGGAATCACCACACTATCTTCCATACTAGTTGAACTAATTTATATTCTGGAGCATCAATGGTGTGTAAGCATTTCCTTTTCTCTGCAACCTCAATAGCACCTGTTATTTTTTGATTTTTTAATAATAGCCATTCTGATTGGTGAGAGCTAGTATCACATTGTGGTTCTGATTTGCATTTCTCTAATGATCAGTGGTGTTGAGCTTTCTTTCATATGCTTGTCGGTCGCACATATGTCTTCTTTTGAGAAGTATCTGTTCATGTCGTTTGCCCACTTTTTAATGGGGCTGTTTGTTTTTCTCTTGTAGATTTAAGTTCTTTATAGATGCTGGATATTAGACCTTTGTCAGATGTATAGTTTGCAAATATTTTATCCTTTTATGGAGGTTGTCTATTTACTCTATTGATAGTTTATTTTACGGTGCTGAAGCTCTTTAGTTTGATTAGATTTCATTTGTTCATTGTTGGAAAGCCACTCTTTTAAGTATTGGTATCATCCTTATCATAGGATGAGAGTCTCACTCTACTTAGGGGTGATTAGATTACATCTGAATATGGTATCAGTTTTGGCTCTTTAAACCCCTCCTTAAAAAAGCATAATGATAATAAAAACAATAAGTGCCATTTATTAGAGTGTCCGCACTGCATCAAGTGTTATATTTCACCTCTTTAATTAATCTTCACAACTTGCCTTTAAACTGTGTGGAATTATCAACATTTTACAAATCAGAGACACAAAACTGAAACACCTAAATCCAATAAGTGATGGAGCTAGGATTCAAAGCTGGATGTGTCTGACTCCAAATGACTTTCTCTTCCCTTTCCTGCATGCTCAGAGTGATGAGACTTGAAACAATATCTAATAAGAAAAATGACATGGGAATATCAAGAACACTCATAAGAACATAGCATTGTTTTTCAATGTTATAAAGTCTGTTACTGAGAAGATGGATTAGGTTTTGTATGATAAGTATTAATAGAACCAAACCAAGGAGTGGAAGCTACATGGGGCAAGAACATGCTTCAACATAGAATGTTTTAGCAAAATAAGCAAAAGACAGAATAAGCATCCTTCTACTCTTTATGTCCATGGGTAGTGGGGTACTGGGGGTAGCGGGGGATGAGAATAGTTAATGCGTACAAGACAGCAGAAAGAATGATAGCACAACAGGCTTACTAGAGTCAAATAACTCAACTGTACAATTTTAAATAACAAAGCATATAATTAAATTCTTTGTAACTCAAAGGAGAAATGCTTGACGGGACAGATACCTCATTCTCCATGATGTGCTCATTTCACATTGCATGCCTGTATCAAAACCTGTCATGTACCCCATAAATATATACGCCTACTATATACCCCTCCAAAAAATTTTTTAATTGAAAAAAAAAAAGATGGAATAAGT
Source organism: Macaca nemestrina (assembly GCF_043159975.1). Lineage (NCBI taxonomy): Eukaryota > Metazoa > Chordata > Mammalia > Primates > Cercopithecidae > Macaca > Macaca nemestrina. Next base: position 43,964,610 of record NC_092134.1, on the reverse strand, counting down.
TTCTTCAAGAACAGCCACATAACCACTTAGCAGGAATGTGGTAAAATATCAGCCAAGTAGTTGTTAATAGGTGATGTTTGGGGTCCTTCCCAGACCTAATACAATCTATAAAGCTATATCCATGCATCAAGGATACTTAGGCAACAGGAATACTAAGAGAAGCAGAGATCTAACAATTGGCAGCTATTGGGAGTCCTAGTAAAGAGTGACCAGCAAGAAAATGTACTAGATCACCAACTGCAGTGACTAAGATCTAGGACTTCAGTCTCAGAAGAATTAGGGTTCCAGACAGAGAAAGAAAAAGGGCCACAACATGAGGGAGGATGGTCTCGTTTCTGGTTGCTGAGCTACAAGTCGTAGGCAGAGTAAACAGTAAGGTCCTATCTGAAGCAGGATAGCTCAGTGACGCAGCGCAGTGAATGGTGTCGATTTAAATTCCTGTCTCACCACTGAGCAGCTGTGTGTCTCTGGCCAGGTTATATTGTGAACGTTCACTAGATGCTTGCTCATATTATTATTATTTGTGAATATGGATATTGTCCCAGGATACAGGGCAAAGCCAAGACTAAACATAGATTACCTTTTTTCAGAAGATTATAGCAACATAGAAGGAATCAGTAAGCCATAGAATCTTCTACTTTTAAACCAGAAAATAGAAAATCTCTACTTCTGAGAACTGATTCCTACTTACAGAAGTTTCTAAACTTAAGAAAAGCTAAGCTTAAACTATAGTTAAAGTTTCCAGTTATGGCCAGGCGCGGCGGCTCACGCCTGTAATCCCAGCACTTTGGGAGGCCGAGGCGGGCAGATCACGGGCTCACAAGATCGAGACCATCCTGACTAATGGGGTGAAACCCTGTCTCTACTAAAAAAAAAAAAGTACAAAAACTTAGCTGGGCGTGGTGGCGGGCACCTGTAGCCCCAGCTACTCGGGAGGCTGAGGCAGGAGAATGGCGTGAACCCAGGAGGCAGAGCCCGCAGTGAGCGGAGATCGCGCCACTGCACTCCAGCCTGGGTGACAGAGCAAGACTCCGTCTCAAAAAAAGAAAAGTTTCCAGTCATGTTCTTTCCTTACCTAAAATAGTTATATGTGTAGTTCAATTCAAAATGCATAGGGCATAAGGTTTAAGAATGTGGGCTCCACGACCATATTGTCTTTGTCCAAATTCTATCTGGATAATTACTAGCTGGTTCATCTTGCCAAGTTATTTAAGATCTCTGGACCTCGCTTCTTTCATCTGTAAAACGGAGATGACCATAGTTCCTACTTCAGAAGGTCGGGATAAGGATTTACAAGGAACAACATTGCCTGCCTGCAAAGCAAGAGTTGAGTTACCTATTATTACAATTCTGATTAATTGCCAGGCGTTGTGATAGGCATAGGAGACACAATGAAAAATTATATAATATATTGTTATGCTATGTTATATTACATTACATTACATTCTAATGTTATACTGTCTTATTAACTGTTTGTCTTGCTTACTAGAAGCAACCTTCATGAGAGCAGGTACTTCAGATCCTAGAGGAGCTTCTGGGCTAGTAAAGAAGACAGATTCAAAAGCAGAACTCCACTGATCGAGTGTGGTGGCTCACACCTGTAATAGAATCACTTTGGGAGGCCAAGTTGGGAGAATCACTGAGGACAGGAATTCAAGACCAGCCTGGGCAACATAGTGAAACCCAATGTCTACCAAAATTTAAAAAAATAATAATAAAAACAAAAGAAGAATTTCAAATAACATGTGCCAAGTGCAATGATGGCTTAACCTTCCAGTGGGTATAGTGGGGTCAGAGAAGAAAAGTAGCTAATTTAATCTGGGAAGCCTTCCTGGATGAGGGAATGCCTAAACTAAGTCTTCAAGAACGAGTAGATGGCAAAGTTCTGGTGGAACCTTTTAGTCAAAAGAGATTTCACCCAAAAGGTTAGCAAATAAAATCCTCTCCAGATGTCCTAACTGATTTAGTAACAATAATAATAATAATAATCACCAACAGATTAAAAGATTTGATGCTATCCATTGAAACGTGAAAACCATTTTGTCTAATTTTGAACTAGCTGTTGCTCAATGATTGACACGAATGTATTTCAGTTGGAAAGTATTGCCCGAATAATTGAAGAAGAAAAAAGTCACTGGAAAACAGGTAATAAGGCTCACATCTTAGAGCATTTGGAAAAGGAATGAATATACAATAGAAGCTAGCTTCTAAGTGGAAAAATATGAAATAACTAATGACATGTTACCTGTGACTCTGCAAGTGAACTGGATCCTCTTCAAGGGCAGCAGATGTTTCTTTCTTACACTTTTTGTAGCTCCAGTTCCTAAAGCAGTACTTGGCAATAAAGGTCTAATTAGTTAACATCTGAACAAATAGAGTTGAAATACTGGCTTTTTAAAAATAGGAAATGATAAAGTCACCTTTGAAATAAGCATAAGAATTACCAACTTTTTTAATGCACTTATTGCAAAGCCAAGCGCTGCATTAAGACTGCACATGGATTATCACAATTTAGTCTTATAAGGTCAGTCCTACTTTTATTCTCACTTTGCAGATTTGTTCACTGATTTAACAAATATTTATTAGAGAACTAATACCTTCCAGGCATTGTTCTGGGAGCTGTGGGCAGAGCAGCAAACAAAGGAGACTGAGTACCTGCTCTCATGGAGATTGCTTCTAGTAAGGGAGACAAACAGTTAATAAGACAGTATAACATTAGAATGTAATGTAATATAACATAGAATAACAATATAACACAATATAATAATATAACATAATAAATATAATATTAGTGACCCTCAGGGAAAGTGTTGGGCTATGATTCAGTCTGAAGAAAGTTCTCAGCCAATCCCACAGGGAGCTCTCCAACTAGGATGGCCCTTCAGAGCTACCCAGATGGTTCTGGCTGGAGTGACCAGACTTTGGATGCAGGCTGTGCTGGCAAGAGTACATGACCTTGCGTGAGGTAGCTCTCTTCATCCAAAGGTAATTCCCAAAGAAGGCTAACAGATGAGGGCTGTCATCTGGCAACACTCCTAGCAGCTAGAGATAAGTCCTTCAGTCTTAACTATTGTGCTGTGATTCATCATGTCTCTTGCTCACTAGAATGTAAGCTTCATGAGGGCAAATTTTTTTCCTGATGCATCTCAGGTGCCTAAAACAGAGTACCCGCGCATGACAAGCACTTCATAGGTGTTTGTTAAATTAAGGAATTAATGGCAATACATTATTCTATTATAGAACATATGTCTAAACCAAAAGTTTCTAAAAGATGAGGTCACGATGGAATACAGAATACGTTTTAATAATTTGTATTAATTATTGGCACAAAACTTTGAAAAATATGATTCTTTTTAAAATCCTGGGTTAAAACTGTGATCAGTGATTTAAAAGTCTGTTTATAAGTTTAGTTTAATATGCAATATTAATGGTCATTGTAATGGGCTAAATTTTCTCCCCCCACCCCCCGCCCACAAATTTGTATGTTAACGTTCTAATCCTCAGTAACTCAGAATGAAACCATATTTGCAAATAAGGTTTTAAGGAGTTAATTAGGTTAAAATAAGGTCTTGAGAATGGGCCCTAATCTGATATGACTGGTTTCCTTATAAAGAGGAAATTTGGACACAGACATGCATGCAGGCAGAGGAAAGACCACGTGAAGACAGAGGGTGACAGTGGCCATCTACAATTCAGGAAGCGAAGCCTCAGAAGAAAAAATCATGCTGACAACACAATCTCATACTTTCAGCCTCTAGAACTGTGAGGAAATAAATTTCTTTTGTTTAAAACACCCAGTCTGTGTCACCTTGTTATAGCAGCCCTAGCAAACACTCAGAGCTATCATAGCTGAAAGAGTTAAGTAGCAAAGCCACAGAATACTCAATATAAGTAGAAACTTGGAGTGAGGACTCATTAACAACCGTGTGAATCCACATTTTCAATAATATTCTTGATCGATGAAAATAAAGTTATGTTAATTCTTTTGTTTTGTTTTGTTTTGTTTTGTTTTGTTTTTGAGACGGAGTCTCGCTGTGTCGCCCAGGCTGAAGTGCAGTGGTCGGATCTCAGCTCACTGCAAGCTCCGCCTCCCGGGTTTACACTATTCTCCTGCCTCAGCCTCTCGAGTAGCTGGGACTACAGGCGCCCGCCACCACGCCCGGCTAGTTTTTTGTGTTTTTTTAGTAGAGACGGGGTTTCATCGTGTTAGCCAGGATGGTCTCGATCTCCTGACGTCATGATCCACCTGTCTCGGCCTCCCAGAGTGCTGGGATTACAGGCTTGAGCCACCGCGCCCGGCATTATGTTAATTCTTAATAGATCTGGCTCGCTCATTGCTTATCTCTTGTCACATGGCAAAGTAAGCCAAAAACCACCTCTCCGATGGAATGGTACATTTGTTCTTACATTATTAGTGTTTTTTAAATCTGCAGTTTCTCTGCCTGAGCCATTTTCTAGCTACTTGTCTACGTGGTGAGCATACATTTAGTTAAAACAAGATAGTGTAATCTGTAAAGCTGCTTACTAGGCCCTACTTTGAAAGTCTGAAAGCAAATAAAAAGGTGGAAACAATGGTCCGCTCCCCACCTCCACCTTGTGGAACTCCATTCCCCTCTCAGGCAAACTCCCACACTGTTCAAGATACAAGACAGTCTAAAATACAGACCTACGAAGGGTGCTGGGGAGTGTCAGCACCAGGTCGTTCCGTATGTGCTAGGAAGCTTAATCTCTTTCTTACATTTTCAGACAAAAATAAATAATGTAATAGTTCTGGTATTTTCTCTCTAGACCCCAGATGATTGTCTGTAGTCAATCTCTGAGATGCATGAACCCCAACCAGTCTACTTGAATAAATAAAGAGAACAGCTGTTTCTTGAATTATTTCATAGACAAAAGCCATCTCTACCCTTGTTCTATTATGTGTAGAATTATCGAGGCCCTAAGTGATTTGCCACTCTCTGAAATGCATCTTAAACAGTAAATGCCAGCCCTCACACTCATTCAACGGCATTCACTGTCCTGAGGGTTGTACCACCTGATTGCCCAGAAGCGTGCCCCTCTCTAGCAAGGACAAAATTGTGAAATCACTCAGCATTTCCAAAAGGAAATCTAGGGTCGAGTTCTATTCTTTGGTATTTGCATCTCTGAGTTAAACCCAGAGGATGCACAATTTAGAAGCGATATAATTGAATTTCCTTTCACCGGTCTGCCGGGGCTTGTTGTCTGTCACTCATCAAAGCCAATGTCTTTGTAAAGGGTTTTGAGAATCACATCTTAATGTCACTGAGCAGATAACATATTAACTGTTAATTGACACAGGAAAATGCCCCGGGGTTGTGTTCCTGTCTTTGTTAGGGGGTGATAAATGAGTTATTATTCACCAGTGCCATTTTTCTTACAGTTTTTAGTGAGGTTATAATCTGAACTCCCCTTGCCCCCAAGTGTTGGTTTAGGTCATAGTGTCTCTGTAGTAAGATTCTTTTGTTATTAAGTTATAATAGTATCTTTAAGAGTTTAAATGATTTTTAAACTGATTTTCCCTTGGGTAATGGTGTTTGTTTTGTTTTAATCATACCAACAAAATTTCCCTGGAGGATATTATTTTTTTCTTAGAATGTTTTTTAAATTTTAGATTCGGGGGTATATTTGTAGGTTTATTACATAGATACATTGTGTAATGCTGGGGTGTAGGCTTTTATTTAACCAATCACTCAAATAGTAAACATAGTACCCAATAGATAGTTTTCCAACCATTTCCCCCCTCCACTGTTTTCGAGTCCCCAGTGTCTGTTTTCATTTTTATAATCGTGCGTACTCATTGTTTAGCTCCCTCTTCTTACAAGTTAGAACATGTGGTATTTGATTTTCTGTTTCTGCATTAATTCACTTAAAATAATGGCCTTCAGCTGCAATCATGATGCTGCAAAGGATATGATTTTATTCTTTTCTATTGCTGCATAGTACTCCATGGTGTATATATAGCAGATTTTAAAAATTCAGTTCACCAGTAATGGGAAGCACAACAAAACAAAGATGTCCACTCTTATTCAACATAGTACTGGAAGTCCTAGCCAGAGCAATCTGGCGAGAGAAAGGAATGAAAGACATCCAAATAGGAAAAGAGAAAGTCAAATTATCTCTATTCTCTGGCAATATGATTCTATACCTAAAAAACCCTAAAGATTCCTCCAGAAGACTCCTAGTTGTCATAAACAATTTCAGCAAAGTTCCAGGATACAAAATCACTTTTTTCTTAGAATTAAAAAATAATTATGATAAAAAGTGTTTAGGTGCTTAGGTTTAAACATTTGTATTTCTTCAAATTGTCTTCCATTCATTAAGGTCCTCATATTCACATATAATGTTAAGTAAAATGCACATACACCATTTTGTTTTTAGTTTTTTTCAACTCAATATCATCTTATATAAATATCAGTCAACCAAGAACTTGAGTGACTTTCAGTTTCCCGTTTTTAAAATAGAAAGAATAACATCAACCACTTATGATTATTTTGTGGATTAAATTATGTTAACATTGATGAAATCACTCAACAACATAAACTCAGTAAAATCTGAGTTTAATGTCAGTGTACTGATAGAGCCCACAACATTGTAATTTTTAATAAGTGATTCCCACATGTATTTTGAGATGGTTTATTTAGCTAGGTCATCATCGATGTCTAAAAGGGAAATTGCCAAACACAATTAGTGCATTCATACATTGTATTCCACATGCTTCTGAAAACAAGTAACTAAAATTTGTCACTTCTCTTACTGATCTGTTGATTAAAAATAGAAAAACATATTTATACAGTGCTTTACCATTTGAAAATTTCTTCCATTCACTTATTTGAATCTATTATAAACCTCATAAGGCTGATAGATATTATTATCCACCCTTTATAGATGAGAGAATAATTGAGCTTCAGAAAAGTAAATAACTTGCTCACAGTTTGTGTTAGATTTAACTCTTCACATTCCAAATGCAACATTCTTTTCACCACAGCATACAGCCTGGACACATTGCCCACAAAAAATAATTGAATTTTAGGGTTCTGTTTATTTTTGTGACTTTAATAAGTTTTCAAAGATGCTATAACTTTTTTAATGTGTATTTTGTTGTTTGCAAACAAAGCTGTATGATTTACCACACATGAGTCTGCTGCATTTTCTGTTGTGTAAACTGTCTATTCACATCCTTTGAATAGACAGGAAGTAGAACCTTTTACCACATCCCCTTCAGCCTGCTTCTTTGCCCTTACAACAAACAAAATTTATTTTCATTCCATCGTGCTTAGCTAACTGACAATAATCCTTCAATGAAATAAGCTTGTTGGAAAAGGCCTTTTTTGTAAAAGTAAGACATGCAACAAAAGTTATGAGAACCAATTCAACTAGAAACCTTTAGTGTACCCTGAATCCCACAGATAAATGACCCTCAGAGTTCAGCTCCTTGGAAAGCAGGATGTTTCTGTCTGTACATACACAAAGTCCACCAACTTTAGTCCTATTTCTGACCATTTCAGCACTGTTCTGGATACCAAAACGGGGTTCCCATGTGTCTTTCAGAGAGGGAATTTCCTAGAACGGCAGCTGACCTCCACTACCCCAGAATGCCCACACTCCCAGGGTTTGTCTAGAGCCCATCTGGCCTTTGAGTTGGGGGGGGTCAGAGGCGGTTGGGTAGGGGTGTCGTTCCCCAGGGCATTCATTCCATACAGCCTGCCTCAGCGAGGGACTTTTTATTGTTTGCTCCCAACCTGCAAGCCCTGCCAACTTCAGCATTAAAGCAGTTAGGCACAGTGATGTTTCCCAAAGGGAAAAGAAGGAAAAACTTTATCAAGAAAATTGCTCTCTTTTTAAACTCCTGACCTTATTAAACATTGGAGAGAATAAAAACTGCTGACAGTCTTAAATATGTTGAGTACAATAAGCCAAAATTAGTTCTCAGAGCTAAATCTTGGCTGTCTCACTTAAATGATTTAGTCACCATCTTTTGGAAAGGACAATGTGAACAACAGAGTCTTTAGTAGATCACTGAGACCCAAAAAGAAACGTGGGCTGGAGTGCAGTGGCGCGATCATGGCCCATTGCAGCCTTGACCTCCCAGGCTCAGGTAATCCTCCCACCTCAGCCTCCTGAGTAGCTGGGACTACAGGTGCACACCACCACACCTGGCTAATTTTTGTATTTTTTGTAGAGACAGGGTTTTGCCTTGTTGCCCAGGCTGATCTCAAACTCCTGGGCTCAAGTAATCCACCCTCTTGAGCCTCCCAAAGTGCTGGGATTACAGGTGTGAGCCACTGCACCCAACCCTAAATTATTTCTTAATTTATACTGGTTTATTGCCTTTTACCATGTGCTGATACAAATCATCTTATCTGACTCTCATAAGAAAATGTCTGGGAAAATATGATTCCTCTCTATTTTTTCCCATGGGGAGTTTTCCAGTTAAAAAATTGAAAACCTCTTAGATAAATTTTAAAAGAGCTGTAACACTTCTTCATTCTTTTAAATGAAAACAACAGAGGTTCAGAAAAAAAGTTAAGATGGTTTTCCTATGGTCACAAACTAGTGGCAGATCAAAGACTAGAAACCAGTTATATTACTCCTATGTTGGTATTCTGCTTCATCTTCTACCTACCAAAGAGAAAAATGTTACATATATGTGTGAATATGTATCTTGCATCTATAAAACTTCCATCATAATAGTAGATTATTCTGTATGAGTAGTTTCTTATCCCCTTAATGCTTTATTAGCTTTTGCTATTCTCATTTCGATCACTTTTTTAAATGTTTTGTTTCTCCAGGCCTATTAACACCATTTCAGAATGCTAATATCACCCAATGAAAAGCATTCATGTTATTTAAATAAACAGCTAATTTGATTATAAATCTAAGAGCATAGTCATGATTGATGAATATTATGGTTACATGAGGGTTTTACATGGTTAATGCACACTAAGCAAAACATACCCATCATTGCTAATTGAACTAAGCATTAATTATAAAATATAAAATTTCAGGAATCATTTTTCCATTTAATTGCCATAGCTCTATTTTTAAACTTTTCCCCGCTTTACTTTAAGTGCAATCTTTTTAGTTGTCCTTTGTTGCTTTTTCCATCTCTATAACAAAATCTAAAGAAAATACAAAGCCAAACATTTTCACCTTAGAAATTACAACAATTTTATTCCATCCTCTAGCATTCACATTTTGCTCTTTCCTGTTTAAGTTGGATGACTTCTCACTTAGAGGAACTGAATGTATTCCACTGAGTTCTTTAGCTCACATTCTCCACCATGTGTGGTCAATTAAGTCCCAGCAGTATGGAGGAGTTTTCATTTAAACTACTGCACTTCCTGGGAAACAGTGGGGCTTACATCTAGTTTCTAAACATTGTTAGAACTTGATGGGTACAATTTCTTCTCAATAGCCTCAGCATAGAACGCATCATGTTAGATACGACCCCATCTCTTTCTAATTTGGCAGTGAATCACCCTTTTAAGAAACCGCACTGTTTTTATGAAAGATCTCAGTGATCTCTACCCATCAGAGGATTGTCTTTATTTTCTGTAAATGTTTTATTTTCTTTCATGCAAATATGCGCCTGGATTTTAAAGTGGATGCACCATTCAGAAAAGCCTATATAAAATTACCTCTAGCAAAGTAAAATGGGAACACAAAACAGACGAATGGAAGACAATCATGAAAAAAATGATCGGCTGGGCGCCGTGGCTCCCAGCACTTTGGGAGGCCGAGGCGGGTGGATCACGAGGTCAGGAGATCGAGACCATCCTGGCTAACACGGTGAAACCCCGCCTCTACTAAAAATACAAAAAATTAGCTGGGCGTGGTGGCGGGCGCCTGTGGTCCCAGCTATTCGGGAGGCTGAGGCAGGAGAATGGTGTGAACCCGGGAGGCAGAGCTTGCAAAGTGAGCAGAGATCACGCCACTGCACTCCAGCCTGGGCAACAGAGCGAGGCTCCGTCTCAATTAAAAAAAAAAAAGAAAGAAAAAAAAGAAAAAAATGATCAGAGTCAAATGGTGAAAAAACATTTCACACATATTTTAATGGAGATTTTGTTCTTGTTGGTAGTATTAAAAATGTCAAAATCAATCTTCAAAATATAATAAGTAATACAATACTTTGTGGTTCTTTTTGGGAAATGTTCCTTAAATCCGATTATTGAAAACGTATTTTTCTTTAGGTTTTTAGACATCTATTAAAATGTGCCTGAGATAAACTAATGGTTGTTAGGTTACACATAAAGGAAGAAGGTATGTAATTTATATTGGAGAAGGATACAAAATTTTTACAATAAAAACTTCATTAAGGCCTGGCGTGGTGGTTCACGCTGCAATCCTAGCACTTTGGGAGGCCAAGGCAGGCAGATCACTTGAGGGCAGGAGTTCAAGACCAGCCTGGCCAACCAGGTGAAACCCCATCTCCACTAAAAATACAAAATTAGCCAGGCATAGTGGTGCATGCCTATAGTCCCAGCTACTAGGGAGGCTGAGGCAGGAGAATCATTTGAACCCAGGAGGCAGAGGGGTTGCAGTGAGCTGAGATCACTCCATTGCAATCCAACCTGGGCAACAAAGTGATACTCCATCTCAAAAAAAAAGAAAAACTTCATTAATATAGATTTTCTTCTTTGACTATATGTAGCTGTTCATCCATGAGACATTAGCAGTTAACAATTTGCCGACAATTTTAAGTCACGCTACAGGGGATATGTATCCCTACTTAAAAATTCAAACCAAGTTCAAAGCTTTGGATTTTTTTAATGTTTATATTTATTTATATTTCATTGTATTTGTTACTTTTTTGCTTTTTATTTTTATACAGAAGAGTATTGCTCATCACAATTGAGCTTCTGTGAATTACAGCTGCTGCAACATAGCCACCACATTTTGTTAACACTTTGTCTTATATGTGTATAGTTTCAAGCAAAATTACTTTGCTGTTAAAATCATAAAATTTCAATAAATCTTCACCCTAAAGAGTTTCAGTTATAAAAGGTCTATTGCACTTGATTTACAATAGCAAGATATCAAAGAAGAATAAAGCCAAAATAGGAGAAAACATTTCCTTGTTACATAATTCCAAAAAAAAGCCAAGTATCTCCACTCAATTATAATTGCATGCATTCCCAACACTTAGGTTAAAAATCATTTTAATAAAAAGGGCAAATTTGGACTGATTTTCCCAAGCAGTAACAGACCTATGATGGCCTTCACTCCATCATATATCACTGATACACACATACAGAAAAAATGCCTTCAGTACAGCTGATCTGAAAAAGGCCTTTCCAGAATAAAGGTTTGCGAGAAGCTAAAAGAATTGGGCTTCTTGAAAGGCCCTATTGCTCACTATGGTCCAGCAACACTGGCCTTCCATTTATTCCTCAGACAGACCAACAGACCCCCACACAGGCATGCACAAAATCTGTTTTCTCTTTCTACCATGCTCTTGTCACCTCTTTCACTCAACCAGGGCCTTCTCTTTCTTCAAACTTACACATCATCTTTTCCAGAGGGCTTCCCACACCAACCAATTAAAGCAAGTCCCCTGTTATTCTCTCTCATAACACTTTTTTTTAGTAGTGTTTGCCATAATGTGTGCCTTCAGTATCTCATAGAATTGAAGATGCCAGCAACTGTTAAACAAGCCAGTATATGACACACTAAAAGAGAAAAGGGAATGTCAACAAAGCTATGATGCTCTTTCAATTTTAGGATGTATACTAATGTTAGAGACATAAAAATATAGGGGGAAAATGTGTGCCTTAGAATCAATGGAACATCGTATAAGGCTCTGTGTCCCTCCTTTGATCAAAAATGTCACACGTGAAAACAGAGACTGCATCTATGTTATTTCTTCTGCAGGCTTAGCCACCACCAACACATTGTCTAGCAAATAGCACATATTGATTGAATAAATAAATAAGTAGATGGAGAGATGGCCATGATAATGTGATGATATTTTGTGGTAAAATAACATGTTGTATGAGAAGGTCTGATTCTCATTCACACATTCGTATTTATCACACTCAGAAAAGTAACCTTAATTTATTATAGTAAAAGGCAGGAAATTAAAATTGCTGCAACCACCCTTTACAACATGCAATTTTTGCTGGCTGTATAGTTCAACTCACTTTGTAAACTTATAGAATCTGATCACCCCAATTAAATTTATAATCACATACTGCCTCATCTGTAAAACAGAAAGATTAAACTAGGGGATCTCTACTGTCCTTTTTAGCTATCAAACTCTGGTTGGGTAGTCCAGAAGTTCATGCCTTCTAGAGTGTAGGTATACTATCTATTTCATGTGTCTACATTATCTTTAAAAAAGGAAGAGGAAGAGATTAGTTAGCCAATATTTAAACCTACACTGGCCTGTAGATCTATTTTTCATAGATTAGATATATTTTCTTAATTACTTGGATATGTTTTCGCTGGGAAGCACATACTCGATACTACTGTAGCCCCATCAGAATTCTCCTTGGAAGTCAAAAAAAGTAGAAATTTCTATTCATCTTATAACATCACTGCTTTTGCTAAATAAAAATGATAAAAATGTCCTTGATGAAAATCCAGCTCTCACTGAAACTATCATTAGTGTTTTTTACCCTTCACTACTATGTAGGTATAAAAGTATATATTAATAGAAAATTGGTAAGTCATGGTCGGGCGCAGTGGCTCAAGCCTATAATCCCAGCATTTTGGGAGGCCGAGGTGGGTGGATCACCTGATATCAGGAGTTCAAGACCAGCCTGATCAACATGGAGAAACCCTGTCTCTACTAAAAATACAAAATTAGCCGGGCATGGTGGTGCATGCCTGTAATCCCAGCTACTCGGGAGGCCGAGACAGGAGAATCGCTTGAACCTGGGAGGTGGAGGTTGCAATGAGCCGAGATCGGGCCATTGCACTCCAGCCTGGGCAACAGAGTAAGAGTCTATCTCAAAAAAAAGAAAATAAAATAAAAAAAAAGAAAAGAAAAGAAAAGAAAAGAAAAATTGGTAAGTCATAGTAACAGAAACTGTGTGTTCTGGCATTCTCTGAAATGATATATTAATTGCCTCATGGCAGTATGCCTCTCTTTTCCCCTTATTTTCAGTCTATAAACCTTGACTCCATCTCCTCTGGGACAGTAGAATAGGAAATATCTTGCTAACATAATGAGGACAGCACCAAGGAAGTTGCTGGAAAAGATTCGAGGTTACTGGACTAGTTCAATTTATGCTAATGTAGGTATAGAATTATTTTAAAGTTTTTCAGTATTCTTAGCTGAAAGGAAAGATGACAAGAACAGCAATTTAAGTGTTATTGCTCTGTTGCTTTTTAGCTAAGTGTGAGACACTGCTCTGCCCTGATAATCAAAGCAAATAATGTTATAAACTCATTTATAGATTTATAGCTCAATCCAGAAGGTTGATGCTAACTGAGAAGTCTCCAGAATTGGATCAAATTTTCAATTCAAATGAATAGAGCAACTACACGTCCCATGCCTCATAAATCTCCAAATTTAACTCAAAGCCTGTTCCCTTCTTCCAGATGGCTAGTGGAGAGGGGAGGTGGGGAGGCAGAATTAGCAAGCAAACCCAAAGAGACACAGTTCCTCTGTGTTCAGTGGTGTCTGTCTCCCAATCAGCTTTTACTGAAGCTAGTATTACTACACAGAAATTACCCAGGTAAGCAAAACGATTTAAATACATGGAGGCTTTTAACCCCTTGGGAATTTCCTTTCATACAGCCGTTAAACTAGATTTTTCTTTCTTCAAAACTAAGAGATTAGGTGGACAAATCAACAACAGTCATTTGCCCAGAAAATATCTAGCACCACCTCTTCACCATTACGGATTATCTTCTCAGGGGCAGCTGTGTCACCTCATATCAGAGACTTTGCTCAAGTCATTGGGATATTTTATAGATGGTGAATCACTCTGTCACCCTCATGCAACTCCCCAGGGAAAAGATGTGTGAGGTGTAAAAAGAAAAAACAAAGGAAAGAACAGGAAGGAATACGACTTCACCTTCCTTTTTTCTCTTCAAATTTCCAATTTTTTAATATCAAAAAAATTATGTGAAGATATTGTGCATATGCCTTATAAAGAAGTAGCAGACAGTGGAGATACACAAGAGCACAGACTACAAAATACTTAATGCTAACTTACTACTTGTTTTATAGACTCTTCCAATGACATTTAAGTCTTACTTGGAGAAGTCCTATTAATTTTCTTCTATATTTTCTTATTGTTTTTATTTTACTTACCTTTGCTCCATCATCCCATCTTTATAATTCAAGAAATCAGAGTTTCAAATCAGGTGGAAGAAATTTTCTTTCAAAGGAATTGAATTTTATTTTGTTTCTTCACAAGTGATAAAAATGCAGAATTCTCTCCTTAACTCAACTTTTCCTTCTTTCCTATGCTTCATTTTTTTTATCTTCTTCTATTCCTAAACTTTTTAATATTTGTTTTCCATCTACAGTATATTTATATATATAAATACCATTATATTTATATATATTTATATATAAATACCGTTATATTTTTATATATTTATATATAATATATGATATATAAATACATATAGTATATATACTATATTTCCATCTACAGTAATATTATATTACTGTATATATTATAAATAAAAATAATATTTATTTTCAATCTACAGTAATATCTGTAGATTGAATTTGATTGCCTTCTTCCTCTGCCTTTATGAATATTATAGATGATAATAAGGTATGTCCTGAATCTGAGCAAAGGGTAAGAAGTAACATCAAATGTTTACAAGCATATAGACTAACCAGAATGCCCACACATTTCTGGTTGTCATGCAAGTTGGTACAACTACTTTGAAAAACTCTCTAGCTGTATCTATTAAAGCCAAATAGATATATATATACTCCATGACACAGAATTCTGCTCATATAGACACTCTACACAAGTGCACACATACATGCACAAAAAACATGTAGAAGAATGCCTGTAGCAGCATTATTCATAATAATCAAAACCTGGAAACAGCCCAGTTGTCTATGAGTAGAAGGGATAAACACATCATATAATGAATACTATATAAAAATTAAAATAAGGGAAATTACTGCTACACCGGAAATTTTTGTCACACATCACATGGATGACTCTCACAACTACAACTATAATGTTGAATAAGAGAAACCATTACAAAAAAGAGCACTCTAGAAAGAGAAGTTTCAAAAACTCACAAAAATAGTCTTATGATAAAAAGAATATTGGTAACTTCTAGGGGAGAACTTAATGGCTGGGACAGAGCATGAAGGAGGGTTCTGGGTTCCTGATAATGCAGTATCTCTTAAACTGGATATTGATTACCTGAGTGTGTTCATGCTCTAAAATTCATAGAACTTAAGATCTATTCATATTAATGTATGTGTGTTTGTCAGGATTCTCCAGAGAAAGAGAACCAATAAGGTATACACACATATATTATCATTCACATAGGATACATACACTCACACACAACACACACACACACACACACACACACACACACATGCACATTAAGATTTACTGTGGGAATTGGCTCCTAAGATTATGGAGGTCAAAAGTCCTCAACCTGCCATTTGCAAGCTGGAGAATCAGGAAAGCCAATAGGCGGCTGGTGGGGAATGGTATAAGTCCCAGAGCCCAAAGGCCTGAAAACCAGGATCTCCAATGTCCAAGGACAGAAGATGGATGTTCGAGTTCCAAACGAGAGTAAATTCACCCTTTCTTCACTATTTTATTGCTTTCAGGCTCTCAAACAGATTTGATGATGCTCACCTGCATTGGCAGAGGCCATCTGCTTTATTCAGTCCGCCCATTCAAATATTCATCTCTTCCAGAAACACCCCCACATACACACTCAGAAATAATGTTTTACAAGCGATCCAGGTATTGCTTAACCCAGTGAAGTTGACTTAAATTAATCATCACAGTATGTAAATTATACCCTGAATTTTTAAAGTCATATTAGCACTTTAGTGAACTTTGCTTTTCTCCTGAATGACTCCTAGATTCTGCCTAAATTGTACAGCTGAGAATTTGACCTATTATCGAAATGATCTGATTAGCACCAAATCTGACTAATTCAAGTCATTAACATAATATCAGTTGAATTCCCAATTCAGAGTTCAAACAGTGTTTGGTGCTAAAAAGTAAAGATTATATACAATAATGAGCTCATAATTTTTAAATGGAGATAAGAAAAAGAAAGCAGCCATCAAAGCTCTACTATATTTAATAAGTATTGGAGGGACAACAGTAATAACTGTAGATTGAATTTGATTGCCTTCTTCCTCAAAGCGATTGGCTAAAACTTCCTGAATTATGTTCCCCTAGAAAAGGTTTAAAAGATAATGGCTGATAGAAAAATGTTAGGATGGTGATATGATGATGATTGCTAACATTTATTAACTGCAGAGTCCTGCATTTAACCACCATTAATCAGCCTCTGCAGTACATCAGCATTATACTGCTATTTTATCCATACAGAGTTCTGCAAGTATGGTAATATATCCCTGTGTCATGTTTGGCCTTTTTCAATAAAACTGCAGTTGACTTAGGCTCAACTTAGTCTACTCTAACACCAGATTCTTTTCTGGCAGAAAGTTACTTTTCCACAAAAAATGACATAAAAAGGTAGTCATCAGAGTGGAATACAATATTGCATATGAGTAAAATAAATTTGTAACATATTTTTATGACTGTTGAATGTACTTTAGTATTATTCAGATAGAGATTTCAGTCTGAGATTGGACTGAGATGACACAAACCACTTTGACTTATATAGGAAGCCCATAAGGACACGACGGGCCTGCAAGCAAACAACATACTACATATCTTTTTTTTTTTTTTTTTTTTTTTTTTTTTTTACTTTTTTGAGAGAGTCTCGCTCTGTTGCCGGGGCTGGAGTGTAGTGCCATAATCTCCACTCACTGAAACCTCCACCTCCCGGGTTCAAGCAATTCTCCTGCCTCAGCTGCCCAAGTAGCTGGGATTACTGGCGCCCACCACCACACCCAGCTAATTTTTGTATTTTTAGTAGGAATGGGGTTTCAGCATGTTGGCCAGGCTGGTCTCGAACTCCTGACTTCAAGTAATCCACCCACCTCAGCCTCCCAAAGTGCTGGGATTACAGGCATGAGCCACTGCACCCAGCAATATACTTCTGATTAATTAATATTATAAGGCAGCCAGGCGCAGTGACTCACACCTGTAATCCTAGCACTTTGGGAGGCCGAGGCTGTCGGATTGCCTGAGCTCAGGAGTTCGAGACCAGCCTTGGTAACATGGTGAAACCCCATCTGTACTAAAATACAAAAAAAAAAAAAATTAGCCAGGCGTGGCGGTGTGTGCCTGTAGT
Organism: Macaca nemestrina; assembly: GCF_043159975.1. Classification (NCBI taxonomy): domain Eukaryota; kingdom Metazoa; phylum Chordata; class Mammalia; order Primates; family Cercopithecidae; genus Macaca; species Macaca nemestrina. The sequence continues at coordinate 43,947,207 of NC_092134.1, read as the reverse complement.
CCCAACTACTCTGGAGGCTGAGGCAGGAGAATTGCTTGAACTTGGCAGGCAGAGCTTGCAGTGAGCCAAGATGGTGCCACTACACTCCAACCTGGTGACAAAGCAAGACTCCATCTTAAAAAATAGATAGATAGATAGATAGATAGATAGATAGATAGATAGATAGATAGAGGCTTATACTGTTAATGATCCATATTTTAATTCCAGAATGAATCTCTTTCTATCACTGTTATCCAACCTAAAATTTAGGGTATAAACCAACTAATGTTATAATAATATTAATCTAAGAAAAATATTTTAAAGGAAAAGTTGCTATAAAATATATTACATATTAATACAATATAGGTTATATATATTGTATCCAAAGCAAAATGAAATTGATTTTTAAAAATTATTATGAGCTGACTATATCCATACCACTCCTATAAGTCACTAACAGAGATAATCAAAATATGTCAAAATTACTTTGGAGGTAAGAGATTTTTCATTTCCCAGTATCTTCTGGTCCTTAGGTTATTACTTATTATTCTAAACTGCAAAACCAGAAACCATCTTATTCATATGTTTTCACTTTCTGTTGGCAGTTATACTTTATTCTTGGAGCTAGATATGTGACCCATACATGATATTCATTCTGTAAATTAATCAACCCTCTTTGAGCTCAATTCTGCATTCTTTATTTTCCCATTTCCTAATTTCCTAATTTTCATTGCCTATTTTAAATGGCTTTATATATTACTGGCTTCTGTGTAAATTATTTTACTTTTTTTTTTTTTTTTTTTTTATGGGAAAAAGGCAGTGGTGCCAGTTGAGATTCTCTGAGAAGCAGACCTCAAGATGTGATTATGGACATGCTGAGGGATATAACAGACACTGGGGACTCCAAATTTTGGTGAGAGCTGAAAAATTACTCATTGGGTACAATGTTCACTATTTGAATGATGCGTACACTGGATGCCCAAACGCTACCACCACACAACATATCCGTGTAACGAAGGGAAAAAAAAGATGTGATTAGATATGCAAGATATCTGCTGGGGGAAATGCTGAAGAAGGAGAAAGAGGAGGGAGCAGAAGTAGCCAGCGAAAGGCTCAAGTGTAAGATGCATGTGTGATGGCTGCGAAAGAAGGGGACAAAAAAGAGAATTGGATAGGAAGTGTCTCAGTCTGCAGGGCAGTGCTATGAAACTTTCAGCCAGATGAACGAGGAGTTGGTGGGCCAAAATTCGTTGTTAGAAAAGCCTCAGATCCCACCAATATGCAGCTATTGGCTGGGGACAGCCATCGAAAGTCTGAATTCTAAGGAAGGGTGACTGAGACTCTCAGTCAGCTCTGCTCCCCATAGCAGTTCTCTTGACAATGTCAATGGCAAATTTTCATGGCCATTACAATTGTATATATATATAAATAAGCAAGAAAGTTGTTATGGACGGAATGTTTGTGTCCCCTGCAAAATTCGTACTTTAAAGGCTTAACCCAAGGTGATGATGTAGTAATTGTATCCAAACAAATATTTATTACAACCTAACATTCTAATGCTTTCAGGTTATAATAGATTAGAATCACATACTGAGATTTATAGTGTCTGAAACATGTTTGAATTTGCCCCCTTTGTACTCGACAAAAAATCCATAGGTTGTAGGACTGTGCCTTCCCAGCACCTGGAATATTGGATTTGCTGCAACAAGTAATTCTGCTATTACCACTGTGGTTATTTTTCATTGTGCCACACAGCAAGATACAAAGGAAGGGAATCTCAGGTTTTGCTTTTCCTTCTGTTTCCATGGACACAGGTTTATAATTTTGTATGAAAGTCAAAATCTGTCACTCTCATTAAGTCTGTTCTTGGAGATACTTTCCTAACAGCTTAGACTAATGCAGTAAAATAATTAGGAACCAGAAAAGAAAACACTCATAACGAAGGGAAATGAGCCCCTTCTTAAAGATAGGAACAACTGGGAGATGGCTGTCGAGTGAGCCCATGACTTGGGAAAGGGATGAATAGAAGGCAATAAAGTACTTAATGAAAGCGGGTGTTGTGGAGCATTGAATGGAATCGCAGCATGCAATGTGGATATAGTTTGCTTTTAAATCAAAAACAATAGAATTAATGTTCCTTTTAAACATAACACATCCTAATGGTTAGCACTGTATCTGCCTCCTGCTGTCTCTTGCACAAATATGTGAATATGTCAGCTTGACCGTTTCAAGAATCTTGCCTTTCCAAACATTTACCAGTCCAAAAATATTCACAATTATCTTCAGCCTAATTAATTGTGGCCTATTGTACAATTTCACAGGCACTGGGTCTGTGAAGCCATGTCATATTGTTCTCATCACATAAGGTTTTTTAAGGCTTTGCTGTGTGTGAAGGACACGGGCAGATTATGACTGACACAAAGAACCGAAGGAACCACTTGCAGGTAATATTATATTCAAAAGTATAATGAAGAAGAGCAAAATTAGCAAGGAATTATTAAATTATAAAAAGTTTGGCCAGGTGCAGTGACTCATTCCTATAATCCCAGCACTTTGGGAGGCTGAAGTGGGTGGATCTCTGCAGGAGTTTGAGACCAGCCTCACCAACATGGTGAAGCCACTTCTCTACTAGAAATACAAAAATTAGCTGGGCATATTGGCATGCGCCTGTAGTCCCAGCTACTTGTGAGGCTGAGGTATAATTGATGGCACCCAAGACGTGAAGGTTGCAGTGAGCTGAGATTGTGCCACTGCACTCCAGTCTGGGCAACAGAGCAAGACTCTGTCTTGGGGGGGAAAAAAGTTCTTTATTTTTCTGGAAGGATTTACTTCACTAATAGCATGTACCTATAGTGACATTAAAATGATGAAATGTGTGTACTAGCCATGTCCCCTGAAATGTTTGGTGCAAAACTGAGCCATGTGCATGTTATGCATTCCTCCATGCGGAGCTGAGCTGCCCATTTGATTCTGTCAGGCTCACCCAGAATAATCTCCTTTCTTTAAGCAACGTAGCCAATTAATATGGGACCTATATTCCATTTGCAAAAACTCTTCACCTTTCCTATATAACATAACCTAATCACAGGAGTGAAATCCATCATATTCACAGTCCTGCCCATAGGCAAGAGTGGAAGGTTATATAAGATGAATACCCGAAGGGGCAGGAAACTTGGAGTCCATCTTAGAATTTTGCCTACAACAGCGAAGACCACATTTCACCAGATAGACAGTGGCAGATTTGTATTGTAACACTGAAATCATAAATGGATTTAATTATTAATCCCAATACTATGCAAGATGAGCATCATTACACATTTTTAGCTAGATTTAGGGGCTCCCATATATAGACTTTACTTAAAGGTAGCCATGGTAACTGGAAAGTTCATTACAGTCTTAGTACCAGTATTTTTCTTCTCTGTCATCCAGTCCTGAAAAAGTATGTTCATGTGTGTATGCCATTTGAGGGCGAGAATTAGGGGGTGCATTTTGCCTATTTAAATAGAAAGGTTGTTACTTAAAATCAATTAAAATATATACCGAGTGCTTGACAGAGGGTAAATGCTGTTCAGATAATATTTTTTATGAAAGAATTACCTCAACATTTCTTCTCAAGAGAATATGAATGATCTCATTTTCCATATGAATGTGTGCGTGTGTGTATGTGTGTCTGTGTACATATATTTTTTTCCAGGCAAGTTTAAACACTTGCCTTGAACAAAGACTGGTCCTCATTTAAAGTTAGCTATTTCATACCTTGTAGGCCAAAATTCTTTCCCCACGGGGAATCTCACTCTAATGAATTTTCTCTAACATTAAATTTGCTGATCTAGGCAATAGAATTCTCTATTAAATTAAGCAATACGGTTTGCCACAGCCTTTTAGATACCATGTTTGAGAGTTCATCAAGCATTATTTTCAAGACCTACTGTGTAACAGGCACTGTACTAGGCACTGGAAAATAGATCCCTATTTACTAAAAGAGGAAAGAGTGCAGTCAAGTAAACAAATAAATGCATAATTTCAGATAAAGATCCATGCTATTAAGAAAATTAAATAAGTTGATGTAATGGGATTGAACGAGGAACAGCAGAGATGAGGGGAAGTTAATTTAGACTGTGAGATAAGGTCTCATTGAGTAGCTTAAGTTGTAACCTGCATGACAAAAATAAGGTCCGTCAAGAGAAAAACTGGGGACAGAAACTTCCAGGCAAATGGATCAACAAGTGCGAAAATGTGTAATGGGAACAATCTTGGTATATTGAAGGAGCACAAAGAAAGCCAGAAAGGGCTGTCATCTAATGAAGGAGGGAAGAGGGAGAGTGGGGTTGAATTATATGGGTTATGTAGGTTCTTGAGAGTCATGAAATGATTGGATGATTGGGTATTTGTTTCTAAATACAATTGGCAGTCATTGTAGGACTGATTTGAATTACGTTGTTTTAAAAAGGTACTCAGGCTGCTGAACTGTGAATAGCATTTGGTAGAGCCTCATTCATATCTATTGATTACAACTAAAAACAAAAATGCATTACTAGTCCTAGGGAGACAATCAATTATATTCACTATTTAGTTTTTATTTTTAATTTTAATGTGTCTGTCAATTAATAGGATATCTTTCTATTTGGCATAAATCCTGTCAATAGTTATTTCTGATAAAAATCTTAAAAGGGAACTGTTAAACATTTTTTTAAATATTTTTTCTCCACCAGCTGTTATTTTCAAAAATCCAAAAGAGATATGAAGCCCAAGCTTGTCCCTTTATCAGTGTGCTCTTTTTATTCCAGTAATTTGGATGGTTTGTTATTTTAAGGCTACTAAGGAGTACCAATCTAACAATAGTATAACCTTTTTAAAATTAACAAAATTGGCTGGGCATGGTGGTTCACGCCTGTAATCCCAGCACTTTGGGAGGCCGAGGCAGGTGGATCACAAGGTCAAGAGATCAAGACCATTCTGGCCAACATCCGTCTCTACTAAAAGCACAAAAATTAGCTAGGTGTGGTGCTGCGTGCTTGTAGTCCCAGCTACTCGGGAGGCTGAGGCAGGAAAACCGCTTGAACTCGGGAGGCAGAGGTTGTAGTGAGCCAAGATTGCACCACTGCACTCCAGCTTGGTGACTGAGTGAGACTCCGTCTCAAAAACAAAAACAAAAAAATTAACAAAATCAACATTAATATAACTATTTTGAAATTAAAAGAAATTAAATTTTTTTATGATACAGGAAAGTCAAATGTGACAGTAATTTTCAATAGCCTATTTTCAACAGTAGGTTTTTCTAGCTGTATGTTGGTATTCATGAACATGTCCAGTTCATCTCTTCAACAAACGCTGATCATTTCGTTGACTTTAAGTAGCTAGGATTTCAAATATCCAAGCAACTTACTTTGTAGTTCTTTTCAAAAAGTAGCAATATGAATTGCTTCTTGGCCTTTTGGCTAAGATCAAGTGTAAAAAGTAGCAATATGATTAAATTTTGAAAGTGTCACTCCTTCAAAAAGTATAGAGAATTGAGAGTAAGAAATCAAGTCTGAAGTCAGGAACACAGGGAAATTTTTATTTTAGTAATAATGTAATGAGGACAAGTTCTAAGTTATAAGAACTTCTACTTGAAGACAAGGAAGAATAAACATGGTAGTGAAGAAGGACCAAGACCCAGGAGAAGGCAGAAATCCAGAAAGAATAACTTTGCATTCAGGGCTACACTTCTTCTGGAGATTTGTGCCAGTTCTGGAAAAAGTGGATGAGAAGCTGAGCAACTGAGCTGGGATGATTTTGACAATCTGCCAGAGCAAGAAGGACAAAGTCTGGGACCAGAGTCCACCAAGGAAGAGAAACCAGGTGAACCTTCATTGCTTTCTATCAGGACCCCAAAAGATGATACCTTAAGGATGAGCCAGAAATAGGCCTTTTAAGATTTACAACTCCCCTTAGCATCATCTCCAGATGGCAAGCATAATCAGAAGCCTGGCAGAAGCAAATATTAATTGTCTTTGAAATAAGGTAACATCATGCTAGGCTTCCAATTATTTCTACAAACAATTGTGTACAATGTCCTAAATAAAACAAAACATAACCAGGTACAAGACAATATAAAATAACAAGTTAAATACAGTTTATGGGAGGCTGAGGCAGGAGAATGGGGTGAACCCGGGAGGTGGAACTTGAAGTGAGAACATACCACTGCACTGCATCCTGGGTGACAGAGCGAGACTCTGTCTAAAAAAAAAAAAAAAAAAAAAAAAAAACCAGTTTAAAAACATAGAGAATAGAATTCAAGTAACAGTGACTTTAAGATGTCAGACTTACCACAGGCATAGTTTTTTTTATAAAAAAAAAACAACAACAACAACAATATTTACTATATTAGAGGAGATAAAACCCCAAGTTTGAGAATTTTGGGAGAAAACTTGAAACTCTTAACAAAGAGCCATGTAGAAGCTCTAAAAGCTTAATTGAAAATATAACAATTGAACTTAAGAATGCAATGGTTGAGTTTAATAACAGATTAGATGAGGTGAAGAGAAAATTAATAAACTGAGGGTTAGATCAAAAGAAATAGAATACAACAAGATACAGAAGTATGGAAAAAGAGAGATCTGATGCAGTGAGAAATTTTAACATACATAATAAGATTCATGAAAAAGATAAAAAACAGTTGGATCCCAGCACTTTGGGTGGCTGAGGCAGGTGGATCACTTGAAGTTGGGAGTTCAAGACCAGCCTGGCCAACCTGGTGAAACCCCATCTCTATTAAAAATACAAAACTTAGCTGGGCATGGTGGTGCATGTCTGTAATCCCAGCTACTCAGGAGGCTGAGGCAGGAGAATCACTTGAACCTGGGAGACGGAGGTTACAGTGAGCCGAGATTGTGCCACCGCACTCCAGCCTGGGTGACAGTGAGGCTCCATCTCAAAAAAAAAAAAAAAAAAAAAAAAAAAAAAAAAAAAAAAAAAAAAAAGACGCTTGGGATGGAAGCAGTATTTGGAGGATAATGGCTGAAAACACCAACCCCAACATTCAAGAATTTCCACTTAATGGTGCAATAATTAAAACTTTCCCTTTGAGACTAGGTATAAGACAAGACAATGGCGCCTCTTGTCATTACTTTTATCAACATTGAATTAAATGTTCTAGCCAATAAAAATTAGTAAAACTTAAAGAAAAGGGAGGAAATGTAGCTGCCATTATTCTCAGGCAATATGATTGATTAAGTAAATAGAAAATCCAAAAGAATCTATGGTTAAATTATAAAAATTAATAGGTAAGATTAGAATCGTTACTGAGTACACAGTCAAAATACAACAGTTCAAGGCATTGCTACACACCAACAATAGTTAAAATAAATTACAACTCTTCAAACTGCTAGAACTAACAAATTCAGTAAATTTGCAGGATACAAAATCAACATATAAAAATTAGTAGCATTTTTGTACATCAATAATGAACTATTTGAAAAAGAATTCAAGAAAGCAATTATAATAATTACACTAGCTGAAAAAAAAAATTCCTAGGAATAGTTTAACCAGGAGGAAAAAAAAAAAAAAAAAAAAAGCTCTACAGTGATAACTATAACACTGATGAAAGAAATTGAAGAGGATAGAAATAAATGGAAAGATATTCTATGTTCATGGATTGGAAGGATTATTGTTGTTAAAATGTCCATACTACCCAAAATGATGTACAGATTCAATGCCATCCCTATGCAAATGCCAACGACAATCTTCACAAAAACAGAAACCATCCTAAAACTTATATGGAACCACAAAAGATCTTAAATAGCAAAAGCAACGTTGAGCAAAAAGAACAAAGCTGGAAGTATTACACTATTTGACTTCAAAATATACTGCAAAGCTATAGTAACCAAGACAGCATAATACTGGCATGAAAACAGACACATAGACCATTGGAACAGAATAGAGTACACTTACATAAATCAACACATTTACAACCAACTCATCTTCATCAAAGGCACCAAGAACGTGTATTCAATAAATAATGCTGAAGAAAATGGATAACTACATGCAGAAGAATGAAACTAGATTCCTATCTCTCACCATACACAAAAATCAAACTCAAAATGGATTAAAGACTTAAATGTGAGACCTAATCCGAGAAAACTACCAGAACAAAGCATAGGGGAAACATTTTATGACATTGGTCTAGGTGAGAATTTTTAAAATAAGAACTCAAAAGCACAGGCAACAAAAATAAAAACAGATAAATGGGATTATGCCTCACTAAAAAGCTGCACAGCAAAAGAAATAATCAACAGAGTGAAGAGACAACCTACAGAAAAGGGAAAGTATATGCAAGCCATGCATCTGACAAGGGGTTAATTTCCAGAATGTATATGGAACTCAAACAACTGAATAGCAAAAAATCAAATTTAAAAATGGGCAAAGCACTTGACTAGACATTTCTCAAAAGAAGACACAGAAATGGACAAGCACATGAAAAAATGTTCAACAACATTAATTACCAGGGAAATGCAAATCAAAACCACAATGAGATAACAGCTCACTCTAAAATGGCTAATATCAAAAGGACAAAAGATAGCAAATGCTGGCATGGATGTGGATAAAAGGAAACCACCATACATTGTTAGTGATTATGTAAATTGTTACAGCATTATGGAAAACAGTATGAAGTTTCCTCAAAACCTTAAAAATAGAAATACCATATGATCTGGCAATTCCACTGCTGGATATTTATCCAAAGGAAATGAAACTAGAATGTTAAAGGGATGTCTTCACTCCATGTCTTTTTGCAGCACTATTCACAATAGTCACAAAACAGAATCAACCCACATGTCCATCAGTGAAGAATGGATAAAGAAAATGTGGTGCCCGGCGCAGTGGCTCACGCCTGTAATCCCAGCACTTTGGGAGGCCGAGGCGGGCGGATCACAAGGTCAGGAGATCGAGACCACGGTGAAACCCCGTCTCTACTAAAAATACAAAAAATTAGCCGGGCGCGGTTGTGGGCGCCTGTAGTCCCAGCTACTCGGGAGGCTGAGGCAGGAGAATGGCGTGAACCCGGGAGGCGGAGCTTGCAGTGAGCCGAGATCGCGCCACTGCACTCCAGCCTGGGCGACAGAGCGAGACTCCGTCTCAAAAAAAAAAAAAAAAAAAAAAAAAAGAAAATGTGGTAAAGAAACACAAAATAATACTGGACATCCATTTAAAAAAGTGAAATCCTATCATTTGCAGCAGCATGGGTGAACCTGGAGGACATTATGTTAAGTGAAATAAGCCAAGTATAGAAAGACAAATGCCACATGATCTCACTCATTTGTCTAAAAAAGCTCATATCAAAGAAGCACAGGGTAGATTAGTGGTGACCAGAGGCTGGGGAGGGTGGGAGAGAGGGGGATGGAAAGAGGTTGGTCAATGTGTACAAAGTTACAATTAGGTAGGAAGAATAAATCCCGGTGTTCTGTTGCACTGTAGGGTGGCTATAGCTAACAATATTGTATTGTATATTTCAAAGGAACAAGAAGAGAAGATTTTGAATGTTCTCACCACAAAAAAATATATGTTTGATGTTATGACCATTGCTAAATACCTTAATTTGATCACCACACAATGTATACATGCATTAAAACGTCACACTCTATCCCATAAATATATACAATTTTGTGTCAATTAAAAATAAATAAAAATTTAAGATTCCATTTAATTAACATTGTTAAACTTCAAAACAATTGTAAATCTAACAAAGTATCGAAAAAAATCTCTCCACAGAAATTAACATAGAGGAGACCTATATAAATGAAAGGAGAAATCATGTTCATGGATTGAGAAACTCAATGTTATGCATTTATTAATGTTCCCCAAATTAATCTATATAGTCAGTAAAATCCCAATCAAAATTTCATCAGGTTCTTTGCTGAAAATGACAGCTCATCCTACAATGTATATGGCAATTCAAAAGACCAAGAAAAGCTAAGAAACTCCAAGAAGACAAGACTCTGCTAGATATCAAGACATCATAAAGCAATAGCAAGTAATGCAGGGTTGTGTTGGGAAACAGATATTGACCAACGAAACGGAATAAAGAGCCAAGAAAGAGATCCACGCATTCATGGACAATAGTGGCACTGAAGAATAATGGGAGAAGAGATGATCTGTTCATCAAATAGTGTTGTGCCAATTAAATATTCATATGGAAAAAAATGAAACCTGGTTCCTATCACTATGCATAAAACCAAATTCTAGGTGAGTTATAGATATAAGTATAAAAATCAAATGATAAAGGTTATTAGAAGGCAATATAAAACAATATATTTATTACTTCAAGATAAGGAAACATTACTTAAATAGAAGACACAAAAGGCACTATTCATAAAGAAAAATTGATAAATTTGACTAAATTAAAATTAGTAACTTCTGTTCATCGAAATGTATACTAATTAATAGAGCGAAAAAGTAAGCCAGAGTAGGAGATCTTTGTAAAACATATTTGACAAAGAGCATATTTCCAGAAATTATTAAGAATTTCTACAAATAATAAGAAAAAAACAGGAAGTCCAAGAGAATAATGGGCAAAATATTTAAACAGAAATTATACTAGAGAAGATATGCAAATTATCAGTAAACCTATGAAGTTTCTCAACCATATTAATAATTGTGAAACTGCAATTTAAAGTCATAATAAGATAACACAGCATACCTACCAGAGTGGCAAACATTTTAAAGATTGACAATACAAAATGTTGGCAATGATGTGGGTGTATGCATTGCTGGTAGAAATGTAAATTGACATAGTATAACCACTTTGGAAAGCAGCCTAGCATTATCTCATAAAGCTGACAATGTGTTACTGTATGTTACTCTCTGAACTAGGAATTTCACTCTTACACATAACCAATAGAAATGGGCGCATATGTGCATCAAAAATTTGTACAATAAATCTGTGGTAACATTATTCCTGAGATCAAAACATAAAAACAACTAAAAATTCTATCAACAGTAAAATGGGTAAATAATTTGAGGCATAGTCACAGAATGCAATATGCAATACTATTCAGCAATGAATATAGATGAACTACAACCATATAGAACAGCATAGATGAATCTCCCAAATGTAAGCTAAGCATAACAAAACATGTTTCCAAAAAATACATACTCAATGATTCCATTTATAGAAGTTTAAAAACAGGCACAACTAAACTACAAGGATCCATGTTTGGTGATAAAACTATAAAGAAAAACAAAGACATGATTATCATAAGGGCCCAGATAGCCATTATTTTTTAGAGGAAGGGAAGAGCCAATGATCCAAGCGGTATAAAAGGAATCTATAATGCTGCTAATACTCTATTTCTTGACATGGGTAATGAGTATACCTGTGTTTTCTTTGTGATAAATTATTGAGCTACATATATATTTTTGTTTTGTGCATGTCTTTGTGTGTGTTACATTTCTCGGTAAAGAAGCATTAATAATTCCAATTAAAACAGTTTAAATAATTAAGTTATCTGTCCAAAAAAATCTTACTTAATGCATGAATAGTACCCTCAACTCTAGCTGGGAAGTAGGAAAATCGCAACAACCATATTTGTCTGTCATGCTATGCAAAGATCCTTTTTATTCTTTAAAACCATGAAAATAGTGATTCATTTAAAACAATGCTTGGGCTGGGCACAGTGGCTCATGTCTATAATCCCAAAGCTTTGGGAGGCCAGAGCAGGAGGATTCATTGAGACCAGAAGCTCAAGACTGCCCTGGACAACATAGTGAGACCCTGCCTCTACAAAAAAAAATAATAATTATATATATATACACACACACACACACACACACATACATATACTGCACTCCAGCCTGGGTGACAGAGCTAGACTGCATCTAACATATATATATATATATGTTATATATATATAACATATATATATATATATATATAATATTATTAGCCGAATGTGGTGGCACACACCTGTAATCCCAGTTTCTCAGGCAGCTGAGGCAAGAGGATCACTTGAACCAAGAAGTTGTGGGTTACAGTGAGTTATGATAGTGCCATTGCACTTCAGCCTGGGTGACTGTCTCTAAAATCAATTCTATCAATTCTATAATATATATTTTAACAAGCAAATCAAAAATACTAATAAATAAGAAATTAAGCACATTTAATAAAAGGAAAAGTAGATCTCATATATGTGTGTGTGTGTGTGTGTGTGTGTGTGTGTGTGTATATATATATTTTTTTTTTCTTTTTTTTAAGAAAAAGGTTGTCTGGGCACGGTGGCTCACGCTTGGAGGCCGAGGTGGGCGGATCCTGAGGTCAGGAGTTCGAGACCAGCCTGGCCAACACAGTGAAACCCCATCTCAACTAAAAATACAAAAATTAGCTGGGCGTGGTCATGGGCACCTGTAATCCCAGCTACTCAGTAGGCTGAGGCAGGAGAATCTCTCTGGAACCTGGGTGGCAAAGGTGGCAGTGAGCCAAGATCTCACCACCATATTCCAGCCTGGGCAACAGAGCTAGACTCCATCTAAAAAAAAAAAAAGTAAAAAAGGTCAGCTTCTTCTCTACTACTTAAAACTCCTAGCTGGGGCCGGGCGTGGTGGCTCACGCCTGTAATCCCAGCACTTTGGGAGGCTGAGGCGGGAGGATCACAAGGTCAGGAGATCAAGACCATCCTGGCGAACATGGTGAAACCCCGTTTCTACTAAAAATACAAAAAATTAGCCGGGCGTGGTGGTGGGCGCCTGTAGTCCCAGCTACTCGAGAGGCTGAGGCAGGAGAATGGTGTGAACCCAGGAGGCGGAGGTTGCAGTGAGCCGAGATCTTGCCACTGCACTCCAGCCTGGGCGACAGAGCCAGACTTTGTCTCAAAAAACAAACAAACAAACAAACAAACAAACAAACAAAAAACTCCTAGCTGGGACACAACTGCAAATATTGGCTAACAACCCAGTACAGACTTACTTAGTCTCAGGCACTTTGAGGAGTGAAGAAATGGTCAAAAGTTAATCCTTCTCTGCCAAAATCTTACAGTATATCTGCAGAGACAGGATGACTGCAGATGCAATAAGTTGTAAAACAGTGTAAGTCTCAATTATTCATTTGGCCATTTGCTCATGCAACAAAGGAATATCGGTTTCCTGCCTGCCATGAATCAAGCATTTTTTTGGAGGCAGTAAGAAACATAAATATGGACAAGAGCAAATCCTCACTTAATATTAGATCAGAAGGGCTCAGAGAAGAGAAACAGACAATAAGGCCTAAAGGAGACAGAGTGCTTCATCAAGAATGTAGGAACTAGTCAGGGCGCGGTGGCTCATGCCTGTAATCCCAGCACTTTGGGAGGCCGAGGCGGGTGGATCACCTGAGGACGGGAGTTCAAGACCAGCCTGACCAACATGGAGAAACCCCGTCTCTACTTAAAAAACATAAAATTAGCCAGGCATGGCGGCACATGCCTGTAATCCCAGCTACTCGGGAGGCTGAGACAGGAGAATCGCTTGAACCCAGGAGGCGGAGGTTGTGGTAAGCCGAGATCACGCCATTGCATTCCAGCCTGGGCAACAACAGTGAAACTCCGACTCAGGAAAAAAAAAGAATGTAGGAACTGAGCTAGGCCTTCACTGGGGATAGAATTTGGATAGAGTCAAGGCAAAAAAGGGCATGGATATTTTGTGTTCATGTATTCAATTGCAATAAACCAGAAGTTCAAAGGGAAAGGAAATTGGGAGAAATAAGGATGAATTTGTTTTTAAATTTAAAAGCTTTAGCAGAGCAGTCTAGAATTTAGGCAGTAGAGCAAGGAGGGTGAATTGTGAGTTTTTTACACATGAGAGATGTCAAGGCATACCCATAATTACCTTTACTCTCCATTTCCTAGAGTTGACAAGTATTCATTGTGTGTCTATTTTCAGAGGATGAGCATGGTGGTTAGGAGCAAGTATTCCGGAGCCAGGCCACTTGGGTTAGAACTCGCCTCCATCCCTTACTAACTTTGACCTGGGCACTTTCTTCATGTGGAAAATGGAATAATAATAGTATTGCCTTATAGATAGTTTCTGAAAGCTAAATGAATTAATCCACATAATACAATTAGACCAATGCCTAACACAAAATGAATACTATATAATTCACCTATAGTAATAGTAATAATTGTTTCATATCCAACATTACCCTAAACACTATAGTAGATGCATTTTCCTTAAAGGTCCCTATCCTCAAAGACTTTATAATTTACTTACCATGTATGGGGGTTGGGGAAGTGGCCACTTACTTATAAGCTGAAAAAAAAAAATTATGAGGAAATCTTCCAATATATTGCTAAAAGAAAAAGAATAAAAGGAAACTGTAATACAGAACAAAAATTCTAATCCCAAATACTGTATATTTCTGTGAAAATAGATGTGATTCCCAAAATTGTAGAAAATACAAGCAACTGTCTCTGGGTAGTGGGATTATGAGTGATCTTAAGAAGCTTTGTTGGATTATAAACTTGTATGAGATGCTGTAGATATAATGGAATTCGTGAGTTTGGGGATCATATGGAAGTGGGTAGCTATACCTGCTACACCTTCTGTCTTGAAACCTTGAGAGAGTTTTTATTCCTTTTTTAAAAAACATTCTCAGTCTGTTTCTTCATTTGTAAAATGAGAGAGTACCTAGCACACAGAACATAGGAGATGCTTTATACACTGTGGTTATTTCTGGAGGGTACACTAATTCCCTCATAGCATTCATTCATAGCATCCACCCATCGCCAGTTACACACACCAAAAGCCCCCATCCATACCATCGGCTACTGAACTTAACAAGTGCTAAAATATGATCACATTGGTCTAAGATGTTTTTTACTGCTTAGTCATATTGCTTCTCGCCTTTGGGCTAAGATCAAGTGTAAATGCTCAGTCGTGTTCAAGGTGGTAGAAAAGTGTGTTTTTCTTCATTTATTTATCAAGAATTCAGGTTAAATGCCTGAATTTGATGTGCTTGGTGCTGGGTGAGAGACTTAGTAGATATCTTGCTTGTCACAAATTATGAAAATAATATTCATTTCTCATTAATTTACTTATTTAACAACTATTCATAAAATTGTGTTCACTATGCTAAGCAATGAGTATGAAATGAGTTTATTCCCAACCCATTTCTTCTAGCCTCTTGCAGAAACTACATTTGGTTCTGCCTGTGGTTTCAAAAGGAGACCTAAAATTGTATTTACCTTTGACTATAAATAGCTCTGGAATAAGCACAAGTCAAATAAATTCCCACTGATTAAATCCTAGCAGCTCCTCTGTGACATTTCAATCTTTTCATGCTGTTTTTGAGCTATTTGAGTTGAGGTATTTGGGGTTTGCTTATTTTAAAAGCCAAGATCAGACACTGTCTCATGTTTTGTCACACTCACAGGCAGCAGTGGAAGTTAAAGAAAAGCTTTAATTTAATACAAAAGCCATATTTTAAAAATAGTCTTAATGCAGAACTCAAATGAAATAATAGAGTCTCTTTTACTTCATAGCAGATTTTCAGATAATATCTATTTCTGAAACCTATACAAAAATAGGAAGATTTAAGAAACGTTACCTAACAGAAATTTTGTCACCCACTTATTCTTCACAGAATTACAACAGCAAAAACTGTAAAACAATCGAAACAGTAAGATATGTAGAGAATGTAATAATAGAAAACTAGTTAAATAAAGTATTTCATTTGCACAAAGCGTAATGCCATACAGCCATTGAAAATACTACAGCTGAATATTTAAAGACATGGAAAGTTCTACAAGATAAACTGGTACATAAAAACCAGTTTTTACAGGACATTTTAGCCCCACCATTTTGACCCTGTCATTTTTGTTTCTGAGGAAATTTTGACCCTGAGGATGTTTATTAATATACTTTAATCAGAATTAGGCCAGCTCTTTTTTTCTTTAATTTATCGTAATACTGTAATTTCATTCATCAATAAGGTTTTGTCTATTCAACTTTTATTATTTTCTCTCCTTGCGAGTTTTCTTTTGTGGTTATTATTTCCACCACATCCAACACTACTGGGTAAGATTTTTCAGGTACAAGTGTTGTCAAGATCTTATCCCTCAATTAATTTTTAATCGATAACAAATTTTATGATGTGCAATTTAAGACATTGTCAGTTTTATTCCATGGAGGTTATTTGTGTCAATAATACTTGTAGCAAATATTATATTTATTTCTTAGTTAATGCATGTGAAAACCATAAACAATTTAATAGAGAGAAGGAACGGGGAAAAGGTCAAAGGAGGGAAAGAACGAATAGAAAAGAGGGAAAAGGCAAGAGAGAATGAGGAAAAGAGAAGAGACAACGAAACATACAAAGAAAGAGACAGGTGAACACATCTGAATAGTCAAAACAGGATCAAAATGGTGGGGTAGGAGAGTACTAAAATATAGCTTAATAATGCTATCTGTTCAAGCTTAATCAAGCTAATGCTTTCCTTTGACAAAATCAATTCCTGAAAGACTCCTTTGGAACATTTTTGCATTTCTTACTTTCAATCTCCCTACATACTGATCTTCATCAGAGAAACAATGAATTTGCTGCAGCAATGAAAGACCTTTCTACATGACCACTGAATAATTGGTTAAATTATGTAACATTTCATATTATTTTCTCCACATGCTGACTAGTTAGCCTGAGGTTGTTCAACGTAACAGAGTATTTTGACATCAACTTGCCTGGGGCAAGCAGAGGTTCTGTAGGATATGCAACATCCTGTCTCTCGATGTAAAATACAGAAATCCATGAGATCAAAGACAAGGCTAAGATCAAGATAATGAGTAAATCAAATGCTAGACATTGGTCTGCAGGTAATGGTCAAGAGCATGCTGGTAAGCGCAAGGGTAAGGAGGTAGAGCAGATGAGAACAGGTATCGCCAATGGGTACGTTTACTTCTCTGAGCCACTCTGTGAACCAGGCCAGGATCTAAATTGTTCTCCTTGTGTCCCCAGTTCCCATGTATGTAACTTTATTTCCCCAAATTGTTACTTAGACCAACAGTGTTCAAACATCTCACCCCTTTTTTAAAAACGTGGATTCAAACCCTTATGCAAAAGCCTACATTTTTTAATCAGAAAAAGTTGCTGTTCTATAACTATAATGGAGAACAAATGAGCCAGATTAAAGAGGCAGGGAATCCCATACACTCAGATTCCCTGTTCCTCCCCGTTCCAAACACCCTACAGTGACCTCAAAAGGAGCCCCACAGAAGCCACTTTGAATACCACTGACTTAGATTTTATGTGCTATATTTTAGAATCTCTGAAGATAAATTTTACAAGTAGCCTTGAAAGGATAAAGATGCCACTGTTTTTTGCTTTTTGTTTTTTTAACAGAGCCTCCAAAGTTGAACCAGCCCATTACTTTTTTAGGGTTTGTTTTATTGTTCATTTAATGAAGAGAAGCAGATGGTAAATAAATAAACAAGAAAAGTACTGGATAGAATATCTTTACATGCCCCTTATGTATGTAAAGATAATGTGATATGATAGCCAAAGTCTGGGTGACTACTTTAGATTGATTAGTCAGAGAAGGTACTTCTAAGAAAATGATATTTTATTTAAGCTGAGATGTGAATGACTTAAAAGGGGCCAGTGTTCTGAAGATGACAAGGAAGAACATTCCAGGTAGCAGGAACAGATACTGAGAAGGCCCCGAGGTGAAACCAAACTGGGCTTACTCATAGAACAGAAAGTGAACCAGTATGGCACAAGCATTCTGGTCAAAGAAGGAGAGTGATGAGAAATGAGGCTGGAGTTATGAACCTAACAGCAATGATAAATTAGACATAGTGAGAGACGGATAAACAACGCATCATAGTACTTCCATGGGATAAATGTTTTAACAAATATCAAAAGGGGCAGCTTTCTTTTGGAACACAGAGGCACCTAACCTACACCAAGAAAAGTTATGTTGACTTTGAGCCCTAAAGAATAAAAGGAGATGGCCAGACAAGGCAAAATTAAAAGGCACTATAAGGAAATGTCTAGAATAACAGATAGTGAATTGTAGCCAGAGCCTAGAGTCTGAGGCAGGAGTGGTGAGAGACGCACCTGGATACATAAGTAAGTACCAAATGAGAGTCTCCAAGTGTCAAATTAGAGTCACCAAGAACTCGGAACAACGAAAAGTTCACTTTTCAACTGAGTAGATCAAACAACAAACACAATGGATACAGAAACAACATATAACTCAGATGTAAACAAAAACTTTAGAAAAAGTGACCCTCAAGTGGATCATCTGAGGTCAACAGTTCAAGACCAGCCTGGCCAACATGGTGAAACACCGTCTCTACTAAAAATACAAAAATTAGCTAAGTGTGGTGGCGTGCACCTGTAATCCCAGCTACTTGGGAGGCTGAGGCAGGAGAATCGCTTGAACCCAGGAGGCAGAGGTTGCAGTGGGCCAAGATAGTGCCACTGCACTCCAGTCTGGCCAACAGAGTGAGACTCCATCTGAAAAAAAAAAAAAGGGAGAAGAAGAAAGGAAGGAAGGAAGGAACCTTCAAGAGCCTGGTGTTCCAGACAGTGAGACCCTCTACATTATTTATGTCTACTCCCGACCCCCAGAAGAAAAAAAAAGTTACAAAGTTACTCATTCCTCCCCAAGTTCAGTCACAAGATTCAGGCCTTGTCTGAAAATGTCTTACTTTGTATTCACTGTTATCAAGTGAAAGTCAGTGAATCCCCACTGTAGTAGTCTGTTCTCCAAATATTTGGGTGCCCCTCCCTGAGGTGTCTCTCTCTGAGGGAGGAATATATTTCACTGCCTGTCAAATTCAAAAGTGGTTTGCTGTCTACATCCCATGTCACGCTTTTGGTTGTGGTTGGAGTAGTTAGTCATTAGCACTGAATTGTTTGGTCATTAAAATTCAAAATGCTTCATTTCCATGGTTCTGGTGCGAAATCTACAGGGGAGACTAGGGAGTAAGATATGCCCCAGGTTCTCACCTAAAAAAGGGTTCCAGGTACGTGGTGTGTCGTCAGCATCCCTGGCCCCATCCCTTCTGAAATGTAGAGAGAAAAGATGTGTGTCACTTCCACGCAGAAGCTTTTCGAGCCAGGAAGTGGTTCACCATGTTTCCTTTCCTTCTGCCACAGTGACCAAGTGTTCAGGGAGAGACTGCTCCAGCAGATGACAGGGAGCAGATCAACAGCTAATTGGGAAAGGATGTGGTGGAGAAGATCTATCAGTCTCTAAGTCACTAAGATTTGGGAGCCGCTTGTTACTGTAGCATAAACTAAACTAGCCTGTCCTGACTAATATATCGACAAACACAGACTTCCAGGACAGAAGGGATGGGGCCAGGGATGCTGAGGACACACCATGTACCTGGAACCCTTTTTCAGGTGAGTACCTGGGGCCTACCTCACTCCAGAATCTCCCCTGCAAATTTCACACCAGAACCATGGAAATGAAGCACACTGAATTTTATAGTTTCATTCTTTCCTGCTCGTGACCAAACACTTCAGTACTAATGACTAACTACTCCAACCAAAAAAAAAAAAAAAAAAAAAGTGTGACATGGGATGTAGGCAGCTTGTCTGTGCTCCGTTTTCACAGCCCACAGCTATAAATAATACCATTAGGAAAGCACACATTGCCTTAGATGGAAGGCACAAAGAAAAGCACTTTCTCTGATAGTTTAGCAACACATTCAGATTTCATGTCTCAAGGTAAAAATAGGCCTAACAAATGAATTAAATTTGGAAGCTGAGCTGAAGTGAAGAACACTGGCATTATAAAGCATGCCATAGGAGGAAAGAGAGACTTATAAGGCTCTGTATTCTCTCTGCTGGTGGGCAGGATAGAAGGGTGGAAAAAAGGATTTTCCTGAGAAATAAAAATAATCAGCAAGAGTCTGAAATTAAAAAATATCATCCTTATTAAACTGGTAACAAAAAGAAACTCTGAAAATCATGCAAAGGATAAAATAAATCTCAACACAGGGTTTTTTTCTGTGTACTTTCAACATTGGGGGGAGAAAAGATACAAGGACAATAGATGTCAAAGAAGGTTTGCAAATACATCATAAACGTCCAGTTCAATAACTCATGTTTTGATTGGTTAGAATTTTTTTGTTTCTATAAAATCCATTCATTTCTATTGTGAAGTTTTCAGTGCTATTTTTTCATGGTTCTAGTTCCTAAGCAATGGAAATATGAGAAGATGCTATCTTTCCAAAAAGATTTTTTTTTTTAAACATCAACCTGCTGGGCACATGGCTCATGCCTATAATCCCAGACTTTGGGAGGCCAAGGTGGGAAGAAGGATCACTTGAGCCCAGGAGTTTGAGACCAGCCTGGGCAATGTACTGGGATCCTGTCTCTACCAATAATAATAATAACAATAATAATAATAAGTTAATAATTAATTAACTAGCTAGGCATGGTGGCAGACGCCTGTAATCCCAGTTACTCAGGAGGCTGAGACGGGAGGATGACTGGAGCCCAGGAGGTCGAGGCTACAGTGAGCTGTGACCACGCCCCTACACTCCAGCCTGACTGACAGAGCAAGACCCAACCTGGAAAAAAAAAAAAGCCATCAACCCATCAACCTTTGTTTTTTTCTTATGCTACAGCCGAAGGAAAGGAATTTCTCTACCCTATACCATACGAGAACTTAAAATTGTCTTCTTATATCCAAATATATGCTATTTATGTCAAAATATAAATTGTATTTAACACTGAATTGTCAGCTTCTTGAAAGTAAGAATCATTTTTTGCTCTTTTATTTCCCTCTCAGGACCTACCTAGTACAGTACTAATACCCAATAGGTGCTCAATACATATTTTTCAATCAAATAAAGTCACTTTCTCTATCAGCCCCGCTTTGCTTTAAGTGGCCTACACCATGTTGATGGAAATTGGTATAACTTTTATGCCAGGAAAGCATTAGTAGACAATAACAGCATATCCTATCTCTATGTCTATATCTGTGGGCCTGAAATATTCCCTAAACTGCACCACTGGCATCATCAGCGAGTAAGAATAACTCAGTGTAATTACTTCACTGAACAGCTGAAGAACTGCCTGAATATGCCAAAAGTCCCATGGCCATGGTGCTTTGCCCAGATCTCAGTTGCCCAAGCCCAGCCCTTAAATACAGGTGATGCTTTTCCCAGAGATCCAAATGGTTTGGGCACGCAGCTAAGATAACTCACAGTCATAATCATGAGAAATCAGAGGACTTCTGTGTTCATTGTAGACACAGGCCTGTAACAACTTATTCCTGGATCTCTGGACAATTCTTCTGGCCACCTCCCCCAAGCATAGGAGATCTAAGTAACCTGTCATCCCATGCAGTCAACAGTGGTTGTGCAACTTCTCAATCACAATGCAAGGTATTCTTGATTAATTTGTGAATAGTTTGCTTCTGCTGCTTCAAGACCAAATAGCATGTTGTAGCATGTTGGGACAAGGCACAGTTTTAATGTCATAAACTGAAATGTGAGTTGTAAGAAACTTTATGTTTTATATTTATTAAATTATTAGCAGAGATTTCCAGAAGACTGAAAACCCCGACTCCAGCAATGGTGTTTTCCAGTTTAACAACAGAACCTAAATTAAGATAAAATAATGCAGATTAAGCCTGCCACAGCAGCTCATGCCTGTAATCCCAGCACTTTGGGAGGCTGAGGCAGGTGGATCACCTGAGGTCAGGAGTTCGAGACCAGCCCGGCCAACATGGTGAAACCCAGTCTCTACCAAAAATACAAAAAATTAGCCAGGTGTGGTGGCGTGTGCCTGTAATCCCAGCTACTTGGGAGGCTGAGGCAGGAGAATCACTTGAATCTGGGAGGTGGAGGTTGCAGTGAGCTGAGATCACGCCATTGCACTCTAGCCTGGGTGATAAGAACAAGACTCCATCTCAAATAATAATAATAATAATAATAATAATAATAATAATAATAATGCATACTAGGGCTAAAAAAATCTTGTTTTTTTAGAATGAACAGACTATGAACTGTATCATTTTTGTCCAAGGTTTAGTGACTTCAAGATCATTTATGCAAAGACTTAAAGCAAAATTGGAAATTTCCGATTTACCTTTCATACTGAAAAGATTCAACAAACACTAATAATGCTTACTGTGTGTCAAGTACTGGGTCAGGGCCAGGCGCAGTGGCTCAATCCTATAATCCCAGCATTTTGGGAGGCCGAGGCGGGCAGATCACCTGCGGTCAGGAGTTCGAGACCAGCCTGGCCAATATGGTGAAACCCTCTCTCTACTAAAAATACACAAATTGGCAGGGCGTGGTGGCACGTGCCTGTAGTCGTAGTTACTTGGAAGGCTGAGACAGAAGAATCGCTTGAACCCAGGAGGTGCAGGTTGCAGTGAGCTGAGATCACGCCACTGCACTCCAGCCTGGACAACAGAGAAAGACTCTGTCTAAAAAAAAAAAAAAAAAAGTGCTGGTCAGGCACTAAAATTACGAACATATGAACAAGGTGTTATTAAAAGTTTGTAGCACTTGTTAAATATTGCATACGTTTATCTTGCATTGCCTTCACAATCAGGATAGCATCTCTAAAACCCCAGAAAACATGCTCTCCAATTTTCAAGCTCAAAAAAATTTTTAAATAGGCCGGGCGCGGTGGCTCACGCCTGTAATCCCAGCACTTTGGGAGGCCGAGGCGGGCGGATCACAAGGTCAGGAGATCGAGACCACGGTGAAACCCCGTCTCTACTAAAAATACAAAAAAAAATTAGCCGGGCGCGGTTGTGGGCGCCTGTAGTCCCAGCTACTCGGGAGGCTGAGGCAGGAGAATGGCGTGAACCCGGGAGGCGGAGCTTGCAGCGAGCCGAGATCGCGCCACTGCACTCCAGCCTGGGTGACAGAGCGAGACTCCGTCTCAAAAAAAAAAAAAAAAAAAAAAAAAAAATTTTTAAATAAAGACATAACTCAGAGTTAACCTCAATGAATATGGTTGCTTACGCATCTATAGTAATATCATTGACAATCAGCCATTGTTGATAAGCCTATGCAAGGTCAAATTCTGCAGAGATCTTGAATCTGGAAGGAAGAATAAAAAGCAAGTTGACTGCAGAATCTGGATGTGGATTCATTCATCCATCTGTTTTTTATAAATTGATCTATTCAACAGATATTTGTTGAGTCCCTGGTATGAGCATATCCCTTTCTAGGCATTGGAATACCATGATGAATAAAATTATAAGTCTTCCTCTGTTTGCATTTGTATTTTAGTGGGAGTGACATAATATAAACAAGCAGGCAAATAAAATATATAATTTGAGTAAGACTAAGTGCTATGATAAGGTAATAGAAACCAATTGTAGTGTGAGGCAAAATAGATGGTGAACATCTCAGGTGGACTGTATTTTGGCAGGGAAAACCACACACACACACACACACACACACACACACACAAGCACACACACAAGCACACACACAATGAGGTTACATTTACTTTCCATTTTAATTAAGCAAAATCCCAAGAATATTGCTGAAACAAGGGGCCCAAAGAAAGAAGGAATGGATCCAATATGTCTCGGCTCAACTCCCCAGCTTTCCCTGATGCCTCCAAAGAGTTGTTACAACTACCAGCAATACTATACGTGGCATTTTTTGCAGAGCAAATTCAGGGTGTAGTAAAGAATTATCAACTTCTGAGATGAAAAATAAAATACACCAAGGCAACAGCCTTGCAAGTCATATTATTACACTGAGAAAAAAATTCAGATCACTTTATTATTTCCATCAGCATATAAAAAATTGAGTCTGGAAGGTTTAGATCATAGAGCTCTACCATGATGTGGAAGAGAAGCCTACCCTCCTATCACAGCTAGTCCATCTCTACGGCAAACAGAGTGTCATAAAGGAAATAAAAGAAAGTCTGTCCGGCCAGCGCGGTGGCTCAAGCCTGTAATCCCAGCACTTTGGGAGGCCGAGACGGGCGGATCACGAGGTCAGGAGATCGAGACCATCCTGGCTAACACGATGAAACCCCGTCTCTACTAAAAAATACACACAAAAAAACTAGCCGGGCGAAGTGGCGGGCGCCTGTAGTCCCAGCTACTCGGGAGGCTGAGACAGGAGAATGGCTAAACCCGGGAGGTGGAGCTTGCAGTGAGCTGAGATCCGGCCACCACACTCCAGCCTGGGTGACAGAGCGAGACTCCGTCTCAAAAAAAAAAAAAAAACAAAACAGAAAGTCTTGATGAAAAAGAGAGAGAAGAGAGGAAAAGAGACAAGTTAATGTGTGCCTCCAAATTTTCTTCATCTTGGCTTCGTCTAGGAAAAAAAAAAAAAGTTAGAAGTGAGATACTAATGAGATCAGCTACCCCAAATTGGAAGTTTGAAAGGGGCTGCTTAGCCGAGTATCCAGTCTGAGGCACAGTCACTGAAAGTAACCATAGCAGTATCCTGTGGTTAGGCAAAAAGCCTTGAGTTTTAGTGTTCCCAAGTCACACACATTTCCCTGTGGCTTGGGTTCAAAATGAGTATAATCCAGTAGGCTAACCATGGAGCCCACCAGAGCAAAGCATAAGGACTCCACAAGAGAAGCTGAATAGGACCCACAGAACACAAGGCCAGATGGAGGACCTGCCAGAGACTCTGTGGTTGATGCCAAAACAACTAGAGGCCATATTAGTAGCATTTCCTGAGCCGAAAGAACACTCCACAAGTTCATATGCTACAGTCCTCAGCTCTGAAAGCCAGCAGATAACTTAGAGATCAAGAAACCAAAGGTCATGACCTTGGGGCCCAGAAGACACCACACCTAAAGACTCCCAAATCTTCTCCTTTGCTTGGGCTGTACAAGATTAAGCAATACTCACCTCCACACTCACATGGACTCAATGCTGTAGACAGGGACAAGAGGCAATGAAAACTATCTGAGAATGAATATTTTTATTCATATAAGAGACTAAATATTACCTAAAGGGATTGTTTAAATTGTCGGATTGGACTAATTTTAAAACATACTAGCAATTTAATTAAGTTTTCCCACAAACCAGAAAGTAGAAGGTCCTAGATGAGACAGGCTCTAGAAAAAATAAAGGAGCTATGTTTCTATGCACATCTAAATTGTGCCATGAGTTAAATGCTGAACCCTGCCACACAAGCTACAAGATTTGCCCAGTTTCTCTCAGACTGCCTGTGGGGCTAATGTACTGTGGTTAGAGAAAGAGCTGCTACCAGGCATGAGTCCAAACTATGCAGAACTGAAATAATTATTTGTAGAATAGTCACTTATTCTATTCAGAATTAAATTAAGAAGTCCCTTCTAAATGGAAAAGGCAGTGACTATTTTCTGAAGCCTAGATGTTTAACAGGTGTCAATTTTTTTTTTTTTTTAGGAGTTGAAAGTCAGAGACTTGACAATGCAAGGCACATCGTCAAAGAGACAACACTTTCTAGAAATATGGTTTCAGTGGGGTTTGTTTATGAGGAAAAAGAGACGGGAATAATCAAAGCTCTCATAATAAGTACATCTTTCCATAAATGTAGACCTCAACTTATTTTAGTTTGTTAGTTTTAAAAGATCACAAATGAATTTAAGAAGTAAATAAGAAAAATGCTCTCAAATATCAACCCTGGTTTGTTTTGAAGACAGTTAAAAATAATAATGAATATGAGTCAGCAATGTAAGTGTGATTTTCATGAAATCTCCTCATAGTATAAAAGTTCAAATACTAAGATAAAATGAGATGAATGGACCTGTTTTTAAGAAAAATATAAAAACTGTACTATAAAACAATGATTTTCTATAGCTAAAAGATTCTTCTTCCAAAGAGAAAGAGGAAAAAAAAAGTCAGTTCATTGAAACCATTTAAGAATATTTATTTCCATTTATGTTGTTTTCAAAGTTGTATAAAATAGATCTCTGTCCAAATAATTGAAAGTTAGCTTGCTGACAAAAATACATCTCAGAAAGAAAACAGTGGCATTGTCATTAGTCCTTTCCTGTTTCTGCCTGTAAAAAATAAAAATAAAAAACGTCTGTCTCCATTGTTCTTCTAACATCTTTTTATAATCAGCTTTAATGTTTTCATGTGATATTATGTTACATCTTCTTAAATGAAATAATATATCTATCTTTTATTCTGCAAATCAATCAGGTATAACCTGTGGTTTATGCTTTCAAACTAAAGTTTTCCTTCCTAGAGCATGATTTGTTGTGAAGTAAGTCACTTGAAAGGGCTTCCAGCTTAATTTTTAAGACTCCCTCTCACCCAGCAAAACTTTCCATACTTGTTAAATCTTATAACCTCCGGTAACCCTTAATACTTAGAGGTGAGGAGGTGACTGATCACTCGCACTTTCCCAGAAGAGTTCCCTGTTCCTTCTTGCCTGTAATAATGTTTTAATATTTAGCTTAATCTTCTTGCTCACAAATTACAAGCCTATAACCATTACCTAAGGAGTGACACTAGGAAACAAGGGTGTATTATTACTGCACCACTGCCCCTTAATATTTCCAATTTACTCCTTTCATGCTGGGGCTTTCCAAGAGACCTCATTTATTCTTAAATTCTAGGAACACAGGAGCTAAGAAAAGCTCTGTTGTGTGGCAGACAGCTCCAGATCTGGTGTTCATAGGGAAGGGGAAATCAAATGGGGCCATCCATTAATGGGTCAGTCCGGAGTCATTATGAAACCCCTGGCTTTTCAAATGACCGATGGGCCTCTTGTCCTTTCTTGGGCCGGGGCCTCTCAGACTGCAGGCTGTTTGCATTCAGTCAACACTTCAATTTTATAGGCCTGTGGAGCCAAAGATTACAAGACTTTTGAACTCCAGGCTGCCTTCTGTCTGGCTACACCCCCTGTTTCTGGAGCCCAAATCTTTTTTAACAACTCTACAAAAACAAGCAATTAGGATAAGGTCTGTTAATCCTCTCCTTTCGACCTCAAGGTAATTACGTATTCAGAACCAACCAGTGCGGAAGCAGAAAGAGCACTACCAATGCCTGTAGCTATTTAGAGAGGGAGCCAAATGTGCTTCAAGGGAATGACCAGGACTGATACATGTCCCTTAAAAAGGTTCTACTATTGTTTCATGGGAAGCTAGGTACAGTGCTAGGCTAGATTTTTAAGGAAACAAAGAAATGTAAAAATTAAAAATGAAAAGAAAAAGTGAAGGAGACATTTTAAAAGGCTCAAAATGTACTGGAGCATTCATTGATCTGGTAACTGTCTTCCTCCACTGGGTAATGGCACATCTGGGTTCTCCATTTACAATAGCACATACCTCTTTTTTTTTCTCTTAACTCACACTTAACTAAAGTTCATTAACAGCTATGAAATTTTGTCTAGGCAATTTATATTAAATTAAGAATGCAGTCTTTTTAGTTACTCAAAATAAATGATAAATAGTACAGGAAACATGTATAATGTTCCCTTACTTTTAAAATTGTATTTTATGTTGAATCTAAATTAGTAATATATGTGACATTAGTAATTAATAAAAATCATAATTAATAATTAGTAATATACAATCAGCAATGGGTCATCGGAGAAAGAAAAGAAATTTTTTTATTCTTGTCAACAAATATTTATCTATAAAATATGTCAGTGGTCATCTCTATACTAATCTGGCATCTTTTTAAACAAGTCTGTAGTTTTTCTATAAAGATTTTACATGGATATGCCAACCATAGACTTCTTGGACCATAAGCATCAAAAATTGTAGTAGGGCTACCACTCTCACCAAGAAAACAGGGAGATCCCAATTTACTAATGGATTGTGTTTCAAAACCTCATTTTTTAAGCATTGGAATGCTTAAAAATTTTAAGCATTTTTAAGCATTTGGAATGCAGAATGCAATTTCCCATAGAAACATTGCTCTGACTATTCTATCCAGTGAGTCTGCCTAATAGCTCTTCATTCACACTCCATGATGTCCTAACTGACTTGGCTTATGTAGTTCCCTCCTCCTGGAATGTCCTCTACTCCTCCTTTTCCCACATCCAAGGCCAACTTATCATCTTTACAACTAACTCGAATGCTAATCCACCAAGACTCCCAACAGATAAAACTATCACTGGATCCACAGAACTCCAAAGTGTTCTTTAAGTTCCTTCTGTCATGGACATTTTAGTTATTTCCCTCTAATATTACCCTACCCCCTCTAACCCGTGGTAACAACCACAAGGTTTCAGTGAGGTTGAGCTGGTCCCTATTGCCTGGAGTAAGGTTGATGCCAATGAAGATAATCCCTTCTCTTTTGATTTATTCATTGATCCAGGTAATCCAAGCCTAAACCAATAGGCATTTGGTAGTTTCCTGGCCCACATAGACTGGCTCAGGGGAGGTCAAATCTGCACAAATCTTAGGATGTATGACCAATGGTTGTGGAAGGGGATTTCTCTTCTCAGATTTAAAAGTTAGAGATTATATACCTCACACTGTTGAGGGCAGACATTTTGTTCCCATGAAGAAAGCCATCTTGAGGATGATGTTGACCCCAGAGGAGGACAGTCCTTAGGGGTTCATAGAGGAATGAAGCCAGAGCCCTGACAGAGCAAGTTCCCTAAGCCTGACCTACCTCTGAACTTTCCAGTTACATAAGGCAATCATTCTCTTTTATCATTCAAGCCACTTTGGGCTGGGTTTTGTTTCCTCCAATGAAAGCATTCTACTGATACAGTCTTTATCTCTTTCTACTTCATATAATACTTTTATGGAACAGTTTTATATTTCCTATTGTACTGATTAGGTTTCTGAGAGCAGTATCATATCTAGCTTGTCATTGTATCTGCCCAAGATGTCTAGCATATACATACCTATACGTATATAGAAGGTCTCATTAAATTGAACCAGCTAACTCAATATTTCTCTAGTGAATGCCAGGTACATGGCATATTAAAACATTTTATGGGGGAAGACATTTCTATATTTAAATAAGATCAACAAGCACTAGATTTTAAAAAGAGACAATCATTTCCTTACCACAGTATTTCTTAAAGTCTTCAGTATACTGTACTAATGTGCATTGTGACAAAAAGTGGGATTGAATATATAATATTTCTGAAACTTATCTGACTCCTTATCTCTTTCACATTGATCATCCTGAAGAACGAATGTTACAAAGAACATATTTGGAAAAATATTACTATATGTCATAATGAACCTCAACTATGCTAAAAGCTCCAACTTGACGGGCTTTGAGGAATAAGAAGGAAGATAAGAAGGAAGTTTTCCCCTCAATTCCTGGTCTCCCAAAGAGCTTGCCCGAAAAGTGGTAGAATGAAAGTGTCCTGACGTACAATAAAAATTCCCTTCCTCCCCAAAAAATTGAGATGTCCAGAGGAAAACAATCTGACTAAATTGTATCACATTATGTGTAAAAAGCCAATTCTGTGTCTCCAATTCCTAAAGATATTATACTTTTTAATATTTCTGTTAACACTACCTCCTCAAAAATATCCCTAGATAGAAGAGAATAGATGTTAATATTACTAATGGAAGTGTAGGGCAAACGTTTTTTAACAAAAAGTGATCATATTTGAATGAGATCATTATATGTCAGATCTTTGTTATAGAAAATAAAGAACATTGAGACTGTCAGAATCATTATCACCATCATTAGTTTTAATAATAGTAATTTTTATGCTATTCTCATCTGGTAAACTTTGTTTTCATAATTTCTCTATCATAATTAGTAATATTTCCCTAAGGAGTACTCTGTCCTGAATAGTCTTCTAAGGTTGCTCTATTCCTATTGGTTTTTGTTGCAAAACAAATCACTCCAAAACCGAATGGCATAAGCTTTTCACGACCCAGGAGGCTTCAGATCCATCAATTCCAGCATGTTTCTGTAGTCCTTCTAATCCTTATGACCCCTGTTCCACAAGCCTGGCCCTCCTCTGCCCCAGGAGCTGCCTCAGTCCTGAGCCACATGTGATGTGCTCAGACATGCCCTGCTTACTGTTGGCTTTGATTCTGAAAGCCTACAGCTGCCAGAGACAGCTCTGCCTCAATAGACGTGGGAGCAATAGTGAGAAACTTAGAAAATCTGGCCAAAATGAGCATTTCCTTATTAGATCTCCATCTACTGTCAACAGCACAATAGCAGAGAGTATTTCTTGGTGGATTTTTATGCACCAACATCTGTTGAAAGTATAGTGGAATTTTTTTTCTCAAGACATTGATGTGATTAGACCTAATATTGTAAACCACCTACTAACCCAGGAAGTAAAAGAGTATAAAGGAATTTTCATGGGGTCGCTTGAAGAAAACATATCCCAAGAGGAAAAGGTAAAAAGATTCAGCAGATTGCATCTTTATTCTAAGTTATCTCTTACATGAGCACTATTAATTTAGCTTATAAACTTGACCTTTATCATTTAGGAATGTGTTGCAGGTGCCATTTGAATTTTTGATAGTATTTTTAGCTTTTGATCCCCTCTGCAGTGAGACGGAAGTGAAACAGCTTGCTTAGAGCTGTTCTATAAATCCGTGGTATCAGCATATCATCTTGATTTACCTGTCATTGATTAAATTTCTTTGCCAGTGAGGACTTTTGCTTTATAACAACAGTTTCAGGAGTTTTATGTCAGGCAACAATATCAATATCACCATTTTGTAAAGCAAAATTTATGAAAACTGCCTTAGATTGCTAGCTAGTCATTCAAATTCTCTTAAGCATGCAAAAATAGACTTTTTAAAAATTGCTGTAGATGTAAGATTTGAATGGGATAGTAAACATGGTATTTTAAACAAACATGCCAAAAAGTAGATATTAAGTGGCATACAGCACCAATGATTTATTATTTCTCTTAGTTCTGGTCTGAGTCAAGTTGACACAAACCAAAGGTCTAAGGTGGTCTCACTCACATGCCTGAGACCTCAGCCAGAAACGCTGAGATGGTTGGTCTCTCTCTACATGGTTTCTTATTCCCTAATAAGTCAGTTCAGGTTGCTTCAAAAGGTGGTCTCCAGGTTCCCAGCAGTAAGGGAGCAAACCTGAATGTGCAAGTACTTCTCAAATATCTTCTGTGTCATGTTTGCTAATGTCTCATGGGGCAAAACATAAGCCACATAGTCAAATCCAAATACAAGGAGTAGAGAAATAAACTCCTCTGTTTAGTGAAGTGGCAAGTCACGTGGCAAAGGGGCATTTGTATAGGGATGGAAGAAATGGTCATAGCCTTCTTTGCAAAACGTCTACTTAGCTACTGCTCTGGCCACAGTAAAAACTGAGATGAGTATTCCCAGCTGAGCTCAGCACAGATTGCTGACTCACACAATTGTGAGCAAATTAATGATGGCCATTTAGGCCACTAACTTTTGGGGCCATTTTTTCTACTGCCAAAGCTAACTGAAATAGTTTCTGAACCCATGTGGTAAGTAAAAGTTCCAAAATTTTCTCAGTTCCGTTTTTAAAACTCATCTTTTTTTTTTAATGTTGAAGAATTTTAAATTAGAGACATCACGTGACTTTCCCCACAATTTCCAACAGGCAGGATGGAAAACAAAGGGTGGTTCCCACATGGAAACCAAGTATAAATTAGAAACTCTACTTGAAAATTGGGGCATGCCTCTCTTGCCCCCATCCACACCCTACTCACCAATGAAGAGAAGGAAGAGAGCTTTTATGGAACAATCACAAAAACAAAACACATGTCTGGCTTAGAAATTTTGTAGGAGAAACTATGCCATGACAGACAGCAGCACCGGATACTGGACTTCCCGGCCTCCAGAATTGTGAGCCAATGAATTTTCATTCCTTGTAAATTACTAATTATCAGGTATTCTGTTATAGCAGCACAAAACAAACTAAGACACATCTTTATCCTTAATATGACATAGTAGTGCCAAACCATAAGCTATTCATTTTCTTATAAAAGTGCTCAGAATTCATAGGACAGGTTGCAGGGCAAAGAAAATTCAAGGAAACAAGAGAAGTTGGCAACTCTGTTCCTAGTTTGAATTTTCAAAGAAAACATTTCCACTTTCCCTGCTTACCATTACTTAAACTGCATTTCCAAACTAGTTCTTCATCAGAATGTAGCAGAATAAGTGCCAATACAGATTCTAGCACACCTGGGTTCTAGTTTTGTTATTAACTAGCTGCTTGACCTCAAACAAGTCCTTTGATCCCTCTGGGTCTGTAACTTCTCAGCTAATGAACTGAAAGGGTCAGACTAGGTGACCTTTCTAAATGTTGGTCTTCTAGAAATTAAATGAAATAGGTGTCCCAACTTTGTACCAAGTACTCTCGGAAAGCTAGTCAGTGTAGAATTGTGGCCAAAAGTGTGAACTTTGTTATCAAAAAGAATCATTTTCAGGTCCAGCTCAGAATTAACTAGCTGTAATATCTTGGGCAAGTATCTTACATTCTCAAAGTCTCAGTTTTCTCATCTGTAAAATGAGAACAACAACTGTATTAGGATATATGAATTATGAGGTAACGCATAACATATGTTCAGCATACGCCTGACACATTAGCAAGTGCTCGAGAAATATGTCTTATTGTTGACAAGAACCTAAACCATGTCTGTTAATCCTGTCCATGCTGTCATAAAGTACATAAGTCAGGTCACATGTTCAACAAAGAGATCCTAAGGTTACTCCCCTCACATTTGCTTGGACCCCAACTCTGCTTAAAAGCGAAACTTAAATATCCAAACTCAACAGAACATTCTAGATTCACTGTTCTCCCTGCCCAAGCTGTTTCATTTCCCTTTTTTAAAACTCCTAATTTCAAGCCCAAGGAAGAAAAAGTTTCAAGACCTGGGCTTAAAAGAGAGATAGAGGGAGAAAAAAAAAAAAAAAGACATATAGATGGACTGCTTTCTTCTCCAATTTGTAAAGGAAGTCCTAGCCCCAGCTCCCAAAGTAAAAAATGTCTTTCAGGCATCTGATTGAAACAGGATACTTGGTTTAACCAGTAATTCTGGTCTGTCTGTCTTTTTCCCTCATGTGCAAGGTATCAAAGAAGCAAATGATGCCTAAAACATCAAGATATTTTTATTCTCCTCCTTAAAACAACTGTATCCATTCACAAAATGAGAAGTAACTGAGAGCATATTTAGGCAGAAAGACTCGGCCTCTCAATCTTTCAGGGTCCCCGTTACATTGCTAAAGATAATAACAAAACAACAATAATAATAAAGGGGTTAAGGGATAAGGGAAACGCTCATCACCCTAAGCCAGTAGACCCAAGAAAGAATGTATAAAGAGGCAGGGCTAAGGCAGGAGAACAAATGAATGCCCACATAGCAAATAAATAAATAATTCAAAGTTAAAGAAAGAAGTGAACAAAAGGCTAAATAAAATATCTTCTATTCTCCTGCTCCAATAACCATATCTTCTTAATAACAAGAAAGATCAAGTTCAAATTCAGCCTCCTTGGACACCCCAGAATTCCACACTGGAACATGGTGACATGGGGAGACCACTCCCTGATCCATGCCCCCTGCCTCCCCACTTCCGTATCTCCCAGGTCCATCCCACACCACAAGCAACCTCAAGGGCACATCTGGGGGTATTTCAGCCAGCCCTTGGCCATCCTACAGGCTAGAAGTGCTCAAAAGTGGGACAAACGCAGGGAAGGAACCCACTTGGTATCTAGAATCGAGCCTTGGGAGTTACAGTGTCCTCAGTATCTGGAACATGGTCTCAAAAGAGGGATTGGGCTTCAGATGGGTTTGTCCCCTTAACCTCTCAGGCTCTTTTCCCCTTGCGGCCCCAAGGAAAGTCAGGCCGGGAACCCTCGAGGACAGGGCCCAGGGCAGGGGCACCTCCTCCTTTGGTCTTAGGGCAAGACAGAATAGACCACAGCCTTTTCCCCAGAATCATCCCAGATCTTTGTCCCAGGGGACTGTGAGATCCCTCTGCATCCCTTCACACTCAGACAGATGGCCCATAGAAGTTCTCTGTGCTGTAACTACTTTTAGGTGACAACTGTCCTCCCACAACCTTAGCCATAAATCACTAACAAATGTCAGACAACTAACTTCTTTCTAATGTCTCATTCCTGACATTATTCTACAATCTGAAACCAAAGCCCAACTTTCTCATTTTCTCCAAAGTCAGAGAGCTTATCTTTTTTTGTTTGACATTTTATCCTGCCCCTGGGTGCTTACTCTTTCATTTTCCCCCCAATAAAAAAAAAAAAAGATGATGATAATGATAGATTGAGAGAGAGAGAGAGAGAGAGAGCGCGCGAGAGATAGACAGATACCGTATGCACACAATGACCATACTAAACTCATTACTCCTCCTTCTTCCCATAAAAAATCAGTTACTAACTCCCAGTTTCCCTTCTTGATTAATAAATACTCATACCCAACTTTGCACCTTTATTCCTGGGCCCTAGTTATTTCCAGATTTTATAAATATTCCCTTTTCTTTGATACTATCCCTGCCACTAGCTCTAAGACTAAAGTCAACTCAACCAAAACCACCAATGTGACCATTATCAGCCATTGCCTCTCCCTCATCCACTCCTCACCTGCTTTCTCTCTTTCACTTAGAAATACATTATACGTGTCTCTCCTTTGTCTATTTCTCTCATACTTCTCTGTGCTTTCTGATATAACTCTCCTCTGTTCTAAGCAGTACCATCTTCTCAACCAGAATTTGTTAAGAGCCTTCTTCCATATAGGCAGTGTAAATTGTCCCAGGCCAAGGCACAGGGACTTGCCTCAGGCCCCAGCATTATTTCTCTCTTGCAATCATCCTTTCATTATCTCCTACCCCAAGGCAAGGTTAGTTCTAGAAAGAGCGGGGTGAGCAACAGGGCGAGCTTCCTGGGCATGCAGCCTGTGCTTCATGCACCATGAGCTTAGTGTACTGTTCTGATGTCACTGTCCTAAAGTTCTTAATAATTCTGTCTTTGAGCCTTTGTTTTTTAAGCAAAAACCAATGGGATAATGTGGCATGTAAATGAGCAAAGGAGAGACCCACACTACGCATGTCCCTCATTTATTACCATTCCATTCACATAGAGCATTCGCAATCCCCCATAAGCCCAGAAATTTAATGGATCTACAGTGTTTGGGAGATCAAGACAGAAAGTGAATACAAGGCAAGCATATTACATTTATGACTGAGTGAGTGGGGGTGCTGACTACACTCTACATTCTAACCAGAACTTGCTTCTAATGTAGGAAGAAAGCGATGGCATCTTAAGGGGCCCAAACAACCAAGGAAACTTATCGTATCCTTTGTTACTCCTAGTACTTTGCAGTTATTAGCCAACCACTTTTCCTGAAAATTATGACACAGAAAAAAAGGAAAGATGGGACAACCAATAGTTCCTTTCCTTTCAGTTCTTCCTTACTCATCAGTAAGCACAAGGTAATGTTGGTAGAATGTTGCATAGTAAGAAATGAAAACAATTGAATCAATTTTGTGTAGCATTTCTTCCACTCTGGTAACAATTACATACGCATGTATGAACTACAAAACACGGAATGTATAATCTAATCAATTCTGCATACAAGTACAAGGTTCCTATAGTTGCATTTAAAACGGGCATTGCACAATATAAAGATGAATGGTAAAATTCATGCTAATAATTTTAAATGTGAATGCTTCTTTACTTAGAATTATATCAAATAGCACATTTAAAACACCATTACAAGTCGAGAGCCAGCTGCAGAAGGATGGGAAAAGCCTTATATTTTAGGACCTCCAACTGTACCCTTTTTTTCCCTGCAATTTGAACAAGAGGCCCCACATTTTCTTTTTGCACTGGGCCATGTGAGGTATGTAGCCATTCCTGGTGAACAATGAAAAGAGATTGAGTGGGATCGAGGCTGGGATAGAAGGGGTCAGAGCTGGGCCACAACCCAGCAGGGTGCAGACATTTGTCTAAATGCCCTTTCAGACACCAACACCCCACACTGAAACCCCTCAAGTGGTATTCTGTCTCACTCAGAATTAACACCAAAATTCTCACTGTGACTCTATCCCACCAACACTCCCCTGCCAACCTCTCTGATCTCCTCTCCCACCTCTCACCTCTTTCCTCAGCTCCAGCCAGGCTATCTTAACTGCATTTCTTCTAACATGACAAGTATTCTCCCACCCCAGGGCCTTTGCACATGCCAGTGCCCATCCCTAGAACTGCTTTGCCCACAAATATCTGGAGCACTTCCTTCCTCAATTCCTCAGGTATCTCATCAAATGATGCTGTTACGAAGAGGTGTTTCTTGATCACCTTATATAAACTAGCAATACTTTACTCATCTTTCTTTATTTCTGCCTCAACACTTTTCACCACCAAACCTATCATGTATTATTTGCTTCTATCTTTATTTTGGTCACTTCCACTGGAACGTAAGCTTCAACAGGGTGGGGGCTTTCTCTGTTTTATTCACTGCTATATACTCAAACTATGACAGTGTAAATATTTGTTGAATGAATGAAGCTATACACTTCCTAAAGTATGAAGTCATTTAGATTGAGATAAGAAAAGCTTATATAAAATGGAGGCATAAAGCTGGAGGAGCTTTCCTATTACAAAATAATCTCTAACTTGGATCCACAAATGTTGCCTGATGTCCCAAGTCAGGAAGCATTCTGTTTAAGGAAATGCATCCAAACAGGGCGCCAAAAAACCTGGGGCTGGGAGGGAGGAAGTGGCCCCTGCTTTTAATGAGCTGTGCAATCATAAGCAATAACTAGAACTGACTAAAAGCTCAGGTTCCCCAGCTATAAAATGAACATTATTTAATAATACCTGTCCTCCTTATCTCACAAGTTTCTATGTGTGATAAATGAGATAGTAAACATAAACATTTTGCAAGGCTGAAATGATAAAGAAATGCTAGGGAATCCTATTTGCCCTGCTAATTAAGGAACCGGTGGGTGGCAGGGAGGGGGAGGCCTGGTGGAGGGGAAAACAGGGCTGTTGGACCATTTAGCTGAGAATGATATTTCCAGAGAATGGAATGAAAGAAGCAATGCAGAACAGCAGATGCGGGTTCCTGTTGATCTTTCGCAGGATGACCCCCATACATCTCCCATTTGACACGAATGTCACCGAGCCCAATTAGAATTAGCCTTTCACATAACATTCAAATTCCTGGACTTCCGAGGACAGCCATATAAGGGAGGAACAGCCACAGCAGATAAGAGGAGAGGAATGGAGAGGCAAAAGGTTACAGAAAAAAAAAAAAAAACGGAGATTTTGACATTCCCCCACACAAAGGACAACATGTCTCAACAAATCCTAGAATTTTGGAGAAGATTTAACTAAATAATATTTATCCAAGTGGTAGACCCTTCTTCTTCCCAGCATTTCTCTGTGTGGAGGGTATTTACTGTTATTATTATTTGTTTTTATTTCCAGAGTATATTTTTATGTGTTTGGTTTTTATTTGTTTTGTCTTCTATTCATTGAATTTTTCATTTCCTTTTGCTGCACTGCCTATGCAAGCTGATATATACCCAGCACCAGAGCTACTCTGTGCCCCCCAACTTGTCAGCCTAGACACAGAGCAGAACTCTTCATGTCAGGGTGTTCAGTTCCACTAGAATATATTTTTAAAATTCATTTTCATGCTAATGATGCCCTGGAAAAATGGTGAAGTGTAGAAAATCAAGTTGCACGTGATTTTAAATCATGAAACCAAAGCATTTTTAAGGTTCCCTAGGATGCTTTAAATGAGCCTTTTTGGTAATTTCAGGGCTCCAGATCATTTAAGCAGAACATTTTTTAAATAAAAATAAAAATGCTTTGACGTGTACGGAAGAAGGGAGGTAGAAGAGACTGTGAAAAGTGGGCAGCCTGACAGCTCTCCTGACAAGGGAACCCCTGCACTCTATTTTTAAACCGACCTGTGTAATTTAGGAGAGAAGTCACCATGTCTCCTGATAAAGGTTTTGGGGGCGGCTGGTGGATAAGTTAGCAGTGCTGGAAATGGCAGTGCCACCCACACTGAGAAGGCAGAGCTGCAAGATTCTGCCTTTTAGTAGAACTGGAAACACCACACACACACACACATACACACACACACACACACACACACACACACCAAAAAGTGTGCATTTCCTGAGTAAAATGGAAGCAGCCTCTAAAAGAGAAAATGCAGAGGCCCCCCAGATCTTCTGAAATTGGTGTGAATGCCACCTTATTGGTGTCAGTAACAAAGAAGAGAGGTTAGTGATGCAAAGCTTAATGGAGTGGCATGGAGACATATAAGTTGTGAGCATAAATAAATACGGTTGTTTAATGTCATTCCATTGAGAGAGATGGCACAAACCTGATAGTCTCAACAATGCCTCCAGTACTCCAATAACTGGTCCTTAGAGGGATGGTGAAGATGGAGATACATCTCCACAAAGAGGACACAAAATAATTTGACACGGGGTTGTATAGTCTGAGTTATTTAACCTCTCTGAGTTATAGTTTTCCTCGTGTTTAAAATGGCCTGTAGCATTGTGCCTTGCAGGGTTACTGTTAGAGTTAAATAACGGCACAGAGTAAGCAACACTTAACGAAAACACAGGGAAAAAACTCACGCCCTGAGCATCTGCCAGACCTTGAATTAGTTGGAAGGGCTCTCAGTATGAGGAATCAGAAGGGGTTTCTTGGGGGCACCACATTATTCTTCTTTGGCAATCAAATAAATGACCCAGCTGCCTCCTCCAGCTTCTGGTTAGACCAATGCCTGGTGCTGAATTAAGATCTGACAAAGACCAGTCAGTACCTCCCCCTCAACACCCACCGTACTCCCTCTCTCTCTCTCTGTCTCTCTCTCTCCCAGGCCACAGCCAAAAGCACACTCTGTGCCAGTGCCCAGCCTTGGGCAACCGACCCCGACATGGGCCCCGAAAGGCAATTGTTTGACTGAATGGAGCCTCTTATTAAAAATTAATTTCTGTCAAACCCAATTGCATATGAACACAGCCTCATTGTGATCACTACCGTGATTTCTGGAAACAAACATAAGCCCTACTGTTGCCAAAAGCAAGGGGCAGTTTAGGACAGTTCTGAGTCTTGATCTATGAATGCAGCCAGCAGATTCCCTGAGGCTTACAAAGGCACTTGTCCCCTGGAGGACAGAGACCAGCTCCATTATCCTCTACTGCCCCTCCATGCCCCACACCCACTCCCTGGGGCATAGTCATAGAGACCAGAGAGCATGCTCCTTAGTGCAGACAGGCACACACAAAATACAGGTTCTGCCACTTCTAAGGGAGTGTGCTGCCCTTTAAGAGCTTAGGGTTTCTCCTCTGTAAGGATAAAATAATGATTAACACCACTACCTAACCCTCAGGGTCGATGTGGGAGAAATGAGATAAGTAAAAGCATCTGGAATACAGAGAGCAGGTGCTCAATACACAGCAATCCTATTCCCACAACATCCTGCCCTGGGTATCCCTGTGTGGGACATTGTCTTCTACAATGTTTCTTCTACATTTAGAGCACTCAGTGGGGATGGGAGTCATTTTCTTGATAGCAATGGGTTGAAGTAAACAGAGACCTGAAGTTAAAATATTCTAGATCCAATTTATATATCTCTAATAAACTTTGATTTTTCTCTTCTACATGAATTGTCTCTTCTATTTCCATGTCATGAGATCAAGGAGAATCAAGAGTTAGAGTTGGAAAGCTCATCGTGTCCTCCTCTTCTCCCTACTTTGCATATTTTCAACATTTTTGCCATTAAAAACTTGGACCTGACATTGCATGATCTTCTAATGTGGTACAGAGATTGCTAACTTTTAAAACGAGTGCTGCCCTACTGACTAAGAAAGAATAAAAATAGTAGCCATGTCCAGTAACATGCGAGTAGCAAGTTTGAAAGAGGGCAATCAAGCAATAGGGATTGGTGTAAAATGTGGGAGGCTGTTGACGAGTCATTCCACTTTCAGGAATTATTGAAAGGAAATAGTTAATGGAGCATAAACCAATAATTTGCATGATACTATTGCTGATCATAGTAAACGATTGCAAAGAAGCTAAATATTCTAAAATAGGAAGTTGAGTATATAAATTATTAGACATTCATACAATAGAAAACGATGTAATAAAGTTGTTTTTAAAGATGAGGTAAATGAGTTAAATGGAAAGATATTCCATAAATTGTTAAAGTTTGTGGGGAAAAAAAACTTGTTGCAGAAAAACATATGAATATAAACTTGCTTATGTAAAAATATAAAAATATATGTTCCTATATATTTATGTAAGCATTTTTTAAATCCAAAATATGCCTTGTCAAACTTTTGAGTGGTTATTTCTAAAAGGAGGATTATAAGGGAGCTTTTTTTTTTTTTTAGACGGAGTCTTGCTCTGTCGTCAGGCAGTGCAGTGGCGCAACCTCAGCTCACTGCAATCTCCGCCTCCTAGGTTCAAGTGATTCTCCTGCTCCAGCCTCCCAAGTAGCTGGAATTACAGCCGCGCGCCACCACACCCGGCTAATGTTTGTACTTTTAGTAGAGACAAGGTTTCACCATGTCGGCCAGGATGGTCTCAATCTCCTGACCTTGTAATCCAGGCGCCTTGGGCTCCCAAAGTGCTGGGATAACAGGCGTGATATAAGAGTACTTTTAAAAAACATTTTATAAATGTAGGCATGATATGAATTGTGTAACTTGAGCCTCTACACATTTATAATGACCCAAACAAATTTTTTTAAAGCATGTTACAAAGTTTAATCTTTCGCATGTATAAAATTTTTAAAAATTGAGAGTATATAATAATACAGTTTCAAAATATACAAAACAAAGCTTGCTGAAATTAAAGGGAAAGATAGACAATTCAACAATGGAAGTTATAGATATTTTTTTTTTTTTGAGACGGAGTCTCGCTCTGTTGCCCAGGCTGGAGTGCAGTGGCGAGATCTCCGCTCACTGCAATCTCTGCCTCCTGGGTTCACGCCATTCTCCTGTCTCAGCTTCCCGAGTAGCTGGAACTACAGGCTCCCGCCACCATGCCCGGCTAATTTTTTGTATTTTTAGTAGAGAGGGGGTTTCACCGTGTTAGCCAGGATGGTCTCCATCTCCTGACCTCGTGATCCGCCCGCCTCGGCCTCCCTAAGTGCTGGGATTACAGGCTTGAGCCACCGCGCCCTGCCAAAAGTTACAGATTTAAACATCCCCTATTTGCAACTAATAGACCAACTATACAAAATGTCAGTAAAAATATGGAAGATCTAAACACTATCAACTAATTGCAACTAGTTGACATTTATAGAACAATATACCCAACAACTGCAGAATGCATATTCTTTTCAAGTACCCATGATATGCTCACTAAGATAAACCATATGATAGGCCATAAAACAAGTCTCAGTTATTTAGAATTATTGAAATTATATAGAGTTTGCTTATAGCTACCATGAAGGAAAATTGGAAATCAATAATTAAATGTCTAGAAAAATCCTAAATGTTTAGAAATCAAATAATACAATTCTTAATAATCCATAGGACCAAGAAGAAGTTACAAGGAAAATTAGAAAATACTTTTGGCTGAATAGTAATGAAAATATAACTTTAAATTTTGTGGATGCAGCTAAAGCAGTGATTAAAGGGGAATTTAGAGCTTCGAATGTTTATCTAAAAAAAAGAAAAAGAAAAGAAAGATCTAAAATTAAGTATGTGAGCTTCCCACATTATAAGCTAGAAAAAGAGTAAAGTAAATCCAAAGTAGAAGGGAGGAAATATTCAAATAAGAGCAGAAACCAAAAAATGGTAAGCAAACAAACAAATGAAAGTTAAAATTAGCAGAAGAAAAGGGTTCAGAAGAGCTTTAAGATCTCTTTCTCCAAAAAGTTCTGTAATTCTAAGTGCATTTAGCATATCAGATTCCTAAAGACTTTCTTCCTATCTCTGGGTGAGAAACAAATATTTATTTAGCAAGCATTTGTTTATTTGCTTGTTTCTTTTAGGCAAAACCCTATATAAGACATATACCATTCATACCCCCAGAAAATAAGCAAGTACAGTAGGCCATCCATATTCTGAAATTTCTCATCCATAGATTCAACCAATCTTGAATCAAATATATTCAGTAAAAAAAGATTTAAAATAGCCAGGAGCAGTAGTTCACGCCTGTAATCCCAGCACTTTGGGAGGCCAAGGTAGATGGATCGATGAGCCAGGGGTTCCAGACCAGCCTGGGCAGCATGGCAAAATCTTGTCGCTACAAAAAAGACAAAAATTAGCCTGGTGTGGTTGCATGTGTCTGTAGCCCCAGTTACTCAGGAGAGTGAGCTGGGAGGATGACCTGAGCCTGGGGAGGTAGAGGCTGTCAAGAAAGAAAGAAAGAAAGAAAGAAAGAAAGAAAGAAAGAAAGAAAGAAAGAAAGAAAGAAAGAAAGAAAGAAAGAAAGAAAGAAAGAAAGAAAGAAAGAAAGAAAGAAAGAAAGAAAGAAAAGAAAGAAAGAAAGAAAGAAAGAAAGAAAGAAAGAAAGAAAGAAAGAAAGAAAGAAAGAAAGAAAGAAAGAAAGAAAGAAAGAAAGAAAGAAAGAAAGAAAGAAGGAAGGAAGGAAGAGAAGAAGGAAGAAGGAAGGAAGGAAGGAAGGAAGGAAGGAAGG
This sequence comes from Macaca nemestrina, assembly GCF_043159975.1. NCBI lineage: Eukaryota > Metazoa > Chordata > Mammalia > Primates > Cercopithecidae > Macaca > Macaca nemestrina. The sequence continues at coordinate 43,904,761 of NC_092134.1, read as the reverse complement.
AAGGAAGGAAGGAAGGAAGGAAGGAAGGAAGGGAAGGAAAGAAAGATTAAAAATATACCATAACAACTATTTATATAGCATTTACATTGTATTAGGTATAATTAGTAATCTAGAGATAATTTAAAGTATATGGGAGGATGTGGATAGGTTATATGCAAATACTACTCCATCTTATATAAGGGACTTGAGCATCTCCAGCTTTTGAGGGACGTATCTGAGGGGGATCCTGCGACCAATCCCCCAAGTATACTGAGGGATGATTATATACATTACCTATCTAATGACATGCAATGACTGATTAAGAGTGTAGAAGCTGGGCGTGGTGGCTCACGCCTGTAATCCCAGCACTTTGGAGACCGAGGCGATAGTATTGCTTGAGCCCTGGAGCTTGAGACCAGCTTGGACAACATGGTGAGACACTGCCTCTACAAAAAATACAAAAATTAGCCAGTCATGGTGGCACATATCTGTGGTCCCAGCTACTCAGGTGGCTGAGGTGGGAGGATCACTGGAACCTGGGAGGTCAAGGCTGCAGTGAGCTGAGATCATGCCACTGCACTCCATCCTGGGCAACAGAGTGAGACCCTGCCCTCCTCCCCCAAGGAAAAAAAAAAGAAAGCAAAAGAGTCTACCAAGTACAGGGCACTGAGCTTTCCATACGCATTTCATTAATATGCACAGTGCTTCTATTTGTTCACGCATTCTACAGATAATTATTGACTATTTGATATGTGCCAGGGACCATCTTAGGTGATGGGTCAATGTTAGTATTTATAAGCAAGGTATTACTGCTCCTATTTTATAGTTGAGAAAACTGAGTTTCAGAGAAGAAAAGTAACTAGCTCAGCATCACAGGGTATTGTTAAGCAAAAATGTCCAACCCATCTGAGAGCCTAGTTTTTAACAACTATGCTACATGAAAAGACACTAAGCCACAAAGATGAAAGGACAGAGTTGAGCCAACATCTATAATAGAATACAAGAAACTATACAATGGCAACAAAGACAAATTGCCATGGGACCATGTTAAATCAACTCCTAACCTTTTCAAATAATTCAGAAAGCTTCTGAGAAGAGGTGACTTTTGAGCTGAGATGTGAAGAAGAAAAATTTGCCAAGAATAGTGGCAAACACATCATCACATTTAAAGTATACAATAACCCTGAAAATATTAGCATTATGGTTCTATCACATAAGAGAAAACTGAGGTCAAGAGAGAGGAGGGGCCTTGCTCAGAATCAGACAGTTACTACAGTATATGCCAATATCTGTGCCAAGCATTTCACAGCCATTGGTCTCCTGATAATCCTGAGGTTTAGGCAGCACCACCACTAACATTGTTGCCTCTTGGTCTTGCCTAGGTCTTGGCAATAGCTTGTGCATTAGTGGTGAAGCTGGAATATATACCTAAATCAGCCTTACTCCCAGACCCAAAAAGTAGGTTCTGTGAAAGTTTTCTTGCATATGAATCCAAGTCCTGGGTTCTAAAGGGAAGAGTGACCTTAGGAAAGAAAGAGAGAAAATTAATTTATTTAGGCACATGTCAAGAAATCCGGTCTGACCAGGCACAGTGGCTCATGCCTGTAATCCCAACACTTGTAAGGCCGAGGCAGATGAATCACTGGAGCTCAGGAGCTCAAGACCAGCCTGGGCAACATGGCGAAACCCCATTTCAACAAAAAATACAGCCAGGTATGGTGGCATGCACCTGTTGTCCTAACTACTTAGGGGGCTGAGGAAGGAGGATCAGTTGAGCCTGGGAAGTCAAGGCTGCAGTGAGCCGTGTTCACGCCACTGCCCTCCAGGCTAGGTGACAAATGGAAACCTTGAAAGGAAGGAAGGAATTCCTTCTTCCCACCAAAACAAATCTCCAGTGCACCTAAAATAAAATAATAAAACCCTAAAAATGCAGATTATCACTTCAAATTAAGGAACAGGCTTTGAAACATTTTTTTTTTTTTTTAACCTCACTTCTCCCCACCCATCCCTATAGGTTAATTTACGCACATTTCTTAAGCCAAGTCAAAGAACTAGCTTAACTCTAGTTTCCCTTAGAAAGCGTGACTCCAGGCTGCCTCAGCTTCCTCTGTCCTTTTGTGACCTCCTGATGACCTGGGAGTTCCACCCACTTGTTAGGGCCTTTCCGAGCCTTGAATCTACACATCAATGGGATTTAGTTTCCCTTTTGCTTTAATGACTCCTCAGAACCTTACTCATGTAGCAATCCCACCCACTTCCTTTCTTGTTTCTCTGGTCCTTACAGGCTATAGCCCACCTCTCCTTCCCATGCAGGCAGGTTCTCAGGGACAATGGTGATTTATTTATTTACAGTTCTCCTTATATTTTGTTTGGTTAGCTTTTATTTATTTATTTTTCTCAGGTAGGGAAAAAAGCTAGGTTATGTCTCTGGGTGTCAGCTAGTAATCCTTCTACTTTTCTTCCCATGTAACCACCACCACCCCACTTTGTGTGTGTGTGTAATTACAGGTCTCACCTCACCAGTTAGATTTTAAATTGGTCTATCTTTAGGCTGAAGAAATCATCTTGAAAATTCAGAATCAATACAAGAATCATGCTACTAGATTAGTATCACTAAGACTCAACATCTAAAAATGAAATATTTAAATATATATATATTTATATGTTTTAAAAAGAAAGAAGAGGAACAGAAGAATTAGAAAATGTTTGACTCAACTAGCTCATGCATGCAGCTTTCCTATCTGTCCTCCAAAGAGTGAGGGAAAGACTTTGGTAAGAATAACTAGCATCAGCAAAACCCCACAATTCTGAAGCACAACCACACAAAATGCAAAGGGATATTTGGCATAAAGGAAGTAAACTTCACAGAAATTGCACATGGCCATGCAAAGAATTCTGCAAATTTAACATACCACAAAGAATGTATTGAACAAATTTTGTTATGAGTTTTCAAAAGCCTCTCACATCTCTCAATGGTCTCCAAAGTAAACACATCTCCCACACTGTAGCATCTATTCCTATAGTTTTGAGTTTCTACTCTGAAATGATGCAGTCTTCTACTCAGCACGGCTCCTAAATATCTTTCCCAAATGATGGAGAAACAGAATTCAACTTCACTTCTTCCATTCCTCAAAGAACATGTCATGCAGGGCTGCACGTTAGTGGCCATCAACCAGGAAATATTTAGTAAACAGAATTTGTACTCCATTTATTGTGAGTTTACTTTTAGAAGCCACTTATCTCTTTTAGAAGAACTTCCCTTGCCAATCACCTTTTGGAAAAGGCCTGGAAGAGACACTCCCTGAGGACGTGCAGAATCCTAGGTCAACAGCATATGCAATGGAAATAAATAACTAAAGTATCTACATCTTAGGATGGTCCCTTTCCTTCCTAAGGCAATCAGTCTTTTCAAAGCAATCGAAACACATATGCAGGTGTACACACATAGACGTGGGTGTACACACACAGAAACACACACACACACACACTGTAATGTCTCCTCTAGTACATTCTTTGATATGTGACCATTATTTCTTCTCTAATAATTGTGATTAAAACACCCAAAATAAGGAATGTCTTTGGAGATGGAAAGGCCATTAAAATTCATATTGTTCAATGCTCTCATTTTGCAAATGATGACGCTGAGATCCAGTATGTTAAATTTATCCCAAAGAATTTATATGCCCCTAGAAGTTTCAGATAAGATTAGAATTTCTCCTTTTGAGATCTCTTAGCGGAAAGATCAAAGGCTCTGAGGTCAGCCGAGCCCGGTTTCAAATCTCAGAGCTACTGTTTACCACTTGGCGATCCTAGATAATTAATCACTCTAAGGCTTCATTTTCCCATCTATAAAATGGAGATAATAAGAGCTGAAAGAATCCAGAATATAACACTGTGAAGAGTTTTCTTCTAAACACCCGTTATCTGCTTAAAAGCAGAACCTCCCAAAAGAATTCAACTGTTAAAAATCCCCTCCCAGGAATTTTGTAACCAGGCAAGATTGAAATCACCTAAACAGGCATTGTCACAAAATGATCCTATCTCCCATCTATTCTCCTACAGGCCTATTTATCTTTCCTACAAGTCATTTGTTTTCCTATAAGTAATCTTCTCCCTTTCTCCTTCACCTATTCCTTCACCTCTCTCCTTCACCCATTCTAAGCACCTCCTTGAGTCATACTTTTCAGTAAATTCCCAAGTACTTCTGTGAATAAAAATATATCTTTTCTCTGGCTAATCTATCTTTTGTGAGTTTAGTTTTCAAGCCTCCAAAAGCTAAAGGTAAGAGGGTAGACGAAAAAGTTTCCCTCCCCGCCAGAGTTAACATGTATTAATTACTTACAACGATCAAGGCGCTGTTCTAATCATACTGAGTGTATTAATTCAGTTACTTCTGACCATGTCTTTTTTGTTATTTTTCTTTTAGAGATAAGGAAACTAAGGCATAGAGAGGTTAACCAACTTGCTTAGCGTCAGACGGCTAGTAAGGGATGGAGCCAGAATTTGCACCTAGCAGTCAAGCTCCAGAGCCCTTGTGCTTAACCACTGTGTGAGAGTAACCTTACCTCACAAGAGGGTACTGAAGATGAGATGAGATCATGTGCACACAGCATCCAGCCTGGCACAAAGGAAGGGCTCCATAAATGTAGATGCCATTTTGACTATTAGAACACCATCTGTCAATCTACTGTTGATAAAACCAAGGTGTTTCCCATCTCTCATCAAGGGATTAGGGTAGCACAAAGACTCTAACCTGTAAGCAATGTAACTAATTTGTTTTATTTAGCCACAGCTTAATGGCCAGTGTGGAGGGTATTGGAGTTCCAGAAAACAGACAAGGACACGAGAGCCAAAGGATAAAAATCTGTCAGAGGTATCCAGCATCATTCAATGGAACTTAACCTTCTAGTAACTTAAAAGGTATGGTTTTGTCTGTTTTGTTTGTTTTACTGCAGAGCAGGAATATTTCTCTTGACCTTAATATAACTTAGATGAAGTATGGCACAAACCCCCTTGATTTTGATTCCAGCCTCATCAGCCATGTTGTGATTGCTAATTCAACTCTATTCTCACCCTGGGAAGAGAGTAGTCTGTACCATGAGCAATATACCATGAGAAGGGTATAAAGCAGATGTTAAGAAGTTGGGGTTTTGGCTGGGCACAGTGGCTCACGCCTGTAATCCCAGCACTTTGGGGGGCCGAGGTGGGTGGATCACCTGAGGTCAGGAGTTTGAGACCAGCCTGGCCAACATGGCGAAACTCCATCTCTACTAAAAAATATATAAAAACTAGCCAGGTGTGGTGGTGGGTGGCTGTAATCCCAGCTACTCGGGAGGCTGAGGCAGGAGATTTGCTTGAACCCAGGAGGCAGAGGTTACAGTGAGCCGAGATTACACCACTGCACTCCAGCCTGGGCAACAGAGCCAGACTCCGTCTAAAAAAAAAAAAAAAAAAAACAAAAAAAACACAAAAAACTGCTGGGCTTTCAAGTCAAGTCAAACATCCCTGTGAGCAAATACCAGCTTCACCAAGTACCTGGGGAACCTTCAGCAAGTTACTTAATTTAAACTCTGAGTTTCTGTTTAGGCATCTAAAAGATGGAAATGTAATATCCCTACAAAACCTGCCTCGTAGGATAATTGAGCCGGCCTGATGGCAAACAGCACAATGTATTATTTTTTAAATTCATAAATTGCACCAGGCGTGGTGGCTCACATCTGTAATCCCAGCACTTTGGTAGGCCAAGGTGGGCAGATCACTTGAAGCCAGGAGTTCGAGACCAGCCTGGCCAACATGGCAGAACCCAGTCTCTACTAAAAATAGAAAAATTAGCCATGCATGGTGGTGCATGCCTGTGATTCCAGCTGAGGCGTGATAATCGATTAAACCCAAGAGGCAGTGGCTGCTGTGAGCTGAGATTGTACCACTGCACTCCAGCCTGGGTGACAGAGTGAGACTCTGTCTCAAAAAAACAAACAAACAAAAATAATTAATTGGCTTTATGATTTATCAGTCTCTTGCAAGACGCCTTCCATGACCTTTCCCTTCCACAAATGGATATAACAAAAGAAAAAAAATTCCCCTGCTTCCCTGAATTTTTGCAGTACTTTTATGAAAGCAGTTTATGTTACACATTACGTGACAGTCGAAGTGCTGAGCATTTTACATGCATTTTCTCATTTAATCCTGATAACAACAGTGTGAGGTAAACACCATTATTATTTCCACTTTTTGACAGATGGGAAGAGAAAAAAAATTATTAAGATTAAGCGCCTGCCCTAAGGTTACACAGGTAGCTAGTGATGAAGCTTGCTTATAGCTGAACCTGCAAGAGTCTAAATTGAGAGACTATGTTCTTTATGGTTACTTGTTACTCTATACCTTATAATGATTTATGTTCAAAACTGTTTTCAAGGCTAAAAGGTCAAGATTTGTGTCTAATGTATCTCTTCATGGCCCTCAGAACATTCCCTGAATATAATAGGTTGTCCATGTCTTGTTGAATTAATAAATGAATAGTGGCATCCATAATTCCATTCCCCAGAGCCTCATCAATTATAATTTATTTGCATTTTTCTAGGTGCTTTACATCAATTTTCTCATTCAATCCTCCCAGCTCCATCAGCTAAGTGTTATTATTATTCCCATTGCACAGGTGAAGAAACCGAGGCTCAGAGAGACTTGTCTGAAATTGAGGATCTACCCAGACTAGCCAAGGTCACATGGCTAACAAGTGACAGATCTGGGTTCACATCTGGGAAAACTGAACCCACTGAATGAGCTTGTAACCATCACTTCTCAGATAAAAATAGGATCAGAACAGAGATGGCCTCATCAAACCATGGGCATAATTTATGGTTCACTGAGCCAGCATCTCTCATTTTAAAAGTTTTAAACGTGAATTGCTTTTGTCAAAGTGTTAGAAGGGACTCAAAAATGTGAAACCTTGGATGGAGATCAGTGTCAATTCCAAAATTTCCTTATATGAAGGGTTTGGGAATAGCAATCTCATTGAAATTGGAGAAGGGGGATAAGGATTTTTGAAATTATCATAAAGCTATATTTTCATGTGAAGCTCACTGTTTTGTCAACAAGATTCTATTATTGTAGGCTTCTGATGGATATTATAAGGGCAGATTAAAGAAGTAATCACTATTCTGCTGGAGGATATATTAAAAATGTGTATTTCATCAATCTGTATGTAACCCAATTATGTCTATCATTTTTCAAAAGTGATTTAAACATCAATAAAGTGAAAATTCAAATCTATAGATGACACCAAGATTTTTTGACAATTCAAACATCATCGTGACAATAATAAACATCTGGAAGGTCTCACAGAGATGTGTGAGTAGCCAGTAAATAGTCGTGCTCAGTGCAGTTGGTTGCACAGGAATAGCTGCAGGAAAAGAGAACCCACCTTGTGCTCAGAAGACCAAGGGCTCCGAGTGCAGACGTGATCCAGGAAAAGGATGATGGCATCATTGCCGACCATTCCCTAAAGGGGTTGGTCCAATGTATTGTGGCAGTCACAAAAGCAAGCATCATCAGGAAGGATGTCAAAAACAAAATAGAAAGCACAATCTTATAAGCGTTTGCACACACGCACACACATATACACAGAGAGACACCAGAATTCGTTGGCTCCAGAAATACTGAGTATAGTTCCAACCATCAAACCTCAAAAACGGCATAATGAAACTGGAACTTACTTAAAGGAGGTCCTTCAAATGATTAGGGTTTGAAAAGAAACCAAAGAGACTTTAAAACACTTCAGCCTAGAAAGACAAAGCATAAGAGTTGGTGGATCAGGTCGATAAAATCACAAAAGGTACTGATTAAGTGAACACAGATTCTGGCACCAAATCCCAGCAAAGCAGACCTAGAAGCCCCGGTAAAAAATTAAAACAAAGTGCTTTTAGGACTATTTATATTTTCAAGTGCTACTTTATAGAACAAGTAATAAACTAGAAAAAAAAATCATAACTCTAAGAGAGTCTATAGTTGTGAGCCCGTGATAGTTATGGTGCAGTTATACCTACACTGTATGCTCAGCCTTTTGATGTCCACCTTTGGAAAGACATCTAGCAAGCTCCCTTTCATGCTGTTATTCTTTGAAGGCCCTAAGAGAGGAGATGCTAGATTAAATATTGGTTTACTACACATGGCAGATCTGGTAATTCCTATACAGGACAATCAGAAGAATCACCTGAAAACCGTTTATTAAAAAACGGATTCCCAGGCTTCATTTCCAATGATTCTGACTCAGTAAGTCTGGGGCTTAGCAACCCTAAGAGAAAATCCTTTCCATAGGTGAATCCAAGATATAATTTGATTGGCTGAAATGGAATCATGTCCCGCCCCTGAAGCAATCACTGAAACCAGAAAATGAGGCCTTTTTTTTTGGCCTGGGCTGGGTTATGTACCCTTCCCTATGATGGGAATGGAGTTTTCCCCAGAAAAGAAGGTAGATGACTAACATTCAGTGCCCCCTGCTTCCTGAGAAACAGAACCTCAGTTATACTGGTACAAAAGTAATAGCAGTTTTTGTAATGATTTTAATGGCAAAAAAACACAATTATTTTTGCACCAACCTAATATTAGGGGAAGCTTGTGCCCAGCTAAAAGTCTGTATCCCCAGCCTGTCTAACTATGGCCATGTGGCTAATTCCAGCCATTAAGAACATGGAGTACAAGTCTACCTTAGGGTTTCCAGCAGGTATCTTTAAGAGAATTGACTCTGCAAGGAATCAACCTTTTTTCTTTTTCTCTTTCCTTCTTTTGGTGACAGAATGTGAATATGACTGGACAGGGACTCTCTGTCTTGTGACCTTTAAGATCAAAGATAGAAGAAGCCTGAATCTCAAATGATCTCATACAATTGCCCTACCAGGCTGGAATTTCCCACTCCTCACTTTTACAGATGAAAATAAACCCTCATGAATTTTGATAATTTTCAGTTTTCATTCTTTGCTATAGACTTTTGAACCTAGTCCCCCCTGATACTGTAGAATTCCACAACTACAAGTAACTCAGAAGGGAGGATAGAGAGACAAAAAAAAATACAGTTATTTCTGCACTTTGCAACTTCTCTTTAAATTTTATCTCTCATATCCCTAAGCATCCTGATTTTTTATCTCTGTTTCACATCTTGAAAAATATTGTTGCCATGTCTTGCAAGGAAGTTTGTCTTTTACTACTTTCAAAGCTGGGTGTAATTCATTACTCACATCTGTCGCCTCTTTTCCACATCTATGTGAAAAACTAGCCCCTCTTCAAAACTGAGTTCAAGATTTAATATAACCAAAAACACTTCTAGGCCAGCCCCATTTCAATCTAGATCATCAAAGTATCTATTCTTTCAACTCAATCTCTCCAATTCTGTTTCCACATTTGTAAAATAGATTCAATGAATGGATTTCAAATATTTTTAGGCACCAGTCCCACATGAGTCTCCTAGAACTCCATGTAGGGTTACACAGGTTGGGCATGGCCATTTGTATCATTTTCTTTCTAACTGATACCCTGTAGAGTTGTGCAGTATACATCCTGCCTCCAAATGCAGCCTGGTCCTTCCCTGAGGAACAAAGTTTGAAAAGCATTGTACTGATATTTTTAATGCATATACTCAATAGAGGACTAGTATTTAGAGTATCCAAGCACCTCTGATATCAACACAAAAAACAGAACGAACACAACTGAAACTTGACAACAGATTTGAACAGGCTCTTCACAAAATAAAATATCTTATGGCCAATGAACAGAAGAAAAGGATCCAACCTCATTAGGAATCAGAATAATGGAAATTAGAATCACAATAAACTACCATTTCACATCTACTAGATTGGTAAAAACTAAAAAGTTTAAACAAAACAAGTGTTTATAAAAAATTTGGAAGAGTATGAAAAGTTAAATACCATTGGTGGGAATATAAATTGGAATACTCACTTCAAAAACAATGTTAATTGTCTGAAATTGAAGTTCTACACAAACTATGCTTATTCCACTCCTCTGTAAACCACTGGGAAATGTGTACACATGTGCATTAGAGTACATGCACCAAAGTGTTCTTAGCAGTATTGTTCATAATAGTCAAAATTAGAGGGAAAAACAGAATTCTACCAATGTAAGATTTCTTACTCTAATGTAATACAATGGAACACTATATTTTGCATGAAAATAATGTACCATAGCTACACTCAATAACTCGGGTGACTCAATCTCAAATATAATGTTTTCTCTGACAAAATAAAAAAAATAATATTCTTTTATAAAAACTGTTTTATTTTATGGGTCAATCTAAAAATTTTGTTTGTTTGCTTGTTTGTTTGAGATGGAGTCTCGCTCTGTCACCAGGCTGGAGTGCAGTGGTGAGATCTCGGCTCACTGCAACCTCTGCCTCCCAGGTTCAAGTGATTCTCCTGCCTCAGCCTGCCGAGCAGCTGGGACTACAGGTGCCCGGCACCACACCTGGCTAATTTTTGTATTTTTAGTAGAGACGGGTTTTCACCATGTGGGCCAGAATGGTCTTGATCTCTTGACCTTGTGATCCGCCCCCGTCAGCCTCCCAAAGTGCTGGGATTACGGGCATGAGCCGCCGCACCCAGCCTCTAATGTTAACAATAGAGTAATTTTGATGGCATTCATTACTGTATTGTTAACATTAGAACCAGATGACAAAAATAGGATTAAAAGAACAATTACAGTAGTTGATGAAAACGTTAATGTTTTCAAGATTGGACCAAGAAACTAATATGGCTAAGCACTTTTATATCTATCTCAGTGGGTACTCACTATTACTCTCATGGTCCCACATTGAAACAACTTTCATGCAACCAAGAGGTGGCACATTGTACTTTCCAAGAACGACTGCAACTATATTTTCCATCTCTTGTGCTTTTTCAGAATTTTTCCTCTCCTCCATTAAAAGGTGGATTTTTACATCCTGTTGCCTAAAACTTTGCATGCAGCAGAAGTGACCTCTGAACAGGCCATAAAAATCAATATAGTTTCCACCAGGCTCTCTCTCTCTCTCTCTGGGTATTTCATCCATGGAACCCAGCCACTATACTATGTGGAAATTTAGGCCACATGGAGAACCAAAGTCCCTAGCCCTGGCCCCTGGCAGAAGCCCCAGTGGGCAGCCAAAGCCAAAACCAACTCGCCAGCAAAGTGAATGAACTATCTTAGAAATGAATCCTCTGGCTAGTAGTTGAACTGTCCCTGAGAAAACTGCACTGATGAGAGGCCAGCCTCCCCTGCTGAGCCCTGACCAAATGCAGACTTAGGAACAAAATAAATGACTGTTGTTTGAAGCCACTAAGTTTTGGGGCGCTTTGTAATGTAGCAATAAATAAATGGAACATAAGATAAAAGGACATTCCTGCTACAATTTTTCAGAGAGCTAGGTACACCCTAAGAACCCCTGCCGCTCCTTCCGCTCTTTCTTTCCTCCTTCTGTTCATATTTGCAATAGGAATTAAACTGGACCCAGTGAAAACTACTTAATGTGATAAATACTTAGATTTTCCCCAAAAATAGGAAACAGAATTCTTTAGAATTAGCAACCTTTTCCAGACTTGCTTCGTGCTTTCTCGGATGTCACTATCAAAAAGTGAATGATATTTCCTCACTTTTCCTTTGAGTGTCTGAGAGTTCATGTTTGAAGGTATGGTGGTTTAACATGTTTTCATTACATCAGTGATAGATAATAGATATGCACACTTTCTCTAGTGGCGTTTTCCATGACGAAGTAAGAAAGTGAGTGGGTCAAATTGCATACATGTGAGCTGTTAATCCTTTCCTATGTAAAAAACTAAAATGTGGGGTCTAAAATGTTAGGGGAAGCAGATAGGGAAATACAAGAGCTTGCCCGATAGTTTCTTCAGAGCTCCTCTTTGATTTGGGCACTTTAGCGGTTCCATCTAGAAACAGGTCATTGCCTTCAGCCTCTGCGGGCTCCTGTGAGGTCTTTCGTTGACTTTTATTTTTAACTTGTTTCATCGAACCAATGCAATGCACACCAAGGCCTGGATAAATATTTGTGAGTTGTTTGAACTTTGTTCTGTGCCCTTCAATATTCTCAGGAAATCGATTTTGGACTTTAAAGAAGTTTGAAAATTCTTTCACCATAACTGGACTGATTCAGGGCCAATTGCTAAGTGAGCAATGAGAACACGGGAGGAACAAGGGTATTTGAAAGTCTTGCAGGATCTTTCCGAAAACGATTATGGCTGTGTGAGGAACTGCATATAAATTTACACCCAAAGTAATCCTTTTGAAGCAGCTGAAAGTCTGAAGACTGATTTTTTTAAGAGGACATTTCAAGGATATTTTCTTACAGCCAGCTACCACATGATCTGCCCTGGCTGTGTCCTAAAAACCCCCATCTCCATTATTTGCTAATTTGCTGGTCAGTTTACCTCTCTTCTTCTGCAGACCTGCACCATATATATGCCTTCTGCCTCTCCTCCTTGCTTCTTCACACCCTTCCCCTTTCCCCTGACCCACCTCCCTCTCCCAGTTTGCCTCTAGGTGGGATCAGAGTGAGGAAGTGAACTTCTTTGGGTCCAGTTTACTTCTGTCATCGTGAAAGGGGAGTATGGGCAAGGGTCAGGGTCAGGTCCTATGCTAGCTGGTAGCCATTTTAGAGATTCTTAGGAAAAGTCGTTTTATAATTTCAGTGCCAATAGGACCAAGGAAGAACAAATTCTCTGCGGAGAAGGAGGATGGAAGTTTACCCCTGGTGGACACCTCTCTGACAGCACACCAGCTGGGGCCTCCCACGTGGCTGTGGAATTCACATGGAATTTGGCTAGTCATTTAACCTCTGCTTCCTCCACTTCCTCAGCTGGATAATGGGGACAGCATTTCCTAGCCGACATCATGAGACTTTATAAAGGGGAGCAAATACTGATGACAAGCAATTTCCAACAGGAAGAGCCAAAGGCTCAAGGTTCAGTTCCGCAGTAACAAGCACTGGATATGCAAACCTTCTCTAATGTTACGTGTCAGGTGTCCCATAGGTGGTTTAGGCTTTGTTGGCCTTTCTCTGCCACAGTTTCCTCTTTGCAAAATAAAGATGATAATAGGACCTATCTCACAGAACTGTTTTGAAGATTAAATGAGATACAAAGTGTAGTATCTGGTATTCATGATAAATGTTAGTTACTTGTTTCACCTGCTCTGCACCTCATTTTATCATGTAATAAGTGTCACCAATCCATGAACAGAAGCTAGAATTATGAGAGAATCCTAGAATGGGAGGCAAAAACTCCCTCATTTTTATAGACAAGAAAAAAGAAATGCAGTAAGACTGGGTGCGCTGCCCAGGGCTACCTGATTCATTAGCAAGAAAGCAGGAGCTACAGTTCAGGTCTCCTAATTGTCAGGTCAGTGCAAGTCTCAGTTTTCATTCCTTTGAAGACTGTGTTGGTATTTTTATCCCCAGATAACCCTTTTTCACTCCTATTTTAACCCTAAGACCAGTTCATACGATTAACCACTGCTTTCTCTAAGTCTCCTGCAGCTCCCAGGAAACCTGCAGATAACCTCCCCTTCCCAAAAGCCATACCCCACCCCAACGCCCCTGCAAAAGGCCAGGAAAGGTAACGCTTTCTCAGAGACCTGAGGAAGCTACTAATGGGGACAGCAGGTGAGGAAGGAGGCGGTGGAACTGCAGCTGCTGGCAAAGGTTGCCCTAGTAACCGTGCGGGCTCCATTCAGGAAGCCAGCCCAACTCCAAGATGCAAAATGATCGCCTTCACGCGGCTACTGCAAGCACAAAGGAACCAGAGGAGCCCTGATATAGCTGGAAGAAAGGGAGGCACAGAGCGAGGTGGGGGCCCATGCTGTCAGTTACAACCTTCCACCTTCCACAGAAGAAAAAGAAGGAAAGAGAATAGCTCTTTGAATCTTCTGGCCTATGTGAACCGTAAAAACCACCCATTTAACGTGAGTCCTTTGGTGAGAATAGAGGGAAACAGGCACCCCTCTGTTCACCAGCCTTCTGAAACAATATGTCAGGAGAAGGGGGAGAAACCTCAAACATTGCAACTTTATGGAGGCTCTAAGCTCTTCATACTCTCTCTCCTTTATTCAGACTGGTGACAAAGACCATTTGCTCCCAATTTATTGGAAACTTTTTTTGTTTTTTTCACAGCTTGAGCTGCTTAGATGCAGCAAGCTCCCTCTCCCCAAATTGCCGTCAGACACTTGCTGAATGGGCCAGGCTCAATTATGCTCCCTCCACAGGTTCAGCTCACACTGTGACCCTGCATGGCTTCCTGCTATTCATATGTGTTACTTCCCCTTTGTGGTAATGGCTTGTGGCACTTAGCCAGAAAACATTATTAATTTCAGAAGTGGACTGACAAACAACAAACCCACAGTGAAACGAGAGGAAGTGCTGGGGAGGCCAGCTGTCGGCTTGAGCCAAGCAGTAGGAACTCAATGTATACAGGTTCTAGGAGGAAAGAGATAATAATCCACAAAGAGGAAATGCACTAAAATTATCCACAGCCCATAGTTTAAAAAAAAAAAAAACGAAAGAAAGAAAAAGAAAAAGAAAAGAAATCAGAGAAAAGAAAGGGGGGAAAAGCACTCAGCTACTTGAGCTGCAGCTGGACAGGAAATTGCTAACGCTGCTTGCAAATCCCTACTTTGAACAGGCAGTTTAGGGAATGCCAGGAGCGGAAACCGTTCAGAACTGGATTAACACAAGCCAAGTTGAACTGCAATCCACTTCTCCTTTCTGTGCTCTTGCTGACTTGGGACACCCAAATAGGACAGACTGACTTGGTATATATATTTTTTGCACTATTTCGGTTTGCTTTTTATACTTAGTTGCTTAAAAATCACCGTGGACAGTTTTATATGATTGCCATCGAACGAAGGCCGCTTGCCTCCTGAAGTGTAGACGACCAAGCAGTTAACACGTGCCATGTGGGTAAAAAGCTCATCCTTCTCCCCACTTCACATGAAGGGACTGAGCTCATGCAAAAAGATGTAGGTATGTTCTAGTTCTCTTGATTCCATACACCTGCCTTTTATTTTGGTTTGTATATTTTTACACCTGAGGTGAGAGGGTAGGTCCCAAGAAAAATGACGAGATATAAAGCCTTTAGCTTGGAAAGAAACTATTCAAGATAATCCCCACAAGTTTCAATAGGGGTTTCTGACCCACATCCCAAACCAGTTAAACAAAAAAGCACATTAGAACAGGGATGACTAAGTTGCCTCCTAAGTGCCAATGTAAAATTCTAAAGCCATATCCTGACACAGTGAGGAAGCTTAGATATGCCTTGCCACACGCATGCTAGGGGAAAAAAATGGAGACATCATTCTGGATTCATCCTTCTCACACTAGGATATCTGCAGGTAGAATTGCCAGTAACAGACTGGAAAAGGAATTATCCCTATTACCTCCTTGGCATTATCTCAGCATTATGGAGCAGAGGATCCTGACAGTGAAGGATAGACAGGAGGTTAACATGTGGCTGTCATCTTGTTATTCTGCTACACCTCTCTGTGGTTAATATCCAAATTTTCTTCCTCAGCAAGCTATGCTCTATAGATTCATTTTTCTTCAGGGGCTTTAAAATTTTAAGCCTGAACTATACTCATAAAAGGTATTGTTCATATACATGATAGTCCATTCTAGGATGTCATCTTTGTGACAAATGATGAATTTCATAAACTGCTGCTGAAAAACATTCTAGGAAAAGCTTAAAAAGAACTTTGCCCTGCTATGCCTACAAGTCAAAATCAATCCCTGAATGAAAAAGCTCTAAAATGTGTCACTTCATACACAGGCGTAACTGAGATTTTTTAAAAAATACACACTCAATAGCCAAAATAGTTATTTATTAATAATTTAAGGTTTTACATTCTTATAATAAATTCCAGCTCAAAACTTTACACCACGAACATAATGGAGCAATTTAACTCTCCCTTCTTCACAATCAAATGCATTTCTCCTATCAAATGGGTACCCATGCTCACACACACACTTCCAGTTTTATACAATTTTTTTAAAGGAAAAAAACCAACCCAAAGTATTGCATTTGAGGTGACACTCCCTGAAGAATTTTATACAGAGGTAATATACTGTTTAGCACAGCTGAAGGGTTTTTTTTTTTTTTAAGTGAGCCCATGATTTGGTGTCTTTCCAAGATTATCCCCTTTGAGACAACACAAGCCAAAATATTTACAAAGGTAAGGCATAGTCAAACTACATAAAGAGAAAAAAATCATGAGGAAGATACATGAAAAAGACTAAAGACTTCGCCATAACAAGGTTCTTAGTGATAATAGTGTCCATAAAGGTGTCATCAGAATTGGTAAAGTCAAGCATGCTGCAAATATACCCTTTGGATTAGAAAAGAGCACAATATTTTTGTTTTGTTTTAAGAGGTGGCATACTGCTCTTTCTCCCTTTGGATCATTTCTTTTAAGCCCATCAAAGGAAAAAACAAACACAATTCAAACAAACACTGTCAAGTGATTTAAGATCAAATATTTACAATAATCAAATGGAGTATCAGATTTTTTTCCAAACTGATACCACAAATACAGAGCTGAAATCTCTCTTTGGCTCCCTATATGCAAAATTGAATTAGTCTTCATTGAAGACAATTATATAGTCAGTTCCAGATGCAAAAGGAAACAGCCTTACAAGGCCCTAAAGAACACATGCTCCTACCCTACCATTTGGTCCTACCCTATGCGCCTGGAAGTCCTCGAATCCCAGTCCCTGCATGGGTAGGCTGTACACATGGATACAGAGCAAACCTACTGCCTGTATCTATACAGCATGTCCTGTTATTCCAAAGAGAATGGAGCAAATCTCTCTGTTAGTATTAACCAATTCCGCACTTGGTAACCTTGTCTAGTACAGACAGCCGGTGTCATTTTGACACCTGGGGCCACACACAAAGAAAGCAGCCCAGCTGATGCTGCCAAGAGAAACTGCTGAAGGACCAGACACATTCCAGCAAGGAGGGGTGTGGGGTCTTTCACGTAGATTGCAGGGAGTCCACCTGGTAGACATTCTGGTTGGAGGGGGTGGTAAAATACAGCTGCTGTGCTGGAACCCGGTTGTCACAGGGGCTGCTGAGTCCCAGTGTCCTCTCGAAGTCCAGCAGCTGACCCATGAAGTTGAAGTTAGGGGATATGTTGGATTTCTTCATCTTGACAATGTCATAGGCATCGTTCATCGACAGATTGAGCTTCTGCATAAGGTAAGCCACAGTCACAGTGACTGACCGGCTAATGCCAGCCAAGCAATGTACCAAGACACCACAGTTCTTGCCCCGGGCTTCATCTGTGAACACAAAAAGAAAAGCAAGATCTCAGTAGACTGAAAACCACCCTTTGTGAATGATCAGTCTAAGAAGTGAACTTAAAAATATAATAGTAATAATAGTTGTGTGTGGCAGTTGAGCCCTACAAGCAGCAGAAAATGTATCATTGAAATAAAACATGTACACTGGACACAATTACATATTTCAGATATTTTCTGAAAAGAGAGCTTTTGTATTAAGTTTCTGCCAACAAAAAACTCCTTAATGGGTGCATTCTTTGCCTCAGCATGTGAATACCAGAAACCCTGCAATATGTTCGTGAATGCCTTTTATACAGACAACCAGACTGCAAGGGTCTATTAAATTATTCTCCAAATGTTGTGCAGCTAACAATGGAGGTATTCAGGCATTTTAAAAGAGAGAGGGAAGTCACAGGGGACGGCCCATTAGGAGGAACAGGATGTCGACATGGCCTGAAAATGAGTTCCTTTGTAATAGGAAATGCATTACAATGCCTGGAGATTCACTTCTCCCAGGCTTCCAGCCCACAGTTCTTCCTGCTGGGCTCAGGTTACCCACTGTCTCACTGTTACCAGTATCACAGTATCATTCAACTGGTAACATTTAGCATTCATACTGCTTTCCAACAACTAACTTGACGTCCTAAAATAACTCCTAGGTTTTTTAAAATTATAAAGCAATGCTGGAATTTCTGTCTATAGTGAATACTTCTATCTGACCCTTCCCCTGAGTCCAAGACTGTGGGAAAAATCTGTTGTCCGATTATGAACGACTGTCAAATGACTGAATTCAAAGATTCACAGAAACAGCGTTTCAAATACACCTGTACATATCAAAAGGCAGGTTTTCTTCCCTTAGCGAGAAGATAAACCAGAATTAAAGACGCTTTAGGAAAATTAGAGACCTGCAGTACGACAAATTAGCAAGCAGCAAGAACGATTAACAGCTTAAACTCTATGAATGCCTGGGAATTTTGCATTTAAATGTCAGAACGACTACTATTAATTAGTCTCACCTATGAAAGAAATGGCCTCAGGGAAAAACTGGGACAGGTTTTGGCTCCAGTGATCCGAGATGGGGATCTGCTTGTATTTAAACTCTCCTGCGTTCTCAAAGAGATTCGGCAAATTGGGGGTGACGTTCAAGATGTACTTGATGCCGAATTCCTCCAACACGTCCAAGTTGGTGGAGTCTTTGGCACAACCCAAGTAAAGGAAGGGCAAGATCTCCACCGGGAAGGAAGGCTGGCTGTTGGACAGCGGACTGCCATCCGAGTCTGTTGCACTATTGGGGTCTCGGTCAAGGTCAGACTCAATGTCCGAGGAAGAGTCAGAGCTGATCCGCAGGCCCCCGAGCCCCAGCACTGGCAACGGCGGCGAGCTGCTGCTACACGAGCCGTCTAGATTGGTCTCGCAATGCAGGGCGAACTCGGCTTGGAACTTACTGAAGCCACCTGCCAGAACGAGAAAAGCAATCGTGTAACCCGAGAAGCCGTAGTAGTTTTCACAGCTTGTAAGAACCGCAGCCCGACGCAAGAAACACAAGCACCCTACGAACCCCCTACATACAGAACCATAAATAATAGAAATACACTTTAAATGTGCACCCTCGGGAATGGAACGAACGGACCCGCCTCGCCAGAGAACCCTTATTCGTTTGAATCCGGAAATACACAAAATGGCAACTTTTTGGAATATTTTGAAAGCTAGGATGTGCCAATTTGCATCCCCAACAATCTCTCCCGTCCTCCAAATCTTAATTCAAAATCGAACGATAGAAAATAGGGTGATGGAGGAGAATGTTCTGGGTAAGAAGGCGCAGAACCCGTTAGAAAGAAACCGCCGGTACCCGCAGCCGGAAGCGGGTGGATTCTGAGCCGGCCCGGTTCTCTGGTGCGGAACGCGCGGTTCCCGGCCGATACCTTGCCGGCTGCCGGCCCCTAGGCTAGCAGCGCGGCTCCGAAGCGCCAGCTGAGCGCAGCAGAGGCATTTTCAGTCCACGCGCCCCGCCCGCAGCCCTGCGCCCCTCGCCCTGCCCCGCGCGCGGAGTTCCCCGGGCGCGTACCTTCCAGGTAGAACGCCCGGCAACCCTCGTCCTTGAGCTTCTTGAGCAGCAGCCCTAGCACTGACTCGCCGCCCGTATTCTCGTTCCAGTCGCTGCTGCTCTCGTCGTAGAGCACCACGGTGTCGGTGCCGCAGCGCCGGGTGAAGCGGTCCCGGTCCTCGCCGCGCGTGAAGAGTGCGCGCACCGGCAGGTTGCCCTTCTGCAGGCGCCGCAGCATGATGCCCGGGATGGCCACGTTGATGGCCGACTCGATGTGCGACGACTCGTACAGCTCCTGCGGCCGGCAGTCCATCAGCAGCAGCCGCTCGTTGCCCAGCTCCAGCTGCTCGTTGAGCCACGCCACCGTCTTGCTGATCGCCATTTCCGACGCGAAGGGCACGGGTCTGAGCGTATCTATCATGGGGGTCGAGCTGCGGGAGAGGGCGGGGTGCCTACCAGACGCCCCTCGGGGCAGGCATAGGCCGAGCGCACCGCGCGTGAAGCTGCCGCTCTCGGAGCGGGGTTTAATTCCGCCTCGCCTAACCCAAGCCGAGGCTAGCGGTTGGGGAAGACGAGACAGAAGTAAAGCCGGAGGTTCTTTCTGCACCCAGCTGCAGCCGCTGGCTGTTAGTGTCAATGAATCTCTCAATGAAGCTGCCCAGACAGTTTTTGTTCCTCCCCAGTGAATGAAATCCAATTAATTCGGACTCAGTTCTACTGAGAGGGGAGGAAAAAAAGTCTAGCGGTTCCTAATCCCTCCCGCCAAGTCTGCACCTCAAATCTACCCGGGCGTCTTTCTCCCCGGATTATTTAAGACTCGATTTGCTCACTATCCCTTGGACTCAGCCTCGCACACCCCCTGCGCGAAGCAGCTCCTCAATGGATACAAACAGCGAGCGTCTCAATGGATACATTCTCCGGGCCAGCCAATGAGCGTGCTGCGGAAGGGGCTGTTGCCGTGGGGACGGGCCGGCTGGAACAGGTTGTGTTGATGAATTGTTAATGAGTTTGTCATTCACAAAAACGGAAAGGAATTTCCGCTCCGGATAAGCCCCAGTGCAAACAAGCTGCAACAGCGGGCTCGGCGGGAGGAAGGAGAAAGAAGGGGAGGCGGCAGCGGAGGAGGAGCAGGGCACATAAACCAGGGCACTTCAGTTGTCTCATGTTTCCTTCTGTTGAGAGTTCACACTTCGCGTCGGAACTTTTGCGCACCAATGGCGCAATTAGCATGCACAAAAGCCCTTGTTCGCGACGCTAGCGTTCGCGAGCTAGCTTTAGGAAAACTTGTGCTGACTTTTTGTTCTTTGTATTCTCTTCAAACTCATTTGGACCCAAGTTCGCCTTAACCCTCCCCTCCCCCAACCCCCCTTCTTTAGGCGGTGTGTGGCATTTGTTTGCCAGTTTTAAAGGCCTAGCTCTGTTTGCTCTGATGTTCTTTTAGCCGAGGCTGTGTTGGGGCTGGTGAACTGACTGGGCTTTAGTGACCGATGAGGTGTTAAATGCTAATCCAACATACTTCGAAACAAACCAGGATTTTGTTGAAACATTTTAAAGCAAACAAACAAACGTCTGGTTGTCCAGAAAATCAGAAGGAAACCTTTTTTCTTAAAGTAACATTTTATTTTCTTTAAAACAATGTAGAGTGCAGAAACAAACTCTTAGGTCAGTCCAGTGCTTTTACTGTATTCCGCTCCAGCGGCGTGGGGAGTTACAAGCCATTGTTCCGGGGATCTAAATCTCTCCCCCCACCCCATCACCACCGTCGCCTGCTGGGGGGTCGCGCTCGTTAATGATTTCTGGGCAAGGAGCTCGGCTTCTGACGGAGGAGCCGGTCTGGCGGGGCTGCCTGGGCGAGGTGTGCTGGGACGCGCCGGGCCAGGCCGGCAGTCCCCGCCATGGGCGAGGAGTGGGGAAGGCCTGCAGGCTGCGGGGCCTCAGCAGGGGGGCTTGACGATTGGTTAGTTGGCAGGGAGGCATGTCAGAGGGGGCCTCCCCAGCCCTCTCCTGCCGCCGCCTCCTCCCTTTGTCCAGCGCCGGGCACTCCGGGGAGCACTAGTCGCGCCTGCGCGCTGCGCTCCCTGCCACCGCCCCGCTGTCCCCGTCTCCCCGCTTGGCGGGCAGGGGGTTGTGCGCGATGCAGTGGACGGGTACTGGGCTGAGCGCGGGACTCCCGGTTCCATAAAGATGTGGGGCGGGTCGGGGGAGCAAGGACGAGTGCCTGCCTGGACCACCCTGGCTCCTGGCTCCCAAGGAGTCGAGGGGAACGTCTCTACCGCCCTGCAGAGCCAGCAGGTAACTTTGGGGAGGTGCCTGCCAGGCCAGTGAGCAGCGCTCGGCCCAGGCGCCGCGGGGCGGACGGACTGGAAGCCGGATGGAGGCGTGGCCGGGTGGGGGCCGCGGCGGCGGGGAGGCGCGTTCCCGGCGCGCAGAGCTCTATTGTTATATAAAAGTGCCGAGGCCTGCCCCTCCCGAGCGGAAAACCACCTGTGTGCGGCCAGCTCGGCGCGGGAGGGCCACGGCCGGAAGGCGCGGGCCCTAATCCGGCCTCCCCTCCCTAAACCCCGGCGGAAAAGAGGCCGCGCTTTGTCCCGCCGATGCCTGAGAGGCGGAAGCGGGGGCAGCCGCCCGGCGGGGTGCGGCTTTGGGGAGCGTCCCTCGCTGCGCTTTGCGCCCACCGTGAACACCGCGAGGGCGCCTAAGGTCGCGGGGTCTCCCTTCGCCCGACGCCCCGCACCCACGGGCATGCCTGCTGACACCCCCGCTGCAATTTGCATTTTTAGTTACCCGCCTCTTCCCTGGTTTGGGAAATGTAGGCTAAAAAAAGGCGGCTGCGAGGCCCAGGTTGCCAATTTTGGAGCTCTGCTGCAGGCAGGCCGCCCCTGGAGGAGCGTGTTCGACGAAGGTGGGGATTGCCGAGCTCTTCTCCGCACCATTTTTGGGCAGCCTTTGGAACAAAACTCCTATATTTCACTGGGTATCTTTTAGTTTCAGCCGTGGGAGGCCTGCGCTGGAGTTGACTCCCCCTATCCTCCCCGATCTGTCACAGAAGTTCCCACCCCGAGACGTTTCAGTCATTGGGACCTGAGGACAGGGAGGGAAGAGGCAGGATGCCCTGCAGAGGAACTGAGAAGAGCAAACCTGTTGGAGATTCAGCGCAGCACCTCCAACAGAAGAGAAAGGGAGGGAAGTTGGGTTTCCACTTTGCCTGTTTTAATACGCAGCTACCTGAGTATGACTATAGATTCGAGAGGATACATCGAAACTGTAGTTTTTACCCATGCTTCTGAACTCTATTGCCAAGGGAATGCCGATCTTTCCTGGCGCATTGGCTAAGTGGCGTTCTGACCGCTCAGTCCTAGAAATGCTGAGAAAAGGGCTTCTGGAGTGGGACGGCCCTCGTTTGCATTATGTCTCCCGCTTCTTCCTAGGTATGCGCCCTTAGTTAAATCATTTAGTTGTTCTAAGTTGCAGTCTTCTTTATAATGAAGATAAAACTATCTGCTTCATAGGGTCCCTGTGACAACAAAATGGGTACGGTGAAATGTCCTAAAGTGGTGGTGGGGTGCTATTAGCTGTTGGAATTAATTTTTTATGCTTCTGAATTGAGGATCTGTGAAAAGGCCTCGGTTTGGGGGCTCGGTTTGGGCATCCCACAGATGCCCCTTGAGGCTTGCTTGACAGCCCGCCTGCACTCGCTCATCTCCAGGAAAGCCCTCTGAGGTACTACCCTAACCGATTTAATCCGTTCCAATTCAGCTGTCAAGTAAAGGAGGTGTTATCGTAAACCAGGATCAAAATCCTTTAGCACGATTATCAGAATGGACCCAGCTACATTTCTGACTTCTCCCTACTGGTTACCTTTGAAACACTGTGTTCTCCAGTCACAGCAAACTGATATAACAATGCCTATTAGGCACTTACTACACGATGGGTGGTAATCGTCTTGTTTCTGTGTTTACGTGCATAATTTCGGACAGTCTTCAGAAAAGACGTAAATTATCCCCATTTACAAAGATTACGGAATTTGCCCAAGGTCACACAGTAGCAACAGAGAGTGTCAAGACGTGAGGCCAAACCCTTTACAGACTCTTAAGGATGCCCACATGCACGGATTATATATAGTGTTGTGGACACTATACTCACCTCCACGTGGTATTCCCTGCCCACATATGAAGAATCTCAAGGGAAGCATTTTGAATTTCGACCTCCAGGCTTTCTCCAGCCTCACGTTTTTTGTTGCATCCTCCCTACAGAGGTCAAAGATCAAAAGTTAGGCTACTTTCCCTGCTCCTTTTACACACCAGTGGTTTTCTTTGCACGCAACTCTTCATCAGTCAACCATTCACTAAATGTTGCGTCTTCTCTCTCCCTTAGAATATGCCATAGATCCTAATCTTCACAAGTGCCATCAAGTGCCATTGCTTATCTAGTGCATCAGCACAGCACATAAGCCTGGGTTCAAACCTCTGTCACTCACTGGTCGTCTGGGCCTCACTTCATTCATTCATTGACGCATTTATTCTAGATTCCAGGAAAGCAGCAGAGAATAAACAGACAAGAATAGCCTGCCTCACTGAAGTTTACATTCTAATGAGGACAGTCCAATAAAACAAATAATTATATATTAGAAAGTGAAAGCGCTATAGAGAAAAAGCAAGAAAAGGAATTCGGAAGTGTGTAACATTGGGAATATATATTCCTCCCTCAAAGGACTATGAGGTAGAGACAACTGAGATGACACACGAGAAGTGTAGGGCACAAAGTCCGTATTCAGAAGATGATTTTTAAAATATCACCACTTGGGGGAGGGGAGGGATAGCATTACAAGATATACCTAATGTAAATGACGAGTTAATGGGTGCAGCATACCAACATGGCACATGTATACACATGTAACAAACCTGCACATTGTGCACATGTACCCTAGAACTTTAATAAAAATTAAAAATATATATATCGCCACTTCATTCCTGCATAAGGCATGCTGTTGGTGGTGATCTTGCCATTCCTGTGAGGCACTGAGGAAAAGGTCTCTTAGGAGATAAGGGCTTTAGTAGTTTGGAAGAATTATAGGCTTCCTTAATTCCGGAGGCCTCGGTGCCCTTCAGAGGATATCATTCATATGAAGAGGGCTGTGTTTAAAGACTGGAGATAGCAGATTATCTGTGATCCATTCTCATGAGTGCAGAGAAGCACTTTCATAGATCCTCATTTCTCTGTGTGTGTGTATGTGTGCACTGAGCGCCTGTGCTTGTGCTTGAATTCCTCCTGGTGTTTCCCTCTGCAAAGTTCCTTAAAAATTGTTAGTTAAAAGACAATTTGTTAAAAAGCTGTGTCCTTTGGTTATAAAATTTTCTCAAAGCAATTCGAGAAACATTCCAATTTTGCAGGAATTTACCTGAGTTCAAGGACACTTGCGATTTATAAGATCCAAATGGGCTAGCATGACCTTTAATCTTCTTGGAATAATCTCTGTGAATACAATGACATTTATTAACACATCATGTGAAAACAGTTAAACAGATTTTCAGCAAACAAGAAGAGTTTGGGAAGTTCTGACTTAAAATGTAAATGCATTTAGGGGTCCCAGGTAGGCCCTCAAAGTGACAGTGGCTTTCAGTGCAGCCGAAACTTCGAAACTGAATTTAACCGTATTTGGGGTGCACGAAACTCACCCTAAAGTCTTCTGACGAGTGCTTTTAAAATATACCAAAAGGCCGGCGCGGTGGCTCACGCCTGTAATCCCAGCACTTTGGGAGGCCGAGGCGGGCGGATCACGAGGTCAGGAGATCCAGACCATCCTGGCTAACACAGTGAAACCCCGTCTCTACTAAAAATACAAAAAATTAGCCGGGCGTGGTGGCGGGCGCCTGTAGTCCCAGGTACTGGGGAAGCTGAGGCAGGAGAATGGCGTGAACCCGGGAGGCGGAGCTTGCAGTGAGCCGAGATCGCGCCACTGCACTCTAGCCTGGGCGACAGAGCGAGACTCCGTCTCAAAAAAAAAAAAAAAAAAAAGAAAGAAAGAAAAGAAAAGAAAAGATACCAAGAAGCTGTACCACAACAGTAGCAACTGAGGAACACAAGAGGCCTAAGGAACTGACAATAGGTAACATGACTCATAGGCAGTGATAGGCTGTGAGAAAGCCAAAGGGAATTTCAAATAGCCCCCAATTAAAATTCCATGAGGGCAGCCCCTGGGAATTGCAGATCCAGGTTTGCTATCAGACTGCTTCTCACGTGAAAGCTCCGTGCAGCTTGTCCCATGGTGAGGAGCTGGAAGGTCTTACTGAGCACGGGTTAATGATTTCCCCAAAAATGTGGGGGAAGGGGAAAGGCAGGCTAGGTTAGACCTCAAGGCAGAGGTAGCTGGACAGCAACACCAGAATCACTCACCCACAGGCATATCTAGTGGGAGAGTGGAGCTTCCCTGTGAACGAGATGGCACATTCGTGCATTGCCAGGATGATCCCACCTGAAGAAAAATATAAACTATTGTGAAATTCAGACTTTAGCCAATTTGGCTAAGCTTTTAAAAATTATGGTCTTCGTCAGCTTTCTTGCATTTCTGTTTCCAATCATCTGACGAAAGACAAAGTAATTTACATTCAGGCTCCCGTAGAGACTTTATCTAGAATTTTTTTAAAGCTAGACAGTCTCTAGCAAAGAAATTCATTTAAAGATAGCAATGTTAATTTTTTATTTCAGATGTTTTAATTCCATCCCTTCCACTGGGAAAATATTCATTGATTCTTCTTCCTTATCCTTTATTTTTACAAAGCAGGAAATGTAAAAAGTATATATAAATGTATATATAAGAAACTGTCACGATGTTGGCATTTCTGCAGTACATTTCTGAGTAAGCACATTTACCTTCTTTTGGAAAGGAGATGAGGGTACCTTGTTTCCCATTGTTCTGTTTCGAAAGCCCCAGCGATGATCCTTAGTGGGAAAGTATAGCTTACATTGCCAGCCAGGGAGGTGAGAGGCTATATGTATTCAGCTCTCCAGAACCTTCTCATGTCCTGTCATGAAGCACCACACGTGGTGTCAGGGGCATTATCCATGTTGCATCTACATGTGGAATATTTGCCTTGAGCCTCCCTGTGTGGGCTATGTTTCCTCTGGTGACTTTTCTCTCCATCTTGTGTTCCGTTATTTACGCAGGTGTGAGTAGTACGTATAGCTGTTGTGTAAGAGAACTCATTATTTTTCTAAGTGGGTACTATTTCCTGCCACCCTATTTTTGCTTCAGAAATCAGTGGAAGTAACTGTGTGTGTCCACAGTACAAGAATGCTCTAGCTCACTTTTTCAAACTTAAGAACTTGCAGATCCCCCAAGAATATATTAATAGAATCCTAGGGAGCCCCAAACTCCAGTCTAAACAACACTGCTTAAGGCTGTTGGTGGGTTAATTATAAAAGTTATATCTGGACATATCATGAAATAACAATATAGTGGCTACAACTTACTCTACACCAACCATTGTACAGGTTAAATTTAACCATTGTGATTACCTTGCAAAGCAAGTATACCATTATCACAACTTTATGGTGGGGAAGCCTGGGCTCAAATGTCAGGTAATTTATGCTGAATCCAAACTTGCATCTCAGTCCCTTCAAAACTCCTTAGTACACACTGCTCCCAACCTGATGAGTGGCCCTAAATGAATTCAACCTGGTCTACCATGATAGCTTCTACATAATTTGTTAAATTTTATCTTGCTGGTCCAGACTAGGACTTGTGGAATCAGGCCAACCCAGATTCTAATCCTAGCTTACCTACTTTCTGGCCCTATGACTCTCAGGGAAACCATTTCATCTCCCCATGTCTCAGTTTCCTTATCTGTAAAATAGGAATACTCTATCACAGAGTTGTTGCAATCAGTGATTTATATTTGTAAAGGGGGTAGAAACAGTCCTAGAACGATAACTCATTGACTGCTACCTGTTTTTATTTTTACACACACACAATTTTTTTTTTTCTTTTTGAGACAGTCTCACTATGTCACCAGGCTGGAGTGCAGTGGCACGATCTCGGCTCACTACAACCTCCGCCTACCAGGTTCAAGCAATTCTTGTGCCTCAGCCTCTCAAGTAGCTGAGATTACAGGCGTGCACCACCATGCCCAGCTAATTTTTGTATTTTTAGTAGAAATGAGGTTTCGCCGTGTTCCCTAGGATGGTCTTGAACTCCTGGCCTCAAGTGATCCACCAGCCTCCCAAAATGCTGGGATTACAGATGTGAGCTACCGCACCTGACCACAACTCTTAATAAATGTTTATTGACCTTGCTGAAAAGGGATCATATAACAGAAAAAAACACTACAGTGTTAATTTAGTTCTTAGGAAGAGAAAAACAATCCATACACATTTTTGAAAAAAAGTTGCAACGAACAGAATCAACTGCTTTACGGCCCCTGTTAGTTGCTGAGGTAAGCAACCCAGAAATTGAGGTTTCTCAATGGGCTGAGATACCTGGATAGTTTTGGGACAGTGAAAACACACTGCATACCAGGGGTTCCCCATCATTCTAGGACTCACCTGCTGAAGTAGCAGGCACTTTCCCTGTTCCATCAATGCTGGCTCATAGCTGATCCTATGGACTGCATGTTGTGCAAGAGGGGAATTGGAAATCCACTAGCTTGAGCCACATAGCCGTCGTCTCTCGATCTGGGTTCAAGGCACCTAATGGAAACACACATTTATATTATGAGTCCTGCATGTAAGAAGTCCCATTCTCTGGGAACTTCCTTTCTCCCTCCGACTTCATGCCCAGCAGGAGCTTTTCAGAATACAGGGGAGGGGAAGAGAGGAGGGTCAGAGCTGGGCATGAGAGCCACTCTCCCATGACTGGAAGGAAACTTCCATTAATAGACAGATGAGAAAGGCTGTGCTAGAAGCCACATTGTAGAAGCATACCCAGCCTTGAGTAAACAGACACCTGCTTAGCACAGTTTCTATACTAATTTTTGCACATACAGAATTCCAAGATTAGTTTTATTAAACATTCGATAGGTATATCCTTTGGTATAAATCCATCACGTTTTTCTGGACATACCAGAAGTTTTAGGTTCCTTACCCAAACCTCAGAAGTAAACCCAGCCAAGTGTGGTGGCTGATGCCTGTAATCCCAGCACTTTGGGAGGCCAAGGCAGGCAGATCACGAGGTCAGGAGATCGAGACCATCCTGGCTAACAAGGTGAAACCCCGTCTCTACTACTTAAAAAAAAAAAAAAAAAAAAAAAAAGGCCAGGCATTGTGGTGGGCGCCTGTGGTCTCAGCTACTCAGGAGGCGGAGCTTGCAGTGAGCCGAGATCGCGCTGCTGCACTCTCAGCCTGGACTACAGAGCGAGACTCCCTCTCAAAAAAAAAAAAAAAGTGTAAACTTTTGCTAGGTCATGCCCCTGCCTAACCAGTTTCCCAGGGAAAAAGCCTTACTGATGGGATTTGTCTGTTCTTTTGTTATATTTTCTGTTTGGTAATTTACTTTTGTTTTTGGCTTAACACAAATTTATTATTTTTCAGTTCTGTAGGTCATAAGTCCCCAGTGGGTCTCCCTGGACTAAACCCAAGGTGTCAGCAGGGCTGCTTTTCATTTTGGAGGCTCTAGGGGAAAACTTGTTTCCCTGATTATTCAGGTTGTTGGCTGAATTTAGTCCTTAGGGGGGTAGGACTCTGGTCCCTGTTTGCTTGCTGCGTTCCCAACTTCTAGAGGCCACCTGCATTCCTTTGCCTGTGCCCCCTCTTCCTGTGTCTTCAAGGCTAACAATAGCAGGTCACATGGTTTTCATGGCTCAAATCTCTGCTGCCTCTTCTACCGCTGTATCTCTCTGACTTGCTCTTTGTCTTCCTCTTCTACGTTTAAGGACTCATGAGGTTACATTGGGCCCACCTAGGTAATCCAGGATAGTCTCCCCATCTCAACGTCTTTAAAGTATCTTTTGCCATGTAAGGTAACATATTCACAGGTTCCAGACATTAGGGCGTGGATATCTGGGAGGTCATGCTGCCTACATGTGGTCGTCTTGAAGAGACAGGTAATTTGTTGGAAAGGGGTATGGGGGACCTTTTTGGAGTGAGGGAAATGTTCTATATCTTGATTAGGGTGGTGGAGGGTATTCAACTGTTCAGTCTTTCAAATTTTAGTTTAACATCTACATTATTGCATTTTCCAAGTTTTGTATTTTGCTTGTAATGATTTATTTAGAAGCAACTTTGTGTGAGGCATTGTATTAAGCACTTACTGTCATCATCTCATGCATTGTTCCCTCCTAGTACTCTGGTGTTATTACATAATAAGTTTGCGTTAACCGATTAAGTTTGATGATGCAGTATAGTGACTAGAGTCTTTCAGGTACATATTGTTCCACTTTATGGCTATTTTCCATTTCAATTTAAAGGCCAAAGGGATTTTCCCATTTACCAGTTTATTATAAAAGCTACTATAAAGGATACAGATGAAGAGATGTGTAGGGCAAGGCATGTGGGAAGGGGCTTCTGTTTCCATGCCCTTTCCAGGTGCACCACACTCCAGGAACCTCCATGAACTCAGCTATCCCAATGCTCCAATAATTTAAGTAATTCAGTGTAACCAGCTGTAGGATTCCAATGCTTTAGGCAGAAATAATTAGCTGGCATTCTTTAATGTGAATCCACTTGATGACCTGAGGGTTTTAAAAATTTAGTATAAAGGATATTAAAAGCAAATTATTTTTTTTCTTTCTTTTTTTCTTTTTTTTTCTTTTCTGGGGACAGAGTCTCACTCTTGTTGCCCAGGCTGGAGTGCAATGGCGCGATCTCAGCTCACCAAAACCTCCGCCTCCCGGGTTCAAGCCATTCTCCTGCCTCAACCTCCTGAGTAGCTGGGATTACAGGCACCTGCCACCGTGCCTGGCTAATTTTGTATTTTTAGTAGAGACGGGGTTTCTCCATGTTGGTCAGGCTGGTCTCGGACTCCTGACCTCAGGTTATCCGCCCACCTTGGCCTCCCAAAGTGCTGAGATTACAGGCGTGAGCCACCGCGCCTGGCCTAAAAACAAATTATTTCTGTTCTTGAAATTGGTGCACTTACAATATGTGGTAGAGGAGGTGTGGCAGGACCCATGGACCTTGCATGACCAAGGTACAAGAGAGCAGACAGCTCAACTGTCTGTGTCATGGTGTGGCTTCCAGCACTGAGCCTAGGATCCTGCCCTCATGAGATGACGACCTGCAGGTTCACCTTTAGAACATTGCTGCCTTCAGTGTGGCCCTTTCATGCAATGTGCTGTTAATTAGAGGATTTATGGCAGAGAGAAGGACTTTTTTCCATTTTGTATGACTGTACCTACTGCTAAAGCATATTTTTTAATCTAGTTAAATTTGCTGTGAAATTTACATTTATAGTGAGAGTGAGATGGAGTGTGGTGTGGAATGTAACCTAAATCTGGAGCCTCTAACGACTAACCCCTGATTTTGATCAAAAGAATCTGACAACTACTCTACAGCCAAACTGACTTAAAAGAAAAGCTTTTTAAAGAAATATAGGTGCCCAAGTCCCATAACCAGTAATTCTGATTTAATTGAGGTAAGGTGGATCTTGGCATTGGTATTTTCCAAAAGCTGCCCAGAGAATTCTGATATGTGGCCTGGACTAACAACTGGCTTAGAAGCATTCACGACAATCATCCCCCAACAGTCTCTTGACTAGGCAGAGGTTTCCAGTGAGCCCAAGAGCTTCCCACCCAGACCAGTAGGTCTAGAAATGAAATGTTTAGAAACACCTGGATACTTTAGAAAAGGAAGTTTCTACTTCCTTTCTCAGTCCATATCCTGGCCTCCACGACAGGAACTCTGATTCAGAAGACCTAGGGATGGGCTCAGGCAACTATATTGTAGTCCAGCAGCCAGAAGTGTCTTATACAGGTGGACCAAACTTTGAGAAGCTTCAGGTGACATCCCAGATAGTCAGATTCCTCACCCATCCACTCTGTTCAGCAATTGTAGAAATGTTCTTGAAGTAACT
The DNA here is from genome assembly GCF_043159975.1 of Macaca nemestrina. Classification (NCBI taxonomy): domain Eukaryota; kingdom Metazoa; phylum Chordata; class Mammalia; order Primates; family Cercopithecidae; genus Macaca; species Macaca nemestrina. The sequence continues at coordinate 43,873,411 of NC_092134.1, read as the reverse complement.
GGAAAGATGAGGCAAATAGTATTCTTTAGGCACAAGCATCAGAACTTCTTAACAGGAAAATGCTGTGTCAGGCATACCTAATCTGCTTGCCCTTATAAATGCAACTCTTGAACGAGTATGCCCTCTGAGTTATTTACTGGTGAAACCTGTCACAAAGCAGTTGGGAGATTACAAAGAACAGAAGAAGGTATCTTGGTAGCAGCATCATGTGTTTATTGAGCACCCATTGTGTGTCTAAAACTGAAATGACTGCTGGGGCTTATGAAAATGAGTGAGATTCAGGCCCTGCTGTCACACATACACACAAATAAGTCTAATTGGGGAGGTTAGACGTGCCCAGGTAGCTAGAATGTGATGTAATAAATGTGGTCATTGCAGTAGAAAGGAAGTGCTATGGGAACAAGAAGAGGAAACGGTTCATCTACCTTAGGGTGGGAGGTGGAAGGTAGAGGTGGGGTGCTGGGAAGCATCCCAGCGGAGGCAGCATCTGAGTTAGATTCCCCAGGGAGCAGATTTCTCACTGTCCCCCTTCCAGTGGGATAGGAGAAGACTGGCACTCTGGGCAAGACAGAAAGATGACCCGAGCTGAGGTTTGGAGGAATGGGCATGTGTGACCAGTGCAGTGCAGGTGAATGGTATGGAAGGCAAAGATTGGCAGAGAACCTGGGAAAGGTAGTGTAGTGCCAGATGGAAATGGGCTTTGGATGTCATGATAAGAAGTTTTGAATTTTTCTTTAGGTGAAGTCATCATAGATATTTATACAGGGGTGTGACATGATTTCAGGATATAATTCTGTAACAAAGGGGGCGAGTAGACTGGAAGGGAGAGAGAAACTGGGGGCAGGAAAACCAATTAGGAAGCGATTGCAATTGTCCAGAAAAAGGATGCAGTGCCACCACAATCGTCCTCTTCCTAAAATAATGTATTCATCAACCTGCTTAGTTTTATTCCTCCTATTTCTGCAGCTAGAAAAATCACTTAGCCCTCCTGTGACTCAGAATTTCTCCCTATTAATAGAAGATGACAGAATACTTATCTTACCTCACACAGGGAGATACTGAGAGATGCTTGCAATCGTAGCCGCGAAAGAGGGGAAAATGTTATTCCAAATGCCAGTGGCAGTAATTACTCTGGGGTAGTGAGGAGAGGGACATTGCCTTTCCCCCCTAACAGTTCATTATAAAAATTTCAAACCTACAGAAAAGTTGAAAGTTGAGTAAGAGCATCAGAAATACTCTTTGGAGGGAAGTTTCTGCAGAAATTCCAAGTACTCACCACCCAGGAAGTGGCATTTCCAATACAAGGGCCCATAGCCTTCAGGATGAGAATGCCATTGCAGCCTATTTGGTTACAAACAGTGTTCTATAATATGAGATTTTGTAAAGAAAGGCCTATTTTCCCATTGTTTTCCATTACAAACAAAAGTGTAAGAAATGATGCTCTTATTATTCCTATTGCTGAAATGGGGCTGGGGAGGGCCATATTTAACAGAGTTATATAGTCATCTACATGATTTCAGGTTGTGTTTTGCCCTTTGGGGTTTGGAGTCTACCCTTATAGCAAGAGGCACATTGTCATACCTTTTCCATCTGCTGCTGGGCCCCTTCCCATACTAGGTCTCCATTTCAGCACCCTGGACCACATCAGAATTCTTTGTTTTTGGAAAAGCATCATTGACATCTATCGCAGGGTGTGTGACAGACGTAAACTGCTTTAAGTTTTGCCAAAATGACTGTGTCTTCTACTTTTTTTTTTTTTTTTTTTTTCTTTTTTTTGAGACGGAGGCTCGCTCTGTCGCCCAGGCTGGAGTGCAGTGGCCGGATCTCAGCTCACTGCAAGCTCCGCCTCCCGGGTTTACGCCGTTCTCCTGCCTCAGCCTCCCGAGTAGCTGGGACTACAGGCGCCCGCCACCTCGCCCGGCTAGTTTTTTTGTATTTTTTAGTAGAGACGGGGTTTCACCGTGTTAGCCGGGATCGTCTCTCGATCTCCTGGCCTCGTGATCCGCCCGTCTCGGCCTCCCAAAGTGCTGGGATTACAGGCTTGAGCCACCGCGCCCGGCCATCTTCTACTTTTAAAAAGAAATCTGTGCTCTCTATATTTGCTGAGTTGGTATAAGATATTCTGAGGGATAAAAATATAAATCATTTAGAGACACTGCCCTCAAGAAGCTAACAGATAGGACTGTGATCTAATGAAGTTGTGAGGGTAGCATTCAGTGCTTTTTTAGAACAGTATCAACTTTCAAGATTCAAAAGGTTGGTCGTGTTCAATGACTGATGGAGTCCTTCCAACTGGAATGGGGTGATTCGAACTTACAATGAGGAAACCTAAAGTACTTCATTTTATATATGAAAATCAAATGGTTATTGAGTGATATAATAAGGAGACATATCAGGAATACATAAGGAGAAGATAATATATGCTCCTTTCTAAAGTACATTTACGTAAGTAATGAATGATTAGCTCTTTCAAATGGAAATGTTTTCTCTAGTACGGTAAATTATTCTGATTCATTTGTTCACTCTTAGCATGCATTTCTTGGAAAACTTACTGGCAAAATTTGTCACAAAGCAATTAGGAGATTACAAAGTACAGAAGAATAGCCTTTAAGTCCTTACACTAATTAGTTCTTATTTTAAGGACAGTTTAAATCTCACAACATCACAGCCTGTTTTGCATGCACTCTTTCATTTACTTGTTAGATTCCTTTACTGCAAAGAGCCCAAGGAAAACGACTAGAAACAAACCATGGCTATGTGGACAAGAAAGAGTCAGTTATAAAGGGAAATGAATGAAGATTTATTCATTTATTAATAAAGTAATGTGGGCAGCCATTTGATAATTCTAATTTCTGATTTAGTCTTTAAAGGTGATTTATTTGCATATATTTTTAAAAGTCTGTGCTGTTGCCAAGTGACTTGGAACTACACAGCATAGTTTACTCACAAATTAGATGAAAGCCTGTTTTAAAAAGTCTGCACATATTATACTGGTTTTTTTTTCTCTTAAAAAACAAACCATTGTTGATTTTTGGACAGGTGACATTTGTGCATGGAACAAAATATAAAAGGAAAGATATGGCATGGAGTAAGTCAGCCTCTCCTGGCCACCCACTTCCTCTCCCTGGCACCAACCACTTTTGACTAGCATTTTGTGTATCTTCTCAGCGGGAGTCTATGCATGTACAAGGATTTGCATTTATTATTGGTCTCATTGGTATGCAATTGTAGCAGACTCATTTTTGATGACTACATAGTATTCCATTGTGTGGACATAGCATAATTTATTTAGTGAGCCATCATATCGATAGATATTGAGGTTGTTCATATTCTTTTTGCTACTGCAAGCAAAGACTGCAATGATCATGTTTTATACATTCATCCACCTTGTGTGTGAATATATCTGGAATTGTTTGGTCAGAGTATATGAGTTTATAATTTTGATCATTATTGCCCAAATGCCCCCTTCAGAGATTTTACTAATCTGTATTCCCACCAGTAATGTATTTCCCCATACTTGAGCTGACACAATGTGTTCTCAAACCTTTGCCACTCTAAGAGATGAATATTGGTATCTCATGGTAACTTCAATCTGCGTTTCTCTTAACAGTCAATTTGAGCATGTTTTTGTATGTTTAAAGGCTGTTTGAATTTCTTTTTCTGTGAACTGTCTATTCATATCCTTTACTCATTTTTTGAGCGGATTGTTGATCCTATTTTATTTTTATACCTTATTTTGCAACCATAATGTTAAGCTCATTTTAGTCACTGAACTCAGATGCCATTTGTCAATCATTAGTCCAAATAAAAAAAGTGGAGCCACTTAATAATCCTAATGCACAGTTTGAAACATAATTCATTGATGCCTGACTTTTCTTTCTCAACTCAGTTTTAATTTGAAATTTTAATGGGAACTGTCCTCACTCCTTAGACCCAGTCAGGGTCAAAGAGTCCTGGGTTTTACTTGTTTTATTTTAACCCCAGGAGAGATGCTTGTCTTAAGCTCTGTTTTAGCAAAAGATTATCTATACATAGTCTCTGATAAATAGCAGTGTTAATATACTCATCTAGCACCACATTCCCTGCCTTCTGCATGAGCAGAAGAGAGAGAGTGATACTATTAAATATTCAAAAGCCTTTATCCTTATGCCAACCCCTCCATAGGAAGATGCTATCTTGCCTGGGCTGGGTATAGTGGTGCACACCTGTAATCCCAGTGCTTTGGGAGGCCAAGGTGGGAGGATCACTTGACACCCGGAGTTCAAGACCAGCCTGGGCAACATAGTGAGACCCCATCTCTACAAAAATAAAACTAAAAAAATTAGCAAGGTATTGCAGGCACCTGTATTCCTAGCTACTCAAGAGGCTGAAGTGGAAGGATCACTTGAGCCCAGGAGTTTGAGGTTACAGTGAGCTATTATCAGGTCACTGCACTCTAGCCTGGGAGATGAGTGAAACCCTGTCTTTTTTTTTTTTTTTTTTTTTTTCCTTTTTGAGACAGGGTCTCACTCTGTCACCCAAGTTGGAGGGCAGTGGCGAGATCTTGGATCACTGCAGCCTCTGCCTCCTGGGTTCAAGCAATTCTCCTACCTCAACCTCCCGAGTAGCTGGGGCTACAGGCATGCACCAAGCATGCCTGGCTAATTTTTGTATTTTTTATTTGTTATTTTTATAGAGACAGGGTTTCACCATGTTGGCCAGGCTGGTCTCAAAATCCTGACCTCAAGTGATCCACCTGCCTCAGCCTACCAAAGTGCTGGGATTACAGACATGAGCCACCATACCCAGCCAACCCTGTCTCTTAAAAAAGAAGGAGGAGGAGGAGGAGGAGGAGGAGAAGGAAGAAGAAGAGAAGGAAGAGGCATAGGGGGAGGGGGAGGAGGGGGAGGAAGAGGAATTATCTTATTATCTTGCCCATTAAATAAAGAAGTGGAAAAGTTCCTTGCTTCTTTCTTTCTCAGAATGGGGATAGTTTAAAGTGTCTGTTTGCAATCCCCAAATATCATATTGCTTTTGGCAGCTGATATTCTTTAGCAGCTGATTAAATGATACATATTTTACACAAAACAGAATATCCTGAATCAAAGGGATTTTGAATATTTATTTGAACTGGCTTTATCTCAGGTATATATCTGGAATTCACTGAAAATAAAATGGGTGATAAGGACTCAAAGATGACAGAGGATAGCAACAACAATAACAAGATAGAGATCCGGAAGTAGGTTTGCAAATACCTGTAGGTTTGATGTATATAGGAAAAGCTACCATTTCAAACTGGGCAGAAGCAACCAATCCAGAAAAATAACTTCTAGCATCCAGTTGTATTGTGGTGAGCTTAAACTCACAAGAAAGGTGAGGTTTAGAGAACATATTCTCAACCCATACATGCTTCATTGGAGCAACTCTTGTTAATCTTAAGGGGAATTATGGAACTCCATTCTTCCTTCTTATTTAGAAGAAAATAGACTCTAGGCCAAATTTATAGGCCAAATTGAAGATATAACGAGGTTTTTTTTTTTAATTCATTGTCTTTGCCAAATTCTCTAGAACATAAACCTGAGGCAAAGATTACTTGCTAAGTCTATGTTGGGTGGTGCAATTTTAGGGCTATAAAAGGGAGGGAGAAAAAAGGTGAGGCAGGAAAGGAAGGAATGCAAATACTAGATGGTGTGTTAAGGAACTCGACATAACTTCGCAAAGTACAAAGCCGGTTGCTGGGTCCTGCACATCACCTTTAAACAATCCATCAGGTGGGGAGGGTGGTGGGAGGAGCAATGGGGGGAGAAAGAGGAATTTATCTTCTTGACCTCTAGTCCCTTGATTCAAAATTTAACTCAGTGACTTGAGGGAGCTGTTGGGTAAGCCAGATTCCACATCTCACTAAACTGCCTGGAAGAGATGGGAGGAGAGCAGCCATAAGGTATGAGGTACAGAGTCCCATCAGGTGAGACCCATGTCTGTAGCCACTGAGGTTCCTGTTGCAACAGGTGAGATGTGAGCTTCCCAAAGCCCTAGCTTCTTCCACAGGAGGCTGAGAGAGCAGGCCCCAGGATGTCCATTCAGGAAGAGGCTAAGGCTTGGGGGTCAGGTGAGGAATCTTGAGAGACATAAAAATTGTTCTAGTATAGTCATGACTTAAAATTATAAAGAATAATTTTCAAGTCTTAGGAAATCCATGAATTAGTGTTTTGTGGAGATTAATATGAATGACTTTCAGTAAAAGAGTCACCGAATCATAATAGGTATGGAGGTGGAAATTCTATTATTAACAAGATTTATGATTGCTGAAATATTTTCATGATTACTCAGATCAATTTCTGGACTGATCTTACTCATGCTTAATCAGATGATGTTTATTATTAAAGTTGATTTTTAATGAGTGTTCATTAATAAAAAATGCTCTTAACCACAAGACTTTGTTTCCAAGTGATGTATATAATAATATGTGCTAAAACACAAATCTCAACTTCTAGTTGCATATTTTACCAAAACACCTATTACACTAAGGAAAATATGACAAATTCTAATCTTTCTGCACATTAATGTGCTGTGGTATAGTCTAAGGGAGGGGGCGCAGATGGTGATGGGAGTGGGAACAAAAAATCAATGAAAGAGACTCTTGATAAAACAAGCGTCATACATCTAAAAATAAAATAATAACAAATGGTTATCCTAGCATATACATCCAGATGACATTTGGAAATTTGCATAGAAGTAACAGAAGGGCTAAATGAAGCTTTCTGAAAAAGTCATAGTCTTTCAAACTTTATATACTCTTGGATTCTAGAAACTTCAGTTATTTAAGTGAAATGACCAGAATTAGTGTCATCTCCATACATTGAGCAGGAAGTTAACTTTGAGGAACTACACATGAGCACTTGTCCCTGAGGTTGTAGTATCTTTATGTCCTTTCCACACCCTCGCCACAAAAAGCCCCAGCAAGAACAATCAGTGTTTTCTTGCTTAACCTGTATTTTTATCTGAATGTACATTCTCTCTTCCCTCTCTTCCCTCTAGGCATTTGCTAGGCCCTTAGGAGGTCAGGCAACTTGCACTGTGGCACATGAAGAATATTCACATACTTCATATCCTGCAGGAGAAAGGAGACAGCACAAGAAATTCTGTTGTCACTAATTGAAATAGTTAATCACTTTATCTTTAGAAGGTCTAATGCCAAAACTTCAAGGAGAGAATAAATAGTCCAGTCTGGGTTTGAGCCTGGAGTTTGGATGTCTAAGATGACTCTGAGCGGATGTGGATTTACATGTTAGCACCTGAAAGTGGGCACAGCCCCCACCTTGGAATGAATGTACACTTCCAGAGGACTCGTTTCCACAGGGTGGTGGAAGGAACAACAGAGACAGCTATGTGCCCACACGCTCAGCCATCTGCCATTCCAACCACACGTCTCTCCCCCCGTTTCCTGCAAATGATTCATCTATTCTTTTTCTCTTTCTTCAAAGATAACTTTGTAGGCATTTTTTTATATATATATTTTAAGTTCTAGGGTACATGTGCACAACGTGCAGGTTTGTTACATATGTATACATGTGCCATGTTGGTGTGCTGCACCCATTAACTCATCATTTACATTAGGTATATCTCCTAATGCTATCCCTCCCCCCTCCCCCCTCCCCCCGCCCCAAGACAGGCCCCGGTGTGTGATGTGCCCCTTCCTATGTCCAAGTGTTCTCACTGATCAATTCCCACCTATGAGTGAGAACATGCGGTGTTTGGTTTTCTGTTCTTGCAATAGTTTGCTGAGAATAATGGTTTCCAGCTTCATCCATGTCCCTACAAAGGACACGAACTCATCCTTTTTTATGGCTGCATAGTGTTCCATGGTGTATATGTGCCACATTTTCTTAATCCAGTCTCTCATTGATGGACATTTGAGTTGGTTCCAAGTCTTTGCTATCATGAATAGTGCCACAATAAACATACGTGTGCGTGTGTCTTTATAGCAGCATGATTTTGTAATCCTTTGGGTATATACCCAGCAATGCATTTAAGGAGGGGAAAGTCATTAAGAAAAGTGGAATCTGGAGTTATTAGGATGAGACAGAGCAGAGTAAACAGTCTGGAATTTCACAAAGCAAACAACACAGGGTGTGGCCTCTGGGCCCGTCTCTCTCCTGCTGGTGCATCATTTCACAGTTATCATCCTTCGTGAACAGGTCAACAGAAATGGCTACAGGTAAACATGAGCATATGAGTTGCTAAAGAGAAAGAAAGAGAGAGAACAGCAGAAATCAGGAGGATTCTGGATTTTCCAACTGGAGCCTCTCTGCATCTTACCCACATCATAGATAGTGTCTGTTGCTAAGTGATGCCAAAGGTTTTACACCAATGAATGGGATCTTTGTGACTTTTTCCAATAAACAGGCCAAAAAGCTGCCACTAAAACCATGCTTTTAAAGGGGATCCTGAACAATAGCCAGTGAAGGTGATTATGGCCATGTCCCCGTGTCCATGAGGAGGTGATTGGTGGGTATTTGTTGAATTGCATCAAACTGGAGTCGGATGGAACTCAGTTCAAATCCTGACTCTGCTTCCAGCTTCTGGGACATAGGCAAGTTGCTAAACCTCTGGGGTTAGGGGATAAAGACACTACCTCACAGGATGGAGTGAGGACTAGAGGATAATATACATAAAGTGCTTCATGTGGTCTTTGGAAAGAGGAAGATAAGCAAATATCAGGTGATTACAAAAATACTCCCTATAATTTCACTTCAGTTTGTACCGCATCTCACACCCTGAAGCTAGCAGGGTAAAGAGCTCTAAGGAGAATGAAGAGGCCTCTGGCCCATTCTAGTATGGTCTCTCCCATCAGGAGGGGAAAGGCAAATATTGCATGGGACCTGGCAATAGTATTGAATGGGACATAAGCAGAGTCTGATAGCATCCTTACCCCTACCCCTTAACAGCCCACTATATCCCTTGTGGCAAGTGAAGGGCCCCAGAAGCGAGGGATCTTATTGCTAAGTAGATCAGACAGAGTTCTTAAAGATTCTAATATGTTGCCTGTATTGTCTCATCTGTAAAATGGGTTTAAAATAGCACTCATATCTTGGGTTGTGAAGATGAAAGAAGATAATCTATGTAAAGGACTGAGCACAGGGCCTGGGACAGTTAGTGATACATACGTGTCAGCTACTGTTTCTATTTTGTATTCCATATTCAATCTATGGTATTGATTAACCTGTTTATTGATTGATGGATTTTTATTTAGTAGATTAATTTTCAATAAATGATTTTCACTCAAGCATTTGTTCATGCAGTCACTTCATTCATTTATTTATCATCAAACATTTATCAAGGTCCTATTCTATACTGGCACTATGCTGGGCTCAAGAGATGCTGAGGCTTGTTGGGTAAGGTTGAAGACTAGGCAGGGAGAGAGACCTGAGCTAAAGCAGGACAAGACAAAGTATAGTATACACATCATGGAGACATGTATAAAGCATTCCTGGAACCCAGAGGAACCAGGAAGTGCTGCCCAGAAAAGACGCTTTTTGAACTAGAGCTTGAAGAATGAGCAGCCCGAGGAGTTTGAGCTTGCGAATTCTGGATAACAAGAACAGCTTGCCAAAAGGGATAAAGTTGTGAAACAAACAAACAAACAAAAAACAGGGTTTGGAGCCAGGAGGACTTTGGTGTGAGTGGTGTTTGGCCATTCTGCCTGGTGCCTTCCCTTGAATTTAGGTTTGACCCCCAGTGGGGGCCACAGAGAGTCACCTGCAGCTCAGCCCTACCCCAGGTGCTGGGCCCAAGTCTGCTCTTAGAGGAAATGTAAGTAGCTCATGTCACTCAGTGTCGGGTCAGCCAGGCTTTGGGTTCTGTTCTGAGCTCCTGCCCTATTTCTAGCTGTGAAGTTTCCACTTGATTCCTGTCACAGGCTCTACCTTGTATTCCAGTTCAAATAACTGGGCTTTTGCCTTTGCTTTTTCTTCTGCATTCTGCCTCTAAGTTCCTCTAAGACTGGAATTTTGCCTTTTCTTATCAGTCCTTCCTAGAACTTCAGTCCCTCCCAGAACTTCAGTCCCCTCCTTGGCCTGGGGCCTCACTCCAGGCTGCTTGGTCCACTTATGGTTGTTGCTTGCTGGGTTCACCTTCTCCTTTCTGCAGGTGGAGCACAGACCGATGACAACCACGTGCTGAGAACCCCTGTTACTGCCTAGACACAAATTGCTATCTAGGTCCTGTTTCATTGCCTGGCAGAACTGCCTTGCCACTTCTGGTTTGGCTCGCCATTGACTGAATTCCTAAACTCCTTTCTGAATATTGCTAGTGAAAAATGCATGGCTGGCACAGTGGCTCACGCCTGTAACCCCAGCCCTTTGGGAAGCTGAGGCGGGTGGATCACCTGAAGTCAGGAGTTCGAGACCAGCCTGGCCAACATGGTGAAACCTCATCTCTACTAAAAATACAAAAATTAGCCAAGCATGGTAGCAGGCACCTGCAATTCCAGCTACTCAGGAGGCTGAGGCATTAGAATCACTTGAACCTGGAAGTTGTAGTAAGCCAAGATCATACCACTGCACTCTAGCATGGGCTATAGAGTGAGCCTCAGTCTCAAAAAAGAAAAGAAAAGAAAAGAAAAGAAAAATGCACTACTTTGGTATTGAAAGTAGCACCCAACATCAGCCTTTGGGAATACAGGTTATGCCATATACTTTGGTAAATCTCCCCCAAGCATTCGGACTTAATGAAGATATGCAGTAAAAGCTGTTGGAGTATATGCTACAAATGAGCCTTGGTGGTGTGGTCCCAGGCCTTCCTGTGCTGATTAGCATTTTATGGCATGTATAATTTTCCTTAACATTGCTCAGGGGATTAGGACACTAGTCATATGCTGCCAACCACAAGTTTTTAAAAACCAATTTAGGAATAAAATCACAACAGGAAATGAAGACCATTTGGAAATTTGAGAACCCACACGTCCTCTATGTTATTTATTATTTTTAGGAAGAATTTCAAAGTTTCAACCTGTTTTAATGCTTGCCCATCTGGTTGTTTTATTAATGAAAACAGCAGCATCTTCTAATGCTCTTATGTGAGACAACAGTATTTTCCCAAAAAAATCACAGAAAAAACTTTGGGATTTGATGTACCATATTTTGTCTTTTACTTTTTTTCTTTGAAAAAATAAATCCCAACTGGAGATCATTTTAGAGAGAGTATGTGCTTAGAAATATTCAGTGAGTCATGCCTGGTGTTGTAGGTCTATTCCGGTGCGTGGGGTTTCCAGAACAATTACATAAGTGTTAGCATAGCCAGGAACTTTTGACATTTGTGGCAGCTTAATGGAGTTCTTTTCATCATTGAAAGTATTCTAATTGTTGTTTCTTTAAATCTAAAATGCATAAAACTAGTGAAGCAGGATAAATTGATTCTGAGGCATTTCTATCCAGTATGCTTTGTTGGCAAAGAAACTGAAGAAAATTTACTTGAAATAAAATACAGGTGATCAAGCTGTTAACAAATACAGTGATCTAATCATCTGGCAGAAAGTGAGAGGATAAATTGTAAGTGAGACCTTTTTGTTTCTTCTCTTTCTATTATCTATCAAGATTTCCAGCCCAGGCATGGTGGCTCACACCTGTAATCCTAAGCACTTTGGGTGGCTGAGGCGGGTGGATTGCCTGAGCTCAGGAGTTCGAGACCAGTCTGGGGAACACGGTTTGAAACCCTGTCTCTATTAAAAATACAAAAAAATTAGCCGGGCGTGGTGGCGTGTGCCTCTAATCCCAGCTACTCAGGAGGCTGAGATCGGAGAATCACTTGAACCCGGGAGGTGGAGGTTGCAGTGAGCTGAGATCATGCCATTGCATTCCAGCCTGGGCGACAGCAAGACTCTGTCTCAAAAAAAAAAAAAAAAAAAAAAAAAAGATTTCCTTTTCCTTTGCAGCCTGACTGTCCATAGCATATTGTTTACTTGCACAATCCTATACAATGGGACTGTTCAATCACATGATTTTTAAAATGCAGGGATTCCAAAAGCTATGAAAACATATCAATACCTTTCTTTAATCTTTCAAAAGATCACCAGGAAATTACGTGATATTCTAGTACTACTAATTTGTTTGTTAAAATATATTTTTAAGTACCATGTTCCAAAGTATCTCCTGGTATGAGAAACTAGAGAAAGACCCAACCAAAGCCATTATCAATTATTTTTTTCTATCTCAAAGGTGAGCTCCCCAAATCCAGAGTCTAGGGGCTTTCTAGGGAGGGTGAAGTCCTTAGTTCTTATAGATACTTTTTCAGTGTCTTGCACAATTTTGCTACTGCCTTATTTTCCTGCAGATAAGACATTGTAGTGTCTTATCTATGGGTGTTACTGTATTTATTGGTTCAAAAGACATGGTGCAAAGGACAAGTAGGCCAAGCGGGCTCTGACTCATAGAGGCTGCTGCCTGCTTGTGCCCTGTGTGTGCCTTTTGAGTAAAGAGCACAGTCCACCAAGTCCACCTCTGTATGCTCTAGTGCTATTGAATTCTTTCCACATGACCACAAGTACTTAAGCACCTTTCCTCTGTAGCAGAGCTGATAGCACAGAGCACATGAGAATCCCTATAGGGAAGGTGTGGTGAGGCTGTGTGAACTGCGTGGGCTGTGGTCACGTAGTTGATCATGTAAATGCGATCACAAACTTAGTAAGCATCCTGTGACACACCGTCATGATTAGAGTGTGCTTGTTGATATTGGAGTACTATGTGCTATTCAGGACTATTTCCAAGAATCTACTTGAACGTATACCCTGGGCTGTAGGATACCGGATGAAAAGAGGATTTGGTGTCCCTGCCAAGTTTCCTAGATAATGGAGATAATTTTTTTTTAGCAGAAAGTGATGCATACATCTCAGGGCTGGGAAGGTGCAGGTATAGGAAATTAGCCTTAGCAAGAAAGAAAATGCCAAAATCAAGGCCAAGTGAGAACATAACTTCTAGACCAACAGAAAGGAAGTAAGGGAAGCTGAGCTGACCTGTTTTGTTTCTGAAAAACCACTCATCTTGCTCTTCTATATTCCTGACTTTCTCCATCCAGTGGTCACCAAGTTCAGCTAGCTCTGTCTCTTCTGATTCTGGAATCTGTCTTCTCTTCACCATCTCTCCAGCCATGGAGTTCAGTCTCTCACCATACTCATCCGGATTACTGCAATAGCCACTAACTGGTCTCCCTGCTTTCAGTCCTTAACACCCCATATCTCACCAAAGGGATCTTTGTTGTCTGTCCATTGTTAAATGGTGGGAATTTATTGGGAGGATTTCTGTCTGCTCTCAGGATGGACCAGAAGTTTCAGAAATTGATAGAATTGGGTCAGATAGGGATGGGTAGGGTTAGAACATTCAACAGTGTTGTCAGTGCCCTGCCCCAGAATGAATGCTCTTCCATCATTTCTCCATCTTTTCACCCTCTTTCCTCACTGCAGGGAGTGAACATTGTTCCAGCTTGGGTCAGGTTTGGCTGTTTGTTGGTGAGTAAGGGGTTCAGGGACCAGATTTAACAACCCAACGGGCAATCCTTCAAAGGGAAATCAAGGTGGAGTGGATACTGAGTTGTCAAAAGTCAACATGTTCCCATGATATGTTGACTATAGAAAGGTCATCTAAGTGCAGTGGCAAATATAGTTTATAGTATTTGCTCGAATGGCTTGTTAATTTATCGCCCTTCCTCAATACACATTGAAGTCCCTCGAGAAAGAACCATGTCTTATTCATCTTTGTATGCCTGACCTCTCGTAGACACATACAATAAGTACTCATTGTATCAAAGAATGAATAAATGTTCCTGTAAGTGAAAGCTGTGTTTGGTCTAGTCTATAGGCTTCCAGAACTACTTTATGGTCCCCCAGCCCCAGCCTTCAGTGACCCTGCTTCCTGAGCTAGAACTGATCAACACTGACCTCAGCAGCAGCCCAGCTTCTGAGTCCACCCACCCTCTGGGTGCTCCTGAAGGGGCAGAGAGAGCCAAGAGGCTATATGTCAGATACAAGACCTCACTGTCTGCTTCCTTTCGTTCATCTCTTTTTCTTTTTTTTTTTTTTTTTTTTTTTTGAGACGGAGTCTTGCTCTGTCACCCAGGCTGGAGTACAGTGGCGCGATCTTGGCTCACTGCAGGCTTCACCTCCCGGGTTCCCGCCATTCTCCTGCCTCAGCCTCCCGAGTAGCTGGGACTACAGGTGCCCGCCACCACGCCCTGCTAATTTTTTGTATTTTTAGTAGAGACGGGTTTTCACCATGTTAGCCAGGATGGTCTCGATCTCCTGACCTCATGATCCGCCTGCCTTGGCCTCCCAAAGTGCTGGGATTACAGGCGTGAGCCATCACACTCAGCCCTTTCGTCTCTCTCTTTAGCACAATTTTAGCCTTCAGGGACTCCTAACATGCATTTGTTCCTGGAATGCTTAGTAGCTGTGGATGAACTGATATCTATCTTATTTGGCAATATAATAAAAGGAATGTGCTTTGACATCAGACAGAGTTCCAGTATGAACCTTTAAAGTACTAGCTGTGTGACTCTGGATACTTTTTTTTTTAACCTCTCTGGGTCTTTAGTTACACACAAGTCCAATGAAGATACTACAAGTGTAAATGAAATAATATATGGAAAGACACTTGTTATAACGTTTGGCATTTGACAGGTGTCCTGCAAATGTCAGCTCCCTTCTGCCTTTGTGGCTTGTAGCAATAGGAGCCTGAGGAAAATTTGCAGTGCTAGCATAGGTAATTCGAACTGAAAGGAAAAAGAGAAAAAAGTAGAATGAACATACCCAGTTGCTCTAACATGAATCAAAGTCAATGATTAACTTTTTACTGACTATATAAAATGCAACAAAGTTTAAATAAATATAACAACTGGGCTTAAGGGAGAAACAAACCCATATATTTTCTAAAACAATAGAATTAGATATTTGCCAAACTAGAACCTGCACGGGCATAACAAATTTCTTCTCTAATGAGTATTGTTTGTTTTACTCTAGGATGCATTTGGATAAAATATTGGGATAACATTTAGAGAAGTCTGTTTAGAAAAGGGAATTAAACATCATTGGCTAGTATTGTGTCTTTGTTTTCTCATTTAAAAAAATTACAGAGGCCGGGCGCAGTGGCTCACGCCTGGAATCCCAGCACTTTGGGAGGTCGAGGCGGGCAGATCACGAGGTCAGGAAATCGAGACCATCCTGGCTAACACGGTGAAACCCCGTCTCTACTAAAAATACAAAAAATTAGCTGGATGTGGTGGCGGGCACCTGTAGTCCCAGCTACTTGGGAAACTGAGGCAGGAGAATGGTGTGAACCCAGGAGGTGGAGCTTGCAGTAAGCCAAGATTACACCACTGCACTCCAGCCTGGGCAACAGAGTGAGACTCTGTCTCAAAAAGAAAAAAAAAAATTACAAACAAAAAATTTAAGTACTGCGGTGGAAATATGATGGAGTTTCTATCAAATTATATCAAAAGTGTGTTGTTCTGGGGAGGACTTAAACCAATTCAACAGCTCAAAAGGAGGGCATGAAACCCACTCTCCCACCTCCAGTAGCACTCCTTTTACTCATTTTTTCCCCTTCTCCAAAATTCTAAACTGCTCACGCATTCCAGATTGTTCCTGAGGAGAATGAGCATATGCTATCCTGGTGTGGAAATGCCTGGTATGCTAATTTGTAATTTGGAGGAGAGAGAAGATATGAGGTCGAACTGGAAGATAGTGAACTAAAAATAATATAACCCACCTCCACGCCTCTCTCTTTAGCTCAGTGCCACATCTTCCCCTGCCAAAGTGAAGACACGGCGCCACAACATCCTGAGGAGAGAGAGCCTTGATTTTTCTGTTGGGGACCCACTTTTCCCCTATAGGAGAAACGACCATCAATCACAATACCTTCCCCTATCCTGGCTAAAGGGAGGTTGGATCCCTGACTGAAGGTAGGCCTATCAGATACTCTTGACCTGGAATTTCAGTGTGGAGAGAAGTGACACAAAAACTGAGAATGGTTGGAAATCATTTACCCTGGAGGCAGTGAAACTAAGGAAACTGCATTATTCACAAAACCTGAATTCCTAGAGCTTCTCTTGTCCTTGATAAAGCAGATCCTTCAGCCTCTCCTTCTGTGAGCTATTCGATATCCTTCTGATAAATTCATCTGTTTGCTTAAGCTATCCAGAGTCAGCTTCTGTTAACCTCATCACAGAATTCTGACAAAAATAGCTTCTCAGATGCTTCAGGCTCCAATATGCAATGCTAAAGGTCAAAATTTAGGGGTGGGGGAGGAGTCACTTGGGTCAAACATTTACTAAGGCACCAAGCTCAATTTTTCTGAAGACATTCTTCTCCCAGAGGTTGGCTTTATGGCATCCCTTACAGAGCGAGGGCCGCACAGGCCCGGGAAGGAAAAGGAGCCCCTGACTCCATTTTTTCTTGCAACTAATTTGGTTGAAATCACCAGATCCCCTAATTCTAATGCAATTCCAGTGAGTCCCACAGATTCTAGAAAAGTATCAGCGGTGCTGGTCTAGGTGGGTAAGTTTCAATCTGTCTTGTAAGAGGCAGTGACAAAGTTACACAGTAATTATGTAACAGATTATGGTGGAGAAGCAGCCACTGCCTTTAAAAAAAAAATCACTGCGTGGGAACCTTTTCAAATCACAACCCTCCATTAGGAGCCTATATTTCCCAGAAGATCCTCATTCCTTCATTTAGGCAGCAGTTTTAAAGTCAGCTGGAACCACTGTTTCCTCATTACAGCAATGGAAAGGGCCAAACTGTATCTTATTTTACTAAATAAGCAGCGTGTCCTAGTCGTGGCACTTTGTATCCCTAGGATGTCATCTTGTTTTGAAGTTATTTCAGCTTTGGTTTGAAAAGTATCGTGTCAGCAAAACCGCCCTTCCCCCCCATGGAGTTTAGGAGCCAGGAGGGAGTAGGGTAAGGGATGCATAGGAGATGATGTTCCTGAATCATTTGCTAGAGCCCTCCACCTGTTGAAATTATGTCCTCTTCCTCTCCTCCTTCTCCTCCTCCTCATCCCCCTTCTCTCCTTCCCATACCCTCCTCCCCTGCTTCCTTTTCTCCCTTCTGCTACTCCTCACGTCTTTTATTTGTTTGGTTTTGCTGCAGTTGCAACTCCAGTATCCTGATGGGGGAAGCAACTTCAGTGGGGTTTTTTTTTTGTTGTTTTTTGTTTCTGTTTTTGTTTTTGTTTTTAATACAGAGTCTCACTCTTGTCTCTCAGGCTGGAGTGCAGTGGTGCGATCTCGGCTCACTACAGCCTCCGCCTCCTGGGTTCAAGTGATTCTCCTGCATCAGCCTCCTGAGTAGCTGAGGTTATGGGGCCTGCCACCACACCCAGCTAATTTTTGTATTTTTAATAAAGACGGGATTTCACCATTTTGGCCAGGCTGGTCTCGAACTCCTGACCTCAGGTGATCCACCCGCCTCGGACTCCTAAAGTGCTGGGATTACAGGTGTGAGCCACCATGCCTGGCCCAGTGTATTCGTTTATTCAACAACATTTGTTGAGTATCCTGGACCAGGTACTGGTAAACTAGATAGGCAATGTCCTTGCCTTCGAGGAGCTTCTATTCCAATGGAGGGAGACAGAAGCAAATGATGATTTCAGATCTGCTTGGCCCACAGGGAGCCCCTGGTCTAACATATGGGCAGGGGATTCCAAAGTCCTTACTTTCCAGGTGGAAATGGTTGCTTGTATGAAGTAGCAATTAGTTAGATGAACACTTCAGACAAGGACAATCAAAATAGGAAGTTGTTGATTTCAAATACCTTCAAAGAAGGAAAATGTTTCAGGGAAGCTTTTACTTCCATGGACTTATTTCATCAGTTCTTTGGTCTTAGGTGAAACCTTTTAATGAATCCCTTGCATTTATGAAATGCTGTATGACTGCGCACAGTCCCTTTGTGCACGTGACTTCACTTGGTCCTGTGTGAAGGACTGAGCAGGTATTATGTGATTTTTACAAATGAGAAAACTGAAGCTCAAACAACTTGCCCCAATGCACCCAGCTAGCTTAGGTGTATGACTAGAAACCAGGCTTTCCTCTTTTTTGATCAACACCACAAACCTCACTTCTCCTCTCTCACCTCCCTCATGGTCATGTTTTTCATCCATCACCAAGGGCCCTGCTGCTGTGGCTTTGATTGGGATGAGCCATGATATTTTAGGAATATGATATTCTAGGAAAGAGGACATACCCCCCAACAGACACACACTCCTAAAAAGTATATAGCCCTGTAATTTGCTACTATCATTTGTCAAAAATTATTAGCTTCAAGCCTTTCTGGGGGGCCTAACTCAGAGACCATTCGGGAAAAGAACCAAATTTCCAGTGGCATCTATCTGTTCTAATGCCAGCACTGCGGTTATAGGAAGCCATCCACAGAGGATACAACATACCTACTTATTATTTGGCATCAAAAATACCAGTAGCTGGAATATTGATGACATATTAACAGTGACTTCTGAATTTATAACCATATTTGCCTGATTCATCCATTCCTATAAAAATTGATCAAGCTGGGCGCAGTGGCTCATGCCTGTAATCCCAGCACTGTGGGAGGCTGAGGCTGGAGGATCAGCATAAGCCCAGGAGTTTAAGACCAGCCCAGACAGCACAGTGAGACCTCATATTTGCAAAACTTAAAAAAAAAAAATTAGCTTGATATGGTGGCATGTGTCCGTAATCCCAGCTACTTGAGAGGCTGAGGCGGGAGGATTGCTTGAGCCCAAGAGGTTGAGGGTGCAGCAAGCTATAATCAGGCCACTGCACTCCAGCCTTGGCAACAGAGCAAGACGCTGTCTCTCTGTGTCTCTCTCTCTTTTTTTTCAAATGATCAGTTTAGTGATAATAGAGTGGAAACCACATCTAAGTAAACTTTATTACAGTAATGTGTCCTCTACTAATGGAAGTTAAGATTTATCTAACATCTCTTATGAACCAGCCCCTATGCTAAGTGTTTCATATCATTATCTCACATAATCTTTACCACAGCTTTTAAGTTAGGTGCTGTTATTATAACCGTTTTACAGATGAGGAAATTGAGGCTCCAAAAGGTAAACTGTTTTGCCCAACAATATCTAGCTACATGGTGATAGAACTAGTGTTTGAAAGTTGGGCCATCTGACCGCAGAATCGCTTTCTTAATCACTGTTCTAATTGGTGCACAGATTATTAGAGTTAGACCTTAGTTGAACTTCCTATTTTAGACAGAAGGAAGCAGAGGCCCTAGAGGATTAAGGATCTGCTTAAAGTCTTCACCAACAGAATGAGACTTGCTTCTACATTGCCTCTCTCAACTGGAGAAGAGCTGGAATGAGTCTTTTGATTTTCACCTATAGGTTTACAGAAGAATATCTTTTGAGAATTTGAGTAGAGAATATCCATGCCATGTAAAGTGGAATCTTGACAAACTTGTACTCATGAACCCAATTATAAAGTTATCTATTCAATCATAAGAAACATTTCTAAGTGACTAAAAACTAGCCATATTCTAGTAGGAGTCCCCTCTTCTACCTAGGTCTGTTCTGATCAGATAAACCTGGAGCAATATCTGTTTCATAACAATAAATTTATCTCAAGCTTCCAGGGGAGTCATCTTTGAAAAACTCATAAGCAAGAAGTTAACTGTTGTAATAAGCTGACAGTAATAGTGCAGGTTTTATTACTTTTGTTTTGGTTGGTTTTCTTCTTCTTCTTCTTTTTTTTTTTTTTTTTGAGTTCAATAAACCACACTGAATGTTAATAATCCATTAGAACTAAAGGAAACATTTTTACCTCCAAGAAAATTACTTTTTCCTCCCAAATCTGAACCTGTAAACACAAAAGCTCTTTGTCTTATAAAAAGGCTTAGCATTAGTTGTTTCAACAAGATTAGCCCTGTTGATCTGAAGCACCTGTGCTTCCAGAAAATGTAGGACATTATCAATTTTTAACATTTGTCCAGGAAGCTGTGCTTGGACTAAAGTTATTTATCCAGCTGGGTATACTGACTAGGACAGAGCAGATCAAAGTAGTTGGGGATTGTGTAACATCTAAGATTGGCCCTGATAATCAATCCAGCCTGGAGCACATGGACATGATTACAAAATACCATCTTCCCCTTTTTTCAGGATACTGATAAAACAGAAGGCAGTGCTATCTGCCATAACCCACTTCAAGAATTCCAGGGACCTGTTTTTAGGTCATTTAGTTGTTCTGCTTAGTTTTCTGGATGGTGAGCACACAGAAGGCACAAGATGAAAACTCTAACACACAATTTGCATCAATGACACCCTTGGGGTTGTTAAAAGAACAAATAAAAAGGGGTGTGGGAGGAGGTCTGTGGAACTGTGTGTGCCACCTCCATATGGGCTTACTTTGGCCCTCTCCAGGGAGGAATGCTGTGCAACTGCATCCCCATTCCTGTCCCCTCCGCCTGCACACACTGGAGTAGCAAGAAGGCAGCAGAGAGCACACAAAAAGACACTCAGCAGGGGAAACAGTCCCAGTGTTTAACCTTGGGTGTTCAATGAACACAGTAGGGCTGGGGGCGGGAGGGCCAAAACAGGAAGAGGAAAAATACAAGACGGTTTGGTAAGAAAGCAAAAATAGAAAGAATCCCAAATTTTTAAAAATAAAAATCAAATCAAAACCAAAAGCCACAGGCTGCATTTATCTGAGAAGCGAGAAAGTGAAGGAAGCAATTTAAACTAGAAAGATGCAAAAGTGGCAGGGGCGCAGGGAGCTCCCACTGCTTTCCCCAGCAGGACTGCAAGGGTGGGAGGATCCATTCAAACCAAGCACCTCCAAGCTTGGCAAAGGATTGCTCTCTGAATGATGCCAGGCCTCACCCAGCTGCTTGGAAAGGAGCTTGCATGAAGGTAGGAGGGAAAGGATTGCAGAGAACCTGCTGGCGTGCTTCTTCCCTATCTGAGTTTGAGTGCTTCTCAGAGAACTTTAAAGGCTGACGGCTAAATTTAATCAGGGTTAAATCATTGAAATGAAGATGTTCTCATGCAATACAAATGAAAAGTGATTCTGCCAGCGCTTTCCCTATAAGGCAATGAATGGTACAGGCTCCTAAGGAGCAGCCCAGCGTTTGGAAATGTTACGAATTCAGGGGAGGCAGGAAATGTGAAAGTCTGGTTCATTGCTAATATTGTCTTCCGGGGATTTTTGGCCTGGAGGTGAAACAGGCAGGGTTTTACAGCTGGTATTGTGCAATGACTGAGCATTTGCTTGCTCTCAGTTTAGTAAAATTATTCATATATGGCATTCTAACTACATTCTATATTTCAGGCAGCTGTTTTCTCTAAGGAACTCCAAATATTTTCTGCAAAGGCGCTTACACAAACCTTACAATCGTGGACTTAAACTGAATGAAACATTAGTTTGTTGTTTCAAGACAGTTTGGCAATCTGATTTCGTGCCAGTTTAATCATTTTAGAAAGTGTACAGGTACAATTCCGGTTCAGACTGGCTTATCTTCACATGATTTATTTTCCATAAAAGTAAATGTTAAATCACAGTGATAAGTCATGTGTGCTTGATACAGTGTGATGAGAAGGGCACTTTACCTCTGTAGTTGTGCTTCCAAAAACCCATAACTCCTGTCTAACCACAAGAAGAACATTAGATAAACCCAAATTGAAAAACATTCTACAGATTACTTCACTAGTTCTCTTCAAGGTCATCCCAAACCAGGAAAGTCTGGAAACTGTCACAGTCCAGAGAAGCCTAAAGAGACATAACAACTAAATGGAACGCAGTATCCTATTGATACATTACTATTGACCTTTCCTGTTCCAGGAACAGGATGCTGGGGAGAGACCAAGGCAATCTGAATAAAGTATGGTCTGCAGTCAATAGTAATGTATCAATTTTGATTCCTTAATTGTGACAAGTATACATAATATAGGATGTTGACAATAAGCAAACTAGATGTGCAATACATCGAAACCTTCTATATTCACAACTTTCCTACAGATCTAAACTATTCTAAAATTAAATGCTTATTAAAAAATAAATGTCACACCTGTAATCCCATTCCTTTGGGAGGCCAAGGCAGGAGGATCGCTTGAGCTCAGGAATTTGAGACCAGCCTGTGCCACATGGTGAAACCCTGTCTCTACAAAAAATACAAAAATTAGCTAGGTATGGTGGTGCACGACTGTAGTCTCAGCTACTCTGGAGGCTGAGGTGGGAGGATGGTTTGAGCCTGGGAGGCAGAGCTTGCAGTGAGCCCAGATTGTGCCACTACACTCCAGCCTGGGTGACAGAGTGAGACCCTGTCTCGGGGAAAAAAAGAAAAAAAAAAAAAAGTCAAAAGTTAGTCTCATGATTCTGCAAAATCAGTCATTTGAATCCATTTCAGGTTTCAAATCATGGTTGGTTTAGATCCCTGTACCCAGTGTCCTATTTTTATTGGCATTTTACCAAGAGGAAAATTGAAACATAAAGACAGGGCTGAACACGAGGTGAGGGCTGATGTGACAAAGGAGAATTTCTCTTCTGGAACTCATCTACCTGGCTCTCCACTCAAGCACCTGGCCTCTGGACACTGCCTAATTACCTTCCGCCAAGATAGTGGATAACAAAGGAGTTTCAGGTGTTACCTTTTAGTTTATGTGTTTTAATGGGATATTATGCAGAGAACAAATGGGTGCTGAGGAATGATTTCAGCCCCTACCCAAACAACATAGGGTAGTCAGTTAGCTTTAGGGCAGTGGCCATCAATTCTGAGACTTACAGGTATGACTCCCTGGAGACAATCCAGGATAATGTGACTTCTCATCTCAGGCATATGAGATACAGTCAGTGTGGGAATGAGTCCTGGGGCCATGACAGCAAGAGGCCAGCCTCTAAGAGATGATCTGTACCTTGCTTTTCAGCCTTTAATAACTTGAGACATTGCTGCCAGCTACTTAACTAAGCTCTGCAACTGCTGTAATGAGAAAGTGATGACCTTTGGGCTTACAAAGTCCTGCATTCAAGTCCCCCGCGTCCAAATTTGCCACTTCCTGGATGTGTGGCCCAGGTCAGCCTACTTAATCTTGCTGATCTTCCAGTTTTTCATCAGGAACAAGGCTGATCATAATACTGCCTTGAAGGATTGCTGTGAGGACTAGCTAGAGGGAGTGTGTGATAGTCCCTTGCTCAATGTCTGGAATACAGTAGATATTAAACAAATGCTCTTTCCTTTCGCCCTTTCCCTCCTTTCTCACACAACAGGACAGTGGAGACAGGCACAGCCTGGCAGCTCAGCTCCTCTCACAAATCGTTCTCTCTGTTCTCACGAGATTAGCATTTCTAATAGGATCAGGAATTCTTTCTAATTCATTGATTATTAATCCTGAGGTTTGCAAATAATCTCTCCTGATTCGTGCAGAACCAAGAACTTAATGCTCTTTCAGGGTTTAAATTTATTTATTTTTATTTTGTTGTTATTCCCTGGAAAGGTCCAATGTTATCCCACCAGAAATTGTCTGGGTGGCTCTCCTGCTGGATAATTAAAGCTAATGGAGCCCAGGAGCTATGCAAAGTAGACACTAAAAGAGGATTGTTTAAAACAAGATGGGAACCGTCTGCTAATAGTGCCTTGTAGCCAGAGATGTCAGGACATCTCAGTAGAATTGTGGGAACAAATAAGGAAGAAGCAAGATACCTAAGAGAGCTAAGAGTGGTGGGGAGAAGAAGAAGAAAAACAGAGCAAGCAGGCAGACAGGCTAAATAGGGAGAGACCCCTCAATACAGAGATGGTCTAGAGGTGAAAAAACTGGGGAAAGCTGTTTCTGAAACCTTCATAGGGGACTTCGAAGGGAAAAATTTCCCAACATCCAGGCCTTTTATAATTCTGAATGACAGCCGTCCTCCCAGTAAATGTGTTTCTGTCATGATACGTGTGACAAGTGCATCTCTTATTCCAGGTCTGTCCTCACAGTGCGGCCTGCCGAACTGTGCCGTTTACATCTAACCGACATAGAAAACTTCTACCTTTCGGCAAATCCAACCAGCATTCAGGTTAAATGGCCACACTTTCATGATTGTTATTGTTATTCCCAGTCTGCATTACTACCGTAACAGTGGCACTGTCAGGCAATCCATCATTTGGGCCAAACGTGAGTTTGAGGAATTCCACAGAGAATCTTTTCATATTTGACCCAATAGGGTCTTCCGAGGAGTCTTCTGCACCATTGGGGTCAGGAAAGAGACATGAATTTTAAGGGTTTTACTACCAAATGTCATTTGCTTTATTATTATAATTATTATTATTATTACTATTTTTAAACAAGGTCTTGCTCTATCTCCCAGGCTGGAGTACAGTGGCTGGAACACAGCCCACTGCAGCCTTGACCTCCCAGAGGTGATCCTCCCACCTCTTGACCTCCCGAGTAGCTGGGACTACAGGCACACACCGCCACACCCAGCTAATTTTTTTGTTTGTTTGTTTGTTTGTTTTGTTTTGTTTTTAGAGATGAGGTTTTGCCGTGCTGCCCAGGCTGGTCTCAAACTCCTGAGCTCAAGCAGTCCTCCCACCTTGGCCTCTCAGAGTGCTGGGGTTACGGGTGTGAGCCACCGCACCTGTCCCTTTGCTATGTTTAGAAATTTTTAAAATAAAAAGCAGTTATACATGTTTATGGTAGAAATTTTTGAAAGTAAGAACTATCTAAATAAATATCACCCATTATCTCATTAACCAAGGATAATGCTATAAACATTACTGTTTTCTCTTTATTTATGTATTTATTTATTATTATTATTATTATTTTGAGCCAGAGTGTCACTCTGTCGCCAGGCTGGAGTGCCGTGGTGCAATCTCAGCTCACTGCAACCTCCGCCTCCCTAGTTCAAGCGATTCTGCTGCCTCAGCCTCCCGAGTAGCTGGGACTACAAGCACCCACCACCATGCCCAGCTAAATTTTCTTGTATTTTTTGTAGAGATAGGGTTTCACCATGTTGGCCAGGATGGTCTAATCTCCTGACCTCGTGATCTGCCCACCGCAGCCTCCCAAAGTGCTGGTATTACAGGCATGAGCCACCGCCCCCGGCCTCTTCTTTTTCTTTCAAAATTATGTTTACATTTTCCATATAAAAATGGCATAGAAAATGCAGAAAACATTTCTATTTCTATGGAAAAAGAAGAAAAAAAGTCCTTAATTATTCCACCTAACTACTATCAAAATATTGGTACATTTCTTCCTTAGGTTCTTTTTTGTCTCTGTGAATAGCATTCCTCCTTTAACATGGCAGCAACCAAACCGTATATATAAGTTAGTATTATGACACTTTTGCCTGACATCATCACAAGCTTTTTCAGGGTTACAAGTTTTCTTTTCAAAAATTTTCATTTCTACCAGCATTCTAATACTACACAGAGTAGTTATATTGTTGCTTACATTAAACTATTTCCCTAGAGTTAAGATTTAGTTTGTTTCCAGAATTTGTTATTAGAAATACCATTGTGTCAACAGTACTAGCCTAATAATTTTTTTTTTTTTTTTTTTTTTTTTTTTTTGAGATGGAGTTTCACTCTTGTTGCCCGCCTGGAGTGCAATGGCACAATCTTGGCTCACCGGAACCTCTGCCTCCCAGGTTCAAGTGATTCTCCTACCTCAGCCTCCCGAGTAGCTGGGATTACAGACATGTGCCACCATGCCTGGCTAATTTTGTATTTTTAGTACAGACGGGGTTTCTCCATGTTGATCAGGCTGGTCTCGAACTCCGGACATCAGGTGATCTGCTCGCCTTGGCCTACCAAAGTGCTAGGATTACAGGCGTGAGCCACTGCACCTGGCCAGCCACCACATTTCTAATAGAATCATTTAAATGCTGGTTTCCATGATCCACATTTATAGAAAAACAAAATCAAGAGAGCAACAAAAAGTTATTCACGAATTATAAAAATCATTGCTAACCCACTATATGTCTAGGCTATGGCAGCAAATAGCAAAGTTTATTAAGTTCCTTCTAATTGCTAAGACAAAGTTCCTCATAGAACACAAACTACTTCCATAGTGATATTCTAATAGCGTGAAGTCAAACCAACTTAAATGCTGTCAGACAGCATGACTGTCCTCTTCTGAACATGACATGGGTCAGATAGAGTTATTTTTAGATAAGAGATAAGTCAGCTTAACTACACTTCTATGTCTTTAAAAATAAAAGCCCATATAACTTCGGAGACCAAGACAGATTAAGGGAATGCTAAAATTTTCCATAGGTAAGTTTTTTTTTTTTTGCATGTAATTCCTGATTCCCACCATTGCTTTCAGCAGCCCGGTCCACAGACCTGAACAATGGTTAATGTTTAAAAAGGTACAGCGTGTTCTGCTTAACAACTCTGCTCATTTCCTCTTCCTGATGGTGCTGCTGTGATTGCAGGACTCAAGTAAGGGTTTTTTACTACATGAGAATACACGAGAAATGATGCTCGAGTCATAATAAATGTGAGATTAAGGTCACTTAAAGATAAGAAAGTTGCAGCCTTAAGGAAAAACTTGAGTTGGCTTGGACCTCTGCGGGGGCAGGTTTACTACAGTTTGTGGAAATAACCCACAGCTACCACTGAAATATGTGTAAGGATTTCAGACAGGAAATGAAGGAAATGCTGCATTAAACTAAAAGCACTTTGGGATTTAAATAAGCCGAATATAGATTCTCTGGTGAGAATGTGATCAGGGCACTGCTGGCACTGGCCCACCCTCTCATCTTCAGTAGTGGAAAGAATTACAGTCTGCCTATCAAGTCCAGAATACAAAGTGCTTTCAGTCCTCTGACTATCCTCTTTCCTCTTTTATTAATTCCATTTCTCATTAAAATCCCCTGTACAATGTTCCATGAGAATCAGCTCAAGGCAGCTACTGACATTTCCCATAAATGATACTCCCAATCTTCTTCCTACCAATGCAATTAGTTCTACTTCCTTCAAACTTCATTCAAAACTCAACTCATCTGAGCTACGCCTGATGACCTTACGGTCATTCCTTGTCACTGTAAACCCTCAGCAGTTATTGTTGACTGATTTGCTCACTATGACCGCGTGTTTACTTGTGCCTGGCATTAGGCTTGGTCCTGGGGCTACACTGATGAGTAAACCCCAGTCACTGCCCTCATGGAGGTCACAGTTCACATGAAAAAAAACATCCTAATAAACTGTGATAAGGGCAATGGTCAAGATAGGCATGCAGAAGTATGAGGACAAGATATTCTTCCTCTGGGGTGTCAGAAGGCTTCCTGAAAAAGCTGATGCCTGAGCTGGGTTTTCAAGTAGAGGAAGGTGAGGGAGATAGAGATGGTAGATAGTGTAATCCATGAAGAGTTGAGATGGCCCTGCGTGCCATGGTATGCTTGGGTGTATTCGTGACTTTCACTTCATGAGAAGTTCCCTGTATTTGGGTTCTTTTGCTACAATTGAATTATAAGCTCTTCCAGGAACCATATTTTCTACTTATTTTGCCTTCTTCCCCTTGGATCTGTTACAGTCCCCAGAGCGTTTTAAAGAGTTGTGTTTCACCATCCTGGGAAACACACTGCTGACTCACTGACCACCTCCAGGCCTCTCTGCCCACTGTGTGTTAACAAGACTGTGTGGCCATGGAAAGATATGTAAGGCTCTCAGCTGCAGGCCTTTTATCAGCTATCAGGATAGACCCAGGAAGACACGCAGGTCTGACTCAAAGCACACATGTACTGCCTAAGGGGAGAAACCACCCAAACCACTTACCCAGAAGTTCCACAAGCCTGTCACATGCCATCCTTTCACTATTTCATATTCTTAGCCTTTGGTATGGTGGTTTAAGTTTTACATTCAAAGAGCTCTGCACCAATATTTCTATTAAGATTTCATTGGATAATTTTTAAAAGTTCACTAAGCAAGTATGGAATGGATTTTCAACTCATCCCGCAGAAACATAAAGTAATCATTTTTAAAAATTAAGATCTTAAAATTGATGTGGTGGATACTTTTATTGATGTGGTCCCTGCCTCAAAAGTTGCCACTGCTGGGCAACTCACTGTCCTCTCTTGAGTCATGTGACTTTCTTTAGCGGTGGAAATACTTAGTGGACCTCATGAGCCTTAAAAGTTTTGTTTTGTTGAGTTCCTTTGCTTCACAATGAGAAGATCGGATCCAACTTGAGGTTGAGGGTGGGTGTGTGTGCTTTGTTTCTGGACTCATACTTGACTTTTAGGTAAATAGACCTCCACATTTCAAGGCTGCCAGATCTTTCATGGATGGTTAAATCCCAATCCCTCCCGCACTGCCTGGGGTCAGGGATGGAGGAGGGAGGAGAGGTAGAACAACAGGGTAAATTGAAAACAAACAAACAAACAAAAAGAGATAGAAAAAAAAATCACCAAGCCAGTTTCACAGGCTCTGTTGCTCCAAAGCCATCATTTCAAGGTTATGGCTTTAAAATTAGGGAAGCAGCTTTCACCTGAGCCCTCCTTAATGGAAACAGCTGGAATCTAGCCTGCCTTTGGAAAGAAGAGAGGACAATCCTGGAGCATGAAGCCAGCTGCGAAAAATTGGTCACTGAACACAAAGCTTTTAGAACTACCAAATAAAATACATGGGAACTTTGTTTCCAATGGCCCAACAGCAGGGCCTAAATCATATTTGAGTGTGAAAATGAAATTAATGGCCTGTTTAAATTCCCCAACTAGAGTTTCCAAATTCTGGTCACCGGTGTCCTGACAAGCAAACCCCACATGGAGGAGATGGTTAAGTAACAGCCACTTCCAAACCCAAGGCTGTACCACTGAGGAGGAAGAAAGACAAGCAATACTTCCTAATTTAGTTAAACTAAATAGTACCCATATCCAGTTACCATTTCAAACATATTAGAATAACTTTATGCAAATACTTTGGGAAAGCAAATAATATTCATGAATGACCTTAACTACAAGCCCCTGTGTCCTTATTAGTCTATCAGAGATATTAATATTAGTACTTAACTCAAAAGACAGTGAGGATATGTTTTCACATAAAAAAGACATGTAGGCTGGGTGAGGTGGCTTATGCCTGTAATCCCAGCACTTTGGGAGGTTGAGGTGGGCGGATCACAAGGTCAAGAGATTGAGACCATCCTGGCCAACATGGGGAAACCCCATCTCTACTAAAAATACAAAAATTAGCTGGGCGTGGTGGCGCACGCCTGTAATCCCAGCTACTCAAGAGGCTGAGGTAGGAGAATCACTTGAACTTGAGAGGCGGAGGTTGCAGTGACCCAAGATCACGCCATTGCACTCCAGCCTGGGCGACAAGAGCGAAACTCCATTTCAAAAAAAAAAAAAAAAAAGACATGTAATGTTTTAAAGTCCTTACATGGTAGGTACCTAAAGGTAATTTGCTTTCTCCTTTTATTCCACGATTCTGACTTCACGTTCTTATGATCTTGGCAGTTGGCTATAAAACCAACGTCTGGCTTTTCTTTGTTCATGTTTGTATTCCCAGCAGGGTCTTGAAAACTCATCAAGAACAGAAACCTTGTGTGATATGCTGTTGTTCCCACAGAGGGCTGGACATAGTAGGTGGACAGTAGGTGCTCGATGCATTTCTTTTTATGCCTGCAATGAACTGCTTCACTCTTTTCAGACATTTCTTCCCTCATAATTACACACAAAGGATGATAAGAAAACATAAAATGTTTTTCAATACTTCATGGCCTTTCCCCACATTTTAAGACAACCAGGCCAACAGGAAAGGAAAGAGAAGGGGGAAGGTATTTCTTAACATATTAGACCTAATTAAAGGACGATGCCTGAATTTCCCAACCAGGATAGCATTACCGGAGAGAGAACCCTCAAAATGTCTTTTTAAGTACAGTCCCAGCAAAATGGAAGTTTAAAGCAATTATCCATCCAAGAGTGTGTTTTACAGATAACCCCTTAGCTTTACTGAACACAGCTCTCTAATCTGTTGCAAAATACCAGCACTCTTGTGGCTGCCTCATTGATACCATCAATCATCAGGCAGAGAAAGTTTGAGGTGACTTGAACTTCCATAGATAGATTTCTATAGACAGATGTTGAAGTACATTCAAGATTACTCAGTTTTTCATTTCACAGATGAGCAAGCTGAAGCCAGAGAAGTAACATATGTTGGAGATGCAAAGATGAGTATGACATGGTCCTTGCACTCAGGGAGCATGCATTCTAAGAGGGAATGAGAGACAAGAAATATTCAGCTGTACAACAACACAGAGTGATGAATGTAAAGGATAGTGTGAGAGCCAAAATTCAGTTAAGGAGAGGGAGTCACTCACTTTGAGCCCTAAATTTAAAGGAACGCCAAAAACTCAGTAATCAAAGAATATTATAAAGATAAAGACAGTATCATTAGCATTACTAATTTTTTCTTTTGGCTCAGGCTCCAGTATGGCTCAGTAAGACACTATTGCCAATCCTGTCATTAATATTTTAATAATTCATTCACATGAAGTTTTGTATTTAAAATATTGCAGGCTGGGCACAGTGGCTCATGCCTGTAATCCCAGAACTTTGGGAGGCTGAGGCGAGTGGATCATCAGGTCAGGAGTTCGAGACCAGCCTGGCCAACATGGTGAAACCCCGTCTTCACTAAAATACAAAAATTAGCTTGGTGTGGTGGCGCATGCCTGTAATCCCAGCTGCTCAGGAGGCTGAGGCAGGAGAATCACTTAAACCTGGGAGGCAGAGGTTGCAGTGAGCTGAGATCGTGCCACTGTACTCCAGCCTGGGCGACAGAGCAAGACTCCATCTTGAAAAAATGTAAATAAATAAATAAATAAATAAAATACTGCATTAAAATAGCCTTTATCTTAGCTACTGAGTTTTTTGGTGCCACCTCCCCCTGCCTGCCTCTAAAATTTTGTACCCTAGGCAAGGGCCTCACTCTCCTCTCTGGGAGAATCTACCAGAGGCCAGGGTGGGGCTGGGAGGAAAAGGACAGGCTTTTAAGTGTATTCCATAAGAAGTGCAAGGTTTTTAATTCCAATTTCAAAAGGCTTACAGAGCAGCTCTGCCTTGATCTGTTTTAACATTTTGTATGACAGTTTGCTGTATTCCTTGTTTGGAAGAAAGAGATTTTCAGGTTTAAAAAATGTTTGAAAAGTTCTAACAATAATGAGAAACAATTAGATTTCAATACATAAGGCCCATCACATACATGGAGGTGTGAGCAGGTGATTTGGGGGAGAGAGTAAACAGGCAGGGTAGAAGGGTCTGCAGAGGCATTGCAGATGCTGCCTGTCCCACCAGAGGTGCCATGGGTTTCTTTGTTTTTTTGAGACGGAGTCTCACTCTGTTGCCCAGGCTGGAGTGCAGTGGCGTGATCTCGGTTCACTGCAACCTCCACTTCCTGGGTTCACGCCATTCTCCTGCCTCAGCCTCCCGAGTAGCTAAGACCACAGGTGCCCGCCACCACGACCGGTAAATATTTTTCTTTTTTTTTGTATTTTTAGTAGAGACGGGGTTTCATCGCATTAGCCAGGATGGTCTCAATCTCCTGAACTCGTGACCCACCTGCCTCGGCCTCCCAAAGTGCTGGGACTACAGGCATGAGCCACCGCGCCTGGCCCAGAGGTGCCACGGGTTTCAAAGGTCAGCTGTTTGCTTTCCTTTCAAGCTTCCTCTGTAGAGTCCTGTCAGCAAACTCATTCGACGGCATGTTTGGTCATTTTCCTAGACCAAATGGCTTGCATCCCCACTTTGTCTGTGGGAGAGGGGGACTAAAAGGATAATTTTTACAAACTGACTATCACAATAGAGTCTTCTTTTCTTAGACAAATGCTTAATATATGGGGAGAGTAGGCCGGGCGCTATGGCTCATGCCTGTAATCCCAGCACTTTGGGAGGCCAAGGCGGGCAGATCATGAGGTCAGGAGTTCGAGACCAGCCTGACCAATATGACGAAATCCGGTCTGTACTAAAAATACAAAAATTAGCCGGGTGTGGTGGCGGGGCCTGTAGTCCCAGCTACTCAGGAGGCTGAGGCAGGAGAATCGCTTGAACGGGGGAGGCGGAGGTTGCAGTGAGCTGAGATCGTGCCACTGCACTCCCGCCTGGGTGACAGAGAAAGATTCCATCTCTCTCTCTCTCTATATATATATATACACATACACACACACACACACACACACACACAGAGAGAAAGAGAGAGAGAGAGAGAGAGAGAGAGAGAGAGAGAGAGAGAACAGAACCAGAAAAGAAAATATCCGAGAAATGATTCATAAAATTGAATTAATCCAGCCAGACATTTTTGGGGGTTGTCACGCTGCCCAGCTCCAGAGAGAGACTTCTCATTGTGGTCTGCGTGTAAATGGTGTTCCACCTGGAGTCATGCGGTGCACAACCAGCTGACTGTATGGGGCAGCAACAGTTCATAACAGTCCTCTAAATATCCACCAGGGAATGGCGGCTTGTGTTTACATTTGGCCAATTCACAAACTCTAATTCAAACAATTAAGATTGCTTGGTTTTAATGAGATGGCTTCTCAGATTCCAGAAATTTTCTCTAGCCAGATCATTCAATAATTTTCTGAAGAGGAGAGATTTTCATTCTCTTGAATCCCTGCAATTATTAAAGAAAAAGGAGATGTGTGTGTTTGTGTGTGTGCGTACTGACAAATGATCAAGATGACAGGGAAATTTGCGAAGATGCTGAAAATAAAGGCTACTAAGAAAGATTTCAAGATCAGGCTGGGCGTGGTGGCTCATGCCTGTAATCCCAGCAATTTGGGAAGCCAAGGCGGGCGGATCACCTGAGGTCAGGAGTTTGAGACCAATCTGGCCAACATGGTGAAACACTCTATCTACTAAAAATAAAAAAAAATTAGCCGGGCATGATGGTAGGTGCCTGTAATCCCAGCTACTCAGGAGGCTGAGGCAGGAGAATCGCATGAACCCAGCAAGTGGAGGTTGCCATAAGCCGAGATCGTGCCAGTGTACTCCAGCCTGGGTGACAGAGTAAGACTCCATCTCCAAAAAAAAAAGAAAAAAGAAAAAGAAACATTTCAAGATCAGATTCAAACTTTTCAAACTTAATATGCTTTGTTTGGATTATATACCAAAAAACAAAAAAACAAAAAACTGGTATGGCCATGTACTGGGGAGTCAAAATTTGACTCTTATACACTGCCAGCAAGAGGTAATATGGTATTTCTGAAAGGTTATTTAGGATGTGTGCATTTAAAGTCTAAACTGCATGTATATAAAAAAATTAAAAGTAGGCTGAATGACTATGTGTAAACTGACTCCAGGCCGGGTGTGGTGGCTCACGCCTGTGATTCCATCACTTGGGGAGGCCGAGGTAGGCGGTTCACTTGAGGTCAGCAGTTCGAGACCAGCCTGGCCAACATGGTGAAACCCCGTCTCTACTAAACATACAAAAATTAGCTGGGTGTGGTGGCAATGCCTGTGGTGTCAGCTACACAGCGGGCTGAGGTAGGAGGATCACCAGAGCCCTGAAGGCAGAGGTTGCAGTGAGCTGAGATTGTGCCACTGCACTCCAGCCTGGGCGACAGACACTGTCTCAAATAAAATAAAATAAAAAATAAAATAAAATAAAATGACTCCAACAAAAAATACATATTAATACAGGAAAAAGAAGGGAGAGAAGGAGGTCAGGGCTGTAGAGTTGCATTATGGAGTTTGTTAACATATCTATGGTATTAAAACCAAGAGACTGGAGGAGATAACTGAAAGACTGAGTGTAAACAGTGAAGTGTTCAAACCTGGCCGCCTGGAGCACTCTAGAGTTAAGACCATGCAGATGAGGAGGAGCCAGCAAGTGATGCTGAGAAAGAAAGTGAAGGAAAAGGACAATCCCCAGCTTGTAGTGTTCTGCAGCTCGGTGAAACAAATCTTCCAAGGAAGAGGGTTGATGATCTGTGTCACCTGCTGTTGATTGGTTATGTAAGACAAGATTGAAAGTTGTCCATTAGCTACAGCAGTGGGGAGAACATTGGTGACCTTGACAAAAAAGGTTCTGGTGGAGTGTGCAGGTGAAAGTCTGATTGGAAGTAGGCCGGGCACGGTGGCCCACGCCTGTAATCCCAGCACTTTGGGAGGCTGAGGCAGGCGGATCATATGGTCAGGAGATCGAGACCATCCTGGCTAACCCGGTGAAACCCTGTCTCTACTAAAAATACAAAAAATTAGCGAGGCGTGGTGGCGGGCACCTGTAATCCCAGCTACTCAGGAGGCTGAGGCAGGAGAATTCAGTGAACCCAGGAGGCGGCTTGCAGTGAGCCGAGATTGTGCCATTGCACTCCAGCCCGGGCGAGAGTGCCAGACTCCATCTCAGAAAAAAAAGAAAAGAAAAAAGAAAAGAAAAGAAAATCTGATTGGAGTGAGTTTAATAAAGAATGTGTGGAACTGGAAGCAATGAATGAAAACAGCACTTTCTAGGGGTTTTTCTGCAAAGAAAAGTGAATCTGTAGTTGAAAATGGAAATGGGGCCTAGAGAAGGGTTTTGTCTGTTCGGGTTTTGTTTTGGTGTCTTGCTGAGTTGCCCAGGCTAGTCTCAAATCCCTGTAGTCATATGATCTTTCTGCCTCAGCCTCCCAAGCAGCTGGGACTATAGGTGACAGCCATTAAGCCAAGCTTGTCTATTTGTAGATGGGAAAAATGAAAGCTGTATGCTGATGACAATGAATCGCAGAAGAAAAAGAAGAAAAAAAATTGATGGTGCAAGAAAGAGAAATTTGCCAAAATAAAATAAAATTAAAAAGAGACTTGCTGGAGCTACACCCTTAGGTAGGCAAAGGGGGCTGGGATCCAGTGCTCAAAGTGAAGCCAGTTCTTCCATGTCAAGAGAAGGGGAGGCAAGGCTTAGGGCCACAGATACTGGAAGGTGGGTAGAAAGATGGGTGGGGATTTCGGAAACTTCCAGTGGCATCTATTTTCTCACCAAAATAGGAAGCAATGCCATCAGCAGAGAGTGGCAGTCTGAAAGTGTAAAAGAATGAGCCCACTAGGGAAATGGTATATGATTATTAGGACATATGAAATAGATGAACAGGTATAATTTTTTTTTTTTTTTGAGATGGAATCTGGCTCTGTTGCCCAGGCTGGAGTGCCCAGCAGCGTGATCTCAGCTCACTGCAACCTCCGCCTCCTGGGTTCAAGCAATTCTTCTGCCTCAGCCTCCTGAGTAGCCAGGATTACAGGTGCACACCACCACACTTGGCTAATTTTTGTATTTTTAGTAAAGGCAGAGTTTTGCCACGTGGGCCAGGCTGGTCTCAAACTCCTGACCTCAAGTGATCAGCCTACTCAGCTTCCCAAAGTGAGCCACCACGCCTGGCCAGAACAGGTATAATTTAAGGGCAAGGAAATTAGGAAAGAAAGAAAACTTAAATATGCATAAACTTTCACTTGGCAACACCACTTCTGGGAATTTTTCTTAAGGAAATGATTAAGGAACTGCACCTGAATGTTCACTGGCTGGACCATGTGTAAGAGCAGGCAGTTAGAAACAAATCTAAGGCCGGGCGCGGTGGCTCAAGCCTGTAATCCCAGCACTTTGGGAGGCCGAGACGGGCGGATCACGAGGTCGGGAGATCGAGACCATCCTGGCTAACATGGTGAAACCCCGTCTCTACTAAAAAATACAAAAAACTAGCCGGGCGAGGTGGCGGGCGCCTGTAGTCCCAGCTACTCGGGAGGCTGAGGCAGGAGAATGGCGTAAACCCGGGACGCGGAGCTTGCAGTGAGCTGAGATCCGGCCACTGCACTCCAGCCTGGGCGGCAGAGCGAGACTCCGTCTCAAAAAAAAAAAAAAAAAAAAAAAAAGAAAGAAATCTAAGAGACTCACAATAGCAGATTGGTTATACTTAACCAATTTCCTAATCGGTGCAGCCTTTCCAATGTATTTGGCATGTATGTTGATATTGGAAGCTATTAATCATACATTTAGAAGGAAAAAAAGTCCCCATGTTTTGTAAAAACTTTTACCTATATGTTTATCTCTATCGATTAATATGCATCTATGTGTTTAAAATTGGTAATCCTGGCTGGGCGCGGTGGCTCACGCCTATAATCCCAGCACTTTGGGAGACCGAGGCGGGCGGATCACGAGGTCAGGAGATGAAGACCACCCTGGCGAACATGGTGAAACCCCGTCTCTACTAAAAATTAAAAAAAAAAAAAAAAAAATTAGCCGGGCGTTGTGGCAGGTGCCTGTAGTCCCAGCTACTCGGGAGGCAGAGGCAGGAGAATGGCGTGAACTCGGGAGGCGGAGCTTGCTGTGAGCCGAGATGGCGCCACTGCACTCCAGCCTGGGCGACAGTGTGAGACTCTGTCTCAAAATAAATAAATAAATAAATAAATAAATAAATAAATAAATAAATAAATAAAATTGATAATCCTTGGGATAGATTATGGACTACCCATTCTTTTTGTTGACTGTATTTTATAATTTTTCTATAATAAGCAGAATGAGAAATTTGCAATGAAAAAACACCGCTAAAAACCTGTCCACAATTTTATGCTGTGTGTACTGCCTCAGCCTGTTCTGAGCTTCCTAAAAGCTAAAGCAAACCCTGGTAATGCCATGGGAAAGCTCCCATCACCATCAGCCCCACCATTACCACTAAAACCACTCCAACTAAAAATAATGTGATATTTGATATGGGTGATAATTTATTTTAAACTACTTTAATGTAAGTAGTTTGTGTGTGTAGGCATTAGCTCTAATCAACAACTCAAGGAATAATTAGCACATGAAGCAACCGAATTTAAATCAACTTTTTACAGTTGGTTACTTAGCATATGGAGTATGCACCACACTTACATAAAGCAACACTTGAGGGTAGTTGGTTAGCATAAAGAAATGTCAGAAATGGGACGGGCGCGGTGGTTCACGCCTGTAATCCCAGCATTTTGGGAGGCCGAGGCAGACGGATCACCTGCGATCAGGAGTTCGAGACCAGCCTGGCCAACATGGCAGAACCCCGTCTCTACTAAAAGTACAAAAATTAGCCGGGCATGCTGGCGGGCGCCTGTTGTCCCAGCTACTCAGGAGCCTGAGGCAGGAGAAATTTGAACCTGAGAGGCGGAGGTTGCAGTGAGCCGAGATCACACCATTGCATTCCATCCTGGATGACAAGAGTGAGACTCTGTCTCAAGAAAGAAAGAGAGAAAGAGAGAGAGAGAGAGAGAGACAGGGAGGAAGGGAGGAAGGGAGGAAGGAACGAAAGAAAGATGAGAAACAATTTTTTGATGGGTGAAGTTGTGGGCTAGCAGTGATGAGACAGAACCCACTGCGCTTGCATGGGAAGGTTATGAGTTGGGCGAGTCCAGCAACACACACCCATTCAGGTCTAGATTCTCTTAGCCCTGGGTCCCTCCACTCCAAAGAGGATCCTCTTGCTTGATCCAACTCCAGTGTCACCGACACAATCCCGCTGGATGTCCACAGGTCCGCTTGTGACTGTGCCTTTGCTGTAAGATACTGGTTGGCATACACAGCAGCACAGAGAGAGAGGTCCAGAGAAATAATGAGCGCTGGTACCTGCCTTCCCGCTGA
Source organism: Macaca nemestrina (assembly GCF_043159975.1). Taxonomy (NCBI): domain Eukaryota; kingdom Metazoa; phylum Chordata; class Mammalia; order Primates; family Cercopithecidae; genus Macaca; species Macaca nemestrina. The sequence continues at coordinate 43,835,907 of NC_092134.1, read as the reverse complement.
CATGTGTTCATAGGTTTGCCCTATTTGTGCTGAGACTTGCTTGGATTGTAACACACCAACTGGTTTGGATCAAATAACACCTACTGGCCTGATAGAGGAAACTACTGAAATTTACCAGAAAGAACCTTACAACTGTCTTTTGGCCAGATTGGTTTAGGCCATTTGCTATAAATAAACCCAATACTGGCCAGGCGCGGTGGCTCATGCCTGTAATCTCAGCACTTTGGGAGGCCGAGGTGGGCAGATCACTTGAGGTCAGGAGATCGAGACCAGCCCGGCCAACATGGTGAAACCCTGTCTCTACTGAAAATACAAAACAATTAGCTGGGTGTTGTGGCACGTGCCTGTAGTCCCTGCTACTTGGGAGGCTGAGGCAGGAGAATCTTGAACCTGGGAGGCAGAGGTTGCAGTAAGCCTAGATCGTACCACTGCATTCCAGCTTGGGCAACAGAGCGAGACTCTATCTCGAAAAAAAAAAAAAATATATATATATATATATATATATATATATAAAAAATAATAGTAATACTATTCTTCGATACATATGATGGACATTGTCTCAGTACTATATGAAGTGGTTGTGAAATCTTATTTTGAGAATGTTGCTACTTCGATCGCTTTGTTGTATATAACTGAAGTTTAAAAAGTGTCCTGCCTCTGACATAGCTTTAAGACCACCCTGAGCCATCCCTCTTTTAATCAGATCCCTGCCTGAGCAGCTGCTGCATAGAGATTCGGAATATTCTGGATAAGGCCATCTGCCTGGTTTCCACAATGTGCCACTTCCTTTGAAATGGCTTCTCCAGAATTTGAATTTCTAGCCCCGAGTTGGCATTTCTCTGATCCATTTGCAATTTATGTACTCTTAATGTTTGGATTACAGTGGATAACTTCGGAGGTTAAAAAAAATTCATGCAAATGGATACCTGAGTAAGCATTAGAAACATGACCTAGAGGCCAGGCGCGGTGGCTCACGCCTGTAATCCTAGCACTTTGGGAGGCCGAGGCGGGCAGATCACGAGGTCAAGAGATCGAGACCATCCTGGCCAACATGGTGAAACCCCATCTCTACTAAAAATACAAAAATTAGCTGGGCATGGTGGGGTGCATCTGTAGTCCCAGCTACTTGGGAGGCTGAGGCAGGAGAATCACTTGAACCCGGGAGGTGGAGGTTGCAGTGAGCTGAGATCATGCCACTACACGCCAGCCTGGCAACAGAGTGAGACTCTGTCTCAAAAAAAAAAAAAAGAAGAAAAAGAAAAAAGAAACATGACCTAGAGTAATCTTATGGTTTGATACTGCATAAACATGTTTCATAATCTGTTTAATAGCAAATTTGATACTTCCTGAATGTGTCTGTCATTAGCACACCCTTTTCTGTTAGAAGAGAGAAAAAACTTTTTTCTTCCCGTTCATAATTGAGGAAATTATTAAACTGAGAAAACTGTTGCCCTCAGTTATATACTGTTTTTCACTTTTCTTTTCACCTGTCTTCTTTTTTTCATCTTCTCATGCAGAGATGGAGCAAAGCAACCCTCATATTCCAAATGGTGGTGTTTAACCTCAAGTTTATTTTAAATATACCTGCCTGACTCTGACCAGAGATAAAAGTGAACATCACAAATAATGGGACAAATTGACATTATGTGTCTTCTGATATGATGCTGTGAGAGGAACACAGCACCATAAGGTGGTATCTGTGATATATCCCTGGCCAACCATAAGGAAACAATTACACAAACCCAAACTAAGAATCCTGCAAAATAACTGGCATAAAATCTTCAAAAATATTGAGATCATGAAAGATAAGGAAAGACAGAAGAATTCTTCTAGGTTGAAGAAGACTGAAGAAGCATCAAAAGTAAATGGATCGCATGATCATGGGTTGGATTCAAAAACAGGAGGAAAAAATTGTCCATACATGTTGGAACAATAGGTTAATTAGAATGGGATGAGTGGATGAGATGGTGTACTAGATGGTGATACTGTGGAAATGCCAACTTCCTGCTCTTGACAACTGTGGCTGTGTAAGAGAATGGCCTTGTCTTTTTTTTTTTTTTTTTTTTTTTGAGACAGAGTCTCACTCTGTTGCCCAGGCTGGAGTGCAGTGGCAAGGTCTCGGCTCACTGCAAGCTCCACCTCCTAGTTTCACGCCATTCTCCTGCCTCAGCCTCTCGAGTAGCTAGGACTACAGGCGCCCACCACCACGCCCAGCTAATTTATTTATTTATTTATTTATTTATTTGTATTTTTAGTAGAGACGGGGTTTCACCGTGTTTGCCAGGATGGTCTCAATCTCCTGACCTCGTGATCCGCCAGCCTCGGCCTCCCAAAGTGTTGGGATTACAGGTGTGAGCCACCGCGCCCGGCCTTTGACCTTGTCTTTTAGGAAATTCACACTGACATTCCTAGTGGGACTGGAGTATCATGTCTCTAACTTTCAGTTGTTTCAGAAAATAGATAAGATAGATAGCTAACAATAAAGCAGCAAAATGTTAACAACTGGGGAACCTGGGTAAAAGGTATATGGTAATTCCCTGTGTTATTATTTCATCTTTTCTGTAAATTTGAAATTTTTTTCAAAATAAAAAGCTAAAATAAGAACTATTGAAGTGCATCAGGAAGCAATTGTCATTAGGTTGTTTACCATTACCATTAAAATGAATATGCTATCTCCATAAAACAAATTGCAAAGACAGTATACCTATAGATAGGTATACACATACATATTATAAGATATAAACAAATATATATATATATATCGAGAGAGAGAGAGAGAGAGAGACAGACAGAATCTTGCTTTGTAACCCAGTCTAGAGTGCAGTGCTGCAATCATAGGTCACTGTAGCCTCGAACTCCTGGGCTCAAGCAATCCTCCTGCCTCAACCTCCCAAGTAGCTGGGACTACAGGTGCGTTCCCCCATGCCTGACTAATTAAAAACAAATTTTTTAAGAGAGAGGGTTTCACTATGCTGCCCAGGCTGGTCATGCTGGTCATAAACTCCTGGCCTCAAGTGATTCTCCTGCTTCAGCCTCCCAAAGCACTAGGATTATAAAAAGGACCCACTATGCCTGGCCTATTTATTTATATCTTATCTATGCATATGTATATAATTCATCTGGGATCCTACAGACTCGCTGAATTCGAACCTGGGTGAGCTCCCAGAAGCTCCAGAGATTATTGTGGTACATAGCCAGCATAGCAAACCAACCTTGAATCAAGTGCTCCCAGTTCCAGGAGCTCTGGGGTAGGCCTGGGAAGGAGGAAATTCTGCTTCCTGTCCTTGTTTTTCTCTCACATTTCGAGTCCTGCGCCCACTATCTTTTCTGTCTTGCTATTTCACACATGAAGGTGTAAATACCTGATAATAACTTAGTGTAGCTTCCCAAACTGTGCTCCTCAACAGTAATGTGTTCCCAGAAAACATATGAATACAGAAGCAGACAACCCATCTGGTTCTCGGGTTAAATACGTCTGCATAATTCTTCACTCTGTAGTTCCTTCCTGGAAATGTGTAATATGTATTAGGTTTTATAAATGGCTCTAAAGTAGCCTACTTCATCTTGTTTGATTCCATACTTTGCAAACACGTTTGGCGTGGGAACACTCACCCAGCCCACCTTAACACCTGTCACATAACACCCAGGGACACTTGTGTTCTCCAGGTTTACGTCCTCCAGGAAGCTGCATGAACCACTTAGGATGCCGAAGCGAAACACCTAAAGGTAAGCAGGCTCAGGCATGACTCAGTCACCTGGCTCAAGTCATCTGTTGTTCTCACAGCTCTGCCTTCTTGTGTGTGTGTCAGCTTTATCCTCAGAGTGATTTCCCTCGTGAAATTTCAAGATGCTGTGAGCAGCATGCAACTGGATCTAAGGCTTCTCCCTTCATAGCGAGGGAAAGAATGTATTTGTATTTTGTTCACTCTGATTGTACTACCCCTGATTCAATTACTGGATCAAGGAAAATAGGATTGTTATGTTGATTTGGACCCATCCGGGCTCATCCTGATGGCTTCCAGGGTCCCATTCACACATAGTGGCTACACAATGGATGTCGAGGAGGAAATCAGCACATCCTCCATCTGAACATCCTCTACAATGTGGAATGGAAGCCAGCAGGGCATTGCACCATTCTTTACCCTGGTTACCTGTCCTGGAGCAAGGAAGGGGCCCTCTAAGTATAGTCCTCTCCTGAGGTGGAATGGGGAGGGCAGGGCCGAAGGCACAGACAGGGCACTGAGGAAATGATAAGAATACCAGTGTATTGGCAGGGCAAGGTGGCTCACGCCCGTAATCCCAGCACTTTGAGAGGCCAAGGTGGGAGGATCACGAGGTCAGGAGATCGAGACCATCTGGCTAACATGGTGAAACCCCATCTGTACTAAAAACACAAAAAATTAGCCGGGCGTGGTGGCACGCACCTGTAGTCCCAGCTACTCGGGAGGCTGAGGCAGGACTATCACTTGAATCAGGGAGGCAGAGGTTGCAGTGAGCCGAGATGGCGCCACTGCACTCCAGCCTGGGCGACAAACCAAGACTCCAACTCAAAAAAAAAAAAAAAAAAAAAAAGAAAGAAAAAGAAAAAAGAAAAGAAAAGAAAAAAACCCAGTGTATTGACTTGCATTTTTCATTTTTTTTTTTTAATATTCCCATCCTTTCCCATGATTAGATTTTTCTTTTTCTTCTTCTTTAGACTCACCCAGACTTCCTGTGAGCCTGGCTCCGGAGCACACTGGTTACTGTTCACCTACATTCAGGACAGCTCTGAAAAAAATATTGAACAAAGATTGCTTGCCAGTTCCCTCACCGGAGGTTGAATTCCAAAGGTTATTTTCTTTAAGCCTTAATCTCAATCTTTTGAAGTCAAATCCTTCCCAAGATGGGTCCTCACAAAGTCCTAAGAACTGAACAATGTGTCATTATGACACTTGCAGTAATTTGCAAATAGCATTAGGGAATTCAAGTATTTGTAAGTCACTTCGCCTGGGTCAGCCATGCCGTAATCAAGAAAACTACAGTTCTAGGTTAAGGTTGGAGCATTAGGTTGACCTAATGCAAACAATGAACAATACGAGTAAAACTTTCTCTTTTTTCCTGAGAAATAGTTAATGTCACAAGTACAGTGCTTTCATGTGACTACCACTAGTGTGGAAAGTGGGCCATCATTCATTTATCACCCTAAGGAGATGAGAGATTCTAGTGCTCAGAGCTACTCACCTGGGGAAGCCTTGGAAGTGGCTGGTGCCTGTTCCACAGCAGGTGTCCAGTTAAGTGTTATCTCTCTTCTTCCTTCTCTTTTTTGTTTCTCCCTTCCCTCCCGTCCCCCAAAACACTGCCCCAGAGGAAAAGATCCCCAAGTTACTGAAACTAGTGTAATGAGTTATTCCCACAGCTATTCTCCTATTGTTCTTCTTGAAATCGTCAGCCCTGTGATTAGCTTACTGCCTAATTCGTTTAATTAATTACTATATGACAAGATGTGTTATCACAAATACACACACGCACACACACACATCTTTTAAAAATTTTTTTTTAGGTTCAGGGGGACATGTGAAGGTTTGTTACATAGGTAAACCCGTGTCACAGGGGTTTGTTGGACAGAGTTTTGTCACCCAGGTATTAAGCCCAGTACCCAATAGTTACCTTTTCTGCTCCTCTCCCTCCTCCCACCCTCCACCCTCAAGTAGACCCCAGTGTCTGTTGTTTCCTTCTTTGTGTTCATAAGTTCTTATCATTTAACTCCAACTTATAAGTCAGAACATGTGGCATTTGGTTTTCTGTTCCTGCATTAGTTTGCTGAGAATAATGGCCTCCAGTTTCATCCACGTTTCCGCAAAAGACATGATCTCATTCTTTTATATGGTTGCATAGTATTCCACGGACATACTTTTTTTTTTTTTTGAAACAGGTTCTCACTCTTTCACCCAGGCTGGAGTGCAGTGGCATGATCTTGGCTCACTGCAACCTTCGCCTCCCAGATTCAAGCAATTCTCATGCCTCAGCCTCCTCCCAGATACCTGGCTAATTTTCGTATTTTTAGTAGAGACAGGGTTTCACCATGTTGGCCAGGCTGGTCTGGAACTCCTGACCTCAAGTGAACCACCTGCCTCCGCTTCCCAGTGCTGGGGTTACAGGCGCGAGCCATCCTCACCTGGCCGACATACACGTTTTTTTTTTTTTTTTTTTTTTCTGAGATGAAGTCTTGCTCTGTCACCCAGGCTGGAATGCAGTGTGTCTATCTCGGCTCACTGCAACCTCCACCTCCCAGGTTCAAGCAATCCTCTTGCCTCAGCCTCCTGAGTAGCTGGGATTACAGATGCCCGCCACCACACCTGGCTAATTTTTGTATTTTTAGTAGAGATAGGGTTTCACCATGTTGGCCAGCCTGGGTTCTAACTCCTGACCTCAAGTGTCTGCTCGCCTCAGCCTCCCAAAGTGCTGAGATTATAGGTGTGGGCCACCATGCCCAGCCCTGACACGCGTACATTTTTAACTTGAGATTTTCAGTGCCTCAATTCGAAAAGTGATGAGAGCTGAGAATCTCGGTTCCTCTCTTCAGTGTCCAATGCTTGGTACTCTCTGAAATCAACCCTCAAAGTAAACTGAGTTTGAAATTTTTTATGGTCACTTTGGGGTATAAGTGACCCCTTAAAGCCTACCTCTAGCTAAATATCTGCCTCAGAGAAGAGTCAGAGCCTGATATTTCTGAGAGTTTTTTGAGGCTCAAAATTCCTCAAACCTTCTTAGACTTTTGAGACGCCTCTGATCCTAGAATTACTTCTGTATGTTCCATTTCGGCAGATGTAAATCATCAGCAGATGATCTAAATGTTCTAATTACCATTCTAAGCTACCAGTTCCCAGCCAAACAGCCATCTATCCTCTTTTAAAACATCTCCAGGAATGAGCTACACTCTGTCTCTAAAAGAGGCTCATTTTGCTTTCAGACAGTACTCATTGTTTGAAAGTCTTCATTGTGTCTGATTAAAATTGACTTTTTAGTTGTCTCTACCCCTCCTTTGCCTTTTGGAGTAAAATAAAAAATGTCGGCCGGGCGCGGTGGCTTACACTTGTAATCCCAGCACTTTGGGAGGCCGAGGTGGGCAGATCACCTGAGGTCCGGAGTTCGAGAACAGCCTGACCAAAATGGAGAAACCCCATCTCTACTAAAAACACAAAATTAGCTCTGCGTGGTGGCGCATGCCTACAATCCCAGCGGCTTGGGAGGCTGAGGTAGGAGAATCGCTTGAACCTGGGTGGTGGAAGTTGTGGTGAGCCAAGATCGCGCCATTGCACACCAGCCTGGACAACAAGAGTGAAACTCCATCTTTAAAAAAAAAAAAAAAAGTCCAGAGTTTCAACATGGCAGCCTTTCAAATACCTAGGTCAGCAGCTGTTTCCTACAGAGCCTTCTGATAGCTGAGCAGGTGGGTCTGCTGTGTCCACCATTCCAAGCTGAGGGATGCAACTTACTTCCTTATGCCTAAGTAGCCATGTTCTGTGTGCTTCCACCCTCCTGGTCCATTTATGGGCTCATGTGTAACCTATGAGGAAGCCCAGCACAAGTGTTTGTCTTACTAAGGACAGTTCATCAATGAGATTCTTTCTCTTAGCCCTTTTGTCTGGAAACATGGGAAAAGGTCAACTAGATAGTAACATGAACAAAGCAGAGACACAAAACGAAAAATAGCCAAGTCACATTAATGTTAATGATGGAGCACTACAATAGGAGTCCTGTAGCTGGAGGTACAGTATAGTAACAAGCTTACCTATAATTTCAATAGGCTCTATCAATAATTTTGAATGATTTCCTACTACAGCTCTAGGCTCAATTAGACCCAGCTGCAACATGACTCATCTTCCTTCTAACTAACTTGACTGTGAGCTCTTCCTGGGTTGCCACAATCGATGTCTTGCCTTTATTTTCACGTATATCCTTCTAAAAATTCCTGCATTACCTAAAATAAACCAAGTGAGTCCCTAATCCAGGAACCCACAAGAAACTTACTAATAGTTCTTACATTCTCTACATGTTCTCTTCTCCAGGTAAAGATCTCCAAACTTTCAAACCACTTCTTCACCTTGTCTACCTCCTACTCTCTCCCACCGCCCCTCTCTAAGTTTCCTACATCCTCTCCCTTGGTAATCGGCATCACCAGTGAAGTAGATCAGTGGCAACCCACGGTGAGCACTGTGCTCTGCCTCCTCCAGCATAGGTAGAACGCCTTTATGATAGCAAACATAGAATGTTTACCATCAAATGGATACATTTCCACATGTTTTGAATGATCAAACATTTCTCTACCTGATCAACCCCATGGAACCCAAGGATTGTCAGAACCAAACTTGCAAAGAATAAACTAACATAGTTAAAAAAAAAAATGAACTAACATGGTTAACAAAAATGAACTAACATGGTTAAAAAAAAAAACTAACATGGTTAAAAAAATGAACTAACATGGTTAAAAAAATGAACCAACATGGTTAAAAAAATGAACCAACATGGTTGATGGAAGGAAATGCTCTTGGAGGAAATATGAAAATATGATATAGTCCTCTATTGATCTCCTGACTAGCCTTCTTCATGGAATGAGATAATAACAAATACGGGCTCTCATTTCAAGTTACTCAGGTAGTGGTGGGAAAGGAAGTAAAAGAAAATCCTGGCCGGGCGCAGTGGCTCATGCCTGTAATCCCACCACTTTGGGAGGCAGAGGCAGGTGGGTCTCCTGAGGTCAAGAGTTTAAGACCAGCCTGGCCAACATGGTGAAAACCTGTCTCTACTAAAAATACAAAAATTAGCTGGGCATGGTGGCGTACACCTGTAATCCTAAACTCCAGATAGTATGTTTAAATTTAATATCCGAAAAAAAGTAAATGTTCTTTTGGGTAGTTTTTGGCTGCAAGTAATAAAAAAAAATAGTTGCTTAAGCCATAAGGATATTACTTAATGAGGTATCTAAACATGAGTGCAGGGCCAGGGGCAGTGGCTCACACCTGTAATCCCACACTTTGGGAGACTGAGGTGGGAGGATGACTTGAGTCCAGGAGTTTGAGACCAGCATGGGTAACATGGTGAGACCCTGTCTCTACAAAAAATTTAAAAAATTAGCCAGGCATGGTGTCATGCATCAGTAGTCCCAGATAATTGGGAGGCTGAGATGAGAGGATTCCTTGATTGAGCCCAATAATTGAGGGTGTAGTGAGATATGATTGTGCACTGCACTCCAGCCTAGGTGACAGAGTGAGATCCTATCCCTTAAAAAAAAAAAAAAAAAGAAAAAAAAAGGTCAAGTTTTGAGTGGGTTTTTGTTGTTGTTGTTGTTATTGTTGTTGTTGTTTTCTTCACTGGAGGTTAGAATTCTGCTTGGCATTTTCACATAACTATGTTCAAGACTGAAAGTCCTGGAAATCCTGAGGCACCAGCAGACTTCCCCCCACATCTCATTAGAGAAGGCAGAGGCACATGGCCAAGCTGAGTTGCAAGGAAGGCAGGGAAGTGAGTGTCTGGCAAAGGGAAGTAGGATTGTCATGACTAGGCAAAGTGTCTGTTTCAATGTGTTTAGAATCTTTAAAAATAGAGTTTCATTTTATTACAAAAGTTAGTACATACTTTTTGGAGAAAGTTTGGAAAATAGAAGCAAAAGATTCCCTCATGCTGCTATTCAAAGACTTCTCGATACACATTTTGAACACTGTTCTAATCATATTGCACAAAGAGCGTGATCGTTTCTTCTTTTCCACTTGATAGATGATTAACTTAAGGCTCTATGGTTTTGGAAATATGTTTATCATTTTGAAATAAAACGTAAACTAAAGGAGGCAGCATAGAGCAGTGGTAAGAGGACTGCCTTGAGAATAAAGAGATAGTGCTTGTAATCTGTGTTCTAGCACCAATCCATCACTGTATTTCCACTTCCTCAAAATAAATATGTTTTCTTAGGCCTCCCATTCCCAGGTCTGCAAGAGCATGAGAGCTGTGGCTTTGAGACACACAAGTTACTCTGTTCAGATAGTGGTTCAACAAAGCAGGTCAGGGCCATGTAGATGAGCAGAACAGGTAAACTGGAAGTTATCGCCATGGGAAACTATATGCCCAATATGTAGTAATATAATATATAACACGTGATATATAAGATAATACCAGGTCTTCCAATTTTTCAACAGAAACCAGAAATCTAGGCCGGGCATGGTGGCCCTCACCTGTAATCCCAGCACTTTGGGAAGTGGACATGGTTGGATCACCTGAGGTCAGGAGTTCAAGACCAGCCTAGCCAACATGCCAAAACCTCTTCTCTACTAAAGAATACAAAAATTAGCAGGGCATGGTGGTGGGCACCTGTGGTCCCAGCTACTGGAGAGGTTGAGGCAGGAAGAATTGCTTGAACCCGGGAGGCAGAGGTTGCAGTGAGCAGAGATCATGCCACTGCACTCCATCCTGGGTGACAGAGAGAGACTCCGTCTCAATTAAAAAAAAAAAAAAAGGAACCAGAAATCTAGATTTTTCACTTGATATTGATTTTTCTTTTTTGGGGGTGTGTGTGGGGGGGGGTGGGTGGATGGAGTCTCATTCTATTGCCCAGGCTGGAGTACAGTGGCACGATCTTGGCTCGCTGCAGCCTCCGCCTCCGGGGTTCAAGTGATTCTTCTGCCTCAGCCTCCCGAGTAGCTGGGATTACAGGCGCCTGACACCATGTCCAGCTAATTTTTTTTTTTTTTTTTTGTAGAGATGGGGTTTCACCATGTTGGCCAGGCTGGTCTCGAACTCTTGACCTCAAGTGATCCAGGGCCTCAGCCTCCCAAAGTGCTGAGATTACAGGTGTCAGCCACCATGCCCAGCCATTCACTTGATGTTGATATTTAAATATTGGCACCTAATTTGAAAACCAAAACAAATCACTGTAGAGGCCAAACAAAACATGTCTATTGTTATGTCAGTTTGTAACTTCAACTAACCCAACAGCCAACTTGATCAACACTGGACAAAGGATGCACAGAAAGGGGTTAAGAAGAACTGCATATAAGACATTTTGACTATGCAGCAGCTGAATTACTACAATGAGCCTAAAACACCAAATGATTGCACTAATGGTGAATAAACATAGCCTAGAATTTATTATTATTATTATTATTATACTTTAAGTTCTGGGATACATGTGCAGAACGTGCAGGTTTGTTACATAGGTATACATGTGACATGGTGGTTTGCTGCACCCATCACCCCATCACCTACATTAGGTATTTCTCCTAATGTTATCCCTCCCCTAGCCCCCCACCCCCCGACAGGCCCTGGTGTATGATGTTCACGTCCCTGTGCCCATATATTCTCATTATGCAACTCCCACTTATGAGTGAGAACATGTGGTGTTTGGTTTTTCTGTTCCTGTATTCGTTTGCTGAGAATTATGGTTTCCAGCTTCATCCATGTCCCTGCAAAGGACATGAACTCATCCTTTTTTATGGCTGCATAGTATTCCATGGTGTATATGTGCCACATTTTCTTTATCCAGTCTAACGTTGATGGACATTTGGGTTGGTTCCAAGTCTTTGCTATTGTGAATAGTGCTTCAATAAACATATGTGTATATGTGTCTTTATAGTAGAATGATTTATAATTCTTTGGGTATATACCCAGTAATGGAATTGCTGGGTCCAATGGTATTTCTAGTTCTAGATCCTTGAGGAATTGCCACAGTGTCTTCCACAATGGCTGAACTGGTTTACGCTCCAACCAACAGTGTAAAAGTGTTCCTATTTCTCCACATCCTCTCCAGCATCTGTTGTTTCCTGACTTTTTAATGATCGCTATTATAACTGGTGTGATGGTATATCATTATGGTTTTGATTTGCATTTCTCTAATGACCAGTGACGGTGAGTTTTTTTTTCATATGCTTGTTGGCTGCATAAATGTCTTCTTTTGAGAAGTATCTGTTCATATCCTTTGCCCACTTTTTGAAGAGTTTGTTTGTTTTTTTTCTTGAAAATTTGTTTAAGTTCCTTATAGATTCTGGATATTAGCCCTTTGTCAGATGGATAGATTGCAAAAACTTTCTCCCATTCTGTTGGTTGCCTGTTCACTCTGATGATAGTTTCTTTTGCTGTGTAGAAGCTCTTTAGTTTAATCAGATCCCATTTGTCAATTTTGGCTTTTGTTGCAATTGCTTTTGGTGTTTTAGTCACGAAGTCTTTGGCCATGTCTATGTCCCGAATGGTATTGCCTAGGTTTTATTCTAGGGTTTTTATGGTTTTAGTTCTTACATTTAAATCTTTAATCCATCTTGAGTTAATGTTTGTATAAGGTGTAAGAAAGGGATCCAGTTTCAGTTTTCTGCATATGGCTAGCCAGTTTTCCCAACGCCATTTATTAAATAGGGAATCCTTTCCCCATTACTTGTTTTTGTCAGGTTTTTCAAAGATCAGATGGTTGTAGATGTGTGGTGTTATTTCTGAGGCCTCTGTTCTGTTCCATTGGTCTATATATCTGTTTTGGTACCAGTACCATGCTGTTTGGTTACTGTAGCCTTGTAGTGTACAAAATAGACAGACCACTAGCCAGACTAATAAAGAAGAAGAGAGAAGAATCAAATAGGCACAATAAAAAATGATAAAGGGGAGATCACCACTGATCTCACAGAAACACAAACTACCATCAGAGAATACTATAAACACCTCTGTGTAAATAAACTAGAAAATATAGAAGAAATGGATAAATTCCTGGACACAAAATCTCTCCCAAGACTAAACCATGAAGAAGTTGAATCCCTGAATGGACCAATGACAAGTTCTGAAATTCAGGCAGTAATTAACAGCCTATCAACCAAAAAAAAAGCCCAGGAGCAGATGGATTCACAGCCAAATTCCACCTGAGGTACAAAGAGGAGCTGGTACCATTCCTTCTGACACTATTTCAAATGATAGAAAAAGAAGGACTCCTCCCTATCTCATTTTATGAGGCCAGCATCATCCTAATACCAAAACCTGGCAGAGACACAACAATAAAAGAAAATTTCAGGTCAATATCCCTGATGAATACCGATGTGAAAATCCTCAATAAAATACTGGCAAACCGAATCCAGCAGCACATTAAAAAGCTTATCAACCACGATCAAGTCAGCTTCATCCCTGGGATGCAAGACTGGTTCAACACACAGAAATCAATAAATGTAATCCATCACATAAACAGAACCAATGACAAAACCCACATGATTATCTCAATAGATGCAGAAAAGGCCTTTGATAAAATTCAACAGTGCTTCATGCTAAAAACACTCAGTAAACTAGGTATTGATGGAACATACCTCCAAATAATGAGAGATATTTATGACAAACCCACAGCCAATATCATACTGAATGGGCAAAAACTGGAAGCATTCCCTTTGAAAACTGGCACAAGACAAGGATGCCCTCTCTCACCACTCCTATTCAACATCATGTTGGAAGTTCTGGCCAGGGCAATCAGGCAGGAGAAGGAAATAAAGCGTATTCAAATAGGAAGAGAGGAAGTCAAATTATCTCTGTTTGCAGATGACATGATTGTATATTTAGAAAACCCCATCATCTCAGCCCAAAAACTCCTTAAGCTGACAGGCAACTTTAGCAAAGTCTCAGGATATAAAATCAATGTGCAAAAATCACAAGCATTCCTATACACCAATAACAGACAAACAGAGAGCCAAATCATGAGCAAACTCCCATTCATAATTGCTACAAAGAGAACTGAATACCTAGGAATACAACTTACAAGGATGTGAAGGACCTCTTCAAGAACTACAAACCACTGCTCAAGGAAATAAGAAAGAACACAAACTAATGGAAGAACATTTCACACTCATGGATAGGAAGAATCAGTATCGTGACAATGACAATACTGCCTAAAGTAATTTATAGATTCAATGCTATTCTCATCAAACTACCATTGACTTTCTTCACAGAATTAGAAAAAACTATTTTAAATTTCATATGGAACCAAAAAAAGCCCACATAGCCAAGACAATCCTAAGCAAAAAGAACAAAGCTGGAGGCATCACGCTGCCTAGGATTTTATCATCGCTGGTTGTTTTATATGCACATTATAATTACTTCCCATTGCTGATTCCAAAAATGAAATGCCCTTGGGAATGGGCTGAGCTTCGATGTGAATAAGTTTGAATAAGTTTGTACTGGATTGGAAACTACTAAATCAGGACCTTCCCAGGCCTCAACTCCTTTCAAATGTATTTTTCAGGATCACATATGATTCCAAATCAAGTCCTATGCCTTTTGCCTTAATCACTCAGTTAAAGGTGAAAATAATGAAAGTCTTAGACAGGTGTTCTCATAAGAACTGCTACCTCAAGCTGTTGATTCTTTTCCTCCCGCCTCAATGTTGTATCTTTAATCTCTCCTTTTCAGAGAAGGAATGATCCACATCACCAGTTGCGAGACTCTCTGACTCTCGCTTGCTGAAAGCAGTAAAGAAGGGGGATTTAACAACTTTGAACTTTTCATGTGATTTTTGCCTTTGACACAGTTGTTATTAGAGTTCTGAAAAAGCAACACCCCCTTGCAAGAACATCAGGTTTCTAAATGATTTATCTTCTCACAGACCTTGATATTCAATCCAGGTGTGGAAATAAATAGTATAGCCCTCGGGTTCTATCCTCTAGGCTTGGAAAGGCTTCAGTGGAATTCTATAGCAAAAGGCCCAGGCACTTCCCCTGACTTTCTCTTTGTTCTGCTAACTTTTTATCTCTGAAAAGCAAAGGGATTTCCTCTGGGGATTAAGCAGGGGAAACAACCTAAGGTAGTGCTAGTGTTTCATTAGAATTAAGAGATGCAAATCTCAGCAAGAAGTCCTTGTCCACAACCTTGGACTGTTCCCCCTCCATATCTGGCATCGAGCTTCACAAATCCTTGCCCTGCTGTGCTTTCTTATTCTTCTTTCTCCTGGCCACAGAAGTATCTTGGGTAAACAGTAGTTGTTTCTTAAGTAAGGGTGTCTCATCTCAAAGTGATACGTGCTGGCATTTTTTTTTTCTTTTTTTCTGTTTTAGTTTTCAAAAGTTTTTAATGTAGGCCAGGCACAGTGGCTCACACCTGTAATCCCAGCACTTTGGGAGACCAAGGCAGGTGGATCACTTGAGGTCAGGAGTTTGAGACCAGCATGGCCAACATGGTGAAACCCTGTCTCTACTAAAAACACAAAAATTAGCCAGGCATGTTTTTCGGGACTGTAATCCCAGCTGTAATCCCAGCTATTCGGGAGGCTGAGGCAGAAGAATCCGCTTGAACCCAGGAGGTGGAAGTTGCAGTGAGCTGAGATTGCACCAGTCGCACTCCAGCCTGGGCAACAGAGTAAGACTCCATCTCAAAAAAAAAAAGAAAAAAAAAAGGTTTTTAATGTATTAAAAGCATTCTGAAATAAATACTTGAAAATCCAAAGATGCTCTCTCATCCTGCCATGTCTTGGTTTCGAGTTCATGAAAGGATCAGAGGGAGAGAAAAGTATGATCCCTCCCTCCCTCCTTCCCTCCCTCCCTTCCTTCCTTTCTTCTTCCTTCCCTCCCTCCCTGCCTTCTTTGTCTCACTCACTCTTGTCACCCAGGCTGGAGTGCAAGTGGCATGGTATCGGCTCACTGCAGCTTCCGCCTCCGGGATTCAAGAAATTTTCCTGCCTCAGCCTCCCCAGTAGCTGGGATTACAGGCGCCCGCCACTACTCCCAGCTAATTTTTGTATTTTTAGTAGAGACCTGGTTTCGCCATGTTGGCCAGGCTGGTCTCAAACTCCTTACCTCACGTGATCCACCTGCCCCAGCCTCCCAAAGTGCTGGGATTACAGGTGGGAGCCACTATGCCTGGCCTTTTTTCTTCCTTTTTTAAAATTTAGAAACAGGGTCTCACTGTGTCACCCAGGCTGAGTGCAGTGGTGCAATCATAGCTCTCTGCAGACTCAAACTCCTGGGCTCAAGCAATCCTCCCGCCTTGGCCTCCCAAGAAGCTAAGACTACAGGAATGCACCACCACTCCCAATTAATTTTTAAACTTTTGTGGAGATGGAGTCTCACTATGCTGCCCAGGCTGGTCTCCAACTCCTGGCCTTACATGATCCTCCGACCTCAGCCTCCCAAAGTGCTGGGATAATAGATGTGAGCCACTATGCCCAGCCTATTTTTATTCTAAAAAGTATTTTACTTTACTACATGTTGGGGTTTCCTCTCTCACAAAGACGTTGTTCAGTGAAGTTTAAGTTTTCTTTTTCATATTTTCTGTGTGATTGAGCATTTTTATTTTGTTATTTCCATTTTTATGATTTACTTTCTGTATATGTGGCATATAGAGTTTTGACTAACACTTACGTTGCGTGGTTCAGAACATGACCAATCTTTGTTTAAGATACCCTTGGTCAAAAAAGTGAATTGTTTTTTTACTTCCATGCAGTTTGTTACATATATGTTAAGTCTGCCTTATTACCTTTGTATCATGTGAACTAAATTCTACTTTTGAAATGTTGATATTCCCAATTATGTGTTGCATTTCTGCCAATTATTTATTTATTTTTTCTTTTCAGACGGAGTCTCTCTTTGTCACCCAGGCTGGAGTGCAATGGCACGATCTTGGCTCACTGCAACCTCCGCCTCCCAGGCTCAAACAATTCTCCTGCGTCAGCCTCCCAGGTAGCTGGGATTACAGGCACTCATCATGACGCCCGGCTAATTTTTTTGTATTTTTAGTAGAGATGGGGTTTCAACATGTTGGCCAGGCTGGTCTTGAACTCCTGACCTCAAGTGATCCGCCCACCTTGGCCTCCCAAAGTGCTGAGATTACAGGTGTTAGCCACCATGCCCAGTCAATTTTTTCTATTCATGTATTTTTTGCTTTATAAGTTTAGAAGTTTTAGGTGATCAAGTTATTTCTCTTATTGCTTTTGTTGTGAAATCTATTTTGCAATGAGAAGAATCTCAAATCAAATGTTTATTTTTAGTAGAAACACATTTGAGATTTGACTCCAAAGAAAATGCAACTAATGTACCTTGCAAAGAAAAAAGTAGTTGTGCATATACTCCTGCCACCCGTGCTTCCCATTAACCTCTGCCTCTTGGCAAGCCATTGACCTGTTTTCCTAGTAAGCTCAGGCTGCAATTGTGTTAGCTGGCTGAGTCACAGCTGGGGCTTATGGAGGACAACCTGGCAATTACATTATGTTCCTAGATTCACTGTACATTCATAAATCCTCTGGTGCATGAAGTCTAAAACCTCGTGACTTGCTAAGGCAAAGAGTTGTATAAGCCATGAAGGAAAATGAAGCATATCAATAATATAATTTCACTTCAAAATGTACTAGAGACCCACCTATTTTTATTATCAAATTTGCTCATGGATTGATCATACTTGTCAATAACCCTCAAATATTAGAATAACTGTTTTTTTTCTCTCTCAGCAGCCAAATATTTCTACCCAGGAACAGATGGTTTATCTTCCTTTTAGATGCATAGAATTAGATGGGACTAACAGCCTCCAAGTTTGCTCAACACATAAATGAAATGTTAAGTGAGGGTCTATACTATCTTGTCTTTAGAGAAAAGGCAGTAAGCAGATAATACCTGTTCTCCAAACGGTCAAAAGGCAAAAATAGTTTGAGTTCCAGGCAAGCCTTTTGCTTAATCACATTTACTTGATTCACATTCCAAGCCCTTCCTCCACTTCTGGTTTTTGCCTCACTTTTATTTAGGATAATTATGACGTTAGTGTTCTTAGGCTGAAGTCCTCAGGAATCGCTCAATTGCCAGTGTTTGGCCAGAACCTTGAGGTTTTCTGTGTATGAAAGGCTAATTTCTTTTATATAATCATTCTTTTTGTTAATTTTTTAAAAATGCAACATTGGCTTTGAATTAAATATCACACATTTATTCACTACCACTTAGTAACAGTTCCTATATCTGATTTCAGTAGTTATAGTTGAAATCATATCTTTTGGAAATGCAGTCCAGAGAAACAAAATGATTTATTAATAACAGTAACAGCTACCATTTATTGATCACTTACTCTGTGACAGCTACTGTGCTAATCATTTCACAAATGCAGTTCACATTATTGTTTTTACCTTTTATAGTTAAGGAAACTAAGCTTTGTGAATACCTTCCCTGACAGTCACACTGCCAGAGAATGGCATAGCCAGAATTTGCATCAAGTTTTTCTAGCTTATAAGACTGTCTACATAACTGCTAAGCTATCTAACAAATGGCAGGTTATAGTAGTGTCCACTTAGCCCCAAATATCGGGTGTCTAAATGTTTGCCTATCCTATTTCTTCCAGCCCACCCGCCCTAGTTTTAACTGCTTTTGGCTTTAAGTGAAGCATAGAGCAATGTTTTAGAAAGAAACACTTCAATAAATGAAAATTAAAAACACTCATTTATTCAAAAATGAATTGTTGAGCTCCTCCTATGAGCCAGAAAATGCGCTCAGTGGAGAATCTAGAGATGACAACGCCTGCCTTTTGGATAGGTTAAGTCATAGTGGAAGAGGCAGAGCTGCAACTGTATTATAGTCTCTGTTGTACCAGAGACAAGCACAGAATGCTGAGGAAGCACAACAGAAAAATAATGCAGGGATATGCAAGCTGCCTTTTAAAGGATGAGTAGGGGTTTTCGAGGAAGAGAAGAGTTAGGTAGGGTGACAGGGAAAAAGCATGCTCAATGTAAGTGGAATTGGGAAGGGAGCGGCATGCTCCATCCCGTAATGATGCAAAGTTCAGCAGGGCTGAGGAAAAGATGCATGATTGTGCGGTAAGGAATAAAGAATGTAGAAAAGGAGGCATGCTCGGAAAATAACCTTGAAAAGGTAAGGATTGAGGACAGAAGACAGCAGTCTTAGAACACTATGCGAAAGACTTAGATATCTACGGTGTTAATTAGGCAGAGGCCAGACAGGTAATGCTCAGCAGTGGAGGGGGATGGAGGCAATATGGAGTAGGGTATGTCTGCTCCACCCTGCCCTAGTTCATTGCTGCCATGGAGGAACACAGGCCCAATAGTTGCAGATCTTCTGATTTCCTAAGACAAGCTAGAGACCTAATTTAGTTAATATAAAATCTCCAACTTTTAAATGTCAGCAGGTATATAAAAATTATTTTTTAAAAACAGCAGCTGTATTTGTGTTCATCCCACAGGCAAGTGGCTTGCTCTGTCTCTGGAAGAAACGAGTAGCACAAGTTTGTATTAAAATTCCAAAGCCTTAGTAAAACTCAGAGGTCCTATCAACTAAATAATCATATATCATTAGAAAGGTAAAGTCTATCAATTTACCTTCTTTCCACATAGTTTTTAAGTATACTCTATAATTATTGAATAAACAAAATCTTCCCTGAAGTTATTTTCACATATTCCACTAAAGTTCACTAACTGAACTTCCTCTTTTCTTCTGTACTATTTAAAGAAACTAATGTTCAAGATCAAAATAAGAAATAATCTATTTGTAAATGAGATACAAACTAACCTTTGGTTTGTTAAAATAATTAATTGGGAGCCCATTACACTGAGGCAGCTCTAGGACCCAGAGTTCCTAGGTAAACAAACTGAAACCTAACTCAGAGTAAGTGGTCACATCCTGGGAAGACCACATTTAACAAATCAGAATCCACCAACTAATCTCCAACTAGAGACTTTAAGGCTGCTGTTCCACTTTAACCAATCCAGATATTTTCTGTCTTGCTTCCTCAAACACCTTATAAAAGTTTTCCCCTTGCACTCCAGGGGAGCCAGAACGGCTTGCAGTTTGGCACTGACTGATTCATGAGTCACTGTTGCTCAAATAAACTTCAAAAAATTTTAATGTGCCTCTGCTTAATAGATACATCAAGCAAATGAGAAGTTATCTTTAAAAAAAAAAAAGCCTGTAAAACCTTTAACATCTACTTTAACAACTTGTGTAAGTCCAAGAGAAATATTTATGTGCAAGAAAATAATCCTATCTATAGAAGCTAGGAAGACAGATATTGAGAAACCCTATTATATTCCATTTGGTTGAGCCTACCCACTAGAAAGGAAGTGATAGTATCAGATGATGTGGCTGAAGATTAATACGGCTCCTTTGGTGTTTTTCCCCATCACAGATATCCTGAGGACTCACTCCTGCTCAGCCACTCACATCAAATTTAGTTTCTTGAACTGGGCTGCTGAGGCATTCTGCTCAGGAATTAATCATAGCTGAGAAGCCACTTCAGGGGTGGAGGAGGAAAACAATCTGCAACTTCTTGTTGTCCTATATTCACACAATATACGCTGTGTGCCTACTACAAACTGGAAACCATTCTCAGCTCTAAGATCCATCAATGACTGACAGGAGGAGTTGCTTACCAGGGGAAGACATGTGTGAACTGATGTATGTGTCGGATGGTAATAAGTGCACTGGAGAAAATGAAGCCTGGTGAAGGCTCAGGGAGTGAATGGAGGGTCACTCGGGCAGTCAGGGAGGGCACCTCTGAACAGGTACCAGGTGAGCAAAGGTTGAATGCCCTCATTGATGCCTGAGGGCAGAAAGTTCTAGGCAGAGGAAATGTACAGATGCCCTCAGGTGGGAACACTTTGCTTCTTCAAAGGGTTGCATAGAGGCCACTATGGCCAGAGGGTGGTGAGTGAGGATTATTCAAGGAGAAGGAAAGGGAAGTTTAAGGAGGAGAGGTTGCATCTTAGGCTTTTTACTCTGAGATGGGAAGCCCTGAAGTGTTCTGTGCTGAAGAGCCACGTGCTTTGACTCAGGCTTTTCAAGAACCACCGTGGTCTGCTGTGCAAAGGTGACATCAGGGAGACCAGTCAGGAGGTGCTATGGTTTGGATATGGTTTGTTTGGCCCCACCAAGTCTCATGTTGAGATCTGATCCCCACTGTTGGAGGTGGGGCTTAAGGGGAGTTGTTTGGGTCATGCGGGTGGATCCCTCATGAATGGCTTGGTGCCCTCCTCGAAGTAGAGAGCGAGTTCTCAGTCTTAGTCCCTGCGAGAACTGATTATTAAAAAGAACCTGGCACCACTCTCCCTTTTCCTTCCTCCTCTGTCACCATGCACACTGCTGGCTCTCCCTCACTTTCCACCATGAGTGAAAGCAGCTTGAAGCTCTCCCTAGAAGCATCTGCACTATGCTCCTTGTGCAGCGTGCAGAACTATGAGCCAAATACACCTCTTTTCATTATAAATTATCCAGCCTCGGGTATTCCTTTATAGCAACACAAAGGGAATAAGATAGGAGGCAACTTGTAGTCTTCCAGCCAAGAGATTAGTGGCTTGGATTGTGGTGGGAGATGAAGGTGTAAGAAGCGATCAGGTGTTTTCTACATTAAAATGTCCTGAAGGAATGAACTGTGGGGTGTGAAAGAAAAGAATCAAAGAGGATTCCACGTCTTCAGCTTGAGCACTAGGAAGGAAAGTTGTCATTTTATTGCCACATGCAAGTCCAGGAAAGAAACTGCTAGTGACACTGGTTGGGGTGGGGAGTTAGAGGTAGAGGGCAGAAGAATCGGTTTTGGACCTATTTAGAGATGCCTATTAGAGTTCCAAGTGGAGATGCTGATCAGGCAGCCGGATATTCAAGTTAGGCAAGGGAGGGGCTGGAATCTGATGAAGATAAAGGAGATTCCTCAAATGCTAAAAATAACTAACTAACTAACTAACCAGATAAGTAAAGAGGGGAGTTAGAAAATTGAGTCTGTTGAAAAAGTTTCAAGGCATCTGCATTTATATCATCACTATTTTTATATCACTTATAAAGTTCTGTGATGACTGTAAAAAGTGTCTGGCAACATCAGGTTGTAAGAAGTGGCTACAGTTGGTTTCTAAAGTGTGGACCTCAGGCCACAAGCATCAGCATCACCTATGAGATTGTTAGAGATGCAAATGATTGGGCCCCACCTGACGCATGGAGTCAGCTCTGGAGATAGGGCCCAGGAAACTGTTTTGACAAGTTCTCCAGAAGATTCTCACATATTAAAGACTGAGTGAGCTGGATGATAAGATGTTTAGTACTTCTGAGTTTTAATCATTTAAAAAGAAAAGGAACAACTTTTTCTTTTAAAGCAAAAATGTCTTTATTGTTTCAAGCATGACAAAGTGAACAAAATTGATAGGAAATTTCATTTCTTAGTCTTCTCAATGAGGTTATAAAAATACAATGCCACATAGCTTTTGTAAGCTCTTGAAAATGTCCAGAAGCTCACACTTAGTATGATATAAAAAGGCACTTATAACACACAATAAGATACTTAGAAACCCACCTCATAGATACAATTGAAATTTCTTTGAGAAAAATTTCTAAATATAGAAATAAATAGGACGGCACTATTTCTTCTTTTCCAAAACACAGAATAGCATTTTCCCCCATGTTACCTATACGCACCATAAATGTGGACACCTTCTCCCATTTTTGTTCTTGATATAGGTTGATAATGAAGCTGAAATTAATTTGCTTGCTTTTCTTCAATTTAATCTCAATTTGGTTAAAAATAAAACAAAATTCTTAATTTGTCACCAGGATCTTTTAGACTACCTGGCTCATTTTCATTTTGTTTTAAATCACAATTCATTAAATAGGAAGACGATGATGCAAAAATTTTAAAAAGTACTTACGATTTAGCTGCTCAAATCATCCTAAGCAACAATATTTCTGAAGCATGTGTACATACGTGTGTGTATATTTTTAAATATCGCTGTTGCATCACTCTGACTTTTCAGCATACTGAAAACACACTAACATAATTTTTGTGAACCATGATCAGATACAACCCAAATAATTCAGCACATTCATCTGTGATAGACAGGTGCGTTTCATTTCCTTCAGGTTGGCCAGTGGATAAACAAAGTACACCATAAATTAAATAAAAAACCCACTGCCCCATGCCATATCTGTGCTAGTGTTAATTAAAATAAGTGTATTCTTGCTGTGGAAATTCTGTGGTCTGGGAAGTTTTATTCGTTCATCCTTTCAAGGCATTAGTAAGAAAGGATAATTTTTATTTTGAACAGAAAGAAACCTAACAAGTCAGATCAATAATTCATTATTTGCATGTAGGATGCTATTTTGGAGGTAAGTGAATTATTTCACCCCATGACTGTCTGAATATGGTCAATCTGAAATGACTTAACAGTGATATCCAGAGATTTGGTTACTTTCCTGGCAGGATTTGGCCTAGAAATGAAAATGGACATTTAAAATAATATGGGGAAAATACAGAGTCGCTTGAATGCTTATCACTTTATTACTGCAATCATAAATGATAGTAATTTAAATTAGTCCTTCACATTGATTTGTGTGTTTACATTAGTCCTTAGATATGCCTTTTCTGCCTTTTGTTCTGTTGCTCACCCTTTTAAGAAATGCCATGATAAATAGCACATGGTCATGTTGCGTGGAGTATCTTGTACTACCTTCCTGAGTGTATGTACATTTATTCATTTATTGTGCCTCTGCCCAACAAATGAAAATGAATTTTTTATTCAGCTTTTCTGTTGGACAGCACTGAAAAGCTTTTGCTGATTTTCAAGGCAGTCTTTCAGCTTATCCTCTGTCAAAGTCAGTCGCTGCTCCAAGATTGAAACAGTCTGCAAAAAGGAGGACAAAATAATCAATGCCTGGTCCTCTGGTGGTGAGGATGACAAAGACAATCTCTGCATAGGAAGGTGAGGATGACAATGACAATCTCTGCATAGGAAATCCTTTTTAGAACTGGGATGCCCACCTTTGTACTAAGAAGTTGACTCAAAAATGAGCCCCAGAACTTGCTTTGCTTCTGGGCCCAACCACAGGGCAAGGCATTATCAAACAGTTGGAGAAAAGAAAAGAAAAGAAAAAAAAAACCCAAACTGATGTGTTTGAGAAAAAAAGCAGCAAAAGATCAGACCTCTTATGCCTGATCTTCCAAAGCATCAAAACCAGGGAAGAAGCCACACAGTGTTCTAAGTGGTGCCATAAGCTACACACTTAGTGGAGAAGGGGAGCGGGTGCCAAATTCCACATGCCAGCCAGATGCCACTGAAATGTCATCACTACTCATTCTGTCATCATCCAATCCATGGCAAACCATACCTAGAGCACCGCAGATGGATGGCTAGATTGCTTTGAAAATATCATAACAATCGCCTCCAGTGCCCTCACACAGAAGATGCTAATATTTCCTCGTGGAGTTGTTAGGAGGATTGAATAAAATAATGCATGTAAAATGTTTATGCTAGTACTGGACACACATGGTTTGAATAATCCTGTACTCACTTATTAGCTAAAGGAGTTAGAACACATCCAGAATACATATACAAACACACATATGTATATATATAAAATGTTAAAATATGTTTTATACATATGTTAAACTTGGGAAATCTAATTTTTTGTTATATTGGCTACTCTGTCTTCATTCCTTTGTATCTTTTTTTTTTTAAACTTCTTATTATAAAATAGATTATTCAGGAACCCACACAAGGTACATGTGTTATTTAATGGATTCTTATAAGAAATACATCCTCAAAACCATCACCCATAGCAAGAACTAGACTCCGCCAGCCACCCCAGAGGAGCCTTTCATGTGCCTACCACGTGACCTGCTTGCCCGCCCTCTGTAACAGCCACTATCCTGACCTTTAAGATGATTGCTTTCTTTATGGTTTTATTTCTCAGGTGCACATCCCTAGACACTATAATTTTCTTTCCCATTTCAAGAATTAATGTGTCACTTAAAGTCTCTCTTAATTTACAGGTGCCCACCCTCTCCCTCTCTTTTCTTTACAATTCGTCTGTTGATAAGCTCAGGCCATTTGACAAGCTCTGAAACTGCACACTCAGGGTGCAGCTCAGCCTGTTCTTCCATCTTCTGTATATTCTCTAAGTTGGCTGTTGGATCCAAAGGCTTGATCAGGTTAGATGCCTTGGAAAGACTACAGGTGGTGGCCTGTTCTCTGATTAGAAGGCAGATTAATAATTTTTGGTCATTTCTCATGAATGTCATAGTGACTCAATGTCTACATCTATTAATTCCTGGAGATTGCAAATGATGATATTCTAATTCTATCATTAAAACATTTTGTTAGTTGGGATAACTAATAAATAAGAGACATTTTCCTCATCTACTACTTGCTTACCTAATGGTAGAGTTCATGTAGGAAACACAGGACACTTGCTTGGTATTTAGTCAACCAGTTTTAAGATAAAAAAATCGAATCCCTATCGTCTTTTGAATGTAACCAATTTTTAAAGATATTATTTAATAGCTTTTGCCTTTTCATGTTTTTTACAATCTATAGATCATTGCTAATTAAAAATAATAGCGAGATGTTAATACATTCTACCATTTATTGAGTGCTTACTATGTGCCAAGCATTTTATTAGACACTTTTTTTTTGAGACAGGGTCTTCATCTGGAGTGTTAATGGCTTGATCTTAGCTCCCTGCAACCTCTGCCTTGTGGGTTCAAGCGATCTTCCCACGTCAGTCTCCTGGGTAGATGTGACCATAGGTGCGTGCCACCCTGCTTGGCTAATTAATTTTGTTGTTGCTGTTGTTGTAGAAATGAGGTCTTAGCACTTTGGGAGGCTGAGCTGGGCGAGTCGCTTGAGCCTAGGAGTTTGAGACTAGCCTAGCCAACATAGCGAGACCCTGTCTCTATATAATAAAAAAATAAAAGAAGAAATGGGGTCTCACTACGTTGCCCAGGTTGGTCTTGAACTCCTGGGCTCAAGCAATCCTTCTGCCTCAGAGGCCCAAAGTGCTGAGATTATAGGTGTGAGCCATTGTGCTCAGCCCTTTAGACACTTTATCACAGTTCCAAATGCTAAAAGTTATTTATACATTATTAACACCTTTAAAACGGGTTAACTCCATCTGTCTACCATCTAAAACATAATTTCATTTCAATGTATTTCTAATTATAGTTCATTAACAATAAACACCCTCCAACTTAGTTAGGTGTTGTTAAGTCACCTGTAATTTAAGTAAATCAGAATGTATTTATTTTACTTGCTGCTTGCCCACAGAGTCACTGCTCCCCTTTTGCAAGTGTGTTGTGCCTGCTTCTAACCTTTTTAATATGTAAAATGAATCCATTCCCTAAGAATTAAAAATCATACAGAAATTCAATAAAGCTTAAAGTGATTTATTTAGCTTTGAATCCGGTAAAAAGGAGGAGAATAGGTCATGAAACTGAAAGAACAGGGAATGGAAAGATTCACTCGGGAGAGACCCTAATGAGGACTGAATGTTGAAAGGTTAACAGTTTAGGTGAGGAAGTTATGGCAATATGGGAAACAAACCAACTACAACTAAATTTGACATGAAGTGAAGAGGGCAATGGCCTTTAAGGAAAAGAGATGCCTGATAAATAAAGAGAAAGTCACGTATAATACAATATTACAAAATGAAACGAAGTGATTTTTAACATGATTTTCTTTGAGCAAGTCATATGATGACTCCAAGTTCTCACATGGCTCTTTCTCACAATCTGTCAGATGCCTCCAAAGGCCCTGAGGTGATATCTACAGGATAAAAATATTCACTTAAATTAGTGGTTTTCAACACTGGCTGTAAAACAGAATCATATGGGAGTTCTTAAAAGACTGATGCTAGGGCCTTATCCCAGACCAATGGAAATGGACTCTCTGGAGGTGAAAACCAGGTATATGAACGTTTTTTAGCTGCCCTAATGATTATAGCGGACAGTCAGGGTTGAGAACCAATTGGGTGATTTCTATGCAAAAGTTATTTCTATTTGAAATATTTTTTTTCTGGACAAGTAATTGACATCTCTGTAGTTCATATTTTACCATCTTTTTATATAACTTGCTACTGTCCACTCCAACAAATATTAGTATCTAGTATTCTCATTCTACATATCAAAGAGGAACAAGAGAAGACTTATTCAAAGGGAACAATGAATCAACAGAGCTGGAAGAGAAACCTTTGGTGTATCCATTTCAACATACCATTTCCCTTAAATTATGTCTATACCTTGTAACCAAGAATTTTGGTATATTATTTAAGATCCACTGTATTTTTCTTTGCAAAGGTAAACTGGCCTCCAAAAACTGGCTAATATTCTAACATGGGAATGCAAAACCATCACACCTGGAAGATCACTGCATCAATGTAAGAGGCTTTGGGATAAGAGAAGTTATATACTGGACAGTGAGAATATTTTCAGAGTTAAAATCTACAAACATTGGCAATATTTCATACTAACCAGAAATGGTTACTCCCAATATATTTTTCTTATGGCTCTAAATTTTTTCTTAGGAATGGCTTAAAGTGTGTGTGTGTGTGTGTGTGCACGTGCACACACAAATGCATAGGCTCTGAGTTCATTTCCATAAAATCTTGTTTAGGGCATCGCCACCTTGAGTTTGCTTTGCTAGTACAGAAAAATTTCCCCTGCTCTGCTAGTTCTGCAACTTGCTGTATACAGAATTGTTTTGTGTATCTTACCCTCAAGTGCAATGCATGCAACCTGTGCCATGCCCACCTGTGTCAAAACATTGAGTTGTTCCATAATATGCTCTAAAGCATCAGTCACAGCGAGAGGTATGCTCCTTTGACTTTCGCAGGGGAGGTCACTCATGTCTTCTGTTTTCTTTTTCGTGGTTGTTGGTGAACATTCTGGTGACAACAAGGAAGGGTTCAAGAAATATCCACAGGCCTCTTCACCCTTGTCTGGCAGAGTTCTACCACTGGTTTCTGTTGTCTTTAATGTCACAAAAAATACAGGAAGAATTATATTTTCCAAACTTTAAAATGATAGATATAAAGTTTAAAATATTCCTCTTCTAAAAAGCCCAGCCTTACACTGAAGATTTACCCTCAACTATAATAAATTATGGAAATTACTATAATTAAATAAGGAATTATTATAATTATTTTACTAAGGAAACAAAGCTGAATAGAGAAAATTCACAATTTTCCTTGACTTTCTTTTCAATGAAACACACTTTCTATACACTGATCTGAGGGATCTACTATTACAAAGATTGTTAGATGCAGTTTAATTCTCAGTTTAAAAACAACATTCACATCTATTAGGATGACTATTATCAAAAAAAAGGAAAATAACAAGTGTTGGTGAGAATGTGGAGAAACTGAAACACTTGTCCATTGCTAGTAGGAATGTAAAATGGTTCAGCTGCTGTGGAAAATAGTTTGCCTCTTAGTTACCCCCAAAATTAAACAAAAAATTATCATATGATCCAGCAATTCTCCTCCTAAGTATACATCCAGCAGAACTCTGAAAGCAGGGACTCAACTGGACACTTATACTTGTACAGCAATGTTCATAGCAACATTATTCACAATAGCCAAAAGCTAGAAACAACTCAAGTATCTATTGATAAATGAATGTATACACAAAATGTGGTATAAACATACAATGAAATATAATTCAGTCATAAAAAGGAATGGAATTTTGATATATGCTATAACATGGATACATCTTGAAAACATGCTAAGTAAAATGAGCCAGACACAAAAGGACAAACATTGTGTGACTGCACTTATACGAGGTGCCTAGAATAAGTAAATTCTGAGAGACAAAAAGTACAATAGAGGTTACCAGGGGCTGGAGGTAGGGGTAATAAGGAGTTATTGCTCAAGGAGTACAGAGTTTCTACTTGGAATGATGAAAAAATTCTGGAAATAGATAGTGATGATGGTTACAAAACACTGAATACTGTGAATATACTTAATGCCAGTGAATTATATACTTCAGAATGGTTAAAATGATAAATCTGACATTATATATATGTTACCACAATAGAAAAACCAAAAGTGCTCCATATAGCAATGAACAATCCAAAAATAAAATTAAGAAAATAATTCCATTTACAATGAAATAGCATAAAAATATTTAGGAAAAAATTTAACAAAAGAAATGTAAGGCTGGTTGTGGTGGCTCAAGCCTGTAATCCCAGCACTTTGGGAGGCCAAGGTGGACGGATCACCTGGGGCCAGGAGTTCGAGACCAGCCTGGCCAACATGGCAAAAGTCTCTACTAAAAATACAAAAATTAGCCGGTGTGGTGGTGCACACCTGTAATCCCAGCTACTCGGGAGGCTGAGGCATAAGAATCACTTCAACCTGGGAAGCAGAGGTTGCAGTGAGCCAAGATCATGCCACTTCACTCCAGCCCAGGTGACAGACTGAGGACATGTCTCAGGAAAAAAAAAAAAAAAAAAAGAAAGAAACGTAAGACTTGTACACTGGAAACTATTATACAAACCATCATTGAAAGAAATAAAAGATCTAAACAAATAAACATCCCATATCCCAAATTCATGAATCAAAAACCTTAATATTATTCAGATGGCAATACTCCCCACATTGATATGCAGATTCAGTGCAAACCTTATGAAAATTCCATTTGTCTTTTTTGCAGAGGTTGATAAGCTGATCCTAAAACTCATATGGAAATGCAAGAAACCCATAACAGCTAAAATAATATTGATGAAAAAAATGTGAAGGACTCATACTTCCAAATTTCAAAACTTATTGTAAAACTATAGTAATTAAGACAGTGTGGCACTGACATAAAAATAGACATATAAATCAAAGAAACAAAATTGAGAGTGGAGAAATAAACCCTTCCATTGATGGTCTGCTGACTTTTTTTTTTTTTTTTTTTTTTTTGAGACAGAGTCTCACTCTGTCACCCAGGCTGGAGTGCAGTGGCTCACTGCAGGCTTCGCCTCCCAGGTTCACGCCATTCTCCCGCCTCAGTCTCCTGATTAGCTGGGACTACAGGCGCCACCACCATGCCCGGCTAATTTTGTTTGTATTTTTAGTAGAGATAGGGTTTCACCATGTTAGCCAGGATGGTCTCAATCTCCTGACCTTGTGATCCGCCTGCCTTGGCCTCCCAAAGTGCTGGGATTGCAGGTGTGAGCCACAGTGCCCGGCCAGTCAGTTGATTTTTGACAAGGTTGCCAAGACAATTTAATCAAGAAAGAATTGTCTTTTTAACAAATGGCATGGGGAAAACCCAATATCCACATTCAAAACAATGAATTTGGGTCTCTACCTCACACCATATACAAAATTAACTCAAAATGGATCATAAAGGGCTGGGCATAGTGGCTCATGCCTACAATCCCAAAGTGTTGAGAGGCCAAAATGGGAGGACTGCTTGAGGCCAAGAGTTTGAGATCAGCCTGGGGAACATAGGGAGACCCCATCTCTACAAAAAATAAAAAACTTAGACAGGCATGCTAGTGTGAGCCTGTAGTTCTAGCTACTCAGGAGGCTGAGGCAGGAGAATGACTTGACCCCAGGAATTTGAGGCTGCAGTGAGCTATGATGGAACCACTGCACTCCAGCCTGGGCTACAGAGTGAGAAACTCTATCTCTTTACAACAAACAAACAAACAAACAAAAAACAAACGACATCCTCAAAACGATCCTATTGGTATCACTTTGAATTACTCAACTCCATATGACAGAGAAAAGCTAAAACTGTACTGAAAATGTCCAGAAGAAAGGCTCCTAACAATCACAGATCCTGAAAGAACAAGTTAACATAAAGGATTTTTAATGCTACCCAGTCATACTTAGAAGCATCTATGAACCAACCACCTATTTATGCTCTGAGCTAAAGGAACTAGGAAGACAACATACAGCACTTATCTACATGGGTCTGCAGCTACTGAGCTGATCGCAAGGACTAAAATGGGAGCACTGTAGAGGTGAGTATGGAAATACAAAGGATTCTCCAAGAAATCTGGACTCATGATCACAGTCTGCATTCCTGATCCTAGACCTCACTCACTGGGGACAAAATATGGATGTCCATGCTCCACAACCATCCTCACCCCCAAACAAATAGTTCCTGCTCAAAGGACAGGCTTTAAAAAACAAACAAACAAACAAAAAACATTGCTTCTGCTCTGCCTGCAATGGCTTTCTCTGCCATCCTAGCATGACTGCATCCTTCTTGACCTCCAAATTTCAGCTTAACTGTCACATCTTCAGAAATGTAGTCCCTGCCCTGACCACCCTGCTGAAGCTGGACCTTTCATTCTCTAGCATGGCATCTTGATGCTTTCCTCCATAACTGCCCAGAATTTGTATTTATATATTTGCTGTTTGTCTATTGTCTGTCTCCCTCACTAGATTACTATGTTTACTCTTCTCATCACTGTATCCCTTGGATCATTTCGAGTACTTAGCAGAAGCTTGAATATTTTTGAAAATGTTAACCACTTGTATACAGACTTTTTTTTTTTTTTTTTTTTGAGTCTCGCTCTGTTATCCAGGTTGGAGTACAGTAGCGCGATCTCAGCTCACTGCAAGCTCTGCCTCCCAGGTTCACACCATTCTCCAGCCTCAGCCTCCTGAGTAGCTGGGACTACAGGCGCCCGCCACCACCTCCAGCTAATTTTTTGTATTTTTAGTAGAGACGGTGTTTCCCCATATTAGCCAGGATGGTCTTGATCTC
Source organism: Macaca nemestrina (assembly GCF_043159975.1). Classification (NCBI taxonomy): domain Eukaryota; kingdom Metazoa; phylum Chordata; class Mammalia; order Primates; family Cercopithecidae; genus Macaca; species Macaca nemestrina. Next base: position 43,804,482 of record NC_092134.1, on the reverse strand, counting down.
CTGACCTCGTGATCTGCCCCCCTTGGCCTCCCAAAGTGCTGGGATTACAGGCGTAAGCCACCGCGCCAGGTTGTATACAGATTTTATTATTGCTCTCACAGATGGAAACCAAATTATCTATAACCAAGACGGTTTTTTGGAAAAAATATGGATCACAACATACCTAAGTATGTATATACATGGCCACAAATATTATTAATCATATTGTAATAAGAGCTTCAGCCCTTCTTGGAAAAAGGCCTCAATCTAATTAACAAATCAGTTATTGAACTCTGGAGGTTTGCAGTCAAGGTTGTTAGTATAGAAAGGACAATAGGAAAATTGGCAAAGATGATTTAAGACCATAGACAATCCAAGCAATAAAAGACCTCTAATAGGTTTTCTTGTTTGGGACCAGCAAAAAATACATTACTATCATATCACATATGGAAATGAAAGAAAAAAGGGAAACGCATATGGGCAGAGAGAAAAAAGGGTGCCAGCTCTCCATCCTACAACATTAGCCAACTGACATCTCTCTCTGTCTCTCAAAGGTATTGGAACCTAGGTATTAGCAGATTCCTTTCTACCAACCAACCCTGTCTTTACATCCTGTTTGTATAGGAGAAGAGTGAGATGCACAGGGTGGGGGAGGCTCAGTACATTTCATTCATAAACATTTTTTAAAAAGGTACAAAGGGAAAAACATGGTGTTTAAGATTCTTGGCTGATAGAAGTCCAGCAAGTGAGTCTGTAGTACCTGCTTCTCTCAGCACATTGAGATATTCTCCTATTTCAAAGGTGCTAATATTCAGTTTTGAATAAATACTTACTGAGCATCTATCTATACATACTATCATACAATGATAAATGTACATATGGTATGATGTCCGCTCTCAAGGATTCTCTGTTGTGATGAGAGAATTCAGACCGGGCAGGGCCTAAATCCCCCACAGTGCCTGGCTCATTTCTGGCACTGCTGAAGGAGCATGAAATAAACAAGCAGACAAAACACAAGCAAACACATGATTGTAAGACTGCAGAAAAAACAAATGCTTTGGTAATTCATAAAAAGAAGAAATCACATCATGCTCTCATTTCCCACCTCTTACTTCTTTTGCTAACACTGTGTGATACAGTGAAGCAATAGTAATACAATCATTGATTGATCCTACAAATAAGGACCTCCTATGGTAGGCTTAGGGCTACAGTAAAGAAAAGACGGACATGATTTCTTCCTTCATGGAGCGTACAATACTCTGAGGAAGTACTTTATCAAAAAGGATGGCAGGGCAATCACTACCCTTACATTCTTCTTTGGATAACCCCATGGTTGCCATCTCGAAGATGGGAAATGCATCCTCATCAAGGGCAAAGAGTGAATCTAAGGGCTGAGAAATCCTTATCTGTATAGGTCAAAAGGGTTCACTTTTCACCTGAACAAATGAAATGGAGTAAAAGATACAGATCTGACTGATGCAAAGAACTATGAAAGTCCTGAGAACTGAATATAAAACATATCACATCCTGGGGACAAATGACTCTTAACAGGTTCTTTAAATATCATGGTTATTTTTAACACATACATCTTCATTTGTCACTTATTTTTGAGGATGAATTACTTTAATGCATCAATGAAAACTGAAAATTTTGGCATTGCCGAACACATTTTTATTAGAAAATTAACCATTCAACAACATAACCATGGTCCACACATCTAAACTATTATTATTTAGGTAATTAACAAAGGAACATTCAAGATACTGCGGTGCTCAACTACATGTGAAAGTTCATACATTATATCTATTCCCCTTCCTCCTTTCCTTTTCTCTCCTTCTCCTACCACCCTTTCCACCACCCACCCTCTGGGCTGGCGAGTCAGAATTAATCACTAGTGCCATTTCACTCCCACAAGACTTCGTGCCATCAGTAGAGGATTTCTCACTCCTTATGATATTTGTGTTTACATATCGATATTCCCCATTAGATTATGAACCCCTCATGTGGGGTCAACAACTTTTATCACCTCAGGTGCTTGGCATAGCACATGAGACATAGACAAAGCTCCACATTTGTTGAACTGAATTTAATTGGCTGTCCTGCATCAGCTGAGCCAATCACAAAAAATTAAATATTAGTAATTTGATAGTATTTGGAGAGAAATATAACCCCCCAAAGTTAAACTAATGCCATTTTCTGCTAAAAATTACAATCTTAAATGCCTTCTCAGAGGTACAGTGAGGGAGCAATGCAAGCATATATTATCTAACTGCAAATCACTGGTAGATTTTTATCCCCTAAAGGCATACTTGATAGCTTCTGGCTGAATAACATAAGGATTTTCCTGACAAATGTGAATGCAAAAGTAGGCATTTCACATGTAAAGATAATTAGTGACTTGAACTTTAGATATACATTCAATCAGTTGGTTAAAATAGTTAGTTTTGATTTACGACGAACATTTCTACTTTTGGTTTAATTCTGTAAGTAGAGAACAAAACAGATAAAAGGCAGAAAAGTATCTAAGCCAAAGCGAGTTTCCCATTATTGAGGTTCTAAAATAGACTTGGGAAGGTCATTTGTCAGAGATATTGTGAAAGATATACAAACATCAAATCAGGAAATTCAATTGAATGCCTTTTAAAGTCCTTTTTATTCCTGATGTTCTGAGATTTTTAAATCACTACACACACACACACACACACACACACACACACACACACACACGTATGTATAAAAAGTCTGCCTGAAATAGACTAGAATAACAACAACAGAAAAAGCCTTTCGCCTGGACAAAAATAAAAGCAAATACTATTTTTCAAAGAAAGAATATACCATTTATTTTCAATGATAAAATTTAGAGTAGGGATTGGAAACTTCAATAATCTCTACATAGGATCTAAGATAATGAATACATGCCATTTGTTCAAGCAAAATTATTTTATTTAGCACCTATGTGCCAGGTAAAATTCCAGGTACCAGAGATACAGGAGTGTGTTCATTTCCTACAGCTGATGTAACAAATGACCACAAACTTAGTGGTTTAAAACAACATAGATCTATCATCTTACAGTATTGGAGATCGCAAGTCCAAAACAAGGGCTTGGATCTTGTTTAACGGGGCTAAAAACAAGATGTCAGTAAGCTGCATTCCTTCTGAAGGCTCTAGGAGAGAATCCATTGCTTGCCTTTCCAGCTTCTAGAGGCTGTCCACATTCCTTAGCCCATGGCTGCATCACTCCAATAACTGCTTCCATTGTTATATCTTCTCTAATTCTCATGAATCCCTCTGTCCCTATAAGGACCCTTGTGATTATATGGGGCCCGGCCAGATAATCCAGGATAACCTCCCCATCTCAAGAGCCTTAACTTGGCCGAGCGCGGTGGCTCATGCCTGTATCCTAGCACTTTGGGAGGCCGAGGTGGGCGGATTGCCTGAGCTCAAGAGTTTGAGACCAGCCTGGGCAACATGGTGAAACCCTGTCTCTACTAAAATAAAAAGAAATTATCCAGGCATGGCGGCATGTGCCTATAGTCCCAGCTACTCAGGAGGCTGAGGCAGGAGAATCACTTGAACCTGGGAGGCGGAGGTTGCAGTGAGCCGAGATCGAGCCACTGTACTTCCAGCCTGGGCAACACAGTGAGACTCTCTTAAAAAAAAAAAAAAAAAAAAGGCTTAACTAATCACATTTGCAAACCCCCTTTGCCATGTAAGGAAACATTTTCGTAGATTCTGGGGATGAAGAGATAAACATTTTTGAAGAACAGTTGTTCTGCCTACCTCAAGGAGTAAATAAACAAGAGGCCCTGCTTTCGTGGTTATATCCTAGTGGGGACCACACGTAGATATGTGATGTAATGCTAGGCGACAAGGGTTAGGAAGAAAAATAAAGCTGAGCAAGGTGCTATGTTATGATGTAGCTATGCTGATGCAATTTTTTATGGAGAAGTGGTAAATACATTTTGGACATGTTATGTTTGAGATGCCTATTAGACTTTCAAGGGGAACAGTCATTAATACAATTAGAAGTATATGATTCTAGATTTCTGTGGAGAGGCTGGGTCTAGAAATATACATTTGGGAGTTACTGGCATATACATCTTTTTATCTATGGGTCTGTGATCACTAGGAAGGAGCCAAAAGAGAGAAGAGCTGCAGAGACTTTAGAAGGCAGGAGCAGGAAAGGTGACTGGTGGCCCTTGAGGCTGAAGACTAGTTGCCCAGAAGTCAAGTGAGGAAAGAGCTTCCAGGAGGAAGGAGTGATAACCAGGATCAAGTGCCACACACGGGTGGACCGAGATGAGTCCTTGGGACCCTGACATGAGTGGAAGAGTGGGGATGAATGCTTGATTGGATAGCACTCAGAAGAATGCAAAGTGAAGAAATAAAGACAGTGAATCTAAGTAACTCTTTTTTTTTTTTTAGAAGAACTTTTGCTATAAATGGGAGAAGAGCAATGAGACAGGAGCTGGAAAGGGATGAGGGGCCAAATGAGGTTTTCATTTATGAAGATGAGAAATATATCACAAATGTGTGCTGATAGAAAGAGCAAGCATAAAGAGAGCACTGAAGACCCAGGAGAGTGAGGGGATAACTACTCGATAAATGGGCTGGATAGACAGTGGCTGAGTGCCCATGGAGCTTTGTGTAAATAAATGTATGGTGAGACCAGCCACGATGGTTGTCTAGTGAAATCCAGCCCCTTGGGTGTAGGCGTGCAGGAGCCAGAGAAACAGATTTAACCCAGGTTGGCATTTTTCTAGGTGAGGACGACAGAGGAAGAAAGGGACAAGACCATGGATGTAAAAATGGACCACAGAATGTAAGTTGGGTAAAGGAGGCCCAGACACAGGGAGCAGGCAGTGTAAAGCAGGAGGCTTGTTGGATGGAGGTCTTTCTGGAGCTGACGAATTACCAAAATGGGAGGACTAGAAGAGTGTTAGCCAAAGAGTAGGAGGCTTTACACTAAGTTTACCATCAGCACAAAGGACTCAGATAGTCACAGAGTTCATCTGAGAATCCTGACAAAGAGGATGGCTGCCTGTCAGAAGTGACTCAGAGTGCTGCTCTAAATTTGGTTCGTTTCTTAAGATCAAAAGCCAATGTTGACTAAGGAGTGGATGGATCTATTCGGGAAACAGAAAAAGGAACTGTAGACTCACCCAGATGGGGCTGTCACAGGACCACAACACAGAATTCATTTTCAATTCCTGACATTCTTGAAAACATAGGCTGTTGATCTTGAAGGAAAAAATGACAATTTTCTGTCTTCTGAACAGTGTATTATGTATCCTTGTAGGAACATACTCATTTGATCAAGTCTGATTGACTTAAAAGTATGACTAGGATATAATCAAAAAATGTCATGTGAAATTTTGTCCTCCAAACTAAATTTGCTGAGTTAAGACTTGTTTGTGCCTCAGGAGAAAACATACATCTTTTTCTCAAAGAAAGAGCCTTCGGCTTTGGGGACAAGATTTTATAGAGGACTTTGCTTTTTCTTCTTGAGACCTAATTGGAAATTGCATTTGTATCAGAAGACTTGAAAAATATACCATGTAGCTATCAACTGAAATATCCAAATGATTAATTCAGTCACCTTAGAAAAGACAGCTGAGGCTACAAGTCTACTGTCTGCCTTTGTCTTTAATCTTCGTTCTAATCTCTAGAGAAACCTATTAATTTCGAAGCCATTAATGGGTAGTATACAGCTAGGACAAATGGAATCTGTACAACAATTTCCTTCTGTTTCACTTATTATATGATTAAGAAAACACAAACCACCAATTCCTCAAAGGAGGATCTACTTTCTAATGCTGTATGCTGATCTAAAAGGGCACTGCACCAGAGATATCTTAATTAATGATAAAAATACTAACCAAAATTATCTGGGAGTAGGGGACAAAATGGGTAACAGGTAGTGATAGAGAATTAGTGCTCTCTCTTCTAATATTAAACTAAAAAGCCTACAAGTGTATGATATTCCCAATACTCCAAATGAACATAACACCAACTTTCTGCATAAAATTTCCTGCAAACTCAAAAGGGAAAACAAGTAGCCATTACTTCTTTTGTGAACTGTGCCATTACACTTCGAAGGGCATTCAGAGTAAGGGATCCATTCTCATTATCTGTTCCATATCAAATTCAACAAGAATCTTTTATACAGCATGCTAAATGAATGGAGAAAAGATCTGTAGTTATCTTTCACACTGTTCAACAAACCCCAAAGAAAAAAATAAGATATTTTCAGATGTAGTTTTAAAAGGGATAAAAGATTTTCATTTTCAGGCAGCTGAGTGAAAAATGTATTTTATATATATATTTTAAACTTAGCAGACAAAGATCTATCATCTATTTTAAAAATCTAGTTCCATTGTTTTACTGGATGAAAAATGATTTCCCAACAATAATATAGGAAGCCAATCTAACATCAATTAGATCTATGAAATTAATCAAAAATATTTAACCCTATGATAAAGGTTATATAACTGGATACAATTGAAATACTATGGCATAAAAATCTCCAGGAAGAATGGCATTCTTTTTTTTTTTTTTTTTTTCTGAGATGGAGTCTCACTTTGTTGTCCAGGCTGGAGTACAGTGGTGCCATCTTGGCTCACTGCAACCTCTGCCTCCTGGGTTCAAGCAATTCTCTTGTCTCAGCCTCCTGAGTAGCTGGGATTACAGGTGCACGCCACCACACCTGGCTAATTTTTGTATTTTCAGTAGAGACGGGGTTTCTCCTGACTTCAGGTGATCCACCTGCCTTGGCCTCCCAAAGTGCTGGGACTATAGGCGTGAGCCACCATGCCCAGCCACAACAGCATTCTTAAATTGCTTATGAGTAGAGTATCAAATCCTTCATTATAAATAACAAAAAATAAGATTCTATGGTAACATGATGCAGTTTAAATATATTTCCTCCATATATTTTCATGTGTAAAATCATGTAGGTGTTTTCCTCCTTTCTTATTTTGCTGGTGGAAGAAACTCAGAAACAAAAGATAATAAAAACAATGGCTATGTTTATATAGAAATATTTTTTCCCTGTAATTACCATGGGGAAAAATGGCCCACCAAAAATAACATTCAAATTTAACCATAAAATTCAAAAATACTTTTCATAGATGCCGTGAGTTACAGAGAATATGAGCTAGATTCTTTTACTTTATAACAGAATGATGAATTATGATAATATATCTTTTCTCAAACACGCATATGCATGTATGTGTATGAACATACACACAGATGAGTAAGCAGCAAGTTTTTTTTTTTTTTTTTTTGAGACAGAGTCTCACTCTGTCACCAGGCTAGAGTGTAGTGGCGTGATCTCAGCTCACCACAACCTCCACCTCCCGGGTTCAAGTGATTCTCCTGCCTCAGCCTCCTGAGTAGCTGGGACTACAGGTGCACACCACCACACCCAGCTAATCTTTCTATTTTTAGTAGAGACGGGATTTCACCATGTTGGCCAGGATGGTCTCGATCTCTTGACCTTGTGATCCACCCACCTTGGCCTCCTAAAGTGCTGAGATTACAGGCGTGAGACACCGTGCACGACCGCAGGAATTTTTAAAGAGGAAGTCATGACACCACTAAAGCATGTCACTAACATTATGACATACTTTATACGAAACAAACCCTGTTATGTTTCATAGCCATTAAGCATGATGGGCTTTATCCATTTCAAATTTCAGTCTCAGAATTTACCAAATAATCAGCATGATTCAAATAAGCATTCTTTGCTGGGCACAATGGCTCATGCTTGAAATCCCAGCACTTTGGGAGGCCAAGATGGGTGGATCACCTCAGGTCAGGATTTCGAGACCAGCCTGGCCAACACTGCAAAACCCCATTTCTACTAAAAATACAAAAATTAGCTGGGCTTGGTGGCACATGCCTGTAGTCCCAGGTATTTGGGAGGCTGCGGCAGGAGAATCGCTTGAACCTGGGAGGCGGTTGTTGCAGTGAGCCGAGATCGCTCCACTGTATTCTAGCCTGGGTGATGGAGCAAGACTCAAACTCAAGAAACAAACAAACAAAAAACCAAAAAACCAAAAAACCAAATAAGCATTCTTTTAATGATTCCTCTTGATAAATGAGGTGCAATTAATGCAGATCATCTCTTCATCATTATCATTATCACATACTACGGAGCAGCAGTTTAGGGGTCACCCTGTGGGACGAAGTGTCCTAATCAATCAAGTCAAGATTCTCAAATCTAGATTTCTGTACTGGATATTCTACACCCAAGCCCTGTCTCTTCCTGTCCTAATAAACAGTGCCATTATCTAGCCAGCAGCCAAAAATTGGCGAGATATTCTTGACTCTTCCCTCTTCTCCCATGTACAGTCAGTAAACAGAATTTATTGACTCTTTCTCTTCAATACCTCATGAGCCAGTCTGCTCTTCTTCATCCCTTATGCTACTGCACTAGATCAGACAGTTGTCACCTCAGGTCTGGATTACTACTGCAATTGCCTCCTAATCTTCCATGCCTCTAGTTTTACCTCCCCCTAACCCATCCTTTTTCACATCTCCAGAGTAACTGTTCTGAAATCCAAATTTGCTTTTGTCATTCTCCTGGCTAAAAGTCCTTCACTGGTTCCCCCAATGGTCAGGGTGAATCCAAATACCTCCAAAAACCTTCAACACACATTTGAGATCATTCACAATCCATCCTCATCTTCTCTCTCTTGTCTCATCTCTTGCTGTCCCTCAACCTCACACAATGCTGAGGCAAACCTGAAATGTCTAGTTTCCTGAATTCACTCCCCTCTCAGAGCTTCTTGCCTTTGTACTTTCTGAGCTCTGTCCTCATTCCTCTTATTATCAGGCAAATTTTTAAAGAATCAGCTCAAGTATCACTCACTTTCGGGAAGCTGTATCTGTAACTTTTCTGTCTTCCACTCAAATTCTCCAAGTACATGTTTGACCCCCCCCGCCCCCACCATACAGTTTCTTTATTTAAACACTCCACTAATTACTCCCATAGCAATTTAGGCCCATATCATTATTATTGCACTTGCTCTTTCATTTGTACATTCTCATTGCTTGGTATATAACAGGTACTCAATAAATTTACTAAATAAGATTTTAAAAATTGGCTGGGTGCGGTGGCTCACGCCTATAATCCCAGCACTTTGGGAGGCCGCAGTGGGTGGATCACCTGAGGTCAGGAGTTTGAGACCAGTCTGGCCAACATGGTGAAACCCCATCTCTACTAAAAATACAAAAATTAGCCACGAGTGTTGGTGTGGCCTGCAGTTCCAGCTACTCCAGAGGCTGAGGCAGGAGAATTGCTTGCTCGAACCTGGGAGGCGGAGGTTGCAGTGAGCCAAGATTGTGCCACTGTACTTCAGCCTGGGGGAAAGAGTGAGAAATCATCTCAAAAAAAAAAAAAAAAAAAAGAGAGATTTAAAAAATCTATTATAGCTGACTCCTTTTCTCACCCTTCCCTCTACTCACTTTTTTACTCGCTTCATACTGGTTCGCATCTATATTTCTCCATCAAAAAAGCTCTTCAAAAGGTTACCAGTAATCTCCACCAAATTATCAAACATTTTTCAAACTTTCTCTGGACTTTCAACAATGCTGACTCTATTGTCCTCTTGAAACTATCCTCCTTCCTTGGCTGCCATGACACCATACTCTTCGGCTTCCCTGTTACCTACTAGTCCTTCTCTGCCTTCTTTGCAGGTGACTCTTTCATCAGATCATTTTATTAAAATTCCTCAGGGAATAGTCCCAAACCCTCTTCTGATTCTATACTTTCTACTCAGGCAACTGTATCTACAGTTGCTGCTTCAATCACCACATACATGCAGAATACTCACTCATTCTTGTTTCCACTCTAGACCTTTCCTTTAAGCTATAGCACAGATATGTGTACACAACTGCACGTCTGATAGATACTCCTGGATGTTTCAAAGGAACATCAAACTCAGTATGTCCAAATTGGAATTTGAAATCGCAAATTTGGTCCCCTTAGGAAATCCCCTACTTCAGTGAATGGTATATAATTGTACAAGCTAAAAACCCAGGGATTATCTTTGCTAACCCCCTTCTTACCCCTGCTTACATATCTCTCAAATGAATTCCATTCTCTTGATTTCCACTAAGATGATCCTAATCCCAGCTACCTTCAGTTTTTGTCTGGACTATTGGCTTTTTCTTTTAACTGGTTTCCATGTGTCTATTCAGCTGGCAGGAAGCTTGTTTTCAAGCTACAAAGGGCAAAATCATGAAAAGGCCTGCATGCCTGATTCCTATGACCCTCTCTAAGCTTGGCTCACATAACACTGTGCCCCACTCCATCTCTGGGCCCCAGCCTTTTTACAGGTCCTAAAGTAACACAAGCTCCCCCACAGACACAGCCTTTGTATATATTCTGTCCTCTGCCTAGAACATTCCACTTCTCCCAACCCTTTCACTTCAAATCCTGTTGAGGCTTTAGATCAGCACTTCTCAAACTTTAATGCACACACAAATCACCTAGGGATCTTACTAAAATGCAGGGTCTGATCTGGTAGGTCTGGGGTGGGACCTGCGAATCTGAACTTCTACTAAACTCTTAGGTGATGCTCAAGCAAACTGTCCATGAATCTTATTTTGAGTAGCAAAGTTTTATTTTATTTTGTTTTATTTATTTATTTTTTGAGACAGAGTCTCACTCTATTGCCCAGGCTGGAGTGAAGTGGCATGATCTTGGCTCACCGCAACTCTGCCTCCTGGGTTCAAGTGATTCTCCTGCCTCAGTCTCCTGAGTAGCTGGGATGACATGCGTGCGCAACCATGCCTGGCTAATTTTTTGTATTTTTAGTAGGGATGGGGTTTTGCCATTTGGCCAGGCTGGTCTTAAACTCCTGACCTCAGGTGATCTACCTGCCTCAGCCTCGCAAAGTGCTGGGATTACAGGCGTAAGCCACCATGCCCGGCCTTGAGTAGCAAGGTTTTATATCTCAGCTCAAATACCTTTTCCAGGAAAACTCTCTCTGATCCCACGCATTACTGCCTTCAATTCATACTTTCACTGTACTAACATTCATAAGTTCACAGTTTTTGCTTACCGTTAAAACCCACACGCATTCCCCATCCCCAGCTCCTACCTAGTGTCTGACATGTTCATTTTTGTGAAATGAATGAACAATGTCCATTGAACCTGACTTAAGCTGAGTCATTTCCTTTCATGATGCTAACACCACAAGATGCACTACCCTAAATTCAGCTCCCACGGAAATCCAGCTCATCTTTGGTTAGTACACCAAAAAATTTTCTGTTTCTGCCACTCATTTGGGGTCTGCAGAGATATGGACAGAAGAGTAATTGATTCCACATGTACTGGGCTTTCCACTCTAACAAGCTATTTGACCCCAGTCTCCACATATCTACCACTACAGCAGATTCTCTTGTGCCAGGTACATAAAAGGCTGAGGAAAACAGGGGAATCCTAGTTACTATGGTCAGCTCCCAATATCCCACCTTGGTGTGAGGAATGGCTTGGGGAAGGATGAAGGCAGGAAGAAAAGAGACAAATTTTTAGTATATTCTCATTTTTTTCCCATTCAGAAAAAACAGCTTAAATTCTCTTAAAATTCATTTCTCCTTATGCTTAGGAAAAACATTTTCAGCCTGATCAATATGAAGAAACCCCATCTCTACTAAAAATACAAAATTAGAGGAGAGTAGGTTCCAAGATGGTCAAATAGGAACAGCTCCAGTCTAGAGCACCCAGCATGAGCAACACAGAAGACGGGTGATTCCTGCATTCCCAACTGAGGTACCAGGTTCATCTCACTAGGGCCTGTGAGACAATGGAGCATGAGCCAAAGCAGGGCGGGGCATCACCTCACCCAGGAAGCACAAGGGGTCGGGGAATTCCCTTTCCTAGCCAAGGGAAGCTGTGATAGATGGTACCTGGAAAATTGGGATACTCCCACCCTAATATTGTGCTTTTCCAATGGTCTTAGCAAATGGCACACCAGGAGATTATATCCTGCGCCTGGCTTGGAGGGTCCCACGCCCACGAAGCCTTGCTCATTGCTAGCACAGCAGTCTGAGATCAAACTGCAAGGCAGCAGCGAGGCTGGGGGAGGGGCGTCTGCCATTGCTGAGGCTTGAGTAGGTAAACAAAGCGGCTGGGAAGCTCGAACTGCGTGGACCCCACCACAGCTCAAGGAGGCCTGCCTGCCTCTGTAGACTCCACCTCTGGGGGCAGGACATAGCTGAACAAAAGGCAGCAGAAACTTCTGCAGACTTAAATGTCCCTGTCTGACAGCTTTGAAGAGAGTAGTGGTTGTCCCAGCACAGAGTTTGAGATCTGAGAATGGACAGACTGCCCCCTCAAGTGGGTCCCTGACCCCCAAGTAGCCTAACTGGGAGGCACCTCCCAATTGGTGGCTGTCTGACACCTCATATGGCTGGATGCCCCTCTGAGACGAAGCTTCCAGAGGAAGGATCAGGGAGCAACATTTGCCATTCTACAGTATTTGCTGTTCTGCAGCCTCCGCTGGTGATACCCAGACAAACAGGGTTTGGAGTGGACCTCCAGCAAACTCCAACAGACCTGCAGCTGAGTGTCCTGACTGTAAGAAGGAAAAATAACAAACAGAAAGGACATCCACACCAAAACCCCATCTATACGTCACCATCATCAAAGACCAAAGGTAGATAAAACCACAAAGATGGGGAGAAACCAGAGCAGAAAAGCTGAAAATTCTAAAAATCAGAGCGCCTCTTCTCCTCCAAAGGAATGCAGCTCCTCGCCAGCAACGGAACAAAGCTGGAAAGAGAATGACTTTGATGAATTGAGAGAAGAAGGCTTCAGACGATCGGTAATAACAAACTTCTCTGAGCTAAAGGAGGGCATTCAAACCCATCGTAAAGAAGCGAAAAACCTTGAAAAAAGATTAGACGAATGGCTAACTAGAATAAATAGCATAGGGAAGACCTTAAATGACCTGATGGAGCTGAAAACCATGGACGAGAACTACGTGATGCATGCACAAGCTTCAGTAGCCGATTCGATCAAGTGGAAAAAAGGGTATCAGTGATTGATGATCAAATGAATGAAATGAAGCGAGAAGAGAAGTTTAGAGAAAAAAGAGCAAAAATAAACGAACAAAGCCTCCAAGAAATATAGGACTATGTGAAAAGACGAAATCTACGTCTGATTGGTGTACCTGAAAGTGATGGGGAGAATGGAACCAAGTTGGAAAACACTCTCCAGGATATTATCCAGGAGAACTTCCCCAACCTAGCAAGGCAGGCCAACATTCGAATTCAGGAAATACAGAGAATGCCACAAAGATACTCCTTGAGAAGACCAACTCCAAGACACATAATTGTCAGATTCACCAAAGTTGAAATGAAGGAAAAAATGTTAAGAGCAGCCAGAGAGAAAGGTTGGGTTACCCACAAAGGGAAGCCCATCAGACTAACAGCAGATTTCTTCGCAGAAACTCTACAAGCCAGAAGAAAGTGGGGGCCAATATTCAACATTCTTAAAGAAAAGAGTTTTCAACCCAGAATTTCATATCCAGCCAAACTAAGTTTCATAAGTGAAGGAGAAATAAAATCCTTTAGAGACAAGCAAATGCTGGGAGATTTTGTCACCACGAGGCCTGCCTTACAGGAGCTCCTGAAGGAAGCACTAAACATGGAAAGGAATAACCAGTACCAGCCACTGCAAAAACATGCTAAATTGTAAAGACCATTGATGCTAGGAAGAAACTGCAGCAACTAACGAGCAAAATAACCAGCTAACATCATAATGACAGGATGAAATTCACACATAACAATATTAACCTTAAATGTAAATGGGCTAAATGCTCCAATTAAAAGACACAGACTGGCAAATTGGATAAAGAGTCAAGACCCATCAGCGTGCTGTATTCAGGAGACCCATCTCACATGCAGAGACACACATAGGCTCAAAATAAAGGGATGGAGGAAGATCTACCAAGCAAATGGAAAACAAAACAAAACAAAAGCAGGGATTGCAATCCTAGTCTCTGATAAAACAGACTTTAAACCAACAAAGATCAAAAGAGACAAAGAAGGCCATTACATAGTGGTAAAGGGATCAATTCAACAAGAAGAGCTAACTATCCTAAATACATATGCACCCAATACAGCAGCACCCATATACATAAAGCAAGTCCTTAGAAACCTACAAAGAGACTTAGACTCCCACACAATAATAATGTGAGATTTTAACACCCCACTGTCAACATCAGACAGATCAATGAGACAGAAAGTTAAATAGGATATCCAGGAATTGAACTCAGCTCTGCACCAAGCAGACCTAATAGACATCTACAGAACTCTCCACTCCAAATCAACAGAATATACATTATTCTCAGCACCACATTGCACTTGTTCCCAAATTGACCATGTAGTTGGAAGTAAAGCAAATGTAAAAGAACAGAAATTACCACAAACTATCTCTCAGATCACAGTGCAATCAAACTAGAACTCAGGACTAAGAAACTCACTCAAAACCGCTCAACTACATGGAAACTGAACAACCTGCTCCTGAATGACTACTGGGTCCATAACAAAATGAAGGCAGAAATAAAGATGCTCTCTGAAACCAATTAGAACAAAGACACAACATACCAGAATCTCTGGGACACATTTAAAGCAGTGTGTAAGGGAAATTTATAGCACTAAATGCTCACAAGAGAAAGCAGGAAAGATATAAAATTGACACCCTAACATCACAATTAAAAGAACTAGAGAAGCAAGAGCAAACACATTCAAAAGCGAGCAGAAGGCAGAAATAACTAAGATCAGAGCAGAACTGAAGGAGATAGAGACACAAAAAACCCTTCAAAAAATCAATGAATCCAGGAGTTGGTTTTTTGAAAAGATCAACAAAATTGATAGACTGCTAGCAAGACTAATAAAGAAGAAAAGAGAGAAGAATCAAATAGACACAATAAAAAATAATAAAGGGGATATCACCACTGATACCACAGAAATACAAACTACCATCAGAGAATAATATAAACACCTCTATGCAAATAAACTAGAAAATCTAGTAGAAATGGATAAATTCCTTGACACATACACCCTTCCAAGACTAAACCAGGAAGAAGTTGAATCCCTGAAGAGACCAATAACAGGCTCTGAAATTGAGGCAATAATTAAGAGCCTACCAATCAAAAAAGTCCAGGACCAGATGGATTCACAGCCGAATTCCACCTGAGGTACAAAGAGGAGCTGGTACCATTTCTTCTGAAACTATTCCAGTGAATAGAAAATGAGGGAATCCTCCCTAACTCATTTTATAAGGCCAGCATCATCCTGATACCAAAGCCTGGCAGAGATACAACAAAAAAAGAAGAATTTTAGACCAATCTCCCTGAGGAGCATCGATGCAAGAACCTCAATAAAATACTGGCAAACTGAATCGAGCAGCACATCAAAAAGCTTATCCACCATGATCAAGTGGGCTTCATCCCTGGGATGCAAGGCTGGTTCAACATACGCAAATCAATAAACGTAATTCAGCATATAAACAGAACCAAAGACAAAAACCACATGATTATCTCAATAGATGAAGAAAAGGCCTTTGACAACATTCAACAGCCCTTCAGGCTAAAAACTCTCAATAAACTAGGTATTGATGGGACATATCTCAAAATAATAAGAGCTATTTATGACCAACACATAGCCAGTATCATACTGAATGGGCAAAAACTGGAAGCATTGCCTTTGAAAACTGGCACAAGACAGGGATGCCCTCTCTCACCACTCCTATTCAACATAGTGTTGGAAGTTCTGGCCAGGGCAATCAGGCAGGAGAAAGAAATAAAAGGTATTCAATTAGGAAAAGAGGAAGTCAAATTGTCCCTGTTTGCAGATGACATGATTGTATATTTAGAAAACTCCATCGTCTCAGCCCCAAATCTCCTTAAGCTGAGAAGCAACTTTAGCAAAGTCTCAGGATACAAAATCAATGTGCAAAAATCACAAGCATTCCTATACACCAATAACAGACAAACAGAGAGCCAAATTATGGGTG
Source organism: Macaca nemestrina (assembly GCF_043159975.1). NCBI lineage: Eukaryota > Metazoa > Chordata > Mammalia > Primates > Cercopithecidae > Macaca > Macaca nemestrina. The sequence goes on along the minus strand of NC_092134.1, from coordinate 43,788,469 downwards.
AATTCCCATTCACGATTGCTTCAAAGAGAATAAAATACTTAGGAATACAACTTACAAGGGATGTGAAGGACTTCTTCAAGAAGTACAAACCACTGCTCAACGAAATAAAAGAGGACACATACAAATGGAAGAACATTTCATGCTCATGGATAGGAAGAATCAATATCGTGAAAATGGCCATACTGCCCAAGGTAATTTATAGATTCAGTGCCATCCCCATCAAGCTACCAATGGCTTTCTTCCCAGAATTGGAAAAAACTACCTTAAAGTTCATATGGAACCAAAAAAGAACCCATGTTGCCAAGACAATCCTAAGCCAAAATAACAAAGCTGGAGGCATCATGCTACCTGACTTCAAACTATACTACAAGGCTACAGTAACCAAAACAGCATGGTCCTGGTACCAAAACGGAGATATAGACCAATGGAACAGAACAGAGCCCTCAAAAATAATAACACATCTACAACTATCTGATCTTTGACAAATCTGACAAAAACAAGAAATGGGGAAAGGACTCCCTATTTAATACATGGTGCTGGGAAAACTGGCTAGTCATACATAGAAAGCTGAAACTGGATCTCTTCTTTACATCTTATATAAAAATTATTCCAAGATGGATTAAAGACTTAAATGTTAGACCTAAAACCATAAAAACCCTAGAAGAAAGCCTAGGCAATACCATTCAGGACATAGGCATGGGCAAGGACTTCATGACTAAAACACCAAAAGCAATAGCAACAAAAGCCAAAATTGACAAGTTGGATCTAATTAAACTAAAGAGCTTCTTCACAGCAAAAGAAACTACCATCAGAGTGAACAGGCAACCTACAGAATGGGAGAAAATGTTTACAATCTACCCATCTGACAAAGGGCTAATATCCAGAATCTACAAAGAAACAAATTTACAAGAAAAAAATCAAACAATCGCATCAAAAAGTGGGCAAAGGATATGAACAGGCACTTCTCAAAAGAAGACATTTATGCAGCCAACAGACACATGAAAAAAAATGCTCATCATCACTGGCCATCAGAGAAATGTAAATCAAAACCACAATGAGATACCATCTCACACCAGTTGGAATGGCGATTGTTAAAAAGTTAGGAAACAATAGGTGCTGGAGAGGATGTGGAGAAATAGGAACACTTTTACACTGTTGGTGGGACTGTAAACTAGCTCAACCATTGTGGAAGACAGTGTGGTGATTCCTCAAGGATCTAGAACTAGAAATACCATTTGACCAACCACCCCATTACTGGGTATATACCCAAAGGATTATAAATCATGCTGCTATCAAGACACATGCACACGTATGTTTATTGCAGCACTATTCACAATAGCAAAGACTTGGAACCAACCCAAATGTCCATCAATGACAGAGTGGATTAAGAAAATGTGGCACATATACACCATGGAATACTATGCAGCCATAAAAGAGGATGAGTTCATGTCCTTTGTAGGGACATGGATGAAGCTGGAAACCATCATTCTCAGCAAGCTATCACAAGGACAGAAATCCAAACACTGCATGTTCTCACTCATAGGTGGGAATTGAACAATGAGATCACTTGGACTCTGGAAGGGGAACATCACACACCGGGGCCTGTCGTGGGATGGGGGGAAGGGGGAGGGATAGCATTAGGAGATATACCTAATGTAAATGATGAGTTAATGGGTGCAGCACACCAACATGGCACATGTATACATATGTAACAAAGCTGTATGTTGTACACAGGTACCCTAGAACTTAAAGTGTAATAATAATAATAAAAGAAAGAAAAACATTTTGACTAAAAACCTATAGGAAAGATTATATAAATTAACTGCTGGATGAAACAGCCAAAACATGTGCATGAAATAGGTTGTAGTAGGGAAACATAATGGAAGAGCTCAATTGCAAAAAACATATGACAGGCAGAAGCAATGTCACTGTTGCCAGGAGAACTGCCTGGAAAGGGTGCCAAGGCAAAAACTAAAAATAAACAAAACATATTCACAAACATACTCATAGTTTGGGATATAAACTCCGTGACTGTCGTTTTCCTTGATGAATAAATACATAAAAATAGTCATAGCACTTTGTAGGATAAATGAATAGATCTTAACACTTAACTAAATATTAATAATATAATGTCTTAGAGAAAACTGCTGCTCTCTAAATCAAAAGTTTTCAATACATTTAAGGTAAGCAATAGTTTATCTTAAAATCAAAATTATTTTTCCCAATTCTAACTATTTGGTAAACTTATCAATATACTCAATTTAAAAAATGATAACTTAAAAATAATATGACATGGTTGAAGTTTCTCATGTGATCCTTGGAGACACAGTGCCCAAAATGTAAGACAGCCATATGTTTATTATATTACATGTTTCATAGAACACTGAAATATATAAGTGATTTCTAGAAAAGGAAATAACAAAATAATTTCTAAAATAGTGTACATATCTTGAATTTTTTCAGTAATTTTACTGTGTACAGAACTGTACAAAAAGTACTCAAAATTTTCTAAAAAAGTACAAATCCGAGAGAGCACATTTCTTAGTCAAATTATTCAAATTTCAACTGATTTTTCAAAGCATACAATTGTTTTGCTTTGGTTTAATGATGCATTTCCAGTTCTATTTACAATAAGGAATTATTGTAAATATTTATCATCTTGAAACTGTATTAAATTGCTATCCCCAAAATGCATAGTTCTGAATTAAGAATAATATTTACTCAGCATGGTACTTTACCTGATGCTAGATGTCATTTAAAATAAATTTATTTTATGTATTATCAACCTTAGAGAATGGACCAAGTAGGGCACAAATTCATTTTTCTGAACCTGAAGCTTCAAGCAGAAGTATCCAAGTAAATAGCAAAATTCCTTTGAAAGTTCCACCTCTGGGGACAAGGTGTTAATACTGTAACATATACAGCTCTATGATATAGTCAGTCCAAGAGAGGCAAACTGAGTCTGAGGAGCCGTGAACATGGAGATACTGGATCTCCTGGAACTATAGATAACACATGACCTGAGGAACATTAAGAGTGAGAGAGAGAGAAACTGGAAGACATGGCCTGGATTCTGCACACAGTCACACAGTTTGTATCATGGACTTGGGCTTTCTTTTGAGCCTTGCCCCCAAGATTTCCAACCCAACTAACTGAGGATATTTACCAGGAAAGCATAGCTGTGTTTAAAAATAAAAGTCAGGATGGGCATGGTGGTTCATGCCTGTAATCTCAGTACTTTGGGAGGCTGAAGCTGGAGGTTGAGCCCAGGAATTAGAGACAAACCTGGACAACATGGCAAGATCTCGTTTCCATTTTAAAAAACAACAAAACAAACAAACAAAACCCAACCAGCCAACCAAATGACAGCAACAAAAGGCCAATTTAAAATAGAATTCACTTTATAAAAATCACCCTAACCAAATTTGATAAAAACTGAGGTTCCCATCTATTCCAAAATAAAATAATACCTGCACACACCAGAACAGCAAAAACACCATCAAAGGAAATTTCTGCATACACAGTTCCTACTGCCGAGAATATCCTTTTTCAACAAACAGACAAAAACTGAAAATTAGTGACACGGCAGAAGTGAGAACCTGGGGAGAGCAGTCAGAGAATAGTAACAAAGCCCTGCCAAGGGAGGTAAAGCCATTACATCATTATGAAAGAGATTTAAAGACATGACAGATCAAATAATTATTCATATCAGGAAGCTATATCCACACAATTACGCTTGAACAACCTATGATGAGAACGCCATATGGCACACCTTCTGGATAAACAGTAAGAGACAAGTGTGTCTTAAACACAATTCTTCCTGATGAGCATTCTGACACTAAGGACTTGTGTGTGCTAAAGTCTGGTGTGTGCCAAGGATTTACGTACTTGGCAAGTAGGAATAGGCAATGCCTAAATTCCCAAAGTAGCCTTCACAACCAGTTACTTACAAGCATTGGTTGACTCAAGGGCCTATTTCTCCACCTGCTCCCAAACTGGAGGTCATCAGTACTTTCCATTTTTTTCCCCCACAACCAGAGATATGCATCAGGTCTCCTTGGCTACTATACGATGGTGAAAAATATTTACTTAAGTTAAATCATACTGACCACAAGGAATCTAAAACCAGGATTCAAAGTGGCAAGGCCTGTGGTCTGTGTGTCTAAACATCTGGAAGGCAGGTTGCTGCTGGTGTTAACTGTCCTCTGAGGTTAGTTCAATCAGAGCCTTGCTTGCCCCCATCATTTCCTTGCTGTGTGTCTTTGGGGAAGTTACCTAACCCCTTTAAGGCTAATTTGCAGAATGCAAGAAACTACATGCATGCTTAGTAATGAGGTAAAATGTTTAGTAGCATGTGAAAAATGGTGGCTATTTTTATGGAAACCACAGGCATGTAAATGAGAGCGTTCCTGAATTGATTTACTGAAACACTGAGGTAACACATTTGTAAATTAGTTACATTTAACCATTCCACAAGTATATATACTTTAAAACATCACATTATACATAAGAAATACATACAATTTTATCTGCCAATTAAACAATAAATAAATGAAAGAAAAAAGGGGGAAAAATTCCCTGAATATACTACTACACTCCCAGATAAGCAACTCAAATTGGCAAGTTGGCAATTCTCAAATTATTTTATACATCTAGTACAATGGTAATCAACATTCCAATGGGATGGTTTTTTGAAACAGACAGAATAATTTTAAAATTCATATGGATAAGTAATAGGCAAGAAGACCCATGAAAGTTTTGAAGGAAAAAACTGTGCATTATATAATATTTTAAAGAAATATTCTAAATCTACAATAATTAAAAAGGTATGATAATGGATCAAGAGCAAACAGATGATAATGGATCAAGAACAAATAGATCAAGAACAGATCAATAAGACAGAAGAGAATGTCTCCAAAGAGACACAAGTTCATATGAATTTAATGTTTAAAGAAGGTTATTCAAATCAGTGAAACAATACAAATTGAGGATACTTTTTAACTATAAATCTGTACCTCATAACTAAATTAATACATCTGGATTTTAAAGTTTTATCATTAAAAATAAAACCTCAAGAAGAGTAGCTAAGATGTTTGGGGATTGATGAGGGAATTTCTTTGCATAGAATCCAAACAACAAAAAGTAGTTTTCAAAAAGGTAATGCAGCTAAACCTATCGAAAATCAGAAACTAAATTCAAGGAGAAATGAGAAAAAAGGAAAACATATTTGTAGCACGTGGCAAGAGGTCAATCTTCTTTTTTTTATTTTCTTTTTTTTGAGATGGAGTCTTGCACTGTCGCCTGGGCAGGAGTGCAAGTGGCACGATCTTGGCTCACTGCAACCTCTGTCTCTAGGGTTCAAGCAATTCTCCTGCCTTAGTCTCCCACGTAGCTGGGATTGCAGGCAGCCACCACCATGCCCAGCTAACTTTTATATTTTTAGTAGAGACAGGGTTTCACCATGTTGGCCAGGCTGGTCTCAAACTCCTGATCTTGTGATTTGCCCGCCTCGGCAAACACTTCCCAAAGTGTTGGAATTAGAGGCGTGAGCCACCGCACCCTGCCCGAGGTCAATCATCTTAACTAAAATTACCTAAGGATCAATTTAAAAATGAACAATAGGAAAATGGGCAAAGCACACAAATATGCGATCTTCAGAAATACAAACAAACAGTAATCATGAACATGTCAAAACTCACAAGTCACTAAAAAATGAAATAAACTTGATAACATCTTTTGCTTATTAAGCTGTTTTAAGGCTTTTAACATTTTAAATAATTAAAAATAAATAGAAAACCTTTAAAGGTTTTTGTCATGTTGATGTTATTACAAACAATGTTGGAATAGGCATCCTTGAATAGAAATCTTCGTTTGTATATCATCATTTCTTTAGGATGATTTACTATGTATCACTCAGGGTTCAGCAGAAAAACAGAAAGTACAGCCATTATTTTAACAGAGAGAATTTAATATAGGGAACTGGTTAAACAGATGTCTAAGTCTGTAAATGCTAAAAGGGAGCTCTGAGGTTAGCAGAGATATTAAATGTATGAAACTAGCTCCCTAGAATTGGGGAACAAAGGCAAGAGATTGGATTATTAGAAACTAGACACTCAAGAGGTCCCTTGCTGAGAGCTGAGATGGTTTGTTCACAAGGAGAAAAGCGGAATGTTCATTAAAAAGACATTCTGAAAAGGAAAAGGAAATGCCTGGCATTCCTTCTCCATCTCCCCTTCAACTTAAAACAAACAGCTCTATGTGCTTCAGAAAAATAATCCAAATAGATACATAAAAAGTATGAGAATTTTGCCACCATAAATACTAAGGCGCACCAAAATTCTGCAGTGCTTTGGAAAGTAGGTTAAAAAGTACATATGATATAAAATATGAGCTTTGTAGTGGCCATCATTATCCTGAGTAAAAGAAAAACAAAATACTCTAGGAATTAAGACAAAAAATAGAAAATCAAATTATACTAAAAAAACTTCCATTGTAAAAATCAATTGAAGTCAATTTGACATTTAAGTGATGGGTTGGTTGGTTGGTTGGTTGGTTGACTGAAAGCAACAATTTTATTTATGTTTCAGGATGTATGATTGTGTGGCCTGACAATCTCAGAAAGTAAAAGCAAAGAAATTGAAAGACACGGAAAGAACTAGGCCAGGACCAGCACTGGCCTTAATAGCCAGTTCACTGATGGTGAGGTTCCAAATCTTTAGAAGCCCTAATATATTTTACATAGTTTGACAGCATAAAGCAGGAAGAACTGACTGAAAAATATGTGTTAGCAGACTTGCTGACTACTTTCACCAAATAATAATTAACTGTCAAGTGGCAAAATAAAGGAGCAAAGCCAATAGCTTTACTATCTATGCAGCACCAAATAACTCAAAACCAGATGGGTATACACGTACAGAACAGCTGAAAGCTAAATTCGCTATTTTCCGTGAAACTCCGACAGCCCCACAAATGGCATTTAGCTCCATAGTAAACCATCCTCTAGGTCAGCAGGAAGCTCATTATGGGCTGACAGTCCAGGAGACAAGCACTTTTCAGGGAGCTACCATAGTAATTTCCTGTGTGAAAAGCTCACTGCTGTTCTTGCATTCCTCAGGGTGCATTTCTTCTCATCTCAGAGGATGTTTCTCTTCCACAGGAAGAGGAAGGAACCAGTTGTTACTGGATGTGTGGGCTGAGAGCTGTTGGGCATTTTCAGCGTGCCTCGGTCTCAGCTGTGGGAACTGGGGATGCAGCTTAGATTTCCAGGCCTGGGACAGTCGATATTACTGCAGTAGTCTCGGGCGTCACAGTTTAGAAATACACTATCTCAGGAAGTTGGAAGGCAGAAATAATACCTGGAACACCTCCAGTTCCCAGAAACGTGCTAATTTTCTAAAGGAAATTCTAAAAAGTATTTACTGGGCTCCCAAATAGCATGATTTATAAATCCTTTTGTAAAATTTCCTTTTTTTTTTTTTTCTGTCTTCACATTTTGTATGGCAAAGTTCAAGTCCTAAATCACGTTTGTCAATAGAAATAAGGACAAGTTTCACTGCATGAAGTATTCTTTAACTAGGACTATTTTAAAAAACTTAAAGAGCATCAAATTTTTGGTAAATTCATTAATATGTTTTCTTTCCCTGTGACTTTGAAACTTAAAGAGAAAGAAGGTCAAATTAGTATACTTGTCAGTATATCTTCATTAAAAAATTGGGACTTAGTGATTATTACTATTTTTATTAAAAAGCATATTTTATTTGAAGGGTGAAAGAAGCCTCTGGTTTTCATTGTCAATCTTTTATTACAGGGATACTGTTAGTAAACTTTGCAGCTATCCAGATTATCTATCTTGAAAAAAAAAAAAAAAAGCCATGTTGCTTTAACAAACTAAAACACTTTAGCATTTTAGTAGTTTTATTTATTTTTTTACAATCCCAAAGCAATTTTTTTTTTAAAGGTCAGCCATCACATTCACAACTGTTAGCAGTTTTTATAACATATGGGTCATGATGTACTTCAAAAGCAAGGATCCAACTGATTTGCAAATAGTCTCTTTCCAGTCTCTAATATTTTCTCTCCTATCTCTATTTTAAAGATTGTATCTGAAAAAATGTAAATGTGCTTTCTATTTCTAAATGGCAAGAGATCTTTGAAAATGTTGTGTTTTTCCTCATTTATTTGTTAGTTATCATGTATATTCTGTTTTTTAACTGTCTTTGACAATTTAATTACCTCACTTAATTTCAAAGGGGAATGTTTTTAAATTGTTTCTCAAACCTTATAAAAATTCCTCTTTTACTCCAATTAAGCATCTTAGGGTATAACATTTAACTTTTTGTGTTACCGGATAAAAAATTACTGTATCCACTTGACATATTTACTATCATTTGCAGTTAAGATAAAAAGTCTCTTAACTCTTAAAAGGAAGATATATTGAGGGAGGTACCAGAGACCTGGATCCTATAAATGCCTAAGTTCATTTCCTTTCATACCCTTAGAGCAGGGACAGGAGAAACATACCGCAGAGCCACTAAACCAGCACTTAAAGATACCATACAAATGTCTGTTTCCTAATGCTTAGGAAGCAGCCACAAAGTTATAGATAAATACACCTAGTTTCAGAAGTCATATGCACTAAACTGCCAAATCCAATGCCACCATACAAACTGTTGCAAAGTTTAAAAACTTTACATTGCATATGACCATTTTACACTTTCAAAGTTGTAAGTTTTAGTTTTAAGACATTGAAGTTCACATACAGTGTGTTCTTTTAGTCTTTCCAAATCTTTGCTTATATAAGCAGTTAGGAACTGAAATAACTCTGAACTAGTTACGCAATGTTGTCTAGTAACCAGGATGAACTGTTGCCACAACATTCATGGAAATATTCTCTCTGTATCTGCAAGTTTATTCTTTGTGTGTCCATATATTTTGTCAGCACATTAATATTTTTCAGGTAGTATATACCATATGACAATCTCCAAGTAAGTGTATAACCTTTTTCTTCCTAAAAGTAGGCTGATGCAAAAAAAACTTTCTGAAAGAGAATCCAATGTACTTTGCTAAAAAATAAAAATCCAAATGACATCTAGGAAGGGGTGTGCTTCCTAAAGTCATGGAAATAGCAGAGTATCTCTTGCACTGATTCAGCTGATCACTTTTCTGATCCTAGAACAGAATACAGGAAAACCATGATTCTTTTTCTCTCATCAGCCCCTCTGCCAAAATGATGCAGAGCCAGGAGATATTCTCAGCTATCCTGAGATTACTCAAGGCTACGTCTTACTGTCCCTGGGGAAAGGAGATAGGGAATCCCACAGCTGACATTCACCCTGTCAGGAAATCCTCTTGGCTCTGCCTTCAAAATACACCCAGAATCCAATTGCTTATCACCACCTCTTCTGCTACCTTCCTGGGTCAAGCCAGTATTGCCTCCCGTCTGAGTATTTCACTAGCTTCCTAATGAGTCTCCTTGTCTACCCCCATCAACATCCCCAACCTGTTTTCTTACAGCAGGCAGAGTGAACCTGTTAAGATACAAGTCATATCATGTCCCTCCCTCTGTAGGAAACCCCCCAGTGGCTCCTATGTCACCTGCAATCTGGCCTTCTATCACTGCTCCCACTCTCCTGGAGAGCCCTTCCCACATAGCCATACGACTTGCTCCCTTCACTCCTTCAGCTCTTTACTCACATGCCACCTGTCACGTGACTCTTGTCCTAGCCATACTAGCTAAAATTGCAGCCCTCTCCTATCTTTTCCTCTCTGACTTCAGTGCCTTTTTCACCTTTGTGTTCCCTATACTATATACAGTTTATTTTTTAGATCTGTGAATTGCATTTCTCTGACTGGAATATAGAATGTAGGCTTCTCTGGAGCAGGTATTTTTCTTTCCTTCACATTCTCTAAAGCCAAGAATAGTGAGTTAATAAATACTTATTCACAGACCGATGTGTGTGAGTAGGCATCCTTCCTGGATCCCACCACATCTGCTGTCAATTGATTTAGGCAACTTAAAGACTCTAAACTAGACTGATGCATTTTTATTACCATGGTTCATATATGTTTGATTTCTTCTGAAGCAACTACTTATACCTTGCTTTCGCTCCAGGCACGTTGGCTCATGCCTATAATCTCAGCACTTTGGGAGGCCGAGGTGGGCGGATCACTTGAGGTCAGGAGTTCGAGACCAGCTTGGCCAACATGGTGAAACCCTGTCTCTACTAAAAAATACAAAAATTAGCTGGGCGTGATGGCAGGTGCCTGTAATCCCAACTGCTCAGGAAGCTGAGGCAGAAGAATCACTTGAACCCGAGAGGCGGAGGTTGCAGTGAGCCGAGATAGCACCACTGCACTTCAGCCTGGGTGACAGAGTGAGAGGCCTTGTCTCAAAAAAGAAAAAAAAAGAAAAAAGAAAAAAGAACTGGTCAAAGGTTTTCTTCTAGAGAAGTCCTCTAGCTTACTTCAGCCCATTAATGATCTCTTCTGAATACCGCCCAATAACAATCTTTCATCGACATTTATGTATACTTGACGTCTAATGTTCTCAAACCAACATTGATTTCTTCTTACTCAGTTAGTTCTGTCCAGCTAGATTGTTTGTTTCTTGAGGTCAGGCAGCCAGCTTGGTATCTCCCTCAGCATCTCATGTAATGCCTTCATGCAGGGCAGTTTTAACTATTTTGACTGATAGAACATCAAAAGACTGTAGACCTTGGATTTTTTTCTATAACATAACTGCATGTTTATCGTAAATTAATTTGACTTGAAAGAAATAATATCCCTAATTCTAAAGAAATGCATACACATATTCTGCATTATGTTCATATTAAGCACAGTTGCCAGGATGAAGATGAGAACACTGTGTCAACTCTGAGAAGAGTCCAGTATTTTGGCAATCAAAGGAACAACAGCAAGATTATCAACTTCATTTTGTTCATTTGTAAGACAATAAAATTAATACATCAGAATTTAAGAATTTTCCTAAAGATAAAAAAGTAATAATCCTAGAGTCTTTTAAGATAAATTTTATTTACAGTTGGTTTAAAACTTTTTTTTTTTTTTTTTTTTTTTTTTGAGATGGAGTCTCACTCTGTTGCCCAGGCTGGAGTGCAGTGGCACAATCTCGGCTCACTGCAACCTCCACCTCCCGGGTTCAAGCAGTTCTCCTGCCTCAGCCTCTCAAGTAGCTGGAATTATAGGCACACACCACCAGGCCCAGTTAATTTTTGTATTTTTAGTAGAGACAGTGTTTTGTCACGTTGGCCAGGCTAGTCCGGAACCCCGGACCTCAGGTGATGCACCTGCCTTGGCCTTCCAAACGGCTAGGATTACAGGTGTAAGGCACTGTGCCCAGCCAGTTTAAAACTCTTTATATTAGGATACAGGAAACAAATTCTTATCTTGCTTGTCTTTTTAGAAGAGAGGAGTGGGACATCCCATGTAGCCACACCACACGTCAATGCTAATGATAAATGCCCTAGCATAATTTTGATAGAATCCTGGTCTAGTTCTAACTACGAAATGAAAACATTAAAAGACTCAAATGGAATCTTGAACTAAATAATCTTTAGAAAATTAGTACATAATTGACAGTATAATCAGAATAAAGAGTCAGGAATTTGAGAACAACAATTTAAAACTATGTTTATATGGCCACCAGTATATTCCTTTACAGAAACTTTTTTTTTTTTTACAATAAAGCTTTAAAAATAGAGATTAGTAACAGCTTATTTTGATCCACAAATATTGTGTCAAATTTCCTGCTTGACATTAGAGACACAAGTGCAAGCCACAAAGATACCACCTGTTAAAGACTGTATGCCACAATTTCTTCTCTGTAGTGAGAAGACATCAGAGCACAGACATTGGTACACGTGGGTCTACAAATCTTCCTGAATATAATATTAAATCAAGTGAAAGTAGAAATAGAGGCCATTTCTTACACCATAACAAACTTCTTTTATGCTACTAAGAAATTTGACAAATTAAGGTTTAAAGAGACATCTTTTTCATGTCCTATCTTGATGAAATGAATATTTAAGGAAATGTCCAGTCTACAAAAACCAAACAATCAACCCTCAAAAGAAACAGTAACTACAATAACAAAAATTACCTTTAAACACTACTTTTTTTGGCTTCCAGTATTTCTCCAGGTTTTTAAATTACAATCACATGCAAAGTACACACCCAAAATATTGAATGCAATTGTGCTTCATGCCAAAGCAGAAAAAAATCCCCTTTACAATTATGTCTGATTTGTTGTGCAGAAACAAAAGAGAAACCGTCAATGTAGGGAGGAGACTATAATTAAGGCTTATTTACCACTATATTAATGGAAAGATGAATAGTTGAAAAAGTAATTTTATTTTAGTTTTCTAACCAATTATCTATCATTGAACTAAAAGAAAGAGATACATATTGAAAATTTAAAGAAAAGTCCTTTGGAGATACTCTTTTAAAAGTCTAACTGCTTTATGAGCATCTATGTCTTCAGAAGGCACTATTAAAATAAAGTCCTTATACCTTGCTTGGCAGCATGCAGGTATCTTCCAGATTATAATCTATCTAGATGGGAGTTTATTAGCATAATCTCAAACCAATTTACAGCAAACAAGACTTTGTTTTCTTGTGTTTTATTTTTGTTTGTTTGCTGGATTTTCATATACTATCAAGTATACAATTCAAAGTAACAGTGGAGTCTTCCTTTTAATGCTTATATATTGGGTGAAACCATGTGAAGTCATTGATATTAGACTGTTTTTGCCTACAAAATGACAATTTCATATAATTCAACCTAATATTATCCTTTGTGGATAATAATTTTATTCTTCCATTTTATTATTCTGTTTTGTAGCACAGCTATTAAATGTCATGTTCGTTATACAGAATTGTCTTCTCAACATTCCACATACCCCATATATTCCTTGAGTTATGGTCCTGTAGCATAAATGTATACTATAATAGATACATACAATCTACAATAGATATGTACAATCTATACTACTAGGGACATCATGTTGTCCCTTGCTAGGAGGCAGTTATGCCCACCTCAATAGCACCGTCTGTCAAAACTGTCTGGATTCCTCACGTAATGAGGCTTTGCAAAACTTGAAGAGTACTGGCAGGGACAGTGAGTCTCAAAAGGTGGATCAAATATTTTTAATGATCTATGATATTTTCTAGGCCAGGAATGTGGAATTTTAGTCTACTGACTACCTCACAAAGAGGCAGCACATCTCATAAACCTCCTATCTTTTTGCTCCTTCTTGCTACAGAGGGAAAAAACTAACTCATCAGATTTTGTAAATTTCTACAACATGCATTTGGAGTAATTCATTGAACATAAATGTATTGAAGACCTACTATAAGCCAAGTACTGTGGCAAGTTGTACACATCCCATTAATTTTTAATTTCTTAAATCATTAATGTAGCAATGCTGCTAGAGTTATAAACATGAATACTGTAAGCAACAAGACCACAGACTGGTTTGAAGTCCTAGTGGTCACCAGTGATTCTTGGAATTCCCTTTAACAATCAGCCCATTAGTTACCCTCACTTGGTTTTTGTCACTGAAGCTCCTAGTGAGAGATCTAGGAGTCTTCTCTGCTGTGGGATTAACAATGAAAGGACCCTTGAATAATTAGAATGCTTTCTGGTACAAGATAGACTCAAAATGGACTAGTCTTCAGTAGAATTCCTCTATAATAAATACTATTCTTGAGATCTATTAGAGAATTTGTAATATCATAATGTCAGGGTTTTATTTTGGCTACAAATTAAAAATGTACCCCAAATATTTAACTAAACTGACATCATAGCAGCAGTGTCATCAAAGACCACACCATTCTTCCCATTTGTTCTTACAATTAGTTTTGCACTGACTGGCAGGATCAACTGTGGCATTGGAAAGAGTAAGCAGAATCCTAAATGGAAAGGCTAAAATTCTTAATCTTTGAAGATTTTGAAAACACTGAATCAATAAATTTTATATATGTAATTTCTATAAACAAAATTGCAAGTAGTAGAAATACTTAATTTATGGATAATCCATCAAAAGAGATTAACAAGGGCAGTGCTGTTTTTCTTACAGCTTCTAATGAGAAGACTAGAAGTAAGTTTAGCACCTCCGAAGGACAAATAACACAACAGGGAATCAGCTCTGCAACAGCATGTGAAATGTCACCTGGGTGGCATCTTAATACATGAGACAGTGGGTATGGATTAGACTGAGCTTGGGGACCTCAAAGTAAAAGCTTTCCTGGAAGTTGGTGCTGCTCCCCCTTGTGGTAAACTATTTAGATGCATTGTAAATATGACTACAAAGTTCTTCCTATACTAAAATGTTAGGCTACATAGCCCACGTTTTATCTCCTCCCCCCACATTTTTGAAGGAAAATGGATTATGCCAAATGATTAAATGCCACTTAAGTGTCAAAAAAACCCCAACTTACTGTGGTAGAATCAAAAGAAAGTATATCCACAACAGGGGGAGTAGAGATCTGCAAATCGATTACCTCAAGCTTTGGATTAATCTGTGTATATACATAAAAAAAAAATTATGAGATTTTCATACCATAAGAAACCAAATGCTATTTGTAAAAACCTAGAGGGCATTTTCTAATATATTCTAAAATTAAAATATATTGGTATATTTATTACTATGGATGACAAAATTTTAAGCAAAATGTTAGCCTACCAATTCTATCGACGTATAAGAAAAGATCATTTTGACAAGGTTGAATTTACCCCATAAATAAAAGCTTTTCACTTTAGAAAATCAATGTAATTTACCTAAAAAGGAATATTATAAATATAACAAATGACCCACCTCAAAAGATGAAGAAAAAAATCCTAGCCAGTTCAGTAAGAAAAGGAAATAAAAGGTATTAAGATAACAATTAGAAAGAAATAATATTCTCATTCATATATAATGTTATCTAGAATCTATTGCTAAATCATTAGAATATTCAGAAATTAATAAGATTGTTAGTCCCAAAATCAATATATGAAATCAACTGCATTTCTGCATTCTAGCACACAGTTAGAAAATGCAAAATTTTAAAGGACGGCATTTACAATACCATAAAAGTTTAAAAATACATCAGAATAAACACACAAAAATATGTAAGATCTTATGGAAAAGAATAAAACTTATGTTAACATTAAAGAAACCTGTATCATAAAGAGCTCAAAAGCAGAGTGCCGTATATATGGAAAATAAATATATTCAGAACATTAGTAATGAGAAAAGTAGAAATTAAAGCAAAATACCACTTAATACCTATTAGACTGCAAACACTAGAAAGCTCAATGATGCCCACAGTGTTTGTAGCAGCATTGTTTGTAATGGCCAAAAAAACTATTGGAAGTACCCTAACTGTCTATCAACAGTAAAACAGGTTGTGAGAATGACTACAGTGACAAATTCACTGGAGTGCAATACAGCAATGAAAACAATTTATGAATGCATGAAATCTGAATTCATATGTATGAATCTCAGGACTTCAATGTTAAATTAAAAAATCAGTTACAGAAAAAATATATTCAGTATAATTTCATTTATATAAAGTTCAAACTCATTCAAAATTAAACAATAATTATAGATTCAAATATATAAAGTTACAAAGAAAAGCAACGGAATGAATACCTAGAGTAGTGACTTTGAGGGAGGCTATTTCAGAATTTGAAAAGACAAAAAAATTGAAAATAAAATTGAAACATTATGAATACAAAGAAGTAAACAAAGAGCAACAAAGATAGCAGAGCTTTATATCAAATGAATGCTTCAATATAAAGCATTATATTGTACATGGTACAATATAAAGTACCAATAAGTGTACTAAAGAACCTTAAGGAAGAAACTATCGACTGAGTGCTTCTCAGGGTGTCCAATCTTTTGCTTTCCCTGGCCCACAATGGAAGAAGAATTGTCTTGGGCCACACATAAAATACACTAACATTAATGATAGCTGATGAGCTAAAAAAAAAAAAAAAATTGCAAAAATATCTCATAATGTTTTAAGACAGGTTATGAATTTGTGTTGGGCTGGATTCAAAGCCAGCATGTGACCTGTGGGCTGGACAAGCTTGGCTTAGATAGTGAGAAAGGCTTCCTATGGAGGAAACATGGCATATGATGGCTCCTTAATAAAAGATCTAGAAAACAAAAACGGAGAGGGAGATAAGTAAAAGAGCATTCTTCATGGCATAGTGGAAGAACGCTGACATACTTTCACACAGGGGTAGAAAGAAGAAGGTTGTCAAGGTTCAAATTGTGAAGGGTGAAAGAATTTGGGAAGGCACAGAAAGTTGGAAGCTAAAATGTGCTGAATTGAAAGAGTAATCTGACAGACACATAAAGTATCATGAATAAATTAGGGATGGCAGTGAGGACACTACAGTGTTAATCCAGGTCTCTAGTGATGAAGTCTTGGCCAGTGATAAGAGGGGTGGAATAATTTTTAAAGCACTTACCATGTTTGATGGGTATGGCTGTAGTTTTAGAAACAGTAAAAGCATTTTATAACTATCCAGCCAATGTGTTGAAGGGGAGGTATAACTGCTGTGCTATAGTAAAGAAGGAATAAAGCTGTGCATGGTGAGGATGAGGGACGATCAGCTCATCTAGCCAAAACCGTTGTCTCTTCCTGGCTGTCCCACAAAGCAGAAAACAAACACAGCCTCCTGCCATTAACTCTAAGTCCAGAGTTGAGGCAAAGAACAGAAATGTGAGAGTGACTTGTTTTCCTTTTAATCTTAAGACTCGCTGTCCAGAGACTGCTTGCATACGTTTTATTCTTTTTTATCTACTGCCACCTAGTGTAGATAGAAAATTATTTACCTGCGAAAATACAATCTAGTTGCACCATCTGAAATTGAAACTGCTCAAGAAATCTAAATCACATAGAGTCAGCACCTGTCATAAAAAAACAAAATCCTTGACCTACAAGTTCTGATGTAATTAACAGTATTTAACTGCGTAAGTTGCTGTCACACAAGTTAAATAGAGCCGGAAGTTCTTACTAAGTAACATTTATAGTCCTTGCCATAAAAAAAATATGCTGAGGGGGTGATACAGTTAAATTCTTTGCTAGCTAACTTCCAGGAATACTAAGAGTATCTTGTAGCTCCTGATATTTATTAAAGGGAAGAATATGTTAATAATTAGAGTTGCCTTGAAATGAAGTGGGCTGCCTATGAGAGGCCAAGTTCTCCATGGCTGAACAAGGGTATATAACTGGGACTAATGAATGATGTAAGGGTTAGCCTGTATGACCTCAAAGGTACCATCCCACATCCCCCTCTGAGATCCTCTGTGTCCATGATACTGAGGAGTCCATGAACATAAAACCTCTACTAATAAATTCCATAGGCCTTCACCAGACTACAAGCTTCTGAAGGGCAAGGAGTATGCCCATCTTGTTCACTGCTGCATACTCTAAAGCTAGTACAACATCCAGCACACAGATACTTTAATATCTGGTAACAGGATAAAATGTAATTTTGTTTATATTGAAGCATTACATCAAAGTGGTTAAAACACAGAATGGAACCAGAGTGCCTGGGTTGAATGAAATTCTAGTGCTGCCACTTATTAACTTTAAGATTTAACTAACATACACCTAAATTTCTCATGGGATAATAGTGGTACTTATTTCACTGAGATTTTAGGAATATTAACTTAATTTGTATAAAACACTTAGAACAGTCTTGTATAACTGTCAGACTTTATCATCATGTAATGAACATTTACTGAGGCCTGAAACAGTATAAACATATACCACAGTTAGAAGTAGAATACAAAATGGATAGACAAGTGGTCATTTTAAAAAATCATAAATGGTGGTGTTTTCAACCTTACTAGAAGATTGAGATAAAAGCCCAATCTCAGACTTAAAGACTTAAATTGATCACTTGTACTTTTCAACAGTGAATCATGGTCAGACTATCACAAAATATTATTATATAAATATTTGGTTAAGGTAAAGGACATTTTCCTTCCTGCTAAATATCCTAACAGAATTTCATATGCAATTTATATGTTAAGGTAGTCTCAAATGGCCATAAAAAACTGAAAGTCATCAGAACATTATTTTATTAAAAAATCTTTTTAACTAATTATAATCCCTGCTTACAATATTCTGCAATTCTCCTAGAATAACTATTTTGATGCTTTACTGTCATTAAGAGCTATGGCCATCCCTTAGAATGGTTCTACTCTCTTCTCATCAAAATATGTAAGAAAGAAGGGGACTGCTCAGGAGAAAAATATCACATGCACACACTGAAGGAACATCTGGTTTTGTCTAGGGGCAGGACAATGCAATTCAACTCAAGACAGTCTGAAGAAGATATAGTCAGCATGAACTAGTGATGTGCTATAGCACAATGTGGGTAGGGTCAAGATACCTTGTGTAAAAATGGGGCTTCTTTCCCACCAAAAAAAAAAAAAGAGAGAGAAAGGTGCTGTTCTCATGTTTTTAATTAAGATGGAGTGCCCAGGCCAGGAGTACTAGGAAGGACCTGTAGTTAGATAAGTAGGAAGAACTCGGGAGGGGCCTATTTCACATAGAGAGAATTTGATATTTCATGCCTTCTTTCATGTAGCCTCCTTCTCTCATTTATCTAAAAAGTAATCTGGCTATCACCCCCTCTATCCATGTAGGAATTAGTAATTTATATATTTAGTCAGCTGGTACCCAAGATCTAACACTCTGCAGGATTCCCCACCTTCAAACAAGTGAAGCGCTTAAAGCTAGCAAAGGGGTGGCTTTTGCAAAAGGCCAAACTGTTTTACTCAGCAGATTGAGATTATGCAATTCAGATGAGTCTCAAAGAAAACATAACACAAATCATAGAAATGTTATCTTGTTTCAAACCCAGAAATAAAACACTCATGGTCACTGCAGAGAAAGAAAAATTCATCAGTTCACTTAGATACCATTTATTCTACATATTTTAATAAGATCTATTTATTTTCCTTAAATCCTAATACTGACTTCAAAAAAAGATTTCCTAGTTTTAAATATTTTCCAAGTAACTGTATGTAAATTTGCCTAAAGCTTTGAAAAAAACTTAATCTACTGCATTAGTGTTTCAAAATAAAGTTTACTAATGATAAATGAACACTGCACAACTTTTATTCTAACTATTCCATTCTAACTGAAAGTTTTGAACTAAGTAGTCTTTGGCTTTGTGAGGGATCCATATTTATTAATTTGAAGTAGAGTCTTTAAAACACAATTTGGTACTTAACAATTATTTATTCATAATACTAAAGTTGTTCCCTGTCTAGAAAGTTCATAACCTTGACTTTTTTTATAAGAGATTTTCTTTTTCTCTTTTTTTTTTTTTTTTTTTTGAGATGGATTCTCACTCTGTCGCCCAGGCTGGAGTGCAGTGGCACAATCTTGGCTCACTGCAACCTTCCAGGTTCAAGCGATTCTCCTGCCTCAGCCTCCTGAGTAGCTGGGATTATAGGCACGCACCACCACGCCCAGCTAATTTTTGTATTTTTAGTAGAGACGGGGTTTCACCATGTTGGTCAGGCTAGTCTCGAACTCCTGACCTCATGATCCACCCACCTCAGCCTTCCAAAGTGTTGGGATTACAGGTGTGAGCCACTGCACTTGGCCCAAGAGATTTTTAAGGAAAAAAAAAAAAAGAAACAATTACAACAATTGATTGTTCACATATAGAATCCTATCACTCTTCTGGCATTTTATATCACAGGGCCTCAAAGTGTTTTACAAAAGCCAGTCATGTTTTATACTTAATTTAAGCAGCCATGCATGTTTACAGATAATTTAAACTGTGTACACAGAGGCTGACTATGTCAAGGTCACAAAAAAAATTCAGTCACAAGGTTCAGCATTTTGTATAGTGCAATTGAAATCTAATTCCATGATGAAGAAAAGTCAGTGTTTAATATAAATTTTAAGGGTATATGTGAAAAATTTGTTTGAGAGTGGCTTTGCATGGCCTGGGTCATCCTGACCCAGCAACGCAAAACAACCCAGCTGGTTTAATGGCTTTTTGGCTGTACCATAAGAGCAGAGCCACTCAGGCAACTCCTTGACATTTTAAAGAAAGCCTAGCACTCTGAAATGAACTGGGGCTGACAGTAAATCAGAGAAAAAAGGGCTTGAATCTCTGTGCTGAGGTGAGTGTGGAGTCATGGAAATATCACTTAATTCATGAGGAAAGCAGTCTCGGAATCAGCCTGCAGTTCTGCCACCCAACGCCCTGGAAAGTGGCCAAATGGATATTTCCCTCCTGATCAATCCCGGCCAAGCCACAAGATGACAGAATAAAAACACCAAGAGTTAATAAAACCAACTTGGATAATACAAGAAAAGAATACTCAAGTTAAATTAAAATATATTTCACATGTATTTTATATGAATTTATATGATCACAGGGGATAAGAAATATAACTAGAAACAGAAGCAAAAAAAGTGAAAACCAAATTAGATTACATTTTTTTCTTTAAAACAGAAGAAAAATGATAACACAGCAAGTGGTACAAAGAAGTGATAACATGATTAATACTTTAGAAGAACTGAAAAGATGGTCAGAAGTTGGAAAAGACAAAGATAATAGCCAAGAACTGAAAGTCAACACTACCAAGGAAAAGCAAAGACAGAAATCCCAAGATATGGCTGGATTAAACAAAATCTAGAAAATAGTTTAAAAAACAAAGAACAAAAACATGTACTTAGATGCACAACTGGAGACTAGCAGAAGTGCCTGAGATAACAGCAAAGACCAAGACTAAGGAAAACGAAATGAAAGAAGTGATGTGGGTGAGGGTACATGGAATCACAGCATGAACAGTGAATGAGGCTACTGTGCATTGCCGCTCAGGAATACATCTCAAGAACTCAAAATACCTAACTCTAAAAGTAAAGAGACTGCCAGTGATAAAAATTCAGATGAACAGGTAATTTCTGACGTCAGCTCTTAGAAGAGAAATGGCTGAAGAAGAATCATGCAAAATAAGAATAGGCTAACATCGGCTAAGCATCTAGCAAAGATAAATCTCTCTTTGAAGACAAAAGAACACTTAAATCATAACATTTAAATTCATAGGACCTAAGGGAATTTGTCAACAAAAACCTACAATTAATAGATAGTTATATATGTAAAATATATACAGGCAATAAAATTGTCTTAATTGTTAGATTTAATCACCAAGTCTCTTCTTTTACCTGTCCATAAGATTTTCTTTTTGCTATAAAAGAGTTTTAAGCTACCTATTTCAATAACCATTATAAAAATTTTTGCCCTTCAGCCTTATTCTCATGACAGCCATCATATGACCTCCCTAAATACACCTAGAATATAAAGCTAGTTCAGACTTCACAGTCACCAGAGGCCTTAGATTTAATTTCTCATTTCCTATTACTATCAACACCATTTTTTAGCTTTATTTCTAGGCCTTCAAGAAACAAATATAAAACTTTATTACACACTATAGTGAAAACAATTGTTTATCAAAGCGCTGCTGTTTTAAGGCAGCACTAGGTTTTATATATAAAATATAAATATATATATATTCAGTAATTTCAAACACCTCCTTGACCAAAAGCCTCAAAATGTATACAAAATGTAGGACAAATATGCACAAAATACTCACTTCTACAGTCTCAACTTTTTCCTCATGGGGGTGTGGTGTTCTTGGGTAGATATCAAGAAGATGTGGTGGTGAATCAAAATGTAATCTTTTGAGATTTCTTTTGTTAAGACCTTTATAAGGCAATTCATCGAAGTTAGTCCTCCATAATAAGACCTATGAAAAAAGTCAATGATGTTGCAGTTATTGACTTGCATGTACAAGCAACAGAGCTGATTTTAAAACCCATAATATACAGAACTGTTCCCCAAAGTAGAAAGGGTAGATATATATTTCAACTATGTTACTATTTCTCAATATCTTTTTTAAGGTGTGATTGAGGGAGAGATTTAGCATTTTGAATTGCCTTCATGTCTGATTTAAAATTCATATTAAGAAAATATCTGGTTTTAAAATCCTCTTTTTGTTTTTTGGTCAAAGTCCAATTTCGGACTTTATCACTTTATTCAATAAATCTGGCCATGAATGGCTTTTGGTTATTTCAAATAAATGCAGATTTGCTATATAAATGACTTATATTTACCGTCCTCAAGAAGCTTAAGATTAGGCAATGATTCAAGCAAAAGTGCTATAAAATTACTGAAGGTGGACACATAGTGTCAGTTACATGTATAGTTAAGTGTAAAATGAGCAAAAGAAAATAACTATTTGAATTCCCAAAACTTAGAACTGGCTCTGTTTCAACTATGAGATATAGCAGACTTCATGGTACTGATTAAAATATAAGCTCATCACCAACCATCTTAACATATATAAACTAGCTGGTTATAAAACTCTTAGCTGAGGTCAAGGATTCTTTTACCTTAACCAAATCAAAGAGGAGCTGAAAGATTTACAAACCTGTGTGTCTGCACCTCCTGATGCAAATAGCTCTCCACCTTTTGAAAATGAAACAGTAAAGACAGGTCCCTGAGAAATAAACGGAGATAAAGAAAAAAAAGTACTTGGTAATGCTTTCTCATGGCCAAGAAGACTTTGGATGTCAATTTCTCATCCTAATTTATGCATACTACTCATGCAATAAGTCTGATAAAACATATCAGTTGCTAGCAACTAATGCTGGCAGAGTAAAGATAATCAAAGAATCAACCCAATCATATTAAAGCACAAATAAATGATACTAAAAAGTACTAAAAATTAATTTAAAAAATAACCTTCTTTTCCTTTCAA
Organism: Macaca nemestrina; assembly: GCF_043159975.1. Taxonomy (NCBI): domain Eukaryota; kingdom Metazoa; phylum Chordata; class Mammalia; order Primates; family Cercopithecidae; genus Macaca; species Macaca nemestrina. The sequence continues at coordinate 43,765,661 of NC_092134.1, read as the reverse complement.
GAAAAGCTTGTATATATGTAAGTTCACAAGAATTTCTGTTAAGACTTTCTGGCTTTGGACTCTGTATTCAACCAATCACTAGCAGAAACTGAATGATAAATACGTGGGTAATGGGAATGAGGCTATTTACATAAAGTCCATTTCCTGATCAATGGGCTTCACTGAGTTCTCCCTTCACATAGGCAACCATAAACCACTAAAAGTTTAAAGAGCAGAACAGATAGGAGGAGAGCTGTGAATGATTAAAGTCAGTATTACAATTGTGAGAAAGATGAATTGGAGTAAGATGCTTGGTTGGAGGCCAGTTAGGAAGTTACTGTAATTATCTAGGTGAGAGGTAATGAAAACCTGAAATTGAGCAGTTACTGCAGAATTAGACAAGACTGTGCTTGGCACAGTCACAAGGTGGATAGCCTCTAGGTCAACTTTTCAGTCCAGATAAGAGTAAGTATTTCTTATCTCAAAAATATTAATATATACCATATGTTTTTAATATGTCCTTAATCTACACAAGAAAAGTTTTAGGAAAAACATCTTGTATTTTCCCAAGTAGACTATCCCACAGATTTAGGTTATAATATTAATAGCTTCATAAACACCTTCACTTCCAGACTAAAATTCCATCTTCATGTAGTGTTTTCCTACTGAAGACTGTGTTTATCTTTTTTTCCCTATTATTTTGTAGCTTTTTCATGGATATTTCAGTCCTTGGCCACTTTTATTGGTTGTGTTTATTCAGCCTAAATCCATGGATATGCATATATTTAAGCTGGTTAGTGTTTATTTCTGCTTTACCCTAACACCACTCCAGAATAAATGACAATGCAAAGCAGGAAGTCAGGCAGAACCTGTGAAAAAGAAACTCTTCTAGACCACAAAGCTCATTCTATTTCTAGATATAAACAGCTTATACTTGTTAAAAGGAAGTACCTTTTAAAAAAAGAGGATGCATTCTAAAAAATTCAGAGAAGTTTGAATGTTTTCTGGAAGAAAAGAGTAGTTTATATACCCCCCAAAATTTATCTAGGCCGGGCACAGTGGCTCACACCTGTAATCCCAGAACTTTGGGAGGCCGAGGCAGGCAGGCAGATTACCTGAGGTCAGGAGTTCAAAACAAGTCTGGCCAACATGGTAAAACTCTGACTCTACTAAAACAAAACAAAACAAAACAAAAAAACAAACAAACAAAAATAGCTGGGTGTGGTGGTGTGCCTGTACAGAAGGCTAAGGTAGGAGAATTGCTTGAACCCAGGAGGCAGAGGTTACAGTGAGCCGAGATTGTGCCACTGCACTCCAGCCTGGGTGGCAGACTAAGACTCTATCTCAAAAATAAAGAAAAAATAAATTTAAAAAATTGATCTATAATGCATTATATGCTGGCGGTGGTGGGGGGGGTTGTCTTTGCACAGGCTCAATAAAAGGCACCCCTCTTACCTACTTGGTTCTAAACCACTTGAGAAATAAGACAAGGGAATATGGCATGTGAGAACTGAAATATCACCTTTCTTTCTAATAAATGCTTGTAAAAAGAGAATGTGGCTTTTATGTTTAACACAAATAGGCTTTCTAGAACTGATGCCCAGAATGAGTCACAGGCAAACTAGACAAGGGCAGGTCTCCCCACAAGGAATATCTGAGAAAAACAGTGAAGAGGGGCTCACTCGCAAAGGCAGGAGAGTAGAAGGTGTTCGGCTGTGCTTACCCAATTTCTCCTAAACCCACCAGCAAATTAGCAGAAGGAGTGAGGGAGCGGTGTGAGAGGCTGGGTGTCAGGGCTAAGCGGGACAGCCTCCACATGAAGGAAAGATCTGAAGTACGGGATCTACTTACCCATCACCATTTACCGAGTCAATCTATACAACATACTGATAAAGACAGCAGTAGAGGATTCATTTAATGGCCATTGAAAGATACATATTGATTTTGACAAGAATTACAAGTAGTAATATTTCTTTTTTTTTTCTTTTTTTTTTTTTTTTGATACAGAGTCTTGCTTTGTTGCTGGGCTAGAATGTAGTGGCACAATCTCAGCTTACTGCAACCTCCCCCTCCCGGGTTCAAGTGATGCCCCTGCCTCAGCCTCCCAACCAAGTAGCTTGGATTACAGAGACATGCCACCACATCTGGCTAATTTTTTGTATTTTAGTAGAGATGGGGTTTCACCATGTTGGCCAAGATGGTCTCGATCTCCTACCTCAGGTGATCCGCCCGCCTCAGCCTCCCAAAGTGTTGGGATTACAGGCGTGAGCCACCACACTTGGCCACAAATAATATTTTTAAGAGTTGCTTCCAGAGGATAAAAACAGCCATGGGAGTAAAAAATTTTTATGATAGCAGCAAATATGGGCTATGTATGGAAAAAGAATAAAGGGGTATAAAAATGGATCAAAAATTTAAAATATATATTATTTTATATTTTTATATATAAAAAGCAAGAATCTGAGTGTTAATACCGTATGTCCTTGAAGTGTATAGATGAGCCTTCCTTCTAAGAGGTCCAGAATCTTAAGGGTACCATCTGAAGAAGCTGTGATGAGGTAGTTACCCGAAGGATGGAATGATATGCAATTAACTCCACCGCTGTGAACTGATTTGTAGAAAATAAAAGCAAAAAGTTCAGAGAACAATTCTTACTTTTAAAGATACCCCAGTACCTTATTAGCAATAGGTTGCAAATAAGAACACTGTTTCCACAACAACAAAATTCTATATAGCTCACTTTTGAAACGAGTATTTTGGCATCACATAGCATTAAGCTTCCAGTTAGAGAGCCAGAATAACTTTAAAAATGAGACTGTGCCACGGAAAGGTAATCTTACTGACCACATTACTATAAAGTCTTTGGAAATATTGCCAATAAAATTGACAGTTAATTATTGCCAGCTCAGATAAGGTATATAACCTAGCCTCAAATTAAAGGAAATAACCAATTAGTGGCTTGGGATTAAAGGGAGAAGTGTGTGGAGACACCTTTGAAAAGTACACAGTCCTATCATCATGCTTGAGAATTTGTTTCGGGACAGCATCCTTCCAACAGGAGGCAGTATAACACAATGATCAAAAGTTAATTTTTCTATGCACTGTGTAAGCAAGAAGACCTAAGTAGTTCTATTGATTATTTGAGCAAGTTAATTACCCTATTTAAATCTCAATTTCCTTATCTTTAAAATGTAATAATGATACATCCTAGGAATATTGTTTAGATTTGGCACAGTATCTGCTACATGGTAAACACTGGGTAACCTACTATGTTTAATAATAATTTGGATTTAATATAAATCCAATATAAACCAAGAAAATTCACTTCTCTTTTAGTTCAGTACATAGGCATAGTAGGTAGTTGTTTTCTACCAATTATAACACCTATTTGTGCTCATGTAACTCCCTGTGATTCAGAATTCAGTCATTTCTGTCCCTGACTTCTCACGCAATGCTGACAACCAGAGTTTGAAAATCTCATAGCAACTTCTTTTTTTTCTTTTTTTTTTTAACCAGCCCTCACATCATTTTTAAGGTCTCTTCACTTCCTGCTTTCCTTGGGCTTCTGAGACCCTGCTGTTGATGGGAGCTAATTATACTATTCTCTAGCCTGTTCCAAGGCAGCCCATGACCCCAAGTAAGAGAGGGCCAAACCACACCAACAAGGAGAATCAGTCCTTCCAAGAGGAGTCCATTCAGTAACTGAATTTTTTGTTAGGAAAATTGTTACCTTGGTAATGCTGTAGTAATTTGTTCACTCTTACATCCCAGACTTTCACAGTTTGATCAGAACCTGCTGAAGCTATGCATGTACCACTAGGGTTAAAGTCCACAAAATTTGCAAATCTAGGAGGAAAGAATAAGATGACCTAATATTTCAATTACTTTTTCTTGTTGTTGTTGTTGAGACGAAGTCTCACTCTTGTCACCTAGGCTGGAGTGCAGTGGCACGATCTCGGCTCACCGCAACCTCCGCCTCCCGGGTTCAAGCGATTCTCCCACCTCAGCCTGCCAAGTAGCTGGAATTACAGGCGTACACCACCATGCCGAGGTAATTTTTGTATTTTTAGCGGCAACAGGTTTTCACCATGTTGGTGAGGCTAGTCTCAAACTCCTGACCTCAGGTGATCCGCCTGCCTCAGCCTCCCAAAATGCTGGGATTACAGACGTGAGCCACCGCATCCAGCCATATTTCAATTTCTTTGCTCTCATTTCTTTATTTAAATTGTTATAATCAAATATCTCCTTAGAAAACTAACCCACATAAGTGCACAAAGAAAGTGTACTTACCCAACGGAATCTGAGAAGTTATTAACACATTGCTTATTTGTGGTATCCCAAATTTTAATAGTTTTATCCTCACTACACGACACAATTAGTCTTCCATCAGGTGAAAATCTGGAAAGAAGAAGAAAGAAGATGTTTTATGTGAAAGGCTCTGGAGAGTCACCACCTCACCTCTACACCACAAATAAATCAGGCTGTAAATATTAAATACCAGAGACCACTGTTACCATCCCATGCAGTAAAGTCATATTCTGCAGCCAAGATCTTCATCATGACAAACAACACTCACAGACCATTAAAAGGTCAAAATATGCTATGTAGACTAACCAAGTTGCTTTTTTCCTTTTACTCTTTTATTTAAATAAGTTTTGTTTTATTGCATCTGCTTTAGGGTTTTGATTCAACTCTGCACTCACTCTAAGCCAAGTGCCTTGTATTTTGAAAAGAACTCTCCTCTATTTCTGTCACTAGACAGCATTATCCATATGATCCAAGAGAGGGCCTTTATTACTCATCCTACCAAGCCTGCAGTGAAACTTTTTGTAAGAAAAGGAATGGTGTGTTGAGAATTAAAATTAAGTGACATCACCAACAAAAGAACCTAACTGCCCATGCCTGTAACTTCTTGGACTTGGGGAGGCCAGAGAGCTCCAATGGACTGAAAATAGGACAACTCATTTATACAGAAGAGAACAGAAGCTCCTTCATGGAGAAACCTATCATCCACATGCCCCATTAAAAAGCAAATGAGAAAAATCCTCAGACATCTTGTCTACTGCTTTTATGCTGTCTATTCCTTTAAGATCCTTCCCAAGGTTCTTTTTTTATTTTTTGGCCACGATGCCTTTTAAATATAAATAGAAGAGCAGGAGACCACAGAGGAAATAAAAACAAAATTTAGACTATTAGAAAACTATGAATAGTATTTTTATTATATTTTAACAGTAACAAAAACCAAAAAAGACAGATTTAGGTCACAGACTATGTTTCAATTTTATTTGTAGTTTCCCTCTACGCCCAGAGTAAAGATTACTATAAGTCAACAATTAAGGGTGTGGAATATAATTGAAGATTTTTATTTTTGTTCTCTCCCTACTCCCATTCTTAAGGCTGACCTAAAATTCTTTGTGACAGAAACTTTGCATCTGGCATTCACAGATTCACACAGAAAAAAGACACACAGAAGCATAATTAAGTTCCATGTGAAATAATATTTAAAAATCAAGAAGGCTTGGTGCAGTGGCTCATGCTCGTAATCCCAGTACTTTGGGAGGCTAAGGCAGGCGGATCACCTGAGGTCAGGAGTTCGAGACCAGCCTGGCCAACATGGTGAAACCCTGTCTCCACTAAAATAGCCAGGCATGGTGGCAGGCGCCTGTAATCCCAGCTACTCAGGAGGCTAAGGCAGGAAAATCACCTGAACCCAGGAGGCAGAGGTTGCAGTGAGCTGAGATTGTGCCATTGCACTCCAGCCTGGGTGACACAGTGAGACTCGCCTCAGAAAAAAATAAATATAAAAAAGCAAGAAAATAACCTTTCAAGGAAAAATTTTCCATGCTGGGCAGTTTACCCTGATTTTACGGTAAGTAATAATTTATTAATATTTTCTTTCAGAAAATGTGAGAAAAATTCAAATATGAAGGCAGTATTATAAAAAGGCTCCAAATAGAGGAAGCTTATATATAGACCCTGGGGAAAAAAACCTACTCAGATAAACATGGCATAATAATTATAAAAATCTGGCCAGGTGTGGTGGCTCATGCCTATAATCCCAGCAGCTTGGGAGGCCCAGGTGAGCGGATCACCTGAGGTCAGGAGTTTGAGACCAGTCTGGCCAACATTGTGAAACCCCATGTCTACTAAAAAATACAAAAATTAGTGGGGCATGGTGGCAGGTGCCTGTAATCCCAGCTACTCAGGAAGCTAAGGCAGGAGAATTGCTCAAACCCGGGAGGCAGAGGTTACAGTGAGTTGAGATCACTCCACTGCACTCCAGCATAGGTGACAGACTGAGACTCTGTCTCAAAAGAAAGAAAGAAAAAAAAAACTGTAAAAAACTAATGCAAGGAATCAAATTGTGTTGCTTACTAAGCTTCTTTTTAAAAAATATTACTTAATGTGACTATGTTAAGTAACCAGAATATTTCTACGAGAAGACTTAACTCTTACATTTCAAGAAAGCAATTATGGAGAAAAATATTTAATAAAAGGAAATGTTTAGATAATAACAAAGTATAAAAGTACTTACCCTATGACATCAGCCAAATTACTACCACCACAATCACATCATTATCCTACCCATATTCCTTGAGCATATATGTCCTAGAATGGTTCTTAACACATTACATGTATCATCTCATTTAATTTTCAGCATAACCCAGTAAAACAGGTGCTACTGCTTGTCTCAATTTACAGTGAAGAAACAGAGGCACATAAAGGATAAGTAACTGACAATGTTATCAGGTCAGTGGGGAGAGGGGTCCGGATTTGAATCAGGCAGTTGTTTCCACAGCCAAACCTCTGAACCACTCTGCTTAAGTCTCTGACAAAAAGGAAGTGTCTTCTACTGGCCCAAATTACTTGGAGCACTGGAAGTTCTGTGTCGCTTCTGTGTAAACAACAGAAGGTTCTAAAATGGAGAGGAACCACGAGGCAGTGCTGTTAGGAGGCTATACACCACCCTGGAATAAACATCTGTGTGCTGCCATAAGCTGTAGGTAAAACAGGCATGGTCCCTGTCCTTAAGGAGTTTGTGGGAAAGATTTTCACCCACTGATTCATTCAAAGATTCCCTGAGCACTTGTCAGTGCCTGGCACTGGGCACTGCCGTGAGTAGTAGGACTACAGCTGTGAATGAGACTGGCAAGATCCCTGCCCTCATGAGGCTTTTGTTCTAGGGAGAAGGGAGGGCACACAAAAAACATAATTTTAGAAAGTGATATGAAAAAGGGTTGTAACAAAACAGGTGCCAATTTGTCACCAGAAGCTCCATAGAGGAAACAGGATTTTAAAGAAACTTGCAAATGAGGAAAAGCATTATCTTGGTCAGCTAAAAGTGCCTCCTGAGCAGGAGGGGCCGTAGCTGGGAGAAATTTCCCAGAGCAAAATAAACGAAGGGGATGTGAACCTCAAATGAGTTAAAGTACAGGCAGTGGCTGGGAAGAACCTGGTACCAGAAGGAGGCGAGGTTTCTATCATCAGCTTAACAGAAACGAAGGGGACTGAGGTTAAGGCCTTCCTCCTGCTCTGGTCACTGCATTATAATCCTGCATATGCTCTCTGTATGTGTTTTTTTTGCATTTCAGGTCGCTGAAAGTGGGAATGATGATTTCTATTTCCTCCTCCTCCCTTTTATTTTTAATTAGATACATCAAAAATAGGTTAGCACCAATAAAACAGGCTTCTCTTTGCCCTGACTTTGATTAGGAAAGGTTAGTCCTTTATTGTCAGGGCTCAAATAACATCTAACTAGACTTTTAAGAATTTAAAGAGGATATAAAATTTCTAAGACATTAATAGATTTCTGACTCTCTTAATTTAGTACCACCCAACTGCCTTTAAAAACGTCTACAAAGTGTATCACCACGATGGATATTACATTAGTCAATAGTGAATACTGGATCAGCAAACATGGACATTCGAGAGTTTGAGAGGCATATGAGAAGTTAGTTGAACTACTACTGAATTCCTTAAACTTTACTGGTATTCATTCAAAAGAATGAGGAAATTCTTTTTTTTTTTTTTGAGTCGTAGTCTCGCTCTGTCGCCCAGGCTGGAGTGCAGTGGCCGGATCTTAGCTCACTGCAAGTGCAAGCTCCGCCTCCCAGGCTTACGCCATTCTCCTGCCTCAGCCTCCCGAGTAGCTGGGACTACAGGCGCCCGCCACCTCGCCCGGCTAGTTTCTTGTATTTTTTTTAGTAGAGACGGGGGTCTCACCATGTTAGCCAGGATGGTCTCGATTTCCTGACCTCGTGATCTGCCCGTCTCAGCCTCCCAAAGTGCTGGGATTACAGGCTTGAGCCACCGCGCCCGGCCTTTTTTTTTTTTTTTTTTTTTTTCTAGACAGGGTCTCACTCTGTCACCCAGGCTGGAAAGCAGTGGTGCGATCTCCGCTCATTTCAGCCTCGACCTCCAGGGCTCAGGTGATCATCCCACTTTAGCCTCCAAAGTAGCTGGGATTACAGGCTTGTGCCACCATGCACGGCTAAGTTTTGTAATTTTTGTAGAGACAGGGTTTCGCCATGTTGCCCAGGCTGGTCTTGAACCCCTGGGCTCAAGCAATCCTCCTGCCTTCGCCTCCCAAAGTGCTAGAATTACAGGTGTGGGCCACTGTGCCCAGCCTAGAATGAGGAAATTCTTGAACTTATTTCTGGTAAAACTGATTCACATGTCCTTGAAAGTAGCCCAAATTATATAACAGGAGTCTTTTTAACTTGGAATCTACAGAGTTCCTGTAACTGTATGTAAAAATTTTATGTCCATATTCATAGTCATAGTTACTTGTTCATTACAGAACCAAAAGCATCCATGAACCATTAAAAGTCTTACAGTGCTTTCATAAGGCCGGTGTGGTGGCTCATGCCTGTAATCCCAGTACTGTGGGAGGTCGAGGCAGGCAGATCATTGAGGCCATCAGTTTGAGACCAACCTAGGCAATATGGTGAATCCCCATTGCTGTTAAAAATGCAAAAATTAGCAGGGCCTGGTGGTGCATGCTTGTAATCCCAGCTACTTGGGAGGCTAAGGCAAGAGTATCCGGGAGGCGGAGGCTGCAGTGAGCTAAGATCGCACCACTGCACTTCAGCCTGGGTGACAGAGTGAGACTGTCTCAATAGACAGACAGACAGAGAGACAGACAGACAGACAGACAGCTAGATAGATAGATAGATACTGTCTTAAAAAATCAAATTTTCCTTTGACAGATAGATAGATAGATAGATAGATAGATAGATAGATAGATACATACTTTCTTAAAAAATTAAATTTTCCTTTGGCTATTTTTTTTTTTTTTTTTTTTTTTTTTGAGACGGAGTCTCACTCTGTCACCCAGGCTGGAGTGCAGTGGCCGGATCTCAGCTCACTGCAAGCTCCGCCTCCTGGGTTCACGCCATTCTCCTGCCTCAGCCTCCCGAGTAGCTGGGACTACAGGCGCCCGTCACCTCGCCTGGCTAGTTGTTTTTTTGTATTTTTTAGTAGAGATGGGGTTTCACTGGGTTAGCCAGGATGGTCTCGATCTCCTGACCTCGTGATCCGCCCATTTCAGCCTCCCAAAGTGCTGGGATTACAGGCTTGAGCCACCGCGCCCGGCCTCCTTTGGCTATTTCTTATCATCAGAATACATTTTCTATAAAAACACACTCAGGGCTCTGGGACCAAACAGGGCAGGAACTATTTCATGTCCCATAAGACACAAATCATTAGTAAGAGGAACTCTGAAGCCAACAGCTCTTCAGTACTAGGAGGAAGCAGTAAAAAGTAGTGGAAATAAGACTGCTCAGTAAATACTAAGTCTTGAATCCTAGGGACAGTTCTGCAACTGTCCAGCTATGTAATCTTGTAAACTCACAACCATAATGGCCACCATTTCCTATTTGTATAATGAAGGAGTCTGGATTGAATCAGCCCTAAAATTTTCACAGACTCTAAAAATTTGGCAGTCTCAGAGTTTGCTTTGATAGAATTTGATGCTTACAGATTGAGGGTGAAGTTCAAGTCAATAAGCAAAACATTTATTTTTTTTAAGTGTTGGTCAGCATTAGAAGAGAAACCATCTGTTGACTACAGTAGCAGGATTCATTTCTGCAACTGCTGAGAGACAAAAAGCAGATGAAAAAGATGTAAAAAGATGAAGCATGCCATGAACATTACTTGTTGGGGAATTTACCGTCTACGTGCCCAGGCTTCCTTCCTGGAATCTCCACCCATGAGTACAACTGCTTGCTGGGCATCTCCTCTTGGATATCCTGCGAGAACCTCCAGCTCTAAACTTGTCCAAATGAATTCACCCTCTTTCTCTTGAAGAGGAAGGTTCTCTTCTTTTCCTTCTCTTTATCCAGTGTTTTCTTTCTCAGAAAATGGTTTCTAAAGCCAGAAACTCGGGGATCTGGCTTGATTCTTCTTTCTCTTCTACTTTCCTACATTCCAGTCCATTATTGGGTCCTGTCTCCTCAAACCACAATTGGCCCTGTTGTCTTCCACTCTCCACAAGCAACAAAGTGATCTTTAAATCTTAAATAAAATTGGGTCATTTTTCTGCTTAAAACCCTTCAGTGGTTTCTCGTTTCCTTTGGGGAGAAGTGTGACATGCTCATAGCCCTCTAGGACCCGTCCTCCTGTGCCTTCATCTTCATCACCCTCCTCTTCCTCACCTTCTCTTAGGTCCCTTGCTTTTGCTCAGATGTTTCCCTGTGCCTTAAACACTGTCCTCTAGTCTTTACCTAGTTTAAAATCTGTAAAAGGATTTTACACATCTGTCAAGCTCTCTGCTTCAATGTCACTTCCTCAGGAGCGGCCTTCCTGAACACTGTCACCAGTAGGCTAGCGCCCCAGAATGTGTTCTTGGAGTTGCCCACAACCATATTCATTCATTCATTCATTCATTCATTCATTCATTCATTCATTCAGAGATACACTCTCGCTCTGTAGCCCAGGTTGGAGTGCAATGGCAGGATCTCAGCTCACTGCGACCTCCGCCTCCCGGGTTCAAGCGATTCTCATGCCTCAGTTACCCCGCTTCCCCAGGTAGCTGGGATTACAGGCATGTGCCACCATAACTGGCTAATTTATGTATTTTTAGTAGAGATGGGGTTTCGCCATGTTGGCCAGGCTGGTCTTGAACTCCTGGCCTCAAGTGATCCACCCGCCTCAGCCTCCCAAAGTGTTAGGATTACAGGCGTGAGACACCGTGCCTGGCTCAACATCCACATTTATACTTCAGTACTCCACGCTGGCTTCTCTAATAGGATATAAGCAAAAAGAGGCAACTCACATCTGTCTCACTCAATGCTCTATCCCCAGACACTGGCACTGAGTAGGTCCTTAGTAAATGTTTAGGAAATTTTAAAAAACAGTTTTAAGGGAATTTAAACTAACTTAATATTATATATAGCCAATGTAAGCTGAGAAAAATCTTTGCAATTCTTTGCACAACAATGTGAATATACTTAATGCCACAGAACTGTATACATAAAAATGGTTAAATTGGTAAATTTTGTTATATATATTTTACCACAATTTTACAAAATCTTTTCAATTCAGATGGTCAAAATATCACTTTGCAATCCTACCAACAACTGAAAATTATAGGCAGATATTTACTCCCGAAAAATCAATGCTGGAAAAGCAATAGACTTGGAAAAGTTCTCTACTACATTAACTTGTACTTATATTTTATTAAGAACACTATAAAGAAATGTAAGTTATCCCACCATATGGGCATTATTTTTAAAAATATAGGGCTATACTAATTTTAACTTTTAGAAAAATTCTTTTGTAACTAAAAAGATATTTCTCACCTACATACATATATTTCAAATGATGTTTTCTTCATCATTAAAGTTATTTTTAAAAATTGAGAAATACAAAAAATTTTAAAAGTCCAGATCTTGTCACTCAAACACAATTACATTTAATATCTTGTGTATAATAGATGACTCATCTTTTGTTCATGCAAAGGTCTTTTAACATACAACCACTGCATTCCATGCCCCCATGTAAACATATTTTCATGCCATAACTTGCATATACACTCCCTTTTTACTGGTTACATCATAATCTAACTATATTTAACTAGGTTTTTTATTTGAAATAAAAATTGGAAAAATTGGTTATTTCTAATTTCTCATCATTTCAAATTATACTGAAAGCACTATCTTTGAATGCAAAGCTTTTTCATGTTTTTGCAAAAAAGTATTTATTTTAGATACATTTTTGGTTGTAGAATCACTGCAATAAAGATGCCTGACATATTTTGCAAATACACTTATAAAAAGACTGTACTATTTACATTTTAAAAGCATGAATATATTTCCCAATATATGGTATGCCTTATTTATTTAAATTAACCTTTGTTAAATTAGATTATAACAAAGGTTAGTCTAGAGCAATCAACTGTTCACCTCCTCTTACACTAATGGGCACCATCTCTGCGCCGCATTGAACAAGCTTGGGCTCCAAGAACAAACTCATAGAAAGTATTGGGCATGGAGATAGACACAGAATTTTAATTACTTAAGTCCATGGCATACATTTCAAATTCAAATACTAAAGGCAGAAACAATTGCTCTACTGATCGTCTTCATCCATTTAAGTACACTATCCATGCACTGGGAGGAAGAGCAGTACCACTTGGATTATTTTAAATATCTAGTTGTTTAATTCATCTAAATTTTTTTTGGTAAAATATTCAACTTTATATTTTTCCAAATATAAATCTAGTTATCTTAACTACATATTAAATAGACCATATATTTCCCCACTGATCGGAAATGCCACCTTTATTGTAAGTTCTCATATATACATGTATCTGCTTCTGGGCTTTATATGAACTCTTTTCTTAATCCTATACCATGATCACCATATTTTAATTACTATGGTTTTATAATAAGTTTTGAAAACTGGTTGGACAAGTTTCTTCTTTCTTTCTTTTTTTTTTTTTCTGAGACAGGGTCTCTCTCCATTAGCGAGGCTGAAGTGCAGTGGCAACATCTCAACTCACTGCAGCCTAGGCCTGCTAGGCTCAGGTGATCCTCCCAGCTTAACATCCAAAGTAGCTGGGACTACAGGTGCATGCCACCATGCCCAGCTAATTTTTGTATTTTTTGTAGAAATGGGGTTTTGCCATGCTGCCCAGGCTGGTCTCTAACTCCTGGACTCAAGCAATCCACCCACTTCTTGCAAGAGGCTGATAAGTCATAAAGCCAATTCATATATATATATATTATTATTATTTTTTTTTGATAGAGTCTCACTCTGCCACCCAGTCTGGAGTACAGTGGTGTGATCTTGGCTCACTGCAAACTCCGCCTCCAAGGTTCACACGATTCTTGTGTCTCAGCCTCCCAAGTAGCTGGGAATACAGGTGTGTGCCACCATGCCTGGCTAATTTTTGTATTTTTAATAGAGATGGGGTTTTGCCATGTTGGCCAGGCTGGTCTCAAACTCCTGGCCTCAAGTGATCCACCTGCCTCAGCCTCCCAAAGTGCTGGGATTACAGGTGTGAGCCACCTGGCCCTAATTGTTAGGGCCATGTTGGCCAGGCTGGTTTCAAACTCCCGGCCTCAAGTGATCCACCCACCTCGGCCTCCCAAAATGCTGGGATTACAGGTGTAAGCCACCTGGCCCTAATTGTTAGGGTCATGTTGGCCAGGCTGGTCTCAAACTCCTGGCCTCAAGTGATCCACCCACCTTGGCTTCCCAAAGTGCTGGGATTACAGGTGTGAGCCACCTAGCCCTAATTGTTTTCTTGTCAATTTTCCTTGGCTATTCTTGTACATTTATCACATTCATGTGAATTTTTAAATTTATTTGTCAGGTTCCACTAATTCCTTGGACAGAATTTCCAGTTCTGGTCATGCGGTAGTAAAGGTTATCAGACTTACTCCTCCACCACAAACAACCATACAACTGCCAAATATATGAAGCAACTGTTTTTAGGAACTAGGCAAGAGATAGCATAGGGTTGTGAATCTTGGGAGACAGGAAACAAATGAGATAAGCAATAAATATGTCCTAGATTTCTACATGGGGGCACTTTCTAAACCTTAGTACATGGAAGTGGAGCCCAAGGAGATAACAGCAGTCTCACTGGGCACAGGAAACAGCAATCAGAACTCAGGGCTGCTAACGGGCTGAAATTTTGAGGACAGGGTACAAGAGAAGATTTACGAAGAGCAGAATCCCCGAAAATTCTGCATTGGAAAAAAATTTACAAGCAACCCCCTTGTATACAATACAATCCCCTTTGTATTGTCAAATACAAAGCTGCCCGTGCAAAGGCAACGAGGCTTGGCAGAGAACAACTACTGGGAGACTGTGAGCAGAACAAAGATTACAGAGGTTACACAGAACTGAGAGATGTTCAAGCTCTGACCAGCCTTTGCTGAATACTCCAGGTATTCAGCTGAAATGCTAGAAGGGCCACTGGCACTACAGCCCATGAGTAAAGACTACACTAGATCCACCCTACACAGGCTAAATCCAAGCCTCAACAGAATCTCTTTGAGCAAGCAGAAAGTTAATTTCTTACCAGAACAAAACTTAACACTCTTTAGACAATGACAGCACAATCTAAACTAAAAAATTTAGCCATGTTTGGATATACAATTAAAAAATCACAGGACATATAAAGAAGCAGAAAAATTTCACCCAGATATGGCATGGATGTTGGAATTAGAGCTGTAAAACAATTATTACAAATATGTTCAAGGATTTAAAGTAAAAGACAGGCATCATGGGCAAACAAATGGAGAATCTCACCAGAGAAATGGATATAGTTAATTGGATCCTACAGCAGAAAAGACCAGTGAACTTGAGGATAAGCCAATAGAAATTATACAAACTAAGCATAGGGAGAAAAAAATGTAAAAATATGAACAAAGCCTCAAAAAACTGTGGGACAGTATCAAGTGGTCAAACATATATGAATTTGGAGCTTCAGAGATGAGAAAGAAATTAGGGAAGAAAAATATATGAAGAAAAGGACAAAAATTTGTACAAATATGAAAAATATCAATCCATAGATCCAAACATTTCAGTGAACTATGATAAAATAGATAAAACCAAACCTAGACCCATCATGGTCAAATTGCTGAAAACAAAAGATCTGAGAGCAGCAGAGAAAAAAGATACATTATATATAGGGGAATTACATTAAAGTGATTGCTGGCTTAACATTAAAAAAATGCAAACTAAAAGACAATAGAATTACATCTTAGTCCATTTATGCTGCTATAACAAAATACTGCACACTGGGTAGTATATAAACAACAGAAATTTATTTCTCACAGTTCTAAAGGCTAAGTTCTACATCAGAGCACCAGCAGATTTGGTGTTTAATGAGGGCCTGTGATACGATTTGGCTGTGTCCCCACCCAAATCTCATCTTGAATTGTAGTTCCCATAATCCCCACTTGTTGTGGGAGGGACCTGGTGGGAGGTAATTGAATCATGGGAGTGGTTACCCTAATGCTATTCTTTTTTTTTTTTTTTTTTTTTTTTTTTTGAGACAGAGTTTTGCTCTTGTTGCCCAGGCTGGAGTGCAATGACATGATCTCGGCTCACCTCCACCTCCACCTCCCGGGTTCAAGTGATTCTCCCGCCTCAGCCTCCCATAGCTGGGATTACAGGCATGCTCCACCACGTCCAGCTAATTTTTTTTTGTATTTTTAGTAGAGATGGGGTTTCTCCATGTTAGTCAGGCTGGTCTTGAACTTCCGATCTCAGGTGATCCACCCACCTTGGCCTCCCAAAGTGCTGGGATTACAGGTATGAGCCACCACATCTGACATGCTATTCTTTTTATAATGAGTGAGTTCTCATGAGATTTGATAGTTTCATAAGGGGCTTTTCCCCCTTTTGCTCAGCATTTCTCCTTGCTGCCACCATGTGAAGATGGATGTATTTGATTCCCCTTCTACCATGATTTGTAAGTTTCCTGAGGCCTCCCAGCTCTACAGAACTGTGAGTCAGTTAAACCTCTCCTGTATAAATTACCCAGTCTCAGGTATGTCTTTATTAGTAGTGTGAGAACAAACTAATACAACCTGTTTCCTGGCTCATAAATGACACCTTCTTGCTGTGTTCTCACATGGTGAGAGGCGAGGGTCTCGCTGGGGCCTCTTTTAAAAGGCATAAATCCTATTCATGAGGGGTGTGCTTCATGAGCTAATCACCTCCCCAAGGCCCCATCTTTTAATACCATCACCTTTGGGGTAAGGATTTCAACACATGATTTTTTTGGGAGACACAAACTCAGACCATAGTAAATGACATCACTAAAGCACTAAAAGAAAAAATTATCTGCCAAACTAGAATTCTACATCTCAGAAAAAAATATCCTTTATAAAGGATAAACAAAAAGTTCAGAGAAGTCATCCATCACCAGGAGACCTTCACTAGAAGAAATGGTAAGTGAAGTGTTTTAGGCTGAAGAGAAATGATATCAGATGGAAACTTGGATCTACACAAATGAATAAAGAATGCTGGAAGTAGCAAATATGGGGGTAAATATAAAAGACTTTTTTGTTTCTTATTTTCTTTAAAAGAAAATTGGCTGCTTAACATATTGTGAGCTTACACCATATGCAGGTGTAAACTGTCAAGAAGTAAATGGAGATATAGTTCTGGAAGTTCTAACATTATACATAAAACAGCATGAAATTAATTCAAGAGTAGACTGTGGTAAGTTAAGGATGCATATTGTAATTTCTAGAGGTTACCACAAAACAAAAAAGACAAAGAGTAAAGCTAAGAATAAAATAGGTAAGTAGAATACTAAGAAATAGTTGATTAATCCAAAAGGAGAGAGGATAAAGAAATAACAAACACAAGGGATAAATGGGATAAACAGAAAGCAGTAAGATGGTAGACTTAAACCAATCACAGCACTGATTACATAAATTTAAACAGACTAAGACCTCCACTTAAAAGGCAGAGATTTTCAGACGCAACTACTTTGAAATAAAAGGACCTTATTTCTAAGTTTACTACACAACATACATTTAATAGATGATCGTAGCTATCTATATTAGCAACCCCCAAAACTATGTGCAAATATGTGAAATGACTTTTCAATATCACCTGACAGTGGCTCCAGTATAATCCCTAGGGGGAGGACTGGCATGTGAGGGTAGTTAATAGCTGACATTAATTGGCACTTTCCATTCATGAACTCATTTAATCTTCACAGTGACCTTATGAGGAAGGCACTTCCATTGTACTCATTTTATGTGGGAGCAGACTAATGCCTAGAGAATGTGATGTGCCCAAGTAACATGCTAGTGAGCCCAGGCTCTTAACTACTGTATGCTACCTCTCTGCTGAAACTAATCACTGTACTGCATCACCTGAAAGATACTATGTCAACACAGAGGAGGTGTGCAACAACTGCAACAAGCAAAGAGCAAGAGCTGGTCAGCAGCCTCTATCCTGGTTCAGGGGAGGGGTGCATGACCAGCAGTACTGATCACTGGCAGGCATGTGGATCGGGAGATGGGCCCACCTCACTATCCTAACCTGAGAAAACTAACAAGATTTTTTCCACAAACTCCTCTTGCTTTAGTTCCAGGGCTCACTGAACAGCCTTCTGATTATATCTTGACTTGGCAAAAGAAGAAGGCCCTGACTAAGACATGCAAATGTTCCAGGCTCTCTGGCAGTTAGCATTGTCATTAAAAATAACTAAACTGGCATCTGACTTATGTTTCAGACTCTCCTAAACTTATTAAACATGACTCAAGCTCCCTAGAGCTTTCTCACCTTCGGGTGTAGAGTGAAAACAGGACTTCTAGTCCTGCACATCTTTGAGAATCCTGGATTAGAATGATTTCATCAAGGTTAAGTTCTCACGGGAAGATGCACAAACACTCTGGGAGGCTGGGCCT
The DNA here is from genome assembly GCF_043159975.1 of Macaca nemestrina. Taxonomy (NCBI): domain Eukaryota; kingdom Metazoa; phylum Chordata; class Mammalia; order Primates; family Cercopithecidae; genus Macaca; species Macaca nemestrina. The sequence goes on along the minus strand of NC_092134.1, from coordinate 43,747,794 downwards.
GGGGGATCAATCAGGTCCTCTAAACATTGTTCTAAACTCTGTTGTTCTAACTGCAATAAGGTAAGCCAAGAAGATACATTATAATAAATGCATGAGAAAGAATCCATAAGCATGTTGTAGAGCACATAAATAAAAAGTTGCCAAGAAGATGAAATCCTTATTCATTAAATTTAACCAAATTATTATTCAAAGAACATTCCTTGAGGAAGGCCTCTGCAGAGTTTTACATTAATCATTCACTCCAAACAGTAAGAAAACTGATTTTTAAAAAAAACCTCTCAGAACCTTAAGGTACCAGTAAGATAAAGACAGTCCATGAAGGCCAGGTGAGCCAAGTAAGCAACTGGCCAACTGAACAAGAGTCAACCAAAATGGACAAAGAAAGCAGTGAAGCCACATAAACATCTCCATGCAAAACATGCATGCACCAGTACTCCTGGATTTGCTAGAAAAGATTCACAAAAATAACTCTTCTCTAAAGAAATCCAAGAAAATTACCTTTGCTTTAGAGATAAACCTAAGCCTACTCACCAACCTTTCACTGATTCATTCAACCATATTTTTGCACAACCCCTGACGGTTTCCCACCCTGTAGCTGATACTCTATAGTGCTTCTCAGATCATATCTGACCTACCTTGAACACTCTCTCCTGACACCGACCTTACTAATTTCCTCAGTATAGTCAAGTCTTGGCTCAAACATCACCTTGGTAAATATGCCTTCCCTGACCTCGATATGTAAAAGACCACCTCCCAAACCCACCACTCTTCATCTTGTTACCCTACCTAATTTTTCTCCAGAGTACTTATCACTAATATGTTTGCTGTCTGTCTCTCTTCAGTAAAGGAAGCTCCACAAGAGTAGGAATTTTGTGTTTTATTTTCTGCTGTATTCATACAATTTAGAACAGTGCCTGGCAAGAGAATACAACATAAATACTTGTAATTCGAAGTGTAATAGGGAAGAGAGGCCTAAGCTGACAAACAGACCTCATAAGCAGGGCAGTGTGGTGGCATAAAGGAGTCACAATAAGCTTGGCCCAGGAGAGGCAGAAACCTTTCTTGGAGGAAGAGATGCAGAGCAGGTTGTGAAGGAAGGGTGGAAGCAGGGGGCGTTCCAGCATGGAAATCACCATATGGAAAGGCACAAGGCATAAAGGGTCATTCACACTTGACGAGACTTGTCCGGCTGCACGAAGGTGAATGGTGAAAGTGACAGAAGACAGAAAGTGACAAAAGAAAGACCGGAGGGCAGTACACACACGCTGGTGCAAGGAGTCACCGAGAGGTTTTAAGGTGAGAAACAGCATGATCAGATTTGTTTTTCACAAAAGCAGAGATGGAAGGGCGGAGGGTGGGAGGAGGGAATCTGTAGTCTGAGAGACCATTTAGGAGATTCCTGCAAAAGTCTCCACAAAGGCCAATGGTGCTAAAACTACAGCAGCAGTGTTGAGGATGGAGATAAAAGAAATGTCTTGACTGAGTAAGAAGATCCCACTTTTCAAAACTCTGCTCCAGTATCACTTCCTATGGAAAGCATCTTTTTGAGGATAAAATAAAAAAGGAAAAGGGAATTTTTAAAGACTCTCTTTCTCTCTCTCTCTCACAGACACACACACACACTCTCTCTCCTTTCTCTCTCTCTCTTTCTCTAATACTTTCAGGTATGGCTGTATCCAGAAAGCAAACCATGTGATTAATGTGGTTAGACAAATTCATTCTGTCTTCATCTCACAGCTCTGCTCTCTTCTGAATTAATATTATTTTTAGGTCAGTTCTTTGCCCAGGGTGTCCCTCAGCAGTCACAGGCTTAAATAAGCCTAAACACCGCCAACCAAGAGGAGAGGCCCATGGTTCCAACAAGACTCACTCCCCCAGGAGGGGATGCTATGTTTCCATGGGCGAGCCTGAGCTGATTGTCTGCTGCTGGAACTGGAGATAGGGCCACTCCTGCACATGACACAGAGGGGACCGAGGGGGCAGCTGGTTCCTCAGGGCAAGCTTGAGCACTGCTACCAGAAAACGGGGAATGGATGCTAGGCAGACAGATGTGTAGAGTTCCACCATTGCTTTCTTCTCTCGAATTGATAAGGGGGAAGAACATTTTCAGTGACTCCTCCCCAGTTCCAGAGTTTCTGCCTAACTAGCACCCAGCTGGAAGAGAGGTAGTCTTACCGCATCCCTCAATCCTAAACACCATCAGCTGGTACTTCTCATCCTCAGTCCAGTGAGAGAAGCCTCCATATCCTCAAGTTCCACAGAGGCTGACAGCAGGGAGCTAACTTGCTCCGGGGTGATGCTGTGGTGCAGGCAGGCATAGGAATATTGGATAGTTGTGTCCCATATGCTTCCTGTGTTCTGACCATAGCTGAATAATTAATGTTCCTGGAGCACACTATGTACCTGCAGGCCGCAGTGCTTTGCTCCTCCTGGTTCCCTCCTGAAGACAGTTTGCCCTCTCGCTTCGCAACTGACAAATACGCCGCTGCCTCCTCTTCCCCTTCTGTCCCCTCAGCTCTGGGCCTGAAACGGCTTTCTTGTATTTTCCTCACACAAATCTTGTTCAATGCTCACTCGTTTATTACTCCCTTACCATCTTGTGTGCCACTTTTTCCCACGGGACACACCAGTTTATAATTATTTAGTATGTATTTTTCCCCACTGAACTAACTCTCGGCTCCCTGAGGCCGAGACTGTGTCTTTCATCTCTACATACTTAACACAGCTGTATGGTACAGGGCAGTGACTATAGTTATTGAAGTAATATTTTGAATACCAAAATTTCACATTATTGGTGACTTTTCATAAATTATTGTCTGACATTAGGATTACCCTTTGATAAAAGACTTATATATAGATGATTCAATACAAGGACAATGAATAAAGTATCTCCTATAATTTACTTCCATAAAAAATTCTCTCTTATATGAACAACTTCATAATACTCCTTCTTGTTATTAGAAAATAAAAACTATATCAGCCACCATCACTCCACTAATACCTCAGCTACAGGAATCAGGCTAAACATCATGCCAAAAGTGTACCCTCAGGGTTACATGGTCTGCCGATTCCTTCTAATATCTGATGTATACATAGGTATGAGAGTTATTAAAAGGCACCTTCATTTTGGAAGGAAACAGGAACACAGAGCACTGGATAAAAACAGCTATTATTATTATTATTACACAGCTATTATTATTATTATTATTATTCTGAGATAGAGTCTAACTCTGTTGCCCAGGCTGGAGTGAAGTGGCATGATCTTAGCTCTCTGAAACCTCTGCTCCCAAGTTCAGGCGATTCTCCTGCCTCAGCCTCCTGAGTAGCTAGGATTACAGGTGCCTGCCACCACGCCTGGCTAATTTTTGTATTTTTAGTAGAGACGGGGTTTCACCATGTTGGCCAGGCTGGTTTTGAACTTCTGACCTCAAGTGATCTGCCAGCCTTGGCCTCCCAAAGTGCTGGGATTACAGGCGTGAGCCACCACGCAGGGCCAACAACAGCTATTATTATTATTCAGGGTGGAACTTAGGCATTGTTTCGCTTAGTTAACTCAACAGTCATGTTTTTGCTTATTGTGCAGTGAAGAATATGCTTCCTTTGCCAACCATACCCAGAGCTGGCTCACAGTGGGAGCTAACTAACTCTCTCTGTACCTGACCCATCCCAGAACAGAGCCTGAACCTCTGCCCTCTGCCTCCTCTTCTTCTTCACAGCATCACTTTATAAATCAATACAAATGATCAGCCTCTTGGGACCATCATGCGTTATCTCCTCAGCTGGGAAAAAATTGTCAACTCAAGTTATAAAGTATCTTTATAAATTTAACAAGAATGAGATGTCCAATGATGGTGATGAGAATGACAGCTAAGAATTATATACTGACTACTATGTGAGGGGCACCATTCTAAGTGCTATCCAGATATTTACTCATTTGAATACCATAACAATCTATGTGGCAGGTTACTACTATCATCATCTTATGATGACAGGTAAGAAAACCGAAGTACTGAGAAGTTAGGTAACTTCCCCACAGGTCTCACAGCTGGTAAGTAGTGGGGTTGGAATTTTAACCTACATATTTAGGTCCAGGGTCCATGTTTTTAGCGACACAGCTATATGGCATATATAGAAATAATTCTGGCCGGGCGCGGTGGCTCACGCCTGTAATCCCAGCATTTTGGGAGAGCGAGGTGGGTAGATCACGAGGTCCGGAGATCAAGACCATCCTGGCTAACACGGTGAAACCCTGTCTCTACTAAAAATACAAAAAAATTAGCAGGGTGTGGCAGCGTGCGCCTGTAGTCCTAGCTGCTGGGGAGGCTGAGACAGCAGAATTGGCATGAACCCGGGAGGCAGAGCTTGCAGTGAGCCGAGATCACGCCACTGCACTCCAGCCTGGACGACAGAGCGAGACTCCATCTCAAATAAAAAAAAAAAAAAAAAAAAAAAAAAAAGAAATAATTCTGAGATGTCTACAATCAAAAACTGTCTGAAACCTTTAAAAGAGAAACCTAGTGACTAAAAGTATGACCTTATGCCTATCTTCTTATATTCTTCTTAGGCTCATGGCCATAGGTGATAATCAACACCTCCTGAGCAATAATGTCCCACAGAGGCCATAACCATAGTGAGGAGTGGGGGCTGTAAGGCAAGACAGACAGAGCAAAGCTCAAACTCCCACTCCACCAGATCCTGGCAGGGGACACCTGGTATGTTATTTCATACAGCCGGCACAAAGCAGGATGGCTGCAGGGGCCACAGTTTTCCCCTGCTGACCACCTCTGTGCCATACCCCATACAGCTTCCTGTGAGAAGTGTCCCCTATTCGCATACCTAGAACGTGTGTTTGTATGACCCCTCCTTCTTGGTCAGAGTAACTGGTTTCAGCCAGGCCCTTGACCTAAACTGCAGCAGCCACAGCATCTCACTGCTAGGCAAGGGATGGGCATAGGCTCCAGGCTAGGCCAGAGTCACCACCTGATACTCTTCTAACTGGAGCTGGGAGTAAAGAAGCTTTCCTTTCTAGTCAGTCACAAGGCTGTGAGGACTGAAGCCTAGAGCCAGCAGGGACCTGGGCACCAGGACATTTGAGAGAATGGAGCCAGCATATAGAGGGGCCCCAAGACAAGATAAGACAGAGAGGTCTAACAGTACTAGAGTCCCTGGTTCTAGTCTGTCCCCTCCCCACTCCAAACACACCAGCTACTTTAACCACCTGGCAGGGAGAAAAAAACTGGCTTAGGCTTCTGTCACTTCCAACTAGATGAGTCTAACTTTACCTCTCCGAAACTCACTTTCCTTATCTGCAAAACAGGGAAAATAAAATAACCCTTCCCGCCCAGGTGGTGTTTGTTTTTTTTTTTTTTTTTTGAGATGGAATCTCACTCTGTCGCCCAGGCTAGATATAGTGCAGTGGTAAGATCTCAGCTCACTGCAACCTCTGCCTCCTGGATTTAAGTGGTTCTCCTGCCTCAGTTTCCCACGTAACTGGGACTATAGGCATGTGCCACCACGCCTGGCTAATTTTTGTATTTTTAATAAAAACAAGGTTTTGCCATGTTGGCCAGGCTGGTCTCAAACTCCCGACCTCAAGTGATCCGCCTGCGTCAGCCTCACAAAGTGCTGGGATTATAAGCGTGAGCCATGGCGCCCAGCCCCCAGAGAGTTCTGATGGGGAAATGCAATCTGCACTGTCAGTACTTTAGCGTGTGTCCTATGAATAGGAAGACTCCACAGCTGTTGGCCAACAGGTAACAACACCTACAATAGCATTCACCTTCCAACAGACTGCTGCCAAAGACTCTGGAGTTCTTCCTGACTTCGCTGTGTCAAATCTGATGTAACAGCTTGTACTGCCGGTTGTAACTTCCAACTTTATCTAAAATCCAACCACATCTCACTATTTTGTTTACTATTGTTCTGCACATAGCAGTCACAAACAAATATCTGTTGAATTAATGAATGAATATGTCCTCAAACCCTTTTTCTGGAAGTTGGGGGCAAACATGAAGCAGAAAAAATATGTGGAAATCTCAATATGAAATTTTTTGCACTTACTTGGCACAGCGTACCCAGTGTGTATGTCGATACAAAGAATACAGGAAGCGCTGGCGATACATGCTCCATACTTTTATGGATTTGTCTTCAGAAGCTGTAGCTAGAAACTGGCCATCAGCTGAAAAGTCTACACTTCGAACTGGAGCTGTATGAGCTTTAAATTCTGAGAATTTTCCTCTCCTGGAAATAAACAGTTTAATATTTATAACCCATTTAATTAAATTATAGTTAATACTTAATCATAATACAGACTTTGAAACATATAAAATAGTTTAAATAAAATCGTTTAACTCTTGTAAAACCTAATAAAAGTATGAAAGGGCTGTGTTGTACTGTACCCTTCATCAACACTGAAATTTCCATGAAATTTCAGGTGTTGAGAACTGAAGGGCAGAAAAGAATAGAAGAAAAGATGGAGAAAATAATGTGAGGCATTTGAGAAGCAGAAAATCTTAAAATGGAAGCAGGCTAGATAGTGTTGGAGTTGCAAGGTGATATGTGGTAAATGCTACTTTGTGTCAGTGTTCCCAAGTTCCCAGGGCATTTTCACCTTACATTGTATCTAGGACTTAGTAATTTTCCCGTTTAGAAAATCATATTGATACTCAAGATACCCTACGGGGAAAATTGTCATAAGTGCTTGAAAACGTCAGGCAACAGAATTTAGATGGCCACAATATATGTGTCTCAGATGTTCAAATGTTCACACTGATCTCCCATACACCTGCACCTCGTCCTGTATTTTGCTACCTTGGCTGGTCAGAGTGACATCCGCCTGTGTCCAAGCCAGAAACCTGGAAGTCACACTCAACTCTTCCCGCGTCCTCTCCCACATCCAGTAAGTTAGCAAACCATATCATCCTCACTTCCTAAATATCTTCTGAATCCTCCTCTTCTGTGTCGGCTCTGCTTGCCTTAAGGTAGATATATCCTTAACATCCTTCACCTAGGTTATTGCAAAAGCCTCTTAACTGGTCTCTCTGCTCTAATCTTTTGTCCCCTGCCAGTCACCTACATATTGTGCTTATTACCTTGCTAAGAGCATAACTCCAAGCATGTAAATCCCAGTGTAAATGTGTCACTGGCTCTTCTCCAAAAGAAAGCACAATGCTCAAGTGCGTTGGTGAGGCATCCTGCCACTCACGCTGAACTTTGTACTTGGAACAGTCACGGCACTTCAAACACACCCCTGCCTTTGCACTTACTGCTTTCTCAGGATGGACTATTTCCCCCATCCCCAGACCCCCCTGGCCAAGCCAGACAGGCTTAATGGCCCCATATTTGCTACAACAATTTTGCTTACTACATTATACAGTGACTTTTTAAAGAACGATTTGTCTCCTCTTATGCAGTACATTTTTGGAGAACAGGAATGATGATTTATTCATCTCTATAAGACCAGCATCTAGCAACATGTCAAGCACATAAAAAGAACTCAATACATGTTGAATTCCACTTGGAACAGTCAACAAAGGCTTGTAGATCCAACCTGGCTTACCCTTCCAGTGGTCTGTAGGGAGCAAAGGTGACTTTATCATAAATTTCCGTCACCTGACATGTGATATTACTCCGGAAAAACTGAAATACATATTAAACAAAAATTAGAAGGGAGCATCCAGGGATTAGCTCAGTGAAGTTTCAAGGGTAAATTTCATGAGTGGAAATCAGGAGTATAGTTTAGCCTGAATCCAAGTATAATGCCTAGCGAAAACAAAGGAAAGAAAAGGCATCTGCAATGACCAGGAAGCTGAGATGGGCTGTCAGTATCATCAAAATCTGCCCTGATTTTTAGTTCTGCACTCCGCACTCCAGCAGGCTGTTGTTTGCCTCCTTTCTAAAAGGCTCTCCTCTCAGGCATAGGCTAAACCAAGCACCGGATCCAGTCTCAACAGGAAACACAGAAGAAACCAAGATAGGAGTGTGTTTATCGTGCTGGTGCCTAACTGGTTTCCAGTTCCTCATCTTGACTTAATATAGGCTCTCTGCCTCCTACATATTTACTTGCCCTTTCAACTAAATTCTCTTGACTGCTCACTGTGATGAACTCTGGGCCAGACTTGCTTTCAGGCTTGCTCCTACCTATTCTTTTCTTATTTATTCATTTTTTTGAGACATGTTCTCTTTCTATCACACATGCTAGAATACAGTGGTGCAATCACTACTCGCTGCGGCTCAAACTCCTGCACTCAAGAGATCATCCCTCCTCAGCCTCCTGAGGAGCTAGGACTGTAGGTGGGCATCACCACGCCCAGATAATTTTTTTATTTTTAATTTTTTATAGAGACAGGGTCTCGCTATGTTGCTCAGGCTGGTCTTGAACTCTTGGCCTCAAGTGATCCTCCTGCCTCAGCCTCCCAAAGTGCTGGAATTACAGGTGTGAGCCATGCCCCCAGCCTCTCCCTATTCTTTCTTAGCCTTCTGGTCACCAGCTGTGGTGTCTATCTGCAAATATGGTTGCCAATACTCATCTCATCCCTGTACATGCATGTCTCTCTGCGTCACAGGAGGTGGAGTCTGTTTATTTCCCCTCCCTCTGAGGGGAGGTGTTGTGACTTTTGAGGGGAGGTGTTGTGACTCATCTCATCCCTGTACGTGCACGTCTCTCTGCTTCACAGGAGGTGGAGTCTGTTTATTTCCCCTCCCTTTGAGGGGAGGTGTTGTGACTTTTGAGGGGAGGTGTTGTGACTCATCTCATCCCTGTACATGCATGTCTCTCGGCTTCAAAGGAGGTGGAGTCTGTTTATTTCTCCTCCCTTTGGGCTGGTGTTGTGACTTTACTTTGAGCAACAGAAAGTGGTAGAAGTGACACTGCAAGTTTCAGGCTTAGTTCTTAATTGGTCTAGCAGCTTCTGCTTTGATTCTCCTGGAACCCAGCTGTCATGCTGTGAGAAAACTACAGGTTATCATGCTGGAGAGAGGGCACATGGAGAACCAAGATGCCATTGCCACCAGCCCGCACCAAGGCCCCAGGCATATGAATGAGGAATGGAACCCATCTACCCATCTGCCAGCTCTATGAAGCTGCATGAGTAATCTCAGCCTGCACCATATAAGCAAAAGAACCATCCAGACAACCCACAAAATTGTGACAAATCATTGTTTCTACAGTAAGGTACTAAGGTTTTGCGACTGTCATACAGCAATAGATAACTGACACATCATCTTCCTTCCCGTTGCCACGATCCACCATTATTGCTCTGTTCCCACTATGGCATGATTTAGAAAGAGAAACTAGGGACACCTACACAAGCCTAATCACTGTATTTAGATGAGCTATGACAAATTAATGATTCAGTGAGCTTTTAGCTCATCTACCCTTATACAGTTTGTTCACTGAGATTTCTTTGAATTAGTAATGGGAGACTAAAGTTATGCTGTGCTGAAGATAGTAAAAAAGCTAGTTCTAAATTCCCAAAGTTAAGGGTTTTACAACATGCTTCTCCTCTTGGACCCCAAACCAGTTCCTTCTCCCTTAAAATTCCCTGCTACATTGCCATCCATTATAACATGTCACTTCTCTTCAATAGTTTCACTACCATTGGAATAATATTCAGATTTCTCAGCATAGAGTTCCCCTTGGGTGGTGGCAGAAAAAAAGCACCCACTGGCATGGGAATGCCCATGAGCTTTCCTTCATTTGGGAGTACCTGGGCCTGTTTAGTCACAGACTACAAGTCAAATCCTGCCACAACAGGGTCAAGGAAATGCTCAAATTCTTATCTTCTGAAGCAGTGGTCCCCAACCTTTTTGGCACCAGAGACCAGTTCCATGGAAGACCATTTTTCCATGGGACCAGGGAGTCAGGGAGAAGGACGGATGATTTGGGGATGATTCAAGTGCATTACATTTATTGTGTACTTTATTTCTATTATTAGCATTATTATTGAGAAGGAGTTGTGTTCTTTTCTGCCCAGGATGGAATGTAATGGCACGATCTCGGCTCACTGCAACCTCCACCTCCCCGGTTCAAGCAATTCTCCTGCCTCAGTCTCCCGAGTAGCTGGGATTACAGGTGCGTGCCACCATGCCTGGCTAATTTTGTATTTTTAGTAGAGACAGGGTTTCACCATGTTCGCCAGGCTGGTCTCAAATTCCTGACCTCAGGTGATCCACCTGCCTCGGCCTCCCAAAATGCTGGGATTATAGGCGTGAACCACCGCGCCCAGCCCTATTTCTACTATTATTACATACTCACCATAATGTAGAATCAATGGGAGCCCTGAGCTTGTTTTCCTGCAACTAGATGGTCCCATCTGGGGTGATGGGAGACAGTGACAGATCATCAGGCATGAGATTCTCATATGGAGCATGCATGCAACCTAGATCCCTCACATGCACAGTTCACAACAGGGTTTGTGCTCCTGTGAGAATCTAATGCTGCCGCTGATCTGACAGAGGGCAGAGCTCTGGCCTGGTTCCTAACAGGCCATGGACTGGTACTGGTCGGTGGCCCAGGGCTTGGGGACCTCTGCTCTGAAGTATTTATGGGGGGAAATGATATGATATGTAGGATTTGTTCTAAAAATACCCCAGGGGAAAAAGTGAGGGGAGGTGTAGATGAAATAAGATGGGCAGAATCCTGACAACTGTTGAAGCTGATTGATGGGAGTATGTGGCGGGAGAGTCATGCTATTCATTCTATTTTCATGTATGTTTGAAAATTTACATACTTTAAAGCTTAAAACCATTTTAAAAAATCACGGCTCAATAATTACTTAAAATAGATGGGCCATTAGTTAGGGTTTGAAAAGTCTCTCTTACAGAGATTTTTATAATGGATATTGCCTTGCACAAATGCAATGATTTATACTTTTGTCAGAAATTTTCTTTAACAAGAAAATTCTGGACCCTGATAATGAGTGATACAAATCAAATCAAAGGCACAGGGTTTTCAATAGGGATCCAAGGGCCCTTGAAGGATCCATGAATGTGCATTAGGAAGTTAATAAACTGTGAATTTTTGGTTATACAAACTGATGTGTATCATTCTGGGGAGACAGTCTAAAGCTTACCTCAGATCTACAAAGGGATTGATAGCTACCACTACTCCCTCAAAAAAACTTAAGATGTATTAAGCATATTTCCATGGTAGAAAACAGTTTTCAAAAAGAAGACATAATTTTGAGGAAAAAATTGTATGAATTAGTTTGACTTTACCACAAGGGCAGCATGCCTTGTATGTGACTGAGACTAATAGTGTGGGCAGCAGTGCATGAGCAGCAGCCAGGCTCAGCTTTCTTTCACATTTCCAAATCCAGAGGATATCAAGTGTTTCTTTGTTTCTCTTACTTATCAGGAATCCAGAGTCTCACGGTTCTGTCTCGTGAGGCAGATGCCAATAAGTTTCCATGTGGAGAAAACTGCACGCTGGTTACAACATCCTTGTGACCCACATATCTGTAAGCTCTAGCATGTGGCTTGAAATTCCATAGCATGAGAAAGGTGTCCCAAGAAGCAGTAGCTATCAAGAAATAGAAGAACAAAACCACTGTTTGTTAAAATGCAAACACAGGTGTGTCTCATTACAATGAGCAGCGTATCTAATAACAAGGCGTCCAGGTAATAGAGGGGCTGGAGGTTGTGAGGCTGACCAGGTAATAGCCAAATTACTTTTTAAAGGTACTCAAAACTATATCACTAATATGCAAACTTGGCTGTGTCCTATGTAAGCACATAGCAGGATGACTGGCCCCCATATTCGATTAGTGCTCAGTAACTGTATTTACCAGAAGGCCGCAGCATAGTATAACAGAGGTACACGGGACTAAGAGTCCGTTTTGTTTCTAACTCTGGGTAATGGAAAGCTAGTTAACCTCTGTGTCATGATGTCATGAGGACTGAATGTTTTTCCTGGGAGGGATGGATGAGATAATTTTTCAAACTGTTTATGTGGAAATAATTTCACACTTACAGAAAAGTTACAAGAACAGTACAAATAACACTGATATGCCTTTTACCCAAATCTACTTGTTAATGTTTTGCTTCATTAGGTTTGTAATTTGCTCTGTATTTGTTTCTCCTTGTACATGAACACACATAAACCCACACACACAAACACATACATATTTTTTTTTCCTGAACCATTTAGGAGTAAGTTATACAACTCACAGCATCTTTATTCCTAAATACTTCAGTGTGTTTTTCCTAAGATTTAGTATAGTCTCTTAATACACCCACAGCACAGTTATCAGCTTCATGAAGCTGATTATTAAAGATGCAATATTTTAATATACTAACTATATTTATCAACTGATCCAGTAATACTTCTATAGCTAGATAAGATGATCTTATTAGTCTCTTTCTGCTCTATAATTTAATGGCATTTGATGACTAATAAAAGAATAAAAGAATCATGTGTGTCAGACAACAGCTTACAGATTTAAAAAAAGGAAAACAAATGCAATCAATGGTGGAAATAATTGCCTTGACAAAGAATGAACAAATAAACAAATGAAAGGTATATCTAACCCTTGCCTAAAAAACAAATTTTATTTTATGCATGTAGCCCTAGAATAGCCCCAATAATAGGAAGTAGGTCAATGAGAATCACTAAATCTGGATTGTAGAGTGCTTAGAAAAAAAATGTAATGTTATAAACTTGAACACAATTAGTATCACTGTTAGAGAAAACATAGGGCCTGGCTACATAAAGTCACTGAAACCTATGTTCTTTTGCCAACATAAAAAGTTCATTTGGGCTCAGCCTATGCATTATTTCCATGTAAAACAGTTAAAGTGAGTTCAGCTACAATATTGCTTAGCACCCCCTTTTTAAAAAAGTTAATATTCCACCAGAGCTTATCCACATTACTAAAGATTTATAGCAGAGTCGGAATTATCCAAGGCTAATGTAGACAAAGCAAGGAAAACAATGAGTTATCATATGTAATAAACTAAGGACACTACTTCAGTTCTGTGCATCATGCTGCAAACGAGATATACAAAAGCAAATAAGATACAATCCCTTCTCTCAAAGAATCACATAGTAGGGAAGACAGCATTAATAATACACAGATACAGAGGACTTTTCCATATTATTTATTCATTAATGGTGGGTGGGGTGATTGCGTGGTCCATTCTGAGGAAAGGACATTTGAGCAGAGAGGTGAGTGAAACGGAGAGTGATCCTAGCTGAGACATGGAGAAAGAGTACTCTGAGCACAGGAATCCCTGTGCAAAAGCACCTGGAAGAATGAAGAATGGCAAGGAGGTCAGTGTTTCCCCAGTAGAAGCGAGAGAAGAGACCGGTAGGAGGGAAACCGAAAAGAGGGCAGATGGAGGAGGAAAAGCCATGGTGGGAGGTGTGTCTTCTTCTAAAGTGCAATGTGCCATTATCCTAAGTGAATTAATGCGGGAACAGAAAACCAAATACCATATGTTCTCACTTATAAGTGAGAACTGAACATTAGGTACACTGCACATAAAGATGACAACAATAGCCACTGGGGACTACTAGAAGAGGGAGGAAAGGAGTGGGGAAAGGTTTGAAAAACTATTGAGAACAATGCTCACTACCTGGGTGATGGGATCATGCAGTAAACCCATGTAACAAACCTGCACATGTACTCCCTGAATCTAAAATAAACGCTACAATTATTAAAAGAAAAAAAAAACCTGCGATGGGAAACTACTCTAGATTTTGAGCAGGGGGAATCTCATGATCTGGTTTAAGAATACTGTCACTTTGACAATAAGGAAAGGATTTTTTAAAAAAATGTGTTCTCAAAGGAGAGTAATACATTATAAAAAGAAATAAAAAATAAAACAATTGTGGTGAGTCAACTGGATATTCATAAGGAAGAAAATTAACCTTGACTCCTACACTTTATACCACATACAAAAGTTAATTCCACGTAGAACATAGATCTAAACGTGGTACGTAAAACAGTAAGCTTTTAGAATAGAACACAGAATATCTTCATGGCCTTGGGGTAGGCAAAGACTGCTTTAAAAAGACATTAAAGTTAATAAGTATAGAGGAAAAGAATGACAATTTGTACTGTACAAAAATTAAGAAGTTTTGTTCACTGAGAGGTACCACTAACCAAGTAGGAAAGCAAGCCACCGAGTGGCAAAGAAGATATTTACAACACATATATCCAACACATAACAAAGTATGTATATACAGAATCTATAAAGAATGCTATAAATCAGCCAGGTACAGTGGCTCATGCCTGTAATCCCAGCAATTTGAGAGGCCAAGGTGAGAGGATCGCTTGAGGCCAGGAGTTTGAGACCAACCTGGGCAACATAATGAGACTCCATCTCTACAAATAAAATAAAATATAAAAAGAACGCTACAAATCAATAGGAAAAAGGCACACTACCCAACAACAACAACAACAAATAGGCAAAGGACTTAAACAAGTACTTTGCAAAAGAAGATACCCATATGGCCAATAAACATATGAAAAGGTTCTCAATTCCATTAGTCATCAGGAAAACGTAAATTAAAACCACAATGAGATATCCATGCACACTCATCAGAATGATTACAATGAAAAAGATAAATAACACCAAATCTTGGTGAGGATGTAGAGTAACTGGAATGCTCATATACTACTAATGGTTATAACCACTTTGAAAATCTATTTTGAAATATCTATTGAAACTGAATATATACTTAGTATTTGATTCAGCAATTCCACTCCTAGAAATATACCCACAGAAATTCTTATGTATGGTTAGCAAAAGACATGTACAATGTTTGTGGCAATACTATTCACAAAAGATCAAAGTCAGAAGCCCAACTATCCGAGTAAAATGAATACATAAATTGCGATATATTCACGTTGTATACCTACTGTGTTAAATTTTACTTATATGGAAGTTTAAGAAGAAGCAAAATTAACCATGAAGTTAGAAGCAAACATTGTGATTATGTGGATGGCAGGGAGGGAGGATAGTGGCTGGAAGGGAACACAAGAGGGGATTTCTGGAGATACTGGTAATGTTATGTTTCTCACTCTGGGTTTTGGTTAAATAAGCAGGTCACATTCTAAAGATTCATCAAGCCGTACAGTTACATTATTTCTGCAATTTTTGGAACATATCAATGCTTCAATAAAACGTTTAGGAAAAAGCAGAAAACATCACTCTAGCTGTTGTGTGGAGAAGACACAAGGGGCAAGGGACAGATCTATTAGGAGGGTACTGCAATCATCCAGTCAGGAGAAAGCAGTGGTCTGGACTAGGCTGGGGGCCTTGGAAGGAGGAGAAAGAGTCAAAATCAAGATACACTGTAGAATCTATGAGGCATGCTAATGACTAGATGTGAGATAGAGAAAAAGAGAAGATGCTAGAATTTTGGCCTGGGCACCCAAGTGAGTTTTAGTGCCATTTAATGAGATGGGAAAGACCAGAAAGGGAGATCTGAAGTGATACAGGATGGGGTGGACATAGTAAATTTGAGATGCCAATTAGACATACAAGTGAAAATGTCAAGTAGGAAGATGCATATACCCCCTGGAGCCCAGGGAGAGGTTCTGACTCTACAGTGTGGTGGTTAAAAGTATACCCTGTAAAATTAGACTCACTGTGCTCAAATCCATGCTGTCACTTACTGCTGTGTACCCTTGGGCAAGTTACTCAACCTCTCTGTGCCCAGGACACTTCATTTGCAAAACGAGGTGTTGAAAGTACTAAAGGAAATAGTACTTGCAATTTATGCCTGCCACATGAAAAATACTCAAATGTAGCTATTATTGCTAAAGTTTTCTCTGTTAGTTAGTAGTAGCTTAGAGAAAGTACTAAAGGCTGTAAACTGGATGGGATCACTGAGGAAATCAGTACAGATAAAGAAAAGGTTGAGGACACTTAACGTTCAGATAAGGAAGAGCAAAGGAAGGCGCCACAAACAAAGTAGGAAAGGGCAAGGACATTGTGGTGTCCAGGAAGAGAAGGAGCATTTCAAGGGGGTGATAAGTGTGTCAAATGAGGTTTAGTAAAATCAGGCCTGATCAGGACCTGCTACATAATTTGCAGGGCCTAGTGCAAAATGTAAACGTGAGGCTCTTATAGGAAAATAATTAAGAATTGCAGGACAATGATAGCATAGCATTAAACTAAGCATGGAGCCCTGTGCAACTGTGTAGGAGGTATGCCCACAAAGCTGGCCCTGGGCCCAAATGAGAGGACGTTCCAGCTGGGCTTCCTGGGCCAAGTAGGGGCTCAGAAAGCTGTGAAACTCACTCATTTCCTGCATCAGGACTTACTTTGGTCCTGGATGAATAATAATATTGAATATATATGCTTAGAATATTCCTAACATCAGAATTAGTGCATGTGTTTTCTTCCCCAAGAAAGTGGGATCAAAGCCAGAAAGGCATGGACTCAGAAGAAAATAGGAGAGAGTTTATATATATCATAGAATATATATGACCCCCAAGGCCGCAGATCACTTCAGCCCAGAAGTTGGAGACCAGCTGGGCAATGTCTCGAAACCCTGTCTCTACAAAAAATACAAAAAAAATCAGCTGGGCGTGGTGACCTGCACCTATAGTTCCAGCTACTCTCTGGGGATGGGGGAGGCTGAGGTGGAGGCGGGAGACAGAGGCTGTACTGAGCCATGATTGCGCCACTGCACTCCAGCCTGCTTCAGACAGTGCAAGGCTCTGTCTCAAAAAAATTAAAAAAAAAAAAAAAAAAAAAAAGCTATGAAAACCAACACTGAATTTCCCTCTTTACTTCCTTAACCTTCTGTGTTAGGAAAGAATTGTCCTACCAAACCCTAATACCATGATAATAAAATGTATTTGGTTATTGATGTCAGCGTTGTACTGTGTCAACGTGGAATTTGCTTTCATACATTTCCATTAAACCACACCCTATATAAACATTACCACATAATTTAAAATGTCAAAGCTTGTAC
Source organism: Macaca nemestrina (assembly GCF_043159975.1). Classification (NCBI taxonomy): domain Eukaryota; kingdom Metazoa; phylum Chordata; class Mammalia; order Primates; family Cercopithecidae; genus Macaca; species Macaca nemestrina. The sequence continues at coordinate 43,730,864 of NC_092134.1, read as the reverse complement.
CATTCATCTTCAACGGGTGTATTCTGAGATAAAATGTCAAAAGGGAGGAAATTAGTGGAAAACATTAACTAGTAATCTACCAATTTAAAATAAACTATTTATAATCTATAACAATAATCCATTGTTTCAAGAAATCTCTGTTGGCAGAAGAACAAAGCCCATGCTTACCTAGGTCAGTGCTTTGTCTCTGGAGGTGACAACAAAGAATAACAAATGGAAAACATGTTTGCTGTGTGTCTATCACACAATGCTCAAACGGTCACCCGTTTTTGTGTCACCTTAAGTACCAATAACTTCCTTGAGTCAACCCAAGCTTTCTCACTCATTGATTTGCCCAAAATCAGCTGCAGTTACTTAGAGGCTCTGTCTGGAACACTACTTTCTGAAAAGAAATGTTACTCTCTCCAGTTTTTTGTTTCTTACAAATTATCTTACTTATCTTTTCAGTTGGTAATATTTGTACCTGATACAGAATTCCAATATTACAGAATTCCAACATTACAAAATGGCATTTAATGAAATCTCTTTCTAGTCCTTGACAACCTGGTTCTCCTTCTAGAGGCAACCAGCATTACTAATTTCTTGGGAATCCTTTGCGCTTATTCAAATGTGTGTGTCTACTCTCATACGCTTTTTATACAAATGGTAGTATATTATACGCTTTCTGCATTTTGCCTCTCTGTCCTGCCTCCTCAGTCTACTTAGCATGACATATGCTGGAGATAATGTTTCGTTAATACCTAGAGCTGCCTCATTCCTTTTTCCTTCTTATTTTTGGTAAATTTTTATTTTGATAATTTTAATCTTACAGAAAAATTAGAGAGTTCTTAGGTTGCTCTTTGTCTTTATTGACCTTTATATTCTTGAAGACTATAAGCCTGTTATTTTGGTAGCCTGCTTATTCATTTTATTAAAGATACAATTTTGACAAGAATATCACAAAAGTTATGCTGTGCCCTTAGCAGTGCACCATATTAGGGTGCACATGATGTCTCTTTGCCCTAATAGTGTTGTTAACTTTGATTGCTTGGTTTAGGTGATCCTACCTCTACCACGTAAAGTTACTATTTTTTCCCTTTGGAATTAATAAGTAACTTGTGGCATAATATGGTTTGGCTGTGTCCCCACCGAAAATCTCACCTTGAATTGTAATTCGAATTATAATCTATGTGTTGGGGGAGGGACCTCGGGGGAGGTGATTAGATCATGGGGGTGGTTCTCATGATAGTGAGTGATTTCTCACAGATCTGATGGTTTTATAAGGAGCTTCCCCACTTTCGCTCTGCACTTCTCTCTCCCGCTGCCATGTGAAGACGGACATGTGAAGATGGACGTGTTTGTTTCCCCTTAGGCCATGATTGTAAATTTCCTGAGGACGACCCAGCCATGTGGAACTGTGTGTCAATTAAACCTTTCTCCTTTATAAATTACCCAGTCTTAGGCAGTTCTTTATAGAAGTGTGTGAACAGACTAATACATGGAGAGATAAGACTATATAAATATTGTCTTCCTCACCAAACTATCACACACTAACTTTAGCATCCTTTCATAATTTTCTAACCCATCATTCTATGATTTACTACTTAATTAACGTTTAATTAGTAAGTTAATGAATTAATATTTTAAAAATGTATTTACTGTTGTAAGGAAGAACCATCCATTTTCCTCCATTTATCTGTTTACTCATTTACTTATTTTTATCAGTGTGAATGTATAGATTATTTAATTCAACAGGTTATAATCCATAACTGTCATTTATTTTGACTCTCAAATTGTTCCAGATTTGGCAAATGAAAGCCCCTTTAAAAGCTGCCCTCTGCGTCCTTTTGATATATTTCCATTCTTCAAATACTCCCTTATTTTCTAGAATTACAAGATGTTCTAAGACGTACTTCTCCTGCTCCAGCCCTGAAATGGGCCTTTTCTTTCCTCCCCAAAAAGCTCTGATTTCTTTTAACAGATAATGGTATTTAGAAACCAATATCTGGGCACAATGTTTGCTCATTGCTACTGGTGTGTCAGTGAACAGAGCTAAGGAATAAGACTGAAATCACAACGGGCAGAACTAAGAAATTAGCTATAAATAGAGAGCTATTATCTATCTATATGTAGGTATGTCAATTGATATAGATATTAAAAACCATGAGTTTTAATCTAACACCACAGAATACATTCTTGCTCTCCCTTTTCCCATATTTGTGACTCTCTTTTCCCACAATAAGAAACCTGGCTCCCATGCTCAATATATCTTTGCTCAATCCTAAAATACAAACAGTAGTTTCAGAATCATGAAACCACACCACTGCAAAAGAAATCCCACTAACTAGAGTTCAGGATTCAGTTTTGGTTTTTTTGAGACAGAGTCTCGCTCTGTTGCTCAGGCTGGAGTGCAGTGGTGCAATCGCGGCTCACTACAACCTCTGTCTCCTGGGTTCAAGCAATTCTCGTGCCTCAGCCTCCCAAGTAGCTGGGATTACAAGTTTGCACTACCACAGTCAGCTAAATTGTTTTGTATTTTTAGTAGAAACAGGGTTTCAGCATGTTGTCCAGGCTGGTCTCGAACTCCTGGCCTCAAGTGATCTGCCTGCCTTGGCCCCTCAAACTGCTGGATTTACAAGTGTGAGCCACCACACCCAGCCTGTTTTGTTTTTTTAACTGGGAGGCAATTAAATTGTAGGTGGCTCCTTTTTGGTCTTGCACACTTGCTTTTGCTCTTTGGTAGCATGGTTCTACTTGAGCTTGGAAATAAGTCCTAGGGCGTGGCCCTTTCTTTCACATGTGGTCCTGATTCCTAAAGATCTGGCCTTTCTGGTGTCTCAACTCAATGTCTGAAGTGCTCAGAGAGACTCCCTCTTTGTTGAAGCTAGAGACCTAGACATCCAGCCCTGCATGGTCATTAGTATCACCATTCAGCTCTCAGTTCAGCAGTGAGAGATCCCTGGTAGTCTCACAGTTTCCCACTCTGCACACCCTGAGCTCAACCAGGCTGTTACTCGGAGGCTGCTCTACCTCTCTGCTGTGCAGCAGGAAAAATGCTCCCAGGAAGAAAGTCAAGGAGATCATCACCTTGCATGCTTTCTTTCTTGTAAAGATCATAGTTTTTGCACTCTCTATAGGTCAATGCCTGAAAACAGCTAACTCACATATATTTTGTCCAGTTTTACAATTACTACGTTGGTGCAAGATTGCGATTTTTGCTATTGATATTTTCAGCTACCAATTACTTTCGTCACTGGAGGCAGAAATATGTTTTTATTCTTTTTTTTTTTTATTGATATGGAGTCTCATTCTGTCGCCCAGGCTGGAGTACAGTGGCAGAATCTCGGCTCACTGCGGGCTTTGCCTCCTAGTTCAAGCAATTCTCCTGCCTCAGCCTCTCACGTAGCTGGGACTACAGGCATGCACCACCACACTGGCTAAATATTTTTTTTGTATTTAGTAGAGACAGGGTTTCACCATGTTGGTCAGGCTGGTCTCGAACTCCTGGCCTCAGGTGATCCGCCTACCTCGGCCCCCCAGAGTGCTGGGATACAGGTGTGAGCCACCATGCCTGGCCAAATAGTACATATTTTAGATAACTTTGTACATTTGAAATATATTCCCTCAGGCCTGTTCATTCCATATTCAGAATAATCCTGATTGGCCAGGTGCAGTGGCTCACGCCTGTAATCCCAACACTTTGGGAGGCTGAGGCGGGTGGATCACCTGAGGTCAGGAGTTCGAGACCAGCCTGGACAACATGGTGAAACCCCATCTCTACTAAAAACGCAAAAAAGTTAGCCAGGCACTCTGCTGCACGCCTGTAATCTCAGCTACTCTGGAGGCTGAGGCGGGGGAATCGCTTGAACCCGGGAGGCAGAGGTTGCATGCAATGAGCTGAGATTGTGCCACTGTACTACAGCCTGGGCAACAAAGTGAGACTGTCTCAAAAAAAAAAAAAAAAAAAAAATCCTGATAATTCAGATTAGCTTCATATAGAAATCCTTGGATTTTTCAACTATTTCAGAAGTCCTTCTCTATATTTTCTACCTCCATTATGTCCTACTATAAAGTCCATTACTGAAAATAAACTCAGCTTTCTAGTTTCACATGGTGCCATGACTTTGTACTTTATGCTGCATTTCCAGGTTCATGCTTGCCTTTGGGTCACAAAAGAAACACCAGACTGCTTTATTTAGGGGAAAAATAGGGAAATCTTCTAAAGAAATCTATGAGAATGAGTTCTTTTATAAATATTTTTAAGAAATGAAAATAAAAGGCAATCCCAAGACATACATCTATAAACCTAGATGGGGCCTGGCACAATGGCTCACTGTACTCCCAGCACTTTGGGAGGCCAAGGCAGGTGAATCACTTGAGGCCAGGAATTTGAGACCAGCCTGGCCAATATGGTGAAACCCTGTCTCTACTAAAAATACAAAAAATTATCCGGGCGTGGTGGCGCGCACCTATAGTCCTAGCTACTTGGGAGGCTGAGGCATGAGAATCACTTGAACCCAAGAGATCGGGGCTGTAGTGAGCTGACATCGCACCACTGCACTCCAGCCTGGGTGACAGAGTGAGACTGTCTCAAAACAACAATAAACCTAGATGGAAGTGAGGGAAAGGGTTGTACAATAAAAAGACAATATTCCAATCTTGACTAGACAAACTTTAATACTGTAATATGGTCAGAAGTAGTTTGTACTATGCAAGCACTGCATAATAATATAATTAAGTGACGGCACTCACTTAAAATCCCTTTGCCTTGAATAAGGAAATAGCTAAGCATATTTGTTTTCTAGCTGATACTAAGTAATTAGCTTGCTAGTATAAGCTGGGTCTAAAGGAGCTGTGGGTGCTTTAAAAGTAATCTTTAGTAATGACAAGCTGAAGAAATTGAATTTATTCAAATTTCACGTCCTTGAAGACTAGCAATAACAACGGAAACCTTTACTGAATTAGTACTATGGGTCTAGTATTTTTCAATACTGCATCAGTCTCAAGCCCAGGCATGGTGGCTCATGCCTGTAATCCCACTGCTTCGAGAGGCCAAGGCAGAAGGACTATGTTAGGCCAGGAGTTCAAGACCAGCCTGAGCAATATAGCGAGACCCCATCTCTACAAATAATTTTAAAAATGACCTGGGCTTGGTGGTGCATACCTGTAGTCCCAGCTACTCCAGAGGCTGAGGGAGGCAGGCGGCTGGAGCCCAGGAGGTCAAGGCTGCAGTGTGCTGTGACTGCAACACTGTACTCCAGACTAGGCACCTTTATAAGTATTATTTTATTTAATCCTAACAACAAGGCAGATAAATATCATTATCTCTATTTTACAGAAGAGGAAATGAGGCTTAGTGAGGTTAGGTAACTGGTCAAGGTAACATAAATGAAAAGTGAAAAGAGCTCAATTTTTAACCCACTTCTACAAGACTCCAAAGCGTAGGCTTTTAACCAATAAACCAGTGCTTCTCAAAGCAAGGGAATTTATGAATTATCTCCATCAGAGTTACTGGGGTCCTTGTTAAAAATACATATTTCTAGTAAATTACACATTATTTGGGGTTAGACCTGGGAATATAAATTTTTGACAAGTTTCTCACTGAATTCTGATGCACACTGAAATTTGAGAAACAATGCACTCTGTTACTACCTCTTAGTGTTACACTAAATTAGCTTTTGTAATTTTTCAGCTTTTGTAGGTTTAGTAATTTTTTAAGCTATAATAGGAAAAGCTCCACAAAGTACCACATAGGCTGCCATCAAGAATTTGAAAAAAAAAAAAATCTTTGGCAAACTTTTATTATGGTTTCACTGCAGGGAAAGTAACTAAAAAGTTCCAAATTTCAGTTTGCTTCTATTCAGTCAAAAAAGGAAAGATTACCTTGTTCTTTACTATCATTTGTCGTACAAGCAAACCACATGTTACAGAAGGATTTAATCAATGACAGGATAACCTTGAAGGAAAAAGTGGGGGAAGTAACAACTTCAATGTTAAAATTATGCAGTTTTCAACAGAAACTTCTAAAGTACAGGTCAGATTCTGCAAACCATGTGAAAATACTTTTAAAGGCTTTTACTGTTCGTTTAAATGTGAATGTGGCCCTCTGGGAAAGAGATGACTGGCCTAATGGAAAAGGGTATGGTTCTGGAATAAGACTCAAACCAGACTCTATTAGGCTAGAGGTCCCTAACCCCCAGGCTGCGAACTGGTACTGGTCCGTGGCCTATTAGGAACTGGGTTGCACAGCAGGAGGTGAGCAGCAGGCAAGCAAGCATTAAGGCCTGAGCTCCACCTCCAGTGAGATCAGCAGCGGCATTAGATTCTCATAGAAGTGTGAACCCTACTGTGAAAATTGTCTTCCATGAAGCCAGTCCCTGGTGCCAAAAAGATTGGGGACAACTGCTAGGCTCTGCTGCCTACTACCTTTATAGTTTTGGGCAAGTTACTGAAATTTCAGCTTCTGCAACCATAAAAGGGGATGATAACACTTCAAAGGCTATTTTGTTTTCTCTCATCCTCTTCCTTCTCATCACCTTTCCACCCATCCTGTGAAACCTAATAGCCCCTATAATATGGTTTGGACTTATGACCCCACCTAAATCTCATATTGAATTGTAATCCCCAATGTTGGAGGAGGGGCCTGGCGGGACGTGATTGGATCATAGGGGCAGATTTCCCCCTTGCTGTTTTTGTGATAGTGAGTGAGTTCTCACAAGATCTGGTTGTTTAAAAGTGTATAGCACCTCCCCTTCTCTCTCTTCCTCCAGCTCGGGCCATGTAAGATGTGCCTGCTTCTCCTTCGCCCAGCGCCATGATTGTTAAGTTTCCTGAGGCCTCCCCAGCCATGTTTCCTGAATAGCCTGCAGAACTGTGAGTCAATTAAACCTCTTTTCTTTGTAAGTTACTCAGTTTCGGGTTTTTTTTTTTTTTTAAGATGGAGTCTCACTCTGTCATCCAGGCTGGAGTGCAGTGGCACGATCTCAGCTCATTGCAGCCTTTGCCTCCCGGGTTCAAGCAATTCTCCTGCCTCAGTCTCCCGAGTAGCTGGGACTACAGGTGCGTGCCACCACACCTGGCTAATTTTTTATTTTTAGTAAAGACAGGGTTTCACCATGTTGGCCAGGCTAGTCTCGAACTCCTGACTTCAGGTGATCTGCCTCGGCCTCCCAAAGTGCTGGGATTACAGGCATGAGCCACTGCACCCGGCCTCAGGTATTTCTTTATTGCAGTGGGAGAACAGACTAGTATATCCTACCTTCTAAGAGTCTACTAAGAAAAAATCCACTATGCTTCAGGTCCTGCTTCCTCTAATTATGACCCGAAGTTGAAGCCTCAAGCCTCTCTGGTCATCAATCATTGTGCAAACTTTCACTCCCATAATGCTATGGATATCCCCTTAAGCTGACCCTGGTACCCATGCCTTTTCTCCTCAAAATTTACCACTGGGCCACAACACCCACTAGATGATGCCTCTTGTATTCACATCCTCCTCTCTGTAAGTCCCTCTTCCTCCTTAAGTACTTAAACCTTGACTCTGCTTGTGGATACCAAGTTTCCTGTCACCTTTCAAGCAGCAATCATTTTCTCTTTCACATGTCACCTACTTCAGTCACAGTCTTCCTTTCCATTTCAACTCTGAGCACTATGAATTAACTCAACAGATACATGACCCCAGCAATATGTAACGCATTGTGGCAAAAGCGGGGAGTCCTAAGTGACAAAGCAGACAGAAATCTCTAATTGAGGAGCTTAAATTCAAGTGGAAACGCAGACAAACATATCATTTTTAAAATTTATTTATTTATAATAATTTTTTGAAGATGGGGGTCCTGCTATGTTCCCCAGGCTGGTCTCAAACTCCTGGGCTCAAGGTATCCCTCCTGCCTCAGCCCCTTGAGTAGCTGGGACTACAGGCATGCACCACTGTGCTTGGCTTTATATCGTTTTAAATTGTGCTAAGAGGTATGAAAGATAAAGCAGGAAGCTTTATTTTGTGTGGAGGTGGAATCTTAAGTTAGATAGAATGATCGGGGGCATTTTAAGTGGAGGTGTGAAGGACAGGGAGTCAGCCAAATAAAGGGTGAGGTGGTGAAGAACATTTCAGACCAAGGGGAAAACAGGGCCTCTCCAAAGACCTTTTTTCTCCTGCCTCTTCAGCCGCTCATTCTAAAAATCTTGTCACCAGCAGAACATGAACACTTCTCAAATCTCTGATTGCAACCCACCAGGACAACTTGCTTTCCTTATGACTCACTCACTTCCATCTCATCCAGAACTCCAAGACCCATGTTCTCATCCAGACCCATGTTCTCCATTGAGGCTCTCTTCTCACCATCTTCACTTCACTAACCAATTTATAACCTTCATTTCTCTCCTTATTCAATTATAATCCCCCTCATACACGTAACGTTCAATCCCTTGACTCTGCCTCCTTCCTTCAAATTCCCCTGGCAAAAATCCCAAGCACTCTGCCTTTTCTGAGATCATAACTATACCAGTGAGAATTGCTGGTCACCCCAACCCCCAAACAGATTGGAAACACTATACATTTATGATAACTAAGTTTACATGAGTCTTATATACTCCAAAGCAGTGCATGATTCTCTATTAGTTTCTTCCTCCACTCTCTGTAATGACAATTTAATATTGTCTCTATCTTCAACATTTCTACCCCACTCCTAACCTTGGCTTTCATGATACCCTACTGTAATGGCTTTCCCTCCTATCTTTCTGATTATTCTTTCTTAGGTTATTTTGCTATCTCCTCTTCTGATCTACAGGTTGGATATCTTCAATATTCAGACATGGGGTATTTGTTCTCATTGCTCTACATTCTTCCCAGGTGATCTCACTCATTCCCATGACTCTAAATACCATTTGTATGCTAATAATTCCCAAATTTCTGTCTTGCCCAGACCATCACAGTAATTTGAAGACCACCATCCTAGTTTGAACCACTATCATCTGCTGGTATTACTATAATCCCCCTAAATGATTTCCCTACTAATAGTACAATCTCTGTATAGTAGCCAGAGTGGTCTTTTTGAGGTACAAATCATGTTATTCCCTTACTAATCCCTCCAACAATTTCCACCACTCTCAGAACAAAATCCTAAAACGTGTCAAGTTTCCTGTAGCTGCTGTAACAAATTACCACAAACCTGGAGGCATAAAACAACAGAAATTTGTTATCTCACAGTTCCGGAAACCAGAAGCCTGAAATCACGGTGTTGATCGGGCCACACTCTCTCCAAAGGCTCTAGGGGATATCTCATTCCCTCCCTCTCCCAGCTCCTGGTGTCTCTAGGCACTCATTGGCTTGTTGCTGTGTCACTCCAATCTCTGCCTCTGGCTTCACATGGCCTCCTCTTATCTCCTCAGTATGTTTTTTACAAGGACACGTCACTGGATTTAGGGCCCACACAGATAATTCAGGATGATCTCATAATCATTAAGATCCTTTGCAGACTTACATCTACAAAGACGTTTTTCCCCCCAAATAAGGTCACATCACAGGTTCCAAGGACTACGACATGGACACATCTTTTGGAGGGTCACCATTTAAACCCACTATAGCTTCAAGGCCCTGCCGAAGCTGTCTCTGCCTCAGCTTCATCTCTCTTTGTTTACCAGGTTCTACCCATTCTGGCATTCTTACACTTTCTTGATCTAGGACAGCTCTTTCCCAGCCTTGGTCTTTGCCTATGCTATTCTCCTTTTAGTCTTTACCTAGCTAACTTCTCCTCTGGTCTTCAGTTAAATCTAACTTTCACAGGGAAGTATTCCTTGACCCCATAAATTTAAGGATGTCTCCACTGTTATCCTCCCTTTAAAAAGCACTCTATGGCTGGGTACAGTGGCTCACACCTATAATTCCAGCACTTTGGGAGACTGAGGTGGGAAACCCCATTTCTACTAAAAATACAAAAATTAGCTGGGCATTGTGGCATGCACCTGTAGTCCCAGCTACTTGGGAGGCTGAGGCACGAGAATCGCTTGAACTTGGGAGACAGAGGTTGAAGTGAGCCGAGATCATGCCACTGCACTCCAGCCTAGGTGACAGAGTGAGACTTGGTCTCAAAAAAAAAAAAAAAAAAAAAAAAAAAAAAAACAGCAGCATACTATTCCTTTCCTTCACAGCTTTGACTACTTTCCTTTGTTGCATCAAGTTGTACTGACAAATGGATTTGTGTTTACTTGTTAATATTTGTCTCCACCACTGGACCATGAACTCTTCATACCATCTCATGAAGCACATCTGCTTTCTTCCCCTCTTTATGTAAACCCAGAGCATAAAATGGCATCTGGCATACAGTAGCTTTAACTAAATAAGGGAGTAGTAAATAAATAGACTGCCTCCTCTTCCCCTTTTGAACAGGATTAGATAAATGCAAATAGACAGATTAGAATGGTGACCAGACACCCAAAGACACTGCTGGCCTGCAGTAGATACCACTCCTAGCCCAGCCTGGAAGACTGATAAAGCTTGGCACAAATGAAAAAGTAGTATCCCAAAAATTATTAAGTTAGAAGGACTTCTCTAATTTTCTTTTCTTTTTTTTTTTTTTTAACATGACACAGCCTCAGGAGGTCCTGAAGACATGTGCCCTCTAATTTTCATTTCTGCTGTGGACAACTACACAACTCAGGAACTTGTTTCACCTTTTACAGTAATCTCCACCTCCTGTCCAAAAGGATTTATTGAAGTTTCTCTGAAATTTTAGGAAAACCTCCCACATAAACTTATTTCCAAGCCCCGCCTAACACTAAGCAGACTGATTCATTCATATATATAACTTTCTTAATTCTGCAAATTACAAAATGATTCAAGTATTATTAAATACTAAATCCTACTAGCCTGTTCTAAAGTCTAGCGTGCACAGAGGCATGCAAAGAGGTCTAGCATGCAAAGAGAAATCTTTTCTGAGACATCCGAAATTCTCCAGCCTGCTTTTTTACCTGAGGTATTTTTTAAAAACTGAGATATTATTTAAATACCATAAAATTTAGCCTTTTAAAGTACACCAGTGTTTTGCCCAACGTTTGCACTTTTATCACTAATTCCAGAACATTCTCATAATCCCCTACCCCCTGCCACCTGCCAAAAATTCATCTCTGTTAGCATTCTCTATTCCTCCCTTTCCCAGACCCTGGCAAACACTAACGTACTGTCTCTATGGATTTTCCAGTCTTTTTTGTACTCGTGAACCCGAAACACAGAGAGATGAAGTGATTTATACAGAGCTGCAAGTCACTTAGTAAGAGAGTAAGGTTAGAATACAAGTATTTGCAGGAACTTTTAAGTGTATAAAAATTAGTGAAAATATGTTTAGGTCACCTATATATATGCTAAATGCAGCTATAAGACCATCTGATGTTAGAGTCCTTACAATAGTCATTCTCAGGCAGTGTGTCTGGCCAGGGAGAGACAGGGGTATAGGGATTTAGGAATCACTAAAGAGGAAGAGACATGCCACTGGTGGAAGGGAATTGCATTTATGGACCAGGGAAATATGAGGATTTGTTGTTTAGAGGACAGACATTTTTCTTTTCCACCCAGGGTAGTGAAATTGGTGCTAATATGTCCAGGTGCCCATTGCTTCCTTTTATAGTGGCCCAAGTGGGCCCCAGAGATCCCTGATCATTTCTAGTTTGCTCATGAGTAGTTAATAAAATAATAGTACTAACACCCCTTCAGAATACTTGCTGATTAACTACACGTTGTAAAATAATATGTGAATTTTGACTTTTTAAATATCTACTGTCTGAATTTTCAAATAAGTAAAAGAACTGCAAGCTGAACTTACTTCCATTGCCATTATAAATATATACACAAGAGTACGTTCCCACAGGCTAAAATAATCACAATCTATTTGCAAAAATAATCAGGCACACTTTTTATTTTATGTCTTAATGAACATTACAAATACAAAAGGAAAAAAGTCAGAAACAACTCATCACAGAGAAAAAAAATCATTCAGAAGAGATTAATCTGAACTTTAACATTCTTTGTGCTCATTTTAAAATTATTAAAACAGGAATTCAAAAGGACAAGCAAATAAAAACCAAGTATTTTGTTAATTAAAATTGAGACCCTAAACCAACTAAGACCATACAACTTAAAAATAAGCTGTCTTCATCCTAGAAAAGTTTCATTTGCCATCATATAATGAATATGTAGGAACTTACTAATGGGTAAGTAAACAAATTTTCTTTTACAAACAAGTTATTTTGAGTGATAGAAATCCTCCTAGTGACTAGATTTTTTTTTTTTTAATGACTAAAAACGCCTATTTAGATAGTCCATGTATCCATAGAGTTGGACACTAAATGACATAGTGAACATTTAAAGTTGAAACTCCTTGTCTACCAAATATTTTCCTAAAACTGTTTTTAAGCATATACATTAACTTAAAAGGTCAACTCTTAATTGTCTACAACAAAAGAGAGCTTTGGTACTAATAAATTCAAATTAGGGAATCAGTTTTTTTAAATGTAGAATTACAGAGTATTTTTGGAATTAAATTGGAACGTGCCTAAATATGAAAATGTGAAAGTCCCGCTTTTCTGTTATGCACTCATGAGGAATGAACAGCCTAACTATACTGGATTATTGACATAAATAAAGCACCACTGTAAAATCTCTTCCTAAAAGATTGCTGGGTCACACCTAGCAATTTAGGGCAAAAAGTCAATAAAAAATTAAGGTACTTTATTTTTTAAAGCCTCATTTCCCTTTTGATAGGAGCATCAAGATACTAAAATAAAAATAATGTAGTAAGTACTTTCAAAATATAACAATTTTAGTTATCCCATATAATAGGGGGCTAACAAGAAAACAAAAAAATAAATAAAAAGAGAAAATTTAAACATAAGTAAAAAATAAAAAAGTATTTTTAAAAAGCAGCCTGGGCAAAAGAAGTGGGTGGGTTTAGGAGAATCCCTTTTGAAAAACTCAGAGCATTATTATTAACCCTTCTTAAATTAAATGCAGGGCCAAGCATGCTGCATGTGGAATCTGGACAATTCGTTGATAAACTTTAAGGCTGCTACATAACTTACAGAAACTATGAATGCATTTTCATTTTACGAGGCAAAAGAGAAAATATTCAAGATTGCATAGCAATTTTATTTTTTCAAATGGTTATCCTAAAGAATTTCCTTAATTCAGATTTTGCAAAATTCTTACTCCCCAAGTCATCAAGTAAACACTAAAAGCAACTTTACTCGTGAATACAGTGGACTCTTTACGAAGCATGCATTTTTCATAAATCTAGGCCAAAGTGTACTAATTGAGATTTAATTCTAAATTCATCCTGTGATTTCTGGATATAATATTGGTATAAAACCAGTAAAAATACTTAAAAAAAAAACTGTTTACTTCCCGAATAATTTAGTTTTGGAAATATTTATATTCTTAGTCAAAATACTACTTTTAGAGTCTAAAGGTTTTAAAAACAAAATTGGTTCAACAATTATCAAAATGAAATGACTATAAACACTGACTAAAACTTCTTATCCCACAGAAGTAAACCACTTCAGGTGAGTTCCGCTCACTTAATTCTTTTTTTTTTTTTTTTTTTTTTTTTTTTGAGACAGAGTCTGGCTGTTGCCGAGGCTGGAGTGCAGTGGCGAGATCTCGGCTCACTGCAAGCTCCGCCTCCTGGGTTCAGGCCATTCTCCTGCCTCAGCCTCCCGTGTAGCTGGGACTACAGGTGCCCACCACCACGTCCAGCTAATTTTTTGTATTTTTAGTAGAGACGGGGTTTCACCGTGTTAGCCAGGATGGTCTCGATCTCCTGACCACGTGATCCGCCCACTTTGGCCTCCCAAAGTGCTGGGATTACAGGTGTCAGCCACCGCGCCCAGCCTCAGCTCACTTAATTTTTAAAACCCATTTCTCTTCTCCAGCTTCACAAGTGGATTGAACATTGCTCAACTGCTCAACAACATTACCTATGTCAAAAGTGAAAAAGATAAAAAGTATTGTAAAGATTGCACAGTGAGTGAATCTGGGAAGAATATGCTGTATAATCAACATTTCAGAGCTGAAAGGGATATTTAAGATCCAATTCAGCACCCACATTTTACAGATGAGAAAACCAAGCCCAAACACATCAAATAACTTGACCAAAGTCACATTCCTCAGCTGAGCCATTCATTCATTCAGTCATTCATTCACCCACTTCCTGAAAGCGGCACTTAAGTGCCAGGCTCGGTGCTAGAGACGGAAAGCAGCATTCACAACTGCCAAGGCAGTCTTTTTTCCTTGCATTTTAAAGATAAATTCTTACATTTCCTGATCAGCAGAATTTGTAGGAGAGTTCCACAGCCTTGGCAGAACCTAGCCCACTTTCAGTTTCACACATTTTAATAAACATAGTTGGGTTTAACTTCAGAGAGGCCTCAATTGTGTTTACTTTAAATGATTAAGCATTAACAAAGGGAGGCATAGTATTCGGAATGAGTCCGTTTCTAGTACATTCATAACTTAAGGAAGTGCAATCAGAAAATGCCCTGCACAAACAAACACGTACACAGAGAGGACAGCTTACAAATCAAGAGGAATTTGAGGTATTAATATATAGATCAGTGAAGTCCAATAGCTCAAGTTTACAAAGTATGGAATGTAAGTATCTCCCCATTTCATTTAGATATGGGTACGTCTGCATGTTAAAAAGGCCTCCAAACTCACACTCAAACAAATGCCCTCTTCCAATTACACGTATCTCTAAAACCAGGCCTTTTGCATTAAGCTCAATTTTCTTTCTTTTTGATTAGAAAAAAAATTTAAAAATAAAATCTAAAATTTAATGTGCTGGCTGAAAAAGAAATTCAAATTCTATGTAATGAAAATAGCAATAGCTCCAACTGCACATTCGTGAGTTTTGTTAAAAAATGGGATGTGCGGTGAACTTACCCATCAACATAAATCATACCTCATTTTACTTGGACCTTTACATTCTTTAATATTAAGTCTGGCACTTAAATGTCTTGTGTGTTTCAATTCACAGTCAACTTCTTTTAAGAAGAGACCATATTGACAAAGCTCTTATATAAAACAACCCATATAAGTAAGGCACTGTGAAATATTAAACAGCAGCACTCTGGGTACCCAGTTTCAGTGTGGTATACCAAAATGAACCCCAGCTTTCCAGTGCTCCACAGACGACTGCTAGGTGGCTTTTGATAAAATAAAATACAATATTCACTGAGGCCCTTCAGGCTCTTTGACTTTCTTGACACTATTGTCAGCTCATGACGAAAGTGCTGTTGTGCTCTATTTCTCAAAACTCCAAATTTGATTTTTATCTAGAGCATCACAAGTTCTCATTTGTACATCAGGTCGGCCCTCCGGTGTCCGATAAGCACTAAGACACAGTCCTGAGTGTGGGTGAAAAATAGTTCCATCTTCTTTAAAATGCCAAATAATGTTTGCTGGTACAAGGAACCCATCTTTGGGACAATTTTGCATTCCTACATAATTTTTTTGCTCAGGAACCTCTGCACATAACTCTGTCACAGAATTAAACCTTATTTCTTTGTTTGAAGTATATTCAAAGAATTGATTGCCTCCTTGACCATGGCATCCAAACAGTGAAAGGTTAGCACCTGTGGGGTTGTTGTCAGGAGAATTATAATCTAAACATTCAGAAGAGATCCCTCTACTGCGAATAGCCCCATGCCAGCCTGGCCTATCCTCTGGAACATGTAAATTAGGAAACACGTTTTTCAAATACCAGTCAAAGCTCTTGCATCTCAGCCGCTCTCGTAGTAATTTTCTTTCAGAAATATCACCATAAGCTTCTTTTCTTGCTGGAGGGTTTCTATTGTAGAAGTGCTCTTTGTACTCATCCATCCAAACTTCTGCTACCCGAGCAGTATTCTGTAGGAAATTGGGGCGAGCATACGGTGCCCGCTTGGGGAACACATGGCCCACGTGGGAACACGGGTGGATCTCCAATTTGCCACCACACTGCCACACCCTGAAAGACAGTTCAAGGTTTTCACCTCCCCACACTTCCATTCCTGTGTCATATGTTCCAAGGTACTGAAAATATTTCTTGCTGACAGCAAACAGTCCTCCAGCCATGGTGGGTGATCTGATGGGGTCAATTCTTGATATCCGCCTGTCCCTTTCGTGTTTGGGGACAGAATGCCACTGAAATGTTAAACGCCAGTCAAACCCACCAATCATGGGCTCCCCTGTCTGCATATAGAATTCAAAAGTATTCCAATCAATTGTGTCTATAACAGGACACACAATTGCTGTTTCATCTCTCCCAATCCTTTCCAAAAGCGGTTCCAGCCAACCGGAATTACACTCACAGTGACAATCCAGGAAAGTGAGGACGTCCCCAGTGGCGAAAGTGGCCCCAATCAGACGGGCCCTAACCAGCCCCTCTCGCTTATTGGTCCTAATCAAGCGTACTCTATCAAGATTGCTGATGTAACTTTCAAGTTGCGTCTTCAAATAAACTCTGTCACTCAAGTCATCCACCAAGATGATCTCTTTCAAAAGGACCGCAGGAGAAGTTTCTAAAACACTGTGAATAGTACGGAGCAAAGTCGACCAGGCTTCATTATAGAAAGCAATGATAACAGAGGTGGTAGGAAGTGTCCTATAGTTGAACTTCTGGGACTTACACTCATACATTCTTTTATCCTCTATGTGTCGATGCAGGGAAATTCTGTCACTGAGGTAAATATTGATGGCATATCTCTCAATGAGTTCTTCTTGCTGCTTCAGTTCACCCTCGTTGAGTTGGAGTTTGCTGGCTTTCCCCCACTCCCCAGGTGCATGGGAATCTGCAGGGGGCTTCTTATAAAGCGGTCGAGACAAATCCTCTGTATTTTTCTGGAGGTCTGAGAGCCTTCTTGACCCCAGCTCCCTGGCACGGCCGGCTCCTGCGGAGGCATGAAAAGTGGAGACCAAGAGCTCCACGAAGATATAGGCCACTGTTAAAAACGCCAGTAGCAGGCAGCTCTTGCCTGCCCAAGTCCACCTCACCGCCATCCGGATTCTCAGGGCTGGGGCGCAGACGCAGCCACCCAGCCACCATGCAGGGGAAGGGCGGCGGAACCCACAGCTCGAGCTCAGGTACTTCCCGGCAGGTTCTTCCTTTCATGCAGGCGCTGGGCTTCTTTCCAGCCACCCGGGCTTTCCAGGGGTCACCTGAGCCCTCTCGGTCCTCGGCCTCCGGCACGGCCCAACTCCTCTCTCCCCACTTCCTCCTGCTCGGCTCACAACTTTTCACGAACTCTCCAGCCAACACCCCACCCTCCCCGGGCCCAGGACAAACCCCTCCCCTGCCCACTCACTCCTCCTGGTGGTTAGTTTGCGAAAGTCGTCCGCCAGGCCTGGACTGCTGGATACGAGACTCTTGGCCGGGCCGGGGGCCGGGATGGCCGAGGGCCGGGATGGCCGCGGGGGCCCCAGCTGCGCCCCGCCGCGCTGGGCCCTCGTCTCCGGGTGCTCTCAACCCCCATACAGGCCCCTAGCCGTTCTTCTAGGGACCCTGCCCGGACAGGAGGAAAGGTTTCCGGCCCGTGGAGCTTTTGTCTCATTACAAAAGCAAAACAAGAATAAGACTTACCGAGTTGCTTGCCGTTGGGGCTGAAGTCCAAGGAGGTGATCGCAGCTTTGTGGCCTTTGAAATAACGCTCCAGAACGGGGTCCTCCTGGAAAGGAAAGTCGTCAAGTTTTGAAAGCCGCCGCAGACCTCGAATTCTGGGGGCCGGGATCGACGCTGCCACTCCCCCGGAGTCCGGCCTGGGAATGGCCACCCAGGCGGCGGCTTGGCTGGGCGGCGGAGCCGGGCAGCAGCCCACCCACGGGCGCGGCGCCCAGTCCGGCTACAGGGAGACGCCGGCGCCAGTTCTCCCCGCAGGGCCGGCAAAACGCTCTGTTCGCGCTCCCCAGAGTCCAGCGCATCTTTAGGAGCCGCGGCCCCTTTGACATGCACGTTCCCGGGCCCCGCCCGCTGGCACTGGGCAGGCAGGTGGTAGGATGCGCCTCGGCTTTGGTACTTTTTTTTTTTTTTTTTTTTTAAATACTTCCCAGGTGATTCTGACGTAGGCGCTCCACGGAAACCCTCCAAGAATTCTGGGGGCCGTGGGACCGCCCGGCTCAGTCCGGAGCTCCGGAACTCGGGGAAGAGCGCCCGGGAGCTGGGTCTGGTTTCTGCACTCCGTCCGCCCCGGTGGCAGAGAGTGAGATACGGACGCCCCGGGACGAGGGGCTCAGGACCCGGCTGCGGACACCTGCCTCCATCTCCCGTCAGGTGCGGGTTCGGCCCGGACCTGGCTCCGCAGCCGGCGGGACAGGCTCCGGGGAGGGATCCACCCGCACTTCCAACCCGTTCTTACCGTGGCTGAGGCCATCGGGGGGGAGTGGTCCGCCCCAGGCTCCTGCGGGTGGGGGAACCCGGGGAGGGGAGGGGAGGGGATGGGGCAGGAGAGGGGACCGTGCGGCTCCCGGAACCGTCTGCCCAGAGCGGCAGCGCCTCCCGGTCACTACAACAACGGCGGCCCAGTCAAACCCCGCGCTCCAAGCATGGCTAGCCGAGCCCCGAGACACCGCCAGCCCTGTAAAGAGCGGACGGGAGGGATGCTCCGGTTCAGTTGTGGCTACACACCAAAGCCATGTTTACTAACACTCGCGTTCCCTGTAGTTTGACGTCAGGAAGCGGGATAGTAACCAGGACGGGAATAAGAGCGATGAATGGAAGGGAGTTGTGAGCCTGTGATCGATGCAATCAGAGTTCTATTATGTTTTAAAGAGACAGCACCCGTGACGTTTAAGGTAATCCCCTACCGCTTATTTTGTTGACGTAAAGCTTTGAAGTGGGGCAGCTTGCTAGTTATTAATATACTAAAAGGAACTAAATCCCCGGAGGGCGGATTTGAATTTATTTAACCACTGTTTTTCCACACAGTGCCCTGCGGGATATTGATATAGATGCTGGATGTGCGTGATGAATGAATGAGTGAATGAATAAATGTCGTGCATACACTTAATAATGTTCTGCGATATGTTTCCAATCTCATTTGCTGATTTGCGTATACCTTAGAGCACTAAACTTTTTGGAAACATGGTTTTTGGTTTGTTTTTTTTTTGTTGTTGTTGTTATGAGACCACCTTTCTACAGCAGACTTTGTCACACATAGTATCATTTGTGCTTCAGTCAAACAATGTAGTTGGTAGAATTACAAAATGTTTTCAATGTTTCCAAGTTATAAACTTGATTCCTAGATATTGGTCTTAGAGGTCACACAGGCAGTTCTTCTAATTCCAAGTCCATATCCTTTTTTTTTTTTTTTTTTTTTTTTAACCCTGCCTCAAAGTGTGTTCTGAGCTGAAAATTACATATAGTGTAAAGATCCTTAGCTACATCAAAAGGCATGATAGAGCACAGCTGGTAAGATACGTGTTTTATGCAAATGAAAGGTATGCTACACACCTTAATTACAGATTCCCTAGTTGTCTAGTGATTGAGTTTAATTTTATTAAATATGGTACTTAACAACTAAACAGGTAGGCTTTAGATTACAGTGTTAGTTAATTTAAGTATACACTTGTTAAATATCTGTTGTATGTTTGGCCTTGAGGGACACAATGATGACTAAGATATTTCCCCTACCTTCAAGAACTCAGCAATCTAGGGTTGATGACTCTCATGCTTTAGCATTTCTAATGTTGATTTGGGGGCCCCATTTCCAGAGATGCTGAATCAACATATACAAGGTGGGATCCAGGGCCCTTCTGATGTAACAAGCTCCATAGATGATTACTATGGGAGTCTCAGCTGTCTATGTTGAGAAACACTACATTAGTCTAGGAGATGATATGTTGAGAGTGTTGATACCAGCAACTTGTCAGCAAACTGTTGCAGGACTCTTAGTTTTGCTACATATTCCCAGTTTAGGCTTGACTTATTTTAAAAGCCTGCCAAATATATTTAAAAATTATTTTTAAATAATGCTGGATACTGGTGGGAATGTAAAATGATGTAGCTCTGTTAAAAAAATTTTCAGTTCCTCAAAAAGTTAAACCTAAAATTACCTTATAATCCAGCAATCTCACTGCTAGGTATATCCCATAAGTATTGAAAGCAGAGACTCCAACAGATGCCAGTGTTCAAAGCAAGCATTATTTACAATAGCCAAAAAGTGGATACAATCCAAGTATCCAACAGATGAATGGATAAACAAAATGTGTGTGATATATACATATAAGGAAATATTATCCTGCCATAAAAAGAAATGAAATTCTGATACAAGCTACAACATGGATGAACCTTGAAAACATTTTGCTAAGTGAATAAGCCAAACACAAAGGAGCATATTGTATGATTCCACTCATATGAGGTACCTAGAATAGGTGAATTCGTAAGGACAGAAAGTGGAATAGAGGTTACTAGGGCTGGGGGTAAGGGAGACTGGGGAGTTACTGTTGAATGGGTGCAGAGTTTCTGTTTGGGATGATGAAGTTCTGGAAATAGATAGTGGTGATGTTTGCACAACATTGTGAATGTACTTAATGCCAGTGAATTGTACACCTAAAAATGGGTAAAGTGGTAAATTTCATTACAAGTTTTTCACCACAATAATAAAATAATAATACCAGAAGCTGAAGAGTAATCAGGACCTCAGTATTACTCATAGCCATGTTGTATCTAATATTGGGCAGAGCAGAAGCAGAAAAAGGAAGAAGTTGGAGATTTAGAAACTAGCTCAAAAGAAAAAAAAGTATAGATTTTTATTTAACTGTTTTAGTAAAAGTTTAGTTTTTACTTTTTTTCTCAGTTATCAGGAAACACATGTTTTAAATTTAAAAGATGGGAGGGAAACTACCTATTACTCCTATCACCTAACGTTTATCTTAAAAAATTTGTCACCTACTGATATGGTTTGGATTTGTGTCCCCACCGAAATCTCACGGAGGATTGTAATCCCCAGTGTTGGAAGAGGGGCCTGGTGGGAGGTGATTGGATCACAGGGGTGGATTTCCCCCTTGCTGTTCTGAGTGAGTTATCATGAGATCTGGTTGTTTAAAAGTGTGTAGCACTTCCCCCTTTGCTCTTTTCCTCCTGCTCCAGCCATGTAGGATGTGCCTGCTTCCCCTTTGCCATCCACCATGATTGTAAGTTTCCTGAGGCCTCCCCAGCTATACTTCCTGTACAGCCTGCAGAACCATGAACCAATTAAACCTCTTTGCTTTGTAAATTACCTAGTCTCAGGTAGTTCTTTATAGCAACGTGAGAATGGACTAATATACCTACCTATGTTTTCACTACATGCTAGGACTTTTCTAAGTACCTTACAGATTTTGACATTTAGTGATCATAACAATCTTATTAGAGATGTGCTATTATTACCATTTCCGTTTTATAGATGAGTGAATTGATATGCAGAGACATTAAGTTACTTGCCCAAGGCACACTGCTAGCTAGGAAGTGGCAGAGTTGAGATTTTTAGACACTCACAGTGTGCCTTCAGAATCCACTCTCTTAATCACTGTCATGACTTTTGTGTGATTGCAAGTGTACTATAAATGTATAAAACATTGCATTTTTGCCAAGATTTTAATAATAAGTTTTACAAAATGAAAGTAATATCTCCTTTATTTTCATTCCACTGTCCTCACTTATTACTCTAAACTGCCCTTCCCATTGTTCTTTTCCATAGTTGATTTTGTTCTTTTCTGCTTTTCTTCACCTTTGCAAATAGTGAAAGCTGAGAGGTAGAAATTTGGAAATGTGGTCTAAGTTGGAGAAATTTTTTCTAACCTCAAGCCTAATTCCACTTGCTACAATGATTATTTAGACCTCTCTGGATTGCAACCTAATCATTTATATGAGTGGGAGTCACAAGCAGGATCAGTATTTAAAAACCTACAAGGTTTTACTGCAGGCCAGGTACTAAGTAGGACAAACCGACCTCTAATTAGCCCTTCTTTTCCAGTTCTCCCAAAACAGAAATTGAATTTATTTACTTGGGCATTACAAAGAGTTGTTTTTATTTTAGCACTGGTTCTTCCTTGGTCTACAAATTTGGAAATTCAGCGTAGTACAAAAGTGCCATCTACTGTTCACCTTACTATATAGCACTTGGAGTGAACATACTTTGAGCCTGTTTACAGGCAGGGGAACTCCCTTATTGATACACTTCCTCCAAAGTATAGGAGAGCACATGGAAAAGTACAAGATGGGTTTGAATCAATAATGCATTACATTTTTGAAAACTGCATGATTCATTTAAGTCAACATTCAGTCTCCAAGTCCTATCAACTACATCCTCAACATATATATATACACGATGGGCTGCCTAGACTGGCCTTGAACTCCTGAGCTCAAGTGATCCTCCTGCAGCAGCCTCCCAGGTAGCTGGGATTACAGGCATGCTCCTCACCATATATTTTATCTTCCTATCTTTCTGTCCAATGGCTCCTGTCACTCCACAGACCCTGCCTTCTGCCTTCTAGAATATTTCAGTAACACCAACTTGCTTTCTAACTTCAAAATTTCTCCCCTCCACCTGTCCACCCTGCATTTACCAACAAATTACATAAGATTCACCAGGGTAGCTTGCTAAAAGTAAAGATTTTTAGTCCTCACCCCAGAGGTTTTCATTTAGAAGGTCTAGTGTGAATACTAGAAATCTATTTTCAAACAAGCTTTCTAGGTGATTATAATATGCATCAACATTTGGGAACCACTGGCATATCGTGCCATAGATCTTCTTTAAAATGCATTTTTAGTTCACTTTTAAATGCCTCAAACCAAGTCCTATTTTATATCTAACCACTCATCTCCCCTGGGCCAGTCCTTAAGCCATTGCAGTTAACTACGCCCTTTGGAGCCTTTGCTAGAGCTGTTTCTGTACTCGTGAATGCCTGTGCTACTGTCTTGCTCCAACTTATACACAAAGAAATGTATCTCAGGGAAGATATGTTTATGTAAAATCCTCTTTCTCTGAACCTATTCCTCCTTATAAAAATACAACTTACTATTTTTCCTTTGGGTCCTGATGGTATGCAACTTAGAGTTCTACTTAGCACTATTTTATG
Organism: Macaca nemestrina; assembly: GCF_043159975.1. Lineage (NCBI taxonomy): Eukaryota > Metazoa > Chordata > Mammalia > Primates > Cercopithecidae > Macaca > Macaca nemestrina. Next base: position 43,707,811 of record NC_092134.1, on the reverse strand, counting down.
TTGCTGCATTTACATCCACATTATGTTTCTGTGTCTACCAGCACTTACCATAGTGAAAGGTCAGTAAAGATAAGAACTGCATTCTACTTATTTTAGTATCACTCTATAGGCAGCACAATCTGTGACACATAGTAGAGGCACAATAAATATTTTCTGCATTGATTGAAAGCTGACATTGTGGCTGGTCAGCTCTATATTTACTGAAAAAGTCTACAAAATAAATAGAAAACATGATCATTGTCCTCCAATAGTTTAACGTATTTTGTAATTTTATCAATACACTCTATTTGTACATTATGGGGTACATGTGAAATTTTGTTGCATGCATAGAATGTATAATGATTATGTCAGGACATTTAGGGTATCCATCACCCGAGGATTTATCATTTCTATATGTCAGGTACATTTCAAATTGTCTTTTCTAGCCATTTTGGTACAGTGCATTATTGTCATCTATAGTCCCCTGATTCTGCTCTCAAATATTAGAACTTATTTCTTCTATGTAACTGTATGATTGTACCTGTAAACCAACCTCTCTTCATTTCCCTCCTCCCACCCACACATCCTTCCCATTCTCTGGGAGAAAGAGAATCTACCATTCCCCTCTCTATCTTCATGTGATCAACTTTTTTAGCTCTCATATATGAATGAGAACATGTAATGTTTATCTTCCTGTGCCTGGCTTATTTCACTTAACATAGTGTTCTCCAGTTTTATTCATGTTCCTGCAAATTACGTGATTTCATTCTTTTTCATGGTTGAATAGTATTCCATTATATATGTGTATATATATATATATATATCACATTTTCTGTATCCATTCATCCCTTGATGGGGATGCTTAGGTCAAACAGCTTAGAATCTAATTAGGGAAATAAGACTCACCACATGAAACAATCAATGAAAGTTATGTGAAGCAGTAGCTCAATCATAACCATGGGAATGTTATAAAATATATAATAACCATATTATTGTATTTCAATAGTGTCAAATGTACTTAAGACATTTGATTGGTCTTTGGAAATGTTTTTGTATCAGGAAAGACTTACAGGGGAAGAAGGACGTCAATTGTGATTTTTTAAAGTGGTAGAATTAGTGGATTAATGGTTGCCAGAGACTGGGGGAGGAAAGAATGGGGAGGGATTACTAATGAAAAAATGGAAACTTTTTAGGGTGATGAAAATGTTCTGGAATTAGTGGGGTAAGTTTACAACTTGAAAGTACTAAAGACTACTGATTTTTACATTTAAAACCACTAGATCAATGGTTCTCAAACTTTAGCGGGCATCAGAATCATCCAAAGGACTTGTTATAATGCAGATTCTACTCCAGAGCTTCTGTTTCAGTCTGTCTGGAATGGGGTGCAATAATTTACATTTATAGTAAATACAGGTTCCTAGGTGTGATGCTTATGCTGCCAATGAACCATCCTGTAACAATCAGCAGAGTAAACAAAAAGGTAGTAAGGAGAAACACAGAAAGTAGAATGGGCTGGGCGCGTTGGCTCACACAGTGGCTCCCAGCACTTTGGGAGGCTGAGGTGGGCGAATCACCTGAGGTCAGGAGTTCGAGACCAGCCTGGCCAACATGACGAAACCCCATCTCTACTAAAAATACAAATATTAGCTGGGCGCAGTAGTGGGCACCTGTAATCCCAGCTATTCGGGAGGCTGAGGCAGGAGAATCGCTTGATCCCGGGAAGCAGAGGTTGCAGTGAGCGGAGATCATGCCATTGCACTCCAGCCTGGGTGACAGAGCGAGACTCCATCTCAAAAAAAAAAAAAAAAGGGAAAGTAGAATGGTGTTTGCCATTTGCCAGGGGCTGCGGGGAGAGAAGATGGGGAATTATTGTTCAATGGGTGTGTGGAGTTTCAGTTTGTGAAACTGAAAAAGTTCTGGAGGTGGACGGTGGTGATGGTTACAAAACAATGTGAATATATGTCATATCATTGAACTACACACACTTATAAATGGTTAAATGGTAAATGTTATGTGTATGTTATTTCAGTGAAGATAATAGGGGTAAAGTGTTGAAAGAATGCACATTAGTAAAGGCATCACAGTCATGGGATGACCTTCAGTACAGTGGAAGCCTGGTTCCTTACAGGACCGTACTAGTATGTGGCTCAGGGGTTGGGGATCCCTGTCCAAGACCACTCTATTTGCTGTGGCTCTGCCTTCCAGTCATTTTCTATCCCATTATTGTGTTTTACTTTCTTCATAGCCCTTGCTAGTTCCTCTGCCATGAATGCTCTTCCCCCAAATGGAAGGCACTGCAAAAATTGATAGATTCTGGCATTATTGGAGTAGCAGCAGTAGAAACATAAAGAGATATTTGTTTGGGTATGGCGTAATTAAAATGAGCAGGGGAAGGGGGGCAGAAAAAAAAAACTTAGATGCTGTCCTTGGTCCTGAACCAACAGTACCTGGTGAATGGCTATCTTACATATTCTAAGAATCTGGTAACTTATGTTCTAGGGCTTAGACTTTCATTTTTCCCTTTTTACAAAAAAAAAAAATGCCATAGCTTTTAGTGTCTCCAAAAAATGTCAATTCATGGTAATAATTTACAATTTACCTAGCCAATTCCTTTTATTTTGACAGTTGTAATAGGTTTCTACTTACTTTTCCCACTAGAAAGAAAAGAGGGTACATTCCCCCATTCCCTCTCCATCTCAATCCTAAGATTATGCATTTGAAGGTCAGTTTATGTGAAGCATCACTCAGACCTTCCAAGTGACTATGATGAGAGAGATGAGGGCAAGATGGAATTGATGATGGCTAGCAGGTATTGGCTAAGATGTTACTCCTCAAAGAGGCTTCCTAGAGTCCCCAACCTTTTAGCACCAGGGATCAGTTTCATGGAAGACGATTTTTCCATAGACAGGGGAATGGAGGTGAGGGATGGTTTCAGGATAAAACTGTTCCAGCTCCGATCATCAGGCATTAGATTCTCATAAGGAGCACACAACCTAGATCCCTGCATGTGCATTTCACAATAGGGTTCATGCTTCTGTGAGAATCTAACACCTCTGCTGATCTGACAGGAGGCAGAGCTCAGGCCGTAATGCTGGCTTCCTCGCCTGCTGCTCACCTCCTGCTATCCAGCCTCGTTCCTAACAGGCCACAGACCAGTACCGGGTACATGGCCGAGGGGTTGGGGATCCCTGTCCTAGACCACTCTATTTGCTGTGGCTCTGCCTTCCAGTCATTTTCTATCCCATTACTGTGTTATACTTTTTTTCACAGCCCTTGCTAGTTCCTCTGCCATAAATACTCTTTTCCCAAATCTTTTCAAGACTCACTTCTTTCACTTCACTTAGTTCTTACCACATTTTCAAAATAAGCCCTTCCTTTCGTTCTCTATGTCATTAAACTTTCATTTTTCTTCAAACACATATTCCTCCCAGCTAAAAAAGGGCAAAATATTTGATAGACATTTCACCAAAAAGGTATATAAATAGCCAATAAGCACATGAAAAGATGCCCAACATCATTAGGCAATAGGGGAAATATAAATCAACATCACAAAACCTACTTCACACTCACTGTAATAGCTATAATCAAATAGCCAGATAATAGCAAGTGTTGGTGAGGATGTAAAGGAATGGAAACTCTCATAAGTTGCTGGTGGGAATGTAAAATTGTACAACTGCTTTATATCTAGGAATGGAATTGCTGAGCCCTATGGTAATTCTTTTGGCTTCATGAATTTGGGAGTTCCTTTAAAAGTTAAATATAGGATTACCCTATCAGTCAACAATTCCACTCCTAGGTAGGTACCCATGATAATTGAATACATATGTCCACATAAAAATGCAGACACAAATGTTCATAGCAGCGTTACTCACAATAGCCAAAAGGGGAAACAATCCAAATGTCTATCAACTGATTAATGGGTAAATAAAATGTGCTGCATCCATACACATTTATATGCCTGGCAAATAAAAGGAATGAAGTACTGATTCATGCTACAGTGTGGATGAAACTTGAAAACACTGTGCTAAGTAAAGAAGTCAGACACAATGTATGATTCCATCCATATAAAATGTTCAGAATAGCCAAATACGTAGCAACAGAATATGGATTGTTTGCCAGGGACTGGCTTCTTGTTGGGGTGATGAAATATCCTGGAATTAGATAGTGGTGACAGTTCTGCAACTTGATAAATGTACTAATAAACCACTGATTTTTATACTTAAAAAGATATTTTTTCTTTAAAAAAGCGAGCATGAACAACCACTTATCTCTCCCTGAAATATACATTTTCTATGAGTAATCCCCATGAGAACGAGGGCAAAACCTGCAGAGGGAGTATGTCAGAACCACCTGTGGGACCATCACCAGGATATAAACTCCGTGAGGGCAGAGACATTCTCTTGGTAATCCACCATATGTCAGAACAATGACTGGCACATAGTAGGCACCCAATAAAATGTTGTGACTTAATGAGGGACTAAAAGAGGAAGAGATAATATCTGTGTGAAACAATTAGAGAATTTTTTAAAATCTTAAAAGTCTTCACTGTGTATTACAATAGAGTTGTGATTTTAGTAGAAAGAAACCAGATTCTTTTAAAGATTGGTTCTTCTATCTAAAAAGAAAATTCCAAATCTCAACAATTTCTAACATAATATATGAATATATTTTAAACTTGGCCACCCTAGGGTTTCTTCTCAGTTATAAAAATTACTGTAGTTTACTCCATTTAGTGATTTTTTTTGGGGGGGGGGGACAGCCTTGCTCTGTCACCAAGCTGGAGTGCAGTGGTGTGATTTTGGCTCACTGCAGCCTCCACTTCCCAGGTTCAAGCTATTCTCTGCCTCAGCCTCCCAAGTAGCTGGGGCTACAGGTGCACACCACCACACCCAGTCAGTTTTTGTATTTTTTAGTAGAGACGGGGTTTCACTATGTTCGCCAGGATGGTCTCGATCTCTTGACCTCGTGATCCACCCGCCTCAGCCTCCCAAAGTGTTGGAATTTCAGGCATGAGCCACCGTGCCCGTCCCTCCATTTAGTGATCTTGTACAGAGCCATTTTCATTGTATTTATATTATTGAAAAAACAGCTTTTATTCTATAACCTTGTAACCTTGCTCACTAATGGGTGGCCCACTGACTGAAACAAGTCCACTGATATGTTTTGTTTGGTCATTAATGTGTTCAAACATTCTTTAAAATTTAAACTCCTATAGGTGAGCCAAATATTCAGTTTGACTCAGTACACTTCCTTCTGTTATTTTTGTACACGGTCTGATTCACAGGCCTAAATGATCTCTCTGGCCCTTTGTATCAGTCACGAAGGTCTAAGTTATGCTGCTGAAACAACCCTGAAATCTCAGTGGCTTAAAACAAGGAAGTCTTCATGTCTAAAACACCAAAAGCAACGGCAGCAAAAGCCAAAATTGACAAGTTGGATCGAATTAAACTAAAGAGCTTCTGCACAGCAAAAGAAACTACCATCAGAGTGAACAGGCAACCTACAGAATGGGAGAAAATTTTTGCAATCTACTCATCTGACAAAGGGCTAATATCCAGAACCTACAAAGAACTCAAACAAATTTACAAGAAAAAAACAAACAGCCCCATCAAAAAGTGGGCAAAGGATATGAACAGACATTTCTCAAAAGAAGAAATTCATACAGCCAACAGACACATGAAAAAATGCACATCATCACTGGCCATCAGAGAAATGCAAATCAAAATCACAATGAGATACCATCTCACACCAGTTAGAATGGCGATCATTAAAAAGTCAGGAAACAACAGGTGCTGGAGAGGATGTGGAGAAATAGGAACAATTTTACACTGTTGGTGGGATTGTAAACTAGTTCAACCATTATGGAAAGCAGTATGGCGATTCCTCAAGGATCTAGAACTAGATGTACCATATGACCCAGCCATCCCATTACTGGGTATATACCCAAAGGATTATAAATCATGCTGCTATAAAGACACATGCACACATATGTTTATTGTGGCACTATTCACAATAGCAAAGACTTGGAATCAACCCAAATATCCATCAATGACAGACTGGATTAAGAAAATGTGGCACATATACACCATGGAATACTATGCAGCCATAAAAAAGGATGAGTTTGTGTCCTTTGTAGGGACATGGATGCAGCTGGAAACCATCATTCTTAGCAAACTATCACAAGAACGGAAAACCAAACACTGCATGTTCTCACTCATAGGTGGGAACTGAACAATGAGATCACTTGGACTCAGGAAGGGGAACATCACACACCGGGGCCTATCATGGGGAGGGGGGAGGGGGGAGGGGGGAGGGGGGAGGGGGGAGGGATTGCATTGGGAGTTATACCTGATGTAAATGACGAGTTGATGGGTGCTGACCAGTTGATGGGTGCAGCACAGCAACATGGCACAAGTATACATATATAACAAACCTGCACGTTATGCACATGTACCCTAGAACTTAAAGTATAATAATAAAAAAAAAAAATCCCATGTAACTCAGTCCAATGTAAGTTGGCAAAACATTCCAACCATGCAGAACTTAGATAAGTTTCAGGCCAATTGTTGATGGCTAAATTCATTTTTTCTTTACAGAAAAGCGAAAAAGAGACTTGTGTATTAATAATGCAGAGTCTTTTATTGAAATGTGCTGTAAATAAATGCTCAAGGAATACTTATTAAAAAAAAAAACAAGGAAGTCTTCTATTTTCTGCTCACATTATGTTGCCATCAGAAGTCAACTAAGGGCTCAACTCTCAGGTCCTTGTTATCCTCACTTCAGGACATAGGCTGTCAGCGAAGCCACTATCAGATACATTATTGGTGACTGGCAGCTGGAAAAGAGAGCAGATGATTCCCACGATGGCTTTCTAAGATTTCCTTGACCAAGGAAAGTCACATATCTGGTAGAGAAATATAATTCTCCTGCACGAAGAAAGTTGTGGAAAGTTACACAGTCTAACACTTGGAGGAATTTGGATTGAATATTGAATGCAGTTCATGCCTTTTAATAACTTGGCAATATCAAGACCTTTTCTACATGAAAATTAAGAAATGTGTGTCAGTTTTTCAGGCATTTTTATCCCTCAACACACGTGAAAGTTCATGCACTCAGAGCTTTGATTCTCAGTTGAGGCCACACACCCCTGGATGAAGCAAGTGATGGGTCATAATCTTTATTTTGTTTTGGGGATAGAGATTGAAGGCAGAAAACATAGGCTTGAGGTTTTTTTTAAATTTATTTTTATTTTTAAATTATTTTAGAAACGGAGTCTTACTATGTTGGCCAGACTGGAGTGCAGTGTCTATCCACAGGTGCTGTCATATCTCATTGTGGCCTTGAACTTCTGGGCTCAAGTGATCCCCCCACTTCAGCCTCTGGTGTAGCTCAGACTACAGAAACGAACCACCATGCCCGGCTTGAGATTTTATTCTATTTTTAAATAAAGGCCCCACAGGTGATTCTGGCATACTGCTCCAAGATGTTGTGTCCTCATTCTCACAAGGATTACTGATTTAGAGGCTCACAGCTTTCTGAGAATGCACAGATTCAGATACATAACTAAAGATCAGAATGAAAACATTACAACCCAGACATCAATGATCAGTAAAGGATTCAGCTATGCTGTTTGTGAAAAAGTTAAGTACTAGCACGTTTTCAAGTTAAGATGAATAAGTAATTGGGAAAAGAGAGGAGACTGGAAATTTCCATTAATTTCCATAAAATAAGTGGCATTCATTTTAGAATTTAGCACTACAGAAGTAATGTAGATATTATTACCATCTTCTGCCCGACAGATCGTGTTTATTGCAAGTTAGAGCTATATCCCTCCATCTACTGACCTTCCTAAGGGTTAGGTAAACACTCTTATCAAAAGAGGGAGAAGGGACACAGGTCAGAGGGCGGCATTGTGGTGTCTTTGCTTCTCCAGCCTCACAGACCTAGTCTGAGTCTCATGGAGAGAAAGGACTCAGGAAGCAGCAGAAGCAGCTGGATTTTAAATTGAGCCTGGTGAGACAGTTGGGCACAGGCTGCTATGCTTGTGTAACCTGGAGGCAAAGTAGGAAACAGACTGGCAGAGGATTCATCCTTCTTCTAGGTCTGCATAGACCAGAGCATGGTGTGGACACAGTGAAGACTGCAAAGACTTTACCTTGCTGGATTGTGGTGAACTACCCAATTCAACAGAGTAATTTAAACTAATGATTCTCAACCAGGGACAAGTTTCCCACATGGGACATTTGGCAATGTCTAGAGACACTTATGGTTATCACAACTAAGAGTGTAGGTGCTACTGGCATCTGGTGGATAGAGATCAGAGATGCTGCTAAACATCCTACAATGCACAGAACAGCCTCCACAACAAAGAATCAAGCCCAAATGTTAAGAATACTGATACGAGAAATGCATATTTAAAGGAAAGCACTTAGTATAGTGCCTGGCATTTGTTAAATGCTTAATAAATGTTGATTCACCATGAGTTGATCTCCTGGTGTCCATAAGGTTTTAAATAATTGTCAGTACCCTAAAATGAATCATATATAGTATACCGAGATTTCTTCATTACAAGATGTACTTTTTAAAAATCACTTTTTAAATTTCTTGAATTGGTGTGAGATGTAGTAATTGATATATTTTCCCCTAAGAAGCTGTTATCAAATCATGGTGCATATCAGTTGATGGCATCTTAAAGCCCTGAAAAAGGGCCAGGAGCTGTGGCTCATATCTGGAATCCCAGCACTTTGGGAAGCTGAGGCAGGCCTCACTTGAGGCCAGGAATTCAAGACCAGGCTGGCCAACACGGCAAAACCCCATCTCTACTAAAAATACAAAAAATTAATCAGGCGTGGTGGCGTGCACCTGTAGTCCCAGCTACTCAGGAGGCTGAGGCATGAGAATCAATTGAACCCAGGAGGTGGAGGTTGCAGTGAGCTGAGATGGTGAGATGGTGCTGCACTCCAGCTTAGGTGACAGAGTGAGATTCTGTCTTAAAAAAAAAAAAAAAAAAAAAAAAAAAAAAAAAAAAAAGCCTCCTGAAAAAGCTAAGCTTCTAGGTTTCTATTACCTGTATTAGAACAGGTGTTTTTGAAATACTACCTGGGAATGTGATACAGTAACCTATTCGTGTATAAGCTGACTTATATTCAGAACAAAAGAAAATAAAAAACATTAACTTTGGTAGAAATCCTAGACAGCAAGCATTTCTCCTTTCTTTTAGAGATGACAACCAAAGGTCCATGAAGGCTTATTTACTGGCTCAACTCTGTGCAACTAGTCAGCAACAAAGCCACACCTACAAGTCAAGGGTCCAGAATTCCAGCTCAGGTCTGCTCCTCAGATAACTGCAAATGTGTACTCTTTATTCAAGTTGTGCTCAGCAAGAGGTTGTTACTCTTTATTCATCTATGTGACTAGTGATATTTTCTATGGAATATGATTTTGGTCCTCAGGCTATGTTTATATAATCATTCCATCAATGTTATTGAACATCTTACTATGGGCCAGGTAGTATGTTAGGTGTTGTACTTATAAAGATAAATAAAAATGGCTACAAGGGTGAAAAGCTCACTTACCTTCTAGGCCCAAGTGGATAACAAAACTGATTGAGTTGGGGTTGCCAGATATAATATAGGGTGCCCTAACTGAATTGCATGAATTGCATCGGACCTACTTATACTAAAAAATAAAAATAAAATCGTTGTTTATCTGATCTTCACATTTAAACAGGCTTCTTGCATTCATATTTGCTAAATGCGGCAACCCTAACTAGCTGGGAACTGGGGAGAGCTGGAAAGTACATGCTTTATCTAAAGGGAGCAGCTGCTACCTCCCCTCCCGACCCCCTCTCAGGAATCATTGCCACAAGGCATGCAACCCCAGTGAACTCATTGAAATTATCATGATATACTGGAAATCCAGGACTCTAGTTAAAATCTCCCTAATTTTAAAAGTTGTAAACTGATTTGAAAAAATTTTAAAGACTATGTGGGCCAAAGGAAAAAAAAGAAAATAATGTCTGTGGATTTTGATGGTGTTTAAGCCACTTCCAAAATAAGACTTCTCTTTCTTACCTGAATGTGGAACCAGTTGAGCCATACAGGTTTCAGGCAGATTAAGGTCAAAATGTCAACTTCAGTACTGATGATGTAACCATAAAGGATTTGGCTTAAGTGTACAACCAAATAGCCTTGCTAGAAAGCTCCCGAATTGAACTAACCGTCCTCCCCACAAATCCAGCCCTTCACCACAGCAAGGTAGAGCTAACCCTCCAGTCAAGAGAGCAAACTAGAATATTCCCCTCCTTGCAGATAACACAAGTATGAAGAGAAAGGAGAGCAGCAAAGGCTGTGCCTGGTCCCTTCCAGACTTTCCAGATAACTCTGCCCCACAGGAGGACAGGGAAAGCCAAAAGAGAGAAGCCAGGATTGTTAGTCCTGGAAAATGCCTCCATATAGAAACATGAGCCAGAGAATAAATCACTCACCTCTCCAACCAGTTGGATTTGGTCCATGAGTTCCTAGTTTTGTTCACCTGACTCAGTCCCTGACTTTTAAAGTCAAGTGCATCAATATGCTGCCAGTACTTTGATGAACATCTATACAGCAGTGAATTCCACCTGGGGTAAAGTATTCATGTAGGTTAGGATGCTACAGAGGGACTCTGTCTGTTTTCTTTTTTTTTTTTTTTTTTTTTTTTTTTGCTAAGGCTTCCACATATTAGGTGGTCTGTACTCTTTCTTCTATGGGAAGGGCTAGGATACCTAAACGGGAGTTTCAAGGAGGGGGCAACAAACCAGTTTTGTGGCTCTCAGCAAACATCCATCTCAAAGGTGAGTTTGGAAATAATGGAGACTATGTCAGTGTGTTTGTGTCTCAGGCCTACTTCCCACGCCTATGGGGGAAGGGTGGGACTTATCTCTCTCTTCCCTCAAGCCTGCTAAGAGGAGATTAGACTATATTCGAGATAAGTACCTCAAGCACAGTGACAGCCATGCAGCTCATGCCTGTGAAATCAAAAGGCAAGAGGCTGCAGCTGGCTGGCTGCTCTGAGGGCAGAGAGAAAAGACCAGACTGCTCTTGGAACAGACTGTTCTCCCACTGATGATGGGGACAAAGATGCATGAGTGTATCTCCAGGACTGGATGTGAGCTGCATGGCAGAAAAAGAGCGCAGGTCTGCAGCCTGGGAAAACCCAAAAGGATGCCACAAACCCAATCGGAAGATGGGTCGTTGGGGCCCCAGGAGCTGAGAAAGGAATAAAAATGACAGAGAGAGAACACAGCTGCCCAATGAGGTCCTCAGAGAACCCACAGAAGTGCCCATGAGAACAGTTGTCTCTGGGACTCAAACCCATGGAGAGGTGCTTTTAAACATGCAAAGAGAAGGAACCATCATCATATTACATTGTAGTGTCTGCATAAATAAGACCCTAACTCACCTCATATCTCTCCTCCTTCCTCTGCTTTAATCCAGGAGGAGCCAGAGACCTCTTAGGAAGTGGAGAAGAAGGGAAAGTAAGGAAAAAGCCACTATTCCCCATGTTAGATGAGGAAATAGGAACATTCTCCTCCTCTACCCAACACCCACTGTAGCTTTTAGTGGCTAGAGTCAGGAAACAAGAGAAGCTTTCGTGTTTAATGAATTTCAGAGGTTTGACTATGACATAGAAATGGATATTTTAATTACTGAAAACTATTTTGTAATTAGAGGTGACTGGAAGACATTTTATTCTCAGCAGAAGAATAGATAAGGATAGGACCTTCCCTCCCCTTTGGGCCCCACCAAGGTTTTATCCAGAGGAAGAGGAAGAAGTAACCCTTTATATGAGTTTGAATAGGCAGAAGAAGAAAAGGATGAAGTTGTCTTCTAATTGCACTCTATGAACGTTACTTTTTTGTTAACATAAATGTTGCATATATTTTTAGCTGGTGTAACAAAAAAACCATCTCAAGCTGGCTTGCATAACAGCTTTGGACACATCTGATCAAGGCCCTGGTTCTGTTTGCTAGTGATCCTCCTGACTCTGCCCTCTCTCCATGCTAGTTTCTTCCTCAGATTGACATTCCTTTTGGTCACCAGATGCCTACAATCAGCGGGTGCAACTCTCTGCTCCCTGTTCACTTCTGAAGTGGGGAGCATGGATACCAACCACAGAACAAAGCCCTACAGTCTCCCACTGAGTAGAACACCCGTGAAGAAGTGTTGGCCATTTCCCTGTGGCCAGGGAAATATCATGTACTGGTTGGATTAGGCCTGTATTAATCCAGTCAATGGAACATAGTTAAACTATCCCAAACCCTCCATAGACACTAGAGAAAAGGTGAATCCAACCAAATGTAAGACTGCTACTCAATAGGACAGAAATGGCGTGGATGTCAGTGAGATGGGGAAAAAATGTGTGCTAAAGGAGATCAGGAAGGACCGAATAGAAGACAGGGCCTTTGAATTGAACCCTTTAATGAGGAAAGGGGATTGAGATTTTATGAGGGCCAGGGTGGAGAGCGGGTTGTGAAGAGGATAGGGAAAATGTAAGGACACCGCGGATATAAGAATTAGTGGGAGAATCATGGGCCACAAAGCAGCAGGATTATATTACAGAGACTGTAAGTAGTGTTTATTGGAGCACAGGGTACTGGGGAGGTGGAGGAAAGATGAGACTGTTAAGGAATTTAGACACAGCATGTAGTAGCTGGCAGGAAACAGATGACATTCTCAAACAAGGCAGTTGAGGAGAGCTAATAAAGGCACCACTTACCAAGGTGTAGTTAGGATTAAGAGAAAGCAAACTGGGATGGTGCTGTGCTATGGGCTAGCAACAGCAGGAAGTCATTTCTGTCCCTAGGTCTTAAGAGGGAACCACGGGAGCCAACACCAAGGAACCAGAGATCTTAGAGTCTCCAAGTCTGCAGGAGCCGTGGCCTTTGGTAGAGGGATCGTGCCTACTCTTAGCAGCCTGGCTGGGAGGGGCCTGGGGAAATAATACCCCAACTTCTCTCTTCTTCAATGTCGATGAGTTCCACTGGTTAAAATCAAACTGAAAGTTGGAGAGAAAGAGAGTCTATCTATACAAGTCAGCACCCTGGAGCCCAGAAGAGAGTAAAAAGGGGATAAAAAGCGGATTCGGAGGGACAAACAGAAAACACCCAACACAGAAGGAGGAACAAACATTTGGAGGAACAAACAGAAAATATCAGAAAACATTTTAATCCTGTGTCCTGGGGCGTCATGGAAGGTTTTGAAGTTAGGAGCACCGCCATCCTCTAGGGGGAGCTCAAGGATTTCTCGCCACTCACCCCCAAGGAGATGCATCAGAAGATCAGGGCGAAACAGACTTCAAGGAAAGAGCCCTCGGCTAGAAGCAACAGCCTGGAGGAGTAAAGGGATTGCTCCTGGAATTGGAAATCTACCCTTTGCACTTCGATTTACTGCACTTGGATTGATTTGCAAGAATAACCATTAAAATAATCAAAGCTAAAAGTAAGTATGTACTGTGTGCCAAGTTCTTGACTCATTTAGCACAACTCTTTGGAGGTAAGCACCATTGAAATTCTCACCTTCTAGATTAAGAGGCTGATAGAACCTGGATTTGAGCCCATTTTCAATGGACCACTGTCTGCTCTGTTTTATTCTCATGCTGCTGGTGTAGTCAACTGAGTCAAAGGTTGCCTTTGCTTAGAAGGTCTAACAAAACCAGAGCAGGGTCCGTGGAAAAGGAAACATGAAAAGGGAGATATTTCCTGGTAAGATTTGTGTTCATTTAACAATTTTAAGCACATATTTAATAACCTGGCACTCACTACCTGGCAAGCACTGAGCCAGGTGCAGGATATCCGAGGGAACTAGGAGAGAGGCACTAAGTGCCGTACTAAGAGCCTGAATGAGTGCATTTGCGTCCTGGGTCTGCTACATGTGTGACCCAGGAAAAGTCACTTAAATCATTTAACTGTCTGTTTCCTCATCTTTAACATATAAATCATTTAAAAATACACAGCACTTGGAATAATAAACGGGCAGATTGTTAATGTTAAAGGTGTGAGCTGCTGTTCTTACAACACAATGTCAGCCCCTGAAGTTCTTACAGTAGATGGAAAGATGGAGATGAGTAGGATCTAATTATTGGCCAAGTGCAAAGGAGCTAAAAATGCCACCCACCCTGCTACTTACTTCAGCAAGACCCAAGCAAACAAGGGCAAAAGGAGCTCTAGAGGCTCTTCTTGGTCTAGCCCTGCTTTTGAGTTTGGGGCCAAAGTTCTGATTCTGGAGTGTTAGCAAGTTTCTTGTCTGTCATTCCAGCTCTGATCAGTTAATACCGGTTGCCTGAACCATGTATTAAGAGAGATCTCAGACTGCATGTAGAGAAAGGATGCCTTGAGAGATAAGTGATGTCTGCCATTGATTGAGGGTGGAGAGGAGGAGCCAAGTGGTTCTAGAACAGTGTCCTTTTGCCTAGAAGGTCCCTACAGCAGGAGCAGCCGGGCAAGACTCAGAAGTCCTGATTATAATCACAGATTAAGGTGACCAACTATCCCAGTTTGCCTAGGACTGTTGCAGTTTTAGAACAGAAATTCCTGCAACCCAGAAAACCTCTCAATCTTGGGCACATCCCAATCATCTTTGCAGGCTTTCTCTATCTGACAATACAAAAAAAAAAAAAAGAGAGAGAGAGAAAGAAAAGGAAAGAAAAAAAACACTATGAGCTCTGACTAGAAAAGATTACTCTTTTTGTCTTGGCCAATTTCAGCCTGTGAAAATGCATCTTATTCTGGCCTGTATGTGCCAGCCATATGCCCTCAAATATTCCCCCACTTCACAATAGCTGACCTCCATACCTCTCTCCTTTCTCAGCTATTTTTCCTGCTGTATCCACTGAAGACTTAGTAGGAAACAGATGGCACCATCAAAGGGTTTAGCTGAGAGAATTTCATGTAGGGATTATTTACAGAGGCGTGGGCAGGGTTAATGGAACCAACAAGAGCTGGGGAGACAGTCAAGGATTAGCTCTTACCACAGGAGGTCCGCAGGGACAAAGGGAGGGGATGCTGTTACCAGCCTGGTAAGAGCTGAAACTGTGCAGGAGAGGTCACTGGGCCTGGGAGCTGGAGCTTCTGTCTCAACTGTGGTGAGGCAGGGAGGAAAGAGAAGGGCATAAAAATCCCTGGCCTGGCTCTCCTCCTGCCCTCTGGCCTCTTGCCAGTGGTTTCTTGCCAGAGGGCAAGGAAAAGCAAATGAAACAACAGGTCTAGTAGAGGTCAGCCTCCCAGGCCACAGAGCATGACAGGAAAGGGCAGAGAAGAGATCTAAGAATAACCATCCCAGGCCACCCTATTGTCACTCAGTTTCCATTCTAGCCCTTTACTTAGCCAAAGAAACTCAGGTCCTCAACACAGACAAAACATAGTCTCATCAGCTACTGTATCGCTGAGTAATGATGTATTTCAGTCATATTACTGCCTGGAACCTAAACTGTAACTTTAGTCACCACCAAGACGCAAGGCAGCAAGGAAAGGTAAAAAATAAATAAATAAAACTATCATACTACAGCTCCACATCTAAGCAGTTCGAATCCAATAATCCTGACTTCCTCCTCCCAGCACTCATTCCATAATTCTTTACCCTCACCTAGCATCTTGACAGTTAAGGTGTCTTACCTGATGGGGTGAGCCAAACCTTCCTTGCCACAGGATCCAGGTGGTTCCATCTTTGTTGAGTTACTGCCGTTTCTCATTGACCGTTACTACTGGACATGGGAGTGCAATGAATCCCATGGGCTCCAGATACAGTGTTGTTCCCATGTGATAGCAAAAATCCCAATTTCTCCTTGATAATCAAAATTAATCATACCGGTCCATACAAACACCCAATCCTCTGCCTTTGATCAGTGTCATGAACAACCTGAAATGTCGAAGGGGCATTCTCAGTGTTTCCTAGTAGAAATATGTCTCCCCCTTGGGCACAAGAACCTCACACCCATTACATGCCATGTTTTAGGGACAAGAAGACAATATTATTGAAGTGGGTTATTACTCATCCTGAGTTCCCAGAGCCATGTATTCAACACCCTGCATCAACCACTGATCTGACCACTTACAAGACAGCACCCCAACTTCACGAGATGTTGTCTCCCAGCAGTCTCCATAAATGCACCTTTAACAGGACATTTCATCATTCCATCAATCTAGCTGCTTCCAGGTAGGAACAATGAATTCTATGATGTGAGCCTAATACCACAGCTGTTTCACTGTAAATGAGTTCCTTGATCAGTGATAATGCTGTGTGACACATGGGGATGAATAAGGCAGCTTATCAACCACATATGGTAGTGCAGGCAGAAGCATCATGCACAGGAAAGGGAAATTACTCTCCAGTATATGTAATTATTCCCATGAAGACAAATTCCTGCCCCTTCCATAATGAAGTGGTCCAATAGTATCAGCCCGGATGGCTGATACCTCCAAGAAATAGTGCCAAATAAGGGTTCGGTGTTGCCTTCTGTTTTAGAAATCTGGGCACTCAGCAGTGACAGTGGCAGATCAGCTGTGATGAGAGGAAGTCCACGTTTGTTTGTTTCATTGCCTCTGTTCCTATTCCCATGTCCACTTTGTACATGAGACATTTACCCAAGCACAAACATGGCCAGTGTCTTAGTATACTCAACTGCTTTAACAAAACACCATAAACTGGCTTGTTTATAAACAGCAGAAATTTATTTCTCACAATTCTAGAGGCTGGGAAGTTCAAAATCAAGGTTCTAGCAGACTCTGTGTCTGGCAGGAGCCTGTTTCCTGGTTCATAGAGGGCCACCGTCTGTGTCTTCATATGGTGGAAAGGGCTATGCAGCTCTCTGGGATTTATTTTATAAGGGCACTAATCTCATTCTTAAGGGCACTGCCCTGGGGACCTAACCTCTCAGTGGCCTCACTTCCTAATACCATTCACATTGGTGATTAAGTTTCCACATATGAGTTTTGAAGGGACACAAATATTTAGACCATAGCAGCCAGGAAGGAGGCTCACTACAACCAAGGGATAGGTCATCTAGGCCACCTCCTCATTTAGCTTTCTGTGAGGTAGATGTCCTCTGGGGGAACATTTATATGCTACTCAAATAGCCTCAAAGACTAACCATTTTTAGAGGTCCATCATAACTTCCCTTTAGGTGATCTTGGCACCAACCTTCCAGGTCCCTAATAATTTGACCAACCCATTAGCCCCTGCCTGTGTATTTGTGTATTTCAGGAAACCTCAGCTTATCCCTTCTTTCATGTCAGTGGCCAACCAGATGTACTTCCGGAAGTTCTGTCCATGGGGAGAGTTCCCCGTGGCTTGCAGAGCCATCCCAGACAGATAATTATTAAACCAGACCAGGCCACTGTCACCCTTTTTTCTCATCAAATGGTCATAGGGAATACCCGGGGAGACCAGAGGTATGGTTTGAGGGAAAGGCGGGAAGCAGTAAGAAGTCTGACTCATCTGCTTATGCAGAGAAGAGAAGAGCTGAGAATAGATCTGAGGGTGTGAGGGGATAAAGAATAACAGCTCACCCACGTCTGTGCAGTTCTTTACCCTTAAGTTTAAGTGAAATGGTTCTTCATCAAGCTTCTTCTCACTTGGTTTAAGAAAATCCTTAGAGATATAACAGCATCAATATTACAAGCCAATAAGGCAACAAAGCAATAGCTTAGCCCTTGACATATATTTCTGACAAGTAATGTATTTCATGGTGTTTCCTAAATGTACATGAGGTAGAAGTAGATATATCCAATATCTATACTTAATTGATTTTGCCAGAAAGTCTATCTTGAAGTGTGAACTTCTGATAAATTCCTTCTGTTTGTGCCTTTTTAAAGACAAGTTCCATTTTTATGTTGTCTTTGTCAGTGACGGGAGAAATCAGATCAATTTTTTAAAGTCAGTTTTTTATATAAGCATTATTGAAACTATTGAAATCTGAGTATGGTGTTTTTAAAATAAACTGTGTTAAACTAATTTGTAATATCAGAAGTCAGGAAGGGAAGATGAAGGGGCATCTTGGGGCTGGTAATGTTGTGTTTCCTCCTCTGGGTATTGGTTATCTGAGTGAATTCTTTTTGTGAAATTACAACAAGCTGTACTTATGATAGTTGTACTTTTCTATACACGTATTCTTCTTCAATAAAAAGAAAATAAAATGAAAGGTGCTCCATATAACGATGACCTTTTGGCAAAAATTTCCATGAAATAGAAACTAGATGAAAAAAATTTACGAAATACTGCATAATTAGTGCATTTTTCTGGCTCAACAGCCCATCAAAAACACTTATTAAAGACCTAGAATTATTAAAGGCCTAAGAATGCAATGACTTGAATTAGATATAGCTGATAGGCCAGTGGGAAGGACAACATATCACAGAATAATCATTTCATTCACAAAACGGAAACACTGAATACTTACTATGTGTCAGACACTAGTCTATATGCTTGAGATTCCATGAGTAAGCAAAGCATTCCATGTTCTTGTGGAACTGATGCCTAGTGAGGGGAGACAGGCAGCCAATTAATAATAAACAATGAGTAAATTACATGGTATGTTAGATGTGATAAGGGAAGCTTAAGAAAAAGAGCAGGATGAGGGAGCATTGTGGGGAAGCTTGCAGTTTTAAATAGGATGTTCAGAGTAGCATCACTAAGAAGGTGGTATTTATGCCAAGGTATAAAGGAGAAGATATTGGCCATATATGTAGCTGGGGAAGAGAATCCAGGCAGAGGGAACAGTGAGGCAGGAGAGAACCCAACAAGTTCAAGGCAAAAAGGCCAGTGTGATTCAAAGTGAGAAAAGAAAAAAGGAGTTGATGTGAAGCCCGGGAATCAATGTGGGGAAGGAGAATTCCAGGCTGCTGCAAGATTTCCATTTTTCACTTTCAATGAAATGGGACACCATTGCAGGAATTGGGCCAGAGAGTGGCATGAGCTGACAAATTTTGAAAGTATCTTGCAGCTGTTTTGAGAAGAGGCTGCAGAGGAGAAATAATCCAGGTGAAAAATGATGGTAGCTTGGACTAGACTGATAGCAGTGGACATGTAAATAATGGTCAGAGTTTGAGTATATTTTGAACATTGAGCCAACAGGATTTGTTAGAGGACTGGATATGAGATTTGAGGAAAGAGAAAAGTCACACTTGATTTTGAGGTTTTGATCCTGAACAAGGATGAAGCTGTCATTGACTCAGCTTCAGATCAGGGAGACTGTGGGCAGAGGAGGATTGGAGAGGAAGATTAGAAATTCAGTGTTGGGCACATTAGGTTTGAAATGTGTATCAGATAGTCTAATAGAGAGGACAAGTAGGGAGTTAAGTAAAAGAGTTTAGAGTTTAGGATAAATGTGTGAATACAAATGTAAATTTCACATCAATAGCCATAGAGATTATATTTATAAGACTAGATAACACAGAAGAGAGTATATAATAGAGACAAGAACCAAGGACTAAGGCCTGGAGCACTCCAAGAGAAGCACCCAATAATATAGAAAGAAAGAACAGCCAGTTCCATCCAGAGTATTTCAAGTCTGCAACAGGACTAGTTGACTTAACACCACTTGCCACTGTAATAATTACTTCCCAGGAAAATAAGTCCAAGGATATTTTCCAGTTTCTATGCCAAGCCATGATAATGATTAATTGCACAGTATCTGGCACATGGTAAGAGCTTCCTAATTATTACAAATTGTTGAATGAATTATTTCAGGACTGTGGGAATAAGCCAAAATCTCTTGAGACTTGAGCCTTTATTAGAGAGACCTGATTTATGAAACACATTTAGGGTCTTTCCCCTTCTTGAGCCCTCCAGGAATATTGAGGACCAGATATATCAAGGTGATCCTACCTGAAACTGAACTGGAAGCCAGCTGGCTACTCCATGCAAATCATCTGTTTTTCCTTCCTAATCAATTCTATCTGAATTGTGTGTGTGTGTGTGTGTATGTGTGTCCTTGAACATCTATCCTTCTTCCTCAGAGCCTTTGGCCTTGCTGTTCTCTTAGTCTAGATCATCTCCCCTTTGAATAGCTTATTGTCTCTCTTTACTGAAGCTTCAGTTTAAATACACCTCTTCAGAGAAGCCTACGACCACTGTTGATCACTAGTAATCATTGTTTGGCCTCAGCCTACACTAGTCTCTTCCACTTATCTTTCTCTTTAAACCACTTATTACCACCTGCCATTGTATTATATTTATTTGGTTGGTTGGTTATCCTCTGATTCTCCCACTAAAAGGCAGTCTCTCTGAGACAGGGATTTATTTTGTTCTTCCATCCCCAATATATAGATATAGAACAAAGCCTTGCCACTAGCAGGAAACTTGGTAAAGGTTGGTTTATGAATGAATCCACTCTCTCAGGTCTGGTCCAGATACCACTTAGTTAAAAATCATGTGGATTTCCCACCATGTGGAAGGATTATTATTCAGCATAAGTAAAAGTAAAGAACACGTGATCCCAAACCCACAAAAGCCTGCAATCTGGTTGCTCTAGGTTAGACTGTTAGGCTGATAGCAGTTTACTTCCCATAATTCTATTTCCTGCCAGGCTCCTGAGAGGAGAGACAGTGCTTTGGGTGAAGAACAACCATCATTTTAGCAGAGGTTCCATGGTGTTTTCCATGACAGTCATCTCTGGGCAAACAACATAAGCTTCTAAGTAAATTTAGTTTCTGATCTGGGATGAATAACTTGTATTTTTATCTTATAAATTGTACCCAGCAATCCTTTTCTCACCCCTAGCCCTTGAAGATTGGAGGAAATGGTGTTTCTGACTACACCAGTAACAGGATGGGAGCTTATTTTAAAGACACTTGTAGGAAAGGCTTTGGAGAAAAACTAGCTTATCGGGAGACTCCTAATTCAGGATCTTATATCCTTGATTAAACTCTGACTTTTACAATTTCCCAAAGTACACACACACACGCACACATGCACACACGCACACCAGAATTAATTGGTTCAGAATGAAACCAGCTAACACAGTGGCGCATTGTGTGGAGGTTGATCTCTATTGTGACCTAACTCCATGGACTACATGGAAATACAAGAACCAAAACTTGTATTTGTGTGACCAAAAGGTAAGGAAATTCAGAATACATAAGGCTATAAAAGGAAAAAAACAAAAAGAAGGTAAGCAATAAGTAAAGCTTTCAGAGTCTCACAGCTCAGTCCTCTGTTAGGAGGTAAAAGGTTTATTTCTGTCTCAAGCGTAGGCTAAGGCAAACCCAAGTCTTGCTCTTTGTGGTGGGCTTATGAGCAGGGTGAATGGAAAAAGGGAAATTCCTGGCAAGCTCTGGCTTGGAGATGGTACAAAAAAACCTCAGTAAGTATAGTGCATTTCCTTCTTTCCTGAATCCATACTAACTTGCCCAGTAAAACTTTCTTTAGTCCTTTACTGATTCCAAGACTTATTTTAATTTTTGCCTTTCAATTCTTATTTCCTTTCCCACAGATGGTACTGGGTAAAACAGAAGCCTGTAAAAGTAAAGCTTAAAAGACATTCTTTCCTTTTTTTGGCTTTAAAATGTTTCACATGACTAGATGATAGTCCCACCTCATCCACCCGCACTTACATTTTTCCTCTTCCCAGCATTAATAGGTCTAAACATGCAGTTAGGCAGGAAATTTAGAATAAGAAACTTTATTATTTTCTTGCCTCTTGGAGTTTTCAAAAAATATTGAAGGGGTTCTGATTCCAGGTACAATGGAGTAAGTGTACTCACACCACCCTGTTCCTCCCACTGAATGCGGCTAAAAAACCTGGGCAGAATAAGTGGAGCATCTGAGGACTCTGAAAAGTAAAGAACAGCAGGCAGATTGGAGATGAAGACCAAAATGGTGAGTGTGTCATTTTTTTCCCCTCCAGTTTCCTTTGAAATGAACACAAGACTGCCTGAAACCCAACATAGATACTAAGACACAGAGAGAGCTCAGGAGGGATCCTCCAGTTACAGCTCGTAGAGTGGGAAAGGAATGCCTAGCACTAGGAGATAAAAACAATTATTTTAAATTTTTTCCCTTTCCTCCAGTCTTTCATTTATGTTAGACCCTACTAATTACTGCAGCGGTAGCAATAACAGGAGCACACGGGAATCAAAACTGAGAAAGAGGAACATTCCTCTCCAGTTGGAGGAGCTGTGGCCCAGAGAGGGTAAGATAAACTCCTGTGGCTTTTTCTACCTCCGTGTTCCCTCATCACTTGATCTGAGATGTGGGGACAGTTTCAGAAAGTGCACAACAGAGTAAGGCCACCAGAAGTCTAGATTTCTGACCACAGAAAAAGGTGAGAGCCCCAGGACACCAGGGGGTATAAGGAGATCACAGAGAGAAAGGAGTTCAGGATTATAGCCCTTAAAATTGTTTATGAGCTCTTGGGCTCACCCTTGATTTGGAAAGGCACAGATCTGATGCTACCCAACATAGGCATAAAGAACTGAACCAAAAGACTGTCCACTGCCCAGATCTTTGGCTTGAGACTGGGAAGGCACATACATGAGACAGACTTGAAAAGGACTACAAAGGCTTTAGAAACCAGACTGGCATTGGAATCTTAACCCACAAATGGCTGGTCAGAACTTATGAGCTGAACCCGTTGTGTCAATTACCTGCTAAAACAAAAATATAGACATTCTTTGTAGGAGTTAAACAAGACTCCACATCTTATAACATATCATTCAAAACGTCTAGAATACAATCCACAAGTGTGCAGCGTGCAAAGAACCAGGAAGATCATGACTCACTTAGTCTGGCTGACAAAGACTTGCTAGCAGAGCTATTGTAAAAATGTTCCACCGAGTAAGGAAATAAACTCTTACATAGGTGGAATAACAGAATGCCTCAGCAAAGAAATAGAAGATTTAAAGAAGGTTTGAAATGTTAGAACTGAAAAATATAACTTAAATATAACTCACTGGATAGGCTCAATAGCAGAAAAAAATCAACAAAGAAAAAAGTGTACTTGGAGACAGATCAATAGAAATTGTTGTATTTGAATAACAGAGAGAGGCTGAGCGCAGTGGCTCACGCCTGTAATCCCAGCACTTTTGGAGGCTGAGGCAGGTGATTTTGAGATCAGGAGTACGAGACCAGCCTGGCCAACATGGTGAAACCCTGTCTCTACTAAAAATACAAAAATTAGCCAGGCATGGTGGCATGCGCCTGTAATCCTAGCTACTCGGGAGGCTGAGGCAGGAGAATTACTTGAACTCAGGAGGCAGAGGTTGCAGTGAGCCAAGATCACACCATTGCACTCCAGCTCTGGGAGACAGAGCAAGACTCCATCTTGTAAAAAACAAAAACAAAAACAAAACACCACTCTCATATAAAGAAAACCTAGGATAATTCACTGATAGCAGTCATATCTTAAAAGAACTGAAAGGGGTTCTTCAGACAGAAGTGAAATGATCCTAGAAGGAAATTGTGATGCAGAAGGAAGAGCAACAGACATGGCAAATATCTTGGAAAATAGGTTATTCTTCTTTTATGAATATTTTAATATACGCTTGATGGTTGAAAGCAAAAATTAAAACATTGTCTGCTAGAGTTTTCAATGTATATAAACATAATCAATAAGACAACTACAACACAAAGCAGGAAGGGAAAATAAATCTGCATGGTGGTAAAGTTTCTACAGTCCGTGTAGTAAAATATGGATTCTAAGTAAATTTTGAAAAGTTAAGTAGATGCATTGAAATTATAAGACTCAACTAAAGCAGTGCTTAGAGGAGAATTTCAAATCAATCATCTAAATTTTCAATTCAAGAAATTAGGGAAAAGAAGATTAAAATAATCCCAAAGGAAAAAATAAATAAATAAATATAAGAGCACAATCCATGAACACAAAACAATAGAAAAGAAAAACAATAGAAAAGCCAATGAAACCAATGGCTGGTTCTTTAAAGTGTGTCTGTGTGTGTGTGTGTGTGTGTGTATATATATATATATATATATTTTTTTTTTTTTTTTTTGAGACAGAGTCTTGCTCTGTCACCCAGGCTGGAGGGCAGTGATGCGATCTTGGCTCACTGCAAGCTCCACCTCCCAGGTTCATGCTATTCTCCTGCCTCAGCCTCCCAAGCAGCTGGGACTACAGGTACCTGCCACAACGCCCGGCTAAACTTTTGTATTTTTGGTAGAGACGGGGTTTCACCATGTTAGCCAGGATGGTCTCGATCTCCTGACCTCGTGATTCACCCGCCTCGGCCTCCCAAAGTGCTGGGATTACAGGGGTGAGCTACCGTGCCCGGCCTAAAGTATGTATATTTAAAGAACCAGAACACAGACACATATTTAAAAGAGCCAGAATGGGCCGGGTACGGTGGCTCATGCCTGTAATCCCAGTACTTTGGGAGGCAGAGTCAGGTGGATCATCTGAGGCCGGGAGTTTGAGACCAGCCTGACCACATGGAGAAACCCCATCTCTACTAAAATCACAAAATTAGCCAGGCATGGTGGCGCATGCCTGTAACACCAGCTACTCGGTAGGCTGAGGCAGAAGAATCGCTTGAACCCAGGAGGTGGAGGTTGCAGTGAGCCGAGATTGTGCCATTACACTCTAGCCCGGGCAACAAGAGGGACACTCTGTCTCACAAAAAGAATAAGAAGGTAAAAGAACCAGAATGATAGAGTTAAAAAAAAGTAAATACATACAGTTTAAATACTTACCAGAAATACATATAAATACATACCAAAATAGTGAATACATACCATTATACAGATTGAAAAAAAAGACACCAGTCACCACTATCAGGTTGAAAGGGGATATCACTAGACTCCACAGACATGAAAAGGATAAGAGAATACTTTGAACAACTGTACACATATAAATTTGGCAACTTAGAAAAACTAGGCCAATTCATAAAAAACCATAAAACTACCACCACTTACCCAAGATGAAATAGATAACCTAAATAGCCCTATAACTATTAAAGGAATTAATTCCTAATTAATAACCTTCAAAAAAAGGAAATTTCCAGGTGTAGACTGTTTCACTAGTAAATGCTACCAAACATGTAAAGAAGAAAAAACACCAATTCTATAAAATCTCTTCAGAAAAGAGAAGAGGAAGAAATACTACTTAATTCATTTTAGGGGCCAGCATTACCTGATATAACAACTAAAGACAGTATAAGAAAACTACAAACCAATATTGCTCATGACGACGGATGAAAAATCCTCAATACATTCAAATCCAAAAATATATAAAAAGAATAATATACCACACCAAATGGAATTTATATTGTGAATGCATGATCTAATGTTAAATATCAGTCAATGCAATTCACCATATTAACAGTATAAAGGATAAAAAACAGTGGATCACAGATATAAATATAAAATGTACACCTGTAAAACTTTTAGAAGAAAACGAGATAAAACTCTTCATGACTTTGGGTTAAGGAAAGAGTTTTTAGTCATGACAACAAAAGCACAATCCGTAAAGGAAGAAATTGACATGTTGGATTTCACCAGAATTAAAAACTTTTGCACTGCAAAAGACATTGTTAAGAGTGTGAAAATAAAAGCTACAGATGGAATAAAATATATGCAAATCACATTTCCAACAAAAGACTTTTATCCAGAATATATAAAGAATTCTTAAATTTCAACAAGAAAACAATCCAGTTTTTAAATGGATAAAACCTTCAATAGATACTTTACCAAAGAGGATGTATAGATGGTAAATAAAGCCATGAAAAAATGTCCAACATCACTAGCCATTAGAAAATGCGAATTAAAGCCATAATTACACACCTACTACTAAGGCTAAAATAAAAAAATAAAAAAAACCTGAAATACCAAGTGGTAGCAAGAATGCTGAGCCACTGGAACTCTCAAACTTTTCTGGTGAGAATGTAAGATAATACAGGTACTCTGGAAAAAAGTTTGTCAACTTTTAAATGAAGTTCAACATATATCCACCACCATATCCAGCAATCTCACCCCTTAGGTATTTAGCATAGAGAAATAAGTAAGTTTATAAAATAACACCTTATAGAGAAACGTTTATATAGTAGCTCTATTAATAATTACCACAAATGAAACAACCCAAATTCTTTCAACTGGCGAATACATTTGGTACATGTAAATAATGAAATACAATTCAATGACATAAAGAAACCAACTACTGAATCATGCAACAACTTGGGTGAATCTCAAAGGCACTAGCTGCGTGTATTAGTCTATTCTCACGCTGCTAATAAAGACATACCTGAGACTGGGTAATTTATAAAGGAAAGAGATTTAATTGACTCACATTCCACATGGCTGGGGAGGCTTCACAATGATGGCAGAAGGCAAATGAGGAGCAAAGTCACTTCTTACACGGTTACAGGCAAGAGAACTTGTGCAGGAGAACACCCACTTACCAAACCATCAGATCTTGTGAGACTTATTCACTACCCTGAGGACAGTATGGGGGAATCCACACCCAAGATTCAATTATCTCCACTTGGCCCTGCCCTTGGCATGTGGGGATTACTACAATTCAAGATGAGATTTGGGTAGGGACACAGTCAAACTATATCACTGAGTGAAAGGAGCCTGTCTCAAAAGGTTACATGCTACATGATTCCATTTATATGAAAATTTCTAAAAGACAAAACCACAGTGATAGATAACAGATCAACGATTTGTGATCTGTTAGGAATTAGGGGTAGGAGAGGAATGGAATGGCAAAGGGATAACACGAGGGAGTTTTCTGGGGTGATTGAACTGTTCTGCATCTTGGTTGTGATGGAAGTTACATGAATTTATACATGTGTCAAAATGTATAGAACTGGCCAGGTGTGGTGGCTCATGCCTGTAACCCAGCACTTTGGGAGGCTGATGCGGGAGGATTGCTTGAGGCCGGGGGTTCAAGACCAGCCTGGGCTACGTAGCAAGACCACATGTCTACTGGCAATAAAAAATTAGCTGGTGTGGTGGCACGCAGGTTGAGGAAGGAGGATTGCTTGAGCCTAAGAGGTCACAGCTAGAGTGAACTATGACTGCACTGCTGCACTCTAGCCCAGGTAACAGAGCAAGACCCTGCTCTGCACAATACCCCCAAATTATAGAAATAAACATACAGATAAGGTCAATTTTGCTGTTTTTTGTTTGTTTGTTTTGTTTTGTTTTGAGACGGAGTCTTGTTCTGTCACCAGGCTAGAATGCAGTGGTAATATCTCGGCTCACTGCAACCTCTGCCTCCTGGGTTCAAGCAATTCTCCTGCCTCAGCCTCCCAAGTAGCTGAGATTACAGGTGCACACCACCAGGCCCAGCTAATTCTTGTATTTTTAGTAGAGGTGGGGTTTCACCATGTTGACCAGGCTGGTCTCAAACTCCTGACCTCAGGTGATTCACCCACCTCGGCCTCCCAAAGTTCTGGGATTACAAGTGTGAGCCACCACACCCAGCCTGTTAACTTTTTAAAATAAGACTAGAAAAACTAAAAGATTGCAGAGATACTGTATATAAAACAGGCAAAAAAGCATTGTTTTATTCAGTTTTTCTCTTACGTTTATCTTAGGCAATGTCCTTTCAGATTTAACACTCCACATGTTTGTTCATTCCCCATTCCCATGAAGGCAGCCATGAAATTTGAGTCACCCAGTGTAGATGTGGATCAGATTGCTAAGGAAGAGGACAGGCTATCAGAAAGTTAATGACTTGGCCACATGCCATCATTTAAAGGAACAAAGAGGACATTCAAACCTTAATGGAAGTATTCAGTCCATGAGACAAGAAGACATGCTTTCGTTTTAATCAGCTTTTCGTGCATTATGTTCCATGAGTTTGGTAGGCCAGCAAATTACCAACTTCAGGTTCTTAAGCTCACAGGAAAGAGAAACCATTACTTTTCCATGTTTTTCGGAACAGAACTCTCTGTACACAACAGAACTGTGACTCCAAGACCAAAGTAAGACTACAAGGCTGTGGATTTATTTATTTATTTATTTATTTATGGCTAGGTTGAGGCTTCGTCAAAAATTACCTCCCTTGAGCACAGTTGTTCCCAGCTCTTAGCACATAATAGATGCTTATTTTGAGCTTATCAAATTGAATTGAATATTAGTAGGTGGCTTTGACTTGCTGGGATTATTTTTAGGATCCTTAGTTCTAGACTGGGTTAGCAGTTGTGGTAAAAATAAGAGGAAGATACCTGGGTAGAAAAAAAGAGGGTCTTGGTGAGATGCTTTTCATGGTTAGAATATGGTATCCCATATCAGAAAAGGGAGAGGCATCAATTGGAATCCCATCAATGTAAGTCAGGAAAATTGGACTTGACTTCAGACAGGGGACTGGCTTTCCAGCACTCACAGAGAAGATGGTCACAGGGATAGCAGATAGTAGAGGCAGGTAGACTGGTGAGGCACCATGAGGAGCAGATGGAGGTACCGTTTGAAAATATCAGAGTTGGCTGGGTGCAGTGGCTCACACCTATAATCCCAGCACTTTGGGAGGTCAAGGCGGGAGGATCTCTTGAGGCCAGAAGTTTGAGACCAGTCTGGCCAACATGGCAAAACCCCGTCTCTACTAAAAATATAAAAATTAGCTGAGTGTGGTGACCCACACCTGTAATCCCAGCTACTCAAGAGGCTGAGGCATGAGAATAGCTTGAACCCAGGAGGTGGAGTTTGCAGTGAGCTGACCATGCTCCAGCCTGGGTGACAGAGCAAGACTCTGTCTCAAAAGAAAAAAAAAACACACACACACACAAAAGAAAATATCAGAGTGACCTGGGAACTTGCTTTAGCTTGGCTTGGTCAGGTTTCTACGTTACCTCAGAAAGAGCAGGGGTATTGTAAGAATACAGGTGCGTTTCTTCTGGAAACTGCTCAGGAACCAAGGAAACACCAGCTTAGACCAACACTGCCACACTTGGCTATTAGCTGCATTTTCCTCTCTCTACTCGCCAGCCTTTTCTGCCTATATGTTTGCTCCTGTTAACACTGCTAAGAGGCAGATCTCTTAGTATTTTCTAGGTCCTGGGGGTTGCAGAATCTTACTGAACCCATTGTAATACGTCACTGCCTAACCAATGGAATGGTTGCCCTTGGGGTTCATCATGACTGTAGCTGGGATCACAAGGAACAAACCCAACCACAACAGATCAGGGGATAGGGATAGGGAAGTTCCCTTCACAAGGGGTGTGAGGGGCAGGGGCTGATATTTCAAGGAAGAATTCCTCTAGACTTGGGGGCTAAGGCTGATATACTTCATGATACCCTTCTTACTCATTTATATTACACTGGAGTTGAAGGGAGTGGTAAGGGCAGTGGCTTTCTTTAAGCTAGAAAGACACACTCACAAAAAATTACTAGAGAACATAGCTTGTGTTGTTGGCTGGGCATGCATAGGTCCCACACAGAGATGGCATGTTGCTTTCTTGGCATTTCAGGTGCCCTGGCATTTAAGGTGCTGCATATATCTTTTAGAGAGACAGGGTGTGTTGGCTAAGAGCATGAGTTTAGGCTGCTTGAGTTTCAGTTCCAGCATGGCCACTTGCTTTGTGATTCTGGTTTTCTCTTTTTTTGAAACAGGGTCTCCCTCAGTTACCCAGGCTGGAATACAGTGGTGACATAATTGTTCACTGTAGCTGCGGAGCCTTGACCTCCGTGGCTCAAACAATTCTCCCACCTCAACCTCCCAAGTAGCAGGGACTAGAGGCATGTGCCACTATGCCCAGCTAATTTTTTTTTTAATTGGCAGTAGAGACGGTTAGTAGGGATGCTGTCTCATTATGCTGTGCAAGCCGGTCTCTAACTCCTGAGCTCAAACGGTCTTTCTGCCTTGGCTTCCTGAAGTCCTGGGATTACAAGCACAAG
Organism: Macaca nemestrina; assembly: GCF_043159975.1. Lineage (NCBI taxonomy): Eukaryota > Metazoa > Chordata > Mammalia > Primates > Cercopithecidae > Macaca > Macaca nemestrina. The sequence goes on along the minus strand of NC_092134.1, from coordinate 43,678,010 downwards.
CCACTATGCCTGGCCTGCTTTGTGATTTTTGAATCAATAGCTTCACCCTCTGAACTTCCGTTTTCTTAGTTATAAAATGGAGACAATTATATTTTTGTTGTTTAAAACAAAATTCCAATCATGTAACTCTACCTAAAATCCCGCATGGCTTCTCATTGCTCAGAATAAAATCCCAATGAAGCCTCCACTTTGAATGATTACCTGAATTGCCCTCTCACCCTTTATTTTCATTTCTTCATGTATTGATTTACCAATCATTTGTGTGTCTGTTCTAGTCGAGGCACTGATGATAGATCATTGAACCAAGCTAAGTCACTGCCACCTTACTTGCCAGAAAGGTATGCAATAAATACATAGACAAATTAAAATGTACCCTAATGTTAGGGGCCATGGTTCACTCATGAAAGTATCAAGCAGACTGAGGTAGAGAGAGCTACTTTAGGTGGGGTGGCCAGGGAGGCATCCCTATAGAAGTGACATTTGAGGGGCATCTGCAGGAGGTAAGGGGGTGAGTGAGCCATGCGATTACAGGGAAACAGTGTTCCTGGCAAGATAGTGGAAGATCAAAGGCCCAGCAACAGAGGTATGGCTGGCATGTTGCTGTACTTACCCGGCCAAACATCTGATGGTACAACCTGCCATTGTCGTACCTACACTGATCGCCTGATCAGCCCAACGCTGTTGGAGGAACACATGCCACTGGGCCAACTGTGACACTGTAGTCCATTGTTTCATCTCCCAAATGGGTTCACCTTCTATTGTTCTCAGCTCCCTCTCTCATTTGCTTGGCAGCTGTTCCAAATATTCACATCTCACTGAAACCAAATATAAGAACAGCAAAAGCAGCAACCTTTGCTCACATTTTCTATGGTTCAGGCAATAGGCTAAGTTGTTTTTCCCACATATTTATCTTATTTAATCTTCACCTCAAACATATAGGTTAAGTACTGTTATTTTATAGATGAGAAAACTGAAACTTAGAGAGGTGAAGCAACTTGACTATAGATCCCACCAGTGACTGGTGGAGCTGAGGGTCACACCAGAGCAGGGACTGTGCTGACCTAATCCGAATCCCAACCCTATCCCCATCAGCAAATTGTCTCACATCATCCCCTACTCTCCTTGCTCAGAAAACCTGTCAGCATGAAAGCCTTTAGATTGCTTACATAGTTACCAAATTTCATCAACTCTGAGACTATTGATTTTAAGAAACAACATTATTTCATGTAACACCAAGAAGAAAATACTGCAGTTACACTATAAAACAATACTAAGACCATTTCTATAAAACAGGTGTTTCAAAGTGAAAATAAACTCTGTTCAACAATTGATGTACTTTAAATATAGTACATCCATATCCATCAAACCCTTTTCCTTCCTGTGTCAAAAGATAGAATGTCCCTCCTCAAGACTAAAATCCTCTTCCTATGTTCTTTCTTCTTTCTTTTCCTTGACCTGCTTTTCCTTGATTTTTTTCTTTCTCTCCAGTGTTCTCAACTCTACTTTCCTAAGAATGAAAACACTGTCAGGTCTCTTATCTTGAAAATCACATGCTTGACTCATCCTACATCTCCTCTAGCAAATATTCCATTTTAATTTTTCCCTTGCTATTTCTTCTTTCTTTCTGCCTGGTATTTATCTTGAGACCTATAAAAGATTTCACAAAGATAGCCTTGGTCCTAATTATATCAGATATTTTGGTCTCAATTATAAAGCCTAATATTTGTTTATGGCATCTTTGTTGTGGGCATATGTTGTTGTATTTGTTTCTTCCCAGCAAACCTTTCACTGGAGAGCAGTCTTCCCCTACACCATCCCATAGAAATACTGTTCACTGTATATGGTTCGGGAGGATTGACTCTTCCAATTCCCTTCTCCAGGAGTGGACACATGATCCAGGCCTGGCCAGAATTCTACATCAAGGGGGGTTCTCGCTGCCTCAAGGAAATGAGGCCAACCAAAATCCTGCCCTGAATTTTTCTCTAGGAGCTCTTGGGAAAGATGTATAGTCATGTGCTGCATAACCACACTTGAGTCAATGATAGACTGCATATATGACAGTGGTCCCATATCTGATTATATCATCATATTTGTACTCTACCTTTTCTATGTGTAGATATGTTTAGACACAAAAATACCATTGTGTTACAACTGCCTACTGTATTCAGCACAGTAACATGCTGTACAAGTTTGCAGCCCAGGAGCAATAGGCTATACTATATACACATCTATGATGTTTGCATGACAATGAAATCACCTACTGATGCGTTTCTCAGAATGTGTCCCCATCGTTAAGTGATGCATGACTATACTCTTTCTACAAAGATTGCACTGCTGATGGTCATCTTGTTGATCATGTGGAATAGCCTAAGAGATAGGAAAAAGTGTGGATCTTGCTTGTCATTACCTAGATCCAAAGACACCCAAGCCAGGATACTCCTAGAGTTTTCAGGCACATGAGCTAATAAATTCCCCTTTGCTTTTGCTGTTTGATTGATGTCCCCGTCACTTGCAATCAAGAGTGCTAATACAGTCTTATAGTTTTCAGAGAGCTTTCACGTACATTATTTTACATGGGCTTGTGGTTTTAGAGGACAGGGTATGTGTTTGTCTTGCTCATGACTAAGTTTCTGGGACTAAGCACTGTGCTAGGCATATGAGAGTTACTAAAAAATGTTTGTTGAATGAAGTGGACCACATAGGTGTTATTACTTACACTTGTTTTACAAAGCTGGATACTGAGATCAGAGAGGTAGTTAGGTGATCATGGACTAGGTGAAGAGGCTATGATGAAAGCCTAAACTGGGAGGAGGAATCATAAACAGGATGCATTTGAATTACCATATGGGGGTCATATTCATTTTAGTCTTTTTTCTAGCTCTTAACTGTCTCCCAAAGGTGTCACATCAGATCTTATTACTTTTTTTTTTTTTTTTTTTTTTTAAGACAAGGTCTCACTCTGTCACCCGGGATGTGGTGCAGTGGCATGATCATGGTTCACTGTAGCCTAGACTTCCCAGGCTCCAGCAGTCCTCCCACCTTAGCTCTCGAGTAGCTGGGACTACAGACACATGTCACCACACCCAGCTAATTTTTATTTTTATTTTTACAAATGGGGTTTCACCATGTTTCCCAGGCTGTCTTCTTTAAAAGAATTTTCTTTAAAATTCTATGAGTGCATGTCCCCGAGCTCAGTTAATTTTTACATTTTTGAAGAGACAAGGTCTCACTATGTTGCCTAGACTTGTCTGGAACTCGTGGGCTCAAGTAATCTTCCTGCCTCAGCTTCCCAAAGTATTGGGATTACAGGTGTGAACCACTGCTCCTGACCAGATCCTGTCACTCTTTTGCTTTAAACATTCCAGTGGTTTCCTGCTACTTTCAGGAATAAAAGCTCAAATCCTCAACACATCCTACAAGGTCCTCATAATCATGCTGGCTCCTGCTTAAGACTTAGCTTCATTTCCTCCTGCCCTTCACTGTATTCTCTCTGCTCCAGCCATAATAGCCTTCTTTCCATTCCAAAGAATACAATTCTCCCTCAACTCAAGGCCTTTGCCTAGAACACGCCTCTTCCTCCACTCTTCATCTCGTCGTTTCTTCCTAAGCGTTGAGTTCTCAGCCCCCATCATTTCCTCCAGAGTCTTTTCTGAGTCTTCTTTCCCTACTCTCATTTTATTTTAGTTTTGAGATGGAGTCTCGCACTGTTGCCCAGGCTGAAGTGCAGTGACGTGATCTCGGCTCACTGCAACCTCTGCCTCCCAGGTTCAAGCAATTCTCCCACCTCAGTCTCCTGAGTAGCTGGAATTATAGGCGCCCGTCACTACGCTTGACTAATTTTTGTATTTTTAGTAGAGACGGGGTTTCACCATGTTGGCCAGCTGGTCTCAAACTCCTGAACTCAAGTGATCCTCCTGCCTCAGTCTTCCAAATTGCTGAGATTACAGGCATGAGCCACTGAGCCTGGCCCCTACTCTCATTTTAGACCAGGTCCCTTTCTATCTACCCCTATCCCTGTACTTTGATTGCATAGCACCTGGTTACCATCAGTTTACCGTGATTACTGACCATAGACTCTCCTAGAGACCACCAAAATATGCTGTTGATCAAGTAAAACTTACAAATGTTTCAGAAGGGAGAAAACCCTGCTGATATCTGCAGGGTTTTGAGGCCTAGACTCAAGTAGTTTAAGGAAATCTGATTGAAACTGGTTAAAGTATTTTACATAATAATTTAGAAATGGTGAAGAGAGTGAGGTAAGAGTCTTGAGACAAATCTTGACAAATAAACAGTTGTTCGATGAGCAAGCAGTTTGCAAGTTAAGCGACGTATTGTACTGAGAAATTGGCTGTTTGAGCAGCTAAAGTTCAGATAAATTGATTTTAGGAGTTCCTAAAGCAAACAATAAACATATTCACTGGTATATAGCCTTGCCTCCCTGGGCAAGAGTTACTGGAACAAACAGTGAAGTCATGTTGATATAAGCGGTCTTAGTTCTTATCCCTGAGTTAAGGTATGTGGGTGCAGACTGTCTCTGCATGATGTAGCTGTGTTTATGTCACTATTTCCCCAGCAGCACTTGTAGCAATTGCAACTTTTCATTTGATTAATGTCCATTTCTGCCAGTGGACTATGTGCTCTGTGAGGGAAAGACTAACATCTGTTTTACTCATCATTTTATTCTTTATACTGGGCACAGCACCTGGTACTAATATTTGTTGAATGAATGAGATAATGAACAATAGCCTGGATGGGAGGATGGGAGAAGGAATCAGAGAGTACTTTGCCTTCAGTCCTGTGTTAGAGCAGTTCCTGTAATGCCAAGGTGAGCACTGGGAGAACATGTTTAGAAGAGAGAGGTGAGAAGTTCCACTTTGGGGGAACTGAGTTTCATTTTCTTTTTTTTTCTTTTCTTTTTTTTTTTTAATTATGCTTTAAGTTCTAGGGTACATGTGCATCACATGCAGGTTTGTTACATATGTATACTTGTGCCATGTTGGTGTGCTGCACCCATCAACTCATCAGCACCCATCAACTTGTCATTTACATCAGGTATAACTCCCAGTGCAATCCCTCCCCCCTCCCCCCTCTCCTGAGTTTCATTTTCAACAGGAAACATACATCTGAAGTTCAGGAAAGAGAAAATTGAAGGGAACTGATGCAAAATTTATAAATTTTATTTATTTAGAATGGCTTTTAAAAAGCAAGGCAATGTGGAGCTGTCAGATAGCTATCATGTTCTATTAGTCTGCTAGGGCTGCCATAAAATACCACAGACTAGGTGGCTTAAACCATAAAAATTTATTTTCTCACAGTTCTGGGGACTGGAAGTCCAAAATCAAAGTGCTGGAAAATTCAGTTTCTGGTGAGGGCTCTCTTGTTGGTTTGCGGACAGCTGCCTTCTCACTATGTTCTTATTGTCCTTTCCTCAACATGCACATGGAGAGAGAAAAGAACTGTCTGGTGTCATTTCCTCTTCTTATAAGGACACCAGTCCTATTGGATTAGGGTCCCACCCTTAAGATATCATTTAACCTTATCTCCATAAAGGCCCTATCTCCAAATACAGCAGTCACATTGGGGGTTAGGGCTTCAACATACGCATTTGAAAAGGACATAATTCAGTTCATAAGACATTGCTATGAATATAACTTTATCATAGAAAAATCCTCCCAAAAAGCCCATGCAGATTGATAGATCCTCTTAGTTTGGCTAGGGCAAGGCTTATTAAATGTACTATGTTGTAAAGATGATAATAAATACATACATAGCACTTTCTGTGGGCTAATCACTCTCCTAAGTGCTTTGCCTCTATTAACTCATTAAATCTCATAATGACTCTATGAGTCATTATAATAATATCCATTTACAGATAAGGGACATGAAGACTGAACAAACTGCTTGCAATCACATGAAATAGGGCTGGCTACATTAACATAACTTCAGTATTTTGGGAAATTCTTGTCCAAGAAGATAAAGTTGCAAAATATTTGTTTTAAGAACATTCTGAAAATTCATTTATTTGAACAACAGACTGTTCAACTGGCCAACCCAGATTGCTTATCAAAGAGCTGTTAACTCAAGAGTCCCTTCAAAACCTATGCCTTGCTGGGTTTACCAATCCTAAATCATAAACTTGGCCTGGTCAAAGTCAAGTCCCCACATGGAAAATCCCACCCTAAACCAGACTCCCTAAACCTTATGAATATCTTCCTTTGAAGTCCTTCTTCTGAGATACAACTTAGAGTCTGTCAAGGCAGTGCTGTCCCTTAATGCAATAAGGAATAAACTTGGCTTTGATTGACCAACGGGTTATTTTTGTGGTCTTTTCAGGGAGTCATCAGTTAACAGAAACAAAAGATTAATGCCTTATGCCCAGTGCTTGGCTATGTGTTCACTAATTTTGTGCAAAAAAGAAGTAAGGCCTGGATTTACTCTCCAAAGAGACAAGCACCCCCACTTGGGTGAAGAAAGTTAAGTTTTAGGAAATTAAAGGCAGAATTCTTTGTATCTGTATCTGTTATAGACTCAGCATAGCACTGAGCTGAACTGCATATGAGCCCAGGGTAAAGACAGAAGCAGGGTATTTAGTTGAGTATAGCCAAAAACATTATCAAAACTGCCCTGGTGAGATTGAAGATTAGAGTGGGGAAGCTCCCTGGGACTGTGAAGTACAGAGAAAAAGCACTGGATTTGTTTGCAAGGGACACCTGCACCAAAAAATAAATAAAATTAAATTTTTTCTTTTTTGAGATGGAGTTTCACTCTGTCACCCAGACTGGAGTGCAATGGCCCGATCTCAGCTCACCGCAACCTCTGCCTCCTGGGTTCAAGCGATTCTCCTGCCTCAGCCTCCCAAGTAGCTGGGATTACAGGTATGCGCCACCATGCCTGGCTAATTTTTGTTTTTTTAGTAGAGACAGGGTTTTTCCATGTTGGTCAGGCTGGTCTTGAACTCCCGACCTCAGGTGATCCGCCTGCCTCAGCCTCCCAAAGTGTTGGGATTACAGGCATGAGCCACCACGCCTGGGCTAAAATTTTTTTTAAAGTACTGGTTTTGGATTCAGAAATGTGTTTGTGTTCACCATTTACCCGTGATTTTACTGTGGGCAATTAACTTCCCCAAACCTCAGTAGCTCACCTGTAAAATAGAAATAATGTCAGTACCTACATCATAGAGTTAATATGAGGGCCAAATGGGACAGTGTATGCCAAGAGCTTGTCATGGTGTAATTGGTGGTATTAACTGTTATTATTACAATTCACTGCAGGATTGTAGGGCTTGGGAAGAGGAAAGATATGGTCAGTGGTATACTTGAAAGGGATTGAATAATTCAAAAATGAGAGAGAAATGTATTCGAAGCTGGGAATTCAGGATATGGCTCTTCTGTAGTAGTTTGGCATTTTTCCACAAAGACTCGTTATCAAGGCCACAGGGGCTGTTTCCCTAGCTAAATTCTCTCGCTTTGCATGTCAAAGTGCTATTTACCTGTCATGAAGGCTGCCCAGGCAGAGTTTAGAACTGTAGCATAAGGTTGACCTTAAAAGGTCAAGAATTTAGAAGTCAACAGAGATGAAATCTGTCAATGAAACAACTAAGTGTTTTTGTGGGGATGTGTGGGAGGTGGGAACTGCTTTTTTTAAAGATGCTATCAGTGGTGATGCAAAAGAATATGAGCTAATGAGCCCAAGGCTGTTCCTTCTTAAACCTGCTTATTCACCAACCAAGCAATTCCTGCCCAGAAGTAGGGAGAGAGAGAGGTGATGTTAAGTGAGCCCAGTGCTTACTGTGTGCCATGCCAGTTTTATGTTTGGCCTCCAAAGACAAAGTGAAGGGAAAGAGAAAGGAGAGAAGCTACTCTTCTCATTATTTGTAGAACTACAAACCCAATATTTATCATGTGCTTACCATGTGCCTCTATGCTTTGCACACATTACCTTGTTTAATCCTTCTCACAAACCGTTCCAGGTATTTTTATCCTCATCGTTGAACTCCTCATTGATTTCCTCGTGTTTTCTTATTAAGTACTCACAACTTTGTGAAAGAACCCTGGTGTCAAGAAGAATTCAATAATTTGTAAGCAGACAGGAGAAATGTGACATGGTGTTTGACTGAGTATGGCAGCAAAGAAGAATATAGAGAATCAACCATAGAAGTTTAAAGGGCAACAGGATGGAAAGATGGCAGGTCGAATGAGGAAAAGGGCTCACCACCTCAATTTTAATGATGTGGGTCTCAATAGTAATCACACATCCATGGGAGGGCCTCTAAATATAAAGACAAAAGTCTTGACAGTGATCTTGTGATTATGAGACTGGAAAAGTTGGATCATTTTCTGTTTCTAATGTTACATTTGGAAAATTGAGCAGTTTTCTAGATCCCCAGAGAATCCTTAGAATAAGGTCAAAAGTTGTAAAATGAAATACCGTATGTATACTATTAGTCACCTTCAATTTTATTTTATGTGATTTGATTTTTAAGTTAACACAGTCTCAAGATGCCATCCATATGAGTTTTAATAATTTTCATTTAGTCTTATCTCTTTATAAGAGATGCAAGAGTGATTCATTTTTATACTAGTTAATATCAACCCTTTCTCAGAAGTAGTCAAAATATAAATAAAAGTTCTTCAAAAGTAACCCAGGAGCAACGGCTGAGCAGTGCCAGAGTTGTGAGGTAAACATCAATCATTTCACAAATGTTCTGACTTGTTGAATAGTGTTCATTTCCAGGTTTCAAACTTAAAGTATCTATTAAGCAATCTTAAAAGAAAGAACACTGCCTTAGGAAAAAAGAGATTTGCCAAACTCTTCATACTTCCTTCAACAACTGCTTAGCAAACATTCTTGAGCGTCTTCTATGGGCAATGGTCTGCGTAAGTCTCCATAGGGATGCAGAGATGAGTGAACATGAACTTGGACAAAAATTGTTATACAACACAATTTTTATACAGCACATGGAAAATGGTGCTGCAGGGTGCACGGAGCATAAAGAAATTAGCGGAGGGAGAGTTTGTTTGATGAAAGGTCTTAGGGAGTAGGTTGGATCTGAATTTGGTCTTGGATGGGTAAGTAAGGTAGGGCAGCGGGGTGGGGGGCAAAAAGTGGGAGATTAGAGTAAGTAGAACGGTCAGTAGCCTATTTTGACTGAAGTGGGGATTAAGGTTATTGGAGCCTGACGATAGATGTGATGCTGTAAACTCACCATATGTTTTCAAAACAGAGCCATTTAAACCTGCCTAGAGGAGTTATTTCCTTCGCTGTTACGGAATAATGTGAAAAGATCCACCCCGAATGATGCACTCTGCACCTTTCTCCCTCCGTCTCCTCCCTGGCAGGCAGGCCTGTAGAGGCTACCTCATCAAGGGTCTTTCTCACTTCCTGGTTTGGCCAATGGGTGACTTTCTTGTAGGCGATCCTAGAGCAGGAGGCGGGTGACGTGAGGGAATTTATTTTCTAGGCTCCCTTCCTGGAGAGTTATCTTGGGCAGCTGCAGTTCACATAGGAATTTCACAACTTCTCTGAGCCTTTGGGTTCTGATGACTGTTCCTTCTCCTTTTCTGGTTGGGCCGATGGGTGGTAAAAGCCTGGCTTAGACCCCGCCCTATTTCTGTTCCCTACACTCTTGCACTTCTGTCGTCCTTTTATTAAACCTTCCTATAACTGTCCTAAGGGGAGTGTGCTCTCTCTTTTCCCTGCTGAGACCTCGATCAGACCTGAGAGAGAGAAACATTGGCATCTGCTCACTTCAATCACCAAGGGCAATGTTTATGCTAGGGGACTCCACATTCCAGGCTAAAATTTATAGGAAGAATGTTTGTACACCTGACCCGGATTAGCTAATCAGATATTGTTTTTGGGAGTCTGCATTAAGAAATTCTCCACATGGACTGGAGAGTAGGTGAACTCAGGAATTTCGATGTGCTGTTTGTCCACTGAGTAAACCGTGAAACAGAGGAAGTTGGTCCATAGAGAAATTCACTTACTGAAGTTGTCTGAATTCTGAATGGCTTTTCAGTCTTTGGTTCCATTCCCTCCTGAGGTCCAGGTAAATTCTTTTACTCAAGTGCCATGAGATAACTTTGTTTTCTTACAATAAACACTACGCACACACACACACACGCACACACACACAATTTTTTATTGGCTTAAGCACGTTTCAGTTATTTTCTGTTACTTGCAGCAAATGAGTCTTGACTAATAGAATATCCAACACATATAATCCCAGTTACTACTTATGGAGTACTTACTGTGTGCCAGACTTTACATGACTTATCTTCTTTAATCCTCTCAACTGCACTGAAAAGTAGTTTTTTTTTTATGACTCAGATATTTCTTGACTTGAGAATTTCTTCCAATAAATCTAAGTGTCCCTCAATTTTTTCTGGGTGTCCCCAAAGGGATGTCTCATAGTTTCTCATAAACCAGTGTCAGCCTCAATCACCACACAATCTGTTCTGTTCTTTTTCTTCGTTGATGACTTCACTCACAGATGTCATTGCACACCATGAAAATGATAATATCTACATTCAAGGTACCACCTGGAGATGGTCCAAAATGTTATGGTCCTCAGTGTGGTCAAACATCTCTCACTTTAGTGAAGAGAGAAGGAGCATGACTCCTCCCCCATTCCATGTCAACTCAGTTCTTCAGAAGCTTGTAATGTGGCTAGGGGCTTGCAAAGCCTTTTGATGAGGTCTATGAGCAGAGCTTCCCAACTATGCATCATGGCCTGCTAGTGTACTACAAAGGTTCAGGGGTGCCAGGATATTGATCGCCCTAGTCCTTGGGGCAGCCTGGGAGGGGCTGGGTGACTAGAGCCCTAGCACTGTCATTTGGCTTGAGCAGTTTTATTTTATAAACCCCAGTGTGGACTATAGATACTATCTTTTAAAAATTTTTTTTTAATTTTTAAGTTCCGGATACATGTGCGGAACGTGCAGGTTTGTTACATAGGTAAACGTGTGCCATGGTGGTTTGCTGCACCTATTAACCAATCACCTAGATATTACGTCCTGCATGCATTAGCTATTTATCCTGATGTTCTCCCTCCCCCTGCCCTGCTGACAGGCTCTAGTGTGTGTTGTTTCCCTCTCTGTCTCCATGTATTCTCATTGTTCAGGTGCCACTTACAAGTGAGAACATGTGATGTTCGGTTTTCTGTTCCTGTGTTAGTCTGCTGGGGATGATGGCTTTCAGTTTTATCCATGTCCCTGCAAAGGACATGATCTTGTTCCTTTTTATGGCTGCATGATACTATCATTTTCTATAAATACCATGTGATGAAAAAGAGCCCAGGGATCTAACAATCCACACAAGCCTCCAACCTTGGGCCAACCATGGAGGATACAAATCCAATCTGGACCAGATCAACAAGAGACATCATGCTATTATTTACATGCTTGCCTTTCTCTACTTTCTGGTCTTCTTTGTCATTTACTTGTATGTAAATGAATGAAGACAGATTATGATGTGTGTGTATGTGTCTGTGTGTGCACGTATTATTAGGGAATAAGAATGATGTTGTCTAGGTATTGTCTCACTAGCCAGCCAAAAATATCTTATTAAATATGTATTATCCTACTCATTCCTGTCAGGATTCAGTCTGAGTTAAGTCAACTACCTGAGGTCACATACCAAACGACAGAGGTGTGATTCCAACACAGGTTCATCTGGTTTTAGAGCCATGTGCCTGATTCTTCACTGTTGCCACATCCCTTCTTTCCAATGTTTCATTGATTAGGTAGGGTAAGACCATCAAATCTGCATTTAGGGTATGTCTGGGCAGTCACAAAGTGCACCTTTCAGAACTTCCTTCAAGAGGGAGCTGCTACAAGGAATGCCGCCGGGTGACAACCTCCCACTGCAGCAACTTTGGGGTCTGGTGCAATGTTTGAGGCAAGGACATGCTCATGTTGGGTAGCTCTAGCCAAAGACTGAGCATGGCAGGAGTACCAGGGTCTGGTCACCCTGGGACTCCTCTGTAGGAAATCTGTGAGCTAGAGCTCTCCATTTGGCTTGCCATGGTCTCAGAACTGCACAGCAGTCTGAGGACTTTTCTACCCAATCTTCCATCCTTCCGCCTCTCACAGGTGTCAGACTTGCACTGTGTCTAAAGGCTCACCCAGCCTACTCCTTCTCTTACCTCTATCATTCATAGGCATTACCTCTAACAGGGCTCTTGCATTCCTAACTCATTGTTTTGGTGTCTGTTTCCTGACATAAGCCCTCTGAGAGAAAGTGCTATGCCACCTCATTGTTTACCCTTCACAGCACCTAGGACAATATTTTGCACGTAAGTCTCTTGATTTTATTCCTATGAACATGCAGTTTTACATGTAGCAAATGGGCCATTGCTGTCTTCCTCTACCAGTTCTGGGGAAGCACTGGGCCCAAAGGCCAAGAATGATACAGGCCAAGGATGGCTTTAGAGCACCAGGCTCACCCACAGATTTTGTTTAAATGAAGATAATTGCGTTTCACTCTCACAGATTCTGACTCAGAGGCAGGGGGAGGGCCAGGACACTCCATTTCCAGTGAGCACACCCAGTAGATTCTGAGCCGGGTGGTCTTTAGGTCATACTGGAGAATATACAGAACATACAGCTTTTGAGGATATGTACACAGGTACAAAGTTCTCCCATTTCTCCCACTGCGATCACATTCAGTGGCCTTGGTATTCCTATGAATTTGGGAGAATCTTGGCACATTTCAGAATCAGGATTTTTCTATTTCCTGGCTATGGTCCAGTCTGCATTTTGAAATGAATAGAGCCCCAGGGTAGAGTGTGAAGTCTGCCTTGAAGCTGGAAGAGACATAAGTTGGCAGCATTGCCAGCTGACATCTGGATGTGGTGTGGACTGGGATTATGAAAGTTAAGCATTTAGCCTCATTTTACAATATGGACCACTGACATGTGTGTCATTATGGAATGTAGTCATTCAGTTTAGTCCAACCCTGTCCTTTTGTTATTCTTGCAGAATGTCTTCTGTTCATCTTTTATCTATATTTCTTTTTCTTTCTTTCTTTCTTTTTTTTTTTTTTTTTTTTTTTTGAGACAGGATCTTGTTCTGTCACCCAGGCCAGAGTGCAGTGTTACGATCTTGGCTCACTGCAGCCTCCGCCTCCCAGGTCCCAGTGATTCTCATGCCTCATCCTCCCAAGTAGCTGGGACTATAGGCACATGCCACCATGCCTGGCTCATTGTTTGTATTTTTAGTAGAGATGTGGTTTCACCATTTTTACCAGGATGGTCTTGATCTCATGACCTCGTGATCCACCCGGCTCAGCCTCCCAAAATGCTGGGATTACAGGTGTGAGCCACATACCCGGTACATCTCTTATCCATCTTTCAAGGGTAATCTTAAAGATCACCTCTGGCTCTTCCCAGTTCACACCTTCTTGCAAGGTCCTGTTGCCTCTTGAACTTCCTTCCATGAGCATTCACTATATTTAAATTGTTTTTAAATTGTTTATATTATGTATCTGTTTTAAATAAATTGAAAATGCATTATGTATATGTTTTAAATAAATTGAAAATGTTTATGAGAACATTTGTAAGAACTAGAGTGTAAAGCTTTTTCTAGCCAAGTGCAAAAAATTTAAACTGTGGGAAGTAGTATAATGCAGTGGGTTTTGGAATCAGTCTGTGGTTCAACTCCTATTTTGTTATTCACTGGTTGTGTAGCATGTTTCTTCATCTGTAAAATGGGATCAATAATATTTACATCATAACATTTATAAAAAGCCTAACCAAGTGCTTGGCACATAGTAAGGCCTCAACAAATATTAATTATCTTCTTCCTCTCTGGCCAAAACTTAATTGAGTCCTATATTTGGAGATCAAACCCATGTTGTCACTTAAAAAATTTCTAAATGCATAGACATAGATTAGATGCTTAGTAAGTACGTGTTAGATGAATGAGAAAATTGTTTCATTGCTTCTGGCTTATTCCAAATTCTAATTTTAGTTCCCTTCAGTGTTAGGAAGTGAATTTAAAAGCATGGCAACATGACTCAAAAGATTAAGATTTTCTATCCAGAAATCTTGATTTAAATCTTCAGTGTTTGACTTTTGAGAAGAGTGCAAATGTTGGCATTATCTTTTTTATTAGCAATTTGTAAAGAACTGAGATCTCACACAGCTGTGTGTGGCTCAAAGATGTACCAAGCAAAGAATAAATTTCCTGCCCACGCAAACTCAAGGCAAAAAATCTCAAGCTGTCTTATATTATTCTGACAGCCCAAGCAAAGTTTTATTTTTCTCATAAGGAAACTTGACAAAAATCACAAGAATTATCTACTATGTAAAATGTCTACCTTATCAGATTCTTAAAGCTGATGATATATTTGTTTAAGCAGAGACTAAAGACTTAGAGTTACAAAATATTGCAGATTTAACTCTAGCAATTCAGCAAATAAGAATTCCTCTTTTAAGCGTCAAGCTGACTAGTGGTATGATCTGGGTGAGGTTTGCTCACACCCCTCTCCAAGATGCATTCTGACAGATACAAGTAGCTCATGCTCAACAAATGTGGAATACTCACAATTGAGGCTCAGGTCAAAGTGGACCAAGCCTTCTTGAAACCCTGCTGGAGCTCACCACTTATTTCAAATAAACAGCAATGGGGAAAGGGAAGTCAACAGTAGTTTTGCTCATAGCTCCATGTATTGGAGCCCATCAGTACAGAACACTGAGAGAGGGCTGCAGAAATCTAGCATTCCCTGTAAAACTAAGTACTAGGCAAAGATCAAGGGAATTTCTCTACTGGGCATTAATTTTGTGAGAGGCACTTAAACATTATTATGTATTTGTGTTTTTATTTATACTCTGACTCTTCCCCAAGGAAATATAAAGTTGCTTATAAGAAAACACATGGGCTAAGTGGGGACACTGTGCAGTAGGAAATAAAGGTGAAGTCAGAGGAAGGTGGTATATATTGTACACAAATCCTAGTCTCCTTGCTAGCTGAGGGTTGTAAACCTAGTTTGGAAATTCTGACCAGCCAAGAGTGATTCCTTTAGATGGTTCACAGTGTTGAAGCGATGAAGCAAACATGCCATTCTGAGACACATAGTAATTCCTAGGACCGAAACCCAAGGGAGATATTTTCCCCCCATGAGTTTGTAGAGGGTAAGAAATTTTAGTGTATTGTAGGTGTGATACACAATAACTCAGATATGCTTGAAAATGCAAGACTGTCTCTGAGCTCATTCTTCAGGACCCTGTATACAAAAAGAAATATAGCAGAATGGGAATCAAATTACTACTTACTTAATGGAATCTCAACCACTTAATATCTCCCCAGTTCAAAGCCACCTGGAAACAGCCAACTTTGACATGAAGCTAAGGCCTGAAGCAGAAGTGAATTCTTCCATATCTTTTTGGGAATGCACATGTAGGCATGCCTATTAAAGGGGATTGGGTCCCTCAGATTTTCTAAGTCTGCCTGCCTTCCCTATTATGTGGAGTAGGAGAGAGGAACAGGGCATAACTGACCTGGAAAGTAGGGTGATGTTAGCTGTAGAAACCACCCCAAACTTAGCAGCAAAAACCAAAATGAGTTTCGTATCATTATTACCTCTCATGGTTCTGAGAGTTGATGGGGCTCAGCTGGTTGGTTCTCAGTAAGAGGTGCTCATGCAGTTGCAGTCAGACAGTGGCTGAGGCTGGCATCATCTTCAAGGTTTCCTCACACATATACCTGGTGCTTGGCACTGGTCAGCATTTGGGACTGCAACTGAACTATTGACTGGAATACCTGCAGGCCCCTCCATCTACACTGGACTTTCTTACAGCATGACATCTGGGTTCCAAAAGCAAATGTCCCAAGAGATTGCGAGACAGAGAAGGAGAGATGGAGAGAAGGAGGAGGAGAGGAAGGAAGAGGATCAGGAGGAGGAGGGAGAGAAAGATCAAGTAGAAGCTGTATTGCCTTTAAAAAAATTTTTTTTTGAGAGAGGTTTTGTTTCTGAACTTTTTTATTTTTAGATCAACTTTATTTTGGAATAATTTTAGATCTACAGAAAAGTTACAAAGAAAGTAAGGAGTTTCTGTATATCCTTCATCCAATTTCCCCTAATGTTACCATCTTTCCTTACTGTGGTCAAAACTATGAAACCAACAGTGGTTCATAAATACTAAACTACAGACTTCATTAGGATTTCACTAACTTTTCCATTAATGTCCTTTTTTTTTTTTTCATGATCCAATCAGCACTCACATTGCATTTATTCTCATGTCTCTGTAATTTCCTCTGGTCTATGACAGCTTCTCAGTCTTGAGGAATACTAGTCACTTATTTTATAGAATGTCTCTCAAATTGGATTTGTATGATGTTTTTCTCATGATTAGATGGAGGGAATAGGTTTTTGGAAAGAAGACTACTGTGGTGAAGTGCCCTTCTCAACACATCGCACCTGGGGGTACATGATATCCATGTGGGTGATGTTAACTTTGATCACCTGGTTAAGGGGTAATGTTTGCCACATTTCTCCCCAGTAAAATTCCTAGTTTTCCCTTTCTGTATTCTATTCATTGGAAGCAAGTCACTAACTCTAACCCACTATCAAGGGAGGAGGTGGCTAAATTCCACCACCTGGAGTGGTTAGTATTTGGAATTTTCCTGTCTGGAAGATTTGACTCTCCTCCCTCATACACACACACACACACACACACACACACACATACACACACACATACACACACACACACATACACACACACACACACATACACACACACACACATATATATATCATATATACACACACATTTATATATCACTGTGGACTTGTGTATATTTATTGTATACTTTGGGTTATAATCCAATACTATGTTATTTTATTGCTCCAACTTTTCCAGCTTTGGGAATTGGGGGTTCCTTTAGTTCAGGTCTAGTGTCCCTTTGAGAAGACCCCATTCTTTAAGTTTTTGATCATTTCCTTACATTCTGTGTACATTCCTTGCAAGATGCTCCAGGTTCACTTGTATTTTTCCCACCCTAGCCCTGGAATAAGGAGCCCTGGTTTCTTTTAATAGAGAATGGTACTGAATTGTCTTTTATGACCTGGCCTCATCACATAGTGTCACTTCTGGTTGAGAGAGTCACAAAGGTTCACCCAGGTTCAAGAGGGAAGGGACACAGACTCCATCTCTTAAGAGGGGAATGGGAAGATGACCTTTTAAGAATAGACACAGAGGCCAGGCGCGGTGGCTCAAGCCTGTAATCCCAGCACTTTGGGAGGCCGAGACGGGCGGATCACGGGGTCAGGAGATCGAGACCATCCTGGCTAACACGGTGAAACCCCGTCTCTATTAAGAAATACAAAAAAAAACTAGCCGGGCGAGGTGGCGGGCACCTGTAGTCCCAGCTACTTGGGAGGCTGAGGCCAGAGAATGGCGTGAACCCGGGAGGCGGAGCTTGCAGTGAGCTGAGATCCGGCCACTGCACTCCAGCCTGGGTGACAGAGCGAGACTCCGTCTCAAAAAAAAAAAAAAAAAAAAAAAGAATAGACACAGATAGGAGATACTGGTATGGGTATTTTGAAAACACAAGCTGTCACAGGTGGTCTGAGTATCTTAGTGAGAAGGTGGAATTTGAGCAAAGGCTTAGAGGAAGTGAGGAAGCCAGCCATGTGGCTATCTGTAGGAGTGTTTCAGACAGAGGTAACAGTTAACGCTAAGATCTTACAGTGGGACCATACCTGATGTTTTTAGGGAACAGCAAAGGGGCCACTGTAGCTAATGAAGAAGGCCTGAGGTGAAGAGTCATTGATGATGAGGATGGAGAGGTAAAGAGGGCAGATTATATGGATTCCAAAGGACACGGTGAAATTTAACTGGTCATTGCAGGGTATGGAGAGAAAGATTTGTGATCTGATTTATATTTTAATTATATTGCATATTCTGAAATGGTCACTGTGATGGTTAATACTGAGTGTTAACTTGATTGGATTGAAGGACACAAAGCATTGCTCTTGGGTGTGTCTGTGTGGGTGCTGCCAAAGGAGATTTAACGTTTGAGTCAGTGGGCTGGGGAAGGCAGATCTCCCCTCAATCTGGGTGGGCACAACCTAATCAGCTAATCAGCGAGGCTAGAATAAAAGCAGGCAGAAAAATGTGAAAAAAGTGACTGGCCTAGCCCCCGCCTACGTCTTTCTCCCGTGCTGGATGCTTCCTGCTGCCAAACATCAGACTCTAAGTTTTTCAGTTTTGGAACTCGACTGGCTTTCCTTGCCCCTCAGCCTGCAGATGGCCTATTGTGGGACCTTGTGATTGTGTGAGTTAATACTTAATAAACTCACATATATATACTCAATCAGTTCTGTCCCTCTAGAGGGACCTAACACAGTCACTGTTGCTACTCTGCTCAGAATTGACTTCAGGGACAAGGGCAGAAGGAGGGAAACCAGTTAGGATGCCACTGCAGCAATCTACACAGAGGTGATGGCAGCTTAGGACAGGGTGATAGCAGGGGAGGTGGTATGAAAGTAGTTGGATTCTGAACATCTTCTGAAGCTAGAGCTAATTTCCTGCTGGATTAGAGATGGGGTACTAAGAGAAAGAGGGAAATCAAGGATGACTTCAAAGTTTGGCCTAGGAAATAAAAAAATGAAGTTGCCATCAATTGAGTTGAAGGAGTATGGATAGGGGAAAGATCAGGAGCTTATTTGTGGAAATGTTGCTTTCCAGACATCTAGTAGACATCCAAGTAGAGATGTCAGTCAAGCCACAGGTACACCTATCTAGAATTCAGGAAAGGTGGCTCGAAATAGATGTGATTGCGTAAAGATTTAAGGTCATAATGAGATCACCAAGGAAGGAAGTAAAGATAGAGACCAGAATCAAGGACTTATCCTTCAAGATTAAGAAAAAGGAACCTTCAAAAGAGACTGAGAGAAAGTAACCAAGAAAATATGATGAGAATCAAGAGGGTGTGGTGTATGGGGAGCAAGTGAAGAAAGAATCTTAGGGAGGAGTCATCCACTGTCTGATGATGTTGCTTGATTTACTAAGAGGAGGACTGGGAATACGAGCATTGGATTAGATAGTGTGGAGGTCACTGATATTCTTAACAAGAGCAATTTAAGAGGAATCATAGGGGCAAAAGGCTGAGTGTAGTGGTTTTAAAGAGAGAATGTGAGGAGAGGAATTGGTGATAGAAATCTCTGAGGAATTCTGCTGCAAAGAGGAGTAAAACAATCGTGTGGTGACTTGCGGGATGGGGGTGAAATGAGTTCAGGAGGTTTACATGCCCATGGGAATAAGCCAGCAAAAAGGAAAAGGCTGATGATTTAGGAGGGAGGTGGCAGATCGTCCTTGCATAGGTGAGGGGTCCTGGGATCTGGTGCTTAAGGGATGGTTGGTTAGGAGCACATGGAAAGTCCTGTGATGCCAGTTGGAAGGCAGAGTGTGTGGGTGCAGATGCTGGTGAGTCGGTGTGGTGGTGGGATTCGCTGAAATTCTCTTCTGATTGACTCAATTTTTCAGTGAAGTAGGAAACAAGGTCAGTAGCTGAGAATGAAAATGTGGGGTGTATTGGAGGTTTGAGGAATGAGAAAAGGCTGTCAAATAGGCACCTTATAGGGTGCGAGAGTGAATGCATGAGGGACATACAGTATGAACTCCTGGCAGCATCATGGGGCTACCTGAGGGTCAAAGTGAGGTTAGTCAGCGTGGCTGTGCTTTTCTCTAACCACCTTCAAGGGCTGGTGCTGGGTAGGCAGAGAGGTAGATTTAACCAGGGTAGATGAAACAAGATGTAGGTGATGGATGTAAGCAAGGGAGAGATTATAATGACTAAGCTGAGTAGGAAGGATACTGAGGACACATTAAGGGAGTGAAAGAATGGTCCAATGAAGTTTGTAGGAACTTTGAATAGAATGTTTTGGTGGCCAAAAAGAAGAGTGTCATACATGAGGGCTAATTTTTACCCCGAGTGACCCGGCCTACTAGTAAAATTCAGCTTATTGAATATACCAATCAGATAACTAGTTCCTACTCCCTTGAGCTGAAAAACATAGGAAAAAGGAGATAAGCTTGGAGTGGGAAGAAAGAAATACCCACCTCACCAACAATATTCACAAAATTTAGACAAGGTAATAAATGTTCTTTGTGCAGTAAATGCAAATCACTTCAAGTCTCTTCTATGCCTTAGTTACCTCTTCTAGAGAAGGGCAAAAAAAAAAAAAAAAAAAAAAAAGGGGGGGGGGCGGTTAACTCCTAGGTTGTTATGAGGCTTAATAATGTTGGCAAACTGCTTAGCACAGTTTTGCAATTTAGCAAGCCACATGCTAATTTTTGACAATTCTGGATTGATGTTTTCATTTCAGATATGTGTGATCTTCATGGCTGAACCATGTTGTGTTACCAATGACTCTGAATATTATTTTTCAAATAATTTATTTCCTTTAATTTTGAAAGTATTACATATTCACTGCATAAAATCTAGCTTTTAACTTTATGTTCTGTTCTGTTTAAGCTCTTCTAGTAGTTTATAATTAGAAAACAAAACTTAACCCTAGAAAAATCAGCGATGGAATCTTGAGTGAATCAATTTGTGAGTAAAGAGTACTTTTAATTTAGGTATTATTCATCTATCTTTGAAGTTAAGTTTTTCGTAGGCAGAATCTTTTTAATCATAGAATATGCTTAGTTTGTTTTGAGAAAGTAAAAGTGTCACTTTTCAATATTCCTCAAGTGTTTATTGGCATGTCCTATATGCTCAACACCCATTCATTCATTCATTCAGCAAATAATTATTGAGCAATAACTATGTTTGAAGCCATGGAACAGGTCCCGGGGGCTTATGCAATGTGAGCAAGTGGATATAAACTCCACTTTCATGCGGTCTGGTAGTCTAGTGGGGTAGGTGGACAATCAAAGAATCCCACTCTAACAGTACAGGTTTTTAATTGCACAAGACAGAAACCAACTCTGGTTACCTCTGGAGGAAGTAGTTTTGGAATATTGCTGTGTACTCACAGATACTGTGGAAACCACAGAGCAATTGAACCTAGTAAATGGAGCATTACTAAGAGGGTGTGGGCCCCTGAGCCCAGACCTGGTCAGGGCATTCCTGTTGCCCTTGCTGGAATCCTGCCACTGAAATCACTGCCACCATAGGACATTAATGCAGCCACTGTGCTGTCTCCACCACGGCCATATGAACTTTAAGCTGCCCTTGCCCCTTTAAGGCACTTGCTCTATATTCATCAACCAGCAGCAGTGTCCAATTGTCTGGGCTTATGTCTTAAGCCCATAGCCTTACTGCTGTGTTGAGATTAGGGATCTGACTTTTTGGTTTTCTGTGCTGGGATGTAGAAAATGCTGGGCAACTAACTGTATTAGTACGTTCTCACGCTGCTGTGAAGAAATACCTGAGACTTGGTAATTTATAACAGAAAAAGGTTTAATTGACTCACAGTTCTGCACTGCTGGGGAGGTCTCAGGTAATTTATAATTATGGCTGAAGGGGAAGCAAACATACCCTCTTCACATGGTGGCAGGAGACAGAAGTGCTGAGGCAAAGGGAGAAAAGCCCCTTACAAAACCATCAGATCTTGTGAGAATCCACTCACTATCACAAGAACAGCAACGAGGATAACCACCCCCATGATTCAATTACTTCCCACCAGGTCTCTCCCACGACACGTGGGGATTATGGGAACTACAATTCAAGAAGAGATTTGGGTCAGGACACAGGCAAACCGTATCAGCAACCAGACAAGCAAACAAATACAATTAGCATCCACCACACACACATACACACACACACAATTATAATGATTGTCAATTGCTTTGAAGGGGCACTGTGATGGGGCACTGGCGTTGGGAAAGAAGTTCAGCTGACTCACAACAAAAGTTCACAATACTCTGGGTGCTTCAGTCTTCTCTAGGGCTTGAGTGGCTGGTGACTCTGTCTCTGGGATGAGGCAGCTTCCTTCAGGGCATTTTTTCCCACACCTCAGTCATTCCCAGGCCTCCTTTCATGTGGCCATATCTGTGTGCCATCTGTAGGCACATTTACAACTACTCTTTCTTAAATACATCTACTTTATGTATCAGCCTATAAATGAAAAGCCAGTATCATTTGCCATAAATAGCAGGTAAAAGTAAGAATAATTTCAATGAAAGGAACTAAAGCTAGGAAGACTTAGCCAGATGCTTTGCCAAAGGTTCTGAGGCTGGAGCGCACTTTCAGCAAGTGTTAGGTATTGAAAACATAATGGTGGCATGCAGCGATGTTATCCTTGACTTTACTTTCTAGTTTTCTAAACTAAAAAAGGATGGAAAAGGGACACATTTTTAAACTTTGTATTTTAGTGCTTTAAAAAATGCGCTCTGGGCACAATTTAAAATGAACTTTCATACCATCAGTAGTATCGTGTTCCATGCTGTAGGAGACAACTATTAGAAAGAATGTGGTAAATATTAGAAAGAGTGTAGGCTTAAAAATGGGCAAGGCTTTTGTTTGAATTTCAGCTCCCTTACTTATTAGCTCTGTGATTTTCAGCACATTATGCAACTTTGCTGAGCCTCAATCTACTCATCTGTAAAAAGGATGCGATAATACTAATTTTCCTGATGTGTTAAATAGATCCGTGTTGCCCAACTCCATTTTGCATACAAATCACTTGGTGGTCTTCTTAAAATGTAGATTCCGATTCCGTAGATCTGGAGTGAGGCCCGAGATTCTGCCTTTTTAGTAACATCCTGGGTGATGCTGATGCTGCCATTTTGTGGATCACACGTTAACTCGCAAGTTTATGATTCTCTGCTGTCGATATGGTAGCCACCAGCTACATGTGGCAATTGAGCCCTTTAAATGTGGCTATGGACCTAAGAATTTTTTTTTTTACTTTTACTTAATTTCAATTTATTTAAAAAAACTGACACTTGGTCAGTTATTAAAAAGCAATTTTTAGTATACTTGGAACAACTTGTGAATCTATCCTTTCAGCTGTTAATTTTATGAAAATTAAATAACCAAACATGTCTTTCCAATGAAAATTTAATGTCTGAATAGAGATGCTGTAAGTGTAAAATAAACACCTTGAGTTTGAAGACTCTGTTAAAAAAAGAATGCAAAAGTATCTTGTTAAATTTCCTATTGATTGCATGTTGAAATTGCAATGTTTTGGATATGATGGGTTAAAATATATTATTAATTTCATCTGTGTCTTTTTACTTTTTTAATGCAGTTACTACAAAATCAAAAATTACTCATGTGGCTCACATTAGATTCCAACTGGACAGTTCAGGCACGGAACAGTAAGTGCAGAGCCTGGCTCTCCTCTCAGGGCCTTCCTCCTGTCTAAATTCGTGGGTGTCCTCTGGCTGGAAAGAGGAAGTGAGGTGGTGGAAAGAGACAAGGTTTCTTCCTTCCCTGCAGGAGGCTGTGGCAAAAAGCCAACATTCACAGCAAGTTCTTCGGTTTACAGACTATTTCTTCTGTGGTGGGTTATTTCCACTGCATTCCAAAGCAGGCTCTGCTTTTTGGAGAGGTAAAAAAGAAACATGTCAGCAGTCCGAAGTGAACTGCTCAAAGCTGGCTCTCATAAGAAGATGCTCACTTTTCAAGAGTTAAGGGTCACAGCAAAAGGCCCTCTCAGCCCCACCTCCTTGGTGACATTAAGGGGAGATAATTAAAACAGAATGGGCTCCTGCAAATGTGTTGCATTATCTCCTGGTTGACTCAGCAATTCCACAGCAGGCTGAAAGTTTAATGAAGAGCAGTAAGAAAGACATCTGCAAATTTGACAATAACCAAGAAGTTTGCAAAAAGAAGTATGCAGAAATGAAAGTTCATTTTCTCATGTCATAAATTATGGTATCCTTGCTTCACCACTCTTTTTTTTTTTTTTTTTACTAACTCACTTAAATATTTACATGTAGAATCAGACCTGGCAGCAAATTCAAACAAATCTGTTAAGGACAGCAAAAGTTGCTTCTGTATCAGAGGCTTTGAGACTCCAGGTCTCAATTAACCTTTCTAAATAGGAACTGACAGCCTCGAATGGAAAATCAGAGTGGGTGAGGGGAGGGAAGACTAAAATGTTTTTGAAGAATGTTTGACTACAAAGTAAACAGTCTGAATAGAAAATAGTAAATCAGATGCTGCCTCCACATTCCATAAAACTGTGTATATACAGTAAAATGTACTGTACAGTTAAAAGACACGGATAAAAGAAATCATAAAACAATTTGAGTTTTGTGATGATCCAAACTTCATGGAATTAGTTGTGTTGGCATAAGACAGTTTTTTTTTTTTTCTGTTAGATCCTGACATGAAGTTTGTACAGATGGCATTGAAGGCGTAACTTTAGAGATATTTATCTTTAAGCTTTCTTTTCCTTTCTGTCATCAAATTGACCCATGAGTACAGATTTACTAGGCATATTATTTATTTCAGGTATATTATTTCATTTTGCTAACCAAAATGTTATCACTATTATTTTGCACAAAATAGCACACTACTTTATTCATTTTCAGGATTTATTTTGCTTTAGATGAAAGCAAAAGGAAAGTTAACTTAGCAAATTTACAGCATAATCAAGATTGTAAGGGGAAAGGTTTAAATGCTAGAAAACAACATGTCAAAAGCACCCATTTATAAGAGAATGTTTCATTGTCAGTTTCCAAAACGCTTAGTATCAAACACAGCTACTCTCTGCATTTAAATGACATTTACATATCTAAAAGCAATACAATCCCTTATCTCCAAGAATCTGGCTAATCAGATAAGGCTTTCTCATTATCTTGTGTTAGAGAGATTTTTACTATATTTTAAACAGCTGTAATTCAATAAATCTGAAAGAGTAGGGAATTCAGCTCTACTGCTTACCTTATGAGTTTGTAGACGATGAAGAAATATCATTCTCTCTCCTGCTTCATCGTACCAGCTGTTTTCGGTCTGAACTGTCACCATTTCTCCCATGTGGCAAAACCTCATCCATCTCTGTTCTTGCCCATGGACTTTGTTAGATATTCTTTATCCCTGGGTCCCCATGCTTGTTGAAGTTAACCCTCCATCATACCCTGTTTGGCATCATTATTGCACTTAGTGTGGTATTATAATTGTTCCTGTATCAGTCTCAGATATCGGGAATTCTTTTTCATCTTGGCTTCCCTTCTGCCTAGCATAGTCCCTGCATAGGGGAGACGTGCAATGGTTTCTGAAACAGAATCCAAAGCATCACTTTGAGTTATTAGTGTAACAAGGCTGCTTGTTACTACAACACTGCCTTGCCATTGTCACTCAGCTTGGGTCTTCCGCACTTGCCCCTTGGGTCTATTGTCATTTGATGCGCTTCCTATTTAGCCTACATCATCTCCCTCTCTGATGAAATGGCTTCTCCATTTATGTCCTTCTCTCCACTTATGGGGGTCTCACAGAAGAATGGCTTGGGCCACTGCTTATTATGTTTCATTTTATAGCCCTTTTGGAAAGGAGGCGGACTTTCCACACAGTTGCTGAGGACGTTAATCACACAGCATTTTCACTCTCACTTCTTTCTTTCTCGGGGACAGCCTCATTGTGAACCAAGATCCTTTGCTCTCTTCCTCTCAGCCAGCCTGGTCAGAGATTGGTGGCCCATGCCTCATACCTTCATATATGCAAACTTTTTAAAAAAGTGTTTCTTGTCCCACCTTGCAATTTAAATTGCAGTGGGCCATTCCTAAATCCATCAGCTGAATGGTATGTATCTGAAAGCCCAGCCGTCTACAGTTCCAATGGTTTGGCTAGACATAAATGATGGTATTCACACACAGAACGCAAGCTTCCAAATATATACAACAAAATTTTAAGTCTGTGTGATATGCTTAATGGTAATTTTCTTTGTCATTATATACTTGCCAACTTAATAGTGAGCATAGATTATTATTATAATCGGAAATAAAAACTAGATATTTATATTTGGGAATGTTTCATAACAAATATAACACAAAATCTTCCATATAAAGTGGTTTACAATTGAATGCTGACAGCAGTGTTACAAAAGAGAATGTGTAAAAAGCTAAGATGTTTTTAAAGTAAAGCTATTAGCTATAATTCCTTTTGGGTCTATTTTAAAATGAATTCAATTAGTCTCATGGTAAGTCTCAAAAGAGCTTTATCTTATTTTATTTTATTTTTGAGACAGAGTCTCACTCTTTTGCCCAGGCTGGAGTACAGTGGCATGGTCTCGACTCACTGCAACCTTTGCCTCTCGGATTCAAGCGCTTCTCCTGCCTCAGCCTCCCGAGTAGCTGGGATTACAGGCACATACCACCATACCCAACTAATTTTTGTATTTTTAGTAGAGGCGGGGTTTCTCCATGTTGATCAGGCTGATTTTGAACTCCTGACCTCAGGTGATCTGCCTGCTTCAGCCTCCCAAAGTGTTGGGATTACAGGTCTGAGCCACTGCACCTGGCCTCAAAAGAGCTTTACATTTTTATACATACTAATAATGACTTAATTAGTATAGATCCAATTGTGAATTACCCATGTTATCTGCTTTTCAACTTATTTGGACTGTTTCCCTTTCCAGAAACCAGAGAGAGGAAGAAAAAAAGCACAAAAACAAAATAATTTGTTCATTTGTTATTTGCATTAAGTAATTTTGGAGAAGACTGAAATTATCTATAAAGGTGAATCTATTATTTGTGGGTTTTCCAGTTCCACAGGCAATTGAGAGCCACTGCGAAGTCCTTTCCTGATAGACCAAACCAAATTTACGACTTCCAGAAATCTCCAGATCCAAGGGTCCAGGGTTGTGTGGCTTTCAATAGACAAGATCTGCCCAGGTTCTTCAGTTTTGAGAAAAGGAAAACCAGTAACACAAAATTCAATACTTTTCACATGGTCTCTTTAAATAAATTTGCTACAAACACTGTGGCAAAACTAAAGCTTATTAAGCTAAAAAGTTTCTTGAAATTGTCAGAAAGTGCTAAAAATCTACTTCTGGAAAGCCATGAGTTACATATGTATTTTGTGGAGGGGAGAGTTGTTGGAAGGTTTGTTTACTCTAAAGAGAATTTATACTAATTTTCATTATTTAAAAATAAAGGTAAAAAATAAAAGTTCTAAATACCTAATATAAAGACAACATTCTACATCTAGATTCAGCCCTAACTTTATTTTTAACTAGGATCTTGGGCAAGTCATAATTTCTCAGAAATCTTAACTCACTCATCTATACCAGGAAAGGCATGATAAGTCTTAACTCATTCATCTATACCAGGAAAAGTATGACTCTCTGGTCCAAAGTGCTGGTTCCTTATGGCTCTAAAATTTTACAAGAGGTTACAGTTTCCACATAAATGCCTATGGGGTCAGGCAGGTAAAATATGAGTGAAGATGACCAGAGTGACGAGAATTTCTCTTTAAAGTAAATCCTTATAAATGTTTCCTTATTTCACACTTGATAGCAAAAAAAAATTTCACTTTCCTCTTAGTTCTACCATTACAGAAACAATAATAAATGGCCACCAATACTGATAAATGACAGTGGCACAGAGACCAGAGGGAGTGCTGGGGACAGTGGCAAACTGGAGGGTAGGAAAAGCACTAGGTTATTGTTATCATATGGGAATGAAGGCCTAATGCTGCCAGATGCCAAAAAATGTGGACGTTTTTGGTGAAATCCAATTTTCAATGTAGGCAAACAATGAAAAACATAAAAGAAAACAAACAAACAAAAAAACAACCTTGTGAGTCATTATCATTTCTGGTCAAGCCAAGCACATCTGTGGATTAGATAGAGCTCACATGCTACCAGTTTATAATACCTGATTTACTTCACCCCCCTCATTGTACTAGGGCCAGCACATATTAAATAATTTGCTGGTAATACTTCATCAAAGTTCTTTTTTTTCTTTGAGACATTCTCTCACTCTGCTGCCCAGGCTGGAGCGCAGTGGCATGATCTTGGCTGACTGCAACCTCTGCCTCGCAGGTTCAAGCGATTCTCCTGCCTCAGCCTCCCGAGTGGCTGGCATTATAGGCGTGTACCATCATGCCTGGCTAATTTTTGTATTTTTAGTAGGGATGGGGTTTCACCATGTTATCCAGGCTGGTCTTGAACTCCTGACTTCAGGTGATCTGCCCGCCTGTGACCAAAGCCATCTAGCCTATATTTATAGATACAGCTTCAAAATCAGGCAATATGCCTTTTTAAAGTTTATTTCTAATATATTGTACTTTTTGGCACAGTTGAAAGTAAACAGCATGTATCACTTGGCAGGAAAATGTCAGATTTTATGATGAATATTTAAAGTATTTATATTTAAGAGTACACATCTTTAAAATTAGATGTTTATATAAAATCACCTTGTGCCTGGGAAAAATGACTAGTTGATTTTTTTGTTGTTGTCTCTAAGAACAATTTCTAAGTCAAATTGGTCAAAAAATATTGGCTCCAGCCATCCAGTTAACCCCTAAAAGATCCCATAGCATACCCAACTGGCCTGTACCATATCCAATTATAGTTACAGTGCACAAACTGACTTATTAAGCCCCTATTCTGAGTCACTTGCTTTTGTATTTTACCTCAGTAAGTCATTATAACTCTACCCCTCTCTTGTAATAAAGAAGTTAAAGTTGCCTGTGACCACACAGCTAGTTAGTATCATCTGGGATTTGAATCCAAAATTGTTCAACAACCAAACTCATGACCATTTCGCTGAATCTGAAATGGTATACCAGAAATGACTTGGTCCAGTCACTCTTAAGTTTTAAAATCCTGGCCACGTGCAGTTTCTCACGCCTGTAATCCTAGCACTTGGTGAGGCCAAGGCGGATGGATCACCTGAGGTCAAGAGTTTGAGACTATCCTGGCCAACATGGTGAAACCCCGTCTCTACTAAAACTACAAAAATTAGGTGGGTGTGGTGGCAGGCGCCTGTAATCCCAGCTACTTGGGAGGCTGAGGGAGGAGAATCGCTTGAACCCGAGAGGCGGAGGTTGCAGTGACCTGAGATCGTGCCATTGTACTCTGCCTCAGGGACAAGAGCAAGACTTCGTCTCAAAAAAAAAAAAAAAAAACAACACTTTAAAATCTTATCAAACCAGTTCTTCGCAGAGATTTTCAGATATATAAAAGCAGCTTGCAAGTCCCTCAGCCCCCAAACTCCATTCCCATCTTCTCTATCTTGCTCAACATCTCCAGTTTCTACAACTATCCTTCAAGAACAGAACATCCTAGTGGGGTGCCCATATGTCCCAGTTTACCAGGGATAGACTTGGTATGCAAGCCTGCCACCCCACTGTAATTAAGAGTTACCTGGGCCGGGTGTAGTGGCTCACACCTGTAATCCTAGCACTTTGGGAGGCTGAAGTGGGCAGATTGTGTGAGCTCAGGAATTCAAGACCAGCCTGGACAACATGGTGGAACATTTTGAAAAATGAGATAAAGACGTTTTCAACCTGGTATAAGTAAACTTCCACCAAGAATTCAGGTTTTTAATAACAGTAAACAAAAACAAAAACAAAAACCAAAACCCAAAAAATTAAGCTTGGCTGGGCATACCAGCACACTTGTAATCCCAGACTTCAGGAGGCTGAGATGAGAGGATTGTTTGAGGCCAGGAGTTTGATAACAGCCTAGGCAACATAGTGAGACTCCCTCTCTACAAAAAGTAAAAAAAAAAAGGTTGGCTGGGTGTGGTGGCATGCCCCTATAGTCCTAGCTACTCAGGAGGCTGAGGCAGGAGGAACACCTGAGCTCAGTTCGAGGCTGCAGTGAGCTAGGACTGTAACCTGTCTAAAAAGAAGAACAAAAACCTAAGTTTAATATACTCACCTATATACTTTCTCTTTTATGCTCATTAACTTCTTGCATTTCATTATTGTGGTTCTCAGTGCTTCCCTCTGTTTTACTCAGTAGTTCCCAAAGTGTGGCTGCATATTAGAATCATTTGGGAATTTTTTAAGTGTCAGTGCTCACTCAGGCCACACCCTAGACTACAATGCTTGAGCTGGGAGCCTGGCACCAGTATGTTTTAAAGTTCTCCCAAGTGACGCCAATGTACAGCAAAGTTTGGGCAGTACTGATCTATCCTATGGTTTATTATGGGAATAAAGATATGACTGGGAACAAAAAGAGCAATTAAACTTGGTAATGGTCTCAAACCATCAGAGCAGCTCTAGTGTTCAGCTAAATGATAAATAATAAAAAACTGTATGACTGGATCACTAGCACCCTCATTTATTTACCACCCAGAGGAAAGCAAGCTGCTGCTTTTTACAAGGGAAAACTGACTAAAAACAGAAAAAAATGGGAATGGATGCAAACACTATTATTCTAATGAGATGAATCTCCAGGGTAACCTTTATAATGCCTGGGTATTTATGACCCAGTCGGGACTTAAGGGTCTTTTTCAACTCTGAAATTTTTTATTTAAGCCAAATTTCTTAGAGGAGGCAGGAACAGTTCTTCACAGGTTTCAGTTGCTCAGTCAATAGGCTTACCTTGTACTGTGCTTTATAATTGTTAAAAGTGCTTTCACATTTTCAAGTTCATCTCAACTTCTAAAGCTGGGCAGAAATTGCAATACTCATACTCCTGTTGAGGAAACTGAGGGCTCAAGATATTAAAAGTTGGTTTAAGAGTTGGAACCATTTAGAACTCAGTTCTGGTGAACTGCTAGGACAAAATACTGCCTCTTCCCACACCTCAGAGATTCACTCTTTGAGCCTTAACACCCTCTCCCAGAGAAGTTATTTTCCTCGGAAAAAAAAAAACGCACTTTCTTTTACACGTCTGTTGTGTTGAGGAAGGAGAGGCAGGGTGGTGCAAGCACTGTGAAGAGATACAAGTACAAAAGGGGCCTCGAGGAATTTACAGGGCCAGGGAGAACACATGAGCACATAATGTACTCATAGCAATGGAAAAAGAGAGGCAAGTGACAACTATGTGAGGTTAGAGTTGTTAAGGAGCAAATGAAGAGCCATTCATAGCTTCTTGGAGGTATTTGCTCGAGTTGGCCATCTCGCTCCTGCTGTGACTGACCTAGATGGCTTTGCTTTCTTTAGGTTATGTTACCTTGGTACCTAAACCTGAGCCACCTTCAACTTCATACCTGTTCTCAGCTTTAGTGTATCTGTCTTGTTGGTGACCAAAATGTATACTCATGTCCTGGTTTTCCTCACTGATGCTCAAACTAGCCTTTGTCTCTCATTCTTTTCAGGAACATTCCTCATTGCATTTATTCCAAACCTTCATATGTCCCTCAAGGCCAGGATTCTGGACTCTAGAACGAACCTTTTCCTTTCTGTCAACCAAACCTATCGTTTTCCCACATTTGAGGAGGCATCTGCCTTGTCATTTTGTTTCTGACTAGGTCCCAAAGAGCAGGATTTTACATCTATCTATATTAAACTATTGTTTTAGTCATCTCATCACTTATCAGTTTGACTCCTGATTTTGTCATCTAGTTTATTCTCAACCCTTCCCAGCTTAATGCTGCCCAAGACAGTGACGAGCTTTCCTTCTGCTTCCTTATTGAAACAACTGTTCAGATTGAACATCTGAAAGACATGAACAAGACAGATCTGCAAACAATGCTTTGAAACTACCACCAGACTTATAGTTAATCTAATCATTCTGCCAATTAAGGGGTCACCTAATTAAATGTTCTTTCATTCTACACATAAGTAGCTAACAAATCCAAAAGTAGATGATGCCTTGAAATGCCATCAACTAGGTTTCCTGTTTTGCTACAAATATTTCCTCTATGCTTTCAAGTACTTTCTTTTCTGTTCTCTTTAATTTTGCTGTTACTATCCTAGTCTATTCCCTCTGTACCCCAGGCCTGTACAACTCAATGTTTTAACTGTTCTATTTACATCCCTACCCTCAGTCTCATCAATCACCAATCCATCCGACACACCCAAAACCTTCCCAAATCACCACTTTGCCCACCTCCGCTCCAGGAAAATGTTTTAAGATACCTTTTCTTAACAAAGATATCTTTTAAGATTATAAACATCAGCACCTAATTTTTACAGACCAAAGGGAACCATTTATAAAGCAAACAATATTAATATAAAATGGTATCAAGACAGTAGTTTAAAAATGGCTACAACTTTCTTATTTTAAAAACGGATCATTTAAAATCCCATGTGCAACAGGGCTCAATATTACAGCATTAAGAATTTTCATTGGCCGGGTGTGATGGCTCATGCCTGTAATCCCAGCATTTTGGGAGGCCGAGGTGGGCGGAGAGGTCAGGAGATAGAGACCATCCTGGCCAACACGGTGAAACCCTGTCTCTACTAAAATACAAAAAATTAGCCGGGCATGGTAGTGCACACCTGTAGTCCCAGCTACTTGGGAAACTGAGGTAGGGGAATTGCTTGAACCCAGGAGGAGGAGATTGCAGTGAGCTATTATGCCACTGCACTCTAGCCTGGCGGCGGAGTGAGACTCCATCTCAAAAAAAAAAAAAAAAGACAAAATAATTCTTCACAAAATAAAAAGTTAATTGAAAGTAAAACACCCTATTCTTTAGTCTCACAAGTTCCAAAACCAAAAATGCAGAGATGCAGAGTGTCTCACTAATGTTATATTTATTTTCATTCCAAACTAGGAAACAAAGCAACAGGTTAAATTATTGGGATATCTTGGGCTATCTCTAAGACTTTGTATAAACATACCCATCTTAAAAGCACTAAATAATGAAATTCTCTATTCAAAATGTGCTATTAAAAGCACCATTCTACCGAGTTTATCTTTGGCTCTTTGGCTAGAGGAGGTCTGATCATGAGGAAAGCTTGGATTATGCATCTTAATAGATGATTTTGCCTCAATCTTTTGAGCTATTCTCCAGGAAGGCTGTGAAGATTCTTAAGATCCTCTCAGAAGCATTTGATACCAGAAAAGTGCAATAATGGAAATGCTTAAGAGTTAAGCAGAAAATTTTAACTGTTCAAAAATTTGGGCCCTGATTCAGGTTAACAAGATGCTAGTCCTGCAGTAAAGACCAGTGGCTACTGGTTTGGCCTCTTGAAATGGTCTGCCTCAAGTGTGAATCCCAGGTCTACTACCTAGCCATGTGACCTACAGCAAGTTACCTGAACTCTTTAAGCCTATTTCCCTGCTGCAAAATGGCAGAATGTTTACCAGGTTGCTTACATAATCCATGTAAAGTCCTTAGTATATACCAAGTACTCCATAAATACTAATTTACGTTGTGACATGTCCCTTTCAATAATAGCTAACAAAAGTATCAGTGCTTATAACTAATGATCTGAAAATGTATTTGGAAAAAATGAATCCTTAATCCTAGGGATTCCCTGCACTGAACCCAAACCCAGACTATGTTTTACTGATCTGGGAACTTGTTTTCCTAGGATGCAGTGTGGTTAAGCAAGTTGTGCCAGAGACTGATTCTGCATAAGCACACACGCACATTTTCTTAACTTTGATTCCCTACTTTGGAACAATTATTATGCTGTTAAACAAGGATACCTTAAACTAACAGAATACAGATTTAACATGCTATTGAAATACTTTAGTAGGAAAAATGTTATCAACAGTTCTTAGATGTAAAGCATAAAAGCAAACTCAATGACGAGTTTAAGGAGTAAAGCTATCAATTGGTTGAAAAAGAAACTATCTGCATAAAGCTAATTTCCTTTTTTTCTTTGAGACAGGGTCTCACTCTTGTCCAGGCTAGAGTGCAGTGGTGTGATCACAGCTCACTGCAGCCTCAAACTCTTGGGTTCCAGAGATCCTCTCACCTCAGCCACTCTGGTAGCTACGACTACCTGCAGGTACCACCACTAGATAATTTTTTATTTTTATTTTTGTTGGGAGGGGGATCTAGCTTTGTTGCTCAGGATGGTCTCAAATGATTGTCCAGCCTTGGCCTCCCAAAGTGCTAGGATTACAGGCATGAGCCACAGTGCCTGGTCTGGTTATTTCTTTTGTGACACATACTGATGAGAAAAGTACAGAAACACAACTACCAATTTTCTGACCACATGAAACAGTCTTTATGGTATAAAAACACTTATTCTAAAAGAAAGATTATTTTTCAGATTTTTAGTGAGGTGGTATAATTATGCTATTAAGAGTATCTTTTATTTTGGTCTACAAATGAATGTTAACAGACTAATTAAAAAAGATAAAAGTTGATGGGGGTTTGAGTATAAGAGTCTTAAAGTACCACAGGTTAAAGAAAGAAGGCAGCTGCAGTAAGACACAATCTTGAAGGCATGGGGAAGGAACAATGTCAACATGCAAAGGCTTAAACTCCCCTTTCTTTCTCAGCTAAATTTTACAAAGAGAACCTAATTCAAAATTCAAGTCTAATACATTATATAAACCCAATTTGACAAAATGGAAAATATCTTTCGTGTCACAAATATGGTACTTAAGTATACTCGATAATTTACTAATGATTTATACTAACTGAAAAATATGGTATTCATCATCATTTAAAGTTTACTCAGTATTTCAACAACGTTGCTAGTTTATATTAATAATTTATTATAAAAAACAACTCATGGTAATTTTATTAATTTCTCCCATAGAGTTCAGATAACTGGTATTGACAAGTATGGAAAATGAGATAAAAATAAGCTCTTAATAGCTAATGTGAAAAACTAATCTGTACTAAAACCAGCAGATTACATTCCCACAGACTGCAGAAATGATCTATTGTGCTATAAGGGTTGAAGACAGTGGGTAGGAGAGTAGGGACAATGTAGCCACTCTCATTTTAGAGGGACAATGTAGCCACTCTCGTATTAGAAGAGTGATTCACTGTAACACAACCATAACATTTCAAGTACATTATAGAATTTTCAATTAGATTTCTAAAATTTAAAGTAGAAAAAATTCCAAAATATTTTCCAATCAATATCCAAAAAGTTCAGTCCCCATTCAGAAACAGATAAACAGTATATTTATTAAATGAGTTAAGACAAATAAACTTTACAAATAGACAAATAATAAAAGGCTCAGTGGCTAAAATAGATGGTAAGCATCATTGAAAGAAATCAACACCATCACGGTATCTCAGTTGGCTTACACGTGTAAAAAGAAATTTTCAAAGAGCAATTTCACAGAAATGAAGCCAGTTTTTTTCTTATAAACAAATCACCAATTCTTGGTTCAAAACTGACATCTGTTATGAAAATTACCATATCACATATTTGTAAGATGACAAGGAGTAACTCATCTTCAAAGTGCAAGTAAGTCTATTTACAACCACAAAAAAGGCAATGATGAGGAGAAAAGGATTTTTAAAAAATATACAAAGATTAAAAACATTTGGGATGCAAAATTAAACAATTTTTTGGTTAGAGGATAAAAGAGAAAAAGTGATTGAATTACAGATTTCAACTATACATACTTTATAATGGGATCCAAGATCTTTAACAGCTTGCTTGCATTTTTTTCTACTTACATAATGCTCTGGAAATTTCTGGTAGAAATTACAGTGTCTCAAAGAGAGAAATACACACTAAGCATGTCTTGCTACTACTTCATGGATGTCATAAGACCCGTTTATGGATTAGAGTTGGTGTAGAAAGCCATTGCCTTGAGTTGAAAAATGAATACTGTAAAAGCTCAATACAAATCCTCCAAAGCACATGCACTTCTAAATCTTTTGGTAATTACATTCATATTTAAGCATAACCAAAATAAAAAAGAAAACTGAAAACATTTCCCTTTTCTCTATTCCCTATGCCTTGTAGGCTCTCCAGTTGATAGGGTCAATTTTTAGAGTTGAAAGGGTTCTTCGAGATAGTCCACCACCCTTATTTAGGGTAAATGATTTTCCCAAGATCATGCAGCACATTAATGGCAAAACCAAGACTAGAAACCAGGTCTTGACTCCTAGTCTAATATGCTTTCCAGCATATCATGCTACCTCTTTTTTACAGTATGATTCATTATAAATATCTGATGAATAAATGTACAATTACAAATGCTGACAGAGCCAATGTGTTTCTAAGACTTGCAGAGGATTACTGCAAAGATTTGATGGTGAGAAAAAGATTTCCCCCACCCACCAAAAATATCAAGCACCATCAACTAAATGTTTCTTTGCTGGGTCAGCACTCTCAGTTATAGTAGTAGTCCTCGTAAACTTTATGTCAGCCTGAGGATTGTGTATCTGGTGAAATCTGGGCCCTAACACATGCCAGTTTCTAAAGGGTAAAGACAGAGGCAAAAAAGGGAAGAAGGTAGACAAAGGAAAGAAAAAGAGAGCTAAAGAATCCAATTGGCTTAGAGGTGGGCATTCTAGCATATGGTTAATTATTGCATCTAAATATATCATTTTAGAACCTTTTCATGTAATCTCATTTTATCTAATCTGTTATTTGGCCACTTAAGAATTAAAATAAATGTATCAAAGACAATGGTGGTCATTATTATGTTTTTTACCTGTGAGACTATTTTAGACAAACCAAATTCAATGAAGAGTATGTCAAATGGCAAAATTGTGTTAATTTTCTTAATCTGATTCTATTAGATTACCAGCAAGGAATTAAAGCGGTACTTCATGGGGCTGTTACCATCTTGAAATTTATTCCAATTGTGGTCAAAGAGAATAGAATGATGCACTGTATATGTAGAATTGAGAAAAGAAGCTGAAATGTCTTTTAAAAAAACATTGCCATGAATTTATTTAATAAAAGGGCATATTTATTTATGTTTACAAACAAGTTTCAAAAACAAAAGGAAAACATGTATGCTTCTACTTATTAACCTTTTTCAAAATGCCAACAGCCCTCATGCTGTGTGAAGGTCTCTAAAGATTAGAAAAATCAATACAGTTCACTCACAGTTCACCAAGACATCACTGAACTAACATGTTTAGACAAAAACAAAAAGGACTAAGGTTCTCTTGTAGTTTGATAGTTTGATTTAATTTGATTTGCCTGAAATAACAAAAGCATTTCAAGCATCTTTCATTATGTAGTTGATGTCCTGCATTAAACAATCTACTAAATTCTGAACAAAAGGTTATTAGCAAGTTTTCAAAAATTTTAAAAATTAAACAGTTGCTTCAAAACCATTAAGTAGTAAATGTATTTAAGAAACTAATTAGGACAGATGTCATAACTTCATTTAGAACACCACTGCTCATGTTTTTTTGTTTTGTTTTGTTTTTTCATTTTTTTTAAACAAAGCATTAGTGTTATCTATTTGGCTATTAGTATTAGCAATTTATCTACAATATTTAACAAGGTAAATTGTAGGCAAAAATTTAGTACAGTTTCAATAGAAACACCCCTTTTTTTTTTCCTGAAAATACAGCAGTATTTGAAGGACTAATTTTTCTCTGCATCAGTTATAAGGAAGCTTCCCATCTATGAACAGGAACAAAAAAAGTATCTACAAACCTTGTAAACAGATCTGTATCATTTATAAACATAAATAATCCAAATTATTAACAGCCAACAGCAGAAATTAAAGTATCAATTCAACGATCCAGGGCTCTTTGTCTTGCCCAGTTTTACTCCTCCCTCTCTCCCATCCAGGACTGAGATAAACTAAAGCTCTGCTAATACACTGTTCAGGACCATGCTTGGGTTCTACTGATGATCCACGGGTCACTTACGCTGAGTTACTGTTTATCTGTCAGTTCATTTCTCCCACCCCCCAAAAAGCACCCTCAGTCTGGCAGAAAGCTTTGCTTTTTTTTTTTTAAAAAAATAAATCTACATTCGTACAAGTGTGTCTTCTGTTGAAGTCCAAAGACAAGAATACTAGCTTGTCCATCATAATATGTGAAAAGACCCAGTTTCGATTTGTTTCTTTACAATGCAGCTAGTGTGTTAACATTCAGCTTACAATCAGAGTGATGTTTCCAAACTATGTAGTGGGCTTCCTGGGGATGAAGAGGTAGCAGACTTGTTCATTTCTATTGTAAGGTGAATTCCACTGTCAACAGCATTGTTATTTTTGTTGGGAGAGGGTGGAGGACTGGAGTTACGTTTTGTAGGAGCATCATCTTCAGCATCAGTGTCATCAATAAGGGGGATATGAGGCTCTGAATCTTCTATCCTAAACTCAGGATGTGTCATAAAGTTGTGAATCGAACTTCTTGATTCCGGTTTTTCTAACCCTTCATATAAAGAACTACGAAATGCATTCACCACTCGAATCTGTAAATATCAGAAAACACAGAAAGATGTCAGTACACTATTAACAACTTGAAAATGGTTCATTTATGAGTCTGAATCCACAAACAGCTAGGTATGAGTGAATCATATTTGCATGTAATGCAGTGGAACTTGCAATACACTGTAAAAAAATGAATATTTTAGTAAGACACTACAGAACAACAAAACCACATACTCTAAGAATTAAGAGGTAAATAATTCAAGTAATATTAAGAAAATCTCATTGTCATTGGCTAAAAATTTAATAGCCATTTTATAGGATTTTTTCCCTAAAAGAACAAAAATCAAACAGAAAACAAAACAAAAACTTAACCATACACAAGCTTAGCTGATTTTTTTAAAATTAAAAATAATGCATTTTGAAAACAACTCAAATAAGTTAAACAAATCAAGCACAAAGGGTTACTATTTATCATGCTAGGAATTAGGGTGTCACCGACCATGAAAAAGCCAAGCAAATATAAGCTGAATGCCACAATGAACTCACATCTACCCCACTACTCCCTTAATTAAAAAGAAAAATAAGAACAAAACCCAAATAAATGTCTATAAAATGCCATTAAACAGCTATAAATATTTGAGTATATGCCATTTGTCTATCATTTGTCTATAAAGTGTTAGTGTTTTTCTCTGTAACAGATTAAAACAAATCAATTACTACAGTTATCTGGAAAGAATAGATCAAAAACAAAAACAAATCCTCTGGGATTCTTCTGTGAAAAATTTCCCAAGAAGACACAAAGTGTTAAAAGGTTTCTAGTATTTTCACCCCTAAATAGATAGCTCAACAATTCATCTTCCTTCTCAGTCTGCTGTATAAATGAAAAAGGTTAATGGGCAATGAAACTTAAAAACATCAGTGCACACACTGACATTCAGTGCTATTAATTCAAGCGTCATTCAGATTTAGAAAAAAAAAAAGGACAAAATCCAAGTAGTTGAGCATTTACCACATATCAATTCAAATACAGTGTTTGCTTTTGCTTTGATTCTAATAAATCCTGTTTCGTAATAAAGACATCATTTACTCATTGTTAAGAGAAGTAACACTGACATTCTAGAAAAAAGATGCAGTCACCAAATTCATCTCATAAGATAGCAATAATGAATAAATCAATACATTTCTTCAAATGAACATGTGAATGCATTTAAAAAATGTGATGTAGAGTTTAGGGCCATGAACCCACATCTCGCCTTCAAGTTGTCTTTCCTTATTTACCAAGCCCTATGTGTAAGCTGCGTTAGTCCATATTCACTTAGCCCTTTATATAGAGAGTACAGCATAGTCAACTGAGAAATACAAAAGCAAAATGTCTGGGTGTAAATTCCAGCTCTGCCACTTACTACCTGAGGAACCTCGGTCAAAACAGGTTTCTTCAACTATAAAATGGGAAATAGCAATGGTACTTGCCTTACGGGGTTGTTGTGGGAGATTAAATTCGTTAGCACACTACAAACTAAAAACAGTGTTAGGTCACAAGTATCGAGGCCAGGGCTTCTCGAACTTTAATGTGCATATAAATTAGTTGGGAATCTTGTTAAAATGCAGATTCTGATTCAGCAGGGGCCTGAGGTCCTGCATTTCTAACAACCTCCAAGGTGATGCTGAAGCTGCTGGCCCATGATCCACACTTGGAGCAGCAAGCCATCTACTCTATAAAGTCTTGCAACTTTACCATCTTTCATAATTCTATTCTATTCGATTGCTTGTACTTTAGTTCCTTAATTTGATAGATGAATAGCAGCAAATATTTTTCAATTTCTTTTATTGCTCTTGTTCCCCTTCCCCTTTACTAAGATGTAAAGTGTTCTACATATGGAATGTAAACAATGCTTGCTAAATATAACGTTATAGTAATTCATTCACTGTTTTATTGTGAAGTCTTAAAATTCACATTTTATACATGTGAACATTCAGCAAGTATCCTGACTGTCCTAATAACAAACTGTAGAGCTTAAAATGCAAAAAGATAACTTCTTAAAAAAATCTGTTGGTATCAGCAGCCTGTAGGCACGGAGAAGAATACAAACCAGAGAATCAGCTAGCAAACTTGACGGGTGATGAGAACTGTTCAAGACAACCCTGAAGATGTTGCTTGTTTGATAAAGCTGCTGGTGCTGCAGATACTGAAGATAGAACAACAGTTAAGCTTTCTGTGTATGTGTGTGTTTTCTGTCTTTCTTTGTAATCAGTCTGGGTATAAAAGTGAGCAGTGAAGAATTGGGGGAAATAAATCTACTTTTTAAACATGTTAAATTTGGAAAATATGTAGAGCTCAGAAGAAAGGTATAAACTTAAGTTAGAGATTTGAGTTAGTGAAGCTCTAAGAGGGGCAGAGTGTAAAGGTGAGGGCAACAAGTGTATGTGCACACACAATTACACACATACACCAGTGGCAGGCAAAATCAGATTAAATTCCTTCTTAGCAAAACTTCCAATTCTGCGAAGATTTTTCCTATCTGAAAGAATTTACTGAAACAATATTAGAGATTTTTTTTTCTAACCACTTCATAAATAATAAAACTGAGCAACAGAGAGGATGGGTGGCTGACTTGTTAAGGAACTCCTAATTAGTGCTAAAGAGTCTTAAAACCTAGGTTTCTGGGCTCCCAATTCCAGGTTCCTTGGAAGTCAAGAGAAGACAAAAACATGCAAACATTTACTTTATCACCAACTTCACTTGAATAAAACATTCCATAAGATTAAGATTAATGCTTCCTTTGTCTGACACATCTATTTAAGCCACATGACTAGTTAGTTTCAGCACGTTACTAGGCCAGCTCAGCAATGCTCAAAAGCAATTCAATTTTCAAAGAACAGTTCTTGAGATACATACAATAAAGCTCAGATTAACCAGGAATCATCAAACCAGACTTGTTTTACTTTCTACTTATAAAGAACATAAGAAAGCACTCTTGATCCAAGGCATGGCACTGAGCTGGATTACACCTGCTCTGATCTTTATTACTTTCTGTATGTAAAATTCTCACAGTACAATAACTGTGAGGAAAATAATTTTGTGCACAATACTTTAGGTAGGAAGGAAACTATATTAATACCATAAATAATTCGATTTAAGCAGAAATATAAGTAAACTTAAATACAGGCTTTTGTAAATCCAAGCCTATTTATTTTATCCAGTTTTAAAATTCAATTCCTATTTATTATCTATTTAAACCTACTCTGTGGAGCATACTTACACCCCTCGAAATTATCAGAATTAAGAAAAATTCAGTAATTCTTATGTCAAAAATATTCTGTAAAAGTAAATTATTCAACGGAGAAAAAAACTCCCAAAAATACTGCATAAGCATATATGGTAAACAAAAAAACTGAAGTGATTATCATAATCATGAAGTAATTTTAAGAAACTGAAAATGATTATCAAAGTAAACAATATATGAAATAATAACAAATCAAGATCATGTACCTACAAAACCAATTTTTGTAAATACCATCCTAACTTTTGATAGCAGAAAATAACATTGTTTACTGCCCAAAATATTGTACAGAAGAGAGAGCTCTAAAATACTAATCATAAGCCAATAAATCTTACCTTCTACAACAAATTGCCCACTTCTGAAATTTGTTTTCACTAGTACTTTTCTATGTGCACTAACTGCAATGGCACAGTAAAAGATACTCTGCAACTAGAAACAAAATTCTAGATTTTGTTTTCCAAAGTTGGATACTTGCATATTAAACTATCTCAAAAGGAGACCCACCTGTGTAATGTCTTTATCTATCTGGAACAGGGGTTGGTAAACTTTTTCTGTGAAGTGCCAGACAGTAAAATATTTTAGGTTTTGTGAGTCATACAGTCTGTCACAATTATACAACTCTGCCCTTATAGTGAAAAATCTGCCACAGGTAATACTTAAATGAATGGGCAATGTTGCATTCCAATAACAACTTATTTCCAAAAGTAGGCACCAGGCTAGATTTGGCCCATAAGCTGTAGTTTCCTCCTCCTTCATCTAGAAAACCAGATTTTCTCTCAATTTCTCATTTCCAGAAATGTGTAGTTATTTATTCAGGAAAAAAAAAAAGTCTACTAATGGTAAAAACTGGTGTTAGAATGATATACTTTATAAATAGAAAAAAACTACAGAATGTTTTCTCTAGAGACCTGTAAGATTGAAGATCTGACTAATAATGAAGGGGAAAAGGTCTCTTCAGAGATGTTTGAGTCTAGCATTTGACAAAGTTGAAATCGATTCTTTCTTCTATTTTAGCTAAGCAAGGTCACCCAATAAAGGTTAAAGAAATGTGACACCCACAGGTAGTTTTAAAACTATTCCATATTAGGGCAGAAACACAGTGATAAAATGAAACCTTTCATTAAATATATTAACATAATTCTATATATTGGCTGATGTTCTGTACCACCTAACACAATGCTCCACCAACAAGGTTGAAAGACGTTTATGGTAACAGCAACATAATTACTGCAACTCTTGGTGTATAATGACAACTGTATTAACAAGATCTGATTTAGTCCCTGGATAACTCCAAGAACATAGGACATAGAATGAAGAAGTAACCATCTCAAACCTTGATAAAGCAACAACTACAAACTTTCCTTTGCTACTCTCTTAAGTACACCTTTACTTCCCTGAAGTATCTGCTCCCCTAGCCACATGGGCTCAGAAACTCAAGAGGTTTCATATGAACAAT
Organism: Macaca nemestrina; assembly: GCF_043159975.1. NCBI lineage: Eukaryota > Metazoa > Chordata > Mammalia > Primates > Cercopithecidae > Macaca > Macaca nemestrina. The sequence goes on along the minus strand of NC_092134.1, from coordinate 43,635,197 downwards.
GCATCAGAAAAAAAGAGCCTGGGGTGGATGTGCAGAGGTGTGTGTGTATATGTGTCTGCCTGTCTGTCTTAAGACAGTTTATGATTGCTTTGATATTTAACATAAAGCTTGGAACACATTCAGACTAAGAAATATAAGTATAGTATACCTAAAGTCATCTGATATCCCTCCAAATGAAAAAAACAATTACTTAAAATATTGGTAAATAAAAATGAATAGGATACGCATCACCCATGAGATAAACTTGCCAAAAAAGTGTAATATGAAGCTAACCAGTAGGACTCAATCAGACAAATCTGGAATGTAGAACCCTTCATAAGACAATTCACCTGGATTTTTCAAAAGTCAAAGTCATAAAAAATAAAGGTAAGGAATGAATCCAAGTTGGGGACCAGACTCATAACACACATACTGTCAATAATTATTTTGGATTAAAAAAGTTATAAAGGAAATTTTGGAGGCAACCAGAGAAATCTGAATACTAACTGTCTGTTAGATAATATGGTATCAATGTTAAATTTCTTGGATAATAAAGTATGATTATATATGGGAATTCTTAGGTACATGCTGAAGTATTTAGGGATAAAATGCCGTGGTATCTGCCATTTTCAAATGGCTCAGAAAAAGAGTTATATTAATATACAGATAAAATAGTGTGATAAAATATTAAGTGGTAAATCCAGGTGAAAGATTTTCATGTATTTATTTTTCAACATGTCTGTAGGTTTGAATTTTTCAAATTTAAAATTTTGAGGGAAGGGGGTCTATCAGGATAAAGTCTGAGTTTGGCTCCTTCTTGTGGGGTATAAACAGATGCTTACTTCCATTTCAGCTTTCCTTAGTTTATTACTCTTTCAGTACCAGACTATTATCAATCCCTTAGTTTATTCCTCTTTTAGTACGAGATTATAATCACTGAGGCCTCATTTGGTAAATTCTATCAAGGGTCATCTTGGGAGTCACTTCCTTCAGGCAATTTTTCTTGACTTTCCAGGGTAGACTAAGGACCCTGTTATGACAGGTTGTGTTTTACTACCATGTAGAAATTTCTAACTATTTGTTTTTGTCCTCTACTAGACTGCAGGTTCTAGAGGTTCCAGCATAGTTCTGACATATGGTAGGCCTTCCATAAAGGCTTGTAGAACATTTACCATCTAGGGCTAGGTGGTAAGGAGCTCTAGAGAGAGGGGCATAGTTTGAAATCCATAGATACAGGGAGGAAGAGGCATTTTTACTGTACCAGGTGTAAGGCCAGGCAATTTATGGTTACCATTTTATTCAGGTAGGTAATTTTTAAAAGAAAGAGTTTTAGCTGTCCCTGTATGTAAATTTAATATCTTAATGTTAGAGGGTCACTTGAAACACTTGTGTGCACTTTGCTTTACACCATGCGGCCTCTGCTTATTAGCCATAGACAAGTTATTTAAACTGTAAGGCAGTTTTCATACCTGTAAAACAGGGACAGTTCTTACTGTGCCTGTTTCACCACATTTTTAAAAATATCAAATAAAAATATACTTAAGTAAATAGGGAACAAACAGGCATTAAGTAGAAAGTCTGCACTGTTTTCTCCCTTATTTCATCCTCTCTGCAGCTTCTCAAGGTTCCTCTAGTCCTTTGCTGGCTGGAGACCAAAGGGAGAAGATAGGTCTCTGTCTACTTCAAGGCTAACCTTAGGTATCGCTGTAAATTTTTGGGATGAGGTTGGGTTTACATCTTTAATGCCTCCATATTCGAGAATGCACCATGAATTCTCAGTAATATTTATAGCTTATAAGGCCTTTACAAAGTTTGCTATTTACTAAAAACCTAAAAGAAAATGTTAGTCAATTATTGAAAATTACAACATTTGTTGGTTCAACAATTAATCAATAGTATACTTTCCTACTTCTACTGAAACTTAACAGAACATTTCTTATCTATGATGCAATTTTTAACTAAATTGACTATACAAATGGAAAAAAAACACCCTAAACCATAAATACCACAGGAAGTTTTAAAATTTACAGTGATTTCCCCCGAAACCACCCCACAGCCAAACAACAATAACAACAACAACAAATCAAAGACAAAGTTCAGGTTAAGAAGGCAAGCAACTGGCTATACAGACTGAAAACTTGTCTTCAGGCTACTAACTTACTTTCCAAATTGGACAAAAGTCAAAATGCTAAGTTTATTCTTAGCTTTGAAAATGCAATTTCCTGGTTCTGTTAGATGAGTTTCAAATCACATGCTTTTAGGAACCATGCAGTATAAACATGTTTAAAGGCATATACTCAAAAATTTATAGTAGTTTCACAAGTTCTAAGCTACAATTTTATTCCCCATATTAACTATCAGTTAGCACAGAGACAAGCTCACAGATTGCATCTAATCTTTGGTTGCAATTGTTCCACCTGTTGTCTAGCCCTCTAAGAAATAAAACAACAATGACAACACTTTGAGGTCTCAATCCACTTTACGAAAAGAAAGCTTTATGAAAAAGCCTGAACAATGAATTCAAACATTAAGGAGAAAATGAGAAACGTTAGGTGTGTGAAGTAGGAAATGTTAATTTCATGCACTTAGGAACACACACTCACACCCCACAGTAGTAGAAGCAGTAGAAGAGGAAAACACTACATGTGTAGGGGTAGAAATATTTGTTACATCATGATGCTGGCTGGCGATGGAGGGTTGCCGCCTTAGAGCCCCCTGAATGGAACTTCCACTCTGGAAAGCATTCACTACATCCATCTGCAAGGAATCAGAGATTGTGACAGCTTGCTCAGCAAGAGAGAGAGAGAACAAGAGAAAGGACCATTCCATCTATCAACATATAAAAAGAAAAAGGCACTTTTAACAAAGCTTATAGGCAAGAATAGCATTTTGAGATGAAGTGGGGGGTGGGGGAGCTAGGAAAAAAGGAGCTTAGGGGCATATAGACACATTCTTTCATAATCAGTTAAAAGTCTCACTCATTCCAGGCACCAGGATTACTTTTCAAGAGAATACAATTTGTGGGTTGGGAAGGCTAGAGAGGAAGTTTAAGAAGTACACTCGAATCTCCTCCCCAGGTCAAAAAGCCCTGGCTCCCATCATCTCTCCTACCTCTCTACCAGGCCCATACCTGTGTTTGGATTCTGTTCAGACCTCTAAACCACAAGATTTGGCCACGCCGCAACTCCCTTTCAGCGTGATCAATCTCTTCAACATCCTCCGCTAATTCCTCCTCAGGTATTTCTTCCTTTTGTGTTCCATGACCAGCTTCTTTGAGGAATTTTAAACGGCTAGTTGGAATTGTTGAAATAAGCTACAACACAGGGGAATGAACTTAGAAATAAATCATATCAAGTAAAGGTAAGCTGATCAACTGTAATACTAAAGGTACTAAAAATAGTCAGAGTATTCGACTATCTTTACCAACGAAGTAATGGGATCCTGTTGATTAGTCTTTCTCTCCCAGAGCAAAACACATTCTTCTCTTAGCTACACAAAAGATTTGAGTTTGAAGGGTAAAAAGTTTTCCTAAATGGAAATTAACCTGATTACATTTTTCACATTTTCATCAGGACATTCAAGACAGTACATTTTAAAACCATGGTCTGATATATGTATTTACTTAAAGTTCTATTTATTTTGAATACAATGAAAATGGCAGCTGGTCTTACTAGATGCAAAACATGTTTACATTTCATTAATGCTGTCAGAGTTCAATGAGAAAAAATGTACAAAAATTTTAAAAAATCATCAAGGTTACACTGAAAATAGTTTTGTTGATTAAGTATTTTTTAAAAACGCAACAGTTTAAAATTAGATTAGTATTGATTGATGATACCAAACAAAAACAGATGCCCCAGAAAACACAAAGGATACAAGAAACACCAATACACATGTATTAGCTTATGTGTTAACATCCATTCTTTAAGGCAGCAGTTGAGTTTGTCAGGGAGAAACAAGCATGTAGTCAGCTATAGAATTCTGCTTGGAGAACTTCTAGTACACCCACTTCATTTCACCAAGGTGAAATAGGCTTCAAGGCACATAAAGTGACTTGTTCATGGAGTGACTAGGAACCTAGGTCTCCTGACCACCAAAGGCAGTGCTTGTTCTACCATGGTACACTTAGTATGGGTCCTACTTAAAAGATGATCTCTATTAATGAGGTATTCAAAATGGATAAGAAACCTCCGAACCTAGAAACATAATTAAGAAAAAGAAGAGATAAAAAGATGTAAAGATTGAGCTAAATTTATGGAAACCCTGAAAGTCTGGCTTCACTGATTTGCAGAATGACAATAAATTAGCTTATGCAAATTATATGCCATAAAATATATTAACCTTCATTTATGAAAACGTTAGTATAGATTTTCTATAACTTAGTTTTATAGTAATGGGCTTAAAATGCATAAATCATTATCACTTACATTTAAAAAATAATGACATGCATTTGCAAGTAAGCTGCCTATAGTAAATATGAGGTATATCTCTTATTTCAGGCACTTTATTTTATACATACACTGTTAAAGCTATTCAATTCAAATCTAAAACATCATTTTGTGACCCCTTTTTCCAGGTAACATTATTTTTATAAAAACACTCTCTAAGGTCAGTTTTTCTTATGCTGCATATTAGATTAAATTACAGAACAAAATGACGAAGTACGTATACGTATTCCTTACTTTTTTTTTGAGACGAAGTCTCGCTCTTCTCCCCTAGGCTGGAGTGCAATGGCGCGATCTCAGCTCACTGCAACCTCCGCCTCCTGGGTTCAAGCGATTCTCCTGCCTCAGCCTCCCGAGTAGCTGGGATTACAGGCACCTGCCACCATGCCCGGCTAATTTTTGTATTTTTAGTAGAGATGGGGTTTCACCATGCTGGCCAGGCTGTTACCGAACTCCTTACCTCAGGTGATCCGCCCACCTCGGCCTCCCAAAGTGCTGGGATTACAGGCGTGAGCCACCGCGCCCGGCCATGTATTTTCTACATTTTTGTTAAAAATTTTTTTCTGAAAATGTAAAAATAGGTTATAGAGTAAAAGATACAGATATTAGCATCCTAACCAGTTATAAATACATCATTTTTAACAACTGCTACAAAACTTTTCTAAAAAACAAGTAAAAAAAAACCACATAAAAAGTTAGGATAGTATTTTATAGTACAGGCATAATCATAATGAACAAGTGACATACTGGAACTATATACAACATTAAAAAAAATTATCTTTGAATTCCCTCTCTTTACTCACCATGTTAACGATTTAGAATCAAGTAATGAAACTGTTAAAGAAAATACACACTAAAAATTTTTTAAAAAAAAAAAATCACTTTAGGTTTAAGCAAAAACTAATGAGACTTTTACCTGGCCCCAGAGTAACGTTCCCATTCCTAGGAATATTGACCATAGCCACTGTTCTATCGAAAGTTCTGAACAACTGAAAGGTTTTCCACCAAACTGCACAATTATTATCTGGAGGAATAATCAAGAGTAAATTTACTTAAATCTTAAATTTAAAAATTCATATACTTTAAAAAATATCAAATTTATGTCCTCTAAAATAAGGTGAACAACCACTATTCTGATGAAGTGTATTATATTAGTCACAACTGAAAATAAGACAACTGAAACAGACCTTTCCTCTTTCCTCTCCAGGGAAAGGGTTCCCTCTTACAAAAAAAGACAACTGAAATAAAGTAAAATCTTGCCCAATGTTTTTAATGCTTGCGTATTTCATGTTTAAATTATGCTTACTAAAAAGTAAAATTCTTATGACGAAGAAGAATAACTTTATGTTTCCAATATAACCCCAAGCAACTACATTCCCCTGTATTTAGTACAATTCTTCAAATAATTTATGTCTTTCTCAAAATATAGTACTCTTTTGTAGAAAAGACTGTATGTTACTGGAAAAATATACAATATTTAAAAAGTTCCACATAGCTGTTTATTTCTAGTTAACATTTAGACCTATTAAGATAAATACAAACAGACTGTAAGAGAAGAAAGGCAACTTGCAAAGTTCTATGAAATATGGGCTAATTCAGGTGAGGTGATCTCAGATTTGCTCTCCTTTATGAAAAGAGTGAGGCCTGATGATGAACATAAATTCATAATACAGTGCTTATGCTTTGCTTGTTATCTAAAAAGCCTAAAATAGTGTGCATGGAAATATTAAGAATTAACTGGGGTTGGGTGTGACAACTCATACCTGTAATTCTAACACTTTTGGAGGCTGAGGTGAGAGGATCGCTTGAGCCCAGGAGTTCAAGACCAGCCTAGGCAACACAGCAAGACCCCATCTTAATCAAAAAATAAATACTTTTTAAAAACGAATCAAATAACAATATTCATCCTCCTGTGAATCTGAAAGGGCTCTCTCTGATATGGCAGTTAAGTAGTTCTCAAATATTAAAATCAAAAATAATTTTGGAAGTTAATATTTTAAAACTTCAAAGTTACAATTCCTTTCTTTTTAGCTCTACTTCATTCAAATTCAAGTGATTTTTACTTCTCGGTTCCACTATTTTTTAAGTTAATCTGTACAGTTCTACAGATAGATTTCTAACTGCTTTGTTAGTAGCCCAATTAGATAATAACTGATTTGACAATCAGGTCTGGATTTTAGTAGAGATATAAAACTGAAGTAATTTTCTTTTATAAATCAAGAAAATAATGAGCATGAAAAGAGTTCAATATTTATTTGCACAAGTGATCTTAATTATTTTTAAATTTAAACTTGATCTTTTTTTGGTATAATGTGGGATGTAAAAAGAATACTAAAATGCTGGGGAAACAATTAATGTGATTGGCTGACTTTGTTTCCTAAGAAATAGTATCTTTCACTTTATAGTTGGAAGAAATAAAACCGTTTGCCTAGTTGGTTGTGGCATTTACTTCTAAGAACAAGAGATTCAGTTCTCATATTAACATATACCTTAAATCACCAGATCCTATAGATGTCACCAAGGCAATAGTTCCACACATGTTCCACACAAGTGATTGCTAGAACAAGCTGTTTACCTAATGTCTCCCATATAACAGGCAAATTTGAAACTATCTTTTCCAATTACCCACCTGTACCACAAAAGTTCCTAAAACAATTGTGCAGAAGATGGCATTGTTAAAGATTCCTTCAAATACATTTCTTTCACCATGAATTTTCCGGGCATTTATTTCGTTGAAAAGTTGCATCAGCACAAAGGTATTAAAAACAATAGTATAATGTTCTGAAGGAGGTGCATGCAAAGGAGCATTTCTTCCACTATCAATGTCAAAAAACTTTTCTCCTGAAAGAACGAAAAATGACTATTTTGTAATTATCATACCAAGTAAGATTTCAAGGAAGAATACGAAGTAAAACTTAGCTAGACTTTTTATTTTATCTGAAATGGCAGCATGGAAGGAGCTGGAAGAAACCTGGGATTATCTAGTACAACTCTCTTATTTTATAGACAAGGAAACAGAAGCTCCCAAAACTATGGTGACGATCTCAGGATCACATATCTAAATCAGTGGAGAGCCAGGATAAGACATCAGGACCTTTATTCTCCCCCTACTATCTATCTTATTGTCTCCCCAAATTTACTCAGCACTCACTGATACAGAAGAAGAAATTAAAGATAAACGGGAAGTCAGGAATAGAACTTAGGCTCTTGAAAATTTATAACATTATAACATCTTGGATGATTAGCTTGGAAAAGAAACAATTAACTGAAGCTTTATTTATTAGACACTGAATTCTTACCAGCAAATAAGAGTGTAAAGACTACTACAAGTTGATAGAATGCATGACCCAAAATATTCTTCATCATTGTACGTGAGATGAGAGGCTTATTTCTACCATAAGGTTTCCGAAGCAAGAGAGACTCAGTGGGTGGTTCCGTTGCCAGAGCCAGGGAAGCGAGCGTATCCATTATGAGGTTTACCCACAGCATCTGCACAGCCTTAAGCGGTGAGTCCTAGAAAAGATATGTTTCCTAATAGACATTCACAACTACTCAGGGCACTCAGCAACTCTCAGGAAGCCTTTAGGGTTTAAAAACTTGAGAAACAGAACAGGATTATATTTTTATATTAACTAACCTAAAACATTAAGCTTCAGCTTAATGTATTTTTAAAAAGGCATTTTATGTACTTTTATTTAAAGGAAACAAGTTTTAATAGACAAATCACCTACTTGAGTAATACAGGCGCCCGTAAAAGCAACAATCACTGCTACTACATTAACAGTAAGTTGGAACTGAAGGAATTTTGAGATGCTGTCATACACATTTCGTCCCCACATAACTGCTTTAACAATGCTTGTAAAGTTGTCATCTGTGAGAATAATATCGGACGCTTCTTTAGCTACATCAGTTCCAGCAATACCCTGTTAAAAAAATTTTGTGAATTAGACTAAATGTTTTAACTTTCAAATAGTCAAAAAATACACAATTAATAAACAAAAGTTGACAACTATACCTAATAAATATTGACTTAAATTTACATTAAAAGAAGGTAACAGAGTTATTCTAAGATATTACTAGGAAAGACATTCTGGTTTAGCAGAAATCAAACAAAGAATGAAGTATTAAAAATAAGGTTCAAGTTGGGCTAAAAATGGAGGAATGAACAAAGACATTACCCAAGTTCCTTCCAAAAGCCACACAAAAAGGTATATATTAATAAAAAGCAAACAAACTCTATGAAGACAAAGTTAGAGGAAAAGGAGATTCTACCAAAAAAAAAAAAAAAAACCAAAAAACACTGAAAGCAGACAGCCAAATGCTAAGTAACTCAGCAGACACAAGAAAGCTGAATCGTAATCCACGGGTAGAGAAAGTAGAAGTAGCCCCCTTTCCCCCCGATCACAGAACCCTCCTGCACAGCTTCGGACTTGGTAGATTTACATGACACTGGAAGTAGGGGTGAAGGTAGCAATAAAAAAAGGAAGATCTTTTGAAAGTCTACTGAAGACGCATTTAGAACCTTCAAACTAGTAACAATGTTATCAACAAGAGAATGGGGCAATTAATAAAATGAGTGAACAACTATATTAACATAAATGATCTCACAAACATAATGCTGAATAAAGAAGATGAACTCAACACATAATGTATGATTCTTCTGTACGAAGTTCAAAAACAGGCAAAAGGAATAATCTTCAGGATACTGGTTATCTTTGCAGAGAGATAAGGCAGTAATTAGAAGGGAGTAGGATTCGCTAAAAAATTATCAAAAAGCTAAACCTCATGAACCCTGCTACGGGCTGAAAGTATTCCCCAAATTCATGTGTTGGAAATGTAATCTTCAATCAGCAAAGTGCAGACATGGAAACTCAGAGGTGATATCATGACGAAGGCTCTGACTTCATGTATGGATTAATGCCATTATCTTGGGAGTGGTTTCATTATCAAGAGTGAATTCATTATAAAGGTGAGTTTTACCCCCTCTTGCTTTAGTGCTCACCTGCAATGTTCTCTTGCCCTTCTCCCATGACATGATGCAGCATGAAGGCCCTCACCAGATGCTGGCACCCTGGTTCTTGGATTTACTCACCTCCAGAACCTCAAGTCAAAGACACTTTTATTGTTCATGAAATACTAAGTCTTAGATACTCTGTTATCACAATACAAAATGGACTAAGACAAACCTTTTCTCAAGAAGCAGCTGGAGGAGATGACTCCACCAGATAAGGGAGTAAACCAAAGATGATGATGCAACTGAATTCGTGAAGTACATGATCCAACACAAATGAGAGATAAAGAAAATCCTCAGGTATGGAGACCAAGAAGACAGCTGTGCAGCAAGGCCAGCAAACAGCAAGTGTAGATTAAAGCACATTGAAAGATGTTAAGAGACGTTATCCCTTAGAAACTAAAACTGGTAAGAATGCTAAAGGTCTCCGATATATGGAACAGATAATTTGGGGATGAATTAGAGTTAAGTACATAGAAAAACTAAGCCAAAACAATTCAAACAAACCAAATAAAAATTAAAAGAAAGTAAAAAAGACAACAAATTATAGGGAACATAAAAAGCTGTGTAAGGAAGGAAAAGTAATTACAGTAGACCACATAGATCAGGTTGAAACAGCATTTACAGTCACAGTAAGGACTGAATGTTGATCGAACCTAAATTATGATATAACTCTGCTGGCAGATGATGGGATAGGTAGTAAGCATGAAGGTATACGGGGTGAATGTGGTCTATGTGCCTGTAAAAGCACAAAGTCCTCATCTTCATTAATGAAAGTCAGTAGTTAAAGCCTTATATTAAAACAATCAAAAAGCACCAGAATCATGTGATTTAGAGATATAAAGGTACATAACTAAGGAACAGAAGCAGCTAAAACTGTTTTCCTTCAGGAGCCAAAAATTTGGTATGTGGTAGGGGACTTGGTATTAAGTCTTACAGAACTACCTGACCTTTTAAATGCTATGCATACATTGTTTTGATAAACAAGAAGTTCAGATGAAACCTTTCTCAAAATACTCAATGAAGAAACAATCTTATTTTAGAATCTTAGTCTCCAGCTCCCATTGTGACTATTTTACTTTTAATGTCCCACTTATTTTTTTTTTTTTTGAGACAGAGTCTCACTCTGTTGTCCAGGCTGGAGTGCAGTGGCGCCATCTCGGCTCACTGCAAGCTCCGCCTTCCGGGTTCATGCCACTCTCTCGCCTCAGTCTCCCAAGTAGCTGAGATTACAGGCGCACACCACCACACCCACTATTTTGTATTTTTAGTAGAGACAGGGTTTTACCATGTTGGCCAGACTGGTCTCAAACTTCCAACCTCAAGAGATCCACCCACCTTGGCCTCCCAAAGTGCTGGGATTACAGGCATGAACCACCACACCTGGCCAATGTCCCACATATTTAACACACTTAAACTCAATGGGATTTCTTGATTCTCATCATACCTATATTATACAAATGCAAATCTCACCATTCCCATGCTCAAAATCCTTAAAATTTCTAAAAGTAACTCTATGGTGTTAATTAGCATTCAGATAAAATCTAGTTCTATGATGAAACAAGTCTGGAAAACTTTCAATCACAAAAGGTTAAAGTGCTTTTAAAAAATGAGCTTCTAGGAGTTATATGATATCGCATAGTATGTCTCTAAACTTACTTCATCAGAAGTAGGCTTGTCAAATGTTCATCTACAGGATAAGAGAAAAAAATCCTTATCTTGGCATTCAAGGCCTTTTTAATGTGGCACCCTGTGAATTCTTCTAGCTTCGTATCTCATTACAGTACCACAACCTCTTCTAGTTAGACTGAACAACTTGTACATAATTCGCTGATGAATGAGGGCCTCTTGGTTCCTCTCCTTCCCTCAGCTAAACTGGCATCTCTTCCAGAAAACCTTTTCCAGTCTTAACAGGCAGAGTCAAGGACTTCTTCCTGAAAAACTTGTCACTATCCTGTGATTATTTCCATGTGCTGTGAATTTTTAGGAAACAGCAACTCTTCACTTCTAATGTTTCTGGACTGGAATACTGAACAGTCTCTTAATATTTGGAGTCCCGCATTAATCCAAATAAAGTTTAAAATAAAAGTATTTTAATTACTTTAGGTTTTACTACCATAGATGTATTTGATTATCGGATTACACCATGACATTCAGTCCTTGATGATAGCAATACACGGTTAACTAATTTTTGGCAAGAATAATATGTGACAAGGATTCTCTCCTTTGACCAAAACTTGCTATGCAGGTAATTGTTATACTGTATTATTTAGGGAATATAAGAAAAAGTCTGTACATGTTCACTACAGACGCAACCATCCAAATTTTTGTTCTGAATATTTTCTATCTACAGTTGGTTGATTCTGCAGATGCATAATCCATGAATAAAAAGGGCCAAATGGACAAGCAGAACATACACTTTATCTACAGATCAACAAATCAAGAACGTATGCCCCAAAATGCTATACCTGCCTGAAAAATAAGAGATACATTTAGAAAGAAATTATCAACAGCGATTTCTTTAACTAAAAAAACCTCTAAGACAAGACGTTTATCTTTAAGTTTTAACTGAACAAATGCAAAACCAAAGTAAATTCAAGCTTAAACAAGAGTAGTTTCAAGTCCAAGCTACCAAGCACTTATAGTTTCTCTATGTTTTTGAACTAAATTTATTTATTTGAGACAGAGCTTTGCTCTGTCACCTAGGCTGGAGTGCAGTGGTGTCATCTTGGCTCACGGCAGCCTGTGCCTCCTGGGTTCAAGTGATTCTCATGCCTCAGCCTTTTAAGCATCTGGGATTACAGGCATGACCACCACACCCAGTGAATTTTTTTTTTTTTTTTTTTTTAGTAGAGATGGAGTTTTGCCATGTTGGCCAGGCTGTTCTTGAACTCCTGACCGCCTCAGCCTCCCAAAGTGTTGGGATTACAGGCATGAGCCATCATGGCCAGTCTGTTTTTGAACTAAATTCAGACTTTTCACGTTATCATTAAAAAAAAAAAAAAAAAAAAAGTGGTAAAACTGGGCCTAAAACCGTAAAGAGCTTAAAAAACACTAACCAACCAGCCAGTGTATTGTGTTTTTGTTTGATTACATTTACCTGTATTTACTTAAAGCCCATTGTCCTTACATTCAAGTTTTGGGAAGAAAGCTTTTTTTATTTTAAAATTCATTTTACATAAATGCCTTTCTGGTCAGCTGTCAGAATGTAAATAGCAATAAAAATCCTGCTAAATGCTCAAGAGCAGCAGTGAGTGATCCTATGTTCCTAAAGGGAACGAGCCTGTTTGCCTAGAGCAAAACTAAGAGCACTTAATTATTCCATAGACCTCTTCAGCTATGCTTCACATGTCTTCAGAAGCTCCTACCAATGCAGCTGCCAACTATTTAAATTTGGGATGGGGTAGGGTGGGGGATCTTTGGATTCACTGCTTTTGATTGAGGAAAATTTACCCATAATTTCCTTTCCCCATCTCTCTCACTCCTGTTGAAAGGCTGCCACCATGGTAGATCTTCTAAATTTCTATTTTAGCAGCAAAATATCAGGGGGACAAATTATGCAAATAAACATTTGTACACAAAAACAATCTCTCATCTGAAAACCTTAGGGCCAGATTGTGATTCAGAATTCAGTCTCTCATAGTTTGGAAAGATAATGAGACACATAACCTTGTATCTCAATTTTCCCAAAAGAGCTTAGCACCCCATAAAAACCACATTAAAATCTCTACAATGGCTATGAATATTCACACTAAGTAGGACAAATAACAGCCTCACATCAGTTCAGAACAAATTTTGCAATCAAATGAGTCTGCTGCAAAATTTAGGTTAAAAATTTCAGTTTCCTGATAGTTCTGGATTTGAGAATTGTGATTATGAACCAGTATTTTCCAAAAATAAAATGAAACTCAAAGAAAATAAAATACTTAAATTGAGGACTCTGGGGAAAACAAGTAGGTAGGCTTTTTTCAGTCAAAAAAGATTATATATAAAATGATGGTATTCAATTACTTTTTAAATAACTGAAGAGTAATTGAGTAGATGAATGGAAAAGTCTCAATTATATTTTTAATTTAAATACAACTGTTCTAAGCCTGTGTCCTGCGTAAAAGGGTTGTTAAAGGTTCAGGTAAGATGACAGACATTAAAAAATTAACAGAATACAAAGTCAACATATAATATTATTAAATTGTTCAAAAGAAACAATCTAGTCAGATTTCATGACATCAAATAAAGCTAATGCATAAACTAATTAGACTTATAAACCAATTTAGGCTTATTAATTATCCCTCAAACTAATCTTGAGGGACAGTGTTTAAAATCCATAGTAATTCAGTCAACAAACAAACAAACAAACCAGTCCGTAAATTACGTTTGGATATTTAAATGAGTAAATTCTTACCATTGCAAATCCAACATCTGCTTTCTTTAGTGCTGGGCCATCATTTGTACCATCACCAGTTACGGCTACAACCTGGCGTTGGTCTGAGACAGTGCTGTCAATTATACCTTAAATACAAGTAAATATTTGTGTTATAAAAACATTACTCTTTAATAAGATGATTCTGAAGAATATCCTGACTATTCGGTTTTATAGACTCAAGGTTAAAAATAAATAATTAAACAAACATAGAAATGGAAATCGCTTAGATGTTGGGTGAGAACCTACTTCAGAAACTAAGGGCATATTCAGAGCAATATCCTGTCTTAAACACTTCAGATAATCACTTAGGAACACAATTTACCTAAGATATCAAAGGAAATGTATTTAGATTTTATTAAAACATGATATCCATTACTCATTCGAATATTTAGTACCTATTACTATTTTAGGAAGCAGAACACATTTCTGTATTAAGAAATTCTGACATAATTGAAAAATCTACTTACCTTTAACCAGTGTATGCTTATCAGTAGGAGATGATCTTGCAAGTACTCGAAGCTTTGGCCAAATCTTGTCTATCCTCTCTTGCTCAATCTATAAATGTTTTATCAAAGTTAAAATATGCCCAAACATAGTTTCTTAAATCCTAATGAGCTATCTGGCATATTTATCAGTAGCTCTCAAAGTGTGTGGTCCACAGAACACCACCATCAGAAACTCCTGGGAACTTGTTAGAAACATGAATTCTTGGGCATGGACCCAGATCTACCTTAGCGAATACTGTGGGGCAGGCCCAGCAGTCTGTGTTTTAATAATTTTGCTAGGTGACTCTGATGCATACTCAGGTTTAAAAGCCATTGTTTTTTATCATTATAAGACCAAATTTAAACCCCCCCCCCGCCTATGAAAATAGAACTTCCTTAATTGAGCATAAGAAGTTCAGAGAGTTTGGGGTCCCCTAAAATATGCTCCATATCAGCCTTTCCAACCCATCTCCCATTACTCCCTTATACATACTGTACTTCTGAAATTGGCCTAGATTCATCGCCACTACTTTCATATAGCATTCATAGCAAGAAATGTTTACTTCCTTTAGGACCAATTTATTACTTCTCTCTTTTATCCCTTAGAACACTAGTATTTTGCTTCCTAAGGTATAGACTGCATTTATTTCATGCATGGTGCCTAACATAGTGCGTATTCAATATGTGTTTGTTGAATTAAATTCCTTATATTAAACATCTGTCAACCAAAAAAAAAATTAATAAATCTTTACCTCTCCTTTTTCATTTCGTATTCTTCTGTTAAAATCTTTACCTTCTAGGCACAGAAAATCTTCCCCAGGATGTAAAATACCACATTTGGTAGCAATGGCCCGAGCAGTATTAATATTATCACCAGTGACCATTCGCACAGTAATTCCAGCCCTCTGACACTTTTTAATTGCATCTGGCACCTGGTTTACATAAAAAAAAATTACAAAGTTAAATTGGTATTTTTAGAGGGAAAAACATTTCACTGCACACAACTGCATTATTTTATAGTCCCCCAAATGATGACAATGATACAATGACTTCATGATTGATTTCATTTCCAATACTCAATATTTCTTGCACTATTTTCAATAACCTCTTTCCAATTCCACTGCCAGACTTAGCTCAGGCTTCGTTTTCAGTTGTCATCTACTAATTTGTTTGCAGGATTTATTTACAGAAGGCTTTTTAAAGCACGCTTTCCCCCTGGCAACCATTAGGCAATTCTTTTCTGGTTGGTTTTCTACCTTTCTGGTTTTACTACCCAGATTACACCCGAGTAAAATGTTGGTATTCTTTTGTTTAGGGCTAAGGGTGGCTCACAATCTGTATCTTTTAAGTATTACCTTACCTACTCCCATACCTTCAATTTCCATCTAATTCCATCATATTCTAATGACTTTAGAATCCACATCCTGCTCCTACCTCGCTGTAAGAGGAGTCATAGTTCCACCTGAAAAGTGGGTATCGATTCAGGTGTCTAAAAGCAAAACCATGTTTCCTTTACCTATCTAGCAGAAACCTAAGAGTCACCTGTACTTCTTCTTTCAGTTCTCTTATCCTATATCCTTAGAAGCCAGTAAGTCCCGTGGATTCTACCTCAAATTTGCCCTGCATCATGTCTCTGTTGCTTCTGCCCAACCTACTTCAATGGATTTTTAATTGGTACCCTGCCAATTAAAGTTTGTTCCCCCTTTAAAACATATGATATACTTGATGGTAGAGTTTATTTTTTTAAACAGAAATACTCCCTTTCTTAAAATACACGATGATTCCTCAGCTGTTATCACAAATCACAAAGTTCTCAGTGTAACAGAATCACTGTTTGTGCCTGTACTACTACAGTTCCTTTCACCTAGAAAATCTTTTCCTGCTTTTCTATAAGCAGAAAATCCACACGGATCCTACTGGAGCAGGGGTTGCAAATTAAAATGCCTACAGGATCATGGAGGTAACATACATGAAGAAAATATGTTGAAAATGACAAACCCCCAAGACAAATGCCTAATGAAAGAGCTATTTAGCTCCAGCCTATTTCTGCCACGATGGAATGAGAGCCCAATGTTAACAGAACCTGTAATTGCAAAAGGAAGAAACACAGATTTGTGCATAATCTCTTCATACTTAATGTTTCTAACCTCCCCTCCCCCAACAAAGATAACCTGACTGAAGGCTAACTTTGGACTGCAGTCTACCTGTTTGTGAAGTCTATCCTAAATCCAGTGTAAATCTAACTTATCTGGAGCTTTCTTGGTCTACATAGACGAAACTGCACCTTCATCTTATACATACCTCTATTACAGGTCATCAAGTCATACTATAGTTATTGTTTACCTGAATCTTCAATGAGCTTCTTGAAGGCAGGACCTTTACCTTATCTTTGCATCATCAATACCTAGTATGCCTTTTGTTTATTTAACAAATAAGCACCAGGCATGTGACTGGAGTTTAGGATTTACTGAACTGCTGAATTAAATATCTTTGGGATAATAGCAAGGGGACATTTTCTAAGGGGTGCACATTCCAGACAAGGTACCTTTTTTTTTTCCCCCCAAGATGGGTCTCACTCCGTCACCCAGGATAAAGTGCAGTGGTACAATGCTGATTCACTGCAACCTCTACCTCCCAGGCTCAAGTGATCCTCCCACCTCAGCCTCCTGAGTAGTTGGGACCACAGGTGCATGCCACCATGCACAGCTAATTTTTTGTATTTTTAGTAGAGATGGGGTTTCACCATGTTGCCCAGGTGAACTCCTGAGCTCAGGCGATCCGTCTGCATCAGTCTCCCAAAGTAATGGGATTATAGGTGTGAGTCACCATGCCTGGCCCAGGGTACCATGTTTTAAAACATGTATGCAATGTAATTAATTGCAATTTAAATACATATTTATCTATAAGTTTTAAGATTTACATCATAAAAGTTATTTTCCTCTACCCAGTCAACTCTTAGTGATTCAAATAATTGGAGGGCGACATCACATGCATTTACTCAAACTAATATTTACTGAATGCCAGGCACTGTGCTTAGGTCCTAGTGCCAGAGTGATGAGCAAAAGGACAGGGCCTGCTGAAATTATTTTTTCAAAAAAAAAAAAAAAAAATATATATATATATATATATTTGACACTAAAAACACTTGTTTTATACATGTATGTATCTCCTGTTATCTCATTTGAGATAAAATCTATCTTAAATTTTTATATCTAAGCAGTCCTTGATTAGGTAGTATCCCAGGATCATCTGGACAGGGAAACAATGAGTAAAAGGGAGAAATTGGTCTCAGGTTAAAACTATGTGGCAAATAATACATAAGAAAGGCACACTAACATTTATTAACTGCCTACTAATCATCAGATGCTTCCAGCTTAAAACTCACAAACTATCTCTACTTTTACATTTAAGAAACTAAAGCAAGGCCAAGTACTTATACATATGCAATAAAAACTGGATTTGTTCTAGACATCTAATTATTCAAGAATCCCTCCACCAGAACTGCACTGTACAAAATAGAGAAACTCAGAGAAAGCTGTTTCATATGACATCGTCTCAATTTAGTATATAAATACCCATCTCATTTTGTGATACTGAGAAACAAGTGCCATTTACATGCTTTAAAAAGATAAAACTCTCCATCAACTGCAATGCCAAGAGCATGATAATAGACTGATTTGTCTTCCAAAGAATGAAAGTTGCAGATATTCTGATTTAATGTTAAAGTTTAAACCATAAGTCAATGTATAGAACTTTGAAAAGCCAGGCACAGTGGTGCGTGCCTGTAATTACAGCTATCCAGGAGGCTGAGGTGGGAGGCTGCTTGAGGCCAGGAGTTTGAGACTGCAGTGCACCATGATCTCCTGCCTGTGAAAAGCCACTGTACTACAGCCTGGGCAACATAGGAAGACCTCTTCCTTAAAAAAAACAAAAACAAGACAAAACAAAAAAACAACCTCTGAATGATTCTCCTGTGACCAAATGGCAAATATTACCCACCTGGCTATTTTATAAGCATTTGAAATTACAAAACCCCAAACCAAATTTATCTTGATCTTTCAACAGGCTGCTGTTTCTGATTCTCTTATTACATTGGTAACCCTCTACCAGCCACCAAGTTATACAAGTTAGAGACTGGTTCCATCTCCTTTATAAGACTTCTAATTGTGGCAACCTCTTAGTCGTAAAAGCCTTCTTCCCTAGCTACACACTTTCTCTAAAAGATCTTTAGTTTCATCAGTGATTTCTTCAGACTAGCCCACTTTCAGACTCTGAGGTCCAAATGCCTGACATACATTTGGATGTCTCAGACACCTCAACAATGTCAAAAATGGAATATCCAAACCCAATATATTACTTCCTACTGGTTCTATCTCCACTCACTTTGAAATCGTTCCTTTCTTTCCATCTCCTATGCCACAACTGTAGGCCAAGCCATAATCATCTCTTGCCTGGGATCACTGCAATACTCTCATTAACTTCCCTGCTTCTACTCTTCTTCATCTCTAATCCCTGTCTTACACAGTAACCAAAATAGTATTTTAACAACATAAATCATATCACTTCCCAGCCTGAATTTCAGAAAATTCAGAGCCCTCACAGCCCAGTAAGGCCAGAGATCATCTTGTCTCCCCTTTCTTCTTTACACTTACAGCCACACTGGCCTCCTTTCCACCTTGAAAATAGCTAAATACTTTTCTCACTTTCACTTGCATTTCTCATTTTGCTTGGAATGCTCTTCTTGCAGCTATTTACATGGCAGACCCACTGTGAACCATCAGATTGCATCTCAAATGCTATATCCTCAGAAATTCCTAATGCAGTCTCCCTCCATTACTTTATTTCATTACACTGTGCATATCTTATATATATAGCCCTTTTGCACTAGTAATTGTCTTATTTAATATCATCCCCCCGATATGCCATCCTGCCACCCAGAATATAAGGCCTATGAGAACAGGCACCAAGTCTTATTCCTCCCAAAATTCATTTTCACTTGACACGGTGTCCATGTATCTATCATTCTACCTACTTAGCTGTCTTCTTCCTCTAGAATATACATCTCAAGACTATTCTGGTCACTGCAGTATTTCCAGTTCCTAGAAGAGTGCTACATATTAGGTTTTGAATCAATTAGCTGATAAAGTCACTGAACAACAGTGGTTTTCTGCTAGTGCTGTTATTTATGTTGCTTCTTTGCTCAAGACATACTTAACTGCTCACTCTCTTTCTTGGTTTAGATAATACTTCCTCCTTAAGAATCAGATCAGGTAATTAACCTCTAGGAAGTCTTACCTGACCCCTCCAGTGGTTAATACAGCACAGTAGTCTTTTAAGCACCTGTGTTTTAGACAAAGCTGGTATTTTAACACACTAGGTGTACTAACACTCTATACATTCTCGATTTTTAAAAATCTGCCAAATAAGAGTAATAGTATGCATACCTCACAAAGTTAGACATTTAAAAAAATTACATGTAAAGCATGTGGCTTAAGTATATGGCACACAGTGAGAACTCAATAAAAAGATGCTATTAGGGTAAGTTGGGAACTTGTGTTCCCTGCTCATATAACATGCTCTGTATATACCCAGCAAGGTACTAATATACTGGGTTGCAATAATCATGTGTTTGGTTCGTTCCACATAAGACAGTAACTTCTTTGAGGCCAGGGATCAGATCTCAAAACTCTTAAGTCTCAAGTACCTTAGGATAGTGCCTGGCACACAGTAGTTGTTCAACAAACTTAAAAAACATGAAAAACCAAATAGCAAAAAAAAAAAAAAAAAAAAATTAAAGAGTGAAATCAGTCTAGAGCTGCACGCCATCCAATATGACAACTACTAGCAAGATATTTTAATTTGAATTAAATAAAATTTTAAAATCCTGTCTTTCAGTTGCACTACCCACTGAAAACTAGACGTCAGTAGTCACACATGGCGAGTGGCTACTGTATTGAACAATATACAGAACATTTCTATTATCACAGAAAGCTCTACTAGACAATGCTAGTCTAGAGACTGAAAACAAATAACTTAATGGCACCTATTATTTAAGATAAATAACTGAAAATTCTACCCACTTTAAGGCACTGTGCTTATGGTGCTATGAACACATAGGATCCCAAAGACAGGCTGTCTTTAAAAACCACAAAAGCTAGCATATGGCACCGTAGGTACTATTATTTCACTTAAAAAGCTAGCATATGGCACCGTAGGTACTATTATTTCACTTATCTTGGGTTCACACAGGAAAAAAAAAAATCACAAACACCAAGAATTTTACTAGAAAACTGGTTACAATTAAGGCCTAGGTCCTCTATAGTTAGGAGATTCTGCACATGCAGAACACAGAATGTTTCACCACCTCAGGTCTCACAGGATCTTCAATCCCCACAACAGCAATGCATGTAAGGCCGGTGACAATATCATTTTCATTATCCCACTCTGGTTCTGGTTCTCCTGCTGGAAAATCTCTGAATGCAAGACATATGGTTCTCAAGCCTTCTGATGCCATCGGTTCAATCACAGTTTTTACAATATCATCACGGTCCCTTGGTCTGAACACTTTTGCCTCACCATTAGCACTCAAGATTTTGAAACACCTAAAAGGAAATGTTGAATCCAAACATCAATAATTTAAAAAAAATAATGGTTAATGCCATTTAAGTGAACTGGCAGGCCTAGAAATCATGGGATCTGATATCTGGAATTTAGAGAATTACATATAATTCATTTTTATAGACTTAAATTCACCTTTCACCCTCCCCTTTACAAAACAGAACTAATATGTATGGTTCTCATTTGATAGTTCTCCATTTAGCAGTTACTCTAGAACTTCTCTAAACCTTCTCTTTTGGAAATGCAGTGCTTTCAAAGAATCCCTGGGTGGCAAAGGAGAATAAACTATATATACTTCACCATTTTGGTACAGAATCAGACATTAGTTTTAAATAACACCAAAATCACAAATGTGTTCTTCTTTTAAGGTATAAAGCCAAGTGTAGTCAACCCCTTACCTGAGATGTTGTTTCATCACCTATATTGTTTTAACCATGAAAGAAAAAAAATAACTTATTGTTAAAATAAGCATTCTATCAGAATGAGAGTTAATGCTAAAATAATTATTATTTTCAGTGACACTACTACCTTTTCTTTCATTATATAATGAATAAAAATCACACTATATACCTAAAGTCTGTTTTTCATAACGCCTCTCTATACTCCTCTCCCTTGATGATGCCATCTCCTCCTGCTTCTAGGGAGGTAATTCCCAAATCCGCATCTTCCATTTTGTTTTTCAAAGCTTTCCATCACTGCTGAAAAATTCTACCCAAATGTTTTATCACTACCTAAACCTTAAGGGATGAAAGCCTGGAAGCTGCCTCTTCACTGCCCATGTAATGTGCATCAACATTACCCTAATCATTTTGATGTAAGTCTAAAATTTCACTTTAATATTTATTTTTCCTGATCATCTCTCTACTATTAGCTCCTAAGTCCTATACATTTCCCCTCTGAACAGCCTCCTCAATGTGTCCACTCCTTTTTATTTCTCCTGCTACTACTTCCTTCTGGTTCTTACTTCAAGCTACAAAGCTACAGCTACTGTAATAGCAATAGCCTTTTAACTGATATCTGTCTGTAGCTGATTTTTTTTTTCCTCTAACCCACCTTGTTCCCTAATGCAAGAATTATCTTTAATCACAGCTTTGATGATTCTACTACTTAAAGAAAAAAATACTCCATTTGTATTATCTGGCTTATTTAATTTTAATTGCTCAGCCCAATATTTAAAAAGTCTCCACATCAAAATGCAAATATTACTGTGGGAACACTTGCTGTATGTTTACTGTCCATCAGGCTTCATGCTAGACAGCTGGTATGCATTATTTCATTTAAGTGCCACAGAGTTGGTGGTCATCAACCCCTCTCTCAGACGAGGAAAACGGAAGTAAGGGAAGAATGTGCCCCATATCCCAAAGCTAGTTAGTTGCAGAGGAAGAGTCAATGCATGATCAGTTTTGATGAAAAAAAATTCTCTTCTAAACCATCTATCTACTACCCACAAGCCAGGGATGAAACAAATTTCTAACCTTTTACAATGAAATCAGGTAACTGAGTGTACTGGGGCAAGAAGAAAGCTCTATATGGCCTGTGTGCCACAAAAACCCATCACTATTCACCTGAACTATACAACCAGATATTCCCCTCCCAAATACGACCTGCTGTGGTTTCCCTAACCTCAAAGTTCTCATTTCATACCAAAACCTATCTTAAATGCCCCATCCCTACAGTATGATCTCTCACCCAAAAGCTTTGTAACAATTTATTATATGCTGCCTTCAGTTATTTATTTATATATTTGTCTCTTAAACTAATTGTAAAGTGTTCATTAAGATAATACTGGCTTATAATCCACATGTAAGCAAATTAAAAGTATATTTTAAATATTTACTTTAATATTTTAAATACTATAATTTCAAATGAGTTCCAATTTTCCCAAATTGCTCTACACCAGTATTTTTTTTTAAACCAGTTCTCTACTTCTTTAATGGAATTAAAGAAACCAAAATAATTTTACCACCTTTAATATCAAATAAACATCAGGAGAAATATATGTGAGCATGTTACAGCAAAATTAAAGCTACTGGTCTGTAAAAGGACAGCAAGAAAGAAAAATTAGTATTCAAAATGACAGGAGTATTTAAATATGACACTGCAGCCGCATAAATATGATAAATCTCATTTTGATATAAATGGGGAATTTTCAAGATCCAGCTTTTATGCTTTGCTATTCTAAAAATTACTCCATAATTCTCGTATCACATTCAGAATCCAGTAACCACAATGAGCGCTGAAGATCTAAACTTGAGGCCAGGTGCAGTGACTCACGTCTGTAATCCCAGCACTTTGGGAGGCCAACACAGGCAGATTACTTGAGGTCAGGAGTTCAAGACCAGCCTGGCCAACATGGTGAAACCCTGACTCTACTAAAAATACAAAACTTAGCCAGGTGTGGTGGGAGGTGCCTGTAATCCCAGTTACTTGGGAGGCTGAGGCAGGAGAATCCCTTGAACCCAGGGGCAGAGGATGAAGTGAGCTGAAATGGCACCACTGCATTCCAGCCTGGGTGATACAGGGAACCTCCATCTTAAACAAACAAACAAAAAAGAGACATAAACTTAATTTTCTTCCCAGGAGGTTTTTTCAAGATTCTACATATTAAATAACAAGTAAATCAACTTCTAAAAATAAACATCAAACTATACATCATTAAACATACCAGACTGAATGTAATGGGTTTATTTTCCCTATAGTAAAATACTAAGAAATAAGAGAAGCTAGAGTGTGAAAATGGCAGAATAGCAGGGGCAAATATCTGGATACCATAAAATATGCTAAAAAGCTCTGAAGTCCTATCAAATGCCTGATGTTCACAAAAAGAAGACAACAACAACAACAACAATACAGTAGATATTCCATAAAGCAACTATAGTCAGCAATTTATTCATCTAAGCATTTTACTCTTACTTTTTCAGAATTATCTCAGATGCGCCCTTGCTGAATATTCGGTAACTTCCATCTGAATTTTTCAGAACAGTACTCATGGATTTCCTAACAGAATTGAAGGTGTAGACTTTGTACAGTGCTTCTTCTGGTATTTCATTTCTAACATCCTGATAATCCCGTTTTAAATCCAAAAGAAGTCCCAACAAGGCACATTCAGTTTTATTACCAACGTGACGAGGTAATCCACCCTCTTTCTCCGGGGGCTGTAAGAGAAAAAGGTTTAGTAGCTAGTATCATCTTGTTTCTCTATGAACATTTAATTTATAATGTAAAACAGAATGCGACATTCTAAAATAAAATTACAGAACAATTGTCTAATATCAACATTTTAAAGGAGGACACAGAAAAGTAAGGTAGAAAGGAGCCTGGGGTGAGAATGACATGGATTCTAATCTCAGTCCTGCCAGTTACTAGCTACATGAAATTTGACAATTGCCCAACTGCTGTGGTCCTTGGCTTCAGCGTCTGTAAAACAGGAGCACTTATGACCCCAAAATTAAATGATATAAGATGTATAAAGTTTATAGTTGGTTCCTAATACAGAGTGGAACTTAATTTTAATTCCCTTTTCCTGTTTTCACTTAACTTTAGTACTAAATCATTCAAAATTAAATCTACTTTACCAATTTTTATGGATTAAAAGTACATGCATTAAAATATTGTTCTCTTAAATGCAGTGAGAAGCTTTATTTCCTTCACAGTGCCTTCAGAAATACCACCTTACATAATCATCACAATGGGATTAAGGGCCGACGTGATCATCTTTACTCAGTAATCAAAGAAGGTAGCTCAGACTTTCAGCTAGTAAAAGGCAAAGTCAGATCTAGAACCAAGATCCCATAACTTTCCAATGCAATCATCCAATTCATGTATGTTTTCCCTAATGAACAGCATGCAATATTGTTTTTGTTAATGATTTTCATCCATAAATCACTAGAAGAGATTAAGTCAAACATAACATTGTATGCTTTCTGTTACAAATAAGATTTCTAAAACTTGTAAAGTTGAAAATTTTGTTTTATATGGTGGCACATGTCTAGAATTACTTTACTGCATTAGTTCTACAAAGGTCTAAGCACCACCTTTTAGGTAGGAACTACTGAGAAACCAAACAGAGCACATGGCAAGCATATATAAAACATGTTATTTTAAGTTGAAATCAGGCTTCAAAATTTTCTCTAAGTTGAGAGCTGACCTACTATGGTAAGACAGCTTGATCTTTCTCAAAAATGAGTTTAACAAGAATTTAAAATTAAATACATGTTCTGCTTATAAGGGTGGAGAGTTTCTGAACACAGGAAATTCAAAATATAGGAGGAGAAAAACGTAAGTAAACAATGTTTATGTTGATCAGCAGACCTCACTCATAACACAAATTTAAAAACCATTATATAAATAAATATATGCCTTTTAAAAACTTAACACAGTTCAGTTTACTTTACATACAGTAATGGTGGGTCTGAAGACTTACATACAGTCCCATCATTATAGATTTAAAAATTAATTTTTATATACATAAATTATTTCAAAAACCTTACCAATATTTTTGATGTATAAGCACAATTCACAGAAATTCCTGTTACAAGATAGGACAAAATATTTGGTGGAATAGCTTCTGGCTCAGGAACCTTTTTATAATGTTTTTCATTTATGTAAGCTTGAACAACTGTCATTCTGTTCATTGTCAAAGTTCCTGTTTTATCTGAACAAATAGCTGTAGCATTTCCCATGGTTTCACAAGCATCCAGATGCCTTACTAAGTTATTATCTTTCATCATTTTCTACATTAAAAAAAAAAAAAAAGTTAAGCTGCATATAAAACCAATCACCTCATTACATTAAAATGATTACAAATTGTTTTAAAATTAGAACTAAAACTCCCAACTTTCTATAAATACAATGTATAAAGTACCAATGTAATACTAAAATTTTCTTTTTTTTTTTTTTTTTTTAGCATATTTGACCTATTAAAATAAGCTAAACACAATGCTAGAGCTTTCTGGGGTTTCAATCATTTTATTGCTGCATAACATAACCTAGTAAGTCAGTTCAGGCACCTGCATCCATAAACAAATAACACTGAATATATGTCTCCAACGGTTTTTGCAAAATGTCCTCACATTACAAGAGCAATGACAATCTGTACAGTGGTACTTATAGTAGTGTAAGAGTATATTAAAGGATTAAGCCTCCCTATTAAGTGGAAAACAAAAGATTCTTACATCAGTTCCAAGGAAAAAATGGCTTTTATCAGCTAAAATAAAGAGCTTGTGGGTATGTAATTGCTTGATATTTTTATCATTAATTCTAAAAGAGTTAACATATCAAAACTAGAATGAGTCATTTTTTAGCTATTCTATATGCTGGCAGACTTGGCATTTTCATCCTTAGCAGCAAACTGTGTCTCACTTCTTTCTCTCATTTACAACAGAAAAAATCATTTCTAAAAAACCAACAGTTTTCACAGTAGTTTCACAGGGCATTTAAGCCAAAATACCTTATAATTAGTTCTCAGCACTTAATGTGGAATGGGTTAAAAACTATATGAAGTTATTTTACAAAGTGTTTTCTGTGATGACTAATATGCAAGATACTGCAAAAAAATTGGTTCCTTGAAAAAATATGTGAAAAACAGATGCGCACTTCCTAAATTACTTGTGATTTACATATTAAAGATGAGAAGAATGAAGTTTTGCAGTAAAGAAACCATGTTCAGTTTTGTGAAACACTAACAGAGAATCCATAAAGACTATACCTCTGTGAAAAGAACAGTAATTGGTAACATTAGAGCTAGATAAACATCTAATAAAGGCTTAAAAAAGTAGTTAACTTGTTCTTACTAATTTTATATTCAAAAAACATAAATCAATCCTACCAGTATCGTTCTAATCAATTAAAAAATTAGTATCATTAATGACTACTCAAAATGAACTAATGACAGTTTGGTAAAATGACTGTTCTGTGTCCAAAACTTGTATTTACCCCAAATTTTTCAAATTACTTTAAAATATCAAAAAAGGACAAATAGATGACTGATTATACTATATCTTATCACTCTGATACATTTGCCAATTTATTTTTTAAATGAAAGTTGTTAAATGCCTGAAAAGAAAATAAACTCAAACAGTAAGCAAAAAACATTCTTATCAAGACAGGTCTAATAATGAAGAGTGGAAAGGTAGAAACGATGACTAATTAATATTGCTCACTGTCAGCAATGTTTCTTAAGGAGAACTAGTAATTAACATTTGAAAATTTACAAAAGCAGCATTCTTCGTTTGGTTATAATTTTTTACCTGCAAGATCATTTTGAAAAAAAAAGTTCAAAATTGTCCAAGCTACGTTTAAAAAAAAAAAAAAAATGCAATCCACCTTTTCCGTAAGATAGAAAATTGATAAAAATAAATTAATAATCTTCCAAAAGATTATTACTTTAAGGTAAACAGCAGTAAGCAAAGCCATCAAAGCTCATCTCTTAGTATTCTACTTGGAGAACAAGAAGGACTGAGCTACTGTAAATCAAGTGGTCAGAGGAAGGTGACACTTGAAGGGACCTTATGAATAAAGAAAGAGAGCAGGTTACTCAAAGGAAGGAACAAGTGGGCCCTGAAGTAAGAATACAGTTGAGATGTTTGAAAATCATCAGGAAGACTGGTGAGGTTGGGCCAGAGGAGCAGAGAATGAGCAGAGAGGTAAACAAAGGCCAGATTGGCAGGGCCTTGCAGGCCACGGTAAAGAGTTTGCATTTTACTCTAATTGTCATGAGAACTAACTGAAAGGTTTTACACATGGAAATCATAATTTTTAAATTTGTTTTTATTTTTAGAAACATGAGCCTAACTTGCTCACCTTAATTTTACAGATGGAAAAGAGGAGGTGACGTGACTTGACAATATAACTATCACGTAGCGAAAATCACGCTAGAACTGTGCCTAGCAGAGTCGTGCTTAGTATTGTGTCAAGGCTGCCCTTATGTGGAATGCACAGGTCTCTTACAGAGATACTCAACTGGTGGGAGGTACAGGGCATCAATGACAACATTTCTAGAGAAAATAGTGTACGTTTATGAAAGTCCTCACTTTCAGAAGCAGAAAAGGAGTAACTAGATGGGCATTTTCTATACCAGCTAAGGGTTTAAACATAACAACGTCTACTGAACAATTTTCTACTTACTTTGACTGAATAAGCCAGTGAGATCGTGACTGCAAGTGGAAGACCTTCTGGCACTGCGACCACTAAAACCGTAACTCCAATAATGAAGAACTTCACAAAGTACTGTATATAAATTGGTGTGCATTCAGCAAGCCATGGTCTTTTCTGAACCCAGAAGGTGTCAATGACAAAATATAATACTAGAATGATAACTGTGATGGCAGACATCAACAGACCTTTCAGAATAGAAATGAAAGAAAAATGTGATTATTTAAAGTTCCAGACACTAACCACTGCCAGATACATATTAACCACTGTAAAGAGTTATAACTTGCTCGATAGTAATGAATTTCTCTGAGAAATTGTTACTTCTTTCTTGCACCTAACTTGTAACTTGACATTGTCCGATTCAATTTTTTGCTTCCAAGTACAGTCTTGTCCCCAGGAGAACTGGGAGAAAAACACTTAGGATTCTTTCCTTAGACTTAATTATATCTTTGGCCTTGTACTGAAACTGAGACAAAAATAATACGCAATGATAAGGAAGTACCCAAAGCTTAGAATAAACTGGTGCTTTACATGTTCAAGAAGCAAGCTCCCTAATGCTTAAAGAGAAACTGGTAAAAATCTGATCAATGGGGAGACCTGGAATTAAATACTCAACCCATGTTTTTAAAAAATAACATTATAATAAATAAAATTATATAGTACGAATTATTTCTTCAATTTTTTTTGCTCTATCCTTACTGTTTCATTAACTTAGTAAACCAAGAGTTAACCATGTATCTTGTGGGATACTCTGCTTTTTGACGTGTATGAAAAAACAGGGCAGCTGGCTGGGTGCAGTGGCTCATGCCTGTAATCCCAGCACTTTGGAAGGTCGAGGTGGGTGGATCACCTGAGATCAGGAATTTGAGACCAGCCAGCCAAACACGGTGAAATCTCATCTCTACAAAGATACAAAAATTAGCTGGGCATGGTGGCGCGTGCCTGTAATACCAGCTACTCCAGCTGAGGCAGGAGGATCGCCTGAACCCGGGAGGCAGAGGTTGCAGTGAGCTGAGATCGTGCCACTGCACTCCAGCCTGGGTGACAGAGCGAGACTCCGTCTCCCACCCCCAACCCCCCCAAAAAGGAGGCAGCTGGGCACAGTAGCTCACGCCTGTAATCCCAAGACTTTGGGAAGCTGAGGTGGCAGGATCACTTGAGCCCAGGCATTTGAGACCAGCCTGGCCAACACGGTGAAACCCCGTCTCTATTAAATTTACAAAAATTAGCCGGGTGTAGTGGCGTGCATCTGTAGTCCCAGCTACTTAGGGGGCGAAGGCAGGAGGATAACCTGAGCCTTGGGATGTCGAGGGTTCAGTGAGCTGTGATCATACCACTGTACTCCAGCCTGGGTGACAGAGTGAGACCCTGTCTCCAAAAAAAAAAAGAAAAAAGAAAAGAAAAAAGAGAAAAGGTAAGTCCACATATCTGGTTCTAACATTCCAATCTAATGTCTACTAAGTGGATTTACCACCTCAAATTCACTCTTTTCCCCCAACATTACATGAGTCAGTATTACCACTTGGCTACATATTACAAAGAGCAAATATTTGCTATTAGATAATAAGCATACTGAGGACAGAAGCAAAAACATCACTTTTTCCATCACACTCCTAGAGAGTAGTAAAATGATACAATTTAAGCAATTTTAATAATATATGCTTATTTATCCACACAGTGTTCTTCCAAAAACATACTACTGCTGGAGGTCATGCTGTTTTTAACCTTAGAGCTCTGCTTTTTCCCTTAAAGAACAGCTGTATTAACAGGTATTTTCTAGGGATGGCAGTAATGTAGTAACTTCAGCCTCACTACAATAACTCCAGTGCAGAACTTTAACATTAGAGACATAACTAAAAATTCTCATAGATAACCAGTAAAAAGATGAGCAAAATGTGTGATGAAATTTTATTAAAATATAATTAGTTCATCTTAACTGAATAATCTCACAGGTTGCCTTTTCTCCACTTAATGCAGAAATTCAGAGATGAGTGCATAGACTTGTAACTGGACAGACTTAGGCATTAATCCTAACCCGACCGCTTATTAGCAAATTTTAAGTACCTATAGTAACTCAAAGGGCCTGGTGCACTGTAGCTAGAAGTGAAAATATTTCGAACTCCCCTTCTATTCACAAAGTAACAATTTCCAGGCTTAAGTGTGTCAAAAGACAATTTGTAAGCAGAAAGCATATTTAAAAATAAAACACTTAATTTTCTTCTCCATATCATACCTGCTTTGCCAATCTGAACAGCCAGTTTTGTAAGTTTTCCTTGTAAAACAGATTTTTCCTTTTTTGGCAAATTTGCTTTCTTTTTATCTTTTTCATCACCATCTCCACCTTCTTCACTCTTCAGTGGCTGCATTTCCATGGCTGCACCATCCTGGGCTTTTGCTACATTTAAGAGCAAACACAACTTCACTATACTTTAAAGGCACATATCATTATTAATATCTTAAAGAAATTTTAAAAATCAGTTTCTTACAGAAACCAGTAAAGGTATAAGCATTCAGCTTTGTGAGTGTGTGTGTGTGTGTGTGTGCACGCGTATGTGTCTACACAGAGAAAATAAGACAATAGTGACATTAGGTTGTGAAACTTTGTACCAGATTTGAAAATGTTGTGCTAGGTAATGAGGATGAGGCATGTACGGTCCTTAAACTAAGAACTAAAGAGTATTAAATTTCTTTTCCTGTGCGTTTTGTTAGGTAACATCTAAACAACATAAATCCCTCCCCTATAATTTATGACCATGATGTAGAGATTATGTATAACCGTATGTATATAGAAATATGCATATATTTATGGACTCTTAAATAAATGCAACATTTATGCTACATATTTTGTTTCTTATGCATTTTTGCTACTAACTATATAATAACCAGTGTTCAAATACTTGAAATACTTGAAAGTTACTCTACATAAACTACTGACCTCGTGTGATGGGGCATAGTTAAAACTCTGTTTCATGCACAAAATTATTAAAAATATTGTACAAAATTACAATCAGACAATGTGTAGAAGGTGTATATGGCAATGTATAGATAAATTTCATGTTTGGAGTTGGGTCTCATCCCCAATATATCTCATTATGTACATGCAAATATTCCAAAATCTGAAAAAAAAAAAAATCTGAAATCTGAAACACTTCTGTTCCCAAGCATTTCAGATAAGAGATACTCAACTTGTACCACAAATCATACTTAAAATCTTATTACCATTAACACTGTAGTGATAACATGACTAAGACAACGGCAGGAAAAAAGGTTAATCCAAGCTAACATATATTGTTGATTTTCCCTGCCACATGTATCTTACTTTTGAATAAATATGGTACACAGTAGATCTTTGGATATACTGAAAACAAGCTCACAGTACTTTTGTCTTCCTAAATTTACCTTTGTTGCGATTCTCAATAGCTCCATCTTGTTTCTTATCTGTAGGAACAAAATGGGAATTAAAGCTTTCCAAAAGAAATGAATACAGCCATGCTAAATTATGCAGAAGTAGTTCACATTTCTATAACAGTTGTTACACAATGGTGTGTGTGTCTACAGATTAGAAAACATTTGACTTGTGATGACCTGCTGGGTCAATCACTCCCTAAGTCTCACCTATGGGAGAATACTGCAAAATAATTTAGGGTGTCTATATTTGTTTTATTTTTCCATAAGACTTCACTATTTTATAAGCTATAACAAACCTAAATATGATACAGAAGGTTTTAAAACCAAATACAACCCTAAGAAAGCAGAAAAAGGCAGGGGTGGAGAGGGAGGAGGAAGGGATGTTATAAAAAGACAATGGGCAGCCGGGTGTGGTGGCTCACGCCTGTAATCCCAGCACTTTGGGAGGCCGAGGCAGGTGGATCATCTGAGGTCTGGAGTTCAAGACCAGCCTGGCCAACATGGTGAAACCCTGTCTCTAGTAAAAACAAAAAATTAGCCGGGCATGGTGGCAAGCACCTGTAGTCTCAGCTACTCGGGAGGTTGAGGCGGGAGAGTTGCTTGAACCCAGGAGGCGGAGGTTGCAGTGAGCCAGGATCACGCCATTGCACTCCAGCCTGGGGGACAGAGTGAGACTCCGTCTCGAAAAACAAAAAAGACAACTGGCACACAGGAGACTGTTGATGAGACTGAGGACAAAAATTTTATGTACAAAAGATAGGAAAGGCAACTTAGTAAAACTAGAATACGAATGTACAGAATAAACCAGTAAGACTACCAGGTAAGGTAGCTCTCCAAATCAGCTTATATTTGGAAAAAACATAAAGATGAGCGTTATCTGAAGCCACAAAGTAACGAAGGAAGGGACAGGCCTATTGTCTGGAGTAGGCACTACAATATTAAAAATGACAAAGAGCAGCAGAACCATTCAGTCTATATTCTTCTAGCTTCCTTATCGAGGAGAACTATCTTCAAACGGAAAACATGGAACAAACATGGTCAAGAAGGAATAGAAGCTCAAGATTGATGAGGAGATAGTAAGATAATACCTAGCTACTTTTAATGAGCTCAAGTTTGGAGAGACCAGAGGGCCACAGTCCAGGCCACTGAGGGAACTGAGACAGATTACCCTGGACTGCTTCTGAGTAATCGCCAAGGTAGTCAAGGGAATGGGAGAAGGGCTGGAGGTCCACAGATGAAAAAATGTTGCCCTGTTCTTTTAAAAACAAAACAAAACAAAACAAAACAAAACAAGGGAGTCAACAAATTAGATGTTAATTTCTGGGGAATGTTCTGGACTGGATTAATAAAACCAGTGTATAAGACTTAGGGGGAAAAGGAGCTTACTGGAAAAGACACTGTGGAATAAAGTGAGGATGCAAACTTCCCTTCAGCGTCCAGTGACTTTCAACTCCTGTGCATTAGGATGGAGCACAGCATAAAAGAGTAGACTCTTGAGCCACAGAAGAGGGTGCGACCTGCCACTTACTAGCACTTTGATCTAGAGCAAATGACATAATCTCCATAAACCTCAGTTTACTCATCAGTAAAATAAAAAAAAAAAACAGTCTTTATACAGTTGTGAGGATTAATGAGATAGTGCATGTAAAACACTTAATAAATGGAACCATTATTGTGCTGGTTTTCAAATCGCATTCTACTCAGCCTTAAGAAACCTATGGAAGCACACTGAGAGCTGCTTCAAGGAGGACACAGGAAAAAAACCTAGAATGGGGGGCTTGCTACCTGGATCTGAGTCTAGAACTTTTCACATACATTTTTGTTTCAAATAGAGATTTTATAGCTAATGGCAAAACTCAAAGAACAAAACAAACCACTCAAATATTAAAACCACTGCTGTAGTTATAGCAAACCAGGATTTTAGCCAGGCAGTTATTTTAGAATGTTTCAAAATATTCATGTGAGAAACAACAATATGGGTTTACTATCCTAAATAACATTAAATAAATCTAAGCAGCTAAACCACAGTAAAATGTCAACCTAAAGGGAAAAGACTCCAGAGGGGTGATCCTGAGTGGGAAGGAAGGGTGGTACAGCAGACACTTCGAAGCAGGGTAGGGAGGGCTTTTGAAAAGTGGCATGCCCCTAACTATGCGATTCTGAGATGTCTCTTGCATATAACAGTTTCTTGGAAGATCCTTGTGGATAAATGGTATGATTATCAAGTTTGCTGATAACAGAACACTTGGAGGGACAGGAGATACAATAGATCAAAATTTTAAAAAGATTGTGTTATCTAACGATGGGCTGAATATAACAAGAGAAATGTAACGTGTCAAAGTGAAGTCCTAGTCTTGTGTTAAAAAACCAAGCACATTAAGTATAGAGTAGAAATGTGAATAGCTGAAGAAGATTAGAAGCTCAGTGAAACCAAAATATAATATGGTTGATAAAGAAAGCTACTGCTAAAGTAGCAAAAAAAAAAAAAAAAATCCGCAAATAGGAAGTGAGAGTTCAATTCATTTTGCTGATCAGATAACAGGAGAGATTCTACACCTAGAGAATAAACGGAAGAATGCCAATGCAAGTATTCAAGTAGATACTGAATTTCTCTGGCCATGTTAAAGAGGACTGATGTATTCTCTAAAGGCCCACGCTATTAAGTCTAAAAGAAAAATCTTCTTTTAACTTTTTGTAGAATTTTTCATACCAGAATCTCTTGAAAGAAGGTATTAGTTCTTAGAAATTATTTGCCATATTTCCAAATACCAATTATAGAAAATTGTTATTCTTACTTTTCTTTTCCTTTTTCTTCTCATCTTTCTTCTCTTCCTCTTCACCTCCAGCTCCAAGTAAGGTAAAGATAATTCCAGTTTGAGAATTTACACCTACAGCTGTAACTACCATTCTTCCAGAGCCTTCCATTACATGAGTACCTATAACCAAAAACATAAGTTTGTTTTTAAAAATTCTAATAGATTTCCTTGATACACCAAATTTCAAACTTTGGTAATACTGTTTTTAATATCCTCAACATTTAGGAAAAAAAAATATACACATATATATAATTTTTTTGTTTTTTTTTTTTTTGAGATAGGGTCTTGGTCTGTCACCCAGGCTGGAGTGCAACAGTGTGAACATGGCTTACTACAGCCTGGATCTCCTGGGCTGAAGTAACCCTCCCGAGTAGCTGTGACCACAGGTACGTGCCACTACACTCTGCTAATTTTTTTAAAAAAATTTTGTAGAGACGGGGTCTCACTATGTTGCTCAGGCTGGTCTCAAACTCCTGGGCTCAAGCAATGCTCCCGTCTTGGCCACCCAAAATGTTGGGATTACAGATGTGAGCCACCATGTCTGGATCAATAAAATAAACTTAGTAAGACATTAAATAAAACTTATTTCTTATGCTTAAGGTTTTAACTCTAAATCAGTCATATCCAAGTTCAAAGCTCAATCTACTACTCACTTACCGTATAATATTAGGTAAATTGTAACAACTCAGTTCCCTGTCTGTACAATTCGTAGAAATACAATGAGATTTACATTTCTCATATAAACTTATAAATGTAAAGTGTTTAGCATACTGCCTAGAATTTGTAGGGGTTCAATGAATGCTCATTATTAATTGTAACCTAAGGTATGAGGGACATTTCTCTGAGAAAAACACTGCTTATATGTATCAATGACAACCAATTTCACATTTCCCACACCCAACTTCACAACCTCTACCTAACACAAGCTTTCATTTCTGCCCACCTTCATAATTGCAATAGCCCCCTACTTAGTCTCTGTGTCTTCCCAGTTCATCCTGAAATCCGTTTTAATCTTCCTAAAATGTGATTTCATCATATACTTCTCATGGCTCAAAAATTTCTGATTCTTCACTGCCTACTGGATTGAGTCCAAAGTCCTCACCCTTGAGACCAACCCAGTCTTACAAACTTACTCATCCGCTACTCTAACATAAAATTTCATTACAGAAAACTAGGAATCAGAGATGAGAACATGGACTAAATTCTGACTATGTCCATCAAAACAATTTTGCATGTTGGCAGCCATTACAATTCTAATTTTCTAGAAACTTGCCCAAGGTTATACAACTACTTTTTTTTTTTTGGTAGAGACAGGGTCTGTGTC
The DNA here is from genome assembly GCF_043159975.1 of Macaca nemestrina. NCBI lineage: Eukaryota > Metazoa > Chordata > Mammalia > Primates > Cercopithecidae > Macaca > Macaca nemestrina. Next base: position 43,599,536 of record NC_092134.1, on the reverse strand, counting down.
ACCCAGGCTGGTCTCAATAATTGTCTCCTGTCTCAGTCCCCAAAGTGCTGGAATTACAGGTGCGAGTCACCGTGCTCAGCCTGAAGGTTATACAACTATTAAATGTCAAGGCAAATATTCAGTCCAGTTCTGTCAGAGGATAAAGAGTATATTCTTCTTTAGTTATAATGCTGAGAAGTTTGCTTACAGTTCTCCAACTTGTACATCCACATCTCTATATTTTTCCTGATTCACTAAAAGGCTTCTAATCCCTCTAGTCTAATCTTTTTGTTAGTTTTAAGGAGGCTTTAAAGCAACTTTTTTTTTTTTTTTTTTTTTTACACTAAAGTCTACTTTACAGTTATCACTGATTTGTATTTTATTTCGTCATTTACAACCTTCTGGAGCATAGTGAACGTAGCATCTACCACAATCTTATGTACCAAGTTGATGCTCAAGGAATATTTGCTAAGTACATTCATAATATATATGTACTTACTCAAGCATTTAAGAATCTATATTTGGCTATTAATTACTGAGTAACTCACCCAAAATTGTTTTTTAGGCTTCTGCTTTCTTGCTTTTAAAAATCTATATTGATTATTTCACTAGTTACTAGCTTCTTTGCCAGTGAAAGTGCAGGGAAAACAAGAAATACAATTCAAGATAGTGAAACAGTAAGTATTATGCATAACAGACAACTTATTTCTTTTAACAATTCTGGTTTTTTCCAGACTCCAATGTTTTAGGTTCTATTTTGCCTTACCACAGGTAATCAGATGTTGGCAATGAATGTGCTCAGGCAAAGTAAACAGTTTTAAGTCTTGGTCATATCCCCACCACTAACTGAATACTGCTTTTAAAAATCTAAACTTAAGAAGCCAAGAACAGCAGTCAGAGATGGCATCATGAGAGTAAATTTAAAAATAAATGCATGTCATGCTTTTTAGTACATTTTTGGAATAGGGAAATAAATGCAGAAAAACTTTCCCACCCATACTGTGATAAGGGACTCTACAAAGTTATTTCAGTCTTTTCTTAAATGTGGGAAATTTATAGAGTTCTCCTGGTATACTTGGTGTGTCAGGAACCTGAGTCTACACAAAGCTTACCAGTCATCTCCGTTAAAACAGAAAGGATCAAAGTTCAGTTAAAGGAAATCAACCTGAAGAGCTAAGCACTATGTAAATAAGTGAGATGTACATAAAAGTCCATGCACTATACATAGCAAACAGGAGACTATCTTAATTTGTTACACATTGTGGTCTGGTTAATCTGTGATGGTAAGGTATGATTAGATAGCTTCCCTCTCCTTTGGAAAGGTTATAGATTTTATTTGGTTAACATTAACTACAATTTCTTAGAAGCACAGCAAGGTAAGTAGAATGAGTTAATACATTATACTTATATATCCAAGTTCTTTCTGGCTATTTGGTATAAATTACAAGCACACGAATACAAAGAAAAATCCAAACAGGGTGTGAATGTTCTAAGTGGCACAGGATACTGAAAGTATACACATCTCAAGATTTTTTTTTTTTTTTTTGATGAAACGTAAGTCTGTATTAGAATTGGAACTTTTATCCTATTTATAATGGTGTTTATAAGTGTAATTACTCTGATTTTTTTGCAATAAGACTTTCCAGCCAATATAAATGTGTCTGGTTCTTCGCAATAGGCTTCTTTTGGTATGCATTTATAAATCTTAAAAAGTTATGGTTAAACTTAGGTTTTGCTTCAAAGTTGTGATTCTAACTTAATTGACCCTTGAGGATATCACAGGTTTGACTCTGGTTTCAGCAGCAATCATCTGACAATGTATAAAATGTTGACAATCTATCAACATCTGATAATGACAGAAGACTTCATGTAGAAGGCTACATTTGGCTTTCCCAAAACTGTAGTATAAATTCAATCTAACAAGTACAGTTCTGATCGACAATTTCATAAATTCCATATAGAATACTGAGAAATTAAGAACAGGAACCTTAGAACCTAAAAGTTAAAAGAATTAATATGATTTGGGGGTCAATTTGTGATATTATAGCTTTCTCTCATTCAGTGTTTTGCAAGCGAACTTGTAATTTTTCCCACCACCCTTCCACTTCATATTTACTTAGTTCAACTTAGTTCAAGCTGTAACAATGAGGTTATTACAAGAGCCTGCCATGCTATCACCCTCCATTTCAAACAGTATCCTCACCTACCCTTCCCTTTTCCAATCCTAGAACATATCTCAACCATTTGCAAATTCAATTCTGACTAGATGGAGGTGTGACTGCTAGACCTACTGTTGGTTAGTCATATAATACTAAATAGTTTATATCTCAAACTCATTCTTCAGCAGTTAGATGAAGGAGTTGGATTAGGTAAACTTTAAGGATTTTACTAGTTCTTAAGAAAAAAAATCTGTCCTTTGTAGAGCATCACAGAGAATTCATTAATTTGCTTTAAACATATAATCATTCTTTAATTTTATACTTCAATAGGCATTAAAAATAGTCATGATACAGAATAACACACCAATTCAATAGATATCAATAGGCCTATATTGCAGTTTTATCATTGCACTAGCATGAATACTGAATCTCAAATCTCTTGATTTTTTGGACTCTAGTCCCTCATTTGCAAAATATACCTCTGCATTCAAAGATTTCTAATGTTTTTGTCAGCTTACCAAAAAAAGTCTAAAGGATTACAACAGTAGAAGGTAGCATAAAATACAGATTCCTCTTTATATTATTGACTCTTAGGGAAATGGTGTTTGCTGACAATGGTACATAGTTGCGAAAGAGGAAAGTGTTCAAAGATATAAAAGAAATTTTTACCTGATAGAAGTAAGGGATCCTTATCTAAAGACTTTTTAACATGATCTGATTCACCAGTCAATGAGCTTTCATCAATTTTAAGATCGTTGCCTTGAATAAGTATGCCATCAGCTGGAAGAAGATCACCTAAAATAAAAAGTAATGATATACTAAACTATAAACAAGATTACAGTAATTTTATGTTTAGTGTCAGATGTATTGCTCTTTTTACTTACCATATTTCACTTGAGCAATATCTCCAACAGTAATGTCAGCTACAGGTATTTGAATGACCTGACCACCCCTGATGACAGTGAACTTCTGTTCTTGTTCAATTCGGCTCTGCAAACCTCTAAACTGTTTTTCCTTACTCCAGTCATTGAAAGCTGTTACTAACACCACACACACTACAGACAAGAGGATTGCCGCTCCTTCAATCCAACCAGTTTCACCTTCACCTTCTTCCTCCCCAACAGAAACTTCTCCACAAACTATTTGGAAAGAAAGAAAATGCTTATCAAAAAGATTCTGAATTGATGACAACATACATATAATAACTCTAAATCATATTTTTGTGTTAATTATGTTTACTTTATCAATTTTACTTATAGCAATAAATACTTTATTAAATTCAAAGCATTCCGTAAGAACTCTATGTCACTTTCAAGTTCCCTGCTTCTGAGATTCTCAATCTCAGGAGAGGGAGGCAGTCTAGGTAGGTTACTAGTTAAGAGTAAGGACACTGAAGGAGATGAAATATCAGTCCTAAGGCAAGTTACTTATTTTTGAGACTTGGTTTCTTCATCGTCAAATTATGATACCACCAGCTATTCCAGAGTTATTGTGAGGATTAAATGTGAGGATACCGGTAAAGTAGGTACAGCAGTGGCTAAGGCTTTCTTCACACTCAACCAAGGGCTAGCCATATTAATTATTACATATGACAGACAAGATATACATGAAAAGTTAGTATTATGTGAAACCCAAGAATCATGCTTATTTACTATGTCATTTTTACTGAACTGTGATCAAAGCTTGGCTTTTATAACATGAAAAGTTAAAGTGCTACTTGTTATTCCAACCATTTGAGCACATGCTAGGTGCCAGACACTATTTTAGGAGACAGAAATACAGTAATGAATAAGACACACAAGCTCTCTCTCCTCATGGAATCCATACTCAGACTGGGGACGGTGTATGAAGAATTCAGGTAACAATACACAAATAAATAATTTACACAAATAATTTTACGTATCGACAAGTGCCATGAAGAAAAACATAGTGATGTGCTATTAAATAAGAAAGAGGGATAACTGAGGTTCAGTGAACAGAGAAGACCCCTTTGAGGTATCCATGACATGTGAACTACAAAACAAATGCTCGTAGAGAACCAGCCATATAAATCTAAGAAAGAAAGAAAAAAAAATTCAGAGAGAGATTAAAGTCAGTACAAATGGCAGAAAAGAGATCAGAAAAGGATTGGGGAGGTGGCGGGGGGAGGGGGAGAATGAGCCAAAACTCTATAGTCAATAATGGTGAAGAATAACAGAACAGTGCTTTTTGACTTCAGGCTGTAATCTAGTTGTGAGTCCAAAATCAATTCAGTGGCTCATGACCAGCATTCTGAAAAATGAAACAAATCAAAATAGAAAGGACATATATGTACTAAGGATAAGTGTTACTTCCTGAAACGCTGATTACTTATAAATTCACATGAAGGAATACAGGCTTCTGGGTTGCTATGTGAAGTTATTTCTTTATGAATTGAACTGAAATGTCTGAAAGCCACTGGTTCTCTTGAAACAGAAAGCAGGAGGATTATTCAGAAGAAAAGAAGGAGTAAATAAATGACACTAGAAATTATTAAAGCGTGTTCTAGCATGGTGAGCACAGATTGAAGAAAACATCTGAGGTGTGAGGGCGCTGACTAAAAAGCAATCTGGGAGGGAAGACAGGGAATGAAGTAAGATCAGTTGGGGATGAAATGGAAGACTTGATGTGAACAGTTACAAAAAATATCCTGAGAACCACAAGCAGGATTCAATTGTCGATGTGAGGTACAAGCAGGATAATCCAACAGAACCCCCTCCAACCCAAATACCAGAATTTCTATTTTAATTATTTTCAAGCTCAAGAAATCACCATGTGTCATTATGTAAAATAACCAGTTAAGTGATTTTAAGATTTACATTCGGTTTAACAGTCAAGGCTGTAAGAATGACTCTCCCCGCTCCATTCTTCCCTCTAGCCAGAAGACAGGAGATTAACTCCGAATTAGAGCAACTCTGGACTCAGGATCACATGATAGAACACCATATGCTGACCACTTTCACCAACTTGGAAACAGCTAACATATTATCCAAGTGAAGCATTTTACTGGGTTTTGATGTCATTTATTACACAAAAAATGCAATACTTTACATACAAAAACAACAGATTGACATCAGACAATGGAATTTACCAGTCATATTTTAACAAATACCTTTGCATAACTGGTGGGTATCATGAAAATGAGTATGATTTAGTAACTACACTTTTCCCACTTGGATTTATATAATGTTATGTTTCTTTTTAGCTATGAGACATTAAAGCCAATTTCTGAAATTAATCAAACTTAGACCTAAATCAGGTTAACAATAATGTTTTATGGCTACAAGAAAAAACCAAACGTTAAATTTTATTTTATTTTTTTATTTTTTTGGAGACAAAGTCTCACTTTGTTGCTCAGGCTGGAGTGCAGTGGTGTCAATGTGGCTCACTGCAGCCTCAACCGCCTGGGCTCAAGCAATCCTCCTACCTCAGCCTCCCAAGTAGCTTAGACCACAAGGCGCATGCCACCATGCCCAGCTCATTTAAAAAATTTTCTGTAGAGATGGGATCTCGCCACATTGCCCAGGTTGGCCTTGAACTCCTGGCCTCAAGCAATCCTCCCGCCTCAGCCTCCCAAAGTGCTGAGATTACAGGTATGAGTCACTGTGCCCAGCTTTATCTTTTACTTTCAATTTCTATTTTTTCTATATGCTGAAAATATACAAATTATATATAGTTATAAATATAATTAATAAATGCATCATTTGGAGGTATGTGCTCATTTTTTCCCTGATAGAGTAAATAACCAAAAAAGTTTAAAGACCAACGCAACAGAGGTTAAGGAGGGGAAAGAATTACGGACAATTATACAATTTTCAGCTCTAAATGTGACATGGATATCCACCATTAAACTACTGAATATTTCCAAAGAGAAATGGAAACAAATTAATGACATATTTCATTTCATGTATAGTTCTCTATATCACATGGATAAGACCAAAACAATCTTGAAATAGATAGTACAAAATATAAATCCTTTCCTACTGACAATGATTACAAATTTTTAGAGGAGTTATAGGGGAAAAAGGATCAAAGTTACAAACTGACAATAGCTTACAGTTATATATATGTATAAATATATAAAGAATTTTAACAATGTTTTCAGTAAAGTCCAAGCTCAAATATAATAATAAAAATCTGTATTATCAAAGGTGTTCTGTTGTAAATATATTCAACTGAGAGACATGCACAATCTAAATTCAGTCAATACTCTCTACCACAAGGCAAATATTCCATGTTAAAACCTCCTAGTTGAGCTATTCCTTGGGTGATGTATCAAGTTTGTACATTAATAGTATAGAGAAATAGTTCTCAAAGTGCTGTCGTGAAACCTGAAGGGGATTCCTATTTTCATAATTTGAAGACATAATTATTGGCCTCATATTTCATTAATGTATAATTTTCTAAAGATTATGTTGCATGTGATAATGTGACATAATCAATACAGAAACAGGAGAACCGAGCTATCTTCAATTAAGCTGGGCATTAAAGAGATATGACACCACTCTTTACATTATTTCATTTAAAAATTCATTACTGGGGGAACACTTTTCATCAAAATGCTATCTATGTGACTATACAATAGATTATTATCTAAAAATGCATTGATAAATATTTTGTCCAGCTTTACTGCAGTATGATTGATAAAACTGCATATATTTAGGGTATATGACAAAATATTTTGATAGGGGTATATACTGTGAAAAGATTACCACAATCGTTAACATATCCATCACCTCATATAGTTACCTTTTTTTGTGGTGAGAAGACATTGATAAATATTCAAAAATTTTTCCATTTTAATTTAGAATATACGAAATATTTACAGGAATAATTCACATAATCAAAAGCTCTTTGGAGTCCTAAATACTTCAAGAGTTTGAAGAGGTCTTGAGACCAAAAAGTTTGAGAACCCCTGTTAAGTGCAGATACCAGTAACTATAGATTTATTTATGGTTTGGGCTACAGCATATATTTTTACATTAAATAATATTAGTAAGACATTTTGATCATTTAGATTTCTATGACTGTAGATTTACAAATAGATTTCTTTTAAGCAAGTTACTACACCTCAGTGTTGACATGTAACATGACAAAAAGATACACATAGTGTACTAATAAATGATTTTTTAAAATGCAAGGCTGGGAGCGCTGGCTCACGCGTGTAATCTGAGCACTTTGGGAGGCCGAGGCGGGCAGATCACCTGAGGTCAGGGGTTTGAGACCAGCCTGGCCAACACGGTGAAACCCCGTGTCTACTAAAAATACAAAAATTAGCCAGGCATGGTGGCGCATGCCTATTGTCCCAGCTACTCAGGAGGCTGAGGCAGCAGAATCACTTGAACCTTGGAGGTGGAGGCTGCAGTGAGCCAAGATAGTGCCACCGCACTCCAGTCTGGGCAACAGAGTGAGACTCTGTCTTAATATATATACTGTCTCTCTCTCTATATTATATATATATATATGTCTCAATATACGTATTTTATGTATATGTCTCAATATACATATTTTATTTTATATATATAATAAAAATAAAAAATGCAAATACCAAATAACTTTTCACCATGGAACAAAAAATCTTTATATGTTTCATTAAGAACTTCTAGTGAACTCTGACTCTTCTAAAAGGGCCTTACAACACCGACAGCTCTAGATTATCTTCTCAGTTGGATTTTAATACCTGTATCTCCTTTAACAAATTTAGGAAAGGACCTGTCACTACATCTTACAAAGGAAGCAGTCTGAATTCCAAAAAGATTTGTCCTGGACCTTGCTGGTAATAAACTCCACTTCTTGAAAGTATTTTTCTTTTGTTTTCTAAGAAAACTAAATTGTTCAAAGTAAAAAGCTTTTATTAATCTGCTAACTCAATTCTAGAAAACCAATACCCAATATTCGATAGTGAGAGCTAGATAGGAGGAAAACTGAAAAAAATCAGCTGTATGTTGCTTAAGATGATATGACCCCCCTTTTCAGATACACACATATACCTATGAACCATCATACATTTACATATATGAGTGCTCATAGACACATGGACACATATTTAAAATCTTAAAGGATTTGGGTATAGCAAGAATCTCTAAGAAGTGGGATTTCTACTTTGGGAGGCCGAGGCGGGCAGATCACAAGGTCAGGAGTTCGAGACCATCCTGGCTAACACGGTGAAACCCCATCTCTGCTAAAAATAAAAAAAATTAGCCGGGCGTGGTGGTGGGCGCCTGTAGTCCCAGCTACTTGGGAGGCTGAGGCAGGAGAATGGCGTGAACCCGGGAGGCGGAGCTGGCAGCGAGCCACTGCACTCCAACCTAGACGACAGAGCGAGACTCCATCTCAAAAAAAAAAAAAAAAAAAAAAAGAAGTGGGATTTCCAGTGAATATTATTTTTATTTGGACTGTCTTCGCCCACCCCCATTATTATTTTTAAACAGTAAAATAGGTACTACTTATTTAGTAAAAATAAATAAAAGTTTAAAAATAATTTAGCTCAACACTGACAAGAATATTGTCTAAATCCCTTCTTATCTATAGTGATTTTCAACCAGAGGCAACTTTGCTCCCCATGGGACACACAGCAAAATCTGGAGATGTTTTTGGTTGCCTCACTTGGGGTGGAGTGCAGGATGAATACGGCGGCAAAGAATTTTGTCGCTCAAAATGTCAGTCGTGCTGCTGCTAAGAAACTTTGAACTATACTAATCTCAGATAAACTGGTTTATGCTGTGTCCAAATTTCTTTAAAGAGAAAGAATACAATTTTACATGAGCCTAGGTACATCTTTTAAATAATTACATAATTATTGATAGAGTTTGGATGTTTGTCCCCTCCAAATCTCATGCTGAAATGATCCCTAGTGTTGAAAGCAGAACTTAGGGGGAGCTGTTTGGATCATGGGGGTGGATCCCTCATGAATGGCTTGGTGCCCTCCCCATGGTGATGAGTTCACACAAGAGTTGATCCTTTAAAAAGCCTGGCCCCTCCAGGCCACCTCTTGCTCCCTCTCTCTCCATGTGTTCTGCCTGCTCCTGCTTCGCCTTCTGCCATGACTGTAAGCTTTCTGAGGCCCTCACCAGAAGCAGATGCTGGCACCACGTTTCCCGTACAGCCTGCAGAACCTTTTCTTGTAAGTTAGTCAGTCTCAGGTATTCTTATACAGCAATGCAAACAGATTAACATAATTACCCTACCGAACTTTTAGAGTTAGCAAGTATCTCTTCACAACTTGAAAGGGTATAGGAATGAAGCTTTCACAAACAAAAATATTTTGGTGAATCAGCCTTTTGATACATAAAATACTATCGGTTTATTTTATATTATAGCTACTTAAATATAGTAACCAAAATGCATGCTAGATTTCCTACCAGTTACATAATCTACCAGCAGAACTATTAATTTGAAATAAATTTTTTAAAAGGCAGAAAAAGAAATTTAAAAGAGAAAGGGACAGAAAGATAGGAGGAAAAAACATTTGTAGGTACACGTTAAAGCAAATCTACCACGCCATAATGGATTTCTCTGTTGGTTACGATACTCTGCACAGGTTGAGTATCCCTTTTCTGAAATGCTTGGGATCAAAAATGTTTTAATTTTTTCAGATTTGGGAATATCTGCATATATATAATCAGATATCTTGGGGATGGAACCCAAGTCTAAACAAGAATTTGTGTTTCATACACAGCTTATACACATAGCCTAAAAGTAATTTTATACAATAATTTAAAAATAATCTTGTATATGAGACAAAATTTGTGGTAAGTACTTATGTGTGGAATTTTTCCACTTGTGGCATCATGTCGGCACTCAAAAATTTTGAATTTCAAAGCAGCTCAGATTTTCATACTAGCAATGTTCAACCTATAGTATAATGGCAAGGAAATTTTCTATAATAGCAAGGAAATTATTCAAATAGTGTATATAGCAAAACACTTTAAGAACTTGACTAGTAATGCATTTGGGAAGAGAATAGAATTTTGCTTTCATAATGACATTTTCCAAAAGAAACCAAAAATTAAAAACTAAAATTGTTTCATAGTATAGTGTTCTAAAAAACTTAAAAACTGTGATAGCAAGGACCATGTCATATACGTGGCACAGGTCTGTGCCAGACACATAGTAAGCATATATGGATAGGTTATTTCACCTCTGTGCCTCACTGTAAAAGGGAGGTAACACAATCTAATTCATAGGTTTACTGTGAAAATTATCTGAGACAATATACTTAAAGTACTTAGAACAGTGCCTAGCACATAGCAAACATCAATAAATGCTGGCCAGCTATTATTATGCATTAACTAAATGAATTAGCTGAGCTAGCATCAGACATGTCTTTTTTTTCCCCCCATTTACTTACGTGCATTATCCCCTTCTGGAGGCTGATAAAAAGAAAGGCCCAATGATACTATGGCTGCAATTTCTAATATAATTAAAGTGACATCTTGTAATGCTTCCCATACTAATTGAAGAAAGGTTTTTGGCTTTTTAGGAGGTATAAAATTCTTTCCAAACACTGCTTCTCTTCTTTCTAAATCTGCAGGGTTTCCACTTAAACCTAATAAAAAGAAACAAATTTCAGTGAATAGTTTTACTTCTTACAAATGAAAATATATATTTTTATTCAAAATACCTTAACTCATCACTCTAGATTGTAATTTCTAAGACCCTACCAAAATGTTTACTTTCATGCTTTAAGTGTACAGAATTTAAATCACTGAAAAACATGTGCAGGTCTTTAAAAGAACACTTTAAGTAGATAAGTCAGGACTGGACTAAGAATTTTCACTTTCCCAACTGCTTATTTTTGTTTGTTATTTTGCTTGTTGGTTTTCTGGGGACAGAGTCTTGCTCTGTCACCCAGGTTGGTGTGCAGTGGCACAATCTCGGCTCACTGCAACCTCTGCCTCCCAGGTTCAAGCGATTCTCCCACCTCAGCTTCTCGAGTAGCTGGGACTATAGGTGCATGCCACCATGCCTGGCTAATTTTTGTATTTTTAGTAGTGACAGGGTTTCCCCATGTTGGCCAGGCTAGTCTCGAACTCTTGACCTAAGGTGATGCACCTGCCTCAGCCTCCCAAAGTGCTGCGATTACAGATGTGAGCCACCATGCCCAGTCAACATTGCTTATTTCTGATCATACTATCTTATACCATCTTGTATATGTTAGCAATCAGAACTGTTATGACAGTTCGATGGTTTTCATATTGGAGTTAAACATTTCCCCGACCTTAGGATATTGCCCTCACAAAACTGGGAAGTTTATATATAAAAATATATATATACACACACACACACACACATATATATACACACACACATATATATATGTATGTATATTTGGCTTAGTTATATAGATATAGACATAGATTTGGTTTAGTTATTGCACCCTGGACAACAGTGAAAGGCTGATTTTTTTACTCTCATTTGCTGAATAACAGTGAAAAGTTAATCTATCACAAGCTCTAAAGGCTTCTCTAAAATGTCTCTGTTAGATTGATAAAAGATTCGCAAAGTCACATTAACAGGATACTTAGGATGATCTTTCTTAGAAGTGATAGGTGGTGCTATTGAATGTACCTATTGTCACTTAAGGTAAAAGGTATATTGTAGGACATATACTGTATGATGTAACATTTATTGTCTAGACTATGGAATTAGAAAGATATGAGGAGGTTAAGACAGAGCTAGTGGGATGAACATCCATTTTGCCATTCCTACACCCTACCGAGTAAGTCTTTAACCTTGTTGATCCTGTCAAACCCAGATATATCCCGATTAGTTAATGCAAAGTGTGTACATATGTACATTATTGTGGGAGTGTAACAGTACAGGCAGCAGTGACAAATGGTATTTTTCCTTAGTCTGTGTAAGAATGCTAGAGAAGCCAGGCACAGTGGCTCACGCCTATAATCCCAACACTTTGGGAGGCCGAGGCGGGCAGATCACCTGAGGTCGGGAGTTCGAGACCAGCCTGCCCAACATGGCGAAATCCCATCTCTACCAAAAACACAAAAATTAACCAGGTATGGTGGTGGGTGCCTATAATTCCAGCTGCTCAGGAGGCTGAGGCATGAGAATCGCTTGCGCACAGGAGGCCGAGGTTGCAGTGAGCCAAGATCACGCCACTGCACTCCAGCCTGGGGAAAAGAGCAAGACTCTGCTTCCGAAAAAGAAAGAAAGAAAGAAAAAGAATGCTAGAGAAGAAGGCAGAGATAAACAGGTTAATATCATTTTTAACTTCTCATATTAAATCTAACTTCAATTTGTGTTTTTGGCAAGAGCCTATTCCAAGAGAACATCAAAGGAGGAAGACAGGAAAACAGCAGATTACTGTAAGACTCTCAGCTTTAAGTGCTTTAACTATTAATCTCACTGCTCAGGCAGGCAAAGAGTAGAAGAGGGAATATAAATACATTATTAGAATAAATAATGAGAAACGAACATATAGCTTTAAAGTAATTATCTACTTCATTGAAGGATTCAACAAGATTCAAAGATTTCAGAAAACTATCTCACTAGCAACTGCCCATACTGGGCAGTACTGAAAGTATTTTAGATTTCTCAGTTGGAAAAAAAAAAAAATAGACTTATCAGTTGAAAGCTTCCAAAGAGCTCTAATCTTTCAGAGTCAATGGAAAGCAAGGCAGCAAAGGACTGCAGTAATAAGGATGAGATTAGTCTATGGGTAGGTTTGTCTTATCTTGTGTTTGAATGCTCTTACTAGCAAAAAGAAAAAAAAATGGAGATAGTGGTTGTATCAGCCTAACTCACAGTGTATAAAGACTACCATTTACTGAATACATATGACATACCTGTAACACCTGATAATTATCACCACTAAAAAATAATTGGCCAAATCTTAACTTATATTGGTTTTAACAGGGACCAATATTTTGTTACCACTGAAAAGAACAGTCACAGAGCTAAAGATAGCTTTAAAACATATCTTGAAGAGAGTATGGGAAGTAAAGGTCTTAAATGCTATTGTAATTCCTCTAAACTACCAACACACACAAAAGCACACACCTAGGACACTACACCAATAAAACTATCTGGTACAGGAAGTAGAAGACCTAGGTTCCAGTTCACCTACTGAAATCTTGTGCAAGTCACTTAACTCTTTGGGGGTCAAGGGAGGGCACTAATATCAGCTGGCCAAACTTACAAGGTTGTTTTGAAGAACCAAAAGAGAAGGTATACACAGTTCATAAATCATAAACAGGCCAACTCTTAAGTAAGTGGAACACCAATTATAAACTGACTAAACACTAAAGTAATGTATTAATTCAATTTGAGGGACAATTAATTTCTATTAACAATAAACTTACACAATCTAAATATAATAAAACGAACAGTTTTGTAACAATAGTCTGTTTCCCAATAGATATTTACTGAATGTTTACTACTTCTAGGGATTGTTCTACATGCTGAGGAATCAGTGTGAACAAGAACATTCAATAAGTTTATACTATCCTGGAGGTAGACAATTAAAATAACTACAGACAAGTACAATGAAGACAATAAAAAAGGGCCACTAGAACTCTCTTACTGGGCTACTTTAGCCTTTCTAAGGAGCTAACATTTGGCTTCAGTCTGAACCTCCAGGGGTCAAGGGTGAGAAGACTTTCGAGCAGAACCTTCCCAGCAGCGCAAAAGCAAATACAAAGGCCCAGAGATCAAAACAAGATTAGAAGATTTACTAGCCAGAAGCAAAGCCACTGTAGCTAAAACCCAGTGACCCAGGAGGAAAGAAGAGAGGGTCAAAATGGAAAAAGTGACCAAAGGTAAGAACATAGGGGCTAGGGAGAGGAGAATGGCATTCTCACCTTAAAGTGCAGTGAAAACCATTAAAGCAGAGTGGTGGTAACTACTCTGGATTTTAGAAAAATCACATAAATTGCTATCTGAAGGAAACTGAAGAGAGCAAGAGTGAAGGAAAAAGGCCAGTTGGGAGGCTGTTGCTTATAAAGTATAGATGATAGTGCCTGAATTTCGGTTTTAGAAGTGGAGGCAGAAGGGGATAAGTGGATTTGTCAGGTATGTTGGAAGGAGATCAGACAACGTACTTAAGGATTGGATGTAGGATGAAAGGGAAAGGGTTTTTTTTTTTTTTTTTTTTTTTGCGAGGGGGCGGGGTCTCCAAGCACTTAAGTGAGTGGATGGTAGTCATATTCCAAGACAGGCGATTTTGAGAACTGAAGAATTAGGAGGAAAGGGGAGGGAGGAGTTAATGGTTCTGTTTCACAGATTTAAACAAAACAAGTGGAGGTGTCTAGTAGACAGCTGGCTCTCCATATTCAGAACTCAAGGAGAAGTCTGAGCCAGAGTCATCAATTATATTGATTCTGGAGCCACAAGCCCAATGAGAGCTCTCAGAAAGTTAAAGCAGATAAGAAGGGAACTAGGCTGAGGCTACAGCGCTGGAGCACCCAACACTGATGTTCAAATAGGGCAAGAGGAGTGCAAGGCACCTAAGAAGAAACAGCCAATGAGGGAGGCAAGGAAGGCAGGGGAAGGGGGAACGGAACAAAACAAAACATGTTCAGGTACTACTACAGAAGCCCAGAGACGAAAAGAGGTTTTAAAAAGATGATTTGGCTGACTATGGCAAATGATGTTAAAAGGCTGAGTAACAGACCAGAGAATGGAACACTTTCTTTCACTAGATAGAAGCTGATGACCTTGTAAGGAATATTCCAGTGCACTGGTGTGGAAGAAAGTCTGATTAGAAAAGAGCTGAACAGAGAGTGGGAATGAGCAAGTGGAGACAGTAAGTATAGATAACTTTTTCCAAGAGTGTGATTCAGTGGGCAGAAATAAATCAGTAAAGATGAGTTCAAGTGGGTTTTATTTGCATTTTGTTTTTTAAAAGTAAGTGACAGACATTAAGACAAGTGACTTAATGACAATGATCAAGTGGAGAAGACAACACTGATGATATAGGAGACGAAGGGTAATACCACAGGTATTCCTTCGAAGAGGCCAGAGGCCTTGGAATTCAGGGCTGTAATGTTTGTCTAATACAGATCCAAGAAGAGGCTTCTACTGTAAGGAGGGAGAAAGTAAAGTATGCGATACAGCTAAGCTGGTGGAAATGGCAAAGAAATTACTGGTCCTAGTTTAAAAAAATATAAATGATACCAAACTATTAGGAATAACTTATAAAACATATAATGAGAAATCTTCTGCCTAATTGGCTCAGTTAATTGTAGAGTAGTGGCAATGAGGCCAAGGTCATGCATGGAATTGATCTTCTTATGGCCCAGTTAGCTTCACAAAGAGAAAATACAACCAAAACACATCAAAAGTAGCCTCAGAATTATATGCTTTTAGGGTCTAACTCCATCACTGTTTGGAGTAATAAAAGTCTGTATTTGATCTATGACTAGATAATAGCTCAGAAGTACTGTCTTTATATTTGAAAAGAACATACTATAAAATAAAATATCATTTATATTAAGATCTTAATGTTTTACAAGAAAATGTAGCATCCCAATTGCAGGGACTAATAAAATTATGTCCCAATTTAGGAAATAAAGTGGGGGGAATTTACTGGAATGTTGGATGAAGGTAGATATAACTGACAATCTCAGTTAACACACAGCACATACTACAGTCTTATCAAATTCTGTACTAGAAATTTTGTCAGTATTTGTGCATATATCATATGTATATGTGTGTCTGTATGTGTTTATATTACATGTACATGTATGTATGTCTGTGATATGGTAAGGATGTTTATCCCTTCCAAATCTCATGTTGAAATGTGATTCCAAATGTTAGAGGTGGGGCCTAGTGGCGGTCATTGGATCATGAGGGTGAATCCTTCATGAACGGTTTAGCATCATCCCCTTGGTAATAAGTGAGTTCTTGCCCAGTAGGTTCATGCAAGATCTGGTTAAGAGTCTGGGAACTCCTCCTTCTCTCACTCCTGCTCTCATGTAATGTGTCTGCTCCTGCTTCACCTTCTTCCATGAGTAAAAGCACTCTGAGACGTCCCCAGAAGCCAGGGAGATGCCAGTGCCATGCTTCCTGTATAGCCTGCAGAACTGTGAGCCAATTAAATCTCTTTTCTTTATAAGTTACCTAGTCTCAAGTATTTCTTTATAGCAATACGAAAATGAACACACACAGAAAATTGGCACTGAGGTGTGGGGCACTGCTATAAAGATACCTTAAAAAGTGGAAGCGGCTTTGTAGCTGGGTAACAGGCAGAGGCTGGAAGACTTTGGAGGGCTCAAAAAAAGACAGGAAGATGAGGGAAAGTCTGGAAACTTCTTAAAGACTGGTTAAATGGTTGTGACTAAAATGCTGACAGAGATATAAACACTGAAGTCCAGGCTGACAAGTTCTCAGATGGAAATCAGAAACTTATTGGGAACTGGAACGAGGGTCACCCTTGTTATACCTTCGCAAAGAACTTGGCTGTATTGTGTCCATGCCTGAGGGATCTGTGGAAGTTTGAACTTAAGAGTAATGACCTAGGGTATCTAACAGAAGACTTTTCTCAACAGCAAAACATTCAGGAACTGGCTTGTCTGATTCTAACAGCCTACTATTAGACGCAGGAGCAAAGGAATGACCCGAAGTTGGAACTTATAATTAAAAGCGAAGCAGAGGGTAAAAGTTTGGAAAATCTGCAAACTGGCCCTGTGGTAGAGAAGGAAAACAAGTGGGCTGTGGTACAGTCACTTTCTAGAGAGATTAGCATGACTAAAAGAGAGCTGAGTGTTAATAGATAAGGCAATGAGAAAAAGGCCTCAAAGGCACTTCAGAGATCTTTGGGACAGCCCCTCCTATCACAGGCGCAGCAGTCTAGGTGGAAAGAATGCTTTCAAGGGCTAGGCCCAGGGTACAGCTGTCCTGCTTAGCTTCAGGACACTGCTCCCTGCATCCTGGCTGCTCTGGCTCCAGCCTTCGCTCAAAGGGTCCCAGGAATAGCTTGGGCCACAGCTCTGGAGGGCTCAAGCCATAAGCCTTGGCAATTCCTATGTGGTATTAAGTTTGCAGATACACAGAATGCAAGTGTGGCGGAGGCTTGGCAGTTTTCCCCTAGATTTCAAAGGAAATATCAGAAAGCCTTGGTGCCACAAGAGGGGCTCTGCCCCTAGGCACAGAGAAACTCCCCCACAGTGAAACTCCACTAGGGCAGTGCCAAGCAGAATTGTAGGGTTGGAGCCCCTAGAATGAGTCTCCACCAGGGCACTGCCTAGTAGAGCTGTGGGAAGGGGACCATTGTTTTCTAGATCCTAGAATGGTAGAGCCACTGGCAGTTTGCATCCTAACCCTAGAAAAGCCTCAATCACTCAACTACAACCTAAGAGAGAGCCATAGGGGCTGCACCTACCTTATAAAGCCAGAGGCTGAGCTGCCCAAGGCCTTGGGACTGCACCCTTTGTATCAGTGTGCCCTAGATGCAGAATATGCAGTCAAAGAAGATTGTTTTGGAACTTTATTGACTGTCCTTCTGGGGTTCAGACTTGTGGAGTCTACTGCTCCTTTCTTTTGGCTGATTTTTCCCTTTTCAAATGGGAAGGTATACCCAATGCCTATCCCATGACTGCATCTTGGAGTAAATAGCTTGTTTCTGATCTCACAGGCTCATAAATGGAAGGAACTCATCTCCAGATGAGATTCTGGACTTTGAACTTTTTAATTAATACTGGAATTAGTTAAAACTCTGGGACACTATTGAGAAAGCATGATTGTATTTTGAAATGTGAGAAAGACATGAGATTTGGGGGGGTGGGAGGCCAGGGGTGGAATAATATGGTTTGGATGTCTGTTCCCTCCAAATGTCATGCTGAAATGTGATTCCAAATGTTGGAGGTGGGGTCTAGTGGGAGGTGATTAGATCATGGGGGCAGATTTCTCATGGACAGTTTAGCACCATCCCCTTGGTGATAACTGAGTTCTTGCTCAGTTAGGTCACATGAGATCTGGTTGTTTAAAAGCGTCTGGGACCTCCCCCTTTTTTCTCTTGATCCCTCTCTCACCATATGATGTGCCTGCTTCCACTTTACCTTCTGCCATGAGTAAAAGCTCCCTGAGGCCTCACCAGAAGCCAAGGAAATGCTGATGCCATGCTTCCTGTACAGCCTTGCAGAACCATGAGGCCAATTAAACCTCTTTTCTTTATAAATTACCCTGACTCAGGTATTTCTTTATAGCAGTGCACAAATGGACTAACAGTCTGCATCATGGTGGACCTATAGCAGCAGCCAACCTGACTTTTCTAAGTGAGGGACACAGGAAAACGTGCAGACCAAGAAAGTACATAAAAATTTATGTTTATGTTTATTCTTCTTGGGAAACAATCTAATATTCTCATGATTTTCTCAATTTCAAAAGAGGAGGCGATCCCTTCCCTAACTGCAAATTTAAGAGACACTATTCTCAAGTCAAACTCACACATTCTTTCCCAAATGCCTACTATGTCACTGTGCACTAGGAATACAAAGGGAAATAACTCAGGATGCCTTTCCCTACCACTTGCCCTCAAAGAGCTCGTAGTTTAGTGGGGGAGACTGACAAGCAACCAGTTCAGCACTCTGGGTTGTGTGTGTTTTGGGCTTTCAAAACTAAAGCTCGGGAGAAAATCCTGGACCTAATTTCAGCAACCACCACTTAAAAGCTTAGTGTCTCATTTGCTTTCTTGCCCTTTACAGGTCCATGAAGCCATGCCTCTTACTGAATACCACTTGGCACCTGCCTTTAATTTTTATGAATTCATTTAAAAACATGAATTCCTTTTTTAATGTAGAACTCTCAATAACAAACATGATAGTAGGGCTGGAGGCCTATATACCAGAAACCCTATTATCAAAAAGTCTACCATCCAACATAAAATATAACATAGATAACACAGGACCACGAAGAGATGAAAGATATACCAAAAGCTAGTGTAAAAATATAAGGATCAAGGAATGTGATTTAGAATATGACTAAGAAAGTCAATGCAAGAAAACAACAAAGATACAGAAGAAAAAAAAAACTGTGAAAGTAATTTTATGTAGTTAGGATGTTAGAAGCAGGTTATTTTGGTATAAAAGTGCATTCTTGGATTTTGAGGACTAGAAGACAGATGCTTTCTCTAAGAGAGCCAAAAATATGAAGTTACAAGCCTCCATTCCAGTTCACCTTGCAATTTATATTTCCAATTTCTTTAGGAGTTAGGATGGTTAATCAGAACCACTGGGAAGTTTTTAATATGAAAATTACATCTGGTCAAAACACTTCCTAATGACCAGTATCACATGCATATGATATGCATACGATATTCTTCAAAACATATTGTTAGAAAACAAGTGATAAATGGGCAAGACAAAAAGGAATCACATAAATACAATTTATTGAATAGGGCATTCTTTTTGTTCTTGAGACAGGGTCTCACTCTTTTGTGGGATCACACATGGCTCACTGCAGCCTTGACTCAGGCGATCCTCCCACACTCAAGCGATCCTCCCACCTCAGCCTCCTGAGTAGCTGGAACCACAGGCATGTGTCACCACTCTTGGCTCATTTTTTTTTTTTTCACCTTATTTTTTAAATGTTGCCCAGGCTGGTCTCAAATTCCTGGGTTCAAATGATCCTCCCACCTCAGCCTCCCAAAATGCTAGGATTACAGGTGTGAGCCACCATACTTGGTCAGGGTATGTTTTTTAAATGAAGAACAAATTGATAAGCAGAACCTTAAACCAAATTTTTTTTCACCATGTAATTCCAAAATGTTTTTTCCCTATCAAAAATTACTATTGAGAAGACTGCGCTACCTCTTTCTTCATATTGCAACTCTTTTACAAGCTAAGTGAACTGAACTTTTATAACAGGCAACACACAACACGGTGGTTAAAGCATGGTCTCTGAAGCCAGAATAAGACTGGAGCCAGAGTGAGACTCTGGGTAAACTGTTTAACTTTTTTGTGCTGAGGGTTCTTTGGCTGTAAAATAAACTTGTTAAAATATTAACTTATTTTAATATTTTCAAGTGCTAATAGCCAATCTAGCACAAAAAAGTGTTATCTATCATAAGGATAAGCTATCATTTTTGTGGTTCTTGCCTAAGAAATGTCTTGGGTTGTTCCTCCATAATTTACAGAAATCCAATATTGACACCCCCAATATTTCTGATTTCCCTTCTCCACTCATTTTTTTAAAAAACATATCGCCAACACACTACACATTTCATTTAGTTGTCTTGTGAACTGTCTCCCCATGTGAACATGTGAAAATTAGGCAGAGATGTTTGTTTTATTCATGGATGTATACCCAGGGCCTAGAAAAATGCCTACTGCATGGCAGATACTAAAAAATACTACAAAATTTCAGCAATTCTAAGATGCACATATTCTTACATAAAGTCTCTAAAATTGTGATGATTTAATTATACACCGACAACTGCCTTGCAGTAACTGCCAGGCCCCACCACCTTTTTTAGCGGAAGTATATAAAACACAGGACAATCAATATCCTAAGTCTGAAGAAAGTATACGTCATCAATAAATGAATGAACTAAAGGGACAGGTAAGACAACTTCGGTTTTACCTAATTGAAATTCACGTACTTTGAAGAATCATTGTAATTCTCACTTTCCCTGATTATAAACAGGTTATTCTAACAAAAGAGTACTTGCTGTCTAGTTCATTTCCTTGGACATACAAACTCCTAATTGCTTATTCCTGGTCATGTTTCATTTATTACCATTTGTATGCTTGATCAGTGACAAAATGTTTCTGAGTGAATTATTTCTACTAAGTTAAACTAAAACTATGAAGATTCTTTGGAAATAACATTCTAGTGAAGGCTGCTGCTGTTTTTTTGAGACAGGGTCTCCCTCTGTTACCCAGGCTGGAGTGCAGTGGTGCAATCATAGCTCACTGCAGCCTCAAACTCCTAGGCTCAAGTGATCCTCCTGGCTCAGTCTCCTGAATAGCAGAGATGCATGTGCCACCACAATGGTTAATCTTTTTATATGCAGAGATGGGGTTTTGCTATATTGCCTAGGCCGGTCCTGAACTTCTAGGTTCAAGCAATCCTCCTGCCTTGGCCTTTCAAAGTGTTGGGATTACAGGTGTGAGCCACCGCACTGCTGTTTTCATTTGTATTTTCAACTGTAAATGTAAGTATAACGCTTAAAATGGCTTCCTTCACATTATTTTTAAAAGATCATTTCAAAAAAAAATTGTGTATATATAAACAGTGAGGACAATAGTTTATACAAATTTTAGCAAATATTAAATTCACAATACTAGGAAGAACATGAGCAAACACTTTCTACGAATTAAAGAGGGGATAATAATGCATGAATTTATCTAATAGCCCAAAGCAGCAACAATTCACATAGAATTCTGAGTGGTAAGTGGGTATTTCTAGAGATTATCCATAGCTTCCAACATACTGTCAAAAGGGTATATAACTATCCCCTTATCAAATTTTAAAAACCACTGTACTAGATGCAAAATTTTCAGTTAACTTAACTTCACTAATTAAACCAATTTAAAAGGCACCGCTCCAAATAACAGCATGAAAGAAACTGTAGTGCAAACTTATGAGAAACCATGTCTATAAAAATGAGAAGGCATTCTCATTTTCAAGTGGTGGGGTATTCAGTTATCGGAAGACAAGAACTTTGATTAATAGAGAAATGCAAGTTAGGGTTAGGGGAAGTACAGGTTAGGGGAAGTACAGTTCAGTGAAGATTTGAAACTAAAGCTCAATATTGCTTTTATGAAGAAACTATGTTGTTCTATTGAGGGCTCCTTACTGTTAGTGTTGCCTATCAACTTGATGATAAAACCATGAGATTTTAATGGTTAAGCTGAATTAACAGATCTACCAGCTGAGAACAACATACTAATGTACAAATCTCTAAGATGTTATAATAACTCAAAGTCAGTTTGCATAATGAATAAGCTTCAAATTTTGTCAAATTACTGTCTATTAAAGTCCATGGGAACTGTTTCTGATACTCTTAGTTATACCTTAGGTATGCAATCAATTTTGTCAAATTACTGTCTATTCAAGGCCATGGGAACTGTTTCTGATACTCTTAGTTATACTTTAGGTATGCAATCAATTTTGTCAAATTACTATCTATTCAAGTCCATGGGAACTGTTCCTGATACTCTTAGTTATACCTTAGATATGCAATACCATCTTAATGTATTAATAGTTGGGATTGATCTTGTAGTAATCAAACCCAACTACATTAAAATGGTATAACATATCTAAGGTATAACTAAGAAGCTGATGCTTCTAGTGGTTCCAATTTGAAAAGATCCAGAAAACCTTGAAGAGTTAACAGGTCTTGCAGGAAAAGAACATATTCCAAATAGTCTAAAGAAGCCCTGTTGGGACACGTGTGAATACTGACTCTGGCTTCCTCAAGATCATGCTACTTCAGAGAAATCAAAGTTGAATGAATTACATAGGTTACAAAGGTTTTAAATAATTTTAAAATATAATTTAAAGTTACTTAATTTTGTAAAAGCCTTTTTGCTATTACATTAAATATCATCTAAGCAATAGCATGGCATTAAATGTTTCAGGAAATGAAGAAAAATACTTTTGCTTAATTTCTCTAGAACTGGCTTTGGAATATATACTAATATACTTTAAAATTTTACATTAATAATTTCTCATCTTTAATAAAATAAATTGTAATCCCCATTCATCCTCATAAGTGTCCCTTCCCAATTCTGCCTTTACAATTTGGAAATGCTTTCCAGAAATGTCCTAACCTTAATTTTATGTTCAATCTGATTAATTTATAAAAGGCAACCTTCTGAAATCATTTCAAAGACCATAATGCCAGAAAGTTATAATGAATTTTCCTTTTTGATTCTCAAAAAGAAAAACCTGCCACAAATACAAATTTATGAAACCAAAGGCTTCTGTGAAAACAGGGATATTCAACATAATTCAAAGACTGAAAACTAGTTTTATTAAAAGAAATGTCTGTTAGGTGAAAAACTAACTTCTGTCTAATCTAGTTCATTTGCTTTAGGAACTCCTGAGCTAATTATTAAAGGTTAGGTTAAGCCTCATAAGCTAAAACCAACTCAATCAGCTACTGACAGTGACAACTATTTTAAGCCACCCAGCAAAATGAAGGATAGTGATCTGAGAGTTTATTTCCACCAAATCCCTGGGAGGCATCCAAGCCTGGTTCCATCCTTTATAGCTCAAAGGGAAGACAATCTTTTTATCATAAACAGGCAGCAGTAGTATGTATAATGGAACAAAATATTTCATCCCGCCAATCTAAAACATATAAATTAATTTGCAACATTTATGTGTTATTATAAAAATACTTTACCTGTACTAATCTGATAACCCATTTTTAATGTCACTATAATTATCTCATAATCATACAATCACCAACATAATATAAGCATGCTTATTTTTAAGCCCAATATATAGAACTCCTTGCACAAAGAACCAAAAACAAGCATAATAAAACTCACCTTCATTGGGAGATGTTTTCAATTTGGTGCAAATTCCATAGACATCTCCATAGCTTTCCTGTATTTTTCGTAATGCATCTGTGGACCTGAGCTCCATGAGAGCCCGCAGCTCTGCGAGCGTAATTCCAAAGTCTCCATCATGATTAGCTTCCTTCAAAGAGTTTTTCACACCACTGTAAGCAACTGAGTTGTTTGCCATGTCGCCCATTACAAGTATAATATATCAGAAGGAAAATGTTTCCCAAAAGAATTTAATTTTCACTTGATGTATTTCCAAGATGAAAATCTTTTAAATAGGAAAATCTTTCTTAAACCAAACACTCATTGTATGACTTTGTAAAGCAGCATCAGCAGCAACATTTCCCAGAGAAGTATCTTGACCTTTGGCCCATGACTAGTTTCTCCGTATCAATCATGAGATGTACACATCTGTAAGAAGAAAATATTTAAAAGTTAATAAAATCTATCTTAAGAGTATTATGCACATAAGCATATTTTCTAAATGTCATCAGGTAGCTAAAGTACATTATTTAATAACATAAATAGTTTTGAACTTCAGTCTTGTGCTTTTAAAGTGTTTTGCATAACAGATCAAAGTACAACTTTTAAATAAATTGTGTATCAAAAGACATTAGATTACATCAACATTAAATGAAACTGCACTTCACATGACTGAATTTTATGATCCACTCAGCATTAGTGTTATTGTTCCAGGCATTATGCTAGTTGTTTTAAATTCATTCTCTCACTTAATCATTACAATTTAATCCCATGAAGTATGACTCCTTCTTCTTCTACTGAGAAGAGCAGACTTCAAGAAAGTGAGTTTTCTGCCCAGCTAACAAATGGTTGAAATGTCTGAGGTGGACTGTATCCAAGCCCAAGTTCTTTTTAATATTATACTTGGATTTCTCTCTGCAAATCTTTCATATGGAATAGCGCCTGAAAGGCCAAAAAGCATAATAGATCCTTTAATATTATTATTTCCTGTAATTCTCATTGGCCACTCTGTGACTCTACCATCTTCTGGCTGTCAAAAACTATACTCTATATGACTTATCACATGTCACCACCTCAGGTCTTCCTTTGACCCCCTATCTAAAGAAATTCTCTACTCTTTTGTTTTCCTTGCCCAGTCTTATTATTACCTAAATTTATCTTGTTCATTTGTTTATATGTTATTTTTTTCCCTCCATCTACAGTACTAGTTCTGAGGGTACAGTTTGTCCATTTCTACATCTTGAGAACCTAAAACTGTACCAGACACATGGTAGACACTCAGTAAAAGTCTAAGGAATGAATACATGCATTACATTTATTTCTTCATCATACTTTCAACTCCTCCTATTATTCTAATCTGACTAAAGATAAGCTTTCTTCTCCATACAATCACCTCAAAGTTAACATGCCCAATGATGGACTCATCTCATTCACTCATTTAACAGCTCTGCCACCACCATTATACTTATCAGCTCAGCTAGGAATCTTAAATCATCTTTGATTCCATCCTTTCCGGCTTCAGTCTGTTACTAAGTTAATTCTACCTTTGAAAAGTCTCTTCTGTATATAACCCCCTTTCTTCCTGATCTTCAAGTTCTTCTACGCAAATTAGAATCACTAATCCCTTGGTTCTTCCTCATTCTAATATCTCACACATACAATGTCCTGAGCATTCTGCTGCTACATTTAGTTTTTGAAATAGGCATCATGCCACTAAATCTAAACCTACAAGATGAAAATGCAGCCCCACTGCTCATGACTCTCTTGCTCCATTTTACAGACTCAACTTCTTTCCACCTCAAGCAATCTACCTGCACTCAAAAATATTTTTTAAATGTTCGATGATTAGAACTAGAAAAGATTAGAATGGCCAATGCAATAAATCTTCAGCTATGAAATTGTTATGAAGATGTCTGTAATCATGGTATATGGTCCTCATACTTCAGCATACATCAGAATCACCCGGAGAATTGGTTAGATTGCTGGGCCCCACACCTCAAGCATTTTTAGATTCAGGTAGATTAAGGTGGGGCTCAATAATCTGCATTTCTAACAATTTTGGGGGTGAAGTTGATGCTATCAGTCTAGGGAGCACACTTGTGAGAACAACTGAACTGGAGAATGGGCTAAAAACTTAGAATCTGTACCAGTGAGTTCAGGATGGCTAGGTGAGAAAAGTTTTCTTGCCTTATTTGCAAAGACGTGATAGTTATAGATTCTGCAAGACATTTTCTTGCATTGCCTGCTTCCTCCCACTTCACAAATCCTTATGCTTGTCTAATTATTACCAATTTTACTCATCTCCTAGGCAAAGTGGGTTCCCTCCTACGCACACATCAATTATTATAATAATCCAACTTGAAAAACTGGAGAGGGTGGTTATTTGATAATCTCCTTAGGTTTCTATATCCAGAGTCTGTTGGCCTGAACATCACACTAACCTTAAAACAGATTATTATTTAACAAATAAAATAATTAAGATAAGTCTGTGTGTTGAGGGCATGTTTGTTCATCTGTCCTCTGGTTTCCACAAAGAGGAATTTTCCTCAATAACTCCTGGCCTGCTACCTCATCAATCATCATGGATGTGAAATGACCTGCCTGGTAAGAGATTTTGCTAGAGAAACTAGACATATGTAGCTTCTTCACCTCTGCCTTCTGTGGGGAGCCAGATATCTGTAGGACTCACGTATTCTGGTTTGAATTCTTAGGGGCAGACCCCAAGATTTAAAAGCCCACTGGAGTGGAGGTAAATAATTGCTTAGTTCTGGGTTCAATATTAGAGCCTTGTTGTCACACAAAAACCAAGTCATCCATTCCAGCTTTCAGAAGTAATAAAACTGATTTTTTTTATTCCTATGTGCCAATTTGTCTTCTCTTCACAGAATTCAAGCAGGAGAAAAGACTGTTATTCATTGAATGCCTTTGAATTCCTCAACAACAGGGATACGTAACACAGCTAAGACTGGAACCTATATCTACTATACAGCCTCCACTTTACGTCTTCACATTTAATAGGTCAAAATGGAAGTTTTCGTAGGTCACAAAATCATGAAATAACACCAAATGTACCCATTTATACAATAAATCAGAACTGAAGGACCACTGTCGTATTTGCTATTTGCCACCTCAGCATCCCTTTCCCTATCTTTCAGCAATAGCCTCACTTTTCATTTAGGAATCTGTGCTTCCCCAATGCTCAACAGAGTCTGAGCAGAGTTCCACGCCCATTCCCAGATATCCCCAGCAGTCATGCTGATCATCAGTTCTGGAATGTGCATGTGACCTAACAAGAGCCAACGGGTGGTAACAAGACTTCTGCTGTGACTCTGGGGCAGACACTTGTTTATTCTAATTGAACTTAAATCTGAGAGACACATGAAGAGCTACTGTGGTCATCTGATACCACAAGGGGAAAGTCTCTGAAAATGGATCCAATAGACAGCACGTGGAGCAGAGAGAGAGAGAGAGAGAGAGAGAGAGTGAGCGAGTGAGCATGTGCTTGTCAATCCTGGACATCAGTTGAGCCCCTGGGTCAATCAGTGACTAAAGTTTGTCCTATCACTGATCTTTTCCATAATTTGTCAATAAATGCCCTTCCAGGGTTGAGTCTTCTACTACTTTGCAAGACACAGAGCTTTGATAAGCACATGATTATTAATCATGCTCAATTCCCTCACTGTTTAAAGAAAAGGAAGTCCAGACAACAGCACCAAATGCAAATGAGCCACTTTCCCAAAGTGGACCTATTTGAATTACCAATATCCTGCAAATTATACAGCAGGTTGTTGTCTATTTCTAGATCATCTATAGCTCCTTTTACTATTTTCTTTACCTACTCTTCCATTCATCTACTTGGCTGATTGACAAAAATACTAAGGACAATAAAAAAGTGTTGCTTTTCACTTGTTAGCTACAACATGACAATCAAGTGAGACAAACACTCTTTGGGACTGATATACAACAGCAAGCAGAACATCTATTTTGCTTCTCTTTGTTCTCTAAAAGAATTTTATCTACTATTTGAAAAGTGTAAGAAAAAATGTTAAGTGGAAGCTGAGGCCCAAGAGGAGGGAGATTTTAAAGAAAGCACATGTAGGCCACTTGGCTTACAAAATTTAGCCCAGAATAAATGTTGTCTCTGAACAAACTACTGTTGGTAGTCTTTGAGGTATTACAAAACACACACACACACACACACACACACACACACACACACACACACACACGAAGGTAGCTGAAGACTGGAGTTGGGCAAAAATGGTTACAATATTCAAAAAGAACAACAAGGTGGATTTTTACTGACATATAATCTTTACTGTGAATGGGTAGGGCCTTAGAAAAAGACAAAAGGATGATTATATCCTAGTAGTTAGTAGAGCTCATAAAGAGACAGGTTGGTTAATAATATAATTTCAATCAATTCCTTCCTTCATGAGGTCACTTTACAGATCAAGCAAAAGTTGTGTGAAAGTTATCCAGACTCAGCCGGGCGCGGTGGCTCACGCCTATACTCCCAGCACTTTGGGAGGCCGAGGCGGGCGGATCATGATGTCAGGAGATCGAGACCATCCTGGCTAACATGGTGAAACCCCGTCTCTACTAAAAAACACAAAAAATCAGCCAGGCTTGGTGGCGGGCGCCTGTAGTCGCAGCTACTCGGGGGAGGCTGAGGCAGGAGAATGGCATGAACCTGGGAGGCAGGGCTTGCAGTGAGCTGAGATCGCGCCACTGCACTCCAGCCTGGGTGACAGAGCGAAACTCCGTCTCAAAAAAAAAAAAAAGATTTTTAAACCTAGAGGAAAAGAGAATCAGTATACGATTTGATATACTGGAATAATTTAAATGTTAAGTCAAATTTTGATTAGTTTTACTACATGTCTCAGTAAAGTATTTAAATCCAAAACTAGTATTTACAAAGGGTCTTAATCCATGACTGGTTCTATATGAACACAAATTATTGATTTAGGGTTTTTAAAAAATCTTCTAAAGATAAAGACACTTTATTTTCATTCATTTAATGAGAATATGAAGTTTTAAGTTTCAAATTTTTAGTTCTTTGGTGTTTAGAAGTCAATGTGTACCACCTCATACATTAATATCAACTTTGACCTAACTCTACACAATTAGAGCTTATTCCCTGGACCCAAATAGACTAATACGATACCTTAATCAGAGTAATTACTGATTTTTTGGATTAAGCAAGTATACATTTTTATAAAAGTTACTAAACCAAAATCAAAATAAAACACTATTTTAAAAAGACTTTTCTGTTAAATCATGGTCACAAAGTAAAGAATCCTAGAATTTAACATCTAAAGGGATGCTGGAGATCAAATCCAATAGTTCATTTTATGGCCATTAAAACCAAACACTCATAATGGTCTACTTCCAAAATGGATAGAGATACTTATAAAATAAAGCAAACATTAAATACTCACAAAATCATTAAACATGAGAGTAAATAGCTGCAATTAAAATCGCAGGATAAACAATATACAAGTTTTAAGGAGGCTACTACTATCAGGGAAATAACTGGCACTGTACTTTAAAACTGGTACTGACACCCTAACCATTAGATGCACCATTTGACTGACAAAGAACTAAAAAATAATTTTTGACTACAGGCTTTCAAAAAAGAACTCAAGAGATCTCCATTTTCATTGTGTGTTTTTTATTTTGTGTGTGTTTCTTTCTTTAACATAAAATGAATTCCACTTCCTTTACACACAGACATAGTTACAGCAAGAGCGATAACTAGCCTACATAGCTGTTTCTCACTGTGGTTGCTATGGCATTTTATTGACAGTGACAGCTACCTCATGAGTTAAAAAATCCAGGCCTACCCCACCCAGTCCTCCTAGATAGCCGCAGTGATTCTCAATCAATGTGGACAATCTGAAACTTAGCACTGTAAATGTCCTATAGAAGGTTTGGATAGTATACTACATAACTTAGCCTAAATTTATGGCCCATTACACTGAAAAGTTATTTAAAGGCAAAAAACCGTGCTTTATCCATCTTTGATCTCCATATCTTATCAAGAGAGACTAGGATCTTTTTTTTTTTTTTTTTTAACACGAGACTGGAGTTTTATTATTACTCAAATCAGTCTTCCAAAAAGACTATGATCTTTCAACCTTCTGATGTAGTCACTTTCTGCAGAAAGACAATAACGTTTTACCTGATTCACACCCTAAAAATTTGAAGTCTTTCAACCATGATAATTTACTGTAAACTTAAATATAAGTGTTTGCATGTAATATCTCACTCTCACGGTGAAAGGAGCAGATGGTCTATTATTATACATATCAAAGAGACACTACAAGATTAAGAATGGTAGAGTTTATTCTACAAAGTTTTGGTACATTCAAATTATTTCATTAAAATGTTTTAAAGAAATCAAGGAATGACTCAAATTTAAATTTACTCTTAACTCACATTTTTCACGGGCTTAAAGAAAACATACATACTCACATAAAAGATCATTAAGCCTATACTGCTTGTTTAGAAAAGTAATTTATATTAGATGAGTAAAGAATAACATATAAACAAGAGTAAATTCACCAAACAAAATTTTAGTTTTACAGAGCTGATAAAGCAGAAAATAAGCATTATCTAAAATGCCTGATTTATTAGTCTCAAAGGACTCCTAAATACCATTGCTGTGTCTGTGTTGACTAAAATTAGTCCTACTCCCCTAAGTAACTTACTTATCTAGTAGACTCTTCCAGAGGCAGAGACTAAGTACAGTGCTTTAAAGGGCAAGTTACAGCAGTTACAGCTGCTGTCAGTTATAAACTTGGCATGAACACTTTAGCAAATCTCTCAGAGTGGGAAACAACTAGATTAGAATAAGGAAGGCATTAATTTGTTCTTCTATTATAGCCTTGATCACACAGCTGCAATGATTTGTTTACCTCTCTGTCTTTCCCAATGAACTGTAACTCAAGGGAGAATCTGTGCCATGCATTTTTTTTTTTTTTTTTTTTTTGAGACGCAGTCTGGCTCTGCAAGCTCCGCCTCCCGGGTTCACGCCATTCTCCTGCCTCAGCCTCCCAAGTAGCTGGGACTACAGGCACCTGCCACCTTGCCCGGCTAGTTTTTTGTATTTTTTTAGTAGAGACAGGGTTTCACTGTGTTCGCCAGGATGGTCTCGATCTCCTGACCTCGTGATGCGCCCGTCTTGGCCTCCCAAAGTGCTGGGATTACAGGCTTGAGCCACCGCGCCCAGCCGCCATTCATTTTTAATTCCAGCACTGTCTGGAACATAGAAGGTACTCTTGAACCACAAGCTAAAATAAATTTGGAAAACAGATTTTACAATGGAAGCAACCACAATTTAAATAGCAGAGCTAAACAAAACTTTCTAACACTTTGTTTAAAAGAATACGTTAGGTGTTAGATGAGTTAAGAGAAAGTCACAGCATTCAAGGAGTTTTCAAACCATCTTGGTATGCCAGATATATTATAGCTTTCCTTTAAATCCTTTTAGACAACAGAATAAGTTAAAGGATATTTCAGATTTTAAAATGAATTACACGCCTGCTACATGGCAATGTTTTTTAACCAGGGTCTTAGATTCTTCAGGGTATGCAAAGAAATAATACTGAATTATAATATTTCATACAGCCTGAAAGAAATAATACATTTATTTGAAAAATAATTTGTTAGGGTTATCTATGCTAAATAAAAATCTGCCAAATAAACATGGTAATAAAGTTGGCAAGTAGGTCTAAATACTAATAAAAACAATCTTACCCAGTAAAGACCATTTGGTGAAAAAAACACTTAACTCCATACCTAACTATCATCCCCTCCAAAATTTGCTGTTTCTACACTATCTCCCACTCATAAATCAACCTATTACAATCTAGATTCCTCTTTTATGCTGCGTTGAAACTACTCTTCCAGGTGACCACTGACCCCTTGTGTTCTTAAATCTAATGGACACATTTAGCCCTAATCTAACCAAACCTACTAGCAACCTTTGCTACTGCTAATCACTCTCTGACTATTGAAATGTTCTGCTGCCTTCATTTCTCTGATGTTTGACTCTTATTCCCACTACACTGTCATCTCTAGCTGCTTGTTTTCACTTTCCACTGTTTGTCCCTTTTTCGAAGGAGTCAAAAGGAGTCAGCAGGGAGGGGTTGGATGGCACAGCAGCCTTTATAATTGTTTTCATCTGTTTTTAGTAAGAGGAAACGAGATTCGTTTATTGATAATAATT
Organism: Macaca nemestrina; assembly: GCF_043159975.1. Taxonomy (NCBI): domain Eukaryota; kingdom Metazoa; phylum Chordata; class Mammalia; order Primates; family Cercopithecidae; genus Macaca; species Macaca nemestrina. The sequence continues at coordinate 43,567,689 of NC_092134.1, read as the reverse complement.
TATTTGCATGTGCATTTACAGGGCCTATTTATTTTGTTTCTCTCATATTTCAGAATTCCATAATTCAATTAAAATGATGAAACCACACTGTAACAGTCTGGCTCAGTGAAAGTGTAAAAAAAAAAACCACCCAGTTTTCTTATCCTAAAGGCCCAAGCACAGCTCCTGTTTCCCACAGTCTTTAGTCTATAAAGAAACATGCCAGCCCAAAGCAGAATAGGTGACTCGCCTCCCTCCCTGGGGCTGTTAAGATAACTATTTTGGCTTTTGATAGCTGTCATTTTCAGTACAGATTATAAATTCATGCCAACAGAGTACTTAATTAAGCAGAATATATGATAAAATTTTAATGTGAATGATCTCAAACACAGGTATCGTGAACTATAGACATTTTTGGTCTATGGTCAAGTCAACTGGTATCATCTTATCCCAAACATTTATGATACCTGTCTTTTGGGAGGTTGGTCTAATTTTGCAAGGTTATACTTACAAAACAAAAAACAATCCCTCTGAATTTACCAAAACCAGAACAAATTTAACAGTTAACACACTAGAGATTAGTGGTTCTTAAACTTCAGCATGCACCAGAATCACCTCAATCACCTGTGAAAACACAGATTGCTGAGCCTCATTCAGTAGATCGAACACTTCATGAGACTGTCTAACAACTTCTCAGATAACAGTGATGCTAATGCTACTGGTCTGGAGAGCCACTACTGACAATAAGTGTAGCCTCAACCTTGACTAGGGAACAAACTGCTGAATTGTCATCTTGATCCAAAAGTTTCCTCAAACAAATATAAGCAAATTACTCATGGGTCTTTATTATGCTATTTTTTTTTTTTTTTTTTTTTTTTGAGACAGTCTCGCTGTGTCGCCAGGCTGGAGTGCAGTGGCACAATCTCAGCTCACGGCAACCTCCGCCTCGTGGGTTCAAGCGATTCTCGTGCCTCAGCCTCCTGAGTAGCTGGGATTACAGGCATGCGCCACCATACTCAGCTAATTTTTGTATTTCTAGTAGAGGCGGGGTTTCACCATGTTGGTCAGGATGGTCTTGATCTCCTGATCTCGTGATCCCCCCGCCTCAGCCTCCCAAAGAGCTGGAAGTAGAGATGTGAGCCACCACACCCAGCCTATTATGGTATTCTTGATGTGCATGGATAACTGAAAGCAGACTACTTTCTAAAAACATTACTTGAGTTGGTACTTTTTTTGTGTTTTGATTTTTAGTACCAAGTATACTAATATTTTTCCATTTAAGCCTTATAATACACAAATATACATAAACACTGCAAATAATTTATTTAAAAAATGTGGAGACTCATATTGATACATTCTGAACATATGTTAAATTACTTTAAACACCTAAAAAGTATTAAATTTTTAAAAGTTTAACAGAGAACTTTAGATACCTACCTTCTCTTGCTATCCCACAAAATAAACTACTTTGTTTTCTCCTATTCTATTGTTCTATTTAGGCATTTTAGAAACCTTTCATCTTTACAGTAAGTTTCCCAGTAAAATAAGCTTTTGAAAAGCTCAAAAAATAAAGTTAATTTTATATAATCCTGTGCAGTTTACCAAATATAAGAACATACTATATCTCCAGTTAAATATGAGAACCAAATGTTCTATCATTTTCCAGTCTCGCTGGTGTTGAAATTTTCAGCTATAGTCAAAGAAGAGATTTCTAAATTAAAACTGTGTTTTTCCTTCTGTTCAGGAGCTAGAAGGCAACATGAACACTTGAATGTCACACCAGCTGCTCTGTCGGCCTACTCAGTTCTTAAGAGCTTCTATCCTGTCAATTCACAAGAACCTACACTTACATGCTTAAGGAAACAGGATGCTCATTATGTCACTGAAAAGAGCTCACAAAAATAAAGTTGGCAATATTGAAAGAGGCATAACTCTTATCTGTAAATTTAACATGAGCTTTCTGTTTTCTTAATTAAAAACTCTAGATTTCAATAAGATTTATTCCAGTTCTTCACCAACTGAATAGAGAATTAAGGGAAGAAGGCACTTTCCCATTTATTTCTTTTTATTTATATAGTTTGATAGTTGATGATCTTTTGCAATTTCCAGCTGTGATTATTAAAGAACAGTTCAGTAAATCAATACTCACTTTTACAAAACATTTAAATAATCTGGCTGGAAATTAAGGTAAATTCTATTTTAAGAAGATACCAGACAAGAATTTATTTGTGGTTAACTCACCAAAGTGCAAAGAACATGGGCAACAGGGAACTGCTGAACTGTAACTCATTCCATCACAACATGATGATCCTTCAAACTCTCTGGTTTCACACATTCCTGACCTTCATTCTAAGACTTTGATCTGTATTCTCCACCTGCTATTTAAGGGGAGGGCCACAAGTTCAAACTTATCATCCCTTGGAATTGTTCTATTTTCAAAATTTCCTCTCCAGTGAACAACTTATCTCACTTTATTTCTCTTCACTTCTACTGAACCTTATGTATACATTCCGACCTACAAGCTCAAAGGTAGTCAAGATCCTTTCTAATCAACACTTGCCTCCCTAAAAATGCTTACTTCTCAATGGTCAGCGACTCCAGCTTGGCTCTTATGTCTCACTTGCTCTTTATCCTCCTACCACCCATCTGGTTAATTAGCTACCCCTGAATAGACATACCATCTGGCTGAGCAATGTTGGTAAAAGTTTAAAAATTGAGTTCTTAGTTCCATCACAATTTTTTCTCAGTCATACATGATCCACGGACACATCTCTAACTTCCTGTTATGTTCCTCTTTCAATTCCAAGACTTTCTTAAATTACTCTAGCTCTTTCCAGGGTCCTCAAGTCTGCTCTAAGACCTTGCTTCCTTGATTGCTACACTGCAAGCTACCACCACTTCCATCCCCTTTCTCTTGGTTTCCTCACTTAGACTAGCCAGTATTCAGATACATTCTATTACATAAAAGACCATTTTTCTCTGTCCACCTCCCCGCCACAGGAAAAAAAAAAAAAAAAGTCTCTCCTGGATTTTGATAACCCATTAGGCTATTCTTTTCTCCCCCCTCCTTTTATCCCACTTCTTAAAAAGGTCTATTCGCAATGCTTCTTCCTAATGGACCACTCTCACCTTGACCCTGACAAACTGGATCCATTCTTTAGTCCACACACTACTAAGATGGCTCTCTATGAAGAGCCATCTTCTATTAATGCTTCTATTAGCCATCATCTATTAATGATCTCAAACTTTGTATCAATCCTCATCCTCCTCTATACTTCTGTGTCATTTGACAGTACTGTTCCCTCCTGTCCATTGTATCATTTACTTATTCTCACAGGTCTCTTAATTCATCCTCCTCTGCTCACATTCACCCCCTTTAAAAATCTTTACCACACCTTAAATGAGGGTATTACCCAGGGATCTCTCCACAGGCCTCTTGGCAACTCATACCATATTATGGCCTACATCTACCACCTTAATCAAGTGCCAGGCGATGTTCTGTTAACAGACATTTCTATTTGAGTATCTTGCCGTACTTCAAATGCAATCACCAATATTAAACTTATCACTGTCCCCCAACACCTGTTGTTCTCCAAAGTTCTTACCAGTCCCAAAGGTATCTGAGTAAACTCTATGTCCAAGGCTCTGTCTTCAAACAGTTTACAGCCTAAATGAGGGAGAAAGACAAGCACACTAGCAAGTACAATTAAGTGTTGTACACTGCTGAAAGAAATCATAGGTGATACAAACACATGGAAAAACATTCCATGCTCATGGACTGGAAGAATCAGTATCGTTAAAACGGCCATACTGCCGAAAGCAATCTACAGATTCAGTGCTATTCCTATCAAACTATCAATGCCATTTTTCACAGAATTAGAAAAAAAAATCATTCTAAAATTCATATGGAACCAAAAAAGAACCTGAATAGCCAAAACAAACAATTAAGTGTTGCAGAGAACATCACAAAAGATATGGTGAACACAAAATGTTAGCCAGGTACATGACTTCAAGAAGAGCTTCACTGTCTAGGATGTATCTAAATCAAAGCAGAGTAGTGCAGGGCTGGAGAAGGGGCTAAAAAACTGCAGTGTGAATGACAGTTTAATATAGCTGAACACAGGAAAACAAGAAGGCAACACAGAAAAAAGCTGCTACCATGTAAAAACACGTTACCTATTTGTACCTCTGGAGGTTTTCTTAAAACTTCATCTTCTCAAATACAACTTAAGCTTCCTGAGGGCAGAGCAGTAGTCACAACTCGTGTTCTTTTATAGCCTCTACAGAGGCTAACAGATTGCTTCACTGTTTATTAGAATAAAATTTACACTGCAAAAGATTAATGCTATTAAAATCCTCAAGCTCTCCTAACAGAAAACTAAAATAAGATAACCAGCACACACATAAAAAAGAAATATAACTAAAACTCTGGGTTGTTTTTGGACTGAGGGAGAAAAAACATACAGTTTTTGTCAAAAGCTCCTGACTTCCTAATTCTTTCTGGTAACTTTTTAATACAGGCAATTGAAATTATTTTATAAGCCTAAAGAGAGATTTGCACCATCTTTTGATAAGATGTTTCCATTCTTACCAACTGCAAAAGGTAAAATGAATCAACCAGGGAGATAATAAGGAGGGATTACTTTCAAGATGGTGATGGAAGCTGCACAGCATCTAGCCTATAAACATTTCCCCTCTCACGAGGTTTTCAACAGATCATACATGTAGTAGATCAACAGAGGAGGTACTGATACTGACAGCTTCAGTATGAATGTCATGTTCCAAATCAGCATCCTTTCTCTCATCCATTTGTTCCAATATAGCTCTTAGATTTCCCATCTCCCTTTTTCTTTCTTTGGACAAGTTCCAAGTAACAGTCTCCTACTGTCATACTAAAGAGTTTTCCCTAATGAACGCTAGCTGATTCTCTTTGCCTTTCTATTAACTTCTTCAAGGAACAATTAAAATGCTCCTTCTACTCTGACCCCATGGCATGGAATTAAAATATATATCTATGCTTCTATAATCTTTTTAAGCTTCTATAACACATTCAGTATGTACTGCATTTTCTTGTGTACATAGCTTTCTTCCTGATTAAACTGTAAGCTGAGGGCAGGATGGTCTTGTTCATTTCTGTATCTCCTAGTGACCACTCCAGCAACAGTACCTTGCCCACAGAAACTGCTCAACACAGGGTAACTTAACTGACCTGGAGAACATGTGGCAATGATACTGAAGACAAACAGATGTCCTTTAGCAAGGCCCATCTCAAGTGCCAGCAAAAAAGATTGTCAATCCCAAAGCAGCAAAGATTTTTTTCAGCACTCAAGAGGATGCCTGACCTAACATGAAATCATAAATAGGATGATGAGAGGTCTACAGCTTCTTAGATTTCCTCCCAGCACTTTCTCGTACCAGCTGAGTGACCCTGAACAATTTACATAGTGCTTCAGCTTCCTCATTTGTAGAATAGGGATATCACCCCCATCTCATAATTTTTGAGCAGATTAAATGAATTACCACACGAAGTATCTTAGAATCATCCCAATGTCTTAGAGCTAGTGCCTGGCACTTTAAATAATAGTCAATGAACTGTATAGTGTATATTATTAAGTGTAATAACTATGATAATAATTAACAGTAATATTTTGTTTCTAATAAACTCCTATTTTGCATACATTATAAAATGCTTAAGTTAGCTTGGTGATATAGAAGGCACACAATATATATTTGTTAAATAAACAGAAATATTCAGTTCAGTATATGAATGTGATGTCCTTACATATGACATCAACTAGTATTTAAGAATTAAAAAGCAAGAGGGATGTATTACATATCTATAATTTTATAACTGCTGATCTCCAAACCAGAATGGTTGACTTTAAGAAGAAAAGGAGAGTGACACACCAGTGGGAGAAAAAAGTTTTCTTCTCACAATTAAAATCAGATGATTAACTGTTTAAGATTCTTAGAGATTTAAAAATAATGACTAGGAAACTACGAAATTGGAAAACTCCTTGTGACACAATATTCAGGGGGAAAACACAGAAATGTACCTACCTAAAGACAGATATAATCATGTAGAATTGACATACTGTAAATGGACAAGAACCAGAAACAGGAGGGGAAAAGGAGCTAATCTGTCAGAGGAGCAATCCAACAGATTCTTTTCTAAATAATAATAAAAATAATAAATACATTTAAAATAAATAGAAATAAATACAGTTTATTTCCTAAATGCAATGGATGTTATGTGCACAAAATAAAACCAAAGTTTTTATTTTTTTCAATTGTTAGGCATTCTGACTTTTTGTAGTTGTTGTTTTGGTTTTTTTTTTTTTTTAACTTTTATTTTAGATTCAGTGAGTACATGTGCAGGCTTATTACCTGGGTATACTGCCAGATGCTGAGGTTTGAAGTATGAAAGATCCCATCATGCAAGTATTGAACAAAGTATCCAACAGGCATTCTGACTTTGATCTATCAGCATTACACTGAAATTCTAGTACAACAGAAGAAATCTGCCAATCCTGGTACTAATCCACAATATCCTTACCAAAGCTGTGAAGATTTTAAAATTAATGTTTATGTCCTAGGATATCATAAACAGAATGTATACTGAGCAGCAAACTTTGGCTTAACACTCAAAAAAATTAATAATAAACGCACAACGTAAACTATCAGTTAAGGAAGTACAAGTAATCATTCACCTGGTTAATGCTGATCTGAGCTAAATGTAAAGAGAAAAGGAAAAATGATATACTACACAAAAGACACATGCCCACATACAACAGAAGAACCTTCTTGGAACCTGATCACAGGGAAGGAAGAATAACAGTTCAGGCCTTATACATTAAAAAAAAAAAAGTTGGGGGTAGCGGGGGGCTCAGACCTCATCAAACTGACTTAGAATAGGAACTGCTAGGATCATTTGAAAGGAATTAAAATTTAAAATAATTATACGTTATATTAAGTTAAGCCATATGACACTGTCATTTTTGTGGACGAAAATCGGTAGAATATCAGCAATTTCATAGAGCTCAATCTAATAAAATGGATTGAGCAGAACATTCAAAATGAGCAACCTAAAAAGAGCAAAAGGGAGCCCAGGACTCAAGATCTGACATTAGGTCAACTGAATGAGTCAGTTTAACTCAATGCGAGAAAAAAAGCATTTAACAGTCAGAAAAGGGTTGGTCAACCATGAAACCACAGGCAAAGGATAATCATCCGAAGAGGAAAAGAAAATCTGGCCTTTCTCATTCAAGTAGTATTTAGAAGGAAGAGTTTTCTAAGCTCACAATGAGGTTATAGTATTTGTATCCTAACTGAGGGACTAAAATGTTGACTACTTACCAGAGTTAAGAGTAGGACACCTGTGCCAGACATTGTGTTTAGCAATTTACAGTGTACTCTACGTGGATCCTTTCACCTATTCTTCCCAATGCCCTATGAACAATGTAGTATTTAATATTATTACCCCCAACTGCCAGATGAGGTAACTAACCAGTCTTTGAGAAGTTAAGAAAAGCCTGAGTCCATCACACATTCCAAACATACCACTTGTTCTGCCTACATACTCACTAAGCAACCTCCTAATTATAATGTGGTTTCCCATGTGGTAAATCTACAGGGAAGAGAATGTGCTTAGCCAACACCTGAGAGTCTGTTTCCCAAGGCAGTTTTTTTTTTTAACTGTAAATTAATAGACATTCTGATTTTTATATCAAGCTCATGAACTCTGTAGATATGAACCTGAGACAAAAATTAGATAACTGTAGAAATACTAGGCTTCAGGGTCTATAAGTTTCAGACTCTTTACTATGATAAACTACTAAGAGATGCAATCCCTATCCTGAGAGGTCCCTTCAGAGACAGTAAAGTTTCCTTTATCCCAAGAGAGGAGATACCTCAGTATCATCATTAACAATCTCTTCCTTTTTGAAATCTCTAGAGTAGAAAGAAGCAATAACGAAACGACAAAATTCTAATTCTGACTCTGCTCTGCTAGCACTTAATCCTGAGCAAATTGCTCTATATCCCTTGGTTTCATTTTTCTCATGTATAAAATAGAGAAACTGGCTGGTGCGGTGGCTCACGCCTGTAAACCCAGCACTTTGGTAGGCTGAGGCAGGCAGATCACCTGAGGCCAGGAGTTCAAGAGCAGCCTGGCCAACATAGTGAAACCCTGTCTCTATTAAAATACCAAAATTAGCTGGGCATGGTGGCGGGTGCCTGCAATCCCAGCTATACGAGAGGCTGAGGTGAAAGGATCGCTTGAACCTGGGAGGGAGAGGCTGCAGTGAGCTCAGATCACACCACTGAACTCCAGCATGGGTGACAGAACAAGACTCCCCTAAAAAAAATTTAAAAAATAAAAAAATTTTAAAAAGGAAGAAAAAGAAACTGAGCTCTCTGATGTATGTATATTCCTTTCTAATCTAGCACATATGGCTGCCTATCACATGAAATCCTCGTCTCTTACCTTCGGTGTCCAATTCTAATTTTATATCTATTTCTCTGACCCTTCCTTGTGTCTCTGACTGGCTCCCCTATGTACTGTCTGCCTCTCTCCCACCCAACCACTACCTCCACACCCACCACAGGAGAGTCTGGGGTCTTCTATTTTCATCTCACTGGCACTCAAAGTTATGACCCTAGATTTCTAATTATAAACACTACCTGTCCCCTTCATTACCCAACGACTGTAAATCATACTAAGTCTAGTGCAGTACCTGCATACATCTGAGGTACTGAAATAGTGTGCCTTACCTGAAAGTCCCACATGCAATTCAATAATGGGTTCAGGATTACAACTGGATATCTGTATTTTCCTTTCCAAGTTTTGCCTCTTGTTTCCACTTAGCTGAATTTACAAAACTATAATTCTAAGCCTCATTTATCTTTCATCTCCAAAATCCTGACAGTAATCTTAGTCCTATCCTCAAACTCAAACACAAAAACTCTATTCCTATTAAGAACTTCCAAATTCCTCTAGACTAGACTTCCAAACTGGTGAGCTGGAGAAGCTATCTCATAGTATGTTAATAGTTGTGCTGTGAAAAAAGGTGTTTTGTGTTCAGTACAGTTAAATAGGTTTCCTTCAGCCAGATACTTTTCATAGCCTTGCATATTTGTGAATCCACAAGAGGGAAATATTATATGCAACGTTTTCTGAACTTATTTTTACCTACCTTTTTGTCCCATAGAGCACCTATTAATATCACTTCAAACTACTGTTTCACAGAATAATATATGCTGCTCTCGTCTTATTTCAAAGTATCCACTACTTAAATACAAAAGCACTTCTGATTTTTCACTGTCTCCCAATGTCCAATAAGTAGATAAGTTCCTTCCTCCCAACTTATCGCATTCATCTTTTCTCTCTATTCCCTCTAAAACCACAAAATTTCAGATGTGGTCATACATAACAGTTACAAATCCTGTCCATAAAATATTAGATACGTTGCTATTAACACCGTGAGGCTGCCATGAGGACTAAAAGACAACAAATACGACATCTTGCATACTATCTCTTTCATAAGGACCCAACATTTCTACCTGATAGCTGCAAATTGTTTTTTATTATGCCAAATTTTAATTTGAAGTGTATGGATTTTCATCTCTAAGGTTAGGGCAGCAGTGGTCTTACACATATCAGCTATGATTGAGGGCTGATGAGGTAATTAGGAAATGTTACGAATATGACATGAGTAAAACCAGTGGTACAGGAGGTATCACAGCTAGCACTGGCTCATCATTCCTTCTAAAATACAATCAGGAGATAAACAACAAGTAATAGTTCACAGCTAGTTTTTTATTCGAGCATTTCAAGTTGGGTTTTTCTAGTTCTTTATAGCTGTATACTGCATACCTCAATTAACTTATATGTTTCTGAAGAGATGAAGACTGCCTTTCATGTCGTTTAACCTCTTACTGACATGGGCAAGGAAAGACCTGGTATTCATATAGCATTTCCTTATTCAAGACTTATCTGCATGGTAGGTGTTGGGGACATAGTGGTGAGCAAGACACAATAATCCCTGTCTCCATGGACTTATATTCCTTTGAAGGTGGTATCTATCAATCAATCAATCAATCAAACTACTAATTACACAATTTAATTACAATTGTGGTAAGTATATATTGGTTGATTCTTTTTTTAACCTTTAATTATTCATAGTTCAGTAAAAGAGGAAAAAAGTAGGCATGAAGTTCACACAGGGTTCAAAGCAGTGTCTGATTAGAGCCTTTCAGAATTGGCAAAAAAAAAAAAAAAAAAAAGGGAAAGGAATCTGGAGAAAGATAAGGATGGGTAAATGGGAAACGTCTGGTCACAAGGCAGAAATAGAAATAAATTCTTTGAACTTGTGCCTATACTAGCAAACACATCTCAAAGTACTACCTCTGGCTTGCTGCCAAATCTAAATGAAAAACCACCCAATTCTGAATGCTCACTATATAGAGAGCACTATGCTGCCAGTTTTACATAAAGTGAATGATTATTAATGATGATGGTAACAACAGCTAACATTTCAACAGTGTTTTGGGTTTATTGTGCTCCTATGAGACTGGTATTAATCAATTTTCCATTTTATAATAGAGGAAACTGAAGTGAGGTAGGTTAAGAAATTTGTCCAAGTTCACACAACTATTAAGGGACAGAGCTGGGATTCAAACCCAGTCAGTGTGGTTTGCTCCTCAGCACTCTGCCTTTGCATGTATGTTATGGGGACACGGAACCACATCTCTCCGAGAAAATCATCTATTTGGAAAAGCAACGCATAGAATTAAAAACAAAAAACAGACTACCAAGTAAATGTAAAATATTGTTCACATATTGAAAACACTAGCCTTTACATAAAGTGTACTTGCTTGAATCAGATATTTGAACACTTAAAATTGTCACATGCTAAGATTAACCAAAATCTGAAAAGCTCTTACAGGTATTCCAGAAACTCGAGATATTATGTATTAAGAAGCTGCCACCAAAATCCTTGGGAATTTTAATCCTGAAGTGTCCTGTGTTTTAGGGATCAACAATTTTCATTATCATCAATATTTAATAAAGCCCATTATGTGAAACGCATCATATTACACTAAGGAAACACAAAGAGACTGAAAAAGGGAAAAGATCCTGTCTAGCTTACAATCCAAGAATTGTTCATTAAAAATGAACTAGAAAACCTCAATTTGTTCTAGCAATAGGCTTATACTTTTCACATGTAATAAGTAAATTTAACAGTACAGAGAGAATCACGTTATATAAATGTCAACTTACGTCTTTCAGAATCAAAATATTCAAGACAAGTTAATTAATCTATTCTGATGGATGACCACTTGTATTCTGAAAGCAGCATTACTGTAGTTCCTAAGTCTTTTAAAATTATTATTTTGAATTTTGAGAATATGTCTTATTGCTGTATTAGCAATAAGCCTAAGTATGTGGTCGAACACAAGTTAGGCACTTACATATTTGTTAAATGAATAAATGGCACTGCTAGAAAAACACACAAATATAAAATCTGCACCCTCTCCATATATACTGCTGTCTTGTAACTTACAATTGAAGCAATGACGTGCTTTTATTACATTCCAAAAAAAAGTGACCACCACAACTCAAGTTCAGGACCACCAAAATATTTCACCTGATTCTGATAAAACAGGTAAGAAAGGAGTCCTTTCTGGATTGCCCCAGACACATTTATAATTCCAGTTATAGGTGTTCTGTTAACTTTCTGGGGAAAGATATTACTTTTACTGTAAAGTTTCCTGACAAGCCAGGAGTTATTTTTAGTATTATTATTTCAAAAACAAAACATTCCCAGAAAATAACATTACTTGAAGAATATTTAACAAATCGATTTAGACTGGAAGAATTTTTTTTAAACAACTTCAGAAATTTGTCATCAAATATTTCCTCATTGGGGGAGGGGGTTAATTATGTCTGATATGTAAAACACAAAATCCAAGCTAGGGGTTTGGGTGAGGTGGAGGTTAGGGAAAGAAGTGCAGTGATGGAGAACCTCCCAATCTTAGAGAATCTCCCAATCTCCTCTCTCCCATTACAGGTGCTCCTGGGAGGCTCTGGGAAGTACAGATTAAAAGGTTAAAACTGAAGGTTTCCAATTTACCCTCAACAATAAATAGTTCCTGAATTTACCTTGGATGTACAGAATCATGTAAGGCATTGCAAAAGAAATTACAGACAAGGTTTACACAATTGATGGTTGCTAGAATTATTGGTGATGTATTCTGTCAGACTTTGTGCAGCATCAGATACAACTACATATGCCTTAGAACACTAATCTTAAAGTCATAATTGTCTAGAAAAATATTTTCTCCCTCTCTCTCTATATATATATATGTAATATGTATATTAGGTAGAGACAGGGTCTCACTACCTTGCCCAGGCTGATCTCCACCTCCTGGTAGCTGGGATTCCCAAGAAGCTGGGATTACAGGCATAAGCTACCACAACCAGCTATATTTCCATTTTTAAATGAGAAAAATATTTCTACTATTGATGTTTATGTAGGTATATCTGCTTTAACAGGATAATAAAGTAGTATGCAAAGTTTGGGGAATGCAGTCTTCCCTAAGTGAAGACACCACTTTTACTTAACTGAGTACAAAAATTGCAAACAGATACAGCTTATTCATTTTATAGCTGTGCCACACACATAAAACGTTCTGGCTCCACAGTCTAACAAGATAATTATCCTTCTAAATTCTCATTGTTGAAAGAATTATAATTCCCAAATTTATAAAGCAGACTTTTTAATTATTATAGAACACAAACAAAAAAAGTGAGCCTTTTCTATACGGTGGCAAATCACATTCTCTCCTCAGAAGAAAACTCTGTAGGAACTAGAATGCATTATGGACCAAAAAATTCAGAAGTCACTCTCTCTCAAAAATAAACACCACCACCACCACCACCAAACAAACAAAAACAATCATAGTGCTACTTTGAAAAGCATTTCGCATTTTAAAAGATTAACCAATACTCTGTACATGTGCAGAGATACAAAAGGATCAGCAGATAGAAGCTTCCTTTATCACTGCCAAGTGATACTGAATACAGACCCTGTAGGATATTAAACACCTTGTATTTTACATGGATCTAGGGCCCAGCTTTTGAGGTACTCCTAGGCAGAGCCCAGCTGTTTTGAGTGATTTATCCACAGGAGTTTAATTTCAATTGTATGCTGGCAAGTGGGAGGTAGTGATTATACCTTCTCCCAAATCTTTCTAGCACACTAATGAAAATTTTAAGGAATAATCTCCAACTGAGATTAATTTGTCCTTCAAATATTCTCCTCTTAATTCACTAATGGCAATATCTGATTCACCACACTTTAAATGGACGAACAGAAGACCAAGCTTATAATGAAACTTATGATTTACTCATTTTACAATTGAAAATGTGACAGAACAAATGTACCCTCTCTGCATCCTCCTCTACTACCTTCAAAGGAAAACTGTACTGGAAGTAACATTATACTACTACTTACTTCCATAAAAATACATGAACTGGTTCTTTCAACTCTTTTCATTTGCTTATTTCTCCTGATACCAAACCTCATACCAATGTTCATTTCTTCTTCTTAACAGTGTCATAAAATCGGGTGTGACTATTCAGAATTCCACCAGTAGTAGAATACCAATTAAATTATATGTTCATCCTTTTCACTCTTTAACCAAAAACCTAAAGGAAAGCATAAAAGACAAGTTTCAAGTACCATAACTAGATGTTCACAGAATGGGACAAAGAAAGGAACAAATGACATTTTACAAATACTAAATCCTGCCTTTAGATTTCAGGGGGTTGGGGGTATGCAGGAATTATATATACATACAGAACAGAGAAATCATTAAAAAAACAAAAAACAAAAAACGAAAAAAAACAGGGGTTTCAGTTCACTACAAACTAACCTAACTGGCCCCTACTTACAAAAGATTTTTACACACTGACTACAGATCCATGAATAATGAAGATAAAATGACCGGTGACCAAAAAACTAAAGATGCATAACATACTGCCTTTCTTGTCCCTAAAAAAACCAACAACCCACACTTCAAACCATAGTGATTCCATAACAGAAATCAGTCCCCTCGTGGAATACAGAAGGATTAAATGATATTTTTTGAAGTGGCCATTTGGCCTCCCTTTCATGTTTTCTTCTTGTGGGTGTGGAGAGAACCTATCAGTGAGTGACATTCAGAAGTGCTCAATGACTAATGAGCCTGCAAACTAAGCTTTACCTGTTCTCAACTCTATTCTGTTATTCATCTTATCTACCCTTCTGAAATGATCTCTCTGACTCCTTAAGTGAGTTTTATGACTGTTTACTACTGCTGCTAGGGAAAATCAGAAGTAGTAAAGATGGTCACACACACAGTAAGATTTCACACACTTTCTCCAATATAGTTAGACAATGGGATACAGCTTCAAGACTAAGGATATGCCTCTGGCCGTGGCAAACAGGAAGCTATTTTGCCTGCGTCTTACTAACAAAAATCAAGACTTGCCTTAAGAAGCAATTGAACCTGTATACTGCCAGAAAGGCTCAATTTCAGCCATGCAAAAGTCAAAATCATTTTGACATAAATTTTTAAACAAATAACTCTGGAGGGCCATTTGCAACTTATTCTCCAAGAACTTCTCAGTCTCATATTTACATGCATACTAGCTGCTAATCATTGTGGTGGTCAATATGCTAGGTATCCATAGAGTTCGTAAAGTTAGGTGTTTTACAGGAATAATATAAAGTTCTTCTGTTGCTGAAGCAGCTAACTGGTAACAACTACATTTACATTTCCCATTTCATATTGTTACTTCCATGTTTTCTAGTTTGTACCTCTTGGTTTATACTCCAGAGTAGATCCAAAGCTGCTTAAGGCATTAAAAAAAAAAAAAAAAAAAAATTCACTATTTCAGGCTCTCAGAAAAAGGTAAACATTACAATAACTTTTAAGCTAATCTTCTGGGGGAAAAAAAGGACTTCTGAAGGTGGTCTAATGCAGAGGTTGGCCAAAATCACCCACAGCCTGAGTTTGCACAGCCAAAGACTAAGAATTTTTATTATTTCACATTTTAAAGGATTAAAAATGAAGAACACACAATAAAGACAGTCCTCAAAGCCTAAATATTTAATATCTGACCCTTTATAAAAATATTGGCCTCTCCCTGGTCTAAGGCAACCAGTTGCTAAAACTAGCTCTATATCCACATAATGGAACCAGTCTTTTAAAAATATAGTCCTATGCCTCACTTCATACCACTGGAATCAGTCTCCAGGACAAAGACTTAAGAATCTTGATTTTAAAAAGCTCCTGTGGAACATTTGAGCCAGGAGGATAATGGCAGCTGCCTGATCCCAACGTCTCTTCTCCCCAAAAAGCACGACATCATAAGTACAAATAAAACCACAGGTAACCTACCACAAACTTCAGATTACCTAAAAGTAGAGAAATAAGTGCCAAAATCCCACAAAGCTCCCTTGGCCAATGCAAGTCTGAGGGTGCGTAGTAGGAGAGGGGAGTCTTAAGATTCTATGACAAAAGAGAAAAGGGAACCAAAGGACAGAGAGGAAGTATGGACAGAACCAGCCACAGAAAAGAAAGTCCAACACACAGTGACAAAATACTAAATACTAGAATCTGATAGTTCACAATATCAGCTATACAGGAGATTGAAAGGGAATAGCAGTGGAAATGGCAGGCACAATTAGGGCTTCTGGGGGAGAAGAAAAACAGAAGGGAGGTGTCCCTTGGAGATATGGCAGTGAAGGAAAAGAAGAGAAAATTAAGGATCTTATAGAAACCAAAGAGAAAGACATATAAATTCTTGCCTCCTCTTCTTCACTACCACCATTATCCATTAAAAATATGTACTTCACTATTTTGACAATAGGCATTCTTAAACTAAGAAACTAGTTCACAAACTACCAAGGAATAAAAGAAAATAAAAATCAAGCCAACTCCATACAAAGGGACTGGAGGAAGAAAACAGAAAATGCAAATCACATTTCAGCTGATGAACATTCTCTCCACAAAACAATTACCCCTGCCCCATACACACTCCATGAAACGGAAGAAAACTGTAAAGCAAGGCTTCAAATTGAATTAAATACTCAAGCAAGTATTTGCAGATATTAACAACAGAAACTAAAATCACCTGGAACAAAAATTCAAAAACTAAAAAGAGAGATGAACAAAAATCCAGGAAGAAATACAATGACACCTGATCATTCTCAGGGAAGAAACTGAAAGAAAAGACAAAATTATTTTGGAAATTAAGAATTACAAAATGCTCACTGGAGAATGGATTTTGAGTAGAAAATCTAGCAAGGGTCACTGAAGAAATTAAGAAAAATAAAAGAATGAAAATTAGATTTTTTTTAAAAAGGAGTAAGGGTTAAGAGGTAGTAGCTGAAACAGAAAACGTGCAAGAGATCCAACACTGTATAGCTGGAGTCTTTTCAGAAACAATGGAACAGAACTAGTATTTAAAAGCTATAATTCAAGAAATCTTTCCAGGTAGAAGAGGCAATCTAACCCAGCATAATGACAGGGTCCACTGTATATCTGGAAAATTGGACCTAGAACAATCTACTTCAAGACATGTACTAAACTAGTTTACTTTAAAGACAAAAAAAAAAAAAAAATCCTCAGAGCATCAGAACAAAAAAAAAAAAAACAAACATTACTTTAAAAAGTAAGAAAATTAGACTTCAAAACAACATACAAAGAAAGATAACAGTGGAACAGCATTTTCAAGAAACTTCAGAATGTGGGAGCCGAGCTTTCCTTCAAGCATTAAGTATACAAAAAGGAAAAAAAAAAAAAGAACAGTTTTGAATGTACAAGAACTCAGCAATACACTGGAGCATTCCCGAGGAATTTATTAGAGAGTGAAATTCATCCAACCAAGAGCTAATCTGGGAAGCTTTAGCAAAATGACTTATGGCAAGCATTTAATATATTTAATTGTAGGCCTAAAGCAAAAATGGAACACAGTAAAAAGAAAAGAATGTATATGTTACACACACACTGATAACATAGGAAAAATGCAGATATACTGAATAAAATGACAGAAGAGGAAATCCCCCAAAATAAGAGATTAAAGACCTCTATGAAAATAAATCTTAAAACCTAAATAAAATAATTTCTGAAGAAAATACAGCTTACCAAAACTGACCATAACACAGAGAGATGAAACAGAAAATGGTGCAAAGAAAAACCCCTATAATTTTTTTTTTTTTTTTTTTTTTAAGACAGAGTCTCACTGTGTAATCCAGGCTGGAGTGCAGTGGCATGATCTCAGCTCACTGCAGCCTCCGCTTCCCAGATTCAAGCGATTCTTGTGCCTCAGCCTCCTGAGTAGCTGGGATTACAGACGTGTACCACCACGCCCAGCTAATTCAAATTTCTTGTGAAGCAAATAAAACACTGACATCTAAACCTAATAAAGTAAGAGAAAATTACAGACCAACATTACTTACAAAAATTGATGCTAATATTTTAGTTAGGATTTCTGCAAATAGTCTCCAAACGGCATGAAGAAAAAATACAGCATGATCAAGTGGAATTTATACCAGGAATATATAGTCGAATATTAGAAAATCTGGTAAACAGAAATAAATGAGTACTTTACATTATAAATTATATTCACCTCAGTCCTAAAGTCAATTATCTTAATGGGGAAAACTAGAGGCATTTAATATACAAGGCAAAGGATGCCTGCTAGCTCCACTATTACTTTAACATCATTCTAAAGGTATCAGTCAAGAATTAGACAAAATAAAACAACTAGAAACATAAGAATTAGGAAGGAAAAAATGATCTCTACAGATGACATAATAGAGACCTTGAATATCACGGACTGAGAGCCAATGAAAACTAATTCAATGAAACAACTGAGTAAAGTATAAAAATTAAAGCATATATAGAATAGCCTTTATATACACAACTAATGACCAATTACAAAATAGAACACAAAACTTCACCACAGCAGCAACCAAGAAACGTTAAAGATACTTAAGAATAAATGGAACAAGAAATGTTCAAAATCTATAT
The DNA here is from genome assembly GCF_043159975.1 of Macaca nemestrina. NCBI lineage: Eukaryota > Metazoa > Chordata > Mammalia > Primates > Cercopithecidae > Macaca > Macaca nemestrina. The sequence continues at coordinate 43,549,626 of NC_092134.1, read as the reverse complement.
AAAGAAAACTGTAAAAACATCTGAAATATAACAGGGTAAACTTAAAGAGAGACATTCTTTGTCATTATTAGGGCTTTTCTAAGTCAATTTGTAAATTTAATGCAAGCCTAATAAAAACAACAAGCTTTTTTCCCGAAAGTAAACAAGCTGGTGCTAAAGTTTATAGGGAAAATGAAACACGCAAAAATAACCAAGAAACCACAGTGAAGAATAAAGATGATGGAAATATTAGCTCTACCAGATACTAAAACACACTGTAAAGTCCCTATGAATAAAACAGTATGGCACTGATAGATAGAAAGACCAATGGACTGAAACAGAAAGTCCAGGAACAGATCTAACTACATACAGAAATAAATATATGACAATGGTAGTAGCTCAAATCATTTGTGAGGGAGAGGAAGCAAGATGGACTTTTCCATAAACTGTGTTGGGACTACTGAACAGTCATTCAAAGATAAAATTAGATCAATTTCTTACAACACATAAGAATAAATTCCAAATGGAACAAAGCAATGAAACTGCGTAATAATGAGAAGAAAACATAGGTGAACCACTCTGTAATCGGAGTATAGGGTAAGGTTTTACTATGACTTAAAAATCAGAGACATTATAAGCATGATAAATTTGACCACGAAATTAAACTTCTGCATGGCAAAACACAACATAAGCAAAGATGAGACAGAAGTAACAAATTTGGAGAAAATATTAGCAGTATCACAGAAAAAGGGCTACTTTCCCTTATGTATTAAATAAATTTTTTAAGTTGAGGGAAAAAATAATCGAAAATCCTAAAGAATGATCCAAAGCCACAGACAATTCACCAAAATATAAAAATAGCCCTTAAAAAATAAGAAAAGATGTTCAACGTCACTCAAAAGAGAAATGCAAATTAAAACTATGCTGAAAATATCATCTCTCATCATTCACATTAATGAAAGTTCAAAAGCTGGAAAATACTGTTTGGCAAGGTTTGAGGGAAACAATCAATTCACCAGCAATGCATGTAAAATGTCACATGGCAATTTTAAAACCTAGTCACAAGTTTTCTTTTACACAGCCATGTGTAGTCTATGTCCCTACACTTGAATCTGGGCAGACTTAGTACTGCTTTGGCCAAAAGAATATCACAGAAGCAACATTACGGGACTTTTTATCTCCAGGTATGGAATGAAAACACTGCCATTGTTAAAGAAAGAAAATTTTCTAAAATTCCCTTCAGCATGTGTTCTTCAAGGCAATCTTCCACCATTTTTAGATGATGGATTATTTTATACCCTAATCCCTTGAGAAGATAAGCCAAAAGTATATCCAGCTTAAGCTGTTAGAAATGTATTTCCAAATACTAAATAATGCTGTTCCAATATCTACAATCCATTGTAATTTGACTTACTCTTTACCCTAAGCAAAGAACAGACCACCTTCTCAAATTCCTTTCCTCTCTTCTCCCCTACTACAAGAATGCCAGATACTGACACGCTTTTGAGTACACTCACTTTTATTTTACTCTGTAGTTAGAATTTTTAAAACCGTAACTGTATTTTGCCTTTTATCCAATGTAACGGAACATATCATTAAACCTTCCAAACAGTTTCCCAAGGAAATGTTAGCGAAATTTGTTTTACAATGAGTATACTCTTCATTAAGAAATACTACTGTAATAAATGAAGAATGTTATGGCCAACCAATCATACTGATAACCTAACTGGTCTAAGAGCACTCTCTGGACAAAGGCCATTTCCATATTTCACTATGGCTACATCGGTGCACGGCATTATTTATGTTCATTCTCAACATGAAATTACATGATTCATGTATATGGTGTATATACATGCATAGATGCACATATTTATATTAAAGTGACAATAAGTGTTATTACAGTGGCCACATACATATTAAGAGAAAACTGAGTATTAGTCCAGATAAAAATATACAGATCCTGTCTCTACCATATATGTATAATTCATTTAATATAATACTCCTTCTGGGGTTACTAATACAGTTGACCTCTCCATCGTGGTCCATCCAACCAACCACGAATAGAAAATATTTGGGGGGAAAATAATGTCTGAACATCTACAGACATGTTTTTCTTGTCATTCCCTGAACAATACAGCGTAACAACTATTTACATAGCATTTAATTATGTTAGGTATTATAAGCAATCTAGAGATGATTTAAAGTACAGTCATGCACTGCATAACGTTTCAGTCAACAATGACAAACCACAGATTTGATAATGGTCCCATAAGATTATAATACCAATTTTTACTGTACCTTATTTATGTTTAGATACACAAACGTTTACTGTTGTGTTACACTGCCTACAATATTTAGTACAGTAACATGCCATATGGGTTTGCAGCCTAGAAGCAACAGGCTATGCCACATAGTTTAGGTGCTGCAGTAAGCTATACCATCCAGGTTTGTGTAGTACACTGTATGACATTTGCACAATAACAAAATTGCAACGCATTTCTATATACGGGAAGATGTGCATAGGTTACATGCAAATATGTTTTATGTGAGGTACTCGAACATCTGTGGATTTTGCTATCTAGGTGGGTGGTGGTGGGGTGTGGAATCAACCCCCCATGGAGACTGAGGGACAACTGTACTTTCAACTTATTAGGCAGAAAGGCCAAGAAAGTGGTCAAATCACCTAGTGTCTTTCTCACTACAAGAAACATTAAGTTTTATTCCATACACTCTATTTACTAAGAGAGAAAGATACTAATATTTTGGGATTAAATTCAACATGGGATTAAAATAAATGCTGCTTAAACAGCAATGTTAGTATTTTACAACTTACAATATTTACTTTTTAAACGTTTAAATCAAACAAAATATATTTCATATATTTATTTAGGAACCATTAAAACATATCCAAGAATTCACTGACTGTGAATTAGGAGGCAAAACTTATACAGTATGTACAATATCACCTTTTCCATCAATTTAGTTATATGTAGAATGCTAAATCAGATAGTTATTTAAAAACAAAAACAAAAGTAAATTAAAAGCAAGAACATGTAAGAACACTCTCCTCCAAGTGAGGAGAGAAAAATCAAGACCACAGTGCTGACAAATCCAGAGCTCCTATATAAGCACCCAAAGGCACTCACTTTCTTATAAATTAGACATACCAAGGCTCTTGGCAGGAATCTAATCCAAGGAGAAGATATGGCCTTCAGCAAAGGTCAGATTATTGTCTGCTCACTGTGCCAGGTGATAAATTTATAGCACTTTATTTCATGTAACTGTTGAGGTCTCATCAATGTTACTCTTCATTACTGAGGGTAACTGAGTGAACCATAAATAAAGCAGCAGTTAGAACTACTAACTGCACAAATGTTTTAGGTGATAAAATATCTAGAGACCCATATAAATTTCTTCACAACTATTATAAACTGCTGAACAGGGGAGTGAGCTCCAGGGATCAGAAGTCAGACTTCTAGCTCTGGACTGTACATTTTAATGAAACTATTTTATCCTAAGTCTTGCTCATCTAGCACTAACTATGATAAATAAATGGACAGACAATAAATTTCAATTTATATAGGACAGAGACTACCTGCTTTGGCCAATATTATCCCCAAAATCCAGCCTAGTATCTGAAACTATAGGTGGCACTACATAGAGCTGGCACTCAAATTCTTTGTTGAATGAATACTACTTTTGTCACGGTTTAGGAAAGCTAAACATTAACAGTGGAACAGGCACTAAGGTGGGAGTCAGATCTGGGCTTTCATCCTTACTGTAGGATCTTGGGGCAGGTTGCTGTGTACCTGGGACTCAGTTTTCTCATCTGTAAAAGAAAGAGTTGGACCAGGTTTTCAAAGCACTTTTCTAGCTCCAAAATTCTTTGTCTGCCCCACAAATCCTCATTATGTCTCCCAGTCCAAGTATAAAATATTGGTTTTGCCATCCATAAGCTTAGGGCTAATCATATCTTTTGCTTATAGGTTCCTTTACCAAAAAATACACAGGAAGAAGCCTCAACCTTAGTTGTTATTTAAATTCATTATAAAATTCTCTTTGATGGTTCAGAACCTTAGTTCATCACATTCACTAACTTCAGTGAATCTAAAAATCACCTACTCTGATTGGCAATAGACAGATGCTCTTTAGATGTTGTTTTCAATGCTAGCATTCTTTAAAACTTAAGCACAGTCTATACTTCAGCTTCTCTTGTCAGGTCCTAATAGGGCTATAAAATAAAATACAAGCCACCCAGTTAAATTTAAATTTCAGATAATCAACAAATAATTTTTTAATCCCATGTATGTCCTATACAATACTTAGGACACTCATACTAAAAAAAATTATTCATTGGCAACCTGGTCCTGATTTCCTAGTGTCATAAATTAACAGTTTCCAAAGAAATGTAATTTTACAATGCAGGTAAACATGAAATAAAATTTATACTTTCTTTGATTCAGAAGGAAATTGGGTCTTCCAGCAGCTGAGTATAAACTCACTCTGGTCTCCCAACCTACTACACTTACAAAACATTGGAAATGAACTGTAAAATGGCATTTCCATCTGGTCTGCCTTTCTGGCCCCAGACAAACGCATTAACAACCATCATGCCTCTGAGAGTGAACTTAAAAACATTAAATTCCCAATTTGCAGCTCTGAGGCTGCCTTATTTCACATCTGGCCCATATTTAATATGGCTTCTTACTCCTTACCTATTTGTTAATTTGCTATATATCTGTAGACTTCTATTTGTCTATTTTAAACAAACGTATTATAAACTAGTTAGGGAGATAACCTTTTGTATCCTAACCTTCATCTCCTATCCTTCCTCATACACACAGTACACACAAAGTCATGTATACAGACGGTTAGCAAATATTTTCTGAATATCAAAAGTTTAGCAAATGTTTTCTAAATATTACATGTCATTGTAGAATACTGTAAATACAGAAATCGTAATGGTCTGAATTGAATTCCTACTAATCCTAACACAAACCTAGAATTCAGCTTTTTAATAAACTCCTATCAATTGCTTTATTTTTCTATAGTTTAGGCATAAAATGTACAGAAACCTCAGTTAGGAACTTTCTCTATGCTAAGATTCTTTGTGGTAAGCATTTACTGAATAGTTAAGATAGTCTAAATCTGTCCTATATGCTGCTTACTATGCAGTATGACTGACTATAAAGCAGTAACAGATATTTCAAAATAAATCATCAGAACACATATAGCCCAATAAATGTTTATTTTTCTACCAAGAATTAATTAACTTAAATCATTCTAATAATGCTGCCATTGCTTAAAACATTTGCTCTCCTTTTTTGACATTTCCTTTATACTCTGGGATACTTTTTAAAGAAAATATCCTCAATGACAGCAAATCTTAACTTTTTTGGAAGATTTATCATTAAGAGTAATTCTGTAAACAAGTCTTATTAATAAAGTGGGTAGTTCACACATTGTAAGTACAGGGATGTTGGTAAAAATTATATCACAAATATTGTTGTTTATCAGAGGCAAGGCAATACAGTGTCTTGCAATACAGGATTTCCTAAATCAACTCAGAATGTCAACAACTTAAGCCCAAAGAACTTACTCATTCTTGTGAGTTGAATTAAACAGTTTTGCTTAAAAAAAAAAAAAACCCACTAATAAACACGTATTTTACCATTTATTACTTACCACTTACTAATTTTGACATGAATGCTTTCTAAGATCTTATTATGGTTTTCTACTACAGACCTTAACTATTTTTTCCTGGTATCACTGGAAATAGCATATTTAATCAACAATTACTATTTTATCCTAAAACTTCTGGTAGTATACATTCTCCCTTTAAAATCAGGATAATATCAAATCTTCACTGCTTGTTTCTTTAAGTATGTGGCACAATTTTCCCACAACCTCAGGAGAACTGGATTTAAATCTGGCTTTTTTGCAGTCAATATTTAGAATCAATAAGAATAAACCAAATCCCTAGCCTCTTGTACATTTTCCATCAATCTTTGGGTGAATTAGGCAAGCACTTTAAGAATCATCCAAGAACATTTTAGTTCCAAAAAGGAAAAACAATCTAGCTCTTGACATTATTTCAAACTTCTAATAACATGTGAGAGGCTCAACTGTGTATAGCAGAAAGAGCAGTGGACTAGAGTTAGACAGCTGGGCCCACATGCCTTTCTGCCATTCAGCATTTAGGCATGTAAACTGACTCATTTCTCTGTCTATAGGGAAAGAAATCATTATCCTATTTACAGGGTTATTATACGGATTAAATGATACCAACTGTTACATGCAACATGCTTCTGATACAATCAGTCCTCTTCTAACTAAAAAAGAAAATCAGATTCTTTATCCTTATGACCTCAAATATTAAAGCCTATAAGCCAACTCCATTTTCTTTAAGTAAAGCAATGGTCTGAAGTCGGTGACCGTTATTAGTATAATACTCAAACTCTTCTCCATGTCAAAAACACTTATTTATTCACCAGAATTGGGTTATAAGATATTTGCCATAAGCTAAAACTTACCATTATAAAGACAAAACTTTATTTTAAATATTTTACATAAAAATCTTCTGACAATGTACCACAAAATTTATCCTACACAATCTGTAAAAGTCAAACATAATTAACCAGAAAGTGATCACTCAGGATTATTATTCAGTTTGTTACGACTTAATAATACATGTCACATACTATGCTAGGTCTCAACAAAGAACTCAGTCTATCTAGGCAGACAGATTTGCAAACAGATAAACTTAAGAGCCATATTTCCCTAACTCAAATAACCATTCTTTCCACTTCCCAGCATTCTTAGCCCACAAAACAGGAAATTCCACCCCTTTTTCCATGTTGAGTCTACGGGAATTTGAATCCCTAATTTTTGTTTAAAATATCTTTTAGAAGCCTATAATTAAGAAGTAACACTGAAACCAAAAGCTAGCTTATACACAGATTGCCTGTCACAAGTCAGGCAAAGCAATTAAAGAATCTGCCAACTCAGAAAATCACGGAATTTTCAAACTAAGAAAGCACAGTGTTTCCTTTTCATGCATTAGTACTCAGGGTCACTATTACATTAAGGACAAAAATAAAAATTAAAAACATAAAGACAATTAAAAAGCTGGGATTAACCAGTAGGAAATTCTAATGAAACCTATACACTTTAAGTTTCAAAGTTATAGGTCAATGACAAAGCTGCTAAAGAGGTTAAGATAATAGAACATAGGTTAAAAAAAAAAAAAAAAGGGCAACATGCTACCATGATGTTATTCTTAATCAATGGCCAAAATGATTTAGTTGACTTAAAACTCAGGCTAAGACTCAAATTTTTCTATACTGAAGACGGTGGACTATGCCTAGACGACAGCAGATCCTTGAATAATGTTTCGTTTAACATGGTTTCATTATGACACTGATGAGAAAAAACAAAATCGATTCCAGGCTGGGACGACTGTGTGGAATCTTCACTTTCTCCCTACATCTGCATGGGTTTTCTCCAGGTATTCTGGTTTTCTACCACATACTAAAGATGTGCTTCAGGGAGAGGCTCTGGCCACTCATGACCCTGAACTGGAATCAGCAGATCAGAGAAATGAATTAATAATTACAAATTATTGTTGAATAAAAATTACTAAAGTATACAATAATCATACAAATGTTCTACAATAAATGATGTGGTATGAGAGCAATCTGCAAGCTTGCTGTGTTTATGATTGTTTCCAACTTCATGTGGTAGGAGGTGCTCCTTACAATTTTCACTTAGCAAACATTTATTCTTTGATTTAACCCACTAACTACCATGACCACTATTACTCACTGATTCACCAAAAATTGGGTTATCTTGTTGTATCAATCTTCCTTAAATGTATGTACGGAATTACATTTATTTCAATGTTTAATATCAGATATTTGGTAATGTTTCTGTGATCAGAAATATGCCATAAGACTTAACTCTTGTTTATATCGACTAGTCTACGGTAAAACTGGTTTTGTTACATGTCATTTCACTTAATGTCACAGTGTCCAAGAACCTATCAACCACACCGAGGATGTACTGTATGCTTCTGTCAGTAAAGTATTTCTGAATGTATACTTAATTTTTCATTTTATTCCCTACAACTATTATTAAGCCAATAATTTATTTTCTAACTGTTATTTCAGAATTAAGTAAATATTAACTTACTATGAAGTGATGGCAACACATGGACAAGGAAATGACCACGCCTAGGGAAGCTGCGGCAATGCTTTATCAAAGAACTGACCTTTAAAGTGAGTCTTGAATGAAGAGTTCTATTTTGTAATATTTAGGTAAGGGGAGTACGATTTACAAAGGCATAAACAATGAACAGGTTGAGCATGTCTTTAATACAGGAAGAAATGCTATGATACGAAGTAACCATTGTGACAGCAGGAATGGGACAGTATAGAGGGCTCAGACTTCAACTGGACACATTAATTTATTAAGTACTAACTTAATGAATAATCTAAATGATAAGCACTTAACTTTCTGGAGAGGACAGAAGAACTTCATGAAGGAACTTCATAATGAGTCCTAAAAAAAATGACTAGTTTGGATGAGGATATTCCAGATAGGAAGAGCAGCACACAGCTATTGCTTTTTAACCAAATTGTCCATGTCTATTAAGTTTTATGAATTATTTTTCACTCTAAAAACCTTCTATCACTAAAATGTAAATTTTCAATTAGTTCCTATGATACTTGTGCTTGATTCTAGTCTTTCTAGTTTCTGAAATTTGCTCTCTTTCATCTGCAGTGTGCTGGCAAACCAATTATCGAAATGTATTTAAAATATGAGTAAATACAGCAAGTAAACACCTAAAGTGGAGTAAGGCGCTGAGAGTCTTGATTCATGAACTTCTGGCGGCTTAGAAGACTTTTCTGCCAATTTCCTGGTTCTCTACTTTGTTTTACATGGTTCAGGAAACTGGATAAATAATAGCCTTAGGCTGGGAGAAAAATTATCCTACACCTCTCCCCATTCTTCTTCTATTTCTGCTTTCTCTTTGATTCCTCCCCATTTCAGTAGCATTCCAGATAGCAATTAGTCCACTAAGTTACATTCCAGGACAAGAAGACTGGTTTCCACTGACCTCAAAATTAGAGGAATGTCATGGTACAATTAATTTGATACATTTCGTCCTTCTACACCCATAGCTATTCTAAGTAATTAAGAATTACTTGAGTAGCCAAAAGAAACAATGGCACTGAATGTTCAAATACATATATAAAGAGAGATGTGTATCTACTAACTAGATATAAAAAAAGTTATATTCAACTACATAATCTGTCCTAGTCTCTGTCCCTCTCATATCCCACTTACAGCTGTCATCTTAATTTAAAAAAATCCCCAACGCCACTATAATCTATGACTTTTAATGACAACCTCAAACTCCTTCTGTACATGTGCAGATCTAGATTAAACTATAATCTCTCCACATTCCCCAAACCACTCAAAGTTTCCTCCTTTCAACTCCCTAAGGCAGCTGCTAATGGGAGGGGGGTTACCTGGTATCAAACACACATCGAAGGGGCATGGCCAAAGAATCTGCTTAAAGGAGCTTTCCCTCCACTCAGGAATAAGGCCTTCAACCAATACAGTTCCCACTTGTGGAAACATTTAATTTAAATCTAGGGCCACAGGTATACTTTAGGAAGGCAGACAGGAGGAGCAAGTCCGACATCATAAAAAACTGATAGCCTGGCTTGCCACCTAGGCTGTGTGCGGAAGTACAAGCAGAGCTCAGCACAACTTAGAAAACCCTCCAAATGTAATTGTGACAGAAGGTCAGAGATCACCATCAAGAATTCTAAGAACTGGACAGGTGCACGCCTGTAATCTCAACACTTTTGGAGGCCGAGGAGGAGGGACTGCTTGAACCCAAGAGTTTGAGACCAGCCTGGGCAACATGGTGAAACCCTATCTCTACAAAAAGTACAAAAATTAGCTGGGCATGGTGGCACACGCCTATAGTCACAGCTACCTGGGAGGCTAAGGTGGGAGGATCACCTAAGCCCAGAGAGGTTGAGGCTGCAGTGAGCCACGATCGTGCCATTGCACTCCAGCCTGGGTGACAACAAAGAGATGCTGTTTCCAAAAAAAAGGAAGAAAAGAAAAGAATTTTAAGAATAGGATACAATGGTAGCAAAACTACTGAAGTTTGAAAGTTTGACAGCAGATTCTAGAATGCTTTCCTTCTTTACTTGTATAAGAATAGCTGGAAACAATATACCCCTATTCATTATAGAAGAGATCACAGACCAGGAATGGGACATGTGCACACACTTACACTGGTTCTGGAAGCATACAGCACCTGATGAATCACTGCACAAAAAAGGAAACCAAGAAGGAACACCAGACACACTGAGCAAGGCTAACTTAAAGCTCTGCATGACAAGTCTCTCTCCTCTTAGCAGGTCACAGTTGTTACTGTCTACCATAGCAATCATATAAATATTGTTTACAAGAAAATATTTATCTCAAATCTGAAATTTTCTACTTGAAATGAGAATTTAAAAAAAGAAAAGAAAGTCATATGTGATGTCACAGAAAGAGCCTGCCACGACACCTTTAAATTTCCCTAAAGTTTTACCTTGTTTACAATACTGAAACTTAAATTTTTTGGATTAACGCTTTAGCTATAGTTGTATTTAAGTTTAGATGTCAAACTTTTGAAGTTTCCTCCTCTATTAAAAAAAAACAAGATAGATACATTACTCTGTTAAGGAACATTTTACAAAAACATCTACTCACTGGCATTTTTAAATAATACCCATTTCCACTGGCCGCATCTTAGTATTCTATTCTATTTAGTAAAGTCTATCCTGCTCTTTAGAAGCAGGGATAGTAAAATTCTTGTTTCACAAAAAATTAAATTTATATAGCACAGTTATACAAAAATATTTCCGATCTTTGTGTCATTTACCTGACATATCATTCAGCTTAAAGTTAAAAGAAACAGTATCTGTGATAAATTCTCACCCCAAGCACACTACAGTTTCTAAGAGACAAAACAAGCATCTTACAGAAGTCCAGTGTCAGTGGATTCAAGCTCAAGACCAGACACAAGAGGCCCATTCAAGAATCATTAACAACCTCACAGGTATAACAGGGCATTGTGCCAAGGGTGAGTGATAGAAAGATGAACAATCCCTGCTCCCAAACTGGACATCTCACGGAGGTGTCAAACATGTAAACAATAAAATATGAATTCTTAAAAGTGCTATGGAAATTAGGAAAAGTAAAGCAGAGACCTAGAAATGAGTGGGACATACTACAGACATAGCAAGAAAAGACAGACTCCCCAAAATATGACCAGCCACAGAGAAAGGAGACTGGAAGAAAATTTTAGTCATAAGATCACAAACTACCAAAATCCTTTAAATACAGTAATTACAGGGAAACAATCATAAACGAAGACAAACATCTGCAAATAAAGATGCTCACTGGAATATTATTTAACAGAAAAGAATTCAAAATCAAAACATCCAATAACAAGGCACTAGCCACAGGATAGAACATTATTAAAATGATGTTAATGAAAAAATTTAATGACATGAGAAAACAATACAAAGTTTCTAAAAAGCACACAATTATACCTACATCATCTGAAGGATGTTAATAGGAAAGTTTTTCAAAAGATAAAAACTATTAAAGTGTTAAAACTAGCTATTTCTCAGATGTAGGATTATGAGTGATTTGTTTCACTTTACGTTGTCCTATTTTCCAAACATTAGATAGTGTTATATTTCTAATTGGTAAAAAGATTATGTAAGTCACTGTATTTTAGGGTATCCCTTTAAAACTATGCATAGCCCTTTTCATCTTTTTCTATAGAGAATACCTCATCCATATATTACACAGAACCCACTCATTTAAATGGGTTAATATGTGTAAATTGCTTTGAACAGTACCAGCAGGTAGAAGGCAGCTACACAGGTGTTCATTTTATTCAATAATCTTAAATTCCCTTTAGTCAAAGTAAGTAGTGTGTTTTGGAGCTAGTCTATTTTTCATGGCATGTTAACAAAAGAACATTAGTTTTTTTCTTTTTTTCCCACCCTCTAAATTCTAACATCTCTTAAGAAATGACTGCTGTTTTCCTAAGATTCTACTTCCTTCAAAAAAAAAAAAAAAAAAAAAAAAGCAAGAAGAAATTCAAGTATCAAGTTCCTTAATAGGAAGACAGAAATTTAATGAGCGGAATGGAATTTGGCTTTATCCAGATGAAGAAACAGAAATCATACACCAGACTCTTATCAGGGAGTGGGCTATATGTAATTATTTGGGAAAAAAAAAAGTCTTTGTGTCTTTATGAGCTTGGGGTATGGCGCGTCAGAATCCCAGGGGAAGACTCAAGAAACGAAATAGGGCAACCGATTGTTCTATATAATAAAGGAATGAGGAATCTGGATTTGCAAAGTAGAGGATGACTGGAGGGAGAAATTAAGGAAGGGGACTCCTGAGTTATCCATAGACTGTCTTCACTAAAGAAATGTTCCTTCATGTCCACATTGCTCACTTCTGCTTTTGTAAAACTGGATTATTTTACCCAAAGTAAAACTGAGTTGTGTATCTAGATTGCACACGACTGTACAAAGACACAGAAGATGAATGACAGATGACATATCTGAGTTATCCACACATTTAAACTTATTTCATACATGTATTCATTTTCAGTTTTGACAAACTTATACATGCATAATGTCTATTTAGGAAAACAGATCCAAAAGGCTTGTTTAAATATTAGTGTTCCTCTCAGTGCTCCCCCGACCCTTTTTTTTTAAATATCAGCAGTCCTTTTAGTCCCCCATCCCATTTTCTACTCTGAAGCGCCTAGGAACAGTACCCTCAAATCCTTCATCTCTACAAATAATGCTTACAAAGCTACTGCTTGCTTTTTTAGTTTTAGGCTTCATATATATCTTTCCCCCACTCCCCAAGACAGAGTCTCGCTCTGCTGCCCAGGTTGGAGTGCAGTGGCACTATCTCGGCCCACTACCTCGCCTCCTGGGCTCAAGCAATTCTGCTTCAGCCTCTAGTAGCGGGGATTACAGGCCCATGCCACCACGTCCGGCTAATTTTTGTATTTTTAGTAAAGATAGGGTTTCACCATTTTGGCCAGGCTGGTCTTCAACTCCTGACCTCAAGTGATCCACTCATATCTTTTATCACCATTCTTCTTCCCATGCCCAGCACAAACACAAATGCTTCCTAAAGTACTTTTATCAAGAATATATAAAGAAATTACAACTCGATAATAGGAAGAGACTGTACGTTACTGGAACCAAAATGTCCATCAACAGGTGAATGGACAAATTGTGGTGTATCTATACAGTGAATCCTCATCAGCAATAACAAGAACTATTAATATACACAACATGGATGAACCTCAATGACGGTGAGTGAATGTCAGACCAGAAAAGAACACATACTGTATGATTCCATGTACATAAAACTCCAGAAAAGTCAAATTACTCTATAGTGACAGAAAGCAGATCAGGGGCTGCTTGAGGAAAGAAGGAGCTGAGGGAGCGGAAGGGAAGGTAGATAAGGAGGCACAAAAAATTTAGGGGAATGATTACCTGACTGTGGTGGCGACTGTAGAATATATACATGCCTCGGAACTCAAGTTTTTCACTTTAAGTGTAAAGTTTCTTCTATGCCAATTACATCTCAATAAGACTATAACAAATTTGTTCAATTATGAGAAAAAAGGACACAAATAAGCTAAATAGAAGTTCTGGATTCAATATGGGTTTCACAGCAGGGTGATCTGACTGGGACATTTTCTTTGGAGACAGACACAGACAATGTCCGATTCTTGAGGTCTTTTACCTTGAGCTGGTCAGGTTAGATAAGATAAGACACTTCGATTGTGGCCAGAATTCTGAAAGCTGGGTGAGGGAAGAAGACTGGTGATCTTGACATAAATATGTAAACACTCGGTTTTGAGTGTGGTACCCTGGTTTTCAACTGTGTTCCCAGTGTGAATAGCCTTCTCGAGAAAGTAAGCTTCCAGCCTTCTGCAAGGGTGAAGGAAAAGAGATCACAGAGCTAGAGAGAGGGAAAGACATCTGGATATCAAATTCCTAAAATTTCAACCAGTCCTCCTATTTTGCCCCCCTGTCCCCTCTTCACCAGAGGTACCATGTTTTTCCAGCTCTGAGCTCTCAGGGAATTCTATACACTGACTTGTTTCTGGGCTTTTCTATTACTTAGAGTTCGGCTTTATGAGTCTACTAAGTTGACTGCTTCTAAAATTTTGGTGTGGATTTCTCTTCTCCCTTGTGGATTTACGGCTTTTTAAAAAAAGATTTCTCTTATTCTCATTTTAGTATATGTTTGGCAAGAAGCAGAGTTAAATGCCAGTAATATGCCACTTGTTTAACTGAAATCTTAGATAATTTAGCTTTTCAATAAATGTATTTATCTTCATAAATCAAACACAGCATACCACAGATGAAATGTCAAAATGGTGACAGTAGTTAAAAGACAAAATTGGAAGGCAAACCTAACAGAATAAAAAAACAAATGGTTGAAAGTTTGGGGGCAGGGGGTAACCTGTTTTTGGTATACAAATTTTGTTAAAAGCCAAATTTCCAAGAGAGAAAAATCAAAACTTTGTACTTTTTGAGGAGTTAACAAAGAAACCAAGTGATTTATCCAAGACAAGTAGGTTTTTTAGTGGTGAAGATAAATTTCACATTTAAATCTGGTGAGTCCTTAACATATCACAGCGTAAAAACCAAAACCAAAGGAGACACAAGCTCTGAGAAAGGTGGGTATTTCCAGCAAAAGGAATGCTGTCAGCAGGAGGGCCAGAGGTGATCAAGTTCCACCATTAAATGATGTACATAAAAACAACAGTGCTTAAGCTCAAAGGCAGGGTCACCTATTTTTTGAGACAGGGTCTTCCCTCTGTCGCCCAGGCTGCAGTGCTGTGGGCACAACCTCAGTTCACTGCAACCTCTACTGCCTGGAATCAAGCGATCCTACTACCTCAGCCTCTCAAGCAGCTAGGACGCGACGCCATGCCTGGCCAATTATTATTTTTTTTTTTTTAGTAGAGATGAGGTTTCGTCATGTTGCCCTGGCTGGTCTCAAACTTCTGTGGTCAAGCAGGAGCCTCCTGCCTCAGTCTCCCAAAGGGCTGGGATTACAGGCATGCGCCACTGCGCTTGGCCAAAGACAGGGTAACATAAACTTTACCCTAAATCCACTGTACAAGTAGAAAAGGGTTGACTGGTGAATCCTTGTTTTTCTGAGACTCAACATGCAGACGGTTTGATGTTAGAGGAGCTCCGTTTCCCAGGCTTTGTCAGATTTCTTTCCCATTCACTGACTGACCTTCCTTGTTTTCAGCCCCCTATTTGCACTGGTACCCTTTAACTCAGTAGTTCTCCACTACAGTATTAGTTGTCAGGAGTGTCCACACTTAAATACCTTAAGTTCATGAGTCACTTTTTAAGCAAACAAAAAAGAGTAGTTGTAGCACTTACTCGCTTTTAAGCATGAATAGAGAAGAAAAGGACAGAAGTATAGCAAAAAATTAAAAATATTAGTATTAGAGGTATTTAAAAGATCTAGACATTAGCAAGGGAGCATGGAGTATATGCCAGGATCATCCACAAGTGTCCCAGTAGAAAAACAACTAATCTAGCCCATTTGACTTTTGCTGATTCCATTCAACTCTACCTTCAGATTTCTTTTTCTTCACTACCAAAACCACTCCTGTGCTACTCTTTGACCAACAATTTTATTATGATTGTTATTGCAACGTCAATTAAAGCAGGAACAAGTCTTAGAACTCCTTTCACAATACCTTACCAACAATTAGACCTATAAAATTTAAAAGATTGGGGGAATACTCAATAGCAGTGCACTTGTAGGGTCTCAGCTGTGCTAATCATAGGAAAATGTTATTTCCAGAGAACAACTCTTATTTTTTCAAGCATTTTTTAATATAACAGCTTACATACTAAAGCTATATAAACCTTTAGTTACTTAAATATCTAAAATTACTACTCTGTGTATCACTCAGGCATTCAATAGAAATGACAAAGTCAAATACAGGCTTTCTTTCTTGACCTCCAGAAGGCAGCTGGAAGAATAACCCATTGCTACACTTTAGCAGAAACCGTATACCTACTCTTCTTCCTGATGCCCAGTGATTGTATAGCAGGTCATGAGCTAACAGCTCTCAGTTCATGAAACGGCAGCAATGATACGATGCTCAGTCTTCTGGTCTGTCTAAATGTGCCCATTCTTCAAAACTCAGCATTACTCCACCCTTTCCCATTGTCTCTCATTAATTTTCTTGTCTGAAGTCCTCTGGGTTGTACACTTCCCATTTATTATCCCTTTGTCTTAGTAATTCATTTGGAGATAACATAAAAGAACTGAGATAAGACATGGGTTCTATATGAGGATATATAGAACTTTATCCAGCAAATGTTCAGGTAGTTTTTTTGGCATATTGGTTTAGGATTTAGACATTGTGTAGCTTCTGTTAAGGTAAAGCAGAGAAGGTTAAGGAAATTTTTCCAGGAGATTTTTAAAACCTTTTTACCTTTGAAATTTTAATCTTACTCAGATGGGTTCATAAGACAATGTTTTACTTCTGGAAGATAGCTACATACATTTCACAGAATGTTACTAGGACAGTAGAATTTAGCTTCTCTACAGGCAGGACTTTTCTACTTCTGAATTTCAACGTGGCAGTTAATTTGGTTTTTTTGTTTGGTAAAAAGGTTCTTGCTGTGTCACCCAGGCAGCCTCGAACTCCTGGCCTCAAGCGAACCTCCTGCCCCAGCCTCCCAAAGTGCTGGGACTTATAGGCATCAAGCACAGCATCTGGCCCCTAAGGGTCCTATCAGGTGAGAGGAAAAACACATATACATTCACAACAAAAGGATGAGGGACTGCCAAACTCTAAGACAGTCAGTCACACAGTGGATACTCAGCGATACTACAGTATGCAACGCAGCTCTCAACTCCAGAAAACACAACTCATTTTGTGTTCTATGTGAACAGCACCCCCTGGAATTGTGCAAAACAGTGATCCTGGTACACAAAGTTAACAAGGTCAGATGTTCCACTAAGGGGAGGTTTGTGAAATGAGAGGACAAAACACTAAACACATTTGGATTCAGCCCTTATTAGCACATTAAAGTACCAGAGAAGTTCCAAACTGCATAAACCAGCATATCCTGGAGTGTGGTTTTGCCTCTCTCCCCCAGGAAATCCCTATTAGTAGTTTTTGGAACCAGCATTCTAAAACACACTTTAGAAAACACTGAGCTACTTTATAAAAGGCTTTCAGAGTCAAGTTGTGTTTTGATAAACAGAAAAATAAAAAACCAATGAGAGTTTTAGTGAAGAAACTGTGGTTTAAAATAGGTTATCGAAAAACAAAAGAAAATTCTGGCACAAATATGAAAGGTAGATTAAAGCAGCAGATCTGAGAGTTTTGAGAGTATAAGATTATTTATTTAAAATCCTCCTGAGAGAGAACTCACTCACAGGGTTAATATAATGAATAACAGATCCACATTTCTAATAAAAAATTATTTAAAAAGCATCTTTTAAGTTAAATAGTCAAATCTTTAAGACCTATTTTTTCAGAAAACATAAATTTGACTCCTAAATTTATCAGGTCTGTACAGTAGTCATGCCAGTTTACAGTTAGGCAGTGTAATCTCAGATTTCACAGTGTAAGCAAGCATTGGTCCATTCAAAACTACCTTTATTTGTTCCCTCAGAGGCCCAGGTGACAGTAATATTTATACAAAAGCAGGTATCCCATATTTTAAGAAACCATATTGTTGGAAGTTACTGTACTTAGAAATACCAAATATTCTTACCAAAAAGGTAACTAAAAACACCACATATTACTTGGAATAGCTAACACTGTCCTAGGAAAAATTTAATAGAAAATAGCTTTCAAAAATGTGGCCAAAAAAAAAAAAAAAATTGTGCCCATAGTTTATTTGGACCTCTCTACCAAAAATATTTATTAATTTAGATTACATAAGCTTTAGTAAATTACAACCTATGATTCCTAAATATACCTTAAGGTTTAACCAACAAGACTACATTTTGGAACAAACAAAATCAGGTTCACAACAGTCTTGAGATGAACCTGCTTTGAAATTAATTTTATTATAAAATATATTTTAAATGCAGATACAGGCTATTTACTATATTGTTATAAATGAAGTAAAAAACAACTGCATTTCAAAACTGGTCTTAAAGAGGAAAATTATTAAAGGCAAGTAATTCACGTGGTATATAGTATTAGATAAAACAGTTCCAAAAGTCAGAGTAGACTGGTGAACTACACAAACTGTTATTTAACATTTAAGTGAGACAGCAGTAACTTCTGTTTTAATGCATAAAATAGGGAATTATCAATTAGTATGCTATCACTAATATTCTTGGAAGATCTACCTGCTCTTTTTGAAAGATCAACTGCTTGTTAACTAAAATTAAAGAGAGCTATCTATCCACTAACTTACATCCTTTTAGTCTGAAGGAATATAGAATCTTTTCTTCTAACAAAGAGCTAGACTAAAGGATAAATACACATTACTGTAAGGATACAGCATGCATTCTTTTTGAATATAAACCCTGGTGTCCAAGTCATTTGAAAATGGCAGACATTAAGATGTGAAAATAAAAGAACATTCTCTAAGAGTTTACAGTGCTTAATAAGTAACTTAACCACAGATGGATCTTCTGAAAGACTGTGCATACAAAGATAACAGAAATATTTTCAATTTATCAGTTCTAGGATTGTCACAAAAACCACCTGCATCAACAAATCAAACTTTGCTACTGATTTAGATATCTCTACCATGTAACTTTAACTTAGTTATAAATGCAATGTCAATGTTTCTCAAAATGCAGACTACTCCAGCATTTGGCCCCACCCCAAATCTGCTGAATCAAAATTCCAGGGGCAACCCCAAGGAATCTGCACTTTCAGTAACTCCCTCAGGTGATTCTTCATGCACACTAATGTTGGAGAACCACATCTTTCTTGCGAGATTTATAACCAGAATTTGGATTTCAGGAACTAAAATCTCCTCATTTGGAACTTTTTAAACTAAATTTCATTACAGAACAAATCAGTATTTCAAAGAGATTTAGGTAATAAACATGTTATAGCATAAATACAAGTGCATAAAAAGTTACAGCAGAAATTTAAAGAAGAAGCCTTTAGTATAGCACATTTTATTTTTATCCAAGATTTAAGACACCCCTAGACCAACAGTTCTTTGAACTTAAAAAAAAATCTACAATATTAAAAATACAGTATTTCAGATATGTTCACATTCACCCAGTTGTTAAGTAAATCAAAATACAAACTATGTGCATTACACCAAATATAAGTAATGATTAAATTAATAAAGCTCAACCCGAACAAACCTATTCATATTTCTCTATTGAATTTACTCTGATCAAAACTGATTTTCCATACATAAATTTCATAAACTTACATAAGCATGTATAATGAGAAGAGCAATGAGCAAAATCTAGAAGCCACCTAAAGTCCAGTTTGGGCTAAAAAAGCTGCTAGCTATATGACCTTAGGGCCTAGACAAATCACTTTATCTACCAGAAAAAAAAAAAAAAAGTACAACTGTCTACCTTACTCACCACACAAGATTATTGTGAGAATCAAATGAGGTCATATGTAAATACATTCTGAAAACTGTAAAGTAGTTAATAATAATGCCTGTGATTTCTGAAGACAGCAAAATTTGAGAGACACTATCTTTGGGTACCTGCTGTAAAATACACAAACTATCACCAGAAAAAGTAAAATGTATATGCCACTAAAGAATCAATGAACAACATAAAAACTGACCGTTCAGATTTAATTAGATACTGGATGCTACTGAGTATACAGTATTCTCAAAATTACAAATATAAAAATTCTATTTGATTACCTGTCCTATGTCCCCATTTATAACAGATCCATTTCTTGTGTTAAGATATAAATGAAATTTGATGGACCACGAGAGTTGGTAATTGTCAAAACTGGCCAGTAAGTATATCATTCTCTCTACTTTCTCATGTTTGATAATTTCTATAATAAAAAATTTTAACAAGACAATAATATATGTGGTATGTATAGATAACATTTCTAAAAGCTAAAAAGTGAATTTTTTAAAGTTATTTATCTTTATGAAAATTATTCCCATAACTATTGTATGTTATTTTCCCTGCAATGTCACCGCAGATTCTACATAGTCCCCAATAAGCTACTATTAGTACCTTTATTACATATCATGACAGCTAATAGAAAATAATTATTCCCTTCCAACTAGTCGATACTATTGCCCGAGATGCAAAAACTTAAACCTTTGTTTCTGCTTTCTGATCCTCAATCCTTTTACTGTTCTTTGCTCATTCATTACAAAATTCCAGAATAAAAAAGTGAAAACATCAATTTTGCTGTATTCATGTGTAAAATGTAAGAGGAAAAAAAGCAAATTTTATTTTGTTCAGTATTACAAAAGACCAATAGTTGTAAGTGGCCGTTCCTTTTAAAACTCATTTCCCATGGTAAGAGACTGTTTCATCTGAAATGAAGTTAACATGTCTGTCAGACAAAGGAAATGAGTAAATCTCACTCTAAAATCAAGGATTCTATCAAAGTATATATAACAACATATAATTACTCTGCATGCATTAATCTAATAGCTCAAATAATATCCTTTATCCTGGGGCCATATTCCGTAGTCTGACAGAGAACACACAGCAGTAAGGGCATAAAACACCCTTCATCTCAAACAGATTTTTTGGCTAATTTTAGTTTAATAAAGACTTATCTACAGCTCAATGGCCAATGCTTTACATTGTCTATAGCGAAATTACAAGTGTTGAATGAAAACTTAAATGCAGATAGAAGGGCAATAACATTTTGTGGTTTGTAAGTAAGACTATATGTAATAATATCCATATCTTAATTAATTACATGGGAGCTAAATTCCCTTTCTCATGTTACATCAAAAAAGGAGCCTGTGCCTAAAGGGACAGCGTTCCTCATATTTATGATCTGGGAAGGAAGGGGAAGGGAAAGAAATCTCAGCTGTCACTACAGTATTTGTTTTCAAAGTATTAAAATCTCCATCTATTTTTATATGAGATGCACCTGAGAGCAGCAAGGTACACAAACCACTTTTTCTAACACGGTCTTTATTAAACTTTGAATGTAAGTACACCTGCTCGAAGTGTTCATTTGCATTATTTAAGAACAAGCAACTGTAAAACAGTAAAATCACAAAAGGCAAGCTGTTGGAAGACAACAAAAAAGAATTACTATAACTGATCCTGCGTGTTTATTTCAGAATCTGTTAATAGGCCTACAACCAAAAAAAAAAAAAAATTGTAAAGCCACTGTCATGCTGGTAGGTACCTTTATTTGGTGGCAATGGCTAGTTTAAACCACCTATTAAAAGCAGCTTTTACTTTCCTTCTTTTACCAAGAAGATCCAGATGATCAATATTATTATAAACACAAATCAAAACTAGTTTCTCATCTCATCTCAGAATGCTAAAATCCCAAGCTTCAATTAAAAAAATATGATTTCCCATACAATTGCAGAAATTTCTCTCAAGAGTGAGAAATGAGAGAGAATACAGAAAAATGAAGACAATGCCCCCTTATACGTCAAAATGGGGATGCCAATAATAGCTGCGATAAAAATCAAGAAGGTGTACCTCGAATTTTCACAATTTTAATAAAAGAAAATCACGAAATTTTAAATTAAAGGTGGCGCTCTGTCCTCAACTCACCCGAATGTGACTCACTTTTGCAGACTATATGGTAGGAAATAAGTTACTTTTCAAAGATCTTTGCAGTTACACCCAAGCCAAAATCAGGACAGAGATCCACCCTTAATTACAGCAATTTAACTGTCTTATCTTAAAGCAAGGTAAAAACTAAAACGTCCTCCTGAAATCACAGCTAAATAAGCCCATTTTATATACTAGTTATCAAAGGTTCCCAATTTAAAAAAAATGTTTCTATTTACCTCAAATGTGAACTCACCAGGAGAATAAAGAAAAAGAGAGGGGGAGGAGGAGGACCCAAATGAAACGCACAAGTACAAAAAGCAGATTCTCCTCCAATCCCTCTTAATTCCCCCAATCCGCCCCTGCCACACACAAGGACAGGGAGTCTCGGGAAGGCTGGCATCGGGGCAAGTGGTGAAGGCCCTCCATTCACTCACGTGGGCCACCATCCAAAGGGTTACACACCCTCTGCCAGATGAGAACCTCATACAAACCAGGCCCTTACAAGTACTTATTATAAAATACACCCACGCTGAACAAGAGCTTTATTTTAAAATAAGACTGTCCTCAGGTGGGGGAGGTTAAACACAACAAAGGCTTCCATGTTGAAAGGCAGACAAGTTCAGATATATGCATATACCTACACACGTATGAAAAAAATCTATGTAGCTAATTTATCACTAACAGCAATCGATACCAACAGAAGCCATTAGATTATTAATAAACCAAGAAAAGTAGCGGGCACAGAAGCGAAAGGTGGCTGTCTGCAGCGCTCTAACCCAAGGAAAAGGTAAATACCAGCCTGTCGAGGAGGGTCGAGCCCTCCAAGTATGGGCAGACCCCCTTAGCCCACCCGGACGCCCTGTCCTCCCCTCCGCGCCAAGCACCGCACAGGGTGCGAGCACTCCCAGCGCTGCGAGTCCCGCAGAAAACTGGTGAATGAAATGCGCACAGAGACCAACCTGGCTGGTGACCGCGGCGCAGAACCAGGGGTCGCTAACCAGCTTAGCCACAGGATTCTCCCGCAGGATGGGATAGAGAGAGCACACCACCCACCCCACACACCCCTGCCACTGGAACGCAGTCCTCCCCCAGACTCCTTCCCCAAAAAGGGAGGTGAGGGCGCAGGCTTTTTTCTCTTAAACTAAGTGAATAAACACGAATCGGAAGCAAATGTGAACATCCTGGGGGTCCAGACGGAAGGCGTGAGGAGAAAAACCAGGCGGCTCTCCAACTCCCGGGGAATCACCGTCCTGACACGCCAACAACCAACTACCCGGGCCGGGGGCCGACTGGGGCCCCCGCTCCCCTCCCGCAGTGCGTCTGGGGGGCCGAGGCCAAGGATTAGAGGGGTGACCCTCCCGAGGCGCGGGGAAAGGGAGTGCCGGGCACGGTGCCCTCAAGGTCACCACGCGCCGTGGCGGGGGCGACCGGTGGCGGGATGGGCCGTGGCGCGGCCGAGACGGCTCCGTGAAGCCGAAGACCTGCGGGTATAGACCAGAAGCCCCAACGAGCCCCATCCCTCGAGCCCGGAGCAGCGACTCCGGGACTGATCCGGCGCTGAGGTGCACGGCTGGGGTGCACGGCGAGAAACCCGCTCACCTTTACAATCACCCGACAAGAGGCAACCTGCGAGGGGCCCCGGCCGCCCCCGCCAGCTTCTCCCGAATCCGGCGCAACCCGCCGGGCACCCAGCTATCAGGACCCCCGCCGCGACGCCAGACCTCCGTGCTCCGCCCGGCCTCCCCCGCAGGTGACCTGCCCCGCCGCCCCCGCAGCTGGCGGGCGGCGGCCGCCACTCACCTCGCCCGGCAATGGGAACCATTTTCCGAGGGGGAAGGAAAGGGAGGCTGCAGGAGGGTCGCGGAGCGGTGAGGGGCAGTGGGAAACGCAGAGGATGGGGGCTCTGTCCTCAGCGCGGTCAGCAGTCGGCTCGCACGGCTCGGGGCGCCACGCGGAGGTGCAGCTGCACCTCGGGGATCGGGCGGCCAAGGAGCCGAGAGGCTCGGCGTCCACCAGCCGGGGCTCCCTACTCACGCTGCACTGCGAGGAGGCGGCGGCGGCGGCGGCAGCGAAGGAGGAGGAGGCGGCGCCCGGCCGTCCCCGCCCAGAGCCCGGCAGCCACCGAGTGGCCGCCCGCGTCCCCCCAGGACCCGCCTCCTCGGCTCCGCAGAGCCGCACACAGGGCGCGCCGCACTCGCTGGGCACGGGCAGCTCAGCCGGCCTCACGCCGCCGTCCGCAACAGCAGCCGCGGGCGGGGTGCAGCCCCCTCCGTGAGCGCCGCAGCCCGCCCCGCTCTGGGCGGGGCCCGCGGGCACCGGAGAGCGGACGGCCGAGCACGAGGGGGCTGCGCGCAGCTCCGGGCAGGGACCCCGTCTGCACCGGGTGGCCAGCAAGATTGCCGGGGTAGGCAGGGGGAGGAGAACGCTCACCCGTTCCGGTCTGGCGCTCCCTTCTCTCCACACCCACACGCCTCCCGCTCCACGCTGGCGGCACAGCTGCTCCCGCTGCCACAGCCGCCACCGCCGCCGAAGCTCGCGCCGCCGCCGCTGCCGCCTTGGCTGGGCGCGGTCACGTGATGCGGTCCGCGGGGACCCTGGGGGCGGGCGGGTGCGCGCGCGCGCGCGCGGAGGAAGCGCGGCTCGCACCGGCACTGGGAGCGGAGCGGCACTGGGAGGGCGTTTAAGGGGAGGACCCGGCGAGCGCGCCCCCGGCTGGCGAGCGCGCGCCCGGCTATTAGAACTTGCCGCGCGGTCGGGAAAGGGTGGCCGGACTGAGGGGCGGGGGTGGGGACTTGCGCCTCCGCACGCCCCTCCCTCTCTTCCTTCCCCTGAGCGCCTCGGCTAGCTGCTGCCCCCGCCCCCTCCAGCGCGCCCCTTCCCTCCTGCCGCAGCCTGCGATTGGCTGAGAGGCTCTGACGTCCGTGTTTCCATGACGTGTTGGTGCGGGAGGGAGCGGCGGGGGAGGAGGGGGTGGCTCAGGCGCGCGGGGAGGTGACTCCTTCAGTCACAGCTGCTGTTTCGGCGCGGGGCCGGGCCGCTTCCGCGACATGTGGAGGCAGGAGAGCAATGATTGCGGCAGGAGAAGTGCGGGCGCCCTTCACCTGGGCCCCCTCCCGAACTGCCCCCGGGCCCGTGCCCCTCCAGGGCCCAGGAGTGAGCCAGCGGGAGGGCTAGGGCGAGCGCTCCTGGCGAGGACAGATTAAGGCGAACCCCCAGTCAGCGGACGTTTGAGCGGCTCCTTGCCGCGTCTCTGCCCCCACTCCAAAACGGACTCGACGCGTGTCCCGGGCCGTGACGCACGCACCGGACGACAAAAGTGCTGCCCGGCTCGCTCCCTCTTTGGGGAAGAGAGCTCACTCCCCATGCGGGCGCGGGGCACCCCACCTCTGTTCCTGCCGGTCGGGTCCGCAAACACCGGGGATCCCGGCTGCAGCGCCCAAAGGGTTAACGCAGGCGTTCGGCCAGTGCAAACCGGCCTCACAGGATCCGCGCTTAAAATCCGGGTGTTTTCATTTTGGGTTTGCTTTTTCTACTATGCCAAGCTGATGGCTCTCTCTTAATGCTCTTGTAACATCTCAACCCTGCACCCATCTTTCCTGAGGGGAAAAGGAAACGGGATAACTTGCGGTATTTCGATGCTCAAAGGTAACCGGCGGCTCTGCTCCAGCCTTCAAGAGATTTTGCAAGTTGAAAAACAAAGAAAATCATCCTTCGTAACATCTACTTAAAACAAAAAAAAAAAGCAGGTTTTCCTTCTTGTACACACATATACACAGTAAAGATGTGTATCTTACCTTAGATACCGCGCTTCATCTTCATCTCATCTTTATTTGAACTCACCGTCGCCACTGGCCCAGAGACCTTGTCAGTGTTATTTTCAGTATCACTTAATCAGAACAAAAAGATAAGTTCTGCAATATTCTTTCTCTTAATTCCAGAATTGGAAAATTAATATTTGTATAGCCTCCTCAAAAGCATACAGGCAATAGGAAGTATGGTATTATGTTCACGATCTGATGATAGCATTTAAAATATTTTAAAAGCTTAAGACACAAAATGTGTGAAAGAAGTTTAAAAGTGAATAAATCTAAATCAATGCTGTTGTAAATAATTTTTTTTATCAGTTTATGTATCTCACTAGGCTAGACGTTACCAGCCTTCTGAGCTGTGCCCTTGATGTGCAAAATGAACGAACATTTGACAGGATAGCATTTTTCCTCTCTTCAATCACTGATAGAGGATTGGTTAATGTGGTACAATAAATAGCCCTTCCTGACACTATTTCAAATCTTTTTAACAGAAGAATAACCTAAATTTCATCTAAGTAAGTTTCAGTATTATTTCCCCCTAAAATATCTTTCAAAACGATTCAGACATTTAAGAATCACTGGCTTTTTTCCAACTTTTCCTCCAAGGAAGTCACAATAGAAGTTGAATTATGTTTCTACTTTAATCAAGAATTTGACATTAAAGTAATATATGAATCATTTCTATAGTACACTAGCAAAATGGGTAATAGATTAAACTAGAATTTGTTCACTTTGTGGGTTTGTTCCATTTCCGGATTATAAAATGAGTGCTCGTAAAGTGTTGTGGTCATGAAACAATTATTGAGCATCTTTATTTAAGAACATGATTCAATTAAGTTTTCATTTATATCGATAAATCTATAAATTGAAACATACGGAATATATATTCATGTATATCCATAAATGAAAACGTGTGTGTGTGTGTATCCCAGGACATATTTGTATGCATTTTAATGAAATGTGAGTCATATGCAATGACAAACTTTTACTGTCATAGTCAAGAAAATTGTACTGTAGTTTGGTTTTTATATTTTTATTCTTCAAATAGAAAATAAAGGGTGAAAGGAATATAGAAATAACTGTTCACATTACATTAAGGAATTCAATTTCTTTCTCTACAGACTTAGTACTAAAGCCTCTTTCATACATATTTTTCAATGTAAAAATCAAGAAAATATTGCATTGCTTACTGTTTCCTTGAAAAAAAATTGAAATATCTGAAATCAAAGATGCCACTGTATATAACAGTATCCTCTTAATCTTAGACCTAATTTATCCCATGGATTTAACTGATCTAGAGATATATCTATGCATAAGGAACAATATAATAATACAGTTTACTTAGGAAATAATATTTTAAAGTTCTTTTAATATGCATTTTAGCTACAATGCAAAACTTATAAAAGTATTTATATCCAGTCAGGCGCAGTGGCTCACGCCTGTAAGCCCAGCACTTTGGGAGACCGAGGCAAGCAGATCACGAGGTCCGGATATCGAGACCATCCTGGCCAACATGGTGAAACCCCGTCTCTACTAAAAATACAAAAATTAGCTGGGCGTGCTGGTGCATGCCTGTAATCCCAGCTACTCAGGAGGCTGAGGCAGGAGAATCACTTGAACCAGGGAGTCCAAGGTTACAGTGAGCCGAGATCACACCACTACACTCCAGCCGGGCGACAGAGTGAGTCTCAGTCTCAAAAACAAAACAAAACAAGTATTTAAACCCTATGACAAGTTACTATTTGGGATGTTAACATTAAAGAGAGGCTGCAGATTCAAAATAATATATTTGGTATTTTTAAGGCATGCTCTTTTTCATGGAGTAAATCTAAACAACTGAGATATTTGCTGAAAAGTTGATCGATTCAAGATATATAACACATGAAGACAGTTTTCTAAAATCCTCAGTGTAATTAAGTTTAAAGAGAAACAACTTTATTCTGTCACATACATCTAGCAATAGGACAAAATAAATACATATCAACTGCAGTGTATTTTATAAAACATATTCTTTCCCCATAAACACATTTTACATATGTGAATGTGTCAGTCCTGATCATTACAGAATCCTAAAGAGGACTGATGCGTACAGGGAGGCAGGGGAGGAGGATATTAAATTTTTCATTTAAAATAGTTGTATATGTTCTCAAATTTCTATTAACCTGAATCACCAGAGAGAGGTGTCAAGAGAAAGATTACTTAGCTGAAACCCACAGAGAACTGTTATCTATTAGTAACAAATTAATTACATTTGCTGAATTAAATGGAGTATAATTATATGTAAGCCTAAAATAAGAATTTCAACTCACATGATGGAAAAATTTTTATAGGTGAAAAATGCAAAATGGTTAGATGTTATTATTTGACAGGAATTATTAGTGCCTACATACAATGTACTCAAATGTTCTAACCCACATAGTATGGTCCTAAATCTAAATTTCAAAGAAGTGAAAAAGACATAGCTCATACCTAAATGTTGAGAAAGTTTTTCTAAGGAGTATTTGGACTTGATTTGTGCCATGAAAGAGATACAGGATTTAAATTAATGCCAAAGATCCGCAATAGTAAAGCCAGGAAGCATACCCGGGAACTAACAAGTTTATCATATTTATTTTTCTATCCTTTTATTATTCAAGAAACGTGTTTACTACCTTTGATATCCCTCACCTCCCTAAGTGGCACTCGTGAATTTTCTCACTAATAGTGGTGAGTTATGATATATCATAATCATCAATAATAGTGAGTTATGATATAGGGTTATGAGGTTTGGGTGAGATATTTATATAAAGTTCTTAACATAGTGCTTGATGTATAGTATATGCTCAATAAATGTCATAATTATTATTCATAAGCATTCTCTACTCTTTATTACCAAGAAGATATAACAACAACAGCAAATTTTACTCATTTTTACTTGTTGATGTATTAGGCCATTCTTGTGTTGCTATAAGGAAGTTTCTGAGGCAGGATAATTTAAAAAGAAAAGAGATTTAATGGCTGACAGTTCTGTAGCCTGTAAAAGCATGGCACTGGAATATGCTCAGTTTCTGGGGAGGCCTCAGGGAGCTTTTACTCATGGTAGAAGGTGAGGCAGGAGCAAGCACATCACATGGCCAGAGCAGGAGGAAGGAGAGGTGCTACATGCCTTTAAACAACCAGATCTCTTGAGTACACACTATTGGGAGGACAGCACCAACCTATGAGGGATCTGCCCTCATGACCCATTCATGTCCCACAGGCCCCACCCCCAACAACTGGAGATTACAATTCAACATGAGATTTAGAGGGGACAGTATTCAAACTATATCATTCCACCCTGACCCTTCAAATCTCATGGTCTTCTGACACTGCAAAATATATTCATCTATTGCCAATAGTCGACCAAAGTCTTAACTCATTCCAGCATGAGCTCAATTAAAAGTCCCAAGCCAAAAGCTCATCTAGAGATGAGTTCCTTCCACCTATGAGCATGTAAAATCAAAACAAGTTATTTTCTTTCAAGATACAGTGGGGGTATAGGCATTGGGTAAACACTCCCATTTGTAAAGGGAGAAACCAGCCATAAGAATGGGGTTACAGGATCCACACAATGAAATCTAACAGGGCAGTCATTAAATCTTAAAGCTTCAAAATAATTCCTTTGATTCCATGTCCTGCATTTAGGGCATACTGGCACAAGGGTTGGACTCTCAAAGCATTGGGCAACTCCACCCCTGTGGCTTTGCAGGGTTCAGCCACCATGGCTGTTCTCACGAGTTGAAATTGAGTGCTTGTGACTTTTCCAGGTGCAGGGTGCAAGCTGCCAGTGGATCTACCATTCTGGGGTCTGGAGGATGATGGCCACCTTCCCACAGCTATACTAGGTAGTTCCCCAGTGGGGACTCTGTATAGAGAGTCAGATCCCACATTTCCCCTTGGCACTGCCCTAGTAGAAGTTCTCCTTGAGGGCTCTGCCCCTGTGTCAGGCTTCTTCCTGCGCATGCAAGCTTTCTCATACATCCTCTAAAATCTAGGTGGAGGCTGCCAAGCCTCCTTCACTCTTTCACTCTGTGTACCAACAGGCTTAACACCACATGGAAGCTGCCAAGGCTTATGGTGGAAGGCTTATACCCTTTGAAGCAGTGGTCTGAGCTCTATCTGGGTCCCTTTGAGCCAAGGCTGGAGCTGCAGCAGCTAGGATGCAGGGGGCAGTGTTCCAGGGCTGCACAGTGCAGCAAAACCCTGGCTCTGGCCCGTAAAACCATTCTTTCTTCCTAGACCTCTGGGCCTGTGATGGGAGGGGTTCTCTCGAAGATCTCTGAAATGCCTTTGAGGCCTTTTTCCAATTGTCTTGGCTATTAGCATTTGGCTCCCTTTTAGTCATGCTAATAACTCTAGCAAGTGGTTGCTCCCTTGAATTCCTTGAATTCCTCTCCTCTTTTACTTTGCCACATAGCTAGGCTGCAAGTTTTCTAAACTTTTATGCTCTGCTTCCCCTTTCAATATAACTTCCAACTTTAAGTCATTTATTTGCTCCTGCACCCAAGGATAGGCTGTTAGAAGCAACCAAATAATTTCTTGAATGCTTTGCTGCTTAGAAATTTCTTCCACCAGGTACCCTAAGTCATTACTTTTTAGTTCAAACTTCCACATACTAGGACATGAACAGAATTCAGCCAAGTTCTTTGCTAAGGCATAATATGGATGACTTTTGCTCCAGTTCCCAATACTTTCTCATTTGCATCCGAGACCTAGTTAGCCTGTACTTCACTGTTCATATGACTATCAGAATCATAACCATTTAACCAGTCTCTAGAGAAGTTCCAAACTTTCCCTCATCTTCCTGTCTTCTTCTGAGCTCTCCAAACTCTTCCAACCTCTGCCCATTACCCTATTCCAAAGCTACTTCCACATTTTCAGGTACCTCTGTAACAATGCTCTACTTCTCAGTACCAATTTTCTGTGTTAGCTTGTTCTTGCTTTGTTTTGAAGGCATATCAAAGACTGGGTAATTTATAAAGAAAAGAAGTTTAATTGGCTCACAAGTCTGCAGGCTGTACAGGAAGTATAGCACCAGTATCCGCTCAGTTTCTGCAGAGGCCTCAGGGAACTTTTATTCATGGCAGAAGGTGAGGCAGGAGCAGATATGTCATATGACAAGAGCAGGAGTGAGAAGCAGAGGAGGTGTCACACACATTTAAACAACCAGATCTCATGAGTATTTTCTACTGTGAGGACAGCACCAAGCCATGGAGATGTGCCCCCATGACCCAATTACTTCCCACCAGGCCACAACTCCAACGTCAGGAATTACAATTCAACATGAGATTTGGAGGGGACAACATGCAAACTGTGTCATTTGGTCAAGTACATTATTATCTTAGAATTATTATTATTTTTTTGCATCCTGTGAGACAGACACTGTGATACTTTTAAAGTGCACCAAATTTAGTCTGTAATCATCACTTAATTTGACTGATAAAGTCTAAGCCTTTTCCTGGCAAATAAAATCTTAATCTGAATCAGTAAGACATGCTTTTGGCTGCAAGTAACCAAAAGCTAAACTAGTAGTGGCTTTACTGAATACCAGTTTATTATTCTTTAAATTATGGTATGGTTGATTCAGCTATTAAACATAGCCATCAAGGATCCAAGCTCAACCATCCCTGGTATATGATATCAATAAGAACATCAACAGGATTTTCTCACATCTGTGGTTCTCTAATTGCTTATACTTTTATATAATTTTTCATTGTTGCCCATTTTTCTTCAAAACTCTACTTTTGAGGGTACACAGAAGAATCACCTTTATGAGTTTACCAATGCAGATTCCTGGGTCCCACTCCCAGAGCTTCTGATGGAGTCTGGACTAGAGCCAGCGGATCTGCATTTTTGACAGTCCCTTTAGCTGATTCTGTCGCAACACATTTTCTGTATCCCTCCTCTGTTATAAGGTAGGAAAACAAAATGTCTTTTTAGGAGTCACTGGTAATAAAGGGATGGTTCATCTATTTATTTATACAAAGAAAGTTATTAATCACTTATTACATGCTGATATAAGTGTCCCCACCCAAATCTCATCTTGAATTGTAGTTTCCATAATCCCCACATGTTGTGGGAGGGACCCAGTGGGAGGTAATTGAATTATGGGGGCAGTTCCCTCTATGCCATTCTCTTGATAGTGAGTAAGTTTTCATGAGATCTGATGGTTTTATAAGGGGCTTCCCACTTTGCTCAGTTCTCATTTTTCTCTACTTGCCACCATGTAAAGAAGGACATGTTTACTTCCTTTTCTGCCATGATCATAAGTATCCTGAAGCCTTCCCAGCCATGCTGAACTGTGAGTCAATTAGATCTGTTTTCTTTATAAATTACCCAGTCTCGTGTATGTCTTTATTAGCAGGGTGACAATGGACCAATACACATGCCATGCCTAACTGAAACTGGCATATAATGGGCACTTGAAATAAAGATTTGTCCCAAATGAATGAATAAAAAAATGAACTATCGTCTCCCTGATGATGAATTCTAAATTTATACCCATAGCCTTGGTCCTTTATTCTGATGACCTGACGAACTTCTTCCAGGGTCAATTCTTTTTGTCTTTCAGATAGAAACAATGGAATGAAGCCAATTCACCAATCATCAAAAGAGAGTCACTGAAAGCCAGTTTATTGACCTATGCATTGTTGGTGTCAGAGGAAAAGGGGTCAAGGGAGGAAAGCTGAAAAGTGCTGGGGAGTGAGTGGAGAGTTAAGAGGAAGGTAAGATCTAGAACATATAGAGAGAATTCACCATGAATGGAAAAGGGAACATCTCTTTCTCTGAGGCAGAAAAAAGGTAAAAAAAAAAAAAAAAAAAAAAAAAGTGAAGAAAGAGTAAAATTTGAAGTTTCAGGGGTGGATGACACAGGCACATAAATGTCAGTCTTAATATTCCTTATATAATTGTTGCTTATGATCATTAGCTGGAATTGAGTGAGGCTAAGGACTGAAATGGGCAGATTAAAGAAACTGAAGGATGAGCAAAGGATAAAGAAAATGTTATCCAAGGCTCAGGTAAATAAATAGAGTACAGTTTTATAGCAATATAGGTTTACATGATATTCTCTGGTGGCTCAAACTTGGGGCTCCCATTATAGTTACAGCTATTAAGAGTTCAGGATATTCTGGTGCAGAGGGATGGAGTTGGGCACTGATTACCAGGCTGTATTACCAGACTGCTTATGAAGTCTTCTCAGGCTTCCGTAATAAAATACCGTAGACTTGGTGGCTAAAACAACAGGCATTTATTTTCTCACAGTCCTGGAGGCCGGATGTCCAAGATTATGGTGTCATCAGCATTGCTTTCTGGTGAGGTCTCTCTATCTGGCTTGCAAATGGCCACCTTCTGCCCTGTCCTCACATGGCCTTTCCTTGGTGCAAGTGCATGGAGAGAGAGAGAGGTATCTCTTCCTCTTCTTATAAAGACGCCAGTTCTTTCAGATTAAAGACCCACTCTTGTGATGTCATTTAACCTTAATAACTGCCCTATAGGCCCTATCTCCAAACAGTCACTTTGGAGATTAGGGCTTCAACATATACATTTTTGGAGGACAAAATTCAGTTCATAATGCAGACTCATTTGGTTAGCATTTTTCAAAATTCACATGACAAGGTCCTTCAGATCCACTGGATTAGATTTCCTGTATTATGCAACCCCACTCCTCAAATGTCTGTTTATGTGTGTATGTGTGTGGTTTTGTGTGTATGAATGCTTGGACAAATACATGAAACAGTGTTAATATACAACTGAGTACAAAAACAGAAGAAATATGCAGTGCTAGAAATAGAGAACTCAAAGGTAGGGTGAGTACACAATACACAGATATTAAGCCCAGGGGATTACTATACCCAGAAATGAGTCAGAAATGTGTAAGCATGGAGTTTTAAAGACAGGAGATGTGGCTGGATCTGAGTGAGGCAAGGAGCTGAAATTGAACCCTCATGTGCTATGGTCTGAATATTTGTGTTGTCTCAAAATTCATATGTTGAAATCCTGACCACTAAGGTAATAGGATGAGGAGGTGAAAACTTTTAGGAGATAAGGCAGAGTCCGCATAAATGGAGTTAGTACCCTTTTAAAATATAGTAGACTCAAGGAAATTATTCTGCCCCTTGTATCATGTGAGGACACAGCTATAAGGCACCATCTATGATACCTGGAAGTGAGCCCTCACCAGACATCAAAACTGCCTCCACCTAGATCTTTCACTTCCCAGCCTCCAGAACTGTGAGAAGTAAGTTTCTATTGTTTATGAGCTACCCAGTCTATGGTACTTTGTTGTAGCAGCCCAAATGGACCATGACACCACATAAAGCCAGAATCCTGCTTTATTGCCAGTGGTATGCTGGTACTACTTCCTACCAACTCACCTAGCTCAGAAAGTGTCACAAAAGCATCAAGGAATCCCGTCTTCTTCCCAAGACTTTGGGAAAGAGGTACCAAAAACAAAAGACATAAAATAAATCTACCCTAGTCATGTCCCTGAGAAACTTCATGACACCAAAAGACAAAGAGAAGTCTCAGCAGCAATCAGGATAAAACAAACAAAAACAATTTCACCTGACAGCCACCTTTGTATTGGCAACTGTAGATGGGCCAAGAGAAAAAGGAATAACATCTTTAAAGTTCTTAGGGAAATAACTGATATGGTTTGACTGTGTCCCCACCCAAATCTCATCTTGCATTGTAACTCCCACAATTCCCACATGTCCTGGGAGGAACCCCATAGGAGGTAATTGAATCATGGGGGCGGGTCTGTCCTGTACTGTTCTTGCGATAGGAACCCCGTAGGAGGTAATTGAATCGTGGGGGCGGGTCTTTCCTGTACTGTTCTTGTGATAATGAATGGGTCTCATGAGATCTGATGGTTTTAAAAAACGGGAGTTTCTCTACAAAAGCCCTCTCTTTGAGTGCCGCCATCCACATAAGATTAACTTGCTCCTCCTTGCCTTCCACCATGATTGTGAGGCCTCCCCAGCCATGTGGAACTGTAAGTCCAATAAATCTCTTTGTTTTGTAAATTGCTCAGGCTTGGGTATGTCTTTATCAGCAACATGAAAACGGACTAATACAATAACTCTCCCAGAATGTATATTGAGGTAAAATATCATATAGGAGTGAAGGTTAATTTAACATTTTCAGAAGAACATTAAGAACAAACTTCTCACAAACCGGAAGAGCAGAGTTCCCATCCCAGCACTTTGGGAAGCCGAGGTGGGTGGATCACCTCAGGGCAGGAGTTCGAGACCAGCCTGCCCAACATGGGGAAACCCTGTCTCTACTAAAAATACAAAAAATCAGCCGGGCGTGCTGGCGCATGCCTATAATCCCAGCTACCTGGGAGACTGAGGCAGGAGAACCCAGGAGGCGGAGGTTGCAGTGAGCCAAGATTGCGCCACTGCACTCCAGCCTGGGTGACAAGAGCGAAACTCTGTATCAAAAAAAAAAAAAAAAAAAAAAGAGTAGAGTTCCCAAGAGAGTCACTCCTTTTCATAAACATTTGAAGTTTCTGCGTACCCTGTTGGATGTCTATATAGGCAGCAGATGTGCTGACCAATACCTATTTTTAATTTAGGAGAGTAAAGAGAAATGGAGAGGGAAGCCAGAGTGAGAAGAAGAGTGGAAGGAGAGTAATCTTTTCATCCCCCCCATGTGGCTTGGCGTAGATGCTTAAGTTTTCTTGTAAGACAGCTGGGAAGTTAGCTGCCAGCCAGGTGAGAGCACCTCAGGAGACTACAGGGTGCAGCTCCAGAGAAGAGAGTTAGAATGAGGAACAAGAGGTTGTTAAGAAGCCTATCTCATATGATAGGAGACAGCAGTAGAAGGCCTTGCTGGGCTCTTCCAAAAGCTCCCACATAGACCTAGAAAAAAGTCAGTGTTTGGTTGCCTGCCACATTAAAAGCATTGACAGCCAGAGGGGATTTCGATAGAGTCTAGTCAAGCAAAGGGACTCCCCTTTTCTTCTCCACCCTCCCTCCCCTCGACACTGGAAGAGCCACAGCTTGCAGATGGGAAAGGGGAGGGGAGTAAAAGTGCAGATACTGAATGAGCACTCTCCACCCCTCAATACACACAGACCGTGATGGGGGAGAGAACCTTTTACTCAGATAGAGATTTAAGATTTTAACAGTAGCAGACTAAAATTTCATTGATAGGCAGTTGAAGGCTTTGCTGGGCTCTTCTAAAAACTCTCAGAAGAGTTCAAAGGTCCCAGAAAGTTAAAGACTCTTGCTTCGGATGTTGTTGAGGAACAGGTGTGGAGTATTCATTGCATTATGGTTGAAATCAGTTGTTCAAGAAAAATATCTCATTGAACTGAGCTTGAGGACCTAACCAAATAGGCAGGCAAATGAAATCAGAGTAGGAATAAGCACATGAGCAAATTTGAAGACATGAAGCAATTGCAGATCACAGACACACGAAACACAGCTTAGGTAGTTTTCCAGGAAGAGGGCTGATGTGACAGGTAAGGACATATTTGAGGTAGAGACAGGGATGGAGAACCAATTTTAAAATTTTATACTTAAAACTGCTGAATGATTAACACGATGAAAACCTGGCAATGAGCTATGTCTGGTCAGATGTGTCTTCCTATTTCTACTCTCAAGACCTACAAATGCTGATTTCTTCATGACATTTCTTTATTTTAATAATGGAGAAACTTCTGGAGACAGCTTGTCACAGAATTAAGTTGTCCAACTTACTCTACCCATTGTGAATTTCCTGGTTCCCAACCACCTGCCAGGTTCTGACCATTTACTTCCTTTCCTCTTTTGGAGACTGTGTGCCCCAGGTCCACATTATTTGCCCTGAACTCCAATAACTGCCCTCTTATTCTTCTCCTTGCTTGCCCAATTTCTGGCCCAATGATTAGACTTACTTCTCACATCTATTTATACTCACTTCTGCTTGCTTGTTGCTTAGTTTCTGACCTCACTGGCTCATCTTGAACTTTATTTATGCCTGTTTCTGAAAAAAGAAAAAGTCCTGATGACTGATTCCCTTACCTTGTCAAAATTCTCAACTCTGCTAAATTTCTGGCTTTTCCAGTTCCAAGTTCTAGCTGATTTGTAATGCTTTGCTATCCTTAATCACAATCACAGCATTAAGAGTTAAATGTATTTTTCTATTATCAGTTTCATTTCTTATTTTATTCAACTAATTTGTTTTTTAAAAAGTACACATTTCTCAAATGCCTTGCTTGAATGTAAGCTATAGAAAGTCACTGTACTATCAAACACAAAGTTTACCAAGCACAATTGCTTTTCCCAATAGAGCCTTGTTTATAGGACTTCAAGAACACTTCTACCTAAATAATCTATCAAAAAGAATGAAGACTTAATCATTTCGATTTGGTCATAATAAGTTCTCTTTGGGCTGTTACTGATACAAATACATACCTTCTGTATTTGTGTTAACATTTTGGAGGGTGGCCCTAATCTTAACTAAAAATTATGTTTTTAGTTCTTTGATTTTCTCACTATACTATTTTTTTTTTAGACGCAATCAGGGCTCACTGCAACCTCTGCCTCCCAGGTTCAAGTGAATCTCCTGCCTCAGCCTCTCGACTAGGTGCACACCACCTTGCCCAGTTAATTTCTGTATTTTTAGTGGAGACAGGGTTTTACCGTGTTGGTCAGGAGGGTCTCCATCTCTTGACCTCATGATCCACCTGCCTCGGCCTCCCAAAGTGCTGGGATTACAGGTGTGAGCCACCATGCCCGGCCTATATTATTGTTTTAATGCTTGTTTTGCATACATGTTTACATGTACATTTTGCATCGCTTTCCAACAGTGATCTAAATTCTCATTCTCCTTAATCATTCCTTTTTGTGTCTCTAAAAATGAAGTGTTGGGCACTTAATATCCTCATATTTTTCTTAGTTCTGTGTCTTAGACATTTCTCCCAGATTTTTAGAACCTTTTCCATTACTATTATAAATAGAAAAATACTAAGATGCCTCCCTCATTTGACTCTTTTGTTTTTAATCTGCAAGAATTCAAATGGTAAAACTAGGTATATTATATAAATGTGTATATATTCCTTGTGTTTGTTTTCTTTTGCATTGGACATTTATCATTAAATTTTTAAATATTAGGTATCGATAATTGTATGTATGTATGTATGTACGTGTGTTTTTTTTCTAATTCAAACAATATAGATATATATAGTGTAAAAAGTGAACGATCCCTGTAATCATATCCCAACATAACCATGGTAAAAAGTTGTTATTTTTTCAGAGTGGTTCTTGCTGTGGGGACATAAAAGGAAGTAGAAGATATAGCATATAGTGTCTGGACTTAGGGAACATATACATCTAGTAGTGCTGACAAGTCATGAAACAGCAAGAGAAGTCCAAAGAAAAACATAAATATGTGACAGTGTAATAATACATGCTGTATCAATTCATGCTGAAGGAATTCAAGTTAATTGGAAAGAATATTATGAGAAAGATGAATCTGAAACTTATCTTTGAGAAGGAGGCAACATGAATGTTAGAAAGATTCTGAAATTTGATGTAAGGATTCCAACTCCAGTTCTGAAATTTATCAGCTGTGTGATCTTGGGCAAGTTCCTTAACTGCTCTGATTTTTTAGTTCCTGTCTGTATAAAATGAGGATAATCTTCTAAGGTTCTTGTGAGGATGAAATTAATGTAGTTTTTCACGATAGATACTCAGTAAATAGGTGTTTAAATTCATTATTTACCTACATAATCTGCCACATTTGATATTGTCTTAATATTCTCTAGTATATATAAAAATAATATACTGAAAAATGTAGAAAACATACTTATAATTTATACAGCCTCAAAGGGAATTTTTAAATTTTATCCATATTCATAATTTAAAGGAGATTTTAAAAATTTAAAGAATTTTGAAATAGTAAAGAAATTGAGATTTAGACTCTATCGATGTGACATATATTAGTCAAACTAATAAGTCAGATAACTTTTTTTCTTATAGGATCCTTCAGTGTCTAGAAGATCGCCACAGTTTGTTATGTTAGGGTCAAATCAATGACTATACAGGCACAGCAAGAAAACTAACAAGTGTTTCTAAGTAATGATTATGGTCTTCCCTGAAAACAAAGACAAGCAATTCTTTAAGAAAGCTTAAAACGACCATTGAACTCTGAACCAGAGCCCAAATAATGAATATCAAGCTACCTCTTCAACAAGAAATGTTATCCCAGCAGTGCAGCTGTGAGCTAATTAAACAGCCCAGATCGTTGTGCTAAACTTTAGTACTGCATTTACAGAATTAATTCAGAGGACATGTTATTAAAGTCTGGGGTTTATCAGAAGAAGGCAGCCTCTTTTTTTTTTTTTTAGCAGCATTTAAAAAATTAACATACTGGATAAGCTGCTTATTATAGATGGAGCCTATGACATCCTTCATATAGATGCAAAAACTAAGCAATGAATTTCTAAGCAAAATAATGAAGCTATTGCATTCTGAGACCAAAATGTAAAAATAGTACTTTAGATATCCTGAGAGCACTTTAAAACAATTATATTCTATATGGTTATTTCTAAAGTCCTGAAAGACATACTTATGATGACTAATATGCTAGAATCTAGCGTGTGTGTGTGTGTGTGTGTGTGTGTGTGTGTGTGTGTGAGAGAGAGAGAGAGAGAGAGAGAGAGAAATATGTATCAATTCTATATTTAATTAACTTGGAAATCAGTAATAATTGGCATGTGTAAGACAAGAATATTTTAAATTATTGTGAAGTATAATACTTTCCCTCTTAACTAGTCTTAATAAAACTTGGGCTTTAAAATTTATATCTAGAAATCTAAATCATAAACAAAATTCCTACTTTATTGTAAATGCTGACGGCTGTTATTATTTAAGTTATTATGCATGGGCAATACTGGTAGGAATAAGAGGAATATGGAGACATTTATGACTGGAAACTTGGTGGAGGGCATGAAATATGTTACATTATTTTAAGTTTGTTGATGTAGTGGACGCAAGAAAATAAAACAAATCAGTGAATTCTTTACAATCCTAGTCACTCATCTTCAATACAGGAAAAGCACCACTTATCTTACATTATTTTCAGTACTGCAACAAAATAAGATAGCGGTTTCTGAATAGTTCGATAATTCTAATACTTATAAAGTAATGGATAAAAATAAGAGAGTCCTGAAATAAAGCAGCATACCTACAACCATCTGATCTTTGACAAAGTAGACAAAAACAAGCAACAGGGAAAAAATTCCCTATTCAACAAATGATGCTGGGAACACAAAAAGAAAACTTAAGACCAATGTCCTTGATGAACATCAATGCAAAAATCCTCACCAAAATACTGGCAAACTAAATCCAGCAGCACATCAAAAAGTATATCCACCACAATCAAGTAGGCCTTATTTCTTGGATGCAAGTTTCGTTCAACATATGCAAATCAATAAACGTGATTCATCACATAAACATAACTAAAGACAAAAGCCACATGATCACCTCAATAGATGCCGAAAAGCTTTCGATAAAATTTAGCACCCGTTTATGTTAAAAACTCTCAATAAAGTAGGTATTGAAGGAACATAGCTGAAAATAAAAACCATCTATGACAAACCCACATCTAACATCATGCTGGATGGGCAAAAGCTGGAAGTGTTCCCTTAAAAACTGGCACAAGACAAGGATGCCCTCTCTCACCACTCCTATTCAACATAGTACTGAAAGTCCTGGCCAGAGCAGTCAGTCAAGAGAAAGAAATAAATGGCATCCAAATAGGAAAAGAAGTCAAACTATCTTTATTTCCAGGTGACATAATTCTGTATCTAGAAAACTCCATAGTCTCAACTCAAAAGCTACTTAAGCTGATAAACATCTTCGGTGAAATCTCAGGATATAAAATCAATGTGCAAAAATCACTAGAGTTCCTACACACTAACAACAGTCAAGCTGAAGGCCAAATCAGGAACACAATCTCATTCACAATTGTCACAAAAAGAAAAAAATACCTAGGAATACAGCTTACAGGGAGGTGAAAGATCTCTGCAAGGAGAACTAGAAAACATTGCCAAAGATATCAGAGATGACACAGACAAATGGAAAAATATTCCATACTCATGGATAGGAAGAATGCATATCATTAAAATGGCCATACTGCCCAAAGCAATTTATAGATTCAGTGCTATTACTATCAACTACGAATGATAGTCTTCACAGAACTAGAAAAAAACTATTTTAAAATTCACGTGGAATCAAAATAGAGCCCAAAAAGCCAAGGCAATTATAAGCAAAAAGAAGAAAACTGGAGGCGTTATGCTACCCAACTTCAAACTATACCACAGAGCTTCAGGAACCAAAACAGCATGGTACAGGTAAAAAAACAGGCCCACAGACAAATGAAACAGAATAGAGACCCCAGACAGAAGCCTGCACACTTACCACCATCTAATCTTTGACAACACTGACAAAAACAGGCAACGGGGAAAAGACTTAGGACTCCTTATTCAATAAAGGGTACTGGGAGAACTGACTAGCTATATGCAGAAAATTGAAACTGGACCCCTTCCTTACATCATATACAAAGACCAACTCAAGATGGATTAAAGACTTAAATGTAAAACCCAAACTACAAAATCCCTGGAGGACAACCTGAGCAATACCATTCTGGACGTAAGAAATGGCAAAGATTTCATGATGAAGACTTCTAAAGCAGTTGTGAAAATTGATAAACGGGATCCAATTGAACTAAAGAGCTTCTGCACAGCAAAAGAAACTATCAACAAAGTAGTCAACTTATAGCATGGGAGAAAATATTTGCAAACTACTCATCTGACAAAGGTCCAATATCTAGCATCTATAAAGAACTTAAGTTTACAAGAAAAAAACAAACATCTCCATAAAAAAGTGGGCAAAGGACTAAAACAGACACTTTCCAAAAGACATACATATTTTAAAAAGTTCAACATCATGGATCATTAGAGAAATGCAAATCAATCTACGGCCATACCACCCTGAACCCAACCAATCTTGTCTGATCTCGGAAGCTAAGCAGGGTCAGGCCTGGTTGGTACTTGGATGGGAGAAATGTCAATCAAAACCACAATGAGATACCATCTCATACCAGTCAGAATGGCTACATCAAAAAGTCAAAATATAACATGCTAGCTAGATTATGGAGAAAAAGGAACCCTTATACACTATTGGTGAGAGTGTAAGTTGGTTCAATTATTGTGGAAAACAATGTGATGACTCCTCAAAGACCTAAAAGCAGAACTACCATTCAACCTAGCAATCCCATTACTGGATATATACCCAAAGGAATGCAAATTATTCTACCATAAGGACACATTCTCATGTATGTTCATTGCAGCATGATTCACAATAGCAAAGACATGGAATCAACTTAAATGCCATCAATAGTTGACTGGATAAAGACAATGTGGTATATATAGACTATGGAATACTATCAAACCACAAAAAAAGAATGAGATCATATCATTTGAGAGAACATGGATGGAGCTGGAGGCCATTACTCTTAGCAAACTAATGCAGAAACAGAAAACCAAATATTGCATGTTCTTACTTATAAATAGGAGCTCAATGATGAGAACACATGGGCACATAGAGGTAAACAGACACTGGGGCCTACTGGAGGGTGGAGGGTGGGAGAAGGGAAAGGATCAGAAAAAATAACTAATGGGTACTAGGCTTAATACTTGGGTGACAAAATAATCTATACAACAAACCCCTGTGACATGAGTTTACCTATGTAACAAACATGCACTTGTACCCCTGAACTTAAAATAAAAGTTAAAAAATAAAAACAACAAACCAACAAAACAAATATTATACTAAAAACATTTTTAAATGGTGCTGGGATAACTGGCTAGCCACATGGCAGAAGATTGAAACTGGATCCCTTCCCTACACCATCTACAAAAGTCAACTCAAGATGGATTAAAGACTTAAATGTAAAAACCTAAAACTGTAAAATCTCTAAAAGATAACCTGTGAAATACCTTTCTGGACATAGGCCCTGGCAAAGATTTCATGATAAAGGTGCCAAAAGCAATTGCAACAAAAACAAAAACAAAAATTGACAAATGGGACCTAATTAAACTAAAGAGCTTCTGCACAGCAAAAGAAACTATCAATAGAGTAAACAGATAACCTATAGAATGGGAGAGAATATTTGCAAACTATGAATCTAACAATGGTCTAATGTCCAGCATCTATAAGGAACTTAAACAAATTAACAAGCAAAAAATGAAAAACCAAATTAAAAAGTTGGCAAAGTACTTCAGCAGACATTTTTCGTAAGACGTACATGCGACCAACAAACATATGAAAAAAAGCTCATCATTAATCAATAGAGAAATGCAAATAAAAACCATAATGAGATACCTCTCTTATCAGTTAGAATGGTATTGCTAAAAAGTAAATAAATAAATAAATACATACATACATAAATAACAGATGCTAGCAAAGTTGAGGAGAAAGCGGGACATTTGTACACTGTTGGTGGGAGTGCAAATTAGTTCAGCCATTGTGGAAAGCAGTTCGGTGATTTCTCAAAGAACATAAATCAGAACTACCATGCAACCCAACAGTCCCATTATTGGGTATATACCCACAGGAATGTAAATCATTCTGCTATAAAGGCAGGTGCACTCACGTTCATAACAGCATTGTCCGCAATAGCAAAGACATAGCATCAACCTAAATGCCCATCAACGGTAGACTGGATAAAGAAAATGTGGTATGTATGCACAATAGACTATTACACAACCGTAAGAAAGACTGAGATCATGTCCTTTGTAGCAATGTGGACGGAGCTGGAAGCAATTATCCTAAGCAAACTGATGCAGGAAGAGAAAAGCAAATATCGTATGTTCTCACTTATAAATGGGAGCTGAACACTGAGTACACATGGACACAAAGAAAGGAATAACAGACACCAGCACCTACTTGAGGGTGGAGAGCGGGAGGAGGGAGAGGATCAGGAAAAATAATGAATGGGTACTATGCTTATTACCTGGGTGATTAAATAGTCTGTACACCAAACCCCCATGCCACACAATTTACCTATGCAACAAACCTGCACATGTACCCCTGAAACTAAAATAAAAGTTAAAAAAGGTAACAAGTAAAAATATTTCTGAAAAGTCAATAGAAGCCTAGACACACAAACCTCATATACAACACATATACAACACATGCTCCTACTGATAAATTTCATAGGTAAAAGAAATTAAGTAAGCAGTGGGGTAATGTGAGAGAAATTTTCAACATATCTTTTTAAAAGTAATTTTTAGTTTTCATTTTGATTCATTAAAATTTTAAACTTACAGATAAGTATAGAAAATAATATCCCATCCACCATACCTACTTTTGAACTAGAGTGGCAAAGAAAATCTGATGGCAACCTTTTTAGCAGGGTTAACTCAGCTGACTTTAAA
Organism: Macaca nemestrina; assembly: GCF_043159975.1. Taxonomy (NCBI): domain Eukaryota; kingdom Metazoa; phylum Chordata; class Mammalia; order Primates; family Cercopithecidae; genus Macaca; species Macaca nemestrina. The sequence continues at coordinate 43,505,550 of NC_092134.1, read as the reverse complement.
CCAAAAAAAAAAAAAAAAAAGCAAGTAGAGTATACATATCTGCTCTTACTGTTTCACATGGTTTTGTCTGAAGATCAGTTTCTAGTTGGGCCATCAAGTCTATCTTTGAAATAGGAGTGCATACTTTGGTCAAGGAGGTGATTTCCTCTCTTAGAGCCTCCAAACTCCTTTCTAAATAATTATAAGTAGCAAGGAAAGACTTTCTTAAGGACTGGTCTTTTAAAGCTAATTAAAAGACAACAAAGAGAAAGTTAATTAGCTTAGTAGATTTTTGTAGCAGTCTTAACATTTTGAGCCAAGACACAGAATTTTACAAATATTCACCCTAGCTCACCCAGACCAGACACTCCCTTGATAAGATGCAATGGTACACTCCTGCCTTTGTCCCCAAACCACTGCTGCAGCTGGTTTATGAGTGGTTGTCTTACTCAAGACACTGAGTACACACAGATACGAAGATGAGTACTCGTCTTTGTGATGAAGACATAAACGAGGGAAGTGGGGTGGTGGTGAAGATAAAGGGAAATATTAAGGAGTTTGTTGAAGGGGTGGCCTGCCCCTCCACACCTGTGGGCGTTTCTCGTTAGATGGAAGGAGAGACTTGAAAAAAGAAATGAGACACAGAGACAAAGTATAGAGAAAGAAAAAGTGGGCCCAGAGGACCGGCGCTCAGCATACAGAGGACCCACACCGGCACCGGTCTCTGAGTTCCCTCAGTATTTATTGATCATTATCTTTACCATCTTAGAAAAAGGGAAGTGGCAGGATAATAGGGTCATCGTAGGGAGAAGGTCAGCAGTAAGACATGAATAAAGATCTCTGTGACATAAGTTTAAGGAAAATGCTGTGCCTTGATATGCATATGTAAACATCTCCATAAACCTTTTTAGTGCATAAAGAGCAGCATTGCGCTAGCAAGTCCCACCTTTCGCCCTAAGGCGGTTTTCTCCTTTCTCAGTAAACAGAACATACAATCGGGTTTTACACCGAGATGTTCCATTGCCCAGGGATGGGCAGGAGACAGATGCTTTTCTCTATCTCAACTGCCAAGAGGCCTTCTTTCCTCTTACACTAGTCCTCCTCAGCACAGACCCTTCACGGGTGTCAGGCTGAGGGACGATCAGGTCTTTCCCTTCCCACGAGGCCATATTTCAGACTACCACACGAGGAGAAACCTTGGACAATACCTAGCTTTCCTAGGCAGAGGTCTCTGCAACCTTTGGCAGTGTACGTGTCCCTGGGTACTTGAGATTAAGAGAATGGTGATGACTTTTAACAAGCATGCTGCCTTCAGGCACGTGTTTAACAAAGCACACCCTGCACAGCCCCAAATCCGTTAAACCTTGAGTCACCCCAGCACATGTCTCTTGCAAGGACAAGGTTGGGGGTAGGGTCACAGATTAACAGCATCTCAAATACAGAACAAAATGGAGTCTCTTATGTCTATTTCTTTCTATATAGACACAGTAACAGTCTTATATCTCTTTCTTTTCCCCACAGTTTGTCTCTATAGGATTCGGATATCAATTGCCACATTTAGGGTATTTCCTGAAAGAAGGTTTTGAGGCAAAGATTAGACAACTTGATAAAAACATGATGTTAGCAAATTTTTTTTTTTTCATTAAGAAGGTAGCTTTGGGAGTAAGTGATGATAGTGGAAATGAAGTATTCAGAAGTCTACTGTTACTTTTAGGAAATGAATTGGATAAAACTTAGATAGTATGTTAGGAATTTTTGGAAGTGAAGGATTAAAAAGATGAGATTAGATTTAAAAAATGTATTCAAAAGGCATTTGTGGTCACCAAGGAAAAGATGATCAGGATGATGAATTACTGGAGATGTGGAGCATAAGAAGATAAATTTAGACATAATAGCTGTCTTCAAATATTAGGGCTATTATTTGGAAATGGTAGTAGAAATATGCATAGATAATTGTTTGCTTAATAGAAGCAACCTCTCATGTTTATTCAACATTGAATATCTAGTGATATTTCAGATACCGTAATAATACTGTGGATACTGGAGATTTAAGGTTCACAGTCTAGCAGGAGAAACAAAGGAGAGAACAGTCTAATTCAGTGTGACAAGTGTCAGGTATGCATGTGTGCTGTGGGAGCATTGCAGGAGAAATGATACCCAAGTTGAATTTTAAAAAATTAGCTTGGCCATGGGAGGCAAGAAGACAGGGCTTTTCATGAAGAAGGAACAACATGTACAAAAAGACAGCTGTGAGGAAATACTGGTCCTTCGCAATTTACAAGTTCACAATACTGGAGCATAGAATGTAACTGAAATTTAGATATGGGAATGAGATTGGAGGGATTGGCTAGGAACAGTGTCTTGAATATGATGGCAAGAAGTCTGAACTTTATCCTCAAGGCAGTGTGAAGCCATCATGGAGTCTTAAGCAGCAGGTGCCTGGATCAGGTTTGTTTTAAAAAATTACTCTGACAGCATTATGAATTAATGGTAGCAGGGGGCAGGAGTGACCCTCCAGCAAGGCTAGGCTATCTCAGTAATGCGAGTGGAACTGATGAAAACATAAATTAGGCAAGCGGTGGTGGGGGTGAAGGTGAGGAGAAATAAGAAGTTCATCTTGATAGGGTTCTGATATCAATTGAATCATCTAGACATGAGTAACCATCTAGACAGATTAAATGTCTTAAGACGTTACAGTTTAAAATGTGCATATACTTTTTTCATAAAAATTATAAGTACAATATATAGAGAAGGATAACAAATATTTGAGTATGTTATATATAACATTGGTAACAAGCAAGAAAATAATTGAGGCCAAAAATGGCCAACTTAATAAGTAAGACAGAAAAATAGAATTTCCCTTTAGGTGAAATTCTTGGAATATATATATACACACACACATACACACAAACACAACATATATATAACATATATATAAAACAAGGATATATATATGTAGTGCATTTAAAAGTTATATAGATACAAAAATGTTTATCGTATATGCCTATGATTTCTATAATCACTCTGTCCGAACCAAACCCTAAAGATTTAAGTAAAAATAGATCTTGCATATAAATCTCTCTCTATTAAGGCATTTAGTCCATCTGAGGCTAAAATTGTCACATTCAATCAATACCCATTAATGGTGATTGGAAAGAAACTGATCTGGAAAGAAGCCAAATGGCAAAATCACTTTCCAAAAAGAAACAAAGTGTTTATAATAAATACACAAAACACAACTCAGTAAGCATAAAAAATATTCGAGGCCAAAAATGACCAATTCAGTGAGTAATATCTTACTCACTGATAGAAAATATCGAACTCTCATTTCCTTTGGGCCAAATTCTTAAAGCTATTTTTGGTGCCTTTCCATTTGCCCCTTGCTGACCTTTCTGTGTCATCTTTTGAATGCTAAACACTCTCTCACTGCCCAGGCTCCCTCTTCCTGGTTTACCATAGCCTCATTTTCCAACAGACCCAGAGTCTTCCTTTCCGTGCTGCAAGCCTAAAGTGATGGGTGATAATGTGAATTTCAGATGCCTCAATCAGTGGCACACATATTTTTTAGTTAGAACGCAGGCACCCCTTTGGGTGTGTCTCAAATCATAGAACATACAGGGAACTACCTACCTTTGTATGTGTAACACTTTCCTTCTAAAAAGACCAAATGGGACATTATATCTGAATTGCCATTCAATTCTTTTTCTTTACACAAACATTTATCTCTCTACTTGGTCCATAAAAATAAAAAATAAAAAGTAAGAGGATGTGTAGCAATCGGCCCCTTCACATTCTTGCCAGGATGATGATTCAGGGCCCTGATGGGCACATGACTTTCAGGCTTTCCCCTGTGTCATTTTTCCACTGCATCTCATTTAGTGTGTGTGCTAATCCCCGAAAATCCTAAGGGCAATAATTTGTGAAATTTTCTATGACTGTAAAGATGCATAGAGTTTTAATGCACTCAGTGGACAAAAGTTCATTTTCTTTTTTATTTGTTTGTTTTTTTGTTTCCTTGTTTAGATGCCAAACTTGCTGATAGTAACTTAATGAGCAAAGAGTAAACTGTTATCCCTTTAATTGTTCTCCACTGGTTCATTCATAGGAGGCTTTTAGAAATGCACTTATTATATAATTAACAGAGATTTGTGACTCCTTTGTAAGTCATTGGCCATAAAAGGCTTTGTTTAATAATCACAGTCATGTCTTCTGTTACTCTGTGTCAACAGCATAGTGTCACATTCAGAGACTGCTTTCTTACAGTCTCAGCAGTCTCTTTGGTCTTCCAGGCCTCTCCTCAAGTTCTCTCAAGATCTGTTCTCTTCAAGATCCAGGTGCTTCTGCTGTTCTACGTAATTGTTTAAAAAAAAAAAAAAAGCATCATAATTTTTAAGAAGATTGGGATCACCAGGACTTGTGTCCTTACCCATTTCTCTCTTACTTCTGTAATACTCATATTCTATGACTTTAGAGAAGTCCTCCTACTCTGAGATTAAAAACTGTAATTTGTAACTTAGGCCATTATCAAATGTATGCTAGAGGACAACTTTGGTTTTTAAATGTGGTACTTATAAATACAGCATTATTAGAAGTCAAGAATGTTTCCAACTTCTGTGTTTGTCATGTATTTGTCTAGGTCTCTATATTAAACTGCTTTGCCCTTGACCTCCAGCTACGTTTTCTCCTCTTCCTTCTAATTGCTCCAAGCTTTCTTCTTAGGTCATTGCAAGCTGTCCTACTTCTTCCCTCGTACACTTATGTTCTGTATACTTGGACTGCCTGCCTGTTCTCAAGTTTATTTCTCATCGTTATTTGGAAAGTACAGAACTTGAGAATGGTAAACAAAATTGACATTCTTTGTTATTTGGTAGGCAAGTAACTAATTTAAGACTTAAAATAGAGTGAAATTATTATAACAGTTGTAACTGGTTGAGTGCCAATTTTGTGCTTTTAGCTACAGAAAAGAAAATCATTTTCTTACAAAACTGTGACTCTACACTATTGGTAATAAAATATTCATGCTAATCAGGTTCATAAGATTGTGACAGAAATGCTGATATTCTAATATCACCATTTCTTTCCCTATGGTGCTTAGTAAACCATGGAACTAGACACTAGTCTAGAGCACTTTTTTCTTTCTCGTATTATATTATAGGTCATTCTAATACTAATTGTAACTAAAAAGTAAGCATTTTCTAAAACTATTTCTATTACCAATGAAAAATTGTGTTGAGTGCTAATACTAATTATTTGTCAATGGTAACCTTTTGTTGAAAGAATTAATTCTTTTGTTCATACTAGGCAGGACAGAAACTGAACTGGCAAGAGAGATAGATAAATCTAAATTTCTGTAGCACTTTTTTCTCTCGATATAAATATTTAATTATGTAATGAGAAATTCTTATGAAAAATTGTGGCATACAATGGGATTGATTCTCTGTAAGTAGGACACTAGTTTTGTATCTGAGAAAGAAATTAAAACTTTTAAAGTATTTTTAAGTGATGGATCTATTCTAGGCACTTTAAAATATTCCTTTAATTGTCACTGTACCCTACAAACTAGATATTATCATCCCTGGTTCACAGATGAGTAATTAAGGTGAAATAACTTACCCACAGCTGCACAGTTAATACTAGGAAGAGCCAGAGGTATGACACAGGGCTGATCCTAAAGCTCGTGTCCTTTCCATCTTCTTAAAATAGGTCCCTCTGCTCATTCTTCAGGAGAAAATCAGCCTTGCGATATAATACCTACCACGAGAGCCTTGTGATTTGGTGGATAAGGATGTGGGATCTGGGGTTAAACTGAATTTGGAGCTCAATCCTATCACTCACTAACGCAAATTGTGTAATCTTGAACATTACTTGATGTCTCTGCATTTCAATTTCATCATCTGTAAAAAAGGGGTGATAAAAATAATATCCACTCAATAGTGTGGTTTGTCAGGACTAAATGAGGGAATACCCATAAAGCTCTCAATAAAGCAGTCAATACACAGTGTTCAATGGACATTTTCCAGGAGTTTGTTCTCCCTATAAAAGTTGGTCTTTTTGTGGGTAGAGAAAAGATGTATATGTTGTAAATTCCTTTCTTCTTAGCCACTTATGTCTGGCTGATTTGGAAATCAGTGCTTGTTTTAGATCCCTGCCAGATTTTACATGTTCATTTTTTTTCCTTTCATGGATCGTAGAAGATTAAAAATGCCCATAAATTCTTTGCTAATCCACCTTTTGAGAAGATTTTCCTTCTCTTGAATATATGCTAGACTTGGTGACTTTCCTGATTAATAGAATATTGCAGAGTGGGGCTTTTGAGGCTAAATAACAGGAAGTCTTACATCTTTGGTCCACATCTCTTTGAATGCTTCTCTGGGAGTCCTGAACCATCAAGTGAGAAGTCTGACTGCCTTGAAATCTCCATGTTGGAGACGTCATGTGTAGGCACTCTGGTCATCAGACCCAGCTAAGTCCAGTTTTCCCATCATCCCTGCCAAGGTGTCAGACATCTAAGGAAAGCTGTCTTGGACTCTCCAGACCAATCTGGATATCACTGAAGATGCTTAGTTGACAGAAGAATCTCCCAGCTGAGCCCTGCTTTAATTCCTGACCCCCAAAATTATGAGATATAATGAAATGGTTGTTGTTTTAAGCCACTACATTTTGGAGTAATTTGTTATACAGCACTGGATAACTGAAACATGCATTTATTTATTTTAAAAGAAACTTTTGTGCCCAAAACTGTTCTAGGTAGTGGGGAATGATGCATCTATGAACAACTTTAGCATGATCACTGGTCTCATGAAGGTTACTGTCTTAGCCAGGGTTCTCCAGAGAAACAGAACCAACAAGATAAGTATATAGAGATATGTGTTTATAAAAGGAGATTTATTATAGGAATTGGCTCACACAGTTACGGAGGTTGAGAAGTCCAACAATCTGCTGTTTGAAAGCTGAGGAACAAAGAAAGCCAGTGGTGGAATTTAGTCAGAGGCCAAAGACCTGAGAATTGGGGTATGTGTGAGGGAATGAGCAGATAGTGTAAATCCCAGTCTGAGTCAGAAATCTCAAGAACCAGGAACACCAATGTCCAAGTGTAAGAGAAAATGGATGCCTTAGCTTAAGCAGAGGAAGAAAATTCTCCCTTCCTTTGCCTTTTTATTCTATTCAGACCCTCAATAGATTGTATAATGCCCATTCACATTGGGGAGGGTCATCTGCTGTACTAAGATCACCAGTTCAAATGCAAATATTGCTAATACCTATTATTTGAATTAAAATTCCTTTAAGATTCAGTTAATATGTCTGATAAGAAAATATTTCTGGCTACTTGTATTCCTTTCCTTTGAGCCAAAATGATCCTATAGAATATGATCATTCATTCCACTTATTCATCAGACTTAGCCCTAATTTTTTCTGTTCCCCCAATCAAATTCATCCTGAAACAATGAGGATTTCCAATATTGAGGATATTCAAAAAGATATATTGTCACTTTAATGAAAAGACCAAAAAAATAATGTTAAAAATATTTTTAACAGTAGTAGTGGCAAAGCCAGCATGGGTGCAGAGCCTCCCGAGGTGAGTCGTTTGAAAGAAACATCATTCATTTGGATGTTCAAGTAATGTGATATTTTTTAAAGAAACAATTCCACTATGTTATCAACATGCCATGTTTTGTGGGTGTTCATGCATGTGAGCTTGATTTCATTTGTGTTCATCTTTTCAACTATTTTCCATGCTTCAGTGATTTCTTCAAATGTGTCTTCTACTTCAAATTTCTGATTGATCTCTTATCATTGATACCTCTGAATTTCCCCAAGCCATGAAATTCTGTTTATTCTATCTAGGCTTAGCTAATTTTCTCCTCTTCCCAAACATTTACTTCTCCTTTAATTTCTACTGAATGAATGGTATGGTGACCAGCTTGGCTGCCTAATGTAAAACTGTGGATGTCATCTTGGATACCTTCTGCTTTCTCAACACTCACAATGAATTTCTCATCAAATCTGGTTGATTCTACTTTAAAAATATATCTTGAATTTCCAGTAACCCTCCTCAATTACAATTGCCTTGATTCATAATTTTATGTCTCTTGCTAGACTACTGTCCCTTCTGCCTAGAATGCTGTTACTCACTTTGACTCCATGGTGAACATGTTTTTCAAAACTCAGTTTAACTCATCCCTTCTGTATTCCATAGCATCACGTTCATGCCCCTGAAGCAACCTTAAGCACATTGTAGTATTATTCATTTATATTGAGGTCTATCTTCAACTTTTTTTTATAGTTTAGTATAGACATGGCATTTTATTTATTCATTCAACAAGTATATATTAAACATGGGGCAGGCAGTCTGCTTGATCCTGCTGTACAAAACAGATAAGATCTCAGACCTTGCTGGTCATACAACACAGTGAAGGAGATAGATAATAAAATAAATAATTACAGTAAAGGGTAATGAAGATAATCATAGGTGGATGACAGGAGGCCATGACAGTATGTATTATAATTATATGGGATAAGAAAAATTTTTACCTGAGGCAGTAACATTTAATCTGAGACCTGAAAGATATGTTAGAGTCAGCCAGATTTAAGGATGAGAAGATAGGACTAGGAGGGAGCATAATTTCTTTCAGAGGAGATAACATATGCAAAGACCCAGAGGTCACAGAGTACTGATCAAAACCATTGAAGGTTTGCTTGATATTCTGTCTTATAGGAAAAAAAATTTTTTTAATGAAATCAAAGCCATTGAAGGGATTGGAAAAATACTGTAAAGCTATCAATAAATATTTATTGAATGAATAAAGTGTGGGGACATGAGTCCATCTATAATACTGAGTTTACTAAAGAACATTAAACTTTTTTGAGTTAAATTGTACAAAAAACTTTTAAATTTGTTTGTGAACTTCCCTATACTCTTAAACAGAAATCACCTAATTATACTTTTATTTGAAAATTTAAGCAAACCAGTAATAATTCCAGTTTGCATTGATGCAACAGCCATTTTTAGTTGTCTATTTCATATCCACTCTAATCTCTGCTCTCCCTTATTAAGAAAACCTCCTTTTCTTGGGGTTGCAAAATGCTCTATCTCAGGCAATTGACTGTGATTGCTCTAGAGTTGTAATATCTAATATACTAACCACTAGCCACGTGTGGTTGCAGAGCATGTGAAATAAGGCTAGTCTGTGGCTGACTTCACCACCTGCTGATTGAAGAGCACCAAAGTCTTGAGCAAACATATTCAGTAGCCAGGTACTGGTTGTAGTAAGCCTTGGGCAAGACCCAGTGCTGTGTTGGCAGCTCTGACCCAGTGCAGTCCCAATGGTGGTGGCCATAGAAGTGCTGTGTCATCTCTCCCCCAGCCCCAGGCAGCTCAGTAGAGAGAGAGAAACTCTGGGAGAAAGTAAGGGAAGAAAACAAGAGTTTCTGTCTGGCAATCCAGATAATTCTTCCTGATCTTATCCAAGACCACCAAGGCAGTACCTCTGTAAGTCTGCAAGAACTACAGTGTTACTGGGCTTGGGGTGCCCCCTAATGCAGATAACAGCTGCAGTAACCAAAAACTTAGATAACAACAATTAAGTCCCTTTGAATACCTGGAAAGCCTTCCTTCCCAAGAAGGACAGGTACAAACAAGCCTAGACTGTGAAGATTACAATAAATATCTAACTCTTCAATGCCTGAACACTGACAAACATCCACAAGCATCAAGGCCATCCAGGCAAACATGACTGTACCAAACAAATGAAATATGTCACCAGGGGCCAGTCCTAGAGAGACAGATATGTAACCTTTCAGACAGAGAATTCAAAATAGCTGTTTTAAAGAAACTCAAAGAAATTCAAGTTAACCCAGAGAAGGAATTTAGGATAAAAAGAATCAAGTAGAAATTCTGGAGTTGAAAAAATGCAAACGACATACTGAAGAATGCATCAGAGTCTTTTGTATCAGGAATGATCAAGCAGAAGAAAGAACTAGTGAGCTTGGAGACAGGCTATTGGAAAATACACAGTCAGAGGAGACAAAAGAAAAATGAACAAGAAGGATGAATCACGTATACGATATCTAGAAAATAGCCTCAAAAGGGCAAATCTAAGAGTTATTGGTTTTAAACAGGAGGTAGAGAGAAAGAAAGATTATTCAAAGGGATGGGTCAGGTATGGCGGCTCATCCCCCCTGTAAGCCTAGCACTTTGGGAGGCCAAGGTGGGTGGATCTCTTTAGGTCAGGAGTTCAAGACCAGCCTGGCCAACATAGTCAAACGCTGTCTCTACTAAAAATAAAAAATCAGCAGGGCATAGTGCCATGCACCTGTAATCCCAGCTACTTGGGAGGCTGAGGCAGGAGAATCCTTTGAAACTTGGAGGCGGAGGTTGCAGTGAGCCGAGATTGCACCACTGCACTCCAGCCTGGGTAACAGTTGAGCAAGACTCCATAAAAATAAATAAATAAATAAATAAATAAATAAATAAATAAATAAATAAATAATTTAAAAATAAATAAATAAATAAAATAAATATATAAATAAAATGAAACATAAAGCATAAAACAAAGGGATAATAACTGAGGACTTCCCAAACCTAGAGAAATCAATATTCAAGTACAAGCAGTTTATAGAACACCAAGCAGATTTAACCCAAAGAAGACTACCTCAAGGCATTTAATAATCAAAGTTCCAAAGGTCAAAGTAAAGTCAGGATCCTAAAAGCAGCAAGAGAAAAGAAACAAATAACATAAAATGGAGCTCTAATAGGTCTGGCAGCAGACTTTTCAGTGGAAACTTTACAGGACAAAAGAGAATGACATGGTATATTTAAAGTGTTGAAGAAAAAACCTTTTACCTCACAATGTTATGCTGGTGAAAGTATCCTTCAAACATGAGGGAGAAATTATTTCCCAGACAAACAAAAACTGACGGATTTGATCAACAACAGACCTGTCCTACAAGAGACGCCAAAAGGAATATTTCAATCAGAAAGAAGAAGGTGTTAATGAGCAATCAAAATCATTTGAAGGTACAAAACTCACTGGTAACAGTAAGTTCACAGAAAAACAGAGAATATTATAGCACTGTAATTGTAGTGTGTGAACTACTCATATTCTAGGTTGAAAGACAGAAAGATACCAATTAAGAATAATAACTTCAACAACTTTTCAAGACATAAACAGTACAGTAAGATATGAATAGAAACAACAAAGTAAAAAAAAGAAGGGAGACAAAATTACAGTTTTTTATTAGTTTTCTTTTTACTTGTTTGTTTGTATGTTTATTCAATCAGTGTTAAGTTTGTCGTCAGTTTTAAATAATGGGTTATGTAATTTGCAAGCCTTGTAGTAACCTCAAATCTAAAAACATACAATTGATACACAAAAATTAAAAAGCAAGAAACTAAAACATATCACCAGAGAAAATCACCTTCACCATAAAGCAGTCAGAATGAAAGAGAAGACCACAAAACAAACAGATAACAAATAATAAAATGGCAGAAGTAAGTCCTTACTTATCACTATATTATTGATAATGTTGAACACAAATGGACTAAACTCTTAAACCAAAAGACATAGAGTGGCTGAACATATTTTTAAAATGACCCAGTGATGTGTTGCCTACAAGAAACACACTTCACTTACAAAGACACAGACTGAAAATAACGAGATGGAAAAAAAATTCTACACCAATGAAAACCAAAAAAGAAAAAAAGAGCAGGAGTAGCTATATGTATGTCAGACAAAATTGATTTCAAGACAAGAAATATTAAAAGAGGCAAAGAAGGTAATTATATAATGATAAAGGGGTCAATTCAGCAAGAGTATATAGCAATTATAAATATATATGTACTCAAACACTGGAGTACCAGATATATAAAGCAAATATTATTAGAGCTAATGGTAAAGAGACAGACCCTCAATACAATAATAGCTAGAGACTTTAACACTCCACTTTTGGCATTGAACAGATCATCCAGATAGAAAATCAATGAAGAAACACTGAACTTAATCTGCACTGTAGAGCAAATGGACCTGATAGATATTTACAGAACATTTCATCCAAGAGCTGCAGAATATACATTCTTCTTAGCATATGGATCATTCTCAATAATAAACCATATGTTAGGCCTCAAAACAATTCTTAAAACATTAAAAAAATTGAAATAATATCAGGTATTTTCTATGACCACAATGGAATAAAACTAGAAATCAATAACAGGAGGAATTTTGGAAACTATACAAACATATGGAAATTAAATAATAGGTTCCTGAATGACCAGTGGGTTAATGAAAAGATTAAGAAGGAGATTAAAACATTTCTTGAAGCAAATTATAATGGTAGCACAACATTCCAAAACCTATGGGAAACAGCAAAAGCAGTACTAAGAGGGTAGTTTATGGCTATAAGTGCCTACATCAGAAAATAAGAAGAAAAACTTCAAATAAGCAACCTAACAATACATCTTAAAGAATTATAAAAGCAAGAGCAAACCAAACCCAAAGTTAGTAGTAGAAAATAAATACAGATCAGAGCAGCAATACATAAAATTGAAGTGAAGAAAACAATACAAAAGATCAAAGAAACAAAAACTTTTTTGAAAAGATAAACAAAATGGACAAACTTTTAGCCAGAATAAGAAAAAAGAAAGACCCAAATAAATCAGAAATTAAGAAAGAAAACATTGCTATCAGTACCACAGACATTCAAAGGATCATTAGAGGTTACTATGAACAACTATATGTCAACAAATTGGAAAACGTAGAAGTGGATAAATTCCTAGACACACACAACCTACACAGATTGAACCATGAAGAAATCCAAAAGCAATAACGTGTAACAAGATCAAAGTCATAATAAAAAGTCTACCAGCCAAAAGTCTGGAGACAATGCCTTTACTGCTGAGTTTTACCAAACACTTAAAGAGGAACTAATGCCATTCCTAATAAGAGTATTCCAAAAAAAGAGGCAGAGGGAATACTTCCACATTCACTCTATGAGGACTGTATTACCCTGATACCAAAACCAGACAAAGACACATTGAAAAAAAGAAAATAATAATAAAGGCCAATATTTCTGATGGGCATTGATGCAAAAATCTTCAACAAAATACTAGGAAACTGAATTCAATAACACATTAAAACAATCATTTATCATGAGCAAGTGGGATTTATCCCAGGGATGCAAGAATGGTTCAATGTCTGCAAATCAATGAATGTGATAAATCATATTAACAGAATGAAGAACAAAAACCATATGATCATTTCAATTGATTCCAAAAAAGCATTTACTAAAAATCAACATCTCTTCATGAAAAAACTGGGTACAGAAGGAACATACTTCAATATAATAAAATCCATATTTGACAGACCTACAGCTAGTATCACAATGAATCAGAAAAAATGAAAACCTTTCCCCTAAGATCTGGAATATGACAAGAATGCCCATTTTCACCACTATTATTCAACATATACTGGAAGTTCTAGCTAGAGCAATCAGAAGAGATAAAGAAATAAGTGGCATTCAAATTGGAAAGGAATAAGTCAAATTATCCTTGTTTGCAGATGATATGATTTTGCATCTATGGAAAAACCTAAAGACTCCATTAAAAAGTATTAGATCTGATAAACAAATTCAGTCAAATGGCAGGATACAAAATCAACATACAAAAATCAGTAGCACTTCTATATGCCTACAGCAAACTGAAAAAGAAATAAAAAAGCAATCCCATTTACAATACCTACAAATAAAGTTGAATACCCAGGAATTCAACTTAACCAATGAAGTGAAAGTTCACTACAATGAAAACTATAAAATATCGATGCAAGAAATTGAAGAAGACGGAAAAAAATGGAAAGATATTCCATGTTCATGGATTGGAAGAATATTGTTAAAATGTTCATACTACCTAAAGCAATCTAGAGATTCAATGCAATCCCTATCAAAATACCAACGACACTTTTCACAGAAATACGAAAAATAATCCTAAAATTTATATGGAATCACAAAAGACCTAGAATAGCCAAAGCTATCCTGAGCAAACAGAACAAAACTGGAGGAATCATGTTACCTGACTTCAAGTTAAACTACAGAACTATTATAACCAAAACAGCATGGTGCTGCCTTAAAAATGGACACATAAACCAATGCAACAGATTAAAGAACCCAGAAATAGATCCTTACATATATGGTGAACTCATTTTTTACAAAGATGTCAGGAACCTACATTGGGGAGAGGACAGTCTCTTCAATAAATGGTGCTGGGAAAACTAGATATCCATATACAGATGTAAAAACCAGATCTCTCTCTCTCACTATATACAAAAAATCAAATCAAAATGGATTACAGACTTAAATCTAAGACCTCAAACTATGAAACTACTGCAAGAAAATATTTGAGAAACTTTCCAGGGCATTGGATAGGGCATAGATTTCTTGAGTAATATCCCACGAGCATAGGCAATCAAAGCACAAATGGACAAATGGGATCACATCAAGTTAAAAAGCTTCTGCATGGCAAAGGAAACAATCAACAAAGTGAAGATACAACTCACAGAATGGGAGAACATGTCTGCAAACTATCTGTCTGACAAGAGATTCATAACCAGAATATATAAGAAACTGAAACAACTTAGTGGAAAAAAATAATAATCCAATTAAAAAATGGCAAAAGATCTGAATACACATTTCTCAAAAGAAGAGAGAGAAATGGCAAACAGTTATATGAAAAAGTGCTCAACATCATTGATCATCAGAGAAATGCAAATCAAAACTACAATGAGATATCACGTCACCCCAGTTAAAATGGCTTTTACCCAAGGCAATAACAAATCCTGGTGAGGATAAAGAGAAAGGGGAACTTTTGTACATTGTTAGTGGGAATGCAAATTAGTACAGCCACCATGGAAAACAACATAGAAGTTCTTCTAAAAACTAAAAATAGCGCTATCATATGATCTAGCAATCCCACTGCTAGATATATCCCTCAAATAAAGGAAATAAGTATATTGAAAAGATATTTGCACTCTCATGGTTATTCCAGCACTATTCACAATAGCCAAGATTTGGAAGCAACCTAACCAACAGGTGAACAGATAATAAAAATATGGTACATATATATAATACAGTACTATTCAGCTATTAAAAATGAGATCCTGTCATTTGCAACAACATGGACAGAACTGGAGGTCATCATGTTAAGTGAAATAAGTCAGTCACAGAAAGACAAACTTTGCATGTTCTGACTTATTTGTGGGACCTAAAAATTAAAACAATTGAACTTGTGGAAATAGCAGAATGATGGTTACCAGAGGCTACGAAAAGTAGTGGGGTTTGGGTGGGGGCAAAGAAGTATGGTTAATAGGTACAAAAAGTAGTTGGAAAGAATGAATAAGGTCTAGTATCACGATAGGGTGACTATAGTCAATAATAATTTAATTGTACAATTTAAAATAAAGAGCATAAGTAGATTGTTTGTAACACAAAGGATGAATGCTGGAGGTGATGAATACCTCATTTACTCTGATGTGATTATTACACATTGTATGCCTGTATCAAATTATCCCATATACCCCATAAATATAATACACCCTACTATGTACCCATAAAAATTAAAAATTAAAAAAAGAAAGCAAAAGAAAGAAATAAGGCTAGTCTGAAATGATATGTTGTAAGTATAAAATATACACTGGAGTGCAAAAACTATAAAAAGTAAAATATGTTATTAATAACTTTTATATTATTTGCTTGTTGAAATAATATTATAAATGTTAGATTAAAATATATTATGAAAATTAATTCACCTGTTTCATTTTACTTAAAAAATACCTACTACTAAATTACATATGTGGTTTACATAACACATGTATTAGGAAGCACTGAATTAGGCCATTCAAAACAATCCTGCTTTTCTTTTCCCTTTCCCAGCTTCCCTCAAAGGTAAGGATGACCATGGAATCCGATTCTGGTCAAATGAGACCTGAACAAAATTCTGCTATGTGTGTTCTGGGAAAGTTTTGTTTTGTTTTGTTTTGTTTTTAACCCCTGGTAAGGAGTGAAACTGCATTACGCTTTTGCTTTCCAGCTTCTTTCCCCCATTGAATTGTGGAGATAATAGCAAGTGGACACATGGGTTATTAAAAATATTTTAAAAACATTTTTAATGATTCAATATTTTTGGGATCAAGGCTAATAGATTCACATAGATTTTTGTCTTTGACAATATTTATTCATTGCTACTATATAAGAAAAATGGCATCCTATTTATGTAAACTACTATTGGTTCTGCATTCTATTTCTTATAGCCAGACAAGTTATTAACTAATACAATTGTATCTAATAATAATAATCCACCTCCGGGTGGATTAGATTGTGTGGAACCGTTATGCCTGTTCTCAGCACCCTCTGACTGCTATGTATTTACATTTGCTTTTTAAACAATAATTTTTTAAAATTATCTTTTGTTGGGTACAGTATTCTATAAATGCCAATTAGATCAAGTTGGTTTATAGTGTTGTTCAAGTCTTCCCTATTTGCACTGCTTTTATCCATTAATTTGATTAATGATTGAAAGGGAGATGTCAAAATCTCCAGCTGTAATTGTGATTTGACTACTCTCCTTGGAGCTCTATCAGTTTTTTGTTTCATGTATTTTGAAGTTTTGTTATCAGGTACATAAAAGTTTGGTGTGGTTATATCCTCCTGATTAATCAATGCCTTTTCTTATTATGAAATGAACTTCTTTATCTCTGATAATATTTTTGTTCTAAAAAATCTACTTAGTCTAATATTAATATAGCCACTTCAGCCTTTTTTTTTTTTTAAAGTGTTATCATGGTGTATCTTTTCCTATTGTTTTACTTTTACTTTTAACCTATTTATGTTTTTTATATTTAAAGTGGGTTTCCATAAACAAGTGGTTGGATTCTGCTGTTGTACTCAAACTGACCGTCTTGGCTGCTAACTTAGGATGTTTAGGACATTTACATTTAATGTGATTATTGGTATGGTTGGGTTTAAATCTGCCTTGTAACTATTTCAATTTTCTTCATCTGTTTTCCACTTCTCTTTTTCCTTTTTTGGTTTGTTTTTATTTTATGTTGAATATTATTTTATGCTTTCATTTTATCTCATTTGTTGTTTATATTACCTTAACTCAGGAAGACCACAAATCTCTACTTGTTTCTCTCCCACTGGGTCATGACCTAGAAACTTTTTTAGCTGGTAAGCTGGGCAATAACAGGGCTCAACTCATTTGTCTCTTGTCTCTCGTCTCTCAGAAATCACTGCCTTTCATTGCCTGGTGTTTAATGTCTTGTAAACCATTCTCATATATTTTGTCTGATTTTTGAATGGTTTCAGGTGGGAGGGTAAATCTGGTCTGTGTTACTCCATTTTCACTGGAAGTAGAAGTCTCCTTCATTATCTTTTTGATATAAGATTGATTACATACAAAAAATTGATATGTAAATAATGAAATGTAATGTAAGTATCTGCTTATTTTACTTTTTCTGCTACCTCTCTTCTTTTCAAGCGGTGTGTGAGCTTTCACTTGTAACGATTCAATTGTTTCTTCTCTTTCTTTCATATACCACCACCAAACAAGTCAGATGTTCTGCAATTCCCACTTTAAAAATATACCCCAAATTTATCACATCTACCGTCAATGCTTCCCAGGTTAAGCCACCATCATCTCTGGAAACTACTGCAATAGTCACTTGTTTCCTGCATCTATCCCTCAGCTCTCCCAGTCTGTACCCAAATATCAACTAATTTTTTTCTTATTTTTAAAATTATACTATAATTTATAGTGATAAACACATATATTTAATATACCGTTCTGAGAGTTTTAACAAAGGCAGATATAAATATTTCTATCATTTCAGAAATTTCTCTCATGGCCCTTTTTAGTCAGTTCTCACTCCACCCAAAGAGACAATGACTGTTCTGATTTCTATTAGATTAGTTTTACTTTTTCTAGAATCACTAATTATGTATTATTTTGTGTCTGGTTTCTTTAACTCAGTATAATTTTTTTAGATTCATTCATATGGTTGTGTGTATTGATTGTGTTTCTTCATATTTTTGAGTACTAATCCATTGTACAACTACACAATAATTTTTTTATCATTCTTTTATTAGTGAATACCTAGGCTGTTCTCAGTCTTTGGCCATTATAAAGTTGCTATTAATGTTTGTATAAAAGTGTTTTTGTGAACATATGCTTTTATTTCTCCTGAGTAAATATCTAGAAGTAGAAATTCTAGGTCATTGGGTAGGTATATGTTTAACTTCATAAGAAACCACCAAGCCAATTTAGAAAGTGATTGTACCATTTTACTCTTCCATTGATGATTTATGAGGGTACAGACCGTTTCATATTCTTTGCAACATTGGATATTGTCAGTCTTTTTCAGTTTAGCCATTCTAATAGGTATGTAGTGCAATCTAATTTTAGGTTTCATTGCTTGATTAACGATGTTGAATCCTTTTTTATGTGCTTATTGGCTATTCATAATAGCCAATAAAGTCTTAATAAAGTCTCTTTTCAAATCTTTTGCTCATTTAAAAAAAGGATGTGTGGTGTCTTTTTATTATTGAGTTGTAGAAGTTTCTTACAGAGTCTAAATACAAGTATTTTCTTAGATATATTTTGCAAATATTTTCTCCCAATCTGTAGCTTGCTTATTTTTGGTTGGTGTCCTTTGACAAGCACAGGTTTTTGATTTTGTTGAAGACCAATTTATCCAATTTTTATTTTATGATTGTATTTTCTGTGTTGTGCTACAAAATTCTTGCCTATCCCATGTCATACAAATATTCTGCTATGTTTTCTTCCAGAAACTTTATAGCATTAGTTTACATATGGGTATTTGATCCATCTTGAATACAGTTTTGCATATGATATGAGGTAGGTTTAAGATTTATTTATTTCCATAGAGATATGCAATTGTTCCAGCAACATTTTTTAAAAAGAATTTTGTTCCTTCACTGAATTGTTTTTGATGCCTTGGTCAAAAATCAGTTGACCAGGTAATTGTGGCTTTATTTGACTCTCTATTCTGTTCCGCTGGTATATTTGTATATCCCTACATTGATGCTACACTCTTTTGACCACTGTTGCTTCATAGTAAGTCTTGAAATCAATTAATGTAACTTCCTCAATTTTTTATCTCATTTTTCAAGATCGTTTTAGCTAGTTTAGGTTGTTTGCATTTCTATACACATTTTTGAATCAGCTTGTCAATTATTTTTCTTTTTTTGAGACAAGGTCTTGCTCTGCAACCCAGGCTGGAGTGCAGTGGTACAGTCACAGCTCACTGTAGCCTTGACTTCCCAGGTTCAAGGGATCCTCCCACCTCAGCCTCCCTAGTAGTTGAGACCACAGGCACATACCATCACACCTGGCTAATTTTTATATTTTTTGTAGAGACAGGGTTTCACAATGTTGCCCAGGCTGGTCTTGAACTCCTAGACTCAAGTGATCCACCCACCTCAGCCTCCCAAAGTGTTGGGATTACAGGCATGAGCCATGGCACCTGGCAGCTTGTCAATCTTTATTTTAAAAAAAATTCCCTGGAATTTTGATTCAGATTACATTTAGTCTATTGATTAAATTTGGGGAAAATTGCCAGTTTAACAATATTGAGTTGTCCAATTCATGAAGATAGCTTATTTCTTTACTTATTTAGGTTTAATTTCTCTCAAAAATGAGTTTTAGTTTTCCATGGGGAGGTCTTATACAACAACTATTAAATTTCTCTGTATTTTGTATATTTTTGTTACTATTATAAATGGTATATTTAAATATTCTTATTTTTAATGTTTATTACTAATATATAGAAATGCTATTAGTTTTTTGAACACTGATATATCACGTGAACTTGCTTAATTCATTTCTGGCTCTAGTAGCTTTATTTATTTATTTATTTATTTTTCAGATTCCATAGGATTGTCTATATACACAATAATGCTGTGGCAAATGAAGACCGTTTTACTTTTTCCTTTTCAAAATGTATGCTTTTTTTTTTTCCTTGACTTATCACAGTGGCTAGAATCTATAGTACCTTGCTGAATAGAAGTAGCAAAAACGAACATCCTTGCTTTTCTCTCAATCTTAGGGCAAAAGCTTTTAGCCTTTTATCATTAAGTATGATGGTAGCTTATATTGCTGGACTTATTTATAATTACATATTGCAGGATTTGATTTGTCAATATTTCCACAGAATCATTTTTATCTTCATTCATGAAGGCTATTACCTGTACTTTTATTTTCTTGTAAAGGTCTTGTCTGATTTTGAAATCAGGGTTATTCTGGCTTCATAAAATGGTCTCTGAATTATTCTTTCTTCCTTTGTTTTCTGGAAGAGTCTATGTAACATCAGTGCTATCATTTTTTTAATGTTTGATGGAATTTACTAGTGAAGAATCACAAGTCTTAATTGCCTCGGTAGCCCTCAAATTCATTCTCTTTTTCCTCTATCTAGCAAAAGACTCTGTTCAATGTTTGGGTTCCACTTTCCTGTGCTGGGTTGAGAAAGTGCCCTCAGACAGAAAGCTAGGGAGAATGGAGAGTTTACTTTGTGTTTTCCTGCACTCAAAGATTATAGCCATGCAGGCCTGATTGTCCAATGCCTGGAAACCTTTGCTTCATATTTTGTCCAGTTTTATGGTTATGTATGGCTGAAGCATAAAGCCAGTGGCCGCTTTTTCTATAATGGTCAGAACTGAAGGTTTAGAGTGATGTTTTGTAATGAAAAACACATTGTGTTAGTCTTTGGCTCCAAACTCACCATCCAAGTGGAGTGCCATCTTATTGCAAGCAAAATTCAAATTTTTTTTCTGTGGTCAACAAGACCACACATGAGCTGGCCCCCTACTACCTATCTCATCTACTACCATCCTTCCCCTCACTTTGCTCTAGCCATGCTGGCCTTCCTGCTATTCTTTAACACACCAAGCTTTTCCACTTGTTTGTTCTGCCTGTAAAGCTATTCCCCAAGATGCTCCCATGATTTACTCACTCACTTTATTCGTGTTTCAGTTCAAATGTTACCTCCACAGTGAGGCCTTCCCTGAACACTATGACAGAGAACTTGTGCACAATTTTCATACTCTATCATCTGATCATGCTTTACATACGTTCATAAGTCGTAGCGCTTTTTGAACGTATAGTAGACATTTTCCATTTACAACTTTCTGTTGCAACTTTTCAACTGTATTTTTGTAGCTCAAAACAGCCATAGACAATATTTAAATAAATGGATGTGGCTAAGTTCTAATACAATTTTATTTTCAAATAAAAGCGAGCTGTAGTTTGCCAACTCTTGGTCCAGACAGTCAATACATTGTCTTTGACTTACACATATATGACCTAAAGTTATCTCATATGTAAAAATGATCTTTTTTTTTTTTTTTTTTTTTTTTACCTGAGAGTCTTGGTCTGTCACCCAGGCTGGAGTGCAGTGGCGTAATCTCGGCTCACTGCAAGCTCTGCCTCCCAGGTTCGCACCATTCTCCTGCCTCAGCCTCCCAAGTAGCTGGGACTACAGGCAGGCACCACCACGCCCAGCTAATTTCTTTGTATTGTTAGTGGAGATGGGGTTTCACTGTGTTAGCCAGGATGGTCTCCATCTCCTGACCTCGTGATTCACCTGCCTTGGCCTCCCAAAATGCTGGGATTACAGGTGTGAGCCACCATGCCCGGTCAAAAATGATCTTTTTTATAAGCACGGTAGCTTATCCACCATGGTTACTGACATCCCTGGTACAATCTCCAGACCTCCTGTAGTTTCTACTGCAGAAATTCTGTACTTAAAAAAAAAAAACATATATATCTATATATAGTTTTTCTTTTATTCATGCCTCAGTCCTATGGTAGAAAAATACTTCAAGCTTTTCAAAAGACTTTAAAGGTAAGGTTAGAAATACATCACTCACATTTTGAAATTCTATGGATATATCAATTAGCAATGCTTTCAGCTGCAAGTAACAGAAAACCAGACCAACAATGACTTAATCATCAGTACACTTTTTGTTTTCTTAAAGAAATGCTGGAGGTAGGTGGCAGTTCAGTGACTTAATGAGGATCTCGGACTTTTTCATTCTTCTATTCCACCAATCTCAGCTTGTTGGCTTTTGTTTTCAAACTTAAAGCCTCAGGAGGACAAGATGGCTGCCACAGCTTCAAGCATTGTTTCCTTACACAGTGTGCAAAGCAGAAGGGGAGGGAAAGGATCAGAAGACCTTCTCCTTACATCCCCTCTCTTTTATCGTTAAAGAAAATCTTTATCAGAAACCTCCTGGCAGACTTGTTGCTTCTTACTGAGATAAACTAGGTCACTTACCTCTGCTTAGGTCAATCACATGGACAAGGAAATGGAGGTTCTATGACTACTTTAGCTGAGGGGATGACAAACTAAGGTCTGTGAAACAAACCCAGCCTTGGGCCTGTTTCTATAAATAAAGTTTTATTGGAACACAGCCATAACCATTCATATTTATATTGTCTATGGCTGTTTTTGTGCTGCAAAAGTAAAGTTGATTAGTTGTGACAGAGGCATATTTACTACCTGGCTCTTTACAGAAAAACTTCACTGTCCTCTGACTTTGACTATAATTCATGCCCTAAGTCTAGCCACAAAATTAGGACTCTTTAAACAACAACAACAAAAAATTAGGAGTGGCTCTTAGGAAGGCAACTAATAGTGACCTCTATTATTGTTTATAGTCATTTATATGGTACACTAATGCAATTTTTAACAAATGGCTAACAGATGTACTTTTTGAAAACTCTTTTTCAAATTCTCAGTTTGGGCCCTTCACCCCTTGTTCCTGTTGTCATTTTCCCCAAATCTTAATAACATCCCTAATGTCTGATCTCGTCTCTCAAAACTTCCTTTCAGCCTTTAGGAATTTAAGAGGAATTCATCAGTGTTGAAGGCTCTGGAGGGAGTATAGTGTAGGATTCAATTATTGAGTAAAACTGAATTTCAAACTTTTTCATTCTGCAACATATGATAAGGGTGCCTCCCTGCTTTGCACAACTCTCTGTAGATTTCCTTCCCTGGCAGGGCACTGTGGGCTTGGCTAGTGTTTTCCATGGGTCTGAGTTGATCTCCTCAGAGCTGAGGGAGAACACTGGAAAAAGGTGTCCTTTAGAGATTTAGAGATATTGATAAGCAATTAGAAGATATGACACCAAATGCTGGTTAAGAAGATATGTCAATCTTTTAGAAAGTTTGAAGCAGATGAAAGGAGTTGCTGGAGGAATTTTCTGAGCTCCATCAAGTTCAGAACTTTGTGCGCTGCTTGGGTTGTAGCCAGTTATAGAAGCCTATGAGAGTACACAGTTTTTTCTTTTTTAAAAATATATATATCACCACACAATTTCCTACTCCCTTACCCTCCCCGATCCTACAGCTTTTCATCTAGATATGACAACAGACGTGTTTAAAAATAGAGGCACTGGGAGAGGAACAAGGGTCTGGGATGTGAAGGAGACAGTTTTACTTTTGTTCAACAGCCACTAGAAATTAGTTTCAACTTTTCAGATCTAAACTTATTGAGAGGTTTAACCTGCAGCTTGATGAAAAATTCAACCAGTGTGCAATTTTGGAATACAGAATATCTGTGAGTGAGGACACACAGAACTTCTGTGATCCATTTTGTGGCTGAAACTTTGATTCAAAGAAGAGATAGTCCAGGCTGGGTGCAGTGGCTCATGCCTGTAATCCTAGCACTTTGGGAGGCCGAGGCGGTTGGATCACCTGAGGTCAGGAGTTCGAGACCAGCCTAGCCAACATGATGAAACCCCATCTCTACTAAAAAAAAAAACAGAAAAAATTAGCCAGGCATGATGGTGGGTGCCTGTAATCCTAGCTACTAGGGAGGCTGAGGCAGGAGAATCGCTTGAACCTGGGAGGCGGAGTTTGCAGTGAGCTGAGATCGCCCCATTGCACTCCAGCCTGGGCAACAAGAGTGAAACTCCATCAAAAAAAAAAAAAAAAAAAAGAGAGACACTGAGTTTGTGTCTCTAATTGTGCCTCCCCTTTCTTGGGAATAATAGCCCTGTAGGGCAGGGGAGGATAAATAAGAGCTTCTAGGGTTTAACTTAAAAATCAGACTATTTAAGCCCCTGGACCTCTAAGCCCTCCCATGTCCCCTTGCTCATGCTCTCTCTACTTGGCTGTCAAAGATCTGCTCCTGCTGCACTGTCACTCTCCACTCTCCTCCCCCTGCTCAATTGGCTTCCGTCTATCCACCCTCCTCTCACTGCAGCTGCTACCACTGCTGCTCTCAGAGAGGTGTGGAGGGGTTTCCTCCCCACCAGTGCTCACAGCTCTGTTTTAGGATCCCACTGTTAGTCTGCCTCTTAGCTTACAGGCATCCTGCCAAAGAATCTGAAGCATTTCCTAAAGGACGGGTAGAAGCGAATTTGAGTGACACAATCATATGTCTCCCTAAACGTTTTCTTCTTCCTTATTAATACTAGGTATAAATAGGATTCTATGCATCTTGACCTTATCCTACTTCAAGTGGGATCTAAAGAAAAGGGCATCTTCCCTTTTCTTTTGGTGGAAGGGTATTCACTGTGGTTTCATAGGTTTTCTATTTCAATATTTCTCTCAAGAGGACTAGCAGGAGTGTGTTGAGACCCGGCTACCCTGATGATCCTGTGGGCACTGACCTGTACTCTGCATTCTCTGAGCCTGGCACCCCTGACCATTGCCACTCCTGTCCCAAGTCTGTTCCCTGCCTCCCAGGTGATGAACAATGCCCTCTTCCAATGGCCCTCTGCCTTGATGTTGCTCCCCTGCCACCAAATCCTTACTTCTATGGCCCTTAGTGCCAACTTTGTGTCTTGAAAGAGTCATACCAAGTACACCATTAAACCAGTGAAGATGAAGAAGTCTTGGGGTGAAGATCACACAGGCCAGATCCGGGTGCATGGTATTGGCAGGGGCCACAAGCAACATTATTGCATGATTGACTTTTGTGTTTCTGGCCTGAGGAAGAGACCAAATCAGGACCCTTTGAGGAGAAGGTTATCCAAGTCCACTGTGATCCCTGTAGGTCAACAGACATAGCTCTGGCTGCTGGGGCAGCCAGAAACACTGGATCATCGCCATAGAAAACAAGCAGGCTGGAGATACCATCCTGAACTCTAACCACATAGGCCGAATGGCAGTCGCTGCTCAGGAAGGGGATGCGCATCCACTTGGGACTCTGCCTTTGGCGACCCTCATCAACAGCATGGAAAGTGAGCGAGGCCAGGGTGCCCAGTATATCCGAGCTGCAGGGACGTGCGGTATGCTACTGTGGAAGGTGAATGGCACAGCCATTATCCAGCTGCCCTCTAAGAGGCAGATGCAGGTGCTGGAAACATGCATAGCAACAGTAGGCTGAGTATCCAACACTGATCATAACAAACAGGTCACTGGCAGGGCAGGTCACAACCACTGACTGGGCAAGAAGCCTTCCAGTGGGCTATGGCACCGCAAGGGGTGCTGGGCTGGCCGAAAGATTTGGCCACTACCATTCATGAAGAGTTATGTGAAACTGCCTTCTGCTGCTGCCCAAAGCTGATATTCCTGTACTGTAATATTATGCCCCCCTCCCCTGAAAAAGAAAAAAAAAGAGCACTAGCAGGTTCCTGAGCAGCTGGAAATCTTAGAAACTTGTTGTTTTACCCCAAGTTTCCAATAGGAGTATAGTGATTAGATTCTCCTTCTTCCCATCTTTTCTCTTTCACTGGCCCTCAAGGCACTTAAAATAAAGCCATTAATATTTCATGTTAAACCTTGGTTTTTGTCATGCTCACTTCAGCAGCACATATACTAAAATTGGAATGGTACAGAGAAGATTAGTATGGATGACATGCAAATTCGTGAAGTGTTATATTTTTAAAAGAATGAAATGCTGTCATTTACAGCAACATGGAGAAGCCTGGAGGGCAATATGTTAAGTGAAATAAGCCAGGCACAGAAAGACAAACATTACATACTTTCATTCATTTTTGAAATCTAAAAAAGTTGTTCTCGTTGAAGTAGAGAAGAGAATAGTGGTTACCAGAGGATGGGGAGGGTAGGAAGGAGATGATCAGAGTGGTGGTCAAGTGTACACATTTACAGTTAGATAGGAGGAATAAGTTCTCAAGTTCTTTTGCATACTAGATGAGATGACAATAAAGTAGCTAAAAGAGAGGTTTTTGAATGTTCTTATCACAAAGAAGTGATAAACGTTAACAGTGATGGCCATGTTAATTACCCTGATTTGGTCATTACACAATGTATACACGTGTAATCAAAACATTACATTGTATCTCATAAATATATGCAATTAATATGCATCAATTAAATTTTATGCATAATTAGTATGCATAATTTAAAACTTAAAAAAAAACTTGTTGTTTATGCTATTGAAAACATAGTTCTATGCATTTCCTAAAATGCCACCTATGTCCTTCCTATTCAGAGCCTCTTGGCTTTAACACATATTGGCCAACTTGGGACCACAGAGGAGGAGCTAAAACATGAGGGATTGGTTTAGGAGGTGGGGGAGACCCAATGTTCATGGCTCTGGGATTCATTCATTTGTTCTGTTATTGGACTTTTAAAAAATAATTTCAACTTTTATTTTAAATTCAGGGTGTATATGCTCAGGTTTATTACATGGGTATATTTATGCTGAGGTTTGAGGTATGATTGATCCCATCATCTAGGTACTGAGCATAGTACCCAATAGTTAGTTTTTCAACATTTGTCCCCTTCCCTCTGTCCCTACCCTCTCTAGTGGTCCTCAGTGTCTAACAGTAAACATTTGCTATGTCTAAGATTACATGTTAATGATACTGGAGATTACACATGTGCAATAAACATAGCTAATGCTTCAAACAGTAGAGAGAAGGGAATAATTTATATAAAACAGAGGATCTGGAATAAAATCTATGCACTTAAATTATAAATTTGGAAATTTTCCCTAAGGAGATGATATTTGAAGTTTTACAAGAGGCATTCATTCATTTAATCATCAAAAATTTGTTAAGTACCAATGTAGTAAACACTTCTAGGTACTACAATAATAAAATACGAGTGAATGGGAATGGGGAGTTATTTGTTAATGACTCTAGCATTTCAGTTTTATAAGATAAAGAGTTCGGGAGATGGATGGTGATGGTGATTGCACAACAATATAACTGTTTGCTTTGCTTTGTTTTGTTTTGTTTTGTTTTGTTTTTGAGATGTAATCTCGCTCTGTTGCCCAGGCTGGAGTGCAGTGGCATGATCTCGGCTCATTGCAACCTCTGCCTCCTGGGTTCAAGTGATTCTCGTACCCCAGCCTCCTGAGTAGCTGTGATTACAGGCAACGGCCACCATACCCGGCTATTTTTTTTTTTTTTTTTTTTTTTAGTATTTTTAGTAGAGAGGAGGTTTCACCATGTTAGCAGGCTGGTTTTGAACTGACCTCAAGTGATCCTCTCACCTCAGCCTCCCAAAGTGCTAGGATTACAGGCATGAGCCACTGCACCCAGCCACAACTGTTCTTAATATCACTGAACTGTACATTAAAAATGGTTAAGATAGTATATCTTATATTTAAGCACAATAAAAATTGAAAACAAAACAATAACAAAATAGATAAATGAATAAATAATGTAAAAACATGAGTAAACAAAAAAAGACCTTTGCCCTCCTTGGAGCTCATAACCTAGCAGGGGGCAATAGACATTATATATTATATTATTTATACATTAGAAAGTCATGAATGCTAGAGGAAATGTAGGGGGATTAGGCATCCAGAGGTCAGTTGCTATTTTAAATAGAATTATCAGAGTAGGCCTCTTACTCTCTCACCAAAGACTTGGAGATGATGCAATTAGTGACATAAATATCTGGGTTCCAAAGCAGTGAAAACATCCAGTGCCAAAATCCTTAGGTAGGAGCATGACTGACATGTTCTAGGGATGTCAAGGAGGCCAGTGTGGGTGGGACACGGTGGGGGCAGGGAGAGAGAGGTAGGAGTTAAGATTACAGTGGTAAAGGGAAGGCAGATCATATGGGTTCTGGAGATCATTGGAAGGACTTTGGTTTCTACTCTGAGAGAAATGGGAACCATTGCAAAGTTTTAAAAAGCAGAATGGATGATGTGACATATTTTAAAAGGATAATTATTTACAGAGAATAAACTCAAGGGAAGAAGCAGGGTACCTGCTTAGGAGGCTGTTGTATCAGTCTTTGGGTGAAAGATGGTGGTGGCTTGGACTAGAGCAGTAGCAGTATCTGTGGTGGGAAATGGTTAGATTTTTACATATTTTAAAGGTAGAGCCAACAGAGTTTCCTAAAGAATTAGAGGTAAGGTGGAAAAAAGAAAAGTCAAAGATGACTCTGAAGTTTTTGACTTGAGCACCTGGACTGTTGGAGTGCCATGATGGGAGAGGCTTTGAGTGAGCAGTTTTTTTAGGGGGAAGATCAGGAGTTCATTTTTGAACACATTGAGTTAGCTCTGTTATTGCAATTTGGTTTTTTAAGTTGCACAATTGAGGGCCATGGAAAACATGAGTCAATGGTATAGTATCTTTCACATAGTATTGGCTCAGAGTAGGCGTGTCCTTCAGATGTGGAAGAAAAAAGAGGATGTAAGATTGTAAGAGCTCTTCGCTGACTCATGTTTTTCATGACTGTCACTTGTGCAACTTAAGAAAATTAACTGTAATCATAACAGAGCTAACAATACTGAGCTGTTACTATGAACAAATAGATGACATGTTAACTTACGCTAATGTGTGTAATTGAAGGAAATGTTAAATTGCAGTTAGAGGGTAGTGCAGTTAGAGAGATAGTTAGAGTGAGGTTCCCATCTAAGTTCATGGAATCTGTCTTCTGTCCTTGGACTCCGGGTTGAGAACCCTGGAGTGTTTTTTAGTTTACAAATACCCCTGGGCCTAGATTGTTATCCTCACAGCAGTCTTATGGAATAGGTTAGTGAGGTTATCCCTTTCATACTCAGAAGTCGGGAGTGGCTTGCCCAAGATAAAAACATGAATTCAACTTCCAGGCTCTCTGACTTCAAGGCCAACAATTTCTCACTATTTCCTGCCACCCAACTTTTCACTTTGATCATTAAAAACTTACAAAAAATGTTAGAATAGTATAGTACAATGAACACTGCATACTTTTAACCTATTTCACCAACTATTTACTTTGCCACATTTGATTTATGTCCTTACAAATACACACAAACACACATAGGAGTTTTTTAGTGACTTTTTAAAAAGTAAATTGCAGGAATTCTGTCACATTCAAGTATGTTTAACCTGCATCTCTTAAGAATAAGAGCATTCTAGAGAACCCATAAATAAAGTCGCACACCCACAACCATCTGATCTCGGACAAAACTGTCCAAAATAAGCAATGAGGAAAGGACTTCCTATTCAATAAATGGTGCTGGGATAGCTAGCTAGCAATATGCAAAGGAATAAAACTGGATAACTACCTTTCACCATATACAAAAATTAACTCAAGGTTGATTAAAGCTTTAAATGTAAGACCTCAAACTATAAGAATCCTAGAAGAAAACATAGGAAACACTATTCTGGCCATTGACCTTGGGAAAAAATTTATGATTAAGCAATTGCAGCATAAACAAAAATGGACAAATGAGACCTAATTAAACTAAAGAGCTTCTGTACACCAAAACAAAAACAAAAACTATAAACAGAGTAAACAGACAACTCACAGAATGAGAGCAAATATTTGCAAACTATGCATCCGACAAAGGTCTAATATCTAGTGTCTGTAAGAAATTTAAATAACTCAGTAAGCCAAAAACAAATAACCACATTAAAAAGAGGTGAAAAGACAGAATGGACACTTCCCAAAAGAAGACACACAATTGGTCAACAAACATGAAAATGTGCTCCACATCATTAATCAAAAGAAATGTAAACCAAAACCACAATGAGATACTATCTGACACTAGTCAGAATGGCCATTACTAAAAAGTCAAAAAATAATAGGTGCCAGTGGAGCTGCAGAGAAAAGAGAACACTTATACACTGTTGGTGGGAATGTAAATTAGCTCAGCCACTGTAGAAAGGAGTTTGGAGATTTCTCAAAGAACTTAAAAAAAACTTCCACTTGACCCAGCAATCCCATTACTGGGTATATATCCAAAAGAAAATAAATCGTTCTGCCAAAAATACACATGAAGTCGTATGTTTATCATAGCACTATTTATAATAGCAAAGTCATAGAATCAACCTAGGTGCCCAACAATGGTGGATTGGATAAAACACCGTGTGTGTGTGTGTGTGTGTGTGTGTGTGTATATATATATATATGAATATACTTTTTTTTTCAGACGAAGTCTTGTACTGTCGCCTGGACTGGAGTGCAGTGGCACAATCTCGGCTCACTGCAACCTCTGCCTCCTGGGTTCAAGAGGTTCTCCTGCCTCAGCCTGCCAAGTAACTGGGGTTACAGATGCCCATCACCACACCCAGCTAATTTTTTGTATTCTTAGTAGAGATGGGATTTCACCATTGTTGGCCAGGCTGGTCTCGAACTCCTTACCTTGTGATTTGCCCACCTCAGCTCCCAAAGTGCTGGGATTACAGGCATGAGCCACCGTGCCCAGTCAGAAAATATTTTTTATATATATATATATGTATATATACACACACACACGTATGTACACCATATATATATAGATAGATCCACACACCCCATAGAATACTATGCAAACATAAAAATAACTAAATCATGTCCTTTGTAGCAATATGGATGCAGCCAGAGGCCATTATCCTAAACAAATTAATGCAGAAACAGAAAACCAAATACTGCCTATTTTCATTTATAAGAGCGAGCTAAACATTGGGTCCACATGGACATAAAAATGGCAACAATGGACACTGGAGACTACCATTGTGGGGAAAGGTTGAAAAACTATTGGGTACTGTACTTATTACCTGGATGATGGGATCAAGATATTACAACATATTCTCAAACTTTGATGAGCTTAGTTGTCTCAGTACTACTCTGGCTATTTTGAAGTACATTATTTTGTTAACCACACCCTTTCACCTTTTATAAAGCTGATAAATAGGAAGTGTTTTTTTCTTTTCATTTTTTGTCTTGGTAGTTTGTAACCACATTTTTCGCACTGTGGTTTCATGTAAGCAGTTGTTGATAATAAACTGATGAGTGTTATGTACAAACGTTATGATTATGAGGCATCGAAGTGAGTGCAAGAACGTTTGAGACAATGTATATTTAACTCTACAAATAACGTGTTCCTATGGTATGGAAGACAAATTATTTTCTCTAACTTTATCACGTGTCCAACAAACAGTCCTTTGGTTGTTCAAAGATTATTGTCACGATCCACTTTGTAGTTTAAAAAAAGATTAGACTTTTTTTTTTTTGTCTCAGTGCAATTTAATTACTTATTTAAAAAATCCCAGGAGGCTTTGGCAATTCTCTCCTGAATAATTTACTGCTTAAAATGATAATAGTAATACTATAGTATATGACATTGGTTTAAATTAAAAGATGTAAGTTTATCAATTGATACGATTTTAAATTCAATTCTCTGAACTAAAGTTAGGAATTAATCTCACACATAAGGATTGGAGAAGGCCTTCTGTGGTGGCAGTTGTTAATGTCTTTCAGTACTTTGGAAGAAAATTGCTGAAGGAGATTTTGGCTCTGCCTCAGGGATGTCCTTGATCCTGCACCTGGCACGTGATTTTTCCAAACAAGGAAGGCTGTTTTCTTACAAATGTGAATTTAATCCCTATGTAAACCTTCTGAGGCTAGAAATCCAGGCACATTATATAGTATACATGATATTTTAGAAGATATGTTTTTTGAAGAAGATCAGTTTTGAGCCTGTTTAATATTAACAAAGAATTTCCTAAACTTAGTTGCCCCTAGAAATTATCCTTCGTACTGAACAAACCCCAAAAAACATAAAACATGTCAAAACAAAACAAAACAAAACAAAACAAAACAGTGGCACTTGTGTTCTATATAATTCACTTTGGAAATTGAAATTCAGTGACTTTATTTTGGAAGTTAAAGTCTGTACCAGATAGTTTTTGAAAGCACCTTCAATCCTATAACAATAAATTTCCAGCATAACATGTTAGCAAGATCTTGTGTTCAACATTGTGTTATAATATACTGTAGATACAGTTTTGCTGTAAGTAAAAAAAAAGTTGTTTGCTAATGTAAATGCAGTTTTAAGGGGAATTAAAATGAGTTTTCATTACGTGATATTTTATTGGATGACTGAAAATGAGCTCATTTTAAGTGGAAAGACTGGTTTTATGACTCAGATATTTTTATTATAATTTTAAAAAGCATTTTCTTGTAGTTTCTTTGAAATTAAAAAACAAGAAAAAGTCAAAACCTGCATTGAAGATTTTCTGATGTCCTGGTGGCACTTTTCAGATGAAATTTTGAAAAACATTATTGTGATTTTTTAAAATAGTAAAATGCTAATATGGTGCTATCTTATAGTCAAAATGTATAAGCAATTGGTAAGGCCACAAATACTACAGAATGGTTGAAAATATGTAAGACATTTATTTCATTGTTCCACAAAAAATTTTTTGTTCCATCAACCCTTGTTTCCTGGGCTAAACCAACCCAGGAACAAAAACAAGATTATAATGACAGAACATAGGAATTGTCTTTTTTCCTGTGTCGTCTTCTTAAGAAGTACAGTCCTCATATATTCCTCTCAAATAGTTCTGGACATCCCTAGAACGTGGTCTCACAAAGATCAGGAACTAGTCCTTTTCACTTCTATGTGAGTCGCTTCATTTTCTTCGTTTTCGGGTCATTGTAGTGATGACACCAAAAGTGGCAAATATGTCACCCCTACTCACAAAGTCACCGGTGTTAAAGTTACTAATGTCATCCTCTTTAGGTTGCTCGATGTTGTTGCTGTTGGTCAATGTGGATAAGTAACAGCTGCATCATCCTGCTATTGCTAAAGTTCCCTACAGTGATAATGAAGTTGACCAGCACTCTCAATGACCCATTGAGATTTTGGTGGATAAAGTTGCCTCTTCTTTTTAGATATTACCCATCACAGTATACAGGACTCCATGGGGCTTAGCTGGAGGAAAATTATTAGTGACCGCTGTTATCTGATTGGCTTTTGATTTTCTCTGCCCTTAGGATGAATTCTTTTCCTGTAGAAAATTCCTGCTTAAGAATTGGGTGAATAATTAAAAATAACCTAAAAATTAATTTGCAGATATCATTTTCTGATTGGCATTATCTGTCTCAGCACACAAGTTGCCATAATGGTGGGTAAAGTAACAAGTAACAAGTCTGCTTTGCTCTAGAGCAGATTGATAAATGTAGGTAAGTGGCATATGTGAAAGAACCAATAACGTTTAAGAGCCTGCTGATAAAAGATGATGTCGAGTAAAATGATAGATTCCTGTCTTAAAGGGTAACTTTTCTTATTATTTTCTTAGGCTCTATTGTAGTTGTTATTTATGATACGCTCCAGTTGAGGCATAATCTTGTAATTACTGCTCCCTCTACTCTTTCTCAACTTATTCTTCACTTTGAGTGTTAGTATTCACCAGGTTAGACTTCATCAATAAGTAATTTGCATCAGAATGAGGAAAGACTGTGTCCTTCTCTGTGTCCAAATTGTCCTTTTTTACAAACCCATAGTCTTATTGGATTAGGGACCACTCTGTTTGTTTTCTAATCTTGGAAAGAGGTAACTTAGACTAAATCAGGGATTGGGTAAATTATAACCCTCAGGCCAAATTTAATCTACCACCTGGTTTTACAAAGGCAGTTTTATTATAACACAGCCACACTCATTCATCTACTTACTTTCTATGGTGGACTTCTTGCTACAATGGCAGAGTTGAGCAGTCGTAACAGAGACTCCATGGCCCAAAAGCCTAAAATATTAACTATCTGGACTTTTACAAAAACAGTTTTCCGACCTCTGACCTAGGTAGCTATGTAAAGGGAGAAAAAGAGGTTCTGTTTTTGTTTCTGTGTTTTTAATTAAGTCTACCAGGGACAGACTTATTAGCCTTTAGAGTAAAACGTAATCCCCACGTTACTAATAACATGAACTCCACATTTAAAAAATGGACTACGTGGTTTAAAATGCTTCATTTAAACTCATTTTTTCCTTATGTATAGTTGTTTGTAATTAGTAATTATTCAGCTATTCTAGTTTACTCTTGCTTTTGCAAATAACTGGTTACAGAAGTAAAAAATGGAAGGGTTGTCTGAAGGCATCATGTGTTTTTGAGGGTTGTTGATCTAATGTTTCTTGAAGCCAGGAAGATATTTGTGCTTTTTGTCTGTGGCTTCATTTCCCTAGAGGAAATCACCTGGGGCAGATAACAGCGAGCTCAGTGTATTCTTGTCACTCAATTGATTAGTTGATTGATTTGAAATAACAGAAATAATGAAGAAAGATATTTCTTTTTGGGAATTTTTTTTTTTAAAGTTTATAGTAATGTGACCCTAATAAGTTACTTAATCTCTCTGAACTTTAGTGATCTTCTCTGTAAAGGTACTACCTATTACATAGGGTTATGAGGATTACATGAAATGGTCCATTTAAAGTGTTTGATAGAGTATCTTGTGTACAATTAGAGAATAATACATTTAATTCTTCTTTTTGTTATTATTGCTATATTTTTAGCTACTGTTTTAGGCTGAATATTTGTCCTTTCCAAAATTCATGTGGAAATTTAATCCCCAATGTGGCAGTGCTGACAGGGGGCTTTTAAGAGTGAATTGGGTCATGAGGGCTTTGCCCTCATGAGTGGATTAGTCCATTAACAGATTAATGAATTAATGGGTTAATAGATCAATGAGCTATCACAGGAATGAGAATGGTGGCTTTATAAAAAAAAAAAAAAGGAAGAGAGATATGAGCTACCATGCTCAGTTCCCTACCAATTTGATTACCTGCACAGCCCTGGGATGCTTCAGAGAGTCCCTACCAGCAGGAAGGTTCTCACTAGATGTAGCTCCTTGATCTTGAATTTCCCAGCTTCCAAAACTGTAAGAAACTGTAAAAATTACCCAGTTTCAGATATTCTGTTATAAGTAACAGAAAATGGACTCAGACACTTACCATATCCTAATTCCTGTGTTACATTTTAGCTACATGGAATGTTAATAATTCATTTATTTATTGTATTTCTTACTGTATTCTTTTGGATTCTCCAGAGAAATAGAACGGGTCAGGTTCTTATATATTGATTATAAGAAATTCTGTGGAGGCTGAGAAATCCCAAGATCTATAGTCAGCAAGCTGGACACCCAGGAGAACAGATGGCATAGTTCCAGTCCAAGTCTGAAGGTCTGAGAATCAGGAGAGCTGATGGCCTAAGTTCCAGTCTGAGTCCAAGTTCTAAGGCAGAAGAAGTCTGATGTCCCAGCTCAGTGATAGTCAGGAAGAGAGAGTGAAGTCTCCTTCACACTACCTTATTGTTCTATTCAAACCATTAAAACTTTCGATGAGGCCCACCCACATCGGGAAGGTCAAACTGTTTTACTCAGTCTACTGATTCAAATGCTAATCCCACCCAGAAAGTTGCTCATGAACACACCCAGAATAATGTTTAATGAAATATCTGGGCACCCTGTGACCCAGTCAAGGTAACACATAAAATTAACTATCCGAAGTTCACCCCTTGTCAATTTGGCACCCATATGCATCTCCTTAAAGCATACTTAATATCCAAATAAAGACAATAACAAGGCAACAGTTACACCTAACATGATAAAATATCTTCCATACAATTGGCAATGCGCTAACCCCTTCCCCAGAAGAGGAGGTAAAGTCCTTGAGTGATGTTTGCTTTTCTCCTTTATAGCCCATAGCCTAAATACTATGATGTAAAATTAACAATACTTAAATACTATGATATAAAGTCAATATATTTTATGTTACATGATAAATGAATAAGAGAGGGAAGAAAACAAAATATATTTGCTTAATATATATTAATAAATAAATATGCTTATACATGTATGTATAGTTGTACATACAAACATGCTAATAACAAATGAGGGTGAAATATTTATGACAATTACAGTCCTTATTTCTGTTACTGGTCACATGGTTATATCTTGTAGTTAGACCTCCATCCACTACCCATTCTGTATTCCCTTTGCCTTTAGCAAGCACTCAGCTGACTGTGGTTCTTTCAAATGACCCAAACCTGCATTCCTTAAGGGTCTGGGCCTTAGTGGTCCTGCCTGGATTGGGTTTTTCACTGACGGTAATTATAGGGTATGGTAATACTAAGAAAAGTCCTAAGGGATCTCCTATATTTCAGATGTACTCTTTCTTATCTCCATTGTAGAATAGCAACTTAATTTCTTCTTGGTAGTCAGGATCAATCACTCCAGCCAGCACAGTAACTCCCTTCTTTGGCCTGTTTTATCAGAGGCATGTGGAGTTCAAAGTGGCCAGGTGGCTGTCTTAACTTCCAGTTCAATGGAATCACTGTTATGTCTCCTGGTGGACACATTCTTCCTGTTGGAGCTGAGACCTCTAGACCTGCAGAACGTAAGGTTGTGGGAATAGGAAGCAAATATTTCGCTAGTAGGTCACTAGAGATAATAGTGAGTGGTGCCACTCTAATTTTCACCCCTTGATTACTAGACCTGTGAATTCTAGCTGTGGGTGTAGCAGCACTATAGATTGAATGCTGACTCAGAGCATATACAGCCTTCTGGAGAACACTGCCCCAGCACTGTAAGGTATTGTCACTTAGCTGGAACTGTAATTGAATCTTCAAAACGTCATTATATTAACCTAGCTTATTCAGGATAATGGGGAATATATTGTACAGAACCATCTGCAAACTAGGCCTGAGTCTTCTTTTCCTCTGATTATAATCTGATTATAATATTATAACTGGTCAGCTGATTATAGGGAACTTCTCATGAGGCCATAGGTGCAGACTGGGAGAGAGAAAGCAATGTAGCAAGAGTGAGGACTGAGGGTATTTGAGTCACTTTTTCTTGTAACTCATTTGTGGCTTCAGGGCCTGCTTTGGCCCAATCACGTATTTACCATTGACATTTGATGATGAAGCCTTACTGTGCACAACTAACTTTATGGCTTGGTGTGTCATATAACAACCAGTTCAGATGGGCAGCTCAGATCAAATGGCAACTTAGTGACTCATGGTTAAGTGTTCAGCCTCTGTTAAGGCGCAGTAGTAGGCCAAGAGCTATTTCTCAAAAGGAGAGTAGTTATCTGAAGAGAATGGCAGGGCTTACTCCAAAATCTTAAGGTCCTGTGCTGCAATTCACCTATAGGGGACTATTAATGGCTCCAAACAGCATCCCTATCTGCCACTGACACTTCAGGTACCATTGGATCTGCTGAATCATATGGTCCAGGTGGCAAAGCAGCTTACACAGCAGTGTGGACTTATTGCAAAGCCTTCTTTTGCTCTGGGCCCCACTCAGAACAAGCAGCTTTTTGGATCACTCGGTCAATGGGCTGAAGAATACACACAAATGAGGAATATATTTCTTCTGAAATCCAAACAGGCCCACTAGGCATTGTCTCTTTCTTGGTTGTAAGAGGGGTCAGATGGAAAAACTTATCCTTTACCTTAGAAGAGGTATCTTGACACGAGCCATACCACTGGAGTCCTACAAATTTCACTGAGGTAGAAGACCTCTATTTTTTTTTAAAATTTATTTCCCACTCTCTGATCTATAGTTTTTGTTTGTTTGTTTGTTTGTTTGTTTTTAACCAATATGTCTAGAGTAGTTGCAACTTCTTATTCACTAAGTCCAGTTGAAATAATGCCATCAATGTAATGGACCAATGTGATATCTTGTGGAAGGGAAAGGCAATCAGGGTCCCTGTGGACTAAACTATGGCATGGTGCTGGAGAGTTGGTATACTCCTGGGGTAGGACAGTGAAGGTGGACTGTCGGACTTGCCAGCTGAAAGCAAATGGCCTCTGGTGGTTTTTACTAACAGGTATTGAGAACAAAGTATTTGCCAGATCAATAGCTGCACAGCAGTTACCAGGAAATGTGTTAATTTGCTCAAGCAATGGAACCACATCTGAGACAGCAGCTGCAATTGGAGTCACCATCTGGCTAAGTTTACAATACTACACTGTCATTCTCTAAGATCCATATGTCTTCTGCACAGACCAGAAAGGAGGGTTGAATGGGGATGTGGTGGGAATCAGCACACCTGCATCTTTCAATGATGGTGCAACCTTGATAGTGGCCCTAATCTCTGCAATCCCTCCAGGAATGTGGTATTGCTTTGGGCTTACTATTTTCCTAGGTAGAGGCAGTTATAGTGGCTTCCACTTGGTCTTTCATACCATAATAGACCTCACTCCACAGCTCAGTGAACCAATGTGGGGATTCTACCAGCAGCTAAAGATATCTATTTCAATTATGCATTCTAGAACTGGGCAAATAACCACAGGATGGTTTTGGGAACCTGTTAGACTCACTGTAACATGGACCTTGGTTAAAACTCTGTTGATCACCTGACTTCCCTAAGCCCCTACTCTGACTATTGTTGGACCACAGTGATGTTTTGGATCTTCTGGAATTAATACTAGTGTCAATTTGGAGTTAATATCCAGTAATCCCTGAAAAGTTGGATTATTTCCTTTTCCTCAGTACACAGTTACTCTGAAAAAAAGGCCATATGTCTCTTTATGGAAAGTTAGGAGAAAGATTACAGCATAAACTTTTGGCAGTCCTTCTTCAAGGAGACCTGGCTTCTCCTTCATTTAAGTGGTTCTGGGACTATAAATTGGCTCAAGTATTGGAATTGATTGAAGGGTTGTGACTCTCTGATTTATGATTCAAAGTTTTGTCCACTTGACCTTGAACTTTTCTCTTTCTACAGATCGAGTAAGAATTTAGTAGGCTTTCTATCTATTTCACTTCGAGGTACAGCATGATAAACCAGTCAATTGCATAGGTCTGCATGAGTCAGACTATTCTGATTGCTG
Organism: Macaca nemestrina; assembly: GCF_043159975.1. NCBI lineage: Eukaryota > Metazoa > Chordata > Mammalia > Primates > Cercopithecidae > Macaca > Macaca nemestrina. The sequence goes on along the minus strand of NC_092134.1, from coordinate 43,466,564 downwards.
CTTTGAATCTGAGCTCCATTGCGATAACCACACCCACTTTGCCTTTGGTAGTTGAGTGCTGCCACTTGACTCCTGCCATCCTTGGGATTCAGTTTCTCTCATTACACTTACATTTTCCAGTTCAGTGACTGTAGTTCCCACTGTAAGGTCTGGCCTATGGAAAAGAATAATCACAGAGCTCTTCATGGATGCCAGGGCTCCCCTCATGGATTTACTTTTCGTAGTTTTGGTGAAAGGTATGTCTTCTGGATCCATTCAGTGTGGAAAAGTAGCTGTTATATGAAACACCTACTCACATCTCTCACATTCCAGTCTCCCTAAACTTATTTTATTTTTTGAGATGGGGGTCTCGCTATGTTGACCAGGTTCGTCTTCTCCCAAAGTGCTGGATTACAGGCATGAACCACCACACCCAGCCTTCCCTAAGCCTTTGAATCTCCTCCTCTGCATTAAACCAAGGCAGATTTGGCATTTCCAGTTCACTTTCTGTGGGCTGCCTTTTGGTCTGTGTTTTAGCCAACTTACTAACCAAACCATTAGAGCCATCCCTAACTCACTAAGCTGCAATGTTAAATACAGAATTTCTTTTAGTGAGACTGTATTAGTAAATTCAGCCTGATTCAGCTTCATGTTTTTTCCACCATTATCCTACACTCTTAATATCCATTCTCACACATGTTCCCAGATTTCTGTCTGTATAAATTAACAAAACTCAAGTCATTCTTTTAGAATGTAGCACATCTCATTATGGGTAACACTTTGAACCTCACCTTTAGGGTCCTGCTGGGCCTTGAGTCTCGTTATAGGTCTAAAAGCAAAGGGGGTGGTGGGGTGGGTCCTAAGGAGAACCAGCAGTTGTCTTATATGACTATTTCCTCAGGGGAGGCAATTCTAATTTCCCTAGGCAATACAGACCTCTTTACCCCACTTCAGATTGGGGTGGAGAGGCCTCTTCTACCAACAAAGACTCTTCAGAATTTAGAGGCTCAATGTCCCCAGCTTCATCAGGGTCTTCCCAGATGTACCCATTCCAACATACAGGATACTATTTTTTTTCCCCAGTCAATGCCCTCATTTTAACAGTAGACACCCCACAAGTCTGGAAGTTTAACTTGTGCTATAATTCAGCTAGTTTCAAGTTGAGATTCTGTGTTTGATTTTCAAAAGTCTTATCCCTACAACTACTGAAATAAGAGACTCCTTCAGGGTTCACAGAAGTTTTCAGATTATTTATGCAGTACTTGAACTGTGGAATCCAAATCCTTGGGTTCATCCTTTTCTTTCACCACTTTGTCTAGTGATGTCAGGAGCAATCAGCCAACCTCATATTTGTTAGTTTTCCAACAAATATTTGAAAGTATCATACATACAGTCCCCTATTCTTTGCTTCTTATAAGTGGTTGATTAGGAGGATCCAGTGGAGATATCTTGTATATATCCATTGCCAGATCACACCATGGGCTATCAGTGCTCTATTTTATTGCTAGAAACAGAGTCCTTAGCATTTTTAAAGCTAATCAGATTAGAGAACCAATTCCAGAATCCCCAGAAGCAATTCGGAAAACTTATCCTTAAAATTCTATTCCTTTAGAACCACTCTTGTTACCAAAATATCATATATATTATGTATTCTGTTGGTTCTGTTTCCCTGGAGAACCCAGGCATATAGAAAGATTAGATAGATAGATAGATAGATAGATAGATAGATAGATAGAGCAAAGAACAAGTAACTGTATGTATGATACTTTCAAATATTTTCGGAAAATTAACAAAGATAATGAGATTGGCTATTTGCTACTGATGTCACTGGACGAAGTGGTGAAAGAAAAGGATGAGCTCAAGGATTTGGACTCCCAGATCAAGCACTGCATAAATAATCTGAAAACTTATGTGCATCCTGAAAGAGACTCTTATCTCCAGTACAGTAGACATAGATTTTACATATATACTTAAATCTATTCTATTTGTCACTGTCTATTTATCTAGATTTACTATAAGTAATTTTCTCATATAGTTATAGTGGCTGACGAGTCCTAGGATCTACAGTGAGCAAGCTGGAGATTTGGGAGACCTGGTGATGAAAGTTTTAGTCTGTGCCTAAGCCCAAGGGCAGGAGAGTATGATGTCTCAGCTTGAAGACGGTAGGACGCAGAGAGCAATTCTCCCTCACTTTGCCTGTTTGTTCATACAGCAGACTGTATGAGCCCCATCTACATATAGGATGGCAATCTGCTTTACTCAATCTGATTAAAATGCTAACCCCATCCAGAAAGCCTTCACAGACATGCCCAGAATAATGTTTAATGAAATATCTGGACACCACATGATCCAGTCAAGTTGATATATAATATTAACCATCTCCCTTACTAGATGCCAGCCACATGGACATATAGTAGTAAACATGACAAACACCGTTGTTGCCCTCAGGGAGCTTACATTCTAGTGGAGGTGACAAAGATAAACAAAGTTTCACCGTAAGTTGTATAAAGAAAAGTAAAGCAGAGTTAATGGGTAGAGAGAGACAGGCTAGGGTAGATGGGGCTCAGTTAGACAGGATGGTCCTGGAAAGTCTTCTTTAAAAAGGACACGTTGACCTGGCACTGTGGCTCACGCCCATAATCCCAGCACTTTGGGAGGCCAGGTGGGCAGATCACGAGGTCAGGAGATCGAGACCATCCTGACTAACACAGTGAAACCCCCTTTCTACTAAAAATACAAAAAATTAGCCGGGCAAGGTGGTGGGTGCCTGTAGTCCCAGCTACTTGGGAGGCTGAGGCGGGAAAATGGCGTGAACCCGGGAGGCGGAGCTTGCAGTGAGCCCAGATCGCCCCACTGCACTCCAGCCTGGGCGACAGAACGAGACTCCATTCTTTCAAAAAAAGAAAAAAAGGGACACGTTAGCAAAGACTTGAATAAGTCAAGGTAGCAAGCCATGTGAATATCTAAGGGGAAACCAGTCTAAGCAAAATGAAGAGCAATAGCCAAGACTCTGGGAAGAGAATGATTTCTTCTGACATCAGTGGTCATAAAAGTAAAGTAGGATTAGTTGGCATGTTTTGGAGTTTTTCTCCAGTTATGTTCAATTGACAGTATTTGAGCATGGAATAGGTAAAGAGTTGAGTTTAGTCAGGGCTTTGATCAAATGAGGAGTAGCGTGAGGGAGTTGAGGGTATTTGTAAGTGGGTAATGAGTGTAAGGAGGGAAGTGAGGTGACACAAGTAAGGAGACAATGAAGAAGTGCTAGGAATTGTTAATTGCTAGGAGATCTCAACAGGAATGAAGAAGTTGTAGAGGGAGGGTTCCTAAGGCAAGTGTACAGGAATGGTAGGAGGTGGTATTCAGGAAACAATGCTTGAAAACGTAAACTTGAGATTTCAAAGGTGTACGCAGTTATTGTAATGGCAAAGATAGAATGGTAGGAGTGGGAGCTTGGAATAATTAAGGAAGTGGTTGTTGAAAATGGAAAGCCTAGAGGCCCAGGCAATTAGACAGATATCTACTGGTCTGTTGAAGCTATTAAGAATGATGACAAGAGCAGCGACAGAGAGAGTCAGTGAGCCTTGTGCTAAATATTCCACATAGTTCTCACTCTTCCCTGAATGTGTTATGATTTGCTTGTTTATGAGATTTGCATATTTCTGTTTGGAATATTCTTTCCATTCATTCTTCCAGTTTAGATGCCACTTTCTCTATAAGGCCTGCACTGGCTTTCCTCATATAGATTTATTTTCCTTTGTATTTATTTCTTTAATAACTATAGTTTTTCATGACACCAAATTGTAAAGGAAATTTTTGTTCAAAAATCTGCCTCTTCACATAGACAGTAATGTCTCAGAATGCAGAGATTACATCTTATGCATCTTTGCATCCATTCAATAAACAGTTCTCAAGTAAATGCTTTTCTATTAGAATATTAGCAAATTAAGGGTGTGGTTGTGTCCCAAAACGTAGCACAGTGTCTAGTAATCATTTTCTAAAGAAAAAAAAAGCGAAGATTCACTGGCAGTAATTATTGTCAAATGTCTACAGTATTCAAATACTAGGTAGCATGCACAATCCAGTTAACGTTTGATTACAATAAAACTTGGACCATATCTGAGCTTTTCTATCTATAAATGTTTAAACCATACCAGCTGACTAATATAAGGCAAATGGAAAGTTGAACCAAAGTGAACATTTATAGTTAAACTTTAGGAGAGAGTTGAAGACATTTAGATTCAAAGGCTGGGTCAGTTTGCATTGGAAATATGCTTGGAATTTATTGCAGCTGCTGAAAGTGGGATAGCCTGGAGGTGTACAGATTGTGGAATGACAGCTGTTTTGTGGAGCAATAAAATCGAGGTAGCTCTTCTTTGTGTCAAGTTCTCCTTATCAAGAACACTGAATTTTTTTTTTTTTAAGTCTGTATGGCAATATTCTAACTCATTCTCCTCAGGGAAATCTCATTGAAGAACTATTTCTGGATTGCTTACATCTGAATTCTCAGTCTTGCTTGTGCATTACAATTATTTGCAGAGTGTTTTTTCAGATAAATAAGCCCAGGCTGCACCTTCAGAGGTTCTGATTCAGCAAGTGTTTTTATAAAGCTTTACAAGTGATTCTGATGCCTGGTCAAGAAGGAGGACCACTGAAATAGAGTCACATTCCAGTGAAAAACTGTATTGTGAATTATTTATTCTCCAAAATCCAAATTGACTGAAATCTTTAGTGCTTATTAAATTATTAGAGAACTGCACATTAAAAAGGAGTCAAGCTCCTTTGTGAGAAGGTCCACATTATGTTATGATTCATCCATTAGAAAGAAGCACTTTGTTTTCTGTAGTGCTGTACGGGTTAATATTCATTTATGTGGACGATTCCCTGAGTTTCAGTTGCTGAACTTCAGACTAAGCTGTGAGATAATTATGGTTGTACCCTGAGGTAAGCACCAAGAAACAACCTGTTTACGGAGGTAGAGAGGGAAAACACAGCATTTGGCACTGCTAGAAGAAAACACAATAACACTCAATTTCTAAATATATGGAAAATATTAAATTTCCAGATTTAAAACATTTTATCATTTATTTTAATTTTTTTAACCTCAGGAAATACTCCTAATGGTATTGCAGAAAATGAGATTTTTTTTGGATTTCGTGTTAACATATAATAGATTAAAAACAATCTTATGTCACTCTGAGTACCTCTTGCCTTTATATCTTTTTAGCATTTATTTATCTAGCTTATACTGTATTATTTTACCTTAAAATTATTTTTATTTTCTCTATATATTTACTCTTTAAAGATAGTGGTATCCTTTCCTAGCTTGTTCCTTTTCCTTCTTTTATTTCTTACAAGGACACTTTATAGTAGGACCTTTCCTTTTTCTACCTGCATATTTGGAGAATGCCTAGGCCCTTTTATAAACATCAAATTTGTACCAGAAGACCTAGGTTTGAATCCATATGCTGCCATCCATGTGTGACCTACTCAGTTTCTTTGAGGCTCAATTTTCACAATGTTAAAACTTCTTTCGATGGTGATTATAATAAGGGCTTCCCAGAAATGTAGGATGATAAATGCAGAGGCCCCATGTCCATAGTGCCTCAGCATATTAATTCTTGAAGCCAGTGATCAGATGAGGAGGAGCAGGGCAAGGGAGTTGAGGATATATTTAAACAAGTAATTTTTGTAAGGAGAGAAGTGTAGTAATATAGGTAAGGAGACAATAAAAAAGTGATAGAGACTGTCAATTGCTTGGAGATCCCAACAGGAATAAAGAAGTTTTAGAGTGAGGGTTTCTGAGACAAGTATAAGAGAAAGGCAGGAGATGGTGTCCCATCTTTCCTTTGTAAGGAATCCTTGGAAATACAGTCTTTCCAGGGGGCCTGGATCCTTGGTCTTGTTTCTACAGTGTTCAAACAATTGCAATTTTCAAATTTTAAAACTCTGGACATGTGCCCCAGGATTGTATATTAAAAATATAGTGGGAAGTAAGACATTTATAAAGGATTCAAATGAATCCTTTATAAATCATTCTTTTGTCTCCAACTTAAAGAAACTATCCTGAATTAGGACACAGCCTGCTTTCTGTAAAGAATTTTACAATTATTATCAAAGTCATTTTACAAATATTTTACCAAAGCTATTTTGCAAGACCATTTTACAAATATTATAAATTGCACCCCTGTTGACTCTCAAATACAAGCTCAACAGTCTGACAAATTAGCTTTCTTATTTAGTCAATAGTACTATCAACATACAGGTCGCTCTAATCTCCAGGATCACCTTTGTCTTTTGCATTGAACGCATATCATTCTTTGATTTCTTTCTTAGTGTCCTAGTGCCATCCCTAATACAGAGCTTCACCATGCTTACCTCATTTGCATGGCCTCTACCCTTCTAGTCCCTCTGTATGGGGTTGGATTATCTTTTCCTTTACTCCAACTCTGTGTGGTTTCTGAATGCTTGCTGCATCTAGGTCAAATTTCTTGCCTGACATAAAGCTCTCTATTATTTAATCTCTTCTGTTTTGTCTATCACTGATATGATTTGTCTTTGTATTGCTACCAATATGTCATCTTGAATTGTAATCCCCATATGTCAAGGGAGGGAGGTGATTGGCCCATAGGGGGTGGTTCCCCCATGCTGTTCTCATGATAGTGAGTGAGTGCTCATGAAATCTGATGGTTTTGTAAGCTTCTGGCATTTCCCCTGCTTGCACTTCTCTCTCTCACCTGCCACCATGTAAGATGTGCCTGCTTCCCCTTCCACCATGATTGTAAGTTTCCTGAGGTCTCCCCTGCCATGCAGAACTGAGTCAATTAAACCTCTTTTCTTCATAAATTACACAGTCTCAAGCAGTTCTTTATAGCAGTGAGAGAATGGACTAAGGCAACCACTATCACCTACTACTTTCCAATGAGAGAGAAATTCCCACCCCCATCACACGCCAGGCTTATCACTATGTCATTACACCCAGGCAGATGTCTGACACTACTATTTTACATGTGAAAATGTTTACTATGGTCACATGTGGAGTCCAGGTTTTTTCTCATCTGCCTCTGCACATTTTAGAAACACATGAAGGTTCAGGTTAAGTTCTAATTCTCATGGTAAGGTTTTCCTTTCCCACCAAAAAAGGCCACAAAGGACCTTTCTTGCTTTCTAACTTGATAAGTGTCTGTTATCTTTTCTCTTCATTTAGGCAACTACCTCTTACTTATTATCTGTCTTATATCAAGAGGTTTTAAGGTAATATTTCTGTAAACCTCTTCCTGCATCAATGAACCTGTAGGCTACCTTAGAGCAGAAATTGTTTGAGTCTTAGATCTGCAATTTGCTACCTAGGACCCTAAAGCAAGTACTTAAATTTTTTGTTTTTCTGCTTTGTTGTGATGTTTAATCTCTAAAATGAGGACAATAATAAATAATACTACTCTGTACCCAAACTACAACACAGGATTGCTACATATGACTCATGAAACTTCGTCACTGAAAACGCTTTGTAAATATTGATATACGTACTTAAAGTATGTTAGTTTTTATTGTTTTCTGTCTGCCAAAGTGCTAGTGCAATGGTAACTGAAGAGGAATTACTGTAAAGTCATATATTAAGTTGGTATTTAAATTAATTAATTAATTAATTATTTAAATTAATTAAATTAAATTAAAGTAATTGCGATTTTTGCCATCAAAAGTTACTTAATAATTGAATTAAAGTAATTCTACTTGGTGTCTCTGATATACTAACAGAAACCCATGAAATTATAGCTCTCATTAGCAATAGGGTTTATTTTATTAAAAGGATGAAAGGAGTGAGTATTAGCCATTATTAAAAATTCACTGAAGCATTCATAATAATATGGTACACTTCCACTGGTTTTATGTTGTAGTGTAGGCATTCAGGTTTCTATTACTCTAATACAGTAGTCGCTTATTTGAACTGATAGTTGGAAATTTGAATTTGTCTGACTGACTACCTTAGCAACAATGGCAGGAGTGAAGGTATAAATGGACTCATCTTTACTCTGATGATTCAGTAACTTTCCTGACCCTCACCTCTTTCCTCTGCATGATGTAGTTCTTTACATAATGAATCACCACAGACTAATAAACTTTATATGTTCCCAACTAGCATCTGCAGGAAGTCAGATTAAATCCTAGGTGAAGTTCTCAGTGGAATCTCAGTCTTTGATCACACCACCAATGTTATAATTTTAGAAGTGTGACAAGATGATTAGAGCATTTTAAAATCTTGGTACTAGGCACAATACAAAGTTAAAAGCTGCCATGAAATTTGCTGCTTAGGCAGAATACCATCCTTTGAGGCACTAATTGACAAAGAAGTAGAATGTTAAATAAAGAAGTTGAAATTCAAATGAAGAATACAAGGTATTTGGAATGCTGTCAAACATACTGTGAACTTTATCAGGCATTAGATATTGACCCAAGTTAGGAAAAAGTGAAAAATGTAAGGCCTAGATTTAATAGTGGTCTCATACACAACTCCAAGTAGTTTTATAATTATTTTGCCATCTGCCATATTTAATGTTAAATTAAAAATGAATAATGATATTTCATAATTTCATTAATATACTTGAGTTAAAGATGTACATATATTTTACTGAACAAACATCCTGGGAGAATTGTGGGTAAACATGAAGAGAGTTGTCTAAAATAGGGTGGACCAAAATGATGTCATAAAGCCACCACCACCGTCATCACCAGTATGGCATAAAATACCATTAAGGATGACATGCAACAAAATTTTAAAGTGGAAGGAAGGAAGCACACAGCTTTGTTGACTCCAACCGTTTCTAGGCTTCTAGGCTTCAGTGTCCCTTGCTATTCATTGTTTGCCACTGTAGCCCCTTTCCATCTTCTTTATCCAGCAGTTAGACTTGCTCAGTGTCTCCATTTCCCTGAGACTTAGTTATCAATTTTAAATTGATACTTAGTTATCAATTTTAGAGTGGGTTATTGATGTATGTTATGTTACCATCCCTCTTCCTTCCTTTATATCATTTGCTTTTCAGTAGGATCTTTTCATTGTATAATAAGGATATAGTAACAGTAGCGAATTTAATGGCATTTACTATGTGGCAGGCTTTATTCTAAGCACTTTATATATAAACACATTTTTTGTTTGTTTTTTATACAAGGTCTCACTCTTTTGCCCAGGCTAGAGTGCAATGGTGCAATCATGGCTCACTGCAACCTTGAACTCCTGGGATCAAGCAATTCTACTGCTTCATTCTCCCAAGAAGTTAGGACTACAGGCTTGTGCCACCACACCTGGCCAATTTTTTAGTTTTATTTATTTTTATAGTGATGGAGTAGGCTGGTCTCAAACTCCTGGCCTTAAGCAGTTCTTCCATAGCCTCCGACAGTGCTGGGATTACAGGTGTGCGCCACCACGCCTGGCCTATGTTAACACATTTAATACTTACACCAACTTTAAGAGTTACATACTAATATTATATCCATTTTACAGATCATGGAACCGAAGCACAAAGATGCTAAGTAGGCCATAAAGTAAGAAGTGGCAGAGTCAGGGTTTGGAAACCAGACAGTTTCACTCTAGAGTTCCTACCCTGAACCACTAAGCTATCCTGCATGAACATGGTGGTGGGGGATACACAGGATAATGAGAAATGCCAATGCCCTGAAGTCATAAATACCTATTCAGATCTTGTCTCTGCCCATTACTGGTTGTGTGGCTTCAGCAATATATTTAATTTCTCTGAAATTAATTTTCTAAGATGTAGAATAATGAGAACAGTACTTACATTCAAAAGCTTATTGTACATAAATAATGCATATAAAGCATCTACCACCAGGGTAAAGCATGCTTCATGTGTTTGAATGTATGACTTGGCGGAAATGAGGAAGATATTTTTGTGCAATGGGATTTTGCACAACCATTTAGCTGCCCTTCTTGGTCTGTGTATAGAGTAGGCCAATGTGTAACACTTGTAGCAGCAGCATCAGACCGGTCAGCCCAGTGTTGTCAGTCAGAATTGGGAGAACGTTCAGAGCAATATGAACTCAAGAAGTAGAGGTGACAAGCAGCATACCTACAGACTAGAGGATACCTAGGTTATAGTGTGCATGAGATCCCCATATTGACAGGCATTTGTTGGTAGCCAGCTTTTAGAAGGAGATGATGAAGTTATTAAGCAGAGGTTTCTGAAGGAGGTTGTGTCCTGAAATGCAAGTATATATGATATACTTACTTTCTATGTAAGGATAAAATTTACTCATACATAGAGTATAGAAATCCCTGCAAAAGTTTAAAACTGTCTTTATATTTGATGTATCAGGTTAAAAGTGACATACGTTTGTATACTTCTTCCATGTGGTCCCCAAATATAAAATTGGAGCTTTATTTATTTTGTCTTTGTGTGGGTCATACTTTCTAATTTTACTTGCTTAAAGATAAATCTGTGAAGCAGCTCCATTCATTTTTCCTTCTAATTTTGTAAACATCAGGAAAGATGTTACATGTAACAGATTGTTGCATTTAAGGAACAATGTCAAGAAATTCACATCTGCCACATGATGTCATGGAGGCTGCACTCAGAAAAAATAACTACTTTCCAAGTATTGATATTGAACCAACAATACTTAAAATGTTTATCTTTCAAAACCAAACTCTAGGGGACAAAATGAGTCTGTTATTTTAAACATTATTTGGAAACAGCATTAAGAACGTTTTGCAACTGATACATGTCATTAATAGTTTACATTAGCTTCCCACATAAGGGAAGATACTATCATACTTTATAAATAGGTCTTGTGGGAAAATCATTCTTCCTTGAGGTTAAACAATCTGATATACATTTTTAATGTAGGAATAGTTTAATGCAGTTTGAAAGGTAAACCATGTGAGGCTGTAACATGCCAAAACCCCGAAATCATTCATGGTATGTTAAAAACTCATTAAATGTGGTCTCCATAGTTTCTGGGATAAACACAGAAGCTAGAGAATGTATTTACAAGACTAAAAAGTACTGCTCAAGAGTGAAAAAACAGACAATGGCTAAGGGAGATAAATTGTCAGGTGGGAGAGAATGTTTAGGTATAAATAAATTCTAATAAAGTTAAACATATGAAAGATTATAAGAGGTGACAGTGATTACCAGCTCCTTTCCTAATTCATTAAGGATGGAAAAGGAAGTGGTTTGAAATTGCAGTAGGAGAGATTTAGGTTAGATATCAGAAAGAACTTCCTAACGGTCAGGCTGATCATTTTTTAAAGAGCTCCTGAGAGACATTTAAGAATGGGATACAAAGCTTTTCTCCAGGGATTTGTTTTTGAGACAGGGTCTCCCTGTGTTTCCCAGGCTGGACTTGAACTCCTTTCTGAGCTCAAGCAATCCTCCTGCCTCAGCCTCCCAAGTAGCCAGGATTACGGGTATGTACCACCACACCTGCCAGCCCAGGGCTTAATTAAAAGCAGTCCTACAATTACAGTGACATTATTAAGACTGTATTCTGAAATCTTATTCATCACTGAAAGTTGCTGTGTGTGTGTCTGTGTGTTTAAAGTGAATAGATGTGACTCATGATTACAAAATAAAGCAATTGATTCCACAGCACAGTGATGAAGCTAGGCGGCATAGTAAAACTCAGATACCTTGTGAAGATGCAGAGTGATGAGAGACAGTCAGAAATCCTTAGTTTATGGAAACTAAGTCCTGACTTTGAGGTTAGTTTAAGTGAAGCAGTACATTGGTAGAACCATCTGTTTTTATGAAAATCAGAAAAAATCCCCTTTGCCCTACAAACTATCCTTTCAAAAACTATAAGTAAAATAGGAAATTAGAATATTTCTTAAAACAAACAGAGTGCAAAGCATATTGGTAAGAACTTAGCTCTCTCATTGCCCTTGCATCCAAATAAGGAAACAAAAGCTTTAAAAGGCTGAGAGGATTGTTCAGGTTTCTGTAACTTCCTACTGGCAAAACCAAGGATAGAACCTGTAGTGGCTGCTGTGGCGCTCTGCTCAGATGCCTCCTCCACACCCCTCCTCCCCACCACAGTTTTATGTCTGAGACACTCATTCCATCTGTCGACAGCTGGGAGTGTTAGTTGCTGAGACAAACAGCCAATTTCCTCTCCAGGAATTATCTTCTTTCTCTGGGCAACGCACCGTCCTCTGCCAAAGGGAGTTGCCTTGCCTAAGTTTATACCTCCTCCCTAGGCTAGGGGCAGCCTCTGGGGAAGGGGAAATTAGAAAGATCAGCCTCTTTACCTCAATTCAGGACAGCCCTGAAGGGCCATTCCAGCTCCAGAACTCCCTCAGAGAGCAGCTGAGGTCTTCATTTCAATTACATCACAGTTCAATTTCTCCTGTTCACTCACTTCTGGTTTCATTACTGTGTCACAGATTGGTCCTGTTGGTACTTCCCAAAAACTTCCTGCATGCAATCTACATCTGAGTCTGTTTTCTAAGGAGCTGGACCTCAGTTAGTCAATGCCAGGAGTGCCCTGAGGTTTTGGAGTTGGATCATTCATTGACCAGCTGGTAATGAGGATGTCAACACTGTAGTAAGTGGAGGACTGAATGCCTCTAGCATGATTGATTGGTCTAGTTAATACATTCACTGTTGGTGACTAGAAAGGGATACTACTGAAAGATAATGCACAGAGGACTTTGGAGTAGTAATTATCCTAAGTCAATGAAATCAGATGATTCTTAGTGAGTGTTATCAGTGCATTGGGAAAAGACAAAGACTGAGGGTTGTTAAATTACCAAGTTAAGGTCACTGTGGAAGTTAGAGTGTTTCTTAGGCAGGATATAAGGACTCTCTCCTTTTTTACGGCCATAGGAGAGGCATTGTTGAGGATCACATATACAATTTAATTATAAGGCTAGTGAAATTTCAGAAAAAGTGGAATTCCAAACTCTGGCATGTCTATTCTACCCTGATATGACTATGGGACCCTGAGTGAACAGGAGCAAAATGCTGAGGCTTGAGAAGGACACCTGGATGGAAACCTCTTAAGATCCAGATTGCCCTGAATCCACAAGGGCCTGCAAAAGTGGGCCACTCCTTGTTATTAAAGGCTGGAAGACCACTTTCTCCCACCCTTTGCTTGAAGATAACACAGAAGGTTTTCTCTTATAAAGCTTTTACATCAGAGTCTACTGCCACCTTGCTTGCAAAGATAGATGATCAAGAGAGTGAAGGAAGCCACCCCAGTAACAAATCATGTCTTGTTTCTGGTTCTACGTCAGAGTTGGAACCTACTGACTAAAGGAGTGTCTGGGTCCCCATGAGGAAGAAACCTACAACACCATGGTGAGTATACGTAGCCATACTCCAATTACTCAGGATTGCATTATGGCCAGTAGCTACCCTATTGGATACAGCTGATATATAACATTTCTATCATCAGAGAAAGTTTCTGGACAGTACTGCTCTGGAATATGGGAAGACCCCAAGAAGATTTAGAATATTTCTATGCTGGTGAATTTTCAGAGGTTCAGTAACCTGGGGAATACAGGGACATTTTCTCCAAAGTAAAAGGAAAATTATTATATCTTGCATCTCCCACCACAAAGAAGAATGCAATGCTTTGCAGACCTCTTTGGGCTTTAAATGCAGCACATTTCACACTAGAGAATCTGCCCAGTGGCAAACTGATATGTACAGTAATGACCTGAGAAGGTCTTGGTCACAGAGGCTTAGGCCTCTCGGAGACTGGGGTGTAGGTTTACCCAAAAGGTAAGTCATGTAGATCAACAGAAGTGTTAGCTGTTGATGAGGAAAATCTAAAATGAGTAAATGACCAACGAGAATCTGGAGTGGCTATTCTCTGAAGGATGAACTCACTGTACAAAGTAAGTAGATGCAAACAGTAGAATTAATGCTATGGCACCCTATCCTGATCCCTCCTTCAGGAGCAAGACCCTCATTCTCTCAGCTGTTGAGAGTTGATATGGTTAGGTTTTGTGTCCCCAACCAAATCTCATCTTGAATTGTAATCCCCAGGTGTTGAGGGAGAGACCTGGTGGGAGGTGATTGAATCATGAGGGTAGTTTCTCCCATGCTCTTCTCATCATGGCGAGTGAGTTCTCATGAGACCTGATGATTTTATAAGGGGCTCTTCCCCTTCACTTCTCTCTTTCTTTCCAGTTGCCTTGTGAAGAACGTGCCTGCTTCCCCTTCTGCCATGATTGCAAGTTTCCTGAGGCCTCCCAGCCATGTGGAACTATGAGTCGATTAAACCTCTTTCCTTTATAATATAAATTAACTAGTGTTGTATTTATAGTAGTGTGAAAATCGACTAGTACAGTAAATTGGTACTGCAGAGAGTGGGATACTGCTATAAAAATACCTGAAAATGTGTAAGTGACTTTGGAACTGGGAAACAGGCAGAGATTGGAACAGTTTGGAGGGCTGTTCCAAAGACAGGAAGATGTGGGAAAGTTTGGAACTTCTGAGAAACTTGTTGAATGGTATTGACCGAAATGCTGATAATGATGTGGATGATGAAATCCAGGCTGAGGTGGTCTCAGATGGACATGAGGAACTTCTTGGGAAGTGGAGCAAAGGTCACTTTTACTATGCTTTAGCAAAGGGACTGGAGACATTTTGCCCCTGCCCTAGAGATCTGTGGAATTTTGAACTTGAGAGAGATGATCTGAAATTGGAACTTACATTTAAAAGGGAAACAGAGCATAAAAGTTTAAAAAATTTGCAGCCTGACTATGTGATGGAAAAGAAAAACCCATTTTTCTGTGAAGAAATTTAAGCTGGGTGCAGAAATTTTCATAAGCAAAGAGGAGCCCAATGTTAATTGCCAAGACAATGGGGAAAACGTCTCCAGGGCATGCAAGAGATCTTGGTAGCAGCTCCTCCCATCACAGGCCCAGAGACTTAGGAGGAAAAAACGGTTTTGTGGGCCAGGCCCAAGACCTCCCTGCTCTGTGCAGCCTCAGGACTTGGTGCCCTGTGTCCCAGCTGCTTCACCTCCAGCCATACCTAGAAGGGGCCGAGGTACAACTTGGGCTGTTGCTTCAGAGGCTGCAAACCCCAAGCCTTGGCAGCTTCCATGTGGTGTTGGACCTGCAGGTGCACAGAAGTTAATAATTGAGGTTTGGGAGCCTCCACATAGATTTCAGAGAATGTATGGAAATGCTTGGATGTTTCCAAGCAGATGTCTGCTGCAGGGCTGGAGCCCTCATGGAGAACCCCTACTAGGGCAATGCAGAAGGGAAATGTGGGGTTGGAGACCCCATACAGAGTCCTCACTGGGGTACTGCCTAGTGGATCTGTGAGAGGAGGGCCATTGTCCTCCAGACTGATCCCAGAATGGTCATTGTCCTCCAGACCCCAGAATGGTAGATCCATTGACAGCTTGCACCATGCACCTGGAAAAGCGGCAGATACTTAATGGTAGCCTGTGAAAGCAGCCAAGAGGGGAACTGTACCCTGCAAAGCCACAGGGGCAGAGCTGCCCAAGCTCACCTCTTGTATCAGCATGACCTGTATGTGACACTTGGAGTCAAAGGAGATCATTTTGGAGCTTTAAGTTAATAATTGCCCTATTGGATTTTGGACTTGCACGGAGCTTGTAGCCCCTTTGTTTTGGCCAATTTCTCCCTTTTGGAATGGGAGAATTTACCCAATGCCTGTACCCCCATCCTATCTTGGAAGTAACTAACTTGCTTTTGATTTTATCGGCTCCTACGTGGAAGGGACATGCCCTGTCTCAGATGAGACTTTGAACTTGGACTTTTGGGTTAATGCTGGAATGAATTAAGACTTTGGGGGACTGTTAGGAAGGCACGATTGGTTTAGAAATGTGAAAGATACATGAGATTTGGGAGGGGTTGGGGCAGAATTATTTGGTTAGGCTTTGTGTCCTCACTGAAATCTCATCTGGAATTGTAATCCCCAGGTGTTGAGGGAAAACCCTGATGGGAGGTGATTGAATCATAGGGGTGGTTTCCCCCATGCTGTTCTTGGATAGTGAGTGAGTTCTTACAAGATCTCATGGTTTCATAAGGGGCTCTACCTCCTTTGCTCACTCTATCTCCTGCCACTTTGTGAAGAAGTTGCCTGTTTCCCCTTCTGCCATGATTATAAGTGTGAGACCTCCCCAGCCATGTGAAACTGGGTCAATTAAACCTCTTTCCATTATAAATTACCCAGTCTTGAGTATTTCTTTATAGCAGTGTGAAAATGGACTACTACAGGAGTATTGGCTGCTGTTTGTTCCTATATGATAATTCTCCTTGACCAAAGAAATCTGTCTGTATGAGTTCATTTTCTGTTGTTTATAACAGAATACCTGAAACTGGGCAATTTATATAGAAAAGGAACTTATTTCCTATGGAAGTTGAGAAGTCCAAGGTCAGGGGGCTGCATCTAATGAGGGCCTTCTTGCTGGAGGGGGCTCTCTGTAGAGTCCCAAAGTGGCACAGGACATCACATAGTGAGAGGGCTGAGCATGATACTCACGTTTCTCTTCCTCTTTGTATAAAGCCACCAGGCCCAGTCCCATGATAACCCATTAATCCATGAGTAGATTAATCTGTTTATAAGGGCAGAGCCATTATGACTCAATCACCTCTTAAAGTCTGCACCTCTTAACACTGCCACATCATGGATTACATTTCAACATAAGTTTTAGAGGGGATAAATATTCAGACCATAGCACTTTGTCATCCAAGAGTGCACCTCTTCCCTTGATGTAGCTCACATCCAGTGGCTGGCAGACGTAGGCGAAAAGGTGCAGCCCCCTTGCCTTCATGGACATAACTCTGAAGGGCCAGCCCAGCCCCAGAGCTTCCCATGAGATCCGCTGAAGCCTTTGTTGTAACTACATAAAACATCAACTTCTCACTTTGACTGATGTCGTTTCCCTGTCTCCCTCATATGTATTGTTCTCATGTGTAGTCATCATCAAGAAATATCACACTCCCAGCATTTTTCCTGCACACAAATCTTCATCTCAGCATCTCTTTCCCCAGGGCAACTGACTTAAGACAGAACCGAAAGCAAATGACCTGCAGTCTTGGGCTTAATTCTAGCACATCGAGATACATATATATTTACATGTCAACTATGTGTTTATTACAAGATCTTTATGCATGGACTGAATTATTTAATTTTTTAAAAACATAACTGTATTTGCTAATAAGTGAGTAAAAGTAATAGTATATTCAATGTTAACAGTAAGAGCCATTTTAATTTCTTTTACTTCTAGGCGAAACCCCCTGATCCCAGGTCTTGTTTTCATATTGTTTCTCTCTAGGGTGTGTTATAGGATACTTAATTGTTATGTTGATCGTCATTGCAGCCTACCTCTTTTGAAAGCTTTGAAGGAAGTAACCTATGAACATAGATCTTTTTTTGTTGTTGTTGTTATTTTGGCAGCAGCAAATATGATACGTGAATTTACAACAAATACAGAGGATCAAAATATACTATTAGACACTTTTATATTAAAAGATGGAATTGCTCTCAAGACTTTCCCCATCTGGCCTCTCAGAGGAGGATTTTAGCATAGAGATATTTGGGTGTTTCTACCCTGAAAATATCAGCCTGATTCGGGTGAGAGCAGCTTCCTAATAAGGAAGGCATTGCATAAGTAATAGCTACCTTGGAATACTATGATTCTAAGCTCTCTAGTCATTTGAAAAAGAAAGAAATGTGACTCAGTAGAAACAGCATTGGATGGAAGCTGCCACTGATTTCTTTTATGACCCTGATTCGGCAACTTAATTTTTTTGTGCTTTTCTTTCTTTGTCTGTGAAAAAGGTAACTGGGGCCAAACATGGTGGCTCACACCTGTAATCCTGGTACTTTGGGAGGCCAAGGCAGGAGGGTTGTTTAAGCCTAAGAGTTAAAGATCAGTCTGGACAACATCAGGAGACTGTTTCTAAAAATAATTATAAAAATTAGACAGGGATGGTGGCACATACCTTGTGGTCCCAGTTACTTGGGAGGCTGAGGCGGGAGGATCACCTGAGCTTGGGAGATCGAGGCTGCAGTGAGCCATGATCACATCACTGCACTCCAGCCTGGGTGATAGAGTAAGACCCTGTCTCAAAACAAAACAAAACAAAACAAAAAAACAAAACAAAACAAAAAAAGTAACTGGGAGAAATCTCAAAAAAACCTTTGTTTTTCCTAGTTCCATAATTATATGTTCAGTTTATTTTCCAATCTGCAAATTATCTCTTGGTTTTAGAGAATTATCTTTTGCATGCCACAGAGTAGCAAATGATTACTCTTAATTTTTATTTTCATTATTTAGTAACCTAAAATCATTAATGTTATGAAAAACATGCACAATATTCTTTAGTTTATTAGATTTAAAAAATTGTGCCATAAATATTTTATGTAAAGAAAAATTCCAGAGGTCATTTAACATTTTGGTTTTAACCACATATATGTAGATGAAACTAGGTATAGAACATTCCTAGTTACAACAATAGCATATTTAAAAAAATTTGAGTTCCTGGGGGAATAATGAATGTTTTGTATGACTAGAGCTTAGGGAAGTTTTAGAAATCTTGTAAGAAATATGACTAGAATGTAGCCACAGGCCAGATTATGAAAGACAAAAAGACGTTTCCAGGGTGCCCATGTCACTTTCTCTGCTGTCAGTGGAAGAACATAGGGGAGGGAAGCAGTTAGTCAAAGGGGTAAAACTGCAAGTGAAGTAGAATAGATGAAGAAGGCAAAAGGAGGAAGTGAAATCAAACTACTTCCTTTTTCCTTCGTCTTAAGCTCCACTTGTATACAGAAACTGAAAAAAGGGACCTGAATTTCTTCCCTGATCAGAAGATCATCTTTGTATAATTTATTTAAAAATGCAGAAACTGATAACTTTTATTTTTCAGGATTTTTAAAGTGGAAACGTTTATTTTACTGTTATTCTTGAATATGCTTGACTATGGCCAGGGTTTTAGAGTCTTCCATGATTTCTGTACATGAACAATCTGAACTCATTGTCCACCTTCCTTTGATGAGTACCTTCTCCTTTTAATCTGAGCAGTCCCCTTAAATTTCAGGAATATTATTATTTTCGGAGTACAACCTGTGTGCCATAATTTGCCATTTAATAACATTCCCTTGAATAGCTGAATGACATTTTGTATTTGTTAAAGGACTTACTAAACACTTCCTGGTTGCCTGAAATCACACCAAAATAAATTTATATTGTGCTTTTAAATTCCACTGGCAAGAAAGGAGGCTAAAAATACTATATTTTCTAGAAAATATAAAGTGATGGGTCTTGTCTTAAGTATTAATCATATTAGTATCAAATTGCTAAGTACATCTTTAGAAAAAAATTGTTTAGTGAGATAACTGATGTTTACCATGGTATAAATTTCCATTAGCACTCAACCCACCAGGTAATACATTTTCTCTTACAGCCTTAACTGAAAATGTCTAATTGCAGGCAAATAATATTCTCAACATGGTAAGCTTCAGAAGAAATCCAAAAAAAAAAAAAAAAACCAGCAGAAATGCAACTAAACTTTGGCTTTTCCAAGGAAGCTTTGGAAATAATTATTCAAGTATGTCAGCCTTAAATGTTTCTAATGGAAGTGTGGGTGGGAAAGAGGGGAAAAGATGCAAGAGAGTAAATGCTGGGTTATTTTTCAGAAAAAAGATAATTATGAGGAGAACATTGACTTGAGCTTATAGCAAAACAATTTTGGGATTTCAGTCTATTCTTTAGATGTCCTTTACAAATATCTTACCCTCTTTGATCTTCATTTTTCTCCTCTGTAAATGTGAATAATGGTAACTGTGGAAGACAAAATAATACTGTCCACCAAAAGATGCCAATATTCTAATCACTGGAACCAGTGAATGTTACTTTACACAATAAAGGGGCTTCTGTGGATGTGATTAAGAATATGCATCTTGAGTTGGAAAGATTATGCTGGATTAAGTGAGCCCAATCTGAGTATATGAGCCTTTAAAGGTGGAGAATTTTTCCTAGCTGGAATCAGAAATACACTATGACAAACGAAGCAGGAGAGATTTGAAGCATGAGAGAGATTCATCCTAATGTTCTGGCTTTGATGGGGGGATGAAGCCATGAGCCAAAGAATGTTGCAGCCACTAGATGCTGAAAGAGCTCTCAGCTGACAGCCAGCAGGAAAATGAGGACCTTTGTCCTACAACTGCAAGGAACTGAATTCTACCAATGACCTGAATGAGCTGGGGAACAGATTCTCCCCTAGAGCCTCTGGATAGAAAAAATATCCCTGTTGACACTATAGCTTTAGCCTGGTGAAACTCTTGGATTTCTGATTTAGAGAAATAACAATTAAATAAATTTGTTATTTAATCCACTGTTTGTGGTCATTTGTTTAGTAACAGCAGAAAACTAATAGAACAACTGTATCTCACAGAGTTGTGTGATATGTGTGATAATGTGTATAAAAACGTGCAGTCCATTGTAAATACTATATACAGGCTAATTGTTATCATTGATGCTCTCAGTATCATCATGCTCTATTCTGCTTGTAAACTGCCAACCTTTAAAATGCCACTCTTAGAAAATAATAACTACTATTTACTGAGCATCTACTATATGCAAGATATTCAACATTTGCCATATCATTTCATCTGTATGAAATGAGATAGAAAGCATTATGTAATTTTACATATATGGTATATGACAAAAAATGTGACCTTGTTGGATTTTATAAGATTTATATTTCTATCTGTCTTAAGGACAACAGGGTGAGAAAAGTTTAGAAATGTAGTTCCAGTCAATGACAAAGTGCTAGGAGAAAGTTAGAAGTTTGTGTTCTTTCCTCTTTTTTGATTACTGCAGATGAAAATTAAAATAGAAATTATCAGAGAAAGAAATGCAGCATCTGAAGTGGTTAAATGCTAGCTATTATCCAGTGGTGTTCATGAAAATATGCACAGTTTACCTTTAGATATTGGCTTTAGAAGATCCCTCCTGCTGAACTGTGGACTGTGATCAGACACAGGCCCCAGTGAGCTGTCTACTGTGTGAGCATTTTGTTTGATGAGAGAAATTGAAGAAGAATGCTCAGTTTGAAAACGAGTCTTAAGGTACAATGCTTTGAGTCCTGGCGTCTCAAACATGTCTCCATGGACAAAAATATTCTTTGAAAATTAATTGAAGACGCTCAGCTCCATGCTTGGATATATGCTTCCAAAACAGCTCCAGACTTCAGCGATGTTCTTTCATGTAGTGAGAATAAAACTGTTTTTGACAGGGAGAGGATGCTAGAAATGGCAGGTCACAGGAAGGTAAGCAAATAAGGAAGGTAAACAAATATTCTGGATTACTTAATGATTTTGATGCTATTTCGCACATTTAAAGGATGATGTCAGTGGAACATATGCTTTAAGATTTCTTGTAACAATTTTGAGTATCTGCATCCTTGTTCATCAACTCTCTTTCTGATACAATATGTTTGTCTGAGTTTGTGGATAGAGGCTGTGACTTTGGAAGAAAATTTCTTGACTGGACAAAGTTAAAGAAAACACATGCAAACACTCATGACCTTAGTTCCAGGGCTGGCCCTAGCCAAAGCTGTTAAGTAGGCAGATTTTCATTTTTCCAGGACTCTTTACTTCTCTATTCTCTGCCCTTTCCTCCATTTCAAAATCTTCCATTGCCAGACACCAAAGTCTTCGTGTCATCCTTCATGATGTTTACTGATCTAATTTACCCTGGTCTGTTATAGACATAGCTGAGGATGTTTGCATTTTAATGGAGCATTTAGTAGGTGTAGTTATTTCAAAGGAAGAGATCTCTAATGGTAGCATTACCACATTTCCAGGTAAAGGTGTCTTCCTGGAGCCTCTCAAAAAGACCTAAACTAGCAACCAGTTGCTATTTCATTTCACTATCCTTTTACCCTCAGCCCAGTTGGTGGGTGCAGCTAAGTTCCCTGGGCACTAGTTGTTAGTTGTTCAACAGGAAGCACCCATATTTAGGTTTTCTAGTTATAATCAACATCTCACCGGGGCTGTGAGTGAAAGAAACAGATTTAACTCATATGTGTTAAACATTTAAATCCGTGTTTACAATTAGTCCCACAAAACTTACACTATTATAAGAAATATGGCAAAAATGCTATCTCAAGGCCCTTGAGCCACTGTTTTCTGTAGAGAAGTGTGGATTATACCTACCCATCAATATGACACTGATTATCAGACTGATACTAATGGTTCATGTTTAGTCCACGTTTGTTGAACAGACCAAGGATTTGGACCCTGGGACAAGACACATAGGAGGATCAGGAAAATGGTGCTAATTTCTTTTGTAAGAACTATTAGTGATTGATGGATGCCTATGAGACATGATTTTTCAAGTCTGTGCTGGAAAAAAGAGTGTTTTACATGAGGACAGAAGAATTTCGAATGTTGTCTCTTCCCCTGTCTGTTCCAGATCATCACTATCTCATAGATTTGAGTTATTTTTGTATCTTAAATGTCCTTATGCTGCTTTGAAAGATCCTAACTAACTCTACACCTCAGAGAAGACTGGAAAAGAGATACTGATTTGTCAGGGGCATTCTTTCTTCTCAGGTTGGGTAAATCCATGATTGCCTGCTTTTCCTGGGGGAAAGAATTAAATTCTCATCACTATTGATAAGGTACAAATTTAGCATTCTGTTTTGGATCCACTAGTATTTAATTGACTGTGTCACTCCAATGTCAATGCTAGAGAAAGCCTTATAGGTATTTGGATTCTTTAGCCAGGACGCATTTAAAATATCACTCAGACAATTTAGCAATTCATGCTAAGTGTGACCACAACGACAGCTGCATTGCATGGTATAAGTCTTACAGTCATTGTAGACCCTTCACATATCATTCATCACTTAAATATTAACGATTTTACCTCTCACATATTTCTTATATACAGCCCTTTCTAGATAGTCCTGTTGTTAGTTGCTCCAGTTCAAGCACTTATCATTCTAATTTTTACTTTTTTTGATGTAATTTCAGACATGAAGAAAAGTTACAAAAATAGTAAAATAACTCCAAGATGCCCTTCATCTAAATACCCCAAATATTAACATTGCATCATATATGTTTTTCTTTTTTATGTATATTTTCCTGAATTATTTGAGAGGCAGTCATAATGTCTTTGTACCCCCAAATACCTCATTATTTTTTAAAACGGCTTTTTAATTCCGTAACAATAGCACAATAATCAAAATCCATTGTGAACTTAACATTGACATAATACTATCATCTAATTTATAGATGTTATTGAGGTGCTCAGTTTGTCATGTAATGTCCTTGAGGCAGAAGAAAATCCCATGCCATGCCTCGCATTCTCTGGTCGTATCTCTTTAGCCTACTTTCACCAGTCTTTCTTTGTCTTTCATGATATTGACATTTTTGAAGTGGACAGGCCAATTGTTTTGTAGACTGTCCTTCAATTTGGGTTTGTCCAATGATTATTCTTCATTAGAGTCAGGTATGTATTATTGGCAAGACTACTGGGGATGTGATGTTGTGTCCTTCTTAGTGCTTCATATGGGGAGGCACATGATGGCCATTTGCCCTATTACTGAGATGTCAACCTTGATCAGCTAGTCAAGGTCGTGTCTGCTAGTTTTGTTTTGGTTTGTTTTTGAGATGGAGTCTTGCTGTCACCCAGGCTAGAGTGCAGTGGCGTGATCTCAGCTCACTGCAGCCTCCACCTCCCAGGTTCAAGCAATTCTCCTGCCTCAGCCTCCCAAGTAGCTGGGACTACAGGATCGTGTCACCACACCTGGCTAATTTTTGTAGTTTTAGTGGTAGAGATGGGGTTTCACCATGTTGTCCAGGCTGGTCTCCAATTCCCGAGCTCAAGTGATCTGCCTGCCTTGGCCTCCCAGTGTGCTGGGATTATAGACATGAGCCACCACGCCAGGCCAGTGTCTGCTAGTTTCTATATTGTAAAATTACTACTTTCTCTTTTGTAATTAATAAGTGTCTAGAGAGGAGACCCTCCTCATTTTTCACAAAATTATGTGATCCCTCTGTGCTGTATATTGATGGTTAGTCCCACTACATTTCCTTCCTACCCTTCTCCATTCTGCTTTGGGCTTACTAGGTTCACTTGGGAGGACCATGTCAGTCTGGTCCTCTGGTGTCTGGTTGGGTTAGTCAAGGGGGAGTCAGTCCTGCAGGAGATCTGAGAAGGGTGAAGGATGAGGTCCAGGGCTATTTCTCCTTAGTTTCCTCCCCATAGTTTCCCTCCTCAAGGACATGCTGTGTTCCTTAATGGAAGGTCAGACAGACCATCTCTCAGGCTGAAGCTCTGGGTTTTGTAACTGCCTTCCCCCCCTTGTTTGCTTCAAGATTAAGGATGGAAAAAGCATCCCTTGTAGTTTCCCTACGCTCTTTACATTCTTCCCAAACCTTTGTAAACTCTCTTCACGTTTCCCAATTTGAATGTTGTATTGGGCTGTTCTTGTGTTGCTATGAGACTGGGTAATTTATAAGACAAGAGGTTTAGTTGGCTTATGGTTCTGCAGGCTGTACAGGAAGCATAGCATTCATCTGCTTCTGGAAAAGTCTCAGGGGACTTACAATCACGGTAGAAGCCCAAAGGGGAGCAGCCACATCACATGGCGAAAGCAGGAGCAAGAAAGAGAGAGAGGGAGAGAGAGAGAGAGAGAGCATGAGGTGCCACACACTTTTAAACAGCCAGATCTTTTGAGAACTCACTCTCATGAAGACAGCATCAAGCTATGAGTGATCTGCTCCCATGATCCAAACACCTTCTACCAGGCCCCATCTCCATCATTAGGGATTAAGATTCAACATGAAATTTGGGCAGGGACAAATATTCAGACTTCCCACTAAGAGCCTTACAACACAGTCTTCTACTGCACTGTTTGCAATTTCTTTCCTATTTTCTCTCAGTTGCAGATACTGCTCATTGGACTTCAATACAGTCTCAACCCTGACTTGTTCTTCTGTCAGACCTGACCCAGGCAGAAAGTACACTGGATGCCAAAGGCATCAGGGAACCAGATCTAAGATGAGCTGTTCTGCTCTGCAGCCAGTCCTCCAGCATGCCTGGGGATTTTCCTTTACTCCCACATCACTGGCATAGCTTGTGCCAGCCGGCTTCTGCCTTGGTTTTCTGCTTAGCATTCTCATCTCCATTTGGGATGGAGTCTTTCTCTGACCCAGTATTTTTTTTTTTTTTCAGTAGGGCTGTAACGCTGTAAAATATTGCTTCACTCTGCTGGTACCCTTCTCCAGAATGCTGGACCCTCACCCTCAGATCCCCATTTATTTTCTGAAATCATGTTTGGGATAGAATGGTTTTCCTAGGTGGGCCATCTTTCTTCAGTTTGCCCTTCCACACCCCTCTCCACCCAGTTCTTTGTTTTCCCTTCCCCTCTCCATACTGACCCATGCAAACTTATCAACCCTTGCCTTCTGACTTCTAGCTGGGTTTGGCTAATGGGGAATGCTGGCAGGAGATTCAAGGGAGTGACTCAGTGAGATAGGAATATTTATACCGCTAGCTTTCTCCTTGTGGGGTTACCTTGAGCTGCTCACTTCTTTCCACTGAAGGTCAGAGCTCCACACCAGGTGGTCCTCCGCTTCCACATTCTTGGAACTGTTCCCACTCTTCACCCTTTCTGGCCTAGGGTAGATTACAGCCTAGCTGAGCACTGGGGTATTGCATTTTTTGTTGTGGTCTAGCGTTACATTGTTAAAAATATCCTTTTATCAAACCTTCTTTAATTATCCTAACCTGACTGTGATGAATGCTTCCTTCTGTGACCTTGACTGAAACAGCTTCTATGGACAGCCCTTTCTGCCTTGGTGGATCATCTAGTATCTGAAACATTTGCCAGACTCAGTGGATCTGAGACTGATGACAGCTGCAACCAAGCGTGAGGATCATTGTGCTCTTCTGGAGTGGTCATTTGATTGTAGACTACTTCTTTGGGCACCAGCCCTATACCTGGGTCAGTTTTTCCCGGCTTTGTCCCTGCCCGGTCCTAGACTCATTCCCCTCATTACTTACCCTGTTAAAGTATCAGCATGCCTTGTAGCAGAAGCAACAGTTATTCAAATGAAAACATGAGTCTCCCTATCTATAAGCTATATGAGACAGACTTTTGGTTTAGACCTGTCCCTTGTGATATCAGGACAGACCCCAGTCTTCTAATCCTATGCTACTGTGGATGTAAGGATGTGTCTAAAATATTCATACATAAACCACCAAAGACATGCTTTTTAATATGAAAGTACAATTTAGTTTGCTAATTTAAATTGCAGTTGGTTTAGATATTGAAACATTAGTATAATAAGCTTCATTCTGCTAGCATTTACTGTCAAGAATATCCTGTACCTACTTGATTACCCTGTAAATCTCTCCATCTATGGAGATATTTGAAAGTGTTTTAAAAATTGAGCTAATAGATTGCTAGTCACGTTTTAATATTTTCAGCTTCTCATTGTTTTTAGAATAATAAAATTTTCACATAAATCAGAAATGTTTCTTTGTGAATATCTTAAGTTGTGTCAGATTCAAAGGATAATTCATAGTGAATTGCTCTAAATTGCAATATGGTACTTTGAAGGCTTTTTTTTAATTAAGCTTGCGTTATGGGATCATTACATTTGGAGTTTTCTAGTATGTTATTTTTGTAGCATATTAACTCTACTTGTTGGTAATGTTTGAACTCTAAGTGTTGGTGGGATATTACCTACCATGATGTTTTAGAGTGACTATTTCTCCTTAGTTTTGAGTTGGTATATGCATCATTGGACAGGCTTTGCTATTTGGCTTCTGTTAAATGACTGATTGTCTTGGCCATTTCCTAATGAGCTTGTGTTTATTTCTGTTGAGGTTGGCATTAATAAATCTTCTCAGAAAATATGCCAGGGACTGACCTGGAATAGACTCTCAGTGAATTTTTAGCTTTGAGGATATTTCTTCTATGTCAGGATTGAGGCCAACTAGCATCACCGTGTACTAGGACAGTATTGTCAATGACCACCTTTTTCCTATTCTGTGAACTAAAGGGACCATCGAAACTACTTAGTCAAAGATATTAAATAAATTTATTAGTTAGAAGATAAGCAATATCTAGGATCTTATTTAGAATATTCTAAGGCCCAATTCACTTATAGTAAAGACAGATAGAGGAGGAATTTTCAGTAGAGATCATAAACAATTGTGTGAATTCCTGCTTATAGCCAGTGTTTTAATATTGAGGGCTAGCTGTTTATTTGCTTATTTGTTGTTCTTTTGTCATCATCTATTTGACCCTTATTTGCCATATATGCAGTTATTAAAGATTAAGAGAAGAGAAAACATTTAGAAGAGCTGAAAATAAGTTGATAAAGTTAAGTTTTAATTTTGTCCCAGTTAATTTGAGCTGTCTGTATCCTTTTGCCGTTTGAAGTACCTAGAATATTAATGCTTGGAGAGACCCTAGAAATGATTGATTCAGCTCTGATTTATTGATTAGGAAAGTGCTTGAACAGTTTACAAATTTACTAGGGCTTAATTTGCTAATAATTTTATCCTGTTTTGTAAAAATAGCTGTGATAAAATAATGTAATAATTCTTCTTACAGATACGTTTTTAAAAATTGCTGGGAGAGGCCGTATAACATTTTTTTAGCTGTTGTTTTACGTGAGCAAACTCATAATAATAAAATAGAGGATAACTGCACAGATATCAGGAGCCTGAAAGAGGTCTAACTAATTAAATACTAGGATTTCCTGCTGCTGCTCCCTGAATTTTATTAAAATTTCTGCTTCTCTACTGCTAGATTTCTTGTTGACTTGGTCTCGTTTATGTCTAGGCCTTGACCTGGGAATCTATGCTATTTAACTTTGTTGTGTTATACAATATAGAAGGCAAGTGGAAAAATGCAAAGGAGCCTCATGGTAAATGAGATTTGGACTTCCCCAGACATCTTTATCTAGCCGTGCAAACCAACCTGTTAATGGAAACACCCTAAGTCCTATGCCCGTATCTTAGCTTCCAGATATAATGTGGCTGTAAAGTAGCAGGGACAGCGAAAAGTAATCAGGTCATTTGTAGAAACTTTTCTTCTCACTTTGTTGCCTGAAAATTGAAAGCTGACAGTTTAACCACTGACAATGAGAATGCTGTCAAGATGCTAATGTTCAGGCAGTTTCCTTTCTAATAGTCATGCTTTATTAGAGCAGTACCCCTTTATTCCCCAAAGATGGGGAAAACATATAGTGATGCTATGGACTTCTGAGAAATACCTTCTGCTCAGATTGGATACCTAGGTGACAAAGTAAGAATGTATTAATTCATGGACTAGGTACATAGTTGGCCCTTTTGATAACTGAGTCAAGAGACTACCTTGATACTCTACCTTGTCTCCCTTAAAGTAGGTTTATAGTTTACCTTAAGGCTAAAGTCAATTTAAATAAAGATAATGAGAACCCTGGCTGAAAATCTCTCCCAACTCCTAATATTGAGTTAACCTGCCTAAAGTAGCTGAGCACCAGATGTTTTCACCCTGCCTCATTTTTCTTATCAGTCGGCCTCCCAGGCTGTTACCTTATGACAGTTGAGACACTTCAATATTGAAGTCAGAGGAAAACTGGTCCAGGACTGAAGCTAAATACTATTAGCATGCTGCTGATACCATCCTGAGGTACCAACTCACTGACCCTAGCTTTAGAAAACATTAAATGGTTTTCAGGCCTAAGGACAGGACACATGGTTTGGGTCTTTGAAGTTGATACTTTTATGTCAAATTTAGCTTTGGTGTATAAGTGAACTGACATAACTAAGCTGAAAATGTGACTGTAAAGCAGGAAAATATCAATGACTATTTAAGTCAAATTACACTGTGAAAGCTTTGCATTTACAAAATGCTTTCACATGCATTGTCTCCACTGATTCTCCCAGTAATCCAGCAGGGCAGGCCAGGAGATAGTTTCATTCTGTTTTACAGATGACAAATCGGAGAGCTATAAAGGCTGAGAGATTTCCCCATGGATACTGTGGAGTTGATATCTGATCTTCTGGCTCCTAGTCCAGCACTCTTTCCACTGTGCTACACTGTCTGAGAGAGAGAGAGACCTTCAATCAGCCAGCCAGCCAGCCTATCAGCTAAGTGGACTGTGCACACAGGGGATCCAGAGCTATGTACTAGTCATTGTACACCAGGCACATATTGTTTTTCTCTTTGTAAATCCAAAATGACTAGGTAAAGAATTTCATCTGTTTGGTAATCATGTTGGTTTAAAGGTACACAATGCAACAAATTTACAAATTAGTTATCCTGAAAACTTTAGATGAAAATTATATTCCACATTGTGCCTGTTTAGTATAATTTAAAAATATATTTGTTGTAATTTTTCTATGGGTTATTCTTTCCATTTCTTTTAGATGAATGAAACAACTCAATTACTTTGAACTGCTTTAAAGACTGTGAGTATATACACACACACTAAATGTCCTATGGCCTGTGTTTCCACATTAAAAAAAAAATCCATTTAGTGATGAGAAAGTCAGTGCATTTCGGTATCCATAATGCAAAGAAGGAAAACATGAATAGACCTAGAATGATTAAAGTCAATACATTATTTTCTAATCCTATATTATTAAAAGAAGGAAGAATGAAAAGAATAAAGAGAGAAGGAAAGGAAGGAAGGGAGGAAGAAAAAAATGGAAACTGGAAAAATAGAAGCCTGAAATAAAGAGTTGTGTCAACTATTTATTTTGTAATTTCATGTGCCTGCTAATGTAAAGATACTAACTTTGCTATTGTAGAGATCTAAGGCATAGATTGGCTCTGTTTTCCTGTATTCTTGTTCATTTTTCCTCTCTGAAAGCTTCCCCTTTTTTCTTCCACAAATGTGGTTTCATATCTGGTGTAGCATATGTATTACCTATGCTCCACTTAGCCTACCAGACATTCCACAGTATTTAAAATAGTTTAAACTTTTAGTTTTTATTTTGTCCTATTGCTTTCTCTAATAACAGCCCTGACTTCAAAGATCACAGGGATGAGTTTTAGAGTTGAAAAAATAAACTTAGGCATCCCCTAACTAAGGTGGCTCCTAGTACTAAATACATAAATTTTATGCTCAAGACATAGATATTAAAGAATAAATACCCTAAGGATGGCAAGTATTATGGTGACTGGCCCTTCTGCCCACTTTTTTTTAGTGGTTATGGCTCTTTGGGGGTTCTTAGGAAACAAAGAAACACAGAGACTATTCAGCAGGAAAAATCTTAGGAAATTTTACTTACCATACGGTGCTTATTATATAGTAGAGTCAGACATTAACCTGGATTAAACCTGAATCTAAGGCAAAGTTTCATAAAGATTTTGAATTTATGCTTCCAGTACAGAAGCAAAAGATATATGATTGGCACCTCCAGCAAGAACTCTGCATGTTGAGACATGGTGGTATTAATACAACAGTTCAGGGGTATTATCAGTCAAGCAGATTTTTGTAGGATTCCACAAGGACTTAACTGTCAGGTAAAACATTGATCGATCATGAAAGGGAAAGTTTGGCAGTTTCTCATGGACTGTATGCTGTTATGTATGTAAAAGCACAATGACTGAACACTGAGGGAATGAAAAATTATGGTTGTAGTGCTCTGGAATTTAAATGAAAGACAGCACTGATCAGAGGGGAGGAGGTAGAGGTGAACATTAGGCCTGAATTCCGAATTTCATGGTAGGATATGGGCTGGGGAAACTCATTTGGATTCTAGGCTCTGCTGCAAACCATTCAAGAAAAGTGTGTCTTTTGGCCATCATTACAGAAATAGCACACATCAGAAATTCCAATCAATTGGGTGGGGCACACTGGCAGATACTATGGTGGTCAAAACTCTTCTTTCATTTATTTGCTTGTTTGTTTATTTAATTTTTATAGCAGCAGATCTTGGGCGTCTTGGGTTACTTAAAAGGACATGGAAACTGTCAGAACGAAATTTTTTCAACCATATGACATTCATCATGTCGTGGAAGTCAGGTAAAGGCCTAGTTCAAGCTAACATAAAATTTTTACAAAGAATTTTAAAGTTCTAATATTGAAACATTTTTCTGAATATATAATTCCATCTCTCTCCTGGTTATCTGGGCAGCCCATTTAACAAAGAGAGCAGTGTTTCTTGTCCAGGGACTTTGAACACTTCTTTGTTACTTACAGACTTTCAACATTATGAAATCTTATCAGAAGCTTACATATCACTTCCATCAAAGACAGCTGGAGATAGCAGAAATGTTCAAAAGTGACTAATTAGGGCAACAGAAACAACCAAAGGAACACAAAAATCAGTATCTGGCCATTCTTTGCCCTCTGCTTTAGGGTGAGAGCAAAATTCTGGTAGAAAAGTGGAGAAAAGTTGGTTTGCTATTTTTTTGTGACTGTTAGAAATTCAATCTTTGGGGCAGACACGGTGGCTCATGCCTGTAATCCCAGGACTTTGAGAGGCTCAGGGGGGTGGACCACTTGAGCTTAGGAGTTTAAGACTAGCCTGGACAACATGGTGAAACCCTGTCTCTACAAAAAAATACAAAAATTAGCAGGGCATAGTGATGCATGCTTGTAGTCCCATCTACTTGGGAGGTCAAAGAGGGAGAATTACTTGAACCCAGGGGGAGGAGGTTGCAGTGAACCAAGATCATGCTGCTGCACTCCAGCCTGGGCAACAGGGTGAGATCCTGTCTTAAACAAAAATAATAATTCAATCTCTGTAAACGTAGATCTATGCAACCTTAATTTAGCAATATCATTCAACATCAAGAATGTCCAGAATCAATCTGTAGTGATAGATCCCAAGTGACTGCTCTGGGTTTAATCTCAAAATACTTAGGTTTGATGCAACATTCATTTGAAGGCACAAGGAGCAATAGGCATGTAATTATACAGAAATGTATGCTTTTGGGATTGCTATTTTAACTAACACTGCAAAGACTGCAGCACATTTGTGGTACCAGGGAGAAAGAATGTCTGATGGATGTTGAAAGTTCTAAGGAACCCTGCTTGTATTTCACTGTGTTCTGTGTAACCTCCCCGGCTTCTGTCAAACAAGTAAACAGATCAGTGTTTTCCATCTTTTTTTTTTTTAAACTTAAACACATGTCAATGAAGTATGTAATCTATCTAGGTCCCTTAGAAATTAAAAAAATATTATTTGTGTGATATATGATAAAGAAGTGATTTTAAAGGCAAGGAAACTTTTCAGATCAGTATGTCTTTAAAGATTATGGTATAAATTTACAATCCTCTTCTTCATATTGTTTTTATATGCGTTGTGCAGTAGTCACTGTATATTTAAATGTAGCTTTAGGCTTTAGAAAATGTTTAATTTTCCTGAATTTTATTGTAAGAGAAAAGGTTATAGAGATAGCCCTCAGAGGTGAAATATAAGCAGAGAAAAATCATGATTTACTGATAAATCAGTTAAAAATAATAGTACATCATGTTTCATTTGGGATTAAATAGATATTACAGTATACACTAAAATGCAACTTCATTTCATGCATCAAACCTTGACAAAAAACTGCTTTTGTACCTATACTTAGAATTCTTACATTTTGCTTTATAAAAAGCTAGCTTATTTTTGTAATTTTTGTCTTTTGTTTCTAAATGGTAGGGTAAGAGAGAAGTTTTCAAGCTGCTATTTTCAAGCATTTATCCACAAATAACATATTGAGGGTTTAGAAAGTCTTTATTCATAACAAATTATGAGTCAAATTGAATAAAATGTTATCGTATTTTCTTTTTCAACAATGGTTTTTAAAACGCTAGAAGTACATTGATGTGCCAACTAAAAGTTTTGATCAGATGCATGCAATTTATAAATTCAGTGTTGATTATCTTGAAGAAAATTTTCAGAATTATCATTTTGATGCTTCTTATCAAAATTATACATTGCAAACTGCTATGATTTGAATGCTCCCTTCAAAACTCATGATGAAATTTAGTTGCCAGTGTAACAGTATTAGGTGACGAGGCCTTTTAAAGGTAGTTAGGTTGTGAGGACAGAGTCCTGCATTAATCCATTAATGGATTAAAGCCGTTGTTGAGGGAGTGGACTATGGATAAAACGGTGAAGTTTGGCCCTCATTTCTCTTTCTGTCTTGTGCGTTCGCTTGCCCTTTTGCCACAGGATAACACAACAAAACAAGATGCCAGAGCCATGCTGTTGGACTTTCTGGCCTCCGGAACTGTGAGAAATACATTTCTTTTCTTCATAAATTACTCAGTCTTTAGTGTTCTGTTACAGTGGCAGAAAATGGGCTAAGACAGAAATAATAGAATTCTATTCGTAAAAAAGAGGTGAAAAGAGAATTGACTAGACGATTCTGGGGTGACTGACAACATCAAAGAAATCTCAAGGACCAGGTTTGAAAAGGAGTAAAAACCTGGGAACTCTTAAGATCTTGTGGGCAGTGGCTAATTAATAGTTCTATCAGAGTGAATCACAGAGATGAATCAGCATCTGTGATTTTTCTTCCTATCCTTGGCCAATTCACTTTCCTTTGCAAGAAAAGCGATTGGCCAAGGGCAACTGTAACCCAGAATAGGCCAATCCAATCCCCTTCCCTTCCTCAGCAGGAAAGGGGATTGGATTGGCCTATTCTGGGTTACATGCTCACTGCTTGGCTATGGGAGAGAGGAGTGCCTTGGTTGACAATCTCACTTTTATTGTACACATTATGGACGAGATATTGGTATTTTCCTAAAAGAAAATTATAGCGCTATCATCAGAAGGTGCTGTGTGAACATGAATAACACATGCTAACATGTATGCCTTTCTGTCTCCAATCAGTCATTCATTACAAGTGTTAAGTTATATAATATATGACTAAGAATAAAAATTAAAATAAGTAATTGAAGAATACATATAAGACTTGATTAGTAGTATTAACCTGGGTACTAAATTGACTGAAGAATATCTATCTCATTGCCATTGGGTGCCATAAATGTTCCATTGATAAACTTCTTGGAGACTATAAGAAGTTTCTTATTTAAGGAAAAACTATTTTAAAGAAAACTATTATTTTACTTATTAGTTTAACATGCCCCCTCCCACTGCTGTAGTATACCCTTTTTAGGCTTCTTGGCATTCATTGCACTTTCCCATGGCAGCATTACCCCAGTTTTCCCTTTGTTTCAGGGGAAAACAGCTTCATCTCCAGCACCATGATTGGGCCCTGATGAACTGAAGCCAAGATCATTCACCTGACCTCAAGGATTAGGTCCTACTGGACCAACCTGGGCCAAAGACAAACCAGTCTATTTTCTGGGGACTTCTGGGGAACATGAATTCTTGTTTTTTCCTCAGAATTGATGTGAAAAGACACACATTTTTTTCCTCTAGGTGGTATGCATGCAATGGTTTGAATGTGTTCCTTATAAAGCATGTGCTGGAAGCTTAATCCCAGTGCAACAGTGTTGAGAGGCAGAGCCTAATGGGAGATATCTAGGTCATGAGGGCTCTATCCTCATGAATGGATTGAGGCCAATGATAAAAGGCTCAAGACTGTGAGTTTTACCTCTTGTTGTCTGTTGCACTCCCTGTCTCTCACCTTCTGCCACAAGATGATGCAGCAGTAAGGCCCTCATCAGATGCTGGCCCTTTTATCATGAACTTCCCGGCCTCCAGAACCATGAAAAATAAATTTGTTTGTTATACATTGTTCAGTCTCAGGTATTCTGTTATAGCAACACTAAACGGACGAAGACAGTAGGTTACAGATATGAGCTGAATACTGCTGCAGCGTTTTGTTAAAATGAGAGGTGTCAAGTCTAAAGTCAAAGTTGAAACAAGAAGGAGAGTAAATACAATAGAAGTACAGAGAAATGGAGTTGGGGCCCATAGAATCAAACTGCACCTGAAGCTGTCATTACTTGTAGGCCTTAAATGAGCCCCAAATATAGTTTATTTATATTTATTTATTTATTTATTTATTTATTTATTTATTGAGACAGATTCTCACTCTGTTGGCCAGGCTAGAGTACGGTGGCATGATCTTGGTTCACTGCAACCTCTGCCTCCCAGGCTCAAGCAATTCTCCTGCCTCAGCCTCCCAAGTAGCTGGGATTACAGGCGTGTGCCACCATGCCTGGCTAATTTTTGTATTTTAATAGAGACGGAGTTTCACCATGTTGGCCAGGCTGGTCTCGAACTCCTGACCTCAGGTAATCTTTCCTCCTTGGCCTCCCAAAGCGCTGGGATTACAGGCGAGTGCCACCGTGCCTGGCCTTGATTTTTTAAGCTAGCTTGAGTTGGGGTTATTGTTATTTGCATCTGAAACCATCATAACTGCTACATTGTCAGAAAAACTTTGTGAAACCAAGAGTCCATAAATTATTGGCTGCAAAATACTGGATTACGTGATATCAAAGGTCATCTCTCACAATATATACTTTGTGATATTAATCTGGTAATAGAAGATACAATTGAAGACAAGTTGGAGAAATGTGTGTTCAATGTTAGACATGCATTCTGCAGTGAATCTCAGCCTTATTGTCGAAGTATGTTTATTACCTAGTTAGCTACTTTTAATTCAGAAAGAGGAAATTTCCTGATTTAATTTTTCTTTTGTGTTTTGTGTAACTATATTTTTCCGGCGTCTTCAAGTTTTTTCTTTTAATACGTCATCTTTATGCATAGTTTCAAATTTTATTAATGGTCTCAATTTTTAATTTTTGTTGGGCAACAGGAAATTACAAAACATAATACATAGTTAATAAATGTATATTGAATTAAGGTTATTATTTTATAAGCAATCTATTTCTAAACCAGTAGTTTTCAAATTTGGCTGCCTATTAGAATCACCCGGGTAGTTTTAAAATAGTGGTTCTCAAAGTTTAGTGCACATATCACATCACCTGGTGGGCTTGTTAAAAAATATTTAGGCCAGTCACAATTTTCTGATTCAGTAATTCCAGAGTGGGGGAATTTTTGCATTTCTAACTAGTTCTAGGTACTACTGATGCTACTGGTCTAGATTGTTCCTAATTATTTGAAACAAAATCTTCCAGGTTGGGGTGGTTTTTAAGGCTCCCCAGATAATTATAATGGAGGGCCAGGCTGAGAACCAGCAATCTGAACAGAGAAGGATGACTGGCTTTTATTTTCTGTGTAAGCCCTTATACAGGCCCTTTTATTATTCCAATAAAAAATTCCCTTTCACATCTCAGTGAATTATTTGATCCACTCTATCTCATTAGAATAGGTCAATAAACATTTTTTTTTTTTTTCAAAGAAAGAAAATACTGCAGTTGATTACTCAGGAGAATCATAAGCCAAGTATCAACTATCTCCTGCCCCAAAAAGAACTATAGACTAACTTAAAATAATTTATGTAGTAATTTTTATCATTCAGGGTGGTCCAACCTGGAAAACAGAAATAATATACTTTAATATGGAGAATTGCTTACATAGGTCATGTAAAAGATTAGCAACTGCTGGAGGGACCAAGGAAGAAGGAGATGTTATCAGAGCCCAGGAGCCTGATATACCTGAAGAAAGCTGCAGCTGGGGTGGGCTTTTCCAGGGGTAGTTGGAGCCAAGGAGGAGGAGATGTAGCTGTTGTCAGAGAAGCTCCCCAAAGTAGAGAGGGAGAATTCTATCCTCTGTCTTCCTTTTGTGTCTTCCATCAGCACTTCTCATTGGCTAAATTCACCAGAATAGCAGCTGACATGGGAGTTTGGGTGAGTCCCTTGGGCATACAGAACAGAGTAGATGAGAAGAAAGGGGAGGAATGAATGGATCTGAGGGCAAATATGCCAAGGACCAATACATTGTTCTTATTTCTGGGACAATTCAGTTTCTTATTGACGAAATTGAGAGAATGAACATCTGTGGGTGTCACTTCACTCCTAAGAACACTTGGACTTTTTAGCTACTTCACTGGAATTTTAATTTAACTTAAAAATGTGTGTTTATGTGTGGGATATATGAGTGTGCTATATATATGTGTAGCTTCCTTTGGCCAATTGACAACCTACTTCAAACACTATACAATTAACCCTTAAACAACATGGGTTTGAACTCTGAGGATCCACTTATATGCAAATTTTCTTCTTCTTCTGCCACCTACTCAGACTGCAAGACCAACCCCTCCTCTTTCTCCTCCTCCTCAGCCTACTCAATGTGAAGACAATGAAAATGAAGACCGTCATGATGACCCGCTTCCACTTAGTGAATAATAAATATGTTTTCTCTTCCTTATGATTTTCTTAGTAATATTTTTACAGTAAGAATACAGTATGTGTACTTCTTTTACAGTAAGAATATGGTAACATTCTTTACAGTAAGAATACAGTATGTGAAACATGTAACGTACAAAAAATGTCTTAACTGGCTGTTTATGTTATCAATAAGGCTTCCAGTCAACAGTAGCTATTAATAGTTAACTTTCTGGAGACTCAAAAGTTATACATAAATTTTCTACTGTATGGAGGGGTTTGCATCCCTAACCCCCACATTTTTCAAGGGTCAACTATAGCCACCTTTTAAAGCAAAACCTAAGTCTCCAGAATAACAGTCATAATTTTATAATGTGATATACAATTATATTAAATATATAATATTAACTATTACTAATCATTGACTTCTTGTCAAATTCTACCTCTTCTGAGAGGATTAGTTTTAGGAGTTCTTTCAACAGTTCCACATTAAGAAATTAATAACCGTGCTAGCCTTAGTCCAGACCTGAATGTTTGGATGACATCTTCTGGGTCCTGTTGGTGAATTAGAAACTATAACATTATTCAGACATATCTTGAGATATTGTAAATTGGTTCTAGACGAGCACCATAAAGCATATATTGCAATCAAGTGAGTCACATGAAAGTTTTGGTTTTCCAGTGCATATAAAAATTATGTTTATACTGTACTATATTAACTGTGCAATAGAAGTATGTCTAAAAAAGTACATACCTTAGTTAAAAATATTGTATTGTTAAAACATGCTAATGATCATCTGAGCCTTCAATGAATTGTAATCTGTTTGATGATGAAGGGTCTTGCCTCAATGTTGATGGCTGCTGACTGATCAGGGTAGTGGTTACTAAACGTTGGAGTAGCTGTGGCAATTTCTTAACATAAGATAGCAATGAAGTTTGCTGCATCGATTAACTCTTCTTTTGACAAAATATTTCTCTGTATTGTAGAATTCTTTTAGATAGCATTTTACCCACAGTAGAATTTCTTTCAAAATTAGAATCAATCCTCTCCAAACCTACCACTGCTGTATTAATAAGTTTATGAAATATTTAAATTCTTTGCTGTCATTTCTACAGTGTTCACAGCATCTTCCCCAGGAGTAGATTCCATCTGAAGAAACCAGTTTCCTTGCTTATCTGTAAGAAGCAACTCCTCATTCATTCAAATTTTTGTCATGAAATTGCGGAAACTCAATACCACCTTAGGCTCCACGTCTAATTCTAGTCCTCTCCCTATTTTCACTACATCGCAGCAACTTCTGCCACTGAAGTCTTAAACCCCTCAAAGACATTCATGAGGGTTAAAATCAACTTCTTCCAAGCTCCTGTTAATGTTGATATTTTTTACCTCCTCCTGTGAATCACAAATGTTCTCAATGGTATCTAGAAAGGCAAATCCTTTTTAAAAGGTTTTCAATTTACTTCGCTCAGATCCATCAGAAGAATCACTTTCTATGAAATTACTTCTTGATCCATGGGCTGCAGAATGGATGTTCTGTTAACAGTGAAGGAAACAATATTAATCTCCTTGTACATCTCCATGAGAGCTCTCATGTAACCAGGTATATTGCCAATGAGGATTAATATTTTTATTTTTTATTTTTGAGACAGAGTCTTACTCTGCTGCCCAGGCTGGAATACAATGGCCCAATTGTAGCTCACCACAACCTCCACCTCCTGGGTTCAAGCAATTTTCCTGCCTTAGCCTCCAGAGTAGCTGGGATTACAGGTGCACACCATCACGCTCGGCTAATTTTTTTGTGTTTTCAGTAGAGACAGGGTTTCGCCATGTTGGCCAGGCTGGTCTCAAACTCCTGGCCTCAAGTGATCCACCCGCCTCGGTGTCCATAAATGTTGGGATTACAGGCATGAGCCACCATGCCCGACAGAATGTAAAATTTAAATCACCATAACAAAGGCTAAGAATATGAAATAGTGGAAGGAAGGCATGTGATGGGCTTGTTCCCTTACAGCCAGGATACACTGAGGTACTCATGTGCAAGATTTGGAAGTCAGTAGTGATGGGGAAGCTGTGCTTCTGTTTTTGCTAAGGGTAAACTTGATCTTGGAACAGTTGGTTTTCTGCAGTAAGGGAGGCTGTAGTAAATTCTTGAGTGTTGAGAGATGAGACATGGAGCTTGCATTTTGCTGGTGTGGATTGTGGATAGAGGGGTGTGTTCCTGGGATGAGCATTTGCATTTTCCCTGTTCTCCAGGTTTCCCTTATATTTGAGGATCATTTCTGGAAGCTATGGCTAAATCTTTCTCCTCCAGCCCATCCATTGCTAGGTAAGTTTCTCTTTCTCTATATAAATGACTTTTCTGATTAGATAAACCGGAGGGATTCTATATCATCAACTAAATCTTAATATACTAATAAATGCTAAAAAGTACAAATGGTAATATTTCCCCTGATTTCCAGAAATATACTTCACATTTGTTAAACATCTTACCCTAGAAGGTGGCAGAAAATGAACTAGATACGAAGATTTTGACTGAATAAATTTGCTTATGGGTGTTGGTTTATGTTATTTTGAAATGTAATTTTAATTATTTATTTTTATCACTGTACACATATATATTGCTTAAAAAGTCAAATTTTTACTAGGATTACAACACAAAAACAGACACTATGTTAGTCTACCTTTCTATACCTCAGATTCCTACTCCTTAAAGACGGTTAGCAATTTCTTCTGGAATTTACCTTTTCTTTCTAAATAGCATGACTATGTTATTTCTTGAGTTATTCCACTTTTATTTATTATATTTTTACTTCCTTTTGTGGAAGATGAAAGGTTATCTTTTCTCCACTCTTCCATGACCAATATAAACATCTTTGCACATTCCTTTTCTCACCATTTTCTTACCCAGATACCAAATTTGTATGTCTTTGGTGTTTACATTGTCATGAGTATACAGACATTACAGCTGAATCATGTAGTATATAAGAATCACCTTTCCTTTCTCAGACATTAAATTTTTTTTCCCCTGTGGCAATAATTATCTTACTTTTGCTTGGCTTTCTACGTACTTCTGTGCTAATTCGGCCAAAAATTTCCTGCAGAGGTATAAGTCTCCCGCACGATATTAAAACACATCAGGTCACTTTGTAATTTTTTTTCATTCTTCTTTCCTTCTTGGAAATACTCATTTGAGAGCCCACAGTCTTTCGGCTCCTAGAAGAAGCAGACTAGGCCTATTGTACAACTGTCAATTAAAACCTTCTCTTACGTTAAATCCCCGATTTCCTGAATCTTGGGTTTTCAGGTTTCTTGGTTTATTACCCCATTTTGGTAGTACATTTCCTCTAGCAGCTTTCTGTGGTAAATGTTTTTTTGGAGGGAACTTATATTTCTTTGTACCATATTCATTTGAATGATGAGTTAACTGGGTGTTAATGTAATGTAATATTATTAAATGCCCATGTGATATCCCAGCCCTGAGATGTGCCTGGTGCATCCTGAACTAGAATTCTTCTAGTTAATCTTTCTTGAGAGTAAAAACCCTAGTTCTTTCCTGAGGTCAGGAAGGGCAGTTCTGTGAATGCTTGGAATTGCAGAGAAGATAAATTTCTTGTGTAGATGATCAATTCGTTCTATTTTCAGCCCCACCTACACCCCCCTCTCTTTCAGAAATACCAGGCGTCTCCAGTTTCCTGGGGTCCTGCATTGTGAGTTGCAAGATATTTCTAGTCTGCTGGGTTAATAACTACTCATCCTCTGCTTTTTAGCTTTTAAAATTCTGTTGTTGCCATCATGCTCTCTTTGTTCTTACAGGTTTATACTTTTTTATTCCCTTCACTATTAATTTAGAGGGATTTGAGGAGTGGGGAGAAGAAGTTGATATATATATACAATTTGTCATATTTCATTGGAATTTCTTTGGTCATTGGTTTTATTATTTACTTATTTATTTTTTTGAGACAGAGTCTTGCTCTGCCACCCGGGGTGACATGCAGTGGTGTGATCTTGGTTCACTGAAACCTCCAGCTCCCGGGTTCAAGCAATTCTCCTGCCTCAGCCTCCTGAGTAGCTGGGACTACAGGCACATACCACCATGTCCAGCTACTTTTTGTATTTTTTGGTAGAGATGTGGTTTCACCATGTTGGCTAGGCTGGTCTCAAACTCCTGACCTCAAGAGATCCACCCACTTTGGCCTCCCAAAGTGCTAGGATTACAGGCGTAAGCCACCCAACCTGGTCAAGGATTTTGGACCTTTTAACAAATTCAGAAACTTAATAACATAATTTTGTTAGATGTAAAAACAGACCAGTTTCACAAAATTCAGTAACTTCAGGAGAATTTTTTTTTTTAGTTACCTGAAACGTCCCATAATTGTTCCTTTTAATTTTAACTTAGCTAACTAGTAATAATTACCCATGTCAAAATTTGGCTGTTTGCCCTTTCCTCTCTTTAACGTGGTTCATGCATAGTCTTTTGTTGACTGGTTCTGTTTTCTCGTTCTCTTGATATTTGTATTTCAGGTTTCTATTATATTAATTCACAAAGGCATTGCAGGGCATTTCTCTGCTAATATTAGCTATACTTTGGGTTAAATTCTCATCTAGGAAACATCTGAACTTAGAAGATGGTTTTCCTTTGGGTCACTGCTTCAGGAATGCCAACTGAGTCTAAGAAGAAATACATAAATCCTCATAATATAGTATTATTAAATGCCAGACAATAGGATGCCTGGGTGAGTAGGAGGGTCTTAGGTGACATCTCCAAATACGAGGCTGATACTGACTTTAAAGTGCCTGCTTTTTGTGCTTATAGAGGTAGCATATAAAATTTGTAGAAAATTAACCTGAAGAAAAGCATAAAAATGAAATTTATCTTGAATTCCACAATTCAGAGACATCATCTGTTAATCATTATTGATATGTTTAGGTTTTTTTAATCCAGCCTTATTTCATGTATAAATGTGCATTAAAAATATTTTATTATAGAAAATCTCAAATGTGCATAAAAGTAGATAGAAGAGTATAATGATCTCTATGTACTTGTTGTCTGTCTTCCACAGTTAGCATTTTGCCAATCACGTTTCATTTATTCCTCACTTTATTATCTACTCATTGCTCACCTCCACTTTTTTGGCTATAGTATTTTAAAACAAATCCCACAAGTCATTTAATTTCACCCATATATACTTCAGTATATATCTTAACAGGTAGTTTTTCTTTTGGTTTTAACATCAGTGCATGCTATTATCAGTCTCATAATAATTAAAATAGCAATTCT
The DNA here is from genome assembly GCF_043159975.1 of Macaca nemestrina. Classification (NCBI taxonomy): domain Eukaryota; kingdom Metazoa; phylum Chordata; class Mammalia; order Primates; family Cercopithecidae; genus Macaca; species Macaca nemestrina. The sequence goes on along the minus strand of NC_092134.1, from coordinate 43,424,149 downwards.
TGGTCAGGCATGGTGGCTCACTCCTGTAATCCCAGCACTTTGAGAGGCCGAGGGGGGCAGATCAGTTGAAGTTAGGAGTTCGAGATCAGCCTGTTCAACATGGTGAAAACTGCCTTTACTAAAAATACAAAAATTAGCCGTAATCCCAGCTTCTTGGGAGGCTGAGTCAGGAGAATCGCTTCAACCTGGGAGGCAGAGCTTACAGTGAGCCGAGATCATGCCATTGCATGCCATCCTGGGTGACAAGAGTGAGACTCTGTCTCAAAAAAAAAACAAAACAAAAACTAAACAATTCTTTAATATTATCTAGTGTCAATGCATATTTAAATTTTTCTAATTATCTCAAAGATTACATTAAAAAAAAAAGTGAAGTCTGTTAATAAGGATCCAAATAAAGTTCACATATTTTAATACATTTAGTTCATATATTTTTAAAGTTTCTTTTAGTCCAGTTTCTTCTCCTTTTTTAAAAATGCCATTCCTTTGTGAAATAGCCCATTTGTTTTATAGATTATTTTATACCTGCATTTGACTAATTGCTTCCTCATGGTGTCATTTAACCTGTTTCCTGATTTCCAATATTTTCTGATGGATTGGTGGTCGGATTTAGAAACTTGATTTAATTCCGGTTCACTTTTATGTGTTGTTATTTTTTGACAGCCATATTTCATGTACTCTATTATGTCACATCCAGAAGAACATGTCTGATTGTCCCATCTTTCATGATGCTGAGCTTGATCAATTGGTTTTCATAGTATCAGACTGATCCACCTATTGCAAAGTTCATTAATGGTTTCATCATCCATTATAAACTGTTTTTGTACTTACAAAATAGTGACCCTCTGATTCTATTATTCTTTTTGCACTTGTTAGCAAGAATTCTTCTGTGAAGAAAGAACTTCCCAGGCCAGGGACGGTGGCTCAGGCCTGTAATTCCAGCACTTTGGGAGGCTGAGGTGGGCGGATCACGAGGTCAGGAGGGCGGATCACGAGGTCAGGAAGGAGGATCAGGAGGTCAGAAGATTGAGACCATCCTGGCCAACATGGGGAAACCCGGTCTTTACTAAAATACAGAAAATTAGCCAGGTGTGGTGGTGTATGCTTGCAGTCCCGGCTACTCAGGAGGCTGAGGTAGGGGAATTGCTTGAACCCGAGAGGCGGAGATTGCGGTGAGCTGAGATGGCGCTACTGCACTCTAGCCTGGAGACAGATCGAGACTCTGTCTCAAAAAAAAAAAAAAAAAAAAAAAAAAAAAAGAGAGAGAAAGAAAAAGAAATAACTTTCTTCATCTAGTTATTTGTTTATCCTGAAATACAGCTAGTATAGGAAATACAGGAAAATGCATTTTCCTTTACTAGTTCTCAGATTCATAAATTGCTTAACCAACAATCTCCATACATACCTTTTTTTTTTTACACTGTTCGATGAACACCTTCCCATTTCATGTAAAGTTTTCAGACATCCATCAATTATAAATGTAAATGTAAATGTAAAACTGGTGGAATACTTGATAACGGGAGAGGCTGTGCCTGTGTGGGGGTAGGGGATATAAGGGAAATCTCTATACCTTCTCAATTATGCTGTGAACCCAAAACTGCTTTAAAAAGATAAAGTCTATTTTTTAAAAAAGGAAATATTAGAAATAATCCCAAGAAATGTATTTAGACACCCAAATGAATGCTTGGCTCACCATGGCTCTCAATAAGGCAAGTTACAGAGCGCAAACAAAAAACTCAAGCAACGTCTCAGCCAAGTGTAGTGGCTCACATCTGTAATCTCAGCACTTTGAGAGGCTGAGGTGGGAGGATTGTTTGAGGCCACGAGTTTGAGACCAGTGTGGGCAACATAGTAAGACTTCATCTGTAAGAAAATTTAAAAAATTAGCCAGGCATGGTGGTGCATGCCTATAGTTCCAGCTACTCAGGAGGGCGAGATGGAGGATTGTTTGAACTTGGGAGGTCGAGGCTGCATTGAGACGTAATGGCACCACTGTACTGTAGACTGGGTGATGGAGAAAGAACCTGTCTCAAGAAAAAAAATTTAAAAACCCTAAAGCGATCATTAAATTTAATGTCTATGTTATATTTAATAATAGGAATATATAATAATTTATGTTATCATTATTTTCTTTCAGTTGCTGATAGCCTTAGTTCCTTTGTTGTTATTAATATATATAAAGCCAACATAGACAACTTTGTACAAATTCATCTGACCAAATGTCTGATAAATTCTGAAAAGCAGAATTATAAAGTCAAAGAATGTGAAAGTTCTTATTATATATTGTCTGGGTCAATATTATTATTTAATGTGTAGCCGTTCTTTAATTATCTTCATTCTTGAGATAGAAAATTTATCTAAAGTTGATGGTCATTTAACTGTTCTTTCTTTAGAATAACTTTTATTGAATATAACCCTACCCATAATTAGCATGATAATACCTGGGGGATTGAGAAAGCTGAGCTGGCAGGAGAGATTCTTGATGACTAACTTTCTGTAAAAAGAAGCAATATGCTTCTCATAGTGACTTTTAGGTAGAATATTGTCTGCTAAGTAGGTGCTGTGAAATCATAGCCAGGAGTCCTACCAGCCTCCTGGTTTACTGGGACTGCTCATCATATCTTAGTTTGGTGGAGACCGCTGGAAAGACAGAAAAGGCTGCTATGCGAAACAGTACTTGAAGTGAAACTCAGAGGGAATTACAAAGGCACTTGAAAACTTTTGCTCAAATAGAAGCAGTTTTTTTTTTTTTTGCTTGATTCTCTTAGAAAGAGTATATATTGAGATAGAATTTATATACTGTAAAACTCATCCATTTCCATTGTAGCATTCAATGAGTTTTAGTGAATTTATATAGCTGTGAAATCATCACCAAAATAATGTTTTTGGAACACTTCCATTATTTATGTAGTTTAAAAAATAAGATGATCATAAATCTCAATGAAGGCTTTGCTTTTGATATAGTTATTTTATGTTCACAATGTTGTATAACCATCATTTCTTATTTAATTCCAGAATATTTTAATCGCTCCCCCAGAAACCCTCATATTCATTAAGGAGTCACTCACTGATGGACTTGTTAAAGAAAATGTGGTACATATACACCATGGAATACTATGCAGCTATAAAAAAAGAATGAAGTCATGTCCTTTGCAGCAACACGGATACAGCTGGGAGGCCATTATCCTAAGCAAATTAACACAAGGACAGAAAATCAAATACTGCATGTTCTCACTTATAAGTGGGAGCTAAACATTGAGTACACATGGACATAAAGATGGGAACAATAGACGCTGGGGCCTACTAGAACGAGGAGGGACAGAGTGGGGAGTGGGCTAAAAAACTTCCTATCTGGTACTATGCTCACTACCTGGGTGATGGAATCATCCATACCCCAAACCTCAGCATCAGGCAATATACACATGTAGCAAATCTGTACTTGTACTCCCTGAATCTAAAGTAACAGTTAAAATTTAAAAATGAAACTTAAAAATAAAGCAATGGAACAGCATCTGCAAAGTGACAGTGAGGAAAAGAAAATGGACCCAAGAACATTTATACACAGTGAAGTTGCTATTTGTTGCCTTTTTAAGACGATAGGCATACATGAAATAATCAACAGATATACAATCTGTCTCTACATCATGCGTGTTCTTCATCTGCAGGTTCCAGAGATTAAATTTTATTTGTATATGTATGTATGTATGTATTTATTTGGAGATGGAGTCTTGCTCTGTCGCCCACGCTGGAATGCAGTGGCACGATCTTGGCTCACTGCAACCTCTACCTCCTGGGTTCAAGCAATTCTCCTGCCTCACCCTCCCTAGTAGCTGGGACTACAGGCGCATGCCCAGCTAATTTTTTTGTATTTTAGTAGAGAAGGGGTTTCACCGTGTTGCCCAGACTGGTCTGAAGCTCCTGAGCTCAGGCAATCCGCCTGCCTTAGCCGCCCAAAGTGCTAGGATTACAGGCATGAACCATCCAGCCTAAATTGTTTTAAAAAATAAAGATAACACTACAATCATAAAAATAATATAAAATAAAACAAGTTAATGTAGTTATTAATGAAAGTCAATTTTGGATTATAAGAGACCAGATGATCCAAATGTATATAAATATGACATAAAAATTTTGAAGGCACATATGTTTATTGATAACTCGCAATAAATGCTCACAAACTGACAGCTCTACTATGAAAGTTATCCTAGCTTCATACAATGAAGGAGGTGCAGAAATTTCTATGCTTTGAAGTTTCATATATGCCACGGCGATAGCCCGCTCTTTCTTTCTTTCTTTCTTTCTTTCTTTCTTTCTTTCTTTCTTTCTTTCTTTCTTTCTTTCTTTCTTTCTTTCTTTCTTTCTTTCTTTCTTTCTTTCTTTCTTTTCTTTCTTTCTTTCTTTTCTTTCTTTTCTTTCTTTTCTTTCTCTCTTTCTCTCTTTCTCTCTTTATTTATCTCTCTTTCTTTCTTTCTCTCTCTCTCTCTCTTTCTTTCTTTCTCGGGGGGGCGCTGGGGGATAGCTTTTTCTTAACAAAAACATTCTCCTTCCCCAGAAACAAAACTCATTGACAGTATCAACCATTCCACAACATTTTTTTTCTTTGCAGCCTGAGATTTCCACATTCACTTGGATTGATCCTGAAACTTCTATTTTTCTAGAAAATAATTTATTTTTTCAAGATTTTACAAGCAACTAGTACAGAGTTTTGCATAGTATACTGCAGTTAAAAATATTCTCTGCAATTATATCTCCTTTGCATTCCTTATTTTGTACGTTTGTGTACCTTTTATTATATCCATAAGAAATTAGTCTATTACTATTTTTTGAATAATTTTGAATTTATTATTAATTTACTTTTTCTTATTTCTATATTCTACTCCTTTAATTTGGAGTTTAGTTTTCATTCTTTTATTAAATAAGTTACAGTAATAAATTTGCCTCGTGGTATCTTCAGAAATGTAACTTTTGATATGATAGGTTCTCATTTTCATTATTTACAAAGTGTTTATTTTTAAAGTTTTGGGTTGCTAATCTTAATTTTTAAAAATAGAAGATATTTAAAACTTAATCTAAATGCTGATAGCTTGGAAAAAAGTAGGCTTTATGATATATATAATGTGTTAAATAAAGTCCTGAAAAAATTCTATGAGAGTTTTCTGGATCCTCTTAAAAATTTTATGTAAATTTGTTGTACATTATTATACATTTTTAATAAGGTATAAAATGACTACGCAGAAGACAGAATATTTGTATTCTGCAAAAATACTGTTAATGCTTGACATTAACATGGAATGTTCTTTTAACATTCCAATGCATGGCTATATTATAATTTATTTAACTGTATCTTTATTGATAGATATTTTGGTTGGGTATTTTAGTTTTATAAACAATAAAACTTTGAATATCTTTGGATGTATATTTGTGACTAGTTTTTTTTTTAAGAGTTAAAACGTGGTTTATTAGATGTCAGTAGAGTTGTTTTCTATTAATAATTAGTTCTGGTATTTGCTTTTACTTTAGTGCAAAATAATTATAGTAATTATTTAAATAATTTCATATCTAACTGGATTTAATGCTCATTGTCAGTCCCATCTGTTTTTTTTTTTTTTTAACAAGGCTTGTGGTTTCTATATTTTCTGATTTGCTTCTGTGTTGCCTCTGCATACGAATGAGTCCTTGACTGATATGCTTTACCTCACAAAACTTTATAAATATCACAGTGTTGTCTTAAGATATTTAATATTGCAGAGAACTCTGAGGCCAGAATGATTTTATTTCATAGTTATAAACCTGTTTCTTTCTATATGAATACTTACAGATTTTATTTATCTTTGTAATATAAACATGCTACGATGTGTCTTGCTTTGACTTTTTATTATTTTTGTAAGACAAGTAAATCCTTTATATCTGAAGACTTAGGACTTCATTTCAGTCAGTAAAATTTTCTTTGATTGTATTTTCATTGTTTTTGCTCTATTGGTTATTCATTTACTGAATTTCTGTTTTCTGCAATTTATATTTATTATCTTCACTTTTATTTTCATCCTTTAAACTTTTTCTCTGTGTTTTTGGGAAAAGCTTGTAAATTTTGACCTCCAGGTTGCATATTCAATCTTTTTGAATCAGCTTTATTAGTGATTAAATTTTATTATAGCCTTCTACTTTAATTCTGCTCTTTCATTTTAGTCTCTTAAAATATATTAAAATGTAGTTTAAATCTTACCTTATTATAACTGCTTTCACTCTTATTTTGTTTCCCCTTTTGAAATCTACTCCTGTTTCAAAGTTTTCTTATTTTTTGCTATCTTATTGAAAAGTACCTAGATGTTTTCTTATCTTTTATTGTGGTAAAAACTCCCCTTGTGCCAAAGAATTTGTTATAAGCCGCTTGTTTACTTGTTTGGTTACTTCCTGCTTACTCATCCCATTGCAAGATGTTTGCCAGTAGATGGGGTCTAAGGCTGGCTTCTTATCTGATTTATGGTTTATTTGCTGTCAGTAGATTTCCAGTGGGGGAACAGATTAATGTTCACAAGTCCTAGACTATTTAATTGGTGCAGGCTTGCTGGATTGAGATGGATTTTGTGCCACCCAGGATTTCTGTTGTCTGATGCTTTGAACCAAGGGAGTAAATGCAAAACTGGTTCTCTATGATTGGCAGAATAGTCCTCATTTTTATTTCTGCCGCAGGTACTTTACTTGTTGAAGATGTGTCTCCAAGCATATGGTACATTTACTGTTATCACCACCACCTCCTCCTCCTCTTCCTCCTTCTCCTCCTGCATACATACATGCACGTGCACGTTTACTTTTTGTGTTTTGAAAGTCTCATTCTCCGAAGAAAGAAAGGTAAAGATGAAGGCCAGGTTGGGGTAATAACACTCTCTCTGCCTCCAAGGTAATTTGTGTCCTGGATGGGATAAATTGCCTGGTCTTCTAGTTAGTACTGATCCTGAGTCTTTGATCTGTGTGATGTAGAGTGAAGGATGAAAGACAACTCTTCCTGTATTCTTTCATGTTGTCAGCTTTCTCTATTTCAAGTAGCTGCTGATTATGACTTACAATTCATCTCCCTAGATCCTGCAGTTAATGGAATTTTCTCTGTTTCTGGTGGATGGATGACTGTCAGTTACAGTTTTTGGTGTCATTAATTTTTGTTTTTCCTCTGCCTTTAGAGGTATTTCAGTGAGCAATTGGGACAGTCTGCAGCATGGACTGCTAGTTAGGTGCCAATTTTTGAAATATTCCCTTGTATTCCAATTTTAAGCATTGCTATACAGGTCATGTCCTAGCATCTCTTAATCGTATATCTAAATATCACTCTGACAAAGTGGCTCCATATCTTCCTGTCTTTGCAAACGAGAGACTAGTAGCATCCTACTCTATTCTAATGACATGGTTTTATTCTTATCCAGGGCTAAGAATAAGAACCAACTGCAATTAATGACTAATTACTGTCAGAAAGTGCATTTTCATATAAACTGTGCCAAAATTAGAATCATGATTTTTTGACAGCCATTCTTCAGGATTCAGATTGACCAGACTAACTCTATTCAACAGGTGGGTTCTTATAGTTTTCAGAAGTATGTTTTAAAACTAATTTATCTTTCTCAGGCAAAAGGATGTAATGTCACCCAAATTTGTATTTGGTTTTTTTATTCTAAGTGAGTTACTTCACTTAGTATAATGGTCTCCAATTCTATCCAGGTTGCTGTGAATGCCATTATTTCAATTCTTTTTATGGCTCAATAGTATTCCATGGTATAACCAATCATTGTATATTGTCAGTCATAAGTGGGAGCTAAGCTATGAGGATGCAAAGGCATAAGAACGATGCAATGGACTTTGGGGACTTGGGGGAAATGGTGGGAGGGGGGTGAGGGAGAAAAGACTACAAATTGGGTACAGTGAATACTGCTCAGGTGATGGGTGCACCAAAATCTCAGAAATCACCACTGAAGAACTTATTCATGTAACCAAACACCTCCTATTCCCCAAAAGCCTATGGAAATTAAAAAAAAAAAATTGTATTTAGCTCTGTAGAGGTTCCAGTAGGAAATGGAGTAGTTGGCACTGTCCAAGTGAGACTCCAAACAGTTGTCTTTGTTTTTTTTTGAGGCTCTTCTGATACTGTATGGGAGAATAAAACATATGTAGAAGGAGTGTGCCCGATGGGACTGTATCAGTTATCTATTGCTGCATAACAAGTTACTCCAACTTTTAGTAGAAAGACAAACAAACACACAAAAAAACCCATCATTTACTGAGCTCACAATTCTAGAGGTTGGCAGTTTGGGCTAGGCCAGGCTGGGCAGTTCTTTTTGTCTCCTGGAGATTGCTCCTTTGTGTTCAGTCAGCTGTCAGGTCACTTGGGGGTTGATTGGTCTGAGATGATCTCATTCATGTGCGCAACGGATGGTTCACTGCCAGATAAAGCAGTGGAGGAGCACTTGGGTCACTTGTTTCTTATCATCCAGCAGGCTAGACCAGGCTTATCTATATGTAATCTCAGATAATCACAGGTTAGAAGAAAAAGGCATGCAAGGCCTCCTGAGGTCTGGCAGAACGCTGCTTCTGTTAAAGCCGTGAATGAGATAATTGATATTGGAGAGAAGAAAATGTAAGGGGGATTTTCCTAATGTAGCTGTGTGAACTTGGCAAGTTATTAACTTTTTTTGCATTAGTTTTCTCATTTGTGAAATGGAATAGTAGTAATCATATGGTTATTATGAAGATTAAATAAGTTAATGCATGTACATACATTCTAAGTGATATGTGCTGGCTATTACTAGTCTTAATTCCATATCAGGTTAGAGCACCAGAGAGATGGGTACATACTAATTGAATTACTTACAGAAATGCCTTCATGGGAAAATAATTAAATATGCTCTCAGTTTCATCAGTGGTTGCTCTAAGAATGGATTGGGTGATGATATATCTGCTTTTTCTATTAAGCCGTTTTGTTCTACTAGATTATTACACATTCCTTGTATCAGATATAATGTAAATTCCTTTTCTGAGAGTTTAGTACAAAGAAAATATATATCTCATAATTATTATATTCATTTTGTTAGACAATGTGAAGTTATAAAAAGTAAAAGAAGTAAAAATAAATAAAGGAAAAAAAACCTCATCATTTTCTCCCTTTTATATTGTGTTGGCTGACAGGATTCTCAGAGTTGAATTACTTCTTAGTTTTAGTTTAGTGTGTAGCTTTGTCAGATTCATGATATAATTACTTTCCATAGCACAGATATATTGTTATAGGCCTTCCTTTCACTATTTAAAAGCTTATGACATATGTATTTTATTACATACTATTTTAACTCATTTTAAAAATAGTTTAAGTCTAAATTAAATTTAAAAAGTTGTTTCTATGAGAAAATGCATTCCAAGTTTCACAGAATCAAATTATAAGAGAAATTTTGGAACATAGCCCATTTATAAATTCAGGAATTCCTCATATGTTTTTCCGGGGGGCATTTTTCAGTGTCTTATTAGATGTTCTCCTTAGAGGACATATTTCCTAAAAAGAGGAGCAAAATTTGAGACCCTATTTTTTGATAACACATGTTGAGCTTCACAATAAAAGTGCTATGTGAATTTATCTTTGTATAGAAATCATTATTTGGTGAAGATAAATAGGAGCTATATAACATTTTTTTAAAATATAAGGACTTCTTTCTTAGAATTCCTTCATCCATTTATTCATGTATTCATTTATTCGATGCCTGTCGAAGACTCATTTCATACTAGAATTGTAAATATAGAGATTAACTAACATGTCTGTGAGATGAACCAGAAGTGTTCTGGAGCCACATAATTAAGAGCCTTGTAAAACAAACACGTTGTGAAGTTAGAATTTTATCCTGAAGACAACGGGGATCTACAGAAGCATTTTAGACACCTAAATAACATGATCAGATTTGCTTTGTAGGGTCACCTTGGACAGTTGTTTGGGAGATGAATTTATGGTGGTGATGGAGAAATAGAAGCAAGTGAGTCGGTAGGAATGCACATCGGAATATGAAGTAAGGAGTTTTTTCATAACAACCAGAAGAAATACTTTGAGAGTGGCAGTGAGCATGGGAAAAATGGGCCAAATCCAAGAAACATTTAGAAGACTGACTTGATATAATTTTGCAGAATTGAGTGGGATGACTTAAGTTTCCAACTTGGGCAATGGAGTAGATAATATTGGTCTTCATGGGGACAGGGAGTAAAAGACGTGAAGGTTGGTGGGATTTAACACAATGCAGTTGGTTTTGGGCATGTTGAAATTGAGATGCCTGTGGGACAGCTGAATTGTTTGTGGATTTATTGGTCTAAAACTCAGGAATGAAGGCAGAGATTCCAGAGAGATTAAATCACTGATAACCATTGAAGGCATAGGTATAGATAAAAATACCTAGAAGAGTGTGTAGATAGAAAACATTGTTGACAATGGCTGGGGGAATAGTAGCATTTAAGAAGGCAAATGGTATGGAGGAAGATGATCTAAGTGAGAATCAGTAAATAAGGGAAAATCCAGAGATCATGGCTTTGAGAGGCAAGAATTGAAGGAAGGAGTAGATTACAATGTCAAATGTCAAAGAGAGGTCATGTAAGATATGGAATAAAAAAAGTTGGAATTTCAAATTGGTGTATGGTATCAGAACTGGCAGGAACAAGTTTAGCAGAATTGAGGGTGAAAACCGAGTCACAGTATGAAAAATGAATGAGGAATAAAGCATTGGAGAGAATGAGTTCAGACTTTGGGCTCTAAAGGGAAGGAAAGAGAGCAGTAGTTATAGGGGAGGGCGATGCAGGGAGAAAGCAAGATTGCTTTAATATTTGGCAGATGACTATTTACACTGAATAAACCATTAACTGAAGAGTGGATATTTGATGGCAGAAAGTCTCTGCTGTGGGAGGGGGTGGGAATCAGGGTGGTGAGTCCCCTGGCGGCATGAGCAGCACTGTTCCATTTTAATTCTGTTGAAACTTTATACAGCTCCACAACAATAGGGTAACTTATATGTGTCCTTCATCAATTAGTAATCTTCATTTATAACCAATGGGAGTCTTAAGAAGTGATTAATTTTCACTGCACTCTCAAAAAAAGTAATATCTATAGTCATGGCCCTCATAAAGTCCCTAGAGTTCCATTTTTTTTGCTACTCATTCTTCAGATTTTATGACTCATTAAGACTTATTCTTCATTAATCCAACAAAAATTATGCTCAGTGTCAGGAATATGATGATGAACAAAACACAGTGCCTGCCCTTGAGACACTCTAGTTGCACACAGGGCCTAGCTAGAAATTAATCTCAAGGTACTTAATGTTGATGATAACAACATGACTGTAATGTACTGGTGATAATGATATAATCCTTGATCCAATCGTCCATTTAGTATGATTGTGACAAAAACAATAAGTGTCAACCCCTCCTCTGCAGAAGTTTTTAGTGGAGTTCCATGAAATAGTGCTATGGAATTCCTCTCATGAAAATAAAATAAATTAGTACTGTTAAAGAACTAACAAATTTTTCACAAAAACATGCTTTCAAGGTTGTCACTTTCTTTTTGTATTTTATTTCTTTTTTTCACTATGAACTGAGTATCTTGAGAATAAGGAGCTTGTCTAACACTTTGTCTTCAAGGTACATTATGCTGGGAAAAGCATGGTGTTCAGGATTCAGAATGCCTCAGGTCAATCAGTAATGAGCCATGTAACTTAGTAGCTGAGAGAGCTACTAAGCAAACCATTTAACAGCATCCAGAAAATGAAGATAACACCTGTTTCGTTTTCCTCATTTTGTTTCTTTTTAAAGAAATGATTCAATAAGTGAATCATTTTTGTAACTTAAAAGTGCTGTGCAGATTATTTGGGAAGATCCTAAGAATTCTAATGTACTTTCGTGCTCTTCGTGCCTAAAAATTTTCATTTAGGTAAGATAATAACTTCTCGGTTTTGCTTAAACACATTTAAGATGAGTTTTTATCTTTTGCAACAGAAGCAATCCCAACTTAGGCAGTGGTTTTCTTCGGAATTCCAACGCCTGCATCATCTGAGACTTGGTCTCAATCAGGTGAAGTGCAGCAACGTAGCACAATAAAATGGGTAGAATGCCTTCTGGGGTCCAGAGCTAGGTGCCTCCTCAAGGACTGCCTCTCAGAACACTGATGTGGTACTGACTGTGGAAGCTGAGAGCAAAACTGTAACTCTGCCCTGAATGCACATTGCTCAAACTGAGCCTCTGGTTGGATAAGTGCCAGATCTTTTGGCCCCTACGGGAACACTATTGTGTTCTTATCATTGACAGAAAGAAATGTTCCTCACATTATTAAGGTTTGAGAGTATTATTTAAGGAAGTAAATACAGTATTTGTATCAAATAGTAGAAGTTTAAGAATTTTGGTTGGTTTTGAGGGAGCAGAGTAGAAGCCTGAGGGAAATGAAGCCAGACTTCCTAGTAGTAAATTACAAGTTACAATCTTGTCCAAGGTCAGCTGAGAAGGAATCATCCAACAGTGATGGATTTCTTGAGTAACTAAATACCTTTGCTACCCAGGTTACTCTTTCAGTGGGCATTAATGATTGACAGTACATGCAGAGTGATCTGAGTTATATATCACCCCATAATTAAAGTTTTCTTTTGCCCTCTCTTGACTTCTGTAACTTGATACATATTACTCAACCTTTCCTTGTCTACATTTTTGGTCCAGAAATTGGGAATAATATTAGCAACTTTAGTATTTTGAAAAAACATAGATCCTAGATACTAAGTAATTTGGCATTAGCTTTTTGTGAAGCACTTGGCAAAATATATGCATACAGATACTTCATGGAAAATAGTATCAACTTATTGTCATCAATTTTACTTTTTACTGTTTGCTTTTGGACAGGTTTATCTCTTTTCATATCACTGAATTCAGAAAATACAAATCTTTACAAAGAAAATGTAATCTCCCCACAAAACCGGGTTTCTATGGAATTAAATGATGATTTTGTATTAATATGTTAGGAATTGCCGCCTGTCTTCTTTCAGACATGACTGATTTTCTTTTTATGCCTTGGCTGGTTCCACAGCTCATGTAAATAATGTTTATCAAGTAGCTCCATCCCTTGAATAGCTGTGTGCTTTATCCTTCTGAGGTCTAAAGTTCAGTTCATCTCGACAAGTGTTGTCTTATGTTCATCTGAGGGGCTATTTTGATCATCTTATGTCATGTAAGGAAGCAGGAGTGGTTAAGAGCAAAGGTTCTGGAATCCTACAGAGGAGGATCCAGACAAAAGCTTTGCTTTATCCTAGCTTTGAGAAAGTCACTTCAACTCTTTAAGCTTCAATTTCTTCATTTTTAAAGTGAGGATCAGTTGAACCTCCTTCTTCTTGTAGGATTAAATGAGTTCATCCATGTAAATAGATGAGCACAGTGCCTTCTGCAGGATAATCACAAATAAAATCACAATTTATTTTATAATCACAAATAAAATTGGCTCTCATTTGTGGTTCAGGGATAGAAAAAACAACACTCATATGAGTTTTTCAGACTATACTAGTAAGATTTTGTCTCTAAGTTAAACCAGTGCTTCTCAATCGAAGGACAATTTTGCCCCTGTCCCCACCTTCATGGGGACATCAGGCAATGTCTGGGGATATTTTTGCTTGTCCCAATTCATGGGAGTAGGGTGGGGCGCCTGCTACTGGCATCTAGTGGGTAGAAGTAGTAGGAAGTTCAGTTTCTGGACATTCTGCAATGCACTGGCGATCCCCACCCTACTTCCCGGCAAGGAATCATCTGGTTGAAAATGTCAGCAGTGCTGAGGTTCAAAAACTGGGAAGTAAATGGAAAGGTAGAGGAGGCATGAATAAATCCCTATCAAGAAACCAGTCTATCAACAGGTATTTGTCACCTTACTACTCCAGGTGTAATATCATTACCTTCCAACTGTGGAGCCTTTTACAGTTTCCATCCTGTAGTCACATATATTAACTTATTAAATGTCAACAACAACAACAAAAAACTAAAAATACAGGCTGCCTTGGCATTATCCCTTGACACTGCCCCTCTTTTCTTTTGCAGATGAGGAGCTGGGCTAAGGGGGTGACTTTCTCACAGAAGCACAAATGGTAATTAAGCCCAGATGTTCGGAGTCCCAGCACAGTGCTCTGCCACTCTCACATGCCCAGCATTGCATTTCTGTGGAGAGTGCATGAGACATTTTAGATATGGATCCTCCCCTAAGATTCTTACTCAGTTGTTAGAGATTTACACCCATGAACAGTTATTTTTACCTTTTGGGCCATAATAGATGCACATTCCTGCCCCTCCTCAGTGTTACAGAATATTGAAATGTAGCTAACCTGAAACAAGCATTTTCTTTCCCAGTAATATCAGAGGGCTCTTTTGCAACATAAATGTAGTAGCTAGTCTGCAAAACAAGGGTGCTACCCTTTCTTTACAATCTGTACTTTCCTAGCATATGCCATCATGTTCCTTTTCCCCCACCAGTCCTCCTACATAGTCCAGATGGTGCCTGGCCTGCTCTTGCAAACTTCTGATTGCCTCTGTTTCTTTTTCATGCTCATCCTCTTCTGAGTACTGAGTGTGAGGAGCTGAGGTTTACCAGTATGATGATATGACATCTGACTCAAGGCCCAGATGTTAAGATATTCCGAAACGCAACCAGTTTCAACATGTTAACTTTGTTCTTCTCTGCTTAGCAGCTCTCAGCATGTTGGTACCTGCAGATTATTTCATGAAGTTTTGGAAAGCGCTGATTGTTAATTTAGGCTTTATGAAAATTGCAGGAATTTATTTTAGAGCATAAATTGACAGGCCATACCTAGTCATTGCATAGGTGCTTGATAGCTCCAAAGAACAATGTAGATCTTTCTTTTTGCACATGCTGTGTTTATGCTGTCAAATTAGCTTGATATTATTTTGACAAATGAATAAAACTGATTCAAGCTGATACTTAGTCATAAAGGAGTTTTAATACCTAAGCTATTAAAAAGCAACCCAAAAACCAAGTAATAATCTTTTCCACAGAGGAAATAAACAGATTCATGATGAATTTAATGCATATTTATTAATCAAATGTTATCAAAAGATTTTTAGAAAACTTTCTTTAAGAGGAGTTCTTTGGCCGGGCGCGGTGGCTCACGCCTGTAATCCCTGCTCTCAGGGAGGCAGAGGCGGGAGGATAGCTTGAGCCCAGGAGTTCAAGACCTGCCTGGGTAATATAGCGAGACCCCGTTCTCCACAAAAAGGAAAAAAAAAAAAAAAAAAGACAAAGAGGAGTTCTTTGAAGATGTTGATAGAAATTTCCCTGGTGTTTCTTATTCAAATACATGTAACCATTACAACACAAAATTAGCAAATATTATGTTAGTATACAATGTTTCCACAAATAATATAGAGGTCAGAACTACTTGTACTCAAACACAGGGGCTTTTGTTTGTTTGTTGCTATATTAATGGAAATCATTGAACGTTCAACGATACTCCACAGATAAGTGACTTGGAAAGATATACACCCAAGCTGGCTTTCTTCCTGCCTAAGGACACGGGGGAAGTGGAGTGTCAAACAGAATCCTTCTTGATTTATTTTTACTTGGGTGGCTTTGGAAGTTACTCAAAACTTATGTGCTCTATAAAAGACAGAACTGAAAGATGCAACTTAAGCAGAAACTACCAACTAGAAATGTTTTTTAGAGTACACTCCCACCCCTCATGGTGGGCTAAGTCATCAACCCCCAAGCTTAAAGCTCTTCCACAGATTCCCATTATTTGGCCCAGCGTGGTGGCTCACACCTGTAATCCTAGCACTTTGGGAGGCTGAGGCAGGTGGATTGCCTGAGCTCAGGAGTTCGAGACCAGTATGGACAACATGGTGAAACCCTGTCTCTACTAAAAATACAAAAAAAAAAAAAAAAAAAAAAAAAATTAGCCAGTGTGGTGGCACACACCTGTAGTCCCAGCTACTCAGGAGGCTGAGGCATGATAATTGCTTGAACCCAGGAGGCGGAGGTTGCAGTGAGCTGACATTGCATCACTGCACTCCAGCCTGAGTAACAGAGCAATACTCTGCCTCATAAATAAATAAATAAAATAAAATGAAAAAAATTAAAAAAAAAAAAAGATTCCCATTACTTTAAATATCTTAATTCCTAACATGCCCTATAGAGATGCTCATATTGTACATCTGGTCTCTTGATTAGCTCTCCAGCCTCATTTGACACCACCAAAACAGGCAGGTGTATGCAAGGAACTGCCAGCAGATGATTCATGAAATATCGGTGGAGTTCCTGCTCTGTGCCAGGCACAAGGCTGAGCACCACTTACCATTGTGAGAGCTTGAAGAGGGAGGCAGGGGATGGAGGGAAATGGCACTGAGCAGGGCTGTGGAGACTAATTTTGAAGGCCTGATGTGCTGCTTGTCTAAGAAACTCTTTTCATTGGTGACAGGGAGTCCCTAAAACATTTTAAACTAATTTTTATAGAATGAACTGCTTCAAAAGGCCTCAGTTTTATAGTGGTAAAGGAGGCCAGTGTCTAGCATTTAGTATTTATTTGAGTTAAAAAAAAAAAAAAAAAAAAGGCATGCCAGCATAAAGAAATAGAATACTTTTCCTTTATGACCTCTTTTTGGGCATCAATTCATTCACTGAGCAAATGTTCACTGAGAATTTGCCCAGGGCCAGGTCCAGTGATAAGCACTCATGAAACGAGATAAAATAGGACGTTTTTATTCTTTTCCCATAGCGTGTGTAATCCTATGGAGGATTAGTAGGCAAATAAATAGAAAGTTGCAAATTATGTGTTAAGAAATACACAAACAAGAGGCTGAAATAGAGACTAACAAGAAGGGCTCCCACTTTTGATAAATTGCTGGGAAAGGGCTAACTCGGAAGTTGATGATATTTAAGGCTAATCCTGAGAGCTGAGAAGTAGCCAACCACGAAAGAGGAAAGCTGAGCATATCAGGAAGAGGGAATGGCTAGGGGAGGGTTAGATACGGTTGCTCAGCTGAAAGATCAGTGTGGCAGGACTGTATGGGGTAAGGAAGAGTAACACAGGAAATTAGATTGCAAAGACAAAAGCCAGAATTTGCAGGGAGTTGTAAATTCTGCTAAGAAGTTTGGATTTTGTCCTCATTTCTTTGGGAACAGAATTTGGTGTATTTTCAATGTGATTACATAATTTTTTTTAACATGAATTACCTGACATATATTTCTTTGGGTACTCAATCTTAAAAAGTATTTAAAATAGGTTGACGATACTTACAATGAATTTTTCTGTGAAAAAGAGCCTAAAATGCCTGTACTGTTAAAATGAGCCAATTATCTTTTAATGTATTGTATACAAATGGAAAAAATAAACACCATTTTGAGTGGTTTTATAGGACAACTTATTCACATCTTATTCTTCCAGTGATTATTGAAATGGCTGTTCCAGTGGTAATTCAATGGTTGCTGAGACTATACAATGGGGATTTTGACATTCAGAAGAGAATTTCTGAGAAGATTTCAGTTAAACAATCTGAAAGTTATATCTCCTTCCTTTAAACTACCTATCAGTTATATCCCTCAGTGTATGTCATGCTCAACAGAGAAAACAATTCAGTTGCGCTGTATCCTAAGTCAAGGAGGTTGATATCAGTTACAGGTTAACCTCTTAGGTAAGGTTTCATTCCCTTTGGTGCAGGAAGATGTTAGGTCTCATGCTGCAGCCTGGACCATTGTGATTTTGACTACGGCAGGGTTCTAAAAACAAGTTGTAAGTAGAGTATAGATTCCCATTGGAAATATGTAAAATAGAAGTGTTACTTTCTTAACTATCACTCCCCCATTTAAAAACGTTGGTTATTTTTTCTATTAACTGAGTTAACACTATGCAATGATTCAAAAATTAAAGAGTAACTAGGGCAATACTAAAGGTTGTTCAAAAACGAAAAACCTGTTTGTACAAAATGAAAACTCATTTACTTAAGTCTTGAATATCAAATATAGAGTGAAAAGGAGCAATGACTCCAGTTTATCACTAAGAGCTGAAAAAAATTTACCTGATATCAGTTTTAAAGCTGTGTTAGTGTCCAGCTAAATTTATAACTAAGCTATTAAATAAAATGATAACATGTTTGACACTCTTTTGTTCTAAACTTCCAACTACAATTATTTTCTCTTTCTTCCAAAAATGGCCAATCATATACTGAGAAAACCTTATTCCATTATTATTTCCCTATTAATGGATTTTCTGCTGAACTATGGAGTAAAATTATAATAAATAGTAGAGTTATTACAAGCTGTCCTGTGAGTTATGTAATATGCTGACTAGATCCCTATAAAGCCATACTTATCTGATTATAATGAGACCAACTCCTTGAAGAACACATGTTTGTGTCTCTTATAACTAATTAATGAAGACCGAAATAATTGATGGTGAATGTAACAGAAGTATGCCAGCAGATACTGAAGTTTATCTCCTATGTCACCATTGGTTCTTTATCTGTAGTCCTAATATTAATTGATTAATTTGACAAAACAGTGGCTTTGTTTGCTTTCTATCCTAACGGTCCAACATTCTTGTGGAAGACATAATGTAAGTTTAAAAATCTTAAAATAAATTATGAATGGTGGATTATGGTAGAAAACAAAAATTGATATCAAAACTTCTTATATATTAATTTTCTTAAATTTTTAGATCATAATGGTCTGTTTTCATGACTAAGAAAGTGGTGTATGAGTTTATTCACTCATAAATGATTGAAGCTTTAATTTTCATTAAATATGACAAATGAGAACTGCACTGATTCATTCTTCTAGAAGTGAAACAATACCTATTTGCATGATTTGAAATCTAAATAAATCTTTACACCTACCTTCTGCAGCAATACAATAGCATCAGTTGCTTAGCCAGGCATTTGGGCATCTGTACAACTAAAATATTAATGAATTAATTTTTAGTAAACTTGAGTATAGAAGATAAAAATAAGAAAAATACTGTATTAAATTGTTTTTCATGAATTACGAGCCCTTTCATAGTAAATAATAAAGCTGAGTTAGCTGACAGGCAAAGCAGGAAGGTGACCCCATAGCCATAAAGACGCTTTGCAAGAATGACATTATAGTTTATGCTTTGAAAGCAGTGAGATATCAATGATGATTTGTATCAGTCCTGGGTCCCACAAGGAACCCTACAAAGGCCAAGTGTTTTTGGATGAAATTAGCTTTTACCCCTACATTTTAAATCTTTCTTTTCTAAGCTTATTTTATTAATTTTAAAACCACACCCTGCCCACCCACACAGAACAACTGGAGTTTACAAATTCTTAGCTAATTCATGTCACAAAACTTCTAGGCAAAGACATCACCCTGTTACTAGAAAATCCAAGTGTCTGTGAACACTCAGATAGTTACTCGTTATGTCAAGATATTATATTTTTAAATTATTCCATTCATTTGGGTTTTCCAGATTTTCCCAGTTCTTTAGAAAAACCTCATTGGATTTATGCAGATAAATTTTCCAAAAAGGTCTTCCACAGTCCCTTTGTACTATGCTGCTTTGTTGAAAAGTAATAGGAATTCAGCTTTTTCTCATTTCGAGCTACTGTGTATTTTTCACTTTGAGGAAAATGGGACAGGCTGTAGATGACATCAATCTTCTTGGTCTTTCGTCTCTTTTTTGATGAGTGAAGAGAGAGCTATGTGAGTTTCCATATCTGTCTTTTACTTATAGTACAAAGATAATAGATGATCTTTTCTGAAGGATCTGACTTCCACTTTTCAAAAGTGGCTGAGAATAAGGAGTCAAGGAGGTTTTACATCTGTTATTCATTGAGATATATGGGGCTGCATTGACACCTGCTTTGTTGAAAGGGAGAGCTAAATTCATCTACTAACCTCTTATTAGAGCAACTGTGACTATGGGGAAGACGATTGAGGCCAAATACTCAATGTTCAAACAGAACTACTTGAACAGTAAAATTAAGTAGAAATGAAAAGCTTGAACAGTGTATAATTCTTACAGGGAAACTAATTTGAAAGCAATGCAGAGTTTTAACTTAAAGTTTCAGATTTTACTAGAAAAATTTAAGAGAAAATTGCAAAGCCACAAGATATTTAAAGTATTTTTCTTTATTGACAGAGTTAAGAAAAAAAAGCAGCACTGAAAATTTGACATTTCTCCTTACTTCACAATCTGAGACTTAGGTAACAAGTGTCATGAACTTTTGATTCCGTGTTGCTCTTAAGCCCCAATTTAATTACAAGGGCTATTTAAAAATTCACACATTTATGCTGAGTATGAATTACATATGGTTACTAGACCCGAGAAAAATGAACACAAGGACTATGTACAATGTCATGGTAGGTAAACGGCCTGTTAATTTTTTTTTTCCAGATCAGTTTACATAGTGTAACTATAGCTTTATTTTATCTACCTTTAAACTCAATTCACCCAACAGTAAAGGATCTGAACTGGTAACACAGTCTAGATGGCTGATAAGATAGAATCACGTGGTACAAATGGAGGCTTCATTCTCTCTCTCTCTCTCTTTTTTTTTTTTTTTAAAGAAATCTCTTTAGACAGGCATTTGACTCAAAGATACTTTTGCACACCAGAAGCCTAAGGCACATAACCCAAAAATAAATTATTTCAAGCTGACAAACATTTTCTCCCAGAGGATAAAGACAATTTTTTTCATGGACAAAATGTCTTATGGAGGGGATCTTCAAATCACATCACCCATTATCATTATCATCAAAATATACAACATCTAGGTCCAATTAATGGAAGATGGGACCATATGAATGTCAGTTACAGTGACGTGGTGAGAAGATCGTGATTCATGCCTTCAGTCCAAGTGCTTTACAACCATTAAGCTTCTCAGTACCTTTGTGAACTAGGTAAGCAATTTTCTATACTCTGCTTTCCTTTCGTGCCTCAATCTAAGACAGCTGCTAATGACTATCCTTAAATATATAACGATAACTATGAATTTAAAATATCTAAGTATCCTCAGGAGGGACTATATAGCTAAATCTTCTGTGTTTTATGGAATGTCTTAATGAGGAAAAGGAGCACATCTCTTCATCATGTCACTTCTGTTGTGTCTTGTTAAAGTGACCTCATTCTCAAAGCAAATGCTGAGGCAAAGACAGTTGTTAGTATGAACATACATGAGATGGCTTCAGTGTTCTCTCACCACCTGCTGCTGAAAGTGGGAGAGAGGAAGTAATTTCAACACAATAGGTCAACTCTGGTGGCTTTGCCCTTGCACTTTCTTTATAGTGACTTGTCTTTGGAGTTATAGCCTAGAGAGGAGCTGGCAAGGACCGCTACATGTGACATAACATTAGTTTTGTATTTGTATTTATAGGGATGTCAGGTGTGTAACGGAAGGTGTTGCAAGATGACAAAATAATGCTTTGTTTGGATGTATAAATAGCTGGTGGGGTTTTTGAGCTCAAAGAGAAGATGGAATACACAGTTTTTGTGTAATTTTGTATGATATTGTGCAACTCAAAGAAGTATTGAGACAATTTGGACAGTAGGCATCTAGATGACTACATATTTTGTGGCTTGAGTTGATCTAAAATTTCTACATCTTATACACATAGTACCCTGTTAGCTAAATTAAATTTGATTCCTGTAATGTTTATAGCTTTTAATTGTGAGACCTTTGCAAAAATTACTTCTGCCAAATTATACTTTACTGTTGCTGAATTATACTTTACTTTTGCCTTGTTTTCTTTCAGAGGGGCATAATACAATAAAAAGGCAGATAATATCACTTCTCTTTTCTTTATAAGACTGATATTTAAGACATTATTAATTACATTTCTTCGTATATCCAATACAATTTTAATATGTTCATTTTATAATTTGGTACCAGAAAAATGTGTTTTTTCTAAGTTTCGATACAAGAATCATGCAGCCTATCATATTTGATTTGTTGCCCTGGTTCTCAGGAAGCTTAAAGATAAATAATGATAGTGATGCTATGCTCTTTACATAATGAAACAATTTGTTTTATCATTTTTATACACCAGTCAAATCAGGCAGAACCTGATATTCGGGTCATGCGAGATATTATGATCACTTACATAGACCTATTGACTGTATAACCCATATGCTAGTAAGACTTAAAATGTCTCTTGGTTCTGGAAAATAGGTTAGGAAATCTTTTGGCACCAGGATGATTAAACCCTACCTGAAGAAAAATGTAAGACAAAAAGAATGAAATTATGGTCCCCTTGCTCATTGATAGGATGCAGCACAGTGTACCCTGGTGGAAAAACCCCTGGATTTAGACACAGAATGACTTGAATTTGAATAACAGCTCTTCCACTGTTTTATCTGTATGATTCAGGGCATATTGTTAGCATTCTTGAATTTCAGTATTCTATTTGTGGATTATGTAAAGCTCTTAAAGGGGTGCCTAGCACAAAGTAGGTATTCAATGACTTTACTTGAAGCATTGACTATTATTATTTTTGATATCCTTTTTAAAGATAACTGTTTGTTGCCTTAAACTAGATAATACTAGTTAAAACTTGTAAACAGATACATCTAAATAATTCCATAAGATGCAAAAAAAATTAATGAACTATTGAACATTTTCTATTTGAACGTAGAGGTTTTACAAACATTCCACTATGTATATTAAAACATTATAAAGGAGGACTTAATAATTTTTTATTTTTTAACCTGGATGACATGGAAGTCTAAGATATGTGTAAAATTTCACTTAGCGTTTAATACTGTCTTTTTTTAAGAATGCAAAAACTATGATCACAGTTTTAATAGGACAAAATTTTAACATTTATAATTGATAAAAATCAAACAATGAGTTATGATTAAGGAATATCCTAAGGTTTAATAGTTCTACAAATCCAGAAACTACAGTACTAATTTTTATTGTTTACATGTCTATAAGTAGTTAGAACCACCAATTTACAAATATGTTATCCTCTAAAACTTTGCTTGTAACATGCTTGTTTGAAACTCAGAGTGAAATTTCTTATAGAAAATATATGGTAAATGCTGGCTTGTTTTCAGTTTATCCCTCTTTCCAAAGCTGATTTAATCTATAATAAGAAAGCTGAAGTTTTATGTTTTCAATAGAAGTCAGAAAACAATACTCTGCAACATCTTTTAGTTTTAAAACTAACAAAATACATTTAAGCATACAGAATCTTCATTAAGCTTTTTAATTGAGTATTTTTCCATTAGGTAACCTATAATTAAAAAAGATGGAAAGAGAAATACTTATAAAATTTGTCTTGAACATGTTTAATTAGATGTGGGTAAGAAGGCTTGAGGGAAGTTCAGGGCATATTCTGGAGAATTCCGGGCCATTTAATGGCTTTGGAGGTTCAATTCAATGAAAATGCTTTTCAGTGGAACATGCCTCCAGTGAGACTTTGTGTTGCATATTTTAGTGAAGTCAAAGCTGAGTAAAACACCATCTCTGTACTTACACAACAGTGAAGATGAAGTCTAGCTGCATAGCACAGGAAAATTAAAAAGAACATCAGGTTAAACAGAAGTCTATTTCCCTCCTATGAAAGGAGGCTGGAGTGAAGTGGTCCGCTGCCAGCTACGGACTTCAGCTACATCTCCCTTACTCTTCTGCTGCCTATGGCTCGGCTTCTGTTCCCAAGGCCACTGCATGGTTCAGGATGTGTTCCGGAACTTTAGCTGTCTCATTTGTATCTCAGACAGCAAGAAGACGGAAGGAGGAAGAGATGGGCACACTCCTCCTTATAAAGGAAATTTTCTGGAAGTCTTAGAAGTACTTTGATTTGTTTTTCATTTGACCAGAACTCAACTGCCTGGGTCACTTATATATGCGAGAAACCCTGGGAAGTATGGTAGTTCAGCTGCCTGGCAATGTCTCCAGCTAAAAATTCAGGTTTCTATCTATTGCAGAAGAAGGGGAGAATGGATTTTGAGGGTAACCAGCAGTCTATACTGATTCTATACTGAATTTCCAGGCTGATTCAGTATAGAAATGGGTTGGTGAATGTAACGAGTATTACAACGCTGCTCACTGTGAGTGAAGGTTCACAAGAGAGCTACACTCAAAGGATAGTGTGAAATGACAAGAAATTCACTTTGCCTAAATTTCAGTTTTGATCTTTGCATAAGTTCAAAACTTCTCTTTGAAAGATAATAGCAACCAAAGGTTTTTGTTTTGTTTATGTTAAAAGTATACCATTTACAAGACAAAACCTTAGCCAGGAATTCACCTCCCAGTCATCAGAAATTCTCCCTCTCGCCTCCTCACCTCTTCAGCTATAGTGACTTCTCTTTCATCCCAGCTCCCGCTTATTCCTGTATGCTTGCAGTTGACATGACAGGTCATCATCTGACTGACTTTGGGGCTCATGCACAACACCTAGACCATGATATCTTTAATTAGAATAATAGCCACAGATGTAATTTGTTGAACACATTCAGAGAGTGAATATGGTTGGGAGTACTAAAGATGTTTTCATGAAAGGACCAACATCTGAAGGAAACCTGGAGGGGCGGGTGGTGGATCGTATATTGTGGCCCACCCCAGTGCACCGTGCTCTTTCCTTCTGGCTGGCACACCCCAAATTTGATGTCCTTCTTAACAACCAACCTTTACAAAGATGGAAAACTCTTTATGTCAGCTATAGCTTAAGCTTCCCTTAGACTGAGGACTAAACATAACATTAAAGAGTTCTTGAAGAGAATCTGAGAGCCTCTTTGAAAGGGTTTGAGGGTCCCAGGGGATCTTGGACCTTTGATTGGGAAACACTAGTTTAAGCTCACAAAAGGAATATGCTATTTTCCTGTCAGGGGCAGTATCTTATAGTGGTTAAGGGTTTGGTCTAGAGCCATGTTGACCAGGTTTGAACCTTAGTTTTGTCCCTTACCAGCAGCATGGGGAAGTAACCAATCAACCTTTTTCTACTTCAGTTTCCAAGTAAGGATAATTGTAATAACTATTTTGCAGGTTATTAAAAGGATTAAATGAGTTAATATTTCTGAAGTGCTTAAGCAGTGACTGACATATAGTTTGTGCTATTAAATAAAAAAAATCAAATAGTTTCTCCTTCCAAGTAATCAGCAATTCTCAACATTTTGTGAAGTCTAGTCCGTTTACTTGATTTCCCATCCTCTTTTCACTTTGTGCTTGCTGAGAATAAAAGCAAGTTTCCTTTGCTAGCTTGTGTTTCCTTAAGGTCTTACCTCATTAGTCACACAAAGAGAATTTGGGGACCCATCATTTAGCAAGGACTCAACTCCATTCTTAGCAAATGTCCCTTGTTCTCAGATTCTACTGTGAGGAAGGAATAGAGTGGTTCATTCTTCCTCTTACAATAATGAACAAGTCTGGAATTTAATTCAGGTTCTACCACTTCTACCTGCATGTTCCCTTAACCTTTCTAAACCTTTGCTCATATGTTAAAGGGAATAGCAATATTTCATAGGATTGTGATGAGAATGAAATGAAATGATGACTATAAAGCACCTATCACAGTGCTGAACGCATGGTAAGTGCTCAATAATTTACATCCATGGTTATCATTAGAATTAAAAACATCATGGTCTAGGTGCTGTGCGTGAGCCCCGAAGTGAATCAGATGATGACCTGTCATGTCAGCTGCCAAGCATATAGAAATAAGTGGGAGCTGGGATCAAAGAGAAATCACTGTAGCTGAGGAGGTGAGGAGGTGAGAAGGTAAGGGGAAGTTCTGATGATTAGGAGGTGAATTCTTGGCTGAGGCTTTGCCTTATAAATGGTATAGTTTTCACTTGAGTATGAAACATAAAACAAAAGCCATCCATTTTTTATCATTTATCATTTTTCCTTTTAAACTATTATCTGTTTTTTAAAATTTTTGTTTCAGGTTTGGGGGGTACATGTGAAAGTTTGTTACATAGATAAACATGTACCCTGGGGGTTTCGTTTATAGATTTTTTCATCACCCCGGTATTAAGCCCAATACCCAATAGTTATCTTTTCTGCTCCTCTCCCTCCTCCCACCCTCCACCCTCAAGTAGATCCCAGTGTCTATTGTTTCTTTCTTTGTGTTCATAAGTTCTTATCACTTAGCTTCCACTTATAAGCAATAACGTGATATTTGTTTTTTTGTTCCTGTGTTAGTGCTACGGACAATAACCTCCAGCTCCATCCATCTACCATTTTTCAAAAAGAAATTTTGCCGTTATGCAAATATCAAAACTGAAATTTGGGCAAAGTGACTTTCTGATCATTTCACTAAGTGGAAGCAACAATTGCCATGAAGCATAATATGAAACCTCAATGCAGAAATGGTGGAATGTAATAGCATGTGAGAGTCATGTTTCAACTTATTTCTTGGAATTTCTGGGCAGAAGTGAGAATCCTCTCAATAATCGTACGTGTAAACACAGTCATAAGCAATTATTTTTTAAAATCGAAAAGTTCCCTTGAGATCTATTGATTCAAACTGCATTGATTATAGCTAGGGAATTCTCAGAACTGGAGTGATTAACATCGTAATATTGTTCAGCTTTCTTTATTGTTTGGGGCCCAGAGATTCTTGTGCCACATAAACAGGCATCATTCTCCTTAGCTGAAACAAAATGATTGGTCTGATGCTGGATATAAGTGTTTCAAGATGATGTAGGATAATTAGAAGTGATTCCTTCAGATCATATTGTCTAAGTATTATTTCTGTCCTAAGTGCAGTTGAACCTTTATGAAAATGTCTCTCCAGAAAGATTCATCTTCATGATGAAAGGCTGTCACCATGGAATTTCCATTACCCAGGGAACCTGCATACATAATAGCCAGAGGTAGAGGCTCATTATGTTCTTTTCTGCTCTTTGATCCACTGTAGAAATTTGGGAAAGTTTGAATAATATGGAATGATCTGAATCTTATTTAAATTTAAATGTTTTCACTTCTGGGAAGTTTAAGTAATATTCATTTGCGTTCATTTTGTTAGCAAAGCCAAGATTTTGTTGGTACAGACATGTATTATATAATCTTAAAGTTTTTTTCTCACAAAGTCTCGAGTTATTTTTTGACAAAATTAAACTGATAAAAAGTTTATCATCTTATTATTGTGTAAAGAGATAGCTTCGAAAATGCAACATATTTTTGGTGCAAAAACTCACGCTAATTTGTTTTGAGTAGTACATCTGAACTTATGATGATCTTTGGCCTATAGAAAACAGAATGTCTGACCTATTCTTGGATTTTATTATGCAGTAGACAGGACAATGTTAGTATAAAACACATTGTTAAAACTGGACAGAAACAGTCTGAATAAGCTGTTGTAAACCTTCAATGAAGTGAAGAGGTAACAATTTCTACAAAGGGATTGTTCCATTTTGGGCCAAAATTATAGCTCTGCAAGGGTATAAGAAGTTCACCAGATGGAAGGCCGTTTGAATTTGCAACCATATATATCTTTTTCTGCTGAAAGAGAAAGGCATTTGTTCCCTGACATGTTATCAGGGAAATTGTTCATTTTTATTCTTTATCTGTCACTCAAAGTTGTCAATACATTTAGTGGCTATTTATTCTGCACATGATTCCTACCTCTAATAATGCTGTCAGCCTATCTGGTATTTGTGTGCCAGCAACACATTTCTTTCTACTTCAAACACAACTTCTGGAAAGTAACTTCCTCCTTCTGTTATAAATCTGAAGAAAGTCATTGCAAGAAGCTCTAGTCTGCCCAAACTCCTTTCTGTTCCTTATTTTTAATCAAAATAGGAACTAGTGACATTTTTCTTGATCAGTGGAGCATTGTTTTGAATTATTCCTTGAGTTGAAGGGTTTGATTCAAGCAGATAGCTCCATGCATTTCCACCGAAAGTTCTTTAGGGTAAATGGCACAAATTCAAAGTTGAATGGTGAGAGGTAAAAGTGCAAATTGATCTGTAACCCTCACATTATAAATATTTCAACAAACTGAGCTCAATATATTAAGAAATAATGAAATCAGTTTTTATTGCTCTTTTTTTTCCACATTTGTTACAGAGCTCAGAAGTGACTCTCCCTCACGTGTGATGTAGCCTGAACAACAAACTGGGAATTTCAACTAATTCATGATTTTGAGGAAAATTTTTTTTTTTTTTTGTAAAATAAAACAAAAATCAAACCAAAACAAACAAACAAAAAACCTGAGTAGTCTATAATCTTTTCTTTACCACAAATGTGCTGCATGATTACAAATAAGTTAGTTAGCTTCCCCAGTCAAGTAATTCCCTTGTCAATGAAGTGAAAACCAAAGTTATTGCACAGGACAAAAATACTAAGATTGTTCTTCAAAGATTTTCAGTGTGATTCCTCATTTAAATGTTTGTAGTAACAATCTACCAAAAAAGTTAACTAATATCTAACAAAGATAAAGACTAAAACATGATTCTTTGAAGCAATCATGAAAGTATTCTGAAATGTATTACCTAAATGAGCTTAGAAGCAAAAAATGCCAGATGGCTTTAGAATTTTCACTTCCAAAAGGAATTTTTGTACTGGATCTTGTCTCCCCAGGGGACAAATATTTCATCATATATGACTGTAGCAATTATTTTCTAATGTATGATTAGTGAATCTAGTTACGGAGCACAGTTAATCCAGAAAGGCTAAAATATGTCAATAGAAAGAAATAATCTCCCAAAGAAGAATCTATCCCCTTCACTTAAGTAGTGGTTGCGTCATGTGATACTGGATAAGCCCTAGGATGTGGATCAGGACACTTAGGATCCAGTCCTGCCTCTTCTACTAAGAAGTCTTCTGACCATGTTGGGCCTCAGTTTCTTCACATGTAAAATAAGAGGGTTAGGCCAAATAATCCCTAAGATCTCTTCCAATTCAAAGATTTCACTTAACAATTTGGAAACTAATTTATATTGCACACACACATGGAAAAGTTAAAAAATCATTTTAAAAGTTGATAGCCATTTTGAAAGTGGAGAAGAAAGAGGTTGTAGCACACTGTATTTAGTTAAAATGACTGAAAGACTGTGATTGAAAATGGTGGCATTCTCAATCTTAAAAAAAAAAAATCTATATTCTGCACATGGGACAATGAACAACCCCTGAAAACATTGGGAAATGTTAGCTAGCAATTTGACTTTAGAATAGCTTTGTTTTTTCTAAACCAGGGTTTCTTAACGTTGTCACTATTGACAATTTGGGATGGATCGTTATCTGTTGTTGGTGGGGAGGTGCTCTGGTGCTCATTTTAGGATGTATAGTAGCTTCCCCAACCTTTATCCACTAGATGCCAATAATATCTTCATTTCCTACATTGTAACAACCAGAAAAGTTTCTGGACATTTGTCCCCATTGGGAATCACTGCTCTAAAGTGAACGAGCCTTCTCTGGCCTCTTGTCTTAACCTTGCACATGGTACCAGAGTTGTGAGACTCCAATACCTTTAAAACAAGTATCCAAGGCCCACTGTGCCTTGAACATAGTTCTATGAAGAAACGCACTAAAAAGAAGACCTGTTAATATTAGTATGAAAATTATAATATACGGACACTTACTTGTGCCAGGCACTGCACAATCTATGTTTCCTGAATTCATTGTTCATGAAGTTAACTCCCTCATTATCTGAAAAATTGAAACTCATCCTCACAGTCCGTGCTTTCTGGCTGGGGACACACACCATCCATAAATCTAAAATGGACTTTAGAATGGTTACAAAGTAGTCTGCTGATGAAGTGAGTGCGAGTGAAGAGAGTGCTGAGTGAATGACTGATAAGGGAGGCACGGGGAGAGGAGTGATCAGTCTGAGTCCTTGCAGCCAGAGGTAGGGCACAGGCGGGAGACAAGCTGCGGGTAGGGGACAGCAGGCACCCCAGCAGCTGTAAGAACTCAGAACTAGAGCAGATGGCTATGAAGACTGGGAGCAAAGGTTCAGTTAGGCAGGAGGAATAAATTCTGAAAATCTATTGTAGAGCACGGTGACTGTAGTTAAAAGTGTACTGTATACTTGAACATTGCTAAGAGAGCAGATTTTAAATGTTCTCACTGCAAGACAAAAGGTAAGGATGTGAGGTGATAGATATGTGAATAGCTTGTTGTAATCATTACACAACGTATGCATATATCAAAACACCACACTACATCCCATAAGTTTATACAATTTTTGTCAATTAAATATCAATGAATCAATCATCAATCAATCAATAAGATAATTAAAATAAAAAGACTGTGGAAGGAGCTTGCAGAGTCCTGAGGTCCAGTCAAAGTGCTTAGCTTTAATTTTGTTGATAAGCAGTGGGATGTCCCATCTTGAGAGAGGGCAGTGAAATGAAAGGGACTCTTTGATAGAAACAATACCTTCAATTCCTCTGATAAGGGCTTTGGAAGCTGTTGAATGACCACTCAAAACACCATTTTACTTCCCAGAATGGCAGTCGAGGGATGATTTTACAGTTTTTCTTTTCTATTCCTACCTAAAAAGGTGTCCAGGATGAAAACTTAGCCTAGCTAGCCTTACACGCAACCATTTTACACCAGCTAAATTGTTTTGTGACTGAACTCTCATGTTGTATGGTGGCTGTATGTCCTCGTTGCAGGATGTTGACAAGTGCCACCCTCCCTGTCAAACGAATGCTAGAATTATCCAGGGCAAGAAACATACAGAATGATGGCAAGAGCATGGATGTTGGAGTCGTTGGTTTGGATTTGAGTCCTGACTCCATCATGTACTATTTGTATTGTCCTCAGTTTTCTCATCTGTAAAATGGGCATAAGTGCTGTATTGGAAGGAATCAATGCTATGTTGAATATATTGGAAACAATGAGTTATATAATATTTGTAGAGCACTTAGCAAAGCATCTGGCATCTAGCAAGGGCTCAATAAATATACATTACATTATTATTCATGATAAATTGTGAATACTTACCCTTAAGAGCCTTAAATATACACTGGAATTGCCTTGAGGTTGCCTTTCACATGTAAACATCTATTGTCAATGCACAAAATGATAAATTTTTAAATAAAAATATGGTATGAAGAGGAAAGCTTTAGCTATATATGCCTGGAGAACAAGAAGAGAGCAAAAGTGCTTTTTTGTTATAAATAAAACACTAGATAAAAAATAAACAGGTACTGAGTATCTGGGAAGGGTTATGGAGGGAGGTGAAGCTCAGCAAAGCTGACACCTTGCATGTGGGCCTGCAGACTAGTACAGAATTGTGTAATCCTACTCAGGGAAAGGAGCATTTCTTGGAGCATTTCTGTGCTTTTGGATGTCCGTTGGAGTATGTGTTTCTCCTTATTTTTTCCGGTATTCCCCTCTCCATCAATTCCAAGAGAAATAGGAGGAAGAGTCCTGAGCGGCTCAAACTCATCCCATAGCTTCCAACTCTGAGAATGAAAGAAAGGGGACATCTGTCTTCATCTACAATGAGCTGAGGACATGTAGATCTTTTCCCAGTCCTGCACACAATTCCTTCCTAACAAAAAGGAGCAAGGTGTCTCCTGCATGGGTGAAGGAGGTAGCTACAACAGACAGTAATTTTAACCAGAAATCAAAGGATTCTGTGGAGCAATGTAGCTTAAGCTGAAGCTAGTAATCAAAAAGGAGTCTGACTTGCTATGAGGCTGGAAAACAGAAAGTAGAGAAGCTAAGAGAAAAGGACCCTAATTGCAAAGCTAGACAACTTGCTGAGTTTCAGGGGGATTGAATGGGGTGCTAGTTTACTAAACCCAATGCAGTCATCTTAACCTCTTGGTTCTGTGTCCAGGATGCCAATCTGTGGATTTTGATTTATTACAAGCAGCAAATAATGTCCTCCCATTTGAGGCAGTCCTAACTTCAGTTTTAAGGCACTGTTTGTCTTTGAAACTCTGCAATGGTTCCTGGTCTTCCAGTGTTGACTGAGTGTTGACTTCTTTCTACCCTGATGCCTTATTCTGATCTGATCTCTCTGGTTTCTGATATTTTGGCTTTTTCTTCCCATTTTCTTCTTTCTGTTGGCTTTTGTTTATCTCTGTCTCCAGGCTTTCTGTTCAACATATTCCTACAATCTGGTTCCTTCTCCCTTAGTTCATTTTCTGCCAGAGTTCTCCTGGTGCTGGTTAACAATCCTTCATTTCATAACTACACAGACAGTAATTTTAACCTTTAGCTGCTCAAGATTTGCTACAACAAAGGAAGAGGGTCTGACATCAGAATGACATGGGACATAAAAAAGGACTAAGTGTTTTGCAAAAGAGGGGTAGAGGGATGACAATCAAGAACATTGAATTTATTCTTTGACATGTCCTTATGCTGTTGTAACAGCTAAATCCAAGAACTGACAGTGTATGCCAGCCTACAGTGTGTCGAGTTTGTGCTCAGGGGGGCTGCTGGAGAAGGAGGCCACTAGAAAATGCTTGGTTAGATCGGATTATATGGCTTTGAATGTAAGAATCTTCCCTTCAGGCCTTCTCCCTTCTGCCTACCCTCCTTCCGCTCTTTGAAGGCTATGCCAGAGATTGCTTGAGATCAACCTGCTCATGAGATGGGCTCTATATCTGCTTTATTACCCAGATGTCATCCTGCTACCTGATGTTGATTAAATATGGCATCTTGTTATCACAAAGGATACTTTCCAGAGACCAGGTGTGACAGCAAAAGCCAATTCATGTCACAGATTGACCAGTTTTGGGAAGAACATAGCCTTCTTCACTGTTTAATTCCCATCTATTCCTTGGTGTAAGTAAATTCTCTCTTACTTTTTAAAGATGGTTTTGACTTACTTAGAAATACAGTTGCATTGTTATACTATCTGACAGTATATTAAAGATAACATAATTCCATGTTGGCTTTCTATGCTGAGCTGTTCCCTTCCATCTCTTTCTCATCATTGTCTAGTATGCAAGGTTTATATCATGTTGGTTAAAATGTTATTTTTAACTAAAATACATTTTTCCCATCATCTAAAATTCTGCTCAAAGTAAAAATGTTGGGATGACATAAAAGACTCATAATAGATCGGTGGTTAAATTCAGAGTGTATCTTATGGATAAAAGGCAACCATTAAACATCATGGTTCCAGAAAATGTTTAATAGTGTGGAAAATCCTTACTATACAACTGAAAAGCAAAATGCAAACCATATATGTAGTATAATTCTAAGTAGGTAAAAAAAATAGATAATATATACAAACAAAAATATCACAAAGAAAACACCAAATGTTAACAGAGTTTATATCTGGTACAAGTTTATGAATTGTATTACATATTTTTTTTCATGTTTCTATGCTTTCCAAATTTTCTAAAGTGTACATTACATCATAATGAAAAACATAAATATTGTGAAATTTTTGCTTAATGACCCCTTATTTATAATACCTTTTCAAGTTACATCTTCTAATTCTGTGATCTTCCCAGAAACCTCCTCTCCTTTCTATTTGTTGCCCTTTGTATCTTTAAATACTAAGCATTTATATGTACATATGGACAGCTCTCATTAGTGTTATGTATTTAAGCTACTTTCTTATTACTTGTGTGTATGGTTTCATGTTTTTATAAACAATATATAGAGCTGGTTGGTATATAGTAATCAGAAATATGTTTTGGTTTTGTTAAATCTTGGTGTCTCAGAAGCAGAACTACTAAGGAAGTATAGATTGACAGTCAGAAATCAAAGTAAAATGCAATATAGAAAGAGGATGAGTAATGAAACGCTCTGTGCTAGGCACATTTCTGTTACCTCATTTACTCTTTATAACCTACCTGAGACGAAGATGGACTCCTTTCCGCAGAAGAAATAATGGCTCAGTTGAGGGCATACGATTTGTCATAGGTCACACAGCCCAGTAAGTGCTACCTATTCCAGCTTTGTCTTCTCGCCTTGATTCTTCTACTTGGTCACAAATAAGTCTATCTGGTAACGTGTGCACGTGTAGAGAGCAACCACACAATTTACAATGTAAGTTTGGGAATGTGTGACAGAAATACTTGTGTACATGCATTCTGTAACGTTTGTTATTTCATGTCACAGTGACATTTTATGCATATTGTATGTAAGTTCCCTGTTGTCAGAGTGAAATGCTCTTATCCCTTTTTTGTTGTTTTTGTTTTTGAGACAGTCGTGCTCTGTCGCCCAGGTTGGAGTGCAGTGGCGTGATCTGGGCTCACTGCAACCTCTGCCTCCCGGGTTCCAGCGATTCTCCTGCCTCAGCCTCCCAAGTAGCTGGGATTATAGGCATATGCCACCATGCCCGGCTATTTTTTTTTTTTTTTTGTATTTTTAGTAGAAACGGGGTTTCACTATGTTGTCCAGGCTGGTCTCAAACTCCTGGCCTCAAGTGACCCACCCTCCTCAGCCTCTCAAAGTGCTAGGATTACAGGTGTGAGCCACTGCGCTGGGCCTCTGATTCCTTTTTAACTCCCTACAGTTACTAGTACACAGTGCCTTCCATCCAGATTCTCAATAGGTGCTCCTACCAAGCCATTAAATCTTAGTGTTATATACCACACACAGCACATTGCTATTTTGGGTTCAGAGATGGCTTGGTGTGTTTCATTATGTTAGTATTAGATGTAGATGGATAAGAGATAATGAGACAACAAGGATTTCCAGACAGTTGAAACAATGAGTGTGAAAGCTGTAGCTATGATCTCATGTGTATCTTTATAAAATAGAGAGAATTAAAATTGGCCTATTTGATAGTTAATTTTTAGACAAGAAGATTGGAAAATGCATGCATTATTAATGCTACTTATATAACTGCTACTAGCAGAAGAGTGTCTTAAATTAGTGATATTTTCTGAAGTGTGAAAGTATAGTAATAGTCATTGAGTTGTAAATATATTGCCGCAATGAAGACATTTTGGTAAGATAAACAAGAAAAGTTGTAGTTCTTAGATTCTAAGTATATTGTTGAACCAGGATATTTGATCAGATCAATAATGAAATGATAATTATGGGAATGCCAGCAACAAAAACAAATCTACTGGGCTTTCTCTCATTGAATTTTTATTTTATTTTTAAAATTTTTTTAATTTTAATTTTAATTTTTTTTTGAGTCTTGCTATGTCACCCAAGCTGGAGTGCAGTGGTGGTGTCTCAGCTCATTGCAACCTCTGCCTCCTGGGTTCAAGCAATTCTCCTGCCTCAGCCTCCTGAGTAGCTAGGATTACAGGCATGAGCCACCATGCCTGGCTAATTTTTGTATCTTTAGTAAAAGTGGGGTTTCACCATATTGGCCAGGCTGATCTTGAACTCCTGACCTCAAGTGATCCGCCTGCCTTGGCCTCTGAAAATGGACCCCTTATTGCATTTTGACTTGCTTTATTTAGCACAACTTTATGTTTATCCTACAATGGGTTGATTTTTCAATTAATTGAATATCTAACCATGTGCCTGGTGTTCTGCTGGATATAACATGGAATACGATGATAAAAAAGACCACAGTTATTGGCATCAAGAACCTTAGTCTAGTAAGTTGTTTGTATACCAACAAGGATACAACAGTAAATGAAAATGGGAAAAGGAGGAGGAACAATGCGCTCTGAGTATAGAATGAGTTAATGTAAAGACTCCAAGGACTTCTACCAAGTCCTCCAGAGGCCTAAAATCCTACTAGGATATGGTGAAGATGGTTTTCCTAATATTTCACTGTCTTCCCTTTCCAAAAGATGTGTAATATTAATAAAGGGATGAGCCATGTAGTTCTGATCCAAGGCAGTGTCACATTCAAAGGAACTCAGCCGCCTATAATAATTTTAGCAAATCTCAAATACTTTACTTGTATTTCTCACATATCATGAAGGGGATTGTATTAGTGCATTTTTTTTGCATTGCTGTAAAGAAATACCTGAAGCTGGGTAATTTATAAAGAAGAGGTTTAGTTGGCTCTTGGTCCTGCAGGCTGTACAAACATGGCCCTAGCATCTGCTTCTGGCTAGAACCTCAGAAAGCTCACAGTTGTGGCGAAAGGGAAGGGGAGTCAGCACACATATGATGAGAGCAGGAGCAAGAGAGAGGTGGGTAGGTGGTACACTCTTGTAAGCAAACATGTCTCACCTGAACTACCAGATCAAGAACACACTCATCACCAAGGGGATAGTGCTAAACCATTCATGAGAGATCTGCTCCCATGATCCAAACACCTCCCACCAGGCCCCACCTTCAATATTGGGGATCACATTTTGAAATGAGAAGACAAACATCTAAACCATATCAGGGACACATAGCTCTCAGAAATTTTCCTCAAAAATTTTCTTTTCTTTTTCCTACAAGCTGCCTTCACACCCCACAGCTATTCTCACTCCCAGCTTCTCCCCTGAGCCATTTCCTCTGCCTCCAGCTTGGGCTGTTTTTACTTTCCTCTGCCCACCCTCTCCTGTGAAGTCTTTTTCTTCTTCCTACCACCTTGCAGGCATTGCTTCTTTCTGTTGGTTCTCTGACAATTCTCCATCACCGATGCCAAAAGCATTGCTTTCTTTTAACATGTCTTCTCTTCTCTGAAGACAGAGGAGAGGAAGAAGCTGCACAAAGCCAGAATCTTGTTTTGCAGACTTGGAAAAACTCTTGCAGGAGTAGTTTTTCTGTCCTTAAGAGGTAAAAGTCTTTTTTAAAGTCTACCAAATCTGAGGTTCTGCACTTTATTCCGTTCATCTCTTGCCCATTTAATTCTTCAATTTGAGTTCTGTTGCCTATTCCTTTCTGTATGTCTGTTACTGCACATTTCATTGTAGCTGATTTCACTCAGGAAATAGCCTTCAACTGTAGAAATGTAGGTCA
Organism: Macaca nemestrina; assembly: GCF_043159975.1. Lineage (NCBI taxonomy): Eukaryota > Metazoa > Chordata > Mammalia > Primates > Cercopithecidae > Macaca > Macaca nemestrina. The sequence continues at coordinate 43,387,432 of NC_092134.1, read as the reverse complement.
GCATCATATATATTTAGGATGTCATTCATATGGGAGATAAAAGACAAGAATCCCTTTTGCAAATTTCTTCTTTCCTTAATCCATTCTAGTACATTTCAGCATTGTAGGTTTTGGTACTTTGATTTTTCTTATCTCATAGGAAAAAAAGTGGGTTCTTTCATATTAACATTCAAGACCACATATACACGTGACACAATAAACCACCATTAAAGAGATTATTTACCCAAATATAATATTTTCTAAAATTGATCTAATAAGTAAATAGCTATGACCATCAGCATGTGTATTGTAGGAATGAATTTGATGAAGTATTCATAAGTTATGGGTTGAGGGAGGAATTTTTGAGTAGGTAAGGGGCTCTGCAACTATGCTGTTTGACTACTTACACACACATGTACACGCATACAGTTTAATAATTACATGGGGTATAGAAAAAGAGTTGGACAAATAAGTCTCATCCAAGTCTGTTCCCACCAAATATGTCTCCAAACTAGGAATGCTAAACAGCTCAAAACTGGTGGACGTGAGCTTTATCCAGTTCTCTGCTTCTTCCCACTCTAGTTGGAAGTGCTAACGGACTGACGGCTGGAACAAAAGCCAGCACACAGTAGTCAGTCACATTTTTATTGCATAAAACATGAAACCCTCCAAATCCGAGCACAAAATGATACAAGATAGAAGGGACTTCAGTGTATCCTGTTCATTTCTATACTGTGTATCTGATCCCTGAGTAATCACAGAGTGGTTAAAGATGATTCATCTGAAAGACCTATTTAAGGAAGGAAGTGAAAGTCATAGCCTAAAAAATGGCCCATAATCAGGTGCTGACAGTTGTGTGTTGAAAGGTTCTATGTAAAGCCAAACTTTCCAACCACAAAAAGGGACCTGTTTTGTTCAACATTCTGGAGCAAAGAAATTAAGGGGAAAGCCGAGCTAAGATGAAAGGTCTAGGAATAGTTTTAACTTTCATGCTTGACACAGAAAAATAAAAGAAACCTACTGAGTAGATTAAACAAATAAATGTCCAATCGTGCATTTAATCTGAATTCCCATGAAAATCTGTCAAATTTGTAGAAAGACTCCAAAGTTTATTTTTGGTACAAGATAGGCCATCTCCTATGCCAAAAATTGAAATGCCTCATAAAATTGTATACAGGTGACTTGGCGATTCAGTGGCAGACTGTTCAGATTGTTTGTTATTGATGTCCCTTGCTGCTTGCTTGTAAATTCATGTACACATTCATTCACTCATGCATTTATTCATTCTTTAAAAAAAATTCAACACATACTTAGTTACTTATTCATGCTGGGCATTGGGCTAGGCTTTGGAGACACAAAAAATGTCTCTCCCTCTGTTAAGAGACTTAGTTTAGCCCGGGTGCCATGGCTCGTGCCTATAATCCCAGCACTTTGGAAGGCCGAGGCGGGTGGATCACCTGAGGTCAGGAGTTCAAGACAGACCAGCCTGGCCAACATGGTGAAACCCCATCTCTACTAAAAATACAAAAATTAGCTGTGCATGGTGGTGGGCACCTGTAATCCTAGCTACTCAGGAGGCTGAGGCAGGAGAATTGCTTGAACCCAGGAGGTGGAGGTTGCAGTGAGCTGAGATCTCACCATTGCACACCAGCCTGGGTGACAAGAGTGAAACTCTATCTCGAAAAAATAAAAAATAAAAAATAAAGAAATGTAGTCTAGTTTGTCAGGGAAGAAAATGAACTTTTTTTTTTTTTTTTTTTTTTTTTTTTTTACTGTACAGTACTGTAAGTGCCATGATAAAAATAAGCCCATTCAAAATGCCAATTCAGACTGGGAAATCGAAGAAGGCTTCTGGGAAGTATTAATTCATGAGCTGAGATTTGAAAAAGAATGGGTTTAGCCAGATGAAGGAGAGGCATGAGAACATGGTTGCTAAATGCATGGATTCTACAGCCCGCCTGTATGGGCTCAAGTCTTGTTTTTTCCAGTAACTATGCATGACTCCAGGCAAGGTTCCTAAACTCAGTTTCTCAGTTCTTCAATTTCAATGTCAATTTCTCAATTCTTCAACCTCAGATTCCTCAATTTCTCCATGAGTGGGGATAACGATAGTACCTACCACTTACCTATCCCAGGTTTGTAAGGATGAATAAATGAGTTGATATTTCCAAAGTACTTGAAACAGTGTGTCTTGCTTAAGTATTACATAAGTGTGTGATGAATAAATACAGGGGGAGGATGGCTAGTGTCTTGGGTAGCAGGTACGGCTGGTGCAATAGCTTGAAACGACATGCATGCTGCATTTAGAAGACAGTAAAGAATAGAACGCAGGGTCCATGACTGAGGAGCATCAAAAGATAAGGCCTGAGAGACTTGAAGGCTTTGGTAAGGTATGTGGTTATTTTCCTAGACACCATGAAGAACTCTGGAAATATTTTAAGCAAAGAAGTGAAAAGATTAGATTTGCATTTTAAGCAGGTCAGTCTGGCAACAGTGTGGAGAGTGGAGTGCATGATGGCAGGCAACTCCTGGAGGCAGGGAGGCAAATAAGGACAGTGTTTCCAAAAATTGCCTGATAACAAGACTCATCTGGGGTGCTTTTAAAATATGCAGATCCCCAGACCCCTTTACAGTTGATGCTGACTCAGAAGATTTGGAGCAGGTTGGGTAATCTATGTTTTGAACAAGCAACTCTGATGATTCCTGCCTTTTCAGATTTTGCACTGAGTTAGGTGGAGGTTGTAGGCATCTAGGTGAGGAATAATGAGGATTTAAACAAGAGGAGTAGAAACAGTGTGGTTGGAGAGAAGGCAGCAAATTTAAAAAAAAAAAAAAAATTAAAGCCTAGCACCTTGGGAGGCCAAGGCAGAAGGAGTTTGAGACCAGCCTGGGCAAAATAGTGAGATCTCATCCTTCCAAGATAAAAATTTAAAAATTAGCTGGTTGTGGTGGCTCATGCCTGTAGTCTCAGCTACTCAGGAGCCTGAGGTAGGAGAATTGCTTGAGCCCACAAGGTAGAGGCTGCAGTGGGCTACGACCATACCACTGTACTCCAATCTAGATGACAGTGTGAAACCCTGTCTCAAAATGAAACAAAACAAAATGATAAAGCAGTAAGACTTGGTGACACATAGAAAGGAGCCTAGGATGACACTCAAATTTTTGGCTTTGATGACTGTGCAGATTGTGAAAGAATTTGAAAGAAAAGCAGGTCTGGAAGTGAGATTAATGAGATCAGATTCAGATACATTGAGTTTGAAGTGTCAGTGAGAAGAGTCTATTCAGAGGTTGCATACACATGCCTGAGTGCAGAAGAGAGATTTGAGCTGGAGACATGTAATTGGAAGTTGTTAGCACATAGGTAGTAACTGAAGCTTTACAAACTCCAACATTTAATCAGTGGGTAGAACGTAATCCCATTTAATTTGTTCACTAATTTATTCACTTAATCATTTATTCAACAAATCAATTTTAAATGCATATTTTGTGCTAGGCACCCTGCTACCCACTTTTTCTATGCAGGAGACTGTGAACAAATAGCTAGCTAAGAGGAAAAGAAGGAAAAGAGTAGTACTATCAAAGTCAGTGGAGAAGATAGTGTCAAGTGATACTGAGACTCCAAATGAGACGATGAGAGAAACGGTCCCCTGGACTTAGCCAGAAACAAGGAGGTCATTAGTAATTTAGGAGAGAATAGAATAGATTCTGTTGAGTGATGGGTAAAGAAATTGGATCAGAGGTGTGGCTTGAGGCATGAATAGGTAGTGAAAAAGTGAAGCTAATGAAGGAAGAAGAGAGAAAAATGTGCCAGACTGCAGACATGGTTACAAAATCTTCTACCTGTTTGCCTGTCCCTTTGCAACATTTCTTTGCAGCTACTCCCATCAAGAGGTGGAGTCTATTTCCTCACCCTTTGAACTGGGCTTGGTGATGTGACTTTATTGTGATCAATGGGCCATTAGCAAATGCGATACAAACAGAAACTTGAAATGTGATTGTGTATTGGGGCTTGCCCACTCTTGCTGCTTTTGGGAGCCTTGTGACTGCAACCAGGTAAATATAAACCTGGAGTAATTTGCTGGAGACCTGTGACCAGTCATCTCTGTCACTCTGCTGGCAGCCAACAACAACTGACAGTACCAGCCACCAAACATTGAGTGAGATGTTGAATCATTCCCTAGCTGATCTGCTCACTGACTGCAGCTGCATGGGTGAGCCTTGCCAATTCTAGCAGAACTGCCCAGCAAAGTCCAGCCCAAATTATTGATTCACAGAACAATGACTATTATTTTAAGACACTCAGTTATGGGTGTAGTTTCTTACACAGCAAAACCCAACTGATGTAATAAGACATTGTCTGAGTGTAACCCAAATGTCCATCAATGATAGACTGGATTAAGAAAATGTGGCACATATATACCATGGAATACTATGCAGCCATAAAAAAGGATGAGTTCATATCCTTTGTAGGGACATGGATGAAGCTGGAAATCATCATTCTGAGCAAACTATTGCAAGGACAGAAAACCAAACACTACATGTTCTCACTCATAGGTGGCAATTGAACAATGAGAATACTTGGACACAGGGTGGGGAACACCACACACCAGGGCCTGTCATGCGGTCGGGGGAGGGAGGAGGGATAGCATTAGGAGATATACCTAATGTAAATGACGAGTTAATGGGTGAAGCACAGCAACATGGCACATGTATACATATGTAACAAACCTGCACGTTGTGCATGTGTACCCTAGAACTTAAAGTATAAAAATAATAACAAAAAAAGGCATTGTCTGAGTGTCATGGATTTCAAATGTCTAACTTCTCTGGGGGTTTGTATTTGTCTCTGGGACTTTTGGCTGCAATAGGTCAGAAAAGCTATAGTCGTTCTTAGTCTCTTTTCCCTTCCTAACACATTGTTCCAGACAGAAACAAAAAGAGAGTAGTATCCTAGAAATAGAATAACTGGGTTGTATAGCATTATTGATTCATGCCATGATATGGCTGAATCTTAAAATAATTATGTTGAGCAAAAGAAACCAGACCTAAACAAATAAACAAAAAGAGAGTATGTATTGTATATTTCCATTTATTTGAAACTCCAGAAAATGTATAATCATCTATAATGAAGAAAGGAAACTAGCTGTTGCCGGGGTATGGGGTGAGGAAGGGAGGGACAGATTACCAAGAGGCATGAAGAAACTTTTAGAGGTGATGTATATTCATTACTCTGACTGAGCTGATAGCTTTACAGGTGTATACTCTGTATATATGTCATAACTCTTAAAATGATACATTTAAAAAAGATATGTAGTTTAATGTGCAGTTTACCCTTGAACAACTCAAGGGTTAGGGGTGCTGACCCACTGTGCAGTCAAAAATCTGTATACAACTTGTAACTCTCTAAAAGCATAACTACTAACAGCCTGCTGTTGACTGGGAGCCTTACAAATAATGTCAAGTCTATTAACACATATTTTGTATGTTAGAGGTATCATATACTGTACTATCACATTGAAGTGAATTAGATAAAAGAAAATGTTATTAAGAAAATCATAAGGAAGAGAAAATATATTTACTCCTTTTAAAAAATTATTATTATTATTATTTTCAGACCGAGTCGTCTTGCTCTGTAGCTCAGGCTGGAGGGCAGTGGTGCGATCTTGGCTCACTGCAACCTCCATCTCCTGGGTCTAAGCAATTCTTTTGCGTAGCCTCCCTAGTAGCCAGGATTACAGGCACCCACCACCACGCCTGGCTAATTTTTGTATTTTTGTAATTTCATATTAGAGGCGCCCATCACCACGTCCGGCTAATTTTTGTATTTTTAGTTGAGTCAGAGTTCCACCAAGTTGGCCAGGCTGGTCTTGAACTCCCGACCTCAAGTGATCCGCCCACCTCAGCCTCCCAAAGTGCTGGGATTACAGGCATGAGCCACTGCGTCTGGTCTATTTACTCTTGATTAAGTAGAAGTGGCTCATCATAAAGGTTTTCATTCTTGTCGTCAGGTTGTGTAGGCTGAAGAGGAGGAGAAAGAGGAGGGGCTGGTCTTGCTGTCTCAGGGGTGGCAGAGGAGGAAGAAATTCACATTTAAGTTGATCCTTGCAGTTCAAATCCATATTATTCAAGGATCAACTTTCAATCAATTATACCTCCATAAAGCTGCTAAAGAGAAAAAGAGAAACAAAGAAAATCTTTGAATTGGCTTCTTATTCCCAAGTGTGGAGTTAGAATAATGATACCCCAAAGATGTGCATGTCTTAATCTCTGGAGACATAAGTATGTGGAACTGTGTAGGACTGTGAACATGTCACCTTACATGGCAAAGGAACTTTGCAGGTGTACAGTGATTAAAGGAGTAGACTTGGAGATCAGGAGAGTATCTTGGATTAATGGTTTGGGACCAGTGTAATCACATGATCTCTTAAAAGGAAAGAGCCTTTCTCAGTTGGGTCAGAGAGATGAGACAGAAGAAGGTGGAGAGATTTGAGGGACTCAACCTGCCATTGCTGGATTTGAAGATGGAGGAAGAAGTCAACTTGCCAAGCAAAGTGGTAGCCTCTAGAAGCTGGGAATGAGCCTCAGTTTACAGGAAGCAAGAAGACAGGGACTTCAGGCCTACCTCTACAAAGAAGTAAACTGCAAATAACCCAAATGAGCAGGAAAAGAATTCTCCCCTAGAATCTTCAGAAAGAAACGCAGCCTACAGCCCCTTGCTGAGACCCATGCTAGACTGCTGACCTAGTGAACAATAGGATACTCAATTTGTGTTGTTTTATGCTACAAAGTTTGTAGTAATCTGTTCCAGCAGTAAAATAAAATGAATACAAAAAAGTTTTCATGGGCAGAAAGTTGGAATTACTGACTTAAGTAACTGTTTGAATGACCTGTGCTCCCGGTTATAACTCACAATAATCGAGTTGATTGTATTTTGCCATTGTTTACCGCATGCTCCTTTCTCAACAACTTTAGGCTTACTCACTTTTAAAAATGCAGCTCTAGCCACACAGGTGCTCTGCATTAGGCTGGTTGGGGTGTAGAGGGTGGGTAGTTCTTATGTCCAAGTCTGAGGCATACACAAATTACATTTTCTGCCAAATATAGAAATACTTTCTCATTAAACACTGGTAACATCAAACATCACATTGTACTTTTTTTGGGGGGGGGGTGGTGTGTACAGATTTTGAAAGCCAACAAATTTCAAGATAAAACATTGTAGACTTTTCCAGACACCTAAAATCTTCTCAGGTTTAATAGTCTGTAACAGGCTGTTTGAATTTAAATACTGGCTCCACTCTATACCTTACTGGTTGCTTAACACTCTGTGCCTTAGTTTTCTTATCTGTAAAATGGCATGATGGGGCTACACTGAACATAAGAATTAAATGAATTTGTCTCTGTAAAGCACCTTTAACAATGGTTGGTACATTGTAAGCACCAGTGAGTGTCTGGTTGTTAATTGTTATTATTACAATGATGTCTTTGCTGCCAGTTAGAACAATTTCCATCTCAATAGTGGATTCACCTAACTTCATGTGTCCTAGCAGAAGAAATCTGCTTGTATGCCTGTCCTGCCAAGAAAATGCAGGTCACTTCCTCTGGCTTTCTTGCCTTAAGAGTTCCTGTTTCTGCTGAAGCAGAAGCAGGAAGAGAAAGTGACACAGTGATGTTTGCTGAGCAGAGCAAGATTCTGTCCAGTGACTTCTTTTTCCCCAATTAGGAGGGTGTGTGGGCAAGACGTGGATTGTTCTTTACACTCTCCCCATCTTTTCAGCTTTTTCCAAGAGGCCTTGATCTCTATCCTGAGGCTTTCCTCATCAGCGCACGACGGTGAGCTGAAAGATTCCTAAAGTTCTGTTGTCTCTCAAAACAAAACAGAACATTCCAACCAAATTTAAACAGATCCATTTACAATTTTATTACATATCAGCTTTCCTGTGTGGCATTTATTTGAGGAAAGGCTCTCTCGGATATGAGGGAGTTGCTTTTAGAAAATTAAATCAGACAGACTAAAATGACGATCTGATTCACGAGAGGAAAGAAGATACACTATGTGATAGAAGAGTTATTTTTGGAGAACTTATTTTCGTGACTCTGAGTGCCCAGAGGAGAAAACATATGGATGGTATTGCTAATTTAGTACCGTGTCTGCTTCAGGCTCTATGTGCAGTTTTCTACAGACTGGGCAGCCGACTCTTTGGTCTCCATTTTTGAATGGAGTGCTGCAAGAGATGCTGTCTGACATACGAAACAGTCAACTGAAAATAAAGTAGCAGAGTTAACGTAGGCAGTTTTCTTCGCTGTGGCTACAAGATGGCAGGGCCTTCCAAATTTGCACACTGTACATTGAAGTGGAAGTGGATGCTAGCTCTAAGAGCTCTGTGTGGGCGGCCTTGACAGTGGGTATTTTGATTTGAAAATTTTGTTAGTTGCCATAGTAATTGTCACAATTATGTGGTTTGTTCGATCTTTGTGATACTGAACACCTATTAGCAGCACCCAGAAAGCGGTGTGTTTTAGTTTTTTTTTTCTTGTGCATACTTACAGAGAGAAAAACAATAATGTGTGGTCAGATTTTAAGATGAGGCAAAAACAATACAAAAGTATCACATATCTTTATGTAAAGAGTGTTTATTTTCTTAATTATGTTTTAGTCAGATTTTTCTTCAGCAGAAAAGTCATCACGAAGTAATTTTTTTTTTTTTTTCCGAAACAAGGAGACCCAGAAACCAAGGTTACAAAGCTTTGTAAAAAGAAGATCAGGAAACTCTCCTCTTGTTATTAATGTATTGTGTCAGCAATGATGCTACTCAAGTTCAGGCTGAAATTTAAGCTGAATCAAAAGCACGTGTGTGTTTCTACTCCCTTTGCATTTGTGGTGCTTACCATGGCCACTGACTAGTTAGTCCTCGAATGCGTTCCTGGGGCTGTTTTGCAGGCGGCTTTTGAAACATGAAGAGGCATTCTTTGGCTAAACAAACTATTTGTATTGCAATTGTTATAGAAACTTGAATGCCTATAGCTAAATCTTCACAGCCTTCTTTATTTTTGCCTCAGAAGTATTTTTTTTTACCTATCTGAATATTATTTTCTAAATTAATTAAGTGTAGAGATATAATAACAAAAAGGAATAGTGTCTTCTTTGGGTTATTTCTTATTTTTATCAGAAGGAGATAAGGCCGGTTCTGATCTTTGACAGAGCTCTATGACATGGGAACTGAAGTGGCTCCATTGGTTGGCTGACTCATGAGAGAAGGGGAATGTGGGAGAACTGCTTAATCTGCAGTCTGGATGGCCATGCATGTGGGGACGGGAGCAGGAGGAATTGACTACCTCTTACTGTTTCCAATCAAACTTCCTGAAAGACTTTGGGATGAGTGAGTGATAAATGGTGTTTATTACTTTTAATACACAGATATGAGGGAGTTTATTATATTTAATACACCTATGAAGTGATCAATTAAGTATTAAATAGCATGTCACAACCCTAGAATCTTTTTATAACTATTGATTTAACTGCCTTTGATACTTATTGTCAGTATTTGTGTTCTAAGTGCATTTTTGTTTATTATTAAAAACACTTTGATCATGCAAATTGAAACGATGAAATACCTCCATACACCTATTAAAGTGTCCAAAATTCAGAACACTTACAACACCAAATGCTGGTGAGGGTGTAAAGCAGCAAGGACGCTCTATCATTGCTGGTGGAAATGAAAAATGGTACAGCCACTTTGAAAGTTTGGCAGTTTCTTAGAAAACTAAACATACTTTCATATAGGTTTAGATACTAAGGAGCACGATTCAGCAATTGTGCTCCTTGGTGTTTACCCAGGGACTTGAAAACTTATGTCCAAACAAAACCTGAACACAGATGTTTATAGCAGGTTTATTCATAATTGCCAGAATTTGGAAGCCAACAAGGTGTCCTTCAGTAGGTGAATGGATAAATAAACTGTGATACATCCAGGCAATGGAATATTATTCAGCACTAAAAGAAATAAGCTCTCATGCCATCAAATGATATGGAGGAACCTTAAATGTGCGTTACTAAGTGAAAGAAACCAATCTGGAAAGGATACATACTTATGATTCCAACTATATGACGTCCTGGAAAAGTCAATACCCTGGAGACAGAAAAAAGATTAGTGGTTGTCAGGAAAGGAGAGATGAATAGGCAGGGCACAGAGGATTTTTTAGAACAGTGCAACTACTCTGTTTAACACTACAATGGTTGATATATGTCATTATACATGTGTCCAGCTCATGCAATGTACAACACCAAGATTGAACCCTAACGTATACTATGGACTTTGAGTGATAATGATGCGTCAATGTAGGTTCACCAATTGTAACAAATTTGTTACCCTGGCAGGGCAAGTTGATTTATGGGGGAGGCTATGAAAGTAGGGGACAGGGGTTATATGGAAAATCTCTGTACCTTTTGCTCAATTTTGCTGCAAAACTAAAACTGCTCTAAAAATGTCTTTTTCTAAAAAAATTCTTTGATCCTATGAACTCTACCAATCAGAACAAACGGTCAGGAAATGATACACTCTTGGCAAACTATTTTAAATGAAACCATTTGCTGTTGAAAAGTCATCAGTTTTATGGTTGGTCTTTCCTACGTAATTTTCTGTTAGAAATGTTGAGGATTATGCAAATGTTACAATTTTATTAAAAAGGAAATGATGTAGAGTGAGATGTAGACTCAACTAAGACCTTCAAAATTTTATTAGCTATATCAGATAATGAATAAACTTAAGAAAAATGAAAAAGTCACAAACCAGTATTAGCTTCATAACAAATTGTTTTTTATTTATATATTTTAAATTTAATTTTTAATAGCTAAGACATTATTGTGATTCAAAAACACATAAGATGTTATACAATGAAAAGTGTTGTTTACATCCAAATGTCTTCCTAACTCAGCCCCTAGTTCTAACTCTATAGGTAACAGCTATTATTGAGTCCTTGAGTAGTATTCTAGAATTTCTTCATGCATATACAAGCAAATATATATATATATATATATAATTTTATTCCTTCCTACTCAAAAGATTACATACTATACACACTCTTTACACTTAACAAACACTGTTCTATAATGTTTCACTTAGTTACACTATTTTCATTTAATATAACTCAGATACCACTCAATTTCAGTACATGGAGACTTTCTGCATTCAGTATTTAATAACTAACTACAAATATATGACATAGATATACACTATTTATTTAGCTAGATATATATTGGTGGACATTAGGATTTTCCAAATTTTTCATGCAATGAGTAATCTTGTACATACAATATTTCACATATTCCTTATATATGTCTGGGATTTCCTAGCAGTGAAATTTCTAGGCTGAGAAATATATGCATTTGTAATTGATATAGGTATTAGCACATTGCCCATACATGAGAAAATACTTTTCCCTCAGAGTCCTTTCAACAGATCATGTTAGATAGCTTTGGATTTTTGCCAAATGAGAGGTCAAAAATGATATTCATTTGTAGTTTTAATTCACTTCTCTTTTTTTAAAGAGCAAAGTCAATTATCTTGTTATTATTTAGGAGAAATTTTATTTCCTTTTCTATGTTCTGAATGGGTCTTATCAATTTTTAATATTAGGGAGTCTAGTCCTTTGTGATATGAGTTGCAAATATTTCAGTTTTTCTTTTTAAAGCTTTGTTTACAATGCTTCGTTCATGAAAAAAATTTGATTTTTTTAATGACAAAATATATTAATATCAATTTATGAGTTTGGAATTTTGAGTCATAAAAGTTTAGACAGACCTTCTTAACTCAAGATTTATAATGAAAACTTCCAAGTTTTCTTCTTATTATTTTATTGTTGCACTTAAAAACATTTACATCTGTGATATATTTGGAATTTATTATGGCAAATGAAGAAAGACATGGGTATTACTTCACTTATCCCTAGACCATTTATTCACTAGTCCTACTTTTTCCCAATGATCAGAGATGGAGTCTTTTTTACACAATTAATTCCTGAATTATCTGGGTACACTTCTGGGCTTTCTATTTGGCTAATGAACCAGTATGATACCGTATTTAGGCTTTAAAAACTATTTTTATAATCTTTTTCTAAAAATTTATTTATTATTATTATACTTTAAGTTGTAGGGTACATGTGCATAACGTGCAGGTTTGTTACATATGTATACTTGTGCCATGTTGGTGTGCTGCACCCATCAACTCGTCATTTACATCAGGTATAACTCCCAATGCAATCCCTCCCCCCTCCCCCCTCCCCATGATAGGCCCCGGTGTGTGATGTTCCCCTTCCTGAGTCCAAGTGATCTCATTGTTCAGTTCCCACCTATGAGTGAGACATGCGGTGTTTGGTTTTCTGTTCTTGTGATAGTTTGCTAAGAATGATGGTTTCCAGCTGCATCCATGTCCCTACAAAGGACACAAACTCATCCTTTTTGATGGCTGCATAGTATTCCATGATGTATATGTGCCACATTTTCTTAATCCAATCTGTCACTGATGGACATTTGGGTTGATTCCAAGTCTTTGCTATTGTGAATAGTGCCGCAATAAACATACGTGTGCATGTGTCTTTATAGCAGCATAATTTATAATCCTTTGGGTATATACCCAGTAATGGGATGGCTGGGTCATATGGTACATCTAGTTCTAGATCCTTGAGGAATCGCCATACTGTTTTCCATAATGGTTGGACTAGTTTACAATCCCACCAACAGTGTAAAAGTGTTCCTATTTCTCCACATCCTCTCCAGCACCTGTTGTTTCCTGACTTTTTAATGATCGCCATTCTAACTGGTGTGAGATGGTATCTCATTGTGGTTTTGATTTGCATTTCTCTGATGGCCAGTGATGAGGAGCATTTTTTCATGTGTCTGTTGGCTGTATGAATGTCTTCTTTTGAGAAATGTCTCTTCATATCCTTTGCCCACTTTTTGATGGGGCTGTTTGTTTTTTTCTTGTAAATTTGTTTGAGTTCTTTGTAGGTTCTGGATATTAGCCCTTTGTCAGATGAGTAGATTGCAAAAATTTTCTCCCATTCTGTAGGTTGCCTGTTCACTCTGATGGTAGTTTCTTTTGCTGTGCAGAAGCTCTTTAGTTTAATGAGATCCCATTTGTCAATTTTGGCTTTTGCTGCCGTTGCTTTTGGTGTTTTAGACATGAAGTCTTTGCCCATGCCTATGTCCTGAATGGTACTACCTAGGTTTTCCTCTAGGATTTTTATGGTATTAGGTCTAACATTTAAGTCTCTAATCCATCTTGAATTAATTTTCGTATAAGGAGTAAGGAAAGGATCCAGTTTCAGCTTTCTACTTATGGCTAGCCAATTTTCCCAGCACTATTTATTAAATAGGGAATCCTTTCCCATTTCTTGTTTCTCTCAGGTTTGTCAAAGATCAGATGGCTGTATATGTGTGGTATTATTTCTGAGGACTCTGTTGTGTTCCATTGGTCTATATCTCTGTTTTGGTACCAGTACCATGCTGTTTTGGTTACTGTAACCTTGTAGTATAGTTTGAAGTCAGGTAGCGTGATGCCTCCAGCTTTGTTCTTTTGACTTAGGATTGCCTTGGAGATGCGGGCTCTTTTTTGGTTCCATATGAACTTTAAAGCAGTTTTTTCCAATTCTGTGAAGAAACTCATTGGTAGCTTGATGGGGATGGCATTGCATCTATAAATTACCTTGGGCAGTATGGCCATTTTCACAATATTGATTCTTCCTATCCATGAGCATGGTATGTTCTTCCATTTGTTTGTGTCCTCTTTGATTTCACTGAGCAGTGGTTTGTAGTTCTCTTTGAAGAGGTCCTTTGCATCCCTTGTAAGTTGGATTCCTAGGTATTTTATTCTCTTTGAAGCAATTGTGAATGGAAGTTCATTCCTGATTTGGCTCTCTGTTTGTCTGTTACTGGTGTATAAGAATGCTTGTGATTTTTGCACATTAATTTTGTATCCTGAGACTTTGCTGAAGTTGCTTATCAGCTTAAGGAGAATTTGGGCTGAGACAATGGGGTTTTCTAAATATACAATCATGTCATCTGCAAACAGGGACAATTTGATTTCTTCTTTTCCTAACTGAATACCCTTGATTTCTTTCTCTTGCTTGATTGCCCTAGCCAGAACTTCCAACACTATGTTGAATAGGAGTGGTGAGAGAGGGCATCCCTGTCTTGTGCCAGTTTTCAAAGGGAATTTTTCCAGTTTTTGCCCATTCAGTATGATATTGGCTGTGGGTTTGTCATAAATAGCTCTTATTATTTTGAGGTACGTTCCATCAATACCGAATTTATTGAGCGTTTTTAGCATGAAGGGCTGTTGAATTTTGTCAAAAGCCTTTTCTGCATCTATTGAGATAATCATGTGGTTCTTGTCTTTGGTTCTGTTTATATGCTGGATTATGTTTATTGATTTGCGAATGTTGAACCAGCCTTGCATCCCAGGGATGAAGCCCACTTGATCATGGTGGATAAGCTTTTTGATGTGTTGCTGAATCCGGTTTGCCAGTATTTTATTGAGGATTTTTGCATCGGTGTTCATCAGGGATATTGGTCTAAAATTCTCTTTTTTTGTTGTGTCTCTGCCAGGCTTTGGTATCAGGATGATGTTGGCCTCATAAAATGAGTTAGGGAGGATTCCCTCTTTTTCTATTGATTGGAATAGTTTCAGAAGGAATGGTACCAACTCCTCCTTGTACCTCTGGTAGAATTCAGCTGTGAATCCATCTGGTCCTGGACTTTTTTTGGTTGGTAGGCTATTAATTATTGCCTCAATTTCAGAGCCTGCTATTGGTCTATTCAGGGATTCAACTTCTTCCTGGTTTAGACTTGGAAGAGTGTAAGTGTCCAGGAAATTATCCATTTCTTCTAGATTTTCCAGTTTATTTGTGTAGAGGTGTTTATAGTATTCTCTGATGGTAGTTTGTATTTCTGTGGGGTCGGTGGTGATATCCCCTTTATCATTTTTAATTGCGTCGATTTGATTCCTCTCTCTTTTCTTCTTTATTAGTCTTGCTAGTGGTCTGTCAATTTTGTTGATCTTTTCAAAAAACCAACTCCTGGATTCATTGATTTTTTGGAGGGTTTTTTGTGTCTCTATCTCCTTCAGTTCTGCTCTGATCTTGGTTATTTCTTGCCTTCTGCTAGCTTTCGAATGTGTTTGCTCTTGCTTCTCTAGTTCTTTTAATTGCGATGTTAGAGTGTCAATTTTAGATCTTTCCTGCTTTCTCTTGTGGGCATTTAGTGCTATAAATTTCCCTCTACACACTGCTTTAAATGTGTCCCAGAGATTCTGGTATGTTGTATCTTTGTTCTCATTGGTTTCAAAGAACATCTTTATTTCTGCCTTCATTTCGTTATGTACCCAGTAGTCATTCAGGAGCAGGTTGTTCAGTTTCCATGTAGTTGAGCGGTTTTGATTGAGTTTCTTAGTCCTGAGTTCTAGTTTGATTGCACTGTGGTCTGAGAGACAGTTTGTTATAATTTCTGTTCTTGTACATTTGCTGAGGAGTGCTTTACTTCCAATTATGTGGTCGATTTTGGAGTAAGTACGATGTGGTGCTGAGAAGAATGTATATTCTGTTGATTTGGGGTGGAGAGTTCTATAGATGTCTATTAGGTCTGCTTGCTGCAGAGATGAGTTCAATTCCTGGATATCCTTGTTAACTTTCTGTCTCGTTGATCTGTCTAATGTTGACAGTGGAGTGTTGAAGTCTCCCATTATTATTGTATGGGAGTCTAAGTCTCTTTGTAAATCTCTAAGGACTTGCTTTATGAATCTGGGTGCTCCTGTATTGGGTGCATATATATTTAGGATAGTTAGCTCTTCCTGTTGAATTGATCCCTTTACCATTATGTAATGGCCTTCTTTGTTTCTTTTGATCTTTGATGGTTTAAAGTCTGTTTTATCAGAGACTAGTATTGCAACCCCCACTTTTTTTTGTTCTCCATTTGCTTGGTAAATCTTCCTCCATCCCTTTATTTTGAGCCTATGTATGTCTCTGCGTGTGAGATGGGTCTCCTGAATACAGCAGACTGATGGGTCTTGACTCTTTATCCAGTTTGCCAGTCTGTGTCTTTTAATTGGAGCATTTAGTCCATTTACATTTAAGGTTAAGATTGTTATGTGTGAACTTGATCCTGTCATTATGATATTAACTGGTTATTTTGCTCGTTAGTTGATGCAGTTTCTTCCTAGCCTCGATGTTCTTTACATTTTGGCATGTTTTTGCAATGGCTGGTACCGGTTGTTCCTTTCCATGTTTAGTGCTTCCTTCAGGGTCTCTTGTAAGGCAGGCCTAGTGGTGACAAAATCTCTAAGCATTTGCTTATCTGTAAAGGATTTTATTTCTCCTTCACTTATGAAACTTAGTTTGGCTGGATATGAAATTCTGGGTTGAAAATTCTTTTCTTTAAGAATGTTGAATATTGGCCCCCACTCTCTTCTGGCTTGGAGAGTTTCTGCCAAGGGATCTGCTGTTAGTCTGATGGGCTTCCCTTTGTGGGTAACCCGACCTTTCTCTCTGGCTGCCCTTAAGATTTTTTCCTTCATTTCAACTTTGGTGAATCTGGCAATTATGTGTCTTGGAGTTGCTCTTCTCGAGGAGTATCTTTGTGGCGTTCTCTGTATTTCCTGGATTTGAATGTTGGCCTGCCCTACTAGGTTGGGGAAGTTCTCCTGGATGATATCCTGAAGAGTGTTTTCCAACTTGGTTCCATTTTCCCCCTCACTTTCAGGCACCCCAATCAGACGTAGATTTGGTCTTTTTACATAATCCCATACTTCTTGCAGGCTTTGTTCATTTCTTTTTCTTCTTTTTTCTTTTGGTTTCTCTTCTCGCTTCATTTCATTCATTTGATCCTCAATCGCAGATACTCTTTCTTGCAGTTGATCGAGTCGGTTACTGAAGCTTGTGCATTTGTCACGTATTTCTCGTGTCATGGTTTTCATCTCTTTCATTTCGTTTATGACCTTCTCTGCATTAATTACTCTAGCCATCAATTCTTCCACTTTTTTTTCAAGATTTTTAGTTTCTTTGCGCTGGGTACGTAATTCCTCCTTTAGCTCTGAGAAATTTGATGGACTGAAGCCTTCTTCTCTCATCTCGTCAAAGTCATTCTCCGTCCAGCTTTGATCCGTTGCTGGCGATGAGCTGCGCTCCTTTGCCGGGGGAGATGCGCTCTTATTTTTTGAATTTCCAGCTTTTCTGCCCTGCTTTTTCCCCATCTTTGTGATTTTATCTGCCTCTGGTCTTTGATGATGGTGATGTACTGATGGGGTTTTGGTGTAGGTGTCCTTCCTGTTTGATAGTTTTCCTTCTAACAGTCAGGACCCTCAGCTGTAGGTCTGTTGGAGATTGCTTGAGGTCCACTCCAGACCCTGTTTGCCTGGGTATCAGCAGCAGAGGCTGCAGAAGATAGAATATTTCTGAACAGCGAGTGTACCTGTCTGATTCTTGCTTTGGAAGCTTCCTCTCAGGGGTGTACTCCACCCTGTGAGGTGTGGGGTGTCAGACTGCCCCTAGTGGGGGATGTCTCCCAGTTAGGCTACTCAGGGGTCAGGGACCCACTTGAGCAGGGAGTCTGTCCCTTCTCAGATCTCAACCTCCGTGTTGGGAGATCCACTGCTCTCTTCAAAGCTGTCAGACAGAGTCGTTTGCGTCTGCAGAGGTTTTGGCTGCGTTTGTTATTGCCCTGTCCCCAGAGGTGGAGTCTACAGAGACAGGCAGGTTTCCTTGAGCTGCTGTGAGCTCCACCCAGTTCGAGCTTCCCAGCAGCTTTGTTTACCTACTTAAGCCTCAGCAATGGCGGGCGCCCCTCCCCCAGCCTCGCTGCTGCCTTGCCGGTAGATCACAGACTGCTGTGCTAGCAATGAGGGAGGCTCCATGGGTGTGGGACCCTCCCGGCCAGGTGTGGGATATGATCTCCTGGTGTGCCTGTTTGCTTAAAGCGCAGTATTGGGGTGGGAGTTACCCGATTTTCCAGGTGTTGTGTGTCTCAGTTCCCCTGGCTAGGAAAAGGGATTCCCTTCCCCCTTGCGCTTCCCAGGTGAGGCAATGCCTCGCCCTGCTTCAGCTCTCGCTGGTCGGGCTGCAGCAGCTGACCAGCACCGATCGTCTGGCACTCCCCAGTGAGATGAACCCAGTACCTCAGTTGAAAATGCAGAAATCACCGGTCTTCTATGTCGCTCGCGCTGGGAGTTGGAGACTGGAGCTGTTCCTATTCGGCCATCTTGCTCCGCCTATTTTTATAACCTTTAGTACTAGCCCCTCTTCTATGTTTATTTTTCTTATTAGATTTAGCATCAGGTGTGTAGCTTAAAACTGTTGGATTTTCACTGAGGTTATGTTCAATTAAAAGTTAATTTAAGGAGAATGGACGCATTCACAATATTGAGTGTTCATAACCAATAACATAGTCTTTCTATTTGTAGAAATACTATTTTGTGGCCTTCAGTCAGTAGTATTTTAAATTTCATTTTTAATAGAACTTACATTTTCTTGATAACAACGTTTATGTATTTTTTTCTTTTCCATTGCTATTATATACAGAATCATTTCTTTCATTAAATACTCTAACTGATGTTCAAACATCATGATATGAAAACTACTGATTTTTGTCCATTGATTTCGTGCTTCATTATTTTACTGAATTCTATTACTGTTTGTAGTAGTTACTAGAAAACCTTCTGGAATCTTTCAGTTATACTACCATGTAATCTATAATTAGTGAAACTTTTATTCATATGTTTCATTTACATAAAATATAAAATAAATAAATATATATATCCGTAATCTCTTTCTCTTGGATAATTGTGTTGACTAGTAGCTCTAGCACAATGTTAAATAGTAGTAGTATTAGTGAATACTAGCCAAAGAAGTCTGATGGTTTTGAATGGAGAAAGATACATTTTATCATGATCACATAGCCTCTGTCTATTCTATTTCAGTAAATATTTTCTTTATTGTTTTGTTTATTTATTGTATCAGAAAAACGTGATGAATTTTCTCCAATGCTTTTTCAGCACTTATGAACAGATCTTACGGTGTTCTCTTTAGATCTGTCAATATGATGAACTACATTAATAGAGTTTCTAATATGAACAATTATGACCCCATTTGGTATTAATGTTGTGGCGTTGTTTTTAATGAGCTCCTGGATTCAGTTTGCTAACACATTATTTAGAATATTTACATTATTATTTATAGTATAATTAGTCTCTAGTTAGTGTGATCAAAGAATATTATTTACATGATTATATTTTTTAGAATTTATGAAAGGTTTCAACTGGGCCATTCTTTGAAAGGATGGTGTATTCTCTATTTTCAGGTTATAGGGTTTATAATATATTAATCATTTGTATTATATCAATTCTGATACTTAAGTCATTTCAGTCTTATTTACTTTTTGTCCACTTGATAAGTTATGTACTAGACAGATGAACTGAAGTCTCCCAAGATTAGTGTGTTTGTATTTACTTCTGCTTATATCTCCGGTAATTTTTGCTCTGTGAATGTCATTTCTATATTATTTGGTGCTAATTTAATCACTATATCTTCACTATGAATTGCACACTTTGGCATTATCAAGTACTATTCTTTGTTTTATTTAATACTATTTGTTCTGAATTTCACACAGTCTGGCATAAAGATTGTGACCTCTGCTTTATATTCTTGTTTTTGTTTTGTAGATACGTGACCATCCTTTTATTTTCAGCCCTTGCGAATCACTTTATCTTAGATTTTCCTTTGTGTTTGGCATACAATTCGGTTTTGCTTCATGATTCAATGTGTAAATGTTTTCCTTTACATAGATAAATCAAGGCAACTTGCATTTACTGATATGAAAGAAATGTTGGTCTTTGTTTTGTTATATTAATTCATACAATGTTTCTGGTTTATAACTTTCAAACATCTGTTACTACATGGTCTGTTTGCTTTGTCTGCTTATTGTATCCAGCATGGAGTTTTCCTGGTATTTGGGGAGGTTTACATTTTTATTCTAGTGTTTTTATAATTATGTCTTTGTATAATACCATTACTCCTAGTCTTCAGATATTATCCATTAGTTTCCTTTTATGAACAATGATAAAAGTGGTTTGTTTACTGTTCTTTCCTCATTTCTCTTTCTTTCGCCAATTTTAGTTAATTATCTTTCTTATTGTTTTGTAAAGTTATAATGATTATAAGTCAGTTTTAAATAATAGCATTTGATTCCAGGCTATTGCAGACGAAAGAGCTTTCTATTCTGCTCACATTTTTTCCATTTTCTCTCCAATTTTTTAAAAGTTGAGTGCTCCCTGTCAGGCACTTAAAATTTACACTATGTTCCTTCACCATAAACTGCACTTTGCATTAGTCTTAATTGTACAGTTACATATATTCAATAATCACTAGCAGTCACTTTGCCATAGCTTCACTAGTTGTTTATTGGTTGGCAGAAGTTTTTCTTCAAGTAGTTTCCTTGAGAAGTGTCCATGAGAACAGTATTCCACAAATCCTTGTGTATTTAAAATCATCTGTAATTTTTATTCCAGAGGAACAGTTTGGCTGGGTATAGAATTCTTGATTCACCCTTTCTTCAGGGAATATTTTGTAAACATTGCTTTATGTTTCTGGTATTGATAATTGTTGTGAAAAAACCTGATTCCAATATGATTTCCTTTCTTTATAAGTAACTTGATGTTTTTGCCTCGTTGTCTAATTCTTTATTTTAACCATTAAGGAATTTTATTAGTATATGACTACTGATTATTTTGGGTCAGGTTTTTTCTGTCATAGCGTAGTGTATCTTTGTGATACAGAAATTCAAATTTATATTGTAAGAAAATTTTCTTAAATTGTAACTTTAAATATTTGTTTGTTAAAATGTTGTATTTTCCTTTTTTGGGTACTCCCTGTATGCAAATATTGGATCTTCTTTGTCAGTCTTTCAGTTCTGTTTTTTGTCGAATACTTTTTTTTTTTTTTTTTTGAGAGAGTCTTGCTCTTGTCACCCAGGCTGAAGTGCAATGGCACAATCTCAGCTCACTGCAACCTCTGCCTCCTGGATTCAAGTGATTCTCCTGCCTCGGCCTCCCAAGTAGCTGGAATTACAGGCACCCACCACCATGCCTGGCTAATTTTTGTATTTTTAGTAGACATGGGATTTTTCCATGTTGGCTAGGCTGGTCTTGAACTCCTGACCTCTGGTGATCTACCTTCCTTGGCCTCCAAAGTGGTGGGATTACAGGCATAAGCCACCACGTCTGCCTGTCAAATACTTCTTTGATCTTTATTCCTATTCATTTGGTTTGCTTTCTTACCTGTACATCTCTTACTATATTTTTTGCTATGTCTATTCTCCTTGATAAGTCCAATTTTATATTAATTTCTATTTGACTTAAACGTTCTACTTCCTTCCTAACTGGAGTAACATTAGTGGAACTGGCAGAGAAGGAGTCAGGCATGAAGAAAGGTGGTACCAGGAAACAGAATGGTAGAAGATGAGTTTGAAGAGTCAGGCAGGAGCTAGATCATGTAAGCCTTATGCTGTGGAAGGAGTTTGAACTCTCTTCCAAGTGTAATGGAGAGTCACTGGAGGTTGTTAAGCAAAAGAATGACTCAATCTGATGTGCTGATATGATTACTCTTTTGTGTAGAGAACAGATTGGAGGGAGGTAAGAGTAGAAGGAAGATCTATTAGAAGCTACTAAAGTAATCCCAGTGGCTTGGCCAGGATAGTTGGTGGAAGAGTTGGTGAGAAATGGTCAGATAACAATTTTTCTTTTCTTTCTTATATCATGAGTTATAGCAAATTAACCTATATTTGCTTAAATTTCCATGTGTATTTATGAGTGCCTCTTCAGCAGAAATGTATGTTGCCTGTTCAGATATAATTTATTCATTTAGCTAACATTTATTGATGACTTGGCACCAGCACAGTTCTAGCAAGTAACAATACACTGATGAATAAAAACAGATGTAGCCCCTGACATTGAGAAACCTGTATTTCAACAGATGAAAATAACAATAAGATAATAAAACAGTTAATATTAAGTAAGTACATATTTAGGTAATGTTCAGAACTCTTCACACATGACATCTCATTTATTCATCACAACTCTGTGAGGCTGATAATATTATAACCTTTATCTTACAGGTGAAGATATCGAGGATAACAGTGGTTAAGTACTTGCCCAAGTTCCCATAGCCAGCAAATGGTGGCGTCAGCCTTTAGTCTAGATTAAGTGAGCAAATACATAAGGAATATGATGAAACATAGTAGAGAAAATGCAGTAATCAGGAAAAACCTCTCTGAACAGGTATGTTTGAGCCGAGACCTAGTACATGTATGGGAGCCATCCACACAAGAGCTGGGGTAAAAGCATTTCCAGAAAGAGCTAATAATAAACATGAAGATTTGGGACCAGAATGAGCTTGGTAAGTGAGGAAAAGAAAGGAGGTTTGGATGGTTGGAGGCTACGCAGAGGGAAAATGGTACAAGACAAGACTAGAGATCCAGCAATGGACTGTAAAGGTGTGGTGGAATGGGAGAGAAGACCAGTTAGGAGGCTATTTCAGGAGTCCATTTAGGGAATCGTGGCTTGGATTCGATGGCAGCAGTGGAGGTGGGCAGAAATGGATGGTTTTGAAATAAGTCCTGGAGGTTGAATTAACAGTACTTGCTAATGGACCTGATAAGGGGATTAAAAGAAAGAAGTAGTCAAAGTTAATTCATAGTGGAAATGTGTAAGAATATCTGAACATAAACCTATAGCACCATTTTGAGTCAAAATAATTCAGCCTTAAACATTTGAATTAATATGGGGGGAATGAAGGTGGAGTCAGATCAGGATTAATGAAAGACACAAAAAACTTGGATTCCTTATTCTTGTGAAGTTTACAGACTGATGGTAGATTACATTTTCTATTATGCTGTAATACCTAGCTATAATTTTCCCTCATTTTTCAGACGGGGTCCTGAGGCATAGAATGCATACATGATTTGTCCAATGTCATATGAAAGGATAGGGCCTAGATTCTAATGTTTATATTTATTCCATTACTTCATGTTGATAATGCAATATCTAGATACGGACCTAGATAAGTATCCATACACATTGATGCAGATAATACAGGAAATTGAAACTTTATCTATCAGGGTGCTTTTGAATTTTTTTCTTTGTTCACTCCTGTTTGATTAAAATTGATATTTAAATTTGGCATTTGCAATTACAGGATGCTGATAACAACATTCTCAATTAGGACTGAAGAAGTGTGTCTAACACTCTGGAAAACACACCTCCTAACCGCCAAAGTGCCTGAGTTTATGTAAAACAGAGAGATTTTCTTCGCTGTCAGGTTTTCTGCCTCTCACTTCACTCCCACAGCTGTGTCTGAATATTCAGAAGCAAGGTTGGAGGGAGGAGTCAATTATTTTGGGTGGGCTACTGTACCTGAGCTTTTTATTCAGTGGTGAGGGCAAAACACAGTATAAGTAAAAACAGAGATTTCTGAAATGCTTGAGTTACTATTCTGAAACTTCCAATAGAAAATACACTTATAATGAATTACCTTAAATTAAATTTTAATAGCCTCTAAATTGTATATAAAGTACTAGCACAGAAGCAGTCTTCTGTTCAGATAAACATCATTAGTGTGTAAGTAGGGAAACTTCTCTGACTTCTATTTCCCTCTGGGTTTTCTAACATCTCTGCGGATTCTTTAATGCCTAATGCGAATGCCAATATGCTTTTCTTTTGGACTCCCCCAGCGGGCCCCCTGTGTTAATAGCTAGCTTTTGACTTGTCACTCCTGAGAAAAAACAAAAGTGCTAGTTCTTTGCTGAGGTGAAACCTTACCTGCCATCTGCACACGCTCATTCTGGCAGCTCCTCGTGATCCTTCAACTCACAGGAAATCCTTAGGAGGAATGAAAAGGACAGGCCCACCCCCACGGCAGAGCAAGTTCCCAGCTTAGTCACGTCAGTGGGATGAAGGCTGACATGGTGTATTGACAGGTCGGTTTAATACTCAAGTGCTCCTGCAAACTGGCGCATGGCTGCTTGGAAGCCTGGCACGCCCCCAGATGGCAAGGGATTTTGGCTCCTCAACTTGTTCCTCTGCTTGGAGTGGAAGGTTCCCTCTATCCACTCAACCCTTCAGGATTAAGCAGAGCATTTGAGGGGGTTGGGGAAGAACACAGAGACCTCCCTTGACCACCTGGATTCTGAAGGGGCCATTACAGGAACGTGGTCGTGTGGTCAGCGCGCTTTTACCACCCACGCCAGTCTAAATGACCACACCCTGAGTGGCCTGGTCCCAGAGCAGCTGTTTAGACTGCTTGTGTGGTCATACCAACCCTCAATAAGACACAGCCTGCCAAACCCCAGGAAACTTGGAGTTTAGGTCAGCTTAATGCTTTCCCATTAGGCCCTGGGAAGGAAGAAGGTGTAGAGTGACAGGCATTCAGGCAGCCAGTGTAACTCTGGTTCAGACATTTTCTGTTTTTGCTGGATTAGTTTTCTGAACAACTGCTTTCTATTTTTGTTTCAAATCTGTTTTATCTTCAAGACAAAATAGGGAATATTACATAAATAAATAAAACCTTTCCACTGAAGAAAGTCTACAGATACGTTAATACATCTCGATTTTCACATATAGTTCATGTAGAGTGCCCTACAATAGTCCACCACCTGTTTTCAAGTTGAAAATGGGCAGTTTGAGAATTGGGAGCTCGGAGCATGATCTTTTGGTATCAGACAGGCCTGTGTGCTTAATGCTTGCTCTGCCTCTTACCCTGTGATCTTGGGCAACTTAGTGAATTTCTTGAAGCCTTAGTTTTCCCATCTGGAGAATGGATGCAATTATTATACAGTACTAGTCACACTGAATTGTTGAGGGACTAATTGAGATCATGCATATAAAATACTTAATATGGTACCAGGTGCATAAAAGGCTGTAAGTAAATGCCAGCAGCGATGTTGTTATTGAAGATGCTAACACCAGTGCTGCACTGATTTTTTACCCATTTGTATAAGTTGAAAACCATTGAGAGAGCACAGACTATTTAATGATTGAGCCTATGAGATTTTGGTCATTAGGCCAATTTAAAAAAGGGAAAATATATTATGATCAATGAATATATAATCTTTTTCATAGACCCATTTATAATGCTGCAAATGGATTCAAGGTATTTTTTTGGTGAAATATTCAAAAGTATGAAAATTACTTTTCTTGTCATACCCACCTCAAGTTCTCGTCAGGCTCAAATCAGTTGTGTGTGTGTGTTGTGGGGGGGGGGCAATAGAGGGGAGGGGGCGTTTTGCTTTACTCATATTGTGAATTTCTTCTCCATGTAGTTCATTTAGACTGATAATTCTAAAGAAGAGGTATGCTGCATATAAATATGTGGTTCTCACACATGGGAGGAATAGTATAAGACCGTCACATGATTGCCGTTTTCAGGATGATTTTATTGTCAATAACGAGGAGTGCCTTCTCACTGTGCCACAATGAGCACTGTTGGAATTTAAGAGGTATTTATAGAATAACAATTAATTGTTATATTGGTTAGGGCAAAAATCTACTTGGTGCTTGAAAATTTAAGGTCATGGTAATTTATTGCATCTTATGATATCAAATTGACCACTTGCTAAACTTTTTACTAGAAACAAACCCTTTTTGTCTTTTTTGGTGTTTCTGTAGATAACATACTTTTTTGAATCCTCTGTGAACATTCAGAATTAGAAATGTAGCCAAAACACTGAAAAACTGGCATTGAAAAAGTAGCTTCTTTGGAAACGGAATAAAAGCAAAGTTATCCATATCAACCTTGGTACCTCACTTTGCAGGAGCTGAGAAAATTCTCCTTCCTTCAGCTGAAATTTATGTCTTGCTAGTTGTACAATACCAGATTGGTGTCTTTGCTTTCTAAGAAACTGCATCCCGGTTCCCAAGTGCTTTATTGGTATGGATCTATTCTGACTTTGGCATGTGGCCAACCAGTTTGACATATTCAAGAGTCTGAGTGAAAATATTCTAGGAACATTGGGAGATGTTTTAATTGCCTAAGATCCACTATCAGGCATTTCAGAATGTCTCCCAGCTTTTGATTACTGACCAAATCAGGAATTAATGGTCTGCCATTTTCCACCTTATTACTTACAAATTAAGAATTGACATTTTACTCTAATATATTCCTGATAAACTTTGCCATTTTTCTTTCTAACAAATCAAAAATATATTTCAATTAAAGAATGACTTGAAGATGGGAACTACCAACCCACAGACCTAGGTAGCTGGGGTTTGTCTTTGTTGCTGTTATTCAGAGGCAAAAAGACTTGTTAGGGTATTTGTTGAGAAGGATGTAACTATGACACTTCTGGCTCAGTCTACCATTGCAATTACTAATGGGACTTTTGTGGTTTTGGGAGCAAGCCCAAGATTGTCCTTAGGTAACAGGACAAGAAGCCTTCAAATGGCAGGGGCGGCGGGGGGGCAGAATTGAGGATATAATAATAATCCAGTGCAAATTATATTTTATGATCTTCCTTGTTGTCCTTCTTTGCCTGAAATTTTGTAAAGATGATACCAGATTAGACTGAACTTTAAGGCAGCCTAAAGGGGGAAGATAAATTATATATATGAATGAATATGACTACTCTTTCCTCCATACTCCCAGAGCTTCTTAAAAAAAAAAAAAAACCTTGTAGTTCACTGTAACATATTTCACTTTATAATTGGGAATGTTTACATTTAAAAAATTGTAAATTCAAGAGGGTAGAGCATGGCCTCATTTGTTTTTGCCTCCCATCTATGCCCAGTAGGGGTTTGTTGACTGTGTAGGAGTTAAGGGGGCAGTACCATACCTTTACCTTGGTCATGGTAGAAGTTATAGGATTCTGATCACGTTCTCCATATAAAAATCTCCACCACATATCTGCAACCCCTCTCTCCTATTCGTCAGCATTGCTTCCCCAACTCCCTTCTCCACATGTATCAGGGCATTTGGAATCCTCAAATGTGTTGTATCACATGTATTCACCCACATTTGCCATATTTTAGTGGAGCAGACACCAAGATTTAGGGCAAGGGTTGAAACTTACGGCTTGTATAAGATAAATGTAATAGAACAATTCATAAGTTCCAGACAAGATAAAGGAAAATCAGCTTTGCCAAGGATTGATTGATAAAGCAAGTAAGAAAGGAGATCAGTTAGAGAGACATAGAAACAGAAAAATCCTAAGACATAGAGATGCAAAGACAAAAATGGAGACACATTCATGTGTGCATGTGCACATGGACACTCACACGCACACACACACACACACACCCCAGCATTCTGTGCCAGAGCTGAATTTTCATGAGCACTTTCCTTGACTTAGCCTCTTCATGTTTACTTTTTACCCTAGCCTTTAAAAATTGAAATATCTGACTTATGCTCTTTTTGCAGTAATATTTTTAAAAACTATTTATTTAAAAAGTAAAGACCTGCAAAACACTGAGAGATCCTCATAGACAGTAATCATATCTGTCACATATAAAGTGCTTACTTATATTTATTATTATAAGTGTTATCTATAATAAGTGTTTTATATTCTAAGTTTTTCATAAGTTTATAGACAGTGTACAGGAGGAAAACATCTAGAAAGAGTCTGGTCACTTCTGTGTCAAATAAGCAACCACCAGCTGCCAGATAAACTGCTTATTTATTCTTTTAGGCTCCCTCCAACTCCAGCTATTTCCTCTGACCCTTTCTTTTTAATTTTTTTTTTTTTTTAAATGACGGAAGTGAGGGTAGGAGGAGGCCAGATCAAAAAAGGAAAAAGTTCTTTTCATGATATAGATTTACAAGTAATGCATCTTTTTATAAAACTGTTTATTTAAGGATAAAAGGGTTCATGGACATCTATGAAATGTAAATCTTGCATAAATGAATAAACAATGACATGTGGCTGCCCTGGCCAAGGGTATCATCATATGTAATGGAAAAATAAATCCTATTGTTTGGAAACAGGCCTTTATGTGTGATTTTAAAGATTTATCAAATACTTATTCATAGGAAGGAAATGCTAGAAATCATTCTAGAAATTTTATTTTAATCAAATTTATAATTGATCAATTTTTGTCATATTAAAACACAAATATTTTATTGGAAAAAGAGAACATGTGACCAAAAACACAAACAGCAGTAAATCCTGTAATGCAAACAATAATAAAATTATTACTACATATTTAATCTTTCCTAGATAATTGCAAAATAATCCTCATTTTAAATGCTTTAAGACTATCATTCTGTAAATCAGACTCTCTCCAACTCCAATTTGAAGTGATCCTTCCACTGCTATCAAGGAGTAACAGTTTCTAAATGTCCTCTTCAAACATTTGGTGAAGGAGAAGCAAGTTTCTATGTGTGTTATTTAGAAGTGGTAAGAAAACTCAGCTGCAGCACTTAGGGAAGCAGAGGCAGGCAGATCACTTGAGGTCAGGAGTTCGAGAACCCCGGAGGTGGAGGTTGCAGTGAGCAGAGATCGCACCACTGCACTCCAGCCTACGCGACAAGTCAAATTAGGGGTTTTCCTAAGAGTTATAAAGCAATTACTGATATTAGGATATAACCTTGGAAGTCAGTCCAGTTTCAACTTGACTCTCACTCACTGCATCATCTTTATTATTGATCAGTTAATAGTTAATTCATATTAATAATCCTGGGAAGGAAGCACTGAAGTGTCTTCCACCCTCACGCACTTACACGCACACTCACACTTACTGAGAGTCATTGGTTCAAATATATACAATGCAGTATTCTTCAATTTAAGGTCCAGAAGTTGTTAAGTTTGAAAAGTACTGGACTATTCTAAGACTATATAAGAGTTTTAAAAGGGAAAACAGTGGCTTTTGTAATTAGAAAGGCTTTATGAACAAGTATATTTAAATAAAAAATTCCAGATATATGTAAATGTACCAGGACATGCCCTCTACCAGCATTGAGGTTTTTCTGATTTCAATTCAATCTTCTGATTTACAAAGTAAGATATAAGCAGAAGTAGTAGCAGTATCAAGAGCTGTCACTTTTGGGGGGCTTACTACTTAATCTTCCTTGTACGAATTCCATGTAATTTTCACATTATGCCTGTGAATTTAGGGTTATTAATCTGATTTTATAGATAGAGTCATGAATCCAAAAAGGAGCAGAGCTGAATTTGAACTAAGCTCTACTTCATTCAAAGTCTGTGTTTGGTTTCAGATTTGTGGCTCTGAAACAGCACAGGCAGTTATGCCCTATTTACCGGAATATTTGTGTTTTAGCCAAGTTTGCTATAAAGTGCACTTTTTTCCTTCTGAAAGCAGAACTCCATTTTGCCAATGGTTTATATTATACAATCTGAGACTGTTTACCAGTATACAAGTTTTATTAGGGCTGGGACCATGTGTGGGTTTTTCACTGCAGACACAGTACCTGGTAGATAGGGGGTGTTTAATAAATACCCATTGAGTGAATTAAGTGTGGTAAAAATTATCTTGTAGATAATGGAAGCACACTTAAGGGTTCAAAAAAAATTTAGCATGCATTTTAGGTTAAAGAACAAATTTCTAATGAAAGCAATATTACTCAAATATGGTTACATGTTCAAAATGTTAGTAAAATTTGACAGATTCTCCAAATGCTAGGAAAAATAGTGAATTTTTGACCAGTTTTAAGTTCTGTTACATTAATTTTGACTCAATATTATATACTCATGCTACATGCAGTTTGGTAACAATTTGTTCATATCCATGTTAAGTTCTCATATTTTTCCACACATGAACTTCTGTATTTTTAAAAATTTCTTATTCTGGCAGACATAAGAAAAAAAAAATGAAAGGGAATAAAATCAGAACACAGGGTGTGTGACAATCACTTCTGATATTCACACTAGTTAGAGAATCTTTCTATTCCTTAATCAGGCAGCAAATATTTATTAAACACCCAAAGAGTGAAGTACACAAGACTATTGAACAGCAGTAATCTTCAGGATTATCGTGTGTCAGTGCGTATTTTCCATGTTACTCATAAAGGGAAGCATTTATTTATGATGGCTTTCCAAACAGCAGATTAAAATACTTAACATGATTCACCTTTTATTTAAAGATAAAATAATGGAATGGGGAATTCATGAAGAGCTCTTCTCAAGTTTATATGAGTCATGAGTATGCTGATTTTTACTCTCAGAATGAAAATAAAAAAGAAATTATTAAAGAATCCCTTCCTTTAGAACTCAGATTACTATGTAAATTTTATATCATTTGCTTATGTGGTCAGAAATTTTGGGGAAATGCTTCAAACTATTTATCTATAGCACAAACTAGAATCTGTCTTTTGCAGATTCTTATTGTGCACTAATTTATTAAAAGATTTGGGAAAATTCACTGTAAGGAAACTTGTTTATCTTTGTTGACCACTGTTTTCAATCTTGGTTGATGATGGGGCTTCCTGTCACCCAACACCTATGAACATATTTGGGAGTGGGATACTCTGGCTGCACTCAGAAGAGCCATGAGGGTAGAGTTCCCTAGAGTCCTGGGGACAAAGCCTCACAGGATGTCCTGCTACGACCACGACCAGCAGAGTCATGGGAGTGGGGAATCTTACTGTCTAAGATCTCTGAGATCTTAAAACAGTAGAGCCTCTAGAATACTGTTTCAGCCTGGGAGAGCTGCAGGCATTTGACTCAAACATATGAGACCTATTGCATAGGCTGCACTCAGAAGAGCCATGGGGGTGGAGTCACCTAGAGTCTTGGGCACACAAGCCTCACAGGATGTGGTCAAAGAAGGTTGTTTCAGGCCTCAAGATTCAGTGTTATTTGCCTTACTGGGTGTTAGGACCTATTACCCATTTCTTCTTTCTTACTTTTCCCTTCAGAGATGGAAATGAATATGTTTTGTACCTGTCCTACCATTATATTTTGGAGTCATATAACTTGTTGATTTCACAGGTTCACAGCTAGAGAACAATTTATTTCAGGATGAGTCATACTTTGAGTCTCACCTATATCTGATTTAAGTGGTATTTAGATCAGATGTTAGACTTAAAGTTTATGCTGGAATGAGTTAAGACTTGTGGGGCTATTACGATACAACAAATTTAATTTTTATGTGAGAATAACATGAATTTTGGGGGATAAGGGGCAGCATGCTATAGTTTGAGTGTTTGTGTTGCCACCAAAATTCAGTTTAAAAGTTAATCTCCAATGCAACAATCTTAAGAGGTAAGGCCATTAGTAGGTGATTAGGTCACCAGGGCTCTGCCATGTGAGAACAGTGTTCAAGGTGACATTTTGGAAGCAGAGACCAGGCCCTCACCAGACGCTGAACCTGTCAATGCCTTGGTTTTAGACTTTCCAGCCTGTAGAACCATGAAAAAAAAATTAGGTTCCTTATAGATTATCCAATATCAGACATTTTGTTATGGCAGCACCAACACTAAGAGAGAAGTGAAGTCAGGAAAAACCACTTACACATTAGAGCACATCAGAGGGAAGGACCAGCAAGTTATAGTAAGCACCTTAGAATTTGCCATTTGAAGAGATGGTAGATGTCCACCATCCTGCCCTTGTGCAGTGGGGAAATAGGATGCAAAGGAGGATGAACCTCAGCTCCCTACTCATTTAGACTTGCTCACCTAATAAATAGGAGACTACTTCACTTAATGGCTTTCTTTCTCTGGAATGCTGCTGAGGTCAAACGGGAGCGATCAGCACATATTTTTTTGACAATTGTCTTTCCACCATGCCCTAGAAGAGTATATCCCACTCCCAAACATGTTCATAGGTGTTGGGTGAAAGGAGGTTCCATCATCAACCAAGACTGAAAACACTGGTCAAAAAAGATAAACAAGTTTCCTTACAGTGGATTTCCCCAGCTCTTTTAATAAGTTAGTGCGCAATAAGAATCCGCAAGAGACATTTGAAGCATTTCCCCAAAATTTCTGACCACAGTCTCCGTGTAAGTCAGGGTTCTCTCTGTTTTTAAGTGACAGAAATCCAGCTCTGACAGGCAAAGGCCATGAAGAGAGCTTACTGGCTCACAGAACTAAGAAGCCCAGGCATGGTTGAATTCTGAGGCCTCAAATGATGTCACCAGGGACTGTCCCCCTCAGTCTCTTGGCTTAGCTTTCCTCTGAGTTAGTTTCATTCTCGCACAATCTTTCCTTGTGTGTTGATCCTTGGCAGCTCCAGGCTTACATCATTTTTAAATCTACAAATTCCACTTGGGAAAAATATCTACTAGAGAATGGAACTTATCTGAAATGAATCATTTTTGAATTTAGAGGTATTTAAGTTGATCGTCTTCCCAATTCCCTGACATTCACCCTACTCCAAGTTAGTGCTTTATAATTTACAGTGGTTTTTTTTTTTTTTATTACTTCCAAGGTCGTAACCCAAAATGGGTACCTTGGGTTAATGAAATAGGTTATCGATACATTGAGGGGAACATACAATTTTATAAACTCTATACTACAGTACTTAAAATAAACCCTTAAAATATCTTAAGCTATTACTCTATAACCTCTGACTATGAACCAATTTCAATTGAATTTTGTTAGAAAACTCCAGAAAATATATACCTATTTGAAAATTTTTATTAGTTTTCAACTTATTGAAAATGTATGACTAGACACCAAATATATTTCATTGAATCACAGGATTCTTCATTAGTTTCTCAAATTGGTACTAAATCATCAGCATCACAACACTGGAAGGAATTGGTGAGCAGTCAATATGAAGGAGGTTTCACTTTAATTGGCCAACTAGTAGTTATTTTCATTTTGAAATGTATAACGATAATGACTTTATTTTTACATATGGGTTATTTTGGGGGATTCTGAATTTTTTAACCTAAGGAAATTGTTCTGTCAAGTTAGAAATTGAATTCCCTGGTGAATGCTCATTTCTCTTCCTGTGTATTTATTGTGTCCTTCTGGCCAGCTAGGAAGAGAACCATAATGAAAGCAAAATCATTTGGGGGTTTTATAGCTGGAATCTCCAACGCTTTTGTCAGTATATCTTATGATACTACTTGGTAGTCACTGATGACAGTTTCTTGAGAGATTTCAAGGTTCTTCAGCAGTTTCTAAATTATTAAAAGGAGATCATCTATGCCTAACAATAAAACAACTAAATATTATTTATTTTATTGTTTCTAAAACTAGTTATTCACATAAAACATGTATGTGTATTTTGGATTACTTGATTAAACAGAGCACTCTGCAAGACAATAGAGTTTCCAATGAATTTCTTTGTCTCAAGCCTTTTGAATAAAATGCTTAAACTTTCTTCCACATCTAAAGACCCTTTTAGGTGACAGTGAACATTAATTGCCAAGGGCTCTATTCAGATTATCTCATTGAATCTTCACAATGACTTTATGAAAGGGGTAGCATTTTTCTTAACCCCAGTTTTACATAGGAGGAAATTGAGACATAAGGAAGTCAAGTAACTAACATTACGCAATTTGTACATGGCATAGTTGGCTAGGCGGTCCAACTCCAGACCAGTGATATTAAACACTGTTAATATAATGATTGTTTTACCTTTGAGCAGATCACTTGACAATATTACTTAAGGCACAACAATCATGGAAACTTTCAGATTTGCCTCAAATGTAGGAGAGCCCTACACACACGTACACACACGCGCGCACACACACACACACACACACACACACACAGGATTGCCTGATGGTTTACCACATTTTGGTTACTGCATGCCTTATGTTTTCTTGACGTGGGTTAAAAAGACTAACAAAGTTCCCATAAATAAGAGACCAAGTAGACAAAAATCTCATATTTGTACTGTTTCTCTAATAAGCTTAATAACAATAATCTACAAACATCTGCAATCATAAAATAAAAACTTCATTACCATTTCAATTCAGTCACTACAAATCCTCAGGTTAGCCAGTACACCAGCTGTGTCCTGGTGCTTCACAACACAAAACAGCAATTCATTCCAAATTACCACTCTCTGTTAGTGACTCTTGCTCACTGGCTCCTGTCCCAAATACTCCTGCTGTTCAGGTCTATTGTTTTCCCTCGCTGGAAGCCTTTTATTTCCTGGGAAAGCTTGAAGGATTGTCTCTATGAAAAACTAGGCTAATCTTCTAACTTTTGATTTCCCACTATTTATCCTCCAACATATTGGATGTACTTAGCTTTTCTTTGCCTCCATCCATTGGCATTTAATATACATTTCTGGAAAGTGTTTAGAATTCTTCACCCAAAGAATAAAATTGAAGGAGTTAACAAAGCTTATGTTAGTTTCTGGCTCTGTAAAATAAATTAGTCCAAGATTCAGATAATTAGCTTTGATCTCCCTATAGGAGCTTTGAGTTGAGAAAACTCCCTTTCCATCATTCCTGCCATGGGCCTCGAAATCATGAAATTCCATATCAAATTACAGAGAGCTTCCCTCTGAGAGTTTATGGCTTTGGAACAGCCAGTTAAAAAACAGACTGGTGGAAAATGAAGGATAGTCTTTGAGCCACATGCAACACGTATACTAGCTTATAGAAATTTTATACTCCTTAAGAGATCATACTTAACAGGCAGTTTATTTTTATGCTGCAAAATACTTATCTATTCCTTTTCATCTGGAGCTTAAACTTTTTTGCAATACAGAACACAATTGAAGAGAGGGAATAAGAGGATATTTGATCTTAGCCCGACTGATGATATATAAGATTTCAGAGAAATATTGTCTTTCAGATTTAACTATTTCAGTGCAAAAACATAGCCGAGAAATTTGTTTCTTCTGAGGATATAGAATGAAAGTCTATTAACTATCAAAATAGAAGTCATTTAAATATTTCTTCTATTTATCATTTCTAATCAGATGTTAGATAATATTGGGAGAAGTATTTTTGTTTTGGTATTATCTTCTGTTATGTTGTCATAACCCATTACCTTGTATAGATGACCTCACACTGTTTTCCCAGGGACCCTGGGGATCAGCTTATAAACGCCTCTTCGGATCTTCATCTGGGAGCTTTTTATGGAGGGGATGAATACCCTGTTGGATCTGGGAGCTTACTTTGGAGTCCATTTTCCTCTCGGACTATAGTAGCTCATCGAACCTGAGGTTAACCCTAATAGCATGAACCACAGACCTCTGAACTTTTCGAGGATGTATCTATTTTGACACTGTCAATGAAAGAGGACTGCTCTGCCTGCTAACATAGAACGGAACTCTGCTGAGATAAAATGTGGCAGCCATTCATAACACCACACATACTTTTCTAAGCACTCTGCTTTATGAATAAATGTTGTCATTACAAGGCAAATTTACAAAGGCAGAAGGTAAGAGGGTAGAAGAATTTGTCTGCAGAGTTTTATTATATATTACAGAGATAGCTATTGGGGGAAAAATTGGTGATAAACATGGTAATGGGCTCATTTTCTTAGATGGAGCTCATTAATCTTATCAATGATGGCCTCTTTTAAATCCTGACAAGAAATTTTTCTGCAAGGGAGTATAGACATTGTGATATGAGGAATGTAAATGGGACACTCTATAAAGCTGATTGATTTTAAACACACGAGCTAAGGATGAGCTGATGTCTTATTGGTCCTGTTTCTCCATCAGTATTTTTTTTTTTTTTTTTTTTTTTTTTTTTTTTTTTGAGACCGAGTCTCGCTCTGTCGCCCAGGCTGGAGTCTAGTGGCGCTATCTCGGCTCACTGCAAGCTCCGCCTCCCGGGTTCACGCCATTCTCCTGCCTCAGACTCCCGGGTAGCTGGGACTACAGGCACACGCCGCCAGGCCCGGGTAATTTTTTGTATTTTTAGTAGAGACGGGGTTTCACTGTGTTAGCCAAGATAGTCTCAATCTCCTGACCTCGTGATTCGCCCGCCTTGGCTTCTCAAAGTGCTGGGATTACAGGCGTGAGCCACCGCGCCCCGCCTCTCCAACAGTATTTCTATGTAATCTTTTGTTTGGCAGTTAGCAGACACTACTTGATGTAGTTTTCAAGACAGAAAAATATAGTGACACCTGTTTATGAAGTTCACCCGCAGATCCACACATTGTGGATTGTTTTGACAATGGTTTCTAAAAGTAGATTTAAGACAAATGTAGGCATTCTTTGGCGTAATTAGACTCGTCACAGCATGGCTACATGATCAACTTCTGGCACCTGAATGCCTATTTTAGGAGATCCCAATGGGTAAGTTGTAGTCATTTTGGAGACATCTATGAGGCTGCTACTAATTCTTAGATGATAGATTTTCATTATGAATGTGAACTCTCAGAAATGAGATTCAACTTAAAGAACTGAAATCATTTATTATGAAAGCACTACAGAGAACCTTGTTTAATCATTCCAATATATTGTATTATAAAACACCGTTGAAAATTCACCGTACTCACATAGATGGTTTGCATAGACCGGGTTCAAAGTGCACCATTCTTTAAAGGGAATAGGAAAGTTTACCGATCACACCAGTGGTCTGTGCACATCTGTGTCTGAGTGTGATCTGAAAGGTCAGATTCTTGAAGGCAGGAAAACTTGGAACAGGGAGTCAGTTATGAAATTTGGTGGCTCCAATTTTTTACAAGGTGTGACAATCAGTACCTGTGAAGACACAGAATAGAAATAGTGGGTAGTTGGATAACTCTTGTTGAGATAGAACATTGAATTTAAAACTAATGGCCTTTTAAAAGAGAAAAGAGGCAGAACACTTAATCAAATTTTTGGCAATATATATGTGTGTGTGTGTATATATGTGTGTGTATGTATATACGTGTATATAAAGACACACACATATCTTGATATACACATATATACACACATACATATATATATGTATACCCCCACATATACATATACAAAAAGATACAACAGTTTTGCTTTGAAAATGTCTATACACTTGAACTGTACTAATTACCTACATTGCATGGCAATATTCTAGGAATCTTGTGTAACATACCTACCAAATAAAATCTATGCTACTGAGAACTATGCATTTTAATCCAGAAAACAGGATACTGTTAGACATAAAAGTGAGTGAGAGAAAAGATCCTTTTGGAAAATAAATCTTAATTAAATAAGCAAATAATATTAATGTTTTATACAACATAGGATCAGATTCAAATTTCTTTTTTTTTTTTTGGTAATGGCTAAGTCTTTCTACAGTTCGATGCTTGTTTCATCCTTTCCTTTTCTTTCTTCACATGTTATCTTGTCTTATACCCTTAAAATTGGTAAAAGATCTTCTAAACACTTTTCATTCTGACTTCTTGATAAGAAGATTTCTTTAGAGCGATCTCATTTTTTAAAGGTCAGATAAGTTACACTATCATTAAAATGCCTTTCGATTTCCAGTGATGATTTATTCTGATTTGAAATCTTTCTCAACTTTAACTTCAGGGTAGACTAAATTAACAATTATTGTACAAAGGAAAATGTATAGATTTTAATCATCTGCCAAAAAAATTTGGGAGTTAAGGATAAAAGCAGAACTGGAAACAAGGGGCAGAGGAGGGGATAATTAAAACCATACTGATTAAATTCAGTATATTGAAATATTTTAACAAAATGAGAATGATCATTCATGTCCTGAGGGAAAATTGCCATTCCATTCGAGATGAAATTCCTATTTTTGAGAAGTGCAAATTTGCTAAAGTAGTACATTCATCCAAAATTAGCTTGTAAAATGCTTGCAATAAGCAATGTCTCCAGCTCATGGTCAAATGGCATTTTGTACGAATATTCAGTAATAAAATATCTTACATAGGTTAAAGTACAATTATGAAAATGTCTTCTATTTCTTCAGGATTTCATTACCATGTTTTGCAAATTTAATATCATATCCTGAGCTGATATGAGCCAAAAAATAATATATTTTTATGCCTGGCAAGGATACTCAGCTTCTGTACTTGAGAACCAAAGGAGGCTGTCCTCAAAAATATGTGAGATTTTTTCATGGAGTGAAGCACTGCTTATGCCGTGATTGATTACCAGCCACATAACTTAGCAAGTCAAATGATAACTTTTTATTAAATACCTGTAGTGTGCAAAACTCCAAATGGTAATAATTAAATTACATGATATTGGTTTAACAAAGAAGAAAATTTTTTAAAAAGCTAGTACAGTGGATTACACATAGTAAGAGCTAAATAGTTTTCTTCCTGACTTTTCGTGAGGGAAGGAGGTTGAGATAAAGAGAAGTAGAAAGAAGTTCAATATTCAAGAGAAGGCCCACTGGTTTATGTGTTCTCAGTGTCAAGAATGGAGGAGCACTGACCTGTCTCCTTTCTTCCAGATCCATTGGTAAATGAAGATGCAAGTTTATGAAATGACCAGTCTGGCTTAGGGGTATGGTAAATGCAAAGCTTGAGTTCTCTCATTGGAATTCAGTTCATCGTCTTGTTCTCTCTCGTCCTATATATATAAAAATATATTATATATTTTTACTTATATATGTAAGTACATATTATAATATATATTTATATCTATATATTTACACTTATGTATTAAGTACATATATTATAATATATTATAATATGTTATATATAGGACTAGAGAGAACAAATCATATATATATATATATATGATTCTATACATGATGAGAGAGAGAGAGTCTCACTCTATCATCACCCAGGCTGGAGTGCAGTGGCACAAACATGAATTACAGCAGCCTTGAACTCCTGGGCTCAAACAATCCTCCTACCTCAGCCTCCTAATTAGTAGGTACTACAGGCATGCACCACCATGCCCGGCTATTTAAAAAAAATTTTTTTTGTAGAGATGGAGGTCTCACTATGTTGCCCAAGTGATACTCCTGCTTTGACCTCTCAAAATGCTGGGATTACCGACATGAGCCAACCACCATGCTCAACCTCTAGCCCTGTATTTTAATAGAGCTGGAACACAATGTAAATGAGTATTGATTTAAAAATTTTTAAATTTAACCCTTTGGTAGGCAGAACCATTGTAGTCCTCTCCCTCCTAACAATCATACCTAGGTGGCCCACTATGTTTTCATTTGGCAGAATCTGTTGGAGTATTATTTGGGCTGTTTTTACATTTATAGAGTTCAAGGTAAATCCCAAGCAGGGTTATAAATCACAGGAATTTTCAAGCCTATGTGGCCTTTGATTTTTAAATAGCCTCAAGATTTCCTAGGGCGCCTTGAAGTCAGATTACAATATGGGTAATTTGAGAAATTCTCACTCTGTTCCTGCCTTGAAGAAAATTCAAAAGCAGTGAGTCAGCTTCTTGGGTCCCTTTTGGGATTGAGTCAACCAAGGGAAGGTACTTT
The DNA here is from genome assembly GCF_043159975.1 of Macaca nemestrina. Classification (NCBI taxonomy): domain Eukaryota; kingdom Metazoa; phylum Chordata; class Mammalia; order Primates; family Cercopithecidae; genus Macaca; species Macaca nemestrina. The sequence goes on along the minus strand of NC_092134.1, from coordinate 43,348,157 downwards.
ATAAGCAGTGAGATGACTGCCTCAACAATAAAATCTTCGATTTGTTTTTCTTCCATATATATGGATAGATATAACATATTTGGATAGTGTGATGGATCGTAAAGAGGTGGAGTCTTTTTCCCTTCCCCTTGATCCTGTGACATATTTTGGCAACAGAATGTAGTAGAAGTGATGTTGTGTAATGTTAATTCTTGAAAACCTGTGTGAATCTCAAGTAACATGGAAAGTCCACTGGAAGAAGAATGGAGGTGCTTCAGTAACAGTACCAGCTGAACTTCCAACAACATGTGGGTGCCATTGTGGATTCTAGCTCAGTCTGGCCTCTGGAGGAGGGGCCAGACTGATTCTGTTGCTTGCCCTAGCCAAGAGGACATGAAGCAGAACTGCCTTGCTAAGCCTAGTTAACCCATATATCTTTAGAGACAAAAAAATCATTGTGGGCTTTCTGTGCTACTAAGTTTTAGAGTGACTTGTTATGCTGATCAAAACACATAGAGACATTAACACTCTCTTAAAGTTTGCTTTGAGCCCAATGGCACTTATTTGTAAGATGTCTGGCTGGGTGGTATCTGTGCTTTTGAAACATCTTTTCTCTAAATGTAATTATTTTGAATGTATAAAAATAAAAGTTGGGGCTGTGGCAGCAAAAGCACCATACTTACTTAAATCACTGGAGAAGAGGTGAAGTTAAGTGTTATGAAGACTGTGATTGGTATTGGGGAAGAGGGGTGTATATTTGTGCGAAAAGGTTGCGTCAATATTATCTGGTCACTGTAACGTGCCAGTACCCCCTAGGGGAAGCTCTTGGACTTCAAAATTCTGCCCAGATTTTTTCAGTTGCATGAGTAAGCCTTCATTCTTTTATTATTTTCATATTGAATTAGAAGCTTTTTTACATAAATATAATTTTCTTCAGCATCTGTTGATTTTTTTGGACCATGAAATTTAGCAGAAAATTAAAAGCATGAAGATTTACATAGCATAATGCTGAGTTATGCAAGTTTGAAATAAAACTTTATCTAATTCTGTCACAAAAATCTGTTTTTTAGAAGCATAAGGCCTGACAAGCTCTCATTACTCACATCCATATTTGTGAATGCCACCTCACTCTCCTCCCAAGATGATTCTGTTGCTCACCAGTTAGATGGGCCAGTAGAAAATGCATTTGCCAATACCCTGTCAGGTGCCAGTTACTTTTGGGCTCCTTTGGCTGCCACGTCCCTTCTGGAGAGGAAAGGTTGCCAAGGAAGTAGCAGGAGTCAGGATAGAGTCAAGGTCAGGAGATAATAGACATAGCCTCAACCCTGGTGGAAATTAGCAGAATTAACCCTGGGTTGCAGGCATTAGGTAAAAGGTCAATAATGTGACTAGAGCCATTCAGGCTGGTGTTGAATTTTATGGGTCCTCATTTCTCTGTCTATTTTATGGCAGAGTAGTTATCAGGTTCCAAGAGAAGAAACTGGCTAGAAAGCTGGTGAGGTTATTGTTTAACCCAAAAGAAGGAGGAGTAAAAAGTCAGATCTCCAGGGTATTGCCATTTGGTGTAGGGCATTAAGCCAAGAGTACTGGTGCTAAAGTATTAGGTAAAGACAGAACAGGTAATAAAGGGAAGTGTTAAGTGTCAGTTCAAGGGAAGCAGGCAGAGAGCAAGAATGTGATTTGCATAAAGGGATGGCAACAGAAAGACTGACAGGTCAGCTTTGGGAAGGGAACCTTGGAAAGATTCCTGGGTGCAAACTGGTACAAGTGGTGGAATAATTTTAAATGTGTGTGTGTGTGGTTTTCAATAAAACCTGAGGAAAAAGAGGAAGCAATAATAAATACCAGAAAGATCACTGGATTAAGAATCGAGAGGCCAACAATGCAGACCTAGGTTAGAGGCAAGCTAGCCAAGTGACCTTTAGTAAGTTATTTTATGCCAAGAAATCAATAGCAAAATGAAAGGACTGGTACAATCAAGGGGTCGTATTGTACCAACAATTGATTTTAGGTGTCCACTTACTGCTAGAATATGTGCTGTGTTCCACAAAGGGGAGCCTTTGGGACAACTGGCCTATAAATTATGTATTCAAATTCTAAACAGAATCCCATCTTATTATTATTGGAGTTTTTCTATATCTGAGATTTCATCTATTTGTGACTCTGAATACTGCTTTTATTTCCGTCTTGAACTTATAAGTCAGTTTGTTTTCATGGTTGGATGGGCTTTTGACTTCTAGTCTATAAGAAACCATTAGAAAATCAGATGTCTGTGGTTACTGACATTAGAAATATGGAAGCAACTCTTGTTCTTACTCTGGACCCAGATTATTGGGTGTGGGGAAGAGCTTGGGCATAGTGTCCTTGAACCATCCTTTATGAACCAAAATAAGGTAGGGCTTCATGAGTGTGGGCGGAAATGAGGGTTTGCCACTGGGGGTTCAGAGAGTATGAACTTCAATTTTTTCTTGATGCTCAGAGAGAAGGGATTTCTTTGAGGGCAAAAGACTATTGATCTTTTGCTAAAAGGCACAAATGTCTGCGGGGCAGAGGCCATGCTATGTCAGAGTCCTTTAGTAGCTCCTTTAAATGTGCAGGGAAGAGATGACAATTGTTTTATATAGACTAAAAAATATATTGTCCTACAAAAGTTATAGTATAAATCTTCAAAGTTATTTGTCCTCTGAGGGGCCAAAAGTATTCTTCTTTTCCTCTCAAATGCTGCAAAGGAGTGTTCTGGGATGTGTATAATAAACAAAAACAGCAGAGTCCAGTTTCTTTTTCTCATCCATGGAGAGGATAAGAAAGTTGGCCCTAGGCACAGATAAAATTTTGCTTTTATACTTAACAAATATACCATCAGTCTTAGCAACATATGATTCTGATTAGATTACTTAGAATCATTCCAATCATCACCACCATTGTTGCAATTCCAGTAAAGTTACTTACTTCACACCAGACCTTGTGCCTAGTACCAACATACTGCAACCCATTGAATGACCCCAGGATTGCTATAAGGTTGGTATGATAGCCCTTATTTCATAGATGAAGATTCTTCAAGCTACTGGATACATGCAAAACACTTAACATTCAGTCCCACAAGGTCAGTGGCTGATCCAAAGTGGTACACAGATACTCTAGTGTTAACATGTTGAAAAATTTAGCCCTCATATTCTCCTGTACTCCTTTCTTGGTTAAAACCAATTCTTTCCTCAAGTCTCTGTTTAAATATTACTTCTTCAAGTAGGTATCCTAAAGGACTGGGCTGGAGATCCCTCTGCTCTGCCCTCATAACACTGTCACTGAGTAAAGCCAAGCACCCCTATAATAACTTATATATTTAGAGTCTGCATCCTCACCAGAGCAATATTCTTTTAATCAAGCTTCTCATCCTATATCTCCTTGCAAAAGGGGTGAAGAGATTTATTTGGCCAGGGGTGGGGACATCTATCAATTATCTGCAAGTTTAGACAAGTTTAGCTAAATTTTGTGTTTTCATTATATATAGTTATAATATAAAATATATATATATATATTCTCAATTATGTTGGCACCAAATCGTGACCCTTTAATTGTCATGGGTTAGTAAGAGTGGAACAGAGGTGAACACAAGTAAATGGAGTATTTGTATCAAGTGAAAATTTTATGTCACAGTGTGCCACGTAACTGAAGACTTATAGGTACTTATATTAAAAAGACGTGCTGGAGATAGTACACTTTGTTAGGGCAGTGGAGTATATTGTGAGTTACTGTTGTTTTCAACAAAATATCCATTATACTTAATTGATGAGGCTAACTTGAATTTTACTGGTGTCGAAACTCTGTTTTATAATTCTGATACCTTTTTATGACTGTTGATATGGTTAGGCTTTGTGTTCCTGCCCAAATATCACCTTGAATTATCATCCCAATAATCCCCATAATCCACTCATGTCAAGGGAGAGACCAGGTGGAGGTAATTGGATCATGGAGGCGGTTTCCCCCATGCTGTTCTCATGATAGTGAGTGAGTTCTCAAGGGATCTGATGGTTTCATAAGGGGCTCTTCTCCCTTCGCTCAGCACTTCTCCTTCCTGCCACCCTGTGAAGAAGGTGCCTTGTTTCCCCTTTGCCTTCTGCCATGATTGTAAGTTTCTTGAGTCCTCTCCAGCCATGCTGAACTGTGAATCAATTAAACCTCTTTCCTTTATAAATTACTCAGTCTCAGGTAGTTCTTTATAGCAGTATGAAACCAGACTAATACAACCATATAAGAGCTGGATATATAATTTATTAATATTTAGTTGTATGCTTATATATTTTTATTTACCATTGTGATACAATTAATTTAAGTTAGCACTAGTTGTCTGGGAGGATTTGTTTTTGTGTCCATATGAATGAGACTCACATTCCCCAAATCTGAGCAACACTAGATGACACAGTAATGTCCATGAAGACAGGACTTGTGTTTCTGTTGTTCACAGCTGTATCTCTACAGTTAGTTGACTGCTCACTGACCAGCACGTTGTATGATCTCAATAAATACTCAGTGAATAAATGGGAGACTAAATATTTCATGTTCTTACCGAACTCTTTCTTTTTCCAATTTGTTTTCCTATATGAATTCCATTCTCTAGCCTTCACAGTGAATCAACATTGGCCTATCTGACCTTTTTTTTCCTTCCTGCCTACTTAATGCCATACCCTGCATTTTGTCTGTTTCTGACATCACCCTCGGTAATCCCCAGTTTGCTGTCAGTCTTTCTGGGCCAGTCTTGCAGAACTCCTAGGAAAAAATAGACATATTGCTTTATAAAATGAGTCATCTTCAGTCTCTTTTTCATACCAAACATTTTTAGAGTATTTTGCAATATGATTCAATTTTTCAAAAATTCCCAGCAACTTTCAGGAGCACACCTTAGCGTGAACATGCTTAGGACATTATAGCTGATGAAAACAGGATGTAATAACACAAGAGATTTCTTTGACACCAACTCATTTAAACCCCAACGTAAGAGATGAAACAAAATAGCCTCACTTTTAAATGTTATTAATATTGAGATACACTCCCCAAATATTTTACTAGGAAACTAAATGTTAGGGGAGACATATAATAAAAGCTAGGTAATGTTTTCAAATGAAAAATGTTCTCTCCTTTACTAAGTTGCTAAAATAATCTGCACTGATATAATCACTTGTGTCTCTACAGAGATAAAAGGATGTAGAGATAAAGTCACTGAACTTGCATTAAATATTGGTGTGTCACTCACTCTAGACAATTTATTTGGGTGTCTAATTTTCACAGGGTTGTTGGGTTGTTGGAAGGTTTTTTTTTCAGCTGGAAAAGGCTGTATTTATTTTTCATGTTTTGAAAATAATGGCTAAAGTCATTTACTTAGCAAGCTGGTAACTCGACTTGCTACTAGCTGTTTACTTTAAAAGTAACCATCTGGGGTCCCGGCAAGGTGGCTTGTGCCTGTAATCCCAGCACTTTTGGAGACTGAGGCTGGAGGATCACTTGAGCCCAGCAGTTTAAAACCATCCTGGGCAACATAGCAAGACCTCATCTTTACCAAAAAAAAAAAAAAAAACTGGGAGTGGTGGCTCACATCTGTTGTCCCAGCGACTGACAGGCTGAGGTGGGAGAATGGCTTGAGTCTCTGTGGTCGAGGCTGCAGTGAACTGTGATTGTGCCACTGCACTACAGCCTGGGTGACAGAGGAAGACCCTGTCTCAAAAAATAAAAGTAACCGTTCGAATTGCTTTCCTACCATTTCAAATGGATTCAATAATTTTACTTGGCCCGAATGACTATCACAGAGATGGGCTGAAGGTGAAGAGTATTATGGCACTCCTTTCAATGGGTTTTATCATTTAGTTGGAATATTGCATGTATAGTTGTGTTCTTGACTATTTGGCATCCATTAAAATTGTTTAAAAATTAAAATTAATATTATTGTATGGCATCTAGATTAAGAAGACATCAAAAATACAGTTAAAGTATCAGTGAAATAATGCAACAGAACAAAGGATTGCATATACAGAATTTTAAAAAAATGTGCTATTTCTCATTCTTTATGAATTAGGTTTGTGACAGATGGGAGATAATATGGGTCATCTGGTAGTAGGAGGCCGCCATTATAACAAACACCTGTTCTGGGGTGTGATCTTCCCTCCCTTCCTCTTCATAGTAGTAGGGAAATCAGTTCAAAGGAAATATTTCAAAAGAAAAAATAACAACAGCTGCAAAAAAATGCATGAAACCTGCTATTCATCACTGTATTTTTATGTGGTTCTTGTACTACCTAGATCACAGGTATGGGGCTGTAAGACTATGGGATCTCCTCAGAAGGAAGAATCCAAAGAATTGTAGTCAAGATCATTCAGTCATTTACTAGCAGAGTTCTTAGACAGTTACTTCACATTTCTTAATCTAGTGTTCTAAACTGTGATTTGAGAGTTCATTGAGAAAATGTACGTGTACTTTATAAAAGAGTACAAAAAAAATCAACGATATATATCTTTTAAAATTGAAACAGGTTTCCCCAGAATGTGTTCCACGCTGGTAAAGTGTACTGTGAAAATCAAAGAGAACATACGATTGAGCATTTCTCAAACTTATTCGCCTTGATAACATTTTCATCTATTAAAATTCAGTATAATTGTGTTTAACTGAAACTACGTATCAAAATCACATAAAAGAGCATGGCAGGACAGGGCTTGTCCGGACCCACACCACGTCTCTTACGGCAGAATGGCTGGTGCAGAGGTTGTGGTGGGCAAGGATCATCTCTTCACAATTCTGATATGTACTCTAATTATTGAAGGAATTCAGGACATGCTACCCCAGAATACGGAGCTGTGGCATATTGCTTTTTTTCACCTCAAATAGTTATCATTTATTCCCCTAACTGAAACATTATATTCTTTGGCCAACATTTCCCTATTCTCTTCACTCTCTAGTCTCTGGTGACCACCATTTAGCTTTCTGCTTCTTCTATGTGTTCAATTTTTTTAGTTTCCACATACGAGTGAGAACATGCAGTATTTGTCTTCCTGTGTCTGGCTCATTTCACTGATTGTAATGTACTCCAGGTCTGTCCATGTTGTTGCAAATGACATAATTTTCCTCTTTTTGTGGCCAAATGGCATTCCATCATGTATATGTACCATATCTTCTTTGTCCACGTATCCACTGTTGGACACTTAGGTTGACTCCACATCTTGGCTATTGTGAATTGCGCTGCAGTGAACATGGTAGTGCAGCCATCTCTTCGACAAACTGATCTTAATTCCTTTGTATATATACCTAGTAGTAGGATTGCTGGCTTATATGATAACCCTATTTTTAGTTTTTTGAGGAATTTCCATACTGTTTTTCATAAAGGCTGCACTAATTTACATTCTCACCAACTGTATACCAGAGTTTTCTTTACTTCACATCCTTACCAACACTGTTATTTTTCCTCTTTTTGATAATAGCAATTCTAACAGATGCGAGGTGAAAATCTCATTGTGGTTTTAATTTTCATTTCCCTAGTGATTAATGTTGTCGAGCATTTTTCATGTATCTGTTGGCTGTGTGGATGGCATATTGATTATTTTCAAGCTGAAGTCACTTAAGAAACAGCAGGTGCAGGAAGGACTTTCTGATCTCCCTTTTTCTGCCGAAAAGCAGGCCATAACATTTCCTGTAAGAAAGATGCTTCCCTGTACCAGAAGAACATCCTTATCCCCAGAGATGGGGTGATAAGTAACCAAGTTATTGAATAACCCTTATCTTCCACTAGATTTCCCCAATATGTCTCTTAGTCACTTCCCCACAATTCACTGCTGCTAATCCAAATGTATCATTTCTTTGTCTAAATGCGTCCGGAATTGGTAGGTTCTTGGTCTGACTTCAAGAATGAAGCCGCAGGCCCTTGCAGTAAGTGTTACAGTTCTTAAAGATGGTGTGTCTGGAGTTTGTTCCTTCTGATGTTCAGACGCCTTCACAGTTTATTCCTTCTGGTGGGTTCGTGGTCTCACCGGCTTCAGGAGTGAAGCTGCAAACCTTCGTGGTGAGTATTACAGCTCATAAAGGCAGCATGGACCCAAAGAGTGACCAATAATAAGAGCATTATTATTCCGAAGAGCAAAAGAACAAAGCTTCCACAGTGTGGAAGGGGACGCGAGCGGGTTGCTACCACCGGCTCAGGCAGCCCACCCACATACTGCTGATTCGTCCATTTTACAGAGAGCTGATTGGTCTATTTTGACAGAATGCTGATTGGTGCCTTTACAATCCCTGAGCTAGACACAGAGTGCCGATTGGTTTGTTTACAATCCTTTAGCTAGACAAGAGTGCTAGACAGAAAAGTTCTCCAAGTTCCCACTAGGTTAGCTAGATACAGAGTACTGGTTGGTGTATTTACAAACCTTGAGCTAGACACAGGGTGCTGATTGCTGTATTTACAATCCCTTAGCTAGACAAAAAGGTTCTCTAAGTCCCTACTATACTCAGGAGCCCAGCTGGCTTCACCTAGTGGATCCTGCACTGGGGCTGCAGGCGGAGCTGCCCGTCAGTCCCGCGCTGTGCGCCCGGCACTCCTCAGCCCTTGGGCGGTCGATGGGACCAGGTGCCTCGGGCAGGAGGCGGCAGTTGTCAGGTAGGCTAGGGGCAGACCTGAGCCCCCGACGTCGGGGGCGGAGTAGGGGAGGCTCCGGCATGGCGGGCTGCAGGTCCAGAGCCCTGCCCTGCAGGGAGGCACCTGAGGCCCAGCAAAAATTCCAGCGCAGCACCGGCGGGCCGGCATTGCTGGGGTACCCGGCACACCCTCTGCAGCTGCTGGCCCGGGTGCTAAGCCCCTCACTGCCTGTGCCAGTGGCGCCTGGCCGGCAACTCTGAGCACGGCCATGGGAGGCCACGCCCACCCGGAACTCGAGCTGGCCCGCGAGCGCCAGAGTGCCATGCGCAGCCCTGGTTCCCGCCCACACCTCTTCGTCCACACCTCCCCATAAGCAGAGGGAGCCGGCTCCAGCCTCTGCCAGCCCAGAGAGGGGGTCCCACAGTGCCGTGGTGGGCTGAAGGGCTCCTCAAGCACCACCAGAGTGGACCCCGCGGCCGAGGAGGCATGGAGAGTGAGGGCTGCTAGCATGTTGTCACCTCTCATAAAGGTATACACACCTTCTGTTCTGCTCATTTCTTCAGGTCTTTATTTTCTTGTAAGGCCCTCAAGTGCATGTAAAATGTTAGTAAAATCTGTATGCTTTTCTCTCATTCATGTCTCATGGCAGTTTAATTTCTATGCCCCGGTGGAATCCTAGGAGGGTGGAGGAGAAATTTTCCTCCCCTACACATGAACATCTGCTCTAAGGAGAGAATTTTCAGACTTTGTGTAAATAAGAATTACCTGGAGCACTTGGTAAATACTCAGATGCCCAGGTTCCAAAGATTCTGATCAAGTAAGTCTGGGATGGAGGTCCAGGAATCTGCATTGTTCCAGAACACTCCAGGTGATTCTGATGCAGAGTTTTTGTGGACCAAATGTTGAGAAACATGGGTTTGCTGTTCACATCTCTGATTGCACATTAGATTCACCCAGGGAACTTTTATAATCCACTGATACTCAGGCATCACCCACAGAGACTCGGACGTGATTGTTCCAGGGAATGCCTGAGTACCACCAGGTGAATGTATTATTTAGCCAGGGCTGAGAATCACTGATCCAGCAGTCCCACGCCTGTCAGATAATAGGGTTCACATGGGCATGCTTGACTGAAGCACAGATTGCCAAGCCTAGCTCTTACAGATTTTGATTTAGAAGGTGTGGGTTGAAGTCCAGGAACTGATGTTTTTAATTAGCCAATGATCTGATTTTTGTTATTAGGCAAGTTTGGGATAAAAGGTATTAGATATCCTGAATACGCTTATCAGATGATTCAGTACCATTGTATAAAGTGGAACAGAGGTCCCTGGGATGATGAGACCTAGGTTAAGAAAGATTTGATAAGAAAGAAAAAGCAGAGCATGGTCAGGAACGGCAAACTTATGTGTCTTGAGAAAAGTAGGCAATGTGTTTCAGTGGTTGAAGGGCATTAAGAGCCGTAAAAAAGATAAAACAAGAATTAAGAAAAAAATCTTACATAGATTTTTCTATTTTTACACTTTTACACAGCTCTGTAGCCTCAATAATTCCAATAAGAGTTCTGAATTCTGCTAGAGTAATGTCTAATTTATGATACATTTTTGCAAACTATATCATTTTTAAATTTAGAAAAAATTTGTAAATTAAATGTTTTAAATATTAAAATGTTGTGTTTTGTGCCTGTTTCCTGAGGATCCATAGTCATTTTACATTTTAAATTGTTAACATTTATGTTGAATGTAGAACTCTCTTTACTACTTTTCAAGGTATTGAAAATTAAAATGTATTTGTGTGTGTGTGCACATCACATGGATTTTTTAATTCACTGTTGAACTTTACTATGGCTTTAGAATTTTCAATTTTAAAAAGCATGTTATCTTAAATTACATCCAATAATCAGAGAGCAATGTGGCCTCTTTGTGTGTATAATTCCAGGAAGCTAGTGTGTAATTCCAAAACCATATGGAAATGCCCACAGACACTTCCCATCTTGGTATAGTTACAGTCCATTGAAATATCTAATTTTCAGAAACATTTAACAAGGCTGATTCTAAATGCTTTCGTTTAAGGATACTTTGAGTAGTGAGCATTCTTAGAGGAATTTTAAAATTTACATTTATCTGATGGGATTGTTTCATGATAAATTCCCAGAGTTTGAAAAGTAGCAAAATGGATGGAAAATTACGAAATGGTTAAATGAATGATTCAGTTGTTAAAGATGTTTCAAATGGTTTCTTTTAGCTTTGAATGACTCCATTGATTTCGCCATTTAAATCCACTCTAAGAGAGCAACTCCAATTTCAGCTACCTTTTCCAGGCTTCTCCTCCCGGTAATCTTCACTGCCCTACAAGGCTACCCCTTCCTCATTTCCCCATCCACCCTTAGGCTCCAGGTTTATTCTCGCATCAGTCAGCTAGTGGGTAGACATAATAAACAGGGGTGGGAAGCAAAATGCTGAGCAAATTCCATCAGGAATGTGCCTAATAAACAGAACTGATGGTTAAGTAAATACAGGATATTTTAATAAATGCTATGAGTTTAATGTGGAGTATTTACAGAGAATTTGGGGAGAAAGGAGCACTGAATTGAATGTTTTCAGCAGTAGAGGGATTCAGCCGCAAAAACTATCCCTATTCCTTACCATGCTTTAGTTTTTGGAATTTAGACATATGCATCATCTTTGTCATTCTCCATTCATCAACCTGCCCTCTCCCCACTGAGCTACACACACTTTTAATTATGTCGCCACCCCCCACCCCCAAGAAAAGAAAGTGTCATCCAATCTCTCCAAAAGGGTTTGGATTGAAATGGGTGAATCTGTGACTCCCTGAAGTCACAGGCTCATTAGGAAGGGATCATCTCCCAGATGGCCTCCACAGGGGCCCTGAGTGCTATTTTCATTAGTTATTTAGACCTAGTTCTATTTATATCAGTTATGTGGTCTGTGTAGTGTTTGGAAAACATTTGTGGAACCTGCCAGGCCCACCATTATTAGAAATGTGAAGGACTGGAAAAATTAGGCATTTTGAAAAAACTGTTTTTTTTTGTTTTTTTGTTTTTTTGGTTTCTAAGGATTCCCCATGTGAATATTTTCCAATTTGGGAGCAGAGGAAAAGGAAAAATGTAGAAGATATTTTCCTGCTGTTTTTTTTTTTAAAATCCAGTCTTTAGGTCACACCCTAAAAATTTCCAGGGTAAAACGTCCCTCAGTACGTGTGTATTTTATGTTTAAGGACAGCAGTGTTAGCTTAGGCCTGTGGTTTCAGGGCAAAAAGCTGTTTTTGGAAAATACCAGATTCAGGGTTTATATTGGTTGATAGAAAATAGGCTCAGAGATTGTGTTACTTCCAACAAAACAGTTGGCTATATTTGGTAATCCCCTTTTATGTGTAGGAGGATACATTCCAAGACCCCCAGTGGATACCTGAAACAGAAGATAGCGCTGAGCCCTATATATACTATATTTTTTTCTATACATACGTATCATAAAATTAAATTTATAAATTAGGCTCAGTTAGAGATTAATGACAATAACTAGTAATAAAATAGAATGACTATAACAATATGTGGGGGGACTACTGCAGATATTGATAATCTCATCTTGAATTGTAATCCCCATAGTCCCCACATGTCAAGGGAGAGACAAGGTGGAGGCAACTGAATTATGGTGGTGGTTTCCCCATGCTATTCTTGTGATAGTAAGTGAATTCTCATGAGAGCTGATGGTTTTATAAGGGGCTCTCCCTGCTTCACTTGGCACTTCTCCTTCCTGCCACCTTGTGAAGAAGGTGCCTTGTTTCCCCTTCGCGTTCTGCCATGATTGTAAGTTTCCTGAGGCCTCTCCAGCCATGCTCAACTGTGAGTTAATTAAACCTTCTTTAAAAATTACTCAGTCTTGGGCAGTTCTTTATAGCAGTATGAAAATGGAATAATACAGATATGAAACTTCCAGTTGAGAAATTGCCCCTGTGTAATAGGTTGAGTCTTACTAAAAAATATAGCTAAGAGATGCTGTAGGAAAAATTCTGTTCTTTTATTCACTGGGTGACATTATTGAAGTCGCTTTTTGGAGGGCACGCTGGATTTCTCTCCTTACTGATCTTCCATTGCTATCAATAAATATTAAATATGGCCCACAAATTCCTTCTTGGCCTAGTTCTCTACTTTCTAATTTCTCTGTCTTCACTTATTCTTGTGCTACATAAATTATTTAAAGGCCTAATAAGACTGAGAAGAGTCTTAGAGGTTTTTCTACTTCAATACCTTCACTTTACAGAAATCAGGCCCAAGGACATTTAGTGGCTTGCCCAATGTCACCTAGTTAGTTCATGATAGGATCAGGACTTGACCTCCTTAAGTGGACTTCTGTCTCACATATAGAATGCCCTTTTCACACTGAGGCATCACCACGCCGACGCTGTATCCTCTAGCACTCTGTTCCCTCCCCCTTCCCTCCCAGGGAGGCGGGCACCAAAAAGAGCAATTAGAGTGAATAGGAGAGGAGGGAGGATGACAAAGAACAAGGCGATTGCTGTTTACCCAAAGGTAACGAGGGCTCCCTTTTCTTATCAGCCCTAAGAAAAGGACAGAGTGTTCCTTTCAGTAGGAGTTATTTATAAAACTCTGAAGGCTTTGCCAGTTGGGAAGGGGGTTCCAGAATTAAATCTCCATCATCCCCAGTTCCCTGTGAATTCTAAAAATGGATTCTATGTGTATGTCATGTTAATTCATATGGCCCCAGTGTTGGTGTGGAGCTGATGGAAGGTGAAAAATGCAGGCCACTGGAGCAGGCTATTAAGAGAAATTTAAATTATAGGCATAGGTAAATGGCTTTCTCCATGGAATTTCGACTAGAATGTAAAGTCCTTGGGGTTGGGGACTTTGTTCAGTACCGTGTCTCCTAGGCTTACTACACTGCCCTGGTACATAGAGGATGTCAGTAAATATTTATTAAGTGAACCAATGAATGAAATGGCCCAGTTTTAAGAACTCACATACACACACCAAAACAAACCCAAAACACCCAGAACACATACTCATCTCCTGCCACACTTAATCTCCTCTCCCCTCAGTGGCTCAGGTAATAATGTCATAACAGAGATGACTAAAAGCCTGCATTGTTTTTTTTTTTTTTTTTTTTTTGGCCATTGAGATGCCATCAGCTCCTCTGTAGTCATGCTTCTCTGCTTACATTTTAATTAAAAGATTATAATTCCTTTAAAGTAGAATTGCAGTGACAGCTGATGAGGCCCTACCTTTCATCAGAATGGCCCCACATTTTACCCTTTACGGCTCAAACCACAGAGTAACTGATTTTCTCTCTTTTGCACCATCATCCCATTGCTTTTATAGGAAGGTTATTTTCACTTCTGTGTCCAACAGAGAAATGGAGAAGTGACTAGATTTCCATTTCATTTATGGTTAAGAAACAAGTTAATGCTCTGAGAAGAGATTGTATGAGTATGAAAGGCAGGTAGCTCATGGAGAAATTCCCAAAGTAGCCACCAGAAAACAAATCTGTTTCAGCTGACATTTTAAGTAGTTCTGGTAGAATAAGAAATAAACTTTACTTTTGCTACTCATACCAACATTTGTAATATTAATTGTGCATATTTAGAACAAGACCTAGATAATTCTCTACTCTGAATTAGAAATAATTTTATAGCATCAAGGACATAGACGTGATAGAAATACTATAGAAACCAAGGAAGGGAGTAAAAACATTAGTAAGTAAATGAGGTCAACTCCGGGTTGGCTTTCATGGTACCACCATTGTTTGATTGGCTTTTTAAAAAATGTAATATTGGTCCCTACAAGTATGAAAAATCACAAATATTTCAACCCCTTTGGTCAAAGAGTTGGAAAAGTCATCTGAAATGCCTTTTTGCAAGGCATACTTGACACCAAGGTCCATGACAATATGTTTGTAAATGCATAAGAAGTTGAGAGTTCTTGTCTAGAGAAGTAGAAAAGAAATATAAGGTATGCCAAATACGTAATTAAAAATTTCTAACAGCCAGATTAAAGGAGATTAAATTGATTTTAATAATATATTTATTTAATCTCTTATATCCAAAATATTCAACATATTCTCAATGTAAAAATTATTATTATTATTATTGATACAGAGTCTCACTCTGTCTCCCAGTCTGGAGTGCAGTGGCATGTTCTCAGCTCTGCAACCTCTGCTTCCCGGGTTCAAGCAATTCTCCCACCTCAGCCTCCCGAGTAGCTGGGACTACAGGTGCCCGCCACCATGCCCACCTAATTTTTGTACTTTTAGTAGTGACAGGTTTCACCATGTTGGCCAGGCTGTTCTCTAACTCCTGACCTCAGGTGATCTGCCCACTTCAGCCTCCCAAAGTGCTGGGATTACAGGCGTGAGCCACTGCACCCAGCCTTAAAAATTATTAATGAAATATTTTGCACTTGTTTTTTCATACTAAGTCTTTGAGACCGGTAATGAATTTTACACATATAGCACATCTTATTTTGGACCAGCCACATTGCAAGTGCTCAGTAGCACATGTGGTGAGTGTCCACCATATTGGACAGTATAGCACTAGACTGTCAAGTTTCAGAATGGCTGATATAGGTTTTATAGTTCTTTGGTGTTTATAAATAGTTCTTGTTTCTGTTATTCCACTTGAATTGCATAGCAACTCTGAGAGTGGTTTTAAAGGCGAAGAAACTGATTAGTGATATTAAGTGCATTACCAAAATCCTGGCAGAGACACATTCCTTCAGGTATACCACCTTCCAGTTACTCATAGCCAGGAGCTCCATATCCCTTTGGGGTCTCTTCAGCACAACAGGTGCTCTAGAAAACAAATATTACTATTACTGACAGGTAAGCAGATTATCTTTACATCTGGTCAGTTGTTGGAAACCATAACAGCAAGTAAAATGATCACCAATTCATTACAATAAATAGGAATGTGGGCTTTGTAAGAGGACAAGATAATTTGCTAATATTTGGGATCTAGAAGCTGTGGGCAAAGAGACAGTAGTGAACATAATTCCACTTATTCATAGAACATGTTAGTCACATAATGATAGACATTGTGTTGGGTACACAAAGTTCTCCAGAGCTTCCTGATGCTGACCAGTAAATAGAAAATTGCACCTCCATTCAGGAAGTTACATTACAGAGCTACAAACTAGGGTCTGTGGGAGTGCAGAGGAGAACTTCCTTAGCTTTGCTAAGGAAAGGGGAGGAGATTGAATTGAGCCTTGAAATGGATGTATGCTATTAAGCAGACAAGGTGGGAGAAGGTTATTTCAGGCAGAGCAAACAGCAGGTAATAATGAGGCTAACACTTTTTTAGGCATGATGGGCATTATTCTAAGCTCTCTTATTTATTTATTATTATTTTTTTGGAGACAGAGTATCTGTTTCCCAGACTGTGGAGTGCAGTGGTGTGGTCAGAGCTCACTGCAGCCTTGAACTCCTGGGTTCAAGTGATCCTCCCACCCCAGGATCTCAAAGTGCTGGGACTGCAGGCATAGCCACAACTCCTGGCTCTTTACAAGTATAACCTAATTTGATTCTCAAAAAATCCTATTAAATATTTAATTCCAAGTTCAGGGGAAAGTAGCTGGGCAATTCTGAATATGACCTCTTTCCAGTTTAAAGAGTGATCACTCTATTGTGCAGAGAGCAACTGAAAGTGGGCAAGAATGAAAATAAAGAAGCATATTGGTGTGCGTGCTGTTTCATTGGTCCAGGGGAGAGCTGAGGTTTGGATAGGGAACTTCCACTAGAATGTCTACCTGTGCTTTTTTGAGTTGGAAAATCTAGAGTCAACAGGGCTACACTGTATAACATTACATAAGGAGAAAGGAAAAGTGGTGGATAAAAAGTTAAATGCTGGCTGACCAACGTATGTTAACAAACTGGGGGAAGCCCCACTTAAGCTGTTCTTCTATCACCTATGTCCTAGAAAAGGATTAAAAAAAGAATACACTGTTCTTTGATGTTCCCAAAAGCCCATATGAGGAAAGAAATTTAAAACAAAGACACTAATATTATGTTTTAAATGACCACAATAAATCTGCCGCAAGAATAATACATGTATTTTGGGCAACTGAAGCATTATATCTCCCAAGCATTCTTTAGCTGACAACTTTCTTTTTTCTGTCACCATCATTTTACTGAGACAGTTCTTGCAAAGAGATGTTATCAGCTAGGATGCTTTCTGCTAAAACTATCAGCAGATCTTATTTAAATGAGCTCATGAAATTGAAAAGTCCAGAGGTAGATCTAGCTTTAGAAAAGGCTTGACTTGGTAATGTATCAGGGTGACTGATGACTTGGTTTCTTGCTGACTTTCTGTCTTGAGAAGGCTGCCATCAACTCCCATGGCCATTTGCTTCCTTGTTCACAATCTGGAACATCTATGTCCCAGGATTTCCAATAAAATCCTGAGGTTCACCTAAACCATCTTACGTTTACATGCCCATCTATGAACCCGTTACTCATGGCAGGGAGACACAGCCCTATGGAACTAGTGCTGTGGTTAGTTCCTACACAATTCATATGGCTGAGAATGAGTAAAGCAGAAAATCTTCCTGGGAACAGAGAAAATCTGGAATTCTCTTACCAGAAGGCAGAAGAATAAAAACTGGGCAACAAAGAGCAAGCCTTCACAAGTGCCCAAATCCAAGTGCTACCTACTAATAATCCGCTTAGTCTCTCTGCATTATGTGACCCCATTTCCTCTTTGAAGAAATCTCATTTCTTCATTTAATTAAACCACTTACATCCGTTTCTTGGTACCTCTATGATTGTTGTGCCCATCTTTGGGAGATCATCCCCCTCTGTCTGTGTCTTAAGCATTGGTTCCCCCAGGGTTCTGTTCTTACCTTTCTTCTCTTCCTGTTCACTCCTGGACTTTGCTGACCTAAGCCAGGATTCAACTATCACTGGTACAGAGATTCTTATCTAGGCTCTACAATCCCTTAAAGTATCCAAGGAGACTTCAGAGTGTTGATGAATCTCCCAGAGATTGTATGCACTATTGTGCACATATGTATATATAGAAAAACTGATAACTGTCATTAGTTTTTCCAAATGAATCGGGAGTAAAAGTTTAAAGCCATCATTACTTATGCCATTATCATCCCCAAAGTAACGTGTCCCTTCAGACCTGTCTCCTTAGCTCTAATCCTGCCTTTCCCAGTCTCTGCATCTGCTTCCAGAGGTCTCGCAGGCACCCTAGTTCAGATTAATGCACTTTTGTGAAGTTACAGGCCACTTACCTACTGTTTTAGGTAACTCAGGGCTAAGAAATGGTCTCTTATCTCCAGTGCTTTATAGTTTAGTGCGTTGTATTGATTCACTTTAAACTCAGTATTCGTTTTGCTAAACCTCTTCTCTTGTTTTCACCATTTTATTTAAGGACCACAATTGAGCTTTCTGCCCAAACCAGAAACCTAGGAGCTACTCCAGGACATGACTCTAGTAGGTTGAGAAATAAGTTAATGCTTGTTAACCTACTAGAGTCACTGTGCTGGGATAGCTCCTGGGGAAGTAGATTAGTCTGTCTTGATTACTCTGTAGAGTGAATATTTATATTTTACATTAAATGTAATTTTATATTTGGAAACAATTTTTGTTTTTAATACACATTACAGAAATAAAGTTTGACAAATTATCTCCTGACTAATAGGGATAAACTAAAGAGAAGTGTTTTTTAAGTGTGGTGGGATAGGGCATGTTCTGCTAGAGGCACACATAAGAATGTTTCCAAGGGGAAGTGTGATGGTTTTATTAAGAAGGGATCATGGGTTTAAAAATAAAGAAACATTCTCCTAGAATACCCCCAACTTCTCAAAAAGCATATGTAACCTTCTACTAGTACTCGTCCTTTCTGCCTTCCAGATCTTTCTCAAGTTTATCTCCCACCCTTCCATTTCCGTTGCTGCTGCTGGAGTGCCAGGTCCCTCGGCAGTATCCTTTCCCTGGCTTATTACCCTATTTGCAGACAGTCTCCACACTCTTTTGGTATCTAATCTCATTCTGTCCTTGCCCCTCCCTCCATCCTACCTAGGAAACCAGAAATATATTTCTTAACCAGAAATCCATTAAAAAACAAAAATGCTGGTCACTCCAGTGTCAAATCATTTAGTGATGTCCTATTGTCTACAGAAAAAGCTAGTCACATTCTTTAGCACATTGGATTGCTTTAAAGACCTTTTATCATATGACCTTTCCTTACCTCTTTATCTTCTCTCTTCTCTCCTTCCCCACTTCCAGTATATTCTTGAACTTCTGAGATGCTGTCTTCAAAGGCAGAATGCCCCCCAAATTTATCTCGATCATCTGTCTTCTCCACGTGATAGCATTTTCTGCTTTTTTCACATTATCAGTATGAGAAACTGAACACCGTCACAGCATAGCCCTTACCAATGGTGATTTGGTAACAATATGTTTAGATATAAAGAATATTACTATAAATTTTATTTTTATCCTAAGAGGTCCTGCCTGGGCACTCATACAGCTGTTTCCTTACTGTTTCTGATCTGCATAATGAGCACAAGACAAAGTGTTTTTTCTTTTTTCCCTTTTATTTAGAAGCAAATTTCTGCATCCTAAAGTTTAAAACAGAACTATGGAACATTATCATCTAACTGACACCAGACATGTTTTTTTTTTCTCATTAATCTTAAACTCTGAAGGAATTACTGAAGTCTCATATCCCTTGATCTGACACTTTAAGAATCAGGAACAGCCACAAAGACAACAGCTGAGAGATAAGATGTAGATTAAAAGAACCATTAACTCACAATGGCATTAGAAGAAAGATCATAAGTGCTGAATTCAATTTGGACATTGTTCAAAGCACTAAGTAAAGTGGGAGGTGGAAGGCTGTAAATAGTTTTTAGTGTCCTGGAACTCGACTAAATTTTCCCTTGGAGCAGCAACAGAGCAATCTAATTGTTAAAAAATTAGGTAATTTGTTAGCCACTTTCCTCTCCATGAGCCACTAAATTTCTGCTGCTTTGTTCAGAGAGGCTGTATGGCTAGTGGTTAGGAGTATATCCTTGGAATCATATTCCTAGGTTTGAGTTCCAGTATCTTGATCCTATTGTGAGATGTCAGGTAGGTGATTAACACTCTGTGCCTCAGTTTGCTCATCTTTAAAATGGGAGTCATAGCATCTGCACCAGGTGGTATTGAGACATTTAAATAGACGACATGCGTAAAGTCCTTAGAATGACATCTCTCATATGTGCTCTACGTATCTAGTTATTATTATTTTCTGTTGAGCGTTATGTCTTTCTAGGAGACCTTGCTAATTACATTAATTTCCCCAGAGTTGTGAGGAAAATAATCATAGTAAACCTTTATGAAGGCTTCCTTTGTGCCACACTCCAAGCACTTACATATATATATGTATTTACCCCCAATTAGGAGATGAGAAAACTGAGGTACACAGAGGTTAAGCAAAATTCTCCAGGGGACACATCTTCAAATCTGACTGTGGAGTTCATGCTCTGAACCACTGTGGTGAGAGAAATGTAGGAAAGGCAGTTTTAAATAAGTGGTCCTAACAGTTTGAACTAGCCTCACTGTTTTCGTTATGTCTGATTCCTCCTCTTAAACATACTGCATTCCAGGTAGCTGAACCTGCACGCGGTAGGATGTCTTAGGCCTAGGTGCAGGTTAGGATTCCTGGCTGGCTAGAGTCAAGGCAATCTGTAGACCAGTGTGTTGCCCACACACCCCCACCTCCAAACACTAGAACCAAACCAAGTGGATAGTTAGCTGTGTCATCGATTTGAAGGGCTGAGGGATGGGAAGATGTGTGTCTACAGCAGGACATGGTGGCAGAGGTGGGTGAAAGAGCCTGGAGTAAGGCCCGGGGTCAGTGGAACGCAGTGCCATCATTTATTATGTGGTGGCATTGGCAGTGAGCACAAAGGAACCCAGAAGGGACATCGATTTGACATGAAAAAAGGTTCCAGAAACTGTGCAAACCAAAGGCAT
Source organism: Macaca nemestrina (assembly GCF_043159975.1). NCBI lineage: Eukaryota > Metazoa > Chordata > Mammalia > Primates > Cercopithecidae > Macaca > Macaca nemestrina. Next base: position 43,327,580 of record NC_092134.1, on the reverse strand, counting down.
CCATAAAATTCTCTTATATTTTTGAGTTATTGCACTAGACTGGCACTAAAGAAAAATCACTTTCCTAATATCCACAAAGACAAAATGCAAAGATATGTGCACGAGGATTCTCATTACAACATTATCCAATGAAATAGTCAAAGAATTTGAACTGCCTAATGTTTGACAATAGTGGAGATGATAAGTAAAATAAAAATGTACCACCTGATTTAATATTATGCAGCTACTAAAGCAGTAATTATAAGGACTATGGAATAACAGGGAAGCATACTTAAAAATATTTTAAGTGAAAAGAGCTGAGTATAAAATTGCATCACTAAGTAAAATTATATAGGTAGAGATTGGAAGGGAACACAAAAATGCAGTAAAAGGTGAATTTGGTTGTAGTTGTAAATTATTTATTCTTACTTTCATCCATGCTTTTATTAATATGATCCAGGGAGGGGTTAGGTAGAGTTCCAAGCAGAGTATAGAACCAGTACAGATGCTCAGGTTGAAAGAAAGTTGCATGTAGGGTCATGACAACTCAACATGTTCCAAACAGATACCTTCTTTTCCCTGGACCCTTCCCTTTTGCTAGGGAAAGACATTATCATTCTTCCGGTTCCCTGTGGTGCACACTTGGGAGTCATCCTGGATACTTTCACTGAACATCCACATCTACTCAGACATGTAATGGTGATTCTAACTCTGAAACTGCCTGGAAATCAGTCCTTATATCTCCTTCCCCTTTGCTATTGCCTTAGATCAGGCCCACATCAATTCTTGTCTAAATATACTTTTCCCCTACCCCTTCTCATGATGGAAGATGGAAGCAAGCATGAGACAGAGCAGGAGGGGCCAGGCTAGCTTTTATAAATCACCTGCTGTTGTGGTAACTAACTAGCTCTTGAGATAACTGTATTCATCCGTTCATGAGGGCAGAGACCTCATGACCCAGTTGTCTCTTATTAGGCCTTACCACCCACCACTGTTGCATTAGGGATCAGGTTTCTAACACATGAATTTTGAAGGACACATTCAAACCATAACATATACTCTTTCCCTTTTCCAAAATTTTGCTGATAAGCCTTATATATTGTTGTCTCCATTTTCTCTCTTTGTCCTTGTGTGTGTTTTTTGTTTTTGTTTTTATATTTTACTTAAAATTTTTTCTTTACTGTTATTCTGGCCAAGTTTGAGTGGTGATGGTGATAAGTAAGTGCGTGTGTGTGTGTGTGTGTGTGTGTGTATGTGTGTGTGTGTGTTTAATTTACCATGTTCTGTGAACCCTTTCTTGGTAGGCCAGGGGCAAGTCTGCTATAGGCCTGATGCTGCAGTTAGCAGGTATATAGTTGTGGTACAGCAAGAATTTCTTGTCTGCTAAATAGGCAGACTTGTGGGTGACAACATAGTCCCTTCCACAGCCTAAAAGTTTGAATATCTGAGAACCTGGGGTTCTGAATCCTCTGACCTCGGTTTCTTCCCACCAAGCACAGTGAGCTTTAGGGACACTTCTTGAGGAACTAGCAATGCATCAGGAGCAGCTTGTGCTCACTTGTACCTTCGATTTTGTGCGATCATTGTCCTGCCAGTTTGAAGTTTTGGTAGTCAACCAAAGGGAATGAAATAAACAGTCGCTGTTATCTTTCAGCTTTAAAAAAATAATTTTGATAGTTTTTGAGGAACAGTTGTTTTTTGGTTACATGGATACATTCTTTAGGGGCGATTTCTGAGGTTTTGGTACACTCCACTCATCCGAACAGTGTACACCATATCCAATATGTAGTCTTTTATTTCTCACCCACTCCCCTCTTCCTCCTAAGTCCCCAAAGTTTATTATATCATTCTTATGCTTTTGTGTCCTCATAGCTTAGCTCTTACTTATAAGTGACAACATACAATACTTGGTTTTCCATTCCTGATCTGCTTCACTTAGAGTAATGGCCTCCACCTCCATCTAAGTTGCTATAAAAGCCATTATTTTGTTCCATTTTATGGCTGAGTAGTATTCCATGGTATATATTTACTGCATTTTCTTTATCCACTCGTTGGTTGATGGGCATTTAGGTTGGTTCCTTATTTTTGCAATTGTGAATTGTGCTGTTATAAACATGCATGTGCATGTGTCTTTTTCATATGACTTCTTTTCCTTTGAGCAGAAACCCAGTAGTGGGATTGCTTGACTGAATGGTAGTTCTACTTTTAGTTCTTTAAGGAATCTCCATACTGTTTTCTGTAGTGGTTGTACCAGTTTACATTCCTACTAGTAGTGTAAGATAAAGTGTTCTCTTTTCACCACATCCATGCCAGCATTTATTTTTTGATTTTTTAATTATGGCCATTCTTGCAGGAGTAAGTTGGTATTTCTTTTTCTTTTTCTTTTCTTTTCTTTTCTTTTTTGAGATGGAGTTTCACTCCTGTTGCCCAGGCTGGAGTGCAATGGCACAATCTTGGCTCACCGCGACCTCCACCTTCTGGGTTCAAATGATTCTCCTGCCTCAGCCTCCCAAGTAGCTGGGATTACAGGCATGAGCCACCATGCCTGGCTAATTTTGTATTTTTAGTAGAAAGGGGGTTTCTCCATGTTGGCCAGGCTGGTCTCAAACTCCCAACCTCAGGTGATCTGCCCGCCTCAGCCTCCCAAAGTGCTGGGATTACAGGCAGGAGCCACTGCACCCAGCTGTAAGGTGGTATTTCATTGTGGTTTTTAATTTGCATTTTCCTGATAATTAGTGATGTTTGACTTCACACTTTTAGGAAAAAGAATTGACTGCTATATATGTTTTTATTCCCTTTATGTCTTGGTTATGTTCTACTCCAAAACTTCTAAGATTTACAAGATTTATTAGTTTTCATGTCTTTTCTCTATCCATTAGAATGTAGTCTCCTTGAGGGCCAGACTGAGGCTGGGCACAGTGGCTCATGCCTGTAATCCCAGAAATTTGGGAGGCCAAGGTGGGCAGATCACCTGAGGACAAGAGTTCAAGGCTAGCCTGGCCAACATGGTGAAACCCCATCTCTACTAAAAATTACAAAGATTAGCTAGGTGTGGTGGTGGGCTTCTGTAATCCCAGCTACTTAGGAGGCTGAGGCAGGGAGCATTGCTTGAACTCGGGAGACAGAGGTTGCAGTGAGCCGAGATTGCCCCCACTGCACTCCAGCCTGGGTGAGAGAGTGAGACTCCATCTCAAAACAAAGAAACAAAGAAACGAACAAAAAAACCCCGAATCATCTCCATCGTTGCATTCCTGGTAACATACCTGTCACATAATAGACGCTTAATATATATTTGTTGAATTAATGAATTCAGGGATCAGTGGCATATCGAGTGAAATATATAAAATCAGTTATGTTGTTTTGGTCATTTGCAATGACTTACAGAAAAATCAATATTGAAGGTTCCTATTAGAAAAGCAAGTACTCTTCAATGATTAGACAGCCTACAGTGATTCCTTTTCCTCAACAAGAATTAATCTCCGTTTCTGTTTTTTATTTTGTTTCTACATCTGTGTAAAGATTTATTTTATTCTGCTTGGTATTATATATAGTTAGCTATCCATCTGCCTTTATAAGATTATAAGCTATTTGAGGGTAGAGGCTGTACCAATTATCTCTGCCTTCTCGTAGTGCAAAGAACAATGCACATATACAATGAATTCAATCCATGTTTGCAGAATTATATTAAACTGTCCTGAATTTGTCACATATGCAAAGGTGGAATATATGCTGGTGAGTATGTGAGATTGTTAGTGGGCAAGGGAAGAAAATAAGCAGAGATTTGCTGTTTGATCTGAATCACTTTACTTCTATAAATAGATCAACTGAAGTTTTAGCATATTGAGCAGGCTCTGATTTCATACTCCTCCTTATTCCTTATCTTACACAAAGAACTTTTCTATGGTGCCAAGTAACAGGGGATTGGCATATAAATCAGTAACATGTCAATATGTTTTATGAAAAATTGATACATAGTCCTTACCAAAACAGTCAATAATTTAGATACTTTAAGAATTATTATCCTGACACGTATTATCAGATTTACATAGAATGAATTTTCTATTTAGGATGGCAACACCTACATGTCCAATTTTTTCTTTTACTTCTCAAAAAGAGAGAGCAAATTATACAAAGCTATTGCTGATGAATCCTTGAAAATGTTGAATGACAAGGAGAATAAAATTACTTCTCAGTCCATGTACAAAAACTATACCAAATCAAAGGCGCGATTCAACTCTCAAGTATACTATAGCGTGCTTTGGGTGGTGCAAACATAGAATCTAGTGGCATTGAACAGATGTTTCTGGAAAAATGTTATAAAGTTCCTTCAAACATTCAGTAAGTATATTTATTTGAATCACTTTAATAACAGGGATGTATATAGGTGCTTAAAATAATACAAGTAGCACCTATATGATACAAGCCATTGAGCAGGGAAAATGATTTCCCAAACTGCAAATAGGCAGGATAACAAATATATTTCATGTTGAAAATTTGGGTCACTTTCATACCACAGAATAATTCAGTGGTGATGATAAAAATATTAAACTTTAAATATAGGGTCTAAGGTTTAATCGGATTTCTGAAAATAGCTAATAGCACAATCTGTAAAGTGCCAAAAGAAAAAAATATGTATAATATGAATTTTGGATCAGGGTATGAGCTGCTAGGAAAAAACATGAGACAGGAACAAATATTAGTAATCTGAAGATGAGTAATAAATTGAATACTTAAATTTAAAGGTTTCTGGAAGTTTTAGCATCTAAAGATGCTAAAAGATGTAGGACAATTCAGGTCAAGGCTCTGTAGTAAGCCCTTGAGTGAGGAATAGATCAGGCGAGAGCAACAGGATACCATGATCCCAAGGCTGTGAATATCATTCATGTGCTAGACTCTGCTTGTATGCTCTAACCTGTGAAATTTTCCCTTCTTTCTCAAGTCTGTATCCTTCCTGTACCTAAACATGGCTTGTCAACTGGTGCACACCTCTGGATCCTCATATAATTTCTTATATTTGCTTACCCCAGTTTGTGTTTTCCAGCTTGGTTACTTGACTCAAATTATTTGACTCACAATTGCATGCTATATTTGGTGTGTTTATGTTAGCTTATACTTTAAGACCATGAAATCTTTAGTAACTCAAAAGAAAAGGTTTAATTCCTTCCTGGGTAGACCAAAGGTTGCAGAATTCGAAATTTTGTCATTGATGACAAAGGGGTAATTTGAATACATTTTGAACAAGAGTTGTATTCTCTGGGGGGAATTTAGCCAGATAAAATGCAATATATTTCTTTGAGTAATTTTAATTCTCAATAATGTAGAATGAAAAATATTTTTTTTTTTTGAGATGGAGTCTCGCTGTCCCCCAGGCTGGAGTACAGTGGTGCAATCTTGGCTCACTGCAACCCCCGCCTCCCAGGTTTACACCATTCTCCTGCCTCAGCCTCCTGAGTAGCTGGGACTACAGACGCCCACCACCACGCCTGGCTAATTTGGTTTTTGTATTTTTAGTAGAGATGAGGTTTCACCGTGTTAGCCAGGATGGTCTCGATCTCCTGACTTTGTGTTCCACCCGCCTCGGCCTCCCAAGTGCCAGGATTACAAGAATGAGCCGCTGTGTCCGGTAGAAAAATAATTTTTATCTTTTCTGGGACTGATTCTCGAGCTGTGAAAATTGATGGAAAATAGAGTTGTTTTATAAGTCAACTTTTTACAGTGAAAAATCAACAAAATATTCTGCATTTACAAAATATTCTTCCCTTACATTTTCGAAGATCAGCTTCATTTCTTGGTTTCAGGGATGCTTTACTTTTTTAAATCCTCCCCACCCCTAAGTAACCTCTCCCAATTGTCTTCCAAGTACTATCCATGATTGCATTCCCTGTTCTTTCTCTCCAGTTTTGTTTGTCCTTTGCTTATCTTATGTACTCTTGTAGCTTCTATCACCCTTTTAGTGATGGCTCAAATCTACATTTTCAACCTTTTCAAAGCCCCAGGCACCTATTTCCATTGCCTGCCAAATATCCTTATGTCTAAATCCACCTATATTTAAAATTTACTATTTCACATGGACACAAAGAAGGAAACAACAGACACTGGGGTCTGCTTGCGGGTGGAGAGTGGGAGGAGAGTGAGGATAGAAAAAGTAATCGGGTACTGTGGTTATTACCTGGGTGATGAAATAATCTGTACACACACCAAATCCTGTGACATGCAATTTACTCATATAACAAACCTGCACATGTATTCCCTGAATCTAAAATAAAAGTTGGAAGGGAAAAGTAAAAGAAAGTGGTATTATGGGTAACTCTGCTTTCTGGCTAACTTAAACTCGGATATAGGTACTGCTTAGTCTTTGAGGAGTCTTTGACAAATTTGGCATTCCTCAAATTTGTGCCAAACTTCTTAGAAGTGCCGATTGAAAAGGTATAAAATTCAGTCAGAAACGTCAAAGTAAGAATCTGAGGCCATTTTTTTTCTCTGATAAAGTTTGATTCTGTTAATATTTGCCCTTCTAGGTATTTTTTTCTTCTCTCGCCATGTTTTCCTATGCCATTGTTTTAGTTTCCAATGCTGCTGCAACTGTGCTTTTAAAATATCAAAATTTTGTATTCACATATTAATTCTTTTTTTACATTGTAATAAACTGTTTACCAACTAATATAATTTAATAGAAAAGCCCTGTAAGTTTGTTAGACTATTTCTGAAGGAAAAAAAAATTAACACATCTCAGATACAGCAGCAACAACAACAAACTTTTGTGTAGCCCTTTACAATTCACAAGGTGCTTTCAACATACGTTATCTCATTGAATCCTCACAGCAACCAGAGTTGAGGTAGGTATTTTTGCCAATTTACAAGTGAGGTAACTGAGACTCAAAGGTTCCAGGACCTTTAAAGATATACCCAGCAAATGATTGGTAAAAATGGACCAGAAAACCAGATCTTTTGACGCCAAGTCTCATTTAATGCCAAGTGTTTATTTCTCAATGTGGAATTATACCATGCAGTATTAAAAATAAAAGGTCTTACAACTGATCCCACTTTTCAAAAACGGAAGCTCTTATGAGGAAAAATTTAATGTCTTTGATTTATATGAAAATTCATGACTTGTTCAGTTTCAAAATTAATTTGGCCAACACTGCCATGACTTTAGTCTCTCTCTTTTGGAAGTACTGATAAATTATATAGCTTTCCCTTTGTTTTAAGATCACAGGAAGTCCTCTACTGAAGAGCACATGTGTAGGATCTGTGAATCTGAACACTAATTCAAAGTCCATCCCTCCTTGACCTACCAGCAAATGCACTAAGAAAATAAAAAGTCTGTTCTCCTCTATAGGAGATAGCGGCAGAACATAGGTTATAAGCAGTCACCCTGTGAGAAATTAGTTTCTTCACAACTCAGAGGAGAGAGGGAAGGCATCATACTAAACCTCTATTGAGCCTCGGGTGCCCCAAACTAACAGGCATATTGCATTTTACATGGATGGATTCATTACCACAATCATGACCAAAGAGCGGTTACAAGGCATCCTCTTGTGGTACTAGTACAAAACAAATAGAAAATATGGCCTTTACCCTGGAGCAGCTTGCTGAAGCGTCTTCTAAGGTCTGCCACCTCTAAATCATGGCTCATCACAAAACAAAGACATGGAACTTGACACGAGCAAAGAAAACAAAGGAAAACAGGCCACTAAATAACTACCATATAACCAGCTAAAATAGAATAATTACAAAGTGAATAGGGACACAAAGAGGAATAATATAAACAGTTTCCTGATTAGTGCCACAGTGTGGCATGACTAGGGCACTAAGAAACAACTAAAGCTAACAAACCAGTCTGGCACAGAACCAAGAGGGACGGTTGTTCTTTCCCAGTTAACCTTAATACTGGTGGTGCATCTAAGAGACAGCGTTGCATCAGCAATAGCTCATAATAATAAAAACAAAATCATGGAATGAACTTGGTGTATGCTGAGGATCAGAAAAACCAACAGTATTTGGCTATTAGCAGTTTAGTCACATGTACACAAAGATTATATCACATACAAACACTTAGTCCAAGTCATATATCACCAAGCTAACAGAAAAAGAATAGCAATTCCAAACATTTTGCTAGCACATAACTTTGCAAAAAATGAAATTAGGAAAAAAAAGAACCATGCAATTTTACATTTTTTGATGCTTGTTTTCAAGCTGCTACCAAATTTAGAAAATCACTTCCCTTTATAACAAAGGGCTTTCAGAATCTAAATATCAAATGAAATTCTAGCATTTAAAGAGTTTATTAGACACATACAATTACATCAATGAAATTATGTGTGAGCTACAAAATGGAAAATTAGGAACTCACGTTGATAAAACCTCAAACACATCTCAGAATAAATTCAAGCTTTTTAGCTTAGCATCTATATCTTTATCAACTTTTTAATGCATAAGGACCCATTTTAAACACTTAGGTAATAAAATTCAATGTTCTATGCTAAATGCAGAGAATTTTATAGTCCACAGCATGATTTATAGTTACATTATCACCTTTCTTCCACAATGCTTACATTACTTCACAATTATAATAATTATTAAGCTATTGATATGAAGCAGAGCACTTCCTCAAATTAAGGTACCTTTCGCTGTACGTAGCAAAGACTGCCTTCCTGCGGTAAGTAAAGAAGTGACTTGAAATACTGGGTGGAATTTCTTTATCCAACATAGCACCAATGCGCCGGCAATACAACAGATGATCAGGAGCCACATGCTTATTGGACGAGACCAGTTCCTCGTAGCTCGTGTTGTGCGCATTGCCCTCCCAGTCCAACCTCTTCGGCAACAATTGGTACTGCTCCAACTCATGCACGAGTACCTGGGCCGCTCTCCAACACAGACCCGCCGAGAGGTACCGCGCGATGAGGAAGTACAGCTCCAACTCCATGAGACGCACTGGGCCTCTGGTGGACGAGGCCTCCGCGGTGGCTGGCGTGTGGCGGGAGGCGGGAGGCGGGAGCCAAGCACGTGGGCCGCGCCGAGGCCTGACCGGCCGGCGTCCCTTCTCCTCAGGCACGTACTCCACCGCCATCATGCCGTGCACGCAGCCCTAGTTCTTCTTCTTTTTTTTTTTTTTTTTTTTTCCGCATTAGAATCAACTGGGACGCTTTTATTTTTCTCCCAGATTTATTGAGGTATACTTAACAAATATAAAATGTAAAATTGTATATATTTTTTAAAATCAGTATTTTCAGCCGGGCGCGGTGGCTCAAGCCTGTAATCCCAGCACTTTGGGAGGCTGAGACGGGCGGATCACGAGGTCAGGAGATCGAGACCATCCTGGCTAACACGGTGAAACCCCGTCTCTACTAAAAAATACAAAAAACTAGCCGGGCGAGGTGGCGGGCGTCTGTAGTCCCAGCTACTTGGGAGGCTGAGGCAGGAGAATGGCGTGAACCCGGGAGGCGGAGCTTGCAGTGAGCCGAGATCCGGCCACTGCACTCCAGCCTGGGCAACAGAGCAAGACTCTATCTCAAAAAAAAAAAAAAAAAAAAAAAAAAAATCAGTATTTTCTTAAAAATTCAACGTTATATCCCTGAAACAAGAACTATCTCGGTCATCTTTGTGCTGTCTCCTCAGCCCCTAAGTAGTTTCTGCTCATTCTTATCTCCACTATCACCATCATATGTCCTCTAATGTTTTTAAATCACCATTGTCCTCATCCACTATTTCATTATCAGTAGTACAGCTTCTATATGAAAGGTAGGACAAGTGCTTGATTCTTTCTCATTATTTATCATCTTCACTGCCTTTTAGCTGATTTATTCTGGCAGAGTTCTGACTTCTACCATTCTTTTGCCCTTCCAATTTATATTACATGTAGCTATCAGATTAGTCTTTTCAATGCACAGGTCTGACCAATTGCTATTACCCAATTATATTCAAAGTGGTCAAGACATTCCTTATAACCAAATGTGACTCTACCTTTCATCTGTATTTCCAGAGTACTTTTAAATTACACTTCTAAAGATAACTTAAAATTATTGCTGCAATATAGATTAGGCTATATATGATTAGTGGACCATATTTTAGAATGAGAGCCAAAATTCTAGTGGCCACAGACTACAAAACCAGTTAAATAACACTTCTTATGGAAGTCTTAACAAGGTTTATTTCTTTCTGGGCTTACCATGGTAATCATTTATGCTTGGTGAGAATGCAGTTTGTTAATGAATGGACTCGAGCATTTTAACAGCCTAGATAAATCAATTTTTATTCAGATGGTGTTACTTTCCGAGAGTTATTTGCAACACAAACAACAAAACATGTCATAATAAATAAAACAATACATCATTAAGTTTTTGGTGGAAAAATCTGTTCAGGTTTTTTTCTTACAACAGTAATGCTTGTTATAAAAGTCTAATAATGTAGAAATGTGGAAAGTCAAATGTGAAAGTCTCCCTTCACGAATCTCACAGCCGACTATTAATAATTAGATTTGTATCCTTTAACATTTTTTTCTATGTACCTACAGGCATTTGAAATAAAAGAGCCCTTCATGTTATTTCTGTTACAGAACCAGGAAGATCCTGATAAAGACACTGCACTCCACCCAGATTCCCTTGGAGTCTATGCGCTGTTTCTGGGCTCATCCTCCAGCCTCAGTGTGTTTGCTGTAAGTCTGTCTGTCCTTGGGCTCCTGGAAGAGTTTTGCAGTGCATAGGGGATGGAAGTACTTGGGAATTGATGTCCCACTAGATCAGTCTGTAGTTAATGACTGGTGCATGAAGAATTCACCTCCAGAGCTCTTCTGGGATTTGGCTGAGGCTGGAACTTTGCCTCAAATTGCACCCTTGTTTGATTTCCTCTTCACTGTCCCATTGGCCCTCCTCTCTACAAGTGTCTTTGCAGCACTTTCTTCCTATCACCTGCATATAAATCCTTGTCTCAGGGTCTGCTGGTGGGGAACTCAGCACAGGGAAAGTATGCAAAGAACTGAACAAAACTGACATACTTAAGGGAGAATTTGTGACTCTGTTTCAACTTGTCTTCAACTAAATGACCTCAGGCCTTACACAGGGGCATTGAAATTTCCCTCTTAGAAATGCAGTTACACATTTAAGACCTTTAAAGTTATAAAAAGAGATTTTAAATAGTGACAATTAAGACTCAACACCAAACATAGTGTATAGTTTTATAACTGTTCTCTGGCTAAAGAAACAAATAAAACCACTTCTCATTATCAAGATCCTCCAACTACTTGCAATGCAGGAGGAGGCAACTTTATAACACAAAGCAGTGGGAAAAAATTATTTAAAAGTGATAGCGTATAATTAGATTCACATGACTTATGTTGTGGACATTTGGAAAAGTGGATAAGAATTCTGAAGTTACCAGGAAATGCTTCACTGCAAAGTTGAAATTGAAATTGAGTCCAGAAAGCTGTGTAGCATCTAGATAATGGAAAGTCAGACATTCTGAATACTTGGTGTACTTTGGGGAAAGAAGGTGGCGTTAGGGGGAATTCTTTGACTAAAGCAAAAGATATGGGTTCAGGAATTATGTTCTAATGAGTGTTATCTGGTTGGATAGGCAAGGTAGGGTCAGATAATGAATGGACCATCTCAGATGCTGGGCTAAAAAGTTTGGGCTTGATTAGAAAGGCTACAGTGAAAAAGCATACATGTTCAAGCAAATGGTGTGTTGAGGTTCTGTAAAGACTTACTTAGCTTTAGTGTCAGAGAATTAATTGTGACAGACAGAGAGAGGCTGAAAATTTGTTGGAAACTGCAAGTCTGTACAAGAATAAAACTCTAAATTTGAGGGAATGGCGGTGTAGAAATGAACACTAGTGATCATAACAAGAAAAGATGGTACTGATTATTAGGGGAGGAGTAAAGAAAAGACTCGAAGATAGGTCTAAGGTTTAAGCTTGAGTGATTTGGAAATGTAATGGAAAGCAGTGAAGCTGAACTTAAAGCAAGAAAGGTTTATTCAGGTGGGAATGTGCCTTAGTTTGAATTTTGGCCCCTATAGAATTAAAACAGGATGTTCTGGTGGAAACATCCTGGAAATATGGAACAAACCTGACTGAAAAATTAGTGTTAGAGTTACAAAGTTTGGATTGGTAGACATGAGAACTTAAGCAATGGAAATAGATGCATTCTTAAGAATGGAAATACGGAGAGAAAATAACTGGAAATGGGAAATTAAGACCACTCGAGTTATGTTGAAAGATTTCATTACATCTGAATGGAAATTGGAGGATGTATGCTAGTTTACCCAAAAGGCAGCCTGTTTGGTTAATTTAACACTATATTAAACTAGGAAAGATAACCTCTTTCTCCATGGATCCTCCATTGAGCTTTGGTTCATTAGAATTCCCTCATTCCCTCTTTGGGAAAGTGGAATGGGAAAGTCAAGGGTACGGGGGGGAGAATAGATGACATCTCCTGGATTTTCTCCTCCTATTCCTCCCCATCCCCACACTCTATTTTCTGCATACTTAGATTTGGGGTAAATTCTCATTGTATTTCTATGTCAAGACCTGAATCCCTCTGGATGGGGTAGTATATTATGTCAGTGGACAGTTAAACTCACCATCTTTTTTATTTCTTTTTGTTTTTTTAATCTGATGACTGAAGACAGCACCCCTCTTTCTGTTTCAAAAGATCTAGTCAGGACTAATGAGAAAAATTTGAGAGGGCCCAGGGGATGCATATCTATAGATATCTCACACCACACGCAGGCAGCTTATTGTCTTTAGTTCCAGTAAAAATAGCCCATTGGGAACCAATTCAAAATCTGTGGAATCTGGTGTTAATGTGAAGTGACTCTTGCTCTTGCAAAGAAACCCGCTTTAGAACTCCTCTCTAGAACTCAGATATTTTATGAACGGTGATGAGGATAATGAAGCTAATAATTATAAATAATAGTCCTATGTGTTAGAAATTGTCTCCTTGATGATACAGTTGTTCCTCTACTCTTCTCCCACATTTTAATTAGAACATGCTACTGTTTTAGATTGGGAAGAGGCAGTAGTCTGATAAGACAACACATATTGGCACTGTCCCCATTTCATACCCTCTTGGTTACAGCCACCATGCCACTGGCCTTCTTCCGTTTCAAACTAGATTAATTTTCAAGAGGACAATTTCCTAGGTAGCTCTTGGATCCAAAAATAAACTGGCAACTGGTAAAATTCTTGTTGTAACTTCCATTGCAATTTCAGCATAATTCTCTAGAAAAGGTTGTGTCACTTGAGAGAATACAGTGACCCACAGGGAAATTTCAAAAATTTAGACCACTCTGATATAACAAAGCCTTTTCAACTGTGCAATCAATGGCCATTTAAAAAGAACAAGTGCACAATTTAGGTTGTCACTCAAGGACTAAAATACTAAGGAGATGATTTTAGATCTGTAATGTCTTCCTATAAAGTTATATAATAATAACTTAAAAAGAATAAGCAGAGTGTACTTTTTTATTTCTCTTGGGGAAGAACATAATGCATCAAGAATTACAGTTATTGGTAAAGTACAGAAAAGGTTTAGCATATAGAGTAACATTTACATTTGTCTCTTTTATTCAAATATCCTCTATTGACAAAGACATTTTTGGTTATGAAGGGGAAGGGAGAGTTAGGGGGAAGCAGAAAGAGCTTGAGATTACTGTCAGTTCTGAATTCAAATTCCCACTTGGCCACTTTCTGGTTTTGTGGCCTTGAATAAAATATTTACTCCAGTTTTTATTCCTTTTATTTCTTGATCTAATAAAATGAGGACCAATAATGATTGCTTAACAAGGTTTGTGCAGATTAACTAAGTGTACTTGGTGCATAGTAGGTGCCTAGTAAAAAGAGAATATCCCTTTACTTGCAGATGTGAAAGTTCATATGACATAATTGTATGACTTCTTTTAATAATTCCCCATTTCAAAATCTCAACTAGTGAAAACATCCAAGGATAAAAGAGCTAAGGAATCAACATTTGCTTATTTTGTACCTGTAATATCACACAACAAATATGCACTGATTTTTGGTGAGTGATCTTCAAAAAGAAAAACGAAAAAGTGTAAACTAGTAAAAAGTCTCACTATATCTGCTACTTAGTATTCAAACTCGGTTTTGAGTTATCTAAGCTACTACAGAAAATGTTCTGAAATTTAGGATTTTTGTAAGAGCCACACAAATTCCTTTTGTGGTTTAAGTGGGTCCTCCCAGTTTTCATTGTAAGATTGAAACTCAGGTACTGAGGCTGCCTGGTCCTATACCTATACCTAACCTACATTATTATTATTCTGTTGTTGGGAGAGTGATTTAGGAATATAAAATGTAATTGAAAAAGCATTGTTTTCTAGTCAAGGTATCCAAATGCATTTCTTGCTTTGTTACTAACTAAATTATGTAATTGATCTTTACTTCTTTGGGCCTAAATTCCTTGTTGATTCTATATTAGCAGTTCTCAGATGCTGGTCTCAGGACTTGAACTTCATTAGAATTACCAGGGATATATCTTTAAAATCACATTCCTGAACCTTCCTTCCACCTTCTGAATCGCTAGGAATGGGGTCAGGAATCTAGGGTTAGCAAGCTCTGTAGGTGCTTCTGGGTAGTAACTGGGTTTAGAAACCAGTGAAGTCTTTCCAAATCTTCCTTGCCTGCGGATTTGAAGTCTCTTTCAGGTTTTTTACTTTCAACTAGGCTTTTAAGTACTATGGAGGTGGTTGCTCTCCCAGCCTTCAAGTGACAATCTGGACTATAGGAAAAGCTTAATAAAAAACAATTTTGTGAATCAAGTAATTTGATTTCCTCGTTGGCATTGAATTCTCTCCTTGGGTGGCCTCCAACTTTCTCAGCTATCAATTCTTCCTCAGTTGTTAAGAGAAACAAATTAGCTTTAAAGAGTTGTTGCTTGAAGTTTTCCCAAATACATAATTATTAAAAGCATATGGCTTTTAATTTAAAGTTATGGCAGTATTCATAACTGATTATATTACTCCTAATGATATAGTGCCTTGACTTGATTTAGCCCTTGTTCCGATTACATATACTTGTGAAAAATTGCTTTTCAATTGCCTTTGCTTGGAAATGATGTGTTTAATTGATTTTTGGGAACAGATTCTACCCTATTAATCTTTGACATGCTATGGTATTAACTTTTTTAAGCTCTCAAAAGAATAGCTTAAAAAATAAGCTCTTAGAATATTTGGGGAGCATACAAAATTATAAGGAGAAGGCTGAGGTGGTTGCTCACGCTTGTAATCCCAGCAGTTTGGGAGGCCAAGTTGGGTGGATCACAAGGTCAGGAGGTGAAGACTGGCCTGACCAAGATGGTGAAACCCCGTCTCTACTAAAAACTACAAAAATTAGCCGGATATGGTGGCGGGTGCCTGTAATCCCAGCTACTTGGGAGGCTGAGGCAGGAGAATTGCTTGAACCCCAGTGGCAAGGTTGCAGCCAGTCGAGATTGCACCACTGCACTCCAACCTGGGTGACAGAGTCAGACTCCGTATCCAAAAAAAAAAAAAAATATATATATATATATATATATATATATATATATATATATGTATGGAGAAAAACTGAAATTACCAATAATTTCATTATTTAGAAACAGCATGCAATATTTCAGCATATTTTTTCTAGTTATACACACACAAAAACAACAAATATTTGGGATGTTTTCCAAATATGTAATTTTAATCCTCCTTTTTCCACTTAACATTTTATACTGAACATTTTCCTATGTTATTTTTCTTCAAAACAGTTTTAATGATTATATACTATTTCTATAATATGAGTAGACCATAATCATGCAATCACCTTCTCATTTTTATATGTAGATGGTTTTTAACTTACTTCTCTTATAATAATGCTATAATGGACATTTCTAGAAATGATTCTTATCTGAATTTCTTACTATTTCCTTGGCATTTTCTTCTAAACAAGAATTACTGCAACAATCTGAATTTTTGAAGGTTCTTAATATGTATTACAAATTATTTTTCAGAAAATTAAAAAAAATAACAGGACTGAATGAGAATGTCCATTTTTCATAATACTATTTAAAAGTCATTGAAAATAGTCTTTGCTAATTGAAATTCTTGTTGTTCATAGCTTTCCTTTCTTTAAACATTAGTGAAGTTGAAGAGTTTCCTTGAGTCAATTATATGTCTTATACTGTAAATTGTCTTATAGTCTTTTTCCATCTTTTCCTATTAGATGGTTAAAGCTTTTAGGTATTGATTTATATGTGTTTTCTATGTATTAATTATATAATTTTTTTTTTTCTTTTGTCAGAGTCTCACTCTGTTGCCCAGGCTGGAGTGCAGTGGAGTGATCTTGCCTCACTGCAACCTGCGCCTCGTAGGCCCAAGCAATTCTCCTGCCTCAGCCTCCCGGGAAGCTGTGATTACAGGTGCCTGCCACCAAGCCTGGCTAATTTTTGTATTTTTAGTAGAGACGGGGTTTCACCATGTTGGCCAGGCTGGTCTCGAACTCCTGATCTCAGGTGATCTGCCCACCTCGGCCTCCCAAAGTACTGGGATTATAGGCTTGAGCCACCGCACCTGGTCTGTATCGTCCTTTAATGTGATATGGTCGGTAAATATTTTCTGGTTGGCTAGTAGATTTTTAATTTATTTGTGATGATGACAATATTTAATGGTATTAGGAATATTATGTTATTATACTATAGTCTACTATACATGAAGACTTATCTATGAAAAAAAAAGGTGGAAAATCCAGATAGTAGAGATGTTTAGTACATTTTAAATTTGTTTGCGTTATTCACATGGCTTGACTTTTTACAAACATATGTCTCCTAGAGCTAAAAGAGTCCTCATAGATTGTCTCACTTCCTCTTTCCTGGTAAGCAGATAACCATGAAGTAAGAGCATGTCGCGTCTTTGCATGTCAAGCATTATTTTGTGTTTCACTTTTGTAGGGGAAGAAAAAGATACATTATGTCATTCTTCTGATTATGAATTTAATTAAAATCCTGATTCCTGGATGGTATTGTGGGCCTATTGAATGAGAATCTCTGGAACTAGAACTTGAAATCTGCATTTTAACAAATGAGTCTGGTGATTTTTAGCATTCTAACATTGGAGAACTACTGGTGATGGAGAGTTCAGATGACCAATGGTGAATTTTATCTCACATTACTAGCTTCTTCAGTTTTCTTCCCCTCAGTGCTCAGGTAATCAAGTTTCATAATATTAGGTTGTACTCTTTATATATTGGTTCAGAAAGGTTTTTAAGTGTGTGCTTTGCATCTGAAGCTGCATGGAAACTCATTCAAGGCAGGAGTTGTAACACCTGGTTTTCTCCTTAGACAACTTTGCATAGTGCTACCAAGTTATTGACTCATAGAGATTCAAAGTACCAAAGAAATTGAGATACTTAATATTTTAAAAATTTAAACCTATTCTCTGTATGAGAAAATGAAGGTAGAGTTTTAAAGTCTTTCAAAGTTTGTCAGGTTGCATGGTTTTTGATTTATTTTTTTTGAGGTTCTGAATGGTGAACCTTGACTGATACTACTACAGTGATATTTTAAAAAGTATTTTTATAAGATGTTTTAGGGGTGTCCCTTTTGTAAGAAAGAGACATAAGATAGTAAATTAGAATTTTTTAAAATTTAATCCAAGAATTTGAGAACAGTACCTATTCACAAAGAATCAAAAAATAGCTTGATTTAATCTGCAGTGTGTCTATCTCTGTGCTTAAAACTGTGGATCTATTTCAAAGGAATGGAACACGATCCTTGTTTTAAGAACTTACTGTATTTTACTAGCACTTAAGTTTTGGCATTGTTTTACATGTTATTTCATATAATTTTACTCTCTATAATTATATTTCTGGAGCATTTGCATTGCTCTCATCTGCTTTAATAATGCTATTGCTGATTTATATTCATATATAATACCATGTTCTTTTCAAAGCGTATTTATGTATATGGTTCTAGGAGAGCCTCAAGAACGTAGTATAATATTAATAGATTTTTTTTTTTAGTGTTTGATGCTTGTGTGGCTCTGAGCTTCACATGAATCCCATCACTGAATTATCACAACAATGCTATAGAGTAGGCTGTGTTATTGTCATCTCCTATTTACCAGGTGTGAAAACAGCTGAACAAAGCTATTTCAAGAGCTACAGTCTGACTCAAGAGCATACGGTTCGCCTTAACAGCCCCCAGTCTAAACCATTAAACACACTCCCTCCTCAGCATGGGCAGTTGTAAAAACAATTGGACAGATAGTCAAATTCTTGTCTACTTATATTGCTCAGATAGAGTGGGGCATATTTGCTGAACTTGCTCTGCAGTACTCAGTAGAATATTTTCTGTGGGTTAATATAATCCTTGGATAATAGTCAAATGGTGATCAGAACCCCACCCCTGCCCATGATCTCTCCCAAGCCAGGCAATATATTTTTATTCAGTTATTTTTTTAAATCTGAAGTCACCAAATAGCGTATCTCCTAAATGTAAAGCAAAAAAGCAAAAACTGTAAAGCAAAAAAAAAAAAAAAAGAGATTCCAATATACATATTCAAAATCAGATCAAGTAGAAAAAACAAAAGTAATGACACAGAAGAAATAAATATTATAATCAATAAAATTGACTACTAGCCAAATACAGAATTTTTCATCCTTCAAATAGATACTACTGTTTTTTAAATATCTCTGGAATATTCACAAAAATTGATCATGTTCATAGCCAAACAAAAACAAACACAAAAAATCTTAAAAACAAAAGTGGAGATTTTACAATCCATGTTCTCAAATAGCTATGTAACTCAAATCTCATGAAACATAGTAAAACTGAGGAAACATTATACTTAGATGCAATTTATAGCAATATGTGGCATCATTATTAAGAGATAGGTAAAAATAAGGGTTCTTTGTACTCATCCTAAGAAATTTAAGGACCCATAAGGCCAGGCGTGGTGGCTCACACCTGTAATCCCAGCACTCTGGAAGGCCAAGGCAGGTGGATCACCTGAGGTCGGGAGCTCGAGACCAGCCTGGCCAACATGGTGAAACCCCATCTCTACAAAAAAAAAAAATGTATATACAAAAATTAGCCAGGCATGATGGCACACGCCTGTAATCCCAGCTACTCGAGAGGCTGAGACAGGAGAATTGCTTGAACCCAGGAGGCAGAGGTTGCAGTGAGCCAAGATTGTGCCACTGTACTCCAGCCTGGGCGACAGAATGAGACTCTGTCTCAAAAAAAAATAAAAAAAATAAAAAAAGAAATTGAAGGACCTATAATATAAATCGGAATGTATTAATAAATATAAAATCAAAAACTCATGAACAAGACAATAAATGGAAAATCCAGAAAGACTAAATAAACCTGGAACCTGATTATTTGGTAAGACCATAAAATAGATAAATCTCTCATAAGCCTGGTTAAAGGAAAAACAAAAAAGATGCAAAATAAATAATAAAAGATTAGAAAAAAGAGAAAAATGACAATAACAGATATGGAAGATAGTAAAAGTCATGAGAAAAACTTCATGAAACTCGATTGTAACACAATTGGTAACAGAAAATGAATATTATATAAATGTAGTTCACTCAAATTGATCTAAAAGAACACCTTTAGTTTACTAAATGCTATACAAAATACTGAAAAATTAATAAAAATAAACCATTAAAGAAATTAATAGGACCAGATGTCTTTGTGGTTGAGTTTGATCAAATCCTTAGAGATCATGTAAGCTAAGTAAACCTCATAAAAAGCCAGCATAATCTTAATGCTTAGTAAGGGTAGTGCTGATAAAACACTACAGTCCAACTTCCTGTGAACATAGTGGCAAAAATTCAAATTCAAATATAATGAAATGGAACCCAGCATTGTATCAAAAAATGGAAACTATAATATACTGTCACTAAGTAGGATTAATTCCAGGAATGCAAGAATGTTTGAAAATCAAGACAATTATTAGCATGATTTTATATGTTGCAAGAGAAAAATCATGTTTCATCAATAAAGACAAGATTCTTAGAAGGAATTTGTTAAAAATCTTCAGGCATTCCTAACAAAAACTATGTAAAATAGGAAAAATGAAAACATTCCTTATCTATGATTAAAACCTACCAAAAACCAACAGCAAACAATTAAAATCGTTTGTGCTAATCATTCCATAATATAAAAAGAAGACAGCAATATTTACCTTCAATAAGAAAGTAAAATAATTGGTATAAATTTGGAAAAGAGATAAAATGACATCGTATTGCAGATAATATACTTCTGTATTAGAAAACCTAAAAAAAAATTCCACTATTATGAATTAGAAGAAGAAAATTTGGTAAGTTGACTGGGCATGTAATATTTCAAAGAACCTAAGATATTATATATTTTAAGATATCTGTTACTTTATGAACCACCAAGAAGGAAAAAACAAGTCAGATTTAAGGTGTCATTATTATAGAATATGTCCCATTTTCAAAGATGTTAAAAATGTGTGTTTCAGAATTGATGATGTAAGAGATATTTAAAAAGCAATAGTTTTGTGTGTGTGTGTGTGTGACAATAACCACTTATTTGCTAAAAAAAAAAAAAAGCTATGAAATACTTAGGATTAAATTCGTCAGGAGATATATAGGACCTACATGAAAAACCCATACATTTTCATATAAATAGATAAAACTCCCTAACCAAATAGATCAAGATGCCATACTTTAGATGAGAACAGTTAAAATTGTAAAAACATCCATGTGCTCAAAATTAATACACAAATTCAACACAATGCTAATTAAAAACCTGGAGTGTACTCAGGGGGGAAATTTGACAAGATGATTTAAAAAATCATATTGAAGAATAAATATTCAGTATCACTGATAAAATTTAAAAAACAAGAATAGTGAGGAGGGATTATGCATAATAGATAATAAACCATTCTATAAAATTACCATAAACCAAATGGGGAAGCAACTGGCATGGAAATTGACAAACTGATTAGGGGCAGGAAAAAAAAATCGTATTTTAAAATTCAATGGGAAAAGACTGTTCATAAATGATGCTGGTAAAAACTGGCTTTCTACCTGAAAATAAAATAAATAAAATAAAATAAAATAAAATAAATAAAATAAAATAAAGCCCTTACCTTTGGCCCTGTCAATTCTGGGCCAAGTAGTAGATTAAATCACTACTTGTAAAAAATAGAATAAGAAAATTCAGGGGGCGATATGTAAAAACCAACAGTTGAGAAAATATTTGCAACACAAATGGCAGTCAAAGTGTTATTACCTGTAATATACAATGAGAGCTTGCAAATTGATAACAATAAGACAAGCATACCACAGAAAAAGGAATGAAAAATTTGAAAAGTTAATTCATAGAGAAATAAGCCCAGATGAACAATAAACAAGTAAAAAGCTGTTCAAATTTTTTACTAGTTAGGAAAATACAGATGAAAGGGAAAACGAAACCATTCTTTTTACACATCAGTTTGAAAAATGTTAAAGGAAGATTTATACCAACTGTAGGTGGACATTTGTGAAAAAGAATATTCACATGCATTGTTCAAAGAATGTACTTTTTGAGAAACAACCTGGCAATATTTTTTAAAAAATATATTCACATCATTTGATTCAGCAGTTCTATTCCTATGATTCTGCACCATAGAAATAAAAGTGCTAGCATATAAAGGGTGTTTATTTCATCTCTGTTTCTAGCAGCACAACACTGAAAAATAAAGTGAATAACCATTAATAGAAGAATGGGTGAATAAACTGTGGTATATTTGTAACACAGAGCATTATAAATCTACTAAAAGAATAAGTTAGACCTGTATCATCTAACTTGAATGGATATTCTGTACTGTTCAGTGAAAAAAAGCAAGATATAATTCTTGCATATAATATCATTTTGGTAAAACAAATAATGACAATGATCCCTTTACCCCGCATGTGTCTATGGGTATGGAAAAATGTGACACTGTATGTTTAACATTTGTTATTTAGATGAGAAGTGAAAAGGGGAAGAAGGAAAAGAGAGGGAGAAGCAGGAAAGAAAGCAATATATAAAGAGTCAACTTTGAGCAAGAACATGAGGAAAAAAAGGAAAACAACAATAGCAAAGAAACAAAAATTTCTAATAGCTTGGAATTAAATTCCCTGATAGAAGAAGATACCATTATAGGATTGGAATAGACCTAGATTCACACACACAGAAGAGAATTTAGGAAACTACCAGAACTTCCATTTAGCTATGTTAGTTAAGAGTTAAATCTAATTTCCATAGCAGAAATTTGGACTAATTTTAGAACCCACACTGCAATCTTTACTTTCAATTTATATATTTGGATAATGTTTTGGAGGTCTCAAATAATTAATATTAAAAAAGATAATTTTTAAATTTACCTAAAATCCAAAGTCTGTATTTATCTGGTAAGATGAAATAAATGATCGGAAGAACATTTTTCTCTCACCATTTTAATATTTACATCATGGTGTATCATTTTTTATTTTGTAAATTTCTGGTGTTCTTCAGAAATCAGAGTGAATATAATTTGCTACTGTTTTTCACCATGTGCCTTGCACATAGTAGGAATTAAATAAATAATTTGTTGAACAGGATTGAATTCCACTTTTTTTTTTTTCAAAAGTGCTTTCCAGCTGAGATAAATCACCAAAGGCTGACCAACAAGAATTCCTAATACTAGAGGACCTAACATTCCTTCTGATGCAGGAGACAGACTTTTATTTCAGCGCCAAAAGGATCTACAAAACGCAGCCCATCAGTCACAATGAATTACAATTTCACCTTCACTCAAGTATGTGCTTGAACAGTAACAGGTGATTAAACCTATCACAGTATTACCTTGCAGACTGGAGGCACTCACCACATTCTCATGGTTTCTAAGGCAACTGATTAAGGAATCTAAGAACCGAGGCCTCATTTAGGCTAATGCCCTTGGAAAGGCAGAATTTCTTTTCCAGTAGGCTGTACTGGAAGACAAGGCTTATTTGTTTTAATGTTTTCCATTTCTCTGAATTTCACAACACAAGGTGCTCAGATACCTTTTGGTAGAGCCTACTGGAAAATGTTACCAGTATAAAAATAAAGAGCTCGGTTTTGCCAATCCAAAAAACACTTGGTGTGATTACTGGTAAATAGGAGGCAACTCAATGAGGACTCTGTTTTCCTTTTAGCCTCACTTTTTATTTACTTCTTTGCAACACAAACTGTAAACGGTAACATTGATGATGTTCGGCCAACACCTCAGTGAAGGACTCTCTTTAATAAAACGCGTGGTGTTGGATGGGTCCAATACAGACAGGCTTTTCATGCAGTTCTGCTGTTCAGGCTTGACACCCACTGTGATGAACTGCTGTTGAGATAAATTCAGTGGTTCTTTGGAATAAAGCGGGTCAGGGCTTGCTTCCAATGGGAAGTGAAGTAGATTTTTTTTTTTCTTTTAGACAGCTAGTCTGAGATCCAACCAGCAAGTTGTTCACATACTTCTACAGTACTCCCAGTCTCGGCCACAGCCTTGCTTTCTCTTTATGGACTCATTACCCAAATCTCTGAAATGAAGTGATTTTTTTTTTTTTTCATTAACTGGCTGAAACATAACACGAGCATTTCACTACCCACTACCACATAAAAGTTACTACCTTTGTTCTTTTCTCTGGCAGAAGGAATGTTAAGTCTTAGCTATCAGCTATGAAACACAATTCTTGCTGCTCTTTTATGCAAGAATAATGTTGATCACATTTCCACACATTTTTGGGGCAATGATGGTGGTTATGACTCTCAAGGTCCTGAGATAACTTCACAATGGCAATACATTCACACATCTTATGGAATGACTTTTCATGCAAGGCTCACACTAGAATGTAAAGTCTGAGGTTTTACCTGTTTGACTTACTAATATATTCTTGTGTCTTCTACAGTATTTAGGAAGTACTATAGAAGGCAGGGCCCTGATACCATTTATTGAATGAATGAATGAATGAATGAATGGTCCTATTCTGGGCCATAGTAACGGTAGCATTCCACGCCAACTGGGAGTGATGAGGACTTGGAACTATGCCACCCGCCAAAGCAGAAATTGTAGGACAAGGCCTGGCTTGAATGCTCTGGGGGAATGTCCATTTTGACAGGAAGAACACATGATTTAGTTGTGTAGATGGATATGAAAAGTGATAGTAATGACAATAAGTTGCTATATACTTTTTGCGCAGTAGGATTAATCTGCACAAAATCTTACAAACTAGATGGTAGTATCTCCATTTTACAATGTGACAAAATGAGTCCCTGGAGGTTTAATTAGTTTCCTAATATCATGTAAGTAGTAAATGGTAGAGTTGAGATGAAAAATACTGACTGATTTTAAAGTTCATGCTCTTTTGATAAATGTGTGTGGTTAATAGGCATTGGATGTGGGCACATAGTAGGAGGAGGTAGGGGAGCCCAGTGACTAGTTATCCTCAGAGTATGTAAGTCAGAGGCCAGGGAGTTCAGGAATCTAGGTAGGCCCATAATCTAATCCTTCAAGACATGGAGAGTCTTTTGAGCAGGTAACAGGGACCCAGTTACTTGGCTGGAAATTTTGGTGAAGAGGCAGGAGGATCTGGTAAGAGGAAGGAGGGACCCTCAGAAGAATTGGGAAATTGGACAGGCCACAGTAATTCAAATTACTACAAATTTAGCAGCTTGAAAAAACACCCACAGTTCTGGAGGTCAGAAGTCCATGCAAGGTCTGCTGAGTCCTCTCCCTAGGATCTCACAAGGCCTAAAATATTGATTACGCTGGTCTCTTCGTGGGAGCTCTGGGGAAGAGTGTACCTCCAGGCTTATTCACCTTGGTGGTGGGATCCAGGTCTTGTGCTTGTATGACTGCAGTTCCTATTTTCTTGCTGGTTGTTATCTGGGGACCAACCTCAGCTCCTTGAGTCTGTGTTCAGATCCTGCCCTGTGGTTTCCTCTACTCAGCAATGGGAAAATGCAAACCTCCTTTGCATCAGATTCCTCTCACATTTTGAATCTGTCTGGATTTCTCTTCTGCTACTGGCTGGATTAAAAGGGCTCATGTGATTAGAATAAGTTCACTTGAATAATCTCTCTGTTTCAAAGTAACTGATTACTACCCATTAATTGCATTTTGAAATCACTTTTTTTTTTTTTTCATGTAAAGTAACACAATCAGGGACATGATACATCATCATCTTCACAGTCCTGGGGAGTAGGGACTGTGGCCTCTGGAGTGGGGACATATTAGAATTCAGCCTAGAAGGCAAGGCAACTATCAGGATTTGAGAAAAGGCAAAAATGGGGATTCTGAGTTCCGGTGTGCTGAACTATTTAAACTTCTTTTGCTTTAGGTCAATAAGATCAAACTATGGACATAGGGTGGCTGCAGCCAAATCACTAATCTTGACCCATCGTGAGCCTCGGCTCACTGGCAAGGTGACTTAGGAGAGTGAGGAGAAAGTTGCCCAAGCTTTTTACCCATGTGGAACACATTCACTTCTGACATCCTTTACGAATAGTATGAGAGATGTTTGACTACTTCCTGACATTGAGAATTTTGTGGCTGGAATGGAGGTGTGTGATAATGATGAGGAAATCTAATCATTTCTGGCCTTCTCTAAAACCTGTACTTGTTCATGGGAAAAAAAAAAAAATATATGTGTTTTTGCCCAAAGGCCTATTCGCCTGTTCCCAGTTATCATTTTAGTGTTAGGAAGTAGGCAGGGGACTCTTGCCTGCAGAGTGACTTTATAACAGCCCTCACCTAACCATCAGCTCCACAGCTAGACATCCTGACACTGTGGAATGGTAATTTATGAGGCCTTTGCTATTTTTATTTCTTTATGTGGCAGGGAAGAAAACTCCTTTTTTTTTTTTTTTTTTTTTTTTTTTTTTCAGAATAAATTCCCTTCCTTTAGGCAGAGAACTTTTGCCAAAGGCAACAACTAAAAATAAAATCTTCCTTTCATGTCTGTATTTCTGGGCCTCCTCAATCAGAAAATTCTACAGGGACAGGGAAGTAAATGATAATCCTAGAATATTTTAGAATCATTGAATTCCCCAGCTGGTTCAGAAACTGCATCATATTAAGTGCCTAGCTTACCTATTTGTAATATAAGGCTTAAAAAGCAGTCTGAATGAGACAATTTAGTATTCTTGACAATATTAAATGTCAGCATCAACTGTTGGGAAAAATTCAGATTTCTTTCCTCCCACCTTCAAAATACGCTTTATTTTATTTTATTTTATTTTATTTATTTTATTTATTTTTTGTTGTTGTTTCTTTTGAGAAGACTTAAGTTCTGCATTTTTACTCATAATCAAATAGGATAGATTTGGCTAGCCAGTTCCTCAGAATAACTGCTAGACTCTTCAAACAAGCAGCTGTCCCCAATTAACCTGTAAGGCATGTCAGATGCAAGGCCTGGTTCTCCAGGCAGACAGGCAGCTAATGGGGACAGTTCTTCACACACTCCATTTGCATATCTGGCAGTCAGAATATACATTGCTTTTCTCTTGGCTCTGTTATTTAATTTCCACCGGTGAACTAATGAGGATTAAAAAAATTTTTTTTTCCTTATTTTTATTTTTCAAAACCATGTTGATAAGAAACAAGCAACAATGCCCACATTGAGAGTAATGCTTTTTGCCATTTTAATATTTTATCTTTAGAGGAACACCGCAAGGCAATATCTTGGAAAGGCATTCCTGGCACAATTTCTCCTATGAGGCCTTGGTCGTCCCAAACATGTCACTTTGTAATAAACTTTTAGGCACCAAATTGTCCCATAAGATATGTGAAGCTTATAGCTTTCTAAACAGAAAGCTAACAGATGAGATGAGTATAATTCAGCGCTTTAATTTGTAGATACCAGTAGTACAATTATTGTATTTGAAATAGGTGGGTGTTACAGCTTTTAATTCTGTGTTTTGTTTTGTTTTGCTTTTAATAGATTAGAGAGTTACTTTGTCCCTGATAGCCCACCTTTGGAATGTTTGGCCACCTTCGTTGCGGTCAGTGACTGAGGTGCCTGCCAACTGGCCCCTTCAGGTGTCAGGACTGGACTCTGGGAAGGCTTGATGTGTCTTTCTCTGGGCATCAGAAGGATGTGTCCCCAAGCTGCACCACTGCGGATGGAAGTGGACAAGAAGGACTTGGTTTTGTTGAGGATCTGGAAGACATCACTGACTTAGTTTCTTGGGGCTGCCGTAACAAAGTGCCACAAACTGGGTGACTTCAAACAACAGAATCTCACTGTCTCACAGTTCTGGAGGCTGGAAATCTGAAATCAGGATGTCAGCAGGGCTACACTCCCTCTGAGACCCTGGTTAGCACCCATCCCTGGCTCTCCTAGCCTCTGGTGGCGATTGCCAATCCTCAGCGTCCCTTGGTTTGCGACTGCTGCATTCTTCTCCCTCTGTGGATGTCTTCACCTGCCATCCTCCTCTCTCTCTGTGCATCCAGATTTCCCTCTTCTTACAAGGACACAGTCATATTGGGCTGTGACCCACCCTAAAGACCTCATCTTAATTTGATTAAAGCTGTAAAGAGCCTATTTCCAATAAAGGTCACATTCACAGATTCTAGGAGTTAGGACTTCAACATATCTTTTGTGGGAGGACAGAAACCAACCCAAAACACACCTGTCTCCTGCTTTGCTGTACAATGAACTGAGCCTGGAATGGGGAGAAAGTGTAACACAAACTCTTTTTGAATAGGAATCACTTTCTCCCTCACAGGGTCTCTGTTAGGACAGCAGGCCAAAGTTTGCATGTTTTACTTATTTATTTATTTATTTTTAATGAACCAGTGTCTCTATTGTAAAGGCTTCCTCACTAAGTGAGGAAAAAGAACTTCCTTCAATTCCACTTCCAGAATGGGAAAAACAGTTTTTAGGGGATTAATGTGAGTGTCTCCATTTTATAGATGAGAAAACTGAGGCATGGGCAGCTTTAAACACATTGAACACACCTATGTTTCAGACATGGTAGGTGTTTCTATTTATATATTTAAGGAGTTAGGTAGTAGTCATATGATTTTCCCTAGTTTGTGTACCTAGAAGAGAGAAGGGAGCAGGTCTTTGAATGTCTTATCTGGAAGTTTGGGCATATACATTGTTCTGACCATGTGATAAGGAATATATTTTCGAGGATGTAATCTCTGTTATACCCTTTTGAGTTTACCTCTCCAACCTGTACTAAAGTTTTTTCTTTCTAAAAAGCTCTATTGCATGGGCACAATGGCTCACACTTGTAATTTCACACTTGTAATCCCAGCTCTTTGGGAGGCAGAGGTGGGTGGATCACCTGAGGTCAGGAGTTCGAGACCAGCCTGGCCAACATGGCCAAACCCTATCTCTACTGAAAAAAAAAAAAAAAAAAAAGGCTCTATTTTATGGTAAAATAAATATTCCTTATTTATGAAGGCTATGTACATGTTATTCTCAACTGAGCCACTTAGTACACTGTGATTTTACTTTCTTTTTTGAACAACTTTAGTTTTTGTTGAACTTAATTTGCTAAAGTTTTCATTTGCTCAGTTTTTCTATGTACCTATCACATAGTAACCTTCCAACTCTGGTTACCTCTTTTCAGTATCTTCTAACACATTAGTAAGCTTATGTCTTATTGTTATTATTATTTTTAATAGAAGTATCCCCCCGGAGCTCTCCTTTCTCTTGTTTAAAATTTAAACTCGTTGTTCTCCAGACCTGCTATGCAGCTAGCATCCTGAGACAGCCCCTCATCGTCACCCTGGGTGTTCCTTTATTTTCTTTCCTGCACCGGATTCTCTGCTTTCCATCTTTTGCTTCCTCATTTTGGTCAAGCACATTCTCCAGGGCCTTTTTCAGGCATATTGGAGGTAAAATGGTAATTGTTTACATATCTGATAGTTTAGGAAATTTTTGTTTGGGCTTTTTAGGCAAACAAAAAGCCATTTTAAGGCATATTTATACCAGTTGGCTATATCTGGAGGTTTGAATATCTCCATGCATAGTGTTTACCGTTACCTGGCTACAGAGTGCTTAGTAAATATTTGTAAATATGAGAACCAATGTCTAAACAGTTCATTGATGGAAATCCAACTTGTTCCTCATTAACTCAGTTCCTTGAAAGTCAAACTCAGGACTTTGGTTCTTTGGCAACTAGTACTTTTTCAGAATTATCCTAGGTTAGAAGGTTTAATGAGGAAGTCTTTATAGGCACTGCAATTCCTTCTCCTGATAAGCCTCACTACACTTGCCACACCTTGCTCTGATCTCTTCTACATTCTATCTTAAGGGTGGGGAGAAGTAGGCACTGATTAATGTTGGCAATAATTAGTCAACATCTTATTAATAAGTGGTTAGTTCCTAAGTGTTCATTAAGTACCCACTCTGTTTCCAGCCTTATCCCAGGCAGTATAAGAGATAAAGAAGTAAGTAAAAGAATTTAGACCCTTCCTTGATAGAATTTACAATCTAGCCAGATATGTTAATAATTAAGGAGTTTATAAGTTCTATCCATTTTCCTCCTCCCTTTTCCTTTCCAGTTTACTCTGACTCTCCCATTTGCCTCCCTGACTGCTTTCCCTTCCCTGTCACCCATGATTCATCATCTCTTTGGGCTTGCTTAGCAGTGTGGCCCATTCTCAGTGTGGAGGGTAGAAAAGGTTTTGCAGATGAAGAATATTTTTGTCACTTGTTAAAATTGTGACCTTGGGGAAAATCATTCAAACTCTAGGACACTCAGTTTCTTTATCCTTAAAACTGAGATAATTATGCCCACCTTATATGTTTATTACAAGGATTAGTAATAATTTATCCAAGGTATATCAAATGTTGTGTGCATGGTGGATGTTTAATAATTTGAACTAGAGATACAACTGCTGCCAATGTTAAATGTCAGTTAGTAGAGAACTGCTCAAATTCCAGGAAATACTTTTGAAATGTTATTAGGGCAACAGGACATTTGTGTCTGGTCATAACATTTAAGTTGCTTGCATTCATACCAATATTTTTATTTAATTTAAATAGTTAATTTATTTAGAGTCAGGGTCTCACTCTGTTGTCTAGGCTGGAGTGCAGTGGCACAATCATTGCGTAGCCTCGACCTCCCCAGGTTTAGTTGATCCTTTCACCTCAGCCTCCCAAATAGCTGAGACTACAGGTGTGCACCACCACACCCAGCTAATTTTTAATTTTTACTTTGGTAAAGATGGAGTTTCATTATGTTTCCCAGGCTGATCTCGAACTCCTAGGCTCAAGCAATTCTCCCATCTCCACCTTCCAAAGTGTTGGGGTTACAGGTGTGAGCCACCATGCCCTGCAGCCCTATACCATTATATTTATTAACTAAAAATATTACTTATAGCCATTGCTACCTCCACCTCCCACTTCTTGCACCAAAAGGAGAAGAATTAAAAAATAGCAGGACTCTGCTCAGAAGAAATACCTATCAGTTCTCTCTTAGTAGCCCTGAAAGTAAGAATTTATTCATTGATTCAACAAATACTTAGGAGTCCAGTCCTCGAGGCTGAACATGAAAGAGAGCAGGACATGGAGGCATTTAAAGGTGCTTGGTATGGCAGAATTGGGAATAGAAAGTGATGAGCAATAAGGTTGAAGAGTTAGGCAGGGTCCTAAACATCTGGGGCTTTCTAGGTCATGTTCTGCCTTTGGACTGTATGATAGAAGCAAAATGGGAGAGAAGATTGAACTCTTCTGATTATTCTGGCTGCAAGTGGAAAAAGGATTTGAGGAGGCAAGATTTTGGACAACAGAAGCAGTTGGGGTGCTGCCACTGCAATCCAGGCAAGAGATACTAGTGTTGCCTTCTCCAAGGAGATGGATAAAATTGGAAGACCTTGAGAGCTAGTTAGGATACAGGAGGCACAAGTCCACAATCTCCAGGACTTGCTGAGATGGAATGTTTTGGGGTTTAGAAATCTTTTTGATATTCCTAGAAAGGCAATATGATGTATATAAAGTATATTATATCACAACCTCAGGGAGGGCTGGGCAGTAATCAAGACATCAATATTTGCACAGTAAAAGTCACATATTCACAATAAATTAGATCTATCAAGACTGTTAGTAATTGTCAATCACTTCAGAGAGGTTTTGCTGCCAAGCCAGCAGCTGGTTTTGGAATTGTGGGTAACTGTTGATGATTGTATAAGGCAAATGGAGTAAACAAAACAGTGACTTCAGGCTGCTACTTGGGTATTTTTTGGGAGAAAGCTAGCTGAATGATGGCACCATTCCGAGAGAGGGGGACAAAGCAGAAAATGCACGTTTGAAGCCATAAAGATGTGTTCAGTTTGGAGTTTGCACTAGCAGTATTTATGGGACATTTATGTAGATATCAAATAGCAGCATTTCAATAGCAAGGGAATGGTCGTCAGTGTCAAAAGCTGGAGACAGAACAAAAAAGATGAGTGCTTATGTGTTCCTTGGATTTAGCAACCAAAGAACTGTTGGTGCCCTTGGAAAGAATGGCAGTGGTGTGGCAGCAAAAAGAAACCCAAATGTAGTAACTTAGGGAGTACGCAAAAGGTAAGAAAATTGAGTAAATGTAGATATATCTTTTAAGTTTACCACATATTTATTTGTTTTGCTGGCCAAAATAAAATCCATCTTGCACGTCAATGAGCATAGAGATGCTAAATAGTTATAAAAAGTGTAAAAAGATAAATAAGCCATATTCCTTGGTTTTAAGAATCTGGTGCAGAAGATAAACCAAGAAAAAAGGTATCATGATTAAGTCTCTCAAAAGAAGTAT
Source organism: Macaca nemestrina (assembly GCF_043159975.1). Lineage (NCBI taxonomy): Eukaryota > Metazoa > Chordata > Mammalia > Primates > Cercopithecidae > Macaca > Macaca nemestrina. The sequence continues at coordinate 43,295,862 of NC_092134.1, read as the reverse complement.
TTACTGTTTTTTTTTTTTTTTTTTACGAACAAAGAGTACACATCTAAATTCCTATGGAATTTTTTGAAATACACCCAGGTTCTATATCCTTGAATATTTTGATTAATTAGGTCTCAGGTGGAGCCAGCCAGGGTTTTGCATATTAAGTAAATTCCAAGGTGATTATGATGAGATGAATTAGGACTAGGAATGTACATTTAGGAAATAGCCTTAAAGAGGTGAGAATTTAAGTTGTCAGAAAGAGTTAGAACTTGGAGATGAGACTGAGGAAAACTGAGAGCAGAACCTATATTTGTCCTATTTTACTTAGAAGGGCAGCTGAGAGGGGGAGAGGAAATAAATACAATAAATAAATAAATAAATAGGCTGTGGGAACTGCCCAGTGCCATGCAAATATAAAGGGGTGTTATGGAGAAGGGCTTTAAAAAATGCTGAACTATAGGAAGATTATTTAAAAAAAATAACCCTCGATGCATGGCAAGAAAGCTCCAAAATTGAGGTTTAGCACAGGAGGGTTCTTGGCTTCACCCAGGAAAGAATTCAAGGGTGAGCCGGTGGCCTAAAACAACTTTTATTGAAGCGTCAGTGCACAGCAGCAGCAGAGGTAGTGCTCCTTGTAGAGCAGGGCTACTCCATAGGCAGTGTGCCCAGAGCACAGGTCAGAGGCAGTTCTGCAGTCATATTTATACTCACTTTTACTTCTATACAAATTAAGGGATGGTTTATGCAGAAATTTCTAGGAAAAAGGTGGTAATTTTCAGGTTGTCAGGCCATTGCCATGGAAAGGGACAGTAATTTCTGGGTGTTGCCATGGCAATGGTAAACTCACATGGCACACCGATGGGCCTGTGTTATTGAGAGGTACTTCTGCCTGGGATACTGTTTTAGCTAGTACTCAATTTGGTCTTGTGTCTGAGCCCTGTCTCTGGAGTCAAGTCCCGTCTCCTACCTCACTTCCACTGTTTTAGTTTCTAATTACAAAAATGTTACAGAAAAGTACAATGAAGAAAACAAAAATCCTTTGTGGTCTCACATCCAATGATATCCACTGTTTATTTTTTAGTGGGTATCTTTCCTGTCTTTGGCAAACACTTTTAAGAACTTTGATGGAAAGAGTAGCCATTTATGGGAGTTGACATTAGTTTCAGGCCAAAAAGATACTTTGCAAAAAACTTTAGATTGGATTGATTGTTTTTGAATATTAACATGAAGAAAGATGACTTTGTAACATTTTTGGTATAGCTATAGCTACTCTGAAAAGGTTTCAAGGAAAGCATACACCAAGGGTTAGCACACTAGAGCCGTTGGGCTAAATCCAGCCCACTGCTTGTGTTCTAAGTAAAGTTGTACTGGAATACACAGCTACACCCATTTGTTTATGTAATGTCTATGGCTGTTTTCCTGCCACAACTTCAGATTTGAGTAATTGTGACAGTGATTATCTGGCTCTAAAAGCCTAAAATATTTATGATATGCCTCTTTACATAAAAAGTTTGCTTATGCCTTGTATAGGCTAATGTTTTCCAAATTATGTTCCATGACACACTGGTTTCCTGTGAAGTGTTAATAAACTTGCTTGAACAACAGCCTTGTATTCAGACACGTTTGGAAAATGCTGAATTAAAGTTAACCAGGGTTTCTTTCCAGTAGGACATCTGATAACATTTACCATGCTAATTGATAACCTACAAGAGCAGGGTATATTATATATAGCATGCTCCCAAATTATCTGGTCATAGAATTTTTTTTTTTTTTTCCCAGCAACATCAATTAATGTCATATAGTTTGGAAAATCTTAAGTTAATCTGTTTGGAAGGCTGTGCCAGGATCATAAAATGGCATAAACTTGAGGCTGTGGAGTTTTAGTTCTGGGAGGTCTGTGTAGAAAGCCTGCTTGGTTCCAGAGATCAGAAAACCATTATCTGCTGGTGAGCTATCTTTGTCTCCTGACCTCTGTGAAGGAAATTTTAGTGTGAAGTATAATTCCCAAGAGTTCTATTCAGAAATGGAGATAGGTGGTAGATTTATAAGGCTTCTAAGATGGTAACTGGAGTAAATGATATGTTCAGCTTTCTGAGACTGTTTCTGAAAATTTAGCTTTCTCAATGTTTTAGGGTAAAATTTTGGAGGTAGATATTTGGAGTATTGTTTTCAGAGCTACAATACGACTTTCATGGGCACCAGGCACTTTTCCCTTTGTGGGACTCCTTTTCCATAAAAAAAAAAAAAAAATAGTGACAGTTATATTTTATGATTATATTGGTATAAAGACAAATATAATCTAGGCTGAATATATCCATTTTTTCTTCTGATTTAAAGAGATATTAATATTAAAACCTTTCATAGCCCCTAAAAATATTGTAGGCCTTAGACACTGTTCCTACTGGGTGAGTCGGCCTTGAGAATTGTAAAGGCATAATCTATTTTCTGCAAGACCAAAACTTTCTTGAGAGTTATATACTTTGTACTCTCCTTCTACCTTACTTGCTTAAAATCAATTGTATATAGTATTGGTTCAGTAATGTCTGTTGAATGAATGAATACCTGATTAATTTCAAGATTCTCAAATACCTTATTCGAGTACAAACATGAATAGCTGCACTAAAAGACATTTAGTTTTCTTCCAAAGATCTAACCAAATTAATACAAATTATTGAAATAAGTCAAAATACCAGAATGGGATAGAAAGCACTCTTTATGTTAGGTCTCTTGCCAGTAAGTAGCAGTGAAGCCAGTCATTTCATAACTTTGGGCCTCAATTTCTAAATTAGTAAGAAAAATGTTAATTAAAATGATGGGGTTCTATACATACTTCTAATCAGAAGCCAGAGAAAATAGCTAAAATTTTTATAATTTTATAAGCTTGTGAAATACTTAACTGGTTTTCAAAACAGTCTCAGTGGTAAGTCTCCCAAGTTCATTTAAAAGTTAAACTCTCTCAAAAATGTTAATCATGGCAGATATGGTTACAGACTACATAATATGCTTTCAAAGGACAGTACATGGGCCCCTTCTAAGAGCAAAACAAATCAGAAAGTTCTTAAAATTCAATAAGAATCCTAATAAGCCACCTAACTCAATTTTCTTCCAACATAATCCTCTTCTTGGAGAATATTATTACCTGCTTTTTGTCATATCCTACTTGAAAGCTTTAATACCCTAACCACAGTGTTTTCTTTTACCAGGAATTTTGTCTAACCCAATGCACAATTAGTAGAAAAGACATGATGCAATTAATGTATCACATGGTCAGTGATATCCACATAAGACTGTATGAGTGTAAATATTTAAAAAATAACTTACAAAACAAATATGCAGGCTACTATCCATTTGCTATTAACTCAGGAATAAGAGCTACTATTTTACCTGGTACTACTTCCAATTGAATAAAAAAACCCCATCACCATAAAAAAGGTAGGTTGGGCCAGTCACTTTTAAATTATACAAATATCTATTGTTTTGTTTAATGGAATAATACACAACTCAGGAAAAGGCCAGGCAGCACATTTCTGAAATATAAAACTGGCTCAATATGCTATGATTTTCATCTCAAGAATGAATAGATGTGGAAAAACTGAAATTAGTTTGTCCACAAGTCTTTCTCCTTTCTTTGCAGTTTGTGATGTTCTTTCCTGGGAAGAGAAGAGTTGTGTAGGCTGACAATGCTGGTTCCCAGTACCCCCACCCCTCTCTGCCATTTCCCTCCATCTTGGATAAAAGGAGGAGGCAGATTTATCAGTAGAAACTGAATGTGGCTGTGGAGAGCATTTTACCATTTGTCCCTGAAGTGTCATTTCATAGAGGATTCTTCTCTGGCATGGAGATCTTATGTTTTGGATATTCCAGGAAAGTGTGAATTTCACATATTCTATTCCTCTGTCAGGCATGGGGTGTGGTTTTGGGTTGGGGTAGAATATCCACTTACTCCTGTCAGGTCTCTAAGCACCATAGTACGTTTTTGGGTGCTAACCAAGACCCAGCCATGAAAGATCTGGGGAAGATGTAGCATTCATCAGTGGGCCAGTACGTGTTCAGAAGAAATTTCTCATACATATGATTCTAAACTACACATTCTTAGAGAGGTTTGCCATCTCAATTTTCAGTGGACTTCATTGACTTAGTCCATTGCATGAAGGCTCAAGGTGATTTTGCTTTGAAACACTCAAAGAGAGCGTTATTGAAATACGTTCTTGATGTTGAAAATGACGCTGGGCAAGAATAGCTGTCCTAAATGGATCTTTGACCCCTTAATGTAATCAAGATTGCCAGGGACTTTTTTCCCCTCTTGAGCCAACAGTTTTGTCATGGAAAAAAATGAGTGAGAACAATTAAAATGTTTTCTAGATTAGATACTAGGTATTGGAATACAGAAGATGTCTGTTCTGGCAGACTGATTATTTTTCCAATACCAAGTACAGTACAAAGTTTCTGCTTTACAGTCCCGGTCTTCCCTGGTGCCAGGTTGCTTTGCCTGAAAACTCCCATCCCAGGAACCAGAAGCATCATTCAGTACAGCTACAGTATACAGGGCAAAGCTCCATTTCAAAGGTCAATGTATAATGAGATAGGAAGAATCAACTTCTAGAAGGGTATGAAGTCCATATTTGAATGGTCCTCAAACTTATATTCTGAAGGGAAACTTACTACTTTTGTTTCTTTTCCTGAATTTGGTCTTCCCAGAGGTTAAGGATCCTGGTGTCAAATTGGAACCCAGCCTACTTGACGTTGAAGTCTCCAGAATATAGTTTGGTTTCAGGGAATGTAGCCACCTTGTGGGGTATCTGGAAGAGGCTTCATTGATTGTGACTTTTACTGTGTGCCCAGTTCTGATAGTCTGGTGTATTTTCCGAAGAATGTTGAACGTAAGGCTAATCAGGGAGATTTTAATTTATTGGGCACTATAGACATGAAACTTTTTAAAAGCTGATGAAAAAATTTAAAACCTGGAAAAAATTATAGGCTACAAAATAAGAGAAATACACTGCAAAATGAAAGTTTCAGAAACAAAATTATAAAAATCCTTTTGCAGTTTAAAGAAAAATGTTATATTTAGGATGAGATTGGATATGTATGTATTAACATATTTGATATGATGTGGGATGGAACTCCAGAGCAGGAAAGGCTCAGCCTATGAACCTCTTACTATGGCCCTGCGGCTGGGCATATTGAGAGACAGCGATGGATACTTCTGGGTTTAAATAAACACTTTTTCTTTCCTGGATAAAAGTTTATTGTTTCTGGTTTGCCTCTTAACAAGAGATGCTAGTAATACCAGCTTCGATCTAAAAACTTCAATTTCCTATGACAGCAACTGAACAATGTCTTGAAATTCCGTCATTGTTAGACTGGGTGGGAAAATTCTAGCTGAACCTGCTTCTTTTATTAAGAGGATTGGCCTTTGTGACCTCAGAGAAGAATTTTGGCAGAACAGATACGCTGATTCTAGTCCTGGTAGCAATTGCTGGGCTCTCAGCAACTCTTCATGTGGGCTCTTCCCTTCTCCCTTTCAAAACTTGCAATTAACCCTGGGTAAGAGCCTTTTTTTAATTGAAATTCAGTTGAGGGACCCGTAATTTAACTGTACATCGGGAAACAAGAGAGACAGAAACTAGGAGTTTTGCCAGACACCTGGGAACAGCTTTATATTACCACGGAATCCTCAAGTTGGAAGGGGCTTTCAAAATCTTCCTGCTCAACCCCCACACTCCACAGATGAAGGCAGGCAGGAAGGCCGAGATGAGAAGCTACTTACACCAGGTCTTAGAGGTGATTTGTGATTTGTGGCAGAGAAAGGATTAGCATAAAGGCCCCTGACCTTTTCCTCTTACTGCATGCTGGCTGAGAGTGGAAGAAAAAATAAAGTCCACTTTGGTGTGGAAATGCTTTCTACTAAGATTAGAGGAGAGTGAATCATTGGAATTTTTTTTTTTTTTTTTTTAAACAAAGATTCAGAGCAAACTGCGTAGAGTATGCAAGATACAGGGAAACACTGAATCCTGGGGCTGACAGTTTACATGCTGGTTGTTTACCAAGTGTGTATAGACATGGAGCCTTTTGATTCTGCTTGTTGAATAATTATATTTGATCTTAAAATCTCGCCAGCTATACTGTGGTAGGTTGTGTGCCTTACAGTTGATGAAGTCTCCAGTTATTAGTGTGGGTGAAATCTTGTTGTATATAGAGAAGAGATGGTAAATTTTTTGCTCTGAAAATCTCCAAGGTGAAATCTATTCATATATACTAATTGCTAATAGGAATAATGATAGATTCTGCATTTTTCTCATTAAGTGTTGAATTGATTTGGATGGAGCAGTTCTGCAATTCCCTAAAATACGTCTTTGTGTTTCAGTAATGGAAAGCTCAGAAATTCTCTTTTTTTTTTTTTTTTGAGACGGAGTCTCACGCTGTTGCCCAGGCTGAAGTGCAGTGGCGCGATCTCGGCTCACTGCAAGCTCCGCCTCCCGGGTTCCCGCCATTCTCCTGCCTCAGCCTCCTGAGTAGCTGGGACTACAGGCGCCCGCCACTGCGCCCGGCTAATTTTTTGTATTTTTAGTAGAGACGGGGTTTCACTGTGGTCTCGATCTCCCGACCTTGTGATCCGCCCGCCTCGGCCTCCCAAAGTGCTGGGATTACAGGCTTGAGCCACCGCGCCCGGCCTGGAAAGCTCAGAAATTCTCTACAGAGATATCCTCTCACTTTTAAGCCCCACCTGCTATTTAGGCAAGGCAAATATTTCACTGGTGGAAGATGTAACTCCGGGCTAACAATCTGCTTTTCAGAAATGTTATTTCCAAGATATTGACAGAATGACTTCAAACTCCCGAGCAAAGCACAGGGAGATGGATTTCCTAAGAGGTGGAGTGTTTTCTTTAAAAAGCTCTGCAACAAGCCCAAGTTATCTTTTACAGTCTGGAAGATAGCAGTTTAACCAAGATAAAAAGCTGTAAATGGTTGTTAATCTACAACAGCCATTACTTTTGCACTGGGACATATTTTTCCACTGAGCCCAAGCCTGTTCCAGGTTGGATTTCTGATTTCTTTCCACTGAATGAAAGGACAGGGCTGTTTTTACCAATATAATGACACTTCCTTTTCAACAAACAACAGAGCGAAGGCCCTTGTTTTTGTACTCTTGTCTCTATGTAACTTTGCTTTTGTGCTGCAATGAATGGCACAGTTGTCCTCTTCTTTATGTTTTTAAAAATCATACTTTTGCTAAGTTGCTAGGAACTGTATACATTTTAGTTTACTTCATAAACAACTGAAATAATAAAATTCCCATTTTTCTGTTCTTGAGGGACAAAGGGCCCTTTTAAAAAGCACTTGCTGTCTGTCTTTCTGTGATTTTAATTTTAATTTCCTCATTCAAAAATGACAATAACAATATTACTTCAAAGTTTATTGGGAGGGGTAAATGAAATCATATGTGTCTGACAGAGTATATGTTAGTTGTCCCTTTTGTACAAATGAATGAAATGATTTACTCAATTGAAATCCATGTTGGCCGAACCTCAGCTCTGGATTATACAGTAATACTTAACTTTTTTTTTCTTTTTATAAGTCCATCTTGAAAATTTTACTGTGATTTATGAATATAAATCTACGCCCACTATTGAGCAGGTCTATATTTTCAGTCCTGTTCTATATACTATTTACAATGATCGTCAAACACACTTAAGCAATTCCTTTTTATTCCTCATGCAATGGGAAGTAAGCAAACATTCCATGAGGTTCATTTTATGAAGCAATAAAAGAAAGTTAGTCATCAAATAAAATAAAATGGTAAAATCAAGGGACTTACTTATTCAGACTGTTTACAATCTTTCAAGTAAAAATAAAAATGATTTTATAGAACACAGATACTGAAGTAATACAACCTTTAAGCTTCCACTTGCATCCCCAGATTGGACCCCACCTAGAAGAAATTTGGAATAGAGTGAATTGAATTTACTGGTTGACTCATAATCTGGGCAAGAGACTTTTAGTCTTTCCCTTCCTGTAGTTTGCTGATTTCCCTAGAACATTTACTGCCCTTCAGAACAAGCAGGCTTCTATGGTAACCAGTGAAGTAAATGGACCCCGTTGCCAGGAAAGGTACATGAAACAAAACCAAAACAAGGCAGACAGGAAGACAGGGGCTTCCCTAGTGGTTGAATTAAGAGTTGTCAGGGGAAACATAAAAATACAATTATGAAACAGCTCAGTGGGATGTGTTAATATTGATTGTGATAATGATAGTAGTAGTATATGGATTAATATGTGGTAAAAGCTGCATCCTTTTTCTTTCCTTTTAGTACATTGCCTTTGATTACATATGCACAGATTTCTATGACACTGTTCAATAACTAACATCTATTGAGAACCAACTATTTGCCAAAATTTTACATTTATTTTTAAAAACCATTATAGCCACCTTAAAATTGTGATACTAATTTTACAGATTCCTCCAAACTCAGTTTATCCGCCATCCCTGATAAGCCACTTAGGTCTGTCAGTCAAATGGCCCACTGGAATCCTGTGGAGCTCTTAGAACATTTGTAATTATGCAATTAATGATCATAATACTTAAAGTTTAATGTTCATGTTCTCTGCCAGCTCATAGACTGAGACAAGCACAATGCCTTGTTCACTGGCCCATCTCTAGAGCCTGGCATGGTAGCTGGCACACAGTGAAAGCTCAATAGACACCTTTGGCTGAGATATAAAAAGACCAAGTCTCAGGGAAGTGACTTTTGCTCAATTGTACACAACTATTGAAACCTCAGCCAGGGGCTTTTCACTAAACACTCTACCTGGGATGTTGTTTTGTCGTAAGAACTCAGAGTACATAGACATTCTATCCTCTTGGGTATTAATCACATTTCAATAATCTAAAAAAGAGAAAGAATATTTTCCCTCTACTTTGAAGATGCAAACAAAAGTTCAGTGTCTTGCCTAAAGTCACACATGCTCTATAATAATAAATGGGTTGATGATGATAACAATGGTAATGACTTACAAAAACATGGCAGGGCTGGACTCCTAGCTTCCAGCTGCACACTCTTTAGACAAAGATTTCCCAAACTTTTCCTTACCATATTTGGCTGATTTAAAAAATAGATACATAAACTTCTACCATAATTGTTTTTACATTTGTCAATGTTTATTTCTTTTTTTTCTTTTTTTGCCCTCTCTTTGAGGGCAACAACTTTATTTTTTCTCTATTTTCCCCTGTTGGATTCCTTCACTTACATATGCCAATTCAGTAAATGTGTGCTAAAGGAATCCTGTTGCTAATGTCCTTATGATTGCATGTGCTGGTTAGTATCTTTCTTCTTTTACTTGTATCAGTGCAGGTTATACTGCGATAACAACTCTAAAATTTCAGGTTATTTCTCATTCATGGTGTCAGGGAGAGTTTTATTTATCACTGTCACATAGAGAGTAAGGCTGAAGGAGACTCTGTCATTTTATGACGCTGTCATCTATTGACCCCAAGCTTCAAGGTTCTCCCCAGCAGGGGATGAGAAAGAGCTGGCAAGTCAAGCACAAGCCATGGAAGCCTTAGTCCAGAGTGTCGTTCACATGCCTTCGGGCAAAATGAGTCACATGACAGCGTCTAACTTCAAGGGAACGTGGAAGTGTAATCTCCTATCTAACCAAAAGTAAATAATTAGAAATTGGTGGACTTTAACAATGCCTACCATACAACCATCATCTATGAAGTCAGGCTTTGTGAAAGAAAGAAGGTAGATGCAGATAGAAAGCCAAAGGGAAAAAAAAAAAAAAGAGAGAGAGAGAAGATCTGGGAGGGGGAAAGATAGATAGGGAAAGGAGAGATGAATAGCTCAACTGCTATTCTGATAAGATTAGCTCCATTTCTAAGGGAGAACTAAGCCCTTAAATAAACCAGTCTTGTCTTACCTGTGCCTCCGGACAGATCATGCACATGACTCATTAGTGAGGTGACTATATTTTACCATTGTTGTTCATATTTTGTTGATGTTCTTATACCATTGTGGGTCATAGTTCATTGGGACAGACAATTTTTAAGGTTTCCTGGATTGTCTCTCATGCATGAGGTATAGAACTATGAAGATTCCTGCCTTCAACTTTAGGTAGGTGTGACAAATAAATAAAACTAAGAAGTAGAGTTGTGTTTGCCATTGGAATGCATCATTTCTCTCTTCTTCATCTTTCTCTCACTACTTAAAGTCTCTAACTATACTCCTTCATTGCCAGGTTTGAATACCACAAAGGAAAGAGTTGTGAATATCTTAGTTATCGTTGTATTCTGAGTCTACAAGTACCAGGCAAACAGGTAGTGCTCAGTAGACAATTGTTCATTGGTGGCTTGAAAGGGGCAGCTTAGGGGGCCCAGCTATAGCACTTGTAATTTATTTCCCAAAGTGGGCCCTTTGGGGAACTGCAGAACTACTGAAGTTACCTTTCATCTGATGAGTTGTGCTGTAGGCAAGTTAAGTAGGGAGGCAGTTTTTAATCTTTGGGTTGGCCCTTGGCAAGATTTGCTCAGTTGTTTTCTCTCCGGTTGGTAGTTTGGAAGTCCCAGCAGTACAGCTTATGGCCGACAGTCAATTAGTTGTGAATTTATTTTTCATCTTCAGCAAATGTCCCTTGTGAACAAACAAAGGGTGCATGATAATTACCATCAACTACTATCTCTTCAGCTCCCCTGTGTGCCTGGCAAAAGTACTGTGCAAAACAGACAAAATATAGTTCTAGTATAAAGGATCTGACAGAGCAAATAAGGATCATTAACTTTGCCATAGTTTTTAAAGATAATTATTTTATGTGGGAGAGTGATTTTCTTATTATCTGATAAAGTGCTTCACGGCGGGCTAGAAATTGAAAGAAGGTTATAAAAGAAAGAGGACCAAAGATAGAGCATATAAATACCCAAAGGGGTCCTTTGATTACTGTACAAGTTTAATAATTAGAAAATAGTATGATTACCAGATGATGATGGTAGTTTATGGAGGAGTTGATAAGAGGAACATTTTTGGTAACATTCTGGTACTTTTGTATGCTCATTTAACTGTCCAATTGCTATAGAATAAATTTCAGAATACATTTGATAGCCAAAGTATAATTCTGAGGCTGTTTTATTCATTAAAAAATAAAGAAAAGGAATAACATTATGTTTGTTATGTACAGAAACCCTTTCCTCATCCTTCAATCAGGGACAAACATCTACTCAATTGTAAATAAACCTTTAAAAATCTATCTTTATCTGTTTGAAAATAAAATTTTGGTGATAACTTCTATTTGTGAATAGAAACTTTTTCCAATTCAAATGTTCAAAGATACTCATGTACTTCAGAACAAATGGGTATTTGGTTTTTAATTTCTAATTTTTGAATCCAGGATTATTTTTGCATCTTTAGGGGCACCTGTTTGATTGCTTTGGGTGTAGGTAACAAATAATTTACCAGCTGATGATAGTGATGAATTCTGGATATTTTTATAATAATATATCTGCATTTAAAGCCTAAAAAATATTTCGGGAACAAAAATATCTTGGAAACATTCATCACTAGTAAAAAGCAAGTTGCTTTTAAAAAAATACCTCACTAACAAGGGACTAAATCATTACCATTTCTTTCCTTTCCCCTTCATCCCACTGAAAATGAGTCAATTTTTGCCAAATGTATCCTATGAAGGATAGATAATCCTGAGGTTGGCTCCATGGACAATTTGAAATTCCAGAAAAGCCATGAACTTAAAAGAGGACAGGGTTACTACCAAGCCCTAGGAGAAGAAGAAGGAAATGAATAAACCGTTTCTCCCCACTCAAGGGCATAATAAAGAAATATTTAATTTTATTATAATCTTGCATTTATATATTTTAAATAAGAAACTTTGAGGTACACTTTTTAATGTGCAGCTGTGATGAGATTTGATACAGAACACAATGTTCTGTTATTCCAGAAATGTGACTAAGAGAGAAAAGATCTGTTTAGAACAAAATAAAGAACACAGCCCAAAGCCACACACAGGCAAATGTGTGTGAATGTGAACACATTTTAACATTTTTCTTAAAATTAGACTTTCATGGCAGTTGCTCTGCTTAATGGGACAGTGCCCTTGCTCTGGGATGTGACTGTGAGGTCACCTTATCCAATTCGTAAATGTGGGAATCTTTTACCAGTCTCCAGTTTTCTTCACCCTTAATGAGACAGCCTAAGACTCTGAGGAAGGGGTCTGGGGCAGTGGAAAGACCAAGAGTTCTGGAATCTGTCAGCCATGATGAGCTGACTCTTTCCTGTTTCATTACATGACCTTGGGTCAGTCTCATAGGCCCTCTGAGACCTACTTTCCTTATCTGTAATATAAAAATAATAATGGTGTCTTCCTTGTAGGAGTTTTCATGAGGATTAAATGAGACAATAAGTAAACTATTTCTAGTATTATAGAATGACTGAACATCATGTCTTGGTGCAACTTGTATGTGATCAATTGTGAGCTCTATTTGCTCTTTTTTTATTTAATTATTTACTCATTTGAAAAATATGAATTGAGCCCCTGCTATGTGCTAGATTCTGAGTCTACAAGTCTGTGTTAGATAGACTTGGTCCCTATCCTTATTGAAGTACAGAATCATGGAGGCAAATGTCAGACATGCAAACATTAATTACAATACAGTGAGATGCACTAGTTTCCAAATAACTTGTAAGCATTATGGTACTAAAGCCTGAGAAAAATTTATTTTTAAATTTAAATAATGTATTGAAGGTAATAGTATAATTTTACTTTCATTTATTTATAGTCCACAATGCTTTTTTTCCCTGCAAAGAAGTGGAAGTGGAAACACTGTGGAAGAATATATCTCCCTAGAAACAATATATGTTGGCCTAGCATGTAGTTAGTGCTAAGTGAATAGTAATTAAGATGATGATGATAATGGTGATGATGATGATGATGAGAAAAGTGCCTTGGAATAATGCTACTGGCAATGCAACCCTGGCAGTGTTTCATTGAGATGTTTTGCCGTAAAAACCACATACAGAATAAGCCAAATATTCTATGTATTTTTCTGGTCCGTAAACTCAAATATAGAAAACACAGAATTTTATTTCCCCTCTAGAATATCATTGAACTGTAAATGAAACTATGGAAACAGAATCAGTATTAAGAAAACATGCCTATAAAAGAGATTTTCCTTGTATAAATGCTTTATATATATGGACACATGTTTTAGAGACCTTTGGAAAGTGTTCCTGGGCCCTCAGCATCTCCCTTGCTGATAGGAGCAGACTAGGTGACTCTGCTGAGCTTCCTGCCTGTGGCTTTCTCTCAGGGCATTTGTTGCATTACCTTCCCCCAGTTCTTGGCACACAGGCAGCAGGGACACCATGAGGCTTCCTGAGAGTACCCATCTGGCTTGGCACAAACACTACCCACTGCCCTTAAGTTCTTCTCACTCAGATGTCATGGAAACCTTGCTGATGCCAGTTCCATTGTTGAAGAAGTCTCCTCAGTCGCAGAACTAAATTGCCGTAGTTTTCCCAAGGAAGCTTAAGGTCATGGAAGCTCTAGGGTAAAAGGTGCAGAAACATAATCCACATCCTTTAAGAGGATACAGGTGGGAACGGTCCATTATATACATTCTGGAATTATTTGCTAAATTTTCTTTCCAGGACAGATTGCCCAAAAAGATGAAGTGAGTTTATCTGGCACAGCTATTAAGGTATAAAACCACTTTTTTTTTTTTTTTCTCCTGAAGTTCAGAGACCAACTATAGAAACATTGCTTTCTATGGTTCTTTTTCTTTTAAACTGATAATATCACACAATTTGGCAGAGATTTCTGTGTTTTTCACAAGGGTGAATAATATTGTGATAAATAATGTTATACTGTATTATATTTTCAGGTATTTGTAGGACCTGGAACTTGGAACATGTATACCTAGATAATATATGTCAAGGTGTACCTCATTTTAAAAATAAAACCTTTCATTGTGAAAAATTTTTAAGTTATACAAAAGTTGGTAGAATTGTATAATTGATTGCCATTACTTATTATCTGGGGTCAACAATTATCCATGCATAGACAGTAAATTTTCATCTAAGTCCCTATGTACTTCACCTTCCATGTTATTTTAAAGCAAGTCCTGGACATAGTATGATTTTTTTCATAAAATAAAGTATTAAGTATGTATCTTTAAAAGATAAAGGTTTTTTGTTGTTATTATAATCACAATACCATCATCAAAGCCAGAAATTAAAATAATTCCTTGATATAAAATATTCATATCCAGTAAGTGTTCAAGTTTTCAGTTATGTTATCAATGCCATAATTATTTTGTGATTCTTTTTTTAAAAATTAAAATCCAAACCAAAGCCACACCGTGTGATTGGTTGATATGTCTTTTAAATGTTTTCTAAATCATAGATTCTCTCTTCATCCTTTTTACCCCTTCTGGTTTCTTTGTAGAACAAACTGGGTTGTTTGTCTTGCAATGTTTCCCACAGTCTTGACTGTGTTGATTGCATGCCTGCAGGGTATATTAACAAGTTTCTACATCTTTCATATTTCTTGCAAGTTGGTAGTTGTATATATGAGCTTGATTAAATTCAGGTTAGATACTTTTTTTGATATGACTACTTCATAATGATGCTATGAACTTCCTCTCCTCCTTCCCTTTCCATTTCCCTTTCCTTTTCTTTCTTCTTTCCAAAACACAGTCTGTTTCTTTTGCATAGACTGGAATGCAATGGTGCAATCATAGCTCACTGTAGCCTTGAACTCCTGAACTCAAGGGATCCTCTTGCCCCTGTCTCCTGAGTAACTGGAACTGCAGGTACTCACCACCTCGCTAAGCTAATTTTTAATTTTTTAGTATAGACACGATCTTGATATGTTGTCCAGGCTGGTCTTGAACTCCTGGCCTCAAGTGATCCCCTGCCACTGCCTCCCAAAGTGCTGGGATTACTGGCATGAACCACTGCACCTGGCCTGATTCTGTGCTTTTCTATCATGAGGCATGAGATGTTTAGTTGGTTCTCTTTTGGTGATCTTAGCAGCTACTGATGTTCAATTGATGAACCATTAATTCACTACGATTTGCAAAATTGTGATATTCTAATTCTATGATTTCTTCTTCACTTATTACCTGAAACACTTTTATAAGTGAAATTTTCCTTATTGATTATATGGTAATTCAATTCACATATGAAATCCTGGATAAAAGCTTGATTTTTTTTTTTTTTTTGCCTTTTTTTTAACCAGTGGTCACCAAGTATATGTTTTTGTAAGTATAATTATGCCCCATGAATTCAAACATATTTTTTATTAAACTTTCTGCCTTTTGTAAAATTATTAATGCTCAAATTGTCCCAGTTTTTGTGAAATGGGACAGGAGTTTCTTCAAGTTGACTCTTGCATCCTGCTGATACAAACCTTGTAGTCTATGATAGTTTCCTTGCTATCTGGTTTGACAAGATGCTGCAGACTCATCTTGTATATTTTCTATCCCAGTTCTTTTAGTCTTTTGAGAATGGTATTAGAAATTATAATGCAGACCTAGGAATGCTAATGGATGTATGTATATCATGTATGTATGTATGTGTGTGCATTTATGTGTATATACATATATACATAATATACATATTTTAAGAAATATATCTTTTAAAAAGATAAGCTATATTACTGATACTTCCAGTTCAAATTTAGGAACACAAGTTTTTTAAATTTAACTTCTTCTACCTTACACTTATGTCTTCTTTTTTTCCGTGCTGAGAATCCTGGTTCTCAAGGTTGTCAGAAACAATTTAATTAAAATATTGCACATATTACCCAATTTTCTCTGCTCTGCCTTTTTCACTGAAGAATGTGTCTTTCTCTAGGTGGTTCATTTTATTTGTTTCTTGTATTTTTAAAGTACATATTTTCGGTATTAATAAAGGCTTGCTCTTTTGTTTTAATTTTTATACTAACTTGAAAAAAATTACCCATTACTGTTCTGACCCTGCGTTTGTTGTCTGTTGAGTCCATTCTATGAGATATATTGATATTAGCTAGTATTCTGCATCAATTTAATCAGTATTAAAATAATTGGATTTAATTTCTTTTAGTAACTGTAAGATAATCATCAAGATTATTCTACTTTTCTGATAGTGTCCCCATTCTGCCATTTTTATAGTTGTAATATAGGTATATTGTCATAGCAAATATAATTATATACTATATATATTTTTTCTTACAGACTTCGTCATAAGATTGCGAATATATATGGTGTTTTGTCTTCTCCTGTTTGGATTTTGGAATTCAGAGGACATCTTGTCATTTGATTTTGTTGTATATGTTTTGGTAGCTTAATTGCTTCTTGTTTTGAAGAAAGATTTATTTAGGGGGCTTCAAAAACTATACTATTACCACCACCTTCTCAGAATTCTCAAATTTGCGTGAGTGTTGAGTGATTTTCTCTTAACTCCTTATTTTATATAAGCTGCATTATTTTTAGTGCGTGTTTTGCAGAATGTATTGTTCTGGGGAATATTTTATCAGAAATACCTAATGTGGCAGCATCTTATAAA
The DNA here is from genome assembly GCF_043159975.1 of Macaca nemestrina. Classification (NCBI taxonomy): domain Eukaryota; kingdom Metazoa; phylum Chordata; class Mammalia; order Primates; family Cercopithecidae; genus Macaca; species Macaca nemestrina. The sequence continues at coordinate 43,279,327 of NC_092134.1, read as the reverse complement.
CAGACTTAAACAGAGCATTTTGAAAGAGACATCATTATAAAGCACGTTAAGCACTTATGATTGAATAAGTATTATTTCTGTGTTATATCAATTTGAATCCCCAGAGAATGATATACTCCTTGCGTACATAAACATAAATGTGTAATTAGAAATAAGAAGAAAGAGGAGGAAGAAGAGAAGGGGGAGGAGAAAGATAAAATATAATATTATACCAATAACTTGTGCTTTACTCATAACTTTAAACTTTGTTGTGATAATTTATCAGTTCTTAGTAGAGCAATAAAGTACTGGGTTTAGTATCATTAGTAGTAATAATGAGATTTCTTGCTTTAAGCAAATCCCTTATTTTAGAAGAAAAGTAAAACGTTAACTCTTAGGAATTATTATGCAATAACAAAGAGAGCAGTAAAATTTTATAGTGGTTGGACCAACTCCAGTGGCTTTCTGGTTTGTGAAAAGTTCAGTAAAAATTGAATAAATGGCTCATATAATGGGAAGTTTAAGTAATAAAATGGAGGATAGGGTGGGGAGATGAGGCTTTCCCCCTTCCCTGCTGTGTACATAGTAGAGTTGCTGGTGATTTTTGCCTTATATTATAGTACTGTGCTCATTATAGGCATAGACAGATTATCATAATTGTAAGAGTGCACATTTGGTGTTAAAAAAAATACATGATGGTGGAGCCTCCAGGCTTAAAAAAAAAAAACACCTTGGGAGATCTTATTATACGTATTGTTTTCCAATTAGTCTCATCTTTGCTCCCTTGGTGCTTAGAAAGAAAACTCCAAGTAGAGTAATGATAACTACCATATGTTGGTTCTTACCATAAAGCTAAGAGCTAAACAGTCTACATGTAGGTGTCTCATTTGGTCTTCCCAATAGCACGATGAGAGGCACATGCGAGGAAAGTAATATACAGAGATGTTAGATGACTTGTTTAAGGTGACAGAGATGGTGAATTGTGGAGCCTGGGTTTGAATCTAGGTTAGTCTGACTCCTGAACTGCACTCTTTACCAGTGTATGAAAGCGTCTTCAGAAAACCACATAGTTTAATGTGAGAAAGTGAAGCTTTAAAAGAGATTCTAGTCCTGTCCAAGCTAAGTTTAATTTAGGGAGGCAGGGAGTGTGTACACTGTGCAGAAAATACAGTTCTTGCCTGAGGATATCACAGTCCCCATTCAGTTGACATTCAGCAGAAGATCAACTCAGTTGTTTGGCTATCTCAGTTCAGCAAGCTCTTCTAAGCCAGACGTTGGGACATAAAAATGATTAAGCCATCTCTCTGCCCTTGTGTCCAGTGGAGGGGCAGGTTACATAAATAGATGTTTGTGAAAATCAAAGTAGAAGCTAAATCCTAGAGAACTCTGAGGATAGCCTGTGAGCTGCAAGTCTGAGGAAGGCGAAAGGAGAATGGTGAGTAATGGGAGTTTCCCTAGGGGTGACCAACTTGTCTGGTTTGCCTGGGACTTTCCCAGTTTTAGTACTAAAAGTCCCACATCCTAGGTGATCCCTTAGTCCCTGGCAAACTGAAATGGTTGACCACATAGGTTTCTGCTGGTTTGGAGAATTGCCAATTTCCCATTAGGGAACTGGGACATTCCTAGTCAGTCCTTGTAGAGAAATTAATATTCATGATCATCACCCTAAAAATGATAACCTAATCTTCTATGAGAAAAATTTTAGTTAGCTTTATTTAGCTAAATCAAAATTTAGCAAGCTTGATATGCTACCTTTTTCAATTGGGAGTTCAATAAATTTGCTTTGTTTTCTTGTATGGTAGGAATCCATGTTGTCATCAGGGACGTTGCAAACTCAAGTGTGAAGACAGAGGCAATCCTACATGAGTCCCATCAAGATAATGGGCACACAAACTGCTTGTGAGGAAGCAGACTGTTTAATGAATAAGGAATTAGGTTACACAGGCACCATTTTCAAAAGTCAGCTGGCAGGGTTTCAACAACATCGTCATCAGTAGAACAGTCCTGGGTGTGCAATCCTATACTGCCTAGGCAGGGTGACCAGATTTAATGTACCCTTTTACAGCTCATGGGGTATGGGGCTTATCGCATGCTTCAGCAAGAGCACCTTTTATTGTTTTGAAACTTACAGTGTCACCTTAACATTTTATGACAAGCCTTGTCCATCATATTACCACTATAAAAATGTCAATAACTTAGAGAGTTGCTTTTTCAAACATTTTATCACATAATTAAAATTTTATTCTTCTTTTCACCTTTCCTTTTTTCCTTCCTTGAGAGCCCTTCTGTATTTTTCTTTTTCTTCTTTCTCTTCTCTTCTTTTTCCTACCTCTCTGTTCTTTCTCTTTTTCTTTCCCTTTCTCCCTCCATCTCTCTTCTCCTCTTTCTTTTATCCTTTCTTCCTTTTTGAAGGAAGAGGGGACTTTGCTTTGATTCTCTTCAGATGCAACTCTCCTTTCCTGTCACATGCATCTTATCAAAAACTTAAGCTAGGAGGGTGACTTGCTGAGACCTTACCTAGAGTTTTGTTTTCCTTTCTGTACCAAGAAGTCTCCCTGAGTATCTTGCGTCATAGGAGGTAGATGAAAAGGGAGTTATTGGCCAGAAAGAAATGGCATGCATGCCTTCTTGCTCTTCTGAAGAATGTACAGGTCTTTGATGTTCTATGGCCTGGCCTGGGTACATCCTGAGGGGCCCTTAAGTTCTAATGTCGGTGACGAGAAATAGCATGATCTCTTTTGTGTTGGAATGAAAGAGAGGAGCTGGATTCTGAGGAGAATTGAAAGTTTTTGTCAATTTTTTGTTGTTGTTATTGAAAGGGGAGTGGGGTTGGGGAGAGAAGGGAAAGAAGGGAAGAGCTCGGGTAGTGGGACACTTCCAATACTTGAGTCCCATCCCTAAGTTAATTCTGATATTTTCAATGGTTTCAGAGATTCCAGGATCACTGACTCCAGAAGAAGCCTGCATTGTAGGTCCTCTTATGAATGCCTAGAGCAAGTTGATTAGAAAATACAACTTTATACCCCTTCTTGGAGACCTATTAGTAGTTCTGGCTGTCCCAACATAAGAGCAGAATCCTACTCTGATCTGTGTTTCGGGAAGCCCTCTGTGAGCCGTCATACCCTGGGCGACAAACTCCAGTAGCACTCCGGAGACAGCACTTAATGACAGGTAGACCCCCGAAGGACTGTAGAAGGTGCTTGGTTATCTGAAATAGGGGTGGGGTGGGGGGGGAAATGGGGCACTTTTGTGCATCTTGAGAGATCTGTGGCCGGAAGAGACAGGCTACCTCTGTTAACACACTAAAAACTCACAAGAATGAGCCTTTACCCATATTGGGTTAGGAGTATATGGGAGATTGGAACCTACCAATGGAAAGGAAGAGTGGAAATTCTAGCTCTATTGTCTTCCAGTAGTCATTTACCTGCTCTGTAAAGGTGGCTGTCAACTCAAGACCCAAGAGTCTCTGTTCTTGAGGTTCTTTATGTTTGTTTGTTTTTGTTTTTAAATTTGTGATGTGATCCCTTTGAGTCTCTTAGTGTGATTCTTCTGTTTTGTAATTTAGGAAGCTGCTATACTTCTGGGGATGAGAAATATTATTTAAATTAAAAATTACATTCAATTTTAAACCGACTTTTTAGAAAAATTCCATTTAAACCTCCCACCTCATATGTAAGGATAGTTCCAACACTTGGGAACTGAACTTCTTCCAGTTGAATTCAGATGACTGAATGTATCCTGCAAATAATGCACAGAGCTTATGAGAAAAAGTCCAAACTCTCTCTGCCATGGGTGTGAACTACTGAACCATGATACCTTATTACCTTCACACTCTGGTTACCGTTGGAAAAATTAGACTGCCTAACCAGTTCAACCAGACAGGCCTCCAGGAAGTGACCCTTTCTCCTCCCCTCTTGCCCACTTAAATCCACAGATTCTTGACTAATTTTAAAGGAAGAAAATCAGTTCCTTGCCAAAGGATTTTATGACTATGTTAACTAGTCAATAAACGAAGTGACTATGAAAAAGCACTGTTCCACCCCTCTACTGGGAGAACAATGGAATCACCAGTCATTATACAATCATAATTTTACACTCACAATTTCAATTCTGCCAACAGTGGAGAATTTCTCCTTTGCCGTAGGAACGTGATTAAATTTTACCTAATTTCTCAGGCATCTGAGAAAAATACCACCTCGAATGAAGGACCATTTAAAATAAGCACTTTGAATAAATAAAATGTCTTTTTATAGGATCAAATATGTCCCATTTTCGAAAATAGCTAGGCACAAAATACTGGGTAGCTCTATCATTGAAATTTTGGTTTACGAATGAAAAAAAAAAAAAAAAAGCATAGACAGTAGGGAAAAAGAAAAAAATTCCTCCCCCCAAGCTGAAAATTTTACTGTGGGCAAAACTCCCATGTTTTTGATGGTAGTAAGACCCCAGTCTTGGGGCTTGGCTTGAAAAGTATGAAAAATAACAATCATAAAATAAAATATATTATAATTAGAAATAATGGGAACGTAGTGACTATGATTTTAGTCTTAAGTCCAAGTTTTGGGCCAAGAATGTTTACTTTTCTGAGCTGTGGTATAAGAAATACTAGCTCCCCCGCTCCCCTGCCAAAAAAAGAAAAAAAGGAAAAAAAAGCATTATATTGATTTCCTTCAACTAATTTCTAGGATGCTCTCTTGAGTATTGTGCATGTACCCAAATTTGTATCAGGTAGTAAAGTAGAAACTAATGCCATCTCACATATGGGAGAGGAAATGAATAAAATATAGAAATTCCTGCCTTTCTTTCTACCTATAGAGACATTTTCTTCTGGGGGTAATGTAATATCCAACTAAAACAGAGGCACAAACCAAAACCTAGGCCTGGGTCTGAGATACTAAGAAAACAGTGTGGTAACATAAGCTTCTCACTGATAGTCTGAATACAGATATTTTAAAATTCAAGTAGATAGTCAGGTTTTGTATCTATAAGCACAACATATGTTAAACATACAAGCATGCTATTAAAAATCACTGTACAAAAATATCAAATACTCATTCATCTTATTTTAAAACACTAATAGCATTATTTATTGACATACTGGTTCTATGTTGCATAAAGGGCAGGGATTATACTAAGGAAGAATAAATAATAATAAAAATTTTATAAATGTTAAAGGATCTGATCAAAATCAGTTTTTGCAAGGCTATAAATTTTTAAAAAATTGGCAGAAGGAGTAGGTAAATTACAGTGTTCAGGAATTTTATTCTTCCTCCCTTGTTTTTCAGCACTGAGAAGCACAATGACCCTCAACCCTGCAGGGAGATGGAATGCAATTATTTTCTAGGCTTGAAAACTTTTAAAAATACGTTCAGTGCTATAATTTCTGTTTATAGATATATGCCAAGAATAAAAATTAAATAAATTTAATGCCATCCATCATATTGCAATGTATACAAACTATCTCGCAAAATATTCAAAGGTGGTTTATGATGGGGAAGAGAAACCTTTATGGTGTTAATATATAGATGAGCAGAAGTAATTCAGAAAAAGCAAGTCAGACCAGACACAAAAAACATCTTGGATTTGCTGACTATAAAAGTCATTATACTATACAGTCTTCGAAGAAACTAAAAAGCCAGTAGTGGCTTTGATGAAGGGAATAGGGCATAAAAGTGAGAAAGGTGTAACATGGCTTGTCTTCCTTCTTGTCATTTTTTCTTTCTTTCTTTCTTTCTTTCTTTCTTTCTTTCTTTCTTTCTTTACTTAATTTATTTTTTTTGAGACAGAGTCTCGCTCTGTTGCCCAGACTGGAGTGCAGTGGCGTAATCTTGGCTCACTGCAACCTCCGCCTCCTGGTCTCAAGCGATTCTCCTGCCTCAACCTCCCGGGTAACTGGGACTACAAGCACGTGCCACCACGCCTGGCTAATTTTTTTTTATTTTTAGTAGAGACGGGGTTTCACCGTGTTAGTCAGGATGGTCTCGATCTCCTGACCTTGTGATCCACCCACTTCGGCCTCCCAAAGTGCTGGAATTACAGGCGTGAGCCACTGCACCTGGCCTCCTTCATTTATTTTTCAACAAACATTTCTCAAGCATCTATGATTGTGTTAGGTCTTCTGTGGATGAGGATGGCTGGACAATAGAATATATCCAAAGGCAGAGGAGAAGCATCTGAAAGATAGGCTTAGTTTAGACTGCCGACAATACTGAATGTCAGACTAAATTATGATAATAACTAATATTCATTCATTTAGTGCTTGGCTTTTCTAAATGATTTTTGTATACTGACTGAATTCTTTCAACTACCTTAGAGGTAAGTGCTATTATTACCTCCATATTATAGGTAAGGAAACCAAGGCACCGAGAGATTCAGTAACTTGCCCAGGGTCACACAGAAGTACCTGGCAGAGTTAGAATTTGAATTCCAGGGAATGTGGCTTTACAGTGTATTTTTGACCATGATGCTACACTGTGAAATGATTTCAGCTTTATTCTGTAGGCCATCAGGAGCCATTTTGCTGTTGGGCTCAGTTTTTCTTTTCTTTTCTTTGTCAGTTCCCTCACCTGTAAAGTAAGAGTAATGATAAAATCCCTACCTCACAGAGTTGTAGTGAGGATCAGATAAGATAATACATAGGAAATTATTTTGAAAATTTACTTCAAATTGCTTTGAAATGTGCCACATGGCATTATGAGTATTATGTTCAAGTAGTAAATATGAAACAAGTGTTCAAATAAGGAAAAGCCTGAGTTGTTACTGTTTACCAATGGGTACAGCCTTTGCAACATTAGTAGCTATATGTCAGCCTTGAATGAATGAATGAATGAATGAAAACGTATTGGTAAAGGAAGGACACATTTGAGTGAGAGGAGGTAATGACAGCCATAATGGTGATTCTACTGTGGATACTCCTATCCGTGAAACACTTTGTTGAGTGCCTATTCTGTAATAAGCATCTGACCAGATTCTATATGTGGTCTCTGTCCTCATGTGCTTGCAGTCCAGGAGCCTTATGATTTGTACCACATTTCATGGCTCATGAAAGGCTCTAAAAACCTTTAACTCATGTGGTTCTATCATCTCTTGATAAACCTGCGTGGGAGGTAAAATTATTCTTGTTTTTCAAATTAAGAGTTTGAGGCTCAGAGCTTGAGTGACTTGTCCAATATCACATAGTGTGCAGAAGCATCAGGACTCAAACCCAGATCTCTTGCTCTTCAGAACACCATTCTTTCTGCAACACTAGGCTGCCTCAATCACCACCATTATCATGATAATAATAGCTGAGCACTTGATGCCACACATTGTTCTGAGTGCTTACATGAATTAGCTCATTCAGCCTTTACAACAAACTCCTGCAAGGTATATCCTGTATTATTGCTTCTGTGAAGTACTAGGCTGTGTGTTGAAGTAGAGTGATGTTCTTTGACACACATTGGCAGACTTTTCTTAGCTTGATATTACCTTCTCTGAGGACATTCAATTTTATAATTAATGAATCTGCACACTGGAGGTAAGAGGTGGGGGCTTGGAACAGGAAAGTCTTTCCAACCTGGTGTGATATTAACAGTGGGAAGGAACATTCCTTCTTCCGAAGGGAGAAGAAAGATTAGCAGTCTCCATAGTTGAAATCTGCTCCTCAAAAACACAGATCTGTGTTGCTTCTATAGCAGTAGCAGCCTGGTTACATCACTGCAGAATGAATCTCACAGCTAAGTCTGCCTCTTTTACATTCAAGACGTGAAAAAACTGAGATGACCCCTTCCTTGACATACTAGCCTGGATCAAGGTAGAACATAAATAGCAGAAAACGGAACAAGTGAGTGACAGCCCTCAGCCAGAAACCTGAAACCTGGCATCCTTTGACCTTATCAGTAAAAGTTCTTTTTAAGAAACAGAAGGATTGTTCAAGAGAACAATGAGAACCGATAATTGATGACAATTAAACAGTCATAGGGAGAATGAAAGTTAAAAAATAAACTCTAGGACATTTATCAAGGCTTTTATGGGGGTGAATGAAGGTCACAGCCTATATTTAACAGCAAATTTCCAAAGACATTTAATAGAAAAGAGAAACTCTTGAGATATTTGATCTCCTCTTCATTCTAACTCCTCAACCCTGTAACCCTGGGACCTCAGCCATGGAATACACATGTGTCAAATCAGGTAACTGAGACTGTCCTGATGTTGCATGCCTCTTCTGCCAAGGAAGAACTGAGAATTGCATACTCATTTGCTCAGTAAAACATTCTAAAAGTCTAATTTGGAGAACGAAAACCTTATTTTTTCCTAATGGTATATTCTCTTCTCAATTCTAGAAGGGTGTGTGTGTGTGTGTGTGTGTGTGTGTGCGCGCGCATATTTGGTGGTGGAGGTAAAGGAGGGTGTGGGTTGTGGTAGGGAAAGGCTAGTTCTCCATGTTAGGGGTACATTTTTATTGTTTTGATTCTATCATTTAATTCGCTTAATTTCTTTAAAAGTACAGTTTTTCTTTTCACTAGTAGTATTCCTGAGAAATCAAAGCAACTGATTAATCATATTTTTTAAATGTCAGTGTATTGACAATAGAGGAGAGACAGTTGCAAAAAACGAGACATTTTCTAGTGAACAAAAAACTTCTTTTTGAAGTTTTTGAAAAAATGCTTCCAATGAATAAGCTGTAACAGCTGGGTTGGACATTGAGACGTTTGTTTAAAAAATTAAGATGGGTGACTTAGGTACTTGACATAATTAATAAAGAGATAACCCTGTAGCCACAGTGATGTTGAACACTCAAAGTCGATTTTAGTTTAGTTTAGTTTTTTTTTTAAAAAAAGAAACACTTCACACATTCTGTGTCTTAGTATGCTCTGGCTGCTATAACAAAATACCATGGAACTGATCACTTAAGGCTGGGCCTGGTGGCTCCCAGCTGCAATCCCAGCACTTTGGGAGGCCGAGGCAAGTGAATCACGAGGTCAGGAGTTTGAGACCAGCCTGACCAACATGGAGAAACCCCATCTCTACTAAAAATACAAAAATTAGCTAGGCTTGGCGGCATGGACCTGTAGTCCCAGCTACTCAGGAGGCTGAGGTAGGAGAGTCACTTGAACCTGGGAGGCAGAGGTTGTGGTGAGCTGCGATGGAGCCACTGCACTCCAGCCTGGGCAACAGAGTTAGACTCTGTCTCTCAAAAAAAAAAAAAAAAATTGATCACTTAAATGACAGGGTGCAGATCCCATCTTGGTCCCCACCCCCATGACCTCATCTAAACCTAATTACCTTCCCAGAACTCTACCTCTGAATATTATCACCTTAGAGGACTAGAGGGCAGAGCTTCAACCTGTAAATTGGTTGGAGGGAAGATACAAACATTCACTCTGCAAATGTATTTTATTGTAAGGAAGAAATACTAAATGAATTAATCAAGTAAAATAACATAAATGCCATTCATTTTTCTCCATAATAAAGAACCATTAATAAACTGTTAAAACACAATAATCTTCTGTGGGCTTCTGTGTGTGCTCAAGATTCACCACCCTTTTCTCTTACAACTTAATTACGACAGTGTAGCATGTGGATGTTGCCTTTGACTTCCCAACATCTTTTCTACCCTCACCCAGTATGTGACTTTAGTGTAGTTTGACCTCAGCTTCCAGGTGAACTTTGATTTGCTGTATCTAATCATAGAATCCTACTCCCCTTGCTAGCACCCGCTTAAGAACCCAGAACGAAGCCAATTGTTTCATGACTTTCCTCTGGAGCCAGTTAATGGCTCAGGGTTGAATACGTGAGCCCTTTTGGCCAAATCAGATTGAGGAAGGACTTTTGTTCCATGGTTGGGGAAGAGGCATACATTATTTCCCTTTAGATGTGAGAAAGGGGAACGAACATGCAGCCTGGCTTATTACTGGCAATTATCTTGCAATCACAAAACTGGAGAGAAGGAAAGAATATAGGTCCTCAATCATATTATTGACTTGCTTGAGAAGCTGTTACATTTGTTCTTCACTGTACATTCATTTATTTGATTCAATAAATTTCCTTATTGACTTTTTAATTACTTGTTTCAAAAAATGTGATGACATACACAAATAGTACAAGTCTTGGTGATGAACATAGTAGATCTAAAAAGAAACTTAAAATTCATGAAACATTTGCATCACTTTCCGTAAAAAACAAGTAAATACAGATTAACATTTTATTTCACTTGAAAATTTAAATTTGTACACAATAGATTCACTGTCAACACCAGAGGGTGGGGACAATATCTAGGTATACTTTGTGTTCCCAGTACCTACTATGGAAATTGAATAATTTGTTTCTACAAAATATAGTTTAATTAACATAGTATTTGTTATTATGTATTTAGATTGCTTGTATTAACTCAGTGGTTTGAAATATCTTCGGAATTATGACATTCTGTTGCTCAATTTGGATTAGTTAGAACTCTTAATGAGCTCACAGCTTAGTCGGGGAGACAGATATAAATAAACATTTGTGATATAAAGTGATAGACACAAAGATAAAATGCTTCCAAGGCCTGGAGGAAGAAGTACCTGGCTCTGACTGCAGTGTGGTCTTGTTGAGGAAATATTTCCTGATAATTGCATTCTTTAAAGTTGTGTAATAGTTTACCTGGCAGGCATAAGGGTTGGGGAGGTGAAGAGAGGGCCTTCTAGGCAAAGGGAATGGCACATGCAATAACACAAGTTAAGTAGAAAATAAATCATGGCATGATGAAGAAAATCTAAACAGTGTAACTTTTCTGGAGAGGAAGAGAAAGGAACCAACATTTGTTGAACAACTAATTTGTGTTAGGAGCTGAGCTAGATTAATTTAATTATTTAATTCCCCCCAAAAATCATAGATTAAGAATATGAGGTTCAAATGGAATGGAAAATTTGGCTGTTTGGTCACAGCAAGTAAACAGTGGAGCTAGGATTTGAATCTGAGTTAGTTTGAGCTAATATTCAGGCATTCTCACTAAAACATAATTCCTATCTGAATCTTTGTTTACATATAGGCGATGGCAGGAGATAAGGCTTCAAATTTAGGTAGTGCCAGATAGTAGGATCCTTGTGTGCAGTGGACAGTTGGAAACACAAGGCCAATTTAGAGATGGTTTGGCTGGTAATAAATAATTTGATAATTATCATCCTACTGGTTGTATTCATCACATATCTGTCTGTAGTCACAGTCATCCAATGATAACATTCAGGGTGAGCAGGGAGAAGGTTAAAACAAAGCTTGAAGAACACCAATAATTAAGGAATATTTATGGAAAAGGAACCAGAGAAAGAGACTGAGGAAGAGTGACCAGAGAGTTAGGAAAGAGTAGGAGATGGAAGCCAAAGAGTTTAGAATTTCAACCTAAAGGTGGCAGTTAAAATGCTTCAGGAGAAGGTCACAGGTAATTAAGCTTCAGTAACGTAAGTTCTCCCATCTTCATTCCAGTAAGTGATGGGTGGATATTATTAAAGGCAATTATTACCACTCAATTAAAAAAAAAAAAATTCTTGCAAGTAGACTGGCCACCCAATGGGAACAAGATATTTCAGGGAACACTGATTTCAGGAATTCTACTGGAATCTTGAAGTTGGAAGATATCTTACCAGTCACCTTTATGTAGTGGATGAACTAGTTGTATACTTATGCCCATACTTGCCCATCCAAGTATACAAGAAACTTATTCCTGATATCACTCAGGTTAGAGACCTAGAAGACACCTGTCTTTTCTTGTTTACAGTGACCATTTGCTCTTTAGAATATATCAATAATAACAAAACAATAAAAATTTCCAAATTTATATAACTTTTGTTGTATCTTGTAGGTTTCAGTGCTCTTTCATACATATTTATGGTTTGATTCTCTCCTCAAGCTTGTGAATGAGACACAGAAATAAACAGCTCCACTTTACAGATGAGCAAACAGAGGTTCATTGAGGTTAATATAAATTAACTTCAGGCCTCTTAAAGGTTAATTAATCAGGGCAGAAGGAAAAAATCAGCTCTGATAACTAGCTTTCTCTTAATCACCGTACCATTAGATAGATGATTATATAATCTTGTGTACTGGTCTTTCCCTTTTCCTCACTTTGTTTTAGGTAAAGCTGGCTTCTTCAATTCTGCAGTAATCCTCAAAGAATGCATTCAAGATTTATATCTCTTCTGGTGGAATCTAACAGTAAAGATGGGCCATGCCCAAGAGTCCTTCACATGTCGGTTACCTGTAATTTGGACCACATTCCCTGGCTTGCAGTAGAGATTAAGAAATAAACATTGCTTATTTAAGTGAGTGAGCTCGCCTTTGAAGCTGGATAAAATGGTGACAGAGTTCTGTTTTTATAGCATTTAGGAGAGAGATTAAAGAGTCTTCTGGGTAATTTAACCACTATTTTATAGCATTTAGGAGAGAGATTGAAGAGTCTTCTGGGTAATTTAACCACTATGGAAAGTCAGTCAGAATATGTCAGCCTGTTGAGTAGGCTTTCCTTTGGCTTGAATTCTCCATACAATTCTCTGTCCTGGTCAAACTGATGAGCCATCTGCTGAGCTTGCCCTTCACAGTGCTCCAGAGAGAAGGTGCTGCAGAACATGGACATCCCATGCCCTACAAACCAAACAATTCGTAAAGAAAAAAGCATACCCAAAGATAGACATGACTTTTTATTTTTCTGACTTTTTTTTTCTTTCTGTAATCTAAGAGCAGTGTTGGAGTTAGATTTTAAGTTTTGACATTTAGATTTTAGAGATACATAGAATTCATAACTTAAAAAAGAAAAGCTGTTCAAAAATGTAACTTCTATGGATAGAAATCTTCCAATGAACCTGTCTCAGGGGCTGTGGGCTTATGGTTTACAAATTGGTTTTGACTGTTTTCACTGTGGGTCCTCTGATCTTGCCCCTGGCTATTCTTTTTCTCTTTACAGGCATTTCTCAAAGGAAAGAGGAATACATCTGTGACCAGATTATGATATATCCATCTCATACATAAAGAGACTTGACCTTGCTCTCAAGGTCATGCTACCATGCCCTTATCCAACTGATCCAACACACACACACATACACACACACACACACGAGAGAGAGATAGAGAGAGAGAGAGAGAGAGAGAGACTCATTGTCTTTTCCTTGTCCTTTTATGAATGTACATGGAGAAAATTACAGCCTTTATATAGGAACAAAATGCTTTTCTCCCATTCTGTTTTATCTTGCATTAACTCATTGTCCTTTCCTTGACTCTACCCCCTCCTTCTCATACGTGATCTGCTTGCCATCCCCATTCAAGCTGGCCTTTTTTCGTGCCTACCAACAATTTGCTGAGTAGGTAATCTGGATGAGGAAATATCTGCAAGGCCACTTGGCAAGACGTGAGATTTTCCATTCTTTGTGAAAATGAATGAAAAGACAATTATTGCCACACACTGTTCTGAGTATTCCATAAAGAACCTCTTCTCTAGTCCCTGAACAGAATTCTCAGCTACTGCCTTTTATCTTCAGCCACTCCCTGACTTCTCCTGATGTTATCTAACCAACACTGAGGCAAGCATGTCTTTGGGTCTTGGGAAGTGGCTGTTTCTTTCTTGGAAACAACCATTGTACAAGGGGGAAAACATTTGTCGAATGCTCAATATGTGCCACGAACTGAAGGATACAGAAGTAAATGAGATGGTCTCTGCTCTTTGCAAAGATTTCCCTATACAGTAGGTGGGACCATCGTGTAAATAAATATTGCAATTTCAGGCTGGGTGTGGTGGCTCATGCCTGTAATCCCCGCACTTTGGGAGAATGAGGCAGGTGGATCACTTGAGTTCAGGAGTTCAGGATCAGCCTGCCCAACATGATGCAACCTCGTCTTCACTAAAAAAATTAAAATAAACAAACAAACAAAAACAGTGGGTATGGTGGCAGGCACCTGTAATCCCAGCTACTCAGGAGGCTGAGGCAGGAGAATCACTTGAACCCTGGAGGTGGAGGTTGCAGTGAGCCAAGATCACGCCACTGCACTCCAGCCTGGGCAACACGACGAGACTCCGTATCAAAAAAAATAAATAAATAAAACCCAAAAAACAAAACAAATATTGCAATTTCAATTTGTGAGACTCTCAAATCAAAAGAAGCTTATACTAAGTTTAGGATAGAGAAAAAGAGTCTGTAACTAGCTTTGAGGGTGGTGGATAGGGAAGAATTTCTGGAAGAGTTGAGCTCTGTGAGCTAGATCTTGAAAGATGAGCAGGGCGCGGTGGCTCACGCCTGTAATCCCAGCACTTTGGGAAGCCAAGGCGGGTGGATCACGGGGGCAGGAGATTGAGACCATCCTGACTAACACGGTGAAACTCCGTCTCTACTAAAAATACAAAAAAATAGCTGAGTGTGGTGGTGGGCACCTGTTAAGCCTAGCTACTTGGGAGGCTGAGGCAGGAAACTCACTTGAATCCGGGAGGTGGAGTTTGCAGTGAGCTGAGATCGCGTCCCTGCACTCCAGCCTGGGCAACAGAGAGAGACTCTGTCTCAAACAAAAACAGCAACAACAAAAACCAAAAATACAAAGATGAGTAGGCATTTGTCAGATAGATAACAGGGAAAATGGAGGTGGGATGGTGGGGAAGGGAAAGGAAGGAAATGAGATTTGTAACAAAGGCAAAGGTCAGTTCATATGGGTTGTTGGGGAACATGATCAGATTTGCACTTAGAAACATCACTTTGACTTAGCCTAGATGATGAATTCCAATGCCAGTGCTGGGACCAATTAGGTATCTATTTAAATTAGGGCTTGATAAGCTACTGCCAGGGCCAAATCTGGTCCACAACTACCTGTTTTTGTAAATAAAGTTTTATTGGAACACAGCAACACACATTTGTTTATGTGTTTTCTGTGGCTTGCCTTTATACAACCAGGAAAGAATTGAGTACAATTGGTTCCAAGACCCACAGGAATACCAAAATCTGCAGATGCTCAAATCTCTTGTATAAAATGGCATAGTATTTGCACATCCTTCTGTATACTTTAAATCATCTCTAGATTACTTATAATACCTAACAGAATGTAAATACTGTGTAAATAGTTTTTATGCTGTCATGCATTACTTAACAATACGAATATATTCTGAGACAAGCTATTTTATTCTTGTGTGAACATCACAAATTGTATTCACAAAAACCTAGATGGCACAGCTTACTACACACCTAAGCTATGTGATGTAGCCTATTGCTCATAGGCTGCAAACCTGTACATACACATGTGACTGTACTGAATACTAGAACAATTTAACACAGTAAGTATTTGTAAGTATCTATATCTAAACATAGAAAAGGTACAGTAAAAATAAAGTATAAAAAGTAAAAAAATGTTAAAGTGCATTTACTACAAATGGAGTTTGCAGGACTGGAAGTTTCTCTGGGTGAGTCAGTGAGTGAGTGGAGAGAATCTGAAGGCCTAGGACGTCACTGTACACTACTGTAGACTTTATAAACACTGTATATCTAGGCTATGTTAAATTTATAAAAAATTTTCTTTCTTCAATAATACATTAACCTTAGCTTACTATAACTTTTTACACATTTAAAATATTCTTTTAAAATTTTTTGACTCTTGTAGTAACACTTAGCTTTGGATACACATTGGATAGCTGTACAAAAATATTTTTTCCTTTTATCCTTACTCTATAAGGTTTTTCTATTTTTATTTATTTATGTTTACTTTTAAAAGTTTTTTGCTTAAACCTAAAATACAAACACACACAGTATCATAGGCCGACACAGGGTCAGGATCATCAGTACCACTGTCTTCTACCTTCATGTCTTATCCCACCAGAAAGTCTTTAGGGGCAGTAACACACATGGAGCTGTCACCTCCTATGATAACAATGCCTTCTTCTGTAATACTTCCTAAAGTACCTTCCTGAGACTGTTTTTACAGTTAACTTAAAAAAAAAGTAGAAGCTACACACTCTAAAATAAAGATTAAAATTATAGTGAATACATAAACCAGTAACATAGTTATTTAATATCATTATGAAGTATTATGTACCATACATGAGTGTATGTGCTGTATTTTTATATGGCAGTGCAGGAGGTTTGTGTCCACTAGCATCACCACAAACACCTGAGGAATGTGTTATGCCATGATGTTAGCATGGTTATGATGTTACTAGATGATAGGAAATTTTCAGCTCCATTATAATCTTATGGAACTACAATTGTATATGCGGTCCTTTGTTGACCAAAACATTATGTGGTACATGACTGTACTGTATTTTTTTATTTGAATAATTTCTTCTTGTTTTTTTACTTTTTATTTTTTAGAATATTTTCTATCCCTGGTTTATTGGATCCACAAATGCAGAACCTGTGGATACGGAGGGCTGACTGTAGTTGTAACACAGGCTTGCAAAGCCAAAAATATTTACCATCTGACCTTTTGCAGTAAAAGTTTCTCTATTTAAATAGTGCATGAGTCGAAGTAATAGAATATAATGGCTTGAACTAACGCTGGGGCAGGAAGTACTGAGGAGGAAGAGAGAATAGAATTTGGTGAATGATTGGGTTGGAGGAAAGGGCAGAGCTGTGAGAGACAAAAGGATCTTGTAGGTTTTCCCAGTTTCTGGATCTCCATTTAAAATAGTTTCAGCATTGTGTCTTGCACAAAGATGTGAAAGAAACTGTCTTTGTCCTCAAGGAGCTTCACATCCAGTAGAACAGACAACATGTGAACGTAAAAATATTTAATACCAGTTTGAATACGAGGTCATGAAATTTCAGGGGAGAGAGAGAGGATGATGTTTTGTTGAAAGTTTAATGAAAGCTTACAGGAAGAGGAATCATTTGAGTTTGAAGAATCGGGAGGACTTGAGCACAAAGGGTTGATGAGAGGGTGCAGAAGCAAAGACAGATATTTGGAGACCAGCCGGAGAGACGACAGGAACGCCAACTTTCGGAGCTTAGACTATTGAATAGGTGTTGGAAACCTGAGGGGTTTGAGCAGGAGCTGTACTTTGGTTACTCTGGCGGTAAGATCAGAGTCAGTTGAATGAGGAAGAGATCAAAAGACAAAAGGAAACTAACATTTGCTTTTCAAAGCTCAGCCTTGCTGACTCAGCAAATATTCATCCTTCCTTCATGCTCCCATCACACCCCAGGATGCCTTGAATTAGAGCACTTATTACCTGTCAATAGAACATGAGAGGCCAGAAAGTGTGACACTCTTACAGGAAATATGGTGCAGTGGTTAAGATTTGTCTGGGTTTAATAATCAGTTTGTTTAAAATTTTTAAAAAGTTTTTTTGCTTATTTTTAATTGACAGAATTTTACAAATTTATCATATACAGCATGATGTTTTGCAAGACATATACATTGTGGAATGGGTAAATTGAGGCAATTAATGTATGCATTACCTCACATACTTATTTTTTTGTTTTGTTTTGTGGTGAGAACACTTAAAACTGTTAACTCTAGTCATCACCACTGACCCCTTTTTGATCTTACCCTCTTGATGTCTTGGTTTCAAGATGCCTGGGCCTAATAATTGTAACTACTTCTACAATTAGTAATAATTGTAACCATTTGTTGTGGTTATTAAATGATTTAATGTGTGAAAAGCACTTAGTGGCTGGCAAGTAGTGAAGGCCCATAAATGTTATTGATTATTATTTCTAGTGCCTAGCTAAGTGTTTGGAAACTAATAAGATTTGTGTTGAATGAGTGAATTTAAGGGCCGCTAATGAGCCAGGCACTTGGAATTGGCTCTTTGGGGTTATCCTCATAATTCCCATGTGAGGAAGGTATTATTTCTAATCTTAGTGAATTTGCAGGGACTCTGAGAGTAAATGGCAGAGCAAGATAGAGACTTCCAAGCTCTGTTTCATGGGGAGCTGGTGGGAGAGGAAGAATGTAAAGAGATGAGGGTAATGAATGGAGTGAAGCCCTGGAGGAGAAGGGAGAGGAACTGGAACAACAGCACAAGGGAAGGTCTTTGACTGCTGTCCTGCAATAACACAGACAACAGAGGGTAAATGTGAGGGGAGAGGAGGGAAACAAAAGCATTAGCTGAGCAGGAGGTAAGCAGGGTTAGGAAATCTGTTAAAGGAGAATTCAAAGAAGACTCCAAGTTCTTGAGCTTAGATGACTTAGAGGAATGATGATGCCATTTATAGAAATAAAAGTGGGCAGATTTGCTTTTTGGGGTGTGAATTTGCAGATTTAGTTTTAAATATAAAGATTCTGATACTCCCCAAACCTTGAGCAATGAGTTGGAAATGTGACCCTGGAGCTCAGGCTAGAGGTGGGCACTGGAGATGAACATAGGGAAATCATCTGCCTAGAGGTGAAGGTTGAAGTCAAAGGCGTGGCATTTAGGAACCAATACAGGGTTAGTCAGTCCCACGGGCTGGTTCTCAACTCAGCTTGAGAAAGGACTGGCCAACGGGAAACTGCAGTCCACGCCTGATATGTATTTGTTGGCTGATTTGTGACACTAGACTTCTTCATTGCTCAGTAAAGATTTGGCAAGTGACTGGTGTGCAAAGAGTCAACTCTCAGGATCTTTTAGTGTGAATAAAAGTCAGTGAATGGAGGCAGATAAATCTCTCTAAAACAGGAAAAAGAGAGATGGAGTTAATGTGGCTTTAAAGTGTCAGCTCCTTCTTAGTTTGTGGTGCTGGCTGCAGAGCCAAACCTCCTTTGCCGATACTAGGCACAGAGCTTTGGAAATTAATTGAATCTGCTTAAAACTAGTTCCCCCTGCCCTGCCTCAGATAATTCAATGCAAGCGAACATATTTGCCCAGAGAGGGTCATAAACACATCATAAAATCTGACCTTTCCAAGAGGGGATTATCTATAAATAACTGCGGTTATCCCGTGGGTGCCAGGCATAAGCTTGGTGGAGGGGCGAAGAGGAGACCTATTTCCTCTGCAACCTGGGCATCTCTCCGGAGGTGAGCAGCAGAGAGGACTTGCAGAGGCTCAAGTATAAGCCTTTGCAGTCATATCCCCAATTTCCACTGGCAGGGCTGCTGCTGCTTCCACGGGGCTTCCTTCACTTTGCTGAGCAATGGAATGTGGCTACCGGGAAAAGAATAAGATTTCTGTTTCTAAATATGTCACTGGTGAAGCTCCTTTTTAAAATATTAATTGTGGCAACGTTGGAAACGCATAAAAGAACTGACAATCATGCTTCTTCAGACCACAGAAGGTTTAATTTCAAAATGTGGTTTTTGAATTGCTATTTTTTTCTTCTGCCTGTAAGCAGTGGATTCATCAAAATCCTTTCTTCTGAATTAAAGAAGAGCCCCTAATGGTGCCCATTCTGTGTCATTAATGTGGAGGAGGTGAGCGATACAAGAGGAATCTGTATTATTTATGATGAGCTGAGTCATGAGCCAAATGAATTTCAATAAGGTCTTCTAGCTGATAGTGATGATATAAAAGATACAGAGAGGAGCAACCCTCTGTAGCAATCTGGCTGCTAACAGATCCATTCCCTTGGCTTTCCACGATAAGTAAGAATCTACCTTATTTTTAAAGGCTCCAAATTCAGAGGTCACTACACGATTACTCAGTAACTGTGCTGACAAAACCTTTTCTTGTTTACTGAATAGGTAGCTCATTTTCTCTTTGTAATTCATGTTAAGTAATCCTAAATATATCAAGAATTGGAGCTATGGGATCCTGTGGCTGGGTGTTTTGTAAGCCTGATGATGTGATTGAGGGTAGAGATAATATCTCACATTTTTTTTTTTAAATTTTACTGCAAAGCTCATAGAGCCTAAAAAATAGTGTCTCTAAAGATGTAAAGGAAATGGTATAGAGCTTGCGTCTCAACAGGGGAATAACACATGGAACCAGGTGAAAAAATGAATTTTGGGAGCAGGGTGAAAATACATTAGATGCCAAAATGGTTTGTGACCCTCCAAAGCTGAAACCTCTGTTACAAAATATAGCATTTATTTCATAGGGGTGAATAGGAAAAAATTGTTCAGAAAGGCTTTGTGGGTAAGGGAGACTTTCATTATTATGACAAAATGTTTGGGAAACACTGTTGGCTATGGAAGAAAAAGTCCTGGTTTTTGGAGTCAGAAGGACTTTATTAGGAGTCTCAGCCCACTAATCACCAGTGTAGCTTATCTCTCTGTTTCAAAAGTCTTCCACTTGAAACTGTGATCATAATACACAGAGGTGAGCAACTTTATTCACTTCACTGTCTTCTACTCTGCACCTAATACAGTGACTAGCACAGAGTAAGCTCTTAATGAGGATTTAGTGAATGAATGCATAGAGGAATAAATGATTCTCCCTCAAAGGATTGTTTGTTGATTAATTGAGGTGATGACTGCAAAAATCCTATCTTAGTACTTGGCACATTTGAGGTGTTCAGTAAATGACGGCTGTCTTTCTCCACCCTTGCTTCCCCCACTGTCTAGGACACACAGACTTCACAGGCCAAGACAGGGCAAATGACTCTCCTGGTGTCATATAGCAAGTCTATAACCCTCTTAAAAATTGAAGCAGGTTCTCTCAGCTCCAGCTGAGCCTTATTTGATTGATTATTATTACAAATATTTTCCTAGAATATTCACTGAGTTATCCATATTCTTGGAAAGAAGTTCTTACATCACTGAAGTATAATCAAGCCATATCTAAATTGATTTTGATTGGGTACCATCTGGATGTGCTAAGTACAAATTCACATGCCTGGAGCAATGAGCCAAGTGCTCTGCCCTGACAGTAAAAGGGTCTTGAAAGGGCTTTTGGGAAGCATTCTGAGAGGCACACTGACACACAGTACCTTCTTCAGCGTAACATGCAGATAATTCAGATAGGAGGGCTGGCAGGTGCAACATAATGGCTTGGAAAAGCCAGATATCCATATGGCAAGGGGCTGGGTAAGTGAGGATGCATCATCAGCACTTCATTAAGGGTCTTGCCAGAGTTGCGTTTATAAACCCACATTGTACACCTACATGTTCATCCAAGTATCAGAAAATCACATTTGAGAAGGTGGAATTGTCTTTAAGAATTTTTAAGCTGTCAACTTAAATAATAATTCATGTAAAATGAAAATGTTCCTTTCTCCTGTTTGAAGATCCTTTCTTCTCATTGCATTTTTGTATTTAGTAGTGCCTTATGCTTCTACATTTTTTAAATAAATTCAACTTTGAGGGCAGAGACTATATGTTGGGCCCTTTGCATAATCACTGTTTCCTTACTTCGCATATAGTAGTTCCTCAAAAATGCATGTTGAACAAATGAGAGTGTTTTACAGCTAAAGGGAAAAGAAGGCAGGCCTAACCTCTGTGGATCATCTTTTATGTTCTAGGCACTGCATGGTGCACATTACAGCTATTATTTCATTTAACATTTATAATCAACTTTTAAGTAATTTGCCCAATGTCACAAAATTATTAAGTGGCTGAAACTGGAATCAATTAAGGTTATTTCTGATTCCAAAGACTATGCTCATTAAGAAAAAAAAAAAATGTTTCAGCAGCCATGACAATGCACCCCAAAGACCTCCTACTGTAAGTATTATAATTGGCCAAAGAGCCCCAAGCAGCATTGGCCAAAGATGTGGCTGCTGTGCTCTCCACTTTTAACACAACTGTCTCCACTTTTCACAGAGGCCATGCCTCCCACAGGCAGCTTCCAGCCAGGAACTGAGGGCAGCAGGAATAATAAGCAGTTCGCCTTTGGCTTAGGGGCGAATCTTCCCTAGGCCTCATGGCAGTCTAGGATGGTTCCACTCAACTTTCCATCCAGTCTGGCTCTTTCACTGGGGTCAGATTGCATCATGATCCAGTGACTCTTCCAGCCTCCTCCAGCTTCCTATTTTCTCTTGTAGGCATTTCCCTGAATAAAATGCTTGCACATTTAATCTGCTCTTGGGAGCTGCTTTATAGCAAACCCAATGAACACAGTTCTAAATACTTTTCCCATTCCAAGCTGAGATTCATAACTTAAGTTAATTTTCATCAGACATTTCCTCAAAACACTTCTGGTGTTAGAAAAGAATAAATATGTACTCTCCACCCATGATGCTCTGGGGCCTGCCACGGCTAAGAGATTTGTTCGAAGTTCATGCTTTGTCCCACAATTACTTGTCCAATGTCTGTCTTCACTGTAAAATAATAAGCTCCATAGAATCAGAGTGTGACTATCATGTTCAGTGCTAGATCTTGTTCAGTGCTATATGCCCATTGCCTAGAATAATTGCTGGTGCATAGTAAGTACTCAATAAATAAATAATGAATGAATGGGAAAAAAAACCCTAAGAATTATTTTTCTATTCCATAATATAGTCATACTTGGCCTTTTTTTGTTTTTTTTTTAAGATAAACCTTTTATCATCAGCAGAATTTAAATGACATTTTAAATGCAATATTAAACCTTTATTCTCTAGCACATTAGTACATTCCCTGGGGGTAAAAATATCTTTGTTTAGAAGTTACGAGTTCACTAATTTGACCCATTGTCAACATTAGGAAAAAACCCAGACTTTCCACTTCCTAGCTGAGGGTGTTTTCCTTCTCATGCACAATATTCTTTTGCATTTACCTCTTACTATTATAATCTACTTTGAGAACTTTTTCTCCCACTCTTCCATTTTAGGCATTCCTAATGTAAGTAACTTTACCTACATTGTTATTTTTCTGTTTATACATTATGTTCCCTCTTAGCTTTATTTGAGCTATGACTACTTCTCCAATTCATTCTTATAGGATTGTAGTCTAACCTCAGGATTTAGTTCTTACCTTTTAGTTTGGAATCACCGGGAAATGTAGGGAGGGAGGATTGCGTCTAATTCCTGACATCACTGAGCATTTTCTCTCCCTTGGCCCTGAATCAGTGAGCCCCTGATCAGAAATGTAGCTTTGATTCTGTTTCTTTCTCTGCTGAGGATGGAGTTTTGTTCTTATTAAAATTTAGAGAAAAGCCTCTTTGCGGTGGAAGTTGTCATGATAAATTGTGTTGTTCAGTTACCCTTTCTCCTCTCTGCAGACCCTAACACATAGAGATGCTTAAATTTTCTCTCACTCTCATAATTGAGTGGGCTCTTAAAGAGGCAACTCCATTTTTCTAACTCTGGCTAAAATGCTTGGAGATATACTTGAATCTCTTCTTCTCATAGCCTTCATCCTCTCTATCAATAATTCCTGTAGGTTTTACCTTCAAAACATACCTAGAAACTGGCCAATTCTCACTGCCTTCTCTGCTGCCTTCCTGAATCAAGACTCGTCTCCAGCTTGCATTATTTCAGTAGCCTCCTGATTGGGCCCCTCACTTCCACCCTCGCTCCTTGGTAGTCTATTCTCGATACCTTCAGTATGGAAAGCAGATGGAGTCATTGTACTCCAAGCTTCTGCCGGCTTCCTGAAGAATCCAGAGTGAAAGCCTGAGTCCTCAGAGTAAACTCCAAGGTCCTATTCAACTCTCAGCATAAGCCTCATGATCTTGTTTCACACTGCCTTAGCCATACTGGCTCCCTTGCTGTTTCTCAAGAATGAGAGTCATGCCCCAGACTCAGGGATTTTGCACATAATGTTTTCTGCCTTGAAGGCTCTTTTCCTTGATATCTGCCTGAATTGTTCTTTACTTCCTTTGGGATTCTGCTCTGTCATTATCTCAGAGGAGGCTTCTTTGGCCACCGTATTTAAAATTGCAACCTCTCCTCTCACTCCTGCCTGACACTCTTTTTTTTTTTTTTTTGAGACAGGGTCTTGCTCTGTCACTCAGGCTGGAGTGCAGTGGTCTGATCACAGCTCACTGCAGCCTTAAACCCATGAGTTCCAATGATCTTCCTGCCTCAGCCTCCCAAGTAGCTAGGACTACAGGTATACCACCATACCTGACTGATTTTTAAATTATTTTTGTAGAGATGGGGATCTCACTGTGTTGCCTAGGCTAGTCTCATACTCCTGACCTCAAGCAATTCTCCTGCCTCAGCCTCCAAAAGTGCTGGGATTCTAGGCCTGAGCCACTATGCTTGACCTCTGCCTGACACTCTTGATCCCTTCTCTTCATTTTTAAAAAGCTTCATAAACATGATATTTATAATCATCTGAAAAACCATTTATTTGACCTATTTAGTTATTTTTTTAAATTAGTCTCCTCCTGGTATGATAAAAGTCCCATAAGAGCAGGATTTTTTTTTTTTTTTTCACTGCAGAATCTCTGGTGTTTAGAAAAGCTCCTAGAATGTAGTAGACACTGAATAAAAATTTGTTGAATGAAAGAATGAATTTTCTGCTGCCTTATGCATCCTTTAAGTCCCACCTGGAATATGAGGCTGTTACAGCTTCCCAGAAGTGATAGCCAGATACATATCCCTTCCTTTTAAATGGAGCACTTTGGATTTACATGTTTTATATTATTGATTTATGGCATACATTTTCATAGATTTCCTTGATATCTTTCTTCCTAAACTATAAACAACTCAAGGGAAGTATGGTAACTTATTAGTCTCTATATCCCTAACATTTAGAACAATGCCTAGTACACAACAGTGATTCAATAAATGCTTATTGGTTAAATAAATTAGTGAATGAATAACCCAAGAGAAATGAAGCTGTCAACAAATACGTTTGCTTCTTCAGAGTGGTAGCTGGTACACAGCTATCATCATTGTTCATGATAAGAGTGATGATGATAACAGAGTTACCCTTGAGACTGAAATGGAGCATCTTCAAACTATTTTTGTCAAAAAGGACAATTAGAATTTAGGGTTGTGGCTTCTATCTCATTATGACAAAGGGTTAGAAGACTGAAAAGCAGGTTTTGGTACCACTAAGATAGTGGTACCAAATTTCCTGGTAAATTGGTGAGCATATGCTGTGAGGCAAAACCAGGATCTTGATCAAATAGTCAAGATAAATCAGTAATTATCAAGGTCGGTCAAACATAAAGGCATTAACCATGTTCCTAAGATCACTTAGGTCTGACAAGGAAGATACTTGGATTATATATGTTCTATGATCTGAGTGGCTGTTTTTCCTGAAATTCATGTATTGACACGTAAACCCCTAAAATGGTAGTATTAGAAGGTAGGGCCTTTGGGGGTGATTAGATCATAAAGGCAGAGCCTCCAAGATTAAGATTAATGTTCTTATAAAGCAGACCTCAGAGAGCTACTTCATCTCTTTCATCATGTGAAGACACAAGGAGAAGTTGCAGTCTGTGAGGATATGAGCCTTCAACAGACACCAAACTTGCCATCACCTTGATCTAGGCCTTCCCAGTCTCCAGAACTGTGAGAAATAAATTTCTGTTGTTTACAAGCCACCCAGCTTATGGTACTTTTTATAACACCCAAATGGATTAAGACAGTGTAATTAGATTATTCTACCAAGGTTTGCCTTCATTTATTAAATTATTTGATTTTTAAAGAGAGACATTTCTCTAAAGAAATGAGGCATTTATCAGTCTTTCTACTGATAAAGCAAATCTATAGACCGAGAAAACATACACAGTAACATATGTATTTTATGAGTATTCAAAGTCACCACTGCATAATAAAGGCCAGGGAAATGAAGTTGAAGTGTTGAATGTTCTGATACTACTAATAACCTTAGATAATTTGGCAAAGTCACTACTGTCTGTGTGGCAAAGGAAATATTACA
Source organism: Macaca nemestrina (assembly GCF_043159975.1). NCBI lineage: Eukaryota > Metazoa > Chordata > Mammalia > Primates > Cercopithecidae > Macaca > Macaca nemestrina. The sequence goes on along the minus strand of NC_092134.1, from coordinate 43,253,751 downwards.
TGTCTATCTGCCAAAGATTGGCATAAGACTGGTACAGTGTTTCAGCATAAGTGAGCAGAAGAGTGTAAAAAAATACCATTTTGATTTTTCTGATTCAACAGGAGCACATATTTATTTGGTTTTTACAAACCTGGTCATTGCTAAGTCTCCTGCCCACCCCCCACCCACCTAAGAGAAACTAAAATCTATTCCTTTGCTAGGGACAGTTCCTCAGGTGGGGTGAGGAAATGTTAGAAACCAAGCAGGAAAGAAATTCTGTATTTTAAAGGTGTCCTACTTTTCTATTTCTTTCTTTATTAAAAATTCAGCTGCTTTCAAGCACAGAAAGTGAAAACATGCCACCTCCCTGTTGTAAGTAATGAAGTGGTCCTTAAAACAAAAGGATACGTTGTGATCTGAAAATATTCCATCAAGTTATGAAAGCAAATGGTTTCTTGGGAAAGGAATCAGCTAGAAATTTGAGAAAACTCTTTTCAGGGCTCAGTGGAGGCATGAAATCTGTGTTTTTGAATGGTAAAATTTGTGATGTGTATGTGTGTTTCTGTATCTATATCTGTATCTATACCATATATGGATCTTTGCTTCTTATATTTAAAAAAGCAAAAAGAACAAAACACCACCACACAAAAAAAATAAAAAATAAAAAATAAAAATGCTGCCCCAGATGGTGTGCCCATCCATGTGGATAAGTGTCACTGAGAAGACTGAAACACACTCTGTGCTCTGCATCCTCCCTGCTGGACACCCAGCCCTCAAGTGACTCTCTGCTGTCCCTGGTTGTGCCTCCTGCTTGTGTCGCTGCCTGTTCTCCTCACAGTCTGCAAGCTTCATTTGCTCCAAAGACGCTGTTCCTTTTCTGCTTGCTGCAAACCGGGTTGGACGGCATGGCTGTCGCTTCTCAGCAGTTGTGCTGCACCTCCGGGTAGCTGCCCACCCTGGCCATAGTTACTCTGCCCCTTCTGTTGACCATTTGGCCACTGACACTGATGCTGAAGTTCATCTCTGATTAATAAGGGATACTAATGAAGTGGCTCAGTAAGTTGCATGTGAATTTGGCATATACCCGGGTGTCACTGTCACAAGCTGCATTAGGGGTTGTCTTCTCTAGGGACGCTAAAAACGTATTTTTTTTAAGGCCTCATTCCTGATCTCTCAGTCTCCATACCTCTTTCCCACCATTCCTATGTTTCTGCCAACAATTGCTAATCTTTATAAAAACTCAGCCCCAAAAATACAATACTCTGCTAAAAACAAACAAAGCAAAACAAAAAACTACCAATTACTGATTGAACATGAGCTAACTAACCCCTTCAGTCTGGCATTCAAGGGTCTGTGCTTATTTGAGTCAGGTTCTAGCAGCTTTCTTTCTGTGTCAATGAATGATTACAGTAGCAATACTATTGTGTGGTTTTATTGGACCTTATTAATTATAAAGAGCATTCATTTTGATTGTTACAACAAGCTTATTATTCCTGTCCCTCACATGAGGAAACCAAGCTGTAAGATATGCTAGCACACATTTGGGAGCCTTGAGCAGGCCTCCGAACCCTTTTCACAAACACTTAGGAATTCCAAAGAGCATCATTTTGATACCCATTTGTAAAATGTAAGGACTTTGAATAGTAACTCAGGGACCTGAATTATATTACACTAGCCCAAGGTTCTCTATTCTTTTCCCACTGTTGCTAAGTAGATAGAATATTCTAAACTGACTATTTGAGCTTGTCTTACTCCCTTGGCAATGCAGACAGACTTCAGGTGTTCTCTAAGCTTTTTAGACATGTTAAGAATGTCGTATCTATTATATATTTAGACATGTCATATCTATTTCATGATATAAAAATGATATGAGAATGACATGCCATTCTATGTCATACCATAAGAATGATGTAAGAATGTCATGTCTATGTCTATTTAGACATGTTAAGAATGTCTTTTCTATTGAGCATTGAGGCACTCAGAGGCTGAGGCATGGAGCTAATGTTTGGGTATTTGTAGCTAAAAGTAACTGTTTCAAAATAATTCCAACCAGGATGCACCATTATTATTTTAGTATTACCTTGCCATAGCCATGATTGCTTACAACAGTCATAAGAGAGAGGGATCTGCTTTGATACAGATGCCAGTGTCACCTTTTCTTGAGAAGAATGCATAGCAGTGATGCTGCCTGTAATCCTAGCTACTCGGGAGGCTGAGGTGAGAGGATCCTTTGAGCTCAGGACTTTGAGGCTGCAGTGAGCTATGATCACACCACTCCCCTCCAGCCTAAGTGACACAGCAAGACCCTGTCTCTTAAAACAAAACAAAACAAAACAAAAAATCCTATAGTGCAATGCTGAGTACATAATAAGATAATCAGTTGTCAGTAATTATTTGTGGGATGCTAAAACACATAGAAGCATGGAAATGTATTCTTTTAATGGTGATGAGCATGTGTCGCTGCTGTCTGGAAAGCCTTTACGATCTGTACTTTATCGTCTTAGGTACAATGCTCTCAGATTTTGAGCTTTCATACATTTCTTGGACCCACGCTGAGGTGTAAGTTCAGGCATGCTCATTCTGTTAGTTTCCCTGGATTGCTGAGTGTCATGTGAACAAAAAAGAATGAAATAATGTTGGGGACAGCTGAAGTGCTGCTTTTATGGCTTCAGAATTTCTATCCCAGCCGCGTGGCAAAGGGAATCATGTTACCAGCAATAAAGAGGGGCTGCTTTCACTGAACATCTCCTACATGGCAGTCAGAGGGTAAGCTCCTTACTTACTTGAACTCTGATTTTCCCCTAAACCTAATTGGGTAGAAATAATTATCCACCATTATAGATAAAATATCAAAGCCCAGAGAGGTTAAGTAAATTATTCAAGTTTGCCAAGCTAGTGAGTGGCAGCACAAAGATTCTATTCAGCAATGCCTGATGAAGGTGCCTGAGAGTTCGCTAACATGCCATTCAGTTTTGTAGTGTGGATATGGAGAGACGAAGGAGATAAATTGAGTGTCATGTACTGTACAGACTTTTTTTTTTTTTTTTTTTTTTTTTTTTTTTTTTTTTTTTTGAGAGGGAGTCTCACTGTGCTGCCCAAGCTGGAGTGCAGTGGCACAATCTCGGTTCACTGCAACCTTTGGCTCTCGGGTTCAAGTGATTCTCCTGCCTCAGCCTCCTGAGTAGCTGGTGTTACAGGCATCCACCACCATGCCTGGTTAATTTTAGTAGAGACGGGGTTTCACCATGTTGGCCAGGCTGGTCTCGAACTCCTGACCTCAGGTGATCCACCTCCTTCGGGCTCCCAAATTGCTGAGATTACAGGCGTGAGCCACCGCACCTGGCCTCAGAGTTGTTTTTAACTTTTCTCAACAGCTCTAAAAGATGGTGTTACTGTTCCCATTTATAGATGAACAAACTGAGACTTAGAAATTGTGAATAAGTCCTATGCAACTTTCTACACCTAAGATTTTACTTTGTGATAATTCCTAAATAGCTAGAGATTACTTCAGCCATGGTATACTACATGAGTTTTCATGACTTGGTTTGTGAACATATGGATGTTCAATTTTTTGAATCCCAGACAAGGAGAATTTGGAGAGGATGCATAGGAGAAATTACGAAATAGGGGAATGTATGAAGTTAGAGAGTGGTGGACAAGCCCTCTTCTAAAATATTATTTTGGAACTCAAAATTTAAATGTTCATTACTTAATGTAATCAAGGAGTCCTTTATGTTTTTCAAAATTTACTTTTAATACACACCGGGTCTTTGGCATGAGAGAAAAAACAGAACAGGACAATAAATGCATGCTTCATTGGAAATGGATTTCCAGCATTTAGGTTTGAGTATGGAGCACCTTGGTACCTGAAAGACTGTTTTCCATAGAATAGACTCTGCTCAAATCACTTCTTGAAAATGGTACCTTCTCATTTCAAAGTCTGATGGCACTGCTGTTGCCCAGCTGTTTACAGATGTTTTCACCCTGTAGGAACTTCACCCTGAGTCATGAAGTTAATGGTTTGGCTGTCACCTTGTGATTTATCCGTGAAATTGCTCCTCTGAGTGCAGAGTATATATAAAAGGATGTTCAGCTTATAACTCATGCTGTTGCATGGCAGCAATAATCATGGATAAGACAAACCCTTTAAAAATCAAAGCTGTTAGTAAAATAATAATGTTTTCTTTGCTGTAGTACATACCATGTTGCAGTCTCATGAATAGTGTGGCATCAACTATTCGGATATAATTTAGCCTTTGTAAACAGAATGTGTTTGTGAGAATCGTGAGAGATTACTTGGCGTGTTGGATTTTGCTTTCTGGCAGCTGATGATCCTTATGCTCTACATGAATTACCAGGTTAGAGATTTAGTGTGGGCTTTAAAAAGCAGATCGCAGATCATGCCTTTTCTCTTTGCAGTGACTTAGGATTATAGACTGACATCTGAATGTGCCTGAATAAAAGCAACTCGGAATTTGGGAGGATGGTTGGATTATGTTAAAGCTTTCAGAATGCTGCAAGCACCTCCACAGCAGCCAAAGGATTTTCAGGGCCACAGGGACACATACTAATCAGCTCTAATTCTTTTCTCTCTGGCTTATGACCCTGAAGTAGCTTAATAATTAAAGAGGTGCACCATCAGAAAGCTTTACAGACTTCCATGGAACTGCTTGTTGTAGTCCAATCCAAATATGTAACAGATTCCAGAGAGAATCAAAAGGATTCTCGTTAAAACGTTAAAAGGTTTTAAGACTAGAGTGTATATGATAATATCCTGGTTGCCTATTTAGAATGCAGGAATTAGACTTAGTTAGAGCTATAGATGGATCCATTAGCATGTACTTGCTGGTCAAGACTGTGGCACACCCAGCCCTTCATGGAAAGAAACTCACCCATTTTGAGCCACCCACAAATACTTTCCTTGGTTTATTCAGGACTTTTGCCTACGTTTACATGTTTTTCTCTTACAGACCACACAGCATGTCCTGTGGGACAGGAGAAATATGGACAATGCAGCACACTTGCTTCCTACCGAAGTAGGTATTTTCTTTCCAGATTTCCTTCAGTTGTGAAGTCTGACGATTTCAATTTTTTTGGATGAAATAGAAAATGCTCACCTAAAAATGTAAGTCAGATTTGTTAAAATCACTTCCAAAGGATACTGATATGTCAGGTAGCGTTTGCATACACAATAATTTCTTTAAAATACATTTTCCAAGTGGATTTATTATTATAGCCATATTGAAAGTAATTTTCCTTATTGTGGAGAAAGATACAATAGTCTAGCTTAGCCCAATTCTATTAACAGGTAACTCTTTTAACCAACTCCTCTTGTTTTGATTGCATGCTTATGTGTGCTAAGCTGCCTTTCTTGGATGGCCTCCAAATTATTACCATGTCTTGACATTCATGCTCTGTTTTATCTTGTTCCCTACACTCCTTTGAGTGTAGGCTGGACCTAATAACAATTTGTAATTTGTTAAAAGGCTGGCTTTTAACAAATAGAATACAGCAAAAGTGATGGGATGATCACTTCTGAGATTAGGTTATGAAAGACTGTGACTTCCATCTATGTTGTACTCTCTGACTATCTCACTCTGATGAAGCCAGCTGCCATATCGTGAGTGGCACTGTGGAGTTGTCCATGTGGACAGGATGTGATGGTGAGCAGCCTTTGGTCAACAGCCAACAAGTCACTGAGGCTCATAGTTAAACAAGCTTCAAGGAATTGGATCCTGCCAACAACTACTGAGTGAGCTTGGAAGTGTATCCTGCCCCAGTTGAATCTTGAGACGACATGGCCCTGACCGATAGTTTGCGGTCTTGTGAGAGACTCTTTTGAGCTGGAAAACCTAGTTAAACCACACCTAGATTTGTAACTCATGGAAACTATATAGATGTGTGCTGTTTTAAGTGGCTACATTTTGGGGAAATTTGGCACACAGCAACAAATAGCTAATACACCAAGCCATAAACCAATCCTTCCCCCTCATTCCTCCTTTTCTTCCTTTGTTCTACCTCTTGCTCTTTCAAATGTAGATTAGGCATCTTCTGTGAGCCAGGTACTATGGTTAGGCATTGTGAATGCAGCACTGGGCATGGGAGACTGGCTAGGAAATGTAGTGATGACTATATTCACTGGGCTTACATGCTCACGGTGGGGACAAACATTGAACAAATGAGTGACACAAAATAAATGTAAAGAGTACTTTGGAAACATGACAGTGGGGCTTGAGCTATTTCTGGGAGAGATCAGTTATCAGTGAAAGCCTTCCAAACTATGAAGTGTGAGTGGAATTATTTTAATTTGGTTTCCTATTAAGCATGTCAGCTGGGAGAGAGTTCTCTCCCTAGAAGGTATCCTGCCATCTAGACAACTATGTTTCTTACTATAATGTGATACGTGGCATTTGAGAATATCCCTAAAAAAGACAAATACATAGGCCATCTGCTGATGCTCAAAAGTTTTTCTTTGTTAAGTAAGTAATTCTGGAGTATGTGTCATTTTACCTATCTTGTACTAAATTTGTGTTGAGTGCCGATTTCTCTGTGCTGTTCCTCCCAACCCCCACCTTTAGATGCCATGTCTCTGTAATTCAGCAAGACATTTCTATGATTATTTGTTAAATTACACATGGCTAGGAACCTGAGAGTGTCACAAGAGCAAACATAATTGTTGATTTTCCCTGCCCCTCCCCACCCTATTTTTAAAAGGAAAAATAAACTGTCAGAGGTCAACTATGTAGTAATTGTGAAGGCCACTCCCATCCAAGCATGTAGTTGAGTTATATGAAGATGGCAGTATGTGCGTATTTTCCTGGCATCAAACAATCTTCACTGTGCTCTGACCACAATCCTTATTCTCTCTCTCAACAGTCTGAGGTGCATCTGTGTGAAACAGCACTAAGAGTTAACTTAGACTTGAAATCCCTGAGAAAAGTCACGGTGAAAAAGCTTAGGGCCATGGTAGTGGATGGGTGCATCCAATGATCACACAGTGAAAGGTGATAAAATGACACTGAAAAGGGTGATTAAAAAAATGAAAAAAATGAAAGTTTATTCAACTGGGGGACAAATAACTTTTTTTAATAGGGGAAGAGGACATAAAGTAGTTGGCAATGTAGAAATTGTTTCTGAGAACGAAGGCTGTGAAATTTCCTAGAGATAGATATAATAAAAAAGTTGCAGTGCTGCCTGAAAGCAATGTGGGAAGCAAGTGTGCAGTAGACACTACAGCTGGTCCTTAGCGGTCACCTCTAGGCCCTGGCTATGAAAATAAGAAAAAACATGAAAAAGAGAGGACCCTATACTTTCAGATTCGGATAGTCTCATTGGCAGAAGTGTATGCAAAGCTGATGTTTCTGAGAGTAGACAAAAAGGATGCAGAACAAGAGAGGAAGAACAAAAATCAGGAAGGTATAGATGCCAACACAGGCAGTCTTTCTGTTTCTGCCCAGAAGCTAATAAGATCTCTACTTAATGCTGCAGGTTTATAGAAAGCCTTGAAATATGAACATAATTATCCAATAACCAACCACATGAAGATAATAAAAAAGGTGATGTTTTTAGAATACAGAAAATTCTAAAGTTCTAAACTTCTCTAATAAGCTTCTTGGTGTAATTCATTATATTTGCTTATGGAACTCAGGGAAGAGTAAACAAAAAATTATGACTATAGGAGGAGGTACTAGATGAAGAAAGTGCGCAAAGAAATTCCGTAATGCAGCATGGTTTCATGATTACTGTGTAATTGTGGTCACAGTGGCAGATGTATTGTGAGGAATCTTCTCGTTGCAAATAACAGGAGATGTAACTCAAACTGCCAAGGTAACAAAGGTGGTGTGACTCTAAGACAAATATATTGAATAGATGGCTGGGTTCTATCAATGCAGGATGGCTGTCAATGCTTCTGGAGGCCCTAAATGTTCACACTTAAAGAATATGTCAATGGAAGAGCAAGGGATCTTCTTTTAAGTGGTCTCCATCTAATTATCTCCTTACTTATTATTGCTCTACATTGGGTACCAGTCCAATGTATAACTCAATCACTGTGGACATTGGAATAGACTCTCTTGTGTCAGGCCTCTGAGCCCAAGCCAAGCCATCGCATCCCCTGTGACTTGCACGTATACACCCAGATGGCCTGAAGTAACTGAAGAATCACAAAAGAAGTGAAAATGCCCTGCCCCTGCCTTAACTGATGATATTCCACCACAAAAGAAGTGAAAATGATCGGTCCTTGCCTTAAATGATGACATTACCTTGTGAAATTCCCTTTCCTGGCTCATCCTGACTCAAAAAGCTCCCCCACTGAGCACCTTGTGACCCCCACTCCTGCCCGCCAGAGAACAACCCCCTTTTGACTGTAATTTTCCTTTACCTACCCAAATCCTATAAAATGGCCCCACCCTTATCTCCTTTCATTAACTCTTTTCAGACTCAGCCCACCTGCACCCAGGTGATTAAAAAGCTTTATTGCTCACACAAAGCCTATTTGGTGGTGTCTTCACACAGACGCACATGACATCTTGTTTAGCTGAAACCATTCAAGGTCCATTGCCGAAGCAGTTTCCTCTTGAAGCACATTGACTGAATGAGGAAGTATCTTATATTTGAAAAAAAAAAAAACCCAAAAAACTCAGGATGCTATTATTAAACAGGAAAGAAACAGATACAGGGCATCAAAACTCAGCAAAATCTTCTGCAATGGGCAATAAGGTCTTTCACATTGGGATAGAAGGTGTCTGTAGTTTTTTCAACTTCTTATATTAGGTGCAAGTAGAATGAAAGGCATGGCCTCTTAGTTTAGTTTAATAAAGGAAGTAATTGCTTCTCCTGTGGAATAGTCAACAAATTTAGTACATGAAGGTGAGGAGGCAGCCTGGGGGCATTTGGACTGGTATTTAGGAAGGCTCTGGTTCCCAAAGAAGTGGAACCACAAATTTTAAATGTGACTCAAGACCGTTAATTCTTTGGGCCTCTGTGTCAGGTGGCTTCTGACTTCAAACATTTGGCCTTCCTCTGAGATGAGTGGGCGCACATAGCATAGGTGTGGATTTTCTGTCAGAAGCCTCTAAATATGCAAGAATTTTTAAAAATTTGCATTTTTACAGTTAATGAATAACCCAATGGCAGGTAAAAGGAACCATACCATAGGCTATTATTTTTTCTATAATGATTGAGACAGGGCCATAATTAATCAACAGTCATACAAATGCCAAAAACTGGTAAAGTTGTTTAAATAGGAGGACAGAAATCCTCCACATCAACGCACAGGTGACCTTCTACAGAGAAAATGCGTCTTGTGCCATAAATAAACATAAGTATAATGAACAGGAAGTGGCTTATTGTTAGAAAAAAGAGAGATCATCTGATTATCTCTTGCTGATTATATAAACGCCAGAGAGTAATTTTAAGTATTCTAAAGATAACTAGAATAATTTATAAATGCCTTTATACAGAGTAGCAAAGGAGCAGTGTGTACATTCAAAAAGCATGATGACCTTGCCAAAAGATTTTCATAAATTAACTTGAGAGAAAGAGCACAGATTCTGTTATACCATATGGTCATTGGCCAACATGAAGTGTAGCTAATTCTCGATTTCTGAGTAAAAAGATAAAGAATCCTTTATGGGGAACAGATGCAATTAAAATAGAAAAATCTCATTAGAGTGTTAAAACCAGTCTTAGGTACTCCACCATGAGTTCAGACTCTGGAGTTGTATATTTCTGAGATCAGTCTCAGTTCCAGGACTTTAATATCTTGAGGCTTTGGCAAGTCACACATATCTCTAAACCTTGGTTTATGCATCTATAAAATGGGAAGTAATAGCAACTACCTGACAGACTTGGGGGAATTGAATAGGAGAATATCCATAAAGCACTGAGAATAATGCCTGTCCCATGGTAAGTACTCAAAACCTGTTATCTCTTAAAGAAAGTATTTTCTCCTTTCTAGCTTGTGTGCAAGAAATTGCAGGTGGAATGTCATACTTCGGGAATCAATGCCATAGGTTACCCAGTTTCTCAAGACTTACCTTCACTTACTCAGTGAACAGAAATACATATCATCAGAGGTGTATTTGACCTGGGTTTGCTCATCAGGATTCCTTAGTGCCCCCACAGAGCCTGACCCGTAGTACATACCTAATGAATATTTGTTGTCTAATCAACGGACTGATGAATTGTCTGGGAACTGGGCAGCTGCTTGGTCCTGCTGCGTGGTATCAGTGACACAGCCGGTCCCCACTCTGGCTGATGAGGAAAATGTGCTGTTTTAACTTGTGCGTTTTTTGTTATTCTGCCCAGAGTTTTGACCAGACCTAGATGTTCCTCTCAGTCTTCCCGCTTGAACCAATCCCACCTGCCTCCCTCCCTTACCCATTAACAAACTCGCTTATTACCCTCAACGTGATGTTCCAAATATGGTGTTAGCAAAATTGAGATCAAATGTCCTTCTTCAACCATTGCTGGAAAATATTTTGATGGCTATAGAAAAGAATTCCTGATTTTTCATTGCTTTCCCATCTTTCAAACCAGAGGCCTCTGCTTGCAGGTGACATTTAACAATTTTCTTTCTTTTCCCAGTTTCTGTAGCAAAGGAAAGAAGCTGCCATTTCTGAGTACTGAAAATGAGGCAGTGCTGTGCTAGGTGCTTTTACATAAATTACACAATTTAGGACTCTTCATAACCTGGGGGATGTAGCAAGTATTAATATTTTTATTTTATAACTCAGAAAACTGTGGCTCAGAGAACCTGAATAAATTGCTCTAGGTCACAAAATAGCAAGAGCCCAAACTGGGATTCAAACAGAATTCTACAAGGTCCCAAAGTCATGCTATTTCTACCTGATTCCCTGCCTCTTCTATATTACATGCTTTTGATTATTTTCGTCACATACTCTAGTTATCTTAAAGCACAGGTCAAATGGTGCACATTCTTTTATGCCAATGTTTCTAACTTTGTTAAAAATATTTCCGTTTTTTTGAGTGCAGAGATTTAACCTGTATTCTAGAGGTAAAATAAATCTCACAAGACCTTAGGGAGAAACTGTGGCATGAGTGTAAAAGCATGGAATTTGGAATCAGACAAATGTGATTATCAGCATCCCTGGAAAAGATTTATAGTCATCTTTCCTATGCTTTGTTTATCTGTAAAATGGGGATATTAATACCTAACCAAGAAAGACTTTTGAGGATGATATGAGTGATGCATATAAAGTGCTCAGTGTGAGACCTCAAACTGTGTGCTTCCTTCAAGAGCCACGGCTCTAATCCAAGTAGCATATGGCAGGTTGCCGCATTTTTCAACTTCACATGATCCTCATGTCTCAAATCCAAGAAAAAAGGAAGTAGGCATGGTAGGGCATGAATAGAGGAGAAAAAAATATTATTTCCCAAGTTTGGGTTCTGATGCCTACATTTTTTAGTAGCTTCTTCTGGATTGCAGATGTCTTCAAAAACTTGAACTTTGTAGTTGCAAATCCACTGAGATTTAATACAAAAGTGGAAACAAATGTCTCTAAACATTCCAGCCATCTATGCGATCAACTAGTTTACCCAATTCTAGTTTTCTTCATCTGCCAGCTCACCTAGCACTGAATGTAAGCTATAAAAATTGTATAGAAATTGTTTTATGTGTTTGACCTTTAACATCACAAATGCCAGTAAAAAATTCTCCTTTTTTCCCTTCCATAAAAAACGCAAAATGATTCTAGACCTCTCATTAAGAACCTTGAGAACTGATTCTGAACAAAGATAAAGAAAACAATATGCTTTACTTAGCATTTGTCTATAGCAGGATGAGAGAGAGAAGAGCGAACACATACATTCTTGTTTTTAACAGTTTCTCTGCTTGTCACATGAGTTCCTTTCTCTCAGTCATGTATAGGTTACAAAGTTGGAGGCAAAATGGGTAAACAACAAACATATTTTTACTACAAAAAAATACTCTTTCTCCTATCTGTCTAACTTAGGAAGAAGATAAAACCTTTAGCAGGTGATACTCACAGAGACTCAATAACTGTAGTTTGAGGTTTTAAGACGGAGCTTATACTTTTTGTACAGATAAATCTGATTTTCTGGAATGTTCCTCCTTCTCAGCCACACATCCTGGCTAGGAAAACTCCTACTCAGATTTTAAAATACGGCTGAAGTGTCACCTCCTCTTCCCTGGACCATGCCCCAGATCAACTTCCAGGAGAGAAAGTTGGGTCCACACCCTCCCACAGCACCGTGTGTGCCTCTGATGCAGCTCCTGTCACACTCCCTGCCAGAGGTTTGTTTATGTGAGTGTCACTACCATGGTATGATGAGCCCTTTGAAAGCAGGCATTCTATTCAGTCCTGTGTTCCCAGCCAGTAGCCCAAGGATTGGGATATAGTGGTTTAATATATTTCACTGACCAAGGAATTGAAATATGTGCTAATTTAGTTATCTACTGATTTAGTTTTTTTTTTTGTTGTTTTAGGAATGGGGCATTTCCAGTTATTTGCTTGTGATTCTGCTATTTGAGCAGAATTCCATTCTATGTGATTCGGCTGGGGTAGCTCTGATGGGGCTGGAAGATCCAGCGTGGCCTCAGCTGGCGTCGACAAAAAGTCTGGGGTTTAGGGGGTCCTCTTATCCTCAAATCCTTAGAGGCCTCTCTGCATGTCGTCTTTCTTGTAGTAAAATGACTGACTTCTTAAGAGGTGACTCAGGATCCAAGAGGGTGGAAGTGAACACTGATAGGCCTCTTAAAGCCAGAACTGCCACTTTTCTCCCATTCTGTTGTTCGGACAAGTCACATATGGCTAATCCAGATTTGTAGGGAGGGGGAAATGGACTGGACAGGAATGGAAGCAGTTGTTGGTGGCCATCTCTGCAGACAGTCAACCACATTTTATGCTTGCTACCTCAGATCTAAGAGCTTTGCTGAGGACTGGGGCCTACTCTCTTGCCCTAAATTATTTTCCATATATAAAATCTTCATGTAGAGGATTTTAGAAATATTATTTTTCATTAGCTGTTTTGAGTGTGTGTATGTATTTGTGTGTGTCAGGTGGTATTATTGTGGTTGACTTTTTTTCTGAAAATCTCTTGTGACAAGATTTCTAGGTTAATTGCTTTTGAAAAGAAGAAATAATAACTGTCTTTTATGACAATTTCCTTACATGTGTATCCTTGGGCTTTTGAGAACAGTCAAGTTGTGAGAAGTCATATGAAGTATTCTTTAAATTGGGATTCGAAGAGATCTTTTTAATAGTAGATAAAGGGGAGCATCTGTGATATTAATTATAGGTATTCTCACCTGTGTTTTATTTTTGCCATTATATGCAGTGGTTTCCCCCCACCAAAGTAATCATTATAGTCTTTTCTTTTAAAGAAAAGCTGTTTTGTAATTTCTTATTTTTTTAAATGAAATAGCTGCATAACATTAAGATAAGAGAAAACAATTACATAATTACTGCACTGTCTACTTAAGCTATTTGTTCTCCAAATCCTTTTAATAACATAATTTCTTTAAAAGTAGAGGAGGCTACAGGATTAATAGAATGTTAGAGCTGGAGAAAGAGGTCCCTATCATCATCTTGTCCAACACCTTCGTTCTGTAGACAAGAGATGGCTCTGGAAGTTATATAATGCAATATATTAAAACTCACAAAAAACTATTACTTAGAGAAGGTGTTAAGCTGAAAAGTCACAGAAATCCATCTTTGAAATGTTATTTAACTCCGTATATTACCAGTACTTCTGGAAAAAAAATTGAAGGAGGTATATATTAAGGCATTTAAATACACAGTGGCTAACTAAATACCTTTAGCAAGGGAGCCTAAAGTTTTGACTGCCTTTACTTCTAAATAATAGCCACATAAGGAGTCATCGTTTCAGGTACAAATTATATTTGGAAATGTTCACAATTTGTAAAAGTCATTCCACAGTTTAAACTCAGAATGCCATTTATTGACTTCAAATATGCTGTTCACATAGGTAGCAACATGTATGCATGTGTAACTAGCCAATTATTAGCTCCATGCAGACCTTACTTAGTCCTTCATTCATTCACACGACAAATGCTATTAAGCTCCATTGATGTATCAGGTAACATTTAGCAGTGAACAACATAGACACTCCCTTTGCTTGTAATGAGAATTTATATTCTAATGAAAGGATTTTCTTACTTTGGAATAAAGCTAGAGTGAATGCTCAACTAAATATTTAATAATGTACACATCTCTGTGTGTAGATGCTGTGGAATGGGAAAATACCTCTTAGGCACTCTAATTTTGCCTTATTTTTTTCTTGTCAAATTATATCACCTCCCACTTACTAGGACACATTTTTTTTTTTTCTTAAACTAAATCAACTCCATAACAATGTTTGTTGGACTAATTATAAACATTGTTATTATCATCATTCCAGCTGAATTAATCCTTATTATGAGGATGGTATAGAGAATATTAGCATAATACCTAAAAGCTAACTTGTCAATTCGTGACGAGCATCCCTTCCTTCTTTTAAATAGTTGATTCATTCTTCAGGGTTCTCTTAGCGTTTTACATGTACTTTTAATGCAACATTAATTAATTCAGCGATACGGCTTGTTGTCTGTGTATCTGTGTCCATTACTAGACAGTGAACTCCCTGAAAGTAGGACTATGCCTTATTCATTCCTTCTTCTCCACAGCACCAGCTTAATTCATTCAGCAAAGTTTTACGCAATTCATATTTTATTATAATTTTATTTCATCGAATGCCTTGTGAGGCAGGTAGTGTACATGTTATTTGTATTTTATAGACAAGAACTTGAAGTCACTAGAGATTATTATACACTCACAGCCATAATGGTTATCAGGATTGGACAAAGAACTTGAATTTGCATCCCATGACTCCAAGTCCAGTGGTCTTTCTTCTGAAACCACATTACCTCTGTGTGTATATTTACATTTTTTATTGTCATAGGCTCATGGGTGTGTTCATCATCACTCTCCATACATATTCCCATTTCTCTTTGCTTCTCTCTCTCCTACTTACTTAACCCTGAATTGACCTTTTAACCTTTATCCTGATTCAATAGCCATAGCAGAAGGGAGGCCAGAACAATTAAATGGTTCTATTACTTTTCTCTAAGAAGAAAAAGTTACCACTTTTTCTTCGGCTTGTATACTTTTGATAAGTTTTAAGTTTAATAGAGACTTATCTAAAAGAGTTCCAGGGTTAAGAGTAGTTATAGGGAGATTAATCAGCAGACAATTATAAGCTAGTAACAAATAAACACAAGTCGTGGTATGCTAGATTGAGTCACATTTAAAAAATATAGAAAGAAAATAGAGAAGCAAGGGATTGAGAAAAAAACAACATGGTGAATTAATGAGAGTTTAGTTTTCATGGACTAAGATCAAAAGTGTGGTCCACTGGAGGTTCTGGTTATCAAAGCAGGGTGGTATCCAAATACTTGACTTACTGGCTCAGAAACACTTCAGGTGGGGTCCAGGAATCTTCATTATAATAGTGCCTTCAGGGGATTCTTACACACAGTATGCTATAGCAGGAGATTAATAGACTAAAGCAATGTTTTTAAATTAAATATAAGTAAATTGCATATAAAGCACCTGGAGACCTTGCTAACATACAGATTCTGATTCAATAGGTCTAAAGTGGGGCCTGAGAGCGTGTTTCTAACAAGTTCCCAAATAATGCCAATGCTGCTGGTCTGTGAACCACACTTTTGAGTAGCAAGTCTCTAGATACTGAGGTAATTCCTGCGATCTGTGTGCTATGGAAGGTGAGATGGAAAAAGTGGATTTTGAGAAGCTTCACTGATTTACGACAGAATTCTTCTTTATCAGCTCATCAGGAAACTTTGCAAGATATTTCAAATTGCTTTTCAATGTTTTTGTGGGTGGGACTCTGGTTTTGACTGGCCAAGAGGCAGCTTGATTGTATGCAGTCTCAGTAGTAAAATTCTGAGTGGGAGACCAAGAAATACTCCATCAACATATTTGTGATGGAGCCTCCTGCCCTCCCATTTCTAGTTTCAAACAGTTCAGAAAAAAAAATGTAAATTTCTTTTCTAGTTTCAAATAGTTTGGAAAAAATGTAAATTCTTTGTGCAGCACATCATCTGGGCTAGTTTCTTAATGCTCATCTGTTTCATTCCTGCCAATTAAGAGCAACAGCTGTCTTGCAGGGATGGTGGTCGTTAGGAAGTGACACAGCTGTGGGATTTAGATGAGATAACAGTTGTACAGCCAAGATAAGGCATCATTGGAATGCAAACTGCCATAAGCCTGATTTATAGCACACATCCAAGGGGAAGAAACTTAAACCAAAATCAACTAAAATAACAACTCACCCAATAGGGAAAACAAAACAAAATATCAACCAGAGATGTTTAGCCCCAAAGTCAAGTTTTCTCAGACTATTTTAAAAACAAGATTTGGACTAAAAATTGACTTAGAGGGATTCCAATTACCTCAGTTGTCTACAATGCCCAGACTTATGAATTTGTATCTAAGAACTAAATAGTTCTGCAAACTCAGTCCCCTTGTGGCTCAATACAGTTTGAGATGTCCAAATCTCTAGGCCTTATTCTGTTACAGAGGGTAGACTTGCTGAAAACAAAAACAATGGTCAGTGACAAGTATTTAGAAAGTGGTATTATCATAGTAAAAGTGTCATTTTACCGATATAACAACCCCATGGACTCTGCATAAATAATTATTTTATAGCATTATATATTTGCATATTTCAAATAGAATGTTATAGTCATAATGCAATTAATCATTACAAATAAATTCTACCACCTGAAGTTTCTTGTATACATCCCATGATTTTTAAGACTTCTACATTTTTCTTAATGCTATTTCGTTTGGAATACGTAGTTATTCTCATCCCTGGACACCTAAATCCTACTTATCTTTCATAAACCATGTCAAATACAAATTATTTGTATTTGTATATGAAGCTTTTTGGGATCCTCTCAACTGAAATCGATAGATTCCTACCTTGAGCTCCCATCACAATTTAGCTGTATATTTCTTATGCAACCTACAAATTTTTCCTTGGAATTACAGCCACATAAACACATGCTTTATTTTCTTTACTAATCCGCAAATCAATTGAAATCAAGATTCATGTCTGACTACTCACTGTGGTATTCTTATAACCTATTTTGTTCCATTCAGTAAGTTCTGAATTAAAAAAAAAGTTGGTTGAACAAATTCCCTTGGAAGTTCTAAGAGGAGAGCACCTACTTATTAATTCGATTTTGATTTTTTAAAAAGGGACTGGACTTTAAGAAAGATGCATAAGACAGATCATAGAGGATGGGAAATCTTACTGTCAGGAAGATGAAATATATTATTAATCCTGAAATATTCTAGTATAGTTCCTTAGCAGAAATGGAAGTCATCTTGCTAAAATTCATTTACAGTCATTCTCTACATTTAACATGGGCACAATATACAATATATAATATGCTAAAGGACATAAGAGTTTGCTATATAATTTCAGAGGGGAAAAAAGAAAAGAATACTTTTAGTAGTGATGACTAAAAAAAGGCTTCATTTATTTATTCAGTCAGTACCTGTATTTCAGGTCCTTGATCTCATGGAGTTCATGGTCTGATTGAAGAGATATGTATTAATCAATACAATCATACAAATAACTATAAAAATCACATCTATCTAAGAGTTAGTAAGATAATTGATGCATAGTATAGTGTTTGATGTATTACCCAACACTTACTAACCAATTATTGCATAAGCAGCTCTTCTAATAATTAGCTTTTAATCTATAAGATATGGGGTGCTACCAAAAGTGAGCAAGAAAATGAAAATGACCAGAGAGATGTTTTCTGATGCTTAATCCAAGATTAATTTGTCAGAGGAGCTGAAGTGAAAAGTGACAATAATTAGTTGTCTCTCAAATCCATATTACATATATCATAATTTAGGGCATCTTCAATGGGAAGATAGAGATGGAAACACGCATTAGAAATGTTACGGAGGTAGAATTGTTGTAGAATAACTAATTTGAAAGAGGTTAAAAGATGTAGTATGGGAGACCTTGGAGAAGGTGATAATATTGAAACAATCTGGGGACACAGCGTTAAGAGCAGGTTCATGAGGGGAATAAGGAATTATCTTTGAACTCATTGAGGTTGAGATGTTGAGATTGCCAGGTGGAGAGTCTCAGAGTGATTATGGCTGGAGATTTATATTTGGGAGTCACCTGCACAGATTTGTAGTTAAAACTGTTGGGATATATAAAATTAGCTTTGACAGACCATAGAAGAAGGACAAAGATTGAGTCCTGGAAATTCCCTAAATTTAGGGTGGGAAGGGAAAAATAGGAACTGAGAAGGAGAAGGGAAAGCAGAAAGTTCTTGGTGTCCTGGAGCCACAGAAGGATAGGAATTCTAGGGGATAGCAATTTCAAATCCTGGGACTGCCTGAGCAGCAGCTAATGTCTGTTGGATTTGGCTGTAAGGTATCATTGCTAATCATCACAAGGGAAATTTTAGAAAAGTTGTATGGGATACCAAATTGTAATACTGAGGAATATTCAGGAACTGAAGGCAGTGAGTATGGACTGCTCTGAAGAGAATTGGGGAGAATTAAAGAACTTAAGAGCAAGGTAATTAAATAATTTAGACTGAGAAGCTGCAAAGGTGTAGAAAAGTTTTCTTAGAATATAGGAGATCTAAAGTCTGGCTTGTATTTGAGATACGAAGGTATTTTGCATGCTTTAGTTATGTTATTTGGCTAGGTTAAATATTTTGAAATGGTGAGTTGATGCAGTGAAATTGGAGCGGATGCATCAAAAACTGTATTAGACCTTGTGCTGTTCTGATTTGTTCTAGAAAAATAACATACCTGCATATCTGTTATTCAGACTGACTGTGGAATGGCAGACTAGGCCCTCTAGTTGTGGTCCATTCTACCTGCTATAGATGATAAACCCTGACCAGACAGCAGACACTCATTCTGGGATCCTGCTAGTGGTAGTGAGAAGGATAACAAAGAATTTATAACATTACATTGTTATTCTAGGTTAGCAGTCTGATCGTATCACTGTAAATGGGCCCACAGTGATGTACATTTCCAAATTTGGTTGAATAACATGAGAATTACTGACTTCTATCTCTGGTTGGAGCTGAAGGCAATATTCTCCAAGGCTGGTAGAATGTGTATTATATATGAATGAATGCATGTGTGTAGTTATATGTGTATACATATACATATAACTACTAGTTACAAAGTGATTATTAGGTTGCAGGCATCATGAAAGTTGGATTAAAAATATCATCTATAATTATGATGCCAGCCTTACAAAGTAGAAAATATTATCCTGTTTTTATAAGTAAGGAAAGTGGAATTGTAGATGTATATTGTCCAAGGTCACACATCTCTGGGGGATTGCAGATGGGCTCTAAACCCAGCTCTGCCTTGCACTCTTTCTCCTTTTGGGATATATAAACAGAGGACAAACATAGCAGTGGTGTATATTTTATAAGGAATAAGAGGAAGCTACTGCTGGAAGTTGTGTCCTGAATTGCATTGAATTCATGAAGTGACCTAGTTTTTCTTCACCTCTTATGGGAATTTTTGCAGAAAGTTGAAGTCGGACCTAGTTTTCCTTCACCTTTTATGGGACTTGTTGCAGAAAGTTGGAGTTGGAAGAGAACTAAAGGAACTTTATTTCTGGAAACTGAGGCTAGAAATTTGCTCAATGTCACCTAGACTGTTCACTGCTGAGCTACAATCACAACTGAAGCTTTTGTGTCTAAGCCCTCAGTCGATTCTAGGCCTATATTAAAAAGTATGAAGAAAAGATAGTCTATGGGTTTCTCAGTGATTTGCTTTTATCATTTAAAAGCCTTCTTAGAATTCTGGGCAGAATCTTCTTGTAAACCTTGGGTGCCTTGAACTCGTGGATTTTGTTATGCTAAAAAGTTTTTTTAGTAGAGTTCTGCCCATTATGTTTTTGCCTGATATTTCATTTTTCTTTTACAAGCTGAAAGATACAAGGGCTCTAAAGTGTATGGTGTAAAAGCAGTTGTTAAAATAAAGAATGATGGCATGTCAAAATGATTTATATGGGCAATTTAATTGGAAATGTTGCCATTGACATAAAACACTCTACTTGATATGGGCTTTATGTTCCTATTAAATACGAGAGAGTAAACCTGTATGCATTACATCAGAATCATGCAAAAGATGATCAAGTATTTTTTCTACACAATAATATTTTATTAAAGTAGCACTAGTGGTGATAATCCTTAGGGTAGCTTATGTTTATCTAGAATAAAGTCACAAAGCTTTTCAAAGAAGTTTCACCTTCTTCCCAGAACTGTCATTGGTCTACTATATAAAGCACTCTTGCCCCTTCCACTGAGGCTCACCTTTAGAAATAGATGCTGCAGAGATAAAATACCACCTGGGATATTTCTCCCTTTAAGCAGGACAGTAATTATAAAAGGCTTGGTGCTTTTGTAAGTTTATTTTAAACATTCCTTAAAAAGTAGGGTTTATAATTTTCCTTCAGATTACAAGCTGACATTTGGAAAAAGAAAAAAAAAAAAGTTGCGGGGAATGCAGCACTTATGTGTGGTGGCAGCTGATAATTACCATAGTGTGAGTGGGGCTCGATATAACCCAGGCATTTTAAGAAACATGGCTGATTACAGTGCCTTAAGAGTAACTCAATTCGGGAATTCTGCTTTGTTAGGCAAATTGAACTGTCTTGCTTCACCAATCTAATATCACTTCCTTCTTTTGCTTCCAAGGAAGAGCCACCTTTATGTCTTCAAATGCAAGGCTGTTCTCAGGAAGAGCTATGTGTAAAACTTAAAATGGAGACAATCTAAAGGGAAAAAGCATGAAACTGATTGTTACCACGGGTATGCCTTCGGAAAATTTCGCTCTGCAATAGTATTTTGCATCATTTAAGATGTTTACATGGGTTTTGTTTGTTTGCTTGTTTGTTTCAGATAAAGTAGAAGAATCATTTTGTGGCTAAAGTCAAAATAAAAAGAAATCCCACTGGCTGGGCTTATATATGTGCACACCTAGGAAACTTAGAGAGAAGAGTTAATCCTAACTTGTAGAAGAAGAAGTGAGAGAAAGATGGTTTCACATGAAAAGAAACTAGAAACATGCTAAGCAATATTTTTCTATTATACTTATTAAACATACACAATTCACTTTTAAAATAATTATATAGATTAGCAGCCCAGATCTGAATGCAAACATAAAAATAAATGTGTGTGTTATCTGTGTGTGTATGTGTGTGTGTGAGAGAGAGAGCATTACACAGAGATGAGTATATGAATAACCTAGACATTTCTGAGCACCTGTGGTTTGAAAATTGGTTGAAGATGCACATTCACAGGAATGCAGATTGTAGTAACTGCTCTTTCAGTAAAAAACTGTTTCTCAAGCATTGTATTTTATATAGTATGTGAGCTATTATTTGTTTCAAGTAAATACCCAGTTTTAAGCATTCAGCCCAAGAAATGTCCCAAACCTGTCTTTCTGAAATGGCTGAAAATACTTGCAACCAGGAACAGATTCAGGTTTTGTGGAGCCAAAGCCCTCTTAAAGGAAAATAACACAAAACTGTTAAGATTAGATCAACTGACCTGGAATGAGCCTTGAGGGACGTGGAAGCTGAACTTCATTTGCTTTGTGGTAAGTGCACCTCTACTTGGGAAATATTCTAGCTTCTACAAGACCAAGATGGAAACCTACCCACATTTGGTCATCTGGTCTTCCTCCAGGGATCACCATGATATTTTTAAAGCTGAGATAGCTTTGCCTTTATTGGTCACTTTTCTCCAACACCAATCATTCATCCTACTGTCTACCTTAACGATTTTCTATCCTCTCTTCTACCTAACTCATACAGATATAACCGTACTTTGTACCTCTGTCACTTCTTCAAGCTTACGTCTCCAATAAATACTTTACATTGTCTTGGGTTAATGTAGCATTAAATTAGTGTTGTGCGCTGAAATCTGCCCCCTACAAATTCATATAGTGGAGCCCTAAAACCCAGAACCTCAGAATGTGATTGTGTTTAGAGATAAAGCCTTTAAAGAGGTAAGTAAATTCAAATGAGACCACTGGGGTAGGCCCTAATTCAATCAGCTTGGTGTCCTTATAGGAAAAGAAAATTTGGTTACACAGAAGAGATCCATGTACACCAAAGGGCCATATGGAGAGGCAGCAAGAAGGCATCTATCTGCAAGCCAAGAACAGAGGAAACCAACCCTGTTAGCACGTTGATCTTAGACTCCTAGTCTCAACGTTTCTGTTGTTTAAGCCATCAAGCCTGTGGTATTTTTATTGTGGCAGCCCTAGCAAACTAATACAGTTAGCTAGAATTTATTAAGTAAACTGTCATTAACCAACATCATCTTCACATCAGTGTGCTTAATAACAGCCCAGAAACTATGTGCCCACAAACGTACCATATATACTTGTTGAAAGAAGGAACAAATACTTGCATGCATGCATGTGTGCAATTAGAGTAGATTTTAACAATAATTTGTGAATAAATACACTCTTCCCTTTATTCTTCCCTTGGGAGAAATTGTAGTGATGAGATAAAAGTCATGTTTCAACATATTTTACTGATGATCAAATAAATATATTTATTGAGTCCTTATAATGTGAAAATTTAAAGAAATAAGAAGTGCCCAAAGTTCCCTAAATGTATCAGGGCATGGAACTCATGGAAGACATACTTTTCCTGTCGAAAGTAGTATCTACAAGGTGCAGAATATACTTTTTACATAGTGTTGTTCAGTGGGCTGGCTGTTTACCACAGGCCTCATATGTTGCTGTCTGAAAATGGGAGTATCCTTGGGTGTAAGAACCTATATGGTCAGATTTTTCTGAAGAAATTCGAGGAAAGCTAGTTCCTTCAGCCCACACAGATTATATGACTAATCTTTCAGAAAGCCAACTTCTTAATTTATAGTCAGTTACAAATTGTTATCCTGTGAGTGTAACAATTCAGGAAAACTAATTATGGCCTATGTGGCTGCTTGGTGAAAGCATATTAAGAGCAAAGGGAAAGCGTTGCTCCTAAAGAGAGTCTCATCTAGCTAGAAATGCCTTCTGATGAATTGGTCTTCGATTTTCTGAGGATATTACGTTTGGATTGGAAAGACTGTTCATTCGTCCATTGTACTATTCACTTCCTTTTTAAGCATTATTTATTGAGCCACTATAACGCGTCAAACATTGTGCTAGGCATTAGAAACGCAATGATAAATAATACAGACATTGCTTTTGTCTGCATGGGACATATATTTTAATTGTCGTAGTTTCGCTAGTGGACTGCGTTTACTATTTCCATGAATTAACAACATTTTTCTTTCCTTTGGTTCAGTAGTGCTGCTCCTTAGTTTCTGTGGTGCTTCTTTCTATAAATGTTTACCAAAGTGTTGTATGCATCTAATAAAATCTTGTTTGGAGGAATGGCTCAAAGTTTTTCCTAACAGCTTAAAGCATTCTGAATTGAAGGCTTTGATGGCGCATACTCTAAAAACTTAGGCATCATAACACAAATCAAAGTGACAGAAACATGAATCTGAAAAGTATCTGCAAAATCAACATGTTTATTTTATAAGGGTCGACGCACAATCAAATACTGAGATCTATGTCTTCTTTTACCATGTTAGAATGAGTCTATGGGATAATTTTCTAAATGCAGAAAAATACTCCAATTTCTCTGGACCAATACTTAATTTTATACATTTTCCTCCTGTTCACACCAAATCAAGTGAAATTTGGACTTGCCTGAATTCTATGCACTCATGCCAAAGACACCTATTTTTCCCCTCGTGACTTCCTTGCCTACCTAGCAACTTACTAAGATGAAATTGTCTGACTTTGATGAGCACAGTCATAGTTTTTGAGGTTCACACACATATAAAGTAATTCACTGGTTTATATTAGAAGAAAGAGAGGAAGAAAACGTCCAATTCCAAGCCACTTTGTGTTTTCTGGGTTGATTCTATAGATTTTTATCCAAGGAGTAGGCTTGTAAAAGAACTGCCTGAGGTGGAAACATATGAAGGCAAAGAGCTACAGAAGTGTCCCTTTATCTAACCATATCACCTCTCAGAAGCCATGACCCCTGTGAATTTGATAAAAGGAGCTGAATGGCACAATAGCCTGAAGGGTACAAAAATTAGACATCTGAAGAGACTTTCTTGTTTCAAGGATATACCTAACAGACTTTAAAAATATTCCTTTAATGGGGAGTTTAAAGGAAGTTCCTTCCTTTTATGAGGTCCACGGTTCCTTAGGTAGGTCTTCCCTTTGTCACTTTGGGTGACTTCAATTATAATATTGTGACATTGTCTCTAAAGAGAGGCTTTTCCTTTGGCTTGCAAATAAATTAGATATTTAAAAAAGACCAAAATTCTCTCCTTTTAAACACTACCTACTTACACTTTCCTATTGGAGGCTGAACTAACATTTAAACATGTTATCATGATGCACATAAATACTGTTGGCAAAGCTTTTATGGCTACCGATGACACTATAAAAATATGCCTTCATTTCAGAACTCTAGAGGATTTGTACATCTGCATAAGCTCCAGAGTTCCCCGCTTTGTGGGGGAAGATCTGATGGGGAAGATGAGATCATTATCTACTTCTATCCTTGTTTAAATTCGTGGGAAGCCTGATTGGAAAGTACTTTTCCTCACTGTAGTTATGCAGTACCCAGTTTTATTACCCTCATAAATCTATTAGACACATATTTGTCCATATAAAGGAATTTTTAGAACAATCATTGTTTAATCATATATGTTTGGTGTAATATACCTTTCTCATGTATTTATGTGGATAAATATTTTAATTTGGTTCCAAGTCTTTCCATTCTAGTTAAATATAGATTGAAAACATGCATAAATAGAATCATTTCAAAGGTCTTTGGTCTCTCAGTTTTTCAAGTTTTACTTCCCCATGTGGCCGGAGAGTCCTGGTCCAGGCTGGACCCAGGTGGGGACCTGGCTTCTACGTTTCATCCAGGCCACTTGCTTGCTGTGTAGTGTGACTATGACCAAACCCCTGGACTTCTTGAGACTTTAATTTCCTTGCCTGTAAAGTGAGAGCTCTTCAAGTTCTTACAACTGTACAAGTCCATGGCTTTCTTTGAGACATTACCAAGATATACAATACACATTATGTGATTTTATTTGTCCTTTAGTACAATTAAGCACCTCCTGATAGTGACTTTGCTGTATTCCTTCCTGAGGATTTTTAGAGGTTTCATAGAGTATAGCAGATGTTTCAGACATTCATTACATCTATGAGGAAAGAGCTCAGATTCAAGGCAACATAAGTCTTTGGCTCACTGTCATTTGGAGGTAGTTTAATGAAATGTAAAAGAAGAGCTTCCATTCAGGTACGGTTTTACAAGAAACTATTTTTGGCGGTATAGAAATTCATTCAACATTTGGTCGGACTTAATCGACCTTTTGAAAATGGGGTAGGAAACATCACTGTTAGGTTTTAATATATCTATTTCTACTTGTGTTTATAAACAAGATTCCACATGGGAACATTTGAATACTGCATATTCAACATAAGATGATTATTTTCCTCCATTTGTTTATGCATTCTGCATTAATTCTAGGCACTTAGACTATATGAATTAAAAAAAAAAAACAAAGATAACTTCCTTGGATCTTATATTTTATTGAGGGAGAAGGGGATGCTGACAATTGACAATAGGTGTAATAAAAATTAAATAATATAGTATGAAATTATATATACATATAACATAGTGTGTGATAAATGAAATGGGGAAAAGGTAGAAAGAAGAGGGTTAAGGGGTTTGGGATGTTAGAGGAGAAGTTTTATGATTTTAAATAGGCTTTTCAAGTAGGCTGCATTGAGAAGGTGATATTTGAGCTTGAAGTAAGTAAGTTAGTGTGCTGTGTGGGTATTTAGAGAAAAAGTGTTCTAAGCAGGGAGAACAGCAAATGTAAAGATTCCCAAGTTATACAGTGCCTGGAGTGTGTCAAGATATATCAAGGCGCTAGGGTGACGGCAGCGGAAGGAACACAGAAGAGGCTAGGGCAGATCACATAGGGCTTTATGCTGAACACTTTTCATTTGCTTCCCCAGATCCATTCATTTCTCTTTGCCATCCATAAAAGCTTCGCACTGTTCTTAGCCTCAGAGTAGCACACCATGTATAAATGATTTTTAAAATGCTCACCCTCACCTTTGTAAACGTTCTCTGTTATGGTTTGAATGTTTTTGCCCCCCTAAAGTGCACAGGTTGAAACATAATCCCCAACACAAAAATATTAACAGGTGGAGACCTCTGGAGCTGATTAGGCCATGAGGGTGAAGCTGTCATAAATGGGATTAGTTTGCCCTTATAAAAGATGTCTCAGAAAGCTCGTTTTTCCCTTCACCATGTGAGGATGCCATGAGAAGGCAACATCTATGAAGCAGAGGGTGAGCCCTCACTAGACACAGAATCTGCTGACTCCTTGATCTTGGATTTCCCGGCCCCCCAGTCTCCAGAACTGTAAGAAATGAGTTTATATTGTTTATAGGATATCCTGTCTATGGTAATTTGTTACTGCAGCCTGAATAGACTAAGGCTTAAACTTTCCTTGATGACCAGTTTAATTGTGTCACCAATTTTTTTTCCAGGGCCCTGAATGATAAAGGCATTGGAGACCATTATAAGGATGTTGACTTTATTGTGAATGAGATGGGGAGAGATGCAGCGAAGTGGCTTCTAGTCCAAAAGTATCAGCCTGGCCACTCTGTTGACAACAGTCAGCAAGAGGGCAAGGTTGAAGGAAGGACGACAGTTAGGAGGTGACTACTGTAATCCAGGTGAGACACATGTCCTCTGGCTATATAGGCCAGTTGTTCTGGATTGACACCCAATCAATTCTTTTTTTTTTTTTTTTTTTTTTTTTTTTTGAGACTGAGTCTTGCTCTGTTGCCTAGGCTGGTGTGCAGTGATGCCATCCCAGCTAACTGCAACCTCTGCCTCCTGGGTTCAAGTAACTCTCTTGCCTCAGCCTCCCAAGCTGGAATTACAGTTGTGTGCCACCATGCCTGGCTAATCTTTTATATTTTTAGTAGAGATGGGGTTTCACCATGTTGGCCAGGCTGTTCTCAAATTCCTGACCTCAGGTATCCACCCGCCTCGGCCTCCCAAAGTGCTAGGATTACAGGTGTAAGCCACTGCATCTGGTCAGAAAACAAACTTTTATTATGGCCTAAAGTTCAAAATGGCTCTTTAGAAGTAATTTCCCCATGCCAGTTTTGGTTCTTTTGAAGTGAATCCTGTGTGTTGCTATGAAGATAACTACTGATTATAAATAGAATTTTAAAAATGGAATTAAGTGCCTATCCTTTATGAAATGTCACTCCATTTTTTCTTCATAGGTCATTTGCTCTCTTTGTGAATAAAATATATTTTAAACACACTTTTCAGTTTTCCAACAAAAAGTTTTGAATGCCTACATGCTTTTTTCCCTAGGCAAACTGTTTCAAAGTTAGGAAGAATGGGATGGCAGGTGAGGAAGGAACAGATATTAATCAAATATTACTTAACTACATATCAAATTTCAAACTGAAAAGAGCCATGATGGGAAGATACAGGAGTGTTGAAAGGCTCTAATAAGATCTGTCCTAGTCTCAAGGAATTCTGTGAAGACTTATCTTAGAAAGCAATATGAGTTTTACAATTTTATCTATTGTAAAACTTCTACCTATAATAAGCAACAGGCACTTTCTCCAAGAATAGGAGTTCCTTCACACTTGGTATAACCAGAATTCTTTTAGAAATTCTTCCACTTCATTTATTTGAAAGCAAATAGAGGATACTTACTAGTTTGATTAAAGCAATTGAGGTAGATTCTCATCTACTTTCTCATGGCTGTGTTGTAGCCCTGAAGTTTGACTTATGTTAGGGCCACTCTCATAGACCCTGTGCATAGTTATATGTGTGACTTATTTTCCCCAAGTAAATCATGTTGAGTTTCAAGAGAAAGGGATGGAATTTCCACATGTTGAGTATAAACTCTGTATAGGCACTGTTCCAGGAATTCTAGTGCATTTGCTCCTCTGTCTTTTCCTCACAGCCCACATCTAATCTAGTCTGTCAGCACTACTATGAAAAATAGATCCCCAATCTGACAACCTCTGCATTTCCTCTTTAGTTTAACCCACCATCATCTTAAATTTAGGCTTGTATAATAGACTTCTAATTGGTCTTCCTGTTTCTACTCATGTGCCCCCATAATCGGCTCTCCATATGGCAACCAGAGTGAAGTTAAAAAGTTAATCAGAACATGTCACTACCCCTATTCAAAATTCTCCAGTGGTTTCCCTTTGCCTTGACAAGAAAATGGAACCCCTTACATAGCCATCAAGGTCCTGGATGATCTATCCTTTGATTTTCCACCCTTCTTGTATTGCTTTCAACCTCTCTCACTGTAATCTGGCCTCTTACCATTCTTAGTAAACTCTAAACGAATTCCTGCCTTGGAGCTGTTGCACTTGCTGTTGCTTCTGCCTGGCTATACATATTCTTCACATAGATTATCATATAATAATCAATAATAATTTCTTCTCCTTATTCAGGTTTTTCCTCGGATTCTCAGAGGAGCTTTCAATTCACAATGCCAAGTTCTACCCTCAATTCCTCATCCATGCTTTCTAATCCTTTATTTTATTTTTCTTTAAAGCCCTTACCACCTTCAATGCAATGTGTATTTATTTGCATATTTTTCTAGACTACAAATTCCATGAGGGCACAGACTTTTTTTTAAACCAATTCATAGTGTCAGAATCAAGCATGTTCTGGTCCATAACACTGCACTGTAATATTTATAAATATTTCCAGAATAACTGACTGATGTATCTCCTTCAAACTCTTTGTTTTGGATGATCTTCAAAGGTAAGCACCGGAAGTTCAGGACCACCCCAGTACAGCTGTATCCCTTGCCTTGTATGCCATGAACATACACAATTAGCAAATATTTTTTGAATAATAAGTAAATATAGCCATGAACATTGAACTTTGCAAATTGCCATTGAGAGACAATACACTGTTGTAAGCAAGTGACTGGCTTTGTGGTTAGACTGGACTGTTTGACTTTTATGTCTGCCACTTGCTGTGTCAGATTGAGCAAATCACTTAATCTCTCTGAACCGGGTCTCCTTACCTAAAAAATTAGGCTAATAATAGGACTAGCCTCATGGGGAGAATTGTTGTGAGAATTAAGTAAAATGAGAAATGAATGCAGCATTGGGTCTGCATGTGTTATCAATAAAATAATCCTCCAGCCTGAGTTAAGAGCCCTCCTCTGGTTGCTAGTAGCCCCTGGGCTTTCCTGTGGCAGAGCAATTATCCTAGTCAATATTTTCTCTCTATGTGTCTAGTCCCCTCCAAGTGTTAAGCATTTGGAGGGCAAGGACTTAACTTTATTAATCTTTAAATTGCCAGAACCAGTACATGGAAGGTCCTCAATACATCTGTTTTGAATTGAATAGGACTGAATTAGAATGATAGCCTTTATTTCAGAAAAAGGACACTGTGATATTAATCAATGTCAATTTCAGTGAGTCCTTAATAAGTATTAATAAGAGACAGGCATCAATCTACAGGTATGTTTGCAAGTTATTAGCAAAACCTGTTCTAGATAAGCTGTAAATGTAGGGTCTTAGTTGCGTGGTGGTGGAGAAGAATGAATGAGGAGGAAGAGAGCAGCACCTACTGGAGGAGGATGTCCCTTGGTGCAGACCTTGTCTCTTTCCCTGCCACTACTGGCTTTTGCCAAAGCCTAAAGGCTCTGGTTGGATCTCTTTTATCAGTTACTAGGTAGAGGCAGTTGTGTCAGCTGAAGTAGTGGAAATTTCTATTCAACTTATAAATAGTTGAAGAGTCTGTCTTGGTGAAATGTGAAACGAGCAAATATTCCATTTTCTCCCAGGAGGGTGGACCAGGATTTGGTGTATGATGCCGTCATGTCAGCCGTGTCGAGGCCTCTGTTCATGAGGCTGCACAGCCATAAGTTATTTATGTGAACATAACACACAAAGTCTTAGCCTTACCAAATAATGAGGATTCTTCTCCTGAAGCTTGCTCCCCTGCTGAAGGCCTCAGTCTGCGAGGTCACCCTGTCAGAAGCAGAAATGGACATCATATCCTTTAGGACTGGCATACTTTGTGAATATGGAAAAAAAAAAAATGATGCACTGAGCAACTTAATGAAGCTCCAGGAAACTTTATACTCTCTCTTGTCTATCCTGGCTGGATATCAGATGTTGTTTGTGTGTGTGTGTGTATTCCCTCTTAATAGCTTTTGCTAATATATTTGGGTTGTTATTCCCTGGTGTCGTTAGTTGAAAGATCTGAGAGAAGAGAAATTTCTTAGAGTGATATTTAGTTCTGTCATGCACAATTATTAATATTAAAGGAAATATTATTTCATAGGACAAATGAAGATTTGTAAGTAGCTGTTGTTTCTCTTTTTTGGTCTTTTACTTGGAGGAGCTCTGGAATCTTTATAGTAGACAATGGAACAAAATATATATATTTGGGTTTTGGAATTGGGTATAGGTTCAAATACCAGGTTTGCCCTGAGACCATAAGCAGGATACCTTAGCTTCTCTGAGCTGTAAAACAGGGAAAGCTAAGCCCTGGAAAGTTCTTACTGTATGACATCACATGCCCAAAGAATCAAGTACCTGTACTCTGTACAGTAGATGCTTAATACATGTTAGTTCCTTTTCTCCTTCAACTTTTCTCAGAAACAAGATCCTCTTCTTCTTTGTTGACTTATTTGAATATTGATTACCTAAGTTTTTTCTGATTACCTTTCAGTTTATACCCACTGTTCTTAGGACAATATTCAAAATCCCTTGCATGACCCTTTTTAGATTTCTTGTCCTGCTGTATTCCTCATCCACTGGCTGCAGATGCAATTGTGGTATTTTGGATAAGAATTCAGACTTGGAACCTTTATTAGTCGGGTTCAAATCCCAGCTTTGCCACTGACTTCTGTGTGATCTTGGGTTAGTTATTCAATCTCTCTGTGGTGCAGTTTTTCTAACCTGTAAAGTGGGGATAGTAATAATTCTTATTTTGGGAATTGTTATAAAAATCAAATGAACATTTCCATGCAATGAGCTTGTAACAACTGTAATGAGCTTATAACAGGACATGGCATATTGTAAACATTACAAAATTTAAAAAGAAAGAAGTAGTCTTGCAATTAAGTGTGAAGAACCAGGTATGGACTCAGAATGGGGCAGGGTGCCCACAAACAAGAGGCATAAGAAGATTGAAAGCACTTTATTACCCTTCAAAAGCTGACAAAACTGCAGAATTCATGTCTCTATATAAAGTAATATCACTGCAACTTCTCCTTCTCCTCCTCCTATGTAGAGTGGGTGAGTTTAGTGACAGACTGTTTTGGAAGGAGCTAGAAATATCAGCTGGAAAAATGCTTGGCAACCACTTTAGAATGATTATCTGACTTTAGGAGGAAGGGAGAATACTGAGGTATTCCTCTTATCCAAATTTAGAAATGTCATGAAGGCACAATGAATCATCTCTCAGAGGCTCTAAAAACATTTTTCCCATACTAGGTGTTGCCTATTGTCTACCATTGCTGGCAGTTCTGAACCTCAGGATCACTCACCAACCCCCAAAGAAGCTACCCAGTTTGGGCAATTTCAGGATCTGCTTCAGGGTTTTCTTTCCCATACTTTGGTGGACGTTGTGTCTGGCTCTCCAACCTCCATCCTACCCTTTGGATCCGTCTAAATCAAGGTTAATCTCACCCATCTTGTCAGAAATGAGCTCAGTGTGGGCCTGTGCAATACAAGAAAAGGGACTTGGGAAAAAGAACTCAGCCTTTCTCTCCTGCTGGATGTGAACAGAGAAGCATGTTGCTCTGATTGCTGCTGGCAGCCATTTCAGGACCAGGTAACCAGCCATAGGATGAACCAGTGCTCTGATGGGCAACTTGGAGAGATGGGAGGAATGGGTCCCTGAGGACATGATTGAGTCCCTGCAGCTGCCCCAACTCTGTAATTCCTCTTTTGCATTTTGCTAAATTTCTTTATCATTAAGCTAGTTTAATTTGAGTTTCTGTTATTTGCAGCCAAAAACATTCTGACCAAATTCACTCATGACACTTCCCTACACTACCTTGTAGGCAGTTATTTATGCCAGTGTGGGTGTCCGTATTAGGTTGTGCATAACTTGAGGGCAGCAGTCATGTTCTATCTATTTTTTTTTTCTTTCTTTTAAAACATTTAACATAGTGTCTTGCAAATAGTCACAATTTTACTCTTTTTGATCAATAACAATGTTGAAAGCAATATACCCTGACAGCTTTTGGCCCCACTTAACAGCAGCGAAGCCCCTATTAAAAAATAGAATTTGCTTTGTTGATCTATAACTATAAAAGCCAATGCTTGGTAGAAATGAATAAAATCTTGGTCTTTCAGGATCTTTTTAGTGTTGTTCATGCAATTGTTGGATATAAAAATCTTATTACAAATTAGGTCATTGAATTATGTTTTCATAACATGCAACCAAGTACACTCCCCCTAGCTTTCCCTCTATCAGGACTAATTTCAGGCATCAGTTTATACAGTGAAGATGAATTTTATTGGTGACAAATGCACTCCTGCATTAACAAATTAAGTGCATTCTCAAAGGGGAAAAAACAAACTCAGAGAAAATTGGGTTGTCTGTTCTTGAAGTCTAAAAAAGGACTTCTGTCCTCAGGGGACATTCAGCATTTTTGTAATCACATAGAAAGAAAAACATGTGCTTCTTGGCTATAACATTAAAATAAATTAATTTTGCTGCCTTATTCATAATGACTAACGGCAAATTGGGAGTGTTTATTTCTAGACTCCTCTTGCTCATAAAACCAGGTTTTCTTATGACCTCCTTCTCACTGAAGATGAATTGCTGTGTCAACTTATAGAAGATGAAGAATGTAGTCCCTGTTTCTCCACTTGTGGTTTATTAATAATAGGTGAGTGGTCATGGGGACTAACAGGACCCTAAAGCCTCAGGATCTTGAATTCATATCACTAGAACGTCATCCTCTACTTTTATTTCGCAGTTGTTCTTGGGATGCAAAGTGTCTTCCACACCTTGGAGAAATACTGCCTTGTGATCAAACTCTGGAGACAGCTGTTATCATTTCTCTCTTTCCAGCACACGTTGAGGTCATTCTCCCCACATCCTGGCTGCTTTCTCCTAGTCTACACCAGGGTTTCCTTCATTTGTTCTTTCCAGATTAGCCTGTCTACACATTCATCTCCTGAAATCCTAGAAAATTTACTCCCCATTAAATATTTCTTTGGTGTTCTCCAAGATGGGGTGTGGAGAGGCACCAATCCATGGCAGGTATAGATTAACATATATATAATAACTTCCAGTTAAATAGGGTGGCTATGGATTTCCATTGTTTTCCAATACAGAGTGTCATAATGTTAAATACTTGACTTTCACGATGTTGAAAGTATTGGAGAGGTGTGAATGACCTCTGCAATTGACACAAGAATCACTGAGAGATTCTTAAGAATGGCATTTCTTCCCTGAATTTTACCAGCTGGAAATCTTACTTCATAAAGAAATATTGCAATAATTGGTAGAAACCCTAACATTTTCTTACAACAGAAATATGCTTTTGAAAATAAATAGCTGCCATGTGACCACAAGTAGATTTGTACAAGTCTGGAAATATTTTGAGGGCTCATAGATACGATTATTGCCTTTGATTTTTTTTCTAAATTCCCTTTGATTTTTTTTTTTCTAAATTAACAGTGATGACATTTAGCTAAGAAACAATACTATCTAAGCCTGTTTTGTAAACAGCCACATGTCCAATCACCCAGGGTAAATAATTCTATCAGGTTGATTGCAGAATCCAGGTTTGTTTGTTTGTTTAACCTATTTAATTACATGGGACTTGTCTGATGGAATAGTTTTTATTTGCAAGGCAGAGTTATGCCTTGGGAGAAACCAGAATAATCATACTTACAGAAGAGATTTGGGACAAAATACTAAACTAAGCTTCTTTTTTGAACTGAATCTCACTAACATCTTGTCAGCCAGAAAATGGCTGAGTTGCAGCTGAAACGATGGATTCTTTTGCCTTGTCTTACCATGGGGCAGAAGAAAGGGCTCGAACATGAGAGATGATTCTCACAAGGAAGATACTCTTATCTGCAGAGATATTTAAGCAAGTGTAGGTTCATGTGTCATCTGATTCAAAAGAATTCTTTATGTTCCAAGGAGAAACTGTTCTGTGGTAAAAATACTAATGTGTCTTGAAACCATTTTTCTGACCTTTAGGTTAAATTTTAAATCAAGATTATGGAAAAAGAGGGTAGTCTTTTCATAGCATATTTTTGCCCCCAATCTGTTCCTGTTAGTTTTAAACATGATTAACCATTTTATATGACTACCCCAGTGACAGACTGTTTGTATTAAATATGTATTACAATTTATTTTCCCATATATAATTAGGAATAATCATTGCTGCCAGAATGTAAAATGACACGTTAACGATAAGTAGAGATAATAGCAGCTGCACACAAGAAAATGCATACAAAACACCTGAAGCTTATAATTATATCTCTCTCCCACCCCTTATATTTGTGTCATGATGCATCTTAGATGGCATAGACCTTAGGTAGTCATTAAAGTCACATGAATATTCTACTAGTATTTACTGCAGATATAGAGGTATCCCTCAAGCATATGCTTTTTCAATATTGAAAAACATCAATAACAGATAATCGGGAATGTATTTTACCAAAATGAGAGCTCTCATCAGGAATCTTAAGTTATACATCATCTTTGTAATTTGCTGAATTCAATTGAATACTCACTCTGTGCCAAGTACCTTACTAGTCACTTTGGAGGACACACAGGAGAACCACTGCTTCCCTTCAAGAAAGTTACAGTCTCTGTTGGAAGTGGAGACAGGACAAGACAGAAGAGGGGAGAACAAATAATATCACACCTGTCTAATTTTTCTAATTTGTATAGTTTCAAGAGGTTCAGTGTTGTAGGAATTTGGAGAGAGGAAGTCAGGAGGGATGTGTAGAAGATGTAAGCTTGAGCTGAATTTTGAAGTTTAAGAGAAGTTATATAAGTATAGATAAAGTTAGGTATCAGAGACATTTCTCAATATTTACAAGTGTTTTTAGGCTTAGCCTTAATTAGACTTTCTTTCTATTTTCCAAGCTATTTTACATTCTTTCATTTAACCAACATTATCTAGCCTTCATAGATAACTACATTTTGCTTTTAAGATTCAAAAGAAGTAAGAAGCATGGCTCCCGATGTGATCCAGTTGAACAATAGGTTATAGATTCATCAAGATACTTGGCAACAAATACATGGCAGAGAACTTTGGTTTTGTCTGTATTTTAATTCCATTGGTACATGCACCATATGACACTAACCTTCCTAGCATTTTCTCCACTCACAACTCAGGAAGTATTGCACAGTAGGTTGAATACTACTACTTTTTGAACAATCTGAAAACTTTTACTGGCTTAACTTTTGGGCAAAGTGTGGCAGGCAATTTTGTCAGAGTTTGTTTTTATTTGACTTGTTGAAAGTGATACTTAAAATATAACTGAAGTGGATTAAAAGAGATTTTATAAAACCATAGATTAACTCTTTAAGTGTGAAACACATTCTGCAGGGTGAGTTATTATTTATGTAAAGCTATAGAGTTTTGCAAGCATTTTTGAACATGATATTTCATATTTGATAGTAAATGTTATTTTGTTCTTATTGGCTAATTATATGCTTTTATCTGCAAAACAAAAATTGGATATTTTAAGTCAGTGACTTTATTAGAGTTATTTATGCAAAATATCTTAATCCAGTCTTGTCTAACACTATAGCTAAAGGCAAAGTATGATTTTAATGACTTAAAAAATGCTTTATGACTTTGACTTGTGTTGACTTATGTAAGGATAATGCATTCCTATAAGAGGTGTTATGATTAGAAACTAGTGGCCCTGATTTTATCTTTAAGCTAACTGTAGTCCTTGAGGTCTTTTGGGGGCTATTCTTCTTGAGAATAGTGCCTCCAAGGTCCCTGCTCATTCAGATATCATAGGGCAGTGAGGCCTAAAAAAAGTAGACCCTAAAATTCAGGGTAGACAAAACCGTTTTTGTGAGAGCAGCAGATTAGGGCATATGCACTTTTCCAACCTGGTAGAGCTATATATAGGTAGAGCTGCAATTCCTGTGCTTCTGCAAGGGGACAATCTAGGAATTGGAGTACTAGGAATATAAACTCTTTTGGAGAGGCCCATCATGGGATCATCTTTGTGAATAGGAACAAGTGTTTTTGTGGTTCCTATGACTTCAAAACCACAGCTTATGTTATCCAGATGTTCCATGAGAATAAAAACAAAACAAAACAAAAAACTATGGTTTTATTGTAGGCTCCTGTATAATCACACCACTTAGACCTATCAGGGTGGCTTGATATCAGCCTCAGTCATATAAATACTGTTATAGGAAGTAAAATAATACGGCACTAATTAATTAAAGTATCATTGATTCAAGTCAACAAGTAACATAATACTGTTAAGATACTATGTATTATGAGCAATATGTGGATAATAAAAGAAAAAAATTATCCTCAGAAAGAGCTTAAAATCTAGTAGGAGACATTGGGACAAGTATTTACCCACTGCTACCAAAAAAGGGAGAGAGAGAGCTATGTGCTTTGAAGTTATGATAAGGTCCTTGAAGAAGGTAGAGCTACAGAAGAGAGGTGTGGGGGTGGAGGGGGAGAGATCTCACTTCTGACTTGGGAACATCAGAAAAGGCTTCACAAAGGAGGCAGAACCCGAAATGAAACAAAAAGGCTGAGGAAAGCAAATGATGTGATCTTATGATTTTGCAATCAACTTTTAATTTAATTTAATTTTTGTCTTCAGAGTTCCATTCCTGGGTTTTGTTAAAAAAATTTCCTCTCCCTAGCAAGCAGACTTAGAAAGAAAGAAAAAATATTCCTAGAGGGCCATAAAGTAATGATTGGGCCAGATAGTAATGCCATCCAATAATTTGCTGGTCACTAAGTATAAAAACATGATACAGATTTTTATGCTGTGAATATTTAGCTACACCTGCCACTGATCATACTTTAAGAGAGGGGTAAAAGGACGTCTGGGTATACTGCTCATTTGGTTAACTGTGAAGAAGTTTGCATTATAATTACGTGTTACATTGGTTATTGCCATTGAGTCCTTTCATGCTGGAGTAGTGCTGCTGCTGCTGCCCTTTCTATGGAATGATAATATTACAAGGCTTGGAAAGATCTTGCACAGCCCTTTCCCTCATGTTGTAGATGTCCAAACTGAAGTGCAGAGAGAGGAAAGTTCTCATCTTTGGTAGTAGAACTCAGATGTTAATTTGGTTTTCTTGAGCTCGGTTTCCTAGAATTCATTCCACTGGGCATAAAATTCCTCCTGCATATTGTTTAGTATATCTACATGTCTCTTAGCTACTGAAATGGATAGTATCTATAGTAGTTGTAGCAATTTAATAACTTGCTAGTTTGATCTGCTTTGTTCTTCGTAGACTACTAGGAACCAATAAATATATTTCTGAAATAACCGTGTTAATGACATTGTGACATTGGTCTTTACTTCTTTTCAACAGATTCAGATATACATGAAAATGGTTTTGCATAATGAAGTTAAGCTTAAAAACATTCGTAAAGTTCTAGGAAAGCCTTGATATAAAGGGCCAGGTTTAAAATTTCTAGGAAGTCTTTCTATTTGAATTCTCTCTCTCTCTCTTATCAGTGCTTTCCTTGGTTGTTCAGGTCTAATATTAACCATAATGCTACAAGCACAATATAATAAATTATGAAAGCAACCTCATTTTATAATTCGCGTACTTATTTTCATACTAATGCCTTATCTGCATGTGAAACCGCATGTGAAACATGTCTCATATTGCACTTTGACTGGTATTATGTGCCAATAAGTTCACCTGAACCCTGAAACAATCAGAAAAAAATGATTGCAGATAACATTATAGGTTACTGAGTTTAGATCTATTGAACTTCTGAGGTTGTTTTATGATATGTTGTGTAAACATAAAAAGGTCACTTTACCGTGAAAAAAGTAAGACTTTTATAAAAACTTGTTTTATTGCAGTAATCTTAGCTTCATAAAAAACTCATAGGTAGCCTTAAAGGGCACTGAGTTTAGCAAGGAAAGGCATTGAGGTAACCTTTGTGCTTTGTGAAGACATTGATTAGTGCCAACTCTACCCTTTGACTCAGTAATTGAAATCTTGGCATTTCATCGCAAGTAAGTAATAAAGAAAATTCGTGCATGCAAAGTTATTTATTGCATCCTCATCCAAAACTATGTATAATTAAAAAAATAAAGTTAATATCCAATAAGATGGAATTAGTTTAGTAATTTGTAGCATATCCTCTTAGCCTCATAGGATGATGGAGCCGAGAGTAACTCTAAAGTTTCATTCTCAAGTATTGTTATTATAACATTTCAACAGTAAAATGTGACAAAATGTAAAAATAATAGAGTAATCTGCAAAATACACATGTTTTTTGTGAGCAGTGTTACTAGTCCTGATATTCCATATCACATCAGACGTTAAATGTGTAAACTACTTTAAATTGTTCAATTTTGAAATAAAAATGAGGAAATAAATGTGCTGTTTTGATTTCAAAACTAAACAAAGTAAGCACTGTTTTTCAAAGATATTGCCAAATTGCACCATTACAATAATAATATATAAAATTGTAAACCATATTATAAACCTAGATTGTGGTGTTTACATAATGTTGCAAAATAGTGCCTGTAAAAAACTCAATGATGCGTCTTTCATTGCTAGTAATTTCTAATTATATGCCAAGTTCCTCCATGCACTGGGAGCAATACATTTACTGCTTTTGAAGAAATGCAGATACAACCACATGGACAAAGTCGTTCTCATTTGGCCTCAAGTTTTGTCTCCTTTTAAGAAGTCCACCACCACAGACACAGAATACTCTAAAAGCCAATATACTTTCAGGAGGCACTTGGAAGAAAAAATGTTTCACTGAAATTTTAAAACTTCGTATGATAAACCAAGAGCAAAGCCAAGTAGGTGGAGGTGCTGAGTTTCTACCCTGAACCAGAGAATATGGAGGATTCACCATGCCTTTGGGGCAGCTTTCCTTCCCTTATGGAGAGGACTTTCGAATTCTTGCTAGGCTTAATTAAGGGAGGAACTCTGGGAGGATTTTCAAAAGAAAAGTGTGGATACTAGAGAGGGTCCTCCTCCTTGTCCCCCTGCAATTAAAACCTGGAGTGGGAGACTAAGTCCCCTCTGGGACTTAGGGGTTGTAAAGGGTTGTGAAAAAAGGAGGGACTGGCATACTGCTCTGCTTCTTGTCTGGAATTCCAGAAGGAGACACCTCCCAGACTCAATATCCATGTGGGGCTGCCTTAGTAGATGGAGATGGTGATGTGCTACTTCACACAGAAGGGTCTGAGTCACCCGTTCCTCTGCCTCACCCTCAAACCCTTTCCTCCCTGGATGTATCTAGGAAGTCTGAAACATTGTGCCTGAGGGGATTTAAAATATAATTGAAAACTGTGAAATGTCTGTCTGCCAGGGGTTAGCGGGGTGATTGGGAGGCGAGGCCTTGATGGTCAAGGTCCAGGCTAGAGGGTCTCGGAGGATCAGCAGTTTTAGCAAGGGCTGAAGGGGAGCAGAGCAGCAAGACAACTGAGCTTCTTGAGCAAAGCTTGATGGATGCTTGAGTCTGGACACAGAGCCCTATTATCATCTGTCTCCTGGGCTAACACCTAAGACCTGGAGGCTGAACTACACAGACCAGGCCAGAAGAGGACTCTCAGACCAGAAGCTCTTGCCCCTAAGCCGGGATGATACATAAGCCCTGAGAATTTAGATCTCCCTTAGCAGAAAGGAGAAAGGCATGGGGGTGAGGATGGAGAAGAGCAGTATTCCTTTCCCACCATTAGGAGAAATAGGGGTTTGTGTCCGAGGTTTTTCTAACTATATAGAAATTAATGTTTTTATTTCTGTACAACTGTCTTTTTGTGCCTCAAGAAATAAATACCTGTTAAAGTCATGGTGTGTGTGTATATATACATGTATAAGTCATGGAGAATGAGATTTTGTTAGCGATTTCTTGCCCTGGGAAAACACATTGAGGCCTAAATTATAGTGGATCAGGGGTGGATAGA
Source organism: Macaca nemestrina (assembly GCF_043159975.1). Classification (NCBI taxonomy): domain Eukaryota; kingdom Metazoa; phylum Chordata; class Mammalia; order Primates; family Cercopithecidae; genus Macaca; species Macaca nemestrina. The sequence goes on along the minus strand of NC_092134.1, from coordinate 43,213,486 downwards.
CCAGTGGAAAGGATACAGGGGAGTAGATGAGACTGGGAGAAAGACAGAGCTTAGCAGGATGGATAGGATCTTGTTGGTAATCTCAAATTCAGTTTTTATCCAAACAAGGTTGTAGCCCTGGAAACCAGGGAGTTGCTGGAAATGTGTCTAATCTGGGGTAAATTGGGGTTAGTGTGGTGCAGAGGAGCAAGCAACCTGTCTAGATAGCATAGGGCCCGGATATAGGAATTCAAGAGATTCAAAAAAAGATTACAAGCCATGGTATTTGAGGCATATTGCCTAATGGTTTATTTTTATGATTTGTGTTTCCTACAAATGCCAGGAATGCAATTGGTTGGCTCCTGGGCATGTGGAAGGAAATATTTGCAGCTGGTTAAGAGTAAAGTAAACAGTCGCAAGTATGCTCTGCAGTTGGATGGAAAGAGCGCTGACAGGGACAGAAAGGGGAGGCTAAAAAGAGAAGTATGGATGCAGCAGAGTGTTGCCGGAACAGTGGAAAGTTTAGAGTCAAATGCATCTGGGTTGAATCTGGGGAATTCTGTTTACTTACTGCATGTGGCCTTGGGCCAGTCAATTTTTCTCATCTGCAAAATGGGGATAATCACATTTACAATGCTGGGTTTTGGTAAGCATTAGGATTATGTGTATAAAACATGTAAATCCTCCTCTGGCACCTATCCAGCAGGTGCTTGGTAAATGATAGGTATCTATAGAAGAAGATATATATATTTTTTTCTGGAGGAGGACTGTTTTATTTATTATTATTATTATTATTACGTCTTTTTGCTTCCTTTGTTTCCTGTGTTTTTACCCATTGTATTAGTTTTCTGTGGCTGCTGTAACAAATTACCATAAATCGAGTGGTTTAAAGAATAATTTTACTCTCTCACAGTTCTAGAGGCCAGAAGTCTAAAATTGAGGTGTTGTCTCCCTCCAGAGCGGGGAGGGGAAGAATCCTCTACTTCTCCCTCTGGTGGTGGTTGGCATTTGTTTGTGGCTGCACCGCTCCCTGCTCTATCTCATAGTCTTCTCCTCTGAGTGTCTGTGTCTAGTCTCTCTCTGCTTCTCTCTCTCTCTCTCTCTTTTTTTTTTTTTTTTTTTTTTTGAGACAAAGTCTCGCTCCGTCGCCCAGGCTGGAGTGCAGTGGCGAGATCTCAGCTCACTGCAAGCTCCACCTCCTGGGTTCACTCCATTCTCTTGCCTCAGCCTCCTGAGTAACTGGGACTACAGGCGCCCGCCACCATGCCCGGCTAATTTTTTTTTGTATTTTTAGTAGAGACGGGGTTTCACCGTGTTAGCCAGGATGGTCTTGATCTCCTGACCTTGTGATCCGCCCGTCTCAGCCTCCCAAAGTGCTGGGATTACAGGTGTGAGCCACCGCTCCCGACCTGTTTGTCTATTATAAGGGTCCATGTGATTGCGTTTAGGACCAACCCAGATAATACAGGATAATGCTCCCGTTCAACATTCCTAATCAGGTCTTCTGCTATATAAGGTAATTCGCACTCTTTTTTTCATATAAAGTGATAGTCACAGGTTCTGCAGATTAGAAAGAGAATATATATTTGAGGGGCTATTTTTTTTTCTGTCTACCATACCGTTATAAATATTTTAAGAACATTTTATCAAAAATCAAGCCTAACCAGTAAGATTTTAGAAAACAGTTTAACTTTGCTTTAAAGTGGGCTGAGGGAATGGTGCGCATGGAAATGGGGAACTTAGTTGTCAGATTTAAGAAAGGAACCCAAAAGATGAGCACCTGAAATGAAATACCACCGTTTGGAAAAATGAGAAGAAGATTGGAAATAATGATGATATCTTTTAAAAATGCAGTATCATTTACTTTCCAAATTGTTCCAACACAGTTAGCTCTAAAGTGAATCCCTAGAAATCAAATCTTATTTTGCTACTGATTTTGACTATATCCTTGGAATTATCCATCTGTGGAAAAATCTTCTCTGTGATCTTAATTGAAACTGTGTTTTCAAAGAGCCGGCACCCTTCTCATAGCATTGTGTCTGTTCAGACAGTGGCATTCTGAATGTTACAGAGCTTTCCTTGTGCCCTTCTAAAAACTTCCCCAAATTATGGAAGTGCCCCCTTGACTGGGGAATCATTGAACTGTGTATTTGTAGTGTTTCTCAATGGACCTTGTAATTTCCAATAAATTGGATTTCCTTGGATTTCCTTGCTGATTACCAACATTAATATTTAAATATGACCTTTGGACTTCGGTGACATAAAACATATTTTTTCCCTCTTTATTATTGTTTTATAATTCTATATTTTAAAATGATGGATGTATATGCAACTAGAAAAATGATGTTTTATTTTGTGTGTAATCAAATTTTTGCCTATAAGGAAATATATATATATATATATATTTTTTTTTTTTTGAGACCGAGTCTCACTGTCACTCAGGCTGCAGTACAGTGGTGCGATCCTGGCTCACTGCAATCTCCACCTCCCAGGTTCAAGAGATTCTTGTGCTTCAGCCTCCTGAGTAGCTGGGATTATAGTGTGCCACCAGCTTGCCTAATTTTTATAATTTTAGTAGACACGGGGTTTTGGCATGTTGGCCAGGCTAGTTTCGAACTCCTGACCTCAGGCGATCACCTGCCTCGGCCTCCCAAAAGTGTTGGGATTACAGGCGTAAACTACCATGCCTGGCCATTATGCATAGTCTTAAATTTGAGATTTATTAGTCTCTGATCTGAGTATCGGAAACTTCTGTAGCCCTTGATATATTTTAAAATTAACAGGCACTCTGAATTGTGTACATGATCTGATTTCCCTTTTTATGTTGATTGTTAAATTTATTGCCCACCTACAAAAGTATAGACAATTTTGTCATGTATTTTTACAATAATTTTCTTTCTGGTTGCATTTTATATGGCTGCTGTCATTTTTTTTTCTTTTATGTGTGTCTGTTGTGGGTTGACTTGTGTCCCCTTAAGAGATATAGTAAAGTCCTAACCCTGATACCTGTGACTATCACCTTATTTGGAAATAGTCTTAGTAGATCTATTAAGTTAAGATGAGGTCATACTGGGTTAGGATGGACTCTAATCTAATTAACTGGTGTAACTTATAAGAAGGGTGAAGACACACAGACACAGACACACACAAGGAAGAGCACAGTGTGAAGATGAAGGCAGAGATTGTAGTGATGCATCTGCCAGCGAGGGAATGCTGAGGGTGGCCCATCAGCCACCAGAAAGTAAGAAGAGGCAAAGACAGAGGAGTTCTTAGAACCTTGAGAGGGATTGTGACCCTGTGAACAACCCAATTTCAGACTTCTAGCCTCTGTAACTGGGAGAGAAGAAGAATACATTTCTGTTGTTTTAAGCTGCCCAGTTTATGGCATTTTGTTACTACAGCCCTAGGAAACTAATAGTGTCCACACATTTGAGTGTGTGTGTGTGTTAATACATGTGTATGTATGTGGTTATATATGTGAGAGAAGTTACCACCTACCTCAAATTTCTGCCAGCTACTTCATATTGTTTTAAAGAATGAAATTATTTAATAAATATTTAACAATAATTATAATATTATAATAGTAGTACATTCCTCTCATAAACTCCTTAGAATATATCTCCTTGTTCAAAGTAGTTATTGGAATATATATTCTTTGCAAATATATATATATATATTTATTTACTTATTTTTTGAGATGGAGTCTTGCTCTGTGGCCCAGGCTGCAGTGCAGTGGTGCGATCTCAGCTCACTATAACCTGGACTTCCAGGGTTCAAGCGATTCTCCTGACTCAGCCTCCCAAGTAGCTGGGACTACAGGGGCGTGCCACCATGCCTGGCTGAATTTTGTATTTTTAGTAGAGATGGGGTTTCAGCATGTTGGCCAGGCTGGTCTCAGACTCCTGATCGCAAGTGATTCACCCTCCTCAGCTTCTTAAAGTTCTGGGATTACAGGCATGAGCCACTGTGCCCAGCCTTCATAAAAATTTAATTAGTTATATATTGCTTCTAGGACAATGATCAAGATCTTAACCTAGGGATTTTCCTGACTCTTCCAGTAGTAAACTTGATGGCATTTAGCAGGAAGTTGCCTCAAAATTCCAAATAACACACAACATGATTAGGGAGCAAGTGATTTCTGAGCTTGAAGATCCATGTGGGTGTTTCATTAAGATGAAATGCATCTGGGGTTTGCTATGAGATAGGTCAAGCCAGCATGCATCCAGGTCTGTCCCTCTGTGGCATCTGTGCTATGTAATGTGGTCACATAAAACCTCTTCGTGAGACAGCAAGCAGATAAACTGGAGACATTTCCTAAGACAGAAACAGATGAGTGGCAAAGGCAGTTTTCCTCCTCATTTCCATTTTATGCATTTCAGGGTTTGGCAGGGTAAGCTCTGATTTAATGTAGATGATAATGCAATGCTGTAAAGGAATCAAATCGAGCAAGATTCTCTCTAAGCTGTAGACTGGTTTCCTGTTGTATTTTCTTGAATGTTTTCTTTTACTTTTGAAAACAGACAGTGAACCTTAAAAGCAGGGAGGCAGCTTTTAAGCTTGCTATCATCATTCAGATCAATTTGGAACCAAGTCTCACCTCCCATCTCTTCTAATTTTGATGTACATTCTGTGTTGGCCACTGGCCAGAGCAGAAATCAGGAAATGATAAATACTCATTTATTCTCAGACACAGCAGTTTGTGCTGAGATGGGAGGCAGCATTTACAGTCATTAAATCTATTGCATTTTTAGTGTGTGTATTAATAGGAACTAAAGTTAATGTTGATGTCATCTGCACTAGTGATAGTCAACTTTCAGGTTTGTTATTCTTAGTGGATTTCCTGCCCAATGATCCATGCTTGTTTTGTTCAACCTTCCACAATGATTTGTAACATGACTGTCAAATCAGGTTTAGCTAGTTTAACACCAGCTAGACATAACCAGATACCATATAGCTGAAAAAACTGCTTTAGTGGGTATGTCAAATATCAGAGAAACCCAACAAATCTTAAAGAAAATACCTTCGGAAGAGAACATCTTGTTTATTCTAATGCTTGAGAAAAGTATCTCTAAATTTTATAATTCTGAATGTCTCTTGATAAATAGGCAGATTAATCAGTATAGTGCTTTCATTTCTTCTTAAAAAATATGTAACTGCTACTCAGGTTTTTTTTCTTATCCTGTCAACCAGGCAACGGAGGTAGTTGATCTTCAGGTTAAAGTTGGTGGAAGAAATAAAAACCTCAGAGATGTCAGTAATCTTGCTATGTTTTGGTGCATCTGATATTCTGAATTGGCTTTGACTAGATATCATGTAAGATATCTTACGTCCTGGTATTTGACAAGCATTGAAAGCATCCGAGGCAACAAGTTGGCATGGATTCAGCCTGCCTTGGCAAAAGCATGGTCAGAACTGATATGGTGTCCTACACAGACAGCACCTGCTCCTGAAATCAGGCCCATTGCTCATCAAAGGACAGTCCTTCCCCCAACAAATATGCCATTCAGTTTATTCATTTTTAAAATTAAGATCGACTGAATAAAAAAGAAAGCACGATTGCTTTGGTTTGGACAAATATGTAGCCATGCAATTAGCCTGAAATTGCACAGGTAAAAAGCACACTGACTAAATTATCATTTAATGGTTTGTAATAAAGAGAGATGCTTACTTACTTTTAAAACAGAATCTAAAAAAGGGAATGCAAGGTATGTGAATGTGACATGAAAGCATAGAGTGATATTTTACTGGATTAAGCAAGACATGAAAAATTAGAGAGGTGATTCTAAGCAATGGATAAAAATACAACTTATACATTAAAACCAGTCACTGGACCTGGAAACATACAAAGTCTTTAATGTGGCAAATTTACATTTGCTAAAAGGAAGGCTGGATCCTATTTCTCCCACACGTTTTTTTCCAATTACAGTAGTTCCAATAACAGATAATTGCTAAGATTCAAGGAAGTCCTAAAAACAATTCAGGGTCTTTATTCTATGACATTCTCAATGCTATCAGATATCTGAACCCAAACATGGTGCTGAGAAGTAGAAACTAATCATAAAACATTGTATGTTTGCAGCTTTGCAGTCAGACAAATTGTGTTTGAAACATGCTGCTTGCTACTCAGTAGCTATGTGATCTAGGGCATTTGCTTAACCTTACACATTTTCAGTTTTTTCATCCTTAAAATTCAGATGATAGTAAACCTATCACATGAAATTGTTGAGAAGACTAAGTGGTGTAATGTGTGCAGAGCCTAAAACAATACCTAGCACATTATAATGGCTTAATCAATGTTAACTTGAATTAGCATTGTTGTGCCTGCTTAAAGAGTGATTTTCAAATGACCCATATAGAGCTTGAATATCATTTGGAAATTGATCCATAAAGCAGATGAAATCACCAGGATTTGTTTGGTTTGTTTTTATTTGCAGAAGAAGGGAACATGGCATTTAATATCAGTCTGTATGTTATGTGATCTGGACATCAGCTGTGTTGGCTCTTGGCATACTTGACACCTCCTTCTTTGCTCCACTCTGCATTGTGGGGGCTGGAAATCTGAGAGCTATATGTTTCCCAGTCTCCTTTGCCAGCAGGCTTCTGAATTGGCATTAGGTTCCATCAGTGAGATACATTTGTGTAATATTTGGAAGGCAGAAGGGTGTCAGAAACAGTGATGTGTTGAGTTGGCTCATACAAGTTCAAAGGAACTGATCATGGACATCATTTTCCAACTATGCATTCAGTAGCTTTAAATCAGCCATAGTGGGAATTTTATACCACAGAAATTGAAAAATGCTACAAATAAGTAGTTTTTTCATGCCCAATGAATCAGTTAGATATTTCTTGCACACCAGTGGATAGAAATAATATTATTCCTCTACCTATATTGGAAGGCAGATAATCAGGCATTGAAAAGTGAGGTTTTGCAGTGGACTTTGGATGTTCCCTTGATTATTATCACTTGTATCAATTGGGGGCATTTAAATAGAATTCCTGCTCTGAGTTACAGTAGCCATTTTCTGATTGCCTGAATCCAATGGCAAGCCTGTGCTCGCGGTAGCTTTCTCTGGCTTTTGCCCTTCCAGCAGTTTTGTAAGCACCAAATTCTCTTTGTTAAATTTCTTCCTGCCCCAAATGCCTAGAACACTCTCTGTTTTTCTGAGGAAACTCTGATAATACATTATGTCATAAATACGTGAATATAGTTATCTGGGCAGGACTCCTGTCAAGTTTAAAAAAAATAGGGGTTTTAAAAAATCAGTGATAACAAGCTTTCACAAATAAGTATATAAATATACTTATTTGTGAGGATGCTGCCAGTGAATTTACCTGAATTTGAAGATAAGCTCAGTGAACCAAAGAAATGAACCTACAAAACTACTTGTAGAGCATTTAGTGGTTGGAGCTAATGCTCCAACTTGGAGACTTTGACATTTATAGGTTTTAGTATACTTTAAATCAAAGACCAGAAAAATCTGTTAAGCACTCTGAGTGAGGGAATTTCTTTTTTTGCTTTTCCAAAGCTAGTCTATCTTCTATTACCTTTGAACATCTGGCTAATTTTTGTATTTTTAGTAGAGACAGGGTTTCACCATGTTGGCCAGGCTTGTCTCAAACTCCAGGCCTCAAGTGATCTGCCCACCTCAGCCTCCCAAAGTGCTGAGATTACAAGCATGAGCCATTGTGCCCAGCTTCATCTTTTACAAGATACGTTGTTTGCAAATATTTCCTTCCAGTCTGTGGCTTCTGTTTTTATTCTCTTGACAATGTCTTTTACAAATTATAAATTTTTAATTTTAATGAAGTTCAGCTGATCAGTTCTCTCTCACGGATTGTGTCTTAGGTGCTGTGTCTGAAAGGTCATCTCATACTATAGGTCAACTAGATTTTCTCCTATGCTATCTTCTAGGAGATTTATAGTTTCGCATTTTACATTTAAGACTGTGAGCCATTGGAGTTTACTTTTGGGAAGGGTGTAAGGTCTGTGTTTAAATTCACATTTTTTTATGTATGCATGTTCAGTTGTTCCAACATGATTTGTTGAAAAGATTATCTTTTCTCCAGAATGTTGTATTTGCTTCTTTGTCAAATTTATGTGGATCTATTTCTGGGCTCTCTATTCTCTTCCATTAATCAATTTGTCTATTCTTTTACCAACACCACGCTGTCTATAACTTTATAGTAATTCTTGAAGCTGAGTAATGTCAGTCTCCAACTTTGTTCTCCTTCAGTATTGTATTGGCTATTCTGGGTCAATATCCACAAAGTACTTGTAGGAATTTTATGGAGATTTCACTGGATTCATAGATCAAATTGAGGAAAACCGACATCTTTATAATACTGAGTCTTCGTACTAACGAACATGGAATGTATCTTTGTTTATTTGGTTCTTCTTTTTTTCTTTCATCAGAGTTGTATAGCTTTCCTCATATAAATCTTGTACATATTTCAATAATGTCATCCTTATTTTATTTGGGGGTCTCTAATGAAAATGGTATTTTTTAAAATTTCAAATTTCATTTGTCCATTGCTGGCATATAGAAAAATAGTTTACTTTTATATATGAACATTGTATCTTGCAACTATGCTCTAATTGTTTATTAGTTTTAAAAGTTTTCCTTTTTTGCTGATTAAAAAATTTTTTACATAGATATTTATGTCATCTTGAAACAGAGTCATTTTTATTTACTCCTTCCCAATCTGTATATTTTCAATTTCCTTTCCTTGTCTTGTTGCATTAGCTAGGTTTTCCAGCATAATGTTCAAAAGCAGTGGTGAGAGGAGACATCCTTACCTTGTTCCTGATCTTAGTGGGAAAGCACTGATTTTCTCACCATGGTAGTCTGAGAGCAGACATTATATGATTTCTGTTCTTTCAAATTTGTTAAGATGTGTATTTATGGCTCACAATGTAGTCTAACTTGATGATGTTGTGTGTGAGCTTGAGAAGGATGCGTATTCTGCTGCTATTGATGAAATTATCTACAGATGTCCATTATATCCAGTTGATTGATAGTGTTATTAAGTTTGACTATGTTCTTATTTTCTGCATGCTGGGTTTGTTCATTTCCAGTAGAGGGGCTTATTTAGTTTTCAGGCTGAGACATGACTCAATTTTAATGGACAAAGTGGAGGTGATCATTGAGGTTGCTTGATACGATGATAATATGGTAGAAAGGCTGGAAAAATATTGAGAGGAAATAATATATTCATTCCACAATTAGTTTTTAAATGTAGACTCTGTGTCAAGCTGACTTTCAGTAATGGCCAGCATGGATATAGTCTCTGCCGTCGTACAGAATATAGTCTAGTGAATATGACTGACAAGTGTAATGGATTAAATAGTGTCTCCTCAAAATTTATGTACACCAGGAATCTTAGAATGTGACCTTATTTGGAAATAGGGTCTTTGCAGTTATACTTAAGGATCTTGCGATGAAATCTTAGAATGAGGGTGTTCTATAAGAAGAGAAGAAGAGGCAGAAAAGAAAGCCAAGTGAAGACTGAGACAAATATTAGAGTTATGCTGCCACAAACTAAGGAGTATCAGAAACCACCAGAAACTAGAAGAGGCAAGGAAGGATTCTCTCCTAAAGCTTTTGGAGGGAGCGAGACTCTGCCAAAACCTTGATTTTGGTCTTCTGGCTTCCTGAACTGTGACAGAATAAATCTATGTTTTTGTAAGCCATCAAGTTCATGGATGGGACTTCGTTAGAGCAGGCCTATAAAACTAATAACATCAAATAAATAAATAGGTAGGATGTGTTTGGTAAGTACTATGACTATGACAGAAGATTAGGTTGCTCTCTAAGTGGATAGGTAGGTTGCCAATTTAGAGTAGTTGGAGCAAAGGTTTGCTAAAGCTTTCTTGAAAAAGATGGCATATGAGCTGAAATCTGAAATATGATTAGGAATTAACAAGTCCAATTGATTACACAGAGTGTTCCAGATAGAAAAACTCATATGTGAAGGTCTTGTTGTGGGAGAGGCCTGAAGAGTTTAAGGGGTATTTTAAAAATTTCATTTTGGTTCAATGAGGAAGAGTGAGAGGAGAAAACAAAAGATGAGGTTGGAAAGGTAAAGAAGAGCTAGATGACATAGAAAGCTTTTAAACCATTCCAAGAAATTAGGACTTTAACCTAGCAGGAAGTAGAAGAAGCCATTGTCTTTGTAGAAAGAAAGAACTTGAAAGGTTTAGCATATCACTTAGGGATGCAATGTGAAGAGTAGATTGGAGGGGCATGCGTGGGCCAGGGAGATTGATTAGAAGCTTCTGAGTGAGACAGAGGAGGGACCTGGGCTGGGCTTGTTGCTAAAGACATGTAGAGAAGTGGACTTTGTTTTGAGATATGTACCGATTATGATAATACTCCTAATGATCATAGCATTTATAGTGACAGATGAAAATTGCAGAATGCTTATCATATGCTGGATGTCATGGTTGCATTATTTTGTTTAATTCTCAATAGTTACTATTAGAGTCTCTATTTTATAGAAAGATAACACTGAAACTTAGAAATCTTAAGCAATTTCTTCAAGATTATGCAGCAACTGAGGTTCAGGGCCAGGACCAATGTTGTTTTCTGAACTACTGTGCCAAATATGTTATAGTATACTTTGTGATTGGGAGTTAAAGATAATTACTAACTGGGATGATGGCACCCTTTCATGGAACAAGGAACAAAGCGGAAGGACTAGGTTTGTAAGGGCAGATGGTGCATTTGGTTTTAGACACGTTGACTTTGAGGTGTCTCTGGGGCCTCCCTGGGGCCTCCCACTAATAAGTGGAAATGTCTGAAGATCCAGAGAGAGAGTGAAAGTGAGAGAGAGTGGGGAGGGTGGAGAGCAGGTTTGGGGATATAGATTTGGGAATTAGCAGCATAAAAATATGAAGTTACAAACTATGGGATTAGATGAGATGGTTCACGGAATGGATGCATAAAGTAAATTATCCAGGACAGATTCCTAGGAACATGGAGATTTAAGGGTATGGCAAAGGAAGACAAATGAAAAGAGAAGCTTGTTAGGAGCTGCTGGACAAAGGAAGATGCTTGAATATGTTTACATAATTGTGGAAAGAAGACAGTGGAGGCAGCAGTGGTGAAAATTAAGGAACGAAGGAATACCACAGAACAAGTGTCTTGGGAATGCTACAGGGGATGTGATCCAAAGCATGATCACAGGGATTAGCCTTAAATAGGAAACATCTCATTCATTTTAGTAAGAAACACCTCCCAAAAGGTATTATTAAAATGTTCATAACACACATACAAAATAAATGCTTGAGGTGATGGATACCCCATTTATCCTGATGTGACAATTACACATTGTATGCTTGTAGTAAAATATCTCACATACCCCCAAAATATATATATCTACTATATATCCATAGAAGTTAAAAATTTAAAAAATTAAAAAATAAAAGAGGGCCAAGAGAAGGTTGTAGGTTAGCTGGCAAAAAGTTGGATTACTTGTATTTTCTCTGGGAAGTAAGATACAAGGTACCCTGCAGGTCAGAGTTTGAGAGAAGTGGAGAAAGTTTGGAATCACTGCTGTGCAGAACATGAGTGCTGACTATGGAAAGTCATTCCTCATGGAAACATGGAACTACAGAATCACATCTAGGCATTAATATACCAGATGAGGGGGAGGTCCTGACATGAAAGTAGTAGCAAATTGCCTAGTTGGGTAATTTTCTGTAATAATACTCAGTACATTGGGCATTGGTAAGCACAACTGCTGCTTTGATAGGTGGATATGATGAAAGTACAAGGCAATAGACAAGAGACCTGAGAATATTGGCGAGAGAGTGAGCAACTGCAAAGCCAGAGCAATGGGATAATGAAGTGAGGGAAAAGAATAGTAGTAGAGTAGAAGTCTAGAATCTTGGGTGCCTATTCCTGGTCTACCATTAGCTAGTTGGGTCATGTTAGGAGCATCTCTTAATGCTGTGGGCTTCAGCTTTCCTTTTCTATAAAGTGAAGAACTGGACTGAATGGTCAGTCTCTAAGGTCTAGTTCAGCCTGAAATTATGTGAGTCTGTGACTATTGCAGGAGGTAGTAAAGGAAGGAAAGAATGGAAGTGAAGGGTCAAGGCATTTGAGACTCACAACTGAATGTATTGATTTCAGCTGAGATGTCTACATAAAACACATTGCTAAGTTTCAGGAAGACTCAGTAGTTTAATCCAAATTCTATTAGAAAATAAACTTAGGCAACTTTGATTGTTCTCTGTACTACGATTAATCTTCATCTACAGAAGTCTATAGTGAAATTTATATGGACAATGGGATATGGACATGTCCATGAAAGGGAAAGGATATTAAATAGAGGGTGAAACTGAAGCTGTGGAACCCCTCCCTAACCCATCTCCACCCACACAGGAAATGACTCCACCTTACTTTATGAGAGGATACTGAATAATTTGGCAGGATGCTAGTAACCCCTTACTAAGCTATATAATTTGTAATTCATTTTTTCAGCTGCTCATATCCTAATTCAAACTCATTAAAATGAAGAAAAAGTCATTTGGGATAAAAAGGAGAAGGCTTTTAAAAGCTAATTTTGGAGACGTAGACATTGGGAAAAAAATTGAGACCACTTATTTTCTGTCCACCACCTATCATTATCAAATTAAGTGAACACTTACAAAGGAGAGGAGATGGGTACCAAAGCCTAATGCTGTAAGAAATCTCTCCATCTCCTTTTGTATGTGAATAGCAGTTTGAAGAAGACTCTGAGCCTAGTCATACATCAGTTGGGATCTTTAGCACAAATGGCCCCATTTCAAGTCTCATACACATGTCAGTGGATCTCGTGGTAAATTTTAGGAATAAAACATCCTCCTGTGTAACAGATATGCAACTGACATGACCTCAATATGTTATGAATCAGACCAGGAAGATTCCATAAGGAAATAAAATAAAAAAGAAATTCTCAAATGCAAAGTTAAAGAAAGATTTTTTCTGTGTGGAAGACAGATGATGGTATTATTAATGGTGAAGGGTAAAAGCTGAAACATTTGAATGTTCAACTAAACATCACCAAATTTCTCATTTCAGTGTGGATAGAAATAACTGCTCTGGAGGTATTTCCATAATCTCAGTTTTAACTCCAGCCAGGAACCAAGAAAAAAAAAAAAAAAAAAACCCTTCTCAAGCAGTTTATAAACTAAAAATAAAGATGACAAAAAGTCAGATTTAGATTAAATTGGAAAAGCTGGTTTTCAGAGCAGTAATTTTATCTCCCTAAGACAGAAATATATAGACTACAGTAAGAGAAACATTAAGTATTTACTGATATATACAGAGAAAAATAGTGCCCAGCTTTAGCCATTACATATGGACACATGATCATTTAAACTTTGGCAATCACCACATTATTAATGAATCCAAAATGGTCACATTTTCTGATGACTGAGTGCTGGAACCTAAAGGAAATGATGTATGCCACTTGTTATACAATCTCTTTTTGAACATCTTCCAGGGCTTTGGTGAGCTAAGACAGCAAAATATAGCTCCAGTTCTGCTGAGTTGTTCCTAAGGACTATAATTACATTTTATAGTATTTAGCTCAATGAAATCATTTTTCCTTTTAAGTATAATGAAACAACAAAAGCCAAGGCTTTTGAATTTTGCCCCCAATATTACTGTTTCGTCACATACATCCTAACCTAAAGCCCCACCTGCACCAAAAAAGAACCCCAATAATATGCTCTTTCTGTCATTTAACTCTGAAAAGAGGATTTGTCTATAAAAGGAAGGCAACATGTTGGACTAGAAGAAACACTGAGTCCTTAGGATATCTGGCTTTCAGTTGTGGCTTTATCTGTATCTGCCATGTGACTTTGGGAAGCCCATAAACTGATCTGGGCTTCATTGGCTTCCATGGTAGATGAAGGGTAGATTTAAATTCTTTGTGCAAGTCCAACAATAACTTCCTATAATTCCATGAATATGGAGGTAATTTACAAACGTAGATGCTTTCTGTCATAATAGACCACACTGTCCTTTACAACAGCTCCATGAGAAGTGGTAGAAGTCAGAAGCTTCTGCTTTTGATTTTAAAAAAATATATATATCTGACAGAGTTTTGAGTGACTCATTTCATGAAAGGATAGAGAAAATAAAGATAAAACAAATTAATTTCGAGTGGATGAATAGAGACATTAAATAGTCATTTAAGAACAAAATAGACTTGCAGGAGAGTATTTTTGTGATCTAAATAAGGCATAAAATTTTTCAAAAGAATTATAAAGGAGAAAACATATAAGGCTCACAAATCTGGTGAAAGGAGCAAGAAGATTAAAAATGCCAACTAACAGGATTTTATTTTTTACTCAGGGAGTGTATATATATATATGTATTATGTATAAATATCTATGTGTTTATATCTATGTGTGTATATATACATATAAACATATACAATATATATACCTATGCAGAGATATATAAATGCAGTCTCTTTAGCACATATATGTACTGTAACCATAAAAAAAGACAGAAAGAAAGAATCAGAAGGTCATCTATCCCCTGTCACAGAGGAATGAATTACCTATGGTAAAAGATAACTGGCTTCCCCAGTCTGATTTATAGATGATACTGGAGGCAGGGCTTGGGGTTGTGTGCTAAGGTATGGTCATGTTAGTTTGCTAATTATACTAATTTACTCTCCACTTTCCTGAACCTACTGAGAAGGTATGTCATCTTACATGGCAAGGATCAAGTCGTATTAGTGGATTTCCATGACTGAGGTGGGTATGGCCTATCTACTAGAAGAGAGTTGTGAATTGGAGATCCCTGTGGTTAGCAGTTGAGGAGAGTTTGTGATGAATTATTAACTTTCTGGATCAAAACAGGAGAGTATTCAAACCAAGTAGCCCTAGGGTCTGATGACTGCCAGTCACAGTAGCAGCAATATGATGAATGTCTTAAAAGGGTAGAATACTTTACATTTTACAAACTCTGTTCAATATTTGAAGCTTCACAGTAGCAATATTAAAAGAACTTGAGATGAATTAGTGATACTGGAAGGATGGTGGTAGCAGATAGCAGTATGGTGGACTAAGGGGACATGGTTGACCAGGCATCCAGGTTAAGACTGACTCAAAACCATAAATGCCTTTAATCAGTTTGGTTATAAGTGAGACCCAGGGTTTCTAGACAACTGGGTCTTATACTGCCCAGATGAGAATTCTAGATTCCTCTGGGGACTTTGATGATGATATTTGCAACCAGTGGTACAAAAACATTTTAGTTAGTTCATTTATCCGTCGACTTACTCATTCACTTATTTATTAAGTAATTTATCTACCTTTGCACCTCATATGGTACTAAGACACTTGATGGCCTAAAAATATGGTTCCTATCTTTTAGGAGTTTATCATTTAATAAGAGATTAGGAGTATAGTCTAATAATTTCAATGGAATGAGATAAATGCTAACATATATATGTATTATGTATTATATCATAGAATACATGTATACATGTGTATTATATGTATATATTACGTACACATACACGCACACACAAAAAGTCATTTGTGTACTAACTGAGGGTACTCTAACTGTACCTGAACATAAAGGCCTTCAGTTAGGAAAGGTGTGCTTGAGGGTAGCAGGGAGGTTGGTGCAGTTGCAGCTGAGTCTCCAAGCAAAGGGGAGTTCAGGAGGAGATAAAGCTGGATGAGTGTTAGCATGAGGGAGTTCTACAGGCCTTTGTAAGGATTTTGGCTTTTAACCTGAATAAAATAGGCAGCCACTACCAGATTTCACGTAAAGGCAAAATAAACCACTGGATGGGAAATTTCTCCAGCAGAGTTTAAAATCACAAGTCTTGGGGTCTAAACCACTGGCCTATACTGATGATGTCCTACAAGGATAAACCAAGACATTTTTCTCCATGTATATTCTCTTTCTCTCAGGTACCACTGACTTTCTAAGGTTCTAGGTTCTGGGGTGATGTTTTTGCCTGTTATAATGCTCTACAGGCTGGGTATTGACATGCTGATAATTTTGTGGGTGTGGGAACAGCACTATAGAAATCTCAATTCTGGCTGCTTCTGGAAAGAAGGTCTGAACCTGCAGTTTGTAGCCATTTGGCCAGATTTAGGCTATATCCTCCAATACAGCTTACCAGGAATAAAGGTGATGTTTTGATCTCTGCTTGACTGGCTTCAGTATGTATCTCTCAGCTGGTTCCAAAATAAAGAGAGGGGTATTGTATTTAACACTACTACATCCAATAAATGCTCCATTTGTTTATGTGTCAAGACCTTGGTGCTGAAGCTGGAGACTAAAAGAAAGAGGGAGAGAGGAGAGAGAATGAGGGTCTGGGAGAGGAGCAATAGCATTTTGAAAGAACACAATTATAATAATTAATTATATTCAAGATTACTTTAAGAAAATACTCAAGAATGCACTCTCTCTGTTTCTCAGTCTCCCCTTTCTCAGACTCCAGAAAATTAGGGTAGCAATCAATTAAACATTCTTTAAAGTGCTCTCTTATGAAGGCAAAATGAAATCCAGTCAACTAAAATGGCATTGTTAAAGAAAATAAGTGTATAAAGCGAATTGGTGTTGAGTAAATTGGTTTTCAGTAAAATGGCCATTCAGGTGGATTGATTATTTGGCAAACTAGCTTACAAAAAAATTAGTCTTTGGCAGTTTAGAACAGAGCCAAATGATTAATGGATCCTCTGTGCAATAACCATGAAAAATGTCATCCAGCCTCAGCTTGAACCTCCAGTAATGAGAAATATGTTGCAATGCAAGGCAATTCAAAACAATTTTAAAATTTGTTTTTAAATATTGCATTATACATGTCTCCATCGGTTCATATCCAACCCCCAAGAACAACATGTAATTTTAAAAATCTGTTCTTTACATGCAAGATTATAAATAAAAATTAAGAGCTATTGTTTTTTACCCGATGTTTCTTTAACCTAAGCAGCTTGAGTTCCTTGAGTCGTCTCTTCTGTGGTTTGGCTTTTCCATCCCTTCACCATCTTGGTTGCTCTGTCAATATGGCTCTTGAGGAAAATCACATAGAAAAGAACATTACACTGCTCTGAGTCCTGCTAAGAACATGAGCATAGCCTTCTTTATTTTGAAACTTATTATCCTTAGAATTTTGAACAAGCAAATCTTATCGGATACGATCAAAATGCAAGTTTGTTTATTTATGTGTTTGTTTATTTGTTAAAAAAGTCATCCAAATCTCTTTTAAAAATGTTTCAGTGGTAGCAGTTCTTCTCTCCTTTGGATGAAAAATCTGTCAGGTTCTTGAATTTTCTACTCATTCTTAGGCAATATAGAATACTCTATTCACATTAATTCACCAAATACCTTCTTAGTTTGATAAAATATCAACCCCTATATCCTAATTCAAAGATAAAACTCCTTTCTCTTCCTTCCCCAAGCCAGGGCTTGACTGTAGGCAAGCAGCCTATCTTCTGGGAAGTGGCCTGGAGGACTTACTGTTTCTGGCTTGCTTCCTTCTCCATCAACCCCACTAGCTGCTATCTCTGACCTCTTTTGGTTCTAGTGATGGTACAGGTAGGTGTGATGAGATAAAGAGGTAAAAAGGTTGGCTGTTTGTCATTCGACTGCTATTCTACTCAGACACTCGATAGAGGTATATTATTCTCTGTGGGAAGCCCTCTTGAGCAGGATTCCATTTAAAATGTCCCCAGCCAGTCTCTCTCTCTCTCTCTCTCTCTCTCTCTCTCTCTCTCTCTCTCTCTCTCTCTCTCTCTCGGGGCACGTGCACACACATGGCTCACATCTGATTGCTGGGAAACTCTCATTTACTTTTTATCTTGACAAAACTCAGTACAGGTGAATCCTAACGCAACAGCATCTCTCTCCTGGCTCGGCTCTCAGACATCTCACCTGTAGACTCTTAGGCTCCTCTGGCATCAGCACAGTGTGCCTTCCAACTCCAGTGGACAGAAATGAAGCTCTCTGCAAGTCCCACAGAAGCCCTGATCTCTAGGCTTGAAGCTAAGGGGGAAGTACCCATCTCCTGCTGTAAGGGTGGGGAAGGGAGACTCAGTACTGAAGCAGTTCTCTCTAAAACATCTCTTCACAAACCTAGTCTTAGTTACTACTCCTATACCTTCTCATATCTTTCTTAAGGGGTTCAGAGCCTTGAAACAGCTCTAGGTAACTTAATTAAAAACTTTTGCTCAGTGGTCCAATAGCTCTCTTTGGAATTTAACATCTTTCATATGAATTTGCCACAATTAAAACCCCCAGTTTTACCTCCTATCTAGGCTTCTTTTAAAAGCAGCCCAAGATCAAATTAAATTTTGTTAACACCCTTATGGCCCTCTGTACGTCCTTGACTGAACTGCTTCACCCTTTATTCTTGTTGTAATTAAGGGTGTTCAGAAGAAACAATTTAAAAATGGGAAATAATACAAATTAAGCATGTGCTATATTTTTATTAATTCATATTAAAACCTCCTTTTAAAGAGCTTGAATGCTCACATATTATATACAGTCTTAAAAATCATAGCTTTTGGTATAATTTTCCAACTCTGAGGAGGTGGAAAAAACGAAAGACAGGGAACTAAAGGCAAGGAAGGGGCTGATCGCTGCACCCTTTGCACCAAGAGAATAAACAACCTGGGAAGGCATCAACCCCAATTCTGAAAGCACAATGTCAAGGGCTTTGTTAATATCCCTGGGATACCAATTATTTTCCAAATAAAGCTTTGCTGGTGTGTGCAGGTACACACACACACACACACACACACACACACACACAGACATTTCCCACCCTTGTCCTGAGTATTTACAGTTCAGGCTATGCACAGTGCAGAATAGGGTGACTTATTTCTTAGGAAGTTCATTCCAATGGAAAATGAATTCTTGGATTTAATCCCATGTAAATTATCTTTCGAATCACATGAAGGTATATTCCCATATCCACACACAATAAAAAATCTTGAACTGAAATAAAACTCATACTCAGAAGAGAATAAATCCCCAGGAGCCATTTTCCACTGATCTGTTTTTATCTCCTGGAATTCATTCTCCCTCCTTTACTAAGAGATTTCTGTGAAAGTATGACTCAGTTCCTCCAGCGGGTCTTGACTACTATCTCTGAGACAAATTTCAAAACCAATCTGACGCATTTGAAGACCACTGTTCATTCAGCATTTTCTGACATACTTTTCAGTGTTCTGGAAAGTCGACTGAAGTTTCCTCTCGTTCCCCACTCCTCCAGTCCTTTTCCTTTATTTTTAGTCCTTCATTATAAAAGCAATACATATTCATTAAAAAATAAAATGTAGACAAGCAGAATAACATAAAGTGCACTCATGATTCAGTCAGAGATATTCATTATGAATGTTTCTCTGAATATTTTTAATATCCTTTTTACATGCATGTGTTCTTAATCTGTATGTAGGAACCACGTTTAAATGCTATTATAACCAACCGTATTAAACCAACCTGATAGTTTTTGACCACTTGCATTGGTTCGGATTTTCTTACCATAAGTAGGGAAGAGAAGAAATTACTGGCTTTAAATGAATTACATATAAATAGCAAATGCATATGAAAAAATTTTAAATACTAATTTCTAACAAATTTTAATTTTCACCAAATTATTGTGTTCTCTCTCTTACCTCTAGTTCCTAAGCTCAGCTAGGTTTGTATCTTTCCATGCTTATGTTTATTCTTTTATACATAGGTACACACTTTTTTTTCTAAATAAACCTATGCACGTAATATTTTGGGAATTGCTTATTTTACCTAACAATATCTCTTAGACCTAACCAATCTATTGAATAGTGGATTGCAGGCTTTGATTTTATTCTACAAACAATGAAGAACTTATTTACTTGCCAAGCTGGAATATCAGATGGAAAAACAGGTTCCTGGATTGTTTATGGTAAGTAGCCTAATGGGAAGTAACACCTTATCTGTAGATAGAGGCATTGCAAAATAACTCACTGTGGCTGAAAACCATTCAGTGGCAAGTTGTACAATATCGTCTCCTTCAAAGTCAAATACTCAAGACCTAAAAATGGCAAATATTATAAATAACTTTTCTATGAGTTTTAGAAAGCATATTAAGAAATGGTTTTTAAAAAGATATATATTATTGCATTACTTTTTTTTGGAATGATATAAGTTAAAAAAATTTTTAAGTCTCTTAAAATTAAAAAAAGTATTTTAATTTATATAATTAAATTAAATGTATATAATTAAATATAAAATTATTATTATTTATTTTTACAGATAGAATCTCTCTCTGTTGCCCAGGCTGGAGTGAAGTGATGGAATCATAGCTCACTGCAGCCTCGAACTCCTGGGCTCAAGCAGTCCTCCCACCTCAGTCTTCTGAGTAGGTGGGACTACAGTTGCTTGCCACCATGCCCAGCTAACTTTTAATATTTTTTGTAGAGATGAGGTCTTGCCATTTTGCTCAGGCTGGTCTTAAACCCCTGGCCTCAGGTGCTCCTCCTGCTTTGTCCTCTCAAAGTGCTAATATTACAGGTATGAGCCACTATGCCAAGTCCCAAATTACATTAAATTAATCAGTATTTAAATAACTCTAAATTCAAAAGCATTTTATTTTATTTTATTTTATTTTACTTAAAGTTCTGGGATACATGTGCAGAGCAGGCAGGTTTGTTACATAGGTATACATGTGCCATGGTGGTTTGCTACACGTAACAACCCATCATCTAGATTTTAAGCCCTGTATGCATTAGGTATTTGTCCTAATGCTTTCCTTCTCATTGCCTCTCACTCCCCCAACAGGCCACGATGTGTGGTGTGTGATGTTCCCCTCCCTGTGTTCTTATTGTTCAACTCCCACTTACAAATGTGAACATGCGGTGTTTGCTAAACTCAAAAGTTTTTGAGCTTGGATCTTGTGTGTGTGATTTGTAATTTTTTGTGTGTGTCAAAAGACATTTCTGTGGTAATATACCATAGATGGTGTGTGTTTTGACAAATGAAAAAGTGAAACCTAAAGAATTATTTAGTAGACTTAGACTTTTCCTTTCTTGTGGCTTCCTCCAAAAAATTCTGATAATAAAACTATTGTAATTTATTCAAGCAAGACAGCAAAATGTTTTATAAGTTAGCAGGTAGCATGGAAAAAGAATACCAAGAAACTTTTGGGCAACATGGGCCCTTTTTTTAAATAGTCACAACCAGCACTTTGCCTGAATCAATGGTCTCTAACCTGGGGTGATTTTCATCCCCAGAAAACATTTAACAATGTCTGGAGACATTTTTTGTTGCCACAACTGGAGGGAGTTGCTACTGGCATCTAGTGAGTTGAGACCAGGGTTGTTGCAAATTATCTTATAATACACAGACCAGCGCCTTACAACAAAGAATTCCCCAGCCCAAAATGTCAACAGACATGCCAACCAATTTGAGAGGAAATGCCTTTGTTTGGATGTTAGTTTTGAAGATATCTGTCACTGCTCAAAATAAGCCAGAAGTCTCTCTTAAATATATGACTGAAATTCTTTCCATCCCTGAACTTCTTTGGAACATACCAAGTCGGTGGTTTGCACACCAAGTCTGTGTTGGAGAGAATATGTTTGAAACCTAATCTGCTGACTCTTGAACCCAGGAACCATATATATATAGACTTACTATTTTTACATTAAAAGACAGTAACTAGATCTGACATTTGGCTTAATCTTGGGAAAAATTATCTGAAAGCTTTTTTTTTTTTTTTTTTTTTTTTGACGGAGTCTCGTTCTGTCGCCCAGGCTGGAGTGCAGTGGCGCGATCTCGGCTCACTACAAGCTCTGCCTCCTGGGTTCAAGACATTCTCCTGCCTCAGCCTCCCAAGTTGCTGGGACTACAAGCGCCTGCTACCACGCCCGGCTAAGTTTGTGTATTTTTAATGGAGACGGGGTTTCACCGTGTTAGCCAGGATGGTCTAGATCTCCTGACCTCATGATACGTCTCCTTGGCCTCCCAAAGTGCTGGGATTGATTACAGGCGTGAGCCACCGCGCCCAGTCATCTTAAAGTTTTTATCACAATTTTCTCTTATGTCGTATTTCCAAAAATATAACTATGTATCTTTGGTGATGATGGAGGACTACATTGATTATTATATATATTTTTTGTGAATAGTTATCATATCCATCTGTTGATGACATTTGATTGCTTCCTTGGTAAATTTGTACCTGGGTGGTATTTTATACTTTTCTCATTAGAATGACCTTTGCATAAGTCAGGTTCTCATTTGGTCTTTCAGTAACTTTAAACGCTTAACAAGACTGTGTAAAGAGGGTTTGGGTGACAGTCTCTGAATTCATTAGGCATTAATAGATGGGCCTACTTAATGGTGCTCAAAAGAGGGGGACATGTTAAACATGTGGGGGCTTCCTCAAACCATAAATGTCAGAAGATTCTACTACTATGTTTCTTTGGAGCTTAGTGGTAAATACTCAGTGTTTGCTTTCTTATCCCAGGCTCCTATTATTTTTAAATTTGTGGTGGTTAATTTTATGTGTCAATTTGACTGGGCTATGGGATGCTCTGATATTTAGGTGTTTCTGTGAGGGTGTTTTGGATGAGATTAACATGTACATTGGTGGACGTAGTAAAGCAAATTGCCCTCCCGCTGGGTGGTTTATAATGTTCGTTAATGCGATTATTAATGTGGGTGGGCTTCATCCATTTAGCTGGATAGAACAGCCTGAATAAAACAAAAAGGCTGACCCTCCTACTAATAAGAGAGGATGCCTCTGTCTGCCTTTGAACTGAGACATTGGTATTTTCCTGCCTTTGAATTCAAACTAAGACATTGGTTCTTCCTGGTTGAGTCCACCAGCCTTCAGACTGGTGCTCCACCATTGGATTTCCTAGGTCTCTAACTTGCCAATTCACCCAGCGGATCTTGGGACTTTTCAATCCTCCATAATCACATGACCCAATTCCTTATGATAAATCTCTTTCTATAGATATTTATATATAGATCCCATTGGTTCTACTGCTTATTTAAGTAATAATGGCAATGATAACAATATTAATAATGATAAAAGTCATGGCTAACATTTGTTGCTCGTTGAACTGAATATTTGCTATTTTTGTTTGTTTAGCACCTTTTTCCCCTTTTGGCTTTGAATACCTCTTTCTTATGAGGAGTTCATTTATTGCAAATACGATGAGACAGACCTAGCTTTTTCCCAAAGATCAAAGAGTGGGCATGATGAGTCCATCAGTATGCCATTCTTTTCTGTAGCCATAGTGATTGGTTCAGAAATGGGCACATGATCCAAACAAAACCAATCAGAATCTTTCTTTGGGCTTCCCTGCAGGATAATTTGAGAAAACCCTCTTTTTCCATAGGGTAGGATGGAAGCCAGAGAATGAAGCCAGGCAGAAATAAGCAAAGCCAAAATACGGCAAGACAGAAACTTGACTTTGAGCTCCTGGAGCCATCTGTGCCTAAAGGCATAATTGCTTTTCTAAATTTCCCAATTACAATTCCCTTTTGCTCTTAAGCTACTTTTAGTTGAGTTTTTGGACACTTGCAACTGAATGGTAATAAGAACTTACTATGTTCTGGGCACTATTTAAAGTACTTTATATGTATATAGTCACTTGACTTTCATTAAAGTTATGTTAAGTAAATAACGTTATTTCTAGATTTCATAGACAAGGGAATTAAAGTTAAAAGGAGTAACATATCCATGGTCATAGCTGATGAGTGGTAAAAGGGAGGTTTGAATCAAACAGGCACATCAGAGTCTTCACTGAGACTCACTATACTCAAATTCTTATGCTGTGGAGAGCATAAATAATCTCATTTAGTTCTAAAAGTATTCTAAGAAGCATTATTTTCTCTATTTTATAGATTGGGAAACTGAGGCTTAATAAAGTTAAGTCATTTGCCTAAGATAATATAGTAGTAGTAGATATAGCAGTATGTGTTTGTATATCTCTTTTTAATTTTAAAACTGAATGGACAATTTTAAAACTAAATGGTACTTCTTTTCTATTTATAAGTAGGAAGAAAGGGGTAAAAAATAGGGATAAAGATATTGTGCTATAACTGAAAAGTAAAGTTTTATCTTCAAAGTGCTACAAATAATTAAAAGTCTTGGATTTGGTGGGGGGAGTCCTTCAGATTCTTATGAGAGTAATCTGTTAATATCTATTTGTTAAATACATAATGGATAAATGTGACACCACTCATGTGACACATGAGTGGCTCAATAGTCACTATGGGACTTAGCAGTCAAAGATGAAGACCATATGTGCCTTCAGAGTCCATCCTGTCCCGCTCCTTCCTCTGAGGTGATAAGTAAGGTTTTATTCCCTTGTCTAGAAGTATAGATTTGTTCAGTCATAATTTCACCCATGGTATAGAGTGAATCAATTAGGCAAAATCAGGGGTGGAAGTTGCCTGGATTTAATTTAACATTGGTATCACATTCCTCTTCTTGTATTCCCAAAATTTATTCTTAAATAAAAGTATACTCAAATCAATAGTTCTATATCTACTGGAAAAAACCCACTACATTGACATCATACCATCTTATATATACTTCTGTGAGAAAGACTTGTAACACAGATAGATTATTAAAGCATTATAAAAGCTCTTAGAAATCACTGCTTCATGGTTTATTTATTTCATGTGTGGCAACTTTGTATGTCCCTATTTAGCAGATTTATGCCATTCTCTTGGGACATGTCAGGTGACTTCCTCACTTTATGGCTACCAAAATTGACAGTTAACAGGCTCAACCTTTTGCTACCAACATAATAAGAAATAGTTTCATGAGAATAGGATAGTAATATTAAAAATACCGTATTTTATTTGTGGATTATATAGTAATAAAAGGAATACTGTATTTATGTGTTTAAAAAGTATCTATTTTGGCATTTTAGGTATTCATTCTCCATGGCTAATGACACTGAGTTCCTAGGCTGCTCCAGATGAGGGATTAATGATTGGCCTTCACTGGCTGGGGAACATGTAGAATTGTTTTCTCCCATGTAAGTGACCACAAAATATAAACCTTACACGTCTCTACTATGATTTGGATATGACCCTTTCAGACCTCAGGTTATTATTATTTTTTTTTTGGTCTGAGACAGGGTCTTACTCTGTCACCCAGACTAGAATGCAGTGGCATGATCACAGCTCACTGCAGCCTTGACCTCCTGGGCTCAAGCAATCCTCTCGCCTCAGCTGTCTGAGTAGCTGGGACCACAGGTACATGCCACCATGCCTGGCTAATTTTTTTTTTTTTTTATTTGTTGTAGAGATGGGGTTTTACTGTATTGCCCAGGTTGGTCTCGAACTCCTGGGTTCAAGCAATCTTCTGGCCTCAGCCTACCAAGTAGCATGAGCTACTGTGCCTGGCCTCATGTTGAAACATGATTACTAATATTGGAGGTGCAGCCAAATGGGAGGCATTTGGGTCATGGAGGCAGATCCTTTCCTTTCCTTTTCTATGTCTTTCTTTAATGCCTTTCCTGGGGGTGGTGGGGAGTGAGTGAGTTCTTCATTAGTTCCTGCAAGAGCTGGTTGTTAAAAGGGCCTGACACTTCCTCTCTTCTCTCTTGCTTTCTCTTCTGTCATGTGATGTCTGCTTGACTGTGGCTATCCCTTGCTTCCCACCATACATGAAAGGAGCTTGAGGCTCTCCCAGAAGCTGCTGCTGGCATCATGCTTCTTGTACAGCCTACAAAACTATAAGCCAAATAAACCTCTTTTCTTCATAAATTGCCCAGCCTCAAGTATTCCTTTAAAGCAGTATAAATGGACTAAGACAGTGTGGTTTCATAATTCTTATGGCTTGAGTCAAAATGTTCACCAACTTTCTGGCTTTGGTTGATCTGATCATGGGATATCATATCTCTAACTTCTAAGAGGCAAGTCAGGCCATGGAAAGAAATAGGCACAATTGACTAGTCTTTTGTCATCATCATAAAGTGAACAAAATCTGGGGTTGGCTACTGCCTGGTGTTGGCAGAAACAGAAATGAAAAATGTGTCAAAGAGGCAGGTGTTACTGGAAACTGCACTAAATTAAAAGTTTTTCTTCATATAGCTTTTTTTGACTCACTTCACCAAGTTAGGCTTCAAGTAAGGCCACTTCCTTTTTGTTTCCCCAATTAACTTCTTGAGCACCGGTAAGGAAAATTTGGAGAAAATTCTCCCATGTAGGCTTGACCCACTTGATGTCCTGCTAAAACATAAATTTAGTTTATTGTGGTGATAGAAAATATTAAAAATAACACTTTCCAAAACCAGGTAAGTCAAAGATCATTGTTATCTTCCTATAGGATGTTTCACATCCACAGTGAAAGGGAGAATTTTTTTGTTTGTTTGTTTGAGACGGAGTCTTGCTCTGTCGCCAGACTGGAGTGCAGTGGCGCGGTTTTGGCTCACTGCAACCTCCGCCTCCCAGGTTCAAGCGATTCTCCTCCCTCAGCCTCCCAAGTAGCTGGGACTAAAGGGGCGTGCCACCACACCGAGCTAATTTTTGTATTTTTTTTTTTCAGTAGAGACAGGGTTTCACCATGTTGACCAGTATGGTCTTGATCTCTTGACCTCGTGATCCACCCGCCTCAGTTTCCCAAAGTGCTGGGATTACAGGCATGACCCCCCGCTCCCAGCCAAGGGAGAATTTTTTTTTTTAAAACAATCTCATTATCTCTCTGCACCCTACTTCTTTACTTAGTTTGGGATATCTATGTCTTTCTTTAAGGGTTTTCCTGAAATTTGCTCCTCTGCAAAGTCTAGTGGATTAAGTTTTCAGGGAAATTTCAATAAATGCTCACATCTCTGTTTCTTTTATCTTTGGTAGAGGGAAAAAAAAAAAAAAAAAAACCCAACCCAACCAACCAGGACACCCCTTTCAGTTGCCTCCAGTATTGATAACTCAGAATTCCTGCTAAGGGTTAGCAGGCTGCTGTGTTAGGCAGAATTAATGGCCCCACCCATGTCTTGCAGATATCTACACCCAAATCCCTGGAATCTGTGAGTGTTTTTCATGGCAAAATACTTTGCAGATTTAATTAAGTCAAAAATCTTGAAATGGAGACTTTATCCTGGATTATCCTAGTGGGCTCAGTGTATTCAGAAGTTTATTTAACAAGGGCAAGGAGAAGACTGGCGAGTGACAGAAGAGGTGACATCAAACGTAGAGGTCAGAGTGATGAAATTGCTTGAAGGAGATTATGAGCCAAGGAATGCAGGCAGCCTCTAGAAACTAGAAAAGGCAATAAAATGGCTTCTCTAGAGCCTCCAGAAGGAAGACAGCTCTGCTGACATCTTGATTTGAACCCAGTGAGATTCATTTAATAATTCTTATTTTCGGAACTATAAGATGCTAAATTGCATTGTTTTAAGCCAAGAAGTTTATGTTAGTTTGTTACAGCAACAATAGGAAATTATTACAACTGCAAACACTCTCCCCTGTTCATCAGCCCCAGTAAGCAAGAAACACTGACCTGGGACTCAGGACTTCTAGAGCACTTAAAATTGTCTGATTTTAGGCACAGGTCTCAAAGCAGTGTGGGTAATATTAAGTGTGGTTCATGGTATTGAATTAATAAGAAAATAAGAAAATAAAATTTGTGTGAAAGCCTTTCGCTGATTTTGTTTTTCTAGTCCTATAGTTTCCACTTCTTTGTGATTAAGAATTAAAGTTTATGTTGATTAGAGAAGGAAGGCTCCTATAACGTTTGGCAGATAAGCACTCACCTGTCTTTAAGCACAATATCTCCCCTTCGATCACCAGCCTCCAAATGATCATCACCCACTCCAATTATCTAGGAATTCTAAAGATTAGTCAGTACAAAGAAGGACAGGCAGTCAGACATATAACTGAAGATGGCCTTTGCTGCTGTCTGCCACATGGTGTCCTGCTGAAGACTGTTCTGCAAAGATGAACTGGTGTTACTTCATCTCCATTATGCTTTTCTCAGCCCATGTCCTGCAGGTTTGCCACACTTGGATGCCAAGGAAGTTCCTTTTGTGTTCATTAATTACACTTCAAACACAACATCCAGCAAACTTAACTGGGGAGATTCCCCTGGGTGATTCCATAGCCCAAGGGGCTTTCTCCCTAAGCCATATATTATGCCGTCACTGGACCTTCCCCATAAACACATACTTCCATGTAGGACCTTAAAACAATAAATGTTTGTCCCTTGTCCTCCTGATAAACTCTCCCATTGAGGTTAAAGTCACTTCAAACCTCACTTCTAGGTTCCCCTAATTTCAACTCTTGGGATCCACAGGCCGGGATCCAAGTTCTTTCTTTCCCAGAGAACCTTGGATTTCTTGTGACAGTAGTTTCACTTCCTTCCACAGGGATTGTTTAATGGGTTTGCTGGGGAACCCATTAGGGCATTGGATGTTAACTCTACCTACATTTACACACAGAGCCCACTTACTTGATTCCTTTCAGGACCGAAGTGGCTGTGACTTCCTTTATGAGGGAAGCATCATCTTCCGACAACATTTAATCACTCCTTTACCTGGCACTTCATTTAATCTTTGCCTTAACAGAGACCTTTTATGTTTTTATTGTGCTGAATGCTGACTCACGGTAACTTCTTTCCATTAATTCTTATTTTTGTCTTTTAAAACTCTCTTTATAATAGGAGAAATATGCAATGAATTATCCTACACCTGCCAGGTAGACGCAGACATAGGGGTGATTGTTCTCTGATCTACCCTATGATGTTTTGATTTTTCATCATCATAATCAGTCCTCTCTGGGCAAGCACCAATCTGTTAATTTAGTCCACACAGGGTTAAAAAAAGGATATCTATCTCCCTTCTGCTGAACTTCAGACTGCTATTCACACAGCCCAGGGATGAATTCACTCTTTTAGCAGCAACTTCTCATGTGAATTTCGGGATCTCACAGCCAAGTAAAATTCTTCTTAAGTTACTTGTGTTATGTGTATCCTGTGTCTGAATATTCTTTTTATCTCTATTTCATTTCTTCTTATTTTGTTCAGCTTAGTTTTCAATTGTTTCAATAACATATTACAGATATTATATAAAATTTTAATTATTTCCAGATTTAATTGTAATAATTTCTCTATTGTCAATCAACTTTTTGAAAGAGGCCAAAGATACTTCATACCTTTCTTCAGCTTGACATTCCTCTCTTGGTTAGCATTCTTTGGGTAAAAGTGCACAAAGATACCCTTTGTTGACAAGGAATATTAAAGAATCAGAAAATCCTAGGTTAAAATCCTTGTTTTTCTGTTACTAGCTGTGTGACGTTGAACAAATTGTCTCACTTTAATTTTATAAATAATTTTAAATATCATGGGGATATTTATTGGCCACATTAGATTATTGTTCTGGTGTATGTGTGTACATATATGTATGTGCATGTATGTGCATGTGTGTGCATGTGTGTATATGTTTATATGTATATCCCAGTGTTTATGCATTCTATGTATATACATGTGTTTATGTGTATGTCTGTGTGTATTATGTGTGTAGGTATGTGCATGTATGTGTATACATGTGTTGATATGTGTTATGCTGTATTTGTGTGAATATGTATGTGCTTGTGTTTGTGTGTGAATGTGTGTATGTTGCTGCATACTAGGTGTGTGTTTGTGTGTATGTGTGTATTGATTATGTGTACATGTAGCTGTATGTGTATTCTGGAACATATTAGATTGTCAATAAACAGTAAATATTAAAATTAACAAGGCAGACTATGACTGCAACCACCAAATGATACTCAACTATAGCAGAACAATGTCTTGCATCGTGCCTGGTATAATAAATATTTCCCTCAACCACTCTGGTAAATATAGATATAAAGGAAATGATACAATCCTGGCATGATTTGAACTTCATGAACCTGTTGGTCCTTAGTGATCATCTCTTCACTTTATAAGTGTTTACCAGTCTTTTATACTCTAACATTTTGCTAGGGATCTATCCAATGCCTTGGCATATAGTTTAATAAATTGAACTGCTTTCACCTCTTTGAAAATGGAAACATGTATTTGCCCTTTTTCCACCTGCCAGCAAGACTTCTCTTCTCCATAGTTCTTCAAAGATGACTATTTGCAGTTCCCTGATGTCAGGATGTCATCTGAGCCATCTTTTGGTCTTGTGGAATGGAGCCTTCTTTGGTCATCAAAAGTCCTTTGAAGTGTGCATTTTTTTCAACCTCCTTACCTAGCTTAAACTTTAATTTCCTCCCCCCAGTGTTTGCTTTCTCCTTTGTAAACTGACAATTAACCTTCTTAACCAATGTATTAATAGAGTATCTCTTAATTAAAAATGCAAGAAATCCAACTTAAGCTCTCTTAGGACAAAAAGGGATACCTTGGCTCACATAGCTGGGGGATTCAAGGGTAAGGCTTATTTCAATCATGGCTAGATACAGGGATTCAGAGGATGTCCCCAGGAGCCCAGTTTTCTTGCCATATTTGAGCTCTTACTCTTTCTGTGAATGAGCTTTCGACTTGGTAGGGAAGATAACTACTGAATTTGATTCAAATCCAAAATGATGAGAAACTCTTTCTCTCTCAGCATCCATGAATCAAATATCCTGGGAAGAATCTGACTGGTATGTTTGTTTATATGCTTATGGCCATAGCCAGGCAGGCTGGGCACTGTGGCTCATTAGACCTCATGAGATTGAGGAGGGATCCTGGACTGTGAAACAGAGGTCTGCTACAACAGAGAAAGGTCATGAAAAGTTTTGCTTTCTGCCTGTCTTCTGCGGACTTTACACTATTGTCCCCAAATCTTTCTGTTGCTTTTTGTGTACTTTCAAAAAACCAATTTTCATCTTTCTTGGTAATTTTTACAATATTTCCTTTATTCTCTTGGTATTAGTTTTCACTTGTTTTTATTATGTTTTCATTCTTCCATTCTTTAAAAATGGCATCTTTAAAATTGTTCTGTTTAAGAGCTGGTTGAGCTGTCGAAGTGGTTTCTTTACTGCCTCCCCCTCATCTTCCATGATTAGACTCTCAGATCAGTGTATTTAAAAGCCTAGTCTTTTTCTTCTCCGGTCTTTGCTTCTCTGGCTATGAGATCATATCTTCTTTCTGAACCTCTGGAAAGTTATCTTCTTCTACTTTGGAGCATATATATAACTTTGCTCAGGGTTCAGAGCTTCCAGACTGTGAGATTCTATTACTGGTAACCCCTCTCCTGGCAAAGGATTCTACCATTTTCATTTTGCCAATGACTACTTTCTCTGTTGGCCAGAATTATGTCCTAAGCTGTTCCCTTCATTACTTTTTCTGTCTTCTAAAAGATGAAGTTATTAATATGATGTATCCCATGCTTTGCTCTTAGCTGATTGTGACTTCCTGGAGATGTTTAGATAAGCAGAATCTTCGTCAGTTCTGTATCTTGCCTCTGTGTCTGTGCCAGCTTTGTGATCAATGCTAGGACACGATTGCCTATTCTTTCTTCCCGGAATGGCTGTTTTACCAACCATCCCTAACCCTACCACCAACAATAATATCATTTTGGCAATCTTTCCTTTCATCTCTACCCAGATGCTCTTTATCATGGTGCTATCCCTGATTTTGGGGTTTTTGCAAAAGTATGTATCTTCTTGACACAGAGTGCCATTCCCTTTGCACAATGTAGTACATTCCATGAAAGATGCTTCTTGTGAATTCTGTTTCACCAAGATGCAATGACGTTTATGTGGGGGTGTTCATTTCCTTGTGCAAACATCAAATTGTATTTTTGGCCTATTGATGTTCAAACAGCTAGGAACCTAAGTGCTATGTCCTTCTGCCTCTTAAATTATTTTCTGCTGTAAATCACTAAGTATATTATATACTGGTTTCATACTTTAGAATTTTACCTGGGTTTTTTCCTCTTTCTTGTCCTCCACTATTTCAATTTTAAATCCTCTAAAACAAAACATGTACCCCAGTGAACACATTCTTCTCTCTGGGAAAATAGATCAAATCTTATTACAACCAGTGCAAAAGAAACAATTCTCATTTTTCTTTTTTTTTGTATTGGGAATGTGTATTTTCAAATGACATTTAGAACGACAGATTGGGTTTGCAAAATTCTTTTATAATGATTCTTGTCACCTATAATATGTTTGACTTGTGACTGGTTTTCAGTTTGACTAAATATACCACACCATGCTCCAAGTTATTCACATCTACAGAACATGTTCCATGTGGGGCTTTTAAGGACTCTTCTATCCTAAGGTCCGAAGAACTGTAGCTGGAGAAGTGGAAAATGGCTCACAGTAGTAAGTAATGGCTCACATAGCATAACCAGGACCTGATAGGTCTGAGGGCTCAGATAGAGAAAGTGCAGAAACCCAGAAGTGGTGGTGGAGGTTGTTCTGTTTCATGCCTTCTCTTGCCTCTGTCTCTGACATATACTGCTACCTTTGCCCTGCCCTCATGCTTGCTTCTGCCCATATTTCTCCCACTCTTACCGCATCTCTGCTCCTTTGTTGTGAACCTTGGTTCAACTTTGGCGTATGCCTGACTTTGGCTCTGCCCCCACTTCTTTGCCTGTCTCAGGGCCTGCGCTTTTCCTGTGGCCAAAGGTCCTGGGGACAAAGGCATTCTGAATGTGATATAAGAGTTTCAGAGCAACATGCCTGAAGACAGCGTTAAGTGTTTACCAGTTTCCTTTGCTCCTCCTGGGGTGGAGGTAAAGAAGGAGAGGAGAGGAAGAACTGGCATCAAACATTTAGAAGATAACTAAGAGGATCTCAAGCTGCCTTAGTTGAGTGCACCTCCTGAAGTGCAGATAAAATCAATATCAAGGATCAGACCGACCATCGGGATGAAAGTCCCATGGGAGAGGAACTAGAAATTTCATTGAGTAGGACTCAGCACAAGAGCTGTCCCAGCAGCCTCATCTTGGGTAAGCCACTTACCATCTTTGAGCCTTTGTTTTATTATCTGTAAGTTGAGGACAATAATGCCTGTGGTGCCAGGTTGGGTCTCTGGCAAGCAGAACGTTAATTTGCTGAATTACTAGAGAAGGCTCTTGGTATCAACACCCATGACATCTAAGGAGGCAAAATCAGAATGGCATAGGGAAAAGTCAAAGTCGGGTTTGTCCTGCATTGATCTGAAATGCCTGGACCTTCATACTCCTGCCTCCATCAGTCATTGGATGAGGGCTACCTGGGAAGGATGTGGGGGGTGTGATCCTTGAAGGGCTGTCAGTTGAAGGATGCTTGCTGATGGCTCTCCCAGTAGAGTAGGAACAAAAGTCATTTCTTGAGGGGATCTGGGTAACATTTTCTGTGTGTTTCTTACCTATTAAACCTGGTTTTGTGAGAGAAACTAACTGTAAAACTTACTATAAATGTTTATTTTATAATTTATACCATGATCAAACATTTATTAAGAGTCTACTCTGTAATAGCTACTTGATATAAATAAAAATATTGAACCTTACTTTTTTCTTCTTCCTTTTTTTTTTTTGATACTGAGTCTTGTTCTGTCGCCCAGGCTAGAGTGCAATGGTGTGATCTTGGCTCACTGCAACCTCCCGGGTTCAAGCGATTCTCATGCCTTAGTCTCCCAAATAGCTGGGACTACAGGCAAGCGCCACCAACCCAGCTAGTTTTTGTGTTTTTAGTAGAGTCAGGACTTCACCACTTTGGCCAGGCTGGTCTTGAACTCCTGGCCTCGTGATCTACTTGCCTTGGCCTCCCAAAGTGCTGGGATTACAGAAGTGAGCCAGGGTACCCAGCCTGACTTTTTTCTTTAATGTATGTTATTTCTTCTCTTAAAGTTGATAGTCTTTAGACCCATTGCAGTGATCTTCAAACAACATTGAAGGATCAGGATCACAGAGAAATATATATTGATTACTATGTTCAACACTTTAGAAATGTGAACGTTTTCTGCATAAAGTTCTTCCTTGGCATTTCAACACCATAAACAGTAGAATATTTGTGGCAGTTGTTAAGCAGGATAATTGCCAATACACAATTTTTAATCCACTATGACATAATTACAATAACAAAATTTACATATTTTAGTACTTCTTGAAGAACAAAATTAAAAATAATTTTAAGTTAAAACATTCTTGAGGAATACATAAATAGTGGTATAAAAACTGAGCCGCTGGAAAAAAAGAAAGGGAAATGCCATTTAATATGTTTTATTATCAACTGGGGAGCCAAATATAAGTCATACGTAATGGAATTTCATTGTGTAGCAGTGGAATTTCCCCCAGAGTTTTATTAAAAGCTTTAACACAGTTTGAACTCCTCAGTGAAGTCAATGGCCTATCCAAGGTCTGAGTCAGCATTTTAAGTAAATATGCTAATTTTCTAGCTCAACAAAGGAAATGTTACTTTTAGTGCATTTCCAATTTAAAACAATCTTTTTATTACTTATAAACTACTCAGTGAAACCTAACTGAATGTTTCAACTGGTTATATTAAAATTTGCATTTCCTTAACAGTCTGAGAGTTGTTTACTTGTTGACTGATCACAGTGAGAACATTAAATTAGTAGTCCATGAATTAATAAGAGGTGCATTAGATGTTGATACAAAGCTTAATACAAATCATAATAGTGATGATTTTGCATTTGTATCATTTTACACATTCAAAAGGATAAACCACACTCTTTAGTTGCTTTTTAAAACATTAGATATGTCTATGTATGCCAATGAAAGTGAAGAATAAGAAAATAGATCTAAAAAAGTAATTTTTCACTTGTCTATCATTACCCGTTCTTTGGAAACCCTGCAGGTGTAATAGAAAATTCTATAACCTTACTGTTCAGAGTGTGAACCTTGGATGAGAATAGGTGTCACTTGGTTGCGTGTTAGAAATGCTGGTTTTCAGGCCTTACACCAAACCTGCTACACTGGAATCTGTGTTTTATCAAAATACCCAGGTGATTTGTATTCACATTAAAGTTTGAGAAGAATTAAATCTGCAGTTCTTTCGTCTCTAACAAACTGAAGTTAAAATTCCAGTTTTTTTTTTACATTATCCAAATAATTGCTTCTTCCCTTTAGTTATTTAGTTATACAAATAAATATAAGTATAACATATTCTGAGGCATAAAACTCCATACAGAAATGTGAGTCATTGAAGTTAATTTCTGTTTTAAATTCTGAGGAACTAAAGGTATAGGGTAGAATTAGGAAGCTTCTCTTTGAATACAAATGTTCGAGTTATCCAATTACAAAATATGATTAATAGGCCTAATTTTATTTTTGTATGTATTTGACCTTTTCCATTAGAATGATTTCCTAGAAATGTTAAATGGAGGGTTCAGGAAGCAAGCAAAGAAAACAATTCCCTTCAAAAAACGTTATTTGACCACTGCTTACACAGAACAATCACCTTATGAATTATTTTCTCACTTCTTTGCATAAGTGAAATTTCAAAACAATGCTTTCCCCTACTCACTTCATTTCTGGCAGGTAGCATAAGAGGATTTGCAACCCTGCTTGGTTTATGATTCTCATATTATTGACTTTGCTCTGCAGATAGATGAAATAGGGCCTCAAATGCAGTGGATGTTGTGGTTAAAGCTGTTCTTATGTCATTTAGAGATTGTTTTTAGATTAAGGATCATTTGACCTTGAGTTACAGTGGTTGGTTTATTACCTGATCATGGTGCCTCCCGTAAGAGGTTGTCCAGTGCTTTCAGTCCATTACCTGCCTGTGCCATTCTAAAGCTTCTTGCTTCAGAAGATCTCTCAGCAGGGTTAGAACAAGGTAAAGAGCTTAAATAAACAAGCTATATTTATCAGCAATAAACAGCAGTCCCTGCAAATGTCCTACCCAGAAAATGCATGGAAATAGAACTGATTTTCTAAAATTATTTATTAGTATTATTGTGAGCAGATAGTACTCTACCATTGATAATAATAGAGACTTGTACAGCAGTTTCATGGCAGTCCCTATAAATGGATCAGAAAAGATGATTTTTTTTTTTTTTTTAATTTTTTTTGAGACAGAGTCTCACTCTGTTGCCCAGGCTGGAGTGCAGTGGTACTGTCTTGGCTCACTGCAACCTCTGTCTCCTGGGTTCAAGTGATTCTTGTGTCTCAGCCTCCTGTAGCTGGATCTACAGGCATGCACCACCGTGCCTGGCTAATTTTTGTATATTTAGTAGAGATGGAGTTTCATCACATTGGCCAGGCTGGTCTCAAACTCCTGAGCTCAATTGATCCACCTGGCTTGGCCTCCCAAAATGTTGGGATTACAGGCATGAGCCACCGTACTCCGCCAATGGTCTCTTTACATTAAAATAATTTAGTGAGTCTAAAACTTCACATGGTACATTCTGTAGTGAGAAAACCACATAGAAGGAAGAATACCTATAGCAGCTTCAATAAGATGAAATAGATTAAGTTATATATGATTTGAAACAACAATGAGGAAAGTTGTAAGACTGAGAGGTCTTGTTTAGATGGCTCAAGTTAGGGATAATTTCAATGCAAAAACACTACAACTATGCCATCAAGGAGACCAAGATTGGTGGCAGGTGATAAGGAGGCAGTAAATAGAACAATGAACTTGGACCAGGAGAATGAAGTTTCTATGCAACTGCAGCTTATGTTAATAACAGGGCAATGTTTACACGTTGGCAATTAACCCTAAAATTTGGGTTGTTAAAATGTTGCAGCTTTTACTTTTCTTTGTCTGGGGCCTCCCCACATCCAATTGCTACCCTGTTACCTAACATAGTGCCTTACATAAGTGATTATTACATATTTGTTAATGACAATGAATTTTTAAGAATATTTTAGGAAATGATGGCCATAACATGACCTCGGATAGGGGCTTAATAATAGAGGCATCAAATCTCTTACTGAGTTCCGTGGTAAACTTAAATAAAGCAGCAGCAGAGCTTTGATTGTATCACTTCAGAGTACGTTCACAGATCACAGATTCTCTCTCTCTCTCTCTCTCTCTTAAACACAATTGAGAAATGCCTGCAGCTCTGACAAAAAGACATAAGCCAAATGTAGATCAAAGAAACATCTAAGTATTGTATTTTCTTAGCCACTGGTACGAAATAGGGTATGATAATAGAGAGCAGTTTTATGTCTTACAGAAATAGAAAACTATTTTATATTTATTTTGGTCTCCATTCAAAGGCAATATTTTTAGATATTTCCATACCACCAAAGGACTTCTATCTCAACAACAGTGAATGGTAATGGACTTAAACAACAGAGTTCAAATTATTATAATAAAGTAAACCAGATTCATCTAGGCTATAAAAGTTAAAGACATAAAAATAGACTGGTCTTAATGTGTGACTCACCCTCAGGAGGGCATATGCTTTTCCAGTAGCAGTGATAGGTCTGACCAGATCCATTTCTACTCTCTTGCCCAGCAATAGTCCCTTGTGGCATTTGTGTTTACTGGGGCTTTGTGACAGGCAGTGTTTGACTGCTTTATGGGAAGTACAAGGGCAGGAAAGAAGTGGTAAGACCTATTTCTACAGGTATGGAGTGAACAATGAGATTATTATAATGGAGAAGAATCTTAAATGTAAATGTTATCTTTATTAAAATACTGGGAAGTTGAGTGACCATTACGAAGATAGCAATTCTGTAAAGCAATATATAATTGTGATTGCAGAACTTTGGAAATCAAATAAATGGCTTGTCTGATAACCACGTATTATTAGTTGCAAAATATTAGTCAAGTGGGCTGGGCGCAGTGGCTCACGCCTGTAATCCCAACACTTTGCGATGCCGAGGCGGGTGGATCACTTGAGGTCAGGAGTTCAAGACCAGCCTGGCCGACATGGTGAAACCCTGTCTCTACTAATAATACAAAAATTAGCCAGGTGTGGTGGTATACACCTGTAATCCTAGCTCCTTGGGAGGCTGAGGCACGAGAATCACTCGAACCCAGAAGGCAGAGGTCGCAATGAGCTGAAATCGTGCCACTGCACTCCAGCCTGGGCAAAAGAGTGAGACTCTGTCTCAAAAAAACAAACAAACAAAACAACAACAAAACCCAAACAGAAATGTATTATTCACAGTTCTGGAAGCTGGAAAGTCCAAGATCAAGGGACTGGCAATTTCCATGGCTGGTGAAGGCCCACTTCTTTGTTCATAAAGAGCCATGTCCTAACACAGTAGAAAGAGTGAGGGATTTTTCTGAGATCTCTTTCATAAAGTGACTAATTGCATTTATGAGAGTGCCACCTTCATGACCTAATCACTTTCCAAAGGTCCTGCCTCCTGATATTCTCATATTCAGGGTTTGAATTTCAACATACAAGTTTAGGGGAGGGGAACACAAACATACAACTGTATGTCCACTGA
This sequence comes from Macaca nemestrina, assembly GCF_043159975.1. Taxonomy (NCBI): domain Eukaryota; kingdom Metazoa; phylum Chordata; class Mammalia; order Primates; family Cercopithecidae; genus Macaca; species Macaca nemestrina. The sequence goes on along the minus strand of NC_092134.1, from coordinate 43,175,238 downwards.
AGAATATGAGCAGAAGTGAGGGTTTCCCCTGTCCATCAGTGAACCTTCTCCACCTTCTCTTTTGCCATCTATTGGCTGGAAATAAAAGATTCCTAGGCCCCAGAAGATGGTGCAGCTATGGGATGGGAGGAGCCTCGGAACCTGAATCACTCCCTGGAAGGCTACCCTTCTAACACCTGCACTGAAATATTGTATGAACGAGGACATATTTCTATAGTGTTAAACCACTAAAACTTTTTGAATTATTTATTAGAGTAGCCATTATTATATCAAGAGAGTGTGTGTTCAGATTTTAAGTAAATTTTAATCCACAAATAAAGGGATCTTGACCTCTTTAAACCAAACCTTATTGAAAATCCTCAAAATCAAGTATTCTTGATAGAAGTTATGACAATAAGCACAATTTCGGTATAATTTACACTTCACTTATTTGGTAGGTGCTTATCTTATGATTTTCCCATGTGAAGAATCTTTATGCTTCAACTGTGGGAATATTAGAATGAAATATTCAGATGTCTTTTCACTGTGAACCTTTCCTCCTTTTTTAGAATTGTGAAGTATACAGGCTAATGGCCCTGGAAAAGCCACCTTTGAAATAGACTAAAGATGATGACTGGATGAACAAGATTTGAATAATGTTTTCTAATGTGCTTTTATACTCCTTAGTGGAAAAACCTGAATGAGAAACAAAATTGTTTGTGGCCTGGCTGGTGAGGCAGGGGCCCCTTTGAAATGTGAATTAATCCTTTCAAACGTGAGGGTCTGTTTATCCTGTAATCTATGTTTAGGGTCAATATTTTTTATTTCACACATTATAAAAGATGCTTAGTAAAATCATGAGAAAAAAATTTTAAAGTCTAATAAAAAGTACAAAAAAATGTGTTTCTGTCTGATAAATCAGAGATGCCATTTACATTTACATTTTGCTGGATCTTTTTCTCTGTATTAAAGTGTGTTTACTTTTCTGGCTTGTTTTAATTCTGTTTATTTTAAATTTTAATAATCTCATGCTAATATTGTAACAATGCAAACAATAAAGAAGTACATGTAATACAAAGAAAAAGTCTCTCTTCACTTTGCCCAGCCCCACTACTCTGTACAGAGTAAACCCTTTTTCTTATTTAAAGTGTGACCTTCCAGATATGTCCTTTTGCATTTAGGCATTTATATATATTTGTCCATGTAGATAATTTCAAATGTAATTTATATATGATATATAGATAGGATATATAAATGGATGTATATGTGTAGGTGTATATGTCCATATATATGATATATATGCAAATACATGTTATATTTTTGTACTTAACGTTATATTTAGAGAGCTTTTCTGTGTAATGAAACACACTTAATAAAAATATAGTTCTTCACACAGCCATTTCGTAATTCATTAAATTATGACATAGTAATAGGACAATTTAAAAAAATATTTTAAAATTTAGCATTGCTATGGACATGCATCTTTGATTACCTGTTTCAAACAAATTTCTGAATTAAAATAGATAGGTTGAAGAATATAAACTGTTTCGTGACTATTGATGTAAATGTTTTCCTCTATTTTAATAAACATATCTCCCAAATAAATACATGCATCTTTAATATTTCTTGATTTTACAAATCTGGATATCAGAACAGAGAAAAAATTTCCTTTTTATCTTTCAGTCTGAGAATCTATCTACCGGAAAGCATCATGAATCAGAAATGTCACAGTCACTGGCTCTCAGCCTTTTCTGCACATTGCAGTCCTCAGGGAATTATTAACAAATAATGCTGGCTCCCACCCTTCAGATATTCTGATTTAATTGGGATGGGTGCAACCCGGACACTGGGATTTTAAAAAGCTCCCTTGGTAATTCTAATTTGCAGCAAAGTTTGGAAACCGCCCTCATAGAACATTCAACCATTGGAAGATACCCAGACACATGTGGCCAAGAGGTCAAATGAAGGTCACTGGACAGATTTCTATGCTTGTTATTTAGAATAAGAACTATTTCTTCTGGTAGTGAAAACATTGCTGATAGAAATGCTGCTGATAGTATTCAAAACTACTCATCACCTTGACTCTCAAAATAAATCCAACTAGAAAAATAGGATTGACCTAACCTAATACTGTAATACTCTAAAGCACTAGATTGTAAAAGCATCTTCCCCAACGACTGCTGGAGAGTTTGGAAAAAAGCCTCCCCTTTTTGCAAATTGATTTTTGTCTTGGCTGTAGTGTTTGCTTGTTTAAGAATTAATGACTTGATTTGGAAAGAAATAGCTTCCTGTATGGCCCAGGTTAAGAATAGCCCTCTTTACTCTGCCAGAAATTGTGTACAAATGCTAGCATGTAAACAGTGCAACCCGTGACATTTTTTTTACACTCAAACAGGCAAGGTGACACACATGGCTTACGGGCTAAAAGAAACATGAGAGCTGTAACGCAGTTACAATCGGAAGTGCTAAATTTCCCTTGGGACCGTAAGGAAAGCTTCCTGCTCTTTGTAGATTGGCTATTATTGGAATACATTTGCCCACAGTTAATCCTCAAAGTAATTAAATGGAAGGAAGCGATTAAATCACCAAGAAAAAAGTGGCTGCTGCATCTGAAGCATTCAGACAGAGTAAGATTGTTGGTTAGTCATGAACATTAGTTAAGGAATCATCTGCCAGTTAACCTGGGCTACTAAATATGTGTGTGTGTGTGTGTGTGTGTGTGTGTAAAAGCAAATGTGTTGAAATATGAAGTAAATCTCTAGTCTGACTAAGAACAGGAATTTGAAAAGTCACAGATCCTTTGGTAGAATTATGGCAAACATATATTTTACCTAGTCCTTAGCCAATTTAGTAAAGCAGTATTATGTTTTCACTCCAATGACTATAAATGGAAAAAATTATTTAATTGAACTGAACTGAAAGTAGAACAAACAAATACTAACATGGCTTTGGTAAATGTTAGTTTTATCATGCCACTTCCATTTTTAGTGGATTCAGGAAACCTGGTTGTTAATCTTACTGTTTTCTTATTACTCAATGTTGGGCAAGTTACTTGACCTTTTAGAATTTCCGCAAAATAAAGGGATAGGGCTGTAGGATTTTTAGGTTTCTTCTGGCTCTAAAAAGCTATTGGTCTAAGAAAAAATAGAAAAACACAACCAGAAATCACATGTGAAATTATTAAAATTCAAAATATTATCAAAATAAACATGAGTGGAAAATAAAAGATACATAATGGAATATGTTACATACATATCTGTAACCCTCACAAAATGAGATTCCATGTTCTTCAAGAACTTTGTGCTATGAACAGGAATCCAAAGCAGTATCAATGAAAATCATCTAAAGATATCCATTGTTCTGTGCCTCTCTGCATTTCTCGATGATTTCATGCATTGAAAGTGCATTACATTTTCATGATTTCATGCATTTAAATGAAGTAGTTCTAAACAGTTACCAAAAATTGTCCTTTTAAAGTTAACGATCTGTACTTATAAAATAACTTTAAGACAGATGCACAAAATTAGATAATGAGTCTTGTCTTGGTGACAACAAGAAAATAAAGTGTCTGCTCTTTGGAGATGGAGTGCATTAGCTCTTTTAGGCCATCTGTGCATTGTTAGGAACTTCTCTCTTGCAATACTCTGAAAAAAAATTAGAATGGTTCTCTCATTGCAAAATGATCTGATTGTCCTATCCTGGCTTGGTTGTTTTGGCCTAATTAACCATCAGGGTAGATGGTTGCATACTTGATTTGCTCATGGTGATTGAGGATATGTGGGTGGGCAGAATTATTCAATTGACTAGAATACTGTTAACTTTTTATGCATCTATTTAATTTTAACAAACATTAACTGAGCTCCCACTATCCATATTATATACCAGGGCCACAAAGTTATGTAACCTCAAATGCTTCTTCTTTAGTAACTAATGGTAAAGAGTTAAGTTGAGGGACAAAAATAATTATATAAACTATAATAATAATGTTATTCTATATTCTACTAGGATTAAAATCAAGTTGTTTTGGGACAGACAGCAGAGGATGAAGAAACTTATTTTGACTGAAGTCATTGGATGAGACATGGCTGTGGACAAATTCAGAGAAGATATATTTAAGAAGAACCTTACACTTATGTCAGAATTTTTAATCACCAGAGATCGGCAAAGGCAAAGGTGTGATGTGAAAGGACATGGGATGTCTGGGAAACAGGGAACAGCTCAGAGGTCTGGATCATAGACGGGATTGATGGACATGATAAATAATGGAGTAGAGTGAGACAGAAAAGGGTGTTGGAGCCAGAGTTTGAAGGACCTTGACTTTGTTGCTAGAGAAAATTGTTGAAAAGGGTCAAAATGAGAGTGTGTGTTGGCCACTATTAGCTGCCCTAAGTGTTATAAGAAAGAAATGAGGTTAGGCAAGAATAGGCTGATATTAAAGCAAAGTTAGAAGGAAATGGGGAGAAAACAGAGGTCTTATGAGGGCTAGCAAAGTTGAGTGCTTTCATATCTCAAATAGTGAGAGAGGAAACTGAGAAACAGTTTGGGCAACAGAGGTCCAATGAGGCTTTTCATTCAAAGAAAAACCTCAGCCTTATGCTAACATTCCACTTAGAGAAATTTTCGTTTCAGATAAGCTAAAGATAGCTGCCATTAATGTATGAAAGAGAATAACAAGAAAGTGAGATAGCAAAGAAATACACAGATGCGAAGAAATATATAGGCTTTAGAATTATATGGAAGAAAGAATTGTTAGGCCACTAGTATTTGGAAGGGACTGAAAGCAAACAGATCAGAAGCTTACTAAGTTTTTATGTGAATTGTGCTGCTAAAAATTCATGAGATTAAAGCAAAAAAATAAAAGACTTTGATTTTTTTCAAACCTGAATACAAACTATGGGTTCAATGTTTGCCCTAGCAGGAAGTTCCTACAAAGACTAAAATTATCAAAGAAGGCATATTCCCAAAAGCCTATCTTATATGTAGCCATGGAGGATAATGGACAAGGAAGAATCTTCCAGAGATGGTGGATCCAGGGCCAATGGAGAACAATGGATAAGAGAGTTCTTCTCAGAGAATAAAATCAATCTAATCTAGGATGTTTCCTTACTCCAGGGCAAAGGGTTTTCCTGCCCACCCAGCAGAATTTCAGAATTGCTAGGAACTGGTGACTGCTGTGTGTGTTTCACTCTTTCATTTTCCAAATGTGAATTTTTATTGCAACTATCCTTCCCCTGTTCCACCATTCAGAGATTATTTTTTAGAATATAAATTGCTGGTCCATAAAATCCTCTCTCAGACCTAAGGGAAAATACTGCATCTGGCCCAGGGATCTTCAACTTTGAGCTGATTAGAATGATTGGATGCATTGCTAGGTTGTCTTCTCTGGGGAGAGAGTTAATGTTTGAAATAAAGAGTGAAATATCCACTTGGTGACAAAGGGTAGATAATTGCAGAGACTGCTATATGTTCACGAAAATAAATCCTCTTTTCTTCCTAGGCATAGAGACTATTTCTCAGATGTCCTTGTCAAGGCGAGAGAATGTGGGCAGATTTCACTCCTGATCCTTAACAAATTTTCATGTAATCTTCTACTTCCTCTCTCATATATTGCCTGTCTCTCATTAAGTATCTCCCATTTTCCGGTTAAATGGAAGGGACTCTGAGGACTTAGAGAAGATAGAGACACCAAATGGAAAAAACCTGGGTTCCTAAACGATGGAATGTAACAATCTTGAAAAGCCAGTCAGCTGCTGATTAGACGTAAAAGGGAAAGAAAGAAACTGCTCTTATGTAAAACCACTATGATTTCTGTGTTTTTCTGTTGTAGCAGAAGTTACATTGACTAGACATACATACAAAAGTTCATGTTTGGTGGACTAGGTGAGGAGGAGTTCACAGGCCAGAGTGAAGTACCGCACAATAAATCACTAATAATGAATTCTGTGGCCTGGACTATGGTCACACCTGGGCTCCCTCAGGTGGCTATATTTAGGTGGTGGGTTGATTGGTGGATAGGTTTAGCTATGATGGTTGAGTTGATGGTGTGTCTCCATCTATGTTGTCTTTCATCCTCAAGGCACCTATATTGGGGCTTTCGGAACCTGGTGGTACCAGAGTTCCAAGAGGGTGAGAGGAAGTTGCAGGGACTCTTGAGACCTTGCTTGAAAATAGTGCAACATTATTTCTGATGCACTGTATTGGCCAAAGGAAATCAGGTAGTCTGGCCAGATTTGGGAAGTAGCAAAACAGACTCTGCCTTTTTGATGAAGAATTTGAAGAATTTGTGACTATTTTTTATCATCTACGAATCCTTATAAAAGTACTCAGAATATAGTAAGTGCTCAATAAATGGTTGTCGAATTGCATGCATGAATGGAGAAAGTAGGTTGGAGTCCTGAAAAAGAAGATAACATATTGGCAATGCTGCTATTGAAAGTGGAAAAAGGAACCAATCATGGATAAGTAAAAGAATTGCTGAGCAACACGGATGGTCCAGCTGAGCTTGAAAATTGTAAATTTGTTTTTCCGCCAATTTTCTCCAATTGCATTTGGTAGTTTGGGCGCAAGCCCACAGAAACAGATGGTTGGGTTGATCCAGGTTAGGGATTAGTACTCTGCAAACTAGCAGTAGTGGGAGGTTGAGTCTGCCCAACTTGGTTCTGTGCCTTCTCAGCTCTCTGCTCACTCAGGAGCTGGCCACTCCATGGAATACTCTGCATCCTAAATGTCCTCACTCATTCTGGTCCACTGTCTGATACCAAAACTCCATGTTGGATTACAAAGTAAGTTAATTGAGATTGTGAGCTAGGTGGTTCAGGCCTGAAGTGAAGTACAGATAAACACACACACATGCACACAGACACACGCGCGTGCACACGCACACACACTCTCTTAGGAATTCCATTTGCATTTCTTGGAGGACATATGGGGATCTGATTTTTGCATTTTTTTCTTTCCTTTTCAATTCTCCAGGCTACTGCTGGAGCCTTGTACTTCCCACCCTACCATTCCCTGCTATCAATCCAGCCCTCAAGAAGAGCAGTCCTATTCATAATGCTCCTACTAATTTTCCCCAGTTCTTTCTCCTGGCTCGTTATACCCTTCCATTCATTCTGTATCATAAAAGTCTTAAGACTGACTGGCAGAGTCAGGTTTGTCTCCAAAGGTGGGGAAGAGGGTGAAAAGGGCAAATGTGAGAGTTAGCTGAAAAATGGACAGTTACCAGGTCTTTTTGGCAACTAAGGGAGTGCTGAAAACCATGACTACTTCTACCTTATTTTTCTAGATTTTTCCCACTCAGACTAATTTTATCTTCTTTCACTGTACTTGATATTTTGAACCCATATTTACTTTCTTGGTCTTCCTTGCCCAAGATGAATGACCAATTTCCCTTTGTTCCATGGCTCATAGACAATTTCTGTTTTGCCTAGGATTCTTAGCCTCAGGGAAAGCCCTGTCTCTACACAATCATTTCCTCCTTTCCTAATCAGCATTCCTATGCAGGGGAAGACCGACAGGAGGAGGCAAGTAAACCAAAGAATCAAGATTTAGTGCTTGGATATAAGACAGTGAAACAGAGGAGGTCAAGGAATTGGGTGCTTAGATGATTTTTCAGTGTTGGTGGTGGAGCTGCCTAAGATGATGGGGGAGAATACAGAAGAGAATAACTATGATGTGGTTTGGCTGTGTGCCCACCCAAGTCTCATCTTAAATTATAGCTACCATAATCCCCATACGTCATGGGAGAGACCCAGTGGGACGTAACTGAATCACGAAGGCAGGTTTTTCCTGTACTGTTCTTGTGATAGTGAACAAGTCTCTTGAGATCTGATGGTTTTATAAAGGGAACCTGTTCTCTTGCCTGCCACCATGGAAGGTGTGCTTTTGTTCCTCTTTCACCTTTTGCCATGATTGTGAGGCCTCCCTAGCCACATGGAACTGTTAGTCCATTATGCCTCTTTTTTTCTTAAGACTTTTTTCAACGTCTTGGGTATGTCTTTATTGGCAGTGTGAAAATGGACTACTACAACTATAAACCAATTAACAATGTCCTGAGAGAATATATGGGGCTGCACTGAATGTTGGTAGATGGTGGATAGAGTGGATGGGAGCAATGCCGATGAATGGAGAGTTTCAAGGAAGTGACAAGACAGTGGATCAGAGGCATGGAAACAGCTGTGGGGAGGCAGGAGGAGCCTGCTGTGCCTCCTTGATGTGACAGGCTGAGTGGATACTAGGGAGCAGCGCTGCTCCCTAGTATCTGAAGTTACAGCATCTGCAAAAAGTTAAGTGGAGTCAGTAATCTCAGTTTGTACTTTCAGGCTGTAGATTTCAGGATAACAGGAAAAAGATATCCTCAGTTGTAAGAAAGTTACCTTGTTAGCTGTTTTGAGACTCCAAAGTGAATCTTTTAGTATAATTCCTTAATTCATTCTTGTATCAAATAGTTATTGGCCAGGAACAAAACAGAGTGCTTAAATATAAGGATGAGTAAAATAAGATCTGCCATTAAGCAGCTCACAGTCTTTTTAAGGCAAAAGGAAAACAGACAGGTAACTTAAAACAAATTGTAAGTTGTATGATAGCAGTGAGCACGGTTCTATGGAACACCGAGTAGAGTCGTCCTACCAGAATAGGGGGTAGGAGGTAGACTCAGAAAAGGAAGCCTGAGCTGTGTCTTTAAATATGAGTTAATGAGGTAAAAGAGTGTGTGTGTGTGTGTGTGTGTGTGTGTGTGTGTGTGTGTGTGTGTGTGTGTGTTAGAGAGAGGCAGGAGTTTGAGGTCCAGGAGCAAAAGGGATTATATTAACTATATTTCAATTTCACTCCATTCTGGGTAGTCACAGTCTAAATAGTTGAATCAGGTTTAATTGAATCTCCAATGTGAAGAGACTTTCCATTATTTCCTTTCATAAGAGAAGTGGAGCCAAGCCGAAGCTCACACTTTGGCAACTGATCCTGTGTAAACTGTATTGTTCCCTGAACTAACCCTCTCTTGAGGCTGGGAAGACACTTATGCTGTTGACTCGATTTGATCAAAGGACAGCTTGAAGGAAACCAGTATCAACAAACCTCTCTTTGGGCTGTCGGAAATAGTGTTTCCATTTTATTTATTTGAAAGAATCTTGTGTCTTAAATCTTGGGACAGGCCATTTGAGAGTTGTCTGATGATTGTGCAAGTTGTTTTTAAAAATCTCACAAGAAATGATTGGTTTACCTTTCTATTTTAGTGCTAACCAGATATGGATGGCAAATAATAGCACCACTGTATAGTAGACATTTTGGTGGGAAAATGCTGTTCACAAGAGGAACCTTGGCTGGTCATGATATTCTGGTCAACTTGGATTGTTAAGAAGATAACTTATGTGACTAGCACATTCCTGAAACTGCAAGACTCTTCTTCCCACATTCAAACTTCCAGAATGAATTTTGTTGCTTGCAGTGGGTAGCACTGCTTGTGCTCAGTTACTTATGGCCCCCAAAAATAGAGAACAGGAGATAACAAATGCTTTATCTGATGTTCACTATAATTTGAGCATTTGCAAAGTAGTTCTAGTTCTTGGATATAGCAGTTGATGGGACACTAGAGTTGAATTCGTGACATCATAACTACTTAGAAAGAATGAAAGAGGGGAAATGGATAAGAATTTTATAAGGAACCAGTTTCTCAGTTGTCAGTATTTTCCTTTATAAAGATAAAAAAATGACCATTCAACTTTGAAAAGCAAGTGTTTTATCTTTCATGGGCTTGGTTAGGTGAGTAGAGAGAATTCCAGTTGAAATGGACAGACAGAGAGCCAAGGAATTTTAATAAAAATCTGGGATCTTTTCATGTGAAGCAGATCTGAGTCAAGGTAGTTCTGCCCTCAAGAATCTGTTACAGTAATCATTTCCTTTGGGACTTAAAAAAAGGACTATTGACATTTGCTCCCTCTAGGTACCTATAAAAGAGTTCCAGCTACATAGAAGGGCTATGATACTTTCAGTTAAGCAAGGAAGAAGTTGTAAATGTGGGCAATATAATGTTATAGTTTTCACTAAAATTTCTATTATTTATTCCATCAGCTGGTTGCTTTTTAGTGAGCACCTATTATGTGCTTTCTTGTTAGGAGCAGAGGATACAGTAATGAAGAATAAAGTATCTACTTTCTTGAAAATCTGAGTCTATCAGGGAGAGAGATAGCACTCCAATAGTGGATTAATTGTGATTATGAACATCTACTATAATGGGTAAGTACAGGATCGAGGAGCCTGTGCAATAGGGTAAAGGAAAAGTAGGGGATGGGATGATCTGAGAAGTAAGCACCTAAGTAAAGATATTTGTACATGCAAAGGGCCTGGGGTAGAAAGGGATTTAGTCCTTTGGTAGAATTGAATGAAGGCTTGTGTGGCTGGAGAAAGGGAGAGAAGAAGCATGGGAGAGATTGGCAAAATGTCAGTTTGGAGAGATATGGAGGGACAAAATCATGCTGGGCATCACAATCTTGCAGAAAGGAAGGGGGAGTAGTTGAAAGGCTTTAAGCAGGCGAGCAACATGATAAACAGTACAGCTTAATGGGATTTTAATAAAGCATTATATTGTTGATTATAGAAGTAAGTTTCCTTTGGGGCTTTTTTCTTTAATTGAAGACATAGTTTTTCAATTTAATTTTTATTCTAATTTCTTTTGCAGATAGTAGAGAAGATAATTTGTATGTAATTGAAGGACCACATTCTTCTTAGCTTGAAGTCATTGTGATAGGTAAGAATTTATAAATAGCAAATCTGCTGGATTTAGTTATCTGTCATATTGGAATTTCGAAGTGGCAGATCTCTTATCAGTGACCAAATACCAAATAACGGAAATGTAACCTGATAATTTTTAAATCAAAAATACCCTGATATGTAACCGTGATATAACTGAGGTGAATATCAAAATGTGTTTGCCATGTAGAAAAATAAAAAACATAACAGATTTTTCAGTTCTAAAAGAGAAGTGAAATTTCTAAAGGCTAATAATGTTACCTGAACACCTGGTTCAGACAACTAGCAATGGGGACTCAATGCAAATGAACAGGGAGGTCTTATAGAAAGGGGCTTCATACTAGACTAAACAAAGGCAGTCCAAACTCTAATATATATAAAGGATTTGTTGTCGCAATGGTAGTAACACCCAAGTCGAAATTTTCTGGGACAGTCTTGTTATAAAATACTCTCTTACATTTTAGATACATTGATGCTTTCTAGGCAACCACGTCTCCCTCTTGTTTTAAGAAATAGGTCTAGTGGAATCAGGATTCTAATTTCTTCTTTGCTGTCACTACCTAGAATCTCCTCCTCCCCTCCTCCTTATCTTCCTCCTCCTCCTCCTCTACCTCCTTCTCCTCCTCCTTCTTCTCTCCTTCCTTCTATCTCATCTTGATAACCTGAACTCCAATCCCCAGGATGCCAATCCATTAGTTAAATGTCCAGTACAACTTGCCTTTGTTTTGTCACTGAAGATAATTCTTTCCTTTAGTCTTTTAGCCTTTCCAAGTCTGGCTATACAAATTCATGAATGGCTATGATTGTGTCAGAGGGATTAAAAACACCAAAAAAGATGAAGACTATAGGTTGAAGGAATTTTATTCCTGGGTTTCTTAATATTACTACTAGTTAAATATCTTAAGAGAATGTCAGTCGTACCATGAATTTAATTTGGGGTTGCAAAAGAAAGTGGAAAATGATTCACCTGGGTTTCCTTTTGTGATGTTCCAGGGAGCAGATTCTGTTCATGAGGAGTAATAAGTGGGACAAGTCCTAAAGCGCTGAGAAGGAAGTGATGATGGTAGTGATCAAGTAGTCACCATTTTGGAAAGTGGATTATGTACTATCCGTATGCTTTTTTTTTTTTTTTTGAGACGGAGTCTCGCTCTGTTGCCCAGGCTGGAGTGCAGTGGCCGAATATCAGCTCACTGCAAGCTCCACCTCCCGGGTTTACGCCATTCTCCTGCCTCAGCCTCCCGAGTAGCTGGGACTATAGGCGCCTGCCACCTCGCCCGGCTATTTTTTTGTATTTTTTAGTAGAGACGGGGTTTCATCGTGTTAGCCAGGATGGTCTCGATCTCCTGACCTCGTGATCCGCCCGTCTCGGCCTCCCAAAGTGCTGGGATTACAGGCTTGAGCCACCACGCCCGGCCCATCCGTATGCTTAATGCTTTACAGACATTATCTCGTCTGATCTTCCAAACAACCAATCAATGCTGTTTTTATAGGTATTCTGATATTACTGATGAAAAAAATGAGGTTTAGAGAGGTTAAAGAAACTTTTTAAAAGTCATTTCACTTGTAAATGAAAGAAGTGGGATCCTATGTCTGTCTAACCTGACTCCAGAGTCTATACTGTGGACCACTAACTATCAAGGGGTTAACAGTGGAACTGATCTGTGGCCAAGAGATGTCTCTAGAGCTTGAATGTCCTTATTCCTTGGAGCAGCTTATTCATACTGCCCTAGCCTATTGTATCACTGTCTGTCCTTTTTCACTGAAGCTGAGCTTGCTGTGGTCTGGAAAAGCACAATGGTTTCTTTGGTGCAGCCTGTGGTTTTAGAGCTTGCAGTGAGAAAAGCATGCAGATAAAACATAGAGCATCCTACTGAGACACAAGTCCAAGCAATGCTGCCATAGAGAGCCAGAAAAGCAAAATGGTTTCTAACCCTGGCAGGAAATAGCATGGAAAGTAAAGAAACAGGTTTGGCAGACCCTAAGAGGGGAAAGCTGTATGCCAGCGCGGAATTCCCCTAGTGACTATCATCAATCCCCCTTTTAGTAGTATGTGTAAAGACTCATGAGCATCAGATGTATTCAACATGAACAGCACAGCCTTAAATGTTTCTTTACACAAGGACCAGAAACTTTACTATGGTTTTTGCCTCACGACCTATTGTTAAATGAACTGATGTCTTTGAAGCACCTTTCAGTGCTTGAACAGTCAGAATTTTAATAATCAGGACGATAATCCCAGCATTTTGGAAGGCTGAGGCAGGGGGATCACTTGAGCCCAGGAATTCAATACCAACTGGGTAACATACCAAGTTTCCACCTCTACAAAAAATAAGAAAATTAGTCAGGTATGGTGGCTTGCACCTATAGTCCTAGCTATTTGGGAGGCTGAGACAGGAGGATCATTTGAGCCCGGGAGGTTGAGGCTGCTGTGAGCTATGATTACACCATTGTATGCCAGCCTGGGCATCAGAGTGAGACCCTGTATCAAAAAAAAGAGAGTTCTTTTCACTGATCGCTGATGATAAAACGTCGTTTCTTCTAAAGATCAAAAGCTCCTGGTTTCACATTAAAACTATGTCTGTATGTGCATGCAGTAGAATAAGAGACAACTAAAATGTTAATTCCTTCTCCTTTCAGCATCACATGGAGCCTACCTGGCATGTCATAAGCAGCAATTCTGAGGTTTCGAAAGAGCTTCTTGCTGAACTTCTTGTTCAGTTTGCCTCCACGCTTTCCCCTACCACCAGAAAATTTAAACAAAACAACCTGCTTTTGCCTGAATGACCTAGGTAACAACCTACTTTAGCTTGAGCTGCTTAGATATTTCAGCTAAAAATGGCTTATTTCCATGAGTCACCTGGATAATTGCATTACTCTGCTGGCCCACTTAGCTGGGTGGGCCAGCAGGTGTTAAGTGCAAGTGTCAACGAGTACTTCATTGTTTTCCACTCTATGGATAGTACTGTGACAGTTTCTTAGTGCCTGGAGAAGTACCTCTTGATTCAATTTCAGCCCTTGAGCTTCCTTCTTTTAGATGGATCATCCTTGCTATGTGACGAAATAGCCCCCTTCTATCTCCGTAGGGCAACTTTGTATCATGTATGTGTGTGTGTGTGTAGCTTTGTGGTTTTGAAGAAAAATTACTTCAACAAGTACTTCTTAAATACTTCCTGGCGGAGCGCTGTCTGTGGGAGATACAAAAGGAGATAAAGACAAGATATTTTCCTCAAGATACAACTGTTTAAGGACACTGGCATGGCCGGGCGCGGTGGCTCAAGCCTGTAATCCCAGCACTTTGGGAGGCCGAGACGGGTGGATCACGAGGTCAGGAGATCGAGACCATCCTGGCTAACACAGTGAAACCCCGTCTCTACTAAAAAATACAAAAAAATAGCCGGGCGAGGTGGCAGGCGCCTATAGTCCCAGCTACTCGGGAGGCTGAGGCAGGAGAATGGCGTAAACCCGGGAGGCGGAGCTTACAGTGAGCTGAGATCCGGCCACTGCACTCCAGCCTGGGTGACAGAGCGAGACTCCGTCTCAAAAAAAAAAAAAAAAAAAAAAAAAGGACACTGGCACATATGAACCATTAGAAGGTCCTTACATGTTTACTGTTGACCTGTTTGGAAGTGTAATCAGAGTTGAAGAGGCCAAAATATTTGGAGAAATCTGTGGGAGGGCTTACCCTCCATTTCTTGAGGTATAGATGTATTGTCATTTTTTTTTTTTTTGAGTGGAGTTTCACTCTTGTTGCCCAGGCTGGACTGCAGTGGTACAATCTTAGTTCACTGTAACCTCCACCTCCCAGGTTCAAGCGATTCTCCTGCCTCAGCCTCCTGAGTAGCTGGGATTACAGGCATGTGTCACCACGCCCAGCTAATTTTTGTATTTTTGATAGAGATGGGGTTTCTCCATGTTGGTCAGGCTGGTCTCGAACTCCCGACCTAAGGTGATCCACTTGCCTTGGCCTCCCAAAGTGCTGGGATTACAGGCATGAGCCACCATGCCCGGCCACATTGTCTTTTTTTTTTTTTTTTTCTCCCTGCAAATGTATTATATGGTTTACTCTGACAACATATAACCTAATTTTCTAGAATGGCATCGCTGAAGAAAGATAGTTGTATGCCTCATTTAGAGGGTAACTCAGGGTTCGTGGTTCTCCAAAGGAAAGACGGCAGACAGTTTTGGCTACAAAAACACTTGAGGTATTTAGAAAAAAATCCACACTGTATACTTTACTTTTATGACCGAGTTTTTTAGATGCTTTTGAGAACACAAAATAAATAGAAAACACATACAGGAAAAGAAAAAAAAAAAAACTTGCCTCATGTGGAACAATCAACATTGTAAAACTAAACTTTAATTTTTTGAAACCTGTTTATATGTAAAAAAAGATTAGTGCCCTAGCTTCAGTTTTAAATTTCATAAAATTTGATGTCATGAAATAAAAAGGCAACTTTCTCTGCTTTTTTATTTCCCTTTTCCCTGATTATAAAAGAACAGATTTTAAAATTAAGTGGAAAGACCAAATTTTTTTATTTTTATTTTTTGTTTTTAAGTAGATATTTGAACTTTGATGTAAGAGCTCACCACTTCTATGCTTACAGTGTTTAAATTCTCTGCCATGAAACTTTTAGGCTTGAAATAAATGTCACTAACATGATTTTGAAGGTCAGGCTGGTGAACCACCAAAAATGTCTGACAGCTCCAAAATAGAGTATTTACATCTGGCTCATGGCATCGTGCTCTTTGCTATGATGTAGTCGGGTTGAATAAGTGGAGCAGTGTGAACTGAACCTCCGTAGAACTTGACGTTTGACCCCAGAGGTCTATATGCATCATTTTATTCTCTATCCCCTCCTGCCTCCCTCCATGTGGGCAGAGGAGACATAAAAATCCACTGGCTTTCTGCAGGAACGCTTGGCCTGGTTTCCCTGTAATACCTGTTTATACATGAATCAACCCAAAATTAACTTCAGGGACAGCAGGATATGCCTGACCTTGTGAATTAAAATATGAAATGCACTAGAAATATGATTAACCAGATTTCTTGGTAAATGGGTTGTTCTGTTTAGCTGGAGTTCTGGTTGTTTAAGAATGAGTTCTATTGCTATTTTTATTTTCGTACTTCTTATTTAATTGGCATTACAAAATGTTATTAGCTTTCTTATCATTGGAAACATGGTTATTAAATGCTACTTGATCTTTCTTGATGACTCTGATGTTATGACGTCCTTACATGATCATTCCAAACATCATTAATCTAAAGATCATAGTAGACATTCAGAAAAATGACAAGGTTGAGGACTAGGATTGAGGAAAATGGGATGGGGATCGGAGGGCATGGGCAGAAGGTAGTTTACTTTTAGTTAACTGGGATTATACTGCAGAGGAAGTTCCTGATAACTGATTTCAAAGCTTTCAGTGATGTGTCCTGTTTACATTTAAGCTAGATTCTAATAGAAAACCCTAAAGAATTTGTCATATTTTTGTATGAGATCACCTCTTAAAACAAGCAAAATAAATTCATTCCATTTCTAAATTCATTTGATAAAAGAAGAATACATGCAAACTAGGTGAAACAAGTTTGGAAAATAATCAATATTATGCCTGGGGCCTTTAAAGTACTGTTCTAAAAGTATAATATGCCACCATTTTTTAAAACTACATTTTTTGGGGTGCAAGCAAAAAAATGAAGGAATCTGAAGTCTGACTTACCCTCTTGTCACTAACCTTTGGTTTGAAGGTTGAGAGAAGCATTAAAATAAACCTACCTGCTGAACTGTATTCTTTCAGCAGCCAGAAATGGGAAATTTTAGGGAATAGCAAATAGTTGCAGGGCACTCTGAGAGATTACTTATAAATCCAGATATATGTCAGACTATTAGAATAATTGAAAGTCCAGTGAATCAGAGAGATAAAAGGAAAGTCTCTTGAACATGATGTATAACTCTATGCAGAGTTTTAAATGCCATTCAACAAGACATTCCAAAGTGTCTACTGTGAATGAACATTTAGAAGGACTATAATTTTTCTTTTTAATTGAGATACCTATCTGTGTCCTCAATAACACAACTATTCCTTTGGCCTGTTAATTATAAAAAATAGTCCCTACCTCTTCTGAATTCTGCATACTTTCTTTAAAGACACTGCAAAGCATGTGAAGCTACTAAGATTTAATGCATTCTTTACCTTAAAGCAAGCACCGATTGGCGGCGTGGAGTTCACACAGAGATAAAGAACGAGAAGGACCATGAGAAGTCATGTGACAAAGAGGTCAGAGCATTCAGTCCCAGAGAACTGGAATTGAAAATAAGTTCTGCCATTTTCCCACTATGTGACTTTGGGCCAGTTACATAGTATTCGTGAATTTCAGTTTTCCTCTGATGCAAAATGAGGTTAATGGTAATTGTTTTAATGACTCAATTATAACCATATAATTATCTGTATATTTATGGCTCTATATATTTAAAATACCTTTTAAATACCTGGCACAGTATAAGTACCCAATGTTTCTCTTAATTTTGAGATAACAGGTTATAACAAATTTAAGATAACAGACTATAAACCTGAAGAAATCAGGTTTCCAAAAGACCGGTGATCCATCTGAAGTAGATGAGTAAACAGTGACATTCATGCACCCAGTTGCTAATTCATCCATCAGTCCTTGAATAAGGCACATGCTTACTGGCTTACTGAGATTTTTCCAGCGTCCAAAATAGACAGAAGCAAGACTTAACTTATGTTTTCTCACTCCTAGTCCACTGCTTCTGCATGATATTCAAAACAAAAATCCTTAAGGCTGAGAAAAAACGAGACGGGCAAGTTTAGATATTTAGAATATTTTAGAATTTCATTTGAGATGAGAGGTGGAGAATTTTCTGATGGCATGTTCTGATAAAATAGGTGTGAATCAGAACTGTTATTTGTCAAGAAAGTAGATTTCCATTATAATCTCTGATACTATATGCCCATGAATGGTGGATCAGTTAAAGAAAATGTGGTGCATATATACCACGGAATACCACACAGGCATACAAATAATGAGATCATGTCCTTTATAGCAACATAGATGCAGCTGGAGGCTATAATCCTAAGTGAATTAGTGTAGAAACGGAAATCCAAATACCACATGTTCTCACATGTAAGTGGGAGCTAAACAATGGGTACACAGAGACACAGAGATGGGAACAATAAACACTGGGAATTCCAAAAGAGTGGAGGGAAGGAGGAGGGAAAGGCTTGAAAAACTACCTGTTTGGTACTATGTTCACCACTTGGGCAATGGGTTGACTAGAAGCCCGAACCTCATGTAGAAGAAATAGTGAAAACAGGGCAAATCGACTGTGACTGGTAGGAGCTTATCATGTAGTTGGAATGAAACATTTGCCAAAGTAAATCCAAAACATCTGCAAAGCCGCCAATTAAGTACAAATTGATAAATCATTATGTATAAGGGTGATTCATAATCCTGGAGATAATAAAAATTAACTCTTACAGTTCATTTGTCCATTTTGTGCTGGGAAAGTCACTGAGGTTTCTGGACTCCTTTCAACTCATTTATAAATGGGTGAGACATGACCAAGCTTTATCACTTCTATATAAATCACTTTTATTATTTGAGACATACCTTTTAGGATTCTACTTTTAAATTATATCATCACCACTTGTCTTCCTCTCACCTTCAGTTCCCAACACACACACACACAGACACACACACACACCCCCCCCATATTTGAATATTACATGATGGGAGAAATGAACAACTATGTTAACCAATAGGTGAGTTATTGCAAGCTTTGCATAAACAAGAGTTGAATCCCAGTAGGTATTACAGGCTTCTCATCTACTATTTGATTCTCCCTTCTACCATCACATATAGAATAAGCAAAGGTCTTCTAATGAAAAGTTGCGAATATGTGGCAAAATAGAAAAGATGGAACACTGATGAAGAGTATTCTAATATTAGTTTTGCTGAAGTGCTGATGTGATTAGAGGCAATAATTAGTTTGAATTTTCATAGGTAAAATGAGCCACATTTGGCCATTCTTTGAAATGTTCAACCAACGTAGATTGTTATACTCACATCCCATTTTGCATTATGTGGTAATGGTTAGGATTAGCAAAACACTTGTGGGGAGCTGCCTGTTTCAATGACTGGAGATTTGAATTGCTCAGAATGATTGCTTTTGAGATTGCCAGTTCTACTTTGAAACTAGACTTATTAACACAAACATCCAAGATGTACCTTGAGGCCCCCTTGAGAATTACTTGTCTGCAGCTATTTATTCATTATTTGGTCATGAACTGGTAACAGACATGGAGAAGAAATTGTGTTGCTTTGCTGTAAAGACAGAAAGTCAACTATCTGTTAAATGAAAACGTGTAAGTATGAGAGCTATTTCTCTTGGACTCAATATTTTCTTTAAAATTTTTAAGAAACAGGTGGGTTATCAATGTTGAAAGCTAATGTGTGTGTGTGTGTGCGTGTGTGTAATTAGATTTCTCATCGCCTCCTTTTGTCCCGAGACACACTTTCCCTTCATCCTATATCATCATACTATTTTCACAGGAACAGAATATCATCTTTTTCTTTTTAACTCCCTGTCAAAACCTGATCATTTACTTGCCTGAGTTGAGTAGCCATTAATGTTAGATATTTTATTAACTAGTTCTATGATTTGGGAATATCATTCAACTTCCTTTTCTTTCAGTTTGAAGGAAAGAGTTAGATAATATTTAAGCAGTTTCAACACTCTATGCCTCTACAAAATAACAAAATTTGAATTCACTCACTTGAATGTACCATAAACAGTTGTGGGAGTGAATAGCTATGGAGTGCCCATTAAGTGTGTCCAGCATAATTACGTTTCTTGGCTTGTCGTCACCGTGGTTGATGGGCAGAGAGCAGGTATTCTATTTCGTTAACATGTACCCTTGGTCCTCAACCCTGGTTATCTAAAATTGTAATCTACATAGAGTGGTTGCTCAATTTCAGACTGTCTTACGTTTGAAAAATATGATAGAGTCACCCTTGTGGGTAGAGGAGTGAAAAGAATTGCTCCTCCAATGGTTTTAATCTGTGACTTTGGATGTGCAGGCACTATTACTAGAATTCTCATAGGATTTAAAAAAATCTGCATCTTCTAACAATATGGCAGTGGGTGATGGTGATTTGAAACTTGTCCAAAGTCACACAGCTGGTAAGTGTGAGATGCAGTACTAGTAGCCAGGCCTCTGATGTTAACAGTTGCTGAAGCCTTCCATGATCCCATCATGGCAGCCATAACTCTCTTCTCTGTGCTGTCATGGTATTTTATTCCTACTGCTAGCATAGAACTTATGATACTACATTGATTTTTGTATGCTACGCCCCTAAGATGTGCCTGGTACATAGTAGCCACTAAAAAAATAGTTTGTCAGTTGAGTATTTGAATGCATATGTAAGTGTCTGCTTGCACCAAACAGCTGTAAGTTCCTTAAATAATGGACCAGATCCTGTATGTTGTTATATCCCGAGTTCTTCAGACAGTGCCTGACACCTTGCTGGTACTCAACAAATATTTGTTGAATTGAACTAGATTCTTACCAAGTGTAGTTCAGGGCTGCTTGTACTTCACTAACATCACCTCCCATGCTTTTTAAAAGCAAATCACATCCTTCCTTTTATTTCTATGTCATTTTTACTTTTCCCTTTCCTTCCTGTTCTTCTTTCCCTATCTTTCTTTATCTGCTTCTGTTCTTTCACTTTAATGACTTAATTTATATAATTTATATCCCATGCCTCTTCTTCTTCTTCTTTTTTTTTTTTTTTTGAGTCGGACTCTCACTCTGTAGCCCAGGCTGGAGTGCCGTGTGGCGATCTGGGCTCACTGCAAGCTCTGTCTCCCAGGTTCACGCCATTCTCCTGCCTCCGCCTCCTGAGTAGCTGGGACTACAGGAGCCCACCACCACGCCCGGCTAATTTTTTGTAATTTTAGTAGAGCTGGGGTTTCACCATGTTAGCCAGGATGTTCTCGATCTCCTGACCTAGTGATCCATCTGCCTCGGCCTCCCAAGGTAATGGGATTACAGGCGTGAGCCACAGCGCCTGGCCATCCCATGCCTCTTCTATGCACTTACTACCTTGAAGGCTTGGTGAAAATGCTGATAGACAGTTGTCACTGTGTTGAGTCACGAAGTCGATCTGAAGTGAGATGAGCTAAGCTCTATGCCAGAAGGCACCATTTTTGTATGTGTATACTATTGTGTAGGAGGCAAGAGGAATATAAAAATCTACAAACTTGGGTTGAGGTATTGAGGAAAGTGGCTGACTCCTTAATGCTTTTCACTGTCCAATTTGTGGCTGAGAAAGCAACATTCCTGGGAAACATTCAAAGCACCAGATGCTGTTTATTAGTGATTCAGCATTAATGCCCATGGCTAAGGCACAGGCATTCGAATTCCAGTTCACCTTTTAACCTATTTTGTACGAATAGACCTCACAAACAGTTGTGGCTATTTTTTAACTGGCAAGATTGTATTTGATTATGCCTAAAGACCAATTGTTGTTTTATTAGGATTAAAGGAGCCTGCATTTCTTTATGAATATTTCTGCCCCATCGTAATGCAATAGAATATGGCACCACAACATGACTTTCCAGCTTGCCATAAATCTGAAAACTTAAAAATTGCATAAACTGCTGCATTCTTCTCAGTTTGTCTAGTCTCTTCTTCAGTTCTTAAAACAAGAAATTACTTTCTTTCAATTCTCTCTTCTCGGGCTCACTCAGTTCCCCTGGTGGCATTAATTTATTGATTTTCAAAAAAAAAATCCATGTTCATTTCTGACTCACTTAACATTAATTCATCTGCTCTTCTTTTCCATTCAGTTCTTCTTTGGACCATTCCATTAAATCTGGAAAATGTTCTGTTGGTCTTAGCAGATGCCTTCTTATTATGAGGTCCCAGCTTCTGGTTCTGTCTCCTCAAACATTCAACTCCATTTCATAGCTGCATCAATTTAACGGCTTTCTGAAACTCTATGTTAAATAGCTCTTCTGGGAAGGAAAAGCATATAGGTTACATTGTAAATCTAAAAATAACAAGCATCATAATTTTACGTAGTTTTTACTGCAATGCCTTATGTAGCATTTAAGATCACTAATTGGAACTGATTTTCATTTCTCCCCATCTTCTCTAATTCATCACAAAAGATAACACTGGAGTGATTACCTTACCTACTTACTGGATTCCAATAATGGACTTATGATGTTGGAAGGCATGTATTTTGATGATTCATAAATATACCTCAAGATTATAATTATTGACAAAATGAGATCTATGTAATTAATGACCTATATAGACCATAAATTTCCTTACTCATTTTCAAATCTTTGCAAGGCATTCATTTTAGTGACTTTTAATTCCTGGTCAATTCTTTGGAAGGTTTGACCTGGAAGGGACCTGAAGAGTCATCTAGTTTTAGCTCTGTGATTTATTGATAAGGGCCTCAGGGGAAACAGCATGTGTATGTTTTAAAGTCATATAGTGACTGGTAGCAGAGGCCATGGTGGGTCTCAATTTCAGTTACACATTAGAGTCACCTGAAAAGCTTTTTAAAATGCTCATGTCCGAGCTTACTACAGAGAACTTGATTTAATTGTTCTGGGGTTGTCCTGTCCATTGAGATTTTTTAAAACCTTGTTGTCTAATTCTAATGGACAATTCTAATTGGAGTAGCAGTCTAATGGTTTAGAACTCAGGATTAGAAGGCAGAAAGAGTTAGCTTACTTATCCTATCTAAGCTTCATTTTTATTCATCTTTAAGATGGGGTAATGTGATATTTTCCTTACAGCTTTGTACTGATAGTTGAATGAGCGAACACAGTTGGAAAGCTGATCACAGGGACTGGCAGCTTGGCTGAGTTACCTGACTCCTAGGATAATGTACTTTTGTGTTGCTTCTGCAATTCTTTCCTTTCCTTTCTGATCCGATGGTCATCTGCTTGCTTCTCTCCATTCCTTGGCTTTATTTCTTGTGTTTTCAGAGCTGTGGAGCCAAAACTGTGACAAGACTGTCCACTTTTGCACAGTGAAAGCCCACGTTTATTTTCTAAAGATTCTGGTCATAATTTTGTGCTCAGAGTTACTTTCTCTAGTTTCCAACACCCTGAGATAGTCTTGCATGTTTTTGCATGACTAATTTAATATCTGATGGTGATACATTGGAAATTCTCTTGCATGACCCTCTGCTCTCATTCTTGGATTAGAGTAGAGAAGGTGCTTGTGTTGCATGTTCTTGTTACCCTGAAACACCCTTTGTTATCCTCCTTTGTATTGTTGCTGGTTTAGTTGTCTTTCTCACTCCAATGCTTGCTGCTGCAGGATAGGGCTCATGTAAATTCTACTCACCATGATATTCTTGAAGACTGCTAAAATGCCTATCACATAGGTGCCAGGCATTCAAAAATTGAAAAATATGGAAATAAGTTGTAGGATGCTAAGATAATGATTGCATCATTTTCTAGGAATCTTAACTGAAGAAAATATGAATGGAATATCTTGCTGGTTGCCTTCAGACTCACAGAAAAGTCCCCATTATTATAAAAATCTTTGACTGATATGCGCCACAGAGACCAGCAAACTGGTGTGCATGAGACATACAGAATGACATAGACTTCAATTTATTTATTTTTTTTCTATTACAAAATAGCTGGTTCTAGTCAGAGTCACTAAGTCTCCAGTCTTTACCTTTCTTTGAGCATCTGTAAGAGGTTCTCTATCCTAAGTAGTAGACAGAAAGTTCTGCTATGCTGAAAGTACTAGGTTTCACACTTGGCCCAATAGCTAGGGAGGCCTTCATGAGATAAAGGGTTGTTACGCTTAATTTTCTAGAGTGAATAAAGCCCAAGTGCTGTGGAGTTAAGTCATGCAACTTGTAAAATAATTTTTTAAAATTGTAAATTGCCAATGTATAATTGTATAAATTTATGGAATAAAAGTTATTATGATTTATGGATACAATGTAAAATATCATTAATCAAGTGAATTAACATATCCATCACCTCAAATACTTAATACTTTGAGTGGTGAGAACATTTGAAATTTTTTCTTTTAGCAATTTTTAAATGTATAATACTCTATTATTAGCACAGAACTGAAAAAAATCTATTATCTTTCATGCCTGAGATTTTGTGCCCTTTGACTCCCATCCCTGGCCTCTGTAACCCCCATTGTATTCTCTGCTTGTGATGTGGGTTGTTTTGTATTCCACATATAAGTGAGAACATGTCCTTTGTCTTTCTGTGCCTGGTTTATGTCACTTACCATAGTGTTCTCCAATTCCCTCCATGTTGCTGCGAATGAGAGATTTTTCTTTTTTTAAGGTTGAATAGTACACCACATTTTCTTGGTCCATTCCTTCGTTGATGAACACTTAGGCTGATTCCATAATTTGGCCATTGTGATTAGTGCTGCAATGAACATGAGAATGAAGATGTCTCTTCAACAAACTGATTTGAAATCTTTTGAGTAAATCCCCAGAAGTGGAATTGCTGGATCATATGGTAATTCCATTTTTAGTTTCTTGAGGAATGCCCATTCAGTTTTCCATAATGGCTGTGCTAATTTACATTCCCACTAACAGTGTACAACAATTCCCTTTTCTGCACATCTTTGCCAACACAACATTTGTTATCTTTCATCAACAGATATATAAAAAGATGTTCAACATTGCTAATCATTAGTGAAATGCAAATTAAAACCACAATGAGGTATAATTTCACACCTGCCAGAATGCTGTTTATCAAGAAGTCATGCAACTTTTAAAAGGCTTTTGGAATTAATCTTTTGTTTCTGGAGAAATAAATACTTTTGTCATTTATCAATCTCAAATTTTTATTTTATACCTGGCAAATGAACAAGTGATGTTTTGTTTTACTCTTTTAAAACCTTGAGAAGAAAATTGCAATATGATGAATTTTAAAATAAAATAGACCCAGGGGAAAACTTCCAAAGGAGTAAAAATATTTCAATTAATGACAAGGGAAATTATTTCAGTAATAATGCCATTGGGATTAAAAGAAGAGTTGTTAGATCTTAGGATGTTGTCATCTTAGCATGCCTTGTAGTATTAAATTGTTTGTGCTATATAGTCTCATTAAAGTAGAGCTGGAAACCTCTACCTATTTGCCTATTTTGTTTTCAAATGTGCTTGTGCTTATTAGTTTAATAGTGTTATTTAGGCTAGTGTGGGTGAACTAAGAGTAAATTTATTTTCCAACACTTGGTGTGTAGTAAAAATTTGCTTTTGCCCTAGTGAAAAATTGGAGTGAAGAATGTGCGTAGTTTTGTCTGCAGACCTTTTTCCTGTGAAAATATTTATACAATAGAAGCTAGAGGACAGGTGGAGCTTTGAGTTCTATTCGTACTCTGCCAGGATTTCATTAGATTTAGACTTAACTTTCATTTCCCTTGACTGCTTTTAAGATGTGTGAAATGCTCTGAAGACATTCAATGACAGCCAGGCTCCTTAAAAGATGTGTTTAAAAGTGGAAGACTTCTGCAGTTGTAGGACATAAGAAAACAGAAAAAAATAATTGGAAGACCATGATATTCAACAACTTAGTGAACCCAAGAAGCATTTTATGGTATGTACTCCTTGAGAGAGGTTAGGTTATGCTGCAAACATATAACTCTCAGATACCGCTCACTTAAAACTGAAATGGTTTCTTGCTTTCCACGGATAGTTGACTGTGATCTCTGTCCTCACATCATTGTTTTCCGTCCTTGCTTGATTTAGCCATTATCCAGAATGTTGTTGTTTATTATGAGAGAGGCAAAAGCACATGGGGCAAGGTGCACTATGTCTCTTCAAGTTTGAAAATGACATTTAACATTCATTTATTAGCCAAAAAAAAACGTCAAACGTGAATTCATCAGGATGAGGCAGTACCATCCTAATGTAATGGAAAATGTATGAAAATTATTATTTATGAACAGGCTAAGACCTCAGGTACCCACAAAAGTCTCATTCATTATCAATTTCAAATCGAGTCTCAAGTGTAATTATTAAGATATATTTATTAGCCCTCACTCTGTGCTCACCTAGAGGGCCTTGATTTATAAAAAGTGTATATAAGCCTTAGTTGTTCAACCAACATGTCTGCCTGAAACCTGTACAGGAGATGGTACTTTGCTGGACCCTGACTCCAAGGCAATGGTATCCCTATCTGTGGTGCATCTGTAGACAGACTAGCGCTGCCGATAAGAGGACCCAGGCAAGAATGAGCTAGTAGAATTTGTGGATGGATATCTTTTGTTTTTAAATTTTACTTTAAGTTCTGGGATACACATGCAGAATGTACCGGTTTGTTACATAGGCATACGTGTGCCATGGTGGTTTGCTGCACTTATCAACCCGTCATCTAGGTTTTAAGCCCCACATGCATTAGGTATTTGTACTAATGCTCTCCCTCCCCTTGCCCCTCAACCCCTGACAGGCCCTGGTGTGTGATGTTCCCCTCTCTGTGTCCACGTGTTCTCATTGGTCAGCTCCCACTTACGAGTGAGAACATGTGGTGTTTGATTTTCCGTTCATGTGTTAGTTTGCTGAGAATGATGGCTTCCAGCTTAATCCATATCTCTGTAAAGACATAAACCCATTCTTTTTTATGGCTGCATAGTATTCTATGGTGTATATGTGCCACATTTTCTTTATCCAGTCTATCATTCATGGGCATTTGGGTTGGTTCCAAGTCCTTGGTATTGTAAATAGTGCTCCGATAAATATATGTATACATGTGTCTTTATAGTAGAATGATTTATAATCCTTTGGATATATACCCAGTAATGGGATTGCTGGGTCAAATGGTATTTCTGGTTCTAGATCTTTGAGGAGATGCCACAGTGTCTTTCACAATGGTGGAACTAATTTACACTCCCACCAACAATGTAAAAGCATTCCTATTTCTTGTGGTTGGATATCTTAAGCCAGCCTTAGCAGTGATGTGGGGATTATAGAAGAGGTGAATTTCAATCGGTGAAAGACAATTGGACATTTTCTAAGTAAAAACTCAAGGTAACTGGGTGCAATTGTTTTTTTTTCTTTCTCTCTCTCTTTTTTTTTCCCCTTGTTTCTCTCTTTTTTTTTTTTTTTTTTTTTTTTTTTTTGAGATGGAGTCTTGCTCTGTTGCCCAGGCTGCAGTTCAGTGGCACGATCTTGGCTCACTGCAAGCTCCACCTCCCAGATTCATACCATTCTCCTACCTCAGCCTCTCCAGTAGCTGGGACTACAGGCACCTGCCACCATGACTGGCTAATTTTTTGTATTTTTAGTAGAGACGGGGTTTCACCATGTTAGCCAGGATGGTCTTGATCTCCTGACCACGTGATCCACCTGCCTCGGCCTCCCAAAGTGCCAGGATTACAGGCATGAGCCACCGCGCCTGGCCTCCGGCCTCTTTTCTTTTCTTTTTTTTCCTTTTCTTTTCTTTTCTTTTTTCTTTTCTTTTCTTTTCCTTTCCTTTTCTTTTCTCTTCTCTTCTTTTCTTTTCTTTCTTTTCTTTTTTCTCTTTCTTTCTCTCTGTCTCTCTCCTTCCTTCCTTCCTTCCTTCCTTCCTTCCTTCCTTCCTTCCTTTCTTCCTCCCTCCCTCCCTCCCTCCTTCCCTTCCTTCCTTCCCTCCTTTACTTTCCTTTCTTCCTTCCTTCTTTCCTTCCCTTTTTTTCCTCCTTTCTTCCCTTTCTTTCCTTTCTTTTGACAGGCAGAGTCTCACCCTGTGACCCAGGCTGGAGTGCAGTGGTAAAATAATAGTGTACTGCAGCCTCAAACTCCTGGGCTCCAGTGACCTACCCACCTCAGCTTCCTGAGTAACTGTAACTTGAGGTGAGTGTCACCATGCCCAGCTAATTAAAATATGTTTTGTTTTGTTTTGTTTTTCATAGAGACAGGGTCTCACTCTGTTGTCCAGATTGGTCTTAAACTGCTGGCCTCAAGTAATCCTCCCACCTTGGCTTCCCAAAGTGCTGGGATCACAAGCGTGAGCCACTACACCTTGCCTGGATGCAATTACTAATTGTGAAAATCCAAAAAATCTCTTAGGGTCACATAAAGAAAAGTCAGATTTATTGAAATACTGTGTTAAGTTAGAGTTTACTATTTCTCTTAAAAATTTACATTTCTCCTCCCCATTCACCTCTTCTCATGCCATTATACATCCTTTCTTACACTTTCCAGGAAGCGTTTAAAGTTTTTCAGCAGTCTGCAACCAGTAATCCTGTTTCTATTTATAGAATTTTAAATCCTGGCTTGAAAGGTACTCAGGCAGTAGACTGAGAAGATTGTGGGAGTGTGGAGGATTAGCCTTAGGCAGCTGTATGACAAAGCAGTCTATTCACTCCAGATAAGAGTGAAGGAGGTTGAGACGTATAATTCATTTCACTTACATCTGTCTTCTAGACCCCTCCTTAAACATAAGGGGGAGAAAATTGTTCACTCCCCCTTTCTGCGTTTTAACAATCTCTTTTATTACTGCTCTTAATAAAAGCAGGAGGTGGAGAGAGCCACTACTGAATGCTGATATCCTGAAGTGAGTCTGAATTTTGCCCCCTCCAAGCAATTGCATTGCTAGGACTTTATGTTGCGTCATAACCCAGCCACACCCAGTGATGCATCAGTGATTGCACCCACACCTAGTGGGTGGGAGAATGACTTCCACATCCTTTAGCACCTTGGGAAAAGTCCTCAATTTCTTTACACCACAGAGTGGAATGACTCACATGAGACATTTCCGTATCAGCAGCCTTCCAAGACCTAACTGTAGCTCTCTGACTTTCTGAATTTGGTGTCAAAATGCAAGTCCCTGTGCTTTGATTGATTGAAATGCAAACCTTATCTTGGGTGCTGGGTTAGCTGTATATCTGATTTGGATTCGCACTAATCCTCACCTGGGATTTCTTCTTTTCCCGGGCACTAATTTGGTAAGGACGACAAGTGGGTTTAATTATTTCCTGTGTAAGAAGACTCTAGGATATGTACCTGCATTAAGTAATAGAGAATGGCTCTGTATTTAACCTCTTTAAAGGAGGAAATGAACCAGTAATGTTAACATTTTTGACACCAAAATTTCATCTGAGGAATAGAATAGAACACATTTTCATGGCTTCAGGTAGTGATGGCATAAATTAAGCTGATTAGTAACCAAAGTCTAAAATGAAGATAATCATGAAAATGACCTGTGCTCTCAGTTACTCAGGAGGCATAGCTGGGAGGACTGCCTGAGCCCAGGAAGTCGAGGCTGCAGTGAGCTGAGATGGTACCACTACACTCTAGCCTGGGCAACAGCATGAGACCCTGTTTCAAAAAAAAAAAAAAAATATATATATATATATATACACACACACACACACACACACATATATATAAATTTGAATATATATATATTTATATATATAAACACAAATGGCTGAACTGTTTAATATGGCCAGCATGGTCTTGTAGAGGATGAGGTATTTACAATTGAGTGAACCCTTAAGCTTAAATACTCTAAAACCCTACATATTAATGTATCATAGTACTTTTCATATCATAGTACTTTATAATACGTAATATTATACCATATCATAGTACTTTATAATACACAGTATTATAAAGGTGTATTTAGTTGTTCTGTCTTACTAGATTGTAAGCTAATGAAAGTGTACATTTATTATTATCACTATTATTTTATAGTCTAATTATATCACTGTGTTGTATTTAATAAACATTTGAACAGGGAATTACTCCTCCTAAGAATATTCTTCCAAGGTAAGAAACAGAGTCTTGGATATGCCCTTAGTCTTTGAAGTTTCTGGTTTATATCTTACATGTACATGCATAATTTAAAGACAATTTATCTGAAACTCATTCCTTACATTATATTGCTAAAGTTTATAGATCAATATTATAAAGTCCTTCTCATATAACTTTATTTCAGAAGTGAATCCTGATCTAGTCTACGTTGAAGGTAAAACTTTATATAAAAATATGATCATATTAAAACCTACACAAATTTTTAGTATGATGAAATATTTCTAATCTCCAACAGATGGCCTGCTTATTTGAAGTGTTATTTGGTAATAACAGTAGCTAACGTTTACTGAGTGCTTACTATTCCACATTTTAACTTATTTAACCCCCAAAACGAGCCTATCATGTAGATCCTGCAGTATCCCTACTTTACAGATGAGAAAACTGAAGCAAGGAGAGGTTTGGTCATGGTCTCACAGCTGGTAATCCGTAGGTCAGGGATGAAAATCCAGCAGTCTGAATTCTGCTACACTTCCAGTGTAGTACCTCTTAACTTTTACATTATGCCAGAAGAATAGAAAAAATAACACTCCAGGCAGATCATGGGAGCTCATTAATATCATCATCTTTGATTTCACCCAGTAACATTTTAATTTAGATTTTTGAAGGTTAAGGCACTGAAATATTAGTTTTGGGCCTAAAGCAAGGACACAGATAAAGACATTTATCTTACATGTTTATTTCTCTGAAGTGAAGCTCTTAGTAATCGGTGAAATTGGGTATGTTTTGGGGGTTAGAGAACTCATGAAAATAATTTCATTGTGAATATCTCTGCTGAATACCAAAATAGTAAGGAAAGTCCTGACATAAAATAGAGAAGTTCGAATTGATGATCTATGTTTCATAAGGACGGCTTGGTTTATGCCTTGGCTTAGCTAGTAACTTCAATGCAAGGTTTTCAAATGTGTTGGGCACATTTTACCTATCAGAATAATTGAGTTTCAGATTAACTGTGATTTAAAAATGTATAATCAAATAGTTTCTACAATTTTTTTAAAAAGTTAACAGTTTGTAAAGATCAAAATGATGTAGTCAAAAAACGAATTTCTTAGGAATGCTGGAAAGAAATCTGCAAAGATTAGAGTGTTATGTTCAGGGTAAGGTGCTTTCAGTGCAGGGGTAGGTTAGGCTGCTGTCCATTTCCAGAGTGGCCACTGGAGAATGGGGCTGAGATGCAGAAGATCACTGCGAAGAGCAGATATCGGTTCAGATTTTTGTGAAGTCTGAAGCTTATATTAATAGGAGAGGGACATCATTAAAAAACAAAATATAAATTTTAAGTGCAAATGACAAGAGTAATTCCTAAGGCCTTGGACAGGGCACATATGAGGGAAATGGATGCTCTTGAATCTTAAGGTAAATTCACTCCCTGGAGATTTAGAGCTTGGAAATGAATCATCGTTGAGGACGAGAAAATCATCTATCATTGTTCCAGTCCTTGAAGTAGAAAGGAAGCCTCTAAACTATGTGTCAAAGCCCTCACTGAATGGCGGGGAGTGGGGGTGGGGTGGGGTGGTGAATAAATGGTAGCTTTCTACATGAAAGAACAAGGAAGGGAAAGAGGACAATAACAGTAATGTCTATCATGTGTAGAGCATGTGTCAGGCATGATACTAAGCACTTTATTTGTGTATTTATTCTTCCTAGTAGGCAATGAGCAGGCACTTTTATTTTGCAGATTAGAAAAAACTACACAGAAGAGATTTAGTTACTTGTCCATGACTACACAGCTAAGAAAACGCTGGAGCATGGCTTCAAACCGTAGCCTCTGGGGTCTGAGTCCACATCCTTAACAACCACACCCGCCAACCATAATATAAATTGAGTGGACAAGCCTAGGGGAAAGAGAATATTGACCAGGAAGGTAGGGGACTAAACTTCTGTAAATCACAGTGTAAAGTGAGAGGACAATTACCTTAAAATATTTTAGAGGAACAGGAAGAGGAGTCTCCTTAGTCAGCTCCCCGGTTTTCACACCACTTCACAGCACAGATTGAAATTTATTTATTTATTTGTTTCAGCATTGCATAGACAACATTGCTCTTTACTTGCTTTGCTTTGGTGAGAGAGAAGCTGGAGAGTCACCTTGGATGTCCTTAGAGGGATTAACAATTCTCGAAGCACTGGAAAATCTTCCCATTTTACAAAGATAATAGTGCAGGTGGATGTAATTTTTCCTGAGATGTAAATATTGTGTCTGCAAGTGGCAGGACAGGCAGGCAGGTCTATCACTGGAAAAGTGAATAATGATCTTATGCTTTCTGAGTTTGAGGGTCTGAGGCTTTCTGGAGGCAAAAAACTACACTGAACATGCTGGGTGATAGCTTTGTTCTTTTTCAGAAAGGGAGTATGATTTAAAAAAAAAAATCTTGTTATATAAATCTGAAAAGGAAAATCTGCTGGGTCCTGATAGTGTGCAGATCTCTGGGGGCGGAAAATAGGGTGTTGATTTAGGTCTTCAAGGTGAAGGTGCATAATCCATTAGTGGCAGGCTGTAAAATAGACCCCCGAAAGATATCCATGTCTCGTCCCTGGAACCTGTGAATGTTAATTTATACCGGGGAAACAGGGGCTTCTTGAAGATGTGATTAAGAATCTTACGATGGGGAAATTATCCTGAATCATCCAGATGGGTGCTAAATGCCATCACGGGTATCCTTCTAAGGGGGGATCAGATGTACAATTCACACACACACACACACACACACACACACACACACACACACACAAGGAGAAGGTGATGTAAACAAAGAGGCAGATATTGGAGTGAAGCAGCCACAAGCCAAAGCTCTGGCAGCCATCAGAAGCTGGGAAAAGTGGGGAACGATGTCTCCCTTAGAGCCCCTGGAAGGAGCACAGGCCTGCCAACACCTTGACTTCAGTCCAGTGAAACTGATTTCAGACTTCTGGCCTCCAGGACTGCGAGAGAATCTATTTCTGTTGTTTTAAAACACCAAATTTATGGTAATGTGTTACAGCAGCCACAGAAAATGAATATACCATTTCTATCAAAGAGGTAGCCTTGGAGGGAGGGGAGTCATTCTCCTGAAGTTTTCATGGTGGCCTGTTTAGGGACCTGTATCTGCAGAGACTTGCTTTATCTGTCAGATTATTAGGACTTGTCAATAGCCTTCTCTGTCCAGTTTATAAGGCTATGTGTCCATAACTGTAGCGTGTGGCAAAGAAAGGTAAACACAAGTGAATCAATCCAACCCCATGCTCTGACTGCTTAGACAATCCCATCTTAACTGTCATTGTGTGATCTTGGGAGTTAATATTTTTAAGCTTCCACACTTCATAGAACTGGTGAGGAGAGATATAGAGCGGCCAGTCTGGCCCCAGCATCTATGCATATTCCTGCTATCCTATGCTGATTTTCTAGTGAGCTGCCCGTTAATATGACAGGTGAAGGCTTAGGTTGGTGAGTTAAGAAATGAAAGGTATATGACCTATTTACAACCCAAGTTTATGAAGACATTCATAAGTGTTCCATCTGTAATTCTAATTTTGAATCAAGAGGCAAAAACCATTTCCTTGAAAAGATTATTCATGTGTGCAGGGCTGAATGAAGCTAGGAATTTTTTGCTTAGTGTCCTTCTTCTGTTTTTCGTTTTCCATTACAAATGAATGTTTAGAGACACTCTGTTTTCCTTCTTAGATTTCTCTGTGAGTTTGTCAAAGAAGTGTATTAGAAGAGCTCCCTTCACTAGCAATCAACATCAATTGTGACTCCAAATAGTACTTTAAATCCAACTTGTTCTACCTGCCACTCAACCAAAGATTGTTTCTAGAGGTCACATAGCCTCCAGTTAATTACTTCCGTTCCTATTCATGCTACAGAATAAGAACTTACTGATCTGTCTGGTGGGCATTTTAGTTTGTATAAATTGAGATTCGAGAGTTCATTTGGATAAAATAAGATGCTGGCTAAAGCTCAAGGCAAACATTTGCTGATGCTTAAAACCACCTTGGGACCAAAAAAGTTTACACTCCCTGGTTTCTCTAGGGAGTAGGGTTTGAGAAAACCACAGACAGTAGTTATTCTTGGAAATCCTGCTACCAGGCAAATGCCATAGGGCAAGGGCCCAGAGAAACTGAGCTGCTCTCCCATGGCTAAAGGCAGAGCTTATCCTGACTGGAATTGTTTGGTCAGAGTTTAGAATCCTTCCTGCTGATGGAGAGAGAGGAGGAACCTGAGCAAAAAGAAAGATGACTGGACTGGCTCTTAGAATTTAATCCCAGAATAGCTGCCCAATTTAGGTCTTCTCCTGATACTACTGACTTCCTGGTAGCCCTCTTTACACTTAATCCCTGGTTATTCCTTTTTTTTTGAAATGAAGTCTCACCCTGTCACCCAGTCTGTAGTGCAGTGACAAGATCTCGGCTCACTGCAACCTCCATCTTCTGGGTTCAAGCAATTCTGTTCCCTCAGCCTCCTGAGTAACTGGGATTACAGATGTGCACTTCCGTGCCCAGTTAGTTTTCGTATTTTTAGTGGAGACAGGGTTTCACCATGTTGGCCAGGCTTGTCTTGAACTCCTGACCTCAAATGATCCACTCACCTTGGTCTCCCAGAGTGTTGGGATTACAGGCGTGAGCCACTACACCTGACTGATCCATGGTTATTCTTCTTGTGTACCCCCTTTCTACCAGGATATATACAGACTATTGAAGAATGTATCTGCCCCAAAGCTTCTACTTAAAACAGACTTTGGTGGTTTGGGATTAAAGACAATTTATATCTCAGTTCACTTAGGATCTTGGATAAAAATTGAAATGTTATAACTACCTGATAATACTGAGAATACTAAAGAAGTATAGTGTGATTCTTAATAAGTACCTTGACACCTTTCCTTCAGAGCTTAGGGTGATTCTATGGTCATTTTGCTTTGTGGTTTTCTTTCCCGTCTCAGTCTGATATTACAGAGCAAGTTTATGTTCTGATTAGGAAAAACTGCAGTTCACCAGGATGCTATATTTGCTATTCAGTGAGTCATACTAAAAAGCCTCATGTTCTTAAATGACATAAGGAAATGGAATCAAGAGAAAAATCATGATCACAAAATGCACCATTCCAAAAATCTAGAGTGGGACAGAAAGATCAACCATCTAAATGCAAACCTCCTTTGAACTGGAACTGCTATAACCAGGGCAGCAGATTGCTCGAGAATGGACATTGATTTTCCCAGGCAGAGGGTAAAGTTGTAAACAGTGGATTGTCTACTGCTGAAAAACTCTTTCAACATGTTCAGTGCAGATTGGCTATCCTTTAATATTCAATGTACAACACCATATCTACACACGCTATAAATGTACATGAGTGTCAGTCATTTATTTCTGAATTTTCATGTCCCAACTCCAATACCTAATGTTTTAGAGATGCTTGGATGATTATATCATAAGGTCCTCACTCAATATATATTTTCACTTTTTTTTTTCTTTTAATATGCTTGATGTTTGGAATCTCCTTTCAGGTTGTTTTTTTTTTTTTTTTTCCCAAAGTGGGCAAGTTTTTCAATAGGCTTTGGTATGGGGCTGCAGTGAATGGGAAATGGTTAAACCATGGTTACATGCTAAGTGACCGGCTTAGGGGATGAAAAAGAGAAAAAGGAGTCACCGATGGAGCCATCAGTCAGCCAACAAAGGTAGGAGCGTAGAAGTGGGAAATAAAAACAGATCCAGAGAAACAGTAAAAATAATAAGTTAAAAGCCAATCTGAGTGGTACCTAATAAGAAAGGGAGGCACATCTATGCATCTCAAGGCAGCAAATCCAAATAGGGAAGAGGCCAGAAATAGTTGATTGGATTTATTTTAAATAGTAAGGATATAAGGAAATAGTAATAATAGAATAGGCCAAGGTGGACAAAATGAATGAGATAATACACATACTGGTGTGCTGCTGGTGGGCACTGTTGAATATTTAATACTATGAGAGCTTTATGGGACATGATAGTAAAGGCATGCGGTTATTGCAGCCAATTGGAAGCAAAAGCTATCATAAGAGAATAATGATTGTTGGTGATAGGTTTCTTTTTAAGTAGAGACACTATTAGCAGGTTTATGAAGTGAGAGAAGACATCTGTGCTGACTGTACCAGAGTCTCATGACCTTGTATGGTTTGCTGGGGGAAATGGAAAACAACAGCAATAACAAAAACCTAGCTTCACTAGCTCCTTGCTCTCTATTGCAGGAAATCCCTGAAAAACCAGATGGCACAAGTTACTCAGAAGAGATGAAAGGGTTTTCCATAATTCAAATAGGAGGAGGAAGAGGAAGTGTGGGAGTAATTACTGGATTAAGATCACTGAAAGACAAGGTTGTCTTTAAGGGTGAGTCCTTTGGTTGGTAAATTTCATATAGGAAAAATTCTCAAGTGGTTGCCAATAGCTAACCTTCAAGATGAAGTACATAAACCTGCTGACAGGCAAACATGACTGTCGGGTTTATTTCAAACTGCCCATACTTATTAAAGCTCTTCATTGCACTAGGTCAGGGAAAAGTTACATAGCGTCCCTGATTATACTTCATACTTCATTTCTAAATCTGAGTTCTGAAGGCGTATGTGTGTGTGTGTGTGTGTGTGTGTGTAGAGAGTAGGAATTCTGAGACCTGATAGTGCTAACTCTGGAGTTTGATAGGGATAATACAAAAAGAGAGAGGCATTTAAGGAGGAACATTAAAAAAAGATTGAAGACTAAGGACTCACCCCTAGCTAGGAATACACATGACCCTTTTGCCACCCAAACCATACCATTGCCATTTGAATCACTACTTAACTAAATGGTAGGAAGCAATTACAGTAAGTGGTCAATTTAATCACTTTGCATCCATACAGAGACCCCTGGGACTTCTCATAAACTTCATCACACAAAATGCCCACAATTCTCTGCCTTGCAGAAATATGTTTCTTACAAGGATTTGTAGTGGCTTTCCTACTAAATTTCTGGACTGTTAAACTCATTGTTCTATATTTCTGCTGTCTGCTGTTAAAAGGAGAGGCCAGCTCAGGTTTTGCATACTGTAGGAAGTTTGTTTTATCCATTTGGGAAATCAAGATTACATCTTCATGGGACTAGAGATTGTGGAGAACTCATTCCTTCCAACGCCAGCCCCTGGTGATCTCATTCTAGTGAGTAAAACCTCAGGTCAGTTGATTGTAAATGGATTTTTTTAAAAAAAGCTTAATTCAGGCTTTTATTGCTCTTGTGTTCAGTGGATTCATCTTGTGACTGGCTCCAGATTGTGCCCTTCTCCCATCCCACACCAAGCTGATTTGCAACTTCACACAATTGTTCCCAAGGAGAGAATAATTGATGACTCAGTATAAACCCATCACTACTCCTAGAAAATATAATTCATGAATGCATTCCTTATTCAAAAACATTTAGTAGCATTTCATAGGGAGGAGATCAGCATATTATCAGAGAAAAGATTCATGCCACATTTTGTTTAAAAATCTGTTTCATTACTTCACAGTCACACTTCAGTAGGCCAGGCTATAATGGTTTCTTCTTGGCCTTTGAAATGCTTCCTTTGCTTCTTCTGCTTTATAGAGACTCAAAATGAATTATTCAGATACTTGTGAGCATTAAGAAAAAATGGCCTAATTTCTGAATAATGCCAGTATTACCTTCTTAGTCAGACTGTGGGAAGAATATGTGCTTATTCCTCTCCCAGAAACACCTTTCCTAACTTCTTTCCCCCTAATACATCCATTTAAACCTTCTCAGCCTTAGATTTTTAACTGAGATACAATTTTATCTGAGAGGGTTTTCGTCTCTCCTTTACATACCCAAATATGGTATAAGTTGATCTTTCATCCTATAGAATTCTGTGCTCCTCCTGCAAATCCCACTTACCAAATTGCATTGTTAATAACGTGGTTACTTACCTGCATCTTTGCTTTAAAATGTACTTGGGGGAATTTCCTTTTTAATCTGCCTCCCCCACTCTAATGCTTAAACATAACACGTGATCTAAAGATATCTTGGACAAGTAGCTACCATGGAGAAATTCATGCCAGATACCATTCTAAATGTTTTACATATTTAACTCACTTAAAGTTTACAGTAACTCCGTAAGGTATGTATCATTAACATTCCCAATTTAAAGTTGGAAAAATTAAGGCACAGTGAACTTTCATAATGTGTTGAAAGTCTTGCAGCTAGTAAATGGTATAGCAGGGTCAGTTCCCAAAAGGAAGAAGTGAAGGGTAGGCAAAATGTAGTAGGTATGCACAATATATTCAGTAGATCACACTATGGATTGCCTAGATTATCTAATAATCAAGGTTTGGAAGTATTGAAAGGCTTGTTTTTATGAAATGCTCATTAATGCATTCTACTTCATAAACTGAATGTTTGCAGTGGAATTTTATTCCATCAGCACATTTGCATATAAAGTTATTTAAATTTACTTTTTTTAATGCCAAGAAAAAAAAAAAAAGCAAAAAGCAAATCAACCAAACCATTTCCTCCCCAGTTTCGGCTGCAATCAGCAGTCATAAATCGTTAAGTGTTAAGTTATGTTATTTTTGAGAACTGATGTGACATGTCCTAGATTTCAAATGTAGATGCTGCAGAGGACCACGTGAGCTTTTGAATAAAAATTGGTATATAGGACATAAACATTAAGGAAGCAGGTAGAAAGACACAGCTATCTGAAGAGTCAGATCTGAACTACTGCCACCTAGTGATTTGAGTCAACCATCGGCCCCCACACACTCACAGATACACACTAATTAGAATAAGTGACTTTGGTTGTGGCTTCTTCCTCACTCCAAATATCCTGGTAGCAAACTCTTCCCGCAACATTTTAAGGCCTCCCTCACATACTTTAAAAATTATAATTAAAAAGGAGGACAGAATGGTAGGATTGGGAAAGAGAAGGGTTAAATGACAGAAGAGACATCAATATAAGGCAGAAACACCAGAACAGTCGTGTAAATTAGACGAAGAAAAGTGAACATCAAAAGTAGTGGAAATTAAACGTTATTGATAATAGAAGAAAATAGAAAAATTGATGCAAAGATAAGAGAAGGCAGCATGAAGGAAAGGGGGCTTTCTGATTTGTTTGTTTTTAAGCAAGTAACAGAAGATGATAAAACAACCATATGTGGAATTGTGAAATCACCAAACATAAAAAGACAGAGGGATAGGTAACACCACCAGAGATAAAGAAAAATGATGAATGAAGAAAGTGACTGAACTGAGAGCTTAATCTTGGAAGAGGGACTTCAAGTTTTTTGTTGTTTTTTAAGTAATAAAACCAAAGTGGCATATTCCTTGTTCAATTTAATATAATTGGAACTATCCAGTGTTCTGGATGTACAACTCATTTTTCTTGCCATTTTTTCACTCCTATACCTCCAATACCCATAGTCCTTCTTGATTTTTTTTCTTCATTAAAAGAGTTTTAATTACCTTTTGGCTCCCTTGAGATACTTTTGAACTTGCACCTGGAATCAGGGAAATGGACTGTACCCCAAAATGAAAATTTAGGGAATTTTATTATTATGGCACTCTTTGCAATCAATCATATCGAGCAGCCACGCCTTAGCAATGTGCATTCAGGTGACTACTGATATTCAGGTATTGTTATAGTTTGCTGCGGGGTCACCTACATCAGCAGCAAATAATGACGCCTAACATCTATTTCATTTCATGTTTTGAAAGCATTTTAATGTATGTGATATTTTATTTCCCGAAAAATGGTGTCTGGAAGACAGGGCTGGTAGCATCAGCCCCTTTGACAGATGTGGCATTTGGGTTCTGAAATGTGTCTGAACTTTTCCAAGTACTCAGCTAGTGAGTTCTTTATCATCTGACTGCAAGTCTGGCAAATATGCTTTCATTAGCAATATTTCTATTCTCTTTGAGAGAAGGGAAAGCTACTTTTCTTTGTTCCAAAGTAATATTGGAGTTTGAAGCCAGTGTGCATAAAGCTGTGAAGGAGGTGTTGCTACTTCCTTTTTTTACAGGAATCTCTTTGGAGAGAGATTGCTTTGCTTCCTCCTGAGGGATCTCATACATTTGAAGGGTTTCTGGCCAGGTTGGGAATGAATTTGAGAAGCCCTTACCTTGTAGGTTTTCCACCATCCTTTATGGCTTCTTCCATTTTCAGATTCTATTGTGCATTGCTGTACTGAGAGTATTACTTCCTTTAGTGATATATATGAGTGCATCTATATATTTGTAAAAAATCAATCATTTAAATCTGTTCAAATGCCTTATCTGTGCAGAGAACTGTCCAGACCCTGCAGGGTTAGAACGATATGCAAAATACCGCTCCTTATTTCACGAAGTTATAAATTATATAGAGCATTGGAATTGCACTTTGGGTAGATATCCATTGATTTATACTTTCAATAAATAATTATCTGGTATTAACTATGTATCAGGTCCTAGATGCTATGTGCAGGGGATACAAGGCAAACACCAGCCTGTTCTTATGGAGTTTATTGCTTCAGGAAGGATGGCATGAACATTACTCTTGCTCCTACACTACAGCAGCTGCTCATAATTGCCTATGGATAATTCCAGATATTTCTCAGACTTAACTTTTTTTCTAGTTAGGATAAAAGTAGTCCTGTAACAACCCCTTCAATTGGTGTACTTCTTTGCAACTTCTACATTTGAAATCTAGGACATTTACTTTTGGTTTTCAAAGGAGAGTATAGCTTGGCTTTTAACAATTTGTTTTCAGTCTGAACTGGAAAAAAATGACCCAGTTCATCAGATTTACCTAAAATGGGAGGAAACAGTGATATAAATTGGTGCAAAAATATCTGGTTAGTTCAACTTGATTTTCATGGATTTAGTGGCTTTTAGAGCTGCAAGATTTCATACAGTGTTCAAATTTTGTAGACCAGAACACTGTTGAATAGATGAAAGGGAAGGGGATAGGAGGTAAAGGGACAAATTAAGAGAACTTAGCAATACAGGCTAGAGTAGTTAATGACTCACCTTGGTTAGCAACTGTGAAAACTGAGAAAGATGTAAGTAGAAATAAGGGAGATTATGGAGGTAAAATCTGCAGAAATTAATATTAATTGTGAGAAATGAAGGAAATGGGGAACATGCAACTACTGTGAGAATTTTTTTAGCCTGGTACTGTTACCAGAACTATGGACTGCAGAAAGAGAAGTTATTTGAAAGAAATTATAGCTAGACAGAAACTGCAGTGCTGTGTGACCTGACAACTTAAAAATAATATAAATAAGTCAGCAGGATGCCCTGGATGAATCTAAGCAGGGATTGAAATTTTGTAGCCTGGGAAATCTATTCTCTGCCCACCAGAGGTCCATGGGTATGTGTTCATGAGTATGTGGGCTTTGGGGGTTTTGGCTGAAGAGGGAAGGAAAGACTGGTGAAAATGCACTTGGAGAGAATAGATAGAGGACAGGATGGAGTCTCTTCTTTGGTTTTGCTGCTAGGACTAAGTTGTTCTTTAATAGAAAGAAGGCAAGCAAAACCTATCAATGAAAGAAAGCAAGAACAAGGAAGAAAGGGAGGGAAACCCTTCACTGCAATTGGAATATTCATTAAACCCACATGAAACTCACTCACACTGGGGACTCTCAGTAATATTTTTGTGTGTGGGAGAGGAGCTCTTTTGGGAGCTGAAGCTCTTTCATTAGTGAATGGAGACAGGAATCAGGAAATGTAAATTATTATTATTATTATTATTATTATTATTATTATTATTACAGTAGTCCCTCCTTATCCATGGAGGGTAGGTTCCAGGACTTCCAGTGGATGCCTGAAACCATGGATAATACCAAACCATATATATACTATATTTTTTCCTATACATACATACCTATTATAAAGTTTAGTTTACACATTAGGCATAATAAGGCACAGTAAGAGATTAGGCATAGTAAGAGATTATCAGTTGATCGTATCATAGAATTATAACAATATACTATAATAAAAGTTATGTGAGTATGAATATCTCTCTCTCAAAATACCTTATTGGACTGTACTCATCCTTCTTCTTGCAGTGATGTGAAATGATGAAATGTCTCCATGATGATATGAAGTGAAGTGAATGACATAGGCACTGTGATGCAGCATTAGGCTACTACAGTATTGACCTTCTGACCATACATCAGAAAGAGGATCATCTGCTTCTGGTGATCCTGGATTATCAAGCCATGACAATGTTGATGGTTGCATGTCAGGAGCAGATAATATTGATGACTAACAGGTGAGTGGCACAGACAGCATGGATATCCTGGGCAAAGGATGATTCACATCCTGGGTGGAATGGAATAGTTTAGCACAAGATTTCATCATGCTACTCAGAATGACAAGCAATTTAAGAATTGTGAGTTACTTATTTCTGGAATTTTCTATTTAATATTTTTGTACCACAGTTGGCCATGGAATAATGAAACTGTAAACAGAAAAACTATAGAGAATGGGGAAATTTCTGTATTATTAATGTGGCTTTTTTAAACAATAGGCTGATGATTACTGGAGACATCTGAGCTTTGGATAAGAAGAACCTCTGAGAGTTAAACTATTAAATCAACACACAATGAATCATGATAAAGGTATAAAAATGGGTTTCCTGACCCATAGGACTCGGATATAACTTGGCATTGAAAGGAGCTGGGCACATTCCTCAGCCCCGGGCTCAAAACTCCCTGAGCCTAGCACAAACACATCCCATCCTCCCATCCCACCACCATATATCTCTCAAACTCCCTGAGCTCAGTACAAACACCACCTGGAAAGTCTCCGATAAGGAGACAGCCGTTCAAGGTTACTGAAAGCGCAGGAGCCAAAAGAATTTCTTTGTTCCCCTACAACTTTCGGGCTATAAAAAGCAAACGCTCGCATTGTTCGGGGCCCTCTTGTATACTGTGTAAAGGAGGGACCAAGTTCGAACTTGTAGTAAAGATCCTTGCCGCTTGGCTTTGACTCTGGACTCTGGTGGTCTTCTTTGGGGAACAAACAGTCTGGGCATAACATCTGGGGGCTCGTCCGGGATTCCCCAAGCCCACCAGACCCCTGGTCAACGGATCTGCTAGGATCGATCTACTGATAGGTGAGCTGGCTCGTCTCCGTTTGTCTGTCTGTGTCTGTGTGTCTGTTCTGAATCTGAATCTCTGACTCGCGAGGTCTGAAACTGAGGCTGGCACAGTCCTGGCGGACGCGCTATAGGACAGCCAGTGGAGACCGGTGGGAGACGTCCCCTGGCTCTCTTCTGATTTAAATTGCGATCTGAGTTGCCGGAGCGGGTTCGCGATCCGGGCAACAGTCTGAATTGCCCCGGTCCCCGGGTGCGCGCCTGCCGTCTGAATTGCCCCGGTCCCCGGGTGCGCGCCTGCCGTCTGAATTGCCCCGGTCCCCGGGTGCGCGCCTGCCGTCTGAATTGCCCCGGTCCCCGGGTGCGCGCCTGCCGTCTGAATTGCCCCGGTCCCCGGGTGCGCGCCTGCCGTCTGAATTGCCCCGGTCCCCGGGTGCGCGCCTGCCGTCTGAATTGCCCCGGTCCCCGGGCTCCCGGCTTCCGGCGCGCGCTCGCGGCCCCGGTCCCCGGGCTCCCGGCTTCCGGCGCGCGCTCGCGGCCCCGGTCCCCGGGCTCCCGGCTTCCGGCGCGCGCTCGCGGCCCCGGTCCCCGGGCTCCCGGCTTCCGGCGCGCGCTCGCGGCCCCGGTCCCCGGGCTCCCGGCTTCCGGCGCGCGCTCGCGGCCCCGGTCCCCGGGCTCCCGGCTTCCGGCGCGCGCTCGCGGCCCCGGTCCCCGGGCTCCCGGCTTCCGGCGCGCGCTCGCGGCCCCGGTCCCCGGGCTCCCGGCTTCCGGCGCGCGCTCGCGGCCCCGGTCCCCGGGCTCCCGGTCGCGGCCCCGGTCCCCGGGCTCCCGGCTTCCAGCGCGGATTTCCTTTACAGGGATTCCAACCCACAACCTAATTCTAACCCACATTCCTTTACAAAAAGAGACACAGAAAGTGAGACTAGAGAGAAGAGAAAATAAGAGAGAGAGAGACCATAGAGATGGGAAAGGGAGAAAGTGAGAAGGGAAATCGGAAAAAGAAAGGGGAGAAAACGGCAGACGTGGAAAGTCAGAGAAAGAGACTGAGTATAAAGGAGAAAGGACACGGGATGACAGAGAGACAGAGAGAGAAAGCGCGCGCGAATGAGATAGAAACTTAAAGAAAAGACCCTGTAAGTATGTCAATCAAAGATTTAGACAGAAACGGAAAAATTAGAGAGAGAGATAGAGGGACGGAGCAGGCGGAGGGGAGGCGGGCTCGCTGAAAGGGAAAGTAACTTTAAAAGGCTGGGGGGGCGGACGCGAGGGCGCACTTCGCGGACTAGGCCCCCCCCCCAGCCGCCTGACTCCACGGTGGCTTTACCCCTTCGGGAAATAAAACCCCCAGATGACACAGAAATCCCCAAGCTCCAGTACTGGCCATTCTCCACCAGTGATCTGTATAACTAAAAGGCTCAGAGTGCTCGGTTTTCAGACAACCCCAAAGATTTACTGGCTTTACTGGATAGTGTCATGTTCACCCACCAGCCCATTTAAGATGATTGTCAGCAGCTCCTCCGAATCTTGTTTATCACGGAGGAGCGAGAGGGAATACAGGTAAAAGCTAGAAAGCTGGTCCCGGGGGACGACAGTCAACCGACTGCTAACCCTGACCTCATAAACGCGACCTTTCCTCTGACCAGGCCGGCGTAGGACTACAACACGGCAGAAGGTAGGGGACGGCTATGCCTTTATCGCCAGACTCTAATGGCAGGTCTCCGGGCAGCTGCTCGCAAGCCCACTAATTTGGCTAAAGTATATTCTATTCTGCAAGAAAAGACAGAGAGCCCAGCCACCTACTTAGAAAGATTAATGGAAGCTTTTAGACAGTACACCCCCATAGATCCAGAGGCTCCAGGAAGTCAGGCAGCTATTGTAATGTCATTCGTAAATCA
The DNA here is from genome assembly GCF_043159975.1 of Macaca nemestrina. Lineage (NCBI taxonomy): Eukaryota > Metazoa > Chordata > Mammalia > Primates > Cercopithecidae > Macaca > Macaca nemestrina. The sequence goes on along the minus strand of NC_092134.1, from coordinate 43,130,759 downwards.
GGCAGCCCCAGATATTAAAAGAAAACTCCAGAAATTAGAAGACTTGGAAGAAAAGCGGATTCAGGACCTCCTTCAGATAGCCCAGCGGGTTTACAATAACAGAGATACTCCAGAAGAAAGGCAATTTAAGGCCACTAAAAAAATGACCAAGGTCCTGGCAGCAGTAGTACAGAAAGAGCATCTACAGCCAGAGTACACCCAACCCAGGCGGCCCCCCAGGCATGATAATCTGAAAAAAGACCAATGTGCCTACTGCAAGGAGGCTGGCCACTGGGTAAGAGACTGCCCCAAAAAGAAACAACGAGGACAGGGACCCCCTAGGTCTACACCCGTACTAGTCACTCAAAATGAAGACTAGGGAAGACGGGGTTCGGATCCCCTCCCCGAACCTAGGGTAACTTTGCAAGTGGAGGGGTCCCCAGTCCAGTTCTTGGTCGATACGGGAGCACAGCACTCAGTCTTAGTTAAAACTAATGGAAAATTATCCTCCAAGTCCTCGTGGGTACAAGGGGCCACAGGAGTTAAGAAATACCCATGGACAACACAAAGAACAGTAAACCTCGGAGCCAAGAATGTAACCCATTCTTTCCTGGTTATCCCTGAGAGCCCCTGTCCCCTATTAGGGAGAGACCTGCTAACTAAAATGGGAGCACAGATCCATTTCCTCCCTGAGGGGCCCATCGTGACCAACTCCCACAATCAACCCGTGTCCGTCCTAACTATAACCCTAGAAGATGAGTACCGGCTCCACCAGGAGCAACCGGCCCCTGACCAGGACATAGCAACCTGGCTCCAGCAATATCCAGAAGCTTGGGCGGAAACGGGAGGCTTAGGACTAGCAAAACACCGTCCTGCTTTATTTGTTGAACTTAAACCTGGGGCAGACCCCGTGCGGGTACGCCAATACCCGATGCCCCTAGAGGCCAAGAAAGGAATTGCCCCGCATATCCGCCGGCTCCTTGACCAAGAAATCCTCTGCTCATGTCACTCACCCTGGAATACTCCATTGTTGCCGGTACGAAAACCTAATAGTGGAGAATACAGACCTGTACAAGACTTAAGAGAAATCAATAAGAGGGTTGTGGACATACATCCAACTGTGCCTAACCCATATACCCTCCTAAGCACCCTAAACCCTAAACATCAATGGTACACTGTTTTAAATTTAAAAGATGCTTTCTTCAGTTTGCCTTTAGCCCCTCAGAGCCAAAAGCTCTTCGCCTTCGAGTGGAATGACCCTGATAGAGGCATAAGTGGCCAACTGACATGGACCAGACTGCCGCAAGGATTCAAAAACTCTCCTACCCTGTTCGATGAGGCCCTCCATGAAGACCTGGGTGAGTACCGACGCAAACACCCTGAAATAACCTTACTACAGTATGTTGATGACCTCCTGATTGCTGCTGAGACCCAAGAAGCTTGCATCCAAGGGACCAAAGGTCTCTTACAAGCTCTGGGAAATCTAGGATACCGAGCCTCAGCAAAGAAAGCTCAAATCTGTAAATCAGAGGTAACATACCTAGGATACCTGCTTAAAGAAGGGCAGCGCTGGTTAACAGACGCCCGAAAACAAACTGTTCTGCAGATCCCCAGGCCGCAATCCACCCGACAAGTGAGGGAATTCCTGGGGTCAGCGGGGTTTTGCAGACTATGGATACTTGGGTTCGCAGAACTGGCTAAACCCCTATATCAGGCAACACGGGGGCAGCAGCCATTCAAGTGGACAGACGAAGCCGAGTCGGCTTTCCAACAGATTAAAACTGCCCTACTCTCCGCGCCTGCACTGGGACTACCTGATGTTACCAAGCCCTTCCACTTATACATAGATAAAAATAAAGGTATCGCTAAGGCAGTAATAACTCAAAACTTAGGCCCCTGGCGGAGGCCAGTTGCCTACCTGTCAAAGAAGTTAGACCCAGTGGCTGCCGGGTGGCCCCCTTGTCTCCGAATGATTGCAGCCACGGCTCTGATGGTGCAGGATGCTGATAAGCTTGTCATGGGGCAAGAATTGCGGGTCGTTACCCCACATGCCATCAAAGGTGTACTCAAACAGCCACCCAATCAATGGATGAGTAACGCCCGACTCACCCACTACCAAGGATTACTACTAAATCCTCTCAGGATAACTTTCCTGCCCCCAACGACCTTAAACCCTGCCTCGCTGCTGCCCAACCCGGACCTGGACGCCCCACTCCATGACTGCACCGAGATACTAGCTCAGGTGCACGGAGTTCGAGAAGACCTGCAGGATCGCCCACTTCCTGACGCCGACCTCGTCTGGTTCACTGATGGGAGCAGCTTCATGCATCAGGGCCAGAGGTACGCTGGAGCGGCAGTGACCTCAGAGACTAAGGTAATCTGGGCGGAACCCCTGCCCCCGGGGACATCGGCCCAGAAGGCCGAATTAATAGCGCTCACCCAAGCTCTTACCTTAGGGGCGGGGAAAAAGCTGACGGTATATACAGACAGCCGATATGCTTTTGCAACAGCGCATATACATGGGGCCATTTACAGGGAGCGGGAGTTACTGACGGCTGAAGGAAAAGAAATAAAAAACAAGCAAGAAATCCTAGCCCTGCTAACAGCCCTATGGAGGCCAGAAAAGTTAGCCATTGTGCATTGCCCAGGGCATCAGAAACTAACTACTCCAACTGCTCAAGACAACTTTCTGGCGGACCAAACTGCAAGAAAGGTGGCGAAGGCTCCCAGCCAACTCCTTGCACTCCAGCTCCCTGACCCGGGCCCCCGGGACTTGCCATATTTCCCTGATTATTCAGAACAAGATCTCCAGTGGATTGACAAGCTTCCCCTGAAACAGATCCAGAATAGGTGGTGGACTGATACTAATGACCAAACCATCCTACCAGAAAAATTAGGACAACAAGTGTTAGAACACATCCACCGAACCACCCACCTGGGTGCTCGGCGGATGATAGACCTGATCAGACGCTCTAAGCTCAAATTCAGACATACAGCCGAGATGGCCAGCAACATCGTGACAAGTTGCAAAGTCTGCCAGCTTAACAACGCCTACCCCCAATCCCAGGCTGCAACGGGAACAAGGCTCAGGGGAACCAGGCCCGGTATCTACTGGGAAGTAGATTTTACTGAGATAAAGCCAGGAAAATACGGGTATCGGTACTTACTTGTCTTTGTAGATACTTTTTCAGGGTGGACTGAAGCATTCCCCACCAAGAAAGAAACTGCTCAGGTTGTAGCAAAGAAAATCCTGGAAGATATCCTCCCCAGGTATGGCTTCCCCGTCCAGATAGGGTCAGATAATGGGCCGGCCTTCGTCGCTAAGGTAAGTCAGGATTTGGCTTCCATCCTTGGGGCAAATTAGAAACTACATTGCGCTTACAGGCCCCAGAGTTCAGGACAGGTAGAGAAAATGAATCGGACCTTAAAAGAGACCTTAACTAAATTGACTATGGAGACTGGCGCTAATTAGGTGGTCCTTCTCCCCTACGCTCTGTTCCGGGCCCGTAACACCCCTTACAGACTGGGTCTTACTCCTTATAAAATTATGTATGGCAGACCCCCACCCTTAGTTCCCGGCCTAAAAGATGATCTGCTCAAGTCCAAAACGGAAAATGTCTCTAAACTCTTGTTTTCCCTACAAGCCTTGCAGAAAATTCATCAAGAAATCTGGCCCAAGCTGAAAGAACTATATGAGACCGGTCCCCCGCCGACACCCCATCCGTACCAGCCGGGTGACTGGGTCCTGGTCAAGCGACACCGACAAGAGACCCTAGAACCCAGGTGGAAAGGACCACTCCAGGTACTCCTAACCACACCCACCGCCCTGAAGGTAGAAGGCATCGCATCGTGGATCCACTACACCCACGTCAAGCCAGTGGACCCAACCTCTGATCTTCTGAGACCAATCACGGCGGCGGCTAAAGCACCGGACACGTGGACTGTGGACAGAGCTAGGAACAACCCCTTAAAACTCACCCTGCGCCGACAGCATAACTCACTGCAAACATGCAGTTAGGTAGTCTAACCCTAATGTTAGTCGCCCTAGTGGCCGCTGGAGAAATCACAAAACCAGCTCATAATCCCTTTGTCTGGAGATTCTGGCTTTATAAAAACCGAACCCACCCTGGGCAACCTCATAAGCCCGGAAAATTATTGGCCAGTGCTGATTGCCCTTCCTCAGGGTGCAACAGCCCAATTCTACTAAATTTTACTGGTTTTCAAATAGCCAAACCTATGACACCAATAATATGCTTTAAGTTTGATCAGACTAAATACAATTGTAAACACTATTGGTGGCACCAAAATGCTGGCTGTCCTTATAACTATTGTAACATCCACAGACCCCATTATTAGGGAGAGAGAAAACAGTTAGACCCTAAATGGCCCTTCTATCGTAGACGGGATAAAGACTTTCCATATACATAGATAGTTAGAGACCCCTGGAACTCCCGCTGGACCACACCTCAACATGGGGCTGTATACTACTCCCCCTCCTCCACATGGCCTAGCAGTCACCTCTATCTGTGGCGAGGCCTAGTGCAAGTACTGCCCCTGGTCCACGGGAATATCCAACGACAGGAAAACAGACTAACACAAGACTTACGTCCTTTCTCCTGGTTAAAGTTATTACAAGAAGGACTAGAACTTGCTAACCTTACAGAACTTCATAGCCTGTCTGGCTGCTTCCTGTGCGCCACTCTAGGGCGTCCACCGCTAACAGCTGTCCCTCTGCCATGGGGATCCTCTACCTTTGCCCAAGCTAACAACCTCCGAAACCTCTCGTATGCTCCTATCCTGAGCGTGCCCCTATACCTAAACCCCAGTCAGGAGAAGTTTCCCTACTGTTTCTCAGGAACCAATTCCAGCCTCTGCAGCATCACTGCAACGCCCCCTAATATCACCTTAAAGGCTCCATCAGGCATATTCTTCTGGTGTAATGGAACCTTATCTAAGAACCTACCTAGTCCTTCTGTTAATAACCTACTATGTCTCCCTGTCACATTAGTTCCCCGGTTGACTCTACTAACTGCTGACGAGTTCTTAGAGTATACCGGTAACTGGACTAGTGCTGTTATTCACCCAGACCCTAGACCAAGACCTGCACGAGCCATATTTCTCCCCCTCATTGCAGGAATCTCCCTCACCGCATCCTTCATTGCGGCCGGACTGGCGGGGGGAGCCCTAGGTCACACCCTCATAGAAAGTAACAAGTTATACCAACAATTTGCCGTTGCTATGGAGGAGTCGGCTGAGTCCCTTGCCTCCCTTCAGCGGCAGCTTACGTCCCTAGCTCAGGTAACCTTGCAAAACCGGAGGGCCCTAGACCTACTCACTGCAGAAAAAGGTGGTACATATATATTTCTAAAAGAAGACTGTTGTTTCTACATAAATGAATCAGGACTTGTAGAGGACCGGGTCCAACAGTTACGCAAGTTAAGCACTGAAGTAAAAACACGGCAGTTTGCTTCAGCTGCAGACCAATGGTGGAATTCCTCTATGTTTTCTCTGTTAGCCCCCTTCCTTGGACCCCTGCTAAGTCTACTATTTCTGCTTACCGTAGGACCTTGTGCTGTTAACAGAATTTTACAATTTGTTAGGGAGAGATTTGACACCGTACAACTCATGGTCCTCAGAGCCCAATACCAACCTGTAGACGCTGAAACAGAATCAGACTTATAAGACCCAAGATTGGCTCTAAAGATACCTGAAAAGAAGGGGGGAATGAAAGGAGCTGGGCACATTCCTCAGCCCCGGGCTCAAAACTCCCTGAGCCTAGCACAAACACATCCCATCCTCCCATCCCACCACCATATATCTCTCAAACTCCCTGAGCTCAGTACAAACACCACCTGGAAAGTCTCCGATAAGGAGACAGCCGTTCAAGGTTACTGAAAGCGCAGGAGCCAAAAGAATTTCTTTGTTCCCCTACAACTTTCGGGCTATAAAAAGCAAACGCTCGCATTGTTCGGGGCCCTCTTGTATACTGTGTAAAGGAGGGACCAAGTTCGAACTTGTAGTAAAGATCCTTGCCGCTTGGCTTTGACTCTGGACTCTGGTGGTCTTCTTTGGGGAACAAACAGTCTGGGCATAACAGCATATCTAACTGGATAAAGAAAATGTGGTATACATACGTGATGAAATACTAAAAAGCCGTAAAAAGGAACAAGATCATGTCCCTTGCAGCAACATGCTTGGAGCCAGAGGTCATTGTCCTAAGCACATTATTATAGGAACAGAAAACCAACTACTGTTTGTTCTCACTTATAAGTGGGAGCTAAATATTGAGCACACATGAACACAAAGAAGAGAACAGTAGACTCTGGGAAAGTAGAGGGTGGGAGGAAGATAGAGATCAAAAAACTACATATCAGGTACTATGGTTATTACCTTGGTGGTGAAATAATCTGTAACCCAAAACCCTGGGTTGTGCAATTTAACCATGTAACAAACCTGTATATGTACGCCCTGAAACTAAAATAAAAGTTGGAAGGACAAAAAAATTTAAATAACAAAAATAAATCTGTTAATTAAAAAACATTGATTATCTATGGAAGCCTAGAGGGTGGAAATAATATCTTTTATTGATTGAGGACTCACTAAATGCCAGGAACTATGCCAAATATTTTGTATAATTATCTTATTAATCCTTACAACAGGTATTGATTTTTTGTTTTTTGTTTTTTTTTCACAGGAGGAAACAGAAGACTGAGAAGAAAAGAAGCTTGTTCAAGGTCACGTAGAGCTGGAATTTAAATTCAGATCTATTATATTCTTAAAAACTGTGGAAGAGTGAGTAAGGATAAGTCACATATTTCAAGTGTTTTGCCCCTGTGATCAAAATTACCCTTATTATGAACATAGAAATGTCAGCATATCTGGGCCCAACTACACTAAATTTTAAATCACCTGACTACACCATTTTATTCTGATTCTCTAATCTCCAATGAACTTTCTAAATATAATTTGACTTTTCATGTAGGTTTTCCAACACTAGACAGGCTGACACAACTCTTCTGCACACTCTGGTGTTTGTGTCTTCTGGTGATCCTGGATTATCAAGCCGTGACAATGTTGATGGTTGCATGTCAGGAGTAGATAATATTGATGACTAACAGGTGAGTGGCACCTGTTAGTTGGAAAATTATTTGGTAGACATTGATCTTAAGAATGTGGCAGTTGATTCCAACAATGAGCACAAACTCATTCCTAGTCTGCTTAAAAACTAAGATAATACATTGAGGACCAAGGTAATTTCACCCTATGAGAACCCTGGAAAGGCAACCAAATGATATATTTATTCATTCCTTTGCTTGTCCATTTGCTATTCTTCATGATTACTTTGTGCAAAGCACTGTGCAAGTCATTGGAGATGCAGTGCTGTAACAAGAGACATATTTTTATTGTTCTCAAGACCTAGTATACTAGGAAATAGAGACATGGAACAAATCTTTGTTCGAGTAGTTAACTTTAATAATTATTGTAGGACCCAAGAACTGCAGGGTGTGATGTAGGTATGGAATAAGCAAACTTATCTGATATAGGGAATCAGAGTAAGTTTACCTGTTGAAAGTTCTCTGCATTAGATTTTGAATATAAATGTACTTCTGATACTTCAATAGAGTTTTGGGAGATGTTGGGCTTTTAATTAAAAATGACCAACGAGTGATCTAAAATAGCTTCCTGGAAGTTGGGGTGGGGAAGAGAGAGAGAGAGACAGAGAGAGAGCAAGCTAGAAAATAATGCTGATGGTTTAAATGGTGGGAGTGGATGAAAGCAGACGCAAAGAGGAAATGACAGAGTCGTCTTTGGGACACCCATCCTTAGAGGGCAGGAGGAAATTGAGAAATCAAGGAAAGTAAAGTTATAAAGTAACCAGATAGTAAAAAGTATTGGCATAGTTCAGTATCACAATATTCAAAGGAAGATAAGATTTAAAAGAGGCAGGAAAGATTGTCACCAGGATCAAAAACTATGGACAAGAGAAATAGATTGAGAACAGCAACTGAAGGTTGTGGTAGAGGTTACTGACCTATAATAGACCCATTCTGCTCTTCTCTTTTATAAGCAAATGGATTCCTGATTCTTAGCTGAGTACAATGTTGCCCAGTAAAAGAATTACATATATCCACCTATTCTGCATCTTTATGGGCCATATGAATAGTTCTGACCAATTACATAAACAAGAAATATTGAGTGACGCCTCTGGTAAGTGCTATTCAAAAAAGGGGAATGTTTCTTTCTTACTCCCTTAATTTAGTTGGTTGTTTGGAATGTTGGCGCATGCTAACGGGTCCAGCAATCATGGTAGGCCCTAGAAGATGGATACTACATTCCTAATATTACAAGGACCTTGAAGAAGTTATACATCTTTCCCCTATTTTCTCCATCCTCAGTGAAGGGGTTAGCTTGAATAAGAAAGCAGAGGGCTTCAACAGAAATTTTGAGGTATGTATAATGGTGAAATATTGAAGAAGAAATCTTTCTTCCATTTTTCTGACCAAATAATGATGGCCCTTCCTGTCTTCTGTCATAGTGGGAAAGATAATACAAACTATTAAAAATATATTATTCTAGATGTTACTGTGTAACCTATTATTAAATTTCTGAAGGTAGCATTTTCACTTTTATCACCTGTATGTTTCTCCATGGTGTCTAGCAGAGGCCATGTCAAATGGTAGAAACTCATCTATTCTCAGTGACCATGACTCCTGGCCATAACTGAGTGGACAGTGCATAGGACACCTGAACCAAGTTGGTGCAATCATATTGGCTCTTTCAGGATCTTGGAATTGGGATTTAGAGACATCCGTGACTTATATGAGTATACTTGGAAGTTATAAGGCAATGGCTGTCCTGTATGTACATAGAGAGGCAGAGACAACAAGTATGGAGAGAGAGAATGATAAAGCAGCCATATAGAAGAAAGACAGACCATGTGTTCCTTGACAGAGAGAGAGTTTAAGAGAGAAAGGTAGAGGTAGGTTGAGAGAGAGTAACTGAGACAGAGAGAGAGAGAGAGAGAAAATGATAGAAAGAGTAGCTACTGGATTTTTGATCTGTCTCCAGGCTTTCTGAGGCCTGCTTGCACTTCCACACACCATCACTCAAGATAATCTCTGTGATGAGTCTTTGTAACTTGCACACCAAAAAAAAAAAAAAAGTCTTCATGCATGATAATTATTCCCTGCAGTTCCACGGAGATCTTCTAAGGGAAAAAATATAAGTCCACTTTACTCAGTCTCAGAATGGCCTTATTTTAGTTTTGTGACAGTTGCTAGTGGTCCAGAGTATTTTTCAGGTTCCAAGGGAGACATGGAGACATGGGCCTATTCAAACAGCTGGAAACAAGACTGGCACTTGAGGATGTACTTGGGGCTATAGTTAGAGGTGATGATAGAAGTGGAAAAAGTGAATGAGATGATCAACTCCTAATTTTAGAAGCTCAAACACTCAAGAAACCAAAGCATTATGAATGGAAAAGAAAAGATAGGGCACAATTCTAACTTTAAAATAATTATAATCTAGGTAGAGAAAAGTAAAATATATACATATGCACCCAGAACTAAATGACTGCTACAGATTATAAGCATTATAAGATATAAAGAAGATAGCTATTATTGCTGGGCTATGGTTTTCAGGCATGAAGAAACTCAGGTTTGAGTTAGGCTGTGAAGGACAACCTAGGTCTCGCAATGGAAAATGTAGCTGACTTGAGGTCAGCTTTTCTACTGACTAGATATGTGACTGTGATCAGCCACTTTACATTTCCAATTTCACGGCAGTTTCCTTCTCTGTAAAATGAGGGCTTTGTATTGGATTCACTAATTCATTTAAAACGTAAACTTTAAGTGCCCACTGTAATGTACAGAACTAGGAATACTGCATAAACACCAGTCTTCTAAAAAGACTCACTCTGATGTGGCTATGAACAAAGGACAGTGGGAGGCAACTAAGCTGCCTACAGGTAAAGAAAAACTCCATTGAGACCACGTTTGGATGAATAGGAATTGTTAGGTGAATCTGATAATGATGGAAACTTCCAGAGAAAGGGTTGCATAGATCATTGCAAATGTTTTTTTGTAGCATTAATATTTTTCTTCGCTTCTGCTTTGTTTAGAGGAGGAGGAAGGGAGTGAACAAATGTTGGGTAGGAGTTAAGCGTATGAATTGAAGAGAAGATAGAAAGAAATAATTTCCTGAGCTGCTTCAAACCCCTAAAATGTATTCAAAGTGAATTCCATGAAGGAAAACACATGAAAAAGCAGATAATTAAAACCTCCTTTGCCTCCTCTGTATTTCTGTCTTGTATAAGATCTTAGAGATACTGAAAAAGTGATATAACAGGATTCATGTCCCTCGTAGACGTTTAGGACTCCCATCCAGAGGCAGTGTGTGGAGTGCTTAAGAATTTGAGTTTTGAAGACAGATCACACGCTAGCTAACACCACCACCTACTAGTTGTAAGATCTTAAAAAAATGTAAACTCTTTTGTACCTTTGTCTTCTCATCTGTAAAATGGAGATGACAACAATAGTTACTTCCTATGGTGAGAATTAAATGTATTACTCATATAAAGTGCCGAGAACCAGCACATAAAAGCACACTGGCATTTTAAAATAATAGCATATTAGTTATTATTACCTGTTATTCCATAGAGAGTTCACCACTGAGGTGAGGAGAGCAATGGCAATGTGCCTCCCTACGTTAGTGAGTAACCTGAGGGTGCTTCCCTGTGCATGGTCTTCAACAGGGATGGCTTCGAATTTGCTTATTTAGTCATGATACAAAAGTATGTCCAATGAGGCCCTATTTCAGGCACGGTGAACTATATGAAAGGAGAAACAAATAAGCCATGAAGTACAATAATTCCAACACAAGGCAGTACATTTTAAATATCAAACAAATATTTAGGAGCTCAGAGGAGGCAGATGTGACAGCTGCCTGAAACATCAGGGGACACTTCTTGGGTGGCATGAGAAGTGTACAATGACAGACATCATTTCAGGGATTGGAGTCAGGATTTGCCTCAGCTGGTTTGTGCACCCTCTTTGCATTCACAAGCCTTTCTTTCTTCTCCCCTGAGCTTTTAGAGCAAAATCTGATCCAGAGCCTGGGGATGCTGGAGGAGCGTCAAGGCTGGGAAAGTAACATGCACTGTGTTCGCAATCAACAGAAAAGATATTTTTAAACAAAAACAATTTTCCAAGTTTCCAGGAAAAGAAACAAAAGGCTTTTCTAAAATGAAAGAAACTGTTCTTCTTGTTCTGTGACTTTTATGTCACTTGGACAACAAGCCAGTGCTTAGAAACGGTTATTTTCCTGTCGACATCACTGCATGGATACTTCTTAGAAGGACATAACAGCATTAGCACTCAATCTCAGGCTCTGCTCACCCTCCAATGGCAGTCATTTTCAAAAACAATAAAGATATCTATGCTTGGTCTCTCTGTCTTGATTACACTGCAGGCACAACCTGTGTGGGGAAACAATATCCTGGATCATACTGAAGGTTCGCACAGATGGAACATTAGTGGGAGGGGTTGCCAGCTACTTCCCTGCCAGCTTGTTAGTGCTGGAGACATTATCCTCTTATTTTGCCAGTTTAATAGAGGATCAGTCGTAAAAATTCACTGTAGGCTCAGCAACATAATTATTATCTATGGTCTCTGCATTAACTGTGAGAAAACATCATAGTCTGAATCTGCCTAATTTCAAATGCCAAGCTGTGCCCACATTCAGCCCACAACTGAACCTGAATACTCAATATATCCCTAGCACTGCTACTGCTGTCATCATGGCGGATGTTAAGTACGGGTTTGCCCAAGCTATGATGTTTAACTGTTGCCTTACTGCTTCTGTATTTCTTCTGTTTCCCTGACCCTTTTCAATACCAGCCCCATGCAATTTAAAACTATTAAAAAGGTAAAAATCGGTGTCACATTTAGTTCTGGTACTCAGTACAGAAGTGCCAAGCCCCTGCAAATTTGGAAAACAAACTCCTTAACAGATGGGCCACATAAAGTTTACAACATGTGCAATGTGGGAGGTAGTATGGCTCTGGGCAAGAAACAGAAGACTGGAAGTTTGGGAGCTCAGGGTTTTTGAATTTGCTTTTGCTTTTTGTTTGTGGGAAGATCACATAAGCTTATATCCTTCAGTTCTCTCATATGACCTGATATCTACCTTATAAGTGAGTGAGTAATAAGAAATCAGGCAATTTTTTTCCTAATATGAAACAGTATCAAAATGCTATTGCTCCTGCTGGGATTATGTGCAACTGGTATCAAATTGTTAATAAAACGTGGCTGCAAGATCTGGAAAAATCCATGATGTAATCTTAGATCTAAGAGATAGTTCTCTTTTATTGAGGACAGGTGTATAGCTAATGAGATACTGTTACTGATAGAAAGGATGTTGCTAGCCTGAGACAAATCTTTGAAAAAAGGTTGGAGTGTGATTTCTAAATCTACACAAGCAAAATACCTTTGGAGTGGCCTTTGGAAACCTGCCATGTTAGAACAATTTTAGAACCAAATTCTCATGATATAAATTTGATAATAGTCTAATAACAGAGGTTCTCAAACATAAATGACCTATTTAAAATTATAAATGTCTGAGACTCATCACCAGCCTGTGATTCAGAATCTGTGGAAGTAGAGCTAAGAAATCTTTAGTGTGAAAAAGTTCCAATGACCAGTTGTACCTGGGCATTATCATAATTCATAAAAGCAGATGATCAATAAGAAAGTTTTTGAATAGGCCGGGCGCGGTGGCTCAAGCCTGTAATCCCAGCACTTTGGGAGGCCGAGACGGGCGGATCACGAGGTCAGGAGATCGAGACCATCCTGGCTAACATGGTGAAACCCCGTCTCTACTAAAAAAATACAAAAAACTAGCTGGGTGACGTGGCGGGCGCCTGTAGTCCCAGCTACTCGGGAGGCTGAGGCAGGAGAATGGCGTAAACCCGGGAGGCGCAGCTTGCAGTGAGCTGAGATCCGGCCACTGCACTCCAGCCTGGGCAGCACAGTGAGACTCCGTCTCAAAAAAAAAAAAAAAAAAAAAAAAAAAAGAAAGTTTTTGAACAAATTAAAGTTGACTAAAATTCCAAAGCCAAAGAGAGAAATATGGAAATTGTCATTTAAGAGGACAGATAATTGGCATAGGAGAAAATAGGAGAGAGAGAGGAATGCTAAGAAGAAAAATCCACAGTTCAGGCACAAGAAAGAGAAAAAAAGCAGCCTTTGACAGTATGTCTTAGTCCACTCTCTGTTGCTATAATTGAATACCACAGACTGGGTAATTGTTTAAAAAATGCATTTATTTCTTACTGTTCTGTAGGGTGGGAAGTCCAAGTTCTAGGGACTGTATCTGGTGAAGGCCTTCTTGCTTGTGGGGACTCTCTGTGGAGTCCTGCGGTGGTGCAGGGCATCCACGGTGAGGGAGTCTATGATAGGGAAGCAAAATCTATTTTACAACAAACCCACTCTCATGATAACTAACCCACTCCCATGATAATCCATTAATACATGAACCCATTAGTCCATGAATCCATGAATGGATTAATCCATTCACGAGGGCAGAGCCTTCATGACCTAATCACCTCTTGAAGGCCTTACTTCTTAATACTGTTACATTGGGGATTAAGTTTCAATGTGAACTTCAGAGAAGACAAAAATTTAAACCATAACAGAATAATAGGGGTCCTGAAGGTGAAAGTGGAAAGAGAAATTTATCAGTGTGAATAGAGAAAAATCTCTGCAGAGACTCAAAATGTATGTGCCACCTTCCTTATAGAACTTCTCAAATTTTGCTTCTATTTTTGCAGCATGTCCAATTTACAATCCATTTTCCAATCTGAATTCAGAGTTCACTTTTAAGAATTCAAATATGAATCATAGTTCTGGCTTGTTCAAAGCACCCGGTAGCACTCTTATGCTGTGCGGAATCAAATACGAAGCATTGTCCTGTATAAGCTGATTTTGCCATACCTGTCCAGCTAAACTTTGCTTCACTTATCTGATTGCTGTTTTGTTTGTAGGCACACTGACCTTTTGCCATTCTTGAGATACGCCAAATTTCTTTCCATCTGGGGCCTTCAAACATATTATTTTTCTAGTAAAATTTCATTCAGTACTCCTCCTGCTCTGCCCACTGCCACTAGTCAACTGCAAATTTCTAGCCATCTCTTACCTCAGAAATGATATATCATTACTCAGAGAGGACTTCTCTGACCATTTAATGTAACTTAGGTCCCTTCATTGTAATGACAAGTTACCATATATTTTCTTGATAAAGCTAATCATAAAGCCAGGTACATGCCTATAATCCTAGCACTTTGGGAGGCCGAGGCAGGTGGGTCACATGAGCCCAGGAGTTTGAGACCAGCCTGGGCAACATGACACAACCCCATCTCTACAAAAAATACAAAAAATTAGCCAGACATGGTGGTGCATGCCTGTAGATCCCGGGAGGTCAACATTGCAGGGAGCCTTGATTGTGTCACTGCACTCCAGCTTGGGTGACAGAGCGAGACCCTGTCTCAAAAAACAAACAAAAAACCTAACCATAGTTTATAACTTTACATTTACTTATTATTGTTTATTATTTGGGGAATTACTATTTTGTTGATTATATTTGTACATTGTCATGGTGTACATTTGGTATTTTGTTACATGCATGTAACGTGTAATGATCAACTCAAGGTATGTAAGATATCCATCACCTCAAGTATTTATCATTTCTATGTGTTGGGAAGATTTCAAATCCTCACTTCTAGCTATTTTGAAATATACAATACATTGTTGTTACTTATAGTCACTCGACTCTTCTGTTGAACATTGGAACTTATTACTTCTACCTAACTATATATCTTTGCCCATTAACCAAAATCTCCTTATCACCCTCTGCAACTACCACAACACACACCCTTCCCAGCCTCTAGTATCTAGCATTCTACTCTCTACCTCCATGAAGATCAACTATTTAAGCTCCCACATATGAGTGAGAACATGTGATATTTGTCTTTCTGTGCCTGGTGTATTTCACTTAATGACCTCCAGTTCCATCCATGTTACTGCAAATGACAGGATTTCCTTTTTTTTTTTTTTTTTGGCCAAGTAGGATTTCATTGTGTATATACTGTATTTTCTTTATTCATTCATTTATTGTTTAACACTTAGGTTGATTCCATACCTTGGCTATTATGAATAGTGCTGAAATAAACATGGGGGTGCAGGTATCACTTTGAAATAATAATTTATTATATAATATTTTATATATAATAATTGCATTGATATATATCCAGTAGTGGAATTGCTGAGTATGATAGTTCTACTTTTAATTTTTAAAGAAATCTTCATACTGTATTCCATAGTGTGGTACTAATTTACATTCCCATCAACAGTACAAAGGAATTTCGTTTTCTCTATATCCTAACCAGCATCTGTTGTTTTGTGTTGTTAATAACCGTTCTTACTGGGGTAAGGTGATACCTCAGTGTAGTTTTAATTTGCATTTCCCTAATAACTACTGATGTTGAGCATTTTTTCATATACCTGTTGGCCGTTTGTATGCCTTCTTTTGAGAATTGTTTATTCATATTCCTTTGCCCACTTTCTAGTATGTTTATTAGTGTTTTTTTGATGTTGATTTGTTAGAGTTTTTTGTATATAACGGAAATTAGTCTCCTGTCAGATGAATAGTTTGCAAATATTTTCTCCCATTCAATTGGCTGACTCTTCAGTCTGTTGATTGTTTTCTTTGCTGTGCAGAATCTTTTTAGTTTAATATAGTCCAATTTGTCTTTTTTTTGTTTCTGTGGTTTGTGCTTTTGAAATATTTCCCATAAAATCTTTTATTTTTATTATTTATTTTTAATTTTTTATTTCCATAGGGTTTTGGGGAACAGATGGCGTTTGGTTACATAAGCAATTTCTTTAGTGGTGATTTGTGAGATTTTGATGTACCCATTTTTACCTAAACCAATGACCTATAGTTTTTCTCCTGTTTTGTTTTTCTAGTAGTTTTATAGTTTTAGATCTCACCTTTATGTTTTTAATTCACTTTGAGTTGATTTTTGCACATGGTGAGAGATAGGGGTCCAGCTTCATTCTTCTGCATATGGTTATCCAGTTTTCCTAGCACTATTTATTGACTATTTATTGAAGAGGATGTCCGCTCCTCAGGGTATATTCTTGGTGGCTGTGTTGAAGATCAGTTAGCTGTAACTGTGTGCATTTTTATCTGGGTTCTCTGTTCTGTTCCATTGGTCTCTGTGTCTACTTTTATATCACTATCATACTGATATAGTTTGGCTCTGTTTCTACCCAAATCTTATGTCAAATTGTAATCCCCACATGTTGGAGGAGGGGCCAAGTGTGAGGTGATTGAATCATGGGTGTGGACTTCGCCCTTTCTGTTCTTGTGATAGTAAATGAGTTCTCACGAGATCTGGCTGTTTAAAAGTGTGTAGCACCTCCCACTTCACTCCCTCTCTCCTGTTCCACCATGGTAAGACATACTTGCTTCCTCTTTGCCTTCTGCCATCATTGTAAGTTTCCTGAGTCCTCCCCATCCATGTCCCCTGTGGAACTCTGAGTTATTTAAACCTCTTTTATTTATGGATTACCCATCTCAGGTGGTTCTTCATAGCAGTGTGAGAATGGACATACACATACTGTTTTGCTTACTAGACCTATATTTTGAATAGAGGTAGTGTGATGCCTCCGGCTTTATTCTTTTTGCTCAGTATTTCTTTGGCTATTCAGACTCTCTTTTGGTTCCCTACAGATTTAGGAGTGGTTTTTCTATTTCTGTAAAGAACGATGTTAGTGTTTGATAGGAATTGCATTGAGTCTGTAAATTGCTTTGGGCAGTGTGGTTATTTCACCGTTATTGATTCTTTCTATCCATAACCATGGGATGTATTTCCATTTGTTTATGTTATCCTCAATTTTGTTTCTTTAGGGTTTTATGTTTTCTTTGTAGAGTTATTTAACTTTCTGGATTAAATTTACTCATAGGTGAATTTTGTAGCTATTGTAAATGTGATGACTTTCTCGATTTATTTTTCAGCAATTTTATTTTTAGTATGTAGAAGCCTTACTGATTCTTACATGTGAATATTTTATTCTGCAACTTTACTGAATTTATCAAACCTGTTTTGCTTGAATATTTTTAGTTTTTTTTCTAAATATAAGATCATGTCATCTAAAAATAGGAACAGTTTTACTTCCTCTTTTCTAATTTGGATGCCTTTTATTTCTTTTTCTTGCCTGATAGCTCGGGCTAGGACCTCTGGTACTATGTCGAATAGGAATGGTGAAAGTGGGCATTCTGTCTTGTTCCAGTCTTTAGAGGAAAACCTTTTAGCTTTTCCCCATTTAGTATGATTTTAGCTGTGAGTTTGTTACATGTTAGCTCACTATTTAGTATGATGTTAGCTGTGAGTTCGTTATATGTTACCTTTATTTTTTTAGTTTTTAAATTTTTTATTCTTTTTGGAGATGGAGTTTAGCTCTTGTTGCCTAGGCTGGAGTGCAATGGTGCAGCCTCAACTTACCACAACCTCCACCTCCTGAGTTCAAGCAATTCTCCTGCCTCAGCCTCCTGAGTAGCTGGGATTACAGGCATGTGCCTCCATGCCCGGCTAATGTTGAATTTTTAGTAGAGATGGGGTTTCTTCATGTTGGTCAGGCTGGTCTTGAACTCCTGACCTCAGGTGATCCACCCACCTCGGCCTCCCAAAGTGCTGGGAATACAGGCATGGGCCACCCCAGCCTGTATTACCTTTAGTATGTTGGGTTATGTTTGTTCTATACCTAGTTTGTTGAGAGTTGCTTTTTTTAATCAGGAAGTGATGCTGGATTTTACCAAGTGCTTTTTCTGCATCTATTGAGATGATCGTATAGTTGTTGTCTTTCATTCTGTTGATGTGAGGTACCACATTTATTGATTTGCATATGTTGAACCATCCTTGAATCAACAATGAAATACAACTTGATCATGGAGTATTATCTTTTTGATGTGCTGTTGGATTTGGTTTGCTAATAATTTGTTGAGGATTTTTTGCATCTCTGTTCATCAGGGATACTAGTCTATTTTGTTGTTGTTGTTGTTGTGTCCTTTTCTGGTTTTGGTATCAGGATGATGTTAACCTCATAGAATGAGTTAGGGAGGATTTCCTCCTCTTCAATTTTTAGGAATAGTTTGAGGAGAATTTGTTTTACTTCTTAAAAAACATGGAAGATCTGGTCCTGGGCTTTTCTTTTTTGAGAGACTTTTTATTACTGATTCAATCTTGCTACTAGTTGTCGGGCTGTTCAGGTTTTCTTTTTATTCCTGATTCAACCTTTGTAGGTTGTATGTGTTCAGGAACTCACTCATTTCCTCTAGGTTTTCCAGTTTGCTGGAATATAGTTTTTCATAATAGTCATGTCAGTATGTGTGTGTGTATATATATATATGTGTGTGTTTGTGTGTGTGTGTGTGTGTGTATATATATATATATTTTTTTTGAGACAGAATCTCGCTCTGTCACGCAGGCTGGAGTGCAGTGGTGCAATCTTAGCTCACTGCAAGCTCCATCTCCTGGGTTCACGCCATTCTCCTGCCTCAGCCTCCCAAGTAGCTGGGACTACAGGTGCCTGCCACCATGCCTGGCGATTTTTTTGTATTTTTAGTAGAGATGGGGCTTCACTGTGTTAGCCAGGATGGTCTCAATCTCCTGACTTTATGATCTGCCTGTCTCAGCCTCCCAAAGTGCTGGGATTACAGGCGTGAGCCACTGAGCCTGGCTGGCATCAGTTTTTACATGTCCTTTTTTGTTTTGATTTTGTTTATTTGTGTCTTCTCTCTTTTTTATTTAAGATTTGTTTGTGGTCTAACATATGATAAATCCTGGACAGTGTTCTATGTGCCGATTGGAGGAACATTTATTTGTAGTTTTTGGATAAAATTTTCTGTAAATGTCTATTAGGTACATTTGATCTAAAGTCTAATTTAAGTCTGATGTTTCCTTGTTTATTTTCTTTCTAGATAATCTGTCTAATGCTGAGAGTGTGGTGTGGAAGTCACTGACTGTTACTGTATTGAAATATATCTCTTTCTTTAGATCCAGTAATATTTGCTTTATGAATATGGGTGCTCCATGTTGGGTGCATTATATACTTAGAATTGTTACATCTTCTTAATGAATTGGTTACTTTATCATTATGTAATGAGCTTTTGTCTTTTTTTTTTTTTTTACTGTTTTTGACTTAAAGTCTGTTTTATCTGATATAAGTAAAGCTACTCCTGCTTGCTTTTAATTTCCATTTGAGTAGAGTATCTTTTTCCATCCTTTTATTTTGAGTCTTATGTGTCTTCACAGAAAAGTGAGTTTTTTATAGGCAGCATATAGTTGGGTCATTAAAAAAAATCCATTCAGCCAGTCTGTGTCTTTTAAGTGGAAAATTCATTTACATTCAAGGTTATTATTCGTCGATGAGTACTTATTCCCATTATTTTGTTGTTGGTTTGTGGTTGTTTTGTATATTCTTTGTTTCTTTATTTCTCTTCATTGTGGTTTGGTCATTTTCTGTGGTGGTAATATTTATGTCCTTTCCTTTCTTCTTTTGTGTGTTTGCTTTGGCAGTACATTTTATGCTTTGGTGGATTTTCATGATATTGATTTGTCCTTTCACTTTCAGGTGTAGGACTCCCTGAAGCATATATTGTAGGGTCTAGGAGTAATAAATTACCTCAGTTTTTGCTTGTCTGAGAAAGACTTTATTTCTCCTTTATTTATGAAGGATACATGTTTCTGGGTATAGTATTCTTGGTTAGTAGGCTTTTTTTTTTTTTTTTTTTTTCCCCAGTACTGCTGGCCTGTAAGGTTTCTGCTGAGATATCTGATGTTAGTCTGATGGGGTTTCCCTAATAAATGACTAGACACATTTCTCTTGCTATTTTCATAATTCTGTCTTTACCTGACTTTTGACAACTTGATTATAGTGTGTCAGGGAAAGGACAAAATGTAACTTTTTGGGTTGCATCTATTTGGAGATCTCTGAGCTTCCTGTATTTGAATATTTAAATCTTTTGCTAGACTTGGGATGTTTTCAGTTATCATTTCATTAAATAGGTTTTCCATGACTTTGGTCTCTTCACCTTCTGAAACATCCAAAATTTGCATATTTAATTGCTTTATAGTGTCCCATATGTCACATAGGCTTTTTCGTACATTTTTAATCTTTTTTTTTTTTGTATGTTTTGGGGTGTTTTTTGTTTGTTTTTAGTTTTACAGAGTTATTTCCAAAGACTGTCTTCAAGTTCTGAGGTTCTTTCTTCTGCTTACTCTTGTCTATTGCTGAAACTCTCAAATGAGTTTCTTGTTTCATTCACTGAATTCTTCAGCTCTAAGATAGATATCTTATTTCTGGTTTCTTTAATGATATCTATCTCTCTGATACATTTCTCACTCATGTCCTGAATTTTTAATCTGATTTCTTTGTATTGTTTTTCTGTTTTGTTTTTCTGTATCTCACAGAGCTTTTTAAATATCATTATTTTGAATTAATTTACTGGGATTTCATAAAATTATTTTTTCTTTAGAATCTATTGCTGAATAATTATTGTGTTCCTATGGAATTGTAATTCTCTTTGTTTCTTTTTTGTGTTTCTTGAGTCCCTACATTGATATCTGGTGTCTTATTTGCTTCTACAAATTTTGAGGATAGTTTTCATGGGAAATGTTTTTCCTGCAGATGTATCTATGGTGTTGGTTGGATAGGACATTTTATCTTTAATTCTGGGTACATGCAGTAGTGTAGTCTGTGTATGATTTCTTTGGCTGTAAACAATGTCAATGGTGCTTGTGATTTTCTTAGTGGCTTATGCTGCAGTTGTTAGTGAAGGCTGTGGTGGGGTTTTGCTGAGGATGAAGATGCAAAGTGGGCCGGTCTTCAGGCCCCACTGGTGACAGTGGTGGGCAATGCATGTGTGACCTTGGGCCCCTAGTCAGCATACAGAGTTTTAGTGGGTACAAATGGGCCAATTTTTGGCCTTCTACCTTGCTGGGATGCTGGTGGTGGGCTGGGCAGATGGCAGGTCTTTGTTCCCCTGCATAATGTGTGTGGTATAAAGAGATGGAAGTACTGGTGGTGAGTCAACCCTTGGAGTCTGAAGCAGCAGATGTTTGTGTTAGCAGTGGGTACAGTCTGCTGAGTGTGCCATTCTCTAGGTGGCACATGTGAGTGACAGTAGCTTGCTGTGACAGTAGTGGCAGGTTGGGTGAACTCATTCTCAGGTCCACAGAAGGAATGAACAGATGCCAGTGGTGGTGGACAGAACAGTGCAATCCCTAAGCCCTTGTGCCATGTGCTTGGATACTGGATGGAGAGCAGTATCAGGCTGAGAAGGCCTTTCGTTAGGCCCACTGGTGGTGCATTTGGATGCTGTCTGTGGGTAGCAGATTGGGGTGATCTCAGGCTCCTCTGCAGAGTGCTTATGTATCTGCAGCAGCGTTGGTGGAATGTAGGGGCAGTCTGTTCTAAGAGAGCATGCAAATTCCCTATAGTCCTGCTACTTGGGGAATGGGAGCAGAGTTGCTAACCATGACTGTAGCCGTGGGCAGACAATTCTCAGACTCTGTGGGGTGTGCTCTTAGCCCCCAGTGGAAGCATCAGCAGTAGGGTAAACTAGTTCTCAGGGTACATGCCAGTGGATGACAGCAGTCCTGCTAGTGAGGAAGGTAGGTTGCTGCCAGTGATGTGCACTTTGGTCCCCAGCAGCAGTAGTGGCATTTCAGTTGGGTGACAGTAGAGCCTATCCTCAGAGTGTGTGTGCAGCATCACTGCTGCTGGGGTGGGTTTGGATTGCTTTCTGTGGTAGTAATCCCAGGTGGGTGATTATCTGAGTCCAGGGAGTATGTGGTTTGGCTGCCTTTGTCCCAGGAGCAGCCTCCCCAGCACACTGTACCATCCACTCCCCATGGTGCAGGACACTGTGTTTGCTAGAGTCCTGGAGATCCTGCTGCTCTGCTGGGTCTGACTGGTGTTGTGCTGTGCAGACCTCTGGATGAACATAGTGGGGATGTAACTGAGGCTCCAGGAATATGGAGATGCAGGGCTGTTGGGCTCCAGGGCAGGATGCAGTATAGGGCGGGCTGGGCTCTCAAAATGGTGCCATGCTGCAGCTGTCTAGAACTCGGGGTGCGTGGGATCTGGCATAAGAGCCCTCTCTGGAGCAATGCCATCATGCAGGTTCCAGGAAGGTCCCTATGCTATACTCAGAACCGTCAAGGGATTTTCTAGTGGCAACATTGTAGGAGTCCACAGTGGGGAGGCAGACCACTGGGAATCTCTCACTTACCCTTTGCCTGCACTGGGGAGCCTCTCCTGGCTTCCAGTCAATCTTGGCTGAGCTGGCTGCCTTGACTCCTGCTCCTTCTGTGCTTCAGGTGTTTCCTGTCATTTCTCTCTTGAATTCCAGTGTTCTTTCTTAGATGCTCTATTTAAAGTGTGATTAGCTACTTGCTATTTTTGTTCTTCTTTGTGGAGGAGGCGACTGTCAGATGTCTCTAGTAAGCCATCTTAAAGCCTTTTGATAGTTTAAACTTTACAGTAGAGAATGAACTTCATACAGGTAAACTGTTTTGTTCATCACTGTGTATGTATATGTATCTACCACAGGGTTTAGAACATAGTATATGCTCAATAAGTAATTGTTAAAGTAGTTAATGAGTACATCATGTGTGCTCAGAGACCCTTTCAGTGGGCAATTGATACTATGTCACACATACTATCTAATGGTATTATTCTAAGTACTTTGGGGAATAAAAAGACAACACAAATGGTTGGAAAAGATAGATATGTAGGCAAAAATATATAATAATTTGCAGAATAAATTGAATCTTATAACAGAGGCACAACAACCAGAACTAGCTAATTTTGTTTCCTAGATTCAGGTAGACTGGTTACTGGGGATCATTTTAGGCACTTAAACTGGGCCTGAAAACGATATAGGATTTCAATAGTAAAATAGAGTAAACACAAAAGTTCTGACTTAGATCACAGCCTCCTTCTGTCAGACTGGTATCTTTTCCGTCAGATGAGACACTTGTTTTGCATTTATATGTGTGTTGACAGGTAGACAGAACAGATCTCCACATTAGCCCACCATCTAGAGTTGATTGGATTTGAACTGATATCCTGATCCAAAACGATCTAATCAGTTTTGTCCTCCTGAGATTTAGAGTTGCAATTTCAAAATCCCAGGCAGATAGTGGCAGGTCCTGATCCTTTTAGAAAATGTTAACTTGGGAGTTCAGGACAACTTTGTTATTATTTTGTCATGAACATAGAGAGGCAGGGAAGGCTGGTTAGATGTAAAGAGAAGAGTGAAGAATATGTAAGAAGTGTAGATGAAAAGAAAAGAGAAGAGACACACACACAGAGTGTTAATGGTCTTTATATTTTTTTTCAGATTTTATTTTCACTGCATTATGAGACTTACTTTATCTCCATTAATTAAGCTAGAGTTAATGTGTGTCTAGTATTTCAACTATAGAGAGCCTTAATGAAGACAGATGAAAAGGTATGGGAAGAATTACAAACACAGGAAAAAGTGATGAGCCAATCTGTAGAACAGAGCATGGAGTATGTAGGGACTTGATCTGTATGTTTCCTATTTCATGATCCCATTTTTGAATATCAAGAAGATGAATAAGTTATTGATATAAATCTGGCAACTTAAATCACCAATTATGGAGAAATAAAAATCCAAGTATAATATAGTGTGTGAATTTTATTTCCTAGTAGAAAATGTTATGAAAGGGTGAAGAAACCATTGGAATTGAGGTCCTATCTGTCAATTGGGTTGCAGTCTTTACTTTGCCACTGACTAGTTATATAATATTTTATGAGTTACTTGACCTCCCTGGGCCTTAGCTGATAAAGGACAAAAATATGTGAGATCTCTGGGTTCATCTGACTAAAAGGAGTGATGAATAGCAACTGAAACTCTTTTTATTGTTTGGCAATTTCTAGTTCCTCTATTTTCTTTTGTACTGTGAAATTTATGGAGTGCTTGCTCTGATTTTTGATCTTATGTGAGAGGCTGTGACACTTAGATGCATAAGTCACAGTTCCTGTCCTTGAAAATCTCACAGAAAAAAATAAATAGTAAGAGAGAGTCACATAAATGAATTTTTATTCAATTTGCTTTAATGATATGGACAACTTTCCAAAGAATTGTTTAATTTTGTTTGGGATCACAGTGTGATGGCGGGAAAAGGCTTTATCAAAGAGGAAGCACTTTAATGAGACAATAAGGTAAGGGTATTCCATGCTGAGAGAGAGATAAGCACATATGCCAGTTACTGAATTATTGCCTCTTGGATCTGTGTTCATACATTGTAGCCTGTTCACAATTTGTTTCTTATAGCAACGAAATGGGTGCTTTGATAATTTTCCATTGTCAGCTGGAATGACGTTAAGCTTTGTCAATAGTAGATTCTAGAGAAACTTTGTGAAGGGGAAAAGATTTTGCTTTATAGTTCCAGGGGGTTGGCTGAACAGGTGCCTTCATAGTGTCTGCAGCTTTTAGCTTCTGTAGAACATAGTAGCCAGCAGTACCCACAAACCTGCAGCTCCCCAAAGCAATCCCATGTGGTAATTTCATAGCACAGTACCTCTGGTGAGACATGTTCTTATGAGTGGCTTACTCAGCAAGTCCCAGGGAGTGAATTTCCAGCAAATTTCTGTAGTATGATGACTTCTCTGCCATCCCTGATTCATTGCCATGCACTCTCCAACAAATTCTAGATCTCAGGGTTTGGCAGAGGTGGGCTTCCTCTTGCTCTATCTCAGTCCTGGAGGTGATGGCTGCTTCTTATAGCTGCTATTTCTATATTCTTTGGAGTTTACTTTTCTTTTTTTCTAGCCAATCCTTTATAACTCAAATCCTCTGTTATAGTTAATCATTCTTTATATTAAACTTTCCTGTCCAAATTTTTCTTTTTCAGTAAGACTCTTCCTGTTACAAGGCAAAAACAGAGAGGCTTCAGAACACATAGCATATTCAGGAAAGAAATACTGCATCCTAGTGAAGTGTAGTTGGTGGGTGGAAAGGTGAATATAACATTGGATAGGTTGCCTGGCGCTAGGAAACCAAGAGGTGTGAATACTGTGGTAAGGATTTCAAGCTGCAAGCGACGGGTATGCTTCTGTGTTCTAGGAAAACTCACTCTGAAAGCAGTGTGGAGGATTAATTTTGTAGATGGGAAAGACTGGAGGCAGTATGATGCTTTTGTGGTGTGGGGGGTATTACTATAATACAGGAGACATATGAGAAGGGCCTTTATTAAAGTACTGACAGCCACAGATAGAAAGAGAGGGATGAATGCAAAGGAGGCAGAATTGAAAAAAACAATGACCTTTTTGATAGCGAGATGAAGAACTTTTTTTTTGAGGATTTTATAGATTTGAGATTTTCATACTAGATTACTGAGGTATGGTGATTTTATAACTTAGGTAGAAGTTGATAGGACAAACAGGTTTGGGGAAATTTGGAACACTTTTATGTTTGTTTGAGGTATGTTGATTTTAAAGAAACAAGAAGAAAAATACTGGGTATTACTCTGTTTAAAATATACTGGACAAGAGCAATCAGGCAAGAGAAGGAAATGAAGGGCATCCAAATAGGAAGAGAGGAAGTCAAACTATCTCTGTTTGCAGATGACATGATCCTTTACCTAGAAAACTCCATAGACTTGGCCCTAAAGCTCCTCAAGTTGATAAACAACTTCAGCAAATTCTCAGGATACAAAATCAACATACAAAAATAACTAGCATTCCTATGCACCAAGAATAGTCAAGCTGAGAGCCAAATCAAGAATGCAATCCCATTCACAATTGCCACAAAACAAATAAAATACCTAGGAATATAGCTAACTAGAGAGGTTAAAGAGCTCTGCAAGGAGATCTACAAAACGCTGCTTAGAGAAATCAGAGATGACATGAACAAATGGAAAAACATTACATGCTCTTGCATAAGAGGAATCAATATTGTTAAAATGGCCATACTGCCCAAAGCAATATATACATTCAATGCTATTCCTATTCAACTACCAATGACATTTTTCACAGAATTAGAAAAAAACTATCTTAAAATTCGTATGGAACAAAAAAAACAAAACAACAACAAAAAAACACAACAACAACAACAACAAAAAACAGCTTGAATAGCCAAGGCAATCCTAAGGAAAAAGAACAAAGTGGGAGGCATCATGCTACCCAACTTCAAACTATACTACAGGACTACAGTAACAAAAACAGCATAGCAGTGGTACAAAAACAGACACATAGACCAATGGAAGAGAATAGAGAGACCAGACAGAAGGCCAACCACCTAGAACCATCTGATCTTTGACAAAGCTGCTGACAAAAACAAGCAATGGGAAAAGGACTTCCTATTCAATAAATGGTGCTGGGATAACTAGCTAGCCATACACAGGAGATTGAAACCTGACTACTTCCTTGTACCATATACAAAAATCAACTCAAGATGGATTAAAGACTTAAATGTTAAACACAAAACTATAATATTTCTGGAAGACAACCTAGGCAATACCATTTGAGACATAGAAATGAGCAAGATTTCATGACAAAGAAGACAAAAGCAATTGCAACAAAAGTAAAAATTGACAAATGGGATCTAATTGAACTAAAGAGCTTCTGCGCAGCAAAAGAAACTATCAACCGTGTAAACAGACAACCTACAGAATGAGAGAAAAATTTTACAAACTATGCTTCTCTTAAAGGTCTAATATCCAGCATCTATAAGGAACTGAAACAAAATTACAAGGGGAAAAAAAGAACCCCATTAAAAAGTGGTAAATGACATGAACACTTTTCAAAAGATGCATATGCAGCCAACAAGCCTATTTTACAAAGCCTACCATCACTGATCATTAGAGAAAAGCAAATCAAAACCACAATGAGATACCATCTCATACCAATCATAAAGGCTATTATTAAAATTTTTTTTTTTTTTTTAAAAAGGTGCTGTCAAGGTTGTGGAGAAAAAGAAATGCTTATACACTATTGGTGGGATTGTAAATTTGTTCGACTATTGTGGAAAACAGTGTGGTGATTCCTTAAAGACCTAAAAATATAACTACCATTCAACCCAGCAATCCTATTACTGGGTAGATACCCAAAAGAACATGAATTGTTCTATCATAAAGACACATGAATGTGTATGTTCATTTACAGCACTGTTCACAATAGCACAGACATAGAATCTACCTAAATTCCCATCAATGACACACTGGATAAAGAAAATGTGGCACATATCATGGAATACTATGAAGCCATTAAAAAGAATGAGATCGTGGCCTTTCCAGGAACATGGATGGAGCTGGAGACCATTGTCTTTAGCAAACTAACGCAGGAACAGAAAATCAAATGCCACATGTTCTTGCTTATAAGTGGGAGATAAATGATGAGAACACATGAACACATAGAGGTAAACAAAAGACAATGGGGTCTATCAAAGAATGGAAGGTGGAAGGAGAGAGATGATCAGGAAAAATAACTGGTGGGTACTAGTTTCAATACCTGAGTGATAAAATAATCTGTATGACAAACCCCCATGATACAAGTTTACCTATGTAACAAACTTGCACATGTACCCCTGAACTTACAATAAAAGTTTAAAAATATATACTGGACAATAGTTTTTCTGTTGAGCTAAACTAAATAATTATTTATTCCATTTCCAAAACTTAAAAAATTTTGAGCGAGACTTTTGCTCCTAAAGTAAATAAATTCCTTACATGTTTTCCCAATGCATTTTCTTCTTGGATTGCTTCGTAGTGTTTCTGAAATTTCTTCTTAAAACACCCTACAGATGGTAACTATAGAAGACAATGAATATTTTACTTTAAAAAAATGTTTATATTTTAGTAGTACAGATGAAAATTGGAGGCCCAATGAATAAAGGGTCAGTATTTAACTCCTTTTCAGCTATATACTTAGAGTTTGGATTTTGTATCCTATTACTTCAAAAAGCCATTCTTTGGAGTTGTATTAATTCTGTGAGATATCTGAATTTCCAGAAGGCTGTGTTCACTCACTGAGTATTTTGTCTGGTAATGATAGGAACTGTAGTTGCCTTCAAGGAACTGAAGACCCAGAGCAAAGATCTCCAAAGAACAACGTGTATGCACAGGCTGTGGCAGAGAATGCTGGATGTGGCACTTGCTGGAGCTGACAAATCGACTTGTGCTGGCAGGGTGTGGGATGCTGCCTGTTCCCTGAGGTGAGCAGCTGACAGACAAGCAAAGAAGCCTTTAAAGACTGACTTAGGATATTAACACCAGGCAATTTTGGTTATGGAATTGCTAGCCTTCGACTGTCTCAGGAACACACCAGTGTGGGGTGCATGGTACCTTCATCAGAATGCTATTTTCTGTGATGCAACAGGAATTTAGAAACATGTAGCTTGTGATACATTAATATGATTTAACTTCAGAAAAGTAACCAGTAGTAAGCTCTGTGAAATAGCTTAACAAAGCTCTGTTCCTTTTCTCTCTATTATTTATTCAGCTGCTTAATTACTTAGCTCTTTAATTATTATAAGAAGCACACATGTGCATGCATGCACACACACACACACACAATTGAGAAAAAAAGAAAAGAATTCTCCTTGAAATGGCAATTATCAAGGACAGGAAAAGATTCACTCCAGTGTAATGAAGTGAGCGTAATCCTGATGTGTGTTATCTTCTCTCTGGAAATGGAGTGAAAACAAATGATTTATAGTGTACTTGAGTACACTGTTTATTAAGATGGGAGGATGTGTAATCAGTCTGATTACCCTTTTTGCTCGTTGCTGTAGTGTTATCAACTCCATGCGTGTATGTGCGTGTAACTAAAAGAGGGGCTCAATAGAATTTTCTGGTAGCCAAAGCAAAATATTTTAAGGCTTCTAAGAAAAAAAAGAGGGCATAGGGTGGTTTCATTTAAGCTTTGCTTTTGCTGGTCCTCTCTGTTTAGACATGAATTGCTGAATGCCACACCTAGAATTCCAATGAAAGGAATTTGAGGAAGAATTCAAAGCCGGTCCATCTCACGTTCCTGAGGAGGTACTTCCTTATTTTATGTTGACAATGTTGATTTCTTGATCTACAAGGATACCAAAGACATTTTTGTTATTTCTTCTTACACTTCCTTTTAAAGGACAGTTATATGTTGGATTGAGGGCCCCCAGCATATATCCCAGTATACCTTGGCTTCCTTTGGGGAACCACCGCACCTGCAGTTTGTGTTGCTTTTACAGAATGGTAAATCCAGATGTAAACAACTTAGCTCCTTTGGAAGTCCAAAGGCCAAGATTCTTTCTCCATCTGCCTGGTACAACTAGGAGAGGGAAAATGATTTAACTTTGCTCAACTGGAAACTTTCTTCAAGAACTGTGAATGCAGAGCAAGTGACACAGGGGTATAAAATGTCTGAAATATACTTACCTTAATGGCCATATATGAACCAGATGATTCTTGTTATGTGATGGTTTACGTGCTTTGTGCTGTCTGGCCTCCCAGAGCTGTCTAGGTCCCATCTACTCCCACATTTAATCTTCATCAATTCTATGAAAATTTCAATAGACAGCCTCCATTCCAATATATCCCCTCAAATTAGCCAGTGGTTTTGTGGTAACTGCACATAATGTAAAGATGAAGACTGAGGATTAGAGGTCAAAAGATGTAGAAGCCTAGGCCCAGCCCTGATAGATTAAGTTTATAACTTTGGGTGAGGCACTTAACCTCTGTTGGTCTCAGTCCTATTGTTGGTAATTGAAGGGATCGAGCTAGAGTAAGTTCTATTCCAACTCCTTGATTCTAAGGGTCTTTGGGCTACTGACCAAATTTGTATTGATTTCCATCCAGAGAAGAATGCTAGTGTCAAGGTGACTGTGGAATAGAGTAATTAGAGACGAAACAGTGCCTCAAACATTGTAAGTAACTGTGGAGGATATCTAGTATTATTGTTGTCCTTATTCTGATAAGAGCAACAGGATTTTCCTTTGGTAAATCACCAACCCCCAATCTTGGCACATGTTCTTCAGGAGGGTCTGAAGCCATTCAATGTCAAAGGGATGATGGACCTGGTAAATGACAGAATCATAACCTTCGGCTATAGTAATTGTTTGGAGATCACATGGGACCTAAGGAGGCCACAGCTGCAGAAAGTATCAAGGAAAAAAGAATACTCTTGATAGTATTGCTAAACTGGCCAGATAGCTCCCCTGGGCTGCTAAATCATTTTGCAGATGCACAGCTTGCCATGTGGAAAGCACAACTAAAGAAAAAGAGACATGTTTGAAATGCTGAATCCAGTCAGTCAAAGTCAAACCTGAACCAATAAGTGACTTCTACCTGCCTGCCCCGCTAGCGCCCACCCAGAGTACGGCTGACTTTCAGTTTTTTGCGGTCAAAATTGTCCTGATTAATACAGCATTCAGTATATCTTTTCAATACATGACTTGCTTGAAAGCCTCAAAGGCAAATCTAAGACTCAAGGATCTTCTCCAAGTGGGGATAGAGAGAGATTGTTTAAATAGAATGCTGAATTATGTGGGCAGATGAGAAGCGCAGAAAAGAATTTCTCATGGATTGTAGCTATGACTATGAACCAATAAGTTACTACATTCCATGCCCTGCCCTCAAAGGATAAAGTAACCTCTATGGGAATGTTTTTAACATTCTCGAAGGTATTGTAAAGTCATAAAGGCTGTGAAGGCATGTTTTGGTCCAATGGAATGACTCCGTTGCAACTTTGTGTATCTGGATTTGTTTTCCCTGTGTATATTCCTAGCTGTGAATAGAACAACCAATATACACAGCTTTTTACCCACCACTTTACTGCTTCTAGTGCTGCAAAAAAGTCATCTATCTCTTTCCTCACTTCTCTTGCCTCTGTGACATGACACTTGGCTCTTTTATCTAATATTTAGACATAAAACATCTCTCAATCGTATGCAAACTAATATATCTGTTTGTTTTTCCAAGTCATTGAGGGTCAGTGCTTTTCTAGCTAGTTTCTTTTGAAGACCAATTTTTAAAAAAATATATGCCGAAATCTTTTCATGTCTGGATTTCAGATAATGCAGTAGAACAAGCAGCTGATTACTATACACAAATGAGAATAGGGTTTTCTTTTTAACCATAAACGAATTGATAAAAATTAAGCCCACCAATCCAAGCAAAATAATGATGATGATGATGATAATGATAGTAAGTTTTTGTTGCAACAGACACGAATGATAACTTTCTAATGTTTTAGGACTGTTGCATAGATACCAGTTGAAAGATGTGTGTGATTGCAGGCAGATAAGCTGTAACTCCACTGTATTCTTTCCCACTGATCTGAACACAGTAGGTAGAGTTACCGCATCTGGTTAGAGATCTGTTATTCTAGGTAGCTAGTTCTGAATCTTCTCACCTGAGTATAAATGCTGTCAGAGGGCAACATCATGGTAAGTGACAGACTAAAGATATCTAATATGCTTTGTAGCATTTCATTCATAAAAGAAAGAACAAGAACATTACTTTTTAAATTGGAGAGAGAGGAGAAGTTGGAGGAGAAGAGGAATGGAATCTAAATGGCAAGGTAGTAAACGAAAACTTAAGATGCACATGAAATTACATATACTTTATTTTTTGACAAAATTAGTACGTATTCGTTGTCTAATGTTTAGAAGATGAAATCAAGTCAGAAGAAGAAAAATATTATTAATCTGTAATTGTCTCAGACATAAAGTCTAAATATATCCTAATCCACGACCAGTGTTTTCAAGCATGACCATGATCCCTAGTAAGAAATACACTTTACCTTGTAATGTCATACATACACACTTGTTCATATATGTACAATTAAAACAAAATTTCACAAAGTAGTACTTATTCTTACTATATGTGATATACTCTGTCATCCTCTCCCTTCCTCTTTTTTTCTCTTCTCTGCTTTCATTTAGAAAAGAAAATTGCCTATTTATTATTCTGCACAATTTAAAATTACTGGAAAAATTCCTGTGGAATGAGAGTAGGTCATTTCTGTTGAAATTCCTGTATATAATTATGTTTATGTGGGTATTTCTACTTTCTTATAAGGCAGCATTATTAAAATGGAAGTATTACCATTTACATCATGGATTATATAACCATTGGTTTAGTCTAGATCATGCAGAAGTTATAAACAACCCAAATCTCTGTGATTTAACACAACATGGACTTATTCTTGCTTATGCCACATATCCATCGTGGCTCCCCAGTTGGACTCTGAGCCTAAGCAATCCAGGTGGGAGGAATGACTACTCTCTTCACATCAGTTAGTATACATTAAATTATGCTGCAGTAATAATCACCCTCAAAATCTCAGAAATTTACAGCAAAACAGTTTATTTCTTGTTCACATTAATGTCTTATTTTGGCCAACTATAATCTGCTTTGTCTTGTTTTCATTCCAGGGCCCAATCTAAAGGAGCGCCTTGAATCTAGGCATGCTGATATCCTGGAAGAAAAAGAAAGGATGGCTGAACAAAGCGGTTGATCTTAAAGCTATCTCTCAGAAGGGGCACACATCACTTCCACTCACGTTTCACTGATACAAGGCTATTGTTCAGCTCAAGCTTGATATCATTAGGGAGGACTTTTTTTTTTTTTATTACTATACTTTAAGTTCTAGGGTACATGTGCACAACGTGCAGGTTTGTTACATATGTATACATGTGCCATGTAGGTGTGCTGCACCCATTAACTCATCATTTACATTAGATATATCTCCTAATGCTATCCCTCCCTGCTACCCCCACCCCACCACAGGCCCCGGTTGTGATGTTCCCCTTCCTGTGTCCTAGTGTTCTTATTGTTCAGTTCCCACTTATGAGTGAGAACATGTGGTGTTTGGTTTTTTGTCCTTGCCGTAGTTTGCTGAGAATGATGGTTTCCAGCTTCATCCATGTCCCTACAAAGGACATGAACTCATCCTTTTTTATGGCTGCATAGTATTCCATGGTGTATATGTGCCACATTTTCTTAATCCAGTCGATCATTGATGGACATTTGGGTTGGTTCCAAGTCTTTGCTATTGTGAATAATGCCACAGTAAACATACGTGTGCATGTGTCTTTATAGCAGCATGATTTATAATCCTTTGGGTATATACCCAGTAATGGGATGGCTGGGTCATATGGTATTTCTAGTTCTAGATCCTTGAGGAATCACCACACTGTCTTGCACAATGTTCACAGTCCCACCAACAATGTAAAAGTGTTCCTATTTCTCCACATCCTCTCCAGCACCTGTTGTTTCCTGACTTTTTAATGATCGCCATTCTAACTGGTGCGAGACAGTATCTCATTGTGGTTTTGATTTGCATTTCTGTGACGACCAGTGATGATGAGCATTTTTTCATGTGTCTGTTGGCTGCATAAATGTCTTCTTTTGAGAAGTGTCTGTTCATATCCTTCAACTACTTTTTGATGGGGTTGTGTGTTTTTCTCTTGTAGGCTTGTTTGAGTTCTTTGTAGATTCTGGATATTAGCCCTTTGTCAGATGAGTAAATTGTAAGAATTTTCTCCCGTTGTGTAGGTTGCCTGTTCACTCTGATGGTAGTTTCTTTTGCTGTGCAGAAGCTCTTTAATTTAATTAGATCCCATTTGTCAGTTTTGACTTTTGTTGCCATTGCTTTTGGTGTTTTAGACATGAAGTCCTTGCCCATGCCTATGTCCTGAATGGTATTACCTAGGTTTTCTTCTAGGGTTTTTATGGTTTTAGGTGTAACATTTAAGTCTCTAATCCATCTTGAATTAATTTTTGTATAAGGTGTAAGGAAGGGATCCAGTT
This sequence comes from Macaca nemestrina, assembly GCF_043159975.1. Classification (NCBI taxonomy): domain Eukaryota; kingdom Metazoa; phylum Chordata; class Mammalia; order Primates; family Cercopithecidae; genus Macaca; species Macaca nemestrina. The sequence continues at coordinate 43,096,891 of NC_092134.1, read as the reverse complement.
TCAGCTTTCTACTTATGGCTAGCCAATTTTCCCAGCACCATTTATTAAATAGAGAATCCTTTCCCCATTTCTTGTTTTTGTCAGGTTTGTCAAAGATCAGATGGTTGTAATGTGTGGTATTATTTCTGAGGGCTCTGTTCTGTTCCATTGGTCTATATCTCTGTTTTGGTACCAGTACCATGCTGTTTTGGTTACTGTAGCCTTGTAGTATAGTTTGAAGTCAGGTAGCATGATGCCTCCAGCTTTGTTCTTTTGGCTTAGGATTGTCTTGGCAATGTGGGCTCTTTTTTGGTGCCATATGAACTTTAAAGCAGTTTTTTCCAATTCTGTGAAGAAAGTCATTGGTAGTTTGATGGGGGATAACATTGAATCTATAAATTACCTTGGACAGTATGGCCATTTTCATGATATTGATTCTTCCTATCCATGAGCATGGAATGTTGTTCCATTTGTTCCTATCCTCTTTTATTTTGTTGAGAAGACTTCTAATCCTCTAATAGGAATGGGAGTTTAAGGAGGGGCTCTGTAAGAGGTAGACAATTATTTTCACAATAATACAATTTACCATGGTTTTATGTGTTGTTGGTTGCCGTGACAGAGAAAAGAGAGCTATCATAATGACACATACTTATCCTGTAAGTGGCACTTTATTTCAGTCTTCTACTTATTGGCTAAAAGAAGTCCAATGCTCCAATCCAAGAATAAGAAGACCAGAAAGTACACTATCCTGGTCTGGAAGTGTCAGAGAATGTGAAACCTTTGGCAACCAGTACTAATTAAATAGATAGAATGCTCTTCATCTTGGCAAGCTGCCTCCTGGTTGTCCATTTGGACAGTGTAAGCTTCAAATGATAGAGCTGAAACTCATGTATACAAACAAAGAGTTTTCAAAACAGAAGTTAGAATGCAATCTGTTTTGTTGGAATTGAATATCTTCTATGTGGCAGAACCATGTCTCCTTTAGCACTAGAAATTCTGAATCAGAGACACGTAGAATCTTAAGTGCAGAATAGAAATGCATGGTTCGCTGTTCAAAATACAAAGCTTTTTTTCTTTCTTCCCAGGTCTCTCCCTTGGTCTGTCATTGTGTTTTTTACATGCTCTAGTATCACCCTTCCTGGAGCACAGGGATTCTTGCATAGCAGACATAGACTGTCACACACATCATGTCTTATAATTTGCTGTTCAGGACACGAATATCTGACCTTAACCCTCTCTAAGACCCCACAAAGGCAAAGACTCACAGCAGTTGCTAGAGTGAAGTGTGGAAGTGGATGATTCAAAGCCTATTCCAGGAAGGTGGGAGGGACCAGAATGCCAAAGTGTGTGTAGTCAAGGCTCCGAGCCCCTCATGCATGTCCCATTGTCTCATTGGATTTCACTTACAAAACACAAATTCAACAGAAAATTATTATTAGGAATTTCAAGATGGTGACCACAAAGTATTAAACTCCAAGTGCAGAGATTCTTTCTAGTTCTAGTACTATGCAGCCTTTTATTCTTAGAACTGTCACACATTTATATAGTTCAGAGAAATATGTGTATTAGTTATCTACTGCTGCAATACAATTAAGTCTAAAACTCAGCATAGAATCTTGAAACAGCAAACCTTTATTATCTTCACTTTTGTGGGTCAGAAATAAGAACAAGGAAATCGAATTTTTAGAGCTACCATAACAAAGTCTGCAAACTGACTGGATTAAAACAATAGAAATTTGTTGTCTCACAGTCTTGGAAAAATACATGCGGTAGTTTTCTATCTTTGCCTGGCTTATTTCACTTAACACAATGACCTCCAGTTCCATTCATATTTTTGCAAATGACATAATTTCATTCTTTTTTATGGCTGAACAGTATTCCATTATATGTATATACCACGTTTGTCTTATACATTTGTCTGTTGTTGAGCACTTATGTTGATGCCATACCTTTTCTATTGCAAATAGTGCTGCAATGAACATCTAAGTACAGGCATCTCTTTGATATACTGTTTTCTTTTCCTTTGGATAGATATCTAGCAGTGAGATTGCTGGATCACATGGCAGTTCTACTGTTAGCTTTTGGAGAAATGTCCATGCTGTTTTCCATAGCAATTGTACTAATTTACACTTCCACCAACAGCTTATGAGGGTTCCCTTTTTTCTTCATCCTTGCCAACATCTTATTTTTTGTCTCTTTAGTAATGGCCATTCTATCAGGGTGAACTCTCATTGTGGTTTTAATTTGCATTTCCCTCATTGTATTAGTCAGTTTTCACATTGCTATAAAGAACTACTTGATACTAGGTAATTTATAAAGAAAAGAGGTTAACTGACTCACATTTCCACAGGCTGTATAGGAAGTATAGTAGCTTCTGCTTCTGGGAGGCCTTAGGGAGCTTTTAGTCATGGTGGAAGGCAAAGCAGGAGCAGATGTCTTTCAAGCAGGAGCAGGAGCAAGAGAGAGAGAGGAGGTGCCACACACTTTTAAACAACCACATTTCATGAGAACTCTACCATGGGAACAGAATTGGGGAATGGTGCTAAGCCATTAATGAAAAAACTGCTCCCATGGTCCAATCACCTCACCTCTCATCAGGCCCCACTTCCAACACTGGGGATTACAATTCGACATGAAATTTGGGCAGACACTGATCCAAACCATATCACTTATGATTAGTGATGTTGAGCTGTTTTTTTTTTCTTTAACATATCTATTGGGCCATTTGTATGTCTTCTTTTGAGATTTATCTAGTTCTGTGAATATTTATCTTTGCTCATTTATTAATGGGATTATTCATTGTTGTTTTTTTCTGCTGAGATATTTGAGTTCCTTGTATATTCTGGATATAATCTCCTGTCAGAGAAGCTGTTTAAAAATATTTTCTCCCATTTGACAGATTGCCTCTTCACTCTGTTGATTGTCAATTTTGCTGTACAGAAGCTGTTTTAGTTTAATGTAGTGCAATTTGTCTATTTTATTTTTGCTCTTGTGGATTTTGCTCTTGAAGTCTTGCCTGTAAAATAATTGCCTAATGTCCTGAATAGTTTTCTCCATATTTTTTTCTAGTACTTTTATAGTTTCAGGTCTCACATTTAAGTCTTTAATCCATCTTGAGTTGATTTTCGTGTATGAGGAGAGATAGGGGTCTGGCTTCATTCTTCTGCACGAAGTCATCCAGTTTTTCCCTAATGTATGTTCTTGATTGCTTTGTCGAAGATCAGTTGATTGTAAATATGTGGATTTATTCTGGGTTTTTTATTCTGTTCCATTGGACTATGTGTCTGCTTTTTTTGTTTGTTTGTTTGTTTGTTTTCTTTTTGGACTGTGCATAAGCTTTTCAAATTACTTCCTGAGGCTGTTTCTAAAACTGTTTTCTACCTCATACATAAAGGAAATGGTGAAGTCTACAGGACTGTCCACATAAGATACTCATGTGTCTGCTTTTATACAAACACCACGCTGTTTTGGTTAATAGAGCCTTGTAATACATTTTGAAGTGAGATAGTGTGATGCCTTCAGCTTTGTTCTTTTTGCTCAGGATTGCTTTGGCTATTCAGACTCTCTTTGATTTCATACAGACGTTAGGATTATTTTTTTCTATTTCTGTAAAAAGTGATTTTATTTCTTTTCTGATAGAAATTGCATTGAATCTGTAGATTGCTTTGGGCATTATGGTCATTTTAACAATATTAATTCTTCCAATCTATGAGGATGGAATGTCTTTCCATTTGTTTGTGTTATCTTCAATTTCTTTCATTAGTGTTTTACAGTTTTCCTTACAGATGTCTTTCATGTCCTTGGTTAAATTTACTTCTAGGTTAAATTTATTTTTTGTAGCTATTGTTAATGGGATTGCTGTCTTGATTTCTTTTTTGACTATTTTATTATTGGTGAATAGAAACACTACTAATTTTTATATGTTAAATTTGCTTATCATTTCTAAGAATTTTTTTGGTGGAATCTTTTGGTGTTTCTAGATATACGATCATGTCATTTTCAAAGAGAAACAATTTGATTTTCTCCTTTCTAATTTGGATACATTTTATTTCTTTCTCTTACCTAATTTTTCTGGCTATGACTTCCATTCCTGTGTTGAATAGAATTGGTCAAAGTGGACATTCTTTTGTTGTAGAGGAAAGGCTTTCAGTTTTCCTCATTCAGTAAGATGCTAGCTGTGAGTTTGTCATATATTACCTTTATTATGTTATGATATGGTCCTTCTGTACCTATTTATTGAGAGTTTTCTTCATAAAGAGTATTGAATTTTGTCAAATGCTTTTTCTGCATCTATTGAGATGATCATATGGGTTTTGTCTGTTTATGTGATGTATCACATTTATGTATTTGTATATGTTGAACCATGCTTGTATCAACAGTGAAATCCCAGATGATCATGTGTTATCTTTCTGATGTGCTTTTGAATATGGTTTGCTAGTATTTTGTTGAGGAGTTTTGCATCTATGTTTATCAAGGATATTAGCCTGTAGCTTTTGTTGTTATGTCCTTTTCTGGATTTGGTATCATAATAATGGTGGTCTCATAGAATGAGTCAGGAAGAACTTTAGTTTTTTTGAAATAGTTTGAGGTGGATTGATACTAGTTCTTTCTTAAACATTTCGTAGAATTCTGTAGTGAATCCAATCCTGAGCTTTTCTTTGTTGTGAGAGTTTTTATTACGGATTCAATTTCATTATTCACTATTGTTCTATTCTGGTCTTCTATTTATTTCTGATTTAATCTTGGTAGATTGTATATTTTCAGGATCTTATGTATTCCCTCTTGATTTTCCAGGTTTTATTTTTAGCATATAGTTGTTCCTAATGGAGTCTGAAAATCTTTTGTATTTCTGCAGTATTAGTTTTAATGTCAACTTTTTCAAATCAATATTTACTTATCTGGGTCTTCTCTTTTATTTAATTATTCTAGTTTGTGATTTATCAACTTTGTAATGTTTTTGAAGAATAAATTTTTAATTTTGTTAATCCTTTTAATTTTTTTAGTCTATTTTGTTTAATTCTGCTCTGGTCTTTTATTTTCTGCTGCTAATTTGGATACTTGCTTTTCTTGTTGCTTGATGTGCATCATTAAATTATTTATTTGAAGTCTTTCTGTTTTTTCAGATGTAGGTGCTTATTGCTAAAAATGTTTTTCTTAGCATTGCTTTTGCTGAGATACACACATTTTGGTATGTTGGTTTTTAAATTTTAATTTATTCCAAGAAATTTTTTTATTTCCTCCACTTTAATTTCTTCATTCAGTAGCATGGAACGTTCATTCCATGTATCTGTATAGTTCCAAATTTCATTTTTTAATTGATTTCTAGTTTTATTTCATTATGGTTTGAGAAGACACTTGACATGATTTCAACTTTTTAAACTTTGCTGAGACTTATTTCGTAGCTTACCATATGTTCAGTCCTGGAGAATGTTTTATGTGCTTATGAGAAGAATATGTATTCTGCAGGTGCTGGATAAATGTTCTGTAAATATCTGTTAGGTCTGTAGGTATAAAGTTCACTTTTAATCTAATTTTTTGTTAATTTTTTGTTTGGGTGATCTATTTAATGCTCAGAGTGGGGTGCTGCAGTCCCTTACATTGTTGTATTGTAGTATATCTTTTTTTAGATCTAGCAGTATTTCCTTTATAAATGCATATGTTCCAGTGTTGAGTGCCTATGTATTTAGAACTGTTATATTTTCTTGATGGATTGGTATTTTTATCATTATATTCATTATATTGTGAACCTCTTTGTCTTTTTTGATTTTTACTGTTTTTGACTTAAAAGTCTGTTTTATCTGATATAAGTATAGTTACTGCTACTCGCTTTTGGTTTCCATTTGTGTGGAGTATCTTTTGTCTATCTCTTTATTTTGAGTCTATATGTGTTTTTACAGGCAAAGTGAGTTTCTTGTAGGCAGCATACCACTGCATCATTAAAAAAAATTTATCCAACCAGTTTATATCTTTTTAGTGAATAATATAATTCATATTTGTTTAGGGTTAATATTGATGCCTATGTTTTGTTCCTGTCATATGGTTTAATTATTTTCTGGTTGTTTTTTATACTCCTTTTTCCTGTCTTTTTCTCTTGTTTGTCCTTGTGGTTTGTTGATTTTCTGTGGTGGTACCATTTGAGTCTATTCTGTTTCTAATTTGTGTGTTTGCTATATTTGTGAGTTTTACATTGTTGTGTGTTTTTTTGTGATAGTAACTGACATCCTTTCACTTTCAGGTTTAGGACTCCCTTGAGCATTTCTTGTAAGGTAGGTCTAGTGGTGAATTCTCTCAGCATTTGCTTTTCTGGGAAGGAATTTATTTTTCCTTCAATTATTATAGATAATTTTCTTGAATATAGTGTCTTTGGGTGGCAGTTTTCTTCTTTCAGCACTTTTATTATATCTTCCCATTCTCTCCAGGCCTATAAGCTTTCTGCTAAGAAGTATACTGTTAATCTGATGGGTGCTCCCTTGTAGGTGAGTAGATGCTTTTCTCTTGCAGTTTTTAGAATTTTATCTTTGTCATTGACTTTATGCAGTTTGACTATAATGTGACATGGAGAAAACCTTTTTGCATTGTACTGTTTAGGAATACTGGAACTTCTGTATCTGGATGTCTCAATCTCTTGCTAGACTTGGTACTTCTTAATCTATTATTTCACTAAATAGGTTTTGAAAACCTTCCATTCTCTCCTCGCTTTTGGAGATGATGATAACACATATATTTGGTTGCTTTATGATGTTCCATGTAGCATGAAGAATTTGTTCAGTTTTTAAACTCTTTTGTCTTTATTTTTGTCTGGGTGGGTTATTTAAAAAGATCTGTTTTCAAGTTCTGAGATTGTCTTTTTTGCTTGGCCTAGTCTATTGTTGAAGTTTTGTGTGTATTTTGTATACACACGTCATTCAAGGAATGCCTCATTTCTAGAATTTTGTGTAGTTCCTTTGAAATCAGTGTCTTTGGTAAATTTCTCATTCATATCCTGAGTGTTCTGCATTTGTTTTCTTTGTATATTTATTCTTAATTATCTTGTGTCTCCCTTAGCTTCTTTAGTTTCACAATTTTGAAATTCTTTTTGGCGATTTCTTGAATTTCCTTGATTGGAATCTGTTTTTGGGGAATTATGGTGTTCCTTTGGAGGTGTTATATTTCCTGAATTTCATGCTTCCTGTGTCCTTCTGTTGATGTCTATGCATCTGGTGTAATAGTTGCTTCTTTCAGTTTTTTGAATTTGATTTTATAGGGGAGAATTTACCAATGCTATATAGCGTTGGTAAGGTATGGCACTTTGACTAATTCTGCATGCAACTGGTAGTGTAATTTCTTATAATTCTTTTTTCTGTAAACAACATCAGTGGTATCTGTGATTTCCTCAATGGTTTAGGATGTAATTACTAGTGGAGGTCATGGTGAAGTTTTGCTTGGGACAGGGATGCCACATTTGCCCATCTTTGTTGGGCTGACAAGCAGAGGCAGCAATAGGCAGAGTTTGTCTGATTTTGGGCCCCAGGGTGGCATATGCTGGTGCTGGTATTAGTGGGACCAGGTGGGCTAATTCTTGGGTCTCCAGATGGTGTGCTTGGATACTGGTATTGGCAACTGTGGGCTGGGCATGTAAGTGGATTCCCTGGTCCTTGGGAAGTCAGCATGCTATGGGTAATGGCAGTAACAGTTGTGAAATGACCCTCTGGGTCCTAAGTGGCGTGCACTGGTGTTGTGGTGGCTGTGGTGTGGAATTGCCATCCATGGTGCTAGAATACAGCTTTGACTCTCTTGCTCTCTACAGCAGAGTTCAGGTGGGTAGAAGAGCCCACTCATGGTTTGGATTACTAACAATGGAAATATGGACTGCTGACATTCTCTCAATGATGCTTCCCCTAAAATGCCTAGCTCCTCTGAGCTCCTGGCTGATGTTGGAGGAGCTGGCTGCTTGTTTTTTTCTCCTCCTGTGCCTTAGGTGTTTCTTGTGACTTCTTTCTTGAACTATAGTGTTTTCTCCTAGATGTTCTATTTGAGGTATGGTTGTCTATTTATAATTTTGGTTCTTTCTGGGAATGATTGGGGGGTATCCAGTGTCTCTACTCAGCCATCTTTCACACTGAAAATGTTACACAGAAAATCTTTGCTCCTAATAACATTCTTAACATTAGCATAATTACTTGTTAACTTTATGCAACTACATATAAAATCATATAAAACCTAGTAAAGTTTCAAATTTATTTAAAGCTCTATTTGTTTATGAAAATTATTCTATCAATAATTTTCTGTCAAATTACTGTGCTCCCAAATGACATGTAACATTTGTTTTCCTTATTTGGCTATGACATCCTTTTTTTTTTTTTTTTTTTTGAGACGGAGTCTCGCTCTGTTGCCCAGGCTGGATGTTTCCATTTGTTTTTCATTCTTAGGATTTGTTTTTTTCTTTTATATTGATTTTGGAATATGTTAACATTTTTAGGCTTCTAAAATAAAAGCATACAACAAGGTATCTTAAGAAAAGTCTTCTTTCCTCCTGACTTCTCTTATTTCTCTGTATCCTTACATGTAATCACTTTAGTTTTGGTTTTCCGCAGTAGGATTTCTTTTTGCAAATATAAGCACCTATGCACATTCATATTTGTGTCTCTTTACTTTCTTTTCAAGACATTAATATATTCTTATTCATCTGGATTTTTGCTTTTTTCACTTAAAAATACACCCTGAAGATCATGTCATGTCAATAAAAATTGTCATCCCTGCTTTTCATAGTGATATAGAATGTTATTGTGTAAATGTAATATAGTTTATTCATCCAGTTCTCTATTGCTAGACATTTAGGTTCTTTCCAATATTTTGTTACTGCAAATAATGCCATAATCAATAATTGTGTATAAAAGATTTTTCTTTTTCTTTGTAGCCAAAGGCAGTTTGGATTATTGCTTGGAAATAAGATTGCTGGATCAAAGTGCATAATGAAATATTTTTAGCTACGCAAGCTAAACGTTTTCAAATTTTCCATCAAAAACTTGTATTACTTTATATTCTTATCCAAAATATATGACATTGACTATTTATCCATGACCAACACAGATGTTGTTAAACTTGAATTTTTTTAATCTGATGGTGACAAATAGGAATTTGTATACAATTTAATTTGTATTTTCCAATTAATAGTTGTATTAGTCAGGGTTCTCTTAGAGAATTAGTAGGATATATATAAAGGGGAGTTTATTAAGTATTAACTTACATGATCACAAGGTCTCATAATAGGCTGTCTGTAAGATGAGAAGCAAGGAGAGTCAGTCCAAGTCTCCAAACTTAAGACTTGGAGTCCAATGTTCAAGGGCAGGAAGCACCCAACATGGGAGAAAGATGTAGGCTGGGAGGCTAGGCCCATCTCTCTTCTTCACGTTTTTCTGCTTGCTTTATATTGGCTATAAACTGATTAGATTGTGTCCACCAGATTAAGGGTGAATCTGCCTTCCCCAGACCACTGACTCAAATGTTAATCTCTTTTGGCAACACCTACACAGACACACCCAGGATTAGTACTTTGTATCCCTCAATCCAATCAAGTTGACTCTCAGTGTTAACAATCACAATAGTTGATTGCCTTCTCAGGTGATTCAGAATCATTTTCGTTTTTTCTTCTTTGAATTTCCTTGCCATATATTTTCCCCATGTTTATATCAATTTATTTGTTTCTCCTTCATTTTTAAGAGTTAAAAAATGGGTAATTAACTTTATTTATCACACAAGTTTCAGATAACATTTTTCCTCAATCATTTTGTTTTTGCTTTGTCTATGGTGTTTTTCCTCCATAGACAATAAAAAATAATTTGTACATTTTTTAATCAATTTTTTTGTTTGTTTTTCTGATGTTGGACATAGTTTAAAATATTTTCTCCAACTTCCAGTTATGAAAGAAATTGCTTATGTTTTTCTCCAAAAATTTGTTTGTTTTTTAAAACCCTTTCAGGTCTCTAATTCACTTGGAATTTATTGTAGTATTTGAAGTGAAATATGGATCTAAATTTACCTTTTTTGCCTCTAAATATTGTCTGGTTGACTCATTTTCTTAATGTCTTTACTTTCCGCTACCTAATAGGTCAGAATACACACACACACACACAGTACATGTGTGCATATATATATATATATACACACACACACACATTTTATCTTATATATATACACATAATATTTCTATTTCTTAGTAGTTACATTGAAATTTCATTTTGCATTTTGTAAATAACCAATTATATATGAGTAAAAACAACATATAAAAAATTGCAAAAATCATATGATTGTGGAAGTGTTTCTAAATGCTCCAAATCATTGCCAGCCATTTGTATTGTTACCTTAAACTTTTCACTATTCTTATGAAGTATAGTAGTATCTCTTTGTAATTTTAACATGTTTCATTAATGTCAAATGAGGCCGAGCAACTTTTCTTGTATTTATATTTATTTGGAGATCTTCTTTTGAGAAATGCTATTGCATCCTTAGGGAAAGTCTCTGTCTTACCGATTTGGGGGCTTTTCCTCTTTTTCAAAAATACTTTGGATATTTGTTGGTTACATGAACTGCAAACATGTTTTTGAATGTGCTCTGTTGTTCATATTTTTGCTCAGTGTTGTCTTTTGCTAAACATTTGATAAAGTTTCTAAGTTTCATGAAATTAAATTTATCATGCTGGTTCCTTATGGATAGTGCTTTTTGTGTTCTTGCAAGAAATGTTTGTTTGCCCCAAATTAGTGCAAATATTAAATCTTCAGATGAATAAAAATAGAGAGACTTCCCTACCAATTACTTATATAAAGTAATTTTGAAGAATATAACTTCAGGAAGAAGAAAAAAAAGCCCAACAAAATGGCAGTCTGAAATACAAGAATTAATGATCAGCAAATAAAATTGTTAATTGGAATGAAACCTTAACAGACATCGCTGTATAAAATATGAATAATCTCTAGTTTGTAGGATAAGAAAAGAACACTAAAATAATGAAAAATGATATCATGTAAATATGCAGGGAGTTATTAGTGTTAAAATATATTGGGTGGCATGGGGACTAAAATAGTATTTAACTTTAGATTTTGTTAAATTAATTACGGTTTAAAAAAAAGAAAAGCTGGATAATAAATAACTTCTGAAGTTCTAAAATAAAACAATGCATGTGCTCTGACCACAGTGGCAGAGTTAGAAGTCAAGCCATATACTTTAAAAAAACTCATTGGGCGAAGAGGAAATCACAGTGAAATATCTCAAACCAAATGAAATGAAGCTCTGACATAAAACCATGAGTGACAAAACTTAGACAATAACTTATAGATCTAAATGCAAATATAAGATATAAGAAAAAAAAGACACAATTAACTGTCTTATCTCAAAAAGTCAGGGAAAGAACAGAAAAATAACTTCCCTCCTCCCAAAAAACAAAATAAATAATGTTAAAAGTACAAATTGATGAAATAAAAGGCAAATATATGATAGACAGTACAAAAATAAAAATATTCAGGATTTTGAAAAGATTAATGAAATTGCTAAAACTCAAGTAAGACTTAACACGGTAGGCACAAATAGCCAATTTTAGTGCTTTAGAAAAGGGAAATCACTCTGGATTCTGTAAGTATTAAAAATATATGCAGATGATGTTTTAATAAGCACATTGTAGGACAGCAGGTAACCTTACGTAAGTCATTTTACATTGAAAGCTGTTTTGGAACATAATCTATTTAAGAAAATGCTTCAACAAGGGAAAGTTAAAAAAAATAAGAAATATTTGTTTTGGAAAATATTCTCTCTTTAATAAGGAAAAACAGCTTTACTTAGCTACCAATAAAGGAAAATAAGTTATTCTACATTGTTGAATTTTCAGAGATGGAAAATGGCTGCTTGAAGTGCCAAAATTAATATTTTCTATTTTTATTTGAAATATTTCAGAAATGTGTTATTCTATTTCATGTCTTTGCTTTCCAAAAAATATTTTAAAATTCTCATCTACAGCAATGTTTAAATGATTTTATAAGAATTCAACTACCCTCCACCTGTGTAGATTCCATTATTACCATTTAATGATATGATCTTTAACATATACTGATTCATCTATTCCTCCATCAGTTTGACAATTAAGGCTTCTTAATTTTGGTTTATTTCAAAATAAATTACAGACATCAGTATACTTCTCATCAAATATGTCAGCATATTTATCATCTCCTATTTGTTTTTATTTTGAGGTAAAATTTATATGCAACAAAATCCACAAATCTCAAGTGTACGTTTGCTAATTTTTTACTAATGTATGTACTCATGCAACTCAAATCCCTATAAACTTATAGAATATTATAATTACCCTGAACATTCCCTTACAACCTTTCCTGCTCATTCTCCACCCTCAACCCACCCAATGGCAAAATGTTTAGTTTTTTGCCAACACATATTACTTATATTTATTATTATTTATATTATCTTACATTATCAAATATATTTAGCTACATTTTCAAGGTTGCTTTGGTAATTTCAGATCCTTAAAATTTGTATTGTACAATCCATTCGTTCATTCCTATAAAAAAGTTCATGGGAATTTCATTAAAGGAGATAAATAAAATAAACACATGAAAAAATTATCTAAATTTTAATTTTATCAACAGAGAAAAATAAATTAAAACCACAATGAGATACCCTTATATAATTCATGAGAATGGCTAAAATTGAGAAATTTGACAACTCCAAAAGTTGGTGAACTTTGATTCAAGTAGAATTCATAGACTATCAGTATAAAAGAGCAACTAATTTTGGAAAAAGGTTTTGAACAAAATTAAACACACATTTAACCTGTGATCAGAAAGGTCATCACAAAAGCGATGAAAGGAAAATATGTCTTCACAAAAATATGTGTTTAATAATGTTCATATCAACTTTATTTATAATAGCCAAAAATCTAGAAATAGCTAAATCCAGAATATTTGGAAAAGTTATCCATCAGTAAGATAAAAGATAAACACATTGTGGGTATATTCAATGGAATACTTCTCAGCAATAAAAAGGAACAAATTACTGATATACATATGGGCATGAATCAACCTCCAAAACTTTATGCTGAATCATGGATGAAGCATACCAACTGAATAGTTTTCTTTTTATGCAAAACTTTATATAGTAACATTTAAAAATTTTTCAAATGTTTATGACCTTTATTTAATTTTATTGCCATGTTGCAAGAACTGGAACCTTTAGTACAATTTCAGATATAACTTATGAGATAGGCATTTTTTTGCCTTACTATCAAACTTATAATAAAAGCATTCAATCTTTTACCATTAAGTATGATGTTACCTGAGAGTTATGTTTTGTTTTTAAAATCAATTTGAAGAAAGCTTCCTCCATGGCTTGCTTAGTGAGAGTCTTTACCATGAATGGGTGTCGAATTTTGTCAAATGCTTTTTCTGCATTATTGAGATAATCGTGTAATTTTTGTCTAGTCCATTAATGTGGTAAATTTAAGTTGATAAATGTTAAACTGGCATCATATTTCTTGAGTAAACTCTACTTGGTCATTATCCTTTTATACCTTGCTGGATTCAATTTGCTATGATTTTGCTAAGTAGCAACTATTTGTGAGGAATATTGATTTAGAACTTTTACATAATAGCTTTATTGTCTTCTCTATGTTTTGATAGTGTTTGTATAAAACTGGTGATACTTAGTTTTAAAATATTTACTAGAATTCAACATCAAATGTATCTGAGCTTGAAGCTTTCTTTTTGGTAAAAATTTTGATAAAAAATTAATTTTTAAAAATAGATATATGGATACTCAGATCTCCTGTTTCATGTTGTAACCATTTTGGTGGGTTGTATTTTTTCAGATAACTTGTCTTTTTCATTTAGGTTGTCAAGTATGTTAGTATAAAAATTTTGTACTACTCTCTTATTTTTATTTTAATTTCTATAGAATATGTACTGATAGTTCCTGTTTCATTCTTTATATTGGTAATGTGTCTTCTGTCTTTTTGTCTTGTATATTTATCTTGTCAATCTTTTCAAATAATCAAATTTCAGATTTGTTATTTTTTTCTAGCTTCTTATGTTGGACTCATAGGTTATTGATTTTAGACATACTGTCTTTACTAATAGAAACATTTCCAGTTAAACAACTCCAAACACTAACTTAATCCATCAATTTTTGATAAACTATATTTTTGTTTCCTTAAATTCAAAATGTTTTATAATTTTCCCCTAATTACTTCCTTGACCAATTGATTGTTTAGAAGTGTTTTCTTTAATTTTTAAATACTTGGCATTATTTTAGATAATTTTCATTATTCATTTTGCATTTAATTTCATTGTGGCCGGTAAACATACTCTACAAATTCAATTTCTTTAAATTTATTGAGACTTGCTCTATGGTTCTGCATATGTTTCTGTCACAACAAATATACCATGTACACTTGAAAACAAGAATGATCCTGCAATTCTAGGGTATAGGGAGCTATAAGTATCAACTAGGTCAAGGTGGTTAACAGCTTTGTTCATATCCCGTATGTGTATTTTGATTTTTTTGTTGTTATTTTTCTATTAACTGCTAGAATCTCCTTCTATGATTTTTGACATGCTTATTTCTCCTTTTCATTCTTTCAATTTTATCTTTATAAATTTCAAATCTCTGTTATTATGTTTTTTCACATATATGGTTATTCTCTGCTTGATGAACTGACCATTTTATCATTATGATGTAGCCCCCTTTTTCTCTGGTAATATTATGTATCTTAAAGCTTATATTGTCCTATATTATTTTGGACCAATCATCCATCTTAAGTTTATTTTCATAGTATATCTTTTGCCAGGTACCTACTCTAGACCTATTTGCCTTTATATTTAAAATGTATCTCTTGTTGACAGTGTTTGTTTATGCTTTTTAATCTATTCTAATGATCTCCACCTTTTAATTGAAGTGCTCATTCTCTTTGACTTCTGTTATTGTCCGAGAGGCCACTAGAGCTTTCTAATTTTCTTTCTTTTTTTCTCTGCATTCTTCAGGTTGAATATTTTCTATTAATTTATTTTTCTATTCAGGAATTATTTCCTATGTTATCTTCATTATGTTATTAATCCCATCTAGCTAATATTTCTTTTATCTTTTGTGTTTTGCAATTCTAGAATTTCTATTTTTAATATAGTTTATATTTCTCTACAGAGGTTTCTTCATTATAAGCATTTCTCTTTTACCTCAATAAGCTTAGTTACAAGAAGTTCTTAAAACTTCTTGCCTTGTAATTCTAAAATTTGAGTTATCTCATAATAGTCTTGATTGTCTTTCCTCATGAAACAAATCAGATTTTGGGATTTTTCACATTTTCCTGGATCTTCATATGTCAAATAATTTTGGGTTGTATCATAGATATTTTGATGATCTATTATGAAGTCTATGGATTCTGTTATACTATGTATTTCTTCAGAGTACTTTTGTTCTTGTCTTACTGGGCAATTAACTTTTTAGGAATCAAACTATAAACTTTATTTTATAGGTGGGAGCTCAGATAATGTTTCATTTTTAAAAATCTTTACCTGGAATGTTTTAAATCTGCTCTAGGCATGCATGGCTTATTGGTCAGATAATTGGGAAGATTTACACACAAAATTTGAAATTCCAGCTCTCTAGAACTCTTCTTTCTGGGATTATTCTCATCATTTTCCTTTGATAAATTGATTTATCTAAATCTTCAGGTCAGAAAAACTACAGATTTTCTATTGGTATTTTTATGGCATTTTAATAGTGCATGCTATAAAAACCATCAGCTCATTTCTTGCAATCCATTCTTTCAACTTTCAAATTCCCTCCAGAATCTGCCTAATTTTTTTTTTATTCCCATGCATTCAAATAATGTTTTAAGAAATATTTTACTTAGAGTTTCACATGTTACCTTCAGTGGGGTCAAGTAAGATAGGAGCTTATTCAGGCTTATCAGTATAACTATCATCTCATGTACTCTTAAACTGTTAAACAAGAGTTTTGACCATATTCTAATACCATATTATACAATTCGGCAGAAGATTGATGTTTCCATGAACTGAGAAGATCTGCAACACTTGGGTTATGCATTAAATGGGCTCAGCTTTCTTTTGCCTTTGCTGTTGTTGCTTGGGATTCCTTTTCTAGAGATTTTATCTCTTCTACAATCCTGGACAACAGGAAAACTGGCACCCATCACCATTTGTATTCTTCATAGCTCAGATAACATAATGCCAACATGATTTGAGCTGTGTTTGAAAGCGTAGTTAAAAAAAAAAAAATCATGAGAAAAGTCCTGAAATGGTGCCCCTTGACTACGTGTGATTAAGTAAAATAATTTTGTAACGACTAAAATTCTTTATTTATTTTCCTTATTAATTCCAGTTATAGTCTGGCCTTTTATGCTATTAGACAAAAGAACTTTGAGCAAGTCAAAAATGTTAAATCAACAAGTTTTGACTTTATTGATAAGTATATACGTTTTTCTTTTAAGATCGAGGCCAACTTTCTCTCCTTGGGAGAAACATTTTGTTATTAATGTTTACCTACTTAATCTACCTACTGTATTCATCTGTTAGCTATACTCTTAGAAAGATAAAAGAAATACAAAAATAATAATGAAAAATAAATCTTTGACACAAAATTCCCTTAGCCTATTCTTATTGAAATATGTTTTTGAATAAATTTTCATTCAAAATTTAAGGTAATGACTTTACCGAACTTTGTAGTGGTAAATAATAATAAACCAAAAAAATAAAAAATCTTTACTTACTAGCAAGCCTGTTGTCAAAATTGTTCCATAATACCAGCAAGGTTTTAGGGGAAAATTTATTCCCAATGTGGGCTAGTATTTTCCACAGGAAACAGTGGTTCAAGACTCATACTAATTTTGTCCATGGGAATTTAAAATAAGACACATTTTCGTGGTTTAGGTTACACATAGTCATTTGGAAGCCAAAACCCGACTTTAATATCCCCCAAAGAACCGTGATTTGAAAGGATTCTTTTTCTCAGGGTAGATACAGTTGTAAAAAAAGTATTACTTTTTTAAAAGTGAACATTCTAATTAAAATGAACACCAACACATCAAGCTCCTTTAGAATTGTTCTAAAGGGAAATATTCTGTTCTAATTAATCTTTCATATAAATTCTTTTATTGCTGCTCTTTGATTCAACTGAGCATTTATATAATTTTGGAATAATAAATACCCATGATAAATGAGAGTCATTATACATTATTTTTTTAAGAAGTTGAAAGTCTTTGAATAGTACATTTTAAAAATGTAGGTTTTTAAAACAATTCCAAGCTTTTATGTTTTTGGAATCCTGTCCATAATTTTCTTGACAATTGTAATAAAAATATCATTAATATTTCACTTTAATGATATAGTGCTCTGGAATAAAATTATAATAGAACAAAATTTCTTCTGAAGAGCTGTACCACACCCCATAATCATGCTAAATGAATTCATTATGATTAGTTTTATGAGCCTCAGACACAAAATTAGAGTTTGGGTCATTCTAGAAAAGGAAATCATTTTTATTATTTTAAAAATGATATATTAAAATTTTTCTTCTATTGTTCCCTATAGGTCAATTTGGAAAATCCTGGTTTGTTATCACAGTGCTGCTTATTAACATATTTTCTAGTTCCTTCTTGAATGAAGTTTGAGAATTAATCTTGTAAGTGATTTCTTTTTTTTTTTTTGAGACAGTCTTGCTCTGTGCCCCAGGCTGGAGTGCAGTGGCGCGATCTCGGCTCACTGCAAGCTCCGCCTCCCCGGGTTCACGCCATTCTCCTGCCTCAGCCTCCCGAGTAGCTGGGACTACAGGCGCCCGCCACCTCGCCCGTCTAATTTTCTTGTATTTTTAGTAGAGACGGGGTTTCACCGTGTTAGCCAGGATGGTCTCGATCTCCTGACCTCGTGATCCGCCCGTCTCGGCCTCCCAAAGTGCTGGGATTACAGGCTTGAGCCACCGCGCCCGGCCAGGTAGTGATTTCTTACTGTGTTCTGCTATTCTAATGAAACTCCCAAATTCAGGTGTCTCTGATTTCAGTTCTATTCCCACATCATAATTTACTTCTCTTGGTACCTACTATTGTAATGAATAGCAAGGGTCTCCTTTACTGAGAAGTTAAAAGACAATTAACTATAGATAAATATTCACAGAAACCTAAATAATATGCCAGCAGGTATAGAATTGCTTGCCTATATCTAAGGCAATTATCTGTTTCAGTGGAGACCAATAACTATCACCCCACCATCCCTACTGAAGAGAGGAGAATGTTCCAGCCTTACCAAAACTGAGAATAAAGTAAGATGGTAATGGTGGAGGCAACAGAAAGGAACCACAGATAAAGAAATTGAAAGAAGACTGGTTGATAGCATCATCATAAAATTTTGCCATCTATATACCTCTGGCAGTTGCCTGGATTTTCACATTCACCTCTGGCACTGGAAGAAGAGAGTATTTATATATTTTTACTTTATTGTTTTTAGTTATTTTGTGCCAGATTGGCTTTTTATTCCATTGAGTCTGAGTTTATTTACAGAGTTGTCTAAAATATATTCTGAGTTTCCAAAACCTTTACTTTGACTCAGAAACATTGACTGAGTGCCTGCTGTTGCCAGGCATGTTGGCTGGCAAGAGGAGGAAGTCAAACATATAGTTGAGTACTTATGCGACAGGCACTATTCTAAGTGTCTTGTAAAGATACTTTCCTAGGAGTAGTATAATTGTTAGCATCTCTCTTTAATAGATGAGAAAGCTGAGGCACAGAATACCAAAAGTCACATGGTGTTAAGTGGATTTGGGCCCATGTACTCTCCTTGAAATAGGTGTACTGAATCTACTTACACTGTGGTGTAGCTCACAGATAAGATGCAGTCCATGCAGCTAAAAACCTCCCAAGTCCATCTCCCAAGATGCAATCCTTGCAGCTAAAAACCTCCCTCAGACATGGGAGGTTTTTAACTGCAATAATTGCTTTGCTCATATATTGAGCAAAGTACATTTCTTATGTGTGCTTAAAAGGCTCAGTATGTGCCATAAAGGCTAAATATTTAATTCCGAGTGAGGGTTTCGCCTGTGTGATCCCATAGCACCTACATGTCACTTACTCCATCTGTATTCCCCAGAGAACTGTAAGCTCCTTGAGGGCGGGAGTTCTATCATGCATGCAATTATATTTCTATAGCGCCTGTGCAATGAATAAGTATTCCAATATCTATCTGGAGTTAGACTTGGCATCCAATCACTTTTTCTAGTTTAATGACTTGCTAATGGACATGCTACTGAATCTCTTTAGCTCTCTAAAAATGAGAAAAGTACTATTTTTTAAAAATGAGGGCAATGTAAATCTACCTCTGATTTGTAGTGAACAGTAAACAAGATGAGATATGCAGAAAGCATGTCACATATATAATGTTCAATAAAATGTTCAATGCAACGTTCCATAAAAAAACCATTGGTTGCCTCTTTTGCAACATTTATTCAACAAATACTTATTTACTGAATAATCCCACACAATATTTATTTTTCATATGGTCTCCCGAGAGAGCTAGTATGCACGATAGTGACATTTTGTTTCTCTTTTGTTTTTCTCTTTTCCAGTTATGGGAGGAGGTCTGTTTCATGGAGGGCAGGTCTATTCAAACCTACGCCAAAGTTTGAGGAAGCTGAGAGGCTGAAGAAAGAGGCAGACAAACCCAGTTTCTTAGGAGAAAACACTTAACAGAGACTTACAAACAAGAGCTATATTTGTGTCTTCAGCAGTGGTGAGACAAGATGGTGGATCTCCATGCCATTACCCCCCAGAACCAGGACTTATCTAACACACGGAAGGGGTTGTTCAGAAGGGATGTATAGGACAACTGAAGTATGATAACTTCAAGGTTGTTTGACCTAAGAACGGGATTTATGGTAAGTATCTAGTATTACACAAGGAACCATAGATAAACTGGAAATCTTAGAGGCCCTCCCAGAACTGGGGTTAATCAGAAGCCAACATGGTGGATTAGCATCCAAAGTAGACTTGCTTTAGCCTCTACAGAGTCTCAAAAATAATGAAATTCCCTTAAACTTTTGCAATCCCTTTACACATATGAAGAGATATTAAGCCAGGAGTATCTCCCATGCATTGCACAGACATAAAGCCCTAGCAAAAGCCCAGCTGCTCTACCCTTCCATATGTGTCCTGGGCTCTGCAGCATCACCATCATTGCCTGGTCTTCTCTCTAATTTCTCGTTTTGTTCTGATTCCCAGTCTTAGGAATATCTAGACCTTGACAGAGATTTATATATATTTCATGTGCTTCACCTAAGGTGGTTTGCATTCTGTGTCACACATGGATTCATGGGAGGTCACAGCCCTAAAAACAATAACCACTGATGGGGTTCAGGACACACTACACTAAAATATGCCACCTTGGCTTTGGAGCAAACAGCAGAAACAGGAAGATCACTTTCATCTTCCCCTTGCCCTTCCCCTTCTCCCCTTGTTAGAGTAGGTAATGGGCAGATATGAACAGGGCAAGAAAGGGCTCCCCTTCACAACCAGGAATGTCAAGGCAACCATCAGGTAATGGCCAGGTGGTTGTTACACTGTCTCTCTAAAATAAAAGTTGGTCACAGCTGGCACTAAGGAAAGGCAGCCTCTAAATAGATTGAAGAAACCTGAAACCAGTGATCAGCAGCTTTCTGATAAGATCTCAGGGGTTGGGCAAGTGGGCTCAAGCAGGCACACTAAGAGGCAAAAGTGTAGGGTTTAACTGGTACATGAACTTTTAGGGACATTCAACTGGTAAGGGAAGAACGCCTCAAGTGAGCATGTGCACAACTCCGGTGAACACACCATGCATGTAGTACCTCCCAAGTGCTGGCAGGCCACTGTGCATGCAGACAGCCCACCTCAAGGAAAGAATCTGGGAAGATGTAACACAAGACCCTGGATACATGCCACCATATAAAACCCCAAGCCAAAGGTCAAACTAGGCACTTGACTCTCTCAAGTCACCCACTTGGCCCTCTTCCAACTGTACTTTACTTCCTTTTGAGAGGCGAAGCCAGCTGGGCTTCTGGGTTGGGTGGGGACTTGGAGAACTTTTGTGTCTAACTAAAGGATTGTAAACGCACCAATCAGCACTCTGTAAAGTGGACCAATCAGCACTCTGTAAAATGGACCAATCAGCAGGATGTGGGTGGGGCCGAATAAGGGACTAAAAGCTGGACACCCAAGCGGCAGCGGCAATCTGTTTGGGTCCCCTTCCATGCCATGGAAGCTTTGTTCTTTTGCTCTTCACAATAAATCTTGCTGCTGTTCACTTTTTGGGTTCACACTACCTTTATGAGCTGTAACACTCACCGCAAGGGTCTGCAGCTTCACTCCTGAAGTCAGGGCGAGCACAAACCCACTGGAAGGAAGAAACTCTGGACACATCTGAACATCTGAAAGAAAAAACTCTGGACACACCATCTTTAAGAACTGTAATACTGCAAGGGTTCACGGCTTCATTCTTGAAGTCAGGAGACCAAGAACCCACTGGAAGGAATAAATTCTGGACACACTTTCATTCTTGCCCTGAAACTTTTTAATAAACTTTCATTCCTGCTCTAAAACTTGCCTCAGTCTCTCACTCTGCCTTATGTCCCATTGATCAAATTATTTCTTCTGAGGAGGCAAGAATTGAGGTTGCTGCAGAATGGTACAGATTTGCTGCTGCTAACGCCCTGAAGCACGTCATAAAACCTTCATTCTAGAGGTGCCCCTGTACCCAATGAAAAGAAGTATTCTTATCCTTGAAGACACAGAGGTGCCAAGAAGAATCTGAAAAATAGACATTGTTAAAGTTCCCCAGTTTATTACCATTAGATCATACCTCCTTTGTCCAATCATACTTCCCATAACTGTCCACTTGTCATCAACCATAGCATTAAAATACCCATGTTTCCCTGTTTCTTTGGGTCTTTATTTCCTAGTGACAGCTATTGTGTCACCTAAAATTTACAGTAAATAAATTTGTATACTTTTCCTTGTTAATCTGCCATTTGTTATAGGGGGCTCAGCATGAACCTTGTGATGGGTGAGAAAAAGATAGTACTTCTTTTCTCCCTCTACTACCATTTACTGTGACCTTATTATGTGGTAGGTCCTATGCTAGGCATTTTAAATATAGAATTTAATTTAATCATTATAACACATATGTGTTAGTTACTACTATCATTTCTGCTTTAGAGGAAATATAGAGGAAACTAAATTGCAGAGCTTGTCCAAGGTCAAAATGCTACTAAGTGGGGGAGCATCTATTTTCCCTAAGTCTACCATATGGTCCTTTATCATCATTGCTGAAGATGAGGACATTATCTTCTTTCTACAAGTGTTTAGATGATAGAAAATGGGTCAGTTGAGAAGATGCATTTTGGAGAAATAGAAAGGAAACATAATGAAACCTTTATAAAGTGGTCAAGATGTTTGCTTGGCTCATATAAATCAATATACAAAAGAAAGAATCAGTAGCTTTAGAAATAAATAATTAACAAAAATGGGTTTTGGTGTTCTCCTTTTAACTCCAAATGAGACCAGTTGTAATATTTATAGATAACCTGACCCTAAATAACCTCATCAAAATGCTCAGGAAAAAGGAAATCTTTCTATCTCTTAAAAAGAAAAGAGGGAGTTAAATTTAATTTAAAAATGAAATTCAAGAAATTCCATGACAAAGAGTATAATTTCTGGAATAAAGCAAAATATAGAATCATTGTCAATTGTGTTGTTTATTTTTAATAATTTTAAAACAGTTTTAGATTTACAGCATTTTTGCAAAGCTAGTATAATTTCTATATGTCACACCTAGTTTTCCTACTACTTACATCTTATACTAGTATAGTGTATTTGTCATAATTGATGAACGAATATTGGTAATTGTTCTTGAACTCCACACTTTATTTAGTTCACCCCAGTTTTTTTCCTTAATGTCCCTCTTCTGGTCCAGGATCCCATCCAAGATACCACATTATGTTATTTGTCATGTCTTCTGAGGCTCCTCTTGGTCGTGACTAGTTTCTGAGATTTTCATTATTTTTGATGATCTAGACAGTTTTGAAGAGTACTAATATTTTACACAATGTCCCTTAATTATATTTGTCTATTTTTTTTCTTATGGTTAGATAATAGTTTTATTTTTAAGTATGCCAAATAAAGTAGTTGCCAAAAATAAATAAAGTCTGTGATATCAAAAAGTCCCAAACCACCAGGAAATGGAATGAGTTCTGGGTTAAAGGGAAAAGGATTTGACCTTTTTTAGTACTTAATTCTCTAAAGCTATCAGCTTAATGTAATGGACTGAGGGCCATTGCTGTTTAAAATGCTTGGACTTACAGTTAGCTCATGGGGAGAGAGGAAATAGTGGGGATATTTATAGGAACATAAGGCTGTATAAAGAGGTTGATTTGGGGTTAAAGAGTACAAAGTGATGAGTGATATGGTCTGAATGTTTGTCCCCTCGAAATTCATGTGTTGAAACTTAATTTCCCAATTGATAGTATTTGGAAGTGGGGCTTTGGGGAAATTATTAGGTCATGAGGGCTCTGCCCACATAGATGGGATTAAAGAGGCCACAGGGAGAAAGATAGCCCCTTCCACTATGTGAGGTTCCAGCAAGTAGGCATCATCTATGAACCAGGAAACAGGCCGTCAACAGACACTAAATTTGTTAGTGCCTTTAGCCTACAGAATTGTGAGAAACAAATTTCTTTTGCTTAGAAGCTACCCAGTTTATGGTATTTTGGAATAACATCCCGAATTGTCGAATGGACTAAGACATAGAGTATGTAGACAGTGAAGAGATACTTGCAATCAGAGATAGCATTGTGATTTCACAGTGGTTTTTGAGACAGGGCTTTAGACAAAATGAGGATTTTTATCTGCAGAATTCAGCCCTCAGAAAGGAAATTCAGGGCCAGAGTCCTTTCTCCTTTTCTGAAGTTTGTGACAAGACTTTTATCCCAGTAGAGGAAGCAAACATAATTGAGAAATCAAGATAGAGGCCTTATCAAAGTGCCTTTGCAAACATGGCAAGGATTGGGAATAAGTGTGAAATTCTGTATGCCCAGGGGTATGACGTTTGCCTCAGGAAAGCCAAATGTTCAGCTTAAGGGCAGCCAGGTGCATGACACACCCCATCTACCCTTAACATCCTGCCAGGCTAGCTCAGGATTAGATGGTTCTCTGAATGGAGAAGACCTGCTCATCTACTTACTGTTTTGGGTGACTTTAGATATTCTGGGCCAGAGGTGGCAATGTCCAATTTATAAGGAATTGCCTTCCGGGTAGCTCTGGGTATCTAAATATATGATCTATATGTTTATATGTTTTTAATTTCTCTGTGCCTTTATAGAAGCTAGATTTGACTTCATAAGTGAGAAACTTTTACTTTTCCTTTAAATATCAATGTGCTCTAATTGTTCTGAGATCAAGCTCCTTATCAAAGCATGGGTCACGTTTGTATGGATGCTGATCAATTTCTCAGCCTTCCCACTAGTCACTCTCCAGCAGGCACCCAATAATTTAGCCATTCCAACGGAGCTGTGTCTCCTTCAGTTCCCCATGCTTATTTCTCGGCTCTTTGCCTATGAATGTTGCATTTATTCTGCCTAATATGCGTATCCTTCTTTTTCTCTTTCCTGGGCAATTTCATTGATGTCCCTACAGTATATATATATATATATATATATATATATATATATATATATATATTTCATCAATTTCCTCACAGCAGTCAAAGTAATCTTGTTATAAATAGAAATTGTGTCATGACACCCCCTGTTTAAACTTACCAGTGACTTTCTATTACACTTAGAATAAAATCAAACTCTTTACCATGTTCTTCAAGGCCCTCTGTAATCGAGGATCTCCCATCTTTCCTTCCCATGTCATGTGCTCCCAGGCTGCAGTCTTACCCACCAGCTTCTGTTTCTAGAGTACACCAGGCTCATTCTAGCTTTAGAGCCTTTTGTACTTCCCTTCGCCTGGAACATTCTTCTTCCATATGTTCCCAGCCTCAGTTACTTCATGTTGCTCACATCTTAGCTAAAATGTCCCATCCTGAGAGATCCATTCTTTGGCCACTATCTGTAATGCTGCTTACTTTTTCCTGTTACACTTTCTACATGGCACCCATCACTCTTGGAATGACCAAATGTCGGTGGAACATAACTATTAAGCATGTGGCTCCTGGAGTTTGACTTTTTGGCTTTATGCTCTGGCTCAAATAAAAGGCTTCTGCCATCTGATGGACATAGTAGCTGGGGATTAAGGAAGGAGAGAGAGAAGGACTAGGAAAGAGAAAGTACTGAATAGTGAGTCAGAGTGGGAAAATGTGTTCTCAAGCCTCCCCAAATAAGGTGGTCTCAGCAGAGACACCTGGGAAAGGCCATGGCCTCTGAATGGAGGCTCCTGGTTAGCAATGTGATGTGTGTAAGAGCATTGCCAGCTGGAGGAGCCTGAATCCCTGACTGCAACTCCTTCCAGAGACCGCAAAGTGATTGATGACTGTGCATGAAGTCTGGAGATGGGAGGGCAGCTCTCCCTCTCAAGGCCTTCCAGGTAAAGTCTTTGTAATTGCCTATGGTTGAGCCTCAAAGATCACACATAGGATTTTGGCCTGGAGCTGGACTCCTCAGTTATGTAGATACTAGCTCTAGTTGTTATAGTTTTAACTGTTTTCTAATTGTCTCATGCCACCCTTTGGTATTAATTCCATGAAAGCTGGAACTGTGTTGATTACATTCACACTTCTATCATTAGGGTCTGGTTTAATGTCTAAGGTTAGTTAAGACTAACAGAAATATACATTGAAAACATAGTTGTACTTATGTATATTTATACAAAAATATTTCCTTTTAATGTAAAAAATAAAAGTAAAATTTAAAAAACTGAGCAGCAAAGGCATATCTATTTCCAAAGTGTTAAAACACATTATAAAATATCTAGAGGGGGCTGCCCGGGCTGGAGGTGGCTTGCGTCCTGATACCAAACGTCGTTCCCTCCTGGACCTTGAGTGTGGGGCCGCACGCTGACTAACAGCCTTGGTTAGGCCCAGCAAATTCCCAGTCCCCTGCAGTACCCCAGACTCCTGAGCACCTATTATGGAGCCCTGGGAATTGCAGGCAACTGGGTAAATCTCAAGACAATCCTGATAGAAAACAGGGAATCAAGGCAGAGGTTGGCAAAAAATGCAATGGAATTGAAGCTGGCATCAAAGAAAGCTTAACGGCCGGGCGCGGTGGCTCAAGCCTGTAATCCCAGCACTTTGGGAGGCCGAGACGGGCGGATCACGAGGTCAGGAGATCGAGACCATCCTGGCTGACACGGTGAAACCCCGTCTCTACTAAAAAATACAAAAAAACTAGCCGGGTGAGGTGGCGGGCGCCTGTAGTCCCAGCTACTCGGGAGGCTGAGGCAGGAGAATGGCATGAACCCGGGAGGCGGAGCTTGCAGTGAGCCAAGATCACGCCACTGCACTCCAACCTGGGCGGCAGAGCGAGACTCTGTCTCAAAAAAAAAAAAGAAAGCTTAACAAGGAGACCTTTAATTGTAAATATTTAGGGGGGGCAGGGCCAAGATGACCAACTAGAAACAGCTGTGATCATAGGCTCCCATGGAAAAGAACTATAATAAGTATATGATTCCTTCACCGGCAAGCAAGGCATCCAGGTTCTCTCATCAGAACTGATTAGGAGGCTGGCGTGATCCACAGAGAGGAAGGAAGAGCTGTGTGGTGAGGCAGCCCATCTGAGAACCACATGGGGCAGGAGAGCCCCCACCCCCAAACCAAGGGATGTGGTGAGTGAGCATGCTATCCAGTCGGGGAAACCATGCTTTTTCCACATAACTGTGCAACCCATGGATCAGAAGATCCCACTCGCAAACCTATGCCCCTGCGGCCTAGCTTCCCAACCCCAGAGCCATGCAGATTCTCAATAGCCTCTCAGCTGGAATCTGCTTAAGCCTACTGAGCTCCTGTGGGGAGGGTCAACCAGCACCACAGCTGCAGCTGTCTGCTGTCTAGGTCCTTTGAACTCCTTGAGGGAGGGGCAGCAGCCAGCACTGGGACTCACAACTGCCTAATTTGCAAAGCTTCCTGGGTGGGGGAAGGGCAGCATTCATCTCTATAGCTCCAGACCATGCTTTTCCCCTGCTGGAGCCAGGGAGGCTGGAAGACTTGGTCTCAAGATGTGTCCCCCACAGCACAACACACCAGCTATGGCAGACTGTGGCCAGAGTGCCTTCAGGTCTGACCATGACTCATCCCTCCTCACTGGGTGTGGTTTCCCTGAAGGAACTTCAATAACTCCAGCCAGAGGCTTAGGGACAGAACCTGGATCTCCCTTGGTCTGAGCCCCTAGGGGAAGGGATGGCTGCAGTACCTGCAGACCAGCAGACTTAGCGTTTCCTCCTAGTAGTTCTGAGGAATCTGGGAAGCCCAGAGAAGTGGGTTTCCCACCAGTAAAGCACATACCCTCCACCAAGGGACAATCAAAGTGCTGTTCCCTGTGATGAGTCCTGTTTCCTACGCCACCCAACTGGGTGAGACCCTCCAACAGGGGTTGTCAGACACCCTATACAGGAGCAATCCTACTGGCATCAGGTTGGCGCCCCTCAAGGTCAGTGATACCAGAGTAAGGAGCAGGCATCCATCTTTGCTGTTCTCCAGCCTTCTTGAATGACATCTCCAGGTGTGGGAGTGAACCAGATGAATAGGGCCTGAAGTGAATCCCCAGAAAACCACAGCAGCACAACAAAAGAGGGACCTGACCATTGAAAGAAAAACAGAAAGCAACAACAACAGCATCATCAACTACAAAAAAAGGCTCCACAAAAACCCCCATCCAAGGGTTAGCAACCTCAAAGATGGAAACTAGACAAACTCACGAAGATGAGAAAGAATAATGAAGAAACGCTGAAAACCCAAAAGGTCAGAGTGCCTCTTCTCCTCCAAATTATCACAACGTCTCTCCAGCAAGGGCACAGAACTTGACAGAAGTTGAGATGGACGAATTGACAGAAGTAGGTTTCGGAAGATGGGTAATAAAAAACTATGCTGAGCTAAAAGAGCATATTCTATCCCAATGCAAAGAAACTAAGAACATTGATAAAACGTTAGAGGAACTGCTAACTAGAACAATCAGTTTAGAGAGGAACATAAATGACCTGATGGAGCTGAAAAACACAGCATGAGAATTTCATGAAGCATACACAAGTATAAATAGCTGAATTGACCAAGCAGAAGAAACGATGTAAGAATTTGAAGACCACCTTGCTGAAATAAGGCATGCAGACAAAACTAGAGGAAAAAGAATGAAAAGGAATGAACAAAGCCTCCAAGAAATATGGGACTTCATAAAAAGAACAAATGAACCTGTAATTGATTGGAATACCTAAAGGAGACAAGGGGAATGGGAACAAGCTGGAAAACACACTTCAAGATATTATCCAGGAGAACTTCCCCAGCCTAGCAAGACAAGTCAACGTGCAAATTCAGGAAATACAGAGACCACCACTAAGATACTCCACAAGATCAACCCTACAACACATCATCATCAGATTCTCCAAGGTCAAAATGAAGTAAAAACTGTTAAGGGCAGCTAGAGAGAAAGGCCAGGTTGCCTACAAAGCCCATCAGACTACCAGTGGACCTCTCAGGAGAAACTCTACAGCCAGAAGAGATTGGGAGCCAATATTCAACATTCCTAAAGAAAAGAATTTTCAACCCAGAATTTCATATCCAGCCAAATTAAGCTTCATAAGTGAAGGAGAAATAAATTTTTTTCCAGACAAGCAAATGCTGAGGGATTTCATCACCAGCAGCCCTTCCCTGCAAGAGCTCCTGGAAGAAGCACTACATGTGGAAAGGAAAAACCAGTACCAGCCACTGCAAAAACACACCAAAATATAAAGACCAGTGACACTATGAAGAAACTGCATCAAGTGTGCAAAATAACCAGATAGCATCATGATGACAGGATCAAATTCACATATAACAATACTAACCTTAAATGTAAATGAACTAAGTGCCCCAATTAAAAGACACAGACTGGCAAACTGGATAAAGAGTCAAGACCCATAGGGGTGCTGTATTCACGATACCCATCTCACGTACAAAGACATACATAGTCTCAGAATAAAGGAGTAGGGGAAAATTTACTGAGCAAATGGAAAGCCAAAGAAAGAAAGAAAGAAAGAAAAAGCTGGGGTTGCAATCCTACTCTCTGACAAAACATAAGTTACACCAACAAATACCAAAAAAGACAAAGAAGGGCATTACATAACAGTAAGGGATCAATGCAACAAGAAGAGCTAACTATTCTAAATATATATGTACCCAATACAGGAGCACCCAGATTCATAAAGCAAGTTCTTAGAGACCTAAAAGAGACTTAGACTCCCATACAATAATACTAGAAGATTTTAACACCCCACTGTTAAACAGATCAACAAGACAGAAAATTAATAAGGATATTCAGGACTTGAACTCAGCTCTGCATCAAGTGGACCTAATAGACATCGACATAACTGTCCACCTCAGATCAACAGAATATACATTCTTCTCAGTGCCACATGGCACTTATTCTAAAATTGACCACATAATTGGAAGTAAAACACTCCTCAGCAAATGCAAAATAACTGAAATCATAAAAACAATCTCTCAGACCACAGTACAATAAAATTAAAACTCAGGATTAAAAAACTCACTTAAAACTACACAATTACATGGAAATTGAACAACCTGCTCCCAAATGACTCCTGGGTACATAATGAAATTGAGTCAGAAATCAAGGAATTCTTTGAAACTGATGAGAACAAAGAGACAACATACCAGAATCTCTGTCACACAGCTAAAGCAGCATTAAGAGGGAAATTTATAGTACTAAATGCCTACATCAGAATGCTAGAAAGATCTCAAATTGACACCCTAACATCACAATTAAAAGAGCTAGAGAGGCAAGAGCAAACTAATCCAGAAGCCAGCAGAAGACAAGAAATAACTAAGATCAGAGCAGAACCGAAGGAGATAAAGACACAAAAAACCCTCCAAAAAAATCAATGAATCCAGGGACAGCTTTTTGAAAAGATTAACAAAATGGACTGCTAGCTAGACTAGTAAAGAATAAGAGAGAGAAGAATCAAATAGACACAATAAAAACTGATAAAGGGGATATCACCACTGACTCCACAGAAATACAAAATACTGTCAGAGAATACCATAAACACCTCTATGCAAATAAACTAGAAAATCTAGAAGAAATGGATAAATTCCTGGACACATATAGCTTCCTAAGACTAAACCAGGAAGAAGTCAAATCTCAGACTAGACCAATAACAAGTTCTGAAATTGAGGCAGTAATTAAGAACCTACCAACCAAAAAAAGCTCAGAACCAGGCAGATTCACAGCTGAATTCTACCAGAGGTACAAAGAGGAGCTGGTACCATTTCTTCTGAAAATATTCCAAACAATGGAAAAGCAGGGACTCCTCCCTGACTCATTTTATGAAGCCAACATCATCCTGATACCAAAACTGAGGAGAGACACAACAATAAAAGAAAACTTCAGGCCAATATCCTTGATGAACATCGATGCAAAAATCCTCAATAAAATAATGGCAAACTGAATCCAGCAGCACATCAAAAAAACTTATCTGCATTTTGAGTGCAGTGGTGCCATCATAGCTCACTGCAACCTCAGATTCCTGGACATGAGTGATCCCCAACTTCAGGCTCCAGAATAGCTATTACTAGACTACAGGCATGCACCACCACGCCTGACTTTTTTTTTTTTTTAATTATTTTTTGTAGAGATAGGGACCTTGTTATGTTGCCCACTCTGATCTTGAACTCTGGGCCTCAAGTGATCCTCTCACCTAGGCCTCTCACAGCACTGGGTTTACAGGTGTGATCCACTGCACCTGGACAAGAAACTGATTTTTAATGTTGAGCCGAAAGATTTACTGATTGTGATTTTGCAAAAAAATTAGAAGGAACTTTTGCAGGAGGTGGAGGATGTGGTTTTGATGCTGACTTGAGTGGCTTATTAACTCTCCTGGAAATCTAGGTAAAGAATATAAAAACCGTTGAATATAAAAACCATTTTTCTTGATATAGGGAATTGATGATATGCTGCATTTCTATTAAATTTCTATAAATGTGTGACATTCTTTTTACTTTGTATATTTTAATGCTAATCTCTATAAATTTAGCTATCTCTGCATTTCTACATAGGAACCCTTCAACTTCTAGACAAAATCTGTTTTTCTTTTATTGGAAGAGTTCATGTTTTAGCCACTGTTTTTGATGCTGTGCATCTAGCATTTCATATATTTTTAAGTTTGTTGTTTTCTTTTACAGTTAGCCCAAAGTGACCTAATATAGTATAGTGAGCATCTGATTAAAGCTAAAGATTACTGAGTAGACAACTGGATCATTTTAGTCTTTGATTCTATTGTATTATTACTAATATCAGTACTTTTACTTTCTGACTACAAATAAAAAATAAAAAATATTCCAATAAGTACTTAAAACAGTATGGTACTGATGGAGCTGGTGGAATTTACACATAAACACACATACACACACAATTTCACTGAGCTGGGTAACTTTTCTTTGTAAACACATACCAGCAATAACTTAAATATTTTGTGCTTTTATTTTATATTATTAAAATTGTTTACTTTCCTGATTAGCTTTACCCCTAGATTCTGAGTGCTTCTGGAATATTTATTATGTTTGTTCATCATCAGTAAATATCAAAGACTGATAATGCAATTCATAAAGAAACATTTTCTCAAAGTAATACTAATAATTGTCTTTACCTTTATAAGATAACCTAGTATGTGCCAGGCATTGCACTGGGTAGATACATATTACACATATACCTGTGTTGATGTGTTTTTTAAAATCAGTTGTCGATAATTCTCACAAAATCCCACACGGTAGGTGGGTAGGTGTAACATGTTTCAGACAAGAACACCAAAGCTCTGCCACTTTACCATGTGACTCAGTGAAAGGCAGCTTCAATAAATGGTGTAGACCTGCTTGGCCCCTCGGGGATTTTAGGCCTATCTCTTAACCTTTATCGATCTATTCACAATTTAAACATTTATGATGTGCTTTATGAAATAAAATCTATACTTTCTAAATTTAATAAAAAATTTATGGTTTTTTATTCAAAACTGGTTTTGTTTTTCTAGGTTAAAGGCCTTGTTACATTTCACTAGCTAATTCTTGAATTTGACTTGAAATATATATATCCACACACACGTACATATATACATAGCTTTCAAGAAAGCTATTTGTATGTATATATAACACATGCACACACATACACATATATATGGAATTATACATATATAGACTATGCAAGTGTATATGGAATTATAAATATAGTGGATCAGCAGCCTCCATTTTCTCTTGCTTTTTGGTAATAGAATCCTTCAAGTTAAAACAGACACATGGCCACTCAGCTATGGATATTTCCTAGTCTGCTTTGCAGCTAGGTGAGGCCATGTGATCACACTTAGTATATGCATGTATAAGTGATACCTACAACTTCTAATTAATCTGCTGAAAGAAGATAGTCCTCTATTCTTGGACCTTCTCTCTTATCTTTCCATATGGTAGAATGGGAATGTGAAGGTGGCAAGCCTCCAGCTTGCAGGTAAGGACAATGTTCATGATGATGGTGGAGGCACAAGATAGTGCGATTGTATCCCTGAATAACCTTATGGAACTAAACTACCTTGCCAAATCGACACAGTTCTGAACTACCATGTGAGAGAAACACAAGTATCATATTTAAGCCACCGCGTTTTGGGCTATCTTATGTTATAGAATTATATATATATAATATATATTATGTTTTATAGTTGTATAACTATATTCCATGTATATATCTCTAAATATATAATATATAATATAACTTTTATGTATTAAATATAATACATATATAATTGTCAATCATTGAAATAACAGCTTTATTTATTGACTATATAAAATGAAATGTAACTCCTCTTTACATTTCCATCCAGAAACAAAAAAGTTGTATTGTTCCTGCTAAGGAAGAGATAGAAATATTTGGTTTGATTTATATCTGTAGTACATGGTCCAAGACACTCTATCTTCATCCCTAGTTATTTGTCACAACTCCTTTGAAATATGGGTTATATTAGATTTCAATGCTTGTCTACCAAGATAAAATTTTTAAGTCCATCATTACTATTCATGACAATAATGTATACTGTAATATGGAAATTTACTTTAAGTGTAAAGAGAACATTCTCATGGAGATTTGTTGTAAATGACTAAAGCTAGGAATACGTTTTATTCTTAGAGTTAATTTTAGTCCAGGGAGTTAATGAAAATTTAGTAATTATATTCTACTATGAACTATGCTTCTTTCCATGTTCTTTCTCTTCTCTTTTTCCCCAGACACCGTTTTGCAATTCATGTTTGCAGTTTTTAATGCATTAGAATTACAGCAAAAAGTACAAAAAAATTAAAGTCTATGCTTATACACGAGAAGTCATAAACCCACTTTGTTCTAAATAATTAAAGGGTCCTGATGTCTTTGACTAATTGGTAGTTATTTCAGAATCAGCTAATCAAAGATTTTGATTGCAGAAAACATATGAGAAATAATAATATTTAACTGTCCATCACCAGCTGAAAAATATCTTTGTGCTCTTAGAAGAATATTTTCTATTTTCCTAGAAACTTTATGAAAGACTCTTTATTCTGCATATTTTTTCTTGTAATTTAAACTATGGAAAGGGTTACATTTATATGAAAAAAAAAGACTCTGGAAAGGGTTACATTTATCTGGAAAAAAAAAGACTCTGGTCCGATTTGTTACAGTTATAAAATTGTGAAAATGTAGTTTGTATCTTTTGAGATATACTGGATATAAAAATATGCTATGCAGCAACTTATCTGTCGGGTATTATCTAACTTTTGTTTATATTATTTTTAACTACATTAAAATTTCTCCCACTATTCTATAAGAAATAATGAATTTTATGCTATTTCAAATAGCCTGTTTTATTTTTTAATACTCTTTTTAGACAAACCTAGAAGCAGTGAATTCAAGGTGAAAGCAACTGACTAGTTGACTAAGAAATAGAATTGGTAACCTTAGGATAAATGCTACAAAATAAAAATATCTGAGCATACTGACAACATTTTTGGTTTTATTTAATTATTTTAGTTACAGACTTGCAATCATTGCGGTAAAACAGCCAGTCTTTCCTAAAATATAGTCTATGATCAATTGAAATGTAAACATATGTTATGATGTGTGTGTGTGTGTGTGTGTGCGTGTGTGTGTGTGTGTGTGGTGGGGGGAGTTTATAGGGAATAAAGCCAAGGACTCATATTTATTGTTCACTTACTATGTTCCAATCACTTGCTTTCTTATGCTTCATGAAAACTCTGAAAGATAGTATTTTAAAAGCTGAGATGTGATATATTCTTGTTGGGAAGTTAAGAGGAGGGGATCCATAAGTCGTTGATGAACACTTCACAATTATGTGTTTCCATGTTGATATTAAAAATTAATTTAAGCATATCCTACTTTATATAGATACCTATCATATTCAGGTACATTTGTATTTATGACCCTAAGTTTATTTTTATCTTATTTCCACTTTCTAGGTTAATGAGTTAGGAACTGATGTCAAGTTATAGCATAGATGACGTATTTCCAGTAATTGAAAGCTAAATCACTTCACAGACAGCCGTATAGATCAGTTAGCTAAAGTTTACAAAGAAAAATGTGTTAGTAGAACTGGGTCCTTACACCTAAAATAATATGGGGGTGCCTCCCATGAAAGAATTAAACAAATACCTATCACATAATATCAAGCGATAGTGATGAATTATATAAAAGAAAAATGCAGCATCATAATATAAAACAATGACTATGGTGTGTTATTTTTATGTAAGATGGTCAGAAGGCTTCTTTGAGAAATAACATTTACAGAGACTAATGAGTTAGGAGAGTATCTGGGGAAAGAGATTTCCTGAACAAAAGTAGCAGCAACTGTGCAGGCCCTAAGAGGGGAGTAGGTTTGCAGTGTTCAAGGAACAAGAGAAAAGAAAATGTAGACACAGCAGAGTAAAGAAGAAGGAAAGGTAGGAGAAGGTGGTTGGAATTTGTGCATCTGTGCTGTGCAAACAAGCATCAGTCTTAGAGGCAAGTGGTACTGAAATCCAACCTGTGTGCTACTATCTAGGCCGTATTTCTTAGAGAAGGGCTGGATCAGCCAGGAGAAAAGGGACACTTTTCTCTTTTCACAAAAGCATTTTCTACTTCTAGGGCTGTTACTGCCCAGTGGATACACCTTTTTCCACCTGAGCCACCCAGAAGGTACTTCTTGCAAATCATACCAAAATGCCATATAGACTAGCAAAAGCCTTGAGAAAGGAAAAGCCACATAAAGAACGTATCACTTAGACCTGTAGGACAGGATACAGCCTTTATATGATTGTATTTGTATTTACTTAAAATGGAATTTAATTCAGTTACGAGTGCCAAAAGCAGAAGGTTAGAGTCAGCCAGAACTAGGCTGAGATCCTTGAGTGACCTTGATCAACTGAATCATCTCTCTATGGCTGTGCTTTCTACTGTATACAATGGAAAATTTATTAATACCTCTCTTCACAGGCTTGCAGGGAGTGAGATCTTTGCAAAGTGCTTCACCCAGCACTTCACCCATAGCAAGACCTTAATAAAGGTAAGCTAACTATCCTTGTTATAATCATCAAGGCATTAAATTTGATCTTTGGAAAATACAAAGACCGAAACAGATTAAAATAATAATGGGATCATGTGAACAATTTTCAGCAAATATTTATTGAAAGACTTCTTAGGGTTAGGCACTATTTTATGTTCTAGGAATAAAACAATGGACTAAACCAAAAAGCCCTTACCCTCTTAGAGCTTTTATTTTAGGGTGAAGAGAAAGACAAATGAATAAACAAACCTATGGTATGGCTTAGGTAGTGATAACACATATGAGGAAAACTATAACAAGTGATACAATAAAGAATAATGGGAGGAGTGTAGAAGTGGGGCACCTGTTATATATAGGATAATAATGCAAGTACTATGTATAAAAGTGACATTTACATAAAGATCTGAATCTACATGTGCTCCAGGCACCTTACAACAGAAGCAAAGACGCTGAGGCAAGGGCCTGCTAGATGTGTTTGAGAGAGTGCATTGTACCGTAACCACTAGATCACCATGCTAAATGTATTTGGAAAAAGAAGGGAGGCTACTATGGCTGAGGATGATTGATTCTTCTTGGGGAAGAGAGTAGGCAATGATGCAGGGGTAGGGGCAAGATCAGAGAATCACTAAAATAATCTTTTATTTCTAACAATCTACACTAGGAAGCTGGGACTTTAATTACCTTATCAGTGGCTGATTGTACTGTTGACGTTGCTTCCAGTGGTTTTCTTTCAAATCAGTCATCTAATGATTGGTTTTAGTCCCACAGCACTTGTCCCTGGCAGGGAAGGTTAAATAATTGGAGGTCACATTGCTACCTTAAAAAATTATCTCTTCTTCACTCTAGTAGAGGATTAAATACATATAAATTTATGAATTTCTTCTTGACTGTATCTAAAAGTTCTTACGAATGGGAATTCATTAATCTCCAGGTAAAAGTGACATCAGAATGATATGAACAATTTTTAAGTTTAATGCCTAGAATTAAAAGTAGGCTCTCCAAAGCTTTTCTGTAGTTTCACACTTTTATTATAGGTTGTTTAAGCATGTAATTTAAAAATTGACTAAGTAGAAATGTTAAAAGGTGGTGCTCTTCCCTGGATATTATCCCATGTCTCTCCATTTTCTTCTCATACCTTTGTCTACTTTGGTTGTATTTTAGAAGTATGTTAACCTCTGTAAATCACAATTTGTGTGAACTTCAAAAACTATTGCTTTAAACTGTTACATAAAATAACAAAATTAAAGGCAATTTGTCATTCCCTTAAAAAGTGTGCTCCTTACCTCCTAATGAGTTTGGGACTTAAAATTTCTTTCTACTTCTAGTTTGGCTTTTAATCTTTGTCACAATTTTTTATATTCTTCTTCAGTTTTGTTCTGATCATTTAAAAGACTTCTGTGTTATTCGAGTCTCTTACATAAGAACACAAACAGATTATCGTTCTACCTTGAAGTTATGTGGGGAATCTAAAGAAAACATTCTAAACTATTTTCATTTTATAATGATAATTAGGGTTACTTTGGATCATTATAGCAATAGAAAAATAAACTAATATGTCTAAACTAATTAGTCTGTTTCTGCACTCTTACAAAGACATACCTGAGACTAGATAATTTATATAGAAAATAGGTTTAATTGGCTCATGGTTCTGTGGGCTGTACAGGCTTCTGCTTCTGGGGAGGCCTCAAAAAACTAACAATCGTGGTGGAAGATGAAGGGGAAGCAAATACGTCTTACACAGCGGGAGCAGGAGGAAGAGAATGAAAAGGGAGGTGCTACACACTTATAAATAACCGGATGTCATGAGAACTCTATTATGAGACAGAACTATGGGGATGGTCCTAAACCATTAGAAACGACTCCTCATGGTCCAGTCACCTCACAACTGGCCCAGTCACCTAGCACCTGGCCCACCTACAACATTGGGGATTATAATTCAACATGAGATTTGGGGTGGGGACACAGAGTCAAACCATATCATTCTGCCTCTGGCCTCTCCCAAATCTTATGTCTTTCTCACATTTTAAAACACTGTCATGCTTTCTCAACAGTCCTACAAACTCTGAACTCTTTCCAGCATTAACTCAAAAGTCCAAGTCCAAAGTCTCATTTGAAACAAGGCAAGTCCCTTCTGCCTATGTGCCTGTAAAATAAAAATCAAGCTAGTTACTTTCAGGATACCATGGGGATATAGCATTGGGTAAATGCTCCCATTCCAAAAGGGAGAAATTGACCAAAACAAAGGGACTACAGGATGCTTGCCAGCCCCAAATTTCAAACTTCAAAATAATCTCCTTTGACTTCATGTCTCACAACCAGGTCACACTGATGCAAGGGGTGGGCCACCAAGGCCTTGGGAAGCTCCATCCCTGTGGCTCTGCAGGGTACAGCTGCTGCTGCAGCTGCTTTCACAGACTGGCATTGGGTGCCTGCAGCTTTTCCAGGCATATGGTGCAAACTGTTGGTGGGTCTACCATTCTGGGGTCTGAAGGATGGTGGCCCTCTTCTCATAGCTCCATTAGGAAGTGCCCCATTTGGGACTGTGTGTGGGGGCTCCAACCCCACATTTCCCCTCTGCACTTCCCTAGGAGAGGTTCTCCATGAGGGCTCTCCTCCACAGCAGACTTCTGCCAGGTCATCCAGGCATTTCCATACATCCTCTGAAATCTAGGCAAGTCTCCCAAGCCTCATCTTTTGCCATCTCTGCACCCTCAGGCTTAACAGTATGTGGAAGCTGTCAAAGCTTATGGCTGGCACCCTCTGGAGAAGTGGTCTGAGATGTATCTGGGGTTCTTTTAGCCATGGCTGGAGCTGTAGTGGCTGGGACACAGAGAACAGTGTCACAGGGTTGCACAGGGCAGTGGGGGCCTGAGCCCGGCCCACAAAACCATTCTTCCCTCTTAGGCCTCCAAGCCTGTGATGGAAGGGGCTTCAACAAAGTTTTCTGAAATGTCTTAAAGGCATTTTCCTGATTATCTTGGCTATTAACATTTCACTCCTCTTTACTTCTGCAAATGTCTGCAGCTGGCTTGAATTCTTCCCCTGAAAATGAGTTTTTCTTTTCTACCACATGATCAGGCTGCAAATTTTCCAAACTGTGATGCTCTGCTTTCCTTTTGATGTAAGTTTCAGTTTCAGATCATCTCTTTGCTCACACGTAAGAGAATACGCTGTTAGAAGCAGCCTGGTCCCTTCTTGAATGCTTTGTTGCTTACAGATTTCTTCTGCCAGATACCCTAAATCATCCCTCTCAAGTTCAAATTTCCACAGATCCCTAGAGCAGGGGCACAATGCTACCTATCTCTTTGCTAAAGCATAGCAAGAGTGACCTATACTCCAGTTCCCAATAAGTCCCCATCTTCGCCTGAGTCCTCAGCCTGGACTTTACTGTTCATACATCACAATCAGCATTTTGGTTAAAACCGTTCAACAAGTCTCTAGGAATTTCCAAAGTCCCCCTCATCTTCCTGTCTTCTTCTGAGCCCTCCAAACTCTTCCAATCTCTGCCCATTACCCAGTTGCAAAGTTGCTTCCACATTTTTCGGGTGTCTTTATAGCAATACCTCACTTCTGGTACCAATTTTCTGTATTAGTCCATTCTTGTGCTGCTATAAAGGCGTACTGGAGACAAGTTAATTTATTTTAAAAAGAGGTTTAATTGGCTCACAGTTCTGTGGTATATACAGGCTTCTGCTTCTCAGGAGGCCTCAGGAAAATTACAATCATGGTGGAAAGCAAAGGGGAAGCAAACACATCCTATATAGTGGAAGCAGGAGGAAGAGAGTGAAGGAGGAGGTTCTACACTCTTTTAAACAACCGGATCTCTTGAGAAGTCTATTATGACACTCAAACCCTTGTGACTTTCCCATATACGCCACAAGGATCGACACATTAGACAACATTAGACCAAAGGTTCCTTCAGAGATCATTCCTGGATAATCACATCTTGATTCCTGGTTTCTTCTCAGTTGATTGATAGGATCCAATCAACCTCATATGATCCAACTAATTTGGAGCCACACATCTACTATCTTTTAGCCTTGTGTCCTCCACACCCTTGTCCCTGCCTCCAGAGTGTGATATTATCTTGAGAGTCTTAATTATATATGCAAAGCCCTTATTTCAAAATCACACACAGGCACTAACAGGTAAGACTTGGATATAACTTTTAGGGAGGCGGGGGACAACTCACTACACCCAATAAAAACCCTGTACACATGGCTAAGGTAAGCTTCTTTGGTTGTCAATATCTCATATGTGTCATCAAATATTGTTGCTAGGAGAATCAAGTGGATCTGTGTGACTCCACTCAGAGAGGACTCTTGCAAACTTGTACCTATTGTTGTTGAGAATGGTGCCCATATACCTTTTCCCTTTGCTGATTTTCATCCGTATTGTTTCACTTTAATACATGATATCCATGAATATAAGAACTTTTCTTAGTCTTGTGAGTCCTTCTAGCTAATTATTGAGTGTTAGGGTAGTCTTGGAGATACTCGGCATGCTCTTCCTTAGAGGTCTAAATTATATTTCCTCACGACCCATTCTTTAAGCTTCTATGTTTTAATAACCTCCAATTCTCCTGCCCTCTAACTCTAGCGCTGGCAACTGTTTGTGCTATTGCTACCTCTATATTTACCATAGTGTTCCATTTTGACATTTGCAGCACTTCAATACTGATTTAAGAATCTTTATGTTAACTTTTATATGCTCAAAAGAACACAAAAAACCCACAAAACTGATTTGGTATCTGATGTGTATACAACATCTTTACTGTTATTTTCTTCTCATTTTGTCTTTTCTTTGGGCAACGTTATTCTGTGTGGTGGTGACACTCAAGTCTATGCCTATAGCACAGGCCATTTTGCTGTTCCATATATTGAACATTCAACTATATGGGGCATTTATGCTTAGCTGTTCTATGATAACCTCTATTCAGTTTATTGTCTCAGTGATGAATCAACTGGCCCATCCTTCATCTTCTTCCCTCCACCACATTTAATTAGTTTCTTTTGTCTCAATATTGATTTTTTAAAATTCTCTCTGGTGTATAAGACTGTTCATTGTAAAAAGAGAGTAAGAGTTGAAATAAGACAGACATGGCTTCCAATTCTAATTCTCTTATTTTATGGCTATTGAGACTTTGAGCTAAGTACCATGCAATCTCTCAGTCCCAACATTTTCACAGGGTTATTTTGGGAAAATAAAAGTAAATGGCTGTGAAGTACCTAGAACAGTGGTATAGATCTCAAAGACACTCAAATATTTATTTCATTCTTTCCTCTTTTGCCACTGCTCTCGTTTGTCTGTATTATTTCATTGTCTCCTAGCTGCTGTCATCCTCCTAGTGATTATCCATTCTACTTCCAAAGACACCTTTCAACAATACTGATATTTTATGTTGTTCTTTTGTTTAAATTTCTTCTGTTGCATTTGACAGTCTACAGAATACAATCCAATCATATTAGCATGACCACCAAGCTTTCTTGACCTGGACCCAGTCCTATTCAGCCATGCCGTCTTTTATTCTTCTCCTCCATGTACCCTATCTATGTTGCAGTTGTATCACAGTTTTGCTGGTGCTGTTTGCTCTGCTCTTAAATACTCTCCTTATGCTGCCTGTTTCAGATACCTCCCACCCCCACCTCCTACCCCTCACTTAGAAAATCCTGCTTATCATTTAAGACTCAGCTCAAGCTGTTTTTGATGATGAAGTTTTGAAAATGCAGTTTTGGTCCCTGAATCTAAACACCCACTCATCCTCCTCCTTGAAGTTCCCTATTAGAAAGTAAGGGAGCTTTATAAGCAAGGAATTATAGCCAAATGGGGAATTATAATTAGTTTACATGCCAGAAAAGCACCTTCTATTGTTCCATTGTCTATCATCTCTGATGAACTGTGATATAGTATATGATTTAGGACCAGCATAAGAGGGACGTCCTACTCCTCTTATGTAATCTAGAATATCCAAAGCATCAGAATAGTTGCATAAATGAGAGTGGCTACATTCTCATGCTCATCTCATAGGAGCAGGAAGTGAAAGCAAGAAATGGAAGAGTAGACTATGAGCATGGCCTTATGCCTTTTACAACTCAGGAACTGCCCCAGTATAAAGTAGGTTCCAGTGAATATTCTGAGACTTGACTAATAAGGTTAACAATGTTTCCTCAGAAAATTGCTAAGACATGGCTAGAGAAAAACAGAAGCTTGGGCAGAAGCTTCTCTCCTCACTTATGGGCAGAGGAGAAACGCTCAATTATTATCTCTTCTGAAAAAAATATTTGGTTACCTAGTAGCCTCAAGGTATCTTGCTCCAATGTTAATACTTGTCCCTGCTTATCACAGTTTGTTCATAGCTCTGATCTTATACCTGTCTGTTTATAGTTCTCTGTCTATTAGATTGAGAGATCATTATGTGGTTGATTATTTATTTATGTTTTTTCACAAGAATGGATGTTTTCCATTTTTCTAATTTTCATAATTCCAGTTCTATTGAAGTAAGTGTTCAAGAAATATTTACTGGATTCATAAATTGATTATGAAGCTTCAGGCAGGATCATCTGAATCTGCTCTCTCGTGCGTATGTGTTATTTTTTCTTTCTCTTTGGCAAGAGTAAAGCAAACATAAGACCTACCATTTCCAGCTCCTTTAGGGGCTGGGTTTAAATATTTTGCATGTTCTTTACATGTACACATATAATAATATTATCATTATAACACATATAATAAAAACATGTTAAATGTTCTTGGAATGTTCACAGTGAGGTTACCTGAAAATGACGCTTAACTATCAAGGAGAAGGTCTAATACCTTGGAAATTAGATAATTCATACTCCATGATCAAGTTGTCTGGCAGTCAAAATTTATTATAGTTAATTTAAAAAAAGTTAAGGGATCAAAATTTCTGTATTCAAAAGCCCATTCTTTCATATGCTAAGAGGAGATTTCGAATAACTTGGAGAGGAGTATATTTTATTACAACTGACAAGTCTGGAACGATGTATCCACTTTATGAGAATTGTGGGTGAAAGGCCTGTTTTTGCTACACACTACAGGGTTTCAGTTAGTTCACTTTTCTGAGCTGAGAAATACAACAGAATTGATTGATTTCTCTATGTGGGCAAGTATTCAGTCATTCAAGGCAGGCATGCCTAAGGAGGAGCAGGACACAACAGGAGGCCTTGTAGCTGAGGAAATATTTATATCTAGCCAGGGAGACTGGGAAAGAATGTAAATGAGAGTGAGACTGTGCTATGCGCTGAATTATGTTCCCTTAAATTTTATCTTGAAGCCTTAGCCCACAATGTGACTGTATATGAAAATGGGGCTTTTAGGTGGTAATTAACTTTTAGTGAGGTCACAAAGGGTAGGGCTCTGATTTGATAGAATTGGTGGTCTTATAAGAAGAGGAAGAGATACCAGAGATTTCCTCTCTCTCTCCACGCACACACACTGAAGAAAGGCCATGTGGAGTGCAGAGAGAGAAGGCGGCCACCTACAAGCCAGGAAGAGAGGCCTCACGAGAATTGACTATGCTGGCATCCTGATCTCAGACTTCCAGACTCTGGAACTTGGAAGAAAAGAAATTTCTGTTGTTTCAACTACCTGGTCTATGGTATTTTGTTAGGGCAACCGGAGTAGACCGAGACAGCCTGAATGACTGAACATACATCTGGTAAGCTACGTGAGAGGCTGGGTGGAGTATGATGTAGGTCGTTTTGTGTAGAGAATAGCAAGCTTGCTGGATTCTATCTTAAGAATGTTGTATTAGTCCGTTTTCACACTACCATGAAGAAATACCTGAAACTGGGTAATTTATAAAGAAAAGAGGTTTAATTGACTCACAGTTCTGCATGGCTGGGGAGGCCTCTGGAAACTGATAATCATGGCAGAAGACACCTCCTGACAAGGCAGTAGGAGAGAGAATGGGTGCCAACAAGGGAAATGTCAGACGCCTTTAAATTAATCAGATCTCATGAGAACTCATTCACTATCATGGGAACAGCATGGGGTAACTGCCCCCATGATTCAATTAACTGTCACTGGGTCTCTCCCACAACACATGGGGATTATGGCAACTACGACTGAAGACAAGATTTGGGTGGAGGGGACACGGCCAAACCATATTCAATGTAGTAATCATTTGGTGGACTCCATAGTATGGGACTACTGCTTTTGCAGATTTCTTAGTTGTGACTGCTTCTTTTCTATTTAAGAATCTTTTCAATTACATTGGGCCCACTCAGATAATCCAAGATAATCTCCTTGTTTTAAAGTCATTCTTTACCATATAATCTAACATATTTGTAGGTTCCAGGCCTTAACATCTATCCCTGAGTGGGCATTATTCTGCCTACCACAACGGCTGAGTCCTGCTCAGCTTAAAAAAGACTTTTTGAGCACTTCCGAGTTACCAGGTAAAGTGCCAGGTTCTGCAGCAAAAACAAAACAAGAATCAAGAATCAGACACAACCCTTTCTTCCCACATCAAGTTCAGTCTACTGTTTTAAGTGAAAATACTGACTCACTACCAGAGGCATGTTCTTTGTTTGTTTTTGAAAGTATAAGGTGACTTCCCGGATAAACACACTGGCCATCATACTTGATGGCATTTGTTTCTATGAGTACATCCAAAATAAATTCCTAGAATGCTAAACTTTATGACAAATCAAGGACATGCTTCAAAGTGTTATCCCATTATTTAAACTAATGCATTAG
Organism: Macaca nemestrina; assembly: GCF_043159975.1. NCBI lineage: Eukaryota > Metazoa > Chordata > Mammalia > Primates > Cercopithecidae > Macaca > Macaca nemestrina. The sequence continues at coordinate 43,052,418 of NC_092134.1, read as the reverse complement.
AGAAAGATTGAAAAGAAATCAATGCCTTCAGTACACCACTATTTACTTTCAGCATTTCATTTCAAACTTCACATTTGTTTTTAGTCCCTAGTTTCAGTAAAGGGGTAAGGGAAATAATAGTTTGACTGAAGATAATAGGATGACCATAGAAAATTGTATGTCATGGAAAATGTAATTCTATTACAAAGCTGTATATATTCACACATCGAAAGCAAGACATTTCGACCATTTTTTGAATCATTCACATCCCCAAATACACTTCTGGCTTAGTTATTCATAATTGTAGGAAGGAGTTGTTGGTTTAAATTACAGAGAAAATTTATTTTCATTGCTTTTGTGAGTACCAGGTAAACATTTGTTTTAATTTGCATGTGTTTTGCACAGTTCTGCTGTCTCTCCAGTTAGACTCTATGCCGCTTGTACATCTAGGAATGGCACTTCATATTCTTCATATTACTTTGCAGAACATACTACAGCTGTTTATTCAGTGTTAGTTGCTATCAGATTTCCAGAACCTTCCCAAATCTACTTTCCCCAATTCTGTCAATGCAGAACCTGAAATGTCGGATCCAATTCTCCTGAAGGACAGGGCAGAAGAAAGACGGTTAGGTCTGACAAATCAGATGCCTTTAGGCCTAGACCTTGTAAAGACACCCACAGTGTGCCAGAGATAAAAGTCTACAAAGACTAAACCAAGAACAAGGGACAGATGCTGATGATAAGCACAGAGAATAGCACCAATCAACAGAGATGCTAGTATGAGTAGTGGGTCCAGAAATTAAGCTAAAGGCTGGCCGTAATTAAATGCATACAATATATGTGACTCTTGGATTTCAGGTGCTCACTACCATTGTGAGTGGAAATACTGGCTACAGTTAAAGACCTAGGGCCATAGTTGGCAGAGGACAAGTATGAGATCATGGATATTATTAGAAATTAAAAATTGAGGGTTGAGTAAATACGACTTCCTAGCTGGATGGCCTCAGACTATTCCTATCAAGTTTTTGCACTGTTCTCGGTACAACTAGCCAGGATAAACAAGATTGAACTTACAGTCATTCTCTCTCTTCAAAAGTATTTAGCCATTTGCCCAACTAGCTTTCTCCCTTCCCTTTAGAACAGTATCTCTTATTCCTCTGAGATATTAAAAAATTTTGTTTCCTATTAACTTTAGTGTGACAGTTTTCTTCTGTAGCATGCTTAGTTTTCCACATCTGTCTAATTTATATTTGTAGGCACTAAACCTCCTTTAATTATTTGAATTGAATCTAGAACTCTCAGTTCTCAGCAGATAATAAGAGCAAGCAAGCCCACTGAGCTCTACAAGATGAAAATTTGACCATTGAGCAAGAAATCTCTGTCATTTTTTCCAGTCAAATAACTTGATAGCACTTGATACACTGTCTGGTACTAGAAATATTTCTGTTGGTTTAGGAGATGCAGAATGAGAAAGGAACAAAAATAGTACCAAGATTTATGGTTTACCTTCTCATGAATGATTTCCTTCCTTCCTTCCTTCCTTCCTTCCTTCCTTCCTTCCTTCCTTCCTTCCTTCTTTCCTTCCTTCCTTCCTTCCTTCCCTTCTTTTTACTCCTTCCTTCCTTTCTTTCTTTCTCTCTTTCTTTCTTCTTTTTCTCTCTGTATTTTCTTTCTTTCTTTCTTTCTTTCTTTCTTTCTTTCTTTCTTTCTTTCTTTCTTTCTTTCTTTCTTTCTTTCTTTCTTTCTTTCTTTCTTTCTTTCTTTCTTTCTTTCTTTTCTCTCCTTCTCTGTCTCTCTCTGTCTCCTTCCTTCCTTCCTTCCTTCCTTCCTTCCTTCCTTCCTTCTGTCCATCCGTCCATCCTTCCTTCCTTCCTTCATGGAGGTACTCTCTAGCTTTCTCCCTCAATAAGCAAAACTAACAAAATAACCTGTCTCTACTATTGGTAATTCTTGGGGGGCAGAGTTAAAAATAAATGAACCATATGATTTGTAACCCTTAAGTGTGAAAACTCTTGTTTCCAAAAAATGTGTTCTTTCTTTCTTTCTGGGCACATAACTGTCCTGTGAGGCTATTTAACATTTAACCTAAATGGTTAGCTGTAGCCACTTAGGTTAAATGTTATTATTAATTAATAACAAATAAAAACATAAATAAAAATAAACTTACTATTAACAAATATTCATTAGTGATCTGTGAACATAATTGATATACATAAATTTTATCTCATTCCTAAGGAAAATCATGAGACTTAGACCCTCTCTCTTTCCTCCATTTGCAATGGACAAACATGAGTAGGTTTATATTGATCTTAATGGTGGAAAGACCATGAATAGAGCAACCTTGGAGGCCCCTTGGAGACAGCAGAACTGCTGCATCAGCCTGGGTCCCTGAATAACTCCATGGAACAGAGTCTCCTAACCCCTTTTAACTGTTACAACATGGTGAAATAAGTGTCCATTTATTTGAACTACTTTATTTTGAGGAGTTTTTGTTACAGTAGCTTAGACCTTATCCTGTTAATAGATTGAGTGAAAATTAAGTGGAAACCATTTCCCCTGACTGCAAAGCTCATCTTGAAAGAAATGGAAATGAACTGAAGGTGCCAAACTTTGAGAATTAGAACCAAGAGAATCTGACTTCTTTCTGAATGAATAAGGAACAAAGTTTCTGGAAATTTCAAGAGGAGCTGTAAGAAGTATTCATGATAAAACTTGATGTGTGTTTTGTGGAAATAGAAGAATCAGAAGTAACTTGGGCTCTCTTTTATCAGCTGGATTTTCATTTCAGAGAAGAGTGGGAAAGACATTCTTAGAATTTAGGGTTATAAAATGCTTCAAGGCAGTGGAAGGGAAGATACCAATTCTAAGTGTATTTTTGAAATGTATTTTTGTATAAGTTTTCCAACTGCAGTCCAGTGACCTAATATTTTCTAGGTGTTGTCTAAGGAGATGAGTTTGGTTTGGGGTGTACAGTACTAAAAAGAATGCAAAGAAATACATAAACTATTTGCCCTTCAGCTGTCATTGTCCATTTATTTGCACACAATTTGAAAGTGCTCAAATAGATCTCAGAAGTCTTAAGAGATGAAATATCAAAATGACTTTAAACAAGCTCAGTAGATGTTTCATTGTGGTGTTATTCGCCATTTGTGCTTACATTTCCTGATTAAATTATGCCTTTCTTGAGGTCAGAAATGTATCACATCCTTACCAGTTCTAAGAGTTGCAGTCTCTTCCACCCATAAAATTTTTTTCTAAACATCAAATTTCCTATAATCATTGGGCACATACACTAGGTACATGCCTAGAAATGTTAAATGCTCCACATATCCACTTAGATATCTTTGGAAAAAATTGACTTGTTAAAATGGTCTAATAGAAAAACATCAAGAGAAAGTTCTTAGTGTACAGTCCTGCTTCCCAAAATAAGTTTTTAATAGCATTCATTACACAATTGCATGTTCAAATTGACAGCTTTGCTGTATTTTTTCAAGATGTAGATTTCTTTCTGTGTGTAGGTGCTATAAAGTATTCTGGGAGCTATTTTGCTAAAAATAAGCCATCTGTGTCAATAGCGAGTGCTCAGTGCACAATCTGATATCATTTGCACCTGCAAAAGTTCAAGAAAGGTAAATTCAGGTGAGATGAAAAATCCTTTTACATAATTGAATGACATATCTTCCTAAGTCTACTTTATTAAGCTAGCTTGGTTCCCCTTAATAAGTTGCTGCCCACCAAATCACAGATTCCTCAAATATTAGATACAATGGCAGAATGCAGAAGTGGTACCAGGTAGAATTCATACCAAGGTGTTGATAAGATTGGTTTCTTCTGGAAGTTGAAGGAGAATCTGTCCCTTCCCTCTCTCCTGTTCTTTCCTCTCTTTTCTGTTGGTTTCTGGAACTCAATGACGTCTCTTGACCTGCAGTCGTATCACTCCATTCTCTGCCTGCACCATCATGTGGCATTCTCCCTGGGTTTGTCTGTGTCCCAGTGTATTCACATGGATACCAATTATTGAATTTAAGGCTCACCCCAATCCAACATGACTTCCTCTTAACTTGATTACTGCAAAAACACGATAGCCAAATTGGGTCAGATTTACAAGTATTGGGAGTTAGAATTTCGTATCTTTTTTTTAGGGGATGCAATTCAACCACAACACTTTTATTTCCTATTCCACTTTAAACTGCTCACTATAAACTTTCTTTTTTTTCCCCCAGAAAATCAGTTGTAGGAAATAAAAGTGTCTGTAGGTAACCTCTGCTATCAGCCTGGTAATACCAATGTCCTTTGAAGCAAGGGTGTGCAAAAGAGGCCCCAAGTCTTTCTTAAAATGGAAAAGAGAGCAAGACACAAATCAGCATCTCAAAAAATTATCCTGTCACTCTGATGGGATGGTATCTTGAGAGATTGCTTTGCATTTTCTTCACTGTGGCTTAGGAACTGGTGCCTCTCTTTCCAACCGCACAACAGAGACAACATAAAAGTCCATGTCAGATGTTTCTTTCTTTGCTTGTTGACAAAACCACGTTAGTTATGAGCATGTCACCTTTCCTTGGAGAATGAGTGCCACTCAAACTACCCATCTATAAATTGGCTTGTGCATGATGAATGAGAGACAGAGTAGAATTGCTTGGAATCAGATGTCCTAATCAACTCAGAGCAGAGAGGGTACTAAGTGACAGGGTGCAGAGGGAAAAAAAATCAAAGAAAGAAAATAGGAATGCTAAGGTTATCAGTTGAGAAAAAAACAGAAACAAAGAAATGTCACTTCTAATTGCTCCTAATACAGTAAAACATGGTCACTGATTAGGGAATCCAAGCAGAAAAGTCTCTTTTGGGTCCAGATGGTGAGAGTTAAGGCTATTATGTGTATTGAAACACCATCTGTATTTTTGAGAACACTAACAGTATATTCCAATATCCAAGGAGAACCGGTGTGGATTTCGGCTTGCTCTAATTGCTGCAGTACCTGAAATGTATTCACAGCCTCTCCATCTGCACCACATTTCTGATGCCTGCCATGCACCATTTGACAATCTGCAGTGCTGTGCTCTTTCTGTGACCCCATCTTTCCCACTGCATCATTTAGCTCAAATACATTCAGCCACAAAGGCTTTCCAAATCATTCACTTAGTGACCAAGGGCAGAGTTACCTACCACCCACCGGGGAATGAGTCATCGTATCATGAAGGCTGTGGAAAAAACAGACATTTGTCAACAGGTTCTGTGTGTTGTAGAAGATGAGTTCAAATGTAGGACACCACACAGATTTAGTGGTGCATAATAGATGAATAAATTTTTGACAACAAATGTCAGGCATCTTCAGAATCTTAAACAATAAGAAAATGGAAAGTTAAATGTTTGTTATTAAATAGTCACTGTGGGATCTCCATTTAATAATCAAGGTTCAAAAAAAAAAATCAAAGATCTTTGCTCTGCCAGCATTACACTCTAAAAAATAAGCAAAGGGAAGAAGCTCTTGAGCCATTGAGAAATATTCTGGGTTTATCCTGTCACCTCACAGTGTTTCTGATATCAAGACTGGCTTATAAACAAATTGTGAGTTAGGTAAAGTTTGTTTCTTGCATTCTCACCTTTCCTGCTTCCACTAAATGGAAATTGATTTTCTTTTTACCCTTCTATCTCCCAAGCTTCATCAGGACTGCCCTGAATGAATTATCTTAAAAGTGATTCTTCAAGCAATTGTTAAAAAAAAAAAAATAGGAAAATACAGATAAGCAAAGGAAAATAAATTATCTGTGATCCAATCACCAGCAATATTTAGTGTTAACATTTTGGCATATAGTATTCTGGGCTTTTTGTGTATATATAGTCACAAACATTTTACTTTGCACTCACTTTGTAGCCTATATTGCTCACTTAAGTAGCTTTCTGTATCCATATATGTACATGCTCATTTTCATTTTTAATCAAGGCATTGGCTAACATTGCACAACTTACTTAAGCTTTTTTCCATGTTTTCAGTATTATAAATGAGGTGGAAACATTTAACTTTATTGGATATTTTCCTTAGATAAATTGTAAACAGTGGCCTGTTGGGTGGTGGTCCTTCTGATACATGTTGCCCAAATTCATTTGAAAAAGTTTGTATTAATTGACACATCCATGCAGAGTATCCATTTCCATAGCAGGGATTATTATGTTCTTATATTCTTGTATAATCTGATAGGTGATAAATGGTAAATTATTATTGTTTTAAATATGAGTTTCTCTTGTCATGCTTATGGATCTTTCTCTTCCCTTCCCTTTCCTTCCCATCCCTTCCCTTCCCTTCCCTTCCCTTCCCTTCCCTTCCCTTCCCTTCCCTCTTCCTTCCTTCCTTCCTTCCTTCCTTCCTTCCTTCCTTCCTTCCTTCCTTCCTTCCTTCCTTCCTTCCTTCCTTTCTCTTTCTTTTTTTGAGACTGGGTCTCTCTCTGTGGCCCAGGATGGAGTGCAGTGGCAAGATTATAACTCACTGCAATAGTAAACTCCTGGGCTCAAGCGATCCTCCGTCCTCAGTCTCCCTAGTAGCTGGGACTATAGGCATGTACCACAATGCCTGGATAATCTTTCTTTCTTTCTCTTTCTTTCTTTCTTTCTTTCTTTCTTTCTTTCTTTCTTTCTTTCTTTCTTTCTTTCTTTCTTTCTTTCTTTCTTTCTTTCTTTCTTTCTTTCTTTCTTTTTCTTTCTTTCTTTCTCTCTCTCTCTCTTTCTTTCTTTCTTTTCTTTCTTTCTTTCTTTCTTTCTTTTTCTTTCTCTCTTTCTCCCTTTCTCCCTTTCTTTCTTTCTTTTTTTCTTTTCTTTTCTTTCTTTCTTTTTTCTTTCTTTTTTTTTTTTTTTTTTTTGTAGACATAGGATCTCATTATGTTGCCCAGGCTGGTCCCAAACTCCTGGCCTCAAGTGGTCCTCTTGCCTCATCGCCCTCAAAGCAGCACTGGATTACAGGCATGAGCCACCAGGCCTAGCCTTTACTTTTCTTCTTTCATGAATTGGCTACTCACAGGCATTTCCAAGTTTTGAATTTGTGATATTATCTTTCTGATCCATTTGCAAGACCTTTTTATGTGTTAGTCATATAATTAATTGATGTACCATACACAATTTATATATTTTTCTCAGTTTGTTGCTTGTCTTTAACTTTGTGGGTCTTTTTTGATGGATATTTTATATTTTTTCAAGGCTAGATCAATTAATTTTTCATTTTTGGCTTATCTTTTAGTTTTTCTTAACACACAGATATATAATATTTGATCTTTTTTTTCAGTCTGGGACTTTTACCCTTCTACTTTTTACATTTAAATTATTAATTCATTTGGAATTTAATTTGACTTAAGGTGGAAGGCCGGCCAGGTATGGTGGCTCGCACCTGTAATCCCAGCACTTTGGGAGGCTGAGGCAGGAAGATTGCTTGAGCCCAGGAGTTTAAGACCAGCCTGGGCAGCATAGCAAAACCCAGTCTCTGCCAAACAACAACAACAAAAGTACAAGCTAAGAATTTAAATTTGGCACATTGTAGTTAGCCAAGATTTTTTGTTACTTTTTTTTTTTCTGATTTAAAAATGCCTCATTTGTCATTCACTAAACTCTTATCAGTTGTATGATTTATGTGTTGATTTCTATTTGTATTTTATTTCTATTTTGGCACTGGTATCTCACCCTTCTGATCATTGTTACTTCATAATACAGTCTGCTATCTAATAAGTTGTAATTTTTCCATTATTATATACTTTCAATTATTACTTTTTTAAATATAAAAAATTTCTATTTAAATTTCCATTATTAAATACTTCCATTATATTTAAATTTCCATTATTATATAATTCTAATTATTACTATTTTATATTTTAAAAAGCAATAATTGGAAGTATATAATAATGGAAAAATTATTTCCATAAATAGAGCAGATAAAATTATTCATCATAATGTAGAAATGATTAATATAACCTAAAGTATTATCCCTTCTGAGAATATTTGCATTAACTCAAAATATGCTTCAGATTCTCTGGTGGGAGGTATATTCTGATTACAAAGCAATTTCTGAGCATTTCTATTGTCACCATATGTAGCCTATGCTTTTTCTAAAGACTAACCATGTTGTAAAGATTAAATGACAAAATATAATTAGAACAAAGAATATAGTAGGAACTCAATTATTGAAATTTTTGCTTTGAAATCTCAAATAAAGGGATTTTACATTAGTTACTACCTTATTTTGTACATATGCCATAGACATAGTGAGTTTGCCACTTTCTTTTCTTTGAGATAAGAAATGGGAAAATAAAATAAAGGAAAATATAATATATCTCTGCTCTCAGGGTGCTTTTTTTTCTGTAACAGTTCTTGGGTTTCCACTAACTTGCTTAATAGAATGCATAGTAATAAATAAAAACTACCATTTGTAAAATGTGTACATGCTCTAAACTCTTTCTATATATAATTTCTAATCCAGACAAATACTTTATTTGTTGGTTGTGAATACTGAGGCCCAGATATTTAGTAATTTCAGATTTCTCTCTACAAATCAAATCTGTGAGACACTGGAAGCCAAGCCATGCTTCTTTCACTATGTGGTAATGTGTCTCATGGAAGTGTTTTAAACTCTGAGGAACTTGGTATATTTTGGACTTCCAAGCTTTGTTATTTTAATAAATGTTTTCTGAATTGTAACACAGTTACTGTATTAGACAATGTTTACTGCAATAATGCTGCATGACAGACAATCCCCAATACCAGTGGTTTGCCATAACCATTTTTATTCTTTGTGAAAATACCTGTAGGTCAGCTGAAGATTTTCCGATCTTGATTGAACTTGATTGGATTCAGCTGGGGGCTTATCTGCAGTTCAGGTTGGACTTTACTCCACATATCCCATTGTAGAACAAGCACTATTAAGAGCGTGCTCTTCTAACTGTAATGGTGGAAGCACAAAAATTCAAGCCAAATTACAAAACAGCACTTAAAGTGCTCATGTCACATTTGCTGCTGTTCCGCTGGCCAAAGCAAGTCACATGGCTAATGTTGACAGCAACAAGGAGAGAAAATATACTTTGCTTGTTTTAAAGGGAGACACGTCTAAGCATCCTGGCAATTGCCTGGGTTACATTTCCACAGGAAAGAGAGAGGGGAGAATGGATACAATAATTCAGTCTATCACTGACATCTTTCAATTATCCAATAAAATATTGTAAATTTTCCAAATATGTTTAGTAGAACCCCTGGGAAAGTCTTTGTAGGTGAATCTTTATTTTTGTTCTAACCAGAGGAGTTTTGCTTCTATCAGTCTTATATATTAGGCTTCAGTAAACATTTATTATGAACAAAGGGTAAATAAATTAATGCTTAGAAACTACTGGCATAAGGAATTAATACTAGCAAAAAATCATGTATGTGAATTTAAGAGAGTCTATTTTATAGTTAATTTACTTTCTTTTTCTGCTTTAAGTGGATGAAACTAACTTGTGCTTCACAAAGACAAAAAGTTTGTCAGAATTGTTAAAATTCTGATTAGGGCACTTTCTAGCTGTGTCACCTTCATCATGTTGTTATATTTAACCTCTTTCTGTGCTTTAACTTTTTTCAACAATAAATTGAGAATAAAAATATCTAAAGCGTAGGGTTATTGTAGCTAATAAGACAATGAATCCATAAAGAATGTTTTGGACAATGCTACTATGGAGGAAAATAACCAACTAGTGATACTTACAGGAGACTCATCATTAAGTAGAATAGTAGAGAAAGGTAGATCTGATCTTGCTGTTGGAAGTAGCCATTGATGTGAGACAACCTAATTATCATTACATTGTATTCTTTCAAAAATATTTGTATACAACTTGAAAACACAAAATGACATGTATTACATATGTGTGTGTGTGTGTGTGTAGAAAATATCAAAATGCACACCTGTAACTCACCACTGAACCTAAAAGCTTAAATGTTACTAGTGCCTTTGCATCAGTCTGTGTGCTCCTTTTCATCCTAACTCCCTGCCTTAACACATGCCTCCCAATTATAATTTCTATGTAGTGTACCATAATGGTTAAGAAGGCAGTCTGAGCCAGACTGTTTGCAATAAGCATTTTTTTAATCCTCTTTGCCTCAGTTTCTAAATTGGTATTTTGATGATCATTATATTTTCCTCATATAAGAATTGTATTGTTTAATACATTTGTAGCATACAAAAGGAGGTTTTATAAATAGTAGGCAGTGTGTAAGTTTTAATGGTTAACTATTATTATCGTCATTGTTGTTAGTGGCATACATATGTCACTAAGCAATCTATTGTATGGCTTTGCTTGCTTTTGAGCATTACAAAAATGAAATAATAATCTTAATGTCCTCTTTTGTGACTGACTTTTAACTCAACATTATGCTTCTAAATGTCATCTTACATATCACGTAATATTCCTCATCAGGATTTATTTATTTTCTTGTTGATGGATGTTTGTATTGCTTCCATTCAAATATTTCTTTTTATTATGAATGATGTTATTATAACCATTTTTGTACATGCCTAGTAGTGTGTACATGTAAGGATTTCCCCAAGGTCATCCCTTGAAGTAAAATGGATGGGTTATGGGAACTTTGAAATGTTCTTCTATGTAAGATGGGACCAAATTGTTTCCAATGCAGTTATGTCAAATTATACTTCAACCAGCTGATCCACTGTGGTATTAATTTACAATTCTGTAATTATATGACAATATATTTTTATTTGTATTGACTCTTCATGCTCCTTATTTTGTGATATTCCTACTCTTGGTTTTTATGCCAATTTTTCCTTGTGTTATTTTATTCTGCTTATTGAGTTGTAGAAGTTATTTATTCTTTGGATGCTAATCCATTGTTGACTATGTATGTTACAGATACTGTCTCTCACAATGGGTTGATTTTCACTTTCATCACAGTGCCTTTTTATAAATAGAATTTCTTAATTTTATTACAAATTTATCAATCTTATCTCTAATGGTTAGCATTTAAAAAAATTCCTTAACCCAAATTCAAAATTTGTTCTCTCGTAATTTCTATCAAAATTTTAAAGTTTTGCCTCTTACATTTAAGAATTTATCTATCTTGCATGTTTTTTTGTCTACAGTGTGTGGTAGAAATCTGATTTGATTTTATCCATATGTACAAATGAATTGTATTAAATTTTTCTTCTTTCCCTCATAATCTTCAAGGGAATTTTTGTAATATCCTGAGTTTGCATATATATGTGGCCCTATTTGGGGCTCTGTGTTTTTTTCTTTTCCTGTTCCACAGGTTATTTTATTTATTCCTGCACCACTAAATCTCTATATCATTTACAATAGCATTGTAATAAGATGATATCTAGCAAAGCAAGTAGTTCCTCTTTATACTTAATCTTGAACAATATCTTAACAACTCACAGACTTTTTCTCATCCACATACATTTGAAAATCAGCCTGATATTCTGAGATTTAACGACAGTAGATGGTAGTATGAATTTCTTTTTGTTTATTCTATTTGGAATTAATTTGGTCTCTTAAAAGTAGATTGGTATTTCTTAGTTCTGGAAAACCTCAGCCATTTATTTATTCAAATTCACTTATCCCTTATATGATCTATCTTTTTTTCTTGAGACTCTGGTAAAATGTATTTAAAAATTTTCATTCTGTTTTCTATATCATTTAAGCTATTCTTTGACATTTTCATCTTCTCTTTATGTAGGAGTCTGTGTTTATTCTTTCTATCTTCCAATGTACTAATTATTTCTTCAACAGTTTCTAATCTGCTTTTTAACTTGTTCATTAACTCTGATTTCAACAATTTCATTTATCTTTGAAACATTTACTTTCCTATTTTTAAAATTTGTTTGTTATTTTTATGTCATTTCGAATATTTTTAAAATGAAATCTCATTTTTAACTTTTCAGACATTGAATTCATAGCTTATAAACAATTTCTGATAATTGTAATATCTGAATGCCTTGAGTCCATAATGCTACTGTTTGTTACTTTTTCAGACTCTCGTTTATTTTTATTCCTTGTGTGTTAGATTTTTTAAATAATAAATTTGAATTTTATTGGTCTTAGTATTACTAAGCCTAGAAACCTAAATGGAGAATGCTATTATCTAGAGATGACTTTCAAATACAAGCTGGTTTGAAATACATATTGATTGGAAATATATTTGGAGGCTGGGTGTGGCAGCTCATGCCTGTAATCCCAGAACTTTAGGAGACTGAGGTAGGAGGATTGCTCAAGGCCTGGAGCTTGAGACCAGCCTAGGCAACAAAGTGAGACTCTCTCTCTCTCTCTCTCTCTCTATGTGTGTGTATATTTATAAAATATATATTTATAATACATATTATTTATGTAGAATTATAAATATATATTATTTATATATAATATCTATTATTTATATAGAATATATATATATAAAAGCTGGGCACAGTGGTACATGCCTGCAGTTCCAGCTACTTGGGAGACTGAGGCAGGAGGATGGCTTTAGCTCATGAGGTCAAGGCAACAGTGAGCGGTGATTTTACCACTGCATGCTAGCCTGGGTGAAACAGCAAGACTGTCTCACAAGAAAAAAAAAGAAATGAAATTTATTTGGAAATAACATGGAAACAGGAGTTTTATGTAGGTAAATATCTGAAGGACTCGCTTATCTTTTGCAAGAAGCCAGATGGTGCTATAAACAGTGAGTAACCTCTTTAGGCCCCTTCAAGGTGTTGCCTAAACAAAGCAATCTGAAGTTCCACTCTCTTTCATCTCATTGTCCTTAGTTTTGGTCTATATGTTAGTCTTGTTATAGACAGACTTTAAGATGGCTACTATAATTCTCACCATAATTCTCACCTCCTGGTGTTAAAGAACTTATATAATCCCCTCTCGATGAGAATGTGTAGGACCTGCAACTTGATTCCAACTACTAGGATGTGGCAAGGGTAACTGGAAGGTATTTTTATCATTGTGTTTCATTGTATGAGACTACATCTTTCTATCAGACTAGATCTAAAGTTTTGACCTTGCTGGCTTTGAAGAAAGAAGCTTCCATGAATCTTATAGGTGTTAAAAAGTAAATTCGTTCAACATTAGTGAGCTTGGAAACAAACCTTTCCCAGTCAAGCTTCTAGATAAGAATCCAGTTTTGTTTACAGCTTGATTGCTGTCATGCAGAGGACCTAGCTAAACTAAGACTCCTAAATAATAGAAACTCTGAGATCATAAACATATTTTGCTTTAAGTCATTAGGTTTGTGATAATTTGTTATGTAGCATAGAAAAGAAACTCAAAGTCTGATATTATCTTTTTTTTTTTTTTTAGAGAAAGCCTACCTTTTGATGGCTTGCTTTTCACTCCTCTCTGTCCTTGTTTCAGCTATTTTTTTTTTTCTCAAAGGTGTTAGGAAAGACATAAAAGGTTGATGGTGTTTAAGATGAGGAATTTGAGAGGTGATAAAAATTTTCTATTAATTGCTTTATAACCAAAGTGCATTAAAACTTTTTTTTATCAAAAGCCTAATTATCTTGAGCAAGATGGTCTTTCAGAGTGTCTAGATCGCCTCACTTTTATAAGAAGAAGTCCTCAAATTCAATTCTTATAATTGAAATGAGAAAAAAAATGTGTTTTGTGATTGACATGTAGAGTACAAAGAACATATTACTTTCTCTTGGAAGAAAGAACTTTGGCGTTTCTTTCTCTCATCCCCCAAAAAATGCAGTTTTGGGTGAGAAAAAAATGTTTGGTAAGTTATGTTGGCTTTATATGGTTAACGTTTTGACTTTACATTGATTTGATATTCAAAAAGAGAATTGAAAAAAGGAAAAAGACATTAATTCATTTTTTAACTCTAAAGAAATGACATCTAATCAAATATTAACTGGGAAGGACTAAAAAATGTGTTCATAGTGACTACCATAAGAACGTACTCTCCATATATTCTTTTTTCTTTTTTCTCCTCCATCTTTTCAGAGCTAATGTCCACCTATTTCAATAAAGTTAGGTTCTCATGACCAAGTCATATAAATGAGTCTTTTGTAAATTTGCATAAATCTACTAAGCAACCATTAACTGCTTACCATCATTACTTTGAAATTCACCTTTGTATCTCAACTTACTATGTTTTGCCTTTCTAGCTATTATTCCCTTTGAAAGTAATAGTAATATAATTACTTTTCAAAATATCTTCATCTTTTTCTTTTTAGAGAGTTATGTGAACAACAATGAGAGTTATGTGAACAATAACATTCAATGGTTAATTTCTATGTGCTAGAAACAATGTTAATTGATTTACATAACTTGTCCTAGTTATCCTCAAAATATTACCATTTTTTATAATTTATCATTATTTATATTATGAAGAAAAATATTAAAATATGATTAATAGTAATATATTTTAAAAATCAAATACTAATAAAAGACAGTGATAAATAGCAGATTCTTTTATCACCTCTTGTTAACTCTTTCATTCCATGATACAGAGACAAACTATTAAATTCCTTTAGTTTTATTTGATTTTAAACTCTAGATTTTAAAATAACTCACTTAGATGTCAATTTATTGCTTTTAAAAATGTTATGTATTATGTTCTGACTGCCTACTATTAATAGGATTGCTTTACTCTTAAAATAAAAAAAAGACAAGAATACTGCATCTCACCATTCATTTTCAACATTGTACTGGAAGTCCTGGCCAATGCAATAAGACAAGAAAAAGAAATAAAAGGTGTACATATCAGGAAGGCATAAATAGAACTATATTTGTTTGATGATGACATGACTGCATATTTTGCATGATTTATATGAAGAAAATCCCAGAGTTGACAAAAAGTTCCTGGAACTAATAAGCTGCTATAGCAAGGGTGTAGGATAAAAAGTTAATATTAAAAAGTCAATTGTTTACATAAACTATGTAAGTATAAATCAAATAAAATATGTACCGGATCTATACAAATAAAACTAGAAAAGTCTGATGAAGGAGATCAAAGAAGATCTAAATAAATATTCTATGTATAGGGACAGAAAAGACTCTATATTGCTAAGATGTCAATTCTTCTCAACTTATTTTCCACATTCACTGCAACTCCCATCAAAATCCAAGCAAGTTATTTTCTGGATATCAACAAATTGACAATAAAGTTTATATTAAAATACAAACAGACTCAGAATAGGCAACATAATACACAAGAAGAGAGCAAAGAAGAATATTACATTATTCAAATTGAAGATTTACTATAAAGCTACAATAGTCAAGACAGCATGTTATGGAAGAATAAACACATAAACCAACAGAACAGAATAGAGAGCCTAGAAATAGACCCACACAAATATAGTCAGCTGATCTTGGACAAAGGAACAAATGCAATTCACTGTAGAAAAGATAATCTTTTCAACAAGTGATGCTGGAACAACTGGATATCTACTTGGAAAAAAAAAAAAAATCCAGACACAGATTTTACACAGTTAACAAAAATTAGCTCAAAATAGATCATAGAACTAAACAAAAACCACAAAATATAAAACTTCGGTAATAGGGGAAAATATTGGTGACCCTGTGTTTTTGGATACAACTTCTTAAGCACACTATAAAAGTAAAATTTGTTCAAATTAAAAAAATTCTGCAAATGCATTATTAAGAGAATTAAAATACAAGCCACAGAATGGGAAAATATGCATAAAATACATATCTGATAAAGAACTTGCACTTAAAATACACAAAGAACACTTAAAACTCAAAAATAAGAAAATGATCCAATTTAAAACGGGAGAAAGTTCTGAACAGACACCTCACCAAAGAAGATACACAAATAGCAAATATACATGTAAAACTGTTAAAAATTGTATGTCATAAGGGAATTGAAAATTAAACAACAACTATATACCACTACACATCTGTTAGAAAGATTAAAATCTGAAATATGACAATATCATATACTGGTAAGGATGCAAAGCAACAGGTGTTTTCATTCATTGCTGGTAAGAATACAAAATGGTACAGTCACATTGTTAGTTCCATACAAGGTTAAACATAATCTTACCATATTATACAGCAATTCCTCTTTTAAATGTTTATCTAAATAAGTTGAAAACTTAAATCCACACAAGAACCTGCACATAAATGTTTATAGCAAGTTTATTCATAATCACCAACAGCTAGAAACAACCAAGACATCATTCAGTAGTAGATGAACAAATTGTGGTATATGCATAGAATAAAATGATCAATGATGAAAAGGAATGATCTATTAAGCCATGAAAACACATGGAGCAATGTTACATGAATATTATTAAGTGAATGAAGTCAATCTGAAAGGGCTACATGCTGTATAAGTCCAACTCTATGACCCTCTGAAAAAAACAGAAATATAGAGACGATAAAATGATAAGTCGTTTCCAGGCTTTAGAGAGTGGAGAGAAGAACAAATAATTGAAATGAAGGAAAGTTTTAAGGCAGTAAAACTGTTCTCCATGATATTTTAAAGGTGAATGCATAAAATTATGCATTTTAGCCCCTTTCCTCATCCATAGAGCTATTCAATGCAAAATGTAAGCCTTAATGTAAACTATGACTTCAGTTAATAATTATATATCACCTTCGGTTCATTAATGTAACAAATGTACTACACTAATGCAAGATAATAAGAAAAACTACGTATATGGAGGTTACCTGAAAACTCTCTGTACTATACACTCAATATTTCTGTAAATCTAAAACTGTTCTAAAAATAAATTCTATTATTAATGGTTAAAATAACCTCACATTCTGTTCTGACTTCCCACTATGACTGAGGTTGTTTTAGTTTTCTCATACTACCTTTCCTCCTGTCTCTATGTATTTTGTCTTCATTTTTGTTAAATCACTGTTCAATGTAGAGATGATTATAATGATGCAAATATCATTATCAACTGAGCAGTGTAGCATATTTTGATTACTCTTTGTTTTTTGTACAGCTATTCTTTTTTTTTCTGTAGTTTTAATTACTCTCCAGCAGGAACTAAAAAACACCTCTAATTATAATCAAACACCCCAGTTAGTCTATTAGTTCACATTTTTTTTTGAATTCATATTTCTTAGAGCACTCTGTCCTCTTGCTCCAATTGGATTGATTTCTTTCCAGGCATTTTGGTTGGTTGAGTTTTTTCTTGTACTTGCTTTCATTATCATTCTCAGAGTACTCTTCGTTTTCTCCTTACTTGGATTCCCTATTTCCTGAATTCTAAGTCTTTCTTGATGGTGATTTTGTATCGTGTTGAATTAGACAAACTGGCGCTACATTTCCCAGAATGCTCCTCCCAATGTGGTTCAAAGTTAGCATTGACTTCATGGTGAACATTTGGAGGATGGCAGTGAAACAGGAGCCATATTTCTTAGTTTGAGAGAATTAGTGTAAGACACCAGGCACTGTGGAATCTTTTCATATTGTTGCCGATGCTGGCTCATCTAAGTGGCATGGAACAATGCCTGGTGCCACAAATTCTCCTCCCAGGCTTCTCCTTCAACATCTCTGAGTTCTGGGCCAGTATGAATGGAGTTCCAGAGAAAAACACACCAACTTCTCCTGCAGGTCATCTAAGGCTTAGAAGCTGGAGGTGCTAAGTGACAGATGTGGGTTCTGGTTTCTCTTTGCAGGTTCGTTTGTCTTCATAGGTTCCAGCTGTCCTCATGGCTTCTGATTTATCCTCATTGGCTCCATTGTCCTCCTCCTTTTCCACATCAGCTTTCCTTCCCAGCTCCTGGTCTGGTTAACTTATAGCAACTTCAGGCTCAACATTAGATGCCTCAGAGAATACCCCAACAGTTCCTAAAATGTTATGTGCTAATATTTACAGTGAATCCTCTATTCTATATCACGTAGAATATTTCTGAGTTTTTTTTTTTATCATATCCTAAATGATATGTTCATTTTGGTGGAGTACTCGTCAAGTAGGGAGATGATGCAGCAGGTAAATTTTTAGAGATTTTTACGTGTCCAAAAATATCTATGCCCCAATATCTTGATGTTGAAGGATGGGCATACCATATTAGTTTAGAAATAGTTTTTTCCCACATAATTTGAAAACACTACACATTATTTTCTAGTTTCAAATTTTTCTTTGAGAATCTCTTGCCATTCTGACTTCTGATTGGTATTCTGATTTCTGAATGCCTGTGACATTTTTTTCATCTTTAAAAGTTTTTAGGGTGTCTTTTTATCTGAAATTTATCCCTGATATGGTATAATTGGTTGTTCTTCTTTTATTTTTCATTGTAATAGACATTTGGTGATCCTTTGCAATCTGGAAACTCAATTTTTCAATTATGCAAAGTTTATTTTATTTTATTTCAATGGTTTTTCATCTTTTCTACTGGTCTGTTCTGCACTTCTTAATGAGAAGTTACAACTCCTAAACTGATTCTCTAATTCTTTCTACCTTCTTGTTCAGCCTCCTAAGAGGTTTAAGTACTTTCTTTGTTTCTCCACTTTCTCTGAATTTTATATTTGTACAATTGTATCTTTAATGTCTAAGTGTTTTTCCTTATTCTTTAAATATGTTTCAAGCATTTGTTCTTTTCTTAAAAGATACAGTATCTTCTTTCATTTGTGGTAAGACAACACTGATTGTGTCTTTTAGTATTTCTGTTTTTCTCAATTTTTTTCTCTTTTTCTTCTACTTTTAAAAAACATCTTTATGAGAGAGTCTTTCTCTGAAAGCACATTGTTTCTCTACTGTCCCTTCACATTTAAGAAGACATTACAATTGATTGAAATCCAAGTATATAGATAGTGCATGTTGGTGCATACATAACTATTTCATAGCAAGTTCCCTCACATCCTCAATGTCTTGAAATGCACTCAGCTTCTCAAAAGAAGCACAACTTCTGTGGTCTGTCTGTTCAATCAGAGAAAGACAGCTAGGGGGAGGGTGAGTATCTTAGTCTCCTAGGGCTGCCATAACAAAATAGCATAGACTGGGTGGCTTAAACAACAAGCATCTCTTTTCTCAGTTATAGAGGCTGGAAGTCTGAAATCCAGGTGCCAACATGCTGGAATTCTGGCAAAGACTCTTATCTTTGTAGATGGCTGTTTATCCCATGGTATAACCACATGACCTCTCACTGTGGCTGTGCAGAGAGAAAATGAGCGATCTCTCATTAAGAGATGTCTCTTCTTATGAGGACACCAGTTCCATCATGGGGCCCCACCCTCATGACCTTATTGAAAATCACCTCACAGAGGCCTCATCACAATGGGGGTTAGGATTTCAACATATAGGTTTGGGGAGTGGGGACACCATTCATTCATAACTGCGAGTGTCACAGTTTAATGTGTGATCATTTAATTCCTGTGCTTTCAATAGGGAGTCTCATTTCTCCCCTCCACTTTGTTTTGTTCACTTTCTTCAGAGAGCAAATTACATTGTTCTCAAGTGAAGGAGGAGCAGTCACTTGAGTGTGCAGGGTAGGAGAAGGGATGTACCAGTCTGATTTTCCCTTAAATGGACTTTTACTTTCTCCCTTTTATTTTTAGCACCTTTTCTCACTTACACTTTCAGAGTTACTGTATGCCTTTAATTTGTTTTCAGCTTCTCTATGACACAAACTAACTTTCTTCTGATTGGATTCTTCTATTTAAGCTCCATGAGGACACCGTTTTTGTCTTTTGTTCACTGTTCTCTTGCTTCTCTCTAGAACAGTGCCTGGCACATACTAGGTCCTCAGTGAGTATTTGGTGAATGAAAAATACAAGTACTTAGTTTCAGCTTTGGTCACCCTGCTGTCAATTACTATTTCAATATTCAAAATTTTATTGTCATCTTTCTTCTTCTGTTTTCTCCTCTCACATTGTTTTTGATTATGTAAAGTGGTATCCCACTTTAAAAATTATTTATATTTAAGTATATATTTATTTTCATGGAGTTTTAAAGCACAGTGAAACAAATACGTGCTTTCATATTACTATGCTTACCTAAATATCAAGCATTATTTTTCAACTATTTGAATATTTTTAAAACATTTTTCTTTTGACTCTTTAAACATTATTTCAGCAAAATTATAAGTCCTACAGATGGGGACTTTTGTTTTGAGATGTCTTTTGTTTTGAGAATCTTGTAGTTTCTGCAAGTTTTATCTATTATGCTATTATGTTTATTTTGATTTTTTAAATTCAGCAGCAAGAGGTATCTGTCCATTTTAAATGAAGTAAGTACACTAGACTTCAGGAACTCTTGGGCTTTCTCCTTTCCCTGAACTTTAAATAAATTATGACACATTTATTTTACAGCAGAATTAGATGCCAGGAAAGATCAGAAAATCTATCTTCCATTTCTCGGATAAAGGATGATTATCCCAGCAGTATTTGTGTAATGACTCACTCATTATTGATCAAGAGTCTGGAAAGTATGGGGATTTTGCATTTGGAGAATTTGGGAGTAATTTATGATAACAAGCAATAATGGGAAGATAGTGATTTTATATGTTTGTTGCTAAATGCACCTGTCAAACCCAGATGCCAACAGGCATAAATGTGATAAAAAAAGAACATTCTCAAAGCATCTAGTGTTTCCGGAAGTAAAATAACCCAGTTGCATACTGCTGGATAGCCAAGTGATTATTTGGCTTATTTTCTCTTGGCTTATCATTGATAAATAGCTTCTGTTATAAATTATAAATGTGAAAATTATAAAATATTATATATGCAAGACTATGTTCTGTATCTGTTATTAGTGCTAGAGATTGAGGTTTTTTATCTCCTCAGATTCATTTTTCAGTTGGTTAAGCATCTCACCAGTAATATTATGCTGCTACTCACTTGTCGAAAATTAAATTTTTTAAATTGACATCTTTGGATGAGCTCCCCCTAACAAAAGAAGTTTGCTGAGCTTCTAGTACTGCCTCCCTCCTCTACAAGCAGTAGTGGTTTTATTATTCTAAAAAGAGATAAAAATCATGTTATCTCAGTTTTAAATCTAAGTATTCTGTTGAATTCAATAAAGCATTTATTAAGTAAAGAAATAACTTGGGGTGGTAGAAAGCACTTGCTGCAGTCATACCCAAGGGAGGAGAATAAAAATATTGAACGATTAGATGGTGCACAGCATACAATCTATCTGAAAGGATAATAGCTAGAACACCAGCATCCTGCTGCTATAACAAGCATTGCCTTTTAGTTTCTACATGGTGAGATAGTCCACTGGGCCCTAAGGGAAAAGCCATAGACATCTAGGGGACTAATGGCCACAGCAATTTGTCATCCATGTAGAAATATTTCAAGATTTTAATAATTACTGATATGGTTTGGCTGTGTCCCCACCCCAATCTCATCTTGAAATGTAACTCCCACAATTCCCATATCTCCTAGGAGGAACCTGGTGAGAAGTGATTGGATTATGGGGCAGGTCTTTCCTGCACTGTTCTCATGATAGTGAATGAGTCTCATGAAATCTGATGGTTTTATAAAGAGAGGTTCCTCTGCACAAGCTCTCTCTTTGCCTGCCACTATTCATGTAAGATGTGACTTGCTCCTCCTTGGCTTCCACCATGATTGTGAGGCCCCCCTCCACCATGTGGAACTGTGAGTCCGTTAAACCTCTTTCTTTTGTAAATTGCCCAGTCTCGGGTTTGTCTTTAGCAGCAGCATGGAAATAGACTAATACAACTATTATTGATGCACTGGTGCTTTCTGGCCGAATATCGGCCTACTCACACTGAATGTGAATTTCTCTCACAACAATGTGATCCAGGGGCAGGTCCCTAGCCTTTCTGAGCTTAGTTTCTTCATCTGTTTTAAAAGGATGCCTTGGCTGGGCTGTAGCTCCCATGTGTCCTTTTGCAATTCTTGTCCAGATTTTCTAGATGTATCTTGAAAATGTGATCCAGGGGTGGGTCCCTAGCCTTTCGGAGCTTAGTTTCTTTATCTGTCATAAAAGGATGCCTTGGCTGGGCTGTAGCTCCCATGTGTCCTTTTGCAATTCTTGTCCAGATTTTCTAGACGTATCTTGGGCAGACAGAGACTCTCTCATCCTGTGTTTCCTGGGAAAGAAGACTCTGTAGTAGAAACTCTACACTATTGACTGTACCACAAAGGGAGCTGGAACTCTGCCACGAGGGGGTCCGGCTTGTGGAATTAAGGAACCACCTCTACAATGGTCAGTTCCAGAGTCTTGCTGCCATTGCTAGTTCAGGAAGACTCCTTTGCCAAATCTGGCAGTTGTTGATAATGTTACAAACTCCTACCTATGCTGTGATCTTATGTGAAAATGGATGCCTGACCTTTTATCCCAATTAACTCAGTCTGAATTCTTTTCAAGTCTTGCATAAGTCCATCTGAATGTAAGAAGCTAAATCCCATTTGGAGTTCTAGATATAAGGGATGAGAAACATTTTTAGCTTTTTTTGCCTCTGCAGTAGAAAAAGGCAAACTGAAGGACTTAAGTGAATTTTGAAAAACCCAGTCTACAGTGACTGTCATACACACTCAGGTCTCTTTGACCCCAAAGGCAAAGCTTTTATCTAATATATATCATTTTAAATGTCACTTCTACCTTAAAGGTTCTGTGATTGACTGTAAGGTATCTAAATTCAAATTTGCATGATGATGTCCAACATTTTCACAACTTTGGACATAGTAGTGTGCAAAACACTACTACTGTGATTATGCTGCCAATTTACCAACTGATAGTGCTTTGACAGATGAAAAATACAAATGCATAGGATTAAAAGGAAAGTGCCTGAAAATACATAACTAGGATTTATACCCAGGTCTCTGAATCCAAAGCATTTATTGTTCAGATTTTATGACACCAAAATACCTGAATTTACTTTTAAAAAGTTTTAGCTTATATACTATTTCAACAATGTGATGAGTTAGCATTAACTTTGGTCAGTGAGTCAACTTGATTTCAAAGAATGTTGTCTGTAATAGCTTTGATATAAATTGATAGTTCGTGTACCCTTTTAAAGATAATGAGTGTCATGGATAATTGTATGTGTTAATTTGATTGGGATAAAGGATACCCACATAGTTGGTAAAGCAGTATTTCTTGGTGTATCTGTAGGGTGTTTCTGAAAGAGTTTAACATTTGGATTGGTAGACTGAATAAAGCAGATTGCCCTCTCCTATGTGCATGGGCCCCATCCAATCTCTTGAAGGCCTAAATAAAATTTAAAAGCTGAGTAAGGGGAAATTTATCTTCTCTCTGCTTGACTCTCTTTAAACTGGGGCATTTGATTTCTTTTGCCTTCAAACTTGAACTCAAACCGGTACTTATATCGTCAAATCTCCTG
Source organism: Macaca nemestrina (assembly GCF_043159975.1). Lineage (NCBI taxonomy): Eukaryota > Metazoa > Chordata > Mammalia > Primates > Cercopithecidae > Macaca > Macaca nemestrina. The sequence continues at coordinate 43,029,202 of NC_092134.1, read as the reverse complement.
CTTCTCAGGCCTTAGAACTCAGATTGGAACTATACTGTCATCGCCCCTGGGTCTCCAACTTGCTGACTGCATGTCTTGAGACTGCTCATCCACCATAATTATATAAGCCAATTCCTTGTAATAAATCTCTCTATATATATGTACACACATGTACGTGTATATAAAATATATATGCATATATAATAGGTTAGAAACTTCATTAAAATATATATATGATATACAAATCCTATTGGCTCTATTGTATATATCTCTCCTATAAATTCTATTTATCTGGAGAACCCTTATATAATGAGTTATATAGGAACCTCTAATGACCATGTATTTAAAATAAATATTTATTAACATTGAATTCACCTCCCTGTGTATGAAAAGACAAAAATGTGTTTTAAAAAGGAATTCTAAATTACTCTTTTCTTTTACTTATGCAGGATTATATAAACTATGTATAATTGAGCCTCTTTTTACTATAGACATATGAATTGCCAATGATTTTCTGCTAAATTAATTCTATTCTTTATTGACATAATACAAGCTATAATCAATGGGAGGCATATATCAGCTGAACAGCTGGAATTTTGCAGTATTAATTGCAGTTACTAATGTATTCAATTCACAGACTTACATTAAATTAATGATATAACTCTCATTTTATATTTTACGTTAATGTACTATATAATAATTTTACTGCTTTATACTAAAGTACCAGAAAACTCTGTATGGTTAGGAAAGGCCACAGAAAATGGAACTAGGAAATATTTTTTCTGTTATTTAGAAATATTAATCTTATATATCAAGAAATGGATTTGGGGTTATTTGTACACAGTCACATCCTGAAGTTACTGACATGCTCTCAAGGAAAATAATACTGAATTTGCAAATGTCTTGAGAATCTTGAGGGTGATATCAATCAGTCACAATTTTCCAATCCAGGATATACCTCAGAAGGAAAATGAGCGTGAATGGTACAGGGGCTGTTGGGGTAAGTGGGGGACTGTGCTGTTGAAAGGAGTGATGAGTTGTCTGAGTGAATATTTTACAGGTTTTGTGGGTATGTGGAAAATAATTATAAAAACAAAATCATTGAGAGAAAAAGGAAAAGTAGTTCTTAGACATTTCACTTGTTCTGTCTCCGCCTCTTTCCCTTTTGTTAGTGTTTTATATTATATTTTGCTTTTCTATCATTCCAGACAAGGCACAGGTGCTTTAAAGCAACTCTAGTGCTGGCCCCTCCTCAAATTCTTTTACAAGTAGTCCAACACACAACATGTTCAGAGACTCTTCATTTGCAAGAGCGAGGTAAATTATAAGGTAACTTTGAAATTATTTATAATTTATCAGGTTATGTAAGAAATATAAAGAGGACTTGTAGGCATGAAATTATGGAAATGAAAAGAAAACAACTGTCCTGTGAGTTCTCACATCATGAGGAATTTGAATAATGGGATTGAGTGCTCAGGCAAAGCTAGCTTAGTGCTCCATGAATTAAACCTCCGGTGTACTTCTAGACTATAAATTACAGGAGTGAACCTAGCAATGAAATGATAGTTGATTCCCAGGCAATTAAAACGAAAGGAAAAGCCTAATCTTACATACATTGAAAAAGCTTTCTTCCCCTTATCAACAGCATTCATAGCAAAAATTTATTTTTGGTTAAATCTAGTGGGGCAATAGTCATAACAATGAAAGGCATTTTCTTTGGTAAACCTGATTGGCTGGTAAATTATTTTCATACCATTTTCCAGTTTGATGATTGTGAAGGCCCAGTTTTTGTCAGATTGTGAATAATTGTTTCTTCATATGCGCTCATGAAGCCATTTCTCACACTGCTCTTTCATAAGGAATGTATAGTCTTATTCTGATCTCCGTCAAAATGTCAAATTCCTCTAGTATATCTGCAACAGAGTCTTTTTCTCAAGCCTGAGAACAGTAGAGAGAATTTTTGTGTGTGTGTGTATGTCTTAAAATCTGAGATCACAGTCAGGAAAGCAGATTAGCAAAGTGTTGTCATGCTTTGTAAGAAGTTGGAAAGAACTTCGAGGAAAAAATCATGCTGTAAATGATCTTTTTTTTTTTCCTCCTCTGTGGCAGGCCCATTTGAACCACTGACCCCATCAAATACATTGTCCTAACTGTTTTTTATTCTCTGTGCAATGTTAGTTTCTTTGTAATACAAAATGTGCAGAAAAAAAGAACTATCTAATACCTGTAGCTATAGCTTCCCTGAACCTGTGATAGATTAATTAAATATGGTTGTTTAGTGTATCTTTTTTCAACTTTTATGTAGTTAACAGACCAGATTAGAAGAGGCATGAAGTATGGTCAATGAGAACCTGTACAAAGGAGCAGGATGTTTATATGGGTCAGCATACTTACCTTACAAGGCACTAAAATGTAGAGAATCACACAGGACTCCCGGTAATAAAGAGACATAGATGGAAATCTAAGTTTCTGGCTCTCAATTCTTTTTTTTGTTTAGATGAGAGGGTTCTGAATTACAAAAATACAAATACCTTTCAACATGTGGCCAACTTTTCACATGATACTTCTAAAATTCACTTTGATTTTTATTGGTGCTTCTTTATAGAACAAAGAGCCTCATAAAGAGCCCCTGAGTTTCCTATGTTTGTGCAGTTGGGTCAAATGTATCGCACTTTCTTGCAGGAGAAACAGCAGTAGGAAAGAATTAATTCAAATCATGCTGCTGTAGGAAATAAGACATATTTCTCATCATATCTCAGCGAAGGTGTTTGAAGACTTAGGCTGCACAAATGAGCCAATTCTCATAGTTTTTTGGTGTATCTATAAGGAAAATTTAATCTTCACCATCACCTCATTCCTGGATCTGATTTTATACCTCACTTCCAACACATTCTAAATCGAATTCAAGACATAAAACAGGATATATGTATATGTGTCACACACTGCTGGATACTATCTAAGCAGATATAAAATTATTAAACTGTTTGATGAATAATTTTGTTTACATGTAGGATTCTTCTATAAGCAGAGACACATTATTTCCAAACTGGAAAAAAAAAAAAACTGACCCTGTAATTGTGGGATTCTTTTGTTTCTTTTTCTTTTTTTATTATGAGAAGAACACTTAACTTGAGATCTACCCTTTTAACAAATTAAGTGCCCAATACAATATTGTTAAGTATAGGCATAATGCTGTATAGCAGACCTCTACAACTTATTTATCTTACTCATTGAACTTTTATGCCTGTCAAAGAGCAAACCCTCATTTTATCCTTCCTACCCACCACTCCCACTCCCTGGCAACCATTATTCTACTGTATGTTTCTATGAATGTGACTATTTTAGATACCTCATATAAGTGGAAGCATGCAAAATTTGTCTTTCTGTGACCAGAGTTATTTCACTTGGCAGAATGAGTTATCACCTCACACCTGTTAAGATGGGTATTATTAACAAAACAAAACGAAAGATAACAAGTATTGGCAAGGGTGCTAAGAAATTGGAATCCCTGTGGACTGTTGGTGGGAATATAAATTGGTACAGCTAGTGTGAAAAATAGTATGAAAGTTTCTCAGAAGACTAAAAATAAAACTAACATATGATCGAGCAATCCCACTTCTGGGTGTATATCCAAAAGAATTGAAATTAGGATCTTGAAGATATATCTGCACTCCTATGTTTACTGTAGCATTATTCATAATACCCCAAGTATGGAAACAACCTAAATATCCATGAATGGATGAAGAGATAAAGAAAATGTGGTACGTGCATGCAATGGAATATCATGGGGCCTTAAAAAAGGAAATTCTGTTATATGCAACAACATGGATGAACCTGGAGAACATCACACTAAGTAATCTCATATCTTTGAGTTGGATTTTGAAATAAATCACTTTTCTTCAGCGTATCTCACAGTGACCATTGCCTGGATCTTATTTCTTCTTGTTTTCTCCTGGTAGGGAGGTCATCTTTTATTATCTTTTAAATATATACAAAGGTATGAGTTGTAGCTAGTGTTTAATCCAGTTCCCTAATTAAATTACCTGTTCATGACCCCAAAACTTAATGCTTTGGAGACTAATTTTTGGATTTTTTTTTAATAAAGTAGAAAATCCAGCAGATAGTCAATGTGTGAAGAAATCTGTTAATATTTAATACATGATTTTTGTGTTAAATGATTTAATTCTGTTTAAGCTATGTTATTTTTGGTTCAGAATAATAGTCTGGTCTCCTTAAAAAGTCAGTCATTCACCTGAGTTTCCTCAATTGAGTTAGATGTGATGCTGTGATGGTACGATGATACGATTCATAGTAGCAAGACAGGACTGTGAGGACCTCAAAGAAGATGTTGGCTGGGCTTGGAGGCAGAGAGGACCATTTGCAAAAGAAAATAGTATTTGATGGGTTTGTTGACTACATAAAGAAGTACTGCTACGAAATCTATTTGAAATATATCAAGAAGGTAAGTACAGTATGAAGGTAGTACAAAGAAAACAAAACTCCTTTTTAAGTAAATAGGAACTAAATCGCAATTGTAAGCCCATCTCCAAATCTAAGAGGAACAGGGTACTAGGAGATACCTCAGACAGAGATCAATGCATCAGAGAAAGGGTAGAGATACAATGAACTTCCATTAGGCAAAATCTGTAATCTTGGGAAGAAGGTAGAATTCACTAAGGATTAATTGGGACCCAGAATCAGGATCAACCCAAACTCTTTGGGGCAGTAACTTGATGCTAGCTGCCCACTTATTGAATAAATCTTGCTTTGCATTGCCTTTAATAGAAACTAATATAGATCTGAACCTAAAACAAGAGTTACAAAGTACCAGCTGTGGGGAAAGAAGGAAATGAGGGGGTCAGAATTAGGACCCAACAATATAATGGAACTCATCATATACACATTTAACTTAGAGAAAGTGCTCATGCTCAGCTGAAAGACTGTGTGGAAAATCCTCTTTTAGCTATTGCTTTTGCTTTCATTGCCCTAATGAAAGAAAGATGACAAAAGAAAATCAAAGGGCTACTTTTGGCATTTTTCAAAGACAATTTTGACTCTATGTGATTTTTATTTCACATGTTTTTGTTTATGTTCTTGAACATAAACTCCATGTAATGTGTCACTTTAGTCTGCTACCATTAAAGGTAATTGGAAAGTCAGGAAATGAGGGTTTCTTTAGTTGCTTGGAGGATACTGCTTCAGGAAAACTAGAGAGACAAAGAACTCTCAGTAGATATTCTTGGAACTAAGATGTAACTATTTATTCATCTTTTCAGCAAATACTTATTGAAACCAAATATGTGCCATGGGCACTGCGAACCCAAAGAAGAATAATTTAAGCTGCTTGCCTTAAAGGAAGGGTCGTGGAACGGCAAGCTAGATGAGTAAATAATTGTAATACAGAGTCAAACAGGCTGCAATACAGGTGTTAACAAAATACAGAGGGAGTTGTAGGAGATAATGGCTGCTTCGTCTGAGGTCCAGAAGGCAAAAGACTACGGTTTCTTGGAGTTCACTGAATGAATACAGAAAATACAGGCATTCCTGACAATAAAAGAACCTTTGATTCGAATAGGAAATTAAGAGTTTTCAAGGCACTTTCAATATATCCTCTTACATGCTACAAAGAGTTCATTAATGCAGGGTTTGTCTGCACTTTATAGATGAGGAAACTGGCCCTGAGCAGAAAAGTGATTTACCTAAGCTACCAAAATAAATAAATAAATTAATAATAATAAGTAGAAAGGCTGGATTTCATAAAATCGGAGAGCTCCCTGGTATACTGTACATTGTTGGTTTTACAGACATACAAATTGAGTCCAAGGGACTCTGACTTTTAATGATTTAGCAATGCAGCTTCAATATAGTAACAAAGACTCTCTTGCTAGACCAAACTTTAGACACTTTCCTCTGAGTCCTCTGTTTAACTAGGCTTTGACCTTGGGCCTTGTCTTCGGTCTATCTAGTCCAGTTGTAGCAAAGCTCTCGCTACCTCAGTTAGCCATAATCCTCCCACCCTCAATATCTGATGAAATTCCTCATCCTCCGCACTTACTACCTGATCCTCCTGGCCTGCCTTCAGCAACATTCGTGCTAAGTCAATTTTACATGAATCTCCCTACCCCTGGTGTCTCCTCCTCTTAGTAATTGTCCAGCCACTAAACCCCTCCCTCAGCTCATTGGCTATCAATCCTCAGCTGTCTTTGCTGTGTTTGAAGTTGAACCAGATCTTTCTCCTGTTGCAGTAGTCTTGCACCTATTGTAATAATCCCAAATAAAGTCTTTCCTGAGGTTTTAAAACATGTCAAAATTATATGTTTTTCTTGCATAGTAGTGTCTAAAATTGAAATTTTGCTGATAAACCAGTTGGAACCAGGATAATATAGAAGGAGCAATCCTTCCATAAAAACACTTTGGTGCATTTAAAGCTTCTTGAGAGTAAAAATGTTGTATTTGTCTTTAACTTTATATACCTACTACACATAACATGGTACGTTCATATAAACGTTTAATAAACATTTGGTGAATCCACGTGTTTGTGTTTGACAAGTGTATTAATTAATGTATATTTGTTCTTAAAATTCATCATTTTACTAAGAATTTGTTTTCTTTTCATAATCAGTATGTCTTTAACCTATAGCCTTTGTTAATGATTTAATATTAATTTTAGTAAACCCTTAAATATAGTAAAGTTATTCATGCCCAATCCATTTGGTTTGTTCTGATACAGAATTGAAAGACAACCCCGCTCCTTCATAAACCAGGCAGCAAAGCTAGTGTAGATACTGGAGGAGGGAGTGGCAGTCCCTTTCAATCAGCCTGTAAATGCACCTCCCAGAACAAAACAAAAACACTGTTCTTTCTGCAGGCTCTTTCTTAGATGTGGGTATTTACCTATGGGGGAAAACAAATCTGAGACCTGAGTTTATTTTAACAAATCAAAGAAAGCCAATTCATAATTTCCAAAACTACTCTTTTATCTTACATGTAACAACAGCTGAAAAGAATTATTTATCTCTCACTGTGGCTTTAGACCTGTCTAATTTCTACAGGGAATTATACAGAAAATTATAGATCTAGTGCTTGCCCTAGAGGAACTTATAATCTAAAAGTAGGAAGAGAGTAAACAAAAATCAAAGATACTTAAAGGCAAAAACAATTTACACTTTTTTACTTTTAGGGGCTCCAGAAGGAGAAGAAATTTGCATTGTATGCTGCACTCATAACTTTTAGAGAAAAAAATATCAGTGCCTTCTTAAATATGGCCAGCTTAGTGGATTCTGTGATGTGAGCATTGAAAAAAAAAAATGAATTTACAAGTTGAATAACAAGGAAACCACAGAGTACAGGAGATTTTTGGTTAAGATTTCCAAAAAGGAAAAGAAAAGAGACAGACACAAGCATCACATTGGTACATTTTTGGGAACCAGGAAGTGTGCAAGTATGGTTCCCCTGGTAACCTTTGTGTAGAGGATATGAGTTAGCACAGCAGTTTCTCCTGTTTTAATACTGCAATCAAGAACTTGATTGTTTTGTTAATGTGATCATTTGGCATTTCTTCTCATTTTTCTTTTCCCTTGTGCTTACTTTACATTAACGTCTAAAATCTGGTGGTTATTAATTTGTCAAAGACGCAAATTTTTGGAAACAAAAAGAATTCAGGAGAAATTGAGAGGAAGTTTTAAAAATTTAAATTTTAGAAAGTAAAATATGTTTGTAAAATCAAATTTTCAAAGGGAGCCCAAAATTTCAGAACAATAACAAGAATATTATCCAAATCTTATATTATCTGAAAAGATAGTTTAAAATAGGAAGCCTAATTTTTGGCACATAAACTATACTGCAAGTAAGCAAAGCCATTTCTGCTTGTAAATTAAAAATAAAAACAATCAGTATCTTTTGCTGTTAGTATATTGAACAATTAGTCTGATCAATGTTTCCCTTAAAAGTCAAAATTGCCCACTAACCTCTTCTTGGCTTCACTTGTCTCCCTTCAGACTTCTATTTGGGTCCTGTTCATGACCCTTCTTAGCACCTTTGGATCCAAGGACTTCTTAGTCTCCTATCGTTCCCAATATAGTTAAACTCTATCACTTGCATTTTGTTTTACTTTGCTTTGTTTTAACAACCCCCTTGATCTTGTTCTGCTAAGCACTGCTGGAGAAATTCAGGCTAGTTTGACAATCAAATTCTGTGCAATTGGGCTCCTCATGCTGTTCTGCTATCTTTTTACTTATCATTAACTAACTTCCTAAAGCATTTTCTTCAGCAGTTGTTCTCATCCTTATTTCAGTTTCCTCCAGTTTCCTACCACACTGTTATCCTCTTCAATCTAAGCAAAGACTTCTTACTTGATTCAAAGGACAGAACTTAAGAAGTTACTTTCCCAAATCCTCTCCTCTTTATCTAAAATCTCTGAGAATTTTGAGCAGATGGCCCCAACAAGAAAAAAGAAAATGACATAATCAAGTTATGTCATTAATTTGGGGATGGGGGGTTATTAAAGGGAGTCTTTCCTCCCATCCTCTCATCTCTTGCCTGTTCCTCTCCATTGCTTGGTGATAAGGCCTATAGATCAGCTTGCCAGCATAGACAGCAGGATGGAGTGTGTGTTTGGAGAAAGAATTGGAAGATATGTAGCATAAATCTTAACCAATTTTTTTTGTGCCTACCATAGTAAAATAATCTTTTTAAGCATTAAAAAATAAAGAATTGGCTCTGCTCCCAACTTCTGTGGAAGTTCAGAACCTAGAAATAAAGATGTATGTATTTATAAGTATATAAACCACGTGTATAAGGCATGCAAACAAATGTGCATAAAAATAGAATTTAAGATAAAGCAAAGTGTTATAAAGTGGCTACATATAAGATGTTTTGGCATGAGGGAGGTGAGAGAATACTACTAGATGTGAAATCTCAGAATATGCTCATGTAATTGATACCTATAAGTGTGAGAAGCATTTACAAGTATGGAGGTAGAGATGGCAGAAAAGGCATTCTCTAGTCAGACAGAGCAGCATGGGCTAAGGCAGTAAGATGTAAACACGTGGAGCATATGTAGAAATACATAATAGGCAAGACTTTTGGAAAGTTTGTCAGGCTGCAGAGGTAGTTTTTAATACAATTGAGGACTCATGATGATGGAAGCTAAGATAACTGTGCTTAACTGTGTGGCAGGATCATACCGACTAATATTCATTAAGACTTTTCATGCAACAGATGCACAAAGCAGATACTATTATCCCCATTTGACAGATCAGGAAATGGACTTCAGGAAATATTAAATGATTTTATTAAAGTCACAAAACCAAAAGATGACTTTTTGTGAAAATGTAATGACATAACAATATATGTTCAAAGCAAACATAGTGCTTGGCATGTAGCAGATGTACAGTATCTGTTAGTGACAGTGAAGGTGAAATTTATGTGTCAACTTGACTGGGCTGAGGGTTCCCCAGATAGCTTGTAAAATATTATTGGTGGGTATGTGCCTGAGGGTTTCTGGAAGAGATTAGAATTTGAGTCAGTAGTCTGAGTAAAGAAGGTCCGTCCTCACCAATATGGATGAGCATCACCCAACCTTCGAGAGCTTGAATAGAACAAAAACGGAGGAAGAAGGGTGAATTCACTCTCTCTATTTGAGCTGGGCATCTATCTTTTCCTGCCCTTGAACAGTGATGCTCCTGGTTCTTGGGGCTTCAGACTCAGACCAGGATTTAAACCATTGGACTCCCAGTTTTCAGGTCTTTATTCTTTGGACTGAACTACACCACTGGCTTTCCTGGTATTTCAGTTTGCACATGATAGGTTGTGCATCTTCTTAGACTACATAATCACATAAGCCAATTCCTATCATAAATAAATTTCTATATATTGCTATCTTTATTTCTATCATCTCTCTATGTATATCCTATTGGTTCTGTTTCTCTGGAGAACACTGACTAACGCAGTGAACTTTAGCCACCTGAATTATCTTGACTTTTGGCCATGTAGTAAAATTAATCTGAGAGCAATTTTGGGTGAATTAGAAGTGGGAGACCAGTGCTGTGAGGGAGATGATGAGGGCATGAATGAGGATAGTGATGAATGGAATAGATAAAATGGTACAGATTTGGAAATATTGTTGTGAGCAGGTTGACGTAACTTGAAAAGTAATAGGATGCTGGGGTAAGTAAGAAAATTCAGGGTGAACAGCAGGAGAATCCCCAGATAAACTATTTTGTGTTGCTCAGTTGCCTTTCTATAGAGATAATTTCCTGATATCCCCGATCATCCATAGTTGGCCTTTCATCTCATTGCTCTTTTTGTTGTCACATGGTAAACTAGGATAATTATAAACTGTTTTCACTACAGTATCTGAAACATCTTTTACAGTTAGTCTTAATCCAAGCTCTCATTATTGTAGTTTATTTATACTATTGTAATAATCTTTTAAGTATTTTCTTTCTTTTTTCTTTTTGAGACAGAGTCTCACTCCATCACTGGGGCTGGAATGTAGTGGTGTGATCATGGTTCACCACAGCCACAACCTTCTGGGTTCAAGAGATCCTCCTGCCTCAATGTCCCAAGTAGCTGGGGCTGCAGGCATAAGCCACCACACCTGGCTGATTTCCTATTTTATTTTTTTAGAGATGGGATCTCATTATGTTGCACAGGCTGGTCTTGAACTCCTGGACTCATGTGATCCTCTCATCTCAGCTTCCCAAAGTAATGGAATTGCAGGCATGAGTCACATAAGTTTTTTTTTTTTTTTCATCTTCTATTTCTCCTGTAAACATTTATCCTTTTGATTCGCAGATTTTAAAATATTTATAATTTACTTTTTCCTACAGAACATTTTCAATGGTTCTCAATTAGTTAAAGGATAGGTCAATAAGAGACGATACATTGAATTGTTATGTTCCAGTTTAAAAAGATGATATAAATTTCTATGTACTTTCATGAAAAGATGTTGATGTAAAAAAACGAGTTGTAGAACTATCCATGTAATGGCAACCTACTTTTAGACTCATAATTTATATGCAGTACATGTTTTGCACCTATTTGTATATGTATACATATAAGTTAGGAGAACGTACACTAATTTATTTCTTCTTTAGAGTAGTGTTAGAGATTTTTACTTTTCTATACATACTTTTGGGTTTTATACAACCTCTTACAACAAATATTTTACTACTCATGTAAAGTTCAAAAGGAGTGTCAGGGTTTGAACCTAGCTGAAGTAGGCCATAAGACCCTTATGTGAGAGGTGCCCTCCCTACACACAGAGGAAATGATCATCTTTATCTCCAAATTTGGAGAAATGCTAATAGGATCAGAATGAATAGGTCTTATAAAGTTTCCCTCAGTTCACTACTCTTAGTTCATACCTGTTTTTGTCTTATCACCTTTTTGCAAAACTTTCTGTACTTCATCAAACCTAGCATAAAAATACTCATCTAACTATTTATTTGGGTCATCATTTCCTTATGAAGACTGTCGTGTCATAGGAAAAATAAATGTGTATGCTTTTCTCTTGTTAATCTATCTTTTGTTACAGAGACCTGACAGAGAGCCAAAAAGGGTAGAAGGAAAAAGATATTTTTCCTCCCCTACAGTTTCTGGTGATCACAAAGATTGGGGTGTCCAAGATTGGGGTACTCTAATCACTCCAGAAACTACAGTTGAGATATGGCACAACTGAAAAAAGCTGTCAGTATAAATTCTTACTCTGTCAGTTTCCTGGATCTCGTTTTTAGTGCAGAGATGCATAAGGAAGGTAAAATGTTGGCTTGTCCCTTCCTTTCCAAATTTAGATTTTAAAAAGTTTGTAAAAATTAGCTCTTTGAATTGTGACTCAGGTCAATTTGGTTAATTTTCCGGGGGGAATATCACTTGGTTATTGATCCTTTCTCTCCCAGGGACAGCTATTGCTTTCTGGTTTGTCTTGTTTTGTGTCCTGAGATCTTGGCTTGACTTTCCACCTGCTGGGGTGCGCAGGTTTTGGACCTGTGTTAGCAGGCAGCCAACTGTCTGGTTGAGGGCCCAAGAGTATGGCCAGACAGCGATGTGCGTCATACTTCATTTGTGGCTAATGTCCTACCAGCCTTTGCCAACCCTCAGGATGTTGTCTAAATCTTTCTTTACTTTCGTTATCTTTGGGAATGGCTTAGATTTTGAAAGGGTTGTATCTTTTGCACCCTCTTTAGGGATGCTCCTTGCTCTCCATGGTTATGTCATGAAAGACTTACTGGTTTTGATTTTAAGTATCTAGAAATAGGTATACCATTCGTAAAACAGAACAAAACAAAAAAAGAGTTCAATACTGCCAGGAATATCTACAGTTTGTTCTGGCTGAAACCTGATAATGCGATATCTGAAAGGATTTTTACCTTCTTGTAAAGAGCTCTATGGTCAGAAGTTGGCCTAATTGGGAGCTGATATTCAAAGCTTGATGGGAGCTATTTTTCTAAAACCTCTGTTCTCTCTAGTTCAGTCTGTTCTTCCCATGGAAACTTCTGTCAACTGAAATCCAAATTTCCACTGCAGTCAACCACTGTTGACTATATGCTCTACGAACTCTGTTCACCTCCTTCTTGTTGGCATAATTTTGCTGAGCATAATTTGGAGCATCACTGGCTTTCTTTGGGAAACTTAAGATCTCCCCGAAGTGTTTCCTCTAAGACCTCTTTCTTCCCACTGATTTTACTCATTCTTCCTCCTCTAACTGGCTAAACTAAGAAAGTCACTCAAATGTTTTTTTTTTTTTGTTAAGTTACGGTATCTTAGATAATAATTGGTTTTTTAAAAAGCTAGCCTTAAGATTGTTGGTAAAATAAAACAGGCATATCTTCAGGGTTGTCAACATTAAATGTAATACAGACATAATTTTCTTTCTACCTAGGCTTAAACTCAAACAAGTTTACATTATCACTACTAGGTATTATGAATTACAATACTATCCAACTTAAGAATGAAATGTACAATAAAAATGAATTGCTTTATGTATGCTTTATGTATGTCAAGCACAGCCATTAAAAAAGGAAAAACAGAGAAAAAGATTAAAACCACATGTTTAACTTTTTAGATTCTTCTGTGATTTTTGATATGTGTTTGATTTGTCAACAACAACAAAAATAACTTAATATGATGGCTAGCTTTGTTTAATGGCTAATTAAATTTTCATGAGCAATTCAAGCATAATTAAGAAAAAGTGAGTTAAATAGATGTTAAGTGGAAAAATTGTATTAATGAACTTTTCGACAATAATTGTTTTATAATGTCTACTTAAAAATGATTTTAAAATCCTTTTGATAACTGAAAATCTTAAAGCTATACTAAGTGACATTAAATAATGAATATTCATTTAATATTTACATTATTTCTTAATAAAATAATGGAACATTAATTGCTTAATAAAAGTTAAGGTTTATTTACTTTTGGCCTCTTGATTTTTATTGAAGGCAAAAGATATTTGGGTTTGTTAATAAACAATGCCTTTGTCACTTTGAAAACTGTATGAGAAAACATGCTTCTAGAAATTATGAAATTGTGTATTCATAAATTTTCTTTTTTGTTTTTGTTTTACGCCTGCACAAAAGTTTTCTAAACTACTACTAAATGTTAGTATGTGATAGTGTATAATTGTTTACTTCGTAGTTCTCACCAGAAATTAGGACTACTAAGGGTTAAAACTTGTTAAAACTTTAGTCAATCTATATAAATGAAACTATAGAAATAGTAAAGGTAAAAAAAAAAAAAAGCAAAACCTCTCTGTATATAAAGAATACAAGAACAATAAGATGTGTTTGTGATAAGGAAAAGTACTCAAAGCATAAAAGATGTGATCTTTGTTAAAGAAAAAATAAATTAATGTTGTCCTAAAATAAAATGACTAGTTGTTTCAGAATGAGAAACAATAAAAGAGTAAGACAAAAACCAAATCAATATTAAGAAGAAGGAAGGTTGTAGAAGGTCTGTGGAAAAGGAATTTTGGAAAAATAGCATCTGTGTAGTCAAAGGCAGCTAAGATTGGATGGATTTATTTATAAGATTTTTTTAAAGTTAGTTTTAGTAAGAATAGTACACTGATGTAAAACTAGAATTTGGTTTTCACTTTTTCAAAAGGACAAAGTTTTCTTGGATTATTGGTCTGCTGTTAATACAAGATTGTAGAAAGATTTTTCTTCACCTTTCAAGTAATTTGCCTAGGAAATAAAAATTCTGTCTTATTAAAATAGTTTCCTATGCTTCATGTTGTCTTTATCAGGTTTATGTTTACTTAAGGAAATCAAGTATTTTCAATATTAAAAGGGTTAATTTTTTCACATCTGTGTAATTTTCTGTATTTGCCTTTAGAGTCTTTTATTGCTATTTTGGTTAAATAGATCACCAAGGTCATATTTAATTGTGTTAAAATCTTTTGACATTTTTTATAAACTTCTTCAAATCAAATTCTAAATGAAGAGTCTTTTTGACCTCAAAGTAACTCCGAGATTTTTCAGAAGGTCTTTGGAAAATTCATAGAACTTGTCCCTCATCTTGTAAAAGAAATATCAAACTAACAAGGTTTATTTGATATGTTAAATTATATGGGAAGCATTGTCACATAAGAAGTGATGACAGGTTTTCTTTAGGTTACATTTACTGTGTTATTAATATAACCATTTCAGAAATTGTATAAAATTCCCAAAAACTTTGTCAATGTCCTCACTGCTCATCATATGTCTGATATAATGTTGTCTGCCATAATGCCAATTGTTTTCTTAAAATATGATAGGCCACAGAAACAACCAAATTTCCTTGTCAATTACATTATGATGAACTCTCACCAAATCTTTTTTTCTTTATTTTATTATTATTATTATTATTACACTTTTTAAGTTCTAGGGTACATGTGAACAACATACAGGTTTGTTACATATGTACACATGTGCCATGTTGGTGTGCTGAACCCATTAACACATCATTTACATTATATCTCCTAATGCTATCCCTCCCCGCTCCCCCCATCCCATGACAGGCCCTGGTGGGTGATGTTCCCCATCCTGTGTCAAAGTGATCTCATTGTTCAGTTCCCACCTATGAGTGAGAATATGCGGTGTTTAGTTTTCTGTCCTTGTGATGGTTTGCTCACAATGATGGTTTCCAGCTTCATCCATGTCCCTATAAAGGACATGAACTCATCCTCTTTTATGGCTGCATGGTATTCCATGGTGAATATGTGCCACATTTTCTTAATCCAGTCTATCATTGATGGACATTTGGATTGGTTCCAAGTCTTTGCTATTGTGAATAGTGCCATGATAAACACACGTGTGCATGTGTCCTTATAGCAGCATGATTTGTAATCCTTTGGGTATATACCCGTAATGGGATGGCTGGATCAAATGGTATTTCTAGTTCTAGATCCTTGAGGAATCGCCACACTGTCTTCCACAATGAATGAACTAGTTTACAGTTCCACCAACAGTGTAAAAGTGTTCCTATTTCTCCACATTCTCTCCAGCACCTGTGGTTTCCTGACTTTTTAAAGATCGCCATTCTAACTGGTGTGAGATGGTATCTCATTGTGGTTTTGATTTGCATTTCTCTGATGGCCAGTGATGATGAGCATTTTTTCATGTGTCTGTTGGCTACATAAATATCTTATTTCAAGAAGTGTTTGTTCATATCCTTCGCCTACTTTTGGATGGGGTTGTTTGATTTTTTCTTGTAAATCTGTTTAAGTTCTTTGTATTCTCTGGATATTAGCCCTTAGTCAGATGAGTAGATAGCAAAAATTTTCTCCCATTCTGTATGTTGCCTAGAAACTACTCTGATGGTAGTTTCTTTTGCTGAACTCTGACCAAGTCTTTAACCATGGCTATCTTTGAGACTTTTTCATGCACAGAGAGTTATTGTTTTAATTTGATTCTTATATAAAAACGTTTACTATCAACTGTAGGCCAAAATGCTTCATGGAAAAGACTCAGTTTCTGGTAACATTAAGACCTTACAAATGGGCTGTGTAAGAATTTCCAGAACACTAATCCCTCACTAAAGAAACTGAGGGATTCATAAAACTGTTAACCTGAGATCAAGCAGAACCAGAATTAATTATATGGAACTAAATGAACCAATAAGGATGATTATAATTTTTATGATTTTTGTTTGAAACATTAATGGATCTTTAATGTTTTGTTTGCCAGATTTAAGGAACTCCCTTCCCTTTTCTCTTAAACTATGACTTAACAACAATTTGATAAGTTATACCTTTGTCAGCAAACATGAACATTTATTTATTCTCCTTAACTTATGCCTCCAGAATTTGGAAATTCTTCTTGACTATTCTTATTTTCATGGCAGTATGTTTATTTGCTAAATTCAATAAGAATTTATTCTCCTCATAACATAACAGGACTTAATTAGAAACATTGTTTATATTACTAAGGTTTTAATGGGACTGTCTACTTCTAAGAAACTAGGATTGACTTTATGGAGCCAATACTTACAACACAATCTTGAATGACCTAGTTCCTGGCTTATAAGAGTCTTAGCCTTACAGATGAGTAAAGAATTGGTAGGCCCAACAATTTTAAAATATAGTAAGAACTTTGAGAAGAGAGAAATTAAACCAAATCATTACATATTCCAGGTAAAATCTGGGATTCAATTCCTGCCTTGGTTCCTTAGTCTTGAGAGGCTTTTAAAAGTCTAAGTCTAACCTATTATTCCTCATGAAAACTTTCAGCAAAGCAAATAAAAAGAGAAGAGAAAGGGAAAAAAAGCCAGTAGTTAATGTTTCCAGTATATTCATCCTCATTACTAGGTGTCATTGAGATAATAAAACCTGATGGTTCCATCTAAAAAGGTCCTGCAAATCTACAACACTTGATTAAATATGACCTTGGATATTGATTTATCCAAAATGATAATAAAAGATTCTAAAGGCAAAAACTTCCATACTTTGCTGTGAGAAGTAACCACGACTATGATACCATAACCAGAGATTAATTCAAACTGAAAACCAAGAAATGAATTGAATTGCAACGCTGTCCTCATTGCACCATCTAAAGCTGTTTCAAGCTCAAGTCTAGAAATCTTGACTGGCTGCCCTTGGTAGTCAGAAACTGGTTAGGTAACCAATTACTAATCTTTGTTTTTCTTTTGTTCCCATAGAAATGCATCTTATTAAATACCTGATTGCTCTTACCATATAGCAGCCTAACTTATGTTGGCAGCTATTCCCATTTATATTACTGCCTCTCAAAATGAGGTATAAATGTTTAACTAGACTGACATGGTTTACCTATGTCCTTATCCGAATCTCATCTTTAATTGTAGTTCCCATAATCTCCACATGTGATTGGTAGGACCCAGTGGGAGGTAACTGAATCACTGGGGTGGTTTTTACCATGCTATTTTTGTGATAGTAAGTTCTCATGAGATCTGATGGTTTTATAAGGGGCGTCTCCCTTTGCTTGGCTCACATTATCCTTCTTGACACTTCACGAAGAAGAACACAATTGCTTCCCCTTCTGCCATGATTATAAGTTTCCTTAGGCATCCATAGCAATGTGGAATGGTGAATAAATTAAACCTCTTTTCTTTATAAATTAGCCAGTCTCAGATATTTCTTCATAGCAGTGTGATAACAGATTAATATAGTAAGTTGGTACTGGGAGTAGTGGGGCACTACTGTAAAGATATCTGAAAATGTGGAGGCAACTTTTGAACTGGGTTACGGGCAGAGGTTGGAGCAGTTTGGAGGGCTCAGAAGAAGACAGGAAGATGTGGGAAAGTTTGGAACTTACTGGAGACTTGTTGAATGGCTTTGACTAAAATGCTCATAGTGTTATGGACAATGAAGTCCAGGCTGAGGTTGTCTCAGACGGAAATAAGGAACTTGTGGGGAACTGAAACAAAAGTGACTCTTGTCATGCTTTAGCAAGGAGACTGGCTGCATTTTGCCCCTGCCCTAGAGATCTGTGGAACTTTGAACTTGAGAGAGATGATTCAGGGTATCTGGTGGAAGAAATTTCTAAGCAGCAAAGCATTTAAGAGGAAGCAGAGCATAAAATTTTGGAAAATTTGCAGCCTGGTGGTGGGATAGAAAACAAAAACCCATTTTCTGGGGAGAAATTCAAGCCAGCTGCCAAAATTTGCATAAGCATCAAGGAGCTAAATGTTAATCACGAAAACAATGGGTAAAATGTCTCCAGAGCATGTCAGAGACCTTCAGTTTCACCAACAGTCCCTCACATAACAGGTGCAGAGGCCTAGGAGGGAAAAATGGTTTCATGGGCAGGGCCCAGGGCCCCCATGCTCTGTGCAGCCTCGGGACATGGTGCCCTATATCTCAGCTGCTTTAGCTCCAGTCAGGGCTAAAAGAAGCCAATGTACAGCCTGGGCCATTACTTTAGAGGGTGCAACCCCCATGTCTTGGCAGCTTCCATGTGGTGTTGAGCCAGTGGGTGCACAGAAACCAAGAATTGAGGTTTGGGAACCTTTGCCTAGATTTCAGAGGATGTGTGGAAATGCCTGGATGTCCAGGCAGAAGTCTGCTGCAGAGGTGGCGCCCTAATGGAGAGCCTCTACTAGGATCCCCACAGAGTCCTCACTGGGATACTGCCTGGTGAGCTATGGGAAGAGGGCTACCATCTTCCAGACCCCAAAATGGTAGATCCATACATAACTTGTACCATGTGCCTGGAAAAGCCATAGATACTCAATGTCAGCTGATAAAGTAATCAGGAGGGAGCCTGTACCCTGCAAAGCCATGGGGCTGAGCTGCCTAAGGCTGTGGAAGCTCACCTCTTGCATCAGTGTGACCTGGATGTGAAACATGGAGTCAAAGGAGACCATTTCATAGCTTTAAGTTTTAATGACTGCCCTATTAGATTTTGGACTTGCATGGGGCCTGTAGAGCTTTGATTTTGGCCAATTTCTTCCATTTGGAATGGGTGTGTTTACTCAATGCCTGTACCCCCATTGTATCTAGGAAGTAACTAACTTGCATTTGATTTTACAGGCTCATAGGCAGAAGGGACTTGCCTTGTCTCAGATGAGACTTTGGACTTGGACTTTTGGGTTAATGCTGAATGAGTTAAGACTTTGGGGTACTGTTGGAAAGGCATGATTGTATTTTGAAATGTGAGGACATGACATCTGGGAGGGGCCAGAGCAGAATGATATGTTTTGGCTGTGTCACCACCCCAATCTTACCTTGCATTGAAGTTCCTGTAATCCCACCTGTCATGGAAGGGACCCAGTGGGAGGTAATTGACTCATGGGTGTGGTTTCCTCCATGCTATTCTTGTGATAGTGAATAAGTTCTCATGAGACCTAATGGGATTCTAAGGGGCTTAAAAGGACTTTCTGACCTTCCCCTGAAAAGGATGCCTATCAAGCAAGTCATATGACTGTCATGTGAGAGCTGCTCTCCCTATTCTAGAGGAAATGAGCATTCTAGTTTCTTCAGATGGAGAGACGCTAAGAGGAATATGAATGAACAGGACCTAAAAGCTTTCCCCAGTTCACCTTTCTTAGTTCAGACTCTATCTCCTATCACATTTTTCTGTAACTCTTCATACTTAATTAAATCTAGCATAAAATCCCCAGATTTAACCATTTATTTAGCTTGTCATTTCCTCATGAAGGTTCCTATGTCATGTAGAACTCATACTAAATAAATTTGTGGTGATTTGTATGTTTTCCTCTTGTTGATTTTTTATTTTTTTATTTTTTTGAGACAGGGTCTCACTCTATCACCCAGGCTTGACTCTAGCGGCAGGATCACAGCTTACTGCAGCCTCAAACTCCTGGGCTCAACAAATCTTCCCGACTCAGCCTCCTGAATAGCTGAGGCTACAGGTAAGTGGCACCATGCCCAATGACATGGTTTGGCTCTGTGTCTCCACCCAAATCTCATGTCAAATTGTAATCCGCAATTGTTGAGGGAGGGTCCTAGTGGGAGGTGATTGGATCATGGGGGCAGTTTCCTCCTTGTTGGTCTCATGATAGTGAGTAAGTTCTCACTAGATCTGATGGTTTTATAAGTGTTTGGCAGTTCCTCCTTTGTTCTCTCTCTCTTTCCTGCCACCTTGTGAATAACGTACTTGCTTCTCATTTGCTTTTTGCCATGATTGTAAGTTTCCTGAGGCCTCCCAGTTTAATTGACTGAATCAATTAAACCTCTTTCCTTTATAAATTACCCAGTCTCAGTTATTTCTTTATAGCAGTGTGAAAACAGACTAGTACATCTGCCTGTTTTGTTTTGTTTTTTTTTTTTAATTTTTGTGGAGACTATGTCTCTCTCTATTGCTTGGGTTGGTCTTGAACTCCTGGGTTCAAGCTATCCTCTCACCTTCACCTCTAACTTTTGTTACAGAGACCTTGCTGAGATCCCGAAAGTGTAGAAGTTAAAATAACTTTTTCTTCTACTACTGTAGAATAAAACATAAACCTGTTGGCATCTTGGAATATAAAGCCCTTGAATTTCTGAGCTTGAGTTATTTTAGCCATCTATGCTTACCTCTCTCTATTGCTCAGATATCTTATTCTCTGCTCTACAAATACATGGGCCGTGGGCTACAATTCCTTCCTCCTCACCCACAGATGCCATGACTAATTGCTAATGGCAGTTTTTCCTATTGAGCCTGGATATAGCCATATAATCTTTTATGACTTCAGACATCCATTACACTTAGTCATGGGAGATGGGAATGTTGATAACTCAGATTTATAATCTGATCAAATTGAACTCAGTCACGGGAGACGGGAATGTTGATAACTCTTCAATATGTTTTGAGCACTTGCTGTTCTTTCTTAACTCAAAGACTTTACTTATGCAGTCCCTTCTACCTGAAAGACACTTCTCCCACTATCTCTCTATTGGACCAGATGCTAAAATCTGTCCCTCTATGAGGCCTTATTCTCCATGTCAAACATAAGCTCTTCCTCTTTTCTACTTTGTAGGCTTTTTTTGTTAATTCTATTAATACATTCACACTTCGTTGCATTATTTTTGATATTGGGGTATACATTTCAAGGAGCAGTCACAGCTTGCTAATGATTTTATCATGCATGACACCTTGCTTGCAATGGATGATCATTAAATACTTGTCAAATTCAAACGTATTTGGGTTTTTGTATAAAAATATAAAGAAAAAATGTTAACATATAGGTCCTTAAATTGAGCATGCCTGTCATCACTATTTAAAACAAAGCTTATGTAATCTAGACTTCATAATCACTGTCTGAGTTTATAATTGCTGTTATATTCAACCATTCCATAGTTCTATTGTCAATATTTATATCTGAAGAAGTAGGATACCATTTATAAATACTCTTTGGAAAATTGTTTTAAACTTTCCATAGTTACCTTGTTAAGAAAGGACGTATTTGTTTTTAAGAAGCAATAGAGTCTAACAAATCTGTAGATTTTAAGAAATAGCACAGCTTCACATAAACTACTTAAAAAATCTGAAAAGAAGAAGAAAGTGACATGTTTGGGAAAAATATAAAGATGAAGATATTTCAAAAAATACATATGGAATTATAATTAGATTTTGGTGATGTTGGGGTGGTTGGCTATATGAACACTGTAAATGTAAGTATTACCCCCAGATTGTATGAATTAATATAGGCCAAAGCTTTTTTGAGAAATTTTGAAGTCCCGCATATCATCTTTGGAAAGCATTTCCTAATTCCTTCTAGGCAGACAAAATTTTTTGATACTTTGTTCAATTATATATATAAAAAATTACTAAGCTATAATTTAATCTTCCGATTACTTATTTATGGGTCAATTTCCCAACTCTTGATGTCAGAAACTGTTTTTGTTGGGTTTTTATTTTTATTTTTTAAACATTCCAAGTACCTAACACAGTGTTTAGCACTGTAAAGGTGCTTGATAGATCTTTGTTGAGTCAAAGAATGGAGACTCCCTAGATCTGGTCCAACCATATTTCATCTTTCTTTCCAGGTCAAATTCACATATTTAATCTGTGAAATCTCCCTTGCTTTATATTGCAATATGTAACCCACTAAATTTTAATTATTTGCAAGTTTCATCTCATTCCTACTCTAATCTCTATGGGGGTAAAAACTTGCTTATGTGTCTCCAGATTCTACCATAATAACTCATAATTAGTAAGTGTTTGAATGAATAAATGAGTAAAATAACAAATTAGTCTGATTTTACATATTGAACACTCAAAAAGTCTCTTTCAAATAACCTTCTTATTTATCAATATCTATCTTTTAATGTTACCAATATCTATCTATCTTATCTGTCTTCATCTATCATCTATCTATCTATCTATCTATCTATCTATCTATCTATCTATCTATCTATCTCTATCATCTCTCCATCTGTGCATTCTTTTATCCATTCTCTCTCATTGCTTAAGAGTATGCAGGAGTATCTAAAGCATGAAGTGTGCCTTGGGCAACTCAGATTCTGGGAGGATTCTTGGGAGCCACTGCTGGCCTGAAGGCCGTATGAGGATGCTAAGCGCAGAAGAGAGGTCACTCAGTAGATTAGGCTGGAAGAACAACTTCCCACATCACTGAGCTCTCACATTTTATACAATTGAAAATAATTTACTAGCATATTGAAGCTGGCAGTTATTATGCAAATTTGTGAAAAGATTGCTAGTTGAATTACAAATGTGGGAACAATGCAAGTTAATGATATATTTGGTGCTTATAATAATGTGAAATACAGAGGTCTAGCCTCTTGCTCGGAGGTAAACAGTCAGCTAGAGTAATAAAGTAGAAGATTGCTCCTGAGGATTAATTTCCCCTTGTCCTTTTCTTTAATAATGAGATCACCTTATATCAAATACATGACATCCCTGTCTACATAATTCAACAAAACTAGAATAATTTCATTTTGTTTTTGGAGTGTGTCTTGTCATCCAGATTCATAGACAGTTAAACTGCAAAGGTATAAGTATAAATATATTATTTCTTATCATAATAAAATAGGACTTATTTCCATGTACCCCACTTTGTTCTTATGAAGGGATCACAGTTTTTTGGTTTTTTTTTTTTTTTTTTTTTTTTTTTTTGAGACAAAGTCTCACACTGTTGCCTGGGCTGGGTGCAGTGGGGGGATCTCGGCTCACTGCAGCCTCCACCTCCCGGGTTCAAGTGATTCTCCTGCCTCAGCCTTCTGAGTAGCTGGGACTACAGGCATGCACCACCATGCCTGGCTAATTTTTGTATTTTTAGTAGAGATGGGGTTTCACTATGTTGGCCAGGCTGGTCTCAAAAGGATCACAGCTTTGACATAAAAGTTATTTTAAAGCGAAAACAGTTAAAATCTTATCTGTATTTCTCTTATCTTTTGATTATGGTGGCTGCATCCACTACTGGGACCTAAGCCGGTAGAGGAAAAGCTGCATCCAAACAGAAAGTTTTGGAGACAGAGCTGTCATTAACTTCTCTGCTTCCCACCTCCTACCCCACCCCAGGAGTTTCCTGAGAATTCTAGGAAGAAGACTGATTGGCCATTCCCAGTGGCTTTAAAAATTGCTCTTCCATATTTTCTTATTGAAACATCTCCCTCCCTTACTCCTGCTTTTATCAAGTTGTTAAATTGTGAAGTTGGTATGTATACCTTTACTTCTGAGTATCCAGTGGGTTAGTGAATACTCTTGAGCAACTTTTGTGTGCATGTATAGTAAACCTTTTCTATGTTCCTGGTAATCTATTTGATATTAGTTAATTTTCAGATCCTTGATAATTTGAACCTAAGCAGGTAGAGGAACAGTTGTCCTCCAATTTTTTTGATGATGAGAATGGGATGGTCAAAACTCCCTGTTCACTCTTGGGACTCCAGGTGAGAACTTGGGACATTTGATTAAGTCAGTAAGGGCAAATTTTCCTACCAGGCAGACTACTGGGTATCTGCTTCAGGTCCAGCTGAGCGAGGTTGGTATTAGCCTCTTTTTGTCTTTCCTTTCCAAACTTTAGATTGGCAGGAGAAAACACTTGTAGAGACTAGTTCTTTAGAGTATTGTTTCTCTTCTTTTGAATTTTCTTGTTATAGATCCTTCCCTTTCCAGTAATAGTAACTGTGTCTGCCCATTTATCTCTGTTTTTGTTGTTGTTGTTGTTGTTGTGTATCATAAGGAAGAGAATCATAGGCCAGAATACAGGCATATTAGGCTGTTGTTCAAGATGGCCTCACTAACTTGTGAGTTTGTGAGACACCTATTAAATTGGATGAGGTTGTCCTTCTCTATCAATTTTGTGTCCAGAGAGAGCTTAATTTGGATACAGAGAGAACATTCTCTCTGGTTCTATGCCCTGCAGCCGCACATATTGTCAGGCCTGCACTCATAGGTGGCCCACCCTCAGGTTAGGGTCCAAGAATTGTAGTCAACCAGGTAGAAATGTGGGTAGTCTGGGTACCCCATTTGCAACTGGCATCCTATTGAACATTGGCCAGCTCTCGGGGGGTTCATCTAAGCCCACATCCAAAAGGATTTCAACTCATAAGCACCCTTGCTTCTTTCCGTTTCCTTTTCTCACTGTCTATTAAAACATGAGTCCTTGCTTTATTTCTGCTCAGCTATTTTGGGGAGTGAATTTGGATCATGGTGGCTGCATCCACTATTTGGAACTAAGCAGGTAGAGGAAAAGCTGCATCCAACTTTTCCTCTACCTGCTTAGATGAAAATAATCAAGTATCTGAAAATGAACTAACATCAGACAAATTACCAGGAACATACAAAAGGTTTACTTATACATAAGATCATTATATTCTGCAACTTCTCTGGGGACACCTCTTCTGTGCATGGATAAGCCATAAAAAGGCTTATTGATTTGAGTCACATTTGGAATAAGTGTACTTTCTGAAGCTGGGTTAGAATCCAGAATGCTTTGTTTGGGAGAAGGTACCTCTTATATTACAATTTTTCTTTTTGACTTTTTGTTTTGAGCCCTTTTTGTTCTCCCTACTCTACCCTGCTCTCTCATGGGAACTTCTCAGTGAAGTGAAACCTGCCCACAGCCTTTATAAAACCCCTATGACTACATGTTCCACCACTATAGTTCTGCCACTGTCTGCTTCCTTTCTTGTCGGCATGACTTTGCCAAGGATCATTTAGAAGTTCAATGGCTACTTTGAGAAAACTTATACCTCTAAGACCTTTCTTTACTTTCTCCAGTCTCTCAACTCCCTATAGTCATTGGAGCTTCAGGGCACTTGGGGCTTTCAAAGGACTCAGGGACCCCAAAAGAAAACACCTGGGGCTAAAGAGGATAAACGAAATAGACTGGATATTTATCCCCTCAGATGGACTTTGGAGGCATGCAGGTGACTGCTTACTGCATCCTCAGCCCCTTCACCTTAAATTTATTAAATTGTTCACAGTCTCCATAATATTATATATGAAAAATAAAAAATCTCCTTTACAAATATTCATATAAAAGCTTTAGCCCTTATGTTGAGCAGGTAACAACTTATTCCATTTGTCAAAAATGTAATTTGGATAAAAATACACAGTGAGGCAAAGATGAAAACCAACTCAAATACATACTAGTGAGTTTTATATTAGTATACTTACGCCTGATGCATAGCTAAAATTTGGAATGAAAGCCATAAAGATCTCTACTTGCAACTCTCTATCTGTCTGTACGTATGTTAAGTGTATGTGGTACTTTCCAACTTCTGAGTGTCATGACCAAATTAGTAAAAGAGCTCTATTCTGATTGGCTTAGAGAAAAATAAGTGTTTTAATAAATTGACTATTCCTAAAATTTTCAGAAATGTAGGAACTAACCCAAATATTTTTAAAGTTCACATGATTTGTGTAAATCTTTGGTAATAAGACTAGTTTAATATTGTTGGTTTAGTAAAAGAAGTTAAGTCTTCTGAATTAAGTATAATTTTAGCATACATTTTTATTCTACCTGAGTTTAAAAATCAAATAAGCTTATTTTACATCTACTGGATTTTTAAGATTACTAAGATTATAAATTAAACCTAAGAACAATGTGCAAGTAATGAGGCAGTAAAAATAAATTGCTTGATTTCCATGACCATATATATAAAACACAGCAGTAAATCAAACAACAAGAACGACAAACAAACAATTTTGTTTTTTTGTTTTTTTTTTTTTGAGACGGAGTCTCGCTCTGTCGCCCAGGCTGGAGTGCAGTGGCCGGATCTCAGCTCACTGCAAGCTTCGCCTCCTGGGTTCACGCCATTCTCCTGCCTCAGCCTCCCGAGTAGCTGGGACTACAGGCGCCCGCCACCTCGCCCGGCTAGTTTTTTGTATTTTTTTTTTTTTAGTAGAGACGGGGTTTCACCATGTTAGCCAGGATGGTCTCGATCTCCTGACCTCGTGATCCGCCCGTCTCGGCCTCCCAAAGTGCTGGGATTACAGGCTTGAGCCACCGCGCCCGGCCAACAATTTTGTTTTTGGGTATTTGCTTTTGTGTTTTCTTTTGGTACTTGCCTGGCATGTAAGTATTGTAAAAAATAGTTAAAAGAAAAAAAAAAAACTTGTGATAATCTCTAGCTTTGTTTAATATCTTTTGAATTTTCACACACAATCCAAGCATAATGAAGAACACATGATTAAAGTTGATGTAAGTAGAATACAAGTTTTATGAATATACCTTTCAACAGTAATCATGTTTTATAATAAATTTGTATATCAGTCAGCGTTCTCCAGAGAATCAATAGATTTTATATATATATATATATGTGCCTCCACACACACACAGAAACACATGCATACGTGTATATACAGAGAAAAAGAGAGTTATGATAAGGTATTGACTTGTCTGGTTATGGAGGCTTATAAGATCCAAGATCTAAAGAGTAAGTAGGCAAGCTATAGACTCAGGAGAGCCATGATGCGTTCTAGTCTGAGTCCAAGGATCTGAGAAACAGGACAGCCAATGGTGTAGGTCAGTCTGAAAATTGCAAGGCGTAAGACACAGAAGAGTCAATGTTTCAGTTCTAGTCCAAAGGCAAGGAAAATCTAATGCCTTAGCTTGAAGGCACTCAGGCATAAGCAATTTCTTCTAGTTTGTGGGAAGGTCAGCATTTTGTTCTTTTCAGAAATGCATCTGATTGAATGAGTACCATCATTAGGGAGGGCAACCTGCTTTACTTGATCTTTTCATTTAAAAGTTAAACTTATTCAAAAATGTCCTTAAAGAAACATAAAGAATAATGTTTGACCAAATATTTTAACACCTGTGGTCCAGTCAAGTTGACACATAAAATCAACTATAATAAGTCCATCCCTTGTCAACTTGGCATCTATCTACATTTCCTTAAAGCATACTTATTTTCCAAATAAAGAAAATAACAAAGTCATAATTTTACTTAACATGATACAGCTGTCCTGCTCACAACCAAAAATGCACCAATTCCTTTCCAAGAAGAGGAGACAACATTCTTGAGTGTGTTTACTGTTCTCGTTATCCAGCAACTTAAAAACTATAATTCAGAATTAATAATACTTAAACATGATGATACAAAGTTACATCTTATGTAACATGATAAGAAAATACAAGAGAGAAGAAAATGAAACCACCTTTGCAAAATTATAACAGTAAGATAAATCTGGTTTGCTTCTAACCGCCAAGCTCCAAGCTCTTCTATCTTGCTTCCAACCTCCAAGCTGCCCTTGCTGAATCCTGGGCATGGGCCAAGCTAACTTTTGGAAGAATTCAGTTTATAGTTTAACTTTAAAGCAAGAATGATAATAGCCCTTCCAAAAACTAAACTACCTTTGAAAAATGAATAAGAGACCGTAAGGTTAGGATTATAAGAGAGGCCTGTGTTCTGTCAAGATATAGGCATAGTTTCTGTCATCTTTTACTGCTCAGGTGTCATGTGGCCAGAGATGACAGAATTTGTTACTTCCTCAACTTCTCCTATAGATAACATCACTATTGTGGAACCTAGATGGTCTTTTGAGAATCTTTTCAAACTTTCTGGCAAATGACTGACCCTGCCAAGACCTGTGACTCAACTGGTCCTGTGGCCCCCACTCAGAGGTGAACTCAGCACACAAGAATTGTTTTCCACCCTCCTATGATTTCACCTTCAGCCAATCAGCAGCACTCATTTCCCAGCCACCTGCTCACAAAATGCTTCATAAAAACCCTAACTTTCAAGCTTTCAGGAAGACTAGTCTGAGTGATAACTCTGGTTCTCCCACATGGCTGGCCTCTAATCAATTAAACTGTTTCTCTACTGCAATGCTGCAGTCTCAGTGAATTGGTATTTTTTGTGTGTGTTCCGTGGGCAAGAAAAACCCATTGGATAATTACAAAATAAAAAAACTTAATATATATTACATATATTTCTATTTAATTTATATACATAACATTTATTAATATATTTATAACATTTATGATATAAATGATGATTTATGAGGCCATTCTTTAAAATAGCATTTATAATATAATGTTATTATAATAATCATATAATGTATTATAATTATAATATATTTATAATATATATTATTATATATTATTTATAATATATTTCATTATATATTATATATAATAATATACATCTGACACATATATAATTATATATAATATATATTATATGTAATTTGATATATATGCCTAAAAATAGTGTCCAAAATCTTTTTAGTACCTTGCAATCTTAAAGTTATGCTAAACTAAGCTAAACAATAAATATGTATAATACATCTAGATTATTTCTAAGTAAGATAAAATACTGACATAGTTATAAATTTAAGTTTACATATTTTTGCCTTTTTTTCTTACAGAAACTAAGAATATTTGGATCCATTGATAAGCATGGTTATTTGCCATATGGAAAAAAAATTTACTATAAAGAAGCATGTATCTTTAAAAGTTGTATGGTGATATATTCATAAAATTTGATTATCTACTACAAAGTGCTGCTATGTGGCAAGCAGTTGACAATTGTTTACTTCCTAGTTTCCCTGTAAAATAAATGTTATTAATGGTTAACAATTACAGTCTATGTATGTAAATAAAACTACCAGCAACAATAAGAATGAAGGGCGGCTGGGTGCGGTGGCTCACGCCTATAATCCCAGCACTTTGGGAGGCTGAGGCAGGCAGATCACGAGGTCAGGAGATCGAGACCATCCTGGTTAACATGGTGAAACCCTGTCTCTACTAAAAATACATTAAAAAATTAGCTGGGCATGGTGGTGGGCGCTTGTAATCCCAGCTGCTCGGGAGGCTGAGGCAAGAGAATGGTGTGAACCCAGGAGGCAGAGCTTGCAGTGAGCCGAGATCACGCCACTGCACTCCATCCATTTGAGACTCTGTCTCAAAAAAAAAAAAAAAAAAAAAAAAAGAAGAGAAACAACATTTTATATGTAAGGTATGCAAGAAATATAGAGTATGCTTTGTTAAGAGAAAAAGAGTAACTTCGTTGTATAATGAAATGACTGTGTGTGTGTGAGAGAGAGAGGAAAAAGTGTAGGAAAAAACCTGAATGGCTATAGAAAGCTGTAAAAGATTTGTGGAGAAGAGAGCTCCTGATCACCATACCCTCCTCAGGTTAGTTCATCTACAGAGAACTGGGTTGCCTCCAAAAATTGGGCAAGAAAGAATCAAGAGATACCCTACAGGAGTGCCTGGGTACCACATGTGCCTCACCTTGTCTGCACTGTGGGACAGCAGCCTACTTTCTCCTGATTATCAGAGTCAGTTTCCCCCACCAGGAAAACTTATCATTTTTATCCTGATTTCTGGAAGCAAGAAATCCAAAATGCCTGGGCAGGAGGCATAGCTGAAAGTTAAATGTGGGAATCTTCTGTTTCCCTGGTAAAATCTGTCTTGCTTTGGGAACCAGAACTTTTAAACCTGCAAAGCCCAGAACTGTGGGGATGGGAAGTACAAATTTCTCCAGAGTGGGTCACTGAGAATGACGGTGCATGAGACTATTCTTGAAAAAAAATATATGATTGTGTATACTCTAGGTATGTAACATTATATTATGGGATACATCTAGATAATAAAATGGTTACTATAGTGAAGAAAATTAACGTATCCATTATCTAAGTTACTCATTTTTTTCTTTGTTTCT
The DNA here is from genome assembly GCF_043159975.1 of Macaca nemestrina. Lineage (NCBI taxonomy): Eukaryota > Metazoa > Chordata > Mammalia > Primates > Cercopithecidae > Macaca > Macaca nemestrina. The sequence continues at coordinate 42,999,186 of NC_092134.1, read as the reverse complement.
GTGGCAAGAGCAGCTAAAATCTAGTCATTTTGCAGAAATCCCAAACACAGGACATTTTTATTACCTGTAATCTTTACATGAGATCTCTAGACTTAGTTCATCCGATGTTTCTGCTATTTTGTATGCTTTGACCTGCATTTCCTCATTATCTCCCCTCCACCCCCTCACCCCTAGATACTTCTCTGAGATGCTATCTCAGCTATGCCCTTAACAGCCATTTGTTCATTTCGGTCATTTCTGGAAGATGCAATATTTGATCACACCGGTAACATAATTCAAACTCAATAGGATATATGAGTAAACAAAAGAAAAAGAAGTATGCCCTGTCTTTACACAGCTTAAATTCTATGGTGGAAAATAAAATCTTTTAACCAGAAAGCTGTAAACAATCTAAACAATCTAAACTTGAATCTTTCTAACAACACAGCATTAAAAACAAAACAAAACAAAAAAACAGTGACAGAAGTACAAAGAGAAACAGACAAATTTACTATTATAGATCATTGTGGGAGATGTTAATATCCATTACTATCTGAGTAATGGATGGACCTAGTAACAGCAGCAGCAACAACAAAACAGTGAAAGTATAGAATATTTCAACAACATGAATAATAGCCTGATATGTAGCCATTACAAAGAACGTCACTGTAAACAACTATGGAATATATAATATTTTCTTGCTAACCTGGAACATTTCTAAATATTTTCCACATACTGACCCATAAAGCTTACCTTAATGAATGTCAAAAGATTGGAATCAAAGGAATTATTCTGTTTCTAGAATGCAATTATCTTAATTGCATTACCTGTGGGGTATCTCTTGATTCTTCCTTGCCCAATTTTTGGAAATAACCCAGGTGTCTTTGGATGAACCAACCTGAGAAGGGCATGGTCATCAGTACTTCAGATTCCTCAGAGATGAGGATCTGGATCACACCACCAGGTAAGCCATCAAGACCAGCAGAAGCTTTAGCTGTGAGTGAGAGGAATCCCAAACCTTGTGCACAAGAGGAATAGGTAGGATCAATACATTTCTGTTTTATTTAGAATATATCATCTTATTTACAACTGAAGAAAAAAGCAAATAGATTTGTATTCTATACTTTTACTTATGGCATTCGATTCTCTAGTATCTTCATTTAATGAACTTCTACCCAGCCTTCAGGGGTAGGAGTTTTACCGAATACTCATTTTTATTGTGCATGCAAAATAAATGTTGACTGAATTGATAAATAGAAATGTATTAGTTAAAATTAAGTTTAGCTGTCAGGAACTGAAAGCTCAAAATAACCATGTTTTAAACAAGACAAAAGTTGATTATCCCTCCTACAAAAGTCTAGGTGCTTGATCAAGGGTCAATATAATAACTTCACAATTATTAGGAATTCTATCTTATTGTCTATTTTTGCTCTGCTATACTCAACATGAACTTCCATCTTGTGGTCAAAGTTGGTTGCTCTAGCTTTATTCATCATGTCTTAATTCTAGACAGCATTAAAGAAAAAAGAGAAATGAAAGAAAGACTTACTTTCTTTAAGGATACTTTGCAGAAATTGGATGTACCTTTCTTTATCTCTCACAGAGGGAGTAAAAAAAAAAACTTCATTGGCCATTCCAGCAGCAAATACATTTGGGAAAGTTACTCCTTATTTTAAACCTTTTCAGCCAAAGGCCAACAAAGGAGAGAACAAATATTGCGGACAAATAGCATTCTGTGACATAACAAATCATCTTCACAACAACATATCTGTATTAGTTCTCTATTTCTGCTGTAACAAATTACTACAGTTTAGTGGCTTAAAACAAAGGAAACTTAATATCTGACAGTTCTAGAGGCCAGAAGTCCAAAGTGAGTTTCACTGGGCAAAAATCAAGGCATTAGCCAGGACATGTTCACTCCAGAAGCTTTAGACAAGACTCCATTTCCTTGCCTTTTCTGGCTTCTAGAAGCCATCGATAATACTTAGCTCATTGCTCCTTCGAGCCAGCAATCACATCACACTAACCTCTGCTTCTGTCATACAGCTCCATTTCTCCCTCTGCTTCCATCTTAATATCACTTTGTCTCTGTCTCTGACTGTCCTGCCTCCCTCTTTTAAGAACCCTGGTAATCACATTAGACTCATGTGGATTATTTGGAATAATTTCCTTATCTCAAGATCCTTAATTTTAATTGCATCTGCAAAGTCTCTTTTGCCATTTAGAGTAACATATTTACTGACTGTGGCGATTCGAACGTGGACATCTTTGCGAAGCATTATTTTGTCTACTTGCCACCATATCAAAATTTAGAGAAAACATCAAATGACAATATTGTAAGGTATTTTATAATTTAATGTTTTCACATGTTTTCATATCATACCTCATTTTTGAAAATAGTTGAGAGTTAGACAGGACATGCACTAGATTCCCATTAAAAAGAATCATATTGAGATTCAGAGAGGTTAAATGTTTTTGAAAGTCACGTAGTTATTAGTGAAGATAGCATTGAGTCTAATCCCCTCCTGATAGATCCTGCTGCCCAAATCCCATCTTCATCTTAAGATTTCTCATCCTTTGAGTTATAAGCCATCTTTTCTTCCTAAATTTTCCCCAGAGCACTTCAGTTAAAATTTCCTTGAGGGAGCAATCACATTCTGCCCGTGGGATAGCTTATTATTATTATTATTACGGAATTTCCTGAACAACAACAAAAAAAGCGCATCTTATCATCTTTGCCTTCCCCTAAACAAACCACCACATTATAATGGACAGATTTATATGTCAACTGGGCTATACTATAGGTTACAGTTTTTGAATTCAAACTAATTTATTTATTTTTGTGAAGATATCTTATAGATGTGATTAAAATCCACATCAGTATGCTTTAACTGAGGGAGATTATCCTAGATAGCCCTGATTCAGTTGGTGGAAAAACCTTAAGTAAAGAACTGAAGCTTTCCTGAAAAAGATGAAATTTGCAGATAGCAACTTTGGCTGGCAATTCAGCCCGCTCTTTGGATTTCAGACTTGTCTTGCCAGCCCACACAATCATGTAAGTCATTTCCTTGTAATAAATATCTTAATGTATATCTCCTACTAAATTTGTTTTTCTGTGTGAAGCCTGACTGATACACATAGATAACCTCCATTTTCTAGGTCCCCTATTCATGTGTGTTGATTCAAAAAGATCTGAGAATTTTGATACTACTTGGTCCTACATATTAAAATTAAATTGATCAAACAAACCCACATAACTCTGAAATGACTATAACATCTTACCATCCCCAAACTATTAGACTTCTTGACAAGTTCACAAAGAGCTTAAACTTACTTCTTTAATCAAAATTTACGTTAAGATCATATTTATTTTGAATACGAGTCAGTGTTTTATCTTCGAAGACGACAATTTTACTTTCTACATGGCTATCAGCATTCCAGGAGTTGCCATAATCATTGCAGTATCTAAATACTCATCCATTCATTCAGCAAATATGCATTTATTGTTTGTTTTAAAACTATTTATTGTTTGCTTTTTAGAACTACAATAGTGAGCAGACAGGAAAAGATTCTCCTCCTTCAGTGCTTATGGCGGTAAGAATACAGAAATAAATAGGCAGATATTTTCCTCGTTCTTTCTAAGGCAGCCCAAGAGCCAAGATTTCTTGCTAAATACGACATTCTGCTTTCTTAGAATTCAGAGTTGAACACTGAAAGGGCCTCTATTATGTGTTTATTGCCTTTTCCTGATGGGAGGGACTTAAAAGCTGATAAGAGAAGTCATTTTCCTTGTTTCTACTTCCACTGTGGAAGAAATGCCCTGTTTTAGCCAAGAAAATACAGGATCAAAAGAAGATGGAAGTCCTCTGCATACTAGGTCAGGAAATTCCTGGAATACCAGGCTGTTTCCAATAACAGCAGGTCATTGCTTGTATCAGCCTGTATTGCTGACATGCAATCAGCACTGATTGTACCATAAGTACTAAATGGCAAGTAATGCTCATAAATCTTGGTAGGAATGTGGGCCACAGGACTCACGTCTCAGATTTTCTTTTTGCCTTGGTTCAGATTGAAAAGAAAGGTTTTTTTGAGTTTGGGACATCTATCTTTAAGAAGACAATCTCTTAATTCTGTACTTGCAGGGTGCCCGATGGCTTACAGCAGCCATCATCCTTGCCATTGTCTTCCACATTCTATTCATCCCTCCACTTATACCTGTGTTCGGTTATTAGCCATGTCATGGAAAATTAGCCACTTAATTAGCCATGCCATGTAAAAAATAATAGCCATGCAATGGAAAAATAATAGTTGGAGGCCAGCTTCATCCCTACAGCAGACATTGATAAGTTATTGACTTTTAAAGCAGAGAAATTTAAATGACTTTTTGGTTACATTCATAACAGCAGATCTAGTGTGATACCTACTGTAGGTTACAAGAAAGAACTTAGAAAAGCCAAACCATCTTGCTGACCAAATTTTTCTCTTCCCGTGAATAAAACCAGAAGATAAACTGATCTTCTTAATTCAAGCATTAACCTTTCACCCTTGCATCCAAGAAATATCTTTGCTTCTCTGTGACAGAAATTTTGGTTTGCCTATCTGGATATCTATAGAAAAACACTCACAGAGGATTTTTTCTATATACTACTAACTGGTAATGATCTAGAAACACCTTCTGTCAAGCCAACAAGACTGTGCCTGAGAGAGAAGCAGTGTTGCAAAGATAATCATCAAAATGGCAACCATTTCCAGGCACAGACTGAGATACTACTTTGATCCCTTTTGAAATTTGCAGTCTGCAAGGAAGTGGGTTTCTAACAAGAAAATGCAGATAAACCATGAAAAGTACTAGATTCTTAACTTTTCAATTATAAAAGTAAATCACGCTTATGATAAAACGAAATCTGAACTGCGTGTAAAGGTATATCAGAAGGAAGAATGCTGTAGTCCCTCACTGCTTTCTCACTTCCCAGAAATAGCCACTGTTGAAGATTATTTGTGTATCTCTCTGCAAATTTTCTCTGCATACATAAGCATAATGTTTATATATTTTTTCCTCAAAGGTATTATATATGTAGAATTCTGTAAGTTACACTTTTCAATTAGCAATATATTTTGAAAGTCTTTCCCTGCAAATATTTACAGCTCTTCTATTTTCTTCTCGAGGCTTGCATGATAGTCCATTGTCCCTCTTGAATGAATAATCACACTATCAATAGCATTAGCAATAATTTTAATTTATGTAACACTTTTATAGGAGATCTAGTGTGGGTTTGAGGAGGTAGAAAAATAAACAAGGGGCAGAAACACAAGACAGCCTGTCATAAAATCTGTAATTAAGGTGTATTTTGTACTTGGAAGACAGGCCTATTTTAACAAGGGAATTTGAAGGAAACCTTAGAAATGAGGTATCATTTGAGTGAGTTAAGATGCTGCCATAAAGCAATGCGGGGAAACATTGTTCCAGTGATGAGCAGAAACAAAGGGGTAAATAATGAAGACAGACTTGATGTAATTGTTTTACAAGAGGTTATCGAGGAGGGGTGGGAATAGAGGATGATTAGTGAGCAAAGTTGTACAAGATAAAGTTACAAATATGGATTTTAAAACAGAAAATTGGAAATATAAGTTGAATTCAGATATTACAAGATTTTAATTTGGGTTTAAGAGTCTGAAATTTAAGCTTATGGACTGGTGGTTTTCAGTGGAAAATTCCTTTGCCTTACAGGGGATAAGTGGTGATGTCTGAAAACATTTTGCATTGTAACAGCATGGTTGGTTGCTACCAGTACCTAGTGCATAGAGAACAGGGATGTTGCCAAACATCCTGCTAGGCACAGAAAAACTCCCTTCCCACAACAGAAACTTACTGGGTCCAAAAATGTCAATACTGCCGAGATTGTGAAACCCAAATGAGACCCCAAGCTCTTAAACTTTGTAGCCCATCAGTAAAGAAGCAAAAATATTGAGCATGCAACTGTGTGTGTGTGTGTGTGTGTATGTGTGTAGTTGACCCTTGAACACACAGTTTGAACTGTGCAGGTACACTTATAAATGCATTTTTTTTCAAGTAAATGCAGATAGAAAATACAGTATGCGTGGGATGTGAAATCTGTGTATACAGAGGGGTGCCTTTTCACACATGGAGGCACAACTGTATATGTGCATATATATATATATGTATCTATCATTACATAAATGAAATATTATACTTTAATGTATATTTCATTTTATTTATTAGTCATGACTCATTTTTCTTTGTCCAGAATATTAGTGTATATTTTTAAAATAATTAAACATTTACTATATCATTTAGACTGAGAACAATATGGTGAATCTGCCTCATTGTTTATGAAAACTCAGTTTAATTCTACATTATACGGCAACCCAAAATAATGTTTCTCTGTTTTCTCTTATTTAGTTTTATCCGTTGTTGAAGATGAAAATAATGTCACAAAGTAACATAGATACAAATGAAATAAATGCACCATTTTCTAGGCTTAATCAATCACAATATTTATTTTTAAATCCTATCTATTCATCTTACAGAGATTTATGTGAAATTTGAGTAGTAAATTTCCATCTGTATTAATGTCAATCATTTATTCTCCCCAGTTCATCAGGTGGTGTTGGATTTTTATTCTATTAATAAGTGGCTTATAAATCTAGTAAAATCTTGGACTTGGAAGGTATTTTAACACATTTGAAAATCTCTTTTTCACTTAGCATTGTGGAAGATAGTGTGGCGATTCCTCAAGGATCTAGAACTAGAAATACCATTTGACCCAGCCTTCCCATTACTGGGTATATACCCAAAGGATTATAAATCATGCTGCTATAAAGACACATGCACACGTATGTTTATTGCGGCACTATTCACAATAGCAAAGACTTGGAACCAACCCAAATATCCATCAATGACAGATTGGATTAAGAAAATGTGGCACATATACACCATGGAATACTATGCAGCCATCAAAAAGGATGAGTTCATGTCCTTTGTAGGGACATGGATGCAGCTGGAAACCATCATTCTCAGCAAACTATCGCAAGAACAGAAAACCAAACACCGCATGTTCTCACTCATAGGTGGGAACTGAACAATGAGAACACTTGGACACAGGAAGGGGAACATCACACACCAGGGCCTGTTGGGGAGTTGGGGGAGCGGGGAGGGATAGTATTAGGAGATATACCTAATGTAAATGATGAGTTGATGGGTGCAGCACACCAACATGGCACATGTATACATATGTAACAAAGCTGCACGTTGTGCACATGTACCCTAAAACTTAAAGTATAATAAAAAAGAAAAAAAAAGTGTATAATTTGAAAAAATAAAATAAAATAATAAAGTTTGCAAATAGGAGAGTTTTTTTTAACAGTAAAATCACGTATGGACAGATATAGTTCCAAATATCCATTTTACAAATGCCTTCTACATAGCATAAGTTATTTTGAATAGGAGTTACTTTCTCACTCATTGCTAATTTATAATCTTTACCTTCAGGGTAGAGATTAAGTGTACTCATTCTTTTAACATCTGCTGGGCAACATATTTCTGAAAACCGTTTATCACTGCGGAAAGAAGTAGTACATTTGGAATCTAGTCTTTTTTGTAAAAGAAAACTGCATATTTCTTCATTAAATATCACACTTATTTTAAACGCTCTGCCATGAAATAGCTAGCAAATCTCTGTATTATATATGTAATTTGCATAGCCACTTTAATCTCATTACAAAGTGTTTCAAAAATCCTAATCAGCCATTTAAAAGAGAATGATTATATGCTGCATACACTCTTATACTTTGCCATACTAAAATAAATGAAGGAGTAAGGGGGTCACGTGTATGGGCTCTATCGCATCATCTCTCAGGATACCAGCATTGTCTCTAACCATGGGCAGTGCTGGGAAATTGTGAGTAATGGAATTTAATATTTGAAATACTGGCTATTTCTAAATGTTTTAGGATAATCATAAACAGACATTTGAATAGTTTCTTTCTGAATCTCAATAAATGGCTTTATGCACCCTCTTTGGGTACAATAGAAAACTGAAAGTCATTTAAGGCTTCTGAGGAGGAGAGTGGTAAGATTAGTTCAGTATTTTAGGGAGTCAACACAGGTTTGGTCTGTTAGTCACCACATATTTCTCAAGACCATATGGGATGGATTTTAGGAAAGGCAGATTAAGGTTAGGAGGCATGTAAGATAACACAGTCTGGAGATATTGAGGAACAGACTCAAGACACGGTTTATTTTGAGAGGCTTTATGGATATTGAATCAATAATTATGTAACAATAGGAATAAAATGAGAGAATGAGGCTAGAAAGAGGACTAGAAAGAGAGACTGAGAGAGAACAGAACACCTTGGAAGAAAATAACACTGTCAGTGGAAAAAGAAATGAAGGATAAGGACTAGGGTTTTGGTATATTGAGGGCAGAAAAAGATGGAGAACCTGTCAACTCTTTTTTTTTTTTTTTTGCCCTTCCTTCCTTCCTTCCTTCCTTTCCTTCCTTCCTTCCTTCCTTCCTTCCTTCCTTCCTTCCTTCCTTCCTTCCTTCCTTCCTTCCTCCCTCGCTCCCTCCCTCCCTCCCTTTCTCCCTCCCTCTCTTCCTTCCTTCCTTCTTCCTTCTCTCCTTCCCTCTCTCTCTCTCTCTCTCTTTCTGTCTGTCTTTCTTTCTGACAGGATCTGGTTCTATCACCCAAACTGGAGAACAGTGGTGCAATCATAGCGCACCGCTGCCTCAAACTCCTGGCCTCAGGCAGTCCTCCTGATAGAGGCAGGAGACAGCAAAACGCCTAGGCAGATAGCAGAAGGTCCCCAGAGAACTTCCAACTCACTCAGCTCATTGTGCACAGGGGACTTGCCTAAACATGCCTGAGGCGAAAAATTCTGTCCCTTAACACATGCACAGTAAAAGAAATAAATCATTATGGAGTGGCTCAGACTGAGGGCCCCCATGCTCACTGCAAGCATAGGGTGGAGCCACAAGGGATTCACACCTTATGCAGGGGAGGAGCCTGGCCTCTTCACCTCCTGTGTGGTGGCCCTGGTATGCAGTTGTGAGAGGAAAACCTACTTGGAGAACCCCTCTTTTTGCTGAGAGTTTTCCTTTCACTTAATATTTCACTTAAATCCCCTCCCCGCCACCACCAATCACCCTTCAATGTGTCCACGTGCCTAATTTTTCCTGATTGTGAAATAGGAAACTGGATTTAGCTGAATTAAGGGCAAAAAATCCTATATCACTCCCATGTTAGCCTCCTGAGTAGCTAGGACTACAGGCTCGTGCGACCACACATATCTGATTTTTGTGTTATTATTTTTTGTAGGGACAAAGTCTCACTATGTTGGCCAGGCTTGTTTCAAATTCCTGGCCTCATGTAATCCTCCTGCTTCAGCCTCCCAAAGTGCTGGGTTTATTGGTGTGAGCCACCATGTTTGGCTCCTGTCAACTCTTGACAATGTTATCACTAGTGGTCTTCATTCCTGCTATAGCAAAAAACTTTTCATTTTGATTTGGATTTAAAATTAAAATTATTTCAGTATTCTTTCCTAGGTTAAAGAAAAAATCAGTACAGTAACAATGTCTACCAATAAATTCTAGTTGCTCTTCATTAGTCACTATTGCCCAATGTTATAGGTGATGATATTAATTAATTTTGTGGAAAAGCTTCAAGAGTCTTTTGACAAAAGAAAACAAGTATTCTATTCTAATGATGATAGTAATTTTTCACATCTGTATCCTTCTTTATAATTAAAGGAATAAACATTAACCCTAATTTCCAGCATCCCTCTGTCTTTTAATGGATGATTAGTATTGTAAATCTATCCCACACAAAAAGAACATACACTAGAGTTTCTTCATAGCTCAACTTCAATGATACTTTCTGGAAAATAATCACCCATCAGGGCTCCCTCCCCACAAGCATGCTGTGATATAGATTTTTAATAATGCTGTCTTGACCCAGTTTTGAGGCCCTGGCTAGAGGCCAGTCAGTTCATGTTCTTGAGCAGCTGATTGAGGCAACACTCCTAACTTTCTCTATTCCTGGGCTGTCATAATCTGAGTCACTATATACCCACCCTAATTGCCTCAGGACCATAATGGTTAGTTTTAGGTGTCAACTTGACTTGGATAAAGAATTCCCAGAGAGCTAGAAACACACTAAGTCTGGGTGTGTCTGTGAGTGTTTCTGGAAGAGATTGGCAATGGAATAAATGGAATGAGTAAGGAAGATCCACTCCCTCACCAGTGTGGATGGGCATCCTCCAATCCCTTGAAGGTCCAAACAGAAGAAAAAAGAGAGGAGAGGCTAATTTCATCTCTATTTTGGAGCTAGAGTGCTCATCTTCTTCTCCCCTCTGATATGAAAGTAGAAGCCTTTGGACTCTGGGACTTATACAAGCAGCAAACACCACTTCAGTTCTTAGACCTTCAGCCTTGAGTTGAGAATTACACCAGCAACTTCCCTGGTTTTCACACTTTGGGTCTGGGACTGAATTAAACCACTGGCTTCTCTGGTTATCCAAATTGCAGATGGCAGATTCCAAGACTTCTCAGCCTCTATAGTTGTGTGAGCCAATTTTCATAATAAAGCCCTTCTTATATATCTATACCTATATATACTCTATTGGTTCTGTTTCTTTGGGTAAGCCTGACTAATACACAAGGACAGACTCAATGTCCCAGAGCCCACTGAACATTTAAAAATAAGCCAAATGCTAAGCTTGCTTGCCCTCCTTCCCCTTTTGTTCCTGCAGAAACTACAAAAAAAGGGACTTGCTTACGATTCCCTCCCACTTTCTGCCTGTTGACTAGCTCTGGCTTCAGTATCTCTCATCCAAGGTAATATGATTAAAACATAGCCTAGTCTAGTCTGGGTGGTCCTCCTCAAACTGAGCATCATAAGACACCTCTATCAAAGCACTTGTCATGTCAGCTTGCAATTTTCTGTTCAATTGTATTTTGTTCCACCAGACAGTGAACTCCAGAAAACAAAGCTATTCTTTGTCTCTCTAATTCTCATTTCTAGCATTATTTCTGGCATTTTGTGAAGTGCTCAATAAAGCTAATAGACGTCTTTGAAATCAAACCTTGGCCAAGTAAATAGACAATGCTTTAGGTATAAAAGAGTAGCACAAAGCTATTCTCTGATTCTTATGCTATATAGTTCCCCTATTGATAACATTGAACATTATTTTGGGCAAAAAACAAAAGAAAATACCAATCTATTATATTTCTCTTTAAGTACATAATTTTAAAGCATATAATCCTTGAAGTACTATGTTTGATATGTTTTGGCTGTGTCCCCACACAAATCTCATCTTGAATTGTAGCTGTCATAATTCCCATGTGTTGCAGGAGAGTGGTGGGAGTGGTTTCCCCATCCTGTTCTCATGGTAGTGAATAAGTCTCATGAAATCTGATGGTTTTATAAGGGGTTTCACTTGGCTCTCATTCTCTCTTGCTTGCCGCCATGTAAGCTGTGCCTTTTGCCTTCTACCATGATTGTGAGGCTTCCCCAGCCATGTGTAACTGTGAGTCCATTAAAACTTTTTTTCTTTATATTTTACCCAGTCTCAGGTATGTCTTTATCAGCAGCATGAAAACAGACAAATAGAAACTTCCTCATTAGCATCAAAATTTGCTTAGAAGTATGGCATTTAGAAAATGAAGCAAATTATCCCACCCCTTATTAGTCATTACCTTTCATTGTAATGGATAGGGGATGAATGGTATAGAGCTTTGCCCCTGAAACCCCTTTCACTGGTGAGGGATTCATTCTCTCAGCAGCCTAGAGTGTTGGCTATTGACAGGCAGTTCACAGTTGAGACCTTGTTTGGAACTGACCTTAGCCAAAAGGAACCATCTCTCATAAGAGGATTTCCGCTTCTGGGGGCAGTCTGCTTCCAGTGACTGTTTAGTGTAGAAATATCTCTTTCTCACCACTCAGTGAGATTGACTGAAGTCTCTGTGGCAACTCCTCACAGTTCAACTTCTTCCTCTGCCTAATCCTCCTTCCCTCACTCCTTGGCAGGTATTGTTCCTGAGTCCCCCCCTCAATGAACTCCCGCATGCACATGTCTGTCTCAGAGTCTTTTTTTTTTTTTTTTTTTTTGAGACGGAGTCTGGCTCTGTCGCCCAGGCTGGAGTGCAGTGGCTGGATCTCAGCTCACTGCAAGCTCCGCCTCCTGGGTTTATGCCATTCTTCTGCCTCAGCCTCCCGAGTAGCTGGGACTACAGGCGCCCGCCACCTCGCCCGGCTAGTTTTTTGTATTTTTTTTTTTTAGTAGAGACGGAGTTTCACCGTGTTAGCCAGGATGGTCTCGATCTCCTGACCTCGTGATCCGGCCGTCTCAGCCTCCCAAAGTGCTGGGATTACAGGCTTGAGCCACCGCCCCGACCCTGTCTCAGAGTCTTGATATGTTTCCCAGGAAAACCAACTTAAGGCATTCACTTATGAAATAAAGAAATGCACAGTTAACTTTAAATGTGAAATAAACATTGAAATAAACTGCTTGCCCCAATGTATTGATTGACTTCGCAGTTTTGTGGAAAACTAGATTTTGTAATTTGTCAAAAAAATTGACAAAGAATAGACATTCTTAGGTATTATAAGCAGATTTATTTTTTATTTCCCTTTTTCTCACATTGCCCCCATTTTGTTGGCATTTCATAGAAGTTATTTAGAAAAATTAATTGTGCCTTTTCAAGAGAAAATTATTTTCTATTGGTTACTTTTTGCAGCATAATAAACTTTAAAAAATGTGCCTTACTTCCTTTTGAAAAAATTCCAAACATTTTTTAATTTATGTAAAACATTCCAAATAATTGAAAACGTCTTTTTTTCTCATTTGAAACAGGCAGAAAAACAAATATCTAATGATGTTTATAAAAGGTTTGCAATCTAAGAGTACTGAATGAAAAAAACATTCCCAGAAATATTTTTAGCTTTTAACAAGAGCCCCATATTACTACATAGTGATTGTAATAGTATTATCTAACGCTGTGCCAGTTTCCTTGTGACTATTTTAATCATGCTTAAGTATATATCATTTCCTAAGGAAATCACATACATACCCGGTTTCTTTTTCATCTGTTTCAACTCAACTCATTCTTACTTCTAAGGTTTACATGTCAGTGTGATCAGCAACAACAATAAAAATTAGAGAATTATTTCGAGTAAACTGAAACTCAATTAACATCAAAGGGACTTTAATCCCCCTCCCCATCTATCTCTGTTCTTATTTAATATGCTCACAAAAATTATTGAAAAATGACCAAGAAAAGACAGTGGTAGGAGGGGGAAGAAGTCTCCTCCGCCACCTCTTTTTTCTAATAATCTATAGGTAACTATGGAAAGGACATTCTGGAGTATCTGAGATAAACTAAGCAGGTGGAAAGGAAAGAAGAGAAGTAAAATGTCATCAGCTTATTTTGAGAACTGAAGTAGTTCAAATTTACTATTTATTGCCAGACACATTTTTTTTTTTTTTTTTTTTTTTTTTTTTTTGCTTAAGGTAAAATTAAGCTAGTGTTGTGTCATTTTTGCAGATGACAGAACAGTGTGGGTATTAGGCCCTCCTAGTTGGAAGTCAGAGCTCTTTATCTGATTAGAATACATTTTATAAAAAAAAATAGACAAAATAACTTACAGATGACATAATATCACTCACCTGACTGCAATGTGTTACAGATAATTTTATTTCTGCTTTCTACCTCCTCTGTGCTTTAGGGCTTAACAAAATAGATGACATTTTGAACTTGCTTGTTTCAAGTCTAGTAAAGGCAGTGAGCTTTCTGAATTTTGACCAAGAGGTAGAACAAAATGTTCACCATTATAATCAAAGTAGCTATCAGTCATTCTCCTTGAGCTCCATCTTTGTTGTGTTGGGCCTCTTTAATAATGCCATCTATTATTTCATGAATCCTGGCAGAGGATGGACTGGTGTGTATTCATTCCCTGATTCTCCCATAGTTGTAGCTAATTTTATTCTAGTGAGAATTTCAGTATATCCATGTAGCAAAGCGGTTAACATTTATGGTTCCAGGATTGCATAGGGTTTAAAAGTCAACACTCTCACTGCAACCTTGGCAAGTGTGTTAATCTATCTAAACTTGAATTTCTTCTTCTCCAACATGGGAATAATTATTCCATCACCCTTATAGTGCTATAGTGAGGAATAAATGAGGATCACGCATAGAACACACTTGGCCCACACTGTCTGGCATCAGATTCTCAATCTGCTTTAACCCCAGCTGGGGAAGACGGGTGTTTTTTAGCAGTGGGCTCAGCAACCTCCTATTCGGTGTCTTGGCTGAGAGAATCAAATACATAAAAAAGGAATAAAGACAGAGGTCAAAATAGCACCTATATTAATTATAGAAATCAGGCTGGAAGGCATATGTAAAAGTCAAATAAACATTCTAAGGAGACTCTAGAATGAGGCAGATTTATCTGTACAGCCTCAGGCTATCCTAGTGGTCTCAGCGGAGTGGTCACTTGCTGTCTACCTAGAGCTCAGACCTCAGAGCAAGAGAGTGGATCTGGGTATCTCAATGATTCCTTCCAAGTCAGCAATCTCAAAAGTGACTCTCCCTTCCCAGGGATTACATTCTTCAGCTCCCTTCACAGAAACGAAGCATCAGACTTTGGAGGAAGCAACATGGATCTTGAAGCGCTCAATAGATTACTTCTATTATTGTGAACTGATGGTGATGTATTTCTCTCTTTACGTGGCCTAAAACATTAACCATCTATGGGAATTATTTGCCCTCCCATCTTTGTTTTTTCTAAAGTGAATATAATTATGTTTAACAGAAGTCAAATGTAAATTTAAAATACACACACACACACACATAAATATGCATAAGAGAAAAAAAGACTAAGAGAAATTAAACTGTAGAAAATAAATTTAGCTCAGTATACCCAAAGTACACATAATATAGGATTAAGAATTCCTGGCCAGGCATGGTGGCTCACGCCTGTAATCCCAGCACTTTGGGAGGCTAAGGCAGGCGGATCACGAGGTCAGGAGATCGAGACCATCCTGGCTAACACGGTGAAACCCCGTCTCTGCTAAAAATACAAAAAAATTAGCCGGGCATGGTGGTGGGCGCCTATAGTCCCAGCTACTTGGGAGACTGAGGGTGGAGAATGGCTTGAACCTGGGAGGTGGAGCTTGCAGTGAGCCGAGATCAGGCCACTGCACTCCAGCCTGGGCAACAGAGCGAGACTCTGTCTCAAAAAAAAAAAAAAAAAAAAAAAAAAAAAAAAAGTCCTTATACTATTATGGCTAAAATAATAAGCTATAGACATGAATAAAGGACAACACAGTTAAAAAGAATACATTTTAAATCTCTGATGATGTATCTAGACAGAGAAATTACAACTTGATTTGAAATAAAGACGCTAGTATGTGCTATATATTCATTTGAAAATGTAAATTTCATTCATAAATGTGATATTGCTTGATGCTGTAAATATCTCTATTTCATTGTCAACATATCGTCCATGATTTGCTGGAGATACTAGGTATTGGTTAAATAAATAACCTCAGGTTGAGAACATTGGTGTCAGTAGAGAGACATTTTTTTTTTCTGATTTAATAATGGTTATTTGTTCATTAGACATTATTGATATACAATAATATATACGTTTGAAGACATGTCCTGCAAGCAGTCTTTTAAATACCATTAAAAAATCCTACCTAAGTCCTTTAGTCCTATGTGTATGGCACATCAGGTTTGATACCTCAAAAAAGTACATTTTTTTTTTCATTAATTTTCAAGATAGCCCTCTGGATTTCACTCAAATTCAGGTAATTTGAAGGAGGAGAGATTTGCAAAACCTGTCAAATATAATGATGCAGTGCAGTAGTCCTCCCAGTAATGGGATTGGTTCAGTGGCTATTTTTGAAATGTGCCTACATTAATGTACAATGCTTGAGTTCTTCAAGTACTTAGAGATATTTGCTTTTTATGAACATTGGTGAAATTTTTGCCACACGTTTTACATCAGATGAGTATAAAGTTATTGACTAAAAGCCAGAAAGATGTGAGATTCTAATTATGATCCAAAGTCACTCTACATGCATTTAAATGAATGCCATGACCCTTCCTCTATTGCTTACTACAGTTGTTTTCCCAAGTTCCCCCTGAAAAATAGGGTGGTCGGACCCAAGCTTTGCCAACTTCTCTTGCAAAATGGGAAAAGGCTTTAGTTGCAAATTGTGATTATTTCATGATGTGTTCACTAATGTTTTAGTGTCATATGATGATGATTTCATGATATTATGACAATATTTCCAGTTCCAACTTGAGTGTTTATTATCTGACACAAATCTCAGGACATACCATAACATTAATGGCTTTTGCAATAACAACATGGTGTGCAAAATAGTCCATATTGGAAGAGGTTACATATTTCTAAAATAGCTTTACATTTTTTCCTTTCTTAAATTTCGGACTCTCCCCTTCTCTTCTCTTTTCTTTGTTTTTATGTTGTGTTTGTTTGCACGAGTTGCAGTTATAAGCTTGAAAGGAAGCTTGCTTCCTGATGGGACCACGCCTAATTCATTTAAGGGAGAGACCTACTGATACTGTTTCTAAATACCCTTCAGATCCTTGGGATAGAGTTCATAACTATATATTTTTTTAATCATGAAAGCTTTTTGACATAAGAAACATTATCTTCATATGCCTTTCTTTTCATTCCCATATGGCCTGAAAAATTTAATACACTATAATAACTTTTAGCTAATATCAGCATGTATTCCTAATAGAATGCTGCTTTTTTTTTATATGGAGCTTATAGCTTTTTAAGTTTTAAAACCAACTGTACTTGTGCAAATACTAAGTTATTAGAATTCAGGGAGAATTAGAAGGAAGTTTTAAATTACTCTAGAAACGAAGGAGGTTCTAGAAACAAATAAGCTCAAGTACCCTATTTCATATTTAATGCTATGGTTGAGTCATTAAACACATAGGGAGAAGAAAAAAAAAACTGGATAATTCTAAGATCAGCAATTGTAAGGAAGTTTTGGTGACTTGTCCCAAAGGTTAATGATTTTCACAAGTAGAGTATCTCTTAACATAAAAAGGTATACATTTGAAGGGTAGTGAAATATCTCCTGGGCGAGAATTGCTCTGCAATGCATCCTGATTTTGGAGTTTCTCATGTTACTCAGTCCTGGAGATTAAGGCCCTGGTGGTTTCTAATAAAACATACATGTGTCTGGAAAGGATATAGATCAAGTAATTATGCATCATTTATACCACTTTTATTTATTTATTTATTTATTTATTTATTTATTTATTTATCTATCAGATTAGCTAGTCAGTCTGCACAGAAACAGCAAAACAAACAGGCAATTTTCCATGACGAGAGAAAGAATTCACAGCATCGTTGAATAGTCAGTTCGTAAGCTCTTTCCATTATGCTCTTTCTATCGAACATATTGGTGGGTTATGTTCAAAACCAAACACACTCCTGTGTGCACGACCATGGTTATGTGCAGTTCCTTGTATTTTAGCAGTGACTCCACCTCTTCCTTGAAAATGTGGCACAATATAGCATTTCTGATCCAGGCTCAGGAATTAGATGACTTAGGCTCAAATCTCAGCTCTGCCATTAACTAGCTTTGAGTTCTTGGATAAATCACTGTATCTGTGTAGGTAGTAGATTCCTTATGGATAACTAGGCGTAGTACTTGCACCTCCCCCATTCATTTATGGAGAGAATTAAATGAGTTAATCCATGTAACACACGAACACAATTCAGTAAGCTCTTCACCAGTAGTTGCTATTATTATTATCCTATTCCACGGAAGAATGAAAATTGGAATGTAGGTCAGAGAGATTAATATTATGTTCATGTCATATCAATATAATATGGTGTCAGCTAAAATGCAATTGCTTTATAAGTAGCAAATGTGGTGCCAGAATTTAGCAGAAGTAAAGTCTAGTGTAAAATCACTTTCATTGCCCTAAGCATCACTGGGTTTTCTATCGGAATTTCTGAGTGAGTATCTCTTGCTCCTAAAATTCTCTTGCTTTTAAAATTTCGCTTTTGGGTATAATGTGTTTATATTCATGACATTAAGTCTTTTGAAAAAGAAAAGATCAAGCAACAGGAAAATGTTCTCCTTTCCTTATTCCCCTGAAAAGTCAGTCTCTTTAATTCAAGGTAAAGGGTTTGAAGAGGGAGGAGATTTGATTTCTTATATTTGCCCAGTATGATGAAATTCTGTGAAAGAGTGATAGGAGATCTTTAGCCTATATGAATTCTAGTCCCTCAACCTGCACATCTAAAACCATTTACTCCCAAATTTTCCAAAATAATAACAACATAAAAAAAGAAAGATTGTTCAAACACTGAATTATCTGTGAGACTCAGCCAAGTTTCACCAGCTGCACTGGCTTGGTTCCTACATCTGGGCTCCAAGGCGGGTAACAAAAAAATCTCCATGAACAGTATTTTAAGAATTTTGGCAGCACACAGGACAGGAGAATTAAAAAGAATTCTTTGCTGAAAACCGAATTGGTGGAAAACAATTCTATTTGCTCACCACAGTTCACCAAGCAGTCTGATGGGCCAGCCCTTAGGATATAAACAAGTATGTTCAGAGTTCTGTCCAAAGCAACCATGTACCCCTAGTAAGGCCAGCGGGATCAGTGAGTGAGTCCCAGGAATACAAAGTGGCAGTGAATTTAAAAACTACAAAGTATAAAATTGATTTCTCTTATTACTATCTTTTTAACTGAATGGGAGTCATTTTTCAACAGCCAGTGTGAAGTTGGACGTACATGTCTCTGTAGGGAAGTTTTATCTTGTTTCATTCTTAATTTTCTTGTCCATTCCTTTAAATCATTAAGTACAGCTGATTAGTTTTCTTTTGTGGTTCTCTGTAGACTCTTATTTATTCCTATACTGCTGCATTCATTTTGTAGGAAAAGGCAAAGGAGAACCAATTTAGCAGAGCTACCATATCTCATGTAGAAAAGACTCCCTTTAGAAAAGGAGTTATAGGACTCAAAATTAATTGGTGAAATTTAAGTACTGAAGAACAGAGAGATTGTAAAACAGTATGAGAAAGACTTCAATATAGTGATTGAATTTTTTTAATTAGAAAGGACAGATAGGCATTATTATTCCTAAATTATTATTAAACCCTTATTTTAATAGGGTGTTATATCACTCCATTTCAAGAATAAATTTAACAGGCTTTGACCTTGCCCATCTAGAGGTTTATAATCTAAAATATATCAAATAACAGAAAATAGGAGAAGCGAAGAAACACATTATGTCATTGCTCCATATATTTAAGACATTTAGAAAACACGAAACAATAAAATTTAGATGTTGGGTGTAAGTCATCTGAAGAAATAATCATTTATGGTTAATTTTATGGAGCTGGAAAAAGCATGTGGGGGAATATGAGAGGGGAGAGGTCTTTCGACTCGGAAGGACACATGTGTTAAAAGGCCTGTCAAAAGGTACAGTTGGCCAGGCGCGGTGGCTCACACCTGTAATCCCAGCACTTTGGGAGGACGAGACGGGCGGATCATGAGGTCAGGAGATCGAGACCATCCTGGCTAACACAGTGAAACCCCGTCTCTACTAAAAATACAAAAAAAAAAAAAAAAAAAAAAATTAGCCGGGCGCGGTGGCGGGCGCCTGTAGTCCCAGCTACTCGGGAGGCTGAGGCAGGAGAATGGCGTGAACCTGGGAGGTGGAGCTTTCAGTGAGCCGAGATTGCACCACTGCACTCCAGCCTGGGCGACAGAGCGAGATTCCGTGTCAAAAGAAAAAAAAAAAAAAAGGTACAGTTAAACTTTCCAGTTGATAAGAGTGCTGGAGTCTTGTCTAGGATGAGCATGGAAACTATCAGATAAAGATGTGATTGGTTGTGGAGAGATGGCTTTACTGAAGCCTTTATCTAGTCAGCCCAGTGATGCAATGAGTAGGGAAAATTTAAAGTTTTTTTTTTTGTTTTTTTTTTTTGCATAAGATGATTTATAAGTGTTATATAATTGGATTATGTAACTGTGGCAAAACAAGAAATCATAAATCTGGCATCCAGTCTTGGTTCCAGGCAACATAGCTTAAGTAAAACTTGATTATGATAATAATGAAGTTGCTCAAGTATTAACCTTTTCCTCATTTGGAATGAAAAGCAGCAGCCTGCAGTTATCGGCCCCTGTTACCTGGTGCATTCCTTACTTTCTGAAAGGTGCTTATACTAGTAAACTTAAAGCGTACCATCAGAAAGAGGAAGAGAAGTAAGAAAAATTGTGACTTCTACACTGCTGTGTTTCATCGATTGCCAAATACCTTTTGTGTTATTTGTTTGTGGACTTTGGTGCAAAATGAGATGAAAGAACTAGTCTGAGATGCTATCCTTGATAGTCTTCAAACTTGGAATTGATCTTTGGGGTATGACCTATCTCAAAATATTAGTCTTCTAGTTAGGCCAGAAATCTGTTTTCTCAATAAAAAGTCATAGAGGCCATTCAAGTAGCTCTTCTAATCCTGTCTTTTCTATAAACTTTTTTTTAGGCCAGTCAGAAAGTAACTTTTGCTGTTTGAATCTATTTCTTTGCTGGCAGAATAATCACACTGTTATCTGTTCATTATTCATCAACATGTAACAAACCAACTTAAACTTAGTGGCATTAAACAATTTTTACAGTCATTGATAGTTCTAGGATTTGACTAGGTTCAGCCAGGTTGTTCTCCCTCAGAATCCCCCACATGATTGTGGTAAGATAGTAGCTGGGGCTTCCTCTCTCGCATGTCTGGCACATGGTCTGGGTACAATTGGGATTCCTTGATTATCTCTCTTTCTCTTTAGGTGCTCTCCATGTGGTCCCTCCATCATGGCAGCTATAGGATAGACATCTCATATCAGTGTTCAAAGTGTGAGTCCTGAGAAAGCACGAGAGAAAGAGAGAGACAGAGAGACTGAGCCAGGCAGGAGCCATATTATCTTTTATGACCTAGTCTTGGAAGTCAAGCCTCTGAAATTTACTGCTAATATCAACCCACATTCAAAGGGAAGGGAATTAGACTCCACCTCCTGAGAGAAGAGTGTCAAAGAATTTGTCACTATTTGTTAATGGTCCTCCCTGACTTCATCAATCTGCTCTCCTGCTTATTCTTCATGGAAGAATGCTAATTCTTTCTGTAATCAGAACTAAACCACCATATTCCTTCACCTTTATTATAGACACTTTATTAAACATCTAATAGAGGGGGTAAACGTTCTAGGAATGTTTAAGACAGATGCACATGGGGCCATGTTTACCTTTTAGAGGTGTGCCATTTGTGAAGGAAAACACAAGGCACTTGGGGGTAGGGTGTGAAATAAGTATTAGGATCAAGGCAATATTCAATGTTCAACAAGTATTTATTGGATCTGTTATGTGTCAGACACAGTGCTAAGCTCTAGGAATACAGTGATGAGTAAGGTTCATGTTCTGTGTTCTGCGTACCCATGATCTAATCTGTAGGATGACCATAAGGAAGCAGTTTAGTTAAGAGGTGTGCACCACCTCCACTGAAAACACTTTCCACAAACTCTCCAGCAACTACTTCTTGTCCAATCCAATGGTATCCAGTGGTAAAATCTGTGCCCTATTCTTCATCTACCACATAGCCATCAGTATTTGTCACAGTTAACCTTCTTAATGTACTTTGTTCAACTGATTTTGGGGACAACACTTGCCGGTTATCCTTTTACTTCACAACCACCACTTTCTTATTCTCCACTGCTGCCTCTTTTTTCTCTTAACATTGTGTCCCAGGGCTCGATTCTGGATCCTCCTCACTTTCCTTTGTAAATTCTCATCTTGTATGATCTTATCTCATTTCATGGCTTTTAACACTATCTGTAGGCAAAGGATTCCCAAATTTATCTTTCTAACCCTGAATATCCCATAAGCACATTGGTCATTTATCCAACTGCCTACTGGACATATAAGCCTATTTACCTAACAGGTCAAGTTTAGCAGGTACAAAACAGAACTTTTGTTTTCCCAAACACTCAAGCCCACTCCCTTCTGGTGGTATTCTACATTTGAAGTAATGGTACTGCTAACTATCCCTCATGCAAAATGTGTAGAAGTCATTCTTGATAACTCTCTTCCCTCTTAATCACCATGTAAAATCCATTAGCAAATTCTACTAGTATTTTAATCAGAATAAGTCATCATCACTACACTGTTTAATTATTATTCCCATGGCTACAACCACCATCTACTTAATCTGCACAGTTCCTGAAACATAGTAGATGCTTAATAAGACTGGTTGAGTAAATGAGTACATGAATGAAATAGTGGTGGAACCTAAGGATAGTGATCATTCCTACCACATAAGGACATAATATTGTGTAGTAGGGAACACTATAGGACAACCGTTCTAGGTAAAGCAGGATTAAGGAAGACATATAGTCTCCTTTGGTGAATACCTGAGACTTTGTGAGGGATATTGTATTTGGGGAACTGTCTGAATCCCAAAAGGAATCTCTCAATACAAACCTTCAATTTGAAATAGTAGTAAAGAGACATTCTATGAAATAGGCCTTTTCAAAAACGTACAGGAAGATGAGGGAAGTTGATGTTAACAGCTGAAGTTGATTTTCTTCCCCCTCTCTGACAAATTCAAAATGACAGGAAGATGTAAATTCTTGCCCCACCCCTCCGTATTATGAATTTCATTCCTTCTGTCAGGGTAAAACTTATTTTCCTTTCTTCTCGGGTTTTTTTTGGGAATATCCTTTTTACTCACTTGTCAGACAAAGTAACTTTTTTTTTTTAATCCAAAAAATAAGTATAGCTTTTTAGGTTTAAAGTATATCTCTTTAGAAAACTTCCCTGGAAGCACAGTACGCTGATATCAAAAAAGCAAATATCTTGGTGTATCTTGTCAATTTCACAGGAAATAATAAAACTCCCCCATTTCTCAGAAGCATGTGACTTCGCGTCCAATATCCAAAATTTTATTTTGGAAGGAAATTGTGTATCCAGGTTATTTTTATTTTCTTTGTAGTGCTATAATTAATTTTCAAGCTGCACTGTTAAGAATTTGTTTTTTTTTTTCTCTGTTTATGTTACTTTTATTTAGTTATTTGGTATGATATATTTTAACTGCACTTATCTTCATTCTGATTAACTGGTTAGAGCTTTCAAGAGCTCTTTACAAAGATGTATTAAAACTAGCCGGAGAGCAAGGATTGCCTTAGTTAGAAAAGGTTTTTTAAAAATGTATCTCCCCTAAGGAATCTACTCAAATTACTTTAAGAAATAAAAACGTTTGGGGCATTCCTGGCAACTATCTGATGGGAAACAGTTCATCTACAGGAGTGCCTGTCGGGAAGATTAGTCCTAGGGCAGATTGCTCAACCTTTTCTGTGCTGAATAGCTCCTTTGCTTCTTACCTGAAGGATCCAAATTAAAATTTGAGAGGGCTAATTGAGGTGAACACCAGTGGTTTAAAGGCGGCACACACACACACACACACACACACACACACACACACAAAATGGCGTGTTCGAAGCCTCTCGTGAAACAGCATTTTATCCCTTTTCTCCCTTCTGTAGATGACATAACAAAAGCAATAATAACGGCATTAACAAAAACTAAGATTTATTGAATGTTACCTCTCTGCCAGGTACTGAAAACCACTTTCTAAAGTGGTGACTGCTGTATACACATTCTGCAACTACAACACTTGAAGTTCAGACTGGGCATGCAATTTAACTAAAACTAAACCACTAGTAAACAGAAGAGCTGGAGTTTTCATTCTGGTCTATTTGATTCCCAATCCCATAGACATAAATAAGGCTTCTCTTCCTTCCTCTCTCTCTTCCCCTCTTCATCCCTCTTTGTGTTGGCTCCATAGCCAATACCCCACCCCAGTGTTTTTTTATTCTTTTTTTCTTTTTTCCTTTCGGAAGTCTGTGGGGGCATAGGGCAGGGTCATATTGCTGTTAATGGGTTTAAGTAAGCCATCTAAATACAGAATGTGCTAAGGACAGGCCTGGCTACCCAGTTATAGCCTCCTTTCAGCTTTGGCTAGAGAGAAATCCCCAGAGCAAGTGTTAAATGTGGTCACCCACGCTACTTCCTTTCTTGGCTGAAGGTCAGAGAGAGTGAATTCTGGACCCAGCACAAAGTCTTATTCAGGGAATCATAACTGCCACAACCCAAGCACTCAGAATCTCAGCTTTGAAACTGAGTTTGTGGTCATTGTCCAATTTTATTGGCTTTGATAGTGTGTGGATCTGGCTTCCAAATAAACATACTTTTTTTTTTTTTTTGCTGTAATTTTTGACATGCTGCCTTTTGAAATAATAATAATAACTCTATAAATAAGTAGCTTTTAAATGGAAATATTTCCCAATTTAATCCCCTCTACTAAATATTTAATGAATATGTAATAAATAGACATATCATTCATGGAATAAATTTCTGCCATTATCTCCACATGAAATTTTTTTTTTAAAGAGTAAAATTCTCTTCTGGAAAAATCTTTAACAGTAGTTTATTTAGAAACAATTTGATTCTGTTAATTTTACTTACCTTCCTGCAGTCTATTTTGTGGTTGCTTTTATTTCTGCAGTTTTAAAAAGAGATATAAAATTAATTTCTTAAAGAAATTTTGACTCTTGATGCTTCTTAAGTATCCAAATTATAATCTATGCTATACTGAATAATTGCAAAAATGATCATGACATAATGTAAATATATTTAATTTAAAAAGTAACAAATTTTAAAAAGTAAAATTAAAAAATTGAAAGACCTAATGCTCAAGTTATTTGAAAACAATACATCTTGAGAATTACAACATTCAACTGTTCGCCTATTAACTTCAAGTACCATTAGATGCCTCTGTGCTTGTACATAATTGTGCTGTCAAGGAAAAGAGGAATTAACACCCAGCACCAGCTCTACTTCTCTGTGAAACTTGGATGAAACGTGTTGTTTCTTCTCAGTTGGCCTCTTATTCCTGAAAATCATAATTTCCTTGCTTAATTACATGCATGTATTCCTTCTCCATTCCCTAATCCCTACGAGTACGTCAAATCTCTGTTATTATTTTAGTCCTTAATACCATTATATTTTACAATTATATGTTTACCTATAATTATGTACTTTTAGAGTTTGATTATCTATTAATGATCTTCTCCACTGTGAGATCCACGTGGCAAGTAGTTTTATGCATTTTATTCATAATATATACCTATATCACTAAAAGCAAAGTTGACATAGCATCTGCCCAGCAAACTTCTTGAATAAATAAATTAGTCAGTGAAGGAGGGGAAGTTACTATAATCTGTTTAAGTTTTATTATATCCCACTAGACCATGAATATGGTGTATTTCAAAAATTGATTCACCAAATACAGAATACTCATTATATTTCAGACATTGTTTAAGCACTAGAATTAAGCAATGAATACAATCCTATATAGTATGTATCCTCATGAAGCTCATAGGAATGGGTGTGAGGTAGGGACACATATATTAAGAGAAATAGAAATAAATACTATATAGACAGCGGTTGAAGCTATGAAGGAAAAATATAAGGTACCCTGTGAAAGAATATTGGGGGCCTACTTTAGATTGCAGAGTCAGGGTGCCTTTTCTTTGGCACATTTTACATAATTTGGTATTTTTGTCATATTTTTATGCATAGTTTTTATATTTTATTTATCTAACTAGGTATAAACACAAGACATTACACTGTGTATCTCCTTGCTTTTTCAGAACTATAAATTTAATGGTGAGCATATAATCACTCATTATGCATTTAGGAATTGGCTGAAGACATAGTCTGTTCAAATTACTAAAAATTTAAGGCATAAACCGAGACTAGAAAAATTTCTGCTCCCAGATGTTACCAATAACAGAGGTTGCTCAATAATCTAGCTCATGGAAGGTCATTTTAAAACTTGACTTTCTTGGGACCTAAGGATGGCTTCACTAGATTTATTTCAAGCCAGCACATTACAGGTTGTCTAAATGAACTGTGTTATTTCCTGTTATTGATACCCATAACTCTTAAAAGCAGTAACTTCTCTTGTAATTTAATTTAGATTGACTCTTGGAAATAGAAACTTTCAAAGAGCATTCTTTAAGAAAGCTGTATTTCAGTTAAGTGCTAATATAAAGAACTAAAATCAATAATTTATTCTATTTTCTTTCCTGTATCGTCTTTCCATCTGAAATTCACTACTAGACCAATACTGACCAGGACCAATACTAGACTGAAAAATATGAGAACAGAATAAGAGGGGTTGATTGGAAGGTGAGATACTGAGTAGGGAGATCTGAGGCAGGTTTTTCTGTGCAGAAATGGAATTAGAGCTTTTTCACACCACTCTTTTGAAGAAAAAAATGTATTTTTACCATTCCTTCAGTCATTTCCAAGATTTACTTGCCACAGTCCTATCATCTTTTAGTAGTTAAAAGGCAGCAAAATGTTTTACAGCTCTTTACTTCTCCTTTTTAGCCTGAACGCCTGGAAACAAAGAAATTTGCATCTCATTAGCTCATCAACAAAGACTGAAGACCACACAGCGTTTGCACGTTCTTCTTGAAACTAAATTTATTATACATTTTTCCTTGTAGAAGGATTCAGTTGGATAGCAATTTGTAATATTATTGCTTACAAATATAATAATGTAGGGGATAGAAAATCCTTTATTCATTGGTAACACATAAATTTTTATCAATGTATTATCTATTTACTTTCTCCACTAGGCGGATTAGAGTGAAATATTTATCTGGATAATTGGAATGATGTAAGAAGGGGAAAAGTTTCCATCCTCAAGGTTGGGAATAGATGTCAACAATTCCAGATAGGTTTCCAAATCCAGATGACCTAGTTAATTTTATTTCAGGGCAATGAACAGATGGTGTGTGTTCTCAGTCTATCTGGCATTAACGTGCACTCTGTCACCATAAGACTTAACAGTGGCAGATGGCAGTTGCGTTAGCAAACATTCAGTTCTCTCTCTTTGATTCTTCCCTTAGGACTGAGGAAGGCCCGGTCGTGGCTCACAGCTGAGTCACACCTCTCCAGTAAAGCTTGAGGAGAGCATGTCAAACCACCGGAAGACCTCAGTCATGTGGGTTTTCCGGTTCACCCATGGCAACAGGTACAGCTGTGGCCTGTTCAAAGGCTTGTGGTGGCTATTCTGGTCTCAGTGCTAAATCTGTCTGGGGTCCAGTGCCACCCCAAGGCCAAGCTGAGCATTTCTATGAGATGGGTGGAGTTTTCTCAGCCTCTTGTGGAAAAGTGCCTGGATATATCAGGGCAGCCTTTCATGGCCTCTGTGGACTTTTCTGGACAGAAAAGCAGCCAGCCTTATTTAGCAGAGCTTTTTGCAGCAACATGAATCACTTAATTCTCTTAGTTGATCAATAGAGCATCAAGACAACACTGTGGGAAAAAAATTGTTTTTCTTTTTAAAGAAGATTCTCTACTTTTCAGGAATCCAGACAAGAATATGTTACAGATGTACTCATGCACTTGCATCTCCATAAAGCGGTCCTTGGCATCCTAATTGCTGTGCACTTCAGCTGAGACTAGTGCTTAATTAATGAACTAACTCTAAAATCAACATAGAAGAGTCAGCTGGGACTGTGAAGATGCTCTCCTGGTAGATGTTGCAAGTTTCAAAGACTCTAAAAGATATTTTCATCTTGTAGGAATTACAGAATAAAGGAAATAATGCAAGTGAAGAAATATGGATGAGGGATTTATTAAATCATTTGTCCCTGCTTTATGGGCATGTACTTTTCAATATGCAAGATTTTAAACTCTAAACATTTTAAAAT
Source organism: Macaca nemestrina (assembly GCF_043159975.1). Taxonomy (NCBI): domain Eukaryota; kingdom Metazoa; phylum Chordata; class Mammalia; order Primates; family Cercopithecidae; genus Macaca; species Macaca nemestrina. The sequence continues at coordinate 42,971,351 of NC_092134.1, read as the reverse complement.
TCTCTTTCAATTTTTATAGTTCTTACTCTTGAACTAATCATAGATGTTCAAGGCCCAATAAAGAAAAATGTGATTGGTAATTTAAATTGCACATGTTCCATAATGCAGATTTGCTATCGCCAGAGCTGTGAAACATGCCAGAAAATATATTTTATAATTTATTTCTGAGTTAGGAATTGGAGATAACAAGCAATGTTGGGGGCTTATTACTTGTTGCCACCTGAAATATATGCAAGTATAAAATTCCTTTGATCCTGGTCATGGATATTTCACTAGCTGATATAAAACACTTAATAGTAAGCTGCAATCCCTTTCTGAATTCAAGCCCTGCTTTGCTGAAGTGAGATATACAACCACTTTAGCAGTCCAAATACCACTGGCCACATTGGTTACACTGCACAGGGAATATTATACCCTGCATATTAGCTAACTAGCAGCTTCCCTAACTAAATGTGTTGGCAGTATATAGAGATAATTTAGAACATTGCAATGTCAGTCTTTGAGTTAAAAATATTGGGGTACATTGGATGCATACTTTAAAGCAGGTACTCACATGAGGTTTTAGATTCATAAATACACTGATTAGAATACATTTTTTAACAGTTTATTTATTTTATTTTTAAAATTTTTGTAGAGACAGGGTCTTACTTTGTTGTCCAGGCTGGTCTTGAATTCTTGTCTTCAAGTGATCCTCCTGCCTCAGCCTCCCAAAGTACTAGAATTACAGGCATGAGTCACGACACCTGGCCAAGGACAGAATACATTTAAAGGAATGATAGAATACAGTCATCTGATCTGATGGATTTCTTGTTATTTCTAGTATTCTTAAATATCTTTTAAAATTTGACTAGTAAATTAACAAGTATACCTGGATTGCTTTTATACACATTTGACTTGGTATTGTACTATTTCTGTAAGCAAGATTTTGATAAAGGATCTCCCCCAAAAACCCAAAAGGAAAATGCAACTTTGGTGACTTCCTAAACATGAGTATAGAACACACTGTAGTTCCAGTGATTTCTAAATAAGACTGTAAATTACATGAATTCTGATACCTTTAGAAGTGCAAGCTCTTGTTTTGCTTTATTTTATTTTGCTTTTGAATTATTCATACAATTGCCTCAATACTCTCCTTTGATTTGCTGTAGGGCCTTTATAGTAATCTTACAAGAATAGTGCCAAATATATTTTTTCCTGTTGGCTTTGGAGGTGATTTCGGGGCTTATAAATATTTTAAAATATATAACCATTGAATTTTAGAGCAGACATAGACTCTGAATTCATTCCAATGTGGGAATTCTCAGAGAGGTTGGAAGTTAAACAAGGTCAAAAGATAGAATAAAGCTATCATGAGCACCAATACCTTTAGTTGTCAATGAATAAAGCTATTTTTTCATGGTAGTACAACTAAACATTAAGATGAAGTGTCTGTAGGATTCCAATGAATAAAAACCAATAGGAGGAGGCTGAGACTTAGCTACCTAACTCAAGTGGTTGCTAGTAAAAAAAAAAAAAAAAAAATCACAAAATCTTTAATAGCAGGATAGCAGGATAAAATCCAATGGCAAGAAACATCTACTGCTGGAATCATAAAGTCTTTCATCACAAAACTCTATTATAAAATAAATGCTTATACTTTAAACCACCATTTATCTTATATAATATATCAAATTTATCTTATATATCAAATATATCTTCTATCATTTAGTAATTCCTTTCCACATGAAAGGCAAAGATTCTTGTGTGGATCCCAGAAGGCATCACAGAGATATGTCTGTCTCAGGCAGGAGTCCTACTTCTTGAAAGACAGGCTACCAAAAGGTAAACTTTACAAACTTCACAGCTTTCCCCAACTCCTAATAGGAGTGAGTAGATGAGTAAAATAAAGTTCTTATGAAGTACATAAAATAATATCTCAAGTACTCTGCTGAATGCTTCTTAAATATTATTTGATTCTTGTGTAACAACACCCTGAAGTAGGAACTGTTACCACTCCTATATTATAAATGGGATAACAGAGGTTTAGAGAAGTTAGGGCCTTTTCCTAAGATCACATGACTGATTTGCAAAGCTGAAGTTCGAATCCATGTCCATCTGAATCCAAAGATTCTGTTTTTTTAACCTTTAGCTCTAGAATGACTAGGCTTTACAAGCAAAAAACACAGGATATTGAAAGGCATGTCATGTAAAGACCTGGTGAGTTTCAGAAGGTCAAGATATTTGGGTTGAGGCCTGCTGAAATGGATTCGCAAGAGCTGATTGTTAAATATTCAGGGATTTTGCAAGTTAGTTGCTAAATTGTTGACAGCTTGAAATGAGCTATTGTGGAAGCATTTACACCTCCGAAATTGGCTACAGCTACAAATCAGGGTTCTGTTTCCACAGAGTTGGTTTTCCAGCACAACACTAGGTACTAGAATACTGGAGTTACAAGACAAAAATGTATGAAGGAGAAAAAACAATAGAGGAATCTAGAAATGTACATTAAGGTCAGTTTATAAAAAGTCTAGGTAAATGTGGTTACAATGTTTTTGGAATGCAAATCCAATTATGGCACCCTTCAATCTATAACCCTCCAGTGGCTCCCAAATGAAATAAAGTCTAAGCTTCATTTCCTTACATGAGAAGCCCAGACAGAATGTGGCCTATGCTTTCCTCTTCAATATCATCTTTGTAATTCTAACCCTCTCACCCTCCCATCAAGCTACAGCCATGCTGGTCACCAGGTCCCTAATAAGCCAAGCTCTTTCCAACTTTAGTCCTTTACATTAGTTGTTCCCTTTGCCTACTATGTTATTTTGGTTTTTGCATAGTTGTGTTCTTTAGATCTCAGCTTAAATATCACCTCCAGAGAAAGGCTTTTCTTGATCTACAAATCTAAAGTAGCTGCCTGGTCAGTCCCTCTCTTTTGTATCAGTCCATTTTAACACTCTGCTTGATACTTAATGATGTGGCACAGGGGTTAAATGCCTTGCTTCTGAAGCCAGACTGCTGGGACCCATTATTACTCCACCATGGAGTAGTTGTATGACTTTATCAAAGTTGCTTGTCTCCATGACTCAATTTCCTATTTGTAAATAGGATGTAATTATTTATCTTTCATGAAGTTTCTATGGGAATTCATATGTGTAAAAGAACACAAACTACATAAGAGAGAGAATGGTGACTGGATCATTACAGCATTAGAAATATATTAGATATTATTGTCCCTGATATCTGATATTTATTGATTTATTGTCTAGTCTTCTCAATTAGAATATATGTTCAATAGAAGTAGGCACCCCATCTTTTCTAATAGATTTAGATTCTTCCTGCTGCTGATTCCTAGGGCAGTGCCTGGCACGTGGCAGCAATGAGGTCAGGGAGAGGGGGTATGAGAAAGATCTGCTCATCCTCAGTTTCTGTTTGCCTTCCTGACCTCTCTCAGCTTTCTCTGTCGTTGCTCTGTGAGTCTAGAGCAATGGAAACAAGCATAGCTGCGTGCAGCAGTCCTTGCAGGGATGCAGTGACAATGAGAGCCTCTGCCCTCCTTGTTTAAGAAGCACAAAACTTGTCCTCAGCTCATGATGGCTATTCAGAAATGTGGGTACAGTGCTTTCAGATCTTTCTTTTATAAAGAAAAACCATAAATGTAAACATTTTCTGTATAAAATCATCCAAGTTGTCAATGTTTACAGCCAGTTCAAAATTTTATAAAAGACCTATGACCTATGACCAAACAAACCATGTTTACAGGCTGGACTTGGCCTGGGTTCAACTGTCTACAATCTGTGCTCTTTCAAACCGTGATCTTGAACTTGATCTCTTGGTTTCCTCTTCTCTCTCTCTTTTTTTTTTTTTTTTTTTTGAGACAGGGTCTCACTTTGTTGTACAGGTTGGAGTGCAGTGGCATGAACATGACTCACTGCAGCCTCAACCTTCCAGGTTCTTGCCAGTCTCCAGCCTCAGCCCCTCGAGTAGCTGAGACTACAGGTACATGCCATCACACCAGCTAAGTTTTGTATGTTTTGGTATAGACAGGATTTCATCATGTTGCCAAGACTGGTCTTGAACTCCTGAGCTCAAGAGATCCACCTGCCGCAGCTTCCCAAAGTGCTGGGATTATAGGTGTGAGCCACTGCGCCTGGCCTTTTTTTTCTTTTTTTCCTTTCTTTTTTTTTTTTTTTTTTTTTGAGATGGAGTCTCACTCTCACCCAGGCTGGAGTGCAATGGCGCTACCTTGGCTCACTGCAACCTCCGCTGCCCGGGTTCAAGCAATTCTCCTGCCTCAGCTTCCCAAGTAGCTGGGATTACAGGTGTCCACCATCACGCCTGGCTAATTTTGGTATTTTTTGTAGAGACGAGGTTTCACTATGTTGGCCAAGCTGGTCTTGAACTCCTGACCTCAGGTGATCTGCCCCAAAGTGCTGGGATTATAGGTGTCACCTATAATAGAGTCACCATGACTGACCCTGACCTTGTTTTGCAATTTTGAGGTCAGTGTCCTCCGCTCATGGACACCTTTCAGACAAACTACCTGAGGACCACACTCTGCAGCTGCATGTTCCTGAATCTTGTCATTGCATTTTCCTGAGTGTACTTCGTCTCTTTGACTCACGACACACACCCTTCCAAGATGGCACCCTTTACTCTGGATCTCGTCCGGGGTTTAACAGATTATTAGATGAGAGTTACTGTGGTTCAAACCAAATTAGGTGGGGTATGTCAGAGAGGCGAGGATGAGGAAGGTAGGTAGTTTGGGCTGTGGTTTAAAGGTTTATTTTTGGAGAAAGGTGTCATCCGAGGAAAGGATCTTCCATTTCCCATTTATCCCTTCCTTCCTTTTTCCTTCCCTCTGCCCTATAGTAACCTTAGTCTAATCACTTTCCTAGATCAGCAGGTTTGCTGACATTTAGAGGGTTATTATGACAGTCATGTCTTTCTGAGGCCTTGCCTTTTTAATGAACATTTGGCTGTGGAGAGGGGGCAATCTAGAACAGTTGTCTCCAAACTTTTTAGACTGCATGTCTTCTTACCAAAAAAAAAAATTAAGCATTCTTTCATATATGTATATTTATTATTTGATATGCAATCTAGTATTCCAGTGTATTATGCATATTTTCAAACACGTATAAAATATTGATTTAAAATAATGTGATGAAATATAAACATATTTGGGAGGCTGAGGCGGGTGGATCACGAGGTCAGGAGATTGAGACCATCCTGGCTAACACAATGAAACCTTGTCTCTACTAAAAAAAAAAGAAAAAAAAAATTAGCCAGGTGTGGTGGCGGGCACCTGTAGTCCCAGCTACTCGGAAGGCTGAGGCAGGAGAATGGCATGAACCCGGGAGGCGGAGCTTTCAGTGAGCAGAGATTGCACCACTGCACTCCAGCCTGGGTGACAGAGCGAGACTCTGACTCTAAATAAATAAATAAATAGAAAAAGAAATATAAACATAAGCTCCATTCTCTCTTTCCAGTCCATTGGGGATTGTCAGGTACACTTCATGGAGTGGAGATACCCAGGTCTAGAGACACATCAGACTCTAGGGTGGATGCTTTATCAGATGGGGTGCGTGAGTGCCTGGCTTTCCTGCTTTTTTGGTCAATTTTGCACTGGAGTGCTGTCCGGTATGTAAGTGCCCTGACAAATATGCAAGCCGAGAATCTCATCCTCAGGACGACTGCTAGGAATCTCTGCAGGGCCCTTGGGGTTGAACAGCTGCTTGCTGAGCCTTTGACCTGAGAACCAGAGGCTTATGTGTCTCTTCACTCACAATTTCTTTCTTCATTTTTTAAGGGTTGTGCAGATCACCAAAAACATAATAAAAATAATGGGAGCAGTGTACAAGCCTCACTTGGGCAGAAAAGTTGGATATCAATCCCAAAATACAGATCTGCTTGCTGCATGGAATCAGAAGATTTAATGTGCTCATGTCCCATCTAACCACAGCACCCTTCTCCTGGTTATCTCTCTCCTTATGGAAAGAATGGAGTTTGATTGACTTTTTTCAAGATTATTAGGGTGTGTTTATCATATTCTCCAGATTACTGAGTTTATAACCTCTATTCCGTGATGCCAGGAACAAAGTCAGGAGCTGCAGTGTGCAAGGCTTCATCATCCTCCCTAAACGGCAGATTTATTTTAACAGCTGTACATTACCTGATTGGAATTACGAGACTTGTGAAAAGGTCAAGGAGAAAGAGCTAAACAGCACATCTGTTCCAATCACAGAACCATATTTCTAGGAAGCTGGAAAAGCAAACATTCTAACATTCTATTTGTAGAAAGTCCCAATAGTCACTTTAAGCATAATTTCACTGTGACTGTAAAAGAAAGTATTTGTCTTCTTCCTTCTTAATATTCCTTTTTCAAGGGATGGAGTTAGACAGTGAAGTATTGCATCTCTCAGATGTTCTTTTGAACCCTGACAAAAAGTTTATGTGACTTTTTATTTTACCAAGCATTATTTTTTCTTCCACTAATCCTGTGTTTATCATCAAAAACTTTATTGCAATTCTGTGCGTTTCGATTGAAAGGCAGTCATCAACAACTCTGAATGTTTTCCTGGTGTGCTGTCACTCAAGATATCTTCTATAGTTCTTTTATCCACAGCTCTTTTCAAATTAAATTTTATTAACTGAAATCATCCTCTTTCTAAAATAGGAAGGCATCCTGACTTGGGCAAAGCTAAACTGTGCATTCCTTTTACTAAACTGTCAAGATTAATCCTTACTGCCCCTGCTGTTACAGTCTTAATTCCTCACTGACAACTGTGAACACATGTGCTATGAGAAGAGACAGCTGGTTGAAGTGTCCCATTTTGACAAACATTATCTGTGGTTCAGTGTCAACCTAGGGAGACACAGCAAATGACATTCCATTGAGATTGCTTCTTGGGCAATGAACGTTTTAACCAGTGACTTAGATCCTGGAGTAGAAAATATGCTTCGAATGTCTCTGATAGGTACTAAAGTTTGTAATGGGAGCAGATCTACTCCCTGACCTACTTTTCTCCACTTTAAAAACTCACTATGGCTTGGAGAAGTTATGGATGATTTTATATAAAGAAGTAGACATCCCAGTAACAATTACACATGCCACCTCTTTTGAATAAACTGTTATAAGGCAGGCAAAGGCTTCCTACTGGGCTCTACCTTCATCCTAGACTGACTCCTTTATCTTTTCTTTGCTTCCATGAAATGAAAGCATCTTGATTGTTTACTGTAATTCCTGCTTGCCATTGCCTGTGACCCCGCCTGGGTTTTCATCACCTCCACCACTGTATTTTCTGGAACAAAGAGCCCCACTGGGGGTTGTTAAGGGTTTCGCTGCACACATACAAGGAAATAGATTTTTCTAAAATTCCAAATAATAAGGATGATTAAAATCTACAAAAACTTTTTAAAGTAATACTAATAATAGGATTTCTGGTCAAAAATACGAATGGAGAGGAACTGTACCAAGACGGCTGAATAGGAACAGCTCCAGTCTCCAGCTCCCAGCATGAGAGACACAGAAGATGGGTGATTTCTGCATTTCCAACTGAGGTACCAGGTTCATCTCACTGGGGTGTGTCAGACAGTGGGTGTAGGACAGTGGGTGCAGCCCAGTGAACGAGAGCCAAAGCAGGGTGAGGCATCATCTCACCCAGGAAGTGCAAGGGGGAAGGGAATTCCCTTTCCTGGCCAAAGGAAACCATGACACACAACACCTGGAAAATCGGGTCACTCCCACCCTAATACTATGCTTTACCAAGGGTCTTAGCAAATGGCACACCAGAAGATTATATCCTGCACCTGGCTTGGAGGGTCCCATGCCCATGGAGCCTCCTTCATTGCTAGCACAACAGTCTGAGATCTAACTGCAAGGCATCAGCGAGGCTGGGGGAGAGTCACCCACCATTGCTGAGGCTTAAGTAGGTAAACAAAGTGGCCAGAAAGCTTGAACTGGGTGGAACCCACCACAGCTCAAGGAGGACTGCCTGCCTCGGTAGACTCCACCTATGGGGACAGGGCATAGTCAAACAAAAGGCAGTAAAAACCTCTGCAGATGTAAATGTCCCTGTCTGACAGCTCTGAAGAGAGTAGTGGTTTTCCTAGCGTGGAGTTTGAGATCTGAGAATAGACAAACTGTCTGCTCAAATGGGTCCCTGACCCTTGAGTAGCCTAACTGGGAGATATCCCCCACTAGGGGCAGACTGACACCTCACACTTCACATGGCGGGGTGCACCTATGAGACAAAGCTTGCAGTGGAACGATCAGACAGCAACATTTGCTGTTCAGCAATATTCATTCTTCTGCAGCCTCTGCTGCTGATACCCAGGCAAACAGGGTTTGGAGTGGACCTCGAGCAAACTCCAACAGATCTGCAGCTAAGGGTCCTGGCTGTTAGAAGGAAAAATAACAAACAGAAAGGACATCGACACCAAAACCCCATCTGTACGTCACCATCATCAAAGACCAAAGGTGGATAAAACCACAAAGATGGGGAAAAAGCAGTACAGAAAAGCTGGAAATTCTGAAAATCAGAGCACCTCTCCCCCTCCAAAGGAGTGCAGCTCCTTGCCAGCAATGTAACAAAGCTGGACGGAGAATGACTTTGATGAGTTCAGAGAAGACTTCAGACAATCAAACTTCTCTGAGCTAAAGGAGGAATTATGAACCCAGTGCAAAGAAACTAAAAACCTTGAAAAAAGATTTGATGAATGGTTAACTAGAATAACCAATGCTCTATTAAACGACCTGATAGAGATGAAAACCATGACACGAGAACTCATGACAAATGCACAAGCTTCAGTAACCAACTCGATCAACTAGAAGAAGGAGTATCAGTGATTGAAGATCAAATAAATGAAATGAAGCAAGAAGAAAAGTTTAGAGAAAAAAGAGTAAAAAGAAATGAACAAATCCTCCAGAAATATGGGACTATGTGAAAAGACCAAATCTATGTCTGATTGGTGTACCTGAAAGTGACGGGGAGAATGGAACCAAGTTGGAAAACACTCTGCAGGATATTATCCAGGAGAACTTCCCCAACCTAGCAAGGCAGGCCAACATTCAAATTCAGGAAATACAGAGAACACCACAAAGATACTCCTTGAGAAGAGCAACTCTAAAACACATAATTGTCAGATTCACCAAAGTTGAAATGAAGGAAAAAAGGGTAAGGGCAGCCAGAGAAAAAGGTCAGGTTACCCACAAAGGGAATCCCATCAGACTAACAGCGGATCTCTCAGCAGAAGCTCTACAAGCCAGAAGAGAGTGGGGGCCAATATTCAACATTCTTAAAGAAAATAATTTTCAATCCAGAATTTCATATCCAGCCAAACTAAGTTTAATAAGTGAAGGAGAAATAAAACCCTTTACAGACAAGCAAATGCTGAGAGATTTTGTCACCACCAGGCCTGCCCTACTAGAGCTCCTGAAGGAAGTACTAAACATGGAAAGGGACAACCGGTGCCAGTCACTGCAAAAACATGCCAAAATGTAAAGACCATCGATGCTAGGAAGAAACTGCATCAACTAATGAGCAAAATAACCAGCTAACATCATAATGACAGGATCAAGTTCACACATAACAATATTAACCTTAAATGTAAATGGGCTAAATGCTCCTATTAAAAGACACAGACTGGCAAATTGGATAGTCAAGACCCAACAGTTTGCTGTATCCAGGAGACCCATCTCACATGCAGAGACACACATAGGCTCAAAATAAAGGGATGGAGGAAGATCTACCAAGCAAATGGAAAACAAAAAAAAGGCAGGGGTTGCAATCCTAGTCTCTGATAAAACAGACTTTAAACCAACAAAGATCAAAAGAGACAAAGAAGGCCATTACATAATGGTAAAGGGATCAATTCAACAAGAAGAGCTAACTATCCTAAATACATATGCACCCAATACAGGAGCACCCAGATTCATATAGCAAGTCCTTAGAGACTTCCAAAGAGACTTAGACTCCCACACAATAATAATGGGAGACTTTAACTGTCTTCATTAGACAGATCACTGTCAACATTAGACAGATCAATGAGACAGAAAGTTAACATGGATATTCAGGAATTGAACTCAACTCTGCACCAAGCAGACCTAATAGACCTCTACAGAACTCTCCATCCCAAATCAACAGAATATACATTCTTCTTAGCACCACATCACACTTATTCCAAAATTGACCACATAGTCACTCCTCAGCAAATGTAAAAGAACGGAAATTATGACAAACTGTCTCTCAGAGCACAGTGCAATCAAACTAGAACTCAGGATTAAGAAATTCAATCAAAAATGCTCAACTACATGGAAATTGAACAAACTGCTCCTGAATGACTACTGGGTACATAACGAAATGAAGGCAGAAATAAAGATGTTCTTTTGAAACCAATGAGAACAAAGATAAAATATACCAGAATCTCTGGGACACATTTAAAGCAGTGTGTAGAGGGAAATTTACAGCACTAAATGCCCACAAGAGAAAGCAGGAAAGATCTAAAATTGACACCCTAACATCACAATTAAAAGAACTAGAGAAGCAAGAGCAACACAAAAGCTAGCAGAAAGCAAGAAATAACTAAGATCAGAGCAGAACTGAAGGAGCTAGAGACATAAAAATTCCTTCAAAAATCAATGAATCCAGGAGCTGGTTTTTTGAAAAGATCAACAAAATTGATAGACTGCTAGTAAGACTAATAAAGAAGAAAAGAGAGAAGAATCAAATAGATGCCATATAAAATGATAGAGGGGATAACACCACCGACCCCACAGAAATACAAACTACCATCAGAGAATACTTTAAACACCTCTACACAAATAAACTAGAAAACCTAGAAGAAATGGATAAATTCCTGGACACATACACTCTCCCAAGACTAAACCAGGAAGAAGTTGTATCCCTGAATAGACCAATAACAAGATCTGAAATTGAGGCAATAATTAATAGCCTACCAACCAAAAAAAGTCCAGGACCAGACTGATTCACAGTCAAATTCCACCAGAGGTACAAGGAGGAGCTGGTGCCATTCCTTCTGAAATTTTTTCAATCAACAGAAAAGGAGGGAATCCTCCCTAACTCATTTTATGAGGCCAACATCATCCTGATACCAAAGCCTGGCAGAGACACAACAAAAAAAGAGAAGTTTAGACCAATAACCCTGATGAACTGAAATGCGAAAATCCTCAATAAAATACTGGCAAACTGAATCCAGCAGCACATCTAAAAGCTTATCCACCATGATCAAGTGGGCTTCATCCCTGGGATGCAAGGCTGGTTAAACATACGCAAATCAATAAACATAATCCAGCATATAAACAGAACGAAAGTCAAAAACCACATGATTATCTCAATAGATGCAGAAAAGGCCTTTAACAAAATTCAACAGCCCTTCATGATAAAAACTCTCAATAAATTCGGTATAGATGGAACATATTTCAAAACAATAAGAGCTATCTATGACAAACCCACAGTCAATATCATACTGAATGGGCAAAAGCTGGAAGCATTCCCCTTGAAAACTGGCACATGACAGGGTTGCCCTCTGTCACCACTTGTATTCAACATAGTGTTGGAAGTTTTGGCCTGGGCAATCAGGCAAGAGAAAGAAATAAAGGGTATAAAATTAGGAAAAGAGGAAGTCAAATTGTGCCTGTTTGCAGATGACGTGATTCTGTATTTAGAAAACCCCATCGTCTCAGTCCCAAATCTCCTTAAGCTGATAAGCAACTTCACCAAAGTCTCAGGATACAAAATCATGTGCGAAAGTCACTAGCATTCTTATACACCAATAACAGACAACAGAGAGCCAAATCATAAGTGAACTCCCATTCACGATTGCTTCAAATAAAATAAAATACCTAGGAATCCAATTTACAAGGGATGTGAATGATCTCTTCAAGGAGAACTACAAACTATTACTCAATGAAATAAAAGAAGACACAAACAAATGGAAGAATATTCCATGCTCATGCATAGGAAGAATCAATAAAAAGGCCACATTGCCCCAGGTAATTTATAGATTCAATGCCATCCCCATTAAGCTACCAATGACTTTCTTCACAGAATTGGAAAAAAACTACTTTAAAGTTCATATGGAAGCAAAAAAGAGCCCACATCGCCAAGACAGTCCTAAGCCAAAAGAACAAAGCTGGAGGCATCATGCTACCTGACTTCAAACTATACTACAAAGCTACAGTAACCAAAACAGCATGGTACTGAAATATAAATATAGACCAAAACAGAGATATAGACCAGTGGAATAGAACAGAGTCCTCAGAAATAATACCACACATCTATAACCATCTGATCTTTGACAAACCTCACAAAAACAAGAAAGAGGGAAAGAATTCCCTATTTAATAAATGGTGCTGGGAAAACTGGCTAGCCATAAGTAGAAAGCCGAAACTGGACCCCTTCCTTACACCTTATACAAAAATTAATTCAAGATGGGTTAGAGACTTAAATATTAGATCTAAAACCATAAAAACCCTAGAAGAAAACCTACGCGATACCATTCAGGACATAGGCATGGGCAAGGACTTCATGTCTACAACACCAAAAGCAATGGCAACAAAAGCCAAAATTGACAAATGGGATCTAATTATACTACAGAGCTTCTGCACAGCAAAAGAAACTACCATCAGAGTGAACAGGCAACCTACAGAATGGGAGAAAATTTTTGCAATCTACTCATCTGACAAAGGGCTAATATTCAAAACCTATAAAGAACTCATACAAATTTACAAGAAAAAAACAAACAACCCCATCAAAAAGTGGGCAAAGGATATGAACAGACACTTCTCAAAAGAAGACATTTATGCAGCCAACTGACACATGAAAAAATGCTCATCATCAGTCGCCATCAGAGAAATGCAAATGGAAACCACAATGAGATACCATCTCACATCAGTTAGAATGGCAATCATTAAAAAGTCAGGAAACAACAGGTGCTGGAAAGGATGTGGAGAAATAGGAACACTTTTACACTGTTGGTGGGACTGTAAACTAGTTCAACCATTGTGGAAGACAGTGCGGCAATTCCTCAAGGATCTAGAACTAGAAATACCATTTGACCCAGCCATCCCATTACTGGGTATATACCCAAAGGATTATAAATCATGCTGCTATAAAGACACATGCACACGTGTGTTTATCATGGCACTATTCACAATAGCAAAGACTTGGAACCAAACCAAATGTCCATCAATGACAGACTGAATTAAGAAAATGTGGCACATATACACCATGGAATACCATGTAGCCATAAGAAAAGATGATTTCATGTCCTTTGTAGGGACATGGATGCAACTGGAAACCATCATTCTCAGCAAACTATTGCAAGAACAGAAAACCAAACACCGCATGTTCTCACTCATAGGTGGGAACTGAACAATGAGAATACTTGGACACAGGAAGGGGAACATCACACACCAGGGCCTGTTGGGGGATGGGGGGAGAGGGGAGGGATAGCATTAGGAGATATACCCAATGTAAATGATGAGCTAATGGGTGCAGCACACCAACATGGCACATGTATACATGTGTAACAAAGCTGCACGTTGTGCACATGTACCCTAGAACTTAAAGTATAATAAAAAAGAAAAAAAAATACAAATGGAGCAAAGTCTAAGAATCCCTATCTTGATTCATTCACTTTGTTTCAATCTAAAAGTGAGACATGTCAATCCATTCAAATTCTGCTAAAACCAAGCTCTTCAGATTCTAAACTCATAGATTCCCACTGGTCCAATGGGATTGCTAATGCTTTTCGGATTAGGCTTCCTGGCTTTCTCCGTGTATCTTCTATGTTTTTTTTCTGTGGATCTCAGTCTTATTACCAGTGTTCCAGAATTACTCATAGCTCTCTTGCATCCTTTCCTTCCTCCTGGCAACTAGAAAGAGAATGACTGTCAAAGAAGCCTCTTCTGATACTCAAGTAATCCTGTACTGACATAAAAATTATCTATTTTTGCCCTTTGGAATTCCTACCTTCTCTTCTCTCATTATTTGGTTTGTCTTAATAGCAATGAGTCATGAAGCCTCACTCCTTCAGCATCTTCTGCTCTGAACTTGTGACCAAGGCTTAATTCTCTATTGGGCATGTGGCCTCAATAGAGTGCTCCCTCTAGACATTAACTTCTCTATGGTCTCACTAGTTTTCTGAAAGCACAGCCTCACCTACTTTGTTTTTAAAAATCTTACCTTTCATAGGTTCAAATCATTATTTTTTTTTCTGAATTTGAGGAAAATCTCATATGTGCAGTAACTGCACTTTATGAAGGAACTGAAACACCCTCATTTCAAACTGCCTTTTTTTTTTTTTTTTTTTTTTGAGATGGAATCTTGCTCTGTCACCCAGGATGGAGTGCAGTGGCACGATCTGGGCTCACTGCAACCTCTGCCTCCCATGTTCAAGCAATTCTTCCACCTCAGCCTTCTGAGTAGCTGGGATTACAGGAGCATGCCACAATGCCCGGCTAATTTTTTTTGTATTTTTGTAGTGATGAGGGTTTCACCATGTTGGCCAGGCTGGTCTTGAACTCCTGACCTCATGATCCGCCCAACTCAGCCTCCCAAAGTGGGGGGATTACAGGCGTGAGCCACCATGCCTGGCCTCAAACTACTTTTATGAGCTTTCTGGTGTCCCTTCTTGATTCTGTCCATGTCCTCATTTTTTTTTTCTATTTTTCTTATAGCTTTCTTTTCTCTAAAAGATGATTTTTCAGAATTTCATTTTGATTATTTTAATATTAAATCAGGTAAATATTACTAATATTCAGAAATATTCAAGTCTCCTTTCTGACACCATTATGAGAGGTTATACTTCCCAACCTACATTGCATTTCAGCGGGACCATTAGGCGAGGTCTGGCCAATGAACTCTCTGTGGTTGTGCAGTGCAAACTTCAAACTAAAGCATTAAAAAGCCTCTGTGTTTCTCTAATGCCTCATATCTTATCATTACCACCAGCTATACTCCAGAAGGAGAATTCTATTAGCCTCTCCTTACCTGATTATAGAAAAGACAACTGCTGTTCCATTGATTCACATTGGATGTGTAGTGTGAACAAGAAATCATTCTTTGTTGTGCTAAATAACTGATATTTCAGGGTTAATTTGTTACCCAGGTATAATGTACTCCATTCTGACTGATAAAATCACTGTGTCTTGAACAGGCTCAAGCAATAACAGGCATTGTTTTCTCTAGCAGAAAAAGCACAAGAGGATTAAGAAAATGTGGCACATATACACCATGGAATACTATGTAGCCATAAAAAAGGATGAGTTCATGTCCTTTGTAGGGACATGGATGCAGCTGGAAACCATTATTCTCAGCAAACTATCGCAAGAACAGAAAACCAAACACCACATGTTCTCACTCATAGGTGGGAATTGATCAATGAGATCACTTGGACTCTGGAAGGGGAACATCACACACCCGGGTCTATTATGGGGAGGGGGGAGGGGGGAGGGGTGCCATTGGGAGTTATACCTGATGTAAATAATGAGTTAATGGGTGCTGACGAGTTGATGGGTGCAGCACACCAGCATGGCACAAGTATACATATATAACAAACCTGCACGTTGTGCACATGTACCCTAGAACTTAAAGTATAATTAAAAAAAAAAAAGGAAAAGAAAAAGCACAAGATTCCTCAACAGAACAACATGATAAATTCATATGGATGCCCATAAACTGTGGAAGGAATGATGTTTTTCAGACAAGATAACATTTTGATTTATTGAACATGGACTGATTCAGAGACTTAATTTATTTTTAACGATCAAAGATGCAAATTCCTTTTCTATTTGCAAATTAGATTTGTTTCATAGGATTGTTTTTTGTGAAATTATGGCTTTAGATCTACTTTTTTATTCCTACTTTTATTCCTCCATGGCACACATTTACTTATGTAACAAACCTGTACTTCCTGCATATGTACCCCTGAACTTAAAAGTTAAACCTGTGTCTCCCCAGGTTGACACTGAACCACAGATAATGTTTGTCAAAATGGGACACTTCAACCAGCTGTCTCTTCTCATAGCTGTCTCTTCTCTTACCTTTGTTTTCTAAAATTTTCATATGTAAGGAGGCAATTGAATCCTTACCGCAAAAGAACAGCTCAGCTTCATTGTTCCCACCCCACGCATGGGCTCAACTGTGGCACAGAGCAAAGGGCTCCAGTGCTATGCATCTCATTATGTCTGGAAATGTCTTTGCTTTACCTCCCAAATCTGTCTTGACTACCTTGCTTGCTCTTTATTCCTGAGGTTTTCCTTAATGTCTAGTCTCCACCTTCTGTTTACACTTAATGTTTCCACTCTGCTTGCTTTCCACAGTCTCATCTGGGACCCGGACATCAATCCCACTTTGTTCTTTGATCAAACACTTGTTTCCCTCCCCCATTTCCACACTCCATCTCAGATGCTGGAACTGTAGCCCGGGCTCACACATTCCTAGGGAAAGGGGTCAGCAATAAGAGGTCAGGCAAAAAAGTATGACTCTCATGTGAGTAGTAGCAGAAATTGTTTTTGTCTGTGATTTTAGGAAATCAATCTTATTCCTTCATACTTTCTTTCCATGATTTTAATTATTTCTGTGCTCACTAGTTAGTATACTTCTTAAGGGTGTTGTAATCTGTAAACATATAACTGTTTTGATATCCCAATGGTGAGATATGAAAAGATGTAGAAGGGTCAAGCTGCAAAATGCCTTGTAAAGGATAACATTTTTTTTTTTTTTTTAATCCAGATAGGTCAGGGAGGCACAGCTGAAGCCCGAATTATTGAGAAGGTAATTCTCAGTAATATCTGAGCTGAGTTTTTCAAGGTAGTACTTCAATAGTAGAACTATAAATGTCTTATAGACACCTATAACACTGTCTAGTTTATTCAAACTTCTCTATAATTCGTACGAACAAAAGGAACACTTCCTATAAAATGTAGTTCAATATTTTTTACACATCCATTTCAATCAGTATAATTTTGCTGAACTGAATTATCTCTCTCCCATTTTCAGAGCTCACATGATTATGGCTGCCTATATTATCACAAGAGGAAAATAGTACATTTAGATAATAAATAATAGGTAATTTATCCAAATACACAATGACTTGTTCTCTCACCTTTCCTACCTCAAGTATTCCAAGTCCCCCTTTGAAAAAAAAAAAAGAAAACCCAAAAACCAAGACTTGGCACCTTTGTGATGTGCCACAGTTGGGTCCATGAGTAGGGTGGAAACCATAAAGCTGAGCTGTTCTTGTTGCTCCAACTGTTCGACTGGCTCCTTAGATATGAAAGTTTTAGAAAAGGAAGTAGGATTAAAACCATAGTTTAACAGAAAACAGTTCTATGAAAATGAATCTAATTTGCAAACAAAAAAGCAATTTGCATTTTTGGATGTCAAATTTTGATGGTATTGTTTTATTATTTATTTGTTATTATTATTATGAATCCTGGATCCTTTACAATCCTTTACAATGATGACTTCAAGCAGAGCCTCCTGATGAATTCCAAAGGTTTAATCAGTTTCATAGCTTAATTCATATTTCTTTTACATTGAAGAACTTCTTCAATTAGGGAATAATTGTTTCATGAAGTACAAAAGGTTGAAAGGGATGAAGTTAACATGCAACATACACATGTATGTGTCTTTAAAATAGAATAACTTATGTTCCTTCAGGTATATATCCAGTAATGGAATTGCAGGGTCAAATGGTATTTCGGTCTTTAGGTATTTGAGGAATCACTAAAGTGTCTTCCACAGTGGTGGAACTAATGTACACTCCCACCAACAGTGTATGAGCATTCCTTTGTCTCTACAACCCTGCCAGCATCTGTTATTTTTAAATTTTAATAATAGTCATTCTGACTGGCATGAGATGGTATCTCATTGTGATTTTGATATGCAGTTCTGTAACGATCAGTGATGTTGAGCTTTTTTTCAAATGTTTATTGGCTACATATATGTCTTCTTTTGAGAATTATCTGTTCACAGCCTTTGCCCACTTTCTAATAAGGTTGTTTATTTTCTTGTAGTTTGTTTAAGCACCTTATAGATATTGGATAGACCTTTGTCAGGTACATAATTTGCAAAAAATTTTCTCCCATACTGTAAGTTGTCTGTGATAGACTGGATAAAAAAAAAAAAATGTGGTACTTACACACCATGGAAAACTATGCAGCCATAAAAAAGAATGAGTTCATGTCCTTTGCAGGGACATGGATGGAACTGGAGGCCATTATCCTTAGCAAAGTAATGTAGGAACAGAAAACCAAATACCACATGTTCTCATTTATAAGTGAGAGCTAAATGATGAGAACACATGGGCACACAGAGGGGAACAACACACACTGGGGCCTTTTGAGGGTGGAGCGTGGGAGGAGGAAGAGAATTAGAAAAAATGACTGGTGGGTACTAGGCTTAATACCTGGCTGACGAAATGATCTGTACAACAGACCTCCATGGCACACATTTACCTATGTAACAAACCTGTACTTCCTGCATATGTACCCCTGAACTTAAAATAAAAGTTAAAAAAATAAAAATATTGGACCAAAAGAAAAATAAAGCAACATACCACATCTAGATTTTGCTGCAAATATAAAGTTTGTTTGGATTGGAAAAGGGATGTCTTCCCTTCTTGATCTCTATCTAGCCTTTCTCTCTTTTATTCCTGTCATTTTCTTTTCCAACCCCTTTTTTCTGTCCCCTCTGAGCTACTTCACTGGCAATGATCTATTCACTCTGGGAAGGCAGTGTTATCTCCTTGGTATGGTTTGAAATAATAATGCATATATATTTTTAATATAGCACATAAAGTTGGGACTGCAGGATTCATGAAATCGCTTGGTATCAAGACTGAGGATATTAAAAGTTAAAACTAAATTTTGAAAGGAGAGGAAAAATTTAAAACTATCTTTCAATAGTACTGTCAATGGGTTATCTTTTTGTATTCTCTATTTCTTTTACATACACACTGGTGTAACAAAGCATGACTATATTTCTGTTTCGGTTACTCAGATGACTTTTTTTCTTTTAAAATAATAATTGAGATACTTCACATAATGGATTTCCAGGAAACAAGAAGATATACCTGTGTCCTTGAAGCTGTTGGCATATCTCAGTGAGATGATACAGATTTATGTACTACTCTAAAACAATTCTGTGCACTTAGGGAATCCACCATGTTCACTTGTCTCCCTATCCAATACTGAAGGTGTCTTTTTTTCCTGGTCAAGACCTGTACATAAAATTTACTTAGGAATGACATCTGACACTATGAAATAAACTATATGTACTTAGTTAAATAATTCAGAGGTATAGCAACAAGAATTATAAAACAAATGTAGGAGCAAAAAACATGTCTATCTGTTTTATTTTTGTATTGTCAATACCCAACGCATTGTTTGGAATATGTCAAACAGTGAGTAGATATTTATGAATTTAGAAATTAATTGATAAGGGATGATAGACATATGAGATGGCTCTGGTTTAACTTCCAATTTCTGCTCACTGGATTCCATCATTCAAATTTATCCTAAGATGATGAAGGAAATGCTGCAGTTCACCTCAGGGTTACCATCTCTTTTGTTTTTCTGATTCTGTATTGCCACACTGGTTCTTGTCCATTCATCTACTTTTGCATTCATTTCTGGTCCCTGGCATAGCTTGAGCCAAGCTGTATCTTTCTAGATGAGATATTTTCATATATTGACCCAGTTCTACTAACTGTAGAAAGAAAGCCCTCTTTTTGTATGTTACAATAGTTCAGTCTCTCTGGTCCTGCATTCAATTTTTCCTTATCAAAGCCAGTGAAAAGAGGAGAAAAATACATGAGACACTAGAATACATCTATAAGAGAATGAATACATCTCATGAGAGAAAGAATACATCTTTCTCCACTGGCTTTTCTTCCACCAACATATATTTGATATTTAGACATACTCAAGAAATATTAATTTTAAGAATGAGCAAATGAAGTACATAGACTTCCTTGACATCTTCATGTTTTTATGTAGAATTCCTTCCTTTCTTTCTCGGGAAGTTTACTTGAAATACAAGTCCACCTGGAATATTTCTATTTCCTCTCCTCCCACTCTCTCATTAGTTCATAGTAATCTCTCTTCTACCTAGGCCATTTCACGGAAGTATATTTCATAAGGCCAAGATTCTTAAGCTGATCCACGATGATATGGAAACAAAATGCTGTAATTTCTAAGTACATTTTCACTGGTATTTATATTCTCTTTGACATTGGAACCTCACTTGGTCCATATGTCAGAAGTTTGCATGTTAAGTTACATGATGGTTCCTATGGGAAGAGTGAGATCCATAAAAAGATGATGTTCCTGTTTTCGTTGAGCTTATTGCTGTGTATTGCAGTGTTCAGTAATATATATTCTGTTTGTGCTCATAATCAGGCATATTATGAGTTAAAAACACTAACAGTCTAATAGGATCTAACAAGAAATAGGCTGAAAAACTAGAACTTAAGATCTACTAAAGATATATATTTACATCAACTACCATCATGATGAACTTTACCCTAAGTGTACACTATGTTTTGAAATAATAGTTAATAATATTAGCAAAACATTAATAATAGCTATTTATATTAGCAAGACCTTTAAAATGGTTTTTGTTAATTTCTCTTTCTTTTTTCTTTTTTAACAGCTTTATTGAGTTGTAATCGATATACAAAACCTGCACATATTTAATGTATACAAACTGATAAATTTGGGCATATATGCATATACCCATGAAATTATCACCACAACAAGGTAATATATACATCCATCGCTTCCAAGAGGTTTTTGTGCTCCCCTTTTCCCCTGTGGTAGGAACACTAAACATGAGACCTACCCTCTTAACATTTTTTGTTTTTTTGAGATGGAGTCTCACTCTGTCGCCCAGGCTAGAGTGCAGTGGCACCATCTTGGCTCACTGCAAGCTCCGCCTCCCAGGTTCACACCATTCTCCTGCCTCAGCCTCCTGAGTAGCTGGGGCTACAGGCCCCGCCACCATGTCCAGCTAATTTTTTGTTGTTGTTGTTGTTGTTGTTGTTGTTTTTTGTATTTTTAGTAGAGACGGGGTTTCACCGTGTTAGCCAGGATGGTCTTGATCTCCTGACCTCGTGATCTGCCCGCCTCAGCCTCCCAAAGTGCTGGGATTACAGGCATGAGCCACCGTGCCTGGCTCTTAACAATTTTTTAAGTGCACAGGACTGTATTGTTAACTATAGGCACTATGTTGTACATCAAATCTCTAGAACTTATTCGTCTCGTGTAACTGAAATTTCATACCCATTGAACAACAACTCCACATTTTCTCGTCCCTCCAGCCCTTGGCAACCATTCACTTTAATTTTGTTTATCTTTTTACTTTGGTTTAGGTTCTGGCAGCATGACTCTTAATATTTTGTGGAATATGGTTTCACAGATTACTAATCAGTTACCAATATGGGACTTGCCGATTGCTGATTTTGAATAACGTTTATGATGCATTGTTAAGAGAGAAAAGAATATTGCAAGACAAAATGAATAATATACTTTTACTTTTAAAAACCTATGTGTACATCTAGGCTTAAATATATACAAAGATGTAAAAAAATACTTACGATGAATTTACTGGTGATTCTTATCTACATTTTTCTATTTTCATTTGCATAGTAATGTTTAGATCCTGGCTCTTCCATTCACTGTATATGAACCTTTGGGCAAATTACATAAACTCTGTGCTTTAGTTTGCTCACATATAAAATGTCAGTTTTAATTGTTTTCATTGGAGTAACTTATCTGCATTAATATTTTTCATACTTGTGGAACATATGCATATTTAGTGTGCATCTATTATGAGCTAAGCAAAATAAACTTAGCTGGCTTATGTGATTTAGAACATCAAAGGCCCTTTCACAATTCATACATGTTAAAGTTGAAATGAAACTGACCACACAATTCAGACCCATGATGTTTTTCAATCTAACAATGTCCCTGAACTGGCCCACAGTGGGTTAGGGGGCAGCAGTGTGAAAGTGCTGTCTATGGTTCTTGTAAACATCAAAAGTCAAGAACATGGCCCGAATGTCTGTTTTTTACTAATAACCCATTACTCATAATCATAATCTATTTTTCCCCCTTTAATCTTATTTTAATTTATCTACTGTTTAATTTTGGCAAACTATATTCAAAGCTCTTTATATTTTTCCTTTGTACCACCTCTTAATTTTTATTTATTCCAACTATGTCTTACTCAAGCTTTACGCTATGAGCACCCAAGAGGACTAGTGGTCAGGGATTTTGCTGCTGTATTCATAAAGTGACATATCAGTTGAAGGTCCCTAGAGCTTCCTTTAGGTTAAATCCATGGAAAAGTCAGTCTCAGGAGAATCTTGTTGGAACTATTTCAAATCAGATTTGTCAGAATTGGCTTCTATAGTGGTCTGCACTCTCAAGTGACTGACAGACTAGTTTGCCTTGTAAGTCTGCATCCTGTGGAATGATGTCTAGTAACATGAGAAAATGGGAATAAAAGTGCAATGCAGGCTTTAATTTGCTTTATAAATTTTTTAAACATACACGCTCACTATCATGAGCTTAAATCCAAAACCCCTAAATGAAAGAATAAAAAGAGACTTAAAAAAAACCATTAGTTTAGAAACATGTTTTCCAGTGTGGTTTCTTACTCTGTAGCTAACTGCATTAAAGAGAATGGGATTCACCTATGAACTCATCTTTGGTTTATCCTTTTAATCAGGGTTTTTCAATCTTAATACTATTGATATTTGGGACTGGGTAATTCTTTGTTGTGGGGGAGCTGTCCTGAATTTAGCAGCATCCCTGGCCTCTACCGACTCAATGTCAACAGTGATACCCACCTCCCCAATTGTAACAACCAAAAATGTCTCCAGAGGTCATGCATCTCTTGGGGGACAGAACCATCCACAGTGAAGGAGCACTGCTTTTAATATTGACACTTTTATTTCTACTGATAGGTTTGGAGAAACACCAGATTGAACACTTGATGTTTAATAGGAGTCTTTGAAGGAAGCACATTTTTTTTTCCCTTTGTTGGAGCTGTTTTAGAAAGGATTTTTTAAAAAATTTAATGTAATTGCGTAAATCTAATCCTGGAAGCCTGAGACGGGGTTAAAGTCTGGGTTAAGGTAAAATGTTTCTTTATCTAAGACGTCATACCAGATGTGAACACAGGTATCCGAAGACAGATCTCTTTAATTCCTTTATTATTTTTATGGTGACTGGCTCCAGCCATTCCACACATGTGGATTTTATTGTTTGGCCTTGATCACATTGTGCCTTGGATCAAGTGATTTCTGAACTGTCAATATGTGTATAAATTTTCCATATTTTATAAGAGCATTTTTTATGTGAAAAACTTCAAATACTAATGTTACCTATCAAAATCCTTGAAAAAACTAAGAAAGAAAAGTAAACATGAAAGTAAAGAATAAAAAGCAAAAGTATTAAAGACCAACACTCAAACTACAAAATTAGGGTTCACCAAAGACTCTTCACTATATGTTGATAGAATCAAAGTATACATACAAATTTAGCCTTCTCAGTGTAACAGAGGAAAATCAATATCTCTCTCTTACCTATTACTAGGTTCACAGCTGAGGCCACTGTACAAAAAGACAGATTAAGAATGGAAACACACACATATTTATTTAATATAGGTTTTACAGGACGTGAGAGCCTTTGAAAATGAAGACTCAAAGAAATTGGTAAACTTGTGTATTTTTATCTTTATGTTTGATAAAGAATGAACAGTTGTCGAGAAATATGATTGGAGGACAAAAAGATATGATCTAATGATAAAAACTTAGGGGGAACTTGACAAGGGCCTCTTTTTATTTATTTATTTATTTATTTTGGAGTGTTCCTGGTATTTCTGTGTCTTTGTTAATAAGGATATTTCTTTCCTCTAAGTAAAGGAAGAGTTCTTTTTGACTGAGAGTCCTATGATGTGCTTCAGGGAAGAAGAGCATAGGAAGGTCAGTGAGTGTCCTTCCTAGGTTTTATGACCTGCTTCAGGGAAGAAACACAAGGGGAAGGTGTGAGTGACCTTCCTTCTCCTGCTGCTTTTTCAAATGCCAAGATGCCACCTTTTAGAATAGAGTGTCTTCTATTCTCTCATCAAAAGTTCTTTAAAAAAACAACTTAAAATTTATTTAAATACCACTCTTTCTAGGTAAATGTAACTGCCAAGAATTTCAGTGCTATTTTTCCATCACAGACAAATAATTTCAATTAGATATATTAGCAATATATTAGAGGAGAATATGAAATAGAAAAGTGGCATCAGATCTATGGCTTACTTTTTAAAAATAGTAATGTTGGCAACTTCAAGGTACAGTCCACTTGTATAAGCCCCACAAGACACAAATCCCCCAATCTAAATTCAAAATTATAGAGTGAAAACATGTAAATTCGCCTTCTCTAAAAGTCATATTAAAGATATTTCTAATCAATCTTGTATTTTTCTTCTGGAACAATTTCAATCTTATTCACATTTGGGCTGAATAAATCTTTGTTGTGGCTACTGTCCTATACAATATAGATTGTTTAGCAGCATCTCTGGCCTCTACCCACTAGCTAGTAGCAAATCTCCCCATTCATGCACAGTTGTGAAAACGAAAAATGTCTTCAAACATTGTCAAAGATCCCCTAAGAAGCAAAATGTCCCAGTTGAGGACCCTTGCATGGGAAGAATAAAGTTAAACTGTACCCATGAACCCTCATAAAAAGAAAGAAAAAGGGGAAAAAGTAACAGAAAAAATAAAGAAAGAACCAACAACCTTTTGAGCTTCCTGGTATTTTCTTGACACCTTTTAGTATTGCAGAAAAACACATTTGGAGATAATAGGGATTTAAAAGAACAGCAGACAAAAGTGCATCATTTCAGTGTAATTGAGGAGAACCTGAACCCTTGCAATAGTCTCAGTAGGATGGATAACAATTGAAAAGTGTACCTTTAGCAATTTATGTGTTTTTTAATGCATGAAAAAAAAAAACCCTTATCATTCTGCCTGCTACTTATGTGACTTCTGCGCAGTTGGAGAATCTATTTTGGGCAACTATAAATTTGATTTAAATGCAAACTATATTATGAGCCAAATGCATTCACTAGGGCTTGGACCAATCTATTTCTATTTGATGCTCTAGAAGGAATAGCTAGGACACATTCTAAAATAACCCCATCTCTCCAGTACAATAGAAACCAAATGAGTCAACCTGTTTTCTTTGTTGTTCAACATAGCAGCTCCAATTAAAGTTGGAGCTCGTGCACTCTGCTGTTTGCTAGCTATACCTTTTTATCCTTTTTCTGAGTTACTGTGATGTCAAGCCTCCCACCCGGACCACTGTGAATATCTACAGATATTATTATTTTATCTCAGCTCAAGCAACAGCAGGTCAGTGGCTCTGAGATAAAAAGGCAGGAACAAAGACAGTGCCATTGACAACAAGCCTGTGGGGGGACCAGGCTAACAATGAAAGACCTAGGCATGGCATCCACTGAAGGCCAGGCTCCTGACTCCTCTAAGAGGGCTAACCTAAATAGGACAAAACCCTCATGTGAGATTCCAAGGAATCTATGCAGGAAAAATGATACCAAATTCCTTCATCTTGTTCCTGAGTGGTATCTTCTCTACATTTAAGTGTTTGAACAGAAGGAATCTTTATCTAGCTAGAAATATCAGTTGGGTAATTATAAATTTAAGAGAAGGATGTTTTCCTTAATGGAGAGATAAGTGAACCCAGAACATCTACCTCTACTCATGTAAATTCTTGGTCTCAGAGCATCTACCTCTACTCATGCATATTCAATTAAGATGATATTGGCTGGATCCTTCTAGATAGCAGAGGCGTTCCACCATACCTGGACCTGGGGTTTACTCTCAAAAGGAGACACAGCTATTCAGTTTTTGAACTGTAAGCAATAACTAATGGATCTGTTAGAGGAAATAGAGTCTTTCATCAGGCCTACAGGCTGTTTGTATATTTTGTCACATGAACTATATACCACTAATTATAGTTTATAGTTTTAGGGTACTGTTTGGAAACTGCTATAGTATGTAATCTTGTTTAATTGATTTTTGTAAGCACAGATATTGTTAATCAATACACTATAAATAATGTATATTTGTGGGATTGCTTTGTTCCAATGCATACTGTAATTCTTGGGGTCCATGTAAAAGAAAGCACTGCAACTGCAAGCTAAAAGTGCACCTATCATTGAAGCAGGAAGAAGCAGCATTGATCCACGTGCCCAGGGATAAAAAGGAAAAGAGCAATTCTGTTGTAAATTAGGAAGTAATAATATATAAAATACAAAAACCAACTAAAGAGCCGAAACAATCTACTGATAAAATCGTTAGAACTAGTAAAAAATGCAACAAATTAATACATTTTTTATATATGAGCAATAATACATTAGAAAATTAAAAAGTAATATCTTATAATTGATACTTTCATAAATTCATGTATGATCTTTTAAAAAAACCAAAAATTACTCATGTACACACAAAACGAAATACATAAATGTGGAGATATTCCATATTCCAGTGAGGAGCAACAATTAATGCACAAATCTAATCTAATCCCAGTCAAAATATCACTAAAGCTTTCATTTTTAATTTTGAGAAGCTGATTTTGAAATTCAACTACATGAAAAGGTGAAAAATAGCTAAGAACAGTGAAAAAAAGTTCTTTAGAAAGATTAGCTCTTCCAGATTTTAAAACATGTTCTGAAACTATAATTATGAAATCAGTACAGAAATACGAATAATTAGTCTGATTATATATAAATTCTATTATATAATTTAATATATAATAAAGTAGAAACATTAATCAGCAAGGTAAGGTGAATTATTCATTAGAAAGCTGGGACAACTGGTTAGGTGTTGAGACTTTTTCTTTTTCCTGAAGAGACTTAGGTCTTAAATAATACAATAAAATTGGTTGTAGATTATTTAAAGATTCTAATGTAAAATTCAGACTAAAGAGAGGCAGAAGAAACTACTTTGTCAACAGAGGAATTATAGGCAGATGTTCAGACAATCGAAACGATAAAGCGACAAGTTTTTCAGTGTTCCAGTTCCTGGGTACATCCTAGCCTGAAGTCCAGTATCATCCCCATCAATGGAGTTCATGACACACTTCTGAAATTATATCACAGTGAGATCTCCTTCTTTAATATAAGATAGTTCAAATGTGTTTCGATTCCTCATAACCAAAAATATTTAATACAGTAATTCTACTTCTAAGAATCTGTCCTAAAGAAACAACTGAAAATCCAGAGGGAAAAAAATTAGAAGCTATAATTCACTAGACTCTTAATTTCAACCTGTTGTTATAATTGGTTCATTAAAAAGGCTAAGAAGTTTCAGCCTCTTGGGTATATATCCTGAAATAGTATTATTTCTTCTAGCCTCTGATTTAAATTGTGGCATGTTAAATCCCCTTTTCACTATCTCTCAACAAGATTTTGAGCAGAATTAATGAACTTCTGAATACTTTTTACTTATGGAAGGGTAGTAAGTACTATATAGATTCAGATTTCAGATTTTTTATCTGACTCAAAGCCTGCCCCCTTCTCAGCAAAACTAGATTGTTGAATCAAAGGGATTGAGATGAGGCAGAAAGGCATCTATGACTTTGGGCACACTTCCCCATCAAAATATATCCCCTGTGGGCAGGACAAGGAAGAGAATAGACTGTATTATGAACATGGTCTGTGTCCCAGGTGTGTGCACCAAGAAGGTATCTCAAGAAGGTGTTCTTGTTCTCTCTCTGATTTCATCTGATTATATTTCCTCCTGCATGCTGCTGTTGTGTTGATCTCTGAATTGATGGTGAGCATAGTTTCTTGGGGAGTGCTTAGTTTTATTGTATCCCCAACTATGGATGAAGACTCCAAATTTCCCTTCAGCCCTCCCAGTGGGGAAGGTTTTTTTTTTTTTTTTTTTTTTTTGTTGTTGTTGTTGTTGTTGTTGTTGTTTTGGTCCAGATCTACCTCGGTAACTCTCCTTTTCCTCTAACCTTTATAACACTTCACTTGGATCTGCAGACCATCCTAGGTCATCTTCTACACTCCTTGAGAGCTAAGAACAACTGGGCATGGGACATTCTTCACCAAGTTCCCTTCAGGTCTTGTTGGCACAGGTTTCTCCAGTAGTTTCTTCTCTCTTCGGAAATCTCTAGCCCCGTTTTTCCTGTTGACATACATCTGCCAACAGGGAATACATGTAAGTACTCTTCACAGGTACCTCACCATAACTGATTCCACTCTGCTGGGGGCACTGCAGAGGTCTATAGGAATGCAGGGTAGCAAGCCACCAGAAGGAGAATGATGCCACTCTCCCCGCCTTTCAGGCCTTACTGTCTCTGCAAGTGTCTCAGAGGTGCCACCTTAGTTGGCTTAGGGTATGAAGGAAGCAGCCCTCTCAAGTTCTCTAGGGAGGGGAGAATGTCTAACATGCTGGTCTCTAGGCATAGCCCATGTCTCTTGACTATTGACTTCTTTTTTTCCTGCCCTGTCTTTTTATTTGAGAGATTACATATGTGAGTATGAGGCTTAGGTAGCAAAAGCTCTGTCACATGTGTTAGGGTTCCTCAAAAAACAAAGCCAACATGAGATATAAATATATAAATAAAGAATAAATGTACATGATTATGGAAGCTGATGAGTCCCAATATCCGCAGTCAGCAAGCTGGAGACCCATGAGAGGTGGTGATGTAGTTCCAGTCTGAAGGCCAGCAGGCTCAAGACCCATGAAGAGGTGATGCTTCAATCTGAGGCCAAAAGCTGGAAAAACAGATATCCCGGCTCAAAGGCAGTCATCTAGTATGAATTCTCCTTATTTATGGAAGGGTTTGGTTCTTTTGTTTGTTCTATTCAGGCCTTCAACTGATTGTAGGAGATCTATCCACATTAGGGAGGGAAATCTACTTTACTGAGTCTATCAATTTGTTAATGTCATCTAAGCACCCTCTTGGAAATATTTAGAATAATAGTTGACAAACTCTCTGGGCACTCATGGCCCAGTCAAGCTGACATATAAGATTTACCATCACACACCTCTGAAAAGCTTTGAGGAGTGACATTTGCTTCCCTTTGTTGACTGCTCACCAGTGATTCCCTTTCAAATATGAAATAATTGGTAATTATTGTCCCCAGACTTTGACATTAGACACAATTCTAGGACAGTAGGAGATAGCTCACTTATTATGTCATAATTTTTATAATAAATAAAAGAAAAATACAGGTACCTATTTTAAAAAATCAATGGAATTGTTTTTTAAACTACAGTCTATACAAGGTAGAATATTATATAGTCATTAAAATAGATGTTTGCAAATAGTTTTAATAAAGTTGAAAGTGATTTTCATGACATTAACTTAAGAAAACAGGGTAAAAGTTTACCTTGTATATAATGTAATTTCAATTTTTCATAGCTACTGTATGCAAAAACAAATCAAATTGTTAATATTTCTATAACCATAATTGTCATGTGTCTATTTTTCTGATTTTTGGTAGAAAAATTGGAAACTTACCAGTTGAATATAATTTAGCCTCTTAAAGTTTAAAAAAGTTTGTTACTTCAGAGTTCTTACTCCTCATTAAGTCTCTTTCTTTTCCTTTTTCTGTCAGTTTCTCTTTTCATGTGTCCTTCTTGAAATGGTGCCTGGATACTGGGGAGGGTTAAATATGTTCTAGCCTCAGAAAATGGAACTTTGTTCTATCTACTATCCTATTTTTTTCTATTGACCTTATCTGCAGTCTGGCAGGCTTATGTTAATCCATTGGACTGCATGTTTATGCTTGTCTCTGAGAATTTCACTAATTTGGGGTTATTGTAACTGCACATCTTCCTGAAATTTGTCTGACTTGTCATGGACTCTGAGCTCAAGGTCATCACACTCAGCCACTTCCTTGGCCCAATCGCTGCCCTCTCTTTGTGTATTGGTTGCTCAGCTGTTCTGAGCAGGGTATATAGAAACTTTTGGATTTCCCCCTTGTTCCATACCAAACACTAAGAACTGAGAGGTCCTGATATAGACCCATAGGCTGATCACCTTTTTAGCCATTTTTATGTATGTCAGTTTCTCCTCATTGTATGTCAGGTATCCCCTTCATCATAAGGCTCTCCAAAGAGCTTGCAGTTTTCTTGAGATGTGTGCTAGAAAGCAAGGACTAGCCACACAGAGAGCTAACTATGCTAGCTACGCCCAATAACACTCTTGTTACTGTCACCTGTTGCAACTTTCCTCCATATTTTGACTGCAAGAGGGGAGCCTGAATAGCTACAACCTGCGATTCTGTCCTTTTTTCTCCCTCTTACTTCTTCCTTTATTAGGCCTCTGTTCCTACCTTGGTTCTTTCTTATGTCATATTCTCCATCCTCCATAAACGATAGTTAATAGGAAAAACTATAGTTTATAGCAAACATTTTGTTTGTTATATATTAAAGAAGATATTTATTGTTTAATAGTTTATTGTTATTTACAACAAAGCATTACTATATAGTCTTTTTTCATTAGACTTGCCAAAATTTAATTTTAGACATGAAGCTAAGCAGTACTTTTAAAAAATGCTCTGTGCTGTTTTCTCTCTCTCTGAAGTGATGTCACTGATTCAATGTGTAGGGAGAATCAGAAACATATGATTAAGAAAAAGAGTAAAAAATACATTGTTTAGTAGTTTTGAAAATTGTATCCCTAATGCATTATGTGTAAAATATAAATATAAAACTCTGGTTTAAAAATATTAAAGTAGACAGTTTAATGTCTTTCTCTTCTTGGAAATTATCCTCAAACAATAAAGAGAAAGGAAGGGAAAAATGTTATCTTCATTTTGGATAAAGCTAAAAGTCATATGAATATCAACTATAATGTAAAAGAACAGGTTGTCAAATATCATCAAAATTAAACAGAAGTAGCCAGGCGTGGTGGCTCACCCCTGTAATCCCAGCACTTTGGGAGCCTGAGGTGGGCGGATAACATGAGGTCAGGAGTTTGGGACCAGCCTGGCCAACATGGCAAAACCCCGTCCCCACTAAAAGTACAAAAATTAGCCCGGCATGGTGCCAGGCATCTATAATCCCAGCAACTCGTGAAGCTGAGGCAGGAGAATTGCTTGAATCCGCGAGGTGGGTGCTGCAGTGAGCCGAGATCGTACCACTGCACTCCAGCCTGGATGACAAGAGCAAGACTCCGTCTCAAAAAAAAAAGAAAAAAAAAAAATTAAACAGAGGTGCAGATGTAAGGAGAGACCTACAGAACATTGCAGTGCAGAGTAGATGACACTTATTAGAAGAGAAAACCAACATTTCTTATTTTCAACAATAGAAACAGAGTGTGTCTATTGGCAGGAGATCCCTAGACTTAGTTCAGGTGTTTCCTGAACACCTATGTTCAGGAGGGACATAGGTGTCCCAAACAAATGGAGGGAAATGAGCAACATTTCAGCTATCAGTCACTTTTGTCCAGAAAAAAATCAAGGCATTCATTCCTACAACTTTGTGCTTTATAAAGAACTTTACGTGAACCAGTAAAGGTTCTTTCTAACTTCAGATATAGCTCAGCTTTTCTTTAACATCTCAAAGATTAACAATAATAATAATAAATGAAATAGGTTCTGTAAAATAATGTTATAAACCAAAGAAAAAGAAGAGGAAAAACTTCTTTAGAGTAGAATAACCAAAAAAATACAGATATAGAACTGAATTGATTGGCCACCGGCTGTATCACCATGAATTAAAGAAAGATAATAATATGAATAAAATATTAATGTGATATTAATATGAATAACATTATGAATATTAATATGAATAAAATTTATTAATATTTAAGTATTAATAAATATTAATAGGAATAAAAGTTTGAAGCGAAAACAAGATCTCAGGAAAAATGGTGAAAGATAATAAAAGGACATAAAATAGGAGCATGTCAACAAAGGGAGGAGAAAAATAAACTATCAAAGAAATGAAGTGCATATTGGTAATATGGAGGATAAACCCCAAAGAAATTGTAAGCATAATTGATTTCCAATTGAAGCGTGTGTCAGACGAGATATTGCGAAAAGCCCTTCAGCTAAAATTTACCTTAATGCTGAATAATCTTAACGAATATACTTGTAACATATTCTGGAGTTCCGCATCAGATAGGACCCTTGGGAAACAGGCACTCAGACACAATTAAGGGTGATAACAACTTATTGGGTTATACGTGCTGTAAAAGATAAAATTATGAATAAGAAAAATTGGGTGGAAAGCCTTTAGATCTAATGTATGTAAAAAGGAAGTGGAAGGGAAGCAGGAGTGGGGCAGAGAAAGCCCCAGCCCATACAATGCATAGAAATAAGTCTCTGCCAAACAGAAGGAGAACTTTGAAGCAAAGATCTCTTTTTAGAGGAGTCCTCTGTTAGGCAGAAATGATTAGACATAGTACTTCCTCCATGCTTATTCTTTGCTGACTTGCTCAGGAAATTGATGGCCTCAACCTGAAAGCTGAGGCAGATCCTGAAGGTGCTGAAGCTGGGAACGGTCCTCCTAACTGCATTTCTTGCAACAGAACAGCAGCAAATTGTTTTATGAAAGATCTGTGTAGGGAATTCAATGACTGCTACAGTCCACCACTTCCTTATACAGATACCATATGCTTTTGGGGAGCCTCACGTGTTTTGGTGGGTCTTTCTTCTTTGGGGAATATTTAGGAGGGAGGTTAGTGGGATGAGCTACAGCCTCAATGATGCAGCTATATTCAGGATTACAACTGGCACTTATTTTACACCTTCACTTTTTATTCTAAATTTCTTTTGCCCTCAGCTATCACCTCCTGCCAATCTTGGTGGCTCACCAGAGGCTGTGGTCCACAATATTTCCTGAGATAACTCAATTTCTGATAATCATACTATTCTCAGGAGAGATTTCTGTATTTGTGCAGTCACATTCCCAAGTAATCAAGAGAGTAAAAAGAGATGTCCAAACTGATTACTTGAGTTCCACATGTATGTCTGCAGACCCTATCTTGTCCATGTAAATAGGGTCAATTACCACTTCCAATATGGTGACACTTCTTGCTTGCTGGTCTCTGTAAAAAATAAGTCCTGAGAGCTCATATGGCAGCCATAGCTTGTGGTTCCAATGTGATCTTTATTTTGTCCTTTGGATAAATTGCCTCCTTTGGGACCAGGCCCTCTAATTCTGCAGGTAACGTTGTATAAAATTCCTTTGTGTGTCATTGGAAACGATGATAAGTGGCATCGCCTTCTTTTCCAACCTTTGATACCTAGACTGATGGTTTCCACCAAAGAATAGCATCAAACAGAAGTCTCTGATATTGCATGTGCAAATGTTGCATGCTGGATGATAGCATCCCATTCTTTCAGAGTATTCCCTGGGAGCATCACTTTCTGAGTGCTTTCATCTGTCTGTTCTAATGCTTTATTGGAACGGCAACTTCTATACAGTGGAGATGGAATGCGGACAGTGCATTCTGTTGTCGTAGTCCCATTTCTCTACCTGCTTAGCTGTAAAATGGGTCCCATGTCAGATTAGATTCCAATTCTGTGGGATCAGGTACTGTAAGCCCCTCAGTGCTGACTGAGGCTCTGTGGGCAAGAAAGGAAAACACAAACTCAGAATAAGTTGCTGAGCCTTCCAAGGTAGAAATGGTCCAATATAATTAACTTGCTACCAAATATTTCCTTGGCATATATCCTATCAGGAGCTTAGCACTGGTCTCTGTTGCTGGAAAGTTGAATATTCAGAGGCAGCCGTTGCTAGACAGCCTTGGTAAGTGGGAGTTCATGCTGTTAGGCCCATGCATAGCCTTCATGTAGCCAACGAGAAAGGCTCTAACATTAATTGAACAGTTTATTTTGTCTGATTGATTTTTTTGTTTCTTTCCCAAGGTGACTGTTTTCTGATGAGTATTAGTATGTTCCTCCCCATCATATGTTGATCTACCCTTCACATACCTTTCTCCTAGAGCTTCTTATCTTCACTTGTATATTACTTTTCCTTTCAGAACCCAGAAAAATCAGCAAGGTCAGTGGCTGCTGCCCTTGAGTCTATATATATTCTCACCTCAGCCAACTTTTTCTTACATATAAAAAGGATGACCTGGTACACCATGTAAAGCTCTGCCTACTGGGAGATTATTTTTGTGCTACTGTATTTCAAGGCTACTACTGTATTTCAACCATGTACTAAGTTGACCTCTCTTTCCTCCTTTTTCAGCGAGTCATAGATCCATATGGCTATAGGTGTGAAATGAGTGGGGTCCTGGAGCAACCACTGTGAGTCACATGGGGGCCTGAGCTATCTGCTCATAAAACTTAACTCATCATTTCTACTACTTACTGCTCATGTTTTATCCTGATTGTACCATTTCTACTTTATAATGGATGCTGCTAGAATTCCTCAATTTAATGACTTGGTAGGTCATTATGATTTTTCCTCTATGGCTTAGGATAAATTCTACACTGTGTCTTTTCTACCACTGATGACAATAACACCATCGGGTCTTTCAGACTACCTGA
This sequence comes from Macaca nemestrina, assembly GCF_043159975.1. NCBI lineage: Eukaryota > Metazoa > Chordata > Mammalia > Primates > Cercopithecidae > Macaca > Macaca nemestrina. Next base: position 42,936,807 of record NC_092134.1, on the reverse strand, counting down.
CCTAATTGTGTGATTGCTTATATCACATTCTGGATCTGCTGCAGAGCCCTTTTGTACTCAAGGTTCTACATAAAATTTGCAGCCTTTTATGTCACACAGTCTGTGAGCCAGAGGAGTATTCCTAGATGTGTTGTCATGAGAACCCAAAGAGACCTACTAGGAATCAGGCTTCATTCTTGCAATAGAAGATGCATAATAGGGTTTGACTGTGTCCCCACCCAAATCTCATCTTGAATTGTAGTTCCCATAATTCCCACATGTGTTGTGAGAGACCCTGTGGGAGGTAATTGAATCACGGGGGTGGTTTCCCCCATGCTATTCTCATGAGAGTGAGTAAGTTATCACAAGATCTGATGGTTTTATAAGGGGCTTCCCCCTTCACTTGGCTCTCACTCTTCTCCTTCCTGTCACCATGTGAAGGACATGTTTGCTTCCTCTTCTGCCATGATTGTAAGTTTCCTGAGGCCTCTCCAGCCTTGCTGAATGGTGAGCTAATTAAACCTCTTCCCTTTATCAATTACCCAGTCTCACATATGTTTTTATTAGCAGTGTGAGAATGGACTAATACAGTAAATTGGTACCATGAGTGGGGTGCTGCTGTAAAGATATCCAAAGGTGTGGAAGCAAATTTGGAAATGGGCAGCAGGCAGAGGTTGTAACAGTTTGGAGGACTCAGAAAAACACAGGAAAATGCAGGAAAGTTTGGAACTTCCTAAGAGAGTTGTTGAATGGCTTTTACCAAAATGCTGATAGTGAGATGAACAGTAAAGTCCAGGCTATTGTGGTCACAGATGGAGATGAGGAACTTGTTGGGAACTGTAATATGGTAACTCTTACTATGCAAAGAGACAGGAAGCATTTTGTCCCTGCCACAGAGATCTTTGGAACATTGAACTTGAGAGAGATGATTCAAGGTATCTGGCAGAAGAAATTTCTAAGAGGCAAAGCATTTAAGAGGAAGCAGGCCATAAAATTTTGAAAATTTTGCAGCCTGATGATGCAGTAGAAAAGAAAAACCCATTTTCTGGAGAGAAGTTCAAGCCAGTGCAGAAATTTGCATAAGTAACAAGGAGCTTAATGTTAATCACCAAGACAATGGAGAAAATATCTTCAGGGGATATCAGAGACTTTTACAGCAGCCCTCTAATCACAGACCTGGAGGACTAGGAGGAAAAAATGGTTTTGCAGGCTTGGCCCAGGGCCCACCTGCTCTATGTAGCCTTGTGTCATAGTGTCTTGCATCCCAGCTGCTTCACATCCATACCTGTGGTTAAAAGGGGCCAACATGCATCTCAGGCCATTGCTTCAAAGGATGCAAGCCCCGAGCCTTGGCGGCTTCCATGTGGCATTGAGCCTGTGTGTGCACAGAAGTCAAGAATTAAGGTTTGGGGACCAGACAATGTGTGGAAATGCCAGGATACCCAGGCAGAAGTTTGCTGCAGGGGCAGAGCCCTCATGGAGAATCTTTGTTAGGGCAGTGCAAAAGAGAAATGTAGAGTTGGAGCCCCCAAACAGATTCCCCATTGGGGACTAGTGAGGCTTTGAGAAGAGGGTCACGGTCCTCCAAACCCCAGAATAGATCCATTGACAGCTTGCACCGTGTGCCTGGAAAAGCAGCAGACACTCAATGCCAGCCCATGAAAGCAGACAGGAGGGGGCTGTACTCTGCAAAGCCACAGAGGTGGAGCTGCCTAAGGCCATGGAAACCCACCTCTTGCATTAGTGTGATCTGGATGTGAGACATGGATTCAAAGGAGATTATTTTAGAGCTTTGAGATTTAATTACTGTCTTGCTGGATTTTGGACTTGTATGGGGCCTGTAGCCCCTTTGTTTTGTCCAATTTTCAAATTTGGAATTAGTGTATTTACCCAATGCCTGCACCCACATTGTATCTAATGAGTAACTAACTTGCTTTTGATTTTAAAGGCTTATAAACAGAACAGACTTGCCTTATCTCAGATGAGACTTTGGACTTAGACTTTTGGATAATGTTGCAAAGAGCTAAGATTTTAGTGCACTAATGGAAAGGTATGATTGTCTTATTGAAATATGAGAACATGAGATTTTGGAGGGGCCAGAGGCAGGATGATATGGTTTGGTTGTGTTCCCACCCAAATCTCATTTTGAATTGTACTTCCCTTAATCCCCACATGTGGTGGGAGGGACCTGGTGGAAGGTAATTGAGTCATGGGGGCTGATTCCCCCATGCTATTCTTGTGATAGTGAGTAAGTTCTCATTAGATCTGAAGGTTTAATAGGGGGTTTCCTCCTTCACTCAACTGTCATTCTTCTCTTTCCTGCCACCATGTGAAGAAGGCTGTGTTTGCTTCCCTGTCTACCATGATTAAAAGTTTCCTGAGGCCTCTCTAACCGTGCTGAATTGTGAGTCATTAAACATTTTTCTTTTATAAATTACCCAGTCTCAGGTGTGTTTATTAGTAGTGTGAGAACAGACTAATACAGTGCAAGATGCTGCAATTTTTCTTTTACTCAAGAGAAGATATTCTTACATACACTTGTCCTCTGAACCTTTAAATTCTTTACTGTTGTTGTGGGCTCCATAATCTTCACAAGGTATATCTCCTACTATCTGTCCCACAGATAGACATACTATTTGTGTGCCTTTCCAAATCCTCTAATCTACTAGCTACAACTTTCTAATGGTGCCTAATTAGTATGATATTATTGATATCAATGTGAAATTCTGCTGGATGTCCAAATCTCTGTGGGCTTTATTATGACAAAAACTAGGAGAGTTAACAAAGCCTGAAAGCAAAATTATGAATGATTATTGTTGTCCCTTACATTTAAATGCAAACTCTTTATGACCCTCTTTTTAAATTGGGATAGAGTAGAGCATAGTCACCATTGATTTGAGGACTACATACTGTGTATTAATTTGCTGGATTTTCTAGGTTGCTGTAGCAAAGACTACAGACTGGATGGCTCAAACAACAGAAATGTATTTTCTCACAGTTCAGGAAGTTAGAAGTCCAGGATCGAGATCCCAGAAAGGCTGTTTCTTCAGAGGCCTCTTGCCTTGACTTGCAGATGGCCATCTTTCCCCTCTGTCTTCACATGGTCTTTGCTCTGTGTGTTCTTATAAAGACACTAGTTTTATTGGACTAGGGCCCACCCATATGACCTCATTTTACATTAATCACCTTTTTAAATGTCCTGTCTCCAGTACAGTGACATTAGGTAGTAAGAGAAAAGACTTCAACATATGAATTTTATGAAGAACATAATTTAACCATACACCATGTGTCTAAGGTCATATTATTCTGCTGTAAGAAAAATACTATATCTTGCATGGAAACTGTGATCAGGGATATTATTTAGTTCAACTTGCTATGGACTAAAACTAAAGGTCCATCAAATTTCTGTAGAAAATATGATGGGATAATATCCACCATCCTCTGAAGCATGATTATTTTTAAATTACTAATTATTTTTAATTTACTGTTGTGATTGGAGTGAAGTCTAGTTTCAGAGGTTTCCATTTGGCTCCTCACCTGCTGGGTTTTAAGTTACAGGTCAAATACTCAATGTAGGGATCAATCCAAATTTCAAGTATGTTGATCCCAATTATACATTCAGGACCTGTACAATTGAGTACTGGGTATGTCAGTGTACCCAGTGGGCTCATTGCCAGCCAGATTTTGACCATGGCTTCTTTCACTACTGCCACTTATAATGCCCCCACTCTAAGAGTGGGGCCCTGATGATGCTTCAGTTCTCCAGATATAAATGTCAACTCTAGTCCTTAGACCAATAATCCTTGAACCGTCTGAGAATTCCCTTTTCCTCAGTGCACAATCATCTATGTAAATAGTCACTGTGGCTAAGTGGTATCAAAATTGCTGAATATATAGGGAACATAATGCTTCCTAAGCAATAAAAATAAAATAAATGAGTATCTAGGTTCATCAAAGTGAAACTGAAAAACACCCAAAATAAAGAAAATATATTAATAACAACTAGAGAGAAAAGTAGATTACCTACAAAGGAAAAAAAACTAGGTTGGCAACAGAATTCTCCAAAGGAACAATAGGCAATAGGAAGTGCAGAATTCAGAGCTGTGTGGTAAAGAAAAGAAAGAAAGAAAGAAAGAAAGAAAGAAAGAAAGAAAGAAAGAAAGAAAGAAAGAAAGAAAGAAAGAAAGAAAGAAAGAAAGAAAGAAAGAAAGAAAGAAAGAAAGAGAAAGAAAGAAAGAAAGAAAGAAAGAAAGAAAGAAAGAAAGAAAGAAAGAAAGAAAGAAAGAAAGAAAGAAAGAAAGACTTGTCAACTTAATTTTTGTATTTATCCAGATTCTCTTTAGAGAATGAGGGTGAAGGCCGGGCGCGGTGGCTCAAGCCTGTAATCCCAGCACTTTGGGAGGCCGAGGCGGGCGGATCACGAGGTCAGGAGATCGAGACCATCCTGGCTAACACAATGAAACCCCGTCTCCACTAAAAATACAAAAAAATTAGCCGGGCGTGGTGGCGGCGCCTGTAGTCCCAGCTACTCGGGAGGCTGAGGCAGGAGAATGGCGGGAACCCGGGAGGCGGAGCTTGCAGTGAGCCGAGATCGCGCCACTGCACTCCAGCCTGGGTGACAGAGCGAGACTCCGCCTCAAAAAAAAAAAAAAAAAAAAAAAAAAAAAAAAAAAAAAAAAGAGAATGAGGGTGAAATATATACATTTATATAATAAAGGGATAAACAATAGATCTGCAATAAATAAGGTGTTAAAGTGGTATTTCAGTGAAAGGGGAAGTGATCCAAGGGGCAGATTGTGGGATTTAAAAAGAAATGTAAAGCAAAGAAATTAGTAAAAGTATAAGCAATTCAAAGCAAATTTGGCTACATTAAGCAAAATAAATTGTGTCTAATATGTAAAGCTAAAAACAAAGAAGATAAAACTAAAATCTTATATAACTTAAAAGTTGAAAATGTGATAATCAGAGTTTAAACAGAGTCCAATTTTGTTATTCATATTGTTTGTATTGTTCTGTCTTTTCTGGGTCATATAAACAAAAAATGTTTTTAATGGGGTTTAAATAATGTAAGTAATACAGCAATTTAACATATTTATTTAATATTTTGTGCTGCACATAATATGAGCTTTCATTTAAAGTATTCAAAGAACAAAAGAGTCATCAATAGCCAAAAGTACATTTCTCATATCTCCACATTAAAATAATACAAAAACATTATCAGTGTTTAAAACTTCAAGTTAATAGCAAAGTGTTTTTTAACACATATGTTTTTCTGAATAACTAATGTGTTATTATTAACACATAGAGTCAAAAATAAGAACAAAGAAAAGCTGAAATTAAGATGGTCCTACTATACAGTATCTACAAATTTTTTTGTTTATTTTCTAAATTTTTGCTTTTTGAGACAATTTGCGTATTATCTTTTAAAACACATCTTTATTGAGATATAATTGATATAACATTCACCAACTTAAAGTGTACATTTCAATTATTTTTAGTATATTTATAGACTTGTGCAACCATCACCACAATCTCAGTTTACAACATTTTGCAACCCAAAAAGAAACCTTCTACCCATTATCAGTAATTCATTTGTCTTCCACTCCCAGCTCTAGGCAACTTCTAATCAAGCCTGTAACTATAGACTTACTGTTTCCGGCCATTTTATATGCAGAACATTCCATAAGTGTATTGTACTCCATACAATATGTAGTAGAAATAACAATTCAAATATTTTGTCCATTTTAAAATTGGGTCATTTGGGTTTTGTTGTTGTTGTTGATTTGTAACATTATATTTTTAGTACAAGTCTCTCTCAGATAAGTGATTTACAAATACTTTCACCATTCTTTGACATCTCTCTACAATTTCTTGATGGTGTCTTAAGGAGCACAAAAGTTCTTAATTTTGATGAAGTGAAATTAATCTGTTTTTCTTTTATAGCTTTTGTCTCTGTTGTCATTTAAATAAGCATGCCTAATCTAAGGCTGTGAATATTTAGTTGTATGTTTCCCCATAAGAATTTTATAATTTTCATCTTCCATTTAGGCCTATGATCAATTTTGAGTTAATTTTTGTGTATGGTGAGAAGTAGAGGTCCAACTTTATTGTTTTGCATGTGAATATCTAGAAGTCTCAGTACCATTTGATAAAAAGACGCTTCTTTCCCCCATTGATTCGTCCTGGCTCCCTTGTAGACTAAGATTTGACCATAAATTTGTGGGTTTTTTTCTAACTCAAGCCTACAATATTGACCAGTTTGCCTACTCTCATATCAGTTCTCCACTTTCTTGCTTAGCTTTGTAGTAAGTTTTGAAATTGGGAAGTATGGCTCCTCCAACTTTATTCTTTCCTTTTAACATTATTTTTATGTTTAGAATTATTATGTGTTCTTGGATAATTGATCAATTTATTGTTATGTAATACTCCTTTTTATATGTAAAAATTTTGTTTGTTCTGACATCAGCGTTTCAAAATTAATACAGCTGTTCCATTTTTTGGGGGGGGAACGGTTGAAGTTAGTTTGACACAGATCTTCATTCTTTGCTTTTAACCTATCTGCATGTTTACGTTTAAATCTGGTTTCTTATAGACCACATATATTTAAGTCTTGTTTTTATCCACTCTGACAATCTCTGTCTTTTAACTAGTGTATTTATACAATTACATTCAAATTGATTATTAACATAATTGGATTAATATCTTTCATGTTTGTAAGTATTTTCTACTTATTAAATTTGTTCTTTGTTTCTCCTCCACTCTGATTTTTCTGCCTTATCTAGTTCTGATTAATTATGTGACTCAACTTTCTCTCTTCTGTTAGCATATCATTTTTACAAAGTTTCTTTATATTTGTGTTAGTTTTCCCAAATTTTTCAGTATGTATTTTTAAATAATCTATGTTCCATCAAATAATACCAAATCTCTTCACAGTTAGTACAAATTCCTTCTACTAGTCTTACCAATTCCTCTCTGCCATCACTTATGGCATTACCAACATTCATTTTACTTATACATATGTTATTAATTCCCCAATACCTTTTCACTATTGTTACTTAAATGACATCTTTCAGATCAATTAAAATTAAGAAAAATAAATTTTTTATTTTACCTTCATATATTGTTTCTCCAATGTTCGTTCTTTATGTAATCTGAATTTGTGATTTTTATCATTTTTCTTACCCTGAAGAACTTTTAACGTTTTTTTTTTTTTGTTTGTTTGTTTTTTGTTTTTTTAGGATGGGTCAGTTTATGGCTGATGGGTTCTATTTCAAGTAACATTTTAAAATTTAAATTTTAATATCAAATATTTAAAAAGTATTTTTAAAGTCTTTCATTTGTTCAACTTTTCTTGTAGAACATATATCAAAAATTTCAACCTCTTTACATGTTAGAGCTAAAACCAGAATGCCCTACAATAACTTTTAAATAAGTTAAGAGAATAAAGGAGAATGAATATGTAATTAGATCATCTTTTGTGATTATGTACCTAATAATTTTTATTGACATTCTTTGTTTTTTTTGTGCACAAACTTAAATTATTGTCTGGTGTTACCTGACTTCAATTTGAATAACTTATTTTAATAAGTTCTTCTTAATAAGGTCTATTAAGAACGCATATTGAGATATTTTACTAGCCTTGGAATGCCTTTATTTCACCTTAATTTTTGAAAGATAGTTTTGCCTAATCTAAAATTCTTGGTTGACAGCTATTTCACTTTCAGCACTTTAAACATGATATCCCACTGCTTTCGGCTTTCATTGTTTCTGATGAGAAGTCAGCTGTTAATTATCTTGGGGTTGTGATGAGTCACTTGTCCTCTTACAGCTTTCAGGATTTTCTCTTTAATTTTCAAAGCTTTGACTATAGTAGTAATCTGATATCTTTTACTGCTTTTATCCTACTTGGTGTCTGCTGAGCTTCTTAGATGTATGTATTAATATTTTCCAACAAATTTGTGAAGTTTGTCAACCATTATTTTTTCAAATATTTTTTCCGCCCCCTTTTCATTTTCACTTCTTCTGTTGCTTTTATTTTTGTGGGTGCTTTTCTTGGTATCTCACATTTCTGTGTGGCTCCATTTTTTTTTTCATTATTTTCTCTCTCTCTTTTTCATATTGTCTAATTTGTATTGATTTATGTTGAAATTCACATTTCAATAATTCACAGTGTGAATCATTGTGTGTTTGTTCAAATTTACTATTGAACCCTCCAATAATTTTTCACTTTATTTATTATAGTTTTCAATGTTAGAATTTTAATTTTGTTCTTTTAAAAATAATTTCTACTTCTTTGTTTATATTTTTATTCAGTCAAAAATTTTTATTATATTTTCTTTAATTGTTTAGACAGGGCTTTCTTTGCTCTCTGAAACCATTTTCTGTTATATCTAATACTTTTCTCAGCTCAAAAGAAGTTTCATTTATTTACTATAAATGGGTCATAATTTCTGTTTTTTTGCGTGTCTTGTGATTTTTTTTGTTCAAAAGTGGACATTTTAGATAATATATTGTAGCAACACTGGTACTGATACCATTGGAAATATTATTAATGTTATTATTGTTTTTGTTTGGTTTTTGTTTGTTAAATGAGTTGAAAGAACTAATGCTGTGAAGTCTATTTCCCTCCTTAATGTGCAGCTTCTGATAACCTTATTCAGATTTCTTCTCTTGGTTTTACTTTTTAGCAGCTACCATTCCTGTGTTACATAGGCTCTTTATGAGTCAAAGGTTGTGTTTTTGTCATCTTAGTTAGATTTTTATTCATACAAATTTACTGAATTTGTATGCCTGGCTTGAAGGTTGCTGTCACAGTTCAGAGTTTACTATTTTCCCCACATATGTAGTCAGTAGTTTGGATGTTCCTTCTCTGATCACTCTTGAGAGGGAACATACTTGGACATGACTTTTAAGCATGAAATTCTTGATTTACTGTTCTGAAAAGATCAGGTGCATTCAGGGTGGCATGGCCATAGACTTGATTTACTGTTCTAAAGAAAGTTTATCCTCTTTTAGCCTGTCTCTTCCACGGGGCAGAAACTCTGTGCCACTGTACAGGAAGAGGGGATTGAAATTGAGATCCACTTCTCCTGGAGTGTCAACACTGGGTGCAAGGGTAGCCCCTGCTTTACTGTCTTGTTCATCAAGCTTTGAAAATCTATCCGACAGGGGAGCTTGTATAGGGATAGTCAAGGCCCAGGTAATCTTGGACTACTGTGTATGAAGTACAGCTTCTTCCCTGTAAGTAGGTGCTAGGTGAAAGAGTTTCAGATTTTTTGCCCTTATCCCCCTAAAATAGACTTTTGCTATACAGTGCTAAGAGGTGTGAGAAATACCAGTGAAACTATAGCTTTAGACTTAAAATTGAGAGTAGAGGGAATGTCTGACTTCTTGGTTGCATGTGCCAGGAGTAGGATTTCCATAAGTCTGAGCAGGTTTGGGGTGTAAGGAAGGGAACAAGTGCAATTGCCACAGATTCTGACTATTCTTACTGAGATTCAGTAGATTTATCTTTAAGAGAGTTTCTCCATATTCTGTGTGTCCTTAGGACTCTATCTAGAAACTTTAAACTGTTGATGTTTTTGTTATTGTTTTTAAATAAATTTATCCATTTTAATAGCTGTTTTTCGGGGGAGAAGGTCTGTTGATTTCACTCTGCCATTACAAATTTAGATGTTTACAAATTACTGTTTTTTTCAGTTTACTAACCTGTTGTTCTGCTGTATTTTGTATGATATGATACCCACTTATGACTTTCTTAATTTCAATTATTATAATTTCTATTTCTAGAACATTGTTGTCCAATAAAACTTTCTGGGATGATAGAAATGTCCTATAACTTGTACTATTTAACATGGTAACCACCAACCATATGTAGCTACTGAGCACTTAAAATGCAGCTAGTGTAACTAAGAAACTGACTTTTAAATTTTACTTAACTTGAATTAATTTAAGTTTAAATAGCAACAAGTGGCTAGTAGTTACTGTATTGGATAGCACCATTCTATAATTGCCTATTTAAAAATAGATTTTAATTTCTTGCTCAAATTCTTAATGTGATTATTTTATTGATTGTTTTATAGTTATTTTAAAGACTAAACCATCTGTTGTTCTCTTTCTTTATTTTCTTGATTTTTGATTGATATTTTTCTTGATATTTCTGTTATTTTCTTGATTTCTTATATATTAGTTCTCTTTTTTAGCATGATATATAATTTTTATCAGATTTCTGAATTTGAGACGAAAAAATTGTAGATGTTCTAGATTATATTCTCTCCCATCAAAGATAGTATAATTTTTGTCAGTCAGATAAAATACATTGGTACAAAAGACACTATTTTTATTCTCATCCCAAGCATTTATTAATTTTGTAGTCTTATGCAAAGCATGTAACAGCCTTGAGCCTGTTTCTTCATCCATAAATGGACCTAATATTCATCTTGCTTAAAGCAAAGATTGAAAGATAAATAACCAATTTCTGAAATTTTTGTGAAATTCGCAAGGTAATATGTGAGCCTAAAATTTATATGAATAACTCATTAATTCTGTATATATTCATCAATGTTTTCATAGGTTGCTTGAAAGTAAAAGCAGAATGTTGTTGGGTAAAAATTGTTTATACAATTTGTAACTCCATTTGTGTTGCTCTAAAAGGAATACCTGAGATTGGGTAATTTATAAAGAAGAGAGATGTATTTGGCTAATGGTTCTCGAGGCTATACATGAAGTACAGCACTGGCATCAGCTTTTGGTGAAGACCTCAGAAAGCTGACAATCAGAGCAGAATTTTTTTTTTTTTTTTTTTTTGATACGGAGTCTCACTCTGTCACCAGGTTGAAGTGCCGTAACACGATCTTGGCTCACTGTAACCTCTGCCTTCTGGGTTCAAGTGATTCTCCTGCCCCAGCCTCCCAAGTAGCTGAAACTACAGGCATGTGCCAACATGCTTAACTGGGCTAAATATTTTTTATATATATATATATTATATTATATATATATATTATTTTTATATATATATATATATATATATATATATATATATATATATATATATATATATATGTGGAAACAAGGTTTCACCATGTTAGTCAGTATGGTCTCAATCTCTGGACCTCCTGATCTGCCCACCTTGGCCTCCCAAAGCACTGGGTTTACAGGCGTGATCCACTGTGCCCTGCAAAGAAGGTGTCAGCATATCACAAGGCAAGATCAGGAGCAAGAGAGAAAAGGAAAGAGATATCACATCCTTTTTAAACAACCAGGTCTCAGGGGAACTCAGAGAAAGAACTCACTCATTACCATAAGAAGGGCACCAAGCCATTCGTGAGGGATCTGCCCCCACAACCTAGACACCTTCCACCAGGCCCTACCTCCAACATTAGGGATCACATTTCAACATGAAATTTGGAAGGCATAAACATTCAAACTATGCTGCTATGACAAACAAGTTCGTTTGTATTTATATGTGTGTTATGACTGTTTTTAATGGTCTTTGATAGAAAAAAGTACCTGTTTTCTGAAGGCAATGAATGGTTATGAAATCAGCTATTAACATTCCTACAATAGCAAAGTGAGAGCACATTTCATAGTCGCTGTAGTTGCACTCTTTGGTGAAGTTTCACAGCAGTAGGAAAGAATCTCAATGCTAGCCTGAATTTTTGGCCACAGCCTAGTTATTCTGGCACACATTGAAATCTCAAGACATCAAGAGAAACAAACTTTGGGACACTCAGTGGCACTATTTTTTAAAGTCAGATTCTTTTTCAGTGGGTATTCACATTTCCTTATTCCAATCATTCCAATGCAGCACAAAAGAAAAATCGTTTTCTTATCTTGCACTTTATTAAGAGGAAAAACATTCTTTTGTACTGAAAGCTTCATTTTCCTGTAAACAGAATGATTAACTTGAGATTGTGCCAACTAATTTCTGAGTGTCTAGATAAGATTAAAGGCCTTTATTTTGCTAAACTCATGTGTTGATATTTTCTCATTACTTTCTCTATTACTTAAGCCAAGAGGTTTTTATTAACCACTCACAAACTTGCATCTTTGCACTACATTCTGGCAATACTTGGAATGCTTTGACGTCATATAGTATCTGAATAGAGCAATGTTCTTGATGGTATGGAGAAGTTCTCATTGTAAAATAATTTTTATTTTTTCAAAAACAAACTTATCTTCAAAATCAAGTGCCCACCTAGGGCATGCTCTTTTTAACTTACATTCTGGCAAATAACTGATATTGACCATCCATTGCTTCTCAAAAGAAAAATGATTCCCTGTTAGACAGACTCTTAAGTTAAAAATGCCTTTTAGGCATATACTTAAAGTCTCATTTCTTTTCCTATGTCCTCCACAATGTCTTTAATGTGCTTCATTTGGGTAATAACAGCCAGCAGTCAGGAAAGACAGAAACAGCGACCTTGATTACTCCCTCAGCATACTTATGGGTGAACTGAGTCTTGATGCATGAACAAAAACACTTCAAGGTCATATTCCTTATCTCTCTAGGTTATTATTTTCTCTTAAGAGGAAACTACGATGCTTCCTCTCTTACCAGAATGATAATCGAGATATTAAAACATGGCTTTGTCATAAATCCTAAACACAAATAACTAAGTATAGATAAAGATCTACAACAGAGCAAAAATCCTCTAGCACTGGATACGTACACAAACTATCCTAGGCAGTTTCTCCTAACAGCTGCTAAATTACTTCTATTAATTGCAGCTTCATAAAACTAAGAAAAAAGAAAAGTAAAGAAAGGAAACAACAACGCTGTTTAATGGCATGCCTCTGTGTTACTACTTTTCTGTATGGTACACAGCAAAGCAATCAAACATTTGGACATTACAAATATCCTAGCAATCAATTTGATTTAAAATACTCTCCAAGTATAGATATGGCAAATGAAAAGACTCATTTCTTTTAGCCACTATTTCTAATGCTGCTAGGAAAATGCAGTTGAGGAAATGCTTATCAGAAGTACTAAATCAGCATTACAGATATGTATTAAGGAACCAGATGAATCTACAATTGCAACCAATTTGTTTTTCAGATGAGGCTTTATTTTTTTTTTAGATTTGATGGATGGTTGTTTTTTAAGAATAATGTATGTCTAGAATGGATTCACTCTGGAGAGTGATACAAATATACTCAAAAGCATGAAGAAGTGTAAGTGGGAAGTGGTATATATAAACTATATCCAGGAAGAAATGAAATAGTCGAAAGGTCCATTTCATGCTTGACATTTAGAGAACAGCTCTCCAAAGTTTACATAGTGACAAGAATGCTGGACAAAGTCAGGACAATGGAAGCAAGCGCCTTTGTCAGTACCTAGTTGTGATATCAATGGGGAAAAGTCTTAAACCAAGTCTCTCAACCTTAGTTCTATTGACATTTTGGGTGGGATAATTCTGTGTTGTGAGAAACTGTTCTCTTTATTCTAGAATGCTTAGGAGCATTACTGACTTCTTCCAATGCGATGCCAGTAGCACCCTCAACTGTGAAAATCAAAAATGTCTCCAGACATCGCCACTTGTTTCCTGAGGGCAAAATTACCAGTTGTAGTAAACCACTGTTTTACATACTTTTATGGTTTTTTAATCTCTAAAGAGAGGAGTTGAGATGAGATGTGTCTTTTCCAGCTCTAATATTCTCTGACCTGTCCAGCTATGCTCACAAAATTGATGAGAAATTATCTGTTTTTATCAGGTATCACCAGAACTAACTTTTTTATGTACTCAACTTGCAGAAATTATAGCTAGTTTCCCCACATACAGTAAGGGAATTCCAACTGCATCTTGTGCCATATTTTTGAGTTAAAATTTTACTTTGCTTGTTTTCATTCTTTATTTATGCATCATCTTCCAGACAGGGTGGTCAACTGTCTCAGTTACGTGAGACTTTCGTGGTTTGGGCATTGAAAGTCCTGTGTCCTGAAAAAGGCCTCAATCCTGAGCAAACGGATCACTTTCCTTCTGTAACTATTTCCACGTGGTTGTGTGTGTGTGTAGATATGCGTATATACATGCATGTCATGAAGAATACTATAGTACTATTCTAATAATTAGTGTTAGAATAGTGTAGTAATAGAATAATATAGTATTCAATTATCTTAATCTATTTTTTATTTTATTTTTAACATATTTTTATGTCATCAAATATTAAACTATATTATCTTAATACATGGTTATTATCTTATTCTATTAATGTACTACAGTTTAATGAATGATTTCCATATGATTTGACATTAACGTTGTTTCTAGTTTCTTTTAAATAAAAATCAATGCTCAATGAACATTCTGATAGTTACACATTTATGCATAGCTCTTAAATTTTTTAAATTAAACATTTTAATTTTGAATAATTTAAAATATCCGAGAGTATACAGATATATAACAACCCTGTAACTATTTTGTCATATTTAATTTACATTACAGTTAAAAAAATAAATAGAAATCAAATTTAGCAAATTCAGCTGAAGCTGTCTTCCCTATCTCCCTGTGTACCCACTGTCCTTGAGATAGCATGTGCCATTCCCATCAATGACCCTGAACATTTGTCACATACTTAAGTACCTACAAAAAGCAAAAATGATTCATCAGCATTGTACATATCCTTTTGCACCTTGACTTTTTTTCCAACATTATTTTTTAGAGATTTATCCATGTTGGTAGATCTATATTATTAGTTATAACTGCTATGTAATGTTCTGTTTTATGACTGAACTTTCATTTTTCCACTCATATTTAAAGACAATTACATTTTCAAATTCTTTTGCTATCGCAAACAATGTTGTATTATTTGTATATGCACAAGTATATCTGTGTATATTCATCCTCATGTACAGTGCAAAACTTCTGTAAAGTAAACAGATACAGGAGGAAATGAGGATATGCATATCTTTAACTTCACTTCAGCTAGTTTTCTTCCTGAATGGTTATTCCAATTAACACATTCAGGAGTCATGTACAAGAATTCCTGCTTCCCACTGCTTTCCTAAAACTTAATATTAGCAGATCTTATATTTTTTCCTTCTACTTCCTTTGAATATATACCCTATTCTTTGTGATTTTTCTTTTGGGGTTTATATTATTTATTTTTCTAACTTCTTCAGCAGATTCTTAGCTCATTAATTTTTAATCCATTTCTCATTTTATCATGCACTATTAAAAGTATGAATTTCTGATTAGTATTTTTGCTGGATATGGCACATTATGATTTGTAGAGCTGTTATTAATTATAATTTTTTAGCAACTTCATTGAGGTAAAACTGACAATAAATGTCACATTTTAAAAGTATTCTTTTAATTTTCAAATTTGTTTTATTTTAAGCCATTTTCTATTTTTGATTTTTGTGGATATATAGTAGGTATATAAATTTATACATATATAAATATACATGAGATATTTTGAAACAGGTACACAATGCATAATCACATCAGGGTAAATGGGGTATCCATTATGTCAAGCATTTATCATTTCTTTGTGTTACAAACATTCCAGTTATATGTTCAGTTATTTTCAAATGCACAGTAAGTTGTTCTTGACTGTAGGCATCCCATTGTGCTATTAAATAGTAGATCTGATCTTATTCATTCTAGCTAACTACATTTTTGTATCCATTAACCAGCCCCACTTCTCGCTTCTCCTAGCTTCCATTCCCAGCTTCTGGTAACCATCATTCTACTATCTATCTCCAGGAATTCAATTGTTTTAATTTTTAGTTCCCACAAATGAGTGAGAACACGCAGTTTGTCTTTCTGTGTTTCTCTTATTTCACTTAACATAGTATCTTCCAGCTCCATTCATGTTGCTGCAAATGACAGGATCTCATTTTTTTGTTATTGCTGAATAGTACTCCAAAACAATGTGTATTTTGTAAGTGCTGATATATGTTAACACCACTGAAATCATGAACAAAATCAAGGTGATGAACATGTATCAATCCCAAAAATTTTATCTGTCTTCTTTGTATTTCATTTCTCCCATGCCTCTACCACCATCCCCCATCCCCAGGCAAAACGAATCTGCTTGCTTTATTTACTGTCACTTAGTTTGCATTTTCTAGGATTTTGTATAAATAGACTCAAATAACATGTACTCTATTTTGGTCTAGTTTCTTTAATTTACCATAATTATTTTGAGATGCACCCACGTTGTTGCATACATCTTTTTTTTTTTTACTGGGCAGTAATCTATTGTATGGCTATAACACCAAGTTACTATTTCGTTGATAGATATTTCAGTTGTGTCCAAGTTTCGTTTATTACATATAAAACTGCTATGAATATTCATGTTTAAGTTATTTTGTGAAAACATGCTTTTATTATTTTTGAATATTTACCTAGAAGTAAAATTGTTGAATCATATGACTAGTATATGTTTACTTTTGTGGGATACTGTCAATGTCTTAGTATACATTCTATTAGAGGTTGTTTTTTCTTGTTACTTTACTTTGTAATCAAAATAATCTGTCAATAACTTTAGAGAAGTTTAATTTTCTTCTAGAATTCCCCACAATTTTTGCTTTATATTTTACTATATTTTTTCTGTATATATATTTGCTATATTTGCCAAAATATGTCTTGTATATTGAAGTCATGTTAGTTACTCCCATGGTCAGAGCATTAGCATTATGTTGTAATGCTTTGCCAATTTTTTATTTTATTTGTCCATAATGTCTGTTTTGCTTGATATTAATGTAGTCAACTTTCATTTACTTTATATATAATTTCCATTCTTTGACTTCAAAACTCTCTGACTTTATGTTTTTGCCTCCTATAAAGGCATGTAGCTGGAACTTATTTGTCAGAGCATCACTAAGAGCTTTTCTGTAAGAGTGATTGCCATTTATTTGTAGGTAATATATTGCTACTCTCTCACAGCTTTGAACAGTTTCTCTCTTAGCTCTTCCTGTCTTTTCTCCGTCTTGCTCTCACTTTTGTTCTTGTTCTTTCTTCTTCCCTCTGTCTCTGTTTTCTGTTTCCTACTTTATTATAATATATTTAAATATAAATTCTGAATAATTCTCAATTATTGTCATTTTAAGCATTTATTTTTCTACACTCTGTCATTTTCTTTTGGTCCTACTTAGATAAATGTTAGATATTTTTAACATATTTAAAAATATCTCTTTTTTATGTCTTAATTTCTTCTGATAGAAATTGTGTGATATTTTCAACTATTTTTTCTATTTCAATTATCCCCTTTTCAGCTAAACATAGACTGCTGTTTACCTATCTGTATCAGCTATCTATATCTACCTATTAAGGTTATTAATATAACATACGCATGTGTATATTTCAATGGAACTGCATTTTTAAAATATATATTTTATTCTTTACTGAGATGTATTGTTTCATTATGTCACGGTTTTTCCCTAAGGTTTCAATTTTTCTTTTATATTTTAATTAATTTTACATTTATTTTGCATCTTATTTGGGTGATCTTGATATTAGAACATATTCCTGGGGTTATAAATCAGATGTGTCTTTTAGCTCCCTCATAATAGATTCTTTCCTCATATGCTTTTAATTTTTGCTTTTAATTTTTTATTGTTAGCTCACACATTAGGAAGGCTTAATTTTTCCCTGCTGTCAGAAAATCTTGTAGTAGCTTGCACTATGTTCTGCAAAAGAAGCCTCAGAATTATTAACAAATTTTATATTAATTTCTTGAATTGGTGGTACTTACATTACATAGGTAATGAAAAATTGAATCCAAAACCAATGTAAGGTACAAAATTGGAACCTCTGAGGATTCTTCTTTTTTCTTCTTTAGCCCACAGTAATACAGATTAGCTTTCTTCCCACTTTCCTTTGCCAGTGGGGAGAATATTTGTTTAGTTTGCCCTTTCACTAAGGGTGTAGCACCCTGAGGATTCTAGGTTTATGTCAGTCTCAGTTTCTCTTCCCTGTCTAGTATCCAAGATGCTGTATCACACAGACAAAAAATCCTTATCCTTCCTGCCTACAGTAGCCTCACCAGCAGCTCAAAATATTCTGCTTTCAATTACCTATTCATTTATGAGACATGGCATTTTTCCTTCCTCACAAGCTGTCAGGCATTTAAAACAATTTCAACATTTTAAAGCATGAGAGATTTTACTTTTTTTTTGTCCATGGCATTTCTGGAATCTGAACTGTCCCTTAGTAATATCTTAGTAAAAGTTCTGTAGGTAAAATTGCTGAGTCAAAGTATTAATATATCTTTAATGCTTTTAACATAAATTGTCAAAATTGTTCGCTGCAAGAAGCATGCAAGGATAAGATAATGATGATGCCTCAGTCTGCACAGATGACCTCTGCTTTGCTTCTCTGTCCCTTCTCTTTCATCCTGCCTCTACTCTGATGCTACTTTATGACACCCTGGAATCATTTCTTTCTGCATTTCTGGGGTGCTATGGAACTCTTCAGTGCTGTATTGACTTCTCTGTCTTGTCACCTACCATAGCAAATTGTAATATGGTTTATTGCGGCTTCCTCGGTATTGACTGAGGATAGTATAAGTGTTGCTACTGCTTTGCGTTCCTACAGGGACAAAAGCCTTTTTCACAGGGACTCATGACTTGCTACCCTTTCAATTCACCTTTCCTTCCCACTGTCTGAGAAATCTTTACTGATTTTCGAGTTAGAGAACAAAGGTGGTAAGGGTCTAACTGTTAAGTAACCTGCATTTTCCCATGTATTGTCTGGCATGTGTACTAGAGTCCTTTCTGTTGCTCTTGGAAGAGTGGAATTTTAAAATTCCAAATTCAAGAAAGTATGGCATCCTTTCCCCCCAACCCCCGCCCTCCGGTTTTCAGTTCTTGTGAGACAAATCAGTAGAATGCCTCAATGGCTGAAGGGTCACAGAGTGAAAGAAGGCAGGGGAATAAAATCACTTCTGTTAATATAGCATATTATTATCGCATCACATTTAATGAAGCTGTGGGGGATTCTTTTACTTCACCGACATGGTCCCTTGCCACTCTTACAATACCTTAGACCTCAAATCTCCAAACATATACTTTTGATGACTCACAGAAAGTCTAGGTTTCCATTTCGGTTTTACAACATATCTAAGCTATTTCTCCTGGGAGTGCTTAGAGAGACAGGGTTCTGGCATAAATGAAGCTACTTCTTGCATTTCTGGGGTCCTTCTTTTTAGTGTTCCTTCCTCTAGTCATCCATGACCTCTGTAGCCCAAGACTGTTGCTTATGGAATTGCCAATGTTGTCACAGATATCCTCTATTTTTGATGCTTTCTCCCTCTAGCCATTAGAAAAGAAAGTTTTTTTCTTTATGTGACTAGTCTTCTGAAGTTTCTCATAGCATGTACGTTGAGGCCCTGGTAAATTCTTCCTTTATTTTACATCATTTTCTGTCTTAGAGTAAGCAGACATCCAAAGGGTGATGTTAGGGGATGAGAGGTCTATTCTTATACTCTCTCTGAAAATACTATTTCTTTTTTAAAACTCAGGTTCTGTTGCTCTACTTATCTACTCTATCAGACTTGTTTTTCACTTGGATATTTTCTCACAGAGTTCATTATTCCATGCAAATCAAGATCTATTACTGGAAATCTGGATCTGTGCCCTATAACACTCCCAGGCAGTTAAGACACTCTTGATCAAGTTATGGTTGTTAAAAGATGGTTCTGCCCAAGAGTACAGAAAGAGCCTCTGTGGACTAATGAGGTTTAACTTCCAATTACATCGAATAGAGTTTTATGTCTGACACAGTCTCCAATATTTTGTCATGTATTTTTATTTTATAGCTGACAAATTTACCAACTGTTTTTGTTTGTTGCAATAGTTTTGATGCAATATTACAAATATGGCTATTACTTCCTAATTAGCTTATAAGTTGTACACAAATCTAATAAAAACTTTATTATTATTTTATTTTTACCTGACACATATCTAAATTTCTCTAGCAGAATGTGTGAATGAAAGACTTAAGAATACATCTCATTCAGGCAGCCTGGGTTCAATTCTCCGTGTGAGAATACCAAGCTTGGCTGGACACAGTGCCTCACATCTCTAATCCCAACATGTTGAGAGGCTGAGGCAGGAAGATTACTTGAAGCCAAGAGTTGGAGAACAACCTGGGCAACAAAGTGAGACACTCCATCTCCACTGCCAGATGCAGTGGTGCACACCTGTAGTCTCAGCTTCTCAGGAGGCTGAAGCAGAAGGATTGCTTGAGCCCATGAGCCCAGAAGTTTGAGACGGCAGTGAGTTATGATCACACCACTGCACTAGAGCCTGAATGGCAGAGTGAGAGCTTTTCTCTAAAATAAGTAAACAAATACAGACACACATACATAAAATAATAATTATTATAATAAAAAGAATACAAGCAGTCTGCAATTTGTGTGTTATGGTGTTAACTGCAACTCATGTATGTTGTACCCTCATTTTTCTCAATATCACGGTAACTAAATAACTGCAAATTAAGAGTACAGTTCTTATGTGCATATTTTATAGTTAATACTTACTGTTCAAAAAAAGAAGTATTTGTATTAAATAAGAATAATATAGGTGTACTTGTCTATTGCATAATAAAACACATGATAAAGTACTACAAACGAAAGACAATAGTTCTTACAAGCAAATAGGGAATGCAGAGGAAAAATAATAGAGGAGCATCTCAGTCACGATTCAAATTTAGTTTATAATAAATATAAAACTTCAATTTTTGAGTCTGGATTATACATGCTGTTATTACTAATTTTACACATGACCCTCTTTCTTTTTAATCATTTATTTTGTCAATTAATAGATTTATTTATTCAGAATTTATTCAGCTTCTGTGAAACTACCACCCAAGACAAAAATAGAAATGGCAGAAAACCTTACATCTACCTAAACCATCCTCCTCAACTACTTCCCTTTCATTTCTCAGATGCAAACACAATTTTGTGTGTGTGTGTGTGACTTTTATTTTAAGTTCAGAGGTGTTAAGTTCAGGTTTATTACAAAAACTTGTGTCATGGGGCTTTGTTGTACTGATTATTGCATCATCCAGGTATAAAGCCTAGTACCCATTAGTTATTTTTCCTGATTGTCTCCCCGCTCCCACCCTCCACTTTCTCAAAGGCTCCAGTGTGTGTTGTTCCCCGCTATGCGTCCCTGTGTTCTCATCATTTAGCTCCCATTTATAAGTGAGAACATGCGGTATTTGCTTTTCTGTTTTTGAATTCTTTTAAAAATTGATACATCGAATGCATGCCATAACATTATTTTATTTAGTTTTAGCTTGCTTTTGAACTTCATAATAATGATATACCATATGTAGTCTCTGGACATGCTTTTTCACTTTATATTAATACTGTATACAGTTATAGTACATTTACTTTTACGTTACATAATTTCTACTGTGTGAAAAAGGGCACATTTTATTTACTCTCCAGTTGATGCACATTGGATTGTTGCCATTTTTTTCTTTTATGCTAAGAACACGACTGTCAAGAAGCTATGTATATTCCTATATCTTTTTCTGGCACACAGTTATAATGTAAGTGTTTATCACAAAGATTCAGTTCTTTATCCCAGTAGAGTTGATTTCTGTGTGTGTTATGACATAAGGATCTGATTTCATTTTTTGTACTCATATGGAACTAATTTTTCCAGCTTCAATAGTAAACAGTCTTTTCTTTCTCTATGATCTGCCATGCCATCCTTGCGTATGTCAGGGTTCCTAAGAGCATGGGATCCTCTGCTCTGTAGATCCTTTATTATTATTTTTTATTTTATTTTTTTGCCTATCCATACTCTAATGCCACACTGCTCTAATTACTATAGCTTTATAGTAAGTCTTCTTATTTGGAAAGTCTTATCCTTTCCTTATTCTTCTACTGACGTATCTTGGCTATTCTGAGTGCTTTGCTATTCCATGTAAATTTTAGAAGTCATTTATCACGTTTCATTAAAATATTACATTTAGAATTTTTAATGGATTAATTTTCTTTAAATTGATAGTCAATTTGGGGATAACTGACATTTATAATTGTTTTCCAATCTATTGACATGGTGTATCCCTATATTTACTTACCTTGCCTTTAATATCTTGTAGTAAATTTCTATACTATTCTGCATAAAACTTTGGTACTTTAAAAAAAATGTATTCCTTGTGTATTAGTTAGGGTTCTTTACAGAAACAAAATGTATATTCTGCAATATACGTATACACACACACAATATGCATATATACATATATGCAGAGACCTAACTCTGGTGGAATATGTTCCAGTATGAGAACAGAATAAGATGGATATCTCAGCTCAGGCAGACAGGCAGAGAAAGGGAGAAGGAGAATTCGCCCTACTTCTACTTTTTTGTTCTCTTCAGACCCTGGATGGATGCTCATCTGGACTGGAGAGGGCAATCAGTTCAGTCTGTTGATTCAAATACTAATCTTATCTAGAAACCCTCACAGACTCATCCAGAAATAATATTTAGTCAAATATTTGGGCACCCTGTGGTCCAGTCAAGTTAACACATAATATTAACCATCATACCTTGGTATTTTATTGTTGTCGTTATAGTAATTTACTGTTTTGTTGCTGTTATAAATGGTAAAATTTAAGTTATTATTGCCAAATATTGGTTGTGGGAATATTGAAATGCAATCTTATGCCTAGCGAATTTGCTAAATTCTAGTATTATTTTGTGTAATTTTTACTAGATTTAAAAAATTATGTAATTATGTCACTTTCAGATAATGAGAGCTTTGTTTTATTTATTTATTTATTTATTTATTTATTTATTTTTATCTTATCACACTTGTCAAGACACTTACTTTGAGTGAATAGAATAAAAAAAGTGAGTATTTTAAAAAATAATTTTTAAAAAGTGCTTTCAATATTTCTCTATCTAAAATAATATTTGAGGTGTGCCTTTTGTAGATACCATTTATTAGATTTCCTTTTACATTTAGTTGAGTAAGAAGTTTTTCATCCTGAATGGCAAATTTTCATGAACTAATTTTCCAGTATTTGTTGAATAGAACATTTTGCTTTTTTATTTTGTTGTAAATATACATTTTCTAATAGTGGAAAACAAATAACGTAATAAATAAAATTCATTCAATTAATATACCTTGAGAAAAAATATATATCATAGTCTCCTGTACCAAATACCAGATAGTGAGAAAAAGGGAAAATCTTTCTGAATATAACAACAAATAAAGAAAATAAAATACTGATATTTTCATGCAGTCAAATGCTCTACCAGAGAGCTACACCCCCAGAATGTTGATATATTTGTTTTTGAAAGTTTAGAAACTTCTAAGTTATATTAAATGTCTTAAAGAAAAATAAGAAGGAAAGTACAAATTGGGAAGAGGGAAATACTTTGTACCATGTAGCATCAATGTGTCATCAATCATGTCAACATGTCAGCTCTTATGAATCAGTAAGAAAAGGACAACAAATACTACAAAATAATTTGGACAAGAGATCTGAGCATGTCATACAGAAATATATCAGATGTTTCCAAATCACTTCATATTTAACACAATTGTATATTTCAGCATTGCTCAGAATGGCCAGGGTATAAAATAATATCAATAATAAATTTAAAAATCAACTTTCCACATTGTAAATGCCCTTAATAGGAGAATGAATGGTTGAATACATTTTGGAATGTTAGGCAACCCTTAAAAATAATAAATTTTTGAACTAATTCTCTCGTTGCTATCTTTCATGTATTGAATGAAAAAAAAGATACAGAAAAATGTTTGTGTTATGATCACATATTTGTGAAAAAAGTACTAGTGCCCTTAAATCTATGCATGCATTTATTCACATGCATAGGGGGTATATTATTATGGGAGTGGGGAAATAAATATGAAAATGATACATTAGGTTGCTAACATGGGTTATTTGTGATGATCTGCCAGAGGACTAATGTGAGTAGAGTAAGGGGAGAGAAAGTTGGAGACAGCAAACAAAACAGAATAAACATATAAAATCACATTTTTGAATTTATGTAAAAGTTATATGTTAACATTATAAATTGAGATAAAAGCAAAACAAATTGCAAAGCTCTGAATTTCAACAGAAAAACAAACGAAACCAGAATCCCAAGGAATAAATTTGTTAGCTAATATTCTCACACAGAAATTGAACTTCCATCACTCTTGTCAGTGGAAAAGAATTAATAATATAACAAATGAGCCAGGCACAGTCAATATCAGATTTAATACAAGGCATAATTATAATTGAAGATACAAAAATCAAATAATGA
The DNA here is from genome assembly GCF_043159975.1 of Macaca nemestrina. Taxonomy (NCBI): domain Eukaryota; kingdom Metazoa; phylum Chordata; class Mammalia; order Primates; family Cercopithecidae; genus Macaca; species Macaca nemestrina. Next base: position 42,912,593 of record NC_092134.1, on the reverse strand, counting down.
AACATAATGTAGAGTTAGCTTCAATTTTGAATCTTCCTAGGGCTTAAAGTTTTCTAGAATAAATTTCCCATAGCAAAGGATTTGTTTGCCCGTAACTATTAAGCAACAGAGAAAAATAAACTGCTTTAATTAATCAATGTTTGATGCCTTGGTGGTGTTTTCTTCATCATTAAATAGACTATCTTTCTGTTATGACTAATTGATTTCTGAAGCCATAACACCCGGGCTGAAAGGGCATGAAAGATGCACAGGATATATTCTTGCTATGTCTGCAGACAGAAATTCTTGCTCCAACGAAGTAGTTATCAAAGTGTGGTCCAGGTATCCCCGAGGATTTACAAAACTTTTTCAGGTACACAAGGTTAAAAACCTTTTTTGTAATAATACTAAAACATTATTTGCCTTTTATACTGTCATTATCTCACAAGAGTACCTTGGAGTTTTCCAGAGGCTACATGATATTTTATATCTCAATAGATTAAACTCAGAAGCAGATACTAGAATTTAGCTCTTTTCTATTTTTAAAATTTAATAAACTGATAATTGTAAGTAGAGTGTTTCTCTCCATTCTATGAGCTGTTCTAGCAAATTGCTTGAACCTAAGAAAAGGGTTGTGTGAACCTTAGTTTATAACCAGTCAGTCAGAAGCACAGGCTACAACCTCGGGATTGCATAGGCATCTAAAATGGAGATCTGTCTTTAAGAAACGAGCCCTCGGTCTAAAAGATCTGACACTATCTCCAGTAGAGAGTGGGATGGAATTGGAGGACACTCAGCTGGTGTTTGCTGCAGAATTTCTTGGTTCATATATGGGGAAACCCTTGCATACCTGATGAAGTGTTGTGCTGAGTGGTGTGTAAGAGAGAAGAAAACACTTTTGCTTTTGTTTTGCTTTTCTGTATTTTTAAGTACCATGTTACATTTTTATCTGACCTAAAGGATATACGAGATGATAAAGGATTTTATGAAGTGCACAGATTAACAGCCAGATTAAAGGGATGCAGAGAGTGGAGTATGGGGGAAGCTTCCATGTCCTCTCTGGGTGCACCACCCTCAGTAACCTCCGTGTGTTCACCTGTCAGGAGGCTCACTGAAGCCTGTCTGTTTGGAATTTTATGGAGACTTTATTAAGCAGATATGATTGACTAAAACTTTGGCCACTGGCGATCAACTTAATCTTCAGTCCCTCTTTTTTCCCAGAGGTGTTTCTAAACAAGCTGAAGCTTTCCAAAGTACCCCCGCCACCACTCATCTCAGTAGCATAAAACAAACAAACAAAACCCATTCATCACTCCAGAGGTTCCGAGGATTTTAGCCTTTGTATGCCAGAAAACAGGAACTAAGACCAAATATGTGTTTCACAATATTACGGTATCATTTTATCTTTTCCAAGTGTAAGATTGATACTCTCACACTCTATTGTTGGGAGTGTAAACAAGTCAAACTATTGGGAAACACAGTCTATTCAAAATTTTTTTAAAACAGCTATTTTACTATAACTGAAGCATGCCTCCTTTTCTGTATGCAATCTATGGGTGTATTAACATTGGCTCAAGTCTGCAATAAGAGAAGCACAGCCACATTCACTGAAGCACAGCTTGTACCACGAAAAAGTGAGAACAATCAAAGTGCTTATAAATAGAAGAATTCTGCAATAAGTTATGGATTGTCTCTTCAATGACATCCTACAAAAGCAATAAAAATGAATGATGTTGCTTCTAAGGTGCTTGTATGAAAAGCTTCCCAATATACAACTATTCTGATTATCATTAATGTAGTTCAAATTTTTAAGTAAGTTACAGAACAGTATGAGTGATGTATACTTTATACTTTATATATATACATATGAATACATGTATACATACAAATATTAGTATATGAATAAGTGCTCATGGAGGGAGTATGAGTGTGTAAGACTATGGCATGTGTATATTTTCTGGAAGGCTACACAACAACTAATTAATAGTGAGAATTTCTAACAGTGTTAAAGGTAGACTAATGGGGGATTTTTGAGTTTTGCTCTCCTTCTTTTTTTTTTTTTGAGATGGAGTCTTGTGCTGTCACCCAGGCTGGAGTGCAGTGGTGCGATCTCAGCTCACTGCAAACTCCGCCTCCCGGGTTCATCCCATTATCCTGCCTCAGTCTCCGAGTTGCTGGGACTACAGGCGCCTGCCACCAAGCCTGGCTAATTTTTGTATTTTTAGGGGAGACGGGGTTTCACCGTGTTGTCCAGGGTGGTCTCGATCTCCTGACCTCAGGATATGCCCGCCTGGGCCTCTCAAAGTGCTGGGATTACAGACATGAGCCACCGCACCCGGCCTTTGCTTCACTTTTATCTATCTTGTTTGAATTTTTTTTAAAATTACAAACATATGCTAGTTTTAATAATACATTTAAAAATAATATTTTAGTTAAAAAATAAATGCAAATATTGTCTTCTTTTAGGAGTTTGCCTTCAGAAGACATAATTATATTAAACAGAAAAAACTTCTTGAAAGGGAATAAAAAAGATAATACAGGTGGATTTGTTCTATGATAAAGTTAAATTCCAGTCAATAAGCATTTTTAATCATCTACTGAATGAAGAGAATGTGCTCTATGCTGCAAGGACCTGAAGATTAACTAATATGGACTGTACCAACCCAATAATTTGCCGTTATGACCTCAAGTGTCCTTAGTGTAGGCAGGTCTGCAGCAAGATAGTATAGGGTGGAAGAAAGGTATTCACAGTTGCTTGGAAAATCGGGAGCAAGAAAAGCCCTAGGAAAATCTTTCCCTCGGGGAACTGATTAATATTTCATGGTTCTGACATATGCCTGGAGTCAGAAGTGATAGTCAAGGAGGGGAAAATCAGATAGAGAATAAAGAAGACAGAGGAAAGAAGCAGTAACTTCACGTGAGTGACAGTAACAGCATTTTCTCTGTCTAAAGAGTAAGGCCTAATACTTATTGAGAATTCACTCTGGGCTTTGGCTAAAAAAAATAAAGAGTTATTACAAAATGACAGACTAATATTATATAATATATCTATGTAGCATATATTATATTATGTATATTACACATTATGTGACATATATCATGTTCTATCATCTAGATCACATATCATTATCAAATAGCTAATGTACATTTAGAGCATCATATTATTACCATTTCAAATCTTCCCAAGCTATTACCTCTTAACAACTCTCTCAGAGAGATGTGATTTTTTTCTGAGGGGGGAAACATTATTTCTGAGAGGTTGAGAACCCACTCAAGGTTTCATGGCTAGGAAGCAGTATGGCGGGGTCCTTGATGTTAAAGTCCTTAAAAATTTCACTGTACTTTTTTTTTTTTTTTTTTAGACAGAGTCTTGTTCTGTTATCTAGGCTGGAGTGCAATGGCGTGATCTGAGTTCACTGCAATCTCTGCCTCCTGAGTTCAAGCGATTCTCCCTGCCACCGCCTCCCAAGTAGCTGGGATTACAGGCACCCACCACCATGCCCAGTTAATTTTTTGGTATTTTTAGTAGAGACAGGGTATCACCATGTTGGCCAGGCTGGTCTCAAACTCCTGACCTCAGGCGATCCACCCACTGGGCCTCCCAAAGTGCCAGGATTACAGGTGTGAGCCACTGTGCCCAGCCCACTTTACTTTTTATTTAAAGAGAATATATCCTTCCATACCCTACAACTTACACAGCAGAGAGACCTATTTCTCTATTATATCCACCAAACATGCACAACAACTTCAAATTTTGCATCTCATAACTGTTGCATTTTAAATATTGTTTATCTAATTTTGAGCTCTTATGTCATCACCAACAAAACTTTCCTGAGCACCTAATGTGTCCAGGACATTGTGTTAGAGGGAATAGATATAAATTAAAAAAGAAAACGATCTATGCTTTAAAGAGATTGATAACTGATTTCATTAAAAGGGAAACATAAAAAAAAAGATGATAGTTGCATAAGGCAAGAAATGGCATATGCTAGGTTAAAAATACAATCAGAAGGTGACATGGAAGTTCAGAGAAAGGAAGCTTTTATTAAGCTTTGTAGTCTTGGGAAACTTCCTTAATTTTCTTAGCCTCAGTTTCCTCATCTGTGAGGTAGGATCATAGAGACCATTTAATAAACAGACACTCTTAATAATATTTTCTACTCTTCCTCCCCTTATCCTCTCTTTTTCATTTTCATCTTCATATTTCCTGAGTTCTCAGACTAACTAACATGAAAAACTTCAGCGAGTCTTTAAGGAAGAAATAGAGAAGTGGAAATCATGGGGAGGGAGTTTTTGACACAGAAGAGATAGCAAGAGATGTATTGCTAATATCAAATTTAGAATATAGTAAAAATTTAAGAGAATGACTCAATTCATATAAAATTCCATGAACACATTCTACATTGGAGTTTATATGTGTTATTTGAGTCATGAAAATGCTCAATAATTAGCCCATCCTTTCTACCTTCTTTCCACTCTGGCTCTGAAGCAAATGAGAAACAAAACAAAACAAAAGAGCAAGACAGATGAAGACCTTGGGTATTGGCATTACTGCTAAGAAAGGCCAGGTTGCAAGATTAAGTTTAGCATAACAGCCGAATGGACTTGCTACCTACATCCTCAAAGAAGAGAAACTTTCTCACTTAGGATAATGTTGCATAGGACAAAGTGGCTGAGAAAAAAAAGCCATGTTCTGGGTAAGAGGAAGGGAAGAGAACAGAGGAAGTGTCTGGGCAACTCACGCCTTGCTATTCTCTCAGACTTACTAGTCAGATCTACCTCTACCTAGCGGGTGCAGAAAAATGGGGAATGTAAGAGGAAGGAAGGATTTTAGGAAATGCCTTCCCAACAAAACCAGGGAGTTGGTGAAGAGGTGCATTCAGGTGCACATGCACATACACACAGGCAGACACTGAAGACAGCAGTAGCAAAACCCAGGACATGCACTGACATCCAGCTGAACTGTCCTCCTATCAGAGGAGTTGAGGGGGGCAAAGAAAGAAAAGTCGCATGAGCTAAAAAGAAGAGAATATCAGGTGCTGAGTCATCCTCCCGAATGGTTTTCCTCCTTTCTTGATTCTATACCACCAACCTACTGGACAGCTTAATATGTTTTCTAATTTTTTGAAAAGAAATTAAAACAATATTTAGATTAAAGTTACCACTAATTTAGTTGTGCTCAGTTATCAGGAACCTTGTAGTGTCTCTTATATATTTTTAAAATATTTAGAATTAATATACAACATCTGTATAGAAAAGTGTTCATAAAGGTGTAGCTCAACATAGTTTTAAAAAGAAAATGACCTTGAAACTATCACCAAGGTCAAGAAAGAACTTATGTGGGGCCTTCCCCATACCCCTGCCCCTCCCTCAAGTAACCACAACCCTGATTTCTAACTATATTCAGATTTTCCTTGTCTGTTTTGAACTTCACAAATACTGTCATGTTTATCTTTTCTTTTGTTTAATATTATGTTTGTGACAGGTTTTTTTAAATTATTTTTTCCTTTTTCATGGTAATATTCTATCATTTGAAATATACCATAATCTCATTGTTCCATTCCATGTTGATGTTTTTGGGATAGTTTCCAGTTGGAACTATTATAAATAATTCTGACACATTCTTGTGTGTGCCTTTTGTTGCACATCAATACTCATTTCTGTAGATGTAAATAAATAGTGATAGTGGTTGTACAGAACTTTTTCATATCCACAGTTACACTTTGCATTATCAGACCTTTTTTTTTTTTTTCAATTTGAGAGCAGGTACTGTTTATTAACTGACCAGCTTAGAAAAATAATCATGGTAGCCACCTTAGTTCATTCTTCTAATAAGCCTGTTGATCTGGTCCTCCCTGTTGCCAGCATCTCCACTTTCGACAAAATTGGTGGTCTTTTTCTTCATTCCACCTCCTGGAGAAGATAACTTGAAGGGCCACAGGAAGTGATTTGCCTCTTTGAAGAGTTTTCCAACAGTATAGATCTTGTGAATCAGATCCTCCATGCAGATGATGCCATATTTACCAAGAGATCGAGCAATCGAGGCGTTATCTGTCAATGCAATTCGCTTCTTATTGATTCTGCCATAACCACGCTTGTAGATTAGTTCATTTACTGACTTCAGATTGGGGTACCCCCATGCAATATATGGCTCTACAATCCTCAGCATGTTAATCGAAGCCTTGTTGAGCTTCACAAAGCTTCCATTGAAGATCTGACGAAGGCGAAGAAGCTACACTACCTTTCGGACCTTTGGGCTCACGCCATTGATACCTCTGATGCTGATGACAAATGCCAGTTTGGGTTCAGCAGGTACATAGAAGTTGCCAGCTTTTCTTGCCATCCTCGCCATTTGAATTTCAGTTTTGTACATCTGCCTATATTCCTTGTGATAGTGCTTCGCTTTTTCATAGATAAGCTTCCTCCTTGCCTTTCGAAGCATCTTTTGGGCAAACTTCTTTCTCAGGCGCTTGATCTTCAGCTCTGCGAAATTCCTTCGCTTTTTCTTAAGGGTTTCTGGCACAGCAGGAACCTTCTTCTTCTTCGCTTCTACACCCTCTATGGTTCCAGCCAGAAAAAGAGGCATTGTCAGACTTTTAATTTAACCATTCTGGAGTATGAGTATTGGAGTATTGAATTGTGGATCTAATTTGCATTGTTCTGATAACTAAAAAGATTGGGCCCATATTCGTAAATTTGTTTACCATTGGGTGTCATCTTTTCTAGGTTGCTTGTTCAGGTCTCTTGCCCATTTTTCCCTCTTAGTTTGTTTGCACTTTTCTAATTGATTATGCAAAAATAAGCGAAGTCTGGATATAAAATTTCTGCTAGTCATATATATATTATAAGTCACTCTAGTACTTGCCCTTTTCACTCTCTTACTGATGTCTTTGATAACCAAATTTCTTCTTTTTAATATAGTTTAAAACTGTTATAGTTCATACATTTAATATTTTTAAGTTTACTAAAATACCAATAAAATTTTTCTTTAGGGTTAATTCCTTGTTCTACTTAAAAATATTTGACAAAAATTTACAATCCACTGCTAATTTTTGTGTATATAATAAGAAAATTTTTTTTCCTTATGGAGAGTCAATTCATCCAACACTATTTATTTAAAAACAGCTTTTTTTGTTCAAGAGAAATGAAAACTTATGTTCACAGAAAAACATGCATGTGCTTCCCAAACTGGAAATAACCCAGTTGTCTTTCAAATGATAGTGGTTAAAAGGCGGCTATGGTACATTCATGTAAAACTACTATCAATAAAAGACAGTGAATTATTGATAGATAGAACAACATGGATGACTCTCAAATGTATTTTGTTGAGAAAGATGCCAGGTACAAAAGATGATATACTGTATGTCTCTACGCAATTTTCTGGTATGTATATATTGCCATTTATACCAAAAAGCCAAAACTTTACAGATAGAGAACAGGTCTGTGGTTGCCAGGGAAAGTGTGAGTCAAGGGGGTGACTACAATGGTGTACCATTCAGGAATATTTTGGGGCAGTAAAACTGTTTTGTATCATGGTGGTGTATATACAACTCTATACATTTATCAAATGTACAAAAAGTGCAATTTGCAATTTGTAAATGTTTTAAAATCTAAACATTTAAGATACCTAAAAAAAAAAAAAAAAAAGAAGATGAAGACTTATTTTCTCCACTGTTCCATAGTGCCATCATAGCCATAAATTAGTCTGTGTGTACGTGAGGTACCTCAGCTTTGTGCTACATCACTGATTCAACTTTTTACTTGATAACATCATCTCATTTCTTTATAACTAATGTGGACAGGTTACACTGGCAACTGAGAGTTATATAACATTTATAAGCTTAGAAACAAAGTGAATAATTTTTACCTTTCCACCAACTCAAAGTTGCCTCTTTTCCACAGTGAGATAGATTTGGAGATGTGACTCCCAGATCGCTCCAGTTGCTTGAGAGTACTGTCAGCAGTTTTTAGCTAACACCCTCTTCAGAGTTGCCCTCAGCTGCAGAGAGCTACCCTCACCAAAGCCATGGTTTTCTAGCTCACTTCTAATGACCGATTGAGGCAGGAGAATAAAGGACCAACTATGTGGGCCTAACACCTGACAACTCTGATAAGCCTTTCCAGTTCCAGACCTCTTGATGAGTTTATCTGTTGCTGGTGAGCCTCTATTACAGTTTGACTTTTACATATGAACATGGGACATCAAGTGAACATGTATCCAGAACTGCCTGTGATGAACAGACAGGTTTTGCCTGACCGCATAGCATAGCATAGCTTGGAATGCTACATCAAAATCAGTTATAAGTAGGACCAGAGAGCACTAGCAAATGCACAAGCACTTCATTCACTGCTGTTGCTTCAGCACCATCTATAAATTTATATCTGTTGCACTATGATCTCAAATGACCAGCTGATAGAATAAGGAAAAGTCAGAGATTTGGTTTACAGCTGAGTCAGCTTGGTATGTGAGGACAAGTCAAAAATGGACAACTGCATTTACATCCTTACTCAGAGGTGGTCTTGAAAGACAGTTGGTGGTTGGAGGGAGATAGGGAACATTATCCCAATAGGCAGAGTTTTGGGCAATGCATCTGGTTATCCACCTGGTCATTTGGAAAGTGGCCCAACATCAGAATATATCCAAATTCATGGATGGCTGGTCAAGGACTTGTAAGGGGAAAGACTGGAAGATTGGAGGCAAGGAGAACTGAGATAGACAAATCTGAATGCACACATTGAAGAAGGCACAAAGTGTGAATATCTTAGAATTAAATGTTAGATTAGAGCGCATTCACCATAGAGTAGGCATCCAACAATAAAGAAGACAAAATGACTCTGACAGTGTATTTCATCCAGACTTTGAGATTCATTAGCCTAGTGGTGGCATAATGGCTTCATAGAGACAGTCCTCTGTGGCAGAGATGGAGACCATAGCCCCCCAAAATGGGTGGGCTTTCATTTACCAACACTGATACAGCTTCTACCAATGCTAAGTGTCTAAACTGCCAGCAACAAAGAAAACGCTGAACTAGGATCCTAACATGGTACCATTTCTAGAGGAGTCCAACTGAGCATGTGGTGACAAGTTGATTATATTGAGTCCCTTCCAAACTGTAGGAGACATAGGTACATTTTAACAGGAGTAGACACGTATTCTGTGCATGGTTTGCCTTTCCTTTCTTCATGGCCTCAGTCAGCACTACTATCCAAAGTCTTAGAGAAAGTTTGCTCCACTAGCACTGGCTGATACCACAAAACTTTATTTCCCAAAAGGGTAATAGTAGGCTTCTTACCATGGGATTCACTGTTGATATCACATATTGTGTCTTCCACAAACTGCTGGCCTGATAAAGTGTTTGAAAGACCAACTAAGTAGTACGTGCCAGCTCAGAGCCAACACTTTGAGGGTGGAGTGCCAATCTTCAATTTGCTATATATACCTCAAATCAAAACATATAACATTATATTATATCCCTGATAGAAGTACATGGGTTTGGAAACCAAATACTAGAAGCATGAGTGGATCTGATCATCCATTTCCACAAGTCTGGGCTATGGATAATTCAAAGTTCCTGTCCCTCAGAGGGGGAGCACTTCAGCCAAGGAGCACAACAGGAGGCTTATGGAACTATTTAGGCTGTTGTGTCTAGGGATCAGCAAGTAACTTGGCCTGGCAATTGATCTGATTATCAGGTGGAAATAAAACTGATAGTACTCCACAGGAGCAGGGAAGAATATGTTTGGCATCTGAGATTTACTTGAGCACCTATTGGCATTTCCTGGTGGATAGGCAAGTGCAACAGCTTTGGTTTAAGAAGGGCATGGTGACCAAGAGCTCAGGCTCCTAAGGGATGAACATCTCTAATCTGTCACTAGGTAACCCCAAAAACAAGCAGCTGAGGGTGAAAGAAGCTTAGAGTGGATGATAAAAGAGAGAGAGGAGCATTATCATTTGTAGCTTAAACATCAGCTGCAGTGGTCAGGAATATAGTGGGTCCCATTCAACTCCCTCTTCTAAATTTCTTTCAGGAAAAGGGACCCACTGCAATCCTGAAGGAGCTGCTTTGTGGATGCATATGAGAAATGGAATCATAGATGTGTAAGGGACTGAATGGCGAACACAGATGTGGTCCACAAAGATCCTTAATAACTGCTGGGAGTACTGCCAGCAGACAGCCTTTAGAGAGGAGCCTCTTCAGGAATTACTTCAGCTGTAGAGACCTACTTTTTCCAAGGTCATGGCTTTCCAGGGGTGGTCCACATTTAACAACTGATCTAGGCAAAAGAAAGAAAGTTCAAGTCCTTTTATCCCAAAGTGGGGCAACTCTGTTGGGCCATTTCAGATTTTAAATTCCTTGTGGTGTTGGCTGATGCTATTGGGTTGTTCTGGCAGCCCTACATACTCCTCTCCCCAATCTTCTTTTCTTCCTTTTTCATTCATGGCTTTTGATCTCAAGGCACTTCCTTTTTAAAAATTTTACCTCACTTTTTTTGGACAGGATCTCACTTTGTTACCCAGGGCAGAGTACTGTAGCACAACCATAGCTCACTGCATCCTCCAGTTCCTAAGTGATGCTCCCACCTAAGCCTCCTGCGTAGCTAGGACTATAGGTGCATGCCAGCACGCCCTGCCAATTTAATTTTTTTTTTTTCGTGGAGACAGGGTCTTGGTGTACTGCTCAGGCTAGTCTCAAATTCCTTCCCTCAAGTGATCATCCCCCCTCAGCCTCCCAATGTGCTGCGATTATAGTCATGAGCCATTGCACCTGGTCCCAAAGGCACTTCTTAATAAGCATCCTGCATGCTAAACCCTGTCTATAAAAGTCTGTAATAATTGGCTTTCTTAAACCCAGCCAGCAATATGTAACCATGCTGAAGCCTCCAGAGAACTCTTGAGCATTTGCTACAAACCAGCCAGCAATCTCTTCCCATCCAACTTTTTCAGTGTATAAACTCCAGTCTGTTTGCAAAGTGTCACTCTGCTCCACAAAGAAGAATAAACTAGTTATTGATTATGTGTTTGCTTTCTATACACTCCAATCAAGCTGCTTCCTTCTCCATAGTGTGATGTGAACCCATATTGTAGGCTTTTACTCATGAAATGACTATATTATTAAAAGAGAGATTCTCTCATCTCTAAGCCCTTCCTTATGAAGAAATGTATAAATAAATTTATTAATAAATTACCTATCACATTTTTCTTACTGAAAATAAATCACATGCCCTATACCTGCTGAAACCTCATTTGCATCTTAAGAATAATAAATTTGGTGGCCTTGAAATGATTTCTAAAAAACGAAAAATTACATGTATTTATTCTTTTCATTTCTTATTCTCAGACTAAAATTGGCTCACTATTCATAGTAGAAGTAATGTAAATACCTCTTTTCAAGATGATACTATTCATGAATTGTCTCCTCTAAGCCCAGATTACATAATTTTCTACTTCAGAAAAGGTTTTGATATATCTCATTCCTATAGCAATCAACTTTATTGAGGGGATTTTTAGATTTTAAATACTTGAATTTTGTTTAAAAACTCAGACACATGTAAACTTAACTTTGACTTTTAATTTAGGAGGAATAAAACTTAATATTTCAACAAGACATTTACCCTGAAGAGAAACAGTAACATGAATTAAAATAATTAGAGAGTCTTTCATTTGAAGAGGGTCAGAAATTCTACAAATTCTATTTATTACTTCATTAAATTCCTATCTCAACTTCGAAGTGAAATGTCATCCTTGTTTTTATTGAAGAGTGTTATAAATCAGGAATAGGAAAAGGAGGGGTTATAGCTGATGGGGCTGGATTGGCAGGGAAAGGAGAGGGATAACTCATTAGGTGGAATATGAAAAGGTAAATCTGAAGGTAAATCCAACATGCAGTCCCTGGAGGAATACCAAATGGAGGAGGAAGCATAGGCCAACCCACTCATGGGAAGTCAGTATGAAACTGGCAATACTGTAATTATTTAGAATATAAGCAGTGAATCTGAAAAGCACACAGTGTTCTTTTATCAAGCTAGTCTAATCAGAGGGCATAGAATATATGTTTTCAGATGTATGAGAAATTCCTAAATTGGAGATTAATTATGTCACTCTTTGACCTAGGATTTTAAGAAACGAGTGTGAACCGAAGTTTGGACTCATGCTAGAGGACTGTATTATGAAGAGAGATAAAAAGAAAGAAAGCGACTTCATGACCTTCATATAAAAAAGCAATACTTGCCTAACTTTCCCAAGCAGTACCCCGACACGAGAGGATAGTAAATAAACACCCGGGGAGCATGGGAGCAGAATCCAAACAAACAAACAAACAATTGAAAAACTCCACCAATTTAAGAGATATCTTTGAAGTCTTATACTTTAATTATTCATTTGATTTTTGCAGCCTGTGATATACTTGCAATCGTTTTAGTATAAGAAAACTGTGGCATGGTGCTCAATATGAAGTAAAACGGATACTCTGGAAAGGTGTGTTTCGTTTATCCTACAATTTCATACACATTCATGGGCAATGGCTTTGGGGTATAAGCACTCCAATTTGTGAATAACCTACCTAGAAATCCCTGAGTTGCTCTTAACTTCAGAACCTGCATAAGATGAAAGCTCATGCCTCCAAAGATCATTAGATATTTGGTATTATACAATTAAGACTATCTCTTATCTGTAAAGTCGTAAAATCTACCATATAAAGCTACTTTGCAAGGCTGACTGCAGGACCTGCTCTAAGTCACTTTATGGGATGATTTCTGTGTGTCTGAAATCTATAAAATTTTCCCATTCTCACTTTAAAATTAAGATTCCTTGGCTCTTATTAGTTTATGGAGATCCAATTTTGAAAGTATATTTATGGATGAGTGAAGTCAACATTGTCTAGTGAATAAACTTCAGAAAACCAGTAATAAAATTTGAGTTTCATTTCATAGGTTTATCATGTAGTAGCTATGCAACTTTGGACCAATAACTTAATGTTTCTGAGATTCAGTTTCCTATCCACAAATGGCAGAAATTTTATATCCTGCCATTAGTCACATACAGGAACTTGTAAAGATTAAATAAAACAATGGATATGAAAATGCTTTTTCATCGCTGATTCCACCATTTAACATTGCTCCACATCCTATTTCTAGAATTTTATTATTTTAAGACAATATTAAAATCGCTCTCTGGAATTCTTGTATTCATAAAGTAACTTATCACCAGTTAGATATCAGAGGCCTCTTTCTCCTCAGGACAAGAATTTTGATTGCTTACTGTTTCCTCTTGCTCTCTTGTTTTCATTCATCATTTCTACTTGGAAGTTGTGCTGCTGGCCATAAAAATAAGACTTAGGGTTGTACATAGAACCAACTCCTTATTATTGTAAATGTTGCACAAATGATAATGTATAAGAATCAGCAAACAATATAAAGAGTCTTTATATTTTCCTATATCTGTAATGGTAATGTATAATAAGCAAAAAAGTTAAAAGTCTAAAATCACTTTTTATTTGGGTTTAAAATTATATTTATGCATATATATGAATAAACATATCACATCTATACTAGAAATTCATCAAAACAATAAAGATATCCCTATAGCTATATTTAGTTCATCATCTTTCCTCACTTTTGAAACAACAAATAAATTTCACCATTTATTTGATTGTTGCAAATGATCTCAGTAAAGCAGACCTGTCTTCTTTAGGTTTTTGAGTTGTTTCTCCTGGCAGAAAGGCAGTCAATATATTTATTAAAATATTATCTTTATGAATTAATTATTTTATTAAAATACATATTTTACTATGTCAAACAAATCATAAAAGCAGCAGATTAAGTAACAAATACTTGAAAGCAAGATGTTTACAGATAATTTATATGTTTTGAGTTATACATAATTAACTTACATATAATAAAAATGTTTATCCCCAAGAAGATTAGGTATATATTGAAATGGGAAGTTATACAGAAAAATCTCTTTGAAAATGTTAAAAGTTAGAATTATGTTCATAGAATTTTAGTTTTATGTATAATGAAGTAATCTTTTTACATAAACTTGTATCAGTGCCACCACTCTTAATTACTATTACATTACTCATAAGGAAAGATTACATTGTGCACTGATGTGGAAAGAAGAATTTTGTTTAATTTGTACTTTTTCCAATAAAAATTAAATATTTCATAATTTTTAATATGTTACATTTTAATTACTCATATGTTAGCAAGAAATATTTTTTGATTTGATTTTGCTGTGATTCTGCTTCTAAATTTCCACTTTGACCCCAAAAATGGTATTATGCTAAAGCTTCAGTGCTTTCAAAATGAACAGCTCTAATGTAAGAATTAGTACCAGTTCTGCATCAATTTCTTATTTTAATCATGGAGTATTGGGATTATATTTTAACATTTCTAGCTGTCTTTGTGCAATTTTTTTTTTCTGTAAGTTCTTCACATGAAACCCAAAGATTATACCCTTACTTAATATGGTACTCTTTAACAACTACTTTGAGCAGAACCGGACTTCCTGAACCATGAAGAAAACAGTGAAAATGTTATATACTCCTTCCCAGAGTGTAATTTATGCAACTATAATCTCATCGTGTTCGTTATTTATTGCTGTGTAACAAAATACCCCAAAATGTTGTAACCTAATAAAACAAACATTTATTATCTCATATGGGTCACTAATTTAGGAAAAGCTTAGGTGGGTAGTTCTCATTTAGAGTCTGTAGTAGACAGAATTCTGAGATGGCCCCAAGCTTCCTGACTCCTAGTATTCAAACATTTATGTAATCCTCTTTTAATCAATAGAATATGGCAAAAGTGAAAGGATTTTCCAGATATGATTAAATCTCTAATCTATTGTCTTTTAGTTGATCAAATGGAGATTATCCTTTATAGGTCTAACTTATTTGGACGAATGACCTTGAAGAAGCAAGCCACCATGAATTCTACAATTGCAAGGAAATAAATTCTGTCAGCAAGCATCTTGGAAGAATATCCTGAGCTCCTTAAAGCAGTGAAGCTTAGCTTTAATTTAGCCTTGTGTAACCCTCAACAGAGAACCCTCCTAAGTTGTGTCTGAAATCCTGATTCATGAAAAATATAAGATAAGAAATATATGTTGTTTTATGCCATTTAATGTGTGGTAATTTATTAAATAGCAGTAAAAAACTAATACAGGGTCTTTCCTGAAGTTGTAGTCAAGGCATCAGCTCAGACCAAAGACATCTGAACTCTTGACCAGATTGATGGATTCTCTTCTAGAACAGCCTACTTAATGTGACTATTGTCTCAAGGCCTCAGTTCCTTGCCATGTGAACCTCTCCATTAGGCTTCTCGAGTGTCCTCAGTACATAAAAGTAAGTTTGTACCTTTCCATAAATGCCTCATTTACACTGTGACATGGTAGCATGGTTTCCTCCAGAGTGAGTGATGAGGGTGGGGGAGGAGAAAGAAAGGTTGAATATGTGCAACATAGAATTCACAATTGCTTTATAAACTATCTTGGAAGTAATGTCTTACCCTTCTACAATTATATTTGCCAGAAATGAATCACTAAGTCTATCCTATATTAAGGGAGGGGGTACAAAGCTCCAATTTTCCAAGAGAAATATCAAAGAATCCTTGGATATATCTTAAAAACTATTGTAGGAAAGTTTGATATTTGAGTGTATAAAATAAAATGACTATGGACAGATTAAAAGAGAAAAGACATACAAATTTATTGCATGCACATGTGTGCACACAGGAGTCATACAAAATATGAAACTCAAAGAAGAGCCAGATGACTGAGGTTTTGGTTTCATAGAGAAAGGAAAAGAGTGTTGAAGCATGGTGACAGGTTGTGAAAATGGGAGGGGAGGAAAGGCATGGTGAGCAAAGGCTTTCTTGTGATGTAGATGAAGCTTCACCAGTAGCAGTCCTGAGAAAGAATAGACGGGAGCCCATAGTAAAATGTTCTCTGTGAAACTTCTAAAAGTTTCAGATTTTTAGTCTCCTTTTCTGTTAATCACTTCCTAGATTCAGATAAGGCAAATAAGTGTGGGGGGTGGGGTCAGATAAAGCCTATTTGCATCTGCTGTTTATTTCACTAATGTAGATTTCCTTTACAGATGCAAATCTCTTCCACAAAAGGACAGCTTTTCATAGCTATTCCTGTGTCTGCAACCCCTCTAAATAGCCATCTCAAAATATACCAAAGAAACATATTTTGCTGTGGCATATTTTGGTTTCCTTCACCACTAAACTAATATTTAGCTTTTTGGCTCTTTGAATTTCATATAGGTCTTGGAGTAGTAGCCATTTTAGCACTATATTTTAATTCTAAAATTAGTAAGATTGAGATCCAGCAGCATTTTATTTTTCATTATCTAGAAACTTTGTTTCCTAAACAATTCACTTATATACAAATGTTTTTCTGTGTATTCATAAAGCATGGTATTTATTTTCTTTCATTCTTATCTATTCTTTATATTAACTTGACCCAAGTAGGTTCTAATCAAGAAATGTTCCCATCTCAAATGACTCACTTGGCAGGCAAAACAAGTTAACTGCCAATAAGAATAAGAAGAGAGTAGGGTATCAGCAAGAGGATGAAGTTAGAAATATGAGTTGTTTCATAATTTTTTAAGCTAAAGAAATTAAGGATATCATTCAAAAAATCAAAATGTTCTGCATTTACATTAATTAGTGACTAAACTTTACCAGATCTATTAATTTTTATAGAAGAAAAATTTATAGATATTAAAGTATTTTATAAATATATTCATTGAATTAAAATAAAACATATTACTTGAGTGAGAAAATTGCTGGTTTAATTTCCTTAAAGTACGTTTTCACATTAGGAAATTAAATATTTCTGTCCCTCAGAGTTCAAGGTATGTGACATTACAGAAATTAATGCATTGCTTTTTTCTCAGTGCAGAACTTTATGTCTCTAGAATATAAAACACTGTGATTTCAACAGTAATTGTGAGAATGCAGGAGCTGCTATTTAGTTTTGGATGCTAGTTTTGTTTTCCCTGCATGAATTCATTCACTTATTCATTCAGAAAATGATATATAAGAAGTGTGTACTCTGAATAAGGCAATATGAAAGGCACTAGGGATATTTATATGATATATACTGCTTCTTCCTTCAAAAACTGTGGTCATGGTGCAATAAGAGCATAAGAGGAATGCCTTCATCTAACCTATGTGAATCAGGAAAGGGTTGGCCAGGGTATTAGCACTTGAAATAAGTCTTAGATGCAGAGAAAATATTTCATAAGCAAATCAATGCTGGAAGAGCATTCAAGCAGAAGGAAGGCAGTGAGTGAAGTTGAGAAAGAGGAAGGGAGAGGAAATTCAAATAGAAATTGTCAGTGCAAAATATTGGGAAATCTGATCAGAAACCCAGTTAAAAACCAAGTCAAAGTAAATCTTCAGATATCGCAAAAGAGGTAAAATGTTTGTATTGCTGGTGCATATTTGGAAAGTAAAAAATAGCATAATCTTACTTTTCTAAAGAACCTGGAGTTATTGTGCTATTTTATGAAGAAGGGATACTCCATAGCCAGTCAGCATATTACATTAAGTTAGAGTCCAATAAAATAGAAATGACTGAGTACATATCAAACTAAAGAAGAGTTGTTAATACTTTAGATAAATTAGCTTAACTATGCAGTAGACACCTTGTTTCTTGGATTTGGCAATACACTTATTTATTATGGTTGAATCTAAATGTTTGCTTGCCAATAACATCTGTGTCATCATTTCTCAAAACAACTCAGTTTTTATTCATCTATTCATTCACAGATTACTTACTCGGTGTTTACAAAATGCTGGGATCTGCTCTTTCTTCTTTGGATATAGCAGTGAATGAGACAAAGTTCTCTTATTCATGAGCTTAAAATCTAGTGGGAAAGAGAGACAAAAATAAAAAATTATATCATATATATTGACATTTTCCAAGGATTAATTTAAGCAAATAAAAAGAGGGATAATAGTGTAGCAGGACGAGCCACAGACAAAACCTCTCAGACACCAAGTTGTAGAAGGAAGGACTTTATTTAGCTGGGAGCATTGGCAAGCTACCATCTCAAAATCCGAGCTCCCAGAGTGCACAATTTCTGTCCCTTTTAAGGGTTCACAACACTAAAGATTTCATATGAAAGACTAGTGACTGATTGAGCCAGCAGGGCATTCGTGACAGGGGCTGCATGCACCAGTGGTCAGAGTGAAACAGAAGAGGGCAGGGAGTTTCACAATGTTATTCTATACAATGTCTGGAAGCTATGAATAACATCGGTTTCTAAGTTATAAGTTGATTTTTAACTACTGGGTTTAGGCAAGGCAGGCCCAGACCTGGTTTTGGGCCTGGTGCTGGGCTGCCTGTCTTTGGTTTCACTTCCTTGTTTTTGCCTTAAAACAGGTATTGAGTATGAAACAATATGAGAGGGTCTCTCTCTTTCCTAATTTCCCCCCTTTGAGACTCTCACTTCTTATTAGTGGGAGTTCTCACTCTTATTTTTGCTACTTATGTCTTTTTGTGCAATAGATTGATAGTGATTCATATAGTACACTTGTGCTGAAGCATTTTGGTGAACTAAGGTAGTGATGAAGCTTTTTTATCATTTGAGGAAGTATAGGTATCAGACAAGGGAGCAGTAAGCAGGTTTCTATTACTATTATTACTCTTATTATAAGAGTTTTAAATCCTCCTATTGCTGGGAACCAATTTCTAAACATGGCTCCCAGATTAAGTCCATGCCACACTTGCATGGGTACATGTCCCAGTTTTGTTACATTTTTAGCTTCAACTACTTGCCCCGATCATCTATGTGTAGACAACAATTAGTAAGGTTAAATTTTCCACAAACTCCTCCTTCAGCTGCTAGCCAGTAGTCAAGAGCTAGTCTAGTTTGATAGATAGCATTTCTCATCATAGTTTCTTGCTGGGCAAGAACAGTCAAGGCTTGACCGGTTTTATTAGTAATAATTTTTAAAACAGCTTGTAACCGTATGATTCAGTTGAGCATGTAGATGGGGGTCTGATATCCCCATGAGCCATCTTGTGCCCAAGTGGCGGGTCCATAGTACTGTATGATTCTTTTAGGGGGCCATTCATCATCTCTTCAATCACCTATGGCTATGCTTTGTTTTTCACGGGAAGCATAGACTGGGAAGTCTGGAATGTTCGCCTGTTTTTATGGGCAGTAAGAAGAAAGATGGCTTAATGGTGCCAATTACACCGCTACCTGTTCACTGATCAGGCAGCTTAGCATAAACTGTGTCTACATATCCAGTATAACCCTGTGGGGGCTGTCCAGTCCCAGTGGAATTCTGGGTGGGTCCAAACAGTCTGCAGCTTTGGAAATTTACTGAATGGATTTCTTTCTGTGTAATTGGAACTCCATCATGTAACTGTTTTTGTGGTACTATTATACAGATTTTGAGCAAGACAACTAAGCTGCCCTACAGGATGAGTAAATCCTTTTCCTTCTCTAGCTATGCAATACTGTCTAATAATTGAGGCTTTTAGAACCCAAAAATTGTCAAGGTGGTTCTTTTGGGCCGGGAATTCGTCAGGAACTGGGTCTGTAAGAACTAATTCTCAGGCTTCCCATGGCCATTGATCTCCTGTTACAGTTCCTCCACAAACATAACATGAAGTGAATTTTAGAGACTGGGCTACATGTTCACTTAATTGCAAAAACAAATTTTTACTTCTTTCTGGAATCTCAGGTACTGGCACATTTAGTTCATCATAGAAAGTCTGAAATACTGGTTCTGGAGAGCGTCTTTGAACCTCTCCTTTTATTAGGATGTTTACGCTAGGAGATCCTTTTCCATCAATGCCTAATGTTATGTATTTTCCTTTATTCTATTTTGAGTCTGAGGGGTTTGTGATTACCAATTTTAAAGGGTTGCAGCTCCCGCTCATGCAGGAGGGGCTGACTTTTCCTTTTTGGAGCTAAACGGGATCTTTTTAATCTTCTTTTCAAGTAGCCCAAATGACACAAGACCGGTATTGACACATCTCACATAAATATGATTTTTGAAAGATATACTTATTTTCTGCCATGTAACTTTTTTCCCAATCTAGAAAACCGCATCTTATCTCATGCTACTTACTATTAATCATGGCATGGGCATCAAATTTTAAGGTTACAGTTTTGAGGACCCCTCTTTCAATTCTGTTCCAACTATTACTTTACTTTTGTCCCTTAGAAAAGGACCAGTCCTTAGTCTTACTTCAAAGACTGTGATCATGGGAGGTTCAGAAGGGTCATAGCACACATTGGGCTGGTCACTTCCTGGATTACATACTTTGTACTGGGTGTCATTATACAAACAGATTCCCTTTGGAGTTCCTAGGCATTCATAATAGCTATAAAATAAAAAGATTGCCTTAACTTGTCCTACCCCAGTGACCTGATGTATGCACTGAAGCCAGTTCTCTGTGTGGGAAGAAGCAGTGGAAGCTTTTAACACACAGGTCCATGTTATAAGGAAAATAAGTACCACGACGATGATTTTCCTCATGCTTGGTTTGGCATCCCAAGTCTCAGCGGCTGCAGGCTTCATGCCAAGTCAGCCACAAATGCCGTCCCATTATCTGAGCTATTGCGTAGAGTCAGTCCAAACCTAGGGATGAGATCTTGAAGAAACACACGGGTTACTTCACGAGCTTTTTCAGTTCGTGTTGGATAAGCCTCCACCCACCTAGAGTAAGTACACACTAGAACCAGTAAATACTTGTTACCTCCGCATTTAGGCATGTCTGTGAAGTCCACTTGAAGATCTTCAAAAGGAGCCGCTCCATAGGCTCATATGCCAGGAGGCACAGAGAGTCCTTGCTTTGCATTGTGCTATCAACAGGTAAGGCATTGCTGCGCTACTCTTTTAGCAAGAGCTGGCAAGTGTGAGATGTAGAAATACCAGCCTAACAGCTTTTCAAGTGATTCTTGGCCTAAATGGGTAGTTTCATGTACAGCCAGCACGACTGCGGCTCCTAGCAGCTGTGGCACAGCTATTCTTCCATCTGGTAACTTTATCAATCCTTCCTTTATTGTTTGTCCTCCTTCTGCCTGAAGAAAATCTTTTTCCTCTTTAGAATAAGTTGGCACCTCCCCAAGCGTTTGAGGGAGTAGTGGGTCTGTGACTGATGCCCGATAAGGAGTAGATGATGCTTTTCGTGCCTCTGTGTCTGCTCGGGAGTTTCCTTGGCTCGCTGAGGTGGAAACTCGCTGGTGTCCCCTGCAATGCACAAAACCCTTTGTGGTTTCTACACTGCTTAATTTCTTGTTGATATTTTATGTCTTTTCCCCCAGAATTTAACAGGCCTTTTTCTTTATACAATGCTCCATGTACTTGAAGGGTTAGAAAGGCATATCGAGAATGAGTACAGATGTTTACAATCTTACCTTCGCTGAGTTCCGGAGCCCGAGTGAGAGCAATGAGTTCTGCTTTTTGGGCTGAAGTGCCCTGAGGCAATGACTTAGCTTCAACAACATCATCCAAGGTTACTACTGCATAACTTGCGCACCTTTTTCCTTGCGAGTTGATGAAGCTGCTCCCGTCCATGTATAATTCCCAATCTACTGATGCCCATGGCTGGTCTCGAAGATCTGGTTTGCTAGAATACACAGAGTCCAACACCTCTACAAAGTTATGTTTAACAGGGCTGTCGGATACTGGGAGCAGGGTGGCGGGGTTTAAAGTGTTACAGACTTCAATGGTCATGCGGGGGTTTTCACATTAACAAGCCTTGGTACTTAGTTAATTTAGCATTAGTTAGCCAGTGGTGTCCTTAGGTATTCATCAGAGTTACCACCCCATGAGGGGCTGTTGTATTTAGGTTCTGTCCAAGGGATAGCTTATCTGCTTATTGTGCTAACAGGGCCGTTGCTGCCAAGGTTGTTAGACACGGAGGCCAGCCTTTAGAAACCCCATCCTGTTGTTTTGAGAGATAGGCCACTGGCCTTGGCCAGGGGCCTACAGTCTGGGTTAAATCTCCAACTGCTATTTTTTCTCTTTCTGACACATAGAGTGTAAAGAGTTTTGTCAGGTCAGGTAGCCTCAGGGCTGAGGCCGACATGAGTTTTTCTTTTTAACTCATGAAAAGCCCGTTGCTGTTGGTTTCAATAGATGTGGTTTATCTAATCTACATTTTTATTGACTGTCATCTACCAAAATACTGACTTAAATCCTGTAACTATTTGATTTCAAGCTTTAAATTGATCTGACATTCCTTGTGGGGCTCCAATTGCATCTAAATAGATGTGAGAGTTGAAAGACCTACAAAGGGCTTCTCTAGCTTTATGATGTCTTATTATTTTATTTTTTTCTTTTCTCTGGTTAATAAAATGCCAGGGTGAAAGGGATAGCCAAATGGACTAAAGCACAAGTGCCACTCTAGTTATTAGGCAGAATGCCTAGTAAAGTTCCACCACAATACCACTGCACATCCGCTCGGGGATGAACAAGGGCTGGCTGATTGATAAGCATTTGAAAATTCTTAAGCGTATTGCATCCTTTCAGGTCTCCAAGGAATGCTAAGTTTCCTCCCTGCTGTGAGAGACACGAAGTGAACTTAGTGTTGGGAGACAGAAGCTGGATGGCCCTCAGGGGCTGACCCGCACGGCCTTTGGGATATAGCAGAGAGAGCCTGGCATGACTTATTACTCCAGGCTATAGAATCCTGGAAAAGAGCCCATGCCTGGTTGACTGGAGGACCACCTTAGTGGAAGTGGGACAGTCAGGGCCTCTGGTCTGCCATGTGCACAAGCAAACAATTGGTTTTGTTTAACGTGCAGATGGAATATGTGATCCATTTTAACCAGGCATTTGCATTTTGGTATGCTGTCTTAATTGTCAAAGTTTGTTTTAAGTCTTTAACTTCTATGATCCTTTAGTAAAATGAATGTTTCCTTTAGCACCTATCTTTATTAGTTTTTAGACTAAAGAAAGCTAAACACCATTTTATATTTAATAATGCTTCTTGTATGATTTTTATACCAGATAAGCTAAATTTTACCTTTATATTAGTGTGTTATTAATGTTAAACTTAATTTTAATAAAGCCTTGTAGACATATTTATCCAATTTTTCATGTTTGACCATAAGGTAAGATTTTATAGACTCTTTTTAACCTTTTATAACTTATGTTAAAGAGCAGGTTGATGCTTTAAGAAAAACCTGTTGCATTTTTACTTTAATGTCCAGTTCACAGAAAAACTGGATGATACCTTTTTAACTTTAACTAATATGTTTACACACAGAATTTTCTTTACAATTAACATTTTAAAACTTGCTTAAACCTTCAAAACAATAATTTTTTAAACCTTTTAATGTAGGTGAAAATCCACATTCTTATGCCTCCTTATAATCTTTTTACTAACGGTATATTTTACTTTTCTTATGCACCGTGCACATAAACTGTTTCTTCAGTAGTACCCAGGAGGCCTTATTACTTTTAAATCATGCAACATTTTTTTGCATAATTTTTTTTCTTTCATGACTTTTGCAGACAATTTTTCGACATATCTCAACTTTCTGATTTATTACGAACTTTTTTCTTTAAACAACCAGTTAATTTATTTCAGGACAAGAATTTAACATTTAACATTCCTTTTATATAAATTCTGCTTCCCCCTTTTTTCCCTTTCTTGAAATTTTTTAACATAATTCCTAGTGGGGTGGGCTAATTTGTGTCTGACCCATGCTTCTTTGAGACAAAACACCACGCTCACAACCATACGCACACCACAAAACAAAAAACAGGTAAAAAGGGCACACCCACACTTGTGCAGTTTACACCAAACCAAAATCAAAACCAAAATCAGAGTATCCAGAAATCCAAGCCAGGTCAAAACCAAAACCAAAGTATCAAGCAACATAAGTCAAGTCAAAAACAGAAACCAAAGTGCCGGTACAGGCACACCGTGGGTGATCAGGCCACACTTCTACTCAAATGGAGTAGGCAAGTTCCCAAGACCAGTCCTGTCAAGCAATTCAAACCAAGTCAAAACCAAAACCAACACCAAAGTGCCAATAAAGGCATGCTGTGGGTGATCGGGCCACGCTTCCACTCAAATGGAGTGGGCAAGTTCCAGACTAGTCTTACCAAGTTTTAGATGTCCAGACTCCAAGTACCAGTTCCTTCCCGGTGTTCAGCCACTGTGCTAATCCTCCTCAGGGGCCTGCTACGTGCTGCTCTGGTGAGGCGTTCCACTGGGGCAATAGCCTACCCGGGAGTGCTCTTTGGATCGTGTCACTCAGGCTGGCTAGAGTCCCCCCACGGGGATGCTCCACAAGACAGGCGTAAGCCGCCTAAGGGGGCTGCCTCAGCCGTCCGTCTGTTACCTTGCTTCCCAGTCAGGGAACCAAAAATGTAGCAGGACGAGTGGCAGACAAAACCTCTCAGACACCAAGTTGTAGAAGGAAGGACTTTATTCAGCTGGGAGCATCAGCAAGCTACTGCCTTAAAATCCGAGCTCCCCGAGTGCACAATTTCTGTCCCTTTTAAGGGCTCACAACACTAAAGATTTCATATGAAAGGGTCATGATTGATTGAGCAAGCAGGGGGTTCGTGACAGGGTCTGCATGCACCAGTGGTCAGAGTGAAACAGAACAGGGCAGGGAATTTCACAATGTTCTTCTATACAATGTCTGGAGTCTATGAATAACATCGGTTTCTAAGTTATGAGTTGATTTTTTAACTACTGGGTTTAGGTCAGGCAGGCCCAGGCCTGGTTTTGGGCCTGGTGCTGGGCTGCCTGCCTTTGGTTTCACTTCCTTGTTTTTTTCTTAAAACAGGTACTGAGTATAAAACAATATGAGAGGGTCTCTCTCTTTCCTCAGTAGTGCCCGGGTAAGACATTATTTTATATAGAAAAGTCAAGGAAGGACTTACTGAGAAGGTGACATTTGATCAGAATCCTGAGTGAAGTAAGTACCCAAAGTAGAAAGAAGACCAAGTTCAACGACCCTGATGTAAGAAGATGCTTGGTGTAGCAGAGAAATGACAAGGTGTCCAGTGGGGCTGGAATGAAGTAAGTGTTGTGGGACAGTAATAGAAAGTGAAGTCAGAAAGATCATAAGAGCAGATATCCAGGACCTTGTAGGACACTGAGATGAATCTGAACTTTTGTTTTGAACAAGAGTGGAAGCCACTAAAGGGTTCTGGTCAGAGGATTGATACATAACTTTAAAAGAATTACCTATATACTCTATCTGCTTTGTTGAGAATAAAAGGCTACTGATCAAAGTTGGGACTCTAGTTAAAGCAGGTGATTGATCATGTTTGCCTTGGATTAAGGTGGAAGCCATCGAAGTGAGGGTTGGTTGGATACTGGAAATATTTTCATGACAGAACAGGAAAAGTCAAGGCTGGAAACAGATTTGAGAGTTGTCAGTGTATACATGATAATTCAATCCACAAATCTACATTGGAACACCGAGGGAGTAAATGTAAATAGGAGAAGAAGAAGTTCAGAACTGAACAATTTATGTTTACTCTTTACCATATTCAACGCTTTTATAGAATCTAAAGCTAAGATTCCTTTCTTTTCAAAGTTTAGGACGCCTGGAGTACCTATCGGCAGGAAGAAGTAATAATGAGTTTTAATGACCATACTTAAGGTGGGATCATTAAAGTCCATCCAGCTTTTTAACTTATTTTAGAATATAATGTGGTAGATTGTCTGCTGTTAACTTGGCATCACACCACATCCTTCTGTGGTCTCACAGAACTACGTTTTCCAGAATTTCCTTCCTTGAATATTTCCAGGGTAAAGTCGGCCAAGAAGAGACAGTCACCTGAACTGGAAGGGGAAAAGAGGCCTTGATTCTCTAGAGGCATTTAGGGTAGACTCTTGAGAGGACAGTGATCTTTAGGTTTGTAACACTTGAGGTTTACAGCACTGAAATAACTGCTTCAGTGCTGTGGCCACTGATCAAAGTTTTGTTCATCTAATTTCATGTTCTTGTATTGTGAATTTGTCATGAAGTGTGTTAAGCTGATAAAAGGCTCCAAAGCTAATCCATAGTATTATTTGATAGTTTCCATCAGCAAATAAATTACTCAATTAGGCTATCAAAACACAAAATTCACCTTATAATCGTTTATATCATTTATGTGATACCTTTATAATCACAGTTATGAGATAAATAGATCCTGGAAGAAAATATAGAAATATTTTTATTTTTTATCTTTCTGTATTTTCTAAATGTATTATTTTTATATTGGGGTAACTAGTAGATTTTTAAAAATTTGTAAGAAAAATATTTGAAAATTAAATATATTTTAGGCTTATGAAGGTGTTTTCATTTTACTTCATATTATCTAGAAATGCTTCCCCTCTCTCTCTATATATATATCATATCATTAATTTGTATTCTGTGCTTAAAGAATCTACTAAGACAAGATTAAATTCATCTTAAGCCTCATCCTCTGCACAAAATATGCAAAATCTGAAAAAGTAAGATTTTAAAAAGAAAACAAGTGAAGTGATTGATATAGACAGATGAAAGTTGAAATGAGGTCTGAACAATGTTTCTCTCTGCTTCACCCACTCATCTCATTAATGTGTCAAATTCTTGGAAGCAGTAAGCACAGAATCAGGATCTGGCTATTCCACATAGACAGAGTGTTTGCTCTTCTTGTAGAAATTGCATTGTTATTTATTATAACCATCCAAAATTAACATCCTACTGAGATCTTTATTAGAACAAATGGATTTTGAGGACTCTTTTGACATATTATTTCTGAAGTGATGAAAAGTAGCCTCTATTGTCCATTGCCCTCACAAAAGTAAATAAAGGGAACAGGTATAAAGTCTGACCCATGGTTGCATTCTGAATATCACCTTTATGTTATTTCTAAATATAACTTTCCTCTGAAACACTTCTGCAAGATTTGCATGGAGTATTTGGGGCCAGTTTAGTAAGAGCTGGTACATGTTTCCATCATTTCCATGAAGCCATAGGGGATCAGAATATGCCACGTCAAAATATGACACTTTGGCATGAAAATTCTTATGAGCTGGAGGCAAAAGAAAATCCACACATGCAGAATTAAGCCTTCTCAGAGCTTCCATTACATAACTAGAGGCAGAAGCTTCTGAGAAATGAGGCCCGCCACAAATCCCCTCTTTCCAGCAAGTTTTATGGTCCTGAAGAAGATAGAAATTTGGCTACCAGATGGTTCTGCGTAAACAAACCTTGCTAAGATACTCCTTACCTTACATCTGTTTCCCCCATATATTTACCTTCCCGAAGTTTGCAACCTCTGGAAGCCTAAAAACTTGTTTTTTTTGGTCTTTTCAGTTTTGTACAAATATTGATCTTTGTTAAGATGCTCTATAAATCCAGGTTTTAAACACTCCTTTGAGTTACTCATTACTGAATTTCTCTTGCAGGCTACACATGTTAATAAAGTATTCATTTTTCTCTTGCTCATATGTCTTTTGTCAGTCTAATTTGCAGGACCCCAGATGGAGGACATAAGAGAGGAAAGAAAAAAGGGTTCTTCCCCTATAAAACATTTGTTTAATATGTTCTCAATGGGAACTCTTAGGAACAATCTGGGTGTCCAGTCCTAGAGACTCAGGATTGAAGACAAGCCTCCCACTTAGCGTAGGAATAATCTTGTTCAATGCAGCTGCTCCAAATCTCGGTTCTTTCACTGACAAAATGCTTTGGAAAATACTTCTTCATATAATTGTTGAGACAATTAGAAATTATATATGCAAAGGATGTAACAGCATCTGGGACATTTATGTTCTTGGTAAATTATTGGTGGTGTTCTTTTATTATTGTAATATTAATAGATTATAGAAAGCAGATAGAGTACTCAGTGGTGAAGAAGCTTTCTGAAAAAAAATTAGCTTTCTGACTAACTCATTTGGAATTGTTGAAAAAGAAAATTAAGTATGGCAAATAAGATGGGTGAAGATACAGGGTGTACCTAATTCTCATAAGCATAAAACTACTTATCAGTAATTCTAAGAGCTTCTAATCTAGAAACAAAGAGGCCGACGTGTGGCAATAAACATATATAAAGTTGTCATTTATATGCTGGTGGAACACTCACCATGGGTACACCATCTGAATTCTCCTGTGCTTAGTCCTTTGTATTCAACTGCCTACTCAATATTCTCACTTGGATATGTTACACTTATTTTAAACTCAACAAACTGGATTAACACTCTTTTTATCAAAAATGTTTCCTTCTCCTCCATTCTTCTTGGTAATTTATGACAATTTCCATCAGTTCATATCAAAAACAAGGAAGGTATTCTTCACATCTGTGTTCTTACTGCTGTGTTATCATCAGCTATGCATCCAGAGGCAGCTGCCTCTTAACTGCTTATCAAATCTGTTCACTTATTTCTAACTCCTCCATTATCACTGGATTCTAATTCACCAATATCTTTACCAGTCTGAACTACTGCAATAATAATATCTTAACTATTATTTCTGCTTCCTCGTGTCTTATTCAAATAATTTTTAAAAATGCCTTAGGGTATTTTCCTCTTTAATCCTAAGAGATATTTAGTTACATCCCTTTCCCATTTACAAGTCTTCCATGGTCTCCATTGCTTCTGTGATAAAGTTCAAAATATCAAACACAGTGTGAAAGGACCTATATTTCAGGCCTACTTTTCCAGTCTAATTGTGAATCACTTCCCATAATGTATATTAAACCTCACTTCCCATAATCTATATTAAACCTCAGGTCATTTACACATGCTGTTTCTGATTCCTTAAACTCACCTTCCTTTTTCTCATATACAGTTGCCTGGCTAGTCTGTACTCATCTTTCAGAAGTCAGCACATGTGACACATTCTCTGTAAAACTTTCTCTTACCCCGAACACTGAAACAGGCCTCCCCATTTTCTGCTGTCATAGTAACAGATTTTGTAGCAATTATCACAATTATAGAAATTCTTTGCCTAACTGTTTGTTGGAAATATCCATGACACTAGACTATAAACTTCTTGGTAGCAGTGACATTTTCTGTCATTGGTCTCTAGACAATGCAATATTTGTTAATAGTAGGCTGTCAATAATACTTGAAGAATGCATAAAAACAGACAATGGAATATGCAGTAAACAAGCTATTTTTGTGACTCAGGATTCAGATGGGCCTATAGGATCATTCTAGTCCTGGAATTTAGCCCTTACATATTACTCTGGCTAGCTGAATTAATGTTGAAGATATCTGCTCTTAGCATTCTTTATAGAATGTGGAATCAGAAGAAGTTACATTATTTTATAGCTATGGGACCTTGGACTTGTTACAGTATGTGAAAGTTATTCAGTTGAATGAGAACAGATAATGCTAGGAACAGTGGTTTAAGCAAGATAGGTGTTGTGTTTCTCCCTCAAAGCCAAAAATTCAGAAGTAAGCAGTCCAGTGTCTCAGGGATGTCAGGGCTGATTTTCTTGTTTTTTCCCACAGTCTGCTTGAGATGGTTGCTGGAGTGCTTCACCCCATAGATCTGTATTTCTGGCAAGAAAAAAGGAAATGTGCCATGGGCAAAAAGGATATATCTGGTATTATATGAGTCCATTTCCTATATAAGGTGCTTTCCCAGAAACCCCTCCCAGTAAAGTCACTTATACATTATTGTCTGGAAACACCATTATATGGATACCTTTATCAGCAAAGGAGTCTAAGAAATGCTTTTTAGGTGGGAACTTTGCCAACACCAACAAAATTAGCTTCCTGCTACATGAGAAAGAAATAAAACATAGTTACTGAAGGTGCTATTGGCAGTCTCTACCTAACTGAAAATACTGAATTTCAGTTTATCTGAAAAAAAAAGATAAAAATATATACATTTTAATGTGTTTATGATCATTAACCAAGACAAAGGACACTAAGGCTGCATTAAGGATTTTCTGCACATGTTACAGGCAAAGTAACAACTCCATTATTTAAATAATGTGAAATATAAGGTAATTTTCAAAGAAAGTGATACCAGCTCCCAGATGTTTATGAATTTGCTTAGGATTCAAGTACACTGGCACGTTTTATCCAAAATTAAAACATTCTTAACTAAAAAAAAAAATAGAATATGAATATTTTACCCTGGCAATTTTCTTGACTTTTTTGTTCTGAAGCAAGTAGTATATAGACGGATGTCCCTCCAATGCAGCTAAGTAGGAGATTCATTGATGGAGAATGATTGACTTCCGATTTCTGGAAATTCTGAGTGAATGAATCATATGAGGTCATAGTGAAAGGAGTTCATGGGATTTAATTTGATTATGTCTGTTTAATATGTGCATGCTAATTACCCTCTGTATGTCAAATGCTCTTGGAACACTAGTGAAAGAAGAAACTTTTTCTTTTCATCAAATAACTGAAAATCTTCCTACAAGTAGAATTGATTAGAAAACTACAGTTTGGCTGGGCACAGTGGTTCACACCTATAATCCCAGCACTGTGGGAGGCCAAGGCAGGCGGATCACCTGAGGTCAGGAGTTTGAGACCAGCCTGGCCACCATGGTGAAATCCCATCTCTACTAAAAAATATAAAAATTAGCCAGGCGTGGTGGCGGGTGCCTGTAATTCCAGCTACTTGAGAGGCTAAAGCATGAGAATTGCTTGAACCCGGGAGGCGGAGGTTGCAGTGAGCTGAAATCTCGCCACTGCACTCCAGTCTGAGCAACAAAGTGAGACTCCTCCACAAACAAACAAACAACCAACAGTTTGTTACCAAGGATTTTGTGTAGGGTATGCATGTGTCAGTGTTGTGCGTTCTGTGGCAATGCCAAGAAGAGAGCTTATGCTTCCATCTTTGGACAATGAGACTCATAAACTTCTTTAGAGATGAAAGGGAAATTTTTATTTTTTTCTCATCTTTTAATTATTTCAAGCCCTGAAAGTCTTAGAATCATCACTTTCTAGATTGAAAGGCCCAAGAAGCAGAATAGTTAGTTGCTACTTGTCCCTGGATCTTCAAGGTAAAATACACCCTTGTCTATGTTTACAGAGTTTTTAATTAAAATGCCCCATGACTTCAATCTCATGCCAAAATTTTGAGGGATTTGGTTTTCTCATAAAATTGGGATTACACTTTCTATTTGTCGATGTTTTCTGTCATTTATATGGTTTAGTATGTTTCTTACATTTTTAATATATTTTCCTCATTATATCTCACCTATCTATCCCTTATATTATACATTTTTCAAAATGTTTTTTATTTTTTCTTTCGTATTTTATCTAAGTTAATTCAGAATAATGATTTTGGATTTCTTTGATTAGGGATTGGCAAAATGATTTGTAAGTGTTTTTCAAATAAAATCTATACCACAAGTTTAAAAAAATATGTCAAAGGACTTAATAATTTTGTTGTGTTCTTTCATAAAATTTTTACATACCCTTGGTAGAATGCTAAGAAATTTTAGCTTGTAACCAAAGGAAGATTTATTATTTCGGGCTGCTTTCTTTTTCCATGAAATGTGTAGATATGCCATTTGATTTAAACCAAGTGTGTAGCCTTCTGATTCATAGTTTAGTTGTCTTCAACTAAAGAACATCCAAGGGTGTGCTTTTTGTGTGCCTGACATGGCTGCTTAAGGGAACTGCATATAGCTTAATAGAAATCAAAGCTTCTGAGGAGGAAAAGATTGAACTCACTCAATATCATGTGGCTACTGAAAAATGAAATGAACTAGAAAAACAACATGATAGAATATTAGTAATGAGAATACTAATTAGAATTGGAAGCACTGTTTCCATTCTAAATACTCTGCCTTGACCACTCACAAAGGTGCTAACAGTATGTGTCACTGATCCCTGGGGTGACTGATAAAGTCACCATCCTTGAGACATTGTAATTTTGTAGGGGAACACAGGCCTAAGAACTGTAATGCAAAAATTTGGACACTGGGTATTAAGGAGAAAGTTAAAACGTAGTCAAAAGTAAAAGGTAAATTAAAACAAGCAAAAGAGTAAACAACAAGAAAACAACCACAACAGAGTGCTTGGGATTACTGAGATGTGGGTGTCAACAAGTTAAGGAGAGGGATTTTTGTGTTCTAATAAGCAGACTATGGACTTTTTTGGGGTGGGGATAAATCAGTGTGTATTTGTGTATTGGAAAGTAAACTCAATAAAGTGAGCTAACAATAAAAGGTTATCACAGATTCATTCAGTGAAAGACATTCAGTGACAATGGGCACAAGGTTAACTGGTTGATAAGCATTCATCATTAAAATATATATATACATATACACACACACATACATATTTTTAACATTTTATATGTGCCTGGCATTGTTCATGACAATGGGTTTATGAGGGCTGAGGTGCATAAAACAAGCCAGGGTCTCATTCTCATGGAGCTTATGGCAAAAGGAGGACACAAATACAAAGCTAAGCATTACAAATAATTTTTTCATTATATTCAAAAGAGGAGCCATGAAGAAAAAATGCAGATGAATTTAAAATTACATAATATGAAATCTAATTTAATCAGCAGTAGAGACAGCAGATTTAGACCTTCAGAAGCGTATTTTTCCTATGGTCCCAGTGTTTGTATATGGAGGAGGGAGTAGAGAGGTGGGCAGGCAGGGAGAGAACAGCAGTCTAGTGGCCTGCAGCCAAGGGAGGAAACAACTTTGCTCACAATAGGCATCCTTAGCAAAGCCAAGGAACAGTGACATCAGCGTCTACACATTTCCCATGATTTCTAAAAATATAATCAACTCATTAACAGGAAAACACTAAAACATACAATTTTAAAAAAATTAATGGATGGTTGGTGCACTTGGCTGTGAGATAGAGTAGTGCCATCTACATTTGGGTAATAGCCTCTCATATTTTCCATGCCTTATACTGCTGGGAAGACATCATGCAGAAGCAAGGCCACTTCTTCTGTCTCCACCCCAAACATTTATTTCCTGCCTTCCTTCATCGTTATTATTAATTAGAATGTTTGCAACTGTGAACTGTCCTAGTTTTTATTTTTGGCTTTCTCTGCTAAGTCCAAGTATAAAGAGAACATACAATTCTCCTTGATGACCATCCCCTCCTTCAATTACAGCAATAATTTTCCTAGAATGATGGTGCTATTGATTGCCCAACTGCAATCTGTGTGCCAGAAATGCTTAATACTATCTTGTCATTCACAATATGCTTAATGGCAAACAGGGGATTTATAGTCTGTCAAATTTAATGACCAGAAGAACCAATAAAATATGACAGAAAAGACTTCCCGTTCTTTAGGAATGGAATGGTTCCATCTGCACAATGATGGCATGCTGGAAAATTCCTCTTCTTTAAAAAATAATTAAAAAATTACATATTTCTACTCAAGAAAGAAAATGTACACGATGTCATACAGAAGGGAATGTTATAATTTAGAACAACATTATTCCAAACTGTTGTTTTTCTAGATTAGAATTTCTCAAAAGTGAATTTTTCTGTTTCTTAGTAGGATTGAAAATCTATATAGCCAATCTTGGCTCCCAGGAGAGTCTAAAATCCTGTCATTGATGAACCCACTACCTTATGCTCAGGCCTGGATCCCAGAAAAGTAGGTTTTGTAGTAGCAGGAGAAGTGGTGCTGGTGAATCTGGAGTTAGTAAAGCAAGTGAAACTCTGCATTCATTTTGCATTGTTGCCCTTTTCCGACACACACACACACGCTCACACACACAGATACTGCTACCACAACCCCAGCAAAAGTCCCTCTCCTTAAATTATTGAGCAATGGTTCTCAAAGCAAACAGAAGTATCACCTGGAAGTGACTAAAATAATCTCTCTACTCTAGATGTCGTGATTCGGTGGTCATACCTGGGCCCAGGAGTTGTTTTTGCTTTCTTTTTTTGTTTTTCAATGAGTCCAAATGAGTCTTATGTCGATGGTCTAATATGATGCTTTATTAACTCTGCATATACTCCAGTATAGTTAAACACTGCATAATTATTGAAAACTGCTTGAACTCATACCCTGTTCTTCCAGATGCCACCTTGGACATGATTATTGTCTATCACATAAGGTCACTGTGAAGCTAAAGTAGACTAATCTTAAAAAGATGTAAAACCTGACTTTACATTTATAGGTGCTCCATAAGCATTAGGTAGTATTGTTGGAAGGGGTTCATTTTTGGTGGTGGTGTAGCTTTTGTTATTATATAACTATAACCTTGAGTGAATTTAAGAAATAAAGATAAATATATTGTTATGAATTAGTGGAAGCCTCAGGACTCACGATCTCAAAATACAGTCAAATGCTGTTGATGAAGTACAGGAGGTGGAAAGCCACCAAAGGAAGCTTTGTCTTAGTCTTTTATGGAGACTACACACCCTCTCATCTCCATTTCTCTCTGTATGTCTGCTTCATTCTCTCTCTCTGCTGACTCTCTGTTTTT
This sequence comes from Macaca nemestrina, assembly GCF_043159975.1. NCBI lineage: Eukaryota > Metazoa > Chordata > Mammalia > Primates > Cercopithecidae > Macaca > Macaca nemestrina. The sequence goes on along the minus strand of NC_092134.1, from coordinate 42,878,255 downwards.
TCCGAAGTATGGTAGATCACGGTCAGGATACCCACTCCTGAGTTTAAGTTAATTCTTCTACCTGCAAGAGAAAAACTAGCCTCATTAAGTCCCATTTTTATATTCCCAGAACAAAGATTCTGATTGATTCAGTTTACACCTGTTGATTATCTACCCTTGGTTCAATTGGCTGTGGAGTGACATGCGGGATCTGAAGTGGAAACAAACTTCTAAGACCCAACTGCATGTGTGAGAGCAGTTCTAAAATAGGAAAAGGTATGGGCTAGTCAGGTAGCCTTACAGGTATCTGCAAACGGAAGTTTCAATATTACTGCAATTAGTGGGTAATTCAAAATGTCCATAAAATACATTGTGAGCTCTGTTCAAATAATTTTCTGGGATAGAATCCAATTATTATTTGGATTCTGTCTGAACTTTTGAACGTTAAGATTAGATGATTTATCATTGGATAAAATGTAAGCCAAAGTCTTTAGGGAAAATTGTGAAAATAAATCACTGGGGTATCTCCCCTTTCTGAACTTTTTTGTGCCTATCATTTTCTGATGACTAATGTTCTCATCTGCTTCTTTTAAAGAAAAAGAGTAGCACTTAAACTTGTGTCTTAACATGTTACTATCAGTGATATCTGCACTTAAAAGTATCACGGACTAGTCAGTGCAAACCTTGACAAAAAGGAATGAATTGACAACAGTGGCAATGGTGGGAAAGCTATTTTTGAGGGCTAGGCCTCTTGGGCATCCCTTGGATTATGCTAAATTGATACTAATGACTATTTTACTGTGTTCCTGGTTATCTCTGCCTATTAGGTGAATTCAGTTTGTTTGCAGAGTACAGATGGTTTGTGGTTGTACCCAATCACTGAGTCATTGTAATGACTGAAAGTTACATCCTCACTGTAGTTTGGACTTTTGCCATATTCTTGACTGTCATTTGAACTTCAGTTTTGACATAGAACCAGGCTATGATGCTCATAGAACAAGGTCCCACCCACTGTGGTATGTCTGACCTCTCAAGGTTCCCCCTGAGTAATGATTCCTGAAAATAAATGGACTATACAACTTGATGTTTTATCTATTCATATAAGTGCCTATTTGTTTTAAATACATTTTCATGTTTTAAACTTCTTATGTGATGTTCTTATAGGCAAACATTAAATATGTATATGTTGGCATAAAAAGATTATTGCTTTTATTTTACTTGTCATTCTCTTCATCACTATAATTTAAGTTAAAACTGTTACTTTAAACAATATGAAATTGCTGATATTTTACTATTTTCAATCCACTAAAATGGTAATTTTATATATTTCAATCTAAATATTTGCATGGTCTTTTCTGGAAAGAAATGATATTAGCAAAGCATTAATATTAAACCTATAGTGCAAAACCAAAGTGTTTTAAAAATTATGAATAAAAAATGATTGGAAGAAAATGTGAAAATAGATCAGTGGATGCTTTTGGATGGTAAGTAGGACCAAAGGGATATTTTATTGTATCTACTTTTCTTATTTTACAATGTAGGTATGTATCTTTATTTAATAACACTTACTATGTTTGTAGTTATTGAAGTAGCACAGGTATCTTGGAAAATAGAGAAATGATAAGAAGAAAACTCCTACCTACTCTATTTGTGTCATTGAAAATAACATGGTCAATTTTTCATAACTTGTATTCTTTTCTTATTGATGAAAATGAGCATTTTTGCATGTTTATTGCTCATTTGTATTAATGGAATGATTTCCTCTATTATTCCTGGAGTTATTCATCTGCTTATTCCAGGAATAACCTGGATATTATAAGACAGGGAGGACCTTTGATCTACCATTGAGTCCTAGTTTACCTCCAGTGGTAGTAGCAAAAGTAAAGATTTTTCAGAAAGAAAAGTAGGCATTCTATATGTTGACAATAGGGCCAATAGAAAAACAAGTCAGCCAAGAGGGAAAATAGAAACAAAAGAAAAGAAAAACAACCACAAAACTGCAGGATTGAGAGGTACCGTAAGTCTGTCTTCAAATACACTCATTATAGAGTTAAAGATCATAAGGAAAGTCAAGTTAACTATGATTAGAAGACAGAGCTTAAAAAACATGCATACAGCAAATTATGTATGTATATTTTTAAAATTGGAATCCATCTCCCCCTCATGGCTTAAACTGCTTTGACCTTTCCTGCAATTTACAGAACTTCAGAAGGAAAACATGGGTCATTTTTTTTCTTTCTTTTGCTTTCTTCTCCATACCTTCTCCTATCCCCAACAGGTGACAGGAATGTCATGAATAAAGTGAAATGTAGGTTGGCTTTTGCTTCCAACACTTTAATAATCGATTCAATGTATAGTGTGAACTTAGAGATGTCAGAGTACTTGGCAAAACATGCTTCTAAAATAAATATCACAACCAAACATATTCTGTAAAATGGCTAGTTTTGGCCTAGAATTCTTGTTTGGGTAATTTTGATGTGGTCACTCTGTTATTTTGTGGTCAATGAACTTAATGTACTGTAGAGGAGAGCCTCAATAGAGCCCAGACTTGTGTTAAAATAACTCATTTCCCTACTTCCCACAAATTGCATATTTTCTTCTTTTTCTCCAATCTAAAAATAACTAAGTCATCTGTGGTGATTAGTCTTAAAGAATCAACTTTCATTTAAGAAAGCCCATTTCAGATAGTTACAAGAAAACTTGAAGTACAAATTCTTAGCATTTAATCCCAAACTACTTCCTATTAGATAACATAATTAATGGGTTAATTGCTTTTAATTAATTGAAGTCCTATCTTAACTATATTCTTCTTATTTCCTTCTGTTGAGATCTTAGAACTTAGCAGCAAGGTGTCTTACTTACCATCTTCCTCAAAGCAGGAGGGGTAGAGGGGGATGTTGGGAAGGTCTCTCTTTGACTAGCGAAACTTCTTTCCAGAAGAGATGCAATTGTCTTAAGATCTCCTTCCTAGGAATCTCATCAAATGATCAGAAAGGATAAACTACTGGAGAAAAGACTGAGAGATATGTCACCATGTCCAGAAGGATGTTTTTCTATTCTTTTGAAGGCAACTCATAGAGATTACCTGGGACACTGCATTTGTAAAACAAGACAACCTTTGTTTGCAATGCATTTTCACCCATCACCGTCCCCAAATTTATTCACAACATATTTCTTCTTCAGTTCCATTCAGCTCCCAAAGAGAATAATTTATAAACCCTTGTCTAGACTCCAGGCCCATTCAATCATAGTCCATTCCCTACTCCCTGTCCTCAGTAAAGAAGGTATTTAAGCATCAACCATCCCATCCCATCTTTGAGTTTTCATGCCTTTTGTGCTTCCCTTGCTTATGTACGTTAATAAATTTGTTATGCTATTCTCTTGTTAACCTGTCTTTTGTTATAGGGGTGTCAACCATGACCCTTATGACAGAAAGGAAAAGAATCACCCCCTTTCTGCCGCTACACCTTCATATTTGATAAATAGTTTTGTAATGATAGGAGTCAAATTTTTCAAGTTGTAGAATAAATTATACGTGGGATAAACTTGAATATTCCTTTCTTAATTCCTGTGGTGTTAATCAAATTTGGTTTCCAAATATAGAATTAATCAAATTGTTTTTTAATTAAAGAAACTTTTTAATGAACAGTGTTCAGCTATGCACAATCTGTAGATCACAATCACCTTCTAGAAAATACACCATTTTCTTCCTCCAGCCTTCTCTCCCTTACTCCTTCCTTGCTTCCTTTCCTCATTTCCTCTCTTCCTTTCTTTATTCCTTCATGTAAGATAAAGGTACAATACACCAAAGCAGTTCATTTTATTCCACAGGGCAGTGGTTTTATTTTGAGCAGACACTCCAAGTAAATAAAGACAATTTAAATGCCATCATTTTATTGATTTTCTTACTCTTTTAATTAGCAAGAGAGTTGATCTTTAATCTTTTGTGAACCACTTTTCAATGAAATCAATTTTTTGCTGACATAGATATTAAGCTCAGAAAGTCTGATGAATGAAGAGAAGCTTAGCCAAAGCTGTCATGAGACATTCACTCAGAGAAATTTACAAGCCAAAAATTTATTTTCCTCTGGTGATTCTTAGCAAAGAACAGTTAGTATAGGTAGGTCAAGAGAAAAAGAAAATCAGTTTTTCTGAGATACTGCTTTTCTGTAATCTAGTATGTGCTTTCTGAAGAGTCCTTTTCCCTTTGAAAGCTTAAATCAGAGTAACTTAAGTGAGGGAGTTGAGTAAACAACAGAAAAATTAAATAGCCAGACACAGAAGGCTTTCAAATAAAATAAAGCCATATTAACTCAGACATAGACATTGCTATTATTTCAAAAGAGATGGATATCTTTATATTATCTTTAAATAAAAGACAATTAAGGTATAGTAGGGTGTTTACTTTCTTAACAGAGCAAATATTAAATCATTTTGGGAAGTGTATGTATATACTAAAGCTTTTTTCCTTAACAAAGGAAGAGTGTTTATTTAGTCTAATGCTGTGGCACAAAAATACAAATCATTCTTTCTCAATAGCAGGATTTTGTTAGGTTATTATAGCACTAAATACAAAATTCAAGAAAAACATTAAAATAATCTGTTAGTTCAATTTCTTTTCTGTATTACCAATTGTGTCTATAGTGTTATATACTAATGTTTTGTGACCTTAATTTATTCATATATACAACCTCTGGAATTAATTTGTATTTCAGTATCTCTACACCTTGTTTTTTCACTGTCACCCCCATGAATATATTTTTAAAGATATTATTTTTATTAATTATTCCCATGCAATAAAATTTTGACTTCATACTTATACTGTATATCTGTTTATGTACTCTATACATATCTGCATTTTCTACATGAAAGAGTAAGGGTTTTTTCATTCTCAAAGAACCAAGTTTTACCCTTTTGAAGGTAATATGGCCCATTAAGAATGCATGATAAAAATATATTTTGGTGAATTTGAAATCTCTGAGTTGGTGAATTCCCTTTAATGGACTGTCCAATTCATTGAGAAGTTGTTTGCTTTTTTTTTTTCCCCATTTTATTTTAAAGGAATTTAGGTCACATTGATATAAAAAATCCCCAAGTATTCTGAGTAGCATCCATAAACACAGTCCTGAGGATGTGTATCTTTAAATTGACAAATGTCAGAGTGTACTAATTTCCCCAGGTTCTACACCTCTATTCTCCTCACAGTTGGGAGTATTTAAATTTGTTTTTAGGTCCCTAAAAACAATGCTAGCCTCAAGGAAATAGTACTTAAGCATTGTTTCCATCAACATCTTACAGCTCAGCATGCAATCACATGGCTGCTCTTTTAATTCTGCTGCAATATTCCAATTTTGATTACTGGGCGACTACCTTGCCCCAGGTCTGTTGGGTATTGGTCCTGATTCCCTTTATGATTTTGCTTGAGTTGAGATACTTCACTAAACACTTTCTTTCCCATTTGGGTTTTTCACTGTTCTTGCTACAATCTTCTTTTCCTTTCCTTTTTCTTTTTTAACCTCTGTCTGTGCTATACCACCCTTCTTACCCCTGCTATTGTCTCTGAACTGGATTCTTGTCCTTGGTTTCTAGTCTCACAATGTTATATTATAAAATTATAATTGTGTTAAAATTAAAATGACGATGATTAGTTGGTAGTTGTAGATATTGATGTATTGCTATGCTTTGAAAGAGCAAGAGTGAACTGCAAATATCTTAATGCTTGTTTGTTTCCTTAATGCAAAGCTCACTTGTTGGTAACTCATATGAGAATAGAACGATCTAGTTTTTCCTGCTGGCGTCTGCTGTGGAAAATTTAAATAATGGGCAGAGAAAATAACTAAAACTGACTAGTGCTATTTCCTTAAGGGATTAGCTTAACATTTGCTTAAGAAAATTGAACTGACTAGATCTTTATGGTGGGGAAGCCATTGCACAGGCTGATGAATGAAGACATTTGTGAAAGAATCTGAGGAAACACTGTAGCTTATTTGTTTCTGCAGGCCCTAAGTTTTGAGTTCTACCCTCATAAAAAATTTGTGCTTTAAAACATGTATTGAATTGAATTGATGCATACTTTAGCCTTTTTTTTTTCTTCTGTCTTTAAACTGATCCCTTTTTTTCTCTTGATTTAACCTGGTATAAAATAAAATATTAAAGACTATGCTAAAATGAACATAAAAATATTTTTTAAAAAATCTGGCCAGGTACAGTGGCTCACGCCTGTAATTTCAGCATTTTAGGAGGCCAAAGCAGGTGGATCACTTGAGGTCAGGAGTTTGAAACCAGCCTGGACAACATGGCAAAACCCTGCTTTTACTAAAAATATAAAAATTAGCCTGGTGTGGTGGTGTATGCCTGTGATCCCAGCTACTAGGCAGGCTAAGGCAGGAGAATCACTTGAACCAGGGAGGGAAAAGTTGCAGTGAGCCAAAATCATGCCACTGCCCTCCAGCCTGGGTGACAGAGCAAGGCGCTCTCCCCAACCCCCACCGCACCCCCCCATCAAAAAAAACAAAAAAAACAAAAACCCAGAAAACAAGAAAATAAATAAATAGATCTAAAACAAGCATGTAGAAAATCAAGCAACAGCTTAAAATATGATGCTATATTGCCTGCATTTTATTCATGTACATTCTCTGTGATGTGGATTTTAAAATTGGCAGTGGGCTTTGTATGTTAATAGTGGGATGGGGAAAAGTTGGGGAGGAGGTTTTGTGTTGTAAATCAGCTAGGAAAGTGAATCACTTCTCTCTTCATATGAAACCTTATCGTATGAAATTTGTTTAGCAGTGTTTGCTCTTTTAGTTGCTTGTATCAAGTACACATAAACTGTTCTTGATATCTTGATTCTTGATATCTCTATGATTTAAAATCCAATGCAAAAGCTGCTTGTAATCGTTTTTCTTGAGTAAAGCACTCTGCAGCTGTGATTCATAGAAACATATCTGAACTCACTATTCTAATTTTCTCTGTTACCAAGGCCAGATCACACTGTTCTGAAATGATGAAAAAGATGCCTTTGTTTCCGGGAGTAGCATTTCCTCTAGATTAAAGCCAAATATATATATTCAAAGATATTAATGAATCCATGAGTTATGATCTCTGATCAATTATTGGGGAAAATAGCATACTTATGCCAGGGCCAAGGTAACATGTTCCTTTCACTCTCTGAAAGTTTGCTGAAAAAGCAACTGACAAATGGCAAATGAATACAAGGAAAGACATAAAAATGTGTTAATATGCATGGGAGGGGAGAAGAGCAGAATTATCCTGTCGTGCAATACGGTACAGATGGGTATATATCCTTCTTCTTAGAAGAAAGGAAAACGAGGAAGTATGGATAATTATAGAGGGTTAGTCTATGATTTTTAGGGGAAGTCAATGGGCTTAAAGAACATACAACGACCTGGAATAAAGTCTGTTGGGCTTGCAGAACAATCAATGACTTGTGACAAAACTCTGTCCAGGTGTGTTGACAGACTTGTCTTTCTTCCTACATTATGAGTCCAGTTAATGAGAACTTTGGAAAGGGAGCATAAATAACTATTTTATTCTTTGAAAGTTTCAGAATTTAGGCAGGTAAGGGAATTGTAGAGAACAGCTTCTTTCTGTGCTTTGGGAAAAGCAGAGAATTGAGAGATAGGATTGGGGAAAGGTTAGCAAGAGCTTGAGACTTCTTAAATTTAGCATGTCAAAGTGCTATATTTTGGAGTATTGGTTTCTGAGCCCCAGCATTCCCCTGTCTGAAACTTTCCCAGAAGTTTTAGGTACTAAAAGCTAAGTAAGTTGCTGTGGAGAGAAAAATCGAGACAGTAGCTGAATTGCAAAGGATCCAATCAAACCAGCCTCTCATTTCTGGGAATAGGCCAGTCTAAACAGCTGTGTCACATTTTAGAAGATGACCTAGCAGATGGGGTCTCAAAGCTCAGCTTCTACATATTATGTAAGCAAAAAGATTTTTAACCCATTTATGCCTGAGGTAGCAATTTTTTGAATTGCAAAATCAGACCTTGGCTATGACCTTGAGCAGTAGGATAGTAACTCCAACATGCTTAGTGTTCCGAAAATGGAACACTAGGCATAAATCAGTTTTAAAAGAGGAGCCTCTATAGAAACAAGAAAAACAAAACTCATTGTCCAGAACAGTCTATAAGTTAGTCCTTCTAGAGTCTGAAGGACAAGCAGTTGAGAAGACCAGTGAAACAAATTAAAATTTCTCCAATATGGCCAAAGCCCCTACCAAGTTTTAGAGAAAACAGTGTAGCCAAAGAGAGTATTTAAGTTTCTTTAAGAAGGTGTTTGGGTGTCTTAGAAAAAGATTGAAAATGGATATCGATGAGACATAAAGTAATGGGAATTCACCACATAATTTTACAAGGAGACTAATTTTATTTAGATAGGTAGCTTCTAAGTTAGTCTCTGTTTTTCAACTGGATGACTGAGCTCAGGGAAAAACCCACTAACAAATAGTGCCAAAAAAATAAAAATGTAGTTTCTAGCCCTAATGTATACATATATACATTTTTGCATATATAAGCTCTAATACTTATATACATAAAAAAACAGGTGCATCTGGAGGGCAGGGCATCTAGATCCCCCTAAAATCTTGGATCCTATTTTTTTTTTTTTGAGATGGAGTCTTGCTCTGTCACCCAGGCTGGAGTGCAGTGGCGCCATCTCCTCTGCCTCCTGGGTTCAAGCAATTCTTCTGCCTCAGCCTCCTGAGTAGCTGGGACTACTGACGTCTGCCACCACGCCAGGCTAATTTTTATATTTTTAGTAGAGACAGGGTTTCACCATATTGGCCAGGTTGGTCTTGAACTCCTGACCTCGTGATCCACCTGCCTTAGCCTCCCACAGTGCTGGGATTATAGGTGTGAGCCACCGCGCCTGGTCACATATCCTATTTTTAACCTGAATTCTGGGTTCCCCCTAAAGAGGGAAACACTGCAGGATGGTGCTGTGCAACACTTCCACAGAGCACCTCATTGCAAAGACATTCTCCCAGGGATGGTGGGTGGCCCAATAGCAATCAGCCCACTCTGTGATCAGCACATCAGTTATGGGAGTCCTATTTCTCAATGGCAAGCGTTCTCACAACCTCCAAGTGTTCAAACCATGCCTTTCATACATGAATGTGCAAAGAAACAAGTAGCTGCCAGTAATAATAATCATTCACTACAACTGCTGTCTGCCAACTCCAAAACTGTAGCCCTTGCCAGTGACTTGCCAGCCATGGCACACCCACAGGTCATGCTCTTTCAGAGTACAAAGTGAATCCTGGTGCCCCTCAAAGGCAAAGAGATCAAGCAACTCAATCCAAAAACACAGCAGAGCTTTAGATCTGAGAAAAACATTCCTACTACCCTTGGGACTCCCTGAGGACCTTTCTCTGTGTTCCTTAAGGGGTCTCAGAACCTTAGAAGTCCTCACTAGATTCCTTCATGTAGTATCAAAGATGGCAAAGAGGAAGGCCAGGTAGAAGTAAATGGGAAGTTAATTCTTACGGGAACCAATTTGCGGAGATTTTAAGCTTTCCAAAAGGCCAATGAGGTTTTACATTTTTCTCACAAAAAATTATGCCAACAGGAAAGGAAGCAAACATGGGGACCGCAAATATTAAAAAGCATTTTTAGTCAGCTTAAAAAGTTTCCCAGAAGCAGGATCCGAAAGAGAAAAAGCAGAAAGTTCTAAAAAAAAACAAAAACAAAAACAAAAACAAAAAAACCCCCACAAAATTATAGCCTGAATATCCGCTTTTAGTTAAGCTTTCACAATAGAATTCTTTAAAAAAATCTGTAAAAAGCTCTTTTGAGCTTTCAGCCAGGACAAACAGCCAAAACTCTTGGCTTTTGAACTTTTTATGTCATCTAAACCAAAGGTATCTTTCCAAGTGACTCACTATAACCAATAAGCCTTAACTATGCTTATGACTTAACCAAGGACACATGAGGCATCTCCAGAGGTACAAAGCAGTTTTGACAAGATCCAGAAACCACCCTAAAGACAACTCAAAAAAAGGACAGTTTCACTAGCAGCAAATGGGGTACAACTCACATATCTGTCCAGTCATATTCTCTAGGGTCTCAGCTTCACAGCTCACCATCTACAAACAAAGGCGTGAAAACCCCATATTCCTGCAGATGAAAGGACAGAAAATCAAAAGCTGTCCATGGAAGGGAAAGGGATCAATAACAAATAGGTATTCTGAAAACCCAAGAGTCACAAATATTAAACCATTTTTTAATCATTGTTTCCTAAGGAATTTATATTTGCAAGGACTGATACCCTGACCAGAAATAAAACACAGGCCAGGTGAATCCTAGCCACTAGACGACAGGTGAAGCATCTTTATTTGTAAATTCTGCAGGAAATTCAAAGCAGGCAGTTTAAGTGTACAAAGAATTTTAACTTTGTCTTGGTCAGATTTCTGCTCTTTAATTTTGTCAAGAGAATTTCTAAGGGTAGCCATGACATTATTATGTGTCCTTTTTTTTCATTAATTTTATCTTGGAACTACAAATATGACAATTGTTTAGAATGAGAGATCTTTTAAAATCTTTTTTTTAAAATTTTAATTTAGTGGTCTTTCTAGTTTAAAGGATCCATCTTTTAGTTGCTGCTGATTAGGAGTTCCAATGGTGTACTTATTCCAAGAGCAATGCAATCCAATGAGTCTCTTCATGGAAAGCCTAGGAGGTAATTTTACAGGCTTAGAATAAGTTTTTTCCATCTACACAAGAGATGTTTCCTGGAGACAGCTTAGGAGATGCAGTCCCAATAATTTTGCCCTAAAACAATTCACTCCAAGGTATAAGTTAAGACAGGAAAGAACTTGTTGCCACAGACAATTAAGGATAGTGTTTGTGCATCTAGTTCCTCCAATATCCCACACATTTGTGGAAGGCTGCCAGTCACAGGTTTGGACTTCCCCAGTGCTAACTAGGCAACAGGTTTGGAATGATTGAGTGCATTATGGATGAGACTTCTTATTGAGACAAACTCCCCTGAGAGCCTAACACGTTCAGAACAAAGAGTGTTCTGCTGAAAATCTTACGTGTCTCAGGGTTCCCATTTCTTTTCAGACTGGCCATTGGACATGACCCCAAAATCACACCCCCCAGATAATAGAGACCAAGAGAGAATGTTCCCACTTGGTCCCAAGTCAGGCTCTCAAAGACATCAAACAAGATGAGGGAGGAACCTTGTTTGGTTTTTATTTTGGGGATCCATACACAGCAAGGTTTGTCTAAATAGATGCTGGTGTGGTCATAACCACAAGACTGACTAGTCTGCAGGGCTGGCTCAAACAATGGGCATATAGGGGTTTTAGGCCTGTGTTCTACTCTGTAGCAACCCTCTTTATGACAGAAAAACACAGAAAGACAAAGGCAAAGCGAAAAATACTATTTCTGGGAGGAAATGGATGACAGTATGAGTATTCATAACAGAAATGTAGACTAGCTACACACAAGACTAGTCACACAAATTCTTTTCTCCCATTAATCAAGATTTTAGAGATGGAAGTAATAGTGATTTTTTTTTTTTTTTTTTTATCATCTGTTCAACCTAATCTAAGAGAGAAGGGGAGACAGAGAGAGAGAGATAAACAGAGAGAAGCTGGGAGCCCAAATGGTAAACATTTCTTACTCTTTGACTGGTTTGTCAAGTCCTGGGCTCCCTTGATTTTGCTTCCAAGAGAGTAGAGCAGCTTTGGTATGCTGCTCAGAGGCCAAAACTTTATGCACCAAGGGAAAATTTTACCTTTGCCTTATAAAAGTTCACTGAAAGTCAACTGACTGACAAAAGGCACATTGATAGGGGAAATGACATACACATTTATTTTCAGATATCTGTTGCTGAGCCCCAACACTTAGGTCATGCCCTTGGTCTTTGGGGGAAGTTTAAAAAGTAGAATATATTATAATGTAGATGTACTATTTATGTTTATGCCACGTACTCACATTTAACTTCTTCCTTGAGACCCGTTTTACCTACAACCTCTACTATGAGAAAAGTTCTTCAGTATCCATGCAGATTCTGCTGTCTATGACTTACTTGATATGGCATTGCACCTGATCCAAAAGTCATTAATTTATATACTAACTCATGTGTTTGTGTGCATGTGTTTTAGTGAATTATATGTCTCCTAGTGGGACTGGGAAACAAAAATATAGAGATATTGACTGATCAGCTGAATGGCTTTAAGTTAGATGCAAGGCAAATGACGAGGGGCCAGACTCTATGAGCAGGTAGAAGACTGAGGGCAGGGGCTTTATCTTGTGCATCACTCTAACTTGGTCATGGTAGCATGTGCTGACACACAGTAAATGAGCAATCAATAAATACTCGGTATGCAGGGAGACTCAGAAATACCATGCAAATAGGACCACGTGAACCATACAAATTATGGAGGAAGAACAAAATTATCCTTTTCTAAAAGCACCCTGAGGCTGGGGGCTGTGGCTCATGCTTGTAATCCCAGCGCTTTGGGAGGCTGAGGTGGGCGGATCACTTGAAGTCGGGAGTTCAAGACCAGGCTGGCCAGCCCGGTGAAACCTCCTCTCTACTAAAAATACAAAAATTAGCTGGGCATGGTAGTGTGCACTTGTAGTCCCAGCTACTCTGGAGGCTAAGGCAAGAGAATTGCCTGAGCCTGGGAGGCAGAAGTTGCAGTGAGCCAAGAATGCGCCACTGCACTCCAGCCTAGATGACAGAGCGAGACTCCATCTCTAAATAAATAAATAAGTAAATAAATAAAAGCACTTTGAATATCTTCAGTTTCTTGCAACCAACAGAGTGTTCTAAAAAGAATGCAGAAAAAACAGTTCCAAATTTTTAAGAGAAATTGTTCACCTGACTTTGTTAATTCTGAGCACCAGAATTTTCCTAAGTGTGATTATCAAATTTGGCATCTTCTAACCTAGGCATGTGCCTATGAAGTCCACCTAAAGACTTTGTTGACATAGAACTTTATGAAGCTCCCCCTCCCCTAAAACAAAGGATTTGGTGATTTTTTTTTTTAGGTTTACCCCCCGCCCCAGAAGCGACAGGATTCTACCCTTGAGCTAATGTGGTATGAAGCTTCTCTTTTGTATCCTATGCGCTTTGTGCCCCATATGTCCCAGTCTACTATGCTGAAAAGTCTAGCTCTTGCTCTAGAGACCTTATTGACAACCACATTTAATTCTTAGTTTTTGCTCATTGATTCCTGGAAAGATCAAATAATGCCTATCTATGTTTCCTTAGTGGAGATTTTAATATTAAAAACCTCAATGACAGTTAAATTCATTATGAGGACTGCTGTATTTCTCCTACTCACCCAAACTTGGAGGTGACAAAGGAAAGAAATGGAGAGTGGTACAGCTCTGTAAGCAAAAGAAAATTTATGAGAGACCTTTAAGAGACAGTAATAACTGAAGGGGAAAACAAACAAACAAACAAACAAATTTTATTTCCACTCCCTGAAGTTTTGATAATTTAAATATCTGAAAAAAATTGACAATAACAAGGAAAAAGGCATAGCAATAACTTAATGTGCAAGTGCACAGGAATCACTCAAAGTATGAAATTCAAAGAAGGTCCTGATAGTTGAATCTTAAGTATTCTTTATATAGGAGAGAGAAAGCAAAAAGGATTTTTATGGGAGATAAATGGGTCCAAAGAATAGACAATAGTCTGAGACAAAGTCCACCTGGGCTCCAGATGGGGAGTCAACTGTAGCCTTTCATCTTGCAGTATGGTTCAATTTCTATTAGTGGATGAGATAATCTAAGGAAGAAATTCACAACTGAATATCTAGCGGAAGATCTGGCCTTTAGGTAGATATGGGAACTTCAGAGAAATCCCTTTCCTTGATTTCTTTCATCCCTACATGCTCTCTGAATTACAAAGCAGCATATTTGGGGGTATTATTTTTTTGCAATTTTCTACACAGGCATAAAAATCATTTAAGTATGAAGAAAATGATATTTCAGGTCTTTAAGATATCCACAAGTATCTTAGTCTAGACTGTCCCAGGAAAACAGAGCTTGTGTGCAGGTAGCTTATTTTGGGAAGTGATCCAGAGAAAATGAAGAGACTGGTGAGAGGAAAATGGAAAAGGAGGAAATGCCAATTCAAGGGTAGGTTTTGGTGTTAATTCTGTGGCGAACTGTGCGGGATCTCAGCGGGACCCTCAGAGGTACTGTGTAGAATGTACTTTGATTACCCAGCTTTTTCATTCCAACATTAAGCAGGAAACTGGTCAGTTTGAGAAAAACATTAGTTTATTAGAAGAATGAATAGTGCATTTAATTAAGAGGTGTTTCATAATCTATTAGAAAACAAAACACATACTTTTAAACTTTTGATTAAGGCGATAATTGTTCTAATATTGAAACATCCTTTTATTTTTATATTTGCTGTACTTGTTTACAGTATAATATTTTCATGACAATGAATTTGAGGCACTATAATGTTAGCATCTGAATTTGTATGTGAGATTTGGTTATAATATTTTATAGGGGGGGCATATATGTTAGATTTAGAATCTGTGGATATGCCAGTGTCATCAGATGAACTGAGAAGCTTTTCATTTTTCTTAAGTTTAAGCATTGAAAGAACCAACCTTTAAATCATGTAGGGCCATGCCTACTTTTGAAAGTAGTTTTTGATAGTAATTCTAATTTTATATTTGGATTAATTACTTTTCCTGATAAATTGTCTATTTCAGTCACAGTTTAAAAATAAAAATTTCAAATAATGCTTTTCCTACTTTTAAAATTTCCCTATATTCATAATTACATTGTTTTAGAAATCTTTTAAAAAGGATATTGACAATAGTATTAATATTTTTCTAACATAATGAGAAACACGATTGTCAAGAATGTGTGTGAAATCTTGTATGATTATCATTAATCTTGAACTCCCTTGGATTTACATTTTATACTGTTTTTATTTTATGGTTTAACCTGTGTAAAGTCTACACAGACTAGCACAATCTAGTCAATTGTAAAGACTATTTTTCTAATGTTTGTACATCAGCTGCTGTTTTGGGAAAATTTTTTCTTGATAGTATTTTCTTTAGAATTGGTGGTATTCATATCTAGAATTAATAAGATATAAGAAGCAACTTATCCTTTGCCTACCCATTCTAGTTGAAAGTGTCATTTACTGCATGTTAGATGAAGTTGAATAGTGGAAAATACTTGAATCATTTCTCACAAATATGGGAACCCACATAAAAACCTATGCTCTCATGTAAATATGTTTTAAGGATAATTAAAAAGACTATGTAAAACCCCGAGTGTCTAAAGACATGTAGGACAGGTGTTCTCTCTATTCATTCTGGAAAATCTTGTAATTCATGCTATAAATTGCATTAAAAACAAAATTTATCGTAATAATTTATGACAAATCTAATTATTCCATATTCTGTGCTATATATTCTAATTAAAATAAAGTTTATGAAATTTTGGATACAATAACTTTTTATCTTTCTGTTTCCAATGGAACATGCCAAATACCGAAAATCGTATTGCTGAATGACTAAATAAATGAAGGGTAAGTTATTTCAGTATTTTTAAAATGTCAATCTTGTATACCATCTAAATATTTAGTTCTCCTATAATTTTAACCATCTTGTGTGTGACTACTTGATACTACAGAAGTAAAATCTAAATCCTTATTATCTGCCGATTCATATAAACAAATACTTCAAAGGCAGATAATGATAACTTGCACAATTTATCCTAGTCTTACAATCTAGACTTCTAAAATAAACCATGAAAGAAAAAAGAAAACAGGTTACTTCCTAAAGCTTCTGGAAATTAAAAAAAAAAAAATCTATGTTGTTTTTAATCTTTGTACTTTTAAATTTTGATCGTGTTTGGTAATTTTCATTTTTTCTCACTATCCATTTAGGTATGAAGGTGGTCATCTCAATACATACATGGTTTACAAGAGTTTTAGTCCCTATGCATTTCTTGCTATGTTGTGATTCACTAATCCAATTATTTGGAAGAAGACTAAAAAATAAAGCTATAATTAATCTAACTTGGATTAGAATAAAATAAATTTTATTCCTGTAATTCCAAATATCTATATTACTTACTTCTCTGGCACCATGTTTTGGGGTACTGATTTCTGTGCCCCCAACAGTACCATACTAATTGCATAGAGATATAAAAACATATAAATTGTGACCTCTGCATTCAAGTTCATTAGAGACTAGTAAAGTAGCAGACATATTAATTTAAATAAATTATTAAATTATTGGAAATAATTCATGTAATTCATATAATTATAAAGAAATTATTAGCTCTTTGACAATACAACCTTAAACATGGCCTGAAATATGTTGAGATAATAATAATTGTGAACTGAATAAATACATACATGCATAATTAAATGAATGAATGAAATAGCTTTTGTACAATGTATAGGAATTTGAGGGGTGAAAGGCTACTTCTGGCTGAAATTATCAAAGAAAACTTCAGATCAAACCAATATTTGAGCCAGGTGTTCAAAAATGAGGAGGATATGTGATGGAAAGAGGTCATGTAGATAATAAATAATAATGCTTTACATTTGAAAAATTTCTTTTTCATCAAAAACTCAACATATTTTTAGAAGTGTGTTTACATACTTTCAGTCTTACAATTTCAAGTTGATGGTTTCTTCCTTAAAGCCTCCAAAAAGGAATGCAACCCCACTGAAACCTTGTTTTAGCCCAGTGAGAACTTTGTTAGGCTGTTCACATCCAGAACTGCAAGAAAATAAATTTGTGTTGTTTTAAGCCACTAAAATTGAGCAATTCGTTTGCAATAGAAAACTAACACACTAAATACTATGAGAATCAGAATAAAGAGTGATGATTGACGTTGAAAGCATATGTATTTTAAGTGAAAATTTTAGCACAAAAACTTTGTTTCTGCTTAGGCTTGCTTTATCTAAAGTCGTGCTTAATGTAATGGGTGTTCAATAAATACTCATCAAAGGAGAACTTTGGATGGAAATATATAGTGTATCACTTATTTGATTGTTATTTCTTTGAAACTGTATTGTAAATGAAATAGTCAATATAAAATATTCTGTTGAATGAAAGCACTACATTTTAATTCAGTTATTTCAAAAAACATTTGGAAGCTGCGCACTTTATATCTTTTAAATTTCCTGTCTTGTCAGGTCTCATAACCAAAGAAATATCTTCAAAACTCTGCTGTTCCACAATCTGGCCTCAATTTTTCTACATTATCTTTCTTGAGACCTTTTCCTTCTACTTAATCTCCAAGAAGCATAAATGATATACTGCAGTGAGTTATTAATTCTAATTTTTTATTCATTTTCTGCATCCTTACTCATTTTTGCTTAGTAGCTATGATAGATGGGAAGGGTTAAAAAATCTGCCAAGATTAAGGAGTTTTTGAAAACTATAGTTACCTGTAATAGTGAATATGCCATGCTAAAGTCGTGATTTCAAAAAAAGAATTTAACAGCCTGGTTAGTGTAGTAATTGTTTTGGCACATCCTCTAACCCTAGCATTTTATATCATAAGAAAAAAAAAATGATGCTGCTTAAATTACTCTTTGGCCATTTCAATGTACAGGAGCCAGATGAAAAGGAAGTCACTGCAAAGAATTGGAGTCAAGCATCGTATTAAAATAAAATTATTCTCTGCCTCTGCTAATGTTCAATAAAAATCTCATTTGAAATAATTGTTCCAGAATGTTATTAAAAGTTCTACTTCAATCAGCATTTCTACCAAAGTAATTTCAAAAACTCCTTAGATTTGGGGAACTATTTGGTTTAGGTGGGATGTGGCTTAGCTGTCCTGACCAAATCTGATCCTGTAGGCTTCATAGTCTTTCTGACTTCCCTAGGATCTTCAAGACCCTGAGTGACCAGTGCTTGGTGTAGGTTTCTAAGATATCCTATAGTTTGGCTCTGTGACCCCACCCAAATCTTGCCTTGAATTGTAATAATCCCCACATGTCCAGAGTGGGGCCAGGTGGAGATAATTGAATAATGGGGCAGTGGGGCAGTTTCCCCCATACTGTTCTCATGATAATGAGTAAGTCTCATGAGATCTGATGGTTTTATACATGGGAGTTTCTCTACATAAGCTCTCTGGCCTGCCACCATGTAAGATGTGACTTTGTTCCTCATTTGCCTTCAGCCATGATTGTGAGGCCTCTCCAGCCATGTGGAACTGTGAGTCAATTAAACCTCTTTCCTTTCTAAATTGCCCAGTCTCAGCTATCTCTTTATTAGCAGCGTGAGACCTAATACTCCCTAGTTCAGATTCAAGTCAATTGAGTTCAGTCTTAGTCCAGGTTTGACTAGACCAACTTACTCTAATCCATACTAAATGCTCAACCTTCCATGTATTCATCTATCCATCCATTCATTCATCCAACCAACCAATAAGGAAAAATTAGACATTCCATTGCACAAGAATGTAAGTAACATAAGTCACATGTTTGGTGGTGTCACATTAACCATTTTATTATTAGATTTGGTGACTGCATATGCTAATTTATCTATGGTAGCCTCAGGATTTTTGTTTGTTTGTTTGATTGATTTTCTCCTTCTTAGACAACGCGTCCTGATTATTTGTCTGGAGAAGAGGTGTACCATGTTTTGGAGATATTCATGACATACTTCCACTTCTCTGGGAAATCAAACACTCTAGTAAAGGAGTTCTGGTGAGGGCCAAGATCAAGCAATAGTTTAGTTTAGAATATAGTTCCTAGGCCTCCTTAGAATCTACTGATTTTGCTTTATTCTCTTTCTGCGTTTCCATTTGTTTTGTTTTGTTTTATTTTTCCAGAGGGAGAGATTCATTCTTTTTCTCTCTGTCTTTTAATTGTCCACAGTTAGAGATGAAAGATAGTTTATTGTGTTACTTTTGCTATCCTGGGAAGACCAAAATGTAGATAATTGAGGCTTTGGGGAATGCTTTTCTATTTTTCCTGATGTTTTTTTCTCTCTGTTGGGGTTTCCTCTTTCTATAGTTTCTATGCTTCTTTTAACATCTGTAAAAATCTGGAGAGCTAAGATAAGGGGACTGATTTATGGGAAAAAACGGATTAACTTAGCCTAGGTTTTAGAGGCAAGAGACAAAAATACCGTATCTGGGCTTCCTGCAGCTAGGGATTTTGCATTATAGTAACAAATAGCATGCATTTCCTTTTGAATAGCTCCCTGCTGAACTTGAGCAGCAGTAGAATATAGATATAGAACATTGTACAGTCTCAGCATGATTAAGAAGAGACAAATAAAATTTTCATCCTAAACATTATAAATGTAACAAACACCTTGGCATTTAAGTACAGCTGACTATATATAAGGCCCAAATGTTTGGAAAAAACATTAACTCCTTATTTTTTTCAGTTTCAATTGGTTTGGCACTGGTAGAGTTTTCAAGGAAAGTCATATATTTATTATAGATAGATGATACAACTACAAGATTAATTTGTACTATCTTAATAATCCCTTTCCTGCATTTATTTATTTTTCACTCTGCACATAATGAATAGTATATGTAACTCAGCTTTGGAGAAAATTGCAAAGTTGATGACATTCATATTATTTTTTATCTCTGCTAATTATCTTGTATCCTCATGATATTCTGAGTAGTCTAACATCTTCAGTGGGGGTTCTTCCAGGATGATAATCCGTATGAATTTAAAGCTGAAAGGCATGGGAATTTGGCATGGGGGAAATTGGACATTCCATAAATGAACAAAGGTAGGTGGTCACTTTCTCCATGTATAAATATTGATCTTGTTTATGAAACGAGAAACATATTGAATGCTGTTTGTGTTGTTTTGCCTGAAAAGAATGCAACACTTTTACTATGGAAATTAGCAGCACTAGTAGCATTTTATTATTCTAGGTGAGTTCAGTTTTCTTCTTTTTATAAATTATTTTGTTCATCCATATTCAAATTATTCACTGACTATATGTAATTTTCTGTTATGTTTTAAATTTCTAATATTTAACAACTGCATTGTCTGTATGTTTCATAAAAATTACAAGAGCTCTGAGGTAGAAAGGAAAAAGGTAATTTTTCTGTTTACCAAAAGCAATTTTCCTAAAATATCTTTCTCAAATAACTGACAAGTATCACCAAGAAAAAAAAAAAAAAATTCTTTTAAGTTACTTGTCAGTTTCCATGCATTTACCTTGAACCTAAATGGATTTTTCTATGGCAATAATCCTGAGCTTATCAGTAACCATTAATGGATATTTTTTTAAAAATATGGTGAGAAAGCATTTCATTCAATTGGAAGCCTTATATTCAACAATGGCTCATCATCCTGAGACAATCTTTATGTGTAGCCCACTGTGATTAATAGCAAAATTCCTATGTGCGTGTGTGTTTGTGTGTGTGTGTGTGTGTGTGTGTGCGCGCTCTCCAAAGGTGATAAAGGAAGCTAGGAGAAGAGAATGAGAATGGTATAGGGGAGGAAGAATGAGAAGAAAATTCTATCAATTTGAGACTTAGGGAATATAAAAAGAGCTTATGCTTGATGACTAAAATCTGAGACTGTAACCTGGCAATTATGACTTGGAAAGTATTCATGCAATTTATGAGTAACCCTATTTTTGGCTTAAAACACAATTCAAAGGAATCACTCACTGCTTGAAAGAAAGCCCAGGTATATTGGCACATTCACTAAAAAACAACATTTCTACAGAGCTTCCAGCAGCTCTTTATTACTGAAAGGAATACAAGTGGAAAATCTCCCTCAATTGGGACTTCAAAGATAGCTACCTATAGGCATTTTACTTTTTAGTGTTAACAAGATGAAATCATACTGTATGAAAAAATAATTTTTTTCCTTTTTCCTGTAAGATTTGTAATAGGATGGCTTAATAAATTATGATATTTTCCTTATGGGTTAACTATTTCTAACATGTGCTTAAGTTGAATTTTCATGAAAATGTTTTTCTGAAGGGACAATGAAGCTTTCTAACTCTGCAGTTCTGTAAAATTCAGAAAGAAGCTGTTTAAATGGAATCATCATGTCTTTGGTTCCTCCTAAGCATCTCTCTGACATTCGGAATAATCAAGACCTCTGGTGAAACCAGTTTCCCCGTTCACCTTGAGCATGATTGATGGTGATACGAGGCTGCTTTGCTCTTGGAATTTCAGGGAGCTGTGGCATGTTTATGTTGAAAGGTGAGGTCATTCTAACTCTGTAGGAACCTGACAATCAGCAGAGCAAGTATCTGGGACACAAAACTGGTATTTAATAGATTTTCTCTGGAGTCACAAAAGAATGAATGTAGAATGAATGAGTTAATAGTATGTGTGTGTTGCAGGAATACTTCCTTAATCCCAGGCAGCTGTCTTTAGAATGGGCGCCCTCTGTCCTGAGAGCTACTATTGGATAAGAAAAATCCAGAGCAGATTCAGCAGATATGCTTTGAAATTGGGAAACCAAAATATGCCACCCCACAGTGTGCTTCTTGGGTGTATTTTCAGATGGCTATTCACAGGGGCTGCAGACACAGGAATAGCGCAGAAAAGCTGTTTGTTTGTTTGTTTGTTTGTTTTTTTGGGGGGGAGATTTGCATCTGTAGAGGAAAACTGCTATCACAAAGTAAACAGCAGATGCAAACAGGCTTAACCTGAGATCTCCTTATCTGCCTTATCCAGATCTAAGAAAGATTAACTCTCAGGAAAAGAGGACTAAAGGTCTGATATTTTTGAAGATTTGACAGATAAACTTTTACCATGGGCTCCCATCTATTCTTCTGAAGGCTGCTACCTAAGAAATTTCAACTGCATAACAAGGAAGCCTTTGCTTGCCATGTTCTTCTCCCTTCACCCCCTCATAACCTGTCGCCACTACCCTCCAGAAACCTCCAACGCCAATTTCATTCTGTAAGAAAATCCTATTCGAGCTTCAACTAAGTGTCCTTTCGAGTCTCATATGTTGTTTGACTCCTATGCACATGTACATGCAGTAAGTACATACACTTTTTCCCTATTAATCTGTCAATTGACATTGTAGGGGGCTCAGAAAATGGTACCCAAAAATGAAGGCCTCACACTCTCTCTGACCTTCTCCTGTCATTCTATCTCTAACCCTTCATTCTTCCCTGAGGCTAGCAATAGAAATTCTCTCTTCCTTCGCAAGGCAACTAATAAGAAACCAGAACCCCTTTTCCCCAAAGCTAGTCATAAAACCTAAGAATGTTACTCTAACTTCCTTCCTACCTTTCTGTATAAAAACTGGCCATAAAGAAATCTCTGACTGCTCTGGGGTGGGCAAGTGTATAGAAACCTATCTGCAAAGCCCAAGGAAGCTGAAAGTTGGAAGAAAGAGACTGATCAATCCAGTTTCTCTGAAAGAAAAATTTAATAGGGGCTTACAGAGAAAAGCCACGTCTGTGTCTTTGGTGGCAGTGAGACAAGATGGTGGAGATCTGCACCATTACCCTTCAGACCCAGGGCTTACATATCAGAGGGAAAAGGATAATTCTGAAGGGATGTGTAGGACAATCCAAGCATGATACATCAAAATTATTTTGACTAATGACAGGATTTACGGTAAGTATATGCTCTCACACAGGAACAATAGATAAATTGGAAATCTTAGAGACCTTCATGGAACCGGGGTTAATCAGAAGTCATTATGGTGAATTAGCATCTGAGATGGAGTTGCTTTAGCCTCCACTCTGACCTACCTTGTTTGACTGTAGGTCATAAGACCTTCATTCCAGAGAGGGTCCTGCCCCATATCCAGATGGAAAGAATGCTGCAGAGAGGCTCAGAAAAGCCTAAGTGGGCAGGCCCTACTCGGTTACCCCACTCAATTAGTATTAGATCACATCCTTTTGATCCAATTATATTTCTACATGGCTGTCTATACTTTGTTGAACCTAAGCAAAAAATGGACAGTTTCCCCTGCATCTTTGGGTCTTCATTTTGAAGGCTCTCGTGTCACATAAAACTATAATCAAATAAATTTGTATGCCTTAAAATAATTAATATGCCTTTTGTCAGTGATTTCCAGTGAACCTTCAAAAAGCAAAGGGGACATATTTCCTTGGCCCCTACATCACTTTGCTTTATAGACACAAATTATCGAACCTTCAAAAGAGGGAAAGTAGAAAAATTCCTTTTGTTTCTATAGTAACAATTGTCATTCCCCAAGACACAGTTAATCCATCAGGGTACTCTTCTCAGAAAAAGAAATCTCAAAATGTTGTTTCTCAACACAGTTCTCTAGGCAGCCAGCCACTACTGATCAATCAGAGTTGGTATAAGAAAGCCAATGTTTGTCTTCCAAGGTCTGAACAAATGAGTACAACTTAACTCTAATAGATTTTTTTTAAAGTCCCCCATTTATTCATCTTTTTAGTAGTACATTATTTACCCAAATTGTCAAAACGTGGACTGAAAGAAACAATTAGGTGGCAAGTGTAATATTAGGTACTGCTGTCTTTGTCCTAGGTCTTTAAATCAGGTCAGTTACATGTGAATCACGCGAGGCTCTTATTAAAACGAAGGTTCAGATTTTGTCGCTGGAAAAGGGAAAAAATGTCTGCATTGCTGAAAAGGTGATGCCAATCTTTCTGCTTGGTCCTTAGACCACACTTTGATTTGTCAGAGTAGACAATTTGTTCTCAATCTTTGCTGCACACTGAAATTACCTGGGAAGTATTTTTAAAATATTAAAACTTGAGTCCTTTTTAAGAGATTCAGGCTTAATAGGATTAGGATGTGACCTTGACTTTGAATTTTTACGAACTTCAGCTAATTTTAATGTGTAGGCAAAGTTGAGAATCACTGCTTTAAGCTTATACAATCTCTGTATCTGGTACTTCGTTCAGGCTAATAATAAAAATTAATTGATTCTGTGGCGCTCACCTCAAAACACCCTTCTCCCCCTCGAGCTCTCACTCATTTTGATTTGGCTTTTAGTTCAGTTTCACCCTTGTGTTTGTGATCGTTATCCCAGTTTTTGCTCATAGTACCCACATTTGCTTCTCTTGTAGCCAAGCCTGAGCTTTTCTCAGGATACTTTAGCTAGGTTTCTTCTTTCCTGTTAGGTCCCTGGCTCTTTCTACTAAGGAATCCCTTGCTTACATTTTCACCTCTTAAAAATGATAGGTACCAAACTTTATTACTTCTGAATCTGTAAGGAAGTCAGAGAACTTTCTAAACCTTAAGAGCTCAGAGGCTGTAACTTAAAATTAAGATTCAGATGATTCTCATTATTTCCACAATAATTATAAAATAACACAGCTGGAGGAACACATTAAGGTTATGTGTTTCAATACCCTTGTGTCAGATCTACCCACGGATAACCTGCAATGAGTATGACTCTTGTACACCTTCAGGAGGTGTTACTGTCCTTGAATGAAGTGCAACTTGTGACTTCCTTCTAACTGACAGAATGTAGCAAAGGTGATGGGCTGTCACTCTCATGATTACATTTAGCTCTATGACTCCATCTTTGCAGAGCAGACAATTTTCTTGCTTTCCTTGGAGAAGTCAATAGCCATGTTGTAAACTGACTGTAGAGGGGCCCACATAGCAAGGAACTGTGGGCAGCCTCTGAGGGCAGCCTCCAGTGACAGCTGATATAAAGCTGGGTGCCTCAGTCACACAGCCACTAGGAAATAAATGCTACTAAGTATCAGAATGAGCTTGTAAGCAGCTATCTCCTCAGTTATACCTGTAGATGAGACTCTAGCAGAGCCAATACCTTGATTGCAAACTAGTGAGATCCTGAGCAGGGTACCCAGTTAAGCAGTGACAAGATTTTTGACTTATAGAAATTAGGAGATAATAAACATGTATTGTGTGTAGCAATTTATTACCTAGCCACAGGAAACTAATACACACTCATTTTGTAAATCAGGAAACAGGCCTGGAGTTTATATGACCCATGAACAAAACCCTGTAAATTAGCAGCAAAGTTGAATATAGAACTCAGTATTCATAAGTACCAGTCTGGACTGCACTTCTTTTTAACATAATAAACCAATAAATGTATGACCAAATGTGGGAGAATAATTAAATGGAATTCAAATAAAATAAGTGAATAAATAATAAATATTTATACAACATTGTTGATTTTTTATGTCCTTTTTGTTTTCGTTTGCATGTGTTATATGTAATGTAAAATGTAATAAGGTAAGATTCTGTTTTTGTCTTTGATTCTTTTTCAAGCTTTAGTCATTATTTGATAAGAATATATTACATTTTTAAAAAATCATCACCAGAATGTAGAGGCAGAGGAAAATATATCAGCACCATATAGTTGTCAAGAGAAACAAAAGCATATCTTCCTATAATCAAAAAATATATGGAACAGAAAATTAATTTCGTTTAAAAATGAAAAACAAGCAAAACACTTGGAATACTAGAAATTAAAACCTGTTTAAAATACATATTCAATGCATCAAAATGAACTCTACTGAGGATTCAGCAAATGAAAATTAAAAGTATTATTTCATTTTTTAATGTAATAAATTTTGCATTGTCAGAAAATACCTATTAAAGGTTATTTTTTGCAATAAGTTGGACACACAAATACATTCTTTCCCTGTTGTCTTAAACTTTGATCTTCAGTTCAGTTCAAGGAACAAATATGAGCCCTTACTAAGGGCCAGGTGTGTTAGTCATTGGAGTTGCAGAGATAAATTAGGTAATATCTCTTCCGTTAAAGAGGTTGCAGTCAAGTTCATACTCTCCTCCATGCTGGCATTACTAACAGTGAGAAAAATGACAGTCATCACAGGTATTTGACTTATATGATTATGAAGTGTGTAGGTTGATTTTCTGATTAGTGTTTAGTATCATGCTAGGTTCTTAAGAGTGTAAAAAGAAGCTGAATATGTTGTCTTTGCATCTTAAGCACATTATCAAAGGGTTTTAAAATAGAGGAGCTGTTTCCCCTACGCAATTTAGTGAGACCCTATCTCTACAACAAGTAGAACAATCAGCTGGGCATGGTGGTGCATGCCTACCTGCGTTCCCAGCTACTCGGGGGGCTGAGGGGGAAGGATTGTTTAAGTCTGGGAATTTGAGGCTGCAGTGAGCTGTGATTGTGCCACTGCACTCCAGTGTAAGTGACAGAGTGTCTCAAAATTAAAAAAAAAAGGAAAAAAGAAAGGAAAGAAAGAAAAAGAAAGAAAGAAAGAAAGAAAGAAAGAAAGAAAGAAAGAAAGAAAGAAAGAAAGAAAGAAAGAAAGAAAGAAAGAAAGAAAGAAAGAAAGAAAGAAAGAAAGAAAGAAAGAAAGAGGGGCCGGGCGCGGCCTGTAATCCCAGCACTTTGGGAGGCCGAGACGGGCGGATCACGAGGTCAGGAGATCGAGACCATCCTGGGTAACACAGTGAAACCCCGTCTCTACTAAAAATACAAAACTTAGCCGGGCGAGGTGGCAGGCGCCTGTAGTCCCAGCTACTCGGGAGGCTGAGGCAGGAGAATGGCGTGAACCCGGGAGGCGGAGCTTGCAGTGAGCTGAGATCCGGCCACGCACTCCAGCCTGGGTGACAGAGCGATACTCTGTCTCAAAAAAAAAAAAAAAAAAAAAAAAAAAGAAAGCAAGCAAGCAAGCTGTATTTCCCCTCCATTGGTAAGAAGTTCACATCCTCTTCCTTTTAACTCTTAAATATCACAGTGTCACAATACATTAGAAATGATTCATGAGCAGTGAAATTTACCAAGCAGACTGTCACTCCCACATTTATTTGAGGGTGTCACGCTGGGAAGATCACAGGCTGTACTTAGCTTTAGATAGAATGTCATTTGATCTCTGGTCATGTAAATTCTATGTGGACTTGGTAAAGTCATTTAACTCCTCTGTATATCTGGTTCTTTATCCATTAAATGTGTGCTTTGCAGAGCTGTGAACATTGAGTTCTAAGCACCTGATACACTGGCATCTGTTAGAGACTGACAATAATATTTTGGGATATGAAAAGAATCTGCACAATATTTCTTTATATCATCTTCTATAATAATCAAAGCTTTAGCTGGTAACATGACTAATCAGCTACAGACTGCATTTATCAACCTCCCTTACAGTTAGCTGTGGTCCTATTACTAGGTTCTGGACAATGAAATATTAAGCAGAAGACATGCAACTTCTAGATGATCTCTTAAAAGAGAAGAAGCTTGATCTCTCTCCCCTTCTCTTTTTCTTCGTCTCACAGGCTGAAATGTGGAATTGATCATAAGCCATGTTCAATTTGAAGCAAGCCCTTGTGATGGCAAAGAAACAAAAATGAAAAAAAGGGTTTGGATCTTGGACACCACTAATCCGCCTTACCAGCAATGGACTACCTACTTAAGCAGTTTTGGGGAGAAATAAGTAAATTAATCTCAAAGAGGAAAAAAATTAACTATATTTTAGAGTTTCTTAATATAAAATTATAAACAGAATCTTGATTAATGCAGCAGTCTAAACCGTAATCTAACCAATACAGTGTTCTGGCCATATTGCTTTATGTGTTAACCAAATGCCCACTCTTCTCACCAAGCCTTATAAAACAATAAGGTTACATTACACTTACTAACTTTAGGTCTTCATTCATGTAATTTCAGAATCTAGTCTGTTTTCAGGATTCACCTTTTTCCCATTCAAGTACTTCTCAGTCTCCATAAGTTTTCTCTGATTGTAAATTAATTGGGGCTGTTTGTATATACCAATGCTTGACATTTGTTTTGGGACATTATTCTTCTGTATTTCTGTCCTAAGATATACTCTAAACAAACTGAAGTTTCTTTTCCTCATTTTACTGACTCCTAATCATTTTATAGTAAAAGATGAGTTGGAGACCTCATTCATCCCAGGGTATACCTAAACTACTATAGTGGCTGGGTTGGGCCCAATTGAGTTAACAACTACCAGTGAGTTTTGGCTTTTTTGTATCTGGCTTATTTCATATAAATGATTTTTAACTCTGTGACCTTTTGGTGTCCCGAGGAATTGTATTTTTAGAGCCTTATGTATATGTAACTCCCAGTTTGCTCTGTCTGTATAAGCCCAGTTGAAAACCCATTTGCTGATATACTGTACATGATTTATCCAGAAATAAAAAAATTAAAAAGGTTTATGAAAATAAATTAAAACAATCCAAAAGGAGGCAAGATTAAAGTAGATATACAGATAATTAGGGTGGAAAGTGGGTACAGAATGTGTATGTGTGTGGAGAAGCAGAATTTAGCTCCAAAGTAGCCAGTGTCTTAACTTTATAATGTAGATTATAGAACGTGATAGAATGTATGCTCAGATCTCAATGTTAACATTATTTTTCTATCTCTAACGTTTTAATCCTTTTCGTTGATATTTTAAAATAAGAAAACTATATCCCCTTTGCCCGTACAGATGTCTGTACCTCAAGACAAAGCATGACATTTCAAGAAGACCTGAGGAAAAAAAAAAATCCTGAAATGACTGACAATTACATCTCCTGTCATAATAAAGATTCCTAAACAAGGATTGGTTTAAATGCATGTTAATATAAAACATCCTTAGGTAGAATTTTATTGCTGAACAGTGACATGAAAGAGAGAGGAGGGAGGTGCATATAATTTA
This sequence comes from Macaca nemestrina, assembly GCF_043159975.1. Classification (NCBI taxonomy): domain Eukaryota; kingdom Metazoa; phylum Chordata; class Mammalia; order Primates; family Cercopithecidae; genus Macaca; species Macaca nemestrina. The sequence continues at coordinate 42,849,724 of NC_092134.1, read as the reverse complement.
AAATAGAACTTTTTAATTAAAACCTTCTGAAAATACTACTATAGTGTTTATTTCCTTGTTTTTCAAAAATCAAAGAACACAGTTAATTGAAGTAGAACAACTTAAAAACCATTTTTAGAATATAAAAGGAATATATAAATGAATATATGTAAATGAATATATATATACACACACACAGAGAGAGAGAGAGAGAGAGAATCAAAAGTAAACACCAAATAGCTTTAGTTCTCTAGGCAGTAGACTCATTTTCAAGATCATAGCAGCTGATTGGTAAACATAAGTAAACATCATTGTAGAATTGCTATTATACAGTTTATAGTTCTTACTCATTTTCATATAGAAAGAGGGCAAGCAATATCAGGAAACATAACAAATGAATAATCTGTAATAAGAATTTAAAAATGTATTTTCTAAAGTATTTTGGTTTGGCCAAGAACCATCTAATGACTGCTTTACTCAAGAAAAAAGGAATAGTTATGAGACCTGACTTGCAGATTTCGACCGTAAAGTGCAAAACCTAGAGTCACCCAAGTAGTAAGTGTTTTCACAAAGTGAATTACAACTCAAAATTCTCTGGTAAAGTCACAAAAAACTGAAAGGAAAAGACACAACACTATTAAATGAAAAAGTAACAGAAATTGACTCCAGCCACAAAGCACATATTCATGACCAAACATTTAACTGTTCTCCCAACAATGCCAAAATAAAGGCAGGAGGGAGCAGGGAGAGGAAGGAAATAATAATTTACATGAGTTGGGAATAAAAAGTGTTCCAAGCAAAAATGAGTTACATTTGAAAGTGCTTTTTCAATGTCAAACGTTTTCTAATGGGCTGAAAAAAAAAATGGGAAATACATTTTACTTATAAACAGAATTAGTCTCACAAATATTCTACCACTAAGTTGTCCTTTTTTCCCACAACGCTGTCTCTATTTATTACTAATCATTCCCTACTGCTCATTGTGTCCAGATGACTAAATGTCTAATGTAAGTATCAGCATATAATACAGTCATTGGTTTTCCCCTAATAGGTCTGTATGAAAAACAACAACAAAAAAACCCTCCAGAATCTGTTTCAATGATCTCATGAATGCTGATTTGTCCACCAGCCTAATAACTGGCTAGATCAGCCCTTTCTGCTTCTTTGATACAATTACCTCAATATGCATAAGAAGAAATCATGGCATTATAGGATATGAAAGCAGTTTCAGCATTATCAAAAAAGATTAGAATATGGCCAATACTATGAAGTGTATTTTATTAAATAAAATTTTTAAGAAAAGTTGACAGTACCATCTCCATGTGTCAATTACATGGAACTATTCCCATTTCCCTGAGCAAACCATGTTCACCTATGCATCCATATATCCATCAAATGGGATCCTTTCTTTACCATAATTTTTCTCTTTTCTCATATATGCTTGAAGAACTCCTAAGAATTTTATGTGTTAAATATTCATTATATGCCACAAACCATGTTCTCATTGTAATTTTTGCAGGCCTATTTTGTAGTGTTAGTTATACTCTAGTCTACTTATTTTCTAAAAAATTTATCTTTTATATTAGAGTGTAAACATCTCAAGGTCATTATTTTGTATTATTTACCTTTGTATCTCCTATTCTTAGGATTTTGCTATCAGCATACTGATCAAAATGTTAAACAATTCTTGAATGTAATAACAATAATACATAGGGCTTAATATTTTTTAAATTGCTTTCAAAAATTTACGCAATGCTTAGAATTCATATAGTGTCTTTTCATATATTAGCTCATTTAGTCTTTTTAGACAACCTAGTGAGATAGCTCTGTTCACCAGATATGTGATTAACTAGAACAAATGTAGTATTTAATCAGATTGGATAGCATGATAGTAATTTCCAAACCTAGCAAATTACCAAACTCACCAGGGCAGATTTCTTACAAGTTAAAATCTAAACTATCTCTATAGTAAAAAATGCAAGAGGTACAAAGGGGTATATTGGATATACACTACCTCAAATAAGATCAGACTATACATTTTATTTTGTAATTTCCTTGTTTCCACCTAGTAATAGTTCGGAGGTAGATTTCAGTAGCTTAAGAGACCTACTTCATTCTTTTCAGTGCCTCTTGAGCATGCCAATATATGGCTGCACACTTTATTTAACCAGGTCTTTATTTGTTTTTATTGTTTGTTGCAGGTGAGTGTTGTGCTTGTTTGTTTAGTTATTTTGGAGAAAGCTGCAATGGTTACTTTATGTAGATATAAAAGCTAAAAGCCATGCAAATTTTTAAATAATGAAGGAATTTTTATTAATACTGTTACATAGTTTTGTAGCTGCCATGTACAAGAGTAATAATAATGATAATAATGGTTATCATTTTAAGCAATTTGCTAGCTACTTTATATGAACTGACTTAGTACCTAGAGGTGGCAATTATCATTTTTACAGAAAAAAAAATTTTAAAATAAATGTATTCATATATAAAGTCTATCTATCTATCTATCTATCTATCTATCTATCTATCTATCTATCTATCTATCTATCTCTTTTTGTGTTTTGTTTTTGAGATGGAGTTTCACTCTTTTCATCCAGGCTGGAGTGAAATGGCATGATCTCGGCTCACTGCAACCTCCACCACCAATGTTTAAGCAATTCTCCTGCCTCAACCTCCCAGGTAGCTGGGATTATAGGCACTTGCCACCAGGCCTGGCTATTTTTTATTTGTTTTTCATATTTTTAGTAGAGATGGGGTTTCACCATGTTGAACAGGCTGGTCTTGAACTCCTGACCTAAGTTGATCTGCCTGCCTCAGCCTCCCAAGGTCCTGGGATTACAGGTGTGAACCACTGTGTCTGACCTATATATATATATCTTTATACACATTTTTACATACTTTTTTAATATATCTGCACATACTTTACATACTTTCTGAGTATATTTGGAGATAATATTACCATGCATGGATTGCTGACTCCAAAGACACTCAAATTTATAATTTTGATAGATGTTGCAATTGGTTGCCAAAATTTTTATATCAGTTTGAAATCCCACTAAGAATAATTGAGAGTTACTGATTCACCAAACATTTGCTACAGAAGTAATATTTAATTTTAATTTTGGCCCATTCTGATAGTGAAAATTGGGATTTTTTTTTTCTGTTATACTTGAGTTTCTTTAATTATGAGTGAAGTTGAGCATCTCTTCATATATTTATTGGCCATTTGTGTATGTGCACATGTGTGTGCCATCTGTTCATATTCTTGGTTCATTTTTCTTTTATATTGTTAGTCTTTTATGCATTTTTTGCAACAGCTCTAGTGTAAGGAAATTAGTCCTTTTCACATCCTTTGCAAATACTGTCTCCAGTTAGCATCATAAAAGAGTATTTTAAACGTACAGAGCATAGGCATCTCCCCTCATTCCTCCAAAAATGACCTATTGGTTCTTTGGAAGTGAGAACTAGGAATCTTAAATTTTGAAAAAAATTTTCCAGGTGATTCTAATACAGCTGGCCCATGGACGGAGCTTGAGAACTACAGGCTTATACAGCAGGCAAAGAAACGGTTAAGTTCAAAAACCTGTGTTGCTAGAGAAGCTATTTTTGATAGTAGCATGCAAGAAGAACCATGGAAATCATGACTCACCCAACCGGGAATCCTTTCCTCAAGGGTGCTAATCTGGAAGTTATTTTTCCTGACACAAGGATCAGGGCTATACAGACTCCTCTTGGCATCACAGCATGGTAGAAATATAGAAACCTTCCAAGAAAACAGAGTGCTGCTAATTTATTTCTATGGTACTTCAGAAGAATATTTGCAAAGTATTTAGAAGAGGTAAGTATTTTCTGCAACAGTATGGGCCAAATGGAGATGCAAAGACTGAGAATTATCAGTAAATAATAATGGGTCTGATCAGCAATAGCTGACTATAGAGGATATGTTTACCCTGGATGAGAAATAAAGCTAAGAGCCGTGCCAATTATTTAATGATGAAGTTATGTTTATTAATAATATTACAGCCGGGCATGGTGGCTCACGCCTGTAATCCCAGCACTTTGGGAGGCTGAGGCTGGCAGATCACGATGTCAGGAGATCGAGACCATCCTGGCTAACACGGTGAAAACCCATCTCTACTAAAAATACAAAAAAATTAGGCAGGCTTGGTGGAGGTTGCCTGTAGTCCCTGCTACTTGGGAGGCTGAGGGAGGAGAATGGCATGAACCCGGGAGGCAGAGCTTGCAGTGAGCTGTGATCACACCACTGCACTCCAGCCTGGGCTACAGAGCAAGATTCTGTCTCAAAAAATAAATAAATAAATAAATATAAAATAATAATATAACATAGTTTTATAGCTGCCATATACAATGGTAATAACAATAATAATAATAACTAACACTTTAAGCAGTTTGCTAAGTACTTTATAGGAACTGACTCAATACCCAGAAAGTAGTCATTATCACTTTACAGAGAAAATTGAGGTTTAAAGTGGTTAAACGGTCTGGGTGAGTTTTCTCAGATGGTAGGTGGAAGTGGTAGTCTTTGAAAAATAGAGGTCAAGAGCCTGTGTACGTAACCCCCATTCTATGCTTCTTAAACTTCACAGTTCATTATTTGTAAAGTAAGGTGAATAACATTAAGTCGTCCTTCCACAGAGTAGATGTAGACTCTAAGAAATATCGGTTTTCCTCTTCTCTGCATTTTTTTTTTTTTTTTTTTACTTTGACCTATAAAGAAGAAAATTTCCACCAATCTATCCAGGCAAATGAGAAAATTTGAGGAGTCAGTCTTTTTGTTGTTTTGTTATGTTTGTTTTTGTTTTCTTACTTTCCTTCCTCCTAAATGTTGCAAAACTTATTCAAATCATTTATTTGTGTTAAGGATTGGCTCATATGTAACATTCCCCTAAAGTTGTCTCTTTTGCTTTCTTGATACTATTTACTTATTTATTTATTTATTTATTTTTTCCTAGGCTAGATGGAGTTTATATTGTTTCCACTGTCTGTGAAGTGAGAGAACTTGGCTTTCATTTAGCAGATGCAAGCAAAGTTCACCTCTCTCTATTCCATATTCTCTACTGGCTTATGTGGGTAAGCAGAATGTATGTGTGTGTATGTGTAGACATGCATACCTCTGTGTGTAAGTACACATCAAAGAAATCCTAATGTTATCCTCAAATCCTCACCATATTCTCAATTCAGCTTTTCTGGTAATAAATCTGATATTGTAAGCTTATCCACCTGGAACACTTCTGTGGTTTTCCAATTGACTAGAATTTGTGGGAGATGATACAGGAACAATTAGTGCCTCCCATTGTAACACATGGTTCACAACTGGGAATCTTTTAGAATGTAAGTAAGAATTAATATTAGAGGAAGAAAGTATCTCACGGGAAGATGAACACATTTTGTTTCACTGTAGTGGCCAGTACCCCCAGAACAGGTGCTGTATTTAAGAGGTTCATTCTAGTTTTAAAGGTCAGACTACTGGGCTGCAAGGGCACATCTTTAGCATGACCTCAGACACAAGTCTGAGGCTGTATTTAGCAAAATAATGTTTTTCAAGCATTGAGAAAGTTTTGTTCATGACTTTGTATTGGGAGGGCTCTGGTTTGAGATGAGTAAATACATACAGATTTCTTCCCTCACATTAGGAATCTCTCTTAGGAAACTTAGAATACAATAGCAGCTTCATTTCTCCAAGTACTTGCTGAAGCCCGCCCTGGTCATAAAAGCTAAGGAGAAATAATGCACAGTCTTTGCTTTGTTATCTAGTCTTTCAGTTCATTTTTCTGTTAGTTCTGCATCCTGTTTGGAAACCAGGGTGAAGATAACTACCATCCTACAGACATTAGAATTTGGAATGACAGAAGTATAGTGAAAGTTACTCAAGTTTAAGGGGAGTATATGGTAAAGAAGGAAAAAGTTTTGGGAAGAAATATGTAGCAAAGGTCTTCTTGGTCTCTAGAAGCATAGGTCCAAAGAGCTCTAACAAACTAGGAACAAAGAGATGTGTGGGCAACTGAACCCCTAAGTAAGAGTGCCTGCTTAGATAACTACTTATTAGTGGCCTTATGTGGGAAACTTTATGGTAATAGCCAATGTTTATGATACTAAGAAATTTAAAAATAATTTATGGTCTTAATGGGATGGAGGTAGAAAATATGGCAGCCACATTCAACATTAAAAAAAGTCCTCTTGAAATCATAGGATATCTGCCTTCTAGATGGAGTTCAGAGTCAGTTCAATTTGAAGGGATGGAAATACAAGACTTAAACATAAGTATGGAAATGATAATGTTCCACATGTGCAGGGTTTAGCAAAGCAAGAAAGGAGGCTCAAGTAAGTCCTGGAAACTGGAGTACCAACATTGCATATGTCTACATTTTTCAAAGAAAATAGAAGAGGGTCAAATGTTGTTCATACACTGTTGATGGGAATACAAATTGCTACAATCACTATTAAAAACAGTATAGAGATTTCTCAAAGAACAAAAAATAGAATTACCATTCAATCCAGCAATTCCACTACTGAGTGTCTACACAAAGGAACAAAAATCGTTATATCAAAAAGATACCTGCACTCATAGTTTTATTGCAGCACTGTTCATAATAGCAAAAATATGGAATCAACCTCAGTGCCCATCAAAAGATGACTGGATAAAGAAAATGTTACATATACATACTTGTGTGTAGATATATATATATACACATATACATATATCTATGCACATATATACACACGCACCCCATATGAATACTACTTAGCCAAAAAAACATCATTTTTGGGGCGGCCACATGGATGGAACTGGAAGTCATCCTATTAAGCAAAATAACTCGGAAACAGAAGGTCAAATACCCCACGTTTTCACTTATAAGTGGGAGTTAAATAATGGGCATACATGGACATAGAGAGTGGAAAAATAGACATTGGAGACTTGGAAAGGTGGGAGGGTGGGATGGGGGCAAAGAATGAGAAATTACTTAATGGGTGCAATATATACTATATGGGCAATGGTTACATTAAAAGCACAGACTTCACCACTATGCAATATATTCATGTAACAAAACTACACTTGAACTGAACTTGAAACTATAACTTGAAAAAAAATGTATAAAAATTTGTTTAAAAGAAAGCAGGGTTAAAAAGTGCTACTGTCAGAAACACAGTTCAATGCATATATGGCTTTCTGCCCTGAATGTGGGAGACATAGTGTCACAAAAATGTTCCCAAATGTGGTTAAATTTCCAGATAATAAATTACAAACATGTAGCAGAAAACATGGTTTCCTCTGTCTTTAATATTTTCTTTCTCCACATACATTCTGGCTTTTTCTTGCATTGGAAGTATGTGTCCTGATAGGACTACATACCAGTTTATGTAAATATGATTTTCCTATGAGCTATCCACCTGAGTATAGATTATTGCTTGTGCATTCTAACTGTTATGTGAGTGGTGCTAGTGTGGCCAGCATCTTCTTTGACACTTTGGAATCTTCAGGGAAAGTGGAATGTGTGATAGTCAGTATTTCTTCAGTTCAACTTTGAAGCTCTAAAGAATCTTCATCCATTCCTGAAGCTGGGGTTGGGGAGACAGCCCATGTTACAATCCTGATAAACAGAGCACTAATTCTATTCTAGTGTCCAAATTAAGATCCTTTGGCTAATAATGTGCTTATATCTTCATTTGGCTCTAATTCATTTGTATTTATTTAAATAGGTAGAACTCAGAATTGGGAGAACTGATGAGTCATTTTCAGTTAATATTTTTACTGTCGTTATAAAGTCATCCATTCAAATACTCATAAAAAAGCAGATGCAAGTTGTCACATATTGCATGATTCTGTTTATATGAATTGTGCAGAAGAAGTAATTTTATAGAGATAGAGGCAGATCAGCCATTGTCAAGGACTGAAGGTGGAAATGGAGAGTGATTACAAATGGTCACAAGTTTTCTCTTTGGAGTTGCAGAAATGTTCTAAAATTGGATGGTGGCGATGGTTGTACAACTCTGTAAATTTACTATAAATCATAAAATGGCACACAAAAATGAGTGAATTACATGGTATGTATAGCTGCTTCAAAAATAATAAAAACAAAAACTTCAAGCTCATCAAGGAGTACTATAGATTAATATCTTAGCCAGGTGGATCTCAAATGAAAACTGCAGGTAAAATACTGGTTTCCAGGAAGGCCAGACCAGATAAGCAGCTCTTCCTGGGGCAGGAGTTTTCTTGACAATGTGCTGTACACGTTATTGTACTGGCACTCATTATAAAGGAGCCTAAAACCAAGACACATAGGTTTTTACATTTCTGTTTTATTCCATAGCAAAGACAAAGCATGGAACTACAAGCACCCTTCCCACTTTGTTATTGACTGTGTAAAAAGCTAAAATCATGAAACATAAGTAATATTATTATTCCCATTACATTGATGAGGAAATTAAGGCCCAGAGTTGCTTAAGGGTTCAGATACTAGTAAGTACAGGTTGAGTATCTCATATCTGAGATGCTTGAGACTAGAGTGTTTTGGACCTCAGATTTTTGTGACCTTTGAAATATTTTCACATGTATAATAAGTTATCCTGGGGATGGGACCCAAGTCTAAACATGAGACCCATTTGTGTTTCATATATGCCTTATATACATATCTAAAAAGTAATTTGGTGGAACATAACCTTATCCATGAAACAAAGTGTGTGTACATGAGATCAAGTGTGAAATATTCCACCTGTGGCATCATATTGGGGCTCAAAAAAGTTTCAGATTTTGGAATATTTTCGATTTGGGGATTAGAGATGCATAAACTTTAGTGAATGTAGACTCAATCCCAAAGCCAAATGGTTCCAAATCCTGATTTTGTTTTTTCCGCATTAAAAAGGGGATCTTGGGGTTTAAGGCTCAGAGTTACAGAAGAGTGTAGGTAAAAGAAAGTAGTGAATATGGGACTCAATCCAAAAGTTATATGGCTCCAAGTCCTGATTTTTAAATGTATTTTAAATTTATTTTTCATATTTGTTGTGGGTACACAGTCAGTATGTATATATGTATATGTATATATATGTGTGTGTGTATATATGTGTGTATATGTATATACATAGGTATATATGTACCATGTTGGTTTACTGCACTCATCAACTCATCATTTACATTAGGTATTTCTCCTAATGCTATCCCTCCCCCAGGCCCCCACCCCCAACAAGCCCTGGTGTGTGATGTTCCCTGCCCTGTGTCCAAGTGATCTCATTGTTCAATTCCCACCTATGAGTGAGAACATGTGGTGTTTAAGGACAGAAAACCATACACTTTTATTTTTAAATGTATAATAAATGATTGTTGACTGTAGTCACTGTATTGTGCTATAAAATACTAGATCTTATTCAAGCTATATAACTATATTTTTCCAGTTGACCATCACCACTTCCACCCCACTCCATTTCTCTTCCCAATCTCTGATAACTCATCACTCTACTCTCATCTCCATAAGTTGGTTATTTTGAATATTGCTGCAACCAACACAGGAGTGCAGATATCTCTTTGATATACTTACTATCTTTTTGAAGGGTGGGCGGGGGGGCATATACCGAGCAGTGAGATTGCTGGATCATATGGTAGTTCTATTTTCAGTACTTTTGAAGAACCTCCAAACTGTTCCCTATAATGGCTGTATTAATTTACATTCCCACCAACAGCGTATGAAGTTTCATTTTCCTCTACATCCTCATCGGCATTTGATACTGCCTTTCTTTGCAATAAAAGCCATTTCAACTGAGGTGAAACTACAGTGTATCATTGTGGTTTGGATTTGCATTTCTCTGATGACCAATGATGTTGAACACTTTTTAAAATATACTTATTTGACATTTGTGTGTCTTTTTTGAGAAATATCTATTCAGATTATTTGCCCTTTTTTGTTGTTGTTGTTGTTGTTGAGACGGAGTCTCGCTCTGTCGCCCAGGCTGGAGTGCAGTGACGCGATCTCGGCTCACTGCAAGCTCCGCCTCCCAGGTTCATGCCATTCTCCTGCCTCAGCTTCCCGAGTAGCTGGGACTACAGGCGCCCGCCACAACGTGCGGCTAATTTTTTGTATTTTTAGTAGAGACGGGGTTTCACCATGTTAGCCAGGATGGTCTCGATCTCCTGACCTCGTGATCCGCCCACCTCAGCCTCCCAAAGTGCTGGGATTACAGGCGTGAGCCACCGCTCCCGGCCTATTTGCCCATTTTTTAGATTGGATTATTAGGTTTTTTAAAAATTTTTTTCCCATTGAGCTGATGAAACTCCTTACATATTCTGGTCTTTAATTTCTTACCAGATGGATAGTTTGCAAATATCCTCTGCCATTCTGTTGGTTGTCTCTTCACTTTGTTGATTGTTTCCTTTGCTGTTCAAAAGCTTTTTAACTTGATGGGAAAGAATTTGTCTATTTTTACTCTACTTGCCTGTGCTTTTGGGGTGTTACTCAAGAAATCTTTGCCTAGATCAATGCCTTGAAAAGTTTCCTCAATGTTTTCTTTTAATAGTTGAATAGGTTGAGGTCTTAGATTTAAGACTAATCGATTTTAATTTGGTTTTTGTATATGTTAAGAGATAGGGATCTAGTTCTATCCTTCTGCATGTGGATATCCAGTTTTTCGCCAATCCCATTTATTGAAGAGACTGTCCCTTCCCCAATGTATGTTCTTGATATTTTTGTAAAAAATGAGTTCACTTTAGATATATGGATTTATTTCTGGGCTCTCTATTGTGTTCCATTAGTTTATGTGTCTGCTTTATATCAGTATCATGCTGGTTTTGTTATTATAGATTTGTAGTGTAATTTGAAGTCAGGTGAAGTGATTTCTCCAGTTTTGTTCTTTATGCTCAGGATAACTTTGGATATTCTGAGTCTTTTATGATTCCATATAAATTTCAGGATTATTTATTCTATTTCTTTGAAGGATATCATTGATATTTTGATAGAGATTGCACTGAATCTGTAGATTACGTTGGGGAGTATAGACATTTTAACAATATTGGTTCTTCCAATCCATGAACATGGAATAAATTTTCATTTTTTCATGCTCTCTTCAATTTCTTGCTTCAATGTTTTATAGTTTTCATTGTAGAGGTCTTTCATTTCTTTGGCTAAATTTATTTCTAAATGGTTTATACCATTTGTAGCTATTGTAAAGGATTACTTAATTGTTTTCTTTTTGAAATTGTTCACTGTTGGCATATAGAAATGCTACTAATTTTTGCATGTTGACTTTGTATCCTGCAACTTTATTGTATTTGTTTATCAGTTCTAATAGCCTTTTTGCTGGAATTTTTACATTTTTCCAAACACAAGATTATGTCATCTGCAAACAAGGATAATTTGACTTCTTCCTTTCCAATCTGGATGTCTTTTTTTCTTTCTCTTGACTGACTGCTCTAGCTAGGACTATTTCCAGAACTATGCTGAATAACAATGGTGAAAATGGTCATCCTTTTCTTGTTCCAGATCTTAGAGGAAATGCTTTCAGTTTTCCTTGTTTAGTATGATACTAGCTACGGGTCTATCATATATGGATTTTCTTGTGTTGAGGTATGTTCCTTCTATACTCAGTTGCTTGAGGGTTTTTATCATGAGTGGATGGTGGATTTCATCAAATGCTTTTTCAGCATCAACTGAAATGGTCATTGGGTTTTTGTCCTTCAACGTGTTCATACAAGATATCACATTGATTTGTATATGTTGAACCATCTTTGCATCCCTAGGATAACCCCTCTTGGTTATGACGAATAATCTCTTTAATGTGTTGTTCAAATCAGTTTACGAGTATTTTGTCGAGGATTTTTTTTAATGTATCTTTGTTTGGTTTTGTTATCAAGGTAACAATGGCCTTGTAGGATGAGTTTGGAAGTATTATCTTCTCTATTCTTCAGAATAGTTTGAGTATAATTGATATCAGTTCTTTAAATGTTAGATCTATTTTTTTTTTCTCACCATATTAGTAAAGGTACTTGGAATTTAAAACTTCAAAAATGTGAATGGGAGAAATGTTTTTCACTAAATTCTGTTAAATAAATCTTATTAGAGACCACTGGCTTGGACTGGGCTCCTGCACTAGACTCAGTAGAGTAAACCAAAATGAAGTTACACATAATGAACGAAGTTCCACACCACCAAGTCATTTATCCAAACCTTCCTGGAAATCAGGAGAATGAGCAAAAACAGCCAAATTTTCAAAGAGGCCAGTTTTAGCCGGCACAAAATGGAAGTCTTATCCACTTTAACCTTTATCTGAAAAATAACCTTCAAAAGGCCAACTGGCCCTGGGCATGGTGGCTCACACCTGTATCTCAGCACTTTGGGAGGCCAACGTGGGAGAATCACTTGAGGCCAGGAGTTTGAGACCTGCCTGGGCAACACAGTGAGACCTCATCTCTAGAAAAAGTAAATAAATAATAATAATAATTTTAAAAGATTTAAAGGAAAACTGTGTAAATACCTCTTGGTAAATATTGTAGTAAAGGACATTTTTGGTTAGGATTTATTATTAAGAATTTTAAACATGTGTGCATTTTTTTAACTTCTATTTTAAGTTCAGGGTACATGTGCAGGTTTGTTACATAGGTAAACTTGTGTCATGGGAGTTTGTTGTACAGATTATTTCACCACATGGGTATTAAACCTAGTACCCATTAGTTATTCTTCCTGATCCTCTCCCTCCTTCCACCCTCCACCTTTCAATAGAAGCTAGTGTATATTGTTCCCCTCTATGTGTCCATGTGCTCTCATCACTTAGCTCCCATTTATGAGTGAGAACATGTGGTATTTGGTTTTCTGTTCCTGCATTAGTGTGCTAAGGATAATGACCTCCAGCTCCATCCATATCCCTGCAAAGGACATGATCTCATTCTTTTTTTGTGGCTGTATAGTATTGCATGGTATATATGTACCACATTTCTTTATCCAGTCTATCACTGATGAGCATTTAAGTTGATTCCATGTCTTTGCTATTGTAGATAGTGCTGCAACGAACATATGCACGCATTCAAGTGTCTTTTTAACAGAATAATTTATATTCCTTTGGGCATATACCCAATAATGGGATTGCTGGGTCAAATGGCATTTTAGTCTTTAGGTCTTTGAGGAATCGCCACAACATCTTCCACAATGGCTGAACTAATTTGGATTCCCACCAACAGTGTATAAAGCGTTCTTTTTCCTCTATAGCTACACCTACAATATGTATTATTTGTTTACTCTTAAGATTGAGCATACTTTTTTTCTGTAGCTTCCAGTTGCATGCGAGAGTTAGTATTGCAGATAAAAGTATATAAGTGCTATAAGAAAACCAATTTGCACAGCACCCTGCTCCATACATTATTGCTCATAGGGAGCATCACCCCTATTTTTAAATGAAGCAGTCTATATGCAAATTGGTAACTTTGATGTGCCCAAAATTGTAGAACAATTTGATCTGTGGTTTTGGAGTCTGGTTAAATTGAAAAAAAAAAAAAAAAAAAAAAAAAAAAGCCCCGGTGATTTTATGAGTGGGTGAAAAATATTTGAGTTTAGAAAGTTTACTTCCCTGCTTTGTAATGATTTTAACTACAATGAATTAAGAGGAAGTAGGCTTTTTCCTGTATTTTATAGATGACAAAGCAACAACAGCATCAATCTGTGGAAATTAAAACATGAGTCAGATCTTGGTTTATTAGGACAGAAAGCATTATTCTTTAAAGATACACTTTTCAAAAACATAGAAATGAAAACCTGAATGGCCACTTCTTTTAGGGAATCAGGTCTTTGTTACTGTGTTTAAATGCAGATTGCATGGATCAGGTAGAAATCCCAGAAAGATAGTTAAGCAATCAAGGGATTTTTTTTTTTTTTCGGTTCACATACCTGAAGTATTTCTGCAGGGAAAGAAAGGTGCAATAAGGTTCATGGCCAAAACTCTTATAACAAAAGACAGGTTAACAAAGAAAAGCATAACAAGTTTATTTATTCAAAGTTTTATGCGACATTGAAGCCTTCAGAAATGAATACCCAAAGGTTCAAGGAAAGCTATTTTTAATGCTTAGACTTGATGAAGAATAAACTTCCATGGGGAAGAAGAATCTTAATTTCTATGGCCTGTCTTGGGGAGGAAGGGGAGACAAAGACAAAAAGCGTAGGAGAAGGTCAGAAATAGACATTCTTTCTAAGACTCTTCCAGAGTTCTTTAGTTCAAAGGCAGCACTATACTTTGGGGGTATCACTCTGAGCCCCAACATTTCCAAGGATGGGTATATAGTTATTATCTGTACTGCATGGCTGAAACGTTCAGAGAACTGTCAGAAAACAGATGAGGAGGATCCTGGGAAAGCTGAAAACTATGTCCACTCCACTGCAGAAGTACAATCCGACAAGACGTTAGAGACGAGGCCAAGAGTTTGGACCAATAAACTTTAAGTTCTCTTGCAATTCTAGAATATAAAATTTTCTTCCTTTTGAAATTCATTAATAATTATTTTTGTTTTTAATTGTGTGGATTCATTAGTAGTTATTGTTGCTTTTGATTGTGTTGACTTTTAATATATAGGATAACAAATGCAGTGATAGGGAAATAGAGTTTTGAAGACAGGATTTTAAAGTATCATTTCTTTATCATTATGTTTAACACTTTGAGTAGCTTGAAAGCTTTCTTAACAATAAGCACTATCTGTTGTTTTCCTCATAAGGTGTGCAAGACATTTCGAAATAATCTATAAAAATGTTCTGCTCCGTTCTCTCTATATAATACAACTACATCTACTGAGAGGTATTGAATGATAGAACTTTGGGTAGACCTTCTAGCAGGTCAACAGAGGAACATTTGTACCCTCTTTTAACTCTCATGAATTGGTATGGGAATGTGTGATATTGACTTCTTTAGGAGATATCTTGGGAAATTGACCTTTTAATTGTTATGTTTGCTTACATGTGGTGTAGTCATTGTAGAGAACATAAAAGAGCACCTACTAAAAGTGTCTACTAGAACATAGTGGGTTCAGGATATACACATTTGGAATCAGAAGCTGAAAAGACCCAAATTATTTTGAAAAGGAAAGAGAAAAACTTGAATGGTCTGAACATGCATTATAGATGGAGGAGGTTTGGTAATTTGCAGCTAAGAAAATAGGGTTGAAATGACTGTATGTTGAGAAATTTTTTCTAAGTACGATGTGTGCTACACACTCCTCTCTCTCTTTGAAATCTTTAATAAATGATACATTGCTCACAAATGCATTAGTATGAGTGGATTCTCCCCAATAAATGAAAATCCCTGTTTGGTCTTGTCTCAAATCCTGGCATGCGGCAAAAATAAAGATTCTACTAATGGTCAATTCAAGATATGAGTTTCCATCCTCAGTCATTAGATTTCAGTAAGAGCATGACAGCTGACATCGGTGATAAACTCCCTCAATTAAAGATGGTAAGAAGAGGGTAGAGAAGAAAGGAGGCTGAAAAAAAAAGTCTTTTGAATGGAAACCTATATACTTTGTAATAAAGAATGAAGAACCATTTCTAATCATATCTGAACTACAACTATTTTGGCTTATATATAAGCAAATTAAACAGTACCAAGAGCTTTCATTTACTGTATTTTCAATTGCACATATGCCAAAGTTATTTACATAATAAACCAAATCCACTGCCCTAAAATCGTCTTTCAATGATGCACGAATTCACCACTTGTAACTCAGATACCTGCCACCAGTAACATATTTGGTGCTGTGAAACTCAGATATTTCCTACCAGTTACAGTCCTACAGAACCATAGCTGGAAAGACTTAACCGTAATAAACAGAAGTGTTGTTAAGGAAACATTTCAGACTATAGTTGTTTTCAAACTTCACTGTTTTCACCACTGGCAGATCCCGCCTGGTAAATTTATCTTTGTAAACATCCTTTGTAAATCCTGCTACTGTGACTTGTTAGAAAACTCCACACCTACTATGTATTTTCTCACTTTCTTAAAGGTAAGAACTAGGGAAGTATGTGAAAATCTGAGATTTTACCTTTTGTTTCTCAAGAGAATTAAATCATTTATTGATTACAAATGGTAATGGATGATAGATACGCAAGCTTCACTCCCGTCTATAATTTTTGGTTCTGGAGAGTTTACCTTTTATGAATAGCAGTCTCATTTTGCTTAATCCTATCTTTGTATGCTTTGCTTTCCTCTTAGGCCCTGTAAATTGTTCAACATTGCCCAGCTTCTTGTGATAACAAAAGTCAGTTTTGATCATTTGCATCATTGGGAATACATGATGTAAATTCTGAAGTTTGAGGAAAAGCCATCGGGAAGTCAGAACAAGTTGAAAGCATCGGGGTAGGTCTTCCGAGATCAAGGAAAAATGCCAAGGCCAAGCGAAATTACGGGAACAACTTGTTTAACTGTGGTAAAAATGCTAATAAAATACTTTTACATGACCTCAAGGCAAAAGGCTTAGAGGGTTTGGGAGCTGGTGAAATAGAGAGAATATGACTGGGGAGGTGGCAAAACTGAAGTCATTTCTGTGAACAGGGCCCAGTGATTCCCCCTATGTCTCTAGTTGAGTCCTAGTAATGTCCAAATAGAGACAGAATGGGTGTAACCTCCCAAGGAGCTCTCTTTGCCCACTGTCCAGATAGAGCCAATTTATCAAGACAGGGGAATTGCAATAGGGAAAGAGTTTAATTCATACAGAGCTGGCTAAAGAGGAGAGCAGAGTACTATTACTCAAATCAGTCTCTGAAAATTCAGAGGTGTGGGTTTTTCAAGGATACTTTGGTGAGCAGAAGGCAAGGAGAATGGTTGCTGCTGATTGGTTGAGGATGCAATAATAGGCGTATTAAAAATGGTCCTCATGCACTGAGTCCACTTCTGATTGGGGGGCCACAGAAGCAGTTGAGCAGTTGCAGGTCCAGGTGGGACTATTCAGTCATTAGAAATGCAAAAATCTGAAAGAACATCTCAAAAGGCCAAGCGTAGGTTCTCCAATAATTATGTTATCTGCTGAAGTAATTGAGACAGTTGCAAATCTTGTGACCTCTGGAATGATAGCTGCTAATCATTTAACTATGCTTACATCTTAGCAGAATTCAAGCTCCTCTCATCCTCCTAACCGGATTATATTTTATTAGTTTTACGAAGGTGGTTTACGTTTAGGGAAGGTCTACTTTCATTTAAACTATAAACCAAATTTCTCTCAAAGTTAGCTTGGCCCCAGCCCAGGAATGATCAAGAACACTTTGGAAGTTAAAGGAAAGATGGGAGTTTGTTATATCAGATCTCTTTCACCGTCATAATTTTCTCACTGTTACAATTTTTACAAAGGCCGTTTAATGGGGACAACAAACAAATTATCCACTGTAAGTGCAAAGAACTTGACAAGTATTCAATGCACATGAAAATGACAAGATGCAGTAGAAAATAGGATTTTTAGTCAAAATGCTCAGATTAAAATCCCAGATCTGTCTCTGACTAGCTGTATTTTTAAAAGCAGATTATAGCTCTGAGACAGGTTTTGTCATTTTGATAAAATAAAGATGTAACGCCACACAGTTTATATAATGAGTTCATAGGTTATTTTAAGAGTAGAATGAGATAATCTAAACAAAAGTAATTTGTAAAGTGCCTTGCACATTTAGTCTTTATTATTAATCATAGTAATTAAGATACGTGACATCAAAGTACTTGGCAATATATCCTTTAAATGCTAAATAATCTTAATTTTACTATTATCATAAATAATGAAATTATCAATAAACCTAACCCTCATCTGCTTTCTTTATTCAAAAGTAAATAAAAACAAATGCAAAGCATTAAAACCAGGAAGGTATGCCCTACTTTAATACATTTTCTGATTATCTTAGAATTCGTTTTTTTCCAAAAAAGCATATGCTTATTTCTGCCTTGTAATTGAGTTAGTGATTGAAAATAAAGCTGATATATTATATATTTAAGACCAACTATGTTTGATACTGTGCTGGCATCTCACCATCTATTTGTGTAATCCTGCAAGAAACCCTATAACATAGTTCTCATCCTTTCATTTCTAGTGTAAATGCTGAGAATAAGAGTAGTTAAATAATTGGCCCCAACAGACCCAACCCCAAGATTCAAACTGCATAATCTAAGTGGAATGAGAATGGGGAAAGTTAAGAAGATGGAAGAGTAACAGAAATCAAAGAAGGAAATATCAGAATTTATATTCCCCAAAACTGAATCGGTAATCTTAAGATCAGACTTGAATAACTGCCAGAAATGCTTAAGAATAAAAATAGGCCAAGAATATAAGAAAATATGACAAACTCCAGATGACTACATTGTTGACAATGTATTAATGATTCATATGTTGTTAAAAGAAAATATGTCTAACCAATTCACTATTGTTAAAAGTTAAAAAAAATGTGTATATTCCTCCCCAAAATTAAAAATTAAATAGACTTATTTCTCTCAGGTGTGTTAGTTGTGAAGAATATTAGAGTAAGTTAATAATTCTCACATTGGTAATGATGAGGTACCAGAGTCATGGAGGGGTATTATCATGTATCAGAATATCCTAAGGATGCTTCTTCAACACATGCACCTTTTGTTTCTTACTCCCTCTTCTCCCTCATCCTTACCTTCCACCTTTCCCATTCTAAAGATTACTGTGGGAAAAGTTACAAAGCCACCAAATTACGCTGGTAAAGTTGAGGTGCTAAAGTTCTGGACAGCTTGTTTTAATCTCCTTTATCTTTGTTGATAAACATTTTGCAAACCCAGAACTTACAATCACATGCCTCTGTCTAACTTTAAATGGAGTTCAAGGTCTGACAGACGCAGAAAGGACTTTTTAAAATTTTGTTTTGTATTTTCTAGACCATCTAATCCATGATGAGCCCACATATTGGTGACTGCCTACTTTCCACAATTGCTGTGAACCCTGAAGAAATTGGAAATTCTCTATATAACACAACCAAGGGAACTGAACATCTAAGAATGAAAGGGTAATCTGCTGGCTGTTAACAGTCAGATTAGCCACTAAGTAATTACTATTTCCTTGTATTAGGCAGCATGAAGTGAGCTTTGTAAACTCTAATATAATTTAATTCTCAAGACAACTCTATGAGTTCAATTGTATCATCACTGTAATTTTATCAACAGAAAACATAGGCTCCAAGAGTTAAGGTAGAAATCCACCCAGAGAGTGGCAGCATTACACCAGTTGGACCCAGTGATGCATCCTTGCTCCTGGCACTTGAGCTAACTCAACACTCTACACCCCATGGAAAAGATGGACCAGCAAATTAGGAAGACTGCTCCTAGGACACAGAGAGTCAAAGCACATGGTCCCCAGGGCCTGAGAGCCACCTGCCAGGACTGCTGTCAGCAAAGCAATCCTGTCTCCTAGAGTGGAGGGTCTGCAGTCTGCCTACGTATACCACCCAGGGGCCAAGAACTGGCATATCTGGGGATGCCATCTCTACTGCTTGCACCTATGTATGCCACTTGAGGGCCTGAGGACTGACCTTCTCTAATGCTACTACTGACATCCACCAGATGGGGCCCAAAAACCAGCCACCATTGGGTTGCTGCCTTTACTGGCAGTGCCAAACAATGCTATATGGGGTCCCAAAGAATGCCCCTCTCCATGTCTGCCACCACTACTGCTGGGTCCCACATGCAATTCTTAAAGGCCTAAGGACCGTCCCACTTGGGGCCTGCTACCACCACTGTTGGCACCCATGTAAAACTGATATTTCTAATTCTCAGAAGCTGACTGGGGCCCACTACCACCACTGTTAGCATACATGCACACCACCCTGGGCCTGAGGACTAGTCTACCTAGGTCCACAGTTGGTGCCCATGTGTGTCACTTAAGGGCTGAAGATCAGTCAGTCTGTAGCCTACCACCACCACTGCCAGCAACCCCACCCAGTTTAGCGGTGGGACCACTGCATATCTGTGGTCACTGCCGAGGAACCTGAAGACTGGCCCACCTGGTGCCTATTGCTGCTACTGCCGTGCTTGTGTGCACTCCCAAAGGGCCTAAGGACTAGCTCACCTAGTGTCCCTATCACCAACAAAGACTCACAAGTTTTCACAACCACAGCCGAAGCTGCTAAGGAAATCGCAGACACCACTAACATTGATTTACAACCAAATAAATAATATAGAAACTATAATACTTCACCCACTCAGAATTAAAGCCAAAGCACCTTATCCAACTGACACTAAAGACGCATTTATAGGAGAAAATCTTTCTCTATGAAAGCTATCCCATATAATTGAAAGAAGCCACCATTATACCAGATTCATAGCTATCCATGTGGGGACATGAGAAACACAGAAAGGAAATAATATCTCCAAAGGAACCCAAAATTCTCTGGAAACACCTCAATGAAAAGGAGATCTATCAAATGCTTTAAAAGGAATTCAAAATAATTATCTTGTTAAAACCCAGCAAGTTATGAGAACAAAGATAGATGATACAAACAAATTTTTGAAAAACTATTCATTATGTGAGTAAAAAATTTAATGAAGAGATAGACAATTTCAAAAAAGAAACAAACAGAAATCCTGGACCTTAAGAATTCAAAAAATGAAATAAAATACAATTGAGAGCTTCAACAATATACTAGATTAGCCAAAAAAGAAAATTCTGAATTGGAAGACAGATCTTTTGGAACAATCCAGTTTAGACCAAAAAAGAAAAAAAAAAAAAGAAGAAGGAAAATAATTGAAGAAAGCCTACATGACTTATAGGATACAATGAAGCAAACAGATATTTGTAGTTTTGGAGTTCCACAGAGAAGAGATGGAAAAAGGCATAGAAAACCTATTTAACCCTTTTTCTGTTTGCCCTGAGAACACTTGCTGGTGGTTATTGTGGCTCCAGCATTTACTCTGAGATAACTGCCAGAAATATCTTGCTTTTATTATTATTTTTGTATTAGCCTAGTGTATCAACTTTGGAAACAAAAGACATCATTATACTTATAGCATTCTGTTTTTAGTAGTGGTATTTCCAATTACAAAATATAGTTTTTCTCAATCCTTAAAAATGTCAAATCCTAGAAAATGTAGCATTCCTATGTGATTTTAATATCATCCTCAAACAGTTGTTGGCTGAAGGTTCATTTAATAAATCTGATTTTTCCAAGATAGGTAATTCTGATGATTCAGATGATTCTGATGTTAGTTCTGTTTAGAAATAACTCCAATAACAGTTTTCAAAATATTTTATTTACACATTGAAAATCAGACATATTTGCTTCATCCCCAAAGAGCATGTTTATGCAAAATTAAATGAGCACTGGCAGTGAGCTGCACTTTGTTTTTCTAAACAGGGAAAATGTTAATAAAATAATAGCTGAAGACTTCCCAAGTCAGGGAGAGAAATAGAAATTCAATACAGAAAGCTCAAAGATACTCAAATAAATTGAAACCCAAAAAGTGCTTTCCAAGATGCATTATAGTCAAAATGTTAAAAATTGAAGACAAAGAGAGAATTGTAAAAAGAGAAGAGTATCAAGTCATATATAAGAGAATCCCCATTGGAGTAACAGCAGATTTTTCAGCAGAAACCATATAGGCCAGAAGATAATGAGATAATATATATTAGCTACTGAATTTTAAAAAAGCTGTTAGTAATGAATACTATACCCAGAAAAGCTATTCTTCAGAGATAAAGGAGAAATAAGGTCTTCTCTAGACAAGCAAAAACTGAGATAAATCATCACAATTGGATTGGCCCTCCAAGAAAAATTTAATAGAGTTCTGCATTTGGAATGCAAAAGATGATACTTACCATCATGAAAACACACAAAAATATAAAACTAACTGAAGCGTAGATACAAAAATGAGAAATAGAAAGGAATCAAGCCATTGTATTTCTCTACAGAACACCACCAACTCACAAATATGTATAATAAGAGAGAAATAAAGTAACAAAGAATATACAAAACAATTAACAAAATTACAGGATTAAGACATTATCAATAACAACCTGGAATATAAACAGATTCAACTTTCTAATTAAAAGACATAGACTAATGGAATGAATTTTTTTACAAAAGACTCAACTATATGCTGCCTATGAGAACTTACTTTACCTATAAAAACACACATATACTGAATGTGAAGAATTTAAAAAGCAACCTATGTACATGAAAACCAAGGGCGTGCAGCAGTACACTTAAAAACGCTCGTAATCTCAGCCCTTTGGGAAGCAAAGGTGGGCAGATCACTTGAGCCCAGGAGTTCGAGATCAGCCTCGGCAACATGGTAAAACCCTGTCTCTACAAAAAATACAAAAATTAGCAGGGTATGGTGGCAGGCACTGTAGTCCCAGCTACTTGGGAGGCTGAAGCGGGAGAATTGAGGCTGCACTGAGCCATGATTGCACCACTACAGTCCAGCCTAGGTGACAGAATGAGGCCGTGTCTCAAAAAAATAAAGAGACAAAAAAAGTCACTGATGATGAAAGGATCAATTCAGCAAGTGATATAACAACTGTGAGTGTATATGTACCCAACACTCAAGCATCCAGATTATATAAAAAAAAATTATTTGAACTAATGAGAGAGATATACTCTAATACAATAATAGTTGGTGATTTCAATACCCGACTTTTAGGACTGAAAAAATTATATATATATAAAAAAAAACCCAAAAACATTGGACTTAAACTGCACTACAGACCAAAAGAACCTTAAGGACATTTAAAGAGCATTTCATCCAACAGCTATGGAATACACATTCTTTTCATCAGCACATGGAACATTCTCCAAGATAGACCATATGTATGCCACAGAACAAGTCTCAATAATTTTTTTAAAAATCAAATCACGTCAAGTACTTTCTTTTTTTTTTTTTTAAATTTATTTATTATTATTATACTTTAAGTTGTAGGGTACATGTGCATAACGTGCAGGTTTGCTACATATGTATACTTGTGCCATGTTGGTGTGCTGCACCCATCAACTCGTCATTTACATCAGGTATAACTCCCAATGCAATCCCTCCCCCCTTCCCCCTCCCCACGACAGGCCCCGGTGTGTGATGTTCCCCTTCCTGAGTCCAAGTGATCTCATTGTTCAGTTCCCACCTATGAGTGAGAACATGCGGTGTTTGGTTTTCTGTTCTTGTGATAGTTTGCTAAGAATGATGGTTTCCAGCTGCATCCATGTCCCTACAAAGGACACAAACTCATCCTTTTTTATGGCTGCATAGTATTCCATGGTGTATATGTGCCACATTTTCTTAATCCAATCTGTCACTGATAGACATTTGGGTTGATTCCAAGTCTTTGCTATTGTGAATAGTGCTGCAATAAACATACGTGTGCATGTGTCTTTATAGCAGCATAATTTATAATCCTTTGGGTATATACCCAGTAATGGGATGGCTGAGTCATATGGTACATCTAGTTCTAGATCCTTGAGGAATCGCCATACTGTTTTCCATAATGGTTGAACTAGTTTACAATCCCACCAACAGTGTAAAAGTGTTCCTATTTCTCCACATCCTCTCCAGTACCTGTTGTTTCCTGACTTTTTAATGATCGCCATTCTAACTGGTGTGAGATGGTATCTCATTGTGGTTTTGATTTGCATTTCTCTGATGGCCAGTGATGAGGAGCATTTTTTCATGTGTCTGTTGGCTGTATGAATGTCTTCTTTTGAGAAATGTCTGTTCATATCCTTTGCCCACTTTTTGATGGGGTTGTTTGTTTTTTTCTTGTAAATTTGTTTGAGTTCTTTGTAGGTTCTGGATATTAGCCCTTTGTCAGATGAGTAGATTGCAAAAATTTTCTCCCATTCTGTAGGTTGCCTGTTCACTCTGATGGTAGTTTCTTTTGCTGTGCAGAAGCTCTTTAGTTTAATTAGATCCCATTTGTCAATTTTGGCTTTTGCTGCCGTTGCTTTTGGTGTTTTAGACATGAAGTCTTTGCCCATGCCTATGTCCTGAATGGTACTACCTAGGTTTTCCTCTAGGATTTTTATGGTATTAGGTCTAACATTTAAGTCTCTAATCCATCTTGAATTAATTTTCGTATATGGAGTAAGGAAAGGATCCAGTTTCAGCTTTCTACTTATGGCTAGCCAATTTTCCCAGCACCATTTATTAAATAGGGAATCCTTTCCCCATTTCTTGTTTCCCTCAGGTTTGTCAAAGATCAGATGGCTGTAGATGTGTGGTATTATTTCTGAGGACTCTGTTCTGTTCCGTTGGTCTATATCTCTGTTTTGGTACCAGTACCATGCTGTTTTGGTTACTGTAGCCTTGTAGTATAGTTGAAGTCAGGTAGCATGATGCCTCCAGCTTTGTTCTTTTGACTTAGGATTGTCTTGGAGATGCGGGCTCTTTTTTGGTTCCATATGAACTTTAAAGCAGTTTTTTCCAATTCTGTGAAGGAACTCATTGGTAGCTTGATGGGGATGGCATTGAATCTATAAATTACCTTGGGCAGTATGGCCATTTTCACGATATTGATTCTTCCTGTCCATGAGCATGGTATGTTCTTCCATTTGTTTGTGTCCTCTTTTATTTCACTGAGCAAGGTTTGTAGTTCTCCTTGAAGAGGTCCTTTACATCCCTTGTAAGTTGGATTCCTAGGTATTTTATTGTCTTTGAAGCAATTGTGAATGGAAGTTCATTCCTGATTTGGCTCTCTGTTTGTCTGTTACTGGTGTATAAGAATGCTTGTGATTTTTGCACATTAATTTTGTATCTTGAGACTTTGCTGAAGTTCCTTATCAGCTTAAGGAGATTTTGGGCTGAGACAATGGGGTTTTCTAAATATACAATCATGTCGTCTGCAAACAGGGACAATTTGACTTCTTCTTTTCCTAACTGAATACCCTTGATTTCTTTCTCTTGCCTGATTGCCCTAGCCAGAACTTCCAACACTATGTTGAATAGGAGTGGTGAGAGAGGGCATCCCTGTCTTGTGCCAGTTTTCAAAGGGAATTTTTCCAGTTTTTGCCCATTCAGTATGATATTGGCTGTGGGTTTGTCATAAATAGCTCTTATTATTTTGAGGTACGTTCCATCAATACCGAATTTATTGAGTGTTTTTAGCATGAAGGGCTGTTGAATTTTGTCAAAAGCCTTTTCTGCATCTATTGAGATAATCATGTGGTTCTTGTCTTTGGTTCTGTTTATATGTTGGATTATGTTTATTGATTTGCGAATGTTGAACCAGCCTTGCATCCCCGGGATGAAGCCCACTTGCTCATGGTGGATAAGCTTTTTGATGTGTTGCTGAATCCGGTTTGCCAGTATTTTATTGAGGATTTTTGCATCGATGTTCATCAGGAATATTGGTCTAAAATTCTCTTTTTTTGTTGTGTCTCTGCCAGGCTTTGGTATCAGGATGATGTTGGCCTCATAAAATGAGTTAGGGAGGATTCCCTCTTTTTCTATTGATTGGAAGAGTTTCAGAAGGAATGGTACCAACTCCTCCTTGTACCTCTGGTAGAATTCAGCTGTGAATCCATCTGGTCCTGGACTTTTTTTGGTTGGTAGGCTATTAATTATTGCCTCAATTTCAGAGCCTGCTATTGGTCTATTCAGGGATTCAACTTCTTCCTGGTTTAGTCTTGGAAGAGTGTAAGTGTCCAGGAAATTATCCATTTCTTCTAGATTTTCCAGTTTATGTGCGTAGAGGTGTTTATAGTATTCTCTGATGGTAGTTTGTATTTCTGTGGGGTCGGTGGTGATATCCCCTTTATCATTTTTTATTGCATCGATTTGATTCTTCTCTCTTTTCTTCTTTATTAGTCTTGCTAGTGGTCTGTCAATTTTGTTGATCTTTTCAAAAAACCAGCTCCTGGATTCATTTATTTTTTGGAGGATTTTTTGTGTCTCTATCTCCTTCAGTTCTGCTCTGATCTTAGTTATTTCTTGCCTTCTGCTAGCTTTCGAATGTGTTTGCTCTTGCTTCTCTAGTTCTTTTAATTGCGATGTTACAGTGTCAATTTTAGATTTTTCCTGCTTTCTCTTGTGGGCATTTAGTGCTATAAATTTCCCTCTACACACTGCTTTAAATGTGTCCCAGAGATTCTGGTATGTTGTATCTTTGTTCTCATTGGTTTCAAAGAACATCTTTATTTCTGCCTTCATTTCCTTATGTACCCAGTGGTCATTCAGGAGCAGGTTTTCAGTTTCCATGTAGTTGAGTGGTTTTGATTGAGTTTCTTAGTCCTGAGTTCTAGTTTGATTGCACTGTGGTCTGAGAGACAGTTTGTTATAATTTCTGTTCTTGTACATTTGCTGAGGAGTGCTTTACTTCCAATTACGTGGTCAATTTTGGAGTAAGTATGATGTGGTGCTGAGAAGAATGTATATTCTGTTGATTTGGGGTGGAGAGTTCTATAGATGTCTATTAGGTCTGCTTGCTGCAGAGCTGAGTTCAATTCCTGGATATCCTTGTTAACTTTCTGTCTCGTTGATCTGTCTAATGTTGACAGTGGAGTGTTGAAGTCTCCCATTATTATTGTATGGGAGTCTAAGTCTCTTTGTAAGTCTCTAAGGACTTGCTTTATGAATCTGGGTGCTCCTGTATTGGGTGCATATATATTTAGGATAGTTAGCTCTTCCTTTTGAATTGATCCCTTTACCATTATGTAATGGCCTTCTTTGTCTCTTTTGATCTTTGATGGTTTAAAGTCTGTTTTATCAGAGACTAGTATTGCAACCCCTGCTTTTTTTTGTTCTCCATTTGCTTGGTAAATCTTCCTCCATCCCTTTATTTTAAGCCTATGTATGTCTCTGCGTGTGAGATGGGTCTCCTGAATACAGCAAACTGTTGGGTCTTGACTCTTTATCCAGTTTGCCAGTCTGTGTCTGTTAATTAGAGGATTTAGACCATTTACATTTAAGGTTAATATTGTTATGTGTGAACTTGATCCTGCCATTATGATATTAACTGGTTATTTTGCTCGTTAGTTGATGCAGTTTCTTCCTAGCCTAAATGGTCTTTACATTTTGGCATGTTTTTGCAATGGCTGGTACCGGTTGTTCCTTTCCATGTTGAGTGCTTCCTTCAGGGTCTCTTGTAAGGCAGGCCTAGTGGTGACAAAATCTCTAAGCATTTGCTTATCTGCAAAGGATTTTATTTCTCCTTCACTTATGAAACTTAGTTTGGCTGGATATGAAATTCGGGGTTTAAAATTCTTTTCTTTAAGAATGTTGAATATTGTCCCCCACTCTCTTCTGGCTTGGAGAGTTTCTGCCGAGAGATCTGCTGTTAGTCTGATGGGCTTCCCTTTGTGGGTAACCCGACCTTTCTCTCTGGCTGCCCTTAAGAATTTTTCCTTCATTTCAACTTTGGTGAATCTGGCAATTATGTGTCTTGGAGTTGCTCTTCTCGAGGAGTATCTTTGTGGCGTTCTCTGTATTTCCTGGATTTGAATGTTGGCCTGCCCTACTAGGTTGGGGAAGTTCTCCTGGATGATATCCTGAAGAGTGTTTTCCAACTTGGTTCCATTTTCCCCCTCACTTTCAGGCACCCCAATCAGATGTAGATTTGGTCTTTTTACATAATCCCATACTTCTTGCAGGCTTTGTTCATTTCTTTTTCTTCTTTTTTCTTTTGGTTTCTCTTCTCGCTTCATTTCATTCATTTGATCCTCAATCGCAGATACTCTTTCTTCCAGTTGATCGAGTCGGTTACTGAAGCTTGTGCATTTGTCACGTATTTCTCGTGTCATGGTTTTCATCTCTTTCATTTCATTTAGGACCTTCTCTGCATTAATTACTCTAGCCATCAATTCTTCCACTTTTTTTTCAAGATTTTTAGTTTCTTTGTGCTGGGTACGTAATTCCTCCTTTAGCTCTGAGAAATTTGATGGACTGAAGCCTTCTTCTCTCATCTCGTCAAAGTCATTCTCCGTCCAGCTTTGATCCATTGCTGGCGATGAGCTGCGCTCCTTTGCCGGGGGAGATGCGCTCTTATTTTTTGAATTTCCAGCTTTTCTGCCCTGCTTTTTCCCCATCTTTGTGGTTTTATCTGCCTCTGGTCTTTGATGATGGTGATGTACTGATGGGGTTTTGGTGTAGGTGTCCTTCCTGTTTGATAGTTTTCCTTCTAACAGTCAGGACCCTCAGCTGTAGGTCTGTTGGAGATTGCTTGAGGTCCACTCCAGACCCTGTTTGCCTGGGTATCAGCAGCAGAGGCTGCAGAAGATAGAATATTGCTGAACAGCGAGTGTACCTGTCTGATTCTTGCTTTGGAAGCTTCCTCTCAGGGGTGTACTCGACCCTGTGAGGCGTGGGGTGTCAGACTGCCCCTAGTGGGGGATGTCTCCCAGTTAGGCTACTCAGGGGTCAGGGACCCACTTGAGCAGGGAGTCTGTCCCTTCTCAGATCTCAGCCTCTGTGTTGGGAGATCCACTGCTCTCTTCAAAGCTGTCAGACAGAGTCGTTTGCATCTGCAGAGGTTTCTGCTGCTTTTTTTTTTTTTTTTTTGGTTGTTGTTGTTTAGCTGTGCCCTGTCCCCAGAGGTGGAGTCTACAGAGACAGGCAGGTTTCCTTGAGCTGCTGTGAGCTCCACCCAGTTCGAGCTTCCCAGCAGCTTTGTTTACCTACTTAAGCCTCAGCAATGGCGGGCGCCCCTCCCCCAGCCTCGCTGCTCCCTTGCCGGTAGATCACAGACTGCTGTGCTAGCAATGAGGGAGGCTCGGTGGGTGTGGGACCCTCCTGGCCAGGTGTGGGATATGATCTCCTGGTGTGCCTGTTTGCTTAAAGCGCAGTATTGGGGTGGGAGTTACCCGATTTTCCAGGTGTTGTGTGTCTCAGTTCCCCTGGCTAGGAAAAGGGATTCTCTTCCCCCTTGCGCTTCCCAGGTGAGGCAATGCCTCGCCCTGCTTCAGCTCTCACTGGTCGGGCTGCAGCAGCTGACCAGCACTGATCGTCCGGCACTCCCCAGTGAGATGAACCCAGTACCTTAGTTGAAAATGCAGAAACCACCGGTCTTCTGTGTCGCTCGCGCTGGGAGTTGGAGACTGGAGCTGTTCCTATTTGGCCATCTTGCTCCGCCCCCTATCGTCAAGTACTTTCTCATACTACAATGAAATAAAACTGTAAATCAATAACAAGAGTAACTTTGGAAACAGTACAAATACATGGAAATTAAACAACATGGTTTTGAACAACCATTGAGTTAATTTTAAAAATTAAGAAGAGGATCAGTTTTTTAAAGCAAATTAAAGTAGAAACCCAACTTACCAAATCTATGGGATACAGCAGTGCGAAAGGGTAAGTTTATAGCAATAAATACCTACAACAGAAAGTAGAAAGATTTCAAATCGACAACTCAGTGATGAACCTTAACAATTAGGAAAGTAAAAACAAACAAAACTCAAAATTAGTAGAAGAAAAGAAATAATAAAAATCAGAACAGAACTAAATGAAATAGAGACAAATAAAATCAACAAAATGTTATTTTTTTGAAAAAGTAAAAATTGACAAACCATTACCTAAACTAAGAAATAAAGAAGGAAGACCCAAATAAAAAAAATCAGAAACAAAATGAGACGTAACAATTGATACCACAGAAATACAAAGGATCATTAGTAGTATGGTTTGGATTTGTGTCCACATCCAAATCTTGTGTTGAATTATAGTTCCCAGTTTGGCATGTGAAGCCTGGTAAGAGCTGATTGAATCATGGGGGCAGATTTCCCCCTTGCTGTTTTCATAATTGTGGGTGAGTTCTTATGAGATCTGGTTGTTTAAAAACATGTAGCATCTCCCTCCTTTCTGTCTTCCTCCCTCCTTGGCCATGTGATACATGCCTGCTTCCCCTTCACCTTCTGTCATGATTGAAAGTATACTGAGGCCTCTCTAGCCATGTTACTTGTGCAACCTGTGGAATTGTGAGTCAATTAAATGTTTTTTCTTTAAAAATTTCTCAGTGTCAGGTATGTTTTTAACAGTACAAGAATGGACTGATACAATTAGTGACTGTTATGAACAGCAATACACCAACTAATTTGAAAACCTAGAAGAAATGAACAAATTCCTGGACACAAATAACCCACTACAATTGAACAAGAAATAGAAAACCAGAAGAGAATAATGAGTAACAAGATTGAATAAGTAATAAAAACCTTCCAACAAACTGCTAAATTCTACCAAACTCTTAAATAAGAACTAATAAGAATTCAAACTCTTCCAAATATTAATAAAATATGATTCTTCTTAAGTTAAGCTACTAGTCCAACATTACCCTGATCCAAAATCAGAAAAAGACACACAACAAAAGCAGAAACTTCCGGCAAATATCCTCAATGAACATAGATAAAAAATTCTCAACAAAACACTAGCAAACCAAATTCAACATCACATCAAAAAGATTATGGGCCGGGCGCGGTGGCTCAAGCCTGTAATCCCAGCACTTTGGGAGGCCGAGACGGGCGGATCACGAGGTCAGGAGATCGAGACCATCCTGGCTAACCCAGTGAAACCCCGTCTCTACTAAAAATACAAAAAAACTAGCCGGGCGAGGTGACGGGCGCCTGTAGTCCCAGCTACTCGGGAGGCTGAGGCAGGAGAATGGTGTGAACCCGGGAGGCGGAGCTTGCAGTGAGCTGAGATCCGGCCACTGCACTCCAGCCCGGGCCACACAGCGAGACTCCATCTCAAAAAAAAAAAAAAAAAAAAAAGATTATACATCATTATCAGTGGGATTTTTCCAAGTGATGCAAGGACAGTTCAATAGCTGATAATCAATAACTGAAGAAACAGAATGATGGGCAAAAACCATATAATAATATCAATGGTTATATAACAATTATTTGATAAAATTCCACAGCCCTTTATGATAAAAACTCTCAACAAATTAGGTGTACAGGGAACATACCTAAACACAATAAAAGCCACATATGAAAAACACATAACTAACATCCATACTTAATGAGGAAATGAAACCTTCAAATTACCCCTGTTGGCAAATATATGATCCTATATATAGAAAAACCTAAGGACTCTACAGAAAAAGGCTTAGAACTGATAAACAAATGTAATAAAGTTGCAGGATACGAATTCACTATAAAAATCAGCATTTCTACATAGCAATAACAACCTAGCTATAAAAGAAATCAACAAATTAATTCCATTTTCAATAGCCACCAAAAAATACCTAGGAATAAATACAACCAAGGAGGTAAAAGACCTGTACAATAAAAACTACAAAACACTAATGAAAAGAATTAAAGAGGCCACAAAACTAAAAAGATATCTCATATTCATGGATTGGAAGAATTAATATTGTTGAATGACTACATTATCCAAAGCAATCTGCAGATTCAATATAATCCCTATCAAAATATCAATGATTTTTTTTACAGAAACAGGAAAAGCAATCCTAAAATTTATATGAAATCACAAAGGCCAGAAATAGTCAAAGCAACAACAAACAAAAAGAAGAAAACTTGAGGCCTCACACTACCTGACTTCAAAATATACTACAAAGCCATAGAAATCAAAAGAGCATGGTGTAGATATAAATACAAAAGCATAGACCAATGGCACAGAATAGAGAACACACAAATAAATTCATTTATTTACAGCCAAAATATTTTTGACAGAGACCCCAATAACACATGTTGGGAAATGACTCCCTTTTAAAGAAATGGTGCTGGGAAAACAGAATATTCATATGTAGAACAAAACTAGACCCATATTACTCACTGTATACAATAATTAATTCCAAATATTTCGAAGTTTTAAATGTAAGACCTGAACCTATAAAACTACTAAAAGAAAACATAGAAGAAATGCTTCAGGACATCGGTCCAAGCAAATATATCATACTTAAGACTTCAAAAGCATGAGCAACAAAAGCAGGAATAGACAAATGAGATTATACCAAAATCAAACCTTCTGCAAAGCAAAGGACAATTTATAGAATGAAGAAAAACACTGTGGAGTGAGAGAAAATATTTGCAAACTATTTATTTGGTGAGGTATTAATAACCAGAATAAGTTAAGGAACTCAAACATCTCAACAGCAAAAAAAAAAAAAAAAAAAAAAAAAAAAAATCCAATTTAAAAATGGGCAAAGGATCTGAATAGACATTTCTGAAAACAGGCCATATAAATGATCAGCAGATATATTTAAAAAAAAAACTAAATATCATTAATCATTAGGAAAATGCAAATTAAAACCACAGTGAGATCTCATCTTACCCAGATTTAAATGGCTATTAATAAAACACACACAAAAAATAACAAATACTGGTGGCAATGCAGATAAATGGAACTCTTATGCATTGCTGATGAGAATGTAACTTACTACACGCATTATGGAAAACAGTATAAATGCTTTGCAATATCCAAAAACACAACCACCATACAATCTAGCCATCCGATTACTAGGCATTTATCCAATCAAAAGAAAATCTGTGTATGAAAGAGATACCTACACTCCCATATTTATAGCAGCACTATTCAAAATAGCCAAAATATGTAATCAACCAAAGTGTCAATCGATAGATGAATTTATAAAATGTGGTGTATATACCCAATGGAATAATGTTTAGCCATAGTATAGAATGAAATCCTGTCATTCCTGGCAAAATGGATGAGCTTGGACGACATTATGTAAAATGAAATGTCAGACGCAGAAAGATAAATACTTCATATTTCACTGATATGTGGAAGCTAAAAAAAATCGACACCATAGAAGTAGAGAGAATTGTGGTTATTTGAAATTGAGAAGGGCCAGGAGGCAGGGGCGATAGAGAGATGATGGTGAATAGATGCAAATTACAGCTAAATAGGAGCAATAAGTTCTAGTGTTCTATAAACACTATAGAGTAAACATGGTTAACAATAATTGTTGTATATTTCCAAAAAGCTAGAAGATAGGAATTTTGATGTTTAAAACATAAACAAATCATAATTGTTTGAGGTAATTGATACACTAATTACTTTGATTTGATCATTATATGTTGTATATTCATATCAAAGTATCATTCTTAATCACATAACTATGTGTAATTATTAGGTGTTAACTAAAAAAATAAAAATAAAAAATGGGAGTCAAGGTAAATTGCCCAGTATCACTGAACTAGCATGTGGTGAACCAAGCAACTAGATTTCAAAGCCATGACTACAACACTTTTACAATTTAAGATTTTTCTGGGGAAGTGTCTGTGAAAGAAAAAATATGAGAGAGAGACAGAAAAAAGAAAAAGAAGGGAGGGAGTGAGGGACGGAAGAATGGGGTAGTGCTATTCAAAGAATGAGAGATAAATCAAGATCAGATAAGTCAGTAGAAGCAAATTCATTAATGTCAGAAATTTGGAAAAAGGCAATACAAACGTCGACAAGGAAAAGTAGAAAAAATGTTAAGTGGAGCAGCTCAACCAACGTCTGAAAATGTTTAAGTTATAAGTAAATGAACCTAAATTACTTCTTGTCATTAGGAATTGCTTTTCTTTAAGTGTTGATGTTTATAGAATAACATAGTTTCAGGATTGAAAGATAGCTTAAAGTTATCTCATTTAACCATTTTTCTTATGCTTGAATTCCCTTTAAAGCTACTGTGTAACATCTTTGAGATTCTGTGAATGCTCATAGCATGAAATCTTATGGCATACTATTCTCTTCCTTGTTGCCTTCACTTCCTTCTTTCATTGCAAGACATGAGTTCCTGGCTTTTGGTTTTCCCATTCACCCTTATTCCACTTTTTATCCTTGATGACTCATTATCTATAGGAATATCCAGTCCAGTGTTCATTTCCTTGGCTTCCTCTTTTCCTACCCAGACACCATTTTAGGATTGTCTGAACCTAATTATTTTAAACTACTGCTTTAAAACAAACTTCTGCCAAGAATGGTCAGAGACACTATTCTGGCTGACAAGACATAAGCAGAAGTATGCTAGGTCCATAAATTCTTTATTCAAGTTGGTATCTTATTGTTCTCACTTTAAAATGGTTTTCTTTTTTTGCTAAATGTGTCTTTTTACCATTCATTTATTTTAATTCTCTCAAACCTGCCTTTAATTCCCAGTGCTACCCTAAAATAGACTTCTAAAAAATCATCAGATTTACACTTTATCAAACTCAATAAATATGTTTTTCATCTTTATCATACTACACCTCCACAGATA
The DNA here is from genome assembly GCF_043159975.1 of Macaca nemestrina. NCBI lineage: Eukaryota > Metazoa > Chordata > Mammalia > Primates > Cercopithecidae > Macaca > Macaca nemestrina. Next base: position 42,815,646 of record NC_092134.1, on the reverse strand, counting down.
CTATATATTTGATACTCAGTAGACACTATATGTTTGTTCACTACTCCCTTTTAAAAACATTCTTTCTTCAAACTATTTATCTTTTTTTCCTGCCCTCATTTAATGCTTCTCTTTGGTTTCTTCTCCTCTTTCCTCCTCCCTTATCTGACCATTAACTATTAGACTACACCAGAGATTGGTCCTAGACATGCTTCTCTTCTCATTCTCCTTCTAGATAATGTTATCTAGTCCATTTTAAAAAATACTACTGTATTAGTTTCCTGTGGTTGCTGTAACAAATTACTGCAAAATTAATGCTTTAAAACTGAAACTTATGGTCTCCTAGTTCTGAGAGCCAGATGTCTAAGTCAGTTTCAATGGGCCCAAATCAGGATTATCATAAGAGCTGTGCTCTCTGTGGAGTTTCTGGCGGAGATTATTCCTTGTCTCTGCCAGCCTCTAGTGTCAGCAGGCATTCCTTGGCTTGTGGCTGTATCACTTCTACCTTCAAGCCCTACCTTACCAAAAACCCTTTGTTTCGTCTCATATTGTTTTCTCCTCTATGTATGAGTAAAATCTCTCTCTGCCTCCCTTTTACAAGGATATGTGTGATTTTATTAGGGACTACATGGATGATTCAAAATAACCTCACTATCTGAAGATCTTTTAATTAAATGCACAATGTCGGCTGGGCGTGGTGGTTCACTGCTGCAATCCCACCATTTTGAAAAGCTGAGGTGAATCACTTGAGGTCAGAAGTTTAAGATTCACCCAGCCAACATGGCAAAACTCTGTCTCTACTAAAAATACAAAAATTAGCCAGGCATGGTGTTTGCGCCTATGGTCCCAGCTACTTGGAAGGCTGGGGCAGAGAATAGCTTGAACCCGGGAGGCGGAGGTTGCAGTGAGCCAGGATTGTCCGGTGCAGTCCAGGCTGGGCAAGAAAGCGAGACTGTTTCAAAAAGAAAAATGCAATGACACATTTTTAAATTTTTGTTGTATATGATAACATTCACAGGTTCCAGAGATTAGTGCATCAATATCCTTTGGGATGGACATTTTCATACTGTCATAAATTGTATAAACTGTATGTATTCCACTGACTGAAATTTATAACTCTAGTCCTTGCTACTCACTGGATAACTCATTAGAACTCTAGATTGACATGAATATTTAATAAACCTCTCAAACTTCTGTGCAAAAAAGATCTGCTTATTTCCACTATAATCTAGTTTTAAAGATTGCTCAGCTGGTTCAGCATCAGCTGAACATCAGCAGGTTCCCAGAGGTTCAAGGTAAACACCTAGCAACCAACCTTGGTTTTATTTTCCTCTTTATTGCTCTGCCTTTGTGTATTCAATCGAGCAATAGCCCTGTGGATGCTATTACCAGAAACTTTCTTTATTCTATTTATTTCTTTCCTTTTCTAACACAACTGCCAGGTTCAAACTATCACTTCTTGTCATTCTGCTAAAATTACCTCCGATATGTTCTTTTTGCTTTCACTCTCATCCCAAAAAATTCATTCTCCACAGAGCAATCAGAATGCTCTTTTGAAGATGTAAAGTAGTTTGTCTCTCCCTTGCTTAAAACTCTTTCTATGCTAGCCTCTCTGACACTGAATATGCATTTTACTTACTGTGACTTACAAGTTCCTACATGACTCAATCTACTTGTCCATCAGCCTCCTTCTCCAACCTCATTTCATTCTTCTTTGCTCCTTGAGAATGGCAGGCTTTCTCCTGCCCTGTCACTCCAGCATTTACTCATCTAGATGTGTAGAAATATCTTTCCCTAGCTCTTCATATTGCTGGCTTATTTTCATCCTCCATGGTTTAGCTCACATATCTTTGACCAACACATATGAAAAATGGTTTTCAGTCGGGAGCGGTGGCTCACGCTTGTAATCCCAGCACTTTGGAAGGCCAAGGTGGGCAGATCACGAGGTCAGGAGATCGAGACCATCCTGGCTAACACAGTGAAACTCCATCTCTACTAAAAAATACAAAAAAAAAAAAAAAAAAAAAAAAAATTACCTGGGCGTGGTGACAGGCGCCTGTAGTCCCAGCTAATCGGGAGGATGAGGCAGGAGAATGCCGTGAACCTGGGAGGCGGAGCTTGCAGTGAGCCAAGATGGCGCCACTGCACTCCAGCCTGGGCGACAGAGCGAAAGACTCCATCTGAAAAAAAAAAAAAAGAGAGAGAGAGATTTTCCTCATCCTAACTGATGGGGAAAATAGTTGCTCACTATTGCATCATCAGTGTATTTTCTTTATAGCAGTTATTCATCCCTGTTCACTGTCAAAATTCTGATCAAATGTAAGAACAATGAGGGGAATACATTGTCCTTTATTTTCTATTAGCTTTCTATACCTAGAACAACATTAGGGATCTGGAGACACGCAGTACATTTTTATTAGACTGACATTTTTCTATAATGCAGTAATGAAAGTACAGACTACAGAGCATCATTAGTTTAAATCTTAGCTTCAGTGTTTACTTACTATATGAGCTCTTTGAATTTTTTGTGCCTCAGTTTCTTCATCTATAGAACGTAAACATAATGCTGATTATCTTTTTTAGCAGTTGTAAGATTTCAATGAATGAATATTGTAAACTATTGAAGTCTCTGGGACACAATTAGCTTCTAACATGTGACTAAAAAAAATGAATACTTAAAAAAAAGGATTTAAATCTATGTTTGAACATTGTTACTATCTCCCTAGTTCCCAATGAATAATGATAACATCAAGCCAACAAGAACATTGTAAACGATTTCTCAACCTTTTTGATTATTAAATGAGAAAAAATGTATAGTTCTTATGTCATTATATTTTCTCACAAAGTAAGTTACTTTTTGTTTGGGAAAATAATGCTAAAATTTCAAATGTTCAGAGCTTTTAGTTAACTGGAACTTCATTTGTTAAAATAGTAGTTTCACTGATCAAATAGAAGGGGCTTTATTCTTCCTTTTTTTTTTTTTTTTTTTCACATTGCCAAGATTTGGGAAGTGGTAAGTTGTGCTTTTCTTCAGTTGGGAGAAAAAGGCTCTAACAAAGCCTTAATTACCACAAATTAAAATATTTTAATATTTTTATGTTACAGAGTCTTTTATTCTATTTATAGATCTCATTACAAACGGTTAAGTTTCTATGTATAGTTACTAACATAACTGATGTGGTGTGGTATTGGTGAATAAATACACTGACCAAGTTAAAAGATGTAAAAATTTAATCAAGTCAGAAATAGACACAATTACTATAGAAATTGAGCATATAAAAAATGCAGCATTAGGCTGGGCATGGTGGCTAACACCTGTAATCCTAGAACTTTGGGAGGCTGAGGTAGGCAGATCAACTGAGATCGGGAGTTCGAGACCAGCCTGGCCAACATGGCAAAACGCCGTTTCTACTAAGAAATACAAAAATTTAGCTGGCCCTCATGGCATGTGCCTGTAATCCCAGCTACTTGGGAGGCTGAGGCAGAATTGTTTGAACTCGGGAGACGGAGGCTTTGGTGAGCCAAAATCACACCACTAAACTCCAGTCTGGGTGACAGAGTGAGACTTCAAAAAAAAACCATTATAAATTGTTGGGGAAGAGTTTTTCTTTTTGTTTTTTTTTTAAACAACAAATAGTATTGAGATAATTTTCTAATTGAAAAAGGTAAAACCATCTATTTGTCACCCTATAAATGAAAAATGTCAAAATGGAAAAGAGAGTTATGAAGTTATGGATAAAAATAATTAAATTATGCTAATACCAGAGTAAAACACTGGTAAATTTTTTATAACCTAGGACTGGGAACATTTCTCCTATATAAGTTATCACATTTTCTCTAAAAGAAGAAAAATTAAAAGTCTTATTACCTATAACTCGATATTTTTGGCATGGGAAAACACCATAAGCAAATGATATATGACTAGTTGGGAAATAAATTTTTAATGTATTGTCAGCAAGATCCTGAAAGATGTCAGGAAGATAAAGAAAGCTTCAGGCCCTGTTTTCCCCAGAAGCGTTGATTTAACAATTATGCACAGACCAGAACACTTCTGCTAGAATTCTATAGACCAATTGAGAATTTACAGAACCTAGATTAACATAAAACCCAGGAAGATTCCAAGTAAAAGAGGTAGGAAAATGCATAGCATTGTATGTGCTCATCTGTGTTCCTCCAATACCGAGTTTTCTCCCCGACAACGGAAACAAAAGAGTGGGCCACACATCCAACCTTCTGGCTGTCTCTGGTTTCTCTCTTACCTAACAAAGAGCAGTAATTGATATGATTTGGCTGTGTCCCCACCCAAATCTCATCTTGAATTGTACTCCCGTAATTCCCACATGTTTTAGGAGAGATAATTGAATCATGGTGGGCAGTTTTCCCCATACTGTTCTCATGGTAGTGAACAAGTCTCACAAGATCTGATGGTTTTATAAGGAGTTTCTGTTTTTGCTTCTCTCTCATTCTCTCTTGCTGCCACCATGTAAGAAGTGCCTTTCACCTTCCCCCATGATTGTGAGGCCTCCCCAGCCACTTGGAACTGTGAGTCCATTAAACCTATTTTTCTTCCCAGTCTCAGGTGTGTCTTTATCAGCAGCAAGAAAATGAACAAATAGAGTGATGGACTAATACCAACAGCCGAGTTTGGATATCACTGAAAACAGAGGCAAGCATTATAGCACATCAGAGCTTCAGTTCCACAGGCAGGTGCCAGGGGAAGCAAGAGCTCAGACAAGATTTATGACGTCCTCTTTAGAGAAGCTGTGGCTTGGCTGATTGGTGAAGGTTTATTCCTGCCTAAAGCTAGTATAAAAAGACTGGATGAGAAGGCTGTTTATTCAAATATCCATATCCCAGGAAATAATTGCAAGATATACAAAGAAACAGGGAAGTGAAACCCGATGAAAGGAACAAAATACACCTCTAGAAACCGACCCTAAGAAACACAAATCTACAAGCTTGAAACAAAAAATTTAAAATAACCCATAAAAATGCTCAATGAGCAAAAGGAGAACACAGACAACTAAACAAAATCACAAAAATGATGTATAAGGAAACAAGAATATTAGAAAATGAACAGAAACTACAAAACAAGAGCAACCAGAAATTCTGGAGCTGAAAAATACACACAAAAATACACTAAATGAAGTAAAAAGTTTACTAGAGGGGTTCACCTTGAGTGTTAATCAGGCAAAAGAAAGAATGAGCAAATGTAAAAATAGGTCATTTGAAATTACTGAGTCAAACAATAAATATAAAGTGAAATAAAGAAAAGCAAAGAAAGTCTAAGGGACCTATGAAACACTGTCAAGAAGATCAATGTATGCTTTATAGAAATTACAGAGGAGAAGAGATAGAGAAAAAAGGCAGAAGCTCATTTAAATAGATAATCATCAAAACCTTCCCAAATCTGAGGAAAGAAATGGATATATAAATTCCAGAAGTTCAAGAACTCTAAGTATAATTAATCCAAAGAGAAACACAATGAGATGCATTATAATAAAACAGTCTAATTCAAAGTCAGAATATTGAAAGTAGTAAAAGTGACCCTTCACATAGAAGAGACTGTCCATAAGATTATCAGCAGGTTTCACAAAATAAATCTTGCAGAACAGAAGAAATTGGTTAAAATATTCAAAACATTGAAAAAAAATAAATCTGTCTACCAAGTATGCTTTACCTGAAAAAATTTCCATAAAAATGAAGGAGAAATTAAGACTTTCCCAGATAAACAAAAGCTGAGGAAGTTCATCACCACTAGTTCTACTGTAAATGCTAAGGGAATTTCTTCAAGTTAAAATGAAAGAACATTAGACAGCAACATTAAGATGAAGACAAATATTTCTCCAGTGAGGATAAATATTAAACTTCTTTAATGACTAAAAGAATGGCAAAAGCCACAATTACTTTTTCACCAATCTAATACAGGTATTAATATCAACATAGTAGCCCATATTATTATAATTTTGATGAAGGAAATTAAATGATGAAACATTAAAAAACCTATAAATCTATTCTAATGAGTATAAAATATATGAAGACATAATTTGTGAAATCAATAACATGAAGTTGGAGTTTGGAGCTGTCAAGAATTATTTTTTGTATGTGATTTAAGTTGTTTTCAGTTTAAAATATAACTTTACGATATTTTATCTAACTGCAATATTTATAAAAGATGTTCATTGTGCACTCCTTACCATTTCAGTTCAGTGCCTCTCAGGCTGTATTTGTATTACTTGCCTGAGTCCATTGTGACAGAACACTCACATGCACAATGAATTACATCAAGCAGGTTTATTACTTATACATAGGTAACAAGAAGACAACAGAAAACTGGGACTCATGATGAGACAATCCCACAGGCTCAGGAAAACTACACAGGGTGTATTGTGTCTTGTCTGTGCATGCTCAACTTGTACCATAGTTTAGAGACTCCAAAAAGTAGCATGCTCTGGGTTTTCTACCCTGGGGTAGCCACGTGACATGCTGGGCTAAAATATTGAAGGAAATAATGTTTCTAGGAGGGACTGGAATAGAGGCCCAGCTATTTCAGCAAGTTCCTCCTTATCTCAAGTTGTTGTATTTCCACCACATTTTATAGCTATTATTGAGAACTATAGGTGAGAAAGAAGAGAGAACTACGTCAGTCCAAGGCCAAACAGAGAACTATTCTTCAGTCTACTTCTGTACCCAGATATCCTCCCTTACCAAAATATCCTGCAGATCTTCCCAGATATGGAGACAGAGGTTTGTCTTGCTAAATCAATATGATACTTTGATTGACACAATCTTAGTGCAACATTGTTGAGCCATAGTCAGAATACATTTTACTAGAGCCAGGAAAGCTACTACTATAAGCAGAAAGATCAGGCCTTCCAGGAGCAGTGGCCTAAGCCAGGAATCCCGGCAATTCAGGTGAGAAGTTGCTAAAGAGGTGTGTGCCCCAGATTTTAGTAACTGAAGAGGTCACAAAGGGATATTTTGCAACCAGTGGACCTGCTTCCGAATGTCCTTTATTTGTATCTCTATAATGCCAGAGGTGTTTTTCTAGGTACAGCAGGAGGTGTTGGCAGTTGCACGTGTTCCTTTCAGTTAGGATAAAAGAATATCTAGAGCTATTCTGTTGTCTATAGCAACCTTCCTGATGGAGTTGAGAGATGCCTGCTTGGTTGCTAAGGCAGTAGCAGAGGAGGAAACAATACATGCCATGGTTAGGGACAGGTTTCTTGTAATTTTTTTAATGAGCCCTGACTCCTATGTATGATAGCACAAAGATCTCACAAAGTACATAAATCCAGAGTCAATTACATATCTTGACAGGTTCCTCATAAGGTTGGTGTACAACTTTAGGCTGTTGGCCAAAAGAGGCAAGCATCATAGCCCATTAGAGTGCTATTAGAGATGCACAACAGTGCATCTCATTCCCAGGAGTAATATACATGGGCACTGTCAGCATTCTCAACATGCAGGATTCCACCATACACCAACTTTCCAGGCATGACATTGTTCACCCCGTATTTGAATCATCCCTGACTACCTGCAATGAAAGATGCAGCCCTCAAGTGCACACAGTACACACTTCCCTTGTTTTCGTGTTCAGTGACTTGATTCGTGGGTTTGGAGGCATTAACATTTTTCAGTTATCTTTTGATGTTATTATTTTAACTTTTTAAGGGGATCTAGAAATATTGTCATAAGGGCTGCAATAACCAGGAAACCTCAAAAAGTATACATTCACCTTCTTAAAAAATCTTTTATCTTGACAAGAGTATGGGGCCACTGGCCTCCAGTGGAAACCTGGAGACCTGGTCCTTCTCACTAACTATGCCATTCAGCCTGAGACCTTTTGGTCTGCATTATCCCATTATCAGACAAGCACACCAACCAGTCTGGATGAGATTTCCCTGGCTTTTGTTCATATTTGTCCTTTAGATTGTGATTGTCCTTTTCTCTGTGGATCTGCATTGAGCATGTTGGTTCCCTGTCAAATGACTTGGGGACCATCTGAATACCCACCTCCTGAGCTCTCTAGCCACAAAAATGATAAGTCCCCAGCAACCAGAGGAACATGCACTGCGGCTCCCTGTTTTCACATTCTTTTCCCTTTGCCTCAATACGTGCAGCCACCTCACTCACATCTCTGTGGGAAAAGGAGAGGTAATCTATGCTCCACTTATCACCCTTTCTTCTCCATACATCATCCAGCTGTATGTACAGACACTTCATTCCCAAGCTGATTTTTTCCCCCATGGACACAGTACTGACTTTACTGCTTCAGCAGGAAACCATGGTTCTGTCAGATTGATCTTGCTCACTGCATGAATTATGTGAAGCAGACTTACTGTGTAAGTGTTACCACTCCAGTCCACTGCATCTTGGCTTGTACTTTCACTGCTTGCCTGAGTCCCAACAGACAGAACACACACAAACATACACACACACGTTACATGTAGCAGGTTTATTGTTTACTAATAGGCAGCAAGAAGCAACAAGCCTAAGATTCATGATGAGCCAATTTTCCAAGGCTCAGAAAAGCTATCCAGGGTGAATTGAGTCTTGCATGTACACACCTTACTTGCACTATAGCTGAGGCACCACAAAAAGCCGCCCAACCTGGAGCAGCAGAATAACTATTATTCTTATCTATTCTTCTCAAGTCCACTTGAAATGTTCTCCAGGATTGAATACTTTAGGCTATAAAATAAGTCTTAGCAAATTTAAGAAGATGGAAATCATACAAAGTATCTCTTCTGATTACAGTAGAATGAAACTAGCAATCAATAGCACAAATAAAACTAGGAAATCCATTAATATATGAAAATTAAACAACACATTCTTAAACAACTAATGAGTCAAAAGAGTCACAAAAGTATTTAGAAAATATTTTGCAATGAGTGAAAATAGAAACACAATATATTAAGACTTATGAGATGTAGTGCTAAGAGGAAATTCTACAGCTGCAATTGCATACATTAAAATAGAAGAAATATCTCAAATTGCCAAAATAACTTTTTACCTCAAGAAACTAGAAAAAGAAGAACACGCTAAACTGAAAGTCAGGAAAGGCAAAACAAGTACAAAGATTAAAGCAGTGATAAACCACATAGAGAATAGAGAAACAGTAGAAAAAGATCAAACCAAGAGTTGGTTTTTGAAAACATCAACAAATTTGACAAACCTTTGGTTACATTAACTAAGAAGAAAGGAGAGAAGATTTAAACTAACTAAAATCAGAAATAAAAGAGGAGACATTATAGAGCAATGTCACAGAAATAAATAGAAGCATAAGAGAGTACCATAACAATTATATGCTAGCAAAGTGGATAACTTAGGAAAAAAAAAAAGTAAGTTCCTAGAAAATACACAATCTGAATCAGGACGAAAATCTGAACAGACCGTTAGTAAGTAAAGAGATTGAATTCATAAATTAAAACATCTCAACATAAGTACAAAAACAAAACTCAATACCAGATGGCTTCCTTGGAGAATCTATCAAACATTTAAAAAGGAATTGACACCTATCCTCCTGAAACTCTCCAAAAATTTTGAAGAGAACACTTCCAAACTTATTCCATGAGGCCATCATTACCCTAATACCAAAACCAAAGACATTGCAAGAAAAGTACAGATCAATAGCCCTGATGAATATTAATGCAAGTATTTTCAAGCAAATACTAGCAAATTGAATTCAACAGCACATAAAAAGGATTATACACCTTAATCAAGTAGGATTTATTTCTACAGTGTAAAGATGTTTTTACATATAAAAATAAGTGTAATACAATATATTAACAGAAATAAGAACAAAAACCACATAATCATTTCAATTGACACAGGAAAGCATTTGACAAACTTTAACATGCTTTCATAGGAAGACCACTCCAAAAACTAGGAAGAGAACATCTTCAACAAGATAAAGTCACTAATGAAAAGCCTACAGCTAACATCATACTCAGTGGTAAAAAGGTGAAAGATTTTTATCTAATACCAAAAACAAGGCCAGGATTCCTACTTTTGCCACTTATATTCAACATAGTATTAGAAGTTCTCACCACAGCAATTAGGCAAGAAAAATAAATAAAAGACATCCAAACTGGAAAGGAAGAAGTAAAATTATCTCAGTTCACAGATGACATAAGCTTATATGTAGAAAATCCTAATGATTCCACCAAAAAATGTTAGAATAAATTAATTCAGCAAAGTTGTAGACTAAAAAATCAACACACATAAATTAGTTGTGTTTTTAAACACTAACAATGAACAGACAAATAGGTTAGCGAGACATTTCCATTTACAATAATATCAAAAGAATAATATACTTAGGCATAAGCCTAATGAAAAAGATGAAAGATTTGCACATTGAAACTAAGAAACATTGCTAAAATAAGTGACTACATAACTGAATGGAAACACATCCTATGTTCATAGATGAGAAGACTTAAATTTTAATAAAATCCCCGTCAAACTAGCAATTGCATTTTTTTTTTCAGAACCAGAAAACATATTTCAAAATGTATTTGGAATTTTAATAGACCTTAAATAGCCAAAACAGTTTTGAAAAACAAGAACAAAGTTAGAGGACTCACACTTTCTGATGAGACCAATCAATGGGAAAATGACAGTCTTCTCAACAAATGGTGTTGGGAAACTGTATATCTATATGCAAAAGAATAAAGTTGGACAATTATTTTACATCATATACAAAAATTAATTTAAAGTTGATTAAAGACCTAAATGGAAAATCCCAAACTATAAAAGCACTAGAAAGAAACATAGAAGAAAATCTTTAGGGCATTGGCCTTGGCAATTATTTCTTAGCTATGATAGAAAAAACACTGCAGGACTGGGCACAGTGGCTCACACCTGTAATCCCAGCACTTTGGGAGGCAGAGGCAGGCAGATTGCCTGAGCTCAGAAGTTTGAGACCAGCCTGGACGACACGGTGAAACTCCATCTCTACTAAAATACAAAACATTAGACAGTCATGGTGGCATCTGTCTGTAGTCCCAGCTCGCCAGAGGCTGAGGCAGGAGAATTGTTTGAACCCAGGAGGCAGAGGTTGCAGTGAGCCCAGATGGTGCCACAGCACTCTAGCCTGGGTGACAGAGTGAGACTCTGTCTAAAAAAAAAAAAAAAACCACTGGAAATAGAAGAAAAATATAAACATGGGACTACATCAAACTTAGAAACTTCTGTGCATCAAAGGATTCAGTCAATAGAGTGAAAAGGCAATATATGAAATGGTAGAAAATATTTCCCACCATATATCTGATAGAGGTTAAATAAAAAACTCTGGCATCTAAAAAACAAAAATATTAAATAAACCAATTAAAAGATGAGAAAAATACTTGAGAAGACATTTCTCCAAAGATGATATAAAATGACCAGTAAGTGTATGAAAAGATGCTCAAAATCACTAATCATCAGATAAATGCAAATCAAAACCACATTGAGATATCACCTCATATCTATTGGGATGGCTACTATTTTTAAAAAAGAACCCATAGAGTAAGAACATACCAAGGGCTGTTAAGAATGTGGAGAAATCGGAACTTTTGTTCACTGTTGGTGGAATTGTAAAGTATCGCAACTGAAGAGACAAACAGTATGGACATTCCATAGAAAATTAAAACTATAATTACCATATGATTCAGCAATTCCACTTGCAGATATGTATACAACATATTTGAAAGCAGGATTTCAAAGGGATATTTGCAATCCCGTGTTTATAGCAGCACTATTTACAATAGTCAAAAGGTGGAAACAACACAAATGTCCAATGACAGATAAATTGATAAACAAAATGTATATACAAGTCATAGAATATTATTCAGTTTTAAAAAGAAATGAAATCCTGCAATATACTACAACATGGATGAACCTTAATGACATAATATTAAGTGAAATAAGCCAGTCACCAAAAGACAACTACTTTATGATTCCAATTAATAAATTTCCTAAAATAGTCAATTTCATAGAAACAGAAAGTAGAAAGGTGGTTACCAGGGGCTTGGGAAAAGGGAACAGGCCATTGTTTTTTAATGGGTATAGAGGTCAGATTTGCAAGATGAAACAGTTCTGGAGATGTTTCACAATAATATGAATATACTTAACACTATTACATTTCAAAAGTGGTTAAGATGGTAAATTTTGTTTTCCGTTTATAACATAACATAAAGTACACAGGGATTAAAAACATAATAAAAATAACCAGCAATTCCATAAAAGTGGGCTGAGGATATGAAAAGGAAGTTCAAGGAAAAAAAAACACAAAAGCCTTTTTAATCAATGCCCAACATTATTATTGACAGGAAAATATAAAATACAAGCACAATAAATTACTATTTCTTACAAATAGGATTTTCAAAAATTAAAAATTTTGATAACACACAATGTTGGTTGAACTGCATAAAACAGGCACTCTCACTCATTTCTGTTGGGAAAGTAAAATAATTAAACTATTTATAGAGGGATTTGACAATATGTAGAAAAACTATGTATTATTCTATTCTTTGGCACAACAATCTACTTCAAAGAATTTATTCCAAAGATTATAGTGGGAAAAATTATGGAAAGATATTTTCTGTGAATGACTGATTGGCAGAACCATCTCTAATGGCAAAATATTTAGAAAAATTCAAACTTTCATTAAATTTTTAATGAAAAATTAAAAATTTTTTATTTTAATTGGGGCCTAGTTGAAGTACTATGATACATACATGCAATGAAAAAATGTCACCGTGTAAAGGAGCGAGAAATATCCGTAAAAACCACGAATGGTATTTTCTTAAGTGAATAACATAAGTCAGAGAAAAGTATATATACAATGATACTGATTACCTTAGAAAGATCAGTGACATCAATAACTATCTATCTAGCACTTATCTATTATTTTATAATTTTAAAGGTGTAAAATTCAGTCATAAAATTTAAAAGCTGGTTAGCTTTGATGGGGAAGCGAGAAGGATGGAATAGGGTGTTAGCTAGACTTCACTGATAATATCTCCTTATGTAGATTTAACTTTATAACAATAATATTTTAAATAATTATAAAAATGAAAAATAAAAATGCAATTGCTAAAATCTAAAATAAAAATGAACATATGAACCTAAATTGTTACTGGGTTGGTGGCACAGCCACATGAAAGTGATGACTCCATTTGATTTTAAAGCATTATAATCTTTATCTACATCCTTCTTGGCTATAACCAGCAGAAAAAGAACTCCAAAAGTAAAACAAAGCACCCTAAAAAGCAACTTAAAAACAAGTAAAAAATTACTTACTTAAAAATTAAGTAAGTAATTATATTGTGCTGATATTGTTATCCTGAAACTTTTCGGTGTGTATTATATGATTCAATAAATAAGTAAATTGTGGTGTTTATTAGTTCATTCTCATACTCCTATAAAGAACTGTCTGAGACTGGGTAATTTATAAAGAAAAGAGGTTTAATTGACTCACAGTTCTGCATGGGTGGGGAGGCCTCAGGAAACCTACAATCATTGTGGAAGGGGAAGCAGGCATATCTTACTTGGCAGCAGGTGAAAGACAGAAGGTGAGCTAAGGAGGAACTTGCCAAACACATATAAAACCATCAGATCTTGTGATAACTAACTCACTGTCACAAAAACAGCATGGGGGAAACTGCCCTCATGATCCAATCACCTGTCACCAGGTTTCTCCCTTAATACCTGGGGATTACAATTTAAGAGATTTAGGTGGGACACAAAGCTAAGCCATATCATGTTGTTATTATTAAGAACAGAAATTTTCAGCATTGCAGAAAAGATAAACAGATGAAACATAGAAGATATTAAGCAAATTCCTTGTAATCCTGAGTTAAATTATTATATATTTATATATAATTTTATATATAAATTTATATCTGATATAAATATCAGAAGAAACTCACGATCTTTTATTTTAAACATAAAAAGCTAGTAACAACAAAACAAACATACACACACACAGAAACATATTTCTTAACCTTGTTTGCTATAGAAGCATAGAAACAAGCTCTACTTTAATGGCACAGAACACTTATGCCCATTGGGATACCAATTTGGGATACTAATTGCAATTAATTAAGGGACATAAGTGATATTTGAATCCATGAGTTCATACTGATATTTTTAAAAATAAGAAAAGAAGAAAAAGCAAGAAAATATCCATTGGTTACCTCTGGAAGTTGCAAAGGAATCAACTTATTTTGAAAACTGTTAAACAAAAGATAATATTTTTACTATTTCTATAGAAAAGTCAGCCTATGAAAATATAGCACTAAAGAGAAATAACGAGTTGTTTGTTCTAACATTAAATGTGCTTTATAAATAAGTATCTCCAGGGGGTATGATTTAAAAAAGTGAGAAACTCCTGTAATACTAGGCAAAAGCTTAGCATAATGCTTAGTACAACAAATGTTACGTTGCAGTTGTTTTTTTTCTCATTTTTCTCAAATTATTGTTAATCCTATAAGACACAATTACAAAATTAAATAAGGTTCAGATTCAGATTCCCAAATTAAGTAAGATTCAGAATTTTTTAAAATCAGAAGGGAAAGGATGTGTGCTGTGATCCTATTTCCACTTACTTTTATGTTGCATAACTTTGGGCAAATCATATCATCATATTTCTGAGCCTCAATAATCTAGTGATAACATGAGGATAATAATCTTTTCCTTTGTTGCCTCATAGCTTTGTTTGTGAGAAATGAGGTCATATTTTTGAATGTACTTTGTGACCTATACAGATACTTTTCCAATGGCAGTAAGTTTTTTAGCATTTATTAAAGTATTTATTTAGAAGAGTTATAGCTTTTATTGTTTCTTGTCTTTGCAAGAGAGTAATACCACAGAATGAGGCATTTAAAGCTGACCATAGAACACTAATCTGTACCTTTTCAGAAATAACTCATTAGAAAGTTGCCATTGATCAATAACGTTTGTGGAGCTCACTAAAGGGAGGAGAGTTATAATGGAACAATATGAACAATCCACTTTATCATCATGGGATACTTATATTTAAGTAGAGTAGATCAGAGTGAATCCTTTCATCTGTTCACTGGAGTAGAAAACAGTATTTTCCAAAATACTTCTTAGCATTTATTTTCAAGTGGTTATCCCTACCCAATATATTATTTGCAGGAGGTAAACAACTTATAAAATAGAATAAAAAGGAAAAACTTATGAAATACTGTAGCTGAGACCATTTATATGGACATGTGAAAATTGATTGACTTCTGCTTGCCAATTGCAGTGCTTAAGTGAGTCAAAGCATCATGATCCATCTGTCATCATCCATATCGACTAATACCATGTTTCAGATATTGTATATAAAGCAATTACCGTGCAATTAGCTGTGTTCTCTTTCATTTAGTAGGTACCCTCCTGAGTTAAAGCGACTTGTTCCTAACATTATTGTCAAGGATCCATTAAAGTTTCTGATTAAAAAGTACCTCCAGGTTGAAACATGGTAGTTAAGCTTTCAGCTTGAGATGATTTTCTTTCTTTGATTCTTTTAAACCTCAGCAATACAAATTATCTGGCTTTAAAATTATGTATATTAGTTCAAACACCTTTCAAAAGTCATTAATAAGTTCCAAAATGAAAATAGCTTATTTCTCAGCATAAAATTGGCAAACATACTGGACAATTTTGCAAAGAGTCTTAACTCTTAATGCAGCAAGAATCAAGTTTTGTCCTAACATGAGTGCACAAGTCTTAAAAATCTTGAGTTTAAGATAAGGACAAATGCTAAGTTCCCTCTTTTCCTCTGAAATACCTTCTCTTCACCTTTCCAATCAACAACAGTGGCAAGCTTAATCCCTGGCCTTGCATTAAAACCCCTGATATCAGACAGACATGGCTACATCCGGAGAACAAGTTTACGGACACAGTGCCTCATGGCTAATGGTGGGAGTATGTATCTGTGGGAGGGGATACGTTGCAAGCAGGATCATAACTTTTCTCTCTAATTCTCCTGTATCCTCTCTTATTAGGTATTCAGCTCTTTTTTGAAAGAGGACTCTTTTACTCCTTCTCTTAGGGGGTGAATACAAGCTTATTTCATAAGACTCTTCTCATATCTAGAATTTTTTGAAGCTAAAATATAGCCTGACCCAAACCAATGCCAACTTTTAGTGTCAGGTAAGACACAATTGTTTTTAAATTTTACAAATTTGAATCATTAATTTAAGAAAGATTAAAAAGAAT
This sequence comes from Macaca nemestrina, assembly GCF_043159975.1. Taxonomy (NCBI): domain Eukaryota; kingdom Metazoa; phylum Chordata; class Mammalia; order Primates; family Cercopithecidae; genus Macaca; species Macaca nemestrina. The sequence continues at coordinate 42,799,455 of NC_092134.1, read as the reverse complement.
TACTTTTTATATTAAGTAAAAAGTTTCTTAACTTGTTTTTACTTCAATGATCAACTGTTACTTGATTCAGAGGCAATCCTGTGCTTACGATGCTTTTTCCAAATGTGTTCATTTACATTTTTAACATTTTCCAAGTATCTGCGTCACTAAGAGCTTATACGATCCCCAGATTTAAACATTGTAGGCTTTATGTTTGTGGTTTTCAGAGAAAATATACAATAAATAAAGTCCTAGTGGCATGCCTATATTTTAAAATGTATTTTTCTATAGCTATTAAAGTGACCTACTACATTGGTAAAAATCTTTAAATTATATACATGTATTTATATTCCAAAACTTATTTTCAGTATGTTCCTAAATTATTCTACTTAACTTATATCTTTTAATTCACACTATATTTTATGAGCTCAGTTCAGCTGTATATATTTTTGAGAACTTTGTATATGTCAGATACTCTTTTGAAGGTGTGATAATCAATAAGGATTTTACCTACAAGTGGGGAGACCAATGTTTAGTATCTTAAATATTTTCTTAAAAACATAAAAGTAAATACACCAGTATATTAAGTAACCAAGCTAACAAAATGAAGCATATCAAAAGTCTTTATTCTTCATTTGAAAATTTAAAAGGAATTTTTATAATCAATAAAATTGCAATTTACTCAGGATGGCTCTAACCTGCATCACTTGCAAAATAAAACAGAAGAAATTTGAAGAAACACTTTGGTATGGAAATATTTTTACAAACTTTGTAAAATAAGCAGTTACATTCTTTGCTTATCTTTTTAAAATTGTAGCTTTAAAATGAATACTTAATCTACTGATTGTATACGTCATTTTTTGGCATAAACATTTAAAGCTATAAATTTATTTATTTATTTATTTATTTATTTATTTATTTATTTATTTTGAGACAGAGTCTCACTCTGTCGCCCAGACTGGAGTGCAGTGGGCGGCCGGATCTCAGCTCACTGCAAGCTCCGCCTCCCGGGTTCACGCGGTTCTCTCACCTCAGCCTCCCGAGTAGCTGGGACTACAGGTGCCTGCCACCTCGCCCGGCCAGTTTTTTTTTTTTTTTTTTTTTTTTTTAAATTTATTTATTATTATTATACTTTAAGTTGTAGGGTACATGTGCATAACGTGCAGGTTTGTTACATATGTATACTTGTGCCATGTTGGTGTGCTGCACCCATCACCTCGTCATTTACATCAGGTATAAATCCCAATGCAATCCCTCCTCCCTCCCCCCTCCCCATGATAGGCCCCGGTGTGTGATGTTCCCCTTCCTGAGTCCAAGTGACCTCATTGTTCAGTTCCCACCTATGAGTGAGAACACGCGGTGTTTGGTTTTCTGTTCTTGTGATAGTTTGCTAAGAATGATGGTTTCCAGCTGCATCCATGTCCCTACAAAGGACACAAACTCATCCTTTTTTATGGCTGCATAGTATTCCATGGTGTATATGTGCCACATTTTCTTAATCCAATCTGTCACTGATGGACATTTGGGTTGATTCCAAGTCTTTGCTATTGTGAATAGTGCCGCAATAAACATACGTGTGCATGTGTCTTTATAGCAGCATAATTTATAATCCTTTGGGTATATACCCAGTAATGGGATGGCTGGGTCATATGGTACATCTAGTTCTAGATCCTTGAGGAATCGCCATACTGTTTTCCATAATGATTGAACTAGTTTACAATCCCACCAACAGTGTAAAAGTGTTCCTATTTCTCCACATCCTCTCCAGCATCTGTTGTTTCCTGACTTTTTAATGATCGCCATTCTAACTGGTGTGAGATGGTATCTCATTGTGGTTTTGATTTGCATTTCTCTGATGGCCAGTGATGATGAGCATTTTTTCATGTGTCTGTTGGCTGTATGAATGTCTTCTCAGGCAACCTACAGAATGGGAGAAAATTTTTGCAATCTACTCATCTGACAAAGGGCTAATATCCAGAACCTACAAAGAACTCAAACAAATTTACAAGAAAAAAACAAACAACCCCATCAAAAAGTGGGCAAAGGATATGAACAGACATTTCTCAAAAGAAGGCATAAGATATTCTACGCTTATTTTGTCTCTTCCCTGTCTCAGATTTAAAATGACTCACATTTTTTAAGGTACGCTAGTTTGTTTCGGTGGAGAATGGTAACGTTTTTAGCAACCTTGTTCTGGACAGTAGACGTACTAATTGCAAGGAGAGTGTTGCTGTTTTTAGGTTCTCTCAGTGGCCAAAGATATTTATATATTTTTTGTGTATCTATCGATCTTTTGAATACTGTGTATATTCAGTGATATATCTGATTCTAATCCAACATCACAGCTTTCATTATAGTTTTCTTGCTTTTTATCCTTGTAATTCAGTCTTCCAATGATGAGAAACCTGGCTCCGATTATTTTCAATATGTTCAATTACCTGATAAATTCCTCAACATGTAACCAATTTCCCATTTGAAGAAACCCCCTCCCTCCCATCCCACAGACCTTCTTGTCACTGTGTTCAAGTTTACACATGCTGTGTTATGCACTGCTAGTTGCCTCCCTGATTGCAAGTAGAACCCAGTGTGGATTCTCTCCTCCTCCAACTCAAGCTTCTATATTATGATTAGTATGCTGCAACTGCTAATCCCATCTACGAATGTGGAAAACCTCCTTACCATGCTTATGCTCTGAGGCTTTGCACAGGCACCTATATACTCCGTCTCTCCTCTCCATTCAAGAGAGAGCTTAAATATCCATCACAATAGAGGGAAAATTCCTTGCCACATGTAACCTGTGTGTTTTAGGATTGTATTTTGCCTAATTAAGATTGCTTTGAAAATGGATTTAGCATTCTATTACTTTGCTGCTTATAATATAAAGAGGTTTGAAAATAGTCCAAAAAAAGACTGGTTAAGCAAATTATGATATATTTTTAGGGTATACCCATTTAAATTATTTTTACACTGAAACTTTCTGCTAGTTCATTTTATTAGAATCAAAATGGCTATGTAATATTGCTGAGTTTGTGCACATTTTTCTTAAATACATATATAATTATCTATGGAATTAAAATAAATGTATGTCTTTGTTTTGCTTCAAGTTTTTCATAATATACAGCCATATATTTCTCATTTACTTTTAAAAACTTTATTTTAAAACTTTTTAAGGAAAAAAATATGGGGTTTTTCTAGGCCTGTGAAATTTATATTTCTTAAAAATGAAATGAATGAGAATGGATAGGCCACAGAAAAAAATATTGATTGTTTGAGTACAGCCCAATAAGGTTCCTAGATTTTTTCAGTTGCATGACTTATTGGAAATTGTTTTTTCCTTCATGCTCTGTTCTGTTTCTAAGGTATCCCCGTACATTAACTTTCTTTTCTCCTCTCTTTCTTTTAACTCTGTCTTTCATATGTTAGCTATAGACCACAGCTTCTGCTTTCAAATAATTTTCTGCTTATTCCTTTCTAATTGTCTCTTCTTTTCTGGACCTAAGTTCCTAAATATTTTTCCATTGAGATATTTTGTATGAATATTATCAGATATCTTTGTATCCCCTATTCCTTTGGCAAAAATAAACATCATTTATTTTGTAAGTACAGGGAGATCAATAGAGAGTGCAGATAACTTTTGATCTTAGAAAGTTAACTTGAAAAACAGGTTGAACTGATATTGTATTTAAGATGTTCAAGAATATACATTGTCACTTCTATAGGAATTGCCAATGCCAAGGTAGAATTCACAGGAAAACATATGTCTGTGTCTGTGTCTCTGTCTGACATAGATTTTTTTTATGTACAACATCTGAAAACAAAAACAACTTTAAATTTCCCCTCTGTTTCTTAACCAATCTGAAGAAAATCAATTTCCTAGCAGAATGACTTGTAGTATTTATAAAACCTTAATGAGAACTTGCAGCTATTTCATAGTTTGTAGCAAGTTTTCTGTAAGTTGAAATAGTGAAGTTCAGCATATTTATTTGCTGAAAGCTGAAAGACAAAAACCTGTGTGAGACTGGCCTATAAGATGTATACATACACATTCCCCCAAAGAGGGCAGAGAGGCTTACTCTAGGTATTCTTTCTGTCTACCATCAGTAAGAAAACACTAACAACATATACAAAGAGGTTGATAACACCAGAAAAGTCTACATTTAAGTTAGGCAGATTTTTGCTTGTGTCACCTGTTTAATAAGCAGTGACAGACTTTGAAAATGAATGTACAATTATTAAGATTAAAAGAAAACAATTTCTAGCCTCCAGAGTTGTGAAAAATAAATTTCTGTTGTTTAAGCCATCAAAAAAGAGAAAAAAAAAAACATGTTGAGAATGTATTTGTTTGCATTAAGGAAGATTTTCTACTTATTAAAAAAAATTAAATAGATATTTTCCTAAGTAATGTGGGCATTTGTTTAAGACGACTGATTGGGTAACCACATGTCCCAGTTTTCTGGCATATTTTGAGATTATCCCTTTTGTCTTGGCATAGATATTAAAATTGCCACAGTTTGGACAAATTATATATTATCCTTGTGATTGTCTCTGGGTAAGGGGAGTCACCTGATGAAAGTTTTAAATGCAAGTACACAGATCACTGACAACAAAGATCTATCCTAAATGAGAATAAGTGATATTGATATCTAAGGCAGGCAGAGGCATTACAAGACAAGAAAACTACAGGCCATTTTCTCTGATGAATATTGATGCACATATCCTCAATAAGTTATTAGCAAACAGAATCCAACAACATATAAAAAAGATGATACATCATGACCAAGTGGGATTTACTCCTGGCATACAAGAGTGGTTTATCTTGCACAAATGAATGAATAAAATACATCACATTATCAGAATGAAATATAAAAACCACATGATCACCTAAATCAACATGGAAAAAGAATTGGACAAAACCTAATATACATACTCGATAAAAATTCTCAACAGTTTAAGTATAGAATGAAAGTTTCTCAACATTACAAGGCCATTGATGAAAAACCCAGAGCTGACATTTATTATCAATGAGGAAAAGCTGAAAGATTTTCCACTAGAATACAGTACAAGTTGAGGATGTCTACTCTTGCCACTTCTATCCAAAATATTACTGGAAGTGCTAGCAAGAGCCATCAGACAAGAAAAAGAAATAAAAGGCATGCAAATCTGAAAGGAAGTAAAATTATCTCTATTTAAAGTTCCCATAATCTTATATGTAAAAATACCCAATGATTCCACCAAAAAATTGTTACAACAAATAAATTCAATAAAGTTGTAGGATTCAAAAGCAACATACAAACTTAGTAGCATTTTATGCACAACTAATTATATAACTGAGAAAGAAAATTTTAAAAATTCTATTTTCAATAGCATAAAAAACTAGGAATAAATTTAACCAGAGGTGAAAGATCTATCCACTGAAACTATAAAACATTCATGAAAGAATGTGAAGATGATGCAAATAAATAAAAAATTACCCCATGGTTATGTAATAGAATTAAATTGTTAAAATGTCCATACTACCAAAAGCAATATACAGATTTCACACAATCTCTATCAAAATCTTAGTAGTGTTCTTCAGATAAATAAAAAATAAAATCCTAAAATGTATGAAGAACCATTAAAATGTCCCAAATTGTCAAAGCAATTTTGATACAGAAAAAACAAAGTTGGAGATATCACTTCCTGATTTTAAATTATATTGCAAAACTACAGTGATAAAAACAGTATAGTAATGAAATTAAAAATAGACACGTATACCAGTGGAACGGAACAAACAGCCCAGAAATAAATTCAAACATGTGGTCAATTGATTTTGACAACGATGTCAAGAGAACACAATGGAGAAAGGATAGTCTTCAATGAATGGTGCTGAGAAAACTAGATTTCCATATGACAAGAATAAAATTGAATGTTTATACCACAGACAAATATCCATTCAAAATAGATTTTTAAAAGCCATGAATATAAGACCAGAAACTATAAAACTCCAATAAAAGAACATGAGGGAAATGATCACAGACCTTGGCCTTGGCAATAACTTTTTAGATTTCACATCAAAAGTTCAGCCCACAAAAGCAAAAATATATAAGTGGAACTATATCAAACTAAAAGTTTCTGCACACCAAAGTAAGAAATCAATGAAATGAAACAGCAGCCTATGGATTGGGAAACATATCTGCAAATCATATATCTGATAAGGGGTTAACATCCAGAATTTATATTCATACGCCAAATAGTGAAAAAACAAAAAAGCTGATTTAAAAAATTAGCAGAAGACCTGAATAGACAGTTTCCCAAACAAGACATAAAAATGGCCAACAGGTATATGAAAAGTTGCTCAACATTGTTAATCATTATGGAAATGTGAATCAAAACCACTATGAGACGCCATCTCATACCTGTTAGAATTGTTATTATTGAAAAGTAAAAAAAAAAAAAAAAAAAGTTAATGGTAATAAGGGTGTGAAGAAAAAGTACCTCTAGTACATTGCTGGTGGGAATGTAGATTGGTACAGCTATTATTATGGGAAACAGTAAGAGGTTTCTAAATAAACTAAAAATTGGGCTGGGTGTGGTGGCTCACACCTGTAATCCCAGCACTTTGGGAGGCCAAGGTGGGTGGATCCTTCTGAGGTCAGGAGTTCAAGAGCAGCCTGACCAATATGGTGAAATCCTGTCTCTACTAAAAATATAAAAACTAGCCAGGTGTGGTGGCATGTGCCTGCAATTCCAGCTACTTGGGAGGCTGAGGCAGGAGAATCTCTTGAACCTGGGAGGCGGAGGTTTCAGTGAGCTGAGGTCACACCTCTGCACTCCAGCCGGGGCAACAGAGTGAGACTCTGTCTCAAAAAAAAAAAAAACTAAAAAAGGAACTACCATATGACCTTACAGTCCATCTTCTGAACATATACACAAAGGAAACTGTCACCATTTCATAAAGATACATGCATTCCCATGTTTATTGCAGCATTACCAACAATAACCAAGACATGAAAACAACTTGTGTCCATCTATGGATGAATTGATAAAATATGCTACTGGTGTACAAATGAATATTATTCAGCCCTGAAAATAAATGAACCTTGCCATTTGCTACCATGTAGATGTACATGGAAAACAATATCCTAATTAAAATAAGCCAGACAGAGAAAAGAAAAATATATATCACATGGTCTCACTTATATGTGGAGTCTAGAAAAATAATGATTTAACTTAAATATGCAAAGATAGAGATGAAAGCAATGATTACCAGGGGTGGTGGAGCAGGGGGAGGAAATGAATGACATGAAAGATATGGGTCAGATCCTCTGACCTACTAAATAGTAGAGATGTAGAATAATGATTCTAGAAATTTAATGTACAACATGAGGGCTATAGGCAATAAAATTGTACTGTATATTCACTTAGATTCTTGTTAAGTGAGTAGATTTTAGCTGTTCTTGGCAGGAAAAACAAAACAATGAGTGACTATGTAAGATGATGGATACATTAATTTGCTTCAACTTAGTAGGCTTTTTACTATCTATATGTATCCCACAATATCATATTGTGTAATTTAAATATATAAAATAAAATTTATTTTAAATGAAGCATATTTGAAATGAGAGTATAAATCAACAGAAAAAAATCTGATTTAAATTACAAAAAATAATTTACACATTATTTTTAAAAATAATGCAACTATTGCATGAAGGGCATACATAGAAAATAGAATATAATTTAAAGCTAGATACGGCTATAGGGTTTATTTATTCCTGTACTTATATTTTGCAGTTAGATGAGTGAGGCTATATAAAGTGGAGCATATTATATACAGGCTAATTCTAAGCAGATACCAAAAGTCAATCAGTTGCACAAAAGTTTACTGAAATCAGAATCTGTTCTACCATGGAATCTCTCTCAGATACCACTCATCATATTAGTTTCATGAAAGTTATATGTGGGAGCTCCCATGGATATTTCACAGGGAAATATCATTTCACAAAATGCATATTCTTTACCATCAGCTAGAACTGTCATCCCTGGCTGTGCATCTGAGTTTTCTTTCTTCCTTTTTTTTTTTTTTTTAAATCTAACTTCCTGAGTCCAATTTTAGAGGGCCCAATTTGCTAGGTCAAATTCAAGAGTCTGGGTTTTTGAAAAAGTCTACAGGCAATTCTGATAAATGTTTTGTTTTAAAAACAATTACCCTGTCGCTTTGGTGTTCCCTCCCAGATTACTGTGTAGTATCTTGCTTTAGTGATTTAGGCTGGACTTCTCTTGCAGTTTTCACCTAAATCCTGTATTGGCCTCAGGCTGAATAGTCTGCCACTTGCTTGTCTATTTCTTAAACTAATGCCCTTGTCTTGACCTTCAGAATATTATTTAATTCTCTAACTGTAGGAGAAGGATAATAATAAAGAATACAAAAAACTCTCTCTTTAATGAGAAAAATAGAGTTTCAATACCTTTTTAAAAAATATATTTTATTCTCAAAAAAGTTACCCTTGTCTAGCTTGCCTTCCTAGGACAGAGTGTCATCTTTACACCCTGATAAATACATGAGTAAAGAGTTGCCAAAGAGAGCTGCCTCCAAGAAAGAATAGTTCACATGAAAGATAAATGATCTGAGAAAGCCAAGAGAAGATAGACTTTACCTCACTACAGTCCTCTTTATTATGTCTGCTTATTTTTCATCCTACCATATTTTGACACTCTTCTATTGAGAAATACATAGCAAACCTTTTTACTAATGATACATGGTATCAGAATTTAGGGTGACATTTTATTGGTCATAATTTTGAGGTAGCTATGAAACCCCTCAGCAGATAGTATGATTTAGATGAAGGGGGAAAAAAAGCAAGTGAAAAATATATTCTCTGTTGAAGCTGCAAAATAACTTACCAAAATTTTAGTAAAATGTTAGTTCCCAAAACTTTAAGAATTTACTAGTTTAGACAAGTATTTTCTATAATTGATCGAGTATTTCTAAATTTTTTACAGGTAGATTTATTCCATTCTTTCATCTGGTAATTATTTTAAGTAGACATTTTTTGAAGTAGCTGATCATTTAAAATAAAACATAAAAGCTATAAGTCTACTCTGTGACACTTTTAAATGCCAGGGAGAAATTCCAACACCTGGGTTTGAAGAACATTATAAGTTTTGGAACGACTGGTTTACTATGCATAAATGTAAAGATAAATTGAATTCTAAGAATCAGTGGATCTGTTGAGTTTTACCAGATACTAGAAGCATGTATAATAATAAGAATCTATTGTTGGAGCATTGTCAACATTAATTGCCTCGGAAAAACCAGAAAATGGTCAGTGATACGAAAGATTCATGAACTGTCAAAGAACATTCAAGAATAGATAGTTACGAATGTTCCCTATAAATGCTATTGAAAAGGAAATTCACTCTTCAGGATATCATCCAGGAGAACTTCCCCAACCTAGTAGGGCAGGCCAACATTCAAATTCAGGAAATACAGAGAACGCCACAAAGATACTCCTCGAGAAGAGCAACTCCAAGACGCATAACTGCCAGATTCACCAAAGTTGAAATGAAGGAAAAAATCTTAAGGGCAGCCAGAGAGAAAGGTCGGGTTACCCACAAAGGGAAGCCCATCAGACTAACAGCAGATCCCTCGGCAGAAACTCTCCAAGCCAGAAGAGAGTGGAGGCCAATATTCAACATTCTTAAAGAAAAGAATTTTAAACCCAGAATTTCATATCCAGCCAAACTAAGTTTCATAAGTGAAGGAGAAATAAAATCCTTTGCAGATAAGCAAATGCTTAGAGATTTTGTCAACACCAGGGCTGCCTTACAAGAGACGCTGAAGGAAGCACAAAACATGGAAAGGAACAACCGGTACCAGCCATTGCAAAAACATGCCAAAATGTAAAGACCATCGAGGCTAGGAAGAAACTGCATCAACTAACGAGCAAAATAACCAGTTAATATCATAATGGCAGGATCAAGTTCACACATAACAGTATTAACCTTAAATGTAAATGGACTAAATGATCCAATTAAAAGACACAGACTGGCAAACTGGATAAAGAGTCAAGACCCATCAGTTTGCTGTATTCAGGAGACCCATCTCACAGGCAGAGACATACATAGGCTCAAAATAAAGGGATGGAGGAAGATCTACCAAGCAAATGGAGAACAAAAAAAAGCAGGGGTTGCAATACTAGTCTCTGATAAAACAGACTTTAAGCCATCAAAGATCAGAAGAGACAAAGAAGGCCAGTACATAATGGTAAAGAGATCAATTCAACAGGAAGAGCTAACTATCCTAAATATATATGCACCCAATACAGGAGCACCCAGATTCATCAAGCAAGTCCTTAGAGACTTAGAAAGAGACTTAGACTCCCATACAATAATAATGAGAGACTTCAACACCCCAAGGTCAACATTAGACAGATCAACGAGACAGAAAGTTAACAAGGATATCCAGGAATTGAACTCATCTCTGCAGCAAGCAGACCTAATAGACATCTACAGAACTCTCCACCCCAAATCAACAGAATATACATTCTTCCCAGCACCACATCACACTTATTCCAAAATTGACCACATAATTGGAAGTAAAGCACTCCTCAGAAAAGGTACAAGAACGGAAATTATAACAAACTGTCTCTCAGACCACAGTGCAATCAAACTAGAACTCAGAACTAAGAAACTCAATCAAAACCGCTCAACTACATGGAAACTGAATAAATTACTCCTGAATGACTACTGGGTGCATAACGAAATGAAGGCAGAATTAAAAATGTTCTTTGAAACCAATGAGAACAAAGATACAACATACCAGAATCTCTGGGACACATTTAAAGCAGTGTGTAGAGGGAAATTTATAGCACTAAATGCCCACAAGAGAAAGCTGGAAAGATCTAAAATTGACACTCTAACATCACAATTAAAAGAACTAGAGAAGCAAGAGCAAGCACATTCAAAAGCTAGCAGAAGGCAAGAAATAATTAAGATCAGAGCAGAACTGAAGGAGATAGAGACACAAAAAACCCTCCAAAAAATCAATGAATCCAGGAGTTGGTTTTTTGAAAAGATCAACAAAATTGATAGACTGCTAGCAAGACTAATAAAGAAGAAAAGAGAGAAGAATCAAATCGATGCAATAAAAAATGATAAAGGGGATATCACCACCAACCCCACAGAAATACAAACTACCATCAGAGAATGCTATAAACACCTCTACACAAATAAACTAGAAAATCTAGAAGAAATGGATAATTTCCTGGACACTTACACTCTCCCAAGACTAAACTGGGAAGAAGTTGAATCCCTGAATAGACCAATAGCAGGCTCTGAAATTGAGGCAATAATTAATAGCCTACCAACCTAAAAAAGCCCAGGACCAGATGGATTCACAGCTGAATTCTACCAGAGGTACAAGGAGGAGCTGGTACCATTCCTTCTGAAACTATTCCAATCAATAGAAAAAGAGGGAATCCTCCCTAACTCACTTTACCAAAGCCTGGCAGAGACACAACAAGAAAAGAGAATTTTAGACCAATATCCCTGATGAACATCGATGCAAAAATCCTCAATAAAATACTGGCAAACTGCATCCAGCAGCACATCAAAAAGCTTATCCACCATGATCAAGTTGGCTTCATCCGTGGGATGCAAGGCTGGTTCAACATATGCAAATCAATAAATGTAATCCAGCATATAAACAGAACCAAAGACAAAAACCACATGATTATCTCAACAGATGCAGAAAAGGCCTTTGACAAAATTCAACAGCCCTTCATGCTAAAAACGCTCAATAAATTCGGTATTGATGGAATGTACCTCAAAATAATAAGAGCTATTTATGACAAACCCACAGCCAATATCATACTGAATGGGCAAAAACTGGAAAAATTCCCTTTGAAAACTGGCACAAGACAGGGATGCCCTCTCTCACCACTCCTATTCAACATAGTGTTGGAAGTTCTGGCTAGGACAATCAGGCAAGAGAAAGAAATCAAGGGTATTCAGTTAGGAAAAGAAAAAGTCAAATTGTCCCTCTTTGCAGACGACATGATTGTATATTTAGAAAACCCCATTGTCTCAGCCCAAAATCTCCTTAAGCTGATAAGGAACTTCAGCAAAGTCTCAGGATACAAAATTAATGTGCAAAAATCACAAGCATTCTTATACACCAGTAACAGACAAACAGAGAGCCAAATCAGGAATGAACTTCCATTCACAATTGCTTCAAAGAGAATAAAATACCTAGGAATCCAACTTACAAGGGATGTAAAGGACTTCTTCAAGGAGAACTACAAACCACTGCTCAGTGAGATAAAAGAGGACACAAACAAATGGAAGAACATACCATGCTCATGGATAGGAAGAATCAATATCGTGAAAATGGCCATACTGCCCAAGGTAATTTATAGATTCAATGCCATCCCCATCAAGCTACCAATGAGTTTCTTCACAGAATTGGAAAAAACTGCTTTAAAGTTCATATGGAACCAAAAAAGAGTCTGCATTGCCAAGACAATCCTAAGTCAAAAGAACAAAGCTGGAGGCATCATGCTACCTGACTTCAAACTATACTACAAGGCTACAGTAACCAAAACAGCATGGTACTGGTACCAAAACAGAGATATAGACCAATGGAACAGAACAGAGTCCTCAGAAATAATACCACACATCTACAGCCATCTGATCTTTGACAAACCTGAGAGAAACAAGAAATGGGGAAAGGATTCCCTATTTAATCAATGGTGCTGGGAAAATTGGCTAGCCATAAGTAGAAAGCTGAAACTGGATCCTTTCCATACTCCTTATACGAAAATTAATTCAAGATAGGTTAGAGACTTAAATGTTAGACCTAAAATCATAAAAACCCTAGAAGAAAACCTAGGTAATACCATTCAGGACATAGGCATCGGCAAGGAGTTCATGTCTAAAACACCAAAAGCAATGGCAACAAAAGTCAAAATTGACAAATGGGATCTAATTAAACTAAAGAGCTTCTGCACAGCAAAAGAAACTACCATCAGAGTGAACAGGCAACCTACAGAATGGGAGAAAATTTTTGCAATCTACTCATCTGACAAAGGGCTAATATCCAGAACCTACAAAGAACTCAAACAAATTTACAAGAAAAAAACAAACAACCACATCAAAAAGTGGGCAAAGGATATGAACAGACAGTTCTCAAAAGAAGACATTCATACAGCCAACAGACACATGAAAAAATGCTCATCATCATTGGCCATCAGAGAAATGCAAATCAAAACCACAATGAGATACCATCTCACATCAGTTAGAATGGCAATCATTAAAAAGTCAGGAAACAACAGGTACTGGAGAGGATGTGGAGAAATAGGAACACTTTTACACTGTTGGTGGGATTGTAAACTAGTTCAACCATTGTGGAAGACAGTGTGGCAATTCCTCAAGGATCTAGAACTAGAAATACGATTTGACCTAGCCATCCCATTACTGGGTATATACCCAAAGGATTATAAATTATGCTGCTATAAAGACACATGCACACGTATGTTTATTGCGGCACTATTCACAATAGAAAAGACTTGGAACCAACCCAAAAGTCCATCAATGACAGACTGGATTAAGAAAATGTGGCACATATACACCATGGAATACTATGCAGCCATAAAAAAGAATGAGTTTGTGTCCTTTGTAGGGTCATGGATGCAGCTGGAAACCATCATTCTCAGCAAACTATCACAAGAACAGAAAATCAAACACTGCATGTTCTCACTCATAGGTGGGAACTGAACAATGAGATCACTTGGACTCGGGAAGGGGAACATCACCCACCAGAGCCTAGCATGGGGAGGGGGGGAGGGGGAGGGGGGAGGGATTGCATTGGGAGTTATACCTGATGTAAATGACGAGTTGATGGGTGCTGACGAGTTGATGGGTGCAGCACACCAACATGGCACAAGTATACATATGTAACAAACCTGCACATTATGCACATGTACCCTAGAACTTAAAGTATAATAATAATTTAAAAAATAAATAAAAATAAATCATCCTAAAAAATAAATTAATTAAAAAAACAAAAAAAAAAAAAGAAAAGGAAATTCGTGGGCATTTTTTGGCATCATTCAGAAATGTGCATTTTAACAAAATGTAAAAGTTGTTATAGATTTAAAATACATTGGATCAAATTATTTCAGGATTATGGACTATAAAAACTCAACATTAATAGGGCAAAATGCTTCAAAGCAGATTGACACAATAATAGACTGAATCTTGGAATTGAAGTCTTAAAATTTTTGCATATATATATATGAATGTAAGGACTTTAGACATTGTTTTTCTAAGCCAAATGTAAGGACTTTAGACATTGTTTTCCTAAGCCAAATATTGTTCCTTAGAATGCTAATGTCAATGTGTCAGTGTATGGGTAAAAAGTTAGCTAACAGAGTGTACTGTTCTAGTTTTATGTTTTCAATGGATTTAATGTAACATATTCCAATTAGGTTTAGAAAACCAAAGTTATACTATTCAAGGACATATTTGAGGTAATATTGTTTCAAAACTAACAAAAATATTCCAGAGAGAGACAGAGACAGAGACAGAGAGAGACAGAGACAGAGAGAGCGAGATAGCACTGCTTGGCACTTTTTGCCTTATATCTTGCTCTTCAACTGTTTCTTCTACTTGAAAAAATAATAACATGCCTTTTCATATGACCTGGACTCTAACTATTTTCATACAAATACTCAAGAAAATAGTACCACGTAGAGAAAAAAAGATTGAACACTGAATGGGCTAAAGGTGTTTACACTACTAATAAAACACAATGAACCCATTGGTATGACACAAGGAGTAAAATAGAAACAAAAGCATAAGAGGCTAAACTCTTGCAAAATATGCTAAGTTCCCCTTAATCCAAAACAAATAAAAAAACAAACAAATCCTAGTTTTGTGTCACTCCAAAGCATACCAGAGTCAAGGACGTTGGGAGCAAGTTGTTTATTGGGAAGCTAATTCCAGGAAGAACAGGTGAGAGAGTGTGGCTTGGGGAGGAGTGGCGGTGTGGAAGGTAGAAGTGTGGAATGAAAGGGAAGGAAGGGGGAAAGCCGTTACAAAGTGCAAGGATGTTCAGGTGAATGCCAGAAACCAGGTGACATATGCTTTAGATTCATCTTTTGGGAGATTAACATGGGATTAACATCTCTTGGGAAGCTGGAACATTGGTTTAGGTTTGTGCTCAGATTCAGCAATACTGGCCCTTCAGGTACAGCTCTCCTGGTGTCAGAGAATCCTTCAGGTAGGGAAGCAGAGAAGCACCTGAGATGGGCAATTTCAGCATTTAAGTAGTTGTCTACTCTAGCTTCAGGTGAACTCAGATGGGGGCCAAGGATAAGTGTAGAGGTTAATTTAATACTAAGAATCAGTGGGTGAGTTGAGTTTTGTGGGTATTGATGGCATAGTAGTCTCAGAAATCAAAACTGTAGAATAATTTTAAACATAAGCATCAGAAAATAGAGTTCTAGTGAAGAGAAACAAAATAAGAAGACCTGTTTAATTCCATTACAGATAAATTGAGCCGTGAATTGGCATTCATGTTGAGGCTCTATACGCAGGTCAGATGAATGCATTTTGAATCTGATGATCACTCAGCACTTCTCTTTGTAAGAAATCTACACACTTAAGATTGATTATATGTAGCTAAACATATTAGCTTTTGTCTATATGCAGTATAATTAGTTTTGTATTACAGCTTAAGTATTTCCAGAAAAAATATAAATGGGAAACTATGCCTATCAACAATACCCCAGAAATCTTTTACATAGATTCTGGTGCTTAATACTTAATAAGTAAATAAATGTTGAATACCTATAACTACTACATGCTAGACGCAGTTAACAATCTCTGTTAACAGAGTAACATGTATGTAAAATGGTTGTCAACAAACAAACACCAACAAATTCAGATGTCTGGAGAAAGACCTATGGAAAACCAGAAGATAGAATCAGTGAGACTTTAATGAAATGTGTGGGAAGGGGAGAAATTTGTGCTTGATTTTGAAAGCTACGTAGGATGTTTCCTAGGAGATAACTAGAAAACTGTTTAAAGCAGTCACAATGCTAGAAATTAATATACCTGATACACAGTGAAAATTCCAGGAAGAATAACTAATTCAGCATCATATTATTTTTCTTTTTTTCAACTTTTTTGGGTCTAAATGAAGTTTTCCAGTTTTTTTTTCCATATAGATCTCAGATAAATTTTGTTAAGTTTATTCTTAGGTCACTCATATTTGCGACCTATTAAAATTGTTTTTTCTTTCTAATAAGTAATAGCTGGCATAAAATATAACTAATGATTTTAAAATAGATATTTATCATATATCCAGACATTGTAATAAAGTATTCTTTATTCTGGATATTCACCAGTTGATTATCTCAGATTTTCTAGGCAGTAAGTCATATCATTGAAAGTAGTCGTCGTAAAGTCATCTTCAATTTCTAATTCGTTAAAAGCTTTTAAAAATCAAAATGGATGTTCAATTTTATCATTAGGTTTTTTAGAATCCTTAGAGATGATTATAAGTATTTGTTCTTCTTTAAATTATTAATGCAAAAAAAAGCATTAATGGATTTTATAATGTTGAACTGTCCTTGCATTCCTGGAATAAACTTTCACTCATCTGATGTATTATTTTAATATACTATTGGGATTGACTTACCAATAATTTATTTAGAATGAATCAATCTATATTTACACATGGATTACTTTTTTTGCAAGCTATCTTAATCAGCTTTTAGTACAGAGTCATACCAGCTTATTGAAATCAATTAAGAAATTTCTACCTTTTTTTAATATTTACAAGTTTATATAGGATGATAATCTGTTCTTTGGAGGTTTCAAAAAGTATTCTCATTTATCTGAACCAGTGTTTCTTGCTATATATTTTATATCATTATTTTCAAACTATTCTATTCTTTAAGAACATAATTGTATTCTTTCTTTTGCCATATGGACTTTATTTTATTCACTTTTAATTTTATAGTAATTTACCAAACTGCAATCCCTTTTCACCTATGTATTTTCCCTATTTTTATCCTTACAGAATCATCATAAAATAAGTATTAATATCCCTAGTTTTCATTTGTAGAAAATGCAACTTAATGAGGTTAAATTACTCGTTGAATGTCATAGCGTCTTAAGCTTCTGAGGACACACTGTCCTGTGCATCTTCCTGTCCTGTATTCCCTTCATGACTCCAGGCAGACTGTAGACACCCAATAGTTACTTGTAGAATTGAAAAGAGCCTGCTTCTACCTGACTTGAATCTCTCTCCATGAAAGTAATGAAGTATTGCCGTTTCTGTTTTGTATGATAATAATTTGTATCAAGGTAAAACAAACCTAGTTATTATATTTGAGTACAAAATCTGCAAGAGCAATGTATTTTATGCTTATATTTATTAGATCATTTTATTAAGGTATAATTCCCTTTCAGTGTAAGGCACACATTTTTAGTGTAGAGCTGGATTAGTTTTGACAAATATGTTGCTTCATGCAATCACTATCTGAATCAAAATGCACAACATTTCCATCACACAAGAAAATTGTTACTGGCCACTTTGCAATCAGTCTCCCCCTCATCCTTGTCACTAGGCAACCGTTGAGATACTTTCTATCACTATGCATTAGCTTTAAGTGTTTCAGAATGTCATTTAAAGGAAATGATACAAAAATTATCTTTTTATATCTGGCTCCTTTCACTTGCAAGTATTTTTTTTTTCTTTTTTCTCCCCATTTGCTCATTGATGGATATCTGGGTTGGTTACAGTTTGGAAGCATTACAAATAATATCATAAATATTAATGCTCATGAACTTTTATACAGCAGATTTAATTTTCTTCAGTAAATATTGAGGAGTAGGATTTCCTTGTTTCCTGTCTTAGGAGTGAAACATTCAATAGTTCACATTTAAGTATTACATTAGCTGTAGTTTTTTTTTCTTTTCTTTCTTTCTTTCTTTTTTTTTTTTTGATGCTTGTTATCAATTTGTGAAAGTCCCCTCTTCTTTGTAGTTTCCTGAGAGTTTTTATCATGCATAAATGCTGATTTTTTTTAAAAAAGTATTTTTTGTGTATCTACTAGGAAGATAAAATGATTTTATTTTTTATTCTGTTAATAATTGACATTCATGTTAGAATGCCAAACCAAGCTTCGGTTCCTGGGTAAACTCCATTTTATCCTCATGTATTTTGCTATTCAAATATTGCTCCTCTTTTCTTTGGTTCTCTTTTCCAAAGATTTCAGCTAATTCAGCAATAACAAATTCTGATTTATACCCACTCTTCTCAATAATCAGTTTTCCCTTGCTTGCTCTCTAGCTTCCTGTGCAATTAACAGGATATTGTCCCTATGACAAGATTCAGAGTGATTACCAACTAATCATTTTGAGTTTCATTTTTCTTGAGGAATTCTTTTTCAATGTCTGCCAACAGTTGTCACATACAGATCTATAGTTTGTATGGCAGGAAGACTAGTCTATCAGTAGTTAGCCTGTCATGGCAAGTCATGAAACCCATTTTAATTTAAGTTATTCTGCTTGGAAGGAAAGAATCAGCAGAGTAAACTGCACATCAACTTCAGGAATTACATTTGGTTAATGTATGGTTAGGGAGGAAATACCCAGGGGAAGTTAGAAAGAAGAAAATATCTGTGATTTTTATGCATATATTATAAGTTAAACACTACACAGGAGCAATTTATGAATTTTAATTTCATCCTGAATTATCCATATTTTATGACTTTATGTATTATCAAAAACAGATTTCACAAAACTTGACATTAATGTAAAGCCTATCCATGTTTTTATATTTTAAAATTATAATGATAGGAGTTTTAGTGAATATGAAAATGTTCTTGTTTTTCTGCATCTGTGTTTCAGGAAATATATGAATTATCTAATCCACGAAGAAGGAAAGAACAGCAAACTATATTCAGAATTAAGCCCTTGATTTCCACCTTAATCTTCTGGGTTATGAGGCCCTATATTTATACTACACTTGAAAAAAAGAAGGTGTATGAGTTGCTTTATTATTTCCCTGTAACAAAAATTTCCCTTCTTGTCGGAAATCCCTTCTCATATCATATACATATTTCTTTTATTTCATATTGTTCTCTCCTCAAAAAGAGAAAAAAAGTACTTTTTTGAATGTACTTACTGATTTTGCACATCCAAATATATTCAAATATTCCTAAATTGATCAACTTAATGTTTCTTTTTATCTCTTGAAACACATTTCCCTTTCCCCCGCTGGTAGCACATATACAATGCACATGCATACACACAATGTACATGTGTACACACTTGCACACATACTCCATTTTATTGTAGTATTTACAAACTAAATAGTTGTTTTAAAATTGTGATTTGACTCTATAGCTCTGTACCTGGAGATTGTTTGGATAGTCTTTGACATCTTTGACATTTTAACATTATTCATAAATCTTGTGTTAGACTTAGCTCTCTACCTAGTTTACTAAACTGGTACACCACAAGTCCTTCTTATTAAAACTTTCATCCCTTTGAGTACTTAATCATGACGCATTTATCAATTTGTTGGTGTGTCTCATACAACGTTTTATTTTTTTTCAGGGTGAATTTGTGGATGTCACACTTATGAGGATTTACATATTTTAAATTATTTATTGTCATTATGTATAAATTACAATTTGGCTAGAATTAAAATATAGATTATAAATTTTTCACCTCTATACTTTTCTAATGATAGTGCAAGGAGTCTGACACCAATGGATTAATTTTTCCTTTATAATTACGTGGTAGTCTTATTAACAATAATCCTTGAATTTTTGATCCATGGATAGATGTTTGAGAAAAAAATAATGATCCTTTTTAGGTGTTATTGACTGTATTATTTCAGAATATGAAAGCTTTGATAAACCACAGATTGGTTATTGACATCTTTACTACAATATTCAGCCTTCAAATATATTGATATATTTCTCCATTTGTCTGAAACTTCTTTTATTCTCTCAGTAATGTTTTATAGTATTTACTATATAGGACTTTACATGTTTTTCTAATTTGATCCCTATTTTATTTTATCTTTTAAATAGCTTTATTAGGAAGTAACTCACATTCCACACAATTCTCCCACTTAAGTGTACAGTTCTCTGGGTTGACTTTTTACTTTCTCGATGGTGTTCTTTGAAGTGCAAAAGCTTTTAATTTTGATGAAGTGTCATGTCAAAGACACCATTGCCTAATCAAAGACCATGGAGATATACACCTATGTTTCCTTCTGGTAGCTTTGTTACTTTACTTCTTACAATTGGGTCTTTGATCAATTTTGAGGCAATATTTTTATTGGATACGAGGTCATGGTTCACTCTTTCCTTTTATTTGAAGATATCCAGTTGTCTCAGCACCATTTATTAAAAAAAAATACTATGAACATTAGGAAAAATGCTATTTTTTTACACATAAAAATAGTCCATGGTTTTCACGATGGTGATAAAGGCAATTAATTCGTATAGTGGGACAAGTGCTATGCTAATTTCTGGGATAGATTGGTGAAGAAGATAGAAATGTCACTTTTTTCAAGGACCTTATGGTCTATTCTAAGAAAATGGTGTTCTCTATTATAAATAGTTTATATATACTGAAAGTTAGAAATTAAATGTTGGCAAAGCAGTATATGCGTGTCATATATTCATTCCTAAACTCCTGTCAGTTTTTGAGATGTAAATTTTGCATAAATTTTGTAAAGCTCTTATAATGTTTGTTGTTAGACACAAAATTTAATTTTTATTTTTATGATTGATTCCTTAACGTTCCAAATGTTTCATGAGAGCAAATAAAGCCCCCCAAAGCTTTATGAGATTATTTTAAAACTGTGTAAAGCTTGTTTTTCTCTCTGGAGAAACAGAAAGTCATGTCTGCCCAAGAGTAAACAAACTCCAACAGGCAATTTGAATTTGGTTCAAAATGAAGAATCCCCAAGGTTGGGGTTTGTTCTAAACATAGAGAAACAGCATTTCTTCCTTCCTCATTATTATCCTGACTAGCCCCCGGCTGCTGCATGATTACCAATCACAATTAAATGCTTTGTTCATCTAATTTTTAAGTGATCCAACTTCTAAAGGATTGTTATTTATTGGAAAAGTATAAATTGTATTATTTCATAGTTTGTATCAATCAAATTAACTCAATCACAACTCTATGAGGACTAGATGGCACACAGAATAAAAATGATTAAGAAGAAAAATTTAATTGATACAGCAGGTCAAAGAAAAAAATGCCTCTTCAACTGAAAAGCAATGTAATGCTAAGTGGAACATGGAGGAGTTGGAGAAGATTCAGAGGCCAGCCATTAAGAAAGCATCTGTCTGGAATGGCTTAGCTATCCAAATGCCGACAGTGTGGGCCTGGGCCAAGGTGTTTCATGAGGCCTCTTGCAGCTCAGATGGGCAAAGATTCTCTAAATCCATGTTGGAACATGAGATTGAGTGAAACTGCAATAACCAGAATCCCATTATAAGTTGATTTGAAATTGGCACCTTTCCCTACAGCAGGATCACCATTGTCATTTGTTCAACCTTGCAATAACCCAACCTCACATTTTGTGCATTTGATCTTTTGCACTCTAGTAAACAAATGATGGAGGTGTTTTCACTATTCAGTAATATAAATACATGTGAAACCGTGACTTGTGGATAAACTTCCCAGAAACTTAGGTTACTCTTTCTCAAGAACATGGATATGTAACATGCCTCAGTATAAGGGAAAAGAAATATCTTTCTTTTCCCATTGCTAGGTTTATGGCTGAGTCTGCTATAACAAATAATAGATAAACAGGAGAAAGGTGTACACATTTATTTAATATAAGTTTTACATGATTTGGGAGCTTTGGGGACTGGAGGCCCAAAGCATGGGGAAATCTGTGTATTTTTATGCTTAGTTTTGATGAAGAATGGATAATCATGGGAAAGTATGGATACAGGGGATATGATCTAATGGTAATAAACTGGGGGAAACTTTGCAAGAACTGTTTGTTCTGATTTTTCTTGGCATCTCTGTGTCTTTGGCTCCTTTCCTCCTGTTATAGGGAGGGGATCTCTCACATGAGAATCATATGACCCTCATCAGGGGAAGGGCAGAAATTCTTCCTAGGTTTTATAATCTGCTTTATTTATTTTTAATTTTTATACTTTTGGGACACAGAATCTCACTATATCACCCAGGCTGAAATGCAGTTGCACAATCATAGCTCGCTGCAGCCTTGAACTCCTGGGCTCAAGTGATTCTCCCACCTCAGCCTCCAAAGTAACTGGGGTTACAGACATATGCCACTGTGCCCAGCTAATTAAAACATTTTTTTTTTTTTGAGAGAAGGGTCCTCACTATGTTGCCTAGGCTGATCTCTACCTACTAAGCTCAAGCAATCCTCCTCACTTGGCCTCCCAAAGTGCTGGGATTACAGACATTAGCCACTCCACTTAGCTATGACCTGCTTTAGAAGACAATGCAGGGGGAAGGTCAGAAAGACCTTTCGCTTCTGCTGTGTTCTCAAATGACAAGATGTAACATGTTTACATCATTACTACTGTTTACATCAGTAACAACAGCTAATCTATATGCACTCTGAGACAACAGAGTGCTGAGCTACTTAACACTCTTTCCCAGACACTCTTTATCCTGGTTAGTGAAACAACCAACTCCAAATCCTCAACCAGAAACATCATCTTTGCTTCCCAAATTAATGACTAAGTTGTAATGATTTGACTCCAGTGTTCCTCACGAGAGGAACTCTCTCTTGTCACTCCTATTTCTGTACCATAGGCCAGGTTCTTACATAATTTCATTTGTATTGGTGCAGTTGACTCTTTTAGAAATAAGGAAACCTCAAACACATACAAGGAATACTAGGAATAAAATAATGCACATCTGGTAAACACTACCTAGCTTAAGAACTAAAATAATACTCATGTATTTGAAGTACCAAATGTAGCACTACTCCAAGGCTCCAGCCCCTTCCTGCCTCAAGCCCTGAAGGGGTATCTTTTATCTATCTATCTATCTATCTATCTATCTATCTATCTATCTATCTATCATCTATCTATCTATCTATCTATCTATCTATCTATCTATCTATCTATCTAACTGTCATCTATATATTTATCATCTAGCCATCTCTGTATGTCTCTCTCAATCTACTGTCTGTCTATCTATCTATCTATCTATCTATCTATCTATCTATCTACCATCAATCAATCATATATCTACAAAAAGAGAGATAACAGTGTTTCAGAAAGAGAGGGTAGCAAGAAAAAAACAATATTTTCAAGAGAGTATTTATCTGTGTGTATATGCTTGTATACATATATCACATACACACACATACTTGCTATTTTACTCTCTGTTTTCTTCTGCAACCTGATTATCACTTAAGATGTTTTTATGTTATCTATGTCGATTTGTAAAGTTTTAATTTTCTTCACAACTCATTGTATTCAATGGTGTGATTTTATCTTAGTTTATTTATCTATTATTTTGTTGATGAGTAGTTAGGTTGTTTCTAGTTTTTCTTACTATAAATAAGGCTGCTATGAATGTTGTTTGACATGTATTCTTGGATTATAAGCAAGATTTCTTTCTTCGGATTATGAACCTAGGAGTAGACTTGGTGGAAAAAGTGATGTCATATCTCTAGTCAATAGATACGTCGGTGACATTTTATAAATGTTTCTCAAGAAGCTGTAATTTTTGTTGCCTCTACTAGCTGTGTATGCATCTCTTCTGCTCTGTACCCTCTGCAGTGTTAGGTATTGCTGACATTTAATTTTTACAAAATGCTGAAACATTGAATTGTTCATCACCCTAGTTTTAATTTGCATTTTCTTAGTTGCAAGTGTAATAAAGAATCTTTAAAAGTTTTTGATCACTAAGATTCCTTTTGTGACTCACTTTGTTATAATACTTGCTATTTTCTATTGGATCATTTTTCTTTTACATATGGATTTGTGGTATGACTTATATATTTGAAATATCAATTCTCTTCTGTTAACTTTCTTGCACATGTCTCATTTTTGCCTTTGGTTAGTCATTTTACTTTTTAAATGGGATCACATTATAACCAGAAACATTCCATTTTACTGGGATGAGAGTAATCCGCTCTTTTATAATTTATGTGCTTTTATTAAAAAGTGGGGTTTTTTTTTTGTTCTAATCTGGGGAAAAATTTTCTTCTGATGTTTTAAAATACTGCTTTTTCATATATGGAAAAATAAACTACCAGAATTGATTTTTTATATGATGTGAAGTAGAAAACATTTTGTGTCTGTTTTGGTTTTCCTTTTTTTTTTTTTTTTTTAACTAAAGTAAAACTTTATGTTTTTACTGTATTGTTTTTACTATATGAAAAACTATCATTAAAGAGTCTGTCCTATTTCCACTGTTCTACAAGGACCTCTCTGTTATAAATCAAGTTTTGTATGCATGTAAGGTTATCTCTGATTTCTCTTTTTTATTCCATTAACTTATATGATATCTTTGTGAAATACAGCATTACTTAATAAACACAGCACCATAATCATCCTGATTTTCAATTCTCTAAATCCCTGTGTCTTATTCTACTTTCTCCTTTTCCTCTTCAGGAATGTCTTTAATTCTTGGGAACACTTATTTCTTTATGCCTTTTTGAATCCCTCTTTTTTCAAGTTCTTTGAAAAATCTTTGACTTTTACCTGGAATTTTAGGAATTTGTCTATCGATAAGGAGACAATTGTCATGCTTGTTATATTTAATCATCTTGAAAAATAACCTGTTTTTTCTCTTTCTTTCTTTTTTTTAGTATCAGGAAGATTACATTTTTCCAATTATATTTTAGAGTTGCCAGTTGCTGAAATATAAATATACATTTAAAAATACAGATACTGAAATATAAAAATACAGTTGAAATATAAAAACACAGTTCATTAATGTCCCCAAACTGTTATTAATTTTAATAATTTGGCTTTAGATTCATTCGAGTTTTCTGAATAAACATTTTTGTCTAAGAATAATTATAATTTTGTTGATATTTTAAACTTATTTTGAATATTCCTTAATTTAATCTGTTAACTTAACTTTATATGTATTTTTTCTTAGCTTATTTTGATAGGTAGTAGGTTCACTACCTTGTTTCATACAAGGGATGATAGTGGCTGTATTTGCTGATTATAAGGGGTATACCTCTAAGTTTTAACATTAAGTATGGAAGTTTGTGGTACAGTTTTAGTTTTCATTCAGCATATGAAAGATGAAGTAAGAAGATAGAGATGAGAGACACTGTTGCCACATAAAAGGCTGTGCAGCATTTGTCTAAATCTTTCTACCAGTTGCTCCCATAGAAATGGTGAACATCCACTTCTTGTGCAGCCCAGTCATTTTTGGGGGGCAGCAATGGTTGGACAATTTCATGAATTTGTTTGGTAGCAAATGTCCTATCACGTTAATTTCTTACTTTTTAAAAGAAAGCTTTATGTTTACTTTCATATCAACTTTTTTTTTTATGGATTTCAGTATATAAACATTATTAAAAATAATTACAAGCAATAGAAAAATAGGAATGCCATCTGTTTTCTCTGTCCTAATTCTTATTTTTTTTCAGCAAGTGGAAATTATTAAATTATAATTAAAGAAAAAAAGTAGAACAAAGTCTTGATTTGAGGATAGTAAGTTCTCCATTATCTTCAGTCTCATTTTGCAAAACTCTTTTTCTCTAACAAGATAGACACCTGGCTTTTCACTGTGGCTTTCTTCCTTCTGCAGCCCAATCAAGCAGTGGCTTCGCACCTATCACTCACTCTTGCATGTTTGCACCATTTGATTTTTTGTAGTTAACCCTTCTTGTCAGCCTTACCTGCTTCTTTCTTTTCATAACAATCTGCTGACCTCCTAACCTAATTATTCTCTCCTATTTATTGAAGACATAGTATCTGCCTCACAGCATTTTTTTCCACCTCAACTTTGTTCTTTCTCAACCTTTGCAATTGTCCTGGCTGATTTTAACTTAAAGATTCAGTGATCTGTTCTCTCTCTTCCTTAATGGCGTTAAGTTCTTCTGCTTCAGTAGTTCCTTCTTCTCAGTAGACCTCCAGTCCAGCATATTCTCTCTGTACCAGCCTCCTTTTGGCTTCATTGCATATGTGTGTGTATCAGCCTCCATTGTGTGTGTGTGTGTGTGTGCGCGCCAACTTAGATTTGTCATCAGCAATGATAAATACTATCTTGCAAATGTTGTTTTTCTCTTGCTAGCCTTTCCTTCTGAAACACTGGTCTAGACAATGTTCAACCTAGATGAGCACCAACATTCTCTGTTCTGTACCTGATCCTCTAAGCATTAATAGAGGAAAAATATCGTATATTGGAATTTAATTTATCTTTCAATATGTATTTGAAGATGCTTTAGAATGCTCACATGTATTTGAGCCCCTGTTCTCTACCAGGCGCTGACACAGGTACCACGGGTACACATGGTAAGCAATAAAAACAAATCTGTATCTCAAAATATAGACTCATTGAATTGTACAGCCTCCTGGGTTTAAGCAATTCTCTTGCCTCAGCCTCCCTAGTATGTGTGTGTGTGTGTGTGTGTGTGTGTGTGTGTGTGTATATTCCATTAGTTCTTTCCCTATAGAGAACCCAGGCTAATATGGATTTTGGTACCAGAAGTGGGGTGCTTCTAGAGGAAAAGAATATTAAGGATGGAGTTCTTTCATTGGTTTATTGGTTTTGAGGTTTCTGGAGTTGCATGCTTAATGTGATTGGACTCCAAAATGCTAAGGATTCTACTTCTAGTAGTTTGGATAACACTGGCAGTCCTTGGCATGAATTGTTTAGAGAGTTATGCAAAATAAATGCATTTGACACTCCTGATTCATCGCTTGTAAGAGGAAAGGAGTTCAGTGACCCTATACATAATGCCTTTGAGCATATGTGGAGAACCAAGGAACATTATGAAGCTGGTGGGTTGCTCCTAAGTTCAGTGGACAAAGTGATGAAAGAAAATCATGAACTCAGGGATTCTATCTCCTGCCTTCAGAAGGAAATGGTAAGCCTCAAATCTGTTAAGATTGCTGTGAGTGAGAGTCTTCTGTAGAGAAAGAGCTGAAATTGTGGAAAAACAGACATAAGCACTTATCATATGAGCGGCTGACCTGGAATGAAAAATGCATGGACAGCCTTACCAGGTGTCTATTGTTAAAGTGAGGGCATTGATTGGAAAAGAATGAGACCCTGCAACTTGGAATGGGAATGTGTGGGAGGACTCTGATGAAGCTGGGGACACTGAGTTTGTAAACTCTGATGAACCTTTTTAGCCAGAAGAAATAGTATCTCCATCCACAGTAGTGGCAGTTGCCAGGTGAGATAATGTTAATTCTCTTCAGGACCCACCCCAAACACCCCTGTTTGCTTCTAGACCTATAACTAGACTAAAGTCCCGGCAGGCCCCTAGAAGTGAGGTTGAGTGTGTGACCCATGAGGAGGTGTGCTACACTCAAAAAGAACTGTTTGAGTTTTCTAATTTATACAAACAGAAATCTCGAGAGCAGGCATGGGAGTGGATAAGAAGGGTGTGGGATAATGGTAGAAGGAATATAGAGTTGGATCAGGCTGACTTTATTGATATGGGCCCACTAAGTAAGGGCTCTGCATTTAATGTTGCAGCTTGGGGATTTAAAAAAGGTTCTAATAGTTTATTTGCTTAGTTAGTTGAAATATGAATTAAAAGATGGCCCATTGTTAGTGAGCTGGAAATACTTGACCTCTCTTGGTTTAATGTAGAGGAAGGAATCTAAAAGCTTGGAGAGATTGGGATGGTAGAGTGGATTAGTTACTTTAGACCTACTCATCTCAGCTGGGAAAGTCCAGAAGATATACCCTTGACCAATACCTTGTGAAATAGATTTGTGAAGGCAGCAACTGCTTCTTTGAAGAGACTTGTAAGTGTTCTTCTCTGTATGTCAGCTCTAACAGTCGGAACCACAGACACTCAACTACAAAATTTAAATAAAATGGAAATAATTGGATCCCAAGGTGGCAGGGGCCAAGTGGCAGCACTTAACCATCAAAGGCAAGGTGGGTGTAGCTACAGTAATGGACAGCAGAGGCAAAGTGGCAATCAGAATAGTCTGACTCATGTAGAGCTCTGGCATTGGCTAATTAATCACCGTGTTCCTAAAAGTGAAAGTGATAGGAAGCCTACTGCATTCCTACTTATTTTATACAAGCAGAACACTACTAGGCCGAATGGATAAAAGACTAATTTGAATTAGAAAAACAGAGAATCACAACCTTTCAATCAATTCACAACCACTAAAGAGAGTTATTAGTTTATTATATAGGTTAGAAAACAAGTTTCACAGGTAAAGTATCACACAAGTGTTGATAACTTCAGAAATTGAACCTTGAGATAAAATACAGTCAGTTTATTTAGCCACTTTCTTTGGGGGCTCTTTCAAGTTCGGTAAGCTTTTTTTTTTTTTTTTTTTTTAATTAATAATTCACTCACTCTATGTAATTATCCACTATTCCCACCTACCTAATTTACATCTTTCTGTGAACAGCACACTTTCTGGTTACCAAGAACCACAAACCAAATCTCATTTTAGAGACTACTTTGTGGTGCTATAGGACATTTTTCAAAGCAAATCTCCACTAAAAATTGTATTAATTTATGTTGCAATTAATCACATGTTTGTTTTGGCCAGGTCTTGTAAAACTACTAGCTCCAGTTTAGAAATTCCCTGGAACGCATTCTATTTGGATCACATGTCCATCTCTGGACAAATTATGTAGGTCAAGGTGATGAGAGACTATGAACTTCCCACAAGGATCACATACTTGTATAAACACAGAGTGAGGGAGATTTCCCAGAGGCAAAGAATGTAATTGGGATATGGCTAATAAGAGAGTTTTTTGAGTTGAGAAGTCAGGACAATGTGTCTACTTCAGAAAACGTCATGCAAGAGGTTACATTTGAGTGGATTTTAAAGATGAATAGGAGTTCCCCAGAAGACAAAGAAGAGAGGGGTAGGAATACATTCACTGGAAAAAGTGTAGTCAGAGTGTGTAGACAGCATCAACTGAATCTTAAAATTTTGAATTATAGTACTCAGTACATGTGTTTTATTTGAAGGTAAATGTTATACAACTCTTCAGTACTTTCTGATATTTTAATTTTTTGCCTCAAATCATATACATAAAAAAGCATCCCTTTTGCAATAAGATAATCAAATATCTCCTAGATTTTCCTAAGCACAGAAGGCAATATGTACAATTCCACCTTTATGTTAAAAGGTTACTAACTTCTTTGACAAATATGATTGGATGAGGGGTGTGTTGTGAAACAGAAATATATTGGAGTAAAATTACCATGAACACCAATGGTATTTCAAGGACTTGAATATATACTTAAAATTAAAATGCATGTACTAAGGTAGAAATTTCCTGGTCCATTTAGGCAATGCAAGTAAATCATTTCTGCCAATATGTGCAATGATTATAGATGGTGTACTTTGATTGTGTTTTGCCTTTTCATTTCATTTACTTCTGCTTTTATTTTTGTTGTTTTCTTTCTGGTTATTTTAAGTTAAATATTCTCTTCTTTTAAATTTATTTTTTTGTATATATAGTTTTTTTAAATGTAGGCTGAGATAATTGATTTGAGATATTTTTCTTTTATAGTTTTAATAATATTTAAAATAAATTTTACTATGAATTAATAATATAACTTTATATATATATAGGATGGGTATGTCTAGAATTGTATTTGCTTTACATTTACTTTTGAAAATCGCTTCACTGAATAAAGACTTCTGGGTTTCCAGTTATTTCCCCGACTCCAGTACTTTAAAGATGTTTATCCATTGTCTTCTGGATAACATATTTTCTGATTAAGTCTACTCTCATTCTGAACTTTGTTCCTGTTTTGGACATAAAGCACACCATGTCTATTTCCTCTAGATGCTTTTAAGAGTCTCTTTTTGTCAGTGGTTTTCAGATTTCTGATTATAATGTGTCCTGACTTGGTCTTTCTTATTTTTTTCAGCTTGAGATTTGTTGAGTTTCTTGGATCTGTCATATATATATATTGAGATGGAGTCTCACTCTGTTACCCAGGCTGGAGTACACTGGTGCAATCTCTGCTCACTACAACCTCTGACTCCTGGGTTCAAGTGACTCTCCTGCCTCAGTCTCCCGAGTAACTGGGATTACAGGCACCCACCACCATGCCTGGCTCATTTTTTGTATTTTTAGTGGAGATGGGGTTTCACTATGTTGGCCAGGCTGGTCTTGAACTCCTGACCTCATGATTTGCGTGCTTAGGTCTCCCAAAGTGCTGGAATTACAGGCATGAGCCACCGCGCCTATCTCAGTACATAATTTTAATCAAATCTGGAAAAATTTAACACTGTTTATCACACATTCTTCCAAAGATTTTTAAAAATTATTTCTCCCTCTTCTTTGTAGGGATTCCAATTTTATACAAACACACACACAGACACACACACACACATATTATATATGACAATTTGATGTTCTCTTGCAAGTCACTGAAGATTTATTTGTTTGCTTTTCAGGTATTTTTCTGTTTCATTTTGGACAGTTTTTCATTACTATATTTTAGAGTCTAAAGATCTTTCTTCTGCAGTGTTTCATTTGTAACTAATAGCATCCAGTATACTTTTCATTAATATGCTGTATTTTTTATTTTTCAATATTATATTTAGGTTAGTTTTAATCTTTCATTTCTCTTCCATTTATACATTTTCCTCTATTCTCTTGAACATATAGAACATATTTATTATACAATATCTCTTTTAAGTGCCTTATCCATTAATTCCTTTATCTTTTTCCTGTTAGCTGATATTTCTTGTGGTTATGGATTACATTTACTTGATTCTCTACTTGCCTGTTAATTTATAAGATGGAAGACTTTTTCAATTTAATATAATTTCTTGAAAAATTATTTGTATTTCTTCATATATACTCATACCTTGTTTATTGCATTTTGCTTTATTGTGTTTTATAGATATTACCATTTTTTTCAGGCATTCAGCATGTTTAGTAGTTCCCTTTTTCCAACAGCATATGCTTCATTTTTCTGTAGCACATGTTAGTGATCACTATTATTATATCTGCTATGGTGATCGGTGATGTTACTATTATAACTGTTTTTGGGTGTTATGAACCATGTTATGTCCATACATAATGAACTTATTCTATAAATGTGTATGTTCTGACTATTCCACTGACTATTCACCTCTCTCCTTCTTGAGCTTCCCTATTCCCTGAAATACAACAATATTAAAGTTAGGCTAATTAATAATCCTACAATAGTCTCCAAGTGTTCAAGTGAAAGGAAGAGTCACATATTTCTTATTTTAATTCAAAAGCTAGAAATAATTAAGCTTAGTGAGGAAGAAATGTTCAAACCTGAGGCAGGCCAAAAGTTAGGCCTCTTGGGCCAGTTAACCAAGTTCTGAATGCAAATTGAAGGCTCTTGAAGTATACTAAAAGTGCTACTCTAGTGAACATAAGAATTGTAAGAAAGCAAAACAGCCTTATTGCTGCTATGGAGAAAATTTTAGTGGTCCAGAAAGAAGATCAAATCAGCCATAACATTCCATTAATCCAAAGTCTACTCCAAAGCAAGGCTCTAACTAACTTCAATTCTAGGAAGGCTGAGAGAGCTGAGGAAGCTTCAGAAGAAAAGTCTGAAGCCAGCAGAGATTGGTTCATATTTAAGAAAAGAAGCCACTTCCGTAACATAAAAGTGCAAGGTGAAGCAGCAAGTGCTAATGTAGAAGCTGCTGCAGCAGTTTATCCAGAAGATCTGATTGAGATCAATGACAAAGATGGCTACACTAAACACCAGATGTTCAACGTAGATCAAATAGCCTTTGATTAGAAGATGTCATCTAGGACTTTCATAGCTCGAGAGGCAAAATCAATGCCTGACTTCGAAGTTTCAAAGCACAGGTAGACTATTTTGTTAGATGCTAATGCAGTTGATGACTTTAAGTTAAAATCAGTCCTCATTTACCATTGCAAAACTCTAGGGCCCTTAAGAATTATGCTAAATCAATTTCACCTGTGTTGTATAAATGGAAGAATAAAACCTGGATGACAGTACATCTGTTTACAGCGTGGCATGCTGAATATTTTAAGCCCACTGTTGAGATTTACTGGTCGGAAAAAAAAATACTTCTTTCAAATATTATTGCTCATTGACAATGCACCTAATCACCCAAGAGCTCTGATGGAGATTTACAAGGAGGTTAACGTTGTTTTTATGCCCACTAATAAAACATGCATTCTGTGCCTTATGGAACAAGAAGCAAATTTGACTTTAAGGTGTTATAATTTAAGAAATACGTTTTGTGGGGCTATAGCTGCATAAATAGTGATTCCTCTGATGGATCTCAACAGAGGAAATGGAAAGTCTTCTGGAAAGGACTCATCATTTCATATGTCATTAATAATGTTTGTGATTCATGGGAGGAGGTGAAAATATCAACATTAACAGGAGTTTGGAATAAGTTGATTCCAATCCTCAAGAATGACTGTGAGGAGTTCAAGGCTTCAGTGGAGGAAGGAATTGCAGAGGTAGTAGGAAGAGTAAGAGAACTAGAATTAGAAGTGGAACCTGAAGATATAAAAGGATTCCTTCAATTTCATGATCAAAGTTGAGTGGATGAGGAGTTGCTTCTTATGTATAAGTGCAGAAAAAAATCGTTTCTTGGGATTAAAACCACTCCGCATGAAGAGTCTTTGAACATTGTTAAAATGACAATGAATTTAGAATATTACATATACTTAGAGATGAAGTTCTACTGTGGGTAAAATGTTATTAAGCAGCATAGCATGCTAAGAACAAATATTTTATGAAAGCAAGAGTCAATCAATGCTGTAAACTTCATTGTTGTCTCATTTTAATGGATTGCCACAGTCATCCCAACCTTAAGCAGCCAGCACCTGATCAGTCAACAACCATCAAACATTAAGGCAAGACCCTTCACTGGCAAAAACATTAAGTCTCGGATGCTCGTTAGCATTTTGTAGCAAGAAAGCTTTTCTTAATTAAGGTATGTACATTTTTAAGATATAATGCTATAGCACTCAATAAACTTCAGTATAGTCTAAATATAACTTTTATACGCACTGGGAAACCAAAAAATTCATGTGACTCACTTTATTGCAGTAGTCTGTAACCAAATCTACAAAGCTTCAACGTATGCCTCTAGCTTTATATTTTGACGGGGCACACAGTTAAATTACTTGGAATCAGTTGAGTCTTTTTAAGGCTTGGTTTAAAGTTTCTTAGGATGGGTCCAGAGCATAATTTAGTCTAGGGCTAATTTAGCCACGTTGCTAAGGCTATTCTGAGAATTATGCCTGATTCTCTGTGTATTATGAAAATTTTCCACTGCCTGGTGGACACACAAACTCCTCTCAGCTCTCTATGAGCTCTGGAAATAGATTACTCCTTTCCTGTGGTTATTTCTCCGGCCCTTATATCTTTTTCTCAAATGTATATAAATGAATATGCAGCCAATGACATGGGATTCCTCTACCTATATCTGTAGCTTTCTCTCTCTCTCTGAAGCTCTCTCCTGTTAGACACTTAGGACTCTCTGATTTATGATTCCTGTCTCTCTTCAGCAAGAATGACTGGGTCAGTTAGTCCTATGCCTGTTCTGTGTCCTCGAAATTGCAGATAATAAAGAAGCTGATACAATGGATCTCATTTTTTTTTCTTTCTGTCAGGGATCAGAGTCCTGAGTTGCCTGTGGTCAAATGTATATAAATCATTGTATTATTTAATACATTTTTCAAATTGTTATTTTTTTTCAAATTTTAAAAATTGTTCGGTGGGATGATGTTGCTCGATTATGTCTGGAAACAAAAGTTTTCTATTTGGGATATTTTATAATTTTCATTTTCAAGTGAGTAATATTTTTCTGAAGCTTAATGTATATTATATTAATGCAATGACATATGATTTTTATCTTGAGCCTGTGTGGTTTTTTTTTTTTTAATTAAAGAGGAAAACATATCTTAGGAAGAATTTAGAGGAATAATCTTTTAGTAGCTTTTTTAAATGTCTGTACATATTTTAGTCTTTTGTGTAGTTCTCACACCAGTAAGAATAAACTATTTTTATGGACTGAAAGTTTATGCCCTTTCCACACACACCCCAAATTTATATGTTGAAGTTCTAACCCCCAATGTGATGGTAATTGCAGAAGTGGATTCGGAAAGTAATTAGGGTTAGATGAGGTCATGAGGCTGGGGCCCTCATGATGAAATTAGTGCCTTTATAAGGACAGATACAGGGAGCTTGCTCTCTCTCTCTTTCTCTGCCCACAGACGTATAAAGAAGAGGTCATGTGAGGACAAAACAGGAAGGCAGACTCCTACAAACCAAGAGAAAACCCTCAGAATGAACCTTATTGGCACCATAATCTTGAACTTGGTTTCCAGAAATGTGAGAAATATATTTCTGTTGGTTAAGCTATCTAGCCTGTGGTACTTTATTACAGCAGCCCACAATGACTAAGACCACTGTATTATCAACATTTCTGTAAAAAAAGGTTAAAATTCATTTTTTTCTCTCATGGACATGTACATTTTAAAGATATAATGCTATATCATGGGCATGTTAGTAATGAGATGAGCACACAGATTACTCCTGCCAAATATGTGTGAGAGTATGTCTTCAGATGAGTGGTGTGTGTGTGCGTTCAGATGAGAATTTATCTTTTCCTCGGGTTTGTCATTTTTTAGCAGAAAATACTGATGAAATGAGTTGAAGAGTTTGGCTATCTGGATCCTATCTTGGCATTTCACACACCAACTGTAGGATCATATACAGGTTACTTTTAGTCTCTCATCTGTTAAATTTATATAATAATAGTTTTTACCATACAAGATTGTTTTGAGTATTTAAATGAAAACAGTAATCTAAAGTACTTATAACAGTGACACAGGCTAATTTATCAGAAATTTTAGTGATTATTTTTATCACTAGCAACAATGCTACCTTGAGCAAGTGTCACTTAACCTCTCCAAATTTATTTTTTATCTCTAAAATAAAGATAAGGATTCTCACATTGAAAAATGAATGTAGAAAAGAGATAATGTGTGTGAACTACTGAAGACAATTTGATTTTGTGTATGTTAATAAATGTTTTTTAATTTTTATTAAATACTGATTAGCTCTATTTTTGATATTTCAGAATTAACTGTATTATTCCCCAAAATGTTCTCATTAAAAATCTTTGTGTGTATGTGTGTATGTTTATAAATCTGTATGTGTAACATTTTTTCCTTAGTTTGCAAAATTTTTCCTTAGGAATGTATCATTTCTTATTTTCTTGGAGATGCAATACAAAAATCAACTTTATTTAAATATATTGATTTTTTTTTTTAGCCTGGTGAGAAAAGTAGTAATAAATAGCAATCCTATTTAAAAATCACAGGGGTAGACCAGCTGGAGTTGTTCTGTAGTTTCAATGTATCAGAAGTCCTTTTTGAACAACTGCATGAGTTCACGCTAGACCAAAAAGCATAAAGATTACATCAAAGTTGTATTCCTTCTTTTTTTTTTTTTTTTTTTTGAGACGGAGTCTCGCTCTGCCGCCCAGGCTGGAGTGCAGTGGCCGCATCTCAGCTCACTGCAAGCTCCGCCTCCCGGGTTCACGCCATTCTCCTGCCTCAGCCTCCCGAGTAGCTGGGACTACAGGCGTCCACCACCTCGCCCGGCTAGTTTTTTGTATTTTTTAGTAGAGACGGGGTTTCACCGTGTTAGCCAGGATGGTCTCGATCTCCTGACCTCGTGATCCACCCGTCTCGGCCTCCCAAAGTGCTGGGATTACAGGCTTGAGCCACCGCGCCCGGCCAAAGTTGTATTCCTTCTAAGCAGCAGAATCATTGAGACAGGATGTAAAGAAAAATAGACTATTTCAAATGGCAATGATTCTTGTTTAAATTAAAACAGGTGGAGATTTTTCCAGTATCAATCTTAGTTAATGGACAAAGAGTTCAGCAAAAATGATAAACTACCATTACGTCTAATAACAGAAATAATCACAATTCTAAGTTGAACCACCTGGACCAAGAATAGCAATCATATATTGGTTTTCTAAATTTTAACAGTTCATTTAGTGTTTGGAAGTTGTTTAGAGTTTCCTGTCAAACTAATATAGAGTAAGCTAGTACATCTGTCAGATATGACAATTCTTGTAGGATCATTACTCATTTTATATTAAACTTTTTATTTTGAGAAAATTGTAGATTCACATTAAGTAGGAAGAAACAATGTAGAAAGATCCTGCCTACCTTTTATTCAGTTTCCCCCAATGCTAGCAGCTGTAATATAATATCACAATACCAGTGGTGATACAGTCAAATGCAGAAAGTTTACATTGGAACAAGAATCCCTCAATTTGTTCTTTTAGAGCAACATTCACTTGCTTCCCACCGTTATTCACTTCTTGACCCCCGTCAACCAGTAATGTGTTCTCCATTTCTATAATTTCGTCACATCAAACATCATATAAATGGAAGCATACAGTGTTCACCTTTAGGGCTGGATAGTTTTCTTTCCACGTAATTCTCCGGAGATTCATCCAGGTTGTTGCATTGATCAACAGTTTATTCCTTTTTATCAGTAAGTAGTGGAAGTACCATAGTCTGTTTAATCACATTCCTCCACTGAAGCACATCTGGGTTGTTTACACGTTTGGGCTATTACAAATAAAGCTGCTATAAACATTCATGTGCAGGTGCTGTGTGGACATAAGTTTTTATTTTTCTGGGACAAGTGCCCAGGAGTGCAATTGCAGGGTCATATGGTGCTTATGTGTTTTGTTTTGTAAAATTCCGAGAAACTGTTTCTGGAGTGGCTTTATCATTTCACACTCCCACCAGCACGGTATAAGTGACCCAGTTCTTCTGCTTTCTGGCCAACACTTGGTATTTTTCACTGTTTTTTGTTTGTTTATTTTAGCCATTGTGATATATGAATAGTGTTTACCTATTGCAATTTTAGTTTGCATTTCCCTAATGACTATTGATGTCAAACACCTTTTAATAAGCTTCTTTGCCATCTGCACATCCTCTTTTGGTGAAATGTATGTTTATGTCTTGCCTGTTTCCCTAGTGGACTGTTTGATTTTATACTGCTAAGTTTTTAGAATCCTAACATATTCTAGATACAATTCCTTTGTCAGATACGTGTTTTGCAAATATTTTTATCTCTCTCTATAGCTTGCTTTTTCATTCCTGAAGCAGGGTCTTCAAAAGTTTTGATGAGGTCCAATTTATCAATTATTTTTATTTTATGTGTTATGCTTTGGTGTCAAGTTTAAGAATTCTATCCTCAGACCTTGATTTCCAAGATTTTCTTTTACGTATTTTCTGAATTATATAGTTTTGTAATTTATGTTTAAAAATAATTTTATCCATTTTGAGATAATTTATGCTTAAGTATGGGACTTTTATAATTGCCTCTCGATGTCTATTTATGACAATACCATTTGTTGGAAAGGTTGTCTTCGTTAAATTTCTGTTTCATGTTTGTCATAAATTAGTAAGGTATATGTTGGTGGATCTGTCACTCCACCATTGCTAAACAGTCTTGATTGCTGGATTTATACAATCAATCTTCAAATCAGGTAGACCGATTTTTTTTTTCACTTTATTCTTTATCAAAGTTGTTTTAGTTTTCTACTTTGTTTGCCTTTCTATATAAATTTTAAAATAATCCTCTACATCAGTTTTTCTGTTACTAGTTGGAGTATTCTATAAATATCAATTAGATCTTTCTGGTTGATGGTGTTAAGTGTTTCTATATCCTTCTTAATTTTCTGTCTAGTTGTTCTATCAGTAGTTGAGAGAGCAGTGTTGAAGTGTCCAATTATAATTGTAGACTTCAGAAGCATCATTTTTAATGTTTAACGAAAACTTCATGTATAATATGGAAGAGTATGAAACATTTGGTTTTAATGAGGTTTTCCTTATATATACATAATCAATTACTAGCTCACTTTAACTTGCCTCATAGATAACAAGAGAATTAGATAAAATAATCAGTCATTGGAAGAGTGTAAATGTTGTTTCAGCCTATAATTATGATGACCTTTGTAGAATAAAATTGCATCACCTACTCTTTTGGCTTGAACTACTGAAAAAAAAAGAGCGTGCCTTCCCACTGTCCTCAGCCCAGTGTACTTTTTGCATATAAACTTGGTATTAAATAAAAATGCACTTTAGAAAAAATTAACAAAACCGTACAAGATCTTTAAGGCTACTGACCCTGAGCATCAATACAAAGTCCTGACAGAGGAATTGAGGTTCTCAAACATGCTTATATTCCCATCAGTTTCCTTTTAATAAAATAATAATGAATGCTGAATCCATACCTGTTGAATGATAAGTAGATTATCAAGACATAAACTGATGTTAATTGTGGAATTATTTTAGAATAGTGACAAATTTAAAAGATAATTAAGATTGGAGGGATATTTAGGAAATGAAAATGAGAGTACTAAGATCATAAACCGTTTTAATGTTTATAGTGTCTAGAAAATACATGACACTTCATCTTTTAAAGGGCACTTTAAAAGTTTTTCTAAATCAGTGCATGTAAGAGTTAGATGGTCTCTTCAAGTTCATCTTAGTTTTATTAAAGAAGAAACTGAGGCTCAGAGATGACAGATGAATTGACCTGGCTTTTCAAATTGTTAAGTAAGTGGACGTTTGATTACAGATTCAGAACTCATTCAATTAGACAGCATCTGACTCCTACAGACAGACTTCAGAAACTCTATAGAAACCCAAACCAAAACTAGCAAGTGAAAATTTAGCTTCTCTTCTTTATGCCTTTCATATTCTCACATTCTGCCAGGGCTCCACTTTTTATGTTTTACTTATTTGTTTTTGATTCCTGAGTTGCTTCAATTTTAATATAAATATAATAGTAATACAAAACATACTAGGAGTATGAATCATTAAATATAAGATTGAAAAGCCTTATGTAAATATATTTGCTCCTCAAATAATCTTTAAATATTTGTGACCATCTACTCTCATAAAGGGACTGAAGAACTATTGTAATATAACTGATTTACTGTGATTTAAGTGTGTAATTGAGTAAAAAATACTCTAAAATATGACTGACAGATTGTTTTTTCTGAATAAATAAACTCTGTGTTGTTCATTTTGTTATAGTCAATTAATTTTAAAAATATTAAAAGCAATTTAACAGATATTAAACTCTAAACTCTATGTTCTAAAAAATAGACTTCAAAAAACTTCCATATGGTGGTCAATTATAGATGTTACTAATAAACAAGACTAATGGGATACATTTAAATGAAAAATACAAAGCTAAGTCATCTCAACTCTGACAATAATTAATAAAAAATTTGAATTTTGTTTTTTATGTTTTTAAATTTCAATAGGATAATTAAACATTCTGATAATAATTAATTTTTTAAAGGAGCACTTTCTTTGCTCCTCGCATAAAATCTCAAATTTTAACTAAAAAATAATAAAAACAAATTAACTTTAAGGTGATAATTATCTATTTCTACCTTTGGCTTTCCATCATAGCAGTTGGAGATTAGCCATTATTACTTCATTTAATTACTTCTCAATCAGGAGACTCAGTGTTAACATCAATGCTTTCTTAACTAGGACCATAGTTTTCTTTTGTTTGTTTATATTTGAGAAAAATTAAATAAATAAAAATATGCTTATTAATTTACACCAGGAAAATTAGTCTTTAGTGACAAATGCTCTATCATTGAACAGTTAGACATTTCATGACACATCCATATAGAAACCACTTGAGAGTACACAATTTTAAAACCAGACAAATGCTTTTAAAAATAGCTCTCTGTAATCATAATGTAGATTTTTTTTTTAACTGAGTTTCTTTTCTTTCTTTTTTTTTTTTAAGAGACAGTCTCAGTCTGTCACCCAGGGTAGAGTGCAGTGGGTTTATCATAGCTCACTGCAGCTTCGAAGGCCTAGGCGTAAGCAATCCTCCCACCTCAGATCCTAGTAGATGGAACCACAGGCATGTGCCACCACTCCTGGGTAAATTTTAAAATATATTTGGGAGAAGCAGGGTCTTGCTATGTTTTTCAGGCTGGTCTCGAACTCCTGGCCTCAAGAGAGTCTTCTGCCTTGGCCTCCCAAATGTTAGGATTATAAGTGTGAGCCACTGCATCTGGCTAAATTTAGTTCCCAAACTCAACTGGATATCAAAGTTTCATCCCTTGATTTCTCATTTTGTAGAAAAATGTTGAATACATATATCTTAGTAGTTAATTGGTTAAATTAATTATGGAATATCTACATAAAAGAATGCTTTGCAGATTTTAATAATTGGAAGAGATTTCCTGTGTCAATGTTACTGAGGTGAAAATAGCAAAACAACATGTACGAGTGATGCAATTTTAGTTTATATACATCTACATATTTTTTTTCAATCTACTTACATGTTTCTTATCTATCTACCAGTAATGTGGGCAAGGGAAAAACAACACTCATACAATATGGAGGGAGTTATACCAAAATGTTAACAATGGCTATCCAGGGATAAAGGATGTGGTTATAGAAGTCTGTGTAAAGAAGCTGAAAAGGAATATGATTTATTATTTCATATATTTAAGTGAAACTGTAATACTTTTTTAGCTTTATTGATACATAATTAATATGCATAAACTACCTATGTTTAATGAATACATTTTGATGGGTTGGACATATGTATAAACCCATGATACCATTACTACTGTCAAAATACTAAATATATCCATTGCCTCCCAAAATTGCCTTCTGTGTTTGTATGTGTGAACATTTTGTGATAAGAAGGTTTAATATGAGATCTATGCTTTTGACATATTTAACATGCACAGTACTGTATTCCTAACTATGGATACTGTGTTCTAGAGCAGCTAGAGCTTTTTCATATTGCATGGATGAAACTGTATACCTGAGCAACAATTCCTCATTTTCTCCTTTTCCACTCCCTGGCTATTACCATTCTATTTTCCCCTTCTATGAATTTGGTAATTGTGAATACCTAATATAAGTGAAATGGAGTATTTGTCCTTCTGTGACTGGCATATTTCCCTTAGCATAGTCTTCTCTAGGGTCATCCATATTGTCACAAGTAGGATTTCTTTCATTTTAAAGGCTGAATAATATTTCATTGTACGTATTTACTACACTCAAAAAATCAATTTATATGTTGATAGACTTTCAGGTTACTTCTGTATCTTTTCTATGGTGAATCATGCTACAATGAACGTAGAAGTGCAGAGTCTTTTCAAGATCCTAATTTCAATTCCTTTGACCATATACCAAGAAGTGATAATGCTAAATCATATGGCAGTTCTAATTTTAATTTTTAAAGAACCTCCATATCTTTTCCGAAGTGGTAACACCATTCTACATTCTCACCAACAGTGTATAAGGGTTGCAATTCTCTGCATTTTTGCCAACGCTCAACATTTTTAAAATAATAGCCATCATAACAGATATGAGGTGATATGTCATTTTAGTTTTTATTTGCATTTCTCTGATATAATTAATCATCCTCTTTTTATGTGTGAATTGGCTATTTCTATGTCGTCTTTACAGACATGTCTATTTGAGTACTTTATAGTTAGCATTTCTGAATTTATATTCAGAAATTTTTATTTTAGGAAAAGATGAAATAGAGGATATTTATTGTAGGTTTCTGGGCATTAGTCTAATCCTAATGCCTATAATCCTGGTGTTAGAATCAACTCTGTTTTTAAATGTTGAAAACATCTGGAAACCATCATGGTGCTCTTTTTCATTATTATAAATAATATTAAACTATACATTATCCTGAATGCAATATGAGATAGAGGAGTCAAAACCACGTGGAATTAATACTTATTATTTGTTTTCAAAGGTGTGTCAGGGGAACCCTAACACAGTAGAGAAGGGAACTCTTTAGGATGAAGGTAAATTACTTAGAACACAACAAAATCAAGTATGATTTTCTCTGAGGGAATTGTGGAAAAGAGATAGGATTAAGTAAGCTTGAGGATTTGCTCTTCTCAAAGTCGACTCACCAGGTGTAGTTGGCAGGGTACCCAGCAGAGTGATACGTTTTCACTAATGTGTATAGGGGAAAGATGGAAGAAACCCAATCAGTGCAACTGGTGGATGTCTTTTCTTTTTCTTTCTTTCTTTTTTTTTTTTTT
The DNA here is from genome assembly GCF_043159975.1 of Macaca nemestrina. NCBI lineage: Eukaryota > Metazoa > Chordata > Mammalia > Primates > Cercopithecidae > Macaca > Macaca nemestrina. Next base: position 42,757,201 of record NC_092134.1, on the reverse strand, counting down.
TTTTTTAACTTAGGAGTTCTGCCCACAAAATTTTACTTACAATCTGGAAGACATTTCTAAGCATTGGATTTGTAGAAAGACATAGAGGCTTAATACAGAAGCTTGTTAATTAAGATTATCACTTTATTTTATCCTAGATTCCATGACAATAGTTTTTCCTCTCTGGTACATGACTATAGAATATATAGGCTTTCCCCTCAGTGACTTCACCCTGGATTTCTATAGGCTCTAACTAGGCTCTGCTCTTGATTCCTTCTATTTCCCTCCTCTCCTGACAATACTGACATTTTCCTCCTCTAAACCTCAGTACACTCCAAACCCTAATGCAAAGTGTGAGATAAGCAGAATTTTTCTTAAGTGCCTAGTTTTCCAACTCAGCATTTCTTCCCCTTTGCCTCTCCAAACACTTTAACTGTAGAGTTTTAGCCCCCAAATTCTATACCATATCTTACTATATGGCGAAAGGAGGCCCACAGTTGGTTGGCAGGTTTGGTTTGGTTTGGTTTGGTTTTCATAGATAGTATTCCTTTTTTCTTTCCTTTTCTCCTTGATTTTTGTTTTCTTAGTTGAATCAATATTTTTAAATCATCATATTCTGCATTTAAAAAGTTTTTTGAATTGGGTAAAAATAAGTGAGCAATAAAATGGGAAATGTGTCATCACTGGCCCTAGTTTTTGAACTAGCAATAATTGCATGTTGCTGAGTAGAACTGATTCCCTTTATGTGGACAAGCTCAACATAATCCCCATTACTCTCTCTTGTGTAGCATCCATCCATTGTGTGCATCTGTGTAAGTATCTGGTACTTAAAAAAACTTAATTTTGTGGCACTTTGCCATATTTCCACCCACTTTTCAAAACATTCCTTTTTATAAAATAGTAAGGGACTCAGAAAAAAGACAACATCTTGATTCTGCTGTTTGTATTCTTCTCCTAGATCACACATTCAGGCTACAGGAAGAAACACTAAACTCTGTATATTTCATATTCAATGAAGGTTATTAAGTTTTGGACCTTTTATGAAGGCTATTGAGTTCTTGAAGTCAATCTTGTAAGAGACAATCTTCTCTGCATGTAAAGTGGTCAAAAAATCAACTTTCCATTTACTGCCACTTCTCAAAGTCCGATTATCTTACAGAAAACCAGAGGTGAAATTTGAGGAGAGTTTCTTGAATTCAACTTCTTTGCCTACCTGTTCTGTTAGCTCACCTTTCCATACTAAAAATTATATCCCACACATTTGAACCCTTAAGTATGCTCATAGCTTTCTCTGCCTAACTCATAAGACTAGATATACTTTCAAGTATATCTTCATGTAAAACAAAATCTAAGAGATCCATGATTTTGACTTATTTGGTAAATTTATACTTTTATATTCTTTAATTGGATTCGGTACCCTAGGAAATAAGCTTCTTTTTGAAGTCAGCTTTTGATATAGAGATATTTAATGCATAAGTGGTAGCTTTTCAAGTTGCATGAGTCAGTCACTGTTTAGATTTGAATTTCTATAACCTCTTCGGTTTTAGAAATTTCTTTTGCCTTTAATTGCTTTGCCTTGAATGTGGCAGGCAACCTCAGTGAAGTCAATAACTTCTCATTGTAGAGCTGCATCTTAATGTAATCTTTTAAAAGATATTTTAATTGGTAGTTAAATTACAATTTTAAGTTAAATTACAGTATCATTTGAAGCCATGGAAACAATTCAATTCAATTCATTTATAAATAACACATGGCCAAGTCTATACAAATGTAGTGACCTGAAAGTCATAATTTACCCCTAAACGTGGTAACTAGACATTTTAAAATCAATTATAAAATGTGACTTTTTGTTTGTTTGTTTGAGACAGAGTTTCACTCTTGTCATCCAGGCTGGAGTGCAGTGGAATGATCTTAGTTCACTGCAATCTCTGTCTCTCAGGTTCTAGAGATTTTCCTGCCTCAGCCTCCTGAGTAGCTAGGATTACAGGTGTGCACCACAACGCCCAGTTATTGTTTGTATTTTTAGTAGCGACAGGGTTTCACCATGTTGACCAGACTGCCCTCGAACTCCTGACCTCAAGTGATATGCCCATCTTGGCCTCCCAAAGTGCTAGGATTACAGACGTGAGACACTGGATGTGACCCAAATTATAAATTGTGTCTTAACTTTTAAAGTATTCAACAATTTCAGAACTGTTCAAGTGTAGAAAACATCCATCTTACAACTGAGTACATGTGGAAAATTTTCATTCTCCATCTTATAGTGTACTTGTTACAACTGATGGTTTTGGAGACAGCTGGGGCACTGGCTTTTAATTCTGGCTCTATTTCTTTCCACCTCTGCTCTAGATATTTGCTTTCCTTGGGCTTAAATTTCTTCATTTTTAAAATAGAGGAGTAATAATATGTCCAAAGATTAAAATATTAAAGTAATTTTTATATTTAAATACTTTTATATTAAAAAGTATTCAGCACATAGTAGGTTACAAACAAAAAACAATTATTATATTTTTCAAATTTAATTCTAAGATAAACTTTAAAAAATTGACTTGGTAATTAAAAAGTAAATATTTTCTATTAAAAGCTTTAAAGGGCAATTTTTTTCTTCTCAAAGATAAAGTTATAGCTTTCTGTAATCATGACTACTAGTCCCATATTGCCTCTGTCCAGTACAAGTTCTCCTGGAATCAGAATATTTATTTTAGGAATAAAAGCAAAAACAAGGCATTGCCATTTCCAGAAGGATAAACTTGTGGTTATGTGATATGGTTTGACTGTGTTCCTACCCAAATCTCATCTTAAATTGTAGTTCCCATAATCTCCACTTGTGGTGGGAAGGACCCAGTGGGAGGTAATTAAATCATTGGGGCATTTTCCCCCATACTAGTTTCATGATAGTAAGTTCTCATGAGATCTGATGGTTTTGTAAGAAGCCACCCCCTTTGCTCAACTCTCATTCTTCTCCTTACTGCTACCATGTGAAGAAGAACATGTTTGCTTCCCTTTCTACCATGATTGTGAGTTTCCTGTAGCCTCTCCAGCCATTTGGAATTGTGAATCAATTAAATCTCTTTCCTTTATAAATTATCCAGTCTTGGGCTCCTTTTCATAGCATCGTGAGAACAGATTAATACAGTAAATTGGTACCACAGAGAGTTGGCACTGCTGTAAAGATACCCAAAGATGTGGAAGCAACTTTGGAACTGGATAACAGGCAGAGGTTGGAACAGTTTGGATAGCTCAGAAGGAGATAGGAAAATGTGGGAAAGTTTGAAACTTCCTAGAGTTTTGTTGAATGACTTTGACCAAAATGCTGATAGTGATATGGACAATGATGTCCAGGTTGAGAGGTTCCCAGATAGAGATGAGAAACTTGTTGGAAACCGGAGTAAAGGTCACTCTTGCTATGCAAGGAGACTGGCAGCATTTTGTCCCTGCTCTAGAAGAGATCTGTGGAACTTTGAACTTGAGAGAGATGACTTAGGGTATCTGGCAGAAGAAATTTCTAAGCAGCAAAGCATTCAAGGAGAGGTAGAACATAGAAGTTTGGAAGTTTTGCAGCCTGACAATGTGTCAGAAAAGAAAACTTCATTTTCTGGAGAGTAATTCAAGCCAGCTGAGGAAATCTGAATAAGTAACAAGGAGCCAAGACCATGGGGAAAATGTCTCCAGGGCATGTAGGAGACCTTTGCAGCATCCCTCCAATCACAGGCCCAGAGGACTAGGAGGGAAAAATGGTTTCCTGGGCCTGGTCCAGGACCCTGCTGCTGTGTGTAGCCTTGAGACTGTGTCCCAGCCATCCCAGCCATGGATAAAAGGGGCCAAGGTACACAGGACTTGGAGTCAAAGGAGGTCATTTTGGAACTTTAAGGTTTAATGACTGCCCTGTTGGATTTTTGAACTTGCATGGGCCTATAGTCCCTTTGTTTTGGCCAATTTCTCCCATTTGAAATGGGTATATTTGCCCAATTCCTGTACCCTCCTTGTATCTGGGAAGTAGCTAACTTGGTTTTGATTTTACAGGCTCATTGGCAGAAAGGACTTGCCTTGTCTCAGATAAGGCTTTGGACTTGGACTCTTGAGTTAATGCTGGAATGAGCTAAGACTTTGGCGGACTGTTGGAAAGGCATAATTGTATTGAAATGTGAGGACATGAGATTTGGGAGATGCCAGGGGTATAATGATATATTTTGACTGTGTCCCCACTCAAATTTCATCCTGAATTGTAGTTCCCCTAATCCCCACATGTGGTAGGAGGGATCCTGTGGGAGGTAATTGAATCATGGGGGCAGTTTCCCCTATGCTATTCTCATAATAGTGAGTAAGTTATCATGAGATCTGATGGTTTTATAAAAGACTTCCCCCTCCACTCAGCTCTCATTCTTCACTCTCTGCAACCCTGTGAAGAGGTGTCTTTTGTCATGATTGTGAGTTTCCTGAAGCCCTCAGCCACATGGAAACTGAATCTTGAGTATTTCTTTATAGCAGTGTAAGTACAGGCTAATATATTATGCTAAAAGGTTCTTTTTAAAAATAAGACAAAAAATGATTTTAAGAATATTAAAGAAGGAGGAGGAAGGGAAGGAAGAGAAAGGAGCCACTAAAATATGATTCAAATCCTAAATTACAGTGCCAATTGCTTAATTTTATATCCTAATACATTTGTCCATTTTTGTGCTACTATAAAGAAATAGCTAAAGGCTGAGTAATTTATTTAAAAAGAGGTTTAATTGGCTCATATTTCTGCCAACTATAAAAGCTTGGAACCAATATCTGCTAGCTCTTGGCAAAGGCCTCAGGAAGCTTACAATCATGGCAGAAGGTGAAGCAAGACCAGGCATAACACAAGGCAAGAGCGGGAACAAGAGAGGAAGGAGGGAAAGGCCCATAGTTGTGAACATCAGGTCTCACGTGAGCTAACTCAGTGAGAACTTACTCATTACCCAGAAGGCAATACTAAACCATTCATGAAGGATTCACCCCTGGTCTTCCAAATCTCATGTTCTTCTCACATTTCAAGATGGAATTATGCCCTCACAACAGTGCCCCAAAGTCTTAGCTCATTCCAGCATTAACTAAAATTTCTAAGTCCCTAGTTCAAAATATTATCTGGAGATGAGTTTCTTCTGCCTGTGAGACCAAACATAAGTTATTTACTCCCAAGATACAATGGTGGTAGCAGCATTGCGTGGACATTCTCATTCTAAAAGGGAGAATTTGATCAAAAGAAAGAGGTAACAGACCCCACAGAAGTCTGAAACTCAGTGAAGCAGATATTAAATCTTAAAGTTCTAAAATAATCTCCTTTGCCTCCATGTCTTACATCCAAGCCACACTGATGCAAGGAGTGGGCTCCCAAGGCCTTGGGCAGCTCAGTACCTGTGGCTCTGCAGGGTCCAGATCCTTTGGATGCTCTCATGGTTTGGAGTTGAATTCCTGTGGCTTTTCCAGGCTCAAGGTGCAAACTACCCATAGCTCTACCATTCTGAAGTCTGGAGGGCAGCTGCCCCCTTCCCATAGCTCCACTAGGCAGTATCCTGGTGACTGCTCTGTTTGGGGGCTTCAATTCCATATTTCCTGTCTGTATTGCCCTAGAGTAGCAGTTTTCTGTGAGGGCTCTGATCCCGTGGCAGGCTTCTACCTGGGCATCCAGTGTTTCTCATACATCCTCTGAAATCTAGAAGGAATCTACCCACACTCCTTTATGCTTGTATTCTGTGTGCTGGCAGATTTAACACCATGTGGAAGCCACCAAGGCTTATAGCTTGCAACTTCCAGAATGGTGGCCTGCACTGTACATGAAGCCTTTTGAGCTGTGGCTTCATCTGGAGCAGCTGGGAGAAGGGAACAGCGTCCCAAGTCTTAGCAGGGCAATGGAACCCAGGTCCTGGCCCCTGAAACTGCTCTTTTCTTCTAGGCCTCTGGGCCTTTATTGGGACGGGCTGTCTCCAAGATCTCTGAAATGGCTTCAAGGGCTTTTCTCATTGTTTTGAATATTAGCACTTGGCTCCCTTTTAGTTAAGCTAATCTCTCTAGCAAGTGGTTGCTCCACAGCCCGCTTGTAGTTCCCTACTGAAAATGCTTTTTCTTTCTCTGCCACATGGCCAGGCTACAAATTTTTCAAACTTGTATGCTCTTCCTTTTAAATATAAGTTCCAACTTTAAGTTATTCCTTTGCTTCCACATTTGATTTAGGTTGTTAAAGGCAGCCACAGCACTTCCTGAATGCTTTGTGGTTAGAAATTTCTTCAACAGATACCCTAGGTAATCACTCTTAAGTTCAGACTTTCATAATTCTCCGGGATATGGACACAATACAACCAATGTATTTGCTAATGCATAACACAGGTGACTATTGCTCCAGTTCCCAATAAGTTCCTCATTTCCATTTGAGACTTCATTAGCCTAGGCTTCACTGTCCATATTTCTCCCAGCTTTTTGGTCACATCCACTTAACAAGTCTCTAAAAAGTTTCTAACTTTCCCTCATCTTCCTGTCTTCTTCTGAGCCCTCCAAACTCTGCCCATAACATAGTTCCAAAACTACTTCCCCATCATCAGATATCTTTATAGCAACAGCCCATTCCTTGATACCAATTTTCTGTATTGGAGCATTTTAAAAAATTATTTTTGCATTGCTATAAATAAATACCTGAAGGCGGGCCGGGCGCGGTGGCTCAAGCCTGTAATCCCAGCACTTTGGGAGGCCGAGACGGGCGGATCACGAGGTCAGGAGATCGAGACCATCCTGGCTAACACAGTGAAACCCCGTCTCTACTAAAAAATACAAAAAACTAGCCGGGCGAGGTGGCGGGCGCCTGTAGTCCCAGCTACTCGGGAGGCTGAGGCAGGAGAATGGCATAGACCCGGGAGGCGGAGCTTGCAGTGAGCTGAGATCCGGCCACTGCACTCCAGCCTGGGCGACAGAGCGAGACTCCGTCTCCAAAAAAAAAAAAAAAAAAAAAAAAAAAAATACCTGAAGGCTCGGTAACCTACAAGAAAAATAGGTTTAATTGGTTCACAGTTCTGCAGGCTGCACAAGCAAGCCTGCAGAATTCACTCAGCCTCTGGTGAATGCCTCAGGAAGCTTGCAATTATGGTGGAAGTTCAATCCAGAGCAGGCACAGCGCATAGCGAGAGTGGTAACAAGAAAGGGATAAGGGAGAGGTCCCAGACTTGTAAATATCAGACCTTGTGTGAACTAAATGAGAATTCACTAATCACCAAGGGGATGGTGCTAAACCATTAATGAGGGAATTACCCACATGATCCAATCATCTCCTACCAGGACTACTTCCAACATTGAGAATCACATATAACATGAAATTTGGTTGGGACAAACATCCAAATCAAATCATTTGGATTTTTTAGGTTTTCTTCCTAGGTATCTATAGATGATTTACTAAAGAGCCAATAAATAAAGAGTCTCTTGCCTGTTTATTCTGAGTACAGTACGACCCACTGAGTATGCAGATAAGTAATGATTGATGTGTACCAACCAGACTTAACATACACACGAAGTAAGACTTAGGGTAGTGTCTGATGCTCAGCCAACATAATTTGAAACTAAATATAATTTGAGGCTATAATTACAGATTTGAGCTCATTGTAATTTAAAATATATTTTCACATGTCAAGAGATTTAGGAGAACCACAGTGACTTGAATTGAATTGCTTGATGTAGACTAAATAGCAACAAATTTAATATGTAAAAGGCTTATCTAATACTACTAAATATGCATCTATTTATTCTGGCAACTTCATTAGGCCTAAAATAGAGCTAGGGTAAATCTACTTTTTACTTAGACAGCAATAAAGTCTTCTAAAATATAATACCTTGTTTTATCAGAAGAACTGTGCTCATCAGCCTCTGCAAAAGATTTCAGGAATGACAATGAAACTAAATTATTCTGAAAGTGAGGATTCTGTACAAAGACTGTGTATTTCATATATTTAAGGGGACAAAGTCTAGACCTACCAATCTGATTTCAAATTCCAGTTCTATCTCTTCTTAGCTGTGGGTCCTTGAGCAGGTTATTCAATTTTCTGTGCCTCAATTTCCTTATTTTTAAAATAGGTGCTGTAGTCCTAATTCATATACTTTCGGGGAAGACTAAATGAATATAAACTTTTTGAATCAGTGCTTGTCCATAGTAAGTACTATATGAATGTGAGCAACTATTGTAGGTTGTCTAATTACTTTGTTTCTTCTCCCAAATACACATGGAGCTATAGAGTAACATTCACGGAATTACTTCTTCAAAACTATCTGCTGGATAGCAAAACCCTTGCCATCACTCTCAACACATCCTCATTTCTCAACTACATATCTAATGAATCATCAAGTTTTGTCAACAGTAATCTTAAAAATAGCCAACCCTTAAATATATCTTCTTCTTCTTATCTCCAAAACCATTCCTGTCCCAGATTTTATACCTGGATACCTTAAGTCATTGTCAAATGTTCTCCCAGAATCCACACTTGTACTTGTCATGTTTATTCTCTTTGCTGAAAAGTTACCTTTTCAAAATCCAATCATGCCATGGTCATCATTTACTACTCCACAATGACTTACTAATATCCTTATATTCAATAATCAAAATTCTTAAAATTATTTTTCAATTGACAAGTAAAAATTATATGTATTTTTTGGTGTATAACATGATGTTTTAATACATGTATACATTGTGGAATGGCTAAATGAAGCTACTAATCACATGCATTACCTCCAGAACTTATTTTTTTGTGATGTTATTGCTTAAAATTTATTCTCTTAGCAATTTTCAAGTATATCATTATAATATTATTGATAGTCATCATGATATACAATATAACTTTTGAATATATTTTTTTCTAGCTAAAATTTTTATCCTTTGACCAACAATACTTTCTTAACACCCTCTTTCCGCCAGCCTCTGGTGACCATCATTTTACTTTCTGTTTCTATGAGTCCAATTTTCTCAGATTAAACATGTAAGTAAGATCATGCAGTATTGTCTTCCTGTGCCTAGCTTATTTCATTTAGCACCGGGTTCATCCAAATTGTTACAGATGAGAAGAGTTTCACTTTCTTTTTTAAGGCTGAATAGTTTTCCATTATGTATACATACTGCATTTTCTTTATTTATCCACTGATGAATATTTAGGGTGAGTCCATAGCTTGGCTATTGTGAATAATGCTGCAATGAATGTGGGAGTGAAGATGACTGTACAAGGTGATAATTTCATTTGCTCTGAGTATACCTAGCAGTATACTGGTATACTGGTATACTGGTATAAAAACATCCATGCTGTTTTCCATAGTGGCTTTACTAATTTACATTCCCATTAACAGTGCAAGAGGGCTCCCTTTTTTCTGCATCTTCACCAATACTTCTTCTTTGACTTTTTAATAAAAGCCATTCTCACAAATGTGAGATGATATCTCAATATGGTTTTAATTTGCATGTCCCTGATAGTTAGTGATGCATTTTTTTCCTATATCTGTTGGCCATTTTTATGTCTTATTTTGAGAAATGTCTATCAGTCTATTTGAACATTGATTTTTTTACTGAGTTGTTTTAGTTCCATTTATATTTTGATATTAACCTCTTTCATATATATGGTTTGCAAATATATTCTCCCATTTCTCCTTGTCTGTACAGAAGCTTTTTATTTCAATGTAATTCATTAGTCTATTTTTGAATTGCTTTCCTGTACTTTTGGAGTCATATCCTAAAAATCATTACCCAGACTAATGTTGTAGAGTTTTTCTTATAGTAGTTTTATATTTGCAGATCTTATCTTTAAGTATTTAACCCATTTTGAATTGATTTTTATATGTAGTTTGAGATGAGGGTCTACTTTCAGTCCTCTGCACATGGATATTCAATTTTCTTAAAACAATTTTTCAAAGAAACTGTCCTTTCCCCATTATATTTTCTTGACAGTTTTGTAGAAAATTAATTGACCATGAATGCAAGGATTTATTTCTGGGCTGTCAATTCCGTTTCATTGGCCTATGTGTCTGTTTTTATGCAACTGCCACATTGCTTTGATTATTATAGATTTGTATTATATTTTGAAATCAGGTAGTATGATGTCTTCAGCTTTTTTCTTTTGCTCAAGATTGCTTTGACTATTTGAAATCTTTTGTGGCTCCATACAAATCTTAGGATTTTTTTTTTTTTCTATTTCTGTGAAAAATGACACTGGAGTTTTGATAGAGATTGCATTGAATCTGTAGATTAGTTTAAGATGTATAGACATTTTAATAACACTAATTATTCCAATCCATGAGCACCAGATAACATTTCATTTATTTGTATCATCTTCAATTTCTTTATCACTGTTTTATAGCTTTTGGTGTATAGATCCTTCACCTTCTTGCTTAAATTTATTCCTAAGCATCTTACTATTTCTTTGTAGCGATCACAAATAGGATTGCTTTTTTATTTTTTTCTTCTGATATTTCATTGTTAGTGGATAGAAATACTATTGATAATTTTATGTTGATTTTGTATCCTTCAACTTTATTAAATTTGCTTATTAGTTCTAACAGTTTTTAGGTAGTCTTAAGGATTTTGTATATATAAAATTATGTTGTCTGCAAACAGATAATTTAAATTTTTCCTTTTTTATTGAGATGCTTTTTATATCTTTCTCTTGCCTAATTGCTCTGGCTAAATGTGGGTTGTCATATATGGCCCTTTTTGTTTTGAGGTGCTTTCTTTCTATACCTAATTTTTGGAGTGTTTTTATCATAAAAGAATGTTGAATTTGATTGAATCCTCTTTGTGCATCCATTGAGATGACCATGTGGTTTTTTCCTTCATTCTATTAATGTAATGCATCACATTTATGGATTTGAATATGTTGAACTATTCTTGCATCTAGGGATATATTTCACTGGATCATGATGAATTATTCCTTTAATGTGCTGTTGAATACTATTTGCCAGTATTTTGTAAAGGATTTTTGCATCTGTGTTCATCAGGATATTGGCCTGTAATTTTATTTTCATGTAGTATTCTAATCTGACTTTGTTATCAGGGTAATGTTGTCCACAAAAACAATGAGTTTGGTAAAAATCTCATCAAAAAGTGGGCGAAAGATATGAACAGAGACTTCTCAAAAGAAGACATTTATGAAAAAATGCTCATCATCACTGGCCATCACAGAAATGCAAATCAAAACCACAATGAGATACCATCTCACACCAGTTAGAATAGCGATCATTAAAAAGTCAGGAAACAACAGGTGCTGGAGAGGATGTGCAGAAATAGGAACACTTTTATACTGTTGGTGGGAGCGTAAATAGTTCAACCATTGTGGAAGACAGTGTGGTGATTCCTCAGGGATCTAGAAGTAGAAATACCATTTTACCCAGCCATCCCACTACTGGGTATATACCCAAAGGATTATAAATCATGCTGCTATAAACACACATGCACACTTATGTTTATTGCAGCACTATTCACAATAGCAAAGACTTGGAACCAACCCAAATGTCCATCAATGACAGACTGGATTAAGAAAATGTGGCACATATACACCATGGAATACTATGCAGCCATAAAAAGGATGAGTTCATGTCCTTTGTAGGGACATGGATGGAGCTGGAAACCATCATTCTCAGCAAACTATCGCAAGGACAAAAAACCAAACATCGTATATTCTCACTCACAGGTGGGAATTGAACAATGAAAACTCTTGAACACAGTGCGGGGAACATCACACACTGGGACGTGTCGTGCAGTGGGGGGATTGGGGAGGGATAGCATTAGGAGATATACCTAATGTAAATGACGAGTTAGTGGGTGCAGCACACAAACATGGCACATGTACGCATATGTAACAAACCTGCGCATTGTGCAAATGTACCCTAGAACTTAAAGTATAAAAAACAAAACAAAACAAACAACAACAAAAAAACAATGAGTTTGTAAGTGTTCTCACCTCTTCAATTTTCTTTGAAAAAGTTTGAGAAACATTGTTATTAGTTCTTTTTTAAATATTTAGTATAATTCAGCAGTGAATCCAATAGATTCTAGGCTTTTCTTTGGTGAGAGACTTTTATTATTGATGCAATCTGCTTGCTTGTTATTGATCTGTTCAGATTTTCTGTTTCTTTATGATTCCCCAGTCTTGATAGGTTGTTGCTGTCTAGAATTTATCGATTTTGTAGGTTATCCTATTTATTGGCACTAATTGTTCATAGTAGTATCTTATGAGTAGTCTGTATTTCTGTGGAATCACTTGCAATTTCTCCTCTTTCATGATTGATTTTATCTATTTGAGTCTTTCCTTTATTTTTTTAAATTTATAAAGAATAGAGATATATTTCTTACAATTAAAAGGATGGAAAATCCAAGGTCAAGGGGCCCACATCTAGTGAAGGTCTTCTTACTGTGTCACCCCAGGGCTGAAGGTCAAGAAAGTCTGGGAGAGCAAGAAAGCATGAGGATAATGAACTGGCTTTAAGATCAAGCCCATTCTTGCGATAACTAATGCACTTCTATGATACTGACATTAATCCGTCTATGAATCATCTATGTTCTCTCCTGCCCCAGCTCATTTGCACATGCTATTTCCCCTCTGGAATAAATTATTCTGCCTACCACTCATTTAGCTTCATTAATCTTTCTTTCTTTCTTTCTCTCTCTCTCTCTCTCTCTCTCTCTCTCTCTCTCTCTTTCTTTCTTTCTTTCTTTCTTTCCTTCCTTCTTTCTTTCTTTCTGAGTAATATTTAATATTTTTACAAGAGAGTGTTTTAATAAATTGACCATGACTTAATCTCCTCTTATTAGGCCCCCACTTTTAACACTGTTGCATTAAGGATTAAGTTTCTACCACATGAACTTTGGAGGACACAAGTAAACCATGGAATCCCACCCCTGGCCCTCTAACCAAAAGTTTGTTGATATTTTTTCTTTAGAAAAAAATTACACCAACATGGCACAAGTATACATATGTAACAAACCTGTACGTTATGCACATGTACCCTAGAACTTAAAGTATAATAATAATAAAAAATAAATTAAAACAAAATTCTAAGAAATTTACAAAAGATTAGAACCAATTATAAAATTTTGAACTAATAAATTAATTGAGAAATGTAAAAAAAAAAAAAAAAAAAAAAATTACTAGATTGGCGGCCGGGCGCGGTGGCTCAAGCCTATACTCCCCGCACTTTGGGAGGCCGAGACAGGCGGATCACGAGGTCAGGAGATCGAGACCATCCTGGCTAACACAGTGAAACCCCGTCTCTACTAAAAAATACAAAAAGCTAGCCGGGTGTGGCGGCGGGTGCCAGCTACTCGGGAGGCTGAGGCAGGAGAATGGCGTAAACCCGGGAGGCGAAGCTTGCAGTGAGCCAAGATGGCGCCACTGCACTCCAGCCTGGGTCACAGAGCGAGACTCCGCCTCAAAAAAAAAAAAAAAAAAAAAAAAATTACTAGATTTATTGACTATTTCTACTGTTTTTCTAGACTCTTTTTCATTTATTGTTTTTCTGATTTTTGTTACCTCCTTTTTCTACTAACTTGGGCTTAGTTTGTTCTTCATTTTCTAGTTCTTTCAGGTATAATGTTAGCTCATTTATTTGGGATGTTTCTTTGTTTTTCTTGGATATAGGTGCTTATTGCTATAAATTTCCCTCTTGAAACTACTTTGCATGCCTCCCCTCATTTGGTATGTTGTGTTTCCATTTTTATCTCAAGATATTTTTCAATATCTTTTTAAATTTCTTCTTTGACCCATTGGTGTTTAGGAATATGTTTTTCAATTTCCAAATATTTGTGAATTTTCCAAAATTCCTCCTAATATTGATTTCTAGGTTTATATCATCTAGTTGGACAGGGTTCTTATTATGATTTCGACCTTCTTAGATGTGTTAAGACCTTTTTTGCATTGTAACATATAATCTACCCTGGCTAATAAACCATGAGCATTTGAGAAAATTGTGTGTTGTGCTATTGTTAAATGAAATGTGTGTATATGTTTGTTAGTTCAATTTGATCTAAAGTGTAATTCAAGTGCAATTTTTCCTTCTTGAATTTTTAGCTGAATACTTTATCCATTGTTGAAAGTGGGGCATTGAAATTTCCTACTAAAGTCATACTGCAGTGTATCTTTCTCTACAGATCTTTTAATATTAGCTTTATATATTTAGGTGATATAATGTGTACACATATATTTACAATTGTTATATCTTCTTGAAGCATTAATCTGTTTATAATTATGGATTGACTTTCAAATCTCATTTTATACTTTTTGACTTAGTGTATTTTATCCAATATGTGTATAGCTACTTCTGCTCTCTTTTGGTTTTCATTCACATGGGATATCTTTTTCCATTTGTACACTTTTCATGTATGCGTGTCCTTTAAGTGAGTCTATTGGAGAGAGTATATAGTTGGGTCTCATTTCCTCTTAGAGTCATCGACCTACTTCATTCTTTTGATTGGTGAAGTTAACTCATTTACATTCAAGGTAATTGTTAATAGATAAGAGCTTATGATTGCCATTATGGTAGTTATTTTCTGGTCATTTTTAATATCCTTTCTTTCTTTCAAGATGTCTTCCATTATTATTAGGTAATTTAATCTAGTGGTATTCTATAATTCCTGACATTTTCTATTTTGTTTATCCACTACACTTACTGTTTTGGTAAACATAAAGCTTTCATAAATAATCTTACAGTTATAACAGGCTGGTTTAAGGTAATAACAACTATGATTGCATAGAAAATTTTACACTTTTACTCCCCCCACCAACATTTTATATTTTTGATGTCATAATTTACATTATTTAATATCACATACTTTTTACAAATTATTATAGTGATTATTTCTAATCATTTTGTCTTTTAACCTTCATATTATGGATATACATGATTTTTCACACCACTATTACATTATTAGAGTATTCTAAATTTGACTGAGTACTTGGGTTTACCATTGAGTTTTATATTTTCATATATTTTTATGTTTCAAATTATTGACTTTTTATTTTAGTTTGAAGAAATTAATTTAGCAGTTCCCATAAGAGAGGTCTGGTGTGTTGACTTCTTCAGCATTTGTTAGTCTGGGACTTTCTTTATCTCTTCTTCATTTCTGAAGAATAGCTTTGCTGGATACAGTCTTCTTTGCCAGTTTTTACCTTCAGCATTTGCAATATATCATGCTACTGTCTTCTGGCCTTTAAAGTTCTGCTGAGAAATCCATTGCTAGTCATATTGAAACTCCTTTATACATTATTTGCTTTTTTTTTTTTTTTTTTTTTTTGCTGCATTCAGGATACTCTCTTTGTTTTTGTTTTTTGACAGCTTGATTATAATAAGTCTTGGTGTAGTCTTCCTTAGTTTGAACATGATTGGAGACCTTTGATTTTCCTGTATCTATAAACGTGTATATTTTTCCCTCTGACTTGTAATGTCTCCTGCTGTTATTTCTTTAAGTAAGTTTTCTTCACCTTTGTCCTTTTCTTCTACTTCTTAAACTCCTATAATTTGATAGCTTGCTCTTTTGACGCTGTCCCATAAGTCTCGTAAGTTTTCTTCACTCTTTTTCATTCTTTCATTTTATTCTTCTGACTGTACTTTCAAATCACTTGCCTTTGAGTTCACAGACTCTTTCTTCTGCTTGATCAGTTTTGTGATTGATACTCTTTACTGCATTTAAAAAAATATTTACTACATATTTTCAGCTCCCAATTTTATCTTTTTAAAAATAATTTCAGCTGGGCATGGTGGCTTATGCTTGTAATCCCAGCACTTTGAGAGACTAAAGTGGGTGGATCAATTGAGGCCAGGAGTTCAAGACCAGCCTGGCCAACATGGTGAAACCCCATCTCTATCATAAATATAAAAATTAGCCAAGCATGGTGGCACACACTGGTAATCTCAGCTACTCGGGAGGATGAGGCAGGAGAATGGCTTGAACCTCGGAGGCGGAGGTTGCAGTGAGCCAAGTTTGTGCCGCTGCACTCCAGCCTGGGTGACAGAGTGAGACTCAATCTAACAAAAGTAATTAATTAGTTAAATTAAAAATAACAATAATTTCATTCACTTTGTTAAATTTCTTTACAGACACATGTTGCTTTTCTAATTTTTTGAATTATTTTTCTATTTTTTCAAGTTTGCTGAGCTTCTTTGAAATAATTATTTTGAATTACTTGTCAAACAATTTGTATATTTCCATTTCTTTGGGGTTAGCTACTGAAAAATTGTGTTGGCTTTTTCGTAGTTTATATCACCTTTGTTTTTTTTTGTTGCTGTTGGTTCTTGTTGCCTTTTGTTGATTTGTGTATATATCGTGGGACAATCACTTCTTCTAGGCCTTATGACTTATTTTTCTGTGGAAAGTCTATCTTCTATGGAGGTTATAATGAAGCATGAGGGCACTTGCTGAGTAAAGTGCAGTGTTTCTGGCACAAGTGGGGTATCTGTTCTGTAGTCTCTGTGCAGTTCTTTTAGCTGATATCAATGTGAATGAAAATTTCAGGGTTCCTCCGTGGCCAGTGCTGTGGATGTCTGCAGTGGCAGCAAGGGTTTTTGGGGGACTTTAGTGACAATGACTAAATTCTTCCTAATCTCTTTCTCCCCTGCTGAAAACATTGTGGCTGAAAGAATCATTATGGCACTAGGTCTGGTTTGTAGGACGCTTAGGGTGGCAGTGGTACCAGTGTCCAATTAGTGGTATCTGTGGAATGGCCACGGAGCTAAAATGTCAGCATGAGCATGTGTGGAGAAACTACAGCTTTAGGACTCGGGGCAGTAATGGCTCTTATATCTGGGTGTAGTCACTTCTATTACCATGCTTGTAACAGCATGTGAGACAGATGCTTGTGGAGTAGGTGAGGAGCTGAAAATGGAAGCATGGCCCTTTGCATAGTTATACTGGCTCCAGGGGTAGGACAGCGGTTACCTCTCTATGGCAGCTGAGCCAGTGCTCAGAACGTAGGCACATACAGTGAGATCTTGTCTTTAGGGCCTGGAGTTCAACTAGCTCACTCACAATGAGTCTGATGTCCGAGACAGGAGCAGTTCTAGTCAGCCACAGGGACTGGATCTGGAGTATGGACATTTATGGAGCGACCACAGCTCCAAGATTGGGGCATAAAAGGAGCTGGGAATGATTGTGGCTCATTTTTCAAAGTGGCTCAACAGTGACTGCTTTTGGATAAAGGAGGGGTGTGGAGCCACATCTCCCTCTTTGGTGTTTCTAGTGAGAATGGTTATTTGTTACCACAGTGGCAAAAGATGTCACTGTTTTCTGTGTAGAAGGCCACTGAGACCATAGTAGTTTCTGTTATTTGGCTCATACCAATAGCCTCTACCTTTCTCCTTTGCTGCTAGCTATCTCCTGGCATCTGAGGTATGCCAGTCTCACCCGTGATTTTTTTTTTCAGTGTGGATATTCTCCATTTTTTAAATTTGCTTCACTGTGTTGCTATAGATTTTTTACTGAGCCATTGAGTCCTCTTTGGGCTATTTTGGTTTGTGAATAGCTATTTATCTCTCTTTTTTTTTTTTTTTTTTTTCTTTTTGGAGGAGGATTAGGGCTGGTAACCCTTAATCTGCCATCTTAGTAATATCATTTCTCAAGATCTAAATCTTTGACGCTGCCTGAGAGGCCCTGCATGAGTGGCCACTGCATTATATTAATCTCAAACCTTTCTTTCTCTAGTTCTTTCTTCAACTACCCTGCACTTTTAGCACTTCAAATCATCTATGTTCTCTCCTGCCCAAGTTCATTTGCACAGGCTGTTTCCCCTCAGGAATGAATTCTTCTGTCCCCCACCCATCTTACCTTCATTTATTTTTTGTTATTTGTTTACTTACCTATTTTTAGATAAAAAATAATGTTTAATATTTTTACAAGAGAGTAATTTAAGAACTTCCATGGCATCCAAAATGGATAAGAGAGAGCACTGAATGATAGAGGAAACAGTAAGAATCAAAGGCCTAAAGATTCTTATTTCATCTAAAACCTGTTACCATAAAAATACTTGAACATACAAGCTGACATAATAAGGGACTTTCGTCAGTATGTGGCCTATTTAAATTAGTGACTTTGGGATAGATTCCGTCTGGTGATTTTCAGGTTCAGAATGCAATTATGGATCAGATACATAATTGAAGTTGGTAGGTCATTGTCAATGAGAAGTTAATACTTGAGAAATCTAGAAATTAGATGGGTGATTTGATGATAAACTTTATATGTCAACTTGACTAGGCCACGGTACCCAGATATTTGGGCAAACACTAACCTAAATGTCCTTACCTTCATCAAATTACCCATTTTACAGATATCAGGACAAGCAGTCCTCAATAGCCTTCCTGCCTCAGTCAAAGCCAGTCATTAGCATTTACTTTAAACAATCCTCTTCCTGACCTCTTTAACACTTGGATTAGGTTGTAAATTGCTATTTGTTAATTTAATAATTAATTAATATCTTTCCCTTTAGTGCAGATTCTTTGAAAATAAGCATTTTTTGTTGTTGTTTTTATCTCTATTTTATCCCTAAACTTTAGCATACATTGTAAACTATAATGACAGGGTCAGTAAATATAGAACTGCAGTTGATCATCTTGGATTACACAATACTTGGAGTCATGATACCTACATTCTTATTCAATAAATCTTACTATTTGATTTATACTGTTTTCAGGAGGCATGGGTTCCAGGTATTTACTTATTGTGCCAAGTCAGGCAAGTTATTTTACTTTTCTTGAGGTCATGTTTTATTTTTGAAAAGGAAACTAACACTGCTAGCCTTTTCTCCAGTTGTCATTGATATACAATACATTGATGTATATAGAAGTTCTATATTAAAACATAGTGGTTTTATGGAATTTACATTATCTAAACAATTAAGGCCTGGCTATGCCCTAGGTTATTCCAACTAGACATAGCTCAATATTCATCAAATCTTGATGAAATTCTTTTAACTATTTTTTGTAATACTTTTCTAAAATGTATTTTTGAAAATAGGCATATGCCTCTGGTATTTGCAAACTAGAGTAATAATACTGCTGTATGACAGAATTTGAGAGCTGAGAAGATATTATAGACATAAAATAGTGAAACATTTTAATGCATGCCAGCTAGGTATTTTTCTTAGTGGACATTGCTAGAATTAGAAGTTCATAGCTAATATTATATTGAGTGAAATGATCAATATGTAACCAATAATATTTTTATAAGCCTATAGTTATACCATTTATTGGGCTCACCACATGTACGTGGCAATTGGCAAGTCAGTAAGCTGATCTAATATTATCATTTTTGTTTTAAATCTAATGCTCTATTTATTTAGCTGATGTCTAGGTTTTTGCTTGTTAGAATTTTATTCTCAATCTTGTTATTTTTAGTAACATGTTGATGTTCCAACAACAACAACAAAAAACCTCATTAGATAATAAGAAAGCGTAATTGTGAGCAGAATGTATTATTCCATTAATCATTGATGGAGATGGATGCCAGTTCATTTAATAGCATTAACTAAAATGTTCATTGCTCAAGATTTCTTAATTGGGATGCGATTTGTAATTTATGTATTAAAATTTGTAAAAATGATATTGGTCTAAACAGATGATTTTCCTGGCATATTATACACATTGTGATTGCCAAATTCTGAATCATACAGATTAAAAGTCAGAACAGAAATTGAAAATCCAAAGAAAAATAAACTGAATAGTATTATAGATAAACTTGAGATTTATGACATTGGGATGTTCGCCAAGGGGAAAGAAAGGAAGAAAAAGGAATCACAGATATTTTCCTGTAATGCCTTTAGAATGAGAAAATAATTAAAGTCTCACAAAATTGAGTTCATTTGGCACCTGAAAAAAGCCGTCATCCACAGAAAGAGCAAGAAAGAAAAGACTCATTCAACCAGAAGAACACATGAAATAGTTTCTTTCAGTTTTGCTAATTCACTTGAGGGTAATTATAGATCATTACTTGGAGAAAACACAAAACAATAATTGCAACAAAATTCAACTTCAAATAAAGGAATTTCAGAGAGAAGCAAAAAGAAAAAAAAACCCCTTTGATTAAATACTAGCTAAATAAGTTATAACGGAATTTGGGAAATATAGTTTTATGATAGACCCACATCTTATTCTAATCTCTCTTCTCACTGTGTGCCATTTATATTATTTGCTCAACAAAGTTGTTATTGCTCTAGATGGAAAGGATTTGGATGATAGTGAAAAGTATGACAAATCCATCTTATATTTCTAGTTCAAAGAGAAAATTTTATCTAAGCAAATTTTAGGAGAAAATGAATGGGTTCTATATAACACTTATTAAAATTTACGTCAATTGCAACGATAGGCTGTGTCTGGGCTGTGGGCTATATTGCGTAAAACTTTAGGTTAAAAGCAAATGGTATCTACAGAGCCTCTCCAGTTTTTCTTACAATGGTTTGAATTAATTTATGTTATTAGTTATGTATTTTATTTTTGTCTTTTCTAGTAGCACTACAGGTTTGTAATAATCAAATTCAGCTGACACTTCTATGTTTTTGTCTGACTTTAACATGTACCTCCTCTGTTTTAAGGCTGTACCTCTTCTGTCTAAGCTTCCTTTTTAATGCCCCGCTTGTTCCCCTGCAAAGAGAAGATTTGTCTCCTGTTTCATTAGGAGATCGTTTGATCTCTTTAAACTTCATTTTTGCTCCATATAGGAGAATTTACATCATATACATACTTCCGTTTTATTGTCCAAGCTCATAGAATAATGGATGCAATTCTAGGTCAAATGTTATACTATACTTTGATAATATTCCTTTGCATATATTCCAAAATCTTACTTCATCCATTATATTGTTTGTTCTGAGTCTCCACTATTTTACATTCCAAATGTTATTTCCCTTCAACAATGTTTAAATCTTCTCCCTGAAAACAATTTTTAAAAATTCTCTGTTCCTGAATCAGCATGTAGCTATCTTAAAATTTTATTCCTGTCTTTCACATCCAACTTTTTCTACGCTATGAATAACTACACACAAATTCTACTTCCCAAGCTCCTATTTCCTTCTTGAAGTACTGTTTCTGGTTTCTCCTCTTGCTGCATTACAGAATCTATACTCATTTGTGATCTCCTAATTGCCAAATCCAATAGACATATACTATAGTGCCTTTCACATCATTGATCTTCCCCTTTCTGCTCAAAGTCCCCATCTTTGTTGACCCTCAAGACCTTGCATTCCTCTTATAGTTCTCTCTCTTTCCTTCCCCTGTGTATTTCTTTTCTGGTTTTTTTTTCTCTCTCTTTCATGGATTTTTTTCTTCTTCCTTTGTACATACTTTAAATATTTTTTGTTATGGTTCTGACAACAGTACTTTTTTTTTTTATTTTTCTTTGGTTGTCTTATCAATTGTTATGGTTTTAATTGTAAAAAAATATATAAAACGTGTATGCAGATGATTCTCAGGTTTCTATTGCTTGGCTTCTTTTTCCATGAATTTCAGACTTGATTATTCATAATCCAGTGGTTAAGAACTCAGGCTCTGTTGTAAAGAAAATATGTGGATTTGAATTCCTGTTCTTCCATATTAGTCAATTTGGAAATATTCTCTAAGCATCGTTTTTTTCTTCTGTAAAGTCAAGATAATTTACTAAATTTATTTTATCATAAAGATTATTTGAGAAGACACATGTAAAATGACTGGTACAGAGTAAACACTCAATATACTGTTATTGTTGTCATTATTTTTATTTTCCCATCATGTTCACCTTGTGCAAATTATAACCCATAATCTTTATTTCTTAACTATACCTCCTCCTTTATTTCCAATCTTGTTTGATAGTACACTATCCACCCTATTAGCTCTGCCAGAGATTTAGAATCCCCACTGACCTCTTTATGTTGTATATATCAAGCTTTACATATCTCTTGTTTTATCTCTATTATACTTTGACTCCATATTTTTTCCTATTTATCTTTCTTATGCCCTAGCTCAGACTTTCATAATTTCTTATTTGAATTGCTGTGATTGATTTTCTACTGCTCCTTCTACTGTTGGTGTTATCATTCTTGATTTGATAAATAGATACATACATACATAGATGATAGACAGGAGAGAGAAAATTATTCAATTGTTAGAATAACCAAATAAATTAGTGTCATTTTATTACATTCCTTCTTGACAGCTTTTAATGGCTCTTCATTGACAAATGGTTGCATTATTCTATAAGCTTAGACAACAAAATGTAAGGATGCAAAATTTTCACTCCCAATTAAAATTTTAAGCTTGTATTTTGAAGCTGATTTTGTTTATCTTACCCACATATTGGTTATTGCTTCCATGGTTTTGTTCATGATACTCCTCTCCCTATAATGCCTTTCTCAAACTGGCGGATAATTCCGACTTAACTGTTCATGTTTTTCAGAAAGTGACTCTTCCAGAAAGTCTTTCTTGACACCCTGGATTCTTCCTTCTGAGGCTTCATATTATCTAGTGAATATCTGTATTGATTTACCAAATTTACTTTATATCTAAGGTATCCATAATTAAACATTAAATCTTCACCCAATACCAGCT
The DNA here is from genome assembly GCF_043159975.1 of Macaca nemestrina. NCBI lineage: Eukaryota > Metazoa > Chordata > Mammalia > Primates > Cercopithecidae > Macaca > Macaca nemestrina. Next base: position 42,734,686 of record NC_092134.1, on the reverse strand, counting down.
CCTCTCAATGCTTCACTCATCTTAGTAAACGGTACCTCCATTTTTCCAGATGTTCAGACCAAATATACAGTAGCCATCCTTGCATTCAATCTTCCTCTTATACTCCATATTTAATTGATCAGTAAATCCTAACATCTTTATCTTATATATATCAGGAATAGAACCTCATCTCTCACCATTTGCATGGCAAACATTTTGGTCCAAGTCACTGTCATAATTTGCTAATGTAGAATCATTTTCATCCTAACTAGTTTTCCTGTTTCTGCTCTTCATCTTTATGGCATATTCTCACAGTGGCCAGAGTGATTCTTTGGAAACCTAAGTCAGGTCACACTGTGATTTTACTAAAATCTTCCAGTGTTTTCACATTACAACTCAGGTAAAACTTAAGATACTTTCACTGGCCTCTGAGGCCTTGCCTGTTATGGTGTGACTGACCTCTCAGCTCATCTACCCTCCTCCTTACACTTCATGCTCCAGCTTCAGTGGCCTCCTAATTCCTTCAACATGCCTATAGTCTTCCTCCCTCTAGGGCTTTGAACTTATGGTTTTCCTTGCCTGAAATCTTCTTCCTTCAGATAGTTACATGATTCGTTCCCAGAATCCTTCAGATCTCTATTCAAATGTCACCTTATCAATGCAGTTTACCCTAAATAGCCTAGATAAAATAGAACCTCCACCTTGCACTTTCTGTTCCTCTGAATTGACTTTATTGTTTTCTCCACAGCACTTTTTATTATTTCACACTGATGGATTTGTTTAATGACTGTGCTCTTAATTAGAAAACCTCCAACAGGAATGAAACTCTTATTCACCACAGTGTCCCTAACTACTAGAACAGTACCTGAGAAATGGCAGAAAATTAAAAAATATGTGTTGACTAACTGAAATAATTTTACCATAAATGTATGTGTATACATTAATTTCTCCCTCCCTACTGTGATGTCTTTGAAGATAATAATTTTTGATCATATTAAATGAATTAATTAGAAAATATCTGAATATTTCTGAATATCTCCTGTGCTCCTTTGTTTATCAATTAGGATCATGTTCCAAGAGAATTGAAGTTTCTGTTGACATTGGCTGTACGGCTTAACTTGGGGCCTATGCTCAAAACTTATACATGGAAAATAGAAACTCTCAAGGCAATAGAGTTCCTAATATGCAACATATATATTTTTTAACAGATATTTATGGAACATCTGCACTGTTCTAGGACTTTGGGATTCATCAGGAACCAAAACATGCAAAAACTTTGTGACCTTTTGGAGTTTATTCTGTTGGAAAGAGGCAGATAATGTAAAATCAATGTATAGATACAAACATTGTATATATTCTTAAAAAGAGATAAGTATTATGGAAAATAAATGAAAACAAATGAGGATTACGAACCGTGTTGCTACTACTATTATTATTATTATCACCACAACTACTATTTCTACTAATGTTACTACTACTTATGCTATTGCTACTACTGCCTGTATTACTACTGCTACAACCATTACTATTAAGTAGGTGCAAAAGTAATACACTACTGCTACTATTACCATGGCTACTATAAATCTTAGATATAATAACAACATATCGACCTCACAGAAGATACCAGATTAGGGAATGTGGACTCAAATTAATATCCAAAATCCTATGCTTTTCACTATGTCTTGTTGCCTCTCATGATGATTTCATGGTCAGAGAAATTCACCTTCATCATCGCCTGTTAGATTATACAGGCAACCTTCAAAAGATAGCCCAAGAGATGTAACTGCTACAAAATATATCTAATATTTATGGAGAACCAGCTAAGTTGGCATGCATATTAACACTTTCATTATGAATCACATTTTTTAAGAATTATGGTAAAAAAACACATACAGATATCTACCCTATTAAAACTTTTTAAGTGCACCATACGGCATTGTTAACTCTAAGTACAATGTTGTACAGTAGACCTCTAGAACTCTTTGTTCCACATGACTGAAATTTTTTTTTATACTTTAAATTCTAGGGTACATGTGCACAACGTGCAGGTTTGGTACATATGTATACATGTGCCATGTTGGTGTGCTGCACCCATTAATTCGTCATTTACATTAGGTAATGCTATCCTTCTCCATTCCCCCGACTCCATGACAGGCCCTGGTGTGTGATGTTCCCCACCCTGTGTCCAAGTTTTTTCATTGTTCAATTCCCACCTATGAGTTAGAACATGCAGTGTTTGGTTTTCTGTCCTTGAGGTAGTTTACTCAGAACGATGGTTTCCAGCTGCATCCATGTCCCTACAAAGGACATGAACTCATCCTTTTTTATGGTTGCATAGTATTCCATGGTGTGTATATGCCCCATTTTCTTAATCCAGTCTACCATTGATGGACATTTGGGTTGGTTCCAAGTCTTTGCTATTGCAAACAGTGCCACAATAAATATACATGTGCATGTGTCTTTATAGCAGCATGATTTATAGTCATTTGAGTTTACCCAGTAATGAGATGGCTGGGTCAAATGGTATTTCTATTTCTAGATCCTTGAGAAATTGCCACACTGTCTTCCACTATGGTTGAACTAGTTTACAGTCCCACCAACAGTGTAAAAGTGTTCCTATTTCTCCACATCCTCTCTGGCATCTGCTGTTTCATGACTTTTTAATAATCATCAAGCTAACTGGTGTGAGATGGTATCTCATTGTGGTTTTGATTTGCATTTCTCTGATGGCCAGTGACAATGAGCATTTCTTCATGTGTCTGTTGGCTGTATAAATGTCTTCTTTTGAGAAGTGCACGACTGAAATTTTATAGCCATTGAATAGCACCTCCTATCATCCCCCTGCATCCCCTAGCAACCTCCATTCTGCCTTCTGTTTCTATGAATTTGACTACTTTAGATACCTCATATTAGTTAAATCATGCAGTATTTGCCCTTCTGTGACTGGCTTATTTCCCTTAGCATATATAATGTTCTCCAAGTTCATCCATATTGTGGTATTTCCTTTTTTATGGCTGAATAATAGTCCCTTGCATGCTTGTGTGGGTGTGTATAAAACATTTTTTATATCATATACATATGTATTTACATATATTTATAACATGCATATATATCTATTATATGTAATATATATATAACATTTTTTTACTCATTCATCTGTTGATGATCATCTAGTTGGTTTCCACATACTATTTCCACGGTAGCCAAAGGTTGCTGTGAATAATTCTGCAATGAACATGGAAGTGCAAATATCTCCTCAAGATCCTGATTTTAATTCCTTAGATGAATATCCGTAAGTGAGATTACTGGATCAAACAGTAGTTCTATTTTTAAGTTTTTGATGAATTGCCATGACATTTTTTAGAGTGGTTGCAACGTTTTACATTTCTACTAACTGTGCACAAGGATTCCTATTTCTTTATATACTTACCAAGACTTGTTATTTTCTGTATTTTTGTTTGTTTGATAATGACTTTCCTAAGTGATGTGAGGTTATATGTGAATATGGTTTTGATTTGCATTTTCCTCATGATTAGTGATGTTGAGCATCTTTTCATATACCTTTTGGCCATTTAAATATATTCTTTTATAAATCATGTATTAAACAGTGCATAATACTACAGAAAAATGTTTTAATGAATAGTTAGTATGCATTCGTATGTGAATTTGTACGATTATTCTACAAATATTAATGAACTTACAAATTTAGTGTCATTATATTATCCCCTGTTTAACTTATTTAAATTATTTTCTTTTTTGTAGGGGAGAATCATGACTTGAAAATAGTTACTAGTGGTATTACTATACAGAAAATAAAGAGTTTAATACGCCTGTAATCCCAGTACTTTGGGAGGCTGCGGTGGGCTGATCATGAGGTCAAGAGATAGAGACCATCCTGACCAACATGGTGAAACCCCGTCTCTACTAAAAGTACACAAATTGGCTGGGTGTGGTGGTGCACACCTGTAGTCCCAGCTACTCAGGAGACTGAGGCAGGAGAATTGCTTGAATCCGGGAGGCAAAGGTTTCAGTGAGCCGAGATCGCAGCACTGCACTCCAGCCTGGCAACAAAGTGAGACTCCATCTCAGAAAAAAAAAAAAAAGAGTTTAATTTTGCACATTGCCTAGGTATGATGCTCTATTTAATATAGAGCATATCATGAAATCATACCATTGTCAGATTTTAGAAGGAGTTGAGAGAGAATAAAATGATTGTGAATAAAATGATTGTGTTTAAATCAACAAGGTCTATATTTGGACTTTGAGATAATGTTTAATTAAGTTGCTCATTTTAACAGAAAATATTCATTAAAGATAGTTTAAATAATCAATATTTTAAACAAAGAAATTGGTCTTTGCCTTAACTCACTAATTCAAAAACAATGGAGTGAACTCTAAATTCTAAATAGAAATAATTAAATCTAACAAATAGCTAAAATAAAGCAAAGCTCTTGGTTGAAACATCAGAATTTCTGTTGGGAACTGGAAAAGCATTAAAAAAAATGTAATTAAATGAAAACCGATAAATGTGTCAGCCTAAGTCCCTGTAGCAATATAGAAAATCAAGGGAGAAAAAAGACACAGAATGGTATGAAAATTCTTATTGGTTCAAAGATGATAAAATATCAAGTTACAACTTTAAAATGCAAGCAGACCAAATGCAACTAATTTTTAAGATGTTTTCGATGGTTAGACAGTATATGGCATTAATATACATTTATAACTACTAATTTATGCCTAAAGTATATACTATTGGCCCTTTCATACTCCTTCCCATTGGCAACATGCTTTATTCATCTAGGCATTTGTGGGCCAGAGGCATATGCACCAGTCAAACAAACATCGTATTATTGTTTTTGTACATATTCCTCCATGGTTTTACTTCTAGTATTTGTGTACTTTCAGACCTATACCTGTGCATACTATATAGTAAAAAGTAGATCATTGAAGCAATAGTGTTTAGTGAAATAAGCATGGGTTTTTTAATTAGTCAGAACTCAGGTTTAATATCAGTTATGCCACTTACTAGCTAGTTTACCTCTGAGTCTCGGTTAACTCATACCTGGAATGGAATTAATCAATTTACTTTTAGGTTAGTTACAAATAGTAAAAGAGATAGCATATTAAATACTTTGTATTTTCTTTGCCCATGGTAGAACTTAAGTCATAATTAATTTTGTTGATAGTGTGTCACCATTAAATATCAATTATGATATTGTTAAAATGCCATAACTGAGGCAGCTCCAAGGCCTCCCTAAGACATAGTTAAGAAAAATATAAAACACTAACACATTGCCAACTAAATTATTGTAATGTGTCCACACTGTTTTCTATAATGGCTGAAACTAATTTACATTCCCACTGATGAGGTACAAGAGTTTTCTTTTCTGCACATCCTTGCCAAAATTGTTATCTTTCACCTTTCGGATAAAAGCCATTTTAACAGGTGTGAAGTGATATCTTATTGAGGTTTCAATTTGCCTTTCTCTAATGACTAGTGGTGCTGAAAATTTTTTAATGTACCTATTGGCCATGTGTATGTCTTCTTTTGAGAGGTGTCTGTTCAGGTGCTTTGCTCATTTAAAAATCAGATTATGTGTTTTCTTGCTATTGATTTGAGTACCTTATATTTGTTCTTCTTTGGGCAAATATAAATATAAACATTTACTTTTTTTTTTTTTCAAATACTGTGACCCTGTTAAACAGGTTACTCCAATTTCTTTTCATTCTAGGTCTGCATAATGATTTAACTCATTCTTTTTAATTGGTGCATAATATTCCATTTTATGGACATTTCTTAATTTAGGTAACTATTTCTCTATTCATAAACATTCCATTTAGGTATTTATTCTGAAGAAACATGGATTATATATCTAAAATAATATAAAGTTAAGTGTGAAAGTCAAACACATAGGAATTTAGTCATAAGGGTGAACTAAAAAACATCATGGCTCATTTATTTCTGCAGACTCATACCTTTTAAGGTTATATTAAATATTAAATAAACTATTAAATAAAATATCATATTATATAAAACATTAATTACAATTTTATGACATGAGCAAAATTAACAGTTTATATATTCTGTATACTGTGTCTCCCAAGACAAAATATCTTGAAAGAGTTTGAAAAAAACACATTGTTGGCAAGAAGTGGCTGAAAGAGTAAAAACTAAAATTTTCCAAATGGTATTAATAATAAATTGGAAGGCTGGGCATGATGGCTTACACCTGTAATCCCAGCACTTTGGGAGGCTAGGTGGGTGGATCACCTGAGGTCAGGAGTTTGAGAGCAGCCTGGCCAACACAGTGAAACCCCCATCTCTACTAAAACTGCAAACATTACCCGGGCGTGGTGGCAGGCACCTGTAATCCCAGCTACTCAGGAGACTGAGGCAGGAGAATCACTTCAACCTGAGAGGTGGAGTTTGCAATGAGCCGAGATCATGCCACTGCACTCCAGCCTGGGCGGCAGAGCAAGACTCCCTTTAAAATAATTAATTAATTAATTAATTAATTTTGGACCAAACTTATCAGGAAAAAGTACTGATAAGGCCTGAACACTGTAAATGTTGATTTCCCATCACTAAATGCATAACAAGTTTGAGTTGACATGTCAATAGGAAAATAAACTCACATAGAAATTGACTCATCTAGAGGGTCCATGGTCATTGTCCTTATATTAAATCATAGTAGGTTTTAGCTGTGGCCAAATACTATTAAAATTACTCTTCTACTTGTGTACTCTTTTCTGATAAAAATAAAAAGGAATTTTTATTGTATTTTTCTTGTAGAAGTGGAGTGGGATAGGGAATTGTGCCGAAGCACAGACCAATTAATCAAAGCAATTACAAGGCACTTTGCTTCAATGAATAGAACAAAAAGAAGTGGGACAGCTTGGTGTATCAGTCTTTGCTTTTCTCTTTTTATTTTTTATCTTCGTCTCTTAGCCTTGCCCATTCTTTTCCCATGCTGCAGGTCTTTTTTGTTTTCCTATTTTTGTTTGCCTGCTTAAGCTTACTTTTATGGAGGAGAACTTGTGCATGCCTGTCTGTATCTCACTATTTCTTTGATGTACAGTGTCAGAGAATGGTTCACTACACAGGTGAGATAAGTAAAATTAGCAAGTGAATTGTCTGCTCCTGTGGCATGATGTATTTCTGGGAAAGTCCTCTAGGTGTCTGATCTGTGCACATATTCTGCAGTTGTGCCTTTTATACACACAGTCTGAAAGCATGCAATTTCAAACTTACATTCCTCTTGTAAAAAAATACATTCCCATTCATAACACTCATCCACCAATCAAAGTTATTTTCCTTCTGACATCCATGAAAGTCCAAAAACTGTTTTGCCATGAGTCTGTCATTGCTCTTAAAAATGCCATTGGATACACTGGCGGAAAGCATTTCAAATCAAATCATGGAATAATTCACATAAAATAGCAGCTGTTTTTGAGTCACTTCACAATACTATGTAATGGTCTTTGATAACACTCTAATTATTTATTATGACTGCTTTGATATAGCATTTATACGAACACAAGTTATATTTTTAAAGGCCAGAAGGAAATTAAAAGTAAACAAAAGAATTGCACTCCTGACCAACTTCTTTGCCTCGAGGTTATTATAATTGGGCAGCTGCTAGATATTTTTTCATATTCTTTCAATTCCTTGTTTTTGGCTTCTTTATGGGACATGAACAAAATTACTAGAGTTTTTAAAATAACAAGACATAGAGTAAATGTCACTGTTTATTTCTTGGTAGAAATAAAATCAAACAGGCAAAGCAAACCAAATGTTAAAGCATATGAATTATGAAATTACCCTGCAATCCTCATTCCTTAAGTTTTGTGAATTCATAATTTATTTTTCCTTAGGCACTGTCCTTGCTGAGTGTCTTTAATGTAAATGTCCTTTAATATGGGGACCTAAGTGGGAAAAATAAAATAAAATCCTAGTAATGGAAGATATGTATTCAACCATTTAGTTTCTTTTGCATCAAATCCTTATAAGTGAGAAACACAAAATATGGGAAGGAGGTCTCACAGTTCTTATGACTTGCGTAGAGAAAACACACATAATGGAACAAATGGTTAATTAAAGAAGAAATGTGTGCTTACTAATGGCTTGGGATGATACATGCCTAATACTATTCTGTTTCATGTTAGTACATATGGCCGAAGATAAAAGTTCCTTAAGATTGGATAATCATCCCATTAACCACACTTATTGAAGTAGGCTTAATGGACAGTTTCAGGCATCTCAGAGAAATGTAGAGTTATTTCTCCCTTGTCTAGTGAAACAGGGATTTAAAGATAAAGAAACTCTTCACTTATCTACATTAAGCAAAGCATCAGGGCAGGAGAATGGAACTATCTCTAAGAAATCTGGAACTGTAATATTTGTACAGACAGACAAATTGAAGGGAGGGATTGTGATTTCCCAGAGTTGGAGGTGGGGACATATTCCTGGGTCAGAATCGCATGACTAGATGCACTAGTAACTATTCCAGGGCACAAGAGGAATGGGTGGAAGAAATACAGAAAGGGAATTGCAGGGATAGGAAGAAAAAAACCCAAGATCTCCCTGTTCTCTAAACACTCCTTCCAGAGTTTTCATACTTTCATTGTTGCTCTTTTTACTGTAATACCTCTCCCCACTTTTCCTCATATTTTCTCTTGTGTCTGAAAGGTCTCTCATCCTTGAAATGCTATGCCTTCAACACTCCCTCAGCAATATTGTAATTTTAGTAGTGATAGGTTTTTGTTTTTGTTATTGGTAGGGGACTGTCTTGTGCATTGCAGAATTTTTAGCAGTATCCCTGACCTCTAACCACTAGACACCAGTAGTAACCTCCTGTCTGCCAAGTTGTGACAACCAAACACATCTCCATACATTGCCAAATGTCACCTAATGGTTGAGAATCACCGTTCTTTAGAATTTACTGCCTTTGGCTTTGATATGTAATTGAATATAAACTGACATCAATTGAGTTCTATAGATATTTATGGATCACTTCCTGAGCTACTTGCTGGGAATGCAAAAAGAAATTATAAATAGTGAAATCTATTTTTAACACTGGAGGAGATTATGAAGTACTTTTGCATGTATATACTTAAAGTTTTTAAAGAAAAATAATAAAGACAACAGACATTTATTGAGCACTTCCTATGCATTCAACTCTGCTCTAAATGTTTTTACATGTACTAACTCATTTAATTGTTATAACAACCTATAGGGTGAAGCCATTCATAGTTTATATTTACTGTCCTCCATTCTTTCTTTCAGCAACGAATGCAGTGTTTTGTAACTCGATGGATATTTACTGCTTGATCTATGGGAAAAGAAGGGATCTATACTTAGAAATTCACTGTTTTTTAACTTCATGTATGTGTGTGTGCATTTTTCTAAAAAAAAGAAAAAAGTCTTCACCCTTTTCCCTTTCCTAAAGAATGGTAGCATTTAGCATCACCTTTACAAATATGTGATGGGCTATTTGTAACCTATTTTAAGTTTCTGGAAAGAAAAGCACTTATCAAAAACACCTCATGCTTGTGCTTTTACCCAAATTGAGAAAGTTCTTTATTGGCAATAAAAAAAAAAAGTTTCTGCAAACTTGAGTAGTTACAATATCCTCTCCAATTTCTTTCATCTGTCACATCAGATCAGATTTACTGCTTCTTACGTTATGTGTATTTTCCAAAATAGGCATCTCATAACTTTGAAATGAAGAGTAAGGCGCACATTTACAGATGTGCTTAGAATGTAGCCAAGATGTTAGCACTGTAAGAGCTGTAGAAACTGATGCTGAAGTGGAGGCAAGAGGTGTGGACCCAGCTCCAACTAGCTGCCAGCAGACCTGCTAGACCCAGAACTGCTGCCACCTTGAAGCCGTCTCTTATCTGTGCCTACTTAGTAGTCACAAAGAGATAACTGAAGTGGCATCTGTACTGGGAAAATGCGTGACTCATAAACCACGTCAGCACTTTGACTCGCCTCTTTGTTGGTGTTTCGAGACAGGGAAGTATGCCGTGCAGTGTGTAAATGGGTCCTAATTGTAATCGTCTTGACATTTGCCTAGTAGATACCCTCTTGGGATATAGAAGGATATTTCTTCCCTGAGCAAGACTGACCGAAATGTTCTTTCCAAAATGTATGCATCAATGTGCTGATCTTATATTTAGCAGGTATCACAGGTGATTTCCATAATAATTTTTAAAATATGGTAGAACTGTGTAATGAACCTCATGAGCAACTTCAGAACTATTTCATCTCTTCTCTAACCTACTCTTTACAGAAAACTATCTCAGAGGTAAGCCTTGGGGCCGGGCGCGGTGGCTCAGGCCTGTAATCCCAGCGCTTTGGGAGGCTGAGGCGGGCGGATCAGCCATCACGGCTAACACGGTGAAACTCCGTCACTACTAAAAATACAAAACAAAACAAAACAAAACAAAATAATCGGGCGTGGTGGCGGGCGCCTCTGCTCCCAGCTACTCGGGAGGCTGAGGCAGGAGAACGGCTTGAACCCTGGAGGTGGAGCTTGCAGTGAGCGGAGATCGCGCCTCTGCACTCCAGTCTGGGTGACAGAGACTCCGTTTCAAAAAAAAAAAAAAAAAAGAAGACTATCTCAGAGGTAAACCTTGAACGCCAAAACACTGATGCTATTAAGAGATTATATTATTTATGTGTGTATATAAATGCAATATATGTGTGTAATATATTATCTATATATGTGTGTATAATATACATATTATATTGTATTATACATTACATACTATTATATATTTATATATTATATATTACAATTATCAAAGTAGCAGCATGCAACTTCAATGTAAAATTCATATATTTATGATGAAAACTTTTAGAAATTGAAAACATCTTTGAGCATAGGCCTGGAAATCAGGCTGGCTTCATTTAGAGTCTTCTTTTCACTTATGAATTCGCTATTATACTTATGTTTGTTTTGGTCTGAAGAGACAAAAGTAAAGGAAAAGAAAGTGCTTTGGGCATGATTACACACATTTAGTACCTTCGCAACTGGAATTTCTGAATATTCACACAGCCTGCAGCCCCTCCTATCAAATAGAGAAGGAAGGATGAAATGACAGAAAAGGGAACATTTTTAGAAAGAAAAGAAAGAATGAAAAGAGCTAAAAGGACCTTTTTAACATGCTTTGAGTTGACACAAAGGAACAGAATGCATACCATAGAAACCAGTGGAAAATTTGTCACAGGATATTTGGATATCACATACTCCAGTTACCATGGAATTCATAGAAGGCAGCAAGGAACAGGAAATCTATGAAGGGATGTTCAACCTCATTAGGAATGGGGACAATTCACATCAAAGCCATAATGACATGACATTTCACATCTCACTGACTGGCAGGAATGAAAATGTCTAACTTCTGATGGAACTGCATAGTGACATAACTGCTTTGGAGAACAATTTGGCAATATCTAATAAAGTTGAAGAAGTATGTATTCTTCTCAGCAAGTCTATTCCTTTTTAAAAGTCCTCAAACAGTATCTCTCAAGTTTAAATGTGCTTTTGAATCACCTGGTATCTTGTTCCCATGCAGATTCTGTTTAGAAAATCTTAGTGAGGCCTGATGCTCTGCAATTCTAACGTGGTCCCTGTTGATGCCAGTGCTGCTAGTTGATGGACTGTGCACTGATTCACAAAATTTAGAGTAACTTTTGCTGTGTGTACAAGGAGATGTGTACAACAAAGTTTATTGCAATACTAATTGTAATAACAAGAAGTTGTAATTACACATGACCATTTTAGTAAGGGTTTGAGAAAACGTATGGCAATAATATCCCCCCAACTGCAAGATAGTGGTCATCTCTGGAGAATGAGTGAAAGGAATTAGATATAAAGGGATATGCAGGGGACCATAATTGTAGATGTGTGTGTGTGTGTGTGTGTATATGTGTTTGTGTGTGTATTGTTTGTGGTGTGTGTATGTCTGTGTGTGTGTATGTCTGTGTGTGTCTGTAATTAGCTGGATGGTAAATACATGGGTTTTTGATATAGTTTTTTCTTCACCAAATTATATGCTTTAAGATTATATATACACACATAGATATATACATACTACATATATACATATTATACATAATTATATACATATACACACATGTATATATATAATCTATATATGAAAGCAGAAAGAGTTTAATTCACCCAAAACAATGGAAGTGTGGTATTATAACATTCATTCTTAAATTTTTTTTTTTTTTTTTTTTTTGAGACGGAGTCTCACTCTGTCGCCCAGGCTGGAGTGCAGTGGCCGCATCTCAGCTCACTGCAAGCTCCGCCTCCCGGGTTTACGCCATTCTCCCGCCTCAGCCTCCCGAGTAGCTGGGACTACAGGCGCCCGCCACCTCGCCCGGCTAGTTTTTTTGTATTTTTTAGTAGAGACGGGGTTTCACCACGTTAGCCAGGATGGTCTCGATCTCCTGACGTCGTGATCCGCCTGTCTCGGCCTCCCAAAGTGCTGGGATTACAGGCTTGAGCCACCGCGCCCGGCCCATTCTTAAATTTATAGTCTATGTTTTAGCTTTCAGAGCTCTTTAGTACCTATTTTCTATAGTCTTTATTTTAATTATGTAATGTAGGTTAATGAGAATATATTTTTTAGAATCATTTTATAAATGAAGAATCTAAAGACTTTGCCCAAATTGACAGAGCTAAGAATTCACAGAAAGGATTTTAATTGGAATTTACTTGTCTATAGGCCCATTATATCACTCTCCATTACCTTTCTTACCAATGATTATCTTCCCAGTGATAATAAATATTGCTAAATCAGTCAATTCCATAGTGCATCCATTAGCTAAATATATTTTTATGGAAAGAGAGGTGGAACTCCAAACATCAACTTCTCCTTCCTTCCTATTTTGTAATAGCATGGTAGGCAGAGTCATAGAGTTCTTTGGTGTGAGAACAATGTTTAGTCTCACATAGAATACATGTTGATAACTGTTTTTTTAAATTATTATTATACTTTAAGTTCTGGGGTATATGTGCAGAACGTGCAGGCTTGTTCTATAGGTGAACATATGCCATGGTGGTTTGCTGCATCCATCAACCCATCATCTGCATTAGATATTTCTCCTAATGCTATCTGTCCACTAGCCCCCCACGCCCTGAGAGGCCCCAGTGTGTGATGTTCCTCCCCCTGTGTCCATGTGTTCTCATTGTTCAACTCCCACTTACAATTAAGAACATGTGGTGTTTGGTTTTCTGTTCTTGTGTTAGATTGCTGAGAATGATGGTTTCCAGCTTCATCCATGTCCCTGAAAAAAGCATGAACTCATCCTTTTTCATGGCTGCATAGTATTCTATGGTGTATATGTGCCACATTTTCTTTATCCAGTCTATCATTGATGGCTATTTGGGTTGGTTCCAAGTCTTTGCCATTGTGAACAGTCCCACAATAAACATACTTGTGCATGTGTCTTTATAGTAGAATGATTTATAACCATTTTATTTTTAAAAATGCCAGATCTGGAAAAGTTATAGCTCACCCCCATAACACAATGGCCATGATTCCTGGTTTTTCAAGATCTAAAAATGTGTTTCAATACCAATCTGTGGGTCTTTCATCATGTCAGAGTCCTTTCCCATATACTAGCTTTATGGTATTCAGCAAGATATCTCGACTTTCGGAGCTTCAATTTCATCACCCATGATATAAGAATTGGAACGTCTACTAGTTTTAGGAACATGTAAAGGAACACTCTTAAGATAAAAATTTGTGTAGTAGTAGAAGGTAATTTTAACATAGTGAATAAAGAATAAGATGAAAAATGCTTCTCTTAGCCTACATTTAACAGTTATTCAGGAGAGAATTAAAGCCCCAGGTAGAGGTGCTAAATCAACCCTGACCCAAGGTTTTTGTACAAATATGTACAATCATGGTATTTTAAAAATGCAATGACTTTTACCTACATTTAAATAATTTCACAAACCATATGACCTTGTGCTGCAATTGTAAGGCACACACATTATTGAATGTCCGAGGCAAAGTGGAATTAAATTCAGAAAAAAAGATAGTCTTTTTGTTGAACTGTTATTTCTTTGGAAGGAATCTTATTCATTCTCTATTAATATACTTAAGTGTTTGCAAAGGTTGGAGGGAGAAAAGAGTGCTCATATTGGAAAGAAATGTTTGCTGGCTGTTTCCACTGTAAATTTATTTAAAATGCATTTCTCTAAGTGGCTACAAAGTGGGGTCAAATAATGGAAAGTCCTGTTTCATATTGTAGCTATTAAAAACAACAACAAACAAACAAGCAAAAACAGTAATAGAGCTGGAAGCAGAGGGAAAATTTAACTTGTGTGCCCCCAAAAATGTTTTTTAGAATTTGTTTTGAATAATAAAAGTCTCTCAAGTGGAAGATCCCTTTTGTTTTTCTCTTCCTCCATACAGTTTATGCTTATTGTGAATTATCTGAATCAGACTCTGATAGTATAATTGACTCCATAAAACAAAGCACATATGTGAAATTCATCTCAGCATAATCTCACCCATGAGAACAATACAATAGTTGGGTGTTATTCCCTGGTGCATATCCTATGCAGAATGCTTTAGCAGGTTCATGAGTCTCTTCTGTGTTCTTGACTCCACTTCTATTACTACCCTTCACCACAGAGGACTTCATGTCTTAGTGCCTGCTACCATATTTCCCATACTATTCTCCTGATAATGAGTAAGTCTCGTGAAATCTGATGGTTATTATAAGGCATAGTTTTCCTGCACAAGCTCTCTTTGCTTGCTGTCATCCATGTAAGACTTGATTTGCTCTTCCTTGGCTTCTGCCATGATTGTGAGGCTTCCCCAGCCATATGGAACTGTAACTCCAATTAAATCTCTTTTTTTTTAATTGCCCATTTTTGGGTATGCCTTTATCAGCAGCGAGAAAACTGACTAATACAGCTACTTTAATGTAAACTCATCTACCAAGGGCAGTCTCTGTACTGGTTGAGAACTCAGATTCTCCAGTTTAAAGTCTAATACCTCAACTTATTAGCTATGTAACACAGACCAACTCAGTTATCTTTATGTACAAGGTAAGAGGAAATAATAGTATTTTCCATGGAGAATTATTGCAAGGATTAAATGAGATAATGGGTGTCAAGAACTGAGAACAATGGCTGGAACAATATTGTGTCAAAGAATCTAAAGGTAACATTTCATTCTCAAAAAACATTCTGCCCTTTGAAGTCAGTATGTTCCCATTTTCACGGATTTTTACCCATTCAACCATGAGGACTTTCATCTTTATAAAAGTATAATACTGGTTCATATTGGAAACGATTTAAAGCTTACAAAGTATTACAGAGACTAATATGGAAAAGCATCATGAATGTAGGTACCATGCAGCTTTATCAAATCGTAGCATTTGGCCATATTTGTTTAGAGGGAGATTTTCTCCTAGTCTTTATCATTATCATGCACAATTTATTTATTACCATACATGTATAAATACATAAATATAATATTGCATTGTTTTGTCTGTTCTTACACCTTTATATAAGTTATATTATAAATAAATAATATGTATATATTCTCATATTTATTACTAACAACATACTGTTTTGAAATTTATGCATGCCATTAGATGTAATTATAAATTATAAATACAACATAGATTATAAATAATGTATTAATTTTCACATTTCATAAGGCAGACACAATTTCTTTGTTCTTTTTTCATTTATGGAATTTTACTTTTCCCAATTATTACAATGTTGCAATGATCATGCCTTATGCTTCTTTCTTTCTCTCTGTCCATATATATTTAGTACGTGTGTATACATATGTGTTTGTGTGTACACATATGTATATATGTATGTATATGCAAATGCTCCTTTTGTAAATATACATGCTCCTCTGGAAATTGTATATACCAGATTATACCAAATAGATGTATCAACTTATACCAGCAATCTATTAGAGCTTCCATTTCTTCATATTCTTGGTATTTTTGTACATTATTGTTATTTTTTACCAGTCAAATGGATGTAAAGAGCAGTCTTCTTATTGTAACCTTTTTAGGTGAATGCGGCAGGAGAATATCAAGTTATGTAATCCTTGTGATTGCTCCTGGAATTAGAATGTATACTAATTACATTAAAGGCTATTCTCTAGTTGAGAGAAAGGACATTCCCCTTGATTAAATGCATTTGATTTAAAGAATCCCTCTCATAGAAAGAGTCTAGAGAGTGGGTGGTATTTTTCTGATTGCTCCCATCATAAATGGTTAATATATATCATAGAGTTGATCATCATAGCATTCATACAAATAGAGAAGAGACAGTCTCTATTATGCATAGCTAATAAAATTAAAGGTTGAGGGAATTAACAGAAGTTATCCATTGATTAAACTGAGCTAGAAAGTCAGCTAAGATGTTATTTATTTTGTAAGCAGCAACAAGGAATTCCGAACTGTGCCTTTTCCTTTGTCTGGAGGGCACTTACTCTAGTTATCCACCTGGATCAGAAACATATTTTCTCCAAGTCTTTGCTTAAATGTTCCCTTCTCGTAAATCCTCCCTAACAACAATCTTCCCATATGTGTTTGTGTATGTATGTGTGTGTGTTTGATAATGTACTCAAGGTTCTTATATAAAATATTATATATCAATGTATATCTGCAAATATCATCAGAGCAAAATATAGTACATTTTTAAAATAAATAATATATTGTCATTTGTTTATGTTCATTATAGTGGCTTTCAATTTGCAAATTCTTTTTATATAATCATTCTCTGGAATATTTATTTTCTTCACAAGTTTGAATTACATTAACAAAAGGATCAAAGGGTAGCTGTACGCACAGATGTCATATCTTTTCAACTAGAATTTTGGCAACACAGAAAACAACAAAGATTAGAACAAAAGGAGTATAGTGATACATAAGTAAAATCACTAAGCTTAAACTATGCATAAGTAAAACCTCACTTGCTATAAGGACTTATCCTATGGAGAATTCTGGAGCACTAAAGAAGACTGAATGGTGCTTTCTGCAAAGACTTCAACATGAGGTCTTGGACAAATCAACTAACTTCCAAAGTGTACCAAGGTTAGTGAAGTACTAGGAAAACAAACAAACAAACAAACAAAAAACTCAGAACAAGGTATCTTGTAAGTCATTGTAGAGTATTACTAACCAGTAGGAAAGGAAAAGATATACACTGTGTGTGTGTGTGTGTGTGTGTGTGTGTTGTCTTAGAGGTACAAGAATATGCTTTTCTTCTCTCATTGCATAGTTCAGAATGCTCCCATTTTGGTCTGAGAATTATTCTAACATTATGATTTTTAATATTTTTCCTCTGGCTAATTACCTTGGTAATCTTAAAGAAGCTCAAGTCCTATTTTACATTCCTGGATGTATTGCCACATGAATAGAAGTTCTCATGCAGTGAAAAAAAATAGTGACTCAAAGGCCAGGCATGGTGCCTCACACCTATAATTCCAGCACTTTGGTTAAGGTGGGAGGATCACTTGAGGCCAGGAGTTCCAGACCAGCCTGGGCAACATCGTTAGACCCCATCTCTACTAAAAATAGTAACAAAAAATTTGCCAGATATGTTGCATGCCTGTGGGCCCAGCTACTCTGGAGGCCAAGGTGGAAAGATCACTTAAGCCCAGGAGGTAAAGGCCGCAGCAAATCATAATTGTGCCACTGCATTCCAGCCTGGGTGACAGAGAGACTCTGTCTCAAAAATAAACAAACAAATAAATAATTTTTAAAAAATTAAAAAATAAATATATAACAGTAAAAAGTGATTAAAAATGGATGGCACTGTTTTCTTTCTTGTCATTGATTTTTCCAATTAAAGAAAAAGGCAATCCATCCTTTCTGCTGTGGCAGGATCACAGATTCTCTGCTGCTGCCTTTCCCTCAGTTTAATATACTGAGGTACTCACCTGGGTAAAGATAAGTCCCCATTACTACCACTTTGATTCTTCTATATGCTTCTAAAAATTTTTCTCCTTAATTTCACCATCTAACACCACTATCTGAATTTAACACTTGGAAATTATTTTCCAGTTTACTTTCTGAAATATTTTTAACTTTATACCCATAACACCTTCGTAAAACTATCAATGCACCCCTTTTCTTCTGACATTGGCTCATGATATACTTAGTTCGTAAGCTGATTATCTCTGCTTAATCATTTCATACGTGTCTTAGCAAGTATCTATGGAGGGCCTAGGCAGTGTGTTATGTATTAGGCTAACAATCAATTTTCCATCTGTACTTTGCTGTTCTGGTAAACAAAGTGACGTGTTTCCTGAAAAGTTTAGAACACCTATTGAAAAATATAAAAAGTTCTTAGGAAATTAATTTAGTTAAGTCCTTTGCTTACTTAGGGCACTAACATTGAGTTAGAGGCCAGGAACTCAGGATTCTTTTCTGAATTCCAGACTCCTTCAGATTTCTCTGTTATTTAGTTTTATGGACAGGTCTGTCATCATATGTGAGTCTCACCTGTCAACTAACAATGTTTAATTTTTTTCTGAAAGAGTCTGTGTGCTCTTAAGTAAATCTGTTATGTTTTTAAAAGTAATTGTTAGGGGTCATTATTATGATCAGTCATAATGTGTCTGTTTCAAAATTAGCCCTTTTGATTTAATAATTCACCTAAGCTTCTTCAAAAATCTCTAACCTGTTGTAAAGTGACTATAAAGTGCGGGCGGCTGCAGTGAAGAGTAAAGGGGAGATACATTCTAAACAAGGCCACCAGTGGTACTTTTCTCTCCTAAGCTTTAAAGAATCTCTTAGACATGACTCATTCTCTTTATGAGAAAGTCTATTTTTTGTGTTACTTCTTCTTTCCCCTGTTTTGTTCCAAGATGGTGTCTGAGTAGGTAGAATGGTTTAAAGAGAGAAAAAAAATGTAACAGACATGAATCTGTTCCTTAAGAAATCTCCAAACTGCTGTACACGTGGCTGGAGTAATTTACATTCCCACCGACAGTCTATAAGTGTTCCCTTTTCTCTTCAGCCTCGCCAACATCTGTTGTTTTTTGACTTTTTAACGAAAACCATTCTGACTGGTGTGAAATGGTATCTCTTGTGGTTTGAATTTTCATTTCTTTGGTGATTAGTGATGATTAACATTTTTCTATATGTTTCTTGGCCTCTTGTGTGTCTTCTTTTAAGAAGTGTCTATTCATGTCTTTTGCCCACTTTTTAATGGGGTTATTTGTTTTTAACTTGAGTTGTTTAAATTCCTTGTAGATTCTGGATGTTAGACCTCTGTCAGTTGCATAGTTTGCAAATACTTTCTCCCATTTTGTAGGTTGTCTATTTACTTCCTTGATAGTTTCTCTTGCTGTGCAGAAGCTCTTTAGTTTAATTAGGTTCCACTTATCAATTTTTGTTTTCATTGCAATTGCTTTTGAGGATTTAGCCACAAATTATTTGCCAAGGCTAGTATCAGGAAGGATATTTTCTAGGTTTTCTTTTAGGATTTTTATAATTTGAGCAACATGAATGTAGCTGGAGGCTATCATACTAAGCTAAATACTTCAGACACAGAAAACCAAATACCACATGTTCTCACGTATAAATGGGAGCTAAACTTTGGGTACATGTGGACGTAAATATGGCAAGAACAGACACTGAAGACTAATAGAGAGGAGAGGAAGGGAGAGGGAGTAAGGGCTGTAAAACTACATATTGGGTACCATGCTCAGTACCTGGGCGATGAGTTCATTTATCCCTCAAACCTCCATATCATGGGATACACCTTTGTAACAAAGCTGCACATCTACCCCCTGATTCTAAAATAAAAGTTGAAAGAGAACAAAAAAGGAGAAAAAATAAATGAGCTCTATGGTAGCAAAATAATGGGCACCCCAAAATACCCATATCCTAATCCTCAGAACCTTGAAAATGTTAGGTTATGATGCATGGAGGAATTAAGGTTATAGACGGATTTAACCTTGCTAATCAGCTAACTTTGAAATGAAGACGTTATTCATGGTTATTTGGGTGAGCCCAATGCAATTACAAGGATCCTTGTAAGTTAAAGAGAAAAGCGGGAGAGTAAGTATCAGAGTGATACAGGGTGAAAAAGATTCCACCAACTGTAGCTGACTTTGATGATGAATGGGGACCATTAGTCAGACGGCCCCTAGAAGCAGAAATGGCCAAGAAAATGAATTCTCATCTAAAGGCTCCGGAGAACTGCAGTCATGCTAATAACTTGATTTTAGCTCAGTGAGACCCAGTTCAGACATCTGACACTTAGAATGATAAAATAATACATTTATGTTGCTTCAGTCCATTCAGTTTGGGGTAATTTGTTACAGTAGCAAGAGGAAACTAATACAAGGCCCATACCATATTATTTATTTATTTATTTATTTATTTATTTTTTGAGATGGAACCTCACTCTGTCACCCAGGCTGGAGTTCAGTGGCTCAATCCTGGCTCACTGCAACCTCCATCTCCTGGGTTCAAGTGATTCTCCTGCCTCAGCATCCTGGGTAGCTGGGATTACAAGTGTGTGCCACCTCATCTGGCTAATTTTTGCATTTTTAGTAGAGACAGGTGTTTCACTATGTTAGCCAGGCTGGTCTTGAACTTCTGACCTCAAGTGATCTGCCCACCTTGGCCTCCCAAAGTGCTGGGATTACAGGCGTGAGCCACCACACCCTGCCATTTCTTTTTTTTAAATCTTTACTGCTCACTGTAGTGAAACAGTCTAGTCTAACTGATCACCATTGAGGCACAACTGGTTCCATCTGGCCTTTCCAGGCATCATGCTAGATCTTATCACCAGGGTCTGTGGTCTCCACTGTTTATCTCTGGCACAAATTCCCTGCACTGTTGACTTTGTGTCCTTATCCACTGGCCATCTCAAGACCTCTCTTTTGTCTTACTGGAGTATGACACATCCATGCTACATGCAGACCAAGGGAATCTGGGAGTTATGCTGTATGCTCATGAATCTAAACATCCCTCTTGGCTGTGCTGGGACATCATTGCCCAGGTTTGGGGTTTTTTGTTGTTGTTGTTTTTATTTTGTTATCTCCATAGTTTTCAAGTGGAAAGCTAAGCAGATGGTCTTTCAGCTCGAAGTTTCCCATGAATTTCTCTGTCTTAGTGAGGATAGATCAGAGTTCTAATTGCCTGTTTCCTATGTCACTGCTTTACTTCTCATTCTCCCAATGCTCTAAAGCTTAAAGAAATGTGCTTCTTACACCAACCTTTCTTTTTGTCATACTCTGGATTCCTTCCATCTTTAATTTGTAGATAGTAAAATGTGGTGGGCAAGCTTGAATGTCAGTATGTCAAAGGCAGTTAAGTTAATTTCTAATGTGCTTTCTTCCCAATGTAGCCTGATTTTCAAAATTAGTGTTTTGATAGAGGCTGAGGAATTTTTACTTCAGAGGCCAAAACAAGAATTTGATTACTTATTTCCCTTTGCATTCATGCTGTGCAATTCTTATCCTTCATGAAACAAATAGATGCCTCCATAATATTATTAATGGGGATGGTAAAATACAAGAAAATTAAAAGAGAAAAGCTCTCGATTAGTTTTTCCATTCCACCCAAAATGTAGAGTTTTATTTTTCAGTACACGTATAGGCTAATTATTTCAAAATAAAGTAGAGATTATATAACTGTGAGAAGCAGTGATGACGGCTATTATTTAAAATGCTTCCATATCCTTAAAATATGTATTAGTGATTATGCTTGTTATTAATCTTAAATTAAATAACATGCTTCAGTTTTAAATTAGAAAATTCAAAAGAGTTTATTAAATTCAGGCTCTACATGTGGTATTTATTATACCAAAGTCGTGATAGACATATTTCGTAAGGTCCTTGATTAAACTGGATTTGCAAAATGATGGTGCTAGTGCAGACCATAAGAAATCACTTAATGCATTCCACTGAATCCCTGACGTACCATTTATAAACATGCTCAAAAAGATTGCCTTCAGTCCTTTAGACAACACTATCATGTCTTTCGTGTTAGGAGGCTATTTCTAAGCAAATGGAAACTTTTTCTTTTCTATCACTTGTATATCTCCTGTAAGATATACTTTGATTATTGAAGATCATTTCATCTCTGCTTCTCCTCTACATTTTCTTCTTCTGTAGAAGTTCTTTTTTTGTGTGTGGAAATATTTGAGTCAAATATGTCTAATTTTACAGAAAGACCATATGACAACAATCATAATAATTCAATCTTGATAACATTTAATGGTCCTTTAATTGACAGCCATTAGTTAAGTTACTTTGGTAGTAGAAGCAAAACAAAGCAGAATTATTGACCGGTCTCAGAGTAGTCCTGACTTTCTGCTCCACATAAACATAAATGACACTGCACACAACCGCACACAACTATGGCTCTTATTGTTAACCTCCGTGTTCCCATTTCTACCTGTTTTTTTTTTTTCTCTTTACCTTTGGACCAATATTTAACTACCTATAAAGCCTCTCTATTTGTCTGACATCTGATTTGATATGTCCCAATTAGCACAATTTTTCCCCCTCCTTTTAACTCTCACATTTGCTTCTTTATCTTGTTTTTGATATCTTAGTTAATGGTTACTATACTGCTAGCCATTCTAAGTAGAAAACTCAGTTATCTTTGTGGTAGCACCGCTGAATACATGCTCAGACACGTGAGAAAGTCCATCCAGTATCAGCAAAACTGACTCAGCCAGCCTGCCAGGCGAATGCAAATATACACACAAAGCCATGGTTGAGCAGCCGTTTCCCAAGGACTGTGTAGATCTGAGAGCAAAATAAATGCCTATTGGTGGAAATCCCTAAGAGCTGGGTGTTTGCAATGTAACTAATACAACCATTTTGCCTTCCTCTCTCCTTTATTGTCCATATCTAATAAGTTACTGAGTCCTCCACATTTAACACCCACTGGTAATTTGAATGCATACCCCTTTTCTCTATACCTATTATCACTACTTAAATTCAGTGCCTCACGTATTTTTTCATCCTAAGCTATTGCTAGATAAAAATTACCAATAACCTCTGCTTATGTTGTTTCCCACTCTACTGAATTCTCTACATGAATCGAAGTGGCAGTATAACGTAATGGTTAAGTGTTCAAATTCTGGATTTGAATCCCTGCTCTGCTACTTAGCAGCTCTATAATTTGGAGCAAGTCACTAATCCCACTTGCCTCACTTTTTTTTTTTTAATCTGCAAAATTTGTATAATTATGGTACCTGCCTCATAGAGCACTCAGAATATATTTTCTTAATTAGAACACTATCTGGCAAATAATTAACATTTAGTTGCACAGCATAATTTTTAAATATACATTGATCATGTTGCCAAGAACATGTATATTTCACGGAACATGTTTTGAGCAAAATATTCACCCTAAGGATTTATAACCGAACACATTTACAAACCATTCATAAAATACCATTCTTTTTTTTGGAAGGAGTCTTGCTCTGTTGCCCAGGCTAGAGTGCAGTGGCATGATCTCGGCTCACCACAAGTTCTGCCTCCCAGGTTCACGACATTCTCCTGCCTCAGGCTCCCGAGTAGCTGGGATACAGGTGCAAGACACCATGGCCGGCTAGTTTTTTTGTATTTTTTAGTAGAGACGGGGTTTCACCATGTTAGCCAGGATGGTCTCGATCTCTGACCTCGTGATCTGCCCACTTCGACCTCCCAAAGTGCTAGGATTACAGGCGTGAGCCACCACACCTGGCCCCAAATACCATTCTTGCGGTAAATAGAATTATAATGCTGAACTATTCACTTCTGGTTTGTGTTAGAAAAGCAACAAATTAGATTCAACTGCTGCTACTGAAAAGAAGAGTTCCTACACAACTGAAAAAGGAAGCATGCCAGGATTGAAAGAAAGCAAGAATGAGCAAGTCCATTCTTTCTCTACCAGTTCCCCATTTTCCCTCTAGTACACCTTAAGGGGGAACCAGCTTTTCCAGGAGGAGGAAGGTATTTTGCAGTCTAGGAGCTTGTGTCACATACCAGAGTATAGAGTGATTGATTTAGAGTTGAGACACAGTAGATTAATATTTCTCGCAGAATATAAAGAACACACTCCAAATATAATAGACTTTAATCAGAAGGATAAAATTGACAAGAAGTTGTATAAAACATTAATTAAGAATTCTAAACATGCTAAAAGATAAATATTAAGAGATTGACAGAGGTCTCAAAAGGTTTTGAAAATATTGATATGCTTTATGAGATCCTTGATGCATTGATGGATCTTGCATATATTCCATATCAGTGTCTGAAATTGAATATTCTCATTAAAGCACTTGCAACTATTTTCAGTAAATCAGTGATTAGAATTTCAGAAAATTGGTGATGCAACAAAATAAGTTCCAGGAAATTGATTTTTCTCAGTTGACCTATTTAGTGTTCAATACATGTTTGCCATCATCATCTTTTATTATTATTATTATTATTATTATTATTAACTACACACAGTGGTCCAAATGCATTGGGATAAAATACATACATGTAATGTCAATTTCTCCAATCTTCAATATATATCCCTCTGTGAGTAACTTCATGCTTTCAGCTTTACTACAAGTGACAGTTTAACTTTTTAGTAAATAGTAACATCCAAAATTTTCAGTTCATGTCACTTTCACTCTGAAAATTCCCTGAAACCTTTTGGGAGAGCTAATTAGTTCCTCTTCTGAATTCCCATTCTGCACATTTTATTATGATTGCATTTATAACATATTACTAGAGCTTTGTGGTTTTGTGGGATTCTTTTTTTTCCTTTTAAAATTGCTGGATTCTTAAAAGCAACAAATTTTTACTTTCTTTCCTATTTACAGGCAAAAGTACAATATCTAGAACATAGAAGCTCAATAAATATTTGTTGAAAAAAAGACTGGTATAATCTAAAGTTGTCTTCAAAAGTTAAGCAAGTAGTTTTCATAATATGATGTGCATCATCAATCTAACACAGGGGTTCTCCAACTATGACCCCTACAGGCAAATTCAGCTGCCTCCTGTTTTTGTAAATAAAGTTTTGCCAAAACACAGCACCCTCATTCATTTATGTATTGTCCATGGCAACTTTCAAGCTAAAATGGCCAAATTTTGTAGTTGCTACAGAGATCATACGGCACACAAAGCCTAAAATATTTATTAAAAGTTTGCCTCCTGGGTTCAAATGATTACAATGGTGTCGTTAGTATCAACTCCCTCCACACCCCCCCGACATGTTGGAACTTGCTGGAGAATAGTAATTCAGAGAAATCAGGATGGAGGTTCTTGAAAGTTCATCATTATCAGAAGAATAAGCAGTTCCCACATATTCATAAGCATTGTTAAACTTAACTAACTTAACTAGCTCAACTTATGTTTTCCTTTCCACATAGTTTTCCACCCATATGGAAGTGCTTTCATCTTTATTTTATATGTAATTATTATGACACAGTTCTCCAGATTATAGAAAATGTGGTCTCTTTTTTTAGTATTTAAATCAGAACTAATTAAATACTCCTTGTATTAGTTTATTCTCATGCTGCCACCAATAAAGACATACCCGCGACTGGGTAACTTATAAAGGAAAGAGGTTTATTTGACTCACAGTTCAGCATGACTGGGGAGGCCTCAAGAAACTTACAATCATGATGTAAGTGGAAGAAAACATGTCCTTCTTCACAAGGTAGCAGTAAGGAGAAGGAAGAATAAGCAAAAGGGAGAAAAGCCCCTATGATATGGTCAGATCTAAAAAGAACTCGCTTATTATCATGAGAAGAGCTGCATGGGGGTAATCGCCCCCATGATTAAATTACCCCCCACCGGGTCTCTCTCAGGACACATGGGGATTATGGGAACTACAATTTAAGATGTGATTTGGGCGGGGACACAGCCAGATCATATCACTCCCTGTTCCTCTCCTCTGGTGGGTCAGCACCTCTATAATAATCACAAATCTCCAGGATACTTACTCACATAATTACATTCTCATCACTCAGCCCTGCAAATGGAGTTAGAACTCACCTGGAATCTACAGGGTGCCACAAGCATTGCTGGAAATTAGTTGCCCCAGAATGAGCCGTCACCCTGTTGTGTTCCTAAAATGATGTAAACAGTAGTTATCTGATCAGTTCAAAGTGATTCTGTACTCACTACTTTCGTAATTGTTATTGCCACTGGAGTATGAAGCCCGGACATAACCTGAGAATTAGCCCTGCTTATAAGTCACATCTTGTCTCTTTCTGCATAACTGTGTCAAACTTCCTTACGTTGAGGCCTTCTCGTTTGAGTTGTATGATATCTAAACACTCCAGTACTGGTTAGGTACAAAATATTTGTAGTAGTCAAGATTCTCTAGAGAAATACAACCAATAGGATAAAGACCGATGATTGATTGATTGATTGATACATACATGCATACATACATACATATATACATAAGCATATATGAGAGAAGATTTATTATGAGGATTGGTTTATATAATTATG
Organism: Macaca nemestrina; assembly: GCF_043159975.1. Classification (NCBI taxonomy): domain Eukaryota; kingdom Metazoa; phylum Chordata; class Mammalia; order Primates; family Cercopithecidae; genus Macaca; species Macaca nemestrina. The sequence goes on along the minus strand of NC_092134.1, from coordinate 42,708,232 downwards.
GAGGCCATGAAATCCCAGCTTTCTGAAAGCTGGAGAATCACAAAAGATAGTGGTATAATACAGTTCTGGGTCCAAAGATCTAAGAACCAGGAGAGCCAACGGTGTAAGGGAGTCCCAAGGCCCCAGATCTCCCTGATACCTAAAAACAGAAGATAAATGTCCCAACTCAAACAGAGAGAGAGGGGGAATTTGCCCTTCTTCTCCCTTTTTATTCTATTCAGGCTCTCAACAGACTGGATGATGCCTGCCCACATTGCTGAGGGTGGATCTTCCTTACAAAGCCTACTAATTCCAATGCTAATCTCTTCCAGAAACACCTTCACATACATGCCCAGAAATAGTATTTTACCAGCTATCTGGGCATCCCTTAGCCTAGTCAAATTCACACATACAATTACCCATCGTAGTGTTAGTCCCTGGCTCCAAGTATTTTACAGAGAAAGCACTGGAGAACCTGCTTTTGCCATCAAATGGAACCCAGATTAATGCCGTTTCATGCACTACTTAGATGATCACCTTTTGCCATTATGCTGGTCAGGGCATATACTTTAACTCTGGGCAGTGAAGGAAGAGATGCGCTTTTCTCCACCAACTCCAGCCAACACAGACTTGGATTCACGGACTCTTGGCTCTTTATAGCCTTTCCCCTCAGCAAATTCACGATACTATGATGGCCGTGTCAGTAAAGATGTTCAGATTTGGTCATGTTTGACTGTTATTTGTCTGCCCTCATAACAGACTAGTCTTCATTGCTTATAAATCTAGGTTGCATACTACCTCAGTTAACTTATCTTTTGGAGTATTTTTGGTTCCATTTTCTGTCAGATAACCTTATTTAGAACCCATCTCAATCCATCCAGAAATATTCTAGTAACCCTATCTCCCAAAACAATATTGTTTAAATCCTTCTTCATCCTTTTTGCAGTTTTGCTTAATGTCTTTTTGACAGCTTTGGTGTCTTGCATACCATGTGGTAAAAGATGGGACACTCTCAATGTTAAGCCAAAATACTGTTTTTTTATAATCTTCCCTGGGACCAGGGTGCTAATTTTATATAATGGAACCAATGGAATAAATAATTCCTTCCCAAGAAACAAAGATAAACTGTTCTGAATTAACTTGTTCTCTTGGTCTCTTGGCACAGGAGGAGTTACACATTTAAAATGTAACAGAAAAAAGTACAAAAATATAACAACAATTGCAAATATATATGTATATACATACACATACACATATATATGTATATATATACTCTGCCATTTCAGAAACATTATTATATAAAGAAACTAAAGTAAATTCAGAAAAAAACCATTTTTCACAGGTTACATAAAATGTGCCTCTATATACAGACCTGTTTAAAATTAACTAACTGCATTTGGACAAATGTTTATAAACTGGTTTGGAGCAGCACATTGCTCAAATCTAACAGCACTATGAGCTTTGGCTTCTTTTAGTCACCTGATCTTTGTGGTTCTTTTTCAATATCTTCCTTTATCTTGGATTTATTGAATTATCTCTACAAGAAGTCCTGGATACAGCTTGCTATTGTAAATAAATAAATATTGTAATTTTTTTTTTTTTAGAAAAACCTAATTTTTATTGAAAAATGTTAGTTGAAAAATGTCCTAAATTATTTGGAATTTTGAACTGCCTACTTGCCCATACTGTTAATTGGTTTATAAATAGAATCAGAGGGAATTGTTCAGGAATTAAGAAAGAAAAACCCAAAAAGAAGTTTGCATGCCCTTTCTGGTGTATTCAACTGGCAGAAATTGTTTGGGGGAGTAAAGAGCTGCTGCTGCCTAGAAACGAATTAAAATTACACTGTGAAAAAGACCCAGATTTCATGTTTTCCAATACATGTTTTCCCCAACTCTATCTCTTTAAGAAAGAAGAGCTTTGTATTGTCCAAGGAAGTCACCTTATAAAAACCCAGCTAGAAATCCTTTGGTATGCACTAGCCTCTTTTTCCAAGATCCTGGGCAGTTGTAATGGGTGTGGACCATGTGTGTCATGACTAGTTTTCTCTGTCTTTTTCATATTTTGACATCCATTTTATGTAGTCCTAGAGGCATGAGAAATAGGCCATCTATTTATCTGATGTTTGATGAGTCACTAATCTTTTTTGGATTTCAGTTTCCTTATTAATTGAATAAAGGTATTTGGTGACCAATAATTATTTGTGGCATTGATGGCCCAATAAAATGGTATTATTCTTTGAGAATTAAAAGGTTTTGGAACTTCTTACTCATCACTGAAGGTAGTAAACATGAAGGCTACTTAAACCGTGTATCAGAAATGATAAACTCTGGAGAATTTAGCCTCCCCATTGCTTTGGAGAAACGTCATAATAGCACAGGTAAAATGCAGATCATCACTGGACAAGAGAGCGAATTTGAACAGATGCTGTATAAATATCATGAAGATCTCAGGAGATAAAACAGAGAAAACCTGTGAAGCAAACAAAGCTGCATAGCCCAAAACTGAAAAAAAAAAAAAGTAGACAAAAGAATATATAATGTAGTAATGTTAAGGAAAACTAATGGAGAATATGTTCATGATACAGGAAACATCACATAATTATTACATAAAATGACAAATACAGTATCTTAGCCCAAGGACAAGTAGTATCTAGGTTGTCTTGGTCTTGGTCTATATTACTATTTTATCACTAAATATTTCTCCCACTCTGATCTCTGCTCCGCATCTCACTTTGACTTTCCCATGATAGAAAGGAATGGACTGTTTTTGAATTTTTTCCATGTATTATGAATTGTATGTGATGTTTTATATATATTGTTTTATCAAATTATCAGACCAATAGTATACACTGCAGATTGAGACTGTTTTCATTTTATAGAAAAGGAAATCTGAGTCTTGCTAGAAAGGAACATAAGGAAAGTCATACCACTAATAAATCAGGTTAAGAATTTGAAACTAACTTTGATATCTAAATCTATGTACCCCTCTCAATAACTTTCATAAAAATGGAGATAGTTATACTGTGTTTAAGTTAAGTCGCATTTTCTAGATTAGTGAAATATAATATTCAATTATGAGATCCAATGTTTTCACATTTTAATATAAATTATGCTCTGTCTTAATTGATGACAGTCATAGTTAAGGATAATTTTTAATTCTCTAATGGTACATGAAGCAATGTTTTTAAAAAAATTCAATGATGTTTTAGATTTTGTGAAGTGTGGTAACATTTACTTCATTAGAAGTGAATTCAAACGAAATAGGCAGCATTAATTTCTTACAATTGGCGAACTGTGAAAAGTTAAGACACTTTCTTCTGTGTTCACAGAAAAATAAGAAGTAGAGAATCTCTGCCACCTCTTCTCCATTGTCTGGTATTTATCACCAACATCAGTACTCTTACACAAATGGGCTGATTGACCAAAGAAAAATAAAGGAGCCTTGAATCAAATTATGTAAGTGTAAGCTTCATATTACATGATGACTCTTAATCAAGATGTTTTGGTTTTAGGTAAGGTAAAAATATTAAGGAAATCTTTTAAGCTGTGCCTGTGGAACTTCAGAATAGTTATGGTTACTTACAATAAATAAAAGCTGAAATTATGTATATACAATTATAATTTTCTTTAATAAATTAAACCCTTTTTGCTCATATATAGAGTCTGCATTTAAATTTAGTTCACTATTGGTTGTGGTTAATCCTACATGTCAACTGAATTATCTGTATTGCCTAACTCTGTGGGATCTGTTGTAGCACTCCATAAATGTTATGTTGAATGAAAGAATTTTCAAAGACTCGCTTTTCCCCCTAAGTCAAGAAACGCATAGAAGCATACAATAGACTTAGCTTAAACATCACTAACTTTACAGTAATGAAGAAAAAAGATTAAAAGCCACTGTAATATGTTGAGTACTTTCTATGTCGACAATATTATATGAAAATTTTACACCTAACTAAATCTTCTCAACAATCCCGGCAGTAATGATCTCCATTTTATAGAGGGCAAACTGAAACTTGCAGAGTTAATATAACTTGCAAAAATTCCTGCAACTCTCCTTCACTTAGCAATGATTTATTGAACACCTATGAAGAGCCAGGCACTGTTGTGAACACTAATCTGATGGTGAAACAATTAAATGTAAGGAGCACACATTGCACGTGTCTTACAGGTAGAAGACCAGTCAGATATATCAGACAGCACTGTGTTTCAAGTCTGAGTATTGAGGTAATTTCCATAGTTTATTTGATAGTAATTACATCACTAACACCAGTTTAAAAAGTTGTTTTGGTTGTACTTAAAAGAAATATGATCAGGATCCTAAGAACACTGTCACTTCTGATGTGCCTTGATAGATATACACAAATAAATACTCTAGTTTGGTAAAGGCAAATGTATACTCACTATAATGGTTTAAGGTTTTGGGTCCAAGTACTTGTCTTGTCACCTCTTTAGCAAATCTCCATTTTGCCTCCACCTTTTGCCAGAGTTCATCTTTCTTTTAGGGTAAAGTGAGTAGAGAAGAAGTCTGAACTCCCTCAGAGTATGAGGCCTACAAAGAAGGCCTGTGTGGACAGGCTGTTCTTGTCTACTGTTAACCCAGTATGCTTAAAAGTCAGGTGTTAGTAGTCATGGCTGGGGGCGGTGGCTCACACCTGCAATCCCAGCACCTTGGGAGGCCGAGGCAGGCAGATCATCTGAGGTCAGGAGTTCAAAACCAGCCTGGTCAACATGGAGAAACTACGTCTCTACTAAAAATACAAGAATTAGTGGGTGTGGTGGTGCATGCCTGTAATCCCAGCTACTTGGGAGGCTGAGACAGGAGAATTGCTTGAACCTGGGAGTCAGAGGTTGCAGTGAGCCAATACTGTCTGGGCAACAGAGCCAGACTCTGTCTCTCCAAAAAAACAAGGTCTGTTAGTCATGAAGTCTTTGTCCATGCCTATGATGCCCTGAATGGTATTGCCTAGGTTTTCTTTTTGGGTTTTTATGGTTTTAGGTCTTATGTTTAAGTCTTTAATCCATGTTGAGTTAATTTTTGTATAAGGTGTAAGGAAGGGGTCTAGTTTCAGTTTTCTGCATATGGCTAGCCAGTTTTCTCAACACCATTTATTAAATAGGGAGACCTTTCCCCATTGCTTGTTTTTGTCAGGTTTGTCAAAGATCAGCTGGTCGTAGGCGTGTGGTGTTATTTCTGAGGCCTCTGTTCTTTTCCATTGGTGTGTATATAAATATATATATCCCATGTATTTATATATATACACACCATATATATATACCATATATACACACATGGTATATATATATACACACTATATATATAAACATAATAAATACAAATATATATATATCTGTTTTGGAACCAGTTCTGTGCTGTTTCGGTTACTGTAGCCTTGTAATATAGTTTCAAGTCAGGTAGCATGATGTCTCCAGCTTTGTTCTTTATGCTTAGGATTGTCTTGGCTATACAGGCTCTTTTTTGGTTCCATATGAAATTTAAAGTCTTTTTTTATTAATTCTGTGAAGAATGTCAATGGTAGCTTGATGGGGATAGCATTGAATTTATGAATTACTTTGGACAGCATCACCATCTTCACGATATTGAGCATGGAATGTTTTTCCATTTATAAAAATTGCTAGATTCTTTCATGTGTGGAATATGATTCATGGGATAGAGAATTAGCAACAAAAATGAAAGATAAATTATATTACAGATGTTAGTAGGCAAGATGGAAAGTTAGTATATAATCTGCAAGATACATGAAGCATGAATTTGTTATATGTTCCTTGCTAGTCTATTTACTAATGTATGTTTAACTTAATCTGTGCTAGAGTTTATTAGTTTCTAATATACATTTAGTGCAATCTATGCTAATGCTTATCACACTGAATTGTTAGTGATTGCTACTGCTGTCTGTTTTCCTTAAGGCTGTGTGATTGTTAAGTATGTCTTTTTGTCTTATTTTCACTATATTTCAATATATAAATTAAGAAATTAGAAAAATATCTTCCCATAGGAGTATCTTAATCTTCCTTGTCAATCAGGAAATATCCAAATTCAAAGGGATATAATGTTCATACTACAGATAAATTTTTGCTGTTGTTATTGTTCTTAATTTAGGGTTCTACATGAATCTACATGGCTGCTCAGGTTGGGCTTTTGTCTTTTCCTGAAACTCAGCTGTTAGTGCATACAAAAACATACAGAAACTGTTTTAAATTTAGACAGAATTAGAGAAGTAAAATCAAGTTTTAATTAATGTTTCTAATTGAAAGCAGGAAGGAGTGTAAATAATCTTTAAAAAGTACAATTGACTTGGGAATTTACACATCAGCTACACATATTGAGTTTTTTCAGGTTAAATTTGGTAGAGAGTGACAGGAAAATACAAATAATTGTGGCTTAAGTGAGAGAAAAGTTCACTTATATCTCACAACAAGTGTGGAAGTAGATGATCCAGAGAAATTTGGTTCAGCCCTGTGTGGTGTCAGGCACCTGGCTCTCTCTTTTGAGTCCATTATGCATAGCCTTCATTCCTAAATTTGTTTCATCTTCCAAGGTGGCCACTCTTGATGAAACCATTCATCTGCATTTTACCAAGTAGGAAGGAAAAAAGAGAAGGATAAGAATGCTTTGTCTCCTTTTAAGAAGTCACCTAGCATCTGAACACACAGTTCTCATAAGTTGTTGGCGGACGCTAAGTGTTATGGTAAAAACTTCATGCAAAGGAGCCTGGGAAATGCAGAATTTGTTCCAGATGGTCATTCATGCTGCTGAAATTCAAGGATTTTATCACCATAGAAGAGGAGGAGGAAAAAGCATTTTGAGGCAACCGGCAGTCTCTGCGTATCTGCTATACCCACACTGACAACTTTGACTTTTGGCTTCCCTTATAATGAACTCACATCTAGCATACTCATATATAAGCTTTACTCTGGCCTGTCTACATAATGGACTCACACCTAATATACTCATGGTTGCAACTTGACTCCTGCATGCATGTATGATAGACTTTGACTCCATGTCAGCAATATTATATCTTATTCCTATGAAATTGGAACTGAGGGAAAATGTTTCTTCAGGGGTATTCCCATTTCAGTAAAATCCAACTTTACTCTTCTTTTATAAGCAGAGTCACTGTGGACAAGTTATGCAGGCTGTGCACACAGACTATGGACAGTGGGGACCTAATATCTAAGTGGAAGGAGTATCTTTTGATAATTAAAATGCTCAAAAAAGTCAATCTATTACAATTTTTATTTGAATTTTCAAGTGAATGTCTTATTCTATTTCATACAGTTGCACTAAATGTGCCTGTTGCACAGCTTTAGTCAAGTGTAATTATACAAATACATATTCTGAACTGGAATGATTTGCCAAAATATGGATCTGAGAACACTAATTCTTCAGAAATATTAAGAGAAGATCAGATAAGAAAATGTGTTTCATAGTAAAAATGTAGGTCCAGTGATGTTAACAGTTTTCTTTGCTATTGATGGGAGTTTCAAGAACCTTTATTGTGCTAATTTGTGTTTGGAAATAAATGGATGGGATCCTTGTTTGCAGTGGTTGAGCAGGTATCCGTTTTCTTGCAATGTATTTTATAGGGCATTGTAGTATAATATTGATTCAATGCAGAGATTCTGAAACTTATCTAAAGAGAAAATAAACTTCCCTCCTCATCACCATCTCTGGATTTATTTAGTTCAGATTGTCCAGAATAAAGTTCTGGCAACCTGTGTTTTTAGCTAGCAGCCCAGGCCACTCATTATTAGGCATGTTTTTGAAACACCAGTCTATGCAAATGCTTTGTCCACTAGGAGTCTACAACAAAATCACTTGGGGAGCTTTTTAAAATATACATTTATTCAATCCTTCCCACATTTATGAGTCAGAGGGAGGTGTGGTCCCTCTATAGCCATTTCTTACACTAACTCCCAATTAAGAACTATTGTTTTAGACCTAACTTTCTTATTCTTCATATGTTACCATTTAGTTATACCACAAGGTACTTCTACATAGAAGTTTCTTTCTTGAGCCCATTTCTTAACATGTATCAAGCTCTCCCTGACATTTTCTACTTCTTTCAAGACAAAAATAAATAGGACTCTTCACAGTTCTTTATCTCAGGGCAGAACTGATAGTAGAAAAAGGAAAGACTTTGAATTTTTGGAGCACAATTCAGCCAGCAGATAAAATATTTGCGAATAATGAAAAGCTCATTGCTTAAGTGTGAGACATTTTTATAGCTCATATGCTTTTCAATGCATACAGTTGGCATGAACAGGGTGGCCGATTTTAAAAAAAGAGTAACTGAATTAAGTAGATTCTCTTGTGTAAAATGCTGTCTGCTTGATCTGTTTTCCAGATGTTTCCATGACAAATGTTTTCTTAATGTGAAGCCCAACCATATAAAGCACCTGGCTAGTATACAGCTCTTCCAGACACAAATCATCCTTTTTTTTTTTTTTTTTTTTTAATACAAAGACTTGTAGAGAGGAAACTGAATTTATTTTAAACACAGCAGGGATCATCCTACTTCATCTTCATATGGAAATATGAAGTGACAAAAATGTTTATTGAAACACCAATTTTAATATAAAGAGCTTCATCCGTGTCTGCAAACAACACAATACTAGAATCTTTCTACAAGTCTGCAGAACAGTTTGAAAGCTATAATTGAAGCATTTATTTTCAATTTTAATTTTTCTGTATAGTCTCTGGCTAAGAACACAGGAGTAAGAAGCAATATAGTGTGGCAGTCAACAGCTGTGGTTTCTGAGCCAGACAATCTGGGTTCAAATCCTTCTCCACCACTTACCAGCTATATAGACTTGTGCAGTTAGCTTAACCTTTTATGCATTATTATCCTTACCTATAATATAGGAATTATAATAGTTCTCACCTCAGAAGATTGTTCAAAAGATTAACAGTATTTATATAAATACTTAACATATTTTTTAGCCAATAATAAATGCCCAATAATATTAGAGTTGATAAAGTGGTTGTCTCTATTCATTATTTCTGAGATTAAAAGAAAGAAAACTCCAGTGATTTTGAGACTGATATTTTGCTTTGTTAGGGGACTAAAATTTGGTTCACAGAGGTTTATTTAGATAAAAGCAGTAGCTACTCATGGTAAATGATAATCTCCCATCCTCCTTAAATGTGCTACTTGATTCATTAATAGAAATACTTACTCATTTCCTAAATTTACTGAGATATATTGGAGGGAAAAACAGCTACTATTTCTCATATAGTTTAGTTATGTAAGTCACCATAGAGATTAGGTGCTATAATGTCATTGGCCCAAGAAGGGAGAAAAATAAAAGGAGGAAACACATGGGGGGAACTAGAGGGTGAAAGAATAAAAGACACCAAGGAAGATGAATTAAAGAAACAAGATACAAATTTGGAGAGGTGTAGATTGAGAAAGAAATCTGCTATCAATTGAATATCCTCTGTGCCAGCTGTACAAGTGCCATGGATATTTCTCACAAAAATGTAATTGGAACTTTTCTTCCATTATAAACTAGCAATTTAACAGGATATTTACTTTAAGAAGAAGGTTCCATATTTCAAATACTTTGCTCATTTGCAACTCCAGATGAGCAAGTTATTCTAAAAGGCATTTAAATAAACATTAATAGCTGGTGAAAGCTTTGTGGGCATCTCAAAGATTTGGGCTAAAAGCTATCTTCCTTCAAACAGGTCTCTCTGTTAGTTGCCATTCTGTCAAATTAAAGGGAAGACATCAGAAACACACATGGCTACACACTGAATTTCTCCCACCCACTTTTTCTTTAAGTCAAACTTTATTTTCATGGTGGTTATGAATTTATTGGTTTTACTTTCAATATGAAATAGACATGCATACTTTCTCTTAAAACATTTTCTTCAAAAGAAAAAAACCTTTCTGTTCAAAGTTTAAAAGCAAAAAAAGACATATGAAGATTTTTACAAGTGATTATTAATGCTTTGAAGTTAAAATATTCATATCAGCCCTTGATGAAGTTTAAACTGCAGGCAACCTCCTAATAATACTGTGAAAGTGAGAAAGCTTATTCATATTTAATTGGTATCAAACTCAGGGGTTCTGTAAAGCATACTCCTATTTTATTTTAAATTTCTTCAAGAAATATTAAAAATAGCAGATCTCAGGATAGTATCCCAAATAAGGCAAAATCCTAACTATAGCCCAAATCAAGATTGTCCAGCCCATGGCCTGTGGACCACATGTGGCCCAGGAAGGTTTTGAATGTGGCCCAACCCAAATTCGTAAACTTTCTTAAAACATTATGAAATTCGTTTGCAATTTAAAAAATCTCATCAGCCATTTTAGGTGTGGCCCAAGACAATTATTCTTCTTCCAATGTGGCCCAGGGAAGCAAAAAGATTGGACACCCCTGCCCCAGATGTATCCAATTTTCCATTGCATACTCTCTGACTTTATCAAGATGCCTGGTTATTCTGGAGAAAGTCATTCCAGCAAAGTTATAATGATTGACAATATAGTACAATTTCCATTAATGCCAACATTGTACATACTTATGGCAAGAACCTGGAAATAGTGAAATCTTTGAGAAGGAAGGAATTAAAATGATAGCTCTACCCTTGTGATGTGGCAACATTTACTTAGTCTAGCTGTACTTTTCCCGTTTTCACCCAGTTGTTGATTACTTCAACTTTTCTGAATGATACGAATTTCTAAATCAAGGGAGGTTTTCTATCTTAAACTTGTTCATGTTCTTTTCTTTTTATTTTCATCATGTGTGATTATTAATGGTATTGGTCATTTTATTAATAGATTATTTCAACTAATACATGATGTGCTTCCATGTGAAAATTCCCCAGCAAATTCATGGTCATTAAAATAAATTGGCATCCTATTTTATTAATTTGGTAAGTTTGGGAATCTGTGTATCTAGTTTTTGTGAAATAAGCTGAAAAAGGCATATTACGAAATCCTATACTTATCTTACTCTATACAGAGTATAATCCAAGCTTGTCTTCCTGACCTTTCTAAGGAGCGTCCTAGGGAATAACAAAGTACCCACCTCAAGAGACATGAATTTGGAGTTTTGGGTCCTATCATGATGCTAGTAACAGCCAGAACCCCTCCTACGCACAATTAATAGAGATAAAGATTCTATAAAGCTGAACAAAGGGGCATGGAATAAAGGTCCTTTGTTATTACCATAATTATTATTAAAATTAAATGTTATTTAAATGTCATGCCATATATTTGGCTCCCTTCAGCTCAAATCCATGGATTCACTGGTACTCATTCTCCATGTAGTTAGCCCTTTTCTGCTGGGGTTGTAGTTTGTTTTTCACCTTCTTCTCTATGAAATTTTATTTCTTTAGATATTCCATCTATCTGTCATAGCACCCATTGACTTTTGCCTGAGCTTCCTGTACCCACACGGGATCATCACTCTTCTTTTGTTTTGGATAAAACATCTCAGTGCATAGTGTAGTTTCTGGCTTCTTAAGTAGCCACAGAGGGGCAGAATGACACAACCCAAATGTTTGGCGCTTGTATCTTGACCAATGAGAAATGCAAGATCAGAGTTGGGAAGATCAAATTTTCTCCCTTTATTTGGTGGACTAGTCTGAATGGCAGTAATTCTTTGCCTTCTGGAGAAGTTCCAGAAGCTGACAAACAAGACTGCTGAGAGATCTTTTCTGCCTATTTCGAGTTTATCACAAAGCCACGGCTGGCATGGTGACATATCACATTGCTTTGCTTTGAATATTCCCTCGTTTTCCCTTACTTTCACCTGTCTGGACTAGTACCTCCCAAATATATCATCAACTTCACCTTTGTCTCTGCTTTCTAAAGAGGCCGTTTAAGACACTCCTTTTGAGTCCAATTAAGACATTTCCTTTAGAAGAAAAAATTTTCTAGAAGAAATTTTTATTTTATTGCAGATAAGCTTAGCATTGGAATTATTAGTTTTCATTTAACTTGGGAGCTGTCACAAAATTCAGTACTCAAGAGTCTGCTCATATCAACAGCAAGTGCCCTATTCTCTTTCACATTTAACCTCTACATGGCCTCCCTTCAATATAATCTATTACCATTGCATCTTTCTTCATCATTTGGATAATGGGCCCCAGGTATAATTTTCCTGAGTGTGGCATCTCTTCTTGTGAGTGTAACAGAGTAAGAGCTCCTCATTGCAGACACAGTTACTTCTTCAGTAGCTTCATTTCCTGTCCTGTGACACACTTGAACCAGAGCCTAAGAGTTGCTTCTAGTCACTTTGCAGTACAGCTCCTAAACAATCATTTGTTGGGTACTAGTCATTTATTTCTGGATAATCAACATATATTTTCTAGCATTCAATGAGACATCTTTCACAAGATCTCTGGTTTGCACACATTGCTTTGAAGATCAATTTATTAAGAAATAAACTGTTGAAGATATAACAAACATCTCTTTATTTAAAGATAAAAGGAATAGTTGACAGAAAAATGTACAGACCTACTCTTATCGTGAAACACATGATACTTATTCAGTTTAGCAACAATATTATCATAATCAATACTTAACAAAAGTCCTACAGAAGTTAGTGATTCAAGTTATCTGGGCAGTTGTTTTCTAAAACCAATATCATCTTTGTAAAAGATTGCTAAAATTCTACAATCCTAATTTCAAAATTCTAATAATGTCCATGCAAATAGATCCTATATTTGTGCATTTTGGTTCCATTAGTGGAAAATAAACTTGGCTTTTCTTTGTATGAATATATTCCCTGAAAACTAGAGACTCAGTATTTACTATGTCAGAATCCTCTATGTTTAAGTTACTGTCAGAAGTTCTTTTTAAATTTTTTCTGGTACATTTATCACCATTTTTTGGAAGTAGCATTTTTAAGTATTAAGATGTCTCTAAAGTGACATAACTATATTCATCTCCTTGTTGGACCTGCAACAAAAGTCTTCGTGAATCTCAGGTGCTATTTTATTGTACACTTGGTGTATATCTTGCATTAAATGTTTGAAAAACTTAAAGAATGAGTAAAGACTGACTTACAGTCTCATAAATTACGTCCAATTATCTTGGAAAATTATGGTAGTTCTATCTCAAAATTTATCTTAGGTCTAACATTTTTCTCAGGTGATATCACTATCACCCTGAGCCAAGCCACCAATATCTTTTGCTAAAATTGAAAAAATAATAGCATTCTAACTAGTCTCTGTGCATTTGTTGTAACTCCACTATAGTCCAGCAATACTGTAACCAGCATGATCCTTTGTTCAAAGTGGATCATATCACTCTTGCTCAAAATCCCCCAGTGGTTTCTTTGCTGTCTCACTTACATATAAGTCAGCATCCTTGAAACAGTCTAGAAGGCTATATGTGATCTGCCCCACATCACTTGATATCTTCATCTTTTACCATCCTCCTTCTCCACATACATACACCACAACTCATTCTATTTTTACCTTGATAGTCTGCTTACTGTTACTTGAATTTGTCAGCCCTAGTCTTATTGAAGGGTTTTATGCTTGCTGTTTTTTCCCCTCACCTGGAATACTTGTGCTTTAGATAACCACATGACCCCCAGTCTCCCTTCCTTCCAGTCTCCACTCAAATGTCTTCTTAGCCACTCTATATAAAACAGCATCTCTCCCCAAACCATCAGTATCTAGCCTCTTCTTGGCTTTATTTTTCTTTATAACACTTGTCAAGACGTGACTTGTGTGTGTGCATGTATAGTTGTTTGTTGTTTTTCTTTTTTATGTTAAAGTTTCATTTTCCAAAGACTATAAAACATTACTCTCAGACATACATAAAAAGGATACATGTTAAAATGTTATTTTATTCATTGATTAGTAAGATGACCAATATAATGTTAAAACTTGTATAAAAGCATTGGGTAGAAATAGGCACTTTAATAAAGAAATGTCATGATAAGATAGTTGGGTTATACAGGATTATTAATGTGTGGCAGAAAAATAAAATGCAGCCTTTGGCACTATCTATTCCATTGGATGGAAATCACTTACATCTTTATTGGACAAAAGTTTATGAGTTAACCTCTGCCCAACAGAGTTGTAAAATAGCCTTATTGATGGTAAGTCAAGCTCAAAACTGCACTGAAAGGACACTCACTAATCTCTTTGCCTATTTCCAAGTTGTAAATAATTTTTCTCACTTCTAACATCTGGGAGTTTGCTTTTTCACTGCTAAATCCCCACATCTTTCAACAGCAATGAACAGTTAGTATGTTTTTGTCTTAGTTTAAGTTATCTCCCAGACATAGACTTAAAGGAAGAATTTGATTTCCTAAAGTTTGAGAAGCCATCCAGAAAAAGTAGTAGGGAAGTGAGGAAATGAGATAGGGAAGAGAAGGAAGCCAAAATGAGTGAAACAATAGGCAGGTTATCAATCCAGAAGATGGGAGTTTAGTTCCCGGGAGTAATGTGTGAGTTAGTGCGGAAAATGGCTCTGAGTTATCCCAGCTAGAGAATGAAGGACCTAGGGTATATATTTACCAAATCTTTGACTATAATCCTTTGAGGCCTGCTCCTAGAAATGTTACCTTTATTTTATGTCTAGTTTTTCTTGAGTGAAAGCTGAATATGTTTCTCATGCAAAACTAAACACAAAACAGTAAAAACAAACAAACAAAAAACAAACAAACGAAAAACAAAAACCTTCCATCAGAGGGTTCAGGTGTTTTCACTAAGCAGCCTTCAGCAGTTGGGTCCCAAGGGGAAATGGGTGGGGCATTGACAGTATCTGATATGGTGTTCCATATAGAAAAAGTATGATTGAATGAATAAATGAATGAAATGTTAAGGATTTCATAATTGGGACACCACAGGAAGTGATATGAAGATCTTGGAAAGCTGTCAGCGTTCTTGCCTAGATGACAGAGCAGAACAAAATTTTAGGGTCTGCAGAGAGACTAGGTCTATGTCATTCTAATTATATAAGCTGGGTCAGGTGACTTAACTTCTCTAAATTTCAATTTTCTTACCTCTAAAAATTGAGATAATCTTAATTTGCCAATTATAAAAGCATCACTAAAGTTCAGACATATATAGTTACCCAAAAGGAATGGAACTTGTATTGAATAAAAACTAGTCTCTAAAGTTTTAGCATATCTGAATTGAGAACATGACAAGCTAGATGTGTTGGTCAGTAATAGACCGTGAGCATTAATGGTATAATTGATAAACCTGTTTTGCAAGTGGGGAAGAGGGACTCGAACTATTTTGGATAAAAAGCATTTTCTAAGATCATCCAACTTACTTCTTTGGTTTGACAAGATACTCAGTGATCATAGTTTGATCATCATTGTTTTTCAGTGTAAATGTGCTTCTAATGAAAAACTGTCATATCAATAAGAGTACTATGTTTCTAGTTAAAGTTATGTGCTTTACAGGTTAATTTTTAAAATGTGACTTTTGTTTTATTTACAAGTTTCTATAGGTCAATGAGACAGATGAAATTGCGATGTTGAGGATAAGAGCAGAACTTTGTTAAATGCCACTCTGTGAAGATTTTTAAGAGACAGCTGATCATGTCTGTCTTTTGCCTTCATGCAAAGCATCACCAATAAATTCATGTGCCCGAAAGATGAGGGATATTCCCAATTTGGAAAGAATGGATGAAGGGAATATAGAAGAATTCAGAGGAAAATATATTAAAGAAACACCAATATCTCACCTGAAATAAGACAAGTTGGACTCAGTAATTTGGACTTTCTTGTTTTCAATGTAAACTGGAGGAAGGAAGAAAAATAATAAAGATGCAGAAGTAATTTCTAGCAGGAAAGGCAGAGCCTCTGAGGAAGGGAAAGTAAGAAGAGAAGAGAACCTACAGTCTTAGTTTTAGATGATCTTCTCTGAGGAATTATTCTGAGTGCAAGTGATTATTATAAAGACAATGGATATACATTTTCAAATATTCAAGAACCCAAAGCCTAATATTCAAGAACCCATAGCCTAATACATGGACAACATGTATAAACAAAAGAAGCAAAACCAACAAACTACAAATTGACCATAATCATGGTCGAATGGAACAATGGTGATCTTTGGATCTGCTTAAATGGAGCACTCAGTCTAAACACAGGTAAATATTATTACAAAAATACATACTATAAATCTGGGCAATTAAAAAATACTAAAATAAAATTAAAACTCTGTATATGAAAAACTGAAGAGAGGAGTAGGGTAAAGACAGAATTTTCTCATCTGGTTTAGTAGAATATAGATATTACCTAAAGTAAAAAAGTCAAGAAATGTAGGTTAGTTATGCTAGTTGAAGTCATCCACAAAAAAAGAGAATGAAAAGTCTCTCTCATTAGAATGAGGAGCCATATTATTTTTTAAAAAAGAAATAGAGTTGTATATATGTTACATAAAAATTTAAAGGCAACTACTATAAAATGAAATCAAAATAAATAATAACGATGATCTGAATTGTCATTAGAAAAACCACCCAGTTCCAGGATAAAAGGAATTTTATCTGTTGAATTCACTCCTATGATCTCAGCTCGTAGAATAGTGCCATCTATAAACAGTAGCCACTTAAATATGTAATGAACGTATAAACAAGAAAAAAACAGGATTAATACAGTTACCAAATATGGAAATAAAATAAAGTTTTAGAATCAGAGAATATAAAGCAAAATGCTAAAATTAAAAGTCAAGAGCCATCTCTTGTAACAAGACATACAAATAGAATAAACCCACCTCCTAAAAGTAGTCTCATGTGGAGTCAGAAAGCAAAACCTGAGGATATTTTGTCTCAGTATGAAGATATCTAAAACAAAAACCTCAAAAATATTAAAAGTGAAAAGAAGTTCATAGCTTGAATATGGACAGAAAGGGAGGAAAACAAGAGAAATTAAAGATAAGACATAGTTTGTTGTTATGATGGTTAATTGTGGTATTATATATTTAGATGTGAAGATGTTAAAAACAGTAGGTTCAGGGAGTGGGGGAGAATTTGGATAACTTTATCCACGTTAATTTTGAGATTCTACTAGATATCTAAGCAGAGATGTAAAGTAGGAATTGTAAAATGTAAGTCTGAATTTCTGGGGATAAGCCAGTGATTTAAATATAAATTTGGAAATTATTAACAAATATACGACACCTTAGACATTTTGAAGTAATATACTAAGATACTATAGTCTGGAGAACTTATAAATATCACAAATCTATTTCTCACAGTTCTGGAGGCTAGAAGTTCAAGATCAAGGGTTCTGGAGAGTGTTCTCTTCTGGAGAGTGTTCTCTTCTGGGTTGCGGACTGCTGACGTCTTGTTGTGTCCTCAAATGGGGAAAGAGGGCTAGAGAGCTCTCTGGGTTCTCTTCTATCAGGGCACACCCCCTTTCGTGAGGGCTCTATCCTTATAACTCCATTGCCTGCAAAAGGCCTTACGTCCCATTATCATCACATTGGAGGTTAAGATTTCAATATATGCATTTTGGGTGAACACAAACATTCAGCCCATCACATATGGTATTCAAAGTCACAGAGTTAGCTAAGCTCACCCAGCAAAAGTGTATCTACAGAGAAGATGTTCAGGATGGAGTAATTCCAGATTTAAAGCTTCAACAGAAGAAAAGGAGCCAGGAAAAGAGTTTAAGAAGGAGAGTCTATACAGATATATAGAAAAGCAAAAATGTGCAATTTTTAAAATTACTCAGACCTTCATCTCTGCCACTCTACCATGTCCATACATTTTAACATCACTAATAATGGTTAGCTTGCCAAACCTAAAGGTTTCTTCTCATTTATACTTGATATTGCAGCAACATTTAACAGGGGTGACCATACTTACCTTCTTAAAACACTTTCTTCTTATAGTATCTGGAAAACAAGAACCCCAGGGAGCGAGCTTTCTCTCTGAAGGAAGATCTGGAGGTTAAATATGCTGCTCAGGTCCCTTAGAAGACAGCCGGCACCCCTATTCCTTGAGTCACTCCCAGGAAGAGAAAATAACTCCAGATGTGTTGAGCAGATGGCTAAAGTTGTGTAGAATTGGCAATGCCTGGCATTTAATTAGAGGTGTTGATCAAGGAATTCCTGTTATAACCTCTAGGGGAGGATTTCCATTCCACAGAAGCAGCAGACCCAGGATGTCAATCCATTTCATGGTTCAGGGTCAACAAGAAAGATAGAACTCACAGCACTGGATGGAGCATCACTTTACTCGCATTGAGAAGAGACAGAGCAAGATTAGCTTCAATAGTGGGTGTCAATCCTTGTGGCCCAGGGGTTGTATTGCAACCAATGCACACTGATCATTTACATGCACTCCTCTTGTTCTGCAAGTGAAGATACCTATTTCTTCCCACTGCTAAGAATGGGTATGGTGGTGGAGTTGGCCTGGGTATCACATGAAGCAAATACTTAAGTAGAAAGATGAAGTTATCTTTGGGTCTGAAACAGGGAAGTATATTCCCACATGAAGTTATAATCCCAGCACAGGCTTTGAGATCTCCCTATCTCTTGGTTAGGAAGCATTCCAGGCCCAAAGCCCATTCTTATGTTGCAGAGCAGAATTGAAAGATTGTAGGCATGTGACTGCCTTTTCCAACAAGAAAGTTGGAGATAGCACTTCTCAAACCTCTGAATATTCTTCTCTATGATGTACCAAGGTAAGGACTTCACTCAGGAACATCCTTAAAGCATCCTCCTAGCTCCGTGGCTTCCCCATGGATGACTAGCTGAGGATTTTGTGGCTGCTGTATTGCAGCTCAACTTCTCCCCATGCCCTCTCTTGCTTCCTTCCCTTGTCTACGTGAGTTGTTCTAGAAAGCATTGCCCAATAAACCTCCCCCATGCAAACTCTATCAGAGCCCATTTCCCACAGAACCACAGATTTGATGTGATTGGTTTTCCCATGGAAACCAGTACAAGGAAAGGGAGCCTTCTTCATTATCATGATACTGGGCTCATTTGTATGCAGAACTGATGAAATAGGATCATGTAGGAAGAGAAGAGCACAAGGAAATAATATACGGAAATATGCCTTTGTTTAGAGCCCTTTTTTCTAAAGTCAAACTTTACCAACCACAGACTGTGTGAAGTTGGAAAAATTACTTTACCTCCCTCTGCCTGGACTTTCTTATGTAGAAATTGGGAACAATGATAGTATTTTCTTCATAAGGTTGCTATGAAGATTAAATTAGTTAATACCTGTAAAAGTGCTTAGCGTGGCCTTACATTTAGTAAGTACTGTGTAAGTATTGTTTTTGTAGTTGAAATCTTAAAGAGTGTTCTAGATAGTCTAGGCTCTGCAACCAAGTTCAGGCCAAATTCAGCCATCTCTGAGGAGCAGACACCACCAGGCAAATGTGTTATATACTATCATTATACTTATGTCATATATTTATTTAACATAAGATTTCATTTAATTGCTGGTTGTCCTCTCCCTTCTTCCCTTGTTCTATTTTCTATCACACACTGCCAAATTTAAGAGAATAAATATTCGCTCTATAACATTCAATGACTAAACAATAAAAGCAGAACTGGAAAATGTCTGTGACTTAGCATTAGAAAAAAATAGTGGAAATCCTGGCTCTGCCATGCAACAACTGCATGACATAAGGGTGGGCAAACCATTTAACTGCCCTGGTCTTCATTTTTCTAGACATAAAATAGAGTAAAAGCTTTTTGAATAAGGCTGAGTCTGATACAGTGACTGACACATATTAAGTGCTATTACTATTATTTCAGATGAGTCTTTCCACTGAGACTTCCTGCAGTCCACACCTTCAAGGAGTTCTTCCTGAGTGGGTCTTAGTTTTACCTTCTGAAAATTTTGCTAATCAAAATCATCAATAATAGTAGATATTATTTTCATTGTTAGTGTAATTGCTAACATTTATAGAGTACTTACTATATACCAGACCCTAGTTAGAGATTTGTATGTTTAATAATGCCAGATATTAAACCATTTGCATGTTTTAATTTATTCACTTTTTACAACAAAGTTATTGAATAGATCATCTCAGTTTCCCATTTTTGGTTAAGTAATTAGAGATTTCTAAGATCATACAGCTTATAGCATACAGATGCTTGGAAAAATACGTTGGTTGCTTACTTGTAATGTAGTCTCCTTTCATCCTGGATCCTCAGTGGATTCACAATGAAGAATGATACTGTCTTTCAGTGGCCCACACTTGATTTTTCTCACTTTGATTTTTGTGAGTGGTTCTTTCTCTACAACTAATCTCAGCTTATGGCATGTCCAAAATGCAGGATCATAGGTTTCGATCTCTCCACAAATCAAACAATCAACAGCCTGCTTCTTGGATAGAATGGTGTAGAGGAGAAAATAGTAGTCTAAGACGTAGGTTCTCATTTATGATGAGAGTGTATAAAGAGGGTGCAATATCTCTGTAAGCTTCACTTTATCTCATTTGGGAAATAAAATAATTTTTTATATAATCAAAGAAATAAGTGTTCCCAGGGCTAATGTTTTATTTTGATTTTACATTTCTCTTTAAGCCCCTTAGCTTATTCTTGATCACCAAACTTCAGGAAATTCTACTTTTATTCTTTTCCTCCTACCTCTTCCCCCTCCTCTCTATAGAACAAATAAATTGGGGTCTACTCTATGAGTGCTTTTTATTCACAAGGAGTACAGACTCAAAATTAATGTTTAACACTTACTAGCCATAGTTAATAACTTCTACTTTTATTTCTGTAGAAAAATAATGGACAGATGCATATCTGCTTTAATTTTTTAAATTTGCATAACTAACTTTTAATCTAAAATTAATATCACCTCCTAACAAGCTGTTAAATACTCTTTAAGTTGTGGGGTAAATTGTTACTACAACAAGGGAGACAAAATTTAAGCAGAAAATTGGAGAGGATTTTTATATTGCGTTATCCCAACAGGTTTAACAAAAATCCTTCTATGACCTACCTTGACCTAGAATTATCAGCACTTCATTTACCACCACTGAGTTGTCTTTACTAAAATTCTCTGCCAGGAGCATGTTCCCCTTGAAGAATAATTGGTTCTTGAGGGAGTTTTTCCTTTAATTGTACACTCTTTTCATCTATTTTTACTCCCATGACACATCCTACAAATATAAATTTCATAGTGTCTTATTCTGCATCAAGTAACAAATGCAGTATTAATTGAAATTATTAAAGAAAGTACATCTATTCAGTAAATATGAATTGGATACCTATTAAGAACGAATCATTCTGCTGGTTACAAGTGACACAAACATGCAAAAGGCATTCTCACTGAGGAGCTCATGGGCTATTAGGAGAGTTAAATACACAAAGAGGCTTGTTTTTCAGTGAAACCAGATAACTGCAGAGTGACACTAGGCACAGAGCTCTGAGAGGGATGAAGAAAGGGAGCTTGGTATAGCATAAGCAGATTGGGGCCAAGAAATTCTTCTAGAAAATTATTAATGCTAAGCCATTGAAAACAAGACAGAAAGAAACAAAGATAAACATTAAGAGGAAAGAAGGAGAGAAAAAGAACAGAGAGAGTGAGGGAAAGAGAGAGAGAGAAAGAGAGAGAGACATGTAATATATTGTCTAAGGAGAAACTAGTTAATATAATCCAAACAGGACTTTAGCAACATCATAAGGCATAAAATTTAAACTAACAAAAATAGTTCTTGTTATCACTACTATTTGGTACTACAAAAAGAAAACAGTTATGTCTTTCAATTGATGGTTTTCAATAACATGATTATAGCTAACCTCAACCTCAAACTCCTGGGCACAAGGGATCCCCCTACGTCAGCCTTCCAAGCTGCTAGGACTACAGGTGCATGCCACCATGCTTGGCTATTTTTTTTTTTTAATATTTTTGTAGAGATGGGGTCTTGTTATGTTTCCCAGGCTGGTATTGAGCCTCTGGCCTCAAGTGATTCTTCCACCTCGGCTTCTCAAAGTTCTGGTATTAACAGGCATAAGCCACTGCACCCAGCATTGTTGTGATTATTAATATGATTAGGTATAATTCTATCATCTTGCTATTTGTTTCTATATGTCTTGTCTGTTTTTTGCTATTGATTTTTCTGTCACTTTTTGGATTAAATACATTTTATAATCTATTTTATCTCCTTTGATGGCTTTTTCTTTGAGATGGAAGTTCGCTCTTGTTGCCCAGGCTAGAGTGCAATGGCATAATCTTGGCTCACCGCAACCTCCACCTCCCAGGTTCAAGCGATTCTCCTGCCTCATCCTCCCGAGCACCTGGGAGTACAGGCATGACGCCAAAACCTCCGGCTAATTTTTTTTTTTTTTTTTTAAAGAGAGGTGGGGTTTCTCCATGTTGGCCAGGCTGGTCTCAAACTCCCAACCCCAGGTGATACACCCACCTCTGCCTTCCGAAGTGCTGGGATTAAAGGCATGAGCCACCATGCCCTGCCCTTTGATGGCTTTTTAACTTTTTGTTTTGTTACTACAGTGGTTGTTTACGCATTTTATATCTTTAACTTATCAGAGTCTGCATTCGGTGATATTATAATATTTGATGTATTATAGAATATAGGAATCTTAAAATAGTATGTGATTTCATATTTTTCCTTTCATAAGTTTTACTTCTATTTACAATATAAATACTATACTATACTGTTATTGTTTTTGTTTAAGCAACAAGCCCTCTGAAAACAGCTTTATATGAAAAAAGTGCTCAATATTTCAGGGATGAAGTAATAAAAGAATGAATGAAAAGACAATATTTTAATTTTTAAATTAATATTGTTTTTGTGCTCATCCTCTTAGTGCTCTGAAGAATTTAATAGACACATTTTGAAAATATTAAATGCAAATACAAGAACTATTCTGATATACTTTTTGTTAGTTATTTTATCAATGTCAGTTTGGGGACAGTTTTGATTGTTTTTTTTTCTCCTCAATATGGGTCATATTATCTGCTCCTTTTGCATTATGTGATAAACCTTGATTAGATGCCGGGCATTGTGAAGTTACCTTGTTGGTTGCTGAATAGTTCTTTATTTCCATATACGTACTCTTGAGCTTCGTCCTGGGATACAGTTGAGTTACACGGTAAGAGTTTGATCCTTTGGGTTTTTTAATCTTTGTTGAGATGAGAGGAGCATTTAACTGAGGCATAATTATTCCTCATTCCTGAGGTTAACCACTTCTTGTATTCTAACCAATAGCTGTAAATTATGACATTTTCCATGATGCCTCTTTGGACCAACCACTGTTCCCAGATTTGTATGCTCCCTGGATACTATTTTCTCTAATTCATTTGATGGTGTCTTCCGCTACTTGGGATAGCATCCTCAAATGCATATACTGATTATATTTTGCTGATTTGTTTGACTGGACTCCCTATAGATCTATAGAATTGTTTCTCTGTTATGTTTACTTCTTTTCAGTCCTGTCAACTGCAGCTTGTCTCCCCTGTCTCTTAGCTTGTCTCTTCAACAAGTCTGCTTAGTGCTGTCTGGGTTCCCTCTCCCTGAGCCATTCCTTAGAAATTCTTCAAAGCAGTAATCTGGGGCAACTGTAGGGCTCCCTTCAATTATCCTGTCTTGTGATGTTCTGATATAGTGGTGTCATCTAATATGTCATACTTTTATTTTTTATTCAATAATGTACCTTTTAGTTCTTTCCATGTTGGTATATGTGGAACTAGCTCATTTTTAAGGCCCTGACTACTTCTGCATAATTTGAATATAATATAGTTAATTTTTCTATTTTTTGATAAACACTCTGATTTTCCCCAATATTTTACTATTGTAAATTCGATATAGTGAATACTCATACATGTTACCTTTACATCTGTGTGTATGTGAATGTATATGTGTGTATCCAATTATTTCTCTAGGATAGATAATAATCAGTGACATTCAAATTTTATACAGTTGAATCATCCTTCATGCTGGTTGTGCCAACCACACTATCCCAGAAAAATATAGACGCACCATTACCTCACAGATTCATCCCCAATTGATATAAAAAAGGATGAAAACTTCAGTTAAACTTAGGCAAAAAAATTTGTCTTTCCTCTTTTTCTCTGCAAGAAAACATCTGTTTATACATTTGCTCATTTTCAATTGAGATGTTTGTTTCCTCATTATTTACAAAAGGTTATATACATACACATATATATACCCATACACACATATATATGTGTGTGCCCATATATATACACACACACATACACACACATATAATACACACACACACATATATGTGTATGGGCATATATATATACACACACAGACACACATATATATACACACACAAATATACACACATTGTATATGCATATACAGATATATACAGAAGCATAAAGATATAAAATAATTTTAAATTAAATAGCATCTCTATATTGCTAAAAATGTGTGTGAAAATTATTAAATCCTACAAGTATTTTCATTCAGGGTTTCACTTTTTGTGTCTGATACAAGAAGATTTTTCTCACTTGAGTTCATAAACATATATATTAAGATATTTTCTTCTTGAATTATTTGTGATTAAAATTATATGTTTAAATTTTGGATACACTGTAATTTATTTTTGTGAAAGGTGTGAGCTAGGATTCTATTTTTGTTTCAATGTATAGGCAATTGACGCAATGAAATTAATTGAGGCCGAGGTGGGCAGATCACTTGAGGTCAGGGGTTCGAGACCTGCCTGACCAACATAGTGAAACCCTGTCTCTACTAAGAATACAAAAATTAGCTGGGTGTGGTGGTGGGCACCCATAGTCCCAGCTACTTGGGAGGCTGAGACAGGAGAATTGCTTGAACGTGGGAGGCAGATATTGCAGTGAGCTGAGATCATGCCACTGCACTCCAGTGAGACTCTGAGATTCTGTCTCAAAAAAAAAAAAAGAAAGAAAGAAATTGAATAAGTCATCATTTTTCCACTGATGTGAAATGTTCCCTTTATGCACTATCATAATAGACACAGTCATATTTTTTGAAGGTTTTTATTTATGTTCTCTCAGTTTATTCTAGCATGGTCGGTGAAGTAAGCTCAGTAGGTAGTGTTAGTTCCTCCCTTTTTTTTTTTTTTTTTTTTTGAGACGGAGTCTCTCTCTGTCACCCAGGCTGGAGTGCAGTGGCCGGATCTCAGGTCACTGCAAGCTCCGCCTCCCGGGTTCACGCCATTCTCCTGCCTCAGCCTCCCGAGTAGCTGGGACTACAGGCGCCTGCCACCTCGCCCGGCTAAGTTTTTGTATTTTTAGTAGAGACGGGGTTTCACCGTGTCAGCCAGGATGGTCTCGATCTCCTGACCTCGTGATCCGCCCGTCTCGGCCTCCCAAAGTGCTGGGATTACAGGCTTGATCCACCGCGCCCGGCCGTTCCTCCCTTTTTTTGTGTGAAGAAACTGAGACTTGGAATTTTTACTCAAGATGAAGAAGCTCTCGAGAAATTGAGCAAGTATTAAAACTCCAGGCTTTGGGCTTAAAAATCTTATGCCAGTTTCTTTAACTCCAGAGTCACCCCCAGTTTGTTTCTCTCAACTCTTGATTCAATGTGACTTTTAAACAGCTTCAAGATATAGCCAGAGCAGTTCTGCTTCCCTTGCTGAAAGTAACTAATCTCAGATAAATTTTGATCTCAGATAACTCACACACTTGGCAATGTATCAAAAACTACGAATTACTCTTTGGATTCCACTCCTCAATTTTTAGGGGGTGGGGACGCAGGCATAAATAAATTTGCTCAATTCTCAGGAGTATACACACAAATTAGATAAGTATAACTTGGGCTTATTTTATGCGCATTGTAGATTCCTTTTCTGTGCAAGTTTATGGATCTTGAAAGATACAGCTGAAAGAAGTTGCAAGAAAGAACGAATCATTTAAATGACTCTTAAGAACACAGTCCCAGAAGCTTTTTATCTTTAATGAAAGTGCACCTGTAAATGACTGTGCATCACCATCCATTTTCACCCACATGTGGCTGATGAGTAACTGAAAAGGGAGTTGATTAAAAAATAAAAGCAAAGCAATTATAAGGACTGAGACACAAAGATCAACAGCCATTATCAGTCAGAGGAAATGGTGTGCTCAAAGACTTTTACTTTTCAACTAGTTTCAATCCACTGTAGGCTATGAAATAATAATCCCTGCTTATTTTTTTTTCCAGTAAATGCCAACCATGTCACTTCTGTTTACAGATGAGTAGGTTTCAATCTTGAAATGTTTATTCTCTGCCTCTATTCTAGAAAGAAAAAGATTTTCTTAGCTTGCCTCTGGGAAAGCAATATTGTCTGCATTTGTATTCTAAACTACACTAAGGGAAGAACCATTGAAACGGGGAATTACTCTACATGTCTGATTGAATTGAAGCTTTGAGAGACCGCAAAGCAGGTTTCACAGTATTAATAATAATTAAAAAAAAAGCAAGCAAGCAAGCAGGAGAGATTATATACTCCTCCAATGTGGGAAAAAGGTAACATCTAGGATGTAAAATGTGTGGATGAATTGTCAACATCGCTTGGTACTTTTCTATTTCGACCACTATTCTTAAAGACAATCTTAAGGATGGGCATCTTGATATTGATAAAAATAGAATTCTGGCAAATAAATAGATAAAGCTTGAGTTTTCGTAGCTTGCAAAAATAAGTCTATGGTTAAATAGTTTCACATTTGTCAGAATCTAGCCAGATTACTTGCTTAAATGCTTTTTATAGGTGGACTTTGAGTAGTATGGAATGTGTGTTTGCAAAAGGAAATAATGTTTAATAGTTTATATTTTATTAATTAATTCATACTCATTTTTAAATATTGTTAAGCTACAAGGGAAATAAAACTAAATGTATAATACTGCCTTTCAGAAATGTTGTATATATTATGATAAAATTCTTTTAAGTCAGTTTTTAAAACTGAGTTTCTTGGTATTCCATAGTCAGAACAGGCTGTGTACAATGATACATCTGGTTTCTTTTGCTTTATTTTATGATAACCACATTCAATATAACTTTTTGTAAACTCCTTTTTATAAATATGCAAACTATTTCAATGACATTGTAGTTTCTATCAAGAGATTCTACTCTAATTTATTAAGTCCTTATATGGGGAAATTTAGTTATTTTTAAGTATGTCTTAAAATTATAAGTATTCCTACAATAAACTTACCTATTAATTAAAACATAAAGCATAAGAGATAAAATTACTGGCAAGAGGGCATCGTTAAGGTCCTTGATAAAAAAAAAAAAAAAGTGACCATTGAGTTCATTACATTTGCTACAGCAATGGTAATGAACCATGGTCTTGAATCCACCATGGTCTTGTTCATGTAACAAGCATAGAACAGTTTTCCAGTTTAGCCCTGATGCCTACTCTCATGCATACTCAGAAGACTCCATTACTAAATAAATAGAGTAATAGGAGGGTTGATGCTTTGATCTTTCAAACTAATGGGAAAAAATAACAGTAATCACAGTATTGGAAGCCAAAATTTTAACTTTCCAAGACTCAGGCTTTTTCAGAGAAGAAAAGAATCTAAAACAAAATAAAAACTCAAACACAACAACAATATGTAGTTTACACATACAGTGCATCAGCTGCACGGGCATATATATATATATATATAGAGAGAGAGAGAGAGAGAGAGAGAGCAAGTCTAGGATACATGCCATCTCCCTCTTTCCCTCTCTCTCTCTCTCACATCTCTGTCCCTTGTGTTCTATGTCCTTTACTAATTATTATTTTTTATGTTCTATATGTTTCAATACAATTTAAATTTTAGTATTAATCTTATTTTAATTTTAGTTTTACTCCAGAAAAGAATGAGAGGTGCTCACAGGAAGATATTTTATTTGTGAGGGGTAGTCTTAGAGAGAGCTCCATTATTCCAAGAGTAATAGAAACAATTTCAGAGTAAAAAACATGCGATATAAAACACTTTATCATAGTAATCATCTGGTAATTAATTAGGACTTATTATTGACTTTAATAGCATTCTTTAAAATGAATAACTGGTATCAAGACAGCAAGTAGATGCACCCCAAAATTGCAAAAATAAGAATTCATTTAATAACAAATTTCCATGAACATTTCCTCCTGAATTGCTAAAGATGGGGACAGCATTTCTATTTGTGCTTTACAATTCTGCTACATTGTGAGTGTTCAACCAGCAGAAAATTATAATTGTCAGGATGAAAATCCTCTTCATTACAATTATGTGATGTAAGTGTAAGTGGCTTGGGTTTTTTAAAAAATGTTTATATCCACAAAACTTCTCATGAATCTAAATATAATTCTATTTTTTCAAAATGGAATGTTTTTTATATCTCTATACAATGACGTTTCATTCATTTAAGTCATGCAAATTTGTTTAAACATTAAATGTTCTTTATTTAACCTACATAAATATTTTAAAGAAGCCTAAATACTAAATATTGGGGAATTGGATATATGTCATTCTAAAAATTAATTGTTTTTGGTAAACTATTTTTAGCATGGTGATTACTAGCTTCAATTTTTTAATAGAAAATAAATTTTCATGTGAAAATACATTGAAATCTACAGTTTAAGAGACTAGTTTGTTGAAATGTCACTTACCGATCATTATTATTTCAACAATGGTAAGAAACCCAGGGTGACAGGGCTTATGTGAAATATATAGAAGTTAGAAAATTTAGCTCCTCACTTAGAAAGTGTTCC
The DNA here is from genome assembly GCF_043159975.1 of Macaca nemestrina. Lineage (NCBI taxonomy): Eukaryota > Metazoa > Chordata > Mammalia > Primates > Cercopithecidae > Macaca > Macaca nemestrina. Next base: position 42,679,635 of record NC_092134.1, on the reverse strand, counting down.
AGAGAGCTGCTTCTGTCTTTATCGTTAATTAACCCTTAAAAAATACGTGGAGTTTATTCACTGTGAATGATGTGAAGTTGAGCAGATTTGGCGATCAATATGTCCTAAACTGAAAGTTAGTGCTCCTTATCCACTAAGTTGGCTTCTTCTCCACTGTTCCCACTCTCAGAGTCAGCACTCTACACCTGACTGCTCTTGTCTGCAATTTGACAGATATTCCAGGCACCTCTATTTCTCCTTTCCACAGCTAAATGCCATTGTTCCTATTTTTCCTTTCCACAAAGCGTTCACATCCATCTACTCCTCTTTATCCTCCAAATCATTCTTCTTGATCAGGACATCTGAATTACTGCCAGCCTCCTGGCTCCAATATTGACTTTCCTCTCTCCTATTTATAAAATGCAATCAGAGCTATTCCTTTACCTTGCAAACATGATCATATCTTCCTGCTTGCAACCTTTTAGCAGTTAATTGTAGCAAAGAAAATAATATTCGAACTTCTTCACATGGATGATAAAATGCTTTATAATCACTTTCTATCCTGAATGCAGCCTCATCGCTGAATTTCACATGGCCACCACCTGCTGATGTCACTTTCTACACAAGCACCTGGGCTCACCCAACTCTTCCAGCTATTCTGAACATTCAACTTCAAGAATCACACAAACTTTCATATCACTAGATATTTGCACATACTTTTGTCTGCAAGAAAAATTACTTGTCTTTCCAGAAAAATTCTTATTTCTTATCTTTGACTATCTATTTTTCACTTATCCTTTAGGCTAGTGAATTTCAAAACACTATTGGTCATGACTCATCATGGCAAATATATTTTACATCAAAACTCAGATCTCTCTAAGACACACACAAATATAACTGGAAAAAGTACTTCTTGAAACAATACTTACACATTTTATGTGCAATGCAAACTCATAGTTTCTGTTCTTTTCTACTCTATTTGATTTACTAAATTGATCAACCTCAAATTTGAAAGCATGAATTAAATAACCATTTCCTCTAAGAATCTTCCTTGACCTCATAAAGTAGCTCATTACTCCTGCTCTGTGATTTTACTAGACTCTGTACTTCCTGTATTGTAGCCCTAAACACATTTGGTGTTATGGTTTGTTTACTTTTCTGTCTTTTTAAAGACTGAAAAGTACAGAGACATAGGCGTAGTGTCTATCTTACTATCATGCTTTCTGCATTGAATACAGTACTTGTCTTATGTTAAGTGCTTAAAAATTAAAATTGAATGATTTGATAAGTGAAATCTAACCTATTTGAATTAATGAAACTAAAAAATAAAGTTGTTGTGTTTGTTTTTGCTGTTGTTTGAATCCTAAGGATCCTACAGATGAGTGATTTCAAATATATCTTCAAGTAAAGAAATACGTACAAGAAAGTTTTAATGAAAAAACTTTAAATGATCATAAGAAAAGAGAAAGCACATCTTTTTGGCAACTCTGTCTACAAATAGCTGCATTTCATCTTGTTTATACTATTGGTTATGGGTTATGAACTGCAAAATCCCAATTTATACTGAGAGGATATCCTGAGAGTAACAGATTATCTCTAGCTATTGTTCCAATGGAATGTGTTTGGACAGAAATAAGGCCTGTTACTTTATCATTTAAAAGTTAAAACAATTAGTCTTTCTTTTGGTACAAACATTTCAAAAAAGCTACATTCCAAATTGATGAGTCAGATAGAAATTAGAGGTTTGCTTATGTTTAATTAGGAGAATGATAAGTATTGCTCTTCACCCAGGCCATGGTGCTCATTCTATATTTTAATATGACTTGAAAAGATTTTTCACACACATTTCTAACCTTGGCTTTAGCTGTGTATAACCCTTTCTTAATTTTTAGTAGTGAATTTATTGGGATTAGAAAAGAGAAGCTGGATATGACTACAGTGATGCTTAAAAACATATCTTTTTGGTAAAAAATAATTTTCTCTAATTATTTTCATTAAACACTAATTTATGAGGAATTCAATCCATATGTTTTTATTTCATATATCACAAAAATGTTGTTGCAAAAGAACTTTACAAACAGCTGTTTCCTCTCCCAGTAATATAGTGAGGTTTTCAATAGCCTATATTTTGTGTTAGGGTTTTTGCCAAAACACCAGGTTCCCAGGAAGATGACTCAGTACAGTGAAATGTATACAGACATATACTATATGTTCCTTGAAATTATGTAGTATATAAGTGATATTAACAAAATGTATTTTCATATAAAAATAATTTTTGAGAATGCCAATGTATGTGGAAAAACACTAAACAATTTTGTACTTTCAACCAAAATAATACTTACCCCATTTGTATTAGGATAATCTCTGCTTCAAAGAAAAGAAAAACTCTAGAGACTTGCTTAATGGAGAAAGGTATTATCTCACATAGACAAAAATTTAGAGAAAAATTGGTTTCTAAGTTGTTTAAGAAATTTGATGCGAAATGTATTTTCTTTCCATCCCTCAGGTCTACCATCTTTCTTCCTCAGGATGGTAGCAGTGTGGTTGCAGTGATTTCTTATGTGACTATGTGTAGAAAAAGAAGAGACATTGTCACTTTTCACACTCCACTCTTTGTGAGGAGAAAAATTTTTCTAAAGATACTCTCCATCCCAGCAAACTTGTCATCAAGTCCTATTGGTGGAAGCTGGGTTGCATGTTCTTTTTGAACCAAGAGCTGACAAGGAGAGTGAGATTGCCTTTTGACCAATAAGGCTTCTACTTTGGTTGCAGATGAAGTAGACTTCTTCTAAAGCTCATAGCTGATTCGTGAAGTTGATGAGGATCATTACAGTTTCAGGTAATTAATATTAATTACAAAAGGACCATTTTTTGGTTAAAAAAAAAGACTGTTTCACTAAATTGAGGAAATTATTATCTCCATATAGGTTTCCTTCTTCATGCTCAAGCCAGCTTTTCTGCACTGTCAGTGATTAGTTACAAGTGAAAAATGAGAACAATTAGTAAGTTGAGAACTAGATTGATGGAGGTACTTGAAGTCCATGGTTTGAAGTTCAGACTTCATTGAAGAACCATTATTAAACTTGATTTGGAGTCAGTATAGAGTTGTGAAATGGAGAGTTATCTGGAATAAATGCCTGAGTGAGATGATTCTTGCTGCTCTTCCACAAAGTGGCACTGACCGTGTTTACTTCACCCAGCTTAGTCTATTTTCAACTTCAATCGTGGATTTTCATCACCTGATAAGAAACAAGTGAGAATACTTGGACAACGACCTCCCTGATTTCATTTTCCCTTCTCCCACTTGCGTGGCTGAAAGGTAAACTGACAGTATAAAATGGAGAGTGGTTAGCAGTTATGTTGGAGTGTGGATTCATTCTGTCCTTTAATAAAATACTTTAATACATTTTTTAGAATATTTTGAATAATATAGAAATGAAAGCATGTTTCTTTAAAGTAAAAGATAAATATGAATTTCTTCCATACCACTCACTAGTCTTTTGATGGAAACTACACTCCATAAAAGAATGGAAAAATAAAACACAAATCTTGAGAAATAGAATGGCTACTCATCTGTAAAATGTGGAGATTTCATCAAATGATCACTGATCTCTTTCAGGTGTAAAAATTAATGAGTCCATTCAAGTAGATCTGTTTAAAAGCAGGAAAGAATATTGTGTTTCACTTCTCTCACTTTTATTCTATCTAGGAAAACTTTCAATCCAATTTTAGAATTTGAATAGATGATTCATGCTTTACATTAAAAGAACATGGATTTTAGCCCAGTTGGTTTCAGTGAATTAAATTTTACCATAAGAAATGTGAAAAAATATCTGTTTTTTTTAAATTCATAATATTGCCCCAGTTTCCGAAAGATCCAAGTATAAATAATAATGAATTATACCAGATAAATCATAATTATAATAATATGTAGTAAAAGTACATTAACACATGATTAATCTCAGGTGCAATTTGAAATTAAACACACAAGGTGGCCGGGAGCAGTGGCTTACTCCTGTAACCCCAGCACTTTGGGGGGCCGAGGCAGGCAGATCACTAGGTAGGGAGATCGGAGATCTAGACCATCCTGGCTAACACGGTGAAACCCCGTCTCCACTAAAAGTACAAAAGATTAGCTGGGTGTGGTGGCGGGGGCCTGTAGTTCCAGCTACTCGGGAGGCTGAGGCAGGAGAATGGCGTGAACCAGGGAGGTGGAGCTTGACGTGAGCCGAGATCTCGCCAGTGCACTCGAAACTGGGCAACAGAGCAAGACTCCATCTCAAAAACAAAAACAAAAACAAGGTGTATTAAGTGAAAATTACTATCCATATTTGTACCCTCATTATTCTGGGATGGTTTATGTATGTGTGCATGTGTGTGCGCACATTCTGGTATATTTATGGGCATGCACATATATACCTTTACCAGAACTTTTGTAAATGCTTTAATTTTACTTACTCTTTCTTTCATTTTTCACTCTTAATATATGATAAATTCAAGTCAAAATGACTAAAATATTTTCAGGGACATGCCAAGAGAATCTAAGCAAACAGGGTGGCTAGTAAGCAATGGTATTTTCAGTTGACCCCTGCAATGGTGTTGTAAAAACATTGGAAGTATAGAGAACTTGGGTATTTTGCCTGGGATTACCTTCTCCTCTTGCTTTACCTAAGTAAATCCTTATCTTCAGATTTTTCATTATGAGTCTATTTCTGAAGATTTATTCTTACTTGATCAGATAAGTAACAAAATGTCTTACAAAACCAGTTTTTCTGGCCTATGCTGGGAGATAAATTATTACATGAATCAAGTATCATCCAAGTCAGTGTTGCCATATGTCACATTGGCTACTTAGACTCAGAACAAGAACAGATTATCAGGCGTGTCTCAGGCTTCTTCCTGATGCATTTGTTTCTCCTAAATGATGCTGGAGTTATTTTCCTTATGCATACAGGTGCTTAATACTTTCTTTTATTTTACCTGAAATTCAGCATGAGGTGATACTTGGAATGGTTTAAAAACCTATTGTAATTTACACATTTTTTCACCATCCTTTACTCTCCCACAAATTGTATATCCTACATTTTAGCCATGTTCAATGCTTTATTGTTTTCACATGCTCTTCACTCTGCTCTAATTGTTCTTTGCCTCCTCGACCTGTTCACCTTACAAACTCCTCATTCCATTCTTCAGAACAGCAAATGATAGAAATAAAAGAGCAAGAATAAAATGACACGTTTTGATTTCTAAGATATTACCTATGTGATTAAATTTTGGAAGATTCTTGCTGCTTTCTGAAACTAAGTTTCTTAATGTATAAAATAGACTTTAAAAGGAAAAGCATTGGAATACTAAATACATGTTAATTTTGCTTTCCTTCTCTGATATGCTCCAATGATAATAGGTCATTCCCTTTTTTCTTTTTAAGGCTTTTTATTCAACATCTCTCCTTAGATTTTTGTTACATATGTAGTTTATAGCCAGTTATTGATTTTTCTGATTTCACTGGATATATTGTGAAGAAAAATTTATATCAGACCTGTTTAACTTTTCAATATGTGAGACACTTAGCAGATATTTAATAAATTATTGTTCAATTAAAAATGAATAATATCTAATAATATTTAATAGTTTAATCAAAACATCAGTACATACTGATAAATGCAAAAGTAAAAGTGGTCAAAATATTTTATTGGTAAATACTAAATTCATTTATATTAGTGTCACTTTAGAATGTACATTTTTAAAAATTAAAAACATTTTTTATAACTTGCACATATTTAGGGCACGAAATATGGCTTCAACATCATCTGTTCTCTAAATCTCAACTCTTAAATCTTTCAAGAGATAGGCAGGAAGATGGCTGAATAGGAACAGCTCCAAGCTACAGCTCCCAGCATGAGCAACACAGAAGACGGGTGATTTCTGCATTTCCAACTGAGGTACTTGGTCCATCTCGCTGATGCATGTTGGACAGTAGGTGCAGGACAGTGGGTGCAGCCCAGTGAGTGAGAGCCGAAGCAGGGCAAGGTATCACCTCACCCGGGAAGTGCAAGGGTAAAGGAATTCCCTTTTCTAGCCAAGGGAAACTGAGACACACAGTACCTGGAAAATCGGGTCACTCCCACCCTAATACTGTGCTTTTCCAAGGGTCTTAGCAAACGGCACAACAGGAGATTATATCCCGTGCCTGGCTCAGAGGGTCCCACACACATGGGGCCTCCCTCATTGCTAGCACAGCAGTCTGAGATCTAACTGCAAGGCGGCAGCAAGGCTGAGGGAAGGGCACCCACCATTGCTGAGCCTTGAGTAGGTAAACAAAGCAGCTGGGGAATCTCGAACTGGGTGGAGCCCACCACAGCTCAAGGAGGCCTGCCTGCCTCTGTAGACTCCACCTCTGGGCACAGGGCATAATCAAACAAAAGGCAGCAGAAACCTCTACAGATGTAAATGTCTCTGTCTGACAGCTTTGAAGAGAGTAGTGGTTCTCCCAGCACAGAGTTTGAGATCTCAGAATGGACAGACTGCCTCCTCAAGTGGGTCCCTGACCCCCAGGTAGCCTAACCAGGAGGCATCCCCCTGTAGCGGCAGACTGACACCTCACATAGCCTTGTATCCCTCTGAGATGAAGCTTCCAGAGGAAAGATCAGACAGCAACATTTGCTGTTCAGCAATATTCACTCTTCTGCAGCCTCCACTGCTGATACCCAGGCAAACAGGGTCTGAAGTGGACCTCCAGCAAACTCCAACAGCCCTGCAACTGAGGGTCCTGACTGTTAGAAGGAAAACTAACAAACAGAAAGGACATCCACACCAAAACCCCATCTGTATATCGCCATCATCAAAGACCAAAGGTAGATAAAACCATAAAGATGGGGAAAAAACAGCAGAAAAGCTGAAAATTCTAAAAATCAGAGCGCCTCTCTCCCTCTAAAGGAATGCAGCTCCTCACCAGCGATGGAACAAAGCTGTACGGAGAATGACTTTGACGAGTTGAGAGAAGAAGGCTTCAGACGATCAAACTTCTCCGAGCTAAAGGAGGAAGTTCAAACTCATTGCAAAGAAGCTAAAAACCTTGAAAAAAAAAAAAAGTTAGACAAATGGCTAACTAGAATAACCAATGTAGGAAAGTCCTTAAATGACCTAATAGAGTTGAAAACCATGGCACGAGAACTATGTGACAAATGCACAAGCTTCAGTAGCTGATTCAATCAACTGGAAGAAAGGGTATCAGTGATTGAAGATCAAATGAATGAAATGAAGCGAGAAGAGAAGTTTAGAGAAAAAAGAGTAAAAAGAAATGAACAAAGTCTCCAAGAAATATGGGACCATGTGAAAAGACCAAATCTACATCTGACGGGTGTACCTGAAAGTCATGGGGAGAATGGAATCAAATTGGAAAACACTCTGCAGGATATTATCCAGGAGAACTTCCCCAACCTAGCAAGGCAAACCAACTTTCAAATTCAGGAAATGCAGAGAATGCCACAAAGATACTCCTTAAGAAGAGCAACTCCAAGACCCATAATTGTCAGATTCACCAAAGTTGAAATGAAGGAAAAAATGTTAAGGGCAGCCAGAGAGAAAGGTCAGGTTACCCACAAAGGGGAGCCCATCAGACTAACAGCGGATCTCTTGGCAGAAACTCTCCAAGTCAGAAGAGAGTGGGGGCCAATATTCAACATTCTTAAAGAAAAGAATTTTCAATCCAGAATTTCATATCCAGTCAGACTGTTTCATAAGTGAAGGAGAAATAAAATCCTTTACAGACAAGCAAATGCTAAAAGATTTAGTCACCACCAGGACTTCATGTCTAAAACACCAAAAGCAATGGCAACAAAAGTCAAAATTGACAAATGGGATCTAATTATACTACAGAGCTTCTGCACAGCAAAAGAAACTACCATCAGAGTGAACAGGCAACCTACAGAATGGGAGAAAAAATTTGCAATCTACTTATCTGACAAAGGGCTAATATCCAAAACCTATAAAGAACTCAAACAAATTTACAAGAAAAAAACAAACAACCCCGTCAAAAAGTGGGCAAAGGATATGAACAGACACTTCTCAAAAGAAGACATTTATGCAGCCAACAGACACATGAAAAAATGCTCATCATCACTGGCCTTCAGAAAATGCAAATCAAAATCACAATGAGATACCATCTCACACCAGTTAGAATGGTGATCATTAAAAAGTCAGGAAACAACAGGTGCTGGAGAGGATGTGGAGAAATAGGAATACTTTTACACTGTTGGTAGGACTGTAAACTCGTTCAACCATTGTGGAAGACAGTGTGGCAATTCCTCAAGGATCTAGAACTAAAATGCCATTTGACCCAGTAATCCCATTACTGGGTATATATCCAAAGGATTATAAATCATGCTGCTATAAAGACACATGCACACATATGTTTATTGTGACACTATTCACAATAGCAAACACTTGGAACCAACCCAAATGTCCATCAGTGACAGACTGGATTAAGAAAATGTGGCACATATGCACCATGGAATATTATGCAGCCATAAAAAAGGATAAGTTTATGTCCTTTGTAAGGACATGGATGCAGCTGGAAACCATCATTCTCAGCAAAGTATCACAAGAACAGAAAACCAAACACCGCATGTTCTCACTCATAGGTGGGAATTGAACAATGAGAACACTTGTATACAGGAAGGGGAAAATCACACACCGGGGCCTGTTGTGGGGGTCGGGGAAGTAGGGAGGGATAGCATTAGGAGATATACCTAATGTAAATGACGAGTTAATGGGTGCAGCACTCCAGCATGGCACATGCATACATATGTAACAAATCTGCACGTTGTGCATATGTACCCTAGAACTTAAAGTATGATAGAAAACATCTTTCAAAACCATTAAAATATACTTTTAAATTCATCCATATATTTCTTTTGGAAAAAATCCCAATTGATATTTCAAAATACTTTTATTGGATTTTACGAAATGGTGCATTGCTTGAATTTATAGTTAATAGATTAAATAGTCCCTAACAAAGTGTAATATACCTTTTAAATTATAATCATAGTGCCCAGAGAGTCTTCTGTGCTCCAACATAAGTAAATTATAAAAGTGGCAATAACTATAATTGTTCCCTGAATTAGAGCAAAAATATTACAAACCTCAAGAAATAACCTTGAAAGTGGCTATTTATTTTCCATTTATGACTTCAGGGGACAATTTAAATGCAAGAACTAAACTAATTTTACAATAGCCATAATCTATTATTTTAACTGATGGGGGGAAAACACATGATGGAATTTAGCTAAACATCTACAGTCAAGTTGAGTACAATAATAATAGTAACAAATGTTTCTGTGTCTGAACTGAAGTTGTGCTCATTATTGAAGAGTGCTCTAAATTACAACACATCTGTTAAATCATCAACAGATGATCTCCTCTGTTGATATTTCTATGACACAAATTATTTTATCTGACTTTTGTTTGAATATGAAGCCCCATAAAACTTTAGGGTCAATTACAATACATTATTCCCATATATGCCATGGCCATCTTATACTGGAGAATTCCTGAACTAACCAGAGCCAGCGTCCCTGGTTTTTCAGTGTGGGCTGAGCTTAGGAATAGAAGGCAGGCAGTACACAGAGGAAAGCAAAATTAAAAACAAACAAACAAACAAAAAAGAAAAACGCCAAATTCCTGACAAATGTAAAGTTTCTGATGTCGGTTTCTTTCTAGTTTTGAATATATGCCTGTCCTTGGGCTCCATAATGAATCCCTGTGTTCTTATTTTATATCTCCTGTTTCACTTAACCTGTGTCCTGTCAGTTTCTGTTACTTGCCACCAGTCTAAGCAGTGCATTCTCTGTGTCAGGTTTTAAAGGATTACAGATAATCTACTTAAAATATTTTCAGGAGTTCTTTGCACATAGTAGATGTTCCTACAAATACAATTGTTCGTATTTAAGAATGCCAATTGGATTACTAGAAAACTACCATGTGAAAAATGTTGAAACTTGGTCGAGTAGGGTGGCTCACACCTGTGATCCTAGCAATTTTAGAGGCTGAAGTGGGCAGATCGCTTGAGCCCAGGAACTTGATACCAGCCTGGGCAACATAGTGAGACCGCATCTCTAAAAAAAAAAAAAAATACAACATTTAACTGGGTATGGTGGTGTGTGTCTAATTGAGCGGCACAGGTGGGAGGATAGCATGAGCCTAGGAGGTCAAGGCTGCCATGAGCCATGATCACATTACTGCACTCCAGTCTGGGTGACAGGGTAAGATCCTATCTCAAAAAAAAAAAAAAAAAAAAAAAAAAAAAAAAAAAAAAAAAGTTTGTATATATGATAAAAAATAATATTGTCAAAAAAAAGAAAAATATTAAAACTGGACTAGAGTTCTGCCTGCATAATATTATTAGAGGTGAAACAGACTCTTGGTTGCTAGGGGTTCCATGACACCTCAACATTGGTATTTAAACACATGTAGAAAAGCAAATGGCATCTCTACCTAGTATTCTTCATTAACCCTTCTTATCTTTGATAATTCTTCTTTCATATATATGCTGTTGCAAAGTGATTTTATGGAACACGTATAATTATTTTATATGTCCCTTTGCAGTGTACAAATGGGAAGAAGTATGTTTAGGATTTCGGGTTTCCAGCAATAAACAGTGAAAGCACATGACTGTGGTGATTCTCTGGGTGTTGCTTCATGCCTCTGCAACCTAAAAAATAAAAAATGTAAGTCTTTAAAGGATCTAGTATAGTAGCAAGAAAGTATACCACATATACCAGGTGTCATCCAAAAATTATTAAAATTTGATATTAAGTGTTGGTTAGAAACCTATTATAGCAAATATTCTTTTAGAAAATGCAGCTTTAAATACGAATATTAAGGACCCTTAAAGACTTCATGGTCTAAATGGGAAAACAGATGAGAAAAATAACTAGAGTACAATGTAACAATTCTATAGTAGAGCTGTAGTCACTAGATAATGACAGCATAGATCAAAAGGAATAAATTTGTGGCAGTCAACAGTAAGTTGATTTTTAAATGCAAGAGTAGCACATTCCTTACTTGCTACTTTTTAATTGTATGTATATCCTCAGCTCTCTAGGATTCCTGCTTATTGGAATAAAAGGATACTTTCTGTATAGCACTAAAGCCTTCCCTTGATTCAAAGACAAATACCAAAAGTACCAGCTAGAAGTCTTGTTAGAAGTTGTCATGGGGGAGCAATAATTGGATATGAATGTACAAGGATTATAGTTTTTAAAATAAATACTTTGTGAAAGCATTTGTATCATTAACCTATGTCAATTAATAACTGATCAAAATGTAAATACTGTTTTTAAAAAAGGAGAGAGAGCCAATTGAATGAGAATTGAGAACCAAATCAGCAAATCAGAGCAAGAGGTGACAAGCAAACGGTAAGGAAAAATCATCACTACCCTTGGTTATCATCAACATATCAACGATGACATTGACTTACCACACGGAATAAAAAGTCAATTCATTTCATTTGTTTATCAAAAAGAGTAATTCCAGAAGGTTATAGGGCCTAGTTTGGATTTGCAAATAACCGTACATTTCTATAATCAACGTATATCAGGATATTCAAGAATGTAAGTCATCATTGTCTGATTTTTTAAAAAAATTCAAAGTGATTTGTGAAAAATTTAAAGGCCCGTTATGCTTGTTATTATTTATTTAAAAAATTAGAGCCAAGGTAACTAGAAAGCAGAAGCATGTGAATAACAGAAGCTGATTGCGAATAAAAAACAAATGCAAGATAAAGCAGTTAAACTTGTTCAATCACATTTTTGGAATTTTTCTTAAGTGCTTTTTACTCCTTTTAAAACTAGGGACAGAATTTTTGTGTCTCTAGCATTTATTCAGATAAACCGAATTTACCAAACTACCCAAGATTAATCTATAAGGAAGAACATACACAAAATTATGAATTAATTTTTCTCACGAAAGGAATAGAAATGCCAAAGTCATTAGAATAGTTTGTGTCCAAAAATTAATGAGATATGAAAAGCATCAATATTGCATGTTAATGTAGTATCATTTACTTAAGATCAGCATACTGTCACTTAATATAGAAATTTGAGATAACCATCAAAGTTGATTTTTTTGTTGTATAAATAACATTTCTAATTTATTCTGATACATCCATTTACTTTACATATCCTGCCACATTAAAACATCATGAATGACTGACCCTGGTAGACAGTAAAAATTTAAAAAAAAATAAAAAACTTACTGGAAAATACCATAAAACAAACCCTTTGATTATAAAATGGATTGATGAGAAAACATGAAGATAAATAAAACAGAGTAACTCTATCCGCCAAGTTTTAAAAAAAGTCCTTACATCTGTTTTTCTTTGAGAATCATTATTTTCTAATTATATAATTACTAACATAGATATTCTAAGAAGGATATTTTAATCTAATAATAAAGAAATTATTTCTACACAAATCAGGAATAATTATTATTTAAAAATTACTGTAAAGACAGTTTATCCAATAAAAGGCTGCCAGCCCATACGAAACAATTTCAGTGTTGCTCTTTTTTAATTTTTATTTTTTTCAACAGGTTTGGAGGGCACAGGTGGCATTTAGTTATATGGATAAGTTACTTAGTGGCGATTTCTGAGATTTTTGGTGCATCATCCCTCAAGCAGTGTACACTGTACCCAACGTGTAGTCTTTTATCCCTTAAAACCTTCCCACCCCATTCCCTGAGTCCCCAGAGACTATCGTATTATTTTTATGCCTTTGTGTTCTCATTGCTTAGCTCACACTTATGAGAGAGAACATACAATGTTTGGTTTTCCATACCTGAGTTACTTGACTTAGAATAGTAGTCTCTAATTCAATCCAGGTTGCTGTGAATGTAATTATTTCATTCTTTTCATGGCTGTATATGTATATATATACACATACACTATGGAATATTACTAAGATCTATCTATCTATTTATCATCTATCTATCTACACTACATATCTATATATAGGTAGCACATTTTTTAATCCCCTCATTGATTGTTGGGCATTTGGGCTGGTTTCCATATGTTTGCAATTGTGAATTGTGCTGCTATAAACATGCATGTGCAAGTGTCTTTTTCATGTAATGACTTCTTTTCCTCTGGGTTGATACACAGTAATGGGATTGCTGGATTGAATGACTGTTCCACTTTTAGTTCTTTAAGCAATTTCTACACTGCGTTCCCAAGTGATTGTACTGGTTTGCATTCCCACCGGCAGAATAAAAGTACTCCCTTTTCACCACATTCACACCAACATCTATTATATTTTTTATTTTTTTACTATGGCCATTCTTGCAGGAATAAGGTGGTATTGCATTGTAGCTTTAGTTTGCGTTTCCCTGATAATTAGTGATGTTGAGCATTTTTTCATGTATTTGTCAGCCATTTTTATTTCTTTTGAGAATTATCTATTCATGTCTTTAGCCCATTTTTTGATGTTTTCTTTTTTCTTTCTGATTTGTTTGACTTCCTTGTAGATTCTGGATATTCTTCCTTTGTCAGATGCATAGTTTGTAAAGATTTCTTCCTACTCTGTGGGCTGTCTACTGAATTTTTTTTTTTTCTTTTTTGCTGTGTTGAAGCTTTTCAGTTTACTTAGGGCCCATCCTTTTATCTTTGTTTTTGTTACATTTGCTTTTGGGTTCTTGGTCATGAAGTCTTTGCCTAAGCCAATGTCTAGAAGGGTTTTTCCAATGTTATCTTCTAGAATTTTTATTGTTTCAGGTCTTAGATTTAAGTCTTTGATCCACCTTGAGTTGATTTTTATATAAGGTGAGAGATAAGGATCCAGCTTTGTTCTTCAACATGTGGCTTGCTAATTATCCCACCACCATTTGCTGAATAGGGTGCCCTTTCCCCACTTTATATTTTTGTTTGCTTTGTCAAAGATCAGTTGGCTATAAGTATTTTGGTTTATTTCTGGGTTCTCTATACTGTTCCAATGATCTATATGCCTATTTTTATACTAGTACTATGCTGTTTTGGTGACTATAGCCTTATAGTATAGTTTGAAGTCAGCTAATGTGATGCCTCCAGATTTTTTCTTTTTGCTTAGTCTTGTTTTGGCTATGTAGGCTCTCTTTTGGTTCCATCTGAATTTTAGGATTGTTTTTTCTAGTTCTGTGAAGAATTCTCATGATATTTTGATGGGAATTGCATTGAATTTGTAGGTTGCTTTAGGCAGTATGATCATTTTCACAATTTGATGCTGCTCATCTATGAGAATGGGTTGTGTTTCCATTTTTTGGTGTCATCTATGATTTCTTTCAGCAGTGTTTTGTAGTTTTCCTTGTGGAGGTCTTTCACATCCTTGGTTAGGTGTATTCCTAAGTATTTTATTTTTGTTTTTTGCAGCTACTGTAAAAGGGGTTGGGTTCTTGATTTGATTCTCAACTTGGTTGCTGTTGGTGTATAGCAATGCTGCCGATTTGTGCACATTAATTTTGTATCCTGAAACTTTACTGAATTCGTTTATCAGTTCTAGGAGCTTTTTGGATGAGTCTTCAGGAGTTTCTAGGTATACGATCATATCTTCAGTGAAGAGTAACAGTTTGACTTCCTCTTTGCCAGTTTGAATGCTCTTTATTTCTTTATCTTGTCTGATTGCTCTGGCTAGGACTTCCAGTACTATGGTCAATAGAAGTGGTGAAAGTGGGCATTCTTCTCTTCTTCCAGTTCTCAGGAGGAATGCTTTCAACTTTTTCCTATTCTGTATAATGTTGGCTATGTGTCTGTCATAGATCGTTTTTATTACCTTAAAATTTGTTTTTGCTGAACGTTTTAATTATAAAAGGATGTTGGATTTTGCTAAATGCTTTGCTGCATCTATTGAGATGATCATGTAATTTTTTTTAGATGGAGTCTCACTGTGTTGACCAGACTGGAGTACAGTGGCATGATCTTGGTTCACTGCAACTTCCATATCCAAGGTTCAAGAGATTCTCCTGCCTCAGCCTCTCAAGTTGCTGAGATTACAGGCATACACCTCCACATCCAGCTAATTTTTGTTTGTATATTTAGTTCAGGCAGGGTTTCACCATGTTGACCAGGCTGGTCTTGAACTTCTGACCTCAAGTGATCTGCCTTCCTTGGTCTCCTGAAGTGCTGGAATTACAGGCATGAGCCTCCATACTCAGCCCAGATCATGTGATTTTTGTTTTTAATTCTGTTTATGTTGTATATCACGTTTATTGACTTGTGAATGTTAAACCATCCCTGCATCTCTGGTATGAAACCCAGTTGATCATGGTGTACTATCTTTTATATGTGCTGTTGGATTTAGTTAGGAAGCATTTTGTTGAGTATGTTTGCATCTATATTCATCAGGGATACTGGTCCATAATTTTCTTCTTATTTTTATTTCCTTTCCTGGTTTGGGTATTAGGGAGATACTGGTTTCGCAGAATAATTTAGTGATTCTTTATAGAATGATTCCCTCTCTCTCTATCTTTTGGAATAGTGTCAGTAGATTGGTACCAATTCTTGTTTGAATGTCTGATAGAATTCAACTGTGAATCTGTCTGGTCCTGCACTTTTTTGTTGGCAATTTTTAAAATTACCATTTGAATCTTGCTGCTTGTTATTGGTCTCTTCATATATTCTAGATCTTCCTGGTTTTGTCTAAGAGGGTTGTATCAATGTTGTTAATTTATTTCTTTGACTCAGTTATGGTAAGAAAAGTAAGAATGGAGCTATCAGTCAATTCCTGTGGTGAACACAAACTTGGTAGTTCCTATGATTCCCACACCCCAGTTTCCACCTCTTCAGTGTTGGTTTTATAACCAACAAAATATAGCAAAGGTGATTGCATATTATGCCCATAATTATGTTCAGTTCTTGCACAGGTGATTGGATTTTTCAGCTGTAATTATAGTCTTTAATCAACTGATTTTGAGATATAAAAGGGAGAGGTTACCCTGATGGGCTGGGCCCAATCAAGTGAGTCCTCCAGAAGAGAGCCTAGGCCTTCTTGGAAGGCAGAGACTCCAAATGGGAGAGAATTTCTCATTGCTGGCTTTGAAGAAGTAAGCTGCCCTGAATTTTGACAGACTCGAGGGATTAATTATGATGGAAAACCTATCAGGGCTTAGAAACTGATCCTTTCCTATTCCAGCCTCCTGATAGGAACACAGCTCAGCTGGCATCTTGAGAGACCCTGAACAGAGGGCCCAGTTAAGCTTTGTCCAGACTTGTGAACTATAGACACAAGTGAGGTGACAAAATGAGTACAGACTTAAACTGTTACATTTGTGGTGTTTTTTATATAGCATAGAAAAGTAATACAAAACCTTCTTAGAAAAATTTTCTTTAAAAAAAGCAAGTGTCCTTATATTTCCAAAGCAACCATAGGCTTTTTAAATAAACTATTTTAATGTTTCATTCATCTTTATTATAATGTTAAAGCAGTATATCTTTTTCTCATAGGCAAACACAATGATTTCTGCTTAAAGATGTTTAATGTTTCTTAGCTTTTTCCTCATTGATAAATACATGTTGTGCTCCTCTGTGAAAGGCAGTAAAAGAAAAAGATGAAGCCATGGGCAGGACCTTCATGGTTTCCACTTGCATTGTTTTCTTATTTCCTATATCAGTTTATTAGAATTTCTCTTTTAAATCACCTGAGATTCACAACCTAAACTATAAGTTATTGCATTGTGATTGTTACTCACTTTCTTCCATGATAGTTAGACTCCAGTGGAGGAGTGTAGATAACACTATTGTACTACTTGTCAATATTAATGAATTCCCTTCCATCAATCAATGCTAGAGCATTCTCTGGAAGGTCTATATACTTGGTGGATCAGATTGGCATGACTTTTAACAATGTGCTGATTGTTAAAACTCCAGCCCAGTGTTCTGGAGAAATTGCTTAAATTTTCTGAAACTCCATTTTATTACTTATGAAATGGGAATAATATCTTTATCATATTGGTTTTGTGACTAAAATTCACAAAACATGTGACAGCACTGGTACTTAGTAAGAGCTCTATATAGAGTAACCATTTCTGAAGACTTACCGTTTGTCAGTCATTGGGCTTGGCTCTCCTTCCTCTCCCTCTCTCTCAGCAAAAATGCACATTTTATTATAATAATAAGGATACAAGATGAAGTTCCTTATTCCCATTATATGATGAGGAAATTGATTTTCAAAAAAGTTAAGGGCTTTCCTGAGATTAAATGTATAGTGAAAGTCAAAACTAAGAAATGAATCTAAGCCTAATTAGAGAGCTCTTAAAAATGTTCATTGTGACTGTTTTGCCTGTGTCCTCTCATCATCCTGAAGCTATATCATGGTAACTACATATTTACAAATAAATTCAAAATATTCCAAATATTCAAGTAGCAACAAAAAAGTATCATAGTAAAAGAACAGCATCAAAAATTTTAAACCCCCAACTAATTTATAAGTCTAAAATAAATTTATTTGGAATTTTATATATATAGAGAGAGAGAGATAGATACTCACACATATATAAAACCATGTTTTATTGAGAAACAGATTAAACAGATTAAGTATGTTGAGGAGACTGATTAAGATCATGAAATAATCTAAAATTTATTTACTCTATTGATAAATCAGCATACTTTCACAGGTATACTTAAAAATAACTAACTAACAAGATAATCCTTAGGAAAAGAGACACAGGACATACTATAGAGAGGATTTGAAATTTTATATTATAAACATAGAGCAGCTATTTAGGTTTACAGTGTAACTGTAAACAGCAGAGAGTACAGAGAGTAACCGTATACTCTCTGCATTGCACACACGAGCACACACACACACTCACAACCTCCACAACTACTGACATCTTATTACAACAGTGGTACATATGTTATAGTCTATGAACTTACACTGACAAATCATTATCACTCCAACTATATTGAATGTACATACACTAGGGTTTACTCTTAAAGTTGCACATTCTATGGGTTTTGATAAATGTAAACTGACATGTATTCCAAATTATAGTAATCAAATTGATAGTTTCACTGTCCTTAAAATCTTTCCCTCACCACTAATTCCTGGAAACCACTGATCTTTTTACTATTGTCATAGTTTTGCCTTTTTCAGAATGTCATATAGTTGAAATAGTAAGCAGTGTTTCCAGATTGGCTTCTTTCCATGTCTTTCCATGGTTTGATTGTTCATTTCTTTTTTTTAGCTCTGAACATCATCTCAAGGAACTCGCAGTTTATTTATCATTTTACCTACTAAAAATCATCCTGGTGGCTTCTAAATTTGAGAAATTATGAATAAATCTGCTATAAATATTTATGTGCTGGTTTTATGTGGCTATAAAATTTCCATATATTTTGGTAAGTAGCAGAGAGCATGATTCCTGGATCATTTGGTAGGAGAATGCTTACTTTTATAAGAAATTACTAAACTATCTTCCAAAATTGCTATATCATTTTGCATTCCAAACATCAATACATGAAAGTTCCTTCTGTACCACATCTTTGTCAGCATTTGGTATTGTCCATGTTTTGAATTTTGGCCATTATAATATGTACATAGTCCTATCTCATTGTAGTTTTGAATTGTAATTCCCTAATGGCCTACAATGTTGAAAATGTTTTTATATGCTTATTTGCTATCTGTATATCTTCTCTGTTAAAACATCTGTTCTGTGTTTGGTCTATTTTTTAATTGGGTTATTTGTATTTTTAAAAAACTCAGTTTTAGTCATTATTTGCATATTTTGGATAACAGTCTTTTATCATATGTGTCATTTGCAAACAGTTTCTCCTAGTCTGAGGCTTTATTGTTCTCTTGATACTGTCTTTTCCAAGTATAAGTTTTTAAATTCAAATCCAACCTATCAATAATATATTATCTAAAAACTTATCAACATAGCAAAGGTAATCCTGATTTTCTCATATGTTATCTTCTAGGACTTTTATAGTTTTGCATTTTACATTTAGGTCTGTAATCCATTTTGATTTAATTTTTGCGAATAATATAAAGTCTGTGTCTAGATTTATTTAGTGTATTTGGGTAGTTTTACCAACACCATTTATTAAAAGACTATGTATTCTCCATTGTATAAGCTTTGCTCCTTTGTCAAAGGTGAGTTGCCTATATTTATGTAGATCTATTTGTAATATCTCTATTATGTTCCATTGATCTATTTTTCTATTCTTTTTCCAATACCACACTGTCTTGATTACTGTAGCTAATATTACCTATAATAATTCTTGAAGTTGGGTACTGCCAGTCTTTGACTTTGTTCTTTTCCTTCAATACTGAGTTAGTTTTTCCAAGTGTTTTGCCTCTCTATAGAACTTTAGATTAAGTTTACAGTATCCACAAAGTAATCCACTGGAATTTTGATTGGTATTGGATTGAATCTATAGATCAAATTAGAAAGAACCGACATCTTGACAATATTGAGTTTTGCTAATCAGGAATACAATCTCTCTCTATTTAGTTCATCTTTGATTTCTTTCATGAGAGTTTAATAGCCTTTAAATAGATCTTACACACATTTTGTTAGAGTTATATCTAGATGTTTTTTTGTGTGTGGAGATGGTAATGTACATGTTTATGTGGTTTCAGTTTCAAATTCTATTTGTTCATTGCTGGTATATAAGAAAGCAGTTGACACTTGTATACTACTCTTATATATTAAAACTTTGCAACAGTCATTTATTAGTTCCAGGAGTGTTTTAGCTTATTCTTTCAGTTTTTTTCTACATAGAAAACCATTTTACCTGTGAACAAAGAGAGTATTAGTTCTTCCTTCCCTATATGTATATCTTGTTTTTTTTCTTATCTTATTGCATTAGCTAGGACTTCCACTATGATGTTTAAGAGAAGAGATGAGGGGCAACACCTTTGCCTTGTTCTTGATTTCAACAAGAAAACTTCAACTTTCTTACCATTAAATATGAAGTTAGCTGTATTTTTGTGCATTTAAGGAAGTTCTCCTTTATTCTAGGTTGCTCAGAAATTTTAATCTTGAATCAGTGTTGGGTTTTCTCAAATGATTTTTTTTTTTTGCATCTGTAGATATAATCATTACATTTTTTTATCTTTTGCTTGTTGATGTGACAGAACACAGTAATTAATTGTCAAATGTTGAACCAGCCTTGGGTTTAGCATAGGCTAAACCCCAACTGGTCATAGTGTATAATTTTTAAATAAATGTTTAATTTTGATTCGCTAATGTTTCTTGAGGATTTTTGCATCTATGTTTATGTGAAATAGTGTTCTGCCATTTGCATTTGTAATGAGTCTTTCTGGTTTTGGTATTAGGGTAATTATGTCCTCGTAGAATGAGTTAGGAAATAATTTTCCTGCCTCTATCTAGTGGAGGAGATTATAGAGAATTAATATAATTTTTTCCTAAATATTTCATAGGATTTGCCAGTAAACCCAGCTGGGCTTAGCACTTTCTAGGTAACTTTTCTAACTTTTGAAAAGTTATTATTTTTATATGTTTCTTTAACAGATACAATACTATTAAGGGTATTTTTGATTGTTTGAGTTTTAGCAGATATCTTTGAAGTAAGCAGTTTCATTTCATCTGGGTTATCAATTTGGTGGGCTGAACATTGTTCATAATATTCTCATATTATCTAGTTAATATCCATGGGATCTGTAGTGGTATTCCCTCTTTCATTTCTGATATTAATAATGGTTTCTTCTTTTTCCTCAATTTTCCTGCCTAGAAGTTTATCAATTTTATTATATTTTCAAAGAAACAGCTTTTAGTTCTATTAATTCTTGGTATTGATTTCCTATTTTTAATTTTATTAATTTCTGGTTTAATTTTTATTATTTGTTTTCTTTTATGGATACTGAATTTTATTTACTCTTTCTAGTTCCCTAAGATAGAAGTTTAGGTAATTATTTTATAATCTTTCTTATTTTCTAATACATATTCAGTGCTAAAAATTTTGCTGTTTCTACTGCATTGCACAAATTTTTATAAGTTGTATTTTAATTTAGCTCAAAATATTTAAAATTTATCTTGAGATTTTTGAACCCATACATTATTTAGAAATGTGTTTTTTAAATTATATCTTTTTAATTGATATATAATAATTGTACATATTTTTGGAGCACATGTGATAATTTGATACCTGTATACAATGTGTAATTACCATTTCAGAGTAATTGAGATGTCATCACTTTAAATATTTATATTTTTTGTATTGAGAACAGTACAATTCTTCTTTTCTAGCTATTTAAAAACATATGAGTTATTTTTAACTATAATTTCCCTATTGTATTGTTGAATACTAGAACTTGTTTCCTTTTATCTAATGATATTTTTGTATCCCTTAACTACTCTTCATCTCTCTTCCCCTCTACAAGTACTTTGTTTAATCTCCAAATATTTTATTTCCAGTTGCCTTTATGTTATTAATTTCTAGCTTTAATTCATTGTGATCTTAGAAAAGACATTGTATGACTTCTGTTGTTTTGCTTTGTTTTAATTTGTGAAGGCGGGGTTTTTTAGCCTAGATGTATTCCATCTTGGTGAATGTTTCATGTGAGCTTGTGAAGAATATGTATTCTGTTGCTAGATTGTATGAAGTCTATAGAGGTCAATAATATATGTCCTTACTGATTGTCCATTTCCTGAATCTGTCCATTTTGGATAGCAGGGTGTTGAAGTTTCCATTTATACTAGTTGGTTTATCTATTTTTATTTGAAGTTTTATCAGTTTCTGCCTTATGTATTTTGCCAATCTATTGTTAGGTGCATACACAATAAGGATTGTTATGTTGTCTTGGGCAATTGAGTCCTTTATTATTGTGCCTCTCTTTATCCATGACAACTTTCCTTGATTTGAAGTCTAAAATAAAAGGTTTGTCTCTTGATTTTCTCAGGGTGCCAATGAGATAATAAAGTGATAGATTTCATAAAAGCAGTGGTATGAATGTGTATTTTTCTGGGAAAATATGTTAGGAAATGGAGCAGGAACTTCAAACTTGATATACTTCACAACACACAGATATAAGATTGCCTTGTTAAAAAATGTCCTGGTTACAGTTTTCAAATTCAGTGTTCCATATCCGTTTTCTTTAATGAAGATAAATTTTTTTATCAAATATTAACTGGTATGTGAATTAATTCATTGTTTAATGATATGAGACATTAATTTAGTAGATTTTCTTTCATTTCTGTCTATTGTCAACAACTGTAAGGCACAATGTGAAGATTTTTGTATTGTGCTTGACAAATTAAGTAAAGTTGGATAGTTGGATACACTGATATCATCTTTACAGCAAGCTACCTGAAACTCATTATGTGTAATGAAAGTTGAAACACCAATAATATGGTAAAAATTATTCATCAGCTTGTATCATGAAAAGCATCCTAATAGAGGAAAGAAATTGGCCAATGGACCAGGGACATTACGAGTTTATTATACTGCACAAGCAGTATTGTGTCAAACCACCCTATGAACATTATTCTGGACATCTTTTCTTGCTAAGTACTCTGACAAATGAAAAAACGCTAGATTTGATGGGCCATGTCAGCACTCTTCAATTAAGTTTTTTTTTTTTCTCTAGAATTGATACACTGAAAACTATAGCATTACATCTAAAGATTTAAAAAGAATAGACTATATTTCATTTTTACAAGTAAAATATTTCCTATAAATATATATGTATGCAACTCAATTATTTTCTGGACTGATTAGTCCTTGATGTTATGGTTAAGTTCTATTTCCATAAACATCCAGTGATGACAATGTAGGGTTCTTTCTCATGCTTAGAACCTCTCAGTGTCTCCAGTTGCTTATGAGATTTCCTCAAAGTGTTATGTCACAAACACTAAGGAGTATGTTAGACATATGATTTTCCTGTGCACTCTCCTTTAAGCCTAAATACTATTGCTTTCAATAACAGTGAGACTGCCACCATGGAGACACCACCATCATCCTTTGTGAACAGTATGTACTAAAAGGAAGCAGCCACATCCTCCTTTGTCATTCCAAATCATGCATGGATCTGGTTTTCTTATCCCTTCATAGTCTAACTAATTCCAGCCTCAACATTCAACAATATTTTACTTAAGGTTCAGAAAAAGTGGATAAGAAAAGAGAAAGAGAACAATCAAAAAAATTCTCCATTGCCATATGGGGCGATGCTCAATACTGCAGCCTCATTCTCAGCATCGTCTACTAGTTAACACTCCACTGAGTCTCTCTTTCACTCCTGTGTACTGGGAAACAGCTCCTTTGCCACTGAGAATTCTCTGAAGATATTAAGTCTTTCATCCTTATACTTAAGGGCCACAAGGCCCTGAGAAGTGAAATATTCTATCTTTCTCCAGGCTGAAAGCTAACACCACTGTTTTAACTTGTGTGTAATGTAAAACAGCTCCTTAAATTATTTGACAGAAGTATGAATAATCATTACCATGCAGGAAAGTCACTTTGTCCATTCATGGGGAGGGAAGTTTTATGTTTCTTACATAACATAGTGTCAAGAGCTAGAAGGATAGTGTTAATGTGTCAATGACTCAAAAATGGCAAGTCTATAGGTCTCGTGATTCATTCTTTGAGCTGCCTGTTTGTGGTGGTTAATGATTGTCCTCGAACCAGGATCATACATACATTCAGGGCAGGAAGATGCTGGAAATGGAAAACCTCTATCTCTTCCAATGGAAGAAAAAACATATGCCCAGAGACCCACCAAGTACATTAATGCTCATGTCCTATTGCCCAAGACAATACACAATGGCCACTCCTAGTTGAGAAGAATAGAAAAGTGCAATCAAGATAAATGAGTGAGCTAGGGTGAGTGCTGAGTTAGATAACAGTGTGTGCAAAAAATAAGATGTACAGAACATGGCAATTCATTCAAGTCCAGGCCGTGCTCTGCCAAATCCAGTAATCCAGTCTCATTTACTGCCCTTCTGACAAGGCAAGGGCATGTTGAGTGTATTAGTTCCTTTTCATGCTGCTGATACAAACATAACTGAGATTAGGCTATTTACAAAAGAAAGAGGTTTAATGCACTTATAGTTCCATGTGGCTGGGGAGGCGTCACAATCATGGTGGAAGGCAAGGAGGAGCAAGTCATGTCTTACTTGGATGGCAGCAGGCAAAGAGAACTTGTGCAGGAAAACTCCCATTTTTAAAACCATCAGATCTCATAAGACTTATTCCCTATCATGAGAACAGCACAGGAAAGAACTACCCATGGTTCAATTATATCCCACTGAGTCCCTCTCATCATATGTGGAAATTATGGGAGCCACAAGTTGAGATTTAGGTGGGGACACAGAATGAAACCATATCATTGAATCCCTGGCCCCTCCCAAATTCCATGCCCTTTTCTCATTTAAAACTAATCATGCCTTCCCAACAGTCCCCCAAAGTCCTAACTCATTTCAGCATTTACTCAAAAGTCCACAGTCCAACATCTCATCTGAGCAAAGGCAAGTCCCTTCTGCCTACAATCCTGTAAAATCAAAAGCAAGTTAGTTACTTTCTAGATACAATGGAGGTACAGGCATTGGGCAAATGGGGGTACAATCCATTCCAAATATGAGGAAATTGGCCAAAATAAAATGGCTAAAGTCCCATGCAAGTTTGAAATCCAGTGGAGCAGTCAAATCTGAAAGCTCCAAAATGATCCCTTTGACTCCATGTCTCACATTCAAGTGCTGCTGATGCAAAAGGTGGGTTCCCGCAGTTTTGGGAAACTCCACACTTGTGGCTTTTCAGGATACAAGCTCCTTCCAAGCTGCTTTCATGGGTTGGCATTGAGAGTCTGTGTCTTTTCCAGGTGCACGGTGCAAGCTGTCAGTGGATCTACCATTCTGGGGTCTGGAGGATGGTGGCCCTCTTCTCACAGCTCCACTAAGCAGTGCCCCAGTAGGGATTCTGTGTGGTGGCTCCAATCCCACATTTCCCTTCCACACTGCCCTAGTAGAGATTCTCTATGAGGGCGCCATCCCTGCAGCAAACTTCTGCCTTGGCATCCAGTCATTGTCATACATCCTCTGAAATCTAGGCAGAGGTTCCTGAACCCCAGTTCTCAACTTCTGTGCACTCACAGGATCAACACTATGTGAAAGCTGCCAAGGCTTGTGGCTAGCACCCTCTGAAGCAACAGGTCAAGCTGTACCTTGGCCCCTTTTAGTTACAGTTGGAGTGGCTGTGACACAGGGCACCAAGTCCCTAGGCTGCACACAGCACAGGGACACTGGGCATTGCACAAAAAAACACTTTTTCCTCCTAGGCCTCCAGGCCAGTGATGGGAGGGGCTGTCATAAAGACATCAGACATGCCCTGGAGATGACATTTTTCCCATTGTCTTGGGGATTAACATTCTGCTCCTCCGTACTTATGCAAATTTCTACAGCCGGCTTGAATTTCTCCTCAGAAAATGGGATTTTCTTTTCTATCAAATTGTCAGGTGGCTAATTTTCTGAAAGTTTATGCTCTGCTTCCCTTATAAAACTGAACGATTTTAACAGCACCCAAGTCACCTCTTGAATGTTTTGCTTCTTAGAAATGAATTCTGCCAGATACCCTAAATAATCTCTCCAAAGTTCAAAGTTCCACAAGTCCCTAGAGCAGGGTCAAAATGCAGCCAATATCTTTGCTAAAACATAATAGGAGTCATCTTTGCTCCAGTTCCAAACAAATTCTTCATCTCCATCTGACACCATCTCTGCCTGGATTTCATTGTCTATATCATTATCAGCATTTTGGTTGAAGCCATTCAACAATTCTCTAGAGAGTTCCAAACTTTCCAATGTTTATTTATCTTCTTCTGAGCTCTCCAAACTGTTCCAATGTCTGTCTGTCACCCAGTTCCAAAGTCACTTCCACATTTTGGGGTATCTTTTCAGTAGCACTTCACTCCTGGTACCAATTTACTGTATTAGTCTGTTTTCACACTGCTGATACAGACATACATGAGACTGGGAAGAAAAAGTGTTTTAATTGGACATGGAGTTTCACATGGCTGGAGAGGCCTCAGGATCATGGCGGGAGGCAAAACACATTTCTTACATGGGGGCAGCAAGAGAAAATGAGGAAGAAGGAAAAGCAGAAACCCCTGATAAACCATCAGATTTCATGAGACTTTTCCACTATCATGAGAGTAGCATGGGAAAGACTGGTCTTCATGATTCCCCATGATTCAATTATCTCCTTCTGAGTCCCTTCCTCAACATCTGGGAATTCTGGCAGATTCAATTCAAGATGAATTTGGGTGGGGACACAGCAAAACCATATCACTGGGCTATTTACAGAAGAAAGAGGTTTAATGGGCTTACAGTTCCAGGTGACGGGAAGGCTCACAAACATGGGAGAAGGGGAGATGGAGTCAGTCATGGCTTACATGGACGGCAGCAGGCAAGGAGAGAGAGAGCTTGTGCAGGGAAACTCCGGTTTTTAAAACCATCAAATCTCATGAGACTTATTCACCATCATGAGAACAGCATAGGAAAGACCAACCCCAATGATTCAATTATCCCCCAGCAGGTCCCTCCCATAATATGTCATAATATGTGGGAATTATGGGAACTACAAGATGAGATTTGTGTGGGGACACATTGCCAAACTGTATCAGTGGGTATCATGCCTAACATCCTTTCTAAAATCTTTACAATTTCACCTCATGATATAGCAACTACTAAAACAACAGCTCACACAACCACACACACAACCCTACACATGTAAATGCATACTTTTCAAAGTAAAATATAATATGTAATTTTTTAAAACATTTTTTACATAGGAAAATAATCTGCTAAGATACAACAGTAAGTATAAAGAGAATTGCTTCTCTTTTTATGTTGCTGAGAATTGATTAGCTTCGTAGGGCTATAAATTCACAGGCACTGCCATTTCAAAAGAATGCTTTGAGTTTTATAATTAAAGCTACATTTTAACAACACAGAAAGCAGTCTTTTCTACAGCTGAATTCATATATTTTTCTCTGTTAGTAACAAAACTTTTAATATGACCTTAGCATGCTTCTTTATTGTTTTTTCTGTTTCTTCCTGTCACAGTTTTAAAGACTGATAATAAATTCCAAGAAGTAAACCAAATTTTATTATAAAATGAAATTCAAACGTAGATGCATTTTTAGGCTAAACCAGAGGACTTCAAAAAATTGGGGCCCTGTAGTATACCCTTAATCCAAGCTTCACAAACCTCCATGACGTTCAATTTTACTTTTCCAAGGTTGAGGAAGATTTCAGATTTTAAGAAGCACAGTATGATAAGGTACCTCCAAGAAGATAGTACTGAGTGTGAGTGGAATTTGCAGATCAACCTTCTCCTGAGGAGCAGATGGGAAAGAAAATCATATATTGGGGTATATGCTCTGATAAAACAAACAAAAGCTTGAAGATGTGGGAATAAGCGAGAGAGAAGTGAAGATGGAGTTAGGACTTGGGTTTGGTTGTTGGGGAGAGCAATTTCTTTCATTTAGGAAAATGAAATGTACTGTCACCTAGGGTTGTGCACAGAATTGGGGCTAAGAAGCCCCTAAACACACAGCTACAGCCAGTGTCTATGATGATGTAACCCCCAGGTCTGTGAAAATATGGCATTGTGTTGAACAGCAATGAGTGATTAAAAATTGCTGAACCAAGTGCAAAGCTACTGTTCAGTGGCATTTATGGAATGCAGTGGGAAAGTTTGAAAGTAGCAGATAGTAATTGTGGCATAAATAAAGGAGAGTGTAACAGAAATCAAAGCATAGGCTGCAGCATTCCTTATACCCATGAAGTATTTGCATGGTTGATGATACCGAATTTACACCATATTAGGCAGATGAGTTTAAAAGCAGTGGAGGTCAAGTCAGGATGGAACCATGGTACTAATAAGGGTTCATCATGATATTGATTATCTGCAAAGTTAATAATTCTACCTGCTTATTCATGTCTACGCTAATTATAGAAAAACATCTTATATGAATCCACATAGTTATTACTTATATGGCAATTTATATATATTTGTGCCTGTTGAAACATTCTGTTTTAAAGAAGCCTTAGGAGGAAATTACCTTTACAAGTTCAGCAATGAGAGAAGTTCTCAAGCAGCAAGAGATCCTTATGTTGAACTTTATCACATCAGAATATTTAGGGGAAAAGGTATCAGGATAGAAAAAAATGTCTAGTATTTCCACGTTGCTCTACCTGCTTTATTCTAGCCATGCTGGCAGCTGATTACATGATGCCCACCCAGACTGAGTGTGGGTCTGCCTCTCTCAGTCCACTGACTCAAATGTTAATCTCTTTTGGCAACATCCTCACAGACACACCCAGAGATATAATACTTTGCAACCTTCAATCCAATCAAGTTGGCACAGAATATGAATAATCACATATTTTCATAATAGTTAAAATAGATAAAAAATATTGTGTATGACTAAGAATCAGAAAAATATAAAAGATGATTGAATTTAATTATTATTATGCATATTTTGGTGTTGAATGGTTGAGCCAGTGATGTTTGATTTATGGACACATAATTTGTTAATTATTGTATTCTTACTCTATAGCTTTTTTTCATCATTATTATCACAAAATCGGTAATTACATTCTTATCATCAAGAATATTATTTGTGTTCTATTGATAATAATGTCAAATGAAACAACTTTTTAGAAATATTTACAGTTCTTTGATAATTTTTAACTAGTTTTAATGTAGAGAAACTTTGAACTGCAAAAGCCTAGTAAATTAAAATTATGAATAAAATTATTAAAGAAAACCTGTAAATAGATTTTATTTGTTGTTTGTAAGCATTTGAAATGGGGTTAGATAAAATAAATAATTTTATCATAGCATATATTACAAAAATGTTAAATTTATTATATAAACTACTATATAACAATTTTACTACCTTGTAAAGCAAGATGTACATATAAAACCAATGTAAACTATAACTATTATGTTTCCTAAATGTTTCAATGGGAACTACCTATATTCCATTTTAACAGTAATATAAATTATTCAATATTGTAAAATATTCCTGAGACACCATATGCAACTTCTGAGAATATTGCATTAATTCTTCAGTACATCTACAACTATTTAGAAGAAAAAGAAGCACTAATAGCCAGCAAGGCTATAAAATTATACTTAATTTCATGTAAAAACATATTGCATTTATGTTTTCTGAAGGGAACAATTTCATGACTTAACTTGACCTTTTCTGCCTAATAATTTTCATTACTCAAATTTTTCTTACATTTCAAAGCAATGTTTATCTCTGCTGAAGGGAGTAGTGCAACCTACATATCTTTACAGAACTGGAGGGCAATTGTCTTTTTCTCAAGGACATAGAAAAAATGGTATGGAGAAGCAAATTTTTTTGTCCTGAACCATACAGTTATGGAAATGTAACTTGAGGGTTATGGATTGTACAATGTCAGTACTGAGTGCTGGAACCTGTGTGTCATCCACACCTATGAAATATCTGAGATTTTGTTCTATTTTTAATGAATAAGTTAGCCTTCCACAGTTGCTGCTGAAAACATGAGACACCCGGGTCAGAGATAGAAGATTGTATTATTCATGGCAGAGCAAGCAGAATGAGCTCCTGTCTTAGTCAGTTCAGGCTCCTGTTACAAAATGACATAGACTGACTGACGAACAACAGAAATTAATTTCTCATAGTTATGGAGGATGAAAGTCCAAGATGTTTAAGTGTTAGCAGATTTGGTGTCTGGGGAAGTCTTGATTCTTGGTTCATAGGTGGAACCTTCTCATTATGTCTTCACATTGTGAAAGGTGAGAGGGGTTTCTCTTGGGACTCTTTTATAGGGGAACTAATCCCAGATCACCATGATCTAATGACCTCCCACACCCTCCACCCTTATGATCTAATCACTTCTCAAAGCCCCTACCTCCTAAAACAATCACCTTGGGGGTTACAATTGTAACATATGAATTTGTGGAAGACATAAACATTCAGACCTAGCATCTTTGGTATTCCCTCATTCCATGAGGGTAATAAGGACCAGCTCAGGTGAATGCTGTGCACACAGTGGATCACAGCTAAGGAATCTCAAGTTTAAGAAACTCCCATTCTTATAAGAGGGATGCTGCCAACCTGCCTAACATTTTCCCTGAAGGGGAACATTATCTCTTTTTTTTTTACAATGCTTTTTTTGACTTTTTTTTTTTTTTTAACTATCTATTATTATTTTTTTACTATTACCTTTATTGTCCTGATTGGGAAATAAATATCCAGAGGGAATCACTGTCTATTTTTTGAATATTTATTTTCACCAATTATTTTAAATTCAGGGGTATATGTGTAGGTTTATTACATGGGTATATTGCATGGTGCTGAGGTTAAGGGTACAAGTGATCTCATCACCCAGGTAGTGAGCATAGTAGTCAACATTTTTCAACCCTTATCCCCCTTCCTCCATCACTCCTCTAGCAGTCCCCAGTGTCGATTGTTGCCATCTTTATGTTTATAAGCCTTCATTGTTTAGCTCCCACTTATAAGTGAGAATATGCGGTTTTTGGTTTTCTGTTCTTGCTTAAACTCACTTAGGATAATGGTCTCCAGCTGCATCCATGTTGCTTCAAAAGACACGATTTCATTAATTTTATGGCTGCACAGTTTTCCATGATGTATATGAACCACATTCTTTTTATCTAATCCATCACTGATGGGTAATTAGGTTGATTTCATGTCTTTGCTATTGTGAATAGTGATATGATGAGTATATGACTGCATTTGTCTTTTTACTAGAACGATTTATTTTCTTTTGTATCTATACCCAATAATGGGATTACTGGGTAGAATGGTAGTTCTATTTTAAGTTGTTTGAGGAAATCTCCAGTTTTCCACAGTGACTGAAATAATTTGCATTCCCACCAACAATGTATAAGCATTCCCTTTCTCGTCATCCTCACCAGCATCTATTGTTTTGTGATGTTTTAGTAATAGCCATTCTGACTGCTGTAAGGTGGCATCTCCTTGTGGTTTTGATTTGCATTTCTCTGATGGTTAGTGATGGTATTTTTTTTTCATATATTTGTTCGTTACATGTGTGTCTATTATTGAGAGGTATCTGTTCATGTCTTTTACCCATTTTTAATTTTTTGTTTGTTTGTTTGCTTGTTGACTTGTTTAAGTTTCTTATATATTCTGGATATTAAGTTTTTGTCGGATGTGTGGTTTGTGAATATTTTCTCCCATTCTGTAGGTTGTCTGTTTACCCTGTTGATAATTTCATTTGCTGTGTGGAAGCCCTTTAATTAGCTCCCACTTGTCAATTTTTGTTTTTGTTGTAATTGCTTCTGACCATCTCTATCTGTTCACTATAAAAACAACCTTGAAAAAGTAGTCCAGAAAAAAAAAAAAAACCTGTAATGCCTCTTTTAAAAACATGCAGCAATGTAAGAGACCATGGAGAATTCCCTCCCAATGTGTAATTTTAAATAAATGATTTCATATATGTTTATGGCATTCAGGGTATTATAAGGTACAAGAAATAATGCAAAGGCATCTCTTGCCTGGATTAATGGGTATAGCTGACAGCAGTGAGTAAAATAAGTTTATCTCACAGAGCTTATATTCTAGTGGATAAGACTAGCATTAAAAACAATCAAATACATGTTATAAAATCAGGTAATAAATAAAGAGTGGGCAATAGACTGGACAAGGATAGGAAATAGCTATGTTAGGAGAAGCAAGCAGAAAAATTCTCTCTGAGTATGATGCCTTGGAATAAAAACTGAAATAATTACAGAGAAGACTATGTAAATATCTGAAACAAAACTATTCCATGAAGAAATAACGTATGGAAAGTTTGAAGGCAAGGGTCTACTTGTCATGCCGAAGAACTAGTAATGGGACCTATTTGGCCAAGAGGAATTGGGTAAAGGAGAGAGAAAGAAGAAGAAAGGAGACAAGAGAGGTATACTGGGGCAGCTTTCTTAGGGTTTTACATACCACAGATATATATATATTTTTTAATTTACGTCTGAGGGAAATGGCAAAACCTTGGAAAGTTTTGAGTGACATGATCTGACTCATGATTTTAGATACTGCCTCCCACTGCTTTCTGCAGTCTAAAAGGTGGGAGGATACAGTTGAAAAAAGGTAGATCAGTTTAGGCAGATTGCAATAGTGAGAGCTTTGTCAGACAGTTAGAATAGTAAAGATTTTGGACATATTTTAAAGTTATAGCCATAAACATTTATCAGTGGATTGAATGTGGCATATGAGCAAGAGAAAGAGGCAAGGGTGAGTCCAGGGATTTTGAAAGTAGCAACTAGAAAAATAAATGGGGGTTCTAAGAAGAAATTATTTTTGAAGAAAAATCAAAGTTCCGAATTTTAGACATGTGAAGCTTAAACGATTTTTTTTTCTTATCCAAGAAAAGACTTTGCTAAGGAGCTAGCGAGCAGCAAGAACTCCTACCGCTTTCAAACAGGGAAGTGAGAATGCGTACAAATTGTCATTTAAAAGGCAATAATATAGTCACCTATTAACAAAAATTAGAATGCATTTAAAGAATCTCAGCTTTGGAATTGATAATCCCAAATAATTTATAAAATCTGTCTTTGAGGACCAGGCACGGTGGCTCTCGCCTGTAATCCCAGCACTTTAGGAGGCCAAGGCGGGCGGATCATGAGGTCAAGAGATGGAGATCATCCTGGCCAACATGGTGAAATTCCATCTCTACTAAAAAAACAAAAATTAGCTTGGCAAGGTGGCACGTGCCTGCAGTCCCAGCTACTGAGGATGCTAAGGCAGGAGAATCACTTGAACCCGGGAGGCGGAGGTTGCAGTGAGCTGAGATCATGCCACTGCACCCCAGCCTGAGGAAAGAGTGAGACTCTGTCTCAAAAATAAATAAATAAATAAACAATTAAATAAATATATCTTTGAAATAAGTACGCATTGAGGATATATTAATTTCAAGTGTTATGAAGGTTGAGAAATCCATAGATTAATTGCAGATACTTATCATTTCATTCGAATATAGGTGTAAATAAACGGAGAGCAATAACTACTACAAGATTTTGAGCTACTTTTCTGCTGTGAGGAATCAAAGCATTATATTTTCTCTAAATCTTTGGAAAAGACCTTGAAACTAATTGCTCGCGGCTGCTTTTAAATTAAAACTAATATAACTTCACTTTTTTCCCTGCTGTCTTTAAAACATTAGCATCTGATTGTAAAGTCCTTATTGATGATTTTATGGTAAAAGGGAAATAAAGTTTGTATGAAATAAAAAGCTCATTAAGAATTTCACACAAAGTTTGAGCAAAACATTAACCCAGCATATCAAGATAGTAAACATTTACCAGTGTCTCAAAAGATGAGCAAAGATGTAAACTTTGTAGACTGCCAATAGTTTGTTATTTTGACCTTAGTAATTCATTCATCAATATTTACTTCCTAAGTATAGCGAATATGACTGTGATCAACACAGAGTCTCTACCTACCTTTCAAATATCCCATGGAGTCATAAGCAAGTAAATAGAGAATTGAAATTCACAGGGATTAAGTGTTAAACATGGGGTAAACAGAGGCTTAACACTGTTCTTGTTTGTCAGGAAAGTGTTCCCAGAGAAATGACATCTGAACTGATCCTTAAATAATGCAGCCTTTAGCCTAGTAAAGAGGGAGTGAGACACATCATGCAGGTAGAGGTCAGGGCTAGAAGGACCTTGCTTCAAGTATGCCTATGGTTTATTCCTTCTCATCATTTAAGTCTAAGCCTTCAGGGAGGGTTTCCTGACAACTGTATCCAGATTTGTCCTTTTCAATCTCATTCTACCTTTTTCTCCAACTTAGTACCCTGTCTTATTTATTCATATTTTAGAGCACTTATACTTCTCTGAAACTAGCTTATTATTATTAGTTTACCCACCTTTTACTCAACTGGAGTATAAGCTAGTGCCCGTCTTTTTATAATCATTGTGTCTATTGCTTAAAAAAAGTCAGACATGTAGTTGGTACTCTGACTATTTATCAAATGAATAAACACATAAAAGACCCAAAAGACCAAAGTTGCAAATAGTTTAGATCTCTTGGAGAAATCCAAGCAGTTTTACTAGAATGCCACATGAGAAAAACGAACCATCCTTTTTTCTCTTTTGAAAAATATTGTTGGTTACAATGGGGACTGGGAAGAATGAGGCTGGATCAGTGACCACTGATCATAAAGGAAAACAAGAGAATACATTCTATTGAAAGTGAGATTCTTAGATTTGGAAAACTAGCAATTGGTTTATAATATAATCAATATGACTTACAATTCTCCATAATCTGAACTTACCCTGTGATTTTACAAGTATTCCTTTGTAAGTCTATTGCTTCTTCCACTCCATTCCAATTTATACCTCTCAAAATATTTCATTTTGAAATTCAAACAATCTAAAGCCTGTCGCAAAGCCATTTCTACTACAGTGTCTTCCTATAACTCTCCCTAAGGAAAAAAAAAAAAGAAGAAGAAAAAGAAAAAAAGAAAAGCTCCCCATTTTCATTTGTTTTGTAGCCAATGCGACATATGGCAACACTGACTTGGATGATACTTGATTCATGTAATAATTTATCTCCCAGCATAGGCCAGAAATGTTACTTTTGCATACTTGTACCATTGGAATCCCTTTTCAGTGTACAAATATTTGATAAACATTTATCAGTTTGGATTGGAAGACAACTGTTATGCAGTTCCAGTATTCTCCAGAAGTTTAGTAGTGAAAAGTAAGCCAGAACAAATGCCGTGATTCCAGTAACATGAGTATCCAAGAGCTAAATCATTTCAGCGATGTCGGTAAGTGAAAATCACTAGAGAAAATGTATAATTTGGGATACTAGTGAGTCATAGAATTTGGGAGGGAAGGCTCATTGAAGTTACTTTGTCCAATACCCTCCCTCTTTTTATAGATGTGGAAACTGAAGTCACGATAAACCAAGAGTCCAGGGCTTGCAACCTCTGGTTCAGTGGTCTTTCCATCCTTTACTAAATTACATGATTAAATGACCTCTAAAGCCAAAGATTTTAAATTAGTGATTTAATAGTTTGATCCAGATATAATTTTTTAGATTGTTTTTATACTCCCTAACTTGAATCAATTTAAATCATTACCTTCAGATGGCTTAGTTAAGTTTTTCAATCAAATAACTTTATTTTTATTATGGTATACTCATGACCTACAAAATTTACTAGGAGTATTAAGGCATTGAATTTCAGCACATTCCATAAATAAATAAAAATTTAACAATGTTTATTCTTATTTATATTTTTAAACTATTCTGTTATGTCAAATTTTAAGATGATTAAAAAACAAAAGGCACATTGCAAAATAGCTTGAAAGATAAAAAAATCTATCATTAATTAAGTTAAAAATAGTATGCATTTGCCAGCATCTCATTATCATTTAGTGAAAAATAGAAAAAGCTCTACTTTAAGATAAAACAGTTTTCAAAAATCAGACATGTATTTTTGGTACCTTAAAAATATAAAATATTGGTTCTAATTTAAATCTTGCCACTATAATCTTTAAATTTTAGTAGGTCTTAAGTGCAGTTATGCTCTTTGGACCACAAAATCTGCTTATATTTTAGAAAAGATTAATTGAACAACAAAGCCTTAATCTAATACAATTCAGAGTAATAGTTTTTTTGGACAAATAGTCAATTTAGTTCAACATGACATACACATTTCTCTTTTAATTCTGTCACTTTTTAGACATATTTTAGTAATCTCTATTCAAAGACAGAATTTACAAAGCTGAAACTATTGGATAAAAAATAAATATGCTAAAGACAATTTTTTCTATGAACATCTTTAGCAAGTGGTGATAGCAGAAGCAATTATATAAAAGAGGGGTAATATGAGGAAAACCTGTTCTTTTTAGCAGAAGATAAAAACAAGCCTAGGAAAAATGATACTGAAATGATGGTATGACCACTAAAGATATTTGTTTCTCAAACAAAATTCTCACAACTTTTTACTCTAGGAAACAGAACTTACGTGGCTTTTTTTCTCTTTTGAAAGAGTGACTTATGAATATCTCCTCCAATTTCAGTCATACATAAATCCTGAATGTGTTCATATCCTAAACTGTAACTAATAAGTGGAACAGACATTTCACAAAAGAAAAAATACATATTTAAGATTTAATATTTTTCTTTCATTATTAATTCATAGGCCTGCTGGTCTGTCTCCACTGTTTCACTATGTTTACAAATATCCTGATTCCTACAGTAGTTTTTATTCAAACTCAAGAAAGATTTAAACCTAAAAATCAGTCACTTGACAATTGTGGTCAGTTTATATTCTACTAACATATTTAGTTGAATATGTCAAAAGTTAAAGCAAGAATTTAATTAGTTTTTGCATATTTATTTTCTCAATAGCAATGTAAAACAATTATCCTTTTTATATAAGCTGCTTTCCCCCTAGAAACCCATGAGCCAAAATATGTGTCAAATTACAAATAAAGTGTATCAATTAAGTGATATTATAAAATTTAAGTATTTCTCCATAGATTGGCTTGGTATGCTCATCCAAGCATAACTGCTATATCTTCAAGTCTCCTAGCATTCTAAAACCATCTTTCTTTTTTATTTATATAAAATAACTTCTTAATTTTTCCACTTCAAATTATAGGAAGCCCGACATCCTTCTCAGTATTTCTATGGATCCTGGGGAAATACTTGCACGTTCTTGTAGGTTAACCATTGTGTTGCTCCTTAGTTCTTACTTGTCTCAGGCTGTCTTGTGATGGGTTCTGGGTGGGACTCCAGCTACCTTGGTCCTCTCTCTCTCTTTTTTACTCAGTAGCTTTGTTGTGACATAATTGACATAAAATTCTTCACAGATAATTCTCACATACAACAAACTCCACAGATAATATAACTCTCAAATAAAACAAACTTGGCTTAATTCATTTATTCCCATCTCCTGGTTCTCTTGGGGAAGAAAAAAAAAACATGAGAGTAAGCTCTTCTCTCTCCTGCAGGTGGCAATTTGTGGGGAGTATAACAGTTATGAAGTGTGGAATAACTTGAGGTTAAATTTAAGATGCTCATCTTCTTAGCTACCTGTGGGCATTTCTGCTATAGAAAAATCCAGTGTCAACCTTCTCATTACTGAGGTTCTGGTTTGCAGACTGTATTAGTTTGTTCTCATGCTGCTACAAGGATATACTGAGATTGGGTAACTTACAAAGAAAGGAGGTTTAATTGACTCAGTTCTACATAGTTGGAGAAGCCTCAGGAAACTTACAATCATAGTGGAAAGCATGCCCTCACAGAATGTCAGGAGAGAGAATTAGTGCTGAGTGAAAGGAGAAGCCACTTATAAAACCATTAGATTTTGTGAGAACTTACTCACTATGACAAGAACAGCATGGGGGAAAGCGCCCCTATGATTCAGTTATCTCCACCTGGTACCACCCTTAACACATGAGGATTATGACAATTCAAGGTGAGATTTGGGTGGGGATACAGAGCCAGACCATTTTATTACAACCCACACCCCTCCCAAATCTCTTGCTCTCACATTTCAAAACAAATTATGCTCTTCCAACAGACCCCCAAAGTCTTAACTCATTCCAGCATTAACCCAAAAGTCCAAGTCCAAAGTGTCAACTGAGACAAGTCCAGTCCCTCCCACCTATGAGCCTGTAAAATCAAAAGCAAGTTAGTTACTTCCTGGATACAATAGGCATACAGGAATTGGGTAAATACACCCATTCCAAATGGGACAAATTGGCCAAAACAAAGAGGCTACAGGCCTCATGTAAGTTCAAAATACAATAGGGCAGTCAATAAACCTTAAAGTTTCAAAACGATCTCCTTTGACTCCATGTCTCACCTCCAGGGTATGCTGATGTAAAATATGGGCTCCCACGGCCTTGGTCAGCTCTACTCCTGTGGGTTTGCAGTGTAGGGATCCCCTCATAAGTGCTTTATGAGCTGGCATTGAGTGTCTATGACTTTTCCAGGCATACAGTGCAAGCTGTTGGTGGATCTACCATTCTAGGGTCTAGTGGATGCTGGCTGTCTCGTTACTGCTTCAGTAGGCAGTGCCCCTGTGGGGACTCTGTGTGGGAGCTCTGACACCGCATTTCTCTTTTACACTGCCCTGGCAGGGGTTCTCCATGAGGGCTCCACCCCTGCAGCAAACTTCTGCATAGCAATTCAGGCATTTTTCATATATACTTTGAAATGTAGGTGAAGGTTTCCCAACCTAAATTCTTGACTTCTGTGTAACCACA
This sequence comes from Macaca nemestrina, assembly GCF_043159975.1. Classification (NCBI taxonomy): domain Eukaryota; kingdom Metazoa; phylum Chordata; class Mammalia; order Primates; family Cercopithecidae; genus Macaca; species Macaca nemestrina. The sequence goes on along the minus strand of NC_092134.1, from coordinate 42,641,411 downwards.
GGCCCAATACTATGTGTAAGCCACCAAGGCTTGAGACTTGCACCCTGTGAAGGAATGGCCCAAGCTGTACCTCGATCCCTTTTAGCAATGACAGAAGTTGAAGCAGCTGGGACACAGAGCAGCATGTCCCTATGCTGCATGGCAGAGGAGGGACCTGGGCCTGGCCAACTAAATCATTTTTTCCTCCTAGGTCTCTGGGCCTGTAATGTGAGGAGCTGCTGTGAACATCTCTGACATGCCCTGGTGACATTTTCTCTATTTTCTTGGGGATTAACATTTGGCTCCTCATTACTTATGCAAATTTCTGCAGCTGGCTGGAATGTTTCCCCCCAAAATGGATTTTTCTTTTCTATTGCATCCTTAGGCTGCAAATGTTTCAAACTTTTATGCTCTGCTTCCTCTTGAATGCTTTGCCTCTTAGAAATTTCTTCTGCCACATACCCTAAATCATCTATTTCAAGTTCAAAGTTCCATAGATTTCTAGCACAGGGGCAAAAATGCCAACAGTTTCTTTGCTGAAGTATAGCAAGTGTAACTTTTATTCCAATTTTCAACAAGTTTCTCATCTCCATCTGAGACCATCTCAGCCTGGACTGCATTGTTCATATCACTATTAGCATTTTGGCCAAAGCTATTCAACAAATCTCTAGGAAGTTCCAAAGATTCCCACACCTTCCTGTCTTCTTCTGAGCCCTCCAAAATGTTCCAACCTCTGCCTGTTACCCAGTTTCAGTCACTTCCACATTTTTGCTTATCTTTATAGCAGTGCCCTCCTCCTTGTACCAATTTACTGTATTAGTATGTTCTCATACTGCTATGAATAAATACTTGAGACTGGATAATTTACAAAGAAAATTAGTTTAATTGACACATAGTTCCACATGGCTGAGGAGGCCTCAGGAAACTTACAATCATGGGGAAGGCAGCTCCACTAGGAAGGAGGTTGGCAGGGTTGCAAGAGAGAGAATGAATGCTGATTGAAGGGGAAAGCCCCTTATAAAACCCCTCAAATCTTGTTAGAACTCACTTAGTATCATGAGAACAGCATGGGGAAACTGCTCCCATGATCCATTTATCTCCATCTGGTCCTGCCCTTGAAATGTGCGGATTATTGCAGTTCAAGGTGAGATTTGGACTGGGACACACAGCCAAACCATATCACAACCCTATTGATGCATGTGACTTCTATGAGTCTTAGTTTAAAAAAACAACAGAAACATTGACAGTAACATGTACATTTGTTTATGATTTCATGTTTGTGAATTGAATTCCAAGGAAGAGTGTAAGATCAAGTGATTTATAAGAAGTAAAGCAAAATATTTGTTCTTCCTCTTCTAGAGGTTTGTTATTGTTGCTTCACATTTTAGTAATACAAGCAAGGTTTAATTGTGTGGAATTCTTGTACCAATTCACTGGAAAGTACTGCATGAAGCCAGAACTTCCGCTTAACATTTGGTAAACAGAATTTTGAGTTGAGCGTTGTGTTTCTATTTCTCGAAGAGTGATTCAAAGGTTACCTGCATTATAAATTCAGAAGAGTTTTTGAGATAGATCTCTATGACCCAACACAAATGTAAGGGACTAGGACTTTTGTGGATTTTGCATTTTATTTGATTAAACTCCATAGATAATTCTCACATACGACACACTTGGCTTATTTATCTTTACTCTCATTAAATAGTCACAAATTTTAAAGTTATGACCTTAATTTTAAATATATGACCTTATTCGCTTTCTTTTAATTTCTATATACAATGATCCCATTGCCAATATTTTCTATACATTCTATATTTCTGAGTTCCTTCTTCAATAAAGTAATGTTTAATTTAAAAGTAAAACCATTATAATAATTTCCCCATCATTTTTAACATTTAAAGCATACTCATATCTGGTATTTAACCTGATGACTATATAATTATTTTCCATGTTATTTTTTCCTTAATTTGATTTTAGTATTACTCAAATGATTTTGTTAATTTATAAAGAATTTATTTATTGACTATTTCCTCTGTTTTTATGTTCTCCTATTTTAAGGCAACTTAAAGAATTTTATATGTTTTAAATTTAAAGGAATCTTTTAATGAAAATGTTATTTATTCATTTTATTGTTGAGGGCATTTGGTTGTTTGCAGCTTTAAATCTTCGTAGTGTTGGTATGAACATACTAGTATATGTTAATTAGTGAATATATGTATAAATTTATGATATATATGTATATATTTTTCTGAGTGAAATTACAGGGCCATAGAGTGTACATATCATGCATATATCTGGATGTAGTAAAAAATAACAGTTTTTAAAAGTAGAAATTATAGGAGTACAATTTCTCTAATTCATTAACAATACTTTTCATTTTAATCCTCTGTAAAGTAGAATTTTTTTAATTTTTAATTTTAATTTTTCTAGGTACATAGTAGGTGTATGTATTTACAGGTTACATGAAATATTTTTTACAGGCAGGTAATGCATAATAATTACATCAGGATAAATGGGGCATCCAACACCTCAAGCATTTATCATTTGTGTTACCAACAATGGGATTATACTTTTTTTTTTAAATTTACAATGAAATTATTTTTGACTATCGTCACCCAGTTGTTCTAGCAAATATTATGTTTAGTTCATTCATAACTATTTTTTCATACCCATAGCCCTTCCTACTCCCTTCTACACCTCCTCCTACTCACTACCCTTCCCAGCCTCTGCTTACTATCCTTCTATCCTCTTATCTCCATGATTTAATTGCTTTCATTTTTAGCTCATATAAATATGTGAGGACTTGTGAAGGACATCTCTCTGTGCCTCCCAGCCTTAAGTGATTCCATCACCTCAGCCTCTTGAGTACCTGGGAATACAAACACACACCACTACGCCCAGATAATTTTTGCATTTTTTGTAGCAAACGGGTTTCACCATGTTGTCCAGGCTGGTCTCAAACTCTTGGGCTTACGTGATCCACTCATCTTGGCCTCCCAATGTGCTGGTATTACAGGTGTGAGCCACTGCACCCAGTCATCTCATTCTTGTTTATGACTGAATAGAATTCTACTGTGTATAAGTACCACATTTTCTTTATCTATTCATCTGTTGACCAACACTTAGGTTACTCCCAAATTTTGGCTATTGTGAATAAACATGGGAGTGCAGATATCTCTTCAATATACTATTCCTTTTTATTTTGGGTATGTACCTAGGAAGGAAATTGCTGAATTATAAGGTAGCTCTATTTTCAATTTTTTGAGAAACTTCCACACTGTTCTCCATAGTTGTACTAATTTACATTCCCACAAACAGTATATGAGGGTTCCTTCCATTTTCTCCGCATCCCTGCCAGTATTTGTTAATGCCTGTTTCTTGGATAAAAGCCATTTTAACTGGGGTGAGATGATATCGCATCATAGATTTAATTAGCATTTCTCTGATGATTAATGGTGTTGAGCACATGTTTATATGCTTGTTTCCCTTTTGTATGTCTTCTTTTAAAAAATGTCTATTCAAATCTTTTGCCCATTTTTAAATTGAATTATTAGATTTTTTTCCTATGGAGTTGTTTGAGCTCCTTGTGTATTCTAGTTATTAATTCTTTGTCAGAGGGGTAGTTTGCAATTATTTTCTCCCATTTTGTGGGTTGTCTCCTCATTTTGTTGTTTTATTTCCTTTGTTGTGCAGAAGCTTTGTTGTTGTTGTTGTTGTTGTTGTTGTTGTTGTTAGATGGAATCTTGCTCTGTTGCCTCAGGCTGGAGTGCAGTGGCAGGATCTCAGCTCACTGTAACCTCCACCTCCCGGGTTTAAGCAATTCTCCTGCCTCAGCCTCCCAAGTAGCTGGGATTACAGGCACCCACCACCATGCCTGGCTAATTTTTGTATTTTTAGTAGAGACTTTGTTTCACCATCTTGACCAGGCTGGTCTTGACCCCCTGATCTCGTGATCCACCCACCTTAGTCTCCCAAAGAGCTGGGATTACAGGCAGGCGTAAGCCACTGCACTTGGCTTTTAATCCATTTTCTATTTGATTTTTTTATACAGACAGAGATAGGGACCTAGTTTTGTTCTTCTGCATATGGGTATTCAATTTTCCCACTACCATTTATTGAAAGAACTCTCCTTTCCCCAATGTATGTTCTTGGCGATTTTTTAAAAAATGAGTTTACTGCTGATGTATGGATTTGTATTCAGATTTATAAATTCTGTTCCACAGATGTATGTGTCTGTTTTTATGCCAGTACCATGTTGTTTTGGTTACTATAGCTCTGTAGCATAATTTAAAATGAGGTAATGTGATTCCTCCAATTTTGTGAGTTTGCTTAGGATAGATTGGGTTATTCTGAGTATTTTGTGGTTTCATAGAAATTCTATGATAGTTGTTTCTATTTCTGTGGTTAATACCATTGGTATTTTGATAGAGATTGCATTAAACCTGTGTATTTCTTTGGATAGTATTGACATTTTAACTATATTGATTCTTCCAGTCCTTGAACCTGGAATATCAATCCATTTTTGGTGCCTTCTTGAATTTTTTGAATCAATGTTTTATAGCTTTTATTGTAGAGATAAATCACTTCTTTGGTTAATTCCTAGGCATTTTATTTTACCTACAGCTATTGTAAATGGGATTACCTTACTGATTAATTTTTCAGATTGTTTGCTGTTGGCATATAGAAATGCTACTGATTTTTATGCTGATTTTGTATCCTGACACTTCACTGAATTTGTTCATCAGTTCTAACAGTTTTTATTGGTGAAATCTTCAAGTGTTTTCAAATATAAAATTATATCATCTGGAAACAAATATAATTTGACTTCTTTCATTCCAATTTGGATACCTTTTACATTTTCCTTTTGTTTCATTGCTCTAGCTAGGACTTCCAGTGCTTTGTTAAATAACAGTGGTAAACGTGGCATCTTTGTTATGTTCCCAACCTTGAAAGAAAGGCTTTCCATTTTTGTTTTCATTCAGTATGATATTAGCTATGAATCTGGCATATGTGACTTTTTTATGATGAAGCATGTTTTTTCTATTCCCAGTTTTTTGAGGGTTTTGATTATGAAGGGGTTTTGAATTTTACCAAATGCTTTTCCATCATCAATTGAAATAATCACATGGTTTTTGACCTTCCTTCTGTTGATATGATGAATCACATTGATTGATTTGCATATGTTGAACCATCTTTGCATCCCTGAGATAAATGCCAATTGGTCATGATGAATTATCTTTTTGATATATTGTTGAATTCAGTTTCCTAGTAGTTTGTTGAGGATTTTTGCATCAATATTCATCCGTTATATGGGCCTATAGTTTTCTCTATTTATGTGTCTTTGGTTTGGGTGTCAGGGTAATACTGGCCTTATAGAATGAGTTCCAAAGTATTTCCTCCTCCTCTATTTTTTGGAATAGTTTGAGTAGGATTGGGATTGGTTTGTCATTAAATGTTTCACACAATTCAACAGTGAAACCACTGCGTTAAGGGCTTTAATTTACTGAGACACTTTTTATTTTTTATGGCTACAACCTCTTTACTTATTATTCATCTGTTTACGTTTTGGATTTTTTCAAGCTTCAATTTTGGTGGGTTGATGTGTTTAGGAATTTATTCAACTCTTCTAGATTTTCCAATTCATTGGCATATATTTGATCATAGTAGCCACTAATGGTCCTTTCAATTCCTGTGTTGTCAGTTGTAAAGTCACTTTATATCTGATTTTATTTATTTGAGTCTTCCTTCTTTTTTCTTAGTCTGGCTAAAGGTTTGTTAATTTTTTTATTTTTTCAAAAATCAACTTTTTGTTTTTTTGTATTGTTTTTGTCATTTCAGTTTCATTGATTTCTGCTCTGATTTTTATTATTCCTTTTCCTCAAATAATACTGTGTTTAGTTTGCTCTTGCTTTTTTATTCCCATAAGATGCACGGTTCAGTTGTTTATTTGAAGTTTTTCTTCTTTTTTGATGTAGGCACTTATAGCCATAAAATTCCTTCTTAGTACTGCTTTCACTGTATCCCATAGGTTCTGGTATATTGTGTTTCCATTATCATTTGTTTCAATAAATTTTTAAATTTACTGCTTAATTTCTTTGTTGACCCACTAGTCATGCAGGAGCATATTGTTTAATTTTTATGTATTTTATAGATTCCAAAATTTGTCTTCTTGTTGATTTCTAGCTTTATTTTGTTGTGGTCAGAGAAGGTGCTTGATATTATTTCAATTTTAAAACCTTTTTAAAACTTATTTTGTGAGCTAACATATGGTCTGTGCTTGAGAATAGTCCATGTGTTAAGGACGATAATGTATGTTCTGTAGCCACTGATTGAAATGTTCTGTAAATATCTATTACAAACCATGTTTTGTCAGTGTTTTTTTTTTTTTGTCTGAAAAAATCTGCCCGGTGCTGAAAGTGCAGTGTTGTTCTCTAGGTATTATTTTGTTGGGGTTTCTATCTCTCTCTTTATTATCAATATTTGCTTTATATGCTTGAGTGCTCCAGTGTTGAGTACATATATATTTATGATTGTTATATCCTCTTGCTGAATTGACCCCTCCCTCTCTCATTATATACTAACCTTCTTTGCCTCTTGTAGTTTTTGTCTTAAAATCTATTCTGTTTGATATAAGTGCAGCTAATCCTGCTCGTTTTTGGTTTCCATTGGAATAGAATAGCATTTTTCATCACTTTATTTTCAGTGTATGCATCTCCTTATAGGTGAAGTATATTTGTTATAGGCAACAGATCATTTGATCTTGTTTTTTATCTATTCATTCAGCCATGCTGTACTTTTGATAGCAGAGTTTTGTCCATTAACATTCAGTATTATTATTGATAAGTAAGGACTTACTCCTGCCATTTTATTATTTGTTTTCTCATTGTTTTGTGGTCTTATCCTCCTTCTTTTCAGCCTCCCTGTCTTCCTTTTAGTTAAGGTGATTTTCTTTGATGATATGATTTAATTTATGCCTTTTCATTTTTTGTGTATCCATCATTTTTTTTATTTGAGGTTACCATGAAGTTTGCAAATACTACCTTATAACCCATTATTTTAAGCCAATAACAACATAACACTGTTTGCATAAACAAGCGAACAAGAAAAAGGAAAACTAATAAAAAGTCTACAACTTAATTCCCCACTTTTTACCTTTTAAAATTTCTACTGTTTTACTGTCTATGTCTTAAAAAGTTAATGTAGTTAGTTAGTTTGTTTAATTGGTACATTGCTTAGTTTTTCTGCTTAAGAATTGCTTACAAACCACGGTAACAGTGTTATAATACTGTGCATTTTTCTGTGTATTTACTAGTAGTAGTGAGTGAGTTTTGTACTTTCAGATGTTTTATTATTATTAATGTCATTTTCTTTCTGATTAAAGTATTTTCTTTAGCATTTCTCGTAGGACAAGTCTGGTGTTGATGAAATCCCTCAGCTTTTGTTTGTCTCAGTACGTCCTTATTTCTCCTTCATGTTAGAAGGATATTTTAACAAGATATACTGCTCTAGGACAATTTTTTTCTTTCAACACTTTAAATATGTCATGCCATTCTCCTGGTTTGTAAGGTTTCCACTGAAAAGTATGCTGCCAAACATATTCAAGATCCATTGTATGTTATTTGTTTCTTTTCTCTTACTGTTTTTAGGATCCTTTCTTTATCCTTAACACCTCTGGGAATGTGACTACTAAGTGTCTTGAGGTAGCCTTCTTTGGATTAAACATGCTTGGTGTTGTATAACCTTCTTGTTGTTAGATATTGATATCTTTCTCTTGGTTTGGGAAGTCCCCTGTTAGTATCTCTTTGAGTAGATTTTCTAATCTTATCTCTTTCTCTACCTCCTCTTTAAGGCCAATAACTCTGAGATTTGCCTTTTTGAGGGTACTTTTAGATCTTGTAGGTGTACTTCATTCTTTTTTATTCATTTCTTCTTTTGTCTTCTCTATGCATTTTTAAATAGCCTTTCTTCAAGCTCACTAATTCTTTCTTCTACTTGATTAATTCTGCCAATTGCATTTTCAACTTCATAATTTCTGTATAACTTTTAAAAATTATTTCAATCTCCTTGTAGATTTATCTGAAAGAATTCTGAATTTCTTTATGTTATACTGACTTTTTTTTAGTTTTCTCCAAAAAGCTATTTTGAATTCTCTGTCTGAAAGTGTACATATCTCTGTTTCTCAAGTAATGGTCCCTGGTAACTCATTTAGTTGATTTGGTGAGGTCATGTTTTCCTGTATGTTCTCGATCCTTTTGGATGTTTGTCTCTGTCTGCATATTGAAGAGTTAAGTCTTTAATGTAGTCTTTGTAGTCTGGGCTTGTTTGTACCTGTCCTTCTTGGGAAGGCTTTCCAGGTATTCAAAAAGACTTAGGTGTTGTGATCTAAGCTGTATTTACATTAGGGGCCACATCAAGCACAGTAATACTGTGGTTTGTGCAGACTCATAGAAATGCCACCTTGGGTGTCCTGGATAAGTTACAGAAGAATTATCTGGATTATCAGGCAGAGGCTCTTGTTCTCTTCCCTTACTTTATTCCTAACAAATGGAATCTCGCTGTCTGTTCTGAGCCACCTAGAGCTGGAAGTATGGTGACACAGGTACCCCTGTGGCTACTACCACTGGGATTGTGCTGGATCAGACCTGAAGTTAGCACAGCACTGAGTCTTTCCTAAGGCACACTGTAACTACTACCTGGCTGCCTATGTTTGTTCAAGGCCCTGGGGCTCTACATGAGCAGGTGGTGAAGCTAACCAATCTTGTGCCTTTCCCTTCAGAGCAGCAAGTTTCCCTGGATCTTGGGTGGGTCCAGAGGTGCTGTCCAGGAGCCAGGAATTGTAGTCAAAAACCTTAGAAATCTATCTGGTGTTCTGTTGTACTGTGGTTGTGCTGGCCATCAAAATGTTGTCCCTCCTCTTTCCATCACTGAGGAGCCTCACCTTGTTTTCACCACCTCCACAGACCCACAGGAAGTACTGCTGGACTATTGCCAGTGTTACCTTAAGGCCCAAGGGCTCTTCAGTCAGCTTGTGGCGAATGCTGCCTGGCCTGGGACTCACCCTTCAGGGCAGTGGGCTCCCCTCTGGCCTAGGTCAGGTCTGGAAATGCTGTCCAAGAGCCAACGCCTGGAATCGGAGACCCCAAGAACTGGCTTGGAGCTCTACCCCTTGTGGCTGAGCTGCTGGTACCTAAGGTATAGGACAAAGTCCACTTTAAATTTTCCTTCACTCTTCTCAAGTAGGAAGAGTTTCTCCCCATAGCCACCACATCTGGGAATGTGCTGAGTCTCAACCAAGGCCCACAGCATACTACCTAGGTATTGCTGCTGGTTATTTAGCTCCCAAAAGGTGTTTACTCAGCAGGTGATGTGTCCTGCCAGGAATGGGTCCTTCCCTTCAAGGAAGCAGGTTCCCTTCTATCCCAGGTGTGTCTAGGATTATTTTCCAGGGCCTGCCAAGGGGACCTCATGACTCTGACTACCGCCTTATCTTACTGTGGCTGAGCTGCTATCCAAGATGCAAGATAAAGTCTTCTTTATTCTTCCTTCTCCCATCTTCAAGCAGAAGTCAGGAGTCTCTTCCGGAGCTGCAAACTGTTCACCCTGGAGTTGTGGGAAGGGTGTGCAAGCACTCCCTTGGCTGCCCCAGCTGGTATCTCAGAAGGTCACATGGTCTCAATTCCACTGGCTCTGAGCCCAGCAAAGCCCTAGCACTCACCTAGGATTTGCAAGCCTTGTGTCACAGACTGTCTTTCAAGTTTATTTAGAGCACCAGAACACTTTAGCCCGTGGGTGAAAAGACTTGCCAGAACTCAAGTTCTAACAGCTGGCATGGGTGATTCCCCTCTAGTTAGGGCTAAGCTAAACACTCCCTTCATTGGGGTGTGGGGAGATAGGTGAGTTAAGCCTTGTTTTGTTTGCCACTGTGACAGGTCAGCACTGAGTTCAATGCAATGTCTCACAATTGCTGTGCTTACTCTCTCCGAAGTGCTCAGATTCTCTCTCTGTGCCACGGGGCTGCTGCTGGGGGATGGAGAAGAGATGACATTGGTGATTCAAGACTCTTTCCTATCCTCTTCAATGCCTGTTTCAGTGTAGGAAGTTAAAATCAGGTACTGTAAGTGCTCACCTGATTTTTTTTTTCTTCTTAAGAAGATTTTGTGTATGTGTGTGTGGATAGTTGTTAAATTGGTGTCCTCGTAGAGGGAACAATTGGTGGAGTCTTCCATTCAGCCATCTTGCTTCATTCTCTGTATAATGTGATATTAAAATATCAGTTTAATATATTTGAAGAAAAGGAAATTGTGAATGTTTGCATGCATTTATTGACTACTTGAATATTTTCTTTTATGAAATATTTTTTAAATCTTTGCTCATATTTCTGTTGATTGCAAGTATTCTTCCTATTTTTGAATGCATGACTCAGCAATAATTTTTCCTATTTGTTGAATGCATGCTCAGCAAAATGCTCAGCAGTTGGTCAGCATTCTAAGTGCTACTTAATATTTAAGTGTGTGATTATTACTCATGATATTTTGTGTTACATTTATTCACTATTTTAATTTTTGAGAGGATATATAGAGATGGATATTGGTATAGACTTAAACACATATATCTGCAGAGAGAATGAAAAAAATATGAAAAGTAATTTTCCTTACCATTCCTAACATCATGGTGACATATGTTTTATTTTTTTAACTCTCTGAATCTTATTTCTCTGAGCTGTCTCAACATATGTCAGAAAAAGCATTTGAAAAAATTCAAGCATCCCTTCATGATAAAAACCCTTAACAAATTAGACAAACGAGACACATACCCCCACATAATAAAAGCTATATATGTCACACCCATAGCCAACATCATATTCAGCAAGGAAAAGTTGAAATAATTCACCCTACATACTGGAACAAGACAAAGATGCCCACTTTCTCTAGTCTTACTTAACACAGTGCTGGAAGTCCTACCTAAAGCAGTCAGGCAAGAACAAAAATAAAATGCATCCAGATTGGAAAGGAGAAAGTTAAAATATTTCTGTTTGCTGATGATATTATCTTACATCTATAAAACCCTAAATACTTCTCCAAAAGGCTCCTAAATTTGATAAATTATGTCAATAAAATTTCAGAATACAAAATCACTTTACACAAATCAGCAGCATTTTAATATACCACTTACAAGCTGAGAACTAAATCAAGAGCCCAATCCTATTTACAATAGCTGTGAAAAATAAAATACCTAGAAATACAGGTAGTCACAAAGGTATAAAAGTCTCCACAAAGAGAACTATAAAACATTGATGAAAAAAATTATAGATGATGCAAATAAAGGAAAAAGCACCCTATGTGCATAATTGGAAGAATCAATATTATTGTAATGATCTACTGCTCAAAGCAATCTACAGATTCAGCATAATTTCTGTGAAATTACCAGTGTTATTCCCCAGAGAATAAGGAAAAAATTTCTAAAATTCATGTAGAACCAAAATAAATCTAACATAGCCAAAGCAATCCTATACAAAAAGAATAAAACATGAGGTTTCACAATTACATTACCAGACTATACTACACTAAACTATACTACAAGGCTATAGTAAACAAAAAAGCATAGTGCTGGTATAAAAATAGACATATAGACCACTGGAACAGAATAGAGAACTCAGAAATAAAGCCACACAACTACAACCAATTGATCTTTGACAAAGCTAACAAAAATAAACTCTGGGGAAAGGACACCCTCTTCATTAAATGGTGCTGGAAAAATTGGAAGGTCATCTATAGAAGAAAGAAACTGGATCCCTTTCTCTCAGCATATACAAACCTTAAGTTAAGATAAATGTTTAAATGTAAGACCTAAAACTGTAAAAATCCCAGAAGAAAACCTTGGAAAAATTCTTCTTGACATTGGCCTAGACAAATAATGTATGACTAAGTCCTCAAGAGAAAATGCAAAAAAACAAAAGTAGACAAATGGGACTTAATTAAACTAAAGAGCTTTAGCACAGCAAAATGATCAACAGAGTAATCAGACAACCTACCAAATGGAAGAAAATATTTATAAACAAACATCTGACAAAGAGCTAATACCCACAATCTACAAGAAACTCAAACAACTCAATAAAACTGAAAAGGTCCCCCCAAAAACAAGAAACTCAAACAACTCAATAAAACTGAAAAGTTCCCCCCAAAACCTCATAAAAAGTGAGCAAAAGACATGAACAGACACTTCTCAAAAGAAGATATATGAGCAACCAACAAATATGAAAAATGCTCAGCATCACTGATCATCAGAGAAATGAAAATCAAAACTACAATGAGACATCATCTCACATCAGTCACAATGGCTATTATTAATGTCAAAAACCAGCAGATGTTGGTGAGGATGTGCAAAACAGTATGGAAATTTCTCATAGAAGTAACATTAGAACTGCCTTCCAGTCCAGCAATTTTATTACTGGTTTTCTACCAAGGAACAAAAATCATTATATCAAAAAGATAACTGCATTTGTATGTATATTGCAGCATTATTCACAATAAAAAAGTCACAGAATTAGGCCTGGTGCAATGGCTCACGTCTGTAATCCCAGCACTTTGGGAGGCTGGGCAGACGAATCACCTGAGGTCAGGAGTTCGAGACCAGCCTGGCCAACATGGTGAAACTCCTTCTCTTAAAAAAAAAAAAAAAAAAAAAGTTGTGAATGGTGGACACCTATAATCCCAACTACAGGGGAGGCTGAGGCAGGAAAATCACTTGAATCCAGGAGACGACGGTTGCAGTGAGCTGAGATCACACCACTGCACTCCAGTCTGGGTGACAGAGTGAAACTCTGTCAAAAAAAAAAAAAAAAAAAAAAAAGATGAAATCAACCTAGGGACCCATCAATGAATGATTAGATTTTTAAAAGTGGTATAAATATACCATCAAATACTACTCAGACATAAAAATAAAATAAAATCATGTATTTTGCAGCAACATGGATGGAACTAGAGTCCACTACCTTAATGGTTCAGAAACAAAAACTCAAAAGCCACGTGTTCTTATTTATGAGTAGGAGCTAAACAGTGAATACACATGGATATACAAAATGAAATAATAGACATTGGAGACTCCAAAGGGTGGAAGGATGGGAGAGGGATAAGGAATAAATTACCAGCTATTTAGCACAATGTACACTATTTGGGTGACCGGTACACTAAAAGCCGAGATTTCACCACTGCACAATATATCCATGCGCTTGTACACCTGAATTTATATAAATAAGTAAAAAGCAAAAAACAAAAACATGTCAGTGTTCACTGGTTTATGAAAATGGCAGGATTTAGAATTATTTTTATATGACTTTATCACCCATTACTCCTACATATATAAATAAGATTTGTTATTTACTGTTATTGTTGTATATGTTTAACTCTATACTTTCCCCACTGTGCAGCACAGTTTAGTTAACTCACTTTTAGTATTTTCTTATATTTAATCTACTGGCTTTTTACATATTTTTCATATTATTCTTGTAATGCTTGCTTTGGAGATTACAATATATATATATCTTAACATTTTTATAATCAGCATAGAGTTAATTTTAGACTGCATTATGAAAAATGTAGCCATTTTGCAACTATGTAAGCTATTTATGCTTTCTTCTGTCCTTTCTGCTATAGTTATCATAATATAGTCCTATATATATTTTCTTCATATATTTGAGTTTTAGCATTTAGCCTCTATAGGCACCCTGTTATCTGGTTTCTCAAGTCAGAGAGATGACAACATTTCTTCAAAACATTGGTTACCCTGCACCACAGAGCAGCAACAATCTGTCCTCAAGCCATAGCTTCCACATATCAATTCCTATTAAAGAAAAACTTTCATTCATTTGTGATGAAATTTTAAACGTTTTAAAACCCCTGTTGAAAGGTAAGTTGATAATACAAAACAAAATATGATTCTGTATAACAGGATTCCAAATGCTAAGTAAACTTAGGAGTTAATATGTAGAAAAATAAAAATATACGCTATGATTTTATCATTGCAGTATTGGCATTGATAAATGGAAATATTTGATATTGATATTAATAAAATATTGATAAATTTGACATAAAACAAAGTCAGCACAGGATGGGTGAAAATATTATCACCCATGCTTCAACTGAAAACTATGCAGTCCTTAAAGTTTTGATAACAGATGTATATGTACTGACATTATAAAAATCCATGAGACATCGTTGAGCCAAAAAAAACAGATTAGTAAATACAAGGAATTATGTGATTCCAATTGTGTAAAATAGCATGTGTATATCACATGTATAGGGATGCTCTGTGAGATATATAGAAGAATTTTAACAACTAAAGTCTCAAGAGTGGGTATATTTGATTTATGGGATATGAGGTGATTATTATAGATCTAAGTAGACAAATTCCTAATGAATTAGATTAAAAACGTCCACATAATTTTACTGTGATAAACACAGAGAAGTGAAATAATATTCTCAACCTCAAAAACCAATAAAATACTAGCAATGACCTTAAAACTCTACAGTCCACAAATAAGGAACCACAAAAATAATCCCAAAATTAAAAAAAAAAAAATGGGACTCTTACCTTGCAGAAAAAATGGTTAATTATAGATGTGTAAAAATTAATAAGTAGATATACAGTTTGATCATTAGTACAGTTAAAATGGTTGTTTTGGAAACTCCAAATATAATTGTAGTTATCAGTAACAGGAGATATGAAGGAAGAATAAAGCTCATCTTTTATAGTGTAACAAATCTAATTATTTTCCTACTCCCATTGCATCATTTAAACATTTTAAAAAACACAGATTAAAGTGATTCTAGAGATGATCCTCTCTTTTTTGAAAGGAAATAAGGCATTGAGTTGCCTAAGAATAATGATTTCAAGTTAAAGATGGTTCGTTTATTCTGTCAGTCTGAGGTTGACTTGACAGTGGTGGATCTAACTTTATAGTGTTTCAGTTCTTTACCAGTCAGCATTCTTGGTTTTGAAAACAGAAACTAAAACTGATCAACTTCATGATAACAAAGATTTATTATTGGGTATCTCACAGATTCAACAAAACATAACTGCATAATAGAACTTAGAAAGTGGATTGGGCGGAAGAATGAACTCAGACAGCCAAGAACACATGCCTTAACACCCCAGAAGAATGTCAGTGCTAGTAAGAATATCTGTGCCAGTCTCACATCCATTGTACACTTTTGTTTTTGTGCCCAGACTTCTCAGCTTCACTGCCACCATCACTACTTGACCATATATACTAGATTTCTCCATTAGAATAAGTGTTACACTTTCCTTGCTTTTGTGATACCTGCCTTAGATTTGACATTATAGGCAAAACATCCAACTGACAAAACCTACATAACGTATAATCTTCCTATGGAGAAGAAGCATCAATTTTCTAATCAAGACTCAAAGAGTTTCAGATTAATTTCTTAATCAAAAGGACTTGAACATTTAGTAAATAAAAATGTCACAATAACTTCTTATTTTAAGTCTGTAATTGTACTTAAATAGTTCAAATTAGAGATAGCTTTATTTTCAGCACATATGTTTTAGGCCCTCCTAAAATAAAATTATTTTGAAAAATTGAAGATGAGATGTATTTTCTGCTTAAAGTGATATGTGAAACATTGGTGATAAAGTGTTAAATGAAATACTAAAGTTACAAATGTTATAAATTACATGTGAACATAATGTATATTTAAAATATTGGGTGTTAATTGGTTGTCTTTGAGCCATAGAACTATGGCTCAACCCATGGTGAATAGAAAGATAACTTATTTTTAAGAAATTTGAAGAAAGAAGATCAGAAGGAATTATGTAATTCCTGGTATCTGTCAAATTTGTGACTCTTTACAGGTCACAAGTAGAACTGGGTAACCAGCTTTTCTCAAGTGCAACAGTCTTCCTAATTTTGACACTATTAAGCTGCACAATGATGGCTGGTAGCCTCGTTTTTTGTTTGTTTTGTTTTGTTTTGTTTTCTCTCTCTCTTTTTTTGGTCACAGATGTTTGCCAAGAAGAATCTTGGACTCCTTCACTATCTTAATTTAGTCCTCATTGAATGGGAGAACATCAGTCCTTTCTCATGGATAATAATACAGCTGGGTCCAAACCTTAAGTGCATACCTGTATAGTATATCAAAACCTGGTTTGTGAGTCCATTTCTGCCATCTTATTTTTCATGATTGGAGAAGCACTCACCCATCTTATCACATATGTGGAATTGTTTGGGTGCTGGGATTCAAGTCCTGTGGTTGCAGTTATATATAGTCACACAATCTGTGTCCTGAACCACCAATTTTGTAACTTAGAACTTCTATCTGAACCATTTGACGATAGTAGTTTCCTTCCTTCTTCTGGGAGGTCAGCCTGCAAAGAATCATTTTTGGAGAAGTAAATCCTTAAATGTCAATAGTTTTAAGTAAAATTAGCCTGTAATTGTATTTTAATATCCATGTCGAGTTTTGCTATTCAAGGTTATGATAGCTTTATGTAACTGATTAGAGAATATCTTTCTTTTTCTATTGTGAGGAAATATTTATAGAAGATCAGTTTTATTCCCTGAACATTTGCGATAATTTTCCTCAAGCCACTTGAGCCTAAAACTTTTCTTTATGGAAAAGTTTATAATTACATATTACCGATCCTTCTTATTTAATAATTATACAATTTTTCATATTTTTAAATTTCTTCTTGTGTCAGTTTTGGTAACTTTCATTTTTCTAGAAATTTATCCCTATCATTGAAAATCTGAAATTGCCGGGCGCGGTGGCTCACGCCTGTAATCCCAGCACTTTGGGAGGCCGAGGCGGGCGGATCACAAGGTCAGGAGATCGAGACCACGGTGAAACCCCATCTCTACTAAAAATACAAAAAATTAGCCGGGCGAGGTGGCGGGCGCCTGTAGTCCCAGCTACTCGGGAGGCTGAGGCAGGAGAATGGCGTGAACCCGGGAGGCGGAGCTTGCAGTGAGCCGAGATCGCGCCACTGCACTCCAGCCTGGGCGACAGAGCGAGACTCCGTCTCAAAAAAAAAAAAAAAAAAAAAAAAAAAAAGAAAATCTGAAATTTATTAACAAATTTTTCATTATAAATTTATTTTTGTAATGTCTAAATCGGATCTGTGGTGGTGCTATTTTTTCTTTCACTTTTGATAATGATTGGCTGCGTCTTTCTTTTCTTTCTTGAAAAGTATTATCAAGGGGTATTCATTGCCTTTACCTGGTAAAATCAATTTTTTGCTCTATAATTTGATTGTATCATGCATTAATTTTTCTTTTACTATTCATTTTCATTGAATTGATGTAGTAGTGTATCAACTATTGTATCTTTTTTGATTCATGAGTCATTTAGAAATAATTCTCAAACTTACAGAGATTTTCTAGTGTTCATTTTTTTTCATAGATTCACATCTTGTTTTATGGTGGTAAAAATTATTATATATGATTTCAATTCTTTATATTTGTTGAGGCTTGCTTTATGACCTATCAGAGTCATTTTTGTATATGTTAAATACATACTTAAAAAATGTATATTCTGCAAATATTGTGTTCAGTGTTTTACATATGTTAATTAGGTACAGTGTGTTAAATTTATCACTCAAATATTTTATATTCTTCATGTTTTAGTGTGCTTGTGAAACATTATGTTAAAGCATTCAACTTTAATTTTGAATGTGTCTATTTTTCTAGTAGTTCTATCAATTTCTGTTACATATATAATATTTATGTATAAATACATTAAATATATAAAACATGTATAATATTTTATAGATAAATAAAATTGCATATCCAAATTTAGAATCACATTTTTCTTTTGGTGAATTAAGATCATAATTTTCAAGTGTTCATTTTATTCTTTTATAATGATTTGAACTTAAACATTTACTTTATTTGATAATACAATCACATCAGATTTCTTTTAAGCTAAAACTTGAATTTTTTATATTATCTTACCAATTGCTTTATGTTATAGATGTGTCTCTTTTATACAATATACAGTTATTTATTTGCTTATTCATTTTTAAATACATGCTGGATAATTTTACTTTTTATTTAGAGCACTTAGCCTTTAAGACACAATAAAAGTCACAAGATAAATGAATAACATCTTTAAACTGCTGAGAAAAAAGAAAAGATAAATAACTGTCAATCTCAAATACAAGGAAGTATTAACTAGTATGCCGGAGTGAGTGGCTCGCTAAAAAGGGAAAAATGGGATATAACTGGCTCTTAAAATCTTCTGCTTAGATAAGTCTAGGGTCACATTGTTTAACAATAATAACATGGTCATACATAATGCAATGTAGTTATTAAAGTGCCAACTTACTATGACCCAGAAGGAGAAGACCTGGGAATATTGAAAGGTAGCATTAATACCTATCAAAAGAGCCAAGGATAAGGACAGTTTTAATTCTGCTTTAAAAGTCAAGGAATGCTTCAAAAGAAAGTAGTAATTGAGCTACTACTCACTCGATAATTATGAATTTAACAGATAGAAAAAGAAAGAAGTCAACCCTAGGATTATATTAGATATCTGCTCTACATTTAGTCTGGAATAGAGATAAACTGCTCAGAAAAATCCAGGTATTTTAATCTTATTAGAGTATAAAGTGCCAATGGGAGAGGGCAAAAATTTGCTGGATAAATAATCAAAAGTAAGCTCATTGCCAATTTTGTATGTGACAGCTGGATTTTGTCCTATAGTCAATGGAAAGCCATCAGTGAAGGACGGGCTTAAGTAAGAAGATGGTGTAAAAAAACAGTGGTAACATTCTTGGCTCTATCGTGGTTCAAGTATACAATAAATATTTGTTCTGTGTAGATGATCAGGAGGTAAAGGTGAAGCAAGGATGAGAAAAAATTGGCAATGAGTTTATAGTTTAATGTATTGCATTTGAATTCTTGATGAGAAATACAAATTGATATATTTTTCTTTTTTTGCCTTCTAACACAATTATAAATTCACAGTTCAAGTATAAAATGCAAGCACATTAGCCCAAAGAAGTACATACATTTTTTTCAAACAGTGTAATATGTTTTGATTTTAAGATGGAAAAAATACATATTTATCCTTGAATATCAGTAGCTTATATTGCTATCATGACTATAATTTCTTTTTTAGCTCTTTAAATGTTAAGATATTACTTTAAGATATCTTAAAACTTTAAATATCTTAAAATTTAATTTAAGATAATCATTGGAATCTGTGCTTATTTTATACATTATCCACTTATATGAGTGTAGAGTTTTGACTTTGGTTAAAATACATGGTTATTATGATATGGTATAAAGGTAAAGAGTTTGAAGTCAGAGACACATGGGTTCTAATTCCAGCTTCACAATTTGCTAAGTATATGACCTAAAATTGTGTACCAAACTACGTCCCAACTTTTTCCATGCAAAAAGCAGCATATTAACATAGTATATTTTGAAGATGCAATATATTTAGATGAAAAAGCGTAGTGGCACAATTTAGGTGATTGATAAATGCACATATTTTCCCTTCATCAAATTTGTTAATCAGCTTGAAAATTTAAGTAAGATTGTATGCAATTTGGGAAAACGTATCATACATATCTCAGAATTTGAATTAGTTTTTCTAGGTAATCATTGAAAGTAGAATTATTCAATCGTTATTAATCTTCTAATGAGATCTCAAAGATGAACAAAATAAAATCTGTTATTACAAGGAATAAGCACAAACCACAAAATGGTAGCTATTTTCCACCACAGGGCTTTAAGAAACATTCCAATTTATTCCCTGGAAAGCATTCTAAGGGAAGAATCCATAAAACGGCTATTATCTAACATATTGCACTTTCTGTTTATATTCCATAATTTTTAACACTGGAAGGTCATAATTTTTAGCTTAATTGCAATAATTCCATAGGGAAACTTAATTGAAATATACATCACTAGGGCTCTTATTACCATATCAAGCTTGTGCTCTGCTTGAATTTTTCTATATAAAAAGCAATATTATAAAAAAGAAATACTTCACTCATAAATTTGTGATATTACATGAATGAAAAGCAATTGAATAGAAATACTCACTAAATTAATATGAGTCAATTAAAATGAGTAACTCATTAAAATGAGTACAAAGAGCATAGCTTGTCTTATTATATAGAGAATGAAGGTAATATTTGCATGCAAAAGAATAATAATGAAAATCCATTCTCAGATTTCACTATGTTCTTTAAGAGTGTACATATGAAAATGTAGTATGCATAAGGCACTAATTATTCCTTAAATATTCATTTGCATGAGATTTTAGTTGTTGGCACAATTGTAAAATTACCATTAGTGCTTTCTAAAGGTAATTTCACATGTTAGCATTGGTCCAAGAAGATGCGTTGGGGTTAAAAAAACGCCATAATATACAATTTACACATTATGTTTATAGAACTACAAAAATAATCTGGAATAAATTATTCTTTGACATGTTCAAAAAAAATTGTCTTATCTAGAGAAAGCAATTCCATGACATCACTGCATACTTTTTGCCTTTAATACTTCTTTTAATCTCTACCAACAGGCATCTATTGATTGCATTGAATACATTATTGCATTAGATGACCTTTAATATTCTTTCTGACACTGATAGTAGATGATTTGACAGTCTTCACTGTGGGTGGCTTCACAGAGGATGCTGTATACACCTCTCTGAGAGCAATTATTATTAACTTATTACATATCTTTCTCCCTGAGGTAAATTGCAATACAATTCACTAAACACTGCCTCTTCAAGTTACACCACACCGCTGCAGAATTATAGCTCAGCCTTATAGAACTGAAGAGTACAAATGCAACTTGCTTTTGCTGAAAGTTGTGGAAGGGAGTGCTGTGTACATCTGAGAGAGAAGTTTGAGAGTTAGCACATGATTTGCTGTTTCCTTTACCCTTGCCATATGATCAGACAGCCTGTTTTGTCAGCTTGGGTTTTGGAGTGCATATGGAACAGAGTCTAGCTCCCTGTAAATGGACATGTACTGTGAGATATATAAAACCTTTTTTTGTTTATAAGTGACTAGGATTTGATAGTCATTTGTTATGGCAGTGTATTAGTGAGTTCTCCCACACTGCTAATAAAGACATACCTTAGACTGCGTAATTTATGACGAAAAAGAGACTTAATGAACTCACAGTTCCACATGGCTGCAAAGGCCTCACAATCATGGTGGAAGGTGAAAGAGGAGCAAAGGCACATCTTACATGGTGGCAGGCAAGAGAGCCTGTGCAACTGCCCTCTTTAAAACCAGATCTCATGAGACTTATTCACTATCATGAGAACAGCATGGAAAAAAGCAGACTCATGATTCAATTACTTCCCACTGGGTCCCTCCCATGACACGTGGGGATTATGGGAGCTACAATTCAAGATGAGATTTGGGTGGGGACACAGCCAACCCATATCAGTAAGCAAAACTTAGCATATTCTGACTGATACACCCTTTCCACAAATGATGAGATATCTGAGAGAAGGCCCACATTATTTTATCCATTATTACTTTATCCCCTTCAACCTAAGCATCTAAAAACTGGCATGTAGTGAGTGTTCAGTAAGTGATAATTGATTACAATAATTCAGTGAATTTTTTTTTGTCAGTCAGTATACAAAAGAAGAAAGAGAATCAATCTTGCCTAATCCCCAAAGGCTTAAAATTTAGTTGAAGAGCTGGCACATCCCAGAACACATTTTCTACTTGGCAAGTTGGTGTTGCTATTTACATTCAGATAAAACATAGGTCAGTCTACATTGAGCTGGTCAAGAAAAATTTCTTACTTGAGCTAAACTGGAAACAAAAGGGACAGGGATGATCTGGGAGGAAGGGGGATGATAGCACTCATGTAAGATGAAACTCATAAGCAAGGGTGCAGAAGCATAAATATTAGGAAAAAAAGAGTGTATTGTTTCCATAATAAATCAAAAACCAGAAAGAAGGTACATGTGTTAAAGAAAAATGAAAGTAAAGCAAAAAAAAAAAAAAAAAAAAAAAAACAATGAACTCCATGTAGCTGATTTATCTGTGACTTTTCAGATACATATGAGCTGAACAATGATAACACGCGGATTCCCTGACAAGTTTTGCTTTTCAATAATTTTTCTGCGATTATATAAACATGGGTTTTATTCTGACAATTTAACCTTTGATATATTTTGATTTCTTGACTATCAGAGATGAATATTGGAGACAAATCAATAATGAGCACAGTATTTCAATTTTTAACAATTTAGTTAATTACCTGTGATTTTACTACCACATACTGCATCTATTCCATCTCAGCACCAACTAAAAAATATTATGTAGGAATGATTTCTGTCACACTAGCTCTGTTTATACTTAACCATTCTGAACCCTATCACTGTGTTCTCAACTTGCACCATACCTGTGCTCCTCTAGCTCTGCCTTGGATCTTTGTTTTCAGGCTCTCAGATTTTATAATGTTATAAATCCCTTATCACTAATCCTTACTTCTCTTCTCACATGTATGTGTGTGTGAGAGAGAGTGTATACATGTTGGAAAATTATACTACTTTTACTGTTGTTTTATTTTGTTGATATATCTCACTCTGATGCATTTCTATAATCTGGGTCACTACCTTTGTATGGCTTATGCAGAAGTAGGATCAGGACACTACAAGCATCAGGAAACTATAAGCATCACGCCATGCATTCCTGTTCATGTAGTTCTTAAACACAATGTAAAATAGTATAGAGAAGTGACCTTGGGCTTGAATTCCGGAGTCAGCCTGCCTAGGCTTGATAACAACTTTGCTACTTGCTAAGCATGCATCCTTGAATCCTTGTGCCTCCAAGCTAGTTACCATCTTTATGTTTCTATTTCCTCTTCAGTAAGAAGTGTTTAATAATATTACTGACCTAATAGGATTGTTGTGGGGCTAACCAAAAAATTAACATAAAATGTCTATTAGAGGTGTCTGGCACTTCCATATATTTACGATTCTTGATTAATTTGATCAAAGTTGCCAGTCTTGATCATATTCTTACAAAACAAAGACAAGTTCATTTGTAGATCTGAAAGAATTCCTCTCAGAAAAACAATTATAGGGGTTCCACTCAGAGCAATATAACCTCGTCAATGAACCATGCTAATACTTTTAACTCTTAGCCTACCAGATCTTGCCAGAAAGTTTCTGGTTTTGGAAATTGGAACTTTATAAATCTAGGGGATCTTTCCAAAATCTTTGTCTTGTTAGGAGACCTCACATAAGAAAAATCCAAAATCCCCATGTAGAAGAAGGTATGAGAACAGTTCTAAAAAGTGCATTGTTTAGCTGTTTAGCTTTGCTTTCCAAAAATGTTCTTCTTTCACACATACACACTCATTCTGAAATTGTCCTTCATTGGTCTCTTATTATGCACTAATCTTCTAAATTATGAAATAATACTCAGAATTATAACAATTACATGTGTTTCTTGTGGTTCGCATGATTACAATAATCATTTTATCATGCCACTAAAATATTAATAATCCAATGTTTATAATCATCCTTCATTACTAATAATGTCATAGTCTACCACATAACACCACATAACGTAACAAAGAAAATGACAAAGACTGCTCTGGATTTCTTTTCCTTCCAGAAGGTTATTTCAATGGTTTCAAAGGAAAACATATGTATGCTAACTGCACTGAAGCTAACTGTTCAAATTCTCCTAGGGAGGTAATTTTTTATGTGACAATATGCCTATTATTAGTTATTATACATTAGCCTTTAGTAAATAGTACTTATTCTGTCTGCATATCTTGACAATGATTTCTTCCCACATTTGCAGCCACCCACTGAGACAATCATTGTCACTATTGAAACACACAACAAACTAAGGTTTTATTACTTTAATTTTCCAAACAAATTATACCGTGCTAAATTACAACACATGGAAATAATTCTTAAAAGACAAAGAAAACAGCAGATTTTGCATTTTTATTAAAGAATTATCTGTAATTTCAAATCATGGCTTATATTAAGTATTGTCCAAACACGCATACACATGTGTGACTCACTGTTTCAGTAAGCATCAAAGTTTTCTGAACCCTTCTGAAATTAAATAAACTCTCTAAATTGTCCTCATCCTGTTGTTTTATACTCAATAAATTTGGAATCTAAGCAATAACTGATAATCACAAGGAATTTGCACTCTCCTCTAGTGTATTTATGTTTGGCAATTTAAGCTTTATATATACTTACATATATGTCAGTAAAATTTGTAACTCCAAACTGTAGAATGCACCTTCTATGTTTATTTTAGCACTGCAAAATAGCCTTACAAACATGAAAAAAATCTGTCATAAAGAATATTTTGTTATTTGAATTGTCACAGAACAACATTAGGTTAAGAGCTTAAATGTACTCTAAAAGTTAACAGTGGGAGATTATACTAATATCAAAGAGCTCAAAGCAGGAAATGTCCTTTACCAGTTTCTGCATTTCTCCATGATATTCACGAAACCAGCCACGGTCTGGGAAAAGATGGCAAAGTACGCTGTACACTTTTAGTTTAAATAAATTATAAAGGCCTGGTGCACTGGCTTGCACCTGTAATCCCAGCACTTTGGGAGGCTGAGGTGGGTGGATCACCTGAGGTCAGGAGTTCGAGACCAGCCTGACCAATATGGTGAAACCCCATCTCTACTAAAATTACAAAAAATTAGCTGCATGTGGTGATGTGTACCTGTAGTCCCAGCTACTTGGGAGGCTGAGACAGGAGAATTGCTCGAATCTGGGAGGCAGAGGTTGCACTTAGCTGAGATCGCATCACTATACTCCAGCCTGGGTAACAGAGTGAGACTCTGTCTCAAAAAACAAAAGAGAGAGAGAGAGAGAGATTTTGTCTAAGCATCATCATTTCCAGTCACATTAATTTTCACAGTGTTTTAAGAAAGAGACTCAGCTTTGGAAACAAAACAGTGGGAGCTTTTTAGGATACCAATTCAAATGCCACCCAGCTGAGTAATGATCTGGTTGTCCTTACTAAAGTTATTATTTCATGGTTGCTCAGTGAATAGTGTCATTTAAAATGGCCACATCTTTTAGTTCACTCCCATATGGACAAATGCTACCATTCATTAACATCATCACCATGTTACTGGTTAGTTCTGAGAAGCTATTGAACACTTCAATGCTTTCTTCATGTTTAATAAAAGATGGAGGGAATGGTTCAATGCTGTTGTTTGCCCTGTGAAAGCAATTGATTACAGATAATTTTCATGCCCCTGTAGTGTTCATTCGGTGGTCAATTTCAGCAAAATTTAGAGCAGCTGGTCCCAATTTTTGCTGTGCGTGGAACCACCTGGGGAGCTTTTAAAATTATATATTACTGAGCTTTAACCCAAAGCTACTGAATAAGAATCTCCAGGGGTTATTGTCATAAATTATATATGCAATATATAATTTAAGTATGTTATATTTAAACATACTTGCTAAATATTTTTTTGCAGCTGAACATGGACTGGCCTTTGGGATCCATTGACTCAAAGGATTTATTTTGAAATCAGCCTCAAGCTGTATCTCTGATGCTTTCTAACTGAATAATCTTCAAGTCCCAATATTTTTTGAACTTTTTTGTCAATAAAATGGAGATAATATCCTTTTTTAATTATTGTAAGGGCTACATGAGAAGCACAAGAAATCTGTCTAAACAGTTTGTAGCATAAATTGTGGCAGAAACTGCTGTGTGTTCACCAAAATTCATTTCCTCTTATTCATAGGCATACAGATAGATTACATTTTCTAGCCCACCTTTTGGTTAGTTGGGTTCATGTGGTTAAGTTCAAGCCATGGAATGCAACAGAAGGAATGTGAACCACTTCCAGGTTTGGACCATAAAGACCTCCACATGAAACTGTGTGATCGTTTCCCAGTCTGGCTGGTTGCAGGAGGTAGCCTACAGAGTCATCTTGAGATTCAAATGTGGAACATGGGAATTCCACAGGATGAGACAAATGTTTGCGGGGAAAGCCAACCACCAATAACCTTCATTTGTGTTAAACATCTGTAAATTGGAGTTTATCTATTACAGCACTTAGTACCCTATGTTTTCTGTTAAATTATTTTAATTTTCTTTTGAAATGATAGTAACATTTGAAAGACCATTATCTTCATGTATCTGTCCATTACGATAAGTCAGATTTATCAGTGGTGGATATTGCCAGGAATTTCAATGCTCACAACGTACAATGAGCGCCTTGCAGATTCCTGAGGCAATAATAAGAATCCAGTGTGTCAGGGATCTCTCCTTAAAGGAGATCATCAGCCATCATGCACATGATCCCAGGGCATCTGCCTTTCAAAATTAAAACAGCAAGACAAATACACATAGTGGAATATTATTAGGCAGTGTATTGGAATTCAAGACACTACAAGACACTACAGGTACTCACATGAACCATGTCATTTATGTAGGAAACAACTGTTTATGAGAAGTTGCTCCTAAGGCCACAGTGAAACTACTTCTCTCTTCATCATTGCTGTTTGGAATTTTATTTCTGTCCTCCTCTGCCTACTATTATAAGCAGCTCTTACTTTCATATCAACTCTAACATTCTAATATCACATGTGGCTGATGCAGGAGGATGCCGCTTTGGGAAGGACAGGAATGGTGTGAAAGAGAAAGTAGAGGGATAAATAACAAATATTAAAAAATACATGTGAGGCCTCCTCTCTCATCTCCATGGTCTCTGGGTAGCATCTTCAATGCCCTATACTGTTTTCCTCAGTTCACTCATATGGCTTCAACATTATCTTACACCCTGCTTTCCTTCAGGCTCAGGTCATGTGATACAATTCCATAGAGAAACACAATCTCTGGTTTTCATCCTTTTGTCAGGGGTAATTAAGTCTTAAGTTATTTTATACTCAAAGACCCATTTTAGCAAACCTCTATGATTTGTTTTTTCCTATAGGATCTAAGTTGGAGGTCACAGGTATAGTTCATCTCACTTGCTAACTGATAAATCGTTAGTGACTCCTTAGAGTGCTATGTTTAGAAAGGTTTAAGACCAATGTGTTGCCTGAGCACGAAAGAAGCTCATCAATTAGCAGTGTCTTTTGCAGTTGCAGGAAGAGAAGCAATGCATTCCTGCTAGAAGTTTGTCTACTGAGGTATGACACCAAAAATAATGAATGGATATTAAGAATTATTACTACAAAAGGAAAATACAAGTGAGCAATTATTTTTGTCTTTAGCAATAGTAAAGTGTAGGCATTCCTTCTCAGAATTAAGAAAGAATCAACCTTCAGACATCCTTTTGAGATCCAAGCAAAGTAAAAACCAAAGAAGTCACTTTGGGAGGCTGAGGTGGGCAGATCACAAGGTCAGGAGATCGAGACCATCCTGGCTAACACGGTGAAACCCCGTCTCTACTAAAAATACAAAAACATTAGCCAGGCATGGTGGTGGGCCCCTGTTGTCCCAGCTACTTGGGAGGCTGAGGCAGGAGAATGGCGTGAACCTGGGAGACTTGCAAGTGAGCTGAGATTGCGCCACTGCACTCCAGCCTGGGAGACAGAGTAAGACTCCATTTCAAAAAAAAAAAGGAAAGAAAAAGAAAAAACCAAAGAAGTACAAAGCAGTATTATGATTATGGTGATATATTTTAAATGCCTAAGTTGAACAATTAAAGGTAGATAAATGATGTCTTTCAATTCTTTCAATATTGTATTTCCATGACTATGTGCAAAAACTTATTTGGCGATGAAAGTAGAAGTCAAAATTTGCGATCCTTTATTCATGGAGGCTTGGCCCAACTGGCTGCCTGAATTCGACCACAGAAATGGGCCATGTAATCAGAGTGATTTATTTCTCCCAGTGAAAGAGAGAATTGGAAATACTTGTGAGAAGGAGGAGTGAAAGAGTGAAAGTGGAACCATCAGGTCAATGCCTAAAGCAAGGGAGGTGACTGGAAAATGAATTCAAGGTGGAGGCACATGGTATCTGGGATCCCTGAGCCCCCAAATTCCTTAGACCTTTCCTCCTGGTCTCCCTCCCTGGTGTTTAACATTCCTTGGGTTCTATTTAGTCAAGGATTTATCCACCTCAGCTGCTAACGTTCAAGTTACCTGCTGAATCTTTGACAACAAATGCCATCAACCAGTACCAGCATTTTGTATCTGGAAATATCCTACTTCTTGTGCTTGACAGAGACAGAGGATGTGGCACAGAAAGTCTCTGACCCATTGCTTCAGGAATGTCAACTCAAATGGTATTGCAGGATGTTTTTTCCGGTAGTCCTTCATACTTTGATCATAGTTCTAACCCTTGGACTTATGATGAGTTTAATAGACTTTCTGGGCTGAATGGGTAATAGCCACTGTGTATAACATTGCGCCTGTGGGAAAATATCTGTCAATTTGCAAATAATTGACTTCCAAACAAAATTTGCATTGCACCAATTTGTAGCTCATCTTGTTGCTTTCTTTTTTCAGTTATGTAATGGAATTGAATGAAGCAGGTGTCAGATCTACATCTCTACAAACACTCATTTTATCAGTTCACAGAATAAAGAGATGAATTTAATAATGCCAAGTCATTGACTTGGCCACTTATACTCTAACAGATCCTAATAATTTCTCACACTAATGAATTCTTCTATCAACTTCATGTTAATCAAGAGGAGACAGAGCCAAGAAGTGAGTAATTGCTTACTGAATTGTGAAAGCTAGGATGATTTAACTACAGGTAAGTACCACAAAGAGAATGTTTATAACAACCTTTTGTGTTTCGTATGCTCAAATATCTTTTTGATGAAAGGGTGACAGCAAAAGGAGCTATTTTTGAGACATACTCTATAATTAGAGTGAGCTAAACATGTCATTTGACTTTATTGTGTTTTTTAATGATTTGGGAACTTAGAAAATAAAATGTTGTGTACAATGGGAAATCATTTCTGTAAAATTTAAAGCACACACTTGTCCATGGTATTGACATATGTGGTAAGAGTGTAAAAACATAAGCGAAAAATGCATGCTGTACCAGACTATGCCTATGTCTGGGGAGACAAAAGAATGACATAACAGCAAACTTTTTGTTGTTAGCTGTATTTATTTTTTAAAGATGAGATGCAAATGTGGTAAAATGCTAGCATATGTTAAACCTATCACATGTTTTATGTTTTGTATACTAAAATATTTTAATAAATATTTAAAATATATTTTTTAAAAGTGTTTATAAGATTACAATGTCAGAAAAAAGTTTGGTTAACTTTTTTCATACTTTTAGGCAGTAATTATTATATGTGAGCTCAATTACCCAGTTGTTTAAATTAGGTTAAAAAAATGCTACTAGTCTTTTAGAGTTAATTGTGAGTTGTATAACCTAACTTTGACACTGTCTTACTGTATTGACTCCACTTCATCTCCTTAATAAGGTGCCATTTGTTACCTAATATAAAACTCATACATTTTAAATATGAATTTTAACAATTTTCTTAGTATTTAAATTTAGAAATAAGTGATCTCACTGTGAAATAGACATATTAGAGAACTTCATGCTGCTTTATATTAGGTAAGATTAGAATTGACGGTGATGGAATTGAATTGTCATAATTGTATCACTGCCTCATTTAGACTTGCTCATATTTTATATTTTATAAAATAATTCTGATTATTTGGAAAGAAAACTGGTGAATGCATGGAATGGATAGAGGAAAAAAATTTCACTTTTTTTTTTTGAGAATAGATTTTAGTTAGCGTAGAAAATTTTCATGTACTAAAGCAGGAAGAAACATTAAAATTTGGTACCTGAATTTCTGAGGACAAGAACTAAGATAGAAAATAAAATCAAATAATATTAGAATTTTCATTTATATTAATGATGATCATTCATAAAGGTCTCCCAATTAGCCAACAACACTCTAGGATTAATTTTTTAAAGTTCAGAATTAAAATAAACGTAACACTGTATCTTGAAGTCTACTAAAATAGTGCTTTAATTTTTCATTTAAAATTTTAGGCTAGATGTTATAAAGCACATTCAAATGAAGTCCTTAAGCTTCCTAATGTTCACAGAAGTTAAATGAAGATTGTTTTTAGAATTCCACTCATTTACTGCTTTGCTATAAGCAACTGATCAACATCAACACAGATTTAATAAGAACCTTAATTTCACATAAGGCTGTATATGATGAAACAGAAGGAAAACAATTAGAGCAACTATCATCGCCTACATCATCATGATTATCATTATCATAATGATGATTGACATTTAAACTCTTCACAGATTACAAAGTGCTTTCATCTTCAGTGCTTCTCTGTACCTCACGATCACCTGGTAAATAGGTAGAACATGTATTATCTGTTCCCACTCGAGCTGGAAAAGCTGACAAATACGTCATTGTCTCTATGTTTCCTGGCACTGTAAGAGACAAATGAAAAAGAGGGATCTATTATGGGAGGGAGGAAGGAAGTTAAGAAGATGTGCTACTAGCTGAACAATGGGACTATGCCTATTTTAAGATAATTCTCCACAGGTTTCTAACATATAGTTAATAATAGTTTCAATAAAAATACATGGGAAAATATACACCTTGTACTTATTATGAAAACACTTATATTTATATAATAGGGCAGGCAATGGTATAATAATAAATTTGCATGTATCCCTCACCAACCTTGCTCTATTTCCCCACCCACGCCCCACATAACCCATACGGAATAATTTTGAAGTAAATCTTAGTATATTATTTCATTCAGGAAAATGCAAACACACGTTATAAAGGAAGCTAACTCCATTTTAATTGAATGTGGATTTAAACAGAAGAAGTAATCCTTTGATTCAATTACTCAAATTTAAATTTTTCTTTGGAAATTATTCATTTTCAAACTCCTGGATGAATTTGGCCAACTCTTGCATGAGGAATACATTCTACCTGAAATGTGATAATCTCATAAACTCTCCCTGAGGCTAACTACAAATCTTGTGTGTGTGTGTGTGTATGTATGTGTGTGTGTGTGTGTGTGTGTGTGTATATATTTTTTTTTTTCTTTTTTTTTTTTTTGAGACGGAGTCTTGCTCTGTCACCAGGCTGGAGTGCAGTGGCAGAATCTCAGCTCACTGTGACCTCCACCTTCCAGGTTTAAGCGATTCTCCTGCCTGAGCCTGCCGAATAACTGGGAGTACAGGCATATGCGACCACACCCAGCTAATTTTTATATTTTTAGTAGAGACGGGGTTTCACCATTGGACCAGGATGGTCTCGATCTCTCGACCTTGTGACCGGCCCACCTCAGACTCCCAAAGTGCTGAGATTACAGGCACGAGCCACCACGCCCAGCCGCTTGTATCTTTTTACTTTTCTAAGATCTAGCTTTGGGGGAAAAGGGTTTAAATGTCCCTTTGATGACTGACCATATGGATAAATTGATATAAACATGAATAATTTTTGATAGATGACCACAGTAAACAGTCATTACACTGTTTTAACGAAAAGAACTACCCTTAGCCAAGACAGCTAGCCAGAACTAACTTTGTGATGTTGGGCCAGTCAGGTAACTTTCTGGTTCTTTTATTCTCGTTAATAAAATTGATTATGTGATATATTACCTCTAAAATGAATAGATATCATAGTATCCAGTTCTCAAGTGTGTTATTATATCTCAAAATATTTTGCTTCTTCTATTATATATATATTTTCATTATATATACATTATTTTATATATATATATATATTTTTTTTTCATTATTTTCAGACCAAGCTTCTTTCTTCAGCAGTAACTCTTACTTCATTCAAATAAGCTCTATTCCCTATGCAAGGTAGGTCTGCAAATCTAGAAAAGGCACAGTGATGAACTGAAAGTTGGCAGTAATTAGAAAGGCAAACAAATCTTCAGGAACGTAAGTTGAATGGCAAAAGCAAAACAATTTTAGATCTGTTAGGTTTGTGGAATTACATAATCTTAGCTTCCTTAAAATGTAGGATGCAAATTGACCCCTATTAACTTATTTACTAATAACAAATTGTAAGCATCTACGGCATTTTACTTATTTTTGAAGTTGATGTCGGCTTCTTTTTAGTAGACATTTTCTAAGTATTCCTTGTTGTTAGCCAAATAGATGCCCTGAATGTATCATGCCATCCCTTAAAACATCAGAAATGGTACTTTAGTTATTGAGAAATACAAATTTGATTATAGCCATTGGTAACTGACATATGCATACACACATATTATATATATATATACACACACTATATACACACACACATAATAGTTAAACATTTAAAATACATTTTCTCATTACTATAATACAATGTGAAATATACATGTTAAAATATGGAGAAATTATTTTTTAGAGTTGTTTCAGAGGTTGTTTTTAGAGTACATACATATTTAAGAATCTGTTCAGTATAATACAAAGAAGGAGAAGCAAACTGCAGCATTGTCTGCAAGTTAATTTTCAGAAAGAAGCTCACAAAAACTGTTACACAGTTTCCTTGTTAATATAAGCTGTAATACTTCCTGAGGGTCCTGAGCATGTGTTTATCAAATATTTATTTACCACATACTAAAACATTAAAATAAATTTGAAAATGCTTTTTTTTTGCCCTATATAAGATTAGTTTTGACTCATATGAATTTTACTTGATCTAGCAATTAGTTATTGTCAAAAATCATTAGGACTTGACATATTTTTCTGTATGGCTAAGAGTATTGCTACCAAATTTTGTTTCCTAAGAGTTAAGGATAGAGAATTTAAAGATTAGTGAAGTCAGGATTGCTACAAATTCTTTATGCACCTATAACTGAAAATCTCAGAGATGAAATGTTTCTTCTTGGACTACCAAACAGATGCATACATATACTCATAGGCATGCATGCACACACACACACACACACACACACACACACACACACACACAGACACATTTTCTCACTGCAATTCAAGGCATAATTGGAAAATGCTATTGCCTTTGAAAATAAAAAATAGAAGGTACTTTGAAAAAACATTCTTCTGTCTTAGACTTCACCTTGTTTCTACCATCCAGATATAACACATAATAAAATAAAAAATGACTAAGAAATTTTGAGAGACTTGAGGGTGTCTTATAACAGTTAATATGAGTAAATATAGTATTTTGAGCTTTAGTCTTTAAGAACTGTAAGGTATGACTTTAACATTTTACTATTCAAGATGGGTCTATTGAATTTCTGTGGTAAAAGGTTTAAGAGATCTTAAACTTGTTAAGTCTCTTAAGCTTAAAGGTAAAGACTTTAAGAGACTTTTACATTTATATCTGTTTTATCAGTCAGCCATCTTAATAAATTACATCTTTGGTATAACTTATTGGATAATTAAAAAACTTATTTTAGCTTTATGTGTATAAAATTGCTGTTTACAAAATATACCTTTAGACTTAATTTTTCTATAAGAAACAAAAGTGAGGATACATTATAATAAAATTATATACTTTAAAATTACATAATTTAAAGAAAAATGTGATATGGGCTTTTATTTATGAGATAATTTTTTAAAAAACCTTTATGCTTATTATTTCCTCTTCAATTATTTAAGGTTAAATTGCATTTTATAACTTGAATTTGAAACCTCTCCCTGAGTTTCAACCCAATTTTCAGGCAATGAGAACAAATTAAGGCTCTCTGTGTGCTACAATAATATTTAATCATATTATAATTATAATAACTTAAGGGATACACCAAAAAATCTTTTTGAAAAAGGTATAGTAAGTTGTGGTAAATGATGAGATTTTTTGTAACATACATTGAATTCTTTGTTTCTTTCATTCTTTCTTTCTTTCTTTCTCTCTCTCTCTTTCTTTCTCTCCTTCCTTCCTCCCTTCCTTCCTTCCTTCCTTCCTCCCTCCCTCCCTTCCTCCCTTCTTTCCACCCAAGTGTGTAGAACATACAAATATTTAAATAACCATTTTATGGGAATGCAAAGAAAGTGGTAGAGGATAGAGTTGAGGTATCTAGTTCATAAGCTGAACTTGCAACACTTGCCTAAAAGTTTCCCTTACCAAAGATACAACGTTATTTAAAAATCTATTGATTACAGAGCTTAGCAAATAAAAAAATCTATGTATTAGTCTGTTCTCACACTGCCAAAGAACTACCTGTGGCTGGGGAATTTATGAAGAAAAGAGGTTTAATTAACTTACAGTTCCAGAGGCTGTACAGGAAGCATGGCTGGGAGACCTTCAGAAACTTACAATTATGGCAGAAGGAGAGGGGGAAGCAGGCATGTCTTCACATGGCTGTCAGGAGCAGGTGGAGGGAGGTGCTACACACTTTTAAACAAGCAGATCTCCAGATAACTCTATCACAGGAACAGTAAAGGAGAGCTCTGCCCCCATGATTCAATCACTTCTCACTAGGCCCTTCCTTCAATACTGGGAATCACAATTCGACATGAGATTTGGGTGGGACACAGAGCCAAACCATATTAGTCTGTCATATTCATGGTGGCTGTGATGGGTTTGCTGCCAGCCAATTACCAATTGCTTGGATAAATAAATTAACGACATATCTCAGTGGCTACGTTTCTCCCTCTTGGGACCTAGAAGAGCCTGTGTGTTAAGTTCTTCTTCAAGTTTAGTCCTACTGGTATGGTCTGAATGTTTGTGTTCCCACCAAATTCATATGTTAAAAACCTAATCACCAATGTGTTAGAAGGTGGTATTTTGGAGAGGTGATTAGGTCATGAGGGTGGAGCCCTCATGAGTGGGATTAGTGCACTTATAAAAGAGGCTCCAGAGAGCTGCTTTGCCTCTTCCACCAGGTAAGGACACAGCTAGAAGGTGCCATCTATGAACCAGAAAACACGGCAATGACATATTCAGTGGCTGGTGTGCATAATATACCAGGGCCTTGATCTGGTACTTCCTAGCCTCTAGAACCATGAGAAATACATTTCTATTGCCTACAAGCTACCCAGTTTATGGTATTTTTTATAGCAATCCAAACAAACTAAGATACCTACATTCTCCGTTCTTCCTTTTCTCACAGTTTTTCTTTACCTCTGAAACCTGATTTAAAGGAACATAAATACGTAGCTTGAATCAAATAGCCAAAGGGAAGTAATCTGAGGGAAACACGTACTGGGTAACCAGCCTCATTCCTTTGACTTGATTACCTCCATAAACCATTCATTCTATCAGAACTAACTATTACTACTAACAGCAAAACTAACTCCCTACTTTATTTATTTTGTGGAGTCCTTGAATTAATTCAGTTGCCTGGCTCTGGGAAAGACTGCAATTGACCATGAACTGGTAGACAAGCAAATGTATAACATGCTTCCGCTGAAAGGTTTGCTTAAAGAAGATCAAATTCCTAGGTTTTAAGAAAAGGTAAGTTAAAATAATGAGGAAAAAAAAAGAATACCTATATTGTAGCTACACTGTAAAAAAATTGGGATAATTGAATAAGGGTAAGAAATGTATGCATTCTCTTTAGTAGATTACCTCCTGTTCCATTCTGTACTTAAAGCAGTGCATTCCCACTGTGTGCATGGACACTTTTTAGAATGGAGTAGGGAAAACAAACCCCACACACTTGGATAGCACCCTACTCTTGCTATTTTTCTTAGCAGTGAGCTTCCTTCTTTAGAAAAGGAAAATAAGAGCCAAGATAATGAAAATACAAAAGGGAAAATGTCAAGCTAGGTTAGGTTAGTGGTTTTCATCTAGTCCCCATTTTTCCAAAACATAGGATGCATGCCCCCTGTGGTCTAAGGTCACACACACACGCACACACACACACACACACACACACACACAAAACCTTGACATTAAATAATAGTGATTCACATGGGGAGAAATATTCAATTTTCTTTTGTCTTATTTCTCATATTGAACTCATAAATAATACTTTTTTTTTCATTTCTTAAATTTTTGACATATGCTGCTAACCTCTCTTAAAGATTTGCTATTTGTCCCTTCGGCTTAGAATCTTTGGTAGACAACAGCATCTGGTTACAATTTAATAAGTTTTAAAGTTATAATTTGTTTTTAATTGTAATTTTCTGTTTACAGTGATGATATAAAATCATCTTTAAAATAAATAAGTTGGGGCCATGGGGCCAGGCGTGGTGACTCACACCTGTAATCCCAGCACTTTGGGATGCTGAGCCAGTGGATCACTTGAGGTCAGAAGTTCAAAAGCAGCCTGGCCAACATGGTGAAACCCCATCTCTACTAAAAATACAAAAATTAGCCAGGTGTGGTGGCGTGCATCTGTAATCCAAGCTATTTTGGAGGCTGAGGCAAGAGAATCGCTTAAACCCAGGAGGCAGAAGTTGCAGTGAGCTGAGATTGTACCACTGCACTCCAGCCTGGGCAACAGAGGGAGACTCCATCTCAAAACAAAAACAAACAAAACAACAACACCAACACCACCACCACTTTGGGAGGCCGAGGCAGGTGGATCATGAGGTCAGGAGTTCTAGACCAGCCTGATCAACATGGTGAAACCTCATCTCTACTAAAAGTACAAAAATTAGCTGAGCGTGGTGACTCCCACCTGTAATCCCAGCAGGAGAATCGCTTGAACATGGAAGGCAGAGGTTGCAGTGAACCGAGATCGTACCATTGCACTCCAGCCTGGGTGACACAGTGAGACTCTGTTTCAGATAGATAGATAAATAAATAAGTTGGGTAGAGAGGAGTTCAATAAAGTGTCAACATTATATTGACTCTTTCTTCCAAAATGCTGAGTTTTGAAGATGTAAGATACAGAATGTATCCTGACTACTAGAATTACTTTAAAAAAAATAAACATTATTCAGTAAAGAAAGATAAGAAAAACAGTCTCTTGGTCAATACTAATTATTTCATGGCTAGAAATCCTATACTATATATTTTTTTAAGACTGGAGGTGAGCTTTTTTTAACAGCCCAATTAAAGATTCTAGTTAAGAATCTCAAGATTGTAACTTGTATACCCAAAGTCCTAAACTTCTCTGTGTCTGGTACTAAATACTAAAGTTATCTGTCACATACTTTCTTTCTCCTTCCACAGCAACTTTCAGTCTATCAACTATCTGAAGCCTCTACAGGCAGAATGAAGAAAGTTTAGAATAGTGAAGATCAGGAATAAATCAATCCACTCATTAAGTCATGAAAAAAGTCAATCAGTGTACATTGAGTCCCTCTTTTGTACCAAGCTCTTTGATATTAAATGAAAACACATGTAAACATATATGATCTCGAGGATATAGCCGTTATAAAACAAACTACATTTGACTTATGAAAGAATTTTATTTTTCAAGGCAAGTGATAAGGAAAACTAAGTATTATTTTTAATGCTCTTTTTCTGAAAGACATGGTATCTCAAATTCATAGCTATCCACCATTCTCTATTTATTACACCTGATCCTTTAGTAGGTTGTATCATCTGTCTGCACCTAAAGGCATTAAACTGGTGACCCCAGGTTTAAAACAGAATGGGGAGACAAACAAATTGAATAAATTGATCTGTAAGAACACTAGGTACTGTGGGAACATGCAGAAGGGCATCCTACTGACCTTGGTGTAAATGAAGATGGATACATTTTGAAAAACAAGTAACTGTTATCCCAGTGGAAAAGAAAATAAAAAGTTTATCAGGAAAAAGGCAACAACACATATAAAGGCAGAGCATCTTGAGGCATATAACATGATATAGCACTACCATTAGTAAAGTTTTAAAAGGACAAAAGATGAAATGGAGCTTGGAGAAGGGAGTCTAAAGCCAGATTAAGAAAGTTCTTTTATTTTATAGTAAAGATCGGGATTTATCTTAAAAATAAAGGATGGATACTAATATGCTCATATATTAATATAGTCATGTTTTCCCAAGTTACACCTAGCTTGAAGATAATCAAGGGTTTATCTTAAAAATAAAGGATGGATACTAATATGCTCATATATTAATATAGTCATGTTTTCCCAAGTTACACCTAGCTTGAAGATAATCAAGGGTTTTGTGATGACAGTATCTACTGTTCTAGGCCCAATCCAATTTGCTTTGCAAGATTAGGTTCTCTTAGCCCTTCACTTACTTGTGGTTTCTGAATTAGTTTCATAGTCTTTCTGGGTATCTGCTCTTTGGCGTTTTTCTTTTCTGGTATCCTTAAAGAGATTTCACTAAGGAACAATGACTACCTCAGATAACTTGGCCTCTAAGTTGCTCCTTTGCACTAAAACAGCAGGATCAAAGGTAGATTAGCTAAAGTTCAAAGTGATTGTATCTTACTCTTGTACTTTCTTTCTTCTCTTCCTCTAGTTTTCTTCCTATTTTCTTTCCCTACCTACTATTCATGGAGGACTCTTTTTTTTTTTAAATTATACTTTAAGTTCTAGGGTACATGTGGGTAACGTGCAGGTTTGTTACATATGTATACTTGTGCCATGTTGACGTGCTGCACCCATCAACTCGTCAGCACCCATCAACTCGTCATTTACATCAGGTATAACTCCCAATGCAATCCCTCCCCCGTCCCCCCTCCCCGTGATAGGCCCCGGTGTGTGATGTTCCCCTTCCCGATTCCAAGTGATCTCATTGTTCAGTTCCCACCTATGAGTGAGAACATGCGGTGTTTGGTTTTCTGTTCTTGCGATAGTTTGCTGAGAATGATGGTTTCCAGCTGCATCCATGTCCCCACAAAGGACACAAACTCATCCTTTTTTATGGCTGCATAGTATTCCATGGTGTATATGTGCCACATTTTCTTAATCCAGTCTGTCACTGATGGACATTTGGGTTGATTCCAAGTCTTTGCTATTGTGAATAGTGCCGCAATAAACATACGTGTGCATGTGTCTTTATAGCAGCATGATTTATAATCCTTTGGGTATATCCCCAGTAATGGGATGACTAGGTCATATGGTACTTCTAGTTCTAGATCCTTGAGGAATCGCCATACTGTTTTCCATAATGGTTGAACTAGTTTACAATCCCACCAACAGTGTAAAAGTGTTCCTATTTCTCCACATCCTCTCCAGCACCTGTTGTTTCCTGACTTTTTAATGATTGTCATTGTAACTGGTGTGAGATGGTATCTCATTGTGGTTTTGATTTGCATTTCTCTGATGGCCAGTGATGATGAGGACTCTTTTCTACTTTTGCAATCAGCTAAGTGCTCTTCCAAGGCACAGCATTGCAAAAATTGAACTGGGGTGGGGGGATGGGGGAAAACACACACACACACACACACACACACACACACACACACACACACTCTGTCAAAACCAAGAGATTACATGCTCCATTATAAAATAAAATATGCAGTTTTAAATATATCATTAAGCTATTAATTAAAATTCTATAAAATATAGATAATTATTTTTCTCCCATGGAATATGTCATATCTCTGATAACAGGTATAAAATGGGGCAGT
The DNA here is from genome assembly GCF_043159975.1 of Macaca nemestrina. NCBI lineage: Eukaryota > Metazoa > Chordata > Mammalia > Primates > Cercopithecidae > Macaca > Macaca nemestrina. The sequence continues at coordinate 42,602,064 of NC_092134.1, read as the reverse complement.
CAATCCTTTCTGCATGAGGTTTCAATCATTTATTACATCATTTGGCTTAGGGAAATTCTATACACAGTTATAATGAGTTTTTGTAACCTAAATAAAAGATTAGTAAGAATTAGGAAAACCATTGCTTATAAGTGCTCGTCACAGCTCCTGAAAGTCATCTAAAAACTTATAAAATGTATGAGCTTCTTCATAATTTTTTAATGTTTCATTTAAATAAATTTAATCTAAATTTCCACTTTCTTGGTTGAAATCTGTTATTCCCTTCCTATAAACTTTAGGATAAACTAAAAATTCTAATCACAACATGTAAAGATCTATTAACTCACTGATATGGTTTGACTATGTTCCCTGTTCAAACTAGGAAGGAACTAACTTGTTTTTGATTTTATAAGCTCATAAATGGAAGGGACTTGCCTTGTCTCAGATGAGACTTTGGACTGTGTACTTTTAAGTTAATGCTGAAATGAGTTAAGATTTTGGGGGACTGTTGGAAAGGCAAGATTGGTTTTAAAATGTGAGAATATGAGATTTGGGAGGGGCCAGGGACAGAATGACATTGTTTGGCTGTGTCCCCACCCAAATCTCATATTGAATTGTAGCTCCCGTAATTTCCACATGTTGTGGGAAGGAACTGGTTGGAGATAGCTGAATCATGGGGGCGGTTTCCCCTATACTGTTCTTGTGGTAGTGAATAAATCTCACAATATCTGATGATTTTATAAGGGTTTCCCCTTTTGCTTGGCTCTCATTCTCTCTTGTCTGCTGCCGTGTAAGACCTGCCCTTCACCTTCCACCATGACTGTGAGGCCAGCGCAACCACGTGGAACTGTGAGTCCATTAAACCTCTTTTTTAAAATTAGCCAATCTCATGTATGTCTTCTTTGTGAGCAGCGTGAAGATTGACTAATACACTCACGTATTCATTCATTTATCTATCATTTAATGAACATGTATTCAGAACCTACTAAATGTCATACACTTTACCAGGTGCATTGTCCATCCGGTTTCTTCCTAGCTTTTAGGATTTATCTTGCCATGTTTCCACTCCATTCTACATGACAGCCATTCTCACGCCTCCTTGCAGTTCCCCTGAAATGCTCAGCTCAATCACACACCCATGTCTTCCCTATACTGTTTCTGTGACAAGGATGCCCTTTACATCTTATTTATGTAGCTCAATGCTTCAACAACATATATGATCTTTGAAATGAAATGATTTTTAAAAATACATATTCCAGATACCCAACCTTTATTATTTTGATTCAAAGATCAGTAGATCTGTGGTGGGACTTATGACTGTCATTATTTCTAACAGGTTTCACAGGAAATTGAGATAATTTCATTTGGAAACATTTTACCAATTAATACCTCTTTAATCTTTAAGGCTAAAATTAGGTACCATCCTCATTAACAATATTAGTTGACCTCATGTTTAGTTAAGTGACCAGTTCTGCATTCAACAATGGCACTTGAGCTCCTTGGACTGTATTTTTATTTTAGTTTTGTTTTTTTTAATTTTTGTGTTAAACTGTGAGAAACTCAAGCATCTGTTCATTTTTACCCTAAACGATGTGCAGTTCCAGGCATACAAAGGCTGTGTCTATATTTGTCCAATGGATGAATAAGCCTACAATATATTTTTATATACATTAAGAATATCTTAAAAAATAATGAAGCCTTTTTAGTATCTAGCCAAATATTACCAACTTTTTTGGAATAGAAGTACAACATCCACCAATATATCACATGTAGTATAAAATCAATCATTTATTTTTACTACGTACTATGCTTTTATGAGGGTAGAATTGGGTTACAGAGGAAAAACTTCATATTACTCATGGTATTTCATTTCCATATGCATCTTATCACATTAAGTATACTATCTTTTACTCCCCAGTTTATTTGCTTGGAATGTCTTAATATCCACGTTAAAATTCAGGCCACAGGCTGAAAGACTAACACAGTATACATAAAGGACAATGAATTAGCAACCAGCATATATAAAGAAGTAAAAATCAACAATAGAAAGGCAAATAACCCAAACCCAATGGTAATAAGGGAAATTTACCTTAAAAACCAGAATGAGATGTCAATTCACATATTTGAATTAAAAATCAAGACCAGACATATGGCTCACAGCTGTAGTCTCAGCACTTTGAGAAGTCGAAGTGGGAGGATTGCTTGAGCCCTAGAGTTAAAGACCAGCTTGGGCAGAATAGAAAGACCTCATCTCTAAAAAAAAAAAAAAAAAAAAAAAAAAAAAGAATAAAAAAATAAACAAATCTGGTTTTTTTCTTTTTACCAAAAGTATACATCAAAACATCCAGCAATGTCAAGTGCTAGAGATAATGTGTACTCCCAGGGACTTCTGTACACTTTGGATGACAGTGTAAGTGTCACAACCATTCTGGAGAACAATTTGGAAAGGTCCAGAATACTTGAATATGTTCCTATCTTGCAACTCAGCATTTCCACTGTTTAACAAAGTTTGCTTATGTACACAAGGAGATATAAACAAAATATATGAACCAGTATTGTTCAAAACAACAAAGTTTGAAATGCCATCAATAAAAGCATGGATAAACAATTTGAAATATATTATACAAGATTGGACACTCTATAAGAGTTACACAAATCAACTAGTGTCACCCTTGTCAATGTGTACAAACTTCACAAACATAATATTAAATAAAGTCAAATTGCAAAAAGTTTGTACTATGATAGCACATGTAAAAATGATAATGAGTCTATATGCAGAGAAGGAAGTAAAACTGCTTTTCAGGAGTATATAAAATAGAATGTCAAATTGATTTTAAATCTTCTGATATATTTTAAATTACGTGTATATAGGCCAAATACATTTTTGTGACATCTCCAAGTCATCAATACTATTTTCAGCAGCACAAAAAACAAGCTATTTTATGAAGAATCCCATCAAAGCTATATGTTTTCTGTTCTCCCTCAGCTTTGCTGTGAAAAGTAGGACTCTCCAAGCCATAAAACTTTTATTACAACAGTTTTATTTTTGGAACACCTAAGTTGTTCAAGAAAATTAAAACCTAAATATCAAGTCAATCATTCACAGAAAAAAATTAAGAAAAACATCTTGTGTCTGTGTGCAGGGAGATTGACTATTTTACTCTTTTTAGAAAGTTAATTACCCATTTATATTTATCTAAAGATGGAAATTTTTTTTAAAGTTATTCTCTTTTAGTAAGTTTTTTTGTTAAAAGCAGTGAAAATTATGTTTCTATATATTATTATGGTGATATTAATGCTTTTAATGTTTATTAGTAAATGTTATATTAATGTTTATTATAGAGTAAGCAAATGCTTTATAGTAACAAGAATCAAGAGATGAACATCAATTTATCAATGTTTGAATTTTGGCTGGTCTGTGACATCCTTTAACCAGTGGAATGTACCAGAAATTGCATTGTATAAGTTCGTGAGCTGTGGTCTCTAGAGACTTCGCAGTATTTGCCTTTACTACTCTTAGAAGGCTGCTCTAAGATCACTAGAGTGTAGTCTACTAGAAGATAAGTGACCACTTGGAGAACTAAGTTGTCACAAAGGAGAGATAGCATCAACTGCTGGACAGGTGAGTTAGGCCACCTAGTATCTTACTGCCCAGTTTACCTCCAGGAATCATGTGAAGGAACCCAAGTAAAGCAGCAGGAGGATCACCTGTTCAAACCATTGAGTTTGAGTTTTGGTGTGGTTACTTTTGACCAATAGTTAACAGATACAGAGATAGTGCCTAAAAGTTGGGAGTTACTATAACAAAACTTTAAAATAATTGTGTCATTGACATTGGGACTGGGTGTCAGGTTGAACCTAGAAAAGCAGTGATAAATCAGTTAGCAAAGGCTGGGAAAATGGCAAAGGCTCTAGGGTTTTTATTAAGACCTCTGAAATATTTAAATTGGTGCCTTATATATTTTCTCAGTTTTCCAAATGGGATCTAAGAATCTTGAGGGCATTCTCTTCAGCAATCTCATACACAGACCAAGATAGGGATCTGTCACAAAATTAATTATTGATGTGGCTTTTGGAATGTACAATGAGTTAGGAAGCCAGCAAAGTTTTGAGTGGTATCAAGAAAACTCCATCTATCTTGAATTTAAAGATAAGGGACTGCTAACACTGAAAAGAGGCTTCTGGGCTTACAGCTTGCAATGGGCAGAGAGCAGGCAGAGAGAACTCCTCAGCTGCAAAGAGGGGGCCACTTCTCATTAAAATGAAAAGATGGCTCATAAAGGAAAGCCAACAGCCCAATAGATGGTACTAAGAGTCAAGGAGAACAAAGGATCAAGGAACCACTCTCAAGCAGAAATGGATCCTACTCTAGCAACACCCTCATTGAATAAGAGAAGCTGGTGGAACATACTCAGCTTGTTTTCAGAATTACTGTGTTGAGTAATTGCTATGTTACTGTATTAGGGTTCTCTAGAAGGAAGAACCAATAGGATATATGTATATATGAAAGGGAATTTATTAAGGAGAATTGACTCACATGATCACAAGGTAAAGTCCCACAATAGGTTGTCTGCAAGTTGAGGAGCAAGGAGGCCAGTAGCAGATCAACCCATATCCCAAAACTTCAAAAGTAGGGAAACCAACAGTGCAGCCTTCAGTCTAGCCTTCCGTCTGCAACTGAAGGCCTGAGAGCCCCTGGCAAACCACTGATGTAAGTCCAAGAGTCCAAAGCTGAAGAACTTGGAGTCTGACATGTGAGGGCAGGAAGCATCCAGCACAGGAGAAAGATGAAGACCAGAAGACTCAGCAACTCTGCTGATTCCACCTCCTTCTGCCTGCTTTATTCTAGCTGTGCTGGCAGCTGATTAGATGATGCCCACCCAGATTAAGGTGGGATCTGCCTCTCCTCCCACTCCATGTACTCAAATGTTAATCTCCTTTGGCAACACCTTCACAGACACACCCAGGAACAATATTTTGCTTCCTTCAATCCAATCAAATTGACACTCAATATTAACCATCACAGTTACCCATTTTTTAGTGGAAATGTCTATTGTGGTAAAATTGTCCCTTATGTTGTATCAGGCATGTCAGAGCAGGGGGTATACAGTGAATATATATAGTGAATAGTATTTTATTTATTTATTTATATGTGTATATATATATACATAATAGTATTGTATACAGTCAATAGTATTACTGCAAGGCTTCTGTTTATAAGCCTCTAGATCAAGAGGAGCTGCACTTAAGGGACTCTACTCATAACTAAGCCATATACAGATCAGATAGTGGACTTTTAGCTTGATTCCGTGATTAAGTGACCATTTGGGACACTTTCAATGTAGGAGAAAAGTAAATAATTGTAGCCAGAGGGTACAATATAGTAGATTAGATATGACCACATTTTCCTTATACCTCTTCCTATCAAGAGAGTTAATCTTTTTCCCACACTATTAGAACGTAAGTTAACCTCAAAACTTGCTTTGACTAATAGAAGGTTATTCCCAGGTCTTGGCCTTATGAATATTTGCAGCTGCCATTTTCAATTGCCCTGAGAATACCATGTCAGAAGCCAGTCAAGAGTATTGGATGATGGAAGTCTACATGGAGGAGAACTAAAGTGTCTCAACCAAAATCAGCACTGACTGTCTGAAAAGTAAGAACATCTAGGATGTTCCAGCCCCAGCTAACCTTTACCTGAATGCATGAGTTACCCAGGAGAAATATCAGAAGAACCACCAAGTAACCTACAGACAAATAAAAAATAATCAAGTGCCTTTTTTTTTTTTTTTTTTTTTTGGTAAGCAACTGAGCTTTGGAGATGTTTGTTATGCAGCAATAGTTAGTCTGACATGACATGACTGTCATTCTAAAAATCAATACTAATCATTGCAAATATTAATACTAATAATTAATACATATGACAGTTTTCTGACAAGAGTCAAATATATCTCCAAAACCTAAGTTTCTTAATGTTGAATTAGAGTTTTTAATGAATAAACATATAGTCTTCTATGTTACTAAATGTACTTCAAACAAAAATCAGTTTTTTGAAACTAACTATATTGCTGTTGTGAATTAAATTGTGTCCCTCAGAATTCATGTTGAAGCCCTAACCCCATTGTACGGTATTTGGGGATAGGGGTCTTTAGGAAGGTAATTAAGGTTAAATGAGATTATGTGGGTGCAGTTTTAATCTGATAATTCTGATGAACCTCATAAGAAGAGGAAGAGGCACCAGCAATCTCTCTTTCTTCACAAGTACAAAGAGAAGAGGCCATGTGAGGACACAGAGGGAAGGTAGGTATCTGCAAATTAAGAAGGGAAGCCTCTGAGACAATGGGGTTTTCTAAATAGTCAATCATTTCATCTGGCAATGCAGGCACTTTTTTTGGTTCCATATGAACTTTAAAGCAGTTTTTTCCAATTCTGTGAAGAAAGTCATTGGTAGCTTGATGGGGATGGCATTAAATCTATAAATTACGTTGGGCAGTATGGCCATTTTCACGATATTGATTCTTCCTATCCATGAGCATGGTATGTTCTTCCATTTGTTTGTGTCCTCTTTTATTTTGCTGAGCAGTGGTTTGTAGCTCTCCTTGAAGAGGTCCTTTACATCCATTGTAAGTTGGATTCCTAGGTATTTTACTCTCTTTGAAGCAATTGTGAATGGGAGTCCATGCATGATTTGGCTCTCTGTTTGTCCGTTATTGGTGTGTAAGAATGCTAGTGATTTTTGCACATTGATTTTGTATCCTGAGACTTCGCTAAAGTTGCTTATCAGCTTAAGGAGATTTTGGGCTGATATAATGGGGTTTTCTAAATATACAATCATGTCATCTGCAAACAGGGACAATTTGACTTCCTCTTTTCCTAATTGAATACCATTTATTTCTTTCTCCTGACTGATTGCCTTGGCCAGAACTTCCAACACTATGTTGAATAGGAGTGGTGAGAGAGGGCATCCCTGTCTTATGTCAGTTTTTAAGGGGAATTCTTCCAGTTTTTGCTCATTCAGTATGATATTGGCTGTGTGTTTGTCATAAATAGCTCTTATTATTTTGAGATATGTTCCAGCAATACTGAATTTATTGAGAGGTTTTAGCATGAAGGGCTGTTGAATTTTATCAAAGGCCTTTTATGCATCTGTTGAGATAATCATGTGGTTTTTGTCTTTGGTTCTGTTTATATGCTGGATTACGTTTATTAATTTCATAAACTTGCATCCCAGCCTTGCATCCCAGGGATGGAGCCCACTTGATCATGACGGATAAGCTTTTTGATGTGCTGCTGGATTCGGTTTGCCAGTATTTCATTGAGGATTTTTGCATCGATGTTCACCAGGGATATTGGTCTAAAATTCTCTTTTTTTGTTGTGTCTCTGCCAGGCTTTGGTATCAGGATGATGTTGGCCTCATAAAATGAGTTAGGGAGGATTCCCTCTTTTTCTATTGATTGGAATAGTTTCAGAAGAAATGGTACCAGCTCCTCCCTGTACCTCTGGTAGAATTCAATTGTGAATCAGTCTGGTCCTGGACTTTTTTGGTTGGTAGGCTATTAATTATTGCCTCAATTTCAGAGCCTGCTATTGGTCTATTCAGGGATTCAACTTCTTCCTAGTTTAGTCTTGGGAGAGTGTATGTGTCCAGGAATTTGTCCATTTCTTCTAAGTTTTCTAGTTTATTTGCATAGAGGTGTTTATAGTATTCTCTAACGGTAGTTTGTATTTCTGTGGAGTTGATGAAGTATAATAATAATAAAAGAGAACAGAGCAAGTCCTGAATAAATATCGTACATGTTGAAATAGGAAAAAAAAAAAAAAAAAAGAAGGGAAGCCTCATGAGAAACCAGTCCCAACAGGCCATGGATCTTAGAGTTACAGCCTTCAGAACTGTGAGAAAATAAATTTCTGTTATTAAAGCCACCCAGTTTGTGGTATTTTGTCATGGTAGTTCTAGCAGATGAATGCAATCACTTATTTACTTTACTGTACATTTGGATTTTCATTTACTCCTGGAGAATTAAATACTCATGAAGAAGGACTGACATAAAGTGTTCTGCTACTACGGTAGTTTTCTTCTTCTGCTTTGTATTTCCTGTCAATTTCCCCCATATATTTGATGATAAGTTATGGAGGGCATAAGAGTTCTTTAGTACACTCTTCTAATTCTGATTATAAACCCATTGTGACAAAATAGCACTTTCAGTAAATGCCTTTGGCTTTGATTTTGTTTGCATTCATGCTGTGAGGAAAAAAAAATCACACCTAAACCAAATTACACTTGACCCTCTGCACCAAATTGTCCATATATTCTATATACATCATTTTACTTTGTGTATTCAACAAATACGGTAATTCTTATGCACACTGAAGTTTGATAAACACTAATCTGAGAAAGAAACAAACTAAATGTCTCTTCACAGATGTTCAAGTAATCAAACCATTCTACATTTAGACTAACCCTCAAATCATGAAGGAGTGCAGGATGAGTGAAGAATTTCAAAATGTTTCTGTCTGCCTGCAATGGTAATTCCATACTGTTTCAGTTTGAATCCTGTGTTAGTTTTTAAAATATCAGTAGTTTGTATAGTGAGTTATTGAAGTGCCTACAATGAGAGAATAGATTCTAAAAACATTTCCTGAGTTAAGACACTACTCCATCAAATAGTGATGCCTACATTCTTTTGTTAGCTTTTCCTTACTGTATCTTTGTCCAACATGTTTTAGAGAGCTTTATTGATTTGCATAAATTAAATGGTCTACCTTTTATTCTGTTGCTCTCTTAGAGCTGCTAGCCTCTTCTTAATTGCTTACTCTGCAAATCCCCATTGATTTCAAGAGGGTCCTTGAAACTTGAGTCAACCTAGACTTGAACTTTCCCCACATCGTACTCTCAATAAAGTCAGTTCACTTGAAGAGAGCTTTGGAGCGCTCTCATCTAATGGTCTGCTTCTCCCCTTGGGAAAATCTAAGCCACTGCCCCAGAGGTGGAAAGATGACAATGGACCACTTCCCTTGGAGAGATCCCCTGTGCTTTAGGAGTAGGGTGCTGGGTGAGGATGATAGTTTCTGGTTTTCTTTGTTTTTATCTACCAGCTTAGAATCTCTGCTCCATAAGCAAGCTGTGACAAGAACTAAATATATGAATGTGGAGCCCCGTTATTCTAATGTGTCTTACCTGGTTGGAGCACCCACTCACGAGTGAGGGCTAAGTGAAGGAAGGCAGCTCTCAGCCTCTTGATTGCACTTGCTTAGAATTTAGTTCTCCAAGACAGAGCTTGGGAGGATGAGACATGCTGTGGCCTTCTCTCCTTGAGGAGACAGTGTAGTCTTTGATGCAGATCTGGGGTGAGTTAAAGCCCCATCGTTTGGCCACATCTGCCCAGGTGGAGATTCCATCATGCTGAACTGGAGGGAGGTGGAGAAAGAAGGGGCAAGTAGTGGCTCAGGTTCCTCAAATGCTCATTGTTCTTACTAACATTTAGTAGATTTTATTGAATACATATTTCTTCATTTACTGTATGTCCTTAGGATATTTTCCAGTGACTTTAAATAATTGGCCTTTTTGTTTTTTTATACTTCTTACCATAATTATTATTTCACGGAGGAGTGGGTTCACAGAACAGGTCACACTGTCATTCTGAAAGTTCTGTTTCTAGTTTTTGACTGTTACTTATGAAGCTGCTAAGAACACATTATACAAGTCTTCACTATGGAAATATGCTTTTCTCACCCTTGGGTAAGTATGCAAGAGCAGGAATGGCTAGGTCATACGGAAAGTTTGTGTTTAAATTTTAGGAAATTGTCAACCTACTTTCCAAAGTGTTTCCAACATTTTACATTCCCATTAGGAGTATATAAGAATTCCAGCTACTCCACAGGATTTGCCATACTTAATATGGTAAGACGTTTTATCTTCCGACAATCTAGTAGGTATATAGCAGTATCTCAGTGTGGCATTAATTTGAATGTCCCTAATGACAAATAATGTTGAGAATCTTTTCATGTGCTTATTTGCCATCTGTATATCTTCGGTAAAATGTTTCTTCAAACCTTTAGTCATTTTGTTAGTCATTTCTTCTTCTTATTTATTTATTTATTTTTTTGACACACTTTCCCTGTTGGCCAGGCTTATGTGCAGTGGCACGATCTCAGCTCACTGCAACCTCTGGCTCCTAGGTTCAAGCAATTCTCCTGCTTCAGCTTCCTGAGCACCTAGAATTATAGATGTGCACCACCACACCCAGCTAATTTTTTGTATTTTTAGTAGAGACGGGGTTTTGCCATGTTGGTCAGGCTGGTCTCAAACTCCTGACCACAGGTGATCTGCCCAACTCATCCTCCCAAAGTGCTGGGATTACAGGCATGAGCCACCACGCCGGGTCTATTTTTTTTTTCTTTCTTTGTTTAAAAAAAAAACCACCAAAACAAACAAAAATTAAGTGTATTTTTCCTTACTAATGAGTTTTTAGAATTCAGTGTGTTATTTTTTGTTCTGTAGTGTTTTCATGTTAATTAGTGAGATTGCTTTTCAGTATGAGTGATATAGTGTGATGTGGTGAGTGATGTCAGTGTGACTTCCATGTAGCGTATAGCTCAAAATTTTATCTTTGTTTAATTAAAATGTGTTTCTCTTTTAATTAGTTTAGCTGACTTCCTTATAAAAAATTTAAAAACATACACAGAAGTAAGTAGGAAATTCAAGTATACAAGTTTATACAAAATGGCTTATAATGAAAAATAATTTTCCTCTGTCCTTTCTAATCCTCTGCATTCTCAGGCTTTTTGTATAAGTTATTTGATTTATGATTTTAGTTGTTCTGAGAGGTGTTATGCACGTGTAAATTATAGATTTAGATATAACTTTATCTTTAACGACATATTTCCTTCTGACTTGTCTATTCACTCTCTGCCATGATGAGAATTTAGCTAACATAAAAAGATTCATGAATATTTACAATTACACAAGTTTTGATTAGCACAGTTATAGTTATGAGACAAACTCCTATTTCTTGACATGCCTAATTCTTCTAATATTTCTTTACTAAATGGAGAGCTTTCCATTTCTAAACTCCTATCAATTTTACCTAAAAATGTTGTCAGGATTGGTAACATAGTTAGCTTCTGGCAAAATGGACAAATGTATCTTCTTCTATCATCCACCGACTTCTCAAAGTGTTTTCTAGTTTGCATCTGCAAATTATCACTTCCTTGTATAGATATTTGTGGCAGGGTTGGATATTTCTGACTGCCTTTCTTTTTATCATTAGGAGAATACAAGAAAAATAAAGCATGCATGTTGTTTACTCCGTCATTAATATCTTCTACTTTTTTAACAATTCTTTGCTACTTGGGACACATTTCTTTTTATTATTATTATTATACTTGATGTTTTAGGGTACATGTGCGCAACGTGCAGGTTTGGTACATAGGTAAACATGTGCCATGTTGGCGGGCTGCACCCATTAACTCATCATTTATATTAGGTGTATCTCCTAATGCTATCCCTCCCCACTCCCCCCATCCCCCAACAGGCCCCAGTGTGTGATATTTCCCACGCTGTGTCCAAGTGATCTCATTGTTCAATTCCCATATATGAGTGAGAACATGTGATGTTTGGTTTTCTGTTCTTGTGATAGTTTGCTGAGAATGATGGTTTCCAGTTGCATCTATGTCCCTACAAAGGACATGAACTCATCCTTTTTTATGGCTGCATAGTATTCCATGGTGCATATGTGCCACATTTTCTTAATCCAGTCTGTCATTGATGGACATTTGGGTTGGTTCCAAGTCTTTTCTATTGTGAATAGTGCCGCAATAAACATACGTGTGCATGTGTCTTTATAGCAGCATGATTTATAATCCTTTGGGTATATACCCAGTAATGGGATGGCTGGGTCAAATCGTATTTCTAGTTCTAGATCCTTGAGGAATTGCCACACTGTCTTCCACAATGGTTGAACTAGTTTGCAGTCCCACCAACAGTGTAAAAGTGTTCCTATTTCTCCACATCCTCTCCAGCACCTGTTGTTTCCTGACTTTTTAATGATTGCCATTCCAACTGGTGTGAGATGGTATCTCATTGTGGTTTTGATTTGCATTTCTCTGATGGCCAGTGATGATGAGCATTTTTTCATGTATCTGTTGGCTGCATAAATGTCTTCTTTTGAGAAGTGTCTGTTCATATCCTTTGCCCACTTTTTGATGGGGTGGTTTGCTTTCTTCTTGTAAATTTGTTTGAGTTCTTTGTAGGTTCTAGATATTAGCGCTTTGTCAGATGAGTAGATTCCAAAAATTTTCTCCCATTCTGTAGGTTGCCTGTTCACTCTGATGGTAGTTTCTTTTGCTGTGCAGAAGCTCTTTAGTTTAATTAGATCCCATTTGTCAGTTTTGGCTTTTATTGCCATTGCTTTTGGTATTTTAGACATGAAGTCCTTGCCCATGCCTATGTCCTGAATGGTATTACCTAGGTTTTCTTCTAGGGTTTTTATGGTTTTAGGTCTAACATTTAAGTCTCTAATCCATCTTGAATTAATTTTTGTATGAGGAGTAAGGAAGGGATCCACTTTCAGCTTTCTACTTATGGCTAGCCAGTTTACTTGGGACACATTTCTAAAGAAAATCTTCTTGAAGAATTTCTTAAAGGCTTTTTTTCTCATTGTGTGACCAATAACAAAGTGCATAGCTCTCTCTCTGAACTTCACTATGTTACTGAGTTACATGCTGTTTCTTGGATTAAAGTTCTTCCTCTTCCTTGATTCACTTATTTAGTGGAGTAATTCATCAAATAACAAAAGGTGAATGGGACCTACAACACTAGACATTATTTTGGTTATGAGTAAAAAATATTCAAACTCAAATTGACTAAAGGCTAAAAGGAGATTTATTATCTCAAGAAAATTCCAAGAATACAATAGCTGTATTGAAGGTCTTAATAATGTCATCACAGCTCACTCTCTTTCTATGTCTCAATTTTATTTTCAAGTTTGGTCTTGTCTCTTTAAAACAGTCTATCTTCCCCTGATAGAAGCTGTAGGATCTGGACTTACATCACTATGGCTTAAGTCCAGAGAAAGCTTTTCTTTATATTAGCAACTACCCTACTGTGGAAAACCTACTAAGCATGTCTCTCATGACTGAAAGGGGTTGTTTACCCATTTCTGGTCCAATCAATATGGTCAAATGAGGGGTCTATGTTGAGTGCTTATGACAGGTTTATATCCACTCATGGTGTTAGGAATTGTGCATGCCATCACTGTAACTACTTGAATGGAGCTTAGAGAAAGAGTTCTTAAATGAGAATATGTATGCTAACATTAGAACAAGAAGGAAATGAATGCTGAGAAGATAATATAATAAATTCCATCTTCAGGGGGTAAGAATTTTTTATAATTCTGCATTTGCAGTTTTGCTATGGCAATAAACAGTCTTCAAATTTCAGTGACTTACAACAACATGAATTTATTTCTGGCTCACAATGCTTGAGGGCTATGGATCAGCTTCAGATCTGCTTGATTCAGTATGTCTCAGCTTGGCTCAGCTTGGCTCCATATATTTCATTCCAAGACCCAGACTGACAGAGTAGTTCCCATCTAGGAGTCACATTCTCAAGACAGAAGGCAGGAATGGAAGGGTGATGTCAAACCTAATTATGCAATAACCTTAAAAGCTTCTAGATCTTATCTGTCAAATATCATGCCCATTTATATCCCAAAACATGTCACCGGCTCAAAACCTGTGGTCAGTGCCATGATAACATATGCAGAGACATATGCTTCAAGTATGTAAACATATTTTTGCTAGACAACATAAGTATCCTTTATTTTAATGCTTAGTGTTATGCTTTCTCTCCTATCTTTGCTAAGTTGGAATAAGTATAGTCTATTCATTGTTCTTTTCTAAGAGGGATTACTCTTATATCTTTACATTATATTGCCTAAATTGTATTTCTTAGCTATAAATTACAAAAGTAAAACAGTATCCTTTAATCTCCTTCTGTGAAAAATAAGGGACTATTATGTCCTTCCATGTGTGTCCACCCATACCAATTTTTAGCACACTATGAAATTTTTTTGTCTACTGTTTTTCAATGTATTAACTTTAGAACTTCCCCAGTCTAGCAAAACAGGCTAACATTGAAATTCAGGAAATACGGAGAACACTGCTAAGATACTCCTTGAGATGAGCAAACCCAAGACACATAATTGTCAGATTCACCAAGGTTGAAATGAAGGAAAAAATGTTAAGGGAAGCCAAAGAGAAAGGTTGAGTTACCCACAAGGGGAAGCCCATCAGAATAACAGCAGATCTCTCAGCAGAAGCCCTATAAACCAAACGAGAGTTGGGGCCAATATTTAACATTATTAAAGAATAGAATTTTCAACCCAGAATTTCATATCCAGACACACTGAGCTTCATAAGTAAAGAAGAAATAAAATATCTTACAGACAAGCAAATGCTAAGAGATTTTGTCACCCCTAGGCCTGCCTTATAAGAGCTCCTGAAGGAAGCACTAAATATGGAAAGGAAAAACCAGTACCAGCCACTGCAAAAACATACCAAATTGTAAAGACCATCAACACTGTGAAAAAAAACTGCATCAACAGGCAAAATAAGCAGCTAGTATCATAATGACAAGATCAAATTCACACATAACAATATTAACCTTAAGTATAAATGGGCTAAATGACCCAAGTAAAAGACACAGACTGGCAAATTGGATAAAGAGTCAAGACCCATCCGTGTGCTGTATTCAGGAGACCCATCTCATGTGCAAAGACACAGATAGGCTCAAAATAAGGGGATGGAGGAATATTTACTAAGCAAAAGGAAAGCAAAAAAAAAGCAGGGGTTGTAATCCTAGTCTCTGATAAAACAGACTTTAAAACAACAAAGATAAAAAAAAAGACAAAGAAGGGCATTACATAATGGTAAAAGGATCAATGGGACAAGAAGAGCTAACTATCCTAAATATATATGCACCCAATACAGGAGTACCCAGATTCATAAAGGAAGTTCTTAGAGGCTTTTATTTGTAAAATTAAAATACTTACACTGTGTTTTGCTATCAGTTGATATAATTATTAAAATTTAATATGTTTACCTGTATTCAGAATTCTTTCCTATCCTTTCATTCTTTAACTGTTGATTCATTTACATAATATATGTATGTTTAATACTTGTAAATTTTAAAATCTTTTTCTGTTTTCTTTTTATGTGAAAGATGCTCTTATTTAGAATATGTATTTAATATTTCCCTCAAACATTCTTTAGATATTGATTCATGTTTTTAGCACTTTAATGTTGTAATGGAGTAGTCTTGATTTAACATGATCATTATATTTTTTATGTTTGGTAACTTTGCCAATTTATTTCTCATTCTCAGGTGTTGTGTATTTCATTTTTCTTGACATATGATAAAGTTTCCATCTAAATAGTCAGGACTTGCATTTCAGTATATTGTTCCTTCTATATTTTCTATTCTTTTTGTTCCAGCCTCCTTGTCAGAGCTATGGCTTAAATGTGACCCTTCCAAAATTCAGGTGTTGAAATTTAATGGACAATGTGATGATATCTAAAGGTGACGCCTCTAAGAGGTGACTAGTTCATGAGAGTACTCCTCTCCATAAATGGGATTAAGGCTTTTATAACAGTGGTTTGATGCAGTATTTGGCTGACTTGTCCTTTAACCTTCTGCCATGTGAAGACACAGTGTTCCTACCCTCTGAAGAAAACAACTACTAGGCGCCATCTTGGAAACAGAGAACAGCCCTCATTGGACAGGTAAACCTGCAGTAGTATCTCAATCTTGGACTTTCCAGTCTCTAGAACTATGATAAAATAAATTTCTGTTTTTTTATAAACTACCCAGTCTCAGATATTCTGTTGTAGCAGTGCAAAGTGGACTAAGATAGTTAAGGATATCTCCTGCTTGATTTTCCCTTTATATTTTCCTACTCTTCTTTTAGGATGTTTTAATTTTGGCAAAATTCTGCCAAAAGTTCTTTTTAACATGTTCATTTTCTACATATTTGAAAAAATTAATATTATGTGTTCCTAAAAATTTAATAGGAAAATAGTGAGGTAAGTCAGTGTTACATTGGAAGAGACTTTAGAAGCTACTTAGAGTCCCATTCTATAATTGAAATTGAATATAAAGTCACAAATCCAAAGTTCAGTAGATAAAAAAAGGGGTGAAGTGTTGTATTTTTAGGATTGCCTTCTCTTTGTTCCTTGCTTTCAATCCTCAATATTTAGCATATTTTTAGTAGATTGGGAAGCATGAAACTAGAAGGCATCATGATGCATTTTTGTATATATATGCATTTTGCATACAAGAACTCAGTGAACCTAATGGAATAGTGATGTCAAATTCTATTTCCTCAAATCTCCTTTACATCATCCAACCTATACTGAATGAATATTCTTAAGAATTTTCCAAAAGTAATTATCCACAACAATGGAAAATATAATCTAAACTGTACACAAAAGCCAGGAAACTTAAATGACTCAGGATGAAGCTACAATTTCTCTTACATATTTTAACATCTAACTGGCTTTCTATTCTATCTCTGACATTTACTAACAGGAACAATGGAGAAAGACATGGTTTGAGAAAGTGATTTGTTTTATATTGAAGAAGTTTGGCCACACATGAGTTATGTGTGGATTTAGTTATGTCAGAGGAAAGATAGCCATATAGGATTCCATCAGGTAGATTTCATATTCTTAAAACATTTCAGTTTGAAATGGGGATAGGAACTCTTTCTTCTTATTGCTTATTGGCTCAAACAACCTCACACATAGTTATCCTAAAAGTGTATTCTTCTTTGTGTCAGGCAATCATCCATTGGATCAATTTAATGATCATCCTGGATAAATCTTTGCACAACAATAAGAAGGAAATGAGCTATAGATATGGCAAATCTTTTACAACTCACCATCACATTCTGTGTATGTCCCACATACAATGTTCTTCTAAATATATATATATATATATATATATATATATATATATCTCAAAAATGTCTATAATAGAAAATTCAGCAAATGTAATTGCATAACAAGAAGTTTTACTTTTTATTCTCAGATACACTGTAAGAATCTCTAGAAGTGCAAATAATTATATTATGAATTAATTTTATGTCTCATAAAATCATCTAAATAATTATTGATAATTACCTGAGTCTACTAAAAGCATTCAAATTTCCTTTTATTTATTTAATTTTTATACTTAAAAAATTATTGGCTTAGATATTTGGCTTACTCTCAAATACATCCTCTTAAAAAATGAGTCTATAACATGACTATGTTTGCTGGATAAAATATTGCTTTACTGGAGAAGACTATTTGATTCTTATGACTGCTGGAAAATAAATTTAAATTATAGGTGAAGCTATTTTGGACTATTTCAGAAATATTTTAACATCATTCTAAACTACTTATTTAAATGGTTATGGTGATTTACACAATAAAAATCCACTCAAACATGTTTCAAGAACATTATTTATCCATTACACCAATTATTGTATATCAAAATTTCCTATGCACTCATATATTTGCCACAGTCTTGGTGATCAACTTTTTCACAACAAAACATTGCTATTGCCAAGGTTTTGGATTAATGACTGTGTTTACCTTCACAGCAATGGAAAATATTAAACAATGCAGAATTTTAAGCTTGGAGGTCTGACTAATGCTGCAGAACGTGTTGAAATTTGCTTAACTCAAGCAGTGTGTCTGCAAAGACTGAATAACAACTCTGACTCCTTGTCTTTGCCAGTCAGTGTCAATAAACTTAGTTTTTACCAGCATGACTATTTTTACTCATCTTTGTATACACAAATTCAATATTCTTTTTTATTACAAGGTATAAAATTAAAGATTTATTTATATATTACCTTAATTTGAGTGTGATCCAACATGCTGAGTTCTCAATAATATGACCTGTGTGGAGGGAGAGGATATTTAGGATTGTAAAATATCTAGGAAATTTATATATATGTATATTTTCTATACTTACCTTTCATAAAGGCAGCCTGTTTCACAGAGAACACTGTGCAAAGGGATGAAAATTTAGAGCTGATCTAGGCAGATTTTGGTATATGAAAGGAGGGGATGTATCAACCAGTACTGGGTGGTTTTCATAGTGAAGGCAATATTCAAAATCAGTGGTGACTTTTTTAAGAAGGACCCCAGCCAGACACTGGATTAAGGGAAATAGGGTTTAGTTTCTGTAGGTGGTAGTTTTTTCTATTTAAGTTGCTTTAGAACTAGTTTCTATTTTTAGCTTCTCATTAAAGTATAAGTTAGAAAATTTGAAGAAAAATATGATCATATGGAAGCGTCCAACCTGTTGGTAAGGGAGTGAAGGAGAAGACGATATACTCCAGGGATTCATGGCAAGCTAAACAGTAAACTCCATAGGTAACTAGAACTTACCTAAGGTGTTAGTTTCATTGAAGAAAGACTAAGTCTAGGTCATATTCTCATTGAACTGAGGCTACTAATTCCCTGTAGTTCTGCCCAGAATTGACTGAAGAGCTAAGCAAGGCTAATCAGTTAAGGATTTATCTGAGCAATTTCAACTATGATGAACCCAGAAAGTCAGGGAGAAAAATCAATACAAATATCTCATCTATTGTTGTGTTATCCTGTTAGGGATAGAGACATCATGATTTATGATTTATAAAATAGCTACAATCTATGTCATAGACAATGTATACATCAGTCTGGTAGGAAGTAATGAATTGTGGGATAATCGTCCAAAATTTACATATAAACCCTGCAGTAAAAAAAAAAAAAAAAAAAGATTCAATAGGCACAAAAATGGTCAATGTATCAGGTTTTTTCCAATGTATTTCTTAAACTTCAGTAATTTGCTGTATGTGTGCACACTCACAGCCAACACTAAATAAAATCTTCATGAAAGCCTGACTTTTAGCACTGTATACTCAACACCAAGAACAGGTTCAGAGGAAGGCTTAATCAAGATGTGTTGAACCAACAATATCCCATTACATGCTTGGAGTGACTTAAAGTAATGAAATTTCTTGGCATTGGTCAAATGTAAACAACTATGTTAAAGTTTATGGTTATAGTACTTTCCTGGAGATGTGTAAGTATCTAACTCTATTAGACTGTTTGCTGTTAGCATCGTACTTATAATTTCTTTCTTTAAGTCTATAAAATATTTCTCAAATACTTTAAAAATTTGTGTTTTTCTCTCAAACTCAATCTCTCACATGCTAAGGCCTAAATAAATCCAAAACTTAAAGCATATTTGGAAACACTTACTTATTCATTCTTATATTTGTTACCCATATTCACAAATTAATAGGCAAGTACGCAGAGAAACTGTCAGCTTCCCACATAGGAGGTATACTATTTTCTTCAACTAAAAAAAGGAATGTTTATTAATCATATATTGAGTAATATGCTTTATGCTCGGAAGAGTGATAGGTTCTGAGAATTCCACAATTAATTAAGACCCAGTTTCTTCAGACAAGAAGCTTACAATCCAGCAGACAAAAAATATCAATATAGAGCAAAAAGTATAATTAGATAAGAATTAAAATAGAGGGTTAAAAAGTAATAGGAAATAACTAATTCTAACACCTAATAATTGAAACTACTAGTAAGCCTTCCATACACTTCCCTTTTGTGATTCAATAATTTGATATTAAATATTCTTGCTTAATTGGTAATGATAAAATACAGAAGAAAAAATGTGTTTGCTGTGCAAGCAATACTTAATTGATTTGCTTTGGCAAGTTCTAGGTAAGTTATATTTTTAAGTGGAAGCAGTTAACCCTTCACTTTCTTTATTTCTTTAAGCAATCACTAAAAATTATAATCAGATCTGAAATGGGAAAGTTGATATAGCCCAATGATGTTACGCTCCTATTAAAATTACTGCACAGCATGTGATAGGTGATTAGACACAAAGGTATTGAAGTTCTCAGTCGACGACTTTAATCAATGTCTGTTATGTACTTTGTTAAGAGAAATACTACCCCACTTCTCCTGCTTCAGTAGCATTTCACTCTACTTCCCAGAAAGAAAAAATACTGAAAGGACACTTCCGGGTCTTTGAATATCTATACCAGAAAAACACACACACACAAAACAAATAAACAAAACAAACAAACAAACAAAAACAATAACTTATTCAGCAGGTAGCATTAGTAGAAAAGGTTGCTGGGAGTGCACCACTCATGTCTCTTGTTCTCAAGCTCTCTCTTTCCTTCTCTGACCCCACTTTTCAAACTGGTTTTCCTTAAGGAGTGTAAGGCATCTCTATTCCTATCCTCCATACAAGAAGAAACAGCAAGACCCAATTGTGTAAAGCTGTAGTTGTGTTATTTCTTTGCCTGAGTTAAATTTATGGAGTAAATTCCAGGAAGCCTAATTTGGCTTTGGGTTTAGGCTGTGTTTTTATACTTGAGTCCGGCTTTCCAAGTCATCCCTATAGTACTCCTGTGTCTCCATCATAATTGGTTCTGAATTCAAAAGTACATCATGACTTATCATGTCAAACACAGACATACTTTTATTTGCAAACATTCATGTAGAACATTAATGCGTACACATATATACCAACACTAATACACTCTCTGTCTTTTAAGAGTTTATGACTTAAATAGGGATAAGATTATTACCCAAGGTTATTACCCACAGAGCTGCAATAAAATGCCAACAATGTCTGAAGGTATGGAATACAGGTTATGATGGGTGCTGCTGGTTGTCTGCCCTAACTTTCAAGGAGCTCCTAAAACACTGTCACAAAATATTTCCATTTCCCAGGATCCATTCAGCTATGTGTTGGATTGACTATGTGCTAGTCAATGGATTAGAGTGTTTCGTGAAAGTTTTTAGGTGATTTGTTTGAAAGAGAACTAGAGTGTGTCTGTTTGTCTTTCCCTTTTTCTTTCTACTGCTGCTTAGGATGTATCTCCTGTAAGCGGACGCTTATTTTTGTCTGTGGGAGCATGACTCATGTCTTAGTGTTAGTGAAACAGGGAGCTGCAAACAGCATGAAATCCCCATGACTAAAAGTCACCATTCTAACCCTAGAGATTGCTCACATCTGGGCTTTTTATGAGAAAGTTTTAAACTTCTATTTTTTTTAAAGCACCATTTCTATTATCTATGTTATGCACAGACAAGCTGACACTTACACAATCAGTTATGTAGTAAAGGAAAGTCTTTTTGAGGTTGATGACATATGAGATAAGTTCTTAAGGCTGAGTTGGGATTACATATGTTGCTGGATTGGCAGTGGTCACGTGGAATGGTGGGGGACAGCTTGCTACAAAACAAAGTGACTGTTTAGAAATTTTAGAGAATAAAAATAATTTGGCTTTGTGGAAAGTGGAGAGTACGTGAAAGGGGCCAAGGTCTGGAGAGTCGTGAAACCAGACTGAAAAATAATAAGTAATTGAGTAGACAGTGCTCTAGGTTCTCAGGCAAGATACATAATCATTCTGTACTTTAAGAAGATAAACATGGAGGAGATTAGTGGAGTGATGGGGAAAGTATGACTCACCAGTAGCATGAGAAACAGTCAAGGGGCAATCAACTATGCAAGGGGTCGAAGCCTTTAACTTTGGGACTGGCAGTGAGAATGGAAAGCAAAGATACATACAATACCGTCTGAAATCATCAAATATCTTGAAAAGGTATCTACCATAATATCTCCAACCCTCATATTCACTCAACTTTTAAGTCGTCACAATTTTGTTTCAGCATGCCAATGGAATTCCTCTCATTTAAGTTGCCATGAGGAAAGATTATTCTTCCTTGGTCTCTTCTCTGTTTTAAAATGTAGACCCTTCTGTAGCATTTGACTTTGCTAAACACAACACTATCTGAGACTCCACCAGTGACCAGGAAGATAATCTCTCCTGGCTTGTTAGGCATTCTTTATAAGACTCTGTATGTCATTGTTCTGCAAGGAAGCAGAAACAATAGAACGTTTGTTTGTTTATGTTGTTTGTGTATGTGCGAGCATGGAGAGAGAGAGAGAGATTTATTTTAAGAAATTGGTTTGTCCTAGTGTAGGTCCTGGAATGTCTGCAATCTTCAGGGCAGATCTGCAGCTAGAGACCCAGCGATAAGTTGATATTGAACCTCAAGTCTAAAGCCGTCCAGAAGCAGCATTCCTTTCTCTTCAGGCAGCCTCAGACTGTTTTCTCTTAAGGCCTCCAACTAATTGGATGAGGCTCACTCATATTTTGGAGGGCAATCTGCTTTACTCGAATTCTACTGATTAACCTGTTAATCTGCTCATCTAAAAATACCATCACAGCAACATCTAGATTGGTGTTTTATCAAATATCTAAGTTTTGTTGAGTAGCCAAGTTGATATATAAAATTAAACATCACACGCTCTTCAACAAATATACTTTTTCCTACCACTCAAAGTAAAATCTTTTTAAGTTTTTTCTCCTTGGTTCTCTTTGTTAGCCAAATAATATTTGCCTGTATTCAGTAGTAACCACCTATATATTGATGATTCACAAGTCCAGTTTCTTCAAATTGACTTTTGAATTATCTGTACTGAAGAAAGAGACAGAACTGTCAATAATATACAGTAGAGAGGTAAAGAGGTTCAAGAACAGAATCAGAGAAAGAAGCCAAATTTAAAGAAAAGGAGGATAAAAGTAATCCTAACAGACAAGAAGGAAACAAACTAAAGGCTGAGGGGTCAGGTGGCAACACCAATAGAACCAGTCAAGGGCAGTTTCAATAGTAGTAATGAATCAGAAACTTCAGAGAAGATGAAAACCAAGGGAAAGGTAATTCAATTTGGACACTAGAAGATAACTAGGGATATTCTTGGAAGGAAACAAGGGTTCGCTGAAATAGAGATGTGTGTGTGGAAAATGGTTTCAAAATTTTAAAAAAGAGAAAACTGCAAAACAGCAGTCTCAAGGGGGAAAACCACCACAAATCATAATGCTGGGAGGATATACAATCCATCAAACCATCCTGCTTATAAACTATAAGAACTTAGACAAATGAATACATCTTTCTCAGTTTCCTCATTTATGTAGAAGGGATAATATATGTATTTTGAAGGGATATATGTGTATGAATATACATATACACATACACACACACATACATGTATACGTGTGTGTGTGTCTGTGTATATACATATATATGTCTTGAGCCACATAATGAAATTTTGGTGAATAACAGCATATACAATAGCAGTGCAATAATATTATAATAGAACTGAAATATTTCCATGGCCTAGTAACTTTATAACCATATTCTGAAAAGAATGACACCTCCTCAAGAAGAAATTCGGGCAGGTCCTTCAGGAGGTATTGCAGGAGAAGGCATTGTTACCATAGGAGATGACAGCTCCATGTTTATTATTGCCCCGATGGACCTTCCATTTGGACAATATGTGGAGCTAGAAGGCAGTAATATTGATGATCCTGACCCTGCGTAGGCCTATGCTGATGTGTGTATTTGTGTTCGAATTTTGCACAAGAAAATTTAAAAAGTAAAAAATAAATATTTAAAATATACAATTATAGCATATGGATATAAATAAATAAAATATTTTTTGGACAGCTGTACAATGTGGTTGTATTTTAAGCTGCATTATTAAAAAAGAGTCAGATTTTTTTTAAAGCGAAATGTTTATAAAGCAAAGAATGTTGCAGTAAGCTAAGATTCATATATTATCAGAACTAAATTTTTTTTTTTTTTTTTTTTTGAGATTGAGTCTCGCTTTGTGGCCCAGGCTGGAGTGCAGTGGCGCGATCTCGGCTCACTGCAAGCTCTGCCTCCCGGGTTCACGCCATTCTCCTGCCTCAGTCTCCTGAGTAGCCGGGACTACAGGTGCTGCCACCACCCCAGGCTAATTTTTTGCATTTTTAGTAGGGACGGGGTTCCACCGTGTTGGCCAGGATGGTCTCGATCTCCTGACCTCGTGATCTGCCCGCCTCGGCTTCCCAAAGTGCTGGGATTACAGGCGTGAGCCACCGTGCCCGACCAAAATATATTTTACAAATTTAGTGTAGTCTAAGTGTACAATGATGATAAAGTCTATAGTCATGTCCTAGGTCTTCACATTCACTCACCATTCATTCACTGATTCACTCAGAGCAACTTCCAATGCTACAAGCTACATTTATGGTAAGTGTCATGTATAGGTGTGCCATTTATTATCTTTTATACCATACTTTTTCCTGTAACTTTTCTGTTTAGATAGAAAGACACACAAATACTTACCATTGTGTTACACTTACCTATAGTATTCAGTACAGTAAAATGTTATACAAGTTTGTTGCTTATATTATACAGCCTAGATGTGTGGTAGGCTATGCCATATAGGTTTATTAAGTATACTCTAAAATGTAAATACAATAAGGAAATTGCCTAACAATGCATTTATCAGAACATAAACCTGTCATTAAGTGACCTGTCTGTATACACCTCAATATATTAAAAATTATAGTAAACACTCAATAAAACCAGACATAGTAATTGCTTAATATACAGTAGGGACAAGTCTTTGTGTCTATTTGGGTGATGGGATTTCATATGCAGCCACTTTCTATCTGGAAATACAGGTGAAATTTCTCCCACATTTTCCCTGTGCTCTCTTGCCACTGGAGCTAAAAGCAGCTGGTCCAATGTTTTACTAGTCATTGAGATATGTATGAAGTGAAACATACCTATGTACTGTGTGGACTGAAGGCAGGATCATCTTTCATCCAAGGGCTTGTGCTTGTCTGTATCTTCTATGTACTGAGCCGGGCTACTGCGTGTGTGTTTTTTCTCAGATATATGCCTTCATGACATACAGCAAAGATTAGATTGATGGGAAACCCTACAACAGGATTTCTGAGCCTTGGAACTACTGATATTTTGGGTTGAATAATTCTTTTTTGAGGGGTGAAGGTGCTGTATTGTGAATTGTAGGAAGTTTAGCAGCATCCCTGGCCTCTACTAAATGTGAGTAGCAACCTCCTTGATGTGACAACCTAAAGAGTATCCCCATATTTCCGAATGTCCATGAGCAGTACAAGGCATAAACTGTTTCACTTCCTCCAATTCAGAACCACTGCCCTGCAACCACCTGAATGCAGTGTGTAGGAATTATTCTGTGCATGGTCTCATTTCCTGGTTGCTTCTATGTATGTGTGTAGTAAGTAGAAAGCTTTTTTGCCATTGGTTTATTCAAAGTGTGACTGTGTATTTCTCATAGACTGGTATGGCTAATTACTAAGTGCCTCAGTGCCTTAGTAATTAGTAACAAAATAGCCTCTAATACAAAAGGATCTAAATTCTAATTTGAAATGCCTCTGTCCAGACGTCGTGAATTTTAAGGTCTATATTCTTACAGGAATTGGATAACTAATCTTTCAAAATAATTTTAAGCATCAGAAACTAAAATGCAAATTATTTTTAAAAATCAATTTACCTTTTTCAAAATCTATTTTTTAATGTCAGTTGAAAACCTGGCACTGAAATGAAATCATCTCTACAATGTTTTCTTCATTGATCCCCTTTGTTCCTCCCTTTTCTGAAGCCTTGCCTTGCAGCCTGCTAGCCTGTTATCCCCACGAACGCAAGCACCATATCCATTCCTTCCCCTACCACCAAGGTCCTACATAAATGTACTTTGGTTTAAGATTAAAAAAAAAGAAAAGAAAAGAAAACCCGGCTAGTGTTGACATGGTGCCAAAATTACTTCCTTTTCCTTCATAATATTGAGAGCCTGCAGTCATGCAATTACTCTGGTAAAAATCCCTTTCTGACCATTTTCCTTCAAGGTAAAATCATGCATGCCTTTTGTGGGGTTCATGATGATCTGCCCTCTGGGTGCCATATTTCTAATCTCACTTTGCTCACTCACCACATGCCCTATGCACTCTATGCTCAAGCCATTGTAGGTGTAGGTTTCCCACACCTACAATGGGCCTCATGCCTCAGTGCCTTCATAGGCTTTTTTTTTTTTTTTTTTTCCTCACATCTTCATAGAAATGACTTCTGACACAGATCCACGACTCATCTCAAGTGTACGTTGTTCTGGAAAGTCCTCATTTTGTTCTATTTGAATTACATTCAGGGTCTGGCATCTTCCAATAGGGTGGCAGCCATGAAGTCCTGTCTGGCCAACCTTCCACTACAGGAGCATCACTGAGCAAGAACCCAACTGCTGTACTCAACTACATGGCTGCACTTGTGTGAAGGCCACCCCTCTTAGGCTGTCTAGTCAACAACTGTGTGTGGTGAGACTAAGGCAGACTCATCCTGGGGAACATGGACACTTGTGGTTTTGGCGTTGCCTCAATGCCTTTTCTACTTGACTAGATTTTTCTCAGACTACCTGGCAGGCTAAGAAATGTTCACCCAGACCGCCGCCTTCTCTTTTTCACTCTGAATCAGACTTGCTGACTGTTCCTCAAATTTCTTCACTTCCTTCCTATGTTCTGTCACAGCCATTTGCCCTAAGAAAATCTTTGCATGTTTAATCCTGTCTTAGCATCTGGTTCTCAGAGAACCCAGAGTAACATATACAAGTTCCCATGTAATTATCTAACTAGACTCCCCATTATGTTGCATTGTAGTTGCACATTTATTAGTTGGTTGTCGAGACTAGGTTATAATCTTTTTTGTCACTGGGAATTGGGTCTTCTTCTTCTCTATCTTCAGTGCAATATTTAGGAAACGTTCAATACATGTCTGTCAAATGAAAGACAGAATCACTCACTTTACCAAGCTTTCAATCCTACAGACAAACACGACTGAATCCATTAAAAAAATTGACTTACTGCAAGGCACTCTGGTTGCTATAGGATACAGAAAGCTATTAAGATAGTTCTCCATTTCTCAGCTTATAATTTTAGAGCTGAAGATAGAGAAATATAAATATATTATGTTTATATAAAGGCGTGTGTGTGTGTGTTTGTGTGCGTGTGTCTAAAAAGTGCTATTAAGCAGTTTAGAGAAAAGCGAATGCATTGTGGGTTGGCAAATATAAATACATTATGTTAATATAAAGGCGTGTGTCTGTGTGTGTGTGTGTGCACGTGTGTGTGTGTGTGTCAGTGGTATTAAGCAGTTTACAGAAGAGAGAATGCATTGTGGGCTGGGAAAATCATGTACATTTTATCAGCAATAGTATTTCACTTGACAGTTATAGATTGTTTATCCAGATAAAGAAAAGGGTATGTAAACAGGCAGGTAGAATGGCAAAAATACAATCTGGAATCTAGGAGTACTCACAGAGTATTTGGGAATAAGCAAACTCCTTTCTCTGCCATAAAGTGTTAATTTAGGAAGATAAGACTATGGATCACTTTAAATAACAGGCTAAGGAGTTATTTCATAAAATTTTTTTACCTAGTTTTCTATGCAGTAGCCACCCACACCAGCCTGCTTGCTGTTTCAGGAGCAATAAGAATGCTTCCACCTCAAGGCCTTTTCACTTGCTTAGCCTTCAGTATCATTAATTTTCTCTATTCCTCCCTGTTTTTACTTAAATGTCGCTTTCTCATTGCCTCATTCCCCCACCATTCTACCTAGGGGTTCAAACTCATTCCAACGTTTATATCATCCTCGATTAGCCCTATCACTAACATTCTACAAACTGAACTTTTGAAAGATTATTTCTTACCTCCCTACTAAAACATACATTCGTTAAGAACATAACATTTGGTTTCCTTGCTTCAGTCTTACATTTTCACTGTCTGGATTCATAATTGGTACATACTAGGCATTCAGGAAACAATTTCTAGATGAAAATTGGGGAATTGCTGAAGCTTCCGAAGTGAGATGGAAATATTATGTGCAGTATTTTAAAGCAATGGCTGAGAAAAATTACATGCATCTACAGTCAGCAGAAATGAGTCACTTAGGATGGAAGTGATGATGAGGGGTAAAAAAAAAAAAAAAAAAAGTAGGTAATCATTGTAAGCTTCTAAGGGCGAAACTAAAATAGTTATCATGTGTATGAAAACAATGGTTCTCAAACTCTGACCCCTGAACCATCATCGTCATCATCGCCTCAGAGTTTTTGGGAAGGCAAATCCTCTGGGTCTACCTCATACCTACTTAACCATAAACTGAAGATGGAGGTCTAGCAATCAATGCTTTAACAAGCTCTCCAGGGACTGTAAGGACGCTAAAGTCTAACAACTGATATAAAGAAACAGACCAATGTGGACAGGTGGATGGGATATAGGAAGTATATGAAATTACAATTACTGTTGAAATTACTTAAAAATTGGGGAACCTTGGCATATGAAAAATGATTATTTCCTTAAAATGAGTAGAACAATGGAAAAAATAAAAACTAAAATAAGTATTTTAAAATCTTATTGCTATCATCTCTGTCATCTGTCTACATGTATGTATCCTCCCCACATATTATTTAATATTTAGTGTCGTGCAAAAGTTTTCAATGAAATTTATGGTGTCTGATCTGTTTATTAGAAGCCAACATGATGAATGATGCAGATCAGACTATTTAGATATTCAGGGAACTCCTGTAATCAATTCGTAAAGATTCTCAAAATTTAGTGGTGTTTTAGAATATCCATAGCACGTGAAAAGCCCACAGCATAGTTTCATTAACTTCATGAAACTTTTGGCATCAAATTATCTTAGATCTGAATTTTTAAAGTTATAAAGATGAAGATAGCCATGAAGAATATCTAAATTGAGATATATAATACTCAAGTGAAAATGTTTCCTATGACAATATTTTACAAAGAATAAGGGAACTAAAGTGTACTCTAAACAAGTATTTAAAGAAAAAGAAAGGATACAAATAGAAAAATCAGTTGCATTTTTAAATTATGGACTGAAATTAGAAAACAATAATAATCTCACTCTTATTTTCCCCTAGTCTGCCGATATTGTCATCAAAAATGTTTCTAGAAATTAATGGAATTCCACAGGCTCAAGATTGTTCAGCACTGTCTATGGGAAAATCAGAAAAAAAGAGCCTGTCTTTATTTTTAAAATTTAATCATTATTTCCCCTATGATTCTTCTGAAAATTAATCAATACTTCAAACCTCAGTAAAGCGTCATCTCATCTTGACTCACCATTTCTATAGATGTACATAATAACAGTTATTTTAGAGAACATTTTTTTCTAAATGTTCATGCTGCTAAATTACTGTGGAAATAATTTAATTCAAAGAGTAGTTGCACTTAGGAAAGTCAGAGTGCTCAGCTGGCACTTAGTCAAAAGCCTACTGTAGTAGCTGCTTCCTTCAGGTTCCATTGTAATCTCAGGCTCCTCACATATTTAATGGATACTGGAAGTAAAATAAATATAGGTTTATTTGATGAGTGCCTCTTGGGATTTTCAAATGAAAGGAACAAAAAGCATCCTAGTCTTCATTGCCTCATCAACTATTTCCAAAAAAATACAGAGAATGAGATTGTTGAACATAACTTTTCTTTATTGCAAAACTGAACCATATTGTTTTTGAAATATTAACTTTCTTATTCCATAATGAGTTTTTACTTTAAATTAAAAACGATCACTTCACTTCAATTTTATTGATTTATTTAACATGATTTTGTGGTCCCAGAAAATTGGGTTCTTGTATTCTTATTCTCCCAATCTTATTTTTTTTAGGGATCAACGATTCTGAGATGAAAATTTTACCTTATATATTTAACTAGGCCTTAAAAAAACAAACAAACAAAAAACTTTAGTCCCTTTCTTTTTTTCTGTATTTAACCAAACACAGAAACAAGTTCTACAAACTTTCAGTCCTTTATACACCAGGTGGAAGGAAAAAATTCAGATCACCATGTATTTGAACAAATGTATAGATAATGCAGTCACTAAGAACAAGTCGCCCTGTCCAAGGACAATTTGCAACCATTCTATTTTCTTACATCATTTTGAATTTCAGACACATACCTTAATTATATCTATCTTGTTTCAGTAATGAGAAAGGAGATCTGAAGACAGAAGAAATATTATGCATTTTCACAGAGATATCAACAACGTTGGTTGCCAAGAGACAGTTTTTCTCAAGCTCCGAAATGAAATGGAGTCTTGGGACCAAAAATCATCACAACACATTTTAAGAAAAGCAAACATAATTCTGACACACGAATGAAAGTTTGCCAACGAATCAAACAGGACTACATGAAAATAAATTTGATATTGTTGAACATTAATTACAACATTTTAAAAATTAAAGATTTTTTGGCCTTATTTCTCTTCCCATCTATATTACCTAGTAATGTCTAACTTTTTTTTTTTTTTTTTTAATACTTTAAGTTGTAGGGTACATGTGCATAACGTGCAGGTTTGTTACATATGTATACTTGTGCCATGTTGGTGTGCTGCACCCATCAACTCGTCATTTACATCAGGTATAACTCCCAATGCAATCCCTCCCCCCTAACCCTCCCCATGATAGGCCCCTGTGTGTGATGTTCCCCTTCCTGAGTCCAAGTGATCTCATTGTTCAGTTCCCACCTATGAGTGAGAACATGCGGTGTTTGGTTTTCTGTTCTTGTGATAGTTTGCTAAGAATGATGGTTTCCAGCTGCATCCATGTCCCTACAAAGGACACAAACTCATCCTTTTTGATGGCTGCATAGTATTCCATGGTGTATATGTGCCACATTTTCTTAATCCAATCTGTCACTGATGGACATTTGGGTTGATTCCAAGTCTTTTCTATTGTGAATAGTGCCGCAATAAACATACGTGTGCATGTGTCTTTATAGCAGCATAATTTATAATCCTTTGGGTATATACCCAGTAATGGGATGGCTGGGTCATATGGTACATCTAGTTCTAGATCCTTGAGGAATCGCCATACTGTTTTCCATAATGGTTGAACTAGTTTACAATCCCACCAACAGTGTAAAACCGTTCCTATTTCTTCACATCCTCTCCAGCACCTGTTGTTTCCTGACTTTTTAATGATCGCCATTCTAACTGGTGTGAGATGGTATCTCATTGTGGTTTTGATTTGCATTTCTCTGATGGCCAGTGATGATGAGCATTTTTTCATGTGTCTGTTGGCTGTATGAATGTCTTCTTTTGAGAAATGTCTGTTCATATCCTTTGCCCACTTTTTGATGGGGTTGTTTGTTTTTTTCTTGTAAATTTGTTTGAGTTCTTTGTAGGTTCTGGATATTAGCCCTTTGTCAGATGAGTAGATTGCAAAAATTTTCTCCCATTCTGTAGGTTGCCTGTTCACTCTGATGGTAGTTTCTTTTGCTGTGCAGAAGCTCTTTAGTTTAATGAGATCCCATTTGTCAATTTTGGCTTTTGCTGCTGTTGCTTTTGGTGTTTTAGACATGAAGTCTTTGCCCATGCCTATGTCCTGAATGGTAATACCTAGATTTTCCTCTAGGATTTTTATGGTATTAGGTCTAACATTTAAGTCTCTAATCGTCTTGAATTAATTTTTGTATAAAGAGTAAGGAAAGGATCCAGTTTCAGCTTTCTACTTATGGCTAGCCAATTTTCCCAGCACTGTTTATTAAATAGGGAATCCTTTCTCCATTTCTTGTTTCTCTCAGGTTTGTCAAAGATCAGATGGCTGTAGATGTGTGGTATTATTTCTGAGGACTCTGTTCTGTTCCATTGGTCTATATCTCTGTTTTGGTACCAGTACCATGCTGTTTTGGTTACTGTAGCCTTGTAGTATAGTTTGAAGTCAGGTAGCGTGATGTCTCCAGCTTTGTTCTTTTGACTTAGGATTGTCTTGGAGATGCAGGCTCTTTTTTGGTTCCATATGAACTTTAAAGCAGTTTTTTCCAATTCTGTGAAGAAACTCATTGGTAGCTTGATGGGGATGGCATTGAATCTATAAATTACCTTGGGCAGTATGGCCATTTTCACGATATTGATTCTTCCTATCCATGAGCATGGTATGTTCTTCCATTTGTTTGTGTCCTCTTTGATTTCACTGAGCAGTGGTTTGTAGTTCTCCTTGAAGAGGTCCTTTACATCCCTTGTAAGTTGGATTCCTAGGTATTTTATTCTCTTTGAAGCAATTGTGAATGGAAGTTCATTCCTGATTTGGCTCTCTGTTTGTCTGTTACTGGTGTATAAGAATGCTTGTGATTTTTGCACATTAATTTTGTATCCTGAGACTTTGCTGAAGTTGCTTATCAGCTTAAGGAGATTTTGGGCTGAGACAATGGGGTTTTCTAAATATACAATCATGTCATCTGCAAATAGGGACAATTTGACTTCTTCTTTTCCTAACTGAATACCCTTGATTTCTTTCTCTTGCCTAATTGCCCTAGCCAGAACTTCCAACACTATGTTGAATAGGAGTGGTGAGGGAGGGCATCCCTGTCTTGTGCCAGTTTTCAAAGGGAATTTTTCCAGTTTTTGCCCATTCAGTATGATATTGGCTGTGGGTTTGTCATAGATAGCTCTTATTATTTTGAGGTACGTTCCATCAATACCGAATTTATTGAGCGTTTTTAGCATGAAGGGCTGTTGAATTTTGTCAAAAGCCTTTTCTGCATCTATTGAGATAATCATGTGGTTCTTGTCTTTGGTTCTGTTTATATGCTGGATTATGTTTATTGATTTGCAAATGTTGAACCAGCCTTGCATCCCTGGGATGAAGCCCACTGGATCATGGTGGATAAGCTTTTTGATGTGTTGCTGAATCCGGTTTGCCAGTATTTTATTGAGGATTTTTGCATCGATGTTCATCAGGGATATTGGTCTAAAATTCTCTTTTTTTGTTGTGTCTCTGCCAGGCTTTGGTATCAGGATGATGTTGGCCTCATAAAATGAGTTAGGGAGGATTCCCTCTTTTTCTATTGATTGGAATAGTTTCAGAAGGAATGGTACCAACTCCTCCTTGTACCTCTGGTAGAATTCAGCTGTGAATCCATCTGGTCCTGGACTTTTTTTGGTTGGTAGGCTATTAATTATTGCCTCAATTTCAGAGCCTGCTATTGGTCTATTCAGGGATTCAACTTCTTCCTGGTTTAGTCTTGGAAGAGTGTAAGTGTCCAGGAAATTATCCATTTCTTCTAGATTTTCCAGTTTATTTGCGTAGAGGTGTTTATAGTATTCTCTGATGGTAGTTTGTATTTCTGTGGGGTCGGTGGTGATATCCCCTTTATCATTTTTAATTGCGTCGATTTGATTCTTCTCTCTTTTCTTCTTTATTAGTCTTGCTAGTGGTCTGTCAATTTTGTTGATCTTTTCAAAAAACCAACTCCTGGATTCATTGATTTTTTGGAGGGTTTTTTGTGTCTCTATCTCCTTCAGTTCTGCTCTGATCTTAGTTATTTCTTGCCTTCTGCTAGCTTTCGAATGTGTTTGCTCTTGCTTCTCTAGTTCTTTTAATTGTGATGTTAGAGTGTCAATTTTAGATCTTTCCTGCTTTCTCTTGTGGGCATTTAGTGCTATAAATTTCCCTCTACACACTGCTTTAAATGTGTCCCAGAGATTCTGGTATGTTGTATCTTTGTTTTCATTGGTTTCAAAGAACATCTTTATTTCTGCCTTCATTTCGTTATGTACCCAGTGGTCATTCAGGAGCAGGTTTTCAGTTTCCATGTAGTTGAGCGGTTTTGATTGAGTTTCTTAGTCTTGAGTTCTAGTTTGATTGCACTGTGGTCTGAGAGACAGTTTGTTATAATTTCTGTTCTTGTACATTTGCTGAGGAGTGCTTTACTTCCAATTACGTGGTCAATTTTGGAGTAAGTACGATGTGGTGCTGAGAAGAATGTATATTCTGTTGATTTGGGGTGGAGAGTTCTATAGATGTCTATTAGGTCTGCTTGCTGCAGAGCTGAGTTCAATTCCTGGATATCCTTGTTAACTTTCTGTCTTGTTGATCTGTCTAATGTTGACAGTGGAGTGTTGAAGTCTCCCATTATTATTGTATGGGAGTCTAAGTCTCTTTGTAAGTCTCTAAGGACTTGCTTTATGAATCTGGGTGCCCCTGTATTGGGTGCATATATATTAGGATAGTTAGCTCTTCCTGTTGAATTGATCCCTTTACCATTAAGTAATGGCCTTCTTTGTCTCTTTTGATCTTTGATGGTTTAAAGTCTGTTTTATCAGAGACTAGTATTGCAACCCCTGCTTTTTTTTGTTCTCCATTTGCTTGGTAAATCTTCCTCCATCCCTTTATTTTAAGCCTATGTATGTCTCTGCATGTGAGATGGGTCTCCTGAATACAGCAAACTGATGGGTCTTGACTCTTTATCCAATTTGCCAGTCTGTGTCTGTTAATTGGAGCATTTAGACCATTTACATTTAAGGTTAATATTGTTATGTGTGAACTTGATCCTGCCATTATGATATTAACTGGTTATTTTGCTCGTTAGTTGATGCAGTTTCTTCCTAGCCTAAATGGTCTTTACATTTTGGCATGTTTTTGCAATGGCTGGTACCGGTTGTCCCTTTCCATATTTAGTGCTTCCTTCAGGGTCTCTTGTAAGGCAGGCCTAGTGGTGACAAAATCTCTAAGCATTTGCTTATCTGCAAAGGATTTTATTTCTCCTTCACTTATGAAACTTAGTTTGGCTGGATATGAAATTCTGGGTTTAAAATTCTTTTCTTTAAGAATGTTGAATATTGGCCCCCACTCTCTTCTGGCTTGGAGAGTTTCTGCCGAGAGATCTGCTGTTAGTCTGATGGGCTTCCCTTTGTGGGTAACCCGACCTTTCTCTCTGGCTGCCCTTAAGATTTTTTCCTTCATTTCAACTTTGGTGAATCTGGCAATTATGTGTCTTGGAGTTGCTCTTCTCGAGGAGTATCTTTGTGGCGTTCTCTGTATTTCCTGGATTTGAATGTTGGCCTGCCCTACTAGGTTGGGGAAGTTCTCCTGGATGATATCCTGAAGAGTGTTTTCCAACTTGGTTCCATTTTCCCCCTCACTTTCAGGCACCCCAATCAGACGTAGATTTGGTCTTTTTACATAATCCCATACTTCTTGCAGGCTTTGTTCATTTCTTTTTCTTCTTTTTTCTTTTGGTTTCTCTTCTCGCTTCATTTCATTCATTTGATCCTCAATCGCTGATACTCTTTCTTCCAGTTGATCGAGTCGGTTACTGAAGCTTGTGCATTTGTCACGTATTTCTCGTGTCATGGTTTTCATCTCTTTCATTTCGTTTAGGACCTTCCCTGCATTAATTACTCTAGCCATCAGTTCTTCCACTTTTTTTTCAAGATTTTTAGTTTCTTTGCGCTGGGTACATAATTCCTCCTTTAGCTCTGAGAAATTTGATGGACTGAAGCCTTCTTCTCTCATCTCATCAAAGTCATTCTCCGTCCAGCTTTGATCCGTTGCTGGCGATGAGCTACGCTCCTTTGCCGGCGGAGATGCACTCTTATTTTTTGAATTTCCAGCTTTTCTGCCCTGCTTTTTCCCCATCTTTGTGGTTTTATCTGCCTCTGGTCTTTGATGATGGTGATGTACTGATGGGGTTTTGGTGTAGGTGTCCTTCCTGTTTGATAGTTTTCCTTCTAACAGTCAGGACCCTCAGCTGTAGGTCTGTTGGAGATTGCTTGAGGTCCACTCCAGACCCTGTTTGCCTGGGTATCAGCAGCAGAGGCTGCAGAAGATAGAATATTGCTGAACAGCGAGTGTACCTGTCTGATTCTTGCTTTGGAAGCTTCCTCTCAGGGGTGTACTCCACCCTGTGAGGTGTGGGGTGTCAGACTGCCCCTAGTGGGGGATGTCTCCCAGTTAGGCTACTCAGGGGTCAGGGACCCACTTGAGCAGGGAGTCTGTCCCTTCTCAGATCTCAACCTCTGTGTTGGGAGATCCACTGCTCTCTTCAAAGCTGTCAGACAGAGTCATTTGCGTCTGCAGAGGTTTTGGCTGTGTTTGTTATTGCCCTGTCCCCAGAGGTGGAGTCTACAGAGACAGGCAGGTTTCCTTGAGCTGCTGTGAGCTCCACCCAGTTCGAGCTTCCCAGCAGCTTTGTTTACCTACTTAAGCCTCAGCAATGGCGGGAGCCCCTCCGCCAGCCTCGCTGCTGCCTTGCCGGTAGATCACAGACTGCTGTGCTAGCAATGAGGGAGGCTCCGTGGGTGTGGGACCCTCCCGGCCAGGTGTGGGATATGATCTCCTGGTGTGCCTGTTTGCTTAAAGCGCAGTATTGGGGTGGGAGTTACCCGATTTTCCAGGTGTTGTGTGTCTCAGTTCCCCTGGCTAGGAAAAGGGATTCCCTTCCCCCTTGCGCTTCCCAGGTGAGGCAATGCCTCGCCCTGCTTCAGCTCTTGCTGGTCGGGCTGCAGCAGCTGACCAGCACCGATCGTCCGGCACTCCCCAGTGAGATGAACCCAGTACCTCAGTTGAAAATGCAGAAATCACCGGTCTTCTGTGTCGCTCGCGCTGGGAGTTGGAGACTGGAGCTGTTCCTATTTGGCCATCTTGCTCCCGATCTATTGTCTAACTTTTATAGGAACCTGGCCTTATTTCTCTTCCCATCTATATTACCTAGTACTGTCTAACTTTTATGTGTACCTGGGCTAAAGACTTAACATATAATAGAAAATCTTATTTGATATACAAAATGACATAGTGATGAAGACATTATTATAATTACCATTTTACAGATTAATTTTGCCTAAAATCACACAGGAGCATAGTGTCATTCATGAGGAAGCACTGAATTCAATTGAAGAAAGTGGATTTTCAGAATTCAAACTGTCAATTACTTCATTATATCGGTCAGCCTTGCAAAGACATATAGAGTTTTACAGATACTGTTTTAGATTAATAAATAAAATAATTGTTGAATAAAATTTGTGAATTTCAAAAGATCTGCTAAAGAGTAAATACATTCTCTTTATATTATAGATTTGAAATTATAACAATGATAGATTAATATATTTTCATGTAAAAATTGGAAGTATTAATGTGATGAAAAACCTCTTGAAAATACTTCCCTGTACAACCCTGCACATTACTCATGGTCAACATATTTAAAACAAACAATTTATCTGATCAAAGGTTTGTTAGCAGAAATTCTGGAGCTCTCTGGGGAATTCAGAAATGTACCCGCAGTGAACTGTACAAGGCTATTTCATTCCTGGATTTATTGTCTGTGGCAACGCACACATTACCAAGTGTTCTTGGACAATGTGGGGAGGTCACTGGTAGATATCTAGATTATACCAAGTAAAGGGCTACTTTTATCTTATTTGCTTGGAGAAATGTATGCTTCTACAGAATCAAGTTACTGTAAGTCACTCAGACATTATTATTTGCAATTGTGCATGTGCTGATGAGGCACTATGACAAGCAAGTATCCTAACTATTCTGATGTCATATATTATAAGATTTGCTAATATATTCTTTTCCTTTGTAGCTTAGCTTGATATTTGTTGACCGAACATACAGGAAAAAGCTGATGTTTATTAACATTAAATTTAAGAATTTTTTAATCAAAAGAAACTGTAAAGTAGAAGTATCAAGAATATGTAAATAATTCTGACAAGTAAACAAACTCCATCACAAAAGGGATGTTTACCAATCACAATAAAGTTAAATTAGAGACCACCTCAAAAATGTCAAAGAAATTAATTCATATAATTGGTTATGTTTCTGAAATTACATAATTCTCTGGTATGTAGGACTGAATTGTAATGAAAGAGGAATTTAAAGCCTGCAGAATTGAGTCAATGAGCTTATCAGAGGAAACTAGAGAATTCTAACTATAATTGTTAACAATAAGAAAGATTGAGAACCAGCTAAATTTCCACTAACTGGAAAAAATACAATAAAAATAGAATAAAAATGAGCACATGTGAAAATATGGATGGAAAACTTAATTCAGAAATCAGATATTCATTTCATATAACCAAATTATATTGACTGATACATTTAAATAACTTAATTATTTTTAAAAAGAAAATACGTATAATCCCCTTAACCAAAAAAGAAGCCAAAATTTTTATATTAAAAAGAAAAACACTTAGGAAATAAACAGCTCATTTTGAAATAACCCATGGCTAAATAGAAAGTCTCAAAAGAAATTAAAAATGCATTGAACTAAACAAAAATGAAAATGTATTACTTCAAAATTTGTGTGACACAGCTAAAGTTATATTGCATGGAAAATCTTTAAAAGCATATTCATACATTTGCAAAGAGGCAAGGTTTCACATTAATAATTTCAACTCCCACCTCAAGAATCTAGAAAATGGACTGCAAAAATAAACTCCATTAAGTAGAAGAAAGGAAACAATAACAATAAGAATGGAAATGAAATTAAAAACAAGTCACAGATATAAATATTAATAAACAAATAACTGCTTCTTTAAAAATATTAATAAAGTTACAAACAAGTGAAAAATCATTTTATCCTAGATAGAATCAATTTTGTGAAAATGGCCATAATGTCCAAAGTAATTTATAGATTCATTGCTATTTCCATCAAACAACCATTGACATTCTTCACAGAATTAGAAAAAACTAATTTAAATTTCATATGGAACCAAAAAAAGAACCAGGATAGCTAAGACAATCTTAAACATAAAGAACAAAGTGGAGGCATCATGCTACCTTACTTCAAACAATATTACAAGACTACAGTAACCAAAACAGCATGATACTGGTACCAAAACAGATATATAGATATGTAGACCAATGGAACAGAACAAAGACCTCAGAAATAATACCATACATCTACAATCATCTGATCTTTGACAAACCTGAATAAAACAAGCAATAGGGAAACAATTTCCTACTTAATAAATAGTGCTGGGAAAAATGACTAGCCATATGCAGAAAACTGAAACTGGACCCCTTCCTTACACCTTATACAAAAATTAACTCAAGATGGATGAAAGACTTAAATGTAAAACCCAAAACATAAAAACCAGAGAAGAAACATAGGCAATACCATTCAGGACATAGGCATGGGCAAAGACTTCATGTCAAAAACACCAAAAGTAATCCAACAAAAGTCAAAATTCACAAATGGGATCTAATTAAACTAAAGAGCTTCTGCACAACAAAACAAACTGTCATCAGAATGAACAGGCTACCTATAGAATGGGAGAAAATGTTTGCAATCTACCCATCTGACAAAGGTCTAATATCCTGAATCTACAAGGAACTTAAGCAAATTTACCAGAAAAAAGCAACCACATCAAAAAGTGGGCAAAGGATATGAACAGACACTTTTCATAGGAAGACATTCATGTGGCCAACAAACATATGTAAGAAAGCCCAACATCACTGATCATTGGAGTAATGCAAATCAAAACCACAATGTGATACCATCTCACACCAGTCAGCATGGCGATTATTAAAAAGTCAAGAAACAATAGATGCTGGCGAGGCTGTGGAGATATAGGAACTCTTTTACACTGTTGGCAGGAATGTAAATTAGTTCAACCATTGTGGAAGACAGTGTGACAATTCCTCAATGATTTAGAACCAGAAATACCTTTTGATCCAGCAATCCCATTACTGAGTATATACCCAAAGGATTATAAATCATTCTACTATAAAGACACATGCACACATATGTTTATTGCAGCACTATTTACAGTAGCAAAGACATGGAACCAACCCAAATCCCCATCAATGATAGATTGGATAAAGAAAATGTGGTACATATACATCATGGAATACTATGCAGTCATAAATAGGAATGAGATAATGTCCTTTGCAGGGACATCGATGATGCTGGAAGCCATTATCCTCAGCAAACTAACACAGGAACAGATAACCAAACACTGCATGTTCTCACTCTCTCACTCAAACACGGGAGTTGAAAAATGAGAACACATGGACACAGGGAGGGGAACAACACACACTGGGGTCAGTGGGTGGGGGGCAAGGGGAGGGAGAGCATTAGGACAAATAGCTAATGTATGTGGAGCTTAAAACCTTGATGATGAGTTGATAGGGGCAGCAAACCACCATGGCACATGTATACCTGTGTAACAAACATGCATGTTCTGCACATACATCCTAGAACTTAAAGTAAAATTGTAAAAAAGAAAATACTAATAAAGTTGATGAATTTCTATCAACATTGGTAATAAAAAAGAGAAAAGACATGAATTACTAATATCAATAATAAAATAGAGAATATGACTATGAGCCATGAAAACATTGCAAGAATTATAGGAATTATTATGAACAACTGTAAATACACAAATTTAACACTGTACATGAAATGAACCGAAGTATCACAACTCATTCAATCTCAAACAGATAATTTGAATAACCCTAAAAATCATAAAGACACTGAAATTAAAATTTAACTCACTCCTTCAAAAAGAAATATCCAGGCCCAGATGATTTCAGTGGAAAATCCCACCAAAAGTTTAAAGAAAATTAACAATTCTACATAAAGTTTTATAGGGAATATAATAGGAATTACCTTTATTCGTTTATTTCATGAAGTTTTTCCATCAAAACCACAATGTGATACCATCTCACACCAGTCAGCATGGTGATTATTAAAAATTTCCATGAACCAAAACCAGTACCAAAAAATAAATCAAACACACAAGAAAACTATAAATCAATATCTGTCATGAATATAGACACAAAGCTCCTTAAGAAAAATATTAGCAAATGAAATTCAGCCATGTATAAAAGGAATTACATGCAATGACCAAGTGGGGTTTATTCTAGCCATGTAAGCAAAACTAAATATTTGAAAATTAATCAGTGTAGTCAACAGAAGTCGTATTACATAATCAAATCAATTGATACGAAAAAAGATTTTGACAAAGTAGAGCATCTATGAAAAAAAAAAAGCAGAAAAATAGAAATAGAGAGGAATTTCGACAGTCTGATAATGGGCATCTACACAATTCCTAAGGTAACATAATCAGAGATGAGAGAAAATTCTTTCCCTTTCAGACTGGGAACAAAGCAAATAGGTTCACTCTTACCACTCTTACTGGACGTAACTCAAAATTCTAGTCAATAAAATCAGGCAAGAAAGTGAAATAAAAGCCATTAAGATTAGAAATAATAAATAAGGGGTTGGGCATGGTGGCTCAAGCCTGTAATCTCAGCACTTAGGGAGGCCAAGGACAGTGGTTCACCTGAGTTCAGGAGTTCGAAACCAGCCTGGCCAACTGCCGAAACCCTGTCTCTAATACTCCTGAGGCTGAGGCAGGAGACTCGCTTGAGCCCAGGACGTGAGGTTGCAGTGAGCCCAGACTGTGTCACTGCACTCCAGCCTGGGTGACAGAGCAAGGCTCTGTATCAAAAAAACAAACAAACAAAAAGCAAAAAAATAAGGGCCAGGCATGGTGGCTCCAGCCTATAATCCCAGAACTTTGGGAGGCCTAAGTGTGTGGATCACCTGAGGCCAGGAGTTCGAGACCAGCCTGGACAATATGACAAAACCCTGTCTTGACAAAAAGTGCAAAAATTAGCTGCGCTTGTTGGGGCACACCTGTAATCCCAGTTACTCAGGAAGCTGAGGCACGAGAATTACTTGAATCCAGGAGGTAGAGGTTGCAGTGAGCTGAATTCATGCCACTGTACTCTAGCCTGGGTGACAGAGCAAGACTCTGTCTCAATAAATAAATAAATAAGGAAATGTTCCCTATTTGCAGAAGACATAATTATTTAAATAAATGATCCCAAGGAATCTATTAAATGTATCTTAGAATAAGTTTAAATAATATAATTGTAAATATAAATATATAATAAATAAAAATATATAAATGTAAATATAAATAAATTTCACAAGGTCACAAGATAAATGGTAAGCCTACTAAAATCAATTGTGTTCTTATGTACAAGTCACAAAAATTAAAAATGTAATACCATTAATTACCACTTAACAGTAAAAAGAAAGAAAGAAATATTTATGTGTAAATCTGACAAACAGGTACAGGAATTCTATGCTGAAAACTATGTAACTAATGAAAGAAATCAAACGAGACCTAAATAAATGGGGAATCATGTTTTGTTCATAGAAGACAATGTAAAAATGTAAATTCTCCCCAAATTGATACACAAATTTAACATCCTTCTTATCAAAATTCTTGGAAGATTTTGGTAGACATAGAAAAGATAATTTGAAATTTTATGTGGAAAAGTAAGGAAACAAGAATAGCTGAAAACAATTTTGAAAACGCACAATCAGATAAACTGATTTTAAGACCAATAGGATTATATAGCTGCAGTAATCACGACTTACATAAAATTTAGTATGAGGACAGATACATAGGCAAATAAGTCAGAATATAGAACCAGAAATACACCCGCACAAATATTCCCAATTAATTTTAGACAAAGATGCTAAAGTAATGCAATAAAGGAAGGGTAGTGTTCCAAGCAAATATTGCTGGACCAATTAGACATTCATAGGCAAAAAGTGAGATGTGACTATACAAAACATTAACTTGAAATGGATCTAATACTTAAATATAAAATGTAAAACTATAAAAATTTTTGAAAAAAAAATAGGAGAAATTTCTCTGGATCTATGGCTCAGGGAAAGGGGTTCTTGGCTCTTAGACTTGACACCAGAGAACAATCTATAACAGGAAAAATTGACTAATTGAAATTCAGTAGAATTTTTTTCTACTCTGAAAGACTCTGTTATGAGTATAAAACAATAAGTCACATGGTGAGATAATAAATTAGCAAACCACATATCCGACAACTGGTATCTAGACTATATAAACTTTCTCAAAACATGAAAGTTCAAATCAAAAATCCAATTGGGAAACAGATAAAAAAAGACATGAAGAGACACTTCAAGGGAAGGAATGTACAGATTTCATATATAGATAAAAAGTTATACAGATAATCATTTAAAAATGTATTCAGTCTGGGTGTGGTAGCACACGTCTATAATCCCAGAACTTTGGGAGGTCAAGGAAGGAGGATTGCTTGAGTCCAGGAGTTTGAGACCAGCCTGGGCAACAAAGGGAGATCCCATCTCTACAAAGAAACATTTAGCCAAGAGTGATGGCAGTTGCCTATAGTCCTAGCAACTCAGGAGGCTGAGGCAGGGGGATCGCCTGAGCCCAAGAGGTCAAGGCTGCAGTGAGCT
The DNA here is from genome assembly GCF_043159975.1 of Macaca nemestrina. Lineage (NCBI taxonomy): Eukaryota > Metazoa > Chordata > Mammalia > Primates > Cercopithecidae > Macaca > Macaca nemestrina. Next base: position 42,559,089 of record NC_092134.1, on the reverse strand, counting down.
GTGATCATGCCACTTCTCTCCAGCCTAGGCAAAAGAGTGACACACTGTATTTAAAAAAAAAAAAAAAAAGTGTTCAACATTATTAGCCATTAGAGTTGCATATTAAAACTATAAAGAGGTGTCACTACATTCCTATTACAGTGACTAAAAATAAAGTAGTGACAACACCAAATGCTGCCCAGGGTGTGCAGAAACCAAATCACCTATGCATTGCTGGTGGGAATATAAAATGATAGAGCTACTCTGGAAAATACTTTGGCAGTTTCTTAAAACTCGAAACATGCAACTACCATATAAATCACCAATTGTACTGCTGGGGGCATTTATTCTAGAGAATTGAAAATGTATATTCACACTAAAATCTGTACACAAATGTGTAGAGCAGCTTTGTTCATAACAGCCACAAACAACACAGATGTCCTTCAAGAAATGAATGGTTAAATACCCATACCATACAGCAAACTGGATTAACCTGCAGAGGATTATGTTGAACGAAAAGAGCCAGTCCCAAAATATCACATACTGTTTGACATGACATATATAGAAATAGAGAATAGATAAATGGTTTCCAGCAAGCTAAAGTAGGATTTTTTAAAAAGGCAACATGAGGAATCTTGTGATGATGGGAATGTTCTGTATGTTGACTATATTGTTATCAATATTCTGGTTGTGCAGGGTGAGGTGGCTCAACCATGTAATCCCAGGGCTTTGGGAGGCTGAGGCAGGCAGATCACTTGAGGCCAGGAGTTCAGGACCAGCCTGAACAACATAATGAAACCCCCGTCCCTACTAAAAATACGAAATATTAGCTGGGCCTGGTGACTTGCACCTGTAATCCCTGCTACTCAGGAGGCTAAGACAGAAGAATCTCTTGAGCTTGAGAGGAGGAGGTTTCAGTGAGCTGAGATCATGCTACTGCACTTCAACCTAGATGACAGAGTAAGACTGTCTCAAAAAAAAAAAAAAAAAACCTTCTGGTTGTGATTTTGTACCACAGTTTTTCAGTGCTACCGTTGAAAGAAACTGGGTTAAGTATACACAATATTTCTCTGTATAATTTCTGACAACTCTACGTGAATACATAATTGTCTCAAAATAAAAAGCATAACTTAAAAAAGGCATAATAATCTCAAAATTATTAGTGACATTGATCACTACAATTAACCAATATACATATTTAGGGATATATATGGTTATGAACCTGAATAAAATATAAGTTATTTTTGAAATCAGATCAATAATATACAACAATTAATAATGTGATAATAATTCTATGAATCTAATTTATTCAGAGAGTATGGTTTGTGGTCATGATGGTGACAGAGGAACATAGAGTATTGTGAATTCCTTATTTCCATTAGCTAAGACACAGTAGGAAACCCTTCCTATTTTGAGGATATGATTACAATAAACAGATACACTGTCAAAAATCTTAACAGTGTTCACTGATAGAATGAACAGCAAGACATATGCATATTAAAATATGGAAAAAAAAAAAAACAAGAGAAAACAAACCACGGAGAAAAAAAGTGTATTTTCAATAAGAATCAAATGTAAAAACAAAAATTATAGTAACAGTTAAACTATATAATATATAGTATGTATTAGGCTCTGTTTCAAATGCTTAACATATACTAATTTGTTTAAATCTCACAACATCTGTATGACATGGATATTGTTACTATCTTTGTTGTCACTATCACATACTTGCCCAAGATCACATGCTAGTGTTATAGGTGAAATTTGAATCTTGACAGCTCATGCTCTTCTACTGCTTCTCTATTAAACCGTAGGATGGCTGACATAAGACTAAACATTTTATACCAATAATAATAAAAATGTCAATATAATAAGCTCTTCCAATTAAATTAACGCCTCTTAGTTCAAATTACAAAACAAAACAAATGCTAATGTGGAAGACATAAATTATAAATGTGAAAAATCAGAAAACAGTGTATAAGATATATATAAACAAAATGGAATCAGACGATACTGCAATAGATACATTAGGCAAAGAGTATTCGAAACAAAAAATATAGATTGTTATTAATACTTTATAATTATAAAGAATAAAAGTCACAACAGAGAAAGAACTGCTAGAGACATTTCCAGTATAAACATTATGTCATTGAATCATATAAACTATAATCAGTAGAAATAGAAGAACTAAAGAGAGAAACAATAGTGCCGGAAGATAGTTCATCATACACATAGGCAAGAGTCAATAATAATATCAACAAGTTTTCTAAATAAATTTTTATTCAGAAATCTCCCAGTATTCTGTGGCTCTAAAGAGGAAAATGTAATAGTTAAGCTAATCCAAACATCTGGTCTCCTTAAGAAACTATATTTCTGTAAAATACTTAATTGGCATTCTAGTTACACATACATTTCCATTTTTTGTTGGTGGTGGTTTTTTTTTTTTTTTTCTTTTTTTGACAGTGTCTCACTCTGTCGCCCAGGCTGGAGTGCAGTGCTGTAATGTCAGCTGACTGCAGTCTCCGCCTACCAGGTTCATGCAATTCTTGTGTCTTAGACTTCCAAGTTTCCAGAGTTGCTGGGACTACAGGTGTGTACCACAACTCCCAGCTTATTTTTCTATTTTTCTTAGAGACAGGGTTTCACCATGTTGTCCAGGCTGGTCTCGAACTCCTGGCCTCAAGTGATCTGCCTGCCTCAGCTTCCCAAAGTGCTGGGATTACAGGCGTGAACCACCACACCGGCCTACAATCAGTTTTAAAGACGCTGTAAATCAACCTCCCCAACACAAATCTATCATGGAAAATAGTTAAACTCCATTAATGAATCTGTGAAAGGGGTACAAGTAGCTAATGTGTGTGTCTCATTGTTATGCCATGGTGTGCCCAGCCAGTTGCTCCTCACTTGCTCCTTCTTATCTTCCATAGAGCATCTTTAAATCAAAGTCTGGGATCCCTAAAGAGGACTGACCCCAATACAGAGTTTCAGAAGAAACTTTTGATCTACATTTCTGTATTTACCATAGCCTATTCAACTGGTCTCCTTAATGATGTGTATTTGGTTTGTTTTCAGACTTTTGCCTCTACATATAATGCTGTATTGAATAAACTTGCAAACGCATCATTTTGCATTTTTGCCAAGATATCTTTAATTTTCATCTCCTTCAACTGTTTGAAATTTGGTAGGTTTTATTAGGAAATGAAAATAAGTTACAAAAGAAATTAAGAAAATTGGTTTTGTTTGTTTTAAAATTCTTTCTTAAGTGTTATACTTCCTTTTCCTCTTCTGTTACGGCCAGGGTAATAAGGAGTTACAAGAAAAGGAAGAAAGAAAGAGAGAGTGAAAGAAAAAAATGAATGAAAGAGAGAAAGCAAGAGAGAAAACATAAAAAAAAGGAAGGAAGGAAGGGAGGGAGGCGGAGGGAGGGAGGAAGGGAGGGGGAGGGAGGGAGGGAGGGAGGGGGAGGGAGGCATGGGAAGGGATGAAGGAAGGTTGGAAGGAAGGCAGGAAGGCAGGAAGGGAGGGAGAGAGGAAAGAAGGAAGGAAGGAAGGAAGGAAGGAAGGAAGGAAGGAAGGAAGGAAGGAAGGAAGGAAGGAAGGAAGGAAGGAAGGAAGGAAGGAAGGAAAAGAAAGGAAGGAAGGAAGGAAGGAAGGAAGGAAGGAAGGAAGGAAGGAAGGAAGGAAGGAAGGAAGGAAGGAAGGAAGGAAGGAAAAAACTCATTTTTCCATTTAGGATCCTGTGGAAGGGCATAATAACAATATGAACTGATTGTCACCCATGACAGAGTCTAGCTAGCTACTATCAAAATTTAATTTTTCTTTTTACTGAACAAAAAATTAAAGGACCTTTTTCAGCCTCCTCTTTTGCCCAAGTGGTATCTACTGGAATGAATGGAAGTGTTACTTGAAGGCCTGTTTTATAAAATCCTCTCGTGTGTAATCTCTTTATTTATTCTCCGCTTCCGATGTTCTCAATGCGTAGTCCCCAGATGAGCAGTAGCATCACTGGGAACATTGCTAGAAATGTAAATTCTTGAGCTCTACTCCAGATCCATGGAATCGGAAACTTTCAGAGTATAATTTTTTTTTTTTTTTAACGTGCCCTTTGGGTGATTATGATACACACTAGTTTAAGAACCACTGTTTTACTCATTGGTTAAATGCAAAATCTCTGAGGCCCTAAAGAAAGAGCCCCAGTGTGGAAGCTACCTCAATTTCTGAATGCCATGTGGTAGATTATGGATCTAATCAGGAACATTTTTTATTGGTCGTTAACCTTAACAAGAGGGAATGTGTCACTTGTAACATAAATACATTTGTAACAATAGGAATATATGAGTGGCATCCTCAGCCTTTAGTGAGCTTGACTAACTCTCAGTGTCTGTCAACAGTGCTCCTTTTGACATCACATTATAGTTATAGGTAGGGATAGGTGAACAGCCATCTCCAAATACATAATAAAGGAATAAAGAGGCTAGATCTCTAAATACTATTTGACATAATGGATTTAACAACACAGGATTTTAGTGATTCTAACTATTTCTTTGGTAATTTTATTTATTTTTCTTTTATTAAAATTTGTTTCTATATAAATGGAAAGCTCTTCTTGGTCAGCATACATTGGTCAATCCAAGCAGATGATACAATACTTCTCTTATCACTAGAGAGAGGTAATAATGACAGCTTTTCACAGAACTTTGAGTAGAACGCTGATGCACTTCCTCAAACATTAATTGGCATTACGAGAATGTCTGGTGATATAAAAGTAAAAAGATTTAACAAAAAGAATAGGAGGAAGTAGTGGAACAATACAATTCCTTATTTTTTGCTGAAATATACTTTGGATCAGAGCCTAGGTGTGTTTCTTGGCTTATAAAGACTAATGTATGTTATAAATGGTGAGATAGACATGCCATCTAAAATATTTGCAAAGGCAGATACCAAGCTTTGTTAGGTGCATGTATATCTTTTATTCCCTGCTGGAAATTGTTAGTTATTTTCTACTTGGCTATCCCACAAAATACTATAATAGGTGTATTTTCTTTTTTATAACAGGCTCCCATATGGCACCAAGTCAGAAAGTTCTGTACAGGATTGGTTATCATGGATAATTAAGTATTGAATTCAAATTACATTTGGTTCAGTAATTACCTTGCTCCTGGGACTTTTGGTAGAATATATCACTCACATAGTTAACAGTTATTTCACAGAACTTGGTGAATTTTGAATTTAGTCTCATTTTGCATGATGATGTACTAATCACTTTTAATCAGTGACTCAAGAAAATTCTGTCTTATTTGAGCTAAGTGTAATGAAACCCACCACCTTTCACTTAAAAGTAATTATCTTTAATCTTTTTATTCAAAGTAAGACGAGAAAGGCCATTGCCATAAAGTTGAGAACACTTAAAATAAAAATGAACAATTGAACTGTATTGAACAAAGAATTGTTGAATGTTCATTGTGATGTGTATCATTTGGCTTGGCGGCCAGGAAATAATCCTTAAGGAGTAATAAATTACAATTAGCCTGTTAATCCAAGAAGCCCTAATATGCTGCGCTCTGATTTATATAATTACATTAAGTAAAGCCACATCTATGAAGCACTAACAGCTCTAAATACCCAACATAATTATTAAAAAATTCTCCTGAAACATCTCCATCCTTCAGAACTGAGAACAAATATCTTAATAATGGAATGTAAAAGGGCTGTATGTTTGGTACTCATCAAAGACCAAATTAGGGGGAAAAAAAAAAAATTGCTAAGGGAAGAAAGGTTAAACACCTTTAAATATCACCATATTTAAAATAGGAAAAAAAAGAACACATTTTTTTGTCCTGAGTTTTTCCATAAGGTTTAGTTTAAGAAAATAGTACTTTACAGATGAGTTTTCAAAAAAAAAAGTCTAAATGTTCTTTTCAGATATCTGCAAACACAGTGAACACGGCAGTTTTCTTGGATTCCTGTGAGATAAAACCCAGTAGGAAAACCTTTCTTCTTTTGAAGTTTACTACACTTGACTAGTGTCCTCTGCAGGCAACTTTTCTATATAATATTGAATTTGGAAACAAGTGTCTTTATTTGAAAAGATTCTGTTTTTTTCAAACTCATTGTCTTCTAAATGCCCCATGAAGCTTAGAAAATATTATAAAATGCTTAGATATTTCACTAAACTGAAAACAAGCCAAAATCTCTCAGTGTCTCCATTTCTTAAGAATGGGTTTGTTTGTTTGTTTTTTTGCTTTTCTGTATTAGGATCTGCCCTTTCTATTGGATCTTGATTTCATTACTTTAAATCTGCATGGGAATCATTAAATCATAAATCACAATTTGTAAAGTTTTGCAAATTGATTGTCTACAATGGTATATTGCATCAAAAACTAAAACACAGGACAATTGTCAATTCTTTAATTATTTTCTAAATGCTCTACATTTCATGGAGATATGTTCATAAGAGTTGTTAATTAAACAAAATTAAAAGTTAATTTGAATTAGAAAGCTTGCATTATGTGTTTCTACATGTGGGATCTAAAACGAATATGTAATACTCTAAAATGGAAAAATTGCTAATTGAAATAAATTCAATAGAAAACAGTGGAAGAAGTAAGCAACAGTAGGGGGGGAAATCCTAAAACTATACAGAGGAAAAAACTTCATGAGTAGTTAAATAAAACATGAAACACAGTTCACTAGTAGTTAATCATTTGGGAAAACTTTTACTCATTTGTTGATTATTGTGGACCTCCTCCCATTTATGCCATGAATTTTGCTTTATGTATGTCTTTGCATTTCAGCAGTGCTGAGGACATAGATTTTGAAGTAGCGTTTTTTTTAAAATAACGATTTCTTACATTTTCTATAGGAAGTTACATTATACTAAGTCCTTTCACGTGCATTACTTCATTTAATCTCCATAAAGCCAAGATGTCTGAGAAAATGATTTCTTTTATTTGAATTATTATCATTGTTTTAAAATTTATATTTAGTTTTCATCCTGAATGATGGGATGACTGCTTAGTCTCCTCTAACAACTGAGATCATTTCAACAACAAATCCAAAATGATGTGTGGGATGGATACTTTCCTGTAGCTTCTTGTTCTAATCTTATATTTCCAATTTAATATTCTCATGTGTATATAGCTAAAAAAGAAACTAGGTGGTTTCATGAAGTGTTGTCATGATTTCTGGACTACAAAGTAGGAGATTGAGGTTATCCTTCCAGATCTTTTAAAATCTAATTTAAAACCTCAAATAACTCACTTGTTTGATATCTTCTATATGCTTTGTTGCTCCCTTACTTCATAAATGCTTTATGTTATTACTAAGTTTCTTTTAGTTTTAAAAACCTATGACTGGAAAACTGCCTTTGTATCTTTTAAATATGTGGTCCTTTAATAAAGGGAACAACTATTAAGCTACTGCTAAAAATGCTATGTTGGAAAAATTAAAATTGTGAACTTTCACCTGTGCATATGGAAAATAAATAACAGAGGTAAGAGTCTGACAGTAATTGAGTCTAATGTAACCCATAATTATATCTTATTTGGCTTACAGATATTTATGAAGCAATTTTACTTAATTGCCAACATGTCGAAGCTTTGAGATTTAACATTTTCAAATGTTTAGATTTAATATTTCTCGTGAAAATTGAGGAGGCTTAGTTAATATCTGCTCAAGTCTGTTAGTGACTTTACTTAAGGAGAGGCATATACTATCCAGGTTGCCACAGTTCCCACCATGCCTTGTTAACCCCCAAACCCCCTATTCATTTATATTATCTGTCAGTCCCTTACAAGCAGTACGTTTGCCAACCAACTTTACTTTTTAGAAAATAGGTGACCCACAAATTAGAGGATTAAGTTTGCAAACCAAATATCCTATTTAGAAAATAAGGCTCCCATATTTGTCTATTTTGGCTTTTGTTGCAACTAAAGAGCTTCTGCACAATGAAAGAAACTATCATCAGAGTGAAAAGGCAACCTACAGAATGGGAGAAAATTTTTGCAATCTAGCCATCTGACAAAGGTCTAATATCCAGAATTTACAAGGAACTTAAACAAATTTAGAAAAAAAAAAAAAAAGAAACTCCGTCAAAAAGTGGGCAAAGGATATGAACAGACACTTCTCAAAATAAGACATTTATTCAGTCAACAAACATATGAAGAAAGCTCAACATCACTGATCACCAGATAAATGAAAATCAAAACCACAATGAGATACCATCTCACACCAGTAAGAATGGCGATTATTAAAAAGTCAGGAAACAATAGAATCTGACGAGGCTGTGGAGAAACAGGAATGCTTTTACACTGTTGACAGGAATGTAAATTAGTTCAACCATTGTGGAAGACAGTATGGTGATTCCTCAAGGATCTGGAATGAGAAATACCATTTGACCCAGCAATCCCATTATTGGGTATATACCAAAAGGAATATAAATTATTCTACTATAAAGACATATGCACACATAAGTTTATTGCAGCACTATTTACAATAGCAAAGACATTTAACCAACCCAAATGCCCATCAGCGATAGACTGGATAAAGCAAATATGGTACATATACATCATGGAATACTACGCAGCCATAAAAAGAATGAGATCATGTCCTTTGAAGAGATATGGATGGGGGTGAAAGTGATCATGCTCAGCAAACTAACACAGGAATAGAAAACCAAATACCACATGTTCTCGCTCATAAGTAGGAGCTGACAATGGGAACACATGGACACAGAGAGGGGAATGGCACATACCAGGGACTACTGGGGGGTTGGGGAGGTAAGGGGAGGGAACTTAGAGGATGGGTCAATAGGTGTAGCAAACCCTCATAACACACATATACCTATGTAACAAACCTGCATGTTCTGCACGTGTTTCTTGTGTTTTTTAAAAGCAGTTAAAAAGAAGAAAATAAGACTCCCCTAATCAGATGCAGTAGCTTTTTCAAGATATTTTTAAGAATGAAGAGAGCTGATATTGGCCATTTGACAAACACACTACTACCTATACATGAGCATGACCCTAAGGAAAAGTTGTTCTAAGGTATAGAATACAGTGTAATTTAAAAAAATTTTTTTCCATATATAGCAACCTTTCAATAAGTATACCCCTGAAAACAGAAAATTTCTAAGTGAAGATTTCAGAGGGTCTTCGTAGCAAAAGAAATATGAAATTTTCAGAAATCTTAATGTTTCTCTCTTAAAATAAATTACGTTTTGTAATCAGCAAGGAAGATTGCCCCAATTAGGTGACTCGACTGTGGCTAAACTAAAAGTATATGCATATGTGTGCTAAATTTGTAGCATTCTTAAAGGTATCACAAAAATATTAAAAGAATTAAGATTATGCAATCATAATTCATTTACACATCCATTGTTATTTTATTTATTTTCACAATAGTTTCATGTGCAACTCCCAGGAGTCAGGTCCTCTGCTAGAGACACAAGAGTGTGAAATTGTCTCTCCCCAAATGCAAAGGTTTCTGAGAATCCTTGAGAAAAAAAAAAAAATTAAAATTGAGAAAATTTAATTCTTAAATGTAAAATGATATTGTATTAATTCATCCTCATGTTGCTATAAAGAACTGCCCAAGACTGGGTAGTTTATAAAGGAAAGGGGTTCCATTGACTCATAGTTCTGCAGGACTTGGGAGGCCTCAGGAAACTTACAGTCATGGCAGAAGGGGAAGCAAACACATTCTTCTTCACATGCCAACAGAAGAGAGAAGTGCCGAGCAAAGGAGGGCAGACTCCTTATAAACCATCAGATCTCATGAGAACTCACTCACTATCAAAAGAACAGCAGGTAGGTAACTGTCCCCATGATTCAATTACCTCCCACTGGGTCCCTCCCATGACACATGGGGATTATGAGAACTACAATTCAAGTTGAAGTTTGAGTGGGTACACAGCCAAACCAAATCAGGTATTTACAGGAGCCAACGCCTGCACCTACGGAAACCTTTATTTTGTATTTTTATAAATTCCCAAAATGAAACTAAATATTGCATACTTCATCAATACATCATCAAAGGCATCTTAAATTATAACCAGGCACTGTGCAATTATTTTCAAAGTGTTATCAATCATCAATTAGAAAATTTCAGAATACCTCTTTCATGGCTTTTATTAAGACACTAGCAAATTACTTATATATTTAGCAGACAATAGGCACAGGAAAAATGTTTTTAAGTTATGTTTCTGTGTTTGATTTCTCATCACATATTTTTTTCACTTCAGTTATTATGGCATTGTACTCTGAGTCAGACTTGGAATTATTTGGATTACTGGCTTAAAGGAGAGAACAGTAAGCAATCCACCGTCCTTGAAAACAATTTAGATTTGTATATAAAAAAAGAAAAAGAAAAAAAAAACTGCACAAAAGCAGAAGTAGTGGACTTCTTTCTACATTTCTCATCAATCTTTCTCCTTTACAATAAAGCATCATTAGAATGGTTAGCTTTGTTTTCTTCCATCTTCCATTATATTTCCCAAGTTTTAACTGAAGAACTGCTATTTATATGTCTTTTCTTCCACCGTTATCCCAAGACCCAGTCCCTTAATTTTGTAAATAGTTTCCACAAGAGCAACATACAATACTAGACTCAATTTTCTTATGGTTACCAAAATAGTATACATCAATTAACTCATAAAATCTAGAATTTTTTATGTGGGATAATCACAACAAAGATGGAATTATCTTATGAGGTAAAATACCCACCTTGAGCATCTTTATACTTGGAAAGCAGAAGTAGGTGACTTCAAATACTATATTTATTTTAACAATAAAATATTTCATGAATGAAAACAAGTGACACATTCATGTCTATCATGCCATATTTTTGTCACCTTTTAACTGGAATATAGGGATATGGCTCTAGAGATATGGAAAGATAAAATTTACTTTTATATATTAAACTTATATCCCATAACCTTCCTATATCCATTTTTAAATTTGTAATTGACATAAATTATGCATATTAAATTGTAAAATTTGGTATTTTGGCATCTGTGTACACTACTGAAACCATCACCACAATGAAGAAAAGAAACATATTTATACATCATGGAATACTATGCAACCATATAAAAGGATGAGTTCAGGTCCTTTGTAGGGACATGGATACAGCTGGAAACCATCATTCTCAGCAAGCTATCGCAAGAACAGGAAACAAAACACAGCACGTTCTCACTCATAGGTGGGAATTGAACAATGAGAACACTTGGACACAGAAAGGGGAACCTCACACACTGGGGCCTGTTGTGGGGCGGGGGGAGGAGGAGGGGATAACATTAGGAGATACACCTAATGTAAATGACGAGTTAACAGGTGCAACACACCAACATGGCACACGTATACGTATGTAACAAATCTGCACATTGTGCACATGTACCCTAGAACTTAAAGTATAATTTAAAAAAAGAGAGAGAAAACTAAACAAAAAGAAATATATTCATTGTAACAAAAAGTTTTCTCATATCCCTTGTAATCTCTCATTGTACCCACCAAGACTCCTCCTTCATATCCAGGCAACAACTTGCATTTTCTAGGGTTCTATTTAAATAAAATTTTACATTATGTACTGTTCTGTTTATAACTTTTTCATTTATAATAATGTCCTTTATGTTTATCAATGCTCTAGCATAGTATTGATAGTTCATTGTATTTTATTCTTGAATAGTGTTGCATTGCATGGCTATAACACAATTTGTTTTTGCATTCATCTCTTGGTAAATATTTGTTAATTTTTTTTCTCTGGTTTTTGACTCTTACAAGTAAAGGCTCTATAATCATACATTTACAAGTCTTTGAATGGACATATGCTTATATTTCTTTTGTTTAAATACTAAATAGCCAAATGCTGTCATATGGCAGATGAAGGTTTAACGTGGTTGTACAATTTCATACTGATTTATTGTGTATAAGGATTCCATCTGTTCCACATTCATGACCTATACTTGATATGGTAAGTATTTTAATTTTAGCTATTCTAGGTTTATAAAACACTAGGTTTATATTGTTGTATTGTGGTGGCTTTAATTTAAATTTATTCAGTGATTTATATTGAGAATCATTTCATGTCTTTGCAATCTTTAGCTTCTTTGGTGAGTGTTTGTTCAAATTTTTACCCATCCCTTAATTGATTGTTTTCTGATTATTGAGTTTTAAGGGGTCTTTGTAAATTCTGAATTTAAGCAGACCTTTATCCCATGTGTGATTTTCAAACACTTTTTTCAGTCAATAGTTTGTCTTTTAATCCTCTTAACAGCATCTTTTAAAGAGTAGGTTCTTCTAATATTAACTCAGTGAGACTGGCAGTATTTCAATACTAAAACAAATACATTACAAAAATAATTATAGACAAATATCACTCATGATCACAGATGCAAAAGTCTCCAACAAAAATATTAGCAATAAAATTCACATGTATAAAAAAGAAAATATACCATTATCAAGTGGAGTTTACATTAGAAGTGAAAGGGGTCCTTGGTTGAATAGTATTCCCCGCAAATTCCTATGTACATAAAACTTCACAATGTGAGCTTGTTTGGAAAGAGGGTCTTTGCAGATGTAACTAGTTAAATTAGGATGAAGTCATACTGATTTTGGGTGGGTGCAGAATTCCGTGACTGGTGTCCTTAAAAGAAGGATATGCAGAGATGCAGACACAAGTCAATGAAATGTGGCCATGTAAACACAGAGGCAGAAATTGGAGTGATACTACTTGCTGTAGAAGAAGGAACACCAATTATTGCCAAGAAGCCACCACAAGCTAGAAAAAAGGAGACAAACACCCTTCCATAGAACCTTTAAGACAGAATGATCTTGTTGGTAATTTAATATTGAACTTGTAGCCCCAGAATTGTGCCAGAATTTCTGTTGTTGTTAGCAACCCAGTTTGTAGTAGTTTGTTATAGTAGCCCAAGGAAACTAATGTATAAAGATAATTCAACATTTAAAAATCAATATGATTTATCATATTCACAAGTGAATAATTAAAGCTATGTAATCATCTCAATCTGTGCAGAAAAGGCATTTGACCAATTTGTGATTAAAAATTCTCAGGAAACTAGAAAAAGATGGGTACTTTATTTTTCTATAGTGGGAATTTTAAAAACCTACAGATAGCATCAAAATTAATTGTTAAAGACTGAAGGCTTTCAGCCCCATCCCCACCTCCAAAGACTACTGATCAAGCAAGTATGACCTTTCTTACCACTTGCTGCAATTTGAATGTTTGTCCTCTCCAAATCTCATGTTGAAATTTGATCTCAATTGTTGGATATGTGGTCTACTGGGAGGTGTTTGGGTTATGGTGGTGAATCCTTCATGAATCGATTTACTTCCTTCCTGGGGAAAGCAGATGTGTGAGTTCTTGCTCTATTAGCTCCTGCTTGACCTGGTTGTTAATAAGAGTCTATCACCTGTGCCCCGCTCTCTCTTACTTCCTCTTTCAAGATGTGATTTCTGCAAATACCAGCTCCCTTTTGTCTTCCTCCATGAGTGGAAGCAGCCTAAGGTGCTTGCCAGAAGCTGAGCTAACACCATTGCCATGCTTCTTGTGGCCTACAGCACTATCAGCCAAGTAAACCTCTTTTCTATATAAATTACCCAGCCTCAGGTATTCTTTTATAGGAACACAAAATGGACTCAGGCATCACTCTTATTCAACGTAATTCTGGAAATTGTAGCCAGTGCAAAAGGCAAGAAAAAATAATAAAAGGCATACATGTTAGATATTAAGAAATAAGAAGGAGGAACAGGAATATGGTGGAGTAGGGCTCTCTAGCCATCATCCACTCACAGAAACATTAATTTTTAGCAACTCTACACATGATAAAATACCTTTACAAAAGCTAAGGAAACCAGATAAGATATCTTAGTACCTGGTTTTAGCACAACAATTTAAAAAGATAAATTGAGGAGGATAGCAAGGACAAATTTACATTACCCATGGCACCCCTCCCACAACTCTAGGCAGCACAGCACATAGAGAATTACTGTGTGCTCAGGGGAAAAGAGGGAAGTGAGCATAGACCTTTACCTTGATCCCTAACACTGGGCCCACGTCAGAAAAACTTAGTTCTGGGCAAAGGCTCATGGATTCACCATATTCTAGGCCAGTACCCATGGACTGAACTGCTAGACCTTCTCTGGCTCCAAGCATATTCACACAGTGCCAGGTTTCAGGATTGTACGGTAGACTTGATGTCCACTGGGCTGATGTCAGCAGCACTGCATTCCAAGCAGCTCTCAGCATCAGACAGGACACCATGGCTCCAGGCATCTGAGCAACCTTAGCATTACATCTGCCGTAAGAGGCCCAGGATTCTTGCAATGCCGCACCAGGAGCTGATGATTTTATTGCCAAATTCTATCAAACATTTAAAAGAACTCATACCAATTCTTTTCAATTCTTTAAAATCTTTTCAATTCTTCAAAATTAGAGAAAAGGGAATACTTTCAAACTCATTTCACAAAGCCAGCGTAACCCTGATAGCAAAGCCAGAAAAAGAGGCTACAAAAGAAGAAAACAGCAGGCCAATGTCTCTGATAAAAGTAGATGTGAAAATCCTTGATGAAATATTAGCAAACTGAATTTAATAAAACATTAAAAAGATAGTTCACCACGATCAAATGGGATTCGTCTCAGGAATGTAAAGATAGATAATGTAACATAGGCTAATCAGATGTCATATATCACATTAACAGAGTGAAGGACATAAACTGTATAATCATTTCCATAGATGCAGAACAAAATTGACAAAATTCATTCTTTTATGATAAAAACTCTCAATGACTTAATTATATAAGGAATGTACCTTCATACAATTAAGGTCATATATGGCAAACCCCCAACTCAGCAAAAGTTAAACAATTTCACTCTAATATCTGAAACAAGACAGGGATGCCTATTGTCTTTTCTATTTAGTAAAATAGTGGAGGTACTGTACTAGCCAGAGCAGTAAAACAAGGGAAATAAATGAAAGGCAAGGGAAAGAAAAGAAACCCAAACTGGAAAGGAGGAAATTAAATTACCCTTATTTTCAGACAGCATGATTATATACGTAAAAAATCTCTTAAGACTCTACTAAGAAGCTGTTAGAACTAATAAATGAATTCAAAGTTGCAGGATATAAAATTAACATACAAAAGCTAGTAGTGTTTTTATACACAAATAACAAACTATCCAAATAAGAGATAAAAAGTTCCATTTATAATAGCTACTAAAATAATAAAATACTAAGAATAAATGTATCCAAGGAGGTAAAAGATTACTAAAATGAAATCTTCAAAACATTGATGAAAAAAATTGAGAAAGACACAAATAAATAAATAGATATCCTTATCTATGAAATAAGTTAATAGATATCTTGCATTCATGGAATGGAATAATAAATATTGTTAAAATATTCATATTACCCAAGCTATCCATAGATTCAACACAATCCCTATTAAAATGCCAATGACATTTTTCACAGAAATAGAGTATACAATCCTAAAATTCACATGGAACCACAAAAGACCACAAATAGCCAAAGCAATTTTGCTCAAAAAGGACACAGACGGAGGGATCACACTACCTGACTTCAAAATACACTACAAAAACAAAACAGCATGATATTCGCATAAAATCAGACACAGAGGCCAATAAAACAGAAAAGACAGCCAGAAATAATCCAGGCATTTACATTCAATTGATTTTCAACCAAAAATCAAGAACACACAATGGAGAATAGCCTTTTAAATAAATGGTGTTGAGAAAGCAATATCCAAATGCAGAAGAATTAAATTAGACATTTATCTCATCCCATAAACAAAAATTTACTCAAAATGTAGCAAAGGCTTAAATGCAAGACCCAAAACTATGAAAGCACTAGAAGACGACAGAGGACAAATGCTCCATGACATTGATCTGGGCAGTAACTTTTTGAAAATAAACCAAAAGCTCAGAGAACGAAAACAAAAATAGACAAATACGATCAAACTAAAAACTTCTGCACAGAAAAGAAAAAAATGTCATCAGAATGAAGAGACAATCTATAGAATTGGAAATATGTTTGCAAGCTGTGTGTCTGATAAGGGGTTAATATTCAAAATATGTAAGAAACTCAAACAACTCAATGGTAATAATACAAACAGCCTAATTACAAAATGAGCAAAGGACTTCAACAGACATTTTTCAAAAGAATATGTACAAATGGCCAATAGGTATATGAAAAAAAACTTTAACATCACTAATGATCAGGAAATTTAAACTAAAGCAACATAAGATATCACCTCACATCTTTTAAAATGACTATTATAAAACAATAGATAACAAGTGTTGACATGGAAGTGGAAAAAAGGTAACCTCTGTATATCATTCATTGGAATGTGAATTAATACAGCCATTATGACAAACACTAGGAATGTCCCTCAAAAATTAAAACTACCACATGATCATGCCAATACTGGGTGTATATTCAAAGGATATGAGATCAGTGTATTGAAGACTTATCTGCACTCCCATCTTCATTGCAGTACTCTTCACAATAGCCAAGATATAGAATCAACCTAAATGTCCATTGATGTATGAATGGATATAGAAAATGCAGTATATGTACATAATAAAAAATTATTCAGCCATTAAAAGGAGGAAATCCTGTTATATCCAAGAATACAAATGAAATTGGAAAACATTGTGTTAAGTGAAATAAGCCAGGCAGAAAAAGACCACAGGCCCTCACTCACATGTGATATCTAAAATGTTGATATCATAGAAGTACAGAATAGAATCGTAGTTACCAGGAGTTGGGGTGACTGGTGAGGAGAAGGGAAGGGGTCAGGAAGTCGTTGGTCAAAGGATAAAAACTTTCCATTGTAATAAATCCAAGAGGTCTATTATACAACATGGTGCCATATTTAATGATATATTGTATTCCTAAAAATTGCTAGAAGAATAGACATAAAGTGTTCTCATCACAAAAATGATAAATATGTGAGATAAGCCAAGTCATTCATATATATATATAGAGAGAGAGAGGAATGACTATTCTGAGCATAAATATATATGTTCAGAAGCTTATATAAGTTTGAAGCATATATATATATATATGCTTCAAAAAATCATGTTGTTGAAGGGGTGGCCTGCCCCTCCACACCTGTGGGCCTTTCTCATTAGGTGGAACGAGAGACTTGAGAAAAGAAATGAGACACAGAGACAAAGCATAGAGAAAGAAAAAGTGGGCCCAGGGGACTGGCATTCAGCATACAGAGCACCTTCCCCCAGCACCAGTCTCTGAGTTCCCTCAGTATTTATTGATCATTATCTTTACCATCTTAGAATAGGGAAGTGGCTGGATAATAGGATCATCGTAAGGAGAAGGTCAGCAGTAAGACATATGAATAAAGATCTCTGTGACATGAATAAGTTTAAGGAAAATTGCTGTTCCTTGATATGCATATGCAAACATCTCCATATACCTTTTCAGTGCATAAAGAGCAGCATTGCCGCTAGCACGTCCCACCTTCAACCCTAAAGCAGTTTTCTCCCATCTCAGTAAATAGAATACACAATCAGGTTTTACACCAAGATGTTCCATTGCCCAGGGACGGGCAGGACACAGATGCTTTTCTCTATCTCAACTGCCAAGAAGCCTTCTTTCCTCTTATACTAGTCCTCCTCAGCACAGACCCTTCAAGGGTGTCAGGCTGGGGGACAATCAGGTCTTTCCCTTCCCACGAGGCCATATTTCAGACTATCACATAGGGAAGAAACCTTGGACAATACCTAGCTTTCCTAGGCAGAGGTCCCTGCGACCTTCCTTTCGTGGTGTATGTGTCCCTGGGTACTTGAGATTAAGAGAATGGTGATGACTTTTAGCCAGCAAGCTGCCTTCAGGCATTTGTTTAACAAAGCACATCCTGCACAGCCCAAAATCCATTAAACCTTGAGTCACCACAGCACATGTCTCTTGCAAGGACAGGGTTGGGGGTAGGGTCACAGATTAACAGCATCTCAAATACAGAACAAAATGGAGTCTGTTATGTCTACTTCTTTCTATATACACACAATAACAGTCTGATCTCTCTTTCTTTTCCCCACATGTTGTGCATAGTAAATATACATAATTTTATTTGTTGTTGTAAAAATAAAAATAAAATAAAATTTAGAAATAAAACTGTCTCTTTTCACAGAAGATTTGCACATCTATATAGAAAATTTCAAAAAAATTACAAAAAATTCCCAAAACCAGTAGGTAAATGTAGTAAGTTTGCAGGATACAAACTCAATACATAAAAGTCAAATATATTCCCATATAGTATACAGTGGCATCCCTATATGCCAGCTGAGTACAGTGGTATAGAATGGTACAACTATGACAAAATGTTATTATTTCCTAGCTTATTTTTACTTAATAAAATATTTCATGCATAAAATGTTATAGAGACTAATATAGTGAATGCTCATGTAACTCATCCATGTACCTTAAAATACAATATATTACAGATTCGGTTAAATGCCATGGTAAATTCCTCCCCATTTCTGTTTTATCCTTTCTCAGAGCTTACTACTATTTCAAAGTTAGAGTCTACCATTCCCACATTTTAAAAATAATTTTGCTACATAAATGCTTATAGACCAACAGCAAATAAAATTATTTTACTTGTAATAACAACTTATATAAATGATAACATACTGAATTTTTCATTTTTCAACTTGACTTTTTAACACACCGTTATATTGGAGAGTTTTAATAATACGGATGCAGATAGCTTTGTTCATTGATTTTAATCAGTTTATAGTATTTAATTGCATGAAGATGTATACAAGTTATATATCTGTTCTGTAGATAAGCTTTAAGGATTTTTTTTTTCCAATTGTTCACTATTGCAAAGAGTGCTACAATGAACAGTCTTTGACTTATTTTGTTCTACACATGGGTAAGAATTTCTCTAGAGCAATTACTCTCAGAATATGAGCACAGACCCCTAGTCTGGGTATCACCTGAAAACTTTATGGAAATGCAAATTATTGGAACTGACCTCAGCCCTACTGAATTAAAATCTTTGGTGATAAGAACAGCAATTTGTGTTTTAGCAAGCTCTCTGGTTTGTTCTAATGCAGACTAAAGTTTGCTGACCCTTGCTTGAAAGTATGTATCAAGTCCTGGAATTACTACATTGAAACACACACATACTCATTTTATCAGATATATATAACATAATTCTTTACTTGTGCGTGCTACCTGTTTATATTTTAGCTATTTATATATGAGAGCCCTGTTTGATTCATATTATCTCCAACACGTAAAAATTTCATATTATAAAAAGTTATCAATTTGGTGGGTGTGAAATAGCATTTTCTTTTAACTTACATCTATCTGGTTTTAAGTAAAATAGAACTATTTTAACACATGTGTTAGTCATTCAACTTTTTTCTTATGTGAATTATTCATATTATTTGCTACATATTTTAAAAATTGAGGCGTTTGTCTTTTACTTATTGATTTGTGAGATTCCCTGTATAATTTGGAGAATGACATGTATTCACTTATTTTTGTTACTTATATTTGTTCCTAGTGCTTCCTAACTTTTCACTTTGTTAATGGTGAATGTGACATATTTTGATGTCACATTGAGTTTCTTACCATAAATTAGATTACAAACATTTTTCTAAGTTAACACATAGGTCTAACACACTTTATGGATATAGCTATGTTAGAATTTATTAAAGCATTATTTTATTGAGAGATGTTTAAGTCAAGATCCCAACTGCAATAGATGACACACTCAAGCTGAAGGTAATTTAATAAAAGGATTATTTACAAAGCAGTTTGAAAACAACAACAACAAAAGGCTAGTAACTCTAGGAAGCTAGTATCACCAGGAAACCTGAATGGACAAGAGAAGGGAGAAAAATCAGAAACCAAAGACAATAGCACAAAGAGTGATTTTTGATAATAGCTGAGGCCTTTGGAAGAGGGACATAACCAACCCCTTGAAATCTAGCAGAGTAGTCTGGGAAATAGAGGTCATGGGCCTGTGCTTCTCTTTTCGTTTTCTTCACTATTTAAGGATCTCCAAGAAATTCCCTAATGTAATTCCTGTAGGTCAGTCTTTTACAGCACAGAACAAGGGAGAAGAATACAGAAAGGAACTGGTGTGTAAATGGTAGATGACTACCCAGTTTTTATTTTTTATTCTTCATTACACAAACAGTGTTGCAATAGCATTCTTGTTTATTTCCATATAATATATTGGTACTTTTATATTGCATGATTTACCATAAAAATTGGGATTGTGGAGTCAAATGTATTATGTCTCCCTTTCTTTAAGTTTAAAGAGATGATTGTGCCACTGTGCTTCAGCATGGACAACAGAGGGAGACCCTGTCTCTGAAAACAAACAAACAAACAAACAAACAAATGGTAATGTCAGGATTCTTACCCTAAAATGGATCAGTTAATATTCTGATAAGCAATTTATGAGAATATTTGTGATATTTTAAATTATTCCAATAACTTTTAAAAAATTTGTGAGTTATGTTGACTGTAGTTTATCGACTATTCACATTTATTCTTATGTAAATGACTTGCTCAAATACTGTTCGCATTTTTTAATTAATTTTTTCTTATCATATGGTAAGTGTGTAGGCATGTTACTGATATTAACACTATTGACTACCTTAAAATTTGCACATATTGTCTTCTGGTTTGTGGTTTTGCTTTGTTTAAAGTGATGAATGTATAGAAGAGAAATGCTGAGGAAGTATATCTAATATTAATGTTTTAGTTGATTTTGTTATCTATTGGATTCTAGCTATAGATATTTCTAATTGGTGTAACATGGCTCTAGCCTACACTATTTAGTAGAATAAAACTTTGTGATGTCGGTGAAAGAGACCAATTCAGACTTTATTAGTACTATGGTCTGATGCCTAGAAAAATAATGTTGGACTTTTGTAGAACTGACTAACAGAAGTGAAAAAGAAGCAATGAAGTTTTCATATATGTCAAGAGGAAAGTATTCTTAGTATATCATTTTTTATTCTGAGAGCATTAATGCCAGAGCGATTTGTTCTATAAATCAGACTTCAGTCTAATTCTCATTTCAAAATGCAATTAATAATTGATGACAGCTAAATATGGGGGGGGGGGGTAAATTTTTGGATTATTTGTAGGATATCTCTTGTTCCATTGTCTTACCTATAGTTTTCACTGAGGTTAACAGGAGTTGTTTGTTGATGTGAGGAAAGAGACTGAAACAGCCTCAGTCACTAAAATTTTGATGTTTACTGAATGTATTATTTTTTCTCTCCAGAGAGTTCAGTCAGTTCATAAAATAGTGAAATAAGGTTAAATTAAAAATAAATTCTGTTGAAAAAGTCAAAACTCATGAATAGATGTAAATATAATTTTGTTGTATTTAATATAGTTCTTGGGACTAAACAATATGTTTGCTTTTGAGATTCATGATAACCAGAGAAAATCAGAAAATATAATGACATTAATAGCTCTTTATTTTGGAAAGAAAGAAACTTAGCATGTATTCTGGAAAGATAAGAATTTTCCTATAAATGAATTCCAAATAAGTTTGAGATGGATTTTTTTTTTTTTTTTCTAGAGGGATTGAACGCTTAACATTAGTCCTTAAAAATCATTCCCATTTTGTTTCGTGGCTCAGTAAAATTATGGAATTATTTAAATATTTCAAAAGGCCATCTTCTGTTTATCTTCGGAGTGTTTATTCAGATGCCTTTGGTTTTCTTGTGGGTTTCTTTTAAGCTATTTCAGTAATATTGGGAAGCAGACAGGGTAAAGGAATTTCAGAAATGCATCATCTCTATGTTCATCCAGTTGTTAAGAAAACAGCAGATGCAGAACAAGTATGTACAATAATGATGTAATGCTTCAAATAAAATTTCAAATAGGATGCATTTGTCTTACTGAAAATATGAATGATGCTCTTTATTTTGGACATTTTTCAGCTTTTCAAATTATTTCAATGTTTGCATTTATAGAGATGTATTTGGAAGTGCTAATTGATATTTATTATTAGACAACACAATTAGCAGACAGGAAAGCATAAAAAAGATTACCAAAGAATGAATTTAACGCTGAGTTAGCTTACATGACAGGAGGAAATAAAAATAAAAAGACAAGCACATATGGATGAGATGTAAAGATTAAGTGTTAGCCTGAGTAAAGGTGTTTATAAGCCAGAAGGTATACTTGTACACAGTAACAGCCTAGCCACACTGTATTTGTTATGTGGCATTGTCTTTGAGCATTATTTTCATAATACTCCTTAAAATAAGTGTAGAATAAAAAGAGAGTAAGAATAAGAATAATCTTATTCTTACTTATTATGTATCAAACAATTTTCTTGGTGATTTACCTGCAATTATCATATTTAATCTTTAAAAATCTCTATGAATCAAGTGTTGCTATTATTTGTATTTTATACATAAATAAAATTTATGTATTTTACACTTAGAGAGGTTAAACCACATACTCGAGATCACACACATAGTAAAAGGCAAAGCCTGGATTTACTGACTCCAGAACGTGGATGCTTATTCACAAAACTGTACAGTTTTCTCAAGCATCCTTCCTGGCTGGAGATTGTATTCCATTTCAATCATGTTTTCTTATTGGGTACTCATCACTCTGCTGATTGCTCATTGTTATAACTACATTATAGAAGAGGAAATTAAATAGGGGTCTTTTCTTTCTTGTCACAAAGCATGTTAGATAAGCCATAGACCCTACCGAATCATAGAATAACCATAAAAAGTAAGTATATCTACTATTCTAGTATTATGTATAGAATATGAAGATAACAGAATTTAAAAAGAAAAAAGGAGAAACTTGTAAGAGGAACTACACCCACTATTTCTGATTTGGATTAAACAACTAAATAGAGAAATTACTGGGCCAAGGCAAATAGGTTCTTCTTTTGAGTTTCCATAGCAATTCTGTATGTATTACAAATATAGCATTTAAATTGAATTGCAGTAATTTATGTATTCATCTAGTATCTGTTAAAATAGTGGAAAGGAGCATACTTTTTTAAAATTATGAATTCCAGAATATGTTAAAATGTCAAATAAATATAAGTACTTCATAATATCATCAATTATATAATTGACTGAATAAATTAATGAATGACAACTTCTAGGATCAGTAGATCTTTGATTAAAAAAATAGAGGAAAAAGGTAGGCATTCATGATGTCTGTGTTGGATACAACAGACTTTTATGTCCTATTATCAAAGACTGAGAATGGATAAGCTAGATGGGAGTCTTAATGGGTTCACCTAGACCATGCCATAGAATTTACAAAAGTATCCCAGTAAGGACAGGTAACAACATGAGTGTATCTTGGGCAACAGAAATTAAAGCAAGGGTTATCTTGACTCAATCTGAAGGAATTACATATGGAAAGACATGGGTAGAAAAAAAGAAAGTGTGCAATTCTCATGACTAAAACTAGGATATAAGTTGCTAACCAGATGAAAGAGGTATTTGGGGAAACTTTTCCCAAAAGAATACATACCAAATTAGATAATACAAACAACCTCTTATATAGGATATGAGGGGAGAGTTAAATAGCGAATTGTGCCTAATATGGATTCCAATATCATCTCTTAGTAATGTTTATTTATATACCCTTTTATTCATTCATCAAAAAAACATTTAATTGACATATCACTTAGTCTTACACACCATCGAAAATGCTGGAAATACAACAATGAACAAAATAGAAAAAGAATGCCTCATGGTCTTAACTCTAGTGGTGAGAGATACACGGTAAGCATAAGTATAAAGAAAATATCGATATGTCATATCATGAGAGATGATACAGAGAGAAATAAAGTAGATGAAGAGGAGAGGGAGTATTGGAGAGAAAAAAAAAGTAATTCTAATATAATTAAGATGCTTAGGGAAGGCTTCAGTGAGGAGACTTGTGTGCAAACCTCAATAAAAAGAGAAAACTAGCAGCACAGCTCTCTGGGTTAGCGGATGCAAAAGTCCTAAGGCAGAAACATGGTATCTCTGAGGACAAGAACAAACTAGAAGTGCTGATGTGGAAAGATCTAGGGAAAAGAAGTCAGAGATAAAATTATCAAGAAACTAAAAGTCAAATCTAGTCGAGACCTGGGGAAAAACAGGTGTGGACGAGGCCTGCAACGCATTCTCTCTTTTTACTGATAAACATCTGTGGAAAAATAAAGAAGATTAACCAGTCAAATCTGCTTGCAAAGATGCCAATAACAAAACTTTCTAGCAAACAAACTATCTGTATGTGCTAGTGAGAGAGTCCTTGTCTGTGGAATGCTTTCAGCAGGATGTACCTACTGTATAAATAATTGCAGAGAATAAACAAACTTGGAATTGATTTATAGGGCATAGTTCTAGGAAAAAATGTCATGAACTTGAGGAGAATGTAGAGATATTTCATTAACCAAATGAATGACTGAGCAAAGCTGCATATTTTACTTGGAGATTTAATATATTTATCTGCACCAGAGAAAATCCTGTTGTAGTGAGAAAGGACATGGGGAGCTGTGCCCTAGACCTTTCCTTGCTTTTCCTGTGCCTCACAATTCCTTTTGTCCTTGAAAGTACTAGTAAAGCTTGATGCCAAGACCTCTGATTCACATGAGTCTGATTTTTGCAGTCTGATATGTTGTGTTGTTTAAGGGCCTTATAATAGCTACTGTGAGGATTTTGATGCTTTCTTTGAATGAGATGTGAAGTTATTGGAGAGTTTTCAACAGAGAAATAACTTCATATGACTTAAAATTTAAATTGGAGAACAGACTGTAGAGAAGCAACAGGGAAACAATACTGCAACAATGTAAATGGAAACTTGTTGTGGTTTGGATCAAAATTGTAGCAGTAAATGTGGTAAGAAGTGATTAGTTTGGGCGTACAATGGCATAGTGGCTATCATGGATGAGAAGATTCAAATAATTGCTCAATAGAAGAAATCTGTAAGTACCATTGTTAAATAAATAGTACAGTCATTCTAGAGAAGGACACAGAGCTCTAACAGCCAGGAAGTTAATTCATTAAGTTTAAAGTGATATTAAAGTTAATATCCTAAAAGACATATTTGAGAAAATGTGGACAAATATTAAATACTAATATTAGTACTCAGACAGCATTATTAATGAGCAGCAGACCTGAAGGAGAATTCTGATGCTAGTATAGGTTCAGTTTCTCTTTGCTCACTTTCTAATTTTGTGTGTGTGTAGGAATGGCACAGAGTGAGTTTAAACTTGGTAAAATAATCCACATTTAAGTTTAAGGTCATTTATTTTTATTTCTGAATGTTCCATTGGAAGAACACACCATCATTTGATTATCCATTCATCTATTGATAGACATTTGCTATATTTTCAATGTTTAGTATTATAAGTAAAGGTGCTATTAACATTTACGTATAAGTTTTTGTGTAGACATATGGAATTTATATCCCCTTTCAAAATGTGCTCTTATCTCCCATGACCCCCTTTTCATATTTCGTTTGTGGATTTAAGAGTGACTTTCATTTTGGGTATCTATTTTAGATTGACCTTAGGCCTGCAGGCCTGCTTCTAACTCCCCTCTTTTCTTCAACTTTTTTTTTTTTTTTTTTTTTTATTTTTTTTTTTTATGGGCTGCATTTACTCTCCATGTAGTGACAGAGTGCTTTTCAGGATTACAGGTAATTTAAAGATTGGGCATTTTGTTCCTTTTAGTTATTCTGTGTGTCTTGCCTCATTTGTTCTCTTTATACTTTATCATTTTTGAAGGGTACGTTGGAAGTTTTCAATTAAATGTTCAGCATTACTTTGGATACTAACTCTAAAGGTGTAAAGAGGCCAGTCACGGTGGCCACACCTGTAATCCCAGCACTTTGGGAGGTTGAGGTGTGTAGATCATCTGAGGTCGGGAGTTGGAGAATAGCCTGGACAAAATGGTGAAACTCCCCCTCTACTAAAAATACAAAAATGTTAGCCAGTGTGGCGGCACAGGTCTGTAATCTCAGCCACTCTGGATGTTGAGGCACGAGAATCACTTGAACCTGGGAGGCGAAGGTTGCAGTGAGCTGAGATTGTGCCATTGCACTCAAGCCTGGGCAACACAGTGAAACTCTGTCTTAAATAAATAAATAAATAAATAAATAAGGTACAGAAGGAGAGTGTGATAGGCGCAATAATGCCCTTCCCGCACCCTTCCCCCAAGAGATAACAGGTCATAATTTCTGGGAACTGTAAATGTAACCGTATAAGCAAAAAAGGACTTTTAAAGATTTGATTAAGTTAAGAATTTTGTGATGAAGAGATTATCCAGTTGGGTCCTAAATGTAATCACAAGCATCATTATAAGAGAAAGGCAGAGCAGTATTTGACAAACACACAGAAGAAAAGATGTTGTGAAGACAAAGCAGGGGGAGATTTGAAGATGCTGACCTTGAAGATTAGAGTGATGGGCCACGATAAAAGGAATGCCACCAGCCATTGGCAACTGGAAGAGGCAATAAACAGATTTTCCCCTAAAGCCTTAAGAGGGAGCACTTTGATTTTGGCCCAGTTATACTGATTTGGAATGTCTGGCCTCTAGAACTGTGAGAAAATAAATTTCTGTTGTTTACCAGCCACTTGTGGTAATTTGCTACAGCAGCCATGGGAAGCTAATGCGAACCCTTTTTTTTTTTTTTTTTTTTTTTAATGTAATTACCTTTCCTAAGATTTGAAGATAGTAAAGAAAATGAAAAAAACAAACAAACAAAACAAAACAAAACAAAAAAAAACAATGTAAACCTCAGATACTAGTATCTATCCCCTTAATGGCCACTTATCTGGATCATTCATAGGCAGTTATTACAGACAGTTTTCTCCATCCACATGCTGGCATTCTGTTACAGAGAACCTGTCCTATCAGACAATAGAGGCTCAATATATATGACACGGTTTTGTACCCTGTCCCAATCCAAATCTCATCTTGTAGCTCCCATAATTCCCATGTATTGTGCAAGGGACCCAGTGGGAAATGATTGAATTATGAGGGCAGGTCTTTCTGGTGCCGTTCTCATGATAGCAAATAAGTTTCTTGAGATCTGACAGTATCATAAGGGGGAGTTTCTCTGTCCAATCTCTCTATTTGCCTGCTGCCATCCACATAAGATGTGACGTGCTCCTCCTTGCCTTCTGCCATAATTGTGAGGCCTCCCCAGCCACGTGGAACTGTAAATCCAATTAAACCTCTTTCTTTTGTAAATTGTTCAGTCTCAGGAATGTCTTTATCTACATCATGAAAACAGACTAATACAATATATTTGAGAGATGTTGCATGAATGTGTTCTCTTCTGGTATATTCTCTAACTCCTATTCCAGTAACCCAACATTATCTCATGGATTATGTAAGAGTCACCCAAAACAAACCAGCGAAAGAAGGTTGCATCATAATCATCTTTTCAGAGAGGCACCCTCTGCTAGTGAAGTGACCTGTCGACATCATTATGTAGAAGGATGAATTTAATCATCTGAAACATGGGTGGCTTTACTGACTTGGGTCTTCTTTAAGTATATAATTAGGTGATACAATTTTATGTTTAACAAATAAGCCTAGGATCAATTAAGAAGTGTATCTCAAAGGCAAATTCCAGCTTCCACGCTTACTACCAATAAGAAATCAATGATATTCTAGTCTAGCTCCAGACCAGCATGGTTCCACTATAAGAAGTATCCTACTGCTTCTTCTTTCTCCCTTCATTCACTCATAATACAACTAGTATTTAAGAAAAAAAAAAATAAGATTAAGCAGATATGCCTAAAGCAAATGAACAGAGACTTATGTGTGTGTACGTGTGTGTAATACCTATTTATTAATGTTCTTATTTGTAAAGAAAATCCCAAAAATATAACAGAAGAAAATAAGATGTGGTTAGCATGCATGCAATCAAGAGATAGTTCCAAAATACTGTAAGTATGTAGGAAAATATAGTCACCTTAGTGTTTAATAATACTTTCCATTTAGCTAATGTTTTTAGTCTATCCCTTGGTCATCACAAAAACTCTCTAAAGAGGTAGGATAGACAATACCATTCAGAACATAGGCATAAGCAAAGACTTCCTGACTAAAACATCAAAAGCAATAGCAACAAAAGCCAAAATTGACAAATGGGATCTAATTAAACTAAAGAGCTTCTGCACAGCAAAAGAAACTATCATCAGAGTGAACAGGCAACCTACAGAATAGGAGAAAATTTTTGCAATCTATCCATCTGACAAAGGGCTAATATCCAGATTCTACAAAGAACTTAAACAAATTTATGAGAAAAAACAAATCCATCAAAAAATGGGTAAAGGATATGAACAGATACTTCTGAAAAGACATTTATGCAGCCAACAAACATATGAAAAAAAAGCTCATCATCACTGGTCATTAAAGGAATTCAAATCAAAACCACAATGAGATACCACATCACACCAGTTAGAATAGTGATCATTAAAAAGTCAGGAAACTACAGATACTGGAGAGGATGTGGAGAAATGGGAAAACTTTTATACTGTTGGTGGGAATGTAAATAAGTTCAACCATTGTGGAAAACAGTGTGGCGATTCCTCAAGGATCTAGATCCAGGAAACCCATTTGATGCAGCAATCCCATTACTGGGTACGTACCCAAAGGATTATAAATCGTTCCACTATAAAGACACATGCACACACATATTTGTTGCAGCACTGTTCACAATAGCAAATACTTGGAACCAACCCAAATGCCCATCAATGATAGACTGGATAAAGAAAATGTGGCATATATACACCATGGAATACTATGTAGCCATACAAAAAGGATGAGTTCTTGTCTTTTGCAGGGACATGGATGAAGCTGGAAAGCATCATCCTCAGCAAACTAACACAGTAACAGAAAACCAAACACCACATGTTCTCATTCATAAGAGAGAGGTGAACAATGAGAACACATGGACACAGGGAGGGGAACATCAGACACCGGGGCTTATCGGGAGTTGGGGGGCTAGGGGAGGGATAGGATTAGGAGAAATACCTAATGTATATGATGGGTCAATGGGTGCAGCAAATCACCATGGCACGTGTACAGCTACGTAACAAACCTGCATGTTCTGCACATGTATCCCAGAACTTGAAGTATAAAAAGAGAGAGAGAGAGATAGGATGATAATTCATAATACATGGTTAAATAATACATAATAATAATAAATAATACAAAATAAATAATACATATGTTTATATAAAATAAACACATTTTATACACGGAACATAAATGAGGCTCAGAGTTTTATTTGGTTTGATAAGAAAACACAGGAGATTGCAGAATGTTGTGCTTTCCTTAATATTTGTGTTTCCAATATTCTTTGAACTTTATAATATAAAGTCTTTTTGTGACAGGTTAAATTTAACAGTACTAATAATATGAATTAACTTGAGGACAGGAAATCATTGTAAAACAGTTGAAAATTATTACCAATGCATTAAGTAATGTATTAAAATTATCAATCATTTAGAAATTAGTCTAAAACAATCATTTTCAAAAATTTTGCAAATTTTGAGTTCAAACATAGCCTCTAAAGCCTCCTATAAGAAATTATTCGATGTGAACTCATTTTACTAACAGTTCAACCATGTATAATAATAACAATTAGTGGAGGTAGTATTTCCTTATTAATATGACAAAGTAATACATTTTAAGAAATGAATAATTTTATTTCTAAGCTTAATAGATTTGCTATAAAATGAGTTTTCAGTTACCTTTTCTATCTTTTCTCACAAAGCTAAATCGAATTTAAAATGAAAACTGAAAAAAAATGACCTAAGAAATATTTGGTAACCATTAGGAATCTGCAGAAAGATTTTTCAGGTTTTCTTTCTTCCTCTAGAAAGCCCAGGAAAACTAAGTTAAAAGCCCTGTATACTGAATGATTTACATCTCTGTTGTGGATTCAGTGACTTTAAGTGTTAATTGAAGTTTCTCTTTGTGAGACATAGAATAGACCAGGAAGAACTTTTTGCTAGTTGTATTATGTAGTGCACCATTACACCTAAATGCAGTAGCATATTTTGCTTCTTGGCATTTATCCTATTTTCTTTTTAGTATTTCTAAAAAAATAAAAAAGGATATCATTAGCTATGGTAAGCATAATTTAGATATATGTTCCTAGACATATTCTTTCAAGCAACCATGGAAGATTTTTGTTCTTATTTTCTTCTTCTTGTTGTTTCATTTCTATTTTGAAGAAGTAACTGTAGCTTTACTTGTATGGTCTGAGGCCAAACTAAAGAGTGTGTATTTCTCTGAATATAACAACAATCATCTATTTATTCATTTAATAATTCACTTAGTTTTGATATATTATTCAACTACCAGTTACTGACTGCATACAATGTACCAAAAGGTCTTCGAAGTTCTAGAAATATGGATGGACAAGCTACTATTTTCAAGAAACTGAGTTTATTATGGGAGGCAGACAAGGGAGCCCGATTCTATTGCCCAGAGTACAGTGTCAGAGGCATATTTGGTCTGATAGGGAACACTAAGAAGCTTCCAACTTAACTTGGATATTTCAGAAAAAGTCTTAGAAAAACTAGTGTTTCATATTTCCATAAGGGTCTTGATTTTTGTTATCAGCACAACCTGCAACTTATTTTGTAGGTAATCATTTCATAAAAGTATTTCATGAAGAAAGAGCTGATATTCTCTGTTTTTCTATTTCAGGAGGAATTGTTTCTTGTCCAATGTTCATGCTTTAGGATGATATGTGGGAAATGAGAATTGAGAGTTAGAATTACTCATGGGATGAATTCTTCCTGTCTACCTTTGTTCCCACAGATGCTTAATAAATGAAGGCAGAAAAAAAAAACCCTATATAAGTGATTATACACTTTATGCTATTTTACTTTTGTTTAATCCTATGGCAAATATTTTTATGTACATGGTCAATAGAAACGATAGCTCAGCAATAACTCAGTACAAAATATTGTTGTGTGTAAATATCAAAATTGCTGCAAAAATTGGTTTTAGAAATTGAAATCAAACAAGTGAATTAATCATTAAAATTAAGATTTGGACATTTCATGCCAATCACTATTTCTGGTAGCAAAGCTTCTTCTTCAATAAAAATTAGTAGAATTCTGTAATGCATAAAAGCTTTTGTTTTTCCTTAATTCTAATGTTAATTGTGCCTTCAACAACCATTGTATACATGAATTTTCCAGTACCTGATTCCTTATCTTTGCTCCTCTCTTTATAGAATATAGAGCAAATCAGCTATGAGCCATTTCAATTTTCTGGCGTCCACACCTACAGACGTTGATGCTATAGGTCCTCACTTCCTTTCCTCTAGTCTCTGATGATGTGATGACCCTCATGTCTCACTCAAGTCAAACACCAATTTAGACTTTAATTCCACTCTGTCTGTACTTCTGAGATTTTGCTTTCTCAGTTATCCCTTTTTTTCTGCAAAATCTTTAAGTGTTCTCTTCCTCTTTTTTGACTCTTTTTCATTTAGCATATACTATAGTTTGAATTTTTGTTCCCCCAAATCTCATATTGAAATATCACCCCCAATATTGGAGATAGGGCCAAATGGAAAGTGTTTGGGTCATGGGGGCAGATTCCTCATTAATGGCTTGTTGCCGTTTGTTGTAATGAATAAGTTCTTACTCTATCAGTTCCCGTGAGAGCTGGTTATTTAAAAAGTCCTCCCCCTCTTCTTCCTCTTTTCACTGTGTGATTTCTGCACATGCCAGCTCCCCTTCGCCTTCTGCCATGAGTGAAATTTGCCTGAAGTCCTCCCTAGAAGCAGATACTGATGCCACACTTCCTGTACAGCCTGCAGAACCATGAGCCAAATAAACCTCTTTTATTTACAAATTACACAATCTTATTCATTTATAGCTGCACAAAAGGAGAAAGCGAGCATATAAACAAGTTTATATGTTTTTCATCCTAACAAAAATCAACAATAACAATCACTTAACACCAAACACATGCCTCCAGCTACAGTTCAGGTTTTCAGCTTCCTTCCTTACATTCTCACAAAAGTTGTCTACTTTTGCAGTCTCTAGAACCTTACTTCTGGCTGTGCTTTATCCCATGACAATATGGCTTCAGTCTTTGTTGACTGCCATATTGCCAAACTCAATGTTATAAAAACGAAACTCTCTCTTGCATTTGGAACTTTTGATCATTTTCTTCATTTTGGGCATTTTTCTCTTCCCGACATTTTTACTTAGTTGGTTTCCAAGACAGTTTCACGTTAACCACTGTAATGGCCTCCCAACTTTTCTTGAAACTTCTATATTTACATGTGTCATTTGTATCTTCTCCTGAGGCATGATGCAAATCTTATATCAAATCCCCAGAGTAAATCCAACAGAGGCTTCTCATTATCTGAAAAGGAAAATTCTAACACCTTAAAAATAGAAAGTCAAGTCTCTCTAGGTTTGACCCTGCCACTCTTTCCAGTCTGAGCTCCTCGTTTTTAATGAATATTCCTGGCTCCTAACTTCTGATTCTCTCAGAATTTCATCTTTGATCTATGATTTTCCTTAGTCAGGTACTCTCCTGAATAACCTTATCTGCTCTTAGGGTTTTACCACTTTGCTTCATAGTCACCTCAAATTCACCATGTTAAAAAATGGAATAGTCTCCTCCCATCTAAATATGTTCCTTTTGTTTCCTTTTTTTCACTAGTGTATTCATCAAGATAAATTACTTTTATAACAAACAAATGTCAATTTAAATAAAATAAAGTTTAATAGATATCAGTACTGAATCTGTAGCCTCTCTAGGCTTTGCTGCTTGGAGTCATTCAGGGATGCATACTTCTTGTGTGCCATGCTGCATCCTAGGATCTTGGAATACTCCTCAGAGTAATGTATCCAAATGAAGAGAACCACTGCAAGATTCCAAATGAAGGTTTTGTGAGTCAGAAACAGGAGTAACAAATAACATTTCTAACCACATTCCACTGGCTAGCACACAATCATAAAACCACCCTACCTACAATGAAGGCTGAAGCATGTGGTCTTTCCATGAGCCATGGAGTAAAAGTGAAGGGGTACACTGAACACACAGAAGCTCACTAATGTAATTGCTGCACTCCAAATAGTTGTACTGTTTTTACTTCCTAAATAAATCTCAAGTATGTTGCCACCATTATCCTTATCCTAACTAAACCATTCTCAAGGGCCAGGCCCCATCATTTCTCAGAAGAACTGCTGCAATAGTCTCCAAACTGCAATCTTCGTCTTCTGCTTTAACTCCTCCAGGCTACAAGAATGATCAAAGAAAGATTCAGATTTCATATACTCAACAATGCTGCTTAAATCCATTCGGTGACCCATCACATACAGGGTAGAACTGTCATTGAATGGAAAAACAAGGTTCTCTGAAAGTGAAATTTGCCTTTTTCTTTTCTTTTCTTTTCTTCTTTTTTTTTTTTTTTTTTTTGAGAGGGAGTCTCGCTCCGTCGCCCAAGCTGGAGTGCAGTGGCCGGATCTCAGCTCACTGCAAGCTCCGCCTCCCGGGTCCACGCCATTCTCCTGCCTCAGCCTCCCGAGTAGCTGGGACCACAGGTGCCCGCCTCGCCCGGCTAGTTTTTTGTATTTTTTTTTTTTTTTTTTTAGTAGAGACGGGGTTTCACCGTGTTAGCGAGGATGGTCTCGATCTCCTGACCTCGTGATCAGCCCGTCTCGGCCTCCCAAAGTGCTGGGATTACAGGCTTGAGCCACCGCGCCCGGCCAAACTATTAATTTAAAATTTGCCTTTTTCAATTGCTATCACTCTGGCCACACATTGCTTTCCATTTTAAGCTCAACCAAGAGTAAAACACTTCTCCACCCTGAACAAAGGTATTCCATTCAGTGTCTTTGTTCATTATGTTTTCCCAGCTGAAACATGATTCCCTCCTTACTCCATAACTCCTAAGAATGAGTTAGGAGCATCTCATCAAAACTTGCATAATCGCTGGTATACATTTGTCAATCAATGATTTACTTCACTGTGTACAACAATCTGAGAAAGTGCTTAAATAATTCTTAAAACTGTGAGATCCCTGATAAGTATCTTTCTCACTTTTCATTTTGAGCTCTGGTAGAATTCTAGGCATGTAGTCATCATCTGTAAACATGTGCCAAATAAGTAAACTACTCTTAAGCAAAGACTTACTTTGAACTTCCTTTTCTGGTTTCTGTACCTGTGTTTCTTGTTGACCCTATTAATGTATGGTCATTCACTTCCATAGGGATAGTCTGAGACTGCCTCTAATCCAGTGGCTAGAGTTTCATTTTACATGGCCAGATAACAAAATAATAAATTTGGGCCTATTAAATTTTCCATTTTGTAACCTGTCCATATGGTTGGACATCCTGACACCACGTGAACCTCATATGACACCTGAGCACTATAGTATAAACCCATCAAAGCTTTCTGGTGTTCAACCCTTACCAAATCAGTTTCTTGTAACCCATACCTGTCTTGTAAAATAGTTTCCTGCTTGTTTCTATTTTATTCATCCAACTCCAGATACGATTCTGTGTTCATTCAAGAAACCAGTGATTTTTTACAACAAAGCCTATTTCGTATTCTAACAATAGACACTTAAAATATATGCATTTCTACCATACTGTGGGATCAAGAATACAGTCATGATAATAGTACAAAACAGTACAGAGAAATTCAGCTGGAGTAACAGAAGAATGTGAGCTGCAATCTAAGTGGAAGTTCCTGTTCTTCAGTGAATTGTAAAATTATTTGTGACCACTGTGAACTGTGATTTACAAAGCAGCCCAAAAAGTATTGAAAGAAAAATACTGTCCAATCAATCATCTTTCATTAAATCCTGGTTTCCTTTTTCAAAATGATAGAGCCAAAGCTTCTTCCAATAGACTGATTGATATCTTTCAATTTTCACTGATTTATGATTCAATACCAAGTACATTAGTTGTACTTGAACCTCCCAGAGTACATCAATTTTTATATTGAGTGCCATTGACTTAAATTATTGAAAGAAAGGATACAAGTGTATAACTTAAAATGCCAGGATGATTAAATAAATACTGGGAAAAAGAATCTAGAATTGTTTAATTTGAAGTATAACTTGATACCTTTTCTAATATGTAAAGGGAAAATCAAAAACACTAAATTATTTAAATTTAGGAATACTGTGAGAAATTATTATTTACATTGTGATTCATTTGTAAGGATTTTTTTAGAGTTCACTTGAGATTTTTATTTCTTGATAGGCAAAAAAATATACACATATTTTATTTTTATTTTTCAAAGTATGAATTTGATAATTTGGTTTTTGGTTAGTTCCAATAAATAAATCTACATTCTAAATGAGATAGAGTTTGCTTCAACTCAAAAGACAAATCCATTTCCCAGGATAAGCATTAATGTTTGGCCAGTCCTACTACAAGCCCTAATGTTTGCTATTCATCTTCTGTCAATTATCTTTACAAATATTATCTCTTCTGGAATTTATAAATAGATCATTTGAAATCAAAATGAATCAAGATGCATTAATTTTGTTTCATACATTACAGATTTGTAAAGATACTCATCCTTGAATAAAAAAAATTAGAAAAAACAATCTGATTCCACAATAAAACATCTTATTTCATTAATGATAACTCTTGGTGTTAGAAAACAATTTATCAATGTGACTTTTTTTTTTTTTTTGGAGACAGGGTCTTGCTCTGCCACCCAGGCTGGAGTACAGTTGTGTGATCTCAGCTCACTGCAAACTCCGCCTCCCGAGTCCAAGCGATTCTCGTGTCTCAGCCTCCCAAGTAGCTGGGATTACAAGTGCAAGCCACTATGATATGCTAACTTTCGTATTTTTAGTAGAGACGGGTTTTCACCATGTCACCATGTTGGCCAGGCTGGTCTCGAACTCCTGACCTCAGGAGATCTGCCCCCGTCAGCCTCCCAAACTGCTGGGATTACAGGCGTGAGCCACCATGCCCAGCCTATGTCACTATTTTCGAATCCCTAATGATGCAAAGAGTTCAGGAAACGTTCCATTATTGTCAATTTCTGTACCCTCTAAACATACACACACAGACACATACACACATACACATATCCTAAAATGTAGGTTATTCAAAGAAGTTACTCAAAACTTAGAAAATACATACTTATTAATATATAAATTGCTCCAGACTGACCAACACAAGAGCATTTTATTCATACAACAGCTAAGCAAGAATTGGATGAAGTCCTTAAAGTGTCTTTGAGCTCTGAGGCTTCAAGGATGAGAGAAGGAGGTGAAAACAGTGCTGAACCTCCAGAGATTTTATTCTAAGGAAGATGAAGTTATATGGGGGAAAGGAAGAACCTAGGATTTCTCATGGCTTCTGTGTAAAAAAGCAAGGAGTATCTTCAAATAAAGGGAGTAAGAACTAATTATGAATATTATTATTTTCACAAACATTAAATGTTTGTCTAAAAAGCTTCATAAAGTTCTTTAGAATACAGTCTAGGTGTCTTTCAACTCCTCTGTTCAAGTTTCCTAGATCTTCCAGCCTGAGTTTCAACTGATATTCATCTCCTGTGTACTTCTATAAAAATATTTTATGAGCACCCTCCTTACTTCTCACAGCATGGAATTAAAATGCTATAAAATGTCTCTTTCCTCATAGAGTCTGAGGAGAGTCTGAGACTCTCGAGAGCAGAAATTGTGCTTTTTTCATCCTTGTATCCCTTCCAATAACACTACCACCATTGCCTAAGTATGTAGCACATGGTAGGCACTCAATAAACACATGCTGAATGAATGGCTGAGACACAATTGGAGAATATTAAATGAATGTCAGACTGAGTAATGTACTTTTAATCTTGGACCATGGATAATGAAGAGTCAAAAAAGTAGGTGCCACAAACTCAGTTTACTAGTAGGTTCCCAAGATGACAAAACTATAGCAGATTTAAAAAGGGATCTTCTAGTATTAAAAAAAAACCTAAAAAATAAGCTATAAGATTAATGATAAACACCAATTAATAAATTAGTTGGTCACAATGTCAGGGACACAAGAGGGAATAATGTGGACAGTAGAGAATATAGAGAATATATTCCATGGCTCAAGGGTGTACCTTTCTCAATCCATTCTATTGCGGCAGTGAGGAAATTTGGGCTTGTACTGCTAGATTTAACAATTTCTACAAAGGGCTAGATGTTGAGTTCATAGCAATTTTAATATGTTGGGTTTTTAAACATATAGTATGAGCCAAACAAAACACGGTCTGTGAATCTGTAACAGTGGCCATCAGAATTTTAATCCACTCTTAAGTGCTCTGAGTAGGATGGAAAGTGCTAAATCAGTACATTAGGAAGTTTAGTTTCACCCCAGGTAGAAGGCTGTTTGAATATTTCAGGCTGAAGCACAAGCACATTCAAATCCATTTTCCAAAAATTCTAAGTCCAGAAGCATGACAACAATGGCTTATATCTAATCATTTTATAGTCTCCTACTATATTTTCCATATTTTCCTATCCCAGGGGGCATGAGGAAATACAACGGCACAGACTGTCAGTTAAAGTATTAGGATCTCTACATTTCAAATATTATTTTTGTTCCCCCTTTACTTGCAACACTGTTACTGAGTTACCATACCTTACTACATTTCCCATACTTCTTCACTATTTTTGTTCCACCCAGCCTGTTCTTCTTTTGCACCCTCCCTAGAATGCGGCAGTCCACAGAAATATCTGATTTCAAATAGATGCTTGCATTCTGTACTGATGCCATCTAGAATTGTAAATGACCAATGTCACACTGCTAAGTGGAGAAACGTAAAGAAATTTGTTATAGGTCTTTATGTTTTTTAATCTCATACAATCTTTTGGAGAAACATAAATGTTTTATTTTCAATCAATGTTTTTGTTACCTACTTTTGGTTCCACCTGTGCAAATCCAAATGCATTAACATTGTTGAACAATTGTCCTGGAATGTTTACACAAAATTGGACACAAATAATATTGCAAGGAATAGAAAAGAAGAATGAAGAAATTCTTCTAGAATACTGCCAATGACTCTGGACTCATCTGCATGAATTTGAAAAGAAATCTTGCACAAATAAATGAACTTCTAAGAGAAAAATAAGGTTAAGCTGCTCTCTGGACTGATTTATATGCCAATATAACAATACAAAGACAAATAGATGTATTTAAGTTAGCTTAGAGGCTTATTCTTCATGGCTATCATCAGAAAGTATGTACTAAGTCCCTATTCTCAAATTATTTCATTATATGAAGTATTTTTCACATTTTATGAATAAAGAACTAATATTTCAGACAATAACCAAAATTTACTAAGGACATTGGAATTAGCTAAAGCAGAGTTTATTTACTCTGGTAGTAACAATACTTTTTAAAACTAAATGTGACTGTAATTGGATAATCCTGTTTTCTAACTGGTGTAGGAAATGCTTCTGTCTTAAATACATGCACTTGGACACTATTTTTGATTATATAATGTCCGATATTGATATAAAACTGGTATATTATAGTATACCATGTACGCGGTTAACCCAGTTACAAGTCATGAAATCATTACTTAGTAATTAGTAGTATTCCTATGAAAGAAATGAGATACAGGCATTATTTCTTTTTATTACAGCTTTGCATAATTAAAATATGTAATTTGATCTATTAAACTACTAATTAAATACAAAATACTTGATATATTACTGGTTAACCCAGTTACAAGTCATGAAACCATTACTTAGTAATTAGTGTTCCTATGAAAAAAAAATGAGATACAGGCATTATTTGTTTTCATTACAGCTTTGTGTAATTAAAAATATGCAATTTGAACTATTAAACTACTAACTAAACACAAAATACTTAATATATACCAGAAACTTATGCCCTGAAATTGCATAACCGTTCATTGTCTCGTCATTTCTCTCACTGTCTCTTCTCCCAAAGCGTGAAAGAAGAATCTCATCAGTACATTCATGATAGAGGAAATAATAAGAAACAATGAAAGCCACAAATAAGTCCTGAGTTGGTCAATAGTATTACACTTCTTCAAGCAAGTAGAAAAATCTAATTTGTGTTCTACCTCCATTCCAAGCTTCCACTCTCCACTCTTGAAGATATATACAATTAGTGAAATAGTCAGAAAAAGAAAGGGGGCATTGGTTTAAATGCCTAAATTATTGAAAATATAGAAATAGGACATTTCTAAAAAATCAAATAGTTTTTTCAACTTCCAACTAGATAATCTATGTTTCTGAAGATTCACATACCTGGGAAGAAAACAAAGTAATGTATTCTTCTAATTATTTTCCAATTTAGCTTCAATGTACTATAAAATGAAATTGTATCATTTTATTCAGTTTGTCACTCCCTCCACTCCTCCACTCCACTCAAGACTTTAGCACTGTCTACAATTTCAAATACAACTTATTACATTTCTTAAGACCTTCATATACCGGCCCTTGCTTCTTCTAAAATGATACTGACAATGGTAATACAATTAATGGCTAATACTTTTCCTAGATATTATGCTAAATGTGTCACATTATCTCATTTACTTCAAAGAGATAAAAAGGAAACTGAGATAGAAAGAGGAGATAACCTAACTTGGCCTTATGTTTACTTGCTGTTTCTACAAAGTTGAGCCAAATACAAGGTTATGTGTTCAGAACCTGTGTTCCTAACTTTCAACTATATATTTCAAACTTCACAGTATTACAGCACTCCACAAAACTCCCTGTCTCCTCCCTCTAAACTAAACACTTACTTAGTATGAACTTAGTCATAGAGTGTATTCATGGTCACTTAGCTAAGTATCCCTCCTGTTTCAAAGCATGAGCTTCTTATTCACAGCTATTCCACTCCAAATGCATATCTCAGATGTAAGAGTCTTCTTATTCACATGGTACTTAGTGTAGCGATATAAAGATGATTATCTTTCAATAAATATATTTCCTGAAAGTGTTAATAGTAAAGACACAAATAATCCATTGTAAAACAAAGAACGTTGTCATGAACATTTGATTTCTTGTTACAAAAGACAGGCTTGCTGTCAGACAGATTTCGTGTGCCAGATTTTTCATCACTAACAAAATTTTCAAAAAGATTTTCGTTCACTTCTGACTACCTTTGGCCTATGTCCAGATTGTTTCTTAAGTGCTTTCAAATTCAATCTTAACTTTAAGTGCTGCAGCTGAATATAAGGAATGTAGAGCTGGAGCAGAAATTCACCTTGCAGGGAAATGAAATTCATTTTAATCTGGTAGCAAAGGACGGAACTATCCTGAGTTTGCACACTTTATCAGGAATGACTGACTCCAGCCCTATTCTAACTTTTCCTGCCTGGTCTTCTTGCTTCCTTTACCCTTAGACTCAGACCCATCCACACTCTTGGGGCTCATTCTAGCTTGAAAATGATACTAAATGTGAGCCCTTGTTGAGAAAGTTGTAGACTCACTGAAGTTCCAGTCAAGTTTATTGCATGTTGTTCTAACACCTTTACCAAAATTCTAACCTCATCATGCCCAAACTCCCTTTTTTCCTCTATAACCTATTATTTTCAGGGCATAAATGACTGCCAAATTGAAAGGCTGGTCCAAAGATGAATATCTACTCTGGACACTAGGCTGGCCTAACCTAGTAGCACAGTTGCTATTTCTTTGTGTTATCCCATAACAGACATATAGGTATCATTTCAAAGATGTTGAGTTACATAATTGTTCTTACAGAAAAGGCAGCATGGTGTTGAGATTGAATGGACTCTAGTCAGGCTGTTTGGGCTGAATTCTCAGCTTTGATATTTATAAGTTGTTTGACCTCGGACAACTTATTTAGCCTCTTAATATACTGGATTTCTCAACTGCGAAGTAGGAATGATAATAGGTCTTATCTTATAGGGTTTTGGGGGATTAAAATGAGTTAATATATGTCAGGCATGTAAAATAATGCTAGCATTCAACAGTGTAGCTATGATTGTTGAAGATTTACTGAATGAGTAAATAAATAAATAAATAAACTATTGTGTAACACAATTTTTCTTGAAGTCCTAACCCCCAATACAGTAAGTTAAAATGAAGTCATTAGACTGGACCGTAAACCAATATGACTTGTATCCTTATAAAAAGAATAAATTTGGACAAAAAGCAATTGTAGAAGGAAGACCAAGTCAAGATACAGGAAAATATGGCTATCTACAAGACAGGGAGAGAAGCCTGAGAAGAAACCAACTCTGCCAACAACTTGATC
Organism: Macaca nemestrina; assembly: GCF_043159975.1. NCBI lineage: Eukaryota > Metazoa > Chordata > Mammalia > Primates > Cercopithecidae > Macaca > Macaca nemestrina. Next base: position 42,517,858 of record NC_092134.1, on the reverse strand, counting down.
TCAGACTTCCAGTCTCTAGAACGGTGAGAAATATACTTCTGTAGTTTAAGCCACCCAGTATGTGATACTTCATTATGGCAGCCCTAGTAAACTAATATAAAAAAAGTGTTTTCTTCCTCTAGTCTGTGTTTTTTCAGTAAATGATATCTTCATCCTTACAGTTGTTGAAATAAAATACCATAGGGTAATTTTTTATTTTCCTTTTGTCTCACTGTTTGCAACTGGATCCAAAACAATTAGCAAATTCTTTTAACTCTATCTTGAAATACATCCAACTTCAACTGAGTCAACTCTACCCCTTAATTTTAAGCCACCATCATCTCTCTGTGTTCACTTCCATCCACTCTCATACCACCTAACTCTGTGAAACTTCGCTACATCTGCATTGATGTTTCCCTTCTTCATATATGCTAGTTTCTTTCACAATCTGGGAACTTTTCACATACTCACTGTTTATTCGCCTACAATTATCTGAGATCTTCTTCCTTTAAATTTTCACCTCATTAACCCTTTTGATCATTTGGGTCTTAGCTAAATGGGCTCACAAGGAGAACTTTTAAAACCTCTTAATCTGCCAGACCTGCCAAATTACTTTGTTATGTTTTCATATATTTATTTTTGATATTTGCCTATTTAGGATTTTGTTGGTAAAGAATGTTTATTGGATTTACTAGAATTAGCAACTTGTTTTCACAGTTGAAAACAAGAGATATTAAATATCCCTACATCATTTTTCTTTGTTAAAGAAATGAAAAAAAAAAAAAACTCCTATAACTGAAGGCAGACAATTCTCTTTTAGGTTTATTCAAAGGCAGCAAAATTGGCCCTACTCCCAACCCTGCAACACGCACCATTTCCATAAACCATCTATAGAGATGACTGAGAAAGAGAAAAGGGGTGCTCTTCTTCACTCCTTCTCCAAAGCCCAGTGAAGTAAAGAGTAGAAATCAAGAGTGGCTACAAGAATGGGGAATTGGCATTGATTCTCCACTGTGTGATTACTCATGCTTTATGGCAATTTGCCTATTTAAACGGCAGGGAATGACTTAGCAAGAAGGGAGGAGAGATGATGTCAAACTCACCTGAAGTCTTACCAACTGGTGAGGCAGATATGTGACCATTTCCCATGAGTGAATACACTATAAGATTATTAGGCTCTAGCTGTTTTGCTTGTATCCAATCCAGGTGACACCAGTATTTAGAGAGTGTGAGGTGTACTGGGAGCTGAGATAATGAAAGAGGTAACATTAAAGGAATATCCCCCAAATTATGGAAGATCTATGGTTAGAAGCCTAAGAAAAACATGTGAAAACCTCATATCAGAGCTTGACGATATACCAGAATTTGGATACCTGCCATACAGAAGGTACCAGCTGCCAAGCAGTATCTGTCAGAAAAGTGACAACAATCACAAGTTGGGAAAAGGACTGGTCTCTTTGCCCCTCACTCCTCTTTGTGCCCAATAATTTGGATTAGCTATTGCCTACAGAATGAAAGGAGAGTTGTAGGGCTATGAATAAAATATGAGACAAGTTTTAAATGAGAAGAAAGCAACATTTAATAAGCAAAAATGCCCAGAGAACTATGGAATCGTCCCAAGAAAAGATTAAGAAACAAAAATTGGATTCAATAGAAAACACATCAGAGAAAAAATTTAATATTTTTATACCATAGATGTGAGAGTCCTTAATGCACTAGTTACAGCATATTAGTTTATTTTGTACATTCCGAGTGACTCTCTTGTTACCACCATACCCACAACGCTTAGAACAGGGTCCTCAATAATAGAGTATGGGTGGCTAAAGGACTTTTCATTTTTTATGGCAGAGGATAATAATTAAAAAAGGAAATAATAGAGGAAGAAGCTGGCTTTGGTGTTTTAGACATATTAGGGCTGAAACCCAAATATTCAGTTACCTGTTTTTCTTGGCCTACATCCATTTTCAGCAGTCTGCTCAAAGTCTCCAAACAAATTTGCAGAGAATTTATTCCAGTAGCCCCAAGAGTTCTCAGCATAAGTACTGGAAAAACTCACTAGCATTGAGGATGCTTCTCTCCAGTGGAATCAACAGTGGCCTCTGCTGATTCAGAGACTTCAGTGTTCCATGGTGAAACTAGACTGCGATGAGAGCAAATAAGGCCAGAAGACAACACTGCTCAGGTGTTTAGAGAGTGAGCTCTGTGGTAGCAAGGAGCTTTTTTCTCAGTGTGTCTGTCAGTGGAGAATTTTGCTGAAAGATCAAATCAAGTTGCTAAATAAAACATAAAGCCCCACAGAGATGGAAGGCAGTAATATGTGTATGCTATAGTTTGGGTGCCCCCTTTACCTTCCAGACTGTCTTTGAACTGCATGTTGAACTGGTTTCACCTGGGTGAAAACTTGAGGGGAAAGGAAGTAAGGGAAGGATGGACAGGAAGTGGTAGACTGATGGCCACTTCAAGGAAGTGTGCCATCAGGAGAATAACTCTCCCATGTCTTCCTAGGAGTCAATGAACAGTCACCTGTTGTGTGGAACCACCCATGGGCAGTCACTGGTTACCAGCAGCAGCACCAAACAACCGAGAATTACACGAACGGTCAGTTAGGCGAAGAGACACCTGCCTCCCTCTCTTCTTCCCCAACACTTAGATTTTCCTCATCACTGATTCTTCCATAGAAATGGTTCTGGTTGGTGAAAACAAAGAGAAAAATATAATGAAGGAAGTACCTATGAACCCAATTAATATTTTACTCATTTTTTTCTCCAAAGTCTATTGATAAACAATGTTTTCAGTGTCAATTTTGACTTTATTTTTAATATACAAAGTCAAACTAAAAATTTTGGCATTTCAGGTTGAAATTATAGTGTAACTCTTTAGGTTAATGGCTTTCAGTTGGTCCATTTTGGTTTCTGGCAGAAATCCTTTTGGTATGTTACATAGAAATATGGATAGATAAATGAAAGCCAATTATCTTTTCTTTACAGAGAATTATCCTGAATACCATAAATTGAGGGGAATGGCAGGGTATGTACTGGTATGATTGGCCAATACAGAATCTACTGTAGCTGAGATACGGCTTTTAGTAGGAAGCTTCATAGGCAACATGATGGAGGAAAATCCTTTCATTTATGGTATCAAGAGATTTTCATTTTAATCCCAGCTATATTTTACATCAATTTTGTCATGCATTCTATCTTCTCTGGGCTTCAGATATACAATATGAGGATGCTGATTTAGAAAAAGTTCAAGCATCCTTTCCAAGGTGAACATCTATAACCACTCAGTGTTGAGAATTACTTCAGACTATTATTAACACTATTATTAACTGAAGGAAGGACCCCTCTGATTACTGATCAGTTTTCTAGTCCATTGGGAAATCCTTCTAAAGGCCACTTCATTTCAGACTGAAATGTACAAATGTATAAAGATGGAAAAAGATATCAAAACTAAAAATACTATGTTAAACTTTGTTCCACATAGGACAATATATCAAAGATAAAAGTCAGGTTGAAAGCAAAATTCTATGAGGGTAAGAACTGAGTCTGTCTTATTTATTGTTTTATTGTTGGTGCTCAGCTCAGAGGGACATTTAAGAAGTGTTCAAATAACTATAGACTGAATTAATGAATGCAGATAACTGGTAACAGTGAAAAACAAAAATTTGTGGGGGAAAAAACACTGCTTAGTTAGATTCCTATGATCCCACATCATCCCAACCCTGTAAGTGCAGGGTCCAGGCCAATATAAACATGAGACAGATTATAACAATGCAGTATTTGCCTCAGAATCTAGGCAGCAAGACCCACAGCACTTTGCCCCTTGAGTGACCACTGCATTCCTTCATTGGATCGCCAGTCCTTCTTGATACCAGAGTGAGTAAGAGTTATTTAATTCCAGTGCTGACTACTAGCCTTCTCTAGTCAAAGCTGACCCTCTATTGCAGACAATTCGCCTCTAATCCCTCATTTCAGAGTCTTCTCTCTCCCTATTGTTATGAGTGCCACAGTTAGGTTTCTGCTTTAATCACTGCTTTATATTCTGACTTAAGTCAGCTGCCAGCTTCTACCATATCCCAGTGGTGGTCGTACACTTAAGTAGATTTCTCAGAGTCCCATAATTGTGTACAGATGCCCCTCACCTAAATCTCAATCCAAAGGCCGCATCTAAATCCCAATCCAAAGGCCAAGGCCCCATTATCCATCATCAGCAGTTTCCTCCGCACAATTTTATCTTATTACCTAGAATTCTGAATTTGCACATCAGCTTTCCCGTCCTGTTGCTCTTTTTGGAGCTGCTTTCTATGCAGAATTCTTGCTGTTTTGCTCTTCTGATGGAATCTCTACTTAGGGACAGGCCTGACAGGCAGAGTAACCTAAAACCTCCTTAGCTTGGTATAAATAAATAATTACATTTGCCAGGTTGTCCTGAGTTGTAATAATAAGTCATTCATTGCACCTATGTGAGCAACTAACAACGCTTTTCATTTTTAATCTATGTGAACATGATCTGACAAAAATATTAAATATTCAGACCCTAAATTCTCAAATGATAAACCAGTTGGAAAGTTGTTCCTAGAATTTCTAATTTTATAAAGAATGTTCCATCATATTATTTTGAAGTATGTAAGTAAAGAAAACTAAAATTCACTCTTCTTCTTTAAAATGATGTGTAAAGAACTGAAAATCTCCCACTAATTTTATTGTTTAGAGAAAATTATTGTTAGTATTTATTGAGCCCTGCCATGTTCCAGAAACTGTTCTAGACCCTGAGGCTACGGAATGACCAAAAAGAATTATATGCCTTCACAAGCCTTATATTTTGATGAAGAATACACACAAGCAAAAGGAAATTAAGAAAAATAAAAGATAAGTGGTAAGGAGAAAAATAACATTAGGTTAGAGATAGGAACTGTTGGGAGAGAACATAGTGAAATATTGGATTTATTGGCCAGAAAACATGTCACAGAGGAATTGATCAGACCATCCATGCAGATTTCTGGCAGAGAAAATTCCAGGCAAATGAAATAGTAAGAGCAAAAACTCTGAGTTGCAAGTCTGATTAGCATATATGAGGACAGCAAGGAGACTTGTATGGATAAAATAAAGGGAAAGGGAAGAAAAGAAAGTGATTGAATTGTCCAGTGGGTATGAGGTGGAGGAGAACCAAGGATCCATACCATAATAAGTACAGTCACTCATTGTTTAAGAACGGTGATACGTTCTAAACGTGTTGTTAGGCAATGATGTCATTATGCAATTACTATAATGTTCTTGTGAAATCATAGAATGTACTTACACAAATAGACTACAGCCTATTCCTCTTAGGCTACAAACCTGTACATCATATTACTACATTTAATACTGTAGGTAATTGTAACACACAATAGTATTTGTGGACCCAAACATATCTGAATACAGAGAAGCCACAGTAAAAATATAATATAAAAGATAAAATATGGTACATCTGTATGTGGCACTTACCATGAATGAAGCCTGCAGGACTGAAAGTTGCCCTGGGTGAGTCAGTGAGTAATTGATTAGCAAATGTGAAGGCTTGGACATTAGTGTGCTATACACTACTGCAGACTTTAGAAACATGGTCCACTTAGGCTACACTAAGTTTATAAAAAGTATTTTCTTTCTTCAGTAACAAATTACCCTTAGCTTACTGTAACTTTTTACTTTATAAAAAAATTGTTTCATTTGGGTAATAACTCAGCTTGAAACACACATTGTACAACTGTACAAAAATATTTTTCTTTGTATCTTTATTCTATTGCTTTTTTCCATTTTTTAAACTTTTTCATGTCTTGTTTATGTTTTCAACTTTGTCACTAAAAACGAACACACACACACACACACAAACACACATACACACATATTAGCCTAAATTCAAGGATAAATTTCTTTGAATTTTATCAAACTCAGGGTCAGGATCATCAATATTATTGTCTTCCACCTCCATGTCTTATCCCACTGGGAGGTCTTCAGAGACGTAGCAGGCAGGGAGCTGTCATCTTCTACAATAACAATAACTTATTTTGGAATACTTTCTGAAGGACTTGCCTTAGGTTGCTGTAGAGTTAACTTTGTTTATTTTTTATAAGTAAAAGAAGTACACTCTAAAAATTATTTTAAAAGTACTCTAGTAAATATATAAATCATAAACATAGTTGTTTTTATCTTTATCAAGTGTTATGTACTGTACATAATTGTACTGCTATACTTTTCAATATAAGTAGGTTATTGGATATGAGTTGGGGGTCAGGAAAGAGATTGAGAATGGAGATATAAATCCAGGGGTCATCAGCATGGAGATGGTATTTAAAGATAGTGAGTGGATGAAATCATCTAGGAAGTGATTATAGATGAGATGAGAATAGATCCAAGAACAGAGCCCTGGCTGATTTTGAAGTTTAAAGAACTAGAAGGAATAGACACCAGCAAAGGAAAACAGGAATAAAGGCCTGAGATATAAGAGAAAAAGTAGGTGAATATGGTTCTTTGAAGCTAAAAGTAAAAGGGGATTCAAGAAATTTATCCTAGGATTATTCAGAGATATATATGCATAAACAACTGTATTAGTGTGTGTGTGTGTGTGTGTGTGTGTGTGTGTGTGTTTCTGTGAGGGATAGTTTTTATTTTATAAAATGAGATCATGCTATCCTTAATTATCTAAAACCTACTTTTTTAAAAAAATAATTTATTGTCAAAGAAATTTTTGTATCATCTGTACTCTTAAAATTAAATGTTTTATCTTCAACTTTTTGACTTTCCAGAAGAATTATTATAAAAAAAGTAACATGATGAACTTAAAGTACAGCATGTTAAAAATATTTCTGTGAACTTTTAAAGTAACACTTTCTCTCTTCTGTTTAGTTAGCAAAAATTCTCTTTGTAAAATTCTTAACCTAAAGAAAAAGCAAACCAAGGAACAAGGGAGTAGGAACCAAATTTAAAAAAAAAATCAAATGGTTCTTATTTCTTGCTATCACTATTAGTAAATATCATTGGACACTGATTTTCTTTTATTACAACGAGAAAGTAAGCTTTGAATACAGTGGTTTATTTTATGAAGGAAATTATGAAAACAACTGACAGTTTCTGTACATTCTTGCTGGAGATAAAAGTAGTTTTTATTTTCTTTTTTTCTAGGACTCTAGCATCTGATGGTTTTTCAAAGACAAATTATATGACATTGCTTTCAAATCACCTAAGAGCTCAAGGATTTTTATTAGATAAGAGAGATGAAAATTAAATAATAGTAGTTACAGTAGGTAAATATTAACACATTTAATACAGCAACAATATGGTATACCACTTCACTCCACCTAGATAAACAATAAATTCATTGATTATATTGTATTAAGAGTTAGCAGTAAGCAAGGGATTCATCTCAATGCTCCTCAGATTTTCCCAATGTGTGGGCACATTTTAAAAAGTGAATTAGCTACGTCACAAGGCATTTCATCCATGAAAACATAAGTGAAAATCAAATAAACTTTTCTTGAACACTACCATGTCACTGTCTGGATATTATAAACTGTAATGGGCAATTTGTGCCTTGCTTAATATTTTAGATCATTCATTGCTGTTCAGCATGGAGTGTTTAGAAATATTCATTTTAAAGTAATTCTCTCAAAGGGAGAGAGAAAAGTCTTATAGGGCATTTTTGAGGGCTTTATAAATTGAAGGTGAGTAAAATGGCAAGAACAATTTTTCAGCCAATAACTCTTATGAAGCAAATGTTATAAATATTAGACATGTCATTTAAAAACTGCTGAGTATTTGTGATAGAACTTAAAACAACATTGAAGTCTCAGTATGAAAAACTGTCCCAAAAAAAAAGGGTGGACAAGCTTAGTCTTTTGTTCTTCTTCAACTACCTATTAAATATCCTTCCGCTTCTTCATTTATAACTTTATATTTTGAAAAATCAGCAGGATTGAAGTAGATTCCATGTGCAAAACTGCTTGCTGAACAGATTCTTAGTAAGCAAGTAAAAAGGGATTGCATGTTGCGAAGATTTCTAAACTGGCATTCATTCAAATCAGGCATGTAATCTCAGCTCTGTGGCTAATTAACTGTTTAATCCTGTCATTTGTGTCCTTATATACTATGTTTCCTGTTCTGTAAAATGAAGAAAACAAGCCACAACTATGTACATATTCATGAGAACAAAAATGAGATGTTAAAATAAAACTTTTAGATTAAAAGCCAATTCAATTAGTGCATTCTTTTCTCAGTAAATACAGGATATACTCTGTAGCTTTGAAATTAATAAAATTATTAAGGTATATGAATCTTGCTTCTGTTTGTAGAAGCTATGCTCATCCTCTGTAGACTCTTTTTTTTTTTTTCTTTCCTACAGAGATAGTTTCTGTTTTCATTTGTTCTTTTTCCTCAGAGGATTTTGTTTTGTTTTCTGTTTACACTTTTCCAACATTTAGGTTAAAACTGCTTTCAGTTTTCATAATTCTTTCCTTGCTTTATATTTTTGTCCTTTCCTTTTGTAATTCCTCTAAATTGACTTTCTTCAGCATCAATTGTGCTCTTTAGAAGCAATTAAATATTTTAGTTTCTCACTGTTATTCTTGGAATTAAGTTGTTTTTTTGAGGGAGGTAGAATTTTATTTTGTGTGTTTGTGTGTGTGTGTCTCCTACATCACAACAGATATTTGCTGAATGGCTCTCAGTTGTCTCCACTCGTCGATCATCTTTGTTTTCTATAGATCATAACATGTTTTCTTGTCTTGCCAAAAACACAAAATTCATGTGCTCTAAATGTCCTTCTATTTACTTTAGAAAACAATTTTCAGAATTAAGTTCTTACTTTTATTCTTCATGACAGCTCTTGACTTTTCTAAGGTCTCATTACATTTGGGTTTTTTGCTTGCTTTGTTTAATATTCAGCTATTCTTGGATGGAGTGTGATGATTCCAGACCTAGAATTTTCCATTTGGCAGTGTTGGTAGCACTGAGTCCTTAGCTATCTTACTGGGTGCTTATTAGGCTCTATTATAAACCTCCCCACTTAGATCTAAACCAAGAGGCTATGCTAATGTACAAGTATCATAAATCACTTTGTGATATCCAAGAGAAATGTATTAAAGTGGGCCTGTAGAACTGAGGTTCAACCTCATTTAGGTTCTCTAACCTGGGAGATTTCTTGTTCTTTGGTACAGAAGAAGGACATGAAACACCACATCTCAAAACATACAGTGCTTCTAGTGGCCTCTCTATTTCATTTCCAATAATAAATTTTTACTTTTGCAATTATCATCACATGGTATAATTGCTTTCTGTGTGTAGTATCCTAGTTCCTGCCATGTTACCTACTGAGTGGTATCATTGAAGGAATCCGGGCAGATAAAACCTGATGGGAGGTGTTTGGTCGGGAGACTGGCTCTATCTCGAAAATTAGTTCCTAAGCATTCAGGAGGATGAATGACAATTTTGTGTTTCTTGGTTAGGAAACCACAGAATAGTGCTGTGATCAATGCCTTTAATTTTTGTTTTTTTTTTTTAATTCTTAGGAAGCAAGTAGAAGGTGGGGTGGGAGGTAGTTCTCTGTGGTGTTCTGTGGGCATACTTCATTTTATAGCACTTCACAGATACTGTGTTTTAACAGTTGATGGTTTGTGGCAACCCTGTGTCAAGCAAATCTACTGGTGCCATTATTTCAATAACACGGGCTCACTTCATGTCTCCATGTCATGTTTTGGCAATCCCCACAATATTTCAGACTTTTTTATTATTATTATATTCATCATGATGATCTATTATCAGTGATCTTTGATGTTAGTGTTGTAATTGCTTGGGGCACTGCAAACTGCGCTCATACAAGATAGTGACATTGATTGACAAATGTTTGTGTTCAGAGTGATCCACCAACTAGCCATCCCCCCATTCCTCTCCCTCTCCTGGGGCCTGCCTAGTCCCTACCCGTAAGAATTTTGAAATTAGACCAATTAATAATCCTACCGAGGGAGGCCTAACAACCTTTAAGTGTTCAAGTGAAAGGAAAACCACACATCTCTCTCTATATATATCAAAAGCAATAAATAATTAAGCATAGTTAGGAAGGCATATCAAAAGCTGAGAGAGGCTGAAAGCCCAATCCAGAGCAAGGTCCTAACTCACTCCAATTCTACCAAGGCAGAGAGAGGTGAGGGAGCTGCAGAAGGAAAGCTTGAAGCTAACAGTAATTGGTTCATGAGGGTGGAGGTGTGACGGGTATTTCGGTAATGTATTTCTCAACACGTCTTCATTAATAATGCACTAAGAGTGAACCCTTGGACTTTGCCAACTAGTTTTCTTGTATTTTCTTCTGCTGTTTGCAGTTTTTGACATTTTAGGGGAATTTTTTGTAAACTTTCATGGGTATTCACTGTAAAGTTGAGAGGAGGCACACTATGCACTACAGAATGCCTACATGTGAATCAAAGAGCTTTTGAGGCCCATTTGAAATCAAGGAGACTATTCTAGATTGCTTCTTATATATGCCTATATTTCCTCTAAGCCTTTGTGACAGTTATTAGATTGGGCTATAAAAATTTGAGAGTATATTGAAAACACATAAAGAAGCACTTTAATAGAGAAATGCAAGGTCATAGCTATAAAGAACCAGAGTTTCAACTTTTATATTAGTCTACTGCTGAGTTCTTAAACAAAAATATACTGTTCTAACTATAAAAATTTAAAGGCAAAGGGAATCAGGAAAAATTTCTTTTTAAACTTTCAAGGAGTAATTTCCCAATTTTTCATATTCACATTAAGTTCTGAATCCAATTATAAATAATTGCTTAAATATACCAGATAGAGAAAAGAATCTTGAGTTTCAAATAATGAAATATTCCAACTCTATCACCAAATACATTGTAATGTTAATCATGAATCACAAATCATGGAATTTTAAAAGCCCCTTAGCAAACCATCAGATAAAACAATCAGATAAATTTTGATAAATGTTAAAATGTGATGCACTCACCCCTCCTATACCCAGAATATGATAACCCTTCCATAAAGTATTTACCATGTTTTATTGATCATCACTGGAATAAGTTTTTCTATTCAAACTGGCATAGAGGTCATCAACTTCTAATCTACATAATTTAATTTTGCAACTATCAGAACATAATATTGAATATATAACATCAAACTACAATCCAGAGATTTTGATCTCCCATCTTCTTCATTAAAAATAAATTATTTAGATTAGCCTCTTGAGTTTAGATATGATCAAAGTTATCAACAAGCATATTACTTTGTCAAATGTTACATTACTTTTAAATGCAAGGCCCCAAGACCCTGACCCAGCCTTGCCAAAACATTATACAGTCTAGAAAGACAGACTTTATTGGTTTTGCTTCCTAAATTGATACTACCTGATTAAGGCTCTAAACTTTTCTGATTTCCATTTGTATATAATGTTAGGATAAGTTTTAGCTACTTTTGCCACTCTCATCTTTTAACTTTTATTTGTCCTTAAGACCACAAAATGGGTGTTCCAACTCCCAGCAAAGCAGTTATCCATGCATGCAGAAAGAAGTGGAAGTAAGTAGGAACAGGTAGGGCTTTCTTGAAATAAATGACTTTATCTGTTATTAGCCTAGAAACATATCATATGACTACCCCTAGTTGCAAGAGACTCAAGAAGCAGGGTTTTCTTTTTTTTAGCAAGACATATTGGCACCTCAAGCAAATTTCAAACCATTACTGAATATCTGCTATCTAATTGATAATGAGCAACCAGCAGTATCTGCCTTATGTACACTTCCATTACTGTTATATTAGTGAATATTTGTACAAATTGTCCAGGGAAGGGTAGCTAAATTATTGAAATACATTATTATATCAGCTGCAAGTAGTAAAATTTTCTTCCATTTTTATTTTCCCTTATTTGTCTTCTAGAACCTATTTGCTTTTTCTTGTAAATTCAAGTTGCTATTGACAATAAATTTTGATCTCTTTATAAATATAATTCGTTGATAAATGACATTCTTTGTAATTGGCATTTTCATTCTATAAATTTATCATACTCTTCTAGGACAAATGAAAATTTTACGTTTCTTTTAAAGAAATGAAATTTCATTTTAATATTTCACCTAGCCAGCCTGAAGTTCTGATTAAACATTTCAAATTTCACAATATAATATTAACTGTATCCCCTAATCTGGTTGTTCTTTAGAGGATAAATATGTACTTATTTGAAAACATGGAATCATTGCAGTCCATATACTTTACAGAGAGTATGCCACTATCTTGATGCTCAACATTTATTAATCTATTTTAGATAAATAATTAGGAGAACAGCTTAATAGCCAAGTTATTTTCAAAAATTGTAAACTGTATTCTAATATCTCCATAATATTCTTGTTGGAAATATCTTTATTTGAAAAATACATTTCTAGCTTGCAAGATAGAGTTCACTCTGAATTATATAAATGACCTTATCAAGCAGACAATATCGTGAGCAGTTTGATTCAAACAAAGCCTGATACTCAATATTAGAAAACTGGTTACATATGATGAAGTATGAATTATGGATCAGTGTCTTATAAGAAGCTTTCTAACATCTGGTAAACAAGAATGTGCTGTCACTCAAATAATTCAACTTATTTTATCTATTTGAGATATCTTCCCAAACAAGGTGACCCAAGCCTTCCAATAACTCCCACAGTAATCCTCTTGGACAATATATCTCAGTTCTTGAGGTTCATTTCCCTTATTTTCCGGGCTTCTGCCTGTCACAACACTCACAGGATTTCTCCTCTTTTCTTTCACTGCTACCTTTGAGGATTGTATGCCTTTTTCAAATGATCTAAGAAGTTTGGGATTATCCTTCCCTTCACAGTACCGTCTAGATTCTGAGAGGAATTTTCTCTTCTGTCACACGAAATTTTAACCTAGGACCTTATTATTTGCTTGATTATGTCTTAAGTTCTATTCATTTACCCAAAGTCTACCTACAAACGTAACCTGATTTGTATCTGCCTTGATCAAATATCTCATTTGATAATCAAAATGAGACACCTGTTTAAATACCACCTGTATTTGTGACTTACCTTTTTTTTTTTTTGGACAGAGTCTTCCTCTGTCGCCCAGGCTGGAGTGCGGTGGTGAGATCTCGGTTCAGTGCAAGCTCCGCCTCCCGGGTTCACGCCATTCTCCTGCTTCAGCCTCCGGAGTAGCTGGGACTACAGGCGCCCGCCCGCACGCCCGGCAAATTTTTTTTTTTTTTTTTTTTTTTTTTTTTTTTTTTTTTTAGTGGAGACGGGGTTTCACCATGTTAACCATGATGGTCTCAATCTCCTGGTCTCGTGATCCGCCCCACTGAGCTTCCCGAAGTGCTGGGATTACAGGCATGAGCCACTTGAGCCACCGAGCCATTTATGATTTATCTTAACTGTGATGATTTATTGCTTTTGCCTACAATATCCAGTAGTTTATTGACCTACTAACTCACCTCTGTTTTCAGATTTCAGTAAAAATTAGATCTTCAGAAGAAAGATGGTCCACACATGTATTTGTTATTTTTCTTGTCAACTTCCTTTCTCCAATTATATATTCATGAATAGACTTGTTAATAATTATTTTTTTCATGCTATCTGCTTAGTTACCATGCCAATATGTTTCTAAAAAAAGAAAACCATTTATCTTTCACAATCCATAGACATATAGACATAAATATATTATAAATACATAAACAGTAATTTTTCCAATATTTAAAATTGTCTTACGAAAGAGATGTTCAAAGTGATATATGAAGGATGAGCTATAATTTACCAGAATAAACTTAATAAGCTAGTGGCCAAATAGACAGACAACGGGATTCTTCAATTTAATAATCACAGTGACTGTGATAGGAAAGAAAAAGCTGTAGTAATTTTTAACAACATTGTTAGATTTATACACACGTTGATGGATTGTAATTAGTCCGTTCTCATGCTGCTATGAAGAAATACCTGAGACTGGGTAATTTATAAAGGAGAGAGGCTTATTGACTTACAGTTCTGCATGGCTGGGAAGGCCTCTGGAAACTTAACATCATGGCAGAAGGGAAAGCAGACACGTCCTTGTTAACATGGCAGCAGCAAGGAGATGTGCCAAGCCAAAGGCGGCAAAGTCCCTTATAAAACCATCAGATCTCGTGAGAACTCACTCACTATCACGAGAACAGCAATATTATATAGCATGGATAAAGTATTTAAAAACACTCAGAAGTTTGACTTCACAAATTCACTTCCAGTTGCTTTTTCTTACTAGCTATAATCTTGGTAGAGCTGCTTCTCCTGTAACACCAGAGGGCAAAATTTACATTCTGTTGAATACTATATTTTTTAGAATGTAAACAGTGGCTTCCAGGCACTGTAAATAACTAAAACTTACCTGCTCTTTGTGTTAGTATTCTTATCTGTAAAGTGGGTATAATCATAACATGCATCTTGTGGGGGTTCTGTGAGGATTAAATGAGATAATATATGTAAAGTGTTTATTAAAATGCCTAGAATAAAATATGTGCTTACTCACTCAGTGCTATTAGTAAATGCTGCTGTTATTCCCAATGATTAGCCATGCACTTGTCATGGGCATGACAGTAAAATATAGACCATCAAGTTCAAGACTTCCCTGTTTTTCTCCATATCTTCCCCAGCATTTTTCATCATTTTTATGTATTCCAAAATTTTATATTAAAAGTATTTCTCTGGATTTCCAATTTGTACTGGACAGAAAGAGTGACTCTAAAATCAATTACAGATGTCGTTTTCGGTGTATTACAAACCACTTTCCTGTACTCTATGTAACTTTTGTGTTATTTATCCCTACCATGAATAGTCTAGGTTGTGGAAACGTTCTTCGGTATATGAAATACTTGGGACTATCTAATCCCTTAACCTATTTAAAATTGTTTCATGAAATAGATGCTCAAAATAATATGAAATCACTTGACATGTGTGCATGCACACACAAACAGATACACATACATACATTTACTTTGAAGCACTTTTAACCAAAAATAAGTCAACAGAAAATGATATGTAAGAATTAGCAGAAGGCTCATATGAGGTGAAAATGGTCCACGTTACCAATACTACAAATTTACTAATTTGTAATTTACCTAAATTAGGCTGGCTAAATTACACTTGTTAAAATTTTAAATTAGTGTCAAGATTTTGGATGGCTTACCAATACTGAAAAAGTAATTGAATCTTCATCACACAACTTCAGCTAAATGCTATTTATCTAGTTCTTGATTACTCTTGAAACTGGTCCAGTTTTGAGCCAAATTTTTGGATATAATATAAATACATTTGGTAGATAAAATAGGAAAATATAAAATGGATACTCATATTTGTTAAGTTTTTACCATTACTATATTTCTCAACTATATCTATTACATTATTCTGGAAAATTACAAAGTATGTTTTCTGTCTATAATCCATATTTTGTAGACAATACATACATATGTATAGAATAAATTTTTTTGTTCTTGTGCTAAGTCATGCTCAGAAAAATTAGAACTACATCTATTTTATTCACACAGTCTCAGAAAAGAGAATAATTTAACCATTTGGATATTCAAGCATTAATTTTTATTGCACAGAGTAATAAGATAATGTAATTTTGCAATTCATTAATGCAATGTAATTTTCATTAATTATTGATGTCACTTTTCTTATTCACACTCAACTACAAAAACTTTAATTGCTCTGACAAAATATTGATTTAATATATTAAATGAAAAATAGCAAGTATTTATCAAGAGCACGTATTTTTCTGATCATTTTAGTGGTGACTCCTTTTCATCTATGTTGCAGAGATGCTAGAACTATTTAAAATTGGTTGCTGATACTAAATTCCTAAAATATTCCTTCAATATAACCAAGATAGCTTTAGCAAACTCTCTTGAAGTTTTGCTCATTACTTAGAATAGAAAGGAAATAAGGAATCTTAATCTTACACTGGTAGTAAGAAAGTTAATGAACCATTTGCCTTTTCTAAATTGTACTGATAGTGTAAATTAAAACTAGTTTAATAGCCTGAGCAAAATATGTAGATACAGGGTCATAAAATCTATTATTAAAAATCCTACAGCCCACTAAAACTCATCATTGGATAAAGAAACTGGAGTTTACAAATCAGGGTAGTGATTTTTTTAAATGAGCATGTAATGCTGTTGTTGTTATATTACAAATCCAAAATATTAAAACATACATGAAGTTCTTGACCTCATGTTAGGTCTTCCAATCAATTTAAGAACTCTAAGAACAATGGATATAATAGGCCTATCACATTTCTGTAGAGTAATTGTTAAAACTATCAGTAATTTTAGATACCAAAATCACATAATGTTTTAAATTATTTTTAATAAAGTTTTCAACAAATTTGAGAATATTGAGTCCAACAATGCTATTTTTTCAAACATGCCAAAAATATAAACTTCCTAATAAATTAAACCTGTTTTATTCTCACATTGTCAAAACCATAAAATATGAAAATAAACAAAGAAAAAATAGAACTTTGTGACAAATTATTCATGTTTTGTCTAATTCTGCTCTGGAATGACTCCATATTGAAAAAGCAAATAGCAAATACCTAAAGCTGAAAATCAACATGAATATGGATGCAATAAATCAATACATATGAAATAAGGGAGATGCAATTTTTATTTGCATAAGCAGTATTAAAAAAAAAAAAAACCTCAGTTCCCTCAGTCCTGATACTTTGATCCCAAAGTTATAATTAATAAACCAGTATTTTCATCTAAAAGCTACATAGTGTAGAAGCAAACAGATTTACACGAATGCATATTCCAAAGTGCTATTCTAAATTATCAGGGTTTTTTTTCTGTTATACAATCCAATATGCTACTGAAAACAAAACATGAGATATAGCTGATCGAAAAAAATCATCTTTCTTTTTTTTGGCACCAGACTTTATTCTTGAATCTTAAAGACTTAGGAAAGAAGAAAATGAAGCAAATAAATGAGGTTACATGCCAAGATTTTTTCTCAGACGCTACAAAGTTCCTATAGAATAACTAGACACCTAAGTATAATAATATCACCACTAACATCTTTATTAAAACTGGATGGCCTTCTGTTACTCTGAAAAATGGGATACCACCAAAATTCAGTTCTATCTGCTATACTAAACAGAGAAACCATTTACAACATATAATGAAACAAGAATCTCTTTAAAAATACATGAAGGGCAAATGTGTTTTCTTTATGAGCTTCCCAAATTTGATGCACATTCTAATTTCTTTCTCTTGTAGCTTCCAGGGTTCCATTGATCTTGTGGCGTGGGAGGACTGTTACGGTGTGAGTCTATTACCAGGAGCTATATGACAACATTAATTAAGTTGTGTTTTGGGAAAATGAAAGCAAGCAAGATGCACATTTGCCTTTCTGCCAATAAGCACTTAAGTACAGCAATGTGCAGGAATTCCTGGTACATTAATCAATTTGATCTTTTTCTTTCTTTTGTTGTATCTTTCCTTTCTGACTTCCTTCCTTTCTTCTTTATTTTTTAGTGACAGTCTGTACTTTTGTAATACAGTTGACAGAAGGAACAGCTATTCAACATGAATGCCCTACAATCTCACATTTACAGAGGAGTTTAAGGAAGAATACAAGCAATAAAATTGAGCTTCAGGAGCCACTGGGGCCTATGAGCAGCTATCCTAAATAATTTGTCTTTGTTATACATATGTGGTATTTTGTTTGTGTTTTGTTGGAAGGAAAAAAGCTATTCTTCATATACAGCACTGTTATTATATGAAAGATTATTTAGAGACACTATTCTGAGAAGGTGATCTCTTATTCCATGACTGGCTAAGTATCTGTCTTCCATTCTCACCCTTATTCCAAATGAGTTTTAACTTCATTTTCTAAGTTGCCTTTCTTCAGTAACATCTCTCACAATGACTTTTTTTTTCAATCAGTAAGTTCACAGGTTTTAAGAAAACTGTATCTGTGTAATTGGTACAAAGAGTAAGATCTAAGCTCTTTACATGTGCTGGCTAAGTCCTCAGCAACATCTCCAATCTTTTGTACAGCCCTTCTTCCACACCAAACTGTTTATAGGCTGTGCTGTTTTTACCATGTGATATTCCTTTTGATTTGCTGTCCTCTTCACCACCTTCCATCCCCAACTTTTTTAAGGATTCTTACTTATTTTCAAGATCTATCACAGGTATTTCCCTTTCTCAGCCACCTTATCCTCTCTCAAGTGAAGTAAGGTTTTCTTTTATATTTTTGCCATTCTATTTTGTTAATGTCAGCATCACAGGACCTGTCATGTTTTATTTTTTCAATTATTTATGGATGGCCTCTGGTTGTGCTGTAAGTTCCATGAAGATAGGAGCTGTTTCCTGTTCATTGATTTTTTATAGTAGTGTTTATTATGATTTTTATTACTCTTACCAAATAATACATATAACAAATTATGTTCCTAAATTTCCTTTCACCTCCCCTTCCTGGAAGGATCAAAGTGAATAACAGATATGTGTTGTCACATGATTATCAAGAAATATTTATGCAGTGCCTACTGTGTGTCAGGATAGATACTGCTCTTGGTGATATTCATACAGCAATTAACAAGTCAGAATCTCTGCCCTCTAAAAACCTCCAAGGTAGTGGGATAAATATGCTATGCTTGAGAATATTTCATTATTAAATCGAATAAGAAACACGTTTTGCAATATCAAGTGTACCCAACATTAAAATTCTGAATAACAGCATAACCAGCGGGGGATAATTTGAAGAGAATATGAAATAATTCCACATTGATAAATCTAATGTCACAAATAAAATGTTTTAATCGTCAAAACCAATTGAGTTATCTTTTTCTGTTTTTTATTAATTTGTTCCAAATAGTGTTATGCTTTGTTTACTTCTTATTGGGATTATGGCTTTCTAGTATAGCAGTTTATTTTTCCTGGAATTTTTAATTGTCTTTGATTTTGCTTTGTTTCTTAATTGTTGATATAACAAAAACAATTATCTCCAACATATCACTCAGTTGACTTACTGCTTACTGCTCACTGATAGTATTTGTTAAAACAACAATTTGAGACAAACTTCTTCCCCTTCAAGAAGGCAATAAATCAGAGATTTTTGTTAATTGCTTTGAGTTTTATTGATTATAGTTTATTGATTATGTAACTTATTTTGGGGTTTTGCTAAAGTATACCCGCAAATAATACTTTAGGAGAGTGCAGACTTCCTTTGTCTTGTGTTTTTTTTTTTTTTTTTTTTTTTTTTTTTGAGACGGAGTCTCGCTCTGTCGCCCAGGCTGGAGTGCAGTGGCCGGATCTCAGCTCACTGCAAGCTCCGCCTCCCGGGTTCACGCCATTCTCCTGTCTCAGCCTCCTGAGTAGCTGGGACTACAGGCGCCCGCCACCTCGCCCGGCTAGTTTTTTGTATTTTTTAGTAGAGACGGGGTTTCACCGTGTTAGCCAGGATGGTCTCGATCTCCTGACCTAGTGATCCGCCCGTCTCGGCCTCCCAAAGTGCTGGGATTACAGGCTTGAGCCACCGCGCCCGGCCATGTTCTGAATATGTTGTTGTTTTGCTTACACTTGTTTGATAGGCTGTCAGTGGAATTCAAAGTTCAAGGCAGTTTTCAATTAAGCCACTGAAAATATTTCAGTATTCTCTTTAAATGTTTAGTTTTGTATGTGTTGGGGGGAAATCTATTACTGTTTTCTATCTTATATGCCTATATTTTAACTAAGTCCTCAAATGCTCTTAATTGTATTAAATAAAGAATCGTATATCTCATTCTTTTTTTCTTATAGTACTGATCACAATATTTCTACTGTAATAGATGCTCAAAAACCATTGTTATTAATAAGGAAGATGATTATAATAATATGTGTGATTCATAATAATTTTAAGAAAAAAACACAAATCTGTTACAAATTGGTTATCCAATCTCTCTTTCCTGTTTTAAAAATTGCACCCATTCAGAAACCTGGAAGTCATTATACATCTTGATCTCACATACAATCATTCATTTAATTTTTAAATATTTATTATTTTCTATGTTCCAGAAACAATTCTTTTGACTAGAAATAAAGCAGTGAACCCTTTACTCCCAGTAGAAGGAATAACTGAAGTAAGTTACCTCACTGAGCTAACATCTCACTGAGCTTATTTTCCAGGATTCTAACAATAATAACACTAAAATATCCTGAATTATATACTTCTCTGCATTTCCATAGCCATTGTTATCTCTTACTAGTACTACTACAATAGGCTTCCTACATATTACCTCTAATATTCAGCTCCAACCATCCTCAGATCTCACTATAACCTGCAACCCATCAATTTTACCATCTTCTCACTAATCCTTTTCCATCTCTCAACTTGCAATATTCATATTTCTCCTTACTTTGCTTAATTTCCATGGTACACATTGTCATCAATGCCTAGCACATAGGCTCCCACTGTCAAACTCTTAGCTAAAACCCAATTATAGTTCACATTCATCTCTTCATCAGTTCTGCTCCTGGATCCATGCAGCTGAGCATGGCTGGAAAAAAACATATAACTACTTATTTCCACACTCCTTTTCTTTTTCTGCCTCTCATATATGTTAACTAAGTTCTTTGCAGTTTGGGACTTTCGTCTAGCCCTGGAGTCTCCTCCTTCACTTTTCATAGGATTCACTGCCCCACATTCTCTAGCTCTCAGTTCAAATATCACTCTCTGTGCAGTTCCATTCTAACTGAAATTTTTAAATAGACCATGCATACTTAAATGTATATCTGTGTATTTTATTTCATGTAATCCGTTTTATACAGCATCCTGTTCTTTGTATTTCCAAAATAAAACACATAGGATTATACAGGAAACAAATTTTGTTAAAATTGTACCATTACAGTATTTAAAATAAATTTTTTGATTTAGTAATATATGTACTTCATTATCAAGACCTTTATTAGGAAGATCTAATAATTGCCATAATTTTTCAATAGTGATTGGACTAAATAATAATTTGAGATATCTATTACAACCCTAATGTAATACAACATATCTGTGATTTCAGTTGGTGAAGTATTCATAGGAAATGCTGTTACTATTAAAGTTATGCATAATCGAAAAGGTGAATTTCAGTTAGAGATTTTTGAAAATAAATATAATCTAAGTTGGTAGTTTTCACAAATTTTACCTACACTTCTCTAAAGTCTATGGACCCATGTTAAGAACCATGACTAGTCTAAATTCCCCATTTCATGAGTAGTACATTCTTTTGACATTCTAATTGTTCGTCCATGTAAGTTAGGTGGCTGAAAGGAAAGATTGGACTGAATGTTGACTCTCCCAAGTCTTATTCCATTGCTGAAGGGCGAAGTTCAATGCCCAAAATAAGTGAAACAGCAGGTGTGGGAGGAAACTCACAATAGATACTGCTGGCAAACATCATGAAGGTTATTTCGATGTAGCAGTGATATGGTAGGTCTCTCAAATTTCAAGTACTGCATATGAAATTAAGGACCAACATAATTGTACCTTACCCCACCACTGTTAACATTCATCCCCTTCTTTTTATTTATATCCTTGACCCACTTATCATTAACTAAAAAAAAAAAAAAAAGAATAAAAACAAAAACAAAAAACGTTAGTAAGTCTAAAACATATTTAGTTTGTCCTTTGCTAGCATGTTTACTATTTAGTCTACTAGACTGTAGGCTTCATAAAAACTGAGACTTTCCATGGCCTTCAAAGCACTGTAGTCCTTGTGCAAATTGTATCACCTGGCACGTAGTAGGTGCCAAGTTGTATTTGTTGAATGAATGAATGAAGGAATTTACTAAATAATAAAATATGTGTAATAGAAAATGTCTTTTCGTTTGTGCTAAAACTTTTTTTTTTTTTTTTTTTTTTTTTTTTTTTTTTGAGACGGAGTCTCGCTCTGTCACCTAGGCTGGAGTGCAGTGGCCAGATCTTAGCTCACTGCAAGCTTCGCCTCCCGGGTTTACGCCATTCTCCTGCTTCAGCCTCCCGAGTAGCTGGGACTACAGGCGCCCGCCACCTCGCCCGGCTAGTTTCTTGTATTTTTTAGTAGAGACGGGGTTTCACTGTGTTAGTCAGGATGGTCTCGATCTCCTGACCTAGTGATCCGCCCGTCTCGGCCTCGCAAAGTACTGGGATTACAGGCTTGAGCCACCGTGCCCAGCCGTGCTAAAACATTTTTAAATTTGAATATAACATAGTGTGACATATCAATCAGTGAAATTCAAGATTTCTTACTTGCTAGCTAATAAGAGAGTAATACAAAAATTACAAACTAGCATAAAGCCTACTAACGCATAAATATGGTAATATAATTATTATTCTTAATTATAAAGGTATGAAGAATCATGTGTATTCAAAATCATATGAAGAATAATTGAATCATTTGTTGATGAGACTCTATAAGGAAGTATTCTTATTTTATACTTGCATTTAGAAAAGTGTAGGTATAGAATATTAGGCCTATGCATGATTGAAAAAGCAAACTTCTCATTTTTTAGAGTAAGTTTGCCTTGGAAAAACTTATCTATTTATACACAAGTAGCTAGAATCCTCCAAGGGAATCTTCAAATCTTCGAGTAGGTAGGTGGAAGATGCAATGTTTAAAATGAAAGGAGACATTAGGAAAGCAGGTAGGAGGAATGAGTGAAATGCTGTAGGCTGAAGCAAAAGCACAGCAGTGGGTTAGAAAGATATTTGACCTTGATGTGGGCGGTGAGTAGAAGGCAGTGAAAAATGTGTAATAAGAATAAAAATGAAAGATACTTGGAAGAAAACTGAGATTTAAAAGATCTTCACGGTAGGGCCAGGAAAGCCAAATACACATTAAGAAACAGCAGTAGGCCTGTTCACAGCTCTTTGAGGGATAGTGCACACCAGGTCACCTCAAAGTGGGCAAAAAAGATGTGTCTGCCACTGTAATTTAAGGCAATCAGTTCATAGACCCCTTTTTGCATAATGGACATTTTATAACATATACGATTATTTGAGAAGAACAACAACAAAAAAGACACTACAAAATAAACACTCTTTTATTATTTCTTATTAGAGATTCCTCTTCATTCTAATGAGAGCCAATAGAATGGTTTAAAGGACACACATTTAAATTAGACAGTCTAGGGTCCAGTTGTGGGTTTCCTACCACTTGCTGTGAAACTTTATATAAGTACTTAATCTCTGTAAATCTCAGTTTTTGCTGGGATCAAATGAGTCAATGAATGAATAAACAGGGATTAGCACCAGTCTCAATACACAGATTATATGCCCTCATTAAGCATTTGTGTATTTTTTCTTTTATTTAAATATATTTTTACCACAATAATGACTACAAAAGCACTGGGTATTAATATTGTTCTTATTGCTGCTATTGCCATTGCTTGTATCATATGTTAGGTCTAAATCTATTTGATTTGATTTGTTAGAAATGTTTCACTCTGTTTTGTTCATGTATCAGGACATTAACTTTTTATGTGATGCTCTTATTTATAACTTGTATTTACATTAAAATGTAAATTATGCAAATGTATCTAAACTCACCTGCAATTTATTAAATAATATAGAGGTTAAAATTGGTTTACTCAAAATTTAGAAACAAAGAGAATACCACTAACCACACAATAGTTCAGGCATATAAAATGATAGTTAAGCAATATTAGGTTGGCTTAATTCTGCAATATTAGGTTGGCTTAATTCTCTCTACACTTCATCAGTTACTAGTAGTTTATTGTTAATCACCATTGTATTTCTAATATCTATAAAAAACAGATTACTTTCTGAGTCCTTAATGTTTCCAAGAAGTTTATATGATTTCCAATAGGACATTTCATATTTCAAAGAGGTAAATATACTAAAATGGATAATATAAAGTGTAGCATCACAATAACTGATCTCGTTTCAATAAAATGCCCTGTTGCTCAGAAGAAGAAGAAAAAAATCTCCCAATTTCCAATTAATCCCACACAAGGCATTCGATACTTAGTCTATACATTGTTATGTATTTTGTGAAAGAGTAAGTACTTTTTCTAAAAGATTGTATAAAGAATTTTGAAACCACAATTTAATTGTTTCACCTAAACTTTGCTGCTTGCAGTAAAGTATATTTTGGGATGGATTATTTGTACAACTAATTTACTTATTTATACCCCACCTTGTTCCAAAGAAAAAACTCTAACATCAGGTTGAAATGAGCATACTGTTATTGAGATTTACACTGATAGATGATATTTTTTTTCTGCAAAATTATTACAACAATCAGTTTGAGAATAAGAGTAATAGGAAAGTGTTCCATGAATGGTCTCACAATTATATGGTGACTGCCTTGGATGCCATTTAGGGGCAGAAGAAAATGAATAAATGGGTGGATATTTATAAAAACAAACACAAGTAGAAGAAGGCTACAGAAAGAAAAGTGTAAAATGTTTACCAACCTATTCAAGGCATTAGACTGTCCTGGTATACATTGAAAAGAAAAAAAAAAAAGAGAGAGAGAGAGAGAGAGACAGAGGTTACTTTAACAAAAGATTTAATTTATTTAAATTGAATTTTAAAAATAAAATGAGATTTTGAAAGTCTACATAAGGAATATGCATAAAAGCCTAAAAAACCCGTGCCCAAATGTTTATATCAGCATTACAGACAATAGCCTCAAATTGGAAGTAGCCCAAATATCCATCAAGAGTAGAATGTATAAATGAATTGTGATTTATTTTTACAATAGAATATTATACAGGAATGAGAATATTAAAACTAACAATACTCATAACAATGTAATTTAATCTCAATGAAAATAATATTGAATAAAATAATTCAGGGCATGTCATATGAGGTGATTTAATAAAGGTTTTTTTTGTTTTTGTTTTTATTTTTCTGAGACGGAGTCTTGCTCAGTCGCCCAGGCTGAGCTGTGGTGCAGTGGCACCATTTCGGCTCACTGCAAGCTCCACCTCCCGGGTTCATGCCATTCTCCTGCCTCAGCCTCCGGAGAAGCTGGGACTACAGGTGCCCGCCACCACGCCTGGCTAATTTTTTTTTTTTTGTATTTTTAGTAGAGGGGTTTCACCGTGTTAGCCAGGATGGTCTCGATCTCCTGACCTCGTGATCCACCTGCCTTGGCCTCCCAAAGTGCTGGGATTACGGACGTGAGCCATCGCACCCGACCAAATGAAGTTTTAAAAATCTGCCCATGATAACACACATGAAAAGTGTGCTGTTAGGTTTCCCTAAGGGTGCAGGTAAATTAGCTGAAGAGTGATACCAGAGGGTTTCCAGGATATTGGTCTTGTTCTGTGTTTGATCTGGGTGTTGGTTACACAGATGTACTAACTTTGTAAAAATTCACTAGGCTGTATACTTACAATCTGTGCACACTTCTGTCTGTGTATAATTTTTAAAATGCTTAAAAATACATAAGATTGTGTAAAGTTTTTAATGGATCCCACTAAAACATACAGTGTATAATATGCATTGCTGCCTTTGGAAAAGTTAGAATTTTCTAGACTTCCAAATGCATAGCCTCTTCAGAACACAGGGATCATATACCTCATCACTAGTTGACGCTGTCAAGAAAAATTGATATTTTCGATGGACTCCTCTCTGGAGATTATAGTATTCTAAATGACAAGTCAAATTACATTCTCTCTCCTTTTTTTTTTTTTTTTTTTTTTGAGATGGAGTCTCCGTCTGTCACCCAGGCTTGAGTGCAGTGCACTGCAACTTCTGCCTCCTGGGTTCAAGCTATTCTCCTGCCTTAGCCTCCTGAGTAGCTGGGATTACAGACACTTGCCACCATGCCCTGCTAATTTTTGCATTTTTAGTAGAGACGGGGTTTCACTGTGTTGGTCAGGCTGGTCTCAAACTCCTGATCTCAAGTGATCCGCCGGACCCGGCCTCCCAAAGTGCTGCGCCCGATCAACAAAGTACATTCTCGATACATGTTTTGCTACCTAGCAAGATCAGAGTAAAGGCTGTAAAACAAAATTTCTCAATTTTTAATTTTGGGGTCTTTTTAATTAAATGTGTGAACAGTTTAAACCATGAGTTTTTATATATATTGTATTTCTGCTTTACTGAGTACCTTTCTTTGACAAATATTTTTGCAAAATAAAACACATTAAATAATGTCGTCATTTATGTTTGTTTTGAATGACTTGACAAACTTAGGTGCTGTGAAATTGTAAGGCTTCTTAATTTCAGTCCTTTCCTTTACAGAATATAAATTTATCAAATTAAAAATAGGAATGCAATCAAAATAAACTTCTATGAGTGGAAATATTCTAAGGAGCAATTACAAAAATAAATCTTAAACACTGTGTAAGCGCTCATCATCTAATTTGTTCCGTTCCTCCCTTACTTTTGTGGGGATACATTTCAATGTTTTCCTGTTTGCATGTTTATTTTAACAGGAGCTTTGAGTCAATAAGAGCTTTAAAAGCTAGTCATTTGGTACTCTATTTGTTAAATACTTTGATTCAATAAATCAAAGAAATTTTAAAAATGCAAACAAAATTAGACTTATGTGCCAAAAAAGTTAAAAATCTTTGTAGTTCATGTGTTGATTTACAAAGTAGATTTCAAAGGTTCACATATGTTTAAAATTAATTCATAAAAGAAGGCTATGTCACACAGTCTGCAATGTTGAAGTATTCTTTTGTATTCAACATCAACTTCATTATAAAAAATTATTTTCATCATGTATGTACGAAAATAGTTATATATATTGGCACTTCAACTTCTCCTTCAATGGGTGTAATATTGTAGCTAGCTTCTGCCCAATTATAAATTAGCGATTCCTCACAACCAATTCCAAGTACATTTCTATTTCTTAGATTTTCTTAATTAGTAGGATCCTTCATTTGTCTCCCTACTCTGCTCTACCAAATATTATATTCACACCATCACCTCAAATACATTATCTTGAGTTTTGAATGCTAAATTAGTTGATATTAGCATTCAAAATAATGTCATATATTTCACCTTTTACCTAATGAATTTTCTAAGCCTTTACATAGAATACATAAATTGGATAAAATAATGTCATCTTTATCTGAATTAACTTCCTTGATATTCTAGTTGAAACATCTGATGACAACAATATGAAATTTGTATTATTTCAGTATTTGGGAAAATTTCCTACTTTGTGTGTGTGTGTGTGTGTGTGTGTGTGTGTGTGTGTATGTGTGTGTGTATGTTTTGTTGTTTTATGTTGTTGTTTTTGAGACAGGTTCGCTCTGTTGCCCAGGCTGGAGTGCAGAGGCATTATCTCAGCTCACTGCAACCTCTGTCTCCTGGGTTCAAGCAATTACCCTCCCGACCTCCTGAGTAGCTAGCTGAGCTTACTGGTGCCCGCCACCGCACCCTACTAATTTTTATATTTTTAGAAGAGGTGGGTTTTCACCATGTTGGCCAGACAGGTCTCAAACTCCTCTCCTCAAGTGATCCGCCCACCTCAGCCTCTCAAAGTGCTAGGATTACAGGAGTGAGCCACTGTGCCTGACCCAAAATTTTCCTCCTGTTAATGGCACAAACATAATAGCTTTTGCTTCGCTTTTCAGATGTGCACAAGACAACTGGAATTAAAAGCAAGCAATTTGATCTGAATGCAAAATCAATCTTTACAAAGTAAATTACAAACATACCTGCTAAAGTTGTATGGTTTCTTATAATGACTCTCAGATTTTGAAATAAATGCTGAATTTTGCAGCAGTTTCTGAACTTCCTCTGTTCAGTACTATCATTAGGCTATCATAGTAAATGGTCAATATTATCAGTGTGCGTAAGTCGTTTATGATCAACTTTCCCATTGATTCCACTAACTTGTGACACACTGACCAAGTGCATCTCATAGGATGCAACAAAGGCCACAATAAGAAAATTCAAAACATTATAGTGGCAGCAGGGCCAAGAACTCCCAATCTTACCTCTACTGGAAGGAGTTGGTTGTATCTAGCCACGTAATTCTGAATGAACTTTATCAGTTAGAACTCTGCACACTGTCCTTGAAAGGGAGGTGTTAGCGATCTTACTTATCTCTAACTTAGAAAAGAAGTAGCTTATCTCTGGTCAGCTCTCAGATTTACCTTGCTAAAATAAGAACTGTATGTAGCACATGCATCTTACACCAGTAGGTCAGACAATGACCAAAGTGGAATGTACAAATTGTTCCTAACACATTCTTTTTTATTTTGATACGACTATCATAATATTGTATTAAACACTCTGGGACAGATGCTAAAGCCTATGAAATCTTGGGACCCCAGGTGTACAGTTTAAGATGTCTTTAAGGTACCTATAATTATGTGTAAGTTGTCATACATGTAATTATTTATTAAAGAATAAAACTTGTAAGATAAAGGTTTTTACAGACCAAAATATAGCGCACTTTTCCCTATCAATCTCTTGTATGGCTACTATGGAGAAACCTAAGCAGAGTATATTGCAAGTCAGACAATTCTAGGTGGGTGATAGAGGAATTGGAAGATGTATTAGTGAGAGCTCTCCAGAGAGACAAGACCAATGGGAGATATAGATAGATAGATAGATTAGATATAGATACAGATATAGATAATATATGAAAGGGGATTTGTAAGGGAATCAGCTCTTGTGATTTACAGAGACTGAGAAGACCCACAACAGGCTGTCTATAAACCATAGAACAAGGGAAGCAAATTGCATGCATCAGTCCAAGTTCAAAAGCCTTAGAACCAGGGAAGCCAATGATAAAACTTTCAGTCCAAAACCAAATGCCTGAGAACCCAGGGCAGGGGAGAGTGGGGCGGGTGGCACTGGTGTAAATCTTAGGGTCTGAACCTGGAGAGGCTGGAGTTCTGACACCCAAGAGCAGGAGATGAATGTCCTAGCTCTGAGGGACATATAAATATTGTTTTCCTCTGCCTTTTTATTCTATCAGTCCTCCAGCTGATGAGATGGTGTCTGCTCACATGGAGGGCGGATCTTTCCCCTTCAGTCCATTGACTTACACTCCAATTTCCTCTGTGAAACATCCTTATAAACACACAGAAGTTTTGCCAGATCTCTAGGTATTCCTTAATCCAGTCAAGTTGACACCTAAAATAAACCATCACAGAAGAATAGTTAGCATTCATTATTTTTCTTCCATTGGCTAATAAATGTCATGCTACCATATTCTGTTCAAATTGATACCAAAGTAATAGCCTTCTCAATTTGATATATAATTCACCAGATTCGTTTTGTGAGTGGTAATTAAATGATTCTTTGGTCTCCAGTTGGAGTTGGCAACTTTTCTATTGATTGAATGCTTGGTGTTCAATTCTCCAAATGTATGTCACTTGGTGAAATTCTACAGTATAATACCTTGACTATATCTCTAGTGCCATTGATTGGTGGGGTTAGTAAAACTGATATCCTGTTCAACATCTCTCTTTTTTTGTTTGTTTTTTTGAGACAGACTCTCTCTCTGTCACCCAGGCTGGAGTACAGTTGCACAATCTCGGCTAACTGCAGTCTCTGCTTTCCAGGTTCAAGCGTTTCTCCTGCCTCAGCCTCCTGAGTAGCTGGGATTACAGACACGCACCACCACGCCTGGCTAATTTTTGTATTTTTGGTAGAGATGAGGTTTTACCATGTTGGTCAGGCTGGCCTCGAACTCCTGACCTCGTGATCTGCCCACCTTGGCCTTCCAAAGTGATGGGATTACAGACCTGAGAGACCACACCTGCACTGGACATCTCCTTTAACCTGAATGTGTGTGTTGTCAAACAGACACACATCAAGAAATTATTATCTTCTGATGGAATGACTCAACTACCAACTATGATTTTTGTTCTCATGACCTGAACAATTTTAATTGTAACAAAGTGTTTTAGGACCCATAATAATTGCTCCTATAGTGTTCCAAATAGTGAAACTAATAAAAATCATAGTCTTATATTATTTTGCTTTTTGTAGGAATAACAAACCTTATTCACCAAATAGGCAACTGTTTGAAATACAGTGAGATCGTTTTCACATTTTCGTATAATCACTGCTTATTACTCTCATTTCCTCAGCCCAGTCCCCTCCATATACTCCCTATTAAATTTAATTTAAGAAATTAAACTAAAACATATTTTGCAACTTCTTTTATTTTATAAATGATTTTCATTTCATGGTTGTCATTGTGACATGACAGAATTAAACTGTGAATAATTGAACATTTCATGTTATAATAGTGGCAATAATATCAGCTGATCACCACACAATCATTTGTTATATATAATCTTGCATAATTATGTTTGTTCAATATAATCTAGTTATGAAGTTGGAAGAACTAATTCACAAACTTAGTCAATTACTTTATTTTTCAGCAATCTAGAAAACTGGCTAATATCAATAATTTTTAAAATTTTAAATTGAAATCTCATGTATTTTAAATAAAGTTTTCTATAATCTTATTCAACATCCAAATTATTTAAGCTTTCTGTTGAAATTGCTGCAGGAGTCATGCAGTAACGATTTACTGGGAAAATTCAGGGAAATGGGCAGGCCTAGAATCTTCCTTGGGTTAATGTTCCGATTACTGCATTAACTTCCTTCACTTAAGTCATACCAACACCACAGCTCTAAATCATGAAGTGAAGAGTTGGCTATACACCCCAAGGTACATTTCAGTATAACATTTATTAACTCAGGCCTGAAAGAGGAATTGATGTACACCTGAAGAAATTCTTAAAGTTTTAATGTGTTTATTCATTTGGCATAATTCTTCTTTATCCGACTAATTTCTTCTGAACCTCCAAGCTTTATGTAAAATCCCTTCACCTTATCCATCACACCCTAATGAGATTCCTCATGTGTCTCCTATATGCTCCCATAGCATCCTGTACTTACTCCCATCACAAAATGTATTGGTTTCTATTCATACATATTTCCTTATACGTGACTCTATTAGTCCATTTTCATACTGCTATAAAGAACTACCTGAGACTGGGCAATTTATAAAGAAAAAAAGTTTACTTAACTCCAGTTTCACATAGCTGGGAAGGCCTCAGGAAACTTACAATCATGGCAGAAGGCTAAGGGGGAGCAAAGAATGTCTTACACGGTGGCAGGAGAGAGCGAGCCAGGAGGGAACTGCCAAATAGTTTTAAAATATCAGATCTTGTGAGAACTCATTCACTATCACAAGAACAGCATGGGAGAAACCGTTCCCATGATCCAATCACCTCCCACCATGCCCCTCCCTCAACACATGTGGATTACAATTCAAGATGAGTGAGATTTCAATGTGCACAAAGAGCCAAACCATCATATCAGTGGCCTTGAAAGTGGAACTCTGTCTTATTCCCATTCTATCTCCAACATCTTCCCTAGTGTTCAGCATTAATACATGTACAATAAGTAGGTTGAATGAATGAAATATTAGTCTGTATTTATAAAATCATTTTAAACTTCTACTTTAGAATAAGTACCAAGCACCATCCAAGTAAAGTGAGCAATTCTGCATTAAATACAAATGACAAATTTGAATGTTACTCCTGTATAGTAAAATAAAGTTAAGAAATGCTGCCACGCAATTATGTTTTTCTTTAATTTTTATTTTGTTGTTTTCTGTATTTTTTTTTTTCAGGTGAAGTCTCCTCTGTCACCCAGGCTGGAGTGCAGTGGCGTAATCTCGACTCATTGCAAGCTCCACATACCGAGTTCACGACATTCTCCTGCCTCAGCCTCCCCAGTAGGCCAGTAGCTGGGACTACAGGCACCAGCCACCACACCCGGATATATATATATATATATATATATAAAATATTTTTAGTAGAGACGGGGTTTCACCATGTTAGCCAGGACGATCTTGATCTCCTGGCCTCGTGATCTGCCCTCCTCGGCCTCCGAAAGTGCTGGGATTACAGGCGTGAGCCACTGTGCAGGGCCTATTGTTTTCTGTTTTTATTGAATATATGTGAAGAAGATAAGTGGCCAAAAATGTTGTCGCTTAGTCATAGATTGAGTGGAGGCTTTCTTAGGGTATTTCAAATGAATGTATTTATTATTTAAAATGACTTGAATTTATTTTCAATTAGGAGAATTAAATGCATACATGCAATGATATATATATACACACACACACACATATATATATACTGTTTGAAGAATGAACTAAAAGTGTTAGAAGTACATAGCAACATATTTACTTGCTTAATTGTTCTTGCCTTCTGAATAATAAAGATGACTAGAAGAATATATAAGATGATAAGAATAAAAATTAATGCTGTTTGTCTTTGTGGTGACATAAAGAATGCAAAAGTCATTGACTGTAACCTAATCTAAAAATATATTCGCTAAAGAAGGATGTGGAGGCGATGCGCTATGAACCTAAGTAACTACATATTTTGTTTAATTGTATGTTTGCTCAAAATGTTTTTAAAAATGTACTTTTCAACATATAAAAGGTGACAAGGAACCATAATTCTCCTACCTCCATCTATCTTGAAGTGCATTCTTTACAGATCAAAGGTCAAATTCACTGGCATGCCTGGCAGAGGAAATGAAAAGCAAGTTCCAAGAAAACAATTTAGGAATGTTAAGTGCTTCGGGACATGAAGTGTGTCCAAAGGAATTTCCTAACAAGGTTCAGAGTACAGTGATGAAGGATGGCACTACACAAATAAAGTGAATTTAGTAGAAAGTATTCTTGAAGAAATAGTCCTTTCATTGATGCAATAATTTTATATAGAGAGTTAGAATACATTTCTTTTTCTCCTCAGAACAAATTAAATGATATTTTACTTAGAAGCTATGCTTAGTGTATACCCACTTTTCTGGGGCTCTGATCAACCATGTAATTGATCAACATTTGAAAAAGTTGTAGTATCATAAATCAAGTATAGTTTTGAGCTGTCTTGTTAACTGAATACAGAAAGACTTGCTATCAAGTAATACCCAGAAGTTTTTCTTTGCAATTGTGGGATAACAACATCCTTATGCAATTTCTATTATTTTTAAAATGTAAAGTTATTATTTTAGTAGGCTCTGTAGAATACGTCTTATTACTGACCTAGTTTAAACCCTGTAAGTCAATTTAAGTTTATTAATTAATCAATGTGCACTTCTGCAATCTTTAAGAAATGGAATATGCAAGTAGAAGCTAAAGACTTTTAACTCCTGACCACGCAACTATATTCATCTAACACTGATGGATATATTGAAGTATATATTAATTTCTATTACAAAATAAACACATTGACTTGATTTTGAGATAAACTACTGTACATGAGAAAGAGAGTGAGTTTGAGAACCAATTCCTACGTTTGAATGGCCGTCCCCCAAATTACTGTGTACCCTTGAACAGATGACAAAATACTCTTCTCTAAAAATTGTCTGTCTGGCAATGAGGAAACAAATCAACCAATATATAGCAAGACTTGACATTTAATTTTTAATTTCTATTTCCTTTCAATTGTAAAACACTGTAATATAAATGCATATTAATGAAACATTAAACAAGAGTATTATAAATTTTAGCATTGTCAAATGTTCACACTTCTATGACTACAACTGTATCCTTACATATATGACAATACAGACCCAGGATCGTTAAATAACTTGGCCAAGGTCACAAGTAGTCGAACTAGAAATAAAGCTTGTTTCTCTAAATTTAAAGTCCAGTATTTTTTCCCAGTTGGATCTTCCTTGGAAGTTGTATTGTCTTTATAAAATTATTGTGTGCAGCTTCCAGGTTAAGTAATTAGTCTACCAAGAAACACTGCTTTAGAAATGCTGTTTCTAATACAAATAAAATATGTCTAGTTCTCTCACTGGTTTAGCTAGCCAGTTATAGTCAAAATATTTATATTTATTTTATTTATAGTCAAAATATTTATATTTATTTCCAACCATTTATTCTTCTCTAATATAGAAACAAAGAGACTCTCTATAATAAAGATTCATAAAGATTTGATTCTAGAGTTATGCATTCTCATGCATCTACAGCATGGTAATGACTGAAAAAAAATGAAAAGAGAATAAATGAGATTCAAGCTGGAAATTACAAAATACCAATGAACGGAAAAAGACACATTAAGGAAGTTCTTTTAGATAAGAGAGCAAAAAATAAAACAAAATATTATGTAAGCAACTTACAATATTTTTTTTTTCTGAAAATCTAAAAGGCATTGACAGAATTCCAAAATAAACTCTCATCATGTGAAAACTGGGTTGGACATACTGCTCTGGGACATTCATTTGGATATTAAATATTAGTGAGAGAAAGAAGAATAGAGAAGGAAGTCTTTTCATTTTTCATTCCACTTAGAGATATATTTAATTTTCTTCAGGTTGAGTGGTAGGATCTATGAGAACTTTCCTCAAATCAGAACGCCAATTATATTAGTTGGCAAACACAAAAAAGATTCCATGGCAGGTATTTCTTGGCATGAGACTGCATCAGTTTTTCATTTGTAGAACTCCTTTCAAGACATAATTTTCTTGAAATGTAGCGCCCTCCGCAATATTTATGTAAAAGAAGAAATCATCAATGTAGTCAAAATATTTAAGATTGAAAAAGGATACAGAGTCAATCATAAGAGGGAAGAGTGTTCAAAGAGGAATATATTACAAAACATAAAATGCATTCCATTTCTCTAAGTGTTTGGATTTGAAGTTGAGGTCGAAATATACGCACTTCTATTTTAATTAAATACAAATTTTAATTCACTAGAATGGTTAGAAATATGTGTGTGCTATTCCGAATGAGAACTCTCAGTCATGTTAAGAAAGTGGGAATAAATGCAATAAAGCTTCCCTAAAAGAAAGTGGTAATAACAAATTTTGAGGTCTAAAATTGTAATTATAAATAAGTGCAGGACGACTAGCTTACTCATTTTTCATGTTACTTTGAGCAACTACTTGCTGTGTAATTATATGAATTTGGAAAGGTCTTTTGTAATCCACTGCTAATGTGTTGCCACTGTAATATGAATTTTTTTTTAAAGTAGTAATTAGGCCAGGCACGATGGCTCATGCCTGTAAACCCAGCACTTTGCGGAGCAGAGGCGGGTGGATCACGAGGTCAGGAGATCAAGACAATCTTGTCCAACATGTTGAAATCCTGTCTCTACTAAAAATACAAAAAAAAAAAAAAAAGGCTGGGTGTGGTGTCGCGTGCCTGTAATTCCAGCTACTCAGGAGGCTGAGGCAGGAGGATTGCTTAAACCAGGGAGTCAGAGGCTGCAGTGAGGCGAGATCGCACCACTGCTCTCCAGGCTGGCAAAAGAGTGAGACTCCATCTCAAAACAGAAAAAAAAGTAAAAAAAAAAAAAAAAAAAAAAAAAAAGTAATTATTATGAAATGTGTCCTCTACTATTTCCCAGGCTGTTTTTTTTTTCTTTTTTTACATTTATCTAATTTTAATCATCAAAACAACCCTATGAGGTTGGTATGATTATTTACATTTCATGTTTTATAAAGAAAGAAAATGAAGCTGAGTGGTAAGTGAATTACTTGAAGAAAGTAACAAAGCTAGAAAGAAAGCGAAGTCTGTTGTTTGCATTGTAAGTTCACTCTTTCCACTATTATGTTTTAAATACTTCCATTGAATTCTTATTTAAAAAATAGTTTAAGAGGGCAGATATTACTTCCTCTACTTTAGAGGATTTTATTATAAAGACTACTTTACTAGAAGTTACATTCCCGAAAAGAGAATAGAGGTTATACCTCTGTTGCAAGTACATTAGCAAGTGTAATTGCTGCTATATTTCCTATAGGATAAGTGCATAGTGCCATTCAATGTTCTTCGTATTCTCTTTTCTTCATAGTAGGTAATTTTGTTTTAATAAAATCTCAAAATCTTGGAGCTGAAAGATATCAAAATTCACCAAAGCAATATGGGCATCCACCACTTCTTTCTGCCTTAGCTTATTTATCTGAAAAAAAGGAGAATAGAATACTTACATAAGAGGATTTTAGAATGATTGAGTTATATTGTATATTAACATATCCAGAATAATTCCTATTATGCAATGTATACTTTAGAAATATATTTTTATCTGTGTTGGAAATATAATAACTTTCTCAGAGTTCAGATAAGATTTAAAATAATGAAGAACAAATAAATTTAAAAAGTAATTTGACTTTCTGATAAATCAATGAGTTATAGAGAACTAACGTTAGTACTTCAAATATATGTAAATATATTTCTACTGATAATTATTATTAATTGGTCCAAGGCTTATGATGACAAAACATGGATCTTATGAACCTTAGGTTTCCAGAACTAAACTGTTGTTTGGCTATTTACCAGAACTCGGGAAATGTTTTAATATGCAGAAGGTTCTTCATTGTATTTGTTATATTGATGTGAACTGAACGGTCTTAATTAAAATGATTGTTTTATAACAATATACTTAAAATTTCACCGAATAAAAATTTTTCATTATTGAAAAATACAAAAGAGAAATGATCAAAAATAAAACTACATACAAGTTTAAAATATAGAAAAGGAGATTCTGAAAGCAAGTCATAATCAAATAAGTGACTTTAAAGCTAATTCTGGGTATTTAAATTATATTTGTCTCAAGCCTGTAATCCCAGCACTTTGGGAGGCCAAGGAGGGTGGGTTGCTTGAAGCCAGGAGTTAGAGACCAGCCTGGCCAATATGACAAAACCTCATTTCTACTAAAAAAAAAAAAAAAAAAAATACAAAAATTAACTGGCGGTGGTGGTGGTGCACATCTGTGAGTGATCCCGGCTACTCAAAGACTGAGGAACAATAATCGCTTGAACCAGGGAGGCAGAGGTTGCAGTGAGCTGAGATGCCGCCACTGTGTTCTAGCCTGTGTGACAGAGCAGGACTCTGTCTCAAAATAACTAACTAAATAAATAATTATATTTATCCTTTTACACAACTATAAATTATAAAACCTCCAACAAAACAAGTATTTGCCATTTTTTCTTTATCTCTGATCTTAACATATATGTGCAAGAGTAATAAATACAATACAAGTAGCAAAAGTCCCATAATTAATGGCAGAGAATTAGATATCTGCGATGAGGAAGATTAGTCAAAGGCAGATTGGTTGCCTCAATGTGTAATATCGTAAGGGTGTCCAGAATGATCTATCCTAAGAAATTCTTTCTCTAAATCATGGACAGTACTAAGAATTATTTAAAACAATTTCTCTAAACATTTTTAAAAAGCAATGTGTGTTTAGTGATGGGAAAAGAGAGGAAAATTTAAATATATGTTTGCTTGCTCCAGGTTTCTCACACAGCTGACTTAATGAGGCAAATCTTTTGACATCGTTATAGGAAGGCAGAAAGTGGAGTGTTCATGCCTCCTTCCTAAGGCACAGGTCCTGGGATGTTAATAGTTTTCTCCTCCAGGTATTCCAACCAAGAATCACCAAGCGAACTTGGCTTTCCCAAAAGCGCCTCATGAAGTTCTCTCAAAATAAATAACCTGGCCTCATAGCCTGACTTGAGCAGTGCCTGCATCAGTCGATTTTAGATACATTAATTTTTACCAAAAAAAAATCTTTTCAACAGTTTTGTATGATGCAAAATATTTATTATACATTTTAATATATTACATTCTGTTTTACAAACTAGATTATATTCAGTGCAGATGGTATTTTTATCCTTCTACTTGTATTTTTATTCTTCTTGAAGAGTACCAGCCAATCTAAAGAAGAGAAATTCTCTATTACCTGAGTTCACAAAAGGGAACAAAAAAGACACAAAACTGTCTTTTTTCCTTTGGAATAACGTAAAAACATTTTTTTTATTCTCCAGAAAGAAGTCTTGTATATATCTCCCCATTTGCGATTGTAGATATAAAAGTTGACATCTCTTGATAACTCAGCAGAATAGGTTAAAACTACCCCCCAAAAGAAGCATCAATTAATAAATAAATAAGAGAATAAAGTTATATTAATAAAATTAAAGGTTCCTCATGTAAAAACCAAATATAATATGTAGTTACATTTGTAGCATTGTGCCAATTTCCTAGTTTTTATCACTGTATTATTGCTATGTACGATATTATCATTGAGGAAAGCTGGGTGAAGGATGCATGGAACTCTGTACTATTTTGTACTTACATGTAGAGTTTACAATTATTTTGAAATACAAAGTTTTTGTTTTCAACGTTAATGTAATACGGTGATAACATACTTAAAATTAAAATGTTTTATTCCTA
The DNA here is from genome assembly GCF_043159975.1 of Macaca nemestrina. Classification (NCBI taxonomy): domain Eukaryota; kingdom Metazoa; phylum Chordata; class Mammalia; order Primates; family Cercopithecidae; genus Macaca; species Macaca nemestrina. The sequence goes on along the minus strand of NC_092134.1, from coordinate 42,479,702 downwards.
GGAGGATTCAGTCCACATATTAAGACATCAGATCATAAATCACCATTCATCATAATATTCATGATTTTCGACACATATGTCTTTCTGTTATAGCCAAACCTCTAGATCAATGCTATCACTAAGTGAGCTTGAAATAGGAGATAAATGATTCTACCTGGGAAACTACTTAAGTAATCTTTCGTGCTTAGTTCTAAAAAATAACCAGGCGGTCCAGAATATCTTTATGAAATATTTTGAGGATTGCAGCACCATTGTGTTTTCTTAACTAAGCTCTCTGATTCTTGTTTCATTATTCTGGTTCTGAAATACACCTAATCACCTTAAACTAATTCCCATCGAGAAGTCATCAAAAGGATTCTAAATTTTCATTTTTTTCAAAACACTTTAACAATGTAAATACCAAGAACAAGAGTCATTGTAAAGATCATCTGAGATAATATATGTGAAAACACTTTATAAAACTCTAAAGTAAAACATATATTAAGGTGCTGCAATCATTTTTGTATGAATCCTCAATATCCTCCTCAGAATGAATTACAAGTGTGATAGAATGAAGTGTCTGTTGCCTTACATTCTGTAGACAAGGTTTTACATTACTAAAACAGTTTAGAAAATCCTCAACCTGCATAAGTCTTTTTGTTCTATGAAAACAGGAATAAATATTCTGAGATTACTGTGATGATATTACATATTTATGTTAAATTATCTAGGACAATTGTTAACACATACAATGCACTTAATTACAACGTGTTTCATTCCCCACCCTCCCTACAAAAATTCCTCATTTGACAATGACACCAATATTCCTTAAGAAATGTATCCTGTACATTATTATGCCCCAGCTTTGAAAACTGATTCATTCAGAGATGTGTTGACTATTTCTGCATTGACTGCCCAAGTATTAATAGGAGCCTTGAAGCCTAGACCATGAAACTATGAGCAGTTCAGCAAATATTCTGTTATTATAGTTACACAGTAATGCATTATATTGATTTGAACTATCCTGAATTGTTAACATAACTTTATTGTGTAACACAACTCTACTAGACTGTATTAGCTTCTATTTTCTCAGTTGTTAGCACAGTACCTGACACACAATTCTCAGTGAAAGTTTGTGAGGTGAATGAATGAATGAAGTATTTTTCTAGTGGAAGTTATGAACAACAATTCAGTGATTCAATGCATTTCTTTTAATGCAAGTATAAGAACAGGAAATTTTCTTTTGGAGTTTACACATTCCAGGGTTGAGGTTTTGAAGATATAATTATAATATTCTTTTTCACATGATTCTGTGGACACCTGAGAGATAGACATAGGGAATAGACAAATGGAGAACTTTAAATCCGTTAGGCAAGGAGTTTCCTAATACCAAATTAGAGTAAATCATGGACAGTACTCAACATTTTCAAGTCTCTTCTTACTCCTACAGAAAGAAACTGTCCCACAAAGCTTAATTCATGCTCAAGAGGAGTCAAGAATACATGCTGCCTTAGGCAGATATAAAAAAACAAAAATAAAAATAAAAAACCAGGAGAATGAGTGAAGTGCATGAGTAGCTCCTTCCTAAAGCAGTCACCTCAGAAATCAAATAACGTAACCTCATTGTTCACTGACACCCATACCCCAGCAAGCCGTTGCTTTCCTCTTTGAGGTAGGTTGGACTCTACAATCCAGAATCATAACAAAATATGATTGCTCACTTACTTTTCCATCTCTCTAACACCTTCAATCAGCAAAATCCCAAGCTGAATTAAAGTCTACTATCTCCCTCTTCTAGGCCAGCATTTGAGCAGAGAAACACCCAGGTAAAAAATTTGCACAGCTGTACTGTTTGGATTCATGTCAAGTCTGTGACCAAAACCCAAAAACTTTAAGTGAACATTCAACACGGCCAAACCATCCCATTTATAATTAAGACTGCTAATGTCTCCTGCCGTGTGAAGGGTCATGCTGTTTGCTTTAGATTCCTAGCCACGTTATACCTCTTGACTTGCTTTTCCTTGAAGAAAAGAAACGATTTACCTGATTGGCAATTTTGGAAAAAGAACTTTGGCCTGAACAGACAAGCAACTGCCACTTGTGAGCCTGATTATTCTCAGGAAACAAGATTCTCATTGGTTTCTTCACGCTTTTATTTTATATAGGCAAGACTGGCAGTATGAAGAGAAAAGAACTGAAGTTTATGAAGTGGAGCAGGGATTAAAATTATTTTAAGCGTGATTTTCAATCCAGCACATTGGCAAGTAACCTTGTGAAATAGACAAAACACACACACACACACGCACACACACACACGAATTGGGAAATAAAGTAACACTAGAGATTGAGGTTTTTGGTTGGATCTGACAATATTTTTTTTTTTTTGGAATCAAGACAGCTATGGTACATTCAGATAGTTGTGTCATTATTTCATCTTTTTTTTTTTTTTTTTGTGAAACAGAATCTCACTCTGTCACCTAGGCTGGAGTGCAGTGGCGCGATCTCAGCTCACTGCAACCTCTGCCTCCCAAGTTCAAGCGATTCTCTTGCCTCAGCCTCCTGAATAACTGGGACTACAGGTGCCCGCCACCGCACATGGCTAACACTTGTATTTTTAGTAGAGATGGGTTTTCACCATGTTGGCCAGGATGATCTTGATCTCCTGACCTCGTGATCCACCTGCCTCAGCTTCCCAAAGTGCTGGGGATTGCACGTATGGGTCACTGCACCTGGCCTATTATTGCATCTTTGTTTGCTTGCTTCTTATTATTAAAGATATTAAGTGCAAAACTATTGAATTTTGAGTAATGTAATGCAATCAATACTCTACTCAAGATACGGAGTATGTACATCATCTCAGATCATTCCTTTGTGCCCCTTTATAGTCAATCCCAAATCTCGATAGGCAGCCATTTCCTCTATTGTAACAGTAGATTAGTTGTGCTTACTAAACTTCATGTAAATGGACTTATACAGGATACAGTCTCTTGCATCTAGCTTCTTTTGGCCAGACAAAAAAAAAAAAAGTTTGGAATTTATCTACTGTGTTGTGCATATCAATATTTTATTCCTTTTAATGTTAAGAAATACACCATATTTTGAAAATACTACAATTTGTATATACATTTTTTCTATTGGATTGTACCACTTGGATTATTGTCAGTTTGGGGTTATTATGAAGAAAAATGACGCTAATATTATTTAACAAGTATTTTTTGTGGGCAGATGTTTTAACTTCTCCAACAGGTGTCCAAGTTGTTTGCACATCTTTAACTAGTTTATCTTTTCAACATCAATATATAGTGATTATTTTATATCCTTTGGGTAGAAATCTTTTGTCAAGTATGTGTAAGATATATATATTACATATATTATATGTACTACATATATAGTGTTGCTCCTCCCTGAATGCTACTTGCCTCCTTATGCATTAGTATGATTTCTTTCGTGAGAAGACTTTCTAAATTTTGATCCAGTATAAGTTTTTCTTTTCTTTTCTCTCTAATGGTTTATCATAACTTCCAGATAAGTATTTGCATACCTCAAGTTTTTGGAGGTAGTCTCCTGTGATTTCTTCTAAAATTTGTATAGCTTTTGCTTCTGTTTAGGTCTATAAACTATCTAAAATTAATATTAGTGTGTATTGTGAGGTATAGATTAGGTACAACTTGAACTATCTAGAAAGCCAGTTAGCGCATCATTTGCTAAAAACATTTATTCATCCACGTAATTGCTTTGGTTGAAAAATAATTGACCATACAAGTATTGATATACTATAAAACTGTCTATTCTGGTCCATTTACTTTTTGTCTAGTCTTAGCTACACTTTTTTAATTATCATAGTGTTAAAGTAAGTCTTCAAGTCAGGAAATGTAATTTCGCCAAGTGTGTTATTTAACATGATTATTATCTTTTGAATTTCTATATCAATTTGGGGGTCAGCTTATTATCATATACAACCATCTATAGCTTAATAACTGAGATCCATTCTGAGAAATGCGTTGTTAAGGTATTTTATTATTGTGTGAACATCATAGAGTGTGCTTGCACAAATCTAAATGGAATAGACTACTCCACACTTATTCTATACAGTGTAGCTTAATGTTCCTAGGCTATGAAACCTGTAACCTGTATAGCATGTTACTGTACTAAATGGTAACAGTGGTAAGTATTTATGAAAAGGAAACTTTTCAGCTCCATTATAATTTTATGGGACCACCATCATACATATATGTAGTTTTTCATTGGTCGAAACTTCCACATGTGACAGATGACTGTACAACAAAGAATGCTGGAATTTGGATTGGGATTGTATTGAATTTAAATATCAACTTGGAGATAGGTGAAATCTTAACAATATTTAGCCTTCCAATTCATGAATATGGTATATCTCTTCACTGAATTAGTCTTCTTTTATTTCTCTTAGCAATATGTTAGTTTTCAGTGTAGAGGTCTTGCGTGCCATTTGTTATATTTATTTCTAAGTTTTTAAGTCCTTCTTGATGTTATTGTAAATGTGTATATTAATTTTATTATGCAATTGTTTGCAATTAGTATATAAAAATACACTAATTTTTGCATATTAACTTTGTATATAATATATTTTTACATTTCTAATTAGTACCAGTTCTATTTTTGTAGATTTATTAGATGCTTATTTGAAAACAATTATATCATCTGTGAATAAACACAGTAATAATTCACTTAGTTCAATCTTTATTCCTGCTGGGTTATTTGTATCATCTCTTCTTTTTTGTAGGCCAATCTGGCAAATTTATTAACCTTTAAAAAGAAACAGGTTCTGGCTTTTGAAATTTTTATCTACTTTTTCTTTGTTTTTTGTTTCCATTTATCTTCTCTTAGTTATTTAATTCCTTTTCTATTTACTCTGGGATTAATTTTTCTTCTTTCCCTTGTTTCTTAAGTGGAAAACTTAGGTCATTGCTTTAATCCTTTCTTTAATATGGAAATTTAAAAGTATAAATTTCTGAGAAAGGTTTTAACTGAATCTACTAAATTTTAATGTGCTGTGTTTTCATTATTTTGGGAAAATATTGTTCTACTTTTTGCTCTTTTAAGCTATGGTTTATTTACAAATATGTAACTTAATTTGCAAATATTTTGTGTATTTTCTAGATATTTTGTTGTTGTTAACTTCTAATGTAATTCATTGATAAGTTTTTACATCAGAGTTTGTAAGATTTTAATCTTTGAATTAATCAGACTTATGGCCCCACAGATAGTTTATTGTGGTGAATTTTTTATGAGCACATGAAATTTACATATTCAACACTTGTTGTGGTAGTGTTCTAAAAATGTGAGATCAAGATGCTTGAAAGAGGTGTTCAAATTTTCAAAATCCTAACTGATTTCTTTCTAGTGGGCCTTCCTCTCATATATTCAAATGCCTTAAATGTCTAAAATTTATCTTAGACTCAGCATATTCTGCCCAAATATACCTCCCTGGTCCCAACACCAAGCCTCCATTATTTCAGTAATTTCCATTACCATCCATTCTTTTGCCCCTTGCTCAGGTCAAAACACTATGAGTATATATTTTACTTCTCTTTATACTACATACTTCATACAATCCATCAATGGATTCCATTTTGCCTCAAAACATATTAAATCTATTTGTTGCCATCTCTACTCATAAAACTGTAGTCCAATTGTGGTATCATTCATTAACTGTCCTCCCAGCCCTGACCCTCCCCTCACAGTCTCACATTCCAGAGGAGATGTGGAAGAGGAGTCAGAATGATCTTGTTAAATCCTCCACTGACTTGATATTTCAATACCATAATATAAATCTATAGTTTGGTCCACAAGTCCCTGCATGAACTGGCTTATGTGCATTTCTCCAGCTCACCCCAAATCACTCATCCCTGCCTTCATTCATCTCCAGATACAGTGGCTTTTGTTGTTTCCCTAATACGTGAGGCTTGAGAGTTTGGAACTTGCTGTTTCTTATACTTGGACCAGGCTTCCCCTGGATTCTCTGATTCTCTTATGGTTACCTCCTCCCCTCTAACAAAATCTCAACACATATCACCCACTCCGAGATTTTCTTTGTCTTTCCAAATCCATGTACTCTTCAATGTCACTGTCATCTTCTCATTATTACACTACTTTATCTTACTCAGAAACCCATTAATTACCAGAAATTATTTTACAATTTATTTGTTTATGTAGTTACTACTTCTCCTTACTCCTAAAGTGTGATACTGGAAGTGTAGGATTTAAGTAAATAATGTTCAGTGCTCCTGCTATATACCTTCTGTCTAGTACACTGCCTGATACATAATACAAACCCAGTGGTTATTTATTGATTAATTAACTGACCCGATCTCTCTGAGTTTAGAAAGGACACCAGAGAATTTGGCTTAATTATCAATGATAAATATTCACTAACTGTCACTAAATATGTGGCTTTCTCATAGAAAGTCTTGAAAGGAGAAATTCCTGTGAGTCATTTAGTTGTTTACTAACTCCCACTTTTTCTGCTTACTCTAAATCTCTCCACTATATTTTAAATCAGTTCCTCCTGTCTCTGACCAGTATATGAAAAACAGCAGGCTACCATTTTTTATATAATTTCTGTCATTCAAAGGTCTTCATAAGGCCAGTCCTCCTCCTTCTTTTTTCTAGGCTAAATAATTCTGCCATTTTTAACAGTTCTGGAAGTTCTGAATGCCTACCCCCCAAATCCTTTCTAGGTCTCTCTATGTGCAGCTTTGTCCAATAGAATTTCCTATAATAATAGAAATGTTCTATATCTGTGCTGTTCAAAACAGTAACTGCTACCCATGTATGGCTAATAAGTACTTAAAATATGAAGCACCAAGGGACCAAATTTTCAAATTTTATTTAATTATAATTAATTGAAATGTAAATATCCACATGTGGTTAATGGCTACTGAATTAGCATAGCTCTATTAGAAGGTGTGGAATATTCCGTATACCCCTAGACAGAAGCATATTTTGTCTATGGCCCATATTAAACATGAAATAGAATATTATTTTTAAAGTTTGTGGGGGAAAAAGCCATTCCAAAACAATATTTGAGGAAGAAATGAATTTAGGTTGTCTTAAACTTTTCACTACCAAATTGATGTTAGAGCATTAATTAGTCACAGAACAATCTTATTTATGAAAGATGCTGAGATTAAAAATCCTGATATATCAATGGCAGATTATAACAACATCTGTAATTTTCTTGATATATGGCATGTGGTATCTTTTTGATGAAAGGAAATATATATATATATATATCCATATAACTATTTGATTTTCCTAACTTTTCAAGGCAAATGCCATTCAAACTAGATTTTTCTCTGATTTCGTTGAACAATGCTATCTTTAAACTTGGTAATAATGATGACATCCCTCGATGCTATACATGTTTTCAGATTTCAAGGTGAGGCATGTGTTTAAATTAGAGTCAGCTGGTGGCATTTAAATTCAGCCTTTTGTTTCTGGACAATGCTTTTCTCATGATATTCAGTGTCTTACTGATGGAAGCAACAGTGTTCATTAAACAAGTAAGCAAAATCTGTGCCAAATTTCTGCATCAAGCACATTTTCATGTTTCCAAATTCCTATATTCTATTTGACTTCAGATTTGGAGGATTAAAATGAGTGTTCACCTTTTGTTTTCTAGGAAGGAGAACTGCCTTGATATAAGAAATAAATGTCTCCTTTTGCTAGCGTGTTTAATTGAGCTCTGCTTAATAGGCTCTAAAACTCACTTATTATGAGTAATTGGGATATTAACTATAAAACCAATGTATTTTATATTAAAATTTGAGCACTGCTGCTAGCCACAAAGCATACCTACACGATTCTATCATTTCTTCTAATTTTTCAATATTTCAGGTTTATTTAAGATAAAGATTAAAAGAAAACACCAAAAAATCAGAGCAGGAAAAACCTTCCAGATGTGTTCTGCCTTGTATCTGCCCTAGACAGGAAAACAGAACATTTGGTTGGTGGAATGAAGGGAATGGTGGAGCATCATATTTTTAGCATTCCTGGAAAATACCATCCCCAAACCTCCTGGTTTTCTTTTCTCCTCTTTGGAGAATCTAGGAATTTCTGACTTAATTTGACAAAAGTGTAACTTAAGCAAATTAGCAGTGAAGGAGATAAGTTTCCATTTGTATCTTTTCTTCCTAGAGTTCTTAATTATTTTTTTCCGTCATTGCCTTCTTTTACAGTTCCTATTTTTTCTACAAATCTCATAGTCTCACATCTTCCCTGAAATTTGACCAGGGTAATTTCTTTGGGAACTACCAGAGAGAAAGCTCTTTAAATATTCCATGATTTCTGAAACACTTTAATAAATACTTATTCGGCTGAAATTTTGACTTTCTTAAATAAGTAAAACTAATTCATTTACCTCCAGAAAGTTGAAACCTTAACCAATTTTAGAAGCGGAAATCTAAAGATAAATTTATTTATTATTTGGCAATATTTAATCCACAATATTCAGTTTCCATATTATTAATACTAATTGTACCTTTAAATACAGTATAATGCTAGATCCTGTGGCATACTTACATTTTATTGAGCAGAAACAGTTATTAAATATTTTCATCTTAAGAAAAGAATTGAAGGGATATAGATCTTAGCTGGTAAAGTCCAGGGAAGTATTTACATTATCCCTCGGTTTTATCTGTCTCTCAAATTTTAGGGTGATTTTAAATCTTCATTAGCCTTGCTAAAGGTTTGTTGATCTTATTCATCTTTTTAGAAAGCCAACTTTCAGTTTTGTTGAAGCTCTACTGTATTTTTCTTTTTATTTCATTAAGTTCTGTTCAAAAGCTTATAGTGTAATTTATTCTACTTTCTTAATGTTTATAATTTCTTTCCAACTTCTTAAGGTAAAATCTAACTTCATTACTTTTCAGGCTACTTTTTTTATTCTCCTTTCCAATTTTCACATTTTGCAAGCACTGCTCTTTAGTGGTAACATGATATATTTGAACAGTCACACTTAATATAGTTTGAAGTTAATCTTTTGTTTTAACTTTTACCTACAAAAGAAAAAAGACAAATGTATATAATCTTGCGAACCATCTCCTGGTTTGTATATTGGTGGCTTTCAATATTTTATTCTTTTTTTCTTTTTTGTTTTGTTCTTATTATGCTTTAAGACCTGTGATATGTATACAGAATGTGCAGGTTTGTTACCTAGATATACATGTGCCATGGTAGTTTGTTGCACCCATCAACCCGTCATTTACATTAGGTATTTCTCCTAATTCTGTCCCTCCCTATAGGCTACATAACACCCCCCGACAGGCCCCAGTGTGTGATGTTCCCCTCCCTGTGTCCATGTGTCCTTATTGTTCCAACTCCCATTTATGAGTGAGAACACGTGGTGTTTGGTCTTCTGTTCCTGTGTTAGTTTGCTGAGAATGATGGTTTCCAGCTTCATCCATGTCCCTGCAAAGGCCATGAATTTATCTTTTTTTTTTTTTTTTTTTTTTTGAGGTGGAGTTTCGCTATTGTTGCCCAGGCTGGAGTGCAATGGCGCCATCTCGGCTCATTGCAACCTCTGCCTCCCGGGTTCAAGCGATTCTCCTGCCTCAGCCTCCCCAGTAGCTGGGATTACAGGCATGCCCCACCACTCCCGGCTAATTTTGTGTTTTTAGTAGAGGCGGGATTTCTCCATGTTGGCCAGGCTGGTCTTGAATTCCTGACCTCAGGTGATCCGCCCGCCTCAGCCTCCCAAAGTGCTGGGATTACAAGCTTGTATATATATATATTTTATGGCTGCATAGTATTCCAGGGTGTATATATACCACATTTTCTTTATCCCATTAAAAAGTGGGAGAAGAACAGACACTTCTCAAAAGAAGACATTTATGTGGCCAACAAACATATGAAAAAAAGCTCATCATCACTGGTCAACATTTTATTCTTATCTTGATGCTTTTCTTATTTTGTCTCCAACAATTAGATATTATTGTTGCTGATGTTGTTATGTAGTCAGTGATATTTTATGGACTTATCAAAATATTTGCTACTTTCAAATTTTCTCACTATTGCTTCTTGTATCTCAGGCCTTTATTATGGGAACATGTTCTTTATTCACAAAATATGTAATTTAGAAGTTTATTTTTCTGCGGTTTTGTTAGTACTAAACTCCCAGTTGTTTGTTTCTTTGTTTTGTTTTGAAAATATCATTATTTTATCCTAGTTCCTCTATGAAAATTTCATAGGCCATGCAATTCTAAGTTGACTTTTGTTTTCTCTCAACTCATTGATAGTATTTACCATTTTATTATTTCCCTTGTGGTTTAAATACCTGCTGCTAATCTAAGTGTCATTCAGTCTGGTCTTTCTTCCCTGGTGATATTTAAGCTAATTTCTATATATTTCTATACGAGTGGTACTCTGCAACTTGATTATAATGTGTTTAGATGTATACGTCTTTTGCATTTATCATGCTTGTTATTCATTGATTTTCTTGAATTTGAGAATATTTGTCTGTTAAAATGCTGGATTATTCTCAGCCATCCCTTTGAATTTTGCATCTCTTCACTCCTTATCTTCTCTCTTGTTAGTATTGTTATTGCAGTGTTGCAATATAGGTAATTCTTTCAGGTACATCATCCAATGCACTTATTCTTATATCAGCTATATCTAATATACTGTAGGTTGAGATCTCAAATCCAAAAATCTAAAATCTGAAGTGCTCCAAAAGAAAAAACTTTTTGAGCACCAACATGCTTCTCAAAGGAAATACTGGAGGATATTGAATTTCAGATTGTCAGATTTGGGGTGCTTAACAAGTAACTATAATGAAAACATTCCCAAATCCAAAGAACTCTGAAATCCAAAACACTTCTTATCACAAGCATTTCAGATAAGCATTACTCAAGATGTATTTATACTTCCTTTTCACTATCTCATTTTAATTATATTTTTAAAATTTTCATACATTATAAATATTTCTTTTTCAAGTGTTCATGGTAATATTTGAAAGCCTCTGATTCACTTTTCATACTGTTTATATTCTCCTGAATTTAATCAAATATTTCAACTACATGTATTTTGTATCCCGCATATCTTACTCCCAATATCCCAAACTTTGAAGGTCTAATTACTTAGAATTATTTCTGCTGTCTCCTAGTGATGATGAATATTTATTTTCATATGGATTTATTATTTTGAGCTCATTATTTTACATCTTTATCTGTGAAAAGTATGGGAGGTCTGGTTTAGAGCACATTCTTTCAGAGGTTTTATTCTTGTAGTTCCTAATCTCCAAAATCTTGAATGCATTCATTTATATCCACATCAACTCTGTGTTCAAATTCTATTGCTTTTGTCTTCAAAATATGTCCAGGCTCCAAGCACTTCTCACTATCTTCACCATTACCTCCCTGAGTCAAGCTTTTATCACCGCTTGCCAGGATTATTACAGGAGCCTTGTAAGTATCTTCCTATTTGAGCCCTTTCTCCACTTCCATCTATTCTTCATACTACTCTGTCAAAACTTTGTGAGAGCACTCCATTTCTCAGATTCTGCCTTTTTAATGAGGCCATCTTAGCTACTCAATATTCAAAACTCTTTTATTACACAGTTTCTTGACCTTACCCTACTATTATTTTTCCTTTATGGCATGTTTCATCATTTAGCATATTGCATATCTTATTTGTTTTGTTTACTGACTCCTTCCCCTCACTAGAAAGTGCTCCATGGAGAAACTTTGACATGTGTTACATGTGTATGTTATAGATAAATATTTGGAAATCTCTTCTTTGCCATTTATTTATTTATTTATTTATTTAAGGCAAAGTCTCGCTGTGTCACCCAGGGTGGATTGCAATGGCATGATATTGACTCACTACAACTTCCGCCTCCCTGGCTCGAGATTCTTGTGCCTCAGTCTCCCAAGTACCTGGGATTACAGGCATGCACCACCATGCCCAACCAATTTTTGTATTTTTACTAGAGACAGGGTTTCACCATGTTAGCCAGGCTGGTCTCAAACTCCTGACCTCAAGTGATCCACCCACATAGGCCCCCCAAAGGGCTGGGTTTACGGGCATGAGTCACCACACAGGTCTACTGTGTTATTATTTTTGATCTGTGCTAAAGAAAGTTTTTTTTCAGTGGTTTATCTCTGCTTGCTGTTAACAAATTTCCAAATATATTATTTGTCCAGGAAAACCTTAAATCAAGTTTACTTATTGAACTTCTTGGATCACCTTCATTATGTGAATTTGTCCTGAAAATTACAAGTGGGCTCATTTGTTATCATAATTACTTGGGAACATTTTTCCCTTTGTTCTATACCAAAGTAACTTTCCCTGTAACCCTCTGAATGTTGGGTTTCTGTAATTTGACTTTGTGGTCACTTTGATGCTGAGGGTATCCAACTCCAAACTTTATTGAAGAATATACTCTCATTAGATTCCTCATTCTGGTTACACAATGGACTTGTCGTCTGTTCCTTTATCCAAATATTCTTTTAAACTACAGCTCAAGTTTTCCAGATTTCTAAAAGACCTTGAGGAGAAGCAGCTTCTGTTCTCAGTTTACTTTTCAGTGTATCCAGCTTTTCTTCATGTTCGGCCTGATAATTCTAGTTTACAGTTTTATTTAAATCTGTGAAACAATACTAGGTGTTTGCAGTGAAAAACTTTATTCAAATACATGGCCAGCCATGTGGCAGGATGTGGAAATATTCTTTCACCATAATAAATGCTGAAAAACACCTGACTTGAAAGCAGCCCTGACATTGGAGGCAACTGTGAATGGATGGTCCGTAACAGCGTCCTGTTGGGCATTTGACAAAAACCAATATGCAGATAAAGCCTTTAGCCATTAGCCTTTCATTCATCCAAAAATACTGAGTTTCTCTCATGCGTTGGGATACAGATGAAAATAAAATGGACAATCCCCTGGCATTTATAATCTTACTCTGTAATTTGGCAAGCAGGCAAAAAACAAGATACTTAATAAATATAATATCAGGTAGTGATAGCTGACATAAAGAAAAAAATAGCAAAGGAAAGCAGTAAAACAACTTAGAGAGACATGGAGAGTGGGAGATTTCTATTTGAAGTAGATTGGTCAGGAAAGCTCAGTGTGAAACAGAAGACAATAAAAAGAATAGGTGAAGAACCAAGTCAAATGGCAAGGAGGGTAAGAGTGCATATCATGAAGGGCCTCGTATGATGTAGCAAAGAGTTGGAAATTTATTCAAATACCATATTTTTTAGGCAGGGAAGCAATTGGATATGATTCGAATTTTGACAAACTAACACGGAATTTGTGTGGAGAATAGTTTTTAGGAGGAGAGATATGGGAAGAAGCGTTGCTAGTGAGGGAGGAAGGTGCTGCAGAAGACTCAGTGAGAGAGGATGGTGGCTTTCACCATCCTGCAGTAGAGCTGGTAAGAAACAGTTGTTTCAGGAAACAAATTGTTAAGAGTCTTCGTTAGTAAAGGAAAACAAAAAAGAGTCATATCATTTTTGAAAGAATACTGCATTTAAAAGAAGAGACCATTTTTAATAATCAGAGAAAATATATTCTTATGAATTTGATTCATAAGAATGAATTCATAGGAATGGACATGGAAATCATTCTGGAAATTCCATTCAAAAGAATAAATGGAAATCATTCTGGAAATTCCATTCATAAGAATGGACATGGAAATCATTCTGGAACACGATTCAAGAGGATAGTGAATCCGAAGTAATGAAGAAGGCAGTCAAAACAAGGGTGGTATAAAAATCTGAAAAGACTGCATACAATTAAAAACTATTTATTTGAATTCAAACTTTCAGTAAAAGAAGAAATATCAGAAAAGCAACTTTGTGTGAAAGAGAGGCTTGATAAATTTCCCCAAACTTACAAGGAAAGTTGTGAAAATTAAAATGAGAAAAAATACAAGCACCATGAAAACAAATTCAGGAATGAAATATATTTGTTACGGGGGGCGGAGCAAGATGGCCGAATAGGAACAGCTCCAGTCTCCAACTCCCAGCGCGAGCGACACAGAAGACAGGTGATTTCTGCATTTTCAACTGAGGTACTGGGTTCATCTCACTGGGGAGTGCCGGACGATCGGTGCTGGTCAGCTGCTGCAGCCCGACCAGCGAGAGCTGAAGCAGGGCGAGGCATTGCCTCACCTGGGAAGCGCAAGGGGGAAGGGAATCCCTTTTCCTAGCCAGGGGAACTGAGACACACAACACCTGGAAAATCGGGTAACTCCCACCCCAATACTGCGCTTTAAGCCAACAGGCACACCAGGAGATCATATCCCACACCTGGCCGGGAGGGTCCCACACCCACGGAGCCTCCCTCATTGCTAGCACAGCAGTCTGTGATCTACCGGCAAGGCAGCAGCGAGGCTGGGGGAGGGGCGCCCGCCATTGCTGAGGCTTAAGTAGGTAAACAAAGCTGCTGGGAAGCTCGAACTGGGTGGAGCTCACAGCAGCTCAAGGAAACCTGCCTGTCTCTGTAGACTCCACCTCTGGGGACAGGGCAATAACAAACACAGCTGAAACCTCTGCAGACGCAAACGACTCTGTCTGACAGCTTTGAAGAGAGCAGTGGATCTCCCAACACGGAGGTTGAGATCTGAGAAGGGACAGACTCCCTGCTCAAGTGGGTCCCTGACCCCTGAGTAGCCTAACTGGGAGACATCCCCCACTAGGGGCAGTCTGACACCCCACACCTCACAGGGTGGAGTACACCCCTGAGAGGAAGCTTCCAAAGCAAGAATCAGACAGGTACACTCGCTGTTCAGAAATATTCTATCTTCTGCAGCCTCTGCTGCTGATACCCAGGCAAACAGGGTCTGGAGTGGACCTCAAGCAATCTCCAACAGACCTACAGCTGAGGGTCCTGACTGTTAGAAGGAAAACTATCAAACAGGAAGGACACCTACACCAAAACCCCATCAGTACATCACCATCATCAAAGACCAGAGGCAGATAAAACCACAAAGATGGGGAAAAAGCAGGGCAGAAAAGCTGGAAATTCAAAAAATAAGAGCACATCTCCCCCGGCAAAGGAGCGCAGCTCATCGCCAGCAACGGATCAAAGCTGGACGGAGAATGACTTTGACGAGATGAGAGAAGAAGGCTTCAGTCCATCAAATTTCTCAGAGCTAAAGGAGGAATTACGTACCCAGCGCAAAGAAACTAAAAATCTTGAAAAAAAAGTGGAAGAATTGATGGCTAGAGTAATTAATGCAGAGAAGGTCCTAAACGAAATGAAAGAGATGAAAACCATGACACGAGAAATACGTGACAAATGCACAAGCTTCAGTAACCGACTCGATCAACTGGAAGAAAGAGTATCAGCGATTGAGGATCAAATGAATGAAATGAAGCGAGAAGAGAAACCAAAAGAAAAAAGAAGAAAAAGAAATGAACAAAGCCTGCAAGAAGTATGGGATTATGTAAAAAGACCAAATCTACATCTGATTGGGGTGCCTGAAAGTGAGGGGGAAAATGGAACCAAGTTGGAAAACACTCTTCAGGATATCATCCAGGAGAACTTCCCCAACCTGGTAGGGCAGGCCAACATTCAAATCCAGGAAATACAGAGAACGCCACAAAGATACTCCTCGAGAAGAGCAACTCCAAGACACATAATTGCCAGATTCACCAAAGTTGAAATGAAGGAAAAAATCTTAAGGGCAGCCAGAGAGAAAGGTCGGGTTACCCACAAAGGGAAGCCCATCAGACTAACAGCAGATCTCTCGGCAGAAACTCTCCAAGCCAGAAGAGAGTGGGGGCCAATATTCAACATTCTTAAAGAAAAGAATTTTAAACCCAGAATTTCATATCCAGCCAAACTAAGTTTCATAAGTGAAGGAGAAATAAAATCCTTTACAGATAAGCAAATGCTTAGAGATTTTGTCACCACTAGGCCTGCCTTACAAGAGACCCTGAAGGAAGCACTAAACATGGAAAGGAACAACCGGTACCAGCCATTGCAGAAACATGCCAAAATGTAAAGACCATGGAGGCAAGGAAGAAACTGCATCAACTAACGAGCAAAATAACCAGTTAATATCATAATGGCAGGATCAAGTTCACACATAACAATCTTAACCTTAAATGTAAATGGACTAAATGCTCCAATTAAAAGACACAGACTGGCAAACTGGATAAAGAGTCAAGACCCATCAGTCTGCTGTATTCAGGAGACCCATCTCACACGCAGAGACATACATAGGCTCAAAATAAAAGGATGGAGGAAGATTTACCAAGCAAATGGAGAACAAAAAAAAGCGGGGGTTGCAATACTAGTCTCTGATAAAACAGACTTTAAACCACCAAAGATCAAAAGAGACAAAGAAGGCCATTACATAATGGTAAAGGGATCAATTCAACAGGAAGAGCTAACTATCCTAAATATATATGCACCCAATACAGGAGCACCCAGATTCATAAAGCAAGTCCTTAGAGACTTACAAAGAGACTTGGACTCCCATACAATAATAATGGGAGACTTCAACACTCCACTGTCAACATTAGACAGATCGACGAGACAGAAAGTTAACAAGGATATCCAGGAATTGAACTCATCTCTGCAGCAAGCAGACCTAATAGACATCTATAGAACTCTCCACCCCAAATCAACAGAATATACATTCTTCTCAGCACCACATCGTACTTACTCCAAAATCGACCACGTAATTGGAAGTAAAGCACTCCTCAGCAAATGTACAAGAACAGAAATTATAACAAACTGTCTCTCAGACCACAGTGCAATCAAACTAGAACTCAGGACTAAGAAACTGAATCAAAACCGCTCAACTACATGGAAACTGAACAACTTGCTCATGAATGACTACTGGGTACATAATGAAATGAAGGCAGAAATAAAGATGTTCTTTGAAACCAATGAGAACAAAGATACAACATACCAGAATCTCTGGGACACATTTAAAGCAGTGTGTAGAGGGAAGTTTATAGCACTAAATGCCCACAAGAGAAAGCAGGAAAGATCTAAAATTGACACTCTAACTTCGCAATTAAAAGAACTAGAGAAGCAAGAGCAAACACATTCGAAAGCTAGCAGAAGGCTAGAAATAACTAAGATCAGAGCAGAACTGAAGGAGATAGACACACAAAAAACTCTCCAAAAAATCAATGAATCCAGGAGTTGGTTTTTTGAAAAGATCAACAAAATTGACAGACCACTAGCAAGACTAATAAAGAAGAAAAGAGAGAAGAATCAAATCGACGCAATTAAAAATGATAAAGGGGATATCACCACCGACCCCACAGAAATACAAACTACCATCAGAGAATACTATAAACACCTCTATGCAAATAAACTGAAAGTCTAGAAGAAATGGATAATTTCCTGGACACTTACACTCTTCCAAGACTAAACCAGGAAGAAGTTGAATCCCTGAATAGACCAATAGCAGGCTCTGAAATTGAGGCAATAATTAATAGCCTACCAACCAAAAAAAGTCCAGGACCAGATGGATTCACAGCTGAATTCTACCAGAGGTACAAGGAGGAGTTGGTACCATTCCTTCTGAAACTATTCCAATCAATAGAAAAAGAGGGAATCCTCCCTAACTCATTTTATGAGGCCAACATCATCCTGATACCAAAGCCTGGCAGAGACACAACAAAAAAAGAGAATTTTAGACCAATATCCCTGATGAACATCGATGCAAAAATCCTCAATAAAATACTGGCAAACCGGATTCAGCAACACATCAAAAAGCTTATCCACCATGATCAAGTGGGCTTCATCCCTGGGATGCAAGGCTGGTTCAACATCCGCAAATCAATAAACATAATCCAGCATATAAACAGAACCAAAGACAAGAACCACATGATTATCTCAATAGATGCAGAAAAGGCTTTTGACAAAATTCAACAGCCCTTCATGCTAAAAACGCTCAATAAATTCGGTATTGATGGAACGTACCTCAAAATAATAAGAGCTATTTATGACAAACCCACAGCCAATATCATACTGAATGGGCAAAAACTGGAAAAATTCCCTTTGAAAACTGGCACAAGACAGGGATGCCCTCTCTCACCACTCCTATTCAACATAGTGTTGGAAGTTCTGGCTAGGGCAATTAGGCAAGAGAAAGAAATCAAGGGTATTCAGTTAGGAAAAGAAGAAGTCAAATTGTCCCTGTTTGCAGATGACATGATTGTATATTTAGAAAACCCCATTGTCTCAGCCCAAAATCTCCTTAAGCTGATAAGCAACTTCAGCAAAGTCTCAGGATACAAAATTAATGTGCAAAAATCACAAGCATTCTTATACACCAGTAACAGACAAACAGAGAGCCAAATCAGGAATGAACTTCCATTCACAATTGCTTCAAAGAGAATCAAATACCTAGGAATCCAACTTACAAGGGATGTAAAGGACCTCTTCAAGGAGAACTACAAACCACTGCTCAGTGAAATCAAAGAGGACACAAACAAATGGAAGAACATACCATGCTCATGGATAGGAAGAATCAATATCGTGAAAATGGCCATACTGCCCAAGGTAATTTATAGATTCAATGCCATCCCCATCAAGCTACCAATGAGTTTCTTCACAGAATTGGAAAAAACTGCTTTAAAGTTCATATGGAACCAAAAAAGAGCCCGCATCTCCAAGACAATCCTAAGTCAAAAGAACAAAGCTGGAGGCATCACGCTACCTGACTTCAAACTATACTACAAGGCTACAGTAACCAAAACAGCATGGTACTGGTACCAAAACAGAGATATAGACCAATGGAACAGAACAGAGTCCTCAGAAATAATACCACACATCTACAGCCATCTGATCTTTGACAAACCTGAGAGAAACAAGAAATGGGGAAAGGATTCCCTATTTAATAAATGGTGCTGGGAAAATTGGCTAGCCATAAGTAGAAAGCTGAAACTGGATCCTTTCCTTACTCCTTATACGAAAATTAATTCAAGATGGATTAGAGACTTAAATGTTAGACCTAATACCATAAAAATCCTAGAGGAAAACCTAGGTAGTACCATTCAGGACATAGGCATGGGCAAAGACTTCATGTCTAAAACACCAAAAGCAACGGCAGCAAAAGCCAAAATTGACAAATGGGATCTCATTAAACTAAAGAGCTTCTGCACAGCAAAAGAAACTACCATCAGAGTGAACAGGCAACCTACAGAATGGGAGAAAATTTTTGCAATCTACTCATCTGACAAAGGGCTAATATCCAGAACCTACAAAGAACTCAAACAAATTTACAAGAAAAAAACAAACAACCCCATCAAAAAGTGGGCAAAGGATATGAACAGACATTTCTCAAAAGAAGACATTCATACAGCCAACAGACACATGAAAAAATGCTCATCATCACTGGCCATCAGAGAAATGCAAATCAAAACCACAATGAGATACCATCTCACACCAGTTAGAATGGCGATCATTAAAAAGTCAGGAAACAACAGGTGCTGGAGAGGATGTGGAGAAATAGGAACACTTTTACACTGTTGGTGGGATTGTAAACTAGTTCAACCATTATGGAAAACAGTATGGCGATTCCTCAAGGATCTAGAACTAGATGTACCATATGACCCAGCCATCCCATTACTGGGTATATACCCAAAGGATTATAAATTATGCTGCTATAAAGACACATGCACACGTATGTTTATTGCAGCACTATTCACAATAGCAAAGACTTGGAATCAACCCAAATGTCCATCAGTGACAGATTGGATTAAGAAAATGTGGCACTTATACACCATGGAATACTATGCAGCCATCAAAAAGGATGAGTTTGTGTCCTTTGTAGGGACATGGATGCAGCTGGAAACCATCAGTCTTAGCAAACTATCACAAGAACAGAAAACCAAACACCGCATGTTCTCACTCATAGGTGGGAACTGAACAATGAGATCACTTGGACTCAGGAAGGGGAACATCACACACAGGGGCCTGTCATGGGGAGGGGGGAGGGGGGAGGGATTGCATTGGGATTTATACCTGATGTAAATGACGAGTTGATGGGTGCAGCACACCAACATGGCACAAGTATACATATGTAACAATCCTGCACGTTATGCACATGTACCCTACAACTTAAAGTATAATAATAATAATAAATTAATTTAAAAAAAAAGAAACAAACAAAAATATATATATATATATGTTACATAAATTTTATAATTAGAGAAGAAATATAACAGATGCAACAAGTAATTTAAAGCACAGATAAAAACAATGGAATGATCAGACATTGACTTGCGCAAACGTAAGTAGATTTCTACATACAGTTAAGAAAAAATAGGCACCTTCAAAGAAATTAAATTTTAAATGACCTCAGATTTCTTTTTCCACAAGAATAAATACCAAAGAGCAAGAAATAAAATATCTTCAGGTATTTGGAAATGTCTTTATCCATTTTATAGTCAGAAAACATTTTAAAAGGGAAAGTGGGATAACAGAGAAGGCTAACAGCTAGCAGGATTAAATAACATGGAGGCATAACAAAGGTGTAGTGACACAAAACAAATTGCTCTAATAATTTACTGTGAAGATAATAAGGACCTAAGTTATATAAGCAGCAGATATGGGAAGGAGAAAACAGATTTGAGAATCACTGTACATCAATCATGAAGTGCTCTCATATGGCATAATAATCTTCGCATAAATTGTGAATTACGAGTCACCAAACTCAGCCTCAACATACGCATAGGTTAAATGGGACAACCAAGCTCATAGGATTATGATAAAGTAATGCTGTGATTTATCTACATATCTATCTCCTCTTCATTTAAGGAAATCAAATATGAAAGGAAGCGCTGTTAATTTTCAAGCCGTATTCCAATATGTGGTAATATTTTTGTCTTGCATCTATCGCTGAGGCTAAATCTCAAACATTTGGCAACTTCTTTTATTTGGAAAGTGAAGTAGAGGAAAGTAGAAAATTATTCCAGATCTAGATTATTAGAATAATGCATCATAATGTCTCTGAAAGATGGAGCTTCACAAGTATTCTCCAAATAGAATTCGCTTTCTCTTAAATTCAGGTCTACTTGAAGGCATTACTAGTAGAAATGTGGATACATAAAAGATATGCTGTATCGAAGGAGAAAAATAATTAAACTTTGGATATTTTAAAATATAAACAACTTTGTGATAGAGCATTTATTAGTGATAGAAATCCTTATGTCAAGCAAGCACCTATAAATTTAAATGAGGAGCTTGAGAGAGGTTGTATTCATTGTTGCATTGCCACAGAATTATTATCTTTAAATTTGGTAAGTATTTTTTCCTTTTTTTCTTTTTCTTTTTTTTTTTCTGCTGTTTGTACATTTTGCTTTAGGAAGAAATTGAAAAGTGGGAATAGAAAATCAAGAACTAGTATTACATCTAATATTAGATCTAGTATCAAGTGGGTTAGTAAAATATTATCAAGAAAAAGACAATGAAGCAGTTAGAGAGATTAGAGTACAACCAAAATATTATAGTAGATAGGGTGAAGCAGCAGAGTTGCAAGTAGATGCTCAACAAAGGCAAAATTAGGAGAAAGTTAAGGAGAAAGAGAATTTTTTTTTTTTATAAATTTAAAAACTTCACATCTTTTTAATTTTAGAAGAAGGAATCCATTGGCAATCTTCAAGAGAACAATGTCATTAGAGTGGTTATGATAGAAGCAAACTGACAGAAGGTTGAGGCAGTAGGAGGAGTGAAGATGAAGCAAAGCTATCCGTGGAGAAATCTGGAAGGAGTGCACTAGGGAGGGGCGGTATAAGGGGAGGATAATAAATTTGAGTGATGATCAAGGTCAAACGAGCAACTTTTGATTTTTGTATTGTTAGCATAGTAGAGGAAATTGCGGACTTAAAAAGGGAGAATTAGTATGCCAGTCTTGAGATGATGGATGTAAGACATCACTTTCTTGAGGGATCTTAGTTATTTCTTTACTTTCCATTCTCCTTCAGTTTATTGTGACTTCTTGGAAGGCAGATGGGACTATGTTTTCAGGTTTGTGTTTTCAGGGCCTATGAAAGTACCTGGCATTTAGTGGGAATACCAAAACCATCTGCTGAAGTGAATGAAATTTAATTGTGAGGGTTCATGCTCAGGAAGTTGGTTTAATATTAAGAAATATAGGCCGGGCGTGGTGGCTCAAGCCTGTAATCCCAGCACTTTGGGAGGCCGAGGTGGGCGGATCACAAGGTCAGGAGATCGAGACCACAGTGAAACCCCGTCTCTACTAAAAATACAAAAAATTAGCCGGGCGCGGTGGTGGGCGCCTGTAGTCCCAGCTACTCAGGAGGCTGAGGCAGGAGAATGGCGTGAACCCAGGAGGCGGAGCTTGCAGTGAGCCGAGATCGCGCCACTGCACTCCAGCCTGGGCAACAGCGTGAGACTCCGTCTCAAAAAAAAATATATATATATATTAAGAAATATAAAATAAAAATTAGATAATGGTGTGGGAAAGTGTATCAGTCCATTTTCACACTGTTATATATATATATAAAAAAAAAACTGCCTGAGACTGGGTAATTTATAAAGAATATAGGTTTAATTGACTCACAGTTCCACATGGCTTGGGAGGCCTCAGGAAACTGATAATCTTGATGGAAGGCAAAGGGGAACCAATACCTTCTTCACAAGGTGGCAGGAGAGAGAAAGAAAGTGAAGTGGGGAAGTTTCACTTTTAAAGCTTAGATCTTGTGAGAACTCACTCATTATCACTAAAACAGCATGGGGGAAACTGCCCCCATGATCCCACCAAATCCTTCCCATGAGGTCCTTCCCTTGACGTATGGGGATTATAGTTTGAGATGAGATTTGAGTGGGGACACAGGGCCAACCCATATCATTCTGTCCCTGGCCCCTCCCAAATATCATGTTCTTCGCACATTGCATAATACAATGATCCTTTCTTAACAGTCCCCCAAAGTCTTAACTCATTCCAGCATTAACCCAAAAATTCAAGTCCAAAGTCTTATCTAAGACAAGGGAAGTCCCTTCCACCCAGGATCCTGTAAAATCAAGACCACGTTAGTTACTTCCACAATACAATGAGGCTGCAGGCAATGGGTAAATACTCCTTTTCCAAACAGGAGAAATTGGCAAAAACAAAGGGACCACAGTTCCAATGCAAGTCCAAAACCTGGCAGGGCACTCATGAAATCTTAAAGTCCCAAAATATTCCCTTTTGATTCCATGCCTTACATCCAGGCATACTGATGCAAGGGGTAGGCTCTCAAGGCCTTGGGCAGCTCTGCCCCTGCGTCTCTGCAAGGTACAACTCCCACAGCTGCTTTCAGGGGCTAGTGTTAAGTGCCTGTGGCTTTTCTAGATGCATGCTGCAAGCTCTTGGTGGATCTACCATTCGGGAACTGAAGGACAATGGCACTCTTCTCACAGGTTCACCAGGCAGTGCCCCCGTTGTGACTCTGTGTGTGGGGTCCAACCCCACATTTACTTTGTATTGCCCCAGTTAAGGTTCTCTATGATGGCTACACCCCTGTAAACTTGTGCCTGGGCATCCAGGCATTTCCAAACATCCTCTGAAATCTAGATGGAAACTCCCAAAGCTCAGTTCTTGTCTTCTGCACACATGCAGGCCCAACACCATATGGAAGCAGCCAAGGCTTGGGGGTTGCACACTCTAAAGCAATGTCCTGAGCTACACATTGGCCCCTTTTAGCCACAACTGGAGCTGGAATGGCTGGGACACGGAAAACTAGATCCTGAGGCTGTACAGAGCAGCAGGGCCCTGGGCCCAGCCCACGAAAGTATTTTTCCCTCCTAGGCCTCTGGGCCTGTGATGCAAGGGTCTGCCTTGTAAATCGCTGACATGCTCTAGTGACATTTTTCCCATTGTCTTGGCTATTAACATTCAGTTCTTCATTTCTTGTGCTAATTTCTGCAGCCAGCTTTAATGTCTCCCCAGAAAATGGGTTTTTCTTTTCAACCACATGGTCAAGTTGCAAATTTTCCAAACTTTTATGCTCTGCTTCTCTTTTAAACATAAGTTCTGATTGTGAACCATCTCTTGGTGAATGCTCATGATGGAACACTTTCAGAATCAGCCAGGTCACATCTTGAATGCTTTGCTGCTTAGAAATTTCTACCACCAGATATGATAAATCATCTTCCTCAAGTTCAATGTTCTACAGATCTCTAGGGCTGGGGCAAATTGCCACCAGTCTTTTTACTAACACATAACAGGAGTAACTTTTGATCCAGTTCCTAATAGGTTCCTCATCTTCATGTGAGACCACTTCAGGCTGGATTTCGTTTTCCATATCACTGTCAGCATTTTGGTCAAAACCATCCAACAAGTCTCTAGGATGTTCCAAACTTTCCCATGTCTTCCTGCCTTCTTCTGAGCCCTGCAAACTATTCCAACCTCTGCTTGTTACCCAGTTTCAAAGTCACGTCCACATTTTTGGGTTATCTTTATAACAGTGCCCCACTATCTTGGTGCCAATTCTCTGTATTAGTCCATTTTCGCATTGCTATAAAGATACTACCTGTGACGTAATTTATGAAGAAAAAAGGTTTAATTGACTCATAGTTCTGCATGGCTAGCTAGGGAGGCCTCAAGAAACTGACAATCATGGTAGAAGGTAAAGGAGAAGCAGGTGCGTTCTTCACAGGGTGGCAGGAGAGAAAGAGAGCAAAGGGGGAGGTGCCATTTTAAAATCATCAGATCTCATGGTAATCCACTCACTCTCATGAGAACAGCATGTGGGAAACCACCTTCATGATCCAATCACATCCTACCAGGATTGGTGGTTGAAAAGAAAAACACATTTTCTGGAGAGACATTAAAGCTGGCTACAGAAATTAGCACAAGAAATGAGGAACTGAATGTTATTAGCCAAGACAATGAGAAAAATGTCACTAGAGCATGTCAGAGATTTACAAGGCAGGTGAGGATTACAGTTTGAGATGAGATTTGGGTGAGGATGCAGAGTCAAACCATATCACAAGGGGTTAAAAAAAAAAGGCAAGAGTCAGAGTTGACATAGTCCTGAAATGTTGAGCCAAGTGTTTACAGATCAGCATGTAGTTGTACTAACAGTGTCAGAATTAAAAGTTAAAGATGAAGTAAAGATCAATGTTCAAATCAAGAATCTGGACAATAGGTAGGAAGAGTCAAAAAATCAGTAGATTATTCTAGCATTCTCCATCCAGTAAGTTTTACACCCTTCTTCTGCACTGTGGCCAATCCCTATGCAGGGACAGACACAACTTAAAATAAGAACAAGAAGATGATGTAGTTCTCAGGAAATTGAATTCAAAGAGAGAAAGAAAGACAAAAACAAAATAATGTAAATTAGAAAAAAACATTTAGGAAGGTGATATAGTTTGGCTGTGTCCCCACCCAAATCTCATCTTGAATTTTAGCTCTGTTAATCCCCATGTGCTCTGGGAGAGACCCAGTGGGAGGTAATTGAATCATGGGACTGGGTTTTTTGCCCGTGCTGTTCTTGTGATAGTGAATAAGTCTCATGAACCTGATGGTTTTAAAAGGGGCAGTTCTGCTGTACACTCTCTCTTGCCTGCCAACATGTAAGATAGGCCTTTGCTTCTCCTTCACCTTCCACCATATTTTTGAGGCCTCCCCAGCCATGTGGAACTGTGAATTCATTAAATCTCTTTGCCTTTATAAATTACCCAATCTCCGGCATTTCTTCATAGCAGTATGAAAATGGCCTAATACAGAAATTGAATTCTGTATGGTAGTCAGATCCAAAACAATCAGTAAGAAATAGTAAACAAATATAAATGAATCACCAGAGGGAAATTTCTTCTTCCTAAAGCTATAGAAAAAAAGATGAGAGGATAGATACAGAAATAAAGTTGTCTAGTTGAAAATGAGGAAAAAGTCTCATTTCATGTCAGTGTACTTAAATCTTCTTGAGGATGTGATATGTTGCGTCGCCTGATGGAAGACAGGTCAAAGGAGAATGACAAATTGAAGAGGTCAAAGAAGAGTTGTTCTTGAGGGAGATTCATAATATAAACAGTGAACACACACACACACACACACACACACACACACATAGCTCTTGAGAACATGTGCGCAAGGTAGTGATGGTGGCAGGAGGCAGGCAAATACCTAGGCAGATAGTGGTGAATCCCCACCTCCAAGCCAAAGACAGTTTAAAGCCTGAAAGCCAAGCTACAAGTCAAATCTATGGACAGGCTTGATAACCTGTCTTCCTGTTTGGCTTGCTTTCCTCTAATTGATTCCTATCCTTGACAGATTTGACATATATCTACCTTTTCCTAATGGGTTTTATACACTGTTGTACCCACCTTTGAGTGGTGTCTTTGCATTAACCTTTTTGTATCCTCACAAACCCATTAGCATGCACTCCCCATTCTGAGTCCATAAAATGCCACAGAGAGAGAGAGAAACCACACAACAGCGGGAATGTGGAACCACCCTAAAGCATCCCCTCTCCACCGAGAGCTGTTCCATTACTCAAAAAAATTATTCTCTGCCTATCATCACACTTCAATTTTCAGTGTATCCTCATTCTTCTTGGAAGCGGAACAAGAGCTCAGGAACCACTGAATGTGGGCACAAGTTATATAACACAGGTGAGCTAAGTGGGTGGGGCACCTCCAGCAGCAGGCTCTGGTGGAGGAGGGGGGCAGGGGACAGGGGGGTTTGGGGGAGAGGAGAGGGGAGTTTGCAGGAGGGGGAGGAGGGGAACATTGCTGGCCATGGTGTTGCCCAGTTGGTAAAGTGGCTGAGAAATTCCTGCATCAGTGGTTGGGGTACAGCTTGGTTTTATACATTTTAGGCAGACATACGTTATCAATCAATACATGTAAAATGTTCATTGGCTCAGTCTGTAAAGGCAGGACAACTAAGTGTGGTGGGGAGTGGTACTTTCAGATCATAGGTTGATTCAAATGTTTTCGTATTGGCAATTGGCTGAAAGAATTTATCTAAAGATGTAGAATTCATAGAAGCAATGGTCTGATTTAAGATAAAGGGCCAGGGAGACCAAGGTTCTTGTTGCATCCCTTATTATACAACTGAGGCTCCCAGGTGGCAGGCTTCAGAGAGAATAGATTGTAAATGTTTCTTTTCAGACTTTAGAAAGTGCTAGACGCTTAGTTAATTCTCTCCTGGATCATGACAAAGACCTGGAAAGAGGAGAGGATTCTCTACAGAACGTAGATTTTCCCCCACGAGACAGCTTTGGAGGGCCATTTCCAAATATGTCCAATATATTTTGGGGTAAAATACTTCGATTTTTTTTTCAGGGCCTGTCATCAGTCAGGTTGGTATTTTATTGCTACAAAGATTATATTTTGCCACCCTTAAAAAGTGTTTTAATGTGAATGCTGGTCAGCTGTGTATGAATTCCAAAGGGAGGGAGGTATAGAAAGGCAAGTCAGACTACCCATTTCCATCATGTCTTGAGCTAGTGTTTCAGGATTACTTTAGAAATGACTGTGCCAGAGACAAGGGGTACATTCACTTGAGTGGGGGCTTATAATTTTATTTTTGGTTTACATTAGTTTATGACAAGTGAAAAAAGCAAGCAGTAGAAATGACCCCAAACTAAGATTGTCTTGAAAGAAACTTACGATTATGATAAAATTATATATAAACACATTATAAAATTTATATAGTAATACATATAGAGAGAGCTATTGTAAGATACATATATATATATAGTTTTAGTTGGATAGTGTGAGTGTAGTTATTTGCAACATGTTTTTTGTTTTTGTTTCTTTATCATTTAAAGGGGACTAGGTATTAATCTCTTTAACTATACGGACCAGTGGGTTTTATGTTTCACTAAGTATGCATTACACAATGTGAGATAAACAAAAATGTAGTATCCGTTTTTGCTGTTACTGTGTAAGTATTTTTTACTAGAATAACTGACTGCGTTGTCACCAGCTTCTTTCCCTGTATCACAAAAAATTATCTACTGCATACAAACTTCTAAGGTTTATGTCAAAAATGTAATTTAAAATCATATTTTTTCTACTTAATTTGAAATCAAATTGTTTATTTTTCCTTTCCTTTTCTACTATCAAAAATGCTTTCTCCACTATTATTTTAATGGTTCATTTCTACATTGACTTGCCTTGTTTTTTCCAATGTCATTTTAGTAATTTACTGAACTTTAATGGAACAAAATGTAAGTTATATTCTCTAGGTCTAAGAACATATACCATTAATGCCTAAATGTGCTACACAATCAGGTTCTTAAGAGAGTTGAATTCCAGACATTAAAAGCACCGAACCAGCCTCATACCAACGTTTTATGAATCTCTAGGGCTATTTAGAGAACCACTGATCAAGAAAGTTCAACAAATCCAAAACAATATAAAATATAAATTAATATTTAAAAAATCTAGGCACATTACCAGACTATTTAAAACCAATGATTAAAAGAAAATGTTTAATCATCAAGGAAAATAATACATTATATAAAGAGCAGCAACAATACATATGAGAACTGATTTCTCATTAGAAAAATTGAATGCCAAATATAATGAAATAATAAATTTAAAATTGTAAAACAAAAACTGTATACATAAAAGCTAAGCAAATCTCTTTCCTTTATATGCCACAGAAGAAATGAAAAAAGAAATTCTTCAAACTGAAAGAAAATATACCAGATAGAAATTCAAATATATAGACAAAAATGGAGAGTACTGGTAATGGTATAAAAAGTATCTATGAACATAAATAAAAATAAATGTTTTTCTCTCTATTGAAAAACATTTAAAGGTCAACTCACAACTTAAAAATATTAACAATGCATTTTGTGGTTTAATATATGTAAATAAAGTATGTGTTAACAACATAAATATAATAAAGAATGAGGATAAATGAGTGAAAAAAATAAAATGCTTGCATGATTGTTACGTTTGAAGTTCTTTAAAAATAATTTAAAGGTAGATTCTGATATGATAAGACTGTACTTTTAATATCTGGAATAAGCATGATACAAGATATAGCCAAAAGTCAACAGAGGGTTTGCAATGAAATACTATCATTGATTTCATTTACCAAAAAGAAGACAGGAAACAAGAAACAAAGAAGCCAGGAACATTAGGAATAAATGGAAAACAAATAAAGCAAGATAGTAGACTTAAAGTAACACTACTAATAAGTAGATTAAATGTAACCATACAAAAGAATCCATTTAAAAAGCAGAGACTGTCAGAACTTAACTACATACTGTTTATAAGAAATATACTTTAAATTTACGGACACCAAGAAGTAGAAAGAAACACGGAAAATTGATACATACGGAAAACAATAAGCATAAGGAAGATTGTGTGGCTATGTTAATATGAAAGTTGACTTCAAAGAGTGATCATTAACAGTAAAAATAAGAACATTTAATAATGTTCATCAGGAAGAAATAACAATCCTAATTGTGTAACTCTTATAAAAAGGCTTTAAAATACATAAGGCAGAAATGGTTATAACTAAAGGGAAAAGAATACACGAATCCACAATTTTATTAGAAATTTAAATATCTCTTTCTCATTAACTGGTAACACAAACAGGAGGAAAAAACCAGTAAGAATAGAGAAGACTGACATTTATAGACTATTATAACCATTTTGCAGAATACACATTGTTATCGAGTGTAAAGGAAGCATTTGCCAAGTTACACAGTAGTCTCACCTTATCCACAGTAGTAATATCTATGGTTTCAGTTACTTGTGGTCAATCACGACTTACGTAGGGTTCCAGACCTCATAAACCAGTCTAGTGGGAAAGACAGATATTGATAGCATAATAAGTCCTATATACATTGGATAATAAAAGATAAAAATATCAAAACTTTATTTTATTTTTTTACTGTTCTTATTTCAACCCAATGAAAATTTTCCTCTTTGATTTTATAAAAAGCTGATAAAAATAATATGTATTCTTGACTAAAAGGTTAATCTTATATACAGCATATATAATATACAATAATGAAATCAATTTATATATAAAAGCCATGATAAAGTTAAAATAATTGTGTATAATAATATATGTAATAGCCTAATTAATTTATACATATATTTATAATGTGTAGGATGGTGAATTTTACATAAAGCTATATGTGTACTATATATGTGATATAATAGATAAAACATTTATAAGTATATGTATTTATATATAGACATATATAATATTACTTTAGCCTAAACTGTGAGATTTACGAGTATGATTAGCTTTATCTGTGTATAAACATTTCCAGTATAAACATCTATTTCCACCTTTTCCCCAAATTGAAATATTTAATACCCAAACTGCAACAATTGTCGAATCTTAATCAGATTATTCTATCCAGGACCTTAAGGCATTGCTTCCTGTTTCTTTTGTCATTATGACCCAACTAAATGGCTACTCTTATTGTCATTTATTTTAGAACCACCTGTTCAAGCATATGTTGCTGACATTCAGAACATGCCCATTTTCACACATTTTCCCCCATTGTCAACACCAAGATGTCAACCACGTGTGCAGACATGTAAATAAATGTAAATTTTGGCATAACAAGCCTGCCGGGAAGCACCCAAATCCCCCTTATATCTTTTGCAGCTACCTCTTTTATAGTAGGACCTAATACATTTCTGCTTTTTTTTTTTCCTTTAATTCTTTTAAAACGTGGACACATTAAGGGTGCTATTTTCTCTTACTTGCTGACTCTGTTGTATTTCTTATGTCATCTTCTTTTCAGTTATTCATAATGTTGACTTTTGGAGACATTTGTGATCTTGGGAGAGTCACTTCACCTCTCTGAGTCCCAGATTCCTCAGCCTGTAGTATGAAGATAATGGTATTTGCTCTGGAGGGATTATGTAAGAATTCAACGCAATGTGTGTAACGAACTTAGCACAGTGCTCAACATCATGGTCCATGGTAATCACCAATCTGGTTTCATATTGCAAAGCGTAGCTTCTTCGTCTTCCAAACTGTGTCCCTCCTTTCTTTGCCACTCCAGGTAACTGCTTATAGCATTTCAACTATTCTTCATTATGTATTATTTTAATAATCTGACAAGTTTTGTCCTTTACCTTTGAAATCTTTAGCATTTCTTTCTGAGAAGTTGTCCTGAATAAATATTGACACAACAAAAATACCAAACTGACCCTGATTATTTTCTTCTTTGGTATAAATTAGTGTTTCCCTAATTTTGCACCTGGACCGATTATCTTGTTTTGTTAGAGTAAGGGCTAAAAAAGGTGAGGACCAGAAGTTCATTCCCTATTTAGGTCAGTCAGGGTTACACTGAAGACATATTTCTTTCATGTTTACAGATGTGCCCCTAATCCTGACCATCTGCTTAGCAAATGAGCAGAAGGCCACAGTAGGTAACAGTGGACTGTAGGATAAAACACAATCCCAGAGCTAAGTGCTGTATCCCGCTAATCACAACATCATCATATTTAAAAAGAGAGCACAGCTGAGCAGATGTCTTGGGTGTGATCCAGGAACAATACCAATGGGAGTGGGTAGAATGAGAAAAATGAAAGCTTTAGATGAAGTGGCATCCAACCGGGATCCTGAATATGCTGATTTAGATGTACCTTTGATTCTAAATTATTTTAAAGGACTAAAACCCTAAGCAAATTTTAGCTTTAATGACTTTTCAGTTGATCCTCTGTAAGAGGTTCAAGTGAACATCTATTTGATATTTTTATACTCAAAATGAAAAGCCAGTTTCATATATATTTGGCAACAGCTGAGTTTCCCATTAAAATAAGGATAGTGTGCTCTTAGTTTCTATTTGTCGTGATTGTTCTGTCTTGGTATTTTTTTTCTTTAACCAGAAGATATTAAATAAAATTTTCTTTCAATTAAATAATTTGAATTATAGCCATGAAACGGATAGAATTTGGCAAACAGCTTAAGAGACCTCCTGCCTCTCATCACCTTCTGAATTTTAATTTGGCAAATATAAATTAGGTTCTGTGTCAGAACACTCTGCCCAAAAGATAAAGCTGCACCATTAAAATCAAAAGGCACAAATGTCAGCAGAACACTGAGACTCTGGGTTTTCTACTAAGAAAAACTTCATTAAGGGAATGTAGCTTTTTACATCATTTTATTTTTATTCCCGGTCACAGAAAATGATGATAATCTCAGTTTTTTCAAAGACAGAAAACAAAGGTGTTCACAAATGAATTGCATTTATATGTATGACACTTTATCTTCAGGGGACAGTTTGATCAAGTTACCAGCGTATTGTCTTTGAAATACTGATGAGATTTTTCCATACGGAGGCAAGCAATCTTTCTTTATTTTCCCTATGAACAACAAAAAAAGGTTCATTTATCAAAGTATTTGCCCCATGTGCTTACTTTTTTTAGTTTGTTTTGGTTTTCTTTACAAATATGGCACATACCACTTTTAGCATTCAACAATTAAATCAATGGTTGGGAGCCTTTTGGGAAGGACATGCCAAGTCTTTCTTTATCCTCTCTGATGTAAGAGTTTGTGAGCCATCAACATAGCTTATGGTTAGGATGCCTATTTATAAAATGTAAATATTTCAAATGAGCAAATATGATTTCACATGTTTATGAAGGTTTTTTTAATTAAATGGGAATACATACAATGCATATGATCCTTGACTTTGCTTTTCTTTGTAAAAATTTCTGGAGAAAAATCACCCCTTGTGGGGGTCCTGATAAGTCATATTTTTCTACTCTGTTATTCCTGGGACAGCCGGTGGGAACAGAAGATTTTAAGAGGGAGCATGGTTCTGGTTTGCTGGAAGCAGGGACTGTTTTATTTCATTTTTGCAACCTGTGTACTTGGTATATAAGGGGTATTCAATGATGGCTGTTAAATAATACTAGCTTGGAAATATATTTTCCAGATATGGTTGTATTAAGGTATAGTTGCATTGAATTATAGTTTTCTCCCAATTTGCTGTGTATCTTTGCAGTCCCTGTTCCATAGCAATATGACTGAAACCAACTATCATGTCTACATTTCACAAAACAGCCATAGTCCAACCGAATGTCTGATAAACTGCCAAAGCCCACGGTTATGTCTCTACTTAGAAACACAGAGGCCGGGTGAGGTGACTCATGCCTGTAATCCCAGAACTTTGGGAGGCCAAGGCAGGAGGATCACCTGAGGTCAGGAGTTCGAGACCTGCCTGGCCAACATGGTGAAACCCCATCTCTACTAAAAATACAAAAATTATCTGAGCATGGTGGCGAGCGCCTGTAATCCCAGCTACTTGGGAGGCTGAGGCATGCGAATTGCTTAAACCTGGGAAATGGAAGTTGCAGTGGGCAGAGATTGAGCCACTGTACTCCAGCTTGGGGAACAGAGCAAGGTTCTGTCTCAAAAAAAAAAAAAAAAAAAAAAAAGGAAGAAAGTAACACAGAATATTAAACTTCTAGGCACTCACCGTGAAAATATACCATAACTCTCAAATGTCTAGTACTTAGAAAATTCCAAATATATAATAAGTACTCAATAAAGATGGCTTAAAAGAGACATATTTAGTCTTTGAGATATACTAAATTTTATTTATTCATCGAAACCAGTAAGTAGAAAAATGTTTCAAGGCTTTGGTCCCAATGGCAGGAAAACTGCAATCCTTAAAAATCTTGAGTATTATTAACCGTTTCTGCTACACCTTCCTATTAATTTTATTTTATCTTTTAAAGTTTTCATTTAAAAACACATTTTTGTTTAGGAGACAAAAGTAAGTGAATTAATTCATGAATTCTAGAGGAACAAATTAAGCATTTGCACAAGTTAAGCATTTGTAATATTATAAAATATTCTGGTAAAATTTTTGTTTGGTTGTGAGCTCTTCTATACTGAAATATGATGTGTATTTTATATATAACAGTTTAATTTTTTATTATTTTCATATTCATATTACTTCAAAAACAATTGTAAAAATATTATTTTATCCTTTGTATATTGTATATACATTTTGTAACATACTTCAGGTCCTATGGGGGGATAAAAATGCCATAAATATGTCTATAGAATTTTTTTTTTGTGCCACTCTTCTATATAGTCCAGTGCCTAGCCCATAAGTATTCAATAAATGATTTGTAATAGAACTGAACTAATTGAGCAACTAATATGGATAATGGAAATGCTTATTTGGAGGTTACAATAAACAAATGAGGGTCACAGTTTGGAAACTCTTGCATTAAGTATGATCCAATAGTGAAAACAGACAGGTAGGAGTAGCTTCATAAGTTGTACCATCTCATTTTGAACTGATATGAGGGAAATACTACATGAAGTTAGCCATACCTTGCTTCAGAAGTAAAGGAAAGTTTTCATTTAAAAGCCCATTTTTGTTTAGGAGACAAAAGTAAGTGAATTAATTCATGAATTCTAGAGGAACAAATTAAGCATTTGAACAAATTAAGCATTTGTAATATTATAAAATATTCTGGTAAAATTTTTGTTTGGCTGTGAGCTCTTCTATACTGAAATATGATGTGTATTTTATATATAACAGCTTAATTTTGTGTCATAAATGCTAATTATATAATGCTAATTATAATTGTTTTATAATTTAATAATAATTTACTAATTATAAATTATTAATTTTATAATTTAATAATTATAATTATTTTATAATTTATAAAATTACAAAATTCTATAGACATATTTATGGCATTTTTATCCCCCCATAGGATCTGAAGTGACCCATTAACAAAATCAAAATATTAAAAGGGGGAATCTTTCAACTTCAATGGAACCATCTCACAGATCTATACCTAGGTCAAGGAAGTCTCCAAGTCAATACTGTATAAGATTTTCTTCTGTAATTTTTATATGTTCCAATTTTCTATTGATAATTTCAGATAAAAAGTCTTTAAACTAAAAATATATAGCCTTTCTACCATATACCTATGTCTAGAATATAAACCAGATAAATTCTTATTTCCAAATATTTATAAATAAATAAATTGATAAATGTGGTCATCCTACTTAATTTCAGGTTAATATTCTGAGGCATAGTCAAAGACAGTAGGCAAGTCTTTGTTTGTCAGAATCCTAGGATCCACTTGATAAACATCACAACTATTTCACTCAGTGGTACAAAAGCCATTATAAAGGCAAAATAAAGAGTCCACTTCAGACTCTTTCAACTTTTACAAAGTAATTAAGTAGTTTCTGAAGCTTTATTTTATCTCCCAGTCTCTTAGCAGGAACAGAATTAGGATGAGTGCCCAACATCTTTTTCCTATGGAGAATGATTGTTCAAATGGTTGGAGTGTGATGCTACTGAGGACCCTCTCACTGGTTTGAGTATTCCTTGAGTTAGCTGAATTTGCTCCAAAATAACTAGTCACAGTTGGTCCCCATTTAGAAACACATGATCCCTGTCATAAAAGCCTTAGAATCATATAACATTAAAACTAGAAATAATATTACTTTATGCTGTAATAAATAATTGCCATCAAATGATTCACTTCATCATATAAAATTTTTTATGTATTTTGCAGATGACATGGAAGCTTGGAGGTTAAGTAAACTGACAGATGTTAACAAGCTAGTGTCAGAACCAGGATTTCTACCAAGTCTGTAAAATGCAAAGGCTATGAAATTAAGCTTTACGTCAGGGTTTCTCCTACTTAAAAATTTGCAGATATATTCTCAGAGGTTTGAGAATTCTATTTAAGTAAACAATGCATGGCTGGCATTAGTTCAGCATTTTCTCATGAAAGAAGCAATAATTGGCCCATATCTAACATTGTATGAAAGATGAATTATTTTGTCTCCATTTTTTTTTAGTATTCATTGATCAGAATGTCCAGCCACTCTGATAGGCATTGGGGACAGACCAGAAATTAAGCACACAAAAATACCTGTTTCATGCAATATGCATTTCAGTGATGTAAGATAGACAATAAACCATAAATAAATAAATATGCATATAATATAACATAGTGATGTTATTAAAAAATAAAACAGGGCATGGTGGAAACAAGGAGATCCAAGGGGTTATGGAGTTACGTTTAAAAATAGTTGTTAATAAAGACCTCATTAAGAGGGTGATATTTAATCCAAAAACTGAGTGGGATAATCCAGTGGAGCACATCTTGAGGTTTTCTGGAAATCCAGATTGGGGCAGTCCTAGTAGAGAGCAGGAGGCTTCAAGTTGTTGGCTGAAATAGAGGATTAGTGTATAATTTATTATACAGGTGCAAAATGAGCAAGGTGAAAGTAGTAGGAGAGAGAAGGAATGTGGATAGTTTAAGAAGGAATGGGAGCACTTGGAAGGTTTTGAGTATAGCATTAAACTCATGTGGAATATTTGGAAAAAATTACTCTTACTGCACTGTCAAAAAAAGAGAGTAAATGTACAAAATAAGAAGCAGTGAGTCAGTTAGGATGCTATGGCAAACGTCCAAGAAAGAGAGGTTTGGCAGCTTGTTGCCATCACATGGGAGATGTTGGTGACTTAGAAGAAAGTGAGAATAATGAGATGGTGAGATGCTAGAATCTGGATATATTTTAAGGGTAGAGCAAAGAGGATTTTTTGTAGTGAGAGGTGAAGCCAGCTGGGCTTCTGGGTGAGGTGGGGACTTGGAGAACTTTTCTGTCTAGCTAAAGGATTGTAAATGCACCAATCAGCACTCTGTAAAAATGCACCAATCAGCACTCTGTGTCTAGCTAAAGGATTGTAAACACACCAACCAGCACTCTGTAAAATGGACCAATCAGCAGATGTGGGCGGGGTCAAATAAGGTAATAAAAGCTGGCCACCCAGCCAGCAGCAGCAACCCACTTGGGTTGTCTTCCATGCTATGGAAGCTTTGTTCTTTTGCTCTTCACAATAAATCTTGCTGCTGCTCACTCTTTGGGTCCATACTACCTTTATGAGCTGTAACACTCACTGCAAAGGTCTACAGCTTCACTCCTGAAGTCAGCGAGACCATGAACCCACCAGAAGGAACAAACAACTCCAGACTTGCCACCTTTAAGAGCTGTAACACTCACTGCAAAGGTCTGTGGCTTCACTCCTGAAGTCAGCAAGACCATAAACCCAATGGAATGAAGAAACTCCGGACACATCTGAACATCTGAAGGAACAAACTCCAGACACACCGTCTTTAAGAACTGTAACACTCACCACAAGGGTCCATGGCTTCATTCTTGAAGTCAGTGAGACCAAGAACCCACCAGAAGGAACAAATTCCGGACACAGTAGGAGGGTGTGTATTGAATGCATGGCTAAAGACGTCTTCAAGTTTTAATGCCTAAGAACTCAAGAGTAAGTTACCCTTTATGAGATGAGGAAATCTTTGTGAAAATAGAGTTTGGGAAAGGAAGAAAAAAAATTACAGATTTGAAGATGTTTTTGTTTGTCGTTGATATGTTAGGTTTTGAATGGCTATTAGCCACCCAAGTGGAGTTATTAGTGAAGTGAAATATTCACTAAGCCTGAAAGAGATATGAACTGGAGATGTAACTTTGGAAGCAAATAGCATAAAGATGGATATATGGGCATGAGTATGCAAGAAAGAGAATGACACACTGAGTAAATGGTATAGATAGGAATGAGTTAGGAGCACTGAGCCATATACCTCTAATTTTAGAGGTCAGGGAAATTAGAAGAAATCAGTAAAGGAAAGGAAAGAAAAGGAAAATTAAGAAGCAACAAGAGAAATGGAAGAAAAGCTAGAAAGTATTGTATACTGAAAGCCAAATAACAAATATGTTTCAGTGTAATCAGATGTGTCTGATGCTACTGATCGTTAAATATGAGTAAGACTAACAACTAACCCTTGGATTAGCAACTAGGGGTCACCAGTCTTCTCACTAAGTAGTTCGAATCAAGAGGTGGCCTCCAAGCGTAACAGGAAGACATTATAGAGAACAATATTTTATTTCTTAATTAAGCTAATAAAATGAGAATGTTTGTTATCACGGCAGTATTGTTTGCAGTGCATTTTTATTTGCTTCAAGGAACAATTTTTCATTATGTAGCAACTTTAAAATTTTGCAGTTACATTTTGGGGCACACTACTTGATTGATGGACCCATCTAAATAGTAATTATTAGATTTAAAAATTATTCACTATGGAAAAGAAACACTAAAGCAGTGGTCATTTTACTTTTATAGATTTGTTCATTTTTAATTTGTAAATCCATTTGGTTTCATTGTTTTTATTAAATTTGTAAGCATAAGGAGTTTATATCTACTAGGTTTGATCATATTTGTTTAAAATTACAACAAAAGACAGTTAAATCAACATGATGGAGTATCAGAAAATTGTTTTTTCTAAGAAGAAAGCTGGACATTGCTCAACAACCACAAACTGCACCATACTATACTGTTTCCTAGCAGAAACCAATTAAGGTTGGAAGGAAAGGAAACTATTATTATTGTCAACTATCAAATATCATAGGTTTATGTGAGCGAAGGGTAGGAGAACACGCCACCCCAATATACACTGCTTTGGCATAAGGTATATTTTGAGCTAAATTATTTTAAAAACTAAAACAAAACCTAAACACCAGTTGTAGGAAGGGAACTCTGACCCTCTGTTTCTCTTCCTAAAAGGAGAAGATGGAAGATGTCTTCAGTATATCAGGAAAAAGTAAAATTCTTGTTACCAGGGACAAGAAGTTGAGATCAAGAGAATCCTGTACAAACAGACCTTCTCAAAAGAATTCGTATTTTTTAAGTTGTTTTTTATTTGCATAAAGTTATGGAGTATGAGTGTAATTTCATTACATGGATAGATTGCACAATGATAGCCAGGTCTTCTTTTATTGCATTAGCCTGTCCGCATAGTTCAGTTACTTTTTTACAACTGCCTGTCTTTGTTCGAACTAAACAGTCGGTTTCGAGAAAAACATTCAGGTTTTTTGTCATTTCGTTTTGGGTCATCATTTCTATGTAAGGATTCCTGTGCCTTATTAAGTTTATATTGAATATATTTGTTTGCTTTTTTCCTGCTAAGCTCTTTTATGTCACTTTAATTCTTAGGCCCTGATAAAAATGCCTAAGAAGGTAGAAGTAAAATTTAGACTCCCTGACATGAATAATAAGTTTATAGAACACTGTTTGACACATGATAAGTGTAATTTAAGTGTTTGCTGTTGTTATTACTGAAAATATGGGAGATACTGAGTATCTGGAAAGCTGCACAAATTATTTTGCATTTAATTGTGTAATAATATAATCCTAGTTCCGTAAGAAACTTTCACTTCTTCTTATGATTTTGTATACCACCCTCAGTTAGAAACAAAGTAAAAAATTAGATACTGAAAAAAATTGTGAAATATAACAGATCCTGAAATTATTTTACAAAGATGATATACAGTATTCTAAGTTT
Organism: Macaca nemestrina; assembly: GCF_043159975.1. Taxonomy (NCBI): domain Eukaryota; kingdom Metazoa; phylum Chordata; class Mammalia; order Primates; family Cercopithecidae; genus Macaca; species Macaca nemestrina. The sequence continues at coordinate 42,440,431 of NC_092134.1, read as the reverse complement.
GGGGCTCTTGACATCTTAATTTTGATTTTAATTTTAGCTATTAAGGTTAATAAATGCATCACAAGTTTTTAAGGTTGTCTTAGTCGTTTGTGTCTCATATTTCATGCCATCATTATATGAAGAAATCATGTTTGTGTGCCCTCAACTGAAAGAATTTGCCATCTGTTAACTCTCTCTCTCTCTCTATATATATATATATGTGTATATATATATGATTTATCTTTTCTTTTTATTGTTATTATACTTTAAGTTATGGGGTACATGTGCACAACGTGCAGGTTTGTTACATAGGTATACATGTGCCATGTTGATTTGCTGCACCCATCGACTCATCATTTACATTAGGTATTTCTTCTAGTGCTATCCCTCCCCCAGTCCTCCACCTTCCAACAAGTCCCGGTGTGTGATTTTCCTGCCCTATGTCCATATGTTCTTATTGTTCACCTCCCACTTATGAGTGAAAACATGAGGTGTTTGATTTTCTCTTCTTGTGTTACTTTGATGAGAATGATGCTTTCCAGTTTCATCCATGTTCCTTCAGAGGACATGAACTCATCCTTTTTTGTGGCTACATAGTATTCCATGTTGTATGGTGTATATATGCCACATTTTCTTTATCAAGTCTATCATTGATGGACATTTGGGTTGGTTCCAAGTCTTTGCTATTGTGAACAGTGCTTCAACAAGCCTACATGTGCATGTGTCTTTATAGTAGAATGAGTTATAATCCTTTGGGTACACACCCAGTAATGTGATTGCTGGGTCAAATGGTATTTCTGGTTCTAGATCCTTGAGGAATTGCCCCACTGTCTTCTACAACGATTGAACTAATATGCAATCCCACCAACAGCGTGAAAGCATTCCTACGTCTCCACAGCCTTTCCAGCATCTGTTGTTTCCTGACTTTTTAACGGTCGCCATTCTAACTGGTGTGAGATGGTATCTCATCGTGGTTTTGATTTGCATTTCTCTAACGACCAGTGATGATGAGCATTTTTTCATAAGTTTGTTGGCTGCATAAATGTCTTCTTTTTAGAAGTGTCTGTTCATATCCTTCACCCACTTTTTGATGGGGTTGTTTTTTTTTTCTTGTAAATTTAAGTTCTTTGTAGAATCTGGATATTAGCTCTTTGTCAGATGGATAGATTGCAAAAATTTTCTCCCATTCTGTAGGTTGCCTGTTCACTCTGATGATAGTTTCCTTTGCTGTGCAGAGCTCTTTAGTTTAATTACATCCCATGTGTCAATTTTGGCTTTTGTTCACTTTGCTTTTGGTGTTTTAGTCATGAAGTCTTTGCCCATGCATATGTTCTGCATGTTATTGCCTAGATTTTCTTCCAGGGTTTTTATTGTTTTAGGTCTTACATTTAAGTCTTTAATACATCTTGAGTTAATTTTTGTATAAAGTGTAAAGAAAGGATCCAGTTTCGGCTTTGTGCACATGGCTAGACAGTTTTCCCAGCACCATTTATTAAATAGGGAATTATTTCCCCATTGCTTGTTTGTGTCAGGTTTATCACAGATCAGTTGGTTGTAAATATGTGGTGTTATTTCTAAGCCTCTGTTCTGTTCTACTGGTCTATATAACTGATTTGGTACCAGTACCATGCTGTTTTGGTTACTGTAGACTTGTAGTATAGTTTGAAGTCAGGTAGCGTGATGCCTCCAGCTTTGTTCTTTTTGTTTAGGATTGGCTTGGATATGTGGGCTCTTTTTTGATTCCATATTAAATTTAAAGTAGTTTTTCCAAATTCTGTGAAGAAAATCAGTGGTGGCTTGATGGGGATAGCATTGAATCTATAAATTATCTTGGGCAGTATGGCCCTTTTCATGATATTGATTCTTTCTATCCATGAGCATGGAATGTTCTTCCATTTGTTTGTGTCCTCTTTTATTTCCTTAAGCAGTGGTTTGTAGTTCACCTTGAAGAGGTCCTTCACATCCCTTCTAAGTTGGATTCCTAGATATTTTATTCTCTTTGTAGCAATTGTGAATGGGAGTTCATTCATGATTTGGCTCTCTGTTATTGGTATACAGGAATGCTTGTGATTTTTGCACATTGATTTTGTATCCTGAGACTTTGCTGAAGTTGCTTATCAGCTGAAGGAGTTTGGGGCTGAGATGATGGGGTTTTCTAAATATACAATCATGCCATCTGCAAACAGAGACAATTTCTTCTTTTCCTAATTGAATACCTTTATTTCTTTCTTTTGCCTGATTGTCCTGGCCAGAACTTTTAATACAATGCTGAATAGGAATGGGGAGAGAGGGCATCCTTGTCTTGTGCAGGTTTTCAAAGGGAATGCTTCCAGTTTTTGCCCATTCAGTATAATATTGGCTGTGAGTTTGTCATAAATAGGTCTTATTATTTTGAGATACATTCCATCAATACCTAGTTTACTGAGAGTTTCTAGCATGAAGGGCTGTTGAATTTTGTCAAAGGCTTCTTCTCCCTCTATTGAGATAATAATGTGTTTTTTGTCACTGGTTCTGTTTATGTGATGGATTATGTTTATTTATTTGTGTATGTTGAACCAGCCTTGCATCCCAGTGATGAAGCCAACTTGATCGTGGTGGATAAGCTTTTTGATGTGCTGCTGTATTTGGTTTGCCAGTATTTTATTGAGGATTTTCACATCGATGTTCATCAGTGATATTGGCCTAAAATGTTTTTTCACAACCTGTCTTTGTTCACAACATGTCGTTGTTCACAACCTGTCTATGCCAGGTTGTGGTGGCAGGATGATGGTGGTCTCATAAAATGAGTTAGGGAGGGTTCCCTGTTTTTCTATTAGTTGGAATAGTTACAGAAGGAAAGGTACAAGCTCCTCTTTGCACCTCTGGTAGAATTTGGCTGTGAACCCGTCTGGTCCTGGACTTTTTTTGGTTAATAGGCTATTAATTACTGCCTCAATTTCAAAACCTGTTATCGGTCTATTCAGAGATTCCACTTCTTCCTGGTTTAGTCTTGGGAGGGTGTATGTGTCCAGGAATTTATCCATTTCTTCTAGATTTCCTAGTTTATTTGCATAGAGGTGCTTATAGTATTCTCTGATGGTAGTTTGTATTTCTGTGGGATTGATGGTGATATCCCCTTTATCATTTTTTATTGTGTCTATTTGATTCTTCTCTCTTTTCTTCTGTATTAATCTGGCTAACCGTCTATCTATTTTGTTGATCTTTTCAAAAAACCTGCTCCTGGATTCATTGATTTTTTGAAGGGCTTTTTGTGTCTCTATCTCCTTCAGTTTTGCTCTGATCTTAGTTATTTCTTGTCTTCTGCTAGCTTTTGAATTTGTTTGCTCTTGCTTCTCTAGCTCCTTTAATTGTGATGTTAGGGTGTCAATTTTAGATCTTTCCTGCTTTCTCTTGTGGGCATTTAGTGCTATAAATTTCCCTCTACACACTGCTTCAAATGTGTCCCAGAGATTCTGGTATGTTGTGTCTTTGTTCTCATTGGTTTCAAAGACCATCTTTATTTCTGCCTTCATTTCATTATTTACCCCGTAGTCATTCTGGAGCAGTTGTTCAGTTTCCATGTAGTTGTGTGGTTTTGAGTGAGTTTCTTAATTCTGAGTTCTAATTTGATTGCACTGTGGTCTGAGAGACAGTTTGTGGTGATTTCTGTTCTTTTACATTTGGTGAGGAGTGTTTTACTTCCAATTATGTGGTCAGTTTTAGAATAAGTGTGATGTGGTGCTGAGAAGAATGTATATTCTGTTGATTAGGGGTGGAGAATTCTGTAGATGTCTATTAGGTCTGCTTGGTCAAGAGCTGAGTTCAAGTCCTGGATATCATTGTTAATTTTCTGTTTTGTTGATCTGCCTAATATTTACAGTGGGGTGTTAAAGTCTCCCATTATTCTTGTGTGGGAGTCTAAGTCTCTTTGTAGGTCTCTAAGAACTTGCTTTATGAATCTGGGTGCTCCTGTATTGGGTGCATATGTATTTAGGATAGTTAGTTTTTCTTGTTGCATTGATCCCTTTACCATTATGTAATGGCCTTCTTTGTCTTGTTTGATCTTTGTTGGTTTAAAGTCTGTTTTATCAGAGACTAGGATTGCAACCCCTGCTTTTTTTGGTTTTCATTTTCATGTTAAACATTCGTCCATCTCTTTGTTTTGAGCCTATGTGTGTCTTTGCACATGAGATGGGTCTCCTGAGTATAGCACACTGGTGGGTCTTGACTCTTTATCCAATTTGAGAGTCTGTGTCTTTTAATTGGGGCATTTAGCCCTTTTACATTTAAAGTTAATATTGTTTGTGTGAATTTGATCCTGTCATTTTGATGCTAGCTGCTTATTGTGTTTGTTAGTTGATGCAGTTTCTTCATAGCTTCAATGGTCTTTACAATTTGGCATATTTTTGCAGTGACTGCGACTGGTTGTTTCTTTCAATGTTTAGTGCTTCCTTCAGGAGTTGTAAGGCAGGCATGGTGGTGACAAAATCTCTTAGCATTTGCTTGTCTGTAGAGGTTTTTATTTCTCCTTCGCTTATAAAGCTTAGCTTGACTGGATATGAAATTCTGGGTTGAACATTCTTTTCTTTAAGGATGTTGAATATTGGCCCCACTCTCTTCTTCCTTGTTGAGTGTCTGATGAGAGATCTGCTGTTTGTCTAATGGGCTTCCTTTTACGGGTAACCCAACCTTTCTCTCTGGCTGCCTTTAACATTTTTTCCTTCATTTCAACCTTGGCTAATCTGACAATTATGTGTCTTGTGGGTTACTCGTCTTGAGGAATATCTTTGTGTTGCTCTCTGTATTTCCTAAATTTGAATGTTAGCCTGCCTTGCTAGGTCGGGGAAGTTCTCCTGGGCAATATCCGAAGAGTGTTTTCCAACATGGTTCCATTCTCCCCATCACTTTCAGGTACACCAATCAAACATAGATTTGGTCTTTACACGTAGTCCCATTTTTCAATCACTGATATGCTTTCTTCTGTTTGATGGATTTGGCTATTGAAACTTGTGTATGCTCCACAAAGATGTTGTCCTGTTTTATTTTCAGCTCCATCAGGTCATTTATATTCTTCCTTACACTGGTTATTCTAGTTAGTAATTTGTCTAACCTTTTTTCAAGGTTCTTAGCTGCTTTTCATTGGGTTAGAACATGATCCTTTAGCTCAGAGGAGTTTGTTGTTACCAACTTCTGAAGCCTACTTCTGTCAATTCTTCAAACTCACTCTCCATCAAGTTTTGTTCGCTTGCTGGTGAGGAGTTGTGATCCTTTGGAGGAAAGGAGGCGTTCTGATTTTTGGAATTTTCAGCTTTTCTACACTGGTTTCTACCCATCTTTGTGCTTTTATCTACCTTTGGTCTTTGATGTTGGTGACCTACAGATGGGGTTTTGGTGTGGACCTGCTTTTTGTTGATGTTGATGCTATTCCTTTCTGTTTGTTAGTTTTCCTTCTAACAATCAGGCTTCTCAGCTATAGGGCTTTTAGAGTTTGCTGGAGGTCCACTCCAGACCCTGTTTGCCTGGGTATCACCAGCGGAGGCTGCAGAACAGCAAGTATTGCTGCCTGATCCTTCCTCTGGAAGCCTCGTCCCATAGGGGCAACCACCAGATGCCAGTCAGAGCTCTCATGTATGAGGTGTCTGTCAGCCCCTACTGGGAGGTGTCTCCCAGTCAGGCTACATGGGGGTCAGGAACCCACTTGAAGAGGCAGTCTGTCCATTATCAGAGCTCGAAATCTGTGGTATGAGAACAACTGCTCTCTTCAGAGCTGCCAGTCAGGGACGCTTAAGACTGCTGAAGCTGTGCCCACGGCTACCCTTTCCCCCAGGTGGTCTGTACCAGGGAGATGGGGGTTTTATCTATAAGTCACTGACTAGGGCTTCTGCCTTTTGTTTAGAGATGACCTACCCATAGAAGTGGAATCTAAAGAGGCAATTGGACTTGCTGAGCTGTGGTGGCCTCTGCCCAGTTAGAGCTTTGTTTACACTGTGAGCATAAAACTGCCTACTCAAGTCTCAGCAATGGCAGTTGCCCCTCCCCCCACCAAGCTTGAGCATCCCAAGTCAATCTCAGACTGCTATGCTAGCAGTGAGAATTTCAAGCCAATGTATCTTAGCTTGCTGGGCTCCATGGGCATCAGACACACCAAACCAAGCACCAGAGGGAATCTCCTGGTCTGCTCATTGCAAAGACCATGAGAAAAGCACAGTATCTGGGCAGTAGTGTACAGTTGTCTAAGTACAGTCTCTCATGGCTTCCCTTGGCTAGGAAAGGGAAATACCCCAACCCCTTATGCTTCCTGGATGAGGTGATGCCCTACCCTGCTTTGGCTCACCCTCTGTGGGCTGCACCCACTGTCCAACCAGTCCCAATGAGATGAACCAGGCACCTCAGTTGGAAATGTAGAAATTACCTGCCTTCTGCATCAGTCTCACTGGGAGCTGCAGACTGAGCTGTTCCTATTAGGCCATCTTGCTGGAAATCCCCAAGATTTATATAATTTATATGTACATATATAATGCATTTGTATGTATTATATATGTTATATGCTGATATGGTTTGTCTGTGTCCCCACTCAAATCTCAACTTGAATTGTATCTCTCAGCATTCCCAGATTTTGTGGGAGGGACCCACGGGGAGGTAGTTGAATCAATGGGGCCAGTCTTTCCCATGCTATTCTCACAATAGTAAAAAGATCTCACAAGATCTGATGGGTTTATCAGTAGTTTCCACTTTTGCTTCTTCCTCATTTTTCTCTTGCCACTGCCATGTAAAAAGTGCCTTTCACCTCCCACCATGATTCTGAAGCCTCCCCAGCCATGTGAAACTGTAAGTCCAATTAAACCTCTTTTTCTTCCCAGTCTTGGTTATGTCTTTATCAGCAGCATTAAAACGGAGTAATACATATACTATATAAAATATTATATATTATATAGTGTGTGTGTGTACATACACATATACACAAATTCACACAAATACATATTTGTACATGGTGTGGAAGAACATGATTTCTAGTATAGATATATTGTATGGTTATATTTTTATAATCATATGCATATATCTATGTATAAAATACTTAGCTTTTACTACCATATAAAGTAAAAATCTTTTAATGTAATTTCTTTGTGCAGATAAATGGTAAAGTAATATCTGTAATTTTAGAAAACAAATAATAAAGACTCCATTATTAATTTCTAATTTTTATCACAATAATATGTCCAATAGTTACCTTGGAAAGTAAGGTAAGGTCTTATAATCTAAAATATATTTTACAATCTAAAATATATTTTCAGTACTACGTCTGGGTATTTACATGGGAATCAATTTTTCTCCCCCAACAGACATATTTCCTGAATCCATCTTTAAAGTCTTCTACATATTTAAGGACAATATAGTTAGAGGTCTTTGAAACAATTTAAGCTTAAATTTTCTGTCTCTATGCTCTCTGTATTTCATGGACTGCTCGAGGCCAATTCCATGTGAAAGACTCCCAACTGTTGTTACTTTGTTGGAAGAAACAAGGGGAAAAAAGAATGTCTTAAATTAATTTTTAGACCATACTTGGTCCAGATTTTCTTTCTTTTCGTAACCTCTTCTGGTTTTTTGGTATTATTGAGGTTCTTTAAACACGGCCTTGAGCTATTCATTGCTAGTGATTCACTACCAAAAGACTTTTTGTTAAAGGACTTGATTTCGGTTCTAGGAAAAGAAAACTATGAAACTCACAATTCTCTTTTGAAATGTATCACTGAAACCAACAAATGCAGGTTTTCAGCATTAAAAATAATTCACGTAAGAAAACAAAATGGTATAAATAACTTTATTTGAAGAATTTTTAGCCTTCAAGTACCATGCTTTTAGATAAAAATGCATTTTATTTCCAATGCTTCCTAACAAAGACGCTCCTTGATCTAACTTTAGTCATGCTTTCTAAGGCCTCAGCCTTCAATGTCTGTCCTTGTTGGGCATCCATCACCCAGTTTTAGGAAAAACTTTGCTAAATCAGTTTAGCAAGAACTGTTATTTCATCACTCTGGCCTGCCTTCAGTAAGAATTCTGTTAAGTCAGTTTAATCAGAAACCCTCTTACCCAAGACATTTCCTCTTACAATTCCATCCACCAATGCCCCTACCCTACTCTCCTCTGTGGCTACAAATTGCCACTTTTCCTTCTTGTATTCTGAATTGAAGCCAGTTCTATATTAAGATTTCTTTTTTTATCTATTACAATAGTTCCTAAGTAAAACCTGTTTCACCACGTTAACTACTATCCATATCTGGTTTTTCTTTGACGATTCCTATTCAGTCTTTGGGATTTTCCCTACACAAACTTGGTTTCATACACACTGGGTTATTTTAATCTGTAATTCCTTTAAATACAATGTCAAACACTTCTAAATCTTCACTTTGTTGGTTTTTTAAGTGCAAAATATATTCTTATTCCACACAATTGGATATATTTTCTTTATTATATTCTCTTGTATGTTAAAAAAAGTCAAACTATCCCATATATTCATATTTATAACCCATTTTACATTCTGTTTCATTCTGTCTTGATATTTGAGCTGAGCTCTGGCAAAAGAATGGGTAGTTTTTGTCTCACATGTTTTGTACATGTGTCCTGCTTTACTCTTGTAAATGTTGCTGAAATGTGCAGTCAATGTTTTAGCCCTTTGGGCACCCATCAGGCACCAATTGTTTACAGAAGTGAACTGGGTAGCAAGAATTTAAACTGCCTTGAAATCATTAGATGATTAGCTTTCCCTTGAGTTTCACGTCTCCCTGAAAAGTCTTACTGGAGAACCCATTATATTCTCTTCCCCGGTACTGATCCAGGAAAACAAAAATAGAAGCATTATTGAGTGCAATGTTGATTTTGAGACTAGGCATTGTTTAAAAAGAGAATGCTAGGAAGCTGCTATAAAGTACAAACATTTATCCCAGCGTAATAGACAATGCCAATTGTTTTGCCTCAAAGTCCAGAGTCTTTTAAAAAGCTTTTTTTTTCCAGTGAACAAATCTCAAGAGAAATTGCTGAAATTATTTCTCTAAACGATAAGCACGTGGATGTTGCTCATTTTATGAAGCAAATAAGACTGCATATGAATTAAAGCGGATTTAAGCTTTTTAACAATAAGACTAAATGATCAATGTAAAAAATGATCAGGTACATACAGCTAGTCAAAACTACAAATAGGATCAACAACTCTCAGTTTTTTTTAAAAAATTATATATATATATAACATGGACACTTATTATTTATTGCAACATTCTCTGAATGCGTATGCCATGTGATTATTGGATGTAGACTATGAGAAGAGAATTTTTAAGTAAAGGTAGGTAAAGTAAGCATCTCTGTCTTTTCCTTTGAATATATTTGAGATGCTTGAATACAAAGAAAACACAGACCAACTACTCACTATAATATAAGGCTTGCATTTGAACTTTTGGGGACTTGAATAATAAAGCTTATATAGAAATACCAGTAAGTATGGCTATTTTTCATCTGTACAACTGGTGTTCAAACAGGAACATTAATATGTTTCTCCCAAAATAGCCCATGTGAAAGGACTACTACTCACATCAATGTCACTTTTAACACTCTATTAGTGCCATACTTTTAAACAAATAAAAAAACTGCCTCAACCACTCCAAGCTCAGAAAATATACCGAAATAAATATATATTTATAGTCCAAGAAATGAGAATGTGTTGCTTTTGTCTGGTTGTTACCGCAGAATAATGAAGGCCAGTAGTTGTTAATAAATATGATCATTTACACAAATGCTACAAATCACACAGATGCCCCTGGCAAAGGGTCTTTTACAGGTCTCATAAGTCATTTAAATATTTAAAATCTCTCAGTGTGATAAAAGGCTTATTTCTAAATGCAGTCTATGATCATTCAGGATATTAAGCCTAATTTGACTGGCTCTCTCTTCAGTAGAGAAGGAAAACCAGTGGGCCCACATAGAGTCATCGTTTAATGCATTTTAGCTAAAAAATTGTTTGGTCTCATGCTGGCTGTACTGGGATTATTGTAATCTTTGTTGAGCATCTAGTTATATGGTGGCTGTAAAAAAACTACTTTGGGATCACATTTTAAATTGTGAAAACATTTGATTTAGTGACACCTTCATCCTAATTTAAATAATATGTGGATTTCAGGTAGAATTTAAAGAGGCCTAAATGTAAGTGCATGTGTATGTATCCGTTGTCATTACATAGCTATAAATTCAGTTTTCAAAAGCCTGGTCACTTGGCTAACAGCACCGGATCTATGGACTTGTTTCTTTCAATCTAGTAAGTAGAGAGGAAGCACAAATCCTGGACCTGTATATAGGAAAATGGGAATAAAGTAGGGAAGGAAATACCTGCATGAACCGGTTCAACTTTATTAGGTGCACATTTCTCTTTTTTTCAGCAGAAAGTTATTTATGGTTAACTTCCAACAGATCTCACATCCACTATTTTCTCTCTCCCTGAAACATTTTAGGGTAGCAGTGCCACTTGAGGTAGTTTCACAGCTTTTTATAGACTTGAGCACATCCCTCCTATCCTCAGGTCTCTTTCACAAGGTAAATACTTGTCCCATTTCCTTTTGCATTTAAAAATATATACTTAAATGACCGATGAACTTTAGCCAAAAGCCATAGTCTTTACAGATTGTTAATCACCAGATTAACTGAAAGCTCCCCATAAATTCCTGTTTCTGAAATGGGAACTTGCAATTAAATTAACCAATTTGTTTATAACTTTATTTGCTTCAAGAGTAACAGAACGTGATTTTGCTGATGGCGCTCATACTAGCAGAGACTTAATTTACAAAGTAATGCTTTTGAGATCTATTAGACTGAAATGGAATACTCAGAATAGCAACAAATTGTGGCTAAGTGGACATTAGAGCCTGACTAGTTGTTTCTGTGTTTCACATGCTTCCTCCCAGCCATGCTCAAAATATAACTAAAACTATATGGATACAATTTAAAAATGATGAACAATATTAAATTGAGTGATGGGTTTGCTAACTGGGCTTTGAGAAATCCTAAGGTTTCTGAAGAAACCCTTAGTTCCAGCTTTGAAACTAGGAATAAAATCCAAGAGACAAGTAGGCAGGCCCCATTTCAAACCAAGCAACTCCACTTTCTTCTTTTGCACATTGAACTACAACTGCTTCAAATATTTGTCTCATTGACCTTGAAGTTAAAGAAAAAAGTTACTTGATATCGTAAACCAATTGTCTAGAATACACTTTAAAAAATTGTTCATTAATATTATTGGATGTTTAAATTAGTTGGCATTCTTAGTTCTAAAATCTTGTTTGTCTTACTTTGTATATCTTTGATCTTCTAGCTTGCACAAGAGTCAAATCATGTTATCTGAAAATAATTTTAAAATAATCAATTTACAATGAACCCTTGGAGGGTAAATGAAACAATTTTGCCTAATTCCAAGAACTGTTTCAAACTCCAAAAGGTGTAAGACTCAATCACAGTGTATTTTTGAGAGAAAGTTTGTCCATTAGTGTTTGTTTGTTTTAACTAACATTAAGTTGCAGATATACTAATGTAATTTTTTATTGTTAAAAGAAGTTGTGCAGAAAAAAAGCTGAATTGGAGAAAATCATAAAACTGAATGACCTAATAAATTTTACCAAGGAAACTAATCTTATATTCTCTATAGGCAAACATTTATTCTAAACACAATAACAAAAGCAGAACCTTGTTTCTTAGTCACTTAATTTTTAATTTTCATTTCTGTTCATAGAGAAATTTTGTTAATCTGTACTTGAGAGAATTCCTTTAGTAGTTATTATGGTTTGGCTGTTTCTCCACCCAAATCTCATCTTCAGTCATAATCCCGATAATCCCCACGTGACTAGGGAAAGATTTGGAGGGAAGTGATTGGATTATGAGGGGAGTTTCTGCCATGCTGTTCTCCTGATAGTGAGTGAATTCTCACAAGATCTGATGGTTTTATGAATGATAGTTTTTCTTGTGCTCTCATACATTCACTTCTCTCATCTACTGCCAGGTAAGACGTTCCTCTCCCACTTCCACCATGACTGTAAGTTTCCTGAGGCCTTTCCAGCCATGCAGAACTGTGAATCAATTACATCTCTTTTCTTTATAAATTACCCAGTCTCAGAAAGTATCTTTATAGTAGTATGATAATGGACTAATACAGTAGTCCTGAACTTTGATAAATTTGTGTTTCCAAAACTGGTGATGGGGAAGAAAGAGAAACTCAGTAGTCTTTTTAGACTGCCAACTTATGAAAACTTTCCAACAGAAGCATCAAAATTTTTCCTGACATGTCAAGTTCCAGTCTAGCAAAGATATTCACTACTTACAAAAGTGGTAAATATAGGAAATCTGGAAAATGAAGAACGGCATAAAGAAGACAGTAAAAATCCACAAATTCATCACTTGACAACATTTTGGTTTATTTCATTTTTCCAAGTCATTTTACTATGCACATGTATTGAGATGCATGTGTGGACATAAGCTTAACTTGATTTTATTTTTAGTGAATTACTCCTAATGAAGATATGTTGGGAAAACTTATTAATTCAAAAATTATTAGTAGTAATATCACCATTTTGAATTGTTCCACACTTCGTAAGACATAAAAAATTCATTCCTAAAAAATAAAATGCTTCTCAAAGTAGAAATGCTCTAAGCAAGAAGAGTAGCTAAGATCATATATGAGTGTGTAGTTGACTATACACTTGTCTATATAAATAATAGAGGGTTTCGCCACAAAAGAGATTTACTAAGTGGCTTGAAAGCTGGTGATTACAGATGAAATTAACACGTAACCTTTAGAATTGTAGCTACTGCTTTAATATCCCAATGAACTTTTTCACTTTGTGGTCATCATAGTAATCATCAGAATGTTTGACACAACCATAAAATGTGTTGTATCTTGTAGAGAGTTAGGGTAGATGTTAAACTCTTTAGGAAACATTTAAGTATCACCTAGGGAGGCAGAAAGGAAGACAGAAATTAAATGAATAAACTACTCAAGGTCATAGAACAAAGTTGAGTCAGGAACTCACATACATTTTCACACAAAAAAGTATGTACTTTATACATTTCCTTAGTACCTAACTTTTACAGGAAAAAAAAAAAATGCCTCCCACTAGAAGGTTGATCTGCTTCCATACTAAATCAAATTGAATTAACTTAACATAACCTCACTTCAAAATATACCTTTCTTGAGTTTGCTTATTTCATCAGGAAAAGGAGGAATCATTTAATTTATCTGCAGTGTACCAAACCAGAAAAGAATACTTTTGCAAGACAACATTTCTGTCAAAAAATAGCTGTACACTGGTGGTTATTCTGATTCATTTTTGATTTGCCTGATGAATCTTGTTTGATGGTTCTGTGTTCTCAGACTAAATTAGAAAAATTTATTCTTTCCTATTCATTACTTAGATTAAATACAATCTAACACCATTGTGCCTTTTATTCTTCCCTTACAGGTGTAGATTTCAACTGAAACAATTTTAAACTAGAACAAGATTACATTATTGATATAATTTGAAAAGACAAAATTAATTTTCTATGATTGACATGATTTTTAAAGGAAATAACCTCCAAAAAGACTTGTTAAAAATGAAATAAAAACTTGAAAAAAAATCAAAACCTGAACAGGAATTAGGTAGCTGCTATTTACGAACATATGACTAACTTTTAGTTTCCAAAACACAAGAATATAGTATTTCTAGAACCATCTCCCTTCCTCCAATTTATATCTTTTCCTTTAGCTTTCCAAATTCCTATAAGGCAATGCCTCTTTCCTATATATTTTGCTTCCTGGTTGGAACTACCATGTACTCTGCTTTGTCTTTTCCAAGGGGCAGACTTATGACTCAATGGGAGCCAACAGACACTTTCTTCTAAGTTTTGTCTTCAGCAGAGCAACAAAGACAGTAAGAATTAGAGGTGATTCCTCAAATAGGGGTGGCTCTAGGAAACTCTCTCTTATTTCCTGCTACCTGGATCCTGAGAGCTGTCCTGTTTCAGGTTATTTGTGACATTCATTTTCCCATCCATTAAATTTTCCCAGGCTGCCCAAGCTGCCATCTGCTCTTCCAATGAATCTTCCCTTTGTGCCTCAGTAACCCAGAGTCATTCTTTGGTTCATCATAAAGAACACTAACAGAAGCAAGGATTATATTATTAGATGAATAAGATATTTAAGATAAAGTGTTAAATATTGTCACCAAAAAATATTTATCTAAAAACAATATCATGATTAGAATTTTACATAAAAACATCTGAAGTACCTCAAGGATAAATTGCACTTCATCTTGAAGAAGAAAATATTTTCCCTAAGAAACAATATAATACAACCATCTTCATGTAAACAGTCTCATGTTCCTGGCTTTTGAGATAAAAATGAAAAAAATATGTTTCGTTCCTCTTAATCATGCCTTTAAAATAAAGAAGACAGGCTGCTACAATGAGCACCCTTAGTCATGCTATTAAGATTTGAATTCAGTGTTTGCTGCCCTTTTTCTTCTCAAAACGAAACAAAAAATACATAAAAACATAAGCTCTAGAAGAAGGCACATACAGTATATTTTAAGGAGTTTTTAAATTGGAACGCAGTTGCCATCTGACTCCTTACAGCCTCTCAACTTTAACACCTTCAGAGAAGTCAAAAACAAAATTTTCATTGGATGGGAAGAGATATCACTGAACAGAACTTCCACTATGAAAATCATGTTAGCAGCATTGGCACATTTTAAGTGATGTGACAAATAATGAAATAATAAAATCTTTATTAGTTCACTAATTTCTGGCAAAACCAACACTCAACAGTGGGTTGAGACTAGGAAGAATGAAACTATTTTAACTTAATAGGAATTGGTAAGGGTTTTTTTCTGTTTTTCTGATTTTTTTCAACTTCTGTCCTTTGCTACTGCTATATTTTCCTCATTTCCCACACTTGCCTCCAACAATTGCTCAGAAAAATGAGGAAATTTAACCTGTAGCATATTCTCTGTGTTATCCTGAGAATGGGAGAAAGCAACGGGCAAAATCTGTCTAATGAAATATATATACCCAAATATAACTAATTAGGAAAAGCTTCTTGAAGAGGTATTAAGCTTGGGTTCATTCACAGTTCCATTTTCTAAAAGTCAGCGGTTGTATAACTGCTTGCCACTATGGAGAATAGTTCATTGATAAAATACATCAGTTTTCATTGTATTGCTAAGCTATTGGGTTTTTTTTTTTCCTGTGTGGTTGTTCTATAACTGAAAAAATCAGTTTTTAATTAATATACAAATTATAATACACAATTTAACATGTAGCATAGGATAATTTTATGAGTGTCTGAAGTTATTTAGATCATCTCATACTTTTAAGTTAATGATGGGACTTTATATCTATAATAAAACTTTCACTTATAACAATGAGAATAGTTTATTACTTATAACTTTTTTTAAACCTTCTCATTGCCTTTATATTAGTTTCAAAAACCAGAGAAAGTTTACGTCTATACTGTGATTGTTAATATTGAGTGTCAACTTGTTTGGATTGAAAGATGCAAAGTATTGTTCCTGGGTATGTCTGTGAGAGTGTTTCCAAAGGAGATTAACATTTGAGTCAATGGACTAGGGGAGGCAGACCCACCCTCAATCTAGGTTGGCAGTGTCTAATCAACTGCCAGCATGGCTAGGATAAAAGCAGGCAGAGGAACGTGGAAGGACTAAACTGGCCAAGTCTTCTGGCTTCCATCTTTCTTCTATGCTGGATGCTTTCTGCCCTCAAACATCGGACTCCAAGTTCTTCAGCTTTTGGATCCTAGGACTTACACCAGTGGTTTTCCAGGGGTTTTCTGCCACAGACTGAAGGCTGCACTGTCACCTTACCTACTTTTCAAGTTGTGGGACTCGGACTGGTTTCCTGGTTCCTCAGCTTGCAGAGGCCTGTTGTGGTATTCCACCTTGTGATTGTGTGAGTCATTTATCCTAATAAACTGCCTTGCATATTCACATCTAGCCTATTAGTTCTGTCCCTCTAGAGAACCCTAATACATATACAGATATAGTATTAAAAATTAAAATACATCCCCTCCTCCTCTTCCTCCTTCTCCTCCTCCTTCTTTTTCTCCTTCTTCTTCTTTCCCTTCTTTCTCTTATTTAAAATCCATCTTTTGTTCTTTTTTCTTTTTTCTGAGAAGGAGTTTCACTCTTGTTGACCAGGCAACAAGACACAATCTCAGCTCACTGCAACCTCTCTTTCCCAGGTTCAGGCGATTCTCCTGCCTCAGCCTCTCGAGTAGCTGAGATTACAGGCACAGGCCACCATGCCCGGCTCATTTTTTGTATTTTTTTTTTTGGTAGAGACAGGGTTTCACCATGTTGGCCAGGCTGGTCTCGAACTCCTGACCTCAGGTGGTCCACTCGTCCCGGTCCCCCAAAGTGCTGGGATTACAGGCGTGAGTCACCATGCCTGGCCGGAATCCATCTTTTATAGATCACCCACAGTAGAAAAAATGGATCCAGATTTCAGTCTTGGCCTTCTTTATTATTAGCAACCTATCCCCTCCATGAAATGAAATTAATTCATGATTGATTAATCAATTAGAAAATAATCTCTTTCTTTTTATTTCAATTTCCTTCCAAGTTACAAGTTACAATCTTTTTTATTGTTTTGAAACAAACCTTCTGAAGCATTGATGTCCATTTTGCATTTTCTAGTCTTTCTCAGCATCAATTAACTTCTCAAGCCATTAAACCCTAAATTTTATTTCAACTATAATACAAAAATATTGTATTAAGGTTCACAACGACCTTGATTTTTCTGCTTTTGTACTCTCATTTTTTCACCTATCAATCTCACCATTGCACTTAGCTCTTTTGTCTACACCAGCTTCTCTTTTTTTCTTAAGACCCTCTTTTATAGTACTTTCCTTTACTCTGCAACATTCTTCCTCAGAATTATTTGCTTGTGCTTCATTTTGAGATTAGCTATTAATGTTTTCCTTCTCTTTTCAGTTAAAATGATGTTTCTGATCACTCCATCTTATTCCATAACTTGAAATATATTAGTGATTCTACATGTTTATTTCCAGTGATCTATCTTGCTTTTGAATATTATAATGGTATTTCTAATTGTCATGTTGACATCTATACCCAAATACCCTATGAGTCCCTGAAAAATGAATATGTCCAAATTGCACTTATTATCTTTCCTGCCTTACCCATCCCACTTATGTACTATATTTAATTAAGGTTACTAACAGGTGCAGTGGCTCATGCCTGAATCCCAGCATTTTGGGAGTCTGAGGCAGGTGGATCACCTGAGGTCAGGGTTTCAAGACCAGTGTGGCCAACATGTAGAAACCCTGTCTCTACTAAAAATAAAAAAATTAGCTGGGCATATTGGTAGATGCTTGTAATCCCAGTTATTCGTGAAGCTGAGGCAGGAGAATCACTTGAATCCAGGAGGCGGAGGTTGTAATGATATGAGATCGGGAGTACTGCCATTTACATTTACATGACCAGAATCCATAACTCCTCTTTCTAACTCCTCCTCCCACCAGTCTCATCACATTCTGTCAGTGCCTCTTTTGAAGTATTTCTAAGTACAGTCCTTTTTCCCTATCACTGTTTTACCGCTACTACCACCACCATTACTCCTTCATGGATGATATCGTCTAAATCAGTAAATCACTCTTAACTATTTTCTTTTTCTCCTGTCGACTGCATCCTCATCCCCATTTCTATTTCTATCTTGATGCTTCCAGATAATCATTTGAAAAAACTAATTTAGCTATCTTTTTTTATTTTTTGCTAGAGTCCTCATTGCCTATAAGATTAAATCTAAGCTCTTTATCAAATATTAATGCTCAGATCACTTTTCCTGGTTAACATTTCTCATAACTTAGTAGAAACATTAGCATTTAAGTCTAGAAATGATAATATCTCTGGGGGGGGGGGAACCTTTTATTTTCCCATTTTGTCTAAGTCTGGAAAAAGGAAGAAGCTACAAAGTACTTCCATAGGCAAACAAGATTTGGACAGCTTAAAGAAATCTGTAGACTACTGCAGTTACCTCCATCATTCTAGCCGGGCGCGGTGGCTCACGCCTGTAATCCCAGCTCTCAGGGAGGCAGAGGCGGGAGGATAGCTTGAGCCCAGGAGTTCGAGACCTGCCTGGGTAATATAGCAAGACCCCGTTCTCCACAAAAAGGAAAAACAAAAAAAAAGACAAAAAAGAAAAAAAAAAAAAAAAGCGCAACACCTCCATCATTCAGGAAGTTTTATAGTCAGGTCTTGCCTTTACTCCTGTTATTTACTCCTTTAAGACTGATTTGAAATTTTTTGTAAGACTTTGCAGTTAGACATAATGATCACTCTCAATGGACAGCGTATATGTTTATCATTCTGGTAACTCCAGACTCCTGTCTCTGGCTCCTAGAGTGATGTTGGCTGTCATCGTCTTCCAAGAGCATACAATTATGTGATTGAATTCATTACTCTGTACCTTAAGCATTCAGAAGTCTGCTATTGATGACTGTTCCTGATTTACCTAGTTTAAGTTTTTGGCAATATTGACTAAGGTTTGTATCTCTCATGTGAAACTTCGGTCAAAAGAGTGTTCTACCAGGTCTTCTACAACTACATTCCAACCTAAATCTTCAGTTTCAACCCCATCCTCTTATCACAAGTCAAACTTCTAATCACATCAATCTTCAAAATGCACCTCTAAGTATCCTTGTTATGAAGAATTTCTCTTCAGCAGAGTTACTGGACTTTTCTGCTTCTTCAGCATTCTGTTTATGGTATGTTTTGCATGTCTAGTATGGCAATTGGGACATTGTATTTTAATTAGCAGCTTACATGTCGTTCTCCTAGCCTAGACATTGAGTGCCTGAAGAATAGCACTGTGCCCTTTACATCTCTTTATCTCAAGCACATAAAATAGTCCCTACAACACAACGAGTGTTTAATATTTGTTTAGTGGGGAATAAAAGGGATTGTATTATTGAATACCTGAATGAATAAAAATGACCTTGTATGGTATGTTTACTGTTATTCCACTTTGGAGCTAAGAACACCTTCCGTTTATAGATGGCTTTGCCGCATTTTAAGTCCTTTCAAAAGTACTTGATATTCATAACCTCACTGTGAAGCAGACAGAGCTGATATCATTGTCTCATTTTAGAGATGAGGGCATTGGTGTTTAGAGCAAAAGAGACTAAATACACTAAGATAAAAAACTACACCAGAACTCAGATCTCCTGACTTCATGAATAGTAAAATAGAAAATGACATTCTAGTTTATGTTATCCATTACATATAGACAAGGGGAAATTGAGTTGTCTACTACCAAATAAGGTGAACTATCTATTTTGAATTCCCGGTAGAGAAAGAAGAAATACAGAATCATATGGATATATCACTGCCGATAAGAGAATTTGTAAATACCAGTGCACTGTCACAAGCACAACGTTTAAGCATTTTTGAACACTATATTATCTTTGCAAAGTATCCCTTCAGAAAGTCCTTTAAGGTTTCATACTTGCTTTATTCTGTGCAATTACCTGTAGTTTTAGAAGAATTCCTTTCCAAAATGCAATAGAAATACATTAAAACTATGGAACATAATTACTAGTTGTGTTCACAGCTTTGTATGCAGTAAGCCTTGTGTTGTCTGCCTATGGTGATCCTCTTTGAAATCATAGAATTTAATGAGGCCCTACTCCAGAGAAAGTTTGGAAGACCTGAATACATCTAGTATCTGTTCTAATCTAGAGCTAAGGGTATACGAAATGGGCTGTAGGGAGTAAGTGGGTAAGGTTTGGGGATAGAAAGAAAAGTTAACTATTGCTCTCTCCCTCTCTCTTTTTAATTTAGCCTCATCATTTTGGTAGGATAGAATTTTCCAGACATAAAATTGTGTGGAAAGGTGCAATACAAAGACAATTGAAAGTTTTTTTTTGAATATTAATGATCTTGGATCATTCACCATTCCAGTTGTATCATAATACAGTGGGGAATAATAGCAAGCAAACTGCAATACTATAAAAGTCAAGTTAAGAAGAATTTAAAAATAAGATATTTCCTTCTGGTACTTTATAAGTTCCCACTTAAGTTACTTTCTAATCTGTGGCATGTTGTACCACTCATTCCAAGGCAATCCATTAATCAACAAAAACCAGTTATGTTCCCCAGAAATGTGTCGCTCTCATTGTTTGATAACAGAGTACACTGTTATCTTGTCTGAACAAAGTAGTTTCCTATAAATAACCATACTTTTCCTTCCTAACTTTTTGAAACATACCTGTTCCACCTCCCATTTCAAGGAACATAATTTTTGTTATGACACGTATCTAATTGTCTTAGTCATTTTTTGTTGTTATAAAAAATACCACAGACTGAGTAATCCATAAAGAAAATAAGTTTATTTAGTTCACAGATCTGAAAGTTGGGAGCACCAACAGCATGGCACTGGCATCTGGTGAGGGCCTTCTTGTTGCAGCATGACATGGCAGAAGGCATTATATGGCAAGAGAACAAAAGTAAGAGAACCACAGAGGGCTCTCTGTTATAACAAAGCTACTCCAACAGTAACAAACCTACTCTCATGATAGTTAGTGGCATTAATTCATTAATGAGGTCAGAGGGATTAAATTCCAGCACAAGAACTTTTGGAGGACACAATTAAACCATAACACTAAGTGATAAAGGTGTCTGCTCTTATTTTAATGGCTAACAATTCTTGGAACACAAAAAAGATCAAAATTTGATTTTTAATTCATATTTCTCCTGGAGAACAATACTTAAGTAAAACAGATTTCTTCATTAATTATTTTTTAGTTTTATTTATCTGTAAACTTTCTTCTATTTTAATGATCAGTTTTTTGAATTTTGGTGATTATACACAGTTGTATAATCACTACCATAATCAAAATATAGAACAGTTTTATTCCCTTTCAGATGTTTTCTTCCCTTTTCATTGTCTTTCCTCAACCATTGTCTTTAGATATATAATACAGACCTGATTTCTGCCATTATAGTTTTGCATTTTCTAGTATTTTATATAAATGTAATCAAACAGTATACAGTAAACTGTTCTTATCTATGGGTGTGTGTTTGAGGGATACAATCCAAGACCTCCAGTGAATGCCTAAAACCATGGCTATTAACAAACATATATATGTGTGTGTGTGTGTGTGTGTGTGTACCCGAAGTGTTTGTGTATATATATACACATTATATATATATATATATACACACACACATATTATATATATACACAAACACATAAATACACACACTAGGTGCATATATATACTTAGTATGTTTATATATGTAAACATAGTATATATACATAGTAGAGTATATGAATAGTGTGTATATTATAAACTATATATATAGTTTACAAATTAGGTCTAATAAGAGATTAACAAAAATAACTAATAATAAAGTAGAATAATTATAATAATATACTATAATAAATTTATGATATGCGATATCTCCCTCTTGCTCTGTCAAAATATCCATAATTTTTGTTATGAAACTGCAGGTAACTGAAACTGCAGAAAACAGAACCATGGATAAGAGGGACAAATGTATATTCTGTTTTTAACTTATTTTACTTAAAATAATGCTTTTGAGATTTATGTATATTGATAAATGTATTAGTAATTTTTCCTCTTTTCATTTCTATAATATAAAACGAACCAAGTTGGGCCATGCGTTTTGGCCTGTGAGTTGTTTGTTTCTTCAGGGCAGTCTGAGATCCATTAGCACAAAAGCCTACTGACACCACATTCAAAATGTTACACATGTAATTGTTTTTTTAAAACAGCCAAACAAACAGAGTTTTTAGGCATTTAGGGTCTGCTTGCTTTGCATATTCTGCAAAACTACACTCAACAAAGGTTGGTTATTGACAACCTAGAACCTTTTGGTGATAAGACCCCCAAATGACCATTGCCATTCAGAGGTCATTGGTAACTTACTAAGAGACTCCTCTGCTGCAGAATGACAATACCTAGACACGTAAGCTCTCGCTCGGATTCCCCTTTGCCTTAAGAGTTCTCTGTCTACATGGTGTCCCTCACCTTAAGCCTCTGGACAGTTTCATGCTGTAAGAGACCACCCCTCTCTTGCAATTCTGTCCAAATATCAACCAATAAAGCTTGTTCTGTTTTATTGACTTATTGTTCATATGTATTTTCTTGATCACTTCCCAAATGCCATAGAACTCCTACAATCATAAGATAGTATTCTGTGTTATAGATATTAGCACATTTTCTTTATTAATCAGGTGATGGGCATCTGTTTCCACGTTTTGTCTTTTATTCATAATGCTGCTATTAACATTTACATACAAGTCTGTAGACATATGTTTCCATTTATTTTTGAAAAATACAGAAAATGTGCCTAAGTCATATGGAAAATATATGTTTAGCTTTAAAAGAAAATGACCAAATTGTTCCTCAAAGTGGCTGTACCACTTAGTATTTCATTAAGAATGCATGAGCTTTACGTGTTCCACATTATCTTCAGCAAATGCGATTGTCAGTCATTTCCGTTTTTGTTTTAACTTTAGCAAGTCTCATGGGTGGATAGTGGGATATCATTGTGGTTTCTCTTTGCATTCCCTGATGATTGTGATATTGAGTATCTATTCAGGAGCTCATTGGCCATTCAGATATCTTTTTTTATATGTAGTTTAAGTTCTGGGATATCTTCTTTTTAAAGTGCTTGTTCAAATAATTTGTCTTTTCAAAAATGGATTGTTAGTTTTATTAATGAGTCTTATGAGTAATTTTTTTATTCTAGATGAAACACATTTGTTAAATACATATTTTACATTATTTTCTCTCAATCTCTGACATGCCTTTTCGTTCTCTCAACTGTATCTTTAGAAAAGCACATAAAGTTCATTCTAGTAAATGTTATCTCTTATAGTTTGTACTTTTTTGGTCTTTGTAAAGAAATTTGTACCTTACCCAATAGCACAAGGCTTTCCACTATGTTTTTTAGAAATTTAATAGTTTTGGCTCTCATATTAAGTTTGTTGTCTATTTCATGTTAATTTATGTGGGTAGTACGAAATATGGATCTAGGCTCATTTATTTTTCCATACAGTTATCTAATTAGTCTAGCCCTATTTGTTGAAAAGACTATCTTTTCCCTGTTAAATTATCTTGGCACATATTCCAAAAATCAATTTACCACTTAAATATGAATCTATAATTTGTAACTTTTAAATACTTCTTTCTGACTTGACCCTAGCAATCCACCCTCTACACTGCTGCCCTACTGACACATATAAAATAAAAGTATTGTCATCTCGCTCTTCTACTTAGAATATTTTAGTGATTTCACACTCCCAACAGAATAAATTTAAGGCATACTCACATTGTCCAAAATACCCTTCACAATTTTGGATAGTAGAGGGGGTCCTATTGAAAAGAAAGGTATACAATGTGCAAGGACACAGAAGGTGTGTTTTTTACCCAAAATTCACCCAAAAGTATGATAAATTTTTGAGGTTCCCAAGACTTTTGAATTGCTGTAATATATGCAACGAGGTGACATATATTCATCCAATCGATACTTTTTTATCTTTTTAATTTTTTTTTTCTTTTCCCAGTGTCGTCTGTCTATTCATCTTTGAATCTTAGCTTCATAGTCTAGTTCAGCGCAACTACATGTATCATTCTCTGGCAGGCATCTTCAGCATCACGTGGTAGTTTGTGTCAAGAGACAAAATTACAATAAATTTAGCTTAAAGATCTTAATTGTCTTTTATTTGCAATTCTAGAATCAGGCAGCAACTCATTCTGTAAGACAGAATGTGTATTCCAATGAGCCAGTCTGAGGAGGTTGGTTTTACAGACAGAAAAGTGCAGAGGAAAGCAGAAACAGAAAACAAAACGTCATTTAAAAGTTACTTTTCTTGTACAACTCAAAGCAGAGGGGATTTGGGGATGCCTTTATCATGCCAGTGAAAACTGGCCTGTTTCGATATTTGACTGTTTCTCTCTCTTGATTTTTTGGAAGGTCAAATAATTTAGTTTCTGCTTGGTGACCTGGAACTTCAGAATGAATGATTCCATTTTGGTTTGGTTTGTTGGGCCTAGTACAGGAGCTCGGTTCAGGTCAATGACCTCCTATACATTTTGTTTAATATTTGTTAGTGATGCAAAATCTTGGGCCCTACCCAAGAATCACCAAACCAGAATCTCTAAGGGAGACGTCAAGAATCAGTGCTGTAACAAGCCGTCCTAACTTATTAATATGCATGCTTAATGTTTGGAATGACCTGTATGTTCTGTTCCTTTAGCATTTCTTTTATAATGTTAAGATTTCTTACACATGGTCAGCCATGTTTAAATGTCTTAAAATATTTAAAATTTTGATTACAAGAAAGGATATTCAGAGACATTTGAAATTCTTGAAAGTAGTTACTAATTATCTGTCAACTGTCAGTACTAAGTTTGCTAAATTAACAGGTATGGTTTTCACTCAAGTGACGCTTTACTGTTCATTTCCTGAAGTTTAAAAACATACCATGTGAATTCTTAAGATAACGTCAGGGAAAAAGAGAGAACATGCTAGGAGATGTATTTTGAAAGTTCATATCAAAACTTAACCTCCTCATTTTAATATGACAACAATCATAAAAATTTCTCCTTTAGTATGTTGATGTTATAAATTATATCAATATATTTTCTAATGTTGAATGGTTCTTGGTTGAATATGAAAAATACATGGTTACCATGTATTTTTAATTTTCCTATTATTCTGTTAAATTTTATTACTTTAAATCGTGAAAAGCTTGTCATTAGGTAATATATTTATGTGATTCAAAAACAAAACTATTTTTAAAATGTATTCTGAGAAACTTCACTCCATCTCTGTCCATTCGCTTCATTCCACAATTTTTATTTTCTCATTTATTCTTTCACATTCTATATAAATAAAAGCAAATATGTTTCTACTTAGCACCTTCCTAATCTTATAAAATGTGGCATACTATGTTCATGATCATGCATCTTGTTTTTTTTTTTTTCTCTTAACAAAAATATTCCCCAAATCTCTCCATACCTGGACTTAGAAAATATTTTAACTGTGTACTTCTTTACTAAATAAAACACAATTTATTTTGCCAGACTCTTATTGCTGGATACTTAAATTGTTTCCAATCATTTGTTATCCTGAAGCATGCCACACTTATCAACTTTGTGCGTGTGTGAGATATATATATCTTCCAATTTTTTATATATATGTGACATATATATATAATTGGGTTATATATATTTTATATATATATATGATATATATATATAACTAATTTTTTAAATTCCATGATCGGGATTTTCAGGTCAAAGGGTAAATGCATCTGCAATTTTGGTGGATATTATCAGACATCTACCTTCTTCAAAGGAACTGTTTCATTGTGGATGAGCTGGCCTCACAGATACAGCAGTTTTCAAATTTTGGATAGTTTGTTATTTTTAGAATAAATGTGTTCCTTTTTATATGTGTGCAATTTGATATATTTTCATACATTTGTCCAATCAACTATCTGTTCACATTCTTTGACTATTTTTCCAATGGGTTATTTGTCTTTCACTATTGATTTCTAGAAGTCGTTTTTTGTTTTGTTTTTTACTAAAAGAGAGACAAATTCCAAGTTTGTTCTGAACAACCAGATAGAGAAAATTTGGAAAAGGTGGAGGTTTGTGGAGAAGGCAAGTAGAAATTAAGAGTTTGATTTTTGACATGTTAAATTTGAGATAACTGTGAGACATTAAAAGTAGATGTAAATTAGGCTGTTGGATGTTCCAATTTGGAACTTGAAGGAGAAAAGTGGGCTGCTGATATAAATTTGGTATTCATTAGCATATAGATGGTAATGAAAGTTCTGGGAATGAAGGAGCTCATCTAGGACAAAAAGGTAAAAGAGAATGGAAAAAGGATCAGAACTGTTCCCTAAGACACTTAAATATTTAGAGTGGGCAGAGCAGCACTTCACTAAGATGTCAGAGATATTGATTGCCCCAGGTACTGGATTAGCCAGGTTGAGCCTATACCTGCTGGATCCCCTGGGCCAGTTACCTCTGAGAAAAGGAGACTATATTAGTGACTCTGCCAATGGAAGTTGGAGCAATAGGCTCTGATGGTATACCCTACAATCTATGTAAATGGGAGCATGATGAAGACATGTTCACTTGCTAATCCACTATACAGGCTGAATGCAGTTAAGGAGATGCCTGACCACCCAGATGTTCTAATTTGAGCAGCTAGCTATGGTTTACAACATTGCTCATTTTGAGCAAAGTATCATGCTCCGGATCCCAAGAAGACAGACTGACTTTGACCAGCTTCTTGTTAACTCTCCATCATTTACACATATATTTACAAATAAATATGCTTTTCTCCAGTATTTTAAATAGCGAGAATCATTTAATAGAGCCTATAGTGAAGATAATGATACAAATATTCAGGAAATGAACTGATACCATGATATATATGTGAAAGTTTTAACTGTTATTTTCATTGTTGAAACCAAATGTGAGGTTTGTTTTTTTTTTTTTCTTTTTGGTTATCTGTGTTTTTGTTTTGGTTCTTCTAATAATCAACACATATATAACACACATGTAAGATAAGTTACTTTATGTATTTAAGCTAGCAAAAGGGAGAACTAGGAGCAATGCTCATACTTTGTGAATTTATTTTCAAAATAAAAACATGAAACAATTTTAAAATTGATAAGTTAGATGTAACTACTTCATTGGCTTAATTATTATCTCTTCATTGTATTAATAAGTTTTGCTATTAAAGTCTTTCAAAAATTTTTCTATTGAAATAAAATGCTCATTTGTAATTTGATTCAGTAGAAACAGCCTATAGTTTTTATTTCATTTTTCATTATGGGCAGTGACATTTAGATCCACTTGTCATTTAAATGCAAAAATGTTCACACAGAATTACCTCAATTAAAGTGCAGTTTTAATTAATTCAATTGCATCGGCCACCTCTTGCCCACGTCACCTTACCCTGCTAGGAGGTGCTATTACAGAAATGCAAACAATATTGCAAAACAAGATCAGAAAGTGATTTGCTGGGGGCAAGGTGAGGAACATACTTGGGATTTGGGGATGAGAAGAGCCTTTCCTTGTGGTTACCTACAGTAGCAAAGATTAAAATGTGTTGCCTTGGGCAGGTCTGTGGCTCTTTCTTCTTAAAATCTAACTTTTCAAAGGCTTTGGCATCTCATTACCACACATATGTGTGGTTCTCCAATTGCCTCCCTGTTGGAATATCTCATTACCTCACTTCGTTTATATATCTAACAATATCCCCTTTAATCATGTACATCTCATTACTCTTTAGCTAAGCTTGACCTTGACACCTCTGGACCTTATTTGTCTTGCAATACGTAGCTGTTAATGATTCATTTCCATCTGCGTCATTTATGAAAACATTTATAGGCATAACTACATAAGAAATCTGCCTTTGTTTTATAGGTTTGCTTTTCAAATTTAAGAATGAAAAGCATATTTATTTCACTTGAGTAGTTTGTCTACAATTTGAGTGAGTTACCACCATGTTATGTTTAACCAGATCCAATATCAGTAAGTTTTGCTGAAACATTCTCTGACACATTTAATAAAATACATTGATAGTGTAGTTAGTAAAGTGAATAGGATAGATCCAGGCTACTAATAATTCATAAAATAATTATGATATTAAAATATGTGCCTTAGGCCAGTGCAGTGGCTCACTCCTATAATCCCAGCACTATGGGAGACCTAGGCGGGCGAATCACAAGGTCAGGAGTTCGAGACCAGCCTGGCCAACATGGTGAAACCCCATCTCTACTAAATATACAAAAAATTGGCCAGGTGTGGTGGCAGATACCTGTATTTCCAGCTACTTGGGAGGCTGAGACAGGAGAATCACTTGAACCCGGGAGGCAGAGATTGCAGTCTGCCGAGATTGCACTGATGCACTCCAGCCTGGGTGACAGGGTGAGAATCCATCTAAAAAAAAAAAAAAAACCTTAACTACCAGATGCCTTATAATTGCTGATGGGTGGGTAATATAGTCAAATACATGGTAACGAAAGCAATGCACTAATGGAGGATTTTTATATGCCATATTATCCCATAAACACCAGCATAATGCATTTATAGCCCAACTTCTCCAAATACCACAAACATCCCTTCTTCAGATACAAAACTGGAACACACTATTCTGTAACTTTAAACTTAATTTACAATTAGAGATAAATTACAATGTTAAAAGCGGATATAAAATTATTTCTTCAGGTTCCTTTATTCCAATAATATGTCTTAAAAGATTAAAATTATATCAATTATATCAATGGGTAACAACTTTATTTCTCCTTAAAATACAATTTTTAACATTGTACTGTATAAGCATTCCCTAAAACACCCTTTGAAGATTTTGGTTTCCTCCTTTCAGAAAATCGTTCATGTAGCTAAAACAGGAGTAGGTTAATTGGGACCATATATGACCTACTGATTGGAAGTTTCATTAAAATGTACTAGATAGATGACTCGTTAATCTCTGAACTAGGTAAATGCTACTGCCACAGTACCATCTCCAGCCCAGCTCCAGGAAATGTCTATTAATGTCTACTGAAATTCAACAGGAGGAATTCCTACCTAATTAAGGCATCAGCCTGATAGTGGTCCCATTTGGAAAGCCCTGAACGTTCAAGGATATTTAGAGATTTGGGGAGTTCCATGGATGTTTTAGACCTCTCTCATCCATCATTTCTCCAACCTGAGCTCCTTGGTAATTGTGTCACAGAAAGTAAGGGAATTTTCTCATCTTTTGTCAATTTCAAACTTTGCATCCATCACAAATACTACTTATGTCTGCATCAATAATGGCTTTTGCTGCCCCTCAGTTTTAAACCATCAAAATAGATTTTCCCAAACAATGGGAAAGGCTGTTTATCACAATATCACCCAGACTCTTCCTCCTTAAATGCCTATATCTGCCTTTGTAGGTAATTAGTCCAGGGTAAGGTAAATTAATTCATATGGCATTGAGTGTTACTGAAAATCAACACTATGATGATCCAAGGCTACAGTAGGCAGAGTCCTCTGTGCCACAAGAACAGAGTAAGATTCAAAGTCTTTCAGATGTAGCCCCATCGTGGAGAGAGAGCAAAGAGTTGTTCTATTACCTGGGAGGCTGGCAATAACACCACTTTGGCAAGACACTGGGTTGTGTTCTAAAACCAAAACATAGACTATAGTGAGTACTGATGGCCCTAAATCAGACCAATGAGCTTCAACCTTCTGAAAGGAGTGGACCTTGTCTAGTTTACTGCTGTGTACATAGTTCCTAGACTACTATATATGCCTGAGTAGGGTGTTGAATGATATTTATTGATTGATGATATACAAACATGTATGATGCACATTCCCTGAGTAAAGACATCCTAGTAGAATGAACTTCTGCTACATTTATTCATAATTTCTGAATATCCCAGGGCAAACTAAGAATATATCTGCATTTTAAAACCTTCTTCTTACAGCTCTGTCATACCCTTATGGAAATGAATATTTTCATCAAAGTGATGCAATTACTCTCTGTTATCAACCTCTCATTTACTTCTGTAAAGATATCCGTCCCTGTTCATTAAAGAGTGTTCCTTCTCTACAAATCCAGGCACTTAAAACAATCTTCTCGGTTTGTGTTTGATTTGGAAAACAACTTTCAGAATGTTTCACATCTAATTATACCACTAGATACCCACAGATCGATGGCTGGAGAGAATGTTTCAGCTAATTACCAGAACATGTGAATAACTAAGAACTCTTCAACTTACTTTTATAGACTGTATATGGTGTGATGTTGGATTTGATACTAAACAAATCTCATCATAATAATACCAGATAGAAATTATTTTCAAGGTTGTTATAAATCTAATTAATTGTTTACCTTTTATATAATTTATATTCAAACTTACAATGAGAAAGAAATTATAATGACTTGTCAATGCTCTGTTGGTGGCCTTAATAAAAATTATTTAATTTGTAGCTTGGATTTTATTATTAGTACTTAAAAAATTAAAAAAAATATTTACATATTAAAAAATAAGTGCCATCTCCCTTGGTGTATGACTTCTACTTAGTATACAAGTTACTACTTCATGGATCCTTTCCCCAAGTTTCTACAATATTAGAAAAGTGACTTTTTAATGTATCTCCATATAGCTAGTAACCTTTTCTACTGGAAAATAAAGAAGCAGTGGGCTTTAAAAGATATTTTACCTAAGGCTAGCATAATTTGAAGCATGAAATCAACTTTTATTTTTTATCATTTTGACAAGTGAACTTTAGGAGGGCAAAACAATTTTTAACAAGTAGAGAAACTGCTTAGACAGCATTAGAAGAAAAATTATGCTGTGCTATTTTGTTTATTCTTCAATATGTTATGTGTCACTGTCATTAAGCTTGACAGACTTGAAGAAAGCAGTATTTTTAAAGGGTACAGTTTAATGCTTCCTAAACAACAACAAAAAAAATGAGTTTTTGGAAAGCACTATTTATTTTCAAAGTAAAGGACAGTTATATATAAGAGACTGAGTAACTTAACAAAATATTCTGATCTACTTCTTTCTTGATATAAATGTTTAATTTTCAAAGCCTGAATGATGAGAAGTTATTAATTCTAGCCATTATATTTATTAGCTTATTGAAATGTAATATAAAATTTCACCATCACTCCCTGCCCCTAAAAGAATGCCTGTTTTCTTTAATGCAATATTTCAAAACTAATGAGTCTTATTTTTGGCAAGACTCATCAGCATTTATTCTGAGTAAAAGCTTCAAATGATATTTTTAAATAATTATTTAGAATTCTTGTACTTTCTATATATTGTCAACCTTGACCACATAAAAAAGTAAATTTATATTCATAGCTAAATCAAAGACAGTGCCCATATTATTTTTTGCTGCTTTTAATATTAATCCTGCTTTTGTATTCTCAGTGAATAACCATGTGTCTTTCCATAAAATCTAAATTGAAATTCAATATTTGACAATTAGAGCCAATTATTATTTATTTCAATTTTTATGAACACCAGAATATATAGAATGATAATAAACATAGCACTTTGGATCATTTCTAAATTCATTAGATTATACTATGTGGAAATCATGTTAATGAGTGTGAGAAAAATAAATATTTTAGTGGAATTTGGTAGATACAGTATAGTGTTTTGTTCTCATCATATTTATAATGAATATCTGTATGTATATCTACCAATCAACAAATGTATCATGATTCAGAAAATTTCATATTCTGTGCGATATATGCTATTTATATTTGCAAATATCAATATATTTGAAAAACCTTTAATTAAACTGACAAAGAAAAAATAGTAAAGACACAAACAACCAATAGCAGAAGTAGAAGAGGGCTATCAGTGCAGACCCTACAAACATGTAATTAAAAAAAAAAGAATAATATGAAAAATATAAACACATAAATACAAGTTATATGTAACGAACCAATTACTTGAAAGTCCCAAATATGAAAATTAACTTATAAAGAAATAGATAAGGTCAATAGTTGTATAATAATTACAGGAATTTAAATTGTAGTTCAAAACATTCTGAAAATGACGATTTGTAGCCCTAAGTTGTTTCACGGGAACATTTAAATAAGAAATAAACATACATTTAAATAAGGAATAGCATCCATGCTATCCAATCTCTTCCAGATAATAGAATTAGAGTGAATATTCACAATTCATTTTATGAGGTTATTACTACCCAGACAGCACAAGGAAAGAGAACTCTAGCCAAATATTTCTTTTGAATCTATATGCAAATTATTCTCAACATAACACTAGTATATAAAATCTAAGAATATATGTAAGAAATAATATACCATGCCCATGTGCAATTTATCCAGGAAAAACAAGATTAGCTCTGTATTTAAAAATAACTCAATGTAATCCATCACATCTGCAGATT
Organism: Macaca nemestrina; assembly: GCF_043159975.1. Classification (NCBI taxonomy): domain Eukaryota; kingdom Metazoa; phylum Chordata; class Mammalia; order Primates; family Cercopithecidae; genus Macaca; species Macaca nemestrina. The sequence continues at coordinate 42,408,459 of NC_092134.1, read as the reverse complement.
AAAGATCAAACCATGTGATTGTATCAATTGATGCAGAAAAAGCATTTGACAAAATTCAACATCTATTCACCAAAACAAAACAAGCAAAACAAAAGGAACTCAACAAACTAGAAATAAAAAGGAACTTCTTTAGCCTGATAAAAGGCATCTAAAATAAAACCATAGGTAACATCACATCTCATGATGAAAGTCTAAATGGTTTCTTCCTAAGATTTTGATGTAGTAGATAGAAATCTAAAATGGCCTTTGAGATTCCTGTTCCCTGCTGTACACTCCTTAAATATTCTACTGCCGTGGAGGGTGGGTGAGAACAGGCAATATAATGGCACATCACTCCTGTGATTACATTACTATTAGTTAACTGAGTTTATCAAAAAGGAGATTAGCTTAGCAGGTCCTGACCTAATCAGGAGCCCTTTCAATGAAGGTGGGGAGTCGGAGAGTTATTTTCCTTGCCTTGAAGAAGTAAAGTGGCATTCTGAGACAGCAAGGATGGAAGGGGCCATGTGGCAAGAATTTGAGAACAGGTTCTAGAAACTGAGAGCAATCTTAAGCAGACACCTAACAAGAACCGGGGACTTCAATCACACAACCTCAAGAGACAAAATTCTGGCAACAGCTATGTGAGTTTGAAAGAGAACACTGCACCTGAAATGAAATTCTAGCCCCAGTCAAATCTATAATTTCAGCATAGTCATATACTGAGCAGGCGAACCAGCTAAGCCATATTCAGACTCCTGGCCCATGGAAGCTTTGTGATTAAAAAAATCTGTGTTGCTTGAAGCTGCCAAGGCATTGATAATTACTTATACGGCAAGAAAACTTAAACACAGTGGGGAATATAAGGCAAGGATGTTCATTGCCCCAACTTCTATTCAAGGTCCTGCTGGAAGTCTTAGTCAAAGCAATAAGGCAAGAAAGATAAAAATAATTCTGATAGAAAATTTGAAATAAAATTGATCCTATTTAGGCCAGGCACAGTGGCTCACACCTGTAATCACAGCACTTTGGGAGGCCAAGGCAGGAGGATCACTAGGTAAGGAGATCAAGACCATCCTGGTTAACATGATGAAACCCCATCTTTACTAAAAATACAAAAAAATTTAGCTGGGCTTGGTGGCAAGCACCTGTAGTCTCAGGTATTCCAAATGCTGAGGCACGAGAAAGGTGTGAACCCGGGAGGCGGAGCTTGCAGTGAGCCGAGATTGCACTACTGCACATGAGCCTGAGCAATACAGCAAGACTCCGTCTCAAAAATAAATAAATAAATAAATAAATCTAAAAAAAATAAAATTGATCCTACTTACAGACCACATGATTGCCTATGTAGAAAATCCCAAATAATCTTTCAAACAAACCAATAAACTCACTCTTAGTGAGAGGTGAAACCAACTGGGCTTCTCCTCAGGTGGGGACTTGGAGAACTTTTGTGTCTAGCTAAGGGACTGTAAATGCACCAATCAGCACTCTGTGTCTAGCTAAAGGTTTGTAAACACACCAATCAGCCTCTGTGTCTAGCTAATCAGGAGGGGATCTAGAGAACTTTTGTGTCTAGCTAAAGAATTGTAAATGCACCAATCATCACTCTGTGTCTAGCTAAAGGATTGTAAACACACCAATCAGGACTCTGTAAAACAGACCAATCAGCACTCCATAAAATGGACCAATCAGCACTCTGTAAAATGGACCAATCAGTGCTCTGTAAAATGGACCTATCAGCAGGATGTGAGAGGGGCCAAATAAGGGAATAAAAGCTGGCTTACAGAGGCAGGGCTCAACCCGCTTGGGTCCCCTTCCTGGCTATGGAAGGTGTGTTCTTTCACTCTGTGCAATAAATCTTGCTGCTGCTCACTCTTTGGGTCAGCGTGGCCTTTATGAAGTGTAACAGCTCACTGTGAAGGTCTGCAGCTTCACTCCTGAAGTCAGCAAGACTATGAACCTACCGGGAGGAACCAACAACTCTGGATGTGCCACCTTTATGAGCTGTAACACTCACCACAGAGGTGAGTGCTTCACTCCTGAAGCCAGTGAGACCAGGAATCCACCAGAAGGAAGAAACTCTGGACATGTCCAAACATCAGAAGGAACAAACTCGGGACACACCATCTTTAGGAACTGTAACACTCACCACGTGGGTCTGGGCTTCATTCTTGAAGTCAGAGAAGAACCCACCAATTCTGGCCACACGAGAACTAATAAAACTGAGGTTAATACCATAGGTTGAAAGTCAACATACAAAATAAGTTTCTTTATGCTAGCAGTATACAACGGGAAAGCAAATTAAAAATGTAATACCATTTTATAGTAGCTTACATAAAATGAAATACTTGAGTATAATTCTGAAAATATCTACAGGATTTGTATGCTGAAAGCTAAAATGCTGATGACATGAAACAAGAACCAAAGATATTGATAGATATATTATGTTCATGATTTTCAAAGATAGATAATGTTAAGTTGGCAATTCTCCCATAATTGGTCTATAGATTTAATGCCATTACAATCAAAATTCCAGCAGAATTTTAGTAGATATCAACAAGCTGATTCTAAAATGTATACAGAAAGTGAATGAAATATTAAAAACCAAACAGTTGTATAAAAATTATATGTAAAGAAGTATAAAGTTAGAAGACTTACTCTAGATGGTTGTTGAGACAGTAATAAATACAGTGTGGTAGGGGTGAAAGGATATGTATATAGATCAATGGGCCACAATAGAAGACAGACTCTGAAAATAAACACTACTATGGCCCATTGATTTTGACAAATATGCAAAAATTAGTCTCCAACAGATGGTGCTGGAACCATTGGCAAACTGTACATAGGCAACAACAAGTGAACCTCAAGCTTCACATCTTATTTTAAGTTAACTCAAAATGAATCATAGATCTTAAGGTACAGTATTAAATCATAAGAAATTATTGGAAGAAATCTTTGAGACCTGGGATTAAGCAGAGTTCTCAGATACTACATGACACTGAAAACGTGATGCATGAAACAAAACATTGATAAATTGTATGTTGAGAATGAAATAACAAGATACATGTGGGGAAAAATATATGCAAATTATTTACCTGAAAATTTCTTCTATACAGAATTTATAAAGTACTGTCAAAATTCAGCAGTAAACAAAAATCAACAACAAATTTTTAAAAGATGGCAAGGAGGCATCAAACGAAAAGATGTTGAACATAACCATTAGCAAAATACAAATTTAAACCACAGTGAGACATCACTAAACTATTATTAGCAAGGAACACGCACACACATATGCAAATATTAGCAAGTGTTGGCAAGGATGTGGAGCAGAAGCTGGAACTCTGATATATTTCTGTTGGGAATGAAAGTGAAAAATTCCACAATCACCCTGAAAAGCAGTTTGGCACTTTCTTGTAAAGTAAAATCTACTTTTATAAATAACACAGCAATTCCACTTTGGGATACTTACCCTAAAAATATGAAAACATCTTCAAAAATCCCCTGTATACGAATGTTTATGGCAGCTCTATTTACGTTTACTAAAAACTTGACACAACCTAAATGTTCTTTAATGAATGAATAGATCAACTATGGCATGTTCGTGCAATAGAATACTACTCGGCAATAAAGAGGAACAAATGATTGAATATGCACAATGTGGAAGAATTTCAAGTGAAGTACAGCAAAAGAAGCCTGTCCCAAAAATTAACAGACAGTAAAACATTATTTATATAACATTCAGGTAAGGGTAAAAGTATGAAGATGGAGAACAAATCATTGACAGCCAAGAGTTATAGGGGAAAGTAGTAACTCAAGGGGGCAACAGACGAATTTTTTTGAAGTAATGAGACAATTTTGTATCCTTATTTTGGTAGTAGTTGCATAAAGCTATGCATCTGTTAGGACTCACAGAATTTTATGTCAAAGGAAAAAGTCAATTTTTTTGACTTTAACTTTTAACTATAAATGATAGTTTTAGAAAAGTAATAAGTAGGCACTACAGTGTCAAGATAAAGAAATTTTAGTTACTTGTATGGTACCTGTTCAAGTGTTCAAATAAAAGCACTGTTTGTGCTTTTATTACTACATTTAACTATCACATAAGAATTGTACATATTTATGAGGTACAGTATGATAGTTCAATATATGCGTACAATCTAATAATCAAATCAGGGTAAATTACCCCATTTTGGAAACATTCCATTTAAATAAAACACCAACACCTAATGCTCTGAATATCTTTGACTAAGTAATATAATTAAAATAGATTCTTTATGGACAAGAAGAAAAGCATGTCTGGACTGATGCTTAATGTTACATCTCACTTCCTTGTTCAAAGAAAACAAAATCAAATCTAACATAATAATTTTGAAGGAATCAGTAATTCAAATTACTTCAAAACTGATTGTGTAATAGGAACTAAAAATTTATGCCCATAGCATAGTATATGAAAATGTATTCAGGCAGTCTCTTCTTTTTTGCCATATGAGAAATAAAACCATTAAATGTGACATATGGAATTAAAGCTATATTAAAATGTAAATATTGATCTCATAAATTATTTCCCACAGAAAGCTGTAATATTTGAGGTCTACAGTCTTAACAGATAAGATCAACAAAATGCCATGAAACAAAAATAATAAGCCAATTTGTTGAAGCTAACAAAATTTTGAACCAACATGAACAAAATGAGCATAAACACACTATCACTTTTGATTTCTCAAAGGCTCAGATGTACTCTAGTCTAAATAAATCTCCACTTTAAAGAAACTTAGAAAATTAACATAGTATGCATAACAAAATTAGTACAATTTTAATAAAATACCTATTATTTTATACCATCTGAGAACTTGGCACAATTTTGGGGGTATAGTTTGGTGGCTCAACTTCCTTTGTAGTAAAAAACTGGAAAGTTTGACCTAAAATATATATATATGATAAAAAGTAAAATAGGTTTACCATATGAACTAACAATTGCACTTCTTGATATTGACCCAACGGAGTTAAAAACTTAAGTCCACACAAACACTTGCACACAGATGTCAGTTTTATTCATAATTTCCAAAACTTGGATATCACCAAAGATCTCCTTCAGGTGGTGAATGGACAAACTGTGGTACATCCAAATAATGAAATATAATTAGATGATGCCGGGCACAGTAGCTCACGTCTGTAATCTCAGCATATTGGGAGGCTGAGGCAGGGGATCACTTGAGGTCAGGAGTTTGAGACCAGCCTGGCCAATATGGTGAAACCTCATCTCTACAAAAAATACAAAATTAGCTGGGTGTGGTGATGGGCACCTAGAATCCCAGCTACTCAGGAGACTGAGGCAGCAGAATTACATGAATCCAGGAAGTGGAGGTTGCAGTGAGCCGAGCCGAGATCACGCCACTGCACTCCAGCCTGGGCAACAGAGGGAAACTGTCTCAAAAAAAAGAAAAAAAAAAGAAAAAAAAAAGAAATATTATTAGGTGATGAAAATAAATGATGTATATAGCCACAAATAGATATAGAGGAAACTTAAATTCATATTGGTGACAGAAGTCAATATGAAAAGACTAATACTGTATGATTTCAACTACATGACAGTCTAGAAAAGGCAAAACTATTGAGACAGTGAAAATATTAGTGGTTCCCAGGTGTTGCGGGGAGCGAGGAATGAATAAGGACAAATGAATTAGCAGAGCAGAGTGGATATTTAGGGCAGTGAAAATAATCTAAATGATACTATCATATTGGAAACCTGTCATCATACATTTGTGCAAATCCATAGACTGTAAAACACCAAGTATAAACCCCAATATGAACTATGAACTTTGTTGTTAATGCTGTGTCAATGTTTGTTCATTGACTCTAACAAATGTACCACTCTGGCGGGGAATATTGATAATTGGGGACACTAGGCATGTGGCGGGGAGAGAGTATATGGGGTATCTTTGAACCTTCTTCTCCTTTGCCGTGAACCTACAGTGTTCTAAAAAATTAAGTCTAAAACAAGCAAAACAGAGAAATAAGAAAAAAGTCTAAGACAAAAATCTTGTTTTAAATATTTTAATTTATATCAAGCTCTTGCCTATTATAGAAAAATAAGAAAAAACATAAAAATCAAAGAAATCAAGACACTGTCACATATCTTTTATGGTTATATACTCTCACTCTAAGTAATATTTTTAAATAAATATGTGCTCACTCTATGCTTTTTCTTCTTCATTTAATTTTCTAAAGGCTTATAGCCAAAGTTATTATTTGCAATAAAAATCATCATTATCTTTTTGGTTATGCAATTTCCAATTTTCTGTTTTCATTTATAGATATTTTGTTATTTAAAAATATGTGGAAGCATGGCTAACAAGGAGAATTATATATGGTTTCCTTTCAGGAGTAGTTAATTTTGGCAGACAGTTTAGCAGGAAGCAACATCCCCATTTCTAGCCCATGATTCAGAGTACCAGAACATTCTCTTTCAAATATGTGTAGTTTTGATGTATAATTTCCAAAACTTTAGAGTTTCATTGTGGTACAAATAAAGTGAGCATATGTCAAAGATTTCCTTAATTCGTTAATGAAGGAAGAGCAACTTGGTAAGGCAGGTCCAAAGTGAATTGGAGAGAGCGCAAGTAATTATGGCAGAAAAACAGGACGCTACAATTAGATTGCTAATATGGAATCAAAGCTGGTTAACGTCCTATAGGACATTAAAGTCATAATTTTGCTGATATAATTTGAATCTCCACCAAATAAAATTCATTTGCAAAGCTGTGAGAGAGGAGTCATCATTGCTACAGGACAAGTATTATTTGCATACTTTTTACTTATCTACAAATTAGCATCTTTACTTTAGAGCTGTAAAATATATTCATAAATGGTAAATGGGAAATTAAACCAAGGCACATTCACCTAGAGGCATGAAGTGTCACTGCATGACCCTGACAGAATAAACAGTGATCCTTTTTGCCTGTTTCTAAGTTTTAGATGTATTTTCCTAATGATTTAATATTTACAAGTTAAGGGATGAAGAAGTTCATGTGATTACAGATCTATTTTTAAATGCCACTGGTAATTATGAATATGCAAAGTATTTGTAACAAGTATGAATCTGCTGCAAAGATTCTGAGGTTAAAAAATAAAAGTCATTTTCCTTGATTTTCCTTAAGCAAATTAACTCTGGAATAGTATCTGTTCACCAGCTGGTTGCGAAATTCAATCATTATCATTTTTGCCATCACTTGTCTCCTGTTACTCCTTGGGCATGACAAGATGGCCCATTTAAAAATCCTTTCTTCAGTCTTTCCATACTACGTCCATAGGTTTTATCCAAAGTTTCTTATGTATAGCGTCTAACATCTGGTTCATATTTAGTCATGACTGTCTGAGAGATACTACATTTGGCCGGGACTTAAATTCCCATTATTGGTATAATTGGCAGCAGTATCTATTCTTTCAGCCTCTGGAGAACTTCTTCCCTATAGAACCATTCCTCATAGGACCACCATCTTTGATTCATTTTCCTGCTGCTTATCTGTGGCAATTCCAGTCCTTTTCTTGATAAGACACAACAAAACCCAAACCAAAAAAACAAACATTCCAAAATAAGACTTTTAGGATGTTTTCTTCATACCACATTGTTAATCTCAGGGTATATGTGTGTTTATGTGTGTGTTTGGAGAATGTAGGAGGATCCATAATAACATCAGGAGCAGGTATACTGAGAAGTGAAAGAAGGTTAAGCTTCAGAACTTCACTTTTCTGAGTCCCGTCCAAATCCCTGGAAAGACCTTAGCAATTTGTTCATGTGGCAGTCATATGTTTCTGCAAAATTTACAAAAGTAAAGAAATTTAATCACATTTGGTTAAACTACTATCCTTTCCTCTATGAACTTCTAGATAGATTTTCTTCACGTATGTGGGGATGTGAAGGTTGCAGGGGTTGACAGAGGAACATTAGAGTAGATGATAGTATTTTAGAAATTTGGTAAAGGAGTTAAGTTTGGTGGAGTGGGATATATTTATTGGATTGCAGGACTTCCAGATATATTGCTAGCACGGTTTCACAGGCTAGGGAGTGGGATAGTTGCAAAGCTAAAAGCTTTCTTTTTTTTTTTTTTTTTTTTTTTTTTTTGAGACGGAGTCTCCCTCTGTCGCCCAGGCTGGAGTGCAGTGGCGCGATCTCGGCTCACTGCAAGCTCCGCCTCCCGGGTTCACGCCATTCTCCTGCCTCAGCCTCCGGAGTAGCTGGGACTACAGGCGCCCACAACCGCGCCCGGCTAATTTTTTTGTATTTTTAGTAGAGACGGGGTTTCACCGTGGTCTCGATCTCCTGACCTTGTGATCCGCCCGCCTCGGCCTCCCAAAGTGCTGGGATTACAGGCGTGAGCCACCGCGCCCGGCAAAGCTTTCTAAATTACTACTAATAAGAGTAAATTGTGACCAGCTTTGCTAGATGACAACTGAATTACCATTTTCTTTCTATAAATGATATTGTAGAGTCATTTTATGTAAAAAGGATCAAACGGTATACAAGAAAAGCATAAAGGAACCAATAGCATTATGGAGATGGGTTAGGTAGTAAATTATGCATTTTTTCAGTATTTTGTGATTTTTTTTTCTGGTTTTTTTTTTTTGTTGTTGTTGTTGTTGTTATAAGTTCTGGTATACATGTGGAGAACGTACAGGTTTGTTACATAAGTATACATGTGCCATGGTGGTTTGCTGTGCTCATCAACCTGTCATGTACATTAGGTATTTCTCCTAATGCTATCCCCCCTCTAGCCCCCCACCCCCCAACAGGTCCCAGTATGTGATGTTCCCCTCCCTGTGTCCATGTGTTCTCCCTGTTCAACTTCCACTTATGAGTGAGAACATACAGGGTTTTGTTTTCTGTTCCTGTGTTAGTTTGCTGAGAATGATGGTTTCCAGCTTCATCCAAATCCGTGCAAAGGACATGAACTCATCCTTTTTCATGGCTGCATAGTATTCCATGGTGTATATGTGCCACATTATCTTTATCCAGTCTAACATCGATGGGCATTGGGGTTGGTTCAAAGACTTTGCTTTTGTGAACAGTGCTGCAATAAACATACATGTGCATGTGTCTTTATAGTAGAATAATTTATAATCCTTTGGGTATATACCCAGTAATGGAATGGCTGGGTCAAATGGAATTTCTGGTTCTAGATCATTGAGGAGTAATCACACTGTCTTCCACAATGGTTGAACTAATTTACACTCCCACCAACGGCGTAAAAGCATTCCTATTTCTCCACATACTCTCCAGCATCTGTTGTTTCCTGACTTTTTAAAATTTGTAATGTATTATGATTTGTTTTCTTAGTCTAAGTGAATGTTCGTTTTCATACTTTATTTTGAATTCATAATTTTGTATTATTTTTCTTAAAGAGGGCCCTCAAAATTAATTTTTAGGACTCACAAAACCTGAGACAAGCTTTTGGCTCTCTTTAGTGTGGAGTCTGGTGGATATTTTCGCATGCAGAAATCGCTTTTTGTTATTTTGAGTTTCTTATAGGACTGAGAAAAAAAGTACACATTATCATTTAAACAGATGATCTCGCTCCACGTTATGTTTAATGTTGTCATTAGCCTGCTGTTGATAGATATTCAGGCTACTTAACATATAGTACAGTATTCTAGATATTAACAGTCATACCAAGGATTTTTAGATTTTCTTTCATCTCTACAGAATAAAGAATCTACCTGTAGCTTGTATAGATAAACTCAAATGAATATGTGTACATATTCTCTTGCCTCAATCTGTCTTGAAAAAAAAAATCCATGGGCAACTGAGAAAAAAAACATTTTAAACATACCCAGGTTGAGAATTAAAATGGTATTAAGCGAGTCTGCAGAATTTCATTCCCCATGTCTACTGCTCCCCAAATGTAAAATACGTGTGACAAAAATATATCTTGGCCCATGGCAGGAGCAGTAGAAACTAACTGTAATACATAACTGATTTTAATTGATACATTATAGCTGATTAAATAGCTAGCTAATTTCAATGAAGTGCTAAAAGTACAATGTTAATGATATAACTCCCAAACTTTATTCTTAAAAGTTTTCTTTTAATTATTAATGCTTTCTACCCAAATAATTAAAAATTATATCGATACTATATATGGTAATAACCATCCTTCCTATTTAAGCTGGCTCATTATCTCCAAAATTCCATTCAGGATACATATGAGGACTTAACAAAAGTATGACAACCCACAGTTATAACAACATATGAAGGTAAGAGTGACAACAATCTAACTTCAGACAGTTTGCACTAATTATACGGCCTACAAAGTGAAAAACACGAATCATTTTGTGAGTTAAAACTGAAAAAAATTACCCTTGGAAAGCAAACAGACTCATTTGTCTGAGAGATGCCAGGAGATGTTTTCTTACACTTTTTCTTCCTGATTGTGGGTCCACGGATTGCATAATCAAGACAATGGGCCGGGCGCGGTGGCTCAAGCCTGTAATCCCAGCACTTTGGGAGGCGGAGACGGGCAGATCACGAGGTCAGGAGATCAAGACCATCCTGGCTAACACGGTGAAACCCCGTCTCTACTAAAAAAATACAAAAAAAATACTAGCCCGGCAAGGCGGCAGGCACCTGTAGTCCCAGCTACTCGCGAGGCCGAGGCAGGAGAATGGCGTAAACCCGGGAGGCGGAGCTTGCAGTGAGCTGAGATGCGGCCACTGCACTCCAGCCTGGGCGACGGAGCGAGACTCTGTCTCAAAAAAAAAAAAAAAAAAAAAAAAGACAATAGAGCAATCTTCTCTACATCATATTGATTTCAATTTATGAGGCAGCAGGAATACATCCCCTAATCTTCCACACCCCCCAAAAATACGCATGATCACATTGTACTTTTATATTCCTATTTTCCAAAAATCTTAGTGCAAATAATGAATACCTCAGGAGTAGGAGAAATAACAGCTTCACATCACATCTTAGTAGATGGTGCACAAGTGCAACCAAATAAATGTTTGTGTCTCCCCACTTTTCAAATGTTGACATTCTAACTCCCGATGTGATGGTATTAGGCAATGGGAGGTAATTAGGTCATGAGGTGGAGTCCCCATGAATGGGGTTAGTGCTCTTATAAAAAGAACTTCAGAGTTATCTCTCCCCCTTTACACCATAGGAGAATGCAACAAGAAGTTAGTAATCTGCAACTGTAAAGAGGGCCCTCGCCATGCTGGCACCCTGGTCTTGGACTTCTAGTCTACAGAAGTGTGAGAAATAATTTTCTTTTATTTATAAGCCACCCAGTCAATGCCACATTGTTAGAGCAATTCCAATTGATGAAGACACCAAATAAGCAATATATCTAAGGAGAGGGAAAGAATGAACAGTACTGCATCTTGTAAAATATATTCTCCCTTTTATTTCATCATTTCAAAGTTTTATAAATAAATAATAGAGTGAGTGAAGATGATATTGCAACCCAATGGAGCTACAGGAAGGGAATGGTTATGAAACACTAAACATGGGGATAAAGGCTGGAACTTTTCTTCAGTTCTACAGGGATCAACAGAAGAGGCGGGTTTTATTAATACTGATTGTGGTGTTTCTAGGGATTTGCTTTTAAATTGAACATTCTGCCATTTGAGCTGTTTATATAGAAAATAAGGCTATGCAATAATGTTTCTTGTATTCACTGGCCCATGCCGTCTCTGGGATTTTCTATCTTTCGTTTTGCTCCCTGTCTGCTTCCTTCTCAGCCTTTCCTCTGATACTATATGAGAGGACTAGTTCAGGGATCAGGGCCAAGCACAAGCTACATATCCTAAATTTTGAGCAACAATGAGACTGGGAGAACTCTTTGTTTCAGCAAGTCTGAGTCCTAAAGAAAAGAAAGACTTATGTAGGGCCTCTAAAAATCATTTTCTTCTAAAAGAAAAATATAAAATAAAACAATCCCGAAAATGTAGAGGACTACCTCCAAAAATTATTTCATACATAAACAGAAGAAATTATTTAAGAAATAAATTGGCAATGGTATTGTTTTGAGCAAAGCCTCAGCTCCTGTAACTGTAAATCTCTGATGCACAATAATTAAAATGAGGGTTTTTTTCTGATGTGACAGTACAGCCAATCTACAGCAGGAGTCAGCAATCTTCCACAGGGTTATTTAGGAACCCAGGTTTCTGCCATCTTGTTGCTCTGCCATTGTTATACTTGGTTCCATGGTTGAAGGCCATTGCTATGTTCACACTGCAGACTGCAGGAAGGTAGGAAAGACAAGGCCCAAGGAAAGTGAATTATGTATATTTTAGAAATTACATGGAAGTGGAAACTCCTACTTACTCTAATCTTTTTGCTGGAATAAAATAACATGGTCACATCAAGTTACATTTTTGGGAAATGTAGTCTGCACCTGTGCAGCCATGAGCTAAGAGAGAAAAGAGTATATTTTTGTTTGTTTTGGAACAACCCAAAGGTTGTCCCTTCAGGGTATAAGACAGCACAGATTCTGGGAGGTCTGGAAACAAACTGCAGGGACCGAACAGGCTGAGACAAAGTTCAAAATAACGTTCGAGTTGGTTTAAGTGAGAAGTTGGCACAGGTAAACCCAAAGAACAAGGTTAACACTGGAAAATTCAATCACTAAAACAAAAGATGCAATTTAGACAAGAGTAGAAGACAAACATGATGATAGATTAGATGATAGATATCGAAGGAGGATGGAGGCAAAATAATCCAAAATCAACATAAAAAGTATGTATGTTCTCAAACGGAAAAAAAAAAAACAAAAATAATAAAAATATGTATTAAGAAAATACTTTTCTAAGCTTGAAAATAGAATGGAAATACAGCTTATAACATATAAATAAAATTAACAAGAAGAGAGACAAAATTAGGCCAAACAATAATAAAGAAATATGTAAACATATGAAAAATACTAAATTATAAAAGTGGTCACTGACAATGGGAAATATCTGGTTCGTATCTGCAACACTGAATCCCAGAAGATGTATAAGGAATTTGGATATTAATGTTTATAATCTAGATTTTTATGTTCTAAGACAAGTCACAATTCACAGAGATAAAGGTTTATTTTATATATACATTATAATATATAAGTATATATAATACATAATATATAAGCATATATATTATATCTTATATATAAGTATACATATATTATATATATATTTTATGTATATATACTTTCTGAATAAAAAAACCTTGAAATGAACCAAGAGCATTACAAAATAAAGAACACATGCATCTGTAAGACTTTATTCAGTTTTTTTTTCTTTCTTTCTTTTTCTTTTTTTTTCTTTGAGATGGAGTCTTGCTCTGTAGCCCAGGCTGGAGTGCAGTAGCGCGATCTTGGCTCACTGCAAGCTCGGCCTCCCGGGTACATGCCATTCTCCTTTGTCAGCCTCCAGAGTAGCTGGGACTACAGGCGCCCGCCACCAGTCAAGCTAATTATTTGTATTTTTAGTAGAGATGGGTTTTCACCATGTTAGCCAGGATAGTCTCAATCTCCCGAACTCGTGATCAGGCCCCCTTGGCCTCCCAAAGTGCTGGGATTACAGACGTGAGCCACCAAACCCGACCCAGTTTTCTTTCTAAAATTCCCTAATCATCAACTTTTTTTATTTACCTACTTTCCATATAATATTAATTTTTCCATATACAATTGACTTTATTAATCTATTACTATTGGTTTTTGCTGCTGCAGTAAAATATTACTACAAACTTAGCAACTTAAAACATACACATTTATTATCTCAGTGCATTTGTGGGTCAAGTGTCCTAGCATAGTAAGTGCTCATTAAATATTTGTCAACTGAGGAAAGAAAGACAGCAAAAAAGACAGCAAGAAAGCAGGAGAGAGCAAGAAAAAAATAAATGACTAAATATGTTGAAGTTGAGCTAGGAAGCAGTCAGGCTAAAAATATCAAAATCAGCTCCACAGACAGAGTCAGATCGAAATCCAAGGTCTGCTTGAAACTAAACATGTCTTTTTTTTTTTTTTCTTTTTTGGAGCTGTTCTTTACCTGCTTCATTTATCAAAACTTTAGATCCCACTTTGACTTTGCTATTTTCTCTCCTATTCCAGCTTATGTATTTCTGACTCTGGTATATTAACTCCATGCTGGTTCTAGCCTTGTTGATTGATTTTAGTACCTAAAAACCTGAGTTCATGGGATTTATCTTTACATATAACTCAACATATCATTAGCAATTTTAGTAATCAAACTAATACTTATCCATATAATGATTAAAAAAATCCAGCCTTAATGCAATATTTTTTGGTTAAAAGATAATTATTTAGATTGATTTTTTGAAAAATAACAACACAGCTAACAGAGATGTTCATGAAAACGAGTATGTAATGTCTTTATTTTCAGACCTAGTCTGCTAAAGCTCATCATCACTGGTCATCAGAGAAATGCAAATCAAAACCACAATGAGATACCATCTCACACCAGTTAGAATGGCGATCATTAGAAAGTCAGGAAACAACAGATGCTGGAGAGGACATGAGGAAATAGGAACACTTTTACACTGTTGGTGAGACTGTAAACTAGTTCAACCATTGTGGAAGACAGTGTTTCGATTCCTCAAGGATCTAGAACTAGAAATACCATTTGCCCCAGCCATCCCATTACTGGGTATATACCCAAAAGATTATAAATCATGCTGCTATAAAGACACAAACACACATGTGTTTATTGTGGCACTATTCACAATAGCAAAGACTTGGAACCAACACAAATGTTCATCAATGATAGACTGGGTTAGGAAAATGTGGGACATATACACCATGGAATACTATGCAGCCATAAGAAGGGATAAGTTCATGTCCTTTGTAGGGACATGGATGAAGCTGGAAACCATCATTCTCAGGAAACTATTGCAAGGACAGAAAACCAAACACTGCATGTTCTCACTTATAGGTGGGAATTGAACAATGAGAACACTGGGACACAGGGTGGGGAACATCACACATCAGGGCCTGTCGTGGGGTGGAGGGAGGGGGCAGGGATAGCATTAGGAGATATACCTAATGTAAATGACGAGTTAATGGGTGCAGCACACCAACATGGCACATGTATACATATGTAACAAACCTGCACATAGTGCACATGTACCCTAGAACTTAAAGTATTAAAAAAAAAAGATGTTGTTTAAAACAATTATTGTGACACAAGTGCTACTCAGTAAATGAGTCAGCTAAACCAGTAAGGTGACTCAAAATGTTGAGTCTTTGGGGTGGAAAAGCAAATTTTATTGCCGATTGCTCGGAATTTAATGTTGACTGTGAAATTTCAAAACACCTAATTTTAAAAAGTTTAAGGTCTCAATTACAAACAAGACATTTGTAATTATTGTAATAGAATATGTGAATATTCACTTTATTTTTAACATAATTCTTGAGAAAATGCAAGAACAGATAAAAATAGATTATGAACATAAGATAGTGTTTTATAAGTATGCAATATTACCATGTTTTCATATCATATGTTTTAGATCATACATTTATATCAATTTTATACTGTATGTCATAGATCATATGTTTTGTATCAATTACCATATGTTTTATATCATAGGTTTTACATAGATAAGTAGCTATAGAGATAGTATATTAGTCCATTCTCACACTACTATAAAGAAATACCTAAGAGTGAGTAATTTATAAAGAAAAGAGATTTAATTGGCTCATGGTTCAGCAAGCTGTACAGAAAGCATGGCCCGGAGGCCTCAGGAAACTTGCAATTATGGTAGAAAGCCAAGAGGAAGCGGGCACATCTTCACATGGCCAGAAAAGGAGGAAGAGAGAGAAGGCGGGGGGGAGGTGCTCCACGCTTTGAAACATCCAGATCTTGTGAGAATGTTGTCAAGAGAACAGCACTCAGGGGCTGGTGCTAAACCATTAGTAACCACCCGCTTGATGCAATCACTTCCTACCAGGCCTCACATCTAGCATTAGCGATTACATCTAGATTTGGATGAGGACACAGATCCAAACCACATCAGATAGATACAATGTATCTAAAATAATAGGTGTTCTACACTTAGCCTTTTTAAGGCATTTTTCATATGTTTTTAACAATGAATATATAGAAAGCATGAAACCGTAAAATGAAATATGCGAATCCCTTTTACACGTTTGTTTTGTCATATTTGTGCCACTTCCCTAGAGAAGCATCTTTAGTCAGCCTCTTGCCTCTCAGGACCTCCTTTGAGCCAACTTGGGCTTCCATGGCTGACTCTCATTTTACAGTTATTTCCTGACTCACTCTTCACACTAAATCATGCCTATTATATGATGCACTCTCGCACAGCCTTTGATCCCTGTTTAATGATAGCTAGCAAGTGGAAAATAAAAACAAGCAATGATTGCATATTTGTGTCTTTTCAACATTGTGTTTTTTTAGTAACTACCAATTTAATCTTTACCAGGTCACCTGCAATTTTATCAATACCCAGTAATGATCTCTCAGCACACTAATTTTATTTATGTTCTCCAGATGGCATTGATCATTTTCCATCTATTTTACTGTTGGTAGTTCCTAACCTCGTATCCTGTATTGTCAATGATATCTTTAAGGTTTTCCATCTAATGATTACTGTGGGTTTTGTTGTTGTTGTTTGTTGTCGAGACGGAATCTCCCTCTGTCCGCCCAGGCTGGAGTGCCAGTGGTGAGATCATGGCTAACTGCAACCTCCGCCTCCTGGGTTCAAGTGATTTTTCTGCCTCAGCCTTTCAAGTGGCTGGGATTACAAGTGCACCCCAGCATGCAGGGCTAATTTTTATATTTTCTTTTGTGGAGACAGGGTTTCACCATATTGACCAGCCTGGTGTCGAACTCCTGACCTCAAGTGTTTTGCCCACTTCATCTTCCCAAAGTGCTAGGATTACAGGCGTGAGCTACCGCTCCCTGCCATGATTATTGTTTGGGGGGCTTTTTTTTTTTTTTTTTTTTTTTTTTTTTTTTTTTTTTTTTGAGACCAAGTCTGGCTCTGTCCTCCAGGCTGGAATGCAGCGGCACGATCTTGACTCACTGCAACCTCTGCCTCCTGGGTTCAAGCGGTTTTCCTGCTAGTCTACGGGGTAGTTGGGATTACAGGCGCCGGGTTTCACCATGTTGGCAAGGCTGGTCTTGAACTCCTTGTCACTGGTAGAGGGTCGCGACTGCAAGGTGTCCAAGTTCTTGGCGTTTTGAATAAAGAATTGGACAGAACACCCAGCAAAGCAAACAAAGTATGAAGCCACAAAAGAATGAAAGTAGGGATTTGTTGAAAAGGAAAGTACACTCCACAGTGTGGGTGCAGACACGAGCAGCAGCTCAAGGGCCTGGATACAGTATCTTCTTGGGTCCAAATACCCCCTAGACGTTTCCCATTGGCCACTTCATGCTCACCTCAGGTAACTGAAGTAGTAGCCCTCAATCAGTCTGATTGGTTGCAGACAGCAGCCATTCAGAGGCTAGAGTGAAGTTACAAAGTTGCAAACCAAAACTCACCGGCACTCAGCATGATTCGTTGCAGACAGACAGTCTCCCATCTGCCGTGCAGAAAGGGTCAAAGCGAGTAGCCTCTGGTCCTTTTATTACTTAGAGTGGAAAGTTAGGATTTTCTTTTCAATTTATTTATAGAATGTCGGCATGAAACAGCCTTAGGTTCCCTGCCTCCAGACCCTATTCTCCTGCCTCGCCTTGATTTCCAGTGATCTGCATGCCTCGGCTGCCCAAAGTGCTGGGATTACAGGCGTGAGCCACTGCGCTAGGCCCCTTCAATTATATTCTGTATTTATACTCTAGATTAGTGGTCTGGGAACGCCAATCCTATGAAGCCTCAAAGTGTAAATTGTGGAATGATACAGTAACATTGGCATGAAAGGGAATGAACTGGTAAGATTTTTATTTTCACTTTTTTTTCCCTTTTTTTCCGACTCAGAGTTTCGCCTGTCACCTAGGCTGGGGTGCAGTGGGAGTGATCATAGCTCACTGTAACCCCAAACTCCTGGACTCAAGCCCTACTCCCATCTCAACCTCCTAAATAGCTGGGACTATGGGTATGTGTCCCCATGCCCAACCAATTTTTTATTTTTATTCTTTGTAGAAATGGGGCCTCACTGTGTTGCCCAGGCTGGTCTCAGACTCCTGGCCTCAAGTGGTCCTCCCGCCTTGGCTTCCTGAAGTGCTGGGATTACAGGGCAAGCCACCACTCCTGCCCTATTGCACATTTTTTAGTCAAGTTTATTAAGACATATAATACATAGGATAAAATGTATCCATTTTACATTTATAGTTGGATGAGTTTTTGACAACTCTATGTGATTATGCAAATATCATTTAAATCAAAATATAAAATATGCTATAAACCTGAAAAATTTCTTTGGATCACTTTGCAGTTAATACCTTCTCTCCAATTAAAGTCTTGTCAATTATTAACCTGTTTCCTGTCCCTATAGTTTTATCTCTTCTCAAGTGTCAAATCAATGGAATCACATACTATACAGACTTTTGTGTTTAGTTTCTTTTACTTGGCATAATGCTTTTGACATTCATCCATTTTGTCAAATATCTCAGCATTCATTCCTTCTCATTGCTGCATGGTATTCTGCTTAATAGATGTACCACAATTTGTTTATCTATCTCCAGTTAATGGAATTTGGGAACTCTTCTTGTGTTTGGCTATTATTATATTAAAAAAAAAAACTTTCAATGAAAATTAGCATATAACTATTTATATGTACATATTATTTCCCTTGGATAAATACTTAGGTTAGGTTATAAGTGTATTTGTAACTTTATTAAAATCTTGCAAACTGTCAAAGTGGCTACATCATTATACATTTCCACCAGCAATGCATGAATATCTAGCTGTTCCACATCATTACCAATAATTGGCATTGTCTGGTTGTTTGTTAGTATAGTTTTTCTTTCTTTTTTTTTTTCAGCCTTTCTAGTGTGTAGGTAGAAGTATCTGCTTTAAATTTCATGTTCTTAATGACTACTGATACTAAGTATCTTTTCTTGTCATTTAGCATTCATATACATTATGAATTACCTGCTCAAATATTTCTGCTCATTTGTAAGTTGCATTTTTTATCTTCATGTTGTTGAATGTAAAAAATTCTTATGTACTCTAGATTCAGGTCTTTTATTAAGCATAAAAGACTATTTTGCAAATATTTTCTTTAGTCTGTGTCTTACCTTTTCATTCTCATAGAAGTTTTCTAAGAACAGAAGATTTAATTTTGATGAAATCACATTTATCTATCTTTTCTTTTATAGTTTGTGCTTTTTGTGTAGTATCTAAGAAATCTTTGCCTAACCCAAAGTTACCCATATTTTTCCTCTGTTCCCTTTTAGAAGTTTTATGATTTTATCTTCTAGTTTTAAGTCTGTGACATAGTTTGAGTTCCATTTTATGTGTTTTTGCCAAGTGTTGGTTAACAGTAATTTATTGTCTATTTCAAAAGAGCTAGAAAAGATTTGGAATGTTTCCAACACAAAGAAATGATAAGTTTTAGGTGATAGATACCTTAATTACCCTGATTTGATCATTACACATTGTATAATGTATCAAAATATGATATGTACCTCATACATACATACAATTATTATGTATCAATTTTAAAATATTTTAATTGTCTTTTATTTGACTGGGCTTGGGTGTTGGGTTTAACGGAAGACTTCATAAAATACCTTAATCCCAAAAAATGCCCTCAGTGATATACATTATGAGCCTATTCAATTAGAGAGTTATAGGAAGCATGTGGGAATTATGTGGGCTTATAATTAACTGTAAAAAAAAAAACAAAAAACCAGTTTTTGTGTAAAGTTTAAGGCCGAATACAAATCTGACCTATTTATAATCAATCAAATAAAATTTTGTTTAGGCAATGCTGACTTTCAACAAAGTAGTAGTTTTGTAAATTTATTCCAGTGTGATTACTGAAAATATACCTTTTTATTGTAGAATGTCTGTTTTATGTTTACATAGCTTCAAGATACCATTTCATATATTGGCAAATCCTTACAATGCTTTTTAAAAAGGAAAGCTTTGTTGATTCTATAAGCAAAATTTACCACGAAGTAGAAATATCTTTAACGTTTTCGTTAGCGTGGCTTTTGATTAAGACATTTTTTAACTTTTATGCTATTTTTCCAGCAGTGATAATGTATGAAACAAAGAAAAAAGTACCAAAAGATACGTTATGCAAACATGATCACATTATTTTAAACAATAGGAGAGTTACGAGAATGGTAGTTTTATTTATTTTATATGCTTAAGAATGTTTTATGTAATCATAATCACGTTGTTTCTAAGCTATGTGCCATGGTGATGATGACAATGGGATCAAATAATCACATTTTTCCACCTATATTCAGGTATCCAAGTAATTATTTCAAAAGAACATATTTTAATTATTGAATAAGATGGCAGAGTAACAGGCATATTGAGCTACTACTGAGACAAGAGAAGCGGTTTTAATTAGCCATATCAAGTATTAAAAATCCAAACCAGATATATTACAGTAGTAATTCATTGTAACATAAATGATCAGAAGTAGGATACCAACAATTTTAGTGTTTGACATTCATCAATTTGTTTAACCAGGGAAACTCTGAAAGTAAAAATTTTAAAATCCACATATCAGTACTAAAATTTCTTTTGCCTGAGAAATAGATTGTGGCATAACATTATAGAATGATTTGATGTTTGCCTATGTTCCACACTCCTCTAAATTACATTTATATTTAGTAGATGTTATCTGAACTTTAATATAAAATAATGTTCTTTTCATCAAGAATCCTATTCATTTTATAGGTTTTTCTTTTTTCTGAAAGTTAGTATCCCATATTGGATTTTGATTAATGACATCAGTAGTTTCATTTTAAATCTTTTTTAATCTACTATAGAAATCACATAGATGTATAA
This sequence comes from Macaca nemestrina, assembly GCF_043159975.1. Taxonomy (NCBI): domain Eukaryota; kingdom Metazoa; phylum Chordata; class Mammalia; order Primates; family Cercopithecidae; genus Macaca; species Macaca nemestrina. The sequence continues at coordinate 42,387,554 of NC_092134.1, read as the reverse complement.
GATACAAAACGTTGTCTGGTTGTTTAAAAGACCATACAATAGTCCGTTAACTTAAAAATATCATTTTCTCTTCCCCTATGAGGAATTACATTACCAGCTCATCAAAGTATAATGAGCTCACATTAACATGGATGCAGCTGCTGTCTGAGAACATCGTTAGTCTTGGAGGAGAATTATACCTTTAGAAACAAATGTTCAAGAATGATTAGAGCATGAAATAGTCATATAAAACATACAGATTTGTCCAGTTCTAAAGTCTAACTTTCATTTTATGGTATATATTTTATAATGTTAATGTCACAGAATGTGGATTCTAGTTGTATTGCCATTAGAGTTCTGTATTACTCACTTTCTTGAATGTTTAAGTAGAGTGAGTAATACCTGATCATTTGAATTTACCATCCTATAATGTTGAACAGTAATGCCCTTAGGAGTTACTGAGCTGTGAAAGGTTATTTTCTCCTGTACCTAATGATTCCAGGCTGTTTTCCAGCACATCATGACTTTGACTATTCTTCTCCTTCTTTCTTTCACTTGTCAGAATAACTATACTGATGAGTCTTAATTGTTTCTATCATTGCTTCTAATATTCTGTCTTTTGCCGTTCTACTAAGGACTTAAGGTACAGAAGAAAACAGAGACAAATCTTTTATAAACCTAAAATATCTGACAGTTTAGTCATCAATTGCTATATTATTCACTCACAAAATAAAATCCATCAGCTTTTGTAACAAATGTGCTATTCTAGATATTGGGTAAATAGATTTTACTACTGTTGTTCACTTCCCATTTTACATTCGTGTTCTAGATGCTTGAAGCTGTCAGAATTCTGTTCACCAAAAAATTACTCACTATTTGGTTTAATCAACGTATATATTGGTTCAGAAGGTAAAATGATAGGAAACTGAATTTCATCACAGGAATTTAAATTGTTATTTGAAAATATTTCTCTTTTGTGTTTAATATCCACTTTGCTTAGTGTCACAGTGTGTTGATTTTAACCAAACACAGTAGCATTCAAAGTGAATTTTCAAGTTGAGACTTGAAAGACTCTGCAGGATCAGAGATAATATAAGGTGGGTGGATAAAATGGTAAAAGCGAAGAGCATCAGAATGGAAATAACATTAGTTTCACATTTTTCAACCCTGCAGCCTTTTTTTAAAAAAGTTAAATGATCTAAAATATATATATACATAACCCCTTCCAGGCATATAAATAACTACACAGGGAACATCAAATGTGTAAGACAAAACAAAGCAGAATAGAAAACTGAAAACCTTTTTTTCCCTTCCTTTAAGATTTTAGAGTGTAGGTTGAGAAGGGAGCAATAGCTTCACTCTTATTTTATTAATTTTGGAAAGAAAATGCTCCTTAAGACCCCACCCCTACTGAGATATATGAGGTTTTGGGATTTGAAATAATTTCATAGTTCTATCCTCTGTGTCTAGAAAATGACCAGCATATTGTAAGCCCTTAATAAGTATAGTTTTTTATTAAGTGAATGAGCAAATAAGCTATTAGATGATAAAGTAATTGTCTTTCATGGTAGTGCACATATAATTCTAATGGGCTATATTACTCAAACAAGTTTTGTAGTCATCTTAAGTTGAATCAAGGTCAACTTCATAAATTGCTCTTTAAATATTCATAGAATTCTTCTTTTAGTAGGCATGTGCTCTTAGACAAGTTAAGTGCTTCATTTCCCTCTTCTGTGGATAACCATGTCCATAGGAGTACCTGCCTTATTCTGAGGAAAAAATAATAATTCATGTAAAACATCTTGAAGAGTGCTTGACTCATAATAAGTCCTTATAGTTTATATAAATATAAATTATCATTCTGTATTATTTCACCATATACACAAAAAATTAAACCTATTGAACTTAGGTAATTTATACACTAGTTCTAAATGAGGTTATTGTGTGCATGATCACTAAAAAAAAAACTATTTTTGTCTATATATTTCTGATTATTTACTAGTAAGGAAGTAAGTCATGTTATCTAGAAATAATGATCAGTACTGATGACTTACAGTTTAAACTGTAGTAATCCAGAATTACTTTGAAAATTGTCAATATTTGCTCAAGGCTAGAAAATAATTACTCATCAGCAAAGTGTTTTTGAACATTCAGAGACATCCCATAAATGCGTATAGGTTTTACTCACTCCAAATCTATTCCCAAGAGGAAGACTGGGACAGTTATATACTGCTTACTAAGCTATAAGACTTGTTGTGCAGTTGCATCTGCCTGCAGGAAGAGAAACTGATTTGTAATTCACACAAAAGTGCCAAGTTGACCAGCAGCAGCCTTGTGAACCCACAACCTTATTTTCCTCCAGTGCCTCAATGACTTTCTTTGAGCAAATCATTTTACAAACTATTTATTTAAAGTTAAATTCATTAAAAAGCCATTTGTTAATGCTGTTGAAGGCTTCATACAACCATGTTCTAGTCATTGTGCTATTTGTTGAAGATACACACATAAATAGAATGAAGTTCTTGTGTCTCTCCCATACACATTCTCATGGCCTAATGGAATTGAGGGAGACCCAAGTGTATAATCACAATATTAATTATACATATAATCACAATATTAATTAGAATTCAGAAGAATAGAGGCCGACCCAACCCAGAATAGAAATATCTATCTAAGCCCAGGATAGAAGAGGATTTCAGAAGCTTGTACATAAATAGAAGAGGCAAGCTTAATTCATAATCTGACTCTCAAATTTGCAATTATTAACCTCTAGGTTTTCAGACACTCAAGACAAAACAAAAAATGCATATTTAAAACAACATACAAACTATAAGTTCATCTACAGTGAACATGTGATAACTTCAGTACTCTACAGACAGAATCATAGGAAACTTCAGTTCTCAGGGACAAACAGAGAAGGCAAAATCTTGGAAGAGATAAATAGAAGGACTAACCAGAAAGTTGTGAAGGAAACCAAGAGAGAGTTGCATTGAAAATCCAGGGGATTAGAAATATCAACAGAGACTGAGTGCCAAGAAGCACAATAAATTAAAGACAAAAATACATGCATACATACATACATACATACATACATACATACATAAATACATAAATAAACAAATAAAATTGGGTTTCATAATTGGGAGGTCATTAGAAAGAGTTCTACTTAGTTGTATAATTTTGGTTTTGGCATGTTTGTCTTTACTTAGTTCATGCTAGTAAATATCAGACTAAAAAATATCAACTTTTTAAGCTCAGACTGAAAAATATCAACTTTTTTAGTTTGAATGGCAAGAGGTGATAGACAGAATAAAGAGATTGAAGAGAGAATGGAGGGAAAATTGATAAAGCAAAAGGAATCAAGATGAAAATTTGCAAAGACAGAAGAAGAATGAAGTTCAAAATACAAATGCCTGGGTTGGCTTTGGACAAAAAGAGCACTACTTCATTTGAAGCTGGGCAGAAACAGGTAAAGCAAAACAAAATATAAATTTCCTTAGGGCAAATCTGCCTCCCATTTTGTTCAAACTCACCCCTCTGCTCACTGAGATAAATTCAGGTCTGATTGCATCATTTGGAGTGGCTAATCCGAAACTCAAAAGAATGCAACCATTTGTCTCTTATCTAGCTATGATCTGGAAGCACCATCCCTGATTCCAGTTGTCCCACCTTCACCTCGAGTTGTCCTACCTTTCTAGACTGAACCAATGTACATCTTACACATATTGATTGATGTCTCATGTCTCCCTAAAATGTATAAAACCAAGCTGTGACCCTACCACTTTGGACACATGTCATCAGAACCTCCTGAGGCTATGTCCCAAACCTGCATCTTCAACCTTGGCAAAATAAATTTTCTAAATTAACTGAGACCTGTCTCAGATTTTTGAGGCTCACACATGTATAATAAAAGCTTTAATGCAAATCAGCTATTTCAGCTTGATCTGTCTTGTGCTTCTTCCCTCTCCTATAGGAATAGAATATTCCAGACAGGAGCTGTTCCTTTAACCTGACTCACAGAATGGAATTTCAAGTGAAGCAGACCTTTAGTCAACCCATAGACCTATAGCGGAGCCACAGACAAATTTCAGGCTTCATACATGAGAAATAAATTGATGTTTATTTTTGTAAACCATTTTCATTTAGTGGGCTGTTTGTCACCTCAGAAAAAGCTGACTAATACAATCTCTTATGATGACCATGTGTTATAATGGATATATTGTTATTATATAAGTAAATGAATGATTAAATTATTTTCTCTTTCTCAAACAATTGGAAAAGTTTGATTTTTAATGAGTGACAAAATATTGTCTTTTGTTAACATAGTTGAGAAGAAATAATTTTCTTAAGTCAATACTGATTCCTAAATTTTTAACATCCTCAGTGTCCATGTATATTACAAAAAAAATACTATGTCTTCAGAGAATTCCCAAAGATTTTCAAATACAATTACTGCTGTATTTGAAATGATTTATTATAACCTGAAATGGAATCTATATAATGATCCAGTTTTAATATAATATTTTCTAGTCATGTCTCTATGTAACAAATTAAGAAATTTGTGATTTGAAAGTATACTGAAAGGCTAATTCTAATTTTAATAGCACTCGACCACTTTTCTATACAGATCATAACTCTAATGTGAAATAAAAATTCAGAAAGTCTATTTTCCAGGAATTCAGAGAATCTCAAAGTAAATGCCAATGATATTTGTGTTAGCTTTACAAATGTTAGATACTTTAAGGATAAAATAAACCTAAGAGAAGAACAAATATACTACAGCATTTCAAATCAGAGAATTCAATTGGAAAGAGCAAAAACCTGTCAATAGAATATTTTCAAAAAGAAGTATCACCTAATTTTGCCTATATTACATCCAAATTATATATAACATAATGAATACATACCTAAATACATTAATGCCACTATCTTCATGAAGTGATACCAAAGCCTTTTGAAGACATATATGAACCTTTCTAAAGTTAAATTGTTAGATGAAGTTCTGAGAAAAAAATGTTTCATTTTTCTATGAAGATATCAAGTTTTTAAGAAACACCCATCAACTAATAAGCATTTATTATGGGCTTCCTTTTGCGAATTACTTCATAGATAGGTGATATGCCAAAATTGTGGTAGATAGCCTTAAGATGATTTCTGATTCCTGACATTGATGTTCTTCTAACATTCCTTTCCATTGAGTGTGAGTTTGACCTAGTGACTTGCTTCTAACAAATAACTCAGTGCAAAAGCCACGGGTGTCACTTCTAAGATGAAATTTTAAAAGGACACTGTCTGCTATCTTGGACACTCTCTCTTGCTCATATTCTCTGAGAGCCCTCTCTCTGAGTTAAGTCAGCTGCCATGTTGCGAGTTGCCCTGTGGAAAGAACCCCTTGACAAGGAACTGATGTCTATGACTAGTCATTGAAGATCCACCTTGAAGCCTTACAACAGCTTCATCCATTTGGCTTCAAAGCCTGCCACAATTGAGCCTGGAGATAATCAATAACCCAGCTTCAGTCAACACTCTCAGCTATGAGAGAACTTGTCTTGAGCCAGAGGAATCTAGCTAAGCCAAACCCAGAAACTTAATAGACATAAACTGTGAGATACATATTTGATATTTTAAGCCACTAAGTTTAGGGGTAATTTTTTATTCAACAGTGGAAGGCTAATACAGCAAGGTTCATCTTCACAAGATCTTAATAATAAAGTATTATTTTAATTAAATATTACACAAAAGTTCAACAATTAATGATCCAAAATGAGCAGCTGAATAGCCAATTCTTAATAACCAGAATCTTTACTAGATTATTTATTTGTTCCTAACGTTGGAGAAAATGATTTTATGTGTTATTTTAAACTTTGATCTTTGTGCACATTATACCATTAATGGTAATACTTCCTTCTATTTAACCACTAAGATGTGCTGCCATATTAGTAGAGTTCATTTTAGAACTAATTTGGAAGATGATCAAGTCCTCTGTGATTTCATAGTGTCTGATCCTGCAAAAATGAAAATAAAATTGAGATCCACAGATTTAAGATTAATTTTAATTTCTCTTTCTAGTTAACATCTGCTATGTTACTACTCTGCATCTAGCTCTTCTCTTTGTAAAATATGAATTGAATTTTCTTGAGGAACTAGAACTAGATGTGGGACCTGATTAGTCAATTAGTCAAACCTCATAATCCTCCTTCCTGGCTACAATGATTAGTTCACTCAATTTCGGCCCGTAATAACCATGTCAAAGGCCCACTTCAATGGTAAGGGAGAGAATAAACTTTCTCTTCTCTATCTCTCTGTAAATTTTTTTCTGTAGTCTTGAATCTAAAAGTATGCAGGCTGGAGCTATGGACTTTAATTAATAGTACTGTAGCAATATTGGCTCATTGACTGTAACAAAGATAATATACTAAGGAAAGATGTTAAAAATAGGAAAAACACAGATATGGGAAGGGCATATGGAACTTTCTGCTTCATTTTTTGCCCACAAAGCAAAAACTGTTCTTAAAAAATAACATCTATTCGTTTATTACTTTCACTACATAAAAACTGGGAATTGAGCCAATACAGGGAACAGAGTAAAACTGAGAGCAGGTAGGAAACGAATCAGGCTCTGGTGCTCTTTTAGTTTTAGAAACCAACCCCAGATACTAGACTTCTCAACGAAGCAACTCAACAGACCAACAGACTCCCACTCTGTTTAAGATAATGTTGGGGGCATGCCTAAGATGACCGAATAGAAAGAGCTCCAGCCTCCAGCTCCCAGCATGAGTTACACAGAAGATGGGTAATTTCTGCATTTTCAACTGAGGTACCGGGTTCATCTCACTGGGCAGTGCTGGACAATCAGTGCTGGTCAGCTGGTGCAGCCCGACCAGCGAGAGCTGAAGCAGGGCGAGGCATCACCTCAGGTGGGAAGTGCAAGGGGGAAGGGAATCCCTTTTCCTAGCCAAGGGAAACTGAGACACACAACACCTGGAAAATCGGGTAACTCCCACCCTAATACTGTGCTTTACCAAGGGTCTTAGCAAAAGGCACACCAGGAGATCATATCCCACACCTGGCCCAGAGGGTCCCATGCCCATGGAGCCTCCCTCACTGCTAGCACAGCAGTCTGAGATCTAACTGCAAGGCTTCAGCAAGGCTGGGGGAGGGGCACCCACCATTGCTGAGGCTTAAGTGGATAAACAAAGTCACCAGGAAGCTCAAATTGGGTGGAGCCCACTGCAGCTCAAGGAGGCCAGACTGCCTCTGTAGACTCCTCCTCTGGGGACAGGGCATAGCTAAACAAAAAGCAGCAGAAACCTCAGCAGAGGTAAATGCCCCTGTCTGATAGCTTTGAAGAGAGCAGTGGATCTCCCAGCACGGAGGTTGAAATCTGGAAACAGACAGACTGCCTGCTCAAGTGGGTCCCTGACCCGTGAGTAGCCTAACTGGGAGACATCCCCCACTAGGTGCAGACTGACACCTTGCACCTCACACGATGGGGTACACCCCTGAGACGAAGCTTCCAGAGCAAGAATCAGACAGCAACACTCGCTGTTCAACAATATTCTATCCTCTGCAGCCTCTGCTGCTGACACCCAGGCAAACAGGTATTAAGTGGAGTGGACCTCAAGCAAACTCCAACAGACCTACAGCTGAGGGTCCTGACTGTTAGAAGGAAAACTAACTAACAGAAAGACACCCACACCAAAACCCCATCAGTATGTCACCATTGTCAAAGACCAAAGGCAGATAGAACCACAAAGATGGGGAAAAAGCAGTGCAGAAAAGCTGGAAATTCAAAAAATCAGAGCGCATCTCCCCCTCCAAAGGAACGCAGCTCATCGCCAGCAATGGAACAAAGCTGGACAGAGAATGACTTTGACAAGTTGAGAGAAGAAGGCTTCAGTCGATCAAACTTCTCAGAGCTAAAGGAGGAACTATGTGACCAGCACAAAGAAACTAAAAACCTTGAAAAAAGAATGGATGAATGGATAACTAGAATAATCAATGCAGAGAAGACCCTAAAAGAACTGATAGAGATGAAAACCATAACATGAGAACTACGTGACAAAAGCACAAGCTTCAGTAATCAACTGGAAGAAGGAGTAGCAGCGATTGATGATCAAATGAATGAAATGAAGCAAGAAGAGAAGTGTGGAAAAAAAGAGTAAAAATAAATAAACAAAGCCTCCAAGAAGTATGGGATTATGTGAAAAGACCAAATTTACATCTGATTGGTGTACCTGAAAGTGACGGGGAAAATGGAACCAGGTTGGAAAACACTCTGCAGGATATCATCCAGGAGAACTTCCCTAACCTAGTAAGGCAGGCCAATGTTCAAATTCAGGAAATACAGAGAATGCCACAAAGATACTCCTTGAGAAGAGCAACTCCAAGACACATAATTGTCAGATTCACCAAAGTTGAAATGAAGGAAAACATGTTAAGGGCAGCCAGAAAGTAAGGTCAGGTTACACACAAAGTGATGCCCATCAGACTAACAGCAGATCTCTCGGCAGAAACTCTTCAAGCCAGAAGAGAGTGGGGCCAATATTCAACATTCTTAAAGAAAAGAATTTTCAACCCATGATTTCATACCCAGCCAAACTAAGTTTCATAAGTGAAGGAGAAATAAAATCCCTTACAGACAAGCAAATGCTTAGAGATTTTGTCACCATGAGGCCTGCCCTACAAGAGATCCTGAAGGAAGCACTAAACATGGAAAGGAACAACCGGTACCAGCCATTGCAAAAACATGCCAAAATGTAAAGTCCATCGATGCTAGGAAGAAACTGCATCAACTAGCGAGCAAAATAACCAGCTAATATCATAATGACAGGATCAAGTTCACACATAACAATATTAACCTTAAATGTAAATGGACTCAATGGTCCAATTAAAAGACACAGACTGGCAAATTGGATAAAGAGTCAAGACCCATCAGTTTGCTGTATTCAAGAGACCCATTTCACATGCAGAGACACACATAGGCTCAAAATAAAGGGATGGAGGAAGATCTACCAAGCAAATGGAAAACAAAAAAAAAAGCAGGGGTTGAAATCCTAGTCTCTGATAAAACAGACTTTAAACCATCAAAGATCAAAAGAGACAAAGAAGGCCATTACATAATGGTAAAGGGATCAATTCATCAGGAAGAGCTAACTATCCTAAATATATATGCACCCAATACAGGAGCACCCAGATTCATAAAGCTAGTCCTTCGAGACTTACAAAGAGACTTAGACTCCCATACAATAATAATCGGATACTTTAACACCCTACTGTCAACATTAGACAGATCAACGAGACAGAAAGTTAACAAGGATATCCAGGAATTGAACTCAACTCTGCACCAAGCAGACCTAATAGACATCTATAGAACTCTCCACTCCAAATCAACAGAATATACATTCTTTTCAGCACCACATTGCACTTATTCTAAAATTGACTACATAGTTGGAAGTAAAGCACTTCTTAGCAAATGTACAAGAACAAAAATTATAACAAACTGTCTCTCAGACCACAGTGCAATTAAACTAGAACTCAGAACTAAGAAACTCAATCCAAAACTGCTCAACTACATGGAAACTGAACAACCTGCTCCTGAATGAATACTGGGTACATAACGAAATGAAGGCAGAAATAAAGATGTTATTTGAAACCAATGAGAACAAAGATACAACATACCAGAATCTCTGGGACACATTTAAAGCAGTGTGTAGAGGGAAATTTATAGCACTAAATGCCCACAAGAGAAAGCAGGAAAGATCTAAAATTGACCCTCTAACATCACAATTAAAAGAACTAGAGAAGCAAGAGCAAACACATTCAAAAGCTAGCAGAAGGCAAGAAATAACTAAGATCAGAGCAGAACTGAAGGAGATAGAGACACAAAAAACCCTCCAAAAAATCAATGAATCCAGGAGTTGGTTTTTTGAAAAGATCAACAAAATTGATAGACCACTAGCAAGATTAATAAAGAAGAAAACAGAGAAGAATCAAATAGACACAGTAAAAAATGATAAAGGGGATATCACCACCGACCCCAAAGAAATACAAACTACCATCAGAGAATACTATAAACACCTCTACGCAAATAAACTAGAAAACCTAGAAGAAATGGATAATTTCCTGGACACTTACACTCTCCCAAGACTAAACAAGGAAGAAGTTGAATCCCTGAATAGACCAATAGTAGGCTATGAAATTGAGGCAATAATTAATAGCCTACCAACCAAAAAAAGTCCAGGACCAGTCAGAATCACAGCCGAATTCTACCAGAGGTACAAGGAGGAGTTGGTACCATTCCTTCTGAAACTATTCCAATCAATAGAAAAGGAGGGAATCCTCCCTAACTCATTTTACGAGGCCAACATCATCGTGATACCAAAGCCTGACAGAGATACAACAAAAAAAGAGAATTTTAGACCAATATTCCTGATGAACATCGATGCAAAAATCCTCAATAAAATACTGGCAAACCAAATCCAGCAGCACATCAAAAAGCTTATCCACCACAATTAAGTGGGCTTCATCCCTGGGATGCAAGGCTGGTTCAACATATGCAAATCAATAAATGTAATCCAGCTTAGAAACAGAACCAAAGACAAAAACCACATGATTATCTCAATAGATGCAGAAAAGGCCTTTGACAAAATTCAACAGTCCTTCATGCTAAAAACTCTCAATAAATTCGGTATTGATGGAATGTATCTCAAAATAATAAGAGCTATTTATGACAAACACACAGCTGATATCATACTGAACGGGCAAAAACTGGAAGCATTCCCTTTGAAAACTGGCACAAGACAGGGATGCCTTCTCTCACCACTCCTATTCAACATAGTGTTGGAAGTTCTGGCTAGGGCAATCAGGCAAGAGAAAGAAACAAAGGATATTCAATTAAGAAAAGAAGAAATCAAATTGTCCCTGTTTGCAGATGACATGATTGGCTATTTAGAAAACCCCGTCATCTCAGCCCAAAATCTCCTTAAGCTGATAAGCAACTTCAGCAAAGTCTCAAGATACAAAATCAGTGTGCAAAAATCACAAGCATTCTTATACACCAAGAGCAGAAAATTTTTGCAATCTACTCATCAGACAAAGGGCTAATATCCAGAACCTGTAAAGAACTCAATCAAATTTACAAGAAAAAAACGAACAACCCCATCAAAAAGTGGGCAAAGGATATGAACAGACAGTTCTCAAAAGAAGACTTCATAAAGCCAACAGATACATGAAAAAATGCTCATCATCACTCGCCATCAGAGAAATGCAAATCAAAACCACAATGAGATACCGTCTCACACCAGTTAGAATGGCAATCATTAAAAAATCAGGAAACAACAGGTGCTGGAGAGGATGTGGAGAAATAGGAATGCTTTTACACTGTTGGTGGGACTGTAAACTAGTTCAACCATTGTGGAAAACATTGTGGCTATTCCTCAAGGATCTAGAACTAGAAATACCATTTGACCCAGCCGTCCCATTACTGGGGATATACCCAAAGGATTATAAGTCATGCTGCTATAAAGACACATGCACACGTATGTTTATTGCGCCACTATTCACAATAGCAAAGACTTGGAATCAACCCAAATGTCCATCAGTGACAGACTGGATTAAGAAAATGTGTCACATATACACCATGGAATACTATGCAGCCATAACAAAGGATGAGTTTGTGTCCTCTGTAGGGACATGAATGCAGCTGGAAACCATCATTCTCAGCAAACTATCGCAAGAACAGAAAGCCAAATACCACATGTTCTCACTCATAGGTGGGAATTGAACAATGAGATCACTTGGACACAGGAAGGGGAGCATCACACACCGGGTCCTATTGTGGGGAGGGGGTAGGAGGGAGGGATAGCATTAGGAGATACACCTAATGTAAATGATGAGTTAATGGGTGCAGCACACCAACATGGCACATGTATACATATGTAACAAACCTGCACGTTGTGCACATGTACCCTAGAACTTAAAGTATAATAATAATAAAAAACAAGATAATATATTTGTTTATTTATTTATTTATAACACATTTCATTTGCTCAGTTCATCTAATCAGGCATTTGTTTATTCAAGAAGTTTACATTTGGTGCTTATTCTGTGGAAGCAGTTCTCCCAATTTCCAGAGGAATTAAAGATGTATAGGACTAAGTAACTCATATTCAAAGGACTTAAGATCTAGTAAGAGAAGATATGCCCACAAATATTTCTGGTATCTGGAAGTATGCAATAAGAGTATTTAATTTCTTTCTTCTTTGTTCTAATGTTTTTAGTTTTGGGTATAATCCTTGTCTGTTGCTAAACTCTGCTGCAAACTACCGTCCCCCTCAATTAACCCTCCTGTTCCACTGACTCTCTTATTTTATTACCTACCACTCTGTCCCTGGCTTACTATACTCCAGCTCTTCCTGGGATGCGCCCATCATACCAGGGCTTCAAGGTCTTTGCACCGGATCTTTCCTCAGTCTGGAATAATCTTACCTCAAAGATCCACAGGGATTACTCCTTCATGTCCTCCAATTTCTTTTCCATGAAATGTCATATTTTAATGTGGCATTACGAGTCCTCTTTCAAAACTGAGTATCCTTTCATACACACTACCTGTCTCTTTTCCCTGGTGTTCATACCATTGCACGTGGTGACATTTGACTATATTAAGTAGCTTGTATTTCCTCTCCATCATGATCTTGTTTTATGTCAGTCTTCCCCGACCAGAACATAAGCTCCAGGAAAGCAGGGATTTGAAAGAGACTGGCACAGATGCTTCCACTTTTGGGAGTGCAAGTGAATATGATAGAGAAGCAACTAACATAAACAGAGTTGGGGGAAACTTTCTGCAAAAGCCTGAGCTAGATGTAAAGGAATGAACCTCAGCATCAATCAAACGGACAGAATGTAACAACAACAGCACTGGTCTGTTACCGGGGCTCAACGTTTGTATCGGGCATTCCATTGACCACCACTTTCACTGGTCTCCTCTTCCCAAGTATAATAAATCAGAAATAAAAATGTATCAAGCCTTATTATCTCATAAGATCCAGTCAGAGAAGAAGGCAGTCTTGTTTTCTTTAGCTTAACTGTTTTACCTCTTCTAGAAATACAAATTCATTTAAACTGAAGTACAATTAACCTTTGAACAACAGGAGTTTGCACTTCATGGGTCTACTTATACTCTGGTTTTCTTCCATTCCTGCCACACCTGAGACAGCAAGACCAACCTCTTTTCTTCCTCCTCCTCTTCAGGCTACTTAAGGAATAAATTTATGATGATCCACTTCTGCTTAACAAGGAGTAAATATATTTTTCTCTTTCTTATGATTTTCTCAATAACATTCTCTATTCTCTAGCTTACTTTACTGTATGAATATAGTATGTGATGTAAATAAGATACAAAATATGTGTTGATAGTTTATGTCATTGGTAAGGCTTCTGGTCAACAGTAGGCTATTAGTGGTTAAGATTTTGGAGAAGCAAAAATTATATGTGAATTTTCAACTATGCAGGTGTCAGCAGTCCTAACTTCTGTGTCGTTCAAGAGTAAACTATTTATTTCAACCAGACTTTAATTCTTGGCTTTTCGATATGAATTAAAAGTTGTGCATTAATGTAGAGAAAAATGTTAGGAAAGACAGTATACTTAATCTTAAAATGAGTCTTATTTCTTTGTCATAAACTAGGAGAGTTACTAGTTTTTCATTTCAATTATTTTTGCAATTTACAGTCTTAAAATGACATTAACAAAATATGCAAGTCATTATTAACTTTAGCTTACCACACAATATTTTTGAACAACAAGAGATTTATTTGTGAAGAAAATGTAATCAAAATATGTATTATAGGCATGCAATATTAAACTATTTTTGTTTGCAAGTTTTATAATTTCTGCATGACTTTAGAAAAAAGTCATATTTTCTAGTAAAATAACAAGTAAACTTTTAAGAAATGACATTTAGTGATATAAATTTTCATAGCATCAGTAATAGCCTAAAATATCAATGTTTTTCTTTTTAAATAGATTTAATTTATAATAGACTACATTTATTAGACTTTATTTTTTTGAAGAAGTGTTAGGTTTATAGAAAAATTGTGCCAGGCGCGTTGGCTCATGCCTATAATCCCATAGGATGCCAAGGAGGGTGGATCACTTGAGGTCAGGAGTTCAAGACCAGCCTGGTCAACATGGTGACACCCTGTCTCTACTAAAAATACAAATATTAGCCGGGCATGGTGGCACCCACCTGCAATTCCAGGTACTTGGGAGGCTTGAGGTGAGAGAATTGCTTCAACTCAGGAGGCAGAGGTTGCAGTGAGCTGAGATCATGCCATTGCATGTCTCAAAAACAAACAAACAAAAACACCAAAGAGCAGAAAATACAGAGAGTTTTTATGCATCATCTACCCTCTCTCCATACAGTTTTTCCTATAATTGTCATGTTATAATTGATAAGTCAATATTGATTTATTATTATTAACTAAAGACCATAGTGTATATTACAGTTCACTCTTTGTGTCAATCTTGTATAGTCAACTTGACTTTGTGGTTGGACAAATGTGTAATGACATGTATCTACTATTACAGTCTCAAAACTTCCCTGCTTATAATCTTACAAAAAAAAACTAAAGTAACTGTATGTCCTGTTAAAATTTTATTATGCCTTTAACACATATTTACTTTAACTAACACTTTTTTTCCTACTGTCTTTAGAAAAGCCAGTCAGATATGGCATGTATAGAAAAGTGTATGCTTGTTTGTGGGGAGACATTGCTCCCTTAACTCGACAATTAAAGAACCAAATGAAATATAAGCAACATTTATTTTTGGCTTATAAATATGATTGAAATATTAATTAGCAATTAAAATATTATGGAGGTTAACTAATCCAGATGAGAGCTAGGGAATCTTTATCTGGAAAATACATTTAAGTTTAAAACATATACTTTTATATGAAAAGAGTCGTGGCAAATTGATTAGGTCACTTGTTTAAAACGATGGTTAACCATCTTTATTGTGTATTAAACATCACTTTCAGTATTTATCAGATTTAAATTTTGTGTTTGACTCTCTGGGAATCTGATTGAGTAGCACTGGTTTGGCAACATCCAGGTATCTGCTATTTTTAACAGAAAAATAAACCAGAGTGATTTGGATAGTACTAGTGCATAGACCAGACTATGAGAAGCAACCCTGAAAATGGAGTCAAGTTTGAGCTCTCAGACAATCCTGTGTAGTTACCTTTAGCACATAAGCATTTATATTTGTGCTCACTGTCAAAGCAGATAGGTAGATGCCACCTCAGCAAATGACTTGGCCCACACATTCACTGTGCATATGAATTCTAAATCATTTTACCGATGGCTTTTTAACCTATCTCCAGTAAAGTAAAGCTTCCTTTTGAAGGGTGTTCCAGGATGTAATTGTCATTATGTTCAAGAAGTTGTTATGCTCTATTGTGTTTGCTCCAATTGGTCAAGGTGTGCCTATTCAGTCTTGTTTATGACTCTTTGATGACTAACAACTGACTTCCATTCTCTGTATGAAAACAGTAATGGAGCCAATTCAAATAATTATATTTTCTTCAGATTAACTCCCTCCCACCACTTTAACCTTCCTTCATAGTGTCTCCTCCACACCCTGACTCATTTTATTATTCACCAGATTCTTTTTCTCTTCCTAAAACTATTGAAAACTGACACAATACTCTGTGGATGACTAATGTAGAACATAGTGGAACAATTTCAAGACTTTGTAAGGGTAACTTTCACACTACTACTAATGTTATTTGAGTAAAGTTGTGTGGCTTACATAATGCTTCCACATGCATCATTCTATTTATTAGACAACCCTGTGAAGTGGATTCAAATACTCTCATTTTATAGATGAGAACAATTTAAATCTAGAAATAATAAGGAATTCAAATCCAATTTACATAACAAATATGTTTTCTTGTTTCCCTGTTCTTGTTACCACCCTTCTGTAGTTCATCTTAATATACAATGGCCAGGAGATAAAGTGAAGCTATAGAACTGACTGGGTGATTCCAGAAATAGGAGCTATAGAGTCCCATAGTAACTTATGAATTGTCCTACAGTGCAGTCCTACAGCTCTGTTATGATAATCCTCCAGATGAAGTTGTCTTCAAGACTGGACTACATCTTGTGCTATAAAGCCACACTGGAACCATCTTCAGTTCCCAACCTTGCTGCAGCTTTATATTCTTGCTGATAGCTTCTTTGAATCCATCAGGTAAGAGCAGAGAAATTTAAAATTGTATCTGAGTCTAATTCCATTCTAGATTTACATTTTTCTTCTGAATTGCTATTTTTATTTTGTATGTATATAATCATCTAACCATCACAACAATCAAGACATAGAGTATAACCATCCCCCCCTCAAAAATTCTTTCATGTTCCTTTGTCATCAATCCTCTACTGCCATCTGCTCCTGGAAAGTACTGATTTGATTTCAGTCACCATAGTTTTACCTTTCCCCGATGTGACATAAAGAATGAAGTCTGTTGAGTGTGACTTCATTCACTTAGCATAATTCTATGTAGATTCATCTGTGTTCTTGTGTATAGTAGTAGTTTGTTCTTTTTTATTACTGAGAATTATATACATATATATCACAATTTGTTTAACTATTCCTCATTTGGTGAACAATGGGTTATTTCCAATTTTAGGATATTATGAAGAAATATCTTAAAAATCATTCACATACAGTTATTTTCATGGCTATACATATTCTTTCTATTTCAAAAAATAGCTGGAAGTGGGATTGCAGGACTATGTGATATATATGTAGGTTTAACTCTATAAAAAACTGCCAAGCTGTTTTCCAAAATATCTGTACCACCTTGCATTTCTACCAGAATGTATGAGAGTGCCAGTTACTTTTTATCTTCAACAGCAGTTGTATTTGTTTTAGGTTTAGCCATTATCGTACATATGTAGTAGTATCTCACTTTGGAATTTACATGTATTTATCTAATGATTAGTTATGTTGAGCATGTTTTCGTGAGCTTACATGACATTAGTATCTTATCTGTGGTGAAGTGAATTTTCAAATCTTTTGTCCATTTTTTTAAGTTGTATTTTTTTCTGAGTACAGAGAGTTAAGAGTTTTAGTGTATACTAAATACAAGTCTTCTATCAAATATATTTTGTAAAGATTTATTTCAGTGTTTGGCTTAACTTTTTGTTTTCTTAACAGTATCTTTGAAGGCAAGGTAGGTTTTTTTGTAATTTTGTGAAGTTGAGTATATAAATTTTCCTGTGGTTCATGACTTTTGTGTTCTAACAAATCATTACTTAGCCGGTGTCACTAGGAATTTATTTTATGTTTTCTCCTAGAAGTTTTATTGGAGTAGGTTTTAGGTATATGTTCCATTTCAATTTGCCTTTTTTTGTTTGCTTGTTTGGTGTATAAATAACCAATTGTTCCAGCATCATTTTTTGAAAAGACTTTTCTTTTTTCATTGAATCATCTTGGCATCTTTTTTGAAGACTCAGTTGACCACTTTGTATGTCAGTTTATTTCTGGGTGCTCTATTCAGTTCCATTGATCTCCATGTCTGTTCTCACACCAGTACGACACTGTTTTCATTGTGATCACATCACAGTATATAATAAAATCATGTAGTGTGAGTCTTCTCATGTTCTTCTTCTTCTTAAAAATTATTTGACTATTCTAGTTTCTATGCTTTTCTAGATTCAGCATATCAATTTCTACAAAAATCTAGGATATTTATTGGTATTTGGAGATCAACTTGAATGAAATTGATGCCTTAATGATAATTTTTTTAAAGCACGAATATATTATATCACTCAATTTATTTAGTTGCTATTTACTTTCTCATCAATATTTTATAGTTTTGAGCATAAAAATGTTACACATATTTTATTAATTTAGCACTAAGTAATTCAGTTTTAAATGCTATTATAAATCTGATTCACTTAACTTTTGGAAGTCACCATGCCTCTAACCAATAGGACATTTAATCTGAGTACAATGGTGGTTTCTGGCCTAGCTTGAGCAAAGCAAAGCACCTAGAGATCATAGTTAGTTCAGAATATTGGAAGGAAGATATTTACAGCTTATTTGCTCAATTGTCTAATCTACAATGTCCACTGACTCCATAATTTATTTCAGCAAGGATGATGACATTCTGACAACTTGGAGCTGGTATTACTGATGATAAAAAGGGAGCCTTGTTTATCTTCATTAAAATTTGTTGGTTATCTTACACATCCCGGGAAGAAGTGGCTGGGCAGAGAAGAGATATCTCTATTGTCCTGTAGACCTTCTTTACTGGGTACAAGGTGGAGTCCTAGTTTTTAAAGGCCTTGAAGGGGATTCTGACCATTAACCAGAGTTGAGAACTATAAACCCTCTGCTAAATCCCCATTACTGTTTTCATCTTGCCAATCTTGTAATGTATTCATTTATTTATTTTTATTCAAAGAAAAACAAAATTATATAAACAAACATATGTTAATGCAACATTATGTGAAAATATGCTCATAGTTCTTTGGATTCTAAATACAGTCAATCGAGCATGAATATTCATAGTACAGTTAACTGAGCTGCATATTCTTGTTTGCACTGAAAATTGATGGGGATAAATGAAACTGCCTTGCATACAAATTCTTTTGACTACTTGCTGTCAACATCTTATTGCTTTACAGCCCTATTTAGCTCCATTTATATTGCCTTTTGCATATGAGTGAAAATCAACCAAAATGATGTAAATACATGTGAGGGATATAATCCATTATTCCATGCTACAAGTGAGGATGAAAAAAGAGATCACAAATCAAAGTGGGGAAAAAAAGCATCAGTGGACATGAATGCATTGCATTGGGGGTTGGGGTGCTCTTACGTAGAAAATAAATGTCATTTTGCCAAAATTAAGGTAGTCAAAATGATTTCATTCTGATATACAATGAAGATGAAGACTAGCCAAAAGGCCATCTTTGCCACTCACTTGATTTTAAAAATCAGCCAGAAGTATATAAGTCGATCTTTTATATTAAATATCCAGGTAGTTGAAATCCAAATGGTTACTTAGTGGTCTATTTTATAATTCAAGTACGTCAGCTCCAGGTTTATTTTTATGAGTCAGAGAAACAAAATTGATTTGAAAAAGTCATCATTCAATAATCTAAATGATTTCCTTTCTGTAATTTGTTATATTGACTTTGTTGAAATTAATTTAAATTATTTTTCTAAGAGGAGCTCTCAAAATTGATTACAGTTCACTTGGCATTTCATATTTATATTTTGAGTTTCTAATTATTGCATATCTTTTATGACCTTCTGGCAAGCATGTTATGTCCCACCCCAGCTGAACTAATGTGCATTATAACTATGGAAACATAGTCCAGGTTAACAACAACAAAAATATCTGCTGTCACCTAATCAAATGAACAAATGCTTTAAAATGTTCTCAAAATCACAGAATTAGTACTTAACTGGACAGAGTAATATGAATGAAAGTCTGTATAGCCATTGAAAGTCAGAATTCTATTACATGATTTCATATCACACCCACACACACTGAATTTCAGTATATCACATTTCCCTTTCAAAATGATTGTTAGGTATCTTTCTCAGTGGGTTGAAGGATGATTCCAATTTAAATTTTTTTAAAATAAATTAGAACTTTAAGTAAATTTATTAAACTTTGGAACTTATCATAATGGATTGGTTCAAGTTTAAGACTAAAATAAGAATCTGGCCTTTCAGCTATAATCTTTGAATTTCCATTTTGTTTAGATGTGATCAAATTCACTCAAAAAGAAAATTTTAAAATGGTTTGGTTTTTCTAATATCTGCCATCTTAACAACTACTAATATTTTTTGTTTAATGGAAAGAGATTTCAGATTCTTTTTTAAATAGCATATCTTAAAATGAAAAGGCAGAACCAAAGCAACAACAAAAACAAAGACTTACTACAGATGTTCTTCGATTTATGACAGGTTTATGTCCCAATAAACCTATTGCAATTTGAAAGTATTGTGAATTAAAAGTATGTTTCGCTTAGAGTATTTTGTATGTATGATGAGTGCTTCCAGATGTAAACCCATCATAAATTGAGGCGCTTACTGAATGCCTGTCAATTTAGCACCATTGTGAAGTCCCAAATCGTTAAGTCAAATCATTGCAAGTTGGGGATTTTTTGTATTAGATATGTGATATCGTAATTTAGATACAGTTTAACCAACATGTGAAATCCTAAAGATGATGGGTGATTTCTAGACTATTTTTTTCTTAGAGACTTCATAATCTAGAACTATGTTAAGGCCTAACTTTAACATCATTGACACAAACACGTTAATCATTAAAAAAGAAAGAAAATCAGCTACAGAAAAAAAAAAAAGAAAGAAAGAAAAAAACAGTTTTAAGAGTAAGAAAAAAATTTTCCCTCTTTGCTGAAAAGCTAAAGCCCCCAAAGTTCCCAGATGAATAAATTATAAGACAAACTTCAGCAATTCTACAGGACTGGTGTCAGCAGTGAACCAACTGTGGTTGTGAACATCACCAGCACTTGGATCCCAGCCTTTAACATCCTAGATAAAACTCCCTTTTAGGCCGGGCGCGGCGGCTCATGCCGTAATCCTGGCACTTTGGGAGGCCGAGGCAGGCGGATCACGAGGTCAAGAGATCGAGACCATCCTGACTAACACGGTGTAACCCCGTCTCTACTAAAAATACAAAACATTAACCGGGCGTAATGGCGGGCGCCTATAGTCCCAGCTACTCAGGAGGCTGAGGCAGGAGAATGGCGTGAACCCGGGGGGCGGAGCTTTCAGTGAGCCGAGATCGCGCCACTGCACTCCAGCACGGGTGACAGAGGGAGACTCCATCTCAAAACAACAACAACAAAAAACTCCCTTTTACCTTCCCAACATCCTGGAGCATTCTTTCTTTTATAAGATCTCATTCATATGAGGACTCAGTGCTCTCGGGCAGCCCTCTGGCCCTTTCAAAATATAATCTCAAAGGCAAAATATCACCCAGCACTTCCCTTCATCACACGTGGTGTCCATTTCAAATTTATCTCTCCCTGTCTCTAATTCTCCTTAAAATCAGAATGTCATCTTTAAAGTAATTCATGCCTTGTTTTGTGATATTACTACACCTACTCCATAAATTTATCTATCATTCTGTGTTAGTGATTCTAAAATGCACATTTTTTAAAAAAATTAGTAGTATTTGAATTTAATCGTACATTTAATGTGTTTAATTGATGTGACTGTATCAATTGTGTTTTTACACTGGTGTTATGGAATTGAGAAAATGTAGTACTTCTTTATGGGCTTTTACCTCTAAAAACATATTTTCCTAAACAGAGTGTATATAACATTAATGGTATGAGTGACTCTAGATGAGACATCAATAAATGTGCTATGTTACGTTAATAGTTGTATGTGTATTTTAATGTATGACAGGAGAAATATATTGTGCACTTGAAACTCATGATTTTCGGGCATAAAATTGCTTAGAATTAAACTAAGTTGGCCAGGCGCGGTGGCTCACGCCTGTAATCCCAGCACTTTGGGAGGCCGAAGGAGGTGGATCACGAGGTTAGGAGTTCGAGACCAGCCTGGCCAGTATGATGAAATCCTGTCTCTACTAAAAATACAGAAATTAGTTGGGCGTGGTGGCGCGTGCCTGTAGTCCCAGCTACTCAGGAGACTGAGGCAGGAGAATCACTTGAACCTGGGAGGCGGAGGTTGCAGTGAGCTGACATTGTGCCACGGCACTACAACCTGGGCGACAGAGTGAGATGCTGTCCAAAAAAAAAAAAAAAGAAGAATTAAACTAAGTTAAAAAAAAGTTTAAAAACTCAATTTAAATTGGAGTCAGAAAAAAATCCAAAGTAAATAATACTGCAGATGGGACAGGAAAATCATGAGTTCCATAAGGACAAGGGATGTGCCTTCTTCATTTTTGAATCTCCAAAGCTTCATAATTAGCACATTATGTGTATTGCATTTCTTTGAATATTGAATGCTTTGTCTCATTTATGGTGGATTATGTGATCTGAAAAATTTACCCCAAAGAGTGAAATGCTTGATCTATAAAAATACTTCAGGAACAGAAGTATTTTAAAAGAAGAGCTTGTGATTCTCAATGAGTTTTTTAAGAAGAAAAAATTGGTTTGTGCTCTGTAAGTGCATGGAATGGCTTTAGGTGCCTCCACCACCAGCTTTGCTCATTCTTTCCTCGGCCCACATTAAGACTGAAGTTATTCACATTGTATTTCTTTAGAATGCTTGATCATCCCTGTTAAACTACCTTAGCCTAAATCAGAAACTTCCAAATTATTACTTTATGTAAACACATTTTAAACTACATGGTACATGGAGTAGAATGCATACTCGACACTTAGATTGTTTGTTAGGGTTATGGTTTCTACTTCCCTCTTTTTCTGGCATCTCTTTTTCCTCACTCTGCGTATAGCATTGAATGCCAACAGCTTGAACACTGTGAGGATGATGTTTGGGGTCGATACTTTTTACTTTGTTCTGCTTTTTCTTCTTTTTTTTAGACATGATCTCACTTTGTTGCCCAGGCTGGAGTGCAGTGGCACAATCTCAGCTCACTGTAGCCTCAACTTCCCAGACACATGTGAATCTCCCGCCTCAGCCTCCCAAGTAGCTTGGACTACATGCATGTGCCAGCATGAACAGCTAATTTTGTTCTTTCTTTTTTTTTCTTTTTTTAGAGTCTAACTGTGTTGCCCAGACTGGTCTCGAACTCCTGGGCTCAAGTGATCTTTTCCTCTCAGCCTCCCCAAGTGCTGGGATTACAGGCGAAAGTCACCTCACCTGGCCAGTGCCTTTTTCTATCCATTGAAAGGCCTAGTGAGGGACCATAAGAGAACCAATTCCAGAAATGTTTTGTGCTTCTGCAGGTTTCAAGAAGGTAAAGACCCAGTTCTCATCGCTTGATGTAGAGAAAGGTTTTATCCCATCCCTTAATTATTGTTAAGCAGTAAAATTAGCACCAGACTAGAAATCAAATATCTTGTTCTCATGTATGCTGTAACTGCCTTATTCTAATTCCTGCATCCTTCCTCTGTACCTCAGTCTTCTTTGCAGTAAAATAAAAGCTTCATTTAGATAATTTCCAAGACTGACTTCCATTTTGAAGTTTCCTTGAGCCTATCATAGTTTAGCATAGACTATAGATGGGGTAAGGAGGGACTAAAAAATAAATGAGTTTAGCATCATTGCCCACCCACCTGAGTGTCTATTAAGCAGCAGAAGAAGAAAATAAAAAGCCCACCTGTCATCCTGACCATTGATTCACTGCTAACTCCTTTGTTACCCTCTCTCGCTGCTTTCCAAAATGATTTATTCCTCTGTCATAAACAGACTTGGAATATGAATAAAAATAACCAGAATGATGGCCTCCATAAGCTCTCACTGAAAGGCCTGGAAGTTTATATGAAATTCAATAGAATCCTTACAACAAGGAAGATATTAACCACAAAGAATATAGGTTGCGCAGTACACGCGCGTGTGTGTGTGTGTGTGTGTTTTCAGAGCAGAGTTGTTACAATTTACAGAAAATAATTCTAGATGAAATATGTTCTCCGTCAGATAAATCCTTTAAAGTAAACTTTCAAGTAAAATTTCCAGATGGATCTATATTACAGTCAACTGCCTCCACCCTATCCCCAGTGACAAATACAAGACAGCTGCTAAATTTAACATGCCTTTACTGGAACACTAGTACCTCCTGCACAATAGCAGGCTATGTGCTGCCAATCCACAGGATGTACTCAATTTCTGAATTGCTGCACAGCAGCCCTGCTGATCCTTAATCCTTGTGAATATAGCACTGACACGTGGCCAAGACCTTCAGAGGATTGATTTTTAAAGGAAAAAATAGGAACAAAAGGAAAGAAAAAGCTCAGCGCAACATGTTAAGACACATCCTGTGAGGCAAAAAATTTGAAATGGTGAAAAAATGACTCAATAAATAAATTTAAAGACATACAGTCTCCAATATGGTGCGTGTTCTAAAAGTTCATTTGCCGATGAGTTGTTTCAAAATGGGGATGCATTCCTCCACAGAAACAATGTTTTACGTGTCAGTTGGGCACCCAGGTTAGGCCATAAGATCCAGAATGTGCGTGATGTAACTAATATACAAATGATATTGAATCCATCACTCATAATAATATGTTGGTTGAAAAAATAGTCAGAAATGCATCATACATGCTGTTAGCCTGATTCATTCATTCATTGAACACCTAATAAGTTGTAGGTGGGACTACATGGCCAATGATACAGGCCTAATTCCTATCTTAATCGAACTTACTAAAATCATGATTGACATGCTTAGGTACTAGCAATATGTTCAACTGATACTGATTGCAAAGAAGGCAACTGGATACTCCAATATATAGTGTTCATATGACTCAATCAGCGGCACCATTCTTATGTTTGATATATGTGGGAAAAGGGAGAGTCAATTCAGTGAGTGACATAAAATATTGCATATGCATGTTAGCAACATGGATCTGAGTGGTCAGGATCCCAATTAGTGTCTATGGGCTTCAGGAAAACTGTCAAGAGATAGGTAGGTTAAGAGTATCATGAGTGGGAAAGACATTGACATATATGATAGTCATTGATCCCTAAATGAGAAAGAGGACCGTCCAGAGCTAATATATAAATTACTTCTTATGCCAGTCTTGGAGGGTTAAAGGACTGAGTCCCTAAAACTCATATTTGTCCAAGTGTTTTTGGATCTGTTGAATTTCTTTGAGGCATGATCACTAACCAGAGTTAAAGCTGATTCTTCCTTTAGAATAAGCTTTCTTTCTTTCCCTATTTTCTTCAGCCTCTGGTTTCAGTCTCACTTGCGATCCTGTGGCAGGCACCATTATGGCTAGAACCTATTTGCTTTCTATTGGCAGTTTCCAACACCCTGCAGCAGACTCATTTCTCTTACATTTTAATCGTATTAGATCCCCCATTTAAGTTCCTGTCTACAGTCTCTGAACCCAGTAAATAATCAGGTCATCTGTCAAGGTGACCCTTTAAAGTACCCTAGCAACTTTTTCATAATAGAAACATGTTCTGCACACAAAAAACCAATTCAATGTAAGTAAGCATGTTCTCAAGAAGAGGGCTTTTTGCTCAAAGGGTGCAAAAGAATTTAGAACTGTGGTTGTGTGGAATACCTGAGCTTCTTGCTAACATAGCTGTCTAAAGTGGCTCCTGGTTAAGTCTTGGCTCCATCCCATCTGCTCATTCCTCATGAAGAACACAGGAAGTAGCCTCTGCATTATTTCTCTTTTCAGTTTCACTCTGTCTTTCCATCTCTGGCTTGATGCTGATGCCAAGAATAGCCCTGGAGCTTTCCTGTTACTCTATAATCCCAGAATTGGCCACTTTTGAAAATTCAAGGGGCTTTTCTGCTGCAAGGAAAGAAAAATAGCTGTGTGCTCAAAGATTCCTGTCTGTCCTCTTTTTTAATTATTGTATTTTTCTCCTTAAACTCTGTAGAGGAAGACGAAGGGACACATAGGTGATAACAGTGGGACTCAAGGTCTACACAAGGCAAAGTTAAAAGTTAACTTCTTTATTTCAGAGGAAGTTCAGGCTTCAGGGGCTCAGGGAATGGGTATTCCAGGAAGATATCTGAGGATAGTTATTTCAGAATAATTGTGATCTCAGGGAGCAATAGGGTAGTGTCTTCAAGAAAAAAAGATGTTTCTAATTCTCTTACCCAGGTTTTGCAAGGGAAGATATAGGGAAAAGGCAGTTAAGAATAGAATGAGGCTAGTGCCACAAAGAAATTGTGAGGTGGTGATTAAGCTAAATAAACAAGACAGGCTAAATACTACTTAGCAGCAGGGCTAGTTTGAGTTAGTATAGGTTCATTCCGCTAATCTCACCTCAAAATGCGAAAAAATAAATCCAGTGACTGGCAAGGCCCATTCAGGATCATACTAGGGCCTTTTCAATTCAGATATTAAGAGATGGCCCCTTGTAGGTTAAAGAGGTAGTCACTTGGCTCAAGGTCACTGCTCTATACATATAATTTCTATTCTGTACAACAAACCTGAAAGAAAGGAACTATTGTCTCCACTATAAAGAACAGAGAAGTGATGTTCAGAGAGGTTAAAAATAACTTGTTCCAGGTCACAGAACAAAAAAGGCAGAACAACTTGAACCCTGGTTAGTTTGATATGCAAACCCATTTTATCCCTATTGCCCCATGCTGACTCTCCACCTACTAGCTGCAAAGCAAAGAAACCACATTAGCCTAGATCTGAGCAGGAAGGAGACAGATTCTAAGCATTGTATCCCTACATTTGACTCTCTTGTTTGAATGTGTTTGTGAGTATAGGGAAACCATCTTAACGTGGGATGGTAATAAACAAAATAGAAAAAAACCTGGGTCCCTAATGCCATTTTTCTATATAGTCAAGCCACCATGGCCCACTTCCAGACTTCAAGTTATAGAATAAATAACTTCCTATTTATGTAATTCATGATTCACAGTATTCTTGCCGTTAAGCCTGATCCCAACTTGTATAATAATAGAGCACCGTGTACGGCAGCAGAGTGCAGATTCTGGAGCAGAAAATCTGGCTTCAAATCCCAGTCCTGCCACTGGTTGGCTTTATAATGTTGAGCGAGTTTCCCAACCCTCTTTGCCTTAGTTTCACCATATGTGAAACTTAAATGGTATTTACTACTTCAAATTGATTTAATGAGGTAGAAGTCAATATTTGTAAAAGACTAGGGATTGCACCTGGCATGTAGGAAGTGTTATATACAAAGGCTTTTTAAAAATTTGTTTCTGTGTATTTCGTGTGTGTATGTCTTTTAAATACAATTGTTTCCATTTCCCCATGTAGTAATTTTAATAATTATAAATTTTTCTTTTGTAGTTGTTTAAAGTTTCTGTGTGTCAGACATATTCATTTTCAAATATAAAGCTGTCATACTCCTTGTTTAAACTTAGAATACTAGTATTTTCCATCAACAAAATTAAAGTTTATATATGTGTGCGTATATATATGTGTGTGTAATAAAGACCACTCTATATGATTCGTAAGTATTTGTGAGTGACTTTCACATCTACTATCTCATTTTAATTCCTTTAGCACCTCTGAGAAGTAGTTAAGGTGGTTATATCAACCTCACTTAACAGATGAAAAAATAGGAAGCTTACCGACATACTCAAAATTACGTAGCTAATGAGAGAACTGAGACCAAATCCATACCTTTTGATACCAAATTTGTGTAACTTGTATAACTATATGGTAATATGCCATGTGGCAATTATATATGATTTTCCTTTATTAATATTGTAATGCTGACTTCTCGTCAGTAACCCCTGATTGGTAAAATGACTTCAGTTATCTTTAGTTAAGGGTTTAACATACATTTAAGTAAAGATATAAAAGAATATAAATTAGGATTGATCTAAACCAACATAGAAATGATCTTACCCAAATTTCCAGGTTCACTTGCAGCTGATATGGGCATAAAACTCAGTCCTGAATAACGAGATAAGAATTCTGAGGGAATTCTGGGAATACTTTTGCTGATTTTTCTCCATAAACTTTGTTCAAAGTTCAGCTCTCACTCTTTTCAGCAGGAATCAATCAGTGAGTTTTATTAAAAATGGCAGAAGTGCCAAGCAAGAACAGAACAGAACAGTGCTTGTGAATTTGACAGCTTGAAGGATTCGTTCTTAACAAAAGTTGAAGTGGTATGGAGTTAGTGATGTGATGAGATGGGTACTCTACTGAAGTTTTTGTTATTGTTGTTTGTCTTTTTGTAGAGATGGGGTTTCACCATCTTTCGCAGGTTGGTCTTGAACTTCTAGGCTCAAGTGATCCACATACCTCGGCCTTCTAAAGTGCTGGGATTACAGGTGTGAGCCGCAACTCCTGGCTCTCTGTTAAACTTTCATTCAGAATGTAAGTCATGGAAGTATTTTTTGTAGCATCAACTAGTGATGTCTGTCAAAATGTAAAATGCACCCTTGAGAGCCAGAGATTTTACTTCTAGGAATCTATTCTTAGCAGCATTGAAATGTGAAGATTAGAAATAATTTAAATTTCTCTCAGTAATGGAAGTGTGCATCTCTGCTCTAGGATAGACAACCAATAAAAACACTGAGGTAACCTTAAATGTACTAACAAGGACAGTTGTCCAAGACATATTCTTAGTGAATTATTTTTTTTAAATCAAGATTTGAAAGAATAAATACGCCCAGGCGTGGTGGCTCATGACTGTAATCCTAGAACTTTGGGAGGCCAAGGCTGGCAGATTGCCTGAGGTCAGGACTTTGAGACCAGCCTGGCCAACATGATAAAACCCCATCTCTACTGAAAATACGAAAACTGGCCAGGCATGGTGGTGCGTGCCTGTAATCACAGCTACTCAGGAGGCTGAGACAGGAGAATTGCTGGAACCCAGGAGACAGAGGTTGCAGAGAGCTGAGATTGTGCCACTGTGCTCCAGCCTGGGTGACAAGAGCGAGACTCCATCTCAAAAAAAAGAAAAAAAAAAAGCCCCCAATATATGTATGTATATATATACACACACTGTGAAGGGAAGGAGGCATTAGAGAATGGTTTAAAACTTGCATTTTTTGCCTTATACAATGGTAATGTACTTACATATTATTTATATTATTTAAAAAGAAAAAAAGCGTTTTTAAAAATCTGTGAATCATGGTAAAGAAAGCAGATATAGCCTTGCAGAGATTACTTTTGAAAAACCTGTACCAACAAAGACAATCAAAGAAATTGAGTAATAGCTGAGGAAAATAGGGGTTCAGGTTTGTTATATTTTTTAAGATGAAGGACACTGTGTATATGCTAATCGGGAATGATTTTCTGAGTAGAAATACCATATTTCTTCAATTCTAAAATATAGGGTTTTTTTTCACATTTTAATGATTCTGAAATATGTTTCATAATCCATTAAATGAAGTATAGAGGATTGGCATTAGCGTCTACGAGTCATCTTGAGGCAATATTCACCAAAATCCTTTTTAGATTAAATTTTCCACTTGAGGTCTTTGAAGCTTGCTTGTGTTCAATTCCTGGGCCATTTCTCCCTCCTCTTTTCATTCGGTGTCAAGGTTAAAATTGGCACATTCCACTGCTTTCCCTTTCTGCCTAGTAGGCTATTGTCCTCACATATCCTTACATTGAAGATGAAGGCTTTTGATGTTCAAGTATTTGGGAATTTTTTATTAGCTTTCCTGTCTTGAAGCATATAATTTTTATCTCTATGAAATGCAGATAAAGGCTATTACAAAAGTGGAAACAAAAAATGAATTAAGAAATGTTGATGAGGATGTGAATAAAAACAATCAAAATCCTTCTGCATTGCTGGTGGGTATGTAAAATGCTGCAGTCTCTATGGAAAATATTACAGTAGGTCTCCAAAAAATTAAACATAAAATTACTATATGATGCAGCAATTCTACTACTAGGTATCTATTTAAAAGAATTGAAGGCACACCCATGTTTATAGCACTATTATTCACAGTAGTCAAAAGGTAGAATATTCCCAAGTGTCCATCAACAGGTGACTGGATAAACAAAATGTGGTACGTACATATGACAGAGAATAATCAGCCCTAAAAAGGAAGAACATTCTGACACATGCTATATAGCACAGGTGGGCCTTAACGACATTATGCTAAGTGAAATCACTCAGTGATGAAGAAAACATAATCTTCATAATCTGAGATACCTAAAGATACCTCAAAATGTATCTCATGAGGTCAAATTTATAGAGACAGAAAGCAGAATGGTGGTGCTAGGGCAAGGGAGGTAGGGGTAGGGGAGAATGGGGAGTAATTGTTTAAGGGGTGTGTCATTGCTATTTGGGAAGGTGAAAGAAGTTCTGGGGATGGATGATGATCATACAACAATGTGAATGTTCTTGTTGTCACTGAACTGCACACTTAAAAATGGTTTACACAGTAAGTTCTGTGTTTTGTATATTTTACCAAAATTAAAGAAAAGAAAATAAATGTACATAAAGTAATGGCATAACCTATATTTTATGACAGCTTAGACTTAAAGGAATGTTAAAAACTCCAAAGAGAGAAGGAAACACGATATTTGAGAAGCGAGATTCAGCTCAGAAGTGCAGCACTGGCCTTCAACAGGAGGAAGAAAAGGTCCATCAGCAGCAGGAAGGGACAAAAGGTGGCAGGGGCAGGTATGTTCACAGATGAATTAGTATGAAAATGAGGGAGTTTCCTTGTCAATGCCATCTTACTTCTAAACAACATTTGAAATGAGGTCATCAGGTGAGAGGGAAGGGTGGCGACGGAGGTGTGTGACGTATGAGAAGAGACCCTATAAGAAGTAGTTATCCCAAAGAATGGGAAGTTAGCCCCACAGAAAAACATACATATGCTTGTCAGTAGTACTGAGTCTTCATTTGAGAACATAAAGTACAATTGGTCTGAATAACTGTGTTATTTATTCCAACAAAGTTCACCTGTCTGTGTCCAAATAAGAGGAAACACGGTTAGGTTACTTCAGGATTAAGGTTGTGCAAGCTTAGAACAATGGCAAGAAGGAAGCAAGTGAGGAAATCGGGGATCATTTGCATATATATATTTGAATGATTGATCTTTGATTTCTTCATTTTGAAATGGGGATAATAGATCTTACCTCATACAGTTGGGTGAGTTGAATGTAAAGCAGGTACAACTCTTTACACAGTATGTCTGGTACTCACAAAGTATTTAATAAACATCAAATATTGTTACTGTCATATTACCATGGGTTATGAAATATATGCTAGACAATGATGAAAGTGAAGATAGGTGAAAGCTGATGAATAATAAGAAAGTAGTCAGTCAGCAGATGAGAGGTTTTGGTGAGAACAGCAATAAAAAGTAATTATATTGAGGACTTCTGAGCAGACAAGCCAGACTTAAAACTTTGAATGCCTGGAGAGCTTGACAAGATTGGTAGGAGGCAAAGGAGAGGATAATTAGGGAGGCAAAAGAGTAGGTAAAATAACCTGATAGCACATGCTTCAAATGAGCAAGGGTTTGCAAAAGGAACAGGTTGTTACACTTGGAAACTGTGTGGGCCGGAAGGAAGTTCACTTCCCCTCCTGGCCCTGAGGAACATGGTATAAAAGAGAAAAGAAAAACAACTTTGATTCCATTTGAAGAGAAGCAGCTACCTCAGGGGACAGCTCAATTTCAGTAAAAACACAGACATGAAGGGAACAATCAGAGAAAAGAGTAATAATTTAAAGATGTTCACTGATTATAGACTTAGAGCTCAAAAGGATGGGGAGATAAAGTTTGAAGAGAGAGACTTTTCCTTTTCTTTATGACAGATTGAGTCAGATCAGAAGAGATGCGTCAAGTATGGGAAGAGATGGACTCAAAGGCAAACACCTCTTGTTTTAACTATTATAAATGGGAATGTGGCTGAGGTGCTTATTTTGACCTTTTAACAGGGTTAAGCTCTCAGACCTGATTGAAATACTGGAGAGTCTGAGGGATGCTCCTTAATGTTAGAGTAACCAGCAATTTAATGATGAACTATTCTGTGCTATGTGTTTTCTGCCTATTCCATTATTTTAACTCCATATATATTTATTCCTGGTATCCTTGAATAGACTGCAGACTTCCTCAGAAAAAAAATATTTTCTTTTAAAGTTATCATACTTCACTAAGTAATTTAGAGTATCATGTAGAGAACATACTCAATTTTTTTTCTTAAATTGAATTTTTTATTACTTGAGTCATAGAAGAGGCTATATTATCAGTTTTAAATTTATACTTAGCTGTGTGTATATAAAGAATAATTTTAGAAAAAGAACCTAGTATCCTCTGTTCTTAATCTTGGTATGATAATATTTTATGTTCAGGAAGGAATATGGGATAGAAGAAAATCCCCATAACC
The DNA here is from genome assembly GCF_043159975.1 of Macaca nemestrina. NCBI lineage: Eukaryota > Metazoa > Chordata > Mammalia > Primates > Cercopithecidae > Macaca > Macaca nemestrina. The sequence goes on along the minus strand of NC_092134.1, from coordinate 42,355,625 downwards.
AGACTACAGAATTAAGTTGAAATGAAATATGAAGCGTATTGTAGTATCTGCCTTGTATAGTTGTCTCTTCTTTTCTGGCCTTTTTTGAATATTTTACACAGTTTGAGCAAGTCCGAGGTTACTTGAAGATTGTTTTATTTAAAACCTAATGATTCTTTTAACAACTAAAGTACTGAAAACTATTTTGTACAAATGTTTTTGCCACTAGATTGTCCACAAATCAAACACATTCTTCAAGATGAAAACAAATAGGGGAAAAGAGTACGTAAATATGGGGAAAACATCTGTTTCATCATAGGAATTGAATCGGATATCAGGCTCTGCAATAGCTTATTTATGATAATATCCTAAATAATGTCACAATATGTCACCACTTTAGTCCCTGCATTACTTCTAATTCAAACCTTTGTAACTATCATCTTAGCCCCTCCTGCATAAAGAACACAAGCTTTCAATAAGCATAGTACCACAAATTGAAGAAAAACTAGAAAAATTCTTCTTAATACAACTATTCCTAGGATGAGTTAACTATTATATATCAGAGTACTCTCTCCCCTTAGATGTATTATTAAATAATATAAATATTAATAAAGGCATTTACAAATGCCTTTGATCACATTATAAGCCTTATCTGAAAATCTGGAGTAATTTTGATATTTGTAATTTTTTCTTTTTTCTTTAATATTAAAAGAGGGTATACCAAAGCATTACGATTGAAGTATTATTTTTCCCTTTTTCAATAGAACTTGAATAAAATATCCAACAATCATAATTACTGCCTTCATTTTTAAAAACACTCGATTATTGACTGATAGCAAAATTTTCACTAAATGCAACATATATCTTTCACGTCTATTAAATAGTATTATTTTGTGGAAGAAATATAAATCTCGGGGCCCAAAATCACTGCGCTAAAGGGAAAAGTCAAGCTGGGAACTGCTTAGGGCAAACCTGCCTCTCATTCTATTCAGTTACCCCTCCGCTTACCTAGATAGATGCATATCTGATTGCCTCATTTGGAGTGGGCTCACCAGAAACTCAAAAGAATGCAACCATATGTCTCTTATCTACCTATGACCTGGAAGCCCCTCCCCACTTTGAATCATTCTGCCTTTGCCTCCAGTTGTCCCACCTTGTCAAACTGAACCAAAGTACATCTTACATATATTGATTGGTGTCTCATGTCTCCCTAAAATGTATAAAACCACGCTGTGACCCTATCACCTTGGGCACACGTTGTCAGGACTTCCTGAGGCTGTGTCACGGGCATGCACCTTGGCAAAAATAAACTTTCTAAATTAACTGAGACCTGTCTCAGATTTTCGAGGTTTATAATTGGACAGAACAGTTATATTTCTATTATTGGAATTGCAATGAGAAAAGTATTAATATCAACTACCAGATATTTTATCTTTAAATTGATAAGAAAATTAATTTGAAAATAATTAATTTACAGCTTGCAAAAAAGTTATCTTAGCCCATAGATTAGCAAATTCATTAGCAAAGTCATTGATATTTTAAGTCAAATTTTAGTAAACTTTATTGTATCTGCACGTTGCACAGATACAATAGTTTAAGAAAATGAACTATATAACTTCATCCTTTTTAAGTCTTATAAAATTATTATACATGAGGACTTTAAGGTTCCAGTAAAATAGGTAGTTTACATTATGTGACTTCTAGATAAATAAATACCACAAAAGCCTCAAATTTTCTGCTAGAAATAATAAAAATAAATACTTTTCCATGCTCTCAATTTTACTACCTCTTAGAACTCAAAATATATCTTAAAACGTAGTGAAAAATGGCTGTAAACTGCCTTGATTTTGTGATTTTGATTTGAAAGTATCTTAATGAAGTGGCATAAGCATTTGATTTTCCCTATTTTACTTAGTGAACATTTCAATGGATTTTTTAAACTGCTGAATAGCTCTGAAAGAACTAAGGTTCTTTATTTTCAAAAGCAAAATGCTCTTCCCTCACTTTAATAGACACTCATACAATTAAAAAGCAAGCACAGCCATCTAGATGAGCAATCAGCAGCAAAGAGAAAAGTTATTACAAAATTGCTAATTATCAAAATAGGCAATTATAGTGTAGACTGACTTTCTGAAAGCACTGCTAACATATTATGTGTGAGACTAAATGGTAAAGGAGTTGGGGATATTTAAAAAGAAAATGCTTGTTACTTTACTTTCAATAAAGCACTCACATGTAGACTAACTCATTTGAACTCCATCTTTATGAGGCAGATATTGTTGTTCCCATTTTACAGTTGAGGAAACTGTGGAGGAGCGTTGTAGTAGCTTTTGCAAAGCCACAGGGTTGGTAAGTGGTAGAGCACAGATCACCAGCCAAGTTTTTCTGACTCCTGATATCCTTGTATCTTTGTGATCACACGGAGCCCCTGTCTGTGTAGACACATGGAGCACTGTGATAAACAGAACCAAACCAAAAATCGGATGATTAGAATTTCATTGCAAAAGTGTTGGATGCATGAAGCTATTGGCGCTCTGTCTGTGCTACACTGTGGTTCTTCTGCAGGCCTGTCAACAAGACTGTTATCTGAAATCAGCAGTTCAAGCACTGCACAGAGCCAGGGAAAGAATATCTGCTTTATATCAACATGCTTGCTTCCTAGACTGCCTGTTTGACAGTATTTTCTTGAAAGTGACCTCTGCCAGAAATACAACAGGCCTCATTCAATGATAGAAAATGCCACATCTAACATGGTTCTTCCACTCATCTCAAGGAACGTTACAGCAGTGGTCTTGGAGCAGGAAGACTATCACCTCAGCTTTTTCCAATAAAACAAATCTCGTACTCACGTGCATTTTCTTGTTTATCTGTTTATTTACTTATCTATAAATGTTTCTTATAATGTTAAAAAATAAATTGGGCATAATTCTTTCTCTTAATAAAAATCAACATCTGTCTTAGTATATATAGCTGCATAACACATCACCCCAAATCTTAGGGCTGAAATAATCACTACTACCATTTTATCCTATCTCACTATTTTGGACAGGAATTTGGTTAGATCTGACTGAGTAATTTGGTGCCATATGATATCAACTAGGGATTCGTTTCCAATTAATGTCTGTTCTGGTCTGCAGGGTGCTTAATGCTTAAGGTTTTACTCAAATGCCTGGCATCTTGCTGGAAACAAGCAGAAGACTGGGCTCAGCTGGGCTCTTCCTTCTTTTAATGTGGTCTCACAGTCTCTACACCCGCACTCTCCAACCAGGGAGTCAAACTTCTTACAAAGAAATTAAAGGCTCCAAAGGGAAAGTTCCAAAACTCCAAATGTGAACTGCAAGGCTTGTCTTATCACCTTTGCAATATATCTCACAATCGTAATTAATGATTATTAATTCACTTTTGATGTCTGTTGTGCTATATTGTAAGGTCCATAAAAACAGGACAATGTTTGCAGTCATTCTTCTGTGTCCCATGTGTTTATCAGAGTGTCTTGGACACAGAAATAAATATTTGATGAATTAATTAAAGAATAAATGAATTCAGGCCAGGTGGTGGTTCATGTCTAAAATATCAGCACTTTGGGAGGCTGAGGCAGATGAATCTCTTGAGATCAGGAGTTCAAGACGAGACTGGCCAACATAGTGGAATCTTGTCTCTATTAAAAATACAAAAATTAATTGGGAGTAGTGGCATGCACCTGTAGTCCCAGCTACTGGGGAGGTTGAGGCAGGAGAATCACATAAACCCGGGAGGCAGAGGTTGCAGTGAGCCAAGATCAGTACCACTGTACTCCATTCTGGGTGACAGAGTGAGACTCTGTTTCAAAAAAATAAAATAAAATAAAAAATAAATAAAAAGTAAATGAACTAAATATAAACATTTTAACAAAAGAAGTAGAAAAGTATGGCACCTAGTTATTGATTGTCCTTTGAACAGGATCACTTTTGAGATAGCATGAACTACTTGTTGAATTTTTTGTGATAAAATATTGCCATTTTTAAAGTACATGCTATGTGCCAGGTTTTTGGTTTTTGTTTTTTTACAGAAGTCATCTTTTTCTAATAATAACTCTTAAAGGTAGATATTATTACCTTCAATTTGTAAACAAGTAAACTATGACTTAGAGAGGTTAGAGTGACTTGTCTAAAATCACAGAGCTATTCAAAATATCATATTCTGGTCTTCCACCTGGTTATGAGGTGATAGGGGTTATTAAAGGTGGGGTTTAATGTTACACTGTCCAAGTCAAGTGCAGACCCTAGATATTTTACCTTCCATACCCTGAAAAGCACTCTACATCAAGTACCCAGCCCATTGATTCTGGCAGCTTTTGAGTAACCTTAACCATTGAAAATATACTAGATAGCCCCTATGGGACAAGAAAAGTGGCATGGCAAAGTCTCAAGGTGTAGGAACGTGTCTATCTGCTTGATATTCCCTGAGGTAGCTTTCAGTAGAAGACCCACATCCATATAGAAGACATGAAAAGCCAACTGCTCAAATGACTCATTCTGGTCCATAATTAGTAACAGGATACTATGTGGTTCTGTATATACTTGCCTGCCATGATCTGACAAACGTAGGCCCTTAATGTTATTTTATAACCCCCGATTAACACCTGTTTTAGCAATATTTTATTAGACTACCTACCAAAATTCTGTTGACAAAACCTACCAGAAGTCCTGGCTGACTCTCAATAAATATAAGGACAAACTCCAGCATAACATAAAAGAACTGATGAAAATTTGAGCTGTCTTCCTAAAATAGAGTTTACAATTTGCATCCAACCAAGTTTAAATTGCCTACTATAACAAACAAAAAAATCAGTTCTCTTTAGAAAAATATAACAGAATCTACAACATAATATCCAGACTGCAATCTTAAATTAGCCAACATGCAAAGAACCCAGGAAAATCTGACTCATTCTCAAGAGAAAAGACAATCACCAGATATCTACCCTGAAATAATCCAGATGTTTTCTTGAGTATATGAGGATTTTCAAAGAAGATATTATAACTCTGCTTGATCAGGTAAAGTTAAATTTTCTCAGAATAAGTGAAAAGGTAAGAAATCTCAGCAGGAAAAAAAAAGGAAACTATAAAAGACAGTTAAAAATACTAGAACTGAAAAATGCTAAAAGAAAAACCAATAAAAATTCATTGAATGGGCATATTGAGGTGTCAGGGGAAAAAGTCCATGGGTATAAAAATTGATGAATATAAGTGATTCGATATAAAGAACAGAGAAAAATGTTGAAAAAAAAAGAAATGAACATGCAAGGGATATGAGAAATAATGTCAAAAGATCCAACATATCTTTACTTGAAATACTGAGAGGAGAAGAAAATACAAGACAAATAAATAATTGAGAAAATAATGGCCTAAAACTTTTCAAAATTGATGTAATATGTTAATTTATAAATGCAAGAAGCTAGTATACAGTAAACAGGATAAATACAAAGAAAACCAAACCTTCTTATCTCATAGTAAAACTGCTGATTAACAAAGATATAGAGAAAATTTTGAAAGCACCCAGAGAAAATCATCTCATTACATATAGGAATGCAACAATTTGAAAAACGACTGATTTCTCATCAGAAACGATAGAACTATAGAGACCAAAAATATGTTTAAAGTGCTGAAAGAAAAAAACACACACACACACACAAAACGAAACTTTGACCCAGAGATCAATATCCAGCAAAATATCCTTTCAAAACTGTATTAATTTTCTCAGGCTGCCATAACAAATTAGTACAGACTGGGTGGCTCAAGTTACAGAACTTTATTTTTCACAGTCCTGGAGACTGAAAGTCCAAGGTTAAGATGTCCTTAGGGTTGGTGTCTGGTGAGCGCTCTCCTCTTGGGTTATAGATGGCTACCTTCTTGCTGTGTGCTGGTATGGCCTTTCCCTGACGCATGCAGTTGGGGAGAGAGAGAAAGAGACGGCGCAAGAGAGACAGAGAGAGAGAGAGAGAGATGTCTGTGTGGTTTCTTCTTGAAAGGACATTAGCTCTATTGGATCAGGGCCTTACTCTTATGACCTCATTAATATTAGTTACTTTCTTATTCCAAATACTGCCTCACTAGGGGTCAGGGCATCACCATTTGAATTTGGGTGTGTGTTGGGGGCTGAGAGGGGCAGGGCAACATTTGCATTCAGTCCACAACAAGAATAAAAGCAACTCGAAGACATTTTTAGATACGAGCAAACTTGGAGAATTCATCACCGTAGATTTACACTATAAGAAATGCCTAAAGGAAATTGCTTAAGTGAAAAGAATATGAGACTAAAGGGAAATTTGGATCTTCATGGAAGACAAAAGAGTATCAGAAATAGCAAATATTTGGGAAAACATAATTTTTCCTCCCAATTTTTAAAAAATATGTAGGACTGTTGAAAGCAAAAAAAAATGTAACTTTGTTTTGTGGGATTTATAATGTGTGTACAGGTAATACATAAGACACTGTAACATAAAGGATGGAGGGCAATATAAATAGAGCTATACGGTTGCAAGGTTCTTATATTTTAATATTTAATATTTAAGAGTTTAATACTAACTCTGTGTAGGCTATGAAACATTAAAGATATATTTGTAATCAACATAGCAATCACTAACAATATAAAATACAGGCCTATAACTGAAAAGTTACCAAAGCCATCTTGAAGGTATTCCCACTGAATGAATTAGGATCGCTTTGTCATAAAAGTCACAAGTTGTAGTGACATACTTGTTGAATAAGTCCCCAGTGTCATCAATAACAAACTTTGCCACATCTGTCACCCAAGTTTGTGGATGAATTACTATGCTGTTCAGTCTGTAATATTCTCTAATCTCTTCCCGAGGAAAAAGGTGTCTATTGCTTGGACCTAAGAACCTATTGCCTGACTCATTTATTAGCTCCTCTAATTCCTTCAAGATGTTAGTTGCTTCAATCATTCTGCAAATATTTATTGAGCTACTACTATGTGCCTGGCATGGCTCTTGCCCTATTGCCATGGTATGATGCAGAAAGAAGGTTCTTTCAGCAAGCACTGCTGAAAATCAATTTCATGGTCAGTAAAAGTATCATCCCTGGCTTTGTGGAATGTACATAAGAATTAAAATCTTAACCTTCCTAAAGCTTTCAGGTCTCAGAGACAAACCATCATAATAGTATAGAGGTTGGGGGACGCTCTGATGAGAAATTATGAGGAGGAGTGGTCTTCACCGTAACATCATGACATCCTTCCCAGCCTAAAAAAACTCTCTCATTTAATTCCACTCCTAACACATAGTTTTAGAGCCAAGAAAAATCACATGCACACTCACCTTGTCTAAAGAGGATTCCTAATTTTAAACCAAACTGAGACAATTAAATTTTTATGAAAGGAATGTTTTGTTCAAAAAAATTCCTGTGGCATATTTTTTATTAAATGTCCACAAGATAGTTGGCACTAATCTAGGCCCTGGAAATCCAGTTGAAAGCAAAACACATAGTTTTTGCCCACAGAGCTTATATACTAGTAAGGGGAGATAAATTATAAGCCAGCAAAATAAATAAAAACATATGTCCTGTATTACAGTGCGTTAAGAGATAACACCAAATAATATCTTCCTGAAAAGAAAAAAAAAAAAAAAAGCAAAGGAAAGATTATGTGAGATCACGTGGTCGTCTCCAGCAAACACTTCCATAAGGCATAATTAGCCTCATAGGAGTGGCAGGTATTCGTGAGCACTTTACATGCATGCTTGACCTAGGACGTGAACTATGTAAGGAAGCAAGTCAAGGCAAGATTTTGGAGGAAAGATTCCAAGCTCATGGAGGATCAAGGGCCAAGGCAGGCAGGAGTTTGACGCATTTACAGAACTGAAAGAGAGGGTGGCAGGGTCTGGATCATGCGGGACCTGGTGGGTTTAGTGAAGACTTTGGAGTGCAGTAGGAAACAACTAGAGGATTTTAAGCAAAGGAGTGGTATGATTGGATTTACATTTTTTAAAAAGTCAATCTGGGCACTTGGAGAGAATGAATTAAAGGGAAACAGGAGTGAAATCAGAGTGACAAATCAGAAGACTATTGCTTTGATCCAAACAGCAGATGATGGCTTCTTGAAACAGGATCGTTGTGGTGGAATTTCAGGATGTCTGGGATCTCTTCCTCTTCTGAATTCCAGTAATACTTTGTTTATACCCCTTTTTTTGTACTAGAACAATCCTGTACTCCCATTTTAGACTCTTTCGGTAGCAGAAACTAAACCTTGCTCACCTCTATTTTCTCCTGGTTTCTGAATACATTTTATGTAGCAGATAGTCGATGATTGTTTATGCAAAATAAACAAAATTATAATATTCTCCTTTGATACTTGTATTGTTACCTGAAAATGCGCATATTGTATTTGGATAACAAAAATTAGGAATAAAATATTTGTTATATGTTTTAAGGTTTAAATCATATAGGATTTTTTTTTAGTTTGGCTTTATTTTTGTTCCCTTGTGTAATACTGCCAAGTATGAATTTTATATGTACTCTTGAGTTAAATCAGCACAAATAAAGCTTCAAGCAATTTTTAAGCAGAGGAAAAATATATTTTTCACTGTCTCGTATCTTAAAAATAACTGAGCCAATTTAATTTACTCTTTCTAAAGTGAGGCCATTGGGAGAGGCACGGTAGTGATGAGATGTGGAACAAATGAAAAAATAACAAACCTGTATGTCCTGCACAGGTATCCCAGGACTTAAAATAAAATAAAATAAAATTTTAAAAATAATAAACAAATGAAATGTTTCTCATAAGACCAAGGCTAACATTTCAATTGCAAGCAAATATCTTGAATGTTGTAAACAAGTGAAGGTGGAAATTGAAATGAAAATTCTTTTCATCTTTGAAGAAAAGTTTCTGCAGTTTAACATCAAAAGTCCTAAACTAAGAGAAATCCTTTGGGTTTTGAAAGAATAATTCAATAAAACGCTGCTTGAGAGAGATTATGAATACATATGATACATCCTTAGTGAGAAAAGATTGTGGAAACATATTGTGGAAAGAGAAATATAAGAACATCAAAGGTTGAATCTAATGATCTATATTTGTGCACTGTTTTTTTCTTTACTGATTGTAACTTCTTATCCCATTCCTACCCCTATCAACAAGCCTCTTATCTGTAATAAGGTTATTCTGTCCTCTATGATAAATATTACCCCATCATATACATACACATATATCCAAAAAATAATCACATAGATTCCATAATATATAGAAACACTCATTTAAAAAAATCAGAAATGATGAACTAATGAAAAGGTGGAATACAGAGGAAATATTCATAATGTATTAAATCATCTCAAGAGTATCCTGAGGAAAAAAAATACATCATAAGGATATGAGCTAACTGTTGGCCAAATGGAAGAAACACGAAGGAAGTGCTTATTGGATATTTATTTGGAGAAAACTGGTCAACGAACACTGAAACAAATGCTAAAGACATATTTCATGTTGTGTTATTACAGTGGTTTCCTATCTTTCATCAAAGTCACACTGTTGTCCCCAATAATAACCTACTGTCTTATGTCCACTTTGAGAACTGGTGCTCAGAATTTAGCAAATTTCTCCTTGTAGGTTAGTTATACCAAAACTCATCTCCTGCTTATTCTGCAGATACTGCTTAGCAAAACTCTCCTGACTAGTGGAAATTTACTTGTTACATGTTCTCTTGGAACTGGGATTTTTAGATCCACTACCATGATTATTTGTTAATGCCTGTCTCATTCACCAGACTGGGGGTCCGACTGACACTGGTGTCTCAAAACCTAGTTAATAAACATTTCATAACATTTGTCAAATGAATGAATGAAGTGCATTTATGCCTTGAATTTCTTAGCTTAATTTTTTGGCTGAAAGAACTGCCAGAGAGAAACAAGTTATCTAGTAGTATAATTAATACTCTTTCTACTATACAGTTGCTTAAAAGGAGTTTTTTCAATAAATTGAGAAATTTTGACAAAATATATTTATGTTTGTGTTAAATATATTCAGAATCGGACTTCTATATTGGCATAATAGAGAGCTAATCTTTTTAAGTACCCATGTAACATACAAAGACCAAACACTGGACCATAAAATAATAAAAAATATTAAAAATTGAAACCATACAGAGTGTGTTCGCTGAACAAAATAGAATCAAACTGGAAATCAATAACAGAAAGAAAATAGAGAAATCTTCAACCTCTTGGAAACTAAACAACACATTTCTGAATAATCCAAGAACCAAAGAGGAAGTCTCAAGGAAATCAAAAACACTTTCAACTCAAAATGGATTATGGACTTAAGTGCAAAATGTAAAACTATGAAACATTTATAAATAAGAGGAAAATCTTTGGAATCTAGGACTAGGCAAAGAGTTATTAAACTTGACACCAAAAACATGATTTCTGACAGAAAAATTCATAAATTAGAGCTCATCAAAATTATATCCTTTTGCTCCATGAAATACCCTGTTAAAAATATAAAGAAGAGAAGATACAGGGTTGGAGGCAATATGTGCAGAACGCATATATCAGAAATACTGTATCTAAAATATATATCTATATATCCAATATTATATGTGGAATATCATTTATTCATATCATACATGGAATATAATATACATACCTCAAAACGGAACAGTAGAAAGACTATCCAATTAATTACAAAACAAGTAAAGGCAAGAAAAGACATTTCACCAAACAGTATACACGGTGGAAAATTTGCACATAAAAAGATATTCAACATCATCAGCCATTAGGGAAATGCAAATTAATACTACAATGAGATGCTACTCTTCATCTATCAGAATGACTAAACAAAAACTGTGACAACACTAAATGCTGGTGGGGAAGCTGAGGAGCTGAGTTGCTTATACACAGCTGGTGGCAATGTAACTGCTGCTCTGGAAAACAATTTGGAGGTTTCTTTAAGAAAAAAAAAAATGCGTATTATATAACCTAGAAATTGCATTCTGGGTATTTATCCCAGAAAAATGAAAACTTACTTTTATACAAAACCTGTACACAAATGTTTATGGAAACTTTATTTGCAATAGCTCTTAACTGGAAACAACACAGCTATCATTCAATAGGTATATGGTTAACTGTAGTACATATCATGGAATATTACTAGACAATAAAAAGGAACAAACTTTTGATCCAGTCTACTACGTAGATTAATCTCCAGATAATTATACTAAGTAAAAAGGAATCAATCCAAAAAATTTTTGTACTTTATGATTTCATTTATATATCATTATTGAAACAATAAAATTAGAGACATGAAGAAAAAAATTAGTGATTGGCAATGATAAAATAAAAACGCAAGAATATTTAAATTTTAAAGAATTAGTGATCAAATAAACTCTTTAAAATTTAAATGTGCTTGAGTTTTTCTTTTATTATATCTGGTATCAGAAGTGAGAATCTGAAGGACAGTACCCAATGAAGACATCCGGGAGCAACAAGCAGGCAGGTGTAGACCCCCTACTGACCTCATGCTCACTGCTTCTTGCTGCACATTTGGAAGTCATCACTGGGAATCCCTGTAGGATACAAGAGCCCCACAGCTTCTATTGTTTCTCCAAGTTTACTTGAGCATTTTTTATCTCAACTGGGTTTGAAAGTTGCAACAGAAATAAGACTGGGTCCGGTGGGGAGGCTTCAGATTTCTGACTGGGTCAGACAGAAACCGAAAGGGGTTTAATGAAAGACCTCTGGTAAAAAAAAAAGTTCCAGAAAGATAGCACATAACGGATTTCTTTAAATGCAAGGAGTCTGAGACTCCATATCAGAACCTCTAGAAAATTAGGTAAATGTTACCAAAATTTAGAACTTTTTGGATCACGAAGAAGTTGTAACCCAAACCAAATTGCTCATCTACTGGGAAAACAAACAAACAAACAAAGAAAAATCGTGAATGCCTCAGAAACAAGGGGATGTATTTTGGATTGGCATATAGATGCTTCTAAGCGCTCTGTCTCTCTATCCTCCTCTGTACTCTGAATCTGCTGACATTTTTACTGGTTTGCTTGCCTCCCCCCAACAAAGAGCTGGTGAAACAGCTAGATAAGTGATTGCTAATGACAGGTTCCTAAGATCAACCAGGTATGCTTCTTTTGAGACAGGATCTTGCTTTGTCAACCAGGATGGAGTGCAGTGGTACTATGTTCTCCGCTCACTACAGCCTTGATCTCCCAGGCTCAAGCAATCCTCTCACATTAACCTATAAAGTAGTGGGTCTATAATCATGTACCACCACACCTGGCTATTTATTTATTTGTTGACTTACTTACTTATTCATTTATTTCGTAGAAACAGGACCTCACTATGATCCCCAGCCTGGTCTTGAACTCCTGGACTCAAATGATCCTCCTGCTCTGGCCTCCCAAAGTACTGGGATTACAGGCATGAACCACCATGCCCTGTCCAGGTCTGCTTTTAGCCACCCTTATGCATTGGTTAAAATCTTGGGGCTCAGAGCAATAATGAAAGGTATCCCTGTTGGCATAGGAAAGGCTTTGTCTGTCCTATGCATTAATGAGTTTCACCCTAAACTTAGTAATTTAGTTAAATCCATGTTGATAGGACCCAGAGAAGCTCAAATTGGACACAAGGGTCAGAATGGTATTGCCTTGAGTATATTAGTGATCACAAACCCCCATTTGGCCCATGTATGAATCAGAAAAAGAAACACACACACACACAGACACAAATAGTCTTTTGAAAGGCATTCCTAAAGTGTTTCCTGTTCACACTGACTGGTCAATCAACTGGACCTGCAGGGAAAAGTGGGATAAATTGCTACTGATTTCAAAGCCCACATGGAGAATATGTTAGTCCATTCTCACATTGCTGTAACCAACTACCTGAGATTGGAGAGTTCATGAAAAAAAAGAGGTTTAATTGACTCACAGTTCTGCAGGCTGTACAGGAAGCATGGATGAGGAAGCCTTGAGAAACTTACAATCATGGTGGAAGGTGAAGGGGAAGCAGGCACATCTTCACATAGCAGAGCAGGAGAGAGAGAACAAAGGGGGAAGTGCTACACATTTATAAACAACTGTTAATGACAACAGATTGTCGTTAAATGTCTGAGTTATTTCTAAGTTAAAATACTTTAGCATTAATTGCTGAGCATAAGTTTAAAGTATATATATTTTGACATCTAGTTTTCTATAAGGAATAGAGAAGTTAAATGTGTATAAATCCATTAATCAAAGACATAAAAATTTTACTATGAGAGGATGTTTATCTATAAAATGCTAATCTAAAGCAGTTAACAATGCTTACTAGTTTTTAGTAAAAGTTAAAGTTAACAAAAGTTAAAAATTCTGATTATTATATGTAATACAAACTTCTAGAAACAATAAGGGAACAACTCTGTATGCAAGGGAAGTAGCCATGTTTTATAGAGAAAGAAGTATGAGGATGTGTTTTGGTTAAGGAAAAAAAGAGAGTAGTTTTTGTCCTAGAGTGACTAACTGCTCCACAATTAAAAAGATAAAGAATATAGGACAAACTGAATTGTCATAAGAAAGTTATGGAAGGTTTCTAAAAAAGAAAATTTGGAAGAATAATCTCATGTGCAATGAAGCTAGCTATAATTGAGTGAATTTATAAGAATTGCTTCAAAAAATGAGCCATAAAATCAAAAGTACATTGGCACAAAACTAAAAGCTGGATTTTTCACTGTTAGAAAAGCTAAAGTTTACTTGGTAAAACGTTTTCCTTACCTTTAAGTCATTGGCCCAGGAAACAAGGAGTTGTGTTTTATCAACATAATTTCTTGTGCTTCATGTTGTCTTTTATTAGGATTTTCATAACTGAAAAAAGCCAGTCTTCTCAGTATTAGAAGACCTAAGTTTTTTTGTACAACTCTGCAACCTTCCTGTACTTGCCTTTGTTTCAGAATAACTGACAATTCTGTTTAATCCAGTGTTCTAGACTTTTTGATATTTTTACAAACTTTTCAAAATAAAACTCTAATTTAAGTCTGTTTGTCCTCAAACTAACTTTGGAACATACTAAAGCATTCCTGTAATATTTGAAAGAATCTTTAAAAGAGAGATACAGTAGCCCTCCGTGTATCTGTTTTTCTCTTTCCAAGGTTTTATAGTTACTCACAGTTAACAGTGGTCTGATATTAAGTGAGTGTAGGACAACAAAATATTTTGCAAGTGAGAGAGAGAGAGCACACTTACACGATTAAAATTGTTCTAGTTTATTATTAGGTATTATTGTTAATCTATTACTAATTTATAAATTATACCTAACCCTGGGTTTATATGCATAGAAAAAATCATAGTCCCATCCATGGTTTCAGATATTTACTGGGAGTCTTAGAACATATCCCCCATGACAGGTGGGGACTAGTATATAAAGCTTATTAAGGTTCATTTGATATGTTAAATTATATGGGAAGCATTGCCAAATGAGAAATGATATTTAACCTTCTTTGAGTTATATATTAACCTGTATCAATACATTGCTAATATGTATTCCAGAAACTGTATGAAATTTTTAGAAATCTGATGTTATCAGTCATAATTTTGATTATTATGTTAAAATGCTGTATGACACAGAAAGGAGCTACTTTTACTTGCCAATTGTGTTTTTATTATAATGAACTCTTCTCAGATTTTTAACCATGGCCATTCTTTGTCATTCATAGACAGTTATTGTTTTGATTTTTCTCAAAAGCATTTGCACTCAGCCACAGTCCAAAATTGTTTCTATCGGACTAGGTAAGAATTTCCAGGACTCTAATAAACTGTGTTCATGAAACTGCTAACCAAGATCAAGCAGAACAAGTCTTAATTGCATGGGACTGAATAACTGATGAGGACAATGTTTTTATGATTTTTTTATTTGAAACTTTGCCAGTTCTTTAATGCTTTACTCTTCAGATTTAAGGAATAATTTTCTTTTTCTTTAAAGCTACCTATAACTTACAGCAATTTGACAAATTATACTTTTGAAAAAAAAAGATTACTTTTTTCTATCTACCTGATCCCCCCAAAATTTGGAAACTATTTGTGAGTATTGTTATTTTTGTGGCTATATAGTTATTTGCCTAAGTTCAGTAAGAATCTTCTCTTTTTGTGACAAGACAATTAGAAAAACTGTTCGTATTACCAATGTTTTGACTGGAATGCCGTATAGAAGAATGAGCATATAACCAGATGTAACCAAACAACTATAAGAAACTGAGATTGACTTTATACAGACAATAAAAGCCCCCTGGAAAAACTGACCTGGTACCTTGAATGTATCAGGTACATAACATGGTTTCCTTACCTTACAGTGAGTTAAGAATGCCACTTCCTGGCAATCCCAAGAATCTCTAAATATTCTAGAGACTTTGAGAAGTTGATTCGAGTCTATAGGTATTAGAGGCACAGCTTGATAGTGAGTCTTCGGCTTGGCTTCTAACCCTGGAGAGGATTTTTAGAAGTCTGATCTGAGGTTTTGTATCAAAAGTTTCACCAAAGCAAGCTTAAAAAGAGCCTCAGACCGGGCACCATGGTTTATGCTCGTAATCCCAGGACCTTGGGAGGCTGAGTTGGGTGGATCACTTGAGGTCAGGAGTTGAGACCAGCCTGGGCAACATGGTGAAACTCCATCTCTACTAAAAATACAAATATATATATATTTATATATAAGCTGGGTGTGGCGGTGCATGCCTATAGTCCCAGCTACTTGAAAGGCTGAGGTGGGAGAACTGCTTGAACCTGGGAAGCAGAGGTTGCAGTGAGCTGAGGTTGTGCCACTTCACTCCAGCCTGGATGACAGAGAGAAATTCCATCTCAACAACAGCAACAACAAAAATAGAAAAAAAAAAAAAAACCCACCTATATGGCCAATCACTATTCTTACTGTCTTGCTGCACTTATATAACTAGGCCAAGTTTCATGAGACTACATTTATTTAGTAATCAAATCAGTCTTACTCTGATTATCTTCAGTAAAAATTCAGATGACTATAGAGAGAAAAACTATGTTTCAGAAGAAACTATAGTACACCTGTTATTAGATCAAAGCTCTAATCATTGCTTTTGAGTTTTATTATTTACCTATAGATTAAACTGGATCTTGATTTCGTATAGATTCCTACAATCCAATTTTCTCCCACTTTCTTGACTTGTAATCACTAAAAACTGCTCTGTTTCTGAAACACTACAAGCTGTAGATCAACAACTTGATGTAACTTCAGAGGATATCCCTCATGCCTGACATGTGGGCCACTCAGGAATTTGCCTGAAATGTCCAATGCCATAAGCAGGGACACTCAAACTGCAAACCGGAACATATGTCTTGAGCTAAAATCTAGAAATCTTCTTGACTAATTACCCTCTGGACTCAGAGCTGAATTTTTGGTTTATTTTCATCATTGACCTTTGCTTTTCTTCTGTTTCTTTAGAAATATTAGTTGATTTGGTTCATGGTGACCTTGGCTAAGGGGGATACTCCACTCTCTTGGTACTATCCTCCTGATAGTCATCATTATAATCTCCCTCGCATGTTATATTTTCTCAAGGGTCTTAAATGTCTGTTTGCAGACATCGACAGTGTGCCAGATGGTCTCACTGTGATCAGAGCAACAAAAATAAAATGAACAACAAAGGGAATTTCTTCAACAAGCCTGATGCCTTGACTTATGAGTTCCACAGAGACAAAGACAGCTCTGTCATGATGATCACACAGACTGACTCTCATGCCCAAAATGGTCAATCTCTCATAAATAAAGGCTCATCAAAAGGAGGGAATTATTTTTTTAAAAATCTAATTGGGAAGCCATTGGTCTCACTTTAAATTCCTATTTAAGCAGACCAAAGTGCAATGTCAATAGTAAATTGAAACTAGCAACTGCATCAGTAAGAAACCACCAACTAACCTGTAATTAGAAACTTTCCACTCTAACCAATCAAAACTACTCTGTTTTTCTTGCTTCAACAAAGATTTTATAAAAATTTCCCCTTTCGCCTTTCCCAGCAGAGTGCTAGCCACTTGAGAACTGGTATTGCCTGGATTCATGAATCTCTGAATGCACAAATAGACTCTAAAATGTATTTATTTTTACCAGCAGGAATTGAGGAAAGTGTAGAAATGGGAGGGAAATAAATGTGGCTATAAAAGTGTACATGAGGGATTCTGATGGAAATGTTCTGTATCTTGAGTGTATCAATGTCAATATCCTGATTGTGAAGCTGTACTATAATTTTGCAAGACAATACCATTGAGAAAAACAAGGTGAAGAGTACTTGGAATCTCACTGTACTTTTTCTTACAACTGCATGTGAATCTACAATGATCTCAAAATTAAAAGTTTAATAAATTATAAGGTAAGTATAGTTTATTATTCCAGTTTACAAATAAGAAAATTGAGGCAGAATTAATTTACATGATTTGCTCATTGTGACAGGATTATTAAGGAAGAGTTAGAATTTGAACCATTTTGGTTTTGACAGTCGATTCCTCACTGTCTTTTATTTGTATTATTATTATTATCATTATTTTGACATGGAGTCTTGCTCTATCACCGTACTGGAGTGCAGTGACACAATCTCGGCTGACTGCAATCTTCGCCTCCCTGGTTCCAGTGATTCTCCTGCCTCAGTCTCCCAAGTAGCTGGGACTACAGGTGTGTGTCACCACACCCAGGTGATTTTTGTATTTTTAGTAGAGACCGGCTTTCACCATGTTGGCCAGGATGGTCTCAATCTCCTGACCTCGTGATCCCCCTGCCTCAGCCTCCCAAAGTGCTGGGATTACAGACATGAACCACCACACCCGGCCCAATTCCTCACTCTTAATCCTGAATCTTTACACCTTTTACTTTTCTTCTGGCTGCATATGGCCCATAACTAAGTGGGATTTTGCTTATGTTTATGCAAATTACATTTTACAAAATAATCTTATAACATTCCAAGATAATCAATATTAGTAAACAGCAAGTTCACTACAAATTATTTCACATCATATGTTAAATACCAATATTCAAACCCTCATAAATTATTATAAACACAAAAATGTATATAATATAATATGTATGTGCAAAATTAAATTTTTGTGAACTAGATATATGTGGATATTCTAATTCAAATTGTATTTCATGCAATAGCTTACAAGGGCTACTTGCTTGTTAATAAAGGTAACGAAAAAGAGCAGCATATTTTTGAAACAATTGCTTGGATATCAAACAAAGTCAATGTAAGTCTCAATTCAGCCTTCAGTCTCAAGTAAATATCTTGATTAAAGAGCATAATGATATAAAATCTATTTTAATTCTTAAACCAGTAATGAGATTGATTTTTTGGTTGTATTGAGGCAGCAGTTTTACATTGAAAATATTGTGACCTGATGTGGTATCACGTTGTGTAACGTTTCTGTGAACAAAGATTTAAAGATATTCTAAATCTCTTCTTTAAAATCAAATATAAGTGGTGATAATTAATTGAAGTTATTTCCTTAACTTCTCACCTGTTTTTGTTTTCATTTTATTTTATTTTATTTTATTTTATTTTTGACGGAGTCTTGCTGTGTCTCCCAGGCTGGAGTGCAGTGGCGCCATCCCGGCTCACTGCAAGCTCCGCCTCCCGGGTTCGCCACATTCTCCTGCCTCAGCCTCCCGAGTAGTTGGGACTACAGGCGACCACCACCATGCCCGGCTAATTTTTTTTTTTTTTTTTTTTTGTATTATTTAGTAGAGACAGAGTTTCACCATATTCGCCAGGATGGTCTCGATCTCCTGACCTCGTGATCCACCGCCTCCGCCTCCCAAAGTGCTGGGATTACAGTCATGAGCCACTGGCCGGGCCTCATTTTATTCTTACAACCTTATGAGACAGAGAGAATATAATCGACTATGCATGACAGATGAAGAGATAGGTAGAGGAAGAACACCTAATCGGTCTACATTCTAACTAATAACCTAAGTGAATGCTAAATCGAATAATGTCATTTGAAATAAAAAGTTTGTGAATTAGCCTGATTTAATTATTCACATTGTAAATATATACCAAAATATCACACTGTACCCTACAAATATTTGGAATTATTATTTGTCAATTAAAATTAAAATTCCAAAAAAAGAACATGAGAAAAAAATTCAAGTGGGTTGCCACAGAAAACAGTAACAAAATAAGGAGTCAATATAGTGTAAACAAAAAGGTACCAGTATATAAAGCTGGTCCAGAAGTCATTTATTGAAGCACTACAGATCAATGATGAACTCTGTTTTCGTGGATTTAGGGAACAGTATCACATAGAGGGTAACAAGCAAGTATCAGACTGTGACTGTGCTTAAATCCCCAAATGGTTATAGGGTCAGTAGGTAAATTATGCATTGCTCTTTTATAGAGTCAATAGGCAAGTTATACATTACTCTTTTTCTGTCTCCTTTTCCTAGTGTATTAAAAAAGATACTAGCAACTACATGTGGTTATTTTAAAAATGAGACAAGATACTTACATGAAATACCTAGTGATTTACTGCCTCAATGCAAGTGTTCAGTCAGTGGTAGAAGCAGGGAACATTGGAATCATGATCATCGATGAACAAAAAAGTTTCATTAAAGGAAAGAGGGGAGGATACCTGTTATTAGTAGGAAAGCTAATTATGGCAGGTGCTTTATATTCGGTATATCATTAACTCTAGACAAAGACATACGGATACTTCAAGTTTAAAGATTTTTTTTGTAAATAGGCATTTTGCCAAATTTTATCAAGGCATTTATTGAGTTAAAGAATGCATCAAGTATTTTCAAGACCACCTGACATACAGCAAATGTTCAGCATGTTAGCTCCCATTACTATCACTATTACTAAGTAGTGAAGCAACGATTAGAATCTGTTCTGTCTGACACCAGTGCACATTACACATCATAGAGTGTTAATTAGCAGTGCTTTGGAGTTGAGGTTATAAGTCATCTACAAAGAACAATAAATATCTGCACACAGGAGACTGGAGAGAAAAAAATAAAAAATAAAAAGTAAGTATTTCATGTATTCCCAAATTTACCATCACTAAAAGAAGTCTAATTAACGTTGCTGAATTTCTATTAAGGACCAAACCATAAATAGATGTGATGATTTGGCGATGAATAATATACACTGTCTTGCCTCTCAGAGAGTTCATGGAAGAGTAGGAGCAACTAACATTTGGGCACATAATCTTATGCAATGTGGCAGTTACTATAACAAAAATAGGTAAAGAATGATAGGATAATATATAATTAATTTTTTAGTAGAAGATGAAAAACTACAAATATTTCTAAAATCACTGCATATATATGAAAACCCACATATATGTGAAAAACTACATATATATGTCATAAAGACATATATATATATATACACTCATATATATAAGTATTATTAAAGGAAATACGAGAGGGAATCTGTTATTAGGAGTACATGTTTTATAGAGAGAGAGAAAATATATATATATACACATATACTCATTCATTCATTTTAAGCATGCTTGCAAGTCAGGTCACCATATTTTCATTGTATAGAAATCATTGTATAATTACTTGATTCAAATGTTCAGTTGAAAATCAAACCAAGTAAAGTTTGATAAAACCCAGAAAGTAATATAAGTCTTTTATATTGGGGTCATCTCTGACACCTTCATTGCACTCAAGAAATATGATGTTCCGTAACATTATAAGCAATGATTTTGAACAAAGTTAGCATTGAAAACTTCATAACCCATTATTTCTGTCATCTCTATACATTATCATTCATAAAAGTTAGTCTCTGAAACCAGAAATGCTATCGTCTTATGCTTTAAATAACAGACTATTATTATCTGAAATTAGAATAGTCTAGTAATAAATATATGAAGACATTTGCTACTGATTACTTTAGGCAGACGTTTTGCTTAAGATATATTTATATTTGTCTTTATAAAGTTTAACTTCTGTACATTCCAGAACCTCTACATTACATGATGTTCTCATTTATGAGCTATCTCATGGAAAGTATTCCATTTTTTCAATGAAAGAAATGAGATGCCTTTTCCAATCATTGTTACATTGTGAAGGTTTTTATATTTTCCTTTTTCAGCTTCCCACATTGCATGTCATTATAACAACGATATTATAAACTAAATTAAGTGACTGCATTGGAAAATAATGGGGCTTGAGAAGGAATAGTCTTCCATGCAATATTTTTTTCTCTGCAGAATAAAATATCTAATTTGCTCCCGACTCAGTGCTTGAAATAACGGACATAATATTTTCTGAAATCACAAACAGTAAAGTGACAAGAAAAAAGAAATTTAGAATATCATTTTAAATAATAAAACAGTCAATACTGCAAAAAGATAAAAGATGCAAAGTAAACTCAAACGTTTGGAGACTGCATCGCCCAGACCCACCACCATTTACCAAATAAGGTGTGTTCCATTGGCCCTCTAGTGGTGATGTGTTAGAATCATAGTTTCTTCCACTCAAAGGGTAAAAAAAGCTGTCTTCTTTCAGAAGTACTAAAGTGAAACATGTTCCTGTAAATGCCATATTCTAGGAATATATTTTTAAATCTCCGTGTGGGATGTAAGTAGAGAAATTTTCCTCAGCCAATGTGGGGTTTCTTCTTGTACCCCTCAATAAAAGCTATGTCAAGTGAAGATGACAAATTGGGATACCACATGGTACATCATAATAACGCAGTACTTTTGCCACATTAAGTTTTGCAAAAGGTTGCAAATGAGTCATAGCACAAAGTTCTGCAAGCCCTGAAACGTCTCTCTCCATTGCACCGTAATTCTTTTCAGCAAGCCCCCTCTTACCGGAGCCCCGGCATTGTCTTCAAAAGGGAGTGCTCCATTGTTATAATGTTTCTGTGATGGACAGAAAAGCCTGTGATTTCAGACTGAAGAGCAAGTGCAGTTACCTCCAGCATTGTCATCCTCTTAGCAAACCTTCCTGATGTTTCTGGACAGATAATCCTGCTGAGAAAACCCCCTTAATATTGAAGGTGTTACAAATAATACATTTTATACCATCCACTAGACCTTATTTGGTTCTTGGCCATAACAAACAGTGGTCTTTTTAAGAAGGAGGATGTCACAGCTCCCCTGGCACTAAGGTGAGTCTAGGACTCATTTTCATAACTTAATGACAAATATCCAAAAATGAATCAGCAGCTCTCTCCCCTTGAGTTTCCTTTTCCTTCCTTTCTTTTTTCCCCCTTTTCTTTTTATTTATTTATTTGTTTGTTTGTTTGTTTATTTATTTATTTATTTTTGAAATAGGGTCTAGCTCTGCTGCTCAGGCTACAGTGCAGTGGTGCAATCAGGACTCACTACAACTTCAACCTCCCGGGCCCAAGGGATACTCCCGCCTCAGCCTCCCAAGTAGCCTGAACTACAGGCACATGCCACCACACCTAGCAAAAAAAAAAAAAAAAAAAAAAAAAATTTGTAGAAATGGGATCTCCCTATGTTGCCCAGGCTGGTCTTGGACTCTTGGGCTCAAGTGATCCTCCTGCCTTGGCCTCCCAAAGTGCTGAGATCACAGCTGTGAGCCACTGCACCTACAGCTCCACCCATTTAAAAAACAAAACAAAACAAAATCAAAAATTTTTGCTACAGTAGAAGTAATCTATATTTGTGTAATAACTGAAAACAATATTTTAACAATTCAACCTCTGACTAAAGTATGGTTTCAGAGCTCTGGGATTAGTGCTGTCTACGAGAAATGGGAAATTAGACAGTATGTGTGCTTATTCACTCCACAATATTCTGTTGCAAAAACCATGGCAGTTAGTGGGGACAGCATTGACTCAAAATGAACAAGTTAGTTGGAAGGAAGGAAGGAAGAAAGGAAGGAAGGAAGGGAGGGAGGGAGGGAGGGAGGGAGAGAGGGAGAGAAAGAGGGAGGGAAGGAGGGAGGGAGGGTGGGAAAAGGAAAGGGAGAAAAATGAGACGGATAACAAAAAAGAAGGAGGGAGAAAGAAAAGAGTCAATGTGTCCTGTTTACATGAAAACCTTTTAGAGCAAAATAATTCTTCAAGGCAAGCAGAGATAAAACAGATCACTTTTCAGTAATTTACTTGGAGTTGCTAAGATCTTCATTTTTCTTTTTTTCTTTTCTTTTCTGAAGGAGAATATCCAGGTTGATAATCAGGATTAAAGTACCATGATATTGTAAAAGTCAAATACACAATTAGATGAATCTTTTGCAACCAAAATTTATTTTATTGTGTACAGTTAAGAGTTGTGATACTTATTGTACTTCACTGCAAAAACAAAGAAATATCACACTTAACACCAGCAGGTAGAGACAAGTTACGTTCATGTTAATTTCATGGCAGTAACATAGCATCTTTTTCAGTTTCACTTAAGATTCTGCTGGTCAGAATTCATTTGCCCCTACCTATTTTAATGCCTAGAATGGTGTTAAAGAATATTAGTTCTCTAATTTTCACTTAGTTTTATAATATTTAATGCTCTTTTGACTTACGAATATTTCTTTAAATAAAAAAGTATACCTATATTTGCAGTGTATATATTCGTAAACGTATATGCTATTATATGCATGCATTATACTTATATGTATATACATTTGCATACACACACACATTTCTATGTATTTGAATCTTGACCATATATTAGATACCTGAGTTTTTTCTCAGTATAAACTTTAGGATACATTCTAGAAATGTTATTAAGAATGAAGAAAGAAGATTGAAAGACAGAAAATGCGTTCTATTCCAAAACGAAATAATATTACGTTGGCATACATTGACTTTCAATGGCGAAAACCTCAATTACTTTTGTGCCAACCTAAAAATGCAGAAAATTTTTGTCTAATGTAATATTATTATACAATGGAAAATTATTTTAGCAGTTAAAAATACTTGGTAAGGTCATCAATGCCATGCATACAGTTGGGGCTACAATAAAACACACCCATAGTAATGCACATAAATGCTGAAAGGGGAAACCATGCATTATTTTAGGTTGTAAAATTTTAAGTTAGAGATTTCTATCTAACTTTTTAGGCCTCCTGAGTCCTGATCCTTCAAGGATGCCTTATAGATTGGTAGTTAACACCATCAAAGATGGAGCAAACAGACTAACCTAAATAGAATCCTGGCTCTGTTACTTAGTACCTGTGTGCCTTTAATTCAGATATGTCTAGTCTCTGAATCCGTTTTCCTGTTTGTAAAATACTACATAACTCTACATTTATTTAAAGGATTAGAAGAGACAGACTATGCCAAGTGCTTCTGCACAGGAAGTTTTACATTTTAAGAGCTAGGTAGATGGTGTTGAATTATTATTATTATTATTATTTAAGAAAAATGAATCTGGCAATAAGATTATTTGGGGCAAAGATGGGAGTAGGGAAATTATAAGTTAGGGAAAAGGAGGGCAGGCTGGTTACTTGTCTTGTGAAGAAGTGATATACTTTAAGGAATTGAATTCATTGAGTAGTTTCTAAGTTCTCCATTTTAATTGGGGTTTTTGGTCACTGACTCTGTGATTGTTACTTAGTTCATCTGAATTTTATTTCTAAAAGTCTCTTTATCATGAGAGAGGAAAAATGTAGGTAAAACGATTGATAAAACACTCAAACATTGTGTGCTGTTTTATGTACTCAAACAAAAGTGTTAGGTGTATGCTTCAAGAATAAATTACCAGTTTTTAGAATAAAGAAAGCCTTTGGTTGTAGAGTGGTTCTGCCTAAATGATACAAAGGACTCAGGAATCTCACTGCTACTACATCTTTTAGCTCTATCAACCTGCTATTTGATACAAAGTTAGAATTGATTTTTAAATATTTCTAAATTCCTCCACTTCATTTTTGACTTCAGAATATCTCTTTAAAAAAAGATATACATATATTTGCAGTATATATTCATAATTGTATATGCTATTATATGCATGCAGTATACATATATGTATATACATTCCTCCACTTCATAGGTCAGAGTTACCCCAAAATGAGCAGTATTGTATGCTGATTTCGTTAGTCATAAGGAAGCAACTAAACAAAAATTTGAAATTCTGCAACCTGAATTCACAATCACCACTCCCTGCTTTTCTATTGTCTTAATAATCACATGAGATTCAGAAATTAAGATGGAACACTCTAGTCTAAACTGCACGAAGTCGAATGCAGTTAAAAATCTTATAACAATTTCCAAGGTGACATGGTTTACCCTGAATGTGCTACATATGTATTGAAAGCAAAACTTGGACTTTAAGAGAACTATCAGGTTTGGGGTAAAGAAATAAATTCCAAGGCTTGAGTCCACAACCTAAAGGTCCAAAGATACATGATGTGGATGTATATGACACTGCTTTACATTGAAATAATTATGCAGGGATATTAACTTCATAGTGATTTTAAAAAAACTAAAATTATATTCAAACAGGTATTTCAGATTACAATGTTAATGTGAAACAGCAGGTCACTGGTCTCATCTAAGGTGTTATCTGATCTTGTTGTCTCATGACTGAGACAATTAAGGACACAAAGAGTGAGGCTGGAGCAAAAGTTTAATAAGTGAAAGAAAAAATCTTTCCTCAGCAGAGAGGTGAACCCAGTGGGTTGCTGTTTTTACAGTTGAATCCAAAAGCTTTTATGAGAAACTCCTCTCATCTCTATAGCTGTTTGAGTAACTTCTCTTATCCATAAAGCTGTCTGCATAAGTCCCCCTTGCCTACGAGGTTATGGATATGTCTCTAGGCAGGCACAGTGTGCACTTCTTTTGTTTGTATAACTGTGGGTTTGTTTTAGGTAAGCCCCTCTCCTCCCTGTGCAAGTTCCCATCGTGTACATGTCTGAGAAGGGGAGGAAACTTTGCCTGGTTGCCTGCCAATTACATACAGAACAAAAGGCTTCTGTGTTGGACCATGCCTGCCTTGCCTGCTTATCTGTGCAGGTGCAGCCCGAGTTTTCCCCAGGCTGCTCTATTTTTGCTGGTAGCTGTGATTTTTCAGGCAGGGTGCTTCTCTGAGGACCAGCCTTAACTGTTTACCTAACTGATGTTTATCCTTTTCTTCTCTATCAAATTGATGGCTTGCCAAAGAGTTCTGCAGAAACTAGCTCTAAGTTACATGATAGAATTTTATAAGTGAATGTTGCTTTTAAGAGGTTAATTAATGTATTTTTATTTGTTGAGTTCCTGTGAAAATGTTACTTTTATGTCTATTTATTACCCTTTTTTCTAACTATAATTTATGTTTCTCTAATCCTTTGGTAATAATAATTACTTTTTTGCATGAATACAAGAAATACTACATTAGAAAAAGACAAACACAAGCCATGTCATCTATAGACAGAAATTTTGCTTCATTTGTTTTATTTGCACGTGAGCAAACAAAAATGGGGGAGGGAAAAATATTGAAAGTTGTGCTTATTAAAATTTTTTATTACAATAATTGTTTCAGAGTCCTCTTGTTCAATATTCTTGGCTACAAATTCATACCTTTTATTTCATTACTCTTCATTTGATAATATTATTAAACATTTTCTGCTTAAGCTTTTAACATTTGGAAAACACAGAATTTCAACAAATCAAAATTTTAGAAACTTTTTGTTATAAATACTATTTCATTTATATCATCTACTGATTGGGATTGTTTAGGGAAAGCAGAGTACATACAGCTAACGGACATATTTGGTAATTGCACACCGAGAACTTTCTTCTGAAACAACAGCTTGCAATTTTAATGCCCTTTCCTTTAATACATGGCAATGAAAGGGAATCTGAGTTAGATTATATAAATAAGTTTATGAAAGCCCACCAAACTCTGGAGAAAAAACACATCATTACTGGCTCTGAGTGAACTTTCAGATCAAGAACATCATACTCAATGTGAGTATCTTTTAAAGCTTTCTCTGTAACTTTTCTTCAATTACTTATTAAACATTTGACACCAGAAATATTAATATATGCAAGCTGTCCACAGGAGTTCCTGTGTCTATAGAGGAAATAAACATGGAAACAGACACAGAATGTAGCATGTTTTAATAGTGTATAGACAAATCACTTTAGTGACCCATAAAAGGAAATAACTAACTTGAAAGCCTGAGCAAACTCATCCATCATACATACATAAATAATCCATATGTATGTCCACATGGTTACAATTACTGCCTATTGATTCACTGCTTCCAAATATTTATCTTTAGCCAAGACTCTTAGTGGGTTCAGGGTTCAAATATTTACTTATATACTTGCATTCCCATATAGATGTCCCCTGGGCAAAACTCAAATTATTCTGAAGTTTTTCTGTACAAGGCAAGAAGACTTATTTATTGGCTGAAATAGGGGAAAAAAAAGGATAACTTTTATAGTTGTTCTATAAAACACATGAGCTATCCATGGTCTTCGTCCTGGTTTCAAATGGAGGATATTCCTTGTCTGGGCTTTTGTACTCAAGATGGACACTGGGCAAAGGACAGATAGTGATGACCTTCTTATGCTAGGACTTGGGTACTTGGGGATTAAAGTGTATTTTGGATTTGTTCTTACAGAAGAAAAGGAGACCTGAGCAGTAGATTTGATATCAGAGCATAATCTGAGGGAGCAACCCATCTTATGTATTCTTCTCACCCCTTGGTTGGGACTCAGGGTTCCTTTGTGTACTCATGGTCATCAACTCCAGGTCCTGACTATCAGAGTACACCTGTCTTTCTTGGATCCTTCTCCCTAGAAAATATCTTCTAAGTGGGAGCTTATTTTTCATTGACTTATTTCCACTTAAAACCCAGTCTAGGGAGTGAAAATCAATATTTTATTGGTCCAACTATTTTTATCTGATTTAGAGTGACAGGTAATTTAAGGTTAAAAATATGTTTCTCTGACCAGATCAAGCTATTTGTCTCCAATTCACAAAATGTTTAATCATAAAAATTCTATCTGAACATTAAATATTAGCATGATCCACCTGTGCTTTAAGCATATTTTTCTTCTTTTTATATCTTTGAATTTTCAAAAGAAATATATCTTTATTTTGAAAAATTCATTCATTTCAAACTTTTCTAATTTCCCATCTCTTATAGTCCTTCTTCCATCTTCCATTTTAAAGAGACCTCTGATTTTCTATAACCTATAAGTCCATGAAAGAATTCCAATTATTACATTAGAAATGTCATCAATTATGCAAACAAATCAGAACTTCTGCTAATATCTAGCAAGTGTGCAAAATTACCTTACATAGAGTAAGATATATCTAAGAGATAAATTTTTTGGAACGAGATAGTGGAGAATAGAGTTCAGGCTTGGAAAATTGGAGAACCGACTTTTACAGATCCTGGGGGAAAATGACCAAAGGAAGCTTGGAGATGAATATTAGCTTTAAAGAATAACCTGGACACAGAACATATGGATGATAGCAATTGAATTCATGACATAGAGTTAGAAATGGGAGAAGTGGAAGGATATACTACCTACTTTATGCTTTGGATACTTAGACCACTTTTTGTTTCCTTCCTTAGTTTGTGGGTACATGTGCAGGATATGCAGCTATGTTACATAGATAAATGTTGACCTTGGTGGTTTGCTGCACAATCAACCCAATACCTACATATTAAGCCCAGTATCCTTTAGCTATTCTTCCTGATGCTCTCCTTCTCCCAACTCCACCCCTGACAGGCCCCAGTGTGTGTTATTCCCACCCATGTGTGCATGTATTCTCATTGTTCAGCTCTCACTTAGAAGTGAGAACATGTGGTGTTTGGTTTTCTATTCCTGTGTTAGTTCGCTAAGGATAATGGCTTCTAGCTCCATCCATGTCTCCACAAAGGACATGATTTCCTTCCTTTTTATGCTGCACTGTATTCCATAGTGTACATGTACCACATTTTCTTTATCCAGTCTATCATTGATGGACATCTGGGTTGATTCCATGTCTTTGTTATTGTGAATAATGCTGCAATGAACATATGCGTGCATATATTTTTATAATAGAATGATTTATATTCCTTTGGGTATATACCCAGTAATGGAGTTGCTGGGTCAAATGATATTTCTGCCTGTAGATCTTTGAGGATCTGCCACACTGCCTTCCACAATGGTCTATCTAATTTACACTCCCATAAACAGTGTAAAAGCAATCCTTTTTCTCTGCAACCTTGCCAGCATCTGCTGTTTCTGGACTTTTTAATAATTGCCGTTCTATTGGGCTGGTACCATTACTTGCTGTTGTCAAAAGGAGTGGGGAGTAGTGATTTGATATACACACTTGCCATCCCAACGCAGTCGTCTGGCAATGCCTGGAGATATTTTTGGTTATAACACTAGGGGATGCTACTGGCATCTGGTGGATAGTGGCCAGGATGCTACTAAACGTGCTAAAATGCACAGGACAACTCTCACTCCTCACCCTAATGAAGAATCATCCGGCTCAAAATGTCAATCAGGTTTGAGAAACCCTGAAACAGAATGTTATAAAAATACTTATGTTTATTTGTTATTTGCAAGGCTGTGTTTTCCAGTACATTGTCTTATTTTAACCCATGACATCTCGGTGATCTAGATTTTGTCCCCATTTTGCAGATTTTGAAACTGAAGTTGAGAGTGTTCATAGTTGTCCAATTTTCCATGACTCTTAAGGACAGGTGGCAGTCTTGAGGTCTTGAATTTTAAGCGTAAGATTTTATGCAGAATTGTCTTTCCTTTATCTCAGTATGTGAGTAACTTCTGAAATGTATATCCACATACATTACACCATACTAATGTAAAGAGTTTTTATCCAAATATACATTTCTAGTAACTAATTGTTTAATTGTAGCATTCATTTTGAAATGAAGAGCTATGTACTATCTTAAAATCTTTATTTTTTTTTCCTCTCCAGTATTTTCTTACCTCCTTTTTTTCTTATTCAGGTGAATGGTCCTTAATTATCTCAACTGCTCTAGACATATACCTGAGAGACATCCTAAATATCTTGCTTATTTCTACTTCCCTTTCCCCTACAATCAATCACCACCAAGACCTGCCAATTCTATCTCCTAAACATGGCTTACATTGATTACCTCCCTTCTATTCTAGTCATTACTGCCCTGGTTCAGGTATTTATCATCTTCTCTTTGCAACACTCATGCATTCATTCTTTCACTCAATTACTCTTGTATTTATGTATCCATTTATTCAACAATATCCCAAACAATTAGTGAGTATACATCCTATGTTCTAGGTTGCTGAGTGGGATAAAATCAAAACACAATTGTTACTCTAAAAGAACATTTAGTACAATGGAAAGAAAAAATAACGGTCCTGGCAAATAACAATTATAAATGTGCTCATAATGACAAAATAGACTGTTCCAGCTACTAGGAAAGCACATAGGAACACCAACATTAGACTGAAAGCCAGGCCAATGTATCTAGAAGAAGTAGTGACTGAAATGAAACCTACAGAATCATTAGGGAAGGCAAAGGATAGGAGGTTGTAGACTGTATTACTGGTTCTAATACTTTCTTCACTGTACTCACACTTTTACCGTATGATCTTGCAGTCCCTCCCACAAAAGAAGGAGGACATATTTCCCCTCTTTTTTATTCAGAACAGACATGTGTCATTTGGTTTGGCCAATTATTAGGCAGAAGTGATAGTTGTCTAGTTTTGTGACTGGGCCTTAAGAGATCTTGCATATTTTCACATTCCCTCTTGCACCTCTACCATCACCATGGAACTAACATGCCCAGGATAGGCCACTGGCTCTAAGGGGAAGATGAGAGACACTTCCAGCAAAGTCCAGCCTAAATAAGCTGACCAGCCAGCTGAATCCCAACTGTGTACATAGACATGACTCACATTTTGTGGTTGTTTGATAAGCAGCAATTGCAAAGCAGAAACTTCTGTGATAGAGGCGGCATTTTAGGCAAATAGAAGAACATGTGTACAAGATTAAATAACACTTGGAAAACTATAGACTCTTCAGATAGATTGGGGCATAAAGTTGGGATATAATGTGAGATTAGCTAGAAATGATGTAGAACAAGTAATATGGGATAGATTATGCCAGTCATTGTATATCACACAAAAGATTTAAGAGTTCTTGAAGGATGGAGGGAAATAAGCAGAGAGCTTTAAGCAAGAGGAGCTGTAAAGAGACGTTCATTTTACAAAAGTCATGCTGACTGACTGTAGTATGGAAAATGGGTTGGAGAATGTGATTGAACTTTAGAATGGCCAGTTAGGAGCTGGAAATGCTGGGAAAAAAAAAAAGCCTAAACTAAGGTAGTGGCAATGGGTGTAGAAAGGAGGTAAGAAATTCAAAGAGTGCTATGGAATATATACATATTACTGCTGCTAATCACTTTTGTTGTATGCTCTAGGGATGTGACAAATATGGGTTAGGGAGATCTCAGTCTGTACTTTGACTTAGGCAACTGAATATACATAACCTAAGTAGTACCATTCACTGGGTTTTGTTTTGTGCTCTTTTTGGGAGGAGATGGGGAAGAAAAATAATCCGTATGAAGATATGTTGCATTTCAATTCCTATGAGATACTAAGATGTAGGTATTCAGTAGAAAGTTAAAAACTTGGGTCTACTACTTAGAAATAAGGCCTGTTTTAAACTAGATATGTGTCAAATGGTTTAGAGAAACACGAGGAAAGAGTCAAGAAAAGACAGCATCAAAATTTAAGGCAGCAACTGGGATACAAAGGGAGATAAAGTGAACAGGTTTAGAAGGAACTGTCAGAAAGAAGGAAAAACAAGATAAAGTGGGACAACAGGATGAACATACAAGGCACACATATAGTGATTATTATGTAGCAGGCACTATTCTAAACACTTTACATACATACACAGATTTAATCATTACCACAGTCTTGACAAGTAGATATAATGATTATCACCATATTACAGACTGGAAAGTGAGGCACAGAGAGGCGAGGTAATGTTCTTAAGGTCTCACAGCTAATTGATGGTAGACATGGGATTCAGAGCCTGAGTTGAAGCTCTTAATCGCCATCTGGACAAGAGAAGAAACAAGCCTGAGAGAAAGAGTGGCTATCATCATCAGTTCCTGCATGTCAAATAAAGGTCTGAAAGAAGCTCATTGGTTTCAGCAACAAGGAAACATTAATAACATTTGTGAAAATAGTTTTGATGGGGAGATGAAGATAGAAAGACAGGCTTTGGTGTTGCCAACTGATATGGTTTGGCTGTTTGTCACCACCCAAATCTCACGTTGAATTGTAATCCCCAGTGTTGGAGATGGGACATGGTGGGAGGTGATTGGATCATGTGGGTTGTTTCTAATGGTTTAGCACCATCCCCTAGTGCTGTCTCACTGTAGAATTCTCAGGAGATCTAGTTGTTTAAAAGTTTGTAGCATCTCTCTAGGCCTGGTGCAGTGGCTCACGCCTGTAATCCTAGCACTTTGGGAGGCCAAGGCGGGTGGATCATGAGGTCAGGAGATTGAGACCAGCCTGGTCAACACGGTGAAACCCTGTTTCTACTAAAAATACAAAAATTAGCCAGGTGTGGTGGTATACACCTTTAGTCCCAGCTACTCAGTAGGCTGAGGCAGGAGAATCGCTTGAACCCAGGAGGCAGAGGTTGCAGTGAGCTGAGATCAGGCCACTGCATTCCAGTCTGGGCAACAGAGTGAGATTCTGTCTCAAAAAGAAAGGAAGGAAGGAAGGAAGGAAGGAAGGAAGGAAGGAAGGAAGGAAGGAAGGAAGGAAGGAAGGAAGGAAGGAAGGAAGGAAGGAAGGAAGGAAGGAAGGAAGGAAGGAAGGAAGGGAAAGAAAGAAAGAAAGAAAGAAAGAAAGAAAGAAAGAAAGAAAGAAAGAAAGAAAGAAAGAAAGAAAGAAAGAAAGAAAGAAAGAAAGAAAGAAAGAAAGAGTGTGCAGCACCTCTCTCTCACCCTCTCTCTCTCTCTCGCTGGCCATGTAAATATGTGCCTGCTTCCCCTTTGCCTTCTCCCATGATTGTAAGTTTCCTGAGGCCGCCCCAGCCATACCTGCGTATGGCCATCCCAGCCATACTCTTGTATAACATGCAGAACATGAGTCAGTTTAACCTCTTTTCTTTATAAATTGCCCAGTCTCAGATAATTGTTTAGAGCAGTGTAAGAACAGATTGAGATTTTCCTGTGTAAGAACAGATTGGCAACTTTCCTGACTTGGGGTGTCCCAGCTCTTCTATTCAGTTTGGCATTTTCCAGAACAAGGCGTTGAGACCATATTTAGGATGCAAGATGTTTATCAGGGATCCACTGTGAAAGCAAGGTGGAAGAACTAGATAGGGGGGAAAAAGGTCAAACCATGATGCAGACCTGAAAAATTTCAGTCAATTTGACACGGAGATATGGAGTGATGATTGCTATTAACATTGCTCTATACTTCGTTAAAATGGCTTGGGTTTATAACCACTCTTGGCTGTCACCAGATGTGAGTTGCTCCAGGAATGGTGTTACCATGAATGAAGGAAGATGTTGTAGCTGAAGCAAATCTTTAAAAAGCAAACAGCTGGAAACCATCTGCTGACTAAAATACCTGCAGAAATCCTTTGAGGGGGAATGGCATGAAGCCCTTTCATTTCTACCACACCTTGCAACAATTGTTTAAGCTTCTATTTCTTTATATTAAAACTTAGAACTTAAATAATTAAAACTGACTTTTTTTATTTGATTGATAAATAGACATAAGCAACTTTTTGATTATATTTTAATTATTTTCTTGATGTCTGTCTCTTTAATCGGTTGGTAGCATCCTGAGGTTATAGGACCTGTATTTTCTTATTTTTTGCATCATCTAACAGAACATATAACTAATAATAAAATGTGTTAATAATTGAATAAGAGGGGCATATGAAATAAGTCTTAAATGATTATTAAAGTTTGCCAGTCAGAGCACTGGGAATAAAGGCAAAATAGTTTTTGTGCTAATTAATTACAGCCACTATTTTCTTTTGTGTTTTTAGGATATATAAAGGAATAGTTTACATTTATTCACTGCACTGTAAAAGCTTAATCATCTCCCAAGCAGACGTCTCCTCAAAAACAATTGAGAGAATAAGTAAAATATTTTATTATTTTCAGATAATTCATTTAAATGTAAACATTTCAGTATGTAAACCATTTTCAATAGTTATTTTTGAAAAATCTGAATTGCATTTGTAAATTTTATAAGTTTAAATTCAAAGACTGGAAAATAGAGATAATATTTTTTAGAAGTTTTCTAAATAGAAAAACATTTTCTATTTGTAATTAATAAGATGTTATACATTTTTCTGCCTAATTTTTTGTGGGTTTTACTTTATGCTAGGCAATATTTCTATTTCTCTTTTATAAATGGGATAATTTATATATTTTTATAAAAATTAAATTATGTAGCATATTTAAAATACCTTAGGTGTAATGGATTCTAAAGTATGTCTCACTATAGTATACCTTAATTATCATTTTATTTAGCAAAGGAATTGCCATTCCATCTTCATATTTTTAGCACCAAACATAGTATTTGACACAGAATATGCACTAAATAATTGTTAATTTATTTAAAGTGAATTAAAAAATCACTAAAATAGGTTCAAAATTATAATAGGAATTTTAAACAATTAGAAATCAAAGAAAAAACTACTCTCACATATATAATGGAAGCATTTAAGACTTCTATTGCATTGTTTTTTTCAAGTATTAGTTCACAAATGATGTTTGTCCATCACCCAAACAAATTTTCATTTTAAAATCTGAATGATGACTCAGAAAGGGAATATCAGATTACTTTCTTTTCCCTTTCAGTTGAAAATATAAAGGTGTTCAACTAATTCGTGGTAGATGAAGGGCTGGAAATTTAATCTCCAAATATTAAATTCACAATCACTATTTCCTAGTCAAAAACATTCATTGTGAGGTTACTATTGTTTCTGTCATCCATTCTTCTAGAACTGTAAAGAAAAGAATATAAAATAGATTCCATTGCATAAATCAAGTATTTTTATGCTTTTATATTCGGCACATGTTTATTTGATGGCTCTGCAATGTATGAAACAAAGTTCTTTGTTAATGTGATTAATCCTATAAATTAATAACTAGTTTCATAAAGGATCTATTGCTATAATAAAATATAGCCAGCTCCTAAAGCTATTCGTTTTATAGTTTACCCAACTGCTTGCCTAAAACACTAACTCCCCTTATCCAAAGCCTGCTCAGCCTCCACTGCCAGTGTCTTTTTGTTTAATACAAGGAGACTAGGAGGTTGAAAATTAAGATTTTAGTTCTCACGCCACCTCTAACTTAAGCCACATTACCTGTTTGAGCTCGAAGTCTGTTTGTATATAAGACAAGGGTCTACATATGTGATTTATAAGTTCTGTTCAAAAGTTGCATAGAACTGTAGAGTGTTTTTCCTTAACTTACCCTTTCTTTACTGATTTCCTACAGCATTTCATACCTAATGTCCTATAATCTGGTGCTTGGAAAGCAATATATTTAACTTTGTATGGCTTTCTCTTTGTTTATTGTTTGTATACTTGTCTTATTTTCTAAACCAAATTGCAAATTCTTCAAGGAAAGTCTTGTAATTAATCTCCACTAGTCTCTCTCTCACTTACAACAATATCTAAAACACATTTGATACTTCTGGGTTTACTTAATAAGGCCATTGCTCAAAAATTTAAACTTAGAAAAAATCAGATGACAATTATTAATGTTATTGTATAAAGGGACCCGTTGCTTTATCAAATAAGTAATATTTGAGAAGTGTACAGAATTGTCAAAACTTTTCATTTCTTTCTCCCAGTAAACACATGTGACCAGAGGAGCTTCCTAAACATAGTGTATCAGAAACACATCTCTGCCCTTTCTCTTTAGGAACTGCCTTCTTTCACAACTACTCTCAAAGAAATAAAAAATAAAATCTGGCTTACCTGTTCAGAGGTTGCCAACCCCTGCCAGAAGAAAAAAGAAAAAAGAAATAAAAAACAATTGGAGAAAATGGCAGTTTGATGGGAAATGCTACGTGAGTGTTCTCTTTTTTGTTTCACCTCTCCTTCCCCTATCAATTCATCTGGAATAGTTCTTCTCACTCTGAATATATTTTTCTCTCCTATCTCTTCTCCCATCCTTGCACAAGGCTCTGGAAATGATTTTTTAATGTGTAATCTGAATGGTGCTCTGGAGCTTATGGTCTTATTCAAGCCTCCTAAGAAGCTCGTGAAATAAATATAGACTTTAGCATCTGAATGTCACACAAAGAAATGAAATTGAACTTTAGAGTGACAGAGCTGAGATGAGAATCCAGGCTGGGTGTAGTGGCTCATGCCTGTATTCCCAGACTTTGGGAAGCTAAGGTTGGCTGGAGGATCACTTGAGCCCAAGAATTCAAGGTTCAAGGCTGCAGTGAGCTATGCTTGTGCCACTGCATGCTAGCCTGGGTGACAGAGCAAGACTAGTTCCTAAAAAATAAAAAAGAATACTATAAAATTAAAAATTCACACATCCCAAAGAAAATTTCTTGAAGTAACAATGTAAAACAAGAAGCCAAATAATAGTAACATAACCTTTCTTCCCTACTTGCTTCTTTTGAATTGTCTTTAACTTTTTGTCCTTAAATATGTTTCCCATTATACTCGGGTTGTTTAAATATGAGATAATCAATAAGAGATACTAAACATTCTGAGGGTACAAGACATAAGACATAGAGAAATCTTCTAAAAAAGTCATTGTCCTCTATTATGTGAATGAAACAAATATGTATTATAATATGAACAATAACTTGATAAAGCATATTTGTAAATTTCATTGATATAAGCATTTTCAAACTTGCTAAAATTTAAAGGGAAACTGTATTGAAATGTTGCATCAATTTTACACTCTTTCCTCTATTTTGATAGATTTTCAGGAGTATTGTCTCAGAACTAGTACAAGGGAATGTTGAACTCTCCTTTCTTTCACCATCCTGACCTAGACTTTTTAGAGTATCAGATTTTCCTTTTAAACACTCTACAATTAATCAAGTATAACCAATTTAAATTTGAAGAATACATGCCAAAATCTTTTCCATAATTTGTGATGCTTTCCTTCTAGCCAGTTGAGCTGTGATCTTCAAACTGATTAACTTTGCTTTTTTTTTCTGCTTGTAAGAGCCTGCAGGTAGGTACTGATCCATTCCAATTAATATCTAATGATGATGAGCTAAAGACAAAATCCTAGTTAACAGCTCCCATCTGTGGTTATGCATAAAATATCTGCTTCTGGCAAGTGACACCATATGCAAATCAAAAATTTGAATCCTGCAGAAGAATCCTGCAGAAGTTACATAATATATTCACATATGCCTAAAATAGAAATTTTCCCACTTTTACCATATTCCATTTCTGTACTATTCAGGAACCCTATAAATATAGTTAGAAATATATTTTTATTTTTATTTTTATTTTCTAATATGCTTGTTTTGGCTCTCACATTAAACAATACTTTGCAAAATAAATTTAATTTAATGGATATTAATTTTTAAAAATTGGCATTGCTTTTAATGTCATTATAACATTCTTAAGGCTAGTGGCTATATGCAACTATTATAGTATCCCCCTAGGACCTAATACTTAATATATACTTGCTGCCTTAAGGCCTTCTTCGTATTTGCTGCCAGCAAAACCATCCATCCATGTGATTCACTGTTTTCAGACTTAAAAATGAATGTAAGTAATATATTCCATGTGTAGATTTTAAACTCTTGTTATTTCAGAAAGAAAATTGTCTAGTCTCTCTCTCTCAGCAGTTAGTTTCTGGTTGGTATTAGGTTGTTTACATTTTGGTGGCTGTATATCCGTAAAATTAATCTAAGGTTCATTTTAAGGAAGTATCATTCTTAGGGAGCCTTGTCCATGAGAATAAATTATGAAATTAATAATTAACTTGACATTACATGAGCAATTCTTGATGGAATCCAGTGTTCAAAAATAATGTTAGCGTCTTGGAAGGAGTCACTGGGGAAAACTTGCTGTATAAGACTGTGCCACTGTGTGTCTGACATCAGAAAACTGGGCATTTATGGCTTAATAAAACAGCTCTGTTATCAAATAGTAAGTATGCCCTCTTACTTGGAAACTTCTTATTCACTTGGAGACCAGGTAAACTCCAGAAGTTAAAGAAGAAAAGATGGTAAAAAGTGATATCATTTTAGGAACATAAGGATACATCTTATAACTTCTATAGCACTGAATTTTTTTAAGTCAAGTGGGACATAGGAAGAAAAGTTTTCATTATCTTTTGATTGGACAGTACAAATATTTTTTATCATCTCCTGGAAAATTATATGTGTTCCTCACATTTTATTAACTCATAAAGTACACACTTTAACTTTAAACCACTCAGGCTAATCTTTCTCACTTGAGGAATTTAATTATAGAACATTGCCTCGAGTGAGAAAAGTAATTTTGAAGGTGTATTTGCATAGGTGCTGGGCTGTGTCTTTGTTGACCTTTATTTTATTCTTTTTAGATATTCACTGAGTTCAGCTGGGTTCTCTGAGTCTCTGAGGTGTTAGAATACTAGCAATTTTATGATCAGTAAACGGTTATTAGTGGAAAACATGAGTTTTGAGAAACTTAGGAAAGCTGGGATATTCATCTCTTGGAATAAGGCAAACAACGATGAATCTCTTTTACTGGGAGATTTATTCGTTTATCGGAACTTTGACATGAACAACTCCCACTCCTAAATACACGACTGGGAATAGTAACTTAATTCTTATGGAGGTGAGGACTCTGGATATGACTGATCAAGAGTGAATGAATGGGAATATTATTCAGCACTAAAAAGAGAGGAGCCATGAGCAGTGGCTCTTGCCTATAATCCCAACATTTTGGGAGGTAGAGGTGAGTGGATTGCTTGAGCCCAGGAGTTTGAGACCAGCCTGGTCAACATGGTGAAACCTCCATCTCTACAAAAAAAATACAAAAATTAGCCAGGTGTGATGGCGTGCCTGTAATCCCAGCGAGTCAGGAGGCAGAGGTCGGAGTGAGCCAAGATCCCACCACTGCACTCCAGCCTGGGTGACAGAGTCAGATCCTGTCTCCAACAAATTAGAAAAAAAAGAGAAATAAGAAATGAGCTAACAAGCCGTGAAAAGACATGGAGGAACCTTTTTAAATTTTTTTTATTTTCAGTTTTTGTGGGTACATAGTAGGTGTACATATTTGTGGGGTACAACCTTAAACATATATTGCTAAGTGAAAGAAGCCAATAGGAAAAGGATACGTACTACATGATTCCAAGTACAGGGAATTCTGGACAAGTTGAAACTGTGGAGAGAGTAAAAAGATCAGCAGTTGCCAGAGCTGAGGGGAGAGAAGGATGACTAGGCAGACCACAGGGATTTTAGGGCAGTGAAACCATTTTGTATGATAACACAATGATGGATACCTGCCATTATACATTTTCTGAAAACCCATAGAACATAAAAACCAGCAATGAATCCTACTGTAAACCATGTACTTTGTGTGGTAATGATGTGTTAATGTAGGTTCTTCAATTGTAACAAATGTACCACTCTGGCGGGGGATGTTTGCAGTGGGGGAGGTTATGCATGTGTGGGGGCAAGAAGTACGAGTATTTGAAAAATTTCTGTACTTTCTGCCCAATATTTTTGTGAACCTAAAACTTCATTAAAAAGTAAAGTTTGGCCTGGCGCGGTGGCTCATGCCTGTAATCCCAGCACTTTGGGAGGCCGAGGTGGGCAGATCACAAGGTCAGGAGATCGAGACCATGCTGGCTAACACGGTGAAACCCTGTCTCTACCAAAAATACAAAAAATTAGCTGGGCGTGGTGGCAGGCGCCTGTAGTCCCAGCTACTCTGGAGACTGAGGCAGGAGAATGGCATGAACCCGGGAGGCAGAGCTTGCAGTGAGCCGAGATATTGCCACTGCACTCCAGCCTGGGCGACGAGCGAGACTCCATCTCAAAAAAAAAAAAAAAAAAAAAGAAAAGAAAAGAAAGTTTATTTGAAAGGAAAAAAAATGAATAAATGAATGTAGTGTTTTAGAAATTATATAAAAGATATTAGATGAAATAATATACCAGAGAAATGGTTCAGGCAACACTGTAGGCCCACTAACCTAAAATCATTTTAATCTAAGTAGACGTGCTACTTTATTGATATTCAATGTCTTTTTAATTTTGTAGCTCACATTGTGAAGCTACTGCCCAGTCGCAGACACCAGTTATTTAGTGCCCAGCTTCCCTACCATGATTAGACCAGCCATTTAGACAACGTGTCTCCTGTCCTTAAGGCTTTGCTTGGCTAAATCAGAGGCCAATAAGAGTCTCTCATTGTCTGTGATGGTTAATATGAGCATCAACTTGACCAGATTGAAGGATGCAAAGTATTGATCCTGGGTGTGTGTGTGATGGTGTTGTCAAAGGAAATTAACATTTGAGTCAGTGGGTTGGGGAAGGCAGACCCACCCTTAGTCTGGTGGGCACAATCGAATCAGCCACTAGTGAATATAAAGAAGGCAGAAAAACATGAAAAGGGAGACTGGCCTAGCCTCCCAGCCTATATCTTTCTCCCATGCTGGATGCTCCCTGCCCTCAAATGCTGGACTCCAAGTTCTTCAGTTTTGAGACTCAAACAGGCTCTCCTTCTCCTCACGTTTGCAGACAGTCTATTGTGGGAACTTGTGATCATGGAAGTCATACTTAATAAACTCCATATATATATATATGAAACCTATTAGTTCTGTCCCTGTAGAGAACCCTAATTAATATAGATTTTGGTACCAGGAGTGGTTCTAGAGGAACCGAATATTAAGGATGGAGTTCCTTCATTGGTTTTGGGGTTTCTGGAGTTGGATGCTTAATATGATTAGACCCCAAAATGCTAAAGACTCTACTTCTAATGGTATGCAAAATACTGACAGTCCTTGGTGTGAACTGTTTAGAGACTACGCAAAATAAATGCATTTGACATTCCTGATTCACCACTTGTGAGAGGCAAGGAGCTCAGTGACACTATACATAATACCTTTGACCATATGTGGAGAGCCAAGGAACATAATGAAGCTGGTTGGGTGCTCCTAAGTTCAGTGGAAAAAGTGATGAAAGAAAATGACCTCCATAAGCCCCTACTTTAACTGGAGGACCACAATGACTTTTTGGTTCCCCTGGAGTCAAGGTTGAATTATAAAAACAGAGAATCACTGCATCTCAACTAATTTCCAGACTTGAGTTAGTTTACAGACCCAGCACCCCTTGAATGAAGGGGAGGCCGAGTCCCCTTGAGGAGGGATCCCAATACATTACTGACAATTTATGCAGTGAATCTTTCTCCCATCCATCCCCAAGGAGACCTCCAGCCTTTTACCAGGATAACTGTGCACTAGGGAAAGGGAAATGATCAGGTACTTCTGGGACTACTAGATACTGGCTCTGAGCTGACCATGACTCCAGGGGAACCAAAATGTCATTGTGTTCCTCCAGTTAAAGTAGGGGCTTATGGAGATCAGGTAATTAATGGAGTTTTAGCTCAGGTCGAACTTACAGTGAGTCCGGTGTGTCCCCAGATTCATCCTGTGATTTCCCCAGTGCCAGAATGCATAATTGGCATAGACATACATAGCAGCTGGCAGAACCCCCACACTGGCTCCCTGACTGGTAGGTGAGGGCTATTATGGTGGGAAAGGCCAAATGGAAGCCATCAGAGCTACCTAGAAAAATAGTAAATCAAAAACAATATCACATCCCTGAAGGGATTGCAGAGATTAGTGCCACCATCAAGGACTTGAAAGACACAGGGGTGGGATTCCCACCACATCCCCTTTCATCTCTCCCATTTGGCCTGTGCAGAAAACAGACGGATCTTGGAGAATGACAGTGTATTATCCTAAGCTTAACCAAGTGGTGACTCCAATTTCAGCTGCTGTACCAGATGTGGTTTCACTGCTTGAGCAAATTAACACATCTCATGGTACCCGATATGCAGCCATTGACTTGACAAATGCCTTTTTCTCTATTCCTGTCCATAAGGCCCACCAGAAGCAGATGGGAAATAAATCTGACTATAATTCAGAGACCTTCTAACTCAGTAAAATTTCTAGGGGTTCAGTGGTGTGGAACCTGTCGAGATATTCCTTCTAAGGTAAAGGATAGGTTGATGCATTTGGCCCCTTCTACAACCAAGAAAGAGGCACAACATCTAGTGGGCCTATTTGTTTTTCAGAGGCAACACATTCCTCATTTGGGCATGTTACTCTGGCCCATTTATCTAGTGACTTGAAAGACTGCCAGTTTTGTTTAGGGTCCAGAACAGGAGAAGGCTTTGCAAAAGGTCCAGGCTGCTGTGCAAGCTGCTCTGCCACTTGAGCCCTATGACCCAGGAGATCCAATGGTCCTTTAGGTGTCAGTGGCAGATAAGGATGCCGTTTGGAGCCTTTGTTAGGTCCCCACAGATGAATCACAGTGGAGGCCTCTAGGATTTTGGAGCAAGGCCCTGCCATCTTCTGCAGATAACTACTCTCCTTTTGAGAGACAGCTCTTGTCCTGTTACTAGACTTTGGTGAAAACTGAACATTTGAATATGGGTGAAAACTGAACATTTGAATATGGGTTGTAAAGTCACTGTGTGACCTGAATTGCCTATCAGGAACTGGATGCTCTATTACCCAGCTAGCCATAAAGTGGGTCGTGCACAGAAACATTTCATCATCAAATGGAAGTGGTATATGCGTGATAGGGCTCAAGCAGGTCCTGAAGGCACAAGTAAGTTACATGAGGAAGTGGCTCAAATGCCCATGGTCTCCACTCCTGCCACCCTGCCTTGTCTCCCCTAGTCTACACCAATGGCCTCATGGGGAGTTCCCTATGATCAGTTAACAGAGGAAGAGAAGACTACAGCCTGGTTCACAGATGATTCTGCACGATATGCAGGGACCACTTGAAAGTGGACAGCTGCAGCTCTACAAGCCTTTTCTAGGACCTCCCTGAAGGACAACAGTGAAAGGAAATCTTACCAGTGGGCAAAACTTCAAGCAGTGCACCTAGCTGTGCACTTTGCATCGAAAGAGAAATGGCCAGATGTGCGATTATATACCGATTCATGGGCTTTAGCAAATGGTTTGGCTGGATGGTCAGAAAACTTGGAAGAAGCATGATTGGAAAATTGGTG
The DNA here is from genome assembly GCF_043159975.1 of Macaca nemestrina. Lineage (NCBI taxonomy): Eukaryota > Metazoa > Chordata > Mammalia > Primates > Cercopithecidae > Macaca > Macaca nemestrina. The sequence goes on along the minus strand of NC_092134.1, from coordinate 42,312,550 downwards.
ACAAAGAAATTTGGGGAAGAGGTATGGGGATTGACCTCTCTAAGTGGTCAAAAACTATGAAGATATTTATATACCATGTGAGTGCTCATCAATGGGTGACCTCAGCAGAGGAGGATTTTAACAATCAAGTGGATAGAATAATGCGTTCTGGACTCAGCATCTTTCCCTAGCCACCCTGCCCTTGCCCAATGGACTCATGAACAAAGTGGCCATGGTGGCAGGGATGGAGGTGATGCATGGGCTCAGCAATATGGACTTCCAGTCACCAAGGCTGACCTGGTTACTGCCACTTCTGAGTGCCCAATTTGCCTGCAGCAGAGATCAACACTGACCCTTCGATATGGCACCAATCCCCGTGGTGATCAGACAGCTACCTGGTGGCAGGTTGATTATATTGGACCTCTTCCATCATGGAAAGGGCAGAGATCTTTCCTCACTGGAATAGACATTTACTCTGGATATGGGTTTGCCTACCATGCACGCAATGCATCTGCCAAGACTACCATCCATGTACTCATGAAACTCCTTATTCACCATCATGTTATTCCACACAGCATTGGCTCTGACCAAGGCACTTACTTTATGGCTAAAGAAGTGCAGCAGTGGGCTCATGTGCATGAAATTCACTGGTCTTACCATGTTCCCCATTATCTGGAAGAAGCTGGATTGATAGAATCGTGGAATGGTCTTTTGAAGTCACAATTACACTGCCAACTAGGTGACAATACTTTGCAGGACTAGAGCAAAGTTCTCCAGAAGATCCTGGGTGCTCTGAATCAGCATCCAATATATGGCACTGTTTCTCCCATAGAAAGAATTCATGGGTCCAGGAATCAGGGGACTGAAGTAGAAGTGGCACTGCTCACATCTCCCCTAGTGATCCACTACCAAAATTTTTGCTTCCTGTTCCCACGACATTATGTTCTGCTGGCCTTGAGGTCTTAGTTCCAGAGGAAGGAATGCTGCCACCAAGAGAAACAACAATGATTCCATTAAACTAGAAGTTAAGATTGTCGCCTGAACACTTTGGGCTCCTCCTACATTTAAGTCAACAGGCTAAGAAGGGAGTTACAGTGTTGGCTGGGGTGATTGACCCAAAGATGAAATCAGTCTATTAAAATGAAATCAGTCTCCTACTCTGTAATGGAGGTAAGGAAGAGTATGCACGGACTACAAGAGATCCATTAGGGCATCTCTTAGTATCACCATGCCCTGTGATTAAGGTCAATGGGAAACTACAATGACACAATTCAGGCAGGACTACATATGGTCTAGACCCCTCAGGAATTAAGGTTTGGGTCACTCCCCCAGGAAACAAACAAACGAAACAAACAAACAAAAACACGACCTGCTGAGGTGCTTGCTGAAGGCAAAGGGAATACAGAATGGGTAGTAGAAGAAGGTAGTCATTAATACCAGCAATGATCATATGACTAGCTGTGACCATGTGACCAGCTGCAGAAATGAGGCTTGTAACTGTCATGAATATTTCCTCCTTCTTTGGTTAAAAATATGTTTGTGTATGTATACACTTGTACTAAAACAATTTCTTTATTTCCTTTTTCTTTATCATGTGACAGATGACTTATTGACTTCATATCAGCATTTAAGTATTGCTAACTTTATGTAATAGTATTTGGGTTGGGGATTGATGCATTTCCAGTTGTACAAAGGATAGTTGTATTATATTAGGTGTAATTATGACCTTATTATTGTTTTTATTTGAAGATTATGTGTGATCTCAGACTGGCCTAGCCTCCCAGTCTACATCTTTCTCTGTACTGGATGCTCCCTGCCCTCAAACATCAGACTCTAAGTTCTTCAGTTTTGAGACTTGGACTGGCTCTTCTTGCTCCTGAAGCTTGCAGACAGCCTATTGTGGGACCTTGTGATGGTATAAGTTAATATTTAATATTTAATAAACTCATATATATGTGTGTGTGTGTATATATATCCTAGTATGCTAATATATATATATGTGTGTGTGTGTGTGTGTGTGTGTGTGTGTTTTACTAGTCAGTTTTACCCTGACTAATACACTCCATAGAAAAGACCTTTGTTTTGAGTGGGTGAACTAGTGAAACACAACTTTAAGAGGCATGGATGACCATCTTCTATCAGACATATGAACCAGAGAGGCTAAGTGGGAAAAATTTAAAAAGGTACACAGAACAAAGATATGAAAACAAAAGTTTATATGGCTTGGCAGTTCCTCATTGTTGCATATTTCTGTGACCTGCCTGTGTCCCCTGTGTTCCCATTAGAAAGCTCTAATCTAAGCCACCTCCACTCTGTTTTTCCCCTTAAGCAAGTTTATGTAGGTCACTGCTAACTACATCCTAAATCTTGACTAAGGTGTTTCTTCTGGTAGGCAGTTAACTGGTTTCATTTTTATGTTTCCTAATGAATTACATCTGCTATTATTAATAAGGAAAGCCTGCAGAGGTGGATGATATTACCTAATTACATTCAAAGTGAGGAATCTATCACTTATTATTAGCAAAAAGAGATTAAATGTGGAAACAAATTTATTTTGTTTGATTTTTGCTATGCTTACTTTTATTACTGATAAGTCTATAAATTAAAGGTAAATAGACAATTTATAATTTTAATATTTAATATATAATATGTAAAATACAAAATTTGAAAATTGTGGTCCTAATTAAGATTAATTTTTTTAATCTCATAGTGTGAGAAAAATTGAATATAATTAAAACCAGAAATTAATTATTCAATGGAGTTGACACACCATATCATTTTCATGTATACAAAAATCACCCGAGAAACTTGCTAAGAAAGTGTAGGATGGGATACAAGGTTAACAATTCTGATACTGCTACACATATATATTGGAAGTGAAGAATTAAGTAAATGGGGGAAGAGTGGTGGGAGCCAGGTTTCTCACTGTTGGAGTGAGAATTTAAATTTAAGAAAAAGAGAAGTCTAGAAAGGTCCATGTAATGAAGGATTACAGTTGGAGACATCAATAAAAACTCATGCTCAGATTAACATAGATACAGTTTACTTACAAAAATACTTACAGATATGTGTATATACACAAGAGTAAAATAAACATATATATTTCCTTGTTCTGTCAGCTGAAAGTACTTTAAAAATTGCCCAAGTAGCAACAAACACACCTAGCACAGAGATCTTGGTATCTAATACTATTCTCTGATAAAAGGAAGCATGGCTTCTCAGAGAAATTGGTTATTCTAGAGCCAGGGTGGGAAAGGTGACCCTGAAGCATCTCGGATCACCAAAAAGTAATAAACTGTTAAAACACACACACACACATTAATGGAGAATGTCAATGGGACATAAGGAATAACAGAAAGAACTCCTAATGGCTAAAGTTGGAATAATTGGAGCAACAGAATAAATAAAGTAATATTGGATAATAATCCAAAGTATAAAATAAATATTCATGAGTCTATACTGATCTAAATAAATGATTGATTTGATTTTTTTAAACCCACAAATAAGAAGTAGGTGGGGATGGTTAAAAGATACAAACAATAGAAAGAATGAATAAGACCTACTGTTTTATAGCACAAACAGGTGACTATAGTCAATAACTTAATTGTATATTTTAAAATAATTTAGAGTGTAATTGGGTTGATTGTAAGTCAGAGGATAGCTGCTGGAGGGGATGGATACCCCGTTCTCCATATAATGTCCTTATTTCATATTGCCTGCCTGTACCAAAACATCTCATGTACCTCAGAAATATGTATACCTACTATGTACTCCCCAAAATTAAAAATCAAAAAAATTAAAATAAAAAAATGATTGAATAAAGTAATAAATGGGGAGAAGAGGCAAATCTCGCATGCATAAAAATTCCAAATAATTTATGTAGACACAAATGAAGGTGGAGCATAACTTTCCATTTCTAAAGTATGGACTGAACATAGTGACTTCCTTCCAAATAATACATCATAGAAAGAGGTAGGTGGTGGAAGAATAACTTTACAGCAACAAAATCTGTCAAACACAACCTCAGCCAGGTGATTGAGGACAGTATCCGTAGTCATGTTGACATTTTATACACATGATATATGATGGAAAGAGAAATTTCTCTCTGCCACATTCCTCCCAAAACCCATGACTTCAGTCTACTCACGGAAAGATGTTCAGACAAATTCCATATATCCCACTGTAGGTGAGTTCTGCAAAATACTCCAGTACACCTCAAAATTATCAAGGTCATCAAAATATAAAGAAAATCTGAGAAACATTCATAGCCAAGAGGAGCCTAAGGAGACATGGCAGTTAAATGTCATATGGGACCCTGGAACAGATAAAGAACATGAGGATAAAACTAAATAAATCTGAAAAATATGGACTTAACAATAATATATCAAGATTGGTTCATTAGTTGTAACAAATGTGCCATGCTAATGTAAGATGTCAATAATATGGAAAAATATATCAGGGGTATATGGGGACATTCTGTACAATTCTTCTTAATTTTCCTGTAAACCTAAAACTATTGGTTAAAAAAAAAAAATGGAGGAGCTATGATATCTTGTTCATTGTGTAGCTCAAGCCATCAGGTGTAAGTGTGTAACAGGCAAGCAGTAAATGTAATACATGTTTATTATTGATTTTATTTTTCACCTGTTGATATATTTCAGTTGCATATCTAGTTAAGACAGATTCCTACTTTCCTGTTAACACCACTATTTACAAGCTTCTCATTATATTGTTTTATGGTTAATTTTTCTATATAGAAATTCATTTAAAGTGTTTCTCTACAATGCTTCTATATATTAAATTTTAGTCTCTTCCCATAAGCATTCTTGGAACTATTGATAACTTATTGATGAAATTTTTCAGATTTATACTATGTACATTTATATACCAAGAATAAAACTTAATAGAAATCTATATATAAAAAATTACAATTCAAGGAATCTTTTCTTTCTTTTTTTTTTTTTTTAAGATGGAGTCTGTCTCTGTCGCCCAGGCTGGAGTGCAGTGGCTGGATCTCAGCTCACCGCAAGCTCCGCCTCCTGGGTTTACGCCATTCTCCTGCCTCAGCCTCCGGAGTAGCTGGGACTACAGGCGCCCGCCGCCTCGCCCGGCTAGTTTTTTTGCATTTTTTCGTAGAGAGGGGGTTTCACCGGGTTAACCAGAATGGTCTCGATCTCCTGACCTCGTGATTCGCCCGTCTCGGCCTCCCAAAGTGCTGGGATTACAGGCTTGAGCCACCGCGCCCAGGCTATATCCTATTTTTTTAACTTCAGGTGTCATTTCTTGGCTGAGAACACCAAAATCTTTACATTTTTGCCTTTTCTCTCTTCCAAATTCTGCTCCCTCTTCTCTAGTTACCTATGCTACATTTTTATAAGATTTGTCTTATGTCTTCTAAACATAACATAGCTGAAATCAAAGTCACTAATTCTCTTTAAAATGCAACTTCCCACGTAATTTTTTTAGTTTTATTATAATCATAGTCTGCTATGCTGCAAAATACACTCATCTCTTGAACCCCAATATATCTAATAAAGCATCTACTGAGTAAATCATTTTCATAGATTCTATAATGTTCAAATTTGCATCATTTCCAGTCTTCTAGCTTTAAATATGTTATATATGCTAATGTGTACAATATGTACACCATTATGCTTCAAGTTTCTCCTAAACTCCAAACTAGTAAATCCACATGGCTGAGCAATATTCTCATTTGATTGTCCAATAAATGCCTTAAAGTCAACATTTTCAAAAGAATTAAAATCTTACCATGTCCTATATGACTTAACTGTGAGTATTCCATTGACTTCAACTTCTATCAGTTTTTTTTTTTCTCTCTCTCTTTTTTTGAGATGGAGTCTTGCTCTGTCGCCCAGGCTAGAGTGCAATGCCGTGATCTCGGTTCACTGCAGCCTCTGCCTCCCAGGTTCCAGCAAGTCTCCTACCTCAGCCTCCTGGGTAGCTGAAATTACAGGCACACACCACCAAGCCTCGCTAATTTTTGTATTTTTAGTAGAGACGAGGTTTCACCATGTTGGCCAGGCTGGTCTCGAACTCCTGACCTCAGGTGATCCTCCTGCCTCGGCCTCCCAAATTGCTGGGATTATAGGTGTGAACCACAACGCCTGGCCTCAGTTTTCTACTTGGTATCTAATCTCTCATCACTTACTCCTTTCCCTACCTTTGCTCAGGGTTCTTGTACATGAAGTTTTTTTCTGCCTGGAAGCCTCTACCCTGGCAAGCATAACGGATCAATCCTTTACTTTAACTAAACATCCACTTAAACACTGTATCTCCTAAGAGGCCAACAGTGATCCCACCCTATCTAAAATAGCAACCTATTTAACGGTTCCCTTAAATGACTTTACTTTTACATATAACACCTTTCATCTTCTGACATTATTTCACATAACTCTTTAATTATTTGTAATCTGCTTTTTATCTAGAATGCAAACTTCATGTAGGCAGAGACTTTGATTTGTCTACTTTTCATTCCAAGAAACTACTAAATCCGTGTTTGATGAACAAAGCATTGAATGTGTCTCCACCGCTGTGGCCCCAATCCAAGTCCCTTACTGTACCATACTCATTCAAATATGTACTAATAGATTTTCCTATTAACTTACTCTGTCAACACTACCATCATTACCACTACTCTCTATAAAACATCATTCATTTCCCTCAAAGAATTTTATTATACAATTTATCTTCAAAAATGCATAGTGGTTCATTAATGTCCACTGGCTTCATTTTACATGGCTTGTTCAGCTTTCAGTGAGCAATCTGGCTATATCAACATCTAATCTTGACTTTCCTTTCTATACATGTGTCTCAACCAAGGTTTTAGCATTTTTAACAGCTTTGTACATCACCTCAGTCAAGATTCTGCTACCATTGTTCCATGGAAGGATGTCATCTTGCACAGACAGTACCTCCAATGAATGTTCTGCTCAAGATCTGCCTCCTGAGCGCATGCACTCTCTTTTGTCCGATCACTTTGTTTTGGGTCAGTTCTCACTCACAGACCCTCCCCTGCACATTCCACCATGATTGTAAGTTTCCTGAGGCCTCCACAGCCATATGGAACTGTGAGTCAATTAAACCTCTTTCCTTTATGCATTGCCCATTCTTGGGCAGTTCTTTATTGCAGTGTGAAAATGGACTGCCCAATGCTGGGTAATTCATTGTGGTAGTTTGTTACAGCAGCCTCAGGAAATTAATACATATGTCTATCCCTAAAAACTTAAAGGGGATCCTCCATACTCTTCCCCTGTCACCTTGCAACTTTAGAGGATCCAGTAGATGATTCCCAAGCCGTATGGAATGACAGAAAGGTAAGTTATAAGGATCTAAACGTGTGGTCATTTGCCAAACACCCACATTGAATTGTCATGCAAGTAATACTGTGTTATAACACAAGTTATATATAATGTGATATGTACATATAAATATATTTCATAAGTTATATATAGAACAAGTTATATATTGAATTATAACACAAGTTATATTGTGTTTTTCCAGTTATATTGTGTTACTCATATTGTGTTAAAATCTGCTGAGATTTGGGGATTTTTAGGTTATAGCAGTGAGTGTTAACCCTAATTAGAAAGTGATGTACTTGAAGACGGTTTTTCTCATAAAATAAACCTAAAATGTTTGGGACTAGCCTAGCAGTCTGGTAGAAGCAGGCAATGAAGATACTGAATTCTGAGACTGGATAGCTGAAAAATGTGTGTGGGGTGTGTGTGTGTGTGCGCGCGTCGTGTATGTAGGAGACTTTCTCAATGCTCACCCTGCAGAAATTAAAAATTGCTATTGGATAGTAATGACTGTGTATATCTTATTGTTTTTCCTTCTCTATGTAAAATTGCAGTTTTTCTATACTTGGTCCATCTTTGTTTACTTGGTGGGATGGGTGGGTGTCAAATAAGTCATTTGTATGTTTTGCTTTGTTTTTTAGTTTATAGAACCCCAGACCAAGAGGAGTCAAATCCAAAACTGACAGAAAGCACTTTGGATCATTGGGAGATCCTCGAGTTTGAACTAGATGCAGTGACTGGATGGACCTTCAGGCTGGCAGTTAAGTCAGACCATGTAACTAAGTTTTAACCAATGAAAAGAGAGCAGAAGTTATGTAAGCCTTTTCCAAGTTTGAGTCATAAAAATATTCTTTGCGAAATGTGGTTTTCCTTCTTTTCTATCTGCAGGCCAGATTTCAAGGATCTAATGCAAGACTCCAATGCCCTAAGGAGCTAATTTTCAAATATCCACAACAAACTATTACGTGAGTAAGAAATAAAATTTAATTTAGTAAAGCTAGTGATATTTTTAAGTTGTTGGTTCTGGGATGTAGTCTATTCATATAATATGCAAAATTTACCAAAATACATTAGCCCAGAATTATCTCATGTATACCCGAAATTTAAAACTATATAATTTGAGTTTATTTGTCCTTTGTCTATTAGCTATGATATTTTCAGATGTATACTCTTTAACCCAATAAATATAAGTCCCATGAGGACATCTCCTTCCACAATGTACTCTGGATACTGTCTCTTCTCGTACTTTGCCAGACAGTTTTCTCCATAATCTGTTCTCTCTCCTATTAATCTCTCCATTGTACTAGCCCCTTCCTATTATCATTTAAACATTTTTATGTCTCCATCATGAAATAAAATCTCTCCCTTTATTGCATTTTACCTCACAGAAACAACTACAACACAGTTTTTAACACATTCATAGCCCAACATATTGAAAGTGTTATCCATTCATTCTGCACCCACATCTTTACTATCTGCTTGTCAATGTATTGCATTCTGACTTATAATTCCACCATTCAAGCAAAAATAACTTTTGATAAAGTCAGAAATGACCTTTATCTAGGTAAATATGATAGACTTTTCTTCTAAGTAACCTCAATTTCTTTCATATAATGTTTCTTGTTGGAGTCCTTTTGAAGCACATTTTCAAAATAATTCAAATAAGTCCAATTTATCAATTTTTCTTTCATTACTTGTACTCTGTTGTCATGTTGAGGAACTGTTGCCTAATCCAAGGTCACAAAGATTTGCTCCTCTGTTTCTAATAGTTTTATAGTTTTAGCTCTTGCATTACAGTGTGCAATTCATTTTGAATTAGTATTTCTATATGGTGTGGGATAAAGTGTCTATTTTTTTCTTGAGGCTATCCAGTTGTCCCAGTATCGTGTGTTGAAAACACATTTCTTTTCCCAGCATTATATTGTTTTGAAAACTTTGTCAAGGGCAACTATCATAAATGTAAATGTTTATTTTGGGGCTGTCAATTCGATTTCACTGACCTGTATGTATTTCCTTAAAATAGCATTACAGTCTCTTTCGTGATTACTAAGGCTTTGGAGTAAATTTTAAAATCAGATTATGTAGAGTCCTATAACTTTGTTCTTTTAAAAAAAAAAAAAAGATTTTTTTGGCTATTCTTGTTTTTTTTTCCTCATAAATTTTAGAATCAGCTTGTCGATTTCTGAAACTAGACCCTCTGGATCTTGATAGTAATCATGTTGCATCTGTAGATCTATTTGGGGAATATTGCCATTTAACCAACACTAAGTCTTCTAATCTGGAATATCTTTTTTTATTTATTTAAGTCTTTATTTTGTTTCAATAATGTTTTATATAGCTTTTACTCTACAAGTTATGTACTTTTTTGTTAAAATTTCCCTAAATAGTTTATTCTTTTTGATGCTATTGAAGATAAAATTTTCTTAATTTCATTTTTAGATAGTAAATTGCTAGTATATCGGAATATAATTTATTTTTGTATATCAATCTTTTATATTGTAGCTTTGATGAATTCATGTATTAATTCTAATTGTCTTTCAATGGATTACTTAGGATTTTCTACATACAAGATTGCATCATCCGAAAGTAGAAATAGATTTGCAACTTTATTTTAGTCTAGTTAACTTTTGTTTCTTGCCTAATTACCCTCACTAGAACATTCAGTATAGCTATGTTATGGAAAACAGCATTCATTTTTTCACCAGGAAGTATGATAGAAACTGTAGGATTTTTATAAATATTCATTATTAAGTTAAGGATGTTTTCTTCTATTCCTAATTTGTTGAGGTTTTTTTTTGTTTTTTTTGTTTTTTGTTTTTTTTAAACAACATCAGCAACAACAACAACAACAACAAAAACATTAAAAGCTGTTGGATTTTGTCGAATGCTTTTTTGCATCTATGGTAATAATCATGTTTTTGTTTTTACTTTATTAATACTTTGTGAAAACTGATTGATTTTTAAAGTATTAAAACAACCATGTAATACTGGGATAAATCCCAATTGGTCATAATATGTAAAAATGTTTAGATGCTGGTAGATTCAATATTTGCATCTATCTATATAAGTAATAATGGTCTGTAAGTTTTTCCTTGTAATGTATTCTTTCTGGTTTTATTATTGGATTAATACTAACTTCAGAGAATAAAAAGGAATGTGTTTCTCTTCCATGTTTTGAAAGAGTTTGATAAGGATTTATATTCATTCCTTTTTAAGCTTTTTATAGAATTCACCAGTAAAACAATTAAGTCTTGAGATTTTCTTTGTGGAAAGATTTCAAATTGCTAATTTAATCATTTTATTTATTATATATCTAATCAGCTATCCAATTTCTTCTTGAGTCAGTCATGGTAGTTTGTGTCCTTCTATGAATTTTCTCATTTCATCTATATTATCTAATTTCTTGGTGTGTAGTTGCTCATAGTATTCTCTTACAAGCCTTTTTATTTCAATAGGATTAGTGATATCTCCTCTTTCCTTCTTGATTTAAGTTACTCGAGTCTTGTCTTTTTTTTTTTCTTGGTCAGTATTGCTCACACTTTGTCAATTTTGTTAATTGTTTTCAAAAAAATTGGTTTCATTTTTATTCTTTATTATTTTTCTATTTTTTAGTTTCTTTATTTTCACTCTAATTTTAAATATTTTATTCAATCTCCTTGCTTTGAGTGTAGCTTGCTCTTTACAGTGGATTTTTAAATTTTGAACTCAGCAACATTTGATACTTTGAAGTACTTCATCCTTTACTACATTCTTTCTTAGTGTCCACTACCCGACATTATTCATTTTTTCTGCTTGTAGGGCTTCCTCTTCTAATTCTTCTTTTCTGGCTTATCATCATCTTCTGGACCTTTAAAAGCTGGGAGATGATCTCAAGAGTCAGCCTTACACTCTTTTCTTTCATTTGTGGTGGATGCTGTCATGCACTTCTCAAAAGCATCATGGAAGTACCCTTTCAGTCAGTCACTGGGCATGCTGGTAGCAGATAGCCCTAATCATTGGGACAGTCTACATGTAATGACTGGTCAGCAGAATACAATAAAGACGTCAAAACATCCCTTAACTTTGACCGTTCTGAAGATTTGTCTTGGTTTCAGTTTCCCTGTTGGATCATCTGAAGTCTTTGTTGATATTTCACCATAGTCTTTTTTCTCCTGCTGCCCAATCCTGCCTCCTTCTTTTTCATTTATTTTGATCCTATAAACACTTTCTAATAAACTGCTAGTATGTTAATCTCCTCCGCAGAGTCTCATTTCCTGGGGAACTCAAAGTTCAGTGCTGTTGCATACTGTCTCCATAGGTAATTTTCATCCATCTTAATAGTTTTTTCCCCCATCTGTATACTGACAATCATTAATATGTATCTCTAGCCCAGATGACCTCGAAACTCCAGATGATTTACTGCACAGATGTATACAATGTTCACTTGGATACCTCATAGCAAGCTAAAAATAAACATGCCAAAAATGGAAATGGTGATTTTCTCTCTGAAACCCTGTCTTCCTCTAGCTTTGTTTTAGCGCAACTGTAAAATATTATAATAAAATATGTTTGATCCAAATTTTTTCTTAGCATCTTCTACAAGACTCTCTTAAGACATTCAGCAGAAATGCTAAGTAGAAAAGTTGTATGTCTAAGGGCAGGCATTTTTCTATCCATTTTTAATGTATTTACTTCTCACAATAACTTCATAGAGTAGGTTTTATATTTTTTCATTCTTATAGAAAACTACCATACAAAGAAATACATAGGTTTTCTAAGGCCCTAATATCAAAATAAGGATTTGCACATCAGTAAATTCTGTCCTGAAATGCACATGATAATTATTTTATCATACTGCCTCACTGACACGTGCAAGTATTGGTTTGAATTGTGAATGTATTACATTGAAATGGATGGGCAAAAGAAATACTTTGTCATATTTGTTGCTACTGATAAGAACCACAATGGACATAAACATGTTACTTGAGCACAATATCATTTTTATATCTGTTACGACTTGCTGAAAGGAATATCAGCTCCCAACAACCAAAAATAAAGATCCTTTATCCTAGAGTGTCAAGAGGTTGCCCAAGCTCTTACTATATTCCTTCTTGTTAGTATGTTTGGAATAATAACATCTGCAATGTAAAATCTATCTATCTGCCTGCTTACCTACCCATGATTCATCCGTTTATCCCCACACGTGTCACCAGAGTCAAAGCTCTTAACCATAACTAAGACACTCACTGTCCACTAGATGAACAAGCCAGAAACCAAAGCTCTAGAGTTATCATAGAATGCTCCCTCTCCCTTTCACTCCTCCAATGTAATAAATTATTGTTATATTCTATTATAAATATTCTAAAATGTAGTCCCTTCTCTCTAACTAAAGTGTGAATCTCACCACTACCCCTACATCTACTCATAGGACTCTTCTCGCCACCATCAGTGATGCTAGCTCCTTGTTTATGGACTCCCAAAAGACTTTCTATCTGATCTCCCACTATCTACTTTTGCCTTTCTAATAAATCCTCTTTCAAAAGAGTGGTATTTTTAAAATAGAAATCTGATCGTGTCAACTTTCTGATTAAAACTTTTTTGTGGCTTCCCTTTGCTCTTAAGAGAGAGACCTAAATCCGTTAAATGGAGTGTAAGCCTTTATATACTAGTTATCTTTGCCTGTCTTTCCAGTTAGTACTCAGTTCCTACCTCCCCATCCAACTTCTTGCAGGTCAATTAGCATGTATTATGGCCCTATGCATCTTAGGACCCTTGTATATGCTGCCTTCGCTTTGCTTAAAACTCCCAATTCCATATCTGAGTTGACTCATATTTCAGATTTCTGCTCAATCAGTACTCTTTCAGGAAGTCATGAGTAACTCGCAAAACTAAAACAATGTTACCTATTACATATTTTAATAGCACTTAGCCTTTTTTGTTTGTGGCTAGGTTGGCCAATAGTTGACCGCTATACATATTTAAAATTATGGCCTAACCACATATAAGAAATTAGAAACCACCCTTAAATACCTTTGAGACATTTGCCACATTATATTCACAAGCAGCTGAACCTTTCTTAAGCATGTATTTGATTTATTGACCTCAAGTGAGAACACATTTTATTTCAACTATTGCATTTGGCTGGAAGCAAGAGGAAAAGCTGGGCATCTCAAGAAGTATACAGAGAAGCCTCTGTTGTTAATCTACTAACCTAAAGCCCAAATCTTTCTCCATTTTAAAAAAGTCTTATTTAAAAAAATCATAAAATATGTCTTATTTTATGATTTTATTTTTAAAAATCTTATTTTTAAAAATAAGATTATTTAAAAAAATCATAAAATATGTGAAAAAAATCTCATTTTAAAAAATAAGTTATTTTTTAAATAAGTCTTATTTTAAAAAATCATAAAATATGTGAAAAAAATATTTCAGGCTTTAAAATGATAAGAAAACATATCCAACTTGCACATTGATAACACTGAAATTATTGATAAAAATTATAGAAAAATTGAGTTGTAAGGCATTTCACTTGATACCAGTATCCCTGCCCTGCTATGAGAGGGAGCTATATGGATTGAGGAGATATACAGAGTAGATGCTAAAACTGAGTGAACAGAGTAAGGAATTTGATTGATCTTCATAGAGGAAAGGGAGTCTAATTACACATCCTAGATCAGGAGCATGATTTAAAAGTCAATATATCAAAAAGTAAGTGTGAAAGGAATAAGAAAATTGGTGAGGCTGGCCATTAAAAACCACCAAGTCAAGACTTCTTCCCTAAAACTGGCTATTTAATGTTATTTGCTGGATAATACTCAAGATCTGGGTCATAATGCTAATGCATGGGAGTAGGTTATATTCAAAGTCTCAGTTGTATCATTCCCACTATGTTGCAAATTCTCCATGCCCCATTCTCCATGTTGCAAATGTGTTCCATACATTTGAGTGAAATGTGAAGCTTTAAAAGTGGGATTATATCATATTCTCTACTTTCTGAACCATTTGTCTCCCTTGAGGAAAAAAATGTTCCCAAATCCAGGAAAGAAAAAGGGAACATTTTTCATTGATTACCTATACTGTGCCAGAACAATATTGTCACATTTAATCCTTGCAGCAACCCTAATGGAGATGATGATAATCTCTATTTCACAGGTTGTGAAACTAAGGGTCCATAAGGATGAAGTTTTTTTTCTATATCTTGGGAGTTTAGAGTTGAACCCATGTCTCATTCTAATGCCCATTTTCTCCCTTCCGTCCTGAGTTGGTTATCTGTTGCCTTTCAGATCTCTTCACTGCCCCCTCTATGCACATGCAAACTTATTTATCCTTATTTTATGCAATCGAATTCACACTTTGACAAAATGATTTAACAACAAATGCTTGCCTAAGGTAAGATATATTTGTTTTAAACAGTTTTGTATCTCCTTGTGACTTCAAAGAGTTAGTAGAATTCTAATTTGCTGAAAGCATTTCAGATTTCAGATGAGCTGTGGATTAGAAAAGCATATTAGAATGATTCAGTTGCCTTGGCAGGAAAAATTCACTTAATTCTTTTTGAAGGTGACTGTCCTGAAAGGAAGTTCTTGTGTCCCATCAGGTTGGGCTTCTCCTCAATGGAGAATCTCCTGAGGACAGGAGAGATTGCAAACTTCTCTGCCTACTTCAGGCAACTGGTGACTGTAGGGTAGCCAGGGTTCTTTCTTCACTGACTTCTTGTAAGGGCTTTAGGGGAATCTTTCTACAGTTCCAGAGCAGATAGGAATCCCACAAAAAAAATCATCATCATCATCACTATCATCTCCGGTATGAGGGCTCAGTTATCTACTTTTCTATAATGCTCTTAAGTTGATTTTGATAGTGATGGCCCATGAATCACATTTTGAGAAACAGTAAATTGGAGACAGTCCTCTGAGTATACACTTGCTGGTAAGAATTCCTCATGTAAAATTTCCTGTATCTCTACATCTTTTTGATCATATTTACCTGAGTTTCTTTCCCTTCTTTTGTCAACTTGTTGACATTATTTTAATTACCAATGTATTATTTGCCATTTCTTTCTGTACACTACATAGTATTTTTTTAATCTCTAATGATACAGCTTTTGAAAACAATGTGGCAGATGAGAGAGTAGAATTCTTCATTAAAAGAATCATTATGGTCTTGGCAAAGCATATCTTCATGCTATTAATATGAGAGGGTTTGTGAAGTTGGTTTCAGCTGTCATATTAATATGCTATATCAACACTTTCCATCTCCAAAAACTGAAGAACATACATGTTGGTGAAGTAGACACAAAAACAATTCTTTTATTTTTGGTCTGGTTTGACCTACATCAAGATGGTAGATTGAAATGACCCAAAACGTTGAAAGAATACTTTTGCCCAGATAACCGGATACCACAGTAAATTGAAGTAATTACAGCTCAGTAACAAAGCTGATTGAATAAAATTAGGCCATCTGCCTTCTAAATATAGAGAGGCAAGTTGTTACATTTATTTTATCTTATGTGGATGACTTTTGACTGTATGGTTGAATAGGAGTTAAGCTTCTCTACTGTATTACCTAGGTTCCCAAATAACAACATTACTATATGTGGCATTTTAAGGACTATCTCTGGATAGAGTCTCTCAAAACCGCTGGGCTGTAAGGTCTTTTTTTTTTTTTTTTTTTTTTTTGAGATGGAGTCTTGCTTGTCACCCAGGCTGGAGGCAGTGGCACAACCTTGGCTCACTGCAAGCTCCACCTCCCAGGTTCACGCCATTCTCCTATTCTCCTGTCTCAGCCTCCTGAGTAGCTGGGACTACAGGCGCCCGCCACCACGCCCGGCTAATTTTTGGTATTTTTAGCAGAGACGGGGCCGTGTTAGCCAGGATGGTCTCGATTTCCTGACCTCGTGATCCACCCGCCTCGGCCTCCCACAGTGCTGGGATTACAGGCATGAGCCACCGAGCCTGGCTGGCTGTAAGCACTTAATCTCATTGTTTCAACTATCATAATTTTTAATAACAGGAAGTTTTGCCTGAAGAACACTTACCAGCAAGTGTATACTCAGAGGACTGTCTCTAATTTAGTGTTTCTCAAAATACTGAATTTTTATAATTTTAATACTTGAAACAATGAGATTAAAATTAGTCTCTCTCTCTCTCCATATATATGTATGTATATGTGTATATATGTGTGTATGTATACATACATATATATAGACTTGAGATATATATGTATATGATTTATTGACATATGTCCTGGATCTCCAACACACAAAAAAATCACTTTCTCCAAAAACAACTTCCTTTCTGGACTTAATTCTGAGAGACACCCTTAACTTATCCCATATCCTTAACGACTCACATTCATTTTTTAAACTCAGTTATTAAAATTCTGCTTCCTAATATTTTTCTCATTTCTAGCATCATGACACTGGTCTAGCATCATGACACTGGACCAAGTCTTACCTTCTCCATGATCTTCCACACATATCTCCTACTGGTCTTTTGTCTCCAGTGTCTTCCCTATTCAGCAAATTCTGCCTTTTGCAACCAGATTAATCTTTTAAAACCATAGTCCTCTTCTTGTCACTCAAATTTTCAATGGTTTACCAATGTCTGTAAAATGAATTATTAAGTTTGTCCTTAGGTATTGAAAGCTACTTTTTATATTCTAATTATATTCCAAAGTTTCTCTTTATGTACTTTTTAATTCCAAAAATAAAAAGTGTTATTTTGAATAGTGGCCTCCTAAAAGGTATGTCAACCTGGAACCTATTAATATGAAGTTATTTGTAAATGGGATCTTTGCAGATGTAATTACGTTAAAGATCTTGAGATGGAGATGTTCTGAATTATGGTGAACTCTACATCCAATGACCAGTGTTCTTATAAATGAAGAAAAGGGGGAAAGACACAGAGGAGACAGCCAGGTGAAGCTAGAGAAAGAGATTGGAGTTACCCAAACCAAGGAATGCCAGGAGACACCAGAAGCTGGAAGAGGCAAAGAAGGATCCTCCACTAAAGCCTTTGGATGTAGTGTGCCCTGCTGATGCCTTGATTTAGGACATATAGCCTTCAGAAATGTGAGGGAATAAATGTCTCTTGTTTTAAGTCATCCAATTTGTGGTAATGAGTTGTGACATTCCTAGGAAACCAATACAGTAAGTCAACTTAGCCTTCATGAAGATATGTGTTCTTGCAGATATCGCTTGCTTGACAGGGTTTCTCTTTCTGGATTTCTCACCATATCTTTACACCTACTAAAATGATAGCTAACATTTTGAAGCACATACAGTATAAAAGACACTATTCTGAGCTTTCCCGTATATTAACTTTTTAAAGTATTTAATGAGATCTATAAAGTAGATACTATTGTGTCTAAAGATACATAAGCACATTTTCTAGATAAGCTGAAGTTTGGACAGAAGCAATCTTATTCAAGAATTCATGCTCTTATTGACTTCAAAAGTGTCAAGATCAAAGCTCAAAACACACCCACTCCGTGAAGTCTTTCCTGATCACCTGATAGGAAGGGATCTTTATGATTTCCTACAGTTATTCTGGTAAGTACCACTCACAAAAGAGGGAAACAGAGCATAGAATTCCTTACATAGACTTTATTCACTCTCTAGACTGTAAAATACCTAAAAGAAGGTATTTTACACACACACGCACATACAAATATATGCACACATACACACATATTTTAAATTTCCTCCACAGAAGCTGGCATAGCATTTTTCTAGGTTTGTAATAAATAAGTCATTAAATGAGGAGGTCTGGTAGAAGACAAATCAAAATGGCCATGTTTAACACAAGTTGAATGGAGGGTGAAACTATTGGTCTGAGGTTATCTAAAAAAAAAAAAAAGAAAGAAAGAAAGAAAGAAAAAAGTTTGACCTTAGATCACAGCTTCACCAATGTATTTATTCTCTCACCCTTGAGTTTCCTCCTACCCTAACAAACTTAAATACAGAAACACGTTTGAAACTTTTGGATTTAGTAATCTTTGTTAACAATAGTCTCTCTGAAGAAGAAATATAAAATGGTTATATCTGACAAAACTAGGAATATTTTAAGTTTTTTCCCAAAAAAATATAACAGATGAAGTGGATGTATTTTTAATATGATTTGTTATTTAATTTTATTTTAAAATGTAAATTTTAAAAAAACACCAAGAAAGTCAATGCTTTGGGAACATCAAATAAAAATGCTTAATTCAATGACTTATTTACTCTGTGTAGGGATGGAAAGGATGACTCACCTCCCTCTTTTCTTTCTAGACTCAATCATCCTTCCTGAACAACAAGTTGTAGGAAAATAGAATTTTTTCAACAAAGATGGGAAACCCAACCAAAGGCATTATTTTGTGAACTCTAGAGAAAGGTTTTCCCAAACTCCAATTCTGAAAGATTATAAAGTTGTATGTATGAGTTCTAAGAGTTAGTCAACACTACACCTATAAAAAAATAAAATAAGCATGATGCTTATTATTTTCTTTGTAGAAATAACACAAAGGAATATTTTAACAAATACAATTTTAGAAACCATTCATAAAGAAGCAGGACTAACAAATCTGAGTGTGCAAGAGAAGTATAAAGTTAATTACTTTCCCCTAATATTTAGTTTCTTCTCACTGAAGAATAAACTGCTTGATTGAAGAGAGGGTGTAACCAAGGAGGAATGAATAGAAGTCATAAGAAAATGTCTGCATGTCTGAATGCAGCCCATGCTTGTATCAGTTAGAAATGTTTTCAGTTGCAAGCAATAGAATACTCAGGTAATAATAGTGTAAATACATTTTTATACATAATATGAAATCTGAAGGTCATCAACTACTGGTGCTGGTTCTTCAACCCAGCAATACCCAGAATCAGTAGGATTCTCTTAGCTTTTTCCCATACTTCTTGGAGCTTTAGTCATCTACCTAAAATAGAGCACAGAGCAAAGGAGAAAAAGCTGCTTAATCAGAAAAGTAAAAGGCTTCCAGGAAGCCACATCCAGTTTGCTTTTGTTAACATTTTATTGGTCAGAGCTGTGTCACATGGACACCTCTGAAAAAGAGGCCACAGAGAGTAGAGTTTGGATCATCATCAAAATATACAAAATAGTGTCTACTACAAAAGAACAATAGGAAATGAGATGAACAGGTTTTACTGAGAATTTTATAATCATATTCTAAGGATGAACTTTCTTGAAAAACACAATTAGGGGTAAATTTGACAGTATATTTACTTAATTTGAAAGCACTTATGCAGTTAAAGCTTCCTCAATGTGATGATATCTGTAAATGAATTCTGTGTTTTTTGAAATCGCTCTAAGATATTCATGTCCCTGAATTATTTTCAACGAATAGGCCCAAGTTTGAATATCATCTTCTTATACTAATTCCCTGACCACATTAATGAAAGTAGCACCCCTACCAATTCATTAATCTCCTAAACTACTTGTTTATATATTTATTGTCTTTCATCCTGAATAGAGTAAAAGCTTTATGAAGGAATGGACTTTGTTTTGTTTACCACTGTACCCCTTTTACTTAGAGCAGCACCTACCTATAGTCTACGTACTCAATAAATCTTGATATAATGTACAAATACATATGTGTGTATATCTATGTAGATCACTTATATTTCTATCTGTATCAAGATGCATCTGTCAATCATCTATATTCAGTTTGGGGAGTTTTCCTAAAAAGTTAATAACAACTAGTTACAGAATTTATATCTCATGCAATAAACTAGTTTGCAATAACTTCAAACTAGCACAATATATCTGATAAAACTAGTTTGTGCAGAGTGACTTTAATATGGAGTTGTATCCATTACTGTCTCTGGACAAAGTGGCACATACGAGCTTGACTTCACGTAAATAAAAATTTAAAATAACATTATGATAAATTTTCCTCATACGTGCAACTTCTTTCAAATATAATGTCATACAACTTCTTTAAAATATGTTTTGTCTTCTTGATAAGCTTACCAGTTACAGTTAGTCAATGACATAGTCTATGGATTAGTGAAAAAAACAAAAAGTTTACTTTTTATAATATATCTGTATTATATATCTATATATTGTTTGTATATCTCAATATATAAAATATATCTCAATATATTATATCTTTGTATAGTATCTATCTCTCTCAAATGTGTGTGTGTGTGTGTATATATATATGCAAACACACATTTGAATATAGGACAGAGACTTTGATATGTTTTGTTTACTAACACATGGATAGAGCCTGGCAATAAATAATAAATATTGTTGAATGAAGCATAAATGAGTGGATAAAGGTGGGAATGGGAGAAAATTACTGTAGTGTGAAGCCTGAGTTAATAGGAGCCAGGAGGAAAATAAGCAATCAGTTGTAGGACTGCAGCAGGAACGTTGACTGTAATGCAGCAGCAATGTGCCGGGAAGCCATGACACAGAGGACTTTGGAGTTGGGTCACAAAAAGGAATATTAGGACTGAATAGAATGTTACATGTGTAGAAGCAAGAGGTTGAAGGAATACCTGAACTAAAGCACAGATGGACAGTTGGGTGGACATTTGGAGTTTCAATGTGTTTAAAGAGTGAGATGGAATTGTGCAGTAGGAGGGGCTGGAGAAGGTTCATGTATCCATCAGATTACTTTTGGCTGCGAGGAATAAAACCATAAATGAAATGATATTCCAAAGAACACTGACCTAAGCAATTAGATATTTACTCTACGTTACACTTATATACCCATAGTAGGGATGAGTAGAGATGAGTCAGCAGCTCAGTGATATAATCAAGGACCCAAGTTCTTTCCACCTCTCCACTTTCCTTGGTCTTTGTGTAGATTTCCTCCTAGACCTGGTTCAATCATGACTGCTGAAATCCTAGGTCTCATAATTTTAACATAACTGCATCTAGAGGAAAAAGAGGGATTATTGTTTCTTCCTGTGGGTCTGTCTTAGGTATGGTGAAGCTTTTTCAGAAAAATCTTAAAACACTTCCTCCCACGTGTCATAGACCAGATCTGTACCATGATTCCTGAGTGGCTTATCTATTTAACAAGCATTGAGTGAGCTCATACAATGTGCAAAGCATAGCTCTAGGCACTTTTAATACAGCATTAAACTAAATAAACACTTGCAGTCATGCAGCTTATACTCCAATTGGATAAATTGAAAATACATAAATGAACAAAAAAGTATAATGTCATATTATGACAAATTCTATGAACAAAATCAAAGTAGAGTACAAGATTTAAAAAAAGAATAAATGTAATACCAGGAAGGGATTTTAAGTTGGGTGGATAGATACAGGTGTCAGAGAAGGACTCTTTGAGAGAGGGACTTTTAAGTAAAGACCTTAGGAAAATGGGGGAGGGAGCCATTTGAATATTTGAGGAAAGCTGTTTTTATACAGGGAGAACAACAAGTCCAAAGCCTTAGGACAGGAATGAGCTTGGTATGTCCCAGAAACATTGTGGAAGGCCGAGTGGCTAAAAAAGAATGAGAAAATAGAGTATGTAAGGAGCTGAGGTCAGAAAGTCAGCAAGAAGAAGAGACTGTGAAGGGTCTTACAGGTCTTGGTAAGGATGCTTTATTTTATTCTAAAGGAGATAGGAGGGCATTGCAGAATAGACAGGCATGATCTGATTTACATTTTGAAAAAAAAGTTCGTTCTGCCTGCAGAGAACAGACTGTAGGAGGCAAGTGCAGAAGCAAAGATAAGAGGCTACAGTAGAAGTACAGGTAAAAGAATAGTGTGATTGAAGTAAGATGATACTGATGAAGGTCAGAAGTTCAGGACAGATCTCTGGGTGGCCTTGGACCAATATAGTTCTCATCCCTTTCTCCTTAGTAGTTGTCAAGAAAAACTGTAGAATGTTCCGGGAATGCATCATCCTGAGGTGAGGGGGAACTGGTAGAATAGCCCAGGCTCCGTTCCAGTCCCTGAAATCCTTTATCATAGTGTATCATGCTGCTCTAGAGTATGAAACCAAGAGCAGGATGCTTTCCCGAGTCTCTTAGCTGCAGTGCAAGTGGAGCACGTGTAAATGAGATTCCATCTTTTCTATGCAACTTTCCTGAACTTTGGGGAACCAGCACATCATCAATCCTAGGCTTCTAATGTAACTTGCTGGATTTTTTTGTAATTAATAAACTTGTTTCACTTAACTTGCTGTATGTGAGTGCTCTGTCTCATCAGACTCATGCAAGTGACAGAAATTGGTGCAACTCAACGTGTGCCAGATGAGGTGTTCACAATCCCTTTCCCCCATAGCCCCCAGAATTGATGCCAGTGCACAGTGAACTGCTTCACAGGAAGTTGTTGGGGCTGGGAATAGATTGTCAGAGTAGTGAAAGGACTGACTCCAGCAAAGGGAGTGGACTAACTCTGATGGTCTAAATGAATCATTGATATGGGAGGGATACAGAGTGGACTAACTCTGCTGGTCTAACTGGATCACTGGTATGGGAGGGATGCATACTGGGGAGTCAGGCATAATGTTTGCTACAGAGTATATCAGTATCAGATTATGAGAGAACTTTACCTATGTGCATTTCAACAAACGTTGGTTGAGTAGCTAGTATTTGTGTTGTGGGTTGGTGTGTTGAAGAGGCACTGAAATGACGTTTAAGGTTTAGGATGATGATTAGGGCATCCCGTGGAATGCATACCTACGATAGCTGGACCTTCAGCTGTCCCTTTAATAGGGATTTCCAGTGTTCTATCAGGCTGCAGTATCTGGGTAGTTTGATATGTGATACGACTATAGTAGTTCTCATAGGAATCAGCCTACTCCTTCTTCTTCTTTGATATAAAATGCACTGCCCTTATCTCATAAAATGACATGTGGGAACTTGTGCGTGTGCATCAGACATTCTATGAGCCTTATACTGAGGCTCTACAGGTGAGAAAGGAAAATCCATACCCCAAATTACTGCATATTTCTGTTAGAATAAATTGCTCAGCCTTTCAGAGTAAAGGAGCAAAATGCAATCAATTTGCCACCATGTAGCTAGTTCATCTCCTTGAGAGATGGTTTTACATCAGAGATTTAGCATTAGTCTGTGTTGCTGGCAGGTTGGCATTTGATGCCAGCATTTGCTAGATTGGGATCAGTGAATGGAAGCCTATGCTACTGGGCCCAGACATAGCTTCCATCACTAACACTATGGCCAGAAGTAGGGGATGGATGGTGTCAAAACTGGGCTGCTTAATGACCAAATCTGAGAAGCAACAGCTGGTTAGCTTATTTTATCTACTTTTTTTATTGTGCCATTTCAATGGATGATACTGCTCTTATGCTCTTTGGAAGGCATCAGCATGTAATAGAAAGACTTTTAAACTTTTTGTTCACTATCATATATCCATCCACTCACCTTTAATCCTGGTCCACTTGTTTCTAATATTTCAGTCTTTCCTCTTTCAGTTATGTCCAGCCAGCTGAGCCATTCACCATTGCTCATGAGTGTGACTATAACCTCAGTCGGTTCTCTTTCCACACGAAGTAGAGGGCCACGTGCACCATCCAAAATTTTGCCAATTGGAATGTTTTTCTATTGCTCTTTTCTATCAAAGCCACCCCCGAGTGTCAAACATTTTTAACTTGTAAACACATACTTGGACTATCAATCCATAATCCAAACTGGATGTTTTTCTTTCACCTGCATCTGATAATAAAAGTTGCCTCATAAGGCCATATGGGTCACCTGGGGAAGGGCATTATTACAACAGTGGTGAATAAAATGGTAGTCTGGGCTACCCGCTCATGCAGTTTGCTTATAATCTTTTCTTACTTATACTTTATCATGGATGTGTCACTTCCATTCTTCCAATGAATGGACTATTTCTGGGTCTGCTAAATCTTATGACCTGGTAGGTCTGACAACATGCAGCTCATAACCACTTGTTATCACATGGTCAGGTTTTCCAACTTTACCAGGGCTCAGTAGCTCTTCAGGATTTGATTTTCAAATAGTATTTAATTGTCAAATAGTATGCAATTGTAGAAGGTATCACCTTACCCCAGAATCCTAAAGGTCGGTTTTGTGATTTTGTTTTTAGGACTTGCCATAAACTCTACAGAGTATTTTTCCCATGTATAATACTATAAATACTCTGCTGGGTCAGGGTCATGTGTCAACTCAAAACTGATAGCCTACCAGACATTGTGCTTTCTTCCTTGTGAAATGTTTCAAACTACTGTACTCCTTAAAAATTTGACGTATTCGCCAGACCTCTGAATTTTCGTTCATTTTATCCTCCCTTCTCTGGAGTGGGTATGTCTTATCAAGGCCCCTAATGAACTAATCACGTTTTGCTCCATAGGTCTAATTAGCATGATGTCTGTCATCAATAAAATAAGTTTGATGATTTTCAGGATAACCAGATGTCAAGTTCCCTTTGTATCATATTATGACAGAGGATAGAGAATTAACATAGTCCTGGGGCAAGACTCTAACTGTAACTTATTCTCTGTTTCATGCAAATGCCACCTTTTACTTCTTTATTTACAGAGTCAGAAATGAAAATATCCACTAAATCAATAGTCTCATAGGATGTACTTAGTATTCTTCTAATGTGCTCTAACAAAGATACTTTAAGCACAGTACTATATGCAAATTGGACTACTGTTAGTTATGTTTGATAAATTAAATGGAGATATGACTGACAACCAAGTTTGCATCTTTTAAATTTTTAAGACTAGTATTTATTTCCACCATCTGTCTGGAAATATAGTATTTTTTTATTTGCTATTTTGGAGGGAGAAAATTTTAGAGGCTTCTAGTTGGCCTTTCCCATTATGATAGCTCTTATCCCAATTACAGGAACTTAATGTTAATGAAGGTTATCCCAATTACCAAATATGTCTATATCAATTATACATAGGGAGAGTTGATAAATAACCACCATTCATACACATGGACTCAATGAATCCATTGGATATGTTTATTGGCCTGAACTCCATTTAGTACTTGACCGACTCTGTATGTCCATACTCAAACAGAAGGGCCATGATTGGTATGTTTAGTAGTTCTTTGAAGGTATGAATATTGCACTTTTCCCAATGCACATTTATCTGAGTAAATGAGTATAGTTACCTTTAGAAATAGTTGGAGAAATTATTACAATGTTTATTTGTCAAAGCAGTGCAAGATCTTCCCTCTTGGCAATCCTGCCTCTTCTTCAGATAGTAAGGTTTGGTTTTAACTCTGGCTCAGGTATAGAAAGTGGACAATTGCTGTAGGCCACTGTCACACCTGATCTCAGAGAATTGCCACTGAACTTCTGAGTAATGCTTGTGCCTTGTTCATCAGAGAATTCCTTATGATCATCTTAAATTTTAAGTCCCATGGTCACTCATAATCATCTGGAGGGTCTTTTAGCTGGACATAGTATATGCTGGACAAAGGAGAGAGATATATATATATATTCTTGCATGCCCACTTCCCCAAGCATTTTAATCCCATCTCCCATCATCTGCTGTGGCAATTCTAGCATTCAGCTTCACTTAATGTAGTCCATCATTTTTTTGCCTAGGAGCCATTCTATTAATGAGTTTGCACCATCTTCTGGAGTTCTTTCCAAAGTAGTAAATCCTGTATCTTGGGCAAATATTCCCAAATCACAAACTCTCTTATCAAACTATGTTCCAGTCCCTTTGATTAAACACCTAGAAAATCTAGTCCCACATGTACTCTCTGGCTTTTGCTAGGTCCTTAACCTTCTTTAGGGTATAGTCTTTTTTATGCCTTATCAGCCCCAATAGGTCCTTGCTTGGTTATTCTGTGACTTAACACTAGTAATAGACTAAGTAGCTAAGAAAGGATGTGGAGCCGTATGGTGGTTGGAGGGGAACAGTGCAAATGTCTTCTGTGAAAGAGTCTCTGTATTGCCTCCAGGAGAAGGGAGAGACCTAGACTTTGTTAAGGAGAGGTGGACCATTTCTTGAGGCTCAGATACTTTAGGGGAAACTATGGATTCAAAATTCAGGCAGAGTGTCAACCCAAATGTCCCTATGCCATGTGTTAGAGCATGTCTTATGGCATCACTCCTCCCCAGCAAGGGCCCTGACTTTTATAGTAGGCCTTTTCTGTTAGGGCACTTAAACTTTTTTCTAGCTCAATTATTCTAAAGATTAAGTCTCTAATCCTCAGTTTCTGGTCCTCAGTATTGCATGCCCTCCTTCTACAGGAGATGAGAACTTCCCTGTATGCTACCAAAGAGGCCCTCCGATATTTATATTAGCTTTCAGTTGGTGAATAATTGTTTTCCACTTGTTATTTTCTAAAGTGTCAATTTAGCTTAGCAAGAACCACTCAATTCCATTGACCTTATAATTAACTGCTTTTTTTTTTTCATGTTTATCAAACCATTGACATAACGCACCAGCCAGTGCATTCTTTCCCACCACTATACACCATTCCAATACACACTAGTGGAAGTTTTAACAACTAGACTGCAATTTTGTACCAGAGTCTATCTGAACCCATCAAATTAAATATTAGGTTCCTATTGCTAGCCAGATGGTGAATAAGCATATTTTCGAACTGCTTCTTTGGATCGTTCCTAGTACCAGTTGTTACTTGTTGAGTTCTGCAGGAAGTAGACTCCGAGATGGAGTGTCTCATGGAGATCAGTAAGCAGTGTTTTGTTATCAACAACTGTATAAGAAAGAGTAACGAAAAAAGCTTAGTCATGGGGAAAATTAAAAAGCATTGCACACCCAGTGACAGCTTCAGATAATACCACAGGGAGCTCTAAAGCTAAGTCTGCCCTTAGAGTTCCCTCAAGTTGAAGCAAAATGATCAGGGATTTATACCCTTTTATTGACTATTCACTGGATGAGGAACCCATGAAAGGGACATGATCTTGACCAAGGTGGTTTTCTACAGCTAAGTCTATTCCTCAGAGTACTGACAGCTGAACACTGTCTTTTTCTCTTTCATCAGAACAAGTCCTTCAATGAGTCACAGTGTTCAAAACAATGTGCAAGGTACTCAACTGGAGATACAAAGATAAATAAGAAATGTTGGGCCCTTTGGGAGGAAGACATATATCATTTTGTCAAGTCATAGTGATGAATAAAGAAAACACACATTAAAAGGAATGGCAAAACTGCAATTACGTTTGCACCAGCTTAATATAGTGAAGATTTACTGGTCTCATTTTAATTTATTTCTGACTTGAGATTTTACTTATCATGGGAGCTCTTCTTTATCTCAACACACGACACATTTTACCATGGCACACTCTATCAGTTAGTTATTCTACATCTCGTACCACCAATGCTACAGTGTAAAACTGGAAGAAATAAAACAAGCCAAATACATAACATGTGGCTATATCCTAGTGTTCAGTGAAAATAATTCTACAAAGCAGACATAATGTAATCATGGGTCAATAAGCATAAAATTAAATGGCGAATTGCAATAGTATTTTAGTATAAGGCTTCTATGTGAATGGAGAATTGAACTTTATGCACTTGACCTCTAGGACAAAGGATGTGGAGGAGTCATGACCCATGCGTGGGTACCCTCTGTCTGTAATTTCTCTGTAATGGACCTCAAAGTCGTTAGAAATGCACAAGTGAAAAGTAACGAGAATGCCTTAGAGATTATTAATCCTGGGTTTACACCCTACTCCTGCAAGAATGGTCATAAATAAAAAATAAAAAATAAAAATAAGAGATGTTAGCATGGATGCAGTGAAAAGGAAACACTTTTATACTGCTGGTGGGAATGTAAACTAGCATAAACAGTATGGTGGTTCCTTAAAGAACTAAAAGTAGATCTATCATTTGATCCAGCAATCCCACCACTGAGTATCTACCCAGAGGAAAAGAAGTCATTCTATGAAAAAGACATTTGCACACACACGTTTTTAGCAGCACAATTCGCAAATACAAAAATATGGAACTAGCCTAAATGCCCATCAACCAACAAGCGGACAAAGAAAATATGGTGTGCGTGTGTGTGAATATATATATACACACACATATGCACACATACACCATGGAATACTGCTCAGCCATAAAATGGAATGAAATAATAGCATTTGCAACAACCTGGATGGAGTTGGACACCATTATTCTAAGTGAAGTAAATTAGGAACGGAAAACCAAACATCGTATGTTCTCACTTACAAGTGGGAGCTAAGCTATAAGGAGGCAAAGGCATAAGAATGATATAATGGACTCTAGGGACTTGGCGGGAAAGGTGGGAGGACAGTGAGGGATAAAGGATGACATATTGGGTGCAGTGTACACTGCTCAGTTAAAGGATGCACCAAAATCTCGGAAATCACACGGGAAGAATGTATCCATGTAACCAAACACCACCTGTTCCCTCAAAACTATTGAAATAATAACAGTAATAATAACAAAAATCCTGGGTTTAGTTAATGTATTCAAAGTTAAGGATGTAGGGATGTGTTGTTAATCTTGAACCTGCAGGAACAAGTGGCTAATTTATCTTCCTGTGGAAAGAAGTGAAGTAAAATGTCTATAGTTCTTGGCAAGCTAATGAAAGACCTGAGAAGCAAGCATTTGATTGCTGATGGACTCCTCAGAGCAAAGTAACCTTAAAGAGAAGACCATTGTAGAAGCCAGTAGCAGAGAACTCAGAAATTCCCAGCTGCAGAATAACCAGTTCAAGAGATCCTCTTAAGATAGGCCAATCTAATCCTCGAATTTCTGTGGTGTAAAGAAGTCATTCTAACTTCTGAAGAGAGGCCATTTGGCAAAGGCCATCAGCAGAGTGTTGGGAAGGTGGTGCTATCACCAGCGATACAGGGAAGGTGTCTTCAAAATACTTTAATTCTAATTATTGAGGAAAAGCATTTGGCAGAATAAGAACATTGATAAATCTCCAAACAGTGTAAGGAAAAAGAGGAAAGGGAAACCTGGTAGAGAATGTTCCAAGAAGGATTAAATCATTCTTTAAAATATATTTTTTAAAATTTGAGGGTTTTTAAAAATCAAAACTGATTGACAATGCATACACTGCTACATAAAAATCTGTATGTATTAAAAGTGAAAAACTGTAAATAGCTTATAATGGGGATCACCTGATCTGTCCTCCTTCGGGTCATGTCTGCTTTTCTCTGCACGTCAGCTTTCTCATTATTTTCTGCTCTGTCATAACTTCAGTTTTTCTATGGCTTATTTAGGCCTTTTCTCTATGTCATATCTTTTCACTTTAAACTCCCAACGTTAAGTAGAAGACATTTAATGTTTTTCTTATTCCAAATGTAATCTTACAGAAGCAAGAATCTGCCAGGCCTGAGTCATCTTTTCAAGTCAGTTCACAGAGATCACTGTTGCTTGGTCAGCTCATAGTGAAGGAACCATTTGTTACATAATTACAGTTTGGGCAGCCAGGGTTGTCACAGACTCACTTACTTTTAGAAGTGAGTGTGGTCAGAGATGGTGTTTCAGCCAATATCTATGTAGCACAGTGGCCAAAGTTTTATATAATGTTCTCAGAACTCTTTGATAGTATCCTCACTCCATCCATACCTTTATTTGTTCATACACAGGACATTGCAGGTAGAAAAACCCATTGACTATATCTTAGAAATAAGTTATTTCTCCAAATTGAGGAAGGTTTATACTGCATCTGCTCCCTACTCCCTGACATCCTCCACGCCTTTTCTGAAACCCTTTCTAGAATAAGCCTCTGATTAAAGCGCCCCCAAAGTCCCATGGCTATCCACATGGATACCAAGTAATTTTCTTTAGGAAGATTCAGGTCTCACTGCCCTCTAGTGGGAGTGGAAGATGCAGCAGTTTCACTGCTAATAATTGGGGTTGAAGTTTGGATAAATGGGATCCACTTTATTGCTCACAAATAACCGTGTGAGAAAAAGGAAAGAAGAGGGCTTTCGAATAGAAGCATAAAAAGGCAATGTGTATACAAAATCCACAACACTCTGGGAAGAAAAGAACAAGGAGGAAGAAAGGAGAAAAGCCCACATGCCAGGTAGGAGCCACAAGCTTAGAGAACAAACTCGAGTGAAGATGAAGTACAGAAGGTATCAGGCAATGAAGAGTTATCTGGATGCCCAGAAGCTGTGTGGGAGCCAAGTCCTCATTAGGGGACTGCCTTATCATCATGTGAATAGGGATGTCAAACTCAGCAGTCACTGATTTTCAGTGTTTTCAGACTTCAAACCACCTGCATTCAGGTATGAGTCAGATATAATGTCAAATCCATGCCACTTTTGATTTTCCCTTGGGATACTTCCCTGCAGTATCGCCTCAGGTCTACCAATACCTGGAAAGTAATTAAATGCTTCTCAAAAGCTGGCTTCATGAGCTGTAAGATCAACAGGGACCTCTAGACCTTAAGCAGACAGTTAAAAGGAACTTCCATACCAGTATTTAAGGAATGAAATAAAAGTACTATGACATCTTACCTAAGACAATTGAAAATGGATACTTAGACTTAACAACAAACATTTTTCTTGGAGTAACTCAATTAAGTGTTATTTGTAGCCTGATATGGTTTGGCTGTGTCCCCACCCAAATCTCACCTTGAATTGGAATAAACCCCATGTGTCAAGGGTGGGGGCAAGTGGAGATAATTGAATCATGGGGGTGGATTCCTCATACTTTTCTTGTGGTAGTGAATAAATCTCCTGAGATCTGATGGCTTTATAAATGGGAGTTCCCCTGCACACGCTCTCTTGCCTGCCACCATGTAAGCCATGACTTTGCTCCTCATTCACCTTCCACCATGATTGTGAGACTTCCCCAGCCATGTGGAACTGTGAGTCAGTTAAACCTCTTTCTTGTATAAATTACCCAGTCATAGGTATGTCTTTATTAAAAGTGTGAGAACAGACTAATACCCAGCCCAGACAGCTGGATGTAGGTAGACCTACATGGACCCGATGCAAATTTTAGGCTTATGCCTGTCATTTACACTAGAAATGTATAGAATGTTGAATGGCTTACAAGAGTATATGCATGCTGAGGCATCACTTCAACTGTTATAACCAAGCTAACCCTACCTAAATCAATAAAACATACCTGCCTACCATGGGTCTTTGTGATACATTGATTCTAAGCAGAATAAATTGTGTCAATGGAAGAGTGTAAGCATATTATTATGGGTGATAATCCGGCTGGTTGGTACAAACAGATGACAGATTACATTATATCATCTACCAGGCAATTTCTAGCCTGGGAGTTAATCAAACATTTATGAATAATATGCTAGAAATATATTGTCAGAGAAAAATGATAAGTAGTATCTTCATAGAGCATTCCTAAGAGTTTCCCTGAGGACTCAACAAAAATGACTCTCAATAGTATGTTTCAATATTTTGGTGTTCATATTCCACATGAGTAGTAGGAGGAGGGACTGTGGGAGCTTCACTCAGTGAGAAATCAAACTGTAAAAAGAATCCCAATGAATTTACAGACAAGCCACTGAAGCAGACCACAGTATTCCCCAAAGGGATGAACACTTTATGCCATGAACAAAACATGAGGGAAATATCACTGATGTCAAATGAGAATATCATTGGCAAAGACAAAATAGCTAAGTCATGAAATACTTTTCCATCACTTTGTTGAAGACTTGGGTATGCATTCTATGTTTAGGAAGAAAATCATATGGGATTTGTTATGTTAAATCACTTCCATAAATTTCTGTCTAGAAACTAATTTATTTCCTAGGCTATGTTAGGAGATCCTACAAACGATAGTGAGAAAGTCTTTATGCCAGTGGTTTTTAACGTCAGTGAACATCAGCATCATGAGGAGGGCTTGTTAAAACACAGATGGCTGGACCCCCACCTCTCATGTTTCTGATTCAGTGGTCTGAGTTTGAGCTCCAGAGTTTGCATTTCCAAATTCACGGGTAATGCTAATGGTGCTGATTTGGGAAAATACATTTTGCTAACCATTGCCTTATAGGTCATGCAAAATGTTGGACTTACGATTTTTTTAAACTTATGAGAATGAGGAAGTGGTGTTCATATATATCAAATTGGAAAATGAATAGAAAAGAAATGCTGATGTTGATACTTTTATTTTATTTTATTTTTTGAGATGGAGTTTCTCTTTTTCACCCAGGCTGGAGTGAAGTGGCCCAGTCTTGGCTCACTGCAATCTCCACCCCCTGTGTTAAGCGATTCTCCTGCCTCAGCCTCCTGAGTAGCTGGAATTATAGGTGCCTGCCACCACGCCCAGCTAAATTTTGTATTTTTAGTAGAGACGGGGTTTACAGCCGTCTCTAATCTTATAGAAAAGGGAAAGGACCCATATTGATTCTTTATTGTCTAGATTCTTTATATACATTATTTCATTAAATAGCCATACTATTTCTGAGCAAACATAATTTAGTAAACTATACAGTATATCAATAATATGTATAAAGCCAAATTGTTTTCTCGTCCTGTCTTTTTTTAAATTCTCATTTAAAGAAACATTTGTTTTAGAGAAAAAATGTCACTCTTTACTAGATTTTTTTTTCAAAACAGCAAAAGGTGAAAATACTTCATAAGGCCTACCAATAATCTTTCTTTCCCATCTCTCTCCCCTTCAATATCTTTAAGGGCATGAACATCCTACTAAGATATTTCCTTAAGATTTGAAAGATTGGGGGCCATAAGAACTTCTGGAACCAGACCTAAAGCGTTTGTGTCAGCTAACTGAGAACCTAAGGGGTCTCGCTAAGCTTTCCTTTTGTTCTCAAATTTTGGGTTTGAATTACATTAATCAAGGAAAAAAAAAAAAAAGCCTAGTGACTTGGGCTTAGTTTGTTTCTCAAAGATTCTACTTCAAAGATTGCTATATTTAAAATTTGGCGATATCCTAATATTTATCATAAAATAGTTTTAGTGGGATCAATCATGGCTAAAGAGTTGCCACATGACTGAAACCCAGCCAATCACAACATTGCTTTTTCCTTGACCACAGTAACCAAGCTGTACTGACTATATTCCCTCCTGAACCTTTTCACTGGGAGGTGAGAGGAGACTCTGTCTTTCTGTGGGAATGCTGGTGGTTATCTTGTTGAATTGAGGAGAGAGATAGTGTGTGAATCAAATGAAGAAGGGATATGCCAACCTGTGAGGTGGATAGAGATTGAAGATTTTGATGAAAGGTGGAAGAAAGCAATGTTAAAAGCTAAAACATGGGCCGCACTGCTCAGATTCAAATTCCAAATTTTCTACAAAACTTGGGCAATGTACTTAACCTCTGTGAGTCTTAAGTTATTCATTTCTAATATAGGTGTCTCATAGGGTTGTTATGAAGATCAAATACATTGATTTATATTAAGTGATTAGGACAGTGTCTGACACACAATAAGTGCTATATACATGTTGGGTATTTTTAAGACATTTTTTGGTCCCCTGTTCTACCTAGTGATGTGATAAATAAGTTAAAATAGTTTATATCTGCTGCCATAATATCCACAATATGCATTCATATTTCTCAGCTGAGACTTCAATATAACAATTACGATGTGTATTAAATGTCAGGTATACTGAACAAAAGTATAATATTGATAGAATGGTATTACACTATATATACTTATACAACTATACTTAATTTTCTTGAAAGTATCAGGTAATGATCCCTATTTAGTAATACACCTATTATATATTAATGTTATGGTTTGGAAAATTATAAATAACTGAGAAAAAACTATATTATTGAAGCACATAATAATATTTAAACATTAATTAATTATTTAAACAATAATTTATTCTTTGTAAAATGGAGTTTAATCAAGCTACTATCTCATGTAATTTTCAGTTCTGAAAATTATCTACAATTATAATTCTGTAAAAAGTTTTATTTTAGAATTATAAAAATGTATTACAAGGTAGAATTTAGAGATTATTAGCATAACTTTTTTATATTAAAAAGGGAGGACCAAATGTCATTCTGCCTTCTTCAAGGTCATTCTGATGATGGCAGGTACTTGACTTAAAAACTACCAGAGAAACTCAAGGAAAGTAAAAAGGGAAGCAGAGTCAAGTAAAAAAAGAAATCATTTACTTTTGTAGAATGACAGAGAAAGAGAATATTGAAGGCAGAAGAATAGAAACCCATTTGGGATTGCTCAAACGATCACTGTGAGACTAAGTTTCTAGAAGACAGTGTAAAGATGCTGCCTGTGGGTTTTTTGTATATTGCCTTTATTATATGGAGGTATTTTCCTTTTATGCCTACTTAGTTAAGGGTTTTTTTTTATCATAAAGAGACGCTGGATTTTTATCAAATGTTTTCCTGTATCATTTGAGATGATCATTGCCTTTTGTTCTTCATTCTGTGTATTTGATGAATCACATTTATTGATGTGAATATGTTGAACCATTGTTGCATCCCTAGGATAAATCTTACTTGTGCATGAAGTATTATCTTTTTGATGTGTTGTTGGATTTAGTTTGCTAGTATTTTGTTGAGGATTTTTGTGCTACAGCCAATATACTGAACAGGTAAAGGTGGAAACCATTTCCTCTACTAATTAGAATAAGACAAGGATAACTACATTCACCATTCCTATTGAGCATAATAATAGAAGTCTTAGCCACAGCAATCAACCAAGAAAAAAAATTAAAGACATACAAATTGGAAAATAGGAAGTCCAATTACCTCTTTTTGTTGATTGTATGATCTTATATCTAGAAAACCCTAAAGACTCCACCAAAAAACTCTTAGATTTGATAAATTAATAAATTAAACTTTAAAGAAACAAAATCAATGTATAAAAATCAATATATTGGTGTTCCTAAACACCAATAATGATTAAGCTGAGAACTGAATCAAGAAGGCAATCCCATTTACAACAGCTGTGAAAAAAAAAAAATACCTAGGGATATATCTAAGCAAGAACGGGAAAGACCTCTACAAGGAAAACTAAACACTAATGAAATAATTGTGGATGCCATAAACACTTGAAGAAATATCCCATGCTCATGAATTAGAAGAATTCATGTCAGTAAGTTGGCCGGGCACAATGGATCATTCCTGTAATCCTAGCACTTTGGGAGGCTGAGGTAGGCAGATCACTTGAGATCGGGGTTCGTGACCAGCCTAGTCAACTTGTGAAACCCCGTCTCTACTAAAAGTACAAAACTTAACCAGGCATGGTGGCGCATACGCTTGTAATTCCAGCTACTTGGCAGGCTGAGGCAGGAGAATCACTTGAACCCAGGAGGCGGAGGTTGCAGTGAGCCAAGATTGCACTGCTGCACTCCAGCCTGGATGACGGAGACTCCATCTCAAAAAAAATTAAAAAGAAGAAAAATTATATCTATACACACACACACATATATATATGTGTGTGTGTATATATATATAAATTAAGATGACCATACTGCCCAAAGCAATCTACAAATTCAATACAATCGTTATCAAAATACCAGTTTATCGTGGAACTAGAAAAAGCAATCGTAAAATTAATATGGAACCAAAAAAGAACCCAAATAGCCAAAGCAATTCTTAGCAAAAAGAACAAAGCTGGAGACATCACATTATCTGAATTCATATTGTACCACAAAGTTCTAGTAATCAGAACAACATAGTACTGGTCTAAAAATAGACAAAGATTAATGGAACAGAATAGAGAACCAGAAATAAAACCACGTATGTGCTCACTGATCTTTGATGGAGTTGACAAAAACATGCACTGGAGAATAGACACCCTCTTCAATAAACAGTCTTGGGAAAATTGGATTGACATATGCAGGGGAATAAAATTGGAACTTTCTCTCACACACCATGTACAAAAATTAACCCAAGATGGATTAAAAACTTAAATGTAAGACTAAAACCTGTATAAATATTAGAAGAAACTTTAGTTTCTATGAGACTCTCTTCTGCACATTGGTCTAGGCAAATAATTCACGACTAACACCTCAAAAACACAAGCAACACAAATAGACAAAAGGGGCTTAATTAAACTAAAAAGCTTCTGCACAGCAAACAAAATAACAGAGTGAGCAAACAACCTTCAGAAAGGGAGAAAATATTTGCAAACTATGCATTCAACAGAACACGAATATCCATAATTTATAAAGAAGTCTATTCAACAACAACAAAAAACAACTCCGTTAAAAAGCAGGCAAAGAACATGAGCAGACATTCAAAAGAAAACATACAAAGGTCCAACAAGCATATACAAAAAAATTCTCTACTTTACTAATCATCAGATAAATGCAAATTAAAACCATAAGGAGATATCACATTACAGCAGTCAAAATGAAAAAAAAAAAAATACTGACGAGGATGCAGAGAAAAAGAACATTTACTTACTGTTGGTAAGAATGTAATTAGTACAGCCTTCATGGGAAACAGTATGGAAATTTCACAAAGAACTAAAAATAGAACTATCATTGAATCAAGCAATCTCACACTTGATATCTTCCAAAGGAAAAAAAACAAATCAGCATATGAAAAAGATATGTGTATGTTTATCATTGATTGTGACACTATTCATAATAGCAAAGATATGTAATCAACAAATCTAAATGTCCATCGATGGATTAGATAAAGAAAATGTGGCCTATGTACACAATAGAATACTACTCAGCCACAAGAAAGATTGAAATCATGTCTTCTGAGCAACATGGATGGAACTGGAGGCTATTATCTTAAGTGGAATAACTGATAAACAGATCAACACTGCATGTTGCACATATGGCTGGGAGCTAAATAATGTGTACACCAGACAGAGAGTGGAATAGTAGACATTGGAGACTTGGAAGGGTGTGGGAATGGGAGGGGAGTGGATGATGAGAAATTTCTTAATGGGTACAACCACTGTTCAGTATATCCATGTAACAAAACTGCGTGTGTACCCCTAAAATGTAGATAAATTTTTTAAAAAGTTTAAACACATTTGGTTCACAATCTGGGTGAAATGGCTATCTATATTTTTCTGAATAGAATATTGTGGGTTATACAAATGAAGGTTAGTTATGTACTAGATGTTAAGCCTCAGTTGCTAGAGATGAAACATCACCCTACAATTTTGATCTTATTTTACTATTAATTATTTTCCAAAAAGCCTCTTAATTTCCTAAGTAGTTTTGATATTCTAACCCAAGTGCATGGTGTACAATATTAAAAATCAAAAAAATAAAACATGAGAATTATATAAAATCACAGCAGTTCTCAGGATAAAAGCTATTAATGAATCTAAATTGAGACCATCCTCACTCATCATAAGTCATTAACAATGATGATTTTATGATGGCATGTTCTGTAAAATTGTGGTGGTCTTCTTTGGAATTTGACACTTAAAATACCGTATGTGGATAACTGAGATCATAATGAGTTTGTGCCAGTGTAAGACACAGCTCTTAAGAAGAGAAAATAAAAATACTTTTAAAAAACCTCCATGGATTCTTGAAGATCCAAGTTTGTGCTTGTATATAAAAGATAACATTAAACTGTTATCTCTAGAGAATATGTCTCTTGAGAATCTGAAGAATTTTTGAAGAAGATACAAACATATGTTGGAGTAAAGACATGAGGAAAAGAGGATAAATGAATCCATGCCCAGATGCCATTTGGCTTCATGCTCTTTATTGCTCCACTCTTATCATCTCTCCTACTAGCTCCCATCACAGGATTATTTCTATTCTTATAGTGGATCTAATTCGCCCCCTACCTCCTGGACTGGTTTAGCTCCAAGACTGTGTTCCCAAAAGACTTTATTTGGCATCAAGACTATTCTTGCTTCTGAGCCTTATATTTCTGTTCAGTCTGTGCTTAATAATGCAGTCACTTTCTCTGGATATCAGTAATGAAGCTTCCTTTCCTTGGTCCCCAACCCATGTTGTCAAGTCCCCATGCTATGGCTTGTGAGATTCTCATCAAGTCCCTGAAGGTGGACCTATTTTACCCTCCAAACCCATTTCACTGAACTGATGACCTAGAATACTTTCACACTCTTGGAGCCTGAGCTGAAAGTTCTTAAGGCCTTCATGAACTGCATTGGAGTCATGACCCTTGTTTCCTACACTGTGATCACGAGTTAGAATCTTGTAGTGAGACATGCATTCTAGTCCCACACTACTTTAGTTTTATAAAGTACCATCAAAAGTCTCAGTGTTCACTGCATGTGCCAAATAATCCATCTCTATAAAACAGATCTAAACGTCAACTATAAAGATCCAAGGAGTCAGGAAAAAGAACTTCCGATGGTGCTTTGGAAGACATGGAATGGAATGTATGGAAAATTCACTGGGGAATAAAGAAGACATGAATAAAAGAGAACCAGGCAGTGGCAATGACCAGTTGAAAATAGAAGGCACACATTCTGGTTGTTTAGATCTTCGTTATTTTTTATTTTTACTAAGGATTGGCATGTGGGCTTGCATTGTGGACTGTAAGTTTGTGTCTCTCCAAAATTCATATGTTGAAACCCTGTATTAGTCTATTTTTATACTTCCATAAATAACTGCCTGAGACTGGGTGGTTTATAAAGGAAAGAGGTAATTGATTCACAGTTCAGTGTGGCTTGGGAGGCCTCAGGAAACTTACGATCATGGTGGAAGGTGAAGGGGAAGAAAGGCACTTTTTTCAAAATGTGGCAGGAAGGAGAAGTGCTGAGTGAAGGGAGAAGAGCCCCTTATAAAACCATTAGATCTCATGATAACTCATGCACTATTATGAAAACATCATGGGGTAAACAGCCCCCATGATTCAATTACCTCCAACTGGTCTCTCACTTGATATGTGGAGATTACAGGGGTTACAATTCAAGATGAAATTTAGGTTGGGACACAAAACTTAGCCATATCATTCCACCTCTGACTTCTCCTAAATCTCATGTCCCTTTCACATTTCAAAACTAATCATGATTTCCCAGCAGTTCCTCAAAGTATTAATTCATCCCAGCATTAATCAAAAAGTCCAAATCCATAGTTTCATCTGAAAAACAGGCAAGTTTCTTCTGTCTATGAGCCCATAAAATCAAAAGCAAGTTAGTTACTTCCTAGATACAATGGGGGTATAGGCATTGGGCAAATATACCTGTTCCAAATGGGAGAAATTGGACAAAACAAACGAACTATAGGGCCCATGCAAGTCCAAAATTTTAAAGCTCCCAAATGATCTCCTTGATTCCATGTCTCACATCCAGGACCTGATGCTAGAGAGGGGTTCCCATGGTCTTAGACAGCTCTGCTACTGCGGCTTTGCAGGGTACAGCCCTGCTCCTGGCTTCTTTCATGAGCTGGCATTGAGTTTCTGCAGCTTTTCCAGGTGCATGGTACAAGCTGTCACTAAATCTACCAGTCAGAGGTCTGGAGGAAGGTGGTCTTTTTCTCACTGCTCCACTGGTCCGTGCTCCAGTGGGGACTCTGTGTGGAGGCTCCACTCCAATTGCACATTTCCCTTCCACACTGCCCTAGCAGAAGTTCTCCATGAGGACTCCACCCCTGCAGCAAACTTCTGCCCTAGCAGAAGTTCTCTATGAGGATTCCACCCCTGCAGCAAACTTCTGCCTGACATCAAGGTGTTTCCACACATCTTCTGAAATCTAGGAGGAGTTTCCCAAACTTCAATTCTTGACTTCTGCGTACCCATAGTCCCAACATCATATGGAGGCCACCAAGGGGATTGCATCCTCTGAAACAACATCCTGTGCTGTACCTTGGCCCCTCAGGACCAGAGCTGGAGCAGCTGGGATACACGGCACCAAGTCCTGAGACCACATAAAGCAACAAAGTCCTGGGCCAGGTCCATGAAACAATTTTTTCCTCCTAGGCCTCTGGGCCTGTGATGGGAGGGGCTGCCATGAAAACCTCTGACATGCCCTGAAGACGTTTTCTCCATTTGGCTTGGTGATTAATATTTGACTGCTTTTTACTTATGCAAATTTCTGCAGCTGGCTTGAATTTCTCCTCAGAAAATGGATTTTGTTTTTCTATCACATTGTCAGCCTGCAAATTTTCTAAACTTTTATTCTCAGCTTCATTTTTAAACATGTTTCCATTCCAAACCCTCTCTTTGTGACTGCATAAAGCTGAATGCTTTTAAGAGCACACAAGTCACTTCTTGAATGCTTTGCTGCTTAGAAATTTATTCTGCCAGATACCCTACATCATTTCTCTCAAGTTCAAAGTTCTGCAGATTTCTGAGACAGGAGAAAAATGCCACAAGTCTCTTTGGTAAAGCATAGCAAGAGTCACTTTAATCCAGTTCCCAATGAGTTCCTCAACTCCATCTGAGACCATCTCAGCCTGGACTTCATTGTCCATATCACTATCAGCATTGTGGTCAAACCCATTCAACAAGTCTCTAGGAAGTTCCAAACTTTCCCACATTTTCCTATCTTCTTCTGAGCCCTCCAAACTGTTCCACCTCTGCCTGTTACCCAGTTCCAAAGTTGCTTCCACATTTTTGGGTATCTTTTTAGCAGCACTCCACTCTATGTGGTACCAATTTACTCTATTAGTTCACTTTCATACTGCTATTAAGAACTTCCTGAGACTGGGTAATTTCTAAAGGAAAGAGATGTAATTGACTCACAGTTCAGCGCTGCTGGGGAGGCCTCCGGAAACTTACAATCATGGCAGAAGGTAAAGCAGAAGCAAGGGACCTTCTTTACAAGGCAGCAGGAAGGAGAAGTGCTGAGCAAAGTGGGGAAGAGCCCCTTACAAAACTATCAAATCTCATGAGAACTCACTTGCTATCATGATAACAGCATGGGGGAAACTGTCCCCATGATTCAATTACCTCCAACTCGTCTCTCCTTTGATATGTGGGAATTGTGGGGATTATAATTCAAGATGAGATTTTGGTGGGGGACACAAAGCCTAACAATATCAAACCCTAACTCCAAATGGCATGATATTATCTGGTGGCATCGTTGAGAGGTACTTTGCTTATGGGAGTGGAAACTTCATGATGCAATAAGGGCCCTTATAAGAAGAGACAGGACATAATTTACTTTCTCTCTTGGTTCTCTTTCATGTGAGAATAAAGCAAGAAGACAGCTATCTCCAAACCAGAAAGAGGAACCTCCGCAGACAAAGAATCTTTTGGCACCTTGATCTTGGGCCTCCTGGCCTCCAGAACAGAGTAATAAATGTTTATTGTTTAAGCCACCAAGTCTATGATAATTTGTTATAGCTACCCTGACTAGGATAGCTTGTTAGGAGAGCTGAGGCAGTGGTTAGAAGGAAGGAATTCTGGTTTGAAATTGAAATAGATGGTTTAGAAAGGTTCAGGAAGGTAAGGATATTGACTTTGCAAGTCCTGAAGTAACTGAGTCAAAAGGTAGAAAAGTTAAGGGGTTACTGCTGCAGAGATCTCTAACTGCTTTCTATGATTCAATATGTTTTCATTATATATTTTTTCTTATTTAATTATAAAACAGTTGAATGAGAGTATTAAGTTGAAAGTAATTAAGTTAAAAAAGATGCTGAGCTGGAGATCTCAGAGAAGACAAAACACCTTGATTGGCTACTTCCAACATCATGTGCCATGAGAATGAAGTCCTGCGGGGGTTAAGCAGGCTTATAAAAATTGGAGGCTAGAATATATAAAACTGATGCAATGAACAGGCTGAGGAGAAACATGTGAGGCGGTAGTGCCAATAGTGTTCTAAAAGAATGATCCAAAAGAAAACATAGGCTTTATCACATATAAACATGTATCTATATATGGCCTTTCTAATGTCCAGAAAAACAGTAATAGTAATTGAAGAGAAAGATGAGAATAGATTTGAGAGGTTTTTTTTTTCCAACCTGCTATGAAATAGAGACAGTAGAAATAAGGTGAGGTGAATCATGAATCACTGCAGGTGTTATTTAAGTAGCAAAGTTATAATTGGGTTGCTTATTTTCATAATAGAAACGACAAAAGACTTGAGGTGGACACAAAATGTGAGACAAAAGCAGTAGTTATTTTGGGGATTACTGGAAATGCTTTTATACAGAGCCAAGGGGCGAGGGTGTTTGAATATTGGAAGAACAAAAGGTGGAGTAGATTCTATTAATGTGTGAAGTAGAACTTTTTTCTAATGCAGAACTCATGCTTATAAAAATTTCTTCAGTGTTCACCAATGTTTTAATTAATTGTTTCTGGAAAGTATATTTCCCCAAATCATCAAATCTATTTAATTTTGCCCAGTTCTGTAACAACAACGACAACAATCTACTTCATCTTTTGTTCTTGCCTATCTTGGAAAAATTCCTAGAAAGTGCAACATACAAATTGTCTTCAGTAGTTTAGCTATTTTTATACATTTTTGCGTCATAATCTGTCTATATCATAAAACTATTGCTTTGTAGGAGAGCCTAGAAAGTCATTTTTACTCTGATTAAGATAGTATATGCTTGATCTCATATAAATATTTTAAAAGGACAAAAATTAAATGCAATAGAACAGTTGGTAATTCTAACAATTTTTCTGGCATGTATTGTGTTTTCATTAATACAGAATTCTTTTTGTCAATTTAGATAATTCAATTGGTAGGCAGTTAACCAACTTGCTCAGGGTTCATACCTATTGAGTAATAATAAAAAGTTCAATCCATGAGATTGAAATTGCGTATTAAGTTTTACCACAGAAGAATCAAACAATACTATTATTATTCTAAAAACTAATATTGATATAGTTGTTTCAAATCAGAAATAACTTTATGGACAGTATTCATAATCTGACTGTGTGAGTAAGTAATAAAGAGTCTAATTAAATTACCGTACTTTACAATCTTTTCCATAATAAATTGAGATTAAAGCAGACTTTTGTTTGCAGGAAATTTGTGCTGATGCTAACATTCTTCATGATTTTCTTCATGTCTGAACAGGTTTATGTTGTGCAGAATGCAAAAACAGTGGTTGCATTTTGATATGTTTCATATATAGCAGAGCAAGATTCAATGAAATCCACTCTGATGGTATTAACATAGACATGACTTCAAATTTCAAATATCCTAATGTTACTGGAAAGTGCGGAAATCCTGGGTCCTTTGTCTTTCTTTGGAGAAAGAATTTGGCCAAGAGACAATTTAGCCATAAAAGAGAATTTATTGAAGGAAAATAGAGAGCAGAGTTTATTTAAAGACACAGCACACTTTGAAAGATGAGGCGCAGCTGGTTGCTGAAAGAGAGTGAGCTAGCAACCCTCCGGAGAGTTCTGCATTGGGATTTTTATTATGTCAGAGTCTTTTTTTAAAGTTTCTGCCTCTGTCTGGGCTTCTTTTGTCTAGTTTTTCCTTTTCTACCTTTCTCCACATAGTTCCCATCCCAGGTTTGTGGGACTCTCCCTTACTGTTGGTTAATGAACATGCTTCGGCTTGTGTTGACTACAAATTTTAGGTAATGGTTGCCTTGCTCATTACCGCTACCCAAGGAAGGTTATGTAGCTGATAAATCTATACTTATTGCACATGTGCATTTCTTAGGAAATTCTCCTTTGCCCTTTCTCCTCCGTATCAGTATGTAGCTAGCTATATTTTGACGATTTGACTGCACAGTGAGCGGTTACTGGGCATCTTAACGGATGTTCCTTTTTGCATAGGTATTTTCTCTTTTCCTTGCTTACATTTGACTAATTGCCCACCCACTTCATTATTAGAGATACTATTAACATGTAGATTTTGGGTGGTCCCTGGGCGTGAGTGAGGCTTCCCAGACCTTCTTTAATCAGGGCTTCCTCTCCTGCCCACGTATATCTATCTGCCTACTCTAACACTAATACTTTTGATAAAAACAAAGGGAAACAGTTATCTCATTCCTGTTATGCAATACCCTCCAAAGAATCAGAGTTGATAGGCTCCCATGAACACCAGTATTCAACTATATTATTAATCTAACATCTTCCTGGGCTGGCTACTTGGGCAACACAGGACTGAACATCTACTTAGAGGATGGAGAGAGCAAAGGGTCTCAGGCAGTAGCATTTGATCTGGAAGTTGTAGATTTCAGTAAGATTTTGTTAGGAGTGTTTGGTAAGGTAGGCTCTTGGACAGACACCAGAAGATTTCCACAGGTCTAAACACACTTTGGTAAACCTGGGAAATGCCAAGTGCTCTGAAGTGAGTTTGGAGTCCAAGTTGGTGAGAATGAAATTAGATGAGACTTTAAATATTTTAATAAGAAAGGATGGACCAACAGAGGTGTTTAAACAGAAGGGAAAAAGGTTACATCTAAAGTTATAAAAGATCAGACTGGTCTCTGAATGGAGCATCAGTGAGCTGGAAAACAGGAAAGTCAGTTAGAATCCTATACTACCAATCCAGGTAAAAATTAATAGACAACTGAATTTAGGCAAAAGTCAGGAAAAGATTCTTTTGAATTTAATAACCATTTCCACCACCCTCCAGGTCCATTTTCATCCTTCACATTCGTATTTGTTTAGAGGGAGAGAGTACATACTTCATTATTATTCTTTCCTTTCCAACTTCTAAGAGTTCTTGTCTTCTTTTAAATTCTGTGGCTCCTGACCCACAGTATCACACTGAGAATCCAATGAAAGAGCACATTTGAACATATATACTAACACACATAAACTATTTTACATATGCATATCTACATATATAA
The DNA here is from genome assembly GCF_043159975.1 of Macaca nemestrina. Taxonomy (NCBI): domain Eukaryota; kingdom Metazoa; phylum Chordata; class Mammalia; order Primates; family Cercopithecidae; genus Macaca; species Macaca nemestrina. The sequence continues at coordinate 42,267,780 of NC_092134.1, read as the reverse complement.
CATAGTTCAGTTGCTTTCATTTTTTATGATTTAGTATTATTTTTAAGAAGGTGTCTTTAAAATAATCCCATTCCAACCACTCTCATGATACATATTTACCAACTGTCCATTTAAATGTTTTCACTTTAATGTTTTTTAGCCCCTGAAACTTAATTTGTGTAGCATGAAACTCAGTCAGTTGCTTCTGAAGTTCCTATGACCATGAGTGGTGCATCCATTCTTCTAGTAACTCAGACTGGACAGTCTAACTGACTATGTATGCAACCTCTGCAAAGCTTCACACCTGTCCTCTTTTTCATTTTTAAATCCACCACCATTACATAGGCCACAAAATCTCTCTTAGGAACTATATCCAGAACCATTTACTTGTTTGATGGGCTTCCTCCTGCACACTGCCTAATAAGATGAAACTTCCTAAAGTTCTGCTCACAATTAGTCACCTGCTCAAGAACCTCTAATTGCATTTAAAAGTGCAACCTGCTTTTCTAGTCACAATTCTTGCTTCTTGCCTTAGAAAAGTTTATAATAAAGCCAAACTGGATGGCTTCTTCACTGAATTTGATGCCTTGGGTTTTCCTGACTTTGGATATGCTCTTTCTAAGGTTTGGTGGAATATCATCTCCATATGAAGATTTTTTTGTGATATTCTTCTTCCCACTACCAAATAGGGTTTCAGTCACCATTAAAAGTTCATTGTACTTTAATTCATTCTCTTTAAGTTTTCTACCTTAATTTACGTCTTGGTAAGTAATTGTCTTAACATAAAAAATTCACTACATTATAAACTTTTTGTGGGAAGAGACAGTTGTCCATAGTTAATACTAGCACAGAGACATGCATGCAGAAGCAGTTCAAAACACATCATATTTATATTTACTTAATTCTACTGGACATGCCCTCAAAGCACATATTTTCACAGCCTTGCTGCAGCTGCTCTATTTTGGTTGAACATGCAACATTCGCTCATGCACCTTTTTGTCTTTCATTGTCAACATCACCACCATTATGTTCATGATCAACAAAGATTCATTGAATTAATACAAATGCAAGACTTTCCTATTTTAGTAGACTTGTATGTAGTTAGCAGAGATTCAATGCAAATAACAACTTCCACTCCAGAACTTCATTGACTGTGATGGCCAAAGTTAAGCATGGTTTGGCAATATTGACAATGCATTTAAATCATGAAATATCTTCAGGTACCCCTCATATTGATGGAATTTAGAAGTTTAGGCACTGCAATGCTTTTGTTTGGAGATGCAGCTCAGTTCTTGTTAGTGTAGCCTTTGTAATTGTTGTTGGTAATTGTTGTTGTTTTGTTGTTGTTGTTGTTGTTGTTACCAGCTGGTATATTGCACAATATGCAGTTGATTCTCCTTATTCATGGTAGTTATATTCTATCACATTGCTGAAAACACTGAATCAGCAACTGCTGAACTATTGCTCCTAGGGGAAATACAAAATTAGGGGAAATACAAAATTAGGTTTTTGCAAACTCTGGTCACAAGATTTTTGGCAACCGATCAATACATAACTTTGTTTTACATATGTTTCTGTTCAAAGGCAACTAAATTTAATGTATATTGTTGATTTATTAAAATTAAAGTCACACCCAACAGTGTCTTAACTCAGGCCCAATGGAAGCTTGTCTAACATACACATTTTCTCCATAAAGCGCTTTTCTTCTTGTGCTTACGAATGCTAAACAGCACTTCTGCACTATACTTTAGGGCCATTTTAAGCAAATAAATAAATACATAAATAAATAACCAATAAAAAGTACAAAAATGCAAAATGTATGGCACAAAAAAGGCCTTGAAAAGGATACTTGTTTACGGTCTGAGAGCTAGAATAAGAAGATGGAGCATTGCCTCATCTAACGTCTGATGGGAACGTGCAAGTTGGGTAATCAGATTTTTCACCACTATGCACCATGTACACGAATTCCCACAAAAGTGCTGGCAGTATTGATTGGGGAATTACGTATGTAAGTGAACTTACAAATACGGAATTTATGATAATGAGGATTTACTGTACTAAAGACAATTCAACCATGAGACACCAAAGATTACAAATGTTATTAGGTTGGTGCAAAAGTAATTGTAGTCTTTGCTAGTACTGGTTTTTGTTTTCTTTTATTTTGTTTTTATGCGTATCCTCTAAGGCCTCTCTCCTTTGCTTGCATTTATTTATTTAGAGACAGAGTTTCACACTATCACCCAGGCTGGGGTGCAGTGGCGTGATCTCAGTTCACTGAAACCATGCCTCCCAGGTTCAAGCAATTCTCATGCCTCAGCCTCCTGGGAGCTGGGACTACAGTCACGTGCCACCACACTCAACTAATTTTTGTATCTTTTTTTAGTAGAGACGGGTTTTTTCCATGTTGACCAGGATGGTATTGAACTCCTGACCTCAAGTAATCCACGTGCCTCCACCTCCCAAAGTGCTGGGATTACAGGCGTGAGCCACTGTGCCCAGCCCTGCCATTACTTTGAATGGCAAAAATTGCAATTACTTTTGCACCAACCTAATATTCATTCTTTAGTGAGGTTGGAAATAATGTTTTTAACTTTTTCGCCATTTTTCAGCTTGCATTTTACACTAGTGGTAAGAAGCTGTTTACAGTTTCCAGATATATTTATTCTTACAAGCCTCTAAAGTTTTGATTGCGTGGCTCCCTCTGCCTGGAATGTTGTAGTCCTATTTTCTTTCATTATTTAATTTTCATGCAATCTTTAAAGCTCAATTCAGCATAATCTCCTCCAGGAAGCCTACTTCCAAGCTGACCAAGGGAACTCTGAATTTTTGCATTCCTCTATTTTCTCAATTGGAATTTAACAGATATTCTGTCACCTCTGTATTGAGAACTTCTTAATAAGGCCTGTATTTACCATTTTGTAGCCTTAATATCTAGCACAATGCCTGGCTGATAATAGGTGACAAATATTGACTTGAATTGAACTGAGCTGAATGAGGAAAAGCATTGGAAAAAAACTGTTAATGTATAAAAGGATGAGAATTCAACTTAAATATGTAAAAAAACCTAGGACTGAATTAAATAAATTTAAATAAAATATTACAGTGAGGAACAAAGGACAAATTTGATTGATTTAAGAAAGGAAAGATTTTGTATGCTCAAGTACTGAGAAAAAATGATTTACACTCATCATATAATACAAATCAGATGAGTCAGCTGCATAAAGCAATTTTTTATAAAGGAAACATTATGCTGGAATATATTAATAGCAGTATGACTAGCTTATCATGAGTGAGTAGTAATCTTTCTTCCATATTTGGCAATAATCAAGCCTTTCCTAAAGTATTTATGAAAGTTGTAGAGAAATTGGAGCACATTCAAAGAAGATCAACAAAAATGAAAATAAGACTATTAGAAAAGATGAAAGGGACTCCAGGACTCCAAGCAGGGCAGAGTACAGCAAGAAAGATCATGAATTAAAACTTGTCATCAAGCCCAGCCCAATACTGGGCACAAAACTCAATAAGAAACTTTTTGATTAAGTACTTAAATTGAGGCTCAAAGGGCAAAGATCAGTAGTCCTACCTTAGCATGGTGGCCAAAACCGCATGACATATATTAAAATTCAAGAAATAGATTAAAAGTTATTTGAAGGAGAATCTCCTGATGATACCAAGTAATTAAACACTGGAACAAAAACTTCAGTAGAAATCATGAAATATTTCTGCATCCATATCAATTAGAATCATTTAGGTAATAAACTGCTTTGAATGGCATAAGTTCAGCCTAGAAACAGAGAGCTGGGCTAGTTGCCCTTTTAACAACTCTTTCAGAATGATAATGCTGATTGGTATATCTAAAAATCTCTTACTATAGTTTTATTTAATCAATTTAACCTGTTTGTACCATAACTATTTTCATATTTCTCATTTTCTCTCTGATGTGGTTTGGTTGTGTCCCCACTCAAATGTCATCTTGAATTGTAATTCCCACAATTCCCATGTGTCATGGAAGGAACCTGGTGGAAGGTAATTTAATCATGGGATCAAGTCTTTCCCGTGCTGTTCTCATGATAGTGAATAAGTCTCATGTGATCTGATGGTTTTAAAAACGGGAATTTCCCTGGACAAGCTCTCTTTTTTGTCTGTTGCCATATGAGACGTGCCTTTTATCTTCCACCATGATTGTGAGGTCTCCTCAACCATGTGGAACTGTAAGTTCATTAAACCTCTTTGTTTTGTCAATTGTCCAGTCTCAGATATGTCTTTATCAGCAGCATGAAAATGGACTAATATGCTCTCTGATATAAATTTTCCTAAGCGTGATAGAAAAAAAGTGTCTTCATTTACTTTCTTCTCCTTATTCTCACCTTGTAAAATATTTGAACCAACCTACAGAAAAGAAAGAAATCTTGATTGGGAAAGTAGACTATATCTCTTGTATAAATAGAAAAAATAATTATTTTTATAGTATCTATTAAGAATGTAATTTCCAGGCCCTATGATTCTGGCTTTATATGCTTTATCTCCTTTAATCCTAAAATAATCTGAGAAAGGTACTATTGTAATCTCTTCCGTGGATAATTTTAACTAAATTAGTCTAAATTCAGAGAAAGAGTTTAGACTGCAATATAGATTTTTTTTGACTCCAGAAGAAAACTTCTTAACATTTTCTATTCTAGTCCATTCTTTTTTATTCTATTTTATTCTCTATTCATCCATTTATTCAAAAAGTATTTATTGAAGCATCAACTGCACATCATGGTTTTTACAGGTGCAAGGGTATAGATTGGGTTCCCCAGGAAACAAAGGCTGAGATGGTTTGCCTGCAGGAAGTTTATTGAGGAATTCTCTCAGGAACAACATTTAGAGGGAAGTGAAAGAAGCAGATGTTGGTGGAGGGAGAGCTGAATCACAGCACAGTTGCGAAAAAGACTTCCATCTTTGAACTGAACTCATGAGCTCGAGCTCCATGCACCTTGAAAGGTGTCCTTAAATGTGGCAAGAAGTCTGGGCCTTTGTACTGTCATCAACCAGTCATGGAATGGTGGCTTCTCCCAGGGGGAGCACATATCTTGGTGAGGCATATCCTATTTGGCCAAGGACCTTTACAGGAAAGAGATTCAACTGTGGGCCGACTCCCAAGTGGATACCACAATGCACCGAAACAGAAGAGTACCTACCCTCATGATGCTTATTTACTAGTGGGGAAATTGGAGAAAAGACCAATTAATAAGTGTGTTGTTTTGTATTTTTCCTATGGCAGATGGTGATATGTTGTAAGGAGAAAAAGAAGGGAAGAGGTAGTTCAAAGGGAAAGGGGTGAGTATGATAAAACTTAAGTAAAGCTTCATCGAGAAGGTGACATTTGAGCAGATTTGAAAGAGATGAGGAGGAGATACACTAGTACATATGGGGGAAGATCATTGTTGATGGGGAAAACAGCCCCATGCACACACTCCTAGAGGGAGCGTGCCTAGAATGGTTGAAGCACTGCAAGAAGGTCAGCTGACCAGTGTGGATAACAGCCTGTAAAAACAGAATGCTAAGAGATAAAAGTCGAACAAATAATAAGAGATAGAAGCCTAAATAATGCAGGAACTCTATGACACATTAAGGACTTTGCTGTTTTTTTCTGAATGAAGGAAGTCGTTTGAGAGGTTTGAGAGGGGTTTGAATGATCTGACAAATTTTAGAGGACTCCCTCTTATGTGTTAAGAACAGACTCCAAGGAGACAGCAAAAATAAAGTATGAGTTGAACTATTGGAATAGTTCAGGCAAGAATTGGTGGTAGCTTGTGCCAAAGCGGTAATCGTGAAGGTGGTGAGAAGTAGTTAGATTCTGGATGCATTTAGAAGATGGAATCAACAGAATTTGCTAATCACAGCGCGACAATTTACTGTTTAGCCTTAAGCAAACTAGCTAATTTCTTAGAGCCTTAGAATCCTTTCCTTAAAAATAGGGATAATATGTCCATTCTACAGAGCAGATTGTGAGGCTTAAATGGAAAATATATGTGATGTGCTTGGCATTATGCCTGAAACACAGCAGATGTCCAATAAACACGACTTTCTCTCCTATTTTGTGGCTCCTATATTTTTCACTGTGCTTTTTCTTTCATCATTACATGTGGTCTTAAAAAAAAAATACTCTAAGGTACCAGAGTACCTTAATAATACCTTCAAAAGAAAATACTCTAAGGTACAATATTCTAAAATACCAAATCAACCTTGATTTATAAATAAGGCAATCAATACCATTAATTTAAATGATTTATGTAAAATTGCATCAAAAGATAATGAAAACATCTCTGGACTTAACTCCCCATGCAGTGTACATTCAAGTGTAGAGTGAGATTTCTTACATGTTGATCTTTGAATCCTTTCAGATATCTCAGAAGAAACAAAATTCACCCTGGTGGATTTTAAAAGAGTGCTCTCCAAATTTTAAATTTTAAAGGTTTCTTTTAAAGAAACATATGCTATCCCAGCTGTCTATATCTAATAAAGCAACCACTGACATAAGGGGGAGAAAAATGGAATATAACATTTCAGAGGTTTTTCAGATACACTGGGGACTTTTGAATAATATGAATGCCATTAAATCAAGTTAAAATATAAGTATAGGAATTATGGAAGAGTGAAAGTCTCTACAAGGCATGTAGTATCTAAGACTTTCAAAGGCAATACTATCTACAATGAATACATTATTAATGAACTAGAAATATCACAGATTATTAAAAACAAAATCTCAGTTTTTTCAGCTATTGACACATTTAAAATAATGTGTTTTTAAAAAAGATTCTTATATAAGCTTTTATTATAACAAGATTTATAATTTTGTTCATCTAACTTTTGTTCACTATGTGAATAATTCTGCAGAGTACCAGTGCATGTCTCTGTGTGTTATACTTGCTCCTGGTTAGACCTAGAAGTACTGCAGCATTCTGTTGGTAATATTGCTCACTAAAACAAATTTATTGAAGGTCACAATGGTCAAAATCTGTGGTAGGGCTCCTCACACCAGGCACCAACCGTGGTAGTGATCTTATATAGGCCAAGACTAACCTTTGTCCTACCACAGGTGCTTAACTGCCTCCTGCTGCGGGGTGGGCAGAAGTTTATTACCCACCAATGGTGTTTTCTTTAGGCCTCAGGACCTGGCCTTTCATCTTTACCCTCTAGTGGTGTTTACTCACAATCGTTTAATCTTTACTAAATAAATGTAAGTCTCACTGATTGAGGCCAAGTCACAACTGTTTACAGGACTCTGCTGGAGTCTGTAAGTGGCTCAGACACACTCAGCTGGACTGGCAAAGTGGAATATCTGTGTGCGAGTGTCCTTTAATCATCGGTCACTGGGTCAAGGGTCTGCAAGGGAGAGAACCACCGCAGCTGGTGCGCCCGTGAGAGGAGCGCTACCACAAAAATCAGAAGAAAAAAAAAAGTATTATTAGACTTGCTAATAACTAATGCTATGCTTTCAATTTGAGTCAATAACTTAAATAAAACAATTTTTCATATAATTGATCATGAGAGCTAATATTTTGTGTTATTCGTTGTATGACTTAGTTTTCAAAGTCAACTTAGTTTCAGGCACAAATAATTCTAATCTTAATTTGCTCACAAAAAGGCAAAATTAATGAGCCAGGGCCAAAAAGAAAGAACAAGGACTCCCCAAGCTGTCTACGTCCTCTTGATAGTCTCTCTTCTGCTGGGGAAGTCCAAATAAAGGCCTAATAAAAGGAGAGTTATGAAAGGCCCAAGTGAGCCTCACTATCAGAATCATCTGGAGGTTCATTAAACATACAAATTCCTATACCACAACCACCCCTCCAAAATTAGAATCTTTAGGGCGGAACCTAGAAATCTTAAGATTTTAGATGGTGTTGGTCTACAGAACGCTCCACCCCAAATCAACAGAATATACATTCTTCTCAGAACCACATCGCACTTATTCTAAAATTGACCACGTAATTGGAAGTAAAACGCTCCTCGGCAAATGAAAAAGAACAGAAATCAGAACAATCTCTCAGACCAGAGTGCAATCAAATTAGAACACGGGATTAAGAAACTCACTCAAAGCCGCACAACTACATGGAAACTGAACAACCTGTTCCTGAATGACTACTGGGTAAATAACGAAATTAAGGCAGAAATAAATAAGTTCTTTGATACCACTGAGAACAAAGACACAATGTACTAGAATATCTGGGACACAGATAAAACAGTGTTTAGAGGAAAAATTATAGCACTAAATGTGCACAGGAGAAAGTAGAAAAGCTCTAAAATTGACACCCTAACATCGCAATTAAAGTAACTAGAGAAGCAAGTGAAAACAAATTCAAAAGCTAGCAGAATATAAAAAATAAGATTAGAGCAGAAGTGAAGGAGATAGAGAGACAAAAAAAAAAAAAAAAAAATCAATGAATCCAGGAGTTTTTTTTTTCTGAAAACATTAACAAAATAGATAGACTGCTAGCCAGACTAATAGAAAAGAGAAAAGAATCAAATAGATAAAAAATGATAAAGGGCTTATAACCACTGATTTCCCAGAAATACCAACTACCATCAGATAATACTATAAACACCTCTATGCAAATAAACTAGAAAATCTAGAAGAAATGAATAAATTCCTGGACACACACACCCTCCCAGGACTAAACCAGGAAGAAGTTGAATCCCTGAATAAACCAAAAATAAGTTCTGAAATTGAGGCAGTAATTAGTAGCCTCCCAACCAAATAAAGGCCCAGGACCAGAGGGATTCACAGGTGAATTATACTAGAGTTACAAAGAGGAGCTAATAACATGTCTTCTGTAACTATTCCAAACAATAGAAAAAGAGGGACTCCTCCCTAACTCATTTTATCAGCATCATCCTGATACCAAAACCCAACAGAGACACAAGAACAAAAACTGGAATTTCAGGCCAATATCCCTGATGAACATCGATGCAAAAAATCCTCAATAAATACTGGCAAACTGAATCTAGCAGCGCATCAAAAAACTTATAAACATGATAAATTTGGCTTCATCTCTGGGACGGAAGTCTGATTCAACATATGTAAATCAATAAATGTAATCCATCACATGAACAGAACCAATCACAAAAACCACATGATTATCTCAATGGATGCATAAAAGGCCTTCCAACATCCTTTCGTGCTAAAAACTCTCAATAAACTAGGTATTGATGGAATGTATCTCAAAACAATAAGAGCTATTTAAGACAAACTCATAGCCAATATCATACTGAATGGGCAAAAGCTGGAAGCATTCTGTTTGAAAACTGGCACAAGACAAGGATGTCCTCTCTCACCACTCCTATTCAACATAGTATTGGAAGTTCTGGCCAGGGCAATCAGGCAAGATAAAGAAATAAAAGGTATTCAAATAGGAAGAGAGAAACTCAAATGTTCTCTGTTTGCAGATGACATGATTGTATAATTAGAAAATCCCATCGTCTCAGCCCAAAATCTCCTTAAGCATCTGATAAGCAACTTCAGCAAAGTCTCAACATACAAAATCAATAGGCAAAAATCACAAGCATTCCTATACACCAATAACAGACAAACAGAGAGCCAAATCATGAGTGAACTCCCGTTCACAATTGTTGCAAAGAGAATAAAATACCTAGGAATACAACTTACAAGGCATGTATAGGACCTCTTCAAGGAGAACTGCATATCACTGCTCAAGGAAATAAGAGAGGACACACAAAAATGGACAAACATTCCATGCTCATGGATAGGAAGAATCAATATTGTGAAAATGGGCATACTGCCCAAAGTAATTTATAGATTCAATGCTATCCCCATCAAGCTACCATTGACTTTCTTCACAGAATTAGAAAAAACTACTTTAAATTTCATATGGTACCAAAAAAATCACCTGCATAGCCAAGACAATCCCAAGCAAAAAGAACAAAGCTGGAGGTATCACATTACCTGATTTCAAGCTATACTGCAAGGCTACAGTAACAAAAACAGCATGGTACTGGTACCAAAATCAATATATAGACCAATGGAACAGAACAGAGGCTTCTTCCCTGGGATGCAAGGCTGGTTCAACATATGCAAATTAATAAATGTAATCCATCACATAAACAGAACCAATCACAAAAAACACATGATTATCTCAATAGATACATAAAAAGCCTTCAAACGGGAAGCTTCCAGCTTTTGCCCATTCAGTATGTTATTGGCTGTGAGTTTGTCATAAATAACTCTTATTGTTTTGAGATATGTTCCATCAGTACCTAGCTTATTGAGAGTTTTTGTCACATGAAGGGATGTTGAATTAATGCCACATCTACAACCATCTAATCTTTGACAAAGCTGCCAAAAATAAGGAATGGAGAAAGGATTCCCTATTAAATAAATGGTGCTGGGAAAAATGGGTAGCAATGTGCAGAAAATTGAAACTGGACCCCTTCTTTACACCTTATACAAAAATTAACTCAAGATGGATTAAAGATTTAAATGTAAGACCTAAAACCACAAAAACCCTAAAAGACAACCTAGGCAATAATACCATTCAGGACACAGGCATAGGCAAAGACTTCATGACTAAAACAACAAAAGCAATGGCAACAAAAGCCAAAATTGACGAACGGGATCTAATTAAACTAAACAGCTTTTGCACAGCAAAAGAAACTATCATCAGAGTGGAGAGGCAACTTACAGAATGGGAGAAAATTTTTACAATCTATCCATCTGACAAAGGGCTGATATCCAGAATCTACAAGGAAATTAAACAAAATTACAAGAAAAAACAAATGACCCCATCAAAAAGTGGGTGAAGGATATTATTGGGGGAACCCACCCCCAATATCTCAATGTAGGTTCTTTCTATTTTACATAAGTGTTGGCCAGCTGAGAAATAAAGAGAAAGAGTACAAAGAGAGGAATTTTACAGCTGGGCTGCTGGGGGTGACATCACATATCAGTAGGACCGTGATGCCCACCTGAGTCTCGGACCAGCAAGTTTTTATTAAGGGTTTCAAAAGGGGAGGGAGTGTAAGAACAGAGAGCAGGTACGAAGATCACATGCTTCAACGAGCAAAAAGCAGAACCACTAATAAGGGTCTAACAAAAATCACATGCTTCTGAGGGAATAGGACAAAGGGCAAAGGCAGAACAACTGATAAGGGTCTATGTTCAGTGGTGCACGTATTGTCTTGATAAACATCTTAAACAAGACAAAACAGGGTTCGAGAGCAGAGAAGTGGTCTTGACCACAAATTTACCAGGGCAGGGTTTTTCCCCACCCTGGTAAGCCTGAGGGTTCTGCAGGAGACCAGGGCGTATCTCAGTCCTTATCTCAACTGCATAAAGCAGACATTTCCAGAGCGGTCATTTATAGGCCTCCCCCCAGGAACACATTCCTTTCCCTGGGTATTAATATTAACGTTCCTTGCTAGGAAAAGAATTTAGAGATATCTTTCCTACTTCCATGTCCATTTATAAGCTCTCTGCAAGAAGAAAAATATGGCTCTTTTTGCCAGACCCCACAGGCAGTCAGACCTTATGGTTGTCTTCCCTCATTCCATAAAAATTGCTGTTATTCTGTTCTTTTTCAAAATGCACTGACTTCATATTGTTCAAGCACACATGTTTTACAATCAATCTGTACAGTTAACACAATTATCACAGTGGTCCTGAGGTGAGGTACATCCTCAGCATACAAAGATAACAGGATTTAGAGAGTAAAGTAGACAGGCATAAGAAATTATAAAAGTATTATTTGGGAATGATAAATGTCCATATTGATATGAAATCTTCACAATTTATGTTCCCCTGCCACAGCTCCAGCCAGTCCCTCCATTCGGGGTCCCTGACTTCCCGCAACAGGATATGAACAGACACTTCTCAAAAGAAGACATTTATGCAGCCAACAAACATATGAAAAAAGGCTCATTATCACTGGTCATTAGAGAAATGCAAATCAAAACCACAATGACTTTCCATCTCACTCCAGTTAGAATGGCAATCATTAAAAAGTCAGGAAACAACAGATGCTGGAGAGGATGTGGAGAAATAGGAAAACTTTTACACTGTTGGTGGGAGTATAAATTAGTTCAACTATTGTGGAAGACAGTGTGGCGATTTCTCAAGGATCTAGAACCAGAAATACCATTTGACCCAGCAATCCAGCTACTGGGTATATATCCAAAGAATTATAAATCATTCTACTCTAAAGACACATGCACACCATAAACGTGTGTGCAAGTATTCTTTTTGAATAATGACTTATTTTTCTCTGGGTAGAAACACAGTAGGGGGATTTCTGGATCAAAGCGTAGTTCTACTTTTAGTTCTTTAAGGAATCTCCACTGTTTTACACAGTGGCTGTACTAGTTTACATTCCCACCAGCAGTGTAGAAGTGTGCCAACATCTACTTATTTTTTTATTTTTTTTTTATTATGGCTGTTCTTTCAGGGGTAAGGTGGTATCTCATGATGATTTTGATCTGAATTTCCCTGATCATTAGTGATTTTGAGCATTTTTTCTTATGTTTGTTTGCCATTTGTATATCTTCTTTTGAGAATTATCTGTTCATGTCCTTAGACCACTTTTTGAAAGGATTGTTTGTTTTTTTCTTACTGATTTGTTTGAGTTCACTGTAGATTATGGACATTACTCCTTTGTCAGATATATAGATTGTAAAGATTTTCTACCTCTCTGTGGGTTGTCTGTTTACTCTGCTGACTGTTCTTTTTTTTTTTTTTTTTTTTTTTTTCATGCAAAATCTCTTTAGTTTAATTAGGTCCCAGCTATTTATCTTTGTTTTTATTGCATTTGCTTTTGGGTTCTTGTTCATGAATTCCTTGCCTAAGTCAGTGTCTAGAAGGGTTTTTCCAACGTTATCTTCCAGAATTCTTATACTTTCAGTTCTTAGATTTAACTCCTTAATCCATCTTGTGTTGATTGTTGTATAAGGTGAGAGAAGAGGATCCGGTTTCATTCTCCTACATGTGGCTAGCCCACTATCCCAGCACCATTTGTTGAAAAGGGTGTCCTTTCCCCACTTTATGTTTTTCTTTGCTTTGCCAAAGATCAGTTGGCCCTAAGTATGTGGGTTTATTTCTGGGTTCCCTATTCTGTTCCGTTGGTCTATATACCTATTTTTACACCAGGACAATGCTGATTTTATTACCACGGCCTTACAGTATATTTTGAAATCAGGTAGTGTGATGTCTCCAGGTTTGTTCTCTTACTTTGGCTATGTGGGCTCTTTTTTAGTTTCATATGAATTTTAGAATTGTTTTTTCTAGTTCTATGAAGAATAATGGTGATATTTTGATGGAGATTTCTTTGAATTTGTTTATTGCTTTTGTCAGTATGGTCATTTTCACAGTATTGATTCTATCCATCTATGAGCATGGGATGTGTTTACATTTGTTTGTGTTGTCCATGATTTCTTTCAGCAATGTTTTGTAGTTTTCCTTATAGAGGTCTTTCAACTCCTTGGTTAGGCATATTCTTAAATATTTGATTTTTTTCTGCAGCTGTTGTAAAAGGGGTTGAGTTCTTGATTTGATTCTCTTTTTGGTCACTGTTGGTGGATAGAAGAGCTATTGATTTGTGTATATTAATCTTGTATCCAGAAACTTTGCTGAATTCTTTTTTTCAGTTCTAGGAGCTTTCTGGAGGAGTCCTTAGGGTTTTCAAGGTAAATGATCATATCATCAGCAAACAGTGATAGTTTGACTTCCTTGTTGCTGATTTGCATGCCCTCTATTTCTTTCTCTTGTCTGATTGCTCTAGCTAGGACTTCCAGTAGTATGTTGAAGAGGAGTAGTAAGAGTAGATACCCTTGTCTTGTTCCAGTTCTCAGAGGGAATGCTTTCAACTTTTTCCAATTCAGTATTATGCTGACTGTGGGTTTGTCATAGATGGTTTTTATTACATAAAGGTATGTCCCTTGTTTGTCGATTTTGCTAAGGGATCCTGGGCTTTTAGAATGCTTTTTCTGCATCTACTGAGATGATTATGTGATTTTTGTTTTTAATTCTCTTTATGTGGTATATCACATTTATTGACTTGCATATGTTAAACCATCCCTGCATCCTTGGTATGAAACCCACTTGATTATGTTGGATATTTTTTATATGTTTTTGGATTTGGTTAGCTAGTATGTTGTTAAGGATTTTAGCATCAATGTTCATCAAGGATATCTGTCTGCAGTTTTATTTTTTGGTTATGTCCTTTCCTGGTTTTAGTATTAGGGTGATGCTGGCTTCATACAATGAATTAAGGCAGTTTCCTTCTTTCTCTATCCTGTGGAATACTGTGAAAACGATTGGTACAAATTCTTCTTTGAATGTCTACTAGAATTCTACTGTGAATCCATCTGGTCCTGGACTTTATTTTGTTGGTAATTTTAAAAATTACCATTTCAATCTCACTGCTTATTATTGACCTGTTCATAATATCTAATTATTTCTGATTTAAGCTAGGAGGGTTATATTTTTCCAGGAATCTATCCATCCCTTCTAGATTTTCTAGTTTATGTGCATAAAGGTGTTTATAGTAATACTGAGTGATCTTTTCTATTTCAGTGGTGTCAGTTGCAATATCTCCTGTTTTGTTTCTTAGTTAGGTTATTTGGATTTTCTCTCCTCTTTTCTCTGTTAATCTTACAATGGTCTATCAATTTTATTTATCTTTTCATTTATCTTTTTGTATTTTTGTTGTTGTTGCTGTTTCAATTTCATTGAGTTCTGCTCTGATCTTGGTAATTTCCTTTCTTCTTCTGGGTTTGAATTTGGTTTGTTCTTGTTTCTCTAATTCTTTGAGGTGTGACTTCAGAATATCCGTTCATGGCCTTTAAGTCTCTTTGATGTAGGCACGTAGGGCTACAAAACTTTCCTCTTAGCATTGCCTTTGCTGTATCCTAGATGTTTTGATCATTGTGTCATTATTGTCATTCAGTTTGAATACTTTTTAAATTGTTATCTTGATTTTTTTTGACCCAATACTCATTCAGGAACAGGTTATTTAATTTCCATGTGTTTGCATGGTTCTGAAGGTTCCTTTTTGAGATGATTTCCAGCTTTATTCCACTGTGGTCTGAGAGAGTGCTTGATATAATTTCAATTTTCTTACATTTATTGAGGTTCGTTTTATGGCCTATCATATGGTCTATCTTGGAGAAAGTTCCATGTGCTGTTGAACAGAATATATATTCTGCAGTTGTTGGATAAAATGTTCTGTATATATCTGCTAAGTGTATTTGTTCCAAGGTATAGTTTAAATCCATTGTTTCTTGTTGACTTTCTGTCTTGATGACCTATCTAGTGTCATTGGATTCTGAAGTCTCCCACTATTATTGTGTTGCTGCCTATCTCATTTCTTAGGTTTATTAGTAATTGCTTTATAAATTTGGGAACTCCAGTGTTAGGTGTGTATATGTTTAGGATTGTGATATTTTTTCTGTAAGATAAGGGCTTTTACCATTACATAATGTCCCTCTGTCTCTTTTTAATTACTGTTGCTTTAAAATTTGTTTTGTCTGACATAAGAATAGCTACCCTTGCTAACTTTTGGCACCCATTTGCATGAAATGCCTTTTTCCTCCCCTTTACTTTATGTGAGTCCTAATGTGTTAGGTGAGTCTCCTGAAGGCAACAGACAGTTGGTAGGTGAGTTCTTATCCATTCTACAGTTCTGTATCTTTTAACTGAAGCATTTAGACCATTTACATTCAATATTAGTATTGAAATATGAGGTACCATTGCATTCATTGTGCTTTTTGTTGCCTGTGTACCTTGGGATTTTTGTTTTATGTTTTTGCCTTTCAAAATTTATTTTTGTTTTACATGTCCTGTGTGATTTATGCTTTAAAGAGGTTCTGTTTTGATGTGTTTCCAGGATTTGTTTCAAGATTTAGAGCTCCTTTTGGCAGTGCTCATAGTGATGGCTTGGTAATGTCAAATGCTTTCAGCATTTGTTTGTCTGAAAACAACTGCATGTTTCTTTCCTATATGATGCTTAGTTTTGCTGGATACAAAATTCTTGGCTAATTGTTTGGAGGCTGAAGATAGGGCCCCAAATCCTTTCTAGCTTGTAGAGTTTCTCCTGAGAAATCTGCTGTTAATCTAATAGGTTTTTCTACATAGGTTACCTAGTGCTTCTGTCTGACAGCTCTTAAGATTATTTCCTTTGTTTTAACTTTGGATAATCTGATGACAATGTGCCTAGGCAAAGATCTTTTTGAAATGAAATTTTTCAGGTGTTCTTTGTGCTTCTTGTATTTGGATGTCTAGGCCTCTAGCAAGGCCATGGAAGTTTTCCTCGATTATTACCCTGAATACGTTTCTCAAGCTTTTAGAATTCTATTCTTCCTCAGAAACACTGATTATTCTTAAGTTTGGTCATTTAACATAATCCTAGACTTCTTGGAGACTTTGTTCATATTTTCTCATTATTTTTTTCTTTGTCTTTGTTGGATTGGGTTGATTTGAAGTCTTTGTCTTTGAGCTCTAAATTTCTTTCTTCTACTTGTTCAATTCTATTGCTGAGACTTTCCAGAGCGTTTCATATTTCTAAAACTGTGTCCAAAGTTTCCTGAATTTTTAATTGTTTTTTCTTTAAACTATCTATTTCCTTGAATATCTCTCCCTTCACTTCTTGTATCATTTTGCGTCATTTTTTTTTTTTTTTAATTTCCTTGCATTGGGCTTTACCTTTCTCTCATCCCTCCCTGATGAGCTTAATAACTAACCTCCTGAATTCTTTTTCAGGTAAATCAGGGATTTCTTCTTGGTTTGGATCCATTGCTGGTGAACTAATGTGATTTTTGGGTGGTGTTAAAGAGCTTTGTTTTGTCATATTACCAGGGTTGGTTTTCTGGTTCCTTTTCATTTGGGTAGGCTCTGTTGAAGGGAAGGTCTAGGCCTAAAGGCTGCTGTTCAGATTCTTTTGTCCCATGGGTGTTCTCTTGATGTAGTACTCTCCCCCTTATCCTGTGGATGTGGCTTTCTGTCAGCCAAACTGCAGTGATTGTTGTGTCTCTTCTGGGTCTAGTCACACAGAGAGTCCTGGCTCTGGGCTGGTACTGGGAGCTGTCTGCAAAGAGTCCTGTGATGTGAACCATCCATGGGTCTCTCAGCTGTGGATACCAGCACCTGTTCCAGTGGAGGTAGCGGTGGGGTTCAATGAACTCTGAGTGTTCTTAGCTTTGGTGGTTGAATTCTCTTTTTGTGTGCTGGTTGGCCTCCTGCCAGGAGTTGGTGCTTTCCAGAAAGCATCAGCTGTATTAATGTGGAAAGGTACCGGCGGTAGGCGGGGCCCTATAACTCCTGAGATTACATGCTCTTTGTCTTCTGCTACCAAGGTGGATAGGGAAGGACCATCAGATGGGGGCAGGGCTAGGCGTGTCTGAGCTCAGACTATCCTTGGGTGAGTCTTGCTGCAGCTGCTGTTGGAGAAGGGGATGAGATTCCCAGGTCACTGAAGTTGTGTACCTAGAAGTATTATGGCAGCCTCTGCTGAGTCATGCAGGTTGTCAGGGAAGTGGGGAAAAGCGAGCAATTGCAGGCCTCACCCAGTTCCCACACAAACCAAAGGACCTGTCTCACTCCCACTGTGCCCCCGCACAACGGCCCCAAGTCTATTTCCAGGTGGAGGGCAAGTTGGGCTTGAAAACTTGCCTGAGACTGCCTGCCTCGCAACTGTGAAAGAAAAGGGCTTAGTTCTTCTCATGCCTGTGGAGTCTGCACACTAGATCTGTGCCCTTCCCCAAGTTCTGGCCAAGAGGCTTCTTACCCTGTTCAAATTGTTACAAATTTCAGCTAAAGAATTCCTTCTCTCTGTAGAGTTTTACCCCCTGCTCCTCCAGTCACCCTCCCTATGGGTCCCTGTGGTGCCAGGAAGGAATGGCCTGCCAGGGGATGCAGCAAGCTCCCAGGGCCTTTCTGCTGCTTCCTCTACCCCTGTATTTCCCTCAGCTCTCTAAATTGACTCAGCTTCAGGTAATGTCAGAAACTTGTCCTGTAAACAAACCTTAAGCTTCTCCAGTTGGGGTGTGTGTTCGGGAGAGGAGGGTCTCCCTGTCTCACTTCTGTAGTTGTGGCACTCACAATAATTGGGGTGTTTCCCAGGTCCTGCAAGAGCAGTCTGCTTCTTTCAGAGGGTCTGTGGGTCCTCTCGGGATTGCTGGTTTGTTCTCACAGTTGATCTGGAGCTAAAATTCATAAAGTGAGCTTCCACAAGCTGCTCTGCCCTGAGCTGTAATCTAGTCCTTCCTCCTGTCTACCATGATCACTTCTAGGTCACTTTTAATTTCTTATATGGTATTTTCACATACTAAAGTTTGAGAGTCACAAATTCTAACTTCAAAAATAACATAAACAAGTCTTTGAAATTTGTCAATTCACAATTCCCTTATATGTAAATTGGGGATAATTGTATTCACCTCATAAGATCACTGTGAATGTTAAATCAGATAAAACCAAGGTAAAGCATATGGAACATGCAATGTTTGGTGCTATTTTTTGTCATTATTATTGACTTCGAGTTTATGGTTTCCTGGACTGGTGCAATGGAAAGAGAAGAGAAAAGATACTTTGAAAGACAAGAGATAATATATTTTTAAGAAAGCAATTCGAGTAAGATTGTGAAATGTATATATTACTGATTACAGTGAAACCAGAAAAATTTGGCAGAGTGAAATAAAAATGAGTTCTGGAGGGCCTGAGACTCTTAAAAATATCAAAGAAAATTTGTAGTTAACTTATCTGGAGAGTTAGCAGGATGGAGAGTAGACAGAAAGCCTGTGCTCCTTCACCTTGAATTTCCAGAATGGAAGTGTGTGTTCATGTGTGTGTGTCAGTAGTATGCATATAAAATTGTTGGAAATGTGATAATGACAGGTGACAACGTGCTAGCAGCCCTCGCTCACTCTCGGCGCCTCCTCGGCCTTGGTGTCTGCTCTCCGAGCTGGCTCCCTCTGCTCGCTGGGAGGTGTGGAGGGAGAGGCATGGGCAGGCGCCAGGGCTGCCCTCAGCACTTGTGGGCCAGCAAGGGTTCTGGGTGGGTACTAACTCCATGGGCCCCACACGCGGTATGGCTAACCAGTGCCTGTTGAGCTTGATCAGGAGACAACTCCCTCTGGGCTGATGGAGTGCCTGGGCTAGATGCCACAAAGTCCGGGGAGAGTGTCAGTGAGAGGTGAAGGGGCTGGGCTTCAGGGTGGGTGGGGACTTGGAGAACTTTTCTGTCTAGCTAAAGGATTGTAAATGCACCAATCAGCACTCTGTGTCTAGCTAAAGGTTTGTAAAGGCACTAATCAGTCATCTGTGTCTAGCTAATCAGGTGGGGACTTGGAGAACTTTGTAGCTAGCTAAAGGATTGTAAATGCACCAATCAGCACTCTCAAAATGGACCAATCAGCTCTCTGTAAAATGGGCCAATCAGTTGTCTGTAAAATGAACCAATCAGCAGGATGTGGGTGGGGCCAGATCAGGGAATAAAAGCAGGCCACCTGAGCCAGCAGTGGCAACCGACTTGGGTCCCCTTCCACCCTGTGGAAGCTTTGTTGTTTTGCTCTTCACAATAAATCTTGTTGCTGCTCACTCTTTGGGTCCCTGCCACCCTTTAAGAGCTATAACACTCACCGCGAAGGTCTGCAGCTTCACTCCTGAAGTTGGTGAGACCACGAACCCACCAGAAGGAAGAAACTCCAGACACATCTAAACATCCAAAAGAACCAACTCTGGACACACCATCTTTAATAACTGTAACACTCACTGCAAGGGTCCGCAGCTTCATTCTTGAAGTCAGCGAGATCAAGAACCCACCAATTCCAGACACAATATTATCAAACATACATGAAATCAACTACAAAGATACAAAACATAAGACATCAGGCATTTGATATATAATGAATTAAAATCTCCTTGAGAGAAAATAAAATCCTATCTCTATTGCATCCAAATAATGTTTTCCTCTCCCCTATAATGTGTCAGCAGAGTAAAGGGTTATGAGAGTAAAGGGTTAGAGAACATAACAGGGGAAAATTGTCAAAGAACAAGAGGTTAAAATGTAAGATTTCCTAGTTCTAGTGCCTCATGGCTATGTCAAGGTGCAAGATATAATTTCAAAATTCAGTTATTAAAGTGGAGTTGAAGAGTAATGGGGCTGAGGTCAAAGGCCAGTGACAGAGATTGTTGCATGGATTGTCAATGTAGCTGGGGGATCGCAAGGTTTGAGGGTGAGAATATTGTACTCTAGAGGCAATGAAATAATCAGTGAGAGGGGGAATAGAATACAGGAGGCTGACTGATGAAAAGTAGTAGAGTGTAGTGGAACCACTGTCAGGATATGCACCTCATTGACATTAGGTGGAAAGAGTAATGCTTTATAAGTGAGTCAGCATTGTGAAGCTGAAAATTCTTCCTGCTTCCCTTTCCTCCAGCGCCCATGAGCATGAGAGTATAAGCAATGCATGCTCAGGCAGGTTCCAATGAACCAAACACCTCTGAAGAGCACCAGATTTCAGTAAGACAGAGATCTGATCTGTAAAATGGTTGAGAATATGGGGAAAGCCATTTATTGTGGAGGGGACAGACACAATTTCGTGACTGCTCTCAGTGCCATCAAATAGAGCCTCACTCTACAAAAGGGACCCTGCTCTTGGGACTTAATGCTCTGTGGACATTATCTTGAAATTCTTTTTTTTTTTTTTTTTTTGAGATGGAGTCTCGCTCTGTCGCCCAGGCTGGAGTGCAGTGGCCGGATCTCAGCTTATTGCAAGCTCCACCTCCCGGGTTCACGCCATTCTCCTGCCTCAGCCTCCCGAGTAGCTGGGACTACCGGCGCCCGCCACCTCGCCTGCCTAGTTTTTTGTATTTTTTAGTAGAGACGGGGTTTCACCGTGTTAGCCAGGATGGTCTCGATCTCCTGACCTCGTGATCCACCCGTCTCGGCCTCCCAAAGTGCTGGGATTACAGGCTTGAGCCACCGCGCCCGGCCCTATCTTGAAATTCTTAACAAGATTATCTTGGAATTTGTGTTATGTAAATGGAATCTGATTGAATATTAGTAGATGTGTCAGAGCTTGGAATCTTGGCTCACCTGTGGTACTGCCTTTCCACTGCTTTCCTGCCTCCTCACCTTCCTAGGACAGAATCACAGCTATCTGCTCCTCTCACCTGCCCAGTGACTTGCTACCCACAGTGGAGGCCTAGGCATGGGTCTGGGGAGGGACAAGGTCAGGCATATGAGCCCCACAGTTTGTGGGCAGGACCCAGGTGCCTGTGATGGTTTGCACTTGCCTCGCATGTATTTCCATGCCCCAAAAAGCATGAGATTAAATAACAAAACCAAAGAACAAAAAAGCCACATAACTGGTTTAGAGATAAATCACAGAAGGAAAATGCTTTTTTGTTGTTTGTTTGGTTTTTTTTGGCCTGCTTTTTGTACAAAAAGCCTTGCATTGACATTTTGCACTGGACTCCACAAATTTTGTAGCTGGTTCTGATTGGAGATTTCCAAAGGTCACAGTGGAAAGGTGGAAAGAGTAGAGAAGGAAGGCAATGGTGAAGAGTTGGGAAAAAGGAACATCAACAAGACTTTATGGGAGGATGGATTCATACATTGAGATAATGCAGCTGATGAGCTTAACATTTTGAAAAGTGGCCAAGGGTAAGTTTGGAAGATACAGGAAGTTAGTCTGTCAAAGATCCAAATGGAACTCTGGCCAAAATTTTAGTAAGTACACTGAATTCCAGTGCTTAG
The DNA here is from genome assembly GCF_043159975.1 of Macaca nemestrina. Lineage (NCBI taxonomy): Eukaryota > Metazoa > Chordata > Mammalia > Primates > Cercopithecidae > Macaca > Macaca nemestrina. The sequence continues at coordinate 42,246,058 of NC_092134.1, read as the reverse complement.
CTTTATTGCCCATGGCTTCTGCTCAGGGTACCAAACATAGAGTTAAGAGGTTCTCATAAGTTGCTTCAATAAATCCTTTCCCAGGGGCTATTTAGACACTTCACTTCAAATTTGAAACCACTCCTGACAGTCAATACAGGAGTAAACACGTTATTTGTGAGCAGGAAGAAGCCAAGGGAAGGCAGTGGAGACATAGTATGAGTCTCATTATGAAGACTGATTACAGTCAAAACATGAGTGAACTTACAAAGGAATCAGAAAATTCTTTGAGTCTTGGGTTTCCAGTGGCCAGCTTTTTAACTCTAATGAAAGACCTTAACTTCTCTGAGGTTTATCTGTAAATTGGGGATGATGATGATTCCTGCTTTTTAAATGCTCAGGGCTGTTGCAAATGTCAAAGTACATCATTAATATAAAGTTTCTTTGCAAATAGCAAATATCGTTATTTTAATTCTATACTCCTGTTTTTTGTTTTTGTGTTTGTTTTGTTTGTTTTTTTCTGAAGGCTTACGGGATGCTTCGATTGCTCTGTGGCTGCATTTAGGAGAGGGAAGCTGCAGTCATGCGTCATCACTGCCAGCCTCACATCTCTTGATGGTTAAAGCCTTAGGGTGGAGCAAGGGAAAATTTAAAGTAACAAACAAAGCAAAAGCAAGAGGTGACGTTCCAAAGCAGAGGAAGGCTAAGTTTATGTATGTATGTAAATGTCAAGTGTGTATGGGTGAGTGTCTCAGAAGGTTTACATCTTCTATAGAAATGTAGAAGTAAGGAGACTGTCTGCATAGGAAGAAAGGTCTTTTTTTTTCTGAATTTTAGAATATTTTCTGCTCCATATCATTTATCTACACCTAAGTAGTCTGTTTTTCTATTTTAATGTCTCCTCCTATCTTTCAATATATTGAGGAACATGCTAAGATGTAAGCGGGCTTAGCCCTGCCTAGTCACCTGTTTCATTCACCAGTGGGATATCCTACCTAAAGGAGCTGTCACAAAAGAGCAGCTGTGGGCAGCATGAAAAACAGCAACAACAACTATAACTCTAAAGAGATGGATGAAACCCATTGTTATTTCATTAAATCACAATGTTGGGGTTTTAGGAAGAAAGCTGTAAGCAATGAGCCCAGAAACTAAAATTTGAGTATGATTTATCATGCTACATCCATAATTAACCAATATCCCAGAACTAATGTTTTTGAAATATCTTTTCGCTAACATATATTTAAGTTCTTAAAGTAGATAACATCTATACATCCAGTTTTGTAAGATTTTTGAGAAGAGGCTTTAAATTTATATTGTGTCCCCACCAAAAAATTGTATTTTCCCTTCTGTGTAGATGAAGGTAGCATTATTAATAGCCAGAGTGTGGTATACATTTATATTAACTCAATTTTCTTTGATGGAAGTGCCTGTACAGCTTCTTTGAAAAGATCGCCACCTAGGGGAAATTAACAAGAGTTAATGCAACATCTGCAATGCACCACATATGCTGCGTATTATCTAATGGCGTATGTATTTAAGGAAAAAAAATGCAAAACTGTGTCATATTTCAGCAAATGTGGTGGGCCACCTAGGAAAAATAGACTACTTTGTAGACCTAGAAAGTGTGCTTGGGCACAATTTTATTGTTATTTCTAACTAACATAGAACTGCATGTAGCTTTTGTTTATTCATTAGGGCTTGATTTTAATGACTTTCTCCATATCCAGAGAGATTTTAGAATATAGATTTTTTACAAAATAGATATCCATTTGATTATGAGTACAAAACATATTTTTGGCAATTTTTACTATTAAAAATAATAGTTTTAATTAGTACAAATGTTAAGATTCTTACATGTAAAAGAATTTCTATCTGAATTAAGCCTCAGAAATTAACAAAGATGTTTCTCCTTGAACTCATTTATTTGTTTCTGAGAATTTATAGCTAGATCTCCAAATGAGAGCAAGTAAAGTGGGAAATAATTTAGTTGGTTCATTCAAGTAAAAATGGATTATTTTTCTTTACTTCAATTTCTGATATTTTTGATAAATGTCTTAGAGAATCACTGCATTTTCTGAAAGCACATTTAACATAAAATATGATCCATGTTATAATCTTTACATGCTATGTTGCAGATATGGGAACCTGAAAGAATGCAACCTATCTTTAAGTTGAAATGGATGCTTTAGCAACCATGAAAAATTTATGTTTTGTTTTATAAAAACAAGCTACTAATTTCAAAAGTCAACTTTCTAAAAAGTCAAAATGTAATTTTAAATTAAATCACATGCTCTGAAGATAATTTTTGGTTAATTAGATACTTTTGGATCATAAATTTTAATGCATCAAGATTATAAAGTAGGCAAGAGTCTCATAGGGAAAAAAACTTCAGGGATTATTTGAAAAAGTTTTATGTATACTGTGTTTACAATTATTAGAACAGTTGTCAAACTGTCTAGTGACTGCCTGTTAACTCAGTCTTCTCCATTAAGTGGAAAAACTCTTGGTGACAGTGAGTATTTTTATATACAATTATTCCTGAGGTGCTATTTGAGCAGTATCTGTTCTGATTACTTGGTGCCCATAGAACCAGTAGTTAAACAATTTGAATATAACTCCTAGGTGTATCTATAGCATTTAGAAGAATGCCGAACATTTAGAAGGGACATGAGACACAATGGGTGAATGAATGAATAAATAGACCCTCAAATTAGGCCTGTCCCCTGCTTTAAGTATATGTTTATGGAATCTATAACCCTCTCATATACACACAAAAATGAGTCTACTGTAGAAGGCATAGTTAATCTTTGTAAGGTAAAGGTAAATATAAATTATTCTATCCCTTTTGAGATTATCCCTGCCACAATCATCTTGATAGATAATCAAGAGCTAGTGGTACACCAAAGGAAATTGTTTTGTCATATGCAATTATATGTATGTAATTATTTAGTGTGTATATATACACACAACATATTATATATGTATGTATACATATACAATATGTATATATATTGTGTGAATATCTATATATAGATATAAAATTTTAGAAATCAGTAGTATATTTGATCATGGAATAGAAAAGATTCTTCGATGAACTAAGATGAACTTATATACCTGGATAAGTAAACTTGATATTTAACCCTGCCTATTAAAATTGTTTAAATTATTTGGCAATCCAACTGTAACATTCCTTAGCTATGCTAAATTCAAGAAGCACTAATTATCTTCAGCTTGCAAGGTGGATGTGTTTTAAGGTATACCAACATTTAAACTCTGTCTTTTCCTTTACTTCTGGCTGAATCTGATGGTACTTTTAGTGAAATAGGAGTTATAATATCTTACCTGTAATAGTGTTCTTAGACAAGTTCTTATTTCTTACTAAATCTAATCCATACTGTCTATTTAGATTTTTGCCTACCCTGAAATTCCTGATACTTTCATGGCTCATCTTTTCAACTTTTAACTTTCATTCTTTATTATATCCATTTTCTTTCGACTGACCTCCGGATAGTGGCTATTACTTTGCTTTTATACTGTATTTTTTTTTTCCTAATTGTAACTGCCATATAGCAGCTCTTGGGCTCTTCTCCTGCCAGTAGCTAGTAGTTTTCCATTTCTACCCACTTCCATTAGTAAAGGCTGATTCCTAATTTAGAGAATTAAGAATTCTGCAATCAGAGTGAGCTTTATACTTTCACCTCAGAAGAAACGGAAAAGGGGTCAGGGAACTGCTTTAATGATGTGAATAGCCTAGCACAGTTTTGCACTCTGCTGTTTTACTCTCTTTAAAACATCTCATCACATAAATAATTTATCACAGAACTTTTGGACATCAATTACTGAGACTCAGCACTTTTTCCAGGACAGCATTATGATATGCGGTATGACTGCAAAAGTTTGGCTTTGGCTATTGACTCAAAGTTATGTCCTTGAATAATCTGAACTTAATCTAAGATTTCATCACACTCCCCTCCATTTCAGAGTGGACTTAATGGTATAAGGAAACAGATTATGTGGCTTCCAACCTCTATCACCTATTAGCTGTGGGATCTTGGGTAAGTTGGTCAAGAGCTCTTAGCATTGGCTTTTTCACTGCTAAACTAAGCATATGTTCTGAATACAGCTTCTACACAAGGTAAACACTCAGCAAAATGAAACAGAATAAAATAAGTGTTGGCTATGTCAAGCTTCACCAGGTACTCTAAATTTTAAAATTACAATAGTCTAAAAATATATTTTCATGTGCCTTTTAGAAACAGGAACATTGACATGAGCATTTTCAAGATGGTTTATTTATACTCATGGTGATTCTGTGGCCCAGCAAGTTGGAACCAAGAGCTTCTTGTTACATTATAAAATTTTGTGTTCAATTCTTGTGCAAATCTATGCATGAGGACAGGGCTATTATACCACACAGTTTAGCATACAAGAGATGTGGTTGAGTCTCTACTTACTCTTTCTTCTGCTTTCCTAATGAAGTAGGTTTTAGTACACACATGGTTAAGTCAGTATGCTTCTCTGTTGGAACTACCTAAGAATCATGGATCACTTCATAGATTTATTTCTATTTTATTCTTTTTTAATATTGAAATTATGTATTAAGAGCTTCTTATGTGCAAGATTGTGCACTGGAACTAGAAAGATGATCAATTCCTTGCCCTACAGCCTTTTCTAGACAGAAGAGAACCACAGGTAATTAACGATAATTTAGAAAGGATAATGGAAGTATCAATAAAGTGAAGTGTTAAGGAAGTACAAAGCAAGAAGTACAGAGCACCTCTTTCTAGAAGTACTGTGGAGTAACTGATGAATGCATCACTAAGGCAGTTGTAAATGTAGAAACTACCTCTCAGGCTAAGGCAGAGCCCACTCGTAGCATTCATTTGTGCTCCCACTAGACCTAAATAGCAGCTGGAAAGAGCTGGGAATCAGGCAGCAATAAAAATATTAATTATCTTCTGGGTGCCAGAGCAACAAACAAGCAAGTTTATTTATTTCCCTAACAAGATGTACTCTAATTAGTGGCCATGACCATTAACAGATTACACCGTGTTTGAGTCCCAGGAGGTGACTGACTATCACAAGTCCTGCTTTTACTACCAGGTCAATGGATACATACTCTCATTTTTACTTCTCGGGATTAAAGAGTTAAGCATTATTTAGTTTAGCAATTTCAATTTTGATAATTGTCTTGTCTATTGTCAGTATTTAAAGGAAAACAAATACACTGTCAGTACAGATTGTGAATGTTAATTAGTGATGTTACTGTCAAAAAGACTTTGAATAGACAGAAGTATTAGAGAAACACCTTTAGATAAAATATGATTCATGGAATAAAGTTATTCTAACTATATCAAAATAATAATCCATAGACATACAAGGAATCTTGTGGGCCAATGTTTTCCCCCTTTCCTTCACACGGTTTGGTAATTTATGTTTATGTCTTAGTCTTGTAGGTCAAAAAGATACTAACTTTTAAAAACCAAGCCATATAGCAGCATATTCAAATAAATAATGTAAATATCTATCTTAATAGATAGATATTCTTAGTGCTTTGTCACAATACCATTACAGTACTCTTTTTGCATTTGTATTAATGTATTATGTATTCCAAAAAATGCATCTGTGAATATAGTACAAGAGCTCATCAATCATTAGCTTACATGTAAATGTTTTGCCTTTGCCACTAGGTGGCACCTATATATTAATAGTTGTAGAGCATAAGTTCTACATAAGAAGGCAAAATAGAAAGTGAAGGAGAGAAAAGTAAGCTATTTTATTAAATCCGTTTTGTATTTCAATATTTGTTCAGGAAACAATGTAAAATTCACAAATTTGTTTAAGACTAAGGGAAAACATTAAATACTCATTATTCTTTTTTAAGAGAAGATGAACATTGATTTTGGAAAAATTCGCTGGGGGTTGCCAGGGGAACATATAGAACCACTTAGTCTTGACCTCAGCTTGCCATCTTATATTATAATCTCCCAGTTCAAGGAAATTCTGCAATCAAAACATCAAGAAAAAATAAAAACTGTAATTATATATGGCAGCACTAAAATTCTGCTTTTGGTAGTACTATTTAATGATAAGTGTCATATGAAATGTCTAGTCTAACAGAAATTTTTGTGAGAAATGGTAAATTAACACTAGTTAAGAGTCTTAAATTACTAGGACTAAAAATGACATGCTAAAAATCTAAATATATTCATAGGAGAGGATACACAATGCATGATAACAGAACTATCAATCATCATAAAAATTTCAAATGCCATCTGAAACCATCAGAAGATGCCACTATTAATAACTTAAATAACAGCTAAAAATGCCAGTTAATGTCAAATCTAAATTTTTAAAGAGAAATGTGGATTTCTAGTCTTAGGTGTTAAAAGTTTACTCAAAGTAACCTTCCCAGGATAATAAAATATCACCAATAGAATTTGAAAGAAATCAAAAAGTAAAAGAACATGCAGTAATCATTAAAATTTTATTACAACTCTTGGTACTGTCTATGCTTCACTAAATATTGCATTGCATTTATTTATTGAAATCACAGTATTGAATTTAGGCAGCACAAACTTAATAGCTGAATAGAAGTATAGTGTCCAGCTCATGAGAAGAGTGCATGGATAGTATGTGATTAGTGTCTTGAGAATAACCATTCTAAAAGCAACATCCAAAAAAGAAAAGGAAAAAGATTTAGGATGAAGGAAGCAGCCTAGAAAGACGGTAAGTCAAAGTGTATGTAACACGAACAATGGTGTAAATAAGTAGGTGAGCTTCTCCAAAAGACAGTCCAAATATAGCCAAGTCCTTTTTGGTTTGAGATATAATACCTTTGTTTATTTTCCTATAATGCAAAACTAGGACCAGTTGGTGGAATTGGTGGTCAAAAGCAAAAGCCTTCCTTTTTTTTTTTTTCAAGGTAAGCGTCTTGCTCTATCACCCATGCTGGAGTGCAGTGGCTCCATCTCTGCTTACTGCAACCTCCATCTCCTGGGCTCAAGCCGTCCTTCCACCTCAGCCTTCCAAGTAGCTGAGGCCACAGCCATGGACCACCATGCCTCAGATAACAAATATTACTTTTTTTGATGGGGATGGGTTTCTCCATGTTGCCCCTGCTGCTCTTGAACTCCTGGGCTCAAACAATCCCAAAGTGCTGGGATTACAGGCATGAGCCACTGCACTGGGTCAGACTTTTTTTTTTTTTTTTTTTTTTTTTAATTAAAACTAGAACTTCTTACTGCGGGAAATAGGACCATGTATTTTAAATTGCAAAAAACAGTTCTGCATGTGATCTTCCTATAGAAAACAATATATTTTCAGTGTAAAAAGAAGGGAGGAATAAAAGATTTGAGCTGATGACCTTTTAACATACAAAGTCTTCAAGCTTTTGATTTAAAGCTATTGCTTGTATGTTAAATTTTACAACAATTGAGATAATTATTGATACTCTAGTAGTTGGAAACCAGAGTTAGAAATACATGCATGGTCTACATGTTGGAAATAATTTTGTTATACTAAGGTAGACCTACTAGGGTATTATAGCATCTGCAGTGGAGAAATGACCCTAGCACGTTGTCAAAAGTCACCAGGGGCTCAAAGTTGTAAGGCATTAGGACCTAGTGTTCATAGTTCCAGAGAACATTTTAGCTCTATTATGTAGTATCCTATAACTGCCCATTATTCAAGGAGGGCAATTGTCAGTCACTCCCCTTGGGAATCCTTCTGAATATAGGATTTTTCTGTTACAGAAACTCTGCTATGTACCTCTATTTATACAAGTATTTATATGTAAGCGGATTTTCTAAAATGGTTGACATCTAAAAGTTAAATTCTGCACTTGTTATACCCATCTTGACTGATTTATTTTGAAATGAAAGTATGCTTGATTTGAGGCAATGCCAGAGAAGTATTTAAATGTAGTTTGTTCCAGGAATACATTTGTCTCAAACACTCCCTCCCTGCCTCCTACCCTGCCCCTTATAGTAGAACTACTACATCATATTACCATGCAGCAATATGTAGGTACAGCAGTGAAAGATTCTCCCCAGAGCCTGAAAGTTTAAGGGAATGAATAACTCCTCCCTTCTCAGGCCGAGTCCCAAGACACAAGACCACTTGCGCCAGCAGCCTGCATCAGCAAGATAGCAAAAGCAGGAAGAGAGCTGCCTGGAAAACACCTACCCTGGCCAGAAGACACCTACCCTGGCCGGAAAACGTGTATCCCTTAAGATTAAGAAAGAGGACATCTGGGTACTAAGTAGCAGTCACGCCAGACTGCGACACTTCCTGTTTACAGACAGCTATAGAACCCCTGTCCCATCCTCACTTGGGGATGACGCCATTTTAGGCCTCAGCCCGCCTGCACCCAGGCGCTCATTAAAACAGCAGGTTGGGCCCCGCTGTGGCTCACGCCTGTAATCCCAGCACTTTGGGAGGCCAAGGCAGGCAGATACGAGGTCAGGAGATCGAGACCATCCTGGCTAACACGGTGAAACCCCGTCTCTACTAAAAATACAAAAAATTAGCCAGGCACGGTGGCGGGCTCCTGTAGTCCCAGCTACTCAGGAGGCTAAGGCAGGGGAATGATGTGAACCTGGGAGGCAGAGCTTGCAGTGAACCGAGATAGCGCCACTGCACTCCAGCCTGGGCGAAAGAGGGAGACTCTGTCTCAAAAAAATAAATAAAATAAAATAAAATAAAATAAATAAAATATAGCATGTTACTCCACATCGCCTTGTGTTGTGTTGTTTGTTGGCGTGGCTCTCTGGGCTCAAACCAATACAAGCACCTTTCAAGCAATATATTCCTCAGTGTCTTGATCCTCCAAATAACTCTCTTCTAATTCCTCCTGACCACACACACACACACACACAAAAAAGCACTTATACTCTAGGATGGCTGATTCCAGCCCAGTGGCCTGGCAAGGGTGAATTACACTTTGCGTATCACACTCTTGATATTTGTGTGTGCTAGCATAAGAATTATAATTGAAACAGGGATTTAAGTATCTCTTGTCTAGGTGCCTACCTTCCTTGGACTCAGGTCAAATTTATTCAAGGAAGTTTTGTTTCTAGATAGGTTGTTTGAAATAAAACAACAGTATGTTCAAGTAACAGTGTACCTACAGCTTTTAACTAAAATAGAGGACTTGGGTCCTGAAACAATTTCTTTTGATTTTCAGGTATTTTATCTATTAAAAGGGAGATAAAGCATTAGTTCATAGGGTAGTTATATGTTTAAATGTGATCATGTATGTTAACTACCTTACATGTATTCAAATGTGTTTTGAAATCTAACGTCTACATTTTGATAGTTTAACTGTTCTACATAAGGGACTAACAACAAGCATTAAATATTGTTTGGCATTTTCATCTATCTGTATCTGTATCTTAATCTACAATGAGCTTAACTTTAAGTGTAGCATAAAACAGAATCTTCAATAAAGTAATATTAGGAATGATATCCAGTTATTTTATGCACCTATAAAGTTACCTATAAATTCTTATGAATATTTTTCTAAAGTAAAATTTTGATTTTACTTTATAGATGAGAAGCAACAAAGCAACATTTATAACAACTTCTCCCATTCAGGCATTTTTTTCCCACCAAATGCGTATATTGATATACATACACATAAAATATTCCTGTGTTACACTGTCATCATATCACTTTCATAAACTATTAACCGACAGAACTTTTTTTTCAAGTATTACAGTTGCATTGATTTTGATTTTGAAAATATACATTCAACTATCCATTGCTTCTATGGAAAAGGACGGGTAACTCTTAGCACCAACCATTAGAGCATTAACGTCAACCGTAAAAGGAAACATCACTGACCTGGGGCAAGGGCAGGCGCAGGGGAAGATAAAGCGTAAAGAATATTATCTGGGGAAAGAGTCCAACTCTAGAGATTTAACTAGTTCTCATATAGTCTGCATAATAGTATCTGCAACTCAAAGGTAATGTATCTGATTACAGTTATACTAGGGGGAAATAGGACAGAGTTAATGAATCATTTTGTTATTTTGAGAGATTTTACATTTGTAGTTGCTTGCATTACTAACAAGTAACTTTTAGACACCAAATAATATGTCTATGACTTCATTTGTGCATTTACTGAATACTTACTATAACTAGGAAGTATTGAATGTCACTGTTTGGAGTGCTTGGTAACTATCATCTCACTTAGTCTTTACAATCTAATTTCATCCATGAGGTAGGTAGTATAGATGAGGAAAATGAGATGTCAATATTTCAGTAACAATCCTGAGGTCACACATGTAAAAAATGATAGTTTTGAATGCATAAACCATAATCTTAATCATTAAATTCCCGTGAGGCTTCTGCAATGGATCTAACACCTGGGTGTCAGTGCTACTGGTTCATAGACCACACTTTAAATATCATGGCAGTAGACCATGTGAAGTGTCCATTTACACACTATTTTACCTGAAGCCAGAACTACATTTCAAGGACAAGTTGGTTCATACTTGGTTCTGTGATATTAATAACAACTGAAATATCTGATACGTCAGCCTCATAGAATTGCTATGAGATTTTCTGGGCCTTGCTAATAAATTTAGACTGAACTAATGTTCAGAAATTATGTGAGATAACTTTATAAAATGTAGTTTAACGTATAACGGTCAACAGTGTTTTGCAGTTATAACACAATTCTTCTTAAATATTGAGTATTTTGTCTTCACAATATACCTAAGTGATAAAGTATAATCACATTCTTCTTAAATATTGAGTATTTTGTCTTCACAATACACCTAAGTGATAAAGTATAATCACTAATACTGAGGAAACAGAAACCCAAGACAAGTGGCTACCACCACAGGTCACTTAGGCAGCAGGACAACACACATCCAGGCCTTCCCATGCCACATCCAAATCTTTTATTCTCTTCCATTAGCTGACCTTGACAATGGAGTGTATTCCACTAATTAACTAAAACTAAATAAAGAAAACTGCTACTCAGCTACTGAAACAGCTAAGATAGCCACATTCTGATTTTGATTTTAATAAATAGATAATCAAGGCCAAAGTGCTTTGACAACATTGAGTAATTGTCAGTTGTTTTACATTAACATAAACCTTATTGAATACAAAACATGGCTGCATGTATCGTTTTATTACGCTGCTAAAAGCAAAATACAATTCAAGGACTTTTTGTTAGTCTTATCGACTCCCTTAACCCAAGGTCACCTATGGGAGATGTATCATTTATATCCCAGATCTGTAGGTTTGGTGTTAGCTGGAGGAGATTGGTCATTTCACCTCTTACATTTATTTTAATGGAACTAAATATGTTACAACTACTGTCTTCCTCATATAAGGATGTTCTACAATTTTATAAAATCATACTCAGAGTTCAGAGTTGATCTCTAGATGTGAAGTGTACTTAGCATCTTTAGAGGGATAATATTTTCATGGAAAACAAAATTCCTCTAAGTTACTGTAGAGACAAAGTAATAAAGACAAATCAAGAAATGCTGTCAGTCTCTAGAAGATGAAAATGCCAGAATCTCTACGTGAGAAACAAAACCTCAAAATAGACAGCAAAGATGCTTATCAAGTCCAAGTCCTATAATCATGTTTTATGATTTATAATATTATTCTTCTGACAATTGGCAAAATAGCTCCATTCTTGAGAGAAATGCCTAACAGGCACTTCATCCTCACTGTGTTCACCTGACAAAGTTTGAAATGATTTTAATAATAATGAATTTATTTTGGAAAATTGTATTTTCTCTTCAAGTGTACACATACCTCTAAAACTAAAGACTGGGTTTTTCAGAGCCATACAAACACTGTAAAGGCTATGGGATCATCAAGTTTTACTGAATAAATTTTGCAAGAGGCTCTCCATGGGAGTTGAGAACTGTGGTGCTCCAATCATGCTGAGCAGGAAACCCTAATATCCCCCTCATTACATGATAGTGGGTGGTTAGAATGGTGAGTGTTCCTGGATGACCAATCCCTTCAACCCCTAACATGGTTTAATTATTTCATATTACCCGTCAGGATTAGTAAAGCATCACAGTATCTGGCTAATTATTAAAAGAAAAAAAAGGTCAGGTAGAGAATCATCAATGACTAATAGTTTTTTCCTCTCATTATGTTTTGCTGGTGTCCATTTCAGAAGATACAGATGGCATAAAAGTGAGTAGATAATATGGTTTCTGCACCCTTCTCTCACTTGTCATTGGCCGTTGCTTCCAGACATGCTGGTCTTTCTATCCTCAGTTCCTCAAAGGCATCAAGCTCCTCTCAGCTCTTGGCCTTTAGACTTAGGGGTCCCTCTGCCCACAATAAACAGCCTCAGCCTTACTCCTGGGTTCGCTAGTGATCTATGTTTTTATAGTGGTACATTTCCTTCAGACCACTTGCAATGAGCAATCCATCTAACTCATTTTGCTTGGCCTCCAGTAGTTCAATATTTGTTGAATAATGGTTCATGAGCAAGAATGTAGACTCCTGAGGCATTGCATATGTTTACGTCCCTTAAAATAACTAGTGAATAACACCTTTGCATATGAAGGCTATTAATATGTTGTGAATTCTTAAATTTAAAATATTTCGCAGGAAGAAATGGAGAAATATCCAGATGGGATTGTGAATAAATTCAATCCTAAATGAAAAAAAGTCTTCTCCAGTGAGAATATACCTAAGTTTGACCTTTTGATTAAGTGTCGTGAGTAAAGTATTTATGGGTTATGACTTGCATGGATTTATTACCTAGCTTCAGGAGCTGGATTCTTGATTTCCCTCTGCATATATGTATTAGAACAGTAAAACACATAGGGATGGCTACTTTTAATTTTATAGGTCATTCAGAAATTACATCTTGTAGAAAGTAAAGATTTCTTAGAGTTTTGGTTATTCACCACTGCAATTTGGAATGTTTGGTGTAATTTTAAAATTCCTAAGTTTTTGCCCCTTTCTTCTATTCATCCTTTTGACCACTGAAGCATTGCTGCATGGATTTGTGATATTTAAATAATGAGAAATGAGAGGCAAGGTACTTTTATTTAATACTTTTTATTATTTAATAACAAGTTTATCACCTTGAAAACTGCAATGTATCAGTAACAATCAACATTCAGGTAAAACATCACCACACATTCTTCTCTTCGACAAATAAATGCTAACTTGTGGTTCAAAGTCAAAAGATGTAATTTCTGAGAAGGCATGTTTAAATTCATCATCTAGGGATATTCTGGAAATATGCTATGGATGGAACTTTTATCAACTGTCCAGGAAGAAATGTATTATTACTTCCTAAAAATGTTTGAACAAAAGCTATTATTTTGAATGATGTATTCTCCATAAGTAATTGCTGTTTAGACATCAGAAATCAGCTCACACAGACTCACGCTTACACATCTTTTACTCTCCTTTATAACAAAGACAAATTGAAAAATGAAATAAGATATTCCACCCCCAAAAGGTCAATAATCTTTTTCTCTAAAAAAATCTATTCTGCAAAACATTTTTTATGGCTCCTCAGAACTTAGGATAAAGACTCTATCCAATAAAGAGGCTTCAAAACCTAAGCTATGTTCCATTGTTTGCAGTTACCTTGGACTTTAACTAGATGTGCAAGTTGACTTCTGACCATGGGGAATCCTCTCCATGACTGGATTATGGATTGTTGAGGCCATGGCAGATAACCAGTTCCACAGAAGCAACTTCATGTTTTTCTGAGGAAGATCCATAGCACTGTGGAACAAGGAATATCAATAAGCGATGCCACAAGAGACTGCAAATGGGGTTAACAAAATACAGCCCTCAAAAATGAACTCTGATGGTGGAAAAATCTACGAGGTAAAATATTGTTGAAAAAAAATACAGGGATTGAAAATGGCTTCAGTTATGTTAAGAGCACTGGTGAACATTCAGTAGCGTTAGAATGTGCTTTCTTATGCATGTAACAAACTATCTCTTCATGCCAAGCTCATTAAGTGGCTAAGTTGTATAAATTTGTTCAAAAACAAACGCTTTTCCAGCATTTATAGATTTAAAAAAAAAACAGCAACTTTGTTTTCTAGAGGGGAAAACACCAGGTGAAAATATTCTAATGGTAGTAATAAAATACTTGGCCTTTAATCAGTTCCAGTAAAATTATATTTGAAAGCTCCCCCACCACCACCCATAGTCATACACATACGCATCAAATTTTAAGCATTTTATAATGGCCAAAGAAGGTGTTTACATCTGTTTATTAATGGAACTCACTTTTTAATCAGTTTTTAATAAATTGCTAATCCAGTTTAGCCTCAAATCAGTTCCATCCCTTTCCTCAATCCCTTTTCTGATGTCTAACAGTTAAAGTCCTGTGCAGTGAACAGGGATTCCTGTGGCACTTTGGGAATTATCTGCTCTGGGTTTAAAAAAGTGCAGCTTATAAAGTTCTCTCTCTTTTCTTCAGCCTCTACGAAGATTGATAAAGGCATTTCCAGAGGCAAATGAAATTCTTCCCCTCTCTGCTCGTTCTCCTCCAGGACCTCCTCTTCCCCTTCTACCTCCTCCTCTTCCTCCTCCTCCTCCTCCTCCTCCTCCTCCTCCTCCTCCTCCTCCTCCACATATTCAGCCTCTTCGACCTCTTCCTCCTCCTCATCTTCGACCTCTTCCTCTTCCTCATCTTCCACCTCTTCTTCCTCATCTTCGACCTCTTCTTCCTCATCTTCAACCTCTTCTTCCTCCTCCTCGCTCACCTCCTTTGCATCACACACCTCCTGGTCATACTCCTCCTCATCATCATTTTTCTTCTCCTCTTCCTCCACCAGCAACGGGGCAAGAGACTGGTTTTCCTCTGGTTTAGGACTGAATGCTAGAGAGGGATTCTGCACAAAGCCATACAGAGCTTCCTGCAGTCCCCAGGTTTCCTCGCTGCCGCCAGGGGGCGCGTCGTTTCCGGAGGATCTGGCCGGGGAGGCCTCGCCGCTCACCGGGGCCTTCTGCGCCCTCAGCGCCTCCTGCTGACGCTCCAGCTTCTCCTGCTGCCGCATGTCCTCGTAGATCTGGTTCATGATGAATTGGGTGGTGTTGGGCGGCGCTCGCATGCCAGGCTCTCTCCACTCGTACAGCTTGACCGGCCGCGGCAGCGTGCTCACATTCGCTGGCGGGCTCCGCGGGGAGGAGCGGCGAGGGTGGTGGCGCAGGCCGCGACCCCTGCGGCCCCAGCGCTTCTTCCTGCCTGGGGGCCTCGCCCAGCTAGGGTTCCAGGACCCGTTCCAGCAGGAGCAGCAGCAAAAGCAGAGAGGGTGCAGGCCATACACCCGAAACACTTGCACTGGGCAATGGAACTTCCGGAATCCTGGAGGGGGTGGGCGCCAGGGCCCTCCCCAGCACCCCCAGTTAAAGCACACGGGTGGTTGGAACCAAAAGCCCGGGCCGTGCTGTTGCTTCGGCTGCTTCCTTGGGGGCCCATACTCGGTCTTGGGGCTATAGCGGTGCGGCCTATTGTACACTGGAGCGCCCTGGCGCCTTCGATGGCAGGACGACCAGGAGCTCAAGGAGGCAGAGTGTGCCCAGCCACCGCCGCCCAGGTTCAGAGGGTCTTCCCTTGTGTCGAGGGTCTGAGTCATCGTTCGGGGAGCTCTGAGAGGTCTAGATGGTAGCGACCCAGAAGCTGTCGTCAAGTTTTGCCAGATAGGACGGTCAGAAGAGCCTCGTCTCGTCACCCTGTCTCTCCACGCAGTGCCACGTGTCTACCCCTGGGATCACGTTTTCTCTCCAGGAGGCCGCTCTCTTCCTGGTTTGCGAGCTCTTCGGTAGTAATCGCTTGTCCTTCGCACCTGGGTTGTCTCACCCAGGTGTGCTGGGTGGGACTGGGGCTGGGCAAGGATGGTGGGGGAGGAAGGTGTTGGCAGGCGACACGCAGTGAGACCCACTCCCGGGTCCCCCCCACACCCGGCTCTGCTGAGGCACGGGCTGGGGCCGGGGGAGGCAGGGGTTGCGCAGTTACCTGCTGCTACCTCTCAACCCAGGTGCTTCACTGTCGCCGTCCTGGCAGGACTGGGGTGGCGAGGGCAGCGGCAGCCTTTAAATACTGGCTGTGGTCTCCCGCGTGCCCACCGCGTCCTTGGTCGCCCAGGGCAACAGCCAATTGGGGTCGAAATCGTCCTCCCTGTGTGCAAGACCGGGTTCTGGTTGGAACCAGGCTCTAGGTGAACATTCGCAGGGGGCTTGTGACGTAGCGTTTGGGGGAGGCGAAGAGGGGCTCAGGCTGGGTTTGTGCTGCTCAATTCAAGCACGTCTGGAGGCAGTTTATCCGAAAGCTTTGTGTCACCTTGAGGCAGGGGTTTAGAAGATGGGCCTTCATCTGAACCCGGTGGGGGCGGGAGAACTTGAGTTTTGAAAACCCCACATTCTACACCTTTGGAGGGTAAAATGACACAAGCCAGGGTAGGGATGCCTATTTTTACATCAAGCACAAGTGTCTTTACATGTACTATATCACCTCTTTTGTATTAATGGAAAATTAATGGAAAATTACTGGAGAAAGAAAACTTGGCCCAACCTCTTACCTTCTGGCCGGTGCCAACTCTTCTTACTCCGGGGAAATGGAATTCATAATACATAAAACAAGGCCACAAACATTTATTATTGCATGTGCTTCCTGACACATAATCCTGTCATCTACCCTGAGAGGTAGGCGTATCTTATCACCTGTCACAGATGAGGGAACTGAGGGGTTAATTTCCCCATGGTTGTGGGGCTAATACATTTTCGGGCTACTATTTAAGCCTAAGCCTGTTTGATGCTAAAGTTAGATTATTAATGGCATTGCTGTATGTTCTACCAAACCATCAGTAGGACCCTTGTGATAACTAAATGACATGCATTTGGGAACGTACTTTGTTATCGGTAATATACCATACATATGTACCTCAATTAAACAAATATTATTATTACCAGGATGAATACCACAGGTTTGTCCTTGGGAAGAGGAATATTCAGATTGTTTTTCCTTTTGTCCCTTCACTGACCATACAGTCTGTACACAGGAAGCCTTTAAAGCACTGTGGTTAAGCATATGGGTTTTAATTTAAATAAATGGGGTTCAACTTCAACTCACCAATTATTTATCTCTGTAAGCCTCAGTTTCCTTACCCATACCACGATTATACTACCTTTTTTTCTCTAATATATTTATTAAATTATCATTTATAACCAAAATAAGCTTTTTTTTTTTCAAAGAAAATTTGGCATTACTTTTATTATTTGACAATGCTGCCCATGTACTTGAATATGTCAAATAAGCCCAGTTATTTTAGTATCTCTCTTTTATTTATTTATTTATTTATTTATTTATTTATTTATTTATTATTATTATACTTTAAGTTGTAGGGTACATGTGCATAACATGCAGGTTTGTTACATATGTATACTTGTGCCTTGTTGGTGTGCTGCACCCATCAACTCGTCATTTACATCAGGTGTAACTCCCAATGCAATCCCTCCCCCCTCTCCCCTCCCCCCTCCCCATGATAGGCCCCGGTGTGTGATGTTCCCCTTCCTGAGTCCAAGTGATCTCATTGTTCAGTTCCCACCTATGAGTGAGAACATGCGGTGTTTGGTTTTCTGTTCTTGTGATAGTTTGCTAAGAATGATGGTTTCCAGCTGCATCCATGTCCCTACAAAGGACACAAACTCATCCTTTTTGATGGCTGCATAGTATTCCATGGTGTATATGTGCCACATTTTCTTAATCCAATCTGTCACTGATGGACATTTGGGTTGATTCCAAGTCTTTGCTATTGTGAATAGTGCCGCAATAAACATACGTGTGCATGTGTCTTTATAGCAGCATAATTTATAATCCTTTGGGTATATACCCAGTAATGGGATGGCTGGGTCATATGGTACATCTAGTTCTAGATCCTTGAGGAATCGCCATACTGTTTTCCATAATGGTTGAACTAGTTTACAATCCCACCAACAGTGTAAAAGTGTTCCTATTTCTCCACATCCTCTCCAGCACCTGTTGTTTCCTGACTTTTTAATGATCGCCATTCTAACTGGTGTGAGAGGGTATCTCATTGTGGTTTTGATTTGCATTTCTCTGATGGCCAGTGATGATGAGCATTTTTTCATGTGTCTGTTGGCTGTATGAATGTCTTCTTTTGAGAAATGTCTGTTCATATTCTTTGCCCACTTTTTGATGGGGTTGTTTGTTTTTTTCTTGTAAATTTGTTTGAGTTCTTTGTAGGTTCTGGATATTAGCCCTTTGTCAGATGAATAGATTGCAAAAATTTTCTCCCATTCTGTAGGTTGCCTGTTCACTCTGATGGTAGTTTCTTTTGCTGTGCAGAAGCTCTTTAGTTTAATTAGATCCCATTTGTCAATTTTGGCTTTTGCTGCTGTTGCTTTTGGTGTTTTAGACATGAAGTCTTTGCCCATGCCTATGTCCTGAATGGTACTACCTAGGTTTTCCTCTAGGATTTTTATGGTATTAGATCTAACATTTAAGTCTCTAGTCCATCTTGAATTAATTTTCGTATAAGGAGTAAGGAAAGGATCCAGTTTCAGCTTTCTACTTATGGCTAGCCAATTTTCCCAGCACCATTTATTAAATAGGGAATCCTTTCCCCATTTCTTGTTTCTCTCAGGTTTGTCAAAGATCAGATGGCTGTAGATGTGTGGTATTATTTCTGAGGACTCTGTTCTGTTCCATTGGTCTATATCTCTGTTTTGGTACCAGTACCATGCTGTTTTGGTTACTGTAGCCTTGTAGTATAGTTTGAAGTCAGGTAGCGTGATGCCTCCAGCTTTGTTCTTTTGACTTAGGATTGTCTTGGAGATGTGGGCTCTTTTTTGGTTCCATATGAACTTTAAAGCAGTTTTTTCCAATTCTGTGAAGAAACTCGTTGGTAGCTTGATGGGGATGGCATTGAATCTATAAATTACCTTGGGCAGTATGGCCATTTTCACAATATTGATTCTTCCTATCCATGAGCATGGTATGTTCTTCCATTTGTTTGTGTCCTCTTTGATTTCACTGAGCAGTGGTTTGTAGTTCTCCTTGAAGAGGTCCTTTACATCCCTTGTAAGTTGGATTCCTAGGTATTTTATTCCTTTGAAGCAATTGTGAATGGAAGTTCATTCCTGATTTGGCTCTCTGTTTGTCTGTTACTGGTGTATAAGAATGCTTGTGATTTTTGCACATTAATTTTGTATCCTGAGACGTTGCTGAAGTTGCTTATCAGCTTAAGGAGATTTTGGACTGAGACAATGGGGTTTTCTAAATATACAATCATGTCATCTGCAAATAGGGACAATTTGACTTCTTCTTTTCCTAACTGAATACCCTTGATTTCTTTCTCTTGCCTGATTGCCCTAGCCAGAACTTCCAACACTATGTTGAATAGGAGTGGTGAGAGAGGGCATCCCTGTCTTGTGCCAGTTTTCAAAGGGAATTTTTCCAGTTTTTGCCCATTCAGTATGATATTGGCTGTGGGTTTGTCATAGATAGCTCTTATTATTTTGAGGTATGTTCCATCAATACCAAATTTATTGAGCGTTTTTAGCATGAAGGGCTGTTGAATTTTGTCAAAAGCCTTTTCTGCATCTATTGAGATAATCATGTGGTTCTTGTCTTTGGTTCTGTTTATATGCTGGATTATGTTTATTGATTTGCGAATGTTGAACCAGCCTTGCATCCCAGGGATGAAGCCCACTTGATCATGGTGAATAAGCTTTTTGATGTGTTGCTGAATCCGGTTTGCCAGTACTTTATTGAGGATTTTTGCATTGATGTTGATCAGGGATATTGGTCTAAAATTCTCTTTTTTTGTTGTGTCTCTGCCAGGCTTTGGTATCAGGATGATGTTGGCCTCATAAAATGAGTTAGGGAGGATTCCCTCTTTTTCTATTGCTTGGAATAGTTTCAGAAGGAATGGTACCAACTCCTCCTTGTACCTCTGGTAGAATTCAGCTGTGAATCCATCTGGTCCTGGACTTTTTTTGGTTGGTAGGCTATTAATTATTGCCTCAATTTCAGAGCCTGCTATTGGTCTATTCAGGGATTCAACTTCTTCCTGGTTTAGTCTTGGAAGAGTGTAAGTGTCCAGGAAATTATCCATTTCTTCTAGATTTTCCAGTTTATTTGCGTAGAGGTGTTTATAGTATTCTCTGATGGTAGTTTGTATTTCTGTGGGGTCGGTGGTGATATCCCCTTTATCATTTTTAATTGTGTCGATTTGATTCTTCTCTCTTTTCTTCTTTATTAGTCTTGCTAGTGGTCTATCAATTTTGTTGATCTTTTCAAAAAACCAACTCCTGGATTCATTGATTTTTTGGAGGGTTTTTTGTGTCTCTATCTCTTTCAGTTCTGCTCTAATCTTAGTTATTTCTTGCCTTCTGCTAGCTTTCAAATGTGTTTGCTCTTGCTTCTCTAGTTCTTTTAATTGCGATGTTAGAGTGTCAATTTTAGATCTTTCCTGCTTTCTCTTGTGGGCATTTAGTGCTATAAATTTCCCTCTACACACTGCTTTAAATGTGTCCCAGAGATTCTGGTATGTTGTATCTTTGTTCTCATTGGTTTCAAAGAACATCTTTATTTCTGCCTTCATTTCGTTATGTATCCAGTAGTCATTCAGGAGCAGGTTGTTCAGTTTCCATGTAGTTGAGCGGTTTTGATTGAGTTTCTTAGTCCTGAGTTCTAGTTTGATTGCACTGTGGTCTGAGAGACAGTTTGTTATAATTTCTGTTCTTGTACATTTGCTGAGGAGTGCTTTACTTCCAATTACGTGGTCAATTTTGGAGTAAGTACGATGTGGTGCTGAGAAGAATGTATATTCTGTTGATTTGGGGTGGAGAGTTCTATAGATGTCTATTAGGTCTGCTTGCTGCAGAGATGAGTTCAATTCCTGGATATCCTTGTTAACTTTCTGTCTCATTGATCTGTCTAATGTTGACAGTGGAGTGTTGAAGTCTGCCATTATTATTGTATGGGAGTCTAAGTCTCTTTGTAAGTCTCTAAGGACTTGCTTTATGAATCTGGGTGCTCCTGTATTGGGTGCATATATATTTAGGATAGTTAGCTCTTCCTGTTGAATTGATCCCTTTAACATTATGTAATGGCCTTCTTTGTCTCTTTTGATCTTTGATGGTTTAAAGTCTGTTTTATCAGAGACTAGTATTGCAACTCCCACTTTTTTTTGTTCTCCATTTGCTTGGTAAATCTTCCTCCATCCCTTTATTTTGAGCCTATGTATGTCTCTGCGTGTGAGATGGGTCTCCTGAATACAGCAGACTGATGGGTCTTGACTCTTTATCCAGTTTGCCAGTCTATGTCTTTTAATTGGAGCATTTAGTCCATTTACATTTAAGGTTAAGATTGTTATGTGTGAACTTGATCCTGCCATTATGATATTAACTGGTTATTTTGCTCGTTAGTTGATGCAGTTTCTTCCTTGCCTCGATGGTCTTTACATTTTGGCATGTTTTTGCAATGGCTGGTACTGGTTGTTCCTTTCCATGTTTAGTGCTTCCTTCAGGGTCTCTTGTAAGGCAGGCCTAGTGGTGACAAAATCTCTAAGCATTTGCTTATCTGTAAAGGATTTTATTTCTCCTTCACTTATGAAACTTAGTTTGGCTGGATATGAAATTCTGAGTTTAAAATTCTTTTCTTTAAGAATGTTGAATATTGGCCCCCACTCTCTTCTGGCTTGGAGAGTTTCTGCCGAGAGATCTGCTGTTAGTCTGATGGGCTTCCCTTTGTGGGTAACCCGACCTTTCTCTCTGGCTGCCCTTAAGAATTTTTCCTTCATTTCAACTTTGGTGAATCTGGCAATTATGTGTCTTGGAGTTGCTCTTCTCGAGGAGTATCTTTGTGGCGTTCTCTGTATTTCCTGGATTTGAATGTTGGCCTGCCCTACTAGGTTGGGGAAGTTCTCCTGGATGATATCCTGAAGAGTGTTTTCCAACTTGGTTCCATTTTCCCCCTCACTTTCAGGCACCCCAATCAGACGTAGATTTGGTCTTTTTACATAATCCCATACTTCTTGCAGGCTTTGTTCATTTCTTTTTCTTCTTTTTTCTTTTGGTTTCTCTTCTCGCTTCATTTCATTCATTTGATCCTCAATCGCTGATACTCTTTCTTCCAGTTGATCGAGTCGGTTACTGAAGCTTGTGCATTTGTCACGTATTTCTCGTGTCATGGTTTTCATCTCTTTCATTTCGTTTATGACCTTCTCTGCATTAATTACTCTAGCCATCAATTCTGCCACTTTTTTTTCAAGATTTTTAGTTTCTTTGCGCTGGGTACGTAATTCCTCCTTTAGCTCTGAGAAATTTGATGGACTGAAGACTTCTTCTCTCATCTCGTCAAAGTCATTCTCCATCCAGCTTTGATCTGTTGCTGGCGATGAGCTGCGCTCCTTTGCCGGGGGAGATGCGCTCTTATTTTTTGAATTTCCAGCTTTTCTGCCCTGCTTTTTCCCCATCTTTGTGGTTTTATCTGCCTCTGGTCTTTGATGATGGTGATGTACTGATGGGGTTTTGGTGTAGGTGTCCTTCCTGTTTGATAGTTTTCCTTCTAACAGTCAGGACCCTCAGCTGTAGGTCTGTTGGAGATTGCTTGAGGTCCACTCCAGACCCTGTTTGCCTGGGTATCAGCAGCAGAGGCTGCAGAAGATAGAATATTTCTGAACAGCGAGTGTACCTGTCTGATTCTTGCTTTGGAAGCTTCCTCTCAGGGGTGTACTCCACCCTGTGAGGTGTGGGGTGTCAGACTGCCCCTAGTGGGGGATGTCTCCCAGTTAGGCTGCTCAGGGGTTAGGGACCCACTTGAGCAGGGAGTCTGTCCCTTCTCAGATCTCAGCCTCCGTGTTGGGAGATCCACTGCTCTCTTCAAAGCTGTCAGACAGAGTCGTTTGCGTCTGCAGAGTTTTCTGCTGTGTTTGTTATTGTTTACTGTGCCCTGTCCCCAGAGGTGGAGTCTACAGAGACAGGCAGGTTTTCTTGAGCTGCTGTGAGCTCCACCCAGTTCGAGCTTCCCAGCGGCTTTGTTTACCTACTTAAGCCTTAGCAATGGCGGGCGCCCCTCCCCCAGCCTCGCTGCTGCCTTGCCAGTAGATCACAGACTGCTGTGCTAGCAATGAGGGAGGCTCCGTGGGTGTGGGACCCTCCCGGCCAGGTGTGGGATATGATCTCCTGGTGTGCCAGTTTGCTTAAAGCACAGTATTGGGGTGGGAGTTACCCAATTTTCCAGGTGTTGTGTGTCTCAGTTCCCCTGGCTAGGAAAAGGGATTCCCTTCCCCCTTGCGCTTCCCAGGTGAGGCAATGCCTCGCCCTGCTTCAGCTCTCGCTGGTCGGGCTGCAGCAGCTGACCAGCACCGATCCTCCGGCACTCCCCAGTGAGATGAACCCAGTACCTCAGTTGAAAATGCAGAAATCACCGGTCTTCTGTGTCGCTCGTGCTGGGAGTTGGAGACTGGAGCTGTTCCTATTTGGCCGTCTTGCTCCGCCCCCGATTATACTACCTTTTCCATACAGTTGTGTAAAGAGTTAAATGCATATAGCAGGTCCTCTAATAATGTTTTGCTCAATATCATTTCCTTATAACATTGCTGAGGCAAAACAACAACCATAACAAAACCACGTTTCAGTATATGTCTTTTCATTTAAAAGTAGCAGTTTCCACGAACCTATGATGCAAAGTGAGGGACTTACTGTAATTCCTTAAAGCACTTAGTGCAGGTACCCTGTAAGTACTCAGTAACTGTTAACCGTCATCCTTATATTTAAATACTTAATGACTTACAAAAGAGGTGATATCGTACATGTAAAGACACTTGTGCTTGATGTAAAAATAGGCATCCCGACCCTGGCTTGTGTCCTTTTCTTGTCCTTTTTTGTAAAACGTCAAGAAAAGTGCTACCATACTCGATCCTAGAGAAAACTGTCTCAGTGTCTCTCCCTTTATTGCTTTTCTATGCTGAGTGGAATTGCACAAAATGGAACACTGACCGCTAGGAACTTCGGTCTATATAAGGCTCCATTAAATGCCAGAAAAGCAGAATGTGTGAAAGCCTTGAAGCTAGCAAAGGTCATTTATGCATTCCTGGCTGAAAATAGAGAACAGTGTAGGGGGTTTTGGATCAGGACTCCAACATTTGCCCTGAGACCTGTAGAATCCACAGGCTTCATTTAATTTCATTTGCTCTGGGGTTTGCTGAGGACAAGCCTGTTTGACTCAAAAGTACAGAATGCTGACATGTTTAGCCTGCAGTATCCCTTTCTAGATATGGACTCACCTTTGGCAGTTATTCTGACCCTGCTCTGCTTACGCAAAATTGAATGGTGAGAGCCCAGATTTATTTTTTTCTAAGGACCTATGTGTCATGCAAAAATGGGTTTTAATTGAGAGCATTACAGATGGACCATGTTGCTGTATTGGAATTCCAACCAGTTTCTTTTTTTTTTTTTTTTTTTTTTTTTTTTTTTTTTTTTTTTTTTTGAGACGGAGTCTCGCTCTGTTGCCCAGGCTGGAGTGCAGTGGCCGGATCTCAGCTCACTGCAAGCTCCGCCTCCCAGGTTCACGCCATTCTCCTGCCTCAGCCTCCCAAGTAGCTGGGACTACAGGCGCCCGCCACCTCGCCCGGCTATTTTTTTGTATTTTTTTAGTAGAGACGGGGTTTCACCGTGTTAGCCAGGATGGTCTCGATCTCCCGACCTCGTGATCTGCCCGTCTCGGCCTCCCAAAGTGCTGGGATTACAGGCTTGAGCCACCGCGCCCGGCCTTTCTTTTTGTTTTAAAATAGATGGTTAACTCATTTTACAGGTAATTAAGGACATCATTTTTTGATCAGTTGATGTGACCTTTATACAGCTAACCTTGGCATTATATACTTTTTGCATAGTGAGAATATTTATTCTCCCTACTAAAAAGCATTGACACGTTATTGCCTTGCCCAAATTTTCTTAAGAGAAGCAGCAATTTATTATTTTGATTATGATTTTAGTTTTACAAAGATTGCACTTATAATACAAGTTTTGAATGTACTGGTAAATCGTCCAAGAAAATTTACCACTGAAGCATGTTAAAAAGTCAGACACTTATTTAATTTTTAAAGACACACTTTTATAGTTTTTTTAATGACAAATGATTGTGTGTGTGTGTGTGTGTGTGTGTGTGTATATAGCACCATGTGATGTTTCCATACATATATACTTTATGGAATGATCAAATTAGGCTAATTAGTTTATTACTTCAAGTATTTGTCATTTAATTTTGGTGAGAATTTAAAATCCTCTCTTGGCTATTTTGAAATACACAAGACATTAGTGTTCATTGTAGTCACCTTGATGTGCATTAGAACACCAAACTTACTCCTTCTCCGTACCTGTAACTTTGTACCTGTTGACCAATGTAAGGACACATTTTTAATTGACCCATATTCTTTCAGTACCATGAAATGAAATATTCTGATTCAATATTGAATATAACACATTCATCCTGTTGTTGAATATTGTATTAGTTTTCTGTTGCTGCATAACAAATGACCACAACCTTGGTTCCTTAAAACAATATACATTTATTATCTCAAGGTTTTCAGGAGTCAGGAGTCCAGGAATAGCTTAGTGGGTCCTCTGTCCAGGGGTTCAACAGGCTGTGATATGGTTTGGCTGTGTCCCTACCCAAATCTCATCTTGAATTGTAACTCCCATAATTCCCACATGTTATGGGAAGGACCCGGTGGGAGATAATTGAATCATGAGGGTGGTTTCCCCATAATGTTCTCATGGTAGTGAATAAGTCTCACGAGATCTGATGGTATTCTAAGGGAAACACCTTTCACTTGCTTCATATTCTCTCTTGCCTGCTGCCATGTAAGATGTGATTTTGCTCCTCCTTTATCTTCTGCCATAAGTGCGAGGCCTCCCCAGCCGAGTAGAACTGTGAGTCCATTAAACCTCTTTTTCTTTATAAATTATGCAGTTACAGGTATGTCTTTACTAGCAGCATGAGAACAGACTGCTACAGACTGTAATTAAGGTTTTGAATGGTTTGAGTTCTCGTTGATGTGCTCAACTCAGAAAAATTCACACCTAAGATCATTTATGGCATTGGCAGAATTTATTCCCTGTGGCTCTAAGACTGATGGCCCTGCCTTTTAGCTGTCTGTTGGCTGGAGGCCATCTTTAGGACTTGAGGCCACCCACTAGTCTTAGAGGCTAAGGGCAGTTTAGACACTGCCCACAGCAAGAACTGTGGGCTTCCTCAACAGGGCTGCTCACATCATCAAACTGGCAAAGATAATCTCCGTAGTTTCTCCTAGCAAGATGGAAAGTTGCAGATGTAAATACAGACATATACACGTGTGTGTGTGAAAATGTGTGGCTGTTTATCGTAATCCTGGCCTTGACATTCTTGCCTTGACATAATCCTTGGCTTTCTATCACCTCTGCCATCCTCTGTGGGTTAGAAGCAAGGCCCACGTCCCCGTGGACACGCAGTGTGGAGGGGTTGGGGCGTAGGTTCTGCTATGTTTTATGTTGTGCAGAGCATTACGTTTTTAAGTTGAAAACATATTGCAATTTTGGTGTTGGTTTTTGTGCATTTGTGTGACTTGAAATGAAGAGTTCTAACACTTGATGGCAGTAGTAGCTCATTCAAAATATAGTCAGCAACCGTTCCTATACAAAACAAACTGAGAAGTAAACACCTCATTTTTGTGTTTTATCATAAATTCAACTTTTAAACAATTCCAGGTTGCAATATTAATTACCTTTTATTCTTGTGCGTAGAATTGGGTGCTTTTATTTATTATACTTTAGCATTTTTCAATTGACTTTGAAAAAGCAAACCTCTGCCAATTAAACTTGTAAATAAAATTCTTCAGAGAGAAGTTGGATATGCCCAATCCAGTCAGATAAATTAAATTCAACAAATATTTTTTAGATCCATCTATGTCACTAATACAGTGCTATGTGATACAAAAATAGAATGCATGTTTGCTTAAAGTAGTTTTAAAGTATAATGTATTCTGTGGCAGTAGTATGCAGTGTTCATTTTTTTCTTGGCAAATAACCTGTAATATTTAGAGAAAAATAAACATATATAGCCATTGAATAGAAGAAAAAACAATTTGATGCTTAAAAATATATGTTCTGTCAGGCTTGCCTTTTCCTATTGCTGACATCCACGCAACAGGATTTTAAAACCAAAGGGTCAACGCCATCTTGTGGTCACAAAGTCTGAGTACAAAGTATTAAGCCTTTCTAGCTTTTCAAAGGTGGGATAGAGATTCAAAGGGACATATTGTTTTCTCTTAACAATTTGGGAAATTTGGGGGTTAGTTTGCAGATTTTTGAGGTGTGTTGTGCATCAGGGAACACCATTGTGGTTTTTTTCCATTTATAAATCCTCGAGTCATTTTAAGCAAATTTTGAAGAGGGAGTTAACTTTGTGATGACAAAGACAATGTTTCTATAGATTCAGAGAAATAAGAAATGCCAGTTTTACAAATCATAGTACTATGTGTAGGTATTATTTGCTACAACCTTTTGAAGTTATTATTGATCCTATAACAGTTCAAGATTTGCAGAGGATTAACACAGCATGTTGTAGTTATCACATCTGAAAAATCTGAACACTCAGAAATACTTAGATGGGAATTGTTAGCCTGGTCATGTTTGCTTATAAGTAGTTTTAAAGTATAATGTATTCTGGGGCAGTAGGATGCAGTGTTCATTTTTTTCTTGGCAAATTAACCTGTAATGTTTAGAGAAAAATAAACATATATAACAACTGAATAGGAAAAGAAAGCAATTTGATGCTTAAAAATATGTTATGTTTTAATCAGAAGTCAGTTTTAAATTTAGAGTTTTCAAATAAGAATGTGAGGTATTTGAAATGGCCACTTAAATATGATACATTTAGCATCATCACTAAAATATTATCATCACATTTTAAGAGTTATAGTAAGCACTTTGTCTTAGGGTTCATGTAAAACTATATCTGCAAAGCAACCTTATTGGGAGGCAGTCATAATGCCTGTGAGAATGTTGGCTAGCACCATAACATTTGTATAATATTGCCCTTTTTATCCCAGTATTTTATTTTGTTTATTTCATTTTATTTCTTGCTAAAGACTCATCTTCCCCCAGATTCTGTAATAATTGTATGCTGAGTAGGCTGTGAGGACAGAAAGTTATTCTATGCCATTTGTGGGGGAAATCTGTTATCATCAATAATGTTCTTGTAGGCAGGACCTCATTAAGACTTCCATGGACCCCTTTCTTCATAAAAAATTAGATAAACTCTATTTTATGGCTTATTGCTACAGAAAAGAATATAATCCAGGTTTCACTGATTATTGCACATACATTATTATTACCACGTTCTCTTTATTTTAAAAGAAACTAAATATTTTCATATGTTCCAAAGACTCCTGCAAGCTGTGGGCACTGTGCCTACTGTACCTAATGAATAAGTCAGTACTGTCTGCTGGGAGTCTCCTCTTACCCTGATGGCACTAAGTATCTCAGTCCGTCTTTTTGCTGATTTTCCAGAGGCTGAAGTATTTGGAGGACTACTCTGGCCTCAGGAAATGGTCTCTCCATGGTGCTTGAAATAAGGCACTAGACCAGTGGGAAGTCACTGTTGCATACAAAAAGCCGGTGCTGATCTTTGCATCTTTGTCCAACCTGTACACCATTTTCTTTATTTTATAAAACTGGAAAAAGGCATGTCTGTGGTACTGAAACTAGGCCTCATAAAACTTAGAAACTAGGCCTCACATAGAAAAAAGTTAACACCAGGTGGCTCTGGATAGGGTCCCACCCTGCCTCGATAGGGTCCCACCCTGATAGGGTCCCACCCTGCCAATTCCGGGAAACAACCCCATGGGGTCCCACCCTGCCAATTCCAGGGGTCCCACCCTGCCTCGAAGTTCCCGGAATCAGCAACTCCAAGAAAAAAACCTCATAAGGTCCTGCTCTAACCAATTAGAACAAAACACCTTGCTCAGGCCATAGCTAGACCCAATTACCACGCGCCTAAAGCTTTGTTTGAATTTCGCGCCCTAAGCTGTGTTTGAACTTGTATTTGCCTATATAAACAGCCTGTAACAAGCAGTCGGGGTCCCAGGGCCAACTTAGAGCTTGGGACCCTAGCGCGCTAGTAATAAATAACTCTCTGCTGTGAATTTCGTGTCGGTGGTCCTTCGCGGCGACCCCTGCCCAGGAGGGAATCGACAGTTCGGTTCCAACATTTGGTGCATTGGCCGGGAAGTGGGGTCGTCCAAGGACCCCCGACCCATCCGGCGGAGACCCATCTGGCCCGGGCCACGGACTGCTGACTGAACGGACCTACCAGGTACTTTCGTTTTGTTCTGTCTGTCTTGCCGGCTAACTCTGAACTCTGGGGAGTACTCCTTCTGAATTAAGTGGGGAAGGGGGACAGACGTGTCCAGCACCTTCCCACTTGCACCGTGGGGGACGCCCTGGCGGTAGTCTGGGAGAAGGCTAACGACTCAGTTAGCCTCTTCAAATCTGTAGGCAGGCCACCCCTGCCGTCTGAATATTTTGTGATCTTGTGGCGCCACTCTCTGGCCGCGCGGCTTCTCCTTACTTGTCTGGTCTTTGTTTTTGTTTCTGTTGTTTTGTCCTTATTATACGTGGACGAAATGGGACAGACGTTGACGACTCCTTTGTCTCTAACCCTGACTCACTTCCCTGACGTCCAGGCTCGAGCCCACCACCTCTCTGTAGAAGTCCGTAAGGGACGATGGAAAAAAACATTCTGCTCGTCCGAATGGCCAACCCTCCATGGGGAATGGCCCCGGGACGGAACATTTAACCTCTCAATTATCTTGCAGGTTAAAGCAAAAGTGATGGATCCTGGGCCACTCGGACACCCGGACCAGGTGGCCTACATAATTATTTGGGAGGATCTGGTCCAAAATCCTCCCTCTTGGGTGAAACCCTTCCTCCATCCCCCTTCCCCATCCCAATCTACCCTCCTTGCCTTAGAAGCCCCAAAGAATCGGAATCTAGACCCGCCTAAGCCAGTCCTCCCAGATGAACCCCAGAGGGATCTCCTCCTTCTTGACCCCCTGCCTCCTCCACCTCAGAACCCCCTTCTGGGACCTCCACCTTACGCTTCACCCTTGCCCCCTGTCTTGTCCCCAGCTCTTTCCTCTACCACCTCGGCCCCTACCCTTTCTCCAACTTCTCCCTCGGCCCCTCCCTCCACCCCGTCTCCTTCTCCAGCCCCGCCCAAACTCACCCCTCGGACGCCGCCGCCGACACCTCCTCATCTCCGCTTGCGGCGGACTGAGGACCCAGAGGGCCCTTCTACTTGGCAATCCTCCCTTTTTCCCCTCCGTACCGTCAATCGCACGGTCCAGTACTGGCCCTTCTCTGCCTCTGACCTCTACAACTGGAAAACCCATAACCCTTCCTTTTCCCAAGACCCCCAGGCCCTAACCTCGTTAATAGAATCCATTCTCCTCACTCACCAGCCCACTTGGGATGATTGCCAGCAACTCTTGCAGGTCCTCCTAACCACTGAAGAAAGGCAGCGAGTCCTCCTGGAGGCCCGGAAAAATGTGCCAGGACCAGGAGGCCTCCCAACCCAACTTCCCAATGAAATAGACGAGGGATTTCCCCTCACCCGCCCAGACTGGGACTATGAAACGGCACCAGGTAGGGAGAGTCTCCGAATCTATCGCCAGGCTCTGTTGGCGGGTCTCAAAGGGGCAGGAAAGCGCCCCACAAATTTGGCCAAGGTAAGGACCATAACTCAGGAAAGGGATGAAAGCCCGGCAGCCTTCATGGAAAGGCTTCTGGAAGGGTTCCGAATGTATACCCCATTCGATCCAGAGGCCCTAGAACATAAGGCTACCGTAGCTATGGCATTCATAGACCAAGCTGCATTAGATATAAAAGGAAAACTCCAAAGGCTAGATGGAATCCAAACCTATGGATTACAGGAATTGGTTAGGGAGGCAGAAAAAGTATATAATAAGAGAGAAACCCCTGAGGAAAGGGAAGCCAGGTTAGCAAAGGAACAGATGGAGCGAGAGGATCGTAGGGACTGAGTGAGAAATAAGCATTTAACAAAAATCCTGGCGGCAGTTGTAAAAGAGAAAGGACCAGGGAGAGAGGGAGAAAAGCGAAGGCGGCCAAAAGTGGAAAAAGACCAGTGTGCCTACTGCAAAGAACGGGGACATTGGATTAAAGATTGCCCCAAGCGTCCTAAAGACCAAAAGAAACCTGCCGCTGTCCTCACCCTAGGTGAAGATAGCGAATAGGGGTGTCAAGGCTCTGGAGCCCCCCCCGAGCCCCGGCTAACTCTCTCTGTAGGGGGGCAACCCACCACCTTCTTGGTGGACACAGGCGCCCAACATTCAGTTTTGACAAAGGCAGACGGGCCCCTGTCTTCCCGCACATCCTGGGTCCAGGGGGCAACAGGGGGAAAATTGCACAAGTGGACTAACCACCGGACAGTTAATCTTGGACAAGGAATGGTGACACATTCCTTCTTGGTGGTACCTGAATGCCCCTACCCCCTCCTAGGGCGAGATCTTCTGACCAAGCTCGGAGCCCAAATCCATTTCTCCGAGACAGGGGCCCAGGTATTAAATCGGGACGGTCAGCCCATCCAAATCTTAACTGTGTCTCTGCAAGATGAGCATCGGCTTTTCGACGCTCCGGTTATCACTAGCCTCCCTGATATTTGGTTGCAAGATTTTCCCCAAGCTTGGGCAGAAACGGGAGGACTCGGGCTAGCTAAGTATCAAGCCCCAATCATAATTGATCTAAAGCCCACGGCGGTGCCCGTGTCTATCAAGCAATATCCCATGAGCCGAGAGGCTCATATAGGAATTCGGCAGCACATTAACAAATTTCTAGAACTCGGAGTGTTGCGACCTTGTCACTCGCCCTGGAACACTCCTCTTTTGCCAGTAAAAAAGCCTGGTACTCAGGATTACAGGCCTGTCCAAGACTTGAGAGAAATCAACAAAAGAACCACGGACATCCATCCCACGGTCCCTAATCCTTACAACTTACTCAGCACCTTAAAACCAGGCTATGACTGGTATACAGTATTAGATTTAAAAGATGCTTTCTTCTGTTTACCTCTGGCCCCCCAAAGCCAAGAACTCTTTGCCTTTGAATGGAAGGATCCTGAGAAAGGAATTTCAGGCCAATTGACCTGGACCCGGCTTCCCCAAGGATTCAAGAACTCTCCCACTCTCTTCGATGAGGCTCTTCATCGAGACCTGACTGACTTCCGGACCCAAAATCCAGACGTGACTCTACTCCAGTATGTGGATGACCTCCTCTTGGCTGCTCCTACAAAGGAAATCTGTATACAAGGTACCAGGCATCTACTCCAGGCACTGGGTGAAAAAGGATACCGGGCATCCGCCAAGAAGGCACAGCTCTGTCAGACCAAGGTAACATATCTGGGGTATATCCTGAGTGAAGGGAAAAGGTGGCTCACCCCTGGGCGCATAGAGACAGTGGCTCGCCTTCCACCACCACGAAATCCCAGGGAGGTACGTGAATTCTTGGGAACTGCTAGGTTCTGTCGCTTATGGATACCCGGTTTTGCTGAACTGGCCGCCCCCCTTTATGCACTCACCAAGGAGAGCACCCCTTTCACCTGGCAGACAGAGCATCAATTGGCTTTTGAGGCACTAAAACAAGCACTCTTGTCTGCCCCGGCCCTTGGGTTACCGGACACCTCAAAGCCCTTTACCCTCTTCCTGGACGAGAGGCAAGGAATTGCCAAAGGGGTCTTGACCCAAAAATTAGGGCCTTGGAAAAGACCAGTAGCATACCTGTCTAAGAAGCTAGACCCTGTAGCGGCTGGCTGGCCCCCGTGTCTCCGTATCATGGCAGCCACCGCTATGCTGGTCAAGGACTCTGCTAAGTTAACCCTTGGGCAGCGACTGACTATTATTACCCCGCATGCTCTAGAGGCCATAGTGCGGCAGCCCCCGGACCGGTGGATAACCAACGCACGCCTAACCCACTACCAGGCCCTCCTACTGGACACGGACCGCGTCCAGTTTGGCCCTCCGGTCACCCTAAACCCTGCTACGCTGCTGCCGGTACCGGAAGACCAACCAAGCCCACACGATTGTCGGCAAGTACTGGCTGAGACCCATGGAACACGGGAAGACCTTAAAGACCAAGAACTCCCAGACGCGGATCACACCTGGTACACAGACGGCAGCAGTTACCTTGACTCAGGTACCCGGAGGGCGGGAGCGGCGGTAGTAGATGGCCACAACACCATTTAGGCACAATCACTACCTCCTGGCACGTCTGCACAGAAGGCTGAGTTAATAGCACTAACCAAGGCCCTAGAGCTGTCCAAGGGAAAGAAAGCTAACATTTATACTGATAGCCGGTATGCCTTTGCAACGGCTCATACTCATGGAAGTATCTATGAAAGAAGAGGTCTCCTAACCTCAGAAGGAAAGGAAATCAAGAACAAAGCTGAAATAATTGCCTTATTGAAAGCCCTTTTTCTTCCTCAAGAAGTGGCTATAATTCACTGCCCCGGGCATCAGAAAGGACAGGATCCAGTCGCAGTAGGAAACAGACAGGCTGACCAAGTAGCCAGGCAAGCCGCCATGGCGGAAGTACTGACCCTAGCCACAGAACCTGACGAAAGCAGCCACATAACTATTGAACATACTTATACCCCAGAAGACCAGGAAGAAGCAAAGGCCATAGGGGCTATAGAAAACAAAGACACTAAAAACTGGGAAAAAGGAGGGAAAATAGTCCTTCCCCAAAAGGAGGCCCTGGCAATGATCCAGCAGATGCATGCCTAGACACACTTGAGTAATCGAAAGCTAAGATTACTGATTGAAAAAACTGACTTTCTAATCCCAAAGGCAAGTACCCTCGTAGAACAAGTGACATCTGCCTGTAAGGTCTGTCAGCAGGTAAACGCTGGGGCTACCCGA
Organism: Macaca nemestrina; assembly: GCF_043159975.1. Classification (NCBI taxonomy): domain Eukaryota; kingdom Metazoa; phylum Chordata; class Mammalia; order Primates; family Cercopithecidae; genus Macaca; species Macaca nemestrina. The sequence goes on along the minus strand of NC_092134.1, from coordinate 42,212,117 downwards.
GTGCCAGAAGGAAAACGAACTCGTGGTAACCGCCCAGGAGTCTATTGGGAAATAGACTTCACTGAAGTAAAACCTCACTATGCTGGATATAAGTACTTACTAGTGTTTGTAGATACCTTTTCAGGATGGGTAGAAGCCTACCCCACCCGGCAAGAAACGGCACACATAGTAGCCAAGAAAATTTTGGAAGAAATCTTTCCTAGATTCGGACTTCCCAAGGTAATTGGGTCAGATAACGGGCCGGCCTTCGTTTCTCAGGTAAGTCAGGGGCTCGCCAGGATATTGGGGATTAATTGGAAATTACATTGTGCCTATAGACCCCAGAGCTCAGGACAGGTAGAAAGAATGAATAGAACAATAAAAGAGACCCTTACTAAATTGACCTTAGAGACTGGTTTAAAAGATTGGAGACGCCTCCTATCCTTAGCTCTGTTAAGGGCCCGGAATACACCTAACCGTTTTGGGCTCACTCCATATGAAATCCTCTACGGAGGACCTCCCCCTTTGTCAACCTTGCTTAATTCCTTCTCCCCCTCCGATCCTAAGACTGACCTACAAGCCCGGCTAAAAGGACTCCAAGCAGTACAGGCCCAAATCTGGGCCCCCTTGGCAGAACTGTACCAACCAGGACATCCACAGACCAGTCACCCCTTCCAGGTGGGAGACTCTGTCTACGTTAGACGACATCGCACTCAAGGACTAGAGCCTCGGTGGAAAGGACCCTACATTGTTCTCCTGACCACACCCACAGCCATAAAGGTTGACGGAATCTCCACTTGGATCCACGCATCTCACGCCAAGGCTGCTCCAGGGACGCCCGGACCAACACCACCTGAGACATAGAAACTCCGACGCTCCGAGGACCCGCTCAAGATAAGACTCTCTCGTATCTAGCCCCTTGCTTGTTACTAGCCCTCCTTCCCTGCGTCGCTGGCAGTAATAACCCCCACCGGCCATATAACCTGACCTGGCAGGTGATTGATTTTAGTACTCATGAGGTCTTAGATAAAACCTCAAAAATTGCTCCTATGGGGACTTAGTTCCCTGACCTCTATTTCAACCTAGACAAAATAGCAAAGATAGATGACATGGAAAGGGGAGAATGGAGAAAACAGGCTAGAAGGGTGTCCGTAAGCCGGAACGGGTTCTATGCCTGTCCCGGATTCAGGACAGGAAAAATGAAAAAAACTTGTGGAGAAATAGATGCCCTGTTTTGCGCTAGTTGGTCCTGTATAACTACTAATGATGGAGAATGGAAATGGGCCACGAAACCCTGGTACATAACCATGTCCTTTGTCCAGCGCTGCACCAGAACCCGATATTCAAAAACTTGTAATCTGGTCCGCATCAAGTTTGAAGATGCAGCAAAATCTGATAACCGTTGGATATCCAGGTTAATATGGGGCCTATATTTATACCAAAAGCCACTGTATGGAATCCCCATCCAAATCAAATTAATAGTCAACCCTATCACAGCCCCTGTCGCAGTAGGACCAAACCAAGTTTTATCAGAAACAGGGAAGCCCCTGGTTCCTGCATCGAGAGAGCCCCAACCAAGAGCTCCTAAAAGCACTTCCCCGCCTCCAATCTCCACCTCCTCTAAATACACACCTTCAGCCCAAAACGTCACCCACGGGCCCCTTGACCTAGGAATAGGTGACAGGCTCCTAAATCTCATAAAAGGCTCCTACTTCGCTTTAAACCAGACAAAGCCAGAATTTACCTCCTCTTGCTGGCTATGTCTGGCAACAGGCCCCCCTTACTATGAAGGCATCGCCTCCACTAATAATTTCACTAACTCCGCCAATCCTACTGGATGTGCGTAGGAACAACAAAGAAAACTAACCCTGGCTGAAGTTTCTGGGTCAGGAACCTGCATAGGCCAGGTGCCCCCTAGTCATCAGCATCTTTGTAATGTAACCTTGACAGTACCCAGCTCCAATCACTATCTGGTCCCCTCCGAGACGGACTGGTAGGCTTGCAACACTGGGCTCACCCCCTGTATATCCACAGCCGTTTTTAGCAGTGGCACCCACTATTGCGTGTTGGTACAAGTTGTTCCCCGAGTATACTATCACTCTGGAGACTCCTTTGATCTCCGGTATGAGCAAAAAACTCATACTAGACCAAAGAGAGAACCTATCTCCCTCACCCTCGCCGTAATGTTAAGAATTGGGGTAGCGGCTGGAGTTAAGACCGGGACAGCAGCCCTAGTGCATGGTAACCATCATCTGCAACAACTTAGAATAACCATAGATGAAGACCTTAAAGCCATAGAACAATCTATCACAAAACTTGAAGAGTCCTTGACTTCTCTGTCTGAAGTTGTATTACAGAACCGACGAGGACTAGAAATTGTCTTTCTGAAAGAGGGAGGGCTCTGTGCAGCCCTGAAAGAGCAATGTTGTTTTTATGCAGATCATTCAGGAGTAGTTAAAGATTCTATGGCAAAACTGAGAGAAAGATTAGACAAGAGGAAAAAAGAGAGAGAATCTCAGCAAAATTGGTTTGAAAATTGGTACAACCAATCCCCTTGGCTTAGCACCCTAATCTCCACCATCTTAGGACCCCTCATCCTGCTCACGCTCATCCTGACTTTCAGGCCATGCATACTCAACCGCTTACTCACCCTTATTAAAAATAGATTAAACATAGTACATGCTATGGTTCTGACCCAACAATACCAGACCCTCAGGACTGAAGAAGAGGCTCAAGATTGAGCCTCTGACACAAAAAGAGGAGGGAATGAAACTAGGCCTCATAAAACTTAGAAACTAGGCCTCACATAGAAAAAAGTTAACACCAGGTGGCTCTGGATAGGGTCCCACCCTGCCTCGATAGGGTCCCACCCTGATAGGGTCCCACCCTGCCAATTCCGGGAAACAACCCCATGGGGTCCCACCCTGCCAATTCCAGGGGTCCCACCCTGCCTCGAAGTTCCCGGAATCAGCAACTCCAAGAAAAAAACCTCATAAGGTCCTGCTCTAACCAATTAGAACAAAACACCTTGCTCAGGCCATAGCTAGACCCAATTACCACGCGCCTAAAGCTTTGTTTGAATTTCGCGCCCTAAGCTGTGTTTGAACTTGTATTTGCCTATATAAACAGCCTGTAACAAGCAGTCGGGGTCCCAGGGCCAACTTAGAGCTTGGGACCCTAGCGCGCTAGTAATAAATAACTCTCTGCTGTGAATTTCGTGTCGGTGGTCCTTCGCGGCGACCCCTGCCCAGGAGGGAATCGACAGTTCGGTTCCAACAGTACTTGAGGTGCAACAATGGAGTCAAATAGCACAGGATTTAGGAGTCGGCTGTTGATCCAGGCCAAGTTATTTAATCTCTCTTCTCTGATTTGTGACTTGGAATAGTGATTGTCTCCAGCTCCTAGGATATTGTGAATTAATACATGCTGAACACCTTAGTGGATGCCTGGCATATAGTTTGTATCCTTTAGTTGGTTGCTATTATAACAACATGTGTATACATGAATTAACTTTAAAACTACATTTAATATGCTTCAAAGTTAAACACCAGGCCTAAAAATGATGTTCTGACACTATCCTCTAAGGTGTACTCTTATATGGCTTCTTCTATTTCATAGCAGTGATGTTGTGTAGCTCTTATTTCTTTTTTAATAAGAGTTGAGCAAAGTTGTCCTGTGGCTGTATGGACACTCTGGGAGCTACAAGTTTGTCTACTGACAATGTTAATCATTTAACCTCATTAAAATGCATACACAATAAGATATAGCAAATGATTTTTCTTTCTCTCTTATTACTTTCATTTATATTTCCCACAAATGCAAGCAAAAGTAACATTAGAATGTAGTTTTATCTAAAAATATGTCTATATGTTTAAAATAACTGAACTTTTCAAAGAATCATTGCAATTCTTTTTGTTAAACTATAACAAATGAATCAAAACCAAATCATCCACTTGGCTACCTCACTGGCATAGCAGAAATTGAAAAGTCAGTGACATTGTGTATTTCTTTGTCCACATAGAGACATCATCAAAGGGTAGCTATTCCATCCCAGAGATACAATAATAAAAAGCTTTCATTAAATGTTACTAATATTTCCTTATTATTCCCACTGCTATCATCACTATTTTTTATGTCTTTCTAGGAGGATTTAAGAGTAGAGAAAGAAGGGCATTATCTGTGGTGAATCACCACTTGCTTATACTACTAGGATTTGCAGATTGTGTTAGGTAGAATTTTAAAGATAGGTCTCTGAGATTCCTGCCTTCTGGTTATTCAAACATTCTTCTAGGTATTGTTAAAAAACAATTACAGGGCCGGGTGTGGTGGGTCACACCTTTAATCCCAACACTTTGGGAGGCACGCAGATCACTTCAGGAGATATAGACTATCCTGGCCAACATACTGAAACCCCCTACTAAAAATACAAGAAAAAAAAAAATAGCTGGATGTGGTAGTGTTATGCCCAGACCGTTTATTCCCCGAAGAAGACCACCAGAGTCCAGAGTCAAAGCTAAGCAGCAAGGATCTTTATTACAGGTTCGAACCTGGAACTCTCCCTCGCTCGTGAAACGAGATGGGCAGGAGAGCTCCCCCACTGAGCTCCGAGCAGTGTTATATAGTCTAAGAAAAGTGGGCATAGAGTTATTATACAAATCAGATATATGATTGGCTAGTGTTTGAACAAGGCGATTTGGCTAACTATGATTGGTTCCCGCCATTTCTGATATTTTGGTTCAAACTTTGAGGCGGGAGAGCAGGTTTATGGCAGCAAGAGTTTATCTTACTTAAACACGTCTTGTGACCTTGCCTCAGAACTTACAAAATCTCTGGTATGTGCAAAACAAAATCTCTGGTACGTGCAGAAAACCAGGTACTCACAGAACTTACGAAATCTCTGGTATGTGCAAAGATTAGAGAGCAGAACAAGGGTGTAGCGGGTGGGGGGCGGGTACACATCTATCTTTGTGTCCTTTCAGTGGCACACACTTGTAGTCCCAGCTACTAGAGAGGCTGAGGCAGGAGAATTGCTTGAACCCGGGAGGCAGAGGTTGCAGTGAGCCGAAACCATGCCACTGCACTCCAGCCTGTCAACAGAGCGAGAGTCCGTCTCAAAAAAAAAAAAAAAAAAAAGCAGATATAATTAAAGCCCCAAACCAGTTGGCCTTTTCTAAGTTCATATGGAGGTTACCTGAGTGGGCTTGCCCCTACCGAAAGAGTACTTTAAAAGAGGAGAATTTTATCTGGATAGTAGGAGATGAGGAAATCAGAGAGATTGAAAGTAGAAGGAGGATTTGACATGCCATTTCAAAGACATTTGACATGTCTTTGAAAATGGAGGAGGCCTTGTAATGAGGAGTGTGGGCGTCATCCAGAAGATGTGGGGAGCCTCTGGCTGACAGCTAGGTATTGGGGACCTACAACTGCAAGGAAAAAAAATTCTTCCAAAAAGCCAGATAAGCCCAGAAGTGGGCTTTTTATGTCTTTCATGCAAGAACCTGGGGAAGAACAACTGGATTTTGGTCTTTTGAAATCCTAAGTAGAAAACCTAGGTGAGTCTTGTGGAACTTCTAACTTAGAACAAATATGACATAATAAATAGGTGTTGTTTGAGTTGCTAATTTTATGGAAATTTTTGTCAGGCCACAGTAGAAATCTAATATATATGTACAACATTAGATACAATTCTACTTTTAGTCTGGTGCATGGTCATATAGTTATTACAAAGTGTATCTAAAAAGCCAAAAGAAAAGCTTCTAAATAAATTTTTAATTGTCACTGGTTTGTGGCATTTGATGGTTAGATGGTCATTCTATTTGCAAGTTTTCAACTTTTGGGGTATACAAATTTGATTAATGATTAATTTTTCTCCATAGATCTCAAGCAAATTAACGGATCTTTTTTGTTATTAAAGACATGGAGGTGTTTATACTTTTTAACTGAACCAGAGGAACGTTAATGCACCTAAAGTGGAAGATATTAGAGCAATGCTCTCTAGTCATTACATTTTGAAAATTTTTGATTTAACTGTAGTATCTATATTTAGCAACATACAAGGAATGGTGTAGAGCAATGGGGAAAAATTCAAATAATTTAGACAGAAATATATTTGATTGAAAGATACAGTTGAAAAATATATTTAGTGTTTTTCAATGCTGGAGGAAGTATATTGCCAATTAATTGTCTCATTTTTTAATATGTTAATTCAGAAATAGACTATGAAGTGATGAAAAGATTTGCTACTAAACCATCTTAGTGAAGTTCTAGAGAATTATGTACTTTCCCACACTGTTGGTGAAAGTGTAAGTGGTTACACTGTCTTTGAAGGTCAATTTAGTAATATTTATTAAAATTTAAAATAATAATCTTTGACCCAGAATTCTACTTTCATGATTTTATCAGTACATGTACTCTCACATGTACACAAACTTATTCATGTTCAAGCAAGGGTATTCTTTGCAGTTTGGTGTAAATGAAAAAAATGTGCATCCATGTGATGGACTGATATGTGGTTTCCAGAATCACCACAGCTATATGTGCTGATATGGAATGATCATCCAGCAATAATTTTAAAATAACAAGCAAAGTTCAGAATAGTGTTTATTTTCTGTACTTAAAAATGTGTATTTTATGTATAATACACACATTCTGGTGAAATGCACATGTAGCATGTGCACATATGTGTTTGTGTAAAAAAGAAAAAGTTACTTATATGCAAGTTTTTGTTTCTTGTGGAAATCTTTATAAAATTATCAAGAAAACATTATTTCTGGGGAGCAGACCTGGAGGTGTTGCAGCTGGAAGGAAACTTACCTTTCATTGGATACTCTTTCATTGTCTTTCAGTTTTGAACCATGTATGTTCCTGTATTATGATTATACATTTTAGAAAGATGAACTCTCCTTAGAAAGTATTACTTAACTTCTTCCCTAGTATGATTATCATATCATCTTCTATATTTTCCATTTTCTATATTTTATTTTTCTTATAGGCACAGAAATACACTACATAATTAACCAGTTTATCAAAGATCTAAAATGAGTTGTCAGCTCTTTTAAGATGATGAAAGGTTATATTTCAGCAACTGGAGGTTATGTGTATTATTGTTGAATATGATTATTTGCATGGTGTGATTATAATGATTATTTCACAAGGCCATTATAATTTTCTAATACTTTTATTCTTCATGCTCTTTAGTGGATTAGGGGAATAAACATACCTTAGTGGAAAAAAAAGGAAGAGAAAAGTTTAATTAAAAACACCTACATGTTGGCAAAAATACCTAAAGTGTTCATTTCAAAATTTTACTTTATTATGTGCTTAATTTGAAATTATATAGGATATGAACTCCTAAAACTTGCAAGTGATACACAATCTATAAGAACATGTGTGAAATATTTTCTATCACTTAGTTTTGCTCTTTTTGTAAATCTTATAGGTTTATTCCTAACTCCTCTGGTGTTTTCTTAAATTACTACATTTTCATTATATTATAGCATTTTAAATTGTATTTTATGTACTCATATCATCTCTCAGAACACAATCTCAAAGTATCATGCTGAGTTTTGTTTTGGAAGAGAGCAGTAAGAATGGTTTATTTATAGTAGGCATCTTAATGCCAACCATTATCTGAAATTAGACAAGGCTCCCAACAGGCAGACGAGGCAGACACATGTATGCTTGAGGAGTTTTGCTGAGATTAATAGGGTTTCCATCCAATCGAATGTCCTCTAGTGCCTTACGAATATAAGTCAAATTTTTAACATTGCAGAACGTATCTTCGTGCATCTCCAGAATGTTGTTATTCTAAAAAAGATGAAAATAAATTATGACAAGATACAACACATCCTTGTTGATTGATAGCACAGTCCATTGTGCTTCACCCTTGTTTTTATTCTTTTGTTCTTTTCCACAATCAAAATTACTTAATGTATATGCCAAGCACTTTCTAAGCAATGGGGATAAATTAGGAAATAGACATGCTCCTATCTTTAAGGAGTTTATATCTTTAAGGAGTAAGAGAAATACAAATTGAGGTGAGAAAACTACTAAAAGAAAAGTTATTTCCAAAAATGATGAGTATTGTGAAGAAAATAGGATGACTGAAAAGTTATCGTTAGAGGTAACAATTGAACTGAGATTGGATTGACAAGAAGAAAAAGGTGTGGGGAAAAAAACAAACAAACAAGGAAAGAACATTCTAGGCAAAGATAACATCAGGTTTAGAGCCCTGAGGAATTAGCATGGAATGCTCCTCCCTCAGCATTCAACATTCAAGTCAATGTGGCTGAAAGGAGGGGAAGGAAGGAGGGAGCAAATATCCAGAAGGTAAGCAGGACCCTGGACTGGATTTTTAAACCTAGGTTTATTTACTGTATCTCACATACCATAAAATTCACCCACTTAAATGGTACAGTGCAGTGTTTGTAGTGTATTAACAGAACTTTGCAACCATCTGTCTAATTTTAAAGCATTTTCAACACTTCCAAAAGAAAACCACACATTCCCCTCCACCCACCCTGGCAACTGCTAATCTGTTTTCTTTTTCTATAGATTTTCCTATCTGGACATTTCACATAAGTGGAATTATATGTATATATATTGGTACTGAGTTCTTTCACTTAGTATTGTTTTCAAAATTCATACATGTTGTAGGATGTATTGGTATTTCATTCTTTTTTATTGTCCAATAGTATTTCATTGTATTGATATACCACATTTTTGTTTATTCATCAATTAATGGAAATTTGAATTATTTCCAAATGCAAATTATGCCTTTTATGAATATGCTTCTGTTAACATTTGTGTACAAATTTTGTATGTATATATGCTTTCAGTTCTCTTGGGTATATACTTAGACATTGAATTGCTGAGTCATATAGTAACTTCATGTTCTAATATTTTGAGGAACTGTCAGACTGTTTTCCAAAGTAGGTGCACCATTTTACACTTCCACCAATAATGGATGAGGGTTACGATTTTGTCTGCATCTTAAGCAACGCTTCTAATTATATCTTTTATTTTAGCCAAATAAGTGAGTATGAGTTGGTATCTCACTGTGTTTTTGTTCATTGTTAGTGTATTGAAACATAATTGATATTTTATATTGATTTTATACCCTGTAACATTGCTGAACTTTTTTATTAGTTCAAATACTTTAGTGGATTCCTTTGGATTTTCTATACCTAAGATTTATAGATTAATTTGGGGACCATTTCCACCTTAGTTGTAAGTCTTCTGATGCATGAATATGGAATTATCTTTTCTTTATTTAGATCTTAATTTCAACAATGTATTGTAGCTTTAAGTATACAAAGCTTATACTGCCTTTGTTAAATTTATTTTAGGTACTTTTAAAATTTTGTGACTATTATAAACAGGATTGTTTTCTTAACTTTTTTTCAGATTGTTCATTGCTAGTGTATAGATATCCTGTATACAATTGATATTTGTATATTGATTTTGTAACCTGCCACATTGCTGAACTCATTTATTAGTTCAACTAGTTTTTAGTGGATTCCTTAAGATTTTTCGTATGCAAGATCATGTCATCTGAAAATAGAAAAATGACTTCATTTCCAATTTGGAAACCATTTATTTATTTATTATATTTTATGTATTTATTTTTCCTAATAGTCCTAGCTGTAACTGCCAGGCTCAATACTGAATATAAGTGGTGAGACAAACAATTTTAGTCTTGTTTCCGTTCTTAGGAAGAAAGCGTTCAGTCTTTCTGCATTGAAGATGATGTTAGCCTGAGTTATTTATAGATGTTCTTTATTGGATTGAAGAAGTTCCTTCTATTCCTAGTTTTATATTTCTAGTAATATTATAATAAAATGGTGTTGGATTTTGTCAAATGCTTTTTTGACATCTATTGAAAGAATCATATGTTTTTTAACCCTTTATTCTATTAATATATTACATTGGTTGCTTTTTAAATGTTAAACTATTCTTATATTTCTGCAATCTCACTTGGTCGTGATGTGTAATCTTTTCTATATGTTGTTGAATTCAGTTTGTTGTGTTTTGTTGAGGCTATTCGCATCAATATTTATAAAGGGTATTGGCCTGTAGTTTCCTTTTCTGGTGATCTATTTGTCGAGTATTGTTATTGGGTAACATTGGCTTCACAGAATGGGTTAGGAAGGAAATGTTCTCTTTTTTTTGTTGTTATTTGAAATAGTTTGTGAAAGATTGTTATTAATTCTTTTTTAAATGTTTGATAAAGTCAACCAGTAAATCCATGTGGGAGTGGGTTGTCTTTTTTGGAAGATATTAAATTGCTAAGTTAATATATTTGCTTATTATAGCTCTATGCAGATTATCCATTCTTTAGTCAATTTCAATAGCTTGCATTTTTCTAGAAATTTGTTCATTTAATTTGTTGGTTTACATTTGTTCATAGTAATCCCTTATGATCCTTCTTATTCCTATAAGGTTGGTAGTAATGTCCCCTTTCTTATTGCTGATTTTAGTAATTTGTGACTTTTTTCCTAGGTCACTTCAGCTAAAAATACGTCAATTTGTTGATCTTTTAGAAAACCAAATTTTAGTTTTGTTTCTCTATTATTTTTCTATTATATATTTTACTTATTCTGCTTTAAATTTTATTATTTCTATCCTGCTCACTTTGGGTTAGTTTCCTCTACTTTTTCTATTATCTTAAGGTGAAAGGCTAGGTTATAGATTTGAGATCTTCTTTTTGAATATATGTGTTTACAGCTGAAATTTCCCATTAAGTGCTGCTTTAGCTCCATCCATACATTTCAATATGTTTTATTTTTGTTTTTATTTATCTCTGATTTTTTTTTTTAACTTTCTTGAGATCTCTATTTTGGCCCATTGGTGATTAAGAAAAATTTCATTTCATATCCACATATTTGTGAATTTCTTAAATTTTATTTTTTGTTGATTTCTAATGCAATTTCATTGGAATCAGAAAACATACTTTGTATAATTTTAATTATTTTCAATTTACTAATACTTGATTTGTGGTCTAGTATGTGGTCTACCTGGGAAATGTTCTTTGTGCACTTGAGAAAAATGTGTATTTTGAAATTGTTGGGTGGAATGTTCTGTTGATGACTGTTACACCAAATTGGTTTTCAGTGTTGTCCAAGTTTTCTATTTACTTAGTGATCTTATAGATAGTTGTTCTATCCACTATTGAAGCGGGGCCAGGTGCAGTGGCTCATGCCAGTAATCCCAGCACTTTGGGAGGCTGATTCAGGAGGATCACTTGAGGCCAGGAGTTCAAGACCAGCCTGGGCAATATAGTGAGACCTGGTCTCTATAAAAAATTTAAAAAGTAGCCAGGCATAATGGTTCACACCCTAAAGTTCTAGCTACTCAGGAGACTGGGGTAGGACAATTGCTTGAGCCCAGGTGTTTGAGGCTGTGGTAAGCTATGATCATACTACTGCATTCTAGCCTGGGTGACAGAGCAAGACCCTTTCTGTAAAAAAAAAAAAAAAAAAAAGTAAATTTAAAAATGAAAACAAGAAGTTGGAATATTTCATTACTATTGAACTGCCTATTTCTCCTTTCATTTCTGACAGTTTTTGCCTCATGTTTATAATCATCTATGTATTGACCCTGATATATTAACCCTCTTATCATTATAAAGTGTCAGTGAGGAATAATGCATATTTTGTGCCTATTATCTCTGCTCTTCCCTTTGATGTGTGATAGATATGTGTTGTTAATAACTGTGACTTATATTTAAGTATTTATCATATATCAGTAGCTATATTAAATGCTTTATAAACATTGTTTTATTCATCCTCCCAGCCATCCTGTATAGTAGATCACCTTTTAATCCACATGAGAAAACAGAAATTCAGGGAGTTTCAGATAGTTTTGGGTCTAGAATTTCAGCCCAGGGCATACGCTTTTGCCAGAGCCTTCAGTTTTAATTGCTATACGCAAATATTTTTCAAATGAATAAAAAAGGGGATTTATTTACGTATTAAAAAATATAGAAATTGAAGACAATGTAAGCGAAAAACAGATATATGTATATTGGATGTTGTGAGGTGACAGTGATGGAGAAAATATTTTTAAGTTGCACTTACCGACTTTCAAAGCTTAGAATGGGAATGCAAAAGCAGTTACTTTAAAAAATTCCCTCATGTTATATATACAAACAAATTATGTTTAAATATAACATCAAAGACTTCTTTCTTGGTAGGATCAGTATCATCTCAGATAATAGTAATAAAATTTAATTCATAATTGGAAAACACATTCCAAAATCTCTTTAAGTACTCCCTTGGAAATCTTTCCTTCAGTCATAAACAAGGAAAGAAATCTTTATATGTATAGAAATTCACCCCCAGAAAAAAAGAGAGAGCCATCCAGAAATCAAGCCAAATGGCTAGAAAATACATATACAATAGGCAAGTAAACAAATCAGACAAACCCACAAAAGAGACAGATATCCAAGACACATACATGTATGTATATACACACATATATACATAGTGTGTATATACATATATGTATATATAGAGATATATATTTATACATATGTAGACACTGAAAATATGAAAATGTTTATATTGATAGGAAAAAAGAAAAGGCACAAAGGTAAATATTCACAAAATCCACAAGGGGAACTACAGGAATTCATGTCCTGCTCTTACATAGCAAAATCGCTTTTTGTACATTTCTGCCATAAAATATAATGCTAAACTATGACGTTGTTTCTTTGTTTCCTTGTTGCTTTGAGCATGAAATGGGTGTTTTCTCTATTTATTCCACAGAACAGATCAATTTGTTAGAGAATGTTGATTATAACTACAGGCTAAAATTTACAACTGAAATAAGAAATAATTTATATTTGTTTAACAACCAAAAATATTCATTATGATTGAAAAATTTTTTAATCACATAGGTGAAAATAAAATATTATTCATTCATTAAACTAATCAAACTGAATACTTCAAAGATAACATGTAGCTTAATGGGATTTAAAATCACCAAAACTTTCAAATATGTTTTTTATTTAAACAAAACAAAACAAACAAACAAAAATGCTGCACTTTCTTTATCCAGAGAGATGGAGCTTGCCATCTCTCAGCACATAGGAATGCCTTCGGATTGAATTTAATTCAATACATAAAACCTAAAATCACAGGCTAAAATTGATTTTTTTTTCTCTGACAACTAAACATCAACTTAGATTTTTATTTCTCCCTTTACTTTTCCACTTCTAATCTTTACATTTTCTTCAACAGGTGAAACTTTCAGTGTTTTTTGTTTGTTTGTTTTTTGTTTTTCGTTTTTTTCCTAAAGAGATTTGTGTACCAAAAGGGTGTATTTTGCTTCAGAAAATAAGTAAAAGAGTAAAGTTATCAGAATTCAATTAGAATAGAGTGTTGAATGTATAAAGATAGCTTTATATTCAGATAAAGAGAGAGAATAAATGAGAAAAGAGAAAAAGAAGAAAAGTTGTCACAGTGTGTCAACATGCCATTACAGACAAATTCTTGTGTCCTGATGTCCTTCTTGGCTTTGCTTTCTCTGAAGCTCTTGGACACACCTTACTGGTAGACTCCTACCTGGAGGTGAAGGGCTCGTAGATTTTCTGGCAGTGGCAGAGGGATGTGGTCCAAGTTGTTATCAGTGAGGTACAGATGATGGAGGTCATACATGTCCTGTAAACATTCCAAATGTGGGAACTCAATAAAAACTCGAGGTGCCACAGTTGTGTTTCCCATTCCCTCTCCATGCAAATATTTGTAAAATAATGTGTTCCAGTTCAGGTCTTGTTTTGTAAAGTTGAGGCAGCTTAGTTTTCTGAGTTATTAGACAATTCAAATGAGTTTTGGAAAAATTGGCTGCAAGCAAATATTTCTTTATGAAAATACAATGTGTTTCTCAGTCTCTAGGAAGAACCATGTTTTGTTCAGTCTAATTTTCTCAATTTAAGCAAGGCTGCTTCCTCTTATGAAAGACATTGTGCAGTGGGATTTTGAGGATTTTGATGAGACATAACAAGCATTTCCTTTATTTTATAGGCATGGGAACAAATAGTTCCTCCCTAGCAATGGCCTGGTAGCCCAAGTACCAGGAAAGGGGCAGCCTAGCAAGACAGAAAACATTTAGACAATAGCTGTTCTACTGTAGCCAAACACCCTAGAATAAACTGTGACTGATCACCACCTGTGCCAACAGAGGCAGAGTGGGCAGACTAAACTATGACCCTTGCCTGGCTATAGTGAGATGCCCTAACTCCCGTAGCTACCATTGATGGTATCATAGGAGGCCTAGTAGAGAGACAGGGTATTCACCACCACTCAGTGGTAATGAGGCCACACTATTCCCTGTGCCATTCCTGAGAATAATGTGGTGTCTCTCTAAAGAGTATTTTAAAATTATGTGTTCAATGTGCACTGGGAGGGGCTGCTTGAATGCCCTAAGAGGGGGCAAGAAAGCCAGTTCGTTGCTGTTCTCAGACCCTATGCTGTTTTTCCAAGCAAGTCCTGTAGCCCCAAACCTGCTTGCTTCACTTAGAAAACAAAATCTCTAAGGTTAACTGAATCCATCCTCTTTATAAGGTCATTTAGTAGCCTGCTGTCTTCAAGATATTGCCCATTTCCTGCCAAGTAGCTATCCTTTTAGCCAGATAGTCTTTCTGAGTGGAGGGTCTGATCAATACAGATTCTCTGGCTTGCGTCACTTCCAGGTGCTCCTGTAGACTGTAGACGGTGCTTCAGGTAGCCACCAACTTCTTATTCTAGCCCTGCTTTCTGTTCTTGGTGATTGATCACCCTCACAATGTACTGGAACATAGTATTTCTCAAAAGCACGATAGATGCAGTTGATAAGTTTATTTTGAAAGTTAAAAGTCTCACTAAATTAAATCCCCTTATAGAAGTTGAGCATAGTGGCTCACACCTATAATCCCAGTACTTTGGGAGATCAAAGCGGGAGGATCACTGGAGCCCAGGAGTTTGAGACCAGCCTGGGAAATATGGCGAAACCATGTCTCTACAAAAATATACAAAATTTAGCCAGGCATGGTGACACGTGTCTTGTAGTCCCAGCTACTGGGGAGGCTGAGGTAGGAGGATCATCTGAGGCCAGGGAGGTTGAAGCTGCAGTGGGCTGTGATCACACCACTGCACTCAAGCCTGAGTGACAGAGTGAGACCATATCTCAATCAATCAATCAATCAATCAATTTCCCCATACGAATAAAAAGGCTAGTCAATGACAGCAAATAAAATTGGAAGATAAAAATCCGCACATCAAACTTAAAACTTACTTTAAATGCTTCTTGCTTTATCCCTTTCCTTCCAAGTCTATTGTTGCTAATATCAATAAATGTCAAAGTGGTTGGCAATTCTGGGAGTTGCCTTATTTTGTTGTCACGCAGGACAAGCTCTCGAAGTTGAGGCAGTTTTCGGAATGCATCTTCATCAATCTCAGATATTACATTTGATGTCAGATCAATCCTTCTTAAATCACCTAGAGGAAAAAAATAAAGGAAGTAGTTAAATATTCTTGTTTTGCTCACACAAAAATATGAATGTAATTTTCCTTTATTTTGCAAATATAAATATGAATTTAGCAATGCACAGTTAATGAAATGATTATCTTTCTTTTTATAAAAATTATTTCCCCAAATACTATTCATATTTATGTACTTAGGAGTATAACTTTAGCAAAGAAATTGGTATACCACATTTAAAATAACTGGTCTTCTCTCCATAATCTTCATAAAGTTTGTCTGGATTTTATCATTTAAAATGTTTCCCTCAGTGATAAAGAGTGTTGTGTTTTCTAACAGTCAAAGATACAGGCATTAGAAAGAAATCTTCAAATGATTAAAACATTTTATGACACATACCAAAATTCTTTTAAGTTGGCAACAACTATAAAGCCAGAATTCATCCATCATAAAGCAACTATGCTTTAGTGGAAGTTTATTTTTAAAAAGCCAACTCCTCATAAATATGACCATGACATTTTACTCATAAGAACATGAGAAAACATTCCAGCATGTAAAATATAATTGTTTATCATGCATATTTAGTGTAAATTGCTCATTTGAAAACATCACCTATGTGGTTTTGAGATGACTATTGCTTGTTTGTTGTTTTTTCTTATAATTATTAAAGCAAATTGTCAAATTTTTAAATAACAAAAAACTATTGATTCATGAACCAGGCTTTGGCATTCAAGCTGCATTCTCAGCCAACATTTGACAATGTAAAAATTTTAGGGAATTCTGTAAAGCAGTGAAAACCGCTGTTACTGCTGTCATCCATACTTAGGCTTGCAAAGTCATTTTTGTTGATCTTTTTAATTCTGTTAAAGCGGGAATAGAAATAAGCGGTGTTCTTGGGCAGCGGAGGAATAGCATCAAGTTCATGGTCATCACAGTACACGGTGGTACTTATACAAGTACACAGAAGACAGGTTGGAAAGTCTAAAAGATAAAGGAAAATGAAATTATTTGTAAGTACCAAATCAATTTCTAAGAAATAATGTGGAATGTTTGATAAACAAGATTAGACTCTCCCACTAACCAAGGAGATTTTATATTTTCTCATAATGTTTTCTGTAAATAGAATATTCAAGTCAAACATACCAATTAAAATTGTCTCAACAGGCCAGGTACGGTGGCTCAAGCCTGTGATCCCAGCACTTTGAGAGGCCGAGACGGGTGGATCACGAGGTCAGGAGATCGAGACCATCCTGGCTAACATGGTGAAACCCCGTCTCTACTAAAATATACAAAAAACTAGCCGGGCGAGGTGGCGGGCGCCTGTAGTCCCAGCTACTCGGGAGGCTGAGGCAGGAGAATGGCGTGAACCCGGGAGGCGGAGCTTGCGGTGAGCTGAGATCCAGCCACTGCACTCCAGCCTGGGCGACAGAGCGAGACTCCGTCTCAAAAAACAAAACAAAACAAAACAAAACAAACAAACAAAAAAAAAAATAGTCTGAACAATTAGTATATTCAATGTAACATTTTAAAAATAATTTAAAATTACTGAGTACTTTTCTATTTATTAGAAATTCTATATTCAAAATTTAAACATTATTATTGTGCTTTTCATAAAGTTAAAATAGCACATGTAATATTTTTCATTAAGTCTTTGGTTTAATAGTGAAACATCTCACTGAAAAAACACCTGCTTCAAGAAAAATAAAAGATAATAATTATTAATATTCAGTTGCTCAATACATATCATTGAATCCTTTCTGTGTAAATGGCACCATGCTAGCTGGTGAAACAGTGGTGAGCACAAAGAGACACAGTTGTGCTTTATGATCTGCTATGTGACATGAATGTTAATCACACAAGTAAAATTATGAATGCGACAAATGTCATGAAGTGTCATCTGAACATAACATAGGGGGATTTGACCTAGTCTGGAAATCATAGAAGGCAACTCTGAAGGGAAAGCTGAGCTGAGATCAGCAGAAGAGGAATAATTGACTATGCAGGTAGGAAGGAATAGTATGCCAGGCAAAGGAAGCAGCGTGTGCCTTCACTTTGGAGGGACTGAAAGATAGTCCATATGGTGAAAACTCAGAGAACATTGAAATGTATGGGACATAACATGCAGGGGCCTTGTAGGCTGTGCTACAGCTTTTATTTCTTCCCATGAGGATGGACAGAGGTATCATACGATGCAGTTTGCATGGTAAGAGTTAAGTCTGCTGGAAGGTGTAATGGAAGACTGAAGCAGGGCAACTGGAAAAAGTGGAAGTGAATCGTAGTGTAGACAAAAGATGGTTTTAGACAAAAGGGTTTTAAGGGAAAGGAAATAATCAACAACCTAAGCCTCCTGAGATGTCAGGTAAATTAAGGACTGAAAAATGTTCTTGGATTAGTTATTGCAGTGGTTATCAGAGAGTTACAAGATATGCAAAGTGAGGGAGCTGAAAGGCAGATTACAGTCCATTAAGGGAGAAGTTGGAAGTAAGGGAAAAGTTGCCACAAATGTAGAAAATGCAGAGAGGTTTGTCAAGAGCAAGGGATGAGACATAGTGATAACTATAATAAAATATGCTTGTGGTTTGTATGATGAAGGGGGTGATTAATGTGGAAGATATTTGGAGAAAAAGATCCAGAGGAGGTGAAGTTGAATATAAAAAGGATCATGAAAGGACAATAGGAAATAGAACTCAAAGAACATGGAAAGATTTTCATCCCACCTGTGGAAGGACAGAGTGTCTTTGTTGTGCTAGAAGGAGAGGGAGATAGAAGAGCACATTGATATAGATGTAGGTAGATTATTTGTCTGGAAACAGGAAGACCAAGGATCTGCTGACTAAGAAATTGCATTTTCTTTGTGAAGTAGGAAGTTAAGTTATCTGACAGGCTTGAGGAGTCTAGGGATGAGGTAAATAAGGGTTGTAAGATGTGAAATGAATGGAGAAAGTGAAATCTCTATGACATAAACTAGAAGAGAAAAGTGGTGGAAGAAATGTCCTGAAATTGCTCAATGATCAATTTGTCTTGGTTTACCTGAGACTTTCCTGTTTATAACATTCAAAGACACTTGCTTTGGGAACTCCTCACACCCAGACGCACCAGGAGATTTGATCACCCTAGTTGAAAGGTCCATTTGTGGTTTGTAATCATGAACTAATAATGTACCTATTAAGGTCTTATTACTATCATTAAATACAAAAGTCATTTCCATTTTAAGAATGGAAAGCCAGGAAAAAATATTTAAGCGGGAGCTGTAAAATATTTAATATGTGCTAATTTCTCCAATCATTGTAAATTAATATTTTATACTCGTCATAAAAATTTTAAGAGTTAAGACATTTGATTCTTCTATATATTTATCACCTTGATAATTAAGCAACGATTGCTTAGGGTAATTTTTACATATTCACAGTAGTTATAATTTAATTCTAAGTTTTTCTACACCTAACTCAAGGCTACATTACATGGTTTTAGAATGTTAGTTTTAGAAATTTGTTTTAGTAGTAAAAATATGGTATTTTTATTTTTACTATTCTAAATATTTCTAAACTATTTAATGTTGATGAATCTGTGCTTCTTCTTTGAAATTAAAATGTGAGTTTGAGTTTTTAACTTCATTATTTATCCTCAGAGTACTTTAGAGACAAAAATTTTCTTTAAAAGTCTTAGTTTTTTTTATGTTTCTAAATTGACATTAGTGAAGCATTACTTGACTCAAGCTTTTGAAAGGATTGGGCATTCTGCTCCTCCGTGGTTACTGGCTCAGCTGAGAGATCCAGAGTACAGGTATTGATACCAGGTTGGTCAACTTTTGAAGGATCTGAAATCACTTAAACATAAGTAATGTTCTAGGGATATTTAATTTTCCTATTTTGGGTGCTTTATGCTGGATATTTACATTTCCTTCTCATTATGTCTCTTCTTTTTTCTACTTGCAGAGTGTTCTACTACACAGAAATTTAACTACACAGAAAGAATATAATATATTCATTAATGACACTGACAACATTTATTGGTCTATGTTGCATTCCACATACCACCTCTGTGATACTGGACACATTTTATAGTATGTTGGAGTTTTAGTTTTCTTATTTTTAAAAATGAGTGATCAGTGTCCAGTACATAGTGTTATGACTCTTCCAAAAGTTAATGTAGATAAAACAATTCGAGTGTCTGGCATATAGAAGGCATTGGATGAAAGGGCAACTTTTCATATTACTTATTGAAGAACAGCTAAAAACTCAAAGAAGCAAAGAGTAAAATGGTCATTACCAGAGCCTCAGGAAATGGGGAGTTGTTCAAGGGGTATAAAATTTCAGTTATATAGGATGAATAAGTACTAGAGGTCTGCTATACCATAGTATTCATAGTTAATAATAATGTATTGTACACTAAAAATGTTAAGAGAGAAAACAGTGCATGAACTCCTTTATCAATATTAGAATTTTCGTAACTAACACTATGTTTACTATGGGCCAGTAACTACACGTATTCATTTAATGCTGACAGCATCTCTGTAAGGTAAGTTCTATTATTTATTATCCCATGTTTTTTAGATGAGAAAACTAAGGCACAAAAATATTGAATGCCTTGCTCAAGACTATAAAAACCCAACAAGTCACAGTGCTGGGATTTGAATACATACATTTTGCCTCCTCTGTCTCTCCAAGAAACTCTCAGTTTTGATTCCTGTACTTTGCTTTTAGTCTTGCCTTAGGTAATATTGCTCCTCCCACTCTTTTTGTCTCCCAGTGTGTTCTGGACACTTTTCTCATAAGACTTGTAATACAGTGATACAGTTTGGCTGTGTCCCCACCCAAATCTCATCTTGAATTGTAGCTCCCATAATTCCCACATGTTGTGGGAGGGACCTGGTGGGAGATAACTGAATCATGGGGGCAGCTTCCTTCATACTGTTCTCGTGGTAGTGAGTAAGTCTCACGAGATCTGATGGTTTTATAAGGCGTTTCACCTTTCACTTGGCTCTCTTTCTGTCTTTCCTGCTGCCATGTAAGATGTGCCTTTTGCCTTTCACCATGATTTTGGGGCCTCCCCAGCCACGTGGAATTGGGAATCCATCAAACCCTTTTTTCTCTGTAAATTACCCAATCTTGGATATGTCTTTATCAGCAGTGTGAACATGGATTAATACATACAGTATTGCCTCTAAATTTGTTTGTATGTCTATCTTCCTGTGCTAGGCAGAAATATTCATGAAAACAGTGGTTACTTAAAGTTTTGTGTCTACAGAACTTAGAATACAGAGACACTATACTCACTTGACTCTTGCAGTGGGAACTCTCCTTACTTTTTTTCTACACTCCCTAACTATGCCATTCTCTGTATATATAAAAGTATTCCAGTGTGAGTCTTCTTGAGTACCCCCAAGGTTGATAGTGACACATTCAAGCAAGAAATATAGACATATAATAGAATCACATGTAGCACCAAGAATTCCTTCTCATTAACTAAAAGGCCCTGGTTTCATCTGCAGGCCAGGCAACATAGTGTCTGATGTTGTGCAACAAATTTCCTCTCTCTGTTACTTCTTAGGAGTGAGTGAGAAGAAGCCTGTTTTTAAATAAATAAACAGCCAAGAATCTGAACAGGCTGGCTTCAAACCCACTATGTAACAGCTTTGTGATATCTGGCAAGTTACTATCCCCTTTGAATTATAGTTGTTTCCATGATAATGAAAAGAGTAATATTAACACTCTCACAGGGAGGTTTTAATAATCCAATGAGATAATGTGAAGTGCTGAGCATAGGGGCCACAGATAGTATATGCTCAATTAGTGCAAAATATTATTACTATTACCATCATCTTCATCCTCATCATCTCTTATCCCCTTGAAATGCTGTGGCCTGATCTCAGAGGCAAAGATTTTTTCCTGCTTATCAAATACTCTCTGTTCTACAAATACATTCCACTACACAGGTTTTGAGTAATGATGTACAATATTTTCATCCCAAATCTTTGGTTATTTGATCATTTTAGCGAGACCAAAGCTGAATTATTAAAACTGCTTTATATTTGAATGTAAAATCTATGTATAAATCTACTTCAAACCTGGCCTATTCCAAAACTTTTTTTCTTGGGTCATGTCATGTGGTTTCTCTATAGAGTTGAAGCTTTGCAGTTAATGTGGACTCAGTTGTAATTCTGCTTTGATGTATCTGACCTTCATTTGTGTGTGGCCCCAGAACCCCTGTGAATTCAGGCTCCTGCGGGGAAGAGCCATCAATCAGCCTGGGAGTGGATTCTTCCTCCTCTTCCTCTTCCTGGGCCTCCTCAGGCTGTGGGGGTGGAGTGAGGAGCTCTCGGTTCCCTGAGGGCATCACTGTGGCTATTTCAATCTGAAAAAAATAAAAGAGAGAGAATTTCTTCAGGCAAACTTCTCAGTCACTCTGTGTGGCAGTGACACAAATTTAAAATGTACCCATCTTTGCCACAAGAGGACACTCATGTTCTAAAGTTCAACAATGTGACCATCCTGCTTGCTTGGAGGAACACACATGGTTCTAGTAACTGTTGTTGTTTTTAATTAGTTTTGTTTCTCAAATCTTAGAAGTTGTTTCCAATTCTTCCTTTTTTTTTTTTTTTTTTTTTTTTTGGTCTTCTTGTTCTTTAACATTTTATATGTTTGTTCATTTCATAGTTTCTTTAAAAAAGCTCATTTATTGTTTTCCAATAATAAGTAGCATTACAAGAGTGTATCAATGTTGTGAAAGCTTCACATTAATTCAGAAGTGTACAGAGTAAAATGGAAAAGTCCCCATCACCATTCAGCCCTCATTCTACTCCCCTTGAAGGTAATAACTGAGCAGAAATTGATACATATTATCCTGTCCTTTCAATCCTTGATTTCCGAGGTTCAAATATTCTGTTCCTTACCAGTGACTTATACTTTCTCTAATGGCGTTTTACTGAAAAGTATCCTTTATACTAAAATAAAATATATAGTGACATAAAAACTATGATTTGATGATGATATGCCATTTCTTATGTGTTTTCAATATTATTAAAATAACAAATATTCCAATGATATCTAGGTATCTTAAAATGGACTTTTTTGAGAGCTTTGACAGGAAGAGGCAGTTATAAAATTACAAAATTATTCAAAGATTATTTTTTATATATTGTATTTTAGATTATACCTGTTTTGCTCTTATCTAACTTGTACATTGTAAGTAATGGAGTCATTGCTTTTAAGAATACTGTTTGTATTTAGGAGAAACCTTCCTTTCAGATTTCTTCCTTTGTCTGAATGTATATTTCTTTGTGGTACTTAGTAAATATCTACTTCTCTGATGGCCTTGTAATCTTGGGTTGAAAATTTGCCCCAGGCAATTGGGATGGCGACTTCCAGGACCCACCCTTTGTGGCCCAGTGTCCTTGTGATATCCCCAGAAATCCCAGATTTTCCCTTCACCACACCAATATGGCCTTTTGGTTTTTTCCACCCTTTATTTGCTTTCATTAAAGAAGTAAGGAAACACATAAATTATTTCTGTATTACTTAATAACAAATGATGTGCAAACTATTCCTTTCATCTATAACACAGGTGTATTTTCAGACCAAATATTTTCTAGATGTTTGAATAACCAAAAAATTTTAAAGATACACTTATGATTTGATATCATTTTTAATATATTTAAATGCATTGCAAATCACAAATGAAAATTATTCTTTTGAAGAAACCCTAAACTTTATTTTATCAGTTTATATTTCTGAATTGTGCATCCTTCAGTGCTTCCTTAGTCTCTCTCTTTCAGCTTTTTCTGTGCTGTATTGCATTGGTTCCATTTGTTTTCTGCATATCCAAGCCTGCTGGATGGTAAAGCGTGTCATCTCTTTCATCTGTGTACCTCTAGGCTGTAAGCATAATAGGCAATCAGCAAGTACTTATTGAAGTATAATTTTTTCAAACTTTGCTTGTCCAAAATATCTCTCATTCACAGCTCTACGTTTAGAGATTTTCTGAGACGAATCAGTGAATGTGCTAATACTTACTTTAAATTATTTAAAGCATGAAATCAAAACAAAAACAGATTATACTGTCTTTGATACATTAGGAGCAATACATGAAGATACAATAAAGCTTGGCCAGAAAACTCCAGCTGAGAAGATGGGGCACATTTTCTTAAACAGAAAGACATACGGTTTCCATCTGTAGGTCAGAATGAGGCAGATTCAGAGGGAATGGATTTGTAGAGAGACCAAAAGGAGGCTCCAGGAAGAGCGGAAATTGAGACAGATGTTTCATGGAATGGAGACAGCCTAAAGGGAGAAACAAATTCCAGACACGTTGCCTTGAATCTTAGCTTTGTAAGAAAAATGTTTGCACATACTTTTTACAGATAATTGTTTTTCCACTGATTTGATGTGAAGCTGTAAGATCTCACTTGTCATCCAATATAATGAGGCAAAACAGCTTTTTGCGTTTATCAAAAATTGCTTTGTTCATGCTTCCTTGCTAATAAAACATAAATGCAATACAACTTTGAAAACCAAGAAAAAGGAATGCCTTTTCACATCAGCAAAATTGCAGAACCTCAAAGTACTGTGGCTGGAGAGACTTTTGTTTTGTAGACACATTTATTTTCACTATTAAGTAGAAGTGATTTAGGCATCTTTTCCCCCTCTTCAACAATCTTCATGCTGTGATATGAAGTTGTGAGGCAATGCATACAAAAAAAAAAAAATGAGTCCAGGGAAACAAGACCACCGGGCCTTCCGTGTGGCAGACTTGTATGCTTCTGTTGCAGAAAACTAAATTTGAACATAAACACAAATGTCCAGAAAAAAATCCCTGCCCTTTTTTTCAAGCTACAATTGGTAACACTTGAATGCAAACATAATTGAGCCTCTTCTACAAATACTCATAAATTCTTTCAGTGTTTTCCTCTATTTGTTTTTCTTTGGCCTCTTGTTTTACTTGAATTGCTTCTTCCTGTTTTGTTTTTTTTTGTTTTTTTTTTTTTGAGACGGAGTCTCGCTCTGTCGCCCAGGCTGGAGTGCAGTGGCGGGATCTCAGCTCACTGCAAGCTCCGCCTCCCGGGTTCACGCCATTCTCCTGCCTCAGCCTCCTGAGTAGCTGGGACTACAGGCGTCCGCCACCTCGCCCGGCTAGTTTTTTGTATTTTTTTAGTAGAGACGGGGTTTCACCGTGTTAGCCAGGATGGTCTCGATCTCCTGACCTCGTGATCCACCCGTCTTGGCCTCCCAAAGTGCTGGGATTACAGGCTTGAGCCACCGCGCCCAGCCCTGTTTTAACTTTTTAATCTGTTCATTATATTTCCCTAAAGTTTAAAAATATAATACAAATGGTCATTACTACATATGACTTCGATTTCTGTCAAAGGCACTGCACTTGTGTGTCTTCTTAACATAGTACCAGCAGGGTACATCTTTGAGTTGACAGTTTGCAGTAAGTTATCTATTTCTATTTTCTTGTGTACCTGGTCTTAGAACTGTAGATGAAACTAGGCCGCATCAAACTTAGAAACTAGGCCTCATAAAAAAAGAACTTAAAAAAAAATTAACACCAGGTGGCTCTGGATAGGGTCCCACCCTGCCTCGATAGGGTCCCACCCTGATAGGGTCCCACCCTGCCAATTCCGGGAAACAACCTCATGGGGTCCCACCCTGCCAATTCCGGGGGTCCCACCCTGCCTCGAAGTTCCCGGAATCAACAACTCCAGGAAAAAAACCTCATAAGGTCCTGCTCTAACCAATTAGAACAAGACACCTTGCTCAGGCCATAGACAGACCCAATTACCACGCGCCTAAAGCTTTGTTTGAATTTCGCGCCCTAAGCTGTGTTTGAACTTGTGTTTGCCTATATAAACAGCCTGTAACAAGCAGTCGGGGTCCCAGGGCCAACTTAGAGCTTGGGACCCTAGCGCGCTAGTAATAAATAACTCTCTGCTGTGAATCTCGTGTCGGTGATCCTTCGCGGCGACCCCTGCCCAGGAGGGAATCGACAGTTTGGTTCCAACATTTGGTGCGTTGGCCGGGAAGTGGGGTCGTCCGAGGACCCCTGACCCATCCGGCGGAGACCCATCTGGCCCGGGCCACGGACTGCTGACTGAACGGACCTACCAGGTACTTTCGTTTTGTTCTGTCTGTCTTGCCGGCTAACTCTGAACTCTGGGGAGTACTCCTTCTGAATTAAGTCGGGAAGGGGGACAGATGTGTCCGGCACCTTCCCACTTACGCCCCGGGGGACGCCCTGGCGGTAGTCTGGGAGAAGGCTGACGACTCAGTCAGCCTCCTTAAATCTGTAGGCAGGTCGCCCCTGCCGTCTGAGTATTTTATGATCTGGTGGCGCCACTCTCTGGCCGCGCGGCTTCTCCTTACTTGTCTGGTCTTTGTTTTTGTTACTTTCGTTTTGTCCTTGTTATACGTGGATGAAATAAGACAGACGTTGATGACTCCTTTGTCTCTGACCCTGACTCACTTCCCTGACGTTCGGGCTCGAGCCCACAACCTCTCCATAGAAGTCCGTAAGGGACGATGGCAAAAATTCTGCTCGTCCGAGTGGCCTACCCTCCATGTTGGGTGGCCCCGGGACGGAACATTTGACCTCCCAATTATCTTACAGGTTAAAGCAACAGTGATGGATCCTGGGCCACACGGACACCCAGACCAGGTGGCCTACATAATTACTTGGGAGGATCTGGTCTGAAACCCTCCCTCTTGGGTGAAACCCTTCCTCCATTCCCCTTCCCCACCCCAGTCTACCCTTCTTGCCTTAGAAGCCCCAAAAAAATCAGAACCCGGACCCGCATAAGCCAGTCCTCCCAGATGAACCCCAGAGGGATCTCCTCCTTCTTGACCCCCTGCCTCCTCCACCTCAAAACCCCCTTCTGAGACCTCCACCTTACGCTTCACCCTTGCCCCCTGTCTTGTCCCCAGCTCTTTCCTCTACCACCTCGGCCCCTACCCTTTCTCCAACTTCTCCCTCGGCCCCTCCCTCCACCCCGTCTCCTTCTCCAGCCCCGCCCAAACTCACCCCTCGGACGCCGCCACCGACACCTCCTCATCTCCGCTTGCGGCGGACTGAGGACCCAGATGGCCCTTCCACTTGGCAATCCTCCCTTTTTCCCCTCTGTACCGTCAATTGCACGGTCCAGTACTGGCCCTTCTCTGCCTCTGACCTCTACAACTAGAAAACCCATAACCCTTCCTTTTCCCAAGACCCCAAGGCCCTAACCTCGTTAATAAAATCCATTCTCCTCACTCACCAGCCCACTTGGGATGATTGCCAGCAACTCTTGCAGGTCCTCCTAACCACTGAAGAAAGGCAGCAAGTCCTCCTGGAGGCCCGGAAAAATGTGCCAGGACCAGGAGGCCTCCCAACCCAACTTCCCAATAAAATAGACGAGGGATTTCCCCTCACCCACCCAGACTGGGACTATGAAACGGCACCAGGTAAGGAGAGTCTCCAAATCTATCGCCAGGCTCTGTTGGCGGGTCTCAAAGGGGCAGGAAAGCGCCGCACAAATTTGGCCAAGGTAAGGACCATAACTCAAGAAAGGGATGAAAGCCCGGCAGCCTTCATGGAAAGGCTTCTGGAAGGGTTCCAAATGTATACCCCATTAGACCCAGAGGCCCTAGAACATAAGGCTACCATAGCTATGGCATTCATAGACCAAGCTGCATTAGATATCAAAGGAAAACTCCAAAGACTAGATGGAATCCAAACCTATGGATTACAGGAATTGGTTAAGGAGGCAGAAAAAGTGTATAATAAGAGAGAAACCTCTGAGGAAAGGGAAGCCAGGTTAGCGAAGGAAGAGATGGAGCGAGAGGATCGTAAGGACCGAGTGAGGGATAAGCATTTAACAAAAATCCTGGCGGCAGTTGTGAGAGAAAAAGGACCAGGGAGAGAGGGAGAGAAGCAGAGGCGGCCGGCTGGCCCCCGTGTCTTCGCATCATGGCAGCCACTGCTATGCTGGTCAAGGACTCTGCTAAGTTAACCCTTGGGCAGCCACTAACTATTATTACCCCACATGCTCTAGAGGCCATAGTGTGGCAGCCCCCGGACCGGTGGATAACCAACGCACGCCTAACCCACTACCAGGCCCTCCTACTGGACACGGACCGCGTCCAGTTTGGCCCTCCGGTCACCCTAAACCCTGCTACGCTGCTGCCGGTACCAGAAGACCAACCAAGCCCACACGATTGTCGGCAAGTACTGGCTGAGAACTCCCAGACACGGATCACACCTGGTACACAGACGGCAGCAGTTACCTTGACTCAGGTACCCGGAGGGCAGGAGCGGCGGTAGTAGATGGCCACAACACCATTTAAGCACAATCACTACCTCCTGGCACGTCTGCACAGAAGGCTGAGTTAATAGCACTAACCAAGGCCCTAGAGCTGTCCAAGGGAAAGAAAGCTAACATTTATACTGATAGCCGGTATGCCTTTGCAACGGCTCATACTCATGGAAGTATCTATGAAAGAAGAGGTCTCCTAACCTCAGAAGGAAAGGAAATCAAGAACAAAGTTGAAATAATTGCCTTATTAAAAGCCCTTTTTCTTCCTCAAGAAGTGGCTATAATTCACTGCCCCGGGCATCAAAAAGGACAAGATCCAGTCGCAGTAAGAAACAGACAGGCCGACCAAGTGGCCAGGCAAGCCGCCATGGCGGAAGTACTAACCCTAGCCACAGAACCTGACGAAACCAGCCACATAACTATTAAACATACTTAAACCCCGGGAGACCAGGAAGAAGCAAAAGCCATAGGGGCTATAGAGAACAAAGACACTAAAAACTGAGAAAAAGGAGGAAAAATAGTCCTTCCCCAAAAGGAGGCCCTGGCAATGATCCAGCAGATGCATGCCTGGACACACTTGAGTAGTCGAAAAGCTAAAATTACTGATTGAAAAAAACTGACTTTCTAATCCCAAAGGCAAGTACCCTCGTAGAACAAGTGACATCTGCCTGTAAGGTCTGTCAGCAGGTAAACGCTGGGGCTACCCGAGTGCCAGAAAGGAAACGAACTCGTGGTAATCGCCCAGGAGTCTATTAGGAAATAGACTTCACTGAAGTAAAACCTCACTATGCTGGATATAAGTACTTACTAGTGTTTATAGATATCTTTTCAGGATGGGTAGAAGCCTACCCCACCCGGCAAGAAACGGCACACATAGTAGCCAAGAAAATTCTGGAAGAAATCTTTCCTAGATTCAGACTTCCCAAGGTAATTAGGTCAGATAACGGGCCAGCCTCCGTTTCTCAGGTAAGTCAGGGGCTCGCCAGGATATTGGGAATTAATTGAAAATTACATTGTGCCTATAGACCCCAGAGCTCAGGACAGGTAAAAAAAATAAATAAAACAATAAAAGAGACCCTTACTAAATTGACCTTAGAGACTGGTTTAAAAGATTGGAGACACCTCCTATCCTTAGCTCTGTTAAGGGCCCGAAATACGCCTAACCGTTTTAGGCTCACTCCATATGAAATCCTCTACGGAGGACCTCCCCCTTTGTCAACCTTGCTTAACTCCTTCTCCCCCTCCGATCCTAAAACTAACCTACAGGCTTGGCTAAAAGGACTCCAAGCAGTACAGGCCCAAATCTGGGCCCCCTTGGCAGAACTGTACCAACCAGGACATCCACAGACCAGTCACCCCTTCCAGGTGGGAGACTCTGTCTACGTTAGACGGCACCGCACTCAAGGACTAGACCCTCGGTGGAAAGGACCCTACATTGTTCTCCTGACCACGCCCACAGCCATAAAGGTTGACGGAATCTCCACTTGGATCCACGCATCCCACGCCAAGGCTGCTCCAGAGACGTCCGGACCAACACCACTTGAGACATGGAAAGTTCGACGCTCCGCGGACCCGCTCAAGATAAGACTCTCTCGTATCTAACTCCTTGCTTATTGTTTGCCCTTCTTCCCTGCGCCGTCTCTAGTGTAGTTTTTGACGCTAACCCCCACCGGCCATTTAGCCTGACCTGACAGATAATTAATTTTAATAATCAAGAGGTCTTAAATAAGACCTCCGAGAATGCTCCTATAAAGACTTGGTTTCCAGACCTCTATTTCAACCTAAAAAAAAAAAAATAGCAGGAAAGATAAAAAACACAGGCCCCTGGTTTACTGGTCCCACAGGAGTCCTATTAAGGACTCCTCAGGATGGACAAGAATGGAAAGGACAGGCTAGAAAGGTGTCCATCAGCCGGAACAGGTTTTATGCCTGTCCCGGATTCAGGACAGGACAAATAAGAAAAACTTGTGAAAATCTGACTCACTTGTATTGCAAAAGCTGGTCCTGTGTGACTACTAATAATGGAAAGTAAAAATAGGCCACAAAACCTTGGTATATAACCATGTCCTTTGTCCAGCCCTGTACCACAACCCGATATTCGGAAAATTGCAACCTGGTTCGCATCAAGTTTGAAAATGCGGCAAAATCTGATAACAGATAGATAACAACAAGGTTAATATAAGGTCTCTATTTATACCAGCACAACCCGCCTAAAATTCCCCTCCAAATCAGACTATTAGTCAATCCAGACACTGCCCCTGTTTCAGTTAGGCCAAACCAGGTTTTATTAGAAGCTAGGAAGCCCCCGGTTTCCATATCGGAGAAGCCCCAACTAAAAGCTCCTCAAAGCACCTCCCCGCCCTTAATCTCCCTCACCCTCCCCGACATGTTAAGAATTAAGGTAGCGGCTAGAGTTGAGACCGGGACAGCAGCCCTAGTGCATGGTAACCATCATCTGCAACAACTTAGAGTAGCCATAGATAAAGACCTTAGAGCCATAAAACAATCTATCACAAAACTTGAAGAGTCCTTGACTTCTCTGTCTGAAGTTGTATTACAAGACCGACAAGGACTAGAAATTGTCTTTCTAAAAGAGGGCGGGCTCTGTGCAGCCCTGAAAGAGCAATGTGGTTTTTATGCAGATCATTCAGGAGTAGTTAAAGATTCTATGGCAAAACTAAGAAAAAGATTAGACAAGAGAAAAAAAAAAAAATCTCAACAAAGTTAGTTTAAAAATTGGTACAACCAATCCCCTTGGCTTAGCACCCTAATCTCCACCATCTTAGGACCCCTCATCCTGCTCACGCTCATCCTGACTTTCGGACCATGCATACTCAACCGCTTACTCACCCTTATTAAAAATAGATTAAACATAGTACATGCTATGGTTCTGACCCAACAATACCAGACCCTCAGGACTGAAGAAGAGGCTCAAGATTGAGCCTCTGACACAAAAAGAGGAGGAAATGAAACTAGGCCGCATAAAACTTAGAAACTAGGCCTCATAAAAAAAGAACTTAAAAAAAATTAACACCAGGTGGCTCTGGATAGGGTCCCACCCTGCCTCGATAGGGTCCCACCCTGATAGGGTCCCACCCTGCCAATTCCGGGAAACAACCTCATGGGGTCCCACCCTGCCAATTCCGGGGGTCCCACCCTGCCTCGAAGTTCCCGGAATCAACAACTCCAGGAAAAAAACCTCATAAGGTCCTGCTCTAACCAATTAGAACAAGACACCTTGCTCAGGCCATAGACAGACCCAATTACCACGCGCCTAAAGCTTTGTTTGAATTTCGCGCCCTAAGCTGTGTTTGAACTTGTGTTTGCCTATATAAACAGCCTGTAACAAGCAGTCGGGGTCCCAGGGCCAACTTAGAGCTTGGGACCCTAGCGCGCTAGTAATAAATAACTCTCTGCTGTGAATCTCGTGTCGGTGATCCTTCGCGGCGACCCCTGCCCAGGAGGGAATCGACAGTTTGGTTCCAACATAGATAACTTATATTATGGTAGCTTTTGCTTAGGGAGTACATTCTGCATCCACAAAACAGTACATCTATTCCAGAGATGACAAATGGATAGTTCACAGTGACCTAGGCTGAGTGAGATATCAGCAGATGTCAGTATGAAGAGATAACTACCAAGAGAAGAAGTCCTTAGGCCTGTCCCAGTCTCTGCACCCTGCACAGCCGTGACTCCATGTAAGCAATGTATCACCTCAACCCAATCTCAGGGTAAAAGCGGTTGAAGTGACCCTGGAGTGTCTCAGGCTAAGTTTCTGCTCCCTGGAGAAATAAAGACTCTCCATAGAAAATAATCCAATTGCCGGGCGCGGTGGCTCACGCCTGTAATCCCAGCACTTTGGGAGGCCGAGGCGGGCGGATCACAAGGTCAGGAGATCGAGACCACGGTGAAACCCCGTCTCTACTAAAAATACAAAAAAAAAAAATTAGCCGGGCGCGGTTGTGGGCGCCTGTAGTCCCAGCTACTCGGGAGGCTGAGGCAGGAGAATGGCGTGAACCCGGGAGGCGGAGCTTGCAGTGAGCCGAGATCGTGCCACTGCACTCCAGCCTGGGCGACAGAGCGAGACTCTGTCTCAAAAAAAAAAAAAAAAAAAAAAAAAAAAAAAAAAAAAAAAAAAGAAAATAATCCAATTACATTTATTGTTTCAGATTGAACTGAGACTTTTACTAGCAATATTTGTGTTATTATTAAAAATATGACAAAAGATTAAAAGCTTTCATTTTCTAATAATCACCATTGTTGTCAACAGAAGATTATCTCTAGAAAAACATTCAGAACCATTTTAAGTGACAATAAGATTTGGTTAACAATAATTTTGATGAAATTCATTTGCCCCTTAGCAAAAAGTGCATCTAAATGATCTATATAATTATATTGCTGCCACTAAGCCTACTTTTTTGTCTTAATTTCAGGGTAAAAATATGAAAAACTGGTGTGTTCAGAAACAGCAATCATACATCTTCCTGATTGCTTCATTATCCACTGAGTCCTTTTAGTGCAGATTTCTTGTTGAACATATAAATTATACCTGTTTATGGGGATCATAAACCATTCGCTGCCATTCAATATTGTGGGGTTTTTTTTGTATTTTAATTTTTTTAATTTTAGTTAATCTACAGCTAAGTTTCTAATAAGGAAATCAGTGATAATGTAATATATATGTTCTGGAAAAAATGCTGTTAAGGAATTCAAATAAACTAGATTTGATTCCTACCTTTATGAATAAATAAAAGAATCACCAGGTGAATGTGTGAATTTGTAAATGGTGGAAGGTTTGCCAATCTTTATCTAAAATGTCTATGTCAAACATTATGCTTAAGTTATGATCAACTGTTCACTTGATTTGTCAATACTGTTTTCTAAACATCTATCAATATCATTATTTTTGTTCCCTATCTGCCATCATCACCATTATCTAAATTACTATCCTCTCTTAGCTGGAATACAGCAATAGACTACTTGTATAAAGTTAGGTTGTCCTCTAGTGTAGATGTACTAAGAATGGACTCTTTTAAAAACAACTTTATGGAGATACAATTCATATATTATACAGTTCATCCATTTAAAGTATATAGTCTAATTTTTTTTAGTAACAGTTATGCAACTATCACCCAATCAATTTTATGGCATTTTCATCACCCAGAAAAAAAAACTCTGCAGCTATTAACAGCCATTTCCAACTTCTCTCTTCTCATCCTCTCTCCTTCCCCCCTCCAACCTCCTGGCCCCAGGCAATCACTTACCAACTTTCTGTGGTTGTACTTTTGCCTAATCTGTTTCCATATTTGCCTATTCCGGACTTTTCTTTTCCCTCCTCTTTAACCGTAATTATGTCTCTTCCAACCAACCTTTCCCCATTTCCTTCTTTTCCCTAACTACCTAAGCCTCTGGTAACCACCATTCCACTCTATCCTAGGGAATTAACTATTTTAGATTCCACATACACTGAGATCATATGGTATTTATCTTTCTATGCCTTGCTTATTTCACCTAACATAGTATTCTCCAAGTTCATCCATGCTATCTCAAGTGACAGGAGTTCATTCTTTTCATGTCTGAATAAAATTCCATTGTGTGTATAAACCACATTGTATTTATCTTTCCATCCATTGATGGACACTGAGGTTTATTCCTTGTCTTGGTCTTTGTGAATAGTGCTGCAATAAACATGGGAATACAGATATATCTTTAACATACTGATACATTTCTTTTGAATATATACCCAGTAGTGGGCTTGCTGGATCTTATGGTAGTTCTATTTGTAATTTTTTAAGGAATCTTCACACTGTTTTTCATAGTGGTTGTACTGATTTACGTTTCCAACAACAGTATGCAAGAGTTCCCTTTTTTCCACAAACTCACCAACACATTTTATCTTTTAGTAGCCATGTAGTCAATGTGAGGTATGCATTTTTCATCTCTGGAATAGATGTACTGTTTCACGGACACATAATATACTCCCTAAGCAAAGGCTACCATGAGATAAGTTATCTACAGTTCTAACTGCTAACAGTTCTAATATCGTCAAGCAGGGAGTACCACTGGACCCCTTTCACTTGCTATTCTGTCCTATTTTTCCTTAGAATTTGGGGGCTAAACACCAGGCACCTGTCAGCCAGTCAAAAGCAACTAGCATGACTGCCAGACTAAAGACATGGGTGTCAGGCTTTCTGTGAAAGGGCTCTCTGACAAGCCCTGACTCTTCAGACTTGGGAGCATTTGTTTGCCTGGAACCAGCTTCTGGTTTTCGTGTACTTCCAGACTGAGCTGATGGTTGACAGAGAGGAGAGCCATTCAACTCTGGGGTCCCGACAAAAACATCATTCTGATACTAAAGCCTGGCAAAGACACAACAACAACAACAACAACAACAAAAATAGAATTTTATACCAATATCCCTGATGAACATCAATGCAAAAATATTCAATAAAATACTGGCAAACTGAATCCAGCAGCACGTCAAAAAGCTTATCCACCATGATCAAGTGGGCTTCATCCCTGGGATGCAAGGCTGGTTCAACATATGCAAATCAATAAATATAATCCAGCATATAAACAGAACCAAAGACAAAAACCACATGATTATCTCAATAGATGCAGAAAAGGCCTTTGACAAAATGCAACAGCCCTTCATGCTAAAAACTCTCAATAAATTCAGTATTGATGGAATGTATCTCAAAATAATAAGAGCTATTTATGACAAACCCACAGCCAATATCATACTGAATGGGCCAAAACTGGAAACATTCACCTTGAAAACTGGCACAAGACAGGGATGCCCTCTCACACCACTCCTATTCAACGTAGTGTTGGAAGTTCTGGCTAGGGAATCAGGCAAGAGAAAGAAAGAAATGGTATTCAATTAGGAAAATAGGAATTCAAATTGTCTTGGTTTGCAGATGACATGATTGACTATTTAGAAAACCCCATTGTCTCAGCCCAAAATCTCCTTAAGCTAATAAGCAACTTCAGCAAAGTCTCAGGATACAAAATCAATGTGCAAAAATCACTAGCATTCTTATACACCAATAACAGACAAACAGAGAGCCAAATCATGCATGGACTCCCATTCACACTTGCTTCAAAGAGAATAAAATACCTAGGAATCCAACTTACAAGGGATGTGAAGGACCTTTTCAAGGAGAACTACAAACCACTGCTCAATGAAATAAAAGAGGATACAAACAAATGGAAGAACATTCCATGCTTGTGAATAGGAAGAATCAATATTGTGAAAATGGTCATACTGCCCAAGGTAATTTATAGATTCAATGCCATCCCCGTTAAGCTACCAATGACTTTCTTCACAGAATTGGAAAAAAAAAATACTTTAAAGTTTATATGGAATCAAAAAAGAGCCCACATTGCCAAGACAGTCCTAAACCAAAAGAATAAAGCTAGAGGCATCATGCTACTTGACTTCAAACTATACTACAAGGCTACAGTAACCAAAACAGCATGCTACTGGTACCAAAACAGAGATATAGACCAATGGAACAGAACAGAGCCCTCAGAAATAATACCACACATCTACAAACATCTGATCTTTGACAAACCTGACAAAAACAAGAAATGGGGAAAGGATTCCCTATTTAATAAATGTTGCTAAGAAAACTGACTAGCCATAAGTAGAAAGCTGAAACTGGATCCCTTCCTTACACCTTATACAAAAATAAATTCAAGATGGATTAGAGACTTAAATGTTAGACCTAAAACCATAAAAACCCTAGAAGAAAACCTAAGTAATACCATTCAGGACATAGGCATGGGCAAGGACTTCATGTCTAAAACACCAAAAGCAATGGCAACAAAAGCCAAACTAGACAAATGGGATCTAATTAAACTAAAGAGCTTCTGCACAGCAAAAGAAACTACCATCAGAGTGAACAGGCAGCCTACAGAATGAGAAAATTTTTTTTGCCATCTACTCGTCTGACAAAGGGCTAATATCCAGAACATACAAATAAACAAATTTACAAGAAAAAAACAAACAACCCCATCAAAAAGTGGACAAAGGATATGAACAGATACTTCTCAAAAGAAGACATTTATGCAGCCAACAGACACATGAAAAAGTGCTCATCATCACTAGTCATCAGAGAAATGCAAATCAAAACCACAATGAGATACCATCTCACACCAGTTAGAATGGTGATCATTAAAAAGTAAGGAAACAACAGGTGCTGGAGAGGATGTGGAGAAATAGGAACACTTTTACACTGTTGGTGGGACTGCAAACTAGTTCAACCATTGTGGAAGACAGTGCAGCGATTCCTCAAGGATCTAGAACTAGAAATACAATTTGACCCAGCCATCCCACTACTGGGTATATATCCAAAGGATTATAAATCATGCTGCTATAAACACACATGCACACGTATGTTTATTGCGGCACTATTCATAATAGCAAAGACTTGGAACCAACCCAAATGTTCAATGACAGACTGGATTAAGAAAATGTGGCACATATGCATCATGGAATACTATGCAGCCATGTCCTTTGTAGGGACACGGATGCAGCTGGAAACCATCATTCTCAGCAAACTATTGCAAGAACAGAAAACCAAACACCGCATGTTCTCACTCTTAGGTGGGAACTGAACAATGAGAACACTTGGACACAGGAAAGGGAACATCACACACCGGGGCCTGTTGGGAGGTGGGGGGAAGGGGTAAGATAGCATTAGGAGATATACCTAATGTAAATGATGAGTTAATGGGTGCAGCACACCAACATGACACGTGTATACATATGTAACAAACCTGCACGTTGTGCACATGTACCCTAGAACATAAAGTATAATTAAAAAAATAAAATAAAAACGTTGGTTGACCCTGCAGTCATGAGTGGAACTCTCAAAGTCATGTCCCCCAAGCAAGACTCACCCATCTATCCTATCTATCCTGACCCTTGGCTCCTGGGTCCTAATGCCTGTCAGACAAACTTCCTCCAACCTCTCTTCTCTGATTCTAGTCCTGCTTCTAAAAACCACTCCCTGTCTCTGGTGCTTTTCTAGTTTTTCCTATAAGAATGTTTTCTAGTATAAATTTCGGGACTCTGTTCCTTTCTTTAGGCACCCAGACTCACTAATCAGAAAGACAAAATTTTTGCCCAAAGCCCCATTGTGGGGGTTACTATCTAGAATTTTAGGATCCCTCTTCAGACAAGCAGACCTAACAAAAGCTGTTCCTGAAGCTAAGATATGGAGAGCCCCAGAAATGATATCCTTCCTATTCATATGATGAGAAGTGAGGATAAAAGGCATCACTCTTCCAACCCTGGAGATCCCTTCCCTCCCTCAGGTTATGGCCCTCCACTTCATTTTTGGGGCATAACATCTTCATAGGACAGGGGTAAGGTCCCAATACTAACAGGAAAACGCTTAGGACTCTAACAGGTTTTTGAGAATGCATTGGTAAGGACCACTAAATCCGGCCTTCTTTGATCCTCTTTGTGGTCTAAGAGGAAAAGTAGTGTTTCTGCTGCTGTGTCGGTGAGCATGACTATTCTGATCAGCAGGGTCCAGGGACTGTTGTAGGTTCTTGGGCAGCCAGGGTGCGGGGGACAAACAAAGCAAAACTGTAGGCAGTTTTGTCTTTCAAATGGAAAACATTCAGGCATCAACAGGCTCACCCTTAAAACGCATCCTAAGCTATTGAGACCAATTTGACCCACAAACTCTGAAAAGGAGGCGGCTCATTTTTTTCTGCACTATGACCTGGTCCCAATATTCTCTCTCTGATGGGGAAAAATGGCCACCTGAGGGAAGTATAAATTTTAATACTATCCTGCAGCTTGACCTTTTCTGTAAGACGGAAGGCAAATGGAGTGAAATACCTTATATTCAATCTTTATTTTCATTGAAGGAGAATATGCAACTATGCAAACTTGCAATTTACATCACACAGGAAGACCTCTCAGCTTACCCCCATATTCTAACCTTCCTACAGCTCCTGTTCCTATTAATGATAAGCCTCCTCTAATCTCCCACGACCAGAAGGAAACAAGCAAAGAAATCTCCAAGAGACCACAAAAAAAACCCCGGGCTATCAGTTACGTCCCCTTCAAGCTGTAGGGGGAGGGGAATTTGGCCCAACCCAGGTACATGTCCCCTTCTCCCTCTCTGATTTAAAGGAGATCAAAGTAGACCTGGATACGTTTTCAGATGATCCTCATAGGTATATAGATGTCCTACAGAGTCTAGGGCAAACCTTCAACTTCACTTGGAGAGATATCATGCTATTGTTAGATCAAACCCTGACCTTTATTGAAAAGAATGTGGCTTTGGCTGCAGCCTGAGAGTTTGGAGATACCTGGAAAGGGACAAATTTCCTACTGGTCAACAAGCCGTCCCCAGTATGGATACCCACTAGGACCTCGACTCAGATCATGGGGACTGGAGTCGTAAACATCTGCTGACCTGTTTTACAGAAGGACTAAGGAGAATTAGGAAAAAGCTCATCAATTATTCAATGATGTTCACCATAACTCAAGGAAAGTAAGAAAATGCTTCTGCCTTCCTCAAGCGACTATGCGAGGCCTTAAGAAAATATACTTCCCTGTCACCTGACTTCCTCAAGGGTCAATTGATCCTAAAAGATCCTAAAAGTTTATTACCCAATCAGCCACAGATATCAGGAGAAAGCTCCAAAAGTGAGCCCTGGACCCTGAACAAGATCTGGAGGCATTATTAAACCTGGCAACCTTGGAGTTCTATAATAGGGACCAAGAGGAACAGGCTGAAAAGGAAAAGCAAGATCAGAGAAAGGTCACAGCCTTAGTCATGGCCCTCAGACAAACAAACCTTGGTGGTTCAGAGGACAGAAAATGGAGCAGGCCAATCACCAGGTAGGATTTGTTATCTGTGTCATTTGCAAGGACACTTTAAAAAACATTGTCCAATGAGAAACAAGCTGCCCCCTCACCCATGTCCATTATGCCGAGGCAATCACTGGAAGACGCATTGCCCCAGAGGACAAAGGTTCTCTGGGCCAGAAGACCCTAACCAGATGATCCAACAACAGGACTGAGGGTCCCTGAGGGAAGCGCCAGCTCATGTCATCACACTCACCAAGCCCCCGGCAAGTTTAACCATTGAATGCCAGGAAAATGACTTCCTCCTGGACACTGGTGTGGCTTTCTCAGTGTTAATCTCCTGTCCCGGACAGCTGTCCTCAAGGTCCATTACCATCTGAGGAATCCTGGGACAGCCTGTAACCAGGTATTTCTCCCACCTCCTCAGTTGTAATTGGGAGACTTTACTCTTTTCACATGACTTTCTTGTTATGCC
Organism: Macaca nemestrina; assembly: GCF_043159975.1. Lineage (NCBI taxonomy): Eukaryota > Metazoa > Chordata > Mammalia > Primates > Cercopithecidae > Macaca > Macaca nemestrina. Next base: position 42,173,081 of record NC_092134.1, on the reverse strand, counting down.
TGAAAGTCCCACACCCTTATTAGGGAGGGATATATTAGCCAAAGCTGAAGCTATTATCTATATGAATATGGGGAACAAGTTACCCATTTGTTGTCCCCTGCTTGAAGAGGGAATCAACCCTGAAGTCTGGTCTTTGGAAGGACAATTCAGAAGGGCAAAAAATGCCTGCCCAGTCCAAATCAGGCTAAAAGACCCCACCACTTTTCTTATCAAAGGCAATATCCTTAAGGCCTGAAGCTCATAAAGGATTACAGGATATTGTTAGACATTTAAAAGCTCAAGGCTTAGTAAGAAAATGCAGCAGTCCCTGCAAAACCCCAATCCTAGGAGTACAAAAACCAAATGGTCAATGTAGACTAGTGAAAGATTTTAGACTCATCAATGAGCCAGTAATTCCTCTATATCCAGTTGTACCCAACCCCTATACCCTGCTCTCAAATACCAGAGGAAGCATAATGGTTCACTGTTCTGGACCTCAAGGATGCCTTCTTCTGCATTCCCATGCCATCTGACTCCCAGTTTCTCTTTGCCTTTGAGGATCCCACAGACCATACATCCCAACTTACATGGATGGTCTTGCCCCAAGGGTTTAGGGATAGCCCTCACCTGTTTGGTCAGGCACTGGCCCAAGATCTAGGCCACTTCTCAAGTCCAAGCACTCTGGTCCTTCAACATGTGGATGATTTACTTTTGGCTACCAGTTTGGAAGTCTCATGCCAGCAGACTACTCTAGATCTCTTAAACTGTCTAGGTAATCAAAGGTACAAGGCATCTAAATTGAAAGCCCTACTCTGCCTACAACAAGGCAAATATCTTGGCCTAAACTTAGCCAGAGGAACCAGGACCCTCAGCAAGGAATTAATACAGCCTATACTGGCTTATCCTTGCCCTAAGATGTTAACACGGTTGTGGGGGTTCCTTGGAATCACCAACTTTTGCCGACTGTGAATCCCTGGATACAGCGAGATAGCCAGGCCCTTCTGTACTCTAATCAAGGAGACCCAGAGGGCAAATACTCATCTAGTAGAATGGGAACCAGAGGCAGAAACAGCCTTCAAAACCTTAAAGCAGGCTCTAGTGCAAGCTCCAGCCTTCAACCTTCCCACAGGACCAAACTTCTCTTTATACTTCACAGAGAGATAAGGAATAGCTCTTGGAGTCCTTACTCAGACTCATGGGACAACCCCACAACCAGTGGCATACCTAAGTAAGGAAATTGATGTAGTAGCCAAAGGCTGGCCTCACTGTTTATGGGTGTTTGTGGTGGTGGCCGCCTTAGTATCAGAGGCTATCAAAATAATACAAGGAAATGATCTCAGTGTCTGTACCACTCATGATGCAAATGGCATACTAGGTGCCAAAGGAAGTTTATGGCTATCAGACAACTGCCTGCTGAGATATGAGGTGCTACTCCTTGAGGGACCAGTGCTTCAGATATGCATGTGTGCAGCCCCCAACCCTGCCACTTTTCTCCCAGAGGATGGGGAACCAATCCATCATGACTGCCATTATCAAACAAATTATAGTCGAGACTTACACTGCCCTAGAGGATCTCTTAGAAGTCCCCTCAGCTAATCCTGACCTTAACCTATATACCGATGGAAGTTCATTTGTGGACTTCAAAGTTCATTTGTTCATTAATGGGATACAAAGGGCAGGTTATGCCATAGTTAGTGATGTAACAGTTGAAAATAAGCCTCTTTCCCCAGGGACCAGTGCCCACTTAGCAGAACTAGTGGCACTTACCCAAGCCTTAGAACTGGGAAAGGGAAAAAGAATAAATGTGTATACAGATAGCAAGTATGCTTATCTAAACCTACATGCCCATGCTGCAATGTGGAAACAAAGGGAGTTCCTAACCTCTGGGGGAACCCACATTAAATACCACAAGGAAATCATGGAGTTATTTCACACAGTGCAAAAACCCAAAGAGGATGCCGAAGCCATCAAAAGGAGGAAGGATAGGGAAGAACAGCAGCGTAAGTGGCTGGCAGAGGTGGGGAAAGACCAGTAGAGAAGAAAGACAGAAAGTCAAAGAGAGAGGGGAAGACACAGGGACAGAAAGCCAAAGAGAAGGAAAGAGAGAGAGCAAGAGACAGAGACAAAGAAGGAGTCAAAGAGAGAGAAAGAAGCAGAAAGTCAAAGAGAAAGAAAGAGAAAGAGAGAAATAGTAAATAAAAAACAGTGTACCCTATTCCTTTAAAAGTCAGGGTAAATTTAAAATCTATAATTGATAATTATAGGTCTTCTCCATGATCCTATAACACTCCAATACCACCTTGTTGTCAGTGTAAACAACGGCGTAGCCCGAAAGCACTGAGGCCACTGACAACCTGTAGTTTTCCTATCAAAAGTCCTTAACCCAGCAGGTTTCCTAACAGGGGATCTAAATCTTAATTAATTACCATACAAAAGTCTGACCAGATCTAGGAGGAACTCCCTTCATGATAGGACAATAAATGGTTCCTCCAAGGCAATTAAGGGGAAAAGACACAATGGGTATTCAGTAAGTGATAAGGAAACTCTTGCAGAAAAAGAGTTAGGAAAATTGCCTAATAATTGGTCTGCTCAAACATGTGAACTGTTTGCACTCAGCCAAACCTTAATGTACTTACAGAATCAGGAAGGAGCCATCTATACCAATTCTCAGTTAATATGGACTGAATGAGGTCTTATTAATAGTGAAGAATAATTGAAATCCCAAACTTACAAGGTTTTCAAAAGAAGTAAAGTTTACTAGAAGTTAGCAGTGAAACATATTATCCTACTATCACACACTCTCAACGGATTTCTCATACAGTTTGCAAGAAATAACAAAATCTATCCTTACTCTACAATCCCAAATAGACTCTTTGGCAGCAGTGACTCTCCAGAACTGCTGAGGCCTAGACCTCCTCACTGCTGAGAAAGGAGGACTTTGTACCTTCTTGAGAAGACTGTCGCTTTTACACTAACCAGTCAGGGATAGTATGAGATGTCACCCAGTGTTTACAGGAAAATACTTCTGAAATCAGACAATGCCTTTCAAACTCTTATACCAACCTCTGGAGTTGGGCAACATTGCTTCTCCCCTTTCTAGGTCCCGTAACAGCCATGTTGCTATTACTTGCCTCCAGGCCCTGTGTTTTTAACATCTTTGTCAAATTTGTTTCCTCCAGGATCAACGCCATCATGCTACAGATAGTCTTACAAATGGAACCCCAAATGAGCTCAACTAACAATTTCTACTGAGAACCCCTGGACCAACCCTTTGGCTGGTCAAGAGAATTCCCCTCTTGAGCACACTGCCACTGCAGGGCCCCTTCTTTGCCCCTTTCCAGCAGGAAGTAGCTACAGTGGTCATTGCCCAATTTCCAACAGCAGTTGGGGTATCCTGTTTAGAGTGGGGATTGAGAGGTGAAGCCAGCTAGACTTCCTGGGTTGAGTGGGGACTTGGAGAACTTTTTTGTCTTATAAGAGGATTGTAAAATGCACCAATCAGTTCTCTGTAAAAATGCACCAATCAGTGCTCTGTGGCTAGCTAGAGGTTTGTAAAATGGACCAATCAGTGCTCTGTAAAGTGGACCAATCAGCACTCAGTAAAACGGTCCAATCAGCACTCTGTAAAATGGACCAATCAGCAGGACGTGAGTGGGGACAAATAAAGGAATTAAAGCTGGCCACCCCCAACCAGGAACGGCAGCCCACTCGGGTCCCCTTCCACCTGTGGAAGCTTTGTTCTTTGGCTCTTCACAATAAACCTTGCTGTTGCTCACTCTTTGGACCCATGCCACCTTTGAGAGCTGTAACAATCACTGCAAAGGTCTGCGGCTTCATTTTAGAAGTCAGCAAGACCAAGAACCCACTGGAAGGAACTAACTCTGGACACACTAAGAGGTATGAGGTGATATCTCATTGTGGTTTTGATTTGCATGTTTTGATGATTAATGGAAAATGAACTCTTAACAAGATGAAAGTTGTTTAAAATTCTTCAATTTTTTTTAAAACTTTGTTCATAATAACCACAAGAATAATGGCCTTGCAGAAACACTATTACAAATTGGTTAAAAAGAAGGATTTGGACTAGGTGGGTTTGAATCTAGCCTGATTGTGAGACTTGGACAAGTTACTTTACCTCCTTGTGCTGAGACCTTGTGCTGAGCTCAGTCATGGAGACCCTAACCCAGCAGCGCTAGAGGAATTAAAGACACACACACAGAAATATGGAATGTGGAATGGGAAATCAGGGAACTCACAACCTTCAGAGCTGACAGCCTCAAACAGAGATTTACCCACATATTTATTGACAGCAAGCCAGTGACAAGCATTATTTCTATAGATTATAGATTAACTGAAAGTATTCCTTATAGGAAACAGGGATGGGCCAAAACAAAGGGATGAGCTCTGGTTAGTTATCTGCAGCAGGAACATGTACTTAAGGCACAAATTGCTCATGCCATTGTTTGTGGTTTAGGAATATCTTTAAATGGTTTTCCACCCTCAGTGGGCCAGGTGTTTCTTGCCCTCATTCCAGTAAACACACAACCTTCAGCGTAGGCATCATGGCCATCACAAACATGTCACAGTGCTGCAGAGATTTTGTTTCTGGCCAGTTTTGGGGCCAGTTTATGGTCAGATTTGGGGGACTGTTCCCAATACTGTGTGCCTCAGTTTTTTTTATTTGCAAAACCCTGGGATAAATAGTACAGATGATTTTAGGATTAAAATCTAATATATATAAAACATTTAGAATAATGACAGGTATATAGTAAGTGACCCAGAAGTGGTTGTTATCATTATTAGAATAAATTCAAAATCTTTTGACTTATAGGACAGTTTCACCCTTCTAAGTGTTATCATCTTCCATCTCACCAGTTGAGCTCTTCTGCTATCTGATTAAGCTACACTGGCCACTTTTAATTTCTTATGCTCTCAATGTTCCTTCTCCTGTAGAACATTTGTGTGCACTAGGTCTTCTGCCTGGAAATCCCTTCTCTCTCCAGCTTTTCTAATCAACTGTTTATGTATTCTTCATATTTAGAACAAGGGTCACTTCCTCAGGAAAATTTTTTGTGATCTACTTGACTTAGACAAGTATGTTTGGTTGTTCCCAGAGCATTGTGTACTTCTTGTTGGCACATCAACTATTGCATTTGTGTCCAATTCTTTAAATTGTTGCAGTTACTCCCTTCCTTGGATCCATGCCCCTTTGCAATATGACTTTCCAGTTCCTGTAATCACAATTTAGAGCCTAATTCCTTATCTTTGATTATTGAATTTAGAATGGCCCCCTAATTTGGTTTAGTCAACAGAATATGCTGATTTCATGTTAATTTTGAGGATAGTTGTCCAGAAACATTGCAAACTTTCATTTGTCCTCTATGAACCCTGTTTAATAACCATATAAACAAGCTTGGGCCAGCCTGTTGGAAGATGAGAGAGCACATGGTGGAGAGGAAAGCCACTTCAACTGAGGCCAAGCTAGTCCAGCCAGCAGTGTACCAACCTAGCATATACCCAGTGTGAGTCAACCCAGTGTGAACCAGCAGCACATCAGAGACCATATATCTGAACTACAGAATTGTAAGCTAAATAAATTGTTGTTTTAAGTTACCAAAATTTGGAATTGATTGTTACACAGCAAAAACTAGCTGATACAGATTTTTATATTGTATCTGTGGGTATTTGATTAATCTATCTCTCCCCGTGAGGATAAATTCTACATATTTCTTTTTTTTCCCCATTATACTCCCAGCTGCTACTCCAGTATGCCTAGCAATTATTAGGCCTTCTGAAAAATACAGTTGAATCAGTACAGGTAAATCATGGCAATTTTTGATACATTAAATGATCGTTTTGTGTATAAGAGTAAGAAAATATAACATGGTTAAAGTTGCATGAGAGTGACAGAGCAGGATTATCACCACCTTGGACAAGCACTGCCATTTTAAAATTTACCTTGATCAAAAACTGCCTAAATTCAAAGGGCATCAACCTAATGGCGAAGGTCAGCATACCCATAAACCACAAATAACATCTCCAGCCAGAAACATTCCAAACCCCTCCCTGACCACAGACAAGCTAGCCCCGAGATAACCTCCCCTCCAGCCAGAAAGATGTCAGCCCCAAGATAACCTCCCCTCCACCCAGAGACATTCCAACCCCATCAAAAACTTTTCCCCTACGCAGAAACATTCCAAGATTGCGATGGGCCCCGTCACCCTAAAACCAATATATACTCTTAGTCTGTGAGCAAGAATACTCCTGACCAAAATTGGTCAGAAGCCCCTCTCAGGTTTATTTCTCTAAAATAAACCTGCCTTTGATTGTTAAGCCACATTTCATGTGTCTTTCTTATTTATCTCATAGCGAGAGCAAGTATGAAAATAAGTAGTTATGGCTCAGATATCTCCATGTCTGCCTACAGACATTCATTATATGTGTTAACATATTATGAAAGGAAACTAAAGAAGATGTGCTTCAACTTCTTTAGATGAAACTAGCTTTGAATCTATTGCTGAGCCAAGAATTTTAGCTATATATGCTCTATATTTGAAGGAAAGATGGAAAAATTATACATCTAGTGGTAGAACCACTCCATTGCACAACTCTGAGAAGCACTATCTATGTGGTGTTCTATGTGAATGGTGCTTCCTAGATGTGTACAGTGTAATAGCCTTACCTGAGTACATATTAACTCTTAAGTGATCAGTTAACCAGTCTTCACACCTAGGTTTCTCTTTTCTTTTTCTATAGCCTCTTTATCTCAATCATACTCCTTACAATTTTGACTCAAAACCCCAATTTAGTCAGGGAAGGATAATGTTTTATTAATCTTTCCTTTGCCTGTATGTGCAAATGGTAAATAAAGAGAGTCCAGGAAATCCCTGAAGAAAGTAAAAACATGTATACACTGAGATCCTTATTGATTCATTGATATTTATGAGGATACCATTGTTCCTATTAAAATAGGAAAAACAAGGCATATTTTAGTGTAGATACACCTAAGGCCAGAGATAGTCACATTAAGGTCCCCATGCCAAGCAATTAAAGTTACTTTCAGTTTTTCTCATCATAGAAAAGTGATATTAAAAATGCCCAACAAGAGGAAATGATTCTTCTGAAGCCATTAGGAGCAGCTTCTTTATTCTCGACTCTAGCTGATTAGTGATGATGATATAGCTAAAGAAAAGAAAGTAAGCTAAGGAGGCAGCCTAGAAAAACTGGGTTCAGAGAAGAATGGTTTGTTATTATGGTCAGCACTGTTTGGAGGAGGGAAATATTGAATTTGTTGAAAACAAACAATTCAGTCCACTAAAGAGATTATATCCGACATGGAGAAGAAAGGTTTAATTGGACCTCATCATGGGCCAGATGAAATATTCTGCAATTATGAATATAACTAGCATAAATTGTATACTCAGCCACGTATATTTCTGCTTAAATCATCTATAAAAATGCTAAAAATTTCTCCCGTTATACAACTGGGAAATGGATAATAAAGCAAAAGTTGAAAATGTCTATATTATGGCAAGTTACATTAGTAGCTGTAACAAACTAGTCCAAAATCCCAGTGGTTTAGCACAATAAAATATTCTATCTTGCTGATATGACTCTCTAATGCAGGTAAACAAGTTTATGACATTCCTCTATGTAATTACTCAGAGATCCAAATTTCTTTCTTGCTAGGACTTCACCATTTTCAGCTTCAGACTTCAAGGTCCACAGGTATTGTCTATCCATTGACAGATTAAGGGAAGAGAACTAGCCACATGAGCCAACATAGAATCAGAAAAAGTAAACAATGTGTTTTATCTGAATGCCCAGAAGGAAAATGAAACAGGTGAATACATGGAATTGTCTCACCCATCATGTAGACATAGGTTAAAGTTTCAGTCTGACACAATACTTACTTCTCATAAAAGTAAGAAAAATTATAACAAACACTGATTGTAGTTTACAAACCCCCTATATCAATGTTAAATAGAAGTTTTCATACTTGTCAATTTTAAGGGATGACTAATTATAGGTTTATTTATCTAGTACATATCATTGACATTAGAAGAAATAAAAGCATATTTTTGTCTCTTTATCCTCTGATTTCTTTTTTATAAACAACTGTTCTTAGATCTTATTTGTTGTAGCACTTACTGAAATATAATATCACCAAATTTGTGTAAATTCACCATTATTTCCATTTATTTATTGTTAAATCTCAGTATTTTACTAACTGAAGTCAAAATTAATAAAGTTATGTAATGAATGAATATTTGCAAGTCAAATATCAAAATAGTTAATGGCCTTTTCATTACACCAAATATCATAAAATCATTATATTTGGTATTGACTTGCTAGGATATCAAGTTTAGAACATGCACATGCTTTTTTAAAAAATCTATCCCAATATATAGTTAGTTTTCACAGATTCATATCTCTAAAAGATAATGCTTATTCGTACACATTGCAATGTTTAAGTGAAAAATTCCATGCCAAAGAAACAAGAGCTGATTTTAAAGTTTCATTTAATCATACCCTCTAGTCTTTGTCTCTTTGGGGACTTTAGTATTTTTTTCTTTGCTCACATACTTCTCTTCTTATTTCCTTTTCTTATTGTCTGAAAATGGCAATATTCCATTTTTAGTCACCAGAAAGAGTTTCTACTTCAGCTTTATCCCAGTTTATTCAAGACTCCATTCACCATCGTCTCCTTAGTCTCCAGAAACTTAATAAGTTTTTAAAATGTGTCATCTAGTTCTAATTAAATGTCTCCAAATAATATTGGTAGGGAACTTTGGCAAACACGTTAGACACATTATCTAACAGCAAAGTCAGTTCATATTCCCTTCCCCCTTATTGCCCTAGTTCCCTGTGTAAGGATGCCAGAAAGACAATTTAGACAATTTAATGTAGGCTGAAATCAGTAATCTCATGAGGATGGGAGGAGGGGAGCAAGTCAGTCACAGTAATTGAAAACAAAGAAGTTGGACTGAAAACCAAGATATTTGGAACCTTCAAAACTCTAGCTCTTTATTTCTGATGGAGTAATTTAGTATTTTTTATTCAGTTTCAATCTTTCTCAGTGTAACACAAAGCAAATTGTTTCTTCTAACACAGCCTTTATTGAGGCATAAATCCATGCCTTTTAATTTGGAGAACTTTTTTGAATAAAACTACTATTTATACATAATGACAATGATGATAATAATGATGCATATATTATCACAGGGTAACTATAGACATTTCGTATAAGAAAAAAAGTGTGTATTTACAGAGGATATCCCAGAGAGGACCAGCTAACCACCAACTGCCTTTGAAAGGGATAATCGTTACATGTTAATGTTTTATTACTGTCCGCTATCACTGGCAAATTCTTGCAAATTTTACAAACTTAGAAACCTGACTTTATCTCTTGGGGCAAAATTATCTTAAACAAGTTCAAAGACCACATTAAACCTGAAGGCTAACCTTCATCCTCTTAGTGCCACCACATTCTCTGTAGGTAGTCCCACTTGGGAAGCTAATTATAGTCAAAAGATTGTTGATGACCACAGAACCAGTACAAAGGACTCTGGATAAATCAGCTCCATAATAACATGAGGCAAAAGAAGAACTCTTTTCCAAGGGATCAAACTCTTTAAATGTCTTAACTCTCATAAGTTTTTGCAGTCGTTAGCATGATAAAAAAACACCCTGCCAAAAGACGACTGCCGAATAGTGATTTATTGGCCTTGACAACATTAGCCTCTGGGATCTTCTTTTTTTCTCTCTACTTCCAAAATTTACTGATCCTCTTCAATGTTCATTCTATCCTCTTATACATTACAGAATTAGTGTAGTTATAGTAGAATAAATTATTTTATCTTAAATGGCCTAGATTTAATTTCTTTCAATTTTATGTTTTTAATCAGAGTTTTGATATTATAACTCTAGAGAGAACACACTGACAAAAAGATTTTATCCTGTCTCAATATTTTTTAGATCTATTTCTTTGTTCTTCTCAAACATGTCAAGGAATGGAGCATATAATATACATTTACATACATGTTATTTAACTCTTTAAAGCCCACATTGAATATTAGCAAGGGGATTTTCATGCCTATATGTGTACACATTAACCAACAAAGGGTAAGTTTCTCTGTCCCTAGAAAACTCAAGACAAGGCCTACTAGAATTTGCCCTAAGAGGGAGAATGAGAAATGTGGAATTAGGGAAAATCCAGTGAAGCTTGGGCGTATTAATGGAGGGCTAGGGAGGACAATAACAAGTGAAGTCCCAATTCTGGCTTAGAAATTAGTCTGATGGGACAACATATCGAATTAAAAATATCCAACTCAGGAATCTGAGGATTTCCAAAATGTTTTGGACAGTGTTACTTTTAGCAGATTCATAAGTTACTGATTTACAGAATGTAGAGGACTATGCCAGAAAACGAAGGTGTGGAACAGAAAGAAAATAAAAATTAACTAAAAAAGAAGGCTCTTTTTCCAAAGAACACAGTACTAGAGAAGTAAAGAGATAAAATTAAGAAGTATATTAATTTTTTAGAAACAACTACATGTGACACTGAAAGTATAGATGAGGAAAGTCAAACACCAAACCTGGGTGTCATCCACAAATCATTCCAATTTCAGTAGTCCTAGATATGGCTTAGGCATCGGGATTTTTAAAAGCTCTAGAGCTGATTCAAATATGTGACCAAGGTTGAGAATCACTGCACCAGAGAAGTGACTTATGATGCAGACTAGGATGTAGGAGACAGAAACACTAAGTTCTAGAACATTGAACTATTGAACAAAGTCTTGAGGAGAATGTGGTAAAGGGATTGTTTTTTACTAGGTTCCCGGGGGGCATAGACTTCAAAAATATCAATAGCAACTTCAGTTCAAAAATATGCTGAGGTTGATTCTTCAGATCAGCTGTCCCCAACCTTTCTGGTGCCAGGGACTGGTTTTGTGGAAGACAGTTTATCCACTGGGGATGGTTTCAGGATGAAACTGTTCCACCTCAGATCATCAGACATTAGATTCTTGTAAGAACAGGCAACTCAGATCCCCTGAATGCGCAGTTCACAATAGTATTTGCATTCCTATGAGAATCTAATGCCACTGCTGATCTGACAGGAGGCGGAGCTCAGGCGGTAATGCTGGCTGGCCTGCCGCTCACCTCCTGCTGTGTGGCCTGGTTCCTGACAGACCTCATAGCTTGTTAAGAACTGCACAGCCAGGGGATTAGAAATTCCTGCTTCAGGTGACAAAAGCATGGGGAATGGAGAAAACTCTCTGAGAGGTAGACTTCTTGAAATCCATAGCAGGAGGAATGGGTGAAGCCACTGGGCATATAACATCCAGGCTGGAGAACCCAGAGGGTTCTTGCTCACTAAAGAGTCTGTCATAGGACAGACCACCTATGCAATGCAGCATCAGGTGCCAGAAAGACAGGTCTTAGCACAAAAAGGGGTAACTCAAAGCCTTCAAGTTTTCAGAAAGAAAGAGAAACTTCAGGTAAGACTGGACGACTGATTCTGCCACCATTGCATATTTACAGACTGTGCCAGAAAACAGAAAGATCTCAAATGTTACTCTGAGAGAAGGAACATTATATTAGGGAGAATTTTCCGATTTCAATTCTTCTTAAATCATAGGCTCATCAGAATGATCTGGCTTGTTCACTGAACTCCTTCCATATAGCTTCTGATTCCTTAGGTCTGGAGGGGGACTCGAGTATTTGCATTCGTGACTAGCTCCCAGGTGATGCTGATGCTGCCAGTTCAGGGACCACATTTAGAGAAGAAGAGCTCTAATATTAGTCAAATGTGGTGTCATAATTTAACTCTTGGTGGGGCATTTCTCCAAATTGTGTTTGAGTACATAGATTACAGACCAGAGTCAAGGGACATAAACTGACCAACATCTGGATGAGGCTAAACCAAGATGTTTTCCATCTTATGACTCTCTCCAGGAACAATCAAAAGTCTTCTTAGATCCTCTGTTGATCCCTTTTCTCACTCCTAAGGTAATTGATGATTGAGAGAAGGAACTGGTACCAGGTGGTTCCCTTTCCCTTTTGGGGAGAACTGACTGTCAATTGCATACATTTCATTTTGCCCCTCCATGAAAAAAGATTTACAGGGGTAGATTCTGTACTGAGGCTTGTGGCTGGCCAGCACTGCCTGTGACTGATGGCATAGTTTATTTCTGGAGTTTTGTATTAGGGAGCTCTTACTTGCTTCACACTGAAGTAATGCATTAAATTCAGGGGGTACACCTCGCCTTTATCAATATAAAATAGAACATTTTGAGCTCTATTTTTGTGTGAATCCCATTTCTCCTTCTCACCTGATCCTGAATTTAGATAGGACATAATGGGAGCAAGTATAGAAGTCCCCTAAAACTTAGCATTACTGCCCAGAAAAACTTTACTATTTTTATGTATCTCTATGAGTTTAATACAAAAAGGTGTGAATTTTGATATATCTACCCAACTCCTGGCTTTGTATTATGTTCACAACTATTATTTTTTCTTTGTCTCACTTTCTTAGTTTGTATTTGTCACCTCATAACACATGATCAGTAGTATATATAATACAAGGTATGATATAGCAGGTAATATAATAGAAAATTATATACTTATAATACATATATAATATTTTGAGATAAAGTTATTGTACTAAGATTTATGTTTTCATCTTTGTATGTTAATTTGTGTGTACATTATAGCATTTATTCATGTAAGTAAACTTAAATACTGTTAAGAAAAGGTGTTGGATAAACAAGTAAATACTTTATATCTCAGATTAGCTGCCAGGTTTAAAACTAATGACAGATTCAATAACATAATTTCTCAGCATATGCGTTTTGTGAGTGAACTCATAAAAACTTACATTCCAATAGATAGCTATAGATCTTGTATACATATATCTTATATGTATCTTTTTAAACTTCCTCTAATGTACTGAAACTGTAAGACTACTAGCCTGAGACTGTCGAGGCACAGGAAGAGATTTGGTCTAATTTGCCTTCCCCAATTCTTGACTCTCAGCAAAAGATTGGTAAGTGGATCTAATGTGAACCCAAGCACAATGGGAGTTAGCCTTCATCATAGCCCAAATCCCATCCCTTCCTTTAACACATCTGTGATCATCAGTACATAAGCTTCAGTGGCTTTTAATTGAGTGAGTGATCCAATGGTAAAGTTAGTTGCATTTATTAAGCATTTGCTACGTACCAGCCTCTATATTAAACAGCTAACATGTTTATCTTACTTAATCCTCAAAACTATATTCTAAATAGAAAACTGAGGCCCAGAGAGGTTGTATGACTTGCCCGAGCTTACACAGTTTGTGTGACAGACCTGGCACTTACATCTAGAAGTCTGACTTTAAGTCCTGTGTTATTCAGCATTATGACAAGGCTGCCTCCCAGTGAGGAAATGGGTGTAGAAATGAGCAACACCCAACACCAGTGGTTTCTCCCATTATTCTTTATAGTGTGTGTGTTAATGGTTATGTGCTCAAGCAGAGCCAAATTGGAAAGAAAATATTTGTACCTATTTATTCACTTAATTTAGAATACCCATTGCACCAGTCAATTACTAATGAGAAAGCCCAGACCTAGAGCAGATAATATTCAGCTGATAATATTTAAATGACTGATCTTCCTTGTTTTGTTTAAAAAAAAAAATGCATTTGAAATCCAGAATATTTGGACTTTTACTCAAGCACAGAATTAAGGTTTTCATTAAACGAAATTAAATTTTGAATTTAACTATCTCTTAATTTGTTCTACACGGTTGAATAAATTAATCTTGAAGCAACTCCTCTGTATTACCGCTATGGCAACCATTGACTTCTAAAAGCTTTAAAAGGCCCTGCACTGTTTGGCCTGAGTTACTAAAGATGTATTTTTATGGGTTTAACATACTGACATGTAGACACGTTAAGCACAGTGGAATTCTGCTTTAAACATGAGCCTGGTGCTCACATTTGTTTCCGTGATCTACATTAATTATCTAAAAGACTGTAATCATGAATACCTGGCAATGAAGCTGTATCTTACTTTCTATTTTATCTTGAAAATAGATGAGGAAGAAATGTATTTGGCAAAGGTTGCTCAATCCTCATATTTCTGACAAAGCATCTTTCAGTTCAGAAGGATCATATTACCTCTTGCCCCTTTAAACACTTTGACAGCTTAACAGAAATATTGTGTTAATTGTAATCACTTGAAAATGGTTGTTTTTCTGATTCTTAATAATCAAATCACTTAATTTCAGAGAAAATAAACCTCAATATTGGGCACAGCTCAAAGAAGTAAAGATTAAACAGAAGAAGCAGAAAAAGAATGGGGACTTTTAGGGCCACGGTCTCTCTCCTTTGGCATTAAAAGACTGGATTTAATTTTACTCAGAAACTTACTAGATGAAAACTCTGGACAAAATTCTGTTCCGCAGCTATCCTTATTTAATGGTTACAATAATACCTTATTTCTAGGGTTAGTTATTTGAGTTATCTTATGTTTGTGGTCTCATAAATAATATATAATACAAATATAAAGAAGTCACTGGCAAGGACTATCAGTATTTGTTTTCCCAATGAGTCTACATGATTGTATATTTTTTGTTGCTTAAGTTTTTAAGGTTCTTAAATACTATAGCTTAGGATGAGAATTAAATAGTTTAACACTGTTTTTAAAATAGTCTTATGGAAAGTCAATGAGACAACCATATTAAAATCTCATCAGCAAAATTCTTTCCTCCCTTCCTCCAAATCATCTTCAGTAAAGAGAGAGATTAGCTTTTATTTTTCACATACTCTGGAAAAAGATATTTAATTCAGGCTGATTGTGTTAAAGTTTCTTCTTCCAACATAAAGTTTCATATGTATGAAACTTTCAAATACACTGTATAAATTGGCCACAGTAGGATATATTTTTAAATATAATGACAAGTATTGCATATCTTTTGCCACCAGAATAGTATAAATATTGCTAATATAAGTACTTTGTGTTCACTAAATACAGAGACAATTTCCTAGACTAATTACCCTTTAACATTAATGCAGTCCTATACAAATTTATTATGGTTACAAAAACTAATGTTAAGATACTTTTTATATATCATTATCTAAAATGTACTTTGATTTCTGGAAGTTGTCCAGAATTAGCTTGATTCTCCTTAAGCAATTTCTGGTGTTACAGAGCATCAACATATATTCTAAAGTTATTATCTCTTTTTTAAATTTTATTTTTATCAAGTTCAGGGGATACATGTGCAGGTTTATCACAGGGGTATATTGCTTGGTGCTGAGGCTTGGTTAGTTTGCATTGCACCATACTATAATAAAGACAAATAAAAAGAAACAATTCCTCAAGTTTTAATTAATGCAACTGCCTTTATTGAGTTCTCTACCATTCCTACAACTTTGCTAACTATAATTTCATCCCTTTGAAATATCTTCCAGAGTTTTAAAGAATTCATCATCTGTAACTACTATACTTTATGGTGCCTTTCTTTACAAGAATGATTTTAAACAATCTAGCCACTTTATCTGTTCTTGGAGGAGAATTTGCCTCAATTTTAAGATCATTGGAGGGTAATATCGAGGAAAGCATCTCTCAAGCAAGAAATTTTCTATGACCAGTTTTTACTGATATTCCTTTTTCATTGCTACTGTTATTTACTGATGGATGCATATACCATATCATTCCACAAAGGATACGAGACAGTTTTAAAACAACATATGGTAATACTTTTAAAAAATCTACATACGTAGTTGAGGTGACAAGAAAATAAAGGTAGGCAAAGTTATATGAAACCAGGGAAGACTGAGACAAAAATTGGGCCCCAGGTTGCTGAGCAGGCAAGCCATAATGACAAACACACTCAGTTACCAATACAGAACCCCGAAAGTAAGCAACTGTTTTTAGAAGTAACCCATTCTGACACTGAGACCTGAGAGAAATTTTTCTTACACATCCCCACAAAGCCCATTGCATAGTGCCATTGTAAATGCCCTCCAGGTCATCGTACAGCAAATACAATTAACAGCTCTATAGCACTTTGTAGTATAACATTTCTTGGTGTTTACTGAATACACAGGGATAGTACAGGAAAAGTAAAAGTAATTATATAAGGCTACATTAATTAATGTAGTACAGGTGAGGAGGAGTTTATTAATCTGGATGAAGCCAAGAAAATTTTACTGGAGGAATGGATGCTGACATCCTTCTATAGAGCCTCTATAAATCTTAACATTGCTACCAAGCACTTTGCTGGAAAAATGCTTTACTCATAGGTAGGGCTCATGTTGTTCTTAGAAAACAAGTTGAAGCCCCCTCCAACCTAAGCAAAATGAAATATCAATAACTTTATAACATGAAAATGGAGACATCAAATAACCACCTTCATCAAAAAGTCTATCTCAATTTAAACCACTCAAATAATATCAACTTTTGAACAATGCAGTTTTCTGATGAACCCTTTAAGGCAAATAGAAAAACGTTTTCCTAGACTAGTAAATATGTGATAAATATAAAATTATAGTCCAGAACTTAGATATACGTTGAAGAATGCATATTTACAATTAGAAGTAGTCTCATACCATTCTTTCTTACAAGAACTAGATAACAGAGTCAGTTATCTATAAAGGGTACCTCTAGTTCACATTACCCATAGAAAAAGGCTTTTCTTTTCCTTTTAGGAGTTGCGGAGTACTTGGCATTCAGTTCAACTAAAATAAATATCAAGTTAAAAGAACAATGTAGAGCTTGACAGAAAATGGGGGCAGAATAACAGTCTTTTATTACCCTTTTGGAAATTATTCTGTGATATGAGAAGACAGCATCACTATTATGATATATAATTACTAACTGTTTAATCTTAGTCAAGTTACTTACCTAACTGCTCTTTGTCTGAAAATCCTCATCTATTCAATAGGAATAACAATAGTAATTTATAGTTTTTGTTGTGAGAAATAAATGAGGTAATATATGTAATATGACTACAACAGTACCTAGCACATAATAAATGCTCACTTAAGGTTAGCTGTAGTTTATCAGAAAGCCAAAAGTCTACCTTTTGATCACATAGCCTATAACCAATTCCTATTCACAGCACTAGAGTAAAATGAAAGTGCAGTAAAAGCTGCAACCATTTTATGTCACACCAATACATTTACGTACTGGGTAATACATAGCACTCTGATGGCATTGTTGGGTCTAAAACTTGCTTCTATAGATAGTCTAGATCATAAGAAATCACACAAATCATCAGTTTGGAATGATATTACTGAATACAATTTTCAAACACAAATAGTTGAATGACCCTTTCTCAACAACTCAGGAGCCAACAAATCTACCACCATCAGTAGAAACCAAGAAAGTTCAATTGAGATTCTTCCTCTGGGTTTTGGGGGCAGTTTGACTTATTGACCACCTAAATCACCAGACTCACAAATGCAACACTTACAGTGGAATAATTCAAATTTGATTTTCAGATAAAAAACTTTTAAGTTGTTCCATCTTGTTTTATTATTATTATTTTTTTTACTGCTGCATAACAAATTGTCGTAAACTCAGTAAACCCATACCCAGTTTTTTAGCCTACAGTTTCTGTAGGTCAGAAGTTCAGGCCTGACCTGACTGGCTTCTCTTCAAAGGGTCTCACAAGGTCAAAGTCAAGGTGATGACCAGGCCTGTGGTCTCATGCAGAGCTCAGAGTTGCTTGTGTCTATAGGCCTGAGGACCACATATGCTTACTGGCCATCAGCTTCTCTCACCATTTACAGGCCTTCTACATTCCTTGCCAAATTGGTCTTTCTGTCTTTTAAGTCATCAACAGACACTTCACTTTGCTTTGAATCTCTCTCATGCTTCACATTTTGACTCTGACATCAAGATGCTGATTTAAAGAGCTCATCAGTTTAGGTCAGGCCCTTTTAG
Source organism: Macaca nemestrina (assembly GCF_043159975.1). Classification (NCBI taxonomy): domain Eukaryota; kingdom Metazoa; phylum Chordata; class Mammalia; order Primates; family Cercopithecidae; genus Macaca; species Macaca nemestrina. Next base: position 42,155,166 of record NC_092134.1, on the reverse strand, counting down.
ATAATCTCCCTTTCTTAAATTCAACTGTGCCATGTAGCATAGCCCGATTATAGAAGTGATATCCCCAAATGCCCATGATAGTAAGGATTGTAGAGGGCATGGGCATACTAGGAATGGGCCTTTTAGGGAACATCTTAGAATTCTGCCCACAATATACATCACAAGCCTTAAGAATTAATCTGCCAAAGCCTAAACCAAGGGTCCATTACACTGGTACAAAATGCCAGGTCTTATAATTTGTAAGAAACTGGCATATATGTTAAAGGCATTGTTCAGTTATCCTATACATTTATAATTTTAGGATAAAGGTTTTCTGTTCTACAGATGAGATAAATTATAGGCTAAAACAGGCAGAACCCTACCCTCGCCATTGGAGATTAAAAAAAATATGAAGAATTTCATCCTATCATTTTCCATTGTTTTATTTACCATGGATTTTTTTCTTTAACTGTACCCTATATGGGTTATGTTAGTAGTATTTAGTCAGAATGTTTCATAGGAAATTAAGAACATTTGGAACAACTCACCTTAATATACAAAAATGAGATAAATAAGCTTACCACGAGTGACTGAAATCTGGACTTCCAGGACTGCATGAAGAAATTCATGTCATGAGTAACTCTATTAGTTAATCTAGTCACATGGCTGGATCTATCATCTTTACGTCACATCACCCCATAAGAACTTATGCACTGTTTTTTCACTTGTTTGAAAAGTAATTCATTTTAATTTGTTAATATCTGAGCTAAAGTTCTTCTAAATTTTGTTCCTCATGTCATCTTACTTACTTTATCATACATTTTCCTTTTTGTATTTCTTTGTTTCTTAGGTAATGGATGACTGAGTTGGTTGATTTCTTGTTGCTAGATCTACCCTATAAATATTTTTAAAAACTATTTACAGGTTTTAAGTGCATTATAGTTATTATAGCATACGTATATGCCTATTTAAATCTATACCATCTACCTACAAACTGGTTTTTCTGATGATTAGCTCATCATCAAGGAATGTTAAGTAAGGGATAACTAATATATTTCAATCAACCACAAGGGATTGTTAGTGGCTCTCTGGGTCCCTCAGTCACTGAGGATTCTAAGTTTAGTTACAAGTAAAATTGCTCAGAAAGGACCGTGTGAAGTTAGAGTTGTTTGTATGTGTTAAAGGCTGAAGTTTGTAAAGATGCAATGCTTTATATTTGGTATTTCACATTATATTTGGCATTTCACAGGAAGTTGTTATTCCAGAAAACACAGATACTAAGGAGATATTGTATATTAAATCATCTTTTTATAGATATGTTTTTAGCTTAAATTTCTTGATATCCTGAAAAATGTCTGAACCTCATGAGAATGCCTAGAGCTTTACGGGCAGTGAAAATGATCCTGATGGTAAGGAATGGGTTAAAAGAGTTCTGCAGATATAGTCATTTTTTTTTCATTTTTGCCTAGAGAAGCCATGATCCCAAACAGCTTTTTTTTTTTCTACTGTGTATTTGGTCTTGTGAAAGGAATAAACAGCACCCTTGAAACCATTCCCAAAACCTACTCAAAATAGAAGATTCACTTATGGCAATCATCAAGTCTCTTTGATCCTCTGTAATAGTTTGGGGGGAAATGACAAATAAGTTTGAACTAAAATGTTTAACTTGATAGATAAATTCAGAAATGCACTACAGGTTTTTTTTTTTTTTTTAACAAATGTGTTTTTATGCAAGATGAAAAAAGAAGCAAAGCAGACGAGTTAACCACTGAAAAACTTTCATCTTATATTCTATGTTGATGCATCACATTGGAGCTGTAGAAGTCACATAGGGCAAGATCAGTGTTAACAACCATAAATTCTCAACAGAAAATCCTGTTAACAAACAGAATCCATACAGTGAAATAAAGCAAACAGTGAATATTATTAAAGACTTAGAAAATAAAGTCACAATCAAACTTGCAGAAGAAAAATGATCTGCTATTAAGCCTAAACTTTATTAAAGAGAGGAAAAATGGGAGGGAAAGATGAAATGAGGGTGAAAAGAGGGTGAGAGTGAAAGTAAGAGAGAAAGAGAGAGAAGGGAGAGAGGGGAGTAGATTTTTAAAAACTATCACATTGTGAAAATCTGACTGTTGTATTCATAAGGCAACATAAACAATATTGAAAAATTTTAGTATCTTAGTAAAGATATATCTAAGTTCAAGACAAGTTAAATATATGAATTCATCTAAATATTTCCTAACTTTGGTTATCAAAAGTAGTTATTCTAAGAAGATTTGCACTTTAAAGACGGCCCAAAATATGTTATGATCCTTTAAAGGTGAAGTAATTTCCCTTTTTGTTTATTTATAGCTAATTAGTCTTTGTCAGTGTTGCACATTAGTTACACTCCAGCATTTCAAGGTCTGTTTGCTTTCTGATTCATAAAAATTAACCTGTATCCTTTAGTTATATTAAAAGCCTTGTATTTAATTAGGAACATGTCATGTCAAATTTATGGAATGGGCTACAACCTTGCCAATTTCTACATTACTGCTGGAGAGACAATCAGTTATTTAGGGAAGCACATTCACTCTTGAGCTACAATGGAGTTCCAAACTATTGTTCTTTCTCTGTATTTTTATTTTCTTCTAGTTTCTTCTAGTTTATTTCAATCTCACATCTTTCTCCTTTACCCCAAATTTTCCTCATCATTGCATGCATACCATTTTAACTCTCTTCCTTGCTTAACTTTTTCTAATTTTCTCTGTTCTAACTTCACAGAAATGCATCTTTATGTTCAATTTGGCAATAAAATTTGAAGGAAATAACATGAACTTTAAAAAAGAAAAAGATTGGCCAGGCACAGTGGCTCACGCCTGTAATTCAGCACTTCGGGAAGCTGAGGGGGGTGGATCATGAGGTCAAGAGATCAAGACCATCCTGGCCAACATGGTGAAACCCCGTCTCTACTAAAAATACAAAAATTAGCTGCATGTGGTGGCACGTGCCTGTAGTCCCAGATACTTGGGAGGCTGAGGCAGGAGAATTGCTTGAACCTGGGAGGTGGAGGTTGCAGTGAGCCGAGATTGCACCACTGCACTCCAGCCTGGGAGACAGAGTGAGACTCTGTATCAAAAAAAAAAAAAAAAAGCAAAAGACTGTTCCGGTATTAACCTCCAAAAGATTGAACATGTTTTGGAGAAAAGGTTAATATGAAATTATTAACAAAAAATCTTTCTACTTATTAAAAAACCAACCATCTATTTGAAGAGAACAGACCGCAGTCATTCCTCATCCCATGCATTTAAAAGGTTCAACAGTAGGAGAATCGATTACCTCAACTTGATCAACAGGTATGTTTTCATAGTTGTACAAATTATCCAGGTCTTCCAAGGTGGCATCATAGGTTTCTGAGTCATAGTTGATGGACTCTAGAGTTGGGGCAGTCACAGCAGCATCAAAGATGACAAGTCCCAGAATAAGTATTGCTAATGTCTTCATTATTCAAACTTTCCTAATTATAAAATATTAAAATGCATAAATATTTAATTAATAGTTTATGAATAGTTTGCACTAAATAGAAATGATAAATTAGTGTCATTATCAAAGAACTCAAGCTGGGAGCTTTCCTTCCATGGATAATTTATAAACATAACACATGAAATCATCTGATTTCCTAGGACCATTGCCGCCAGATGTTCAAATTAATTCACAAACCTGTCTCTGATTTTACAGTGGATATTTTAATTACAGTAAAATTTTATTTTATAGAAAACAACAGAGCTTATTCACAAAAGCTTTTTCATCATCTAATGGTTTTACCATTTATTAAACATTAAGATCCTTCATCCACTCTGGGATATGAAGTTGAAGATGATGAGGATAATGATGATGATGGTGATGATGACTGCAACTGTCATACCATTTTATAGGTGAAGAGACTGAGACAGAATTGACTGGTAATACAACTAGGACATCCACAAATAATTCCAATTTTAGTGATCCATGGTGTGGCTTAGGCATTGGGGTTTTAAAAATAATTTAAAGAAAATAGGACTCATAACTGTTTCTTGTACATTGCAGCCTAAGGCCTTTTTCAGAACAAAGTAACAAAGTTTTGTTTGTTTTTTCTGTTACTTTTTTGTAGCGTCTGGATATATAAATACATACATTATTTAATATGTATATCAGTATTCCATGCAATATTGTCCAAAATGTTCCTAATGAAATAGAATAGAAAAAAAAATTTTCCTTTAGTCCTCAGTATTTTATTTAATTCTTAATAGCTATCTAAGATTTGAACTCAGAACCAATAGGAATACGTGTTTAAAAGGCACTATTTAGCATGATTCCCTTGTATGCCTATGGGATTATAGCCATCTTTTTTTTTTTAATTCCTTAATAAGCACAATTCTTATTTTCCATTATAACTTTTATTATGCTTTTTGAGGATTCAATCAAGATCCTATAATTTAAATAATTTTTTTAGTTCTGTATATACTCATTTGAATACATTTTGGTTTAGAAAAAGAATCTTCATGTTTAATTTTAAGCATTTAAGTTAGTCTTATCAAAATGTTAACTGGTGATTCTTTATTGAGGAGGCAAAGTATTGTAAAATTCTTTATCAACCATATCTAATTTTAGAAGCTTTTATATTTTGGACACACTGCCTGGGTTTACTTTAAGAACAGTACCTGTGGTGTTAGTACCTATGCATACATATAAAAGGGAATTCATGATAAATACTACTTTTAAACTTGAATGCACTGGCAGACAAAATGACCTTCAGTTACTTGAAAGACAGTCTTTATGAACCAGGTTTAGGCAGAAGGATATGAAATTCCTCTGAGAATAAGAAGCAGTACAAGGAGCTCCTTCTTAGCTCTCCTATGCTTTCTTCAAATAAATTTCTTGTTCACATTGGATAAACTAAGCCTCTCTTTCAGTTTCCTTTGCAGAAATCTTTGCAGGATTGCAGATTTGGAACTGTTTTAGGCAATTACCAACAAAGTCCTACTTAATAAAGCAGTGGATTTGCAAATCTTCCAAGAACCATTCTCCCATAATCAAGTTGGAAACATTAACCGAAGCCACTACCAACTTAAAACAATATTTTCCTTATATGTTTCTGGCAACTTCCATTGTTCAAAGAAATTATACACTTGCTGGCCTTTTTTTTCCCTCACTTCATACTATATTTGATTACATATGGCTACATCTCAGAATTTACTTGCATTTTGCATCACTCCTAGAGCTATCAGCTATAAGGCAGTCTGTGTGAATCGTAAAAATATAAACAGCATCTATCTATGTTTGGTTTAAAAATTTATATTCCTTTCTGCAAGTAATTATAATAGCATTTAATGTAGTTTCTTAATTAAAACTTTGTGTTCACTTTATACCATTTCTTAATATTTTTAAATTTATGTGTTTAAAACTTTCAATATATAGCTCAAAAACATTCTAAATGCATAATGTCATGTCATCATTACAATACTTTTAATCTCCTGAAATTTCACCATTTCCTCCCTTTGCATAAAATTTCAATTAATATCAATCAATAGTGCCTGTCTATACTGGCAAAGAATGTGGTCTGTGTCAGGACATTTTACTTAAGGCATATATTGGAAACTACTATAATTTTATTGGCATCTGTCGTGACTATTGAGATTAACTATTTGCTGTATGTTATTAATTCTTAAGCTAATTCAAAATTTTGGATTTTCCAAGAATAATACAAATACAAAGTCAATAACAAAAATAAACCAAATCCATTGAATCAAAGTTCACCAGAAGATATTAAGGCAAGTTGAATTATTTTTTAAAGGTTGTTATAGTAGGGGAAAAAGTCTGATCCAAGAAGAAAGCAAGTATAAAAACTTACCTTTGGCTCTGACGTGATGAAATGGCACAAAGTGACTGAGGATGCAGAGCTAGTGGTATTTGCCCCTGACCAATGGATGTGAATTCTGGTCTGTGGGAGGTGGAATTTATAACACTCAACTTTCTGTTTGCAAAACTTAACATTGAGAAATGCTTCTCAGTCTTTAAAAAACCCAAATTATTTTATAGTCACCCAAACTAAGCAGTGGGATCCAAATCACATATTATATAATTCTTGAAATTATGTTAATGGAGTTATAATTGCCAAAGTAACACCTTAAAATTTTTTAATGGAAAAAGTTGGATTTAACATACCTCATCTATAACAAATTTACCAATTAAGAAATGAAGTTCATGTATACAGTGATACTATAGATGGATATTTTGGCTCTAATAAGAAATAATTTTCCCAAAACTTGAAGTCTTGAATTGCTTTCTACACTTTTCATTAGTGTTAAGTGAAATTTGGTAAATGTTGCAGAAATCTTACCTGTTTAATATTGGGTAAGTAAAAAAAGATATCCCAATTATTTTGATTGCATGGAATGCTTTGATAGCAAAGTAGGGAACAATGAAACTTTTGCATAACTTAAAAAAATTACGTCCAGAAGTAACGCATAAATATGATCTGAGTGTTTTGAGGAGAAAAGGGACTCTTTTTTTAAAAAAAGTTATTTTATCTATCGTAGACAAATAATCAAATTTCACATTTTTTTCCTTAGAATAGAAGCTTTATTTTAAGCTCTTGTTAACTTCCATGGTTTGTAAAATTGAACTTTAATACAAATATGAAGAGAAAAAAACATGCTTTAAATTTCCATACCTCAATTTTACATTGTGTAAGTCTTAGAGAAAGATGAAAATTGCTTCTTGTATTCTGGTGTGCTTTAGATAAATCTAGGAATTTGGTTCTCACTTACGCTTCAGGAATCTTTTCCTTCATGTCTGCAAGTGAATAGATGTATTGAATTTTGAAAGCGGGATTACTCCTGGGCAAAGTGATGGGAGAGAAGGTGGTTTGTCTTTAGGATTCTCTCACTCCCCTTCCTGCCTCTGCTCCCACCTTCCCTGCCCTCAAAATGTCTTTGCCCATCTATTCAGGGCATTCTCATTTGTCATCCCCATCATCATTGTTTGGAATTTTTTTTCCAAAAAAATTGTTTCCAAAATCATTGTTTCCAAATGATTTGTTCTTAGTATGCATTGTTTTTCTCAACAACCATTTTATTTGGAACAGAAGCAGTGATAATGGATAATGTATGAAGTCTACTAAGACCTCTCAAAAAATGAAGAGGCCATCTTGGAGACAGGGACTTCTTTCTGGTATCTGTAAAGTGTCACCCCATCTTATAAAGGCCGCTTTTAGAAGCAGTGCTGGAAAGATGCCTGAATCTGAGTTTCTAGGCTGGCCCTCTTTAGCAGCAAGGTCTATGTGGGGTGTCAGGTGATTTCATATATGATTGTTAATCGCCTCAACACATTCTTAAGCAGAGTGCTTACCACTATTCATATTCACAGATGGGACTACTGAGACTCAGATGTTAAATGATACAGCACCATGTGTGACACAAAGAAAGAGGAAATCAAATTGGCTTTTCTCTGTGTCGGGTCCCTGGACATGATTGAGCCTGTCTGAGGGATATGCGTATACACAAAAAGGCAGTGTTAGCGCTCAGTTCCACAGATTTCTGATTCACAGCCTATTTACCGGTCACTAGCTTCAGGCTCTGCTGAATGTTTTAGAAGAAACAACTGATTCCTTGAGTCTCTATGAAAATACCTAACTTTCTTCCTTTTCCCTCAATATTTGATCTAGTACTCTGTGCACCTTGTTAGGTGACAGAGAGGTGGGAGCTGCCTAGCCCCTTGCCTTCTGGAGGGCTCTGGTTAAACTTACAAAACTATTTCCAGAAATACTGTTTCGATGCTATCCTTTGTTGAACTGTTGGTGTTTGAATTGTGTCTTCCTTAGGCTTCAGAACACTGTGTAGTTGAAGTCTGATTTTCATGACAATTTAAAGGCCAAACTATTTGTCTTTGTATAGCGTTGAAAGCAGAAATGATCATTCTTGAACCTTTCTTTCTCCAAATAAATATGATTTTTACATGTCCTTATAATAATTAATTTCTTAAATCATTTCTCTTCATCTTATTGGGACCCTCTCCAATATTTCAAAATCTATTTTGAAGGCTGAGCACTCAAATTGGTTACAATTACTCAAGGACCTAATCGACACTGAGCAGTGAGGAAGGATACGTTACCAGCTCTAGCCTTTCTTATCCTTGGTGAATATCTTCTGGTCTCATGACAATTTTCTTAATAGTGCCCAAGCTTGGTTATTAGAAACCCTTGGGTGATCAGTTATTATGACTCCTGGAGTTATCTAGAAACCGAGGCTTTGCGGCTTTATCCCTTTAAGCCCCAAAGCACTTTACAAAACCTTTTCACTGTAACTCTTTGCAAAATTAATTAACATCATCCTACTTGCTTAAACAGAATTAATTTTAAACCAAACACAGTCTTTTCCCAGTGATTACTTTCTCTTTGTTCTGCAGCAAAGGTGAGCAGACGCTGTGAGGACAGCCCCCTGCTGCCTGCTCTTGCCCCTGGCTTCAAAAGGTGACATTATTAAGAGCTATGAGAGGGTGTAGATATTCCACCTCACCAATTATAAGGGAAAACAAAAACAACAGCCACAGAAATTCACTGCAGTGATTACCTTATCTTCCAAAAAAGAACTATTAAGATAAACCTCATGTTGTCTCAGAAGCCTCCTACTCAGCAGAAATCCAAAGCCCCAGGCCGTCGTATCACCATAAACCCGTATGTACCATGCTAATTTTATCCAATCTTCTCCTCCCAGTATCTTTCAAGCCTTCTCTGCAATCTTTGTCTCAGCTTCTTTCAGAAAATGGCCCTTTATTTCCATTACCTTAAAAGAATCTGGCTGTCTCCTGACAAAGCTTTTCCTCTGCAGTCTTTTCAAAGTGGTGGTTGGTTGGCTCTTCTTCCTCCCTCGCATAATTCAAGAATGGAGAGGTTTTTTTTTTTTTTTGGCTCCACATTTTCTCTCCTAAATGATCTCTTTACTTTTTCAAAAACATTATTCATTCTGAAACTCATAACATGTGGCTTAGTTACCCACAGCATCCTCCCTGTCATCAACCGCTAGACATCCTTGTCAAGCTCTTTTATGGTTGATTACTTTTGTGACTGGTTCATTCATTCCCTCCACACATGCACATCATCATTCACAATTCCATGAACCTCCGTGTGTGATCCATCTATCATGGGGGCCTGGTGGTTGCTTTGTCTTCTCACATATAGAAATTACCACATTCCTACCCAGCCTCTCACCATCATTGTTGAACCCATCAGCCTGTGATCACCAGGCATTATATAACCTACCAGTAGAGTATTGTCATCATTTGTCTTTTTGCCTCAGAAGACTTTCATTCCGTAGACCTCATCACTTTTTTACCATCTATTAAAACTTCTATCTTCACTGTCTCCTTATCCTTGGATTCCGTGGGCCATTATCATAATTACTTCCTTTCAGACACTTTTGCTGTTTCTCTTTTCCCTTCTATTATACTCACCTGGGAAAACCTCAACTTTGGTTTAGCACAACTTCCAAGTGTCTCCCATTCTGCATCTGAGAAGCTGTATATTACTAGTGAAGATCACACACAATGATAATTGGTTTCACTTCAAGTTCTTTCAGATAAGCTTCAACCTTGGTTGGCAGATCTAGTGTGTTTCTGACATTGATTCCCTTTCCAACATTAGGATGAATATTTTATAACATAACTTCTGTCCTCAAAGATCCTATATTCCATTTCTCTGCACTGAAAAGATAGGTCATCAGAGAAATAGTTAACTTTCCACTATCAAATTCACCTGCACGTCCTCGTATCTTCTTTGACTTCCCTGTTACAACAGTGCAAGAAGTTCAAAATACATTCCCATTCCTAGGCTCCTATTCCATTTTCTCTTCTCAAGGTTTGTGTTTATTCAGTTGTCTCCTCCTTCTAAGTAAAGTATCCCACGCTTCTGCTGATCCATTCTATGTAGATGCACACATTCTCTGAGCACAGGGTCAGGCAGGTATTCGATATAAACCAAATGAACTGAATTAAAGTCAATCAAAAGTGGTACATACAGGAGAAAATTAGAGAGAACGTGCTAAGTCTAAAGGAATTCAAAATCAAATGATTTAAAATTACTATAGAATCCAAAAGTGTATCTGCAGATTTAATTCAGTCTATAAATCCTTCAAATTTGGTTTCTGCAATTATGCTTTTTTTTTCTTTTCTTTTTTTTTTTTTTTTTTTACAAAATAATGGCCCTTGAAGTCTACATTTTCATCTGCTACAGTCCTTTTTTTCATGTGCCCTTTTTCAGAAAAATAAATTCCCAAATAAACAGTATGCATTGACTGTTTCTGCTTGCTCTGTTCCCATTCACTCATCATTCCACTGCAGTTGGGTTCTGTGTGAATAGTTTTCTGGTTTCGTCTTAGTTAGTGTCCCAGCAGCCTACCTTGGCCTTGATGTGGTTTTTCTCTGACCACATGAGCTATGCTTTCTCAGTTTCTTTGTTTGCCTTCTTTTTCTCAAGCCAGCCTCTAACTTTCAGAATGCCTCAGGTTTTAGTCATATGATTCAACTTTTCTCTAGTGATCTTTTCTCTGTGGGTGACCTCATCTGTTTCCATGCTATAATTACAACAAAGACAATAATATGTTAACAGTAACTAGTTTTGAATACATGCTATGAGCCTGACATTGCTTATTATCCTCATTTATGGAAGAGGAAACTAGGTCCAGGGAGGTTAAGTGACTTCAACAAATAAGAAGCAGAGCCAAAATCAAAACTGAAGCACTCTGGCATGGCAGCAAAGCCCAAGTTCTTAACCGCAACACTGAACTAACATTTTATGTGCAAATCGTCCAGGTTTACATCCTCAGCCCCCATGTTTTATTCTGAGCCAAAGATTCATATATGCCGTTGACTACTTAGAACTTGACATCTTCACTTGGATGTCTAATTAGAAGATCACAATACGCCTGATATGAAAGCTTTTAGACTCACTCTAAGCTTTGATCGTCTCCTCTTCACAGGGATCAGGTGGTGTCACATCACCCTAGTTGGCTCCAGCCCAAAGCCGTAAAATTGCTATTGATTTCTTATATTTCCTAATGTTTCCCCTCCATCCAATCTACCAAAAGAAATTAATTCTACTACAAAAGTGTCTCATTTCACAATCATCTCTCTCCTCTACTACCAGAAAAGCATATTATCAAGTCTTCCTGCTTCCTTTTTTTTCTGTTTCTATCATTCACTCATCAAACACGAGCCAGCGAGATAATGAAAAAAATACATAAAACTCCACATTTTTGTCTGTGTGTTTTATCTACTTTATTTTATTTTTAAATTATATTGTTTGATTTTTTTTCATTATACTTTAAGTTCTGGGTTACATGTGCAGAACGTGCAGGTTTGTTACATAGGTATACACGTGCCATGGTGGTTTGCTGCATCCATCAACCTGTCATCTACATTAGGTATTTCTCCTAATGCTATCCCTCCCCTAGCCCCTGACCCACTGACAGGCCCTGGTTTATGATGTTCCTCTCCCTGTGCCCATGTGTTCTTGTTGTTCAATTCCCACTTATGAGTGAGAATATGCGGTGTTTGGTCTTCTGTTCCTGTGTTAGTTTGCTGAGAACGATGGTTTCCAGCCTCATTCATGTCTCTACAAAGGACATGAACATTTTATGGCTGCATAATATTCCATGGTGTATACGTGCCACGTTTTCTTTATCCAGTCTATCATTGATGGGCATTTGGGTGGGTTCCAAGTCTTTGTTATTGTAAGCAGTGCTGCAATAAACATACATGTGCCTGTGTCTTTATAATAGTATGATTTATAATTCTTTGGGTTTATACCCAGTAATGGGATTGCTGGGTCGAATGGTATTTCTGGTTCTAGATCCTTGAGGAATTGCCACACTGTCTTCCACAGTGGTTGAACTAATTTACACTCCCACCAACAGTGTGAAAGCATTCTTATTTCTTCACATGCTCTCCAGCATCTGTTGTTTCCTGACTTTTCAATGACTGCAATTCTAACTGGCGTGAGATGGTATCACATTGTGGTTTCTATTTGCATTTCTCTAACGACCAGTGATGATGAGCTTTTTTTCACAGGTTTATTGGCCTCATAGATGTCTTCTTTTGAGAAGTGTCTGTTCATATCGTTCGCCCACATTTTTTTTTCTTTGCAAACTTGAATAGCTTCACATTTCTCTTTGAGTAAAATCAAAACTCTTAAGCCATGGCCTGCAAAGCTCCCTGTCAGCTAGATCCTTCCTACTTTTCCAAGCTTAGGTCAAGCACCTGTTCCTCAGTCACTCCACTTCAGTTATATGGATGACCTTTCTATTCTGGAATGAAGCCAAATCAGTGCATCCTCAAAATACTGCATTTAATATTTGTTTCCACACTTTAGAATGGCTGCTTCACTTTTTAAACTTCTGCATAAATATCCCCTCAAAAGAGGGTTTCCCTGACCCCCTCCACACCAGGGTAGACCCTCTTCCTTCCCATTACAGTCTACCTGCCCTCCACATTTGTTTCTTCATAGCCCTTGCCATATTCTGTTACATTTTTCTATTCTTAAATATGTCTGTCCAAGGTGAGTAGAAACTCTATGAATAAACATACTTTACTGGTCAGATTTGCAGTTGTATTCTCAGTGTCTAAAATAGTCCTTGGCTCAAAGATTATGCTCAGTATTTTTGAATGAATTAATCAATTAATGAAATTGTGAATTAATAAATAATCAATGAATAACCATTATGATTTGCTTGAGCTATTCTAATATATAGGAGGTTGCTTGTATTTATGACAATGATAACAGGTTCTTGGCCAACATGTTAAATTCATTCCTTTTCCTGTTTTTTTTTTAATTACTTTTTTTCTGTTCTTTCTAGGCAAACGACCAAACTGTTCAGTGACACTTTTCAAGCTGCTATCCATGGGCCTCTTGAAGTGAGGTTTTACTTTTATTTGCTGCTAAGACTTTCTTATGTCACCTATAAAGATACATGGCATGGACTTTTGATGAGAATCTGAAAGAGTTTCTGTAGCACTTAAGACTCTTACTGGCTAAAAGTTAAGAAAACCAAAAATCAAACTGGCTTAGGAAAAGATAATTGATTTGCCCAAGTAACAGAAAAGTACAAGTTTCTCTTTTTCCAGAGAGCTTCCTTTGGTAAGCACCATTCTCAGATGGGTTTCCAAATGGAAGATATGGCTACAGCTGCTCTGTATCTTATAATTTTTTCATGTTGAAATCCAGAATTGAGAAATTATTTATTCTAGAAAGCCCTCCAAAATATTTTCTTTGTGTACTCGATTCTGATCAAGCTACATACTTATCACTAAAAAAAAAAAAAAAAAAAAAAAAAGAAAGAAAAAAGCTGGGGGGAGTTGGGGGAATTAAAAGTCCTAATTTGCTGAATCCTAATGTCATTCAAAGCTTTACTCAAATGTCAGATGTTACTTCTTCAGTTGCTTCTTCCCTCACCACTTCATTTAACATAGATCCAACTTCATTATAACACTTAAAACTATATGACATGATTACATAAATTATTAGTTTATTTATATCATCTACTAGAATGTTATCTCCATGAAAACACAGGTTATCAATTTTATCTACTGCTGTATTCCCAGCCTATAATACATAACAGGCATTCAGCAAGTATTTGTCAAGTAAATACATGAACTGACTTAGACCTTAGGACAAATGCTTTCACCCCTTAGTTTTCAGACAACTAAAGAAAGGGTGGAGTGGTTCTCAGCAGGGACTAGCAAAAGAATAGCAAATAGATCATGAGTAGCAGTAGTCTTTGAACCTAAGCATATGGCCTTTCTGACACCTGTTTTGGCTAAGCTAAAGTCTCTTGTGTGCATTTCTCAGTCTTGTCTGCATTCCAAATGAATTGAATGCAAGATATTCATAGTTCAATTGATAAACAATATGTTATAGTAATATTAAATCTCTGCTTCATGAATAGCTTGTGGTATACTATATCATATCACTTTTCACAATACACATACTTTATCAGTAATAATTAAAATCCTAGTTATAGTCAACCACTATGAATACTCATTTTATCATTATAATTTGGACTTCAGATTCTTCTCTTTTACTTGCCTTTTTTATATTTCATTTTTTAAAAAAAGCTTATAGTTTTGGTATGCATCACATCTTTTATCATTATAAAAAGAATAATAACTAGATATGTTATTCTCTTTATGACTATTTTGAATAGGATTCCATTTTTGATTTGGCCCTCAGCCTGGATGTTATTGGTGTATAGAAGTGCCACCGATTTTTATGTATTAATTTTATATCCTGAAACTTTGCTGAAGCTTTTTATCCCATCTAGGAGCCTTTGGCAAGAGTGCAGAGACTATGCGGTTTTCTAGGTATAGAACTATATCACCTGAAAAGAGAGTTTAATATCCTCTCTTTCTATTTGGATGCCTTTTCTTATATTTCTTTCTCCTGTCTGATTGCTCTGGTTAGGACTTCCAGAACTATGTTGAATGGACTGGGGAAAGTGGGCATCCTTGTGTTGTTCCAGTTCTTAAGGGGAATGTATCCAGCTTTTGCCTGTTCAGTATGATGTTGGCTGTGGGTTTTTTCATAGATGGCGCTTATTACTTTGAGATATGTTCCTTTAATGCCTAGTTTGTTAAGCATTTTTAATATGAAGGGATGTTGAATTTTATTAAAAGGCTTTTCTGCATCTATTGGAATGATCATGTGGTTTTTGTTTTTTAGTTTTATGTGATGAATCACATTTATTGACTTTCATGTGTTGAACCAACCTTGCATCCCATGGATAAGGCCTTCTTGATTGTGATGGATTAGACTTTTGGTGTGCTGCTACATTTGGTTTGCTAGTAGGTTGCTGAGGATTTTTGCATCTATGTTGGTCATCAATATTGGCCTGAAGTTTTCTTTTGTTGTTGTTGTGTCTCTGCAAGTTTTGGCATCAGAATGATGCTCACCTCATAGAATGAGTTAGGAAGGAGTTCCTCCTCCTTGATTTTTTTGGAATAGTTTCAGTAGGATTTATACCAGCTCTTCTTTATAAATCTTGTGGAATTTGGCAGTGAATCCATCTTGTCCAGGACTTTTTCTGGTTGTTGTTGTTGTCGTTGTTGTTTTGTTTGTTTTGTTGTTGTTGTTTTTTATTGCTGCTTCAATTTCAGAAGTTGTTGTTGGTCTGTGCATAGTTTTAATTTCTTCTTGGTTCCATCATGGGAAGTTCTTTGTTTCCAGGAATTTATCCATTTATTCTGAATTTTCTAGTTTGTGTACATAGTGGTGATTATAATTGTCTCTGAGTGTTTTTTTGTTTTTTTGTTTTTTGTATTTCTATTTGGTCAGTGATAATGTACCCTCTGCCATTTCTGATTGTGTTGTTTGAATCTTCTCCCTTTTTTATTAGTCTAGCTAGCAGTCTATCCATCATATTTATTATTTCAAATATCCAGCTTTGAGTTTTGTTATCTTTTGTATGGGTTTTCACATCTCCATTTCATTCAGTTCAGCTCTAATTTTTTTCCTGCTAGCTTTGGTGTTGGTTTTCTCTTGATTTTCTCGTTCCTCTAGGTGTGATGTTAGGTTGATCATTTGAATTTTTCTAATTGTTTTGTGTGTGATATAGAATATATCTACTATGAGAATTACAAGACGTTGCTGAAAGAAATCAGAGATAACATTAACAAATGGAAAAACATTCCATGCTCATGGATAGGAAGAATCAATATTGTTAAGTGGCTATATTGCCCAGAGGAATTTACAGATTTAATTATATTTCCACAAACTACCAACAATATTTTTTCATAAAATTAGAAAAAAAAAAACAAAACTATTCTAAAATTCATATGGAACCAAGAAAGTGCCTGAATACATAAAGCAATTCTAAGCAAAAATAACAGAGCTGGGCATAGCACACTAGCCAACTTCAAATTATAATAAAAGTCTACAGTAATCAAAACAGCATGAAACTGGTACAAAAACAGACACATAGACCAATGGAACAGGTTAGAGAACCGAGAAATAAAGGTGCACACCTACAACCATCTGATCTTCAAAAAACTGAAAAAACAAATAATGAAGAAAGGACTTCATATTTAATAAGTGGTGCTGAGATAACTGGCTAACCATATGCAGAAGACTGAAACCATATGCAGAAGACTGAACCCCTTTCTTTCATCATACACAAAAATCAACTCAAGATGGACTAAAGACTTAAATGCAAAACCTGAAACTACAAAAACTCTAGAAGAAAACCTAGAAAATACCATTCTTGACACAGACCCTAGCCAACATTTCATGATGAAAACTCCAAAAGCAATTGCAACAAAAGCAAAATTGACAAGCAGGACCTAGTTAAACTGAAGAACTTCTGCACAACAAAGTAAACTATCAACAGAGTAAACAGACAACCTACAGAATGGGAGAAAATATTTGAAAACTATGCGTCTGACAAAACTAATCTGAATCTATACGGAATTTAAACAAATTAAACAGCAAAAAGGGACAACCCCATTAAATGGGCAAAGTACATCAATAGACACTTTTGAAAAGACATACACATGATCAACAAGCTTATGATAAGATGCACCACAACACTAATCATTACAGAAATTCCAGTTAAAACCACAATGAGATACTATCTTATATCAGTCAGAATAGGTATTATTAAAGTCAGAAAATAACAGATGTTAGCAAGGCTGTAGAGAAAAGAGAATGCTTATACAATGCTGGTGGGAATCTAAGTAGTGCAGCCTCTGTGAAAAGCAGTTTGGAGACTCCCAAACTTAGAACTATCAGTTGACTAACAATCCCTTTACTGGGTAAACACCAAATTAAATATAAATTGACATACTCTCATATGTTCATTGCAACAATATTCACAGAGGCAGAAACATGGAATCCACCTAGAAACCCATAAACAGTGGGCTAGATAATGGATAATGAAAATGGTACCTGTAAATGATGGAATAGTATGCAGTCGTAAAGAAGAATGAGATCACGTTCTTTACAGGAATGCAGATAGTGCTAGAGGCCATTATCCTAAATAATAAATGAAGGAAGAGAAAAACAAATACCACATGTTATCACTCATAAATGGGAGCTAAACAATGAGTACACATGAACATAAAGAAGGAAACAACAGACAGTAGGGCCTACTTGACAGTGGAGCTTGGGAGAGGGGTGAGGATTGAAAAACTACCTATTGGGTACTCTGCTCACTAGCTGGGGGATGAAATTTGTATACCAAACCCCAGTAACATACAACTTACTCATGTAACAAACCTACACATGTATGTCCTCTCAATCCTAAAATAAAAGTTGTAAGTAAAAATAAAATTTCAAGAACTATAATTATTTTGAGTAAAAGGAAAAATAATCCATCTTAAGTATTATTTACCACCTTAAGTATTATTGTCTCTGCATATCTACAGATAAAACAGAGGTGGTATATATAGCTACATGTAAATAATATTACAAAATGTAAGATATCTGATTTAAAATATTTAATTCTACTTATATTTCATATTAGAAAAATACTGTAATTGAAGGAATAGATGAGAGTCATATAGATGTTTCATTACAGGAAATATAATTTGAAAAATTATCCATTCAAAGATTAATATTAAGAGTAAAATTATTTTTTAAATATTTCCAAGTTAAATGCACTTACTTATATTTACATTTACATTTTACTCTACAATTTTTGTTATGTTTTTACTTTACAGAGATTGACAAAAATTTTCCTATATCTCAAAGCACACCGTTTGCTTGCTTCAGCTAGTATATTTTGAAGAGTTATGTCTCCTGCACTTTTATTTATATATTATAGCACATTTAATCTTCACAAAAATCTGTGAAATAATTCTACTATTAACCTGCCCAAGATTATACAGCTAAAATGTTTTAGAGCTGAAATTATAATACAGAATTGTGGATCCAGGCTATTCTCTCTGTCCAGTTATACAGCACTGTATTTTTTACCTTTGATACATGCACACTGTTGTTTGACCTTAGATAAATAAAACAATGGTTTATTTAAATGGATTATTTAATACAAATAATATATATTTTTTTGTCTCTGCCTCATTTTTGAAATGCACGATTTTGATACAATTTTCCTTTTCAGCTATATTCGTTTTCAGACAATTTTTTTCCAAAAAGTCTTATATGTACTATGTTCTTTGAGTCCTTGCATGTTTGAAAATATCTGTGAACATTTTATTCTAGGGACAAATTGTTTAATGGAATACTGTTGGACAACATTTTTCTTAGGACACTGAGACATTGCTTCATTTTCTTCTGGCACTAACAGTTACAGTGGAAAAGTCTGAAGCCAGCCTAATTATTTTTCACTGTTTAAGTCACTTGCTGTTTCTCTCTGGAGGCTAGTAAGATGTTTAGTAGACCTTGAACCTTAGTAACGTCACAAAATGATGACTGGGACTTTATGTTTCCAATGTTTTCTGGAGAAAAATATCCTTTTTTAAAAAGTTTTCAGTTTGTTATGTTTAATTTCAACACAGACCTCTTCTACTTTACCTTTGAATTTTTATTTCTGCTGAATTCACTGTGATCTATTTTCTGAGATAATAATTATATTGTGTTGAAATTCACAAGACAATTATGGCAAAAAACTACTTTGCTTTTTTCCCATCACTATCATTTTTCTCTCTAGTCAGTTTTATTGTTTTAGCATTTTATGAATCCTGCCTTTCTACTACTGATTTTAACAAATATTTTGAAATATGCCCAAAGAAAGCATAAAAAAGGCCTGCCTTTCATGGAAACTTACTCTAACAGGGCCCTATCTGGTGTGAACTAAGGGCAATCAGCCAACTCTAGCCCCATCTAAACTTCCTGTCTCATATAAGGAAAGGAAAAAAGGGGGCTAAGGATTGCTTCTGAATGTCATAGCCCAGGAACTCAAGTATACTGAAATCATTGATTTAATCATAAGACTATAGAATGGTTACCCTCCCGGCACCTTACCACTATATCAACAGGGCTTCTGTATAAAATCAATGTCTCACAACTAAGAGAGGTTCAAGACACAGACTCTATTTAATAAGGAGTTTTTAGAAAAACCCAAAGACAAGAGGAAGAAAAAGTCCAACAAAGAAATTACTGGAAACAGAAGGTGCTGGCACCTGTAGCTACTGCAAACATTCAACACAGCCCAACGCTGCCAGATTAGCATAAAACTTTACATCAAATACCTGTTTACTTTAGTGCCTGTTAAATAATACATCATGTGAAGTTTTCAACAAAAAAATTATATGGCATTTTAAAAGGCAAGATAAAAAGTTTGAAGAGATAAAGCAAGCATCAGAATGACTCAGGTGTGACACAGATTTTGGAATTATCAGATAGAGAATTTAAAATAATTACAACTAATTTGCTAGTAATTAATGAAATGTAGACAAAATGCAAAAACAGATAAGTAATTTAAGCAGAAAGATGGAAATTCTAAGACAGAATCAATAGGAAATTCTAGAAATCAAAGACACTATAATATAAATAAAAAATGCTTTTGTTGGGCTCTGTAGTAAACAGAACATGGCCAAGGGAAGAACCAGTGAGCTTGAGGATATGTCAATGGAAACTTCCAAAAGTGAGATATAAAGATAAAACTTTTTTTTAAAGGAACAGATTATCTAAGAAGTGTAAGACAATTACAAAAGACGTAAAATATGCATAGTGGAAATACCAGAAGTATAAGAAAGATAGGAAGAGAAGAAACATTTGAAATAATAATACAGTATTTTTCAAAATTAATAACAGATACCAAACTACACATTCAGGAAACTCAGAACACTAAGTAGAATAAATACCAAAAACCTATACCTGTGAATATTGTATGCAAACTTCAGGAAACCAAAGACAAAGAGAAAAGTCTGAAAAAATCCAGGCCAATGGGTGGGAGCCTTATCTTTAGAGGAATAAATGTAAGAATTGCACTGAATTTCTCAGAAAGCACGCAAGTGAGAAGACAGTAAAGTGAAGTATTGAGTTTTGAAAAAAAGAAACCCAAATTCTAGAATTATGTGTTCATTGAGATTAGCTTTCAAAAATGAAGGAGGAATAAAGACTCATTCAGTCAAACATAAATGGAGGAAATTTGTCACCATCAGGTCTGCTTGCAAGAAACGCTAAAAGTTCTTTTGAGGGAAGGAGAATGATATAAGTCAGAAATGTGGATCCACATAAAAAATGGAAGAGCAGAGGAGAAGCAATAAATTGAGAGAAAATAAAATGTCTTATTTCTCTTATTCTTAATTAATCTAATAATAGTTTTTTTTTTTTTTTTTTTTTTTTTTTTTTTTTTTTTTTTTTTGAGACGGAGTCTTGCTCTGTCACCCAGGCTGGAGTGCAGTGGCCGGATCTCAGCCCACTGCAAGCTCCTCCTCTCAGGTTTTTTAAAATAGTAATAGTCACAACATATTGGGAGATTATTGTATATAGACGAATGAAATAAATGGCAATGCTATAAAGAATGGGGGAGAGGAATCAGGAATACTTTGTTTATAGCAGTTTTATTCATTATTGTCCAAAACTGGAAACAATAAACATGTTCTTCAATGGATGAAGGATAAACACGTAGTAGTATATCGATACAATATAGTATTTTTCAGAAATTTAAGATAACTGAACTATTAAGTCATGAAAAGACAAAGGAAAATTTAATGCTTATTGCTAAATGAAAGAAAGTCATCTGAAAAGCCTACATATGGTATGATTTCAAACATATGACATTCTGAAAAAGTCAAAAATCTAGAGACAGTAAAGAGATCACTGGTTGCCAGTGGTTGGGAAGGGGTGGGTAGGGATGAATAGTGAAGCACTATGCATTTTTAGGACCATGAAACTGTTGTGTTTGATACTGCAGTGGTGAACGCATGACATAATGCATTTGCCAAAGCTCATATAAGTGTACAACAAAAGTAGTGAACTTTAATATAAACTATGGACTTTCATTAATAGTAATGTACTAATATTGGTTCATTAGTTGTAAACAATGTCTCAAACTAATGCAAAATACTAACAAAAAGGGAAGCCTATGCAGGAAGGGGGAGGGTATTTTGAGAATCTCTGTACTTCCATTTCTGTTTTTCTACAACTATAAAATTCTTCTGAAACACTTCACTATTTGTATTTTATATCAATAACAAAGATTAATATATTCATTTACTCAGTAATTTGCCTTAATTGTTAAGTACCTGCTATATCTCAGACACTGTACTTGGGGCACAAGCCCTTAGGAAATAGTGTCATGAAAACACAGACTAATATAATATCATACTGAATTAAAGATAGACCACATCTTAACATGAAGTGATTATTCTTAGGTGTACTATCAGTCCCACTGTTACTACATCTAGTTATGGATGGGTTGCCACATTCATCTGCAAGGGTAACCACACACTATGTACATTTTACATAGACTCAATAAATTTTGTCTCCTTTAGCAAACATTTTTTGTTAAGGAAAACATTTGAAATCAAAAGAGGCTTTTACCAGAGCAGGAAACTGTATCACACACTGCATTAATGGTGTTCTTACTACAGCATATTCCCCGGCTTCCAACTTTTGAGGTCTACACATGCATATAAATGTCAGCAGTCTTAACACTTTTCTCTCAAGTTTTCTAACTCTGACATTTGTTGGCTCTGTTATGATTAGTATCTAGTCTTTCTTGGGCTGAAGTTTCTTTGTGTTGTCTAACATAGTTAAATCACTCGTTCTAAATTAAATAGGCTAATTCATGTACTTGTTTACAAAATGATATGTTTTTCATCTTGGTTTTCACAGCTGGTGTAGGTGAATAGGGTTTTTGCTTTAAGCTTGATTCTGATTCCAAAACATCATCCAGCTTTCACTCTTTCTACACCTCAACTGTGGATTTTGCTCTGGCGTTTGCACTTGAGATAGAATTCGGTATAGTTTTTACAAGCTGCTACTAAGTTTTTCCTCTCTCAAGCTTTAGCTTTTTAAAAAATATTATTGTCATTGTTGTTACCAAAAGGAATACTTAGGTAATATAAATACATATACCTAAGAATTAAGAGTAGGATTTTAGTGGGTTTATTAATAGTTATCTAAATATTTGAAAAAGTGACTATGTCATGGCTCAGGTAACTTAGATACCAAATAAACACATCAAAAAAAAATCAGAAATGCTTTTCTTTTGCAAAAGAAATTTTAGATGTTTTGTTTGTGACAACCAGGGAATTTTTCCAAGTAAAGACTACAGAATTTTATTTCTCCTTAATGCATTATGTCTAGTCTGAGCTTCTTTAAACTGTCTGCAGTGCATCATTTTATACTGCCGTTATTTTTTAAACTTTCTCTATTGATATTGTTGGTCATTTATGACGCACCAATAACTCTTGCTTGTGCTTAGAATTAAATAATGAATCCTTTATGTAGCCTAAAAAATATTTTGCAACATGGCCTCCTGCCTTTCCAACCTCATGCTACAATGTCACTTGCCTCACTTTCCATGTGTGGAATCACACTAGTCTTTCACTTCCTCCAATAAGGCAAATTATTTCTCACTACCATTTCCCTGTCTAGGTTGTTCCCTTTGTTTTCTATGTGCTTTTCCACCTTTCAAAATACCACCACTGATCATTTATGTCTCAGAGAGGCCTTCATAGCTGCTCCCCACTCAAATATGTTTCCTGTTGTTTTTTCCTCCGTAGTATCCTGCTTTATTTTACATACTACTTGTTGAATATTTGGTATTTATTGTCTAATTTAATTTCCCCAAAGTGGAATTCTATGGTGACAACAATCGTTTTTACTTTCCCATCTCTGTCTCTGGAGCAAGGAAAGGCTCCAATCAGTGTTTGTTGAAAGAAGACTGATCAGCTTCAACTCAATTTCATTTAGTGGAATTAGTGCAGAAGTACATCAGATCCAAGCAAAGACCTTCCAAATCACCTGTTTCCTCCAACATTCACAGCTTCTATGACTAGAAACAGTACTTGGTACTGGTGACTATTTGATACACTTCTTGTCATCTTGTGAACACTTGAGCTGGTACCACTTACTGAACGCTTGTTTTTATGACGTACCATTCTAGCCACTCAGTGAGAAACACTTTTAGTTTTCCTAACTTTTCTCCCATTTATCATTTTTATAATAGCCTTTCCTTTATTCCTTTAAGAAGTGTTATTGAATGTTGACATATAAGTCATTGATCAGTATTATGAAATCTAAAATGAATAAGAAAATATAAAAGTTCAGAGCTGGAGAGGTTGGAAGAAGGCAGAAGAGAGAATATATCAATTCATCATTCTATATATGTATATATACACACACATATGTACATATATATGTATATATAAACACACACACATATATACATATATGTGTATATATATGTATATATAAAATTCGGTACAGATGTACATACATACACGCGTGCCTGCACACACACACACACACACACACACACACACACACACAGAGAAATACACCCAGAGGTTAATAATGTTTATCTATATGTGCTAAAATTACAATTAAAATGATATATGTTAAAAGTTATTTTTTATACAATTTCCACTTTTCAAAGATTTTAGTTCCTAAATTAAAAAAAAACATGTTATCTGCCTTAAACCCTTTTTAGATCTGAGCAAATTACTGAACTATGTTACCTGGAAAATTCAAAGCTCTGGAAGTTTTCATGGTTATAATTTATTATAGTATTCAGATCAGTATTAAAGTCAAAAATCTCTGGAATGTATTAATTATTTTATGAATATTTTTCATGATTATGATGATGATTATTAAGAAACAGACCCTCACTTTGTCGCCCAGGCTGGAGTGCAGTGGTGCAATTATGGCTCACTGCAGCCTCAACTTCCCAGGCCCAGCTGATCCTCTGGCCTCAGCCTCCCAAGTAGCTGGGACAACAAGCGTGCACCACCATGCCCAGCTAATTTTTTTATTTTTGGTAGAGATGGCATTTTGCCGTGTTGCCCAAGTTTGTCTTGAACTTCTGGGCTCAGTCTACCTGCTTCAGCCTCCCAAAGTGCTGAGATTATAGTCATGAGCCACCATGCCTAGCTGTTGATTCTTATATCAACAGCAAATGTAATATTTTACTCTCTTGTCTGATTTACCCTGTAATTGTACTTCTCAGTTACTATTGAGTATTACCAGGCTTACCAAATAAAAATACAGTATACCCAGTGAAATTTGAATTTTGAATAAATGACAATTTTTTTATTATAAGTATGTTCTGTGATATATTTGGAATGTATTTGTACTAAAAAAATTACACATTGCTTACCTAAAATTCAAATTAACTGAGCATGCTTCATTTCGCTGTCAACTCTAATTAGTTCAGCACTTGAATAGGAAAGAGGAAAAATAAATTTTTTCACACCCTAACAATTCACTAAAAAGATTGCTCGTAGAAGCTTGCAAATCTTGGAATTTCTAGAATGGCATGGAACATAAAGTTCATTGACAAAAGCAAATGTACAATACTTAATACCTCTCATGGGGAATTCAAATGAAGTTTCATTGAAGGTAACTGAATCTAACTTAATCAAGGAGAATTTGGGAGCATATGTGTAGAGTCTTGGAGTAGTGGGAGTGGGTCAAGGGACCCACTCCCCTGACCTTTGAAATCTCCCTTTTAATCCTTTGAAATCTAATGTGATATCCTTGAAGTAGCCTGAAATCTTAAAGGCATGTGTTTTAAGCATAGCAGAGCCTAGGATTTCTGTAAAGTATGTGTAAAGAATTTTCTGTGGTTTACAGCGGCTAGTATGAGTCAGTATGTAACATAATAAGGTATTTGTGGGTTCTGTTATAGCAAAGTCTATTTTAAGCAGATCTGTGACCAACATCCTCCTGTAAGAGTTAGCTAGGTATACGATATAACTCAGGGTAAGTGTCAATGTCCCTTATATCAGGGTTCTCCTAAGAAACAGAACCATTAGAATGTATGCATATATCTCATAGAGATTTATTTTAAGAAATTGGCTCACAGAATTGTGGGGGCTGGCAAATTCCAAATTTCTAGGACAGGCCAATAAACTGGAAACAGGCAGGAGTTGATGTAGCTTTGAGTCTGAAATTTGTAGGGCAGGATGTCACGCTGGAAGCTCAGGCAGAATTTCTAGATTACAGTCTTAAGGCAGAATTCCTTCTTCTCCGCCAAACCTCGGTTTTCCCATTCAAGGCCTTCAACTGATTGGATAAACCTAACCTACGTTATCGAGACTAATCTCCTTTATGTAAAGTCAACTGATTGTAGATGTTAATTACATTTACAAAATACCTTGGCAATATCTAGACTAGTGTTTGCCCAAACTACTGGACATTTATAGCCTAGTTAATTTGACACATAATATTAACCATTACACCAAACTAGATGCTGACATCCTGCCTTGACCACTATTCCTCTTTCTGGTAGATTTTCCCAGGGAGTTCCACATATGAGGAATATCAAGAAGAAAGAAGTTAAATACAGCATTATTATTAGCCTGTATGCTTCCTGATATCTTTGGTAAGGTTTTTGGATAATCTCAGTCATCATCCTAAAATGTGACCATTCAGAAGAATGGTCATTTACCCTTTTGGGGTGGAAGGGCTAGAAGAAGATATGGAAGAAAGTGTGGGAGAAGCTTCAGATGCATGCCTTTAGCAGAGATGTCTGTGAGCAGCCTTACGAGGAGACAACCTGTTCCTGTAGGAGTTGCAGAATATAAGTAAAATTAGAATGTATTCAAAACCCAACTCATCACTGCCTTCCTCAAACAGGCCACTCCTTTTGTAAGACCCTAAATCCAATTAAAACAAGCTAACATATAGAATCCTTACCTTTTTCCTCCTGCAGACCCTCTTTTAAGTCAGCAGTGTGGAGCTGCCTTGCTGAGGGCCTGAGTTCCTATTTTCTTTTTTTTTTTTTTTAATTTATTTATTATTATTATACTTTAAGTTGTAGGGTACATGTGCATAACGTGCGG
Organism: Macaca nemestrina; assembly: GCF_043159975.1. Classification (NCBI taxonomy): domain Eukaryota; kingdom Metazoa; phylum Chordata; class Mammalia; order Primates; family Cercopithecidae; genus Macaca; species Macaca nemestrina. The sequence goes on along the minus strand of NC_092134.1, from coordinate 42,129,204 downwards.
GTTTGTTACATATGTATACTTGTGCCATGTTGGTGTGCTGCACCCATCAACTCGTCATTTACATCAGGTATAACTCCCAGTGCAATCCCTCCCCCCTCCCCCCTCCCCATGATAGGCCCCAGTGTGTGATGTTCCCCTTCCTGAGTCCGAGTGATCTCATTGTTCAGTTCCCACCTATGAGTGAGAACATGCGGTGTTTGGTTTTCTGTTCTTGTGATAGTTTGCTAAGAATGATGGTTTCCAGCTGCATCCATGTCCCTACAAAGGACACAAACTCATCCTTTTTTATGGCTGCATAGTATTCCATGGTGTATATGTGCCACATTTTCTTAATCCAATCTGTCACTGATGGACATTTGGGTTGATTCCAAGTCTTTGCTATTGTGAATAGTGCCGCAATAAACATACGTGTGCATGTGTCTTTATAGCAGCATAATTTATAATCCTTTGGGTATATACCCAGTAATGGGATGGCTGGGTCATATGGTACATCTAGTTCTAGATCCTTGAGGAATTGCCATACTGTTTTCCATAATGGTTGAACTAGTTTACAATCCCACCAACAGTGTAAAAGCGTTCCTATTTCTCCACATCCTCTCCAGCACCTGTTGTTTCCTGACTTTTTAATGATCGCCATTCTAACTGGTGTGAGATGGTATCTCATTGTGGTTTTGATTTGCATTTCTCTGATGGCCAGTGATGATGAGCATTTTTTCATGTGTCTGTTGGCTGTATGAATGTCTTCTTTTGAGAAATGTCTGTTCATATCCTTTGCCCACTTTTTGATGGGGTTGTTTGTTTTTTTCTTGTAAATTTGTTTGAGTTCTTTGTAGGTTCTGGATATTAGCCCTTTGTCAGATGTGTAGATTGCAAAAATTTTCTCCCATTCTGTAGGTTGCCTGTTCACTCTGATGGCAGTTTCTTTTGCTGTGCAGAAGCTCTTTAGTTTAATTAGATCCCATTTGTCAATTTTGGCTTTTGCTGCTGTTGCTTTTGGTGTTTTAGACATGAAGTCTTTGCCCATGCCTATGTCCTGAATGGTACTACCTAGGTTTTCCTCTAGGATTTTTATGGTATTAGGTCTAACATTTAAGTCTCTAATCCATCTTGAATTAATTTTCGTATAAGGAGTATAAAATACCTAGGAATCCAACTTACAAGGGATGTAAAGGACCTCTTCAAGGAGAACTACAAACCACTGCTCAGTGAAATCAAAGAGGACACAAACAAATGGAAGAACATACCATGCTCATGGATAGGAAGAATCAATATCGTGAAAATGGCCATACTGCCCAAGGTAATTTATAGATTCAATGCCATCCCCATCAAGCTACCTATGAGTTTCTTCACAGAATTGGAAAAAACTGCTTTAAAGTTCATATGGAACCAAAAAAGAGCCCGCATCTCCAAGACAATCCTAAGTCAAAAGAACAAAGCTGGAGGCATCACGCTACCTGACTTCAAACTATACTACAAGGCTACAGTAACCAAAACAGCATGGTACTGGTACCAAAACAGAGATATAGACCAATGGAACAGAACAGAGTCCTCAGAAATAATACCACACATCTACAGCCATCTGATCTTTGACAAACCTGAGAGAAACAAGAAATGGGGAAAGGATTCCCTATTTAATAAATGGTGCTGGGAAAATTGGCTAGCCATAAATAGAAAGCTGAAACTGGATCCTTTCCTTACTCCTTATACGAAAATTAATTCGAGTTTCTATTTTCTTAGGTGAAGATAGTAGGTAAACAGTGGCAGGGATAGGGGTCTTACAGGATATTTGGAGAGAGAAGCCATGGGAAAAGACTGTTTGGGAAGGTAAGAGATTGGGGTAGTTGCAATCTGAGTAATAAAGAAAGGTAATCTCATTTTATAGTTACAGACTAGTGTGGCTTAGTAATGCCTTGTTTAAATATGTGAATCAATGCAATATTTTCCAAAGTTCACTATTTCCAGACCACTTTAGTGATTTTCATCATATCCATATAAATCAGTTCTATCACTTAATCTTTTATAAAATCAAATACAATTTGATTCCTTTGAAAAGTTAGCCTCATACTGTCTAACAATTTATGTGAAATCATGGGTGATGTTGTGAGTGTAGGCATCACATTAAAACATAAATTTTAAACTTATATATGTAAACTACCTAAATCTGTATCTCATACAATGAATTGGGAGTATACCATACTTTTGATAAAACATTAGTTTTATTTAAGTGAAAATTTAGGTTTTAAACAGATATTTCCTAAATTCTGTCTCAATAAATATCTGTCAATTATAATGTTATTAGTTTTCCTATGCACTGTAAGTGCAGAACAACTGAGGCAGTCAAAATTCCTGTTTTAATTGAGTTTACTTTTCAAGTTGGGATAATATACACAAAAGAATATTTTAAATAATGAAATAGTCTATAGAAAATAAAACAGGTTGAGGAAAGTAAGTTACTGAGAGGGTGAATTTTTATATTTAATGTGGCTGGGTAAAATCAATATTCCCTTCTTGAAAATCATTCAGAGGCGACATGAGGGATAAGAAATAGAAACATTAAGTCGCTTCTATAAAAATGAATTAACAAAAGCATAGATGTATTAGCAAAAACTCTAATATATTAAAGAGAAGAAAGGATTGTCCAAATAGTGCATACCAATAGGGGTATAGAGAAAGCATCCTTGTGGTTACACAACTTAATTAAAAAGCCATAAGCATGGCTTATTGTTAAGTAACTGGCACAATCCTAAGATTCAAAAGCAACAGTTTCTTGTTTGCAAAATTGGCAATAGGGTGCCTGGACTGATGGGAGTGGGGGTGCTTCTCTAGGGCTGGCTTAGTTTTGAGAATGAAAAGATGCAGAATGAGGAGTGGAAAATCTTTCAGACAACACACAGGCAGGTTAGTCCAGGGGGGTTGAGAGATTCTTCACATCATTGTAAGACGCCTGCCGCTTGTTAACCTCAATATTTTCGGAGAAGTAAAAGCTGATAAATGTTTCACAAACACCAGCCTAGGGAATAAAAATCATTTCCAACTAGCCTGAAATATACCACTGGTGCATCCTTCAGAAAAATCTCCTTCAAATAATCAAGCTAGCAGAAAAATATGTTATTCAAACATGAGTTATCACAATGGAGCCAGCAACAATACAAACTCTAAAAATTCCAGGCTACCTATTCTAATCCTTAGAGCAACCCCTAATAATACAACAGAAAATGTTGGATGACTAAAATGCCTGCTTCTCTTTCCCTTCCACTGTAAGTAGAAGCACCTTGAGACCTCCACCAGAAACAGATGCTGGTGTCATGCTTCTTCTACAGCCTGCAGAACTGGGAGACAAATAAACCCTTTTTCTTCATAAATTATTCAGTCTCAACTATTCATTTATAGAAATGCAAACGGACTAAGACAGCAATTTTATATAATACTTTTAATAATTTTGTGTATGAAACAGTGTTGACTGTGATCCATCACTTGAGGTTAGGCGTCGAATTTTTTACTTGTGGCAATGCGTCAGTACTCAAAAAGTTTCAGATTTTGGAGTACTTCAAATTTCAAGTTATCACGTCAAGGATGCTCAGCCTGTATCACATTGACAATTGAGTTTTAACATACAAATTTTGGAGGACACATTCAGACTATACCACAAATAAATCTATAATAGAAGAAAAGTAGAAGAGTGGGTGTTTATAGGAAATTGAGTGCAAGAGACTGAGAAGACCAATGAAGGACATTTCTGGGTTGTTGTTAATATTCTATATCCTAGTAATAATTTGATACACAGATGTATATGTATGTTAAAATTCAGCAAATGCAAACTAAACGTTTACATATTTCATTGTATGCAGACTTTATAACAAAAGGAAAAATACCCTATAGATAAGAGTCTAATATATAACATCAATATATAGTTATTATATATGCTGATATAATAATAATATCAGTGTATCCATATCTGGGATTTATTTTGAGAAGTGACAAAAAATGAAGTGGTTAATGGATGGCTAAAATAATTTACATATGATAAATATAAAAACAAGTAGGTTAGAACGTTAATTCTGAAATCGTGGTAAATATATGAGTATTCAATGTAAAATTCTTTCAAATCTCTAGTATATCTGGAAACTTTTGCAATAAAATGTCATAACACAGGCCAACACAAAATCTATAGGAGGATAACATTTTGAAACAATATTGATAAATTCAATGTCCAAGTGCGTTTTTCGTGAATTAAATTGATATGGAGAACAGAGATAAATACTAGTAAGGATTTAGAAAATTTGAAGAACAAAATTGCAACAGCTAGCTATTATCACAATAACATCACATAACAGCCCACTGAAAATTTCATAAATTAAAATACCAGTTATTTATTGTCAGGGATCTTAGGTTGCCTAGGACTCCTTCAGGTTGCTTTAAGTGTAATGGCTTTGCCCTACCTTGGATGGATAAGTTAGATGGAATATGCTTATTTCATGAGAATGGAAAAAATTACAACAAAACAATTGGGAATTTGTGAGATTTCTTAAGGCCTAGCTCCAAACTGGCAGACTATTACTTCTGTCCACATGGCATTCACCAAAGCAAATTATATGACCAAGGCCAAAATCACCTGACAAAGACATATATTCTATTCATGATGAGGCCATGGGAAAGATAAAGATGAAGAGAGGGGCAGAGGATTGGGGCTAATTGTGAAGTCTACTACAAACACAACATAACAAACATAGAACATTGCACCCCAAATAGCAGAATACAGATTATTTTTAGTTTCATACATTATATTTACAAAAATTGAACATTTGTTGCACTATATAAGGCATGTCTGAAGACATTTTAAAGCACCAAAATCATGTGTAATATATTCTCTGACTAGAGGAAGTAAGCTACAAATCCATAACAAAACAATAACTAAGGCAAAGAGAAATTAGGAAATACATTTATAAATGACTCATGGGTCAAATTAAAATATTTTGAACTCAATTATAACAAAATACTATATATCAAAGCCCATGGGATGTAGCTAGTCATTAGTAGGAGGAAATTAGTAGCTTAAAGTACATACATTTAACCTGAAGAAAAGATAAAATATCAAGGATGTAGATATTTATGTAAAGTGTTTAGATACAAGACAGAAAAGTTCACCAAATGAAGGAAGGGAGAAAATAAATGAGAATATAAAATTAAATAATAAAGTACAAAACAAAAATAGAAAAAAATCAAGAACACTTAATTTGGTATTTGAAAAACTAATCACATTGACAAATTTCTTATGAATTTGATCAAGAAAAAAACGTGAGAAAGGAGACACAATATGCGGGATGAAATGGAAAAAAATTACACTTCCCATAGATGTTCAAAAACTAAATGAAGATTTTTTAGCAAATTTGTGTCAATACATTTTGTTCACATCTTTCGTCATTTGGCTAAATAATTTTCTACGTTTTGTGTCAAAAACATTTCTAAAGTGTTGATTGACACACATTATCTCATTTAATTCTCACTAAACCCCTGTGAGGGAGGTAATTTTATTATTTCTACATTAAAAATAAGAAACCTGAGGCATAGAGAGTTTAAGTAATTTGAGATTAATTTGACCTAAGTCACAGAATTAAGCAGAATATAAGCAATCAAAGAAAAAACAGCAAGACAACAGAAGAGCAGAGCTAAGGAAAGTGAAAACATAAAATAAGTACCTAAATAAAGACAAAGCGAAAGCAACACAAAGCAAAGCAAATTCAGTATGACAAATGAGAAGGGACAGAGACACATGAGGAAAACAGATGTATTAATGTGTCACAAACAAAGGGAAGACCGTGATTCCATAAAAAAGACATTGTGAATTAAGCAAAGAGGTTGCATCAGTTAAGGATTCTATTATATTATATGTAAAAAAGGGTTTTTCTGTGAAGCTGTAGTAACAAAATGCTTCACCACCTCTAACTTTCTGTTCATTTTACAAGCAGAAAAAAGATAGAAGCAACAAAACAATGGATATGGTGCCTGCATCTGTAAATTTTAACATACTCTGAATGTTGTCTTCAATTTACATCTCATCGGGCGGACATCATGTGAGGAAACACTACTGCATTGAAACCAGGAAATGTAGCAGGTGGCGGGTATTGGATAGAACATTGCCACACCAAAGAAAATTGCAATTCTCTTAGTACAGAAGGAGAGAATAGATATTGGAAAGAGAATTTAGAGCCACAGTTCAAGTTAAAGATAGAAGTTAGCAACATGGATGTCCCTGGTGATAAACAGTTCCAGTAATACGGTAGGATTAGGAGCCAAATTAGAGTTACTTGGATTAAAAGAAGGGTAAAGAGAAGTGAAGAAGTGTAAAAAGCATGCAAGGACAACATTTTCATGAAATTTTACTCTAAAGGTAAGAGTAACTAAAGAAAATCTGAAGTACTGGATGAACTTTAAGCACTACACAATTATACAGACATACAATGTTTCACTTTTATTCGTTTTAAGTTTACAATGTTTTGAATTAAAATTTGTTCCAAAATCTCAAAATATGTTTATATATTCTCAAATATGAACATTTATATGAACATAAATGTATATATGCGTAGGCATTTCTGACTTCAGTTGCAAAATTTTCTATTTCTTAAATTGCAAAATTAGGGAAAGTGTCTCATGAAATGAAATAGAGATCATGACTGATACAAAAAACAATTTACCACAAATGTTACCTTTGAGAATATTAATGCAGCAGTGGCCTCTGGCCTGCTTGTTGACTTGAAACCACGTGGTCTATCGGGGAATCACTTTTTATTTCTCATTTGTAGAAGGGAATATGTGATCCCTACATGAGTATTTTGTAAATATTATGCCTAATAAATGAAATGATGATGTGACACAGCTGCTGTTTTAAAAGATTTGTATTGAAAGTGTCAAATTTTTAAAAATTGGGGAAAGTTGATAGTGACCGTTGGAGTCTTCTGTTGCTGTTTCCCACTGAAGGTAAGGGCTGTGGAACATTTCAAACATGTGGATTGGGAAGTAGGGTGAACTTTTTATGAACTTTATGAAAAAACTGTGTTTAGACAAGTGTTTATGATTAGTAAGTAAATCAGTCCAACCATATCTTTTATTGTAAGGAATGCAAGAAGAATATTTAGTTGAGGAAAAATAATTTCCTTTTAATTTTACTGAGCAATTCAGAATTATTGAATATTTAATTTATAACTTAGATTTCCAAGTTAAGCCTTTTCTAGGTTTACAGACACAAAAGAAGGAAACATTTGTTCTGTTTTGTGTTTTGTTTTTTGAATGTAATACTTTTTCTGACTTGGCATTCAAATCGTGATGCCCCAATTATTTTGCTGAAAATGCTTACCAAGATAAGAAGGATAATTGTACTCGGTATCCCATTTTGTATTAAAACCAACTAATTAAATATTTTGTGTTTTACTCTTTATTTTTCTATGCATTATTCTTCTCCTACACAACAATACTCATCATTATGCTCAAGATGTTTATGAGTCCAATAAATACTAGCTTATTTGATTTAAATATTGACATATTTTTACTGAACACTAACATACGAAGTTATAAGGTCATTCAGAAGTTTAATGCACATTGGAGTTTAGTAAAAAATAGTAATACAGTAATTCTGTATGAAATTTATTCTATCGAGTTATTCTGTATGAAATTTTTTCTATCTCTTCCTGTGTCTAAGTGGTCATTTTTGCATAAGGGTTATCTTTGGTTTCAATAAAAATTTATAATTCTGGAATTGTTTAATTTTATGGAATGAATCACAGTCAATCCAAGAGTCCAAAATGTTCATTTTAAAGAGACAATTTGTTGGATACAATTATCTTACCTCTTCAGTCCACCTAATTATTAACCCTAATCAAGCAGAGCTACATGCTATATTCTCATATTTATAAAATGTCACTATCTTATAGCTGTAGTTGTAATAAAAATTAAGGCATCAGTGTGTAAACGTATTAAACAGACATTTGAAAAGAGTAATGATACATTTGGAATTTATAATAGAAATATAACCGACTGACTTTATCTAAAATAATATTTATTCTACTAGATATGGCGATAATGATATTGGCCAAGCCCAAGACCACTTGTAAGGGAAGCAGGTTCACTCGGGGCTTTTATGACAGTGAAAGCCTATGCCTAGTTTAGTACAGTGGGACACCACTCCTAAGCAATGCCTAGTTTTGTACAGTGTGACTCCTCTATGTCTAGTTTTGTATAGTGTGACACCACTCATAAGCACTTATTATCAGACTGTGACTGAATGTTGCATCCAAGAAAAGTATATCCATGAGAGACTATGAGGGTGCTCAGTGGAAAATGCTCTGAACAGCAATGTAATCATTGTCAGAATCCTAATACTACAGTGTATGGTTGCTTTCTTTTCTTTTTGTTAATGTCTAATAATTATTTCCAGATTTTTTTTCTAGATATAGAACAATCTTACTTATGAGAAACCTGCTGAATATGGTTCAGGAGGGTCTGAAACTGGTCCTGCCCCCACTGCTACAGGTATGACACAAAGATTGGTTCAGAGATGGGCTCATAATATGTTGTGTCAATTAGAGTCCATCAGAATCCTCCTTGAGGATATTACATTGAAGCAATTGGAATAGACATTCCCTTCCATCTAGGTCACTATATGAAATGCAATTCTAGAACTGGTGGTGTCAATCTAGTCCATTACATGGAACAAGCTTGTTTGAGACAGAGAAAGGGATTATTTAAGCCCCTGTTACAACTATTTCTGAATTCAATAATAAACTCTTACATGTCTGTTCTGTACACCAATAAATTGTGGTTGCTGATAATGCTAATTTTCTCTGGGTTTCTATTAACTAACTGCATATATCTCAATTAATACAGAACCTTTATTCATAGGCAAAGTGATCTGAAGCTTAAAAGGTACAGAAACATTAGAAATCATAAGAAAAGCAAAGTGAGGAGGAAGCAGAAGCAATTCAGGAAATAAGTTGGTTCTTGGGAAAGAATGAAGAACAGATGTTTAGAGATAGTAGCAGTAAATTAAAGGCTAACCAGTACTGAATTATCTAGATCTTCTTAGAATCTAGTTCCAGTCTTTGTGATGCCTTGCACGACTATGATTTTTCTTATCCTAGGGTTGTGTGCTGTAGTTTCATATTTCCTCACAATATATTCCCCATTGGATCCTTGTAATAAGCTACCCCCAACCCCACTGTTTGCAGCTAACTTGAAAAATTATATTTTACTTGCATCTACAAGGGATAAATTAAGATAAATTATTTCAAATTTTTTAGCAAAATACTCAAAATTTCCATACTATGAATTGGTGCCAGTTATAGAGACATTTCAAACAGAGAAATCGCCATTTTTTTCTGAAAAATTTTATTTGATGAAAATTTATAAACAATAAATTTTATGTAAAAATTCTGAATCTTAGCAACTTAATTTTTATCAACATTTTTGTTTACATATTCTTTAGTCAAAATGCTATGAGACAGACAAAATTTTCAATTCGTCTCAAATTTATGATTGCTAAGGTAATATTATATAAATCACAACTCAAGAGTCCACAGGCAGGCCGTGCAGCAGACTCTGTATGATATATCGCTCAATAGTGCAACCAAAGGCCCAGAATATATACAAATACATTTTTAAAAACGATGTGAAAGAAACAAGTACTTACAACATGCAACTTACTAAAGACCACAAAAAAAGAAAAAAATGAGAAAATTTGATGTGTCCAAGGCACTCTTAAGTTGATATATAATACAAGCTGGAATTTTGCTGAGTTGAGAAGAGTAAGAAAGGAGATCCTGAAAGAAGGAATAACAGAGAAAAGAGCCCCACATCTGTACATGTATTCCACCAAAATCATTTTCTAACTACTGAGCTGCACACATGCAGGGGAAACTTCAGAGAACGCAGTGAAAACCAACAGCTGGAAGACTGAGACAAATGCATAGTTTCAACTGATGCCCACTTCTAGAAAATCAGAATTTTGAGTTTGAACCAAGCAATTTAATAATTTATTCTACTAGAATAAAAAAAAAAATCTTTAAAAAAAGGTAAACTGCAGTCTCTACAATGTGTCATTAACAATATTGATGATGCAATGAAAAGGTAGTAGACAAGGAAAAAATATAAATTTCAACTCACATTTAAGAGAAAAAGCAGTTAACAGAAACCAATGGTGAAATACCTTGAATATTAAAATTAAATTGCAAAAACTTAAAGAATTATAGATAAAAAAAGTTTGAGAACTTGAGTAAAATATGGTCATAATAAATAGGTAGATAAGGGATCTTCGGAAAAAAAAAAAAAAAAAGACACTAGAAAATAACCCAATGGAAATCTTCCAAATGAGCAAAACAATATGTAGTATTAAAAATGCTCCTATATATGGCAGAGTAAATGGTTACTAAGTTTGAGTATATGTGAATTTTAAAAATATATCAGATTTGAATAAGAAAGACAGACGAGAAGTTGGAAATAAAAGAGTAGTCTCCGTGATTTTTGAGATTATATCAAGGGGTCTAAGATATATGTAATTGAAATCCAAGAAGGAAAGGAGAGAAATAACAAGTTGGGGAGATATTTAGAGGACATATTAGTGTCCTTGGGACACAGTACCACAAGTTGGGTAGCTTAAGCAACAGAAATTTATTTTCTCACAATTTTAGAGACTAGAAGTGCAAGATCAAGGTGCTGTCAGGTGACGGTAGGTTTCTTTTGAGGCTTCTCTTCCTGACTTGTAGATGGCCATCTTTTCACTGTGTCCTCACATACGGCCTCTTCTCTGTGTATGTGAGAAAAGAGAGAGAGAGAGAGAGAGAGATCTGTGTTGCCCCTCTCTCTCTCTCTTTTTTTTTTTCAAGGACATCGGTCTTATTGAATTAAGGTCCCACCACTGACATTATTTAATCATTATTACCTCCTTATAGTGCCTATGTCCAAATATAGTTATATTGGGAGTTAGAGCTTTAACATATACATCTGGGGAGAACGTAATGAGGAATGATGCCTGAAATTTTTTCTAAAGGTGGTGACAAACAACTACTCTCATGTAGAAGATTCTCGGCAAACCCCAAGCAAGATAAATACAAAAAAAAAACAACCAAAAAACACACACACACGCACACACACACAACCAGTTTTATTAAGTGATAAACTATTAAAAATAAAAAATAAAGAATATCCTAAAAGTAGAGAGAGAAAAATATGTCAGATTTGATATATTGTCTAGAGGGGATTAACAATGCAAATAAAAATGGACTTCTGATAAAAAAAAAAAATAGAGGTCAGCTGACAGTGGAGTGACATTTTTAAGTGCTGAAATGATGTCTACTATGAAGTTAATATACAGACAAAAGTAATTATCCAGAAATACAGGAAATAAGCCAGGCAGAGAAACACAACTATCACATGCTCTCATTCATATGTGGGAGCTAAAAAAAAAAAAGTCAAACTCACGAAGATAGAAAGTAGAATGATGGTCACCAGAGACTGGGAAGGGTCATGGGGAGACAGGGATAAAATGAGGATAGTTAATGAGTACAAAAATACGGTTTGATAGAATGAATAAGATCCTGGATTTGGTAGCACAATACTGTGACTACAGTTAACAGTAATTTATTATGTATTTTAAAATAACTAAAAGAGTGAAATTGGAATGTTCCTAACAAAAAGAAGAGCTAAATATCTAATGTGATGATTACCCTGATTTTATCAATACACAAAATATCACATGTACCCTATACATATATGTAACTATCATATACCCACAATAATTGAAAAATCAATGTAAAATAAAAGTAAAATAAAGGCATTTTCAATAAATTTTCAAAAAGGGTAGGTTGGCAGTGTTTAGTACTTCTAGAAGAAGTGCTAATACTTTTGTTCAGGCTGAAAGAAAAGCTTGAAGCTGGAGAAGGAAATGTGGGACATCATAAATGAAAAATATATACATAAGCATGCAACAATATTTTATTCTACTTGTTTAAAATAATTATATGTGACCCTAAAGCAAAACTTATAATGCTCTTTTATGGGAATTATAATGTATGTGGATGTAATACATGTGATAACAACACACACAAAAATGGGGATAACTGGAACAATATCCTCTGAAGCAGGAATCCAGAGTTTAGACATGCTACACTTCACTTCCCCCATCTCTTTGATTGGTTTATACTGTATCACTGCTTCTCTTTGTAGTCTGTGAAAAAGTCATTCAACTTTCAAGTCATGTGACTCTATCCAATGCACCTTCTTGAGAAATTTTGGAGTAAACAAGTGCTGTAGGCTTCGTTAACACCAATGATATACTTATTCCATTGTGTTGTAACTACCGTACATGACAATCCTCTGCTAGACTCCTTGAGAGCAGGCACTATAATTTAATTGTTCTGTGTACATGCTGTAGGTTTTATATCTACCTCCTGGAAGACACTAAATATTCAATGACTAAAGAGATGATTAACTGAAGGAAAAAATGATTGAATGAAAATATGCATTATTGATTAAAAGAGAAATTAGCAAGAATAAAGAACTGTTAGGAAAAAAAAAAAAAAACCTAAGTTTGGGCATACTAAATTGGTGATGCTTAAGTAGCAATCATGTCAAGATATTACAAAAGCTCTGAAACGTGGATTTGAATTATAAGAGAAGGGCAGAATTTAGAGATATAGCTAGTGGTGATAATTGAGACTAATCTCATTATAGGACAATAAAGTGCACAAAAAAAGAAAGCTCTTAGAAATCTCTTAAAAGTAACTTTCTTTTAGCTTTAATCATATGGCTGCTAACCTCTGGCAGCCTAAAACTCTATCCAAAATCTATGTATGTCCCCCAGCAAAAAAGATTTTGACTATATAAACTATGGTTGTCAATGGAAAAAAATGTTTTAATATGTTACAGAAGGTTTATTGCCTAACCAGACTTGCTCTGGCTCTTTATTTTCATAAGTTAACTTCCTACTGTTTAAAATGCAGCTTTCTCTCTCCATGAGTTCTTTATTTTCTGCTTTCATGATTAACATCTGGCATCAATAATACGGTATTTTGGGAAACAATTTTAATCATAAGGCTTTCTTGAGGATCTGGGTTTGTTTGAGATTTTTTTTATTACTTACACATGCTATCATTCCTTTTCTTTCTTTTTAAAATTCAAAATTAAACATTGAGTAACTTTTTTTTTCCAAACCTTGAGGTAATATTGCTTGTACTACATGAACTATCATGAACATTTGTGAACTTGTACAATTACTTTAACAGATGATTTGTCTTCTCCTGTGGAGAGATTTTGTTTTAGCAGTGATAATTTATTCACTTTTCAGATGGTTTCCTGATATTGGAAAAGTATTCTGTTTTCTATTTAATGAAAAAAGGTAAATGTGGACGTGAAGATTTTGGGGCCCAAACAAGAAAGAGTAGAATTATTGTCAACCTCCTAAAAATGTACTTAATCAAATACCCTTGGAACTTAGAACTGGAAGAGCAGTTAGTTTCATCAGTGTTTTAAGCTCACATTCTTTTAATAAAAAAAAAATTCTAAGGCCCAGACAGAAAGACTATTCCATTTTGCTATCAGCAAGTGGCAAGGCCAGAATGAGTTAAAAAACTCAGGTACCCTATTCAAATTCTGTATTGTACCTACTACCAGGACAACTTTGCAATGCTATATACACATTAAAGCACATACTTTAACACGACATTTTTCAGACTATGCCTTCACCTCCAATTACTCTTGACGCAGTCATGCTCCATTGCCCGTTTTATAGAGGAGAGAAATTGAATTGGTAAGAATGGAAGTAATTATATAAAGGCCATAGCTTCTCTACTCCACACTGGATATTTCCAAGAAGTGTCCTACATAGTCTCTCAGACAGCCCCCACTGTGTTTCATCCTCAGTTGTCCAACATTCATTACCACATTCTTCATTAATTTTTCTTGCCTTTCTGCCTCAATTACCCCTTAATTTACTCCAGGGATAACTTACATTAGCTGTCGACACCCAAATCCTTGTCTTAGAATCTAACTTATGGATATATAAAATTAGGGCAAAGGGAGAATGGGACGTAAGTAATTTATCCTTCCCAGTCTCTATAGAGAAATGGGAAATAGAAAATGGGATTTGGGAATGGATTTTGGTGTAACCAATCAACCATTTTTACTATAGCATCTGTTATTAATCACACTTAACTAATGAAAGCATTATAGTCTAGATATGTTATAAGGAGTCTGAAATCAGACAAGAAGTGAGTCAATGGTGTAACTGACAAATATAATCTATTATTTACTTGCCACCAATTATAGGATGTGAAAACACATTCCCTGTGGCTAAAATAAACTAGGAATAGAAGTGGACAGAATTTCTTTTGTCTTATTTGATTCTACAATTTATTTTTTCTGCTTTGAAGACTGAGAATTAACATCTTTAATTTCTTATTTATAATAATTTTACTGGCTTATTTACACAGTTAAAGGTTCTATTACTATTTACTAGGCAACATGAATTAGATCCATGTATACTTACAAAGTTATCTATACATTTTCCAGTTTACATTTGGTGATTAAAAACAGCATTTTTTTCTTTAAATTTATTTTTCATCTTAATCTCAGCTATAAACTCAATGACTAGATTACCTTCTTAGACAAGGGCCAAACTGATCATAGGACTTCTAGTTTCTGATTTTTTTAAATGTCATATAGGCACAGAATAATATTTTAACATATTATCTTCTGTTCACATTAGACTCATTATTTTCTTTGTTATTCCTGGCATCTTTATGATTTTTTTAGCCACTGTATTACACAGCTTTTCACACTCCCCTAGACAAAGTATGTAGCTCAATAAATGCTTATTAAAAGCATTGTGAGTAGAGGCTGACTTTCCACTTAGAGAATAAGAATACTGGTCTCTGAATATTTATTTCTTTTCACATATACTGTTAGATGTCACCCTATCAGAAATTAGTATCACCACCACCACCACAAAAACAGGGGGGGAAATAGAATTTTAAAAAGGAACGATTCAGAGAATTTATTTTTTTAAAGAGTTTTATGTGCTTGGAATCATACAATTTTGATAAAAGACATTGTGTAATATGTACCATCTGGAATCAAAATACTTGCCATTTAATAAAGTAGATAAACAATGAATATTAGGGCATTTTTACAATATGATTGTAGAATAAGTATTCTTCTGATTGTAACAAAACATACATTAAAACAAATTTTGTTTGCCAACATTGTTTTTGGAGGTACATAAAATATGAGAAATTAAATGTAAAACTCGTTTTTCCTGTGAAATTTTTCTTTAGAGTTGTCAATAATGGAGATTATACAATTCTTTCCAGATTTGCCTTGGTTTGATTTTGTTGTATATGTGTGTATGCGTATGTGTATGTGCATACATGTGTGTGCAGTAAAATATGCAAAATGGGCTATCATTTTGGAACATTCATTCTCATTTACCACTGTGCACAATTTAAATTTAGTAAAATTACAACATACTTTTGGCATGAAGTCCCTGAACTAATTATATGGTATTTAATTGCAAAGCTGATTGGTATATATTTACATGGCATCTGTAAAGATCATTTCAAATGACTGTGAGCTTATTATATTTTCTTGCGAACATGTTCAAATTCGTAACTCCATTTGAGAAGGAAAACCCTGAATATTAATTCATTGCCCTTGGGCTCCTCAGTCACAGCTGTTTCTTTTATAAACACAGAAGCTTTGATGTGGCAATTCTCATTTTATTCTGTTGAGATCTTTCACCAAACATTTGGACTTATTCCTTGGGGCCAAAATATTCTGTCAGATAACTTAGAAATCATTGAAAAATCTTGATCATTAGTGTTGTTGAAAATTTACACTGATCATTCTTTTAAAAGTTTGCTTAGATTGTGAGGGTAAAAAGCTTCAATTTTCATAAGCAATGGATTGGTTTTACTCACTTCATTAATTAGTTTTATTTCTATCAGAAATTATGTATGCCTATATTTAAAGTTTGACATATTTTGTAGGGTTGATAACTGAGGTTGAATCTAGAAGTGACTGATGTGTTTTCCTTTCTCTGGGATGTCTTGCCTTTAATCTTTTGAACAAAACAAAACAATTGTATCAATCTTACAACTACAGTAACTTAATGTTGTCTGATTGTCCTGTAAGTACTAAAACTTCTAGCATGAATTCTTGTGTATAGTAGTGAGTAGTAATAATTGATCTGCCAAAATATGGGTAATACACACACGTAATCTATCTTTGTGTACCTTTGTTAGTTACTCAAAATGCTTACATTAGTAAGTAAAGGAAATGTAACATTTTCGGATGTTGTCTTAGTCCTTCTGAGCTGTTAAAACAATACTTGCGAGTGGGTAATTTATAAAGAACAGAAACTCATTTCTCGCAGTTCTGAAGGCTGGGAGTCCAAGATTAAGGTATCAGCCACTGAAGGCCTGGTCTTTCCACTTCCAAGATGGCTTCTTGTTGCGGCATTCTCCAGAGAGGGGAACGTTGTGTCCTCACATGTTGAAAGTCAGAAGAGCAAGAGATCAAACACTGCTCGATGTTCCTTTTATAAAGATATTAATACCAATCACAAAGGAGGAGCTCTCATGGCTTAATTGCCTCATAAAGGTCTTTAGAGTGGGTCCAGTTTGACTCTTGTGCTTACAAGCAGAGGAAATTTGAACATGCTGAGAACCCCCAAGGATGTGCACATACAGAAAAAAGACCCCATGAGACAGAAAGGAAAGACAACCATTTGCAATCCAAGGAGGGAGGACTCAGGAGAAATCAAACTTGATCCTAAATTTTCTAACCTCCAGAACTGTGAAAAAATACATTTCTATTATTTAAGTCACCAAATCTGTGATATTTTGTTATGGCCACCCTAGAAAACTAATACACCTACCATATCAAAAAAATCTATGAATTCTAGTGTTTTGAGAAGAAAGAAGCACATTAAACAATATATTTGGAAAGTAGTTGTTTGGAGCTCCATAGATCTGAAGGAAAAATAGAAAGCAACTCAAAGTCGTTTCAATATTTAACTGAAAAAACAATCTCACAATTAGAGGAGAGAAGAATCTTATTACTATTAGGCATTAGAGAGTGAAAGTGTAGGGAAAGGAGGTGTGGAGGTGGTTGTTGGATTATCAGTGGGACGTTTGAGCAAAGTTTCTTATGTATACCAAGTGGAGCAATAAGACATTTCTAAAAGCATAAAAATAATATTCACTGAAAAGTACTTACCTCTCAGAAGTGAAATTAATATCTACCTCTACATATGCAAGCCCAAATGTAGTCAGAATTCATTTAGGTTTAGTTAGCTCAGTTAAGTGACCCATGGTACCACACATAATCCCTTTCCCTTCTCTCTGTTGCTCTCTTTTGATGCTTTACTCCATGCACCTTTACCTTTAACTCCCTACTTTTAACACTTTCGCAAACACTTCTTCCTTTTCCCAGGACTTATGAAGATATTTCAAGTGGGAGGTTTCGAACACCTGCATGGCATTAAGTCTTTAATCAAGGTAATAAAACACAGAGAAGATGCTGTCTAAACATATTTGCCTCATATTCCTCCTGGAATCCCACCGAAGTCATTGTGCAGAATTTTTATAAGGAATAAATCCATTACTGCAAAGAAAATTGAAGGGGAGGTCAACTGTGGATGACAGATTTCAACATCTCTTTGGATGATAATGGAAACAAGGTGGAAATGTGTTAATTGGTTAATTAGAGAGGACAAGGCTTCAGTTTAATGTCTGCTAAGCGACGAACACAGAAAAGGGATTCAATCTCCTATTGGAACCCAGGGAAAAAAGAATAATATTTAGATACTCATACTGTGACTGTCCTTTTTTTAATCTTTCACATTTTAGAATCAGTTTATAGGATATACATTGCAAGCCTAGTTTATGCTTTAAGACAGTATACATTTGAACAACTTTGACCATGAAAATAAAGGTATATCTGACAAAAGATGATGACAAAGTAGACAGGATGGTTAGAAAATTAACTCCTCTCACAAAGAGAACAATTGAGATGGCCTTGTAGAGTTGTTGCAACTGGAAATAGAAGTATAAGAGTTTTTTTCCTCTCAAAGTTTATTAACTAAGTTAAGAAATTCAAGTATTAACACAGCTATCAAAATATAGGAAGAAGGGAGTATATAAGTATACGAGTGCTAAATGATCTTCCATAACAGAATCAACACAGGTTGCTTAAAGCTGCCAAATCAAGAAAGATAAGAACATATTATTAGCAGTATGTAGATAACTTCACAAAAACAGTAAATACTAAGAACTGTTATTTCTAGGGAGTAAGACCGGGTTAGAAAAGATGGGGCAGTAAATTACTGTTCTCACTGGAAGCTTAGCTATTTGACTTTTACAAAGCTCATGCATCATTTAGAGACAAATTTAACCTTAAATTGGAAATGCTGTACTAATTTCATAGCATTAGGTTGTCAGAATTTATCAATTCCTGTCACTAAAAAGATATGCAAAATATGAATGAATTATTCATGGTAGACTGTTACGATGTAATGACATATACTACAAAATTAACTGGCTTAATAGCCCCCCTCCAACAAAAGTTAATTTCTCTCATGTGGTATGCATTCTTGTATCAGTCAGCAGAGCAGGTCTGCCTTATGTAATCTCTCAGGCAGCCAGACGAATAGAATGGCAGACCTTCTGCCATCTGTCACCTGAAACGTGCAGACTTTCCCTCTCTCCACAGCAGTGGAAATGAAAAGAGAGTTGCACCTGAGCAATGCAATTCTTTGACCCGGAAGTAATATCTGTCACTCCTAGTTACTGCACAGTGACCAGAAATATTCTTATGGTTTCTTTGTTTTCTTTCAAGGAGATGAGAAAGTTTAATTCCACTTTGTGTCCTGAAAGAGAGAAAGATGGTCTGTGTAAACACTGGACAGCTTCATTAAAATAAAGAATTTTGCATTTAAAGATTTTAGGTAAGTATGGTATCATGATCAGTATTTTGAAACCTGTACAAACCACTAGTATATTATAAGGGAAAATAACTAACACATTATTAAGTCTTTTTCTCCCTCTCTATATATTTTTTTGGCCAAACTTTTATTATAAAACCTTTCAGGCAACAAACTTGAAAGAATTTTGCAATGAATACCTATATACCAAGCACCTAGACTCTAATATTAGCATTTGACTATTCTAACTCTGTCACATGTTGTTCCAGGTATATTGCCATCTAAAATCTCTTTGGTACATCTTTGTTTAAGAAATTCAAATGATAATAATGCCAATAACACTAATGATAATAATCTTGTTTATCAGCACGTAGTATATTTAGGTATCTTAACTACACTATTACTCTAAGAGGACTCTCAGACAAAGCATATTATTCTTTGCCTACTATAATTAAATAACCAATGTTGCAAGCATTTAAGTAACTTGCTCAGTTCCTTTAGCAGATAGAGAATTCAAACTCATTTGTATCTGAGTCAACAGTCTCTATGCTCTTCCTAATATACCTACCACCCTTGCTTTTTGATACACTGGTGTACTAAGTAACTCAAAACATTTTGTCTTTTTCCTCCTAACTATATAAAGACCTTATATATGATCTTACTATGCAGAAGTAGCTTATCTTGTGTAGAAATCTTGTTTGTTCCATGTCTGTTTCCATTTCTCTGAAGGCAGAGTCTCTACCTTTGAGCCTGAATCATATGCTTGGTTTATACTCCCATTAACCAACAGCTTTGTTATGTCATTTTTAATGCAAGTGAGAGGCCAGAAAATTGAATATATGGCAGAACTCTTGCCCTATTGGAAACAAATCCTGGCACCATAATATACACAATGGATAGCTTTTCTGATGACTTTTGCAAAGCATAGTTCTGCTAGTCGTTTTACGGTTCTGATCTTTTTCCAGGACAACTTTAACTTGTCTTAAGAAACCGTTAAGAACTCGAGACAATGAATCTTTTACTACACTTGAATTTTGTTTGCTCAGCTGAATGTCACAAAGAAAGTAATATTTTTGAGAGGTATAAAAATAAATACAAATTTAAAGATAATAATTCTGTGATTTGCCAAATCATGTTATATTTGCTTCACAGTTTTTTCTACAGTGTGCTCATATATTATTTGCTTTCTTTTCCCAGTATAGAAATATTCTCGGCAAAATGTCCTGAGATCTGTCACAGCTGCATAAAGAACATAAATTTCTTAGAGTTTTTGGTAAATATGACATTTCACTGTTTTTGCTAAGTCATAAATCATGTTCATTATGTGCAGTGCTGCAGACGCTGTGCAAACTATCATTCAATGGGACAAATAATTTTTAAACAAGTGTTTTAATAATCAATTTCTATGTATTTATATGTATTATTCTATAATAATCCTTTAACTTTTTTTTCAGTTATAATGACATATTTTATCATTAGAATTAGTATAACATAGTGGTCAAAAGTAGGGCCTCTGAAGCCAGACTGCTTAGGTATGAAATCCAGTATCTGCCTTTCAGCAGCTATGTGACACTGAACAAGACGTTCAAACTATTTGTTTTCAATAGTTCAAAATTTTCATCATTTTGTTCTCTCTTCTTTCCTGGGTTCTAAAATAAATCATGATCACTTGCAGCAGAGATTTCTACCAAATCTGAATTCCTTGATCTTTTGACTTGGTGACTTACTTCCTCTTAATTTTGGGAATTCCATCCCCTGACCACACCCAGAATCTTTTCATCTCTCAACATTGAGCCTCTTAAGATATCTTAAGCTGTAGGCTCCCAGGCTCAGGTTACTCTCTTTCTTCCAGCTTATATATGCCCTAATGCCTCTCATACCTGTACTTCAACCTACTGAGCCTTCAGTATTTTTCTCCCAATTGTCTGTCCCCTCCTGATCTTATTATTTTTTTCACTATCCAACTTCAACTTCATAGTTCACTAACCCCATTCAATCACCCTCAACTTCACTTGACTGTTACCCATGCATTGCATGAAAATTTAAAGCCTTTGACGTGGATGAGTTTACCATTTATTTTTCTCAGTTTTTTACTCATAAAATGGTCTGATCTGGTGGAGAAAGTCTATGCAATTGTATGTATCAGAGTCTCTCCTAATAATAAAATTCCAACCTATCATTTATTGGGTATTTTCTATGTGTCAGATGAAAAAAAGTTTTATATCTGTTCTCTCTTAATTCTCACAGTAACTGTGTAAGATAGATGATATTGTTCCTTATTTTACAGATGAGGATCCAATGCTTAGAAATTTTAAGACATTTATCAAAAATCGAAGAGTTAGTAACAGTACAGGGTGAATTTGAAACTTGATCTTTTCTCTCCATAGCACAAGTTCTTAACCACTGTACATGTAATTACCAATATATGTAGGTTGAAATGTACAGT
Organism: Macaca nemestrina; assembly: GCF_043159975.1. NCBI lineage: Eukaryota > Metazoa > Chordata > Mammalia > Primates > Cercopithecidae > Macaca > Macaca nemestrina. The sequence goes on along the minus strand of NC_092134.1, from coordinate 42,107,794 downwards.
TTTACAATGTGCTTTCTACTTTTTTTTTAACTTTCTCTTCTTCCCTTCTTTTGGATTCCACAAGTAACTTTTCACTCTTTTTTTTCCATTGTATTAGTTTGACAGTTATACATTTTCTACCTACATACTGTGGTTAACTTTGAACAAAAAATGCATCCATCCTTTATAACATATAACCTAACCATAACCAATAAACTTTACACTCCTCCTAGGCAATGCACCATTCTTAGAGCACTGTAAATTTTAAGTATCTTTATCTACCCATCAATCTATCAAATACCCATATTATGATAAGAAATATTAGTGCATGTATGTGTATATGTTTATGTGTTTGTGCATATATATACATATACACACATATATACACACATACACACACACACAATCACAATAATGAATAACATTTAGTACTAACCATGTGTCAGTTGCTGTTCAAGGCATTGCATATTCCAATTCATTTTATATACACACACACACACACATACACACACACACACACACATATATGTATATAGAGAGAGAGATATTAATGTTATTAATGTCATGGCCCTTGGTTTCCAGATATAGAACTTCTAAAACTCTTGTAGATGGGAGCACTAGGCTAATCTTTTGTTCTAATATTTGGTTTTTGATCCCAGTTATTGACACAGCTCTCAAGACTCTGTAATTTTCTTTTGTCTTTCTTTTTTTTTTTTTTTTTTTTGTTTGAGATGGAGTCTCTCTCTGTCACCCAGGCTGGAGTGCAGTGGCCCAACCTCGGCTCACTGCAAGCTCCGCCTCCCAGATACAGGCCATCCTCCTGCCTCAGCCTCCTGAGTAGCTGGGACTACAGCGCCTGCCACCGTGCCCAGCTAATTTTTTGTATTTTTAGTAGAGACGGGGTTTCACTATGTTAGCCAGGATGGTCTTGATCTCCTGACCTCGTGATCCACCCGCCTCGGCCTCCCAAAGTGCTGGGATTGCAGGCATGAGCCACCGCACCTGGTCTGTAATTTTCTGAATGATACGAACACCTGATACAGAGCTCCTAAATCCTGATATATCCTGGGTGATTGAAGCATCTTTTGTTCTAATGAGGCAACTCCTTGGTAGCCTCTGGATGGAGGCTAGTTGCCCAGGAAACAACTGGTTTGCAAGAGTTTAAACTTTCATCTGCCACGACCATTGGTGAGGAAAGAGAGGCTTAAGGTTGAGTTGACCACTAATGGCCAGTGATGCAATCAATTATGCCAACATAATGAAGACACCATAAAAACCCTTAAGCACGCAGTCCCAGAGCTTCCAGTTTGCTGAGCACCTGGAGGTGTCATGAGGCTCCATGCCCCTTTTTATATACTTATCCTATGCATCTCTCCCATCTGGCTATCCATCTGTATCCTTTGTAATATCTTTTATAATTAATCTATAAAAGTAAGTAAAGTGTTTCCCTTACTCTGTGAGCTACCCTAGCAAATTAATCAAACCTGATGAGGGGCTTGTGGAAACTCCAATTTATAGCTGGTTGGTCAGACGTGTAGGTGAAAATCTATTTGCCTTTGACATCTGAAGTTGGGAACTGGGGCAGTTTTGTGGGACTAAACCCTTAACCTGTGAGATCTGACACTGTCTCCAGGTAGGTAGTTCCGGAGTTGAATTGAATTATGGAACACCTAGTTTCTGTCTTCTAGAGAATTAGTTTTTGGTGGGTGGGGAGAAATTCCCTCACATTTTGGTGACCAGAGGTAAAGTGTTCTTTTGAGTGTGTGAGAGTAGGAGAAACACTTATTTCTTCCCACCTCTTACACACACACACACACATATTTTACGCTCAATTATTTTGATGATTTACTGAATTCTTTGAAACCAGTCTTATCAAAGATGTCATCTGGAATTTTTTTCCACCATACCATTTGTCCTATCTAGGTTTTTCTTAAGGGTATTTGGAGAAGTTAAATAAAATAATTCTGTTGCAATACTTTTACCACCAAAAATCTATCTTAATTTTTAAAAATATCTTTTGCAAATAAATTGCTCAGTCTATCCTTGTATATTTCTTTTCTTCTATCTGTGCCCTTTTTGCTTGCTTATGAATTAAATTTATGATATTTACATGGAAAGATTATAGATAATATTTTGTTTTGTTTTGTATTTTAAGTAGGTCCATTAAATGATGGATTGAACATTTATGAGAGCCATAATTTACAAAATGGCTCCAACTTAGCTCCTGGTTATTACTCCTGAGTTTTAAGAATGATAGTCACATTGTATGTAACATCAAGAAAGAGAACAGCATATCATTTGAAAGCTTCAGGGAAACTATAGTAGCTTTGTACGTATGTCAAAAAATTGTATGAAGAAAGTGATTCCATTACCCTTAACTTCACTTGTCAATACTCAGAATGATGTCTGTATTCTCCTAATCTGTTCCCTGTCCCTGACCAGTCTTACCTCATGGGAGTATTAATGTTTAAGTGCAACATTCTTCCAAATTATTGAATAGATTAACAAAATCTAGAAAATTGTATCTACATGTTTATATATTCATCCAGATCTCATTCAAGAACTTATATGACATCTTCTTCTGGATGAATCTAAATGCTTTCTAAATGTGTCTCTACTAGAAAGTACACTGTCATCTATTCTGTCATGCAAGCCAGAAACTTTAATACCCTCGTTCCTCTCACTCCCCTTTGTACAATCTGCCACCAAGTCTTGACAATTTTACCTCCTAATACTCTCACATTTGTCCACTTCTCTCTAATTCCACCAGAACCTTGTAATCCAAACTTCCTTTTTATATTTTTCTAGCTTGTACTCTAAGACTGAAATTCTAACCAATCTCTGAACATCTAGTTTTGGTTCCCTCCAAACTGTTCTACTCACAGTGCCAAGGAGAAACATACATATGCACACAACAATAATAATAAGTAACACTTACTTAGTATTTACCATGGGTCAAGTGCTGTTCAAGGGACTTTATGTCTTCCAACTCATTTAATCCACACCATATGGTAGGTGCCATTACCTGTCTCCGTTTTACGGACAAGGGAACACTGAAGCATACATAATTTATAGGTTCTGTCCAGGATATGAAGCCAGTAAGTGGCAAAGCTGGGATTTGAACTCAGCAACTTTAGCTTCAGTGTTAGTGTTCTTTACTACAGCATGATGTTACTCTACAATGAAAATAATCCCTTATGATTTAAAACTCTTCAGTGACTTTCAAATTGTTCTTAAGGACTAGAATCTTTAAATTCTGTGTGGAATATTCTTCCCTTCTACCTTGTGCTGCTAAATACTTTTAATCTTTTATATGTTTCCTTAATCATTATTTCTTTAGGGAATCCTTCTCTCACATCACTATTATTAATTCCTTTGTAGCATGCAGCTCTCTGTTAATAATATTTATCACATATGAAATTGTATATATTTTTTGTGATTTTCAGTTAATTTGTGTCTCACTGTAGAATAAACCATAAACAGTATTATTTCATCTGTATGTAGTACAGTCATATATATGGTACTCAATAAATACTTAAATTTAAAGAAGGAGGGAATGTAGTAAATTCTTAAGAGTTGAAAATTTCTTGGAGAAACATTTCACGACAATGTTGCTTCCACATTAGGATTCTATTTTATACTCTTCCTCTTGAATTATCACTTATTCACTGTTTGAAGAATTCCAGAGGTGGGTAACTCTACCTCAAGAAAAGTTAATTCCATTGCCGGGTGACTTGGAACAACTATTAGAAAATTCTTTCTTAACTAGAGCCAAAATATGGCTTCTTATCAATTTTACTCCTATGTTCTACTCTTCATTTTGGGACTTCTTGGCATATGTTCTGGGCCCTTTTCAAATGGCATATTCGCAAATATTTAAAGTTATGTTCCCCTTTACATATTTTTTTCTCAGTCTAATGATATCTGCTTACTTCTATTTTATGACATAATTTTTATAATTTTATTTATGTGCTTTGAGGTCATTTAAAACATTTTTCTTTTTGTTAATGTCCATTGAATTGATTTATTACTTTCAGCCAGCATTTTAAAAACTATGTTCAAAGTTTGTTGATTGGTTCTCCTTCCTCACTGTCAATTAAGTTTTGGTGTAAAAATAAGTAATAAGTTTGGTATAAGTCTATAGCAAGGATTGGTTCTTCCTCACCCTCAAATAAGTTTGGTATAAAAACATAGTTGCATATTATATTATTTTCTTGGAAATTTACATTATAAAAGAGCATATTAAGTTTCTGAGAGGCTTTGAAGTAAACTATTGGACATTTTTAACCTAGTGTTTTACAAATATATATAATCATTTTTCTGTGGAAACGTGCCAGATTTGTAGAATTTTTAAGAATATTGTTAGAAAAATATATATAAAGGCATACATTTGTCTTTATATACAGATTGCTTATAGCATGTGCTTGCAAAGTCAGAAGGCTAATGTAAAGAACATGGCACTTTGTTGCTTCATGAAATTCTGTTTTTTTTTTTTTTTACTTCACAAAAATCGAAATATTATGTCAAGTGATTAGAATAACATTTTTTTGTGTTTTCTGGAAGAAAAAGAAAATGAAGGTAGGAGTAAACATTTTTGCATATATTTATGCCAGAAAGTGAAAATAATTTTTTACTATAACACATTTTTATTAAAACATGTTCTTCAGTTAAGCTTGCTGTCTTTGAAATATTCTGTTTTGTTAGAAAGCACTCAATATTTTTATTTAGAAAATCCAAAAACCACAATGAAATATGAAGAACAATTTGCAATTTAAATGGATTTCAAATGTTAAAACACTAAGATTCCACAAGAAATGCATTATAATAAACATAGAATTTAGAACTTATAAGAATACAGTGGACTATATCTAAAAACAACAGCTACAAGAAATAGTAATGAACTAGAAATGACTACTGTTTCATTATTTGATATTAAATAACAAGAATTATTTAGTGATTAAGTATTTGATTCATTCCATACCCATCCTCAAGCTAAATATCAAACTTGTACTGCCGAAAGTTACTGAGCAATCTGCAATTATTTTATTATGATTACAATTAAGAAATATCTTATTTTCTCATTTTCTTCAGGTCATTCTCCTCCTGTTTGATTATTAATTTATACTGTAAATTATGGTATCTGAATAAGTAATTTTAAAGATACACAAATATGTCCTTTTTATTATATAAGAATATAATTGTGTTATTTAGTGTTAATAAGCTATGGAAGAGACCAAAATACAACTATCTTTGAGTTGATAAGCTATCTTAACTCTGTGTCTGTTTTATTAATTAAAAGAAAAGCAAATTAATGCAGACTGTGCTGCATGTAACTGGCAAAAGCATCTTTGAATAGAAAAAAATACACTGCACAAATGAAAATGGTGGCCGAGAGCAATGGGGAATATGACTTGTGTCCTAAGCCTACTAATGGTAACCACATTTCATGTCAGAAACATTAGCTCATTAAACTAATTTTAGATTTGGTGAGAATGTGTTTAAATAATGACAGCCTGCAGAAGTCTGAAGCAGGTCATTAAAGCCATTGGGACTGGTGGTTTGATTTCATTTCCATCCAGACGGAGGTAGCGAAGATGAGGTCCATAACTGAAGGAATCTCGTTCTGCAGGCAGTGTGGATGGGCTGGGACATATTACAGAGACATTCACACCTACAGAGACAAAGAGCATAGGTGAATGAATTGGAACACAAGAGAAACTAACAGTGGGAAGACCAAAAAACTAATGCCACGGTCCTATGGAGGGCTTAGTGGCCTAATACTTGAAAATGGTGGTTATACAAAACATTTGCATCAGTGAGAGATTGTGCCTATCTGTTTCATAAAAATAATCCCAAACAAATGTTCAGCAAACTTACAGTCATCTCAGTCCATGTTCTGCTACTTAGTATAGAGCACTAGTAAGGAAATACTGTTAAGATCTGTGATAGAAACAAAGGGGTATAAGACATCACTTGTTTTCTAAACTTGCAGGTAAGATAAAGCACATTTAGATTGCTGTAGGTAGGATTGAGGGCATCAGAGGTGGAGACAACAATTCAGATTTGGGACTGAAAGAATGGGTAAGTACAAAAGTGGATGGATGGATCCTGGATGGGTAAGTAGAAAATCAATCTAATATAAAAGAAAATGCTTGAAAATTACCTTAAAAGATGCAAAATAGTGTACATAACATGATTTTAAAAGTACAATTAACATAACGTTACATAAGCAATACAGAAAACAAACTTGAATCTTCATCTTCAAGTTTACTTAATTGGAAACAAAAATTTTGCCAAGAATTGAATTGACAAAGAAGTCAAGCCAGAAAATATCCCAGCAGCCTTTTCACATGGTTAGGATGGGAGTAATTGTGCACCTGCCTTGGATCAAAGCCCTTGGCACCAATGACTAGGCTGAGAGTTAGGAACATCCAGGAGAGAAGGCCAGTTAAACTAGCAAAATTCAGGGAAGTCTGTAAAAGCTGATTTCAACCATGAATCCATATATTGCCTTTAAATTCCTTTTCAAAACCATTCCAAACAAGAGATCTTCCCTGATTAGACCCACTGAACTTGGGCAATGCCCTTCCTCTATGGTCTATTGTTTTATACAGACTCATATTGTAGTGAAAAATTTTATGTTTCCAGCAAGATTGCTTTGCTTTGAATTTATGCCATTTTGTAAAATGAATTTAATAAAAATAATGACTCATTTGAATAGCAGTTTAGTTGTTAAAAAGTCAGGTTCTCTTTTTTTACATACATTCACGTATTACCTGATCATCTCACAGGCTTTATCAGGCAATAGTATCATTCTCTCTACCTGGGCATTTGTGGGAATTCTGGTTTGGAGAAATAAGGAAATGTACACAGTGTACTTCAGCAAGTAAGTGGCAGAGCTGAGACCTGGCCTATTCTTTCTATTTCTACCATGGGTCTCTTGCCCAAGAGAATATGTCACTTTCAATGTGCAATCCCCTTATCCTCATCAAGCTCATGTCCCATAATCAGTGTATGTCTGAACAAATGAATATAAAAAAGAAGTATTCTAAATTTAATTACATTTTCATAAATCACACTATTTCTCAGGGAACACCAGAAAGCAATGTAGTCGAGTAAATAACATTTTTACCTAATCTTAAATCCCTGAAAGTTTTCAGAAGAATAAATATTTCCATCATATTGCTTGAGACAAGTTCACTGTCTTATAAATTTTGATGACTTTTCATAGAAGAGGTATGTTTCTTGGAGAATACTTTGTTACAGCCAGAGTAGATTATGTGGCAAGAAGAAGCAAGTACTTAAACAGTTTTGACACAGTGTGATTTTATTATGTCAATAATTCCCTCCAGGGAAACTCTTATATTTATATTCTTAAATATTGAAATAACAAAATTTGATATCTACATTAAAAAGTAAATAACTAGATTTCTCTTTGTTGCTGTTCTACTGATAGAATTTTTTTTAATTTTGCATTCCTGACACTGAAGGAAAGTATTGTTATTATACTGTATGAGTGAAAACAAAAAAACACTTTAGGCTCAGGTTTTGGCTATTGCATTTACCCTTTGTCCTTGGGCAAATATCCTCTCCTAGCTGATGTTCAGTTTCTCTTTCTTCAGAAATTCCTAATAATATCACACAAGTTTCTTGCAAGGATTATATAGTAGTTCTCAAATCGTGAGCCAGCAACATGAATACTATTAATACCTGGGGACTAAACTGTGAGGCCCAATCTCTGACCTAGCAAGTCAGAAATTCTGGGGGTGGGAAACAGCAGCCTGAGTTTACAAGATCTCCAGGTGATTCTGATGCACACTAAGATTTGAGAATGATAGAAATATATGATAAAACACTTTGATAAAACTCTAAAAGGTGGGTCTATACTACAGACGTAACACTCTATAAACTAAAGTCTTATACTTCTCAACTGTGTTTTAAATGTTGCTACCTCACTCTTAAACACCCTAATTCACAAATGCTCAGGATGAAATGCCTAATTCGTAAGCAAGGGCTCTATGTGGAGTCACTTGAAGTTTACTTCCCACATCAATTGTACGTGGGGCTTTTAAGGAACGTACCTGTAATATACCTGTAGAAGCACAGAACACTCGTCAGGAAAAATTATGTATTTAGGATAATATTGTTGTTTTTCTGATTCAGTTAAACAGATTTGTCTCAACATTTTTTTTCTGTTGCATCTTTTGTTTTTGACTACAGGATTAAACAATACATTTCATCACCATGGAAAAATAACCGCTGTGGTGGCAAGCTGCCATTTAATTCCTGGATTGTAGGCTCAAGTACACTGTTATTTAACTCCCCCCACCAAATAAAAAAAAAAGTATTAAATAACTGAGCAGTACCCAGTGGAAAAATAGTCTGTTCCTATAAATTGTATGTTTATGTGATTATTTGCTTAAAAAGCTTTAGTGAGTAATACCCAGGCAGCACAACCTTTTGAGAAACTATCTTTGTTATTCTCTTACAAACTATCCTGACTGAACCTCACTTTTGGAATGCATTTTCTTAGGTTGTCCTGGAGAAATCTCCCCAAAGTTATTTTTAAAGGGTCTACTCTGAAGTTGAAGATGCGTAGATAAATGTCAGGCTAGGTATCGTACCCCTGTGGCTGGACCCATTTTTACACCAAATCCAGCCTGGTCTCATGCATAATTGTGAAGAAGCCAAGTTTGTCTCTAATGTGCCCAACATCTGCTTTCTATAATCACTTCTTCTCTTGATGATGCCTCTGCCTCCAAAAACTTTGCATTCATCTGTCACTCTCTTATGAAAAATTCTTTCCAGGAAAGAAGAGAGTATTCTACCTGTCTAATGCCTATAAATCCTAAGGAGTTGCCAGCTACCAGGGAAATTTCTTTCCATTTTAATTAATAAAGCCTTAAACTATAGTAGTAGTTCTCAATGTGTAGTTCCCAGAATATCAACTGGAAGGCTGTTAGAGATGAAAATTCTCAAGTCTCACTCTAGGTCTACTGAATCAGAAATCCTGGGGGTGGAGTCACCAGCCTTTACACACTTTTTTGAGACTCCCAATGTAATTAGGGGAGTTTAAGTAGAGATTCCAATTAGGAGAGTTTCAGGCATCAGCTGTCATATAGTGTTCAGGACAGAGATGCCTTCCTAATGCCTCTTAAGTCATATTTTCTTTATTACTAGTTGTGAGGTTGTTTGTGCCTGATATGGTTTCTTAAATAAACCTCCCCAATGGGGCAGAAATATTGGAATCTCCTGGAGTAAAAGAAGATAGAGGCATTTGGTTTCTCTAATGGATAAGAGTCCTCTGTAGATGACTCAAGTCCACTTTTTAGTCTTCAGTTTGAAGATTTGGACTTCTTGGTTCATTAAGACTCTCTGTGTATAGACAAAAATTTAATACTGAAAATTGAAAACACTAAAAATCTAAAGGAACATTAGTGGGGGAGGGGGCAACACACTTGCTCTTTTTAGTGAAGATAAAGATACATTTAATGACCATGAGCCCTTTAGTCAAAGACATACCCTGCAGGTTACTTACTTTTAATTTTGTTATGATCAAGGTGAAGGTGCTGCAGATGAGCACTGATTCGGGGAACTTTTGTGAGTTGATTGTGTGACAGTTGAAGATCTAGAATTGATGATACATCAAATCCTCTTGATGGGAGACCCTCATCTGATAATTTGTTGTGATTTAGTCTCAAAAAGGCCACTTTGGGAATCACATTAAAATAATTTTCTGGTATTCCTTCAATGGAATTGTTGTCTAAAAACAATTGCATTGTATTGGCTGGTAATCTTGGAGGCATATTCCTCAGGGCATTCTTGGCCATGTTTAGCTGCATGAGGTTCTTGAGTCCTTTAAAAGTGTCTCTTTGAAAGGCATTGTCCACTAATTTATTGTTCTGTAGGTCAAGAAGGGTCAGGTTCTCCAGATTGCTGAAAGTCCCTTGAGGAATTCTGGACACCTTATTTCTAGCTAATTGTAATTGTTCTAAACTTCTTGGCAATGGAGAAGGTACCTCCTCTAGCTCATTATCTTCCAGAAATAAGAAGAGCAACTTCTTCAGCTGGCTTAGGGCTCCTTTTTCAATTCCATAGTTGGTTATTTTGTTCTTGTTTAGATTTATCCATCTTAACTGGGTGGCATTCTCAAATGGCTTTTCAGGAATGGTTTCTATCAGGTTGTTTTGAAGATAAAGATACCAAATTCTTGAAGGAATAGCGGGAATTTCTTTGAGCCCTCTATTTTCACAATACAAAGCAGTAGGAAAACTGGGTGGGCAGAAACATTCCACGGGACACTCGAAGTCATGAATAGTCCAATCATCTGAATCGTGTACTTCATAGACCTGCCTCACACTTCTAGTCCACACAGTGTCTGTTATGAATAACACCCACAAGATGAAACAGATTGTGCCTGCCATTATAGCACCTACAGAAAAAGGAACACAACCGTTAGATATTTGACGATCTTGACCTTTAGATAATTTTATACATCAAAATGATCAGGAAACATTGCTTCTTCAGGGAAGAGGTGAAAATACGTCAATATGTCATACACAGATCTTAATTAATATATATTAATTAGTAGGCACCATATGCAAAGCATTTTGCAAACATTGAGAATAATTCACCAACTTGTAGCTTTCTGGTTGTAACCCAATCACAATAAAAGCTGAGAAATGGAAAGAAAATTTTAGCAGCTCTAAGTGTTTTTCCATTTCAAGCTATTCAATTTAAAGAACTGAACTGAAACCAGTAGTTGAATACGAGAGTACAAAAAAGTGATCTTTTTAAAACTCAAACTGGGAATCCGTGTTGTTCCTGAGAGGAAGGCATATGCTTTTACTTTTACTCCTAGATGAGGAGAACATCTGGATGAGATTCCCTAGGCCTTTTGGCCCTTGAACCAAAGGAATGAAGAGATCAAAGAACATTTTAGCACTTTATGGTGAAGGAAGGTTCTAGGATCTGAATAAAAGTGTGATTAATCTGTTATTCTGTAGCTCAACTCCTTAGGTAAGTTTTTTGAGGGTGGGGGAAGATGTCTGTAATTTTAAGCACACAATTAAGCTGTTCAGCCAAGCTACCGAATTATCAATTCTCTCTCTCTCTCTCCACTCACTCTCAGAGAATATATATATTCTGTCTCTACATGTGTGTACATATGTATATATAGAGATAGAGTTTATTATATAGAGTTGAATACATTGTGATGTATAGCACAAGTACTTGAGTATTGTATTCAACTATGGCATTATTGTGGTTGATAAGAAACAAAAACAACCAAAAAACGTATTTAGGATACAGGTAGAGAATTTCTTTATATTCACATTATCAGTGTGGATAATAGAAAGTAGGTTAGCATTTACTAATATTTGGTACATTTAAAACACATAAACCCTCACCACTGATCATCAAAGATTATTGGTACAAATAATTATTTTTAACAGGAAATATACATATATAATATATTTTAACCATTTATTTATAGCATAAATATGTTACATATATATATTTTTATATATATATCAGTAACATTCTGACCAATGTACATTTATTGAACTGATTGATAATAGGACAAAATAAATTTTACTGATTCCTTAGGAAAAGATAAAGTCAACTTCATTTATGAAATGCTGATCATTCAATTTTGCCATTAAATTGCAGAAAACAAGTGCAGAGCTGCTTCTGCAAGCTGTCAAATTTTCTAGGATTGCAGAACGCTGCTCTGGCCATGTTCCAACAAAGAAACATTATTTTTTTTCTTTTTCAGAATAGGGTTTTGGTTTAGTTATTGAAATTGTAACCCTGCATCTGTTGAATAAGTACTTTGCATGCTTAACTTTAAGAGTTTTTAAAAGTGCAAAATAGTTTACCTTGCCTTCCAGGAATACACCGTTGAGTCCTGTGTCTGAGTCTGAAGTTTGCTAAAAATCACTTAAGAGAAAAAAAAAATCTTTGACGAAAATAATTTGTTTTTACTTTAAGCTGTCAAGCCTGCTATGAGAAACAGTGAAACCTACTCGTACCATTCACCATGAACACCTTTGATCTATTGTTTCCACTTTGACAGGGCTTCAGAAGACTGCTTACCTCAGCCTTCTTGGATCTTCTTCTTCCTTTTCTATTGGTTACTGCTTGTACATGGTAATGGATTGACCCAGGCTCCACTGTCGTGTTTTCATGAATCCTCTGTAATATATATGCACTAGTATATCCAAATTTAACCCCTCCAACAACCACAGAATCCCAGTGCCTACACAAGCCAGCAAAGGAAATTCTTACTTTAATCCTAAGAACCCATAAAAAAATTCTAGACAATTTTCATTCCTAATTCGCAGTTCAGTTCATCAGTACATGTTGTTATGTACTGATATCCAGACCTTATTTACCAACAGGCAGCTGAAGGCAGTTTTAATTTCAAGTATAACAAAAAGATATTTTAAAAGATTTTAAAACATTTTCCCTAGATGATCATTTCTTAAAAATTGAATACAAATAATTAAAAGCCAATGTCTTCTGTTTATATGGACATATTTTATCTGTTTCTGATATAAAATAGATGCTGTAAAGTGTTTGATTAAGGGAAAAATAAATAAATATTTGTATTTGAAAAATTTAAACGTGGTATCTGGAAAGTGCTACCTAATTTTGTTGCTAATCTTGGTATTATGCTTTGTTTCAGAGAAATAATTTTTGTATCCCTAATTGTTAAAAGAAGTAACAATTTATTCCAAGTACCTGCTAAGGTGGGATAATTTTTTTATTCATTATAATATAACACATATTTTGCATATAGTCCCTTATGAGACATTCTGTTACACTGCTACTTTTTTCTTTAACACATATCTAAACTAGTGTGTCCTCCACTTCTGATATTTGATGAAAAAAAAATTATGCTTCTTGAGAAAAGATGCAAACAAAAAAATATCTCATTTAGGTATTATTCTGTGGATTGATTGTTATGCTTTTGTTTTTCAAAATCTGTCTTATTCTAGCTTCAGTGAATGCTATATGACTCATTTAACAGCTCACATGAGTATTGTCAAAGAGCACGGTGAAGAGGAGTAAGCATTGGATTCAGAAGACCTTTTGTGAACCACCTCTTTCCTCTCTCCTAATCATAGGAGGGTCAATTAGAGTTCAGTTTTGTCATCTATAAAACAGTAATGGATTGCCTCACAGGTTTAGGTCTAGTTTGTTATAAACGATTACAGAAATAATCGCCTTACTTTGGAACTAGCCCTACACTCTCAACTGGAAAATGCCTTCATATTTAAGGGCTTTTATAGATTAAGATCCTATTTTGACATGATTTTTTACTACTCCTATAGGTATGTAGGTGTGCTCACATCACATTTTAAGAAAACAACCAAGTGTTACTTTCTCATAACAATTGTCTCCTCTCTCTGTTGCATTTCTTCTCCCTCTCTTTTCTTTTCCTAAATCCTCGCGATTTAAACAACAGATGATCTTCAAATCTGCATACTCCTCTTCTAGCTATTGTCTTACTGTTAATTTTTTGAGCCAAATTGATTTTAGTCATTTTATAATTTTCTTACACAAATGTTGCTACATGTTCATTGTAGGAAAATTAGAGTAATATACTGGCTGCCTCTAATCTGTTTCCTCTTCACCATTCCACTCATGATCTGCCAACCAAAATATGACTTCTAATTCTGCTTCCCTAAAATGGTTCTGACAAAAAATCAGCAATGATCTTCACATTTACTAATCTGTTGAAGTCTTTTAGTGTTAAGCACACTTGGCCTTGGACCATACTGACCCATCCCCTTTTATTAAATGTTTGTCTTAGTTGTTCTGACATCACTCTTTCCTAGTTTTTCCTCCCATTTTCTGGTGACTTCTCTCTGTCTATATTCCAAAGCTCTAGTTCCTCTTTGTAACATTATTTAAGATTGTTTCTAGCATTTGGAAGCCTTTGAGATTCTGTCCTCTGCTTTACGCTTTTCTTGCTCTATACACATTTCCTGCATGATTCTATGGTTCCAACCATCTCCTCCATCATGTTAACTCCTGAGTCTGTATCTGCAACCCAGCCTCTAGAATAAGACCTGCTTTCCAATGTGTGTGCATATCTGCTTTCTAGATATCTCCTATTGCATGTCTCAAGGGCGTATATGTAAAATGAAATTCTCTGTCTCCTTTTACTTCTAACTGCTCGTGTCATTTTCTACTTTTGAGACTTCTGTCATATTCAGTCTCCCAAACCACAAATCTGGAAATCATTCTTAAGTCTTCTCTTTCATTCTGCGCACATATGATAGCAATCACATTTTAAATACTTTGGGAGACATGATACAAATAAAAATGATCATCTACAATGCTTGCCGAGTTTGAACATCATTGTCTCCAGACTAAAAACATAGAATTGTTTTCAGTGTCAGGGTAATCACTATCTGTGTCTTGATTTTTTCTATAACATTCTAATCTACTTTTCTTTGATTATTGATTCCTGAAGAGTGGGTACTTTAGCTCTTCTCCTGAACTGTTTAAGTTTAATAAATTTCAGAAGTTAGTAAGAATGTCTGAGTCATATGAACTGATATAAAAATTAATAAAAGACTCTGGCTAGTCCTATCTGATATTGCGAAAAGGTAGAAAGGAATCCTAAAGTTTAATAATGTGGCTATGGCACTATCTAGTGACGGTTTGATATTTTTAAAGTCTATGAGGTTTTGCACATGGCAAGTAGTCAACAAATGTTTACTGAAGGAATAAATAAGCAAATAAACATATAAGACACTTGCATCACTTTTATAGCCATGAGTTTTTGATCAGCATAATTGTGTAAGTAGGAACATAATGGAAAGCCTTAGATATGTGGTTTTTTTTTAAATGTGAGTTTGAATTTTCCTTTTGTAACTTAGTAGTTGCTTGGCCTTGCATAGGCCATTTCACTGTCATGAGCCTAAGTCTCCCCATGATATACTTGTCCTGAGAAGTGCTCGAGGTCATCTGAAGATCAAATGAGATAATGAAGGTGAACATGTTGGATAAGTATAGACAACTTTCATAGTGAAAAAATTCAAAGCTCCCGGGATCTTACAAATCATTTCTTCAAACTCTTTCCTTTCACATATGAGGAAATGATGCTAGAAATTTATTTCAGAAGAGAATGTGCCTTGCAGAGATAAATCCTTCCAGAAATTGGAGAGGAAATAAAGCTACTGTTCTTGTATTTTTTGTAACTTCCTTTCTTTCTTTCTTTTTTTTTTTTTTTTTAGCATTTTTTGTTTCAAATTTACTTATGTTGCTTCTACTTCTTCCTACTAAAAAGGAAGACACTTTGCTAAACTGTCTCTCACTAAGGAATTAAGCTTGTCACGTTCTTGAAGATTATTGACATTTAAAAGAGAAGATAATGCATGAGGGGATAAAAGACATGAAATTTCAAATTTGCTGGCACTTGTGTCTGACACATCTGTTTTCAGCGATGGTTGGATGGACTCCTTAGGTGCTCCTGGGAGCATTGTTTCTTTAGAATTGATTGAACTTATGCTAAGAAAAATAATTTTCTCTTAATAAATCAATTGCAGCTTTGTTTGACTAAACTTTGTTATATAATTTTTTAATATAAAAGGAATCCACTAAAATATATATCTAACACACTTATACACACATATATATAAAATCTTAAAAGGTCAAAGTAAGACATTTAAAATGCTGTAATGATACATTTAAAAAGTCAAGACTACCATAATACTCATAATGAAGATAACAATTACCAACCCCATTGACTTTAGTGTAAGTCCTGCTCCCAAGAGGTCATTATTTTTTCCTTTATTCTGAAGTTGTTTTTAGTATTTGTTTAACATTCTGGCATATTATTTTTTAATTGATCAATGTAACCTTTTTAATTAAATTAACATTTAACACGCTTGCTCAGTCCCATATATGCATATCACAAAATTTTATTAAATATTTAGTGCATACTTTTTTATACAATATAAACATTGTCTACCAATAAAACATTGCAAAAGTACTATAGTTTCTTTATTGTAGCACATTTATTTGCTTTCTCTCTGTATATGTAACTGTACATAATATATTACATATACAAATATTTCATTCACATTTTCCAAAATCTCAAACAGAATTGTAAAATTACTTGAAAAATTTGTTTCCACTCAGTGAACAGAGGCAAATGGCATGGTGGTTAAAGTCAGACCTGCTTGAGTTTGAATACATCTCTGCCATTTAGTAGCTGTGAGACCTTAGACAATTATATTTCTAATTTTTCTCTGCCTTAGTCTCCTCATCTTTAAATTAACAATAATAATAATAATGATACTAATATGTAACTCAGAAAGTTGTGGTGAAGATTAAATGAGTCAATATTTCGAAACGACTTAGAACATTTTACAAGTGTTGATGTTAAAAAACAGACATATTAGATTCATTTTTTTTTTCCTGGGAGATAGTATTTCTCCTGGGATGTTCTAACTTCTTACTTCAATGTGATTTCCTTGCTGTTGCAAAGTAACCTAAGCTAATTTGATAAATCACAGTCATTAGGTTCTTTATGTGACATTTCAGTTGCCTTATACTTATCAAAGCCTATAAGAATCCTCTCTTACAACCTACGTGGAGGTGCTTTGATAAAAGTAAGTGCAACTCAATTGTATGTCATGTAATAGACATATACTTGCAGCAGGCATTAAAATAATTCATGTAGTAGGTCTTCATTATAAGGTTTCTTCCAATGTTAAGTAAGCTTCCCTAAGGTATAAATTAAAATTCACACAAAAATAAATCACACTGTTTCTCTTGAATTACTGCCTTTTAAAGTGAATGTATGGATATTACAAACCTCACTCTCTGGGTCTGTCGGGGACGGTTATGGTCTTGGGTTTCCCTTCACCCAGCTCCTGTGTTGGATTCCTTGTTGCTTCCACCATGTTGTGTTTTCTTGGTTAACTCCACAATATTGGCAGATTCCATCCTCTAATCGCTTCACTTCCTGTTACCTAGGATATGTTTTTGCTTTCTTTTCTTTTTTTTTTTTTTTTGGATAATTCACGTTTTAAAATGTGTTTATTCAGCCTACCCTCCTACTTGGTATTTTAACTAAATAGAATTTTAATTTAAAATAGTGTTTCTTCAAAAGTTTGACAATATTCAAAGAAGCGATTGTCTTGGAACTTTTGGAGTTGAGATTGAAAACGTTGATAAAATGATGACCTGAGTCTTCAGCATGTGACCCCTTTCCCTCTCTGAAAACCCTTAGGATTTTTTTTTTTAATCTTCACTTTCTGTAATTTTATAATAGTGTGCTGTGAGAGGGTGTATTTTACTCACTAATGGTGTATTCAAAGAATTCTTCCAACCTGGAAGTTCATGTTCATATAGTCGATCAATTTTTTTCTATTCTCTTTTTCTAAGGCTTAAAGTAAATCTGGTTAGATTGTCTAATTCTATCAAGTCGTTTCTAATTCCCTTCTCAAAATTGTTTATGATTTCTGACAGATTTCATTTTCTGATTTTTAAAATTTTCTATATCATATATTATACATTTACTCTTAGGATACATCATCTTGTTCTCTGATTTTTTTTTTACTAAAGCATTCTTTTGTTTCATGTACTTACTATCTCTATTATCTCACTTAGGGTTTTAATTAAAGAGTTTTGGTGGCAGTGTGAGGTTTTTCGTCTTCCTGCAATAATTTTGTTTTCTTTGACTTTTTTCTTGGTTTTACTTAACCTCTAGAGATCTTTTATATTAGAGTTTTTCCTCATATGTCTGTTAGTGCTTTGCTGAACATAGATTCATATTTAAAAAGAAAGTCCTTATTAAAATATCTGTGAGAATTGATAGCACCTATCAGCTTTACTCTAGAATGAGTAGGTATGGACTTTGCTATTTTATTGGGGCGCACCAGTCCCCAACTCAATATCTATATATCTTTTTTTTGTGACTGTTCAATTTCTCTAGAAAAACGTTCTTCTCTTCCGCTACACACACACACACATACACACACAATGTATATACATGCTTATATACATACATACACATGTATATTGTGCAATCGTACACACATATATGCATGAGGGGGTCTGCATATACTGAATATAAATTGACAAAGAAATGTCAATACTTTGCCTTTCAGTGCACTTTCTATCACTATGATTTTTTATTAATACTGATAATAAGAAATTTTTCTGTCATTATGAATAAATAGTAAATAACCTTCTGTTTACAGCTTAGTCTTTGTGTCTAAACCATCCTGAGGCTATGCTGATTCAAAAACTATTATTAAACTAGTTATAAACTCTGCCACTTCTAAGCTAGTTATATTTTGATTCAACGTGTATATTTATAACTCTCTTGTGGCCTTCAGCAGATATTACCACAGGAGGCTAGCAGCTTAGATGCCAATCAGTTTAAATCTCATCTCTAAAGCATCTCAGATGAGCTCTCTTACGGGACACAATGTGTTCAGAATGCTGAAAAACATATACTATTAGATTCGTATCTCCAATAATGCTGAGGAGATTTCACTGAATCCCAGATGCATTCTTGTATATCCTTATCCTTGTTATGTTAACATCTTAACATCTTACAAAACTGCCCTTCCAAGCCATCCAAAATCAGAGCTATATTTTTACAATCGGTTCCTGCATATTATATCCTATCAACTATCATCTGATGGTATTTATACTCTTTTAAGTAGTAGAGAAAGCCTCTATAAGGTCATAAGTGTGATTTATCAGAAAGGCAGCAGAACCATAGGACTAGAATCCATTTGGTTTCATTCCCATTTATATCATGTACTTGCTGCATCAGCACTGCTGGGCAATTCAGATTGGGCTAGATAGACCAGACAATGCTGAGTTTATGGGCAGTTAACATCAAATTATTGTTCAGTCTCTCCTAAGGTCCAGTTTCTCAAAAGGATAATAATTACTTACTAAAGATAGCATGCTTTTATTTTGGAAAGCTGGAGGCTGAATCCTCCTATTAAGGCTTACCACTGGCTGCATCTAGCTGCCATATACTCTTCGAATATCGTTTAATCAGATGGGTGATAACCAGTAGGATCACTGTGACCTCATCTCTCTGAAGAACTACTTATTGTCATGGGACAAACTGAAAGCTTATACTTTCTCAGTAGTGGACTGGCATGTGGTTATATGTGGCCTCCACAATTCAAAGAGACTCTCCGTGTTTCTAGTGGTAATGGATGTAGGGTTCAACAAAATGTCTCCACTGTGAAGAGATAGCTCAACTTGCCCTAGACCCTAAGCCTCTATAATAAATCAATGACTTGGCCACTTATAGCCTTCTATTTTATTTATCTCCAACGTTTCTGACATTCAAGTGTCTTACCAAAGTATCTAGCTAGTACAGTTTATCTGGTTGTTTGTGTCACGTGATGTCCTGTAAGACAGTATTTCTACAGACTAAAATATGGCACAAAGTCAAGGAATTAACATAATCCAGAAATAGTATAGCAGAATTATATTGCTGTTCTTGTCTGGTAAAAGAAAGCATACTGCTTCTGGTCATTTTGTTTATTGGAATAGAAGGAACAGACATTACTCAGATCATTTGCTTCATACAAGGCACTAAGAGCTGTAATGATTTAGACCACATATGGCACAGCAGTTGCAACAGGAGTTGCCATGTAATTAAACTTTGGAAAATTCATTTTTATGCTCTAAGACTATTTGTCTGCTGTACTGCCAGGCACTAGTTTAAATGGAAATCTGCTGGGAATCATTAATTCTGCATTTTTAAGTCTTTGAAGGTGGCACTGATATGTCTATTTTTTTACAGACATGATCTTGCTGACAAGAAACCACTGTCTCTAAATAAGAAAGAAGCTCCTGCCTGGCACTAAATCTGTCAGCACCTTAACTTTGGACTTTTCAGCCTCCCGAGCTACACAAAAATAAATATTGACATAATCCAATATTTTTATAGAAGTGGGGAGCTCTGACATATTTGACTTTTTTTTCAATCAGAATGGTCCTTCGTTTATGGCTAACAGAGTCAGTATGAGAAATCTATCGATTTCAAAGCTCATTTATTTTAATTATACATATAACGACTTGGGAAATATAAATATGAAAAGGGTATAAGCTAGAACAAGATAAATTATTAACTTGTCCCATCTTAACACCAAACAACCCTTATAAAGTGACTGATGACCCCAGGAATTAGTTTTGCCTGAAAGCCATATTTTCCTCTTCAGGAACTAGGTTTTAAAATATATATAGTAGCAAACACCTGTGATATTACAAAATACATATTTAAGACAAAATGCTCTATCCTTAATTCTGGCATTTCTAGGTCCATGATTTGACTGAGGTTTAAAAATTCAGTGAAGGGCAGAAAGTCTGCCTCATATATTATAATGACTCTATTCAGGGCTTTGATGAGCGGTTCTGGAGTTTTACAAATCAAATAGCATGATGGCAAATTTCACTTCTCCTTCATTGCTAGAAATCTAATTTGCAATTGGCCATTATTAAGTTCTCTTTGTGACAGGTGATTCTAATTTCATGCTGATCCTAATACCTATAAGTAAAAAATATACTTATTTTGCTCATTGCCCGTCACGTGACACTACTTGGTCTTTTCCACGTCTGGTTTGCTCCTTCTTCACTGAAATAAGGGGACCAATTTTCACGGCTCTGCCTTCTACCTGCACTATGGTCTGAATTTTTGTGTCCCTTGGAAATTTATATGTTGAAATCTTAACCCCCAAACTGATGGTACTATGAGGTGGGGCCTTTGGGAGGTAATTAGGGCATGACAACAGATAAATTGGGTTAGACCCTTAGAAAAGAGGCCTGAAAGATTCCCCCATCTCTTCCGCCTCGTGAGGACACGGCAAGAAACCACCATCTATAAATAAGAAAGAAGCTCCTCGCTGGCACTAAATCTGTCAGCACCTTAACTTTGCGCTTTTCAGCCTCCAGAGCTACCAAAAAAAAAAAAAAAAAAATGAATTTCTATGGTTTATAAGCCACCCTGTGTAGAATACTTTGTCATGGCATCTCAAATGAACTGAGACAACCAGCAACCCATGGACATCACTAAAGTCTTTTAAAAGATGCTGGTACTCCCATCTCTAATATCTGTGTCAATGCTTGGTGAAGGTATAATAAATCTACAAAATTTCATTTTGAGAAAGTTCTGATTTTGCGCCTTTATAATCTACCAAAGGATCAACTTCATTTAATGTATGATTCCATTGAGTTCCATTTTGTGATAAGTGGTGCACAAAACTATCAGACTCCCATCTACTTAAACTAATGTAATAAATCCAGAACCTATAATATAATAAATAGGGAACCAGAACCTATAAGTATGCTCTTATAACAAAAGCTAGTCTGCTCTATTTTTATTACTCTCCCTCCTTGGTTGAGTATCCTAAAGATATATAGATCTTTCCTAATGTGTAGCTAGTATAGATTAGAAAATCCTTATAGTTCATTTAGAATAATGTTTTCATCCCTAGATTTTACTTTTTAATTGATACCCTCTCATACTGGGTTTTATTAATTGCTGCCTCTCATACTGAAGATTAAGGGGATGGGGCATTAAAAGAATTATGTTTCCCCTAAAGCGAATGCGTGCCTGAGTTGAGGAAACAGTGTCTGAACAAGTAGAAATTGCTTTACAACTCAAGAAGAGTGGGGCTTTCCAGCAAGCAAAGGAGTCTCAGTGAGGACTGGGGAATCCTTGGCACACCATTGTATCTGAATCTTATTGTATAATCCCTATTCCTTTTCTTGGGAGGGAGGCTGTGTTTCCAGATCAATGCTCTAACTTTTTATAAAGAGAGAAGTCGAATAGTGCATTCATTGCAATTCAGAATAGGCTTTTTGATTTTTAGCTCTCTCATCCTGCAATGGCTGAAAATAAAGCCTTTACAGTTTAAAAATAATTTTACAACCCCCTAGATTTATAAAATCCTTAGATAAAGCTCTTCCAGGACTTCCTCTCTACCATTATTTACAAATTCACTGCTACAACCTTATAAAGCATTTTGCAATTTTCTGAACTTGAGCTGAGAACATAGGTATCTGAGTTTACCATTCTCTTTTTTTTCCAGCAGTTCCATGGGCCTTTAAGCAACTTCTCTACCTATTAATTATTTCATGCCCTTCATCTTTTTCTGTGAATATAGATATATTGTTCCTCAAAGCCTTACCTTTAGGAGTTGTGTCTTTCGTGTAACTACAGGCTATATGTTCCAATTTTATGAATCACTGTCTTCCAGACTTTCATTCCTGAGTAATTTCAGGGTTTTAACCATCTTTTACCCAAGCTATGCAGATAACCAATGTTGAAGTCCCTACATTGGCCAACAATCTGATGTA
The DNA here is from genome assembly GCF_043159975.1 of Macaca nemestrina. Classification (NCBI taxonomy): domain Eukaryota; kingdom Metazoa; phylum Chordata; class Mammalia; order Primates; family Cercopithecidae; genus Macaca; species Macaca nemestrina. The sequence continues at coordinate 42,085,456 of NC_092134.1, read as the reverse complement.
TTAGACTATTCTTGTATTGCCATAAATAAATACCTGCAGTGGGATAATTTATAAGAGGTTTAATTGGCTCATTGTTCTGAAGGTGGAAGGTGAATCAGAATCTTGCACATCACATGGCAAAAGAAGGAACGAGAGAGAGGTGGTGGGAAGAGGCGCCACACACTTAAGACAACCAGATCTCACAAGAAATCACTATCATAAACACAGAACTAAGTCATGAGGGATCCTCCCCTATGACCTAATCACCTCCCACCAGGCCCCACCTTCAACGTTCGAGAATACAATTCAACCTGAGGTTTCCTGGGGACACAGATTCAAATCATATCAGACGTCAATAATCAATTTCTGTTAATGATATCCTTGTTAAACAGGCTTCTAGAATATAAACACCAGAGGGTAACTCAATGTTTTCATCTAAAAATGAATTTCTTTGAAGGAGATTAGTGGAATCGAATAAGTGAAAGCCTTTCCCAATACAGTCTTTCCAGATACAGTCTTTCTTTCCAAATGAAAGTCTTTCCAAATACAGTCTTCCGGCTGGAAGACTGTATTTGGAAAGCAGGCAGGTGACAAAGAGACTCTTGACAAAGAGAGATAATCTGACCAGGCAGTCAGTCATCACTACTAAACATCACTGAGACTAGAAGCTCCCACTGACACAGTCTTCACTGGGGGCCACTTCAGATGAATCCTAAACCAAAAGCAAGCATCTGCCGCAAGGTTTCACCCTGGATTTACAGGGATCAAGACAGGAGAAATACTTGTGGGCTACTGAGTCCCAATAAGACTGCAAGCAAGGTCGGTTCAGTATGCATAGAAAGAGTCTGAAGCTGAGACAGGTAAAGAAGTGATGGTCTTCTACCCAGAAATATATAAAGACCCAATTAAAAAATAATCATAATAAACAAGACTTCTTTTTTTGTGTATACAGGAATCTTCTCCTTGTTTGCCCCTCCAGGGCTCTTTCCTGCCCACAACTACAGGTCTCCTGCTGCAACCTTATCAAATTTTTTGCAGTTTTCTGAATTTACTGGTATGTCCTCGGCCCCAAGCCTTGGCTGCAATGAAAGTTCTGCCAGAAATTCTCTTGCCACCCATCTGTCCACAAAACACATATTTGATATAGCAATACTTTTGCCATGAAGGTTTCCAATATTTTCTGTCCTCCACTTATAGAAATAAGCACATACTCCTTTCAAAAAATACTGTAAACTAAACTAATTCCAACTAAAACAATTTGCAGTTCTTTCCACATATGTCTCCTAGATTGCAAGCTCCTTAAAGTCAGGCTTTATCTTTTAACTTTTTTTTTTTCTTTCAATGACTAGCACTGTGCTGCCCTGTCATAGGTGCTTATGTAATGAGGAAGAAGAATTAAATTTGGCAATAACACATAGCCCTGGTCAACCTTTACATTCCCCCAACAAAATAACTAAGTTGTCTGTCCTCTTGAATTTTAAGTATCTAGTTTCTAACTCTTTCCTCTATTGTGAGAATTGGATGTAAAAAATAAAATTATTTAATACTATTAATATTTAGCATACTTATTCTTTATTCCAATAAGAATTTGCAGTTCCACCGATTACAACTACTCTTTGAAGCTGAATATTCTAATTAATTTATTCTCTATAATTAGGTTTTCTTTCTTTCTTTGGGCTAAGTATATATATTTCTTCTTTCTTAAAAATTTTAACACAGATCTCACCTCTGAATAGCGACTTTTTGTATTTTCCTCAATAATTTAAAATATATTTGGGCAAATTTGTTTTAAATAAAAATATTTATGTACTAGTTTCCTCACTCATGGATAAGATAATTAATTTTTTTTTTTAAAGACAAGTAGCTAAAGATACTCTACAATTGAATATTTAACACTTACTTCAGCTATACACAGAATTTCAGTGGGGGCTGAAGTCTAAAAGTTAAAGCAGGTATCCAGAATCAGATGGGTAATAAGCTTGTGACCTTGGATAATTCACCTAATCTTCTTTGTTAGTAAAATAAGGACAATGATGACACTTACCTCATTGGATCATTTTTAAGATTAGGTATAATTCAACATTTAACATGTTTAGAACATAGGCCATCATCAAAGGTTAGCTTTTATTATTACTACTCTCAGAAGGAATAAGCGAGCAGATTGCTAGGGAAAGTAAAACCTCTAACTGGAGTTGTGATGAGAATTTGTCTCAAGATACATCCCTTAAAACATACCTTAATGAAAGCTGTTTTTCACGTTCGTTTATCTAGACATAACTCAGGCATAGATGATTGTGATAATTTTCCATACAAAGCTCCTCTTTTGTTTTAATGATGTTTTGCATTTTTAAACATTCTTTTTTTTATTTTATGCCTCTCCTCTCCTCATGCACAATACTTTAAGTATATTTAAATACATCTTTTTGTTTATGTAGGTTCCTGTAAAACATTTATTTTAAAAAATATATATGTAAATTTTTATATTTTAAATTTATATAAATATTGTTGTTTATTTCTCATTGGTTTTGCTTTCAACCAGAATTTATTTTTATGTTTGAGCCTTGCAATGTGTCCATCTGGTCCATTACCTCTCATTGAGAACCTGATTTTTCATGGAAGTATCTTTGAGAAATAGCTACAATATTGCATAGTAATTTTCTTTTCAGTTTCTTGTTGGAATAGTCATTCATATTGCTGGCTAAAGATCACATCCATATTTTCCATATTCATAATTTTGGATAAGACATGATTTTTTTTTCTATTAAAGGGATACCCTTCTTAATTGAGGCATTAAGAAAGATGTCATCTAAAAAACTACAAAGAAAAAATGTTTGGTGCTGTTGTATTACCACAGTAACTAAAGATGCTGAAGAAGTATATAACACAAATCTGCTTTTCTTGTGTGTAATTCTTGAATAGAACCAAGCAAAGTATGTGTTTGTTATTCTGTGTTTGGTGCCAGTGGATAGTAATGGAAATTCCAGAAACCACTGTGAATTTCATTTGTTGAATCTGAAGAAATAAACTGCGCTGATGGTAACACAGCCAAGTGTTCTTCACTCTCTATCTCCTAAATTAGAGAAGCAGAAGTAAAGTGATTACAATTATATTGTAAACACCTGAATCTGATGCCTTTTGTTCTGTATACAATTTTTTAAAAAGACATTTGATAGTAGAATGAAGGAAAAGTTATCAGCTACTTTTTTGTTCACTTAAATTATCTCATTACTAATATTTACTTCTCTTAGGATGAAACTAATTTCTATAATCTTATATATAGTGTAATTTTTTTTCTGTTGAAAATACAAACAAATTAGTATATAAATGAATAAAAGAATAAAATCAGGACAAAAAACTGTGCAATTCAGGGATTCAAGAAAAGAATAATTTTCAGTATAGGCACCTATCTGTGTTTAACACTTCAGAAAGTTCAAGGAGAATAACAACCTTGAAATAGTTGTTGTCATTGGTCATTTACTTTGCTCATAAGTAATTTATCACTTGATGGTAAGTGATGGATTTAAAATTGTTATTTAGCAAAGAAAAGCAATGTGAAGGATTATGGTAATTTAAATAGCAAGAAATTTGCGGGGATTATGTGGATAACTGAAACATGTTTGTAAGAAGGCAAATTTGACAGTATTTTCATTCTAGATCAATATGAACTGAAGTCAATGATCATTTACAAAAAGCTATTATATACCTTTGTAAGTGCTGTAAAAGGTGGTCATATAGAAGAGATGGCCTACTATAGAGTTCATAAAAATTCAATTAGGTGTCAAATTACTCCTCCATCCATTTGTCAATTGATTTGATCTCTCGAAAAATAATTTGTTGTAATACACTCACTCAAATCTCTGTGTTGTAATTTGCATTTAAGGCTATGATGAAATAGTTACATGCATTAGTACAAACGGTGTGCTAGTATATTAGATAACTTGGAAAAAATCTTATGTGAGACTATTCTTACATTTTATAACCTCGAAATGTCACACAATCAAAACTTCCCCCAAATGTACTTCAAACATTTGGATTTTTTAATATTTAATTTTTATACTATGAAGATTCCATGGAATTTTATCTATTATATTGTTTTAACTGTGTCTATCAGTTCTGAAGATCTTATTTCTAGAATCCTTAACATTGCAGTTTTTGTGTGTATATGCTATTGCTATTACTAAAAATAGGTTTCACTTACTGAACAAGAAGGAAAAAACCAATATCAAATTAAAATTTTATGCAAGTTTACTTTGTAATTCTGTCTAGGGAAACATGATCCACTAGGTCCCTGAGATTGCACAGTATCAAATGACCATCTGAAACTCTTTGAAATATGCTTTGCACAATGAAATCAACCACAACACCTTAACTAAAGGACCGCTAGAGAGGGTTTTTAAAAGATATGTTTTCTTGCTTCCAAAAACCACGAAATGCTTTCTTCATATCAGTTGAAATTTTGTAGTGAGCTCAAACTTTTGTTTATAGAGGTCTGTATCCAAAATGACACAACCTTTATTTTCACCTTGTGTATTTTCTATTGTAGTTGAAGTTATTGTTATATCTGCTTAAAATTTGACTAAAGATTATTAAGTTTTAGAAGGAAAAAAGGAGGGAGGGAAATTGAACAAGAATGCACATTTTATAGAAAAGAATTCTTGTAAAGTAAAGCTGTTGGATTCTAAAGTGACTTGGCCAGGAATTTACACCACTAAGCACTTTTTTCCCTCATGTAGAAAACTGCAGATTTTATTTCAAGTATTTGAAAGCTAGAAAGAATTGGCCACATAATATGCTATACATTTTACAAATTTCTCCAAAGCCAGCAACTTAATTCTAAACATTGTTTTCAGCCAAAGGGCAATAAATTTCTTCACTGTTAAATTTATTTTCAACCGCTGAAAATGGCCTTAACCTGTTGGCTTCAAAAGTTGAAAACTCACTCTCTACACTCATTTCTAGGATTTCTGCTCAACTCTATAAACTTTATGCAAGACTATTTTAATTCTTTGGCTTTTTAAGTCATTTAATAGCCCACTAATTGCATTACCTTTAACATATTCACTCTCTTAATGTTGAACAGTGTCCCAAAGTAATTTTCACCATATTCTTTACCCTTTTCTGAATCCTTAGAAGACAAGAACAATAATCTAAACCCAGATTTCAAAAACAATGTCTTCTATTAATAATCCCCACAACAAAAAGAAGCCAATTTTTAAATTAGGGTTCCTTCTAGAATATTTTAATATCCTTTCACTGCCCTTATCTAAGGATTTCTTAAAATTTAGAATCATTCTGACAGCTTGTCAAAATTTCATGGTGCTGAATCCTAATTTCAGAGGTTCTGACTTAGCAGGCTTGAGAGGGAGCCCAGAAATCTACACTTTTATCATGGCTCCAGGGGGTTGCAGATTCAAATTGGCCAAGCATAACACTCTGAGCAAATCTGCTCTACATTTTTCACTAAATTATGATTTCTGATCTCAACTCTTTTTCCCACTGCTTCTTGGGAGAGCGGATCCTAGGGCAGAAGTATTCAAAGCTGTTCTTTCTGCTATATTACGATATGTTAGGAAGGAGTTACTTGAGCTTGAAGTGGAGGGCAGGGAATAGAATTTCACTCTGTCACCTCTGAAATACAGCCTTGTTGTCTTTTAAAATTTAGAACTTTCCATAGTCTATGAGATGAGAGAGAGAAAAATAAAGAAACTCCAAATTTACTCTGCTGCCAATTGGCTGCTATGCCAATGTGAGGACGGTGATGAAAAACCCGTGTTGTTTTCTTGCCATTTTCACCAGATGGACTCCATTGTAACAATCCATTTTTTTAGAAAAGCCCCTAAGGGTGGGTGGGGTGAGTCGTAGACAAACTGTCAGCTCCAGTGTTGACAGGATCCTTATTTCTGGAGTTGCATTTCTCTCTTGAAAAACTTATAACCACTGTTGCAAAAGCTATTAATTAACCTTTACTATTAATTCGTTACACTCATTTATTTGTTAACATGAGCTTATTCCCAGGGCATAGAGAAAGGAAACTTTATTCTTCTCCCAACTGGTCTAAGGTAACAGAACAGATGCCTTAGCACATTTAGCAGACTTGAATTGCAGGTAGAAAACCACTTTGTGTCCCCCAGACCTAGCACACTTTTGGCAAAAGTCTTCTCCTCGGTGATCATTTGAATGAATGGGAGATAAACACCACTTCCATAAAACTCATATTCTAAATGGGTGAATAAGAGATGTGTAAACAAACTTAACATAAGGTACAAAGGGAAATGTGGCATGAAGCAGGGGTAAATATAGAGTTCAGATAAAAGAAAAGAAGAAAGAGAGAGAGGAGAGAGTGCAGGAAAAGGGAGGGAAGGGAAGGGAAAGGAAAAGAAGGCGATGAAAAGGGAAGAGAAGAAATTCAGGACAAGGGAAGGTCATTTGATTTCATAATGGGAGATAATAATGACTTCATGGAAAAAGTGGTGTGGAAAGCGATCCTAACGTGTTGGTACAAGGGCCTGGGAATGTGGGAAATATTGAAAGTGATGAATGGTCAGACTGGGTCTTTAAAGGAGTATAGTTAGAATTATTGCTAATAAACACCTCACCAGATCCTGTATTTGGTTAATCTGTATTTAGTCAAGTAGAGGTTCTCTAGGGCATGGAAATGGCTTTATTGGACTGAAGGGAGCCAGAGAGTATTTAAAACAAAACAAAACAGTTTGCAACAAGCACCTTGAGAGTTTGTTATAAAAGATAAACTTCTCTTATTTCACCTACCTAATCATTTAAGAGACCGAGTGAAAAGTTTTCTTTACTTTCTACTCAGAAGCACAAAAAGCAGGCCAAGGTCATCTCTAAAAAACAAATCAAAGGTTTTTTTAAAAAGTCTTGCAAGTATTACATTTTCCCTCTCTTCTAGGTGTGTTTCAGCTTCTAGGAAAAGAATACATACCTTGGTAAAATTATCTTAACTATCACAACTTATTGATACTATTGTAGTTCCTGTAAGAAGAAAAAAATTGCATAGGTTCTCCTCAAACAAACACAAAGTTTTGTGTCATTTTCTAGAATTTGTACACATTTAATTTATGCACAAATAAATTTTATTTATTGTATTTATTTTTATTTTACTTTATTTCTTTTGATAGACCTTCCTTGCATGCTTTTTCAATAATGCAAGAAAACACATGGAATAAGGAATCTGGCCTCTATCAAATTATTTCTGTTTATTGTAGATTTTTAACATTTGCTTTTCCTTTTAAGTTTTCAATTTCCTGTATCCAAGGAGAAAAAGATATTGAATGATGGCCACAACCAAGGGATCATCCTGTCTTTATTTTGTCCTGCATTCCACTCCTCTTCTTCACTCCAGGAATTTGGAGAATAAATGCACAGAAGTCAAGAGCATACAAATACACATTTTTGAGACCTTTTTTCCCCCCCAGTGTTCCTCAGTACCAATGTTGACCTACAAAGAAGGCACCCTTTTCCTAGGTTATAGGCAGGCATCAGAGGCCAATAACCCTAAAGGCAGCCTTAACTTTTCCCAAAGACCACACCTAAATGTTACTTTTCTATTTTATATTATTATAAAGGTGAAAATGGTGAGCCCTAGACAAAGGTCTGGAAGGGAAAATTTCAACCTGTGCCATCCCACTGAGTTGTCAACTTATAAGAAGGCAAACTAGCAAGCAAATGTAGCTTTTGTGAGAAAGAGAAAGAGAGAGACAGGAGACAGAGAAGATAGACGATGAGGAGAGAAGAGGAGGGAAGGGAAATGCAGGAGAGAAGAGGAGGTGAAGGAGAAGGGAGGGAAAAGGAGGAGAAAGGAAGAGGAGGATGAGAGAGGAGGAGAAAGGAGGAGGCAGGAAAGGGAGGATGAGGGGACAGGAGAGGAGAGGAGAAAGAGTTCCTTAAGAGATTAGAAATCCTGAGAGATATAAATCATATCTCAGTACATGTAGTACCATAAATGTCTACAAATCTAACAAATAACTCCTAAGTGAGTTACAGAAACTATTCTAGACCCTGAATATATAGCATTGAGAATAACAGACTAAAATTTCTGCTTCCATAGAACTTATATTCTATTAGGAGTAATGCAATAATAAGAGAATGTAAGTAAATAAAATGTTTATGTTAGATGGTGACAAGTGCAGGGCAGTGAAACAGAGTGTGAAGGAGTTTAAAATTTAGTTAAAGAAGTCCAATTAGGGTGATATTTTGTAATTATACGAATGAGGCAAACTACCGAATCAATTTAAGTTTTGAGGGGATACTACCAAAATCAACTCTAAACACAGAGGGAGGTTTATTAGGAAGATACTGAGGTCACTTGCATAAGTAAGGAAGATAAATCAAAAAAGCAAACATGTAAGACACAAATACAAATTAAACAATTAAAAAATGTTCACAGTTGTAGAAGAAACCACCAAAGAGACATCTGCAGACTTCTACCCCGAGACTTGCTGGACTTAGTTTGCTGCTTTGGAATGGCTTTCATCTCTGTGTCTCCTATGGAGTTTTATATTTTTAGAAGCAAGAATATTACTGACTCGTTTCAGGTCATAAGAAAATCAGTTACAACCAAGAGAGACCTAGAAAGTCTTTTATTGGGGTGAGGAGGTTCTGCAGGGATGAGGTCACTGAAAAAGGGTAAGTAATGTGCAGTAGGCCGCTGAAATAAGGATGGATAGAAACCAATTTGTACCTGCAACACTGAGTTATGTGTTTCTTTTTCAAAAGACGGAGAGGGGAGAAGAGAGTTATTTTCTGCCTAGGGTGTCTTTCTTGGATCTCTAAGCAGCCTTCAGGTAGGAAGGATAAACTTAACTAGAGTTTGAGCAGACAAGCCTGGAAGCTATAGAGAGAGACAGTAAAAGGGGACACGCCCCATGACACGTAAAAAGGAAGTCAGGAGTCTAGCACTGTTCTGCAATTGCCTGGGTTACTTCTGTCTCTGTTTCCTGCTTATCAATGGAGAAAGACAATCAAGATATCTGGTGATCTCAATATCTATCTCTGTAGCCTCGAATACACTAAAGAGCATTGAATCTTAGAACCCAAAGGAATGTAGGATCTAGTCCAATCTTTTTAACTTATGGATGCGGAAACCAAAGTTCACAGAGGTAATCAGTCATGAACATAGTGGTAAAACTGTGACTATAATCCAGTTCTCTTTATTCCTCACTTCATCTTCCTGCCACTCTGAAACCACCTGCTAAGCCAGGAAACCCTGCTTCATTTTATTTTGTTTCAAAAAATGTGTACTAATGTCTGTGGAACAGTTCATAGTCTTTTGGATGAGATTGAGCTGGGTTTAAGTCTCAGCTGCAAAACTTACCATCTGTGTGGAATATGACTGATTTAACTCTTCCGAGCTTCAAAATTCTGGTTTGTAAAGTGAAGATGAGATCTATCTCATAAAACTTGTGTGGTTATTTAAGGAAATAATCATATGAAGGTTTTGAGGAAAAGTGTTAATGGTTGAGAAAAAAACTTCTTTGGGTTGTTTGGTATAAACTGAATTATTTGTTTTGTCAATATTGTTTATGTTTATTGCCATATCTAATATAGTCCTTGATAAAGCTGAAGGCAAAGATGAAGATGAAGAAAAAGGAGAGGAAGAAAAGGAGGAGGAGGAGAAGAAGGGAGAGGAGGAGGAAAAGGAGGAAGAGGAGGAGAATAAGAATAAGAATACAATGAAGAAGCAGCCATCATCATCAAAGCTCACACTTTAGATAAACAATTAAACCTTTAAGCTTTGTCCTCACTCTAAACTTGAGATGGAAAAGGTATGAATGAAAGAGCATTTTTCTATCTTAAGCTAAACATTTTCATCTTCTCGGGAGGGAGACCTGGACTCAGGGAACTGGAATTTGCTTATCAGCTCAGCAGGTGCTAAATGGGTTTACTTGGGAAACAAAGAAAGCATTTAACTTCTACAGTAAAAGAATTATTTGGAACCTGACAGACTGCTGCCTGATATTTCATCTCTGAAGTAAGAATTAGATACAGTTTAGGAAAAAAAATTCAAAAATGAAAGACTTCTCTGGAGCCAAATGTAGAAGAATCTATCATGGTTACAAATAGCACTGAAGTGTATCTCCAATAGCTTTTTCAAGGTCTCAGTGAAATCTAATTCCACTTGTTTCTTATTTCTGGGGAAAGATAAAGAGACTAGAGATAAAGGCAAACTCAAAATGGTTGTCTTGTTTGAAATTGAGAATATTTCAAAATATATCTATTGCATAAAGGTAAGCTAATGCTCTCAACTTATTTTCTGGCATGTGTTAGTCTTATTTTTAGGTACTCTTTAATGTGATTACCTTTTAGCTTAATAACCCAAATAATGAAATGAGGTTAGTAGAAAAAAACACAGTAAATGTGCTTTTTGATGTGTTTTATTTTGTCTTTTTGGAGGGAAAATACAACCAAGAAATAGCTAAGAAGGCTACCAATACTTCAGAAATATCTGGCCTTACATAAAAATAATATAATGGACTTTGGGCACTGGGTGAGGCAAGAAGGGGAGGGGGAAGAATGGGAGGGGGCTGAGGGATAAAAGACTACACATTCAAAAAAAATTTAGAAAAAGAATAAATATTAGGTACCTAGGAATATATCTAATAAAAAGTATGTAAGACATTTACATAGACAAGTATAAAATATTGCATAGACAAGTATAAAATAATGAAATGTTTAAAAGTCTAAATAAAAAGAGGAATATACCATGAGAAAATAAAAAATAAAAGTCTGGCCTTAGCAAGAGCTGAACCATCAATGAAAATGGTCTTGTATTGGGAGAAAGAGGTTAATTTTCAAGAATGTAGTCTTTGAGAAACTCTCCTGCAAGACTCTTTTAGGATATATATCTGGAAAATATTTCAAATGGGTATATAAGTTTCTGAGAGTGTAGCAATTTATTTGTACCTATGATAGTCTTTCTTGTTAAATTTAAAATGTGTATTTACTGGGCAATGTCCCTCACTCATATGATCTGATTTATGGCATCTAAGCCATGACTAGTAAGTCTAGCAAATGGCATTCGATTTCCTGTGTTTTTTTTTTTTTTTTTTTAAATTAAAAAAATCCTTTTTAAGCAAGTCTTGGCCAAGAATTTAGGCAACACGTTGACATTTCAAGAATGGGCATCTGAACTCCGCTTCATACATCCCAATAGCCATGAAGTCATAGTTTTTCTGGTTTCCACCTTTGACAAATAAAGTCATTGTTTTCTCAGCACAACAGAGGTTTAATAATAAACTTAGTATTAAGAGGTTTTTACTCAGAATTCCAAGCCATTAAAAAAATATGAAATAAAATTTTTATCCCAGATTTTTTCTGGGAAACTGCCAAGGAATAAAAGTGGGATGACATACGGAATTTTTGTTTGTATTTGTTTTATGCCAATGAGTTGATAAATCTGAAAAGTAACTGCAAATCTTGGAAAACTTCAGTCTGACCTAATCTAGGAGAAAATAAGACATGTTCCTATCAACAAAATGCTCAGGTTGCATAAGAATGGTCCAGGTTTTCTGTCTGTGTACTTGTCTGCAAGAGTAAAACTACTCAATAGAATAATACTGGTCAAATGTAACCAGCGAAACAAATGATCTCTTCAGTCCTCCCAAACATCTTCTTACAGCAATATGTAAGACCAAACTGATGTAGAGCAGGAATCTACATGACACCTAAAAGAGAGTGAAATGCCTCATGATCTGGTCATTTCAAGCCAGGGCTCTGTTGGTGTATGAGGCTCTTTAGAAGGAAAGGTTCCTTGGGTAGTGCCCAACCCAAATATGCCAGTATTGCTAAGCATTGGTCCATGAAATAAAACAACTCACCCAAGATCTTGTTAAGGAACAGAACTAACTCTGGGAAACTGATAGGGACAGTGTACAAGTGGTCGAGAATATAGGTGTTGAATCCTGTCATTACAGAGGCCTCCAAATAAAGTCGTTCTGAGGTTCTGGAACTCAGGACTTCAACACGTGAATATATGAGGACATAATTCAACTCATAATATGGATGAAGAGAAGAAACAAAGAGACTTCAAAAACGTTGAGGTCATTCATGTCAGATTAACTGAAGGTTGCATTGGAAAGGTGCATTAGCCTATTCTCACACTGTTATAAATAACTGCTTGAGACGGGGTAATTTATAAAGAAAAGAGATTTAATTGACTCAAGTTCTGCATGGTTGGGGAGGCCACGGCAGAAGGGGAAGCAGGCATGTCTTACATGTGTGATGGAAGTGAAGGGGGAAGAGCCCCTTATAAAACCATCAGATCTCCTGAGATCTCACTCAATATCACGAGAACAACATGGAGGAAACCACCCCCATAATCGAATCACTTTCCACCAGGTCTCTCTCTCAACACCTGGGGATTACAATTCAAGATGAGATTTGGGTGGGGACATAAAACCAAACCACATCAGGAGGTAACAATGGAGATGGGGAGAAATAAATAGACAAACTTGGGATCTATTTTGGTGACACATTCATTAGAAATTGCTAATGAAATGGATGTGAGGTATGAGAGAAAGAGAAGAATCAAGGATGCCTGCTAGTTGTTTTCAGCAACTATTGAATGCCATGTATTAGCTGCACAACTCTAGACAAGTTACCTCATCTCTTTGTTCCTCAAATCATCATTTGTAACTTGCTGATAACAGCATATATAATGCATGGGGATGTTGTGAGAATTAAATCTGCTAATGTATGTATAAAGTAGTAAAATATGTATTTGTATTAGATATTATTTTCTATTGATTTATGATGCATAATATAAATTCATTATTTAAAAAAATATAATAGCACTCATGGGTTCAACGTTCAATTCCAGAAACAGAACGTTGCAAGTAACTTCCATCTGCCTATTTCCATCTCCTTATGGCATTGTTCTGCTGTCCATTCTCATTATGAAAATATTACCTTAATTTAGTGTTTGTTGTGGTTTTGGTTTTGTTTTCATAATTGCATCCTTAGTAAAGGAAATAAAATTTCTTTCTTTCTCGTTTTAGGTTCATGAAAGGGGCCTCTATAGTAAAAGAGAGATTAACAAGAGAAAAGCTTACAAATGTATTTAATATAAATTTTACACGACAAGGGAGCCTTCGTAAGGAAATGAAGACCTTAAGAAACAGATAAACCTGTGTATTTTTGTGTGTGTGCTAGGTGTGAGGAAAAGGAAAAAGTACTGGAGATATATTATTAGAGAATGAAAGTGTAGGATCTAATGGTAATAAACTGGGGAAACTTATAAAGTCCTATTTGTTCAGGTTCCTCATGGTATCTATATGTCTTTAGCTCTTTTCCTTCAGGTATAGGGAGAGCACCTCTTGAATAACTGTCTTATGGCTTACTTCAGGTGAAGATCAGAAAATTCTTCCTGGATTTTATGACCTGCTTCAGGGAAGAAGGGTGACCTTCCTGCTTGTGCTGTTTTCTCAAATGCCAAAGTGCCAAGGTGTCAAGGTTCTATATTGTCCTGAACCTCATCATACCTATACTTATGCATAAATAAATACGTCTTAATTTGTTTAATGCTGAACTTTGCAAAAAGTGTGTATCTTCTTTTATCTTTCAATTTTCTTGTAGTGTCTTCCCTGACATATACCTGCTGGCAAAGGCATCGAGGAATAATAGTTTGCAAAGTTCCATGTCCAACGTCACAGAATATAAAGATACAGATTTTAATCTGAGGTTCTATAGATAAGTAAATGGCACTTTCATTTATTATTTCTAACACTGCTTTCATAGAGTCTATTGTGTTGTTTATGTAGACAATCATAAAATTGTCAACATTTGCAATAATTCTTTTCTTTTAATTCTTTATTTTATTTATTTACTTATTTATTTTTATTATACTTTAAGTTCTAGGGTACACGTGCACAACGTGCAGGTTTGTTACATAAGTATACATGTGCCATGTTGGTGTGCTGCATCCATTAACTCGTCATTTACAATAGGTATCTTACTTAATGCCATCCCTCCCCGCTCCCCCCCACCCCACGACAGGCCCCAGTGTGTGATGTTCCCCACAGTGTATCCAAGTGTTCTCATTCAATTCCCACCTATGAGTGACAATATGCAGTGTTTGGTTGATGTAGTCCATTTACAGTCATTCACCATAATATCAACAGCAGACTGTATAGAAGCTTAATAAACAGCACTTGATATTAACATTGCAGATCAGTAGGAAAGTAGGGAAAATGACTGATATTCAGTAATGATACTGAGACATTTGGTTTACCATTTGAAAAAATACATATTATATACATATAAATAAAAATATATAACATCTAGGTTAATGTAAGTACACTCTATGATGTTCACAAAACAATAAAGTTGTCTAATGACGTTTCTCAAAACATATTCCTATCTAAGCAATGCATGAATGAATTTTTCTTTTCAAATTGTGTTGCCAAATTCCACCAATAAACCATTGAATAGAAGTGGTGATAGTGAGTATCTTTTCTTTATTTCATATTTTTTTTATAATATTTCAAGTTCTAGGGTACATGTGCAGAACAACCTCACCAGCATCTGTTGTTTTTTGACTTTTTAATAATAGCAATTCTGACTGATGTGAGATGACACCTCACTGTGGTTTTGATTTGTAGTTTTCTAATGATTATTGATGTTGAGCTTTTTTTCCATAGGTATTTTGGCCACATGTATGTCTTCTTTCAAGAAGTTTGTGTTCATGTCCTTTGCCCACTTTTTAATGGGGTTGTTATTACAACGTGCAGGTTCGTTACATGTGTATACATGTGCCATGTTGGTGTACTACACCCATTAACTCGTCATTTACATTAGATATATCTCCTAATGCTATCCCTCCTCCCTCCCCCCACCCCACAACAGGCCCTGGTGTGTGATGTTCCCCTTCCTGTGTCCAAGTGAACTCATTGTTCAGTTCCCACCTATGAGTGAGAACATGTGTTATTTGGTTTTAGTAGATAAATTTACTGTCATTCTAAATGATTTTTTGTAAGTAGTTTTTTCCTGGATTAATAAATTTATATTTTTACCAACTGTGAAAAATTGCTATATCTTTAGATATTTCCTCTTCTGCATTATTTCATTTATTTCTTTATAGTTCTTCACTTAGAGCTATATCAAAAATACTTGGTCTAGTTTTCTATGTCTTAATCCTTTTTTGTTTTTGTCTCCTTATCTCCTTTAGCAGAGCGCTGCATAACATTTCTGTTTAAATATCTTGTAAGTCATTAATTTTCTTTCTAACTGTAGTTAATCTGCTCTTAATATATAGAGTCATTTTAAGTCATATTATTAGTGAACAGAGATAATTTGACTTCCTCTTTTCTAATTTGTTTGTCTTTTATTTCTTTCTCTTGTGTGATTGCACTGGCTAGGACTTCCAGTATTATATTGAATAGACATGGTAAAAGTGGGCATCATTGTCTTGTTTCAGTTATTAGAAGGATTGCCTTCACCTTTTCCCCCATTTAGTAAGATGTTGGCTATGGATTTGTAGTACATGGTTGATGAACATAGATGCAAAAATCGTCACCAAAATACTATCAAACTAAATACAACAGCACATCAAAAAGGAAATATGCCATAATCAAATGGATTTTATTCCAGGGATGTGAGGATGGTTCAACATATGCAATAAATATGATTCATCACATACACAGAATTAAGGAAAAAACACATGATGTTCTTAATAGATGCAGAAAAGGCATTTGATAAAATTTAGTATCACTTCTTAAAAAACAAAACTCAAAAAATTAGGCAGAGAAGGAACATAATTCCAAATATTCAATCTATTTTAAATCACCAAGTATTAGTAGCAAGTGCACTGCTTTTATTTAGAAACCCTAACAACAAAAGAGTTAAGAGTGGGCTTCATTTCTGCATCTCAGTGGTTACATCATGTTAGCAGATTATTTTCTCTCCTCAGTTTCAATTTTAAAGTTGTGATGATTCATACTGGATCGTCAAAGATGAAATGAACACATATAGGTGAAACTATTCCACAAAGTATAAAGTGCCACATAAATCAAAGATTAATTTTTTATCCAACAAAATGTTTTGAGACCCTACTGTGTGCAGGCATACTTCTGAGCACTCTGGATTGATCTTGTGGGGAGGAAAAGCATTTGCTTTACTTGTGTGGAATTTTCTTTGGATTGTGACAATATGAATAATATACACACAAACACACTGTACACAAAACTATGTCAGATCCTAATGAATACTAAAGCAAACAAAGAAACAGAACTAAAGCAGGGTAAAGGGTAGAGATCAACATGGGGTGCTTTTTTATATGAAGTGATTAGCGAAGAACTCTAATTATTTTGAAGAGGAGATCATAATTAAGTGAGGAAATGAACTGTATCACTAGCTGGGGAACAGGCATAGATAAATGCACAAAAACCTGGAACAAGGATATATATTTGGAATTTTCAAGAAACCAGGAGACCCGTGTGATTGGAGAGGAGTGGGCAAGAAGTGTGATAAGGGAACGTGACCTTGGAAGTTATGATAAAGGCTTTTAAGTTTGATGAGAAGACATTTCAGGTATTTAAGATGAGACAGAGCATGAACTGATTTGTATTTTTCAAGACTCACCCTGAGTTTTGTTTGAAAATTAACTGTAAGATTCCATGCTTGAATATTTTCTGAAATCAATTTGGAGGCTACTATATTAGTACAGAATAGAGGTAATAGTAGATTGGACCAATAGTGGTGAGTAGTAACATTTGTGATATATTTTTAAGATACAGCCCAAAAATTTGTTGATGAATGCTATGGTTTAAATGTGTCTCTCAGAGTTCTTGCATTGAAAATTTGATCTCAAATGTGAAGGTGTTAAGAAATGGGGCCCAGTAGGATGTGTGTGGGTCATGAGGTCATCACCCTCTTGAAAGAATTAATGCTGTTGTTTCGGGAGTGGTTTCCTTATAAAAGAATGAGTTTGGTCTCCTTTTGTCTCTCTCACCCTCTGTTTCCCCATCTACTATGTGATGATACAAAACAAACAAACAAAAAAGGTCCTTAAAAAATGCCAGCCCCTAAATCTTGGAAGTCCCAGCTTCCAGAACTGTGAGCCAATAAAGGTCTGCTTATTATAATTACCTAGTCTCTGGTATTCTGTTAGAGCAGCACAAAATTGGGCTGAGACAATAGATTAGATATGAGTAAATCAATTCATATGAATTAATATGTCTCTATTCAGTATCCCAAGCTATGAGGGTAGACAATATTCTCTGAAAAAAAGATAGAATGCTAACATCACAGTTAATGGTTAAAAGCTGAAAGCTTTCCTTTGAAGATAACAGACAAGATAAGTATGCCCATTCTCACCAGTTCTGTTCAATGTAGTACTGGAAATCCTAACCAGAGCAATTAGACAAGAAAAATAGATAAAAGGCATCCAAACTGGGGAAAAGGAAGTAACATTGTCTCTGTTTACAGATGGTGTTTTATACAGAAAACCCTAAACATTCCACTAAAATAAGTGTTAGAATTAATAAACAAATTCAATAAAGTTGCAGGATACAAAATCAACACACAAAAATTAGTAGGACTTCTATACACTAAAAATGAATGATCCAAAAAAAGGTATCAAGAAAACAATGCCATCTATAATAGCTTCAAAAATACTTAGCAATTGACTGGGAACGGTGGCTCATGCCTGTAATCCCAGCACTTTGGGAGGCCAAGGCTGGCAGATCACGAGGTCAGGAGATCAAGACCATCCTGGCCAAAATGGTGAAACCCCATCTCTACTAAAAATCCAAAAATTTAGCTGGGCGTGGTGGTGCACATCTGTAGTCCTAGCTACTTGGGAGGCTGAGGCAGGAGAATCACTTGAACCCAGGAGACAGGTTTCAGTGAACCAAGATTGCGCCATGGCACTCCACCCTGGCAATAGGGCAAGACTCCATCTCAAACAAAACAAAACAAAACAAACAAACAAACAAACAAAAAACAAACAAACAAACTTAGCAATTAATTTAACCAAAGAAGAGAAAGGTCTGTACATTGAAAACTGTAAAACATTAGTGAAACAAAATTAAGACACGAATATATTAACAGATATCCTGCATTCATAGGGAAAAAATTTAATGTTGTTACAATGTCTGTACCACCTATTTTAGTCCTGTTTTGTGCTGCTATAACAAAATACTTGAAACTGTGTAATTATAAAAATTTATATATATTTATTTATGTATTTTATATATTTATAAATTTTATTGGTAATAAATTATTTATTGCCACAAATGAATAAATTTATAAAAATGTAATTATAAATTAAAATAAGTATGTCAATTTTATTTCTTACAGTCCTGAAGACTGGAAAGTTTAAAGTCAAGGAGCTCACATCTAGTGAGGGCCTTCTTGCTGTGTTATCTCATGTTGGAAGGGCAGGAGAACACATGCACATGTGCAAGATAAGCCAAATTCACCTTTATAACAAAACTATTTCTTCCAATAATGGCATTAATTCATTAATTTGGACGGAGCCCTCATGACCGAATCACCTCTTATTAGGTCCCATCTCCCAACATTATTGGATTGAGGGTTAAGTTTTCAACATATGAAATTTGGGGGATGCACTTAAACCATAGTACTACCCAAAAACAATACAACACAATCCATATGAAAATTACAATAACATTTTTTACAGAAATAGAAAATAATTTCTAAAATTTGCATAGAACTAATCAAGATCCCAAATAGTCAAAGCAATGTCGAGCAAAAAGTTAGAGGTCTCACACTATTTGACTTCAAATCTACAGTAACCAAAAGAAAGTGGACTGGCATAAAAATATACACGTAGGGCAAGGAAGCTGAATAGAGAGCCCCAAAGTAAATCCATGATTTTATGGTCAATTAATTTTCAACAAAGTTGCCATGAACACACAATGGGGAAAGAAGACTCTTCTCAACAAATAGTGTTGAGGAAACTGGATATTCACATATAGAAGAATGAGATTAGATCCTTAGTTCATACCATATACAAAAATCAACTCAGAAGTGGATTGAAGATTTAAACGTAAAACCTGAACTTATAAATCTACTAGAAGCACACACAGGAGAAAAATTCCTTGACATTGGTCTTCGCGAATATTTTTTGGATATGAACTTAAAAGCACTGGTAATAAAAGCAAAAATAGGCAATAGACATTACATCAAATTAAAAACTTTCAGCCCAACAAAGGAAACAATCAACAGTGTGAAGAGACAACTTATGAAATGGGAGAAAATATGTCCAAACCATACATCTTAAAAGGACTTATCCAAAATATAATGTATAATACAATAGCAAGGAAACACATAACCCAATTAAAAAATGGGCAACGAATCTGAACAGACATTTCTGAAACAAAGACATACAAATGACCAGCAGATGTATTAAAAAATGCTTAAAATCACTAATTATCAGAGGATTGCAAAGTAAAACTACAATGAGATATTGCCTCGTGCCTGTTACAATGGCTATTATCGAAAAGTTGAAAGATAAGTGTTTGTAAAGATGTGGAGAAAAGGGAACTCTTATACATTGTTGGTGAGAATGTGAGCTACCACAGTCATAACAGAAAACAGTAAGAGGCTCCTAAAAAATTAAAAGTAGAGCTACCATATGACCTAGCAATACCACTTCTGGGTATACATCAAAGGAATTGAAATTAGTATGTCACAGAGTTATCTGCACTCCCCTGTTCATTGCAGCATCATTCAAAATAGCCAAGATATGGAATCAATGTAAGTGTTCATTCATGTATAAATGGATACAAAATGTGGTATATATACAGATGGTCCTCAACTTAGAATAGTTCAGTTTATGATTTTTTGAGTTTATGATGGTGCAAAGGTGATGTACATTCAGTAGAAACTATATTTTGAGTATACGTTCAACCACTCAATTTTTAACTTTCAGTACAGTATTCAATAAATTACATGAGATATTCAATACTTTATTATAAAATAGGCTTTGTGTTAGATGATTTTGTCTATCTGTAGCTAATGTGAGTGCTCTGAGCATATTTAAAATAAGTTGTGCTAGATACGATGTTCCATAGGTTAGGTGTATTCAGTGCATTTTTGACATATGATATTTTCAACTCACGACAAGTTAACTGGGACGTAACACTATCATACATCAGGGAACATCTGCATATACACAATGGGGAATACAGTAGAACACTATTCAACCATAAAAAGAAAGAGGTCCTATTTTGGGAATAACAGATGAAACTGGAGAACATTCTGTTAAGTGAAATAAAGCAAGCACAAAAAGAAATATACTGCATGATGTCACTTATATGTGGAATCTAAAACAAGTGAAACTCATAGAAGCAGAAAGAGTAGAATGGTGGTTGCTAGGGGCTGAGGGTGAGGGCTTGGTAATTGGGAAAATGTTGGTTAAAGGGTACAATGTTTCAATTAGGCAGGATAAATAAGCATGGGAGATCTACAGTATATGGTAACTACAATTAATAATAGTGTATTGTATACTTGAATGTTGCTAATAAAAGCAGATCTTAAATGTCCTCACAATAGGAAATTATAGGAATGAGGGGTAATGTGCTTGTTAATTAGCTTTATTTAACCATTTCACAATGGATACACATATCAAAGCATCATGTTGTCTACTGTAAATATATACAATTTTTTTTGTCAAGTGCTCTTTAATGAAAAAATATATTTAATAGATAGATGTTGGTAGATAATCCCATGAATTAAAGTAAATTGCAATATTTTGTGTGATGTTAAAGGGAGTAAAGCAGAAGCAATTGTACTGGAGCTCACCAAGAGAGACCCGCCTCAAGACTGACCTTTGTAACTTGTTCCTTCCGACCACAGCTTCATTCCATTAATGCTACTCAGCAACCATGTCTGGAAAACTTACTGCTAGTCCCTGAGTTTTGTCAGGGCTAAGATGAGGAAATTTACAAACACACATATAAACACATCTAAGCCCTGCTTAATGCCATGGAGCTTACTGAGTTATACACTCTGAGAACAGAGATCTGGTCTCAAATGAGAGTTACAACACTTCAATTCGTGTCTGATCCTACATCCCGGTTTTTCTCCCTATCTTAGTAGGAATGTACCTTATACCTATTATTTGAGCTAAAATAATACATAAAGAACATTCCTTGAATAATCTAATGTATCATAACATTTACATTAATGTCCAAATATATATTATAATTACAATTAGGTCTGCTCCCCAAAATTTTCCCTTATCACCCAAAAAAATCACCACTCCCTCCATTTCTTCATAGTCTTTCAGGTCATTTATTTCTTCAGAGCACTTATTGCTACTGTTGCCATTTCATAGACTGTGTGTTTATCTGCTGATTGAATCCCCTATAAATGTCAACTTTGTTAGGATAAGGATTTGTCGGTCTTGTTCACTGCTGTGTCTCCAGCACCTAAGCCATTTCTGGAGTATAGTAGAAGCTTGATTTTAAAAAAAGTTGAATGAATTAATGGAAAAGGTACAGATGGATGCACAATGAATGAAGGGAGTTGTTAAAAAAAAACACACACACACACTTTGATAAATGATTTTTATTTTTTAGTAGATGTTCTTTTTATAATACAGGATATTAATTCTATATGAGAAAGTTCAGAGGAGATATTCTGCTGAAGGGTTAGAGTAGCTTAAGGCGAGTCTAAAGAGATGTTTATGTGTTTCCAAGTGAAAGGGGCATGAGGGGATTCCAGGAAGAAAGGCGTTTTCATAGACACCAGAGCAAATGCAGCTGCAAATTAGTAAGTATGGTTGAAACAATTCAAGCAATTTAATGTATTGCATGATGAGGTCTGACAAAACCTGGTAACAGATGAGTTTAGAGAAGTAACTAAGGACCAAAATGCAAAGGACCCTTGGTGTCCTGGAATGCCTTTTGTGCTGCTCTGAGGAGCCTGGATCACATCCTGAAAGCAATGGTGCATCACTGAACAGTTTTAAACAGAGAAATAATATGGGACCAGGTATATATGTCAGAAAACTTTCTATAATAATACACTTGATTATTAAGTTAGGCAAAACATGAGAATTTTCAGAAATCTAAGTGAAAATTCAGGAAGTCTTGAGATAAAGAGTTGACAGTGAGGCTAGAGAGGGGCTTATTTGAAATGCAATCCGTAGGGTAAGGTTACTACTAAGGCTCTTGAATATTTTTAGAACATACTTTTTAAAAAATAGAACATCAGGTGCATTGCAATGGGACAAGACACAAATATAGATGATTCTCTTTGGGCCAATCAAAATTTTAAAGCTACTAGTAGAAGTGACATTTTAGAGCTCTCAAAGTGAGATTAGGATGAATGCATGAGACCTCACTTATTTATGTTGCTTACATTTCTATTTTTTTCATGTGTTGTAGTGCAATTTTTTATATCTTATCTGGAAACAAAATCTATTGAATATATGAGTAAAAACTAAATATAATATGCTAGGTCTTTTTAATGCATTTCGATTCATTTCATGTATTTACAAGTCTGTTTTATAACATTGTCATATATATGTGTGTGTGTATATATATGTGTGTATATATGTATGTATACTTCTGGTAGTAAAATTACTTTGCAGTTCCCTTTAAATAAAATGAGAACTTCCTTTTACTTGTGAGTAAATGTTAAGTATTTATGATGGTTGCAAAATCCAACCAAAGAAAAGTCTAAGGCTATCATTATGATAAAATTACAACTATAGAAAAACCGGAATCCAAACTTAAAAGATCACAAGGGAAAAAAAAACTCATAGTCTTTTTGAAAACCAACCTTTTAAACTCTTCAGAATTTCAAAAAACATAGCTATTACGAGTTGGAGAACTTTTAACTGAGAAATCAACATTCTTCTTGCTCATTTAGTGGTCTATTATTCATCTGTATTTTTTGTACTTATTAGGGCATGATAATTCCTCACAAACCTCAAAGCCTGAGTACATTATAGCTCTCCTTCCCCATAAAGGCACCAGTTAGCCCTAATTTTTAAATGGAGGTCTTGAGAACAAAAAGGAACTTTCCTTATTTTTCCTTTTTTTTTTTTTTTTCCCCCACAATAAGGGATTACAGCTAAGGTTCTAATGCATCAGTCTTGGGAAAGAAAGAATTGATATGCATTATTTCTTTAATCCACTCATGGAGGACTTTATCCAAAAGGAGATAAAATCAGGATCACTGTTGTTAGTGAGACAGTTGAGAGAATTCCTGTTTTAAATTCAACCTGCTGTTGACATTCCCCATGGGTACCTTCTTAAAAATTTCATTGAAGTGAACCCTTAGCCATTTCTCTTGATGGAATACCAGTTGGACAACTCTGAAGGGAAAAGAAACTTAGGCGGGTAAGAAGTGTTATAAAGCCAACTCTCAAGCAAGTTTCATGGAAGAAGTGTCTCATACTATCTTAATGAAAGCAGCATCTGCATTCCTTGCTTACGGATGAAGAAATAGAGGGCTGGAGAGCTTAAATTAGTTAGAATATGGAAAACATAATATTTATTATCATATATAGATAGATAGATATGCTGTGAAAAGCAGACTACTTTCTATTCTGCCTCCCTAGAAAAGAGTACTTTTCTGCTTTTCAATTATTTGTGATTTCAGTAACTTAATCAGAGTATCACACTAAGTCGGTGTTTTTAAAAATATGCAACACTGGGCACTGGTATAAGAATCACCCGTGGATGCACTTTAAAAATGCAAAATCCTGTGTTGCCCAATTCATTAGGTCTGTATATCTGGGGCATGTCTGGTAACCTGGTTGTAGAAATACACCCTAACATGCTGGTTTTATATTTACAATTTTGAAAAACACTACCCTAAATAGGGTGGGGATGGAGAGAGGAGGAGAAAGCTGATAAAAGTTTTGCCAGATTTTCTTGCCTCGACACCTCACTAGGACTGCCTAGTGAGTGAAGGAGCAGGTGGGAATCTTCTGTTCTCCAGCTCTGCCCTGAAAAGATGAAGTCTTTTCTCTGAAAAGAGGGGTTTGTCCCTAAACAGGATATATTCCTTTCCCAGATGCTTCCACAACAAAGTGTCACTATGTGCTTAACTTGGTCTTTGTCACCCAACATTAACTACAAAGGGAACTGCTGTTTTAAAAATCATAGTTTTGCTTTTTAGGCATGAGAATAACATAGGACTTGGATAGAGAGAAATCAAAGGCTTTTAAAGATGCAGACAGACTGTCAGCTGAGATCTTTTCTCTAAGTAGTATAGAGATAAAGCTCATTTAATTCCATCACATTCTTTCAAAAAGAGAATTTATGGCACATTATCTACCCTCTACTTGAGAATAGGTTTCCAAGGCTTGATAGTGACTTTTGTAAACAGGGAAGAGAAAATTCATTTTCAATTCATCTACATTATAGTTTTATCGAGAAAAAAGTAGATTTTAAGTTTACACCAACAAATAAACTGAGGCTGCTATCACACTCTAAGGAATTTACCTTAATGTAGAAAACTCATGAAAATCAAAAATACACATTGTACCTAATGTAATATCCATCACACACATCTGCCAGTCAACTCAGTCTCAGTGATGATCCTTTGATGAAAGGCCACTGTACCATAGGATAGAGTTCACTAAAAGTGGTGTGTTAAAACAATTTATGCTAAGCTTAGAGATACAATTCCTTTATATTAGACACATATTTGACTACATATGCACTGGTATGGGATGAATAGACCTTTGTCTGCATAACATTTGGCTCCAGACATAGGCTTTATTGTTAGCTAGGTAAAACAGAAGTTATTTTTGTAAATTATATGCATAGTATTTATCATTGTATAGAATTGTATATACTCATAGGAAACTGAAAGCTGTTATTACTGGATTATAAACTCAAAACCTATGATCCAGACACACTGGCTTCAAGCCAAAATGATTTTTTAAATATCATTTTCAGAAAATTTTATGTTAATTCAACATCTTTAATCCTGTGAGTTATCCACCATTTCTCGACAACCAAGGAGTGAGTGCTGAGATCACATAGCAGCTTCTTATCTAATAGAATACCATTGCATATGAATCAGTAAAAACACCAGGAATGGGAACAATGACAAATATCTAAGTAAGTTGCGAAATCTCACTACCTATTATAGGTATTTTTAAGAACTCTTTGTAAGCGGATGCTAGAAGTAGACAAATTATTTAGTGTAAAATCCTATGTTCACATCAGTAAAATATTGCAGGCTAGAGATATCTTTTGATTTCTAATCTACTGTTTTATGTATTTTATATACAAAATATATAAATTTCACAATAAATCAAACACAGTGATGCCATTTGCTATGTTTTATTTTGCTAGTAGCTTATTAAACATAACATGCAAATAACCAAAGAGAAACATACATGACTTAGAGTGAAAAATAATTCTAGAAAAGTTTCACTAGGTAAGTATGCAAATTTGTAATACTAAAAATACTTCTTTAAGTGCATGAGGCTTCATGTATTTTGCAAAATTCTTGGCCTCAAAATCTACCACCTATTTTTTAACCAGACAAATTTGAATGTATCAAGATAATTTGGTTAAAGACAGTAAACATCCAGATGTATTTAATCCAGGCTTTGGGGCACATTAAGATTTAAGGATTATAAAACTTGGCTGATTTCCATGCCACCAGTAAAAGGCTTTGCACATCATTTGACAGTAGAAATAAAAAAACACTGAATTTACAAATAAAGCATTGAGTTTTATGTCTATTCGTGTATATGTGTGTGTTCTTGTGATGAAATAGGCCTGCATTTCATCTTTTCTTTAAAAAAAAATAAATGTTTACAAAACATTTCTATCAGATTTTAAAATTCATGGAAGTAATAAACAGTAATAAAATATGGATACTATGAAAACTGACACACAGGAAAACATAACCATAAAATATTGTTCCAGGATACAGATATTAATTAAGAGTGATTTCATTTGCAACACGTAGACATTCATACATATCCGGTGGAAGGCTAGTTTCTGAGATGCGATTACCATCCAAACGCAAATGCTTGATCTTGGAGTAGGATAATGGCCCCAGGATCTTGCAGAAGCTCTTTACGTCAAACTCTAAAATTTAAAGAACAGAAAACATTAATCACTTTTCGGTACACTGGCTCAAAACAATAAAAAATTTATGTTTAAAATAGTATAAAATAGGACCTCTTCCCTTTTAGAAAAGTCATAATATAGTATATATTTGAATTTGAAACCATTAAAGGCATATTTCAGGCTACCAAAACGGCACAGCAACATTTAGTAAAGAGTAATCATGGTAGATCAAGATATTCAGTATAATATTTTAAAGAACAGAACTTATTTATTATTAGAAGTTGTTTTTGAAAAGGCATTCAGTAAGCGTGTCATATTATCTAACAACTTTTTTAAAATAGTCTAACCTGAAGAAATATAAATGGATCCTGTTGCTGTATGAACAGTCTCAATGTAAGTACTCTTTGGTTTTGCATCTAAAAATAAGAGGGGTTAACTAGATGATCTATAAAGAATTTTCTAGCAACCACACACCATGACCATGATAAACTTCCAAGGCAAAAACCAAATCATTCCAGCAATCACACACCATAACAATGATCAAAATTCTAAGGCAAAAACCTAATCATGGCATGTCCACCATCTGAACCCATGTTTTTTGTTTGTTTATTTGTTTATTTTTGTCCATGGTCAAAAAGCTGCCACAAGTGAAACACTGATTTACTTTGTAATAGAAACCAAGAGTGTTACTGAATTGGCTGACCTGTGTATACACAGAAACTATGTTTGCCTATATCTATTTTAGATTAACATTTTCAAGTCCTTTATCTTGTTTTCGTTTTCAAACTCTAGTTAACAAAGACTTCAGCGGAACCCCAAACACACATGCTTTTTAAAATAACTCATCAGTCAATTCCAGGGATTTTTCTATGGTACCAACATGTGAGAAAGTGAGGAAAAATGGAAAGAAGATGCGAATAATCTCATCTTGGAATTCTACCTCTGCCACTTACCCACGTGGGCAACACTGGAACACTTATCTGATCTCCTTGTTAGAAATACATCTATCTTACCGTGTTGCATGAAGATTAGATTAAGGTGTGTAGAGCACTTCACACAATACTAGTACATAGTATGTCCTAAATAATGACTAATATCCTTTTAATTTTGCTGTCTTTCCAAATTACTCTACATTAGGAAGATCTCTGATTAGGTTAATGCTTAGAGTTGCAAATTTGAAATAGAAAACAGTTTATTTTTGCTATCTATTCCCTAATATTAGAAAAAAATTAAGGGGAACTTTCTGTATTAAGTAAATGTGAAATGTTGATATAGATGATTATTATCTGGCAAAATAACCTAAACTGAGGTGATGAATGAAACTGAGGTGATGCAATGAGAATACCAAACCAAATGTAGAAAGATAAGGAAGAAAGAAAGGAAACTATTATGTTACCTTTTCAAATGACCACTATGTACTGGGCACTGTGGTTTCTATCTCAGCTTGGCACTGACAGGCTATTGACCTTTCTCCCATAGATCTCTCTTCCCATCTTCCACACCAGCTCTTCCATCCTTTACTAATACAATGTCTACCTTCAAATGTGCCTGTATCTGTATCCTTCTTTGTTTCAGAGAAAGTAGCAGCCCTGCTCTTGCAAATAATTTCTACCAACCAAATCTAATGTATTCCATCATCCCTCAAACATCATAAATTCCTTTAGCATTTTGGTCTGTCAGAGAGTATCCTTGCTCCTGACTGCACATGTTTAAAATGAGGAATCTTATATTGCCACATAGTGAATTTTCCACTGGAAACAACAAGAGTGGTTTAGCTGTGTTAGCCTGACTGTGTATTGTGTGACGGTCAAACAGCACCAACCCTTACCTTGGCTGCTTTTCAGAAAAAACAAAGAGCATGTGGAGCTTCAAGGTTGGCAAGCATGGTCTTCTTTATGAGAATGTTTAACCCTACTAGGGGTTATATGAAACTGGCAGAATTAACAAATGTCATATGTATAAAGTATATTGTAATATTTTCTGACAGCAATACCTTTATTCAGTATGGCCAGAAAACCAATTTTCATCATGTAGAGATGTTCAAATTCAATAGGCTCGTTTGCAGACATTATTACTTTATATGTGAATCAGTGTTTCCTGCTTGATTTTTCATTTAGAAAGTCTTATCTGTGAATCATGGTCTTTCTCTTCTGCCAAGCTCTGCCAAAGATTAATGGCAGAGTTACCCTGGTGGGAAATGGTGGATTTCAATTTCCCATTGGGATCTATACTGCTTAAGTTGAGGAATGTCCCTGAAGACCAGATAAATGCATAAACAATCCAAACGCATCAGATCAAACTTCATCCAGAAGATAAATGAAAAATAAAGAGAGGTGAAAGAGAAAGTTTGGAAATATCAAATGAGTTGCAGGGTTGTACCTAAGAAAAAAAAAGCTCTGTAATACAATTTTTTTTTCCTAAGGAAAAAAAAAAAAAAAAGATATTAGACTCTCCCATCATATTTCTTTTTCTCTTTTTCTCTTTAATCTTCTTCACAGTCTCCCAGAGCACTGTGATGGTCACACACCACAACAGAGATAACAGAGGCAGATGATGATCATGACAGCAGAGTAACATGTTGAGTCTCAACTAGTTGATGTCAGGAAAGACCATGAGACAATATGGGACCAGGCACAATGGCTCACACCTGTAATCCCAGTACTTTGGGAGGCCAAGGCGGATGGATCAATTAAAGTCGAGAGGTCGAGAAAGCCTGGTTAACATGATGAAACCGCCATCTCTACTAAAAACACAAAAATTAGCCTGGTGGTGGTGGTGGCCTGAGGCGGGAGAATCGCCTGAGCCTGGGAGGTGGAGGTTGCGATGAGCCGAGATTGCCCCACCGCATTCCAGTCTGGGCGACAGAGTAAGACCCTGTCACAAAAAGAAGGAAGGAAAGAAGGAAGGAAGGAAGGAAGGAAGGAAGGAAGGAAGGAAGGAAGGAAGGAAGGAAGGAAGGAAGGAAGGAAGGAAGGAAGGAAGGGAGGGAGGGAGGGAGGGAGGGAGGGAGGGAGGGAGGGAGGGAGGGAGGGAGGGAGGAAGAAAGAAAGGAAGGAAGAAAGGAAGGAAGGAAGGAAGAAAGGAAGGAAGGAAGAAAGGGACTATATGGGCTTCTTTTTTTTTTTTTTTTTTTTGAGACGGAGTCTCGCTCTGTCTATATGGGCTTCTTTGTGGCTGTGGAGTTTACCAACTGTGCCACTTTTGAACTCATTTCTTCCTCCCTCATTTAGATCTTGTCAAAAAATAACTGTAGGACACAAATCTAAGCCATAAAGGAGAAAAATAATAAGAGATAGATATGAGGAGGTAACACAGTAGGATAAATTGGTCTGCAATTTTTAATTTGAAGACTTACATATTGAATTCTGTGACCTCAATTGTTCCTTATCTGGATACACC
The DNA here is from genome assembly GCF_043159975.1 of Macaca nemestrina. Classification (NCBI taxonomy): domain Eukaryota; kingdom Metazoa; phylum Chordata; class Mammalia; order Primates; family Cercopithecidae; genus Macaca; species Macaca nemestrina. The sequence goes on along the minus strand of NC_092134.1, from coordinate 42,056,045 downwards.
AAAGAAAGGCTGGATATTGGATATATGATTGAGCTAGAATGATTCTTTGTTTGAAGTAGAGGGACATTTTGTTGCCTTTTTTTTTTTTTTTTCTTTCCCCAAGACAGCCTTGCTCTGTCGTCCAGGCTGGAGTGCAGTAGCACGATCTCTGCTCATTGCAACCTCCATCTCCCGGGTTCAAGCAATTCTCCTGGCTCAGCCTCCCAAGTAGCTGGGATTACAGGAGTGCGCCACCAGACCTGGCTAATTTTTGTATTTTTAGTAGAGATGGGGTTTCATCATGTTGGCCAGGCTGGTCTCAACTCCTGACCTGGTGATCGGCCCACTTCGGCCTCCCGAAATGCTGGGATTACAAGCGAGACCCCCCGCACCCGGCCGACATTTTATTTTTTTAATGGAGCCAGATGCAATATTTGTGTTGCGCAGCTCAGGTATTTAAACACTTGAGGAAACATCAAACACAGGAACAGCTTTTTACTTACTCTCAAGTTGATTGACCTCCAGGTAATAGTTTTCAAGGTTTTCATTGACGGTTGGTATGTTTTTAAGCTTGTTATAGGACAGATCCAGCTCAACCAGGGATGACACATTGAAAGAATTTCCAGGTATTCCACTATCAGCCAGTTCATTGTGAGACAAACGCAGATACTGCAATGCATTAAAACGCTTGAAATACTCATCAGGGATGTTGCTGATCTTATTGTTGTCTAAGTAGAGAGTTAGAAGAGAGACAGGGAGACCAGAAGGCAGTTTGGCTATCTGATTGAAGCTCAAGTCAAGGTATTCGAGTGATTTAAGACCTCTTAAAGCAGCTGAAACAGCATCCTCTTTCAGCCGATTGTGTTGGAGATGGATGAAGGTCAGATTTACCAGTCCTTCAAAAGAGCCCAGCTTTGTGATCTTGTTATGAGTAAGCTGCAGATCCTCCAGAGATTTGGGAAGTGGGCCCACAGACTCTGTCAGGTTGTTGTAGTTTATATGCAGCTTCTTCAGTTGTTTCAACTTAGAGAAAACTCTCCCTTTTATCTTGGAGTTTTCTAGAAGGTTGTGATCTAGAATGAGCCACTGCAGATCAGTTACATTCTCAAAGGCCTTTTCATCAATATGGTCAATCTGGTTATTCCTAAGGTAAAGATACTTGATTCCAGGAGGCACCATTGGTACACTTTTCAATTTCAGCTCATCACAGTACATGGCACTTGGGTAGCTTTCAGGGCAGTTACATTCTGGTGCACAGTTTGGTGATGATTGCCCATAAATTGATAGGGGAAAATCATAATCATAGTACTGGCCACTGGTACCACCAATCAATGCCAGGAAGAGAGTAAATGCACTTAGACTCATTTTTGGCAAATGGTTTGAATCCTAAATAAAGTTGAAACATTTATTAATAAAAAATATATACTTTCAAGAAAAGGATATTCAACTTACAACATTAAATGCATTATAAAATGTGCATGTTGTTATTCTTATAGCTATTTTTAGTGCATCTAACGGCGTCTCTTCAATTTTTATTTAGGTATGAGGACAAAGGTGTATGTTTACAACTGTGTGGTGAGCAGGTTTCAGGTTAGATTGCGTACACGTGCGCCCCCTTCTGGGAGAGCCAGGCCTAATTGTTCCAGTCAATCTCTTTAGGCTCTTCCTTAATGAAATGCCTGCCTGTAAGAGGTTTCTGGGTGGTGTTCATTGACCACCGAATTAGACTACTGCTTCAGATCATCTCTCAGAAAACGAGAATGAGAAGACAGTTGTTAACTGTATACTCTACTCTACCATTCGACATCATTAAAATGACTCATGAAGAAGATCCTTACGGGAATATGGGCAACCTGAGGTTTTGCTTGTATGTGGGAGGGAAATGGAAGGCACATTCCTTTAAAAGTATCCGGTTATTGTTGGTTCTGAGGAAGGAGAACAGAATTCTTGGTGCTGGTGTGCGTGCATACTAGTGCACGTTGTGCTTGACATTCCACACTTTTTAAAGCACACTGCAAAACGGTGTTCTGAAACTAATATTTCATAAATTAGCTATTTACTAAATTAAATATTAGTAATATTTAAGAATTACTAATATTTATCAGGAAAATGTCACACATTCTAAGGGTTTCTCTATCTGGAAAGAGATTCAACAGGTAGAGAAAGATAGTATTTTCCAAGTTTTTAATTAGGATTATAGTCTCTCTCAGTTACTCACAAGTTCTCTACTTTCTTCATGCCAAAATCAAAGATGCCATGATTTGCATGTATCTGGCTTTTAGTGACCTCACAGAATGGAGGTGGGAGAGAGGTGGGACGTTTTTAAAGTTTGGATTTAATACTGGTATTAGAACTATCTAGTAAATTATTCCATTGAGAATATGAATTTAAAATAATGTGTAACAGTTATCTTCTCATAGGAACATGTTTCTAAGGTGAGGTTAAAAAAAGTCCATTTCAGTGTCTTAAGGAGGTGCGGCAATTTAGATATGGGAAAATTAGAATATAAGAGTTAGACTTTTATAGAGTGAAGAGTTGTGGCTGAGTTGGTAGCCCTGGGAGATAAATCATTAATGTGAAGAAAGATCTACATTCTAATAGATAACTGAGAATATTGTATCTTCCTATGAAAGTATGATTACAAGCTTTTGGATCAAGGTAGTTTGGGATAAGCAGGATCTCTGGGGTTAGAAGCTGAAAACGTCTTTTATTTGTTTTAATTTGAAATTATAAGGCATTTTATTTCAGATCAGATGGAACGTTATAAAACAGTTGTTAGAAATACTTCGATTGCTGACATAATGTAACATGTAGCCAGATTCTCAGTAAATTACTCTCTAAGATTATAATGGGGGGCATTTAATATTGTTGACAGAACTTGCCATAATAATAATTGCATAGCACTAAAAAGAACATGATGACATATTCCCAGAGTTATTTATAAGTTACAGAATGCAAATACTGTAAAGATTTGTCTTGCTTTATTAATAAGCTATTTTAAATTTAGTATATACCAAAATATTTATGGTAACTATAAGGTGAGTATTAAAAAGTAATGAAAAATGCTTCCACATTTTTTGGCAAAGTAAAAACAAGGATGCTGAACTGAAAGAGAGTTTGTGACCATATAATGACTCCACTATGAGACAAAATCACACTCTACTTCCCTCAGTTTTCTCAAATACCTGTGGCTATAGAGAAAATGCTGTTTCCAAAAACTAAATCATTTCCCAGAATTTCTTTAAAAATTCATTCCTTAAGGCATATATCCAAGAAACAATTTTTTAAATTAACAAAACAGAAATAAATAATCCATAAGAGTCTCTAAATCTTTTAGCTCATGTTTTATAACATAGAATGTGTATTGTAAATTATAACAAATTGCCACAATATACTTATTAAAAGATATTTTGAATGCTGATTAAAATGACCTTTCCTTGCTCCAGTATTAGAGTCCAATACTAACATATATAACTAATTAGCATACATAACAAACATTTTAATTTCTATATTTTTTCACTGTGTCTACTTTAACTATTTTCTCATTCTAACCTTGAAACTTTTTATAACTTCCCTTGCCAAGCAATATAGCATATACTGTATAAAATCTCAAATCTATAAATCATGGAAAACATATTAAACAAAATGTGAAACTAACTGCTCAAAACTGTGGATTTGCTGTGGAATAGCAATTGGCAAAATTGCTCTGGAATTTTTCCTGTTCCTGTTACAAAAAACACTGTCCCAAACAGTTACCATCCCCAGTGCGATAGTTAAAACAGCACTTACCTTACTGTCTTGACACTGCTTTCGTTAATTCTTAAAGCAGATGCACTATGGACAAGAATCCACCAATATATGCTGTAAACTCTGTCAGGACGGAACTGGCTGCCAGATTCTGAGTGATACAAGAGCTGAAGGGGGGTGGGGAGACCCAGCCCAGTCACGCCAGTCTCTGAATGGAGTTATGTCATTGTGGGGATCTTGTGGTGTGGCATGTGAACACTGCTCTCTAACGAAGTGCAGGTGAATGTGGGGAGGAAGGACAGCCCAGCTCATTCCCTATGGAATGGGAGAGAGATACATGTTTGACTAGCTCAAATACCATAGCTTTTAACCAAGGATTGAGTCCTGCTTCAAATAAGGAAGCTCACTGTGAGAACATTTTTCTTACAAACCTCTTTACATCTGTGGCTGTGGCAACAATTAAGTGCAATGCACTCAGCCAACTATCATGTTTATCTAAAGATCTCATAAATCATAAGCAGGGCAAATAATTTCAGGAAAACACAAATGAACAGACTCAGAGGAATTGAATCCCTTTGCCTATCACTTTTGAAATCAATATAGATTTACTTGGACTAACTTAATTTTTCGGTCATGAGGGTAACTTACATTAGTTTTGAAAATGTGAAATATGCTTCATATACTCTTGGATACACATGATAAATATCAGCATTTCGAGTTTACTTCTAATGCTAAGGAGACTCATTTTATGTTACTCAGGTCTGGAACCAATCAGCAAAGTCTTGTCTGTTTCTTATTTTGTGGATTTTGTTTAGGAATTCACCCAAAACCTTACTTGGGGATAGCATTCTATAGCTTAATGCCAAAAAACATAAAATAACAGAGAAAAAAATAAATTTATACTAAAAGTATCACAAGGCAATAATCTTTCATTCTCTCATTGCATGCTATAATTTTTTTTTCAAAGTTAAAAGTTATTCAAAGTTATAATCTCCCAAAGACCTGGCTGGATATATCTTTCATTATCAGCTCCTGATGCATGGTTTCAGCAAATGAGAGATGTACTTAAATCCTTGTCTATTTCATTTTGTGATTTTATCAGTTATATTTATGTGATTTTTTTCTAAAATGTTTCATTTCCTCATATTTATAAGAACTTTTACAACAAGATATTTCAGTATAAATTGTCACATTGTATTTTTGTCTTTAAAAATAACTATATTACATTTTAGCAGTGAGACTTGTGGATGATTAACTCCATGACTAATACTGCATTTGCCTGACAAAAGACTATTAGAATAAATGCCTTATTTTTGTAATAGAACTGTTCAAAAACAAAAAGTAATCTTCTTGAAAGTAACTAATGGAATTGTAAGATGATTCATAAGCATACAATTTTTACTAATATTATTTTAAGAAAATTATTGATAGGCATCAGTTTCAACAAAGTAACTGAACAAATTTATAAGGAATTAAGAAAAAAAGACCAATCAAATATAATTAAGTGATCTTGTTATAAGAGTATTCTTAAAACAATGCTAAGTATTAATTTTGAGTGCATCAAATTCTATAATCTGAGCTCTTGTTACAACAATTCCACCTATCCATTCCTTAAGTTTTTTCTGTATAAAGCAACACATGTGTTGTGGTATTTGTAACAGAACTCAAATGCATTACATTGGATTTAGCTCATTGTAAAGTCTTGTCAACATATACTTTTTAATAAAATCAGTTCTGTGAAACCAGTAATTGAATAATTTTGTGCGTTTCAGAGCATATTTTCAGGGTCCATTAGAAAGAAATGAAATGAACATTTATAGTGGATCTAGTATATTCCATGATTTATACTCAGAGTTTTCACATTTCTTACTTTAAATTTCATACATTAAAATTCCTATGGTATGATTTACTACTCTATTTTCAGGAGTATAAATGGAGAGTCAGAAAGTCGAATTCATTTGCTAAAAGTCACCTAACATGTAAATCTAAGAATAAAACCATGAACTTCTTCATTCATTGGGAAGAGGGTGAACAGGAGAGAACTGAGACAATGTAGTTCACTCAATCAACTTAAAACACTTTATAGACAATGTTATTATCAGTTGAGAAAAAGCAGAAATATTAAATGGGCAATAGTTGTTTAAAAAGCCAAATGTTAATTAAGCAATAATTTCTTTCCTTTTACCTTACACACTAACACACACATGCCTAGTCACATCCACACCTCAGAACTTTTGGGTAAGGTATAAACATTCCATCCTGACAAATGGTGATTCACATCATTGGTGGTAACATGCATTGAAGGCTGAATGTGTTTCATCATAATACAGGTTAAAATGATGGGAGTTCTCATTGTTCACCTCCCACTTATGAGTGAGAACGTGGGGAAGAGTACACACTGGGGCCTGTCGGGGGTTGGTGGGCAAGAGGAGGGAGAGCATTAGGAAAGATATTTAATGCATGCGGGGCTTAAAACCCAGATTGATGGGTCAATAGGGGCAGCAAACCACAATGGCAAATGTATAACTATGCAACAAACCTGCACATTCTGCACATATATCCCGGAACCTAAAGTAAAATTAAAAAGAAAAAAATGATGGAGTTGCCCTCTTCAGCCCAGGGACTGGATTTCCTGTTACCTGAGACTAGCAAGGATGATAAAGTATGTTATGACTATTTCACCCACCGTGTTCTGAACCCAGCCCTGGACTTACAGGGGAAAAGAATAAATTAAGTATTCCCTCCCAGAGATAACTATCTTTTGGTATATCTTCTTAATGTGTGTGTATAAACACAAACACACAGACAATTTGGTTTTCACATATATCATAACATTATGCTTGTAGTGCCAGACCCATTTTCATATAACAGTAAATCACTGATGTTTTTCTATATCATTAAATGTCATTCTCTACTGTCATTTTTATTTGCTACATGAAATTCTGTTATATGGATATACCATAATGTAGTTGTTAGTTTTTAATATTGAACAGTTGATTTAAAATTTGCAAAGCACTATCACATAAAATGGAATTTTAATCTTTAAATTGGTTGTACCTGCTTTGTCTACTCTGCTTATCTCAAAAGATACATTTTAAATGACAACATATTTTGAGTAAATGGTTTATGCTTTCAAATCATACAATAGAGTGCTTTTGAATGTTTTATCTTCTCATAACAATCTAATTCCCATTCTTAATTTTAGCACCCTACAAGTCATGAAACTATCTTTTATTTACATAGTCATTATACTCATAGCTGTATGTATATTTAAACTTACTCTACAATTGCTTTTATTTTTCTTAGTATCTTACATGACAAGTACATTTTTGGAATTATCAATGATATGATTTATTATATGTTTTCATTAATAAGTGTGCATTATAAGAGTAATATGTATACATTGGAACACTATACCAAAACATTAACCAGCATAGCAGTATATAAGGCTAAATGTGAAATAACCCCTAGCTTAACTAACTCTCCAATTTCACTTTCTGTAAGTAATTGTTGTTTAGACTTTATTAATTCAGATGTTTCAGACATGTCTTTTATACACAATAGAATTTTATTCCTTTTTCCTCTTTTGTGGCAGCATATGAGATAACTCAGACAGTTCAGAACTCAGATAACTTCTTCACTTAGGTAAGTGCACAATCATAAATTTGCTTTTGGGAGAAATCACTCTTTTCTCACGATAAGCAACGCTGTATTGAGCTAGTTTTGTGCAAGATAGCTTAAGGAAAATCTCAAAAGTAACTGGGCTTTCTGGAGAACACAAATTTGTACACATATTTAAAAATTTTGTAATTATTACCCAATTACCTCCAAAATGTTGTTCTGCTTATCACTTCCATAAATGGTAGATGAGAATACAGTTTCGCCAGTCATTCATGAAGTTTGAATATGATCAAGCTAAAATACCTATGATCCAGTTGTTAAAGTTTTATTTCCTAAATAATATCTGGTAGTGCCAGTCTCCCTTCTTTATTCCTTAAATGTAGGCTTATCAAACCTTAAAGCACCTGACCATGGCTAAACTCCCTGATGCCATTTTCTTTCCTTCTTCTGTGTTACATTCTTGCCATTTTGACCTTCACTCAGGACCCGATATAGGAGAAGTCTGTTCCTACTCCAGGTCCTTTACCAGCTGTTCTCTTTGACTGAAATGCTCTTCCCCCAGACTAGCGGTTGTCAAACATTTTGCTGACAGGACTCTATATACTTAAAGTTTGTTGATGTTTTGAGGACCCCAAAGATGTATATGGAGTCCATCTACCAGTATGTGTCACATTCAAAATTAAAACTGAGAAATATTTTAAAGTGAGTAATTTATTACGATAAAAAATAACAAGTCCATGCCATGTTAATGTAAATAACATTTTAATGAAAATACTAACATGGTCCAGGAAAAAAAAATGAGAAAAATTGTATCGCCTTATATATTTGCACACCTATTTCAAGTATGTCTGCATGGAAGTTAGCTGGATTTTCATATCTGCTCCCTTGTTCAATCTGTTGAGATATGTTGCTTTGATTGATGTATATAATGAAAAACTCACCCTACATAAATATTTAATTGAGAAAACAAGCATTATAAGTAGCCTTTTTAGGTAACTTCAAGTCAATTTAATTCCATTTAACCTTCAACTCAATTTAATTATCTCAGAAGTAAGCATTGAATTTTACCAAAAGCCATGGGACATGTGACAATGACATTGTTCTGATGGCTAGTAGAATATCTGCTTGTGTGTTCTGATTTTTTCTAGAATTTTCTATAGTCATGATTTTAGAATATAAATGTGTTTTCAATGACTCAGTTTGTTCTTAGTAACACTACTGTATTTCTATTTAGCTTTGTCTATGTCTGCTATTATTTCGGCAATCTAGTTATTGTCCTATAAATCACTATTTTGTAATCTTTATAACCTTGTTTTGGAATACTATTCTTATTTTCTTTCAACTACTTTTCTTTTTGAAGAACAATCAGAACTCAACAAATGGTAGTTTCTCAAAGGTTAGTTGCAATGTGGTATTTAAAACTACATCAAGGAAGGTTTTCTACTATTTCCAAATTCTAATTTTTGCTCGAAAGTTTAAATTTTGCCAACTACTGTCAGTTGCTTTCCTTGAAACGAAAAATGCACTTTATTTTTTGAGAGTATATTTACCAAATACTCTAATCTGACAAACCACACTTCTAATTAAAAATGGGTTCCAGAAAAAAAGTGGCTAGTTCAACCGAGTCAGCTGTAGATTTGTCCATTTGTAAGGCAAAAGTACAATCCACAGATATGGTATTAATTCAATCTTCATGTCTTGAGTAAATCTTTATTTTGATTAATTACTGTATCATTGGAAAGTAGCTTGCTGTGATTTATTTTGCTCACTTTTTGTTCAGCAGACATTCAGCAATGATTTTGTAGTCTTCAGCATTTGTGCGTACTTCTCAGACCATGCAATTTGCTTTATCTAGTAAAATGGTCCGTGGTTTTGCAATTTCCAGTTTGAAAGCTGTAACAAATACTTTTTGGCTTTTAGAGTCCATTACATCTACAGTTAACTAGTTAGCTCATTTTTCTTTAAAATCTGAACGATTGGTCTCAAAATGTTGCTACAATTCAGTTGCTACCTTAAAAATACTTAAAATGCTTTGTTATATAAGATACAATAAATCAAATTATTAATACATACAATTTAAAGGTAAATATTATTTTATTATTTATTACTAATATGTATTAATATTATTTATTGGTTTTCATTATATTTCTGTTGCTTATTTAAATTTTCACTTACTTTCTTTGCAGAAGGGTGCTCTTTTCCCATAATTCAGATAACTCCTTCATATATGAATTTTGTGAAGTGTAGCTATGGGTTAAGAAAAAAGTCTTCTATCTCCCTTTTGGAAGACAATGAATTTTTTTTTTTTTTTTTTTTTTTTTTTTTTTTTTTTTTTTTTTTTTTTTTGAGACGGAGTCTCGCTGTGTCATCCAGGCTGGAGTGCAGTGACACAATCTCTGCTCACTGCAGCCTCAGCCTCCTGGGTTCAAGCAATTTTCCTGCCTCAGCCTGCCGAGTAGCTGGGACTACAGGTGCCTACTACCACACCTAACTAATTTTTGTATTTTTAGTAGAAACAGGTTTCGCCATGTTGGACAGGCTGTTCTTGAACTCCTGACCTCAGGTGATCTGCCTGCCTCAGCCTCCCAAATTGCTGGGATTACAGGCATGAGTCACTGTGCCTGGCCTCATTTTTTAAATATAAGAAGAATTTATTATAATTTTTATATTATCATTGAATATAACGTTAAATTCAAAATAAAAATTTTAAATAAACTTTGAACAAATAAAAATATTATAAAACAAGCCTGCAAAGATTACAACAGAATGATTTACTGGATAATAACTAGAGTGCATAAATAATAGTAGAGATAAACAAAGATAAATAGGAATATATAGTGTTACGGGCAACAAACTGAGTTAACCACTGAAAGCACATTTATATTCCAAAATCAGGACTACAGAAAATTCTAGAAAAAATAAGAATACATAAGCAGATATTCTACCAGCCATCAGAACAATAACATCGTCACATGTCACGTGGCTTCTGGAGAACGCTATTGTTCACTTCTGAGATAATTAAAGTGAAAAATACAAATAACATCTTAATATTATCAGAAAAAATAATTTTTTCACTGTGGACTTCCTGAAAGAATCCCAAGGTTCATGATACACACTTAGCGAATGGTTGCCCTAGACTGTGTTATCGTTGGCTGCTTCTCCCTTAGGTCTCTGTGTCCTCAGTAAGGCTTTTGAACCACAAAATCTGAAGTCGTCTTAGAGCCTGCTTCAGTTATTCTCTACCATTTTAATATATTATAATTTCTTATCATTTACCACTCTTAGAAATTATATTAATATTTAGTATATTTATGAGTCATTTATTTTTTAACTTTGGTCCTCATAGTATGTCACTTCCAGGAAGATAAGGACTTGATCTGTCCCTTAGGCTTGACACAAGGTAGGCTCTCCATACATATTTGTTGAAGGAAAACAGTCTGGAATATTTTTCCAGAATATTGCTTGTGATTCTTCATTTGTCTATTTTTTCGGATGAATTTTCATATAAATTTTGTTATAGCAAAAACAATATAATCGTATTTGAATGCAATCACATTGATTTTGTAGGTTACCTTAGGAGAAGTCGACAACTTTATTATATTGTGTTTTGACACCCAAGGGTAGATTGTCTTTGCATTAATCTGTGTATTTGTGAACATCTGGCTTTTAATTGCATCTGAATAATAAATTAATTAACTTTTGAAAACTCCATACTATGCCAGAATCATAATGAAATATAGATACCACTTTAAGTATTAAATAATTTAAAATGGTATTTTTTAATCTTTTCTTCAGGTTCCGATTATTTTATTTTAATCAATGAGCTAACCAAACGTGGAAGATATAATCCTATGATGGCTGATGCTGATAAAGGTTTCAATTTTGTTGTACAGGATAAGCAAGAAAAAATTAGACTTCTTTTTATTTCACATAAAAGCAAGTAAAGAGCAAGAAATACTCCCATAACGGTTACAGTCTTCTTTCAAACTTCAAACTTCAAACCCAGGTGTTTCTCTGACACGTGCTTTGAAGCTCTCATAGCAGATAAACACCACCGTATGTGAAGCACGTCTGCCAGATGTTAAGGTCTGCTATGCTTTGATTATCATATACATAGTAAATACACATAGCCTGAGATTCAATTCAAATTGAAGAGGAAGATGTGTAATATATTATTTCAAATATGAGGATAAAAAGTACATACAAATTGCACTATACTAACTACAAATAGAAAAGTGATGCCATCAGACATTCTGCCTTCTTCTGTCTCCGAAGAAGTAATCAGCGAGTGTGTGTGTGTAATTAGTGAATACATTCTAGCAGTTAAGATTTCTTTACAACGTATGTACTGTGTGATCTTAGGCAATCCACTTAACCTTAGTTTGTTTATCACTAAAACAAGAATTATCATGTTCCTACCTCATAAAGCTTTCTTTGTGAGCTTAAATGAGTTACTGGATGTGAAATCCTTGAATAATTATTTGCATAAGGTAAGCATTCAACAAACGTTAGTTGTTATTACTGTTACAGAGATCCATCATTTTCAGTATGTATGAAAGAGAATAATAAGGATGGTGTTGCATAGTATAGGACCAACGAATTCCCCGAGATCAGAATCTTTGCTTCTGTGCCTTTCATTGTCTGCTCTGCAGCTATCACTCTCCATGTATGTAAACTCTTTAAACCTCATTTTCCACTTTCAGAAAATAGAATTAATTACCTTTATCATGTGAGTGTTGAATATTTAATGAGTTGATACATTAAGCACTTAAAGCTTTGTAAGCATGTAGTGATTTATTTTATGTAAGCTGAAACATACAAACTACGTTTACATAAATTACATTTAATAACATTAATATTTATAAATACATGCTTGATATTTATAGTAATATTTACACTTTAAAAGGTATAAAACCAAATAAAAATGACAACTTATCATAAATGTTATAAATAAAGTAATGAGGAGGCAGTGAGAAAGAATAAAAGGTTGAGAAAGCAGAGAAGGCCTCCCTCTAGGATAAACTAATATTTAAACTGGATACAGATAGGTGAAAAAGTAGAAGAAAAACTGTTCAATGTAGAGGTTTCAGGATTTTGAATGGGGGCCAGATGGTAAAAGCTTGGTGGTTGAGAGGCATGAAAATTGTTGTTAGACATGTAATGATAATGAGTTGATGGAAGTCATTCAGGGCATACTAGAGCTATAGATTTTGGATTTTTGTTTAAGTGTTTTAGGATGCTAGTGATTATAAGCAGTAGAGTCACAAGAGGAAGCAGTAAGTCAAAATGGGACACAGCAGTATTAGTCCAGGCAAGAAATGAGGATAATGGCTTGGACTAGAAAGGTGACATTAAAGGTGTGTATAACTTAGAATACGCAATTGCATTGTAATCAGGTGTAGGAAAAAATAGGCAAAGCTTCTACTCCACCCTCTGAAGTTTGCTGAAAATGAATTAACAATAGGCAGATTAATAGGAGAAAAAGATATACAAACTTGTTAATGTGCATGGTGGGAAATCACAGGAAAGTGATTACCCAGTAACTCAATGAGGTCCAGTTGCTTATACACCCTTCTTCATAAGTAAAGGAGATGAGAGAAATGTGGCAATTTTGAGAAGTGCTGAATTATTTTTAGGGAGAATTAATGGACCCAGTAGGCAGACATTTTCTTGTAAATGAATCTCTTAAGAAACTTAATGGGACTGACAAGTTACAGGAAGGTCAGGAGCATAACTGCACTATGAACCAAGGTTGTCTTAGTACATAGATAGTCTTCCAGGTAATCTTTCAGTAATGCCCTCTGAAGAACAGATAAAAAGTTAATCTGGGCCTGGTGACCCCTGACTTTAGTTTTTTCTCTTCCCTGGTGGTTAATCTTTCCTAGTTATTTGATGAGATTTCCAGGGGTGGCAAGTGTCTTAACATACTAACATTTATTTTTGAAAGATGATTCCTCAGTCAGATAAGGAAATTCCAGAGAGTCCCTCCCTGTGCTTGTAGGGGGAGGTCAGACAGAACTTGAGGCTGTTTCTTAGTTCAGCATGTCAAGACATCATATTTTAGGATATTGTTTTCTAAGCCCCAACACAATGAACAAGATAAAAACAAAAATATCCCCTTATAAGTTCTCTGTCTTTGTGTGGGTCCTTCTGAGTTTTGTGTTTACTGTAGATTGATTTTTTTTTTTTTTTTTTTTACTTTAAGTTCTGGGATAAATATGCAGAATGTGCAGATCTGCTACACAGATATACATGTGCCACGGTGGTTTGCTGCACCTATCAACCCATCATCTAGGTTTTAATCCCCGCATGCATTAGGTATCTGTCCTAATGCTCTCTTTCCCCTTGCCCCTCAACCTCCGACACATGGATTCAGAGAAGGGACCATCACACACAGGGGCCTGTTGATTGATTGTACTTTTAAAACATATTGACTTTTTTGTCTGGGTGCGTGTGTGTGTGTGTGTATTCACATGTGTATGTTTGGGTTTTTTTTTCCTTTAACTGGCAAGCCATCTTGAGTGGTCATGGACCACTGCTTTTCCCTTTTATGAATTTTTGCTAATTTTTATTAATTCTATTTTTTCATTAAATAAATTTGACTTTCTTTTCTGTAATTCAGGTTTTCCCTTACTTTTTTGTACTATTTTAAAGTTAGTGTCTTTTGATATGTGTAAGTTTTATGATAAAATTTGTACTATGTTTTCAATACATATTTTATTTTCCATTTTTCTATGTATTATTATATTCTAAAATCAGCTACTTTGTGGAGATATGAGTTCCAGAAAGTAAAGGTGACATCAGAAAAATTATCAAAACCTTTTTAAAGTAGCTATAAGATGATCTTTCTTTCCCACTAATTAAGGGCCTAATTAAGAATGTTAAAGATCCTATGCACGGAATTAGTAAATAAGTAACGGTGCAACTCGAATTAAAATCAATACAAACCTATAAAATTAGTGTAAGACAGCTTAAAATTTTTGATTTGCTCCTTGAAAAAAACACAAGCATTTATTCATTTGTTCATACATGAATATCCATGAAGACTTAGGTACCATTTTTCACTAGAAAACAACCCCTGACCTCAAGAAGCACAAACTCTAGTTGGAAAAGATGCCAACAAACATACAGTTATGATAATATGGAGTAATGCAGCTTGGATGTTTTCTCAAAATCTCATATTGAATTGCAATCCCCAGAATTAAAGGTGGGGTCTGGTGGGAGATGTTTGGGTCATGCGGGAGGAACCCTTGTCTTGGTGCTGTCCAGGACACAGTGAGTGAATTCTCAGGAGATCTAGTTGCCTATAAAATGTGTGGCACCTGCCCACCACTTGCTCTCTGGCCGCTACTCTCACCATATGAACTGCTGTTCCCCCTTCTCCTTCCACTGTAAGTAAAAGCTCCCTGAAGCCTTCCCAGAAATGGAACCAATGCCAGCACCATGATTCCTCTACAACCTGAAGAACTATGAGCCAATTAAACCTCTTGTATTTGTGAATTACCCATATTCAACTTTTTCCTAATAGCAACACAAGAAAGGCCTAAAACAAGGAAAGTGAAAAAAAAAAAATACGTTGAGATCATAAAGCAGCAGACTAGCAGACTCAGACACGACCCTGTGTTATTGGAGGTTTCAAAAACGGAGATGAAGACCAAGGTGAAGATTTAGAGTAAAGAATGCGCTGATGTTAGCCAGGGGAAAAATTCCAAACAATTCCAGGCAGATGGAGAGTTTTTAAAGGCCCAAGTAAATGGAGGAGCCTAGGCTTTGGGAAATTGACAGGTTCTCTGTGACAGAATTCATGAATAGAAAGTCTGTAGAGGCATTCAAAGTTAGAAATAAACTCCTTTTTCTTTGAATTAACTTTATAATGGCTCAGAACACACCATTTTTCAAGGAGCTAAATTAATCAAAGGTTTATCTATGTGTAAGTAACATGTAAGATTTAAAAAAAAAAAACTTTTTTTTTTTGAGATGGAATTTTGCCCTTGTTGCCCAGGCTGGAGTGCCGTGGCACGATCTCGGCTCACTGCAAACTCTGCCTCCTGGGGTTCAAGCAATTCTCCTGCCTCAGCCTCCTGAGTAGCTAGGATTACAGGAGCCTGCCACCATGCCCAGATAATTTTTTGTATTTTTAGAAGAAATGGAGTTTCACTATGTTGGTCAATCTGGTCTCTAATTCCTGACCTCAAACTATCCACCCGCCTTGGGCTCCCAAAGTGCTGGAATTACAGGCGTGAGCCACCATGCCCAGATGATTAAAAATATTTTTAACTTAACCTATTAACAAATGAATACTTTCCTAAGAGTCCAACAGGCATATCCTCATAAAAATGTAGTTTTAAAGACTTAAGTAATCCTAATGTGTGTTTTTTAGTACCAATGTCCTGTGGCATGTTTTGAAAGTGACATAATGTTGATTCATTAGAAAATAGATTCCACTAAAAACAAATAGACCTCTAACAGCAAAGGTGTAAGTACTCCTTATTTTAGTGTTGAAAGTTTTGATTCTGAAATTTAATATGTACCTGTCATTCCGAATATCCTTCCTCCGTTATATTTGCAAGGAAATAGGTGAACTTTAGGATTAAGTAGTTAATAAACTTGTAGATGATACACATTTTCCAGGGTTATATGGTTTCACCCAAGCTTCAGAAAGGAATTTCAGAAAATAGCGCTGGGGTTTTAAAATGCAAGTTGTAGTTGAGTTATTCATAAACCACAAAGAAATTTTCATGATAATTATTTCAATATTGAAGACTCTAGTATGCTTCTAAGCTTCTCTTCTGCAGAATAAATATTTTTGGATACTAACCCAAGCCTATTATATTCCAACCCAGGCTGAATTTCTTCTTTTCCACAACAATGGAATTACCTTGATGTCAGTAAAAGTCCTACTAAATTTTGCAAGAACAAAAATAGGTGATACATTATACTAATTTTGACAACAATTCGTTGGTTGAAATATTTCTATTTTTTAAAGCTATACTTTTTGGTTTCTCTAGTTAGAGTTGGCCATAATTCAGATTTTGAAAGAAGTCAGTGATTTCCAAAGTTGTTTGTTGATCAAAATCATCCAAATAACTCTAAAAAATATAGATACCCAGGGGATTTTCCTTGGAGATCATGATTACATATGCATTACCAAGGAATCTACATTTTTGACAAGCATTCAAAGTGGCTAGAATAATCAAGTAGTGTAGGTAAGTTATCTTCATCCTTCCATTTCTATCTCTCTGTGTAGTAGAAGATTCTGTTACCCTAAGTTTGGAGGTCTAAGGCCAATAAGGAACAAAGAACTTCCAACTTCACACTATTGAAACAATCTTCTCTTGAGGGCCTTAGATTCCACATCTTTGATTTCTTATGATTTTCAACACCAATTAAAGAGCCCCCCCTCATAACTTCTGTGCATTTTCAGTTGTCTTTTGGAGACAGTGTCTTTGCCTTATTATTGTTTTTTAAACAAAAAATAAAAACAAAATGTGTGACTACAATGGATGAAATTCAGAGTTAAACAGAAAATTCTCACAGGGGATGCAGAGATGAATTCAGTGTGGGTTGACTCTTGCTTACCTATTCTGTCCATATATAATAAAAATATAAGAAAAGAAGATGTCAAAAGATTCAGGGTCCTCAACAATATTTCTGTTGTTCAGACATGGTCTCAGAAAAGACTGAAAGCTGGCTACCCACAGAATATTGGGTTGGTGCAAAAGTAATTGCATTTTTTATCATTTCAATGGAGATTTTTTGTCATTTCAATGACAAAAACCACAGTTACTTTTGCATCAACTCAATAATTATTCATTTTATGTTGGTTGAAAATTAATAAACTAAATTCAGGCATACAAAGAAAATTAGCATATTTATGTTTCATGTTTTATTTGTTCTCTCTTCTTTCAACACTGGATGGTAGGAAAGTTGAACTTATAATTGGCATTTTGTTCATTTTTAATTAAACAGTCCCTTTAATTTATAAAGTCACTTTAACCTTTTGGGTTTTAACAACTTCATCATGATCTTCTATGAGATGGAATCTGTGTGTGGGGAAGTTTAGCTTATCCTCCCGGTATAGAGGGCTAGGGTAAGAAGTGGCTACAGGGAACTGCGTGGTAGTTCTTTTGTTCCTCTTTTGTCATTATTGATTGACTCCTGCATCTGCAGATTGCAACTCATGAGCTTGCACCCTCGTGTTTTAGATCAATCATGAACCCATCAATGTGGTTCTATGACTCCCATCTGACCCCTGTCATGGCTCTGTGTCCCCACCCAAATCATTTTGAGTTATAATTTCCATAATCCCCATAATCCCCATGTGTCAAGGGAGAGACCAGGTGGAGGTATTGGATCACGGGGGCAGTTTCACCCTTGCTGTCCTCATCATAGTGAGTGAGTTCTCACGAGATCTGATGGTTATGTAAGGGCTCTTCCGCCTTTGCTCGGCAGTTCTCCTTCCTGCTGTCTTGTGAAGAAGGTACCTTACTTCCCCTTCACCTTCTGCCATAATTGTAAGTTGCCTGAGGCCTCCCCAGCCATGCTGAACCATGAGCCAATTAAACCTCTTTCCTTTATAAGTTACCCAATCTTGGCCAGTTCTTTATAGCAGTATAAAAACAGACTAAGACACCCTGCTTGGGTGGTTGACTCTGCAGTAACAGAACCAAGGACAGAGTGCAGAGAGCATAGTGAGGGAAGGAGACAACGGACCCAGCTGAGTTCCTGTATTAGTTTATATTGCTCCTACAATAAATTGCCAAAAATGTAGTGACTTAAAACAACACAAATTTATTATCTTACAATTCTTTAGTTTAGAAGCCCAAAATGAGTTTCACTGGGTTAAAATCAAAGTATCAGCAGGACTGCATTATTTCTGGAGTAGCTAAGAGAGAATCCATTTTGTTGCCTTTTCCGGATTCTAAAGGCCACCAACACTTTGGCTCTTAAATTCACCTTCTTCAAAGACAGCAATGGCCACTTGAGTCTTCCTTGCATCATATCAGTCTGACATTTCCTCTTCTGTCCCTTCTTCTATGTGTAAAGCTGCTCTGATTACATTAGACCCACTCAGATGATGCAGAACGATCTCCTTATCTTAAGGTCAGATGAGTAGAACTCTTAATTTTTCAGCTACCTAAATCCCTTATTGCCATATAATGTAACCTATTCACAAGTTCTGATAATTAAAATGTGGCCACCTTTGAGAAGCCATTACTCTACTTAGGAGAGTATCCAAAACATTTTGTGAAATTACAGGTTCACTTAAATAAAATCTGTAAAATCATTTCATTAGAAGAAACTCTGTTATTTAGATCTCTGACTTCTAATATATTTGATAACTTAAAAAAATAAATTATAGCCACACTGCATGGGATCTCCTAATACATACTCTAACATTAGAGAATTTGACTTTCTGTTTTTATGTTTTTTCATATCCAATTAGGAAGGTGACTTGAGATGTGACCGTCAGTGAAGTAATTGAGCTGTTAGATCTCCATATTGTTAATGTAGTATTCTTTTGGAAGCCAGGGGAAATAAAATTATAGTGGACTTATTCTGGGTCTGGTTAACATCCTTTCTGGGAATAGACTTTGGATTAACCTAAAAAATACACTGGGAATTTTGCTTGTGGGTATGTGGATTGTTTTTCCCAGAAGTGACGCTGCACACTAGACTGGGCAAACAGAAGAGGGAGGGCGTGAGTGCTGGCAAGTCTGGATTTGGTTCTGTGATCATGACTCAGAGTGGAATCTCAAAATAAATTATAATCTTATTTTGCCACTTTGGAAAAAGGAAAAAGACAAGTACCTGAGTAGAAAAACACACTGCAGTTGTGCTGGATCATGGATCACAACCATTGAAAACACTTTCCCAAATTTCTAATATCACTTTGGCCATGAATGGTATTGGGATTCATATTTATCTTATCTCCCTCCTTTCTCTGCCTTCTTATCAATCCTATTTCCCTTCATTGTTCCTGTGATCACTTGTGGCACCTGCCATTGTATTGTGAATATATATGTGTTCAGTACGTTTGCTCTCCCCACAAACAGGGACTGAACAGAACAAGAAAGTACAAAAGCAGAGGGTGTCTCATGATTTTTAGATTCACTACCTCATACTTTATAATCCTTTATATATAATTGTTTCTGACATCCACTGTGGCCTAAACTATATGGTTAGAGTATACATTTTGAACATTAATTAGAAAAAGTTTAAAAGGAAGTAAAATATGTATTCTTAAATATAGTTAATACATGGCTTAACTTGAATACCATTCCTCCCTTCCTCAATTCCAAATATTACTTTATTTTAAAGAATATTTTAAAGTGTAGAAAGGAAAAAAAATAACACTGGGAAAGAGATAAGTTAATGAATAAATTTTAATTCCAGTATCTCCCTCTCCCACCAAATCAAAAGTCTTTCTGAATGAGGTGGTGAAAGATATCCATGATATTACTTTTTTAAATAGACTATGACTCTAAAGTGCCAAGTGATTCATGACATAGAACATTCTTGCATGTATATTGTTTTACTTGATCCTTATTAAAACCCAGAGAAATACAAATTAGTCTATATTAAAGATTAGGAAAGTCAGGCCTCAGGCACAGGAGTGTAGCCTCCAAGATTCTGTGATTTTTTAGTTCTATCAGCCTTGAAATAGATAATATTTTCTATGCCCTCGAGTGGTGGTTTTCCCACCAGCCTTTTCCAACCCACCCTGCCCCAAACTCAACTCAGAGTCTTCCCTCATGCTTTGTTCACATAAACCCTTGGACTCTGCACTTAGTATGCTGCCTACCAGTTTCAGTTACTTTTTTGTTTCTGTCATAGCCCCTATCACAATTTACCTTTTATTTACTTTTTTGATTACTTTTCTTACGTATATGTATGTGTGTGCCTGTATGCCTCATTAGAATGGGCCCATGCTTGTTATTTATTATGTTGTCACTATGGTACTTTTAGTATCTAACACAACATTCTGCACAGGGTAGGAATTCCAATATTTGTTAAATGAGTCAATGCACAAATGAAGATCCTGGTTTAATCTAGTCATGGTTCAAACTTTTATACACACCAAAGGATTCTGAGTTCTATTAAGTGCCTCTTGAATATTCTGTAAGAATTACACCAAAATTGGGGTAGTGCAGAGATAAACAATATCTTTGAAGAAACTGGGAGACACCAGGATTTCCCCCACATTTTTCAAGCCATATCACGCAAGCATTTGAGTGTGATTCTTTTATATCACAGTAGGCTCTTAAAACTCCTCTTTCTCAACCAATTTTTGTTTCAAAAATATTCACATTCTGGATCCCAAAGATTTGACAGCCTGTCTTTGCCAATTTAACATGTATTATTAACACTAAAGTTGAGTGTAAATGATAACAATATAGGACTTGAGGGCAAGCAGTAGTATTAGTTCTTTCACTAACTTGGTATTTTTTTCTTTCTTTTTCTGGGCGGTCATTTAACCTCTTTCATCTTTACAATCTTGAACATTTTTAGAAAGTTAATGAAATGTAGTTATGTAAAAAATAAACACAAAAATAATAGCAAGCATATAAAATGACATTAAAATCCCACTGTGTGTCTGGAATCATCCTGTGTTCTGGGAACACAACTAGAAAGGAAGGGTCTCTACTTTTAAGGAGCTTATGTACTTGGGAGAAGAAAGGTAATAAAAAAGTAAATAATATAATTTGAATGTAATTGAACCTATAAAAATAAAAAGATCAAATAAGTGTACTTTATTTTATTATACTGCTAATTTAAGAAATATTTTGAATTAGCCATATGTAGCAAAATGTTCATATGCTTTGATCCAGCAATCCCACTATATAGATAAAATATTAAGTGATTTAAAACCAGGACGATATATGTTTCAACACTACATAATAACAGAAACAAAAAAAATTCTAAAATAGAGGATATAATAGATGAATAGATGAATAACACAGATAAGTGACCATATAGTTAATTCAAACAGTAAAATATACATTATTAAAATTATATGGTATTATATAATAAGTGGAAACAATACTAGTCAAGGAATATAAATCAGCAAACATGTAATACAAAATTTCATAATTTCTATCTGCAGTGATATAACAATGTACACTTGGATTGCAATACACACCAAACATGAAGCAAAATAAATTTTAATTAAATCTTTGAATTAATTATCTCCCTGAGCTAATGACTTCCTTTAGCTTTTATTTAGTATTATAATTTTGTACAACTCTATAAATAAATAATTCCTGATGCAGATATGGGATTTGTTCTTTTATGTGCCCCTTTTTAAAATTATGATTTAATTCTCTCATCTTATTAATGTATTCTTACTCCAACCAAAAATAACATAGAATATTTACCTGTTAAACTTATCTGGGCATTTTTGATGAAACCTTGAAATCTTTTCATTTAATCTTTACACTGGTAATTATGGTAATTTTCTTAGATGAAATTATACTTTCTGATTTGAGAAAAGAAAAATTATAAATCAAAATTACACATTCTATGAATGCCATCACATTTTTATATAGTATGATAAACATTACGATTTATTTTGTCAAGTACTTCTCTCCTCATCCATATACCTATGTTTATTTTAAAGAACATTTTCTGATTACTTGGAAATCATTACCTCACTTAAAAACAACACTATTTTAAAACAAATACACAGTCCAATGGCCAAAGAAGACTTCAGACATTATACCTAGGGTAAACATAAGCAAACCTCAAACAAGACATGTCCCAGTTTGCAAAAAGAAATCTTTGAGGTGACTGTTTTTAAACTTCATTGACTCTAAATTTCCATTTCACCAGTAATGACACTTCATAGTTCCTAAGAACCATTCCCTAAGGACTCTGCCTAGCTCACCAAGACACACAACCCAGTAACTGTGGAGTGACTCTCCTTCATTTCGCTAGCTGAAAACAATGTGGTGTTCTACCACAACTGTAGTTTTTTGGGTCCAGAACCGAACCAGAGAATTTCATTTGGTTTTCTAATTTGGTCCAGCTGTTGAAATAGATCTCTCTCTTTTCTTTCTTTTCTTTTTTCTTTTCTTTTCCTTTCTTTTCTTCCTTCCTTCCTTCCTCCCTCCCTCCCTCCCTCCCTCCCTTCCTTCCTTCATTCCTTCTTTCCATGCCTCCTTCCTCCCTTCCTTCCTCCCTCCCTTCCTCCCTTCTTTCCTTCCTCCCTCCCTCCTTCCTTCCCTTCTTTCCTTCCTTCCTTCCTTCCTTCCTTCCTTCCTTCCTTCCTTCCTTCCTTCCTTCCTTCCTTCCTTCCTTCCTTCCCTACCTTTCCTTCCTTCTACCTCCTCACCCCTGTTTTTTTCTTTCTCTTTCCTGGAAACATTCTTTGGACGCTCATAGCAAAATGGAAGTAATCTTATTGAAAACGTAAGTTTTCATTATCAAAATTGCTGGTAGCACAGCGGTTTCATAGTGCAGATATCTGTGGATACTTACAAGAAGTCATGACGACTATACTAAATGTGGTAGTGCTGTGTCTCCTTGAGCTTTCCCTGCTCCCCTCTAGTATCCAAGTTACTCCTTCAGGTTCCTCTTGCACTCTGGCCGAACTCAAGTAACAAAACATCCCTTTTAATTTGACCTTCCCTGACCCCCGCCACCATCACTCCAAATTAGGGAAAAGAAGGTAAATAAAAGCAAACATAAAATAAAAGCATAGTTTTGAATAATAGTTCCATACCTTTTGAATAATTATTTTGAAAGTGATAGACTAATCAAATAGTCTCCTTTGTTTAACCATTCATTTATTCAATTAGCTCACTCAGTCAATACAGAATGCCCAACTGTGTGTCTGGAATCATCCTGTGTTCTGGGAACACAACTAGAAAGGAAGGGTCTCTGCTTTTAAGGAGCTTATGTACTTGGGAGAAGAAAGGTAATACAAAAGTAAATAATATAATTTCTTAAAATAATATGTGTTATGAAAAATAAATAGGATAAGAGATTGAAAGTGATTAGAGTATATGTTGTTTTATATTAGTATAAATGGGAGCCAGGGAAGTGACATGTGACCCCAGATCTGGAAGTATCTCAGGCAGAGAGAAGAGCTAATATAAATATCCTGAAGTAGGTAAGGCTTGTCATGTCAGTGGTAAAAGTGAAGCGCAGAGAGTTGGGCAAAGAAGTAATCCTGTACAACCTCACTGTTTGTGTTGTTGTCCAAATATAATGGGAAGTTCCTGAATGGTTTAATCATGGAGTGATATGATTCAATCTAAGTTTTATAAAGGAACTGACACTGCTGAGTGAAGCAGTTGGGTAGAGAGAGAGAGAGAGAGAGAGAGAGAGAGAGAGAGAGAGAGTAGAATGGAAGCAGAAAAATCCCTCTGAATATTTCCCCGCCCAGGGGAGCAACTGCAGTGTTGAATTGGGTGGTTGCGGGAGAGATGATCAAAAAGCAATATTGAGGGCATGTTTTGGATGGTACACTGATAGTACTTGTTGATGGATTATTAAAATACTTCCTAGATTTTCAATGAATAAATAAATGCTGCTATATTATATAGTTAAGTAAGAACCTGTTCATTTTTACAACCCGGAAGTCGTAAAAATCATATGTTCTCCTAGAAGAAAAAGGTAAGCATAATAATGCCAACTAGCAGCAAACACATTTGGAATCCAGGTACACTACTAGTATTTAAAAATTGATAAGAAAAAAATTATACCTCTTGTTTAACATTCAGGGTATCCACAATCAGTACATTAAGCTGTTCCCTGGTGACTTGAAAAGATGTTCTCCACTCACATTTTTATTATTCCTTTTTTTCACTCATTTAACAAATATTTATTCACTACCTACTATGATCCAAGTCCCACGGAAGTAACATAAAGAAGCACATAGGCAGAGTTAAATTTTTTCCGGTTAAAATTCTGACAATATTGCTTCATTTTCTTCTGAGGTTTAATTCTGTGGAGAAGTCTGAAGTAACTATCATTGTTTTGTTTTCCATTTGTACAGAGTATGTTTCATTCATGTTTGTCCCCATTTATATTTGTGTGACTTTTTAAATTGATATTTATGTTCATTTTTGAAATTCAAATACTTTACCAGGTTTTATTAATTTTTTAATGCTTCACTGGCCCACTTTTCG
The DNA here is from genome assembly GCF_043159975.1 of Macaca nemestrina. Taxonomy (NCBI): domain Eukaryota; kingdom Metazoa; phylum Chordata; class Mammalia; order Primates; family Cercopithecidae; genus Macaca; species Macaca nemestrina. The sequence goes on along the minus strand of NC_092134.1, from coordinate 42,031,563 downwards.
CCTGAACATTCAAACTTTCAAATCAGAAAATGTTTTTTTCCCTGCTTTGTCTTTGATTACCCTTCTGTGCTATTTAGTTTCTTTTTAAAGATCACCAATTAGCCATAAGGTAGACTTCTCTTTTCACATTTTCTTTTCATCACTTTTGTGTCTTTTCTTTGGCCTCCTAGGAGATAACTAATATCAGAAATGTTGCCCATTTGAATTTCTGTAGTGTTTATTCAGCTCTGTACTGTTTCTGAAGCTATACATTTTTTGTTCTCATCTCATATTTCATTTATTTTAACTCTACCTACCATCCAATTTTCTATTTTTTCTATCTCAATATCTTTTATTTCATACATACAATTTATTTGGCATTAACTTAGAGTAGAAGATAGAGCTGTCAACATTTGTTTCCTAAAAAATGATTTTCAAAAGAGGTCTTTCTTTCCACAACTTCAGTGTTTCTCTTTATGTTACATAATCTTTTCAAAAGGTTGTAACTATTCTGAAAATGTTTTCTCATCCTTGAGTGATTTCTATCCAGTCTGGCATTTTGCCCATAAACAAAAGTTTCAGGTTCTATTTGACATCCTTTTCTTTCTTCCAGCTTTTAAAGAATAATCCTTTTAGATATTAAGTTGGAAAATGAAGTGGTGAGCAACATTTTGTATTTTTACAAGGGTTTTCTTTTGAATGTGAATCTACTGAGCTAACAGGAAGTTTCTGATTTCATTACCTGGTCATCTTATCTTGCCAGACACATTAAAAAATGAAATTTAACAAATAACTTAGAGACTCAAGAGTCTATCTGGTGCTTTCAGGAAACATGAAAACAAAAGCCTATGTAAGATATTCTTAAAATGAATTGCCTCTCTATTTCCAACTTCATATTGTTAAATAAGAAATACTATCTTCTATGCAATTTTGCATGAACTTCTTGAAGTTCTGATCCCAAAATTAGTGCCAAAAGTAGTTTAATAGAGGCACAATTTAGGGATTTTAAAAGCTTTTGTTACCCTAGAAATTAACTTTAGATAAGTAGTGTTCTTGGTCTCCTCATTTTGGCCAGCATAGGATCAGTATTTGAGCAGTAAGATAATACAGTGGGAAGTATGCATGGAAGACTCTTTAATTCTATTCCATGACTCCCCCATTTCATGAAAATTATTTTATGACATCCCCAATTCTTTTTTATACCTGAGTTTGGTTAAGGGAATTCTTCCTGGAGTCTGACAGGACATTATTCAATAATGTAGTTCATTGTGTTGCTGAAAACATGCAACTTCTGGTAAATAACACACCAAAAGTTTTCTCTGGAGAGCAGCTCCTCATCAGGGATTTCATTTTCTAGCCCTGACTATCACAAAAGGAGGTGCCATGATTAATACTCACTAGTGTAATGTGAGTGGAAGCGATGGCTGGTATTTCTAGATAGAGGTGTATGTGAGATGGGGTTTCATTTTTCACACTCCCATCTGCCATTTGCCAGCTGAATGCCAGGATGCCAAGCATCTCAAGGAAGGTGGAGCCACAAGACAGGGAGTCTGGACCCTAGCATCAGCACACGAAGGCAAGTTGCATATCAATGAATATCCATATTGGACTGTTTACGAGCAAGAAATTCGCTTTTATTGTATTAAATCGCCAGGGGGTAGATTTTTTTCCCCTAAAACATCTACTGTCATCTTATAACTAGAACTAGTTTGTGTTTAGTTTCTTATTAAGAAGGTGGAAAAAATCAAATCAGTTGTTTCTAACTTTCCAATGTTTCTCAAAAATAATTCAAAATGAGATGCCATAGGTAACTAGATGTCCTTCAGTTTCCCCACCATTTTGAGTTGCCTTTTCCTTCAACACACAAGAAACATAAATTGCGTACCTCATCTTGCATGATGGGAAAATTATTGGGGAATTTCCTATGTGGTTATAAAAAACCACATGAGATGGAATTTCAAGAAATACTTCATGTTTCCTGCACCTCACACCCTGAACTTCTTCGTAAATCTCTTTTGGTCTTTTTGTAATAATGAGTCAATACCAAAGGATGAATTTCTTAGGGCCATCCCACACTTTACATTCACCCTTCTCTTCAGTCCACAAAGCACAGACACTATTTGAATTTAGATATTAGAGAAACCATAACATGTAATAGGAAAATTTAACACAGATGCCATGTATCACGACTTATACAGCCCACTAGATATGTCCCTTCACAGCTGTTCCCTCCTGGCTGTCTCTATCTTTACAACCTCTACTTTTGCTATGTTGCCCATGTTGCTGGAGACAGATCTCATACACTGCATAACATTTCCCGTGTCTTGTCTTTTCTTATTTAAATCAATATACCATAACCTGAATACATGCAATGAGTTATGACAGATGTATATACTTGTGAAACTAATACTTTGTATAGAACCTTACCATCATCACCTAAACTTTTTACTTTCCCCTTTGCAGTTCATATCTTCCCTCGCCCTCTTTTTTTACTAAGTACTATTCCATTTTATGAATAAACTACTTTATAAAATAATTTTTTTTCATCTGTGAATGGACACTTGAGTTGTTTCTAGTTTTTGGTTATTGCAAATAAAACTGTTATGAAGATTTATGTCCAAGTCGTCTTAGTATGGACATGTGTTGTCTATGAAAAATACTTTTAAATGGAATAGTTGGGTCATATGGTAGGTGTATGTTTAACTTATAGTAATTATCAAAAATAATGTTTTAAGTGCTTATAATGTTATACCTTGTCATCAGCAATATATGAGAGTTCCAGTTCCTCCACATTATTTTCAAGGCTTGGTACTAGGAGTTTTAAATTTTAGCCATTTTCATAGGTACAGAAAGGCTTGGTACTAGGAGTTTTAAATTTTAGCCATTTTCATAGGTACAGAGTAATATCTTATGATGGTTTTAATTAACATTTCCCTGATGACTATTGGTATTGATTTTATGTGCTTTTTGAATACTTATTGTTTATATATTTTCTTTTTTAAGTTTTATTTATAATTTTTGTAGGTATATAGTAGGTGTATATATTTATGGGGTACGTGAGATGTTTTGATATAGTCATCCCTGTGAAATAAACACCTCATGAAGAATGGGGTATCCATCCCCTCAAGCATTTATCCATGAAGTTACAAACAATTTTATTATACTCTGTAAGTTATTTTAAAATTTGCAGTTATTGTTGACTATAGTCACCCTGTTGTGCTATCATATAGTAGTGTTTATTCATTCTTGCTATTTGGTTTTAACCATTCCTACCTGCTTCCCAGGCCCCCACTGACCTTCTCAGCCTCTCATAATCATCCTTGTACTCTCTATGTCCATGAGTTCAATTGTTTTGATTTTTAGATCCCACATGTAAGTGAGAACATGCAATGTTTGTCTTTCTGTGCCTGGTTTATTTCACTTAACATAATGATCTCCAGTTCCATCTATGTTGTTGCAAATGACTGGATCTCATTATTTTTTGTGGCTGAATAGTACTCCATTGTGTATATATACCACATTTTCTTTATCCATTGATCTGTTGATAGACATCTAGGTTGCTTCTAAATCTCAACTACTGTAAGCAGTGCTGCAACAAACGTAGGAGTGAAGAACTCTCCTTGATATACTGAGTGTAAACCCAGCAGTGGGATTGCTGAATCATGTGGTAGCTAAATTGAAAATTTATATATTCTCTTTCATGAAGTGGATATTCAATAATTTACTCATTTTCTGAAAGCTGTTTGCTTGATCTTATTAAAGTCTGAAAGTGTGGAGACATACACACACACATAAACACATACACATAGACACTCTGGATAGAAATCGTTTGTTAAGTACATGTAGTGTAAACATTTTCTCTCAGTCTGTAACTCTCTTTGTTCTTGAGATGTCTTTTGAAGAGCAAAGATTTTTAATTTGATATGGTTTAATTTATTACTTTTTTCTATGATAGTTCATGCTTTTCATATGTTCTCTAAAAAAAACTCTGCCTATCTTAATCTTGCAAAGATTTTCTCCATTGTTTTCTTCTAGAATTTTTTTTTAATTTTAGCTTTTAATTATACATATGCATTTTGGGTTAATTTGTAGATATAATATTAATATAAGGTAATAGTCAATGTGGATATCCCATACCAATATCCAGTTGTGTCAACACCACTTGCTGAAGAGATTTCGTTTCCTAATTGAATTGACTTGTCATTTTGTTGAAAGTCATTTGATTGTTTTTGGGTTGACTCATTTCAGAACTGTTTTCCGTTCAACTGATCTTTATGTCTGTCATTTTGCCAATATCACTGTATCTTCAGGGAAAGACTTAAAAGTGAAAGTCCTCAACTTTTCCTCTTCATAAAGGGCATTGTATCCATTAGATTGTTTGCATTTTCATAGAAACTTTAGAATCAGCGTATCAATTTCTATATAAAGGCTAATTAACATTATGATTAGAACTGATAAATCTATATGTCAGTTATCAATACTGAATCTTTAAATAATGTATATGGTATATGTCTCAATTTTTCAGGTCTTCTTTCATTTCCATTAAGAATGTTTTATATATTTTAATGTATATATCACACATATCTCCTGTTAAGTTTATTCATGTGTCATTTTTTTGAATTTAAGATAATTTTTTTAAAAATTACTTTCCAGTTCTTTGCCATTAATAAATAAAAATTGAACTGATTGCTATATATTAACACCGCACCCTATGACTTTGCTAAATTCATTTATTAGTTTTAGTGAGTATATTTATTCATGTCTTAGTATTTTTGATGAACACGTACATATCATTTTCAAGTGAACATCATTTTATGTTTTCCTTTCCAATTTTCATGCTTTCTATTTATTACTTTTTCCTACTGTACTACCTAGAACTTTCTATTCAAAGTTTAATAGAAATGGTGACCACAGCCATTCTTGCTTTTTCCTGATCTTAGGGGGGAAAGCATTCTGTCTTTCACTATTTACATACAGTATCTCAGTTAATGGCCCTAAATAACTTGAGTGGTAGGCACCTTATTATTGTTTCTCATTTTGATATGCTTAATGTCTCACAGCTTATGAACACCAAAACAAAGACTACCCTAGGTCAGGTTGACCATAGGCTTTTATTCTCTTTCTTTTTTTAATCTTTATTTTTATAGATTTAGGAAGTTACATGGATACATGACATAATGGTGAGGTCTGGGCTTCTAGTATGCCTGTAACCTGTAGAGTGAACATTATACCCAATAGGTAATTTTTAAAACTTCACCCCTCTCTCATTCTCGCCACTTTTGGAGTCTGTACTACCTATTATTTCACTTTGTGTGTCCATGTGTGCTCATTGTTTAGCTCTCACTTCTGAGTGGGTACATGCATTATTTGATTTTCTGTTTCTAGGTTATTTTATTTAGAATAATGGCCTCCAGCTCTATCCATGTTGCTGAAAAATACATGATATTATTCTTTTTTATGGTTGCACAGTATTCTATGGTGTACATACACCATGTTTTATTTATCCAATTATCCATTATTGGACACTTAGGTCAATTCTATGTCTTTGCTATTGTGAATAGTCTACAATAAACATACAAGTGCAGGTATCTTTTTGATATAATAATGAAGACTGGTCCTTTTAATTAACCCAGATGAAAATAAAGAAAAAAATCAAATAAATGAACAAAGACTTCTGAAAATATGAGATTAGGTGAAGCATCCACTCCTACAAGTTATAGGCATTAATGGGGCAGAAGAAGAAAAAGTAAAAGTCTTGGAAAATGATTATGATGGAAAATTTCAGGAAAACATCCCTCATATAGCTATAGAATTAGGCATCCAGATGCAAGAAGCTCAAGAAAACACTTGGAAGATTCTCAGCAAGACAAATCTCATCAAAGTATACGGTCGTCAGACTACCCCAAGTCAATGTGAAGGAAAAAAAATAAAAGCAGTTAGAGAGAAGCATCTAATTATTTATAAAGAAAATCTCATCACACTAACAGCAAGCTTCTCAGCAGAAACCTTACAAACCAATAGAGATTGGGGGCCTATTCTTAGCTTTCTTAAAGAAAAAATAATGTCAACCAAGAATTTTATATCCTGCCAAGCTGAGCTTCATAAGTGAAGAAGAATTAAAGTTTTTCCTAGGCAAGCTGCTAAGGGAATGTGTCACACCTAGACTGGTCCCAGAAGAAATGCTCAAAGAAGTTCTAAATATAGAAAGAAAGGGACAATGCTTTCCTTCATAAAAGCACATGAAAATATAGAACCTATAGATACTAAAAAGTGATTACACAATTGAGACTACAAAGCAACTAGGTAACACTAAGACAGGAGCAAAACCTTGCTGGCTTATATTCTTAATGCCTGCTCCGCACTGCCTCAAGAGAAGCTGGATCAGAGTCTGCCGCTAAATTTCAGGCCGCCCCCCAGGCTGCTTGCACCAGGCTTAGACCCCCAGGCACATTCTCTCTAAGCTTTGAGACCAGGTCTGTGCTAGACAACAGTTGAAGTCCATTCCAGAAATCTCCTTTCCTGAGCCAGAGCTGTTTTTTATGACCCATTCATTTGGTAAGGGTATGACTCTCTGTGCATGGTTGGGGATGGAAGGCATAAATGGGAAGGAGAGGGAGTAAGGGAGTGCAGCGATAGAGGGCATGCCACAAAGAACACTGAGCCATTAAAAGAAATCTTTTTCTTCCCTAACTCTGTTAGTTCCTCAACTCTGTTTCCCCTGGCTAATGGATTAAGTCTATATCTAATCTCATAGCAGTAGTCACTTATTAATCAAATACTTCTTAAATTATTTATTCCTTGTCTCTTTTTCTTATCATAATATAACCCTATTGCACTGTTGATTGTGAAATAGCAATGAGATTATATCAGTGAATACGCTTGTAAACCAAAAGCTGCCATATAAGTGCAAAGTAACATTGCCATTGTTGTTACTATTGGTACTGAAAGAAACTCAGAGAATGCACACAAAAGTGAAATAAGTTTGCTATTTCTGAGAGTCACAAAGGACCAAGATTAAGGTGCCCTCGAAACCTATGAAAAGATTGCTTTTACATTTTATTACCTGATTTTCATTTTTTGCCAACTACGCCTAAGACATTCTTTCCGGGAAAGGAATTTAAAAGTGGATGTTAGTATCTGGGAAAAAATATAGGCTCTGTGAATATGACAGTAATTTTTAAACCTGGACTAAATTGTACAGTCATTCATGAGTCGTTTGAGTTTTTGCACTAACTTTCCCTTTCAAAAAACTATTAACTCTAGTACTACTAGCATTTATCTTAGGTAGATATATCTCTAGTATTCTTGTCAATAGGAGTCACTGAAGCTAGGAAGGAATGATTTTTTAAATCTATCAATCCAGATGGTGTGAAATGAAGAATCATCTTAGTCAAAATAACAGCATCCAGAAACATCTGGTCCCATAAGCTTTGTTTATCATTTCCTGAACCTCAGTAAAAGCTTTGTCTGTGATTTGTAGGTGGCCTGGTATTTCTTACAATTTTCCAGATGTTTTTCCTGAAGTCAGGACAGCCACAGGAAATTTTTTTAACATTATAATTTTTAATCATGAATGAGTATGTAATACTTTTGACTTTCATTTCCTTTCAGAACCTTCTCAGATATTGTCTTTTTGTTCAGTTTTGAAGTTTATTGAAATACCTCACTTTCACATTCCAAAGTCATCTACTAGAGGGAAGAAAATATACATTTTTTGTTTCTATTTTCTCTAGACCCTGCATAGTTTCTGTCATAGTCTAAGTCCTCAATAAACATGTGAACTAGTGGAGTAAATGAATTAAAAGTTAAATTGAAATTTTATTTTCTCTCATATAAATATGTTTAGATGTTAACACACACACATACTTGGTTTTGTGGAAAGAGGAGGAAAAATAAATTATTTCAAGACTTTTTTTATGTTGTTCACATATCATTGTCAGACCAAGTGGCAATATGGGTGCTTTATAGTCATCAATATAAACATTTACGGAAGTGGATGAAGTCATTTCATGCTGCAATTCCACGTAAAAATTGCCTTAGCTATAGAAGTTGTATGTGTTTTCATAATTTTCTAGTTAAACATGCTGGTATAATGTCTGAGGCTCACTGAGACCTCCTGCAGTTTCAGGAATATGCTTTCTTTACATTATAAGACTGTTTGTTTATAACTGTCAAACCACCAGCAAGTTATCAACTCACATTCAATACAGGCACCAAGCCACACTTTTGTTAATGTGAATTCTTGAAGAGAACAGAAACTAGACTGTTTTTATAAGTTTTAAACTCATAAGTCTAAACACAGCGATTTAAAAAAAACAAAAAAACAAAAAAAACAATGATTTCTTTCTCAAAAGGCTTTTTTCTTTCCTGGGTGGTGTTCAAGCAAGAACTGTTTTGGAAATGCTGACAGAATCATAGCAAAGGCATCCAGAGGGAAACATATAATATGTTTATTTATCTTAGAAACCACAGAACATTGCAAAAGGCCAAATTGGCCCTGTAAAATGTGTTGCTAACATGTACAGTACGATAGCTTAGTTTGGATAAAGTCAAGTCATTTCTGTGCTGATAAAGAAGGATCATAATCTATATTCTGGCATCTCTAGAATTTATGTCTACAGATCAACCCTTTCCCTTGAACTCCAAAATTCTAGATCTAAATCCTTCTTGACACATCCATATGGAAGTTGAATATGCATCTCAAAAAGAACAGATTCAAAACCAGATATTTGATTCTCAGTTCTTCCAACTCAACCTCCCAGTCATTCCCATCTCAGTAAATGGTGACTTCATCCTTCCAGTGGCCCATGCCAAAATTCCTGAAGTCATCTCTGTCTCTTCTCTTTTTCATGCCCCATCTGATCATTCAGCCATCCCTGGCCTCTCTACCATAAAAACAAACCCATATTTTGATCCCTTCTCAACAGTTTTTCTACTATTATCCAGGTCAAAGTCTTCCTCATCTCTCACCTGATTGTTGGACTAGTATCCGAAATACTCTCTCTTGGCCTGTTCCTGTTACCTTACAGTCTATACACGCAAAGGGATCCTCTCAAGACAGTTGAATCAGGTCACTCCTCTGCTGAGATCCCTCTAATAGCTCCCTGTCTTACTCAGAGTAAAAACTCATCTTTACAATGGCCTAAAGAGTCCTACAGGATGCAGTTGTCATTACCTTTCTGGCCTTGTATCATATATTATCTCTCCTTGTTCACTTTACTCTTCTCACATTTGTCCTCTCTGGTCTTGTTGGAAACTGTCATGTATGTTTTCCAAATTCAGGGCCCATTTTTTTTGCTTGCTCCCTTCAGTTCTTCATCTCTCTGCTCAAACGTTACTCCTGATAAGGTCTTTTTCTGACCATCCTATATAAAATAGCAAGTCTCACCCCCTTCACATCCCTTATTCCCCAGTTCTGCTTGACATTCCTCCACTTTAATTGTCATGTCCTGGAATGTCTCCTCCTGCTGCAACATCTGCTGCAGAGAGCAGGGCATTATGCACTGCTGTGTCTCTGCCACTAGAACAGTGTCAAGCACACAGTAGGTTATTAATAAATATTGGCTGAATAAATGAAGTAATATGTGTTAGTAGATATGTCTGATCAAGACAAAAAAGTTGGATTGTTTTGACATTTTTGAGTGTATTTTAAAATTGATTTGTGTTTTTGTGCTTGTTCCTGACAGCCTGGAAGCATTCTTTCAGCCCTCACAGTCCCTACAGAATGTGTGGCCTGGGAAGAGTCTCCTGATCTCCAATGTCTAAGTGATTGATGGCGGTCATAATACTCAGGAGGCAACTCACCCAGTCCTTGTCTGGTTATCTTATACTGGGGTAGTGTGTACATATGGCCTTTCTCTTGGTTCAAAATTGTTCAACTTCATTGAAGGTTGTTTTGCTTTCCTGAATGTTTGTGCTTGTATATGGTTTTAACAAGTTTAGTGTTCTCCCTTTCTTGATTTTACTTTGTTTTCCACTATTATATTTTGTAGTGTGAAATTGACAGTCTGTCACAGACCTGTGATTTGAAGTAATTGTGACAGATGGTGTGCTTGAATACATAAGTAGATCCACTAGAAGGAATGTTGTTTTTTTTTTTTTTTTTTTTTTTGAGACGGAGTCTCACGCTGTTGCCCAGGCTGGAGTGCAGTGGCGCGATCTCGGCTCACTGCAAGCTCCGCCTCCCGGGTTCCCGCCATTCTCCTGCCTCAGCCTCCCGAGTAGCTGGGACTACAGGCGCCCGCCACCGCGCCCGGCTAATTTTTTGTATTTTTAGTAGAGACGGGGTTTCACTGTGGTCTCGATCTCCTGACCTTGTGATCCGCCCGCCTCGGCCTCCCAAAGTGCTGGGATTACAGGCTTGAGCCACCGCGCCCGGCCTAGAAGGAATGTTTTAGCAATAAGTGTGGGAATTTAAAATTGAGCCACAAAATCAAGAGTGAAACGACTGCAATGTCGACTCAGCAACCTCGACTGTCTGTGCTGCAGGAGAGTCTGAAGGACAATGAAGTCTTGTGAAGAGTTGTTGTGTGTGTGAAGGGGCAGTCTTGGACCAGGACTGCCTGGAACATTGGATGAATGAGAAATGACTTTATACAACATTTTTAGTTTACTTGAGAGACTAGGCATTTCTTCCTTTGTATAAAGATAAGATTATGACATCCTGCAGCTGCTTCTGCAATAAAATTGTGGAATAAAATGGTTTCTTGGAAGAGCGTTATGGAGAAGGGTAAAGGAAAATAAAAAAGATAATAGTGATGATTCAGACAAATGAATGAGCTGAAGAAGAGGAGATCCAACTTATGTCTAATTTATGTCATGAGAATTACATAGTAACATTTATTGCCAGATCAAAGTCTTTGACGAGAAATGCTTTAAAAGAACATGAATTCTGTGTTCCGGAAAATCTGTGTCACTTGATAAACTAAGATGGCTGTCCTGAAGACAGAAAGTGGTATGGCCTAGGCTAGCATAAATGTACAACAGAGGCTTTTCCAACCAGGGGGGGTCAGAGACAAATTAATAAGTTTTCAACCTTTTATGTGAACCACACATAATCGAATAACAGTTTTATTAAAACAAAAAGATACTTAAACATTTAAGAAGGAAAAAAGAAAGTGGATATGAATGATTCAGTTGAACAAATATTCCTCCCAGAAGATATATTCAAGATTGAACCCCCAATACCTGTGAGTCTGACTTCATTTGGAAATAGAGTCTTTGCAGATATAATCAAGTTAAGATGTGTTCATACTAAATCAGGGTGAGCCTTAATCCAATATAACTCATGTTCATAGAAGAAGAAGAGAAAAGACACAAACACATGAGCGAGAAGGCCATGTGAGGATGAAGATGGAGGCAGAAATTAGAGTCATGCTGCCATAAGGCAAAGAACAACTCGATCTAACCAGAAGCCTAGGAGGAGCAAGGAAAGGTCCTCTTCTAAAGGCTTTGGAAGGAACCTGACCCTGCTGACACCTTGATTTTGAATTTTTAGCCTCCAGAATTGTGAGAGAATAAGTTTCTGTTGTTTTAAGCCACCCAGTTTTTGGTACTTTATTATAGCAGCTGTGAGTTCCTTAAAGAGGCCAAAAAGCAGGAGACAAAAGACAGACATGGTACAATAGGAAATGAGAGGACTCTCGGCTGACTTATTTCTCCAAGTGTGGACCAAGAAGCAGCAGCATTGCTGGAAGTTTGTTTGAAATGCAGAATCTCAGACCTCAATCCAGACCTGACATGTAAGAATTTCTCTTGAGATTATTATAGCTCCAACTGTGTGCCTGTAATAACAATGGCAGTAGCAACAACCACAGTTGAGCCCTTTCCATTTACTCTACGTTTATCTAAAAGTTATACTCTACACTAGCTAACTGAATTTACATACCAATCCATAAGACATGTACAATTAATATTCCCATTTTATGGACAAGGAAATGAGTCACAGAAAGGTTAACTAACTTCCCTTAGTCATGCAAATAGTAAGTGTAGAAGTCAAAGAAATGAGCTATATTTATCTTTATTTCAAAGGAAATAAAGATACATATATATGTGTATATACAAAAAGATATATATATATATGTGTGTGTATATATATAAATATATATATATGGGGGGGAAGTTGTGTTGACACTTAAGAGTACTGGAGAATCAGGACTGTCCCTCATTCTGATATTGAACCAAATTAGAAATAGCTTGACTACTGGAAAAGTGTGCTGAATCTGCCTTACAGATAAGTGTCCAAAATGGTCTTCCCATCCTTAGATTTCTACTTATTTCTCACCACAGTTGTCAATTAAGCAGCAAGATAACTGCAGGCTTTTCCCCATAAGAGAAAGGCTGTAACATAAAGGGTGTACTGTTCAAGGCTATAACATGGAGTGTGCATCATTGAAGGCTACAACATGAAGGGTGCATCACTCAAGGCTACACCATAATGGGTTAATCAGTCAAGGTTACAATAAGAAGGGTGAATCGTTAAGGGCTATAACATGAAGGGTGCATTATTCACGGTTCCAACAGAGAGAAGGATGCATCATTCAAGGTCCAGCTCTGAACAACAAAATGTCCACTGACGGACATGCACCTTGAATTCCCGAACATGTTCCAGTAGAAACCACCTCTTCAACTGTAGTCATGACAGGAGGATATCTTGGGAGATGAAAAAGAGAAGAAAAAGAGAGGTTTCCCCCCTCTTATTAAACATACTGGAAAATTCCAATTTTATGGTCCTGCAAGAATGTGGAAAGATGGAAAAGAGTAACTTTCCCTAATGTTAATATTAGCTCGAGATACATCAAATGTAAATGAAAATTATTGCTTCTGTTTCAGAAGAAGAAAAAGAGTTTGATTAAGCTTCCTTTATGCCAACCTGTCAGAGATGTATCCAGGCATACCTCTTGGATTTGGAACTTAGTCCCTGTCTTGAATAGTGCCTCCGCATCCAATCTTGCTCTTGGACTATTATGCATCTACGGAAACCCACCTCAACTGTTATCTCCTCAAGTTGTTCGTGTTCCACTGCACTCATTCTGCTATTAGCGGAATTGATTACCCCTCATGTGAACCTCTACTGTAACTTGCATATATTTCTGTGATAAAATTTATTCTACCATATATAAATTATTTGCTGCATTTAATAAATTATTTAAATTTATCCTGTAGTATTTCAATTATTTTTCCCATATGAAACTATGATTTATAGGGCCTTTAACCATCAAATATCCAACTTCATAGAAGACAAAAACTATTTCCACATATTTGCTTATTAATTGTTGATAGCACAAATGTACAATTTGATAAATGTCTACTCGAAGTAAATCATCCCTAGACTTATTAAATTGTCTACATTGGTAGCTGTTTCTAAATTCTACAGAAAACATTTCTAACATTGGTGGTTTAACTAAAGAAAATACTTATGTCTAATACATCTAGTAATTGTAGAAATGTTCAGTCTGATTACATGAAGTCACATCATAGTTTTAATATTTATTTAGCAGAGGAGTAAAATGAAACATCAGTTCTCTAGACCAATCAGGAAATGTATGCTTTGTGCTTTATAAGCTTACATTGAACATAGATGATGTAAGTTACCATACTCAAATGTAAGACAGAGAGAGGTAGAAGAAATAGCTGAGAACTTGAAAAGATATACTGTTATTGTCAACAAAGCAATGTCTTCTCTCTTCATAAAATTGTGTTTAGGGAATATTAACAATTAAGCTTGTATACAATAGTAATTTTGAATGTATTTTTAAATTTATTTTTTCAAAATAATGACATTACCAAAAATTTTACATAGCCTGTATTGAATTCACACATTCAAATGAGGCTTACCAGTAATAATGGGGATTAATACAGAGCTAGTGTTTGGCATTTGACTTTATCTCAAAGGAGCTAACTGCTCAATGAATTACAGAAGACTCATACTCTTTTTATTTTTTTCTGGAAATTCAAAAAGAAAAGCTTTACTAAATATTGACATATATATTTACTCCAAATTTTACATTTAGTGAAATAAGAATATCTCTAATAGCTCAGTTAACATCAACAGAAAGCTTCAAAAGATGATCTGAAAATGGCAGGCAAAATTTCTTTTTATTGTAGGCAATTACTTAAACTGGAAATTTGGCTTTATGCATAATAAGTCATGTGGGTAAAACATCCACATTGCAGTTAGGTTTCCAGTATCTAGCTTTTATTTATTTTTTAGCAATGACATTAACAAGATTTTGCCAGGTTATAAAAATGAGGGCTTTCTTGAGAATTACTTATAGTTTCCGAGTTGAATGGCAGAGCGCACGTAGACACATCTGAAGGTGGATGGCTGTATCTCCCAGTACTGGACCGGGTTGCTGAAAAGACTCACACCTGAATAAGAAGCCTTTTTGGTATTGTGTCCAGGTGGGCAGAAGTCACTTGATCCAACTACAGAGATATTGTTGTTATGAAGGTAGACAACCTACAACATGAAACAACAGAAGATAGTTATCATTCTCTAAATATGTTGAGGCCCTTCAGGTAAATATTTTATTTTTTTTTTATTATTTTTTAATCCTTCACTTTTTTTTTGAGATGGAGTCTTGCTTTGTCACCCAGGCTGGAGTGCAGTGGCGTGACCTCAGTGCCTTGCAGCCTCTGCCTCCCAGGTTGAAGCTATTCTCCTGCCTCAGCCTCCTGAGTGGCTGGGACTACAGGCACACACCACCATGACTGGCTAATTTTTGTTTTTAGTAGAGATGGGTTTTTACCATGTTGGCCAGGCTGGTCTCGAACTTCTGACTTCAAGTGATCCAGTCACCTCAGCCTCCCAAAGTGCTTGGATTACAGGCATGAGCCACTGCAACCGGCCCCACTTTGAATAACTGACTACTTCTCAGATTAAACTTTTGATTTCTCCCTTCCTTTTGAAAATTTGTTTTTCCCTTCTTTGGTCTTGTCTTCCTCATCTCAGTAAATGGCATGCCAATCATTTCAGATGCTCAGGCTGTATACATTGTCATTATCCTTGAGCCCCAGTTCCCTTATGCTCTTTACATAATCAACAACAAATCTTGCTAGCTCAGCCTTCAAAATGTACACTTAATCTAGTTCTTCTCTCCATGTCTACTCCTACAGCCTTGTCGAAGTCATCATTGTTTCCTTCCAAATGATTGAAGTTGCCCTGATTATTCTTCCTGCTTCCCCTTTTGCCTTCCGAAATTTTATCCTTTTTTTTAAAGCTCTAAGAGCAATTGCTTTAAAAAGTAAACCAAATTATATGTTCTTTGCCTCAGAACTCCAGTGGTTTCCCATCTCATGCAGAATAATAAAATCTAAAGTTCTCAAAGGGGTCTACAAATCCTACATGTTCTGACATCCTTCTACTCTGACCTCCTCTTCTCTTACTGTACAAGTCAATCATCTGGTCTACTTGCTGCTCTTCTAATGCACAAAGCATGATCTCTTCTTAAGTTGTCAACACCATTAACTCAACCTGGCATAATTTCTAAGGTGTCTGCAAGGCTTCCTGCCTCATGTAATTCACTTTTTCTTACCAGACAGACCTTCCCTGACCACCCCATTCTGTCATTCTCTGCGGCAGAATTACATTTCTGCATTTTTCTTCATAGCATTATCAATATATAGCATATTATGCTGATTTACTATTGTTTGTTTCTCTCCTCTAGAGTAAAAGCTCCATGAGACAGGAATGGTTCTGCTCATTTATGGCTGTATCTCCAGTACTAGAACAGAGCAGGTGTTCAATAAATATGTGTTGAAGGAATAAATGTTATTTCATATATCAGGTCTACATGACTATATTGGGTCTACATGAAATATTATGTTTTCAGGGCAAAAAATATATATAAACCTTTTAACAAAATTATATAGAACAAGAAAGTGCTGTGTAGTGAAAAAGAAAAAGAGAGCGTAAAGTACAGGAATTGAAATAAAGAATCAGGAATTCCAAGAAATTCTGAAATATTTAAATACCACAGCATTTAGAATAAATAGACCTAGGAAGTTTTAACAAACATGTATTCTACATAATACATTTTACTTGATGAATACAGTGCAATAAAATCAATCAGAGATTTTTTTCTGAATTATGTTTTACAATCATGTTTAAGATAATGGTAATTTGTCCATAGATTTTCTTAGGTTCACTAAATACCAGACTTATACAAAGAATGTTAGAAATGAGTTTACACTTCACTTTGTGGATATAAGTTCTGTAGGTCAAGAAGCAACTTCTCTGAAATCATACAAGCGAGGTTAAAATATAACACTAAGACAACAAGGTCTTAAGTGAGCTATGAAACCTATGAAGTACTCCCTTAAAAAAATAACTTGAAAGTCTAGGCGTGGTGGCTTATGTCTGTAATCTCAGCACTTTGGGAGGTTGAGGTGGGTGGATCACAAGGTCAGGAGTTCAAGACCAGCCTGACCAACATGGTGAAACCCCGTTTCTACTAAAAATACAAAAATTAGCCAGGCATGGCGGCGCATGCCTATAATCTCAGCTACTCGGGAGGCTGATGCAGGAGAATTGCTTGAACCTGAGAGGCGGAGGTTGCAGTGAGCTGAGATCGTGCCATTGCATGCAGTCCAGCCTAGGTGACAGAGCGAGAGACTGTCTCAAACAAACAAACAAAAAATCTGAAATATTTGCTCTACCCACTAGGACATTCACATTCATGTACTGGTGAAAATGGCTTTGTTTCTGTAAGGGCTTAAAAGTAGATGTCATATAAAAACAGGAAAACAAGGAATATTAAAGTGAAAGCAACACTTATATGCATGGTTTGTGATTCTCATCTTTTGGAAGTTTCTTGTTGTCATTTACCATCCTCTATATTCCAGTAGTGATTAACAACTAAAGGAAGGGGTGTTTGGTGAGCATTTATGGTTAATCTTGAAAGTGAGAGAAGAAAATATCAAGACATAAGTATTAGTCTGTGTAGGGCAAAATAGAAGTAGATTCCAAACTCATTCTATGGGGTCAATATTTTCTAAGACCAAAGCCACACAAAATTCATCATAAGAAAAAAAATGTAATCAAATCTCTCATGAATATGGACAAAAAATCTCTAACAAAATGTTAGGAAGCTACATTTCACAACATATAAAATGATTTTATACTATGCGACCAAAAATGATTTATCTCAGGGTTGTAAAATTGGTTTAACATATGAAAATCAAAGTAATATCAATGTAATACACTATATCAAAAATATAAAGGCCAAAACTCGCATGATTATCTCAATAGACGCAGGAAAAACATGTAAGAAAAAAAAAACATTCATAAGAAATGTTTTCAGTAAACTAGAAATAGAAGGGAACTTCCTCAACTTGATAAAGAGCATCTACAGAAGACCTGTGGCTAACATCGTAACTAATGGTAAAACGAATGCCCCCTCCTCCTAAACTAACAAATAGGGCAAAGATGTTTAATTTCATCACCTTTATGCAACATTGCGCTGGAGATTCCAGCCAATGCAATGGGTGGGTTGTAGGGGAGGGGGGACCTAAAAGAATCCAAATAAAATAACTAAAGCTGTCTATTTGCAAATAATATATCCTAAATATTGAATATCCAAAGGAACTCACAAAAATTACTGCAACTAAAAACAAATTTGGGATAGTACCAGGATAGCTCAATATATAAACATCAATTGTATTTTTATACATTAGCAGCAAACAAATAAAAAAGATTAACAACGCAAAACAGGCTGGGCGCGGTGGCTCACGCCTGTAATCCCAGCACTTTGGGAGGCCGAGACGGGCAGATCACGAGGTCAGGAAATCGAGACCATCCTGGCTAACACGGTGAAACCCCATTTCTACTAAAATACAAAAAAAAATTAGCCGGGCGCAGTGGCAGGCTCCTGTAGTCCCAGCTACTCGGGAGGCTGAGGCAGGAGAAAGGCGTAAACCCGGGAGGCGAAGCTTGCAGTGAGCGGAGATCGCGCCACTGCACTCCAGCCTGGGCGACAGAGCGAGACTCCATCTCAAAACAAAAAACAAGCAAACAAACAAAAAGCAATTCAAAACAGCATCAAAAAGAATGAAAAAAAATGAATGTAGTAAAAGAATTGCAAGACATGTATGCTAAAGATGACAAAAACTGTTGAGAAAAAGAAAAGAAGATGTAAATAACCCTTGTTTGTGACTTGGAAGACTCAATTATTATTAAGATAGTAATTCTTTCCAATGATCTGTAGATTCAAAACAATACCTTTCAAAGCTTTACAAGAATATTTTTCCAGAAATGAAAAAGTTGATCATAAAATTGATACGGAATGCAAAGGAACCAAAATAGCCAAAATAACTGAAAAAAAAGAAAAAAGTTGGAGAACCTACATTTTCTAATTTCAAAACTTAACCAAAAGCTACAGTAATTGAAAGGTATAATACTGTCATATGACTAGACATATAGATAAATGTAATAGAACTGAAAGTCCAGAAGTAAACCCTTACATTTATGATCAAGTGATTTTCAACAGATAAGACAATTCATTGGAGAAAGAATATTATTTCCAGCAAATGACATTGGGACAATTGCTATCCACATACAGACAATGAATTAGACTCATATCATATACTAGGATTATCTCAAAATTAGATTATAAAACCAAAGTTTTATAAAATTATAAAAT
The DNA here is from genome assembly GCF_043159975.1 of Macaca nemestrina. NCBI lineage: Eukaryota > Metazoa > Chordata > Mammalia > Primates > Cercopithecidae > Macaca > Macaca nemestrina. Next base: position 42,012,943 of record NC_092134.1, on the reverse strand, counting down.
TTATAGATGTTAAAGAATTCTCAGAATCTACACAAAACTGTGGTCTATGAAACAAACAAAAATGATAAAATAGATTAATGATTCCCTGTGGCTGGAGATGACATATTATCTCACACCAGTCAGTATGGTGATTATTAAAAAGTCAGGAAACAGTAGATGCTGATGAGGCTGTGGAGAAATAGGAATGCTTTTACATTGTTAGTGAGAGTGTAAATTAGTTCAACCATTGTGAAAGACAGTGTAGCAATACCTCAAGGATCTAGAACAAGAAATACCATTTGACCCAGCAATCCCGTTACTGGGTATATACCCAAAGGAATATAAATCATTCTACTATAAAGACACATGCACACATATATTTATTGCAGCACTATTTACAATAGCAAAAACATGGAACCAATGCAAATGTCCATCAATGATAGACTGGATAAAGAAAATGTGATACATATACACCATGGAATACTATGCAGTCATAAAAAGGAATGAGATCATGTCCTTTGCAGGGACATGAATGAAACTAAAAGCCATTATCCTCAGCAAACTAACACAGGAACAGAAAACTAAATATTGCATGTTCTCACTCATCAGTGGAAGTTGAACATTGAGAACACAGGGACACAGAGGGTAACAAAACACACAATAGGGTGTAGGGGGTGATGGGGGGAACTTAGAGGACAGGTCAATAGGGGCAGCAAACCACCATGGCACATGTATACCTGTGTAACAAACTTGCACATTCTGTAAATGTATCTCTTTTTTTTTAGAGGAAATAAAGAAAAATGATGAGGCCATGCTAAAAAGAGGCAGGAACTAGACCATAGAAGCTCTTCCCAGTCAATTCTTGAATAATTTGAAAACTAAAATTAATAATGATGGTGAAAAAAAAATTTTGATTTTACTTGTGGCTTCAAACTCCCCCTACTCACTATGGCACCACCACCACCACCCCCCCTACTGAAAAAAATCAGCATTACAAAAGACTCTAAGTTTCATCTCCATATTTTTAAATCAAAAACTTTATTGAAATCTAGCTAATGTAAGTTGTGCTTCTTGATTTAATTTTTTATGGTATTTTGTCATAGAAATTCTAACTAAGACACTCTGAAAAAGAAATTCTAAGAAGAGCTTCCTGCCTCCTAGCATCCTATAAGTGGGGTAGGAGTCTTGCTCTCTGGATATTCCTCACATAAGCAGTGGCTTTGCATTACCTGGATGTACTTATGCTCTGCCAGCCCACCAGGTACTCTGGTAAGCTTGTTGTTGTCCAAGTGAAGCTCCCTCAGATGAGGCGTGTTGGCCAGAGAGCCATTGTCGACAACAGAGATGCTGTTGAAACTCAATCCCAACCTGCAACAGAAAGCAGAAATGAAAGCAAACACCACACATGGATGCCTTTCTTACATGCATTGTGTAATTAATCAAGTCTATAGGAAAGGACATTTTTTGTTTCTGTACTTAACTGTTCCCAGTTCTTGGAGTGCTTTCTCCAACCTCTCCGAGCCCGGACAAAGTCCATGTATTGTTAAAGTCTCGGCTCGAAGTCACTCTCTTTGAGATTCATCTGACAGAACGTGATTGGACATAGTCTCCTATTCCTTACAATATCCTAAGTTATTAATATTATTAGAACATAATATTCCTAATAATTTATTTTTTAAAACCGTTCACTTATTCAAATATTTATTTGTAAATATTTAATAAACAAATGTTCTTGAAAACTTATTATGTGCATGATATTATGTTAGGCACTGTGAGGGACAGAGGTCTCATGGATCAAAAACCACTTTTCCCATCAAAGAATAATTTACCTAGTAAAGGAGTTGATTATACACACACACACACGCACATATATAAATATATATATTCAAAGATATATTTTATATTTATTTATCCACCATGAAATGTATATATAAAAACAGGAGTGAGTAAATCTGGCATGATACTGTGCTTCTCTGTAGGGACAGTCAGCAATATATACACATAAAAAATAACATAGTGTTCCTTGAAGACAAATGAAAACGTTTGCCAGATTGAAGTTATGTTTGAAACCAGGACAAGTACTAGTATCATTTATTTTTTTAAAAAATCATTAAGAAGGGCCAGCAAAAACAACAACAACAAAAGCTTTTCTTTTGTTGATCTACATTAAATGTCCAGAGATATTTTATTTTAAACTTTTCAGAGAAGAGAGGGTTAGAGAATCTCATAACTATTAAAATAGTAATTTGTGTGATGCTCAATATTTCTCTGTCTTGGTAGATTTCATTTTAATGTATATTCAAATTCTGGAAACTGTGTTATAATTTACTTAACCTTCTGTTTGATGCAACTAAGTTAGAACATATTAAATGCAACATACTGATTTAATCACACACTTTGTGTATAAAACATAACTAATCTATAAACAGTGTAGTATTAACAAAATGTGAAGCTGATTTTGGTGGTTTTAGTAAGTGTACTATTTCATGGGCTTCTTCTCAAGAAATCATTAGATATGCTGAAGTTTGAGATTATTAGAAAAAACAGCAGCAGCGAAAATATAGTACAGTCAAAAATCAGTCATCATATTTGTAATTCTTATCATATAAGCACTAATATACCTAGCCATTGTTCTGATAGAATGTAATGAAAGATTATTACTTAGCCAAATTATTCAGTCCTTTCAGGCTAGCTGCATCAACTCTGCTGATTTTGTTGCCATCAAGATGTAATTCAGTAAGGGAAGGAGGAAGACCTGGAATGTGAAGTTGAAGATGTTAAATTAGCAGATAAACATTGTAAGTATGGAATGTGGACAGACTTAAAGAAGACATATGCCATCAATTTTCTAAAAGATACACGGTTTCAAAGAATCAGTTTTACTTATCTTTTCTTTCATCCCTTTTATAATAATGTGTGCTTTTGGAAGGAGTGGAAACCCTTACTATTTTTCTCTAGGTTGACTTTAACAAAAATCTGGATTATTTTTATCATGTAGTCGATTTTTGTTCTTGGAATAGAAGAACTGAAGTCAATGCTGAGTCTCATTATTCTCTTCTACCTTTGTTAATGGGCTAAAATTGACATTGATAAAAGATAGTAACTGTAGAGTGGTAAGGTCACTATTCGAACCGTAATGAAGAGATTACGTATAAATCAAACCCATATACAAACTGAATTGTCTATTTCATTAATGAGCATCATTAAAAATTAACACTGATATGCTGTGCTGCTCTTAGCCTTAATTAACTTTTCCATAAAAACATCAAATACCTCTGCAAAATGTCTGTGTAGAAACAGCTAACATTTACTCATGCCTATTAAATCCAGAATGTTTATGCAGGAGGAATGGAGAGGTCTATAATCAAGTGATCTACCATATGTGGAACACTTGGGGGAATAATTTCAGATCCAAAGTACCCACTAAACCTCTAGATAGTACTTGCATGGCTGTAATTTCCAAAGATTGAGTATTATAAATATAAAAGTTTAAATATTTTATTTTCATTTCCTCCTAGCGTCTGAGGATGTATTATATTTTATACAGCTTTTAAAATAGCATATTGTTCCACTTAATAGCAATAGATACAGAGAAAATAGCAAATTGGTTACGTGTAGAAAGAGCATCTGATTGGCAGAAAGTCTTGGCTATTTGTCTATAAAGACACAGAATTGAAAAACCGTAGGTTTCATTTTCTCTAAAATTTTTATCACATCACACTGAATTCTGTTAACACTGTCCATTTAATAGAATAGTTTAGTCCATATTTGACTTGAAAATGTTTCTTAGTTTCCTATGGTAGCATATTTTGTGTGGTAGCTGCTAGGAAAAGGAACATCTATTTATTGTATGTCTGTTACTCACCGAACATTGACCTTGGCACTTTCCCTACCTCAAATCCTTTAAGCCTCTCAAAATATAAACTATTGGTCACTCATCCCCTTTCACAGATAAAGAAATAAGACTCAAAGTTACAAATTTTGTAGATTATCTTTCTATTAGGTAGGGAATGTAATATGCTTATAGATGGCAAAAAAGAAGTTAAAATAGCATGTTCTTAACTGGAGGAAATGAAATAACAAGTACATTTTTCTTATAAATAAATATTAGGAAATCACAATCACTCTGGGAATGAGGGATTTCAACCACTTGATTCTCCTGAGAATAAACAAATATGCTTTTAAATACCCCCATAGTAGAGCAAGTGTGTATATAACAGAGCAAGTTTAATACACGCCCTTTCTTCTCTATCACCATGAAGATATGTGTATTTTTTAATGCATTGCCTCTAGGACACCAATTGCTATAACATCCATCACCCTTACTTAGTTTCAAAGTGGCTCCCTTTTTGGGATGTCAGTTTCTCAAATGTAAAGTTATAGTTAGGAAGAAGTTTGACCATGGGAGAAAACTTTGCCAAGGTTTGAGATAGACAAATTTATAAAGTGCATCATTAGCTTCTGCCACTGTAGCATTGAGTTAAAGAACCCATACTCTAGTTCTTTTATTTATTTATTCATTTATTTTAAATTTTCTTTTTTCTTTTCCTTTTTTAAGATAAAATATATTGAGGTTTATATTGGGCCAAGTACTTGCGTGTACATTACGAGCCTTACGTCTACATAGTAATCCTCACAATAATCCTAGTAGATAGGTGTTACTAATAGCTCCATGTAACAGATAACAAACCTGAGGTTATAGAAATGCAGAATAATTATCCTAAAGTCACAGTACAACTAAATGACTGAGTTAGGTCTCTCACCCAGGTTGGTCTAAGAGTATGATTTTTATAGTCTCTACACTACTTTCTACTGCCTTTCCATTTCCATGAGTGATGGGAGAAAATATCACCAGGAGGTTGCTGATATTCAGGCATAAGTATCCCAGCCTAAGCAAGGTGGAATCATGTATTAGGTAGGCGTTAACGATGAATAGAATGGAGGACTTAATATGCCAACACAGCGAAATAGTTAAACACACGAGTTCTGACATCAGCACCACACAATTCCATCTCTGCCACTTCCTAACTCTAAGAACTTAATTATAATTGTCTTTACCTGTTTAAGCCTCATTTTCCACTTTTATGAAACGGGAATGATAACACTACTATATAGGGATGTTGTAAGAATCATATAAAAGACTCCATGACAAGCATTTGGCATGATACACGGAACTAAATACATGCTTAATAAATTGTAGTTACTTAACTTTTCTATTAAGTGGTGGTAAATAAAAGCAAGCCATAAATGATGAGGAAAGAATACCTGGGATAGATAGAAGACACAGCAAAGTAAAGGAAAAGAGATCATGAAATGATAAAAGGTATGAGTGAAGGATATTTTGGAGCATGCATTAAGAGGGACAGCAAAGTCTGAGACTGTGCTAAATGTAAGTCATCTGGCTGCATGAAATAAATTTCAGCAAGAATTTTAGCAAGATCTATCTATCTAATCTCTCTCTCTCTCTCTAAATCCCCAATTTATATCTATCTGAGATATAAATATTTCATTCCTGCACTGGGGATAGCAAAAGATCACTTGTTACATGCAACAAATTGGAGATTCAACATGAAAGTGCTTTATAAATTATAAATCAGTCTTTATCATCTACGTATCTACCTATCCCAGTAGTTGCTACTAAGGAAGTCAAAAGCATGCTGTGTATTCAAAAGACTAGGGATAGGGCAAGGGGTGGTAAGAAAGCATCCTATGGAATATGTACTTTCAGGAGTCAAAATTTCTATAAAAGAACAATAAAGCACAACTGATGTTTTCTGTGGCCAAATGCCTACATTTTTGTAGGCACTCAAGAACAAGGCATCTAAGTTGAGAAAGGGACAGACTGAGGGTAAAACTAGAGAATATAGAGGGCTTTTGTGAGACTGAAAAACCAAGAGTAGGGATGATGTGCAAGTTAGAGGAATTTTTTTATTGGTGGTTTGATGCCTTTTCTAATTCACAAAGACTGGTTTTTGTGCCTCTCCTGGGAATCCCTTGGAACAATGAAATTACCCTTGTGGCTATGTGGTCATTGCTGTGTATTTGTCTGGCTTGGTTTTAGATAGTAAGCTCCTAAAGGCATGTAGCATATCCTATTCCCTTCCCTGTCTTAAGTGTGTGGTACATCGCCTACACATACTGATTGTTCAGAACATTTTTAATTCATAATAGAGAGTTATATTAATTCCCTACTTATCTATATCCCAAATATTTCTCTAATTATTTATTTAACTTTAAAACAACTTGATGAAGTGGACAGCAGTATTATTTCCACTTGACAGATAAAGAGATAGAGGACAAATGAATAACTTTTTCAAAGTCTTTGAACAATTTGATGATGATTTGGGCTCCAGCAAACTGACTCCAAAATCTACACTCTTCACAAGACACAACTACCACTATCATTCAGATATTAATAACTGGAAAAAAAATTCCCCAAGGTATTGCAGACCCAAGGTGAAAATTGGATTAATTTCAGAGGTACTCCCATATATCTTTTTTTTTTTAAAAAAACACCAAGGCATGTTAATTTTTTAAATAAATATACTTTTTCTTTGTGATTTCACAATATCGTAAAATCACTGTGCATTAAGCTGTGTCTTAGAGTAGACATTAACAGGAGTCTACCCATCTCTACAGTGAGCCTGGATGGCCCAGTAGCCCCAGACTGAATCACTGGATGTAACACTAGCAGTAATAGAGAATTTGCTGGAAATGTAAACACTGGATGAAACACTAACAGTAATAGAGAATTTGTTGGAAATAAGGTTGGTCCCTTAAGTGACAATTCAAGTTTCCACAAGATTTTTTTTTTTTTAATTAAAGTCTTTGAATTTAAATTTTTCAAAATGTTTTGGAGAATCTTCTATCACCTTGAGGAATGCTGGTGATATTGGTATCAGCAATGCGGATGTAGGAGAGCTTCTTCATTCCCTGGAAAGCCCCATTTTCAATTCCTGAGCTCTTCAGCGGATTGGTGCCCAGTTCTACAAATGTAATAAGAGGAAGGTTTTTAGAGGAAATTCTAGGATATCACTAGTCACTGTAGGTCACTGTAGTATCTGTTTCAGCAAGCAATCTATAAAGAAATAGGGATTAATATCAACTTGACTAAAAAACAAAAGTGAAATTAAAGGGCATGCTCCTCAGGAGAATAGCAAAATGGGATAAAAATTTCCCTTATTAAAACAAACAAAAGCCAAACCAACAATGGCTTATGAAAAAGACTATCAGTGAAAGCAATAACAATAAAATTATTTAAGATGAATACACAGGTTTGCCCAGAAATCAACTAAAGCAAGTTTACAATTCCCATCTTATGTTATTACTTTCCTAAGGTATTTTAAAATTTTGTTAAAGAATTTCAATCTAGCATTTTATAAGTCAATAATAAAATTACAATTTTTACTATATGTTTAGTGAAACATTATAACTTTTGTTTTGTTTTGTTTCGTTTTGTTTTGAGACATAGTTTTGCTCTGTCGCCCAGGCTGGAGTACAGTGGCGCGATCTCAGCTCACTGCAAGCTCCGCCTACCGGGTTCACGCAATTCTCCTGCCTCTGCCTCCCTAGTAGCTGGAACTACAGGCCCCCGCAACCACTAATTTTTTGTATTTGTAGTAGAGACGGGTTTTCACCGTGTTAGCCAGGATGGTCTCGATCTCCTGACCTCGTGATCCGCCTGCTCCAGCTTTCCAAAGTGCTGGGACTACAGGCGTGAGCCACCACACCCAGCCATAACATATTTTTAAAGCAAATGATTTATGAGTGTTTAGAATACAACAGGTCCCCAAAATGAAAAGGTATCTAAAAATATCTCTAGTTAAGCACCATTTAAACTCATTTTTGCATATTGTGCGTGTGGTAGGGTAACTTCAGCCCTAGAGTTTTCTCCGTATTCTCAGATACTCAAGGACAGATATAAAAGCATCACTGTAAGGTCCAGATTCAAAATCCCAATTTCTCTTGTCCCTGCTCTTAAAAATCACATAGGCTCCAGGCGTGTAGGTCATAGCTGATTTACCTTACTGCACCTAAAACCCAGTTGAAATCTCTTAAAGTAAAACGTGAGTTTTGGTCTTAAAGTTATAAAAATGTCTGTACCTATGACAATCATCTGGTTCAGTCCATTGAAAGTAGTTTTTCGCACTTTGGTGATCTCATTCTCATGGGCACGCAGCTCCTGAAGAGTTTTGGGCATTTTTTCTGGCAATTCCTTCAGCTGATTCTTGGACAGATAAAGTCGTTCCAACTTCACCAAAGGTGTAAATGCTCCAGGGCTAATTTTGCTAATTTTATTGTTGACAAGAATCAATGCCTGTAGGTAGTGAAGAAAAACATCTTAGATCCAAAACCTTCCACATACATGTAAAATGAGTGCATGTTTGTTCATTCCATTCATTAGGGATAGCAGAGAAATCTAAAAAATTGCAAGAAATCGGAGAAAAAATTAAGTAAGTATTAGTTCTTTACTTAAGAAGTGTATAGGCCAGATGTGGTGGCTCACGCCTGTAATCCCAGCACTTTGGGAGGCCAAGGTGGACGGATCACTTGAGGCCAGGAGTTCGAGACAAGCCTGGCCAGCATGGAAAAACCCCATCTGTACCAAAAATACAAAAATTAGCTGGGCGTGGTGGTGTGTGCCTGTAGTCTCAGCTACTTGGGAGGCTGAGACAGGAGGATCGCTTGAGCCCGGGAGGCAGAGGTTGCAATGAGCCGAGATTGCACCACTGCCCTCCAGCCTTGGTGACGGGGAGAGACTATCTCAAAAAAAAAAAAAAAAAAGTATAATATCAGGACCTGAAAATCAGGAATGAAGAGGAGGGAAATGTAATAAGATGTATAATATGTCCATAAACATACATGCACCCTACACACACAGACATGTACGTATGTATATGTACATGTATATATGTATGTAATTTTTAAATAATAAATACTCCTAACAATTGAAATGACCCAAGATACCTGAAAATAATCAATGCCACAGACATCCATCCTGCAGTCAGGTTTTAAATCTAAAAGTCCATCTTCATTGATTGTGATCACGGATTCCGCAACAAAAGGATGATACCAATTTATGCTATCATCAGCAATGCAAGGAACTAAACTTCTTCTGCAGCCTTGCAATATTTGATATTATCTTTCTTAAGAGTATGACCAAAATAATATCATGCTGTAGTTCATTGCTTTTCTATTTCCTTGTCCTTTAAAAAGGTTAAGCTATTTTTTTTATTTTCCTACCATTTATTGTATTTTTTGGAGAGAGGAGATTGCTTGATCAGAAATACTTCTCGTTTATTAAATTTTAATATATTTTAATAATTGATTTAGAGAATAAAGATACGGTCAATATGACACAGAGAGCCTTAACATATTTTTCTCCTGATTTTTTTTTTTTTTTGCCTTTTTTATGTGTAAAGATTTTATATGACAAATAAGTTAATATTTTGGGTAATTATTTATTTTTATTTCTGAGTTCTCCTTATATAAGAAATTACCTCTAATTTATTGTTACTATGCTTATAACAATTGTTAGGCCTATTTTTGGACTATTTTATTCTTTTTCAATTATCTGTATGTCTAAGAAAACCACTTATGATTCAAGCCACTTTGTTAACTAATTATGAGGAACTTAAAATAACTTATTAAGGTCGAAATTTACATTTTCAATTGTAGCATATGTTTTACATATATCAGAATGTGGAGGGGCAGAAGGGGACCTGTAACAGGAAAGCGAGTATTTTTAGTCTCAGAAATGCAAGAATGTTTTCTAAAGGTAATAGCTGATTAATTAATGTATGTATCTCCTCATATAGTCCACATTACTCAATGAATTAAACATTCTTATTAAGTAATATAATCTTTTAACTAATCCTGAAAGATACACTGGTTGATTGATACAAAATCCTAACACGTTGCAATTAATAACCAAAAGTTCAAAAACCTGTGGCAGTTAAGGTCATAAAACAGTTGACATTAATAAACACAAATCAGGGAAAAGCCAGTGCAAGCTGAGTGGAGTGAGGTGACATATATCATTACAAGACATTCAAAATTGTGGATGCCTAATGAAAATCGCAAAGGAGATATTCAATTCTTATCCATGGAGGAAAATTTTGAAAGTGTGATGTAATTAAATGTATTAAACATGATCTGAAAAATCTGTATTATGTTAAATGTTTTTAAAATCTGACTTTTAATATCATTTTTTTTTTCTCCAAAGTCATTTATGTAGGGATTACACTGTACCAAATATTGTTCTAAGGTCTTTTTTGGTGACTGTTATATTTATAGGTGATTATTAGTGCACATACTCAAGCCAGAATTCTGAGTTTAGAATCTCAAGCTCTGAGTCTTACTTGGCCTGTGACTATGAGCAAGTAACTTAACCTTTCTGTGCCCGTTTAAAGGACATATCAAGTGTGACTACCTCATAAGAATAGTTATAAGAATTAAATAAGTTAATGTATATAAGGTACTAAGAACAGTGCCTAGTATATATAGTAACTGCTAAACAAGTGTTTGCTTTTGCTCAGTCTTTGACAATTTCTGTTGATTTTTAACTAAGAAAAGTTCCTTACTCAACTTATTAAGCTTCAATTCAAAGAAAATATAGTAAATGTTGGCGTTACCACACTTAATTTTCCATCATTTTATAGAACAATTATGTAGCTTTTCCTACTATATATAGGTATAAAATTACTCTTATGCAACATGTACCACTCATAATGAAGCACATACAGGGAACATGATTCTGTTAAATTCTTTCTATTTTAATCCTTGCTAAATTTTCATTTCTCTCCTTCCTTAAGTGTGGCTTTGCTAGCTGAAATTATAATGTTTATTTGCAAAATAACAAGGACAGAAAGGATCGTGAATGAAAGAGTAAGAGAAAAATAGCTGTTTAACATCCTCTGAATGGTTGAAGGCTCTAATGAACTCTCTTTATTCATCTGATGTATACTTTGAAGTAGAAAGAAAGAGATTGTCAAGATGATGGCTGCTTAAAAACATAGAAGGAGACTTGGGAAAAGAAAGAACACATTATTACAAATGCCAGATTTAATAAGAATGTCACGGACACTAGATGTCACTTATTTAAGGATATAAAGGGTTTTTTTTAAAATATTCAGATTATACTTAAATGTACAGGAAGTTGAGATGAGAGTAAGAATGTTTCATCCTTTAAAAAAGTAGCTAAACGGCAAACTTACGCAAATAAAAGTTTTAAAAATATTTTAGTAATCTAAATTTAGTAATATTCATTTTTTATGGTCTCCTTTTTAAACTTATGTCAACAGTAGCTTAAACAGTCATTGACAAACTTTGCTGGTTTCACCATCAGCTCATTCCCAGTGAAACCTTAAGGTGAAGGCAGGGAATTAGTGAATAAGTTTCTAATCGGCGGAGAGACCCAAAGGTCGCAACCTCCAGTTTGTCCTTTTCCTCCATTGTTTCAGCTGTTTCTTTCACTCTAGCCAACTTGTATTTTTATTTATCTGCTTATTTTCTTCTGCCTTTGCTTTCTTCTTGTACAGAAAGTCCTTTTCTCTTTGCCTTTCAAACTTCTGCTGATCATCTAACATTCCTTCCTCGCATATTCTCTCAAAACTGTGTCTGGTAATTGGATAAATAATGATGCCTAATTTTTCCTTTTACTTTATGTCTTTAACACTCACTACTTATATCATATTGTGCTTATATTGTTGGACACATCAATAAATTGATCATGGGACTGTTTTATCTATCAATTTTTTTTTTTTTTTTCTGAGATGAAGTCTCACTCTGTCGTCCAGGCTGGAGTGCAGTGGCGCGATCTCGACTCACTGCAACCTCCGCCTCCCGGATTCAAGTGATTCTCCTGCCTCGGACTCCCGAGTAGCTTGGAATACAAGAGCGCGCCACCATGCCCAGCTAATTTTTTATTTTTAGTGGAGACGGGGTTTCACCAAGTTGGCCAGAATGGTCTTGATCTCTTGACCTTGTGATCCGCCCACTTTGGCCTCCCAAAGTGCTGGGATTACAGGTGTGAGCCACTGTGCCCTGCCTTTCTGCATTTTTTAAATGATTCCTTGTACAGTCTTAAAATTTTAGAAACAAAAAATTCTCTTCCTTTAAAAAAATCTGGTATATTTTCTTCTAATGGCTAAATGTTAACTGCTTTTCCCATCTTGGTTGTTGGAAAGTTTGTACTAAATGGTATCTTCATTATACTAACTGTAATAATTATGACAAGTTTATTCTATTTTATATTATGTTATTTCCCTTGTATCTATATTTTTTATGCTTATGTATATCAGATGATTTATATTTATACTTTACTAAGTAGTGCCTATTCTCATGATATATCCTCCTCAATTATCTTCTGTAATGACTAAAATAAATAACTAGATATGAAATTACAGTTTGGTATGTCTATGTTCCCAACATTAAGAATGTATTCCTATGACATTCATTATATGAAGCTGTGAACTCTAATCTTCACAGGCAGGTAAAAAATCATTAGGTAAGTCTCTCTATTTTCTGAAAATTCTGATTCTTTAAATTTTATTTTTAATGTTGAATAAAAATCTGCTTCTCTAAAATTTCTGCTCACTAGGACGATTCTGTCATCTGGCAGTTGAAGCAAGTAAATACAATCATTTTTGTTCAACATGGCCCTTCAAATGTGCCATTAGTGACCCTCCACACTCAGTTTAGACATCCACCTCTCCATCCACTGTGCCTGTGAGACCTAATTTCTAGATTCTTTATCTCCATGGTCGTCCTTCTCTAGATGTTCTTTAATGCATTTCTTAAAATGCCAAGAACCAGACTCAGTACTTTAGAGTGGTCTACCAGAATGGAAGTAGACACGGTGAGATTTCTAGAGTATCTATTTTGGACATTGAGGTCTGGTTTAGTTATATTTCATGTGCCCTCATGTTTTGAGGGAAGACCATGTCACACTCATCCTACAGATAGAGAGCTCGGTAAGAAAATGCATTTTATAGTGATTCTGGTGTTCGATGTGAATAAACGATTCATTTACTCTTACAGAAGGTTGTCTTAGCAAGGCTTATCTCTATTTTATTGGGTTGGTCATTTCCCTTGTATAGTATATCCTCTCCCAACTACCACTATATTCATTCTTTGCACTTTTTGGCCCTTCCTCATGTCCTGGGAAGCTGACCTCTGGGGAATGCATTAATCAAATGCCCTTGTCTTTTCATCCGAAGTAGATTCAACCATAGGGGACACAGGCAGGAAATTAAGAAGTGAAACTATAGCTCCCCACCTCTCCCATGGCTCTGAGACCCTCAAATTCTTCTAGATCTTTGTGGGACTGGGTGCCTCACAGTGCCTTGTTGGGTTCCCACACCCCTTTGCAAATAGAGGTTTCAATAACATCCCTTCCATGAAACCCCTTTGTGAGTGGCTTCTCTTTTCTAATGAAATCCTGACTGATAGACTGAATATTATGATAGGGTAGAGAGGTAAGAGAAAACTAAAATAAACATACAGATAAGGACACAGCATGCATAATCCTAACTATAAAGCAAGAAACATACATATGAAGACAGAATTATATTTTACTAAATAAAATATGAATAATTATCTTTTTTTCACTTGATTCCAATCTTTGAGATTTTAGAACATCATTCATACCTCTCTTAGAAAATGCATGGAAACAGACAAAAGAAACAAAGAAATAAAATAATACTAGGATCAATCCATTTTGTGTTTTGTTCCACTATTAAAATACAATTTAATTTGAAAGACAATTTTTATTCCCGAAAACGTGAGAGAGAATTAAGATCTAAAGTATTTTTATGAATAAAATACCTAAGATATATGGGGTATATGTATAAAAGGCTGGGTAAATTGTTAGTGGTTAATGAATATGATGCTTTGCTTCCCTACCACTGCTAAAAATGTGAGGTTAATAAACACTAATGTGCTTCTTTGTTGGTGCATAGTACTCTTGGCCTTATCTAGGTGGTGCTTTGAAAAATACCTTGAGTCCTATCTTATTGTGATTTAAAAATAAACAGTTCTTACGTGAAGGTTCTTCAGGTTCTTAAAGTCTCCATCTTTGATTTCAGTTATTTTGTTGTTTTGCAGGTCTAGCAGAGTTGTGTCAGGGGGAAGATCCTTTGGCACTTTGTCCAGACCTGGCATAAGAGTAATAGGAGTGTGTGGTGAGTTGAAGGGACACATGGCTACAGAATCACACAGTATATATTTACCAAAAAATTAATGTTGTGATGATCATATTAACAACAACAATTCTTCTTCTAAGAATTGCATTTATTGTAGGGTAAAATTTTTGCTTTATCTTTTGCAATCAAGTCAAATGACTTTTTGTATTTAATAATAAACTCAACATGATATTTTCCTCATGGAATTACTCCTCTGCATTAGGGGAACATTTGTGTTTCATTAGGGTGTGGCTCAAATCTATATATTTTACCTCTTTCTTGTTGTACTGAAAAGTAGTTATTTTGATAAGTAGTCAGCATAAGTGATTTGTAAATCAATACATTTTTACATAAATAACGTGTCAATAATTACTGTAGCCAAATCATCAGTAATAAAGATCTTTTTGATAAACCTAACCCTGTCACAGATCTACAGTTAAAATTATATAAACGTATAATCAACTTGTGGCAGGATCTTGAAAATTTATCCAACATTTTGGGATAATGGTTCTTTTAGTTTTCATTAGAATGCCAAAATAATGTTAATTTCAGTTAATATTTTATGACCAATAGATATATGGCTACTTAGAATGAAATAAATTTGGTAGTATGACATATCTTACATTAATTTTATGAAGCATTACTTTTGGACTTTAGATTTTGGTCTAACTGACTGAATTATTGTTTTTAGGTTGCAAATGTAAATTCATTGAATAATCAAATGGTCCATGGTATTAAGAAATATTTTAATAGTCATTCAGCTAGTCATATAAGGATGAACCAGAGTTATACAAAAGGCAATTATTTTGAATAAATCATTGAGAATCATAACGGAGAAAAATATTTTAAAAGGCCGTTTGCTTTTCATTTTTCCATTGTTTCATATTGAAGTAGGACATTAAGTAAAAATTTGATGTTCTATTAACTCAAATTAATGTGATCATTTCTGTATTTTAAGACTGCATGACATAAATCCGAAATATTTTTTAACCTTTGGTAGAAGCAATCTCTCCATCATATCTGAAACTGGAAGTACTGAAGGTTATTTTTTCATCAATTCAACAAGCCTTTATTGAATACCTCCTGGGCAGCCTAAATTTATTAGATCCTGGGAATATAGCAAGACCAAAGCAGATATTGCCCATGACTTCATAAAAATATAATTCAGTTTACCATTTTCAAGTAAAATAAAATTACAACAGGGTATAATAACTGCTATGTTGAAAAAATCACTTTTCAATTTTGAGTTTTATGTAAACATACTTGTAAACCACCATGGTAGCCATATTTTGACTGTCTTCATTTCTTCCATGAAAATTACAGAAAACATACCTGAAGCTACCAATTTGTGAGTCTTTTCTAAGTAATTTTTTCTTTACAATATCACTACTTCATTGATAGTTGGGGTTGCGGGTAGAATCGTGTTCTTAATTCAGTGACCACCTATCTTCATAAATTTAAGTATCAAAATGCAGGTAAGTCTGAGCTTATGTATATATGTTACATCAATGTATAACTTTTATAGACACAGTTCCCATCAAAATAACAAGAGTTAAGTGTTTTCAGTGATGAACAGTAAAATACGAGAACAGTTACCTTGTAGGAGGTTGTTTAATGACACTGTACAGTTGTAATCACTGCCATTTTCAGAAATATCAATTTGCTAATTTCATGCAATTAGGAATAGTAGACTTCTGCCAAATCTTTGATAATTAGTGTTCTCCAACCCAGAAAAGACAAACTTCTTTTCATTTGGAAGGTAGTTACTACATTTTATCATTCCTTCTTGGGCACCTTCATTGAAGTCCTAATTTCCACTTATGCTTACTTTTATTCACTGGTGAACTTAAATTCTAGTGACTCTCAACATTTTGTCAATGCGAAACTGCAGATAAAATTTCAAATGTGTAGGGAAAGAATGATGTCTCTGGTGGCTGACACTTTTGATTACATTGTCATCCTAAAATTTTGTAACAATAGGAGCTACTTAAGGTAATTTATATACATCTTATTTCTAGAGATTCAGAAAAAAGGAATACCATCCTCAGGATTCTAATTCTTGTATTTTAGTTCTTCGAGAGCCATTTCAATGATTAAAATCGTAGTTCTACAACCTGCTCTGAATTAGTAAATTTATGTTTATTTGGGGGATTTCACATATTAATATTTTTTAATTAATAATTTAGTTTTAGAGTTTATTTTTTAAAATGAAAATATGTTATTATTTACCTTACAACAACCCGATGAGAGAGGTAAGGCAGTATGGTAATCTCATACTTTCAGACAATTCTTTTAAGAAGTTTCATAACATGAACAAATTTATCTAGTTAGGAATGACAAAATGTGGATTAGATGACAACTCTCCTGGCTTCCAGCATGACTTTTTTTTCTGGCATACCTATCTGTATCCCCTGAAATAATTGTTCTGACATCAGACCCCGTAATATGCTGTACCTGTAAGGGGTAGATAACGCATTGGAGTGTTAACTAGCTTGCTCAAAGACAAGAGGCAAAGTATAATGGAGAATTTATCCTAGTTATTATGAGTTCTCTGAACGTCATAAAGGGAAGGGCCCTTAAATATCAGCTAGTCTATGGTTCCCAAATGCTGATTAGGCAGACTCTGTGATGAAGTTTTTAGCAATCTATATCAAAATTTAAAAAAAATCAATAAGAGCAGTGTGGTTAGTTTAAATTATCTCACACACACGCAGACACTCCACACACACCACACACACACACACACACACACACACACACACACACACAATTTCTGAGACCATCTGAGACCAGTTCCTGCCTTCACTTCCATTTCTACTTTTAAATACACGTTCTTTAAAAAATGATTATGATAGCAGATGGCAGGCTCTTCTTTTGTTAGGTTTGGTATTGACCTTAATGAGAAATTAGCATGTTCAACATTCAAAAAAGTTTACTTATCCCAGAAATCAGAGAATTTCAAGCCAGTCTAATCTTCTCATTTCATAGGTAAAGAAACAGAAACCCAAAGAAATTAAATAGCTTATCGAAGGTGCCTCATGGCTAAAGTAGACCAAGAACCAGGATAGTCTGAGTCCTCACTCCAGAAGTATGTGGGATTTTTTGTTTTTTGTTTGTTTGTTTGTTTGTTTTTGTTGTTGTTATTGTTTTGAGACAGTGTCTTGCTCTGTCGCTCAGACTAGAATGCAGTGGTGTCATCTCAGCTCACTGAAACCTCCACATCCTGGATTCAAAAGATTCTCCCGAATAGCTGGGACTACAGGCGTGTGCCACCAACGCCTGGCTAATTTTTTGTATTTTTAGTAGAGATGGGGTTTCACTGTGTTAGCCAGGATAGTCTTGATCTCCTGACCTCATGATCCGACAGCCTCGGCCTCCCAAAGTGCTGGGATTACAGGTGTGAGCCTCCGTGCCTGGCCGTGGTTTGCCATTTATTCATGCAATTGATCATTGTGCATATTTTCTAATGTTGATCTACAGCTATTCCTTGAGCATATTATACTCATTCCTAGCTACTCATTTTTGTTCATACAATGCATATTTTATGTAAACTCCACTTATTCATTTTTTTCTATTTCCATTCTAACAATGCCTTGAAGCACATCCGTTATCTCCTCACCTCTGTAATATTCATCCTGACTACCCCTGTATAACAGTAATCTTGCACCGCTGAACTTCTTATAGGCTATAAATTTATAAGTTTAAACTATACTGTCCTGTATTTCAGGGTCTTTGTTTGTTTTGTTAGTGTATTTATTTATTTTTTTCCTGGTAAGGAGGACTAATTATTGTTTCACATCAGCAATTTGCTCTGGCTGCTTTGAAAACAGGAAGAACCTTTCTGATTAATTAATTTTCAAGTCTTATCTGCCTTGCTGTCCCATGATGAAAAGTTTATGAGTATGGCTTTGAGATCATTTCTGCCGTGTTCTGTTGTAACCATCTCCCTATAACCTGCTATCATAGGAATTTTTATTTTTCCTCAGAAGTATTAGGATACAACTGGTTATAATGATTACATATTTTTTCCCGATTCTCAGTTGGCCAGGAACATTTTATAAATGAATGCTACTTACTGTCAAATATGTCATTCCCATTATCTGCACGTGAAAATTGCTCTCACTTTCTTCAGTGTCTTTGCCATATTTGTGAAGCACCTTTTGTCACATAAATATCTAAAGAAGACTGATTTTTCTGTCTTACAGGGTGACTACTCCAGCAGTAAGAGTTCCTCTACATGGCATATATTTCTCCTGGGAAAGGATCAATTAGAAGCTTCTAAATGAAGAAACAAATCCCCATTCATAGGTTTGTATTGTCAAAAACAATTAATCCCGAATCTGATTAATCCTCTAAATTCCAAAAGAAAATGAAGAAATTGTGAGTCTGTAGTTTAAGGGAGAGATAAGAGACGTTTCAGCTGGGTGCTGTGTCTCTTGCCTCTAATACTAGAAATTTGGGAAGCTCAGGCAAGTGGATTGCTTGAGCCTCTGAGTTCAACACCAGTCTGGGCAACATGGCAAGACCCCATCTTTACAAAAAATTAGCTGGGCATGGTGGCACAAGCCTGTAGTCCCAGCTGCTCGGGAGGGAGGAGAGGTTGAGGCTACAGTGAGCTGTGATCATACCATGCACTCCAGCCTAGGCAACAGAGTGAGATCCTGTCTCAAAAACAAAAACAAAATTAAAAAAAGCTATTTTTAAAAAAGCAATGTATGTACTTCATCTGGATCCTGATTCATATAAATAAACTATAAAATATAGCTATTTTATTTGAGAGCTTTATTTTTCAGAGAAACATACTGACGTGTATTGATAGATAAAATCATATATCTGGAATTTGCTTTAAAATGATATGGAAGTGGGTGGAGATAGAAAAATAGTGGCATTAGTTGACATTGATTGAAGCTCTGTTGTGGGTACACAATGGGGTCATTTTATTCTGTAGAATTTTCATATTTAAACATGCTCCTATAATAACAATTTTTTATAAGACCGTTATGTGAATTTCAATTCTGGTTCCTCTTCTTGATCTTTAAGATTAGAAGACATATTGAGGTCGGGCATGGTGGCTCAAGCCTGTAATCCCAGCACTTTGGGAGGCTGAGACGGGCGGATTACGAGGTCAGGAGATCGAGACCATCCTGGCTAACATGGTGAAACCCTGTCTCTACTGAAAATACAACAAAATTAGCCGGGCGTGGTTGCGGGCGCCTGTAGTCCCAGGTACCGGGGAGGCTGAGGCAGGAGAATGGTGTGAACCTGGGAGGCGGAGCTTGCAGTGAGCCAAGAACGTGCCACTGCTCTCCAGCCTAGGCGACAGAGAGAGACACTGTCTCAAAAAAAAAAAAAAAAAAAAAAAAAATTAGAAGACATATTCTTTAAACCCTCTGTCCTCAGTTTTCTTAAGTCTTTCACAGAATTTTTGTGAAAATTCAATAAGCTATGCTACAAAATAATCTCCTACCATAGTGCATAGCAGCGTCTCAAGTATTGCTACCTATGATTATTATAATAAGCAAAACAGAGGGTGTTGCTCTCATTATCTTTCTGAATAATCTTTCTGATTATTCATCTGTAACTCCTTTTTTTCTGTACAATCACCATGCATATCATCCTAGAGACTGAAATCTGTTTTTCAGGTATGTCAAACACGAGGTGTTCATCTAAAGATCTTGGTCCTGAAATGTTTTTTTCTTTACAGTTATTTCCTGCATTCATCATTGTTCCCATGAAGTTCAGGGCCTTTGGGGTGCTTGTCGTCCTATCTCTGCCTTTGGATGAGCCTTCAGTTTAGGAAGCACATGATCCGATCCCCACTGAATAATTAGACCCCTCAAAAACTGCTCCTTGTCAATTTAACCCTATTTTAATGGTGGCAAATGCTACACTCTTGTAAATCTATAAAATATTACTCTTTGTTTGTACATCATTAGAGTCAGAATGGCTTGGGTTAAAATCAACTCGGCTATTAAGGAGAGATGACCAGAATCTCTAAGTTAGCATTCCTCAGGCTCCATTTCCTCATCTGAAAACACCAAGCCTGAAGTAAATTGTGGTAGAAATACACTAGGACTAAAGATTATTTTTGATGAAAAATGCTTATTTGAAGTAAACCTAATCTTCAAAAAATATAAAAACCAATAGTATTCTATGAAACAGTTATCCTACCTTCATTTTTTAAACTTTTAAATAAATTTAAATTCTGCCTTTAAGCATATCTGATTGTATTAATTGTATGTGATTTTTAACTAAATAATTCCTATTGATAGTGATTAATTTTATGGTTATTCAGAAAATAATATAGAAAGTAAAATGTTGGCATTTTAAATTATATGTATCATTTAGGCAGGTTCAATTTACGTCCAAAAAATGTTCCATAATGAAAACAAAGTAATCAGGATATGACTTAATACTTTTCTTACAATCTTAAGTAGAAGAATTAAGTAACTATGAAGTTAATTTATAAATTAATTTAGTTATAATTATTTAACATCTTAATGTAGTTTGTAATTATTAAATAATGACCTTCATGGGGGACATGTAATATCTGTGAGCTTTCTCTACATAATATATAACTATGCTCAAACTTCTCATTAGAAATATATATAAATCTAAGTATATATGCAGATGATTATATTTTCCAAAGATGCCATACATTAAATTTTTTATCCTACATCCTCTTCTACAATAAGCATTTGTCCCATTACCATTAGAAGATAGCATCTAATTCCTCTCTCTTCCCTTTGAATGTAGGATGGTCTTTTGATGCCTCTAGGAATCAATAGACTGAAACACCATGACATTTGAGACAAGGTCAGAAAAGATTGTGTAGCTGCTACCCACTTCTTCTGGGATGCTTGCTCTGGGACAGCCAGGGGCCATAGAAAAAAAGAGAAGCCGCCTGAGGCAATCCAGAGGATAGAACAGTCAAGCTTGTGGGCGATAGTGGCAGCAACTGTCAGTTATGACAGTGAACTGTCTCAGGTGTCCAGCCCAGGCTAGCCTTCTTATGACTATAATCTCGGATAACATTTGACTACAAGTGCAAGAGTGACCCCAAGTGAGAACAGCCCTTCAGAGCCCTTGCCAAATTTTCCATACCTCAAGTCATGAACAAATTAAATTATTTTTAAGCCACTATGTTTTGGGGTAAAATTCATTCAGCTGTAGTAACAGGAGCATAGTGGTTTCCTACATTTATTTTTCATTGAGCATCCTTTATTTAACATAATTCTAAATTTTCTATTAAAACACCCCATTTTCAAGGTAGCCTGGATTAGATATTTGCTCTCCCAGTTTTTTATAAGGAGTTTTGTCTTCTTTAAAATCTAGTTATTTATTAAAGCAAATAAGATACTACTTAAGACATTACCAAAAAATCATTTCTGAATAAAGACTAGTAAGAAATAGACTTCTTTTTTTTTTTTCTTCCCTTCTTTTGGTTGTCCCAGTGATGAATAGCATTGTTCTGTTAGCAAATGTCAGCGATCTGGTAAACATCATGTTGGACAAAGGCCAGGTCGTCTTAAAACATCATGCTTTTTTTGCCATGTGGCAGGAGTCCGAATTCTAAAATTTGTTCTTACTGACTTTCAGCAATTTTTTTTTATAATTCTGCATTCAACTTCATAATTGGGACATTGGTGGTGTACTTCAGTTTTTGGGCAAATGACCAAAATAATATTTAGAAGCTCCAGCCCCAGCAAAAAAAACTTTTCTGCTCAAGGCAGACATGTTTCCCTCTTTCCATCTTAAAAAAGGCAATCTGACTGTATTATCAGTTAGACCAGGCTTCAGACATAAACAATTCTTCTCTTTAATTCTCTTCTCTTTCTAGTCAAACTCAAGGAATTTCTAAGCTTCCTGGTTTTACAGTTATCCTTAAAGGGAAGGAGCAAGGATGCACTAAGAAATCACTTCTATTTCTCAATCAGACATGTTCCCTTCTCTTTGCAGCTTGCTAGAGTGAGGAATATTGTAGAATATTCATCCAAGCATTAATTCAAGAACCAAGCCACGCATATGTTCGTGTATTCATTCATCAATCATTGATTGATATTTAAAGAGTCTAGAAAGTATAAGGCAATTTATTGTGTAGAGGTTGTACAAAGATAAATTATTGCAATACTTCTTTTCTAGTGAAGAAAACAATAAAATAGATATATAA
The DNA here is from genome assembly GCF_043159975.1 of Macaca nemestrina. NCBI lineage: Eukaryota > Metazoa > Chordata > Mammalia > Primates > Cercopithecidae > Macaca > Macaca nemestrina. Next base: position 41,990,611 of record NC_092134.1, on the reverse strand, counting down.
AAAGATAATTAAAAGATATTGTATAATCATAGATACGTATATATAATTGATTAGTATAGAATAATCAAAGCAAATGTAGATTACAGTAAAAAGGCAGAAGTAGGCAAGCTACAAAAGTTAAAGCAGTCCACAGACCAAGTCAAGAGTAACTGAGTCTTGAGTGTTACAGTATATATGCTAAAGGCTTTCTCTTTTTATTAAGACTGAATTGCAAACTCATTTTTTTTTTTTATTTCTGAGGAACTATGTAATATTTTTCCACTCTTTTGAAGGAGAAAAGTTAAGATTAGAGGTCTCATAGTTTTCCTCTTTTACCCAGGGAATTGATATTTTAGCTAACCAATTCCCACCATATCCCCTGGAGCTAGGGATGTTCTTCCAAAGGAAAATGAATCACAGCTGCAGTCTCACAAAATGCCTTGATCCCACACAGCTGCCTCTCTCTCCCTCCTGGGGACTGAGAAGGAAACCAGGGCTATGTTAGTTGTCAGTCAGGTTAAGGAGACAGACGCTTCCTTTGGCCTTCTTGACTCCCTCTCTTCCTCCTCTCCATCTTTTAACCCCTTGATTCAGGAGACTTTGGGTCACATTGAGCATTACTCTTGCTTCATCTGAAGCATACTCCACTCCTACCCAATGTCAATTTAGGCAATCCAGTGGGCATACTCTGTGCACAGCCTCCTTCCCATATCACGTTTTGGAAACACCCTTTTGGTGCATTAGAAACCCTGAATGACGAACGCCTCACACCCCTGCTGCTGCAGAGCCAGACATAAATGAAAAAGGCAACTGAGCATCTAGCATTCTGTCTGCCCCTCTACAAAACTGTCCTAATTTATTTTTCTGGGTTGATTTCATGGCAGAAGTGTAATGGTTCATTTATCTCTTGTATAAGGTCTGCTTCTGGAAAACCAGTTTCCTCAGCCAAGCGAGAAGCTGTAGTACAATACATCCCAAGTGGTAACCTCTGACAAAATTTTTCACTAGTTCAAGAAAAATGAGTATGAATAAGAAGCAACTATAAAATTTAAAAAGTTGTACTTTGTCTGAGTTTTTTAAAAATTAAAACATTATTTGCATTATAACGTACATTATTAGAAACCAGTAGTTATTTGTAATGCTTCCATATGGCAAAATTAAATGTGTTTCATCTTCTGGCACCATTTCTAGAGGGCTAAGTGTGTGGGGGTGTGAATCATTTATGATTATAAAATAGTCAAATCCTTCATTGTTCTCAAATCAAACAAACTCATTTTGTTCAAAGGAATATTGGTTTGGAGAACATTGAATTGCTTAGTAAATGCACATTTTTTTTTATTCTTGTCTGTTTACACTTGGAGATGATGTGGTCCTCTTTAGAGAGGTGGAGAGAGATGGTACTATTTTGTCTCTAGCTTGACAACCCATATACTTATTAAAGACTCTTAATAAGTCTCTAATAAGTGTATGGCTTATTTTCAATTAGTATAATATGATATAATTTGAATTGAGAATAATAAGTATAAGTCATTGACAGTCTCTATTAAGTATATGGCCTATACCTATTATTCTCAAAGATAAATAAAAATGAAAGGAAATACCAGAAACAGCCTCATGTTCTTAGCCAACTTTGCCTGAAATGGTAAGTGAAATGTACCAGTTACTATAATAAGCATTTGTACATATATTTTTCTATTCCTACCCAGTGAAATAAGATATATTTCCATTCATCAAATGAGGAAACAAAGTTTTGAAAGTTTCAAGGTTACAGGTAGTAAACAGCAAAGCAGAATTTGAGATCAGAGGTGTTTAACTGTACAGCCCAAGTTCTTTCCACTACTAAATAGTTTTAAGAGACATTTCAACTCTTGAAATTTGTTTATAAGAAATATATCAAGAATTATAATTTTAATTTTGGAGACTAGTCAAAAGACAATACTTGTTCTTATTTGACTTGTCAAGACTGATTTGCATTTCAATAATGAGGTGTTAGTCCATACCAAATTATACTACCTGATGACTCTTGATCCAAAGATGAATGGCTGAGTCAGAGTACCTAAGTAAGGGAAGCTGTCTTCCTACAGGATGCCAAACATATAAAATAGAAAATCCAATCAAAATCAGAACATTTAAAAAATTTTTGATTTTTAAAAGACTAAGTTACCTTGTGGATTTATTATTATAAAGTAACTGAAAGACTTCTGAATTTGCTTACTCTACATTTATTTATAATATTACTTTTTGAAATAAATGCTGTAATTAAGAGGGAACTGATTTATGTCTTAATAGACATAAAAGAAGACAAGATATGGGTCTCATAAAATTGTGGTTCCAATTACAAGGTAAGTTGCAACAAATTCAACAAAACAACTTGGCCAATATCTATGGGGAATTCATGTTTACTGTCTCAATCCCTTATCCTCTAAAAAAAAAAAAAAAAGAAGAAAGAAAAAGAAAAAAAAACACATTTTAATACTACTCTGATAAATTAGAATTAGGGACTAAAACAGTCCATGCATTTTCCAGAGGCCTCAAATTACCCTACAGAGTAATTACATAATTTTAATTTCACAGTTTTTGACTTCTTAGCTTTGAAAGAATTGTTTAAAATTTTGATATTTAATTTTGCCAAGAATATTTCTTAGTGGGAAAAAGTAGTCAAACATTTTAATTTAAAAAATTTATTTGTATTAAACATTATTTAGATAATAAGATGACAAAGGACTTTTGTCCTTCAACACTGTAGCTTCTCTCTGCTCATTAAATGTCTGCCGAGGATAATCCATCAAGGATAATCCTGAAGACAACATTAGTCTTTGATACAGATAAGCATTAACATTTTCATCCCCAACTGCACTGCATTTATTTTCTTTTTTATAATAATTCAACCTTCATGCTTAGATCACTAGAGGACATAAAACAAATAAAAAATCAACTATATTGCATTTACGGTGAATTAGGTGGTCCATTTCTCCCTGCTTGCTTTCTTTTTTCTTAATCTGTTACTGCATGTAATCATATTATTTTAAAACTGCTTGAAGCTGCTACTATGACATAGGTACCTCATACAATTAATAGGATTTCTAAGACTGTGATTTTTCTACCAATGAAGATGTCAAGGCTCTCAACAGCTTGCCAGCATCATAAAGTAAGAAAGAGTTAGATAATAGTTAAAAATATGAAATGAGTTCATTTGGTTTTATTTAAAGTCAAGCGAATTTCATTTCCCTTTAAGAAATGTATTTTCTTAGAGATATCTGATTTTAAAATTTATAATATATTTAAATATTCACCTTTAAATTTTAAGATATTGAAAATACATCGCATGAGACCACTGCTCATTGGAACTTAGTTCTCTTAGTTAAATATGGTTTTAAAGACAAATTATTTTTATAATTTTAGCTACTTCCTTAGTATATGAGTCAGTAAACCTAGCCATAATAAAGGGATGATGTACACTTTGAGCTCCTAGAAAAGAGATAACATGTAGAAAACTTTCTTATCTAAAAACAAAACAAAATAAACAAAACAATATCAACAGCAACAACAAAATGATCACAAAGGTCCCAAGTCAGTGAACTTGCTGCTTCCTAAGACTACATTTTGTTGCTGTTGTTTCGCTTTGAACAATAGACTTATGCCCAGTGCTTTCATCAGGGTCAAGCTTTATGAACTATTTTTCATGGAAGCAAAGGCACACTATATTTACGAAAAAATAAAACTTCACTAAAGTGACTGGCCAACTCTGCTTTCCTTAAAAACATCAACCCTTCATTTTTGATAATATATGTAGTGAAAGTAATAGTACACTCTTTTAACTTGTTCTCAGAGGCAAAGTGAAATTTAACTCGCATCACATTTTTGGGGAACTTCGCCATTTTAGTAACTTCAGAAAAGATTATCCTGTGTATATCCATCAACTGGTGATTTCTTTGTCCAGATTTTTTTCAACCCTGTAATTTTCCTGCCCAAGACAATAATGCAGGTCATCTCTCGATACTTATAAAGTTTCTGAAGAGTAATCCAATCTCCCCTGTGGTGAATACACAATTCAAAAAGTAATAGTCACCACCACTAGAATATAAGATCCACAGGAACTAGGGCCATATTTGTCTTCCTCATCCTTTCCTCCCCATGCCTAGAGCAGAGTTCATCCATGATGGGTTCCCAGTATAGCTTCTGAATGAGTGAACCAATCAATCCACTGGAATTATTCTGTGGCCTTTTGAAAGCCTTTACATAACATTTGTATTTGGGTTGTAAATGGCTATACAATATATGTGTTGAAGAAGCTATTTCGAGTGTTTTTCAGTTGTTACTGCTGAATATACTTTATGTTTTTCCAGGTTCCTAGAGGTAGTTTATTCCAATTGTAGAAGCTAGTGGCACTTTTCTTCTGCAGACTGCTGCTAGAAAGCGTGTTCTGAGTAAATATAGGACTTCTGAAAGAAGTGCCTGATCATAATATGGGATTTCCTCTAGAAGGAAGTACACATGGCAGAATCATGATATAAAGATTTTTTTTTTTTCTTTTCATCTCCAATAAGAAAATACACCCCTTCCAAATGAGGAATGTGAATCAGCTGCCATGTAAACTGAGTTCATTCCCCTTTGGCCCATCCACTGAGCTTCAATCTTTCTGGAGATTTATCTTCTAAGTGTAATGCTCTTGGAATTTCCAGACCAAATTTTTCTGAAAAGATGATAAATCAAACTGTCTTTAGGGTGTTAGGCTAAAGATATATGTAACATGATTACATTGAATATTTACACCATACCTTAGTGATAAATATTTCCTTTGAAACTTTCTAAAGAATATAAGCAGCTGGATTACAAAATGTCAAAAGTACAGACAAAACTAAGGCTCAGAGATGAAGGGAGTATTTTGATAATTGAAAGATAAGATTTTGTCATAAAATTTGACAAGTTTTGCTTTTGATAACTGCATATTTTACAATTTAGTAATGCTGAAACTCTGTTGTCTGGGCTAAGTGAAGAGTAGAGAGACTGACCTGATTTTCTTAATATCTAATATTTTATAAAACCACGTTATAGAATTAAGATTAAACCATCACTCTGAAATTTTAGAACATAAGACACTGTTTTCTTCAAAATTTTATTTTGTAGAAGAAGGGATATGAAGCTCAGAAATATTTTTTAAAGTGATTTTCCCAAGATTGCAAAGTAATGGAGGACAAAAGGAAGAGGGACGGGTGGGGGCGGGGGGAGAGAGAGAGAGAGAGAGAGAGAGAACCACAACGCCACTTTTCTTTCTATCCTGTTCTGCTTCCTTTATTCCTCATTAGGTGGCACTGTGTCTCACATTTGGAGAGATTAAAACTGAAAATGCTAAACTCTCAGAGTTGCCATTCCCAAGAACAAAACAAATAAGGTAGGTAAAGAGAAACTGCATCCCACTCACCCAAGTCAGAACACTGGACCACTCGAAGATGGCATTGACAGCGGAAGGGGCACACTGGGCCTAGAGGGGGCTCATAGTCGCGGTCATCAGGAAGTTCTGGGCCTATCCCAGAAGCCTCATCTTCTAGCATAAAGTCAAATAAGCCTCTCTGTTGAAACGGTCCGGCCCAGGAAACTTGTGCAAGCAGAAGGAGGATGATAGTGACCTTCATGACTTATCTCATGTATTTTCACAACCAGGGAACCTAGGAAACAAATGAGAGTTTGAAGAAGAGTAGCACTGCCTAATCTGCGTGTTGTTTCTTATATAGTATGCCACAATAGAGTGAGCACAGAGAAAAGGTGCAATATAATATTTCATTTATTATCAGGAAGCAGTGCATTAAGAATGTATTGAAAGATGATCGGGTACATTATAGTATCATTTGCACAGCTATTTACTTAGGATGAGAAATCCAAATATTATTTAAATCTGCTTGTTTTGAATTTGCGGTATAAATTAAGATGTATACTATATATTCAAATTGTTGGCAAAATTGTCACGATAATAAATCATGTTGGACTTTTCAATGCTCACTTAACACAAGCCTTGCCATGGTCAAATAAAATTCTCTCTATACATATAGGAGATCTCCAATTTCTGCTTCAGAAATACCTCTGGAAGCCAGTCACATCTTTCCATCCTATCACATTTATTTTGGTCCAGGCCTTTCTCATCTCTCCCTAAACTACTACAAGAGCTTCCAATTCATCTCTGCCTTGCATATTTCCTCTATTTCAGTCCATCTCCCACTTTGCTGCCCGAATCATCCTCTAAAAATTCAATTTCATCTTATTAATTTCTACTACAAACCATTTATTAACTTCCTTTGACCTATCAATACTGCCCACAGTCCCTGTGCTGTATGTCAGACCACTCACAAATTGGTATGAATTAATAGCTCTAGCCACATTCCTCTCATTGTCACACCATTCCCAGTCCTCACCTGAACCCTGACAATCAAAACTACTTGCCATGTAGAATACCGACCTTGCAAGAGTGTTGTAAAGATTAAATGAGATAGTGGGCTTGTCTTCTGTGTCCCCTGGCTCATCCAGGCAGGATACTGCTTTCTCCCTCTTCTCTGCTCCCAAAGCACGTTGCTCTTACCTCTTTTAAAGAACTTATCACATTATATTGCAATTTGTTTTGCGTGCTTGGTCTGTCCCTCCACTAGTCGATGTACTCCTTCAGGGCGTGTCTTATTATTCCTTGTTCTGTACCCGGGCCTTGCACAATATTTTGCACACAAATGACTCAATTGACCATCACTTTATTGACAAGACGATTTACTCCATTTGTTCCAAGCAGTCTGATTTTTTAAAACACAAAATTAGCTTTTTTTCAATATCGAATTTCTGATATAAAACAGTTAGCGGATTGAAAACCTCAACTTGGTATAAGCAAGATCGGCTTTAAAAAAATAAATCAATTTCCTAGTTTCTCAAACATTATTTTTAATAAGCTAATACACACATATGGAAAATTCTAACTGATTTTTATATGCTGTATATATGATCTCATTTTGCTAACAGGGCATTTTGTAAAAAACTAAGTATTCTTTTGATAAATGTATTCCATATTTATCCATTCATTCCACAAGCACAAATCTATGTTGTTAAATCAACTGAAGTGCACTAAATAAATCTGAGTGACAAAATCGTAATAAATCTGAATAACAAAAGGTACTTGATTATATAGAAACAAAGTCATTTGGGAGACAAAATATTTTTTAAATCGCATTGAAACTATTGATATCTCCAAAACATAGCAGATATTTAGTCCCATCATAGTAGATAATTAGTCCGATCATCTCTACCTTGAATTGTACACTTAGATGAATCCATATTAAAGCTGTATGTTTGTAAGTAGATATTTAGAACTGTTTTGAGTCATTATCCAATTGTAGCATATTTTAAAAAAAGGAAAAGAAAGAAAGAAAGAAAGAAAGAAAGAAAGAAAGAAAGAAAGAAAGAAAGAAAGAAAGAAAAGGAGAGAGAGAAAAGAAAATAAGAAAGATCTTTGTATGTTCTAACCTTAAGGTATATTATGGAAATTTTTGCCTAGATTCTCTAGAGAAGAAACAAATGGTTTTCAGTTTCTTACATTTTTGTTCTTAGTTTATATTTACTACTGTATGTGTCTAAGGCAGCACATGTTGAATACAGGCTTGTGGCTTTTGGTTTAACAAAATATCATAAAGATTATTCTTCACACTGCCACTTTAAGTTCAACATTAAGCTTTTTCTAGGAGCCCACTCCCACTCGGTTACTGAGTTTCCCTTTAAGAGAAGACTCTTGTTTTGGCAGCCTGTTCCCTTGAATTGTATCTGAGGGAGTGGTTTTGTATCTGTTTCCCATTAAAAATGCAATGTTTATGGTTTACCACAGGCTTGCTAGCCTTGCATATTTAATGTCTTACAAGCTTAAAAGAAAAATGAAGCCAAGTAATTGCAGATTTAATAAATAGCAACGACAGTTAATGCAGATGTCGCTTTGTAATCTTTTCTCCAGAGCAGAACATGCCTGGTTTTTTCACTAACTACCCACAAAAAGAAAGTGTTGAGTATTAGCTGAGAGAAATAGTATTATAATTTATGTTTGTTTACTTCTGCTAAAATGGCACAAATTCTCCAAACAATATTCTTTTTGATTGAAGCTGAATATAGACAGCCAGCTTATAACTTCAATCACCGATTTTTATTTCACTTTCATTTGCTCTGTGTGTGTCTGCATGTGTGTGTGAGAGAGTGTGTGTGTGTGCATTTAACCCTGACTGTACTGTGAAAAAATAATAGCATGTCCAGAAACTTTGTGCAAAATCCTCCATAAAATCATCTGTTTTAAATTAGTGTCATGGTACTTGAAGACCCAACATCTTAAAACATTTCATGTGGGTTGTCAATACTGATAAATCCTTTAGTCATTTCCTTCTTTCCTTAATTAATCAGAAATATAAAGAGCAAAGAGCAGCTGTCCAAGTAGAAACCAAGGAGATTGTTATTGAGATGATATGCTGTTTAAATTTTATTGAAACTGTTTTAAGTAGTCTGAAAATGCATGACACTCTCCAAGATGCTAATTACTAATGTAATATCACTACTCCACTAAAGCTAGTTGCCATAGTTTACAAATGTTTTACCAAAAATAATAATTTCTGGTTCCTAAAACTACTTAAGCCCATTAAATGAACTATATCATTCAGATCAACATTTGCATTATGTCATCTGTGCCTTTAGTGTCACTTTCAAAGACAAAATTTAACCCTCAAGAGGTAAGTGAAGCTGTAAATGCAAAAGCAAAATTAAAATCCTACAGCACTAGATGATTAAAATTTTCAATAATATATATATATAAAATTTTAAAATAAAGAATAAAAGCAACATTTATCCACAAGCAAGGGTTACTATAGGGGGCATTTGGCTCTTTTTCTGGTTAGAAACAGCAACAGGAAAAAAAAGCCACAGGTATTTACATCACTGGCAGCCCACTTAACCAGTGGTCACTGTGTTACCCTGTTTTAAAATTAGAAAATTAACCCACATCCTCATTTTATAGTGAATGTATCTTAAAATTTCACTTGCAGTGAAGATACTGATTGGGACACTTTACATTTAAGAAATTATACAGCTTCTTTAATATCTTAGGCATTTAAGAACATAAATATTTTCAGTGTTTATTTTCACTTCTCTGGTGATAATTTCTATTGATTTCTGGGGTTGAAGAAATATACGTTAGGTATCTTCAGCTAATCACCAGAGTTCAGTTCTTCTGGGCTTTTGAAAGTTCTTAAAGCAGACAAAAATTCAGGAGAAAAATACATTTTTAAATATACAGCTCAATTACAAATGTGCTACTTTAGAACACTTTTCGGTTACCACCTCTTAAAGAGCTAAACATTCATTAATACAAACACAAAAACATTAATACAGAGAGTCATGGTGTTAGGTTACAGTTTTTTAAGAAGCATCTTTGTAAATACAGAAGAGAAAGAAATAAAACAATACATTCAATCATTTTATCAAATATTTAACTTCTGTTTTCAAATAATACTTGTTTAAAATGTTGCATAAAGACTATAAAAGTTTAAGTTTTTTTTTTCCTTTTCTTTTTCTCACCAAATAATCCCTTCTGCTCTCAACTTGACCGAAGTTTTATTAGTCTGTAGCAGAGTTCAGGACAATTATTGAAAACCATACCTTTTAATCCGGGAATTTGCCACAGGAGCCCTCAAAGCTGAGATGTAATTACGCTAAATATTCAGCTCAAGTAAAAGAGTTTGCAGGTGTGGAAAGGAGGAGGGGGTAGGTGCTGCTCTGTGACTGTCACTAGGTTGAAAACCTCCTGCTTCTACTCCATAGCACAGTTAAAAAATAAGGTTTCCCTCAATGAACACAATCCGGCTGACACCCACATTAGATCATATGGTAATGATATGTCTCTTGTATTGTAGCCAGAAACTTTATCGGCCCTTTTTTTCCCTCCCATTTGCTTTATTCTTTTTGCATCTGCTTAAAATTCTAAACTGCTTATGTAGTATAGTGGAACAACTTGATTTGAAATTTGTCTTATTGTAGATTCATTTCCCTAAGATATTGTAACTAAAGGGTTTGCTACCCCACCCCCATCCCATTTCACTCTCCACCCTTTCTAGCCTTGTTTACAAGTAGCATTTAATATACTTCCAAAATGGCATTTTTTTTCTTGCTTTCAGGATGTGTAAGTCCAGAAAAATGGAATGAAATTAATCTTGTAGTTGTTTTAAATGCGGACTGCAAAAATAAATGAGTAGCCTTATGTGAAACTACTCATTCGGATTCTTACTTGCCTTGGAGTGTTTGTGTAAATTCAAGCACTATGCTGTGGAGTTTCTCTGTGTATTTTGGACATATTTCTAAAGTGTCCTGAAAGAAAGCCATGGTTTTATACGAAAAGTATGTCATCTATCACTTTCATTAATCATAGTTTAAAATCTTTCTCATTGTCCACCAGTTTTTAAATGAAATACATAGAAAACTAGTAGTTGATCACAACATAGTTTCGTCATCTATATATGAAAAATTTGATTTTCATAGATTATACTTTTATGAAAACTAGAACTTTGAAAGGGCAATAGAATCTATGTGTCTTTCCAAATTTCAGTAATGAAAAAAAAAAAAAACTGCAACTACAAGGAAAGTATTTATTTAGCCACTGGAAATATTTTTTGAGCTTTTATAATTCCCTTGCTGGATGCTGTTAGTTGTCTCTGTGTAGATCTCTGTGTTTTGACTTGTATCATTATGCTCTGTCCCCTAGGCTCTTACCAGGTGGAAACTGGAAATCAACAGCTGTGAAACATGAGAGGATCCCCCTCCCATCCTCCAGCCTTCTTCCTTCCCTCCTCCAGCCATCAAAGTATATTCTTCCACAGTAAATATTCTTTTCCCTCAATAAAACTTAGAGAAATTAAATTGTTGAGTGGGTGTCTAAGGAGGGGGAGGGGTGTTACCACGTTATAGTTTGCCTTATTTCCAAAGCTTAGTCTCCCAGGTAAACAATTTACCCTACTCTCCATCTCTTTAATATTTAATAACCACATATCTAGTTATTCTGATAGTTTAGACAAAGGCAAGCACTACTGTCCCTGGACATTGGTGCGAAAGTTCATGATCCCCTTACCTGGAATTTATTAATTTCCTTTCTGAACTCTCCTTATATGGCATTTATCTCTTTTTGATGACATATAATCACTCCTGCCTCACATTGTAATTATTTATGTACATGTCTTACTCCAAGGGAGGAATGACATTGTGCTCATGTTTGTAGAATCCCTGCACCCAGAATAACCATGGTATATACTAAGTTACCAAGACACATTTACTAAATTAGTAAAGACAATCAAATGATTGGCTACGGACCATACCCAGACTGGTGTTTTGCCCCGATCCTGGTTTACTATTTATCAAAACTTAACTAAAGTGTATATCAAAACCCCACCAAAGTGTATATGACAAATTATGGCAATCATTATTACAAGACAGAGAAAGAGAGAAAAGGAAGTATTGAAGAAAAGGTAGAAGAAGAATAAGGAGGAGGAGAAAAAAAAGACATAATGCCTTTTTATGTAGATAATTTTACTTTTATAAAAGCAGAACCATTATGGTTAAGATTTAGATCTTGTTCCTTCCCCCACCATAGTAAGCTGTATGAACTCAGGCAACTTACTTAACCTCTCTGAATTTCAGTTTCCGTATCTGAAAAATGGATAGAAGTTCTTACCTAACTCATAGTGCTGGAGTAGAGGTTAAATAAGGCCATATATATAAAACACTTTACTCAGAACTTAATCCTTATAAGTGAAAATCTCCATAAATGCTAGCTTTTATTATGTTCTGATATATTTCAAAACAATCCTTTGAGTTAGAAAAGATAAGTCATATTTACTATTTCTGTTTTACAAATGAGAAAAGGGAAGCCCAATGGCTTGCCCAAGTTCACAGAGCTGGCAAGAAGCAAAGCAGAAACTAGTATCCAGGTCTTCTCACATGTAATCCAGTTTTCATTACTAAACTGTAATATATCTTAAGAAAGAGCAAGCAAAGTCTTATTGTATAGAAAATTAATTATCAAAGTTTTGCGATAACATCTTTTCAGACTATTTTACAAACCATGACCAAGTTACACTGCTTTTAAAACTTTATTTAATTTGTTCAGGAACAAATAAAAATTTCCTTTTTGTTGTTGTTGTTTGGAAAGAAACTCACCTCCAAAATCTCAAGCATTTTACCAAACGTCATCATATTTAAAAGCTGCATCTTTAATCACAAGTTACATCTATTGTCATACTAATTTTTCAGTAGAAGAAACTATGTCCCAACAAAGGCATATGCAGTTAAGTCACCAAGAGGTCGTGACACCATGACCAGAAACCAGGCCTCTTGCAATCCAACATGCAGTGGAACCATTTTAAGGTTAGAAACAGCACTGTGCACAGATTGCTTAAACTCATTCTGGCTTGGAATGTTTGGGGTAGGATTCCCTGAATCCCTAACTGTCATGTAGATATGTGAAATATTCCAATTCAGAGCACATCCCACATCTACTGTTAGAACTACTTAAACTTTGGTTTCTACTGTCAACCCACTAGCTAATAGGGTTAACTGTATTCTGCACATTGTCGAAGTTCATCTCAGGACCATTCTCTCTCATTGACATCACATACAAAGTATTTAATTGTACTTGATCATTAAGGATATGAAGAATGCCAGAGCTTAGAAAGGTCTCCTTCTGACACCCCTTTCCTTTCTAAGAGGTCTGGAGGCAAGTGATTATCTTCACAATCTTGATGTGACTGATTTGTCTGTGGATTGATTCTTCAAAGTCAGATCTGGGTCTGGTGTGAATTGTCTGGCTTTATACTTGCCACTGTAGACAGAGTTCTTCCCTAGCTGAGAAAGATGGCTAGGGTGGAACTGAGGGCACTTTGAATACAGAATCGCTTTAAAGAAAATTTGGTGTAGAAAACTTTTAGCTTGGCTATCTTCCCATGCCTCTATTCCTCCATCCCTCACCATTGTGTTCTGTGTCCTGGTACCTTGTACAAGTAACTTAACCTCTTTGTTCTCCAGGTTTTTAACCTATAAAATGTGAATAGCCACAGTGATATCTCCTTCATAGGTTTATAGTGAGGTTCAAAGAAGTTCAATACATAAAACATTTAGAACTGTGCCTGACACATCTCAAACAACACATGAGCATTTGTTGTTGCTTCTGCTGCTGCTTCTCTTGTGGTTTTTGTTATTACAAACCTTACCTTGGACACTCCAGTACAATAACCAGACTGCACGTCTTTTATAGTCCAATGGGTTTTCCGCCTAACAACACAAGAAATCAGTTAAGCTATGATATAGTTTGGAGTTAGATAAGCTTTGGTTTAAGCCTTGACTTTGTATTGTTAAATAACAGCCTGGTTTTCTTTATGCATAACATTTTATTGGGCTCCAAGTCCAGCTGAAATCCATTCATGGACTTCATAAGGAAACAGACTTCAGGTTAAGAATTTCTACTCTGAACAGTAAAGTAGAAATGGGAATAGAGACAGGGACAGGATAAGTAATGAATTAAAATAGATTAAAAAGTATCAAGGAGATATTCAGTTCCTTAATTGGCTGACTCTTCTTGATGCTCTGGGGCATCTTCTTTTGTCAGTTGTAATCAATTAAAAGATTAATTATTATTTCCATAATATTGATTAGTTCGTACTTGGACAGTAAATCAACATTTATTGAATATCCATTAGTCTGCACAAGGTACATACCTCTCTGTAAAAATACAAGGAAATTTACAATAACTCATCAATCAATTAATCAACAAATATAGACGGAGGAACCACTGTGGGAAGAAGTGTTAATACCAGGCCCCGTGGAAGATACCAAGAAATACAAAGTACGAAGTGAAGGGCATAGCATAGCCTCAAGGGAAATAGGTTGCATAAGGAGATATGGCATAAACTATAGATTTCTATAATAATATTTTAGTTTCAGCATACCAGAAAACTTATAATGTATAATTCCTGGCCAAAGTAAAGTATGATGTAATTAAAATAATTGTCTTAGAAAGTCAGAGGAGGGCTTCAGGGAGGGATCACTTTACATTTGAGTGGTTAGGTAAGTGTTTATAATGAACAAGGTACAATTTGAGCTAAATCCTGAGGGATGAAAAGAATGTACATGGAGAGAAAAGAAAGAAATGTCTTTTTATGCTGGCAAAATGGCACTAACAAACCTTGGCAATGGGAAAGCAGAGGTCAATAAATAAATCAATGTGGCTTAAGCAGATACTTTCTTTCAAAGAAGCCGTGAGCTCCTTTATTTCTTTGAATATTCAGTAACTCTCATGGTATCTGACATGTCAAAGTCACACAATAAATGAATGTCCCATGTTTATGGAAATAACTAAAGGGAGATAATGAAATAAATGAAGGTAAGGTCTAACTGTGGAAGGACTTGAAATTCTCCCATGGAGCACTTTTCCATTTATTCATTCATTTGTTCATCAAATATTAATTTGGTGATGAATATGTGCCAATTATTATGCTTGAATCTTAATGTTATCAAAGGTAATTGAATGAGGTAATAACATGATCCAATTATTATTTTAGAAAATCAAATCTAGCAAGTACAGGTAGGGTGGTGAAACTAGAGTCAAGGAAACTAGTTAGAAGGTTATAGAGCTACTTCTCAGGAAGATGATGTAATACATTAAAAAGAAAAGTCTGGAACACTCATTCTGCACAAGGCATCATGGTACATAGTCAATTTTAAAAGCACAAATAATGTGTGATGAGGCCACGCACTCTGAACACTGCCCTCTGCACCACTCTAACCAACACTTCTGCCATTGTAAGCGATAGCACGAGCAGTTGACTGCTTTGTTTGCATTTTCATCTCCAAGGAGAATATGCTTCCAATGGAGAGGAAGAACAAACAAAAATGATTACGTTAAGTAAAGTTCTTGATGTATGTGAAAATTATAAGAAATTACTCATGCTATGTGAATTCAACTTTACTTTTAGGGTACTAAAATAATGTATCATCTTGAAAGGGACTCTAGTCTGAGCAATGTTGGAGAATCACACAATCTGAATTATAGAATGACAGAAAGAAGGAAAGATTCATGTGGAATTTTCCCCTGATTGGCTGGCTTTTCACATGGGAAAGGACCTTGTGTTCATTGAAAGCTTCTTGCACTGAGTGATGGCAAAAATTTTGACATTTTATAGATTAGATGATCTTTGGAACTGTGTGTACTGGGAGTGAGGGAAAACTACAAAAGAGAATGATAAAAGCCAGACATTACCTGGAAGACTCCTTCCCGGGCCCTGCTCCTGCTTTTTTGCATATTAGTTGAATATGCTGCTGAAACCAGGCCTGCTACCATATACCTGCCAAAATAGACCCTTTAACAATGCTCTACCTCCTTTTCCAACGAAGAAAAATGACCTGTGTGAAGTCAGAAGTTGAGGCCAAGCACAAGATACGATATAATAGAATAGTGTGGAATGCCTGACATATGGAAAACAACAAAGACCCTGTATTTGTTATTTCCTTCAACAAAGATCTCTTCTCTTCACTAGTTTTTCAGGAAAGTAGCATAATGCAGCAGTTCAGCATGCAGACCTGGGGCCAGATTGCTTATGTTTGATTCTCAACTCTGCCACTGGCTATCTGTGTGACCTTAGGGAACTTCTCCATGGATAGTACCTGCTTCAGATGAGAATAAGATGAGTCAGTGTATGTAAAGGTTTAGAACAGAACTGTCATATAAGACAAACTCTGTTAAGTTAATGACACATAAAGAAAATTTCAGAATGGATTGAAGATTTTAAGAGATTGTTTTCTTTTTCTACTTGACTTTTATTCATACTCTAACCTGAAAGTTATGTCCTGTTTAGTTTGGAGCATTCAAATGCAGGTCATGTCTGTGCAGCGTGTATTTACTGTAGAGCCCCTATTTGGTGTGTAAATATTCTCCTTGCAATTTACCCGGTATCCTAGGAAAAGTAAATGCTCCACCACAGGGTACAGCCTTGCAGAATTTAAGTAGGCAAATGAATGAAAAGTTTTATTCTAATGTTGGTACTATAAATAATGACTTAGTTTAGCAACTTTTTCTGAGATAGTTTCAGCCCCTTGAGAACTATTTGATTTGATTCAAGTTGCTCCTTCAAAGGCAATAATTCATCCCTTGCAATTTGCCTTTTTGAGATTATTTCTTTAATAATTCATGACATGATTTTTGATGCAGATATATATTAACATGACAACAAAGTAAAACATGCTGTTTGAATCATGAGTGTTTTTATGTTTTGAAACAATCCTGTATCTTGTATAAATCCATTTCCACTACCTGCGAAAATAGACTGCTTGAAAATAATTTATGTGCCCATTCTTTTTAGAATAATGTCTGAGCTTATCATTTATAAAAGCAGTAAATCACCAATATGCAAGCTTACTTTATAATTATGAGCCTGTGGGGGCAACAAGAGAAAACTGGGGCATGATCACATTTGGTGTTTCAGGTTTAAATCTCTTTGGAGCTTTCTTCATCAAAAGATTGGCTTCTTATGAAACATCTTCATTCCTGGAGGCCAGTTTCAATAACTTTTCTAGCATTACTCATCGTCCATGACAATTCAAATCCAACTAGAAACAGAGTATTTAATTCTTTCCATGGGCCAAGAACCATAGAAGTCTGTGCTATCAAAACACTCTCCAAATAGGTGATTTGTTAACCCTATGAATGATAAGAACATTATGTGCCTGACACTGGAAAGTAAAACCACATAGGGAAAGCTGCTGAGAGATTACAGGAAATACTGTGAAGGTTTTTTGTTTTTATTCCATATAGTTGCAAATCTTGACTGCTGCTAGCTGACAATTAAAACGTGGTAGTACCAATGTTACATTAACTCGTGTTTAATGATGCCATTGCAAATGCGGTGGTTTAAATGACTCCTTTGTGTATGTACGCTTTTCACTGTGGTAAAAATATACATAACATGAACTTTACCATTTTATATTTAAGTGTTCATGTTAGTGGAGTTAAGTATATTTACAACATCATGCAACCATCATCACTATATATTTCCAAAAGCTTCACTACATCCCAAAGACTCTGCATCAATGAAACAATAACCTCAGATTTCCTTTGTCTCCACCTCCAACCACTTATACCCTCTATTCTACTTTCTGTCTTCATAAATTTGCCCATTTCAGGTACCCTATATGAGTAAAATCATACAAGTTTTCAATTTAGAAACAAAATAAGCCTTCTATATTTGTTTCTTTGTTTTGTGCTAGATTTTTTTTTTTTTTTTTTAATTTAAGTGGGAGGAGAGTGAAATGGGAAGAAACTATCAGAGGCAAAGGAGGAGACAGCACTATGAGGCTTCAAGGGAAAGATTTCTAGGAAGACAGGCATGGCTTTAGTCAATAAGCACTGGGAATTTGCTGTGATTCTTCAAAGGTGCAATTTGGAGAGGCTTAACATTTTTTTTTTTTTTTAATTAAAATCAGTACCAAACAGAAACACAGCAATTAAAATGTAACTTTTCTGTAACAATAATTCATCAAATAAGCTTTAATGTCACCAAATGTTTATTTACAAAATATCCACTGTGGACATAATTTGGAGAACAACTAAGGTATTTGGAGGGATGATACTGACTCCCTATTAACAGGCCCTATTTTAAGTTCTCTAATCAGTATTGACAATAGGGCTTCAGTAACATACCTGTCTTGTCACAGTAGTTTTATGAAAAAAAAGGAGAGGATATATCTTGTGACTATAAAATACAGTTTAACTAACTTGTCATAATCAAATAGAAGCTTTAATCTTGTTCTTATGAGAAATATTTTCTGAAAAAACAACTATTTTTATGGAACAACTTAATATCTTCCTAAAATAATAATATCTATTACTGTACAGTGTTGTTTTTATTTTTAAAATACTGAGTACTTTGAAATTAAAAACAAATGACTTAAATGTCTAAATTTAAGTAACAGAAATAATTTAAATATTATGTAAAGAGTTTTAGAAAAAAAAGTACAAGACAAAAGTTGCCTAAGGTTACTTTCATTTGCAGTTTTAAAACCGTAATTTAGCTCACCCCACCGTTAAATCATGCTAAGGCATCCTAGATATGACTCCCAGAATGCAAACTCCATAAAAGCAAGGATATTGTCACTTTGGTTCACTTTTGTATTTTGCATGCCTAAAACAGGCCTGGCACATGGTAAACCTAAATAAATAGCTGTTGATTATTAGCCCTGTAGGGGTCAAGATTCTTCAAACCCCAAGGCATATACATTCCATGTTTCCATGTTACATCCCATTAAGCAGCTAGAAGAATCTGCCTTTGCTGGCAAAAGCCTGTTGGCTTGGCACTGGTTCAAGTCCAAGCTCTACTCAAGCTGAATATCCCTTCAGAATGGTAATTTTTGACGTCTCAGTCCATCCAGTGCCCTGCCAGGTTCCAGAGTTGAGATTTCACCATCCCAACTGGCTCTGCTCAAAGTTTCACAAATGATCCCCCAGGCACCCACAAATTAAATTGCAAAACCCTACTTGTCTGTACTTCCTGTTGCCTCTCCACTTTATTTCCATATCTCAAGGCTTTTGCCAGAGGCAGGATTTCCCCATAACTGGGTAATCCTCAAAATGCAGTCAGTTGATTAACAACTTCGTAACCTTTTTCAAGTATTCTAAATGATGATAAAATCTGCAAAATCATATCATTATAAAGTAGTTATATTTTACGTGATATGTTAAAATACATGTGTAATTATTATGAAACTATTTATCCATGTATCATCTAAATTCATGTTGCCTACTACCAATTGTATAGATTTTACTTTTTTTGAAAAATATTTAACATCCTTTAACCTGATGCTTTTAAAACCAAATTCCAAGACATTGTATTTAACTTAACATTGGTAACAATTAATTCCTAAAAGACATCAGGCATATAGATATTTGGAAGATTTCTATCTGAAGACCCCGTTAGTTTGTTGGGATCATATCAGACACATATTCTTAGTTTGCCAACCTTGTGAGGTCGTTCAAACTTCTGTCTTTAATGTCACAAAACATTCCTAATAACAGTGATATAGTTTGGATATTTGTTCCCACCCAAATTTCATGTTAAAATGTAATCTCTGATCCTGGAGGTGGGGCTTGGTAGGAGCTGTTTGGATCACGGAAGTGAATCCCTCATGGTTTGGTTCTGTCTTTGCCATAGTGAATGAGTTCTCTTGAGATCTGCTCATTTATAAGCATGTGACATCTGCCCTGCCACCCGCATCTCTCACTCTTGCTCCTATTCCAGCCATGCAAAGTGCTTGCTACCTCTTCACCTCCTACAGTGATTGTATGATTGTAAGCTTCCTGAGGCCTCCCCATGAGCCAAGAAGACTCCAGCATCATGCTTCGTGGAAAGCCTGCAGAACTGTAAGCCAATTAATCCTCTTTTCTTTATAAATTACTCAGTCTCAGGTATTTCTTTGAAGCAATGCAAGAATAGCCTAATACAAACAGTCATCTAAAGGTTTTACTAACCTTATGTCTTATGTGTTACTTCTACTACATATGGACCCCGAACATTCAAACTTCTCAACATCGTATAGAGGTTTATCAAAATCTAAAAATAGAACTACCATACAATCCAGCACTCCCACTTATGGGTATATATCCAAAGGAATTGAAATCAGTGTGTCAAAAAAATGTCTGTATTCTCATGTTCATTACAACACTATAAGTATGGAAGATACAGAATCAATGTAATTTTTCATCAACAGATAAATAAATAAAATGGTATATATACACAAAGGAGTAATATTGAGCCTTAAAAAAGAAGAAAATCTTGTCATTTGTGACAACATGCATGAACATGGAAGACATTATGGTAAGTGAAATGCTCCAGAAACAGAAAGACAAATACTGCATAGTCTCATTTGTATGTGGAATAAAAAATGTTAAATTCGTAGAAGTAGAGAGTACAACTGTGGTCATCAGAGGCTGGGGGTGCAGGTTGTGGGGAGGAGGCAATGGAGGGATGTTGGTCAAATGGCACAAAATTTCAATTGAGGACTACGCTTTTGAGCTATATTGCACAGCAGTGTGACTGTAGTCAATAATGTATTATATTTTTCAAAATAGCTAAGAGAGTAAATTTCAGGTGTCTCCCCACAAAAGTGAGGTGATAGATATGTTAATTCATTTAATTCAATCATTCACATTTTATTCATAGTGAAAACATCACATCACACCACAAAATGTATGGAATTATAATCTATAAATTAAAATAATATAAATTAAAATAAAACAAAACGTCTAGTGCCCTCCCACCATCCCACTTCCCTCTGCATAACCTGGTCCATCTAGGTTGCAAAATGACAAATCTTCTGTACAAAGAGGAGCATCCCTTAGAGGAGCACTGCTCTGAGGGTGAGAAGATCCAAAGGAAATATTCAGAACTAGCAGGAGATAGTAGAAAAGCCTCCCAAAGCTCAGATGGGAAATCTGGACAAAAAGAAATACATGATGCTTTCTCATCTCACAGTTGGTCAGTTCTACCTTTTGATCTGGAAATGAACTCATCTCAAATTGGAACTCATCTTATATTCAATATACTATCAAATTACATTGAATTGATAGTATATCGAAATAATAGACTTGGCTAACAGATTTATACTTGAATGTTTATATATTTTTCATAGGATATAAATGCCAAATGGACTATATTATAGCATTTTGTTATAAAGTATAATGAAGTGTGATATATTGTAGGGGTTTTTAAACATGCTACCCTTTGAGGGTTGAGTGAAAATGTAGCTGATACTTACCCAAACCTCCTACCACTAAGAAAAGGTCTATAAAAATATAATAGTTCTCAACAGTCATTTTATAATATGCATATGAAGAAAGCATATATGAATTTCTCACATTTATAAACATCTCTGAAGGAAGGGATGCAATATAAAATAGAATATATAAACAAAAATGTATAAAATTACATTTAACATGTCAATTTATTTTTATTTGACTCTTAAAGAAGCAATTTTTCTAGTTTCCTCAAGCAAAATTAAGGCTATTAAAGGGAGATATTTCTTATTTTCTCATTAAGCATTTCATACTACAAATGTCCTTCTTAGTACCACTTTCACTGCATCCCACAGATTTTTATATGTTGTATTTTCATTCAGATTTCAATACTTCCAATATTTATTAAATTTTCTCTTTAGATATCTTCTCTGACCCAAGTGTTACTCAGAGTGTGTTGTCTAATTCCAAATATTTGGAAATTTGACAACTATGTTTCTGTTTCAGTTCCATTTTAATCCCATTGGGTCTGAGAAAATACTTTGCATGTCATATAATCTTTTAAACATGTTAAAGCATATTTTATGTTCCAGAATGTGGTCAATCTTGATTAATGTTCCATGTGAGCTTGAGAAGAATGTATACTCTGCTATTGGTGATTGGAGTATTCTATAAATGTCAATTAGCCCAAGTTGATTGATGGTGATGTTCACCTTAAATATATTCTGATTTTCTGCTTGATGATCTATCAGTTATTAAGAGAGAAGTGTTGAAAGTTTCTGCTATAATAGTAGATTTTTCTGCTATAATAGTAGATTGGTCAGTTTTGTCAGCTTTTGCCTCATGTTTTTTGACACTGTTTTGGGACATATACACATTTAGAAAAAATTAGAATGGACTCTACCATTATATAATGCCCTCATTTATCCATGATAATTTTCCTTGTTCTGAAGTATACTTTGTTAGAAATTAAATCAGCTACCTTAGCTTTCCTTTGATTATTGTTAGCATTGATGTGTCTTCAACCTTGCCTATACTTTGAACTGATCTATTTATTTTTAAATTTGGTTTATATTACACAACCAAAAGTTAGCTCTTGCTTTTTTATCCACTCTGACAATCTGTATTTTACGTGGTGTTTTGACCATTCATATTGAGAATTATTATTAATATAGTTGGGTTAAGATCTAATATGTTTGTAACTTTGTCCTTTTTGTTGCATTTTTTTTCTTTTTCTCCTTTCCCACTTTCTCTGGTTTTAAGTGAGCATCTTATATAATTCCACTTAATCTCCTGTCTTAGAATATATATGTATATATATTTGATGATTACCTTAGAGATTCCAACATACTTTTTAACTAATCAAATTTTCATTCAATAACACTATGACACTTCACTTGCAGTACAGGTTCCTTAGATTATTCCCAACTCCTTCTTCCTCTCCCTATGATATTCATTCATTGCACTTTCCCATATGCTATAATCACACAATAACTTCTGCCTATTATTATTTTTAAGGAATGGTTAATTTTAGATCAAATGAAAATAAGAAAAATAACATATTTTATCTTTTTTGTTATCTCTGAGGCTCTTCTTTTGTGTATGTAATCAAAGTTTGTGACTCATATAATTTTATTTCTGCCTAAAGAAAAATTTTAACATTTTTTGCATGCAGGTGTGTTGACCATGGGTTCTTTAAATCTTTCTTTGGCTGAGAAAGTCTTTCTCTCTCATTCACTTTGAAGGATAATTATGCTGGATGTAGAATTATTGTCTGAGCTTTTTCTTCTTCTTCCAATGCTTTAAATATTTATCCCACTACATTCTTCCTTGCCTGCTGAATTAGTCCATCCTCGTGCTGCTAATACATACCTGAGACTGGGTAATTTATAAAGGAAAGAGGTTTAGTGGACTCACAGTTCTACATGGCTGGGGAAGCCTCAAAATAGTGGTGGAAGACAAAGGAAAAGCAAAGGAACATCTTACATGGCAGGCAAAAGAGTTTGTGCAGGGCAACTTCCATTTATTAAAACATCAGATCTCATGAGGCTTATTTACTAACATGAGAACATTACAGGGGAAACTGCCCCCATGATTCAACTGTCTCCACCCAGCCCTGACACGTGGGGATTACTACAGTTCAAGGTGAGATTTGGGTGGGGACACAGTCAAACCATATCACCTGCTTTGGGACAAGAATTCCACTGTACTCTTGTTCCTCTGTAGGTAGGATGCAGCACGTTCCTCTCAATTGTTTTAAGATATATTTTCTTCTCTGTCTTTTATAGGGGGAAGTAGGGGTTCAAAGTTGAATATGATTTGCCTAGATTTGTTTTTGGTTTTGTTTTGGTATCTAGCCTGTCTAGTATTCTCTGAGTTACCTGAATTTATGATTTGGTGTCTATCATTAATTTTAGAAGGTTCTCAGGTATTATCACTTCAAATATTTCTTTTTTCTTCTGGTACTCCAATTATGTGTATGTTACACCTTTAAAAATTGTCCACATTTTGAAACTCACTTATTGTTTTTTCTCCTCAATTCTTTTTTCTCATTGAATTGCAGGTTAGGAATTTTCTGTAGACCCATTTTCAAGCTCACTGATTCTTTCCCCAGATGTATCTAGTCTACTGATGAATGTGTCACAGACATTCATTTCCGTTACAGTGTTTGCAATTTCTAACATTTCTTTTGGATTCTTTCTCAAGGTTTCCATCTCTCTGCTTACATTACCTAACTGTTCTTGCATATTGTCTATGTTTTCCAGTAGAGCTTGTAACATTATCATAGCTTTTTAAAAATTCCCTGTCTGAAAAAAAATTCCAACATATGTGTCATGTCTAAGTTTGGTTCTGATGTTTACTTGCCTCTTTAGGCATTTCGTTTTTTGCTTCTGCCTTGTCATTTTTTTATTAAAAACTAAGCATTTTTTATTGATTGATAGGAATGAAGGTAAATAGGTTTTTAGTGTGAGGATATATGTAAATTTTCTTAGGTATTGAACTGTATCAATATTTGATTTGACTGTAAGTGACAAAGTCTTAAATTCCCCTACTGTCCTTGTTTTGTCTCCCTGCTTGGCCTTGACTTTCCTTAAATACTCCTCCTCAGAGAGGGTATGTGCTTCACAGAGCTTACAGCTGTAATCCACTGTTGAGCCTAATAAGAAATAGGGAAGATAAGTCATTCTCTTCTCAATTAATTTTTAGTTTTACTGGTCTTTTCAAGTATGTTTCTCCTGGTATAGCTTCCTACCTCCTTGATGAAACAGGAAGGCTAAAGGAGCTCGAGTGACAGAAAACCACTACCCTCAGCTAGGATACAACCCTGGTAACGACTTCTCCACTGGATAGTAGTTCTTTGTTACAGAGAACACTCCAGACTTATTACACAATGACCTCTGCCCATTCCAGAGCCGTGTGGGACACTTACTTACATCTTCAACTTGAGAACTTGGTAAAGTTTCTAAAGGAAAAAGTCATGAAAGTGTAGTCTCCCCCCTAAGACTACAGAACCCAGGAGTTTCTCATTTTCACGTTAGTCCACATTCAACTTCCAGCAACCAATCAAAATTACCATTGAAGTGTTTATACCCAGGTAGGACTCCAGTGACTTTTGCTCCAGTTAAGCAGATCTCAGGGTGACTCTTCAAATTCACTTATCTATCTATATTTTATGTGGCATTTTGCCTTGAAACTTAAGTTTTCTACTGGAGCCAAGAAAGATTATTGGTATTTCAGTTTGTTTAGATTTTTAAAATGATAAGGATGGAAATGACTTCCAAGTTCTTTACATGCTGTTGCTGAAACCATAAATGCCATTTATTTTAAATTGGTGAACTTTTCCTTTTTAGATTCCAAAATTCTATTGCTATAGTCTCCTTTTCTCTTTTCATTATTCTTAGATCAACAGATAGATGATACAGATATAAATACAGATTACATAGATATAGTGGTAAGAACATGTAATATGAGATCTACTCTCAACAGATTTTTATGTGTACAGTACAGAATTACTAACTATAGGCACAACATTGTAAGCAGATCTCTAGGAATTAATCACCTAGCATAACTGAAACTTATATCTCTTGTATAGCAACTCACCATTTCTGCCTCCAACTGCCTCCAGAAAACCACAATTCTACTTTCTGTTTCACAGAATTTGATTACTTTAGGCACCTCATATATATGGAATCAAGCAGTATTTATCTCCTATATCTGAACTGTTTCACATACCATAATATTCTCAAGGTTCGTCTGTGTTGTTGGATATGGCAAGATTTCCTTCATTTTTAAAGTTGAATAATATTTCATTGCATATGTATACCACATCTTCTTTACCCACTCATCTGTCAATGAGCATTTAGGTTATTTTCACATTCCGTTATTTTAAATAATACTGCAATGAACATAGGAATGCAAATACAGTACACAAAGGTTCCAATTTCTTCACATGCTTGCCAACATTTGTTATGTTTTGTTTTTTTGGCAACAACCACCCTAACAAATGTGAAGTATTAGGTTGGTGCAAAAGTTATTGCGGTTTTGCCATTAAAAGTAATAATATAACCACAATTTCTTTTGCATGAACCTAATAATATTGTGGTATTGATATAGATTTTCTTGATGATTAATGATGTTGAGCATCTTTTCATGTATCCATTGGACATCTGTATATTTTCTTTGGGAAATGGCTATTCAAGTCCTTTGCTCATTTTTAAATCAGTTATTTGTTTTCTTACTATTGAGTTGGAAGAGTTCCTTATATATTTTTAATAGTAACATGTTATCAGATATGTAGTTTGCAAATATTTTTTTCTGACTTCATAGGTTGTCCTTTCACTCCATTAATTATCTCCTTTGCTGTGCAGAAGATTTTTAGTTTTATGCTATACCACTTGTACATATTTGCTTTTGTTGCCTGTGCTTTTTTGTCATATCCCAGAATCATTGTTAAGACCAATGTCATGAAGCTTTTCCCCGTGTTTTCTTCGAGACAAGAGTTTCAGGTCTTATATTTAAGTCTTTAAACAATTTGGAGTTGATTTTTGTATACTGTATAAGATAATGGGTCTTATTTCATCCTTTTGAATGTGGGTACATAGTTTTTCCAAGGCCAGTTTTTTTCCCCATTCTGCATTCTTGGCACCTTTATCAAAGATCAATTTAACTTATTTATATGGATTTATTTTTGTACTCTCTATTAGGTTTCATTGGTTTATATGTCTGTTTTTATGCCAATATCATACTGTTTTAATTACTGTAACTTTGTAATATATTTTGAAATCAGGAAGTGTGATGCCTTCAACCTTGTTCTTTCTCAGTGGCCTGAGGATTCTTCATGTGATATTTGTCTATTATCTCTTCTTTATTCCCATTGGCACTCCCTTGACTGAAGTTCTCTGTCACTATGTCTCGAATAAACTATTGTTATAATATGCCTCCAATGTTATCTTCCCCCACTCCATCAACCATAAAGCTACCAGAGTGAAATGTGTGACTTATTAATGTCTTCATAGACCGAGCATGGTGCCTCATGCCTGTAATCCCAGCACTTTGGGTGTCCGAGGCGGGTGGATCTTTTCAGGTCAGAAGTTTGAGACCAGTCTGACCAACATGGTGAAATCCTGTCTCTACTAAAAATACAAAAATTAGCCAGATGTGGTGTGGTGGCACACACCTGTAATCTCAGCTACTCAGGAGGCTAAGGGAGGAGAATCACTTGAACCTGGGAGGTGGAGGTTGCAGTGAGCCATGATTGTGTCACTGCACTGCAGCCTGCCTGGGTGACAGAGCAAGACTCTGTCAAAAGAAAAAAAAAAAAAAAAAAAAGAAAAAAGACTGTTCTTATGATATTTATTGCTTAAAATTCTTGAAATGCTGTACAAAGATCATAAATAGAGGCTAAACTTTGAATATAACCTTTGGCTCAATGATTTTAATTTATCTAATTTCTTGAGCAATTGGAAGATCTCACAATGACCCAATAGTTATATATTTATTTGCCTAAAAATGTTCCTACTCTTAAAATTTAAGTCAATTCAGATTTACTCATTTTTTATTACTCATCTGATCTCTGTAAGCATTAAAATTTGGGATTCCCATTCTATGTGATTCAGTGCTATTAAATAGAACTTTCTCCAATAATGGAAGTGATTGACATTTTACTGCCCCAAATGTGATCACTTGCCACTTAATCACCTAAACTGTGATTAAGGTGATTGCAAAATTTAGTGTTTTATTATATTTAACTTTAATTAATTAACATTTAAATTTGAGTGGATACATGTGGCTAGTGGTTATCTTATTGGACAATACTGAAACAAACCACAATACTTGGAATATGAGATTAATGTTAGAATTTGCTTAGGTTTTTTGTCTTATTTCTTACTATGTTCTTCCATGTCCTATGTAACTCACTGGTCATAGTGAACCACCCCATGTCCCAAATGCATCACAGTTTCGTACTTCCTCCTAGCTCATGTTTTTCTCTTCCATCAATTAATGAAATTCACTTGGTTTTTAATACTCATTTAAAAATAACTTCTCTATAAAGACTAATTTGATGTTCGTCATTGTCTTGATCTTTACAAGTAGCCGTTACTCCTTTTTGTCATTTACACCATCAGGTTCTTAACACAGAATTGTCTCAAATCAACTATGACATTCCATTGTGTTTGTTTATTCATATGTCTCTCTCTTATTAAAAGACAGTGCACTTAATACACTTCTCAAGAATAACGATAGTGCACTATTACCTTTATTACCTAGCACAGTGGGTACTCTATAAGTACTAAACAAGTATATGTGGAATAAACCAACACATAGACAGTTAGGACTCTGATGCTAATCAGTTTGAAAACTGGTTACATGATCTTACCAATATCTATTCTAAAACTAAAATAAAGTAAAATAAACTCCATTAAATAAAAGCCATATTATCAGAGTTTCTAAAAGTTTGATAGATAACAGTATCTCTTTCATTTTATAGGATATATAAAAATAAAATTTGAAATTAGTTGTGTTGATGCAGAGGTGTGATTATAGTTTCTTTTGAATTCTACCAGTGTATCTCTGTGACTATATATATGAGAGATTATTTGGAGATCATGGTAAGAGTTGAGATTTGGGAAACTGTGAATCTCAAATTCAGTGTTAAATGTTCCTACTACACGTGGCCTCCGTGGTAGACCTTGATTATCATACATGGAAACATAGAGGAAAAGGAATATATTCATCTTTGTACATGTACAATTTGTATTTTTTGAAACTTTTATAGGTTTTAGTGAGAGAATGTAAGAATAGATGGGTTCAGGTGTTTCATAGTACTGTTTTGAACAGCTGTCATTGTAATCTAAGATCTCCAAAATAGATTATCATTTGATCGCTTTTTTACCCCTCATTGTTTTTTGTATGTAATTATTGATAAAACCTGGTTGTTCTCTAAAAGAAATTCATTTTCTTATAATGTTGCATGGAATATAGAGCTATGAATCATAAAGAAACATAATTTATGTATTTGGAGGAATGCATTACTTCATGTTTTCACTTGTATTAAATTATACCCCGAAGATAACTGTAAATATTATTCAAGCTGCTTTTTTCTGGTTGACATGAAAACACAAAATTCCTTGATTTATAGTGTGGATGAAGATTAGCATTCAGAAGTAATTTTTATTCTTAAGAAAAAAATAGCTTGCAGAAAGTAATTCATTTAAGAGAATTTCCATCTATGAACATAAGAAATTGCAACAGCCATAAAACAGCTCTGCCAGACACTTAATTAAGTTTACTGTTTTGGAAATTAATTTCTTTAGAGTCTAATTATTCTCACATTCATTCATTTAAAGCAAAATCTGTTGACAGCTACATATTCTACATGGCATGGTTAACATTATCAATGAAGGTAATATTCATTAATCACTCAAGGTTATTAAATCTGATTTTGTATCTGTTTCCTTACTCTCTTTTAACCACTGCAAGTATGTGTACATTGGTTTTACATGGCTAATGAGGGACAGTTTCTGTGATAAAGCAGAAATTTTCTAGGTAAATTCTTTATTGGAGGGGGCAGGACTTGGGCAAATGTTATTGTTATAACAAATGACTAAAATACTGGGTATTGAATTTGGGACTAAATAGTGGTAGCCAAAAAAACAGATTTTAAAAAGCTCAAAAATGGAAGGGATAATAATACAGGAAGCTAGAAAAATGGCAAACTATGTTACCCACCTCTAATCAAAATTTACTGCTATAAATTGGAAGATGGTAAATGGACCCAATGAACTTACAGATTTGGGAAGTTGACTTCCGGGCAAAATGTTGAAGCAAGAGCTAATGGCTTTATGCAGCTTATGATTAGTTACTACAAGAAAGATGGTATTTTGTGTTTATCAGACCTGAATATGAATCCTAGTTTCACTGCTTCACAGCTGAGACGCTATGAGCAAGTTTTCCTCTCTGAGATTTGGTTTGTAAAATTATGCTTAAAATAAAGAAACTAATACCCCATCCCAGAGAATTATTGTTGGGCTTAGACATTTAGATAGATGTGCCTAGCACCTGAAATATCATAATTCATTAATAGTCCCAAACGCCACGGTGTATTAAATGAATGAATATATTTCAGTATGATTGCATGTGGCCTTTACAGTGAAATAGAATAGAAGAATCTATTAAGCCCCACGAAAACCTCCACAAACTACAATGTACATCTCCATGAGGGCAGAAACATGTTCTGCCTTGATTATTCCTCTATCCCAGGCTCAAAATGATGTACGTAATAGGCATTCAATACACATATATATATTGGGTAAGTGAATCAGAGAAAATTTTAATTTCCAGAATTAGAGAAAAGGGGACTGGTGGGACCATCTTTTTGCTTGAAGATGGCTGATGTAGATGCATTTGCCTCCGTTGAGTTAATTGCAGAGACTGTGGCCACCTGAAAGAGACACATGTTTTCTAAAAGAGTCACTACTACTCACCTCCAACACTCTGGCACTTTTTAAAAATAACAAACATAAATATCTGAATTTTTATATACAATTTGCCAACTTAACATTTTTGCTTAAAATTCTTGGGGTACACTTGAAAGTCTAAACAAAACATAACACTGGGAACATATATGCCACATAGTCCATCAGTTTGCAAAGTCTGAACTTTGCCTTTGTATATACTATTACCAGCGTGCGTATTTTGTGTCTTAGAGTCTGCACTTGAAAAATGAGAAAGCAACAACTCCTTCCTACAATTATTAGGAAGATCTAGTGATACAGTGACCACAGAGGGAAAGGTTTTTATAAAGTGCTTCACAGGAGTCATTGATTACTGCTGTTCTTCATAGCACTTTTAGTAGGCCCCTATGGTTCACCAAGGCTACCAACACTTATCTCTAATTACTGAGGTGTTTTTGTATTTTCTTATTTACATAATACTTTACATTTATTGCCTTTCCTTCAGCCAGAGGCTTACCAGCATATAACAACTTCTGTTTACATGACAAAAGAACAAAGCAAGTACTTCTCAAAAGTCCTTTTAAGAAAGGAAAGCAAATAAAGTACTTCCTGAGGGTTTACTTAGCAAAGCTTCTGGTTGCATTTGGACAGTTTAGGTGCTGGCTCAGGGTGTCTATACATGGGTGAGAGAATCTGCCTTTATCAGCCCACAGGGTATTTTTTTCCCCTCTAATTCACCTACCTAAAATGAACTCCTTTTGATTTCCCACCACAGCTCCCTTCACAAAGCCTTGTGCCAGTACTGAACATGATACTACTACTGCTCATAAAGCAACTTATGGCTCTATTAAAAAGAAAAAAAGGTGAATATTTTAGGTAAGTCTAGACAAAATTAGGGTATTACGCTATTATTAAAATAAAATAAAATTTAATTCTGAGACAACTGGCTCTCAGCATTCTTCATTTACTTCAATTAGGAAAAAAAAAAAATCTGTAAAAGCTTGCAAAGTGATCTGAAAAGCTATGTTCTCTGAAACTGGGCAATACAAGAACAGAGGGTTTGTTGCCAGTAGAGTTAGTGATTACTGTCAGAGAAAAGGCCCTTTGCCTGTATGTAAAGAGATTTCATTTACATAGAAGGAAATCTGCAAGTTAAAGATTTTAAAATACAAAGCCCATGTTTAAAAAAACCTTGAAATACCCAATGTGCCTGGTCTGAGTAAGGCTTTCCTGGAGCCAGGAGACCATATTTAAATTTCAGTTCTTCAGAAATAGCTGCAATTTTGTGAAAACAACCTCTTCTGTTTATTAATACCACCTTTATTTATGCTGCATGTGTTTTTCCTGGATGATTGCTCCAATTTTTTGAAGCGACTCAGTGAATGAATGCATAAGAAAATATTTATTGCTGATCACATGCACTCACTTCAGGGAATGTGCATTTCATAGAAGAGTGTGTTCCACATGTGTTTTATAAATTGCTTCTCTTAGAAACATTGGTAGGGAAACAAATCTCAGACTCTTAAGTCGCCACCTCAGGACCCCACGTCCTGACTGAAGGTGATGGTAGTGGTCTTAGGGGACAGAAGCTCTTTTGAATTCTGCGAAAGTTCTAACCTCAGACACAAAGGAGAGACAATGGTGGTCAGATGCGAGTAAGTGAGCAGACAAGATGTGTTCTGAGCATCCAGAATTCTGGGTCAAAGCATAGTATGCCATCTTCCATAAACTGGTTCTTAAAAAGTAATGAAAAAAAAAAAGTGTCATAGAATACAAACATAGAATACATTACCATATATTACCATGAATAAAACAAAGGCTGATCAAAATTATTTACAATTTCCTAATGCCCCCCCACTTGAAATCCATGGCACTTCACATCCTCTGGTTGGCACTGGTTCCCTTGCCAGGTAGAACCCAAATAAAAGGCCCAATTTACATTAAAAGTAATAGCAAAAACCACAATTACTTTTGCACTAACCTAATCTAATACAAAGTGAAATCGGTGTGCATAAGGCCCTCCAATTCAGAAGGACTGCTTCTGTCCCAAAGGCCATAATTAACCTAAACTGCTAATAGCCATTTTTACTAGTTTCTAAAATAGAACAAGTTAGTCTTAATTTTGGATTTTTTTTTTTTTTTTTTTTTCAAAAAATGGTTTGGTTTAGTGTTAGATTGAAAGGTAGAGTTAAATGGACATGATACATTGTTTTGGAGTAATCTTTATTTTTGTAACCAGTTTTTACTGAGGGAGCCACAGAATGACTGTGTGGTTTAAGATTGTCTGTGAAGCAAAATGTGTTCATGAAAAAATGTTATAGAAATGTTCTTTCTTTGCCATTTTATTCAATTTCTCCAAAAGCAGGCATTTCACTGACGTAAGAGGGTTCACTTATTCATACTTCTGTCTTCAAAGTCTCCTGTGTTCTATTTTTCAAAGTGTATCTGTAGCAAATTACCTTCCATTCCTCCACAACATCGAGGATTTCTGCCACCTCCTCACTTTCTAATCCAGTCCTTAGATCTGAGCCTTTGATTCAATCCTTGTCCATTTGGATACAGGGAGACAGTACAGTGTTGGGGAAGAAGTGTTTGTCTTTGCAGTCTTTATTAGTTTTCTATTCCCCCATAAACTAAGTAACTTGAAACAACACAAATTTATTATCTTACAGTCCTAGAGGTCAGAAATCTGTCACTGGTCTAAAATGAAGGTGTGGGCAGGACTGCATTCCTTTCTGGAAACTAAAGTAGAATCGGTCTTCTTGCCTTTTCCAGCTTCTATAGGCTACCTACATTTTGTGGCTCATAGCCCTCATCCTTCTTCAAAGTCAGTGACAGTTGATGTCGTCTTTCTCACTGAACATTGCTGTGACACTGATTCATGTGCCCCTTTCTTCTACACTAAAGAATCCTTGTGATTACATTGAGTCCACCTAGATATGCTTCCTGTTTTGAAGTCAGCTAGTTAGCAATCTTAATTTCATCTGCTACCTTATTTCCCCTTTGCTATGTAATGTAATATATTCAGTTTCTAGGGATTAGAGCATAGGTATCTTTAGGGAGACCATTTGTGTGCCTACCAGAGTCTGATCCAGATTTGAATCCTTATTTATCTGATACTTGGACAAATCACATTATCTATTGAAGACATAGTTTTCTGAATAGAAAAATTAGAACATTTGTGCCTTGTAGTAATAGCAACTACCACATATTAAATGTGTTCCTGGCATTGTGCAAAGTTAGGAGGAATTCAAGTATTTTGAGTGTATATGCACTGAGAGTGCTTCTCTATTTATTTCATCATATTTCCTTCCCTCTTTACCTCAGAACTGGAGGAGGCAGTGATCATTGGTAAATGTGTTAGTCCTCTACAAATTTCAAACTTTTTCTTGAGTGGGCTTTTCTAACACCTAAAGTGGGAATAGGAATGGATATAACAAACAGAGAGTATTCTCAAACCTAACTGGTCATTCACTTAAGCCACATCTTCCAATCTAAGTTTTATTGACAATAAATCTGACATGTATGTTCCATCACTTTCTTTTATTTATTATTATTATTATACTTTAAGTTCTGGGTACATGTTCAGAACGTGCAGGTTTGTTACATAGGTATACATGTGCCATGGTGGTTAGCTGCACCTACCAACCTGTCATCTACATTAGGTATTTCTCCTAATGCTACCTCTCCCCCTAGATCCCCACCCTCCAGCAGGCCCTGGTGTGTGATGTTTCCCTCCCTGCGTACAAGTGTTCTCATTGTTCAACTCCCATTTATGAGTGGGAACATGCAGTGTTTGGTTTTCTGTTCATGTGTTAGTTTGCTAGGAATGATGGTTTCCAGCATCATCCATGTCCCTGCAAAGGACATGAACTCATCCTTTTTATGGCTGCATAGTATTCCATGGTGTATATGTGCCACATTTTCTTTATCCAGTCTATTATTGATGGGCATTTGGGTTGGTTCCAAGTCTTTGCTATTGGGAATAGTACTGCAATAAACATATGTGCGCATGTGTATGTATAGTAGAATGATTTATAATCCTTTGGGTATATACACAGTAATGGGATTGCTGGCTCAAATGGTATTTCTGGTTCTAGATTCTTGAGGAATTGCCACACTATCTTCCACAATGGTTGAACTAATTTACACTCCCGCCAACAGTGTAAAAGCGTTCCTATTTCTTCACATCCTCTGCAGCATCTGTTGTTTCCTGACGTTTTAATGATCACCTTTCTAACAGGCGTGAGATGGTATCTCATTGTGGTTTTGATTTGCATTTCTCTAATGATGAGTGATGATGAGCTTTTTTTCATATGTTCATTGGCTACATACATGTCTTCTTTTGAGAAATGTCTGTTCACATCCTTTGCCCACTTTTTGATGGGCCTTTTGGTTTTTTTCTTGTAAATTTGTTTAAATTCTTTGTAGATTCTGGATATTAGCCCTTTTTCAGATGGATAGATTGCAAAAATTTTCTCCCATTCTGTAGGTTGCCTGTTTGCTCTGCTGATAGTTTCTTTTGCTGTGCAGAAGCTCTTTAGTTTAATTAGATCCCACCTGTCTATTTTGGCTTTTGTTGCCATTGCTTTTGGTGTTTAGACATGAAGTATTTGCCCATGCCTATGTCCTGAATGGTATTTCCTAGATTTTCTTCTAGGATTTTTATGGTTTTAGGTCTTACATTTAAATCTGTAATCGATCTTCAGTTAATTTTTGTATAAGGTGTAAGGAAGAGGTCCAGTTTCAGTTTTCTGCATATGGCTAGCCAGTTTTCTCAACATTATTTATTAAATAGGGAATCTTTTCCCTATTGCTTATTTTTGTCAGGTTTGTCAAAGATCAGATGGTTGTAGACATGCGTTGTTATTTTGGAGACCCCTGTTCTGTTCCGTTGGTCTATTTATCTGTTTTGGTACCAGTACCATGCTGTTTTGATTACTGTAGCCTTGTAGTATAGTTGGAAGTCAGATAGTGTGATGCCTTCAGCTTTGTTCTTTTTGCTTATAATTATCTTGGCTATGTTGGCTCTTTTTAAAGAGTTTTGAAGTAGTTTTTTTCAATTCTGTGAAGAAAGTCAATGGTAGCTTGATGGGAGATAGCATTTAATCTATAAATTACTTTGGGCAGTATGGCCATTTTCATGATATTGATTCTTCCTATCCATGAGCATGGAATGTTTTCCCATTTATTTATGTCCTCTCTTATTTCCTTGAGCAGTGGTCTATATTCAAGATGAGTTGAATTTGTGATCTCCTAAAACTTTAACACTCCTTCTATACAGAAATTCTGGATTCACTCTCTAGTCTCCAGCTGGGACTCAAACACTAGCCTGACACCAAAGACCTTATTCTTAACTGTTAATAATCTTCACCTTCATGTTACAATTATCTTAAGGTGTAAATCATTTTATGAGCCAGTGTCTCACAAATAATAAATGTTCAGTAACTGTGAATTCCTTCACACTGCCCTATGAATGAGGGGAAAACCAAATAAACTAGAGATTTTAACCAATTATATAAGATAATTGTTAAATTAATTAGCTCTCAATGTGTAGGGAAAAAATGTTTAGTTTAATAGGTGATTTGTTTGTTCATTTTATCATTGGTCCTTCATTCATATGTATAGTAATTTTAATTTTGGAGAGAATACAAGATAAAATGGGTAAGACTGAATTTGATTTTGAGCATGGTGTTCATGTTTTAAAATGAACAACATAGGAGAATGTAATTCAATGTGCCCTGTATCTCTCAAAACTCATGTTTCCTTCTTTTCTCCCCTGATACAGAATAACATAATCAAAGGAGATGAAACTGCCTGAAATCTATAATAAAACATTTTTAGAATCCCAACTTGGTAGTCATGATTTTTACTGTATTGTTCCCAACACAAAATCATCCTTATATCTTAGAACAACAACATATTTTGACAAGACTCTAACAGACAGCATCTAATTATTACATTCTCTACGGTAATAAGTGGGCAAGGTTAAAGTAAAATTTTACCAGTTTTTTAAAAATACATATTAGTGGACAAGATAAATCTCCAGTATTATTAGACTTTCTTGGAAAACTAGCTACTAACACTTAGGAACTAATGACACATTTTCTCTCTTGGAGCTGGTGGTAAGTTTTACAGATCAGTAGATATTTCTCAGAACATCAAATGCAGGACAAGATCAGCCTTCCGCAAAGGATTAGTGGGCATACCTATTGGTGTTTTTGAGAAGAAACAGTGACAGATGTTGTATAATTCACCCTTTTGTTGTTAGGCAGATTTACATAGGCATCGCAGTACCATGTAGCTAATGTTAAAACCAGAATCGCCACATGCAGAAATATACACTGTTAGTTTAAGAAGTATGAATACCTGCTGTATCATCTTATGCTGTAATAGCTAAGCATAATGTGGAAATTTTACCCTTTTGGAAAAATAACTTGAAAAGCCAGTCCTGGTTTGATTTTCTCAAATCAAATTTTTCTAAGCTCTTTCATACATAGGTTCCTTTGATATTTGCTCAAGGGTACTACTATTTTTAATGTGGGATTGTGTAATGATGAAGGGTTTAGGCTCTGGAGTCAGAAAATCTGAGCTTGAGTCTTACTTGCATCCATACTAGATGTAAAGCCTTGGGGAAATTATTCAACTTCTCTAAAATACAGAATATTTACTGTAAATAATGTATATCAGACAATTTCCATAAATTTTATGTGAGAAAAGTTATTTTAATTTCTTAACATAATATGTGGCATATGGCAATACTTATTAGCTATTATTATTACATCGTATTTGTTGGGCTTTGAACAGAAACTGCACATTCAAAGTATTGAACTTAAAGGATTAATGAAGAGACTATACATTTGTGACCAAACGACAAAGAAACCAGGTTAGCTGGGCATGGTGGAGTATGCCTGTAGCACAAGCTATTTGGGAGGCTGAGAGGGGAGGATTGCTTAAGCCTAGAAATTGGAGGCTGCAGTGAGCTATGATTGTGCTGATACACTCCAGACTGGGCAACAGAACAAGACTTCATCTGTGGAAAAACAAAGCAAGAGGAAGTTATTGATCATCTAGGAACCTGCAACAGTGGCAAACAATGACTATCTCTGCAGGGAAAAAGAGAAGGGACAAGGGTTTCAGAATCCAGGGAAAGCTATAATCTTAGAGGCAGGTGATATCACTGAGTAAGTGCTGGTAACAATGGAGTAAGTGCTGTTAACAAAACTAGATATAATTTGAATCACAGTTGCTGGGAAGAGGAGGTGGAGGCCAATAATTTCCCCCTCTGGCCCTGTTACTTCTTCATAGTACATCCCAGTTTTTAGACCCAGTGGAAGACAGAGACTAAGAAAGCACCCTGACGAAATCCAGAGAGGTCAGTCCTTGGGCACAGGACAAGACAGATATTACAATGAAATGATTAGTAGGAGCAAGGACAAAATAGCCAGAATGGTTTTGGATTTAGCAGTTTCCTCTTGGTCTCACATCTCCCCATGCATGGATTGGGACAATCTGGGCCTGCTTGCCAAGCAAGCACTTGTTCTATCCTGTCCAGGATGCAGCTGTGACCTCCATTCAGCCTCATTACTTGTGACACTGGACTCTCTCTTAACCATATGGAATTATTCTTTGAAGTCAAGGGCCTTAGGGTCACAAGTCTACACAGCTTCCCTGTACTGAAAACCTTCTCAGCCTGGCCTGACAGTGGAAAACCATTGCCAAATGTGCTTTGATGTAAAGGCAAGGCATAGGCCTACTTGTGTGATTCTCCTGGGTCATTTCCGATATCAGCAACTCTGAGACCAGCATCCAAGACGTCATCACATTCTCCTCTCTACAATCTCTCCCAAAGATATATTTTGGGGAAAACAAGTAGTATTTAATTTCTTTTTGGGGGTCTTTAATATAAAACTCTGAATATAATAGAAAATATTTATGAAATATAAAATATTTGTCAATAGTTTCCCTCTGTATCAGTAAATTTTATTTACAATCTCCTTTTATGTGAAATGGTTGGTATATTTAAATTGTTTCATCCACCTAAGAATTTCAGATGGAATAAGATAGTGTCATGGTATGTGATTAAACAGAAAACACATTTTCATAACATCTCTTCTTCATTGCTTTAGAGGCAGCAAGGTATAATTTGAAGCAGAAGATTGAAGGAGATTTTTAAGTCGACCACTCGCTAGTTCAGAGAGGGCTTTTCACTTCTTTGAGTGGCCATGCTTTCACTGGTAACATCAATACTAATACTCACCTTGATCTAGAGATAAAATTGCATAACATATATTTCTTATGTAAGTTACAATTTATTTGGTATGCTCATTCTATCTCTTCTCTCTCTCTCTTTTTCTTCCTTTTTTTTTCTGGCACATGAACCCTGCCGTCTTTTATCTCAGGGAAGACCTGGTGTTTTGGTCATGAGTTATCTGTTGAATAGCTTTGAGGCTTTGAAGAAGATGCATACCACTAGAAGATATATATTTTTAAAAGCATATCAAATAAAATTCATGTTTCTTTCATTTCTAACTCTGTGAAATTTACTTAACTATGATATCCATACTAATTCCTTTTTGAGATATGGTTTTACAGCTCCTTGCTAAGTCAGTAAAGAATGTTTTTATTTCAAATAATTTGATTGATTACAGTAAATGATGTTATGCTGTTAGTATAACTTTAACATTTTACCCTCATCATAGAAGAAAACTGATATAATATACCAGGTGGAAATCCACTTACTTCTTGGGCTTCAGGAATGCAAATAAAATAGCTATGTAATAATAAGGTCCAGCTGCACTTTGGGGTTTAGCAGAGGCCCCAGTTGGGATATGACATCTGAAAGATTTTTCACAGCATATTTTTCCAGCTGAAATTTGTCATGTCCAGATTCAGGATCTGCCAAATTACAAAACTTTACACAGATGCTAGATTTTGAAAAGAAGGGATTTATACAAGTTATGAATTCTTCAGTAAATGCCACTCCCCAACCCCCTCCAAGACAGCAATGCAGCAACTGAAAGAAATATTGTTTAATGAACATACAAAATAAGCAGATTATACCTTGCTCTAAGAATTTGTCTTTTTCTTATGAAACACACCAAAACCCTAGAAGAAAACTTAGGTAATACCATTCAGGACATAGGCATGAGCAAATACTTCATGTCTAAAACATGAAAAGCAATGGCAACAAAAGCCAAAATAGACAGATGGGATCTAATTAAACTAAAGAGCTTCTGCACAGCAAAAGAAACTACCATCAGAGTGAACAGGCAACCTACAGAATGGGAGAAAATTTTTGCAATCTACTCATCTGACAAAGGGCTAATATCCAGAACCTACAAAGAACTCAAACAAGTTTACAAGAAAAAAACAAACAACCGCATCAAAAAGTGGGCGAAGGATATGAACAGACACTTCTCAAAGAAGACATTTGTACAGCCAACAGATACATGAAAAAATGCTCATGATCACTCACCATCAGAGAAATGCAAATCAAAACCACAATGAGATACCATCTCACACCAGCTAGAATGGCAGTCATTAAAAAGTCAGGAAACAACAGGTGCTGGAAAGGATGTGGAGAAATAGGAATGCTTTTACACTGTTGGTGGGACTGTAAACTAGTTCAACCATTGTGGAAAACAGTGTGGCGATTCCTCAAGGATCTAGAACTAGAAATACCATTTGACCCAGCCATCCCATCACTGAGTATATACCCAAAGGAATATAAATCATGCTGCTATAAAGACACATGCACATGTATGTTTATTGCGGCACTATTCACAACAGCAAAGACTTAGAATCAACCCAAATGTCCATCAGTGACAGACTGGATTAAGGAAATGTGGCACATATACACCATGGAATACTATGCAGCCATAAAAAAGAATGAGTTCGTGTCCTTAGTAAGGACATGGATGCACCTGGAAACCATCATTCTCAGCAAACTATCACAAGAACAGAAAACCAAACACCGAATGTTCTCACCCATAGGTGGGAACTGAACAATGAGATCACTTGGACACGGGAAGGGGAACATCACACACCGGGGCCTATTGTGGGGAGGGGGGAGGGGGGAGGGTTAGCATTAGGAGATATACCTAAT
This sequence comes from Macaca nemestrina, assembly GCF_043159975.1. NCBI lineage: Eukaryota > Metazoa > Chordata > Mammalia > Primates > Cercopithecidae > Macaca > Macaca nemestrina. Next base: position 41,950,746 of record NC_092134.1, on the reverse strand, counting down.
GTAAATGACGAGTTAATGGGTGCAGCACACCAACATGGCACATGTATACATATGTAACAAACCTGCACATTGTGCACATGTACCCTAGAACTTAAAGTATCAAAAAAAAAGAAAAAAAAAAAAGGTTCCCTGGAAGCTTAAATAAAATATTCACTGGTCCACATATAGGGTCTTTGGTTCAATTGTATGACACAATATATCAAGGTCCCTGTATAAACCTTTACTGGGGAGTTTCTTTCCTTCCTTTAATAAGTGGAGTAGATTCCTATAACATATCGTCTTCTAAAGAAATCTTGAATGCATTGAATTGAATTGATTGCAACATATATTTATTAAGATGAAATACCGATCAAACTATTATAGGTGCTGGGATTAGAAACTAGATAAGACACAGTCCCTACCTTCAAGAAGGTCATGGAGTAGCAGGGGAGCAAGATAGTGTACAAAAATTGCAATATTATGTGAAAAGTACTGGAAGTGGGAATTGAACAATGAGATCACTTGGATACGGGAAGGGGAACATCACACACCGGGGCCTATTGTGGGGAGGCGGCAGGGGGAAGGGATGTCATTGGGAGTTATACCTGATGTAAATAACGAGTTGATGGGTGGTGACGAGTTGATGGGTGCAGCACACCAACATGGCACATGTATACATATGTAACAAACCTGCACGTTGTGCACATGTACCCTAGAACTTAAAGTATAATAAAAAATAAAATAAAATAAAAAAGAAACACCCCAAAAGCTCCTGATATAAGGTATTTGCATATATGAGTGTGTTTGCGTGTCCAGTATGTGTGCGTGTGTATATGTATATATGCATGCGTGCATGCATTTGTTTGTGTGCTTGTTTTCAAAGTATGAATGATTATTAAAAAGATCAAAAACATTTAGGAAATGCCCATTTATATTTTCACCATTGTTCAACAAACCTTATGTTTGGTGATTCTACATCATTGACTCTTTCATACCACCAGATCAGTCAATTGGTGTGAAAAATGATAAATTTTGAGTCACGTGACCTTAGTTAAATCTACATTCTTACACTTGCGAGCTTTGTGGCCATGGAGACCATCACTCAGCTATATGGACTTAAGCTTTTAAAATGAAACAAGACATGTAGAGAGAAATCTTCAAGAGTACTTTGAATTCCAAAATGTGTTGGCACTTATTCTAATTTTAGAATTCAATTACTCTTGGCTGACATTAACAAAAAAAAGTCTCTAAATAATTTGTTTAAATTTTTGTGGACTTCATTTTTTTTTTTTTTTTTTTTAAGAGAGTCTCGCTCTGTCACCAGGCTGGAGTGCAGTGGCACCATCTCAGCTCACTGCAACCTCTGCTTCCCAGGTTCAAGCGATTCTCCTGCCTCAGCCTCCCGATTAGTTGGGACTATAGGTGTGTGCCACCATGCCCAGTTAATTTTTGTATTTTTAGTAGAGATGGGGTTTCACCATGTTGGCTGGGATGGTCTCCATCTCTTGACCTTGAGATCCGCCAGCCTTGGGCTCCCAAAGTACTGGGATTACAGACATGCAACACCACACCCAGACTGGACTTCATATTTTTAAAAATTTACTTTAGATTCAAGAGGTACATGTACTTGTTACATGGATATTACATGCACAATGGTGGGAATTGGGCTTCTAGTGTATCCACCACCCAAATATCGAACATTGTACCCAATAGACAGTTTTTCAACAATCAACCCTCCTCCAACCCTTCTCCATTTTGGACTCCCCAGAGTCTATTATCTCCATCTTTATGTCAATGCATACTCATTGTTTAGTTCTCACTTATAGGTGAGAATATGCATTATTTTATCTTCTGCTTCTGAGTTAGTTTACTTAGGATAATGGTCTGCAGTTATATCCATGTTCCTGCAAAGGACATGATTTCATTTTTTTTATGGCTGCATAGTATTCCATGGTGTAAAAATATCACATTTTCTTTATCTAAGCAACCACTGGTGGACATTTAGGGTGGTTCCATGACTTTACTACTGTGAATAGTGCTTTTATAAACATATGAGTGCAAGTACCTTTTTAATATATGATTTCTTTTCCTTTAGGTAAATATCAAGTAGTGAATTGTTGGGTTAAATAGTAGTTCTATTTTTAGTTCCTTGAGCTATCTCCTTACTCTTTTTCGTAGTGGTTGAACTAATTTACATGCCTACCAACAGTTTATAAGTGTTCTCTTTTCTCCACATCCATGCCAACATCTTTTGTTGTTTGCCTTTTTAATAATAGTCATTCTGACTGGCATAAGATAATATCTCAGTGTGGTTTTAATTTGCATGTATCTGATGATTAGCAGTGTTGAGCATTTTTCATGTATTTGTTGGCTGCTTGTATTTGTTCTTTTGAGAAATGTCTGCTCATGTCCTGTGCCCAGTTTTTAATTTTTTTTTCTTGTTGATTTGTTTGCATACCTTGTAGTTTCTGAATATTAATTCTTTGTCAGAGTTAAGAGACAACCTATAGAATGGGAGACAATATTTGGACATCTTTTAGTAAAGTCACAGATCAAAGAAAAATTATGTATAGAGTACAGAAAATAAATTATGTACATATTACTTTATATTCTCTTCCCACATAGTTTCTCCTGTTATTAACAAGGGGCTTTGATGAATGCCTAACACCACGCATACAGTATCATACAGAATAGTTTGAACATCTTAAAAATGCCCCATGCCTAGGTAAAGCTATCTCCACTTACTCATTCCTGTTTCCCTCTTCCTGAATCTTTGGATACCACTGATCTTTTTCCCATCTCTGTAGTGTTTTGTCTATTACAGGGTGCCATATGGTTGTAATCATTTGATATATAGCCTTTACAGACTGGTTTCTTTCTCTTAGCAATATACATTTAAGGCTCTTCCATTTCTTTTTGTGGCTGATAGCTCATTTCTTTTTATTGTTGAATAATATTCAGTTGTTTGGATATATGATATTTTGTGTATCCATTATCCTACTGAAGGACATTTGGTTGCTTCCAATATTTAGCAATTATGAATAAAACTGATATACAAATTATAGGCAGATTTTTGTGTAGACATAAAAATTTAACTCATTTGGGTAAGTACATAGAAGCATGATTGCTGGATTGCATGTTAAGCTTGTGCTTCATTTTGTAAGAGACTGTCAAATTGTCTTAGGAAGTTGACATATCCTTCTGTATTTCCACCAGTAATGAATGCAAATTTCTGTAAACACATCTTCATTTTAAGAAATACAATCTAAATAAAGTCATTGAAAATAGCTTCTGAGTATGATAGTTTAATAAACCTCAATTAAATTATACTTACTTCATGTTACAGAAATTCTCGTCTATATGAGAAAAAAATCATTTGATATATGTCTCCTTGTATTATTTTGCAGACTTCACCATCCATTAAAATAAATATCTAAGGTATTCCATTTACATGTGTATGTTTTTACATAAGATCCCTTAAAAATACTTAGCTAAATTTGATAATGCTTAATCCTTTTCATGTATATTTATATTACTGTAAATTATGTATATTATTGGTGAGTCTCTGAATTTCCATACTTTTGAGATAATCATAAATCATGTTGTTATTATTTAATCTCTGTACTTGGCCTGTACTTGGTATGAATATTTTCTCATGATCAGACATATCTTAGAGAGATTCAAAAATTATAGCAGTTAGGATTCCATTTTGTAAGAAATTGAATTTTCAGGCTAAAATCTAAATTTTTTAGCATAAAACCCTTTTATAATATAGCCCATGATTTCCTCTCTATCTTCATTTATTTCCACTCACCCTCACATCAAATGCTCCAGATAAAAAGAACTATTTAATCTCCACTTACAGTATATTTGCTTTAGTCTCTAAGTTCTAGAGGCCAGAAGAATATAGTGGATTTGAATCTGGGTCCTGTAGTCAAAGAGCTTGTTTAGAATTCCCTGATTTATAACTTTGATATTTGAAATTGGGTAAGTTATTTCACTTTTATCAGCCTCAATTTCTCCATTTATAAGAAGTACTTCATAAAATTATTGTAGAGATTAAATGATAGTATCTGCAAACATTTCAGCACAGCAAAGACATAAACACAATACATATTGAGTATTATAATTATTAATAGCAAACCTGTTTCTTTTGACTGACTGCTCTTCTCTTTCTTTGTCTCACTCATTAAAAAAAAAAGACACCTCAAGTATTATTTCCTTCCAGGACATTTTCCTTAGAAACCCTTCATTAACAGGTTGAGTTTTTGCAAGGTGGATTATTTTCTTTCCAATATCCTAAAACTCCTTTCCCTTTTATTATTTTATTTTTAATTGTATTTTGTCTCTGCCACTAACATGTAAATTCCTTGATGTTACAGACTGTGTGTTACTCCTTCGTTATGGCTAGCACCAGGCATATAGTAGGTGTATCCCTTAGGAATCTTCAGTAAAAATAACAGAATGCTTGACTCATTCTCGGGCTTAAACAACAGAACTTAATGCAGTAAGTAACTGAAGACCAGAGGCACGTCAGATTTTAGGCATTATGTAACCCAATGTCGTGATGACATCACAAAAGACTCAATTCCTTTTCAAGTCTCCTTGGCACTTTTCTCAGTGCTCTTTCAATCTAAGACTTATTTCTCTTGGGGTTACAAGATGGCGGCTGCCATCTGCCAGTGGTTAAAAGACTTTGCATTCATAGTAAGCAGGAGAGAATTTTTTTTTTTTTTTTTTTTTTTTTTTTTTTTTTTCTGAGGAGCTCACTTGGGAGAATAAGAAAGCTCTTTCTCAAAAACCGTCAGAAAACATCTCCTCCATCACGTTGGCCTGATTTGGGTCATGTTCTCATCCCTGAAGCCAGGAACATGGGTTGTGCCCATTACATTAGTTCAGTTAGATAATACCTAAAACAGAAATTATCTTCCCCACATTTATATGAGCTCCATAGAGAAGAGAAAATACTAGAATAAAAGTAGAATTACTATTACCAAGGAAAAGGAGGGACAAGTGTGCTAAATACAAGAACAATATCCTCTCTTTTCAAAGGCACAAAGTTGGACCTGACAATATATTTGACCTGGATGCTGTACGGGCTATTAAAGAGGGTGATATACTAAAACATGATTTGTCCCATTTTTATCTTTTTGAAATGAAATTTAAATTATGTGCATGAGGGTTAGCCTTCAGTATGTACAGTTTATGTTCTATATACTATTTGAATTTTAATATGCACTTTATGAAAGCAGGGTCCTGCTTTATTTTGTTTACTGCTGAATCTCTTAGTCATACAACGGTGCCTGGCATATAACAGACATGCAATAAACATTTGGTTAATGAATTAATATTTCCAGTGTTTGGGATTTACTAATGGAGAGACCACAAATGCAGAAGTTGAGGTAAAAAGAAATTACACTTGTTCTGTCTTATTACTGGGATGGCCAAAGCACTGTGTTTATGAGTAATTTACATGGCACTAAAAAACAGGGAGCAAATAAAGACAATGTGTTCCAAAGAACTTGTTCAAATCATGTGAGCAGCTGCATCATAAGATGACTAGTGAAGAAATTAGAAGCACTGAGTCAGGGACTTTAGACCCGTGTGATGGAGGAGAGCAGAGTTAACCCATGCTAGGCTGTTCTTAGTACAGCCATCTGAGTGTTGAAACCTAATGTTCACCATAGTGCTCCTCTGCACAAATACTGGCAATGGCTCCTCATTTGCATTAAAATAAATAAATAAATACATATATAAATAGACAAACATCTCAAAATTCTTAAGAGGCTTATAAGGCCTTCAAGAACTTTCTCCAACATCATCACCATCACTGTAACTTCTTCTTCTTCATTTTGTACTACTCCCAAACTTACTCCCTCCTGCCGTAGTTACTTCCTTGCTATTACTCAAACAAGCCAGATATTCTTGTGCCTCTTTGCACTGGTGATTCTCTTTGACTGAAATATTTTCCCTTACAATGTGCAGTTGTTTCTTCAGCTACCTTTACAGAAGGCCTAACATGACCACCCAGTTTAACACTGCATCCCATCCCTCCCTTCCACCTTGATACTTAATACCCCTCACTATATTCTACCTTTATTTCCGTAGCATGTATTACCTTCTCACATACTACAGAATGCACATTTATTTTCATTATTTATTTTCTAACTTCCCTATCAAAATGGAAGCCCCAATCAGGTAATAGTTATTATTTGTTCACTGATTTGTTCTGAATGCAGAGAACAGTACTTGGCACATACAATAGTCTCAATACATATTTATTAAAGAAATGATTAAATGAGGTTAACTGTTTTAATCATTAATTCAAATCAGGAGTTCAGGTTTATCCTAGAACAGTACCCAAAAAGGCAAATTTAATCTCCTTTACCTTTCCACATACAATTAGTTTTCTAGGTGTCTTGTATGTTAGAGAACACTACTGTCAAATAAAATGTATTTTGAGCATATTTAATACTCTGATTATTTCCCTGCATTTTAATGAAATTTAACTGTCAAATAGAATTAAACAATGATACAATAGGTTACTTCATAACAAATCTTGGATTTCTGAACATTTGTCGAAGTTCCAGACATAGAAACAATTTTGGGTAGAAGCTCAAATATATGTTTAATTACTTTATTGTATGACCTGTTATGTTTGAAACTTGAGTTTTTCTAGAAAGAGCCTACTAGGGCTCGGGGATTGTATGTTTGACTCTAGAATGGCACATGTCTTTTTCTATATTACAGGTGTCTCTAAAAACTTATGATCCTACATTTATTTTTTAAATAGCACTAGCCAGTAAATAACCCCTACTTTTATGGAATACTAATTTATAAAAACTGATGCCCATATAAGAGAGAGAATTTCTCCTTCCTGGTTTTTTCTAATGGAAGACTTTCTTTCTAAATTTATTAGCTGGTACTAATGATAGTTTCTTATTGAAAAACTTGTCAACTTTTTCATGATTGATGATTATTCACAAAATCAAATTTTGTGAATTTGTTCTGCATGGTTTTGTTCTACAGAGATTCATTCTCTGAAGACATTAAGTGTTTTGTTTTGTTTTATAGGATTCTTGTTTTTCCTTAGACTAGGCCACCATTTTTCTGGGTCTGGCTCTTGGACAGCCTCCTGTCTTCCCTGTGACAGCCCATATTTCTCAGAAATCTCTCACCTGAGTTCATCCAAGCTTTGCTCCTCAACATGGCAAACTTTTAATTGTCTTATGTCAGTAATCTATTTTTTTCCTCTTTATTTAACCAAAATTTTTCTTATTCCTCATATAATTTACTCATTCCTTTACCTAACATTTCAATACATATTTGGAAAAGAAAATATATAGAGAAGTAATCATATTAAGAAGAGACCATACAAGTATTATTCATCTCCATGATACTTTATATATTCACATAATCATGTGTATATGCATTTATTCTTTAACTCATTTAATATTTATTTTAGTAACAATTGAGAACTTGTTTTATGTCATGCACTAGGCACATGAAATACATTAGTGAATAAGACGTATTTTACAGAAACTATGAAAGATAATACATATTTGCAGTGTTATGATACTTAGTTATACAATTTATCTCTGCTGGCCATGATGCTAGCAAGGGTGGCTCATTTTGTGGTGGGGGAAACAATGGAACATACACTTCCCAGATGGCCTCACTCAAATGGTTGCTTTATGGGGCTAGGTTGCCTTTATCACAGCACATGGTGGTTTCAGGATATTTCATAGCCTTATGTGGTGTGGAGCTTTCCCCAGAGCACCACAGCAGAATTTCCCGTCTTTCTTAACCTTTAGACCAACACTGGTATAGCATGACTTCCTTCCACGAAGTCTTGAGTAATTTGTGACACAACAATAGATGACTAATTGAGGATCTCTACTTCAGACTATTTCCTGCCAATTCCCAAACTCACATTGCTGCCAGTCTCAGGATCCACAGACAACTTGGTGGCTCATAAAACATGAAGTCTGAAATAAGATAGACCTGATTTCTAGTTACAGATTGATAACTTTCTATTCATGTGTCTTTGAGCAAGTCAGGCCAGTGGGCAGTTTTGAGCAACCTATTTCTTTATCTCAAGAAAGTTAGGCCAATGATGTGTATTTCATTTGGATGCTGTGAGGATCAAATAAGACAGTAATAAATGTAAGCTCTATTATCATTTCTGTTCACATTATCACATGACCCTTTAGAAGAATTTCTCTACCTGCTAAGTTGACGGTAGAATTGGGGAGTGGACTGCAAGAGCTGATGTGAGAAGACAAGTTATTACCTGCTCTTGAAACCCAGAGAGGTCATGATAGTAGCTCGGAGAGAGAAGGATTAATGTAAAATATATTGTAAATTTTAAAACACAGAAATTCCCTTTGATGACATCCACAGACACATGACTTTTTATATTTTTTTATTTATAACTTTTATATCGTCTTAACAAAATTCCACATCTCTAGGTTAAATATTTCTCTTTAAACATTTCTTATATGTGATGTTGTGTTACTCTTTTGTAAATATATTTTAATCCATCTAATTCTTTCTAAATGAAGGTACTCAGACCTGAAAGAAATAGTCCTAGAATTTACTAACCACTACAGAGTTGGACTGTGCCACCCTAATTTTACCTGTGACACTGTCCTTAATGAAGATGGAAATGAGGTCCTTTTGGTCATGAAATCATCTGATATTGAATGTGCTGATAACCATAAAAGCTGCTAAGATATGATCCTTATTTTGTGACAGTGAATTCAGTTGACTGTATATGAGCAAAGGTGTCACAGTTATCCTTGATCAGTTTCACCTCATAATACATCCTATCTCAGTGTATTGGGAACTTTCTGTAATTTTTTGCTTACAGATTTTGTCCACAGACATATTTGTTCTTCTTTACAACTTCCCATTATTTTCAATCGACTTAACCTTATGAAAATCATTGCTAAATGCATGTAAGCCTTTATCCATATCTAAATGGAAAGACAGAGATAGGTATGATATAATCAGCATCAAAAATATATTAGAACATATGTGAAAAATCGTATCAATATGTCTAATAGACATGATTCAAATTTATTGTATTTATGTTTTGTTCATAGCATACACAGATCTGAAATTCATTAACTCATAAATTTGTGTGTGTGCACTATATACTCTGCTAGGTGCTGGGAATACAGCGATGGACAAGGCAGAGTAGGTATGTGGCATTACAGGTTTAATGACAAGCAAACAATGACAACCCATGACATGAGGGTGATTCAATTTCACTGGCTTATTTTCTGCATGGGTTCTACATGTGTAATCTATTTTAATTGTTAGATTTATTGAAACTTCATCATATTAAAATGAATTTCATAATATTTTGTTTTACCACCAAGATAAAACAATTTTTAAAAATAACTTTAGGTTGCTTTTGAAATGCCATCAGTCTATTTCAGAATGTTTTCTTTTTACAGCACATGTATAATATTGGAGGTTTTGGTTTTCATTGATTTCATATTTATATAAAATATATAAGCAATTTAAATCTAGCCTGTACCTCTTATGATGCATCAGCATTTTTTAAATGTTGACATCATTATAATGGTTGCATAACTGTGGCTAGTAGAACTATTCCATTGCAAGTTCTACTTTCTTTTTAAGTTGGTTATAATTTTGCTTTTGTGGTGTAGGTAGATTATACCCAAGTGTCTATTTATAAAGAGAAAGGTCACTGGAGATGCAGAGTGTGTTCACTGGACTACACTGACCCAAAATAGACTACTACAACTTAGTGTGTAAAATAAGATGACAAAGAGAGATTACAGATATTTGGTCACACATGCCCCATGTTGTAGGAGCTGTAAGTGAGTTATGACTAAATTAAAGGGCTTCTACACGGTAGAGCAAAGACTCAGACTCACACCTTCTGCCTTCTGTTCAGTGGTGTTTCTACCATCTAATGTTTATACTAGAAATGCATAAAATTAAATAAGTGGAGAGATAGAGATGAAACAAGATTGACTGTGTGATGCCCCTGGGTCACAGTTTCACGGGTTCATTATGCTATTCTCACCTTTCATCTTTGAAATTTTCCAAATAAAAGACTCCATACAAAAAATTAAGATATAAGCAGAAAGAGCTCATTTATAATTTAGTATACCATTATAAGTTATAACAGAGGTAACAGAGCATAATATATTTTTGAAAAAAATAAGTACAGGTTACAAATATTTACCAATTAAAAACCTCCGTAATCACTCCAGGATTAAGAAAGCAGAAGCTATTCTAAGAAACTGTATGCTATAAAGTCACATTTCAACTTTTAAACAAAGTTATTTTTGTTTTTTATGTTGGTGGAATTTCAATACTGTTAATAGTAATGTTTATATAAAGTTTAACATATGGACATGTGTGATTTTTTAATATCCTATATTGGTTTATTTTATGTTTAAGCTACTAAAAGAGCAATCCAACAGAATTACCTAACTGGGACCCTACCTGGGCAAGAATAGAATGAACCCAAACAGATGAATAGAAAAGACATATTCATTGAAAAGTAAATTAGAAGATATGTTTTGTGATATCTAAGATTTGGTACAATCTCTTACAAAAACTTCCAAGAACTGGTGGCAAGTTGGATGGTTCTAAGGTTCTACATCTCTAAAGAAAGCTCAGGCTTTTAGCTACACTAAATTACGCTAAGGCCACAGATAATATTAATGCATTTTAGAAAGTTGCTAGAACAAAGTTTTTTTAAAAAAAGAGGCTTTTGTATATTTTAACCAACTAAAAATTTTAATAAACAGAACTAATTATCCTCCATGAATTAGGTTTACTCAATTCATTTCAGTATAACAATACTGTAGAAGAAAATACCTGACTCACACAAATCTGATGCTAATAATAGTCCTGAACACTGATAACAGTAACAGAGTTCTCCTCATGTATCATCTGATGTCTATGGTAGAGAACAAAGGAATGGAAAAGTTTTGCCAACAATTTTAAAGACAGTGTATTACCGACATTTCTTTTTCCCAGAAAAATGACTATTCTCGTGGTATAAGTCACCAGCAATTCATATTATTCTAATTACTCACTTTTAAGAACATGATGTGTCATGAAACTGTGGCTGTAACTTTGCAAACTTATTTTTTCACCAGAGTTTACAAAATGAGCAAAAATAGTCAAAGCCACTGAACATTACTGACTTTGACTTTCCAGAATTCTTCTTCAGAACCACAAACCCTCTGTATGTCATCTGAAATGATCCAAAGGTTGCCTGCCAAGTATACACATCCCCAAATTCTCAGTTGTAAACACAGATATTTCATGAGGAGTCAAACCTGGGACAGCACTTCCGGGTTCTTTAGAACATGGAATCGCCTAGAATTGAAACTAATTTATGCAGGGACTCCAAAACAGGTTACAGTTCTTTTACTCTTCTGGGTTCTCTAACATATGGGATAATAATTATGTTTATTCAACCATCCTTTTATTCATTTTATTCATCTAACAGGTGCTTATCCAGTCTGTCTTCTATGCCAGGTGCAGATAATAAAATGGAGATAAGGCAGAAATCAAGCACCTTTGTCTTCATGGAATTTATATTCTGGTGGGTATGGCAGAAAAATAAGCATGTGAACAAATAAATAAGATTTCAATTACCAGTAGGTGAAAATGCAATCTCAGCTTCCTTTTTATCAGTTGAGTGAACTTGATAATGTTTCTTAATCTTTCTGATATATTAATTTTTAAGACATCAATAAAGCAACATTGATCCTAGGCTTTGTGTGAAGATTAAGTCAGATTATGTAGCAAAGTGCTTGAAAAATAATCAATGCTTCACCTGCACGTTTGCATAGGATACGTGCTGAGATGTCTGACTTGCTATTTGCAAAGTGGAAAAAATGAAAATAACCCAAATTCTCTCAGAGGGAAATGGATTAATAATATACACTATGTTTATTTCATCTAATGCAGCCCAGCTGTTAACAGACAAACCCTAGATTTTAAAAATATAATTTGAGTAAAAATAAAATGGAAGAATACATATGTTATGATGCGATGAACAGTGCAACATTCATGAACATATATGTATGTATGCAAAAATATTTTAATGGGACAGGAAAGAGGTATTAAATTCATGATAATGAATGTACCCTCAGGGAAGGAGAAGGCAATAGATAGAACTGGAAAGGTGCTAGAAAGATTCAAAGAATATGGCATCTTTATCTATAATGTGTTATTTTATATTAAAAAATAAGGCACAGGAAAAATCAAATGATACAGAGAATGTGCTGGAGGGACAATATCAATTGCATGGATAATTGAGATTCTATATTTAAAAATGTGTGTGAAGGGGAAACTTTCTGTACATTTGTGGCTGTCCTTTCTACATGGCCATTACTTTAAGTTTGACAGTTCATGTTGCCTGGCTCAGCAAGCAGTCCTGTAGAATGAATATGCCATTGGCTTTCTGTAGCTCCTGTTTTGGGGGAAAAACACATTTACTTAGAATAATCAAGTATATTTTCTAAATAGTTCAGGTCTTTCTTTTTCTTTTTCTTTTTCTTTTGTGTTATGTTTATACATTTTTTTTTCAGCGAGGGATTTCTTCATATCTGGTCACATCTGGGATACAGAACAAAATTCCTGACCACTGTTTTTGAGCTTAATTCAAGACGTCAGGCTGTTCTAGGGCATTGCCACAGAATAGCTGACAGGATCTTTCCCCTCCTTACATACTACAAAGACTTGATTGACTTTTACAGACACCAAGGGGTTGTTTTTGGTGGGCTCTTTAAATTACTAAATAAACACATTTGTTCAACGTTGTAAGCCTAATTTTTTTTTCAGTTCTGATGGTTTTTAACTTTCACTGAATATTCACAGACTGTGCACATAGTCACTAAATGAGGTTAAGTTTTCATTTTCCGTCTCATATAAATAGCTACTCAAGTAGATGTGGACTGGGATGGGTGTCCCCCAAACCAAAGCTATTTGGCAAAGATCTGATTTTTCTTTCACAAGCAGAATGAGAGGCTAACATCTTAATGTACCATATCTACTGCATGAAAATTATATCGTAGTTTAAATATAAGTCATTAATCTCTGGTAGCTGTTCAAAGTCATAATGAAATTAGGCAAACAAATCATTTTTTTGGCGCAATATATTTTCCTTGCTCGGTTCTATCAATATCCAATGGAATATATTTTTTCTCTTTTAGGGGGACACACGTTGCTTATATATATATTTGATATATCTCAAAACATTCAGGGAAAATAGTAACATCACTAGAGCATATTCATTTATTAAAGCAAGTTTATAATAATCTATCTAAGAGGAGTGAAAAACTCTTCTCTGTTATCTTCCAATAACTAGAAGATAGCTTCAGACTCCTGACTGTGGAACTGCTTGCAAAAGATTAAGGGCAATGTTTAAAAGTATTAAGTTTATTTGCTTGCATGGTTTTTCATTCCACCTCACCAAGTCACATTAGCCATGCCACACCCAAGACCTTAGTTTTGCAATCACTTAACTCCTGATGTAGCAATTAAGATTATAGCAGCCTTGAAGAAGATTCCAGAGCCTTCTGAAACCTCAGTTTCAGACCCTAGTTTTGCAATCACTTAACTCCTGATGTAGCAGTTAAGATTATAAAAGCCTTGAAGAAGTTTCCATTGCCTTCTGAAACCTCAGTCGCACGTTAGTCACTGCAATAGAATTCACTGTTAGAAAATAAGCAGAATTCTCTCTCTCTCTTAACTTCCAGAACTTTTTTTTTTTTAATGTTCTATTGAATGCTCATTTCTATCTTGCCGACCCCATATTTTGTTCACTTTCAACATGACTTCTCTCATCAGGCCAAATGACTTTGCTTGTTCTTCCTTATAACTCTTTTGGTAATTCTTACCTTCTTGCTATAAACCCTCATGGAATTCCCTCTTCCTAGTTTTCCAGTAATCCTGATTCAAGAGAATGTTTAAACCCATGCCTCATAGAAAATTCTAAATCTTCCTCACTTCTCTAATAAATTCAATGTTTTGTATGCCCACAACACTTTATATGTACGGATTTCTACACATTGTCTGATATTTATTCATCTTATCCTTCATAATTGTTCTGTAGCTTAACGAAGGCATGTTTGGTTCAACCTCTTATATCCTCATTGTCACCATTAACTTGAGACAGATAGAATGTATTTTTCTTCTGCATAATGCCATTCAAATCACAATTATTGAACACTGACAATCTGTGAAAGAGGCAAAGAAAAAAATCATTAAAATTATGAAGAATTTTAAAACTTATAGTCTGAGGAAACAAGATATAGTCTTTATTTTAAAAATAAAATGTTTAAATATTTCCTAATAAATATAGAGAACATAGAATGTGGCCATACAAATCTTCTTAAAAATAAATATTTGAGGGATTCAACACAGGGAGAAATTACTTCTAGATGGAGATGAGGACATAACATATGAAGAAAGAATTTGACTTGGGAGAAGTTTTAACTTATTCATTCAACACATGTTAAGTAGCTAGTATTCATCAGACACTATGATAAACTCTGGGCTGAACAGAATTTTGCTAGATGGTGAGAAAGGAATGACAAATTTATGAGCAGACATGCAGTTTATAAAGGTGCTTGAACAATGGTAATGGAGCCAAGTCTGGCATCCATTTATCCATCAAGATATTCAGCAGTTATATTATTTCTATATGCTGGAAAATTTTAATTATAGGATAAAGAGATTGTGGTTAGAGACTAGACTACAGAAGAACACAGGAGCCAGGTCAGGGAGGCCTCATGTGATATCATAGGGATTCTGAAGTTCGGGATACATCTAGTGGGGAATCTTTGAAGAATTTTAAATTGGTCTGAGATTTGATCAGAATGGTCAACTTCAATGGTCAACTTGATCCTTGAAGTAATGAAGATGAAGAATGAGACAGTTAAAGTTAAAAAGTTAGCTTAAAAATAGAGTTAAAATGTAATGGAGGCTACCATAAGCATTAGACTAAGCTAGGGAGTCAACAACTTGCTGAATACATGATTCAGTAATTCTTTCCTGGTTTCTTGCCTTTGAGGGGAAAAGCATGAAACTTGAAAGATTATACTTTTGTGTCTTCATCCAAATTCCTCTGAAGAGGAGCAGTGACACAGGAGCCAGGAAAGGCTCCAGGCCATACCACATGGGCACCTGCTGTCTGCAAAGCTGTGGCCATAGCTTTGCCCGGATGGACAAAGGGGAAATTAGTTGGCCTAAAGTGATTATAAATTGGCCCTGGAACTACTTAGTCAGAGTTAAGTAATAATTCTCTTTTGGGAAATGTACCTGTTATTATAACTAAAACGTAGTCAAGTTCTACAAACAATGGCTCATAGATTTCACAGTGAGAAGTTCTGTTCAACATTTAAGAAAGTTCTGCTTTACTTTTCCTGTACTTCCATTATAGACAATGTTCAGAGGTAATCGAGAGTTGTGAAATCTGCATTCCCAAATTCCCTCTACCTAAGATTTACTGTGAAAACACTGGCGCCTCAGACTGTGTTCCTTTTTCTCCTCTCAAAGTTTTTATGTCACTTTAAGTTTTAATGTCTAATAAGTCTCTTAATATAATACATCATAACCATTTAATTTGAGAAATTGAGTAACCCTAAAACGTATCTTTTGTGTTATTGTTATTTTATCACCTTGATTTCATTCAACCTAACTAGTCTATTCAGTTAGACTCATAACTCTAGTCTGATTGTTTACCTCTTGCTTTTGCCTTGTTTGATTTGTAATACCGATTTCCCTTCATCACTGACAACCTCTTTTAATTACTTTTAGTATATATTGCATTGGGTCTCAAATCACTGTTTTTTTCTTTTCCCTTAAGTCTTAGCAAAATTTTATCCTGTTAAGTAGGTAGTTCCTAATTTTGTATAACCATGTAAAACTACCTACAAAAACATTCCACCTGATTCATTCAATTTGACCCAGTTAGGCCAAATGTATTATGCAATTAAATATATAATCTAAAATACAAATGCATACAAATATATCTGATATATTTCTCATCAATGGTCTTGTTTAATCCAAGATTTCCTTACTTTAAGGAAAGTAATTATATCTATTTTAACTATCTTAAAATAATGTAGCACTGATCTATATTGAAATTTCTTATAGATGTGAACTAAATATGAGATAAAGATGATATCATAACTTGGTACAAGACTTGTGTCTCTTTTTCAGTTATTGAGCTAGCTAAGCTTTTGTCTAATTTCTTCTGTAAACTAGATAGGATTACATTTATGGAGGAAAACTATATAGCCAAATTAATACATATAAATATACAAAAAGTCTCTGATGCTACAAATACATTTTTTTTCTGAAAAGAATAGCATTTTTTTAAAGGAATATCTGATGAATATACATTGAATGAGATGAAAACATTCAATTTAGTGATTCAATGTAAATATTGTAGCACTAAAGAACTACATAAAGTTTTACTTATAACATCCATTTGAAGAAATACCATTTTATTTTGTTGTACCTTATAGATGTCCAAGGGGTTGATAAAAATGTGTCAGCACAATGAGGGAGACATTAAAATTTTGTGCCAAAAATAGACTTTTCCCACTAACACTGGGTTAGTGGAACTCAACATGCCAACATCTATCTCCAACTACAGATTTGATCTATTTTATTTGTTTTTCTTTTTGGTTTTATTTTTTGGAAGATAAAGTTGTTATTGACCCCAGCATAAGTATACATTAGTGGGGTTTGGTTCCTTCCAAACAACATACACTAAGCTTTGCTAAGTAGAGGTTTAACTAGAAAATGATGTAGAAATGCCACTTTGGTTATAGACATGTGGGAGAAAAAAGAAGTTTCTGCCTTTCCTGTGACAGTGCCTTCCACATCAAGGGCAGTGGGTCAGAGAGTTTGCTGGTGTCTTTCCTTTTTTGTTTTACACCTCAAAAAACTCCCTCTCATCCTCTCCTTTCATTTTCCTCCATTAATAAAGAGGGTCAAAAAATCACAAATTTAAGCCGTTTTAGTTTGAGTAACTGTAGGCTTAATCTGTGTGTGTGTGTGTGTGTAAATCCAAGAAGAGGTGTGGCATTTGGCGAGACACCCTACATAGGCCTGATACACTCATGAGGATCATGATAGAGTCATCCATCCTGCTGAGATCATAATCTGTGTTTTCTTCTTGTTCAATATCCACTCCATTTGAAGAAGCTAGGCAGACACTTCATACTCTGGAAAAAGCCATGCAGTGTATTTTGCCCCAAATTTGTCTTTCTGACTTTCTTTTTGGAACCTAAGATATGTCAAAATAATATGGTAGGCATTAAAAAAAAAAAAAAAAAAAAAACAGGAAGAAGCATCCAGACAGAGGGGAGATAATTTTGCCTCAATCCAAAGTAGCAGCTAGAGGTTCATTGGCTCTGTGGGAGGAGCAGACCAAGAGCCATGAAGTACCCAGGGAAATAAACAGGAAACAGATCAAGAAAGACTCTACATTGGCGCTGGTACTCCCAGCCCTATCAAATGTCTCTTTGCTCAGGAAGACATTGAAAAAACTTTTGGGCAGCAAGGAACCCTGGGATCTTGGACAAGTGATATCTAAATGGTAACTCAGAATAGACAAAGGGCCCTTGGACCTTGAATAATCTGAGTGGGAAAAGAGAAATAAGTTAATAACTAAAACTTAATTTTTTGCCATAGACAGAGAATCAATGTCAGACTTATTGTGATTTAAAGGGAAACATGATATATGATATTTCTTAATGTCCAATTGATAAATAAAGTATCACATCAGATACAATAAAAATATGTGTGTCTATGCTGAACCCATTGGTAAAATCAGAATACTTATTTGCAATTAATAAAGAGAAGAATAATTATTATTATAAATTTTAGCATTAACTCATTAGTTCAGACTAATTATCCTGAATTTTTTTAAGAAGAACAAACACCATGATCTTCTAATTTGTCCCATGTTAAGGTAGACAATGCTGATATGGTGTGCATTCCTTATGGTAGATACAACACATATCCTGCTTTGCTGGAGGCAGTCCTGGTTCATGCAAATTGTCCTGGAATAATTATTAATAGTATCCACTTTCACACTCAAAAGTGTCCTGCTTTGAACGATAAAAGATTTGGTCATCCTACACATAAAGTATTCTGGCTTTGGAACAGTTACTCTTTTATTCATTTATTTTTTTTGTTGCTGGACATATGAAGTTGTTCCTACTTCTTCATAGTATATAGTTAGTATAGTCTAACTCTCCCTTAAGTAGGAAATGTGTACTAGTCTGTTCTTAATAAGTTTAGATATTTGTAAGAAACAATAAAAAACAGCCAGAATAGAGAGGCAAACATGTTGTTATAAATTTGTTAACCTACTTTTTAAGTTTAACAAGAATTAATTTTCTGATCTGTAGGAGAATACAGAAAAATTAATGAGAAACCTCAGCCTAGCACATTTTCTGATTTTGTAAAAAAATGAAAAAAGCTTGAAATATCATTTGATACTATGCACAAAATAGTACAGGATATTGTACATATTATTTGTATTTCTCAGATAACATAGAGCTTTCAGTTACTTAAACAAACAAAAGTAATGGGTGGCTTTTTAATGTCAGTGCCAAAAGTGTTGCATGCTGATACCTTGTGCTCCCATTATTAGGAGTGAAAGTGATGAAACATAAAATAATACTGTCTAGAAGAACTATTAACCAGAAGTATACACCAATTTAACCAGAATGACAATCATGCTTCATGAAAGCTCTTGGGGAAAATAAAGAAACATTTAATCATTGGTGGTGAAAAAAGTCATTATAAAACAATTTTACAAAATAAAGCACTTAAAATAATAAAAAGTACCAGAATATTTTATCAAAGAGTGTTGAAAAAACAGACAAACAAAAAAAACTACTACTCTCAGAATGTTTTACACTATTAATTATAAAGTTAAAAAGAATACCAATCCAAATGTGTCATCACAGTCCAGATTCATAGTTCCATTTGAACTAGTTTCTATGGAATGAAAATGCATTTTGCAGCAAACTTTTAAAATGAGAAAATAAAATGATGATTATCATTGGCAAAACTTCAACTTCCACATAATAATGCTTTAATAATTGATTTTAAATGAAAAATTCATGATTTGAAAGATAATTTAATAGCTTTGTTGAATTTGTGAGCTACAAGAAGCAATATCTGCAATAATATATCAAACTCAACTCATCATTAAAGAAACAATGTTATCAGTGAAACATGACTATAGGAAAGCCTCATTCTTGTCTGTAGAGTGAAATGTATAATACTCTGGAGAAAGTCTGGAGCTTTGTCTAATTTTTGAAAATAAATTATTGATGTTTTAATTTCTACTGACAAAATTATTGCATTCAATTATAGAATAATGTAATAAAATACATAAATCAAGTAACTCACTTTAGCTCCATTTTTGTTCTATGAAAAAACTTGTATGTGTATTTGCTATTATACATCAAATAAACAGCAGAGATAATTAAATAATATATTTGAAGAGGTGGGAACTGAAATAATGAAAACTGAAAAAATATTAAAATCTGACAGCCAATGATCTCTTGCTCTCCTGAACTCTACAGATTACCATTTATTTGGTTCGAATCATTTATTACCTTGCATAATTCATAATGCCTAATATCTTGTTCATTGTATTTACCAATATCAGTGGGGTAAAGTACAATTTATAATAGAAATGCGATTCCAATAGCTCTTGGATATAGTAGTAGTATGTTTCATCAAACGTCCTACAAAATTACTTTGCTGATATAAATGTAACTCAGTAGAAGGTGGGTATCATCAAATATCCTGAAAAAAAGTCATCTAGGAAATGTGTAATTCATATAGGTAGTCTTGCACTTGACACAAATGGGGAGAAGATCTTCAATTCAAAGGTAGCCATGATGCCACTTACAATATTTAATAGATAGAAATTGGAAACAACACACATTTTCAATGACAGGGTTGGGTTAAGTAAATTGTGATAAAGCCATACAGTACAACAACAAACCCCCTTGACACAAGTTTATGTATGTAAAAAATCTGCGCTTGAACCCCTGAACTTAAAATAAAACTAAAAAAAAAATAGATGACCGATAAGAATATTTTATAAAAGTTTTAATAACACATGAATATGTTGTTACTCTATGATGTCAAATTGAACAAACTAAGATACAAAGTCATATATACAATATAATGTTACTTTTATATATAAGTGGGGATGGGGGCATGTGTGTAGTTACAGAAAAAGTTTTCAATGTTAAGGTGAATGTCCTATAGCTGGTAGTTATCAGTGACCATATTATTGTATTTTTCTGTTTATTTTCTCTTTTATTTTCTACCTTTTCTACAATGAGTATGTAAAATTCCTAATCAGAAATACACATTCATTGGTCATGGACTCTTTTACACACCTGTTGACAAAGCTGGAAAATGAGATGTATGGTAGGCTGCCCAAGGAGAATCCAACACACAGGTCAAGGTTATAATTAACAATACAGTTAAAACCTACTAGCCACTGTTACCACCAATCATTATCTCATTGCCAACAAGAAAAAATATTTGACCCAGTTCAAAATGTCATCATAGGTTTGAGAGCTTGACACTGTAGTCTCAAAATTTAATATGTATTTTCTCTATTGCTAATTAGATACTTATTGGTGATTGGAATCCTACCTTGCATATTTTGTTGAAAAGCGTAAATAAAAGAACATAGGAAACACACATAGCCAGTGGCTGCCTTATGACAGATGATAAATAAGTGTTAGCTAATCAATGATTTTCTAAAATTTATGCTTAATTGCAGAAAGCTGTCCGATCTCTTAGGTCTGAGACTTGGGCCTTCAACAGATAATACGTTTAGTACCTTTTACATTTCCATTGATATTGTCTTGGAGTTCTACTGGATGATATATATCAAGCCTGAACACTGATTAGTCAGTGTTAAGATTTTGTCAAATCAGAGTATTTTAGCAGAAACCTATCCGATTGTGTATCTCCTGAGAGTAGTGAGTAGAGGAAATTTCAAGTAACCTCCAAAAAATAAGGCAAAATGTAACCAAAAGTTAAAGCAAAACTTCTAGTAAAATAACAATAGCAGACTGTATGGTTATGAACTGTGAAAATTAAATAACGATAGCATACTTTATCTCTTCATTCATTCATTCATTAATATTATGCATTTTACCATTGATTAAACAACTATTTAGTAATTCTCTATTAAAAGCGAGGAACATTTGGGATATATTACTGAACAAAATGGACATTGTTTCTGACTTTGTGGCATTCACAGTCTAGGAGGTGAATTATCAATAATAAGGTACAATTTTGAGCATGCATAAGAACATTTAAGAACCATGAGTCCAACAAAAAATGATGACAAACTGAAAGAGCAAAGAAGAACCTAATATATTCAGAACAACAATGCTTGTTTGGACATTGAACTTTTGAACTGCACCCACAAATAACAAACAGTAAACATTCTTTATGCAAACATTTACTAAATCCTAACAGTGTACCAGCTGTTATGAAAACAAAAAGATAGAGTTCCTCTGTATTAATCCATTCTCATGCTGCTATAACGAACTACCTGAAACTGGATAATTTATGAAGAAAAGAGGTTTAATTGACTCACAAGTTCTGCAGGCTTAACAGGAAGGATAGCTGGGAGACCTCAAGAAACTTGCAATTATAGTGGAAGGATGAAGGGGAAGCATGTACCTTCTTCACATGGGGTGGAAAAGAGAGAGGGGGAAGGGAGGTGCCACACACTTTTAAACCATGAGATATCGTGATAATTCACTATCTTGACAACAAAAAGGCAGAGATTCACCCTTTGATTCAATCACTTCTCAACAGGCCCTTCCTCCAATTCCACATGAGATTTGGGTGAGGACACAAATCCAAACCATATCACCTTCCGATATAGACATAATGGGCATATGGAATAAGTATGATTGTTACTATTCGTTTTGAAGATCAAGAATAAAGGTGATGTAGAAAAGAAAAAAAAAAAATAGGGAGAAAAAATGGAAACCACTTTGTATGCATTGAATACCTTGGGCCTGATACTATACTTAGCACTTTACATATTATTTCACTTAATACCTATAATGGCTAAGGAAGGTATATATAACTATTCTATATTCATGATGAGAAAACAGGATAAGAAGACAGGTACCTTGCCAAAAGCTATCAGCTAATTAGTCTTAAAGCTAGAATTTGAAGCCCAGGCAGGATTATTTTTGCACTTACATATTTTTTTTTTTTTTTTTGCTTTTTACATTTCTATTTTTATTTTACAATTAAGCAAAATAGAATGCTGTGTTGACTGCACTTCTTTGCTTATTAGAAAGCTGAAAATTTTTGAAATATGCTATCAGCCATTTCTACTTTTTCCAATGGAATTGTTTGTTCATATCCTTAGTCTCTCTTTTATTGGAGTTGTTATGGGTTTTTTTTTTAATTTTTTTTTTTTTTTAATTTCACTTTAAGTTCTGGGATACATGTGCAGAATGTGCAGGTTTGTGACATAGGTTATATGTGTCATGTTGGTTTGCTGCTCTCAACCTGTCATCTAGGTTTTAAGCCCCGCGTGCATTAGGTGTTTGTCCTAATGCTTTCCCTCCCCTTTCTCCCTACCCTCCAACAGGCCCTGGTATGTGTTGTTCCCCTCCCTGTGTCCATATGTTCTCATTGTTCAACTCCCACTATGATTGAGAACATGCGGTGTTTGGTTTTCTGTTCCTGAATTAGTTTGCTGAGGTGTATATTGACCACATTTTCTTTATCCAGTCTATCATTGACGGGCATTTGGGTTGGTTCCATGACTTTGCTATTGTAAATAGTGCTGCAATAAAAATACATGTGTATGTGTCTTTATAGTAGAATGATTTATATTCCTTTTGATATATACCCAGTAATGGGATTGCTGGATCAAATGGTATTTCTGGTTCTAGATCCTTGAGGAATTGCCACACTGTCTTCCACAATGGTTGAACTAATTAACATTCCCACCAGCAGTGTAAAAGCGTTCCTATTTCTCCACAGCTGCCTCAGCATCTACTGTTTCCTGACTTTTTAATGATCACCATTCTAACTGGCATGAGATGGTATCTCATTGGGGGTTTGATTTGCAGTTCTTTCATGATCAGTAATGAGGAGTTTTTTTTCATATGTTTGTTGGCCACGTAAATGTCTTCTTTTGAGAAGTGTCTGTTCATATCCTTTGCCTGCTTTTTGATGGGGTTGTTTTATTTTCTTGTAAATTTGTTTAAGTTCCTTATAGATTCTGGATATACTTATATCTTAAACCACAGCAATTATATCATTTCCTTTGTGTCTTGAAAACATAAAAATAGTCTAGTGTAATGGAGTGAAAAATTACATACATTGTAAATACTATGGATGAAAATTGCCAATAGATATTCAATTTCAAAATAATATTATCTGGGAAACATAGGCTCTGTTATAAATCAGTGGACAAAATAATGAAAGAATAATTTAATGAATGAATGAATGACCAAATACTGAAATTTAGGTAATTTTAAAATGTCTCAACATCTCCCAGATTAGTTTCACATGGGTTGTCTGGTTTTCACATAACTTTATACTATAGTAAGGCAATTAAAAATATATATTAATAGCACCATTTACACATCTTAGGGCAAATCAAGTATTATTTAATGACCAAGTTATGAGTTACATTTTTAAATCTAAAAAAATATACACCCTTAGGTTATCATTTCCCTTGGAGGAAGAGAAATTAAGCTAACTCCTATATAAACTAAATCTGTTTTATAATTATCCTATAATTTTCACCTTTTATGTATTTTATATTTCAGGCTTTAAACTGGATAAATGAAGATATATCAGTGGTTAAAAGTTTGAAGAAATCTAAAATTTTAGAGCCTGTTAGTTTAGGCGTAGAGCTATGCAAAATACTTTTTGCTCCTGGCAAAAACAATGGGAAAAAAAGCATTAGTCTCTCCAGTGTGATTTTTTTTTTTGGTACTTTACACTCTAGGGAAGTCCAGAAACACAAAGTGAGATCAGAATTTTTTACTAATTTCTTGCCCTTCTGTTTCTCTCCATTCTGGCAATGAGTTGTGGAAAACATATTTGTGCAAGGGCAATGTGAACTTTTTCTGAACCTCTCAAGACATCCACTCTTACCCACAGAAAAACAGTACTTTTTGGTTCTTTTTTAACATAAACTATTGAAGCCACGAATTAATTGTACAATGACCTCTCCCAGTCCCTGCCCAATCAAAATTCATTTTCTTTTCTTTACTTATCACACTTTAAATACTATTACGCTAACATCTAGATTTACAGGATGCTTAACAGAAGACATGAAATCAGTTTTGTTGTCAGAATTAAATGGCTGATACTCCTAAAAATGTCTCTTTTCTGTCTCCCAAGCTATTTATGCCAAAACTATATTGAAATAGAATGATGCTTAATTGATTGAATACAGTGAATTCTTTTTTAAAAGGTCAATGTCTTTTATCATGTTTATCTTTCTTAAATTCCAAAGTTTTTTGGAATTTAAGAGTGGCAATGCAGAAGACTTAGAGATTGTTTATTTTATTTTATTTTATGAATGGAAAAAAAACTGAAATGAAGACAAGAGGCAGTATTTGTTTGCACTATGTTTACTAGAATCCCAGGAGTTTTTCAACATTTAATTTTTTTCTTTTCTTTTTTTTTTTTTTTGAGACGGAGTCTCGCTCTGTCGCCCAGGCTGGAGGGCAGTGGCCGGGTCTCAGCTCACTGCAAGCTCCGCCTCCCGGGTTCACGCCATTCTCCTGCCTCAGCCTCCGGAGTAGCTGGGACTCCAGGCGCCCGCCACCTCGCCCGGCTAGTTTTTTGTATTTTTAGTAGAGACGGGGTTTCACCATGTTAGCCAGGATGGTCTCGATTTCCTGACCTTGTGATCCGCCCGTCTCGGCCTCCCAAAGTGCTGGGATTACAGGCTTGAACCACCGCGCCCGGCCTTAATTTTTTTTCTAATACAGTGCTTCTCAAAGACCAGTTTGGTTAATAAAAGTGATAATCTGCACAATAGCTAATGCAAAATAATTTACTCACATATAAACTGAAAAGAAGGATCCTTCTAGGAAGAGAGGAATACACTGAAGGCAAACCAACAGTATCTCTGAAATGAAGGAAAGGGCAAAGAAAGCAAAGAGGAATTACTCTCCCATCCATCTCTCCACAAATCCTCTGCTTCAGTGCTTGAAGGGATGCTAAATAGTTTTAAGGGATTATCTCTTGACGTTATGAGTTTCAACTAAGGGTACTATTATGCTCTGGAAAAGAGAGGCTAAGACATAGGAACTGTTATTTTTTTCACTAAACTATTTCATAGAAACCTTGGATTTTTTAATTTTATTTTTAGAAGTAACGGGCCGATAGATAGCATTATAGTCAGCACAGTTATTTGTTTGGAATATTTTCAGATATCATCTTGAGATTTATATTATTCTTTGATTTTTTTCCTAAACAAAATCAGTTTAGAGCTTAACACTATAGAACATAAAATATAAGCTACATGACTTGGGCACCACTGATCCAGACCATATGTCCTACTCAGCTTAAATGTGATATGGGCTGCTGTTTCCATTGTGCTGTGCCTTGAGAAACATCAGGTTTTCATTCCAATTTCCTTATATATTTTCCAGTGCTTACAAGTACAAAGAATAATCACTTTAGAATTTTTTCTGAAGCTCTCCCGTTTGCTTTCCTATCTTCAAGAAATCTCTAAATTCATCCCTTCCTGATACAGGAGCATATATCTTATTTTACAATGCATCAGAGAAGATTCCTTTACTTCCTAGAATAGAACATTACAAGGTTGAACATTTATTTATGCAGTTCAATACTACGTGGAATATCATAGGGCAGGGATTAGTAAACTTTTTCTGTAAAAAAATATTTTAGGCTTTGTTACCTCATATAGTCTCTGGTGGGACTAGTCAACTATTTGAATGTCATGCAACTTTCACATATCATCAAACATTATTTTTTTATTTTTTTAACCTGTAAATGTTTAAATATATTACAATCATTCTTAGCTCATGGGTCATACAACAAAAGCCTAAGGCTATATTTTTTCTTGAGTTGTAGTTTGCCAACCACTGACCTGGTACATTGGTTAGAAACCGAGAGACTGAAATTAGCCACTCTTGATTAGAACGAAAATTCTACCATTTATTGTACAGCCTTAGGCAAAAAGAAGAAGAAGAAAAAAAAAACCTTGAGCCTTAATGTATCCTTTTTTAAAGGCACGACATTGCCTATTTCATAATGTTGAGTTAAATAAATTTAAGTTCTTAACATGTACTCATTGAAGTCGCTTTATTTTTGTGCTAAAACGTTTTCAGGTAGAGACGTTAACCTGTGTCACCTTGTTTCTTTCTCTGTATAAACAGACAATAGCCAATTCCTACCTTTGGTTAACAACTTTCAACAAAACTTGAAGCCTCTTTCTATCATTCTCTTTTCTGCCTCAAACCACACTGATTCTTCTAGCTTTCACTTAAAGAGATGTTTTTCTCCAACTCTTTAATCATAATCTGAGATTCTTTTAAACCCTCTGAAGTGTTTCCTATTCTTCTGAAATTATGGTGCCAAGAACAGACTGAGTTTCATGACAAAGTCTGCAGCCGTGTATTCAAAGTTTTTACATGACCACATGAAACATTCCCAGGGTAAGAATCTCCGATTAATATTTTCTGAAAATATGAGTATCATACCTAATAATTACTCTTTCCAGGGTGGTAAGATGCTTTGCATATTATTAAATATTCATCTTGCTATTTATGATTATAGTGGTATTTACTGTTTTATTTAATTCAAAGTCCTGTTGATGTTTTATAGGCTATACTGTTTGATTTTGTATTTCTTCAACAACTTACCTCAGCCATAATCTTAAGAACTGCCCTTTAGACGGGGTGGTAAGATGGCCAGATAGGAACAGCTCCAGTCTGCAGCTCCCAGCGAGATCAATGCAGAAGGTAGGTGATTTCTGCATTTCCAATTGAGGTACCTGGCTCATCTCATTGGAACTGGTTAGACAATGGGTGAAGGCCATGGAGGGTGAGCCAAAGCAGGGTGGGGTATCACCTCACCCAGGAAGTGCAAGGGCTTGTGGAACTCCCTCCCCTAGCCAAGGGAAGCCATGAGGGACCATGCCCTGAGGAATGGTGCATTCCAGCCCAGACGCTATGCTTTTCCCACTGTCATCGCAACCTGCAGACCAGGAGATTCCCTCAGGTGCCTACACCACCCAGGCCCTGGGTTTCAAGTACAAAACTGGGTGGCCATTTGGGCAGACACTGAGCTAGCCGCAGGAGTTTTTTTTTCATACCCCAGTGGTGCCTGGAACTACAGTGAGACAGAACCGTTCACTCCCCTGGAAAGGGGGCTGAAGCCAGGGAGCTGAGTGGTCTAGCTCAGTGGATCCCAGTCCCACAGAGCCCAGCAAACTAAGATCCACTGGCTTGAAATTCTCGCTACTAGCACAGCAGCCTGAAGTCAACCTGTGATGCCCCAGCTCAGTGAGGGGAGGGGTGTGAGCCATTACTGAGGCTTGAGTAGAGGGTTTTCCCCTCACAGTGTAAACAAACTTGCTGGGAAGTTCAAATTGGGTGGAGCCTACTGCAGCTCTGCAAAGCGGCTGTAGCCAGACTGCCTCTCTAGATTCCTCCTCTCTGGGCAGGGCATCTCAGAAAGAAAGGCAGCAGCCCCAATCAGGGGCTTATAGATAAAACTCCCATCTCCCTGGGACAGAGCACCTGGGGGAAGGGGCAGCTGTGGGCACAGTTCAGCAGACTTAAATGTTCCTGCAGCATCTGTAGAGAGCAGCGGATCTGCCAGCAGAGTGCTTGAGCTCTGCTAAGGGACAGACTGCCTCCTCAAGTGGGTCCCTGACCCCTGTGCCTCCTGACTGGGAGACACCTCCCAGCAGGGGTCGACAGACACCTCACACAGGAGAGCTCTGGCTAGTATCTGGTGGGTACCCCTCTGGGACGAAGCTTCCAGAGGAAGGAATAGGCAGCAATCTTTGCTCTTCTGCATCCTCTGCTGGTGATACTGGGACAAACAGGGTCTGGAGTGGACCTCCAGTAAACTCCAGCAGACCTGCACCAGAGGGGCCTGACTGTTAGAAGGAAAACTAACAAACAAAAAGGAATATCATCAACACCAACCAAAAGGATGTCCACACAAAAACCCCATCCAAAGATCACCAACATCAAAGACCAAAGGTAGATAAATCCATGAAGATGATGAAAAACAAGCACAAAAAGGCTGAAAATTCCAAAAACCAGAATGCTTCTTCTCCAAAGGATCACAACTCCTCTCCAGCAAGGGAACAAAACTGGACAGAGAATGAGTTTGATGAATTGACAGAAGCAGGCTTCAGAAGATGGGTAATAACAAACTCCTCTGAGCTAAAGGAGCATGTTCTAACCCAATGCAAGGAAGCTAAGAGCTTTGAAAACAGGTTAGAGGAATTGCTAACTAGAATATCTAGTTTAAAGAAAAACATAATGACTTGATGGAGCTGAAAAACACAGCACAAGAACTTCAGGAAGCATACACAGGTATCAGTAGCCGAATCAATCAAGGGGAAAAAAGGATATCAGAAATTGAAGATCAACATAATGAAATAAAGCAAGAAGAAAAGATTAGAGGAAAAAGAATAAAAAGGGACAAACAAAGCCTTCAAGAAATAGGGGACAATGTGAAAAGACCAACTCTATGTTTGATTGGTACACCTGAAAGTGATGGGGCAAATGGAATCAAGTTGGAAAACACTCTCTTCAGGATATTATCCAGGAGAACTTCCCCAGCCTAGCAAGACAGGTCAACATTCAAATCTGGGAAATATAGAGAACACCACAAAGATACTGCTGGAGAAGAGCAACCCCAAGACACATAATCATCAGATGCACCAAGGTTGAAATGAAGGAAAAAATGTTAAGGGCAGCCAGAGAGAAAGGTCATGTTATCCAAAAAGGGAAGGCCATCAAACTAACAGCAGATCTCTCAGCAGAAACTCTACAAGCCAGAAGGGAGAGGGGGCCAATATTCAACATTATCAAAAAGAATTTTTAACACAGAATTTTATATCCAGCCAAACTAAGCTTCCTAAGCAAAAGAGAAATAAAAATTTTTACAGAAAAGCAAATGCTGAGAGGTTTTGTCATCACCACACCTGCCTTACAAGAGTCTTGAAGGAAGCACTAAATATGGAAAGGAAAAACCAGTACCAGCCATTGTGAAAACATACCAAATTGTAAAGACCGTTGACACTATGAAGAAACTGTATCAACTAACAGACAAAATAACCAGCTAGCATGATGACAGGATCAAATTCACAAATAATGATGTTAACTTTAAATGTAAATGGGCTAAATGCCCCAATTAAAAGATACAGACTGGAAAATTGGATAAAGAGTGAAGACCCACTGGTGTGCTGTATTCAGGAGACCCACATCATGTGCAAAGACACACATAGGTTCAAAACAAAGGGATGCAGGGATATTTACCAAGCAAATGGAAAGCAAAAATGTGCAGGGGTTGCAAAAAGAGAAATCAAAGGCCTAAATAAATGATGAGAGCTACTCTGTTAATGAACTGTGATTCAAGATATGAACAGTCTTCTAATCGATCTATAAGTTTAATGCAATTTCCAACAAGATTTGTATAGACATAATCAAGCTTATTCTAAAGTTTATATGAAAACACACAGATTCAAGAATAGTTAAAACAATCTTGACAAAGGATACAATGGAAGGAATTACTCTACCTTGGAACCAACCCAAATGCCCATCAATGTTAGACTGGTAAAGAAAATGTGGCACATATACACTATGGAATACTGTGCAGCGATAAAAAAAGGATGAGTTCATGTCCTTTGCAGAGATATGGATGAAACTGAAAGCCATCATTCTCAGCAAACTAACACAGGAACAGAAAACCAAATACCACATATTCTCACTCATATGTAGGAGCTGAATAATAAGAACACATGGAAAAAGGGAGGGGAACATTACACACCAGGGCCTGTTGGGGGGTTAGTGGGTAAGGGAGAGACAGCATTAGGATAAATACCTAATGTAGATGATGGGTTGATAGGTGCAGCAAACCACCATGGCATGTGTATAGCTATGTAACAAATCTGCATGTTCTGCACATG
Source organism: Macaca nemestrina (assembly GCF_043159975.1). Lineage (NCBI taxonomy): Eukaryota > Metazoa > Chordata > Mammalia > Primates > Cercopithecidae > Macaca > Macaca nemestrina. The sequence goes on along the minus strand of NC_092134.1, from coordinate 41,920,520 downwards.
TATCCCAGAACTTAAAGTATAATTTTAAAAAATATGCAAATAAAAAACAACTGCCATTTTACTTTTTTCTATTTTTTAATTATAAACATTTATAATTTATAAATTATCACTTGTAAGGATACCTCTGATTGTACTTTTATAACAATATCTACCTTCCTCTGTCCCCCCATTCATAACACCTGGTATCTCCTAATCTGTTCTTTGTTTCTACCATTTTGTCAGTTCAAGAATGTTATATCAATGGAATCATATATTATGTAGCCTTTCAGCATTGACTTTTTTTACAGAGCACAATTTCCTTGAGATTTATCTAAGTTGCTTTGTATCAATAATATAGTTTGTGTCTTTTTATTGTTGAGTAATGTTTCATGGTACAGTTGTATCAAGTTTGTTTATTCAACAGTTGAAGAATATTTGGATTGTTTCCAGGTTTTTTGCTATTATTAACAAAACTCCTGTGAACATTCATATGAATATTATTGTGAGCATTACTCTTCACTTCTCTAGAATATACACCCAAAGATTCAACTGCTGGGTCACCAAGTAACTATATATATTTAGTTTTATAAGCAACTGCTAAACTGCTCCCCAGAATGGTTGCACCATCTCACATTCCCAGCAACAATGTATGAATGATCTAATTTGTATGTCTCCTGACCAGCATTTGCTGTTGTAACTATTTTTTGTTTTATTCATTCTGATAGTCCTGTAGTAATGTCTCATTGTGATTTTAATTTGAATGTCCTTAGTACATAATAATTTTGAACATCTTTTCTTTTGCTTACTTGCTATCTGCATATCCTCATTGGTTGAAATCTATTTGGCTATTGCCCATTTTCTAACTGAATTGTTTTCTTTTTAATGTTGAGTTTTGAAAGTTCATTATAAATTCTAGATACTAGTTCTTTGTCAGATACGTGGTTTGCAAATGTTTTCTACAAGTCTGTGGTTTGTCCTTTCATACTCATAAAGGTCATTGTCAGAGGAAAAGTTTTTCATTTTGATGAGGTTCAATTTATCAATCATTTTGTTTTACATTTAAGTCTATGATCCATCTTGAGTTCATTTTTAGAATAACATGTAATTTAAATCAAAGTTCATATTTTGCCTATGATATATAACTGTATATCAGTGCTCCAGCACTGTTTGTTGAGAAGGCTATCCTTCATTTAGCAAGTTGTTTTTGAACTTTATTGCAATCATGCCGGTACTCCTTTGTGTCTATTATTGGATTTTCTATTCTTTACTATTGGTATTTCCTTGTATCCCTATGCCATAATATACCCTCTCATTTATTATAGCTAGATAGTAAGCCTTAATATCAGGTAGAATAATTCCTTCCATTGTATTCTTTGCCAAGATTGTTTTAGCTATTCTTGAGTCTGTGTGTTCCCATATAAACTTTAGAATAAGCTTATGTCTATGCAAATCTTGTTGGAACTTACATTAAACATGTAGATCAATTAGAAGATTGTTCATATCTTGAATCACAGTTCATTAACACAGTAACTCTCATCATTTATTTAGGTCTTTTATTTCTTTCAACAATATATTGGAATCTTCAGTGTAGAGATCCTGTATGCATTTTCTTAAGTTTATACATAAGTTTCATTTTATTTGGAGTGATTAAAAATGGCATTGTGTTTTTAATTTCAGTTTTCACATGTTATTTGTTAACATATAAGAATGAGTTGCTTTGTGTTAGTTTTGTATCTTTCAAACTGCTGAACTAATTTAACAGTTCTACTTTTTAATTTTTATATAGATATCTTAGAATTTTCTTCTAAGACAATCATGTCACCTGTAGATAGGGACAATTTTATTTCTTACATTCCAATATGTATAACTTTCATTTCTTTTTCTTGCCTCACTGGAGTGACCAGAATTTGCAGTACTATGTTAAATATGGGAGGTAAGAGTAGACGTCTTTAATATGTTCCTAATCTCAGGGGTAAAGCTTTCCATATTTTACTATTACATATACTATTAGCTATAAGCATTTTTTTTTTTTTTTTTACATTTTGTTATCATGTTGAGGCAAATCTTCTGTAATTAGAACTTTCTGAGAGTTTTTATAATTAATGGGTGTTGGAGTTTTTCAAATGCTTCTACTTCAATTAATTTTATATATATATAAATACACACACAGGCAAACATATATACATATGCTTGTTTTCAGCATTTTGATATAGTCAATTACATTGACTGATTTTTGAATTTTGAACCAGACTTTCATTACTTGAAATAAATCTCATTTATTCACAGTGTATAATTGTTTTTATACATTTTTTTATTCAATTTGCTAAGGATTTTTGCATGTATACTCATGAGGGATATTGATCTGTAATTTTTCTTTGTTATTTTGGTATCAGAGTAATTCTGACCTCATAATATAAATTAAGAAGTTTTCTCTCCTTTCCTTTTTTCTGGAAAAGACTGTATAAAAATTGGTATTCTTTAAATGTTTGTTAGAATTCTTCACTGGAACCATCTGGGCATGTATTGTTTTCTTCAGAAGACTTCTAATTATGAATTGAATTTCTTTCATAGTTAAAAACTAATCAAATGATACATTTCTCTTTGGTTGGGATTTTATGGTTTGTGGCTTTCAGTGAATTGATCCATCAGTCTACTTTGAATTTATGAGTAGAAACTGCTCATAGTACTGCAGCTTAGTCTTTAAAAGGCTGATATTTGTGCCTTGTGTCCTCTCTTTTTAAATTTTGGTCAGTCCTGCTAGAAGCTCATCAATTTTATTATTTTTTCCAAAGAACCAATTTTTGTTTTGTTGATTCTTTTCTATTGTCTTCTGATTTCCAATTACATAGATTTCTGCTCTTTTACTTATTATTTCACACTTTAACTGCCTTGCATGTATTTACTCTTGGTTTCCTAGTTTCCTAAATTTAGCACAGAGGTAACTGATTTAAGACCTTCACTCTTTTCTTTTTGCTAACATAAGCATTTTGTGCTATAAACTTCTCTTTCATAACAGCTTTCTCTACATCTCTACATCTCACATATTTTGATATGTTGTATTTTTTATTTTCATTCAGTTCTATGCATTTTTATTTCCTCTGATACTCCCTCTGAATCATGGATTATTTAAAAGTGTATTGTTTAATTTTCAAGGTGCAGAGATTTTCTTCTTATTGCTATTAGTTTTTAGTTTAATTACATTACGATTAGAGAACATACTCATAATTTCAAATTTTTTTAAAGTTGTTGAGGTTTGTTTTATAGCTAGGACTTGATATATCTTGAGGAACGTTCCATGCATGCTTGAAAAAATGTATATTCAGCTGTTGTTCAGTGAAGTGTTCTACAGATGTCATATTTTTATAGTTGATAATGTTGTTCAGATCTTCTGTATTTTTGCTGATTTTGTTTTTACCTAGCAGTTCTATCAAGGTTGACAGAAGGTTTTTGAACTTCCCAATTATCATTGTTGTTTTGTCATTTTATGAAGATCACTTAGATACTATTTTAATCACTTCACAATCAGAAAACTTAGTGGAATGTGATCACAAAAGTTTTTCTGTCACGGTTGCAAATATCCTTCTCAGAAAATAGAGTGAAAAAGTAAAAGAAACGTGATATATTCCACAGAGTTAGTGACAAAGTCATTTGCAAAAATTTGGAGTTAATAGTAAATTTTGATGAGGGGGAGAGCATTTGGAGGTTTCCTAGAGTCCAAGAAAAGGCTGAAGAATTAAGTTCTGTGTAGTCCCTCTAGTTCTCTATAACATGCACATATTATGTGAAAATTGCACCACATCTCTTAATAGACAAAGTTGGCTTGATTTTATGGGCTAAGTATCCAGTAATATTAGTTTTACTATGGCATATAGTGAAGCAATCTAAATTATGAATGGAACCCAGTTTATCTGACTTTGACATTCTGTTTAATGGGTCCATTGGTCATATATATATATATATATATATACACCATTACCATTTAATTATAGATATATCCATTAAATTTAAAATGAGAAAGCTTTTTTTTTTTTTTTTAGTTCAGGCCTGTATGTTTTACAGCCACAAAAAAAAAAAAAAAAAAAAAAAAAAAAAAACCATTACTAAGGGATAACTTAGAGCACATTCTTCCTGATATTGTTGTTATCTAATGAATCACAGCTGACTTTCTTCTTGGCTAAACAGTCTCGGAAGAAAGTTTTATAATGTGTCCAGGGTTCAATAATTGCTGAATCAGTTAATCTTTATATAATAGAAAAATAAGAAAACTCTGCTGTAAGGATGTTGAACAAGGTTTTAATTAAAAGCAGTTCTACGTTTGGCAGCAGCCTCTGTCCCAACTGTGATTTTACAAAATCCTCCAAAATATTTTAAAGTAATCTCTATCTTTACTTGTTATAAAGAGAGTTATAATCTTCTGACTAATATGAACAAGAATTGTTTTCAGCTCATATAATTAATAGGGTAACAGATTTCTCACATGCTAAACTCAGCCAGCAATGGGTGTGTGTGAAATAGAGTTCACCCCTCTCTCCCTAGTGTATGACCTCAGCTTTGGACAAGATAATAGAAATGGCTTATGTAAAAGATTAGTTCCTGATGTTAATGGACCTAAAATCTACAGAATGTGTTGTTTGTTCAAAAACAGACATGGAATTTGCTCTTATATTCAGTGTGTTGTTTACTTGTATACATTGTGCTATGTTTTTGAAAACGACCTTAAGCATAAACTTTATTAGTATCATCCAACTTCCACTCCACTGTTGTCTCTGGCAACATTTTCTTTTCACCCTCTCTTACCTATATTTATGGTAAATGACAAATTGACTTTTGAAAGAATTGACCAATCAAAAAAAAGACTGCAGCAATTTCAGTTTCCAAAAAGAGAGCACTAAGTTTGAGGTTTTACAACCATGGTAAATGTCTTCCGTCCTGGGGTGACTTTGATAAATTACTTTAAAGGAGTTTTGTTATAAAGAAACAAATCCCCAGGATATATAGTTCTCTCATTGCCTCATATCCTTATTTTCCACATGATCGTCCTGGGACTCTTTGAGAACATCTGGGAGAGCTCTCATTACAAAATGTGAGCTGTTTTGAGCACAGCGCAGTTTGTAATTTTGATTCTCTTTCATGCTCAAACTTGTTGTGCTCTCATCCCCTTTTTAATCCATTCAGATAGATAACGTGTGCTAATATCTCTTTTAAATGGGTTAAGTCAACTTCAGTTCCATGTAGAACGGTTTTCTCATCACATAAGGGAAAGTCTGATATAACAGTTTTTATTACAACACAGTTGATGTACAGGGCAAGGAAATTTAATATAAAGAAAGATGAGATACAGTACAGGGATCTTGAGTTGCACAGGCATTTGTTTTTTACTTTATTAATTCTTTTGTTGTGGTAAGAACACTTACATGAGATCTACTCACTTAACGATTTTGAAATGCATAAGCTTTTACTGTTGATGTTGTATAGCAGATCTTCACAATTTATTCTTCATGATTAACTGAAACTTTACCCACTGACTAGTAACTCCCCATTTTCCCTTCCCCCCTCAGCCCTTTACAGCCACAATTCCACTCTTTAATTCTGTGACTATTTTAGATAACTCATATAAGTAGAATCGTGCAGTATTTGTCTTTTTGTGGTCGGCCTATTTCACCTAGCATAATGTCCTCAAGGATCATACATGTCGTTGCATATTACAAAATTTCCTTTTTTTAAAGGCCGAAGAGCATTCCATTGTATGCATATATCAGATTTCCTTTATTCATTTATCTGTCCATGGACATTTAGATCCACATTTTGGCTATGACAAATAATATTGCTATGAATATAGGCATACTAATATCTCTTCAAGATCCTGATTTCATTTCTTTTGGATAAATACACAGAAGTAGAATTGTCGGAGCATACATTATTGCTACTGTTTTTTCAGAAACTCCCATACTGTTTTCCATAATGGTGTCACCATTTTGCATTCCTTATTACAAGGACTTCAATTTCTTCACATCTTTGTCAACACTGTGGTCTTTTTCAATTTATGTAATAGGCATTCTAACAGGTATGAGGTGATATTTCATGGTGGTTTTAATTTGCATTTTGCTGAGGATTAGTGACATTGTGCATTTTTTTCATAAACCTGTTGACCATTTGTCTGTCTTTTATGGAGAAATGTCTATTCAAATCCAAAGCAATTCCTTAGCTGTATAGTATTGTGCCATGAGGTATAGTTCCTGTAGAAGTTGGTTCATATACTTATTAGAATCTTTTACTCAAAATCTCAACTTGAAATGTATCAAAGGTAGAGACTGGATCTATTTATTACTGTATGGATTTCCAGTGCTTGCCACAGATATTATTACACATTTCTCAATAAATTTTTCTTCAACTTATGATTGAGAGATAAGTAGGAGATAGATTAATTCTTAGTAGGAGATAGATAGTAGTAGGAGGTAGATATTTTTAGATTGGAAGCTTCATTACCATTTCCAAGATATTTAGTAAAATTTAAACACCAAAAGTTAAATAGGCAGACATGATTGTTAAGAATCTGTTTTTGGCAGTTATATATGATATTAAGGAAACATTACTATTACCAGCTTGATATGTTCCATCCCAGTACTGACTGGTACAATAGTAATCATAACTCTCATTTATCTTTTTTCTGTGCATCTAGAACTTTACCACTAAGACAATGAGGCAGCAGCCAGTTCTGTGCATTCTCACTTGTGGATTATATAGCAAATAAGCAACTTATAAAATAAGGCACTTTTAGTTGTATAGGAAATAAAGAAAGTAAAATAGATTTGGGAAGTAAGAACCTAAGAATTCACCCCTGATTTTGCAAATGACGAGGTTTTGGTCCTAAAAAATTATGACTTGCCTAAGTTATATGGTTATTTTGTTGTCAGAGATGGGACTACATCCAAAAACCTTAGCATGTTATTCTTTCTATAAAGCAACATTGATTCCCTTTATGAAGATCTTAAACTTAAAAAGAAGGAAGATAAGCCTACATGTTGGTGCATGAAAGCAAAAAACACTGAAAAATGTCTATCTAAAACCAACTCAGTTTATTTGTGCATTCATTCAGCCAGAAAAATATTCATTAACAATCTCAGTGTCAAGACTGCTTACACAAACATTGTTTCTGGCAACAAGAGCTTCCTACTTAGTGAAGGATGCAGATAAGTAAATAGACCGTTACAAAAAAGTCATAGCAAATTCTCTGATAGAAGGAAACACAAGATGTACAAGACAGCACATCTTATCCAGATTGGGTGTTTAAAGCAATCTCCGATCTTTTATTTTTTAATAGCCTCTACATTTTTAAAAATCATGTACTACCTCACATATTTTAATTTTCATATGTAAAATCAGCAACATGGAGTCTTCATTTCATATCAGTCGGTTCTGCATCCATGGAATAAACCAACTGATCTAAAATATTCAGACATAAAATCAATAGTTGTATCTGTATGGAATATATGCAGACTTTTTTCTTGTAATTATTTCATAAACAATACAGAATAAAACTATATATCATTTACATCGTATTAGGAACTAATAAGTAATGTAGAGGTGACTTGAAGCATACAAGAGGATGTGTGTGGGTTATATGCAAATACCATATTATTTTATATCAGAGACTTGATCTTTGGGATTTTTGTGTCCGTGGATTTTTGTGTCCCTAGGGAGTCCTGCAACCAATCCTGCACAGCTATTGAGGGATGACTGTGTACAGATCCAAAAGATTTCATTTTTAGTATAATATAACTTTAAGAAAAAATAAAATTATTATATATCTATTTTAAATATTTCCCCTGAAATTTAAACTTTAAAGCAATTCCATATCACCATCATTTATTAAAATGTATGTAAACAAGCTCATCTTTGGAAGGCAGAAATTGCCTATCATTTATTTTAATCCTTGAACTCATCTTTCCATTTCAATTATAATATACTTTAGCCCTTGAAAATATTTTATTGGCCGGGCGCGGTGGCTCAAGCCTGTAATCCCAGCACTTTGGGAGGCCGAGACGGGCGGATCACGAGGTCAGGAGATCGAGACCATCCTGGCTAATATGGTGAAACCCCGTCTCTACTAAAAATACAAAAAACTAGCCGGGCGAGGTGGCGGGCGCCTGTAGTCCCAGCTACTCGGGAGGCTGAGGCAGGAGAATGGCGTGAACCTGGGAGGCGGAGCTTGCAGTGAGCTGAGATCCGGCCACTGCACTCCAGCCTGGGCGACAAAGCGAGACTCCGTCTCAAAAAAAAAAAAAAAAAAAAAAAAAAGAAAATATTTTATTGATTGTCGTAACATAATTTGTGTGACAAAAATATTTATATAGACAATATAAATTTAAAGTATAATTTAGACATACAATACATACATAGACTTTGATATATAATATGTAATATAATTAAGTGTAACTATACAATTTATATTAATAATACAAATAAATTTAACTTTCTTTTCCAATTTCCTGGAATCATATGGCTCCAGCTATTAAAATATTTTGTCTAGAGTTATCGTTGTAATGTGTATTATTACCAACTGACAAAACAAGAGAAATATGTGACTAAATGAATGAAATATATGAGAATTGTTTTTTATCTATTTTTAATGAACTCTGTTATTTGAATGAAGCAGGTTACAACATTAACTTTATTCCTGTTTTGAAAACTATTTTTATGAGATTAAAGCTTATAAATTATTTTACATAAACATGTATGTGTGAATGAAAAGAATATTCTAGAACAAAAGTACCAATTTTTAAAATTATTTTAGTTTAATATGCCAAAAATTATGTAATCGTCTTCCATCAAATATTTTTAATGAATCAGCAGCTCAAATAGGCATTTCCTCAACTTTGTTTAAAGCAAAAGTTTAAAGCTATCAGGCATAAAATTGATTTGTTACCAAGAGCCATTCTCTTTCTGAATTTCTGAAAACTATACATATGAGGATTATTATTAATTTCGCTTACTATCCTTTCATTTAGAGGATTTATAAATTAGGCCTTATAGATTAGGAATTGGGCCACTAGTGTCAAGTTTATAATGGTTGTATTAATAATTGTTTTTAATTGTATTAATGGTAGAGTTTACAATCTATAAATAATAGGAATGAATAATAAATATATATCTGATGGCAAGGAATTTGGGGAATATGGAAATTTCCCTAAATTTACCAGTGAAGATAGCAAGAATATGCTTATTTTTATAAGAAACCCCAAAACTTGTTTTCCAAGGGACTCTGGCAGCTTGCATCCCACCAGCAGTACATAAGAGTTTCAGTTATTCCAAGTCCTTGCCAACACTTGCTATCATCAGCTTTTTAAAATTAGTCCTATTGACTTTTTAAAATTAGCCCTTCTAATAGATGTGTCATATTTTATATCATATTTTAATTCATATTTTTCTGATGACCTATCATGTTAAGTATATTTTATAATTTACTTATAATTTATTCATAATTTATTTTCCTCTCACATGCCTTATTTGATCATGTATGTGTTGAATTATTTTGCCCTTTCTAAAAAAGATCAGGCTGTCTTTTTTTTTTTTTTTTTTTTTTTTTTGAGACGGAGTCTCACGCTATTGCCCAGGCTGGAGTGCAGTGGCACGATCTCGGCTCACTGCAAGCTCCGCCTCCCGGGTTCCCGCCATTCTCCTGCCTCAGCCTCCTGAGCAGCTGGGACTACAGGCGCCCGCCACCGCGCCCGGCTAATTTTTTTGTATTTTTAGTAGAGACGGGGTTTCACTGTGGTCTCGATCTCCTGACCTTGTGATCCGCCCGCCTCGGCCTCCCAAAGTGCTGGGATTACAGGCTTGAGCCACCGCGCCCGGCCCAGGCTGTCTTATTACTGAATTTCAAGAGTTCCTCATATATTCTAAAGAGTTCTTTATCTGATGTACATTTTGCCATATCTCCTAGTTTGCAGTATGCCTTTTCATTTTCTTAAGCATATCTTTTGAAGCACAAAAGATAGCTAGTTTTTATGAAGTCCAATTTATCAATTTTTTAGCAGTCCACAATTAAGTGCTTACCGAAGAGTTATGAAAAGACATTACAATGACTTGTACTTAAATGTTCATAGCATTTTATTTATAATAGACAAAAACTGGAAGCATCCCACATGTCTACCAACTAGTAAACGGATAAACAAAATGTTGCATATTCATACAATGGAATAATACCTACCAAGAACAATAAATGAAACTACAGATATGTGCAATAACAAATGTATTATGCTAAATAAAAAATGTCCACCAGAAAAGACTACATTCTGTATTATCCTATTTATATGAAGTCCTGCAAAAGACAAAACTATGTTACAGGAAGAAGGCAGATTATAGCTCCTAGGGGCCAGAGGTAGGGAAGGGAGATTGACTAATAAAGGGCACAAGAGAACTTTTTTGAGGAGACGCGAATATTCTACATCATGACTGTGGAGGTCATTACATGAATGCATATATCTGCCCAAACTCATTGAATTATATACTGAAAATTGGTGAATTTTATGTTTGTAAATTGAAAAAGTTTTTAAAAACTGGTTAAAAAATTAGTATAGATTTACATCATTTTTTTATGAATTTTAATCAAAAACACATATCTTACTTTCAGTATATGTTCCCTTTAATCAAAAAATAAAATTGGTGGAAGCAAATGTATAAGGAACTAGAGGCAAGATCATAAAAATATCAACTTTTTCACTACCCCTAGTCTACTATATATTAATTTAAAAAATTTCATAGCCCCACTTTGCCCAGAAGAGAAATTTAAAATAAAAGACAAGAAAATTAAGCCCCATATCAGGTATTAACCTTGACTAAGGAGGCTTCACTAACATCAACTCTTGTAATAGGTTTTTTTGGTGTTCTAAAGAATCTTATGTCCTGGAGCAAGATGAGATGGATGAGTGACTGAAATTGTCAAAAGCTCTTTTACTAAAATTACTTACTGGACATCAGATGTATAGAATATCATTGCCTCTGTAACATGACGGGGCACAACCAGAAAGACTATGTGTCCTGTTGAGGTGAAGCACCCTGACCTGAATGTCGATTTCTAAGAGCTTTCATCTGAAATGACGCATGAGAAAGGAGTACAGAACCCTTCAGGATGTCAGCAGAGGCAGAGCTGAAACCACATAAAGCAGGTGAAGAGAAGAGGAATGACATCTTACAGTCTTCAAAAAACTAGCTGCTAAGATGTTTAAAAGAGCATGAGGATATACAATATTCAGCAGAAGATGATACTTTATACTCATATTATTTTACTTAAAAAGCATGTATATTCTTTCCTACAGTCATTAATCAGCAAGGAAAAAAAGCCCTCCAAATGATCACTAAAGGAGAAGGAGGAATTTCAGCTAAGAACATCACCTGTCCTATTTTCTCATGATTTCAGAGTCTGATCAATGACAGTCATGTCAAACTCCTATAAATCTTAATAGGGAAGGTACCAGGTTCAAGAGGCTGAGCGACCCAGAGCCAGCAAACCATACATGGGGAATTATTAAGGATTTACACACAGGACACAGAGTCCAGTGATGACAGGTCAGATAGGAGAACTGCCTTACATACAGAAACGGTCCAGTGGCAGTGTGCTAGTCAAGACATCTGCCTTCCTACAGTCCAGTGGCAGCAGGTTACGCAGGAAAATTAGAACCGCTTTCAAACAGCAAAGTTTATATCGCCTTTTTGTTTAGCACCTTCCCCTTAACGACTTCCACCTGGCAACCTTTATTTAACCCAAAACTCAGGGCCTCAATCCCCTGTACAGCCCACGTTCCATGGGAAAAGCCAGAGGTTCAGATATTCCTCATAGACAAGGAACAAATCTCCGGGCTGACCATTCCCAGATTCCCTAGCTCAGAACACACATTCAGATGCGTCTACTTATACAGGGTCATTCTAAGGGTATGCTGGTTATTGCTTTCAGATGTGTTTACCCTACAATGACCCACATAATGCTGCATTGCTTCCAACTTTATAAACAGAGCAGCCTTTTCTACCTATATCATGGCCATCTTCGGGCCATTTTGAATTAGCTGCCTTAGGGGTTTCTTTCTGTCTTTCAATTCCCTGAAACAAAGCAGTTTTTCTGACAGTCTATGCCTTCTGTTCTTTATGTCCTTTAATGTGATCCTTTCTCTTAAATTCCTGTCCTGAGAAGCTTAGACAATCTTGTCTTCCCCAGATTCTTTTTCACAGTTATCACAGCATACATGTACTTGATATCTGAGGTCAGCTTGTACTATTCTCACCCCTTATATCTCTGTTTTGTTGCATATTATCAGGAAGTAAGTAGATCCCTTTCCAAGTTGAATCTTTATCAGTTGAACACCTGCAAGGGTAACAGTTGTTTGCAATTAACCAATTTTGAAGAACTCTTTCCTCCATGTGTTAGCCTGCTAGGTGAACATGAGCTCAGTAAGTTCAACCCAGCGGTTATATCTTTCTACTCCCTACCCAAGGTTTGAATCTGTATCTTCTCCATATTTTCTCACTTATATGCTGTGATTACTTAAGTTAATTTTAATGATTTTTTCCTAATATTTTGTGGATTAAATGAACATTAACATTAATGAAGAATATCATTTGGCAAAGATTCCATAACCATCTAATATGTGTAGGATCTGGGTTATACAGTGTCCAGAATATAAAGATAACTAAGATGGAATTCTAATTTTCCAGGGAATATCTAGTACAAATTGGAGAAGACATGTCAAAAATAATTCTAACATGAAATAGGTGATGTATGTAGTAAGCGAAGTATGAAATTCTGTGTAAGCAACTAAGAAAAAAGACATCAGAGCGAGGGCTTGTTCAAATACAGATTTCTTTGTCCCATCTCCAGAATTTCTGATTTAGTAAAGGTGGGGTAAGTCCTGAGAATTTGCATTTCTAACAAGTACCCAAGTGATGCTGATGCTGCTGGTTCAAGGACCACGTTATGAAAACCTCTGATCTGGTTTATTATACAGATGAGAAAATTGAGTCAGAGAGAGTGAAAACCTGCCCAAATGTGCAAAGCTTGTTATAGTAGAACTGGAATTAAGATCCAAGTCCCTTGGTTACAGTTGAGGTTTCCTTTTCTTACTATATACTTTTTTTGGAGTAATACCTGGAAAGAGGGAAAAGATTTCCAAAGAGTAGAGTTAAGAAGGGCTTCCCATGCCTGAGGAACATGGGTTTTGCTACAGGTATGCCAAGTGATTCAGTTTGGCTAATGTGTCAGCTATGGGTAGAGATGGACTGTGAGCTGCAACAGCATTGATCAGTTCAGCTGTTGCACGTTGAGTGAACTTTGGGAAGAAGGCCAGCAGACAGCTAAGATGTTGCCATAAAATCCAATTCAGAGGTAAGAAAAGTCATAGCTGGTGTTAATGGAGTAACAATGAAGTAACAACTTGTCTACTTGTGATTAGGAAGTAATCAATTCTCTCCCTTTTTTAAGCTAGAAAATATCCTTAGTAATAAACTCAGAATAAGGAACTGAAATTCTTGTATGCAAAAGAACACAAGTGGAAAGGACAGAACAAAATATATATTCATCCCTATCTTCATTATGAGGATTAACTCTTTAATGTTGCATTAGAAATACACTGTGAATATTCCAGCATCACCATGAGTTGGAATGATCAATAATTTGAAAAGGAACATTAATTTTCTAAGCAAAAATCTTAAACCTCCTTATTAATAACTCAAAACAGATAAAAATCATATTCATATCTTCTGGCTCCTGATAGCCATCTTAATAAGTTACCTGAAAAGAAAAAAAAATTAATGAATACTGAGTTTAAAGATGTAACTATATTCTCATTAAGAGGTCAAAGATTTTTTAAAAATTGTCAGAGACAATTTTTAGTGAATATATAAATTTTCATGTTTATGCTTTGGCTAAAACTACACAAAGGATTTTGTCCGGGAGGAAATTAAAGGAGGATTTTGTTCAAGAATTTAATTTCCTAAATCTGACTTTTATTCATTATTATTTTTGCCCAGAAAAGGCCAGCAAAAGATTTCAGAATCAGACTCATCTGGCATTTTTTTCTGTGGAAAAACTAGAAACTAAAAGATTCATTGTGTAACTGAAAGCCTATTTACTTAAGAGGCTTGAATTCATGCCTGCAGGATGGCATCTTGATATTCTATCCCATATTTTGATTTTTCATTTTATTTTTTGAGACGGAGTCTCGCTGTGTCGCCCAGGCTGGAGTGCAGTGGCGCGATCTCGGCTCACTGCAAGCTCCGCCTTCCGGGTTCACGCCGTTCTCCTGCCTCAGCCTCCCCGAGTAGCTGGGACTACAGGCCCCTGCCACCACGCCCGGCTTTTTTTGTATTTTTAGTAGAGACAGGGTTTCACCCTGTTAGCCAGGATGGTCTCCATCTCCTGACCTTGTGATCCGCCCGCCTCGGCCTCCCAAAGTGCTGGGATTATCCCATATTTTGAGAAAGATCAAGGAGTCAGAGGGAGTCATGAGATGGAAATAAGTATCTCTAATATTCCCTAAATTTAACTAATAGTTTTCAACTTTTCTGCAAAACTCATACAATTTCCACTTGCTCTATGGATGAGGAAGATTTGGAATTTGTCTTTTGGGTCAATTCAGATCCTCCAGGTAGATGATGCCAAGACAGAAGTGCAAGAGATTTTTTGAGGGAAACACTTGTGAATGATAAAGGGTAGATGGAGCAGGAGTAGGCAGGTAGAATAGGCCTGATACTTGGAAAAGGACAGAGTAGAAAGAGCTTCACCTTATAGTACGAATCCAAGAAATTCTCAGCCATGCTGATAGGAAGTCCCAAAGCAAAGATTTTCCATTAGCAGAATCCTGCCTGGGTTAGAAATGGCCCAGCATCTGACATTCTCTGTTACTGACATAAGCCGGGTAGAGTATTACTTTGGTGTGATCCTTGTTACTGATCACAAAGGTTCAGCAGCTGAAACAATGAACTAACTATACTTTTAGCAGGTTCATCACCTTCAGAGGTGCCCCAGTACAACCTTCACTTGACACAAATCTTCTCCACATGTATTTGGGAGTAGATCCTCCATGCTGTTCTTGTTTCTCTCAAACTACAACATCTGTTGCTGCAGTGGTCTCAGAGTTGTAACTTATATATATCATCGTTTCCCCCTCTACCCTCTGTTCTAAATTTCCCTTCACCTCAGCTGTTGCCTGAGTATGTCTTAGTGAAATCCTGGCATTGTAACCTAAACCCTAATTCTTAAGGCAGCTGAGCCTCTGGTAATCTCAAACTAGTATTGCTTCAAGTGGATAATCATAGTTACAATTAGACATGGGAACATGCAAGTGAATCACCTGAGTTCCACACATATTCCTCTCCACCCTCACTATGTGAAAGCAGACTTAACTCCTCCTGCTAATCAATTACCCCGGCCAAGATGGTACCCCCTCTCTTCACCTACTGGACCCTGGACACAAGGAGTTCAAACTGCACAAGGGGCAGCCATGGTTTATAATTCAATGGGGCAGTGTTGTATGCCTTGGTAAAATATGCCACCTTAAAAGAAATCAACATATCAAAGGGATAGCTGAGCTTGGTTTTTATTGCAGCACTATCCACAGTAGCAAAGATGTGGAATAAACTAAATGCCTATCAACAGATGAATGGATAAAGATGTGGTACATACCCACAATAGAATACTATTCGGCCATAAAAAATGAAATCATGTCATTTGCAGCAACGTGGGTGGGACAGAAGGTCATTATCTTAAGTGAAATAACACATGCACAAAAAGACAAACAAACATGTTCTTATTCATATGTGGGAGCAAAAAAAATTTGAACACATGGAAGTAGATGGGAAAAACAGGTAACAGAGACTGGCAGAGGTTAGTGGGAGGGAGGATGAAGAGAAGTGGGTTAAAGAGTTACAGGTAGGAGGAATACATTCAATGTTTGATAGCAGAATAGGATGGCTATACTTAAAAACATGTATTGTACTTGGGTGAGGGATGCCCTAAATACCCTGACCTAATCACTACACATTATATAGATGTAAAAATTTTCTCGTGTACCTCATACATTTGCACAAATAAAAAATATTCCACCATTGGGAACCAAGATTTATAACTGCAGACTCAAGAGCTGCAAAGACAGTGTACACAAAGTTCTCCAGTTGGTCACCGGGAAGAATTTTAAGTGGGGTCACTCCTTTCTTTTATCCCTCGGTTCCTGGACATATATATTTTCCTAATGGAAACATAATATAATGCATGAGACTCTAGTGTGTATGCTGCATCTTAGAGAATGGCAGCCTGTGTTCACAGAGAATTTCCTCCAAGTTAGTGCTTCAATTGTGTGTTTACTCATCAATTTCAATGCTCTGTCAGGCTAGCTGCTTCTACACAGTATAGGAGTGGTATGTGATTCAATGCACACTATGTGAATGCCACAGTTACTCCTGTATCTATTTTGCTACAAAGTGGGCCTGTTGGTCAAATGTCATTCAGTGTGAAATTCCCTGTTTGCAGATCTGGCTACATGAGCTTCCGGATAGCCAAGCTGGTTGAGGCTCCCCTGGGAGATAATGCAAACCCATATCTAGAGAATTATTTTATTCCTATAAAAATCACCACTGGCTTTTCCAGAATAAAGGGAGACCAAAGTAGATGAGTAGCTACCAGTAGCCAGTTGGTCTCCTGAAAGAATAGTGCCATACCAAAGTCTCAGCATTAAGTCTGGCTGGCAGTTTGGGTGATTAGGATTATCTGTAGCCTTAATAAATGGGAGTCCATTGAGCTAGTGCAGTTTCTGCCTTTGCCACCATGCTATTCTTTTCTGTGCCCTTTTGACCAGTTCTGGGTTAGTTGAAGACAAAGGTTGGCTGAACCATTTTTTCTATTCAGTTGTTCACTGCTTCCTCTAGCGTGGATGATTTTTGATAGATAGTAACATGATGACAAAACCTTCACGCTTCATGCCGATTCCCCTGTGTCCATTCACATGACCCCACTCCAGACATCTCTGGCCTCCCAGTTCTTTTCCTTTCACTGTACCCATCATATAGCCCCATTTATTTTTGGCTTGTACCATAGACCATGATAACCTCTACATAAAACAAACTTATGTTTTTTCCTCTTCTTTCATCTGGATATACACTGACACATATATGGTCATAGGTGAAATGTAAACTGAAAGAGGGTCACTGATGCAATTCTGGCAGATACCATTGGGATTTGAGCTGCCTGTCCATGAAGGTTACTCAGGCCTTCTGATTCTGCTTAAGTTCAATTCCATTTTCTTCAGACAGTGAACAGCTACTAGGACCTTCTGACAATATACTTGGCAAGTCAAGCAGAACTCAGCTTATAATGAGGAGTTGCAGAGACACAGTCACTGGGTACCATGTAGTCAATTGTTCTATGTCTTCCAGGGCCCAGTATTTTCCCAGAAGCTATTTTTCAAAATGAGTGTAATTCTCTGCTGATGACATGGCCGTAGTCCAGAACCCCAGAGGCCTCTGTTATGCTTCTTCCACTGGGGCTTGTTGTAAGGCCACACTGCATCTCTTCTGACAACTCTTCAAATTCAACTGTGCTGGATTACATGACCCAAATGGCAGAGCTGTTTGCACTGCAAACTAAATTCAATTTAGAACCTTTACTTCTCTTGGCTCTACTGGGAGGTGGTGGCCTTTCATGCCATCCGGTATATCAGCTAGAGAAGTAAACTCTGGGGTCAAATCTGTTGCCTCTGGAACCCATCAGCCCTTCCAAGCATTGCTTCCTTCTCTGTGATAAGGTATCAAAATACAAAAAAATTATCTTTTACTCTGTAGTTGTATCAGCCTGTCCCTGACCACTGGTCCCTTGAAAATGTTACCGAATTTCCTGGAATCTTCATAGAGTTTATCTCACTCCCTCTGGAGTACTTGGGTCTTATCAAAGCCTCCAGAATCTTCATAAACTGTTGCTCATGCTGACTGAACGGCAAACTATTATCAATATCATAAATCAGTGTGATGTGCTGTGGAATACCAGATGGTCTGTATCTTTCTGGACTACATTATGACAGGTTGAGAGAATTAGCATAGTCCTGCGGCAAAATTGCAAATGAGTATCATTATTTGTTTCACATGAATATGAACATTCTCTGTTGTTCTTTATTAATTCATGTAGAAAATGATGCATTTGCCAAATAAATGACCATATACCATATACCTGGGGCTTTATTTACTGGCTTTTGCAAGGATTACATGTCTAGTATAGCAATTCTGATCGAGGCAACTGCTTTGTTGGACTTTTAGTATACTACAGTCATTCTTTAGGACTTGTTCAGATTTTTGCAGAGACAAGAATAGCATATTAAATGAATATATGAGGAGCAACATCATCACTATACCATTTTAGATCTTAAAGAATAGCATAATCTCCTTCTCATCCCCACCCTGGGACACAATCTATATATTTTTAATTGAATAATTTTGTATGAAGGCAGGAAGGGGTTGTGGGCTTTCATGTGGCCTCCCTTGCTATCATAGCTCTTATTTGAAAGGCCTGAGACCCAGTGTGAGGTTACTTTAATTGTCAAGCATGGCAATCTCAATTATCCATTAAGTAACCAGGAAAATAAACCCAGTAGTCCTGCTGAAAGCAGTAGTTTATCAAGACTCGATCCTTTATTACCTGGTCCCTGTATGTTACGTCTGCAATGGGGGGCTGCAATGAGGTTTCAGATTTCCAGGTATCATATCCACTCAGGATATTTTTCTTAGACTGATACATAGACACCCAAGTAAATGACCATAGTTCCCTTTTCAGACAAATAAGAAATGGAAAGCATACAAACAAAAGCATAATAACTATCCCGATATAAATGGAATAATAACTCATGTTGCTTATGTTGCTTACCTTAGAAATTCATTTATTCATACAGAAAACAAAACTAAGAGTCTAATTTGGAATAGGCTCTGTGATAGATACTTGAACTTATATAAAAACGATGTGAAAAAGTACAGACACAAGACCTGAAAGTTCCTGAAATTTGTCAAGTTTGTTATTAGAGCATATAAGTTTAAGAAATAATTTTTTAATAGTTTTTGATAATTTAAAAGGATAAGAGCATATTCTATTTATATTAGTTTACATTCTCTTAAACTATAGCAATTTCTCACTTATGTGAATACATATTTTTTCTATAAAAAAGGACTGATGCTAGTCACTTTATAAAAATCAAGACAAAGATATTTAAATAAATGAATTAAAATAATATGGATATTTACTTGTGGCTACTATATATGGCTGTGCACCACTTCATGAAGCACCATTCACAGGAAAAGGACTACAATGCACTTAGTACTCCCTATGGTTTGCAGTGGCCTGCCTGCACAATTATATGTAAGAGCCGTACAATTTTGTTGCCTGAAATCATGGTGTAGTAAAGGCCTATTATGCAGAAAATAGTGAGAACATTTGCCTCATTCTCACATTATAAAGTCTGAAATTTAAAATTTTGATAAATCTAGATGAGATAATATATGCCAATATGGTGATATATGAACTATAAAGCATTAATTTATTAAATGTAAATATTTAAAACTCATAAGGAGTTTTGAAAACATTACTATTGTGATCTTTAACAAATAGAATATAAACGAAATAGAACATAAACAAAATTAAACAAAGAAACAATAAACAAAAACAAAAAGGGTCCAGGCTTCAAAGCATGCCAGTGAGGTAGAACAATTATTACTATTACTATTTCCATCCATCATTTTAAAAATCAAGTCGATTACTTAAGACCATATGCTAAACCACAGAAGCAGATTTTTTAATGTTAGGTGGAGGGCAAGTTACATCTCCATGTAGAGATAAAGAAAGAAAACAAAAGAGTGTTCTATCCTGACAAGGAGGATGCCAGTGTAGTTTCATTGGTCCTTGTGATGTAGAAAGGCAGACAATTATCCCCTTTTTCATGAGATTCAGACTGGTGAAGGAAGATGTAGTAATTAATTATAATTTTAATGTATTATATACATAACATGTATTATATACCCTGCGCAGTATCATGATTGTATGTGCCTACATAAATCGTATGTCCATGAAACCAGCACTGCATGGGGGAGTCTTCCCTGAAGATAAGCTGAGGATGAGTACCATTGAGCCTATGGTAGCAGGCATCGCATTGGTGCCCTAGCATTCATCCTAGCCCATCTGCTTTGTATAGGATCCATTTTTGGTTGAAGTGGAACTGACCTCTTCTTCATATCTAAATGGATCCTACTTGATAGAAACCAATTCGTACGATCTTATCTCCATCACCTCAGCGAGATATGCAATAACCCAAGTCTAAGCCAAACAGGGCGAAGACCAGCTTCTAGATTAGACTGATTTGTTCAAATTAAATCGAAGCTCAGAGCTCTTATTAATTTGGGAAAGAAAGCCTTTCTCTTGGTGGTATGGTATTTAGAGGTAAAGCTTGGAACTGCTGTATGCCATTTTTCTACCAAGAAAAATATGAGGTGAACAGGCCCTGAAAAATGACCATGGTCTACTAAAAGCTCAACAAAGTAGTTGCCCTGATCAGATTTGCTATGCTGCACATGTAGTCCTCGCAAAAGCCAGTAAATAAAGCCTCAGAAGCCAGCTTGGGGACATAGCTCTCATATGTCTGCATGGCTAACTCATTCAAGTCTTTCGTTTTAGGCCAACAAAAATTCACTATGGTGGCCGGGCATGTGGAAAGAGATGAAAGTGTAAATTGGACTACTAAGCATTTTAAAACAAGATTTCAGAAAAAAAAAAAAGAAAGAAAGAAATGAAAAGCCATAGTATTGGACGATCAGTGTAGATACAGGCCATGCAGATGCAATAGAAGAAGGGAAAAGATGCTCTAAGAACAAAACAGGAAGTGACAACTGTTATCTGGCCATTCTCAGGCCTGAATATTCCCATTTGACCCCTATTAGGGACTTGCTGAATGTGAACTGTTGAAGAATTTTGAAGAAGAGGGCAAACAGACAGTCCTAACATTTGAGGCAGTGTGGAAAAGGACAGAGGAAAAGAAAGAAAGAAAAAAAAGTAGGAAAGAAAATGACAAACAAGAGACTACTCGGTTATTTAAATATGCTTCTATAAAACATAGGGATAAAAAATGACATAAAGATAGAAAAATTTATAATGAATTTGAAAAGAATGTTTTCTCTGTTCATCATTAATGAACTTTTTTTTTAACATTCTTCCATTAGATATTCCAAATCTGTGCCACCTCCTTAAAGCCCCATTCAATTCAGGAGTTGTCCATTTGAAGCAAATAGTTTCTTCTAACGCAGAAATGTGAGACCATTGGAGACCAAAAGACTCAACATTCTACAATTCCAATTATAATAGTACCTCCCACAAGAATCTTACGTCTCTTAAGTCTCTAAAGAGAAGTTTCCCCACATTTTGAGGTTAAAACCCTCATCTGCTCTTTTCATCTCATGTCTAAATCTTGATTTATCCATTTTCCTTTCAAACTTTTATTGTGTACAAGATACTTTTCTTTAACTTAGATATATGGTTAAATCCGGTTTTAAGAACTTTTCCCAATACACTATATTTCATTCTATCTAGCATTTTTTGGGGAAAAAAAGTCTTCGCCTACTTCTTCCACTCATATAACATTACTGAAGCAACACTGGCAGGGGTAATAAAGGATCTGATGGCTAACTCTAAAGGACTTGGCCTATTATTACATTTTGTTTTTTAATTTTTTGCTCTATGCCCTTGGTTTCTTTTTTTTGTTTGTTTGTTTGTTTTGTTTTCTTCTTACATGTCTGATTAATTTGCTGAAAATATTTTGCCTATTTAAATTTCTGTTTCTGAATCCAGATCTCTTGAATTTCCAAAACCTATACGCTAATAATTTTCAACTTTGTTTCTCTACTTTAGAGTTTTCTGCAAAGTGCCTGACCCATAAAACCTATTGCCTACTAGGTATTTGCAGTCTAATACTAGGTTGGTGCAAATGTAATTGTGGTTTTTGCCATTACTTTTAATATCTCATTGGAAGGTATGTTGTCTCCACTCATCACTGAGCTTCTGTCTCTCATTTTCTGTCTCAGGGGTACTTAATCTCCCCAGTGAGAAATTTAGGAATCAAATAAGCATCTATTCCTCATCACCTATCTTCAGTTAGTTACTAAGCTTCTATCATTTCTTGCAACTTCTACTGCAATACCTTCTTATACAGCTGGTCTTTTAGTTTCAGCTTTACCTTCCTCCATTCTTTCCTTTACAGGCTGCCAAGAGAAATCTCTCCAACAAGTGTAAAATATAAGTCTGATCATGTCATTTCCCATTCAGAATTCCCCAACAACTTCCCATAAATGAAGAATTGAAACCACATTCTTGCTAAACATCTCTGGCAGGCATACAAGAACCTGCATGCCTTGGTTCTTACATACCTGTCCAGCCACATCTAACTTATTAAATAAACTGCTTAAAATTCTCCATGCACTTAAAGTTGCTTCAAGCGTTTAAATTCTTGTGCATGCAATTCTTTCTGGAAAAAAAACTGACCACTTTTCTTTTTCTTTTCACCCTTAGAAAACTTCAACGCATCTTTCAAAATCCAGTTAAACTCATCCAAATATGTGTAATGGTTGTCCACTTTTCCCCCTAACTGTATTATCACTGTATCTTAAACCTACTTCCAGTACTTTTCACATAATATTGCAATTTTTGTGCACTATCTTTCTCCCCTGCTACTCCATGACCTTCTTGAAGGTAGGGACTGTGTCTTATCTAGTTTCTATTCCCAGCACCTATAATAGTTTGATCCACATTTCATCTTAATAAATATATGTTGCAATCAATTCAATTCAATGCATTCAAGATTTCTTTAGAAGAAGATATGCTATAGGAATCTACTCCACTTATTAAAGGAAGGAAAGAAACTCCCCAGTAAAGGTTTATACAGGGACCTTGATTTATTGTGTCACACAATTGAACTAAAGACCCTATATGTGGACCAGTGAATATTTTATGTAAGCTTCCAGGGAAGGTTTTTTTTTTTTTTTAAAAACTTTAAGTTCTAGGGTACATGTGCACAATGTGCAGGTTTGTTACATATGTATACATGTGCCATGTTGGTGTGCTGCACCCATTAACTCGTCATTTACATTAGGTATATCTCCTAATGCTAACCCTCCCCCGTACTCCCTCCCCACAATAGGCCCTGGTGTGTGATGTTCCCCTTCCCATGTCCAAGTGATCTCATTGTTCAGTTCCCACCTATAAGTAAGAACATGCGGTGTTTGGTTTTCTGTTCTTGCAATAGTTTGCTGAGAATGATGGTTTCCAGCTGCATCCATGTCCCTACAAAGGACACAAACTCATCCTTTTTTATGGCTGCATAGTATTCCATGGTATATATGTGCCACATTTTCTTAATCCAGTCTGTCACTGATGGACATTTGGGTTGATTCCAAGTCTTTGTTATTGTGAATAGTGCCGCAATAAACATACGTGTGCATGTGTCTTTATAGCAGCATGATATATATTCCTTTGGGTATATACCAAGTAATGGGATGGCTGGGTCAAATGATATTTCTAGTTCTAGATCCTTGAGGAATCACCACACTGTTTTCCACAATGGTTGAACTAGTTTACAGTCCCACCAACAGTGTAAAAGTGTTCCTATTTCTCCACATCCTCTCCAGCACCTGTTGTTTCCTGACTTTTTAATGATTGTCATTCTAACTGGTGTGAGATGGTATCTCGGTGTGGTTTTGATTTGCATTTCTCTGATGGTGAGTGATCATGAGCATTTTTTCATGTGTCTGTTGGCTGTATAAATGTCTTCTTTGAGAAGTGTCTGTTCATATCCTTTGCCCACTGTTTGATGGAGTTGTTTGTTTTTTTCTTGTAAATTTGTTTGAGTTCTTTGTAAGTTCTGGATATTAGCCCTTTGTCAGATGGATAGATTGCAAAAATTTTCTCCCATTCTGTAGGTTGCCTGTTCACTCTGATGGTAGTTTCTTTTGCTGTGCAGAAGCTCTTTAGTTTAATTAGATCCCATTTGTCAATGTTGGCTTTTGTTGCCATTGCTTTTGGTGTTTTAGACATGAAGTCTTTGCCCATGCCTATGTCCTGAATGGTATTACCTAGGTTTTCTTCTAGGGTTTTTATGATTTTTAGGTCTAACATTTAAATCTCTAATCCATCTTAAATTAATTTTCGTATAAGGAGTAAGAAAAGGATCCAGTTTCAGCTTTCTACTTATGGCTAGCCAATTTTCCTAGCACCATTTATTAAATAGGGAATCCTTTCCCCATTTCTTGTTTTTGTCAGGTTTGTCAAAGATCAGATGGCTACAGATGTGTGGTATTATTTCTGAGGGTTCTGTTCTGGTCCATTGGTCTATATCTCTGTTTTGGTATCAGTACCATGCTGTTTTGGTTACTGTAGCCTTGTAGTATAGTTTGAATTCAGGTAGCATGATGCCTCCGGCTTTGTTCTTTTGGCTTAGGATTGTCTTGGCAATGCGGGCTCTTTTTTGGTTCCATATGAATGTTAAAACAGTTTTTTCCAATTCTGTGAAAAAAGTCATTGGTAGCTTAATGGGGGATGGCATTGAATCTATAAATTACCTTGGGCAGTATGGCCATTTTCACGATATTGATTCTTCCTATCCATGAGCATGGTATGTTTTTCTATTTGTTTGTGTCCTCTTTTATTTCACTGAGCAGTGGTTTGTAGTTCTCCTTGAAGAGGTCCTTCACATCCCTTGTAAGTTGGATTCCTAGGTATTTTATTCTCTTTGAAGCAACTGTGAATGGGAGTTCATTCATGATTTGGCTCTCTGTTTGTCTGTTATTGGTGTACAAGAATGCTTGTGTTTTTTGCACATTGATTTTGTATCCTGAGGCTTTGTTGAAGTTGCTTATCAGCTTAAGGAGATTTTGGGCTGAAACAGTGGGGTTTTCTAAATATACAATCATGTCATCTGCAAACAGGGACAATTTGACTTCTTCTTTTCCTAATGGAATACCCTTGATTTCTTTCTATTGCCCGATTGCCCTAGCCAGAACTTCCAACACTATGTTGAATGAGAGTGGTGAGAGAGGGCATCCCTGTCTTGTGCCAGTTTTCAAAGGGAATGCTTCCAGTTTTTGCCCATTCAGTATGATATTAGCTGTGGGTTTGTCATAAATAGCTCTTATTATTTTGAGATACGTTCCATCAATACCGAATTTATTGAGAGTTTTTAGCATGAAGGGCCGTTGAATTTTGTCTAAGGCCTTCTCTGCATCTATTGAGATAATCATGTGGTTTTTGTCTTTGGTTCTGTTTATATGCTGGATTACATTTATTGATTTGCATATGTTGAACCAGCCTTGCATCCCAGGGATGAAGCCCACCTGATCATGGTGGATACGCTTTTTGATGTGCAGCTGGATTCGGTTTGCCAGTATTTTATTGAGGATTTTTGTATTGATGTTCATCAGGGTTATTGGTCTAAAATTCTCTTTTTTTGCTGTGTCTCTGGCAGGCTTTGGTATCAGGATGATGTTGGCCTCATAAAATGAGTTAGGAAGGATTCCCTCTTTTTCTATTGATTGAAATAGTTTCAGAAGGAATGGTACCAGCTCCTCTTTGTACCTCTGGTATAATTCAGCTGTGAATCCGTCTGGTCCTGGACTTTTTTTGGTTGGTAGGCTATTAATTATTGCCTCAATTTCAGAGCCTGCTATTGATCTATTCAGGAATTCAACTTCTTCCTGGTTTAGCCTTGGGAGAGTGTATGTGTCCAGGAATTTATCCATTTCTTCTAGGTTTTCTAGTTTATTTGTGTAGAATTGTTTATAGTATTCTCTGATGGTAGTTTGTATTTCTGTGGGGTCAGTGGTGATATCCCCTTTATCATTTTTTTATTGCATCTATTTGATTCTTCTCTCTTTTCTTCTTTATTAGTCTTGCTAGTGGTCTATCAATTTTGTTGATCTTTTCAAAAAACCAGCTCCTGGATTCATTGATTTTTTGAAGAGTTTTTTGTGTCTCTACTTCAGTTCTGCTCTGATCTTAGTTATTTCCTGCCTTCTGCTCGCTTTTGAATGTGTTTGCTCTTGCTTCTCTAGTTCTTTTAATTGTGATGTTAGGGTGTCAACTTTAGATATTTCCTGCTTTCTCTTGTGGGCATTTAGTGCTATAAATTTCCCTCTACACACTGCTTTAAATGTGTCCCAGAGATTCTGGTATGTGTTCTCATTGGTTTCAAAGAACATCTTCAATTCTGCCTTCATTTCGTTATGTACCCAGTAGTCATTCAGGAGCAGGTTGTTCAGTTTCCACGTAGTTGAGCAGTTTTGATTGAGTTTCTTGGTCCTGAGTACTAGTTTGATTGCACTGTGGTCTGAGAGACAGTTTGTTATAATTTCTGTTCTTGTACATTTGCTGAGGAGTGCTTTACTTCCAACTATGTGGTCAATTTTGGAATAAGTGTGATGTGGTGCTGAGAAGAATGTATATTTTGTTGATTTGGCATGGAGAGTTCTGTAGATGTCTATGAGGTCCGCTTGGTGTAGAGTTGAGATTAATTCCTGGATATCCTTGTTAACTTTCTGTCTCGTTGATCTGTCTAATGTTGACAGCGGGGTGTTAAAGCCTCCCATTATTATTGTATGGGAGTCCAAGCCTCTGTGTAGTTCTCTAAGGACTTGCTTTATGAATCTGGGTGCTCCTGTATTGGCTGCATATATATTTAGGATAGTTAGCTGTTCTTGTTGAATTGATCCCTTTACCATTATTTAATGGCCTTCTTTGTCTCCTTTGATCTTTGTTGGTTTAAAGTCTGTTTTATCAGAGACTAGGATTGCAACTCCAGGGAAGCTTTTATATAAGCTTCAGATACGGGAGATCATGAATTTATTTTTCCAGGCTATACAAAAGGATTAGGATTTCTGCTATAAATAAATCAAGAATATAGGCCTCTGTTGCTCATTTTCAGTAATGAAACAGTACATGAAGGCTAAGGAGTGTCCTGGTAAAAACATATCAGAATATATCAACAGTTACAGGAAAAGTAGCAGATGAATTAAGAGTTTGAGCCAGAGACAAAGTATAGGAAAGAGATTTGTTATAAGGAGAAAATGATGCCTATATCACAGATTCCAGTTATTGTTTTAGTCAACTGATAGTGAGCAATTTTGGTAGAAACAGGAACTAACTAAGAAATCCTACAGATACTGTTAAAGGAGTATACACAAAACAAATTAAGTGCAGGGACTTTTACCTTGTATTATAAAAGTGTTGCCTTTGGGAGTAAATTCCAGCTGAATTTTGGTAAAATTTGATAGGATTTAAAATAACAAAATTACATATTATATAAGCAAATAGAAATTAAGGACTTCTTTCCCTTAAAGTCCAGAAATTGAGGATTTGGATAAATATAAATTTTAAAATGTGGAATTTAAAAAGACACCTGCAACAATATTTATTTTGTACACCCATGCGCTAAAACCCTTTCCTATTTTTGGTCATTTCTTTGTCTGGTGGGTCTTGGTTGGGGCAGAGACTGACTTCCATAGAAGTGAAAATCTTTTTTCCTGGCCTCCCTTGCAACTAGAACACTGGTCTGTTAGGAAGATGTAACCTCACCACGTTTCGACTCTTTGACTCAAAGGTATTTAATGAAGAGTAGGGCAGCAAGTGAAGCTACATCAAATTCTAGAAGAGGCAATGGTGATGATTCTGCCAGCCTGTCCAACCTCCAGCATCCATGGTTTTCAGGGTACAACAGCTGTGCCTGTGTCCAATGGTGACTGCATAGGGATTTGTATGGAATCAATTATCTGACATCATTTTAGAGATTGTTTCTGATGATGTGGCCTCTAAACACAAGTTGTGTAAGTATTCTAGAATACAGTTCTTTCCTGCGTAAGTTAGTCTGGGTTAGTACATGATGCTTAAAATTAAGAACTTTTGACTAGCCATCTACCTTTCTAACAAATCCAAAACTTTAACTTACTGATATTCACTCAATGCAAGAAACTATGCTATGTGCTTGAGTGAAGGGATAGGCACAGGGGTAAATACCAAAATGTAAGCCACGGGCCTCCTCTCCAGGGGCAAGCAGCATAAAACAACTATGAACTGAGCAGGATGATTTCAGGGCTAAATCAAAGCACAAGCCTTGCAGTACAGAAGAAGTAATCATTTTTCACTGATGGGGTATCACATAAGGCTTCATGAAAAAGGTATATCTTTTACTAAGTCTGGAAGGATGAATAGGATTTTTGGTAGGGCAATGCATGGAATGAAGGAAGTGAAGATTTCCACTGGGGGATGCTAGACTTAAGGGACAATATAATCAAAAGCGAAGAAGAGGAAGTAAAAACTGACAGGACAAAAATACAGACTACTGCTTCACTCAACCCTAATGAAGTACCATCAAATGTGGTCCACTTTCAAGACAATTAATGGTCCAATTATTTTTAGAATAGAGTTCACAGGCACACACATAGGGGGTCCTGGGTGTCTCCCACAAACTTGAGTACTGAAACAACATTACAATGCTTCTGGGAAGTGAAAACACTTTAATACTAACCAAGCTCCTTGGTAAGCAACAGGTGTGCTAAGCCTGCCTCACCCGGGCCTTGTCTCATATTTTCCAGAGATACAAAAGTCCATGGGTCAAATAACTATTTTCCACTTTTTCCGGAGTAGACATAATTTCTTCAAAATAAATAATATTAAGGATTCCAGTACTTAGAACAAGGGAATCTTCTCTGGTGGGAGGGGAGGCAGGGACTCTCACAGCCTTGACCTCTGGGTCACCTCTTCACCACACATAAATTTAGACACTTTACCTTGAAACTTCTAAGAATTGTGAAAACCAAAGTTCATAAAACACTGGGTTATAAAGAAAAAAATGAAATAGCATAGCAAGAATGAGAGCTTGCCTTAGAAAGAGACATGATGAAGGAACCACACTGCTTTCTAAATGGCTAGGTTGAGGACTCTTCGAGTCACCTCATCTATGTTACTATACAAAGGGGAGCAAATATGCTATATATATAAGGAGTTATGGAGCCTAATTAAGCTTAAGAAGGAAACATAAAATATATGTTATAATTTGGGGGATAAAGATATTTTTAGACATTAATTATTCAGATTGAGGTAAGGACTTCTCTGAAGGTAATGAGAAAAAGTATGACGTTATTTAGTTTATGGTTAAAAACCAAGATAGAAATGTGGAAAGTTTGTTTTCACTGCTTATGGAAGAAGAATTAAAAGTATAGGCATGAATATATTTTTCTTTCATCAAAAAAAGTATAGTAATTATAACGGAAACAGTACTTTTTAATGATAACTATGTAATAATATGATTTCTTTGGGTTCAGGACGCTATGAACACTATGAACAATACACTGAGCAATGATTTTGATGATTCTAGTGCCAGACCACCCAGGAGCTATTTGGACTCAGCAAAGGGTGTGTTCTGTTTGGATGATATGCGTGCATTTTCTGGGAAAAATAAGTTTTCAGAGTGTGGTATCCTAATCTATACACATTTGCCCTGAAGCGTGTAGAGTCCAAACATGTTTATTTGCTCTTCCATGCCAAACCAGGGAGGGCAAGACGTTTCTAAATCTCCTTTAAGGCAACAAATCCAAGTGCTTCCTTGGGAAGGATCCATGGGAAATGGTGATCTAGGGTCTTAGATTATCACCCAAGAACCACACACAAAAAAACTAGCTGTGCATTTTCCTCCTTTGCATTAAGTCTAAGTTGTTCTTCTGCTCAATTCTACAAGAAATTAGGGGACTAAAATATGATGGTATAGGAAAAAAGTGTGTCAAGATGACAGGGATAAGAGATACTGGTTTTCTCATTGTATTAGAAGAATTCTATTTTTTAAAAGGCCCGTGTTTCATGTATACCTATGTAACAAACCTGCACGTTCTCACATGTATCCCAGAACTTAAAGTATAATAAAAAAAAAAGAAGAAGAAAGAATAAAGAAGAAGAAAGAAGAAGAAGGAGGAGGAGAAGGAGGAGGAGGAGGAGGAGAAGGAGAAGGAGGAGGAGAAGAAATCTACTCTTCAAGGACCAGTAAGCATCCCATATTTTCCATGGCATTTTCATTACTTAAAAGAATTAAAAGAAAAAAAAGTACATGTTTATTCAATCTTCTCATCATGTTGGCAAGCAATGTTTCAGACCCAGTCAAAATCCCTACCTTCAGCCGGGTGCGGTGGCTCAAGCCTGTAATCCCAGCACTTTGGGAGGCCGAGACGGGCGGATCACGAGGTCAGGAGATCGAGACCATCCTGGCTAATACGGTGAAACCCTGTCTCTACTAAAAAATACAAAAAAAAAAAAAAAAACTAGCTGGGTGAGGTGGCGGGCGCCTGTAGTCCCAGCTACTCAGGAGGCTGAGGCAGGAGAATGGCGTGAACCCGGGAGGCGGAGCTTGCAGTGAGCTGAGATCCGGCCACTGCACTCCAGCCTGGGTGACAGAGCGAGACTCCGTCTCAAAAAAAAAAAAAAAATACCTACCTTCTAGTATGGTGAGAAAGCCAGTAAACAGAGTAACAGCTAAGGTAACCTTAGACCACAATAACTATTACAGAGAAAATAAACTGAGTGATGCAATAGTAAGTAGGAGAGGGTTTTCTTGTTTTTAATGTTTTAGCTAATATAATTTTACCTTCCTTATAAAGAGGGTTGCCAGGGAATGCCTTTCCAATGAGGTGATATGGGAGTACAGTGCTTAATGAAGTTAAGTTTCACGTCATGTGAAAGTTCTAGGAAAAGAATAGTTCAGGCAGACACTTGGGAAATATAGAGCTCTGAGCAGGAAACAGTTGGACACATTTGAAAGAAGAGAAACGAGTCCAAGGTAGTGGTGTTGCAAGAAGGTGGGCATAGAGAACTGGGCAGGGGTTAGACCATGCATGACCTTTTGGCTGCTGATAAAGGGGATGAGTTTAATTCTTAGATTATTTGGAAGACACTTAAGAATTGTAGTTGGGCAATGACTTAGCCTGATTGACTTTGTAAAAGGACGCTTTGGTTGCTGTGTAGAGAATGGAAAATGATAACTGAACACATGGGAGCAAGGAGATTAACTAGAGGGTGCTGCTAGAGGCTCAGTGAGAGGTGATGGTGGTTTGGATTGGGAGTGGCAGTGGAAAATGAGGTTTATTCCAGAAGTAGAATACTTTGAAGACGAGCTTGAGGGACTTCCTGGAAGCTTACATGGGGCAAATGGGCTAAGTAAGGGTCCAACAGGAGAAGGGAAGAACTCTAAAGTGGCCACAAGAATTTTGTCTCAAACAAGTACGTATACTTAGCTACCATTTACTTAAATGGGAAAAGGTATGGAGGAGAAAAATGTTTGTAGAAGAAATCAAGAGTTCTGTGTTAAGTCTGAAGATGTTTCTGGACATTTACCTCAAGATGTCAAGCATACAGACAGATATCTCGCTCATATACTCATGCAGTCAACTCATAACACAGAGACACCCAGCGTCATCCTTGTGGCTCATGCTTGTAACTAGAGGGTACTGCTAGAGGCTCAGTGAGAGGTGATGGTGGTTTGGATTGGGAGAGTGAAACTCCGTCTCTAAACAAATAAATAACACAAATATTCAGGACATGCTAGAAGCAGTGCTGCCATGATTTGGGTCCAAATTTTGCCTCAATACTCAAAGTATTTTCCAAACCTAAACTCCATTGATAGTCTCTAGGACTTATCAATGTTAGATTTTTCCTCTTTTCATGCATTCTAATCGATAACATGTAGCATAGTTCCATTATGTCCAGTTGGAGCTACTTTATTCCTTATAATTCACCTCAGGTGGCCTGCCTGCTGTTATTTTCAAAAGATTAATCCTGGGGGTTATATTGCATAAGACTGCTCTTTATTTGACCTGAAACATTCCTTCACTCCTGACAGACAGACAGGATGTGGCCTAATAGGAAAGGGTTCATGAAGCTCCAGCCCTAGTACAGCTGGCGTCCATCCTCTGCCTGTCGCTGCCAACAGGGCTGGGAGATGGCCACTCTCTGTAGCACACTGGACTCTGCAGCTGGGAAGGTGCAGCTCTCTGGGAACAGTCAGAGTTGAGCCCCCATGGTGGGTGGCATGTTTATCTTTTCCCTTGAAAAACAAAAGGTCAATGAGGAACACATGTTTCTATGACAACAAGAAATTCAAAGGGGATGCTAAATCCAAGCAAATGTGAATGCAGGGGAAGAGGAAGAGAAAAGCTGGCCCAATTTGAGAGGAAGTGATTTGGTAGTACATTGAGTCTCTTTTTATTTCAACTTAATTCCCATCTGAATTTACATGTGATGAAAGGCTGGTGAAGAAAATATGTGAAAATAGGAATAATGCTCTAAAGAATGTAGTCTGTACACCATTGATGAGGGACGTCCGAATTTGGTAAAACTAGTGGTCTCAGGTTGGTAAATAATACTCTCAGTTTTCAAAATAGGTATTTTGTTTGTTAGCATTGGAAATGGCTTAATCTAGTCTGCCTTCTGCCCTGTGAAAGATCACATTTGCAAATACTATACTTAGAAAAAGTGTATTTTGTAACCTGTGTTTTCAATGGTCCCATCCATTTTATGCTTGCCATGATTTTGCCATGTTTCAGTGTAGGACCATCAATGTATGACATGGGGGAATATCTCACTGACATTACATAGCGAGATGGGAGGAGGAGAAAAGAAAAACAGAGTAAAAATGAAAAAATCAAACGGAAGGAATGTCCTATTCATAATACTTAATATTTAAAAGGAACAGGGAGTGTGTTATAGACATGAAGAAGAGTAACACCCCCACGACAGCATTTGGTGTCATTTCTTTCCACGCATAAAAATGGAAATAAGTACTCCACACAGTATTTAAAAATATTATTCTCTAAACTACCTTAGGAGTAGCAAGAAAGGACATCAAATAGAATTTTGTTTTTTGTTTTAAACATCACAAATCCAATGTGTACTTATTGTGAATTATTAAAAGAATTCACACACAAAAAAAGGAAAAGTGAAATTCCTTTCACTTTTGTGCCCTCATTACTGCTCTAGAGAGGTAATCTCTGTTCAAACTTTGGTGTGTCACACAGTTGGCTATACCAACTGCACTTTACAGGAACGTGGAGAGGAGGCGTATGAGGTAGTGGAATAGTACCAGGAAGGAAAGGTGCGTCTTAGGTCTGCCATTCTGTGGCTTTTGGAAAATCTATTAACTTCCCTGGGACTCTGATTCCTGATGTGTAAAATGAAGTGGCTCCCAGGAAAGGTGGAGTAGAATTTACCACCATCTGCGCAATTGCTGGAAATCTGGAGGGATATTTTGACAATTTTGTCACAGTGACTGTGAGAGCTTTCCGACGTCTGATCCCTCCGAATGGGAATGCTACACAGCTCCGAAGCACAATGAAGAATTATCCCACTTCAAGTGTTAGGAGTACCCCTACCACAAAACAAAAAAAAAACAAACAAAAAACCTGGAACATTGCTACGGTCTCTTCCAGCTGACAAGACCTCACAAAGTAAAGTTGTTGATGATATTGACCAATACTAATATTTACAAGGCAAATTTTCTTTTTAAAAGAAAATTGTAAATCCCACAATTATCTAGATTAAAATGATTTTTCTTTGTGCTCTAATTCAATAGAAAAGGTAGTTTTTAAGTCTGTAAATGGCTTTATTATTTTGGTGATTTTTCAGCTTGCATTTTGCTATAATTTGCATTATTAAAATATTCTGCTGTGGAACCAATTTTGATGATTTCCCTTTCTTTCTTTCTTTTCATATTATGTACATCTTATTAGTTTCTGAATTTTTCATAGAGGTTTGTCTGTTTTATCACACACACAAATACTAAAGAAAACACTATAATAATATATATAAAGGTACACTGGAGCCTAGAAGCTTCAAAGCCGATGTTGCGTCCAAGTGATTTTTAAATGATTGTTTAATACTCAATTATTTTCTAAATTGCTTCACATGTTCCAGGGAGGCCCAGTAGCCAAATTTTTTTCTATTAATTTCATTTCAAAAAAGCCAGGTTTGTACATTGGCCATATGATAGTCATGATAATAATCAAAATATATAAAACTGTTTTGCATTTGTACAGTATAAATGGAAAGTTATAACTTATTCCTTAAGATGCTTTCACAAATATTATTATTTTCTATGATCCTCTCAACAAATCTGAGAGATTGTGTAGGCCAAATAGTATTATTTTAGATTTGTACATGAAAAAAATAGTATTATTTTCAATTTGTACATGAAGAAAAAGAACACTGCAGAGTTAACCTGAGAATCTTCTGGGAAAACTCATTTTCTTCAGGGGTTTAAAAAACACTCGTGTAAACTTTATTTATTTATTTTTTTCAGATACACTTAATCTGGCAAGGTTCTTTCACACAGCAATAAATAGCATTTGCTATCTTTGAGAGAATGCCAGCTGGTCTCCTTCCTAGTCCTGAGGTAAACAGAAGGCTGCCTGCTTGCCTTGAGTCTGCTCTTGCTAATTAGAGGATTTGTGTTCTGTTTCCCTTTAAAAGGCCTTCTGGAAGGATGGTAGTTCCCTTTTTTCTCAACCTTCCACGTAGTTCAGTGTTAGAATCTTCTCCTTGAGTGTCCTTCTCTCTTCCATGGGCATGACAGTGAGAAAATCCCTAAGAGCTATAGAGCAAACTCAAAAGATTATTTGGATAAGAAATTAATCCATATACGGAATGAGAGCCATGAGAAGTTTTCACTTCTATTTCAAATCTAAACTAAAGCAAAGATCCAACAAAATCTTTTAACTTTAGAGACTTCATGTAAATATTTTTTTTTTACTGGTGTTTTTAGTTGGAAATCCTGAAGATCAAATAAAGATTTTTCTTTCTCACTCACATCTGCTCAACCCCTACTACAACTTATTTGGCCAGGGCTAAAATATTACAGCTTGAGTTTTCACAACCCATTGTTTTCCCATTTCAGCTAAAGAAGGTTTGGTCTTGCCAAGAGATTTCTGGACAATTTTATGTAAATGGATGTCGCAGCAGGTCAGGGGATAGAAAAATGGCAATGGGGAAAATATGTGTAAGATCAACATAGCCAAAGGTCAAAAGAGAGTTTGGAGCAGTTTAGAAAGGAAGAGGAGAGAGATTTGGGATAGCCACTTATTTGTGTGAGATAGGTAAAGGTAAACCATAGAAGGAAAAGTTACGTATTTCTATGTGTTAATAATATATTCTTCATCTTAACCTGTCTAGTAATTTCAAGAGAGGCTTCATTAAAGATGCAAATTACTTTGAATTCCTTGAGGAATAGGCTGTTGCTTGTTTGAAAGTGATATTGGCACTAAACACTAAGAAAGCTTGGTTTTATGTGTATTACATTTGAAGATTGACATTTTCTTTGTGGAAGAGTCATCGGTGTATTTATCATATCTGTAAAAACATTAACTGCCAGATTTTTGAAGTTAGATGTTTTTTTTTTGCATGACTGCTATCAAGCAAGACTAAGAAGTAAAATACATGACAAAGACAGACAAAGACAAACCACAAAAATAGTTACTATTTTTTCTTTTTACCTTCTGAAATTTTTTTGGTACTGGTAATCACATGTATTTAAAAATGGAAAATTTGGAAAATAAGAACTATTCATTTTTTCAAGCTAATTCAACATTTGAATATTCATTCTGTTTCCAAAATGTGGATAATACAAAGGTAAGCATGAAACATTCTCTGCCTTTAATAAAAGAAGTTGTATAAAAATTTATCCGAACACATTTTATAAGATAAATATGGAAAATGCCTGTCACACGCAAAACAATATATGTCTGCACAGGTAAGAGAGCTCAAATAAAAAACCCTTCTGAAATCATGTTGTTACCTTAATTATTATTCACTGAATACTGAAAGAGTTTGGGAAAACAAGACAAATGCCCATTTCCCTCTTACTCCATGAGAGTCATCTTTAGGTAATTAGGGTTTTTCCAAAACATAAATTATTTATTTCTTCCTACAGTCACATATGCAGACCAGAAGTCTCAAGTATCCCAGAAATGAATTGGCTTTCAATCATCATCATTTCTACTAAGAAAACTTCCTGGAATGTAGGAAAATTGGGGAGAAATTCTCCAAAGTCCTCTCTGCGTCATTTTTTGTCCTGTCCAGATGGATATTCTTGATGAGCATTTTTTACATCATTCCCTCAGGCAGTTTGATAAATTGTTGCTTTTATGCCTGCTATGGTCCCTATTCTGAAAAATGAAGTTAAAATGATATTTATAATTATTCCCATAATGGGAACAAAGCCAGAGCTCTGTGTATTTCACATTTAGACTAGTTACAAAAACTTGGCATTGATTGTGTCTCTACCTCTAAATTTGAACAAATAAGATAAGTGATTAGCAGGTATGGCTTCAAAATTAAATCTTAAACGCCAAATCGCAAAACACTTCTTGAAGTTGACAAATCATTGAGTATTTTGTAACTGATTTTTGATGACTATCAGTCATCAGCAAAATTCCCTACCTTTAACTTTGGCTCTCTGCCTTTATTTTATTGCTTTAGTTGAATTGAGTCTCACCTCTGAGAACACTGCTTACTCTGCAGCCTTCTCAAGTGATAACTGTCCCTCCCCACATCCCTCAAAATCCGAGACCTGGCTTTTTTCTCTCCCCATCACTCCAGCCAGTTGTCCTCTCTGCTCTTCTAGAAGCTGCTCATTTCAGGCTATATTCCCTTTCTCCTACAAGAAAACACCTTCCTTTGAATGTTGTTTTATCAAAATATAAACATACAGTCAGATGTAAGGATTTCTGATGTTCAATAGCACAGAAGGGTGACAAGAATTAGCGTATATATTATATATTATGTAATATATATAATATATAATATAAATATAAATATATAATATATAATATATATATAATATATATAAATATATATATATATATATTTTTTTTTTGATAAGGAGTCTCGCTCTGTCGCCCAGGCTGGAGTGCAGTGGCGCGATCTTTACTCACTGCAAGCTCCGCCTCATGGGTTCACGCCATTCTCCTGCCTCAGCCTCCTGAGTAGCTGGAACTACAGGCACCTGCCACCACGCCCAACTAATTTTTTTGTATTTTTAGTAGAGACAGGGTTTCACCCTGTTAGCTAGGATGGTCTCAATCCCCTGACCTCGTGATCCACCCGCCTCGGCCTCCCAAAGTGCTGAGATTCCAGGCGTGAGCCACCGCCCTCAGCCAACATATTGTATATTTCAGCATAGTTGGAAGACAGGATTTAAAATGTTCCCAACACAAAGAAACGATAAACGCTTAAGGTGATGGATATTCTAAATACCCTGACTTAATCATTATACATTATGTGCATGTAAAATATGACATATACCCTATTGTCAATATCCACATCCATACCCGTTTAAATTTTCTGACCTCTTTCTTCCCTGACATGCACTCCTCCATTCATGTTGCCCTTCACACTATCTCAGACCCTTATTATTATCGTACTCAGGCTAGCTTCCTTACAATTTCCCAAACACATTAAGCACAACCTCATCTCTGTGTCTTTGTATTTGCTCTGTTCTGCCCTTAGAAATGCTCTTCCTCCTTATATCTGATGGCCACAGTCTTACCACTTCAATTTTCATCTAACTCATTCAAGCCTTCCTCACATTCTTTTTTCAAACAGCAACTCTTCCTACCCACTTCTTCTGCCCTACTTAGTTACATTGTTTTCATACCACTCAAGACTCTCTGATTTATTTGCATATTATTCATTTCTCCACCCAAATTAGACTGGAACTGCAGAAAGGCAGAGATATTTATCTATTTTGTTCACTGCTGTATCCTTAGCAATTGAAATATACAATACATATATGCCACATAGTAGACATACAGTAGATATCTGATGAATAAATTATTTCCCCTTTTTTGAAAAGTGTGGTATATTTTCATGGTTGAATTTAATATTTAAAAATTGGTCTAAAGGTGTGATAATTATAGAAACAATTCCAACCTAGAAGTGTGAGTGACTCTCTAAGATATTGTTTACTCAGATTCAATTGAACATGGTTTTTGCCCTTCGCCATGTAAATCCTGATCTCAGATTTTAAGTAAAGTGGTACTTCAATTGTGTCAGATATATAAAATTATTTCAGCACTTTTGCCAATTTATCCTGTTTATAAAATAGCTAAAATTCTGTCAGTTTTTTTGTTTCCACAAACAAGTATTGTCTTCTTAAAGAAAATAAGACTGATTGTCCTTTTCCATATTATGTATTGTCTTCTTAAAGAAAGTAAGACTGATTATTTCAGAAGAAAACCAAGAATATACCCCATTGTCCCTAAGTCTGTATTTCTTGCTGAATTCCGTAAAATAGGATTTTGCTTTGAAGTTGTCTTCTCAAATAAAGAAAAGCATGGATTCCTAGATTAAGATACTCACTATAATCAAACCACCACTGTCCAGGTAAACCACTCCCCCACTACATCTATGTATTCTCAAAAGAGCACATAAGTATATTTTGTATCTTTCTGAGCACTCAGGATATGTGCGTCACTACAGGGCCTGTTAATTGTTGCAAACTCTCAATAAATAACAAATTCCTGGTGGGACAACCGTTGGCCAAAATTTTTAAAAAGAAAATAGCAAAGTTAGCCAAAAAAAACAAAAAAACAAAAAAAACCTTTCATGTCAAATTTCTTAATTACTGCTTGTATACCTTGATTGTGAGTCAGATGTGGCTTAAAACTAATAAGAACTTGGTTAATACTCTAGAATCCCCTTCATAGCTCAATAATAATTTTTTTGCAAAAGCGAAACATATTTCCCTCCATCACTCTAAGTATTACATAACGATAACCACTACAGCAATAATAATATTTATTTTTATTGAGTTTACACTATGTACCAAGAACGATGTTATTTATATATTGCTATAATGCTAATCTTCATTGGAGTACTATGAAAAAAGACTTTCAGAAGAATGTAAGATCTAAGCTGAGACGTGTGGTTTAGTAGAAAACAGTTCAATCACTGGTTTGAACTTTGGGAAGGAAGGAATGATCCAGGCAAAAGGAATAGCAATTTAAAGGCCTAGTAGTCAGAGACAATATAACAAATAATACAGATTATTTCCTATGCAATTAATCCATACAGTTTTCCAGGGCTCAGGTGTAGGCTATAGTGCAACAAAGTGTTGGAGTGGGTGTGGACCAATGGCCAGAAGAGATCTTCAAACTTAGTCAAGGGGTAAATGATGTGTACCTCTTAGTCAAGAGGTAAATCACGTGTAATCATGGTAAAGCATGTTCAAGCACGTGTAAGCTACAAATAAATTAAAGACTTTGGATTTTATCTAAGAAATATGGTAATTGTTGCCCTCTGTATTTGTTTTTATGTTTTCTTTTTCTGCCCCTCCTTTTGTTTCTCTTCTTGTTCTCTCCTCTGGTTTTTGGCTCTTCCTTTTTTTCCCCTTATCTCTTCTTCCCCTCACTCCTATGTTTCATTTACGCACAATAAGTGTTATTAATAGATTCAAGAAATCATTATTGGACATCTACCTCATGTAAGCCACTCTGCTAGACACTGAGGAAGTTTATTCAGCAAGACAGACCTGATTCCATTCCTCATAAAACTTACAGTCTGGTGGACAAGATTGGCATATTCAGATAATTGAAATAAACACAGTGTTACTTGGAGTTCAAAGTAGGGAAATGTCATGAGATGAGTCAGAGAATAAAGCAGGAACAGGTCAGAGGGGGTGTTGTAAATTAGATAAGGAATTTTGGTTTTTATGCTAAGAGCAATGGGAGGACATTAAAGTACTTTTCAAATTTCCTCTCCTCTTATTCATCCTCTTCAATATGGTTTCCATTCATCTATGTCACTAAAATGGTTTTTAATATGGTTTCAAAAACCTCAATAACACTCAAACTACTGGACATTTTCTACTCTTGACTATGCAGCATCATTAAATTGCCTGTTTCCAGAACACTCTATTCTGTTGACTTTCATGACACTAGATTCTCTTGCCACCTCTGTGGCCACATTTTCCTTGTCTTTTTTGCCAATTTGGCTTGCACTTCTCTGCTTAGCCTTTAAGTGTTGAAACTAGTCATGGTTGCATCCTAGGCTCTCTTTGATTCTCACTCTATACAATATTCCCATGCTATCTCATCCAGAATCATGCTTGTTTTACTTATAGCTCCATTCCATACAACTTTTCTGAATTTCAGTCTCAAATCTTATTGCATATGGTACATCTCTATTATAATTTTGCACAAACACTTCAAACTCAACATGCCTGTCCACAGAAAGGGAAGTGAAGAGGAGGATCAGGCTGGGGGTAGGTAGATATGTGTGATTGTGGGTGTCAGTGGCTTATATATAGTGGGAAAAAAAGGGTCTGTGACAATGCTTAGAAAACCCCTGGAAGCCAGGGGATTAAACACATTTTTCCATGAGAACACTGAAGCGACCTAGTAAAGTGGCAGAAATTGGGTGTTAAAAAAATCTTTGAGCTAGATACAAGGTTTGATATCATATATTTTCTACTATTGATCATTTTGAGATGAGAAAAGAAAAGAGATGTAGCTGACTGCATTTGAGTACTAAGAGAGAAAACAAAATAAGTGAAAAATAAAAACAAAGTGTTTAAATAGACTATTTAAAACAAGACATAGGGTAGCAAAATGATCAAGCTATCTAACTTAATATTTCACTAGTTCCATCCATTTAATGATCAACAGAGAAATTAATTTACAAATTTAAAAATGAGATTTTAAGTTTATACTACATTAAAACTAAATTATAAGATTTGGAGAAAGTAGCTGATTTCCTAAAAATGTAATATACTATTTTTAATTCAGGTAGAAAAAAACTTGAATAAATCAATGACCATAGAAGAGGACAAAGAAGAAATTTAAAAACAACTTTTTTTGAAAAAGTCACCTATTGGTCCAGTTGGTTTTATATCTTATTTCTTTTTCTTTTTTTCTTTCCTTCTTTTTTTTTTTTTTTTTTTTGAGGTGCAGTCTCGCTCTGTCACCCATGTTGGAGTGCAGGGACCCGATCTCTGGCTCACTGCAAGCCCCGCCTCCTGGGTTCACGCCATTCTCCTGCCTCAGTCTCCCTAGTAGCTGGGACTACAGGCTCCCACCACCATGCCTAGCTAATTTTTTTATATTTTTAGTAGAGACAGGGTTTCACCATGTTAGCCAGGATGGTCTGCATCTCCTGACCTCATGATCCACCCACCTTAGCCTCCCAAAGTGCTGAGATCACAGGCCTGAGCCACCACACTGGGCCTACATCTTATTTCTTAATAACTGTATTAGTGAGAGGTGACAACGTGCTATCAGCCGTCGCTCATTCTTGGCACCTCCTCGGCCTCGGTGTCCAATCTGGTCATGCTTGAGGAGCCCTTCAGCCTGCCACTGCACTGTGGGAGCCCCTCTCTGGGCTGCCGGAGGCCAAAGCTGCCTCCCTCTGCTTGACTGGAGGTGTGAAGGGAGAAGTACGGCAGGAACCAGGACTCCAGGACTCCACGGGGCACTCACGGGCCATCACGAGTTCCGGGTGGGTGTGGGCTCAGTGGGCCCCACACTCGGAGCTGTCGACTGGCACTGCTGGCCCCGGCAGTGAGGGGCTTAGCAGCCAGGCCAGCAGCTGTGGAGGGTGCACCAGAGTCCCTCAGCATTGCCTGCCCGCCTGTGCCACGCTCGAATTCTCACCAGGCCTCAGCGGACTCCCCACGCGGCAGGGCTCAGGACCTGCAGCCTGCCATGCCAGACACCACCCCCCCCCACCCCGCCTCCTGTGGGCTCCAGCAGGGCCCAAGCCTCCCCAATGGGCACCGCCCCCTTGGGTCCCATCTACCGCCCAAGGGCTGAGGAGTGCGGGCACCCAGCATGGGACTGGCAGGTAGCTCTGCCCATGGCCCTAGTGTGGGATCCACTAGGAAGCCAGCTAGGCTCCTGAATTGGGTAGGGACTTGGAGAACTTTTATGTCTAGCTAAAAGTTTGTAAATGCACCAATCAACACTCTGTGCCTAGCTCAAGGTTTCTAAATGCACCAATCAGCACCCTGTATCTAGCTCAAGGTTTGTAAACAGACCAATCAGTGCTCTGTGTCTAGTTAATCTAGTGGGAACTTGGAGAACTTTTGTGTCTAACTAAAGGATTGTAAAGGCACCAATCAGCATCCTGTGTCTAGCTAAAGGTTTGTAAATGCACCAAACAGTGCTCTGTAGCTAGCTAATCTACTGGGGACCTGGAGAACTTTTGTGTCTAAAGGATTGTAAATGCACCAATCAGCACTCTGTGTCTAGCTCAGGGACTGTAAACGCACCAATCAGCACTCTGTCAAAACAGAGACCAATCAGTTCTCTGTAAAATGGACCAACCAGCTCTCTGTAAAATGGGCCAACCAGCTCTCTGTAAAATGGACCAATCAGCAGGACGTGGCTGGGGCCGGATAAAG
Organism: Macaca nemestrina; assembly: GCF_043159975.1. Lineage (NCBI taxonomy): Eukaryota > Metazoa > Chordata > Mammalia > Primates > Cercopithecidae > Macaca > Macaca nemestrina. Next base: position 41,878,062 of record NC_092134.1, on the reverse strand, counting down.
GAATAAAAGCAGGCTGCCCCAGCCAGCCACAGCAACCTGCTCAGGTCTCTTTCCACACTGTGGAAGTGTTGTTATTTTGCTTTTCGCAATAAGTCTTGCTGCTGCTCACACTTTGGGTCCCTGCTGCTTTTATGAGTTGTAACACTCACCGCAAAGGTTTGCAGCTTCGCTCCTGAAGCCAGCAAGACCACAGACCCACCGGGAGGGATGAATAACTCCAGATGCACAGTTTTTTAAGAACTGTGACACTGACCAGGAAGGTCTGCAGCTTCACTGCTGAAGTCAGTGAGACCACGAACCCAGCAGAAGGAAGAAATTCCAGATGCATCTGAACATCTGAAGGAACAAACTCCGGACACACCATCTTTAAGAACTGTAACACTCACTGCAAGGGTCTGCGGCTTCATTCCTGAAGTCAGTGACACCACAAACCCACCAATTCTGGACACATTAGTACGCTCAGGCTTCCATAGCACAGGACCACAAATTGGGTTGCTTAAATAACAGAAATTTATCTGTTAAAGATAAGACCAAGCTCCTATCAAGTTTGGTTTTTTTTTTTTTTTTTTTGAGACGGAGTCTGGCTCTGTTGCCCAGGCTGGAGTGTAGTGGCCGGATCTCAGCTCGCTGCAAGCTCCGCCTCCTGGGTTTACGCCATTCTCCTGCCTCAGCCTCCCGAGTAGCTGGGACTACAGGCGCCCGCCACCCGGATCACGAGGTCAGGAGATGGAGACCATCCTGGCGAACACGGTGAAATCCCATCTCTACTAAAAAGTACAAGTTTGGTTTTTAGAGAGGCCTCCCTTCCTGGCTTGCACATGGCCACCTTCTTACTGTGTGTTCAATGACCTCTGCTCTATATGCATGTGTAGTGAAACATCTCTGATGTATCTTCCCCTTCTTAGGACACCAGTCCTGTTGGATTAGGATCCCACCCTTATACCTCATTTAATCTTAATTATCTTACCAAAGGGCCTTTCTTCAAATACACTTACACTGGGGGTTATGAAATAAACATAAAAATTTGGGGGGACATAAATGAATCTGTAACAATTGCCTTTATAAACTAGGTAATCCCTGTTACTTACACTACTATGACCCACAAAAGAAAAAGGGAAAAGAGAAGGAACGACTGTATCAAATAACAGAAAAAGAATGGTTCCCAGCTTCTTTTATAAGGCCAGCATGAACTGAATAGCAAAACCTAACAGAGTCATTAAAGTAAAATGATACTACAAACCAATCTTAACGCATAACTATCAAAGCAAAATTCGACTCCCACGGAAATAGCAAACCACGTTCAGCAATACTTTAAAAACATGCTCAAAACAGTGCAAGATTAGTTAACATTTAAAAATTTGTAATAATTCATTTCATTGAAAATAAAAAATTATCAGGTCAACAGATGGAATAACAGCATATGAAAAATTTCAACATAGATTTATGATTTAAAAACTCAGCAAACTATAAATGGAAGGAAATTTCTTACTCTGATAGTGATTATGTAGTTGATGGAGAAATGCTTAAAGCTTTTCCTTTGAAATTGGAACGAAAGGACAATAATTATTTAACATTGTTTTGAAGATCTTGGCAAATGCAAAGGGCAAGTAAGTAAAATAAAAGGCATAGTCACCAGAAATAAAGAAATAAAATGTTCATTATTCATGGAGAACTTGATTGTGTTGTAGAAGATCCAAAATAATCTGCAGGAAAACTGTCAGAATTACTAAAAAAAAAAAAAAAAAAAATTGGCAAGGTCACTAGATACATCAATATGTAAAAAAAAAATCCATTGTATTTTTTAGTCTAGCAACAAACAAATGGAAAAAAATTAATAAGATTTACAATAGTATAAAAAAGACATAAATCTTTAGAAAAGTGCAGTATCTGTGAGAGAAACCAAAAACAGTACTGACAAAATTGAAAGAAGGCCTAATAACACAGAAGGATTCAGGAGACTTAATGTTGTTATAATGTCAATCCCTGAAATTGATTAATAGATCTATTCGATCCCAAGAACATTCTTAACCAATTTTCCTTTCTGAAATAGATAAGCAATTTTCATGAGTTTGACATGGAATATAAAGGGCCAAGACACTCAAAACAAGCATGTAAAGAAGAACAAAGTTAGAGAATATGAACTAGGTATGAAGTCTTATTACAAAGCTACTCTAAGAGTTGCAATATTACAGCAAAAATAGACAAATCAACAGATGAAACACAATAAAGAATACAGAAATAAACCTACACATTTATTATTCATTTGTTTAACAAATGTAGCATATATACATATACAGATAGATACATAAATATACACATATATCTATACATCAATACAGCTAGATATTTCTGTGTCTATGTGTGTGCGTATATATATATACATATGTGTGTATATGTGTATATATACACACATATATAGACATATATATACACACACACAGAGAATGCTATAAATTTGTAGATATAGATATATCTGTTTCCTATTGGTTCCAGTTCATAGAGAACCCAGACTAATATATTTATGTTCCCATTTATATTAAATTTAATATTATAAAAATTCTTACTACAGGGTTATAAGTCAGTTAATTAAATGAGAAGAGCACAGCAGCATATGTGCAGGTCATGTTTTTGTTTTCTCACCTAGAATTAATTTTCACATTGTTCTCTCTGTGATAATTAGTCAAGATGTATACTTATGATTTATGACTTTACCATATGCAGATTTACTTCAACAAGAAATATGTCTAAATATATAACTCATGGAAATTAATAATCAAAACCGATTTTATTTATTGTGTTGTCTGGTGTATAGAAAATCTAAAAAATCTGTAGATACAAAAGAATATACAAATAGTTTATGGAGTTTATTGGTTACAAGATCAATATATAAGATTTTTGTTTTTCTAAAATAAATATCAGCCTGGGCGTGGTGGCTCAGGCCTGCAATCCCTGCACTTTGTGAGGCCAAGGAGGGTAGGTCATTTCAGGTCAGGAATTTGCGACCAGTCTGGCCAACATGGTGAAACTCCATGTCTACAAAAAGTACAAAAAACTAGCCAGGTATGGTGGGGTGTACCTGTAATTCCAGATACTAGGGAGAGTGACGTGGGAGAATTGCTTGAACCTGGGAGACAAAGATTTCAGTGAGCCTAGATTGTGCTACTGAACTCCAGTCTGGACAATAGGGTGAAACCCTGTTTCAAAAAAAATCAGTCATAATAACATAAAAATTATCAAATATATCTAGGAAAATGCAATCAAGATGATCATGACTTCTTCACAGAAAAAATATAGCATTATTGAAATAAACTAAAGAAGACCAAAATAAATAGAGGGATAAATCATACATTGGGAAACTCAGTATTTTTAAGATTTCAATTTTTCTCAAACTGATCTATAAAAGCAATGTTATTCAAATAAAAATGCCAATGAGTTTGTGTGTGTATGCGAATGTGTATGTGTGAAGCCAGTTCTAACATATATGTGGAAGTGAAAAAGGGCAAGAATTGTCATGACACTCCTGAAGTGGAACAAGATGCGAAAATTTACTGTTGGATATCAAAAGTTTGTGTTAAAGCTTCAAAATAAAGACAGTGTGATACTCTTGCAAGGAAAGACAGACACGCTGACAAACCCAATGGAATAGAGTCCAGGAAACGAATTATTCACATATAGATACTTGGTTTATACAGAGATGACCTGAAAAGTAGAAAAACAACTATCTTTTCTTTAAGGGGTAATTGTCAAATGTGTATCCACTTGATTCCTAACAAATACCATACTACCAATCCTAGATGGTTTGAAGATTTAAAAGTGAAAGTAAATTAACAAAGTTTCTCAAAGGTACTGCAGGAGAAAATTCATCAGTTTAGAATAAGAAAAGATTCTTCAAAGAGAACACAAAACATGTAGTAATTATTTTTTAAAAGAATTGATAAAATTGTCTACATAAAATTAAGAATTAATTTTCATCAAGAGACAGAAAATAGAAAGGCAAGCTATGGGGTGAGAGAATGGACTTCAAATATATGTAATCAATAAAGGAGTTGTTTTTAGCATATACAAAGAATTCTAGAAATCAGTAAGAAAACACAATTGAATGGACAAAAGTGCAAACAAACTTGAGCAGGCCCTTCAAAAAAGAAGGTATCTAAATGGCAAAAAGGAAAAAAGAAAGAAACTCACCTAACACACAAACTAAATAGATATGAAAAGGTACTCAACCTCATAAGTAAACCAAAAAATTCCCATTAAAACCACAATTAGACTTGAGGAGTCTGGGAGATGGCGAAGTAGGAAGCACAATAATTCAGCCTCCTCACCTAGACAACAATTACACTGGCAGAATCTGTCTGATACAATTATTTTGGAACTCTAGAGTCCATTGAAGGCTTGCAATATCCAAGGGAAGGCTTGCTTGGTAAACTGTAATTAATTTTGTTTAACTTCCAAAGACATAAATAGGTTGAAAATGAAAGTATGGGGAAAAAAATTCTGTGCAAATAGTAACCAGAAGAGAGCAAGTGTGGCTAGACTAACATCAGACAAAACAGACTTTAAATAAAAAACGATTATAAGAGATAAAAAGGACATTATAAATTAATAAAAGATTTAAGACAGTAAGAAGACAATTATAAACATTAGCACACTAATAAGAGACTGTAAAATATATAAAGCAAAAATTGACAGAATTGAAAGAAGGAAATAGTTCTACAGTAATAATTGGAAACTTCAGTGCCTCACTCTCAATAATGGATAAAACGACCAAACAAAAAACAAGAAAGAAAATAGAGGACTTGTACAATACAATAAACCAACTAGATCTCACAGATATATATAGAATATCCTAATTAAGAACAACAGAATACACATTATTCTCAATTGCACAGAGTAATTTTCCAGGACAGAGCATATATTAGGTCACAAATTACATCTCAATAGGCTTAGAAAGATAGATATCATACAAAGTATCTTCTCCAAATACAACAAGATAGTTAGAAATAAATAACACAAAGAAACTGGAAGATTAACAAATTCACAGAAATTGAACAATGCACTCTTAAATAACCAATGTATCAAAGAAGAAATCATAAAAGAAATTAGGAAATATGGGTAGCAGTAAAATATTGTTTATTACAAAATAGCTAGAAGAGAGGTTTTTGAATGTTCCTACCACAAAGAAATAATACATGCATGAGGTGATGGGTACATTAACCTGAATGGATCATTATACAACATATATATGTATTGAAACATAAAATTGTACCCCATAAGTAAATATAATTGCAAAGTGTCAATTGTTTAAAATTAATTTTACAAGAGATGTGTCTAAATTCATAAAATGAAAAAAACACAAAATTTATGAGATATAGCAAAAGCAGTCCTAAAATGCACATTTTAATGTAAATAAACATTTACATTAAAAAAAAAGAGGCAGGTGGATCACTTGAGCTCAGCAGTTTGAGACCAACCTGGACAACATGGCAAAACCCTGTCTCTCCCAAAAATACAAAACTAGCCAGGCGTGGTGGTGTGACCATGCCTGTAGTCCCAGCTATTTAGGAGGCTGACATAGAAAGGATTGCTTGAGCCTGGGAGGTGGAGGTTGCAGTGCGCTGAGATCACTCCACTACACTCCAGCCTTGGTGACAAAACAGAAAACCAATAATCAAGAAAGATCTCAAATGAACAAACTAAGTTGACAACTTAAGGTACTAAAAAAAAGGAGAAACTAAACCCAAAGCTAGCAGAAGGAGGGAAATAATAAAGATTACAGCAGAAATAAATAAAATGGAGAATAGAAAAACACTGAATAAAATGAATAAAGCCAAAAGTCAGCTCTTCAAAAGAGTCAACAAAAATTGGCTAAGCTTTAACTAGATTAACTAAGGAAAAAAATGCTAAACTCAGAAATATAAGAGATTATAAGAGAGTACTATGAACAGTTATATGCCAACAAATTGGATAACTTAGATAAAATAAACAACTTCCTAGAAACACAGTACCTACCAAGACCAAATCATGAAGAAATCAAAAATCTGAACAGTCCTATGACTAACAAGAAAATTGAATCAGTAATTTTAAAAAAATCCTGACAAAGAAAAGTCCTGGACCTGATGGCCTCACTGGTATGAATTCCACCAAACATTCAAAGAAAACAACTAACATCAATTCTGTTCAATATTTAATCAAAAACTGAAGAAGAGAGGACACTTCCTAACTCATTCATGAGGCCAGTATGGCCCTTGATGCCAAGTTAAAGACAATACAAGAAAGTAAAACTGTAGAACAATATCCCTTATGAACACTGATGCAAAAATTCTCAACAAAATGCTAGCAAATAAAACTCAGCAGTATATTAAAATGATTATAAACCATAACTAAGGGTTTGATTTTTTTTAGTGCAAGGATGGTTCAACATATAAAAATCAGACAATGTAATACACATCAGTGGAATGAAGGAAAATAAACCACATGATCATCTGATATATAATATTTTGTGATCCTAAATTTCTCAAAATTGAGTCACTTATGATAAGTGACTCAGCCTAAAGTGAAATTACTGACCCCTCTAAGTGATATGCACATGCTGTGGACAGACACCCCCAAGGCTTGACAAGAAAGCAAGGCAACTGAGATCATGGCTATGGAAATTCCTGCAGAAGGCCATAAAAACTTCACATAAATTGACCATGGCCTAGACACCTGCAGAAGCTCTTGGTTGGGGTAGAATTGTGAAGCCTCTTTTCTATGGGCAGCAGCTGCTGGAAGTTCTGCTGAGCACTTGCATCCTTGCATCCTCAGGCTACTCCCTGTGATTGGTTCTCCCCCTCTCTTATTACCACCTATGTGTGTTGAACATAATTTGCATGTTTGTTGACTTCTGATAGCCTCATAATGAACTGTGAATTCAAAAGCATTTAACTGGCCATGGAGTCATTATAAAACCTCTGGCCCTGTGGGTCAGAATTAGCACAGCTAGGCTGATTTGAACCTGACAAACTATCATCTCATTTGATGCAAAAAAAAAAAAAAAAAATTAACAAAATGTAACACCCTCCCCTGATAAAAACATGAAACAAAATAGGAATATAACAAAACTACCTCAATATATTAAAAATAATATGTAAAAACCCACAGCAAACATGATGAAAGTTTGAGAAGTTTTCCTTTAAAATCAGAGACAAGGAAGAATGTCTGCTTTCCCCACTTCTATCCATAATAGTACTGGAAGTCCAACTCAAAGCAACTAACTAGATTCATGCAATACATGAATTTAAAACACATAATGTTGTCCCAGGCAGCTAAACACAAAATAATAAACATTATATTATTCATTCTATATGTTGTTTAACAAAAGAAAAAAATACATAAAAAGCAAATATATAGAGAGAGTTTGAAGTTAGGAAAGTGGCTACTTTGGGGAAAGATGGAGAGGTAGCAGTTGGAGTTGGCACAGGTTTTTGGTAGCGGGCGCCTTTTTACAGTGCTGGCAATGGTAAATTTTCTAACCTAAAAGTGGCTACTTGGGTGTATACTTGGTGCTAATTCATTGAGGTGTATATTTACATTGTCTAACACTTCTTTAGGTGTACTCTACTGCTAAATTAAAAAGAAAATATACTAACTGCGAAAAAAATTACAAATATCTAGTGACAAAATTGGTAACACAGGTAAACTGCCTATATGAAATGAACTATAAAACGAAGTCTAAATAAGTTGAGAGATGACCTAAGTTTCAGAATATATAAAGGCATTCTACAAATGACGAAAAACAACTAAAAAGGAAAAAAGTTCATAAACAGTGGCCAAAAAGATGAATCAGCAATTCACAAGAGAAACAACAAAATGGATAGAAACATTTATTTAACAGCTGTCACCCACACTCCGAAGTCACAAAACTCAGGGAAAAGCAAGTTAAAACAACAGAAACATATTTTATTAATCGTATTTGGAGATGTTTATAAAATACCTATAATATTCAGATCTAGTTACATGAGGAAACTTTTTTTAACCACATTGGTCATGGGAGAATGTGTAACTAAAACTTATCTTCAAATAATGTGGCATCATCTAGTATAATTAAAGTTCCATAAGTCTTTTATTTGACTCTACTGAAATGACAGCATTATATATAAAAATACACATAAAAGATTTTTGTTTCTTTGCACCATTGCTTATAATGACAAGCACTGGGAACAATCTGAGTGTCCATTATTAATAGAATTTTTTTTGTCTATTCATCTGAAGGGTTGTCCATGATACATTACAAAGTGAGACTATAAAATTGCAAAAAAAAAAAAAAAAAAAAAAAAAAAAACATGGTAGTATATTGGTTCTGTAAAAAAACATTGCCACACAGCCCCATTTATCTGTATAATGATTTGCAAAAGACACGAATCTGTTATTCTCAGGCGTACTGGAGTGGAGGACGCTGGGAGTCAGCTGGAGAGATTTTTTTTTAACTTGTTTTCTTCCTCTTCGTTTCATTTGTTACAATGAGCAAGTGTTTACATTTCTTAAATCCATGAGTATTTAACAAGAAAAATGTTTACTTCATGGATCAAATAGATAGCACTTTTCTTTCTTTTCCATGCAACCTCATTCTTTCAGCTTCACTGATTTAGAGTTCCTGATACCAGTTGTTTCTTGTCTACTTCATTAACTTCCCTTGAAACCGATCTAACCATGCCAGCTTTTCTTTTTTTATAATAGGTATTTACATCCTACAACTATTTAAGACATGTTAAGATGGCTCTGCAGCCCATGTTTAAAGGGAATTCTGGTAAATCCTTTCCACTTACAACACTTTTATCTGCTAATTTGCTGTAGTTCATTGCTCTACTTTTGTAAACTTAAATATTTCATCTAGGTTCTTTATGCTTTGCCAGCACCCAAAGGCACACTTTTCCCTTGATGCATTCCAGTTTCCATAGTACTGTTTGCTGACTTGATTCTCTAAGAGACAGTCCATTTATTGAATCACAAAGATTCTAGATTTAACCCAAGATAAATGTTGAATATTGCTTGGGGTCCTGGAAAACATTAGATGCTCTGTGAACGAGTGGCCCTACCTCCAAGTTAAAAGCAGCCTGTTTGAACTTTCAAATACACATTCCACTTCAGTGTACTCTGTCACCATAAGATTTCTATACCCTGGGCTCACCTTGACAACCTAAATCTTATTCTTACTGGATCAGCTGCTTTCCTCTGAGAATTCAAGTAGAACACAGGCTCTGAGATCACCCATTTTTCTCTTTCCGAAAGCGGTATTATTACTTTCTTTCTATTTTTTTTTTTTCTTTCCAGCTTTTATTTTAGGTTAAAAGGGTACATGTACAGGTTTGTTACACGGATAAACTGCATGTCATAGGGGTTTGATGTACATACTATTTTGTCACCAAGCTAGTGAGCATAATACCCAATAGGTAGTTGTTAAATCCTAACCCTCCTTCCACCCTCCACACTCAAAGAGGCCCCAGTTTCTATTGTTCCCTTCTTTGTGTCCCTGGGTACTCAATGTTTAGCTCCCACTTATAAGTAAGAACATGCACTATTGGGTTTTCTGTTCCTGTGTTAATTCACTTTGGATTATGGCCTCCAGTTCCATCCATGTTGCTGCAAAGGTCACAATCTCATTTTTTAATACCCGCATCATATTCCATGGTGTATATATACCACATTTTCTTTATCCAGTCCACCATTAATGGGCATCTAGGTCGATTCCTAGATGTCTTTGCTATTGTGAATAGTGCTTCAGTGAAGATACTTGCAAATGTGTCTTTATGGTAGAATAATTTATATTCCTTTGAGTATATACCCAGTAAGAGAATTGCTGGGTTGAATGGTAGTTCTATTTTAAGTCCTTTGAGAAATCTCCATACTGCATTCCACAGCAGCTAAACTAGTTTGCATTCCCACCAGCAGCGTATAAATTTTCCCTTTCTTATGCCACCTCACCAGTGTCTATTATTTTTTGACTTTTTAATAATAGCCATTCTGACTGGTGAGAGATGGTATCTCATTGTGGTTTTGATTTCCATTTCCCTAATGATTAGTGATGTTTAATATTTTTTCATATGCTGTTGGCCATATGTATGTCATCTTTTGAGAAGTGGTTGTTCATGTCCCTTGCCCATTTCTTAATGGAGTTGTTCATTTTTTGTTTGTTAATCTGTTTAAGTTCCTTAAGATTCTAGATATTAGACTTTTGTCAGATGCATAGTTTTCAAATATTTTCTAACATTTTGTAGGCTGTCTGTTTTGCTCCTTTGATAGTTTGTTTGGCTATGCATAGCTCTTTAGTTTAATTAGGCCCCACTTGTCAATTTTGGTTTTGTTTGCAATCGCTTTTGGCATCTTCATTATGAAATCTTTGCCAGTTCCTATGTCCAGAATGGTATTTCCTGGGTTTTCTTCTAGGGTCTTTATAGTTTGCAGTTTTAGGTTTTACATTTAACTCTTTTATCCATCTTGAGTTGATTTTTGTATATGGCAAAAGGTAGGGGTCCAGTTTCAATCTTCTACAAATGGCTAGCCAGCTACCCCAGCACCAATTATCGAATTGGATTTCCTTTCCCTGTTGCTTCCTTTTGTAAGCATTGTTGAAGATCAGATGGTTTTATTTGTCAAAGATCAACAGCTGTATTTCTAGATTCTCTAATGTGCTCCATTGATCTATGTGTCTGTTACTGTAGTCCTGTAGTATAGTTTGAAGTTGGGTACTGTGATGCCTCCAGTTTTGATCTTTTTGCTTAGCATTGCTTTGGCTATTTGGGCTCTTCTTTGGTTCCAAATAAGTTCTATGTATTTTTTTCTAATTCTGTGAAAAATGTCATTGGTAGTTTAATAGAAATAGCATTGAATCTGTAAATTGCTTTGGGCAGTATGGTCATTTTAACAATACTGGTTCTTGCTACCCATAAGCATGGAATGTTTTTCCCTTTGTTTGTGTTGTCTCTAATTTCTTGCAGTAGTGTTTTGTAATTCCCATTGTAGAGGTCTTTCACCTCCTTGGTTAGCTGTATCCATAAATATTTTTGTTTGTGGGTTTTGTGAATGGGATTGCATTCTTGATTTGGCTCTCAACTTGGATGTTATTTGTGTTAGAAATGCTACTGATTTTTGTACATTGATTTTGTGTCCTGAAACTTAGCTAAAGTTGTTTATTAGATCTAAGAGCCTTTGGGTAGAGATTATGGGTTATTTTTTGGTATAGTATCATACCATCTGTGAAGACAAATAGTTTTACTTCGTCTCTTCCTATTTGAGTGTCTTTTATTTTCTTCTCTTCCCTGATACTCTGGCTAGTGCTTCCAGTACTATGCTGAATAAGTATGGTGAGAGTGGACTTCATTGTCATGTTCTGGTTCTCAAGAAGAATGTTGTCACCTTTTAACCATTAACTATGATGCTGGCTGTGGGTTTGTCATAGATAGCTCTTACTACAATGGCTAGTTTGCTGAGGGTTTTTAACATGCAGGAATGTTAAATATTATCAAAAGCATTTTCTGCATCTATTGAGATTATCATGTAGTTTTTGTTTTTAAGTCTGTTTATGGAATGAGTTACATTTATTGATTTGTATACACTGAACTAACCTTGCACCCAAGGAATGAAGCCTACTTAATCACGGTGGATTGGTTTTTTGATGAACTGCTTGATTTGGTTTGCTAGTATTTTATTGAGAATTTTTGCCTCTATGTTAATCAGGAATATTGGTCTGAAGCTTTTTTTTCCTCATTGTTTCTGTGCTAGGTTTTGGTATCACAATGATGCTGTCTTCATAGAATGAGTTAGAGAGGAAGCCCTCCTCCTCAATTTTTTGGAATAGTTTCAGTAACATTGGTACTAGCTCTTCTTTATACATCTGGTAAAATTTGTCTGTGAATCCATCTGGTTCAGGGTTTGTTTTTGTTTGTTTGTTTTTATTTTTAATTAGTAGCTTTTAAAATTACTGATTCAATATCAGAGCTCATTATTCATCTGTTCTTGTATTCAATTTCTTCCTGGTTCAATCTCAAGAGGTGAAATATTTCCAAGAATTTATCTATTTCATTTAAGTTTTCTAGTTTGTGGGCATGGAGGTGTTGGTAATAGTCTCTGAGTGTTTTTTTCTATTTATTCAGGGTCAGTGAGTATGTCTTTTGTCATTTCTGATTGTGTTTATTTGGATCTTCCCCCCTTTTCTTTGTTAGTATAGCTAATGGTCTATCAATCTTTTTTTTCTTTCAAAGAACCAACTTTTGGTTTCACTGAACTTCTGTATGGTTTTTCTTATCTCTGTTTCATTAAGTTCAGATCTGATTTGGATATTTATTTTCTTCTGCTACCTTTGACATTGGTTTGCTCTTGTTTTTGAAGTTCCTTGAGGTATGATGATAGGTCACTAATCTGAATTCTTTCTAACTTTTTGATGTCGTTGTTTACCACTATAAACTTTTCTCTTGGGGGAAAGGTCAAGATGGCTGAGTAGAAACAGCTCTGGTCTGCAGCTCCCACTGAGAAGAATGAAAACGGTGAGTGACTTCTGCATTTTCAACTAAGGTACCCAAGTTCTCTCATTGAGACTGACTAGGTGGTTGGCATGACCCAAGGAGGGTGAGGAAAAGCAGGCTGGAGTGACACCCCACCTGGGAGCTGCGGGAGATAAAAAAGAGCTCCCTCCCCCAGCCAAGGGAGGCAGTGAGTGATTGTGCTACCCCACCGGGGAAACCATGATTCCCACAGATCTTTGCAACCCGTGGATCAGGAGATCCCCCTGTAAGCCCTCATTACCAGGGCCTTGGGTCCCAAGCACAGAGCTGTGCAGACTCACAGCAGCCACTCAGGTCAGTGGCAAATCTGGCAGGCACTGAGAATGCAGGGATTTTTGTAGACTTTAGCTCCAGGAACTCCAGTGAGACCGTAGATCCATCCACTCCTGTAGGATGAGGGCTGAAGACAGGGAGCCAAGCTGCCTCATTCAGTTGGCCCCACTCCAACAGAAGCCCTCAAGCTAAGACCCACTGGCTTGGAATTCCCACTGGCCAGTGCAGCAGGCTGTAGACTGTTTAAGACAACTGAGTTTATGCTGGGAGGAAAAGCCACCATCACTGTGGCTCCATTCAGCCATTTTCCCATGCTAGTGCCAGCTAAACTGGGTGGTTTGGTCTGGGAGGAATTCCACACAGTGCAGCACAGTGACTATGACAGATCGTGTCCAGACTGCCTCTTTAAGTGGGACCCCAACCTATCCCCTCTCACTGGGCAGGGTCTCCTTGCAGGAATTTCAGCATCTCCAGCCAGGAGTTTAAGGACAGAACTCTCATCTCCTTGGGATAAGCCCCTAAGGGGAAGGGGCAGCCAGGGTATCTGGGAATCAGCAGTCTTAGTCTTTTCTTTCTGCTGGCTCTGGAGATTCAGGGCAGTCCAAAAGAGGAGGATTCCCCCCAATTCAGCATACATGCTCTGCCAAAGGACAGCCAGACTACTTATTTAAGTGGGTCTCTGATCCCACTTCTCCTGACTATATGAGACTTCCCAATAAGGGTCTCCAGGCACCTTATACAGGAGTATTCCTTCTGGCATCAAGTTGGTGCCCCTCTGGGATGATGGAGCTCCCAGAGGAAGGAGCAGACAGCCATCTTTGCTGTTCTGCAGCATCCAGTGGTGATACCTCCAGGTGTAGGAGGGACCCAGGTGAATAAAGTCTGGAGTGGACCACCCCAGAAAACTGTAATGGCCCTATGGAAGAGGAGTCTGACTGCTAAAAGAAAAACAGGAAGCAAAAAAACAAAATCAACAGAAATAGCCCCACAAAAATCCCAGCTGAAGGTTAACAGCCTCAAAGGTTGAAGGGAGATAAACCCAAGAAGACGAGAAAGAATCAATGCAAAAACACTGAAACCTCAAAAAGCCAGAGTGCCTCTTCTTCTTCAAATGATTATAACACCTCTCCAGCAAGGGAAGAGATCTGGGCTGAGGCTGAGATGGATGAATTGACAGAAGGAGGCTACAGGAGGTGGGCAATAGTGGACTTTTCTGAGCTAAAGGAGTATGTTCTAACCCAATGCAAAGAAACTAAGAACCATGACAAAACATCACAGGAACTGTTAACCAGAATAACCAATTTAGAGAGGAACATCAATGACCCGATGGAGCTGAAAGTGCAGGTTTGTTCACAATGCAAATACAAGTGTCAGTAGCTGAATACACCAAGCAAAAGAAAGAATATAAAAGCTTGAAGATTATCTTAGTGAAATAAGGCAGGCAGACAAGATGAGAGAAAAAATAATGAAAAGGAACTAACAAAACCTTCAAGAACTATGGGATTATGTTAAAAGACCAAACCTACAACTGATTGGCGTACCTAAAATAGATGAGGAGAATGAAACCAAGTTGGGAAACATACTTCAGGATATCATCCAGGAGAACATCTCTAACCTAACAAGACAGGCCAACATTCAAATTTGGAAAATCCAGGGAACCACAGTAAGATACTCCATGAGAAGATCAACTCCAAGACACATAATCATCAGATTCTCCAAGGTCAAAATGAAGGAAAAAATGTTAAGGGCAGCCAGAGAAAAAGGCCAGGTCACCTACAAGGGGATGTCCATCAGATTAACAGCAAAATTCTCAGTGAAAACACTACAAGCAAGAAGAGATTGGGGCCCAATAATCAACATTCTTAAATAAAAGAATTTCCAACACAGGAGTTTGTATCTGGCCAAACCAATCTTCATAAGTGAAATCCTTTTCAGACAAGCAAATTCTGAGGGAATTCATCACCACCAGGCCTGCCTTGCAAAATTTCCTGAAGAAAACACTGAATATGGAAAGGAAAAACTGTTACCAGCCACAACAAAAATACACTGAAGTACACAGACCAATGACATTATAAAGAAACTACATAAATAAATCTGCAAAATAACCAGCCAGCATCATGATGACAGGATGAAATTCACACATAACACTATTAACCTTAAATGTAAATGGACTAAATACCCCTAAGTAAAAGACACAGAATGGAAAGCTGGATAGAGTCAGGACCCATTGGTGTGTTGTATTTGAGAGACCCATCTCACATGCAAAAACACATAAAGACTCAAAATAAGGGGATGGAGACAAATTTACCAAGCAAATGGAAAACAGATAAAAGCAGGGACTGCAATCTTAGTTTCTAAAAAAAAAAAAAAAAGACTTTAAACGAACAAAGATTTAAAAAGACAAAGAAGGGCATTACATAATTGTAAAGCACTTAATTAAATAAGAACTAACTACCCTAAATACATATACACCCAATACAAAAGCACCCAGATTCATAAAACAAATTATTTGAGATCTGAAAAAAGACTTAGACTCCCACACAATAAAAGTGGGAGACCTTAACATTCCACTGACAATATTAGAAACATCAAGGCATTTTTTTTCTGTTATGAAGACATTTTTACTTTAAGTTCTGGGATACATTTGCAGAAGATGCAGGTTTGTTATATAGGTATACATGTGCCATGATTGTTTGCTGTACCTATCAACCCATCACCTAGGTTTAAGCCCTGCGTGCCTTAGGTATTTGTCCTAATGCTCTCCATCCCATTGCCACCGACCCTCCAACAGGTCCCCATGTATGATGTTCCCCTCTCTGTGTCCATATGTTCTCATTGTTCAACTCCCACTTGTGAGTGAGAACATGCGGTGTTTGGTTTTCTGTTCCTGTATTAGTTTGCTGAGAATGATGGCTTCCACCTCCATCCCTGTCACTGCAAACGACATGGACATGAACTCATTCTTTCTTATGGCTGCATAGTATTCCAAGGTGTCCAAGGTGTATATGTGACACATTTTTTTTTTTTTTTCAAGACGGAGTCTCACTCTGTCACCAGGGTGGATTGCAGGGCATGATCTCGGCTCACTGCAACCTTTGCCTCCTGGGTTCAAGTGATTCTCATGCCTCAGCCTCCCAAATAGCTGGGATTACAGGTACGCACCACCATACCCAACTAATTTTGTATTTTTATTAGAGACGGGGTTTCACCCTGTTGGCCAGGATGGCCAGGATGGTCTCGATCTCCTAACATCATGATCCACCCACCTCAACCTCCCAAAGTGCTAGGATTACAGATGTGAGCCACTGCACCCAACCCACATTTTCTTTATTTAGTCTATCATTGATGGGAATTTGGGTTGTTTCCAAGTCTTTTTTTTTTTTTTTTGAGACAGAATCTCGCTCTGTTGCCCAGATTTTCATGTATCCTCCAGTTTTCATATATGTAGTTTGCCAGTGCCTCTTACACTTTACTGTGTAAAAATATTACCTAGAGATCGTATTAAAATGCAGATTATAATTCAGAAAGTCTGCAGTTCAACTTGTCTGTGTGCATTTTTTAAAAGCACTAGAGTGATGTTAATAATGCAAATCAAGGAAACACACTTTGAATAGCAATGTAGAAGGCTATTTAATCTCACAGTATTAGAGGGATGATGAAGATGAACAGCCCTATGACATAGTCCAGAGTCACTGTGACATACTAGACATTACAGCAAGAGATTGGTTTGAAATTTGGATAGGAGGTGTCCTATTCTATTCAGCTTGCTATTTTTTAAAGGCCATAAACTAAGTAGTCTATAAACGATAGAAATGTATTTCTCACAGATTTGGGGGCTATGAATTCCAAGACTGAGGTGCCAGAAGATTCAGCATCTGATTATGGCCCACTTTCTTACTCATAGATGGTGCCTTCTAGCTGTTTCCTCAAATGTCAGAAAGGAGGGGTGAGGGGAGGTCTCTCTGGGACCTCTTTTGTAAAGACAATAGTCCTATTCATGAGGCCTCCGTACCCATGACCTAATCACCTCCCAAAGGCCCCACTTTCTAATTACATCACCTTGAGGGTTAGGATTGCAACACATGAATTTTAGGACACCACACAATGTATACCATAGCAGGGGCATATTAATTTGAGGTAATAACATGACAAGGGAGTCCCCCACAAAAAAAAAAAAAAAAAAAAAAAAAAAAAAACCTGGTAAGAGATATCCAAGGACAGACTGGAAAAAGCTTCAGATAATTTGTAATTGAAAAAAGTTCAGGGTATATAGAAAACAGGGACAATTTTTTAAATGAAAACATCAAGACAGAGAGTGCAGTGCACAAAATTTGGAGAAGAATAAAGTTGAGCAAACTTCTCAATAATAAATCAAAATGAGTCGAGACAGATGCAGCTGGGTCAGTTTCAAGGGCTCAGAATGAAAGGGGAACTTTAAAAACTGAATGGTAACATCTGTACGATGCAAAGACCCAAAAACTATTAAAAGGAAGAGAGACAGGATGAAAAGTTTTCTCAAGTGAGAAGTAAAATTAAGACATTTTCTGGTGGTGGCAAGACAAAAAGTAGAAGGAAAACAGTCATTATGGAGGTTGCAAGTTATCTCTTTGGAAATGGGAACCCTTGCTCAGTAGAGCAGACAGAATAGGAAAGTTCATCAGAATTCAGTGGGAAGGAAAGAGGAAACGGGTGGAGCTATCTAGAGAAGTAATTAAGAAAAAGGCTATATAAAATAAGTGAATGCCTGCTGTGTTTTGAACTAAAGCAACCAGAGAAATCAATGTAGGAGGTGAGGAGCAACAGATCCTGAGTCAAAGGAGAAATGGAGAAACAGAAGAAAAGCATCACAAGAGAAAGAGAAATAGCATTTAAAGGGTGTCTTTATAAATTATAATTTATAAATTATAAAATTTAAAATATAAATTATAAATTATCACATTGATAATTTTTTTATGATTTACTATGAAGAAGAAAAAAGATGACATCATTTCAAGTACTGACAAATTCTAACTAACTATGAAATACTAAAAAGAAGGATTGAATTACAAGAATAAATTATTTTTTAAAGTTGGAAGTAGCAACATAAGTAATGAACATAGTAAAATAAAGTGGCAGGGTAAACAGTGAAGACCAATGACCAACTAGTCGGAAAGTATCATATAGAGAGCAGAGCAAAGGACAAGGAGGATGCAGATGTAGAAATAAGAACTCCACTCATCTGGGGAAAGATAGAAAGTGTCCACTTCTCTATGGCACACCCAGTTTGGCTTCATCATTTTTCTAAGACCTTTTTTTTTCATCATTGCCAACAGAATACTAAGATTTTTTTCTTTACTCCTTTTCCTCCAGGTTCTCATAGATAATTTATTAAGCAATCTGATAACTAAATTTGAGTTATGAAAGTCATGCTTAATAGTATTTTCTATTTCATTTTTTCCAGATATGTTGGTAAGACCAGTTCATATTTGTTTCCAAGTCATAAAAACCAAGTCATGTTTACAGGGTCATGAAGGAGATAACTTCATTTTGAGAGTATTTTCAGTTGTGTGTGCTCTCTGAAAAGAAGATTAATCCTATGTGATAGGCACCAGTATAATTTTTAAACATCTAATTGGGCTTGGTCCATATCCAATTCTGCCATTACTCAATGTTCTCAAATTTATTTCAGAGTTTATCAGAGGAAGGGAGGGGAAATTATCCAAAAGCAAATGACTACTGGAATCATTACTGATTATGTTGTATCTCATTAAAGAAATGTTTGAGTAATGCAGAAAAGTAGGTCAGAAGTATAATGGCTGTCATGTTTAGGACAGGAAGCAAGATGATCAAGCATGGGTATAATTTTAAAAGTAATAATTTTAGCAGAATGTAGGCATGGAAATAGCTGGTATCTTTTACAATAGTCATTATAGTAGATATCACAATGATGTTAGTGCTCAAGACATTTTTGAAACACTTTCAGAAAATTTTCATCAGGATCAGTTCACAAGTCACGCAAAAGATATTCTTCCCATAAAATCACGATTGCCTAAATATTTGCATATTCTCACCATAGCATCTCAATCTTTATTTTATTTTATTTTATTTTTATTTATTTATTTATTTATTTTTTGAGACGGAGTCTCACGCTGTTGCCCAGGCTGAAGTGCAGTGGCGCGATCTCGGCTCACTGCAAGCTCCGCCTCCCGGGTTCCCGCCATTCTCCTGCCTCAGCCTCCTGAGTAGCTGGGACTACAGGCGCCCGCCACCGCGCCCGGCTAATTTTTTGTATTTTTAGTAGAGACGGGGTTTCACTGTGGTCTCGATCTCCTGACCTTGTGATCCGCCCGCCTCGGTCTCCCAAAGTGCTGGGATTACAGGCTTGAGCCACCGCGCCCGGCCCAATCTTTATTTTTAAAAATAAACAAATAAAAATGCTTATTGTTGAAAGTGCACCCGAGTAAACACAGGTGAAGGGATCAATTTGAAGTGTCAGAATAAAAGTCTAAGTAACATTGAACAGAGTTTTTAATGTGAATTGCTTTAAGGACCACCTTTCTTAACTTCCTACTGGTAGTGCTGTCTATTGCAAGACTTTTACAAGGCAAGAAAGAAAAAAAAAACTTGATTCCTGATTTATTTGAAATAAACAAAATAATATATTTCCTTGGTCATGCAAAGGAAATATTCTGCAAAATATTTTGAAACAACGTATTAATTTAATGCACTGACTCGTCAAAACAGAAAGTTGTATAGTAAACTACATTTCTGACAATTTTAAACAGTTGTTGTTCAAGCTTCAAATCATAATATGTTTCCCTCTCAGCATGAACAAAATGGAATTTTTGTATACGCTTATCACTCTGATGCCCACTATAGTAGAATTTGGATATAATGTTGCATGTCTATTATTGTGTTAATTAACATAATATTTTTTGTGTTATTTCTTTCCAGTGTGAATCAAAACCATTTGATATGAAATTATTTGCCTTTACATAAGAAGTATTGATCATAACCACATGTGTAAATGATTACATCTTTACTATAAAACTGTAATTACAAATTTCCTGACTGATTAAAAATTATCACAAGCTCAAATTAAGAAGATGTCAATAAAATATTTATTCAATACATTCACTTTAAATATTTATATGATATGTCCTTCTGACTTGTATTATACAGTTAAGAATTTATTGGCAATTGTTTTGGGACAAGCCAAGGAGAAATGGAATACTACTAGGTTTTTAACAAAACTGCTGTCTTTGTATTTCATCTACAAACACAGAGTCTATGTAATATTCATCCCTGGGAAAGAAGTTAACATTCCGTAGAAGAGAAAAATATTTAAGTCTTTAATTCATCTTGAGTAGATTTTTGTATATGGCATAAGGAAGGGATCCAGTTTCAATCTTCTGCATATGGCTAGCCAGTCATCCAAACACCATTTATTGAATAGGGAGTCCTTTCCCCATTGCTTGCTTTTATCACCTTTGTTGAAGATAAGATAATTATAGGTGTGCAGGCTCATTTCTGGGCCTAAAACCCAAACTATAAAAACCCTGGAAGACAACTTATGTAAAAGCATTCTGGACATAGGAACAGGCAAAGATTTTATGATGAAGATGCCAAAAGCAATTGTAACAAAAACAAAAATTGATAAATGGAATCTAATTAAACTAAGGAACTTCTGCACAGCAAATAAACTATCAACAAAGTAGACAGATAACCTACAGAATGGGTGAAAATTTTTGCAAATTATGTATCTGACAAAGGTCTAATATCCAGCATTTATAAGGAACTTACACAAATTTCAAGGAAAAACAAAAACAAAATCAAAAACCCACTAAAAAGCAGACAAAGAACATTCTTCTTCTTTTCCAAAAGAAGAAATATATGTGGCAACAAATATATGGGAAAAAACTCCTCACCATCACTGATCATTAGAGAAATGGAAATCAAGTTCATAATTAGATACCATCTAATGCTAGTCAGAATTGCTATTATTAAAAAGTCAAAAAGTAATACATGCTGGTGAGATTGCAGAGAAAAAGGAATACTTATGCCTACTGGTAGGAGTGTAAATTAGTTCAAACATTGTGGAAAACAATGTGGCAATTCCTCAAAGACCTAAAAACCAGAAATACCATTTGACTCAGCAATCCGATTATTGGAAATATAAATTATTCTATCACAAAGACACATGAGTGCATATATTCATTGTAGCACTATTCACAATAGGAGAGACATGGAATCAACCTAAATGCCCATCAGCAGTGATAGACTGGAAATAGAAAATGTGGTACATACACATCATGGAATACTATGCAGCCATAAAAAAAGATCATGTCCTTTACAGGAACATGGATGGTACTGTAGACCAATTATCCTTAGCAAACTAATATGGGAACAGAAAACCAAATACTGAATGTTCTCACTTATAAGTGAGAGCTAAATAATGAGAATTCATGGACACCTAGAGGGGAACAACACATACTAAGCTCTATCAGAGGATGGAAAGTGGGAGGAGAGAAAGGATCAGGAAAAATAACTAATGGGTACTAGGCTCAATACCTGGGTGATGAAATAATCTGTACAACAAACCCCCATGACATGAGTTTACCTAAATAACAAACCTGCACACGTACCACTGAATTTCAAATAATGTTTTTTTAAAAGGTGAGATGAATAGATCTGGGTGTGCGTGTATAATTTGGAGGAATGAAAAAGGTATGTCCTGTCTTTTTGAGGAGGTGATGTAGCAACGTGGTTGACTACTGGTTTTTGATTTACAGATCTGGTATCAGGCCAACACTTTCCCACTGAGGAGCACTGTGGCTTTGAGAAAGTTATTTAAACTCTTTCAGCCTTGTTTCTCAAATATCAAATATGGGCAATAGCGCCTTCCTCAAATTGTCATGATAAGTAATTATTAAGATAATACATGAAAAATGCCCACCATAGTACTATGTCTTACCTTTAGTACAGGCCACAAAAAAACTAATTTCAGGACTTACTGAGGGAGGGGAGAAAATAGTCCCACACACCCTTGTCTCTATTCCTACCTTGGCGAAAAGTGGCATATGGTTATAAAGACCAAACATTACTATGACAGGATTCATTCCTTCAACAGAAAACAATTAAGGTGAGGTTTAGACTCCATATAAAGGAGGGGTCAGATTGCATTTTATTTAGAAAATAATAAAGGATTTTAAGCAGTCAAGTGGCATGCTATGTTTGTAATTATTTTGGTTTCTATGTGTAGAAATATTTGAAGGACAGCAAGACTGGAAAGAGGAAGGTAAGTTAGGAAACTACCACAGTTGCTGAGGCGAATGATGAAGGCAGTCAGCAGGAAGAGACAAAGGTAGACTGGAACATGTTCTGGATGTAGAGTTGACAGAAGTTACCGGCGATACAATATGAGAAGAAACATGTGCATGTTCCAGGATAATTCCTGAATTTTTAGTGTGATCCACTGGAACAGATAATGATTCTATTTAATAAAAATGGAAGTGACAGAGAGAAGCAAGTTGAGGAAGAAATTAATTAATACGAAGTTTGAGATGCTTACTGGGCACCCAAAGCTGTCAAGGAGATAGTTGAACATACATTTAGGAGGGGGGACAAGTTGTAAATAAGAACAATGGAGTCATCCAAATATAGTTGGCCTTTTCAATCATTAAAAAGTCAGGAAACAACAGGTGCTGGAGAGGATGTGGAGAAATAGGAACACTTTTACACTGTTGGTGGGATTGTAAACTAGTTCAACCATTATGGAAAACAGTATGACGATTCCTCAAGGATCTAGAGCTAGAAGTACCATATGACCCAGCCATTCCATTACTGGGTATATACCCAAAGGATTATAAATCATGCTGCTATAAAGACACATGCACACATATGTTTATTGCGGCACTATTCACAATAGCAAAGACTTGGAATCAACCCAAATGTCCATCAGTGACAGACTGGATTAAGAAAATGTGGCACATATATACCATGGAATACTATGCAGCCATAAAAAAGGATGAGTTTGTGTCCTTTGTAGGGACATGGATGCAGCCGGAAACCATCATTCTCAGCAAACTATCGCAAGAACAGAAAACCAAACACCGCATGTTCTCACTCATAGGTGGGAACTGAACAATGAGATCACTAGGACTCGGGAAGGGGAACATCACACACCGGGGCCTATCATGGGGAGAGGGGAGGAGGGAGGGATTGCATTGGGAGTTATACCTGATGTAAATGACGAGTTGATGGGTGCTGATGAGTTGATTGGGTGCAGCACACCAACATGGCACAAGTATACATATGTAACAAACCTGCACGTTATACACATGTACCCTAGAACTTAAAGTATAATAATAATAATAATTTTATATATATATGTGTGTGTATATATATAGTTGGCCTTTTAAAGCCACTCAATTACTTGAGCTAAACCAGGAAGCATAGAAGCAAATAGGAAATTCAGAAGGCTCAAACGTTTAAAGGTTGACAAGTTAAGAAAGGGCCAACAGAGGAAATGAGAGAGAAAGTGGCTGGCAGAATAGGAAAGACAGAAGGGCGAGTGGTGTCACCGAAAGCCAGACAGGAAAGTACCTCTTAAAATAGGGAATGGACATTAGCCTCAGTGCCATGAAAGGGCAATAAATGAGATGGTATGAGAGAAAGCACCTATTGCACTTCCACACATGTAGCAGGGATTCAATAAATGTTACTTCCCTTAACTTTCTGTTTGCTTTCTAAGAGGTTAGCAGTGTTTATTGGTAAAGAGTGTAGGCATAGGAGCTGATCTGCCTGAGTTCAAATTCTTCCTCTGCCATTCCATAACTGTGTGATCTTAGGTGAGTCATTTAACTTCTCTATTTTCTTAGTTTCTCTATTTTATTTTATTTTCATTTTGGGGGGATGCAGTCTCCCTCTGTCACCCAGGTTGGAGTGCAATGACATCATCTCGGCTCACTGCAACCTTGGCTCACTGAACCCTCAACTGGGTTCAAGCAATTCTCATGCCTCAGCCTCCTGAGTATCTGGAATTATGGGCACACACCACCATGCCTGGCTAATTTTTGTATTTTTAGTAGAGATGAGGTTTCACCATGTTGACCAGGCTCGTCTCAAACTCCTGACTTCAAGTGATCCTCCCTCTTTGGCCTCCCAAAGTGCTGGGATTACAGCGTAAGCCACCACACCCATACAGTTTCTATATTTTAAAATGGAGGCACCGATAGTGCTTAATTCACAGGGATGCAGCTAACACATTGCAGTAATCAGTAATGTTAATTACTCTGTCCTTTCACATTTTTTTTTAAGTATACAATAATAGGTATAATTTTTTTTCAATTTTCATAATTTTTACTTGGCTGAGTGTCCTAATTATATTTTCATGGCCAGTGAGATAATAAACAAAGCCCGCCCTTTCTTTTCACATTGTACAGATATCCACTTTGTAAACATTTTTAATTGACATATACTAATTCTATATTTTTATGGGGCACAATGAGATATTTTGATGTATATGCATAGAGTGTATACTGTAGAATATTACAATTAAATTAAGCTAACATAGCTATCACTTCACCTATTTTTTATTTGTAGTGAGAACACTTAAAATCTACTCTTTGAGCAATTTTGAAATATACAGTATATCACTATTAAGTATAGACATCATGCTGTTCAATAGATCACTGAAACTTATTCCTCCTCTCAAACTGAAGCCTTGTACGCTTTAGTCAACATCTCTCCTTCCTCTATTTTCCCACTGGCTCTCCCATTCCCCTGCCCGTGGTAACCACCATTCTACTGTACTTCCACGAATTTGAATATTTTAGATTACACATGTAAGCGAGATCATGTAGTATTTGTCTTCCCATGCCTGGATTATTTCACTTAGCATAATGTTTTCTAGTTCATCAGTGTTGAAAGAAATGACAGAATTTCCTCCTTTTTTAAGGCTATATAGTGTTCCATATTGTACATAGTGTACATACATAACACATTTTCTTTATCATTTCATCGATTGATGGACACTGAGATTACTTTCCCATCTTGGCTATTGTGAACAATGCAGCAATGAACATGGGAGTACAGATATCTTTTCAACATACTGATATTGATTCCCTTGAATAAACAGCCAGAAGTGGGATTGCTGTATCATATGATAATTCAATTTTCATTTTTTTCAAAATCCTGTTTTTCATTATGGTTGTACTAAGTTATATTCCCACTAACCATTTACCAGGATTCATTTCTACACGTCTTAACATTTATCTTTTATTTTCTGAATAATAGCCATTCTAATAAGTGTTAGGTATATTCCATTGCGGTTTAATTTGCATTTTTTCTGATGATTAGAGATGTTGAGCATTTTTTCATATATCTAGTCACCTTTTACATTTTTTCATTTAAGCAATGTCTGTTGAGGTTTGTCTTAATCCATTTGTGCTGACATAATAAAATACTACAGACTTGATCATTTATAAATAACAGTAATTTGTTTTTCACAGTTCTGGAGCTATGAAGGTCCAAGATCAAAGCATCAACAAGTTCCGTGCCTGGTGAGGGCTGCCATCTGCTTCCAAGATGGCACATTATTGCTGTGTCCTCACATAGTGGAAAGTAAAAGGCAAAAGGGCTGAATGCTGAATAAGCCTCTTTTTAAGGGCCTTAGTCCCATTCAGAAGAGAGACGGCCTCATGACTAATCATCTACAGGCCACACCACTTAATACTATCACACTGGTGGTTGTTTCAGCACATGAGTTTTGGGGGACAGCCAGATCACAGCAAAGTTCTTTGCCCATGTTTTAATTAATTGGGTTGTTTTCCTGTTACTGAATTGTTTAAGTTTCATATATTTTGGATATTTGCCCCTTATCAGCTATATGGTTTGCAACTATTTTCTTTTAGTCTGTAATTTTTCTTTTAACTCTCTTTTGTTGTTGATTTTTGTTGTTGTTGTTGCTTGTTTTGTTTTTCCTGTAAAGTTTTTCTAGTTTGATGAAATTTCATTTGTCTATTATTGCTTTTGTTGACTGTGCTTTTGGGGTATTATCAAAGAAATCATTGCCTAGAACAATGTTGTGGAGCTTTTCCCCTAACAATTCTAGGTCTTAAATTTCTTTCTTTAATCCATCTTGAGTTTACTTTTGTCTTCAGAGTGAAATAAAAATCTAACATTATTCTGCATTTGGATATCTACTTGTAAAGAATACAGTTATTTTTATTGTCTGGAGTCCTGACAAGAAACAGAACTCACTTCAGACGGTTCAAATGAAAAACAAAACAAACATTAATGTACTGTACTTTCTGAGGTATAGGAACAGCAAAAGGAGTAAATCAGGGATGGTGGAGCATGCAGAGACTAGCAACAGTCAAAAGTAATTTCCTCTCATAGGACCAAAGAGGCATGAGGAAGAAATGGTTTTACCAGCATTCACTGAGGATTAGAATTGCAAAAATGTTGCTTTCTAGTGGGAAAAAGGAATAAAAGGTATTAACAAGGACAAGGTAATGTACAACTTCCTCTCCTCCCACCTTCCTAACTCAGTGCACTAGAACCACTGGCTGGTTAGAAGCAGAAGCCAACTGGCAAAGAAATTACAGTGAGGCAGTTTGCAGAAATTAGCTAAGGCCCAGATGGAGCGGAGCATGGTGGAGCATAGACTAAGGGAACAAAGAAAGACCATGGATGCTTTGATATTCTCTAGTGTCATGTTCACACTCAAGTTCCAGTAAATAATACCCAGATACAAGTGATTCTTCCAAGTGCCAATATGCTCCTTTCATGCTGGTAGCCTACTACAGGCAACACCACCAGCTTCTAAGCTGTGCTTTATGTCATCAAGATTTTTACAGTCATTAACCTACATGGTGTCTCCTTAGCACTTTGCTTCTAACTAAAATATATATATTGATATATGTTACATATATATTCAGTTGCCAAAGTGTTTACAAATCATTAAAGTTACGTGCATGATCCAAACTCTTCTGCAGAATAAGCCAAAAATCTTGTTTGTGTTCAAGATCTGGACAGAATTCCTTGATTTGACTACATCCCACAAGAATGCTTTCATTCCTGCTTTTTACTGGAAACTTTTAAACTGTTGACACCACAGATTTTAAAAAATAAACAGATGGGCATAGCTTCATGACTTCATTTTATACTGTGAATATAAATATTCAGAGAGATAAAAGACAATGTCTCTATTTTTTAATGTTTATAAATTTAAAAATTTACAATGTCATTTTATCCATCTATACTTTGCTTGGCTTTTGTCCCTTAATAGATCTATAACTGGGTGGGGAAGTTGTTTAATCATAAGTCATTCTAGGTAAATTAGAGATTTAAAAAAACAAAAATGAAAGAACTAAAAAAAAAAAAAAACCCTGATGTCAAGATAACTAAAAATGTGAGATTAGTAAAATTGGTCACAGTCACGGCAGAATGAACATAAATACTTTTCAATAATTTTTTATTTAAAAAAAAAAAAAACCTTTTCTCACTTTACAGGGGAAAAAGGGAGTATTTGGCATAGAGTAGTAACTGGATGTTATTCAGAGAAGAGTTTTTTTCAGAACTTGGTACCTTTTCTAATCTGAACAGGTTCAAGCTACAGCAAAATTACAGTTTCCCAGTCTTCCTTTAATTTACAATTTTTGTTGAAAAGGAACCTCAGAAGATACTGACTCCTACATTTGAGACAGGGCAGGTTAGAAATCTTTGCAATTCAACTAATATCAGTAACCTAACAGTGATGAACAAAATTTCTATGTAGATGGAAAATTTTAAGCTAGTAAACCCTATGTTGTCATTTCAAATTGAGATGGATTTTTACACATTTTTTTTGTTCTAAATGGATAATTACCATCACCAAATGGATGGTAATTATCAATTCCATTTTGTCCAACATGGAATCAGAAAAAAGAAAAGACTTTTCATGATGTATCAATAAATAATGATTACGTATCAGCTGAGCGCAAAATCATGTGGTCAAAATCAATAAACACAAATAATTTATGTCTTCATTTTCTATGTATCAGATTTTGTTGTTGTTCAAGAGCAATTTGTCCAAAATTTGTTTCCACATAATTTGATTACATTTATATTTTAGGGAGAATTCTTATAGTCTGGTTGGTGCTTTGCTGATGTCAAAGACATGTAATAAGCAAGTCATACACTTTGGGATCTCACAATTTCTCTATAGAGAGTGGAGCCCTACAAGGGATAAATAATGAGACGAATAGTACTATAACGCTGAGCAACAGGTGTGATAAGTATACATAGACTAGTGTGAGCCCACATATTCAGTAAAGTTTCATGGATCTGAGACTTCAGATGACCCCACAATGAGACTGAGTGAGCCAGTATACAGACGACATAAGTAAAAATTTTTAAGAAAATTTTCTAAGGTGATGATCTGACAACTTTGGTTTCTAAAATATTTTTAAAGTAGTAACTCAGATTTAGAATCTGTTTCTTGTACACACAATTTTCTTTGAATACTAAGAGCCACACATCTCAGTGTGATCAAGATACCTACTTTTTCAAAAATGTGAAACTGGCTACTTAAAATATGTGATGTGGTTTGAGAGAGAGAGAGAGACCTGTGAGTTGGAAGCTTGGTCTAGAGAAAGTCTGCTCTGTATCCCTTCTCTCTATGGAAAGATTCTCAAGCCACAGAACAAATACGAATAATTCCAGCTGAAATAACTACAAATAGCTTTCTAATTATGCATCCAATTTCTACGCAAATATTATTTAAGAATATTGCAGTATTTTCTAATGCTATCTAACATAGATTGGGATACATTTTAATAGTAGAAATTTACTCCTCAGCTGAACAAGTAAGTATTTTCTCTCACTTTTATAGCCAGTATCAGAATTCGTTTATTTTGTAAAATTTCCAGGTCTAGCCTTTTTAGCAGTTATAAAAATCCTCAAGAAAATGACACATTTTATCTTTAACCAAAATATTTTGTTTTCCAAAACTGTTTTCACTAGTGATAACATATTATAGCAAGTTATATTTTGATCAAAGCTTTGTCACATAACCTATTGGAAAAAAAAATTACCAACTACTATGTTTTTCTTACTAGACACTTAAAGAAAACTGAGAAAAATAGAATATCAACAGTATAGTTTTCTTTTTTATTTTCCACCTAATTTTTCAGATGAGAGCATTAAAGTCCAGTATAATAAAGTCATTTGCCCAAAGCCACACAGCTAGAAAATATTTTCTTATGAAGAAGTCCATTTGTTTCACTATACTGGGAAGTATATGTTCATCGAATACATAAATGCACTTTTGTTATACAAGAATAGTACATTTGAAATGCATGAATAGAGCTTTTGTGTATGAGAACCTTTCAATTCTAAGATGCTAGAGGAAATCCTTAAAAGAGAGGAGCAAATGAACTGTAGATATAAAGGACAAAATTCTCCAAATTAAAATTGATGGATTGGTACTATCATTCTACTTAATTTCTATAAGTTTGGCTTTTTAAGATTCTACATATAATATGCTATTTGTCTTTCTGTGCCTGGTTTATTTCACATAACATAATGTCCTCTAGGTTCACTTATACTGTCACAAATGACAGAATTTCCTGTTTCAGGAAGGCTGAATAGTATTCCATTGTGTATATATACCACATTTTAAAAAACTTATTCATCTTTTGATGGACATTTAGATTGTTTCCATCTGTGGCTGCGGGAGGAGGTGGTCAGGGAAAGGGGAGAGGTTGGTCAACAGGTATAAAGTTAGTTAGATAGAAGAAATAAATTCAGGTGTTCTATTGCACAGCAAAGATGACTATAAAAAGACATTAACCTGATAATTTTCTATGGCTGGTTGTAAATTTTCTTATGAACCCAAACAAATTATGAAACAAATATTTTTAGCTATTACACACTGGATTAGCCTATCACACTATGTAACTCACCTTGTATTATACTACTCTCTTTATACTCTCTACAATTAATGATCAATCTGTAACACCGCTGTCCAAGAGAACTTTCAGTAATGATGGGAAGTTCTACAAGCATACCTTGGAGATATTGTAATTTTCATTTTAAAGCACATATTACAGGAAAGCAAGATGGACAATTTTTTCAGTTTTCCAGTGCATATACAAGTTTTTTGTATACTATAGTATAGTCTATTAAGTATGAGTAGCACTATTTCTAAAAAATGTACATACGTTAATTTTAAAACACTGTATTGCTTAAAAATAATCATCTGAGCCTTCAGCGAATCATAAACTATTTGCCAGTGGAGGATCTTGCCTCAGTGTTGATGGCTGCTAATTAATCATGGTGGTGGTTGATGAAGGTTGACATGCCTGTAGAAATTTCTTAAAATAAGACAGCAATGAAGTTTGCTCCATTGATTGACTCCTCCTGTCCCAAAAGATTTATCTAGCATGCGATGCAGTTTGACAGCATTTTACCCACAGTAGAACTTACTTCAAAACTGGAGTCAATACTCTCAGACCCTGCTGCTGCTTTTTCAATTACGTTTATGTCATATTCTAAGTCTCCTGTTCAACAACATTCATAGCATCTTCACCAGGAGTAGATTCCATCTCAAGAAGCCACTTTCTTTGAACATCCACAAAAAGTAACTTCTCATTTGTTAGTTTTATTATGAGATTGCAGCAATTCAGTCACATCTTCAGGCTCTACTTTTAATCCTAAATATCTTGTTATTTCTACCACATCTCTAATTAACCTCCTCCAATGAAATCTTGGAACTCCTCAAAGTTATCCATGACAGATGGATGAATAAACTCCTGTTAATCTTGACATTTCGAATTATGAATGTTCTGAAAGGTATCTAGAATGATGAGTCCTTTCCAGAAGGTTTTCAATTTATTTTTCCCAGATCCATCAGAGGAATCAGTTGATGGCATCAATGGCCTTACAAAATGTGTTTCTTAAATGATAAGACTTGAAAGTCACAATTACTCCTTGATCCATAAGCTACAGAATGAATGTTGTGTTAGCAGGGGTAAAAACAACATCAATCTCCTTGTACATCTTCATCAGAGCTCTTGAGTAACTAGGTGCATTGTCAATGAACAATAATATTTTTAAATGAATCTTTTTTTACTGAGCAATAGATCTCAACAGTGGGATTAAATATTCAGGACACCATGCTGAAAACAGATGTACTGCCATCCAGGCTGTGTTGTTCCATTTACAGAACACAGGCAGAGCCAATTTAACATAATTCTTAAGGGCCCAAAGATTTTTGGAATGGCAAATTAGCATTGGCTTTAAATTAAAATCGTTTAAGATACATTATCTCCTAACAAGAGACTAAGCCTGTCCCTCGTAGATTTTAACTATGCATTGACTTCTCCTCTCTTGCTATGCAAGTCCTATACAGCATTTCTTCCAATAGAAAACATTCATCTTCATTGAGAATCTGTTGTTTAACGTAGCCACCTTCGTGGATTATTTTAGCTTGATCTTCTGGATAAGCTGCTTTGGCACTGTGGCTTCACTTTGTACTTTTATGTTATGGAGATGGTTGCTTTCCTTAAACTTCATGAACCAACCTCTGCTAGATTCAAACTTTTCTTCTACAACTTCCTTACCTCTCCCAGCCTTCACAGAATTGAAGAGAGTTTGTACCTTGCTCTAGATTAGGGAGCAAGGGAATGACGTGGCTGGTTTAATTTTCTATCCAGACCACTCAAATCTTTCCCATACTAGCAATAAGGCTGTTTCACTTTCTCATATTTCTGTGTTCACTGGAGTAGCACTTTTATTGATTGACTGATTGTTTTTGAGATGGAGTCTCACTCTGTCACCCAGGCTGGAGTACAATGGTGCCATCTTGGCTCACTACAACCTCCGCTTCCTGGGTTCAAGCAATTCTCCTGCCTCAGCCTCCCAAGTAACTTGGATTGCAGATGCACACTGACACACTCAGCTAATTTTTTTTTATATTTTAGTAGAGGTGGGGTTTCACTGTTTTGCCCAGGCTGGTCTCGAACTCCTGAGCTCAGGCAATCCACTTGCCTCGGCCTCCCAAAGTGCTAGGATTACAGGCGTGAGCCACCACGCCTGACCTGGAGTAGCACTTTTAATCTTCAAGAACTTTTCTTTTGCATTCACAATTGGGCTAACTATTCGGCACAAAAGGCCTAGCTTTCAGCCTATCTTGGCTTTCAACATGCCCTCCTCACTAAGCTTAATCATTTCCAACTCTTGATTAAAAGTGAGAGACATGTGACTTTTCCTTTCACTTGATCAGTTTAGAGGCCATTTTAGAGTTATTAGTTGGCCTAATTTCAATATTGTTGTGTCTCAGAGAAGGGGGGGGTGCGGTGCAGAGGCAAGGAGAGGGAGAGAAATTAAGGAGAGGAAGAAAGATGAAGGAAGAGTCAGTTAGTGGAGTTATGGTAACATGTACAATATTTACCTTTTAAGTTCACTGTTTTATATGAGTGTGGTTCATGGCACTCCAAAATAATCACAACAGTACCATCAAAATTCACCCATCACAGTTCACCATAACAGAAATAATAAGTTTTAAACATTGTGAGAATTACCAAAATGGGACACAGAGACACGAAGTGAGCACATGTTCTTGGAAAATGGCACCAATAGACTTGCTCCATGCAGAGTTGCCACAAACTATCAATTTGTGAAAAATGCAACATCTGCAAAGCACAATAAAGTGAAGTACAATTACACCTGTATATGTGCCCTGTTTAAATAGTAGCCACTAGCTACATGCAACTGCTAAGCATTTGAAATACGGCTAATGCAATGGATGAATTACATTTTTCATTTCATTTCATTTAAATTAGCTTAAAATTCAATGAAATACTCACGTGGCCAATGGCTACGGTATTGGACAGCACAGATCTACAGCTTAATGGCTAATGAATGACCATATTCATCTGTGGAGCAGAGGATAGTGTCTAAAACAGCATAGTGACCAAAATAATACATGCCTAAAGAAAAAAGAATCATGATTTAAAAGACGCCAATTTTCAAAACTATTAAGTCTTGCTTTCTGCAACTTGTGACTCAACACATCTCTTTGACAGATCCTTGTATTCTTTCACCAGAAACAGAAACAGAATTCAGTTGTGTTTCACTAAATACGTGCCTTCATCTTTTGGGACTTGGTTTCCTCATCTGTAAAGTGAAATAGTTGGACTTCGTTAGATCATATTTAAATTTTTCTTTCAGCTACAGAGTTTGGAAGCACATTTAAGTGAACTGCTGGGAAAAACTGTGTGTTTGATTTTAGGTCTCGTCTGTGAATTCCTGTCTCATCATCAGAATCTCTCCAACATGTTTTCCTTTCCCTCTGTGCTTCTGAATCCCTCTTATCTGTCCATAGTTCAAAAGATTTCTCCTGTCTGATAGATTTATCCTTCTGCATTTGTGCTGTCAAAGAGCTTTGTTTAGACAGAGTCCAGACATACTTGTGTGTTGCTTATGAATTCTAATTAAGAAGGACAACTCCACATGAATCAAGGTTATCTTTAAAAAAAATTGAACTTTAGTCTAAGATCAGAAAGGAAGAAAAACATTATAAAATAAACTTGGCATAAAGAACTCCAAAGTTCAAACCAAACTAAGATGGGAAGCATAGGAAGCATGTTTTTCTTTCACAAAATCAGATTACTTCTTATTTGAAGGGTTCTTTGAGCATAAAGAAACCGCCATTGTGGAAATACAGATTTCTGATGTGGCCACATTGAGTTTGTTGAAGAAAAACAATTCCGAATATTCACTCAGGTCCCTCTGGCTCCCCGGGTTCTTTGCACCCTGATAAAGAGAAAGATTACACAAGCGCCACCTTTTGGAGAAAATGGGAATAGCAGCAAAGAGGTCAGATTTAAAGACCATTAGTTCTACTTCACTCTCAAAGGGAAACAGTCAAATATCATTTATTTTTATTATAATATTTAAAAGTAATATCTCCCAGAGGTTTATTAATCATGTAACATAGAACTATTAGTAAAGCCTGAATTAAAACTTGGATTTGGTTTTTCTCGTTTTCAAAATGGTAATAAGTTGATTCTGCTTTAAAATGGTAAGTCTGAAATAACCACAAAATAACAAAACACTGTCGCAAATCCTAATGTCATAGTTTTCATTTATCCTTGGTCATGGATATAGATCTATGTGGAAAATTAATATTTGTTTCTATTTATTCTATCTTAGTTACAATAATCCTTAACTTTAAGTATTGTGCCTCCCTTTTTCTTAGTATTTAAAGTGGAAAACCAGAGAGGCAAATTCATTTATTTTACTAGAAAAGGAAATTCTTATTTGTTTTATCTAGAACCATGAAAAAGAAGTGGTATCACAAATCTGCTTAGGTTTTTTGGACTTGAAGCGTAGAGTCAAAAGCTTTTGAGATTCCACAGAGCTTGGGAGAAAATGTAAGTAAAATACTGGTTACTACGCATAAATATCTTTTATATATGTTAGGCATTAAGGGGTGCCCTCCAACGTTATAATGACCACTGAGCAAAAGATTATGCGACTAAACGGTAGACAATGCTGACGTATAAAATGCTTCCAGGAGGAGAGGGGAGATAGCTGAATTTCTTTTTAAACTGTATTGACATATCCATAAATTTGACTCAGAGATAGTTCTCACTGGATTTGTATATTGAAGTCACAATCATAAAACAATGCTCTTCAATTAATGTCTTTAAATTCTCATCTCTCTCTGAAGACCCTTTCAAATAAAATAGAATTAAAAAGCAGAGGCAAATCTAATAAATGACTGATAGTTTCTATGTTTCTGAGTTCATTCTCCCAACATTATTTTGTTCATACAACAACCTACATGTACAATAATTAAAGAGTTTTTAAAATATTTAACTTGAGTCATAATCCAAATCAGATTTTTCATTATTTCCTAAAAAAAAAGTGTCACAAAAGCTGCTGTGATTTTAAGTGTGAAATGAATGCTACCCTTGTAAATAGCAGCCATAATGTTTTAAAAAAATAATTCTCATTGAATATAAATGTACGATGTTGATGTTTATATCACTTCTTTTCCCACTCTAAGTTTTAATGAAATTATTTCTCCTTAAAGTAAATACACGAAAGATTGATTACTAAAACAGCATTATGTGTTTTATGTTCTGCCAACAGGGAGATGATAGAGTTGGGTTTAAATTCCTCAGCACGCCCTGCTGTGGTTGTCACTCATAGCTCTCCCTTTCCAAAAACCTCCAAATAGCTTATAATGCCACGTACTATATGTGGAGTAATAATTAGGCTTTCCAGCGTACTTTCTGTTGGACAATCCCTTTGGCACACACAAAAGACATAAAATCCAGCTCTTCACACAGTTTTCCAGCTTTTTTTGAATGCTTTAAAGATCATAGCTGTGATATCACTTGACAACTTGGCAGGGTGAAAGCTGACTAATGGGCACTTTTGAGTATGGAGTTTGATGCTTTTTCTTTTCTTCTTTTGGGGACATCTACCAGGATTTGAGAATCAAATTGATAGGATAAACCTACGATTCACAGTCCTTGAAGCCTGAAAATTAATTAAGGGCAGACATGTTAAAGGTTTAACTCAAAACCGATTTTTGCAAAAGGAATTTGGGTCTTCAAATGAAAAGAAAACATAACGACCTTCCAAAGAAATTTAATATTTTGAATGAGCTTCCAGAAGCCTGCAGCTCATTCCATAATATATTACTTTTCTAATTAGAATCCCTAATTATCTGGTGTATTCCTGTGGATGCATAGAACTTTGTAATCTGGCCACTCGCCCACTCCATTTGAGGTTGCTCTTGTGAATTTAAATCGCACCCCAAACAGTCACCACCAGATGCACCTAGAACATGTGTCTTCAGAGTCTACCACACTGTCAGTATAAAGTAGAGGAATTATCAGAAATGACTAGAGAAAAGAAAGGAGATTTAAATATTTATAGAGTAAAATCAGATTGGCTTAAACCCAGGTTTTTCCAGTCAAGAAAAGGGGATAGACCTTTTTTCCTTTAGAAACATACAAACACACACAATAAAGTATTTTTGTAGGCCGGGTGTGGTGGCTCAAGCCTGTAATCCCAGCACTTTGGGAGGCCGAGATGGGCAGATCACGAGGTCGGGAGATCGAGACCATCCTGGCTAACACAGTGAAACCCTGTCTCTACTAATACAAAAAAAAAAAAAAAAAAACTAGCCGGGTGAGGTGGCAGGCGCCTGTAGTCCCAGCTACTCGGGAGGCTGAGGCAGAAGAATGGCGTGAACCCGGGAGGTGGAGCTTGCAGTGAGCCGAGATCACACCACTGCACTCCAGCCTGGGCAACAGAGTGAGACTCTGTCTCCAAAAAAAAAAAAAAAAAAGGTATTTTTGTTCACATAAGCAAATCTAAGACAAGGTCCTTCAGGACTGCAAGTTTATAATGGTGCCCTGTAGAAAATAAGAAAAAAGCTACCATAATTATTTGTTAAACTCACTTTATCTGACCTGTAACTTCCACTAAGTCCTTGTTTATTTTGATATATATTTAAATAATTTTTTGTTTGTTTTTTTCAGATGAAGTCTCACTCTGTTGCCCAGGCTGGAGTACTGTGGCGGAATTTCAGCTCACTGCAACCTCCGCCTCCCGGGAGCTGGGATGACAGGCGTGTGCCACCATGCCCAACTAAGGTTTGTTTTTGAATTTTTAGTAGAGACAAGGTTTCACCATGTTGGCCAGGCTGGTCTTGAACTCCTGACCTCAGGTGATCCTTCTGTCTCGGCCTCCCAAAGTGCTGGGATTACAGGCGTGAGCCACTGTGCCTGGCCATGATATATGTTTACTTAAAATTAACAGAGGCATGAAAAAAACAAAACAGTCATAAATTACTCATTGAACCTACGTACCCATAATGTTCCCAGTTGTTTCCAGCTCAGTTTAAAAACTGGTCTAATTTGTAGCTAATTTTTATATACTGGCCTACATATGTTTAAGTAGTGGAATAAGCAAACATCTAAACACGACATTTAAAATCTATTTTGAAATGTCTTGTTCTGCTTTTTAGAAAATGATTGGATATATGTACAAGCATATATATATACACACACACACATATGCATACATATATATATATATGCCTGCCTGTGTGCATGATGTATGCGTATATGTGCATAATTTAGGGTTCTCATATTTTTCACATTGTGGGCAGGAAGGGTAGGATTTAGACAATCTTGTGGCTGTTACCAGGAAATGTAGCCCTTTTTGATCTTAGTAAAACATTTTACAAATCAATGCATAAAATTAAAAATTATATTATCAAAGCAGAAAATGTCAAAATACAGAGGTTACTTATCTTCTCATAATTTTACAAAATAGAAAAAAAATTAATTCGTAAAATTATATAATGAAAAAACACAGGTATAAAATAAGAGAGTTTGAGATTTGAATCTTGTTTCTAACATCTTGTGTAATATCCAATATCCAAGAACCTGTGAGCTTGGAAAGTTGTAGAGCCCCTGAAGCCCCAGTTTTCTAGTCAGAAACTTCGTTGTTACTTTTCAATAAACACACATTCCTTCCTTCCAAAGCTTTGCAAAAAGGCACTTCCTCTAGGAGGTCCTTAGCCATAAACTCCACCCAGCTTAATTAATCATATTTATCCTAACGTACAGTAAATACATTTAAAGTTCTCAAAAGAGCAAGTCACTTCTAAGATTCTACAGAACTAAGGTATTTTATGATAGCAGCTTTCATTCATCCATTCATTCATTCACTCACTCATTCATTCATTCATTCATCATTCAGTTATTTATTCAACAAATGTTCATTAAAGCTTATGTGTGTGTGAATGAGTGTTGAATTTCTTGGGCAAGGCTGGAGCAAAGTAGAGGATGCCAGCATGCATACTTGTCCTGCTGAGTATCTCAAAATCTTGTCCAGTTTTCTCTATTCATTTCACAGGACTGCATATGCACCAGGTAGTCAGAGGTGAAGAGAATGATACCCCTATAGCTCTGGGGTGTTTCACTGTTATAGAAGGGACTGAACTCATTTGAAATTGGCAACTGAAGGAAGTCATTATTCTCAACTCAGAAAAGCCCAGAAACAAGTCCAGGCTGGTAATAAACAAAGCTATCTTCAATGTCCGTGCCTCAGAAATAGATTTTCTCGAAAGACATTGTATCTAATTTTGTATTTGTAATTTTTTATTTTATTTCATAAAGAGAGCCTCAATATTTGTAGGCTTCAAGCCATATAAACTGAATTTGTCCCTATCTGTGCTACTTCTATTTATTTCGTTTTGTTCGTTGCACTATATTTTGAGGCCATTACTTTCAGGAACAGTCTTCCAAGTGTATAAACCAGTGGTTCTCAACTATCCTGTTCATAATAGTTGTATGGAGGGATTCTATTAAATGTGATCCCCAAGTTTCCACACTAAGGAGCTTCTGTTTCAGTAGTCTAGTTTGTAACTATCAGAATGAATACGTGTGTGAGTGTGTGTGTGAGATTCCTGTCTTTACATGACACACTGAACATCAAATACAAGGCAATTTTTTTTAAATTTAAGAGAGCTTCAGAATCTATCTGCTATTGTTGTTCTTCATTTTAAGATAAGCTGAAGTTTTTTTCTGTTATGTTGGGTGGCTTTCTATTCTGAAATGATGGCAGCTGCAGGGGATTCGGGGTAGGGTAGAAGGCTCAGTTTGGTTAAGCACTTTCTTTTTTTTTTTTTTGATTTGTATTTCCCTTTTATTGCATAAATTACCAACAAAATCCTGACCTGGGAATCAAAAATTTAATAATATAACCTCAGTTTAACACCATTAAATAAGCTAAATCTCAGAGTAATACTGGAATGTTACCCAAATTAATAAAGTAGGCAAATGGCCAAGTATTACATTCCCTATTTCAAAAAAGAGGCATTAAGCATTCATGTCATAAGTTTATTGACAAACATATCTAGCATGCCATGAGTTAGAGTTTGATCCATTTCCAGAGGCTGTATCTCTTAAAATGCTCTTCATATCTGGTAAATGGACGAACTGAAACATCCTTATTGTTTAAGCAGTTGGTGTCTTACTATAAGGAAGGGTGCAGCAAATGCAGATCCAAAGTACAAACACATCTTAACTAGTAACGCCCACTTGTTTTCCACTGAAAATGGCAAATTATTCCTAGGGCCCTCCTCATAGTGGCTCCTACAGACCACAGAGGTTGTGAACCTCCGGATGCTGTGGCCCAACATAGCGCTGCTGGAAGCTCTGCGAAAGGCGCAGACCGAGGATGGATGAAATGGCTGCACCTCACCAAGACCTTGTTTTCACGACCTTGTTCCCCCGTGCTCAAGGACCGAAAGCTGGTTAAGCACTTTCTTTGAAAGTGACCCTGTAAGCAGATATTTGGAAGTATTACTCTTACTCCTTATTGACCTTGCCATTGATATGGCTGGTCATTTAGAATAGTTGACATTAAACTTCAGTTCCAATTCCAAGTGGCTACAATAAAGAATGCTGAAGTCATATAGTTTGGGCCCAAAGTAAAATGTAAACAGTCTCTACATCTCCGTGTTGTAGACTCTGATATACAGCACTTTTAATTATATTGCCAACTCACTCTATTTCTTTTTAACCTCTGTTCCTTCCAGACGACCCCCTAATTCCTGCCAACCACCTGACTCTACCTCATTCCAACAGTTCCCAGCCACCTGTCTCTCCACTCCTCCATTCCATCTGCCATAAAGCAGGCTCTGCAAACAGTCATTAAAATCTTTAGAGATGCCATCTGCTGCCTAGTATTGTCTGTGAATCATTTGAGGTTTTAAATATTACATTTGCATTGTATGACCTGGGACCTCTGAAAAACTGACTCAACTAATTTAACATCACAATTATCATCATGGCCTAAAGGACTACAACATCCAAATAGCATTTCACTAGTAAGAGCGATGGCTTTTAAAAGAGTGAAATAGACTCTTTCCTTATCATCCAATGAAACCCATCATCCAATGAAACCCAACCCTGGATCAAAGATTCTGGAAGATACTACTGTCTTTAAGTTTGACTTAAACCAATTAAGAGCTAAAAATGTAGCCAACATTCAAAATAAATTACTTAGTGACATTGAATGTTGAAGAATAGGAATAGGAATAGGAACATGGATAGATGAGTAATACAAAATGCATAGTACATTGTAGATTTAGCAGAAAGTGATTAAAGATAATTATTGTAACATCTAGAAATTAAAGAAGTGAAAATAAACATTTTTTGTCCATTCTTTTACTAACAAAGAGTTGTTTAGTCCCTCCATTTAGCACTATTATTTTTCTAATAATTATAAATTTAGAGTATATTTGATATAAATATTTAATTCTCAAGATTAAATCATATTATCAAAAATATGTATTAAAATTATTTATATAATTATATGAAGTTCTAAACTGTTTAAATGATTTAAAGGGTATGTATTTTGTATGTATCTAATCATTTTCTTTCTTCTAAAATGATTTATGAGTATGTAATTTTTTCAAAGATGTTATCATTTTATAAAGTAAATAATAAGGTAATATAAAGGCTTCCAAAATCAAAGTACATGTTCCATATCACTTTCAACAACACAGTAGTATCTGTAATTAAGTCCTAAAACTTGATAGAATAACCCTGTACCACCACCTGCTGTTGGAAACAAAAAGTTTAATTTCATATGTCCAACTTATAGCTATGTATAAGCTTGGTGCTAGGTATAAATCTTGATGCTAGGTATAAATCCTCATGGGGATAAAGCAACATTATCATTATTATGGCATTTATGGATTTTAAGGCTTCGACATAATTTTTTGAGCATGTATGTAGATTTTTAAGTATACTGATTCTGCAAAGGAGGAAAGCAAGAAGTGGAACCAAACAAATAAAGCCAAATCAAATAAATAAACGCTTGCAATTTGAGTACTCTGCAGCACTTTAGGAAGAAGAGAACTTCATTTTTCTGCCTCAGAATCCCTACAGTTTTTATTCTTAATAATTTCATATACTATCATGATTATTCCTGTGTATATTTATCACTGTTAACAGATAATTATCAATGTTTAATGCAAAGGGAAAAATGGCCTTTTCCATCAGGATAAACCTGTATTTGAATGCCAGCCCTTCTACTTGTTAGCTTTGAGCTCAGTCCAATCATTTAGCTTCTCTGAACACCAGGCCAAAGACTTTTTAAAAATTAAGATATACACGTTGATCTTATAGGGTTTTATGAGATTTTTAAATATTATATGTAAAGTACCTGGGATACATATTAAGCACTGAATAAATGGTATCTCTGATTACATTATTTTAATTCCATAAAATTTGTATCTGTCACTAAAATCTCAAATCTGGAAAGTTCAAATCTGATCAGACCATGGACAGGTGTTAGAGAGATCATAAGAAGACATAAGAAAACTTATATTTGAAATAAATATAGAGAGTGAGACTTGAGTCAGACACTCAACCAAACTTGATAGAAATATCAAATCTATAGTAAGTAATCTTTACAGTTTCAGTCAGCAATCCAACTGGGGATCATCTTGACAAGGAGGTTAGGGGAGGAGCATAGACAGTCCAAACATATGTTCTTGAACATATGCAGACTCATCTGATGAAGGTCTTTAGAAAGCTTGAATCTCCCTCATAAACAAGTCTCTAATGGATTTTAAAGAGTGGACTTTTATCATGTTTTCTGATATAAATTACTCATCGGCTCTATAGAAAGCAGTAGTAGGCACATTTAATGATACTTACATAAAAAATGTGGTTAGCAGGAACATCACTAGGGGAGTCTTTTATAAAAATCTAATTAAGTCAGAGAAATGAAATAAGACTATACATTTAGTACTATATGAAATGAGGCAATGGATAGATAAAAAAATAAAGTAGAGAGAAGGATGGACAGACAGATGAATGCAGAGACCTCAGAAAAGAAGTTTAGCAGGGTAGAAAGTAAAACTTCTTTACAATAAAATTCCACTAATAAAGGCAGAACGAATTATAGAAACAGAAAAATCACTATTTGGAAGCCATGCTAGTAATAATTATTTCAGACAAGACTCATCAAAGAATTATTGCATAAAAGTATAGTGAGAAACAGGATGATTATATAATCTCAAAGTAGCTCACAAGATAGTTATTCATTACAAAGACAAAAATGGTAACTTTACATTAAAGAAAATTGGCAGACACCCCGTTTACCAAATGGACAGTTAAATTACTGTTTCACTAAAGACATCATGCTGCACTGAGAAAAACCCATCACTCCTGCCAAAAATACATAGCTTAAATCTAATAAGGAAACATCAGACAAACCCAAACTGAAGAATATTGTTCAAAATAACTGGTCTATATTCTTTAAAAAAAAAAAAGTATCTGTCATAAAAGTCAAAGAAAAACTGAGTCTCTGTTCTAGAGTAAAGGAAGATAAAAAGATATGAGAACTATATGCAACATGGGATCATGGATTGGTTTAGAATATTAGTGGTATAAATGGCTGATTTTGAATATGGTTTCTAAGTTAGGGTTATTAAGTTATAGTGTTATTAATGTTTGTTTCCTGATTTTGTTCATTGTAATGTGGTTAAGTGACATAAAATGTACACTAATATATTTAGATGTAAAGAGTATCACGTTTGTAACTTACTCTCAAGTGTTTCAGGAAAAAAATATATAACTACAGTTATATTTGCATCTATACTTATATCTACATTTGTAACCATATCTATGGAGAGGCTGGGGTTGGAAGAGAGAAATAGGAAGGAAAAGAGGAGAGGGAGAAGAAGGGAGGAAAAGTGAGAATTATAAAGCAAGCAAGAGAGGTAAAGGTTAACATTTGGAAAATCTGGGTTTGGGTATAGCATATAAGAATGCTTTACTCTAATCTTGCAACATTTTTGTACCCCTGAAATTACTTCAAAATTAAAAGTAGAAAATGATAAAGGAAAGTGAAGGAGGAGGGAAAAGGACAAGGAGGAGAAGGAGAAGCTTACTTTCAAAAAGATCTTATACCAAATCTTCTCATTTGTAGACGCTCCATAACGTTAATAATATAAGTACATATTTACTGAATGAAAATAATTTTCATGGTGTAGTAGCCCATGTTCACGGTGCTGATAAAGACAAATCAGAGACTGGGCAATTTACAAAAGAAATAGGTATATTGGACTTACAGTTCCACGTGGCTGGGGAGGTCTCACAATCACGGCAGAAGGTGGAAGGTACACTTCACATGGCGGCAGACAAGAGAAGAGAGCTTGTTCAGGGAAATTCCGTTTTTAAAACCATTAGATCTCATGAGACTTAACCATCACCAGAAAAGCATGGGAGAGACTAGCCCCCATGATTCAGTCACCTCTCACTGGGCCCCTTCCACAACACGTGGGAATTCAAGATGAGATTTGGGTGGGGACACAGCCAAATCACATTATATGGGAAAGAGAAAAAAAGATCTAGGAGCGGGAGTTTGGAATGAACTACACATCTAATTGTACACATTTCCTGTGCTATAATTTCTATGAAGAAAAGAAACAGGCTAATTTTTGTTCACTACTGTTTATGCTGTTCCAATATAATGCCTGGCACAAAGAAAATGCTTAACAAATATGTGTTGATGGAACCATGTCAGAGATCTACTTTACAGTTGTTTTAACTCTTATTCTCCTCTTCTGCAACTGTCTTAACATCTGCCCACTAAACATCTAGATTTCATAAATACATAACTATTCAATCTGAGTAACATTTTTAGGAGAGAACAACTAAATTGTGTAAGGCAGAGAAAGCTTACATCTGAGTATTACATAGCAATGAAACATGGGCATCTCTTCACTCTCCAATCGTGAGGGGCTTTGTGGTTAACTTACATTCTTTTTCCCCTACTGAACAATTACAAATTTCCTTGAGCATTAATTAGTAGCCTTAGCCAGATGTTAAAGTGTGGCGGATAAAATATAGCATCATATTTCAAACCAAAATCCAAAGTCTAAGCAACATCTAATTTTTTTGGAATGTGGATTGTGAAACTTCAAACTACAAGAGTTCTAGATGTGCTGGAGAAGTTTGAAAGGGTCACAGTTGAACCAGACACATCAACCAGCCTAAAGGACAACAGATGGCAAGGAATGTCTCTGAGTTGCCTAGTTTATTTTATCCCTATTCTTGGTAACATCTCCATTTTTCTCTTATATTAGATGGCGTACTACATATGTCCAGCCTCAGAATGCTTGGAAACCAACAATTCCCTTCAGTCTAAGACAATTACTTAAATACAAGTTTTTAAGCTTACAACTGATGGATACATCACCATACTCTACCCACAGCTGATAAATTCATCAGGGAGCCCTTGACCTGGTGCTAACCAATTCTTACAACCAGTGACACCTATGAGGTGGCCTGGAACAAAATGTCCAGGTACATAGATAATGGTGCTTATGGTGGAGTTTTCTGTTTTGCTTTGTTTTAAAACAGAATTATTGAGACAGGCTCGACACAAATTTTGCACATTTTAATGTGTACAATTTGATGTTATGATATATATACATATATGTATACAAACATATTTTATGCCCACTAAGCCATCACAATCAAGATATTGTGCAGCAAACCACCATGGCACACATTTACCTATGTGACAAACCTGCACATCCTGCACATGTACCTCTGAACTTAAAATGAAAGTTGAAAAAATAAATATTGAATAAATCTATCACCTCCAGAAGTCTC
Organism: Macaca nemestrina; assembly: GCF_043159975.1. Taxonomy (NCBI): domain Eukaryota; kingdom Metazoa; phylum Chordata; class Mammalia; order Primates; family Cercopithecidae; genus Macaca; species Macaca nemestrina. The sequence goes on along the minus strand of NC_092134.1, from coordinate 41,833,556 downwards.
CTCGTGCCTTTGTAATCTCTCTCTGACTCCTGTCCACCTTCCTCCCATAGAAGGCAATCAATGGTCTGCTTTTTACCAATGTCTGTTAATTTTCATTTCTTAGTATTTTGTGGAGATAGAAGAATCATACATCGTATCCTATTTTCAATGGCTTCTTTCACTCAGCATAATTATTTTACTAACAGTTACATATATGGTATAGCATAAATTTCTTCTTATTGTTGACTAGTATTCTAGTTCACGAATATACAACAGTTTATCTATTAATCTGCTCATGGACATTTGGATTGTTTCCAGTCTTCAGCTATTATATCACAAATAGAAATGATATGAACATTCATGTAAAGGTTTTCATAGGAACAATGCTTTAGTTAACTAAAAACCTAGGAATGGAATAGGTAAGTTTATGTTTACCTGTTTAAGAAATTGCCAAGCTATATTCTAAAGTGGTTATACCATTTTACATTCATAACGGAGTGAATGGAAATTCTAGATCTTCAATAACCTAGCCAGCACTTAGTGTATAATACTATCTCATTGTGATTTTAATTTGTATTTCCCAAATAACCAATGATGTTGAGTGTCTTTTTAACATGTTTATTTAATACCAGTATATGTTCTTTGGTGAAGAATCTATTCAAATCTTTTGCCTATTTTTACATTGGTTGTTTATTTTCTTTATTGTTGAGTTTTACAAGTTCTTTATATATTCTGAAGACATATTCATTGCTATATACATGCTTTGCAAATGTTTTTTCCTATACTGTACTTTGCCTTTTTATTCTCTTAACAGCATCTCATGAAAAGCAGAATTTTTAATTTTGGTGAATTCTGACTTTATTATAGGCCATGCTTTTGCTGTTGTATCTAGTAAATCCTAGCCCAGAGAATCCTGTGTTCTCTTCTAAAAATCGTATAGTTTTAAATTTTATATGTAGGTCTAATATCCATTATTTGTTAAGTTCAAATAATGAATTGACATTGATTTACTTTTATGTTATGACGACATTTTCACGTGTTTTGCTTTGCTTTATCTGTTGCATATTATTTGATTATTCCAACATCATCTAATGAAAATATGACTCTTTCTCATTTGAACTGCTTTTACACCTTTTAAAAAATATCACTGTCCATATATGTGTAGCTCTATTTTTGGAATCTCTATTTTATTCCATTGATCTATTTCTAATATTTGTACAAATACATTGCCTTGATTAAAATCACGTTATAGTAAGTCTTCATATCAGATAGTGTTAGTCCTCCCACTTCGTTCTTCTATTTCAAAGATGTTTTGGCTTCTCTAGATTACTGCATTTCCCTGTGAATTTCAGAAATTTTTTTTTCATTTTCTGCCAAACAAAACGAAACAAAACAAAAACTAGGACTAAAGACCCATGGGTATAGTATGAGTCTCAGTATACTTAGACCTTCAGTAATATCTCTCCACAATTTTAGGTAGTTTTCAGTGCACAGATTTTTTTGGTGTTTTATCAGATTTTTCCTTAATAACTTCATATTTTTCTGTGACTACATATGGTACACTTTTTAATTTTTGATTGTTGGTTGCTAGTATATAGAAATATAACTGATTTTTATACTAATCTTCTGTAAGTTTGTCAAACTCACAGGTTCTAATATCATTTTATATATTATATTAAATGTTTTATAAAATGTTTGAATAAAGTTTTACTTATTTCTTTGTGACATGAGTGCCTTTAGTTTTAATTTCTTTTTCTTTATCTTATTGCACTGGCTAGAGCCTCTATTTTAATGTTAAACAAAATTGATGAGACCAGACACCTTTGTATTTTTCCTAATCTTGGGAGAAAGCATTCTTTCACTATTAAACATGGTATTAGTTGTATATCTTTTATATCTGAACTTTATCAGGTTGAGAAAGTGACCTGCCATTCCTACTTTGCTGACATATTGTCAGGAATGAATGTTGGATTTTTTCAAATGCTTTTTCTCATCAATTAAAGTGTTGATTTGGTTTGTTCTTTTCAGTTTGTAATATGGTGAATACATCTGATACATTTTTGAATGTTAAAACAACCTTACATCTAAGATAATTACTACCTGGTCGTGATGTATTAGCAGAATTATACAGATATCAAAACCAGACAAAAATATTAACATAAAAGAACATTACGTACCAATATTTTTCATGAATAAATATGCAAAAATAGATATTCTACTCAAATTTTAGCAAATCAAATCCAGTAATATATGATGACTATGTGTGGTTTAACCCAGGAAGGTAAGGTTCAAGAGCAATGGGAAGAGGAACAGAGAGGACTTAAGTAAGAACATGGAGTCAAATGAATTTGTGATGACTTTGATGTTGAATCACCCTCCAGTTCTGCATTAGTGCTATCATAAAACTCAAGTATTCCTTATTTTCTTATTTCAGTAAAATTTCTTTATCCTGATTTTATATGTATTCTTAGCACAAAACCTCCATTGATTGAGCAGTAAAGGTGGGTCTCTGCTCCTTGAAACCAAAAACTTGTAACTAATATAACATCCTTGATTATCTTTGTTTGTGATTAGGGTGTGCTTAGATTAAGATGTTTTAGTATTCTTCATGATGTAATAGAGTTTATGGATCTTCTTTATGTTAACACTCAGCAGACCCTCACTGAACAATTGACCTGGCAGCTCCCTTGACTCTTGCCAGCCTCCAGAACTGTGATAGATAAATGTTTATTAAGTCATCTAGCCTGCAGTAAGTTGTTATAACAGCCTGAACCAATTAATACAGAAGGTTTATAAATGGTGATTTTGTGAGGAAAGATTTAGTTCCTCTAAAATTTTGTAAAAGCTTTTTACCATAAGTTGCACTTCAGGACATAAACTGTATTCCCTTTATGTAAATACACAAAAAGAGGTCAATAAAGCCTCTAGGATTTACACCCTAAACTAGTCCCTCTTTGTCTTCGTTCTGCTATATGGATGACTCCAAGGAGACCGTACCTAATGAGGAGGTCCCAACAAATGGCAACTGATGTTACCTACAACCAAATATGTCAGGAAGGTTAGAAAACCAATACAAAGTTAGTCTGTCAGAACCTGTGTCAGGCAGAGGGCTCTCGTGTCACATAGTTGCTTTAAGATGTTCATTGATGCAAAGCACAGGAGGGCTCCCACACAACAGTTATACTCCAAAATGAAGTGGAAATCTTTATGAAGACATTGAGACATGTCAAAAGGACTTAAGTAGAATTTTTTTTATTATTATTATTATTATTTTTTTTTTTTTTTTTTTTTGAGACAGAGTCTCACTCTGTCACCTAGGCTGGAGTGCAGAAGTGCCAACTTGGCTGACTGCAAGCTCTGCCTCCCGGGTTCATGACATTCTCCTGCCTCAGCCTCCCTAGTAGCTGGGACTACAGGTGCCCGCCACCACACCTGGCTAATTTTTTGTATTTTTAGTAGAGACGGGATTTCACTGTGGTCTCTATCTCCTGACCTCGTGACCCACCCGCCTTGGCCTCCGAAAGTGCTGGGATTACAGGCGTGAGCTACCACGCCCGGCCTTAAGTAGAATATTTAAAAGAAAATTTTATCAGAATTATCTAAAGCAGATTTTTTGATTACACAATGAGAATTAACTATATCATGAGGAGAGAAATATTATCTTTTGGAGAAGAACATTTTCAAAAAATTTAGAAAAATGTTTTAAACCTAGGTCAAACATCCTTCAAAACCACCCTATTCCATTTATTCTAATAACATACTCAGTAAGTATCACTGTAGTATTTGAAATACATACACTGAGAATATTTCACTGCATAATAGATATAATTGTTCAAATTATTTTTCTATTTAGCACATATAAATCAAGCCCTTGTAGAGTTCCAGACACTGTTCTAAACATTGGGAATACAACAGTGAACAAAACATACATAGGTGGTGACAGATGTTATGAAGAAAAAAAAAAGCAAAGAATAGGGTTATAGGTTGATGCTGGGGGTGCTATTTAAATAAGAGGGTAGGAAATTAAGTTATAATAATAAAGTGACATTTAAACTGACATCTAGGCAGAGTGATGGAGTGAGCCATATAGAATAAGACTGTTCCAGATATGGAGCAGCAAATGCCAAAAATCCAAAGCAGTTTTTTGCTTGGCCATATTCAAAAACCAGCGAGGTAGACAATATGGGAGGAGCAGAGCAGGTTAAGAATCAGACTTCCACACTGGAGATGCTTCAGCCTCCTACCTCCCATTAAAGGTAGTTCGTCTCTCATTAAATTCAATAACCTGCTTGCAAAATACATTATTTAACTTCTGATTCCCCCAAGTACTTATCATCAACTATTTTTCACATATGCTTTAAAAGTTTCAACTTGTGTCTAATCTTAACACCACTGGAAAAAATCCTTTGAATTTGCTGTAGACATTTTTTTTTTTTTATGTCTATGTGGATGTGTCCATCTGAGAAAGGCAATGGCAGGTAAAAATGTCAGAACTGAAATCTTTTCTGTTCAGATTTATTTCATTAAGCTTCAAGGGGGCTTATATTTCCATTTTCTATTGTCCACTTAAAAATATAAGAAGGATTTTTAAAAGAGCTAAATTTCCACATAAGAAAGATAGAGTAAAACTGTATTTGGAAAGTTTTCTTGGGAGCCAGTTTAGAATGGTTAGCAAATCTTGTCACTGCAAGAGCAAATAAAACAATGAACTCTGCGCACTTCTGTTAATTTACTATAAAATCTCATTGGTAAGAAACGCCAAGAAATCCTTTTTATAAAATTGTCTTCTATAATACATTGGTAATTTTTCTACTGTTTATATGATCTATTTTAATATTTTTCCTGGATGTTTTTCAGGGAAAATAGGAAACAAAATAAACACATCATGCAAATTATTTATATTGGCTAAATTAGGGAGACTTTTGTTTATGCAAAGCAATCAGCATACACAAAGATTATGCAAAACACTGTTCAGTAACACCAAGTTTTTACAAAAATGATGGACTGTTTCCCCTGTTCTTTCTCTGTAACTCCTCGGAAAATTCATTGGTTGTGTGTGACCTTAGCCTAAGGCAATTTTGTATCTACAGTTTTTAAAGGTATGCTTGGAATTTCATTTGGAACAATTCCATAATAATACGGACCTATCTTATACAGGAGAAATGATACTTTTTTCTTCTTCGTCATAGATTTTAGGATTAAAGGAGAAAAGCAGTAGGAGGTTAGCGGACGGAAGGTGTATTAGTCCATTCTCACACTGCTACAAAGAAATACCCAATACTTGGTAATTTATAAAGAAAGGACGTTCAATTGACTCACAGTTCCACATGGCTGGGGAGAACTCAAGAAACTTACAGTCATGGTGGAAGGTGAAGGGGACGCAAGCCTGGACCTTCTCACATGGCGGCAGAGGAGGGTATAAATGCAGGAGGAACCACCAGACACTTACAAAACCACCAGATCTCGTGAGAACTCACTCGCTACTGTGAGAACAGCATGGGGGAAACTGCCCTCATGATCCAATTACCTCCACCTGGTCTCTCCCTTGACATGTGGAGATTATAAGGATTATAATTCAAGATGAGATTTGGGTGGGGATAAAAAGCCTAACCATATCACAAGGCAAATATTCATTCAAAGATAAAGCAAGAACAAAAACGGGCTGGATAGAATTAATTATATTGCTGGGTTTTCTTCATGAAGATCACCTGTGCCCTGTAGAGCTTTTCATTTGAGACACTTATAATAACAGCTTAGTAATAGTACATTTTGGGGGTAATCTCAGATTAAAAACACCAGCATTTCCTGACCCAGGCAGCAAAGAAGTTATGGCTGCTGTTGAAAACAGGACAAATTTGCTACATAGCCTCTCCTGTTACTTTAAAAATTCACATTGGTCAGCCAAGATTAATATGGGGGGTTCACAAACCACACAAATTCTTCTTGGCCTCTGCTATTTGTCAAAACGTTCATGTAATATTAATAGCATTAAGCGGCTCCTAAACATTCATATTAGTGATACCAATAATACTTGGCCTTAGGGTCAGCTCGTCACTTCCCATTCTCATTGCAAAGCGCAAATATTTATATTAGCTTCACTTAGAAGATGCATCTTAGGATACTGAAGCATGTAGCTTAACCCACAAAATTAAAAATAAAGGCATTTCAATGTGACCTTTAAAGAAACACAATTCAGTTATAATACAGCTTTTTAAATATAAGAAATAAAGCATAACTAGAATTGGGTTGTCTTGTCATCCTGAGAGTTACAAGGATATATATTACCGTCTGGAAAATAGTTATTTTGGATCCTGCCTGTCCAAGTATTTTCTCTGTCGATTATCGCAGATTGTTCAGGTCTTCAGGGAATTCATGGATCAAAAAACGTAAGATAGTCTTTCCATATTGTAGAATATTTCTATCACTAACTATAACTCAGTGCCAATTTCTGCAGTATCCATCCATATTACAAAAGTTCCAGTAAGCACTGGAGTTGGAAACATTGTTAGATTCTTGTGAGATTTCTGAGGTTTAGTTGCTGAAAGTCACAAAAAGTTGAACTTTTGTCAAAGATAATTGATATTTAACAGAATTGGAATGAAATTTCATCATGGTTTGGTGGCACTAGTATAAACAGAAAAAAAAGTTGTTTATTTTTTTTAAGAGTGACTTAAAGATTGATAATTTTTTTTCATGTTGCTATCAATAAATTTATCTGAAAGTAAAGGCTATAATACTGCTACAGTTATCTAGTATGCTTTTGTTGTGATTGTTTTCCCTTGTCCATCGTTTCTCTAAACATTTTATTTTTCTTATATTTTTACTAGGGTTATTTTACGTACATACATCGTGTCTTCATTCCACATGTGCCATTTTCATCCCATTTCTGAGTATTTCCCAGTGCACCACCCTCCTGTGTCTCATTTAGCTCTTATCAAATCTTCGTATTATCACATAATGAAGTTACAGATGGTTTCAGGGCTAAATTATATTCAAAACCTGAGCTATGTTTTATAATTAACTGTTTAAAATATTTTAAATGAATCCCTTATGTAGTGGTCAATCATTTAATTAGCTATAACCTAGAAGAGTGTAAGGCACAGTAATAAACCTGGGAAAAAAGCAAGTCATCCTGACTTGCTTTTGGAGAGCCATTTGACTGCCAGATCCCGTGGGTTCCTTAAGAATACTATTTCCCAGAAGGAGAAACATTATTCTTTAGAGGCAGAAGTTGAAAGATATTGCTGGTAAATGCTATAAAATTTTAACTTGCAGTGGTCCAGAAGAGAACCTGAATATGCATCTAAGGTGCTTCTCATTTGTACTGTCTTAAAGAACACAAATATACATTCGAGGCACAAGAAAAATGTCAGATTTCTACAAATAAAGTATTTGCACCTGTAAGTCATGGTCAATGCAGGCAAAAGAGCTACAAGGAGACCAATATAGGAATATAAAATGTAAATGTTTTAAAATAAAAAGTAATGTCACTCTAAATTTTTTTCATTACCATAATATATTCCTATGTACATACACTCAGAAACATATGTAACAAGATCTAATAATGTAAATTAAAGAATCTAACATAACTTGAAACTGCTACATAAAAAACTATATCACAATTAAGAAAAAAGTAACACTTTTTAACCAGAGGCAAAGGGTTAACATATTTGAGATATAGTTTTTAAGAAATAAATATCAATTAGATTGCTTCCAAAGAACAATGTCTAGAAAATATGGCATATGAATATTTTATCCTCCATCTCAATTTTTTAGAGTGTGGATGACAGTTTACAGAGAATTGAAGTTGACAAGTCAAGGAATAGCTGAAAGTGCAGGCAGCCCTTAGCCAAATAAAGGTTCTAAGATGGGAAATATCCTCCACTGTTCTGTTTCTGGAATTATTGCCATTGCAGTGTAGGGCATATAAGAACATGCAAATTTCTTGACAACCTTCTATATGCATGTGATCTAAAAATTGCATGTAGTGCTCCCACCAGCCACTCAGCTCACTCAGCTATTTTCACAGTGCCTGTTTTACTAGTGAGAAAACAATAGCTTAAATAGATTAAATTATTTTCCCAGCATCTCCCAGTGGGTACGTGACAAACTCAGGATACATCCTCAGTTCTATGTGATTGCGAAGTCAGCAGTCTTTCTGTTAAATTCCATTGTGTTGCATTTCATAAAGACTGAGGGGGTTCTGTACTATGGAAAACCGATCTTGAAGACTGAGATGCCTATGAAATGAGAAAGACTAAATCGATAACATCCATGGAGAAATAGGATAGGTAGGTGCCTGCCATGCAGGATGTGAATATGTACGTATGTGACTATGTACATGGTACCTAAGTGAGTACATACATGGTACCTAAGGCACTGTGGTATACTTAAAGTAGGGCAGAGTGGAAAACTGGTGCAAGAAGAAGCCTCTCGGAAGGGGGCATGACTGAAGAGTTAGAGGAATCTAAGGGAAAACAACAAGTCTGATAACCCAATTCATCCCAGAGTCAGGCTTGGATTTGCACCTTCTTGACTCTATCATGTCTAATGTTTCCTTGGTGGTTGCTTGCATGTCTTGTCTTCTGCATTGATTACACTAGTAACCTCTATGAGACCGAGGTCAAAGTGGGGGTCTTTCTTTTTTTCCGAAGAGCCCCAGGGCTCACAGTGATCAGATGAAGCTGGCAGATGACTGAAACTTCGAGAAAACCCAGTAACAAACAGAAAGAAATGCTTTGTGAATGGAGGCATTAGTGGCAGAGCAAAAATTTCCATCCATGGAAAGTTGTTGGACCATTGAGTGTTAATGTGCATGGCCTCTCCATGCCCATCCCTCCATGGAAAAAGGCATAAAAGGCAGAAATCTTATGATTCTGGGGTCCTCTGTCCTGGCAGATTCCCATACTACGGAAGCTGTTGAATCTGACTTTAAAGCTCAGGACATCATCCTGTGAGTATAAATGGAGGGACTTGAGAGCCAGGCTTACTTGCTAGTATCCTTGACTATGTGTTTATTCTATGTATTGTTTGTTTGCTGATTCCATAGTAAACAAAATGTATTCCAAATCATCATTCTCTCAATGGTCCAATCTAGACCGGCTTTAATGGCCTGGCCTAGTTCAAGCAGGATATGGTAATTGCTGATGTTTCTTGTAAAGCACTTTATAATTACCAAGGTTCTGTCATATATCTAATTTTATTTTTTATAATCTTCTCATGAGAAAGAGGGCATTTTTCTTCCCCAAGCTTGAAGGTATAGAAACTGAGTTCCAGATTTGTTAACTCCTTTCACATCTCACCACTGAGGAATTTGGGGCCAGAATTTATGTATCCTCCCTCCTACTGCCTTCTGCATATTATTTTATAAATAGCATAGGGTTAATGACTGATGGGAAGGTCACATGGATCATCACTGTTTTCAAATGAAAATTTCTCCCAATTTTGGGAACTTTTGGCTTCCCGTTAAGTTTCAGCACATTTCAACCCAAACGTACATAGGAATAAGATTTTACCTGTGGAGAAAAATCAAAGAAACTTGAATAAATGTTCTTTTCAACTCCAAAATTGCAAGTAACCAGAAAAGAGTCTTGGAAGATATTCTAAATAGGGGGTTGAAAGACAAAATTAATCTAATTAGGAGACTGTAAATAAAATATCCAAAATACAAACTATATGTCATGTAATAGTCTGGAGGTAAACAAAGAAAAACTGCTTTGGTGTTTAGAAATGAGAAAAATCAAAATTATATAACAACCAGCAGCAAAATATTCAATACTTTAACTCATAAAACAAATTTTTAGTCTCTGCTGACTTGGGAAGGAGGTAGGTCAAGGAACAAGGACAGGAGCCTGGCACATAGCATAATCAATGCGAACTGAACGGATGAATAAACAAAATGAGTTATTGCCATAAACACAGCTGAGGAGAATGGGAGATGAGGCCCCCCAATCACAGATCTTATTCTGTACCTTCCCACAATTTTTTCTTTAACAGTTTTTACAATGTTTGATTTTGTTTTTAATTTCTTCTTCTCTGCAGCTCATGAATCCTAAGTTTCACCTTTCCCTGGATAGGATGAAGAAAGGTCCTGTTGGAGTATAAGATTTGGATGTGTGATGGTTGTGGTAGAACAGGGTAAAGAGAAGGCACTTGTAGAGACACGCACAGTACTAAACCTAAACCTGCAGTACTTACAGTTGTCACTACTTCTCTGTGTGCTCAGTGCTTTACTTCTATTAACTCATTTAATTCTCATGATTCTAGAAGGTTGATGTTCCTACTTCCAATTTATTTATCAAAAAATAGAGACAAAAGTAGCACATAGAAAAGGTGGCAGAGCTGAAATTGTAACCTATGTCTGTCTGAAATCAATGCTGTCTGCTGTCTTCACTAAACCACTCTTAGACCACAGGAATAATCCAACTTTTTCAGTTTGCTCATTAGTAATGAGTAGTGATATGACTAATAACTGAATATTGCAAAATATTTATGGACCTAGGTATAATAAATCCTGTTTTGGTCCTCTCTACATTATACCAAAACTAGCCTTTGGTTTATTAAAGATAAATTTTGAAAGCATATCGTATACACAGATAGCATTCCCAGTAAAACCCAAATGCATTGCCCCCACAGAGCCTATGCCTCCAGTATCACATAATCAGTAGTAACTGCTGTTTCTCCCACAAAAGTCCTGGTGGCATCCAATATTGGAAAACCTGGTTAGAGGTCCTTTGCCTAGATACCTGGCTACTCTAAAGGCCTGAACCATCAGTTTCAGAAGGCTGCAATCCATGTGCATATCTCAAATTTTCCTTTTGATTAGATGGCATAAAATACAGATATGAAATTATGATTCTTGAATTAATTAAAATCACAAACTAAACTGAATCAAATGTAATGTTTCTTTTTCTTCCCTGCTTCTAAGACTAGAGTATTAGAATTAAAGGCATCCAGAACTGTGTATAAAATATTCTGTCCGTCGCCTGAATCCATTCAGAATGTAAAATTATTCAATAGCTCTTTAAAAGATTCCTTCAAACTTTACATAATTCTATCCTTTTCTGGTTTTCATATATTTCCTAGCATAAATTTGATTGCAAGAGGATGAATATTTTGACTTATTTAGAGAAAGAAAATAGTTTTCTGATTAGTTATTTAAATAATTTTGACAAAGATGCTCTCCAAAAATCTTAACACAAACAAAAAGTGATTTTGAAATACTGCTTTGGATTCTTCCAACTTAAAATGAAAAGGAGAAATAGAAACTGGCATGTGCTTAGAAACACTAATTGTAGACTTGGGTTGCTGAATATTCCCTGAAAAGTAATAGAACATTTTTTCCTTTGAAATAACGAAATAATGGCATTAGCAGCCCATAGCCACAGTGAAAAACTGGAATAACAAGAGAATGGGAAAAATATTCCAAGGTGAATGCCAAAATGCCAAGGTAAAATGCAAAGAATGATAATAGCTCTTCATTTTTCTAAGATGAGTTTTCCAGTTCTGCTGGGAATAAGTATGGGAGTTAGTTACAACTGGTAGCACATCACATATTGCCACTTCTAAAGTTTGCTAAGAACAATTACAAAATCCTAAACGGTAGCTTTTCTTGAATATTTGCTCTCAAATCTCATTCTTTACCAACTCAAACTGAAGGTACTGCTGCTGGTTGTGAAAATGAGAGGGTTCTCTTGTCATAGTTAACTCCTTTGAAATCCCAGACTCTGGGAATTCAAATCAAATAGATGACACACATGGGAAATCAAACATAGAACTGTCCTTATAAGTAGGAAGAGTTAGAAGACCTTTGCCAGCTTTGTGGAGACTATAGAATTGTGTTGTCATGTATGCCTTCTCTTATGCTGGGAAATTTAACCTTTATAGTCATAGTCATTTGTGTCATAAAAACATCCCCATTAAATATAAATATCCCCGGACCCATCATAAGCCTAACAGATTTCATCTCCTGTCATATTGGGAACTGGAAAACTCTATTAGGAAGAAGCACTGTATAAAAGATGGGTTGAGAAAGATTGTAAGAGCAAGTGGAGGCTTACTGTGTGAAACATCACTGTGATTAAACCGCCATGTGTATTGGCTGATGGCAGGGGCAAGAGGGAGAGGGCTTGATGGAGGGTTCAGGGAACAAAGTCACATACAGCGCTCTTCTTCCAGCTCTGTTTTACATCATTATTAGTTGATAAATAATAGGAACATCAAGAATGAGAGGTAAGTTGTTAAGTCTCATTTTATCTATTAATATTATTAAAGAAAAAATATTTACAACACTTGTTGAATAGTAGGGCAGACTTTACTCAAGACCGTTGCATTAACTATAGGGAACACTGAGATGGGTTTTGCAATAGAGGAGAAAGTTGATTTCGAATCCATATACAATAAGGAAAACTGGGAATTTATAGCCTATAAGTCAGGTTGCAGTAGGAAGGTCAGTGAATGGAAACATACCAAGAGGAACCATCAGGGGTAAGAGTCGATTCTGGCTAAACCAATGCAACTGAATTCCTGCTGATGGCAGGCCAAGGTGATAGGACATTACATGAGGAATGGTGGGGAATGAGGAACCTGCTCAGATATACAGTGTGATCAGATACTGAGGGTAGAAGGTTTTGGTTAAACTGACTTATCAAGATTGTTTCTAATATTGGACACTGCAGAAATACAGAAGCCCAAAAGTCAGGACCTAGTTGAGAAGAGAGTTCAGAGGCGCCTGATTATGGCATGGGCAAGGAGGAAATCTTTGTCCACATTCCTGCACCCAATGTATCTTTGTATTTACTATGTTAATGAAAGTAGAAAATATTCATCTAATAAGCCATAATATAATATTTCCATACCATATGGGAATACATTTTACTTTAATAGAAGTGGAACTGTACAGTCCCTAGAAGGACATCCATTATAGATTTTTCTGTAGTGGGGTTAAATGGAGCTTACTTTTGTATTATAATTTAATGAACAGTCAACCAGAAGACTTAAGTTCTAGTTAAACCATGTGAATGTGGGCAAGTCACTTCTTTTTTACTTCAATTGTTTCCCTAGAGTTGGCTATGTGCTTTCTAGGCAAAAGTCTGCCTCAACGTTTCACAGGCAACACTTTTATCAAATGGTTTGTCACAGAACAACAAAAGTCACCGGATCTCCAGGATACAATATCTATTTGTTTGCTATTCGCTTCCTGACTGCAATTCAATGGCCTCATATTTATTATAAAATAATAAATTATAAAAAATACATTTATTATAAAAATAAAAATTATAAATTAAATAAATTTATTATAAAATAATAAATATCCAGGCATTAATTTCTGTGTTAGCTAGTTGCTCTATCAAAATTAATTGTAAAATGCAGTAGGTTTTACAAGACAGTAGTATATTAGTCACTCTCACTACCAGAGATGAACTGTCAAGGGTTGGAAGTAGCAACTATCAACAATTGTTTTCGGCCCTTGCATCTGAAGAGAGAGGGTGATGTGGAAGCTGGCACAATAACTTACATGCACATTCCACTGAAGGGGAGAATTTCAGTCACAAGGCTGTACTTAAAATTAAGAGCTTTTATTACTAGCAGGAATAAAGAAAGAAATACTGAGAGATAACTGGCAGGCTCTTCTACAGTGGACTTCGAGTCCAACAAGCAGAGCTACGTATTTATAATCTTTGAGAATTTTTGTTTCCCAGACACTATTCTCTGCACTCTGCCCAACCTCTGTCCCTCAGTTTAAGATTCTTTATTTTGAAGTAACTGTTTTTAAAACTAGCCTTGGAGATATAGGTACAAATCTTTTAACAAATCTCTCCCACCAGTTGTATATAATAAATGCTACCCTTTGGTGGGTGCAGGCTGTTTAATTGGATTTATTTCTTCCGTATTTTTAGTTTGTAATACAAGATTTGGCTTTGTTTTCAGTACTTGAATATGTAATGTTATGAGGCACTAGTTTATTTTAGACTACAAGTCATGGGCAAAAGGACCTCTCTTTGTTACTTTTCTTTTTTGCATCCAGGAATGCTTCTTTCACTTTAGGTTGATATCTTTTTTCTAGTTAGGGTTGCCAGAAAAAAATAAAATATGCCTAGTTAAATTTGAAATTCAGAAAACTCTTTTTTGTAATATAAGGTATGTTGCATGTAATATTTTGGACATATTCACACTTTAAAAAGTAGTTATTATTTATAAAAGTTGTCCATATTTAAAGTTAAGTAGGTGTGTTATGTTTTTATTTGTTAGCAATTCCACTTTTAGAACAAAACTGAAAGCTGCAAGAAATAGCTATTTTTCCCAGTAAAATAATATGTGATCTATAACCCAACTCACAATAAGCATCATAGTGACCAAAGGTTTTGCAAGAGCAAAGCAAGGTACCAGCCTTGAAACTTGAATATTCTAGTCCTCACCTCCCTCCTTCAGATCATCCCATTTTGCCGATTTCATATTTTAGAATATGTTATGTATAGAATCTCACTTTGGTTACAAAATTCTTACCAGAGAGGATATTCTGCCTGCAAGTGCCAAAAATTTACCTGAAAATAAAAGTATTTTAATTAAAAAGGGGAATGGATACCCAATTTGCCAAATGCCCTGTGACAAGGAAGCTCGAGGATTAATGCAGTGGTTGAAGAATAGAATTAGGAACCAGGCTCTGTTCTTTCATACTGCTCTGCCACTAATGATGCTTTTTTCCTCATTGTCATGAGATGGTTGCTACATTTCAGGGGTCACATGCAGACAAGATCCTATTCAGTGGACTAAAAATGATTATTTCTGAGCTGCTTTTTTAAACGAAAGGAAATCTTTTAAAAATTACCTCAACTGACTTCCTCTCACATGTCATTGTCCATCACTGGGCTATATTTATATCTCTAAATCAACTATTATCCAGGGCAAGAGAGTATGCAATTGGATTATTTATCAACATTTACCTCCGAGAAATATTCAAGAAAGATGGATACCCAATACACATTGGGATCCTGCCAGTAAGGAAGTAGAATTGGAAAGCAGTAACAAAAAAAGGAATTTATAAAGGACTATCAACCATAATTTTAAAATGTAAGCTTCTAATAGAATAATTTTTTGCCCAAATATAAGACGCATCATTTTTACTTACGAAGTGTCCACAAAAACTGGCCATTAAATAAGCTACACAGAAAATCTCAACAAATTCCAGAAGCAAATAACATATAAGAAGTTAACAAGTGAAAGCCTATCACATATGTATGTATATAGTTTTAAAAATATATTTATCAGTAACTCTAATCGTGAAGACGGAAATCAAAATAGGAAATTAGAAACACTTATAAAGACTATAAAAAGCAAATAATATTTAAATGCTCATAGAGTAAAGCTACAGTAATCAAGACAGGATGGTATTGGTAAAAGAATAGACAAATATATCAATGGATAAGTGAGAGCCCAGAAATAGACTCATATAAACATAGATAATTGCTCTTTGTCCAATAATATAGCTTAGATATTTGTCTCTGCCCAAATCTCATGTTGAAATGTAATTCCCAGTGCTGGAGGTGGGGCCTGGTGAGAAGTCAATGGATAATGGTGGGAGATTTCTCCTGAATGATTTAACACCATCCTGTTGGTGCTGTCCTCAAAATAATGAGTGAGTTCTTGTGAAATCTGGCTGTTTAAAAGTGAGTGACACCTCCCTCTCTCTCACTTGCCCCTGCTTTTGCCATGTTACGTGCCTGCTCCCCCTCCACCTTCTGCAATGATTGTAAGCTTCCTGAGGCCCTCCTTAGAAGCCAAGCAGTTGCCAGCAGCATGCTTCCTGTAAGGCCTGCAGAATCATGAGCCAATTAAACCTCTTTTTTTAATAAATTACCCACTCGCAGATATTCCTTTGTAGTAATGCAAAAGCAGCCCAGTACAATAAAGGAGCAAAGGCAATAACGTGGAGCAAGGATTGTTCTTTCAGCAAATGGTGATGGAACAAACATCGTGTACTGCAAAAGGTAATGTCAAAAGAATGAGAAAATAAGCCACAGACTAGGGCAAATATTTGCAAAAGACACTTCTGAGAAAGGACTGTTACCCAAAATACATGAAGAACTCTTAAAAATCAACAATAAGAAACTAACAACTAATTTAAAAATGGCTGAAGACCTTAACAGATACCTCATCAAAGAAGACATACAAATACCAAATACGGATATGAAAAGATGCCAACATGTTATTTGTCTTAGTGTCTTTAATCTGTTATAACAAAATACCATAAACTTGGTAGCTTATAAGCAATATAAATTTATCACAGTTCTGTTTTTTTTGTTCAGATAAAATATTATAGTTTTATTTATTTAAAACTAAATTCTCGCTTTGGGTATGCAAAATACAAACTCCATAAAATGTTCATTTTACTTTGTACTTTACAAATATAAAAAATAGGCTGGGCGAGGTGGCTCATGCCTATAATCTCAGCACTTTGGGAGGCTGGGGTAGGTGAATAGCTTGAGGTCAGGAGTTCGAGACCAACCTGGTCAACATGGTGAAACCCTGTCTCTAGTAAAATACAAAAATTAGCTGGACATGGTGGTGGGTGCCTGTAATCACAGCTATTCAGCTGAGGCAGGAGAATCACTTCAACCTGGGAGTCAGAGGTTTCAGTGAGCCAGGATTGTGCCACCACACTCCAGCCTCGGCGACAGAGCAAGACTCCATCTCAAAAACAAAAAACAAAAAAGCAAAAACAAAACAAAAAGAAATATACAAAATAGAAATTTATTTAAATTTATATTATATATTTATTAAAGCAAGGAAGTATACACACACACAAAATCTGTTCTGCTTGAGCCATACTTGGGAATAAACCATTGTAAAAATTATTGCACATATAAAACCACAGTGCATAGAGATTGTATAAAGGTGTTAAAGAAGTATGCCAGATGTATTTACCTGACTTAGATCACAATGTAGATCAGAAGACAAAGATTGGGGTGCCAAGTTCTGATGGTCAGGTCCTGATGAGGGCCCTTTTTCAGGTTGAAGCCGGGGAACTTCTCAGTGTGTTCTCAGGTGGTGGACGGAGCAAGAGAACTCCATTGAGCCTATAAAGACACAAATTCCATTGATGTGCATGACCCTTGTCATCTCCCACAAAAGCAGGGATTTGGGGTCTGTTTTATTTAGTGATTTTTTACTTGAGCATTATGTGGAATATAGTAGATGCTTTCTAACTCTGTTGTATGTCAAAAATGAATCATTATCATTTTATGGATGACAACATTAAGGCAGAGAGAAGTTAAGCACATTTCCCAAGATTGCTGATGAAATAAGTGGCAGGAGTGGGGTTAGAAGCTAGTCAGTCTGTCTCCAGAGTTAAGGATTTCAACTTCTATGCCACATTGTCCCCACAAGGCTAGAGTTACTGTACTGATAATATAGCCAGATTTAAGTAGTGAGAACCAAACTGTGGGAAAAAAAATCAATAAATATGATACTTCAAGCAAGTATATAAATAACAGCAAAAACAAAAGAGAACTGAAATGAGAATGTGACACCCTAGAACAGCTGACATGAGGCAAAAATATCTTGGGACCCACACTACAAGTTAAGAAAAAAATTAGTATTTATTTCAGAGCCTTGGTATATTATAGAATTATTTTATGTTTCAGTTAATCACACAGCAAATATATTCTAATTAAGGCCAGAATTAACTATGCTCCTTGGTAGAAGGGATATAAACTTTTAAAAATAACTGTTTTTTTCTGTTTGTTTTTACTTATTTTAAGTTTAGGGGTACATGTACAGGTTTGTTACATAGGTAAATTTGTGTCATGAGGATTTGTTGTATAGATTATTTCATTACCCAGGTATTAAGCCTATTACCCATTTGCTATTTTTCATGATCCTCTGTCTCCTCCCACACTCCACTCTCTGAAAGGCCCCATTGTATGCTATTTCTAGCTATGTGCCCATGTGTTCTCATAACTTAGTTACCACTTATAAGTGAGAACATGTAATATTTGGTCTTCTGTTCTTGTGTTAGTTTGCTAAAGATAATGGCCTCCAGCTCCATTAATGTCCCTGCAAAAGACATGATCTCATTCTTTTTTATGGCTGCATAGTATTCCATGGTATATATGCGCCACGTTTTCTTTATCCAGTCTATCCCCATTGATGGGCATTTAGATTGATTCCATGTCTTGACTATGTTTTAACAGAGATACAAACCAAGTCTTGATGAGGGATTCTTGTTATATCATTCTGAGACCATGTCTCTTTGCTGTCTTTCTAGCTTCTGCATGGGTTGGAGGAGTCTTGCCTGTGAAATATTTCGAAGAGTACAAGCTCAGTAGCAGCACTGGTTGCAAATGAGGTAATAAAATGTTCTGGATTAAGGATCACCAAGTCGGCCGGCTGAAGACCATACTGACATGAGAGAATTGGTAGACAATGACTATTGTAAAACAAATCAGAAATCTACTTTTTTTTCTTTTTCTGAACCAGTGGAAGTGAATTTCAAGGACCAAGGCAAGGAAGAAGCATTGTGCTCTGAAAGTGTCCTGGACTACACTTCTAGTTATTGTCAGGAATAGTATGTGTTATGTTTGTTGGCATATGCCTTTCCTCTATCCTCAGTATTCTTGCTTTTCCATTGTTGTAAAACCAGGACTCAGTAACTGTGGTAGCAATCTTAGCAAATTGCCTTAACCTCTTTGAGCTTATCTTTCATTATCTGTAAAATAGGGCTACTAGCCCTTAATATGTAATGTTTTCTTAAATATTTAATGAGTTGAAATTTAGAGTGCTATGCATAGTCTGTGGCAATTAGCAATCAATAAATAACAAATAATAGTAGCCACTATTAATGCTATTTATCTGAGACCTAACACATGAACTTGTCACATAATATGTGTTCATTAAACATATGTTACATATATGAGTCTGATTGTGAACTCTTTTTTTTTTTTTTTTTTTTTTTTGAGACGGAGTCTCGCTCTGTCACCCAGGCTGGAGTGCAGTGGCCGGATCTCAGCTCACTGCAAGCTCTGCCTCCCAGGTTTTTACGCCATTCTCCTGCCTCAGCCTCCCGAGTAGCCGGGACTACAGGAGCCCGCCACCTCGCCCGGCTAGTTTTTTGTATTTTTTTAGTAGAGACGGAGTTTCACCGTGTTAGCCAGGATGGTCTCGAACTCCTGACCTCGTGATCCGCCCGTCTCGGCCTCCCAAAGTGCTGGGATTACAGGCTTGACCCACCGCGCCCGGCCGATTGTGAACTCTTACAGAAGACGGACTACCTCTTCCCTAGACCCCATCATATTGAGGTACTCCTAGTTGGTGCTTAGTCCTAGTTGGTGCTTAGTGCATTTGTTCACACTAAATATTTACAGGGATTCAACAGAGAACAAATCTGGTATTGAAAGAATGGAAATTTAGAGTCTGATGAAGATGCATAGTCTCTAATTTTTCTACCTGGTAAAGTTGTCCTGGTGTGGATATTATACTTTGTTTTCCGTCAGGTAAATGAACTTTCTTGGTCTGTTGACTAACACTGGCCTCAAGTTGATGTCCCTCTTGCTTGCTCTTAGGGATGGTTGGCATCCTGAAACATTTTCTCTACGAAGAAAATCCAGAAGTCATATTTGAAAAGGGAGGTGGTGAGTTCTCAAATATGATAGAATGTCTATGTTTTAAAATTTGCTGAATATGGGAAATTGCTTTGGGCATGGCTTTCATTAGATGCTGGGGTTACAGACCTGGGTGCTGAGTTAAGCTGCATCGCCATCTCGTGGTCACTTGATGTGGTGTCCAGAGACAGAGAGTTTAATGAGTATGTGAGTGAGCAGATTTCATATGCTAGAGTTGACCCTTCAACTTGGGGGTCACCTTGTAGACCTCTCTTATTTATACACAAGAAAAATGAATAGAAGAAAAGAAATGACCCAATCTTTTTGTTACAGGGCTTACTCACAGAATTGCCATCCCATTTAGTTGCTATTTCTCTCAATGGTATGTGACATAAGATGTGGGTCTTTAGCTGAATACTTGAGTTTTCATGCAGTTGCATGACTTCCTATGAACATGAACGCTCTTACTTTGAAAATGGGTCTGATATTGTTGTAAGTACCAGTTGAATGATGGTGTATGCAAAAGGACTTTATAAATAATAAATTATTGAAAGAAATCTAAGTATTATAAGTTTTATTTTAAAATTTTTTGGTGTGGAAACAGATGCCATCTCATTCAAAGTTACATCTGCAGTTGAAAGCCACTCGCTTATTTATTCGCAAGTTAACTTCCACGAATATGTATTGGGCAGTTGCTATGTCATCACCACAGGAAGAAAGGACACAAAGAGCAAGAAAATACAGACTTAACTCTTAAAGAAATTACAGCCTAATAGTGAAGAAGACATTAATACAATATGCAATATGCTGTGATAACAGATATTAGAGTAGATCCTAGAGACTGGTACCAACTTCAGTGCTTGCACATAAAAAGAGAGTGTTCAATTCTGTGAGTGGGGGTGGAGCAGTGTTGCAAAGACAGAATAAGTTTTATATAGGCAAAAACAAACTTGAGTTAAGTCCCAGGTAAATACTAGTAGTATGCCAGGGAAATAGGTGAGGGCAGTTGGGAAAAGGAAATTCTGTATATGAAATGCTAAAACCCTGAAAAACAAAGCTATTAAAAATAACAATATTATCTTATAGTTATGAAAATATTTCAGTTCTGGCCATATGTCTTCAGGAACTCATGGATCTCATTCCAAACAAATGACAAAATAATTTGGCTTGGGGTCAGTATTTCATAACTTATAACAAAATTTGATATTTTTTGAAATTACGAAAACTAAGGTAATTTTAAATTGTGAACTATGCTATACCCTGAAGAGTCAATAGAAAATGATGAGAATCAAATTCTTTATAAAAGCTCATCTAGACTAATGGTTTTATCTAGATAATGGTTTTATCAATTTCTATATTACATACTCGTCTTTTAGTCCCATGTGTTAACAGTTGTTGGAGTCTTTTTTCTATTTCCCTTTCATCATACCAGGTATTTGAAAGAAAACCTCAATGGCCTAAAAGTCATACTTTCTCTTGTCAAATTCCTTCTCGTTTTCTTCACCATCCGCTGGCATTCAGAGAATTACTTTGTAGACAAATTGATTGACGGCCATCTATCCACACATCAGGCATTCTAAATGACTCCCTTCTGGGCTATCTCAGTAGAAGAAATATTCATTAGCCCTTCAAAACATAGTAGTGAGGACAATTCTGTCAAAAAAGACATTTCTATGCACAGTGAAAGTCAAAAATTACATTGTTCCAGGGTATGTTTTCCACTGCCTCTGAACATCAAGGAGAGCAGAAAAACTTAAGTTGTTAGATAGGTAACAAGGTAACAAAATAATTTGAAAAGAAAGCAAGCATAGAGGATTTCCAAAATGCATAAAAGGTTGACTGTGTTTTAAGAACTTGCTTTTTGCCTCTCATTTTTCACTTCCCACCACAAATACCATACTTTTCAAAAAGGTACTGTGTCCTGACTTTATGCCTGCTTAGGTTACTGCTGCCTTGAAGTGCTTTCCCCTCCTCTGACTCTCATCCTTACCTTTTCAGTGACAACCATCATTCAAGATGAAGCCCAGAAGTTGCAGCCTCTGGGAAAGATCTAACTTCCTGGGCTGGAATATATGCATGTACTGTACGCTCCCTTGGCACCTTGTGCTGTTTTACTGTGGCGGATTGATTGATTGCAGGCATTATTCCTGTTTTTCCTGCCTCTCTGTTTCATGTGTTTTGCAGTGAAACTTTGAACCTCATCCCATCAACGGGCTATTTATTCATTCCTTTGAATCCGAGTGAGCCTTGTGATTTGCTCTGGCCAATAGATTGCAGAAGAATATTTGTTTGCCGGTTTCAAGCTAGGACTCAAAAAGATTGCATTGCTTATAATTGAGGACTTATAAGACCCTAATAATTGCTAGGGGAGGGATAGCATTAGCAGAAATACCTAATGTAGATGACAGGTTGATGAGTGCAGCAAACCACCATGGCACATGCATAATTATGTAACAAACCTGCACCTTCTGCATATGTACTCCAGAAATTAAAGTGTAACAAAAAAATTAAAAATAATAATTGGATGCTAATTAATTGCCCAGTTTCTCCATACAGTAGTCTTCAGGCATCTGCCATTATGGTGACTCATAAGAAAGATAACACAATATAGATGTATTAAGGCTTTTCTACACTGAAGGATTTCACTAACAGAGACCAGGAAACTGCACCCTGAGGGCAAGTGGCCTTGCACAGTGTCTTTGAGACCACTATCAAGGCTTATCTTGAGAAGTGGGTCCTATCAAATATGTATGTCAGCTGAGGGCAAAAGTGAAGGCAAACAAACTGATAACACACATACATACCCAGTGAGTTCTTTCAATCTCAAAAGGATGCTCAATTATCTCTTTGACTACTGTCAGTTTTCATTAATTAACAGAAAAGATTATTGAGAAATATAAATTACTTTGCAGGGTTAGTTGGTGTAATTATTCTTGGCAGAACTCTGAAAGGACACAAGTAACGACACCTTCAGGTGCCAGTTGTCTCGACATTGAAAACTTGAAATTATCCCTTGGTGATTGCCAATCCTGCCAAACATCTGTGAAAAAACATGCTAGGCATATAGTGTCCCAACAACGAAAAATCACTGCATCAGAAAAAGTGTCTGTGATCACCAATGTGCTTGAACCTATTAATTACAGGGAACTAAACATTTCCTCTGGGTTTTGTGACTCCTATTGGAGGTTTCATTGACGTCTCAGTCATCAGAGTAAACCTGAGACATTTGGTTCAAAGAAGGAAAATTGGAGTGCAATTACATGCAGTTGGAGTGCATTCCTGCCTCTCCACCACCTCCGCTGAAGCCCCGTCATATCCCTCAGTTCTACCATGTCCTTCAGATGCCGACTTTTAGTCTGCAGGAAGAACATGAGCATGCCAGAAACTGCCACCATGTGGAATTGTTCTGAAAGTCACACATACTGTCCTCTTCACAGGTTAGCATTTCTGGCCTAAGAATTTACCATTGCAGAAAAGTAATATGGATACTTTTTGAATTATGACATAATAGTTCATATACATGCATACACCAATACTTAATTAGATAACCAAATGGCAATGAAAGGCAGCCATAGCTGGCCCAGCCTATGGGCCTTCCTGAAAATACTGTATTCAAAATAGTGAATTTTTTCTCAGGGAGGAGGTGAGAAAAATCAGGGATTCCAAAGGTTTGGTACATATTTCTGAGAATGAAAAGTGGGTCTCGCCGGGCGCGGTGGCTCAAGCCTGTAATCCCAGCACTTTGGGAGGCCGAGACGGGCGGATCACGAGGTCAGGAGATCGAGACCATCCTGGCTAACACGGTGAAGCCCCATCTCTACTAAAAAACACGCACAAAAAAAACTAGCCAGGCGAGGTGGCGGGCGCCTGTAGTTCCAGCTACTCGGGAGTCTGAGGCAGAATGGCGTGAACCCGGGAGGCGGAGCTTGCAGTGAGCTGAGATCGCGTCACTGCACTCCAGCCTGGGTGACAGAGCGAGACTCCGTCTCAAAAAAAAAAAAAAAAAGAAAGTGGCTCTCTATAGTTCTATAAGCCAAAATTTGAGGTGCCTCCAACTTGTACCCACAGAGGTAGTCCCTCACCAGGTATGACTTTCACTGAATTAGATCACTTCCCATCCTTTCAGAATATAAGTCATGAGTTGTGTAAGTTGAAACAAAGACTGGAAATGAAAATTGTCTATCAAGGAAGAAATTTAATTCTTCCTTATACAAAATAAACCCAGAGATAAAGCCCAGGGCTCCTAAATTATCCCCATGGAGTCTTCCTCTATCTTTCTCTTTTATCAACGTTTGCATGTCGCTTCTATCCTCATGGTCACCTTCTAGTTCAAAATGGGGAACTCAGGCCCTGGCATCACATCTGTATTCCAACATAGGAAGAAGAAGGAATAGAAAGGGAAATCAGACTTTTCTAGCTGCACACCAATTTTTTTTCCAAGATGCTTCACTGAAAATTGTCACCAAAAACTTAATATTACTGGCCAAAGTTAGTCATATGTACCTAGCTGAAAGCGATGCTAGGAAAGCCAGTCTGTTAGCTGTGAACATTGTTGACTCAAATCACTTTAAGTTCTATTACTAAAAAAGAAGTAGAGAATGAGGAGTTTTGGCACAAATTGGCAGAAGCTATCAATTGATTCCAAATGCTAGACCCAGGTCTCCACATCCAATAGGTATTATTGTCAGAGTCTACCTAATCTGGAATCTGTTTGTTGCAACAAACCCTTGGGGTTAGTTGTGCATGAATCTCTAATCTTTGAAACCAGAGAGATGGGGATTGTTAAGGATGGAATAAATCAACTATTATAAACAAATTCTGGCTACACATGTGAATACTTCCTCCTTGGCATTGTGTACTCCTAATGGGCCCTCCTTGGCTGGGGGTGGGAATTTCTTAGGCTCAGCACAGCTCCTGGGTGGACTGTCACCAACCCCCTGTTCTTCTTTGTTCTCCATGGGTCGAGTTATTTGCCTAGTCAGTCCCAACGTGAGAACCTGTATATTTCAGTTGCAGGTGCTGAATTCATGCACCACTTTCATTCACTCTCTGTGAGCGCTGTGGAACAAGGTGCCAAGGAGGAAGTGTTCACATCTTTAAGCAGAATTTGTTTATAACAGTTGATTTATTCCATCATGTTCTTACATTGACACCAGAAATACTGCCTCTGGATTTCCACTTCTTTTTACCATTCAGGGAGACTGCTTTGTTCCTGATTTCTACTTCAAGGGGGATGTAAGAGTAGAAATGTGTGGGTAACTTTTTCAGTGTCCAGTTTGCTTTAAGATTGTGTTAGAGAAATTGAACTGGTTATATATTAACTTCGCTTTCCCCCACCACTGTGGGAAGATTTTCCTTTGCAGTATCTAGATGTAGATGAAGAGATCTGGAGCCATGACATTGGTGAAACTATTCACATTGCACAATGGTCAAGGCTCCCCATTATCTACCTACTTCTCCAGTCATATTTAACTCCACACTACTGCTTTTCCCTCTTTCCTACCTCAGGCCATTTGCATGTGCTTCCCAGCCATCTGCAACACTCCTCTCACCTACTTGCTTGCCTCTGGCACTCCCTCCTCTAAACACACAAATGTTTAGTTTATATTCATCCTTCAGACCTCAGCCAAAGCAGCGCATCTTAGAAGAAACGCTTTTTGAATCTTAAAGAGTAAAGAATACTCAAATCCTTATAATATGCAAACTTGAACTGTCATTTCAACAAAAGTATATCTTAGCTTGAAATTAGGCATACATTAATATTAGTATGATTAATGTCCCTCTACCCTGTTTGGCTCTAATTATACTGACAGCAAGGAGTGGGTCTTTTATGCCAACTATTATATTATCAGCACTCAACATATGCATGGTAAATAGTAGGTGTTGAATAAATACTTAGTGACTGAATGCATGAATCTGTATTTGTTCCTGGCATATCATAAGTCTTTGTCTCTGTCTCTTTCACATACACACACACATACACACACACTTTTCTCTCTGTCTCTCTCTCTCACACACACACATCTTAAATAAATATATCAACTAAACAAGTTAACATATGTTAAGTGAATTTATGAAAAAATTGTTTAAGATGCTGTGTGGTAGAAGGGAATGAACATGAACTTTACAGTCAGGCATTTAGGACCTAACAGCCGTTCTTCAATTAACTGGCTGTCTGAGTTTGGCAAGTTATCTTACCTCTCTGAGCCTCAGTTTCCTAATCTGAGAAGAGGATAAGAGCTTTGAGCTTAGTTGTCAAAGTCAAACGAGATAACATCAAAAAACTGCCTACCTGAGTGGTGAGTATTCCATAAGTGCTTAATAAACGGAAGCTACTGCCATGTTTGAATTTGTATTATCATTATGTTAAAGGAGGGAGTAGAGCTCAGTTTAGTTGAATTACACACAAAAAAAAAACAGTGCTGGCTACAGAAATTGATTGAGTAACTAGTTATAGAATAAATGAATAAATTCATTTTGAGAATGACTTGAAATCTGTACTGGGAACAAAGTGTTATTCGAGTATTTTAGAACAACTCAGAATCCCGCCGCTAGGTGTCAATAAACACACACTATAAAAACAAAACCTGACTTCCTAGATTCTGAATCTGTTGTTAAATTTTCTTGTTAAAATATTAGAGGGCCTCAATTATTTATAAGTAAAATCATGTGTATCGTCAATCAAAAGTTTCCAACTATCTAGGAATGTCTATCAAGTAAATCAGATTTTCACACTCTTTCTTGTTTTCTTTTCTTTATTTTCCTTTTTTTAATACTAGGAAACGCACTCACTTCAACCTCCACCAACCAAAATGACTGCTTAAGGGCCATTCAGCCCCTTTATCACTGTGGCTCAAATTTGACTTTCTTCCCAATTCATCCGTGATTCAGATTTCTTCTGTTTCAGGAGCTTTGCCCATGCCTTCTGCCACCTTCTGCCAGGAATTATACCTGTCCCATCCCATCAAGTCTCCTGAATGGCCAGGTAAAGATTTATTTTTCCTTTGGGTCTCAAAAATGTTTTATTCTAGTCACCCTTCACTAGATATGGATTCCCTGTTACAAACGATATTAGTTTCCTGAGCTTACTATAACAAAATACCACAGACTGAATGGTTTAAACAACTAAATTTATTTTCTCACGGTTCTAAATGATGGGAGTCCTAATGTTATCTGAAAGGGTCCCAATCCAGACCCCAAAAGAGGGTTCTTTGATCTCACTCAAGAAATAATTCAGGGAGAGTCTGTAAAGTGAAAGCAACTTTATTAAGAAAGTAAAGGAATAAAAGAATGACTACTCAATAGGCAGAGCAGCCCCCAGGGTTGCTGTTGCCCATTTTTATAGTTATTTCTTGATTATATGCTAAACAAGGGGTGGATTATTTATGCCTCCTCTTTTTAGACCATATAGGGTAACTTCCTGATGTTGACATGGCATTTGTAAACTGTCATAGTGCTGGGACATAGCATTGAATGCTGTCATAGCATTGAGGACGACCAGAGGTCGGTCTTGTCACCATCTTGGTTTCGGCGGGTTTTAGCCAGCTTCTTTACTGCAAACTGTTTTATCAGCAAGGTCTTTATGACCTGAATCTTGTGCCGACCTCCTATCTCATCCTGTGACTTAGAATGTCTAACTGTCTGGGGATGCAGCCCAGTAGGTCTCAGCCTTATTTTGCCCAGCTCCTATTCAAGATGGAGTTGCTCTGATCCAAACGCCTCTGACACTACATCAAGGTGTCAGCAGGGTTGGTTTCTTGAGGTCAAGAAACGAACCCTCTTACCCGGACTTCTATGACTGTCTTCTCCTCGTATCTTCACATTGTCTTTTCTCTGTACATGACTGTGTCCTAAACTCTTTCAAAAAGAACACCAATCATAGTGGACCAGGGACCACCCTAACCGCCTCATTTTAATTCGTTATCTCTTTAAATACCCTGTCTCCAAATGTAATCATATCCTGAGATGCTGGAGATTAGTACATCAGAACTTCAGAGGAACACATTTTAGCAAATAAAATACATTCTCACACAGCTCAAAAGTTCTCAATACTATTTACTATAACTGCAATTATTGATATGTACAAGTCATTAACTTAATGTGTATTTTGTGCCTAAAATCTGTAAGTTTCCATAACGGCAGGAACCATGTCTGTTTGGTTAAAGAGGTAACTTCAATATGCTGCAACTGTGCTCAATGCCTAGTACATAGTAGGTTGTCTTTTTTTTATTATTGCATTAATATCATCTTGTTTATTTTTATTTCCTACATAACTCCAATGTCTGGCACAAAGTGCCTCAGTAAATATTAAATTAAAGAAATATATTTAATAGCCAGCAGCTAAAAAGAATGCTCTGGATGCTTTCCTTTTCCTTTTCTTTAACCAAGAAAGAGTGGCTTCATATTGGAGTGGCTACATATTTGGCATTAGCAAAGAGAAGAAGGTTTCCCACAGTCAGACGGGTGCATAACAGTAAATTAGCCTCAGCCCAGGTTTAACAGTTGTACTTTGGGTGGCTTGATAATAATAAACCTGTGTCGGTTTATAGAAGCGGACATCCTGTAGAACCATATTCAGTACTTTGCTTAGTCCTAGGCACTGGGGGCTCTGTCCTGGCCTGAGCTGCTCCTCTGCCAGCTGCAGCCCTCTCTTACTATGAGAAGTCTGTGTGGCAAGGTTACAGGACCATCTGTAACCCACAATCCCTATTTTTCTAGACATCTGGCCAGGAACTCAAGACTCTGATGTTCCCTGCCGAAGTGGATCTCTGCTTGCTGCTGGGGTTTGCAGAGTCTTCTTACCCAGATTCATTCTGCTGAGGCAACCTCAGGCCCAAGGGACAGCAGGAGATTCCTCATGGTGTGGGACAGAGCCAGATGTGGAGAAAACCCAGGGGCAGGACATGCAGGGTTAGGAGCACCCATCTGATCTCTTGGCTCTGTCCCCCCAAATATAGGGGTAGATGTCTTTGTATATTTTATACTCTGATGTTTCACCTAACACGTTATATTAGAACCCATAGGAAGTTTCCTAAGTCACTATCCCAGAAATTCTCAGGCCTTTGTAGAGTCATTGTTACTGAACAGGTGCGGTGCCTGGAGCCAGACAAGCCTAAGCTTCAATACCAATTCTACCTCCACCATTTGTGTGACTTTGGACATGTCACTTAAACTTTCTGAGCTTTAGTTTCCCCAACTGAAAAAAAGGAAGTGAAATCAAATCATATTTTTATGACAAAACTTTGAGTGTGATGTTTCCTGTTGCCCTGGAATTAATTGCCAGGACCCAAGGCTGAGGATGAAAGAGGGATTATGAATCCCACATTTAAATGAGACATCAGCGAAATATTCACCAACAATTAAGGCCAGATACTTCCCACAGGACATACGAAGAAACAGCCAAACCCTCTCTGCTACCCCCATCATCACTCAACCTCCTCCCTCAGTCTGTTTCAGTAGAGTCTTGGGAAGAGTAATTTAAAAAGCATGAGGAATGCAAGAAATAATATATAGTAATTAAAAAATGCATACACAGCAGAAAAGCAATAGGCGAAACACTGGCAAAAAAAAAAAATATGGAAAATAATAGACCTGGTATTCTTAATGAGCCATAAAGTAAATGGCAGCAATATGAAATGATTAAATTTAAAACATAATTCTTTTCGGGCTCTTGCACCTATGAAGCAAGCCTTCCTTTTTAATCATGCTGGGCACATGCACTAAGAGAAGCATGGACCTGTTTTTAACCCTGGACGTTGAGAACTCAGAGAAAAGGGGAAGAGATTATCAGCTAACTGGGGAACGCTATATAAAAAGGACTAAAGAAACAATATTCAGGAAGGAGGAAAACAAGAGGAACAGAAACAAATTGTTTCTCTTCTTCAAGTACTTGAAAGTGTGATTTTCTTCAGAGCTCTGTTGTATAGTTTTTTGTTTCTGTTTTTGTTTTTGTTTTTGAGACAGGGTGTGTTGCTCTGTCATCCAGGCTGGAGTGCAGTGGTGAAATCACAGCTTATTGCAGCCTCGACCTGCTGGGCTCAAGGGATTCTTCCATCACAGCCTCCTGAGTAGTTAGGACTACAGATGCACACCACCATGTCCAGCTGATTTTTGTGTATTTGTATACAGACGATGTTTCAACATGTTGCCCAGGCTGCTCTTGAACTCTTGGGCTCAAGGAATCCTCTTGCCTTGGCCTTGTGAAGTGCTGGCATTCCAGGCCTGGGCCACAGCACCCAGCCTGTATAGTTTTTGAAAAAGACAACATCGGAAGAATTGAATTTCTTTAGCAGTAGTAGGATTGGGGACAATGATATATAATTATAAACCAGAAATATAAAAGAACCTTTGCCATTATATTCTTGTGGCACTTTCTATGGGACAATTGTCTTTAAGCTAAAGTACAGAGCAAACTGTCTTACTACCAAGATGAATTGGCTGGAAAAATGCTCTCATTGTAAGTTGTTTATCCAAATTAGGTAGGCAGTTTACCGATCAGAAGATTGAAATAGAGCAATTCAACACCCGATACTAGTGGAAATATTTCAGCTTTGTGTTCAAATCTGGCTCTTACCTAGTAGCTGCACAATTTTAGGTGTCACTCAAAATTGCTGGGCCTCGTTGCTTCCCAGAGAAAGAGAAATCACATGGTCTGCCTAGTAGACAGTGCTGGGACAGTAAAAAATGACTCCAAATGCAAAGGACCAAAACTGTATCTTGCAGAGTAGAAATGTTCCCTCTTTGCCAGTTATTCCTGCTGCAGTAGTTTCGACATTCTACCCTACACATAACATGAGAAGAAGTACTGTGCCAATTATAGAACTTATAATATTAATAAATCTTGACATATTAATTACTTTTATATTAAAAACAAATTTCTAATTCTTATACCTTTAAAAGTTGCTGTAATTGTACTTATATATGGAAAAAAATGAGGCCTATAAAAGTCCAGTTACTAATTTTTTATTGATTTATATGTATTTATGTATTTATTTATTTAGTACTACAGATAGAACCAGCCATCAAATCTAGCTTTCTCCTATTTGGAAAAAAGTGAGTTCTCCTTTTAATTTGATTAATAAATAATCAAAGAGAAGAAAAATGACTTTGTCACAGATACGCTCTTAAATTGATCAAGTGGTTACTTTTGATTAACTCCGAGGTTAATTACTGAGGGTTTTACTTCTCTGCGTGGATGGTGGTGGTGCTGCCATACGCAGATCCACTGCACCTGCTGTGGCGCCACCCCCTCGGTTGCTGAGATGACAGCTGTTCACAGCTCACACCTACCCCCATCTCTGGAAAATTTCCTTCTTCAAGCCTGAGGAGTTATGTCCATCTCACCCCAGCCTTCTACAACCCACAGCGAATGACAGGCTGACAGGGAGAAAACGGTGGAGCATTTGCCTCAAGGAAGGACCTGCCATGAGGTGCAATTTATGCTCCAGAGCTCTGCTCCCCATGGATTGAGGCTGAACCTCCTCTTCAGCTGAGACCACATTCCTGCTTAGCTCCTTCCCTGCCCTGTCCTATTCTCTTCTCTTTCTTCTCTTCAGGGCTCTCCTTACCTAAAACAGCTCCACCTGAATTCCTGTCACAGGTTCTGTTCCTAGGAAATCCAACCTAAGATGCTGGAGAAATGAGATGATTCGTGATCAATTTTATTTCTGAAAAACATCCTAAGAATGAAAGTTAGGATTCAGTTATAATGCAAAAAGGGAAAGCACTTATAACTCAGAATTCTAAAACAATTTTAAATTCCATTTCTGTCATTTGAAATCAGACAAATTATAAGAATTTAAAGGGGATCTTAAAATGTTGAAAGCATTCTTATTGCATTTATCACAGATCAATGATAAAAGAGAAATTTGCCACATAAAATAAGTTTCTCAATGTTATTAATAACACCATTAGGGAAAAATATTTTCCCCACCCCATACCCACCCATGCTTTTGAGCCTCTTGTTTTTTCTGTCTCCAAAGTTTAGAGAGAACAATGGTGACCTCCAGTGGCCAATAAGGCAATTTTTGGTCAAAACTCCCAAATTAAGTCAGAGATACTGCACCGTAAGGTTCATAGATTTGTTTTTTTGTATAGTTTGCACAATGTGTTAACCTTTATTGATATACTGTTAAGGATTTTAGAATTCAAATATCCTCTTTTTAATCACAAGCCTAAAATGGAGTATCACTTAGATCACCATCCAAAACTTTTAAAATAAACTGAGATTATTCCAAAGGAGTATGGGGTTTTACACCCACAAATAATGAGAAAATTAAATGAGAGAAATTAAGGTCTTAACGTACTAAACTACATTACTTCTAATTTCTGTGGCGTTTTGTTATTGGGTGAAAATACATTTTTAAGCACCATCTTACAACTAAACGTGAATAACCCATTGCTAAATACTGGACCAAAATACAATGTATGATTTGCCTACTTTCATTTAACCGAAGAAATATGCAACTGAAACTAATGGTCTTTATTTTCTTTTTTTGTAGAGACCGGGGTCTCCCTTTGTTTCCCAGAATGGTCTTGAACTCCTGGTTTTCAAGCAATCCTCCTGCCTTGGTCTCTCAAAGTGCTAGGATTACAAGTGTTAGCCACCATACCCAGTCATAGTGCTCTTATAAAATGCATCATCATATTTATTTTACAAATTCAAAAACAGAAGTCTGTATAGATAAGTTTTGAAGTTACTAGGGACCTGGAAATCATACTGAAGATGTCTCCAATTAAAAAACTCTGGAGAGTTCTGAGGCTAGAGGGGTCAGGAGACAAATAAAAACTTTAGCCCCAGCTGATCACAATGAGGTTAATCACAATACTACTTAAAGATACTTCAGATCCTAGGACAATGGTCCGAAGTCGAGTGACTATACTTTCCTGTCTGCCCTTTGAAAATCGAGGCCTGACTTTTCTACATGCTCAGTCATGCTCAGATAACCTAAATTGATAGAAAGTTAGCAGAGGATAAGATCAACTGGTTAACTGTAAATAAGATTTTGCTGTTGGAGAATCTTCTTGTTGCTCTGGTTTTAGATAGCAGAGGAAGCCAAAGAATACCTGCTTTAAGTTATCAGGAGTTGAAGCTCATCCATACTGAAATTAACGGGTTGCTTCTTTTTTTCTGGTTTATTCTTACTTTACTGGTGAAGAGAAAATAAATTAATTAATACCTTGTTGTTAAAAGGACTGTAGTGGGAGAAACTCTTTTATAAACTATGTGATTTTTTATGATTTTCTGATAGAAAATATTTGATCAGTTGATTGTCTTTAGACTCCGGATTTCCACTGGCCAAATATTGTTTATCTTCTTGGAGTGCTTTGGCGGGCTTTCTTTCCTTAGGAAATGAGTTAGAAAACATCAGTGATACTTCAAAGCCATAGCTTGAGGTTATCATCTGATTTATGAAATGACTATTTCCATCATTTATCAGAACACAGAGTGCTTCCTGTGGAATTGGAATCCTAGTATGTTAACAACGTTGGGAAACTGCTGATTATCATATCATTGTAGGAAACAACTGAACAAAAAGGTCCATACCGAAATGACAAGAGTTGTTTTTTGGGAGGCGTGGGGGTGAGACGGAGTCTCCCTTTGTGGCCCAGGCTGGAGTGCAGTGGCATGATCTTGGCTCACTGCAGCCTCTGCCTCCCAGGTGCAAGTGATTCTCCTGCCTCAGCCTCCCCGAGTAACTGGGACTACAGGAGTGCGCCACCACGCCCAGATAATTTTTTCCTTTTCTTTTTGTATTTTTAGTAGAGACGAGATTTCACCATGTTGGCCAGACTGGTCTCAAACTCTTGACCTCGGGTCAAGAGCCTTGGCATCCCAAAGTGCTGTGATTACAGGTGTGAGCTGCCGTGCCCGGCCCAAAATGACAAGAGCCTTAACATCTTTGTAAGGCACAGGAGATCACTTGACAAATTTAACATTTTGGAGATTAGGAAAAACAACCTGTTTTTCTTAATTTATGTTCAGGGATATACTTTACCAAATGAAGGCATTAACTATCTGTCTAACATGTCCATAGATTTTCCCCATTTCTTAATTTTCCTTTCTCTCAACAACAGGAAGTCAGGAAGAGTGCATCTCATTCTCATGTGTCTCTGTCTTGTTATTTGAGCTTTGGAAAGTTACAGAACCTCTGTAGTCTTTAGATTTCCCACCCCTTAAATGAGAATCATAGGTCAGGAAACCTAAAAATTAATAAAATAAAATAAAGTAAAATTCGGATGCTCCCCTGAGAGATTCTGATGCAGGTGATATTCGTGAGTTTGGGAAATGAAGATATATATTTCTAGATAGCTGTCTAGGTGGTTTCCATTATGAGCCAGTCTTTGGCACTGCTGGGCAATGTTAGGTGATCTCTGAGGACTTTTACAGACTTATGAATATAAAGTCTGTTCTTCAGTAATAGTAAACTTTGATGCAAAATAGTTTTCTTACCTCAAGAATGTCAATTGTTCAAATGGTAACTTCCAAGTCATTACTCATATTCCTGGTAACATCAAATGTCCATTCATCTCAATAGGAAAGGAGGGAGGAAAAAATAGAAAAAAACTCAAATAAGTTAAACCTGGGTTTGGGGGATTGGCCAGACATTACACAGAATGAATTTTAGATTTTTTGTCAGTTATGATGTTATGTAAATATTTCAATGGGGGTCTCATCAGAATATAGATTATGTACTTAAGTGGGAGTAACAAAGGAAAGTTTTACAAAAAGACTGTTCTGTTCAAATATGGACAGGGTGAAAAGAAACCAGAAAGTTAAGTTGCAGTCCCCTGGGGCTAGCACCAAGGAGGAGCTATTAATTACCCTCCTGAGCCTAAGGGAAAAGAGGAAGGAACCATTACCGGGATAAAGAGATTTAAGGCTGCTCAGTGAGAGCTGTTTTGGTCACATGACAAAGCCAACCTGAAGTAAGCTGACAGGAAAAACGTTGAAGGACTGCATCCCTGGCCTCAATTTTCTCTTTTCCAAGGTGCTGTTGATGTCCAGTGCCTCCCACTGACTGATTCTAAATCTAAGAGGAAAGGCAAGGGCTGTGCCGTGCCTGTGTAAAGACGATCCCCTGAGGGCACAGAGGAAGTGGAGGGACACAGAGGGATAGGAGGTAGTTAAGCTGCAAAAAGATCCAGCCCTTCCCCAGTGGTTTCAAACCTCCACAATGTGAACATCCTTCTGTAAATGTTGTTTCTTGACTTATTCACAAGAATGCTTCCTATTTTGCTCCATCACCCAGCTCAGATGACATCTGATCTGTGAAGTTGTCCTTGCCCTTTGCCCACAAACCCATCTGTGTATGACCTCAAAACCAACTTTTGAAATTGTTCTTTTCCTATCATGTTATAGGCCCACGTCTAAATTATTTTTGAATTGTCCATATTTTCAATAATCCAGGGCAAAATGTCCTTGAGGATTTGGTTGAGTCAAATTAAGGGGTCTGATAGAATAGACTGTTAATATATTTGGTTTTTGATTTGTTTTGAGATGGAGTCTCACTGTTGCCCAGATTGGAGTGCAGTGGCACGATCTCGACTTACTGCAACATCCGCCTCTTGAGTTCAAGCCATTCTCCTGCCTCAACCTCCCAAATAACTGAGATAACAGGCACACACCACCACATCCGGCTAATTTTTGTATTTTTAGTAGATACGGGTTTTTGCCATGTTGGCCAGGCTGGTCTCGAACTCCTGACCTCAGGTGACCCGCCCACCTTGGCCTCCCAAAGTGCTGGGATTACAGGTGTGAGCCACCGTGCCAGTCCTCTCTTCCTCGTTTCTGACCCACCATTTTCGACCCACCTTTTTCCCAATCTCCATGAAACCTAATGTGCATGTCACTAGATTACCTGAAATATGACAATTCTGTGTAAATGAAAGATTGCTTTCTTTTCATATGCCACATTTTTAGTCATGTTTTCCTGTGGACCAATTACTGTTTTATGGGTAAATTCACATCTGCTGAATTTGGAAAGCCTCTACTAAATAACACTGGCAAACCATTTCTTAGAAATACTTATTTTTTATTGACATATTTGTTTTTCTGACTTGACTATTTATTTCAGACACTTTTGAATGACTTTATTTGTAAATTATGGTTAAATGATATCTTGTATGTAAAGACGTTAATGTAATAGCTGATTTACCAAAAAAAAAAACTATCAACAAAAAAGCAACAATTATTATGTTTGCTAGTGCTACCAATAGCTTACACATGTGAAACTGTAGTATTTTATGGCAATTTAATACATATTATCTCATTTACTCCCATGAAATAGATATTTTCAGGACTTTCACATTATTGAAAAGATTGAAACTGATTACCTGAGTTTCTCAAACAAGATTACATAAGAGAAAAGCAACAGATTCTACTTTCAAATTCAAATTCCAAGTTGGAAAGCTGAATTTGAAAGTGGAATCTGTTGCTTTCCTTTTATGTGATATTGTTTCTGATTTCCAAGTCTGCTGACATTTTGCTATATTGTTTCCCTGCGGAGCAAATGGCTTGTGTACTTCTGTGCACATGTTTTGTACTAATATCATATTTTTTCTCACCCCTTTGAATTCATGATGCCCTAAATATAGAACCAAATTCTTCTCAGCTTCTAGAACTTAGAGGGTCCCCTGTAGGGGGTGAATGTATTGTCATGATAAACCAGGTTATCTTCCTATATGGACCATTGTTCTAGTTGTAAGACTCTTGAATTTTCTTGGCATTTACTGCCTCTCTGGGTCTAAGTCTTAATTCATTACAAGGAATTGAATTTCTTCTGAATTTGGAGATATCACTTGTTGCCGTCTGTTATGGCCTAAACTGTGTGCTCCCCACCCCACCAAATTAATATGTTGAAGCTCTAACCCCCACTGCCTCAGAATGTGATTGTATTTGGAGATATAGATTTAAAGAGGTCATTAAATTAAAATAAGACCATTAGGTTGGACTGTCTTAATCTGTTTGGACTGCTAAAACAAAAATATTATAAACTGGGTGGCTTATAAACAGCAGGACTTTATGTTTCACAATTCTGGAGACTGGGAGGTCCAACATCAAGTTGCTGGTAGATTCTGTGTCTGGTGACAGCTGCTTCCTGGTTCATGAACAGATACCTTTTCACTGTGTCCCCACATGGTGGAAGGGAGGTTTTTTCTTTTTGTTTTTTTTTTTTTTTGATACGGAATTTTGCCCTTGTCACCCAGGCTGGAGTGCAATGGCATGATCTCTGCTCACTACATCCTCTGCCTCCTGGGTTCAAGTGGATCTCCTACCTCAGCCTCCCCAGTACCTGGGATTACAGGGGCCCGCCACCACGCCCATCTAATTTTTGTATTTTTAGTAGAGACAGGGTTTCATCATATAGGCCAGGCTGGTCTCAAACTCCTGACCTGAAGTGATCCGCCCAGCTCGGCATCTCAAAGTGCTGGGATTACAGGCGTGAGCCACCACACCCGGCCGGAAGGGAACCTTTTTTCAGAGCACTGATCACATCCAAAAAGGCTTGCCCATTATCATACCAACGAGTTAGGATTTCAACATATAAATTTTGGAGTACATACATATTCAGTTGACGGCAAACCCCTCTCAGATGTTCAAAAGGTGATGCTGCTTTGCTCTTTTGAGTCATAGACACATAAAGTTGTGAGAGGAAAATAAATATTGGGACCCCCAAATCACTAAGCCAAAGGGAAAAGTCAAGCTGGGAACTGCTTAGGGCAAACCTGCCTCCCATTCTATTACTAAAAAGGAAGCTACTAAGTTAGAAAAGCTACTTACCTCCCGCTCAAGGAATTTCCTTGTGGACAAAGGACAGACAGAACTCAGCACTGAGATAAATGCATATCCGATTGCCTCCTTTGGAAAGGCTAATCAGAAACTCAAAAGAATGTAACCGTTTGTCTCTTACCTTCCTGTGACCTGGAAGCCCCCTCCCCACTTTGAATTGCCCCTCCTTTCTGGATGGAACAAATGTATATCTTACGTATATTGATGGATGTCTCATGTATCTGCAAAATAAATAAAGCCAAGCTGTTCCCCAACCACCTTGGGCACATGTTGTCAGGACCGCCTGAGGTTGTGTCACAGGTGCACGTCCTTAACTTTGGCAAAATAAACTACCTAAATTGACTGAGATTTGTCTCAGCTATTTAGGGTTCATGAAGTGTTGGTGAGCTAGTCAGACAAACGGGCCTCTCTACTTGATTGTCTTGCTATTTTATGAAAGTCAAAGAAAGATATTCCAAAGAGAAGGGCTGGGGAGTCTGTGAGTCACTATTACTCTTTGTTTCTCAGCGGTCCGAGAGTACTAATATTTACGTAGGTGCAGCTGAGTCAGTGATGTGCAGCCCACTGGGTCCCTGCATGGTGCCCCCTTCCATAATGGGTTGACAGGACCATGAGGTAGAGCTTGGGAGGGAGGCTTGGGGGCTGCAGGGCATATTAAAACTTCAGTAAAGGCCGGGAGCGGTGGCTCACGTCTGTAATCCCAGCACTTTGGGAGGCCGAGGCGGGCGGATCACAAGGTCAGGAGATCGAGACCATCCTGGCTAACACTGTGAAACCCCGTCTCTACTAAAAATGCAAAAAATTAGCCGGGCGAGGCGGCGGGCGCCTGTAGTCCCAGCTACTCGGGAGGCTGAGGCAGGAGAATGGCGTGAACCCGGGAGGCGGAGCTTGCAGTGAGCCGAGATCGCGCCAATGCACTCCAGCCTGGGCGACTAAGCGAGACTCTGTCTCAAAAAAAAAAAAAAAAAAAAAAAAAAAAAAAAAAAAAACTTCAGTAAAATCATGCTTGTAAAGTGACTGAGCCTGAAGGGAACGACAGCTGTTTTTGTTCCTCTTGCAATGTATCAATCAGACTGCCTGACGTGCAAAAGCATCTTTCAATTTTATTTCTTCCATCTCCTAAGCTCTGATTCGCGATTTCAAGTTTTACCAGAAGAGGAATCATGGGTCTTGGAGGCTCCCCTGTTTTATCTTTGTTTTCTGACTCCCTTTTGTGTTCATTAGGTGATGATCAGTTTTCCTAATGCCTCATTTTCACGTCTTATTTCACATTTCTTTTTTTCAGCTATACATCTGACAACATTTCCCCGAGGCAAAATAACCTTAGCCAAAATTCCTATAAAATGGTTTTGTATATACATCAAATCAGTATAAACAACATTATGGTTTTAGACCCTTAGCCCTTTCTAAATGAGTACTGACACTCTGTTTATGTATTTAAAATGAGCTTTGGTACAACAAAATCCTTTTAAGCATACTCTTATTCTAAAAAGTTTTCTCTGGATGTAAAGAATTCCCATTTTTATTCATTCATGTGAATAAAATGGGAATAACAAAACAATAATTTGTTAAATATCTATCATGTTCCCTGTACTGTTTTAAAAGCTGGGCACACAGCAGTTTTCAAAGATAAAATACTTGCCCTTGAAGAGTTTACAATTTTTTGGGAATGAGATGGGAAAAGCCAATAGAAGTACATAGACTATTTATCTAAAGTAGTCGCTCTCAGTGTGGTCCCAG
Source organism: Macaca nemestrina (assembly GCF_043159975.1). Classification (NCBI taxonomy): domain Eukaryota; kingdom Metazoa; phylum Chordata; class Mammalia; order Primates; family Cercopithecidae; genus Macaca; species Macaca nemestrina. The sequence goes on along the minus strand of NC_092134.1, from coordinate 41,794,448 downwards.
TACCAGTGACATCTGTGTCATCCTGACCCTGCATTATGAGGAACTTGTAAAAAATGAAAATTACTGAACTCACCCCAAAACTTTTGTGCCAGAAATTCTGGGTTGGGACTCAGCAGCCTTTGTTTTCAACAAGACCTCTTGTTGCTTTTGATGCATACTCAAGTTTGTTTCTTTGTATTTGTTTTGAGACAGAGTCTTGCTCTGTCGTCCAGGCTCTAGTGAAATAGTGTGATTTCCATTCATTGCAACCTCTGCCTCCCAGGCTCAAGCGATTCTCCTGTCTCAGCCTCCTAAGTAGCTGGAATTACAGGTGTGTGCCACTGTGCCCATCCAATTTTTGTGTATTTTGTAGAGATGGGGTTTTGCCATGTCTCCCAGGCTAGTCTTGAACTCCTGGGCTCAGGTGACTTGCCCACCTCACCCTTCAAAATGCTGGGATTACAGAAGTAAGCCACCACGTCCAACCTTCACACTTAAGTTTGAAAACCACCGAACTACAATATAAGACCTAAGTGTTGGGTTAGTACAGGGAGACTTGTTAAAAAAAGGGCTAGGAGAATCTCGTGGGTTCAGGGAAAACTTCTCAAAGAAGCTATTTCTAAGAGGAGGACTGCAGGATTGGTAGAAATTGGCTGGGCAAAGGGAAGGTGGGGCGGGCAGAAATGAGAGGATATGCTGAATCAGGCTAGAGGTGCAAAATAGCAGAGCTTATTCAGAATTCGGGAAGAGTTCAGGGAGGTTGGAACTGCCATTGATGGAGAGTGTGGGGAAAAGAAAGAGAGATCAGACTGTTACTGTGTCTATATAGAAAGAAGTAGACATAAGAGACTCCATTTTGTTCTGTATTTGAGATGCTGTTAATCTGTGACCCTACCCCCAACCTTGTCCTTGCAAGAGACATGTGCTGTGGTGACTCAAGGTTTAATGGATTTTGGGCTGTGCAGGGTGTGCTTTGTTAAACAAGTGCCTGAAGGCAGTATGCTTGTGAAAAGCCATCACCATTCTCTTAATCTCAATTACCCAGGGACCGGTACACTGCCAAAGGTCACAGTGACCTCTGCCTAGGAAAGCTAGGTATTGTCCAAGGTTTCTCCCCATGTGACAGTCTGAAATATGGCCTCGTGGGAAGGGAAAGACCTGATCGTCCCCCAGCCTGACACCCGTGAAGGGTCTGTGCTGAGGAGGACTAGTGTAAGAGGAAAGAAGGCCTCTTGGCAGTTGAGATAGAGAAAAGCATCTGTCTCCTGCCTGTCCCTGGGCAATGGAACATCTCGGTGTAAAACCCGATTGTATGTTCTGTTTACTGAGAAAGGAGAAAACTGCCTTAGGGCTGAAGGTGGGACGTGCTAGCGGCAATGCTGCTCTTTATGCACTAAAAAGGTTTATGGAGATGTTTGCATATGCATATCAAGGCACAGCACTTTTCCTTAAACTTATTCATGTCACAGAGGTCTTTATTCATATGTCTTACTGCTGACCTTCTCCTTACAATGATCCTATTATCCTGCCACTTCCCTTTTTCTAAGATGGTAAAGATAATGATCAATAAATACTGAGGGAACTCAGAGACGGTACCGACGTGGGTCCTCTGTATGCTGAGCTCCGGTCTCCTGGGCCCACTTTTTCTTTCTCTATACTTTGTCTCTGTGTCTCATTTCTTTTCTGAAGTCTTTCGTTCCACCCAACAAGAAACGCCCACAGGTGTGGAGGGGCAGGCCACCCCTTCAGAGAGTAAGGAACAATTAACACCTCTTATCAAAGAACAGGCAAAGTCTACCACCTATCACATCTGCAGGTAACAGAATAGTAAAAGTCACAGCTGCTGTCAGCAGTGACCAGTAGGTTTCTTCCATCAGGAAGGCCTACATGTCAGAATAAAGTGAGTGGGGAAAGAAGCACAGTTGTGTGTGTGAAGTTAGAGGGCCTTTGGAGGTCTATCCATGCAGGGAGGCAGGGAGTGAGCAGGAGGGACAACCCAGAGAGTACTAGGGTTCTCCTCAAGAGGATGATGTCTTAGTCTTGTTGGGCTGCTACAACAAAATACCATAAACTGGGTGGGTTACAAGCATCAGAAATGTATTTCTTACAGTCCTGGAGTCTGGGAAGCCCAAAATCAAGGCATTGGCAGATTTGGTATCTGATGAAGGCTGTTTCATGCTTCATGAACTGTTAGTTTTTTCACTGTGTCCTCAGCTGGTAGATGAATGAGGGATGTCTTTAGGGCTTCTATTATAAGGACAGTAATCCCATTTACTGGAGATTTGATCTCACCTCCCAAAGGCCCCAGCTACAAATACTCTCACCCTGGAGATTAGTTTTCCAGAACAACAAAAAAAATTTGATGACACACAAACATTCAGAGCATACCACTAGGCCCTCATCCAATCTGACTGGTGTCCTTATGGAAGAGGAGATTAGAACATACTGGGGGACACCAGAATATGAGCACACAGAGGAAAGACCACATGAAGACATAGGAAGAAAGCAGTCATCTACAAGCCAAAGAGAGAAGCCCCCAAGAAACCAATCCTGCTGATACCTTGATCTTGGACTTCTAGCTTCCAGAATTGCGAGAAGATAAATTTCTGTTGTTTGAGTCATCTCCTCTATGGTACTCGATTATGGCAGCCATAGCAAAGTAAGACACCATCCTCTTGAGGATGGACTGCATTAGCCTTATGCAATTAGTATGAATGTACTGGATGAAGATAGCATCAATCGAACTGAAATCCAATCTGTGAACATACCATCTGACTCCTGATACTACTGGGAAATAATATTAAATGAAGAAAGATAAAATGCTAAGAGGGGAGTTCTAAAATTGTTTGGATTAGTGGCATTTGATTTCTCTTCCAGATCCCTTACTCCTATGTCTGTCCTACAAATTCTAACACAGGGTGAAAGGCTGGAGATCAACATGAATATCTTGCATTTCTCAGCCTTTAGCATAGGGAATTGCCTACACATTGTATATCTTCTGTCAGAAAATGTTTCTATATCCAGTTTCCCATGTTGTCTCCTTGCCTTTTGATGTTAATGACTACATTTCTAGCAAAGTTTGCAGAAAGTAAGGGATGATTTTTATGGAGATTTAGTCCCAGAGGTTAATGGGGTTGTTCATTGTGTGAAGAGTAATGCCTTTCAATGGTGACAAAGTAATGCTCAACAGCTTTCAAGCCACTGCATCCATCATCAATTTGGGCTGTGGTTTGTTACTGACATGAAGTGTAATATAGAGTCCTCCAGAAAGCATCATGATTCCGTTTCCCACGGTAACCCCAGCAGCGCATGTCAGCCAACATCTGGGCTTCACAGCTGTGAGGTTTACAAGAAGCCTGTGCCCATGCCTCTTTTCAAAGGTAATTTGCTGAACAGCACATACGCTCATTTGACGGACACACTGTGGCACCACAGGCACCAACCACAGGGTGATGGGTCCCATAAAATACCCAATCAACTATTTTATTATTTTAATTAAAGCAAGTATAAAGTTGACATTGCAGTAAGTAAATGATAATACAAAGCTAGAGCCTGCCATGGACATTAGTACTTACACCCAAATTGGAAAACCGGCTGATTAACAAAGGTCTTTTCTGAAACAAACCAAGTCATTATGCACCAAGACAAACTACAGTTGTCATTCGACTTTTAAAGACTCTGCAGAAGGCCAGAGGTGGTCCAATAGCTCCTTACCCTCCCCCGACCCCCCCAAAAAAAGGGTAAGGGATTTTCAGAGCATTTTTTCTAATAGTCCTGTGTATAAAATGGATGTTTAAAAGCATTCTTTTGTCATTCTGTCAGTCTTAACCAACAAATCATTCTCACTGAGAAATTACAGAGGCTTTCAAGATGCATGAAAGAGAAAAGAGTTGCCACTGGAAGGAGGGGGCAGCTGTAAATAAGACCCCTTAGGCATGCAGCTGTAATGAGGACTGTTCACAGTGCCACTTCATGCCTTTGCTTTCTGCTCACTTATTCTGGACATATTACTTAAGAGCTCTGTAATCTTTGGGGTCAGAAAAATTTATAGTTATGTGACCAACACCCAGCCCCACCTCCTTCTGGATTGTTCTACATCTAACTATATGACGGATTTTCACATGATGAATGATCTTGGATGCCAATGAAAAGGAATGGTTCACTCGGATCTATAGATTCCCTCACTTTGCTAAAATAATATGCTTCTACATCAAGTTTCAAAATGGTTTGCGTTTTTTTGCCCTACCTATATTTTCCCTCAGCTTCTTTACATATTTTTCCTCAGTGTAAAATCTACAATAATAGGTTCTGATGTTTTATTAAAAATATAAGGAATATTTGCATTGTGTTATTTTATTCTGAGGTCTATTATTACACTTTTCAGTATTTCCTTTTGAAAACATAATTAAGTTTATTCTTACAATATAATGTAAATACAATTATTTTCTCATTTGGGTAGTATATTTTAGAATAGCTGTTAGCAGTATACAATATTACTTTTATTTGTTTATAAAAGCCAGAAGAATTAAGACAGTTCAAATTCCATGTTCCATTTTTAATCTTCATATTTCTTTGTAGGATTAGCCACATTCTCCTTCTTTATTTATTTCATAATTTGAAAAATCATAATGACATCTACTTGATCTTGAATTGCAACAAAATTTTCATTTTTGCCATAGCAATTACCTCATTTTAGATAAAATTTGACTTAGATGGTTTGGTTTTAAATTGTTGCTGTTGTTTTCATTTGTAAGCTTCATGGCAGCCTGTACACTAAAAATTACAAACATCACTTGTCCTTGCACAAAGTTACCCTCTAATTTAAATATTTTCCCTCAGACTCCCCCTTATTCTAACTTGGGATATCCTCATGTCATTAAAGATTTTGATTTCCTACAAGGTCCTCAAAATTTTGAAGAAAAGTACTTTACTCATTACTAACCTAGTATTTACACATATGATTCTAATTTTCTTCCCATGCTTTAAGACTTTTATAGTAATATCACACAAATGGTCTGCCTAACAGCCAACCATTTCCAAGATAAAAACAGACCAAGGGACAAATGACAGGCAACTATTAAGCCTGTTAAGAAGAAACCATTAAGCCTAGAAGAATATTGATACAAACTGACGTTCTGCACAGTGGGCTCAACAAAGCTAACATAATTCACACCAGAGATTCTCTATGGGACTATAAATTAATCAGATTGAAAATATGGCAACCCAGGAACACAATAGATGTGTTCTACGGCATAGTAAGGCACCCTCCACATTCTTATTTTTAATGTTACAATAAGACACATACACACGCACCTGACAAAGAATGAATACTTTCGGAAAAAGCTGCCATGTTTTCAGTTTAATCTAAGGACAGAACGAGAGAGAGAGAGGAGGATCCTATATTCCCTCCTAACTGCAAGTTTGGAAGAGGTATGAGGATTTGGGGGTGAGGCAAAGAGGCCACACGAAGGGAGAATTGAAACACAACTCAAAAGCCTGGCATCCATGAGGTGAGAAGAGAGCAAGAGATGCCAGAGGTACCCATTACTGACTTGACTTACTTCACAGAACACAGGAAACTGTTGCTTCTAAGAAAATATCTATTTCATCACAAGAGAATTACAGCTCTTTTGTATGTATGAATTTAGCCTGTTATAATTTTGCCTGGCGATCTGGCTTTGCAAATCTTTAAGTATGAGTGCTAAAGTGTTATTCCAACCATTTCAATCTTTTCCAGTGAATGTTAGAACAATCACCTTTTGATGAACAAACATGCAGTTTTTTACAACTACTATCACAAGTAACAGTTTAGTTTGTAGAAAGAACCAATGGTAAATTTTGGTGTTTCCAGTCGCTCATATCTCATTGATCCTTTAGGTATCTGGCAAGCTGTCTTTCCCTTTTCTGGCCACCACTCCTCTGGGGATGTAGCCAAGTACAAATTTGCACATTTCTCCTCCCACAAGTGTCTCAGCTCCCACAGAAAACAAAATCTACCTCAAGTATGTTTAAGATGATCTACATGTGAGGTAGAAATGTTAAAACGCAGGAGGAGTAACAGACTCATTTATTTATTTATTTTTACCTTCAAGGAGTTTAAGTACAAACCCAGATAGAAAACTGAAAATAAGCCTGATTCTAGAATTTATATTATTGTTTTTATATATATATATATATATATATTTTTTTTTAAGCAGATAAGCACAAAAGTAAGGAATTGCTCAGATGACCCAAGTCTGGAGCAAAAACATCTGACACAGGAAAGTGAGAAAATAAAATGGGGGCCTTGAGTAGAAAAATTTCAATAGGTTCATTTCTGCTGGTGTTCAACATGTTATGCCATAGCAAACAAATAAGAATCATGCTGGGTCTCGATTTATCAGATTCCTTTAATCTACTAAGACTGCATATTAAACTAAATTGTTAGCAGCTGGTTGCCTACCTCAACCTAACTCAACTCCTGGGAGCAATTACAGAGCCTCTCAAAATCTGTCCCTGTGTGCACCAAATTCATGTTGGAAAGAAAAAGATACCTCTTTCCAAAGTACTTTATTTCAGCCTTTCAAATTCACCTTCTGAAACCTAGGAAACATTCCTTCTAAACACTGTATACGGTATTGCTTAAGACAAGGAAAGTTATCCCCCAAAACTCTTTTGTGCTCCCTTCACTCTGGTCGAATTTTTCATAAGTTCTTTGGTCTATGCCCACCATATACCAGGCCACCCTTGCTCACAGAAGGCCACAGCAAACCCCTTCTGCAAGCCCACGATGGAATCGTAAATCTTTACAACTTCTTGAAGTCTTCCAGATTTTTCAATATGCCCAGAATCCAGACTTTTTGCTTGCATGTTTAAATGGTAGCCTGATGGCTTGCAACAAGAAGTAAAAAGACATTTTTCTTAAAATAAGCAAACAACCATGGCAAATGAGGTCATATTCCCAAGCTAGAATAATAAATATTGGTAAAATCTACAACCTGAAACTTATTTTAAGAATTAGACATAGATTTGGATGTTTTCTTTCTTTCTTTTTCAGGAAGGGGTCTCCTTTCCTGCCAATAAAAATTGTTTTGTGTTGTAAACTTGGGTTCGGCTTGTCTCCTCCTTATATAAGCTCAGTTGAATAGACTGCTGAGGGAAAATCAAAGTTTAAGAGCCTGGCTTTTCCCGTTTGGCAACTTTCATTTCCTGATAATATCGGATAATTAACAAATTGTGTGTTTTAATGCCCTGTCTCTTGAAGTGCATTTGGGAAAAATACTTCTTGTGCCCTCTGAGTAATGGCTTAAATGGAAGAACATGCTCAAAAGAATGCTTTTTCTCAATGCATAAAACACACTATTATTTTAATTGCTACACATCATGTGTATACTCGTTGGTGTAATTATATACATATTTAAAGGGCAAGAGGAAAAGATTATTTTAGGACTCTATAATTCATGATGAGCAAGTCACTGAAAATTTCTAACTCAAGATGAAAATTCATAAAAATCCTTTAGCAAAAACACCTTAGTATTCTCAATACGGCAACTGACGTTTTTTTTGCGTTACGAAATAACTAGATACTGCCGTGCATTACTTTTGGATAAAAAGGGACTGCTGTTTCTTAGCCTTTCTGCCTCTTTACTAAATGGATAATTCAGGACTGGGAAGTGCAGCTCTATTTCTAAGTTTGTTGTTTACGAAAAACACATGCTAATGTAACAGCGTATGAGGAATTAAACGGAAAATGTCAAACGCGCCGTGACATCCAAAATGCATTTAGCTGTTGGCTTTTACTACAGGGCCTTTCATTCTCCAGCCGACCCCCTCCAAGACCAAGTGTTTTTACGTGTTAGGCTAAAAATAGCCAGCCAAGCCTAACAACTAGCTTCTGATTGGCTCAGAGCAAAGGCCACTCAGCCAATAAGAGCTTCTGGGAACAAAAGCAATTCTTTTGTGTGTGAGATGCTCAACCCACGTCAAAACAGCTTCAGGCTGTAGAAATGATTTTGGTTGAGATTTAACAAGGTAATAATGCATTTCAGCCCTCTGAAAGGTTTGAAGCGGAACAAAGGGAGTAGTGAAATCTACAAAACAAATGGAGCGCTCAAGGCTTTCAGGGGATGAATCATCCCGGTGCCTGAGCTACAAACAGTTGCAAGCTCAGAGAAGAAAAAGCGCTAGGATTCTTTTTTCTTTCTTCCTGAGATTTTAACTTATTTTTCAAGCGAAAAACAAAACAAAACAAAAACAAAAAACTAACGAAACGCCATCAAAGGCGTTGTATCTTGACTATGCCCAAATTTGTTATTATGCTTATTTGCTGATGAATAAAAAGCGATCCGTCCACGGTTCCCTTAAATCTCACAAAGACAAAACAAATGTATCTGTCGTAGATAGTAGGTAGTAACGCTTCTGAAACTTTAGGCCTTCGTTTTTGGGCATCAAAAATAGCCCACGTTCTTAAAGGCAGGTCTTAATTAATGCTGTGATAGTTCTCAGGGTAAGTAAATTACAGCAGTACTTGATTGGAGAAAAGCACTGAGCTTTCGGAGGTTTTGGCCGCTTTCAAGGCATTGTGCCTCTAGGGGTCACTGTTGTACAGCGGACGAACCTCTTCAGGGTATCCTTCCCCCTTTATTAGTCACTAAAAGAAAATGGGCTTGGTAGGCGCCTTTCAGGTAGAACAAAAGGGAGTGGGGAATCAGTGTTTGAAACCCTTGAGCATAGTTTATGGTCATCCCTATGGGACAAAGCATCCCATAATAATGCAGATTACTTTACATGGAAATGAAATGCCATAAAGGACAAAATGTTGCTACAGTAACCACTGAAAATGTTACATAACATATAGGAGCTCATAAGCCATTTCATGGCCTTAAACTGGCTTTATTGTATGGAAAATAATTAAAAGATGATGCGGTGCTTTATAGGTTTCCTTTTTAGGAAACACAGAACCTTCAACCTCTCACTTAGGAAACCAAGTCCTGAACACTGTTGGCAGAGAAATGCAAGTCACAAACAGACTGTTCCCATATTCTCTTCCTAGAAAACTGTGGATTCTATGTAACTTTTTCTCTTGAATATAGCTTTTATGATAAACAATTAGGAAATGAATCTCTAATTAAGCTTTATTCCTGGTGTGGCACAACGAGACCTAAGAAAATCAAACATCTCGGTAAAACTGAAACATATTTCTATTGTCTGATGGGTTATAATCAAGAAGCAATATTTCTGTAACGGTTACCTGTTTAAAGAAATGCATAATCTGTCATAAAATATTGCATTCATCAATTATTGGCCCCAATTGCATTTATGAGCGTATAATCTTTTGCCATAAAACATGGATGTTGGGGAGAGGGACTGCAGAAACGAGTATCATATTCATTAACCAATACCACAGAAACTAAAAGTGGTACTTGACCCTTTTTTTTTTCTATTGCATTCAGTTTATAATAGTTTCCTTTAACAATAATAATAATAATAATAAAAGAAAAAGAAAACTCCACCTAGGAATTGTATTCCTAAACAACGAAATCCCCAGAGGACTATGGATGTGTAGTTTTCAACAGGCAATGTCTGGAAAGAATGTGGGTTCTGTTTCTTTGCAGTAATTCTGTGTGTTTTATACTCTTTGCTTTATCATGTTGGCCTAGAGCCAGTTAAAGAAATTCATCACCAAATGTGTAGCTGCAACAACCCACGAAAGAGAGTCCAGCATTGAGTTTGGAAATAGAATGAGGTGGTTGTAGAGGAAGAGGCTGAGGCTGTGAGTGATGTATTTCCCTATCTCCCTGTGAGCTTGTCAGCTGTTGAGTTGCTCAAGTCCCAGCCCTGACACCTAGCTGCCCCTGTGCCACCATCAGGATGCCCAGTGAGAGAAGAAGAGATGGGAAAAAGGAAAGAAAACATGCTGTCCCACCTGCCTATGACGTAAAGAAGACAAAGAAGAATTTGTAGAAGCCAGGGGTGGAGAATCTTCTCCCAGAGGAGAGAGGCTCATTGGTCATAGGCCCTAGGGCAGTGGAACCAGAGCCCTGGTCCTCAGATGAATGTGGGAGAAGGCGGGATAACTCCAGAGTTGAATATTAGATGTCAGGAGCCCAGAGAAGTGAGAGATGGCTACCAGGAGATGGGGCCACAGCTGGGTTCCAAACATGACCAAAGATTCCCACCTGAGACTGTTATACAAGCACTTAAGAACTGCCAGATGTCAAGGGGATCTTTTGGATAGTGAAAAAATCAGAAGTGACCATATTAGCCAGAACATCACAGCCTCTTCCCTGTTTTTAGAAGATTTAAGGCTCCCAGCCTCTGGTGCTATTTTGAAAAGGCTCAAGGAATTCTTGACAATATGGTAGAACTGAGTCTTGGAGTTAAAAGTAGGTTAGATTAAGATAAATAATAGAAAAGTGATTTCTAGCATATCTGAGATTTACATTATACAAAAGACCATAGTTTATATTTTCTAACAACTGTGTTATTTATTACTGCATTCGTTCCTCAGTACAATCCTATAATGGAACTAGGACAGGTGCCCTGACCCATTTATGCCTAGTGTTCCATTATTGGAATGCTAAGCCCGTGGGAGTTATTTATGTCCTGCTGCTCAAGGTCATCACCAAGATCTGATTGCAAAAGTTCAAAAAACTTGCAGCTTCAGGTATAAATGGGTTAATTAGCATTAACAAAGCAAGCCCTTCTGACTTCTATGTTATTCTTCACAAAACTCTCTGGGATCTGTCATTATTATAATCTGCATTAAGTAAACATTTTAAAGTTTTGTAAACACTAAGTTGAGGGACTTGGCAAAGATCATTCAGGCTCTGTGCTGAAACAAAATTGATAATTGAGATACTTTTCTGAGTAATTTTATTATGAAATCCTCCACTTATCAGAAATACCTGCATCAATCATGTTTTATTGCTAATTTGGAAACAGAACAACAGACCCTTAAGAGAGCACTGGCTTGGAAACTAGATTTTGAGATTAACTGTTATGTAAGGACTTAGGATTTTGCTGGTTGTAGGTGCCAGGGAGAAACTGATCATAGCTAGGAAGCTAAAAAATGGAAGCAAGCTATATAAAAGACAGGATCCTATAGCCATACACTACATGAAGAGTATGGTCATCAGGACTGGAAGCCGAGTAATTCCAAAATTAATGGAGTAATTTATTGTTACTTGTGGAAGTGATTTTCCAAAATAAAGCCCATGATTGTGACATTATGGATAGACAAGAAATCAGGAATCCTGAGAAGCACAGCTAGAACTGGAAATAGTAAGTAGCAAATCTAAAGTCTAGAAAGTTAGCAGCAAATCTTGGTTGTGAATGGCCTAAGTCATATGAAATCCAGATCCTCACAAAGGAATAGAAGCACCAAAAATGAAGGAGGAGTCAATATTGAGGAAATAACTACTTCCTAAGAACTAGTGTAGAAGTGCAAACAGCTGTGGATTCTCAGTTCTAGACCAGGAATCATAAGTGAGGGGCACTGCTACCATTGTCCTTTCATTCACATTTGTCACCCACCAGGCATCACCAGTGAAACACAGCACCCTTTTCTGTGAAATCTGGAAGTGGACTTAATATCTTTCTCAATGCAGTGCCCCAAGAACCACAGGTAATCAACTGGAATTACAGTTTTGAGTGTATATTAATCAAACAACTTAATGTAGCCCATAGGAGAATTAGAGCCACAGTTGTATAGAGTAGGGTGACTATACATTGCACATGTCCCAGAATGGTTTTTGTTTACATCTCTTGTTACAACATAATTAGTAGCACCCCATTCACTCTCAAAGGTGTCCTAAGTATGAACTATAAATTATATTGTCTTTCTCTTTATGGGGAAAATAGTCAGACATCCAAGCCCTACTTCTGACTGACCATGTAATCTTAAGGTTATGTAAAACCATTGAATCAAGTTACTGAAGAAAACAGACACCCTGTGTATTTGGTACCATGGAGATCACATTTGCTTTATGCATATGCATGATGTCTTTATGGATCCTGGGTCTCAAATTCCCCTGTAAGGGAAATGAATACCTACATTCAAAACTAAAAGGGAGTGATCAGTAACATAAAAAATACTCAATGTGTTTTGTGGTCCTTGGGATCAGAGGCTGTGAAATGAAGTAAAGTCTATTTTAGCTAATATTGTTATATACATTGCAAGAAACATTACATCAAGTTTGCTCATGTATTTGTTCTCTGAACAAACAATTACAGAATGCCTATGATAAAAGAGCAAAGGTGTGGGATAGGTACTGCCATTCCCAGTTTCCTACTCCCGCAGCAGACATCACTAATTGATCATGGAACTCTTTCCCCCTCAGAACAGGCTCCACATCAGAATCCTTTTCCGCAAATCTTCTGTCAGGTCCTGTACTATGTGATGGAAGTGCAGCAAAGCAATCGAACTATGATTGCTTTTGAGAGGCCTCTGGTCTACTGGAGGAGACAGACAAGTACATGCTTCATTGCAGGGATAGAACTAGGGGATGCTTGTGCACCACGTGCCAGTTCCATCGTTGTCTGCTGATGATGGACCTATATACAAAACACTAGAAGGATTGTAGATGAGCCTTTGTGCAGTCTAATGAAAGCTTGACAGATAAAAGATACCTTGGAACCTGAAGGGCAGTTAAAGATCAGAACAAGAGGTAAGAGAGTTCAAAAAGAAGAAACAGCATATGCACAACCATTGTGAAATAAAGTGAGAGTAAAATCAGGTGGGGCATGGGAGTAGTGGCAGTGGGGGAGGCATGCTGGTGCAGAAAGATTTGATTTTAGGGATTAATGTGAAATAAAATTAGAGCTATGTCCACATTGAAAGCAAACCAGTAGGAGTAAGACATTCACCAGTTATTTGCCTATATGTAAAATTGTTTTGATGAAATATTTTTTAAATTAATTAAGCTGTAAAGAATTCATTACATCAACCCCTCCTCTACCCCCATTTAGCTTAATGTAGCTACAGATGCAGGTTCCAATATTTCTTGTGCAGTCTTTATTTCGCCTCAAATTCCTTTCTTAAAGGACAAACAGCCTTGTCTTCCCTGATACATCAGTCAGATTTTTACGTTTGTTCTTTTATGTTTCTTATCCTACAGACATGCTACATTTAGCTCCCATGTCTGCATCTAAAATCTAAAACGTGTACTTGCTGTCTACAAAACTAAAAAATGTGGTGGTATTTTAATATGTGGAAGACTCAATTCATGATTTTTAACGCCCAAATATTATTGGAAATGCAGCTTGTACATTTTTCTACCCACAAGCTCTCCAGATCCATCTTTAGAGGGTTTTAGCAAGCTCCAGTCTTTGAAGTCATCTGTAGTTGTGCCTGCCTTTTTTATAAAATTTACTTAGCTCTGTGGATTAGTCCTCTACTAGTTTTAATCCCTATTTGTCCCAGTGTGGATTTATCTAGCTTGTACAGCTAGCTTTAGGTTCTATGCTACCTATTCCTCTACTCTACCACTAGAATTATCCAGAATTATCTTCTAGAGCACCTCAAGAAGCTCCCATCATCTCCATTATCCCAAGTCCCATCCCAAGTACTATGGAATTTCCTCTTTCTTACCTCAAAATTGTGTCATCTTTAGAAATTTCATTAGTTTTATAGATCATAAATATCCTGAAACCACTGAGTGCATACCTCTAGGGTGACTATTCATTATTCTGGACTTATAATTTTAACCTAATTTTCATTGAGGCAAAAATATTTCTAAATCTATCTATACATGTTGTATAGTTTGTAGATCTAGAGGTAGCTTTTCTCAAGGTAAATACTAAAAATAAATCTCAGTTCTTTTTTTCGGCAAAGATTTCTCTTTTCTATCTATAGTTCTCTGATGACTATAACTGATATTCAAACCTCAGAATATTTTGGGTTCAGTTCAGATAAGCATCTATGACTTTGAATGTTATTTCAACATTTTGAGTATATAAATTAAAAATATATGAACAACCAGCTCACATCAGATTTTTGCTCGTAGATATAATCATTTCCAGCAACAAAGTGTGTAAATGACAAAAGCAATATCAATTTTATCTGACCTACGGGCAATCTCATGCTTATGAACAGATTCTTTTCCAAGAGTTTATTTGTAGGTCATTTAGAAGTCCAAATCAGTTGCTCATTGAAACAGTGCTGCGCTGTGGTGAGGTGCTGAGGCCAGCCTGTGAGAGCCTGGCATGGAGTACTAAGACTCCTAAAGGGCTTTTGTAGTGGACCCTGAGTTGGGGAACAATGATAATGATGTTTGACATTGATAATTATTCAGGTCTGTATGCTTTCCATGTGTTAACTCATTTAGCCACAATCGTATGAGATAGTCAGATAGTCACTACTTTCATACAGAGTTAATGAGGACAAAGGGTGAGTAGCTTATACACAGCACTCAACTTGGAGAAGTTGAATTTGAATCCAGGTATTCTGACTCCGGGGCTAGTGTTCTCAACTACCACTTCTGGAAAGGGGATAGGGAGGATGGGGAGAAGAAACTGCTCAGAACAAATGTGGGTGTGAGGGGAGATGATAAGATAACTGGAAAAAGGAATTGAGAAGAACCAGCTGTGAAGGAGGAGATGCTGATCGTTAGCAGGGCAGAATTTTGCCTCCATTCTTTCCTCGTATTCTTAACTTTTAAAATCTTCCTTATTATCTTTCATTATCATGTCCTCATTTAGTCTTCCTTTTCTTTTCTTTCGTACACCACAGCAGATTCTACTACTGAAGGTGTATTGAGTAACAGGAAATATGGAATTGGAGATGAACAGGGTTAGGGTAACAATAGTCCTGATTTGCCCCTGTCTTAAGGGGTTACTGGGAACACCAGATATCCAGTTTTAAGACCAGGAAAGTTTCTGGCAAATAAGAACTAGGTTGGTCACCTTAGTATGTGTATGACAGAACCATGATCACAAGACCCTGTACAGATACAAGGAGGAAGGGACATGGGAACCAAAAAGAATTCCTCAGGAGCAGTGACCATGGGAAATTTGTGAGAGCTGAACTTCAAGCAGCTGGGGTGGATTTTGAGCTTCAAACTCCCAAGTGCATTGAGAACATTAAGCAAAAGTTTCTGCTTGATCGTTTCTCCCCAGTTCTTAAGTAGTATTTAGAGAGATTAAATTTGGCCCCAAACTAGGTCATGAGGTTTTAAAAGAGTGTGGAGGAGAGTGGGAAGGCGCTTTTATCTGATGAAAGCAACTGGGAAAACAACACTGTGTTAAAAGTTTACTTGTCCCTACAGGAAAAAATTGCCTTATTCAAATTACCCAGTGCCATTTCATGTTGCTTCCTTGTTTAGTGATTGAAGGAAAAAAAACGACATTGCTATCCACTTAAATTTCATATAGAGATAATAAATAGTTTTTGAAAGAATTATTAAACATACTGAGAAACAGGCTGAAATGCTCTCTAAAATTCTATTCTGTCTACTGTGTTCAGATTTTCTCTATTTCTACAGATTTATTAGTTATCAACTGAGTTACTGTCCTTATCTCCTTAAAAACTATAATTCGTTGAGTTTATTTTTTAGTATTTCAAATATTACTAAATGAATTAAATAATTGTTTACGATTGTTGATTTTAAATGAGTATTTTCTTTCATAAAAATAAATTTTGAAGAGATTTACAATGAAAACATTTTCAAAGGTAGCAAAAATATAGCCTTTGACATGAATTACTGTTTTTCCAAGCACCCTTATGACATATTTTTAAATTGTTTTTAGAGATATTATGTTTTAAGTATATAAAATTTCTGGAACACTCTTTATGAAATGTTTTTGAAGTTGAAAATATAATGGCAAACCAAGGCACCCTGTCTAGATAAAACTGTAAAAAAGTCGAGTAACCTTTCCATGATGTATATATCAAGACACCTTATACCTTATTGTATACCTGATATAATCTATTATATATAAAAGAAAATGCTTCAATTCTTCTAGAAAAAAACTTTGAAATGCCCATTAATTCATAAGTTTATCATTAGAATTCTATATTATTATGTGAGGCAAAGCCAAATTTTCTACTGATGTCTTCCTTTTGGCACCAAAAAAAAAAAAAAAAAAAAAAATAGAAAGAATAAGATAATAAATCCATACAATCCGCAACTTAAATCATGGTTAATTTATTAGTCAAATCTTGGTGCAATGACAAACAACTAAATTATCAGTGGTTTATGACATCTTAGTCTGCGCAGGTTGCTGGAACAGAATGCCATAGACTGTGCAGCCTATAACAACAGAAACTTTATTTCTCACAGTTCTGGAGGCTAGGAAGTTCAAGATCATGGCATTGGCAGATATTGGTGTCTACAGCCTTCTTACTCTACCCTCACATGGCAAAAGGGTTGAGGGGTCTCTCTTGGGTCTCTTTTAAATGCATGCTAGGCCGGGCACGGTGGCTCACACCTGTAATCCCAGCACTTTGGGAGGCTGAGGCGGGTGGATCACAAAGTCAGGAGTTCGAGACCATCCTGGCTTACATGGTGAAACCCCGTCTCTACGAAAAATATGAAAAATTAGCTGGGCGTGGTGTTGGGCACCTGTAGTCCCAGCTACTCGGGAGGCTGAGGCAGGAAAATGGCGTGAACTCAGGAGGTGTAGCTTGCAGTGAGTCGAGATCTGGCCACTGCACTCCAGCCTGGGCAACAGAGCGAGACTCCATCTCAAAAAAAAAAAAAAAAAAAAAATTAAATGCACACTAATCCTATTTAAGAAGGCCCTGCCTGCCTGACCTAATTACTTCCCAAAATCCACACTTCCAAATGCCATCACCTTGCAGGTGAAGATTTAAATTTTGAGGGGGACATCAACATTCAGCCCTGTAGCATAACACATTTAGTTTTTACTTATATTATATGAGAATGAGGACTGGCTTCATCTCTGCTACACTCAATAGGACTCAGCTTGATAGTATTCCTCATGTCTTATTCTGGGATCTAGACTGAAGAAGCACTCACTCTCTGAAACATGCTGTTTTCATGGTGGAGAACAAAAACTCAAGCATGGACAGAGCCTAATGCAAATACTTGATGCCTTGATGCTATATGTCACATCACCCCAGCCCACTTCATTGTTTTTAGTTAAATCTAAAATTTGTTATGGGTACATAGTAGGTGTGTATATTTGTGGGGTACATGAGATATTTTTAGTACACGCATGTAATGCATAACAATCACATAAGGGTAAATAGGGTATTATCACTTTAAGCATTTATCATTTCTTTCTGTTACAAATATTCCCTTTATACTCTATTATTTTTAAATGTGCAATAAATTTTTGTTGACTATAATTATCCTGTTGTGCTGTCAACTACTAGGTTTTATTCATTCAATCTAACTATAGTTTTGTACCCATTAGCCATACCCACTCACCCCACTCACCATTCAGAGCCTCTGGTAACCATCATTCTACTCTCCATCTCCATTAGTTAATTGTTTAAATTTTTAGCTCCCATAAATGAGCGAGAACATGTTAAGTTTGTCTTTCTGTGTCTGGCTTTTTTCACTTAACATAATGTCCTCCAGTTCCATCTATGTTGTTACAAATGAAATGATCTCATTCTTTTTTATAGCTGAGTATTCTGGTGAGTAATTCCTTGTCAGGTAAATAGTTTACAAATATCTTCTCCAATTCTTTGAATTTTTTATTCACTTTGTTGATTATTTGTTTTGCTGCACAGAAGCTTTTTAACTTGATGTGATCCCATTTTTGCTTCGGTTGCCTGTGTTTGTGGGGTATTATTCAAGAAATCTTTGCCCAGTGCAGTGTCCTGGAGTGTTTCCCCAATGTTTTATTTCAGTAGTTTCACAGTTTCAGGTATTTGATTTAAATCTTTAATCCATTCTGACTCGATTTTTGTATATGGTGAGAGATAGGGGTCAGAGGTCAATTTTCATTCTTCTGCAGGTGGATATTCAATTTTCCCAGCACTATTTGTTGAAGAGACTGCCCTTTCCCCAATGTATGTTCTTGACTCCTTTGTTGAAAATGAATTCACTGTAGATGTATGGATTTATTTTGGGGTTCTCTATTCTGTTCCATTGGTCTATGTGTCTGTTTTATGCCAGTACTATGCTGTTTATTGTAGCTCTATAGTCTGACTTGAAATCAGGTAATTTGATTCCTCCAGTTTTGTTCATTTTGCTTAGGATGGCTTTAACTATTCTGGGTCTTATCTGGGTCCCTATAAATTTTAGAATTTTTTTTCCTATTTCTGCAAAGAATGTCACTGCTTTTTTGATAGGAATTGCATTAAATCTGTAGATTACTTTGGGTAGGTTGGACATTGTAGCAATATAAATTATTATTATTTATATTATTTATATTTATAATAACAATATAAATTATTAATATTTATAATATAATACATATTATATTATTAATATTTATATTTATATTATTATATGTAGCAATATAAATTATAATTATCTCAATTCATAAACATGAAATATCTTGAGGACTTGTGTGTCCTCTTAAATTTCTTTCATTAACATTTTATAGTTTTTATTGCCTAGATCTTTCACTTCTTTGGTTAAATTTATTCCCAGGTATTTTATTTTATTTGTAATTGTTTTAAATGGGATTACTTTCTTGATTTCTCTTTCACATTGTTCACTGTTGGCATATAGAAATTCTACTAATTTTTGTATGTTGATTTTGTATCCAGCAAGTTTAGTAAATTTGTTTATCAGTTCTAATAGTTTTGGCAGAGTCTTTAGGTTTTTTCCAAATATAAGATCATGTAATCTGTAAAAAAGGATAATTTGACTTCTTCCTTTTCAATTTGGATGCCCTTTCTTTCTTTCTCTTGTCTGACTGCTTCAACTAGGACTGCCAGTTCTATGTTTAGTAACAGTGGCAAAAGTGGACATCCCTACCTTGTTCCAGATCTTAGAGAAAGACTTTCAGCTTTTCCCCATTCAATATAACACTAGCTGTAGGTCTGTTAAATATGGCTTTTAATGTGTTGAGGTATATTTCTTCTATAAGCAATTTTTTTGAGGATTTTAATCATGAAGGGATGTTGAATTTTAGCAAATGCCTTTTAAGCATCAATTAAAATAATCATGTGATTTTTGTCCTTCATTCTGTTGATATAATATATCACACTGATCAGTTCATGTGTATTGAACCATCCTTGCCTCCTTGGGATAAATCCCACTTGGTCATAATGAATGTTCTGTTTAATGTGTTATTGAATTTGGTTTGCCAGTATTTTGCTGAGGATTTTTGCATCAGTGTTAATCAGGGATATTGATTGGCCTGTAGTGTTTTTTTTTTTTTTTTTTTTTTTTTTTTGATGTTTCTTTGTCTGATTGTGGTATTGGGGTAATAGTGGCCTCACAGAATAAGTTTGGAAGTATTCCCTCCTCTCCTATTCTTTGGAATAGTTTAAGTAGGATTAGTCTTAGTTCTTCTTTAAATGTTTGGTAAAATATAGCAGTGAAACCATCTGGTTTCAGTCCAGCTCACTTCTGACTTTTAGTAGTTTGAGTCTGCTGCCAGTATCACAACTCCAACACTGACCAGGCTGTTCTCAGTCTTTCTGACCCAGGGCTTTCTCCATAGACTTCATAGTCTATTCAGCCTGCATGTAGTCACTGCAGAGCATTGCCTCCAAGCTAGTGCTGCAGCTTCAGCCTTCAGTTGGTCATTCCAAAGCTCTATCAGACTATCAGTGTCTAAATGGTGTGGCATAAAGTACAACCAATGTATCCTGTCTTCATGGACCAACCTGTACTTCTCTACTGTGAAGTAAACTATCTTTTATTATGTTGTGCAGAGTTTTGAGTCTGTTACTGGTGCTGGATGACGATCTGCAGCCAAAAAAGGCAAACCGACCTAGAATGGGTGTCTATTCCTGGAATAACAAACCACTGGCCCTTTCTATACAGAAAGGGCTCAATCAAGTCAATGTTCACCCAAGTGGGAAGGTGATCTTCTCAAGGAATAATGGCATACAAGGGCTCAGTGTTGCTCTCTACTGTGGATGGATTAGTCATTTAGAAGTGGAAGTAGTTAGAATGACCTTGGTAAGTAAAAATTCATGCTATTGGGTCTAAGCTTGGACTACACGTTGGCCGCTATGGCTACTCTGTTGATAATTGATAATTGACCTGGGATTCCATGCTATTCATTTTAGTTGAACCCCTGTGCCCCAGAACAAGTTCAATGGGCACATCAACAGAGTAGCCATGGTAGCCAACATGGAGTTCAACATGGGACCAGTGGTGAAGATTGGCTAATATCAATTGCCTGAGACCTTTTAACACATGATGGATGAGTGCCTCTTCTGTGATGAATGGTTTTTAATGGAAATTAATACATGATAAAATAAATTTTAACTTTTGCTTACTCTCATGTACCCATCAACATCTTTCCACAAATGATCTCCTTTTACCTATCTTCCAGTACTTTCCTATTCAGGATTCTCCCTGACCAGCTGACCAGGCTATTGGCCCCTTTCCATGAATCCATCTGTAGCCTTACCCCAGGCTACTTCTTGTTTTTAACAAAATGAATGACCAAGTGCATTGATTTGCTTTGGATCTCTGTCCCCACCAAAATCATATGTTCAATTGTAATCTCCAATATTGGAGGTGGGGCCTGGTGGGAGGTGATTAGATCGTGGGGATGCATCCTTCATGAATGGTTTAACATCATCCCTTTGGTATTGTTCTCTTCATAGAGTTCTCATGAGATTTCGTTGTTTAAAAGTCTGTGTCACCTCCTTTTTCTCTCTCAGTCCTGCTTCTGCCATGTAAGATGCATGCCCCTGCTTTGCTTTCCACCATGAGTAAAAGTTTCCTGAGACATCCCTAGAAGTTGAGCAGATGCTCCTGTGCTTCCTGTAGAGCCTGCAGAATTGTGAACCAATTAAACCACTTTTCTTTATAAATTAGTCAGTCTCAGATGTTTCTTTATAGCATTATGAGAATGAACTAATACATGCACCATTTGAAGTTCTTCATATTGAGAAAATTTCGCTTCACCATTTTCTTTTAAATTCATTTCCAATTATGACTATAATGTAGCCACCATCTATATTCTGCTTATATCCATATTCTAAGCTCACACATCCACAAACAAGTTCATGTTTTTTTCTCTGCTTCCATTGGTCTTATGGAATCCCTACACATTATCTCAGATGGATGCTGATGGAGGGAAACTGGTTCAACTGGAATGAACAACATCAAAGCCTGGATTTCTTGTTCATGCAGCCTATTCACACTCTCTGACCCTATTTAGATAGATCCCAGATATATCATTTCAATTTTATGATGGACTATTGCTGGGCCACCTGTATTGGAAATTTCAAGGTATATGGTCACTTGTTTGATTTGATGATGAAATATTCCGTGTCTACCAATGCCCAGCAGCATGAGAGGAGCTATTCCTTGAAAGAATTATAATTTTCCACTGATAGGGTTTGGCTCTGTGTCCCCACCCAACTCTCACCTGGAACTGTAATCCCCACAGGTGGACAATGAATTCCAGGCTGAGGTGGTCTCAGATGGACATGAGGAACTTCTTGGGAATTTGAGCAAAGGTCACTCTTGGTATGCTTTAGCAAAGAGACTGGCAGCATTTCGCCCCTGCACTAGAGATCTGTGGAAATTTAAACTGGAGAGAGACAATCTGAAATTGGAACATACATTTAAAAGAGAAGCAGAGCATACAAATTTGGAAAATTTGCAGCCTGATGATGCAATAGAAAAGAAAAACTCATTCTCTGGGGAGAAATTCAAGGGAGTTGCAGAGATTTGCCTAAGTAAAAAGGAGCCAAATGCTAATCACCAAGACAATGGGGGAAATATCTCCAGGACATGTCAGCCATCTTGGTGGCAGCCCTTCCCATCACAGGCCCAGAGGCTAGGAGAGAAAAATGCTTTCCTGAGCTGGGCCCAGGGCTGTGCTGCTGTGTGCAGCCTTGGGACTTTGTGCCCTGTGTTCTAGCTGCTCCAGCTCCAGCTGTGGCTAAAAGAGGTCAAGGTACAGCTTGGGCTGTTGCTTCATAGGGTGCAGGTCTTAAGTCTTGGCAGCTTCCATTTAGTGTAGTGCCTGCAGGTGCTCAGAATTTGAGAATTGAGGTTTGGGAACCTCCTCCTAGATTTCAAAGGATGTGGGCAAATGCCTGGATGTCCATGCAGAAGTCTGCTGCAGGGTGTGGGGCCCTCATGGAGAACCTCTGCTAGGGCAGTGCAGAAAAGAAATGTGTGGTTGGAGCCCCCACACAGTCCCCACTAGTGCACTGCCTTGTGAAGCTATGAGAACTGCTTCCATCCTCCAGGCCCCAGAATTGTTGACTCACTGACAGCTTGCACTAGGCACCTGGAGAAACAACAATCAATACCACACATGAAAGCAGCTGGGAGTGGGGCTGTACTCTGCAAAGCCATAGGGGTGGAGCTGCCCAAGGCCCTGGGAGCCTACTTCTTGCATCAGTGTGATCTGGATGTGAGATATGGAGTCAAAGGAGATCATTTTAAAGTTTTAAGATTTAATGACTGCCCTGCTGGATTTCAGACTTGCATAGGTCTGCTAGTCCCTTTAGTTTGGCCAATTTCTCTCATTTGGAATGGGAGCATTTACCCAATTCCTGTACTCCCGTTATATCCAGGAAGTAATTAACTAGCTTTTGATTTTACAGGCTTATAGTCAGAAAGGACTTGCCTTTGCCTCAGATGAGACTTTGGACTGTGGACTTTTGAGTTAATGATGAAATGAGTTAAGTCTCTAGGGGACTGTTGGGAAAACATGATTGGTTTTGAAATGTGAAAAGACATGAGATTTGACAGGGGCCAAGGGTGGAATGATGCAGTTTGGCTCTGTGTCCCCACCCAAATGTCATCTCCAATTGTAATCCCCACCTGTCAAGGAAAGGAAGTGATTGGATCATGGGTATGGTTTTCCCCGTGTTGTTCTCATGATAGTCAGTGAGTTCTCACGAGATCTATAGTTTTCCAAGTATTTAGAAGTTCCTTCTTCATTCTTCTCTCTCCTGCCACCTTGTGATGAAGGTACTTGCTTCCTCTTCTGCCATAATTGTTAAGTTTCCTGAGGCATCCTCAGCTATGTGGAACTGTGAGTCAATTAAACCTCCTCCTTTATAAATTACCCAGTCTTGGATATTTATTTATAGCAGTATAGAAATGGACTAATACATCTACTGTAGGAGGAATGATCTTGTTCCAGAACTTAATAAATGAATGCTATAATTTTCCCACTGGCTCTTAGTATGTACTCCAAATTTTATCCACAACCAACTCCTCCAAGAGCACAAAGTCTGCTGGATTATATGACCCAAGCAGCAGGGATGTTTGCAATGTAACCTGGATCTGCTACACAGCCTTTATCTGTTCTCATTCTATTCAAAACTGATAGCCTTTTGTGTTACACAGCATATGGGCCAAAGACTATTCTTAGGTATGGAATAGCTTGCATACAGAGCTTGAAGAGCTACAAAGTTTTGTGCTTCTTACTTTGTGGTAGGGATGCAAGCTAAATCAATTTATCTTTTACTCTTTAAAGGGGATGACCCTATTTACTGGGGGACATGGGATACCTAAAATCTTAACAGAAATGGCAGGTCTCTTATTCTTCAAAGGTTTTATCTCACTCTGAGCCCATGTCTACCAAGGCTTTGAGCTTACTACCTATTTCTTCCTGGATCAGTTTGAGTGCAATGGAACAAGGCTATGTTCTGAGGGATGTCCTTATAGTTTTGATCTCTTTGGAGTATGACAGAGGGCAGGAGACTTAACATAGTCAAGAGACAAAAATGTAAATTTATAGTTGAAGGTTCCATGTGAATGAAAACTTTTTAAAAATATTTTTTGCTGATTGCATAGAAAAGAATAAAACTCTCTAGATATGAAATACTCTTCAGTGCCCCTCCACTCATGATACCCCTATATGGTCATTGCAACCTCCTAATTTCCAGCAGGTAAGCAGTGCCATCTAGGCTCAATGTCTTCAGGTCTCCATCATCTCCATTGCTATTAACAAGTTAAATTATGTGACAGTCTCTCCTACTGTCAGCCCTTCAAAAAAGAGTCATGACAGAAAATATTAGTGAATTTGGTATCTGTCTCACCAGCATGTTCCTTATACCTTTTGTGGGCTACACATCCACTGGGCTTTCATGGAATATATTCCTCTGCTGGGTTTCCTGGCATCACAAATTGTATATTCACCTTCCTGAGCCTTTACTCCTCCTCCTTTTACTCCCTTTAAGCCTCCACTACCTTCTCTAGCAGTTCAGGCATTTCAACTCACCAAGTCTTTCTCCAGGTTTCTGAGGCCTACCCTAGCATCCAATCTTTCCCATGCTCTGTGGTCTTTGTCAGGGCATTAAATCCCATCTTTCAACAGAAGTCCCCCAGGTTTAAAAAGAAAAAAAAAATAAACAGAAAGCTTTTGATTTTCTACTCATAAGTTCTAGCCCTGGGGAGCAAGCACTCTGTTGTAGTCTATCTTGTGCTGTTATAACAGAATAACCGAGACTGGGTAATTTACAGGAAACAGATATTTCATACATTTTTGGAGGCTAGGAAGTTCAAGATCGAGGGCTTACATCTGGTGACACTCTTCTTCCTGTGTCAACCCATGGAGAAGGCAGAAGGGCAAGAGAGCACATGCAAAAGAGAGGGAAGGAAGTAAAATTCGTCTTTTTGTCAGAAACTCATTCCTACAATAATAGTACTAATGCATTAATGAGGACAGAGTCCTGTTAACAAAACTACTGAGAAAGAAGTATTAGATTAAAAGAGGCTTTATTTCCACGAGCAGTTTGTGAACTGAGGATACACAGCCTTCAATACAAAACAAAGATGTGTTCTACCAGAACAAAGATAGGGGGTGTCCTTTATAGAACAAGTTCCTGCTCAGGTTCTCACTATGCTATGCTGTGCAAACGAGGCATGCAAGCTTGCTTAGTTTCAACTGGTTGAGGTTAAGATTGACTGTGGGTCACAGGCTATTGATTAGATCAAAGTGATGGCAACCATTGGCTCAGGAGTATAAACAGAAATAGGCAGATATGAGAGTCTCACAGTTACACCAGTATGTGGTTTTTCCAAGAATGAAGAGTGTATGTGTAATGTCTGACCAGCAAATGGAACGTAGATCCCTTTTGAATTTAGGCCCAGTTGGCCACTCAGGTTCCATCTTAAAGGATTGGCTCTTTCAGAGTTCACAGCCCTCATGATCTAACTACTTCTTAAAGTTCTCACCTCTCAACACTGTTGCATTGGGACTTAAGTTTCCAACACATGAATTTTGAAGGATGCATTCAAACCAGGACGTACTCAAACATCCAATCTCATGGATACTATTCTGAATCCTGAAAGCACACACTAGCTAATTATTGAATTTAATGAAATGATTATCTCTTTTCTTACTTATCAGTCCCAGTATGTTTTTATCCCTCAATTGGGTTATGCTGGAATTTAACCATGATTTTTAGCCTAGAAGCCTATAGAAAAAGTGGGAGTAATTCCTGATAAATATACCATTTATCTTATGTGAAAGTGGCCTCTGAAGTATCTTCTTGCATAAGAAAACATCTAGCTCTTCACAGAGAATGGCGGGTCAATTCTTTAGGCACTCAAGTTGTAGATCCTTGGGGAAATTTACCCAGATGTTTTCATCCCTCAAGTTTTCCCAAGTAGATCTCTGACCTTAACCTAAGAAAATTCCTCAATGAGCATCCAATCATCTTTGCAGCTCAGTGGCCCTAAATAGCAAATCCTGAATTTGCTCTCCAGCTATATCCACTCTCTCTCTTTGCAAAAGATAAAAACACTTTATAGGCTACCCAAGATGCCTTCTGGCTTTTACGTTTACATTTGGGCTTTTGTTAACCATGCTCAATTTTTCATTATCCCACAAATGCAACGTATTCAATTTTCATTGTCCCACAAATGCAACTTAGTAATAATTAGTCAATTTCATTATCTTTCTATGTTTTTCACACTGGATTTTTCAAATGCATGAATGTTGTCCTGGTTAGGACATTCACCTGCAACATGGCATTCTCCAAAATCACTATTGATGAAATTTTTACCAATTGAACTATTGTCTCGTGCCAAAAAATATTCATACCCCACGTCCACTTGAAAGGAATTCTGGTTGTCTGGTTGGTGGCAAATGATCGACTTGCATAACTCCAACTTATTCACTGATATCACAGATTGTGTCCAGTATCAATTAGTGTCACTTGGTTTTTCTAGGAAGGGAAAGCCAAGATTGACTTACAAGTGCAAAAAAAAAAAAATTATTAGAGAATAATACTTTTGAAACATGTAAAGGCAAAGAAGGCAGGAACATCCAAAGGAAGCTTTCACACTGTGGTAAAGGCCTGGCTCCTATGAAAGGTGAGAAGGAAGCCAGAAGATTGGATAGGATGAGCCTCACACAGCACTGCAGCTCTGACGAAATCCCAGCCAACATCATGGGGATCTCCTTTAGAAGGACTGCTCTTTGAGGAGTCTTGTGCCTGAAAATTGAGGTTCTCTTGTACCCCTGCCATACTCATTGGCTGAAAAATGTCTGGGTATCATAGGTCTTGGTTCAAAGTTGAGGCATACTTGCACCTGGAGACTGTTATCTAATTGTGTTCCTTTTGACAGGTTTTCTCTTAAAGGTAGATCAGAGCCAAATACTTCCATGACTGCCCTAAAGACGTCTGACTGATACACAGTCAGGGCAATAATTTGTTCAAACAGCTAAACCTTTCAACAAAACACAAAATAACTCCAAAAGTACGAAATTAAAGAAACCATCAATACCCATTTTGTAATAAACTTCTCACAATTTGTTACTTTTCTCATTCTTCCTCCATTATTATCTTTTTATGCTTTATCTTCTCTTCCAGTTTTATCTTATGTTGACAAAAACATTTCTTGTATCTTTATATTTTCTTGAAATAAAGCTTGTCATTATATTTCTTTTCATAGCTGTGATATTGTTTTTATGTAAAATCTATATTTCTATTTATTTTTCTAATGAGAAAAACCTAATTGCCAGTATTAAGAACGGTTTCACACACACACACACACATACACATGCATGTACACATTTAACTTCTGCAAATACACATACAACTTCTAACTTCTGCAAATGAATTATGAGGAATAAAATACATATAGTATTTGATGTCTTACGTCAAGAAGCTCACATTCATCTAATCATAGTGCAGTATTAGGTTCCCTCTTCTCACCCTGGCTCCCTTCCATCTCCTGCTATCACAAAAATAACATTACGCTTGTGGAAGATAAAGACAGCATCCTCTTTCCAGTTTCCTTTTACTTCCTGCTAAGAGAGATTAGTTTATCAGGATGTGAGGATGTTGATCTTCATGAAAGAAGCTACTCTGTTGCCTAATAAGGTAAAGTTTTCTCATCCATATTACTAGTTGGCTTCCTGCTTCTCCATAATAATAAATAATTTTGTGCTGCATGAAAAAAATATTCTTTCAATTGTTACTAAAGCAAGCATTCCAACCAGAAAGTACAGTACGTGACAAGGAGAACTATCTCGTCAAAATTCCTAACTATACCTTTTATCTTAAGTATAAATCTAAAGTGATCCCATCATAACATTTGAAAACACATTGAATCAAAATTTCATAAAGATTTTCAAGAAAATAATCTCAATTGTGCGTGTTTATTTTCTTTTCAAATGAACATTCAAAAAATACTTCTGGATGTATAATGTTATTTTAGGGGCCTGAGTTGCTTTCTAACAAAATGATGGTTTTATCATTCGGTCCCAAATCATGAAATAAATTTATTTTTATAATCATATATTTGTTTAGGTCTTTAGTATTATATGCCAAGCTAAATAGTCTAACACTTACAATATCAGAAATATTAACTGGATCTATGACTCTAAATATGCAGAAGATGACACTCATTTTCTGAGAGAGAAAAAAATAAAGTAAAAGCTGCAAATGCTCTAGAATAAAAATGAACAATTAATTTTGTACTACGCAGGTAGCTATCATATGTGGTGTTTATGAAGAATACAAAATGTGGAAGATATAGCCCCATTCCACTTTATTTTATGAGTTTGACTTTGCACCTTTGCTTTCCATATCTCATATTAAACTATTTAATGGGTACAGCCACTCCTCTTGTTTTTCTCCCTGCCCCAAAACTGGTTCTTCTGAAATAGAACATGACTAATACACTTTAGTTGGAAATGTGTGCAATTATATTGGTTCTCCTAATTTGACTGTGGCCTTGGAACTCTGTGTGACAAAAGATTATTCACAGGGAACACACCCTCCCTTTGAAATATGAAGTATACTTCCATTAAAGAACTAAGATGCTCAATAAAGTCAGTAAAATTTCACCAGACTCTTTTTCCCTTATGCATATTATTCTTTGGCCCATTTTGCATGCAATCAAAGCTAGAGAAGACCCAAGTCTTAGGCCAAACTGGGAATGGAAATAGCAAGGAAAAATAATAATAATAACAATATCTATTTGGAATGTTAGCCCCTTGAAAACAAGGGAATTTCACATATGGTGAGGGATAGAGGGAAGAAGTTAAGGCAAAGGACTTTGGAGTCATATTGTGTGTTGGACTTTGTACAGTTTACTTAAATCTTGTAAGTTTCAATTTCTAACCTGTTTAAAGTATCAAAAACAGCTTCTTTATGAGGTTGTTATAAAGATGGAAATGAATTTTGTAAGCACTGGAATGTTGCTTTGCACATAGTAAGTGCTCAGTAAATTATTAATAATTTTTGCAGTGTAACATTTTGCTCCAGAATATTACATTTATTACTACAAAAGTATTTGACTGAAAGAGAACTTTTGTTTTTAATGCTGTATCAAAATGTATCAAACTCCAGAAACCTTGTTCCAAGTGGATTATGGCAGGTAATCATTGGCTACAAATATGCTAAAGGAAATAAATGTTTGAATCCTAGGGTCCATTTAGTAATTTAAATACAATAATAATTAAATAATATTAATATCAATCAAATAAAATGGATGTATACCTAAATTATTGTATAGAGTGAAAGATGAGAAGAAAATTCCCGAAGCCATGGAAACATCTGAATATCTCTTTATCTCATGATTTTTCTATCCAAAGAGATATATGAGAAGTTTTAACAATTTGAAATACACAGCACATATGCTTTGTCTAAAATGTTTTGGCATACAAGTCAACTAAAAGACTATTAAAGGGTTTGTGGATGAATTAGTCTGCTCACCCTAGAGAGGTACTTCTGACTTGTTCCCGAGGTTACTAACGACCTGGATCTTGTCTTTGGCCAGGAGAGAAACTTTGGAAGAGACTTGGGCCTTATTAATCTAGGACAATATTCTTTTCTCTGGAAACATGGATGATTCCTCAATGTATATAAATCATTTGTGGTTTTCATGATGTGGCCTCATGTTAAGACTAGCTTCTGTGAATTTAAGTTCTAGCCACCCAACCTCATTTGAAGTAAGAAAGACACTAAAAATAAAAGCCTTGTATTCATGATCTCAAATGCTGACTGCAAATTGTTAACTTGTGAAATCACAGACCATTGTCTTGTCTTATCACAATTGTATCCCCCATCTTCTAACGCCAAACATAGAAGAGACTTTGGATGAATATATAAACTGTTTGCCCCTTTTCTTCGTTGGTGCTAAATGCCTAATCAAGGTATTAAGACTGTGACTCATATGGATGCCAGCTGGCTTTTCTGCTTCTTCTCATGGAGCTCTCAGTTCACTCCAGAACTTAATTTTCTCTGAACCTGACCCCTGGCTCTTGGAGCCTCCCCTTTAATCCCTGACATACATGATATTTCTAAACGAAATCAAATGGGTCCAATGGTTAATCAGACCATCTTTTACTTGGGATAAGAGTGCAACATAAAAATTCCTTGGTTCCTCCTCAACTGGTTATTCGAGAAGCACTCAACTTCATCCTGTCTCCTCTACCTCCACCATGGGAGTGACCTCTGCAGTTTTACAACTAAGAAACATTGTAAACCAACTCCAAAACCAAGTAGATAAAATTTATATCTTCCCAAAGCAAATATTAAATCATTCTCTATGCTTAGCTAAACCAAATAATTCCGGACTTTGCTATTTGCTACTACAAACATAAAACGTATGAATAAAGTCAGCATAAGAGGATGGCAGGAAGGATATATTAATAGTTACATTTAATTTAACAGAAGCCCACAGTTTGATGAATTCTGGACCAAAGGTTAGAGAGAAGTCTAAATTCAGATTGCAAAGTTAGATGATCCTAACTCGGTATGAATTAACTGATAGGTCTTATTTTCTAAATTTGTTAATTTTTAAATTATTATCATCATTATCATTTTCCTCTTCTGCTTATTTGCTTGCCATACATCTTCTTTGGAGAAGCAGTCATTTAAATCTTCAGTCTGCTTTGTTTTGTTTCAAATTGTGCTGTTTGCTTCCTAATTATTGAATTTTGAACGCTCTTTCTATATTCTGGATACATGTCTTTGATATGCAAGTATTTTTTTCCCCAGCCAATGGCTTTTCTTTTCATTCTCCTAGAGAAGACAAGATCCTGGACCTCAGTGATATTGGCATTCCCCCACTTAGGAGATTCTCCTCTGTGACTTTTATAGGGCAAAAGTTATTTGGTCATTTTTGTAATGCTAATAAAGTCTAATTTGTAACTTTTTAAATTAGTTATGCATTTGGCACTATATATACAAAAATCCTTGCCTAAGAATACTTAATAGTTTTAGATTTTACACCTAGGCGTATGATCCATTTTTTCTTATTTTTTGTATAAGTTGCAAGCTATAAACAATCTTCTTTTTTTTTCCATATGGCTTGCCAATTGTTCCAGCATCATTTGTTGAAAAGATTATACTTTCTCCACTTAATTGCTTTTAGAGTTTGGTCAAAAATTAATTGAGCATGTATGCTTGGGTCTATTTCTAGCTCTGTTATACTAACCTGTATGTTTACTTTTATGCAAACCCCATGCTGTCTTGATGAATGTCCATTTATATGTCTTGAAGTCAGATAGTATAAATTCTTTGAGCTTATTACTCTCTTACAAAATTTTTATTAACTATTTTTATCTTTATCATTTCCATATAAATTTTAGAAGTATCCTATCAGAGTAATGCAGGCCTCACAGAATGTTAGGAAATATTGTTTTCTTCTTCAAATGTCTTGAAGATTTTGTATGGAATTAGTATTTATCATTTATTTCATACATGTTTAGTAAATTCATAAATGAAGCCATCTGGGCCTTCACTTATTAACTTTGAATTTTGAGGGTGCTTGATCAAGGAGGACAAGAATTCATTGATTTCAGGGCACTCTTTGCAGACAAGGGATTTAAAACCTTGTCAAGAACAGCTGAGAATGAGGCAAACTTGCTGCTATGGTGACCATAGAAACCATGGAGAGTGATGACTAATACTGAGCAAGTGGAATTGCTTGATTTGCCCTGCCAGAGAGGAGAGGAAGGAATAAAGAGGCTGATGAAAGCAGGCCTGCCAGAATGAATATGTAAGGCCAGAAGACACAGCAGAGGATAATATTTCACAGGAGGGCCCAGAGAACACCATGTACCAAGGCCATCAGGAATACACCGGTGTTTGTGGCACTAGCATCACTAAAGAGTTTAGTAATAGGTTTAATATGTAGACCAGAGCTGGGCTTGCTAATATCCTGGAGATAATAGGATTGCAAAAAGAACAAATAATAAATAAATAAGTAAATAAATAGCCAGGTAGCAGCATTTAACTACCAGAAGCCAAGGAACCACAATTACCCATTTAGACCCCACCAAGACCAGAGGGGCAGTAAAGGGGCTGTGACCTCCAAGAAGTTTATGGAGATAATTAAAGCATGGCATTCACAAGGGAAAAATAGACAGACAGCCAACTAGACCTCTGATTAATGTTTACAACCAGAAACTGTCAAGAACTGGGGAGTAGGAGGTTGAGAACAATCTCCCAGAAAAGTCATTATTCCTTGCCTAGTTGTTAAACTGATTTTTTGATCTGGAACCCACTAATTGAAGGCATAGCTACATCTCCAGCATGTAGGACCCCTAAACACAGCAGCAAGCAAATAATGTAGTGATTTCCTCAGTCCTTTCCCAAAGAGACTTTTACTTACGTATTCAAGTGACCGTACACTGGGAAAAGATATTACAAGGAGTGTTAGACACACGATCTGAATTGACATTGATAGTCAGGGGTCCAAAGCAGCCTCATGGTCCTTCTGTTAGAGTAGAGGCATATAGAGCCAGGGAATCACTGGAGTTCTGAATGAAGTCCAGATCACAGTGGGACTACTGGGTCATCATTTCCCAAGACCCTGAGTATATGATTGGCATTCATACAATGGCCATTTAGGGTAACCCCCACAGGGAATTCTTGGCTGGTAGGGTAAGAGTCATCATAGTGGAAAAGGTCAATTAGAAATCCTTGAAATTGACTACACATGTCCAAGATAACAAATTAAAAACTATATTATGTTGAATCATTTGGGAAGAACAGCAAAGAGAAATGCCATCAATGGGAAAGGAGTGGTGATCATTGTGATATTTCTGCTTCACTGACGAGCCGGGCCCCAGCAGAAACAAGATGGATCCTGAATGATGACGATTGTAAGCTCAACCAATTACTTGTACTGATTGTAGCTATTCTGAGAAATGTAGAAATACTGCTAGAGCAGATTAATAAGGTCTCAGGTCTATGGCACGTAGATTTTGGTTTGACAAATGCATTATTTTGTATTCCCATTAGTAGTAAATTTAGAAACAGTTTGCATTCATGTGTAATAATGTTCATTTAGAGTTTTGCATCAGGCCTGTCTTAGTCCATTTGTGTTGCTGTAAAGGAATGCCTTAGGCTGGGTAATTTATTTTAAAAATAGGCTTATTTGGCTTATGGCTCTGCAGGCTGTGCAAGAAGCATAGTGCCATCATCTGCTTCTGGTCAGGGTTTCAGGCTGCTTTAACTCATGGCAGAAGGTGAACAGGAAGCTTCAGGTGCAGAGATCACATGATGAGAAAGGAAGCAAAAGATAGGAGAGGGTAGTGCCAGGTTTTTTTTTAACAACCAAATTTTCACAGGAACTAATAGAGCAAGAACTCACTCATTACCATGAGAATGGCACTGGGACATTCATGAGGAATTTGGCTCTCTGTTATCCAGAAACCTCCCATTAGGGTCTCATTTCCAACACTACGGATCAAATTTCAACACGAGGTTTGGAGGGGACAAATATTCAAACCCTAGCAAGGGCTATATTAACTGCACTCTCCTCCCACAACATACTATAGTCATCTGAAGAACTCTAGACCACTCAGACATCCAGAGAACAACATATGGATCCATTATATTGATAACATCACATGGATTGGACAGCAAGAACAAGAAGTGACTATCATGCTAAAAATCTTGGTAAGACAACATGTGCTTCAGAGAAAAGGAGTTAAACCCTATGAAGATTCTTGAACCTATCATTTCAATATCGTATTTAGGGGATTAGTGGTTGTGGCTGCGTTAGAATATTACCTTGAAAATAAGAGGCAAATTGCTGCGTCTTGAATTTCTTACAACAAAAAAGATAGCATGGTGCCTGATAGGCCTTGTAGGGTGTAGTGACCACACATTATACGCCTGAAAATTCTGCTCTGGCCCATTTGCCTGAAGCCATTGAAGGTTGCCTGATTTGTGTAAAACCTAGAATAGGAAAGATCTTCATAGCATGTCCAGTCTGTATTGCCAGCAGTGTTGCATATCTTAATAGATCATATGGCATTAGAGATACCCGTGGTAGGAGAAAAGGCAGTGTGAAGCTCTTGACAAGCACCATTTGGAAAGTCACAATACAGGCCTCTGGGAACCTGGACTGACGCCATGCCATCCAGAGCAGAATGTGGCTGGAATGCCTTGAGGTAATCCCCAGTGAGTCATGTCTTTGTACAATCTTATGAATGTGGGTAGAATCTGGGATTTCCTTATTAGCTAATAGACTATGATAAAATTACGGCGTAATTATCTCTTGGTTAGGCTTTGCTGTTGTGAAGATGATGAAATAGTCACCCTCTTGATCATGTTACATTTCATTGACTCTGTCTCAGCCACCCGGAGTAAGCCCCTCCTGCTGGCTCTGAAGAAATAAGCTGCCATGTCATCAGGGGGCCTTGTGGCCAGGAACTGAGGGTAGCCTCTAGGAGCTAAGAGTAGTTCCTAGCTGACAGCCAGCAAGGGATCTCAGTGTTACAACTGCAATAAACTTAATTTCACCAACAACCTTGTGGAATTGGAAGAGGATTCTGGACTCCAGACAGGAGCACAGCCTGGCTGACACGATCAAGGACCCAGCTAAGCTGTGTTCAAACTCCTGTCCCATAGAAACTGTGAGAAAATAAATGTGAATTGTTGTAAGCCACTAAGTTTGTGCTAATTAGTTATGCTACAATAGGTAACTAATACACAAAGAAATATATGCCTATTCAGAAAGAACTTCTGGCATGTTACTGTGCTCTCACACAGATAGAATGCTTGATCATAGAGCATTAAGTGTCAAAACGTCTAGAACTTTTCAGTATCAGCTGGATTTTGCCAAACCCAGTAGGTTATAAAGGTAGACTGGCCTAACAATGCCCCACTGTCCCGTGCAAGTCCTATAGCCAGGATTAAGCCCAAGTTGAACTGCAAAGCCTGTATTACCTACATAAGCAGATAGCCTAGAACCCTGGGTCACCTACTACACTTGTCCTCGTGTCCCTCTCCTAGCTCTTACCTATTTCCATTTGACGACAGGATGGAGGTATCCCACAAATCATCTGAAGGGGGAGGAAAGGACCTGAGGTTGGTTTATAAATAGATTGCCTTGGTATATTGGTATAAACCAATAATAAATGAAATCTGCATTACAGCTACAATCAGGGATGCCTTAAAACAGAGTAGAGAGAGAAAAATCTTCCCAAGGGGCAAAACTGTGAGCAGAGAATCTAGTCATTCACTTTTTTGATGAAGGATAAATGGCTCAAGGTAAGAATGAATAGAGATTTCTCCCCTCCCCTTCCTCCCCTCCCCTCCCCGCTTCTTTCTTTCTTTCTTTCTTTCTTTCTTTCTTTCTTTCTTTCTTTCTTTCTTTCTTTCTTTCTTTCTTTCTTTCTTTCTTTCTTTCTTTCTTTCTTTCTTTCTTTCTTTCTTTCTTTCTTTTCTCTCTTTCTCTCTTTTTGTTTCTGTTTTGTTTGTTTGTTTTTATTCACTCTGTCACCCAGGCTGGAGTGCAGTGGCGCAATCTCGGCTAACTGCAACCTCTACCTACTGGGTTCAAGCAATTCTCCTGCCTCAGCCTCCCAAGTAACTGGGACTACAAGCACATGCCACCACACCCAGTTAATTTTTGGTATTTTTTTTTTTTTACTAGAGACGGGTTTTCACTGTTTTAGCTAGGATGATCTCAGTCTCCTGATCTTGTGATCTGCCTGCCTCAGCTTCCCAAAGGTTGAGCCATCACACCTGGCCATATATAGAGATTTCTGAGCAGTGTTCAATGACCTGGCCATCTGATCAGGAGCCTATAAGAAAAAGGATTAAAAGATAGGCACCTAGGAGATTTGAGATAGAGGGAGGTGGATAAACATACTGAGTGGAAATAAAATACAAAGAGTTTTGTGCCATATGGTAATTCCTACTAGAAAACATCCCACCTAGAAATGGCACTAAACAACTAAGTTAACAAAGTGACTTATCCAGTTAATGTTCATTAGACTTCATCACTGGCTTCCCTGAAGCTGGCATAATCTCAAGTAAATGAAATGAACATGGTGGCAACGATGAAGATTGTCTATGGACCCAAAACCATGATTTCCACTTAACAAGTTCATTGTGGTCCACTCTAGTGGACAACAGATACCAACACTGAGCACCTGACCTGGTACTTTTCACTGATGAAACCAACCATGGACTTAGTGGAAATTTGACCACATCATGCCCCTTCTGTGGTACACCCCGACAGGGGTAGATACCTATTATGTGTTGACTCAGTCACATGTAACATGTAACAGAATGCCACAGACTAGGTAATTTTTAATGAGCAAAAATTTATTGGCTCATAGTTCTGGAGGTTGGGAAGTTGAAGACTGAGGGACTGTTTTATCAAGGGACTTTTTGCTGCCTTATCCCATGGAAGAAGGACAAAGAGAGGATAAGAGAGAACAAGAGGGGACCAATATGTCCTTTTATAAGGAACCAACTCCTGTAATAACAAATTCACTTCGCCAATAATGACAGTAATCCATTCATGAGGGTAGAGCCCTCATAAGCCCAATGACCTCTCATTAGGCCCCACCTCCTAAACTGTTGCAATGGGGATTAAGTCACCAACACCTGTATTTTGGGAGCACATTCAAACCATAGCACCAGTACTGATTTACCTTCCAAGCTACAGTCAGCTCAGCTGTCCAGCATGTATGGAATGCCTGATCCACAAGCACTGAATCCCAAATAAAATATCAAACTATTGTCCTGACTTCGCATCAAAGGTTTTGCAATGAACTACATCACATACCACACAATCCAAAAGTAACTGGACTCAGAGAGCTTGAACTTGTTTCTAAAGACCCAGCTCAGAGGAAATGATTTGAAAGGATGGTGTGCTATCCTTTATGACATAGAATAGGCAATAAATCAGAGGCCTCTACATTGATCTGTGTCCCCACTGGGAAGAATATATGGAGTCTGAAATGCACCTAGAGGGTAGAGGCTGGTGACGCTGTTAAACATCCTGCAAGGCACAGGGCGCAGAACAACCCCCTACCGCAAAGTTTCATCCCACCCAAAATGGCAATAATGTTAAAGACGAGAAGCCTTGCTTTAGAATAAGATGCACATTTGCCAGAGAAACAGCAAAGGTGATATTTAACTACATGTTATGGCGTTCTTTGGATCCTTATGGCAAGTCAGAGTTACCATCATGGAGGAGCTAGGGCTGCTCTTACACAAGGGGTAAGGAGAAATATAAGTGAAATTTGGGCGCCTCTTCATACTGTCTTGTCCCCACTGCAATTATGAAGAAACATGAGCAACAACTCCTGCTAAAAAAAATATGGTTTCCAAGGCCTCAGATCCCTCAGAAATGAGGGTTCAAGTCAAACTGTCAGGCCAGTCATCCCAAAATGCTGAAGTAATAGCTGTGTGTGAGGAAAATTTAGAATAGCAGAGAAGAAATCAGATGGGCACAGGTTACTGAACCAAGATCAACTGCGGTGATGGGGCTTGTAGTTCATCTCATTAATCTCCTTCTAAGTTTTCCCTCAGGAAGAGAAGTCCATAGGTTTCATGGAGGAGTTGCTCCCCAGCATCTCTAGGTGTAGACAGTGGCAGCTATGAAGGTAGTGCTTGGTTCAGATGTCCCTTTAAGAAAGAACCTGCCACATGTGGAACAGTTAGCTGACCACTCTGGCTGCTCTGTTGGTAGGATCTGC
Source organism: Macaca nemestrina (assembly GCF_043159975.1). Taxonomy (NCBI): domain Eukaryota; kingdom Metazoa; phylum Chordata; class Mammalia; order Primates; family Cercopithecidae; genus Macaca; species Macaca nemestrina. Next base: position 41,756,999 of record NC_092134.1, on the reverse strand, counting down.
CTCAGCTTCTAATTGCTGGCTTGCTTTCTCTCTGCTCAATATAAAGTGCTGTGCAAACATATAAAGTTGGAAAAATAGACTGATTTATTATGAACATATAACAACATAAAATATTATATTATATATATGATTGGAAGTGGTTTGTCAGATGTCTCTGGCTACTGTTAGCATACAACATACAGCTTCGTTGTTAATATTTTTCCAAGAAAGTGCTACTCATTTGCATTTCAACTTATATTTCTTTTTGTAGACTTGGCAACTGAAAGGAAATGTACATTTAATTAAAACTTTTCTCTTTAGAACATTACTGATCAAGGAAGACAAAAATCAATAAAATAGCTTCATTTGGGGGCAGGGAGTATATTAGTTGCATTTTGCTTATAATCCCCATATGCCTGACATACCCTGATTTCTTGCATGGTAATTCTTTATTAGATTTCTAATCAATCTTGATTATCAATCATTTCCTAAGTTTTCTGTTTGTTTGTTTGTTGAGCAAGAGATTCTGTCACCCAGGCAGGAGTGCAGTGGTGTGACCTTGGCTCACTGCAACCTCCATCTCCTGGGTTCAAGCGATTCTCCTGCCTCAGCTTCCCAAGTAGCTGGGACTACAGGCGCCTGCCACCATGCTAAATTTTGAAGTTTTAGTAGAAATGGAGTTTTGCCATGTTGACCAGGCTGGTCTCGAAATGCTAACCTCAGATGATCTGCCTGCTTCAACCTCCGAAAGTACTGGGATTACAGGCGTGAGCCACCACATCAGGCCCCATTTCCCATTTGTTTCCTATTTTTTCATTATTACAGTCTTTTAGTAAACTTGATTTGGGATATATATTTTATGCAGTTGGATAAATGTGTTTAAGAGTTGTAATATTCACTTTCCACATGACTTCTTGCTTACATTAAAAAATTTTTTTGTTAAACATATTTTCAACACATCTGCTTAAAGAATGACTTTTCTTTTTAATTTATGCTTTTCTGTATTTTTATCAACATAAGATTATTGTACACATTTTGGTGGTACATGTGATATTTTGATGCATGTGAACAATGTGCAATGATCAAATCAGGGTAATTGAAATATCCATTACCTTCATCTTTGTGTTGAGAATATGCCAATTCTTCTATTTTAAAATATGCATAAATGATTATTAACTATAATTCACTTACTGTAGTATCGATTAAATTATTTTTAAAGTTTTGTCTTTCTCCCCTCTTCGTTCCTTACTTCTTATGATATTTATTATATTTTAATATAATATATGATATTTATTTAGCTGTTGACTAAAATGCTTGCATTATTATTTTTTCTTTTTTGCCATGTAACTCAGTGGAGTCTTACAGCTGTTAGTTTCAGGGCTTTGATTATCTGCTTTCTCAGGTAAAATTGTATAGTTCAATGTTTTACATTTTTTTCTTCAGTAACTCTAAGTAAAACTCTAAGAAGTAGATCAGCTGCACCATGAAAAAAAAATCATCCCTTCTAACTTTTACCATGAAAAGGTACAAAAATTAAATATATATATATATACACATATATATACACACACACACACATATATATACACACACATATATATACACACACACACATATATATATACACACACACATACACATATATATACACACACACACATATATATATACACACACACATATATATACACACACACACACATATATATATATATACACACACACACACACATATATATATAGTCAGCCCTCTGTATTCATGAGTTCCACATCCACAGATTCAATAATTATGTATTTAAAATATTCAAAAAAAATAACAATACAACAATAAAAATAATAAATATAGAAAATACGGTATAACAACTATTATATAGCATTTACATTTACATTGTATTATAAGTAATCCAGAGATGATTTAAAGTATATGAGAGGACGTGAGTAGGTTATATGCAAATAGCATGTCATTTAATGTAAGAGACTTGATCATCTGCAGAGTTTGGTGTCTGTGACTGTCCTTGAACCAATCACCTGCAGATATGGCAGGACAACTACTTGAGTAAAGGACAGAGATATATTCAAATGGAAAGACTAGGGAGTATTTTGCTTTGGAAAGAGATTTAGCCCAGTTGACACAAAATTACAAAACAGTAAATTTTTGTTGATTAGGGGAAGAGACACTTGCATTTTGTGAGGTAGAGGTGTCAATAAAGTTGTCGTAAATTAACAATGTTGCAGATAAACAATAATAAGTCAGTTGTTGGCCTAAGTAACATTGTTTAGCCTAATTATATTTTATGGTTTTTAATATGCAGATAATTGCCTGATTAGAGGATTGGTGTACCAAAAGGGCTTTTGAAAATAAATAACCTTGGGAATGAGAATCAACACAAGTATAATCCATCACTTTGTCTGATTTGAGAACTGAAACCACCTACATCCACATATCTTAATTATTAGAACGCATAACTCAGCTTCCTTGTGTCAATATGACTTATGTGTTTGGTCCAGGAGAATTCTCACCAAAGCAGATAGGAATATGGTCAATGAATAATTTTACTATTTGTTTCATGAAATTTGTCAAACCAATTTGGGCAAATATTTCGCTAATTTAAACAAACACGTCTGCTATCAGGACAATAGATTGCTAACCTGGCAAATAGCTCATTTATCAAACATTTTACTTACCAGAACTACTTGAAGACCCGTGCCTCACTGTGTCTGCCAACTGTATGCCACAAACCTCGTCCAATCCCAAGCAATTTTCTATCGTGAAAGACCCACCTTAAACCAATTATAACCAGATCTCAAACCTGATAGATATTTGGATCTGACCTTCTCCTTCAAAGACAGAACTAACCGTACAGGTGATGTTGTCCTGTATTGCAGTAGGTCTGATAAACGAAACTTTGCCTGGTTGACATGTTTTTTGTGTGTGTTTTTTTTTTTTTTTTTTTTTGGAAGGGGGTGGTGGTGGTAGAATTGATATGATAACCACGACACCCGTCCATCACTCTTTCATTGCTACTCATGCCATTCCTATGTCACCTCAGTTCCATCAAACCTAACTGCTTTCAAGAGAGTACATTTCTCCTGTATGCAGTTTTTCTCATTTTTCTGAAGAAGGTTCATTGGAGCAAGTAGATGCTTACAGTACAGACTTTGTTAATTCCACACTAACATGAATGTCCTGAGATGTGAACAAAATGCTGGCAATTATAATACCTAAACTATACGACCTTGGGCACATTTCCCAATCTTTCAAGGTCTCAGCTACCTCATCTGTAAAAAAATGATGATAAAAATGACAATGATAATTGCTAATACATATTTGAACTTAGTACATCTGATGTGAAAACTGAAACCAACATACTTTTCTGTTTTTGTGTTAAAAGATTCTGGGACCCAGTAAGAAATACAGAAATGTAGGCCAGAAAATAATTGTCCCTAGAAGATAAATGAACTAAAACAACTTGTTTTATAAGACTAACCACTTACTTATTCATTAATACTTGTACAAACATCCTTGCCTTACTGTGTCTATCAATCCATAACTCTCAAGTCATCAGCAGCTAAATCCTAATTAGTCTCCTGCTTTTTAAGATTGCTAATAGAACCATCAGCCAAAATTATATATATATATACATTTTTTTCCTGACATTTCCCATTCTGAGATTCTCCTATCCTAAGTCTAGAATGGTATTAACCTTGACTACAGTATGTTTAATAAGTTAGGTTCTGCTAGCTCAGCTGGTTTGTAGCACTTCCTTTTGGGGTCTAGCAGATGGCACAGGACTTATCCTTAGTACCTTATATGCATTAATTTCTTTAATTCTCCAAATAGCCCTATGAGGCAAGTAACACTATTATCCCCATTTTGCAAAAGAGGAAACTAAGATCCCTGGAGCTTAAAAAGTATATTAGTACTTTTGTGAAAATTAAATATAATACACACACATACAAAAAGCCCAGCAAAGGTATCTAGCACAAAGTAAGGTTTATGAAATCTGATTACTATTTTTCTGTTATATTGATAATAGAAGAAAACAATAATTACCTTGCCAAAGAGATCTCCACCATGAATACTTTAATGCTATGAGAATTGTATGTATTTTTAAAATCCTCAAAATGTTTGATCATAGAGAACTTAGAAGTTGGGACATTTTCAGCAACTGTTCATTTCTCACTTGTGCAAGAAATAGCATATATTTATAATGGTCTATGTTTATTTATTTTGTAATAATGCCTTTTACAAAAATCACTAAGTATATATATATATATATGTATTTTAAATTTTCCCTTAATTCTTGATCTAATGTCAGAATATGACATTTGAGAGTTATTTCCAGAGCGGCACATCTAAGAGTTCTCAGCCATGGATCACCTAGGTCAGGAGTCAGCGATGGCTTTCTGTAAAGAGCCAGGTAGTAAATATTTTAGGCTTTACCCACTATGTGGTTTCTGTTACAGCTATTCCATTTTGCCATTGTAGCACAAGAGCAGCCGTGGGTGATATGTAGGGGTGTGGCTGTATTTCACAAAACTTTATTTCCAAACACAGTTGGCAGACCGTTTCTAGTCTGTGAGCTGTAGTTTGCTGAAGGCTCTTCTGGATGCGTCTTTGAGAGCTTCCATAGGGTCGTGTGTTTTTTATCCTCTTTGATTTCCTGCTGAGGTCTGACAGCCCTGAGAGATGCTCATTCGTAGATGCAACATTGCATCAACATTTAGATATGCTATCACTAACTTTTCTGGGTAATCATGACATTTAATATCGTACTTGGGTGGCTTCTGTGACAAAGTAAAGACATTGTGAGTAAACTCTAGCTGAAAAACAACAACTGCTTTACTGTGAAGATCTGAGAATCTAATAATGCAACGCTGGTGTCGCCTGGGACTGTCCTGCAGAGAAGGCAGTCTCTCCGTGAGCTCAGACAACAGTTTCCCTGAGGATAAAAGAACCGTTTTGTCAAATTCAGCACCCAATCTAGTTTCATTATTTTAGAATATAAAACTGTTTGGTGATTAACTTTGTTTACACTTGGCAAGTATTGCTTCCTTTTCTGAGGGGGGTGGAGGGTGGGAAAGACAAAAAAGCTCATAAAAATTTTAAAAAGCTTTTGACTTCAAATAGTTCTTACAAAACTGCACTTGGATGAGTTAAGTGTGGAGGAATCAAAACCATATGGATTATGCTTCTTTTAAAATAAACACTGATTTAAAAATTGAGGGAAAATTCTTGGAAACACAGACTTTCGTCTTCACAGACTCCAAATAGTCAAAAAGCAACTTTAAGAAATTTGATCAACCCAAAGCACAGCTGGGTTTACCCATTCTTAATTATAGTGTTTTCATTGTATATCATGCAAAAATAAACAGCCTCAGGAGTGGACTACATTCAGTTATTTTAAAAGAGTGTGGGGGCTTTAATTTAGCCCTACTGCAACTTTTGTCCAAATCCTGGATTTGAGGTAAATTACATATAGCATTTGAAATGCTAAAATGTTAAGCACTGTCACTCATCATATTTTACTTTTTAGTTGTCCAGTCATTGCCCCCAAAATTAACAAAATGTTGAGAATTGCCTATTTGAATTTATCCCAAGGTGACTTATCCTGACTAGATTTTCATCTAAATGCTTGGTCATCAAAAAATGTGAACCTGGTACCCTTATTTAGTGAAATGACATTTCTGCATGGGGTTAATGCTCATCACAAGCAAACAAAATCAAGTTTTCTTAACCACAGTCTTACTTCAAATTAAATCAATTTAGCTAGCTATTTATTCATTCCCTACCAGGGTTCAGGAACTTCGCTAGGCCCTGAAAGTTCAAAAACAACAAGATATGTGGTCTCTTATAAGAACTCAAGAAACAAAAGGTGAAATGTAGTTAGGCAAACTACTGCAATACAACGTAGCATGTGCCATAACACATGTAAATCGTGGAAGAGAAGAGCTGTTTCCTGGAGGATGGGGTGAAGGCTTCTTAGACAAAGGGGACATTTGAATTGGGTCAGTGAGGGTTTCCCTAATGAAAAAGGCAAGCAAGGCATTCTGTGGAAAGAGAATTGGCAAGAATCTAGAGTGTCTTTGTGTGACATAGAGTATAAGGTGGAAGGGGGAATGGCCAGAGATGAATCTAGAAAGTCAGGCCACAGTCACATAGACAAGGACTTTGTAGGTCACACTATGGGGTCTGGAGTTTATGGTCACTATCAGATACAGTGAGAAAGACAAATTTCATAGCTGTTTGGAGAATAAGTTTTAGGAGTGTGTGTGTTTATGTGTGTGTGTGTGTGTGTGTATGTGTGTACGAATGGGGGAAGGGTGGAATGCAAAAAAAAAAAGTGAATCTTGTTAATATTCTCCAAAAACGCATACTGCACAAAGTAACATAGCTACACAAAAATGTAAAATAAATGCACAAAAAGTTACAAGCCAGTTTTGGCAAGCACAATTGCTGTAGTGACTTAAGGAGAGCCTCTACGAGGATAGGATCCAAGGCTGACTTACTGACTGCCTTGCCCAGGTCCTTAGCATAGCACACAGAACATCAGCCAGTAAGCAGTAAGAATTTGTCCAGTGAATGAAAGACAAGTGTGAAGGTCATATTGTATTGATATGAACCAATGTAATAAGTCACTAATGAACCTCAGAAGATGGAAGATTCACAGGGGTGATTCCTGGGAAAACACATCTGAAAGGCAGCTTCAGATTTTTCAATCCATTTACATCAATCTGCAGGGAAGGAGAAGGAGGTAGACTGTCTCAAGGCTGGATCAATAGCTGTTGGGGCAGCCTCTTAATCATGTTACCTCCTATGTGCTGCTCACCCAGTTTCTATTCGTTCCCCACTGGTTCTGTGTTCAGACTTCCAAAACTGCCCTCCTAGTGAAAGGCAGCAGCACTGACCTAGGAAAGAAGTGATATTCTGTCTTGTGAACCATTAGTCTCTTTCTTCCGCCCCTTCCCTCAAATGACACACTCACCCTTTACATTGAGGATTTAAAAGCAGCATAGGACAGAGGAGGGAACAAAACCACTATTGACTTTGATCCATTTTAGTTATATGAGGTTCGCTGAGTCTCAGTTTCTACTTAGTAAAATGGTCACAAAAATAATGACTAATATGAAAAGATTTAATTCGATGAGATCGTGATGCTGAGTAAGTGCTCACTCTCTTATCCAGATCTCTCCTTTCCCATTCCATAGGCTGCCATGTGGCAGTTCTTGTCTTCGTATCGCAAGGGAAGGAATGTATCTTCAAGTATAAGCAATTAAATGGAAACTCACCCTCAGCTTTTCACCATGAGAGAATTTTGTAATTTTGAAATAAATTTATTAGTTTTCTGTTGAGGAATAATTGCATGAAGAGTCACCTACCACTTCCAAAAGTGAATAACAATATTCAAGGAGACTCCAATATAAAGCTTTAATTATGGCAGAAAGGTGCTTTAATTCTGTAAGGGCACAGACCATGTGAAGCGTGTAAGTACAGACTGTGTCTCACAGACATTCAACAGCATGTAGCACTGTTGGCAAGAGAACAGATACTGCTTTGCAATGCCTCCCACAAGCCAAGACCAGTTAGTTACTGACCAGGCCAGGAAGGCAAAAGCAGGTCCTCCTGGAAGATTCCAAACTCTTCTAATGGCTAGCGTTCACTCAAGGATTTCCGACGGCGTGGCTGAACATTCTGTAGATGGTCTGGCAGTTTAGAACATGTCTACTCAATGTTTCCTTTGCCAGGGATCAGACCTGGATTTTTTTTTTTTTTTTTTTTTTTTCAAATTTCCCAGCTCTGTCCCCATTTTCTCTTAAAGTTGTGTTCTCTAATGCAATTTCTGCATATTTAATCCTATCTCAGTATCTGTTTCTTGGAGGACTGGAATAACACACTAAAAGAGCCCCACGAGAATTATCTTCTGCTCCAAACGGTTATTCATGTCTTCACCTTTGGCCGGGCGCGGTGGCTCACACCTGTAATCCCAGCACTTTGGGAGGCCGAGGCAGGCGAATCACAAGGTCAGGAGATCGAGACCATCCTGGCTAACACGGTGAAACACCGTCTCTACTAAAAATACAAAAAATTAGCCGGGCGAGGTGGTGGGCGCTTGTAGTCCCAGCTACTCGGTAGACTGAGGCAAGAGAACGGCGTGAACCCAGGAAGCAGAGCTTGCAGTGAGCTGAGATCGTGCCACTGCACTCCAGCCTGGGCCACAGAGCGAGCGAGACTCCGTCTCAAAAAAAAAAAAAAAAAAAAAAATTCTTCACCTTCAAAGATCAACCTCGCTAATGATCTTTAAGTGACATTTTACATTTACAATATGAAACAAACACATTGCGTGGCCTACCACAGCTACCACAACTACACATAGGATTAAGTCTAGACTTTAAGCCCATTTCATAGCCAGTATAGATACCTATGTATCCTCTCCCTCTCACATATCTCACATATCTCACACTCTAAAATGATTCAATTTCACCATTCCTCAAACATCCTTAACCCGCAAATTCTTATGTCTTTGCCAATATTGTCTTGGGTCTAAACTGATTTTCAGAATGTCAGCCCACACACTAAAGGCCCACGAAAGGCATCCTTCTCCTGATGCCTCTTCCCATGCTCCCAAGCAGGAGTAACTCCCATACAATTGCTTCTTCTATGGGCATGCAAGTGGCTGAGTAATAACGCTATTTCTAGGCATCTCTGATCACACTATTTATGATTCTTTTTGGTGTTTTGCATAGTGTTTGAGAGTCTGATACATTGTAGGATTTAAGTTCAGTAAAAAGACCAAATCAGCAATATACTATAAGGGAAACAGAATGAATTTGGAAATAGGACAATTCGGTTTAAAATTCCAGATCCATCATTTATCGGATGTGTGATTTGAGACAAATCATTTATTTTTCCTGAGGTATATAAAATGGGATCATAGGCCTCATACGACAGAGACTTTATGAAGATTCAATGTGAGAAGCCTTCTGTGTTGCACTCATTCAACAAACTGAGCGCCTACTATGATCCGTGCACTGTGTTACATCCTGAGGATATTTCAGTGAATGAGAGAGGGTGCTTTATCTCAGAAAATTTTATTTCAGTTATGTAGAAAGACAATAAATAGTTAACTATTTTTTAATTTGCAGATTATCATGACTTTTAGGAAGAAAATAAACAGGATGCTGTGCTAGATAATGACGAGAAGGACAGGCTGCAGACTTCAGGATGAGCAGGAAAAGTGTCTTTGAAGAAGTGCTGGACAAGGTACATGGTATGTGCTCCCTATCAGTTAGGCTTCCACCAGAGAAACAGAACCAGTGTGACACACACACACACACACACACACACAATTATATTGTACAATTATTTCTCAGCAGAAAGAAAATACATGTATTTCCATTTTAGACACAAAATATAATTGCAAACACACATGTGCATATATAGTGTGTGAGTGTGTGTCTGTGTTTATTGCAAGTAATTGGCTTATCACGGGGGTTAGCTAGGCATGTCCTCCATAGGACAGGCTGGAAACTCTCAGGCAGGAGCTGAGGCTGTAGTACACATGTGGAATTTCTTTTTTTTTTTTTTTTTTACATGAAAACTTCAGTTCTTTTAAAACCTTTCAACTGATTGGATGTGGCTCACCCAAATTATCAGGATTAATCTCCTTTACTTACAGTCAAGGATTGTACATGTTAATCACATTTACAAAATACCTACACAGCAACACCAAGATTAGTGTTTAATTGAATAACTGAGTATGGTAGTCAATTCAAATTGACTCATAAAATTGTTCATCACATGCTCTGAGATGTTAATCCCTTAACCATGAATTTCTTAAAGCATATTTTTGAGGATCTAGATGTATAATCAGCTTTTCCAATGGAAATCTCTCCCAATGCTTTGGTAACATCTGTCATATAAAAATCACAGTGAATAAGGATTTTAAAAAGAAAGGTATTTTGTCTTCCTGAGATGTTGTAAGATTCTATACCATGGCAGCTGAGCAGGCTGACCTCTGGGCCATTTACTGTGGTTAAATATGCAAAAAATAGTAGAAAAGATTTTATTGCTCTAAAACCCCCAGCAGGCAGCACAACTGTCAAATATCTTTACATACTTATAAGGAAAAACTGTATTTCCTTCTGTGTTGTACCTCACATTTTTGATTCTACATAAATGATTTAATATTCATTTCATGTTTTAAATACCTAACTTTTCTATATTAAAACTGAATTGAAAGCATATTTATTTTGCAAGTAAGTAGTAAGCAAAATGTGAGTCAAAAAGTCCAAGTTAAAAACCAGTGTAGAAAATTCATTAAATACATGTTAAATGAACACAAAATATAAACTGTTACCCCTCTTCATTTATCAAGCATAAATGCTCTTGTGTTTAATTTTCATCACAGAAAAATAGAATATTAAATTAATGGCAGCTTGTTTCCTTCCTCCCTCCTGCCTTGGTTCTTAAATGCCGAGTAATAGTGTCTACTCTCTTGGTTTTTTAAATGTGGACCTTGGTGTCTCTTGCCAATTTTTCCCCTGGGAGTTAGGGAGCATCACTTCTGGCAGCACTCCATAAAGATGTCAGAAACCATATTGATCAAGGAAGGCAGAATGGCCCATGGACTCAATGCAATTCATTATTGATTAGGCAGGCCACTCTGTCATGTTAACTGGGAACTAATGCTTTCACTTGAGTTTGAAGTCATCCTCCTTTCAGGTGGAGGGAGTTTGGTTTAACCCAACTGTTTTTTTAAGTGCATATCTAGCTCCAAGTCTAACCACAATGTTCTGTCTGTATCCTTAATGCAGAGTAATTCTAGCCATCTTGAACAGGCCAGCTGTAACCCATAATTGGTACTTTGAGGTCCAGTGTTTCCCTCTGACCACACAATGGAAGGTTGGAACAGTTTTGTAATTCAGAGTTATGCTTTCATCTAAGGTAATTTTGCTTTCCTTAACACCATTTTCACCCCTGCTCTCGCTCCTAAAATTATTTTTAGTACACATCATAAACCAAAAGTAATCTCATTAACTGCTCAGAGGAAAATATCTCTCATGTGAAATAATATGATGCTGAAATTTCAGGATCATTGTAACTGTTACAGAGATGTGTAGTTCAGTAAAGATGATAAATTATGAATTAATATTATATTGCATAACAAAATGTAATCTAATTTTACAGAAAAAATTGGAAACATGGTAGGAGAATAAAATAGATGAGTAAGCTGAGGAATGGGAAGATACCAGCATTACTCAGATTCCTCCCGCTAGGCATGGCAATTTTTAATACCCCATTACTTGTTATTATATCACCATCTTGGTGTTTTGAAATTTTCTGCAAAACTCCCTGTGGATAAGATTTTTAAAACCAGTATGTTTGGTAAAAGCCATATATCATAACCCTTGCCAAATAATACATAATGCACATTAATATATTAAAGACTTCACAGCAAAGAATCTTGAGTTCGTGTTGCCCAAACTCATTTGAATGTCTTTCTTATTATATTTTATTATTGTTATATGTATTTTTTAGGCAATTAATAACCTGAGGATGTAGTGTTCTCTGGAACACATTTTAGGAAATATTATGCCAGCTTTTACAGCTGTTGTAAAGGAGTTGGGGGCAAAACCAGGAAAATATTGCCCATGGAATTAAATGGGGAAAAGAAGTTTCAAAGAAGGGATAGACAGTAGTGATTCACAGAAAGATAAAAAAGAGAAGGGGTAGCCAGGCATGGTGGCTCACACTTGTAATCCTAGCACTTTGAGAGGCAGAGGTGGATAGAGCACCTGAGGGCAGGAGTTCCTGACCAGCCTGGCCAACGTGGTGAAACCCCGCTTCTACTAGATATACAAAAATTAGCCAGGAGTGGTGGTGTGTGCCTGTAATCCCAGCTACTTAGGAGGCTGAGGCAGAAGAATTGCTTGAACCCAGGAGGCGGATGTTGCAATGAGCCGAGATCGCGCCACTACACTCCAACCTGGGCGACAGACTGAGACACCGTCTCAAAAAAAAAAAAAAAAAAAAAAAAAAAATCCCAGAAGGCTTTAAAACAAACTTGAAAGGTTGATTTTAAAATTTATAGAAAATGCAAATGACCTAGATTTTCCAAGACAATTTTGAAAAATAACAAAACTGGAGAAATAACAGTACCTGACTTCTAGATTTTATAAAGGCACTGTAATAAAGGTAGTGCAGCATTGGTGCCATGATAGAAGATGAAGAAGTCAATAAGTCAATATTCCAGAGATAGAGGAAAATTTGAATCTTTATATTGAGAAACCAGAGAGAGTGGGCAGAATGGGATGGCACCTCAGGGAGTCCTGCATCCTGCCTTATGACAGTAGAAAACAGCCAAGAGAAACACACCTTTGCTCCAGGTACAGGCTTAATGTGCACCACGAGGACACTGGGCTTAGCTCTGCTTTGAAGTCAGGGTCTAGCTGGTTTCTTTGTTACTGTTTTTTAAGGCACCATATAGTTTATGAATTGTTACTGTTTTTTAAGGCACCAGAGCAATGTTCAAGGTAATCTGTTATCACAAGTGTTTGGTATTCTCATAATCTCTAATTGCTGGCATTTCCTAGAATTTGGATCACTCTTCATCATGCATCAGGATTTTTCAAAACACAATTGTTGAGAAAGATCTGTACATCTTTTTATTAAGACAGATAGTACTGTTTGCACAGAAATCACATGACACTATCTCATAGCATAAATTGTGTTCACAAAGAAAAATATTTATTTGTTCAAAAGAGATTCCATGGAGTTCCTTATTAAACAGTATGTTGTGAGCTGAAACCTCCTCAAAAGAAATTTGCTTATTAATTCATAAAATGTATTAAATTTTGGTAATCAAGGTATATTTATAGAGCACTGAAACCGTGTGTGTCAATATAAGATGTTCAGGAGAAGGCATAACGAATACTAAGAAGTGGTAGAAATACAACAGAATATTTAACATAACAGGGACAAACTAAGGGTGTATAGAAGGATGTAAAAAGTGTTTTAAGATCCCAGATGGAGGAGGATGGGAAAAGTTTCCCTCCAAAGATGACATTTGAACTGTTTCCTAGGGGATAAAAATGAGTTTGACCGAGGAGTGGAACAGATCACAAACAGCAAGATGAGTATGTACTAAGGTACAAAATTAAGGCTGTTGTGTTTTTAGAGAGGCAAGGAATTTGGTGAAGCTGAAGCACAGGTTTACCTGGGGTAGGTGGAGGATGAAGGGCCATGAAGTGAGATAAGAAAAAAAAATAATAATAACTTTTTTGTTTACGAAAAGGGAAACCAGAGGAGATTTCTAAGAAAAAGTGACAACAGAATGAAGCAGATGGCTAGTTTAGAAATACCATGACAGTAGGGTAACAGAAATGGTCTGAAAGGAGTAAGTTGTGGAAGGCAAATAACACATATAAATCTCTGAATTAACATTTTATCTCCTGTAAATATTTATAATTTTTGAGAGACAAGAATTTTGATTTCAGAGAAAATGCATTAGGCCTTGTCAAAATCCAGAGCTGATGATAAATGCGCTTTCAGAATATGGCTCTGTAAAGGAACATGCCCAGCAACCACTCAGGTTTGAGAGTGCTAGTGGCCCCAGACCGAGGAGGAGGGCATCTCTCCAGAGTCCTTCAAAGAGAGTGGGTAAAGCTAATCGTTTTTGAAAGTACATAGTGAGAATTCTGGATGCATAATCTGTTTTGTGTTAGACCAAAAGAGGTTGGCTCTCTGAGACATGTTTCAAGACAAAGTCTGATACTGCTTGGACAAATATCATCAAGGCCAATCAGAAAAGATTACTGTTGTTTTATGGTGATATATGATAGAAAAAATTCCATAGTGTTCTTTTTTTTTTTTTTAAATAGATTTTAGCTGATGAGGTTTATGTTTACAGTAAAACCTCACAAAGCTCCAGGCTAGAAGAATCCTTGGCTTGTATCCTGATGTCAGTAAGCTCCTGGCATTGCCATCTGAAGGCATGAAAAACACTTCTAACACATTTACGTTGGCCTTTTTAACTCTTAAATTGGATGGACTGTGTGAACCTGTAACTGACTGCAGAGAGCATAGTTTCCCAAATACCTGGGGACCTGATCCCGTGTGAAACGCAGATCTTGTTTACTTTAGCCTTCTACTTCAACCAAAACCAAATTGCAGTGTGTGAAAAAAAACCTCATATTTTTGTTTTTAATTTTTTTCAAGTCACTCTTGACTGAGTATTTCCCCCAGGATGTTATTTTGGTTATCTTCTTGATGATGATGTTCTTACTAAAGCAATTCAATTAAAAAAATTCTTCACTAGGAGTTAGGCAGCATGCTAGATACTAATTCAGCGATGACTAAGACATTCCATGAAACTACCTGTAAATTTCGGGAGGGAATGTGGATGTGTATACCTTCCTGGAAAACCATTAGGCAATGATGGTCCACAATCTCTTAACTAGAATTCTGAAATCCAGAAAGCCCTAAGAACAGATTTGTCGGCAAAATGCCATGACATGATGGAAATGCGGTTATTTATGCTCTTCCTTCCATTGTAGTGAATATTTGTACATTTGGCTGTATTGATCTGTTTAATTACTAAGTGCTGCTCCCCACAAACACTGCTATAGGTGTTACATAAAAAATGACATATATCCTACATTATCGTTTTACATTTTTTTTTTTTTGAGACAAGTTCTCACTCTATTGCCCAGTCTGGAATGCAGTGGCACTATCATGGCTCACTGCAGCCTTGACCTCCTGGGCTCAAACAATCCTCCTGCCTCAGGGTCCTGAGTAGCCAGGACTACAAACACGTGCTACCATCCCCAGTTAATTTTTAAATATTTTTGTAGAGATGGAACTCAAGATCAGCTTAGTCTCAAACTCTTGACCTCAAGCAATCCTCCTGCCTAGGCCTCCCAAAGTGCTGTAATTATAGGCATGAGTCACTGCACCCAGACTGTCTTTTTAAAATCTGAAAAATTCTGAGCTCTGAAACACATCTGACTTTGAGAATTTTGTATAAGGGAGCGTGGATCTATATTTCCCTCTTTCAACGTTGTTAAACCTTGTGACATGTGAAATCAGCTGTGTACATAAAACTATCTGCATCACCCGAAATCTTTTATTTCACCGACTACTTTTAAAGAGTGAAGGTTCCTCAGACTTCCTACAGTTTTCTTGGTAATGCTATAAAAAAAAGCCTCATCATAATGTAAAAGTATTCTTTTTCAAGTTAACATCTCTACAGTGCAAGTTAAGCTTTTAAAAACTGTCTTTTCCCTCTGTGACTTGTCTTTCATACTTTTCTGCAGGTTGCTTCGTGTAACACTAGCAAGCTGGAGGACCCACTTGAGAACCGTGATTTGAAAAGACTACTTTAGATGGCATATTAAATAGCACAAAGGCAAAATTAAATATTGCCCCTCACTTTTGCATATGGCACAGAACCAAGATCCTCCCTCATTCTTAACTGGGCCCTGGGTTAAATTAGTTCCTTATGTGCCGGTTTTTTTTTTTTTTCAGTTTTTCAGTTCGTTCTGTACAGCCACAGAAATTAATAATAAAAGCCGAACTAAGTCTTACCAGAAAAACACAACAGGATTCAAAAGGAGGAACTTAAATCCCTCAACTCTTGTGAGGCAAACATTTAAAAAATATGAAGAGATTGATCTCCCTTTTATATTTTGGCATACCTCATATTATCTTCATCAATGTAGCTTCTTCACCAGATCTTAATCATTTGGCAAAACTACTTAGAGGCTCAGTTCAAGGACTTATTCATAGTTCTGAGTTCAAGCCACAGGAAGAATAATATCTGCTTCTCACTGAATTCAAGTTTATGATTTCCAAGACTGGACTTCCCTTAAAATAGCCATTCTGTATATGGGTGTATAAGTGTTGAAGGTAACATCACCAATTGAGCATTTGTTTATACTAAGAAAATGTATTCATAAAAAATAGAAGTTTGACGATCTTGGGTACTATTATCAAGGATTAAAATATTAACAACTAACGCTGAATTCATTACCTGATATGTGCTATTTATCTCCAACTTTAGTCATATCCTCCTTTTATACAAATTATCTATTCCATAGGATAGTCTTACCTTTGCTATTGTCCATCATGAGCCACTGGCTTAGGAATTTCCTGTGTTTTTCTTTTTTTTTTTTTTTTTTTTTTTTTTTTTTTTGAGACGGAGTCTCACGCTGTTGCCCAGGCTGGAGTGCAGTGGCGCGATCTCGGCTCACTGCAAGCTCCGCCTCCCGGGTTCCCGCCATTCTCCTGCCTCAGCCTCCTGAGTAGCTGGGACTACAGGCGCCCGCCACCGCGCCCGGCTAATTTTTCTTTTTTTGTATTTTTAGTAGAGACGGGGTTTCACTGTGGTCTCGATCTCCTGACCTTGTGATCCGCCCGCCTCGGCCTCCCAAAGTGCTGGGATTACAGGCTTGAGCCACCGCGCCCGGCCTAGGAATTTCCTGTGTTTTTCTATGATCCAATAATTAAAATGTATTTGATATATATCAATATGTTTAGGGTTTGTATTGGCTACAGATTATTCAGAGGAATAAGGGTGTGTGTGTGTGTATGCATGCGTGTGTGTGTGTGTGTATGCACATTTGATATCTGATGCTTGCTGACTATCTGATATGAAGATGTACAGGTTAGGCAAAGGTTAGAAAGGATTACAGTTCTTAAATAAGAGGGTGTCAGTTGTGAACATGATGTTTTGAGAGGTGATTTTCAAACTGTTTTCCACAGAACCATAGCTCTTAAAGGTGTTTTGAGAGGTCCCTTGACACTTGATCCCACTTTAATATTTTAACTGCATTAATTGTTAAGGCAAACATTCAAATGTGTTATATACTAAATTTTAATACATTGTAGACCACCAGCATATTGACTTTTGCTGCCAGGCTAATTCATTTTTGGGCAGGCCTTAAGGCAAAAATCTTTCTTACCATCGCTGGGACTGTATTTGAACTTGAAAACGCAGGTCAATGATTCAGATGGTCTCAGCTCTGCACTGGGTTTTCTTTCTTGTAACTCACACCTGTGCATGTGTAGACACACACACATACACACACATATACCATACAAGGTTGGACCCCTATTTGTCTGAGAGTTAGGATGCCCTATTTTCTAAACAACCCGGTAAATTATAAAAATAAATTGAATGCCAAGGTTGATCTGACTTCAACAGTCACCTAAATTACTGTCTGAAAGTTCTGTGTGTGTCAAACAGAATTTTCATAAATTTTTTTTTTTTTTACCTCGTCCACTTCCATGCTGTTCGAATGTTTGCAAGATATATATGCCTTATTATTGTCAAAAAGAAAAAAAAACATTAAAAATTGTACTTACAGTCATGTTAATTTTAACTGATAACTATTCAGACCATGGATATAAATTGTTGTTTCATCTCTTACTGCATTTGTGTACCTGGTAAGAAACTTAACATTACCTCTACTCTACCACTTCAGCAGTGAAGTTTGTAACAGTGATCTCTCTGTTTGTTGCAGGGTTAAATGTAGAGACTGAGAACAATTCTTGATTTAGCAATAGATCTTCTTCAATATACGCTCTTTTAATTATAAAATACTTTAAAAGTGTTAAAGTGTATAAAATACATGTGTTAAAGTTACTTTTGAAAACAAATCAATTTAAAATGTATGAAGCTTTGTTGCTTGATACCAAGTAATGTGTTTCAAAAATTATATTACCTAGGGTTTCCACAGCTTTTATTCAAGTCACAGGAAGAAGAAGCAAACGACCAAATAAACTTAGAGAAAAATCTGCTTCCCATGGAATATACAACAGATATAAAAGGGTTAAGAGCTAGGTTCTACTGGAAATATTCTAAGATCAATTATATTTTACATTTTCACAACTTCTCTAAATTGACTCTCCCAGTTTGCAGATGGCATTAAGCCGTCTCTGAGTAGTGAAATGTCAGGCTACGGGTGGAGATGGGGGGATGCACGATGTTATTGTGAGTAGGTGGAAAAGCATTTGGATGAGTTACAGAGTAGAAGGTAACTGGTTGCAAGGGGGAAAACCGTACACCATAGGATGCCCATGAAGCTGCCCCAGAGCAACCACTCACAAAGCAGGAGTGAAAAGGGTAGTTCTAGTGGGAGAGTGCCCAATGAAAGGAGCTCTCAGTGCTGCTGACAATGAAATGATGGGCATTCATAAGTTTCCTGGAATGTAACACTTAAGTCAGTTATTCAAAACCTGGTACATGTACACCTGGCACACAATTTGCAAAGCTAGCCATTTCAATAGGAGAAATAAACAAATCTGAGAAATTGGCAACTGAAGTGATCACGTGCCTAAGGGGTGATTTATTTGAGTATAAAATTGACAATGCACTTCCATTTTAAAAGGCATATGTACTTACAATCATCATTAAGAGTTGTCAGGAGGCAAAATAATGATATAAGCAGAATGTACTCCATCATGCTTTTTAGAAGCTACTTAGCAGTGGTCAGCTCTGTGGCAAAGCAAGGTAAATTAGACTACCATCTGACCTTTCACAAAGCAATTGTGTATCTATTATCTCATTTAGTTCTCAAAAGAGTGCCTAGCAGTACATGTGGAGGGAGAGGAAAGATTGGCTGGCAGGGAGTTATATTAGAGTGTTCTGCATATTATACTCAGCCACTTGTATTCTCAAGCACCATTGATAAGGATGGCATTCTGTGGGAAAATCGAGGCATTACATATCTTTATAGATGGATCTATGAATTATTTTGGCAATTTTAAAGAGCTTTTAAAAAAATCTGTTCTCCCCCAATCCATATTATTGTGTGTTTCCTATAGTTTAGTATTTTGTTTCTCAGATGCAAACATAACTTATTATAAACAATTACTTATTTTTGCAGCAACTTCTTTTTTCTGGATTGAAATTTGAATGTAGGAAACATGTCTTTTCTTCCAATTTTACATTTAATAGATAAACTTTCCTATATCTAAGGTTTTCCATTTCTTTATATTGTCAAAAATCATTCAGAATGCCCAGTCATAAAATTTTGCATTGTATCAGTTAATTTTTATATTTTATTCCTGGTAGTTCCAAGTGATGACATCTGAACTGAAATTAAAACCAATTAATGTTGAAGTCATTGTGATGCAAATCAGAACTTTCCGTGATTGGACACATGATCCTAAATCTTGTTTATTTTGCTCTAAATAATTGTTGAATATTCTTTTTTTTTCCTTTTTTTACATCAGACTGATATAGTCCAAGTGGAACCAGCTGATCTCATTGAATAAAAACTTTTTATTTTCATTTGAAACTGAGATACTATGAGAACAAAATGTGGGGATTTTCTGGCATAAAAAACTGCAGAGATATTTTAACAGAATGCAGAAATGTCTGGGGAGTTAACCATTGTACAGATGGGATTTACATATACCTTACTTTCTGTGGGCCTTCCTTCAAAGTTCTCTCAATTATCAGAATCATACTAGAGTTGTACCAGAAATTCTTTGTTCTCCATGAGCTGAGACAGCAATTGCAACATAACTGAATCTTGATAGTGGTTAAAAATTTCCTGCACAAATACAAACACACAAACCAAGAACAGCAACAACAAAATCCAGACATAGAATGTCAAATGCAATGTTTTTATAAAAGAAATGTACCCCTTACTTTTCTTCACTTATTTTTATCTATGATTATTATGCCTATTTTCATAAATTTGACCCAATTTTTTACATTAAAAGCTCAACATGTTCCATTTACTATGCAAAGCCTTTCAGATTACCAGCAAACCATGAGAAATATATTTCAAACAGAAGAATGAAAAATTTATTATAAAGGTTAGAAAAAAAATGAGACATGGAGTGCAGGGAACTGAACTGATATATTCTATATCGAAGATTTGGGAAGTGTTGCATTTGCTATTTTGATGAGGAAGTGATCTGTAGAATTAGTTGGCTCCCTAATGTTTCCAGCTCATGTTAATCACATAAGGACAGAGGCTGTTAAAGCAAATAAGCCAGTTTTGTGGTAGGGAGGGTATTTAATTCTTTTCATTCTTGAATTCAAGCACACAGCAATAAATAATGCACACACACTTTTGGACAAAGCAAAATTTAATTAGAAAAAAATAAATTTTGTGTCATTCCCTAAATGAAGAATAGTCTATGTAATGTACATAGTATACATTATTAATTGCCCATGTGGGGATGAAATTAATTCTATTTGGAAAGTTATTTTTCCTCTTAAGTCAGCAGAAAGTATAATTATGCACATTTTGAATAAAGGTATATATTTTTTATTCATGCCCATAGTGTGTTAGAAATGATGAAATATTAACATATGAGGAAGAAGGGTAACAGCATGCAAAAATAGATAAAAGTATTCAAAATGCCTTGTTTGAATAAGCAACCATTTATGAACAGTATGAATGTAGACTTTTATGCAGAGACTGAAGAAGTACCGCAGAGGAGGCTGTAGCCGAACCTTGGTCATGAGAATGAATAACCTGACTGATGAGGTAAAAGGGTTGTTTTTTAGAAACAGACAAAATATGGAGGGAGATATGAATGAGAGATTTCTCAGCACTAACTTGTTTATTTCCCATTTTCTGAGCATGTCTTGTATTTTCTTACCTCTGCACCCTTACTGGACACAATCCTGTATGCCTCTGATGCTCGCCTATTGTCTCAGAGATTTCCGATGTGGAAATTCTATGCAGACATTAAACTCAAGCTTAAATGCGGCATTCCCCACAGAGATTTTCTAATCCCTCAAGCTCTGACCCCTACCATCTCTAAACTCTTTTAACAGTTTATAAAACACCCCATGTTAATTAGTCATTGCTCTACACTAGGAAAGACCTTTATATATATACATTAGTTCATAGAATTTTTGCCAAAAACTTTATAAGTCCATTATTCTCTTTTTAAATATGGTGAAATAGGCTTAGCAAAGTTAATAACCTGTTGTAAGTTGCTTAGCAAGGGGAGGATTTGGATTCCAACCAAGCTCTATTTTATTTTTATTTTATTTTATTTTATTTTATTTCATTTGCATTGCATTCTCTTTCTGGTAACAATTTTCCATGACTTCTATATTTCTTTAGCAAATAACACTTTGGGTTGCAAGCAATAGAAATCTTTCATAAACTAAATTAACCATTCATGAGGACATTTTAATAATAACATGCAGTTATATCCCAGAACTTAAGCACGAGCAGGGCAATGGACTATCACAAAGGAGTGGCATCCAAAGTTGACCAATCACAAGGAGGATTGAGAATTCTCCATCTGGGACTGGTTCCTTGCATCTCTTCTACCCCTGCCACAATGTGGTATGAGTAGGATAGACCTTAATTCCAGGTTCAGGATGTATCCTGTTGGTCTAAGTCACCCAGGATGATCTCAATCCTAGGTAGTAGACAATCAATGTTTGGCCTTCTCTGGCTACAGCAATGATACAGCAATGATTTTTTTTTTTTTTTTTTTTTGAACATGTGACCAAGTGGGCCCAATCAAAATGGCACCTGAAACATTTTCTGATGGCTGAGAAAAGAGAAGTTCTCTTCTTTTGATGGATGATTTCTGGATAAGGCTTGGAATGATTGTCAGTTTACTACCACGAGGAAAGCTGGTCTGAGGTCAAAGCCAGTAAATGGAATAGGGTGGAGACTCACAGGTAAATAGAGCCAGGCCCAAATCAAACTGTTCCTGAATTTTATGTGGTATGGTACATTATCACTCCAAAGTACTTACTGCCTATCCCACTAAGAATTATACTGACCCACTCTTCTGACATCAGTCTTTGTCATGAAACCTGCTTTGGTCAATAATAGGTGAATTGAAGAAAATGCACATGACTTTTGAGAAGAAGCTTTAAAAGCCAATACATAATTCTACCATTGCCACCAGTACATTCACTTTGTTTTATGCCATGACATATCCTTGGTAGGGGCCGCTCCTTTAGCCTGAACCCCAGAATGAAGAAGACACATGGAACAGAGCCCTGTACTGACATGTAACACGTAAGACAAAGAAATGTTTGTAGTCACAAGATGGCGCCCAAAGCGAAGAAGGAAGCTCCTGCCCCTCCTAAAGCCGAAGCCAAAGCGAAGGCTTTAAAGGCCAAGAAGGCAGTGTTGAAAGGTGTCCACAGCCACAAAAAAAAAGATCCGAACGTCACCCACCTTCCAGCGACCCAAGACACTGCGACTCCGGAGGCAGCCCAAATATCCTCGAAAGAGCGCCCCCAGGAGAAACAAGCTTGACCACTATACTATCATCAAGTTTCCGCTGACTACTGAGTCCGCCATGAAAAAGACAGAAGACAACAACACACTTGTGTTGATTGTGGATGTTAAAGCCAACAAGCCCAGATTAAACAGGCTGTGAAGAAGCTCTATGACATTGATGTGGCCAAGGTCAACACCCTGATTCGGCCTGATGGAGAGAAAAAGGCATATGTTCCACTGGCTCCTGATTATGATGCTTTGGATGTTGCCAACAAAATTGGGATCATCTAAACTGAGTCCAGCTGCCTAATTCTAAATATATATATATATATATTTTTTTCAACATAAAAATAAAAAGAAATGTTTGTAGTAAGCCACAACAATTTTGGATTTTTTTCTATAGCATAGCCTAGTGAAAGCTGACTAATACTATCACCCCTGAACGTTACTGTTAAATAAGCCAATGAATGTCCTTCATGGTCAAAACTGGTATAAGTTTTATGCCATTTTTTTTGAAAATATCTTACCAGAAAAACCCATTTCAATCAGTTAAATAATGTTGTCAACCCTAAGCAGTATCAGGAAAGCCTTTTAACATGAAAACGTCCCAAAGATACATCATAATATAATCGTGCATCCGTAATGCCAGATATGTAATTAAGGGTGGTGATAGCTACAAAGATCACCATTTCTGTGGCCATCTCTGTGGACAACCAGACAACATAGAAGAAGTCTTCCCATTTCCTACAATAATCTTAATGAAATGAGGTAAAATGAATTTAATATAATGCATAGAATTTTAGCATTGCTCTGTCAATAATTTTTTTCTCTCATGCGGAATGTTTTCCCTCATTAACAAATAAAATCAAAAGCTGAAGCAAATAAGTGAATCTCTTTGATGCTTATTTCAAAGCATTTCAGAAGAATTAATTACTGCAACACTCTAAGAAATATTTAAGTGCTATTAGTTCTTTTCCATACATGGGAAGGTGGAAACGCTGAAAGTTTAAATAGCTTTCCTGTAGACCACACAGCAAGACATTGGCAGAACTCAGCATTCCTAACCTCGTTGACCTCTGCAATCTCAGTGTGGTCTGTAACCTTTTTACATCAGAACATTCACAGGAAGTGGAGACTTTTTACCAAAACATTCTACCAACAGTAAAACACGTAACTTCTTTTAACACTTATTGCCATGTATAGTCTGTTTTGAGTCCATAGTTAGGATCAGCGAGATACTAATATTTGAATTAAGTTGCTGCAAGTCCTGCAAATCAGCCAATGTCTGTGCTAGAGGCTTTCTTGCATCAACATAAGCAGAAACCTGCATTGTTCAAGTGTCCTTTGGACACATCTTCTTCCCTCTCTCTAATCAACTGAATTGCCATAGTAAAGATAGAGCATGAGGATTAGAGAAACACAAAGACCTGCTGAGAATAAATCATTTTTCCTCAAAAGAATATGTTACTTCTACCAAAATTACACTAACACTAATAACAAAATCATTGTCATACCTGTAAATATTACGTAAATTTTAACTTTTTGAATGATTGTATCAGATATATTACACAATGTTCAAATAGGCTCTGCAAACACTAGTGGTTTAGTTAATATGGAAAAAATGGATTCAGATTTAGTTATCAGGAAAAAAAAATGAATGTAATAGAAATTCCAAGTGCCAGGGTTGTACTAAAACTTGTAGTCTCTCACAGTGAGCTTTGAGCTGACCTTGCAAACTATATCGTTTCTTCTAGATGATATGGCAAACATGAGAATAGGAATTTTAAAATGCATACTATTTTTCTTCATTAACTTTTCCCCAGATTATAAACATTCTGCATAAACATAATATGTTTAATGCTTAAGTTGTCATAGTGCTATATATGACGAAAGACTGTAAGTTATAGTATTTTAAAATTTGAGATTTCAATTAGAAAAACCATTTTTATTATTTTAATTCTAAAAATTATCTAAAAATCACCAAAATTGTACTATCGCACCTTTTAATATACCAAAAAAGTACATGTCTACTTATTTAATTTAAGAGAAATAGAATTGGTCTAATCCTCAATCTTCCTGGGAAAACTAGCACTTTTTCTCAACTCTCATTAATTCTGTGGAACATCTCATGTGAACATATTTGCGTCTTGCTTTATTTTTCTCATTGTGCTAATTTTACAATAGCCTATGTTAGTTTTGCCAGTACCGTTGTAGCAGCCCTAAAGTCACAAAATCAGAGAACCTACACATGTGGACAAAAATATGGAAGTCCAGAATTTTAAAGGCAGCAACCACAGTGAACTGGCAAAAGCAGTATACATATTAATCTAAAGAACAGCAGCTTAAGGTGGTCATGGTGGCTTATGCCTGTAATCCCAGCACTTTGAGAGGCCAACAGAAGTGAATCACCTGAGGTCAAGAGTTCTCGAGACCAGCCTGGCCAACACGGTGAAACCCCATCTCTACTGAAAATACAAAAATTAGCCGGGCTTGGTGGTGGGCACCTGTAATCCCAGCTACTCGGGAGGCTGAGGTGGGAGAATTGAAAAAAAAAAAAAAAAAAAAAAAAAAGAACAGCTTAAATAACATTGCTCTTTTCTGATACTAGAATCTGCTAAGCCAAACTGGAATAGCTGACACAAATAATTACATTCTGCTACGTTATTAGAGTTCAGTTTTTATAATCCATTTTGAAACAATTATCATTCCTTTGTCCATTCAAATGTGCAAATATTTTATACCATGAAAAATTCTGTCTGAATATAAGCTCTTGTCTTAGAAATGTCACTTTTAGAAGAGCTAGATATTACATAATATCTTATTCACTTCAACTAACTCATCCATTATTTATAATCTATTAAATAAAAATCCAAGCAAAGAGCTCTAGCCTTATGGAGGTGAGGGCTAGGTAACAAAGGTGAATTTTAGAGGAGGCAGGAGGACTACTGTCCCAGGGCTTTGTCAATAGATGCTTGAAGAATGTTTAGTGTTGTGAACGTAGACTTTTGTTTACATATTCTGTGAACTATATGTAATTGGATAAATTATGAGATGGGTTTATGGTATGAAGACAATGCTCTGACAGTGGAAGCAGGGAGAAAACACTAGCCTTTAAATTGAAAAAAAAATTATTGTGCTAGTTATAAAACATATCACCAAAATTCCACATATATTTTGTCAAAATATCATATCAGCTTTGATAATTGTGGATGCAGCTGCAGATATTGTTCTTTTAGTTCTTTTGAAATATTTAACACTGCAAAGAATAAGGGTTTCTAACATTCACCTTTTGGCACAGCCCTGAAATGTTACTGTTTATATTTGAAAACAAAGATCATAACACATTCTCTTAGGAAAAAATCATGATGTGAAATTCAGTTTCAAAATAATATCCCGTGAATACTAAGCAATTTAAAGAGAGAGAGAGATTTAGTTTACATGCACACACACACACACACACACACACGCACATATACAGGCACACACAAAATTTTATTAAAAGTACTAATTCTTCTAAAATCTAGTGGATATTATTTTTTACAGCATACATTTTAAAGAACTTTTCCACAATTCTCTAGGAGAGATGAAGGTAGATGAAGATGATATTGATATATCTTCTTCATGCATGCATTAATTTATGCATCAAATGTAAATTTAGTGCATGCTGTGTGTCAAATTCTGGGGATACAAAACAAAACCACACATAGTCCTGGCTTTTGAAATTTCATTTGGGAGCGACTGATAAGTCATGATGAAGAATATAGCATTATGCTGTATTCTCAGGAATTTCTAAAGATTGCTAAAGGGGACCAGGAGAAGAGCATCTTCATCAAATCTGAGTATTAGAGAATTATTCAAAGAAAAGTCATTTTATACTGTTTTTTCAAGGAGTTACCTGTATATATTAAAGACACCCGTGAGCGTTAGCAAGAGAGAAGTCCAGTCAGAGGGAACAGCATGTGAAGGATGTGGAATAGCACAATATGGCCAAGGAGGTTTAGAGTGATTGTGGCTGGTGTAACTGGAGATTAAGCTGAAAGAGAGGCAGCAGCCCTTGCATGCAAAGCTAAAGAGGCTGAGACTACGGAGAGTCACTGATAGTCTCTCAGCCCTGTGTTTAATATCAGATTTATGCTTTAGAAAGATTGCTCTGGGAGAGGAATAGTAGACAGACCATTAGGTGACCAGCCAGCAGCCATCTCTCTGTTTCTGTGATTTTCCTATTATTAAGCAGCACGCTCAGTTAATGACCCAATCTGCAAAAGACAGTTCTTTTTTATTTACTCAGTCTGCTTTCTATGGCACATGTAGCCAACTCTGTACACAAAAGTGTCAAAGGCCTCATTCTTGAAATCTCCTTCATTAACACCAATCTAGAAGGTTAATCTTTAAAAAACGGAGTTAAGGTACTGTGATTTCTAGAACAGCTGTAAATGAGTTAATTATCATATTTCTGCTCTTGCTAGGCTTTGGAGATCAGAACTTGCAGGGAAGTTAATATGTAGTTCATTTTTTGGCTCACTGGAGTTGCAAAGGCATGAAGAGGGAGAGGTAGAAGAGAAGAGTAGGGAAAGAGGGGAGCTTAGTATCATGAAGTCTAAGAAACGGGGAAAGAGAGACAACATGGCAGGGAAACTAGGAAGTGTGGGCCTGAAAGGAGAGCTGGGAAAAGCTCTAAAGGCACGCTAAGTAGCATTGTAGGAAGAGCTGGGAAATTCAAATTTTGATTTTTATTTGAGAGTTAATTTTGATTTCTACATTGGGCAAATTACTTATTTCCCTAATCTGTTTGTTTCTGTGTAAGAATGATATAGAATTAGAGGATCTCTGAAATTCTTTCAAGTTTGAAAATACTAAAATCCAACTATTTCACAATTTTGCCCAGGGCTGCTCCTAGCACATATACCATGTTCTTGGTTCTTCCCTGACTCCCCAATTTCATTTATGCTCTTCTTCCTGAAAAGAACAGTAGCAGATTAAAAAAATTAAACTCATTTAGTAAATATTTCAGTGATACGTATATGTAAAATTGAGTTTGCTTTTAAAAGGAGAGTTGTTGGCCGGGCGTGGTGGCTCATGCTTGTAATCCCAGCACTTTGGGAGACCAAGGTGGGTGGATCACCTGAGGTCAAGAGTTTGAGACCCACCTGGCCAAGGTGGCAAAGCCGGCCTCTACTAAAAATACAAAAATTAGCCAGGTGTGGTGACGCATACCTGTAATCCCAGCTACTTGGAGGGCTGAGGCTGGAGAATTGCCTAACCTGGAGGCGGAGGTTGCAGTGAGCCGAGACTGTGCCATTGCACTCCAGCCTGGTTGACAAGAGTGAAAGACCATCTCAATAATAATAATAATAATAATAATAATAATAATAATAATAAATAATTTTAAAAGAGCTGTTGTATAATAAGGAATTTGTCTTTGTCCAGGATTCCTGGGAGATAACTTTGAAATCCTTGGAATTTCCTGAATGATAGGAGTATTTTCATTATTCACGGTGGGCCCCTGAGACCACACTTTTTATTTTTTTATTGTAATTAGGTAACTCAGGGAAGGCCCCTAAATAGTTTCAACATGGAGGCTGACCATGCCAGAAACACCAATGATTTGAGATTTGGAATGTTGAGCCACATGACATCAGTCTGACCTCTAACTTCTGGGGAGAGGTTGGAGGCAGGTGATTGAGTTCAATCATGTGGTCAATGATTCAGTCAATCACGCTGATATAATGGAACCCCAGTAGAAACTTCCGACACTGAGACTCAAGTGAGCTTCCCTTTTCTGTAATAATGCATTGATGGGCCAGGAGAGTGATGCATCCTGAGGATATGGAAGCTTCACTTTTGGGACCCTCCCAGACCTCACCCCATGTGTGTCTGTCTTTGGCAGGTTCAGATTTGTATCTTTTTCTATAATAAAAGTGTATTCATACAAACAGTGTTTTTCTGAATTTTGGGAGTCATTCCAGCAACTTATTGAATCTGATGGGATAGTGAGAACCCACAAACTGGCAGAAAGTCATCAAAATAGCAGGTGGCCTGGGCACCCTCAAACTTGTGACTGGTGTCTGATGTGAGGGCAGTTTCATCAGAGACTGTGCCTCTAACCTGTGAAGTCTGTGCTAAATCTGGGCAGTTAGCCTCAGAATTTTATTACAGGGCTTATTGAATATTTTAGCAGATTTCAAAATTTAACTATTAAGACAAATTTATGGCACCTTTTTTTACTTAAACTCTAGAACATTATGAACTTACATCTCATTACAACATCTATGAAAGAGTTAAATGTAGATATCACAGAAGCACTGCGCCACTTTAAAGGAAAAAAATTAACATTATTTAGTTGCTACAAGAAGAAAACATAAAATTAAGAGACTGTTTTTTATGACTATCAAACTGGAAAAAAAGGCAGAAAAAACTTTATTTTAAAGAGGAGATCAAACTTCTTATAAGCTTTTATAAGAAGAATTTTAGTGTTATATGGTAAAAAGGAAATAATAAAAGAGTTGATACCAAGATTCTTTAAAATATTATATAAGTTCAAGTATGAGAGAAGTTTATAATATGGCTTACTGGAAGAACATCAATTACATATTTTCAAAATCTGGTAAATAGGTATGGTGAGGTCTCATGAGAAATTTCACTGACCTATAACTGCTTGCAGAATTTTTAAATTCATTATAGTGAGATGTAATTGTGACCTACCTAATAGATGTAATACCATTTTTCCTAATTTAGAGGTTACACATTTCTAAAAAAAAAGAATGCCAGGCCAAGTCAATTGCTTTTTCATACAGCTAATTCGTTCAGTAATGAAAGTAAATTGGTATGATGTATATTGATTTTTATGAGATAGTTTAAGCTTGACTTAAAATGTACTTAAATTATTATATACTCTTTATATATTTCAAATGTTAGTTTGTTTTTCTGGGTGAAAATATTACGTTTTAGGGGGCAGGATTTAATTCAGATGAGAAGGCAATCTATTTGATATACAATAACATTCATTGAAAAATAGAAGAACATATAGAAAGATAAACATTAGAATATCATCAAATTGTGTTAGGTCTTCCCCCACCACCCCCAGAGACTTGCTACATGTGGCAAGGAAACATGGAGTTACTTTCATCAAAGCACTTAGTATTCAGGTGTCTGTTATCTGTGCTACAGCACCTGTCAATTCCAGAAGTCTGGTGATCATCCTGGTGTGAGATGGGACTGTAGTAAAGTGATTTGACTTAAAGAGAACGTCCGCACGACTCAGATGATGACAGCTGCTGTCTGTAGAGCTACTACCTCTTTCTGGATGAGAGCCTGTGGGGTGTGAAACCAGAGAGCAGTACTTCCTTGGTTCATCAATCTTTCTGGCAAACTCTGATTCATCATCTAAGGCCCAGAAAACCACACTGGCAAAAAATCACTCCATTACCTAGGTTCCTATAGCTTTTTTGAGACGGAGTCTAGCTCTGTCGCCCAGGCTGGAGTGCAGCGGTGCGATCTCGGCTCACTGTAAGCTCCGCCTCCCGTGTTCATGCCATTCTCCTGCCTCAGTCTCCAGAGTTCCTATAGCTTTTAAAGAGATATTCTAATATAGACAAGCATCTACTTACATAGTTTGCTCTTCCAAAATGTCTTGCCTAACAAAAATTTTGCACATTGATCGTATGTGTGTATGTTTGTGTGACAGGTCATTTTATGTGTCAACTTGACTGGGCTAAGGGATGCACAGACAGCAAATAATACATCATTTCTGGGTGTGCCTGTGAAGGTGTTTGCAGAAGAGATTAGCATTTGGATTGTTTGACTGAGTGAGGAAGATGCCCTCATCAACGTAATGGGAATCCTTTAGTCCACTGAGGGCTTGAATAGAACAAAAAGGTGGAGGAAGGGCAAATTTGCTCTTTCTGCTTGCTAGGAAATTCATCTTCTCCTGCCCTTGGACATCAGTGCTTCTGATTTTTGAGCCCTTGGATTGGCTTCTCTGATTCTCCAGCCTTCAGGTTTGGACTGGAACTTCGCCACTAGCTTTCCCAAGCCTGCAGCTTGCAGCTGGCAGACTGCAGGACTTCTCAATTTCCATAACTGTGAAAGGCAATCCTTGTAATAAAATCTCTCTCTCTTCATACACACACACACACACACACACACACACACACACACACACACACACTATTGGGTCGGTTTCTCTGGATAATCCTAACATAAAATATGTATAAATTATATATGTGCATAAAATTATATTATATATTTATATTCTGTATCTGTTAGGATAAAGGCTAACTTTCTGTAACAAAGAGACCCCAAAACACAATGGCTTTACCCTTTACACCTGAGTCTCAAGGTGGATGGTTGATGCTGATGAGACTCTTCTGTTTCAAAAAGTAATTCATGGAATCTGTCACTCACAAAGTAATTCCATCTCCTTGTTTTTCTGTGTTCTAGAGTGTTACCTTCCTTGCAACGTTGAAGCTGGGTCATCTCTGCTTTTGTTCCAGCCCGAAATAGTAAAGAAAGTAAAGGCAGAAGAGAGCATGCTTTTAATTTTAATGCTAAAGCCTAGAAGTGCTATTCGTCTCTTCACTTAGTTATTAAACATGATGATATGAATATACCTGCCTGTAAAGGAAGTTGAGATATGTAGTCCCTAATGGCATGGCTATGTGCTCAGATCAGCTTAGATGGCCACAGAAAAAAGGAGAGAATGGTTTTCAGGAGAAGTTTATCAATCTGCCACTTTTATTGCATATATAATGAAATATAAAAGTGGATACAGCAGAAATCCAAAGAATAGCAACAACAACAACCATAACAAACTTGGTGCTCTATGGTAAGGTTTCTCAATCAGGGCCATTTTGCCCAAGGAACATTTGCTAATGCCTGGATACACTTTGGGTTGGTAATACTGGCTTCTAGTTGCATAAAGGCCAAAGACACTGTTCATCAGTGTCTACAATACACAGGAGGACAGCCACAAAAACTACCTGGCTCAAAATGGCAATAATGTTAAATTGAGAAAATCTACTTTATATTTTTCATATTTTCAAAATATTTCATGTCATTTGTAAAAAATGACATAAAAGTTGTGTGAGGAGAACATGTTAGAGATATTTATATTGGCTCACCTGTGTCACCCCTGCTTGACTGTAAGGAACTTTATATTAGAAATCTTATTTTTTTCTTGTGTTTATTATGGGGCAATTATTTTATTTTATTTTGTTTTATTATTATTATTATTATTTTTTATTTATTTATTTGTTTATTTTTTGACAGAGTTTTGCTCTGTCGCCCAGGCTGGAGTGCAGTGTTGTGATCTCAGCTCACTGCAACCTCCGTCTCCTCGGTTCAAGTGATTCTCATTCCTCAGTCTCCCAAGTAGCTGGGATTATAGGCGCCCACCACCACACCCAGCTAATTCTTATATTTTTAGTAGAGATGGGGTTTCACCACGTGGGCCAGATTGGTCTTGAACTCCTGACCTCAGCTGATCTGCCCGCCTCGGCCTCTCAAAGTACTGGGATTACAGGCGTGAGCCACCGCACCTGGTCTATTTTGTGTTTTTGAATAAGTAATAATGAACATGGAATATCTTTTTGTTGCCTTTTTCTACACTAAACTTTGTGGAAATTGCTTCAAAACACATGAACCCTCTTCTCAATGTCCTTGTCATTGTTTTTGTTATTTCTTCTTCCTTATCCTCCCCTGATATCAGTAATATTGCTACTCATTTATCTCACATTTGCTGAGATGTCTGTATTTGAAGGTTACTTCCAACACCACGCCACATCCCTTCAAAAATCCAACATATAAAAAGGAACGAGATCATGTCCCTTGCAGCAACATGGATGGAGCTGAAGGCCATAGTTCTAAACGAACTAGCACAGGAACAGAAAAACAAATACAGCCTGTTCTCACTTATGAGTGGGAGTTAAACCTTGAGGTTTAACACATGGACACAAAGAAGAGAACAACAGACACTAGAACCTATTTGAGGGTAGAGGATGGGGGCAGTGAAGATCGAAAAACTACCTATTGGGTACTATGCTCATTGCCTGGGTGACAAAATAGTCTGTACACCAAATCCCTGCGACATGCAGTTTAATCATGTAACAAACATAAACATGTATCCCCTGAATCTCAAATAAAATTTAGAAAGAAGAAAAAAAAAAGAAAAAGGAAAGTCCAACTTAGGGACCCATAGCCTTGTCTGTCACATTAAGAAGTGCCTCCACTCACTTACTTTTCCAGAAAAGAGTAAGCAAGCCAAAGCAGGAAGCAGTTCTAAATCATTAACTTCTTAACAACTCAGCTCAGATGGAAACAGAATTAAGATTTACAGGACCATAAAGGAGATGGTTGCTATTTAACTATTTAAAATGGGAAATGAAAGAAAATCCCACACTTTCCAAGATCCTGTGGCATAACCGGCATACTCAAAAGGCAAAGAAGAATGAATGAGTGAAATGAGTATTTGATGAATTTTCATATGAACTTTTGACCTTCTCAGGAATGGCAAAGTTGCTTTTATATCCCTTGATCCAGCCTCAGCAACAATTTCTATTTTTTCTTTGTTTTCTGTCTCTCTCTCCATCTGTCTCTGTCAGTCTCTATCTCTTTCTGTCAGTCTCTTTCTCTCTCCCCATTTCCTCCTTCTCTCCCTTTTCTCACTTTTCAAACTGTCCCAGCTTTAATTTCTAAGCTATCAATTCAACATTGCCTCTATCTGATCTAATGACCTTTTGGGAAACTTTCTTAATCTATGTCAGATAGTATGAAATATGAAGGCTCATCTCTGTCTCTCTCAATCTTCATGTGCCCTCTAGCTTACACAGAAACAAAAGTTTGATTTTTTCGGCATTGATTCAGTGTTCTCCATTGGGGGAAAAAAGTATTATGATCATTATCAACAGCACCATAAGGAATCACATGAAAGGCAACATTGTGCATGGAGCTTATTGAATTGCAAACAGCTTTCTCAGAAATCAAGGCCCCCCCAATGATGCAAATCAGACGCTTACATAATGCTATTTCCTTAGAGGGTGACAAAGGAGTGATGGGATTTAGATGCCCCCTTTGTGGTGTGGCAAAGCTTTTCTGTTTTCTTGCTTCAAGCAGAATATTTTGACATATTAACTGGATCAGCACAAAATGTATCTCAAGCTATTGAATGCACATTTTTTTTTTTTTGGATGGACTGTATACCAAACCTCTTTCCCAGGGATTTGAAGCAGCTGGAAGCTGCTATGACATTTCTGCCCTTTTTCTCCTCTTGTCTTTCCATATCCCTTCCACCCCTTTCCATAATCTATAGATATGCATATTTGGAAAAACAGTGCTGGTCACAGAATGAATGAAAAAATAATCCATCTCTTTCTCACTGGATTTCATAATTTTGCAAGTCATAATATCAGTTGTATACACATGTGCTATAGTATTTTTTTATTACATATGGCACATTGAATTGGGACCATTGATCCAGCAAGTCATTGTATAAAGCCAGATTCCAGTCTGACATGTGCTATGCATCATCATACATCCTTAAGAAAAATGCTTGCTGTGTATACACGTGTCTTCCCAGCAGCTGATTTCTGAATCTGGGCATTGATGCATGGCATGTATTAGAGACTGGAATGTATCTCCTACTGTGCAATCCAAATGAACCGAAATATATTTTCTACAAGATTACCCTGCCTTCCTTTCTTTTCTCCTTTACATTTTCTTTGCTATCTCCTCCCTACTTTCTTTCTTGCCTCCCCCATAATTCATTCCTTTAATATTTTCCTCTTTGAATCATGTTTATTTTTCCTTTTCTATTAGTCTAGAGATGCTTGAAAATGTTATTATATCTTTGTGTAATATCTGAGCCTCATTGTCTGGTTATCAAAGAAGAGTCAGTAAATGTTTATTAAATAAACTATTGATGCTTTTTTTAGTAGTTACATGCATATTTATCTAAGATGGCATAATGCTGATGTGTAGAAATGTTATCTTTGTCATTGTTATCACCATCACCACTTCTGTCATCCTTGACATAATCATCATCATCACCATACTGAGTGCTTACTCTTCACACCAAGAGTGTTAAAATTATTCTTTCATTTAATTTTATACTGACCTTGTTAGTGCCCTCATCTGTAAAATGGAGACGATAATAGCACCTTCTCCATATATTTCTTGTATGTATGAAAATGGAATGATATACAGAAAGTGTTTCAAGTATTACCTGAATACTAAATAATTCATAAATGCTGGCTATTGATATAACAATTATTATTTTAATCTGCACTGAAGAGGAATAGAGAGGTTAGGTAGTTTGCTAAAAGTAACTCAGCTATTAAATGTCGGAAACTGGAAACAAGCTCCCAGTTTTGGCTTCATGGTCCAAGCTCTTACAAATACTGCCTTTCCATTATCAGAGAGTCTCTGAATTTCTTGACAAAAGCGGAGGTAATAAGTCAAATGCATACTATGATAGATTTTGAGACAGAAACATTTTTCTCATAAAAAAGGAAGAGTTTGAACAAAATTCTAAAAGAAAATAAATAGCTTCAAAAATTTTTACCTTTACCATTAAAACCTTCTGTATTCTATTTATGTCAGAATTCTGACATAAATTCTATTTATGTCAGAAATATACTTATGAAGTTACTCTACTTGCTAATGCAGTAATATCCCATCTTCATAATTTTATACTTTAAAGTCAAACATAGAGTTTTGAATAGCTGATGATATTGCTTCTGTGGTAATGTCCAAACAATGAAACCTGCTCTAAAGAAGAAAATAGCTGGCCTTTCTTCCTTTCTTCTTTCCTGCTTTGATGGTCTCTGGTTTTGCTTAACATTTGTTAAGTTAATTATGAAATTTTATGTCATGGAGACAAAATGTTTAGATTATTATGAGTTAAAGTAAATATTTAAGAATTTGTGTAAATATCTAGATGGGGAACAAGGAAACTAACACATTCTAAAAACTGTATTAAAAAAGTATTTTGCACAGAAAAAAATTCACAAAAGGTGAATAGAAATGAGTCAAATGACTGTCTATTGGAAATTGTTTAAAAATTATGACATATGGACAGAACATTTACCAAAGACCATTTTTTACTGAGTTTCATACTATTGCTTGTAGGATGCACCTTATTTTTTATAAAGCAAAGAAAGAAAAAAAGTGCTCATCAAATATCATCATACCTTCTTATCCTTTGGACTTTTTAACTTCAAATTCTAAAAGAGCTTTCAGACTTATTTAGACAAAAATTTTGGTAATATTTGTCTTGTGTCTACATAAAAAGAAAAGATCTATTAACTATTGACTAAGGAATTTCTTAAGTGTCTTTATATTCAGAATCTAAGTCTTTTCTTTTTATCAGTTTTTGAGTCAGTCATTGATGTCCATATTTTCCCACATGATATTTTTCTCTATATCAAAATAATATTAATAATATAATATTTCTCAAGATAATTAATTTAGGAATTAAAGTTATTAATGCTAGTGAATTATACAAACAATGAATTATCCAAAAAAGAGATTAAGAAAAAAATTCCATTACAGTAGCATTGAAAGCAATAAAATATTCATGAATAAATGTAAATCAGGTGATAAAAGATTTCTGCACAGAAAACTATAAAGCAATAGTGAAAGAAATTGAAGAAGACACAAACAAATGAAAAGATATTCATTGGGACTGGAAGAAATTAATATTGTTGAAATGTCCACACTACCCAATTCTTTTTTTTTTTTCTTTATGAGACGGAGTCCCGCGCTTTCGACCAGGCTGGAGTGCAGTGGCGCAATCTCCACTCACTGCAAGCTCCGCCTCTGGGGTTCACGCCATTCTCCTGCCTCAGCCTCTGGTGTAGCTGGGACTACAGGCGCCGGCCACCGCACCCGGCTAATTTTGTTTTGTATTTTTAGTAGAGACGGGGTTTCACCATGTTAGCCAGGATGGTCTCGATCTCCCGACCTCGTGATCCGCCCATCTCGGCCTCCCAAAGTGCTGAGTTTACAGGTGTGAGCCACCAAGCCCGGCCCACACTACCCAATTCTAAATTCAGATTCAATACAATCACTACCAAAAATGCCAATGGCATTTTTCTTCTTTAGAGCAGGTTTCATTGTTTGGACATTACCGCAGAAGCAGTATTATTAGCTATTTAAAACTTTATGTTTGACTTTAAAGTATAAAATTATAAAGATGGGATATTATTGCATTAGGAGGTAGAGTAACTTCATAAGTATATTTCTGACATAAATATGCCATGGCATTTCCCCCAAAATACAAAAAAATGCTAAAATGTATATGAAACCACAAAAGACCCCCAAATAACCAAAGAAAACTTGAGAAAGAAGAACAAAGCTGGAGGCATTGTACTTCCTAATTTCAAATTATATAATAAAGTTATAGTAATAAAAATAGTATGGTACCAGCATAAAAGCAGACCCATGATTTTTTTCAGACCAATGGAACAGACTGGAGAGCTCTGAAATAAACAGAGCATGTAGAACTAACTAATCTTTGACAAAGGTGCCAAGAATACACAATGGGGAAATGATGATCTCTTCAATAAATGGTGTGAGACAAGCTAGATATCCAGATGCAAAAAAATGAAATTGGAATTTTGTCTTAAACTACATACAAAAATAAACTCAAAATAGATTAAGCACTTAAACATAAGACCTGAAACCATGAATCTTCTAGAAGAAAACAAAAGGAAAAAGCTTCTTGACATTGGTCTTGGCACTGATTTTTTGGATATGACCCAAAAAAACACAGGCAGCAAAAGTGAAAATAACAAGTGGTACTATTTTAAACTAAAAGTCTTCTTCACAGCAAAGAAAATAATCAACAAAATGAAAAGACAGTCTATTGTATTATATTACAAATATTCACAAATCATTTACCTTATAAAGGGTTAATATCCAAAATATGTAAGGAACTCATACAATTCAACAGCAAATAAAAAAACAAAAACCTGATTTAAAAATGGGAAAAACATGAATAGATATTTTTCCAAAGAACACATAAAATGGCCTCAGGTTGATGAAAAGGTGCTCAACATCACTAACCATCAGAGAATGCAAATCAGAACCACAGTAAGCTATGACCCTGCACCTGCTAGGATGGTTACTATAAAAAAGGCAAGTGATAACAACAGAATGTGGAGAAAAGGGAAACTGTGCATTGTTGGTGGGAATGTAAAGTGGTACATCCATTATGGAAACAGTATAGAGGTTCCTCAAAAAATTAAAAATAGAACTACAGTTTTGCAATCTTACTTCTGGATCTATATCCAAAGATATATGAATTCAGTGTATGAATTCATAAAGAAAATGTAACAAATACATGCACAATGGAATGTCATTCAGCCTTTAAAAAGAAGCATGTCCTGCCATTTTAAACAATATGGGTGAACTTTGAGGACATGATGCTAAGTGAAATAAGCTGGGCACAAATGTACAAATACTGCTTGATCTCAATTTTATGCATAATCGAAAAAAGTCAAACTCATAGAAGCAGAGAGTAGAATGGTGGTTGCCAGAGGCTGGAGATGGAAGAAATGGGGAGATGTTAGTCAAAGGGTATAAACTTTTGTTTATAGATGAAAAAGTTTTCTGAGGAATCTAATGTACAGCACGGTGACTATAGTCAATAATACTGTATCATATATACGAAATTTGCTAAAAGAGCAGATACTAATTGTTCTTAACACACACACACACACACCACACACACGCAAATGAGTAACCATGTGAGGTGATGGATGTGTTAATTAACTTGATTTTGGAAATTATTTCATGATGTGTATGTATATCAATTTATGTTGCATCCCATAAATATATACAAATTTGTCAATCTTACATTAGTAAAGCTGGAAAATAAAGAGAAGGTCAGAAGCCAATAAATTGACATCACCTTAAAAACCACAAAAAGAAGAGAAAATCATAAACAAAGCAATCAGAAGGAAGACAATAAAGAGTGAAAATGAATGAAGTTGAAAAAATTAACAATAAAATCAACCAGACACCATGGCTCGTGCCTACAATCCCAACACTTTGAGAGGCTGAGGTGGGAGAATTGCTTGAGACCAGTTTAAACTCAGCCTAGCTTTGGCAACAAATTGAGACCCCCATATCTAAAAAAGTTACTTAAAAAAATAAAATAAAATCAGTGAATCTAAAAACTGATTCAATCTAATTGATGAAACTATAGCCAGAACAATCAAAAATAAAAGAAAGTGATAAAATTACCAATATGAGGAATAAACAGAGGACATAACTATATGTCTTTTTTTTTTTTTTTTTTTTTTTTTTTTTTTTTTTTTTTTTGAGATGGAGTCTAGCTCTGTCACCCAGGCTGGAGTGCAGTGGCCCGATCTCGGCTCACTGCAAGCTCCACCTCCCAGATTCACACTATTCTCCTGACTCAGCCTCCCAAGTCGCTGGGACTACAGGCGCCCGCCATCATGATCGGCTAATTTTTCTATTTTTAGTAGAGACGGGGTTTCACCGTGTTAGCCAGGATGGTCTCGGTCTCCTGACCTTGTGATCCCCCCGCCTTGGCCTCCCAAAGTACTGGGATTACAGGCGTGAGCCACCAGGCCCAGCCATAACTACATGTCTTATAGGCATTACATGGATCATAACAGAATATCATGAGGCCTATGATAGCACGTTTTAAAACATGAAATGGATAAATTCTTGCTAAAAGCAGACTACTGAATCTCATTCATAAAGGAGAAAAACTGAATAGTACGTCCTTTACTAAGTTATTTGAATTTTTAATTAAAAATTTTCTCCCAAAGGAGACTCAAGGCCCAGATGATAACATGAGTGAATTCTGCGAAGCATTTAAAGAATAATCATGCCATTTTTATGCAAACTGCTTCAGAAAATTTAAAATAAGAATGCTCTAAAACTCATTTTATGAGACCTGATGATACCAAAGCCAGACAACAACATTACAAGAAATAAAAAACTTAAACCAATGAAAAAATGGTACCAAAAAATGGAATGTTGACATGGTTCAGTATCCTCACCTGAATCCTCATCTGTAAAATTCTTTAATACATTATTAACACATCAAATTTAGAAATGTATAAGAAGAATGATACAGCATGAAGAGTGGTATTTATCTCTAGGATGCAAGGTTGATTTGCCATATGAAAGTCAACCATTGTAATTCACTATATCAAAACAATATAGTAGAAAAGTGTATTATCTCAACAGATACAATGAAAGAGTTTTTTAAAAGTCAACCTGTACTCACGATAAAAATATCTCAGCAATCTAATAGCAGAGGGAAACTTCCTTAACTTGATAAAAGACATCTCTGTACTAACCTATAACTGAGAGTAAACTTAATAGTAAAAGATCAGTGCATTTCATAATGTGACCAATAAATGAATGACCAATCTTACCACTTCTGTGCAACATTATACAAGAGGTCCTAGATAGTGTTATAAGGCAAGATAAAAAAATAAAAAGGTACATAGGTTTGAGAAAAAAAATCATTATTTGCAGCAAACCATAGCCATCTAGGAATATAATCCCAAGGAATCTACAAAATACTTCATAGAAATTATAAATAATTTTAGAAAGGTTACCAAATACATGGTCAACACACAAAAATCAATGATATTTTCATCAACTAGTACTGAACACTTAGAGACTAAAATAAATTTTAAGATCTGCATAATTTATAATAGTATAAAAAGGGAACATGAAACACCTAGGGATGAATCTAACTAACCTACTTTTTGCAATACTTTTACATTAAAAATAGAAACACTGATGAGAACAATTTTAAATGATCTAGATAAATTGAGATATATTGTGTTCATGGATTGGAAAACTCACTATTATTAACTTATCAAGTCTTTCTAAATTGGTATAGAGATTGGAAGGAATACTAATCACAATCAAATGAAGATTACTTTTAGATATTGGGAAGGTGCTCTAAAATTTATACAGAAAGGCAATGGTCATAGAATAGTCCAATCAGTTTTGAAATTAAATAAAACAAATTTGGAAGACACACAAAACCTGATTTCAAGACTTATTATATGGCTTCAGTAATCAAGACATTGTGTTTCAGTGGTAGGATAGACTTGTTAATTGATAGAACAAAATAGAAAGTCTGAAAGAGACTCACATATCTATGGTCAATTGATTTTTGATAAATGTAATGTGCCAAGGCAATTCTAGAGAGAAAATATGTTCTTTCCAATAAATTTTACTGGGACAAAAAACCCAACACAAACAAACCAAGACCTTGTCCTCTCTCTGTATTTGTATACATACTGCATACAAATGTTAGCTTGAAATGGATCATATAACTTAGTGAGGAACTTAGAAATATATAACTTCTAGAAGAAAATACAGGAGAAAACCTTTGTGAACTTGGGGTGGACAAATATTCCTATATGGCACATCAAAGCACGAACCATAAGACAAAAATTTTGCATTTGTATTTCATCAAAATTAAAACTTTCTGCTCTCAAAGTTCTCTCAAAATATAATAATAAGATAAGCAATCCAATATAATGGGCAAAAGTTTGAAAAGAAATTTCACACACTCATAAAAATACATATGCCAAATAAGCACATGAAAAAAATGCTTGCCATTATTAATCAGTAGGAAAATTCAAATTTGAACAACAAAAATATATAACTACATACCTGCTAGATTGACTAAAATTACAAAAATCATTTCTGGTGAGGGATGCTCACTTAACATAAAAGTCAATCATACTACTCCAAGGTATTTTCACAAGAATGTTGAGAACATATCTACACACAATATCTGCATGTGAATGTTTGTAACAATTTCATTCATAATCGCTAAAAACTGGAAACAACTCAAATAGCATCAACTGGTGAATAGATACAAGTTGTGGCATAGCCATATAATAGAATTTTACTAAGCAAAAAGGAACAAACACTACATCAACAACATGATGCTGTTAGCATTAAGTCAAGTGAAAAAGCTCGTGTTTCCAGTTATATGACATTCTTGAGAAAGGAAAATTATAACCACAAAGATCAAATTAGTAGTTTGCAGGGGTCCGGGTTAAGTGGAACCTTCCTCCATGCAAAGATCCATAAAGATAGCTCTTTAGAGTAACGGCAATATTATATAAATTGGGTTAAAACTGTGGTCATATACATTATATATTTGTCAAGCTCAACAAACTGTGCAAATAAAATAGGTAATTTTCACTGTATGTCAATTATATCTCAAGTAATCATAATGAACAAAAAACTAAACAACAAAAAAGAAAAATCCACATAGTAATACTAATGTGTTTGCCTATATATTTTAGTAGCAACTGGAGCAGAAACATTTTGAGAAATAATTTGGCAATATGTATAAAAAGCTTTAAATATGTTCATACACTTAATTTGAACATCTTCATTATGGCACCAAAAATAAAATAATCTAACATATAAGAAAAATTATGCCCATAAAGATATTTACTGCAGAATTATTTATAATAGTGAAAACATGGAAGTAACTTTAAGGTCTAACAAAATATGTGAAATCTGTGAAGGACTGAGTAAGATTTAGAGTGCCATCTTGATTGGACTTTAAATAAATACAGTTATTCAATAAATAGAAAAGGTCATGATGCAACATAAATTAAAAAGAGCAATATACCCAATTTTATTTAATGTCTTCTTTTAAATGATGGCTGACCAAACACACACACATAATTTTCAGTACCTAGAGCTGTTATAGTTGAATCTATAGGAGTAGTAGTGAAACTATCCAAATGGTCTTCCTTTTTTTTTTTTTTCCTTCAACCTGCTCTCAACCCCTACTTCCACTTTTGAGGTACCTAATCACAAACTAAAATTCTATGAACCTCATTTAAAAAATCACCATGGTAAAGTACTTTTCTCAGTCTCTTTTTTTTCTGTTTTGAATTTAAATAATAAATCTAAGGTCATGGCTATATAAATAAAACACATTAGTAAAAATTAGTTAACAAAGAAAAACAAACATAAACAGCCCCAAAAGTACTACATACTTTTAAAAGTGACTTTATCATGTATAAATATCTATTTGATTGTAGCATTGATTCGATCTGATATTAACCCCTCAGTTACTGAGGAGTTATTAACAATAATAAAAATAGTGATATGATAGGTATGTGTGCATGCAACTTATTTAAACCCCCTTTGCTATTTTTTAAAATCTTGAATACTAAAGGATGATTTTCAAAGTTTTAATGTTGTGATAAATATTGTATTTTAAGGATTAACTACTAGACTACCAAAAAGTATTTAGGACTAACAAGACAATTTCTGAACAGTGTTTTAGTAGGTTTTAAAGTTTTCCTAATTATATTCTACATCACTACTCAAACATAGCCTTCAAGTATCTTAGGTTCTGTTACACACATGGAATCAATTTTCATTGATTTTTGTTCAATTTGACAGATTTTTAAAATTAATTTTTATTTTTGAATAAAGATAGATTCAAAACTTACTAAAAAGATGATATAAAATATTAACTACTCTGAATTTGCCTTACATAGAATCAGACTTGTAAAGATTGTCTTTAATTAATTGAATATTAAGAAATATATTTGTTTTATATAAATGTATTTACTATCATTAAGTGTTATAAACTTTCTTTACCATCAGATTCTCTTTATATGGTAATCAATAATCTGAAATGCTACTGATTTTTGGCATTTCCATTCCCTTAACATTATGATTGTTTATGTAACTAATTAGTTCATAAGCTTTGATTCTTATTTATCGTTGTTTTCTAATGCTAATCACAGCTCAAGGAATTAAGTGTTTGTTAGATTTAATGGAAATATAGCATTTAACAATATTTTTTCATATAATATCTTGTTCAGCAAGTACTGAGCTGAGCCTATATTCAAATTTCATTGCATTCCTCTTTGAAATCTATCCAATTTTCCAGAAAATGCTTGAGGTAAAAATTGACTCATGCTTATGTGGGGTTTTGGCATAATTTACCCCAGCTTAATATCTTCCAAGGAATCTTCATTATCTTAAAAGAGACACTTAAAAATATACAAAAGTCCCTCTCACAGCTTCTTTGTGCCTGTCTCCTCATTTATAAAATGAGGATGATAGTAGTACCTACCTCAAATGATTGTTATAATGATTAAATGAGTATAACTCTTAGAATGTTGTTTATGGCAGTAGTAAGTGCTGTATGTGTTAGTGGCAATTAATATGGTCCTTAACTGCACTTCCACCTCAGTTCTTACCCCAAAAACCTTGTACACTTGCCTGAACTCACAGTACTTTACTTTCTAACCTCTTTTTACCTTGGTCTTGCTGTTTCACTTGCCTAGAGTACACAACTTTCTCCAGCTGGCTAACCCATGATTGCCTCTTCAAGACTCAGTTTAGCATTGTGCACTTAGGAAAGCCTTTTCCAGATCCCCTTGTAGGTGTTCTTACATAGAAAGGGCTTATTCTTGTAATAATCATCTACACAATGTATTGTAACAGTTTGTTTTTCTATCTCACTGTATTAGTCCATTCTCACACTGCTATGAAGAAATATCCAATACTAGGTAA
This sequence comes from Macaca nemestrina, assembly GCF_043159975.1. Taxonomy (NCBI): domain Eukaryota; kingdom Metazoa; phylum Chordata; class Mammalia; order Primates; family Cercopithecidae; genus Macaca; species Macaca nemestrina. The sequence goes on along the minus strand of NC_092134.1, from coordinate 41,713,238 downwards.
TTTATAAAGAAAAGAGGTTTAATTGACTAATAGTTCTGCATGGCTGGAGAGGCCTCAGGAAACTTACGGTCATAGCAGAAGGGGAAGCAAGCATGCCCTTCTTCACAAAGTGGCAGGACAGAGAATGAGTCCTGGCAAGGGAAATACCAGGTGCTTATAAGGCCATCAGATCTTGTGAGAACTCACTCACTATCACAAGAACAGTATGGGGGAAACCCCATGATTTAATTCCACCCCCCCTCCCACCCCCACACCTGGTGCCTCCCATGCCATGTGGGGATTATGGAACTACAATTCAAGATGAGATTTTGGTGGGGACACAGACAAATCATATCACTCACCATCCCAGTTGAGTAAGTACCTTGAAGACTTTGGTTGTCTTTTGTCACCACTATATTCTTTGCTCCCTAACTTCAACATTTGGCACATAATAGGTGCTCACATAAATGTTTAACAGATGGATGAGCTGAATCAGGAGTATTATCAGTGAGAAGGAAATATTTGATGAAGAGAGTCATAGAAAAAAGGTGAATACCAAGCTACTTTATAGTCTATAATGTTCCAAAACAGTGGTTTCTAATGCAAATATACATAAGAATTTCTTCACTTTATCTTTTTTTTTTTTTTAAAGCTTTAAATACACGGATTCCTGGACCATGCTGCTAATCCACTGAATTAGAATCTCTGGTTACAGATATTTAAAACAAAGTCATCATGGTTTTTCTAACATGGTTAATAATCTCTGCTCTAAAATGAGCTCTTGTATACATTATTTGAAGTGTTCTACACTTTCATCCTTAGCAGTTATATAAAATTCTCTGTAAAATAAGCTTTAGGTTAATTCATTATTTCAGATTTTAAAATTGTAACCACTTAATCAATGACTTGATAGAACTATGTAAAATTATTCTGAAATATTTCCTATGTAAAAAATTCTACTAGTTTAAAAGATATATTTCAATCTTTTTCTAACAATTGTCATTTTATTCTCTTCACCCTAGCCCCTTAAAGTAAGTATAAAAGTTCCATATTTAAAATATGCCCTTGCTATGAACCATTCCAAAGTAAAAGGAACCAAGTGAATTCAGGAGATTTCTTACAGTGTAATTGCCTTCTTTTCATACTAATAAAAGTGGTCTCTCATGCCTACTTTCTCTGGCTTGTCCGTATAACATAGGCAACTGTGTCAACATTTAGCAACCTTAAATATATGCCAGACACTAAGGTGCACATAAAAAAACGTTTCTGTATCCAATAACCATCTTATAAATGTTTCTGTGCTCAATGTGCATATTAAAATGCCAGTTTTTCCCTCCCAACAATGACATGTGTTGAAATGTGGATAAATGTTGAATATCTGTTATGTATGTTGGCAAATGATAAAACATTAAATAGGCTGCTCTAAGTGAAATCTAATGAAAAGACCATTTCACACACTTATTTCCACCATTAGAACACTCTAACCCTCATTCTGAAAAGATACGACCTCTGGGTGGGAAAAGAAAAACATCACAGTTGGAATACAGTGGTAAAAAGAATCTATAAAGAAAGAGACTGAGGGCATTCATTTTAAAACTTGAATGTAAACGCTACTTTTTCCACTTCAATTTTAATTAGAGAATATGTATCTAGAATTGACAATAAACAAAATCTAGTAATAAGGGTAATTCAGTGGTAGACAGAGTCAGTTATATTGATGGTAAAGAAGGTTATTATTGCTGCAATTTTAAGAGTGTTAAATGCTCTTGGTGTTTTTAAAAAGATCAATCAATACAAGAATACATTACATTTGTATGTGTGTAAAATAAAAAGTGGAATTTTTGTCTTTGAATATCACTATTAATGAATCAGCTAAATACTTTTCCAGAATTGTAAATATATAAACACATATATACATAGGCATATATGTGTGCAAGTGTGTGTGTCTGTGTGTGTGTGTGTGTGTGTGTATGAAAGGTGCCCTATATAGAAATTCTAATGGCTTCCATAAATTTGGTAGAGCCTTTCTGCCGGTATGTAATAGAGATATTCACATCACTGAAGGGAGAATAGAGCTGCTCCTAATTGCCTATCACATTACTTTTGGAGCCAAATGGATGTTACATTATTCAGGATTAAGGGATACATTTCCAAAGCACCAAGCAAGATGGATGCTTCAGAATCCCTTCATTGGCTCCAAAAGCTGTTCATTGTTTGCCTTTTCATTGCTTTGTCATTGCCACAGTAAAGGATACCTTTGGTGTACGAGATGCTGTTTGCAGGGCAATTTTTGCCACAAAAAAAGGATTAATATTTACTGCCATTTTCCATTTGCATCACCAATTTCCAACTGCCATGAAAGTGAGCTCTGTTTTTACACGACATTCCACTCTTATTACCATCTTCTTCCCAAGAATGAAAGTCTGTAATGAGAGCAAAGCCATGGCTGGCATCTGAGGGCTGTTATAATTCACTCTCATGACAAAGATAGTAATGAGAAATGACAGTGGCACAAAATGAATCCTTTCCGATCCCAGCCCCTTGGATGATAATGAAAACAGAAGATGGCACCAACTTTATTCATCTTCATGACACCTATTGTGACAGGATTGAAAGCTGCAGCAACAAACCTATCCGAGGTTACAATTTCCCAGTCTCATTCACATCATGTGTTTTTTTTTAAAAAAACTCCATACCACTATTTCTCCTGGGAATCCAGTTATGGGGGGTGCTTTCAGAGGTTGAAGAATTTTCTTTACTGTTCACAACTGAAAGTATGTCAGAGAGGTAGAAGTGTTTCCAGCTTTGAAAAGTATGTGGGTTTTATGATGATTATTATAAAATCAGCTTAGCAATGCCTGTAAAAGAATGCCGAGAAGGAGGAGGCAGAGAAGATGGAAACAAAGCCACTTTTTGAAGTTCTAATTCAATTCTCTGACTCTCTAGAAAAAAATGAAAATTTAAAGTGTAAAATATCCAACGAACACAATGAATATAGGATCTTCCTTGCACTTGCATGTTTTCCCTCTCCACTCCCCTCCCTCCCAACTCCTCCTTTTCCTTTTTTTATCCTCTCTCCTACCTTCTCCTTCCCCCCTTCCCACTCCTCCCTCCCTTTCCTTTTCCCCCTCTCTTTTAGCTATGATTATATCTTCGTAAAATCTGAAAGGGAATTTTTAGCTAAGTTGATCCAATCTCCTCATTTTATAAATAAAAGAAGGAAGGCTTCAGATCCTGGCTAACATGGTGAAACTTCGTCTCTACTAAAAATGTAAAACAAAATTAGCCGGGCGTGGTGGCGGGCGCTGGTAGTCCCAGTTTCTCTGGAGGCTGAGGCAGGAGAATGGAGTGAACCCAGGAGGCGGAGCTTGCAGTGAGCCAAGATTGCGCCACTACACTCCAGCCTGGGCGACAGAGCGAGCGAGACTCCGATTCAAAAAAAAAAAAAAAGGCTTCAGGAGGTGAAGTCACTTACTCACAGCAACCCAGACAGTACCAGGATTTCTCATTCCCAATGTTCAAGCTCATCCTTCTAAAATATAAGTTGAAAATGCCAAAGACAAAGACAACATGGAATACATGTATTACATTCCATTTCTTTGCGGCCTCTCTATAGAGGGAATGCGGCATTCTCTCAAGAAATTTATTTTGGAGTCACAAGACTCCTGGCTCTGTGATCTCCTACCTCTGTGCCCTTTGATCCCTCCTCTTTCTGCATTTCTTGGTCTTTAACGTAAAACAAGGATAACTAGCATACTAAACAGTCTATCTTCAATAGGGTAAATAAGGTGACCATTTATTCTTTCTTCTCCCTGCTGACTTCAAATATGACTTTACTCTCTTTGGGCCTAATTACGGCTCATAGAGACCAAAAGTAGGAAAAGCCACTCTTTCCTGTTCTTGATCTGTTCTGAAAACCTCTTTCTTTTACCTCCTCCTCAGGCTGCTATTCTGTGGTCAGGAGCTAAGAAGGGGTGCAAAGTAAAGTGGCAAAAAAACCCCTCCTCTGTTGCTGGGTATCCCTGCACTGCAGCATTTCATGACGTAGGTAGTAGACCCTCTGGGAGACGTTTCACAATTCACCCTTCTCTCCTGGCAAAATAGCAAAATGGTTCATTTTTCCTCTTGGCAGGCATCTGAGTCCTTTCAAAAATATTCCAGCCTGGCTAATTTGCTAGGTCTCCAGGTGGTCCATGTGAAAATGCATACCAGTTGGTCCTGACAAACTTCAGGAGTGAGGCCAATTCATTGCATTCTTTTTCTAAGGGCTGCCATTGAGACCTAGTCTAGGCAACCTCCAGCATTCAGAACTCTTCAGGCAAGACACAAGCACCATTCTCTCTGCCTCTGCAAACTCCAGAAGATATCTCCAAGCTGGAGATGTCTGTTCTATATCAACATGAGCAGACTTAGGCATTTTTGTTGCTGCCAAGCATCAAGCAAGGAATTAACGACATGATAGTGAAACATTAATCTCCCCTTTTAACACACATTCTGATCTCTCTGGGTGGTTATTGGGAGGCACCCTTACCAGACTAGAGAGAAAAGGGAATGTGATAGTCCTATGTATACCTATTAAATTTCCTCATCAACTGTGCTCTTCAACAACCCTCTAACCTACATTTGCATTGGCTATTGGGAGGTATGATGGCTGAACTAGTTTTGCTGTTTGAGGATAGATCTGCTGCTTCTTTTTAGATAAGTACCAATACTTCTCCTTCATTGTCTCAACTTTCAAATGTTAAATGAAATTCTGAGACCCAACAAAAGTCTTACTGCATTTCTCATGGTTGTTGTAATAAGCATACCTTTTTCATATTGTGGTAACTTATTTTGTCTTTCTATTAAAAGCTGGTATAATATCTCTTGCGTTATGGGATAACTAAAGCATAGAAAGAGAAAGTGTCTTCTTCCAATAAAGGAAATCAGTGATCTGGTTAAATCAGGTATTTAAAATAATATGAAGTAAGAATATGTGCTACAGCACACTGCAGTGCTCAAACAATTAGAACATCCAGGGGTCCTAGAACGTCGAGAGCTTCCTATACCTGATAATTTCTGTGACATTATAAAACTCAACTACAATCTACCTTATAGATCCTCTAAACTGAAGGTCCAGTATACCTTCCACCTGATCCTAGAGTTAGCCATAGCTCTTGTTCTTGGGAAGTACCTCTGGTCCTCTGGGATGATGTACACAATAAAGCATGCATGGTTTTAGTGGCAGCAGAGGCCCCCCAGACCTGTGCGACAATGGCAGGTGGACTGAATAGTGTGCAGTCCCCTTAAGATATTATATTATCTTTTCCAAATGTTTTGTAAGTTCTTTGGCCTATTCATAGGCTTTAGGGTGTTTATTTTCACAACACCATTCTCCTCTTGCACTTTCTTTTGAACATTTTCAGACAAATGAAGAAAACATTCTATTAAATAACAATAGTAATTTTGATGTGAAAAATGCCCCAGATTTGTAGGTATGCCTCATTCACTAATGAACGTAACATCCACCCTGGCAACTTATATTTTGAGATTTAATGTGTACAACACTTTGTGTTCTGTGACCCTCATTTGTGACAAGTTGCTTCATTTCTTCAGGTTTTTGTTGATTTATTTGTAACATGAGAGAAACTGGAATTGCATTTGCAGTGTCTTCTGAGGGCTTCTTGTGTTCTGTTGAGATGCTTAACAGCCTACATGGATAAAAATGGAATGGGACAAGTGAATTGCATGGGAAAACTAAGTAGCCTCTTAGTCAGTGAAGAAGCTCAGCTTATATCATTTTATGTATAGGGCTTCTACACAAGATTGAATTTTGAAAAGGGAATTCCATTCCAAAACCACAAGATTAGAATTTCCTTCTGATTCTATTTATCCATGATTCTATGAAATAGCATATGGATTAAAAAACTCCTGAATACCAGAATTTAATTCACATATTATTTATGACATGGGGTGAGACTGGAGTCATATGAAATTGCTCTGATGCTTGATATCACCTACTCAATGTTATTTAGTGAAGTGCCTCTTTCCATACTCATCCCAGACAAGGAAAAACTTTATTTTAAATACATATTATGGGGTTCAAAGTAACCTCAGAAATCGGTATAAACGTGTCAAGTGGGCAAACAAATATGCTTCAGGCCTTATCACAAGAAGACAAAGAAAGAAGTCAGCCATGATGTAACTATATAGCCGTGATAGTCTCAGTGGAATATATTTCCATAGTTCCTGATTACAGCTCCTTTAAGAAAAGAATGGCAATGTGCAATTTATTTCTATATGAAAAAATATATTTATTTTTGCTTATGGATAACTGAATTTTTTTTCTAGTCATGTATGTAAAGATGAAAATTAAACTCAGTTAAAATGCTGTTGATATTTTCTATAGTCATTCAAACTATATAGAGTTCAAATCAATGAACAATATCAGGACAAACATAGATTAAATGCATATAAAAAAATCTTTATTCTATTTCTTTTTTTTTTTTTTTTTTTTTTTTTTTAGACGGAGTCTCACGCTGTTGCCCAGGCTGGAGTGCAGTCGCGCGATCTCGGCTCACTGCAAGCTCCGCCTCCCGGGTTCCCGCCATTCTCCTGCCTCAGCCTCCTGAGTAGCTGGGACTACAGGCGCCCGCCACCGCGCCCGGCTAATTTTTTGTATTTTTAGTAGAGACGGGGTTTCACTGTGGTCTCGATCTCCTGACCTTGTGATCCGCCCGCCTCGGCCTCCCAAAGTGCTGGGATTACAGGCTTGAGCCACCGCGCCCGGCCTCTTTATTCTATTTCTAAACCTACTGTGGAGTTAAAACAATAGCAAGAAAAAAATTTATATTAGTTTTAATTTTCATTTTCTTTTCCATTTGTAGATTTACTAGAAGGTATAGAAGACCACCAAATATTTTTGATAAATTAGTCTTACATTTCCTGATTAAGACATCTGTAAGATTAAAAAGGTGGTTCAAAAATTCCATTCCTGGTGACTTAGAATTAAATTACAATTACTGCTTTATCTTCCTGCTTGGTTAAATGCAGTGTTCCCACCACATTTGGATTGCTATAATAAGTCAAACTTAAAATAATGCATATACAAAAACTTGCTTGCAGTAACTTTGCCTGACATTCATGCAAAATGCAATTAAAAGGTTTGAATTGTACAGGTGCTAAAAAGAAATGTATTACAAAACAAGCAAACCATAATGTCAGAAAATTCAGTTTGGTTATTAATATTTTATTATCTTAATTATGACATTCAAGCATTATAATCTCAGGTCTATTGCTAAGGAGAGGAGGTTATAAAGGTAGATTGCCAAAATCCTTATCAGATAGTTATTTTAACATGTTTTTAAAGAGAATTTATTGTTTAATTATAAAGGTAATATAACTACAATCTAGAAAACATGTAAAATGGTGGAAAGAAAAATAATTGCCTATTATCCCAGCACTCGAAACACCATTATTATTATTTTGGTGGAGTTCCTTCCAGGCTTTCTCCATAAGCTTTTATGAATTATTTTGTTTACAATTCTAATGCGTGCACATCAGATTTTGTACCCCCCTTCTTTATTTTATTGTATATTGTCAATAGAGCTTTACACTTTCAAAATGAGTCTTGTTTATATCTTAGGAAATCACTTGGTAAGAGAAAGTGGTCACCATGAGCCTCAGTTCTGGTACAGAAGGTAATTCCATTTTGCTGTGAGGCTTGAAACAACTAGGTCATTTTCATCCCCTGCAACCATTTCATGAGAAATGCTTTGCTCTATCCTGAATACTAAATACAGGACAAAGTCTCTACCAATTAAGTCTTGGAATGAGGCCAGAACTAAATCACTGGGGGTAGAATCTTTGCATCTCAGCTTCATGGGGATGGCCATAAAAAGAGACCAGATGATACAGGACGCCATAATTGCTGCCCACAGAAGCCAAAGAAGGGCATTTTAATACACTGAAATAAAAGCACTTTTTCCCAAGGACACCTTAAGGATGTCATGCAACCAAGAGCTGCAAGAAAATCAAAATTACTTCAAAAACTAACTGCAATGTATAAACCATTCTAAGAGTGAGTGTGCCTTGAATTAAAAAGAAAAGAAAAAGCACATATAAGTAATGTAAGCTATCAGGGTGCCTGCATTTTTGTTATTTGAGACAGGAAAGAGTGAATATGCAAACATATGTTAATAAAATCAACTTTATGTATATATGTATAGACACAGTATAGCAGACAAAATGCATGGGAACACTAAGTAATGTTTAATATAAACCATATCTAAGTAACCAAAAAAAAAAAAAAAAAATGAAGAGGATAAAGTTCATGAAAATGTTCTCAAACTCTGAATCTCTCTAAAGCTTCAAGCAGCTTCATTCATCATTCAGAAACTGCAACAGATTAACAATTAAAAAGCTTTATTATTGGTGTATAGGAATGCTTGTGATTTTTGCACATTGATTTTGTATCCTGAGATTTTGCTGAAGAGCCAACTCATTAGCAAACTCCCATTCACAATTGCTACAAAGAGAATAAAATACCAGGGAATACAACTTACAAGAGATGTGAAGGATCTCTTCAAGGAGAACTACAAACCACTGCTCAAGAAAATAAGAAGACACAAACACATGGAAAAACATTCCATGCTCATGGATAGGAAGAGTCAATATCGTGAAAATGGCCATACTGCCCAAAGTAATTTACAGATTCAATGCTATCCCCATCAAGTTACCATTGACTTTCTTCACAGAATTAGAAAAAAACTACTTTAAATTTCATGTGGAACCAAAAAGGAGCCCATATAGCCAAGACGATCCTAAGCCAAAAGAACAAAGCTAGAGACATCATGCTACCTGACTTCAAACTATACTACAAGACTACAATAATAAAAACAGTATGGTGGTACCAAAACAGATACATAGACCAGTGGAACAGAACAAAGGCCTCAGAGATTATGCCACAAATCTACAACCATCTGATCTTTGAAAATCCTGACAAAAACATGCAATGGGGAAAGGATTTCCTATTTAGTAAACAGTGTTGGGAAAATTGGCTAGCCATATGCAGAAAACTGAAACTGGACCCCTTCCTTACACCTTATACAAAAATTAACTCAAAATGGATTAAAGATTTAAATGTAAGACCTAAAACCTTAAAAGCCCTAGATGAAAGCCTTGGCAATACTATTCAGGACATAGGCATGGGCAAAGACTTCATGACTAAAACGCCAAAAGTAATAGCAACACAAAATTGACAAATGGGATGTGATTAAACTAAAGAGCTTCTGCACAGCAAAAGAAACTATTATGAGAGTGAACAGGCAGCCTACAGAATGAGAGAAAATTTTTGCAATCTATCCATCTGACAAAGGGCTAATATCCAGAATCTACAAGAAACTTAAACAATTTTACAAGAAAAAGAAAACCATCAAAAAGTGGGTGAAGGATATGAACAGACACTTCTCAAAAGAAGACATTTATACAGTCAACAAACAGATGAAAGAAAAGCTCATCATCACTGGTCGTTAGAGAAATGCAAATCAAAACCACAATGAGATACCATCTCATGCCAGTTGGAATGGCAATCATTAAAAAGTCAGGAAACAACAGATGCTGGAGAGGATGTGGAGAAATAGGAATGCTTTTACACTGTTGGTGGGAGGGTAAATTAGTTCAACCATTGTGGAAGACAGTGTGGCAATTCCTCAAGGATCTAGAAGCAGAAATACCATTTGACCCAGCAATCCCGTTTCTGGGTATATATGCAAAGGATTATGAATTATTCTACTGTAAAGACACATGCACACATATGTTTACTGTAGCACTATTCACAATAGCAAAGACTTGGAACCAACCAAAATGCCCATCAGTGTTAGACTGGATAAAGAAAATGTGCATATATACACCATGGACTACTATGTAGTCATAAAAAAGAATGAGTTTATGTCCCTTGCAGAGACATGGATGAAGCTCCAAACCATCATTCTCAGCAAACTAACACAGGAACAGAAAACCAAACACTGCATATTCTCACTCATAAGTGAGAGTTGAACAATGAGAACATATGGGCAAAAGAAGGGGAACATCACACACCAGGGCCTATCAGGGGGCAGGGGTCAATGGGAGGGATAGCATTAGGAGTAATACCTAACGTAGATAACAGGTTGATAGGTATAGCAAACCGCCATGGCACATATTTATCTATGTAACAAACCTGCACATTCTGCACAGGTATCCCAGAAGTTAAAGGACAATTAAAAAAAAAAAAAAAAAAGAGCTTTAAAGAATCTACTACTTAGAATGTCAAAGTTACACCAATATTTTTGACAGCATTTTCAAGAGTGTGGGGGAAAAGTGCAGAATTTCTGGAGAGTAGATTGCAAATTCACATCATAGTCTTAAAACTCATTAGCTGTTTGACCCTGTAATTGCTCTTTAACTTTTTAAAATTTTTGTCCCTCTGGTTGCCTTTCAATATTTCACTCCATGGTTTTCAGCATTTGCTTATGATGTCACTAAATGTGGTTTTCTTTTTATTTATACTATGTGGTGCCTGTATATCCTTTTGAATTTATGGCTTGGTATCTTTAATCACATCTGAGGAATTCTCAGCCAGTATTTCTTCAACAATTGCCTCTTCGGTTAAACATGTTCAACATTACCCTTGTACTTTACATGTCTCGCATGCTCTTCTCTGTATAATTTTTCTCCTTGTGCATTGTGAAGTTTGAAACAACTAGGTCATTTTCATACCCTGCAACAATTTCATGAGAAACGCTTTGCCTTTCTCATGGTAAATATACACAATGCAATAGTATTCAACTACAAAAAGGAAAGAAATCCTGTCATTTGAAATTACATGGTTGAATATGAAGACATTATGTTAAGTCAAATAAACCAGACACAATTGAAAGTATCTGGATACTTTTTATTACTCTATCATCCATAATTACTAATTCCTTTGTGTTCTGAGTTGTGATTTCTAATTTGCTAATAAACTACTCTAATGAATTCTGAATCCAAGACACTATTATTTTTTAATATAGAATTTCCATTTGACAAGGTTGCTTTTTAACAGATTCTAGGTTTATGCTGAAGTTTCCCATTCTTTCCTCTATTTTCTTGAATTGTATAAATGTACTTATTTTAAAGTCTCTTATAACTTCAATACCTGATTTATCTGCGAGTCTGTTTCAATTGTCCGTTTTTCTCCCGTTTTGTTCAGTTGGTCCTGAATCTTAACATGCCTTTAGTTTTTAATTTGATACTTAAAATGATAGGGTTTTTGAAAATTGTGTGAGCGCTGAAAAACGTATTCCTCTAAAGAGGATTATGTTTTCTTGTGGAAGACAGATATAATATTACAGTATCACCTTAGTCCCTGCTTAAGTTGATTTTCTTTCTTTTTTTTTAAGGTTTGTATGTTTCCATTTTGTCCTTATTATTCTGGCATGGCCCTTCTGGGAACTCGGTGAAAAGCCCTGTGTATTTACAAGTTCCTCTGAGTTGATAGAACTTGAACTCCAATCTCATTCCTTAACAGTAGGCAGATACTAAAATCTGCTCAATTCTTTTCCTCCCAGCTGCTGGTTTCTGTTGGTTTTCTTGCATGCATAATTAAGAATCCACCAATATCTTGCAGAGAATCAGTAGGATTTTAGGGCTCTCCTGAAGCTTCTTAGTCTTCGGGATATCGCCACTCAATTTGTACCTTCTGTTCCAGTTTCAAACTCTGACTCTATCTCTTCAGTTCTGTAAGATTCTTTTCTGTTTGGACTCTATTCCCTCACATTGCAGAAAATTTCTAAGTACCCTCTACAGAAAAGTCAGCTAAATGTAAAACTCCCCTAGTGCCCTTTCCTCCTTATAATGGTGTAGTTATTCTTGTCCCCGACTGCTTTGATTGTATGCCAGGGCCTTCAAATTATTAAATGAACAAGAACATATCTTGTTCATCTTTAATAATTATAATAGCAGGAAACTTAGCCTAATAAAAGTCACTCCATTCATAACTGGAACTCTAATTCTAAAAAAGAAATTAATTAAAGAAAATAATTATTGATGTGACCAAGGTTTAGCTACATGTATAATCTACAAGAGAAATTTTTATATCAGTAAAAATTGGCAACAACCTATAGGTCTGACAACATGGAATTATTTAAATAAATTATGATTTATCCACTGTAAATCAGAATTGCTCCCAACATTAAGGGCTTAACTGAGGTCATGAATTAAAAATGTAACCAAGCACTGTGTGTGTCTGTGTGTTTTCCTCCAGTCTTGTTTACTCCACAGGTGCAAACATAACTTAAATTTATCACATTGATCCCAACCAATGTCTACAGAAATCAATAAATGTGATGCATTACATTAATAGAATGAAGGACAACAATCCTCTGATCATTTCAATAAATGCAGAAAAAGCATCTGGCAAAATTCAACATCCAGGTCAGGTGCAGTGGCTCATGGATGTAATCCCAGCACTTTGGGAGGCCAAGGCAGGTGAATTGCTTGAGCCCAGAAATTCAAAGGCAGTCTGGACAACATGGTGAAACCCTGTCTCTACAAAGAAGAATACAAAAATTAGGCAGGTGTGGTGGCATTTGCCTGCAATCCCAGATACTCAGGTGACTGAGGTGAGAGGATCACCTGATTCCAGAGAGATTGAGGCTGCAGTGAGCCATAATCATGTCACTGCACTCCAGCCTGGGAGATAGAGTGAGACCCTATCTCAAAAGTAAAAATAAAAATAAAAATAAAAATAAAAAAATACAAATTAAAAACCCTTCATGATAAAAAATGTTTAACAATTTAGATATAGAGGGAATGTAGCTCAACAAAGTAAAGGCCATATATGACAAACCCACAGTTAACATTATATTGAATGGGGAGATGTTGAAAACTTTTTCTCTAAAATCTGGAACAAAATAGGGATGCCCACTTTCACTGCTTCTATTCAACATGATACTGGAGGTTCTAGCCAGAGCAATAAGACAAGACAAAGAAATAAAAGGCATTCAAATCAGAAAGGAAGAAATTAACTTGCCCCTGTTTGCAAACGGCATGATCTTACATATAGATAACACTAAAGATTTCATTAAAAAAAGTTAGAAGTAACAAATTTAATAAAGTTGGAGGATACAGAATCAACATACAAAAATCAGCTGTGTTTTTATACACTGAATAAAATTTTATACAGTGAATTATCTGAAAAAGAAATCATGAAAACTATTATGTTTATAATAGGAGATGTATTTTTTAAAAATTAAATAATTAGTAATAAATTTAACCAAGAAGGTAAAAGATATCTATATCAAAAACTGTGACACACCAATGAAAATAATTGAAGAAGGGGCACAAATAAATGAAAAGATATCACCTGTTCATGGATTAGAAAAATTAATAATGTTGAAATGTCTTTACTTCCCAAAATAGCATGACATTGGCATAAAAATAGACACACAGACCAATGGAACAGAATAGAGAGCCCAGAAATAAATCCATGCATTTACAGTTAGTTAATTTTTGAGAAATATTCCAAGAATATGTAATGGGGTAAACACAGTTTGCTCAATAAATAGTATGGGGAAAACTAGATATCCATATGAAGAAAAATGAAATTAGAACTTTATCTCTAACCATATACAAAAATTAACAAAATAAATTAATCACTTTAAAATCCCAAACTATAAAATTAATAGAATAAGTCAGAGAAGAAAAGATCCATGACATTGGTCTGGACAATGATATTCTGTCTACGAATTCAAAAGCTCAGGCAACAAAAGTAAAAAGAGACTAATAGAATCATATTAAACTATAAAGTTTCCACACAGCAAAGAAAACAACAGAATGAAGGGACAGCTTACAGAATGGGAGAAAATATTTGCAAACTATACACCTGATAAGGGTTTAATATCTAAAATGTATAAGAAACTCTAAATTCATAGCAATAAAACAAATATCCAATAAAAAATGAGCAAAGAACTTGAATAGACATTTCTCAAAAAAGATATATATAAAGGGTCAACAGATATTTTTCAAATGCTCACTATTACTAATCATCAGAGAAATGCAAATCAAAACCACAGCAAGATACCATCTCACTCTTGTTAAAATGACTCTTACCAAAAAGACAAAAAAAAAATCATGTGTTGGAAAGGATGTAAAGAAAAGGGAACCCTTGCACAATGTTGATGGGAATGTAAATTAACACAGCCATTGTGGAAAACAGTATGGAGCATCCTCAAAAAATTAAAATACATAGAAAAATCTATTGTTCTCACTACAGAATATATATCAAAAGGAAACAAAATCATTATGTTGAAAAGATATCCACACACACTTTCACATTTATTGCAGCACTATTCACAATACTTAAGATATGGAATCAGCCTAAGTGTCCATCAGTGAATAAATGGATAAAGAAAATGGTAAATATACACAAGGGAATACTATTCAACTGCAAAAAGGAAAGAAATCCTGTCATTTGAAGCAACATGGTTGAACCTGGAAGACATTATGTTAAGCGAAATAAACCAAGCACAGAAAGACAAATACCACATAATGTCACTTACATATGGAGTCTAAAAAAGTTAATATCCTAGAATTAGAAGGAGAATGGTGGTTACTAAAGCCTGAAGTGTTTAGGAGGGAAGGAGGCTAAGGAATGGTAGGTAAAAGGATACATATGTACAGTTAGGTACGAGAACAAGTTCAAGAGATCTGTTGTACAGTATGGTAGTTATAGTTAATGACAACATATTGTATTTTTGAAAATGCTAAGTGTGGATGTTAAGTGTTCCTACCACAAAAATAACTATGTGAAGTAATACATTTGTTAAGTATCCAGATTTAACCATTTTGCAATGTATATGTACTTTAAAACATCATGTTGCACATAATAAATACACACAATTGTATATGTTAGTTTAAAAATATAAAGGTTACACACTAGATACTTAAAAAAAAATGCACAGTGAGAACATATTTTGCCCAGGGTAGGCTGAGATAAAACTAAAAACAAAATGTCAGCTTTATCACATTAAAATATATTCATGCATTCATTTTATGTATTTATTTTTTCTTCCAACTTTTATTTTAGGTTTGGGGGAGGTACATTTGTGGACTTGTTATATGGGTAAATTGCATGTCATGATGTGCAGATTAGTTCATCACCCAGGTAATAAGCATAGCACCCAATAGGTAGTATTTCCATCCTTACCCTCCTCCCCACTTCCACCCTCAAGTAGGCCCTGGTGTCTGTTGTTCCCTTCTTTGTGTTTACGTGTACTCAATGTTTAGCTCCCACTTACAAGTGAGAACATGCACTATTTGGTTTTCTGTTCCTGAATTAATTTGCTTAACTCAGGAACAGAAAATCAAAGACTGTATTTTCTTTATCCATTCGGCTGTTGACGGGCATTTAGGTTGACTCCACATCTTTGTGATTGTGAATAGTGCTGTGATGAACGTGTGTATGTGTGTGCGTGTGTGCGTGTGTGTCTTTAGGGAGGCTGAGGCAGGCAGATCACGAGGTCAGGAGCTTGAGAATAGCCTGACCAACATGGTGAAACCCTGTCTGTACTAAAAATAGAAAAACTAGCCAGGCGTGGTGGCACACGCCTGTAATTCCAGCTACTCAGAAGGCTGAGGCAGGAGAGTAGCTTGAACTCAGGAAGCGGAGGTTGCAGTGAACAGAGATCGCGCCACTGCACTCCAGCCTGGGCAACAGAGCACGACTCTGTCTCAAAAAAAAAAAAAAAAAAAAAAAGTTGTATTCCTTTGGATATATACCCAGTAATGGGATTGCTGGGTCCAATGGTAGTTCTGTTTTAGGTTCTTTGAGAAATCTCCAAACTGCTTTCCACAGTGGCTGAGCTAGTTTTAGTTTACATTATCATCCGCAATGGCCAAAAAGCATGTGAAAAAAATGTTTAACATCACTAATCAAAAAAAAAAAAGATGCCTTTTCAGTTAACCTGACCGGCATCTTTTTTTTTTTTTGGCTTTTTAATAATAGCCGTTCTGACTGGTGTCAGATAGTATCTTATTTTGGTTTTGATTTGCATTTCTCTAATGATCAGTGATGTTAAACATTTTTTTACATGCTTTTTGGCCATGTGTATGTCTTCTTTTGAGAAGTCTCTGTTCATGTCCTTTGTCCATTTTTCACATTGCTTGTTGCTTTGTTTAAGTTCCTTACCGAGGCTCAATTATAGACCATTATTAGATGCATAATTTGCAAATATTTTATCATTTTCTTAAGGTTCTCTGTAAACTAACTTGTAATAATCCAAAGCATTTTCAGATGGTTTAATTCTGTTTTAAATGATGAATATCACTTATAAACTCTCAAGAATTGATTTATGCTATTTGAATTCAAGACATCTACACATAATTGAATATTGACTTTACATATATGTATATGTTTAATTTAATGGATATTGATAAACTGTTTACTACAGGCTTAAAGAATTCAGTTTAATGGATAGTGCAATTTTTCAGAACTAATTTTTAAAATAAAGTTATAATGGAAAATAAAAAAAAAGGAGATAAAGTGAGAGATTGAAGCAAGAATGTATTTGAGAACATAAGATAGCTCAAAGATCTCTGGGAGGACCAGAGTAGTAAGAATGGGGCTACACTCCTACCAATGGCTTCAAAAATCATACTCAGAATTGCTCCATGTAGACACCACAGCTGATACCTCTTGGCAGGGATGCTGTTGCTGATCCCCCTGATACCACCAATATTTGACACTGGATGTTACCGCTAGAAACATCACTGCTGTTTCTAAACTGGAAACAGCTTCGACTACTGTAGCAACTCATTCCTGAGAGATTCTGTAATTGTTCCTTAATGGCTATGACTCCTTTTTGAAACAGGTAAGTCCTTCCAAAAACCAACTCTTTGCAGGTAGTTTACGTAGTTGGAGGGCAAACATCGTGTCCTTCGTTGTCAATAATTCTGCATGTAATTCAGGATTGTATGCATAAATTATTTAGCTTTTAATTCTCTGAGCCATCTGAGACTGGCACAAGAGGATGCTCACCATGGAGTATTCTTCTCTTCCATCCTGCCTGTTTAAAAGACTGCATTCTGCAGATGTAACTTTCTGTGCATGATTCTGCATTTAGCCCAATCTTCTCTCCTTCTTAAGTTTTGTTGGCCAAACTGGGTTCAAACAATGAGTTATCAGATTCTCCGCCTCAGTCCATCTGTAGGCTATGTAATTTGGTAAATGGGCCCTCCTTTTTTTTTTTTTTTTTTTAATATTCAGGCACAGACATTGCCTTTTGGAAACCTTTCATTTCCCTTTATGATACACATTAAATTTAGCAGCCCTTTCACATATTTTGGATATTTTATTTGTTTGCTGCTGTACATTTCAACTCTGTGACAGCACTTGGAGACTATAGGGTACCTCATAACCATTTTAATAACATTTTATAACACTTCATATAATTACTGAATAAATCAGCTCTCTTCCTAGTTTTTTTTTTAGAGATTCCATTTGAATTTCTATCGCTTATTCTTCTGATGCTTTAATGTAACTTCCTAGAAAAAAAGAGTGAAGTTGCCATCTTTGTTATGATTATGAAACCACTAAAGTAGCCAATTAATAAAATTTTTTGAGCTGAACTAGTAGACATGCAATAACAATGCTAAATGGCTGTCTGTAGGATATGTCTAGGGACAAATACATTTATATCTCTAATCAAAAATTAACATGACTGATCATTGAATTATGCATTTTTCTTTACTTTTATCTATCCTTAAGGAGGAAAATAAAATGGGCCCTCAATATTCCAATTGTTCAGTATTACTAACAGTGAGACTATGTGGATAAGAAGTTTAATACAAAATTTTTGTACCCTGCACAAATGGGAATTTGGGGGATCTGTATTTGGGGTTTATAACTTTCCTCTAACTATATAACAACAAATTGTCAAACTAAATTCATCATCAAGCAATCTGGAGACTGTTTACTCTGCCTTTAATTTTGTGAAGTCTGATGGAAGCCAGAAAGAAACAAACCAGTAAAAGCAATAAAATAAACCCGAAGAGGTTAGTTTAGTAAGGTAAGACTTGTACAGAAGAGGAAATCATAATTATGGTTATAGAATAAATATACCATGTTAATAATTTACCCATTAAAAAGATATCTGATGGAAAACTACAGAAACATCATGGCTTAGCCATCAGACCCAGAAACAAGTTTCTCTTTGGATACAGTATTGTATTTGCCTTCTGTAAGAAGCAACATGGAAGAACAAATCTCTTAAATTTATATTCCCCTTAAGTGATTCTACTTTTGCCAAAACTTGGTATTGTCAAACTTTATATTTGGTTGTTCTGATGGGTCTGTAGCAATATTTAATTGTGGCTTTCATTTCCACTTCCTTCATTACTAGAGAAATTGTTCTCCTTTTTAGCTGTTTATTTGACTATCTTCTCTTCTAAAATATTTGTTCAAGGCTTGCATGATTTTCCATTTGGTTACCTTTCTCCTTACCCCTGTGTAGGGGTTCTTTACGAATCTTGAACATAAAATCGATGGCAGTTACATGTATTGCATTTTCTCTCACTCTTTGGTTTACTTTTTGGCTTTCTACATCTTATCTTTTCTAAGCTGAATTTCTTATTTTTAACTAAAATTTGAAAATATTTTCTTCTATCATTAATTACTTTTGTATCCTCTTTAAGAAATTCCCCATTTCAAGGTCTTTAAAATGGTGTCTTATACAATTATATGGAAGCATTGTTTTGTTCTTTACATTTGGAAATTTAAATTTACCTGAAATAGATATTTATTAGTGCTTTGAGATGAATGCTATTTTAAAAAATACAGCTATCTAAGTACTCCAGCAGCATTTGTTGAAAAGAGCATGTAACATTAACTTTGTAACAAATAAAACATCCCTAAATATTTGGTTCTGTTTTTGGACTCATTGTTTTTCTTTGGGCAGTTTATAATTTTTTTTGCATCAATATTGCATTGTATTCGTGAAACTTCATAAATCTTAATGATAGCTAAAGCTTGTCCTTTATTGTTATTACTGTTTAAGAGTGCATTGGCAATTTTTATTTTTTATAAAATTTAGAATATTTGTCATATTTCTTGTAAAATTTTTCCTGGCATTACATTAGATTTTAATATCAACTTGAATAAAATAGATATATTTGCATTAATGAATCTTCCAAGCCGTGAACATGGTATGTCCCTCCACTTTTTTTTGTGTTCTTTAATTTATCTCAATAATATTTTGTAGTTTTCAGTGACAAGGTCTTGCAAGTTTTTTTAAGTTATAGTTAGTAACTTGAGATTATTGGGTGATCTTTTAAACAGTATCTCTTAGTAGGTAAGGAGTATTGAATTATATCATATCTACAGGAAAGGAAAAATCCATATGTCCAGAGCTCTATGAATATTTACAAACCCATACACTTTTGTAATAGGCAAGCAGATCAAGAAACAGAACATAAGCAGCAGCCCAGCAGTCCCCATCAAGTCCCACTTTAGGCAGTATCATGATTTCTAAAACAAAAATAATTTTGCTTGTTTAAAGTTTACATAAATGGAATCATACAGTATATATAGTATCTTGTGTCTGGATTTTGTCCCCCAAGATTTATTTGTAAGATTTCTTCATGCTCTTGTTTTAGTTTATTTATTCTCATAAAAATATAGTATTTTGTTAAATAAATACATCATAATTTATTATCCAAATCACTATTTACAGACATTTCAGTCATCTCACATTTTTAGCCATTATGAATACGGCTGCTACGAACATTGAGGTTTTCCTGTTTGGATCTTGGTCTTGAGGGTATTTCTTTTGGCTGTCAGGAATAATGTTATTTATAGATTTTTACATGTCTTTTAGTGAATACATATGTCCTTTCGTTGGACATATACCTAAGAGTAGAATACTATATCATAGATTATGCATATATGTACCTTTAGCCCACACTTCTAAACTGCTTTCCAAAGTGGCTCTGCCGATTTGCATTCCCACCAATAACATATGAGATTTGCAATATCCTTTCTCAGTATCCTTGTCAAAACTCCATAGTGTACGCCTTTTTTAATCTTAGCCATCCTAGTAGGTATATAGTGGTATTTCATTGTGATTTTAATTTTATTTTCTTAAAGACTAGTAGTGTTAAGCAACTTTTTATTTATTTATTACTCAATTATTTTACTTTATTATGAAGTGTCTTTTCAAGCATTTTAAACACTTACTATTGGGTTGGTTACATTTTAAATTGATTTGTGAAAGTTTATATATATATAATATAAATATATATATATATTCAGAATAGGAACCATTTGTTAACTATATATTTTGAAAATATTTTCTCTCACTTTGTGGCTTTTCTTTTTCCTTAAGAATTTCTTTTGACAAATGGATTTTCAGTTTTATTGTAACTCAGTTTATGAATTTTTCTTTATAGTTAGGGTTATTATTTACTATTTAAGAAATTTATGATCACCTCAAGCTTAAAAGACATTCCTTATGCTTTCTTTTAAAAGCCTTATTGTTTTACTTTTACTTTTCACTTTTATACTCCATTTGGAATTAAGTTTTGTGAATAGTGATGGTTATTGAAAATACCCAACTTTCTAGTGCACTGCATTTAAATCAGGTAGCTGCATATGCATAGTTCTGTTTTTGCCTTCTCTATTCTGGTAAGTTGGCAAATGTCAAACTACATTAATTGCTCTAGGATCTGTATTGATTATTATTTTTCTTCCTGAGATTCATCCTGGATATTTTTTAGCTTCTCTTTCACTCCAACAATCCCCTTTTTACTTAGCTCTAACCTGTTAAATCCATTTCCAGAGTTCTTAATTTTAATTCTTCATTTTTAAATTCTTTTTAAAAAGAAAAGAAATACTTTTTCTTTTCTTTAATATGGCACATATATACCAGGGAATACTATGCAGCCACAAAAAAAGAATGAGTTCATGCCCTTTACAGGTACATGGATGAAGCTGGAAGCCATCTTTCTCAGCAAGCTAACACAAGAACAGAAAACCAAACGCTGCATGTTCTCAGCCATAAGTGGGAATTGAACAATGAGAACACACGGACACAGGGAGGGGAACATCACACACCGGGGCCTATCCGGGGATGGGAAGCAAGGGGAGGGAGAGCATTAAGACAAATACCTAATGCACGTGGGGCTTAAAACCTAAATGACGGGTTGATGGGTGCAGCAAACCACCATGGCACATCTATACCTATGTAACAAACCTGCACATTCTGCACATGTATCCTAGAACTTAAAGTCAAATAAAAAAAATCTCGATAATCCTATTTATCTCCATCAACACAATAAGCAGTTTTTCTTTAAAACATGTCTGACAACTGCAAATACCGGTTCCTCTTTTTCTTCTTTTGTTTGTTGTTTTTTGCTTGTTTGTCTCTCTTGAGACCAGTTTTCACTTTATCACCCATGCTAGTCTCAAATATCTAGGCTCAAGACATCTTTCTGCCTCAGACTCCCAAGTCACTGGGATTACAAGCACGAGCCACCATGCTCCCTGAAGCTCCTTTTTCTGCTCATTCTGGCTCATGCTGTCCAATCCCTTCATGTGTGTGGTTAAATTGCTTTGAGAACTGGATATTGTGTGTAAAATATCGAAGCCAAGGAGGATGTTCTCTTTCTCCAGAAATGTTGGGCTTTTCTTTCTCTCAGACGCCTGACTCTTTAAATCTATAATCTCTTTAATCTGATTTCAGAGATTGACATACTTCAAAACTGGGCTTCCATCTTTGTGAGAACCAGATGACTTCCTAGTCAACCTTTGCACTGTGCATATTGCTTATATCCATCCTCACAGGTCTGCTGCCCCTATTTTCATATGGATCCCCACAAGGTGCTCCAATAATACCATTCAGTTTCCCAGATGTTCAGAAACTCTTTCAGAATCAGCAAATAGCCCCAGGGGAACAAGCACCCTGAACACCAATTGTTTACCTGTGTACATCTCTATTTTCCTTCTGATCACAAACTATTCAATGATGATTTAGCATGCTAAGCCTTCAAGCAAATAATTTTGTTTATTTTTTCTTTTCTTTCTTTCTTTCTTTTTTTTTTTTTTTGAGACGGAGTCTCGCCCTGTCACCCAGGCTGGACGGCAGTGGTGCGATCTCGGCTCACTGCAAGCTGTGCCTTCCGGGTTCACGCCATTCTCTTGCCTCAGCCTCCCGAGTAACTGGGACGACAGGCGCCTGCCACCACACCTGGCTAATTTTTGTGTTTTCAGTAGAGAAGGGGTTTCACCATGTTAGTCAGGATGGTCTCGATCTCCTGACCTCGTGATCTGCCCTCCTCGGCCTCCCAAAGTGCTGGAATTACAGGTGTGAGCCACCGCACAAGGCCTATTTTTTCTGTTTTCAAGGATTTCTTCAATCAGAGGATTGCTTTGAATTACTTAGTGTATAATTACAAAAACAAAAGTCTTTCTCAAATACTTTTAAAGGTATTTTTTTAAACAAAGCAAGTTTCTCCCTGTAGCATTCCTTGGAATGCTACCAGGTTGCAGAACAAATATCATGAACATATACCTGTTCAGACCTGAGTGGAACAGAGGGAAGAAGAAAAGATTGCCCTTGCTGCACACCTGGAATATTTTGGGAGGAGAATGAGCAAAGGCAGTCAACTGTTGGGATATGTGATCAGAATTCTGCTTAACCAAATTATATTTTAGCTGTAGGAAATTTTTTCCCCTATCAGTTAGGGAACTTATATTTAAACACAGCAATTAATGAAATAATCTTCCCAGAGGATTGGACGTTAGCATAGAAGAGGGTCATAGAAAGTGGGAGGGCTTCAAAACCAGAATATTTTAGAGCTTTGGTCAGCTTGTGGTACTCTGTTGAGGTCTAGAAGTAACTACTGGGGCCAGAAAGGGTTGTGGTAGGGAGCACTCATCCATATTTATCAGTGCTGTTGTCCACATCTGCTCTGTTATCCTTCCCTGAGCTAGCGGACTAGGATAGACCTGTTAATAATGACCCAAAATTAAAGAAGTGAATGACAGTCTCCAGTGAAGGTGGGAAGAGGGTCATGTCTGATTTAGTTGATAATTGGACTGCCAGGCCCAGTGTGGTAGGTAGAAAAAGAAAAAAGAAAAGAAAAGAAGAGAGGAAGGAAAGAAGAAAGGAGAAAGGAAAGAAAAAGTGTGTTCAGGAATTACATTAATTTTAAAACATCTGACTTAATAAATTCATTGCTGAAAAAGGACAAAAGAGAATCTATGCATTGTAGGTCTTCGTTCTTGCAATCAAATTAAATGCTTTTGCTTTTTACTAATATAAGAGGCTTTTGTTTTCAAAAACAGCTGCACTATGACTTCAGACCATTCTGTGGTACTTTTCTGGTCAATGCAATACATTGCTAATTTATATAATAAAATCAGTATCTCAGAACACAATTTTCCCTTCCCTACTTTGAGGTATAGAGCTCCTTGAGGTATAGAGCTTATTGGTATAAAGCATATCTAAGAAGTGCTTTATACCAATACGAAAGCAAACTTGCATGTCCCCGTAACCTCCCCTTTCTCCACTTTTTCTCCAAATTCCCCACCCTGCCCCCACACAGACACATAGCTATTCTGCTATATCCTACTATTATGCTTTTTGAAAATTATATGGTTTTCTATCTGGGTAAGAAGGCAAAACAGGCTCTTCCCATTCCAGAAGACTTTATGAGCTCTGCCATCTGCACATCTGGTATGTAAGATGCCTGTAGTGCTCTTTAATCAGCAACACAGACGTATGCGCTTTGGGCACTTGTCAGAGTTACTTCACAAATTGACTGCAAACAAC
The DNA here is from genome assembly GCF_043159975.1 of Macaca nemestrina. Taxonomy (NCBI): domain Eukaryota; kingdom Metazoa; phylum Chordata; class Mammalia; order Primates; family Cercopithecidae; genus Macaca; species Macaca nemestrina. Next base: position 41,689,434 of record NC_092134.1, on the reverse strand, counting down.
CAGGTCTTGTCAAAACTTTACTTGAACATGGGATGATTTAAAGAGACAAGCTAACCACCTACTTATACGTTTTCTCCAAGCTCTTACCTATGTTAAGAAATACAATTAGAAAACAACATTGTTGAATGATGCCACTCATTTTCCTGAAATTAAAATTGGTTTGGTACATAACTTTAAATATGTATAATAAAAAAGAATTCATCTTTATAAAGATCTCTACAATCTTTTTTTGGTGAACTGTGTTTTTACCTGTTGTCTATTATCATGCACACAGCTTTATATAATAATCTATGAGATAATTTTTTTATATATATACTGATTTGTTTGTTGGGTAAATGTCTATCTCCCTCACTGGGACTTAAGCTGCATGAGGGGCAGAGACATTGTCACATTTACAGCATTCGAAATGGCATTTGGTATATAGTTGGTACTCAATGATTACTTGTTAAAACTTATTAGCCATGTCTGATACAATTTAAAACTATAGAAAATTTAAAATTCATTAGACAATATGAGACTTCTGTAATATTTAACTGTTAAAATAGGGGACAATTACCTAAATTTTTATTTTCAATGATAGAAACTGGAGTTGTTATATTGTCTAAAGCAACACCCACTGAAAATGAAAACAATTAAAACATAAATATATTAAGTAGCAACTCAAAAGCAGGCTTGAATTATTTTTCCAAGAATAAAGGAATTGCTATGTGCTAAGAGTGTTTCTCGGTCAAAACCTAGAGTAATAGTCCAGGCCTCTGACCTTTCTTCCACCCAGACCCTCCAGATACACCCTCGCTCTTCCTCTCCTTTCCTTCCTCTGTATTTTGGCTCACACTCTTCTTTTATCCGGAACACCTTGCCCAACATCTGTGAGATAAATTTATCCTAGAAATCAGAAGCAAAAAAAAAAAAAAAAAAAAAGGCTTTTCAAGTGATCTTATTATGCTTTATTCAGTGGACAACTAAAACTATATACTTTAATTTCTGTTATCATTTTTTCCTTTTTTTAACCACTTATCTCAAAGTTCTATAATTCCTTTTTTTTCTTTGTTGTCAGGAAGCTCACAAAGCAGTTTAGTATTAAATTCCCATTTACTACAATTTAACAAATGCATAGTGAATAATAAAAATAAGGAAGGTTCTGTACTGGGTGCTGCAGAAGAGAAAGAGATAAATGGTTCAATCCATCCTTTAGGCAGGTGAACAGTCCAGAGTTCTTGTTGTAGGGAGAGGAGAAGCTACTGCCAATGAACAAACAAGGTGAATAGGACAATGACCACTGTTGGTTCCTGAAGACGGAATTAAGGGGAGGCAAAGGAGGAAAAGTAACATTCAGGTCTGGAACTCTATAATCTGTATAAAAGAGATGAGCGTTTTGCATTAATATTTTGGCTGAGTTTTTGTTCAGGTTTGGGGTAGGAGGAGAAAGCATTTCAGGTAGAAAAGAAAAGTAAATGAGCTACGTAGGGCTTATCAAATGGTCTGCTTTGACTGGAGCAGAAGATGTGTGTTAGGACGAAGTGTGAAATAAGCACAGAAAGCTAGGTTTTGCTGTATGTGGTGCAGGCCTTTCAAAGCTATGATGAAGAACTTCACTTTTTACTTCATGCCAGTTGTTTTCTTCCTGCAGAGATATATTCTGTATGTTAAGTATTTTTTAATAGCTGCGTTTCCTGTTTTTCTAATGATTTAAATTACCTTAGATTTATTTTGATGGTAGAAAGAAATAAACACTATAATGTATAAATGTTGCTAAGAAAAAAGAAACTCTAATAACATTCATTTAAAAATATCATTCAAAACAGTTATCTGATGTAGGATAGAAAGGACATAAAATGACAACTCAGTTTGTCTAGAACATCTGCAAGTCACTATGCAACGTATTTTTCCATGTTTTATTTAATCAAATGAAAATCTGATTAATAAGCATTTTTATCGCAATTTTATAGAGGATATTCTGAAGTTCAGAAAAATTAAATGACTTTCCCAGAGATACAGAGTTCATAAGTGTTCAAACTTGGATTGGAACACAAAACTCTGACCCTGAAGTTCATTTTTTTTCCTATAGACATTGTGCCATAACCAATATAACAACTAAGTTATCAATTCACCCTAATTTTTACATTTTTGCTGATCATCCTGACACAATCTCCCTATACTTTCATATAAATATAACATTAGTAATACACATTCAGAATTTAAATAAATAAGTAAAACAAAATGGACAGGCAGAGAGGAAAATCTAGAACATGAAACCAATTTCTGCTTTTATCCATAGGAGTGTTTAATATGGATATAATTTGTCAACAGATTTAACTGGTACAGAATGGAAACTTGGATGATGGTCATATTTACTATTTTATTTTCTGAAACATGTTGAGATCATTTATTTTGAGAACAGAAGCTGCCTAGGTATGTAGTGAGGCTGTTTTGTCACTGTCTTTGCAGATGTTGATTGACAGTAGTTATCCTGAAAGTAGCCACACAGACCAATCTTCTTGGCTAAGACATCATAGCAATTAACAAATTCTAGACCTTAGAGGAACATACCTAGAAAGACATGAGAATCCAAGGTTCTTTGGAATTCAGAACATGGTTGTTTCTCCTGTTAAAGCTCTAATCTGTTCAACAAGGCAAAGTAACATCATGAAATTTGTTCATACAGACCCCGTAACTATAAATTGAAAAAAAGAACTAGTTTCTCTCAATGTAGTATATGTGTCATGACTGAAAGACTTAATTCCTTTTCCTGCGTGTGTATTTACATTTCAACGTAGGGTGAAGCAAAACATAAGCTACAAAAAGTGGAAGACTGAGGGCCCAGATATCCCTCCGTCAATCTCCTGGTCAAAAACCTTCAACAGCTACCAATTACTATGGAATAAAGCTCAAGTCCTTACCATGGTATTTGGCATTCTCCACATTCTATTTCAATCTGCTGTTTCTAATATTCTCTCATTACAATTTTTCACGCACCCAGCATACCACCTAAATGGAAATATTAGACATTTCCCCAAATATTCCTGCGTCTTCTGGGTAATATAATGAAACTACACAGGCTTGGGCCCCACCCCCATGGGGCTTACAGTTCACCTTCCATTATATAAGCAGGTTTTGCTGGGCTTTACCACCCTGTGAATATAAATGGGACCACACTAGTAGCAATAATAATTATATCACCCACTCCTGCTAAGTAGCAGACTCTTTAGCTTCCTTCAAAGTCTTTCTCAGTTCCATCTGAAGAGTCTCAGTTAAGTCTAACTTAACACACAAATCATCTTCTCTAGCACATGGCACTGGCCAAGCTCTTTATCAGCATCCCTTCTTGACTGCCCCCAAGCTACAGATCATTCATAGGCCAAAACAGCATTGTATTTCCCGAAATCCTCTGTGGTTCACACAGAAACAGAAAAATGTCCCTGTTTCCCTCTGCATGTCCACTTTCCCACCTAAGCACAAAAGTATGTAGCTTGTGAACATATATTGTAGGATCCTGCATTAAATCCAGCAACTTCCTTTCCTGCTCATAGCTCATCTTAATGTAGCTGAAGTGATTCTCTTTTGAGAGTAAGTACAGAAGATATTTTCATGAGACATTTCTGATACTGTTATGGTAATATTAAATATAAGTATTCTTCTGAATATTATTCTATGCTTTGGTTACAAGCAGTCTGTTCAGCCTTCAAATCTAATGTGTTCATGTGTCAGGAAAATTATTTTCTTTTTCTTGACTAATTTTAGAATAACTGTAGAACAAAAACTAGAAAGACTTTCCTGTAAGGAAAGGATTTGGTGGAAAATACATGCAGTCATTTGTGTGTATTATACTCCATAATGTCAAATGGTCACTTACTGAATGTTTGGAAAGTCAGTGGAGTCAGTCTCGGGGACCAGTCTCTGAGATGGACTCTAAGCTGCTCTTCCCGCTCTACCCTCCTTCATCTTCCCTGTAAACTGTGAGATCCTGCGTGGGGTCCTTTAGGCTCCTTCAACCCCAACTTCTTGAGTCAAGTGGCAAAATATAGTTTCTGAGAATTCATCTTACCTGCTAAAGGAAGTCCAAACTACAGCAGGAAGCAGAGACTAGGCCATAGCTTGGCCCCCTATTTCGGTTTTTTACCTACATAGCTTTTCATTCTTTTTAGCTTTAGAACCTTTAGAAAAAATAACCAGAACTAGGTTTCAGTTATCGTTGTAAATCCTAGGACTCCTTGCATGCAGTATTCACTTGAAAAATTATTGTTGAATTGAATTTTTGGGTCAAGTTATACCCACTAACCTCAATTTCTTCTAAATTAAATATTACCACATATACTTTATATCTAACCTTAAGTCACTTAGGAAGGAATATAATCTCATAAATAATTTCAAAATACAAAACTGATTGTTTTTTGTTTCATAATGAAATGGATTTTCCTGCTCTTTATTCAGAAGTATGACGTTGTGTAGACACTGCCTTGAAAGTAGTTGTTGAAACTACCTGAATTATGTTACAAGGCCATCTGATAGAAAAATAATTATATTAGTGTTACTCACATGATATTTGATGAGGAATGATTAAACCATCAGTTCCCTGGAGCTACTTCTAAACTACTGCTGCTGGAGACAGAAAGGAAATATAACAGTGGCTATATTTTACACAATGAGGGATTCAGTTTTTATGGGAACTTTTCAAGGGAAATTACATTTAAAACAGCATTTTCATCAGAAATAATAAACCTAATAGAGAATGCAGACAGCAAAGAAAACTGAGACTCAGAATTCTCAGAGAAAGAGAAAGCTTAAATATCACAGTCTTTGCAACATTTCGTAGAATGGATTGGAAAAGAGCAAAGCTTTCAGCAGAAATCAAAACATACAACTTTTGTATTTAGAAATGGTGTTTTGAAAGTAGGCATAAACAAAATCAGACTTAGTTAAGAGATACCGTACATCAAAAAGTAGACATCCTAGGGAACATGTAAACTGGGACAAAGTAAGCTGTGATTCACAGGAAATTTCTCCCACCTTAAATGAAAATATCTATAGCCATTCTGGTCAAATGACACCCACTTATCCTTATTGAAGAAAGAATAGAGAATGGTCTTGGGTAGCAATAACGGAATAGTCCAAATTGTAAACTGCATATAGTCCTTATTATAGCATATGGATTCAGTTTTATTAATGAATGCCTTCTTTGCCTGCATAAAGTGCTAAGCTGACAAACCCATCTGGTTATTATTATAAATACATAATGGACTGGTGGAACCATAAAAATTTCAAGAGTCAAAATTAGTGTGGCTGAAGTTATACAGTGCCCCTTAAAGAATTCTGTCTGAATGAGGTCCTTTCTCTCTGAATGTAACACATTTTAAATTTTGACACTAAATATTATTCACTTTACCTATAGATGATCCCTCAGTACCTCCGTCAATCATGTAGGTCAGCAAAGATGATTCTTCAAAGAGTCTGAAGAACCTAATGTAAAATTATTACATAAAGCCAAAAGAAAAGAGTTACATAAGATGTAACCCAGAGGCAGTGTACTGTGGAGAAAGAAAGACTGAGAGGGAGGCAAATAATGAATCCTAGTCTTGGCTTATCTCTAGCTCTTTCTTCGGCTTCAGTTAAATCCCTAAACTTCTGCTAGAATGAATCTTTGCTTTCCCCAGACTGTTTAGGGCAGGCCATTCTTGTGAGCCTGTAAAACCCTCTTTTCACCTAGAAAGCTGTACTGCAGACCATTTTTGGCCATCATTTTTACCTGGGGACCGATTCTTTCCCATTCTCTAGGCTCAGGAGGGTGCACGACTGATCCATACACAGTGGAGAGAACTGGGCTAATTCAGTAACCTGCTCTTGACCAACACCTTCTACCTCAGTCCCTCATGGAGCACCACCCTACATGAAGCTAATGGTTAGATGGCACGTTTAAAACAAAACATTATTGTCTTTTCATAGTACCTCTGAGCTGGGCTCCTGTTGCTTGATTTGAACTTGTTAAAATTATTTAAGATAGAAACACTCTAGTGGCACTTTGAAAAGGACAACTGTTAAAATAATGACTCACAATTCCAAGAGTATGAATTCAGTAGTGGTTCCCAAGTGAGTAAACAAATATTACATAAAAATTTTTCTTGCTTGTATATTGAAAAGTATTCAGTTGGGTGCTATGTAAAAATAATTTCCTTTTCTAAAATAAAGTTTAGATTTTTTTTCCCAAAAGCAAACCCCAGACACCAACACATATGGATTTTTTTCTATATAACTAAAAGCAAGGCATCTGGATATTTTAAAACATTAAATTGGGGCATTTAGTAAAATATGAAAAGTTTTCTAACATGAAAATTATAGAATCAATAGCATATTTGAGGGATAATGGTCTAAAAAATAATCTTATCTGGCCATTTGCTGTTATAGATGAGAGAAAAAAAATTCTCATGTCCTCCCTGAAAGATGTTTTATTCCAAGTATCCCATAGGTATTTGTCTCTTGATTAACCCAAAATTTCTAAAAACCTTTAATATAATATTAGTATTAATTTCAAAAAGCATTTGTTGTGTAACCTTAACTAATTGGACACAACTGAGAATCAGTCATTTAAAAACCAAAATAGCACAAACAATCCTTGGTGAACCAAAATTGGCTCATTAAATTTTGACACTAAACTTGTACACTTATCATAGGTGATCCCTCAGTCCCTCCTTCAACAAATATTTATAATTGTTTTAGGCCAGATGACAATAATTTCACTTCTCATCTTTTGCACATCACATTAAATTTAAAATAGCAAATATAAAAAGTCAATTAAGCGCATACTAAGAAAAGGCCTGCAGTGGTGAACAGAGGTGATGTAAACAACGATTACTCTTGTTTTGCGGAGTTGATGGTTCAGGATAGGAATAGAGAATGCCTGAAAGAGCAAGCTGACTGACCACAGGAAATAGAGTATCTGTAGAATGACAGAATGAAACAGAACAGAAATTTTTAGAAAAATAAACCCAAGAGCTGGACTAGCATCATTTGTTTGTCGAAATTTAATCCCTAGACTTAAGGTCAAGCTGCTTTGTACATATCAGGGATTCCTGAGCACATCATCACAATACAATATTTTGTAGTCTGCGATGTTCTAAATGATGGACTTGGTCATCAGGCAAGTACTCAATAAGCTCTATTTTAAAAGACAGAAAAATATGTGCACATCGTAGATTTCTAAGAGGAATCGCTTCCTGAGCCAGGTTTCTGTCTAGTGATGAATGTGGCAAGATATTTGGTTATTTCTGGAGAATGGTTGAGGGATCCCACAATGTCCACTCACTGGAAGGAATGTAATATTTTGTCCAAAGTTGGTTCTTGCCGGTGGTTTCGTGGTCTCACTGACTTCAAGAATGGAGCCCCGGACCTTCGACGTGAGTGTTACAACTCTTAAAGATGGCATGGACCCAAAAAGTGAGCAGCAGCAAGATTTATTGTGAAGGGCAAAAGAACAAAGCTTCCACAGGTGGAAGGGGATCCAAGAAGGTTGCCGCTGCTAGTTGGGGTGGCCAGCTTTTATTCCCTTATTTGTCACCACCCATTGGTTGGTTCATTTTACAGAGTGCTGATTGGTCCATTTTACAGAGCACTGATTGGTCCATTTTACAGAGTGCTGACTAGTGCATTTTACAAACCTCTCCTAGCTACAGAGCGCTGATTGGTGCGTTTTTACAGAGCACTGATTGGTGCATTTTACAAACCTCTAGTAAGACAGAAAAGTTCTCCAAGTCCCCACTCAACCCAGGAAATACAGCTGGCTTCACCTCTCAATATAAGGCAGCTCAAAACAAAAATGTTGCCAGGTACAATAAATGGACCCAGTAATAAACCTTAATCTTAATAATAGAGTAGATGTCTTGAGAAAAATATGATAGTCATTATTTTAGCTAACTTCAGGATTGTATCTCATTTCAAAGAGGCATACAACAAAGATTGAAGCTCACCTTGAAAAATTTAAAAGCACTTCTCTGTATTAGCAATAACTACCTAGATGACATAAAAATATGAATTATACTTCACAATAGAGGCAGAACCAATAAAGTATACAGGAATTAATAGAAAACAAAATGATCTCTTTGGAAAAAAATATTCTTTTCAAAGGCATAGAAGCTGACTTGATAAATAGTAAGGTATTCCATGCTCTTTAATAGCTCTTTAAAAGGAAAAGGGAATGCTTTAAGGATGTCAATCTCCTCCAAGTTGTCAATAAATTTAATTCAAACTAAATTAACATTTCAGTTAGGGTTTTCTTTGAGAAATATGAAATTAAAACATAATACAAAGCCACCTTTGAAAATAAAAATCTGTGGCATTGGTGGTAGAGCAGACAAATAGGGTGTCTTAGCTCATTTGTTCTGCTATTAATAAATACCCAAGACTAGGTTATTTATAAAGAACCTAAATTTATTTCTCACAGTTCTGTAGGCTGGGAAGTCCAAGATAAAGCCACCAGCTGGTTTGGTGTTTGGTGAGAGCTGGGTCTCCATTTCCAAGATGGCACCTTATTACTATATACTCTGGAGGGGAGAAATGCTGTGTTCTTTCACAGTGGAAGAGTGAAATAGCAAAAAGGGACCAAACTCTCCGTCATGAACCCTCATGTCTTAAATACCTCCCAAAAGGCACAACCTCCAAATATTGTGTTACTAGGGATTAAGTTTCAACATGAATTTTGGAGGCAACAAAAACGTTCAAACCATAGCATGAGCCAGTTGAAAAGAATAGAGATCTCAGAACACAATTACGTAATAAACAATTGTGGCACTATAAAGCAATAGGAGTGTTTAGTAGATTTTATTGGCAAAATATTTTCATATTTATGTGGAAAAAACTAGATTCTTACATAAATTATTCAAAAAGACAACACCAGAAGGATGAAACAAAAATGTGAAAATTAGAACTGTGATGGTAATAGAAAGTAGTGTAAGCATTTTCGTAGCTTAATAAAAAGTAAAAACATTTCAACTAAAACTTCAAAAGCAGAAACTATAAAGCAAAAGTGGATCAATTTGATTACATCAAAACTCGTGATTTCTGTTTACAAAGGACAGCTTGAACAATGTTAACAGATGAGACACTGGAAAGAGATATTCTGATTGTTTAACAAGAACTAATGTTGGAACATAGAAAAATTCTGCACATAAAATGTAAAAATAAATCGTAGATCTCCAGGTAAAGAAAAATGAACAGGAAATAAATGCTATATTGAGTAAAGAAGAAAACAAAAGGACTAATAAATACATGAGGAGGTGGTCACAGCCACTAGTTATCAGAAAACTATAAATTAAAATTAATTGTTACTTTGTGCTTCCTATACTGGCAAAGTTTAACAAGTTGTATATGTGAGTCAGAATGGGTTAGGTTACGTTGTGGTAAGAAGCAACACACAAATTCTAATGACTTACAAAAGAAACTTTATATTTTGCTCATACTAGTTGTATATATTAGGCCAGTGGGTCAGTTTGGCTCATTTCATCTTCTTTTAGGCCTAAGACTTACGGGCTGTCCACAATCTAGAATGTTATTGGTTGCAGTGTCAAAGGCAAAGAAGACAACTCAGGCATCAGGTGTCATGCTACTTCTGTACATATTCCATTGCTCAGCCTAGACAAAGGAAATAAATGACACATTGAGTAAAGGAGAAAATGAAAAGACTAAGTAATGTTGTGAATCAGAAATATTGGAGAACATCAGTACGCTGCTAGGTAATTCCAGGTGTTAGTGTAATGTGAACATGGATAGGATGTAGTGGTGGAAATGTACACTGATACTGATATTCTAGAGGGAAACCCAGAAACAAATAGTCAAAATAGCTGTATTTATACTGTATCACCCAGCAATTCTTGTTCTAGGTATGTAACTCAAATAAATCCACACACAGGACCCTGAGGTGGTATGATATTTCATGTCAGTTTTGGCATTATTTGAAATGGGGATGAGCTGGCTGCAATCTAGGTGTCTGTCACCAGAAGTGGATAGGCAAAAATGCTGTACTTACACAAACTAGAGCACCATGCAACAGTCAGAAGGAATGGATTAGACATTCATAAAGCAAACTCAAAAGCATGGTGTCAAGAGGAAAAATAAGAAATAATTACATTATATGGCATGATATGACCTTATGACATTCATTCAAAAATAACAATACATGTTTCAAAAGCGTAGTTACAAGACCAAAGAGACACACCTTAAACATGTTAGAATTATTGAGCATGAAAAGATAGGAGAAAACAAAGTGAGAAGTGCACACAAAGGAGTGTATATAAATGAATACATCACAGAGGGACTTTGTGAAGGACAGTGATGAAAGCGATTAAATCAATGACCTGGACCTACCATCCAGCAGAACAAGACAAGCAAGCAAAACAACCTATAAAACTTCAGAGAACTATTTCTACTAAATCATAAAACAAACCTCCACCCAAATATCATTGCCTTGAGGTTTCGCACACTGTCATAGGACACCTTTTGCCTTTGGCACAATGAATATTTGGGCGGCTATCAAGGAGTCCTTGGAAGAACAGCAGGAAAGTTTCTAATACTCCAAAGAGCAGCATGTAAAACTGGTGGGGACCTCCTGGAACCTAGTAGAGTGGAAACATTGGCAGGGACTGGAGCTAAGGGAAATGGAGAAGGCAAAATTCATTTTGCCCTGAAGGGTCAATGGCATAGTTGTTTCGCTACACCTGTCAAAAACTTTGTAGGCCAGTGAAGCAAGGCCCAGTGAAGAAGTAACCACAAGGGCGGGAACCTAGAGGTTCCACGGAGTTCAGGGAAGAACACAGCATTTACTTGAGTAGTGTGAATGCTCTGGTAGATATGTCAAATACCTAAAAATAATTGGCAAAACCCACAGGAGTGCAGGTGGGATGTTAACAGAAGGGGATAAAGGAGTCTAAAAACCTCAGGTGTCATATTACACTAATATCTCTGGTCTTCCCTGGCTTGGAGACATTTGGGTTACATATGGTTAAAACAAAAATGGTGCGTAAAGTAATATATTCTTCAAATATTCAGAACATCCCCTTATATAAATAAAATTCTCCATTTTGATGTTATTATGAATATAAAGCATTAATGTGATTGAATAAATGCTCCATTAATTCATCCTAATCTTTTCAATTAAATGTGAATGTGTAGCCTTATAGTGAAACTGTAGCAATCAGTTTGTGTAAGATTATAATAATGGGAGAGAAAAAGTTAAGTCTTTCCTGAGAACATAAATATATACAAGCTGGGTGTCTGTCTCCAGATTAGTACTTCAGAAAAAGAGGGAGAGACAGTATCAAGAAATACTGTAAGAAAAAAATGATTGGCTAATCCATTCTGTATGTCAAAAGGAATTAAGAAAGAGTCTCAAAATCACACTGAGGCTGAAATCCAGAGACAGGAAAAATAGTGCCATTATTAACACTAATGTGAAAACAAAGAAGAGAGAGTACTTGGAGAGAAATATCGTAATTTAAGTTTTTTTAAAAAATCATCAATATCTGAGGCTCAGCACATTCATAAATCAAAGGATAATAGAAAACACAAGGACAGAAAACCAAACACTGCATGTTCTCACTCATAAGTGGGAGCTGAACAATGAGAACACATGGACACGGGGAGGGGAACATCACACACGGGGTCATGTCGCGGGGTGAGGGGTTGGGGGAGGGATAGCATTAGGAGAAATACCTAATGTAGATGAGAGGTTGATGGGCGCAGGAAACCACCATGCCATGTGTATACCTATGTAACTAACCTGTATGTTCTGCACAGGTATCCCAGAACTTAAAGTATAATTAAAAAAAAAAAAGAATAAAAAGAAAACACAAGGGAGAGATGTCAAAGAGACAAGATATCAATGTGAAGTGATGAGTTCTATTCCTTGGAAACTCTCTGCTGCCACAGATTTTAATATTATGAAGTTGGGACAAAAGTCTTCAATCTGCAAAGCATGTAATTATACATGTAATTAAATATGTAGTATATGCCTTTACCAATTCAATATAACAGGTTCTAATTTATATATGAAGAATAGTGGAGAAGCAGAAAAAAAATGAGACAAGAAGCAAAAGACATAGATTTCACCATAGACCAAGAGCTGAATATCTTTTGGCAAATAATTTTGCCTATAACTTCCAATTTTCCTGGACTATGAGATGGAAATAATGATATGATTATATCTGCCAGGGTTGTTAACTACTCAAATAAAATCACTTGTGTTAGAGTGCTTTCTCAGTGGAAATGTGCTACACAAACATTACTTATTGGTATTATTCTAAAATGTTCTTATCGTGTTTCTCCTCCTATAAACTGTATTTAGTTAGAATGTCAAATCCTAGGACTGTCCACTGCATTGCCAGAGAATAAGAAGCCAGATCTTAGATAGCTTAATATAATCGAACTTGCCAATAACTATTACCGAAATTGTTCCTATTAAAAAGATCATTGGAAAGGAGGAAAAGATCAAGTTAGAAAAAGTGTTTACACCAGACTTCCACAGACAAAAGGTGAGATGTTTGGGTTCTTGAGCCAAAATACAATAATACAAAGGAGTTATAATTTTTTAAATAAACTCTAAGATATATTTAATTCTGAACTTCTCAAACTAAACTTTAAAATCATATTGACACTTAAAGTTGAACATTTACATTTCAATCAATTTTATATATCCCAGATATGATGGAAAGCATTATATTTTAAAAATGAGTATGGTTGCTGTATTAGTTTCTTCTCATGCTGCTAGAAAGAAATACCCGAGACTAGGAAATCGGGTAATTTATAAAGCAAAGAGGTTTAGTTGCCTCACAGTTCCGTAGGGGAGGCCTTAGGAAACTTACAATCACGGTGGAAGGAAAAGCAAATATATCCTTCTTCATATGGTGGCAGGAAGGAGAAGTGTGGAGCAAAGGGGGAAAAGTTCCTTATAAAAGCATCAGCTCTCATGAGAACTCACTCACTATCACGAGAACAGTATGGGGGTAACGGCCCCCATGATTCAATTACTTCCCATCTGGTTTCTCTCATGACATGTGGGGGTTATGGGAAATACAACTCAAGATGAGATTTGGGCAGGGACACAGCCAAACCATATCACTTGCTAATGTTGAATTTTAAAAAAACCAGGTAATATGTTAGACAATCACTATGTTCCAGAATAAAATCCAGTAGAATAAGTGGTTTTGACAACCACAGACTACAGAATTAACTGCAACACCAATCTGGCAGATTGTATGAAAATTAATAATAATAAAACCAGCAATTTAAATAAAACTAGTTGAGTTGGTTTACATATTGATTACATATTTCAGGCAAAATAACATGTGATTGAAATACCTGACAACTTTAACCCATCCCATTTCATTTATAAAATGAAAATATAAAAATTTCATCTTAACCCACAAGGTCTTGTTGGGTCTCACTTGTCTATGCTATTCCATTCTCAACACCTGGCAATGTCACCTTTTCCTCTCTTAACTCCAGCCATAATTGCCTTTGCTGAGTGCCCTGTGTGCACTAGCCTTTTTCTGCTCTGCCATTTTGTATCAGGGACTTGAGGATGCATGGATTTTCCAGCACACTCTGCCATATTCCTTTTCCCATGCTTTGCCTTACTAACTCTGACTTCTACGTCTTATCTCAAGATCATTTCTTCATTGAAGTCATCCTTAACTTAGACATGGCTGGCTTCTCCTCTCATAGTATTCCATATGTTTGCTTCTGATATTCATTTTATAATTATTAATGTGTATTTCTCTTACAAAATAATAAATTCCTTAAGAGTAGAGACCATGTATATCCTTCTCATTATTGTATCCCTAATATCTATCAAAGTACTTGCCCATAATAAGCAATCTATCCATATTTATTAAATGATGAACTAAATATTTATCCTCTAAATGGCAGAGATGCCATGCAATCTTCAATTCACAAGTAATTTCGTTTTATGTACTACCAATAGAGAATCCAAATGCTAAATATCATTATGTAATAATGTAATATTTATTTTGTTGGCCATGTTGAACTAGTTTTACAAAATTAATAGCAGAATGGAAATAAGATTTACATTCAAGAGAACGTTTAAGCTCAATTTGTAGAGCACATATGGACTGGTTGCTCCATTCTCTGTTCATATTCACTCCCATCTTCATTATCCCGTGGTGGGTGAGTATTCCCATATATAAGCTGAGGACCAAGTTGTTCAAGTAAGTGTTTCAGCTTATGGTCTGCATGTGTGACATGTGATACATAAACTAAATAGTAAATATATAAATCAATCACCTATATAAAACCCTTACAATGATTTCTCAAAGCAATTTGCACTTCCATCTGTGTGAAACTCAGAAATTCCCAGAGCAGTCAGCACATAAGAACTAATCAATATCTGGCTTTGTTCCCAATATCTGCTCCTGAGTTTTATTATACTGTGGAGCTGTTGTGATCAGAGGAAAGGAAGATGCCCTATTTATAGGTGGGCTTGCGTTTTCAGACCCCACCAGCCCTGTTGGTATATGATTGCTTTCAGAGAAAAGAGTGATAAGACAGTACCAGTACCATGCTTAAACGTGATTAGTCATTAAAATTTCAGAAGGGAGGTCTTTCTAAAATAATGCAGTTTTGTAAAATGTCACATATAAAGCAAGTCTGAGAAATGTTTCAACTGAGCCCAGTCACTTATGGTCTGAATGTAAGCCCAGTCACTTATGGCCTTCCTAGGCAGCGCAGTGAATTAGGAAGAATCTAAGTAGGAAGTACTTAGAATCACAAGATCTAATTGAATCCCTATGTTCATTTTCTAATAGCTGCATGACTTCAGATACATTTTTAACCACTTGAGCTTCCTTCACCTGTTAAATTGGGAATATAGAAATTACCTGTCAGGGTTCTACTTTTTCTCTTTAAAATACTATCATCTCTCAGTATCCCCGGGGGATTGACACCAAAACCTCCCTCTGATTACAACATCCCCCTCTGATTACAAAATCCATGCATCCTCAAGTCCCTGATACAAAATGGCATAGGATTTGCATATGAACTACACACATCCTCCTGTATACTTTAAATTATCTCTAGGTTACTCATAATACATAATAGAAAATGCCATGCACACAGCTGTTATACTGCATTTCTCATTTGTGTTATTTTTTATTGTATTGTTTTTTATCGAATTTTTTTTCCCCTGAATTTTTCAATCCACAGTTGTTTGAATCTGGGATGTGGAATCTGTGGATACTGGATACTGAGGGCCAACTGTACTAAATAGTACCTTCCACTCGTTGAATCCTAGGTAGTGCTAGGTACATTTACCTATTTTCATCTAAACTTTCTGTAAAGTGGTATCAACATTTCCAGTTTACAGTGAGGCTCACAGAAGTCAAAGTCTCATAAGGAATAACTATCAGAGTTCACTATATTGAATGATATCTTTAGGGGGCCTCTATCAAAGCTGAGACCTCACAGCTGTTGCCACGGCTATTGAAGCTACGGACCAAATCCCATCAGCTCTGAACCAAAAAATGGTTCTCAGTGGTCTCTCACCTTGGACAACAATATTGTTAGCTTTAATGTATGCACCATTATGATTATCAGAGGATGCTCCTTTTTGATTTTGTAACCACCAATTTCAAGCTTAGTTTCTCCAAACATAAGGTAAATCAGATAGGGATACTCTCTAAATGTGGATATTATGATAGCTGTCATTGTTCCCCTTCTACATGTGTGTTACCATGTTAGAGATGTTGCAGAACTGAATTTTTAAAAAAAATTGACATAAAAGGATTGTGCAACCTTGGGATCTTGAGAGGCCAAGGTCATCACATTTAAAAGTGCTCAGGGTTTGAACAAGCTGTTTCCTCAAAGCCATCTCACCTGCATATTCCCTCTGTGTATCCCAGCAGAGATAAGGCACACGACAGTAGCATAGAGTAGGAGAACAACATGTTCAATTCTGTCTGTGAGAAAGTAAAAAGTTATTCTAAAAGTCTGAACCCCAAAGTTTTTACATAGAAAATTTTCAGAGCACACATGACATGTGACTAATACTTTCAGATTTAAAACAGTTTAGGGGGGAATGTCCTGGCCAGTTGTTGGAACACCTGGTTGTAAATCTCAGTTCTACCACCCATGGGCTGTGGAATGTTTTCCACTGTCTCAAACCATCAGCCTGCTTCCTCATTGTGAAACAGTCATAACAATGCCTTCCTAGCCACTTTCCAGAGTGTAGTAAAGTCCAAGTGAATGAGAGAGTGTAGAAAGGATATGACTCCCATATTTTGTTTGATTTTATATAGTAAACTCTTTTTATTATAGGCAGTATCTTCCAAAATGTGTTTTACAGAACACAAGTTTTGTAAGAAAAGCAGCGGAAGTTATCTTTATAAGGGGTTTTGTGCTCAAATATGTTTAAAAAATTCTGGGCTAAACAAACTTAACCCCTAACCTCAGGACTTCACAGGGTCTCTAATGGGCTAAGGCAAATTTCCAGAAAGGGAAAATTCTATTCAATACTTTCCTAAATTCATTTAAATTCATACCTTTTACCTTTAAGGACTTGTATTATCCAAACATATGGGAAACTTAACTCTTTGAAGAAATGGATAGGTCTGAATTAGATTCTCAGATAACACCTTTCTATACATTAAAATAATGGCTCCATGCATGATTTTCTGTGTGCCAAAAACTGTACTAAATGCTTTAAACCTTGTAACACAGTTATAAACATGATATAAACAACTTAACAATCATTTGAATGTCATGCCTTATCCTCATTTTATGTGAAGAAAACAAAAAAGTCAAAAGTAGGCACCTATTTGATGAGTAACCATGACATCATCAAAGTACAATAAAAAATGGCAGAACCTCAAAAGAAGAATATTGAGAGATAGATTAACTTTTCAAGAATATGTATTCAAGTCAATTTAACAAGAGTTTTATACAGAATTTCAAGATTTTAGGAATTTTTTTTCACATAAAGCTATCTACTTTTAACTCATCCAACTCAGTTTATTTTTATATTAAATTATTTAAGAGTATTGGTGTGATCCATAAAGAAAGAATAAGTGAATTTACAAAATCTCTTAAAACGTTCCAAATGTGGCTGGGCACAGTGGCTCACACCTGTAATTTCAGAACTTTGGGAGGCCAGGGCGGGCAGATCATGAGGTCAAGAGATAGAGACTATCCTGGCCAACATGGTGAAACCCTGTCTCTACTAAAAATACAAAAATTAGCTGGGCGTGGTGGTGCACGCCTGTAGTCCTAGCTACTCTGGAGGCTGAGACAGGAGAATCGCTTGAATCCAGGAGGCAGAGGTTGCAGTGAGCCAAAATTACGCCACTACACTCCAGCCTGACAACAGAGTGAGACTGTCTCAAACAAAACATACCAAATGTGATCTTATCATAAAATCAAAAGTTTTAAATTCAGTCATTTACAAAAGACACCAAATAGAGGCATTGAGCTTAGAACTATTCCATTACTAAGACTGATCTACTGCCAAACAGCTTTCATCAGCAGTGTTTGTATTTTTTTAACTAAAAATGTACTCTCTTTAAATAATATTTTACAAAGAGATCAGTAAGTTAAACGAAAAGAGACAGAATGTGTCTGCGAGAAGAAAGAGAGGAAGGCTGGAGAAGCTACCTTCCCAGAATATCCCTTTTACCAACTTCTCCAGCCCCTGAAGTCTGACGAAAGACCCCAGGGTCCTCTATGAGCCTGTGAACCACTGATCCAGATAACGTTTCAGACAAAAACTGGGGAGAGGTGATTTTTCTCTGTTACTTAAGCTGACACATAATACTAAGCACAAGCATAAGGGCATGAAAAAAGCATTTTAAACCTGGAAAAGTTCTTGATAATCATAAAGTCCAGTGTCCACCAATGTTGTGAATGATGAAATAGGCCCAGAGAATTGTACTGATTTGGCCAGGATCACACAGCTAATTAGGGGAAGAGTCAGAAATAAAATGTCTGCCTCCTGACACAGTCTGGTGCTCCCCTTAACACACTACATGGACCTGCATAAATCATTTGGGGGTAGAATTTTCCAAAATGCTTTATCATGAGAGGAAATGTATAAAATATATTAAGAATGTATCAGACCATTCCTTCAATTTGAGGCATCAGTATAACTTCTCCAGTGAACCAATACAGTAATCAATGCATGTTTATACATCCTGAAGTCTCCTTCTGGTACCATGACATTTCTCTGCACAGAAAAGCACGGAGAGAGGATCTACATATCTCCCCCTCACCTCTACTATAGTGGGGAAGCCACTACTCAGCTGAGTGCTTTTGTCATTAGTCCTTCTCACCATCCATAACACATGCTGAACAACTGTCCCAGAGATGATCCTTCAGCATTGCCAAAGGTTTATATTGCACATAATCAAAGTACTTCAAAAATTAAGGATCATAAATATTTAATATTCTCAGCTATTCCAGAATGTTCCAAGTAATTAGAAAATGATTCTGAAAATAATGACATTTTTCATGAGAACATTTTCCTTCCCACATCTTATATTTTAAGGTATTTAATATGAACATGTGCATGTGCATTCTTGTCACCTTTTCTACTCCTATTCCACTTTTTTTCTGAAGAAAGAAGATCCCTTTGGGGAAATCAATCAAGACCTGCTACCTAAGTGAGGATAAAATTTTCTTTCTTAAAAGTATCATATGAACTCAAATTCCAGAAAGATGATACAGTGGCAGTATTTTGATTGTCCCTTTGGCTCTAAACAAATATCATTGATGGGTAAAATATAAAAGAGATATGTCTTGGCTCAAACACAAGATAAACTACTTTATGACAAGAAATGAGATAATGTGCAGAAATGGTGCTGTGGAATGGTCAAGGTTCACATCCAGAAGCAAACAGTGGAAGCCAAGAGTTTGACTCCTGTCGGAATAAGAAAATTAAAAGTATTCTTTGTGGTATTTGGGAGCTTACTCCTGCCTTTCTCAGTGAAGCCAGAGTCCTCACCTAATAAAAGGAGCCTGAGAAAGACTCTTCCATTGCAGGGGCTGTGGCACATGGTGTGATCCAGGTCTACAGGGGCACATGGTGAGAGGCAGGCCTATGGGGCAGGAGGATATAGACAGCTGTGAGCTGAACCAACCCAATCCCTCGCCTGGTAGCTTCATTTGGGTTTTCCCTCATACTTTCAGGATAAAATATTACAATTAGAAGAATGGTTTTGACTTGAACCCCTGAAGGGAAGCCCTTGCTAGAGAAGGACGGATGAGGGTAGAAGAGCAAAGAGAAAGAGAAAAACAAGAAGATAAAAATAAAACAAAAACACCATACACACACACACACACCATAAATGAGTTGGTCAAACTGAAGGCAGAAAAACGTATTTGTAAAGCTTTCAATAAAACTTTCAGGCCGGGAGCGGTGGCTCAAGCCTGTAATCCCAGCACTTTGGGAGGCCGAGACGGCCAGATCACGAGGTCAGGAGATCGAGACCATCCTGGCTAACACGGTGAAACCCCGTCTCTACTAAAAAATACAAAAAACTAGCCGGGAGCGGTGGCAGGTGCCTGTAGTCCCAGCTACTCGGGAGGCTGAGGCAGGAGAATGGCGTAAACCCGGGAGGCGGAGCTTGCAGTGAGCTGAGATCTGGCCACTGCACTCCAGCCTGGGTGACAGAGCGAGACTCCGTCTCAAAAAAAAAAAAAAAAAAAACCTTTCAATGAAACTTTATTTACAAAAACACATGGTGGGCTGTATTTGTTTCACAGGTCTTAGTTTGCCAACCTCTGACTTGGAAGGTTATTGTTTGAAGTCCAAGAAGTAAATGCTAAAGTCCTGAATGGAGCTTTGGGCATTGTGATCTTAATACCTTGTCCTTATTTACAAAATATCTGAAAACGTTTCATAAAAATATTAATTAAAAAAATTTAAATGGATGATGAAGATTGCAGCGAAGTAAGCCAGCCCTCCTCAGGGGTTAGAAAACTGGGAGCACATATCCAGAGATACATGACCAGCACCTGCTAATCCTAACTGAGTTTCATTTTAAATGGTCACACAATACAAGGAAGAAAAGTTTTGAGTCTGTTCATGGTGAGAACGTCAGAGAGAGACTCCCACATAAAATGAGGACTCTCAGAGACATAGCCCTTGTATAAATTGTGACTCATTAACAACAACAACAAAAAAAGTCCCACAAAAAGGACCAGGAAGGAAATTGTTCTATCTGGACTTTAGCTCTTGGTGGAGGAGAAATATCAAGTGTTCTTAAGCCAACTGTAATACTTTTTTTGTATTGTGAATTCACACTACCTAAAGGATATAAAAAGTCTCAAGTAGATAATTGGATTTAGGTTGCTGCTGCCAGGTTGGTAGAGCCCCTTACCCCATGTTCTTTGAAAACAGAAAAAGAAACCCTTTCTGAATAATGCATTTTAAATACAGGTCTTAAAGAAGGCCCACAAATAAAGTTTTAATATATATGACACCACAATTACTTTTTTTAAATTACAAAACATGCCCCCCCAAAAATACCATGAGGTAGAGTAAGCAGAAAAATAGCATAAGAATGAGGCCTGTAGAGACTTCATACATTGAAATTATCAGAAAGATTATATGCTTAATATGATTGAATAAATAAAAGAAGAAATTAAAAGCATAGGTAAGGGGTAATAAATAATTAATAAAAAATAATCACACATATTTGAAAAAGAACCAAAGATATATAGATGGACAGATACAGATGTAGACGTGTAGGTCTATCTATCCATGCCTATCAAGATAGCAAACTATGGAGCTGTTTGTATTTCAACTTACTGCAGATTACAAAAGCTATGGCTGAGTAGCTTTGCAGAGCTGCTGGTAGACACATGGAGCTGGAGAGGCAAAAACTGGCATTCAGACATCTACAGGTATAGAGTCTCTCAGCTGGGAACCTTTAAAAGCTATGTCCTAAGATAAGGCTGAATTGGAAGTAGACCACTCCTCCTCCAAAATTTCAAAGCCCAATTTCATGCCCTTTCAATCCATTATACAGAAATTTTCATCTGAAAATTTTTTCACTCTGAATAAAGATAACATCCTGTGGCTCTCATGTTATTTCATATGTTTTATTATAATGTTTCATACTTTTAAAAAAATGGTTAGACAAAAGAAGCTAGTTTTGAGCAAAAACTAAAAGAAAATAAAGCAATACAAGAAAGAGAACCAGATAGTCGCATACTCAAATATAGATTCTTAAATGACTCTATATACTAAGAGAGTTAAATGACAAGATGGATAATTCAGGTGGAGAATTGGAAACTATCAAGATGAATCAAATGAAATTAGAAAATTAAAGTACAATACCTAAAATTAGGTACTTGGTGGATGAGCCTACTAGCAGTTCAATCACAGCTGAACAGAAAATTAGTAAAACTGGAAGATACCCAAAATAAAATACTGAGAGATAAGATGGAAAATACAGGAAAAAGTACCATAAACCGATGGGCTGTGGTGAATTGAAAATGACTAAATGAACTTGGCACAAAGAATCTCACAGCATGTTATTGAACATGAGTAATTCACATAAATATTTATAACAGTATTTATTTATGTTGTGAAATTACAAAACTGAAAAAAACTTTTAAATTTTACCTTACTAGTACAAGTCTAAGGAAAAGAGAATAATGTATGTTCAATTCAGGATAGAGGTTACCATTGAGAGATAAGAGTGATGAGCTCATGGTGGGCCACACAGGGAGCTACAGCAACATTGTTAACCTATAGGGTGGGTACAAAGATGTCTGTTATATTATCTTTAATATAACAAACAGGTTACTTAATTTTCTGTTACATATGAAATATACTATACTAACTAAATGCATCCAACAAAATTAACAATAGAAACAGGAGTTTACTCTAGATAAAATTAAACAACATAAAATTTAAAATAAAAATTATTGGTATATACAAACAAATTAATAAAAACAATGAAATTCAAGCTAGCAGAAATGAAACAAGAACATACAGCTATGTAAAATAATTAGAACTCTTGAAAAAATTTTAAAATACTATAATTAAAATATTGAGAAAAATTCAGACTGGGCAAAAAGAGTTAACTGGTTAATTGAAACAGTGAAAGGCAGTCATTTGGAATCTGATGCAGACAGAAAGGAATAAAACTATGAAAGAACAGTTAAGAGTCAGTCACAGAGCATAGATTGAGAATCTTCAGTGTTTCTTATTTATGAAAATGGAGACCGGGCGCCCCGGGCGCGGTGGCTCACGCCTGTAATCCCAGCACTTTGGGAGGCCGAGGTGGGCAGATCACAAGGTCAGGAGTTCGAGACCAGCCTGGCCAACATGGTGAAACCCTATCTCTACTAAAAAAATACAAAAATTAGCCAGGTATTGTGGCGTGCACCTGTAATCCCAGCTATTTGGGAGGTTGAGACAGGAGAATTGCTTGAACCCAGGAGGTGGAGGTTGCAGTGAGCTGAGATCGTGATACTGCACTCCAGCCTCGGTGACTGAGCAAGAATCCACCTAAAAAAAGAAAAAAAAAATGAAAAATATAGTAAAATACAGTAATGACAAAAATGAAATCTATTGATTAACTTTAAACTAGAAACAGTAAATAGTGAAGATGCTATTTACTGTGTGAATAGTAAGTGAAACCCCATCTCTACTAAAAATGCAAAAATTAGCCAGGTGTGGTGGCAGATGCCTGTAATCCTAGCTACTGAGGCAGGAGAATTGCTTGAACCCAGGAGGCAGAGGTTGCAGTGCACAGAGACCGTGCCATTGCACTCCAGCCTGGGTGACAAAAGCGAAACTCTGTCTCAAAAAAAAAAAAAAAAAAAAAACCAAAAAGCAAGAAAAATGAAAACATGAGGAATACGATTGTCACATGGGCTACATTATTTCCTCTCCAAATACTGAAATCCTAACTCCCAGTATCTCAGAATTCCACCTTATCCCCAAATAGGGCTACTGAAGAAGGAATAAATTGAATTCACATGGGGTCATACTGGAATAGGGTGAGCTCCTAATCTAATATGACTGGTGCACACATAACATCATACTGTACTACATAAATACATGCAATCATTATCTGTCAATTAAAAATAAAAGAAAAAATGTAAAAATATGACAAATATCCTTATTGAAAGAGAAAATTTGGACACACACATAAGGAGGACGTCATAGGAACATGAATGCAAAGATCAGGATGAGGTCTGTAAGTCCCAGAATGCCAAAGATGTCCAGCAAACCACAAGAAGCTAGAAGCTAGGAAGGAGGCTTGAAATAGATTCCCCCTCACAACCTTCAGAAAGAACAAATCCTGCCACACCTTAGTATTGAACGTCTATCATTGAGAACTATGAGACAATAAATTTCTGTTGCTCAAGCCACCCAGCTTGTGGTACTTTGTTCAGCATCCCTAGGAAACTCACACTATGATCCTGTTGGCCTGATTACATGAAACTATATTAAATTGTCATTTTAAAAAATAAAAAATGGTCAAATAATGGCAATTTCCTAAGATTTAGATATGCATGGAGCTGCGTACTGGCAATTTTTATGGCTTGTTATATCTACAACAGAAGTTTTGCAATTTGGAGAGAAAGAAATAAACAAACTTTGAATCACACCATTGAAGGTCTTCTTACATAAAGGCATGTTGGAAATGCAAAAATCTCCTCTGTTGTGTCATTATATAGTTTGTTTTTTTTTTCCAGTATGCGAACTGTCCAGCATCACAGATATGCATCTATTACTCTGAATTGTTATATACAACAGGCTTATTTCTGAGCCACTTTTGCCTTCACCAATCCCATACAAAAGAAAATAATTTTTTAAAAAATTTTTTTCTCTCTGACCTCATGATTGATCATGAATCATTGATTTGCCTTCTCGCCCACTGGATCTGAAATCCTCTCAGTTTTTTTTAAATATAAAAGTGTCTTTACTTATGGATATCTAGTAGAATGTATTGTTTAACTATTTAGTACTTTGCAGTATACAAAATGAGATGACAGGGTACATTGAATGGTAGTTAAATAATTAGCAAAGAATAAGGCCCTCCAATACAGCTGCCACTGAAGAATTTCTATAAAAGAGTAGGATTTCTACTGCCACTGAGGAATTTCTATAAGAGAGTAGGAAAGATCAATTTTAACTTTCAAAGATAAAATGAAAAGAGTTTATATAGATCATATTGTTACAGCTCAAGACATGTTACTGCTCCCAGTAGGGATGCAATAGCAATTTGTAATAACATTCAAGTTAACCAGCAGCAAATTAAACTGGGCTTTGAATAAATAAAAAAGAAATCGGGGCATCCATTCATTAATATTTATTATTCCCTAATAAAAATGAGAAATATCTAGGCCATTTTTCTAAGATTTCCTAGGATATTTCTTAAAAAAGTGACATATTCCTTAAAATCTATTTCAAAGGCTAAAAAAACTTACCATTAAAGATATTTTTTTGGTCTCATCTAATTCCCTCCAGCTGCAATTTAAGCTTCTTTTTGTCAGTCTGATCTTTCTCATATTTTAATTGGCATTAACAAAGGATATTCTTACCATGGATTTCCAAGGGACCGAATTTCCACTCAAGAAACCTTGGAAATCTGAATGTGAAAGAACTCCAAAGTATGTCTGAAAATGGCAAGATTGTGTTTGTGTTATGAGATTATAAGGAAGAAGAGCGAACAAATGATCATAAACCTCTAGTAGGGGAATAAACACATTTCTCATGAACTATGTATTCATTTTTTTTTTCTATTTTTAAAGTCTTTTTCTTCATAGTGTCTTAGCAAAGGAAACCATTTAAAATTTTGCTTATGGACAAAATTTGAAAAATGTTCATCCTCCAAATACAATCTACAAATTATGTTTTAAAGGTTCTTTTAATACAGAAGTTATTGAGATTCTACAACTTGTCAGAGAAAGAAATCCCTCCTTGAGGTCTTCAACACTCTTTTTAAACTTTTGTGTGGCTCATAATCTACTTCTCAAATGTAGGTGGAACCTGATCAAATACTAAAGTCTTCGGAGATTAAGAAATTCATTTTAAAGAACAAGAATTATAATTCTTGATCATAAAACAGGCAAAATTAAGGTTTCTGGAAAGAAGGAGAATTTTTGTTATCTTGAAGAATGATCCAGGAATTGGAATTTCTTGAATAAGAAATGTTTCTGAAATTGTAGCCTATGGAGTAGTGAACATACTTTTCCTTAAAGAAGCCTGCCCCAAAGTGGTGCTCTTATTACCTAATAAAAAACTAAGTCTCATATACAGAATTGCTATTTTGCATATTTATTATGTCCAAAATATTTATATATGCATTTTTAATCTGATCCTTTTATAGCTCTGGGAAACAGGCATTTTCTTATTTATTTAAAGGATATGAAATTGTAAAATTACAGAAATTAAGTAACTTGACCATAGTCACAAAGACAATGAATAACCAAACTAGGACTCAAATCTGTATGAATTTGTCTCATTTCCATTCTATGAGAGCAAGCATACTGGGTTTGAATTAGATCTCTAGAAATATAGTCTCCTATAATATTATATAAACATATTTAAATACAATTAGTGTGTGGGAAGGAATGTATTAGTCTTGTCCCTTGAAATATTTATTATTAAGGGGCTCTGTTTTCAATGAATGAGAATATTTTCATTGTCAATATTCCAAAACTTCAATTTAATTCTCATTATACTAATTTACATAGTAATTTTATTCTAGTTTCTACTTTGCTTAATTTGACAAAGAAATTCTAGTTGTAGTAAAATTTACATTAGAACTCATCTAGGAACACAGCTCATCATGTTGATAGCCCCAGGCATCAACTGATATATTAAAGAATAGCTTTAAACAAATATTAAATATGGAAACCTAGGATATAGATCATACTGAAAGATGGTAAGAGGCTTTGTTCATTTATTGATAGGAAAAATCAGATGTGTTAATGAACTAAATATTAGGAAGGAAAACAAAAGTGTTATTGAAATGGGAGAGTTCCCTGATCCCCCTCACAGGATGTGTGACAGAGGTGTGGATTGCCTGTTGGTTGCCGCTGCTACTCAAATCCTTGATGGGAGGCAGACCACACAGATGGACAGGTACAAGAGGTGGGGCGAGTGCTTTGGGCTCCAGCCCTGTGGTAGTATCTAGGGGTGGGTGCCTGCAGCCCCAGTGTTACAATGCTCTTTTAGCTCTTTTAGCCTTGCTGTCCACAGACAGCTTAAGTGTTAACCAATTCAATGGACCCTCTTTTTGCAAGGGCAGATGGCCAGTGTGACAACTTTGCAAGGGCAGAGGGCCAGTGTGACAACTTTCTGTATCCTGAACTCTTGCCTAGAGTTCTGGAAGAATTGGGTCACACATGGACTTGAAGGATGAAATTGGGGTTTTATTGAGTGGTGGAGGTGGCTTTCAGCTAGACGGATGAGGAGCTAGAAGGGGGATAGAGTGGGAAGATGATCTTCCCCTGGAGTTTGGCCATCCAGTGGCCAAAATCCTCTCTGAATGCCCCCAACCGAACTCCTCTTGGTGTTCAGATGTTTCTTCTCTTCTTGTTGTCATTCTGCCATTCACCAGCTTGTCTCCTTGTCTCCTCATCTGTTTGTCTGCTTCTGGAGCTTGGAGTTCGGGGTTTATATGGGTACAGGATAGAGGGCTTGATGGGCCAAAAGGCAACCTTTTTACGTAAAAACAGGAACGCCTGTCACCATTTAGGGTCACAAGTCCCCAGGCTTGAGGGTGAGGCCTTTGCTGGGGAACTGCCCACTTATACCCAGTATTTCCCTGTCTCCTGCCAATATCACTATAGTACCTTGAATAAATAGCTCCTAAAAAAGTTATACTTACAAGCATATGTGTGTATGTGTGTGAGTTGTACGAGTATGTGTGTATCTGTGTAATGGTAATAGGTCTGCTAAGGGGATAGTACAATGAACACTCTAAATAATGTCAATGAGAATATAAATTGCTTCAGTATCAATGAGAATATAAGATGCTTCATTACATACACAAGGCATTTAATAACATTTGACAATAATTTAAATATATTTAAATCCTTTGTCCACATAATTTCTTGAAATATTTCAGAATATAAATAAAAAATGCAGACAAAGCTTATGCACCAGATTGTTGATCTGAGTATTATTTTACATAGGAAAATGTTGAAAACAATTTTATGTCCCACAACAGGATAATGAATAAAACTTATGTTAAATTTGTTTCATAATTATGTGTCAAAGTTAAATGATATTTTCACAAATTGATACTATGACGAAGAGTAGACTATAAAGTTATCTACAGTAGGAGCTCAACTATATGTGCACATATGCTCATAGAGAAAATAGAAAATATAGCAAAATGTTAATAGAGGTTGCCTGTAAAAAGTGTATTTTCTTCTTGTTTTTGTCTACTTTTATTAAAAAAAATTTATAATAATTATGTGTTACATTTTTAACACATAAAATAAATCATCTTTAGAATAAATCGTGTTTTAAATAAATCATCTTTAGAAATGAGCACTTGAGAAGTGGTGCCCATAGAAGTTAGAGTGGAATCCTCAACACCTCACTAGGGTGATTCCAAGGAAACTGGCACCCTATATGAATGCCCATCTCTGCTCAACTCCACATGCAACGGTATCACCTTGTGCCAGTCAGATAGTGTGCTTCAAAACTTTTCACCTTCCTCTGTTTGGGGTAGTTCTATAGGAAATAAAGCTTTCAGTTGTGATGATTATTTTCTTTCTTATTTATCTCAGAACAATTTTAGATTCAAGTATTATAATCCACCAGGCATTTAGAGGTAATGGACTAGGCAGAATGGTTCTAAGAGAAACTTTTCTGAGTTTCCAGTTGAGATAACTATGTTACATACATTATCTTTTTAACATTATCTTTACAATATCCCCTTTGGCAGATTTGGAAGCTGAAGCTCTTGAAGATTGTGAGATTTGCCCACGTAAGCATGGTGAATGAAGGGAAAATTAGAAGTCTGTACTCTTTCTACTGCATGTACTGGGTTACTGCCCCGTAAGAAATTACCATAGCTTTTAAGCTGTATTTGTACTCAGTGTAAGAAACATAATCAACGTGGTATATAACTTTTGGGATAAACTGAATTTCAAAGATTTACCTGAAGGGTAAAATTCGGCCAAACCATGCTTTCCTCAAACAATTCTTGTGTTCCAAACAGGGAACATAGAATGTGTTGTGTTTGAAGGTATAGTGGAAAGGATTCTTAACTAATTCATATGTTGAATAGAGGCATACCTAATCACTTTGTATATTTTTAGTTTCATATGTACAAATAAAATATATTTAGTCTGAAATTAGTAATTAATCAAATGGATTACATTTTACACATATAAATCCAGACAGGCCTTAATATAAAAATATGTAAAGATACCATTTATATTGATTTATTTATCCTCACAAATCTATAATAAAAATACAGATAAATTCTAAACTATTACAAATAAAAGAAATGATACACAAGATGGACCACAAAGAGGAAGGTTATATTATATCAGTTAGAATATGCTTTGGAGAAATCTATTTTTCTATACACTGTGGGGCTCATTCCAGGTAGCAATTCAAAGCTGTATATATCATTTCAGAACAATCACACACACACACAAAAATCCCTGCTTGCTGATTTTTTTGTTTGTTTGTTTTTGAAAAAAGTCATCTTGTGGGTTTTTCTTTTGGGGGAGGTACCAAATAAATGAATATCCAGCATATTAAGGAGCCACTAGCTCTAAATCCACTATTTTAATCAATGCTGTGAAGCAGTACTGGGCTTAGTCCAAAGAAACTTATTGTTATAGTAGAAAAGCTCCTCCAACTCTTCCAGAATGTTATGTTAAAGGTCTCAGGAATTAAAATTAAAACAAATGCTTTAAGCCTTTTCAAAACTGTGTCCCAGAAAATAAAAGTTAAGTGCCTGCTCTCCAGAGAATTATGAAGAAATGCATTTGGCTGAGTTTGAAAATGTCTCTTTAATGTGAGCAATTGGAAAACCTAGGATTAAACAATGCTAAGTAACTTCCTTGAAAGATTAAAAAACAAAGTTAAGATTATTTAATCAGCCATATTCATTCTAAAATAAAAAATGATCTTACACATTTAAAAATATATACATTACTTTTAAAATCTAATTTGGCACATGTAGCATTATGAATAAGAAAAATGAAGCCTCTGTTTCTGCTCTAATACTCTTTTAATAAACCAAAACAAAGCAAAACGTGACCTATCTCAACCAACAATGACTTTCATTAACTTCTTTTCAAGAGCTCTTAGAAAAGGAAAGCTGTTAAGAGGTTGCTTTCCATTGTTAGAATTTTGGACATTTATGTAAGTATAAATGTTGGTTTTAACATTAAAATGTTAATGTAATTAAAATCTAAAATGCTCAATGTATATAAAATAAAACTTTTTAAGGTTCTGAGACATTTTTCCCATCTCATACTTTAATAGACTTTTTTTTTAAAAAATTAGATTTCAAATAAGTTTGAGAACTAACATTAAAGTTGAGAATAATTGTAATTAACCTTTCCACCAAAATATTTGTGGAAACGGTTTGGGACCAGTAAGTCCAAATAATTGTCCTCATCTAACCCACTACTTTAGAAATGAGTAAATTGAAGACTTACTAGTGACAAATACAAGAATGTAATGTCAGAGTCTTGCCCTCCATCTAGTATTCTTTCCCATTTCCTGCATTGTCTCCATCTACACAATAAATACTAAGAAAAATGCTAGTTACATTGACTCAATTTTTGGAAGTAAATGCTCTAAAACTTTAAAAGCCCAAGTTTTTTCTTTGTTTCTTTAATACTGTGCCCTACTCCTTGACCAAAAGGGAGGGAGCTGAAAAACAAATTTCATAATGCATGTTCATTACAGAGACAGTCTATAAACCCAAATTGAGTAAAATATGCATTTTTTTCATTTCAAGATTTGAATTTAATACAAAACTCAGAAAGGGACCAACTTTTTTTACTCTTTATTCATTCTCATGGCATACTAAAATAATAGATGTTAAAATGGTAACATTTTCAGAAGATACTCCTCAATGGAGTAGATTTAATTGATTGGTATCTGAAGATTAGTAAAACGTACAATTGTTCTTGTCCATATAGGAAACGATAACATCTTTATAGTATTTTTAAGGAACTCTAGTTAAGATATAAATCAAGGTGGCCATCTCAATGAAAGACCTATGAATTACTTGGTGGTTGTGACTTTTCCGTTGTAAGTAATAAGACTTCTATTATGCTTAGACTAGTCAGTGGTTGTCATGCCGATGCAAATATTAGCTTATCTCCATGGCAATATCCACCTATTTGATCAAGTAACAATGGTTTATCTAACTCCAGATATAAATCTTGGAGAAAGAGGAACATAATTTATTACTTACTTGTTTTTTTGTTGAACTCTCAAAGAGTAAATGGAAAATTAGCTTTGTATCTTTGTTTGAAGAAGACTATTTGGGGAAGAGTTGTTTGTGCTCTTAGCAAAGGAAACTCCATTTGCCTCTTTTCTCTTCCTCTTTCTAATTTTTCCATGAGATGAGGATAATTGTAGGAAGTTGGAAATAATAACACAAAACTTCATAGATTTCTGATTTTTAAAAGCGTTTTAAGCATTAGAACTTTTTCTCAAAGCAAATCTTAGGCAGATTTCCAATATATAACAAAGGTAAGTGTCAAGTTTTTAGCTATGAAGTAGATTTAGAGAGCTGAGAGTAGGGAAATTCCACCCCTCACCTGTCTCCTGCGTTATCAACTTGACAGAATCCCAGGGCTCTGTAGAACACAGCTTTGAAAGCATGGTTGTGCATGACACAAAAGAGTAGGAGAATAAGTAAAAGAGTTAGTCTACAAAATGTCATTACTTTGCTCGGTTAATAAATATTATTTATGATAGGAAAACATGTCTGCAGAAGGTCTGATGCATAGAGATAGAAATTTCAACTCAAATAGTTAAATACTTTTTACTAAACCTAGAACTGAAAATGAATTAACAAGAAACATTTTTAACGAAGTACATATGTATCATGGTTGGATTAAGTTTTAAAAGAAAGAATAATGAGAATAGAAATTACTAGTTACTTTAAAAGTTGCTCAATAATTTTCTTCTAGTAATCAAAGAGTGCACGTCTTTTATAAAACTATGTGCTTGAAAATTTGGACATTTGTATGTCTGGAAGTAATTGGATGGAGAAAAACAAGGCTGAAGGTCTTAATATTTGCAAGTAATTTGTGTCAGTAGACTAATAAAAAGCTAAGCTATAAAACTAAAAATATATGTGTTGATGAAGAAACAATGTTAGTATTCATTTCAAACAATTGATGAAATTATGAAGTTCTTCACCAATAAAAAGAGAAAGTCTTCTGTAGGTTAGAAATGAGTTATAACAGGAATTAACATACTCAGTAGATTTAATCAGAATATGGTGTATTAACCCATATAGTTAGATCTTAAGTGGACCTTTGTTTCTTTCCTCCACAAAAAAAAAAAAAAAAAAAAAAAAAAAATGGTGGAAAAGAAGCTGTGCCCTTCAGTACCTATTCTCTATTTTTCTAGGTTCTTCTAAATTTACTTTGGTGAACAGGATATGTGACCATTTAGCTAGAGACTGCCTTCCTGTCCTTCCTTGTAGTCAGTGACTATATGTAGGCCAGTGGGGCATGGCAACAATATGTAAAACTTCTAGATTGTTTTCTTAAAGATAGGGCTGCTGGCCAAATACATTTGTGTTTCTCCTACTCTTCACCAAGAGTAGGAGATTTGCAGCTGTAGAAGATCTTGGACCCAAAGATGGAAGTCATATGTTGAAGATAATATATTCAGCAGGTAAATCAGGGTTCTTGGGGTCCACACACTTATCACAAGAAAGAAATATTTTATCTAATTAAAGATCCTGTATTTTGAGACTTCTTTGTGATAAATCTTTAACCTAAGTCTCAGCTAATGAAAAACTTGGTACCAAAGTGGTATACTGCCATAGAAAATATATGGCGATTTTCTTAGTAGCTGAGTTGCAGACTATGAGGACATAAACATCGCAGGCTGGAAAGCTAATGACCTTTCTTAGATCATGGCAAAATATTTACTAAAACTGTTTTCTGTAATGAAACGAAAATATACCTCTGAATTCTCTTGCTCTGAGGAAGATTATTAGGTAAAGGCAAATTATTTGTCTATGTTACTACCCCTTGATGCTTTTAGCCATATACAATGAGAGAGAATAGCTTGGGTAAGTATTGCCAATGTGCAAGTAGAAGTAGAAATAAATAGACTTTACAAAGGGAATCAGTCTCTGACAGAGATCTAGACTTGAACAAAAGTGATACATCTTATGAGAGCAAAATCTCCTGCTTGTATGTCTTAACTAGCAGAAGATAACAGAATATAAGACTATTGCTCAGAGACTTTCTCAAAAGCCTCTCAGATGTACTTTTCAGCCAGATAATGGAAGCTCCACTCAGCTACAAAGGCAAGGTAAAATTGTTTTAACTTCTCTCCAGAGTCTAGTCCCAGAGAGATGGCTCTAGTACAGAAGGAGAAAACAAGAGTGAAGAAATAGGAGAGATCATCAAGTGTGGTTAATTTCACACAGAACTGATCAGAAAGCAAATAGAAACTTCACTATGTTTTTGAGGAAACTAATACTGTTTTCAGAAAAAAAAAAGAGAGAGACAGAGACACCAAAGCCTGGCCTACAAGCAATACACCTAGGTTCCCAAATGCGTATTATCAAAAAACTGTGTGTCAAAATTATACAACCCCTAAACACAGCATAAACCCAAGAACTCACTTCAAGTTTGTCCACAAAGTATAGCATGTCAAGGAAAATTTTCAGAGGTCTTCAGAAATCATGGAGAACAATGGCCAAGAGAGTCATTCAAGGGAGCAAAGCCTGGGGTAAATTAAGCAAAGACTAGGATATTTCTGAGTTTTTACATGTCAATATGTGACCGCCTTGGACCACTGAGTGCTCTGTGTTTTCTATTTTTATCTCTATGAATACATAATTTTCTACTCTATCATTTTATATTAAGTGATGAGGATCGGCGGAAGAGATAACATGTCTCTTGGTTTATAGACGAGGGGTCACAAGAAGAGGATTGCATGTTAGTAACAGATTCTGGACTTTAAACGGGATGCAGAAAATATAAGGGGTATGTGTGTCTCCATTGAGGATGGTGAATACATTCTGTATATGCAAATACGATTCACAAAGGGAAGGCTATTGTCAACAATCTCCTATATCTATTCTGTTTTATCTCTTTTTTACATATGTTTAAGGCCTAAAGATGGACACAAGAGACCATATTTCCCAGCATGGCTAACGATCAAGGTACCCATGTAATTAAGTTTAGGCCAATGAAACATGAATGACTGATATATATGAATGAACTAATGATGATTGAGAACTGTCCCTAATGATAGGGGAAAAATTGTTAAAACTAAAATAGAAAGGCCTATGAATTAAAATTATTATATACTGGGAAGAATCACAGTTCCCCACTCAAGATTTCAGTTATTCTATAACATTTTCCATAAAATATCTTTGAATCTCCACAGTGAGCTAACAATCAGTTGGTAATTTAGATTAATTCATATAATTTGAGTTAATCCTGACCTATAACTTTAATCCAATTAGAGGAAAAAGTGTTTGATTTGGAATTAAAGATTTTTATTCTTTTTGCCTCCCCATGCTTCCCGAATTAAGCACAAATTAGGGGGGAAAGGCATACTAACAATTAGGTAGTTGATCCAAATTAGTTTTTTTGCTAGTTCAAATTTTAGAATATCTACCCCAGCTTCTATGGTCCTTATTGTTACTGATTTTTGAAACTTATCAATATACTTTTTTCATTCCACTTGACATGGCTTATTTAGTTATATGTTTCCACATTTTAAATTACAAGATTTGCACAGTATGTTCTTTTTAAATTTCATAGAACACCACAGGTACAGATGGTCCATTAATAGCAATAAAAAGGCAAATTAAAATTATGCAAAACTCTTTGGAAAGCAATTCATTCCACAGCTATTTCAAGGAAAGTGTCTGCGTTTTAAATCTAATGTGATAAGACTTCCTGCTGATATGACAAGTCATCCCAAAAGAAGTTTGTATCATCTGAATTATCTTCTTTTGACAAGAAGGACAGAATACCTAATTGATTTTAATAAACAATAGCTATGAGTAGGATTCCAGTCTGTCAGGGTTACATCCTAACTCTTTATGTGATTTGATAGACAATGACATTCAAACTCACAAATTTCTGTTTCATGTATCTACTATTTACTAACATATCTCTATCAATATGATATAATTTTTCTATTATCTAGAATTATTAGGCTCACTAATATTTCTGTAGGGGTTGTGGGTTATGAAGCTTTCGGTTGAATGAGGCACTATGTTGCAATAGATACCAATAAACTTTGGAACTAAACACACACATGGGTTTAAATCTGCTTTTCACTCTATGTTATTTGTATTTATTTGGAAACATCTATTGGTCTTATTTTTCACCTATAAAATTATAATAATGACAAGGCTTTAAAATGTTGTAGTCCATTATTATAAATGTAAAAGTACATTATATATTTTAAGTCCAAGCAACTATTAGTGTTACACATCTAGATTGGGAAAAGAGAAAGCAAGGTATACTAAAAGACTTTCATTTAGGATTTGATGTAACTAACTGCCATTTAGTTAATTTTCTTAGAAGTGTAAGGAATGACTTAAGAAAATCTTGTGTCAATGTCAGAAAGGAAAAATAAATAACAATACATGGAATAGATCAATGCAGTAGCAAATTGGAGAAAGATCCAGAGAAGAAATAAAAGAGGAACATACCTAAAAAAGAATATCTGAGCAAATGAATAAAGACTTCTCCAGTGATACATTGTCAGAATATTAACAAAGGGAGAAGCAAGATCAGGCATGGTAAAGAATTCTGATAGATTACTCTCCAAAAGAAATGTATTTTATGGTAACTCCCAACTGTAGTCTGATCTATATGAGTGAATGAATTAGATTAAAACCATACCAAGCAAATTCCCATTCTTAGTAATTAATTATGAAAATGGCATGCTTGAATGGGTATTTTTGGAGGTTAAAGGACCAGAGAAACTTCAAGCAAGGAGCATAATCAGATTGTACTGGATCTATAAAAAAGAAAAGAGGGTACTTCTAAATTTTTGGAGCAGCTGTGCAATAATTATGCCACAATTAATTTTGTGTACATCTGTGTGTGTGTGTGTGTGTGTGTGTGTGTGTGTGTGTGTGTTTTATTCTCAGGATTACATCTTTATCTTGTCCAGCAGTTTAAAATAATCTTAATTTCCTGGAAGTTGTTTAGAGTTTATTATGTGCCAGGATGTTGAGATATTGAGTTTAAAGCAATTTCCTATGTTATTTCTTATAATGCTACAGATGAGTTGCATTCTTTGTACAAAAATACATTTGAGGTAAAATTCTTGAGGATAAATGATTCTGTATTCATAGCACAAAAGGAACTGTGTATACTAAGCAACCTCATTTATGATAGGACTATAGAATTTTGATGTTTTTCCTGGGGCCCATTTTCTCTTAACTTACCACTTCAAACCCTTTGAAAGGTTTCCCAGGGATTAATGGTCAGCACTAGGGAAGGAATTGGGGCTACTTCAGAACTGCTAAGCGAGGCTGACACAGACTTCATTCTTCAGTGTCCTGGGGTACCAGGTACACACTTTTAGGCTTCATCACCATCCTAAAGAGATGAAAGCCCCTTGAAGTCAGTGGGAGATTCATTTTAAAATTATTTCTGTAGGAAGCAGAGTAATCTGATAACTGGGCTGCAGACACTATTTGAACAAGGCTGCTATGCACAATGCCAGCTTTGTTATTTGAACTCGTCTCAGTGTAGGTGGCTCTGTGTGTGTGTGGCAGGGAGGCGGTGTGGGGGGGATACATTGTGGAAAATGTGCATTTGAGATCTTACGTTGTTTCAGTAACTTCAATAGTTTAGGAAACTTCTCATCATTTGTTTCTAAAATACCTGTGTGCACATAATTGCATAAATATCAAAACCAATGTCCATCAAGAACAGATTGCAAGTAAGCTGTATGCTTACTTATGTTTACAACCTCAAAATATGGTTTATTTATGTTAGTGTATGGTGTAGACCTCACTGGAGGCAACTGAAATAGCCAAAAGGGGTTTTTGAGACTGGATTTTAAGAACCTAAAATGAAACAAAATAAGGAGCATCATGCATTGGGGATAAACCAGAACCTGTCGTCAATCTCATACCACAAACTTCCAGCGATGACTAAAATGAGGAAAGAAACTAGAAGTCCATACATAACACAATTCTCCTTTTGCTACACTGTAGGAAACAAATGTCAAAACAAAACAAAAAACAAAGTGAAATCCCCCCGTAATTGTTATGCCATGGAAAGATGAGAGGCACATTACTTAAGTACGGCACCTCATCATCAATACATCTGCTTTCACAAAAGTTGTAACCCAGCGTCCTGGAGCCAGTTTAGCAATTGCAGCAGGGGCTTCCTCAAAGAGTGAGTTCTGGAAGGAATTGTAATTAGTAAGAGAGACCCTGGGGAATAATTATATGAGAGAAATTTTCACAGCAGCTTACTATAAAAACAAACAAAGGTGGCTTGACGAGGAAAATGTGAAGGTCTCTACTAATCAGATAATTAAACTACAGATCACTTTTATAATCTAACTTGATGCTATCTCCCGGTTGTGACTAGCTCACTCTGAAAAGAGGAACAAATTAAAACTTAAGGATTCATGTGATTATGTGTATGTTTCCCCAATCAGGTTTCTTGGAGGATTTGAGTCCAAGGAGGAGTATTGAAGGATAGGAGAGCATTGCTCTGAGAAGAATGGGCCATTGTGAAGGACTTTGGAGTTAAAGTAGGTGGTATATGCATGTCACAGAGGCAGGAAATTGGGCACCAAGCGGTTCCGTGCTACTGCAAGGATGTGGCAAGAGACTGGGTTGCAGAGTCAGAAGCCTGATTTTCTATCATATGTATATTTATAGAAATGTACAGATTCATGCATATGCATATAAGTGACTCAAGAAATGTGTGCCTATACAAGGAAGCAGAGCTCACATAAATTTGTACCTTTGCTCTTGCACCCCAGCTCCAAGCAGAAAAGCAGCATGATTCACTTTGTCTTTGACATTTCTTGCATAACTCTTGCACAATGCTTTGTCTACAGTGGGCTCTCTATCCACATGTGTTTACTAATGCTGTGGGCAAAGTGTTTTCAAACCATACGGATTTAAACTTTGGGGACAATGATGCAATTGGCATGCATAGGAACACCGCATTGATAAGGAAGCATTAGAGTTATTAATTAGTTTAGTAAGACACATGTACAACTAGCTAACAGCATGACCTGACTCCTATTATGGTCCAGGGACGTGGTTGAACTCCTTACATCATTGCCTCATTTTCTATTTGTTAGTTTATTATTTGGAAGATTACCTGCTTTACCTGTAGAAGCGAATGGGTACATTTAGAATAATAAGAAAAGAAGTCACCCTAAGGGAAAATAAGAAAAAGGTATAAAAGCTTGATTCAAGGACAGTGATTCAGGTTTGAAAGTAGCAGACATTTGTGAAAACTATATGAATATATAATGAGTAGAAACAAGCGTGTGTTACTGCTACAGTGAATCTAGTTTTCTCTAACATAGTTCTGTGTACTGGGACAGCTGGATTACAAATATCAACATAACCAAAACCTTTAAGGAAAATTATATTATGATAATATTCCTGCCATGTACATATGCCTTTTTCTGGAGAAGTTAAATCCCAAAAGGTCTTCATTGGTTTATTCTTTAAGCGAAGGTGGCAGGGTAAATAAAATTGTAATGTTAACAGCTGACTCAGAGATCCCCTTAGAGAGAAAACTGTCTTCGTTTAGAAAAACACCTTGCTATTTTGCTTTAGATGTGTGAACCCCGAGGATGTATTCTGAAAGGATCTAAGAAGAAGAAGAAAAAAAGACAATCTTCTTTTTGTCCAAAAATTTAGTAAGAATTTAAAAGAACACATGAAATAGGAAAGGGTAGAAACTCAGACATTTCCCCTTCCAAAGTAAAGATGGAGATGAGAAAGAAAGCGAGAAAGGGAAGAGAAGAGAAGAGAAGAGAAGAGAAGAGAAGAGAAGAGAAGAGAAGAGAGAGAGAGTAGAGAAGAGACAGAAGAAAGAGGAAGAGACAGAAAAAGGTAGCAAACAGGAATCCAGAGATGCAGGAACTCTGTGATTACTAAGAAATTTCTAGTGAGTGGCTCATGGACAAAAGCCTCTAGAACAGGTCTAATGCTCAGTATTACACAGTTTGGAAATTATTGCTGCTGTACAATACTCTTCTTGGTAAAATCTGATGCACCTGCAAATGACTTGTGTGGGTAGCAATTTGGAGAAAGCAGAGATGAATAGGTCAGCATAGGACTGTATGTCATGAACAAACATTGGAGATGAGACACTCTTGAGAACTGGAGTTCAGTGGGAAGAGGAATTCAAGGCTAGAGGCAACCATGAGAATATCAGTCATTGGAATCTTGTTGAGAACCTCAGACTTACCATCTGGGAAGAGAGATTGTTGCAAATTTACATAAATCTTGAATGATGGTGCAAACTCAGTTGACATTAATGTTGTTTAGGACAAGATCAGGAACTAGGCTGAATAATTTCTAGTTAGTTCCTTGGAAAATCACAGTAAACAAGAAGTGAGAGAAAAGAAGGAGGAGGAGAGAAGGAAAAAGAGATATACTATACAAGGCATGCAGAAAAGTAAAATAGCAGAAAAGTTGTTATAGCTGAATCCAAGTATAAGGACTAATGAGGTAAAGAGTGGAGAAACTAGACTCTACATAATATGTATTTGGAAAACCTGTAGCTGCCTAAATTCTCAGTCTTCTTCCTAGGACCATTTTTATGTAATTCAGAAGAATCCAAAAGTTATTATAAATTCAGCCTAAGCTAAATAACCATGACTTGATTGCCAGCATAAGGATCATATCTGGTGTGAAGGTCATAAAATCTAAATCTCCATTATTATGATTCTTACAATCAGTCAGTTCTTTTTAACAGGAGGTAAATTCTAACTCATTTCTGAAACAAAGCAAGGGCAAATTAGAAATATGAGTCAAGTTCTTCCTAATACGTTTAGTCACTGACATTAAGTAGTTCTACCAAAACATTTTGGTCATGATCACAATCAGATTCTAAATAAGCAGGTTGATAATAAGGGGTAAATGGAGGTAAAGAATTTGCATGGATCATGTATGTATAGTGCATTTCAGGAAATATATCCCATGCATATACCTTACACAGAATTCTCCACTCTGCCTACCACTAGCCATTTATGTAAAAAGAAGTTCTTCACAGGGTTGCAGCATCAGATCAGGGAGACTATAATTCTACTACACTGAGAATGAGTGAACAAATTAGGAATATTATACTCCGACAACATTTTAAGAACATTAGAAAAGACTGATGTTATCTAACACAATCTCTAGTAATAGCAATTAACATTCATTGAGTCCTTTATGCTACCCTAAGCACTTTTCATGTACTATCATAATTCATTCTTACAGAAATCCCATAAAGTAGCTCTATTTTACAAAGGCAGAAGCTGAGGCTTAGAGCAGCTTAGAAGAGTTTAATTACCTATCCAAGGTCACCCAATTAAGAAGTAGCAAGCAGAAACTCGGGACCTTTATACTCATTTGCCTATGAATCATGTTATTTTTACTTACTAAAAATGGATGTCAGCTTGATTCATCTTTTGGGAGTTTTTTCCTAGATTCTCTCACTGACTCTCGCTTTAGCTCAGCCACGTATTTAATTCCTGTGTGTAGCTAGTCTATGACGTTTTTTATTTTTCTTCCCACTTTTGACTCCATGTTTACTTTCAAACTTAAGCATAGATTATCCTATTTTCTTATGACTGTTTGATATATCGCTTGTTCTTATCTTTAGTTCTTTCTCCGCTTAGCCTTTCAGCATTCTAAACATTGAGAATTTATTATGTTCAAGATATTTTGTCAGTCTCACAAAGAGAAGTGCTAAAAGAAAACACCACAGATAATAGTTATGATTGAATTCTTTATTTTAGAGAACTAATCTCTGCGTAGGGTTGGAGTTGTTCTAAAAGTCTTGGGACATAAGAAAAATTGAGATCTGGATGATATAGACCATCACATAAGAAAGAATCACCTATCCACTGGAGTCTCTGCATAGGATGTTTATCAGGGCAAACCCCAACCCAGCTAGTCATGTGCACCTGTGCATTAATCCTGACATTCTAAAAGTCCAAGAGTCCCAGAATTCTACTGTGGTCACTTGTTTGAAGTACGGCACATAACCATGGCCTTGACCTTGCCTGAGCCTCCCAGCAAAGCTCAAATCCTAGACCTCCATAAGGAAAGATATCAAACAGTCTCATTCTTTTATCAACAGAAACATTTATTTCCCTCCAGTGCTGGGTCATTTTATTATCAACTTGGTTAAGCTGAAACATGTTTCCAGAATGTCCTTCTCTGTGTGGTACTGAGTTAGACATGATAAAGAGGGAGAGAAACAGAGAGAAACACACACACACACACATACACACACACACACACACACACACACACACACACACACACACAGAACTTTGAGAGATTTGGGAGGCAAAACTAAATCACTCTGTCAGTAACTATTACTCGTGGAAGGTTTTCACAGTGATGTGTTATATCACTATGAAACTCATTCTACTGCATTCTTAATACAGTAGAATGCATTTGAGAATCTGCATTTGAGAATCACTTATCAAAGTGATAGACAGGCAATTGTTCATTGCAAATGTGCCTGGTGGTTTCCTCTTCATCCTTGATCCACATCATTCTACAGCTCCCAGCTCTTCATCCTAATTGTTGGACATTCTGACCAACACAAAGGCAATAGCTTCCAATAGATCTGGCCACACATATCTCTTTCATAGTTTCATTTCAGTGGCTGGACTTGCTTGGCTTTTCAGATTCTGCATGTGAGTTCCAACTTGTTATCCTGCACCAAATGCTTTGGGAGAGCAGATTAAAGGTTATTTTTCTGATCCTTCAACTCATTCTTCAAAACGTCTACTTCCCAGATCCTCTAAAAATTATGTAAGATTTAAATCTTATAGTAAATCCCTTAATGTTTAATACTCAAATTGATTCTGTTTCCTTGACAGAACCCTGACTAATTCAGGCTCTTAGAAATGGGGTTTTCCATAGATAAAGCCACACACTTACAACCATCTGATTTTTGACAGAGTGAATAAAACTGAGCAATGGGGAAAGAACCCCCTCTTCAATAAATGGTACAGGGGTAGCTGAGTAGCCATATGCAGAAGAATGAAACTAGACCCTTCCTTACCTTTCACCATGTACAAAAATTAACTCAAGATAGATTAAAGATTTAAAGTTAAAACCTCAAACTATAAGAATCCTAGAAGAAAACCTAGGAAACACCATTCTGAACATCAGCCTTGGGAAAGAATTTATGACTAAATGCTCAAAAGCAATTGCAATAAAAACAAAAATTAACAAATGGTACCAAATTAAACTAAAGTGTTTCTGCACAGCAAAAGAAACTATCAAGAGAGTAAACAGACAACCTACAGAGTGGGAGAAAAGAGTTGCAAACTATGCATCCAACAAAGGGCTAATGTCCAGAATCTATAAGGACCTTAAACAATTAATCAAACAGAAACCAAAGAATCTTTTTTTTTAAAATTTATTTATTATTATTATACTTTAAGTTGTAGGGTACATGTGCATAACGTGCAGGTTTGTTACATATGTATACTTGTGCCATGTTGCTGTGCTGCACCCATCAACTCGTCATTTACATCAGGTATAACTCCCAATGCAATCCCTCCCCCCTCCCCCCTCCCCATGATAGGCCCCGGTGTGTGATGTTCCCCTTCCTGAGTCCGAGTGATCTCATTGTTCAGTTCCCACCTATGAGTGAGAACATGCGGTGTTTGGTTTTCTGTTCTTGTGATAGTTTGCTAAGAATGATGGATTCCAGCTGCATCCAAGTCCCTACAAAGGACTCAAACTCATCCTTTTTTATGGCTGCATAGTCAAGGATCTAGAACTAGATGTACCATATGACCCAGCCATCCCATTACTGG
The DNA here is from genome assembly GCF_043159975.1 of Macaca nemestrina. Taxonomy (NCBI): domain Eukaryota; kingdom Metazoa; phylum Chordata; class Mammalia; order Primates; family Cercopithecidae; genus Macaca; species Macaca nemestrina. The sequence continues at coordinate 41,647,226 of NC_092134.1, read as the reverse complement.
GTATATACCCAAAGGATTATAAATTATGCTGCTATAAAGACACATGCACACGTATGTTTATTGCAGCACTATTCACAATAGCAAAGACTTGGAATCAACCCAAATGTCCATCAGTGACAGATTGGATTAAGAAAATGTGGCAAAAACCAAAGAATCTTATTTAAAAAGGGGCAAAAGACAAACAGACCCTTTTCCAAAGAAGACCTACACGTGGCCAACAAACATTAAAAAATGTTCCACATCACTCATCATCAAAGAAATGCAAATCAAAACCACATTGAGGTATCATCTCATACCAGTCAGAGTGGCGATTACTAAAATGTCAAAAGCAACAAATCACTGGCGAGTCTATGGAGAAAACGGAATGATTATACACTGCTGGTGGGAATGTAAATTAGTTCAACCACTGTGGAAAGCAGTTTGGAGATTTCTCAAAAATCTTAAAACTACCATTCGACTCAGCAATCCCATTACTGAGTATAGATCCAAAAGAAAATAAATCATTCTGCCAAAAAGACACATGCACTCCCATGTTCATCACAGCAGTATTCACAATAGTGTGGACATGGAACCAACTAGGTGCCCATCAGTGGCAGATTAGATAAAGAAAATGCGGTACATTTACACCATAGCATACTACACAGACATAAAAAAGAATGAAATAATGTTCTTTTCAGAAAAATGGATGCAGCTATAGTCCATTATCCTAAGCATTTAATGTAGGAATCGAAAACCGAATACCACGTTTTCACTTACAAGTGGGAGCTAAACATTGGGTATTCCATGGACGTAAGGATGGCAACAATGAAAACTGGGGACAGAGTAGAAAGAGAAGGAGGAGGACAAGGGCTGTGAAACTAACTATTGGGTACTATGCTCAGTTCCTGGGTGATGAGATCAATTGTACCCTAAACCTCAGCATCATACAATATACCCAGATAACAAACCTACACATGTACCCCCTGAATCTAAAACAAAAGTTGAAATTTCTTTTTTTAAAGTATGGTGTTTGTAGTCTCAAAAACCTAAAACATGTGGCAGTGACTAGGAAGTAACTGCTAGACAGAGACTGAACAGCAGCAAGAAACCTACTAGGAAATGCTTTCAAGAAAATGGGCAAGATGTCTTGCAGGTTAGAGGAAGGATGATCCTTATTATGGATCAGAGAAAAAAACATGCAAAATTCTTGTAACAATGTGAAGGACAGAAAACAAACCTAATGAGTTTGTAGATCTGGCTAATTTTACCTTTACATAAAATGTTGAAAGTGCCAATTGGTTTCTTTTAGCTGCATATGACAAGTTATGTGAAGATAGAAATGTGTAAAGAAACTGTTCTGTTTTTAAGCAGAATGCTAAAGGAAATATACAAAGGCCAGGACTTACTGAACTGAAAAATAAAACTATATTTCATCCCAAGTATTATCAGCCACTAAAAAATTCTCAAGGTGATATGAGGCATGAGACCAAAGATCAAATCTAGGGTTTATCTCTAAGACCCCTTGTTAAGATCTCCGGAAGATTTAAGACAGTGCTACACATGTAAGCCCAGGTGATTTACGGAAGACCCACCCTGTCAGCCCACATAATTGTGAGAAATAATAAGTCATTGTGTTTTTAAGCCACTAAAAGTTTTGGGATAATTTGCTGTGCAGCTCACAAATGTAAGAGTTACCTATAATTAATTTCCTTAGCATATTTTAAGTCAAAATTTACTCAATATGTAAATCTAAACATAGTCAACACAACTCTCCCTCCAGACAAATTAAATAATTTAGTGTTCATTAAGATATTACTCATATTATAATTAGTAACCCAATTTCTGCCAAAATAACACTATGAAATTCTTTATAATGATGTACTTCTTACAGGTAATACGTGTTTTTATTGTAATGAAAGCTTTCTGGAGATTACTGTACCTAGTGGTTGAATACATCATTAACAAACACAATAATTTGAATTCAACTACTTGATATTGAACAAGATACTTCTCTAAGCTTCAGTTTTCTCATCTATATAATGATGATACATGTTTCTCAGGGTTATTGTGAAGAATAAATGAGGTTATGCCTGGCATAGAGTAAGACTTGGTACATGTTAGCTGTTATTAGTTTTCAGACAATGATTTACCCTCTAAAATGAAAGTCAAGTGGCATTAGGCATCATACCATATCCAGAAGATGAGCCCACTTCTGACCTTGGACAGAAGGAGGGATGTATAGTTTAAAATCCACTGCTGGTCCTACAAAAACAATCCAGAGGGCAGACCTGCTATGGGGGCATTTTCCTTCTTTCTGAGTATCCAGAGAGATATATTTACTGTTAATATTTCTGGAAAGGCCAACAAATTATCAGATGAATTTACAAGATCCAAACTGAAGATGTAAAACATCCAGTGATTATTTGTCCTGGCAATACACAGGCTGATGTGAAAAACTGGGAGAAAAGTCAGGCACATTTTCCTTGATTGCCCTCACCCATTTCTAACTTTTAATAAAGAAATACTTTTGTTTAAAAATGTTCCCAGTATGCTTTTATTATGTCTTTATAATTTTAATTCTTTTTAGAAATATAGCTATTTATCTAAAATCTTAATAAGTATTCATTATTGGATTACTCATATAACAAATATTTATTAAATGCTTGCTATGCTCCTATCACTAGGTTAGATGTGGAAATACAACAGTGAACAAGAAAGACATAGTTCTTGCCCTCTGGGAACTTTCTGTTTAGTTAGAAATATGGAGGAATGAACAGAAAATATTACATAATATTATAATTATTGCAAAAGGGAAAATATGTGTTACTAGAAGCTCAAAGAAATGTATATGGCCCCAACGTGGGAATAAGGGATAATGAAGTCCCATGTAGAGCTAAAGAGCGCAAGCGCAGCAAATAAGAGAAGGTATTGGAGGCAGTAAAAAGGAAATGCACAAGAAGACATGCAGAGGCGAGGAAGCACAGGACATCTGTCCTTCTGGTGAAGAAGGGAGATCCCTGTGGACAAAGAAGCAATTGCGTTGAGTCTAAAGAACAAAGTGCCCACAAACCCTATTATGAAGGGTTCTGTTTACCGGGAGGACAATGGGGACCTCCTACTGGGTTTTGGGCAGGGATTTATATATTTAAACAATTACCCTGGGATGTAGAGAATGGCTTGCAAGAAAAACAGAAGAAAAAGTGTGAGACAGGGAGCTTTGTTAAGAATCTGCTTCAGATCTAGGTGAAGTATCTATGCCAGAACATTCAGTGGAGACAGAAAGTTGAATGGTTAGAGAGTTATTTATAATGTAGAAACTATAGAACTTCTGGCTTATTTAAATGTGAGACAGAATAGAGGTAGAAGAATCAAATTTTAGACTTTATCGACTGCAAAAAATAGTGGCATTTTTTTGTGAGATGGGGAATATAGGAAAAATAGGGGAGAAACAAGTGTTTAGGATGAGATAAACAATTCACTTTTGAGTATGATAAGGTGGAAGTTTAGAGGCCCAGTGTGTGACTGAGTATAGTGGTCTGAATTTTAGGAATTTGGCCAAGAGAAGAGGAAGACATTCACTTAGATACTCAGATGTTTTCTTCCAATAATCTGTTTTAAAATTAGCATTAGAGATCCCAGTGTCTGGACAGTGAGATGAAGATTTTCCCTTCTTGCATAAGTTCTATTAATCAAAAGCCTGTGGATGTCACATGTAAGTATTGCCTTCTATGAAAAGATTTCCAGTTGATAACAATTGATATGTTACCTTGTCATTTACTCAACCTGTTTATATCTCTTGGCACCGAAATACCTATGGAAATTTACAAACGAATCCCAAAAGAAAAAAAAATCATTTGAGTGCTTACTTTTTAATTCTTAAATATAATTATTGTGAATATTAAATAATGGGTGAACGAATTGTATGAACAAGTTGATTCTCACTTGGCAAAACTTTTTTGTCCATCATTGTTAATCATTCAGTATTGGATTCAATTTGGAATAACATTACAGAAAATGCAGGCAGAGGGTTATCAGTGCTATCTGAAAGGTATGAAAAGTATGTGGTTTGCTTTGTGTTTTGTGTTTTTTTAATTACCTGAGGCTTTGCTATAATCAAGCTGGCACTTTATGTTTCACGATGAGCTTATTATGCAAAGGCAAACGGCAGCTGAAAATTGGCTGACTAGTGTATTTCTACAGCATACAGATGCTTTTTATTAATGAGGCTGATAAAGAAGTTAATTCTTTGTGTTTAAAGTAAATCATTTCCAAAAATAAATAGCAAAGAGAGTCATAGAAATAGAGGCAAGAAGATTTGAGAATGATTTAAGAAGGAAGAAGAGAATTCACACATGTTCATTGTTAGAAGTCAAAGTGTTACCAGAGACAGTCTTGGCCAGTAAAGTTCCATAGCTGTTTCAAAGCCTCTGCTAGTTTAAAAACAGTTGAAAAAGAAAATTTAACAAATACTGGATTAGAAGATGTAGAAATTTAGATATATAGCCTTTGATTTGGATTCTTGGAAGAGTTGAGTTCCACTTCCATATAGTTTCAATATTACTTGATAGAATCTATCACTTAGTCCCTTCGAAAAGTCTAGGGGTAGCATTTATAAAAATCCCTTATCTTAAACCTTATTTTGTCTGAATTGGCTGTAACAGCAACAATAAGAACTTAGAAATCATTCTCTTGAAAGACAAGCACAATTTTTTGCTTGAAAATTCACCTAAACTAAATTTCCAGAACTCTCTTAGACTAAAGCTATTTAAATAATGAGCTGTTTATAATTGTGGAGATGTTTATGATCACAGACTTGAGAAAAGAAGGGAAAACTGGAGAAGATGAGGGATTAAGAAAGTGGTGATGTCAATGAAATTAAATAAAATTATGAGGCATCCATTCTTTGAGGCTTGGCTTACCTTTCTGCAAATATCAAGGATGTTCTTAATAATGGCAGAATCCTTTTATGAACTGTAGGTCTACTGATTAAGGGTCTTCCAATACTATATTACAACCCTTGCCTGGGAAAATGAAACTTACAATCAAATAAAATGTATAATTGGGTGCACTTCAGCTGTGCAATTGCAGGCGAACTACCTAATTTGTCTGACTCAATTTCATTACCCCCAAAAATGGAAATAGTAATGCCTATATCTGAGGATTAGTGTAGGTATTATGTCATTTTGTCTACACTCTTTAAGCTAGAGGCGTAAGCTGTATGCCAACAGTAAGCTGATAAAGCCAACAAGGTCGGATGCAGTGGTTCACGCCTGTAATCCCAGCACTTTGGGAGGCTGAGGTGCGCAGATCACTTGAGGCCAGGAGTTCAAGACCAGCCTGGCCAACAGAGCAAAACCCCGTTTCTCCTAAAAAAAAAAAAAGAAAAAATTAGGCAGGCATGGTAGCGCTCACCTGTGGTCCCAGCTACTTGGGAAGTGGAGGTTGCAGTGAGCCAAGATCACACCACTGTACTCCAGTCTGGGTGACCAAGCCAGATTTTGTCTCAAAAAACAAAACAAAACAAAATCAACAAGTAAACATGACATATTACCCAATGGCAAATAATTTATAATACATTTACCATTGCATTGATTTCATCAGGCCATACATAGCTCCTTCCCAAAATTATAAGGATGTGGAATAATAATTATGATGATTTATTGAGGTAATTTTAGATTAAAAATGAAAAGTATTGTTTTATGTGTACTTGGTACACAGTGGACCTTCAATTTTTTTTAAATTATAAGAAAATGTCAGTTATCAGAAAGTAGATGTTGAGTACATAATAAGTGCATATAATAAGTATACTTACTATGCATGGATTATTTCATTGAACTTTCATAACAACCAAGGAAGTAGGTACAATTATCATTGCTACTTGATAGGTAAAGAAACTGAGAAAAAATAAAATAAAATAATGAGTCTAAGTCCTGAAGGCTGATGAATAGGAAAGTCAAGATTCAAACTCAGGCCATTTGGCTCCTAAATTTTTGTGCTTTACTATAAGGTAGTAGTAAAATAAAAGGTGAAATCAGTAGTATACAAAACCCCTGGAAATCAGGGATTCATGGAAAGGCTGGGAACACCTGCAAGAACAAAGTAACTCTAGGAAACAGCAATATAGTGACATCTTATAACCCAGAAATTGTCTGGTTCGAATGATACTGCATGCACAAGGTCACTGTTGAGCTTCTCTTTGCCTCTCTCAAGGCTGCTTCTGGTAATATTATAAAACTTTTCCCACATTTCTCTATTTAATTTACTGAGTCATTGGAAGATATACATGATTGGCCCAGTCTGAGTTACATGTCTGAATCTTGAATTTCAGGATGCAGAAAGACAATTTTTTGTCCTTTGACATTCAGTAAACTGAATGGTACCCTCCATTGAATCACATAATTTGGATTATTTCTCCAAAACAGGATGGAGCAATTGATGCTGAGCAGTTGAAAAGATTCTGTCCACAAATTTTTCCAACTAACATGATAAAAATATTCTTTGTAAAGCTCAGTAGAGACTAATTTGTTTCCCAAAAGGAGACAATGCAAGTATTCAACTCAGCATCATCATGTAATGTACATTTGTCCTTTGGTTCCGTCACATCTCCTCTGAATATTTTGCAACCTCTAGACCTACATTTTCCCATATGAAAGGCATAAGTCACAAGAGTGGCTCTTAAGCACTTGAAGTGGGGCTAGTATGAATTGAGATGAGCTTTAAGTATTAAATATACAGTGGATTTTTGAAGACATACATGTTTAAATGGTAGTATTTAAAATATAATTAATTTTAATTAAGTTTCCCTTTGAAGGTTCAAGTCTAAATCTTTTTAAATGAATTGATAATAAACAAATTAATAGGAAAACAGTTTAGAATTTATTAATGAGCATAAATATGGGAGCCATACTCACAATATGAGACTCCAAGAAGCCTGGATGGTTAAAGCTTAAACACCCTCTTCAGAACCGAGAGATAATTGGGGAGCTATAGGCAATTTTAGAACATTAGTAAAGGATTTTAGGAGAGATGAATGGTCCCAGGAGACAGAAATTGGCTTGTAAAGAATTATCTTTGTGAAGTGAACAGGACATGAAAACAAACAATAGTTTGGGCTCTAGATGTGCTGTTAAATTTTCAGTCTTGTTCTCTGTGGTATGAAATTTAATTTTCTCTGGTTAACGAAATTTTAGGGATGGGATCAAAGGCATTTGTGTTCCTCTTTGGCAGGTGCAGTTTCTAGGTAGATATGGGAATTTCAGAGAACAGCCTTATGTTGTGCTTTGGGAGAAACAGAAGGTTCAGAAGCAGGAAGAAGTGAGGTGGGGAAGGTCAGAGAGACCTTGAGATTGCTTGTTTAGATATGTCAAAACACCATATTTTGAGGTATAATTTTGACCCCCTACTGTCTGAACCTTTTTTGTTGTTGTTGTTAACAGTTTTAGTGAGGTATAATTTACACAATGAACTCATTTGAAATGTATGGGTTGATAGTTTAATATATATGCAACCCATTAAACCAGCACCACAATGAAGATAATGAACATAAACTTTACCATCCAATAATTTTCTCATACTTCTCTGTAACCCCTTTTGCTCACTCTTCTCTGAACCCTCATTCTCAGCAACTACTTAGCCACTTTCTAGCCTAATAGGTGAGTTTGCATTTTCTATAATTTTATATCAATGGAGATATAGGGTAGACCATCTTTCAACCTGGCTTCTTTCACTCATGATCTATTCATATTGCTGTATGTACCTGATATGGTTTGGCTGTGTCCCCATCCAAATCTCGTCTCAACTTGTAATATCCGTAATCCCCACATGTCCAGGGAGACACCTGGTAGGAGGTAATTGGATCATGGTGCCAGTTTCCCATTGCTGTGCTCATGATAGTGAGTGAGTTCTCATGAGATTTGATGGTTTTGTAAGTGGCAGTTTCCCTTGGGCTTTTCTCTCTTTCCTGCCATCTTGTGAAGAAGGTACTTGCTTTTTCTTTGCCTTCCACTGTGATTGTAAGTTTCCTGAGACTTCCATAGCCTTGTGGAACTGTGAGTTAATTAAAACACTTTCCTTTATAAATTACCCAGCCTCGGATGGCATCTTTATAGCAGTGCAAACATGGATTAATACAGCACCAATAATTCATTTCTTTTTCATTTCTTTTTACAGTTTAGTAGTATTCTGTTCTATAGATGCAGTACAATTTATTTATCCACTGGTTCACTGACATTTGAGTTGTTTCCAGTCTTTGTTTTTTACAAATAAAGGTGCAAAGAACATTTATGTATAAGTCTTTGTATGGAAATATGCTTTCATTTCTCTTGAGAAATACCTTGAGATAAAGGTAAAATCACATGGCAGGCATATGCTTAATTTTTAAAGAAACTGCCAAACAGTTTTTCTAAGGTGATTGTACCATTTTGTATTCCCTCCAGCAATATATGACAGTTTCACATGTTCCACATACACAGTTGAAATGATAGGACTTTTTAATTTTAGACATTTAATAGGTGTATATTAGTATTTCATGGTGGTTTTAATTTGCATTCTCTTAGGGAGTAATGATGCTAAGCATCTTTTCATGTGCTTGTCATCAGTTTATCTGTTTTAGTGAAGTGTGCGTTAAATACTTGACAATTTTTAATTGGGTTATTTGGTTTCTTATTAAGTTCTGAGAGTGATTTATCTATTCTGGATAAGTCTTGTCTTAGATATATAACTAGCAAATATTTTTTCCATGTCTTTAGCATGACTTATTTTTTCAGTCTTTTAACAGTTTTTGAAGAGCAAAAGTTGTTAATTTTGATGAAAGCTGTTTTTTTTCTTTTCTGGATAGTGCTTTTGGTGTTATATTTAAGAACCTTTGCTTAAGCCAATGTCACAATAATTTTCTCCTATACTTCTGGAAGTTTTATTCTTTTGGGTTTTGCATTGAGAACTCTGATCCATTTGGGTCCATTTTTGTATATGGTATAAGGTGTGCATCAAGATTTGTTTTCTGCACATTGTTACAGGTTGAAATGTATCCCCTGTAAAGATGTTGAAATCCTAACCCTCATTATCTGTGGTGCCTGTGCATATGACCTTATTTGAATACAGGGTATTTGCAGATGATCAAGTAAAGACAAGATTATTAGAGTGACTAATAGGTTATTAATGTGACTGCCAGCCTTATAAAAACAGGAAATTTAAACACAGAGACACACACAGACAGAGGACCATGTGGGCATAAAGGCAAAGTTTGAGGTGATTCCAAGTAATGTCAAAGATTGCCAACGAACTACCAAAAGATAGGAGAGAGATATGGAACAGATTCTTCCTCACAGCCCTTAGAAGGAACCGAGCCTGGTGACATCTTAATTCATACTCTAGCATCCAGAACTTTCAGACAAGAAATTTCTGTTTAACAAGCCATCCAATATATAGTACTTTGTTATGGCTACCCTAGCAAACTAATACACTCATGCATATCTAATTCTTCTAGAATTATTTGTGAAACAGAAAATTTTTCCTCCACTTAATTGCTTTTGCATTTTGTCTAAAGACAATTGATTGTACAGCTGTGGGTCTTTTACTGGATTCTCTTCTGTTCTAGCAATCATTTGTCTAACAATAGCAATACCACAGTACATTGATGGTGTAGAATATATAATATATCTTGAAGTCAGTATAGGACCCCAATTTTCTTCTTTTTTAAAGTCATTTAGCTATTATAGATATTTTGCATTTCTATAATATTTTTAGAATCAGCTTTCCAAATTTTACCCAAAAGGCCTGACGGAATTTTATCAAGATTGCTTTGAATGCATAGCTCAATTTGTGAAGAACTGGCATATTTTCAATACTGAGCCTTCTGGTCTATGAACACGTATAATTTTCCATGTATTTATGTCTTTAATTTACTTCAACAAGTTTTGTCATTTTCATTGTACAATCTTTGCATTTCTTTTGCCCATGCATTTCTGAGTGCTTCATATTTTGGATTGTATTACACAAAAAAATTAAAAAATTAATTTTCTGATTGCTCACTGCTAATGATTTTTTTTGTATGTTGACCTTGTATGCTAAAACCTTGCTAAACACACCTATTAGTTCTACTAGACTTTTGTTGATTTTATAGGATTTTTCTACTCACATGATTGTATATCTTCACATATAGTTTTACTTACTGTCTTCAAATCTGGATGCCTTTTATTTCTTTTTCTTGCCTTAAGGTACTGAGTAGAATCTCCAAGAAAGTATTGAGTGAAATGGGTGAGAGCAGGCATCCTTTCTTCCTGATCTAGAGGGAGAGTATTTAGTCTTTGAATGTTAAGCATCATGTTAGCTGCAGATTTATTTTAGATGTCCTTTCTCCAGTTGAGGAAATGTCATTCTATTTCCAGTGTGCTAAACATTTGTATTAAGATTGTATGTTAAAGTTTGTCAGAATTTTTGCATCTATATTGCATATATTAAAATGACTATGTATTTTATATGTACATATCCACACACATATTCTTTATATAATATCTAAGTGTGTGTTTGTGTATGGGTACATATATAAACACACACACACACATATACACACACGTATGTACCCATACACACATATAATACACCTATAATACAATAGACCCATATAATATACCTATATATGGGTGTGTGTGTATATATATGTGTCTGTATATGTGTGTGCAGTGCGTGTATATACAAAAATACACACACACTCATACACACACATATGTTATATATATATTATAATACACATACAGCCATATATGTGGGTGTATTACATACACACACACACAAACATACACACACACTCATATATATGTGTGTATATATGTGTGTATATGTAATTATATACATCCATATATATGGGTGTATTGTATTACATATACACATACACACATATTATAAAAGGAATTAAATTGATTTAATATTGAATGGTAAACCAACCATTCCTGAGATAAACTCTACTTTGTGATGACGTATTATCCTTTTTATACATCGCTGGAGTCTTTTGCTATCATTTTCTTAAAACTTTTCTAGGTAGGCTTTTGGGTACTATTTGTCTTTAGTTTTCACTTTTTGTAACATTTTTGTTTGGTTTTGGTTTAAGAGTTAAACTAGCCTAATAATTAATTGCTAATTATTCCCTTTTTGTCAATTTTCTGGAACAACTTAGATAGAATTTGCATCATTTCTTCTTTGAATGTTTGATAGCATTTACCAGTAAAACAATCTGGGCATTTAGTTTTTTGTAAAAATATTTTTATGAGTAAGTTCAATATCATTAATAAATATATAGCTCTACAATTATTTATTTCTTGAGTGAACTTTTAAAATTTATGTCTTTCAAGGAATTTTTTCATTTCATCTACATTGACAAATTTATTGACATAACTTTTTTATCATTATAAATTTAATACCTGTACAATCTTTAGTAGTGCCACCCCCTTCATTCCTGATATTGATAATTGGTTTCTTTTTTTTCTTATCAGTCTGGGTAAAGGTTTATCAAGTCTATTGATATTGTCAAATAATCAACTTTTCATTTGAAAAATTTTTGTATTACTTTTTTTTTTAGTTCATTCATATCTGCTTTGATCTTTGTTGTTTCCTTTATTCTGATTTGTCCAGATTTTATTTGTTCTTACTTTTTAAATTTTCTTTATGAAATCATGAATTTTTAACTTTTCTTCTTTTGTAATATAGGTGTTTAGTGCCATAAATTTTCCACTAAATATTGCTTTACCTATATTCTACAAATGTTGATGTGTGTATTTTTACTTTATTTAGTTCAAAATTTATTCTAGTTTACCTTTCAATTGCTTATTTGGCCTACATGTTATTTAGATGTGTGATATTTAATTTCCAAATCTTTGAGGAGTTTTCTCTAATATCTTTCCCTAGTTGATTTCTGTATTAAGTTCATCATGGTGAGACAATACATGTGCTATAACTTAAAATATTTCAATCATAGAATAGTTTTATGGCCTAGAATATGTTCAATTTTAGTAAATGTTTTACATACACAAATTTTTCATATGTTGCTATAGTCTCAATAATTATCTGTCCCTAAATTTACATGTTGAAACCTAATCACCAATGTGATGGTATTAGAAAGTCGGGCCTCTGGGAGGTGATTAGGTCATGAGGGTGTGGCCCTCATGAATGAAATTGGTGCCCTTATAAAAAGATGTCAAAGAGTGCTGCCTGCACCTTCCACCATGTGAGGACACAGGTGTGATCTATGAACCAGAAAGTGGAGTATATGTCTAATACTAATATAGTCACTCGAGCTTTCTTTTGGTCAGTACTAGCATGGTATTTTTTTTTTTAGATTATTTTGCTTTGCATCTATTTATGTCTTTATATTTAAAGTAGGTGTTTCATAAGCTGCATATTAAGCCCTGCATCAATTAATGATGGAGATACATCCTGAGAAATACATATTTAGGCAATTTCATCATTCTGCAAATATCATAGAGTGTACTTACAGAAACCGAGGTGGTATAGTCTATACTATACCTAGGTTACATAATATAGCCTATTACTCAAATCATCATCATATATTTGGCCTGTTTTTTAACCAAAATGTTATGCAGCACGTAGCTGAAGTTGGGTCTTGAAATTGTATACAGCTTTACAGTCTCTGCCTCTTAACTGTGATATTTATATCATTTATATTAATGTAATTTTTGATTTAGAAAATTTTAAAATTACTCCATTTTTATTGAAGTTTTACGTATTCCTTTGGATCTTTGTTCATACGTTCATGTTTTGTTTTCTTTTTTTGCCTTCTTTTACATTAAGTACTGTTTATGATTGTGGTTTTTCTTTTCTATTGGTTATTAGCTATAATTCTGATTAGTGTTATTTTATTTTTTCCTTTATGGTTTAGGGAAAACAACATTAGCCTACCTCAGTCTACCTTCAAGTGATATTATACAACTTTCTTTTTTGTTGTTGTTGTTGTTTTTGTTTTTAGACGGAGTCTCGCTTTGTTCCCCAGGCTGGAGTGCAATGGCGTGATCTTGGCTCACTGCAACCTCCGCCTCCTGGGTTCAAGTGATTCTCCCACCTCAGCCTCCCTAGTAGCTGGGACTACAGGCATGCACCACCATGCCTGGCTAATTTTTTTTTTTTTTTTTTGTATTTTTAGTAGAGTCATGGTTTCACCATGTTGGCCAGGTTGGTCTTAAACTCCTGACCTTAAGTGATCTGCCAACCTTGGCCTGCCAAAGTGCTGAGATTACAGGTGTAAGCCACCACTCCCGGCCCATATTAGAAGTCTTCTTATAAAGTATAAGAATTTACTGACATTGGACTCCTAGTGTACTTCTTCCTATTCCTTGTCTTTCTGGGCTATTGTTGCCATACATTTTATAACCCCCTTGAACAATATGTTCTTGTTTTGTGCTTTAAAGAGTAAATTCTCTTTTAAATAAACAAATAATAATAATACATTTCTTCATATGTATTCATGTAGTTACAATTTCTGTATTATTCATTTGTTTATTTAGATCCAGATCTCCATCTGGTAGTATTTTTCTTTTCTTTTTTTTTTTTTTTTTTTTGAGGGAGAGTCTCACTCAGTCACCAGGCTGGAGTGCAGTGGCACGATCTTGGCTCACTGCAACCTCTGCCTCCCAGGTTCAAGTGATTCTCTTGCTTCAGCCTCCTGAGTAGCTGGGACTACAGGTGCATGCCACCACTCCAGGCTAATTTTTGTGTTTTTAGTAGAGACAGGGTTTCACCATGTTGGCCAGGATGGTCTCGATCTCCCGACCTGGTGATCCACCCACCTTGGCCTCCCAAAGTGCTGGGATTACAGAGGTTAGCCACCACGCCTGGCCGGCATTTTTCTTCTGCTTGAACACCTTCCTTCTGATATTTTCTTATAGTTCAGGTCTCGTAGTGTTAAATTCTTTCAGCCTTTTCTTGTCTAAAACTGTCTTTGTTTCACTTTTTTGTTTGTAAGTTGTTTTTTTTTTCTGGGTTAAAAATTCTAGTTTGACAGTTTTAATCTTTCAGTGCATTAAAGATATTGCTCCACTGTCTTCTGGTTTACATTATTTCCAAAAACAAAACAAAACAAAACAACCAACCTCTGTTATCATTACCTATGTCCTCTTCATAATGTCTTTTTTCCCCTGTCTTCCAAGATTTCCTCTTTATTATTGTTATAAGCAATTTGATTATGATACGCTTTCATGTTTTCTTCATGTTTCTTGTGCTTCTAGTAACTATGGCTTTATAGCTTTCATCAGCTTTAGGAAACCCTTAGCCATTATCTTCTCGCACATTTTTTTCCCCATCCTCCCTCTTGATTCAAAACTCCAATTACATATATATTTAGCAGTTTAAATTATCACATAGATCACTGATGATCTGTTCATTTAACTTTTTTCTCTCTGTGTTGTTTTGAACAATTATACATAGCTGTATGTTCAAGCTCATTAATCCTTTTTTTCTGCAATGGCTAATCTTCCCTTAATGTCACCCAGACATAGTTTTCATGCCTGACGTTGTAGCTTTCAAATCTAGAATTTTGATTTGGGTCTTTTCTATAGCTTTCGTACGACTACTTTACCTGTTTAATTTTTCTTTTAACTTTTTAAACATATGGAATATATTTATAATAGTACTTTTAAAGCTTTTTCTACTAAGTCTTTAATACATGTCGTTTCTGCCTCAATTTAAACTGATGGAGTTTTCATCTCATCTCTTGCTTCTTTGCATGCTTTGTTATATTTTGGATCACAGGCCTTGCATACTTTATCTTGTCAAGTGCTTGTTTTTTTTTTTTTTTTCATTTAAAAATATTCTTGCAAGAAAATAGGATGAAGAGAGGTCAATCAATGAGTGCAAATCCAGTCTGCTAGGAAAACTAAGACCTAGTGTTTGCTAGATTAATAGTGTGACTATTGTTTACAATAATCTCTTGTATATTTCAAGATAGCTAGAAGAGAATAATTTCAATATTTCTAGCATAAAGACAAATATTTAAGGTCATGGATATATATCCCAATTACATTGACTTGATCTTTTACAAAGTATATGAATATATTAAATTATCACATGTTCCCTGAAAATATGTACACCTATCATGTATGAACACAAATTAAAAAAAAAAAAAAGCTTTAAAAAATTTTTTAACAGATTAAAATTCTTGGGCTTTGTACTAGATGCAGTTGTTACTTGCAAATTGTTTAATTCTTTCAAGTCTTTATATTTTAAGCTTTATTAAGTGGACCAACGTACTGTTTATTCTTGGGTTAATTTCCCCCGCTACTGAGGCAAGACCTTTGTTAGTGCTCTAATTGATGCCTCATGAACTGTGGTTTTCTACTTCGGGTGTTAGGAACAGACACTATTGTCAACCCTTTGGAACTTAGGACACTCTTCTTTCTAATTCCTTTGGATAGTTATTTTTTTCTGTATTAGCTAGTTTTTTCACATGCGTGTGCAAATCAGTACTTAACTGAAACCTTCACGGGTACCTTCTTCAGGTCTTTAGAGTTATTTTTCTGTACATCTCTCTTTTCTCTAGCACTCTGCCCTGAGGGCTCTAGACAACTTTGCTTCTTCAGACTCCCAGCTCCATCTCAGCTCAGGGAAACCATCAGATTCAGCCTGGGTTCCCTTTCTCTACACTGTGGCCCAGAATATTTCTCTATCCAGTAATCTGGATCAATCATAAGGAATTCTTTATTTCTTTTCTTCTCTAAAACATCGCTACTCTTCATAGAATGATGTCCAATGTCTTGAGCATCATTGTTCTGTGTACGCCCTTACTATTATTATTTTTTAGTTATTTCAGTTACTCTATCTGAAACAGAAGTGTCCTGAAATGGAATTCTTGACTACTTCATCATACAACTTTTTTCTTCATGTACTATTTGCTAGTTTACTAAGATAACCCTTCCCTCTTTAAAGCACCCACCACTTTGATAGAAGACAGATAGATAATATTTTCTCAGTTTGCACTGTTACAAGTTTAACTAGACCTTTCCGCATTTCTATAAAACCACAGATAAGTGATAAGCCACATGAGTCTCATGGGCATTGGACTACTTTTTTTTTTTTTTTTTGTTACAGTAAATGAATTTCCTTGGTTGAAACAGACAAGGACTGCCATATGCAGATTTATTAAATGGAAGTCCCAGTAAAAACAAGATCAACAAGGAAAGTAACTATAAATTTGAAATAAATGTCTATCTTAATGAAAAAACAGCAAGTAGTTTTTCCCAAGATTAATGGTATTTCAGAAAATACATTTTACACTAAGGATACTCTCTTTAATGAGGCCACAATAGTGGCTTTGTATTGACGTAAATGGAGCATAACCTGTGGCATGCCACATTTGGCCTTGTTGAAGGGACATGTCTCTCCGCCAACATAGCCATATTGCTCTTGAGTTCTTTGAGCATATTATATGATAGTTGCAAAAGAAAATGATTGATAATTGCAAAGCAAGTAAACTATCAATATAGTTATTTAAATCCTCCTCTACAAGATCAACTCTTTGTTGTATATTTATGTGGGACTCTGATACTCTTATATAGAAGCACATTTTGAATGATCTAGACATGTGCAACTTTCTCTCATTATAACCTTCAAGCTATAACATAGCACCACAGAATTTAAATTACAAATGTGATCACTATGTCATGAAGAATTACCTATAACTTAGGTTTTAATTTTTTTCTCCTCAGCCAACTTCTCATAAAAAATAAAACAAAAACTTCCCACAAAGTCATAAATATGGGTTGAAGAAGAGCCATCATTGTGCCTAGTATAGGCACACAATGTGTGTGAACCACCCACTCATTCAACTCAAAGGTGTCTTCAAGAGCTCTTGATTTAGTTTTCATGAACTAAATTGTTTATACTTGATAGTGGATTGCTGCTGGGCATGTGCTATAGTAATTAACAACACATATTTTATTATTAAAACTTGAATTGCATAAGCATTTGGTGAACCTATGATCAAATACCCATCAATACCTCTTAAATAGTTGACCATATAATTTATTAACAAAATTAGGACGCAAGGGTAAAGTAGGACTGTGCCAGAAAGCAGAATGTATAACTGCTTTATAATACTTTACAACTCTAAACAAGCCAAGTGTTAATTTTTTTTTTTTTTTTTTTTTTTTTTTTTTTTTTTTTTTTTTTTTTTTTTTGAGATGAGTTTCACTCTTGTTGCCCAGGCTGGAATGCAATAGCACGATATCGGCTCGCTGCAATCTCCACCTCCCGGGTTCAAGTGATTCTCCTGCCTTAGCCTCCTGAGTAGTTGGGATTACAGGCACCCACCACCACATCCGGCTAACTTTTTTATTTTTGGTAGAGATGGGGTTTCACCATGTTGACCAAGCTGATCTTGGAACTCCTGACCTCAAGCAATCTGCCTGCCTCGGCCTCCCAAAATGCTGGGATTCCAGGCGTGAGCCACTGTGCCTGTCCACAAGAGTTAATTCTTCTTCTTCTTCTTTTAATTATACTTTAAGTTCTGGGATACATGTGCAGAACATGCAGTTTTGTTACATAGGTATACACGTGCCACAGTGGTTGGCTGCACCCATTAATCCATCATCTACATTAGGTATTTCTTCTAATGCTATCCCTCTCCTAGCCCCTCATCCACTGACAGCCCTGGGTGTGTGATGTTCCCCTCTCTGTATCCATGTGTTTTTTTGTTTGTTTGTTTTGTTTTTTTGGAGATGGAGTCTCGCTCTGTGGCCCAGGCTGGAGTACAGTGACGCTATCTCGGCTCAGTGCAAGCTCCGCCTCCGGGGTTTACGCCATTCTCCTGCCTCAGCCTCCCGAGTAGCTGGCACTACAGGTGCCCGCCACCACGCCTGGCTAATTTTTTTGTATTTTTAGTAGAGACGGGGTTTCACCGTGTTAGCCAGGATGGTCTCGGTCTCCTGACCTCGTGATCCGCCTGCCTCGGCCTCCCGAAGTGCTGGGATTACAGGCGTGAGCCACGGTGCCTGGACCATGTGTTTTTATTGTTCAACTCCCACTTATGAGTGAGAACATGTGGTGTTTGGTCTTCTGTTCTTGTGTTAGTTTGCTGAGAATGATGGTTTCCAGCTTCAGCCATGTCCCTGCTCCTCTATGTGCTCTTCTGTGGCCCTACTAGTATTCTGTCTTTAGAGTAAACTGGGCAGCTGGAAGCCCTAAATCCTGCATGTCTCCCTGGAACAAAAGTTGCTGTCTTACGTCTTGGACCCTTAGTCATGGTGTTCCTCAGTCTTGAGCCTCCTGTATGCCAGGTTCCCATTGTTCTCAACCTGAAAGGGCCTTTAGACATCCATTGTGATTGCCATTCTCTGTCTTTCCTGTCAGACTCCCTTCCCCTCCCACCAAAAGAGGCAGAGATTTATGCTCATTTTCCAATTTAAATAAAACACAAATTTAACATCAAAATGAAGAATGAAGGGACTATAATTCTTCTCTTCTCATTTCTTTCTTAGAAGCTTGATAACTTCCAGTTCTTTTTCCATCCCATTCCTCTACTCAGATGAGAGGATCCAGACATTACCTGATTTAGTAACCAGGTAGGTTTTTGGAAGATCTGGGTTTTTTTTTTTTTTTTTTTTTTTTTTTTTTGAGATGGAGTCTCGCTCTGTCGCCCAGGCTGGAGTGCAGTGGCGCGATCTCGGCTCACTGCAAGCTCCGCCTCCCGGGTTCACGCCATTCTCCTGCCTCAGCCTCCCGAGTAGCTGGGACTACAGGCGCCCACAACCGCGCCCGGCTAATTTTTTGTATTTTTAGTAGAGACGGGGTTTCACCGTGGTCTCGATCTCCTGACCTTGTGATCCGCCCGCCT
Organism: Macaca nemestrina; assembly: GCF_043159975.1. Lineage (NCBI taxonomy): Eukaryota > Metazoa > Chordata > Mammalia > Primates > Cercopithecidae > Macaca > Macaca nemestrina. The sequence continues at coordinate 41,628,415 of NC_092134.1, read as the reverse complement.
CGGCCTCCCTAAGTGCTGGGATTACAGGCTTGAGCCACCGCGCCCGGCCTTTTTTTTTTTTTTTTTTGAGACAGGGTCTCGCTCTGTCACCCAGGCTGGAGTGCAGTGGCCGGATCTCGGCTCACTGCAAGCTCCGCCTCCCAGGTTCACGCCATTCTCCTGCCTCAGCCTCCTGAGTAGCTGGGACTATAGGCGCCCGCCACCGCGCCCGGCTAATTTTTTTATATTTTTAGTAGAGACGGGGTTTCACCGTGGTCTCGATCTCCTGACCTTGTGATCCGCCCGCCTCGGCCTCCCAAAGTGCTGGGATTACAGGCGTGAGCCACCGCGCCCGGCAAGATCTGGGTTTTTATGCGGGCTTTGCACTAAAGGAAGTCATTTAATTTCCTTGAGCTTCATTTTTTACCTCTAAAACAGGAAGTCGAGCCACTTGATGCTTACCATCTTGCTGGCCCATAAATAGAGTCATATCCTAGAGTCAATTAATCTAAACTAGAAACAATGATCATTTTTAAAAATCATTAATTAACACTTATAAGAATCTCCACTGACCAGTGGCTTCCAGTGTTTATACAGATCTCTAGTTATTGTTTTAGTCTGAAGCCAATGTCTAATAATCCTCCAGATGTCTGTCGAGATCCCTTTACCTAGTAGTCACTTGCTCTCACAAGTGTTTCTACATTTCCTCAGTGAGGGCCACCTCCACAGACATACTTACAGTGTTATTTTAAGGTTCTTCATAAAGGATGCCCACTAATACTTTAAGAGTCAGTTCTCAGATGTGGGGAAAGGTCATAATTTTTTAAAGTGATGAGTGAAGTCAAGTCTCTCTTCAGGTCAAGGTGGCTGTCTATTTCACATGCTAAATAGGACCTTAGCAGGATGCCTATGTATGTAGCACCCAGGAATGTCATAACCATTAATCACCAACAAATTCTCTCTAATTACCATGTAGGCTCTGTTGACTATTTTAGAAAATATGACTAATTTGCCTTAGCCAGTTAAATGCTACTTCATGGTCTTAGCCACCTCAGAATCCTCTTTTCTTCAATAGTACTTGGGACCCTATTCTAATGACAGGATATTTCACCTCCCATCTGCATTGTGATGCTTCCTGTATTGATGTAGGTCTCTAGGTCATAGTGAAATGAGTGATCTGGATTCCTGAACAGAACATAAGTGGTGGGAACACGATGATTCAAGCATTAAAATTATACCCCAGCCTCTATCACTCAAAGCCCTTTTATTTCATCTAGTGTATTATAGGAGAGAAATATCTGTAATTTTATCATCATTTAGGGTGGACCACCTATGAATCGCAGCTTTTGTCAGTCAAGCCACAGCATTCAATTAAGAATCTTTGATAAATTAGTCAGCTATCAATACATTCATCCAGATTCTTTGTCAAGGACCCTAGAAATTCATTCCCGCATCCTATACTGAAATTTTAACCAATAAAAATGAACACATATATATCTTCCCTTTCTGGATTTAAATTCATAATGTCTCTCAGGTTGTGCTTGCATTTTCCTCCAGCTAAAATATAAGCCACACAAAAACAAGATTTGTTTAATTTATTGCTATACAAAGTTGGCATCTAAGGAATATTTAATGAATAAAACAATGAATTAGTTTTTTGAGTTTTAGATCTGGAAATAATACAAGCTGGTAATATAAGAGAAAAATTGACTCCTCCTCCAGGTGTGACTCCTTTAGTGAAGAGTAATCGCAATGCATTAGCACTTTGTAGGAGTTTTAATTCATCACTGAATTGTCTTCATCACTGAATTGTCTCTGTGATGAATCCTAGCTGATACCCAGAATATGGACAATATGTTTTTTCTTGTTACTGTAGATTAGTCAGTCATTATATTTGGTAGTTTTGATCCCAATGGCTTTTGTTCTCTGTGAGAAATAGATTTAAGTGATAATTTTCTTAATAAAATGTAGCATTATAAGTTTCCAAGTAAATGCAATATTAGTATTCAGAGCGATAGATCTAAAAATTAGAATGACTCTTTCTCAAAAAAATAGCCTTTCTATTGAGACTCTCCTTAAACATGCTTTGAAGCACACTCCAAGATGATTAGTGGAGTACATTGAACTACTCCTTCATGTTATATATTAAGAGCACACTTTTGACTCTCTGCTGCCTTGCAAGATGCTGCAATGTTTTCTAGGGCTAAGATCTGCAGAAAGTAAATGTTTGACTTCATTAGTCAATTGCTGAATTTAACAGAAGTTCTTAGATGAAAGAAGTGGCAAAATGTCTATTTTTCCTCATAGATGTTTTACTAAATTAAATTAAAACTGAACTGTTAAAACTAATGCTTTTACTGCTTCTTTTTCTACAAAATAGAAGCATGCACTGGGAGAAAATTAACCCACAAATCAGAAGTAGGTCTTATCTCCTATACTATCGCTTGCCAAGTTGCCTGGGCTTGTCCCAGCTATTTAGTGGTAAAAGGGAATTACTCTTTAATTTCACCTCATCTCAAACCAAAAAGCACTCTGGTTTCTTGGAATACCATTCTTTCTTACATCAAATAAATATGAACACCTTTATTGTAAATTAACCAGTGTTTCCCCTGAAGCCTCTCTCTGGAAACTCCCCTGTTTAGAAGATAATAGATAGTATCTTCAAAAGCATTATCTTCCGTGAAATTTCTTTTCCAGTCCAGGCAATCTTTCTTGTGATTTCTTCTTGACTAAATTGGTTTTAATTACATTCCTGTTCTCTTTTAGTCTCATCGTCTAAATTAAATTTAGCGTTAATGTGAAGTGTCCAAGATAGTCATGTAGTTTTATTGCTTTTCCAATCTGGGTTTTTTAGCATAGGTGAATTTTAATGGCTCACATTTCTTCCTACTTTTATCTCTATCAATGAACACGTCAAACTCTTTTTGAATATACAAAATAGAATAGTATATGAAGATTCAGAGATGTTTCCACCATTAGCTAAAAATTAAAATATTTAAAACTGGTATTAAAACAAAAAAGTACTCCTTAAAATTAACAATAACTGAGAAAAAGATATTTTTTAACATCCAAAATAAGAAGTTCATTTGGAATGTTTAGTACAAATTAGTTCAAGCTTTCTTAGGGGAAAAGAGGAGCATTAGTTTCTATTGCTATGTACAAAAGCATCACACATTTAACAGCTTCAAACAACACCTGTTTATTAGCTCACAGCTCAGTGGGTAAAAAGCATGACATACCATTGCTGGTTCTCTTTTCAGGCTATTGTAAAGCTAAATAATGATGTAACAGCGCTAATATCTTTTCTAAAGGCTCTGGGGGAAATTCTGCCACCAAGTTCATTCTTGTCGTTAGAAGAATTCATTTCCTTCCTTTTGCAAGACCGTTGGTCTTTTCCTGCTGGTCAGCCAAAAACCACTTTTAGCAACTAGAGGATCCCACCTTCATTATTTGGCATCTGGCCCCCTTCATCTTCAGGCCAGCAACAGCACCTTGAATCCTTGTGCTTTTCTGACTTTCTCCATCTCTGTCCCTCTAGAGTCAGATTTGGAGCGCCAGCATGATTAGGTCAAGTCCACCTGCATGATCTCCCTATTTTAAGGTCAACTGATTTGGGAACTTAGTTAAATCTACTTACATCTGCAAAATGCCTTTTGCCATAGAATGTAAAATAATCATGAGAGTAATATCTCTTAATAATCACAGTTTCCACCCATACTCGAAGAGAGATTATGCAAGAGCAAGGGTCATTAGAACTCACTTTAGAATTCTGCCTCCCACAGGGAACAATGCATAAATTGGACAAAAGCTACTGAGAATTTTCCTTATGAAAAAAAGAAAAAACTATTTTGTTTCTCTGTTAAGGCAATACTATATTTACCATCTGCTATAAACCATTACTGAATAATATCGATATTCACATGGCTATTAAATACTAAAGTAAAATTTTAGTTTTGGATTTTATGGTGACAGGAGTAAAAATCAAAATCATAAAAATATTCATAGATATGTAGCCACATAGCCCTTCAGGAATCAATTTCTTTTTAATTGTTTTCTTATAAAGTGCATGAATCATACTAGCTTCAGTCAGCCTTGCAGAGAAATAAAGACCTTGACAGCTAAGTAGCTAATGAAGGCAGTAGAATTTTCAGCACCTTGTCATTTGCTGCCGTCTCTGCCACCACCTCTGTGCCCCAGGGAATTAGCTATTTGAAGAAGGGTCAAAGGGCCTCAAATGGTGTTGGAGCTTGCATGTAAAATGACACCATCTTGACTCAATGCTAAATGTGCTGGAAGAGAGTAAATAGCCAGACATAATCAGCAGTTCAAAATAATACATTTGAAAAAGAATGCAATATAAGTGCAATTGTGTTAATAAAGATGCAAAAACCTGTCATTCCCAGCACCATAAGGTTCATTAAAAAAAAAAAAAAATTTACAGACAAGTAAGAAATGGCTCTACATAAATTTCAAACTTTATTTAATAAAAATCATTCTGCCATTTATATTTTTACCTTTTTTAAAATTCTGACAATTTAGTGAGGTGATATTTTAGTCCTTTCAGCACATTAGGTATCTTCTATGTGAATATTTTGAATCCCTCCACCTATTTCCAAATTCATTTTACTGTGTTATAAGAATCTGATATAAAAATGAAAATCCTCATTTGCCTAAAATGTTGTTTCAGAAATGAATCTAAAATAAATAATATTAATTACATATCCTCTTACATTTTGTAGGGTGTGTCTGTAGAGAGATGTTAATGCAAAGATTTTCACCTTGCAAATTGTTAAGCATTTACAAAGTAGCAGACAAATGTTTACAAATATTTTCTTGGATTTAAAAACATTTTCTCCTTTGCGTCAGAAATTGGGTTCTTTCCAGCCTCTTTCCAACGTCCTTGGACTCCTAGAAAACGGCTCAACAGCTTGAGATTGTGGGTACCTAGTTCTTAGTCCAGGCATTATAACATCCACCACTGACTGAATATAGATGGTCATCAATTTACAATCGTTCAACTTACAATATTTTTTACTTTACATTGCTGCAAAAGCAATATGCATTCAGTAGAAACTGTATTTCGAGTACCCATACAACCATTCTGTTTTTCACTTTCAGGGAGGGGAATAAAAAGAACGAGTAAATATAGCACTTTCAACCAAAACATCCAGGTACTTGCGTTGGGACTAATTAAGGAAACAACTTGACCAATGGAGAATGGAGAGAAACAAGGCCGGATGACAGTCCACCCCAGAGCTACAGGAAGCCAACGGAACCGCACCAGCCTGAGGAAGCGGTAATTGAATGTGCAACCTGGGAACCCATGCATCTCCCACAGATCTTTGCAACCCTTGGGTGAGGAGATTCCCTCGTCAACACACTCTACCAGGGCCTTCAGTCTGATACACGGAGCTCGTGGAGTCTTGGCAGAGCAGCCAAGGCACACACAGACCTGGGAACTTTAGATACTCAAGCTTTCCAAGCTTTCTAGCAAAAGTAGCTGCAACTCCAGCAAAGCAGAAGGTTAGACCTCCATACATATCCCTTGGAAAGAGGTTGAATCAAGGGTGCGGAGCAGCGACAGTCTACGGGCCCCACTTCCACAGCACCTCACAGGATAAGACCCACTGGCTTGGAATTCCAGCCGACTACTGGCAGCAGTGTTGCACATCCCTGGGACAGGGAGGCTGCTATCGCTGTTTTTTGGGCAATTCAGCCATTAAGGTCTTCTGGCTTTGGAGAATTCAGACCAACTGGGGGCAGAAAGGTTCCCCCAGCACAGCACAGCTGCTCTACCAAAACATGGCCAGACTCCTTCTTGAAGTGGGTCCCCGACTCCATTGCTCCTCACTGGGTGGAATCTCCCAGCTGGGGCCTCGAGTCACCCTTGCCCCTGTTCTCTGGCTGACAGAGATTTGAAAATTATCTGGGACAGAGTTACCAGAGGAAAGGGTGGGTCACCATCTCTTCTGTTTGGAAGACTTAGCTATTTCAGCCTTCAGGTTTTGGGGAGCCTAAAGTGACCAGGGGCAGAAGCAGAACCCCAGCACATCAGATCCGCCCTACAGGCCAAACTGCTCTTTTAAGTGGGTCCCTGATCCCATTTCTCATCACCAGGTAGAGCCTCCCAACTGGGGCCTCCAGCTTCCCCCACTGGTATTCTCCAGCGGACAGAGGTTTCAGTTCTCCCTGGGTTGGAGCTCCCAAGGGAAGGGTAGACCACCATCTTTGCTTTTTGGGAGACAGCTATTTCAGCTTTTGGGCTTCAGAGTGTCTGAGGCAACCAAGGCCGGAAGCAGACACCCAGCCCAGCAAGCTGCTCTACAAAAATGTGGCCAGACTACTTTTTAAAGTGAGTTTCCAGTCCCATTCCTCATCACTGGGTAGCGCTTCCTAACTGGGGTCTTCAGCCACCTTCTACAGTTGTTTGGGCGGACAATAGCCCCATACCACACTGAGACGGAGCTCCCAGAGAGAGGGGAAGGCTGCCATCTTTGGTGTTTTGCAGCTTTCGCTGGTGATAACTCAAGTTACTGGAAAATCCAAAGTGACTAGGGACTGGAGTGGACCCCCACCATACCGCAGCAGCCCTGTGGCAAAGTGGCCAGACTGTTACGTGGGTACTTGTTCCCACATCTCCTCTCCAGGCAAGTCTTTCAGGTTTAGGCCTCTAGCCAGCCCCCACCAGAGTTATCGAGCCAGTAGCAACTCGGCCACTCCCTGGACAGAGCCTCCAGGGGCAACTGAAAGCTTCTCTGCCACTGCCTCTGCAGTGGAACTGTCCTTGCTACCCTTGGACTAACAAAGGAGCAAAGACCTTAAGTGTCTTATCCATATCTTCAACAAGCTGCAGTCGACCCAAGGAGAGGAGGCCAGTTTATCTCCCACGGGTCCCACACACCATGCACTGCTTGTAACCAGACACGAAACTCCTGGCTTTGGCCCACAGCACAGACACTTCATCCTGGGCTAATTGCCCTGAGCAATTGTCAACCCACATCTCTCTGGGGAGAGGACCCAGGAGACAAGCAAAGTGGTCGAGCAGTGAGCCAGCTGATGTGGAACCCAGAAAGTTTGGTGCAGGAGCGTCTATAATGGAACATGGCCAGGGACGGCCATCTCTGTAGGCTTGACTTGCTTCCATAAGAGACCTTACCCCTAGGACAACTGTTGGATCTGATCTTTGCCCGGTGGTCTTGCACATCAGACAGGTCTGATCTGACCTGAGCACTCCTTGGTCTGTTCTCTCTCCAAGGGCCCAAGTCTGGCCATGCCTACTTATAGGGCCCTGGTGGGTCAGCACCATAACTTCTGCAGTGGACTGTGCCTAACCAGGGGAGAGCTCCAATGATGTGGCCCTTATGGCCATGCACCAGCCTGCAAGTCCCATGCAGCTTCCCTCGAGCCCATGGAAACTCCTCACATCACTTTGCTGGCATGTGTCTACAAGGGCAGGTTTTGCTTTATTTGCCCTGCCAGAATGCAGGAGTGCACTACATCCCCCTGACCCCTGCTGACCACCATTGCAGATGGAGCCTTGGCTAGCACAGAGCTAGCAAGCCCGCATCCCTGCCAGCATGCTGCTCTTGCACTAACGCCATACAAAGAACAGATGATTCTCCTATACCCTGAACCATCACTCCTGCTTTCAAGGTGCAGAGAAGGCACCCAGACCTGCACTGACCAGCACCCATCCCCCAAACCATCACCACCTCCAGTGCAACAATTCAGTCTCTAGCAGGGGCCCCCTACTTTCTCCCCAACTGCCTTGCCTTCACCACTGTGGTAAAAACCCACAGAGAGGAAGGCACCCCTGGATCCACTAGTACTCTGCTGCAGCTGCCACATATTGGTCTTCCCAGCACAGTAGACTCCAAACCTTGAGGAGCCAAAGAACAAAGTCACAGGCCAATACAAGTCCCCCAGAGTTAGAGCATACAGTCCATAAGTGGGGAACTGAATGATGGCACCCTAAAATCTCCCAGAAACAAAGCCGGTTGGTTGAATCCACCTTATACCACAATGAAATCCTCAAGGTCATCACTAAGGATTAAAAAGAAAAAATCCCTACCTAAAGGTCAACAACCTCAAAGAATGAAGGTAGATAAGCCCAGAAAGATGAGAAAAAATCAGTACAAGAATGCTAAAAACTTGGCCGGGCGCGGTGGCTCAAGCCTGTAATCCCAGCACTTTGGGAGGCTGAGACGGGCGGATCACGAGGTCAGGAGATCGAGACCATCCTGGCTAACACGGTGAAACCCCGTCTCTACTAAAAAATACAAAAAACTAGCCGGGCGAGGTGGCGGGCGCCTGTAGTCCCAGCTACTCGGAAGGCTGAGGCAGGAGAATGGCGTGAACCTGGGAGGCGGAGCTTGCAGTGAGCCGAGATCACGCCACTGCACTCCAGCCTGGGTGACAGAGCCAGACTCCGTCTCAAAAAAAAAAAAAAAAAAAAAAAAAAGAATGCTAAAAACTCAAAAAGCCAGAGTATCTTCTTTCCTCCAAATGACCACATAACCTTTCCAACAAGGGCTGGAAACCAGGCTGAGATGACTGAAATGACAGAAATGGAATTCAGAATATGGATAAAAATGAAGTTCACTGAGCTACAGGAGGAGTGCATTGTAACTCAATGCAAGGAAGCTAAAAATCATGATAAAACATTGTAGGAGTGGCAGACCAAATAACCAGTATAGAGAAGAATAAAGAAAAAAGAATGAAAAGGAATGAACAAAACCTCCAGGAAATATGGCATTATGTAAAGAGACTGAATCAATGACTGATTGGTGTACTGGAAAGGTATGGGGAAAATGTAACCAACTTAGAAAACATATTTCAGAATATTATGCATGAGAATTTCTTCAATACAGCTAGAGGCCAACACTGAATTTTGGGAAATGCAGAGAACCTTAATAAAATACTCCATTAGAAGATCATCCTCAAGACACATAATCACTAGATTCTCCAACATCAAAATGAAAGAAAAAATATTAAAGGCAGCTAGAGAGAAAGGCCAGGTCACCTACAAAGGGAAGCCCATCAGACTAACAGCAGACTTCTCAGCAGAAACCCTGTAAATCAGAAGAGATTGGGGGTCAATATTCAACATTCTTAAAGAAAAGAGATTCCAACCCAGAATTTTATATCCAGCCAAACTAAGAAATAAGATCCTTTTCAGACAAGCAAATGCTGAGGTAATTTGTTACCACCAAGCCTTTCTTACAAGAGCTCCTGAAGGAAGCACTAAATAAGGAAATGAAATATCATTCCCAGTCACTACAAAAACACAATGAAGTACACAGACCAATGACACGATAAAGCAACCATATAAGCAAGTCTTCAAAACAACCAGTTAACATCATGAATGTAGGATCAAATCCACACATATCAATATGAATCTTAAATGAGCAAAGGCCCCAATTAAAATACAGAGTGGCAAGATGGATAAAAACCAAGATCCATTAGTATACTGTCTTCAAGAGACTTATCTCACATACGGTGGCACATATACACTCAAAGGATGGAGAAAAATCTAAGCAAAGGGAAAATAGAAAAAAAGTAGGGATTGCAATCCTAGTTTCTGACAAAACAGGCTTTAAACCAACAACAATCAAAAAAGAAAAGAAAGGCATTATATAATGGTAAAAGGTTCAATTCAACAAAAAAAGTAAGTATTCTAAGTATATGTACACCCAACATAGGAGCAACCAGATTCATAAAGCAAATTCTTAGAAATTTTCAAAGAGACTTAGTCTCCCACTCAATAATAGTGAAAAGCTTTAGCATCCCACTGACAATATGAGACAGATCATTGAGGCAGAAAATTAACAAAGATATTCAGGATCTGAACTCATCTCTGGACCACATGGACCTGATATATATATATACAGAACTCTTCACCTAAAAACAAAAGAATATACATTCTTCTCATTGCCACATGGTATGTACTCTAAAATCGATCACATAATCAGAAGTAAGACATTCCTCAGCAAATGAAAAATAACTGAAATTGTAACAAACAACCTCTTAGACCGCAGCACAATCAGACTAGAAATAAAGACTAATAGATTCACTCAAAATCATACAATTATATCGAAGCTGAATATTCTGCTCTTGAATGACTTTTGGGTGAATCATAAAATGAAAGCAGAAATTAAGCAGTTCTTTAAAGCTAATGAAAACAAGGATACAACATACCAGAATCTCTGGAACACAGCTAGGGTAGTGTTAAGAGGGAAATTGATAGCACTAAATGCCCACATCGAAAAGCTAGAAAGATCTCAAGTTAACAAACTAACATTGCAACTAAAAAAAACTAAAGAACCGAGAGTAAATAAATCCTAAAGCTAGCAGAAGACAAGAAATAAACAAAATCAGAGCTGAACTGAAGGAGATTGAGATACAAAAAAATCACTCAAAAGATCAATGAATTCAGGAGCCATTCTTTGAAAAAAATTAATAAAATACATACATTTCTGGCTAGACTAATGAAGAAAAGAGAGAAGATTCAAGTTAACACAATCAGAAACAACAAGGGGGGCCGGGCACGGTGGCTCACGTCTGTAATCCCAGCACTTTGGGAGGCCAAGGCGGGTGGATCACGAGGTCAGGAGATCGAGACCATCCCATCCCGGCTCACACAGTGAAACCCCGTCTCTACTAAAAATACAAAAAACTAGCCGGGCGTGATGGCGGGCACCTGTAGTCCCAGCTACTGGGGAGGCTGAGGCAGGAGAATGGCGTGAACCCAGGAGGCGGAGCTTGCAGTGAGCCGAGATCGCACCACTGCACTCCAGCCTGGGTGACAGAGTGAGACTCTGTCTCAAAAAAAAAAAAAAAAAAGAAACAACAAGGGGGATACTACCACTGACTCCACACAACTGTAAAGAACCATCAGAGAACATTATGAACACCTCTGTGCACATAAACTAGAAAATGGAATTCATTACTGGACACATACACTCTCCCAAGATTGAACCAGAAAAAAATTGAATCCCTGAAGAGAACAATAATCGGCTCTGAAATTGAGGCAGTAATTAATAGCCTACCAACCAAAAAAAGCCCAGGACCAGATGGATTCACAGCTGAATTCTATCAGATGTACAAAGAAGAGCTGGTACCAATCCTACTAAAACTATTCCAAAAAATTAGGAAGAAGGGAGTCCTTCCTAATTTATTATATGAGGCCAGCATCATCCAGGTACCAAAATCTTGCAGAGCTACAACGATAAAAGAAAACTTCAATCCAATATCCTTGATGAACATTGATGCAAAAATCCTCAACAAAATACTGGCAAACTGAATCCAGCAGCACATCAAAAAGCTTATCCACTATGACAAAGGAGACTTTATCCCTGTGAGGCAAGATTGGTTCAACATATGCAAATCAATAAATGTGATTCATCACATAAACAAAAAAGATGAAAATCACACGATTAAATAGATGTAGAGAAGGCTTTCAATAAAATTCAACACCCATTCACATTAAAAACTCAATAAACGAGGTATTTAAGGAACATATCTCAAAATAATGAGAGCCATATATGACAAACTCACAGCCAACACCGTACTGAATGGAAAAAAGCTAGAAGCATTCCTTTGAAAACCAGCACAAGACAAGTGTGCCCTCTTTCACCACTCCTATTCAAAACAGTATTGGAAGTCTGGCTAGGGCAACCAGGCAAGAGAAAGAAACAAAGGGCATCCAAATAGGAAGAGAGGGAGTCAGACTTTTCTTGTTTGCACACAACATGATCCTATATCTAGAAAATCCCATAGTCTCAGCCCCCAAATCTTCTTAAGCTGATAAATAATTTCCTCAAAGTCTCAGGATACAAAATCAATGTCAAAATATCACTAGCATTGCTATACACAAATAACAGTCAAGCCAAGAGCCAAATCATGAATGAACTTCCATTCATAATTGCCACAAAAAATACCTAGGAGTCCAGCTAACTAGGGAGATGAAAGATCTCTAAAAGTAGAGAACTACAAAATACTGCTCAAAGAAATGAGAGATGACACAAACAAATGGGAAAGCATTCCATGCTCATGGATAGGAGAATCAATATCATTAAAATGGCCATACTGCCCAAAGGAATTTATAGATTCGAGGTTATTCATATTAAACTACCATTGACATTATTCAAAGAACTAGAAATAACTATTTTAAAATTCACATGAAATCAACAAAAGAGCCTGAACAGCTAGTACAATCATAAACAAAAAGAACAAGGCTGGAGGCATCACGCTACCTGACTTCAAATTATACTACAAGGCTGCAGTAACCAAAACAGCATGATACTGGTACCAAAACAGATACATAGACCAATGGAATAAAATAGAGAACCTAGAAATAAGACCACACACCTACACCTAACTGATCTTTGACAAACCTCACAAAAAACAAGCAACGGGCAAAGAATTCCCTTCTCAATAAATGGTGCTGGGATAACAGGCTAGCCATATGCAGAAGACTAAAACTGGATCCCTTCCTTACATCATATACAAAAATTAACTCAAGATAGATCAAAGATTTAAATGTAAAACCCAAAACTACAAAAACACTGGAGAACAATCTAGACAGTACCATTCAGAACACAGCCACAGGGCAAATATTTCACGATTAAGACACCAAATGCAATTACAAGAAAAACAAAAATTGGCAAATTTTTACAAATCTAAAATCTAACATATCTAAATCTAATTAAACTAAAGAGCTTCTGCACAGTGAAAGAAACTACCAACAGAGTAAACAAACGACCTACAGAATAGGAGAAAATATTTGCAAACTAGGCATCCCACAAAGGCCTACTATCCAGCATCTATAAGAAACCTAAACAAATTTATAAGAAAAAACAACCCCATAAAAAATGTGGGCAAAGGACATGATCAGACACTTCCCAAAAGAAGACATACATATGGCCAACAATCATATGAAAAAAAGCTCATCATTGATCATTAGAGAAATGAAAATCAAAACCACAGTGAGATACCATCTCATACCAGTCAGAATGGCTATTATTAAAAAGTAAAAAAATAACAGATGTTGGTGAGGTTGTGGAGGAAAAGAAATGCTTATACACTGTTGGTGAGAGTGTAAATTAATTTAAACTTTGTGGAAGACAGTAGGATAATTCCTCAAAGACCTAAAGACAAAAATACCATTCGAGCCAGCAATCTCATTACTGGGTATATACCCAAAGGTATATCAATTGTTCTATTATAAAGTCAAATGCACATGTATGTTCATTACAACATTATATACGATAGCAAAGACATGGAATCAACCTAAATGTCCATCAATGATAGACTGGATAAAGAAAATGTGGTGCATATACACCATGGAATACTGTGCTGCCATAAAAAACAATGACATCATGTCTTTTGCAGGGACATGGATGGAGCTGGAGGCCATTATCCTTAGCAACTAACACAGAAACAGAGTACCAAATACCACATATTCTCACTTATAAATGGGAGCTAAATAATAAGAACACATGGACACATAGAGGGGAACAACACACTATCAGAGGGTGGAGGTTGGGAGGAGGGAGAGGATTAGGAAAAACAACTGATGGGTACTACTAGGCTTAAGACCTGGGTGATGAAATCATCTGTACAACAAACCCCCATGACACAAGTTAACCTTTGTAATGTCCCTGTACATGTACCCCTGAACTTAAAATAAAATACATATATAAAAAAGTAAAATAAATTACATGAGATATTCAACACTTTATTTTAAAGTAGTCTTTGTGCTGGATGATTTTGCCCAACTGTAGGTTAAGGTAAGTGTTCTGAGCATGTTTAAAGAAGACTGGGTGCTGTTCAGTAGGTTAGGGATATTAAATGCATTTTTGATGTATGGTATTTTCAACTTACAAGGGATTTATTGGGAGGTAACCCATCATAAAGTTGTGGAGCATCTGTATTATTCAGTGCCAGAGACTGCTCCAAGCTTTCTTCCCTTAAACTATAAAATTATTATCATTCTATGTAAAAGGTGAAAAACTAAAATCAAACCATTTGGCGATTTGCCTAGAGTAGTAACTGGAAGAATGAAAATTAACTGAATTTAGGAGTCCCTAAATCCTTAAGTAACTATTCATATAGAAAGCGTGAAGGTCTAAAAAAGAAGAATAAAAAGTAAAAATCAATTCATCTCTCTCAATATGGCAGTCATGATTTTTAGTAAACATTTTAAACATCAGAATCACCACTCATTGTCCATCTGTACATTTTTTTCTTCAAAATATTTTTGGTTTGTGTTGTAACTGCTGTCTCACTAAGTACAGTATATTTATTTCAGATCTTAGAAAACTCTTTTTTTTCTGGAATAATCAACAACATGTGAAAATTCTTATTTAAAATAGAATTAAAGCACTCTAGAAGCAAGGGACACAACAATTAGTCTCTACTTTATAACAACTGGATATTATACAAAGAAAATGGTGAGCATGAAGGAGAATTTGGGAAGAGGTAAGAACAATTCATGTGAATTATGAAGAGTCCTACAAGAAAGACAGATTGTTCCCTGAGGTCTCTTTGGGGGCAGGGAGAGATAATGAAAATGCAGATAATGAAGATGACTCTTGGCAGGTAAATGTTTGTAAAAGTAATATCGTTGTTTATAAAAGTAATGTCATAATGGAAAGGCTGCAGAGGTGAGAGGTTAAACCCAGGAAGGGAGGTGAATGGAAATCTGAAATTTGGAAATTTTGAAGAGTTTGATCTTAGCTCACACCATTTACAATAACTTTCAATATAAAAATTGAAACATGATATATGACTATTTTTCAGCATATGCTATGCATTATAATTGGGAAGAAGGCCTAGATCTCTATGTAATAGTAGAATCTCACCTATAACTGTGTCTAACATGAGAGGCAGAAGGTTTAATGAAATTTTAAAATTGCCATTAGTACTGCCTTCACTCATTTAGTTTCGATGAATAACATTTCTAGTTTTAAAAAATAGCATATGAAAATTTCCTTCAATTAAATACCATATTTAGTCTATAATATTAGATAAAATTTAAAAGATTTCTGAAACCCAATTTTGGCAATGATGTAGGGAAATGAGTACTCACATGCATCATATATTGTTGGTAGGAATATCTTTCAGCTTAGCAACACTTAAATGGTGTATGGTTTTTAACTCAGCACTTTCATACCAGAGAAATATTTACACTTATGTACCTAGATACATGTTATTATATGGAGAATTATTGCATCACTGTTTGAAATTTATGAAGAGATATCAGGTAAGAATTTATCAAAAGAACAAATGTTTTCAAAGGTATCTTGTGCCTATACAATTACATACTTTACAATAATAAACACAAATAATTTGCAGTCATTTAAGAGAAAAAGTCTACCTATTGTTATTGACATGGAAAGTTTTTCAAGAATGTGTTGAGGAGTCAAAGTAAGATACAGAAAAGAATGCATGGCATGATCTTATTTGCTTAAAAAATTGCAACTCTACTTATTTGCAATCGTAGAATATAAAAAACCAGCAATAATCACACTAACCACGTAACTGTAGTCAACTCTGGGTGGAATTTGGAAAGGAAAGAAAAGAAGATGAGAATTTCACTTTTTATCCTACACCATTTACTTCATTTACTATTCTACTGTTTGACTTTCTACAACTGGAAGTGTTAGCAATGGGAGTTATTTGAGTCATACGGCACCAAAATATGTTAGCGGCAGTGAATTCATACAAGTTTGTAACAACCTCAATTTGTGTCTCCGCTGAGACACAAATAATTTGACTGAGGGCCATAAGGCAGAAGGAGAGACCAAGGGAAGGATTAGAGCAGAAGTGAAACTTTATTAAAAAAAACTTTAGAGCAGGAACAAAACGAAGGAAAGTACACTTGGAAGAGGGCCAAGTGGTCGACTTGAAAGACAAGTGCGCGGTTTGACTTTCTGACTTGGGGTTTTACATGTTGGCTACTTCTGGGGTCTTGTGTTCCCTCTCTCCTGCTTCTTTCTTTGGGCTAGGCTCTCTGCATTAACAGCAGCGGGCTAGCCCTTGTGAGGGCAGCAGGTGCAGTGTGTTTACTGGAGTTGTAGGCATGCTCACTTGAGGTGTTCTTCCCTTACCAGGGGAGTATCTCTAGGAGGTCATATAGCGGTTAAACGCCACAATTTTGCCTCTTAGTGCGCATGTGTAAGCCCATTTGCTCAACTCCTAAGATCTTATTGGGAAGTTGCTGATCACCAGTTTCGGGTTTTTTCTATCTATAGGGAGACTATCGCTGGTGCTGGCTGTGAACAGTCATTATTTCAGAAAGACAGTGTAACAATTGCCTGACCATCACCTGATGGTCATCTGACATTTCTGATGATGGCAGACGCTCTTCTGTCCCTGCTCATGCCGGACTATCTACCTACTGTAATAGAGGGTATAATTTTTGTAATTTAAAATATATGTACTATATTTTTATATATATATATACACACACACACACACGTACACACATAGAGAAAGAGAAAAAGACATTCCATATGTAGTTTCTAATTGTAAAAGGTAAAGTTTATAGATTTAGTAGGGCCATGTAATTGACTTCATCTGGCTTTGCAATTAAGTATTGATGTTTCAACACTGGTGATGTTGCCAAGATATTTTATTCTCCACCCTCAACCACAGCTTCTTTATATAAAAAACTAATTAGATTCGTCAATCATGTGATTTTTTTTTAAATGAAATGGTAGTTGTACTAATGGATATTCCTGAAAACTCTGTTAGAAGTCGAATAAGTAATATTGTTAGAGTAGGTAGCTAGGCAGACATGAGCAGGGCAAAAGAGGTTCCTCTCCTCCAGGATTATCAGGCTACCAACAAGTGATAGTCAGGTGGTTGTTAAACTGTCTCTCTAAAATAATAATCAGTGGCGGCCAGTGTCAGGGAAAGGCAGTCTCCCAATAAATAGAAAACACCTCAAACTGGTAATCAGAAGCTTTCTGAAAAGATCTCAGGAGTTGGACGAGTGAGCTCAAATATTGCATTAAGAGGGAAAACGGCAAAGTTTAACTGGCATGTGACCTTCTTCTAGGAACACTGGACTGGTAAGGGAAAAACGCCTCAAATAAGCATGCGCACAACTAAGCATGTGCACAACTTTAGTAAACACAGTGTGCATGTGGCCCCTCCTAAGGGCTGGCAGGCCACTGCACATGCAGGCAGCCCGCCCCAAGAGAAAAATCAAGGGAGGAGAAATGGAAACCCTGGAACCATGCCAATGGATAAAACTCCAAGTCAAGGTGGGACAGAACACTTGGATCTCTCAAGTCACCCACTTGGCCCTCTTCCAAGTTTACTTCCTTTCATTTCTGCTCTAAAACTTGTTAATAAGCTTTCACTCTTGCTGTAAAATTTGCCTCAGACTGTCACTCTTCCTTATGCCCCTCAGCCGAATTCTTTCCTCCAAAGGGGCAAGAATGGAATTTGCTGCAGGCTGGTATGGATTCACCACTGGTAACAATATGCATAATTTGTGTGTTTTCAGGTTACTATAGTCATTTCTAAATGAAACATTTTAAGTACAAACTTAATACCTTTTGAACACATATCAAAGTTACAATGTCTTTGGTAAGTTTAAAAAATAAAATATGAAATTGCTCTTCAATGTAAAACCAAGCAACTGTTTAGTAAAATAATCAAATTCCATGGGTTCAGGTTTTATTTCATCTTATATAATGTTTGCATTAAGTTTTTAATAACAGTTATTTCGTGATATATTCACTGACATTAACCATGATCCTGTTTTCTCTTCGAGAGAAAACTGGACCATGCTGGATGTGGTGGCACCTATAGTCCCAGCTACTTGGGAGGCTGGGGTGGGAAAATCACTTGAGCCCAAGAGTTTGAGGTTACAGTGAGCTATGATCATGACACTGCATTCCAGCTAGGTGTCAGAGTGAGACTCTGTCCCCAATAAATAAACACATAAATTTTTTTAAAAAAATGTAATAGGTAGTATGCCAGGACTTTATAGCAGCATGTCATGTCCCTTTTCTTTTTAAAATTTTTAAATTTTCCTTGACTTCCTACTGTCATCAACAAAGGTAAAACTTCTTGGCATATCAACGAGGGCGGATTCATGGTGTGAACCTGCTAAACTCTTTAGCCTCACTTTACATCCAATCCATACCATGATAGCTGCCTTCTACCCTTGTGCATTGTTGCAATAGTTCCCCAGGTAAACTGAATGCCAAATGTAGGCATCTGGGAATAAAAGAAAACAAACATCTATCTCATCTCACTTCCCCAAAATGATAAAGATTAGTTTAGAATGTTGCCAATAGAAAATCTAGGAAAACAAAAGTATTTTAATTTCAGCATTTACAATATCTTGTGTCATTTCAGAAAATAGTGTTTCATTTTGAGTTTCCACCTAAAAGTCTTTCTCTAGTCCTGCCTCACTGACTTCACATGTGTTTTTCCTTCTTCTTGAGATGTCCTTCACTCATCTCATCTCACTTCATCTCACCCAGGGTATCCTACATCTTATCCTCCACCTGATTGACTTTAATTCATTTACCAGAAATAGCTGCTGACATCATCTCTGCCAGAAAGGTTTTCCCAGTATCTTCCCCTTGGGTTAGGTATTCTTTCTTTGTGTTTCCAAATACGTACCATGAACACACATCTACTGCTATATGGACTCATTTTATTATAATCATTTATTTATATGTCTCTCTCCTCTCTACATACAAGCTGGTTTATTGAATGAATGAATAAATGAATGAATAAATGAATGAATGAATAAATAAATAAATGAGTGAATAAGTTTGTGGTAGAACATTTATTTCAATTTTTTATAATTTACAGTTTTAAAAAGAATTGTTTCTCAAATATTCACATATATATGTTCATATAATTTATACTGTTCATAGTGCTATCCTATGAACTAAAGAACCAAATAGAATAAATTATGATCACCCTTCTAGTAGAAAGCCATTAATTTATCTTTTAGAAAATGCCATTGATGAGGTCAAAATTGCCAAAAGGAAGAATGGCATTGAGCAATGTTCACCACTAAGTGGTCTTTATTTAATTGGCATTTAAGGCATTTTCAAAAGGTGCCTGGTCAAAGAGATGTATAGTAGCCTTACGCTGAGCACTATTTAATTATTTCAGTCCTCATCTGTCACATCAGCACTCTCCTGTCTCATTTTCAAAGCCCTCAAAGCAATGCAGTTGATAGATTATGGAAAATAAATCTAGTGTGGAAATACTGATAATTTGCTCTAGGTCAAAAGAAAAAAAATCACCACATTGGCAAGAGTAATTTGCAACTACTAAATTGCTAGATAGAAAGCTTTGGCTTGCTGCTCTGTGAAATGTGGGAGGGGGGCTTGACAAGAGTCAAGACTCTTTAGAGAAATATGCAAATCAAAAACTTACCACCTTTTTAAACCTTTTTAATCCTTCAATTAATCTCAACAATGACCCAGTTTTCAGAACATTGAATATGCGTGGCATCCTAATCACATTATCTCACTTCTCTTCTGCAAACTTTGAAGTGGGAAAAATATATGTATAAATGAAAACATTGATAAAACACAGCTGCCTGTCACATTTCCAGTCTTCTCAGGAAAACAAGTGATTTACAGCATGATGAGATCAAATCTTCCTCTACAGCATGCCATTGCCTATATTTTAAAACTCAGTTAGTGGAACTCATGCAATAGCCCAGGCTGATGACATTAACGTCAGGTCTTTGAGCAAATTTAGTTAATGTAAAAGCAAGAGAGAAAGATGATCTCATTTTGGAAACAACAATAAAAATGATGATGCTCAGTAAGAATTGAGACCATGAGGGTTTAATGCTGTATCTTTGAGCTTGTCTTTTATTAGCCAACTTTCCACTATAAAATACATTAAAAATTCATTTATGGAGAATATAGCTCAGATCTCTTATAAAGCGGATGGTTTGTTAAAGAAAAGAGATCTCGGTGGGGTGGCTGGCAAGATGGCCAAATAGGAAAAGCTCCAATCTGCAGCTCCTAGTGAGATCAACACAGAACGTGGGTGATTTTTGCATTTCCAATTGAGGTACCCGGCTCATCTTATTGGGACTGGTTAGACAGTGGGCGCAGCCCACGGAGGGCGAGCCGAAGCATGGTGGGGCACTGTTTCACCTAGGAAACACAAGGGGTCAGGGAACTCCATCCCCTAACCAAGGGAAGTTGTAAGGGACTGTGTTATAAGGAATGGTGCCTTCCAGCACCAGAAACTAGGTTTTTACATGGTCTTTGCAATCCACAGACCAGGAGATTTCCTCGGTGCCTATGTCACTAGGGCCCTGGGTTTCAAGCACAAAACTGGGTGGCAGTTTCGGCAGACACCAAGCTAGATCCAGGAGTTTTTTTTGAATCCCGGTGGCACCTGGAATGCCAGTGAGACAGAACCGTTCTCTCCTCTGGAAAGGGGAGTGAAGCCAGAGAACAGAGTGGTTTCACTCAGCGGATCCCACCCCCACAGAACCCAGCAAACTAAGATCCAGTGGCTTGAAATGCTTGCTGCCAGCATAGCAGTCTGAGGTTGATCTGGGACTGTTGAGCTTGCTGTGAGGAGGGGCATCCACCATTACTGAGACTTGAGTAGGCAATATTCTCCTCACAGTGTAAACAAAGCTGCCAGGAAGTTCAAACTGGGCAGAGCCTGCTGCAGTTTGGCAAAGCTGCTGTAGCCAGACTGCCTCTCTGGATTCCTCCTCTCTGGACAGGGCATTTCTGAAAGAAAGGCAGAAGCCCCAGTCAGGGCCTTATAGATAATACTCCCATCTCCCTGGGACAGAGCGCCTGGGGGAACGGGTGGTTGTGGGCACAGCTTCAGCAGACTTAAATGTTCCTGCCTGCCAGCTCTGAAGAGAGCAGTGGATCTCCCAGCACAGTATTCAAGCTCTGCTAAGTGACAGATGGCCTCCTCAAGTGGATCCCTGACCCCCATGCCTCCTGACTGGGAGACACCTCCCAGCAGGTGTGAACATACACTTCATACTGGAGAACTCTGGCTGGCATCTGGCGGGTGCCCCTCTAGGAAAAAGCTTCCAGAGGAAGGAACATGCAGCAATCTTTGCTGTTCTGCAGCCTCAGCTGGTGATACTCAGGCAAACAGGGTCTGGAGTGGACCTCCAGCAAACTCCAGCAGACCTGCAGCAGAGGGACCTGACTCTTAGAAGGAAAACTAACAGACAGAAAGGAATAGCCTCAACATCAACAAAAAGGATGTCCACACAAAAACCCCATCCTAAGGTCACCAGCATCAAAGACCAAAGGTAGATAAATCCATGAAGATAAGAAAAAGCCAGAGCAAAAAGGCTGAAAATTCCAAAAACATGAACATCTCTTCCCTTGCAAAGGATCACAACTTCTCACCACTTAGAGAACAAAACTGGATGGAGAATGAGTTTGACGAATTAACAGAAATAGGCTTCAGAAGGTAGGTAATAAACTTCTCAGAGCTAAAGGAGCATGTTCTAATCAAATGCAAGGAAGCTAAGAACCTTGAGAAAAGGTTAGAAGAATTGTAAACTAGAATAACCAGTTTAGAGAAGAACATAAATGACATGGTGGAGGTGAATAACACAACATGAGAACTTCATGAAACATACACAAGTATCAATAGCCGAATCAATCAAGCACAAGAAAGGATATCAGAGATTGAAGATCAACGTAATGAAATAAAGCATGAAGACAAGATTAGAGAAAAAAGAATGACAAGGAATGAAAAAAACCTCTAAGAAATATGGGACTTTGTGAAAAGACCAAACATACATTTGATTTGTTTACCTGAACATGACAGGGAGAATAGAACCAAGCTGGAAAACAGGAGAACTTCCCCTACCTAGCAAGACAGGCCAGCATTCAAATTCAGGAAATACAGAGATGACCACAAAGATAGTTCTCAAGGAGAGCAACCCCAAGACACATAATCGTCAGGTTCACCAAGGTTGAAATGAAGGAAAAAATGTTAAGGGCAGCCAGAGAGACAGATTGAGTTACCCACAAAGGGAAGTCCATCAGAATAACAGCAGATCTTTCTGCAGAAACCCTACAAGCCAGAAGAGAGTGGGGGCCAATATTCAACATTCTTAAAGAAAAGAATTTTCAACTCAGAGTTTCATATCCAGCCAAACTAAGCTTCATAAGCAAAGAAGGAATAAAATTCTTTACAGAAAAGCGAATGCTGAGAGATTTGTCACCACCAGGCCTGCCTAAGAAGAGCTCCTGAAAGATGGTCTAAATATGGAAAGGAAAAACTGGTACCAGCCACTGCAAAAACATAACAAATTGTTAAAAATCATCAACACTATGAAGAAACTGCATCAACTAACAGACAAAATAACCAGCTAGCATTATAATGACCTGATCAAAACCACACATAACAATATTAATCTTGAATGTAAATGGACTCAATGCCCCAATTAAAAGACACAGACTGGGAAATTGGATAAAGAGTCAAGACCCATTGGTGTGCTATATTCAGGAGACCCATCTCATGTGCAAAGACACACATAGACTCAAAATAAAGGGATGGAGGAATATTCACCAAGAAAATGGAAGGCAAAAAAAATCAGGGATTGCAATCTTAGTCTCTGATAAAACAGACTTTAAACCAACAAAGATAAGAAAAGACAAAGAAGAACATTACATAATGGTAAAGGGATCAACTCAACAAGAAGAGATAACTATCCTAAACATATATGCACCCAATACAGGAGCATCCAGATTCATAAAGCAAGTTCTTAGAGATATACGAAGAGACTTAGACTCCCACACAATAATAGTGGGAGTCTTTAACACCCCACTGTCAATATTAGACAGATGAACGAGACAGAAAATTAACAAGGATATCCAGGACTTGAACTCAGCTTTGGAACAAGCAGACCTAATAGACATCTACAGAACCATCCACCCCAAATCAACAGAATATATATTTTTCTCAGCACCATATCTCACTTATTCTAAAATTGACCACATAATTGGAAGTAAAACATTCCTTAGCAAATGCAAAATAATGGAAATCATAACAAACAATCTCTCAGACAGCAGTGCAATCAAATTAGAACCCATGATTAAGAAACCCACTCAAAACCACACAACTATGTGGAAACTGAACTACTTTCTTCTGAATGACTACTGAGTAAATATCAAAATTAAGGCAGAAATAAATAAACTCTTTGAAACCAATGAGAACAAAGACACAACATACCAGAATCTCTGGGAAACAGCTAAAGCAGCATTTAGAGGGAATTTTATAGCACTAAATGCTCACAAGAGAAAGCAGGAAAGATCTAAAATTGACACCCTAACATCACAATTAAAAGAACTAGAGAAGCGAGAGCAAACAAATTCAAAAGTTAGCAGAAGACAAGAAATAATTAAGATCAGAGTAGAACTGAAGGAGATAAAGACACACACAAAAAAGCCTTTCAAAAAAAAATCAATGAATCCAGGAGGTGATTTTTTGAAAAGATTAACAAAATAGATAGACCACTAGCCAAACTAATAAAGAAGAAAAGTGAGAAGAATCAAATAGACACAATACAAAATGATAAAAGGGATATCACCACTGATCCCACGGAAATACTAATTACCATCAGAGCATACTATAAACACCTCTATGCAAATAAACTAGAAAATCTACAAGAAATGGATAAATTCCTGGACACATGCACCTTCCCAAGACTAAACCAGGAAAAAGTTGAATCCCTGAGTTCTGAAATTGAGGCAGTAACTAATAGCCTACCAACGAAGAAAAAAAAAAAAAAAAAAACCCAAGACCAGACAGATTCACAACTGAATTCTACCAGAGGTATAAGGAGGAGCCGGTACCATTCCTTCTGAAACTATTCCAAACAATAGAAAAAGAGGGACTCCTCCCTAACTCATTTAATGAGGCCAGCATCATCCTGATAGCAAAACATGGCAGAGACATAATAAAAAAAGAAAACTGCAGGCCAATATCCCTGGTGAACATCAATGCAAAGTTCCTCAATAAAATAATGGCAAACCAAATCCAGCAGCAAATCAAAAAGCTTATCCACTATGATCAAGTTGGCTTCATCCCTGGGATGCAAGACTAGTTCAACATGCAGAAATCAATAAACGTAATCCATCACATAAACAGAACCAATGACAAGAACCACATGATTATCTCAATAGATGTAGAAAAAGCCTTCAATAAAATCAAAAAATGCTTCATGCTAAAAACTCTAAGTAAACTAGGTATTGATGGAACATATCTCAAAATAATAAGAGCTATTTATGACAAACCCACAGCCAATATCATACTGAATGGGCAAAAACTGGAAGCATTCCCCTTGAAAACTGGCACAAGACAAGGATGCCCTCTCTCACCACTCCTATTCATCATAATATTGGAAGTTCTGGCCAGGGCAATCAGGCAAGAGAAATTAACAAAGTGCATTTAAATTAGAAGAGAGGAAGTCAAACTGTCTCTGTTTGCAGATGACATGATTGTATATTTAGAAAACCCCATCATCTCAGCCCAAAATCTCCTTAAGTTGGCAAGCAACTTCAATAAAATTTCAGGATACAAAATCAATGGGCAAAAATCACAAGCATTCCTACATACCATTAATAGACAAACAGAGAGCCAAATCATGAGTGAACTCCCACTCACAATTGCTACAAAGAGAATAAAATGCCTAGTAATACAACTTACAAAGGATGTTAAAGACCTCTTCAAGGAGAACTACAAACCACTGCTCAAGGAAATAAGAGAGGACACAAACAAATGGAAAAACATTCCATGCTCATGGATAGGAAGAATCAATATCATGAAAATGGCCATACCGCCCAAAGTAACTTACAGATTCAATGCTGTCTCCATCAAGCTACCATTGACTTTCTTCACAGAATTAGAAAAAACTACTTTAAATTTCATGTGGAACCAAGAAAGAGCCCGTATAGCCAAGACAATCCTAAGAAAAAAGAAGAAAGCTGAAGGCATCACACTACCTAACTTCAAACTATACTACAAGGCTACAGTAACCAAAACACCATGGTACTGGTACCAAAACAGATACATAGACCAATAGAACAGAACAGAGGCCTCAGAAATAACACCACACATCTAGAACCATCTAATCTTTGACAAACCTGAGAAAAACAAGCAATGGGGAAATGATTTCCTATTTAATAAATGGTGCTGGGAAAACTGGCTAGCCATATGCAGAACACTGAAACTGTACCCCTTCCTTAGATCTTATACAAAAATTAACTCATGATGGATTAAAGATTTGAATATAAGACTTAAAACCATAAAAACCCTAGAAGAAAACCTTGGCAATACCATTCAGGACATAGGCATGGGCAAAGACTTCATGACTAAAATGCCAAAAGTAATGGCCCCAAAAGCCAAAATTGACAAATGACTAAAGAGATTCTGCACAGCAAGATAAACTATCATCTGAGTGAACAGGCAATCTACAGAATGGGAGAAAATTTTTGCAATCTATTCTTCTGACAAAGGGCTAATATCCAGAAGCTACAAGAAACTTAAACAAATTTACAAGAAAAAACAAACAACTCCATCAAAAAGTGGGTGAAGGATATGAGCAGACACTTTACAAAAGAAGACACTTATGGATGAACAAACATATGAAAAAAAGCTCATCATCACTGGTCATTAGAGAAATGCAAATCAAAACCACAATGAGATACCATCTCATCCCAGTTAGAATGGTGATCATTAAAAAGTCAGGAAACAACAGATGCTGGAGAGGATGTGGATATTTAGGAATGCTTTTACACTGTTGGTGGGAGGGTAAATTAGTTCAACCATTGTGGAAGACAGTGTGGTGATTCCTCAAGGATCTAGAACCAGAAATATCATTTGACCCAGCAGTCCCATTACTGGGTATATACCCAAAGGATTAGAAATCATTATACTATAGGCTGGGTGCAGTGGCTCATACCTGTAATCTCAGCACTTTGGAAGGCCAGGCAGGCGGATCACGAGGTCAGGAGATAGAGACCATCCTGGCTAACACGGTGACACCCCGTCTCTACTAAAAATACAAAAAAAAAAAAAAAAAAAAAAGAATTAGCTGGGTGTGGTGGCAGGCACCTGTAGTCCAGCTACTCGGGAAGCTGAGGCACGAGAGTGATGTGAACCTGGGAATGGAGACTGCAGTGAGCCGAGATTGCACCACTGCACTCCAGCCTGGGGGAGAGAGCAAGACTCCATCTCAAAAAAATGAATAAATAAAAAAGAAAGAAATCATTCTACTATAAAGACACATGCACATGTATGTCTACTGTAGCACTATTCACAATAGCAAAGATGTGGAACCAACCCAAATACCCATCAAAGTCAGACTGGATAAAGAAAAGATGGCACATATACACCATGCAATAATATGAAGCCATAAAAGAGGATGAGTTCTTGTGCTTTGCAAGGACAGGGATGAAGCTGGAAACCATCATTCTCAGCAAACTAACACGGAAACAGAAAACCAAACACTGCATATTCTCACTCATAAGTAGGAGTTGAACAGTGAGAACACATGGAGGAAGGGAGGGGAACATCACACACTGAGCCTGTTGGGGGGTCGGGGCCTAGGGGAGGGATAGCATTAGGAGAAATCCCTAATGTAGATGACAGGTTGATGGGTGCAGCAAACCACCATGGCACATGTATACCTATGTAACAAACCGCATTCTGCCCATGTATCCAAGAACTTAAAGTATAATGATAATACAAAAAAAGATCTTCACATGGTTATCTAATTTTTGCCTTTACATCCAGAAATGTTTATTGAAGACCAACTTTGCTCATAGTATTATGCAAAGGACTAAAGACTACAAAGATGAGGAAGAATGTATCTTGCCTGCAATAATCAGTAAGTGGGCAAGTAGAGAACACAAGATACATAAGCATACCTTGTATAAGATATGTGTATGCATATAAACATATGCATATTTCTAAATAGATGATCTGATAGTGGATGTCTTCCTTCAGGTCCCCTAGAAACAGCAGCTAACATGAAAATTCTTATTTAAGATTTAAGTAATTTATTGGGGACCTCTTTCAAGAAAAAGTAATGATGGAAACAGGATACAACTGGGGCAAATAAAGCAAGGGTGTAGTCTCAGATGGAAACTAATTTCAGTCTGATCACATGGGCAAGTTTGGGGACAAAGATTGGACCCAGAATTGTTCCTATTTGAGGGAAGGAGGTCCATCTTTTATATCTCATGCCAGTTAATCATGGGCCAAGTTCTGCGTACAGGAATTTATCAGTGGACAGCACTGCCTCCCAGGCAAAGTAACTCCCATTTGGCTAAAGACAAATCTCTAGTAAAAGGAACAGCTGTGAGCTGATCAACACAACAGTAAGAAATGGGGGCACTTGCTATTAAAGAGGAATCAGGGTGAGGCACCAATAGCATCAATTCTAATTTACCACTTGCACCACTCAGAATTATTTTCAAGATCCCTTTCCAACACTCAGAAGCACCTTCGCTTAAAGTTCACTCTATCCAGGCACAGCTTCTTTGTGATATTTGTTGGTTACAATTTCTTGGAGACTTTTCTAGAGAGCTACTGGGATAAACTACAAACTTGACTGCTATGGATGATACTGAGGCCATAACTAATACCACTCATCATGTTCTTTCTCCATCTCTTATTCTAGATTCCCCTACTCCTCAGCTAGCACATCTATTTGTCTGGGTGCCTTGCCTGCTGGGTTTACTTAAATCCTCATTCCTGAGAGAACTGAGTGCCTGTTTACCATGCTCCAAAATGACATGATTGATGTACTTGTACATTTAAAATTATAACTAGGCCTGGATGTACCATGAGCCCATCAATGGATCACTTAAGTGCTATAGATGCTCCTACTGTCCTCTTTATAAAGCAACACCTCTACTTCCCATGATGATAACAGTCAGGTACCTTATGCTAGCTCCTTTGTTTGCTTCCTAGTCCACTGACGCAACAATCCCAAAGTACCAGAAATAGTCATAGTTTTGAACTTAGCTAAACTCAGTTAGTGAGTCACATCACACAGGAATGTTGTGATTTTTAGGGTGCAAGAGATGTGATATAATCTAATTGCCAATATATGGCTGGCTGCTTTCCTCAAAGCATGTTACCACATTTGGGGTTCAGTTTCACTTTCTGTTCCTGGAAGATAAGACCTGCATTGGAAGCAATAGTTAGGACAGTTCAGTTGAGAGGGAGCCCAAGCTGTTGGGTCAAGGAATAGCCTCTGTCTCTACCATAATGAGAACAATATTCATGAACCTAGTTTACTAGCATTGAGATGGCTGATGACAGAATCCAGCTGACATCAACTAGTGAAGTAATTCTCTCCACCTGGTTGTTTAGTGCCTCTTCCACAATGGCATTATGAAGTAGTATAGTGATGCTCATACTTTCTATTCATTTCTGTAAGTCCATACACATTTTTCCCCTCCTTGAACTTCTACTTTCACTCATTATAGGCTCTTCAACAGGGAGCTAAGTTATTTATTGCTCATGAGTTTATGTATACCCTTACTTAAGGCCACTTCTCTCTCCACATTAAGTGAATGACCAGATGTACTTTCCAATACTCTCCCAATTGATAGGATTTTCCTCCACCACTATCTTCCAGGACCTTCCTTGCCTGGAACTTTGTTGCAGAAAAAAAATTCCATCTTGCAATCGTATTTTAAGTTGGCCCTTTCATGAGCTCAGTTTGGGCCTTTTCTTCCTCTCTCAGCTGATAGCTCATGAAGCCACAGGAATGAGTTGAAAGAGTGGTGTCATACAGTTGGTGACATAACTACATGGGTCATCTTTTTGTGAAGATTACTGTAATCTCTAGCATGTTCAATGCCAATCCTTCATGTATAATAGCCCTCTTGTGATAAATTGCTGATTAGCCTACCTCATCTTATATCTTGGTTGGTCTTATAGTAGACAGTGCATGAAGGTTACTTTAGTTTCCATAGTCAGACTTTTTTTTCTTTTATTTTTTTTATTATGGCATTGTAACATATCATGAGCTGCTTTTCAAATGATACATAAGTTCTTTTCTGCAGATGGCAAGGCCTAGTTCCATAATCTCAGAGGCCTGTGCTGTGATTCTCCTACTAGACTTGCCAGGGGCTCCATTTGGCATCTTTCTTTCCCACAGATGCTACTAACCATGGCACTGCCAGGTTATATGCCTCATGTGGCGTAGCTCCTCATAGCTGTTAAAGGGGTCTTTCTTCTCTAGCCTCACTCAAAATGAGCAGGTCCACGTCCTTCCCAATACATGTGTCAATGTCATATTTACAAGTTCAAAATATGCTACCACCAATGGATGTCAATATCAAAGGGCAAAATTTTGAGGAGAAACTGTATGTTGGCATAATCTCGAAGTAGCTTTCCAAAGATATTTATCAATTATAAAGAGAAATATAGTAACTTTATAGTGGTGAAACTCAGCAGATAATACCTGTACCAGATAATCAAGGTTAACACACTAGCAATGAGGCACATCAAAATATTGTGCTCCCTGGTATAGTGTACTGACAGAAAGACAACACTTCTGTGGTATGCTTGCCAAAAAATGCATAATCTCCATATGATCACGACAAAACATCCGACAAATCCAGGCAGACAAATCCAAATATTCAACAAAATGACTTATTAGAGCTCATCAAAAATGTCAAGGCCACGAAAGATAAGAAAACATTTACAAACTATTAGTGATTGAAAGAGACAAAGGAGCCACAATAATTAAATGCATTATGAGATCTTAAATTTGATTCTAAAAGGGTAAAAGAAACATTACGCAGAAAACTGGTGAAATTCAAGTAAGGCTTATGGTTTATGAAATTTATTTAGTATTCTACCAATTTTCTGGTTTTGATAATCATACAGTGGTTGTTTAAGTTAGCATAAGGGTATCAAGGTATAGGTTATATGTGAACTCTCTGTATGATTGTTGTAACTTTTATGTAGATTTTTAAATATTTCAAAATACAATAGTGAAAATAAACAAAACATTTAAAAATGTAATTGGATTAAATATTCACTTTTTAAATCCAAAATGGATTAAAGAACTAGACCAAATTTATGCCACTTTCCAGAAACAAATTTTAAATGTAAGATACAAATAGGTTGAAGTTAAAATGATGTAATACTAAGCACAAGAAAGCTGATACAGCTACATTAACATCACACAAAGTAGACTTTATGACCAAAAAATATTATTACTAGAGACAAAAAGAGATATTTAATAATAATAAAATTGTAAATTTTTCAAGAAGCTACAAAAATCTTAAATATGCAAACACCTAATAAAAAAACTTTGAAATAGGTAGAAAATCAAACAGAAAAAACAGTCATAGTTGAAGATTTTAATAACCCTTTGTCAGTAATTTGTAGAAGAAATGGGTCAAAATACCAGTAAAGATACAACCCTATTAAACAATCGACCTAACTGACATTTTTAGAACACAACACCCAACAACTGAAGAATACATGCTTTGTTAAAACTAGGAAGAAAATTCTAAGATGGAATAATTTTAAGAGGCTGACAATGTAGAGGTTTCATATTAAGGTAACAAATTAATATTTTACGTGAAGGGCAATGAAAAGACAAAGAAGAATTTTAGCAGGTAAGTAGATGATATAAAGCTGACAATAAATTTTATATTGTTGGTTTGCCAAAATCTACACCAAATGTCATCAGGAGAGTGCTAAGTAAAACATTTAAATAGGTTTGGGCCATGAAGAAGAAATTTCTAAAAATAAAATGAAACAAAGATTATCAGACCAAATAATTTTTAACATGTAAAAATAAAATTTACAGAATGAAGAAAAGGGATGCTTTATAATACTTTGATATGCCTTAAACCTGACTAAGAATAAGCAACAACAACAAAAAGAATTCTATCATAATGCCATTCCCAAAGCATCCACACACACACACTCACACACACACAGTCACACCCACACACACCCCCACACACAGAGCTGAGTCAGCAGGAAGAATTTGTTCTGGTTCAGAATCTTTCAAGATATTCGTGTAGGATTAAAGTGATTTTCTAGTTTCCTTGTCTCTCTTGACCACAAAGTCCACGATTCAGTCACTCTGTGATTTTTATCAAATGTTAGTCTTTGATACAGGAAGGGAATGTAAAGATAGTATATTTTATTTTCGGCATTGTTATGTGCTTTGAGATTTCTCTTTTTAAGTACTAGGTATTTCTACACCTTCAGTCACAGGGAAAACCCTACAGGCTACTATGCAACCTAGAGGCACATGTTTGGGCCAAGAACAGTTCAAAAATAAGAGCCGTTTGAACACAGAGATCTAACAACGACAAGTTAAAGTTAGCTTTTTCATCCTTTTGGTCTCATAAATTTAAGGAAAGACCTAGATCACACAAAACATTACTTCTTTCCTATAATTTTTCTTGTCTCTATTTTGGTCTCACAGTTTCTTGGGGCTACCCAAAGAAATCCATTTTCTGTCTTGCTGATCACGTGTGTGAAATCATCTTTTAACCTCTAGATTTCCAGGCTAAAAAAACTGACAAAGCAAAATCTAACCTGACTTGAAATGTAAATGTTGACCCAGTTTTCTCTTTTATCTTGTTCCCTCAGTACTGATTTGTGTGAAATGGGAACAGATGGCAATGTGTTACTTTTGGGAAAAAAAAACCAAAACAAAACACCTTACCTCTAAAATGCTCCTGTTCACTCAATAATATATTGCCATCAATAACTGTCTCATTTGCTTCATTTAATTACTTTGGTCCAGAATTCTTCGGCTATGCAAGTCAAATAAAAACTCAAAATAGATGGTATTATTCTGGAAGGAAAGTGAAAAAATTATGATAATATAAATTATTTTGATAGAAAATTTTAGAGACTGAAAGCTTTGTATCTCAGGCTGAAGGGCTGTTGAAGAGATGGTCTCAGGGGCAAGTTTCAAAATAAGCCATTAAATTAATAACATACAACTTTGTATATTCAGCAGCCAACACAAAGCAGGCTTGAAGTGAATCGAGGACTGAAGAACAGATAAGAGTCTCAGTAGACTGAAGGTGTGCAAATGTTGGCTGGCCAGCACAGACACCAGAGTGTGTTACTATGTGTATAAAACAGTTTACTGGAAAACAATCCTAACATTTCAAATTTGCAAATAGAACTGACAACAAATAATTTTGAGCTGCAAAATAAAAGAGTTCTTTTAGAGTAAGAGAGGAGTTCCCACAGGGACTGACTAAAGGGAACAATCAATCGGTTGCTTCTATTTAAAGTCTCCCTGTGTGTATGATTTCCCCTCTAGAGAAATGGCATGAAGAAATGCTTTAAAACCTCCAGTTCGACAGTGATCATGCCGGAGTAGGAAATTGGGTTCTTTCCTTTTTTGCCACTCTTCTTTCCTCCACCTTCTTTCCCTGCCTTTCTCCTTTCCTCCTTCTTTTTCTCCCTCCTCCCCTCCTTCACTTCTCTCCTTTCTTTCTTCCTTCCTCTTTCCCTTCTTCCTTCCTTCTTATCATACCTCTTTCCCTGCTTCTTCCTTCCCACCTCCCTTCCCTCCCTCCCTCCCACCTTTCTTCCTTCCTTCCCACCTTGAAGATTATAAATAATCCCCTTGACTAAATATTAAAAAGCAGTATCTCCCACTGACCATTGGACATAATGGTGGTAAATTTTAGGTGACTTATGTCAATATGGATCAAGTGGAAACTGAATTCTCCCCAGCTGGTTCAGATGAAGTGAGTTTAAAGAAAGTACTACTCTCAGAGTTTCTGAGGTTGGATCTCATGACAATGGTCCCAAGACTGAATTTTTAAAGCTGTTTTTTTTTTTTTTTTGCTGTAGAATTGACTGGCATTGTGGCAATGCAGTTGTATTAATCAGATCATCATTGACTCATCACTCTTCTGGTATAGGTTCAAAAACCCCTTCTAACATAATGTGCTAATTTTATTTAAGCTACTGGGAAAACTCTTAGTGAATTATTACAAAAGACACTGGTTACATAAAGCATAGCATGATATTTTAGCTATCAGGAGACCTGGGCTTGATTGCTCTCACCCTTCACTAGATATTGAAACTTAGGAAGGTCATGTAAACTTCTGTGAGCCTCAGTTTCCTTATTTATAAAATAGTAACAGCAATAGTTTTTCCCCCGAAGGGTATGGGTATAAAATTAGACAAAATATGTGAAAGTGTTATGAAAGCCATAACTATACTAAGTATTTTACTGTTTGCCAAATGGAGACATAATTAGAATATTGATCTTAATCTAGTGTATAAAAGGCAGACTTCAGAATCTACCTGATACCTTTGATTTCTCAGTCTACCATCCAAGGGATTCTTTTGATTCTTTACTGTTTACTAATTGTACTCACCCTTTCTATTCTCAGTACTTCCATCCATAAATGGAGGGTAGTTTTGTGAAGTTTTTTCGTTTTTTTTTTTTGAGACAGAGTCTCACTCTGTCATCCAGGCTGCAGTGCAGTGGCGTGATCTCGGCTCACTGCAACCTCCGCCTCCCAGGTTCAAGTGATTCTCCTGTCTCAGCCTCCCAAGTTGCTGGGACTACAGGCATGTGCCACCACACCCAGCTAATTTTTGTATTTTTAGTAGAGACAGGGTTTCACCGTGTTAGCCAGGGTGGTCTCAATCTGCTGACTTCGTGATCCACCTGCCTTGTCCTCCCAAAGTGCTGGGATTACAGGCATGAGCCACTGTGCCTGGCCAGTTTTGTGAAGTTTTAATGAGATAATGCATTTAAAGCCTTTAGGACAGTATCTGGCACATATTTCTTTTATATATGTGTCATATCTAGAAATCTTTACCTAAAACAAATGACTCTTCTGCAAATATACAATACGTGTTATATATGTTTTAAGTTCCCATTTTAGACTCTACCATAACCTATATTTTGTACCTCAAAATGAATTTTTTTCAACAAATTCTTTTGCAAAACTACTCAGGGGATCTCAAAAATTTAGCCCAGAGAATTGAAATTACACTGGGATGGAGCTAAGCATTGGTTATATAAATTCAGTTCAGCTGGTCAGGAGATGAAGGCCATGTATTTTTTTGCTGTGTCTGCATTCTCCATTCTCCAGCCATCATAGCTAAAAAATTCTCTCTTATGTTTTCATCTTTAAAAAAAATTATAGAAAGCTTTTTCTCTTTTTAAGTTTTGTGTCTCTGATACATCACTGATTTGGTATTTTTGAGAATCTGATTCTATTGTTTATTGTTTCTAATGCTGATTTTAATCATGCTGCTTTGAAATGTTCTTATAACATTTCCCTACCTCAAAAATGTCAAGTTTTCTATTAGCATCTGCCAATTTTTGAGCTCCCTGTTCAGCTGACCCCTTTTGTGTTATCTCATTTTTCTCTTTTATAATCTACTATTTTAGAATGTTATTGAGAGCAGATGGTCATTGTTTTAAATTCTGCTGCGAGGTGAGACTCAGACTACCTGGGCTTACACTCCATCTTCGTCATTTACAAAGTCATACAGCTGTGAGAATGTTACTAACTTTTTGCTTCAGTTTCCTCATCTGTAAAATGGGAATAATCTCATAATTTATGTGAATTATAAGAGACACTACACATTAAATGTTTAGAACTCTATTAAGCAATAGCTCTCAATAAGTAACTATTATTTTCTTAAACTATCATTCAAAAAAAAAGTATTTTCCCTGTAGTAATTATCTATAGCTCTAGATCTAAATACAGATTTAGAGATCTAGATGTGATGATTAATACTGAGTGTCAACTTGATTGGATTGAAGGATACAAAATAGTGATTCAGGGTATGTCTGTGAGGGTGTTGCCCTAGAGATTAACATTTGAGTCAATGGGCTGGGAAAGGCAGACCCACCCTTTATCTGGGTGGGCACCATCTAATCAGCCACCAGCACAGCTAGAATGTAAAGCAGGCAGAAAAACATGAAAAGACTAGATTGGCCTAGCTTCCCAGCCTACATCTTTCTCCCGTGCTGGATGTCTCCTGCCCTCGAATATCAGACTCCAAGTTCTTCAGTTTTGGAACTTGGACTGTCTCTCCTTGCTCCTCAGCCTGCAGACAGCCTATTGTGGGACCTTGTGATCATGTGAGTTAATACTTAATAAACTCTCCTTTATGTGTGTGTGTGTGTGTATGTATTTCAATAGTTCTGTCCTTCTAGAGAACCCTGACTAATACACTAAATTTGTCTCTTTTTATTTCACAGTAAGCTATTGACTCAACTACCTCTGCCCCTCTTCTATTTTAGAGGTATTAAGATTCAAGAGTGGGAGCTTATTCCTGCCCCTAAATTCTGAAATAAATATGAATTTCAGTCTACAAATATAATTTTTGAAGTAATAAAATTTGGCTTACTTTCTATAATTCAACTTAATTTCTAAATGTAGATCTAGAAGAGATTTAGATACCCATATCTAGAGATATAGATATAGACAAATATACAAAAACATATATATGTACACATATTTCTGAATCTATGTATACATGTACATGCATATATATATCTCCTCTTCTGAATTGAGTATTGTGTTTTTAGGCTTCTTCATATTACAGATTAAATATGTAATTAAAAAGTTTTCCACAGACATTATAAGAAAGCCACAGACAGATATTCCTCATGAAAATATATGCTATATTTTAATAAAATGTGCCAATAAAAACCCTATAAATGTTTGCATAGCCTTGTGTGAGAGATAGAGAAAAGAATGGAACTATCGTGTTAACATTGGTTTCTTCAGAGAGATTAAAGTTGGTGAGGAAATCAAGTTCTTCACCTCTGTATTGCTTGAAAACAAATATACACACATTAATTTTTAAAATTTAAATGTTTTTAAATAAATTTTTAAGGGATTCTACTTTATCATTTATGACAAGAGGAAATTTTGAATTCAGCGTACTTATTTAACACCTACTAGGTCTCAGGCCCTATATGTGGTGCTTGGGACACAACAATGAATAAGATACAGTATCAGTCTGCAATGATCCTCAATGTAATTGAGTGAGAACACACACCTAAACTACAGCTGCAACTAGTGTGCATGGCTGTGAAGAGCATAAACCTCCTTCCTCAGTATGAAAGCACCTCACACAGCATCTGGCACACAACAAATATTATTTAATAAGTGTTTGACGAATGAATAAATGAATGATGTGTATGGTGCAGTGCGACACAAAGGGCAAGTGGACCATTCTACCTGGCAGGTGGGGGGAAGTAGAGTGTAAGGGATGCATAGAGCAGATGCTTTAATTCACCTTTCTGAGTTGTAGGTGTTCATCAGAGCTGCTATGGAGTAGATGTAAGGAACTGCAGGTAAAGTGAGCTGCGTATAAAAAGGTGAAACCACACGGTATGATTAGGGAACGGAAGTTCCTCACCACAATTGCAGCACACAGTAAAAAGAGATGGCTGGGTCAGAAAATCTGCCAGGAAAGGAGATAAGGGATGGCTTCATTTGCCATGATAAAGCATGTGTGTTAGAGTGAAGGAGATCAGAGAAAGCACAGGAGGAGGATTGTTACAGGAGAAGGAGTATTCCTTCCTCTGATTACATATATATGGATATAAATTCATATGAATATGTCTATATTATATGTAATATTGTGTGTATATGCATATTTGTATGTGTTAGGATCATGATTGTTCATCATACTCTTTATTAAATAAGAGACAGGAGGAGAGTAAATGTGAGGTTAGCTTGAGCTAAGGTGCCTGAAGACAACGTAGAGGATTTGTAATTTCTTTGTTTATTGTATGAGTCTCTTAGGTCTTTAGGAAAAGGTACCAAGAAAGAAAATCATAGCCAAATGGTGGTGCTTATATTCTTATCCTGATGTCTAGTCATGGAAGGAATGACGCAGCAGTTGCTCAGAAAACAATGTCATGACGGTGCCTTTGAACTTCAGGCTTTTATGATAATGGCCTCAACACTTGCATTGAAGTAGCAACTGTCTCCTGTAAAATACCAACTCTCACAAGTAAATATGAATGTGCAAATTAGAGTATTCAGAATTCATTTTTATTTGTCTTACACAATTTTACCTCATTCCAACTGGGGACATATTTTGACACTGATAAACTAAATTCTATTGACTTGAGAGTTTCAGCAGGAGAAATGGGACAATTAGGACATTTTGCCAAATTATTTCTCTTTTTATTTCACAGTAAGCTGTTGGCCCAACTACCTCTGCCCCTCTTCTATTTTAGAGGTATTGAGATTAAAGAGTGGGAGCTTATTTCTGCCCCTAAATTCTGAAATAAGTATGAATTTCAGTTCACAAATATAATTGTTGAAGTAATGAAACTTGGTTTATTTTCTGTAATTCAACTTAATTTCTTACACAGAGCCCCTATGCTACCACTGATGGAAACCTTGATCTCATAAGCTTTGAGGATTTCTTTCCTGTGGTTCATCCAGCTTCCCTTCCAGAATCTTTCGCAAGGCAATGTGGTTGGGGAATACAAGTGGGGGAAGGGGAAGCAATCTGCAATCTAGTCAGTTGGGCACACTGATCTTCTCTGGAACATCCATTATCTCCATCTGCTTGGTTTCCTTCAGATTCAGAGATTCTCTGCTATTATGAGCTACTATTCAGGCATAAAAATCCTTTTCCATATTGCCATACAGGGAGCTACCTGCCTTATGGGCCTCATGGCCAATTTTTCCTTGGGCTTTGTTGTCTTGCAATGTACAGTTTTTCCTCTGCATTTGGGACACATAGACCACTCTATTTCATTTCTCATTTCTCCCCCACCCACCCCAACCCAGAGTTCTCTTTATAAGGATATTTGCTATATGTGTGTGTGTGTGTGTGTGTGTGTGTGTGTGTGTGTTGGGGGGTGTTGTTTTGTGTACTAGTTTATTGCAAAATACCCCATCTATTCTTTCAAATTCCTTCTTCCAAGTGTTCAGATATTTTTTTTTAAACCAAAACTCAGAAAGACTCATAGGGGGTTGGGGGTAAGAAAAGGAGTGTATCTCAAAATGTTTGCTCACCATGTTTTTATCTATCATAGCCATCCGTTTTACTGGACTATAATAAAATTCGTAAAGAACTTCGGCATCCATAAATGTCCTTTTGTTGGGAGGAGGACTCCTATCATACACCTACCAACTCAAGCTCAGTTTGATTTAACCAATGCTTACTGAACTTTTCCTGTTTGTAATGTACTTTGCATAACACAAAGTTGAAGGAAAATAAGATGCTTGTCCTAGAGGAATTTGCAGTCTGGTGAAGAAGAAAGACTAGAACATAAATAACAGTAATGCAAAACCTGAAATGATTAATCAGCTCACAAGAGTCATAAACAAAAATCTCTGACTGTACTGAGAAGGCAATTAATTTAAATCAGGTAATTGAAGAATACTTCCAACCAGCATTGAGTCGTAGTCTACCAGCAAAGAGAATATTAACAACTCTCTGGGCATTTCTTTTGCTCTCTGGGTAATTTGGAGTTGGGGTGCAGAGGATTATTCTGGTTCTTCAACTCCTGCATAACAGCATTTGTGTGCTTTGGAGAGTCCAGAGCTTAAATGTAGTTTTTTGCTAAAGGATTCTTCTCATACATCTTCACTTACTGTTAGAGGTCCCCCTTGCTCCCATCTCACCCCATCCATCAGTTGTTATCTGCTTTTCTAAAGCTTATGCAGTTCAGAATCTAGGTCAGTCTTTCCCTTGCCATCTTGTCTTCTGGTGGTTGCGGAAGTATGGGTTTGTTCCTCTCTGTATTTTTTTTTGTGTGTGTTTCCATTAGCTCTTTTTTCAGCCCCACCTGAAAAATTGATTTCAAATTTTGAAGAAGTTGGTGCTTGGCATTTTCTGCTAACTACGCTTTGGTCAAAAGCCTTTGGAAAATGAAATGGTCACATGACAGAAAAGGAACACGAGATTTCCTTTAAAAATGTGAAAACCTTAAGTGTATATTACAAAGTGAAAGAAGTCAATCTGAAAAGGCTACATATTGTATGATTCCAACTCTACGGCATTCTGGAAAGACAAAACCATGGAGACAGTAAAATTAAAAAAAAAAAAAATCAGTGCTTGCCACAGGTTAGGGTGGGGAGGGTGGAATGAATACACAGAATACAATGTTTAGGGCTGCGAGACTACTCTATATAACGCTATAAGGATAGAAACGTCATACATATGTCCAAACCCATAAAATGTGCACCAAGCTTGAACCCTAATGTAAACTATGGACTTTGGGTGATAATGATGTATTAATGCAGGCTCACCAATTGTAACAAATGTAATACTCTGGTGGGGGATGTTGATGGTTCAGGAGACTGTAAGTGAATGGGGTATAAGGGAACTCTGTACTTTCTACTCAATTTTGTTATGAAACTAAAAGTGCTCTAAAAAATAAAGTCTGTTCAAGAAGCTAAAAAATTAGTATGCACTGTTCTCTCTGCCCCACTTCTCACAAATTAGTGATTGCTCTCATACTCAGTCACAGTACTGTCTTCTGATTGTGTATGAGTCTCTGTTGTCTGTCAACCTTGGTGAGTGAAATTGTCTTTCACTTGGCAGAACATAAGTGGTAAGGAAAATCTTTGACTATCTTAGTCCACATGAAAAAAAAAAAAAAAAAGATTCACTTGATTTTGCTTCCTGCAATAAGTATTGTGCCTTGATGTATACTTCAAAGAGACATGGCACAGATAGAGAAAGGGCAAAAAGAAAGAAAAAAAATCAATACGGGAAAATATCATTTCTGATTGCTGTGAACCATTTCAATGTTCCCTATTTGTTTTATCACTCAAAGAAAGGCTCTGATGGTATACAGGCTTATTTAGCACCATAGAAAATGTGTGTTTATGATGCCGAGAGAAGACAGTCTGTCCTGGCCAGTCACCATGGTAACCTCTAAAAGCAAAGATTATGTCTGATTAGGTTGCCCTTCTCAGGAGGAAGTGACCAGAAAAAATCTTTTGAAAAGTTTAAAATGAAAGGTAGGAAGATACTGGTACTAATTTTGCACAGCTGTTCTCCTCCCTGACTCCCTTAATAAGAGTGACTCATGCTATTTTCTAGAACCTTTTTTTCAATCCCATAGAGAGCTTCCAAAGACATCCTCCCCTTGTTGAAAATGTACCTCAGCTCAGTCCTTTGTGGTTATTGTTACCACAGCGCGTAATCAGAATTCCTGATACCTTTGTGATTGCCTGTAAAGAGATTAATGAATGTTCCAAAAGAAACAATTAAGGAAATAAAAGAAGTGAAACGTAATCTGCTCTGAAGAAGTTGTGAAAGGAAGCAAAAACTCAATCATGCCCTTCCTTCAGTGATTTGGAAGGCAGGCAAACGTCAGCAAGGCGGAAGTATTGAAGAAACCGGAAGACTACTTAATGTACTTAATGTTAGAGTTGTTTTGTGGAAGTTATTAGTGCTCTTTGTATTAAAAATAATCCTTTTTGAGCAAGATTTGGTATTTTTCTCAAGTTTCTACAGCTAATACTAGTGCCTTTAAAGTACGGGGTACATCAGTTATTTTGCTTTCTATTTCATTTTTTACACAATGTAATAAATGAAATTATTGGGCAGTTGCTAACATAAAGAGAAGTATCAAGTAGAGGAAATGATAGGTTTACTCCTACTTAACTGAGATGATATATTCTTACTGGACTGATAGAATATTCTGGACTGGCAAGCTTAGAGATAATTTATATAAAGTCTGCAAAATATTTGTAAACATTTTGGTGTTTAATAAACCTAAAAAATGGGTAGCATTAAATGTCACTGTAATCATTTACATGGTAAATGTGATTATTTATTCAATATATTGCAAAAAAAAATCTGCATTTGAGCAAAAGATAAGAGTCATTCTTTTCTCTCTTTGTATTGAAAGTAAATAGTTTTAAAATTATACATGATTATTATAATAAATCCGTGGGAAATGTGGTAATATAAAATTAAAACTGCACAACCCCTTTGCCTACAGGTAGATTTCCACATGTGTACATGAAATGTGTTAGATGATTGAAGCAAAAGATACAAAGCTCTCTAAATGCACTCTGTGGTCACCAGGTTTAAAAATTATGATGTATCCGTATGATGTAACACAATGTTGTTTTCAAAAAGAGTGAGAACGTGCTATATAGGCCAAAAAGGAATATTCTCCAAATACCTTAAATGATGATGCAGCAAATACATAGTGTTTATGATGTGTCAGATATATTCTAAATGCATTTTGTGTAGCAACTAATTTGATCCTCAAGACAACTCCATTAAGTAAATACCCTTATAAGTCCTGTATTATAGAAGACTAAAGAGAAGCACAGGAAAGTTAGGTAACCTGACCAAGGTAACACAGCTAGTAAAGGATAATGACAGGTTTTGATCCTACAGTCTGACTTCAGAGTCTGCTGAGCAATACTGTAAAGCAACTGTCAGAGTAGTGCATGTAATATATTGCTAGTGTATGGTTAAAAGAATATATATATGCATACACACATACATATAAATACATACATATATATACAGTTGATCCTCATTATTCATGGGTTCTTCTACTTGCTAAAATATATTTGTATTAATAACTCCAAAATCAATACTTGCAGAACTTTCTAGGTTAAAGAAGGCAATGCTCTGCCTTCTTATTTCAGCTTCCATAGTATAAACAAGTGTCCTTTTCATGGTCTATTTAGTGCCAAATGTGTCTAATTTTTGGGCTTTTTTGCTAGTGATTTTACTGTTTAAAATTTCCCCCAAGCATAGTGCCGAAGTGCTGTCTACTGTTCCTAAGCACAAGAAGGCTGTGATGTGCCTTATCGTGAAAACATGTGTGATAAACTTTGGGTATGAGCTACAGTGGCTGTGAGTTTAATGTTAATGAATCATAAATAAGATGCCTTCAAACACAAAAACACACACAACAAGATTACGTATGGATCAGATGATGACACTGTTGTGACCAAAGGCTTTCAGAAACCTACCTCTGTATTTCCCATTGGGGCAATGGTACAGTAGTGACTAATTCAGTGTTCATGAAGACTATAGAACACACCTACTGAAAACAAACAATACATATATATATATATATATATATATATATATATGTACATATTGCCTAGCAAAATCTTACAAAAGTGATGAACTATAAACTGTGGATGTCTTTGAGAGGGAAATTAAGGTACTGGAGTTCAGAAATGAAAGATATAGTTTTCACCTTAAGAAATTTTACCATGTATATTCTTTATGAAAATATTTTTATGTAAACTGTACAGAGAAAGAAAAAGTTTTCCAAACTTCTGCCTAATCCCAACTTCTTGCAAATAGTTTCATAAATAATTTTTAGGCTTTTAAAATACAAATGGAAATATATTATTATATTCTATAACATCTTTCTTTTTTAAACTTTATGTGCTGAACTTCTTTCCAAGTCAAAACATAAAGAACTACCTATTTCTCCCTTTCTATGTCCCACCAAAAAGAAATAAAGCCCCACAGTCCCACCCTGAGAACAGAATCATGAATTTCTTTTTCCAGACTGTCCACCTACAACTTGCATTTCTACAAGAGTCCTGTAACAACATTTCGAAGATAAAATCATGCCATGACTCCGAAATTGGAAGTACAGAACATATAAGAAAATAAATCAAGAAATGAGGGGAATCTCCTGAAAGGTTTTGCTAATGTTTATATTTTCACTTCTTAGCTCCAACCAGAGAATTGTTATAACAATGGAAAAGAAAATAATTTACTCCAAGTCAATCACACATTAGGCATTTTCTAGATTTTATCTGGTCTTCATACTACTAGAAGGTGATATAATTATTCCTATTTACTGATAGAGAAAATAGGCTCTGAATGATTAGGCAGCTTTTGCAAATCAAACCATGTCTCTTGAAAGCAGGATAAGGAGCCCTTTCCTATGCTCATCTTCAGGTGAATGTCTATGAATATGTTTGTACCAATTCTAATATTGGACTGTCGTATCTGCAGGTTACTGGACCAGTTTTTATTGTGATACTTAATTTATACAACATTAAATGGCCTCCAGTGTCCTCAAAGGCTGCCTAGCAGACGTAATGTGAATATCCCAGAACATGCTAATCAGACTTTTAGAGTCACAAATACACACCACTCATTGTATTAGAAACTGAAACTCTAACTTTTTCAGTACTGCTCTTCACCAGGGTTAAGATTTTGATTTTGCTGTTTAAAAAAAACAAAAACTAAACAAAACAAAAATGACCTCCTTAAGATATTGACACCTTGGCTTAAAGGAAAAAAGTGCTGCAAACTTGGAGCTACTTAAGATAATGGCTTCTAGAACCGAGTTAAGCTGAATACAAATGAAGTCAAGGAACTGTTCTCAGGATCGTGCTGTATTTAAATTAGACCTACTGGCATATTTAATGTTTGAATTGTAATACTCACTGATGTCCTCTAGAGGGAGAATGAAGCAAGAATAGGCAAATTATTTATTTTAAAAACTGGGTGAATTTGAGTAATCCTGAAAATGGTCCCTTAACGGAAAGAAGTCATTTAACCAAATCTGTCATAAACAAACCATAGACTGGTTAATTTTATTGTGGTATATTTTCTAAGTAGCTGAATTAGCTTCTATAATAAAGACCCTATTTTTAGTTTTCTATTAATTTTGAATTAGAAAAAAAGCTACATGCACACACCTACAAAATTTCACCCACTTTACTACTTACACATTACAAAAATGTCTATATTGTAGCACAGATAATAACCTGCTTAAAACAGTTTCTAAAAACTGTGCATTTCATTCTTAGTATTCATAAAATAAACACAATACCCATCTACCCAAATATAGTGTGACACAGCCTAAGAAAAGGAGGCATTCTGCAAAGCAAACGACCAAACGCTACATAAAATACTTCATAAGGTTAAATATCAGAATAATTATTCCTCTTCCCGTCACAATTTTCTTAGGATGGTCAATGTTCTGCTAAAATGACCCAATCTTTTAAAGTTTGGAGACCTAGAGAAAAAGTACCAAAATAAGTGCTTATGTGCATTCTATAAGAGCTGAAATCCAGGTAGCTTCACTGTTATTACAGAATCTGAAGAAATAAACATCCCACGGAGATGAGATCACTATCTCCAGAAATAAAGGTTTCCAAAAGAAAAACAATTGTGAAAGGAAATTATCCTCTTTACTAACAATATGGTGATCAGCCATTCCCGCTTTCTCCTGATGATGAGGTGATGTCACCGGTCAGAAGCACTGGCCTATTTTCTGTACTGCCTATGGTGGGTTGGATTGGATGAAAATAAACATCTTACATAACAGGCCGGCTGTGCTCTCTGTCTCTTTTTTTTTTTTTTTTTTTCAAAGAGATTTTCCCAGCATGAATTCAGTGTGTACAATTAACACTGGCCAAATTTCAGCTGAAAAATCTGTTAGGTTTATAAGCAGATTAACAAATACAGCTTATGTATTCTGCCTCCCATTCCTCTACCAGCCCAGCTCCTTTATACACACACACACACACACACACACACACACACACACACACACAAACACACACACAGGCACACACACAACACCACCACCATCACCACTGACATCACCTCACTCCCACCACCTCCACCCTCCTGTAATCAAAACAGCTTTGTACCAAGAGAAAAGGGACAACAGGCAAGTTAAAATTGAAATTGGTGTTTGAACAATAGAAACAAAATAGAAGATTGCAGATT
The DNA here is from genome assembly GCF_043159975.1 of Macaca nemestrina. Lineage (NCBI taxonomy): Eukaryota > Metazoa > Chordata > Mammalia > Primates > Cercopithecidae > Macaca > Macaca nemestrina. The sequence continues at coordinate 41,583,721 of NC_092134.1, read as the reverse complement.
AGAGCCATCTTCTTCTCCCAGTAATGTAAAGCAGACCCCCCTCGGTGCTTATTTTCTCAGAATTGAAGAAGACAAATCAAAGATTATGAAGCTAACCAAAAAGATGCATGCCTCTGCTAGTGGCGTTTATAGTCATGAAAAGAGCAAAGCCAGAAGTGGGTATTTTCAATTGTCATTTGTAATAATTAGCAAAAAATACTGCAGTTTTCTGTCACAAATCTTGTTGTATATGGAGGGATTTATTAATCTTTAAGCTTTGGTATTTATTGTAGAGGCTACTTATAGAGAGGAAACATAAAACTAAAGGACTCAGCTTGATTTTCCTAATTCCTGAAGGTACAATAAAATCAGAGATGCCAAAGATCTGAAAGAAACATGTGCTTGAACAGCCTGGGTAGAAACTCATTTAAAATCAGCAATATAATTCACAGTGGGGTTTGGATGGAATACTTTAACTGACCTAGTGGTCTTAGCTTCAGAGAAAATCCATCATACAGTCTAAACTCAGTAAATATCTGCATATCTACAATATGCCTAACAAATGGCAAATATCCATTACGTTAAATAGTATGGAGTTAAACTTGGATGATGAGATAATTATTTGTATTGTTAAGTAATAAAAACCATTACTAATTTGCAGGTCAAGATAGAAAAATGATTCAGAGTGAATGCAAAGGAGATGATGGATTAAGATTATCTGATCCTTCTTGTCACAAAAAATAATCACTATTTTTCTAACTCAAATAAGAGCCACATTGAAAAGGGGTGAAATGCAGCTCTCTTTTACTTGGTGCATATACACAATGTCAAGTCAAGAAAGGCAGTCCTGTACCTGTGTATGCCTTACTGTATATCCATTTACAGTTGACTATCTGTGTGTACAGGCTACTCTATCTCTTAGAATATGCTTCAGTATATATATGTACTTAATATATACAAGTAATACCCATTTGTTTGAAGATAGAATATGCCTGTGAAGAATTAACTGTAATATTTTGGAAATATAATTAAATTTACATTCTAAATATTTGCATTTAAATCTCAACTTTGATTGTTACTCACAGTAAAACCTTAGACAATTAATTGTGCTTCTCTAATCTTCAGTTCTCTCATCTGTAATGTGAAGACAATTATGCTTTTAAGGGATGTTGGGAGGAAAGAAAGAAAACACATGCAATGGATCTAACACTGTGCATAGCAAATAGCTGAACAGCCATGTATGTGTGTATATGTATGTGTATATATACATAACTTTGAATGATCAAAGCAATATATATTCATTCAGTAATTTTGCAAGGAAGCAAGATTGAATTAATATTTAACAATAAAGGAAAAATATAGCTTTTTAATTTCTTTGAACAATTACTTATTTACCTGGCTTAAAGGATGATATGACACATAATTTTTGAATATGTATAGCTATTTGCATTGACTGGGTAGTATTCAAATTAATTTCCAATTGTTGAATGAAACAAATATTTTTGAATGTTTACTTTATGTTTAATAATAGAACAAGGAAAGAAAAATTATTTCAGCAGTTTATTGTCTTCCAGGTGATTTCAAAGTTTTGGGAGAGGTGATACATTAAAGAAACAATTACAAGACACTTAGTAATTATTTTATTAAGTCAGATATAAGTGTTCTAGCAGCCAAAAAGAAATGTTGGTAAATTAAAGACAGTTACTGCTTTTCTATGCACTTATAAAATGGCAAAATCTGTTTATTTTATGAAAGAAAATTCTTTATGAATATCTAATACAAAATTATCTAATATGATCTCTTGAAATATTTTCTATAAATTTAGGAGAATAATGTTTCTTGAAGTGTTTTTTGACAGTATTAAAAACCTCAAATCTCAGAAGGTTTACAGCTGAAAAAATTTAAAAGAAACAGCAAAAAAGATGAACCTCTTCAGATAAATATACTTCTAACAAGTTAGTATCTTTAAAAACTACAAGTGCAAAATAGTAATGTATATAAAATATTTTCAGGTTATAGTTCTGTGAGGAAATTAAAAATGTGGAATCATGGTCCTTTTTTATAAGCTTTGAATTACCATTGTTAAAACTGGCAGTGAAAGCTTATTGCTTTTACTAGAGTTTTATTTTGCTATTTCTGAGAAAATTCTAACTGGAGGAAATGTAGGTTCTATATACTCTGGAAAAGAAGGAAGAAATCCAGCTTTTTCTTTGTGTAGAATCTCAAGTCCAGATGCTGGTTTTTTTCTTCATGAAAATTCATAGTGTATCTATTATAGCTTCCTAATTAAAGTCACACATGTATGAATAATGTTTTGAAAATCAGTCACTATCCACTTTACATATGTTAACATATATTATGTTTTAGAGTCATTTTTTGCCAAATAGCTCAGTGTGCTACATAAGTTACATAAAGTAGCAGTACTACTAATGTTTTGCTCATTGATTAGCTTCAGGAATTTTAAAATGAAAATGTGAAAAAGCTACGATTTAATAGTTTCTAAAATCCAACTAAATTCTGTGACTATAAAAGTGTTGTTTCATTTTCTTATGCTTTCAAATAGCTGTACCTTTTAATTAATTCAATAAATATAATTTTTAAATATCCACTTAGTGCCAGTCACCCTTGAAAACATGTGGACTGTATATGTGTGAAGAAAACTGACAAAAATGGCTGAGCGCAGTGGCTCACACCTGTAATACCAACACTTTGGGAGGCCGAGGCAGGCAGATCGCCTGAGGTCAGGAGTTCAAGACCCGTCTGGCAAACATGGCGAAACCCCATCTCTACTAAAAACACAAAAATTAGTTGAGCATGGTGGCGAGTGCCTGTAATCCCAGTTACTCGGGAGGCTGAGGCTGAGCCAGGAGAACTTCTTGAACTCGGGAGGTGGAGGCTGCAGTGAGCCGAGATTGGCCACTGCACCCCAGCCTGTGTGACAGAGCTAGACTGTCTCAAAAAAAAAAAAAAAAAAAAAAAAAAAAAGGAAAGAGAAAAGAAAAGAAAAGAAAGCTGACAAAAATATTTCTACTCTAGCTTCCATTATGGATCAAGGGGTAAGTTAGAAACACAACAAATAAGTTAATTGTGTAACATACTAGAAATTGTGTAACATACTAGAAATTGTATAATGTATGTAGAAATTGTATAACGTATGTTACAAAACTGCACATTCTACACATGTATCCCAGAACTTAAAGTACAATTAAAAAAAAAAAAAAGAAGAAAAGAAAGGAGTAAATGCGGTGAAGAGCCACAGAACAGGGTGAATGGTTGGAGAAGGAAGTGTTATTTTAAATGAAACCCTCAGGGTTTGCCTAACTGAGAAATTAACATTTGAACAAAGATGTAAAGGAGGTGAGAGAGGTGAGATTTGAATGTTTTACTGCTATTAAACAGTGCAGTACCAATTATCAGGAGTCTGGCTCAGTCACTAACTGCAATTGGTGATTCTGGCCAAGTATTTTACTTCTTTACCTGTAAAACAAACACAATAAAAATATTTACTCAAGATTGAGGAGAGGGAGTGTAAGACCATCTATTGCACAAATAAGTTACTAAATGCCAATGGGGACTAGGCACACAAAATGAACAGTACACAATCTCATCCCTTCAGGAACTCATGTTCATTTCAATAATGATTACATGCTAGCAATGAACAATGAGAGTGTATTGCAAGGCTTTTTGGAGATTGCCATGTATTTTGCAATTGAATGGATATTGGAATGCAAAATTGCCTTTCTGATTTGCCCTCCTCTTAGAGCTGTGTATCACTGAACCTGACTGACTGGATCTTCTTAAAGCTTCTCATTGGCTGTTTCTTTCCTTCTGTAGCTTCTCCTACCTCTCAGTCACTCATTCTCTATTTAATTCACTGACTCTTCTTATTCTTTGATATCCTTTATAAATAATATACCTTAATAATTCTTTTTCAGTCCTCTTTGTATTTCTTTGTGCATTCTCTCTGTGGATAATTGAAATGCTACTGATTTTAAATATCAGTTCTAAAGACACAGCTATCTTTCCAGCTTACCCAAATTCTTAATTGAGATGTAAGACAAGTCTGCAGATAGAGAATAAAATAACTTTTATATCGCTGCAGTTAAGAAGGAGGACTCAGCTTTATATGGGGAGCAAATGGATCAGCTAAACGGCCCTCACAACTCCCTGCCCACTTACCACAAATGGGGACCATGGCAAGTCTCTCCATTTTGAGTATCCTCTTGGGATCCCAGCGGGCAGTGTCAATTTGATCTGAAGCCTCTGTACCAACAGCAAAAATTTTGCTCTGTATTCCTTTTTACATCCCAAAGTATGTCCAGCCATGTTGTGCAACCTAACATGTTGGGGATTCGCCAATAAAATTAAAGAACCACATTAGGATACCCATATGATAAAAACAAAATAAAGATTATCCAGTAAAAAATTTAACCCCAATAGATAGATAATCGAAATGTGACTATAAGCTCCCTGATATTATAAAATTACCAGAGAGAGGTTGAAGATTCAATAAAATTTCAATAGAATTAAAATCAAAATCAAAATCCACATGAATTAAAAGTTCACAGAAAAAAAGAGTCAAAAATTCATCTCTGTATGTCCTACTCTTCATGGTTGTGGTTGGAGATGTTCTCAATGCCTGGGTAGACTTCAGGCTCCTTTAAAAGTTCAAGCCTAGGGTGGCATGGATATGGTTCTTTCATATATGATTCTTTCTTCCATATATCAGAATTTTATGCCTCATTTTTTAATGTAGAGATAATGTATTATTTATGTTTCCATTGAGGGGTGATTTACAAATAGTGTCATATGCAGATCTTAAGTGTATAATTCAAGCAGTTTTGACAAATATATACACCCACACTTGCATTAAGAAGTAGAATATTTCTGTCACTGCAGAAAATTCCCTTGAGCTGCTTGCCAAGAAATTCCTGTTCATGAAGAAGTGGCCATTGTTCTGATTTCTCTTACCAAACATCAATTTTGCCTGATCTAGAAAGATGTGTACACAGAATCATAAAGTGTGTACTCATTTATGTTGTTATATGTATCAATAGTTCATTCCTTTTTATTACAGAGTGATATTCTACTGCATAAATATACCACGGTGTAATTTTTTTTTTTTTAATTAATTCTCCTGTTGATGGATTCTGAACTGTTTCCAGCTTCTTGGAGTTTATGATATATACATAATGAACTTTGGATCTAAATACTTTCTGTTGGTTCAGAGCCTACATATATATATATATATATATATATATATACACACACACACACCCACACTTGCATACACACATATATATGGCAGTATTGTACAAGGATTCTAGTGGGTAATTTTTCATTTTTCTTGGATGAATACTTAGGAGTAGAATTCCTGGGTATATGGTAGAAGCATATTTAATTTTACAATAAACTATCAAATAGATGTATCATTTTATACTCTTATGGTAATACTGAGAATTTTGGTTATTCATTGTCTTTTTAATTTTATCCAATTGTAGGTGGGCAGCAGTATCTTATTGTGGGTTTAATATTTTTATCTCACAGTAATGGCATCCAAACATCCAAGATTATTACAGCACTGGACTCAAGTCAGTTAATTTTTTTCAGACAGTACAGTCCCCAGCTCCTAGAATAGCTTTTCTCTTATGTAAAATTAGAAACTTAGTACTCAATGATATATTAAAAAACACAGCAAAACTCTTTTACATTATTTGAGCAAAGGAAAGCATAGAAGGGGACATTCTGCTTGTTTCTAGTGTCATTAGGATGCAGTCTAATCCATCCATAATCCATAACCAATGGACTTAATCTCAACTGAGAGAAACCTACCAGCAAGATGATAAATTAAATCCTAAGCATTTACTCTTTACGGGAAAGCAAGATCTACTATGTTTGATACTTCTTAATTTTCTCCTTAGTTCCACCATCTCCCACAGGTGGCCTCCAAGGTCACCTTGTTCATCTGACTAAGCTAATGGAGAGGACTAAAGCAGAGAGGAAGGCACCAGGAAGGTTTATATGAGACAGGGCTGAAAATGGTACCATTACCACTCATATTCTATCAGCGAAAACTCAATCATGTGGACCTAGCTAACTGCAAGAGAGACTGGAAATAGGATCTAGATGCAACCTAGAAGAAGAGAAAACAGGTCAAAACTAGCTAGTAGTCTCAGCACACTCATTCTAGCCCGCAGTGCCAAACCTTACGGTGACTGTAATGATGCTCTACACCAGCCCGCACACTGAAATTGCCTGCTAATTGCTAAAACCATCAACAGTTTGCCAAAATCTGCTTGGCTGAAGTCCTTTGACACAATCTAAAAAGTGTTCAGACCTTTACTGAACCTCCTTTATGCGCCTTCACCACCTGAGCACTTTTGGCAAGCCCAAGTATCTTTGCTGTGATCTGAAAGCCTTTCTTGAGGCCCTTGTGTACTCAGGTTGCTGTCTCTATAGAAAGATCCCACTTGGGTGTGACAAACCTATTATAGTCTGAGGTCACTCACTTAAGTAAAAACACCTTTGACCCAAAGTTTTAAGCTTTCGTTCAGGCTGCGGCAGTTTAAAGCGGATCCATATAACCTTTTAAAATCCACCAACATCAAAACATCCAGCCTGCATATAAAATTTAAAGCCCTAAGCCGTATACTCTGGCAACACCAGATGCTTCATCACTCACTATGTATATTTTGCTCCCCTTAATTATTCTTGTTTCATTTTTCAATGTTCCCAGCCAACATATATATATTACAAAAATGCTGGGTCTTGATACCGCTTTTTCCAAAAGCCACAATTCTCAAATCCTCACCCTCAGCAGCAGAAGCTGTCTCAGCACAAGGATTAGTGGAGGGGAAAGTGACTGAAAGCACAGACTGACTTCCAAGGATGGACAAGGGCCAAGCATGCCGAGTTTCTTCTCGCATTTAACAAGCATGCCTCCATTCCCTGGTTCTGAGTACATGGAGAGATAGGAGTTCTTGTAGTTGAGCTTCCGTAAAATGGAAGTTAACACCTATGAAGAAGTGGTTCCCTGGCCCTATACCAACAAGGGCAGTCTATTTATCTGGCCCCTATCTCTTTCCTAAACTGATCTAGAACCCTTTTTAGAAATCACTCAGTGACTTTCCATTGCCTTTAAATGTCAAAATGCTTTCACTAGGCCACAGGCCCTGCATAAACTTTCCCTAATCTGGCTCAACTTCATTCCTTCTTCACCTTCCCTGTCACTACCGCACACCAGCCAAATTGACTTTCTTTCATATCCTTGAACTAAGCAAGCTTATTTCTGCTTATTTCAGGACTTTTGAATGTGACCAGAACGATTCCTGTGTCCCACTTCCCTTCACCCATTGTCCAAACTTTTTATCTAATTAATGCCCACATATCTTTCAAGTCTCAGCTTGAATGACACTTATTCAGATGAGCCTTTATTGACTCCTTAGAGGGTACCAGGCTTCCCTTCATATTTAAGTATCATCTTTAATTTCCTGAAAGAACTTACCACAGTTGAAACTACTTAATTCTTTAATGATTTGTGTTTACTGTGACTTTCCCCCATAGAATCTAATCTTCACGGCAGAAAACATGTCTGTCTTAGTCATTCCTGTTTAAGACAATACTTGGCATTTAGTGGATGTTCAATAATTATTGGTTGAATTAATATATCTAAACTTAAGGGGACTCTCATGATACGACCCTCAACATAGATTATCAGTTAAAACTTACAAAAAAGACAAAGTTTTCTCTAGCCCACTACACTGTCCCACAGTGATAACATTACTTACAATTAATCTAGTACTTGGAATATTCTTGTTGTCTTATCTATGTCTGTGCCTTAACAAGCCTTCTATGTCAACCTGTAGGATTATTGTTTTCTCCATAAACCCATTCTGATATTTCATAAATTGTCATCTCTTTCTTGCTTCTTTAGACTAAAACGGAACAATGTACTTTGATACATTTTTCATTACAGTAAATTTATGTGTGTCCATTTTTAAGCCCCATAAGATTATAGACTTCCTTAGAGGGGAGACTTATTCTCTCTAGCTACATCAGTGCCTGCTACAGTGCCTCGTAAAGATGTTGTTCAATGAACAGTACTAAATTTAATACCATGGGATATAAGTCTAAATCTCACTGCCATAGATCTAAAAAAGAACTGATGAAGATCACGATATAAAAGCTGAAATCTCAAGATTTTATTTGTATCAGTGCATTGATACAAGCTTGCTATGAGCTGAGCCTCCCTCCCTTGTAAGGCTTTCTTTCTTTTCTTTTCTTTTTCTTTATTTTTTCGTGTTCTTTTAGAGCATAGACAACAATGGTGCACTTAAGCAATCTCCCTGAAGTAAGGAAAATCTGTACTGAAATGTTAGTTCTGCCCCTTACAAGCTTTAACCATGAATTGTCTCCTAGACAGTGCCAAAACGATACTTTAAATTCCACATCTCCTGCATTTGTAAAGCACTCTAAAGTGGATATGCTGCTTTTATTGACGTTTAATGGATTCTCCCCTAGATGCTATGCAAATGCTTTAAAAAAAGCAAATTGTCTTTACCTCAAAACCAGCTGCCTATACTTATTAACCTATTTTTTTTTCAATTATTTTATTGTCCCTCAGGCACTAAAGAAAGAAAACTAGTGTCTAGCAAGTACTCAAGCTCGATAAACTGTTTCTAAGACCTCCATGTCGTTATTTGATCAGTTATGTGATATCAAAAGCACAGAATTTTCATTCAAAAGATAAACTTTTATATATCTTAGCTCTACCACTCTCTAAAGAACATGTAGTTTTGAGCAAATCACTCTAGTTTTGCTTTTGTAAAATGGAATTAAAAATAGCACAAACCTATTTCTTTCACTGAAAATTTTTTCCTAAAGTTTAATGGCATGTATCTATGAATACTGTAAAACCCGATTCAAATAATCATGATAGAAGTCATTAAATATTGCTGTTGTTCTCAGTATATAATTTGCTTCTTATCATTTCAGATAATAAATTTATGTCAGACTGGGCCAGGCGAGGTAGCTCACACCTGTAATCCCAGTACTTTGGGAGGCTGAGGAGGGTGGATCACTAAGTGGTCAGGAGATCGAGACCATCCTGGCTAACATGGTGAAACCCCATCTCTACTAAAAATACAAAAAAATTAGCTGGGCGTGGTGGCAGGCACCTGTAGTCCCAGCTACTGGGGAGGCTGAGGCAGGAGAATGGCGTGAACCCGGGAGGTGGAGCTTGCAGTGAGCCAAGATCGCGCCACTGCACTCCAGCCTGGGTGACAGAGAGAGACTCTGTCTCAAAATATAAATAGAATAAATAAATAAATAAATAAATTTATGTCAGATTGTACATTCTACCGCCAACAATGTTATAAAGAAAGCAAATTCTCAATATTGTAAATATTTTTTGAATTTAAACAAAAGTATTTCTGATGAAAAAATATTAAATACATATATTTGTATTTATAAATATAATAGTATGTATTATGTATATATTTATCCCCTTTTTCTCAACTAAAATTAAGAATATAAATATTTTAAGTATAATTTTTTGAGAAGCAAATGTCTATATTTAGAGTAGTGAATTTTAAACAAAACGTGAGTTTTTCTTTCAGTGATTAGAAAATGTAAACATAACTTACCCAGATAATTCTATCCATTCTCTCCACTCTGTTCTTATTCCAAAATTTCTAAACTAACTGGATGTGAGGAAACACTGCATCCAAAATAGTTTTAGGTGGAGGTAACCAAATATGCAATTCCAGGTGGTTTTATGTTCATTGAGAGTCATTCTATTCACTAGTCTCCAATGGTAATGATTATTGCAGTTTTTTTCTTTCCTGAATTTTGAAATATTAGATTTAAAGTTGATGGCTTAAAAAATCCTCATAGGTCCTTTGCCTGCTGTTCATTCTCAGTTGTAGGGACTTTGCAGAATCTGCACTAGTGAAAGTGCTGAAATTGACTCTCTTAGGGTCACAGGAGAAGGCTGCATGTTTGCATTCAGGTGTTCAAGGAAGTATGCATTCTACTCCAGCAAGATGACTTGGCTTAATGCAACTTGCCTGGTTAATAACAGAGCCCACAAACACACAAGTCAGGGCTGAAGGCTTGCAGTTGGGCGCAATATTCAGATTAAGTCAACACCATCTCCTGGAAAAGACAGGAGTTGAAATCAACTCTGAGAGAACTCTCGGAGGATTTCAAAAAAATTCACCTCACTTCCTCTTTTGGCTCAGAGGGTTCAGAAAAGCAAAAGAAGTGAGATATGACACTATGTTCCAGAGCAGAGAAAAAAATATGCAGTTGGCACCTTTTACCTTCAAAGTGCTGCACATGTCTTAGAATCAGAAACTGGGCCATTATTCTGTCTCTTTTTTCTACCTTAGCACAAAACAAAAGATTTGAGAATAATAGTGAATCAAGATCCTAAGAGTAGTTCAGTAGGCTGGAGAAGATTTTATGAGATGAGAAAAGAGGTAAGTAAAATTCTGCCCAGAAGTAGAGGGAAGAAATGAAATCATCTCTCCTTGTCTCTGGTGGGAAATGTGCCTTTTAATTCCTGAGAATAAGTGCACACAAAAGCTAAAATAGAGTTTGGTTTCTCTGAAATAGCAATCTTCAAAATATGTTCGGATTGCTTGACATACTAGTAAATGAATGACTGTGAAGCAAATTAACTAGAGCATGTAGATTTGTCTGGTAGATTCTTAACAATCTGTTTAGCTCCAGGTAAACATTTTGTTCAGAGTGGCATTGAGAGAGTAAGTTAGTCAAGCAATGGTTTGCAAATGCTTCCAATGTGGAAAAGAAACACCAAACATTTGCCCCTGCTATAATTTGGCTGCACACATACACACACACGCATGCATGTACGCATAAAGATACACACAAACATATACATGCAGTTGTGCTTGTATATAGTACATATTTAAGTGTATACAGTGTACATGATTTGTAAGCACAGATTACATAAATGATAAAAATGCTTCTATAGCTGGTGATTATTTCTTAGACTGAGTGAAAAAATATTTCATGTGACACCTGAGTTATATCAATACATTAATATTTGAAAAATATACAAGTCCTACAATAGAGCGATGAGGTTCAAGAAGAGTTAATTAAATAAGCCATAGATATCATATGTGTGTCTATGTGCACATATAACCTACATGTACATATAATATTTGTATGTATGTGTGTGTTTATGTACATTGGTTATATATATATACTTACATACATACACATACAGATATATTATTAGTAAACACAACTTTCACCATTAAGATAAACAATGTTTCTAAGGATAAACATCTTCAGATTTTCAAATTTGAGGCATTAAAAACGTATTTTCCAGTAAATCAAAGAATTTTCCTCAATTCTTCCCCAAAACATGCACATTTATATACAACCAAATTTTTGTTGTTGTTGTTGTTGTTTGCCTAGCCTCTATTTCCAATATTCCCACTCCGTTTATGTGATTTGAATTGAGCTGGCCGTAATCCCAACCCCTTAGGAAGATAAAGTGACACAGAGCTAAAACAGAATCTTTGTCATTGGTGACAGTGATTGGTTCAGAAATGGTCACATGACCCTATATGGGACAATGAGTTTCAAGCCCAAGGTTTGAGTCAAACTGTTGCTATCAGAGAATACTTCTTGTGAGAACACAAACCCAGGGTTTCTGTTCTCACAAGAAGGGAAACTGCCTGGAAATGGCATCAACACAGAGGAAAGTAGAGTGGAGACCTGGGGAAAGTAAGGGGGTCAGTGTGTAGATTTTACAGTGGGTAACACAAACAAGTTCAGGGAGAAGCCACCATCTGAAATGGATACTTAGCAAACCAATATAATGTGAATAATCTAGGCCATGTCAATGCTATAGGCTGAGAGGAGGCTTAGAATTGTGTTATTGACTGGGCTGGGATCGATATATATCGTAACAACTCAGTGCTATTGCATGTCAGGCATAATATAAAGATTAGGTGACTGATTTTTTTCAAGGGATTGGGAAATAATCAAATAATATTGTCCATACTCTTTTATCCTTAAACCTTCCTCCAAAAGCAGGGCCCCATTTAATTTCATATAATTAAGCTGTCAAGGAAATGGAAAGACTTGGAAGGGATAATAAAGTTTCACCATCTGTTTCCCTCTCTAAGCTGTAGCGGAGCCTGAGGGAGCTGAGCCTCCTATGAAGGAGCAGGAAAGGATTATAAAAGCCTCTTCTTGCCCTAGGTCCTCTCCAATGGTGGGCAACATTAAACGGGTAGCACCATCCTTATTGGGGTTTGGAGTGTTGTTATTGGGAAGGGCACTTGGTCTTTAAGACACAACAGGGCGTGGAAATGGAGGCTTAGGACTAATTCTGGACTCCGGGTTTTAAGGGGTGGATGAGTAAAAAGGTTAGGAGCTTTCCTCTCTGTTGTTTGGCTTCATTTAGTAGGCTATGAAATCATATCAAGAATTCATGGATGTATTATTTTATACGTACAATCATGCATTGCTAAATTATGGGGATAAATTCTAAGAAATGCATCATTAGATGATTTCGTCATTGTGCAAACATCGAAGAGTGAATTTAAACCAATATGGTCTAGCTTACTACAAACCTAGGCTACAGCCATGTACAGCAGGTTACTGTACTGCATACTGTAGGCAATTGATATCACAATGGTAAGTAGCTGTGTATCTAAACATATCTAAACACAGAAAAGGTATGGTAAAATGCAGCATAAAAGAATTTAGAAAGGTACAACTGCATAGGGTACTCAGCAGGAATGGAGCTTGCAAGACTGAAGGTTGCTCTGGATGAGTCAGTGAGTGAGTGGTGAGTGACTGTGAAAACCTAGGACATTACTGTTCAGTACTTCAGACTTTATAAACGGTGTATCTAGGCTACACTAAATTTATATTAAAGAAATTTATACTTCTTCAATAATATATTCATCTTAGCTTGCCGTAAATTTTTACATTTATAAACTCTTAAAATTTTCAGACTTGACTCTTTTATAATAATATTTAGCTTAAAACACAAACCCATTTTATAGTTATATGAAAATATTTTATTTCTTTATATCTTTTTTCTGTAAGTTTTTTCCCATTTTTATTATTTTTTTCTTACTTAGAAAAAATTGTTGAAAATTAAGACACAAACACACATATTAGCATAGGTCTACACAGGGTCAAAATCATCAAGACATCACTAGAAGATAGGAATTTTCCAGCACCATTGTAATTTTATGGGACTACAATCATATATGCAGTTCACTGCTGATTGTAATGTTGTTATGCAGCACATGACTGTATTTGGCTGCAAGTCATACAAATAGATAATGGCCAACTTAAACCACAAGGGGATATATTACAAGTATGCTTGGATAACTCATGGAATTCAATCAAATACGATACTAAATCTCTAGAAGAGCATAAACTAGTTTAGGTCAGGGAATCCCAGCAATTAAGGTGAATTAGTGTTGCATTTTCATTCAAGATTCTCAATTTGAGGGAGAGAGGTTTTGATTAAATCTTAAAGCTATGGAAGGAGGTCGAAGTCACCTTTGGCTCACCTTTGGGTATCAGAAATGGTTGCATAGGTGAGAAATTATAAATAGGGCAAAAATGGCTTAGACTATAACAGACAATATTTGACCAAGAAGTAAAAAATAGTGTACCTTTGGCCAGAACAATCCAACACTATATTTGGGAAACCTGACTGAAGCGATAGATAGCTGGATGGGTTGCAAAACTAGTAGATAAGAAGGGAACAACTCACCCCTTCCCCACTGAAAATAAAAATTTTAAATTCTCGTGTGCTGATCTTCAGGGATACACATGAATGGGAAGATCTTTGAGTTGAATTTAACTCACTTCATTAGCATTCTTGAGTGGAGGGAGCCTACAAAAGACAGAAAAGTGTTTAAAGAGGGAAAGAAAGCAACCTTAGACCTTGAGTGTAGCAGAAATGAAGAAAGAAAGGTACAAAATATGTCAGGAGCTTTGTATTAACCTGGGATTTAATAGATTAAGGACTCCTGATTCAATTATGATTATGTTGATTGAAACAGCTTAGGATATAGAACAAGCCACTGGGATTTTACAGACCCTGTTTGAATCATCCTTCAAGATTATCTGAATCCCTTTGCTCAATTTCTATATTTACCCCAAACCTTCAGATGGCTATTTTTCTCTGAGATAGTAGTAGAATAGAAGCAATATGGGCCTTTTAACATACACTAACTGAATTATGCTCTGAACTGTATTAATTGCTTGAGGATTTAATGAGATAACACATGTAAAAGTTCTGGAAATACACTAGGTTCTCAGCAAATATAATTTTATTTTCCTTGACTTTCCCCTTGATACTGTGAAAGAGATGCTCAGGATGTTAGATATTTGCATCTAATCTCTGCAAAGGTACATTCTTATTGTATATAGAAAATTTGGGGATACATTTGTTGAGAAATTCCTCCTGAATTTGCTTATCATTCATCAGTCTTGCAGAATATCTGAGTATCTAATGGAAATGGGAGCATCTAGTTTCTGTATGCAAACCAAGATCATTCCTTATCCTTTGTGGCTGCAAAAAGGCTTTGCTCATAAAGCAAGCAGCAAAGCAATATTCTTCTTTAAACATCTTTTAATACAACACTGTCCAAGAGGCATGCATACTCCTGGATTGTCTATTCATTTCAATCATTGATGTGATCATTTGAAACTGGAGGAAGGTAACTCCTTAGCATATAGTCTCATTTTTCTTCTTAGCTTAAGTCAGAAATAACTTGGCTTCTCCTAGCAAATGGTTAGTTATGAATGACACTGGAGCATTTCCTAGTTTCTAGAAGTAGTTAAATATACGTATGTGTGTACCATACAGTATACAGTTAGTATGTACCTACATTTTTTTCTAAGAAAAATTTTTGGGAGGAGACAAATCAATTCATTTGAAATGCATTGGAAAGTTTGTTCTTTGGAGACGCCCACAAATAAATCCCTTTCCTAAATTATACTTTTAAATACAGATTTTTCATATATTGGATTTTCTAAAATATATAATTCATTCTTTATGTGAATCTATAAAATGTAACGTCAAAAGGAGAGTGACTCCGTAGTGACCATCAACTCACACACATGCACACACCCTCTCAGAGACATAGACACCCTCTCAGAGACATACACACTCTCATTCACTCTCTAAAAATATCCATATGTAATTGACTAACAAATGAGTTGAAAGCTTTGGTAGTTTGGCCACTGGTAAAGAAGCTTTGTTCTGCTACTTCAAATAAATACAACTAAACTCCTGCCAGGGATTGTATCAGACAAACAATAGTAACACTGTCTCTTGACTGTAAACTCCGCTGGGGTAGACACAGGCCTTTGAGCTTTTAGGAGCTGAGCAGAAGGAACTCTTCACCATGTCTGCCCCCAGAAAGTATCTTTGTTATGACAAATGGCAACTTGTATTTATCATTCCACACTATTGGTGGTAAGGGAAACAGTTCAGCCCCCATTATCAAAAGAAAAATTAAAATTAAAACTGGAAAGAACCCCGTGGATTATCTCACACAAGTGCTTTTCAGACTGTTGAAGTTCATGGACTAGCAGCATTTGAAAATGTAACCCAAAATTCTAAAAAGTAAAATAAGTAGCCCGAAGGAGGAAAGATACTGATATAGAACTTTTATACAGTGAAAAAAGTATTAAAAAATACCACTGCCAGTTTGGAAACGGTAGTTTAGATTCAACATCTTTTTCTCTTTTTTTCTTAGAAATCATTCAAAGCAGAAAGAAAACCACGAAAAAATGTACAAGACACACTTTCAGTAAAACTGGGAGGTATTTGTAGCCTCAAATTTTAGAATAGGAAGGCATTTTTGAGGGCAGTGGCAATAGAAGAGGAGTGTCACAAAGAACAGGAAAGCCACAAATGTCAGAATAGCAGATTACTTTTCTAGAGCTACTTTCTGAAAAGTACAATCCTAACCACCTGTTAGTAGCATCAAAAATGGGTGTAAACATTAAGAACACACACTTGAATTTCAGTATATATATATGTATACACATGAATGCCACAGCTACTATTGCCATTGGTTCAAGAAAAGTAAAGTATAAACTTTTCACCCCAAATATTGAGTCTAAGGAAAGTTTAGAAAAACTCTAAGTTTCTCCTACTAATGAGCCCCTACAAATAAATGAAAAAGTACACACTAACTTCAAAAATAAGTATTCTAAATATAACCCAAAAATGATTGACACAAATATACTACAATAATCAAAATAAAGCAACAGATATGCAGACATTAAACCTTTACGAGAAAATTATTTTCATGGAGTATCTTCAAATTGAGACCATGTATTTTGTCATCATTAAAAATATATTAAAATTTTTCTATTTATGAAATATAAATACAAAGAAGAGATGTAGTAGTTCAAGGAGGATATAACAATAAAACATGAGGATGTAAAACAGGAATTAATATAGCTTAGAAACAAAGTGGAATAAAAAAATGAAAACAAAAATAGGCCGGGCGCAGTGGCTCACACTTGTAATCCCAGCACTTTGGGAGGTTGAGGCGGACGGATCCCTTGAGGTCAGTAGTTCGAGACCAGTGTGGCCAACACGGTGAAACCCCATCTCTACTAAAAATACAAAAATTAGCCAGGTGTGGTGGCGGATGCCTGTAATTCCATCTACTCGGGAGGCCGATGCAGGAGAATCACTTGAACCCAGGAGGCAGAGGTTGTAGTGAGCTGCGATCACACCACTGCACTCCAGCCTGGGCAACTAGAGTGAGGCTCTATCTTAAAAAAAAAAAAAAAAAGTGAATAAAATTGAATTTCAAAGGTCTGATTATCTATATTATATAAAATACAATTAAATATAAATATATAATTTATATTTAATAAATTTAATATATATTATATAAATATATACATATATATATAATTAAAGCACTGAAGAAAAATGTAGTTGTACACAGAACAAATATGTAAAAAAACTTTAATCTAGCACATGAATAGGTGCTCAGACTTATTAGTTATTAAGAAAATATAAATTAAGACTTTAATCAAATACCACTACCCAGATACTAAAATGGTTAAAATTAAAAGACTGACAACTCCAAATATTGGGAGGACATGGAGTATCCACACTTACTCATTGCTGGTGAGGATCTAAAATGATCCAACCACTTTAGGAAAAGGTTTAGTAGTCCTTTATAAGAATAAACATATATGTACCTTAGACACAGAAATTCTAATTCTTGGTATTTATTCATAAAATTAAAAAACATTCACTATAATAAGCTTGTATAGAAGAATATTTATACTAACTTCATTAATAATTCACAGAAGAAAAGATATACAAAGAATATAGTGTGGAATGATACTAAGCTATCAAAAGGAACAAATTACTG
The DNA here is from genome assembly GCF_043159975.1 of Macaca nemestrina. Lineage (NCBI taxonomy): Eukaryota > Metazoa > Chordata > Mammalia > Primates > Cercopithecidae > Macaca > Macaca nemestrina. The sequence goes on along the minus strand of NC_092134.1, from coordinate 41,566,322 downwards.
ACGTACCCAATATCTAAATGAATATCAGAGACACTAGGCTGGGTGAAAGAAGCTGGATTCAAAATATTATATACCGTTTGATTCCATTTATGTGAAGTTCTAGAACAGGCAAACATGACTATATTTTTTAAAAATTCGGGCTAGGCACGGTAACATATGACTGTAATCCCAGCACTTTGGGAGGTCGAGGCAAGAGGAGTGCTTGAGTTCAGGAGTTTGAGGCCAGCCTGGGCAACATAGTAAGACCCCTTCTCTACAACAACAACAACAACAACAACAACGACAACAACAACAAAAAATGCATCAAAAAATTAGGCAGGTGTGGTGACACACACCTGTGGTCCCAGCTACTCAGAAGGCTGAGGTGGGAGGATTGCTTGAGCCTAGGAGGTTGAGGCTGCAGTGAGCCATGATCGCACTACTGCAGTTTAGCTTGGGCAACAAAGCAAGGCCCTGTCTCAAACAAACAAACAAACCAACAAACAAACAAAATTGAAATAGTTGTTGTCTTTTGTAGGGAGACTAATTGAAAAGGGGCATAAGATAACTTTCTGGAGTGATAGAAACATATTTTATCTTGATGGGATTTGGGTTAAGATTTGTCAAAATTATGCAGTTAAGATTACTGAATTTAAATGTCTGCACATTTAACTAAAAAAAAAAAAAGACAACCAATACCAATGAATAATGAAATGAAAGTTACAGAGTGGGTGGAAGCACAGATAAAGCAAAAAATGGCAAAATTTTGTTTTTGTTTTTATTTTTCTTTTTTAATTATTCATTTTTAATTTTAATAGGTTTTGGGGGAACAGGTGGTGTTTGGTTACATAGATAAGTTCTTTAGCAGTAATTTCTGAGATTTTGGTGCACTCACCACCTGAGCAGTATACCCTGTACCCAGTGTGTAGTCTCTTATTCCTCACTCCCCTCCCACCCTTTCCCCCCGAGTCCCCAGAGTCCATTGTATCATTCTTATGCCTTTGCATCCTCATAGCTTAGCTCCCACTTATGAGCAAGAACATAAAATATTTGGTTTTTCAATCCTGAGTTACTTCACTTAGAATAATGGTCTCCAATTCCATCCAGGTTGCTGCAAATGCCATTATTTTGTTCTTTTTTTATGGCTCAGTAGTATTCCATGGAGAGAAATATATATATATATATATTTCTCCTTTTCACATTTTTGTTATCCACTCATTGATTGAGCTGGTCCATATTTTTGCAGTTGTGAATCATGCTGCTCTAAACATGTGTGTGCAGGTATCTTTTTCATATAATGACTTCTTTTCCTCTGGGTAGCCACCCAGTAGTGGGATTGTTGGATCAAACGGTAGATCTACTTTTATTTCTTTAAGGAATCTCCACACTGTTTTCCATAGTAGTTGTACTAATTTATATCCCCACCAATAGTGTAAAAGTGTTCCATTTTCACCATATTCACGCCAATATCTATTACTTTTTGATTTTTTGATTATTGCCATTCTTGCAAGAGTGAGGAGGTATCTCATTGTGGTTTTGATTTGCATTTCCCTGATAATTAGTGATGTTGATCATTTTTTCATGTTTGTTGGCCATCTGTATATCTTCTTTTAAGAATTGTCTGTTCATGTTGTTAGCCCAGTTTTTGATAGGATCATTTGTTTTGTTCTTGCTGATTTGTTCGAGTTCCTTGTAGATTTCGGATATTAGTCCTTTGTCAGATGTATATAGATTGCAAAGGTTTTCCCCCACTCTGGGTTATCTATTAACTCTGCTGATAATTTCTTTTGCTGTGCAGAAGCTTAATTTAATTAAGTCTCATCTATTAATCTTTGTTTTTTTTTTTTTTTGCATTTGTTTTGGGGTTCTTGATCATGAAGTCTTTGCCTAAGCCAATGTCTAGAAGGGGCTTTTTAATCTTATCTTCTAGAATTTTCATGGTTTCAGGTCTTAGATATAAGTCTTTGATTCATCGTGAGTTGATTTTTGTACGGGATGAGACATGAGGATCCATTTTCACTCTTCCACATGTGGCTTGCCAATTATCCCAGCACCAACATGGCAGAATTTTCATCGTTATTGAAGCTGAGAGATGGCTTGATGGGGATTTATTTAGTCATTCTTTCTTTCTTTGTATAGGTTTGAATTTCCCCCAGATAACAGTTAAAATTTCTGAAATAAGAGAAAACTTCATTCTACTTGTCGAATTGGCATAACAATGAGAAGAAAACGGTTTTTTGTTTGTTTGTTTTGGCCTGAATTTCATTTGTCTGTTATTAACATTATGGCTGATGTATTTTTTATGTGCCTTTGCCTGTTAATTCTTTGCCAATCCTTTTCATTTTAACTATCTAAATATATTTGTTTTAAGCATATCTTTTCATATAGCCTTGAGCTGCACTTTGTTTTGTTAGCCAAACTGATTTTTTTTTTTCTTTTTTTTTCTTTTTTTTAAGATGGAGTCTCGCTCCGTCGCCCAGGCTGGAGTGCAGTGGCGCCATCTCGGCTCACTGCAAGCTCCGCCTCCGGGGTTCAAGCCATTCTCCTGCCTCCAGAGTAACTGGGACTACAGGCGCCCGCCACCACGCCCGGAGAATTTTTTGTATTTTTAAGGGAGACGGGGTTTCACCGTGTTAGCCAGGATGGTCTCGATCTGCTGACCTCGTGATCCGCCCGCCTTGGCCTCCCAAAGTGCTGGAATTACAGGTGTGAGCCACGGCGCCCGGCTGAATTTTTTTCTTTTAATATGTTCAATAAGCTCACATTGATAGGAGTGATTGGTTTAGTCTTAGTTCTACGACATTGTTTCACATTATCTTTTCAATGTCTTTCATAATGTGGTTTGAATTCTCTGTGGTTTTAGTATTTCTTTTGATATTTAGAAAGTATATCTTTTTTCTCTAGTTGTTACATTTATATTAATAACTGTATATAACACCCTTAAGTCACCTCTTTCTTTGGAAGCTTAGTTTTTACTATAAGCAATATTGAAATTAGGCAATATCTATTTATTTTCTTCTTTCCTCTTTCTCATTTTCCAATTTTAACCACTGATATAATTTTAATTTTAATGTTTTCATTCCTAAGTATACTAAACTGCTGCATTTGTGAATTTCGGCTAATACCCTTATACTCCCTATTAAAATCTATGAAAATATCGGAGAGCTAATTTGACTTTCCATTAGTTCTCCTCATTTCATATTTTTGTTAGTTTCATAATGCCTTTTGATATAGTTGAGTTACGTGTCCCCTCTAAATCTCACGTTGAATTATAATCCCCAGTGTTGGAGGTGGGGCCTGGTGGGAGGTGATTAAATCATGGGGGCAGTTTTCTCATGAATAGTTTAGCACCATCCCCCAGGTCCTGTCTTATGACAGTGAGTGAGTTCTCATGAGATCTGGTTTTTCAAAAGTATGTGGCACCTTCCTTCCCCCCAACTCTCTCTCACTCCTGCTCTCTCCCTGTGACATGCCTGCTCCCACTTTGCCTTCCACCATGAGTAAAAGTTCCTTGAGGCCTCCCCAGACGCTATGCTTCCTGTACAGCCTGCAGAACTGTGAGACAATTAAAACTCTTTTCTTCATAAATTACCCAGTCTCAAGTATTTCTTTATAGCAATGCAAGAAGGCACTAAATACACCTTTTCCTCTTAAAGCATATTATATTTATATACTATTCTGCCAAGGTTTATCTTCCTCTTTTTGTCTCAGTTCTACAGTTAAATATTTTCAGTTCACACCTCATAGACCTCATAAATGAAGTTTTTTTCCGGTCATTTTGTCGTGGCAGAAGTTTATTCTCTACTACATTCCTGAGCAAATACTCATGGGAATGATATTCCCAGGGGGCTCGCCTGTTCAAAACTTCCTTTGATTGGTTGTCAATGGCCTTACACTTGAAGGATATAAAAATTCATGTGTCATATTTCTTTCCCGAGTGTTGAAAAATATGTTTTATCACTTCCTAACCTAAAAAAATGCATTTTACTGTTTTCCTTTTTTTCTTGATTGAGGTAAAATTTATAAACATTGAAATTTACCCTTTTTATTTTATACCATTTCACTGTTTTCCTTTTTTTCTTGATTGAGTTAAAATTGATAAACATTGAAATTTACCCTTTTTATTTACCCTTTCTAAATATGTTTATTAATGGGTTGTAAGAATTCTGTTCCAAGTAGACTAAAGTCCCCATTTCCTTACTCACTGTGAGCAAAGGGTTATTTTTAGTTTCAGCAGGCTCCTGTATTCCTTGGCTCATGGACCCTTTCTCTGTCTTTGAAGCCAGCAATGACCAATCGAGTCCTTCTCATGCTTCAAATCTCGCTGACCTCTCCTTCTGCCTCCTCTCTCTTGCGTTCCTCTTTTACTGCATATCTCTGACTGACTCTTCCATTTTCTGTTCTACTTTTAAGGACTTTGTGATTAGATTGGGCCCATCCAGGTGTTCCAGGATAATCTCCCTATTTTAATGTCAGCTGATTAGTAACTTTAAATACATCTGCAAAGTCATTTCACAACAGTATGTGAAGTCATGTTTGATTTTATTTTCTTTACAACAGGCATGAGAATCTTAGGGGGATACCTTTAGAATCCTGCTTGCCACATACAGACATGAAAAAACTCACTTGATATTACTTACGAGGGAAGTATAAACTGAGCAGACAATGAGATACCATTTTTCACCTTCCATTTAGGCTTACATCAACCTGTATGATAACATACTGATGAAGGATAGGAGTAACAAGAACGTGGATATATTGCTACTAGAACTTTTAACTGGCATAACATCGATAGAGGGTAATGTGGCAAAATCATAACTACAAACATAAATTTGTGTTTGTCCAGAAATTCTACTTCCAGAAGTTTTTTCTATAGATGTTACAGATGTATGAAATGAACAAGGTTGTTTACTGCATGTTGATTTTTGTAGCAAAATATTGAAAGCAAACTAAATACCCAGGGGACTAGTTAACAAGATAGCATCACTTGATATCAATAGAACACAATACATAGACTGCAATAGAATACATAAAAACAATGATGAGCTTTTTTATATACTATAATAAATGAAATGTAAGATATATTATTTTTAAAAGTTATAGAACAGCAAATATTACATGCAACCTGTTGAGCAAAAAAAAAGGAGTAGCAGAATATATACACCTATATGTATTTGCTAACATCGGCGTAAAATATATCTGAAAGTATATGAAAGAAACACAATAATAAATGATGCTTCAGGGAAGAAGAATTGGTGGTACCTGGTGGAAATTTTTGGGACTGTTTGCATCTCGGATCATGTAAATGTATAATCCAGATAATAGCTAAATGAGTAAAATAAACTATGTAAAGTTATTTCCACCAACACCATCGTTTCTTGAAAGTAAATATTTTTAGAGGGGAGGCAGGCATCTAATGAGTGTGAATCAAGCAGCCAGCAGAGCAACTTCTGGACATCATGTTTTTCCATCTTTAGTACAGTTTGTATGATTAATGATAGTCTCCCCATTTTACAGTTGAAAAGACTGAAGTCCAGAAAGATGTGGAACTACCCAAGACTGCACAAGTGCTAAGACATTTGTCTAGGGTTCTACCCAGGGCAATTTTGTATCACAGTTTTAACTACTGCACAGAAGACTATATATTTTTTAAAAAAGAATATTATCTTAGAACAAAGAATATCCTTTTTTAAAAAATGTTTATCTTTATATAAAATTAAACCCATTGCCTTTCTATTTTCCATTTTGTGTGTACAGCGGCATCAGTCTCCAAATTAAAGTTTAAGAAATACTGATGGAGGCCAGGCACGGTGGCTCAAGCCTGTAATCCCAGCACTTTGGGAGGCTGAGATGGGTGGATCACCTGGGGTCAGGAGTTCGAGAACAGCCTGGCCAACATGGCGAAATTCTGTCTCTACTAAAAATACAAAATTAGCCAGGTGTGATGGCTCATGCCTGTGATCCCAGCTGCTTGGGAGGCTGTGGCAGGGGAATAGTTTGTACCTGGGAGGCGGAGGTTGCAGTGAGCCAAGATTGCACCATTGCACTCCAGCCTGGGCAACAAGAGTAAAACTCCATCTCAAAAAAATAAAATAAAATAAAATAAAATAAAATAAAATAAAATAAAATAAAATAAAGAAAGAAAAAGAAACACTGATGGAGTTCAGTCTGCAGCTGCATACTGCAGTCCCTACTATAATGCCTTCCATAGGAAGACCCAACACCTCTCCTTGAAAACCTTTATTGACTGTGATTTTTCCCATAAGATAACTTTCTCAGAAAGCAGTCTGTTCCTTGTGTTCAAGCAAGTTTCAATGCTGCAAAGTTTGTCCTACATCAGTCTGAAATAGGCTTTCCTTGCAACCTTGGTGTCTTTGTCCTAAATTTCCCCTGTGGGGACACCATGAAAGATTCTCTTCCTCAACACAGCTCTTCAAGCATTCAAAACATTTCCATTTCAAGTGCAAACCTTCCAAGCTTCTCTATGTCACATACAATAGGATTTTTTAGAGTCTCTCAATCTGTGTAAACAAGTAATTCTCCTCTGAGGCCACTCCAGTTTATCGATGTTTTTGATAGAATATTTTACCAGGGAAAATTGGCCAGCATTAAAGCAGGTAGGGGTTATTCCCAACAGTTTCTATATATCATCCTGTTAACACAGACAAAAATAGATTATCTTTACGACAGGAGGATCAGCCTGTTACCTGTTATATCAGCCTGTAATCAAGCAGTCATATACAACCTTGAATTATTTTTCACATTTGCAACTTAGGTTTCCAACCCCCCTGCCCCCGCCCCCCACACACACACAGAGAGAGAGAGAGAGAGAGACAGACAGACAGAGTCAGAGACAGAGAAGGATAAAGAGAGAGAGAAAGAACGTATTCTTTGCCTTAAGGGCAAGATTTCCATATTTCCATTTAAAATTTTTCAGAGTCAGGTTGTTGAAAAAGAAGAAAGCTAAATTCAGGGGAATAAAATGGAGAAAGTAGAGAAAAGTTAAAAATGGGAAAAAAAAAGAACTCGAAATATATATCAGTATGACTTGGTGTATTCTTTTTTCATTATTGATTCATCTATTGAGGCTCCTGGCTTTTTTTGCACAAAATATTTAAGATGCTTTGTCAGCATCTAAATTTCAGACCATTAATAAAATTACATCATTACATGTTATAAATAGCTAACATTTACTGAAGCACTTGTGTACCCGGAACTATTACAAGGGCTTTCAATGAGAGACATGTTTTTATTTCACAACCCTATGACGTAGATATTATACTCTATTTTTAAAGATGAGAAAACTGAGGTCTGGAGGAGTTAGCTTATCTGCCCAAGGTCATAGAACAAATGATCAATAAAGCTGCTATTCAAAACTAAGAAGTTCAGTTTTGAGACAAACGACATGCTGTTAATTATATAATAGTTCTGGAAAGAGCCATGCTTGCTTGAGTTCCTTCCTGAAAAGGGTAAAAATATTGAAATTCAGAATACGCAGAATCGGTAATGGCTATAGACCAGGGAAAAGCTGCAGTCAAATTAGCCAAAAACTCACTCATAGAAGGAAGGCAAAAAGTTCAGTGGTTAGGCGCAACGCATATGTTTTGAAATCACATAGACTGAACTTGAATTCAACTCTGCTGTTTACCAAGGTAAGGACATGGACAAATAGCCTGACCTGAAGCCCCAGCTTCCTCGTCTACAAAATGAAGACAGTATCTCCTTCAAAGGGCTCTTACCAAGAACAAATGTGATAATATATGTAAATCACTTCACAATACTGGACACATAGTATGCACTTAATAAATGACTGCTATTAGATTATTATTATAGTCAAGTTTGAGTCATGACGCCGGAGGGAGCTTATGCCTGGTAAATTCAATTTTCTCCCTCAGTGAAGTTGCTCGTGTCCCTAACCTCCAGTAGTGCCTAATTCAGGAATGTGTGCTCAATAATTAATCATAGATTATATTTTATTGCATTAGCTGATGTTGCTTTCCACTTTTAGCTGTTTCATAACTTCATGGGGGATGTGTCATTTTTTTCATTAAGAAAAAGAAGATGTAAAAAAAGAAATCTGGAGAATATTCTCATTTCTACTATTTCCAAATTGTATTTTTCCTTCCATGATATCATTTATTGTTTACTATAAAAGACTATTAAAATGTCAGTAACAATGGCAGTTTCTGTGGCTGGAGAACACATATTGCTTAGAATAAAAATTCAACAGAGTATGTAGCTGCTGAGAGCCTGGGATAGTCACAGACTTTTATCAGAATCATCATAAGTGGAAAGAAAAGAACCATTTTATTTAAAATTAAAATGTTATTTTTATTATTTACCTTGGGTATCAGTATTTTCACACTATTTGCAGCTTTTTTTTTTTTTTTTTTTTTGAGTCAGTGCTTTGCTCTGTTGCCCAGTCTGGGGCACTGTGGTGTGATCCCAGCTCACTGCAACCTCCACCTCCTGGTTCAATAAATTCTCATGTTTTAGCTGGGACTACAGGTGTGTGCCTCTAGGCCTGGCTCATTTTTGTACTTTTAGTAGAGATAGATTTTTGCCATGTTGTCCAGGCTGGTCTTGAACTCCTGACCTCAAGTGATCTGCCTGCCTCAGCCTCCCAATGTGCTGGGATTGCAGGGTTGAGCCACCGTGCTTTTTCAGGTTTCCAAGGACTTGTGTCTCCCAGGAAAAGTCTCTCCAGGCACAAATGGCTGACAACGCTGGAAATGATCAATTCTAGCCAATTTTACTTCTCTTCGAATAGCACAGTGATACAATTATATTCAACACTTTTAAACACAACACAATTTTACTAATGGAGACTACGTGATTGAAAAGTAAAGTTGAAATCGAAGTCAGATCCTCTGACTCATTTGTCTTAAACTGGATTATCTTCCTGTCGAATTTAGAATATAATCTACACTCCTTACCAAATTCTTTAAGGTTTTCAAGGTTTTTGGTAGATTTGTTGGTGCCTCTTTCTCTGACCACGTCTCTTTTCCATCTTTCCCCTGTGCCCTGTCCTCTAAGCACACTGGCATCCTTCACCACTTGAGCTTTCCTGGCTTTCTGGCTTTTTGTCAGGGCTCTTCCTGCAAAATTCACTACTTGCAGACCTTTACTTAAATGGCCCCACTTCCCTACCTTGATTATCCAATCTAAACTTGATCCCCCATTCCAGTCATACACTGGGCAAACTGTTACATTTATTTCTAAAGATCCTTATCTGAAGCTATCACTGTTATTTTCATGTTAATTGTCTGCCTCTACTAGAGTGTAAGAATTGTGAGAGCAATGAGTATCTGTTTTGATCATGGCTGAATACTCAGTGCTCTCGAGGAGTGCTTGGTACATGGTAGATACTCAAGATATATTTGCTCAATTAAATTAAAGGGATTTAAAACATATTCAAATTAGAACAATAGCATAGTGGCTACACTTACTCTGGAATTAGCCTGCTAGGGTTTTCATACCCCAGTTTTGCCACTTGCAGCTCTTTATTATTCTGTCTGTCAGATTGTATCTATTAGATTGGGACAAGAGTTGTTACAGTTTTTACCGTTACCTAATGGCAAAAACCACAATTACTTTTCTACCAACACAACATATTACAGGATCCCTGAAAGAACTGCCTACAGTAATGAATGAATGTATTCAGTACAGTAAGTTCTCAGTAAATATTAACTATAACTGCATTTCTTTTCGTATTTTGAAAGCCTTGTTTTCTTAGAAGTTTTATCATAAACACACTTAAAGTAGAACTGTTAAGAATCTCCTGACTAATGTGGGTAATTCTTCATATTATTAGCTCATATGTGCTTTGTTCTAGGATTAGCAAATACGAGATTGCATCCCCTTCTCTCTTTGAAATTGTGTTCTAGAGGCTTTCACCCACTCCATGCATGCAACTTTTCATTTCTGTGCCTACAACTTTCACGACTTCATACATGCATCGAGTAAATGAATTTATCTAAAGAACAGCTTTATGCTAGAAACTAGAGATATTCCCAAGCTATACGGGAGGGCAGATAACTATAAAACACATTAAAATTATATAGTTACAATCTGAGATAAGTCCTATGAAGGAATTATAGAGGGTGCCATGAAAGTGTATCACAACAAGACTCAATTTAGATTTAGAAGTGGGAACAGTAAGGGAAGGCATCTTGCAAGAAATTATGTTTGAGCTGAAATTAAAGGCTGAGTGCAAGTGAACCAGACAGAATCTAGAAGACACAGGGTTCTAAGGAGAGGAAACCAAATTTGTGAAGTTCCTGAGAAATAAGGACATTAAAAATTTAAAGGAAGGGGAAAAGTCTTGACATAAGGTGGTGAGTGGAGAGCAAAGTGTTAGAGATGAATCTGTAGTGGAGACTGAGGCCAAGTCCTGAGTGCCTTAAAGATGACATCAGGAATTAGGGAATTTCTCTTTTATATAGTTAAAACCCATGAAGATTTAATGGAGATGAGTCAAGATCATATGTGCATGTGTAGAAACTCACTTTGACTGCATTGTTGAAGATGGATAAGAAGGCAGGCAGAGGTTATCTCATTCAGGTAGAGAGGTGGTGGCTTAGAATAGAGGAGAGATGGTGAGTGAGAGAAGTGAATAAATTCCAGAAATATTCCACTTTCAGTCGTGAAGCATCAGAAGTTAGCATGAAGTATGTTGAGTACCAGAAGTCTTTAATTAAGTAAGGATGACTATGAAAAATCTCCTAGCTGAGATCACTGACCAGTCTATCAACAGGCAGTTGTTATAGTTATCAACTGTTATCTTAGGTATGTACATGACAATGGTATCCTTCCTTAACTCCAGTAAAACAGGTATGGAAAAGAGTCATATTAAATAGCTGATCTCTTTGAAAAAGTTTACATTTAAATACAAAATATGAGTTTTGATTGGTACATTTTCCCAGATACACAGTTGTGACTGAAACCTGTTTCTTTCCGATTTATCTACAAATAAATTGCCACCACTCTTACATAAATTGGATGTGTATTCTCCAGCTATAGAAAATAGGATGACAGTTCATTTTAACAAACATGTATTCAACACTGCCTGCATGCCAGCCACTATGATATGTAGTGGCAACATGAAGATCAAAAGACATGTCTCTACTAAAGAATACAACAGATGCGCCTGCATTCTACTACTTGTAATTTTTTATTGCATAAACTGGTTTTAAGGAACAGCTAAATCCATCAGCTAACTATGGTCAGAATGGCATTTTTACAGCAATTGTGCTGTAAATAAAAGCACTGCATTTGTTGAATGTTCTCCAACATTTATGTGAACAAAATAAAAGATAAGTAGGTACTTAGATCCAATATCATCAGTTCCATGACAATAGGTGCTATATCCATTTTGTTCAATATTGTATTTTCAATATTTAGCTCATTATCTAGGACATGGTAGATATCTGTCACGGTAATAAATGACAACATTAAAATGCTTGAATTCTGCTACGTGGGGTAGAATTGAAAACCTCTACATTTAGAAGGGCCCATCTGATACATAAATATTCAAAATCAGATATTACACAGAGACTGAATAATTGGTAAGAGTTGTCCTTTGTCTTTTTCCAGATAAAATTGCTTTCCATCCTTTTCAGCCAAAACTCTAGGGCTTTACCTGAGAGTTCATTGAAACAATCGGCAAATACAAATATATATATATACAAACACACACACAAAATATATAGACAAATATATATACAAATGTATATATATTTGTATTTGCCGATTATTTCAATGAACTCTCAGGCAAAACCCTATTTGTGTGTGTGTGTGTATATATATATTTGTACATTTGTGTATATATGTTTATATATAGTGTATATATGTATATATATTACGCATACATATATGTATACATGTATGTATAACACATATGTATAATACATACATGTATGTATAATATATATACGTATGGATATATGCATAATTTTCACTCAACTTATACATATCTCTCATATATAGTAATCTTATACCTGTACACACTCATCTATATATATATTTTACAATATATAGTTATATATGTACTATATATAGTTATATATATATATATAACTATATATATAGAACTCTCAGGCAAAACCTTATTTGCATATATACAATTGTGTATATATGTATATATATTTGTGTATATATGAATATATATTTGTGTATATATGTATATATGTTTGTATATGTGTATATATTTGTGTATATATACATGCATGTATTATACATATATGTATAATATACATGCATGCATGTATAATGTATGTATAGATACACACAATATATTATACATACATATATGTACAATACATGTATGTATATATGTATGTATAATTTTCACTCAATTTACTTATACATGTCTCTCATATATATAGTAGTCTCATACCTGTACACACTGAAATATATACACACTATATATATCATATATACTCATATATACTGGAATAGATATGAGTGTGTATAGAGATATGAGACTACATGTGAGAGAAATGTATATATAAATTGAGTGAAAATTATACAAACGTAATATGTTATATATAGTGATATATAATACATATTTACTATACAGAGAGAGTGAACCGTCCTGCTCATTGGTTTTGCTAAGGTCTACTTCTATGTAGAAATCAACTAACCTGTGCGGGAAAGAAGCTAGAACCTAAGCTTTCGCAAAACTTCCCTTCCTTCATGTCTGGTAATCAATTCAAATCAGTTGCAAAATTCCTTCTTTACATCTACTATGCCTTGGGTACTTGCAGGTTGTTGGGAAATAAAAATAAACAAAATAAGGCCTGCACTCAAATATTTTCCAGTTTAGTTGGGGAGAAAGAGAAGTAAGCAAACAATTATAATGCAGTATGCTATCTGCGATAAAAGAATGACATCAGATCCTTGAAAAAACATGTCCCAGTCAGTTTGGGCTGCCATAGCAAAATGTCATAGATTGGGTGGCTTAAATAACAGACATTAGTTTTCTCAGTTCAATTTCTGGTGAGAGCTTTCTTCCTGCTGGCAGACACCTGCCTTTTAGCTGTGTCTTCACGTGACAGAGAGAGAAAACAAGCCCTGGTCTCTCTTTCACTTCTTATAAGGACACCAATCTTATGAAGTTAGATCCCCACCCTTATGACATCACGTAACCTTTATTATTTCCTTAAAGGCCCTATCTCCATATACAGCTGCATTGGGGGTTAGGGCTTCAATATAAGTGAATTTTGAGGGACACAATTCAGTCCATAGTAAGGCATTGAAGGCAGAGAGGGGGCTGATAGACATCACAGAGAAAGAGCAGCCAGGAAGCAGTCCTGTCAGAAAAATGATTGTGACTTTCTATTCATATGAGGAGGGGACAGTGTGAGCACATATGAAGGCAAGAACTTGAAGAATGATATACAATGTGAATGAGAGTGGGGCAATTGTTGGAGACTAGAAATATGCATTCGGGAGTCATCAGCATGTTAGACTGAATGAAACCACCTAGGTAGACAGAGGAAAGTCCTGGGGATTAATCTCTGGCATGGCACATCCACAAGCAGAGTTTGCTGAAAGGAGGGGAATCCTGCAGAGGAATCTGAGAAGGAGTGACCAGTGAAGTAGGTGGTGGGGAGATCCAGCAGAGTGTGTGCTTCAGATACCAAAAGAAGCCTGGGTTTCAAAGACAAGGGTCAAAGATCAAGGGTGGTAAACACTACTGATGAGTCTAGGAAGATGGCACACTGAGATTGACATTCAATTAGCAAAGGGAGAGATGATTATTTGTAACTTGAACCAGAGCAATTTGCCTGCAGTTGTAAAGACTGGGCTGAGGCAGGTTCGAGAAAGAAGGGCATGAGCCCTGGCGAAAGCAAGTATCAAGGCTTCAAGTAATTTTGCTGTAAAGGGAAACAGAGGAGGGGTATATAATATGGGATAGCTCCGAACAGAAATAGAGCCCCCGGCACCTCAATACATCTACCTGCTCCAAAATCCACATTATGCTATTGTAAGTTTATATTTATGTGTAAAACCACCTAGAAGAGGTTTGACTATGATAAAGATTAACTGAGAACAACTGAATAAGCTCACATTTTGAAACATGAACTATAGTTTACTAAACAGCTTTCTAAAGCTTAGTTATATATTTAACAGACAGGAAATTACATGTTTTGGGTTTTGATTTTGACTTCCAGTTCCTTCTTTCGATAAAAGTCTGTAAACTTCTTAGCCATATTAAGTTAAAGGAAGTGTCTCTGCTCTGGCTGTATTGAAATCCACTTCTTTTCATATTCAGCAGCTTCCTCACCTACTTCTTATTTGTTTTTACTATTTATTCCCTTTACTTTATGAATGAGAATGGTAACTTTTTTTATAATAGTGACCTCCTTTCTCTGTTATTTGTTTGTTTGTTGTTTTATGTTGACTCTGAAAAATTTGTACCACTCTGAGTATTATGCAAAAGTTTAACTAAATATGTATCATCGAGGGTATTTTTAAGGTTTACTTTCCATCTGTCTGCTCTTTGATAAACCATTGGGTTCCCTCACCATGGCTTCTTCTTATCTGCTTTAATTCTTGTGGCTTTATGAATTTTTATTTTATTCTTAAGTGTGACAGAAATATCCTATGGTAACACCCCTAATGAGCCACACCTTTGTGCAATCGTCTCTCTTCAATTGTGAGTAGAATTGTAATTTGCTTCCGTCCAGTTGAATATAATAAAGGTGATGAGATATCCCTCCTACGATTATGTTACATTATAAAGGACTCAGAATAGAAAGACAGACTCTCCTGCTGGCCTTGAATAAGCCAGCAGGCACACTACGGACTGCCCCTGGAGAAGCACACTTGACCCAGTTCTTGGGTGAACCCTAGGACCTGTATGGCTGAGGTAGCTTCTTACTGGCTATGGCTCCAAAACTGAATGAGCTTGCAAGTAGATTCTTCCCTAGTCCAACTTTCAGATGAGAACAAAACCACTTTCACCTTGATTCCAGGCTTGTGAGATTTATAGGTGGACCCAGTCAAAACATGCCCAAACTACAGACTCAAAGAAGCTGTCAGATGGTAAATGTTTGTTGTTTTAAGCCACTAAATTTGTGATAATTTGTTATGATGCAATATAAAATGAATACACAATGCTTTCTTTGTTCTCTAAGACTATATCTCTTTATATGTACCTATCACTGGATGTTTTTAGACCCAATTTGATAGTCTCTATTATTAAGAGATAGTTTTGACAAATTTCACTGTATTATATCTATAGTCATTTCAAATTATTTCTATTATCATATTTCATATTTTCATTTGTAATGCTTTCTTTTTTTTCTTTTTTTTTTTTCCCTCACTTCTGGTTCTTTGTTAGGTAGCTTGAGTAGCCTTCGAGTCGCTTAAAAATTATACATTCTATTTCTATGTTTATGGCTGGGCTTCTTGTATATACTTAAAATTATTTAATCCTATTTATTCTGAAAACAATTAAAATGTATATTTTTCCCTAGTAAAATAAGTATTTTAGCATATTGACATGCCAATATTTTCTCCCCTTGCTATTATATTAGTAATGTCTCAAATTTTAATTAGCAATAAGCTATATCACCTCAACTTCACATAGCATCTTCTGGACTGATTAATTAATGAGAATTTCCTTTGAAAGTGTTTTTTATTTGGGTCTTTGGCAAAGCCTGTGATGTCTCATATGCCTGAGAATATTTTTATATTATGCCTTAATTTTGGAATGACAAATTTGTTGGCTATACATTGGGTTCACAGCTTCTTTTATTTAAAAACTTAAAGATGTTGTTCCATTATTGTCTAGGTTTCACTGTTTCTATTAAGAAGTCTGAATCTAATTTTTAGTCTCCCATAGGTAATCTGCTTTTTCCCCTCTGGAAGCTGTTAGAATTTTCTTTTGGCCTTTGATATTCTTAAATGTCAGATATCTAGATATAGGTTTTTCCCCTGTCCTGCCTACTTAACACTTCAGTTCCTCTTTTAATCTAATGTGTTTATCAAATCTGGAAATTTGTTTCCAGTATTTCTCCAAATAAATCCTTATTTTCATTTTTAGTTTTCTCTCCTTCTTCAACTCCTATCATTTTCTCTGTACCTCTTAGGTTTATTTTATCCCTTCCTTTTGCCTTCTGATCTTCCAGCTCACCATTTTTTTCTCTAGTTAAGTTCACACTTTAAAAAAATCTTATCTACTGTTTTCTCAATTTCACTGATTACAATATTCATACCTAATATTTGCAATTGCTTCTTTTTTATGACTTTTGTACTTGCTTGAAAATGCTAATATCATTCTTCATATTCTTTCTCACATTTGTCATGACAACTTTTAATTGTTGGTCCACGTGTGTCAATAGCTCTGCTTCAGATGGCATGCTAATTCTATTGTAGCCAGTGTAGGTAGTATACTTTTGCCTTTCTTTTACAATATTACCTAATATTATTTCTCAAATGTCAATTTATTGTGTCTTGTAACTTTACATTTAACTTCTCTCTTTGGCTCCTGTATGTTAGGAAGGGGCCTAAGCCTAGGCCCTGGATTATGACAGCAACACGAAATTCAGAGAGAGGGAAGATAAAGCCCAATGTAGAGAGCTCCTAGTACCACGAAGCCACTCCCTTGGGGGAAATCCTCTAACCCAACTTTAATTCTAAACACTTTAGGAGAAGCAGTATGGAGAGATGAAACCTCCCTAGGCTATAATCTATCAAACTTGGAGGTTTAGAAGGGAAGGAGGGGATGCTCAGGGGAGTAACTTATTCTGTATCCGTTTTTATCAACTCCTTGCCCCAGAAAGGCTTTGCATTGCTTTGAAATTACCCCATGGACACCAACAGCAACAGCCTGATCCACGTAGGTTTCAGAATACATCGTAGTCAATGACTGCCAGCTGCCATGTGCCAGCCACCAAGAAGCAAGAGCAGATCCTCCAACCGATGTTCTGTCTACAGCCTGCAGCATCCTTCTCTTCCTCCTCTTCCCTCATTGCTCTTCCCTCATACTTTCCAAAAGCACCACCTCAAACAGTTTTCAGAGCTGGCTTTCAGGAAGAGCCAGCAGCTTATGCTAGCTAGCTCACTGTCTTCATTGTATATTTTTTCTCTGCTTGGTCTCGGGCCTGTCCGTATATCATGTCTAAGCTTCAGCAGAGAGAGGACATTTTTAGGAAAAGAAGGAAGAAATTCTCCAGGTTCAGTAAAATGGAAAAGTGCTGCCAATCCCACTAAGCACATACATTCTAATATTTCTGGTACTACAATCTCAAACCCTTTTTGGTAGCTGTAGCTACCTGTGATGTTATTGTTTAATCAGTTAGTTCATTTGTGTAACGATTTAATACAATTGAACATTCATATCCACATTTATCGATGTATAGAAAAAACAGAAAGTCCTAGAAAACGGTGGTACAATTCATCCATTCAGTTAGTCAAAAACCATTTAAGGAGCATTTTCTATGCGCCAGTCTCTAGGATATAGCAACAAATGTGACTAGAATGAAGTACTTGTCTTCAAGAGATCCTCACTAAATGAATCCTAATTGAGATAAACAGTCTTTAAGAAATAAAATCAAATATATTCATAGACTTTGTACAAAGTCCCAATGGAGCCCAGAGAAGGGAGCTCATAACTTACTAGGGAGGGGTACAACGATTTCCTGGAGACGAGTCACCTGAGAATGTGCCACAAAATCAAGGTCATGGTGTTCTGGACTCTCAGAAAACTTCTAATTTACAATATCCACCTTTAACTACTCCAAAATCTCTATGCACTGACTTTACCTGCCATTGCAAAAAAGTAAAAATAAAACTGGTCTGATGGTTGCTGCCTGAGCCTACAGGTTGTTTGCTAATAGTCTATATTGATTACAGTTATAATATATACAGTTTACTAGATGCTGATTCTGAATGCGAGTGTGGTTACGTGTAAGCCAGTGTCTCCCCGTCCAGATGTGGGCTTGCCTATATACCAATGGGTAAGCACCAGGGCTTCTGAAACCCTGACATGTGGTTACATACATATTCAAGATGAGGATGTGAAGCCATAAAAAGTTTATCTCCTGCCTTGTTGCTAATTACTTTTCACCGTTTCCTCTATCTAGGATCAATGAACAAATCAGTTCTGTGAGCAGAGTTAAAAGTTTCAGCTCTTAAGCCTCCGGTAGGTATCTTAATATCAAATCCACATGAGCTTAATCATGATGGAGTAAGGACTATCTCACTTACATCATTTCTTACTTAAGTGTTCATGAAAAGATTTCGCAAACAAAAGGCATCAAAGGTTTATTTAGCAAATATGCATTTGGCATTACTGTGTTCCCGGTATCGGGGTAGGTGCTAGGGATATAGAAGTAACCAACACAGAATTTCTACTTCATAAAATTTATACTCGGATGAGGCAGGGAGACATTGAATAAGTAATTACAAATATGATGAATGCTGTAAAAGAGAAGTATCCGGTGCTGTTGAAGCATAGGGAGGGTGCTTTTACTTGTCACTTCTAAAGAACCACCGTGGTAAATTGAGATTTCACATCAAAACCAATAGGACTAGAATTGTATGCTTCATTTTTTAGAGGTTGTATTGTGAATGGTTTGTGCTTTTTATACGTGATACCCATGGAAGAATCTTGAGGCCACAGGATAAACACAATGCATATTTCTAGGGTTTCAGTTTTATTTGAAGATTTTAGAAAACAAACATTTTATATTAAAACAAATATAGATATACTATGGAGTAGACTGTACGCATGTTAAAGATAAAAGATGAAATTTCAAAGAAATTTCACACTTGCTGTGCTTCCCTTTGAACTACACCCCCAGACTCCCTAGGGGTGTATATTCATTCTCGTCTGCCTTTAGGGGTACTTTATAAAAAATAATGTTTGGCAAGAGACGGATGGAAAGAGCATGGAGTCAAACAGATTTGGATTTGGGGTCTGGTGCCATTCAGAATAGGTGGGTAGCCCTCATCAAGCTAGGTAACCTCTGTGACTCAGTTTCATTGGGGATAACATAGAGATAATCTCGTACTTCTCAACATTGCTGTGAAGATTTAGTTGTAGCAAATAGAAAATTTTCAGGGCAGTATTTGCTACAAAACAGGCACTTAAAATATTAGTTACCTCTTCCCAATAACAGTGAAATAAATGATTGTCTAACACTCTTATTGCTTAAACTCAGCACGGCTAGAGATATAGAAGGAACAACTCAAGAAAGCAGGTTTTAGAAAGCCCCGTTTATGTTACCATCTGTTTATCCATTCGCATAATAGCTACTGTAATAACAGCTAACAAATGTGAGTGTATGTGTGGGGAATCTGAAATGCTTGTAAACTGTAACTTAAGGAAACAAAACAAACAAACCTATCCATGTTCCATATGTTGACATATTTTTACTCTGTGCCGCTATTTTTAACCATTTCATATTATAAAAGGAAAAAATAACAACAACCAAAACTATATCCACCCTTCTTATGAATGACATACAGGATTAAAGAGTATAAGAGTCTTTGGTAAACCCTTTATCAATATAAAACTGTAATATGTGGTTGTTTAATTACAAAGATAGGCTAATAAAGGGCTTTGTGATTCTTGATACTAGGTACTCTCAAATCCGAGCAGTTATCATATTCATTTTTTAAAAATTCAGTCTCAACTGAATTTTGTTCTCTCCTTTAACATCCTAAGCCCCAGTGAATGAGGCAAACTGAAAGATTAGCTGATTATATCTTGATATTTTTCATACATAGAAATAAATACATATAAGAATGATATATATGTTAAAATTCATTTTAATTTTTCCAACTTTGTATCTAAAATAGAATTCAGTGTCTTAAGATTGCAATAGACTAATTAAATAAAGAATGTCTACTTGCTTTACCTAATGGGACCAAGAAAAAATAAAATGTATCAGGGTTAGGTTTAGTCTCAAACTTTGTTACTTAAAATATATTATTTTATAATAAAAGTGCTCTAATATAAACCTGAGTTACTGATTAAAGTCTTGCTTATCAAGAGCCGCAGTGAAGCAAAAAGAAGCTTCATTGGGAGCGTGGTGGGCTGGAGCCATGTAGCCATGGAGAAGGTCACAACGGCTCAGCAGGTATAGATCAGGCAGGGCTCCTGGCCTCACTCAGAGGAGGCCCAGAGAAGCAACTCCCAGTGAAGAGGAGCATGTGTACGTCCTTGACTGACTGCCAAGTTCTAAAAGGTACAAAGGGAGGCTACAATTCCTAGCAGTCCTCAAGACTGAAGTGATGGAATGACGGTTTCAGTGTCAAAAGATCCAGGGGAATTCTAGTTGCCTCAAGGTAAGACAATAAATGTCTTTGGACTGTTGTAAATGGGTAAGTGTCTGGCATTTTCTTAAGGTTCCTGGTGGCTATTTCACATTATTGCTTAAATACAAGACTGAATTACTCTTACCAACAACTAAGTGTGGGACAGAAATCTTTGCCTGCATTGGACGTGCACAACTATACCAAATACATTAGCTTCTGATCCTAATTTAGCAATGTAAACAGAAGCTACTGCCAGGATCATTCTAAGGCTATATAGCCAGCCTGCACTTTTGGTTTTTTTCTTTATGTCTGGGGATCATGGAAAAGTGGCATCTCAACTCATGTCCCACCAACTTCCCTGTTGCAGTGGATCCTGCTAATCCCTGCAACGGAGAGATCTGGATCCTCCCCTGACCGGGAAGCTTCCCGAGAAAGCCTCAGGCCCATAGAAAATGGTACAGCTCCTCCTGTTGAAAGTGAAGACAAAGAAATCTGACACTTCAATCTTCTGCAGCTGCTTTCTCTATCAATTCATTTTCATGGATATGTGAAACACCATGTTCTTTAACATGACTCTTCAGATTTCTAGCAGCTCTTGAATTTATTTGACAACTTTAATTGTCTAAAATGAAGACTGATTTTTTGTTGTTGTTTCTAAGATTCATCCTAGTATCTGGTAGACAGTACATGTCTTTAGTTATGCTAAGATTTTTGGTGAATGTGCCTTTCTTTTCTAAATAAAAATATCTAAGAGGCCTTCATGTTATTCTCTACCTCTGTGCATTTCTTATAGTCAAATTGGTCCCCTTGGATAAAAGATAAGCACATTCTCATTCTGAAGCCCAAAAATACTAAATCTGCATTTTTTCAGAAAGATTTAGTGTAAAAATTAGTTAGGGTTCTCTAGTTGCAAACAACAGAAACCAACTCTAGGTAACTTAAGCTAAAGAGAACATCGGGGCAGGGCACAGTGGCTCATGCCCGTAATCCCAGCACTTTGGGAGGTTGGGGCCGGTGAATCACCTGAGGTCAAGAGTTCGAGACCAGTCAGGCCAACATGCCAACATGCCAACATGGTGAAACGCCGCCTCTACTAAAAATACAAAAAAAAAAAAAAAAAAAAAAAAAAGAAAGGTAGCCAGGTGTGGTAGTGGGAGCCTGAGGCAGGAGAATCACTTGAACTCAGGAGGTGGAGGATGCAGTGAGCCCAGATTGCACCACTGTACTCCAGCTTGGGCAAAAAGAGTGAAACTCTTAAGAAGCAAAAATGGATAATAGGTTAGGCATACATATTATTTTTCTTTATGGATTGCAATATTCTTGACAGATTGTGCAATAGATTTATTTACATCATCAGTTCTTCCACAAAACAGATGCTGGATAAAGTTATTGATACTAATAGTGATCAAGATCTCTTAAGCATTAACCTTTAACTGCCATCTTTAACCAGAACTGGTGTCTTTGATATCTATGGTTTGCCATAGCACTCCCTGTTTTGTGAAGTCCCTATTATCCTTACCAGAGTAATATTTCCAAGTAAAAATTACTGTGAAAAACACCAGGAGTTCTTGCTTTCCTACAACCATAGGCATAGACCCAGGACTTTATTTGAAGCTCAAAATTTTTATCACAAATATTCATTAGTGAATTAAACAAATGCCTGCCTGTGATATTACTTTTTAGACTTGATCTAAAGTTTCAGAAAGATATCTAAATTGAATAAACTGCAACAAGTGTAAACCCAAAAGCTGCAGCAACATCGTTTTTTTTAACCTACTGCATTTCTCTGTTCTTGAAATAATGACTCATTTCTTGAGAACCTCTAGTCTCCAGGCTCTGAAATTCTCCAGAAGTGATTGGCATGTGCCTAAGTTTCCAATTACACTTTCTTTGCATCCCAGATGAAAGCTTCTCCTTTTCACTTACATTTTTCCTCAATTATTTTCTCATTCAGGGAAGGGGTCTAGAGAGCGACACAACCAAAATTATGTCCAGTTAATTTGCAGTTTTGGGGTTGTTCTCATGCTGCATTGGCAGTAATAAATGTTTGTGTCTTTGTCCTGACATAATTTGCTCCTTAAGGTATGTGGAAAGTTGACTTCTTTTTAAAGTGGGATGGGAATATATTGAGTAATGTAGTTTAATTTGAACATTAATGTAAATATCTGTTCACTGTGGGGAAACATTTGAGAGGAACCATCATTGATGGAGATGAAACTAGAAATTGTGTGAAGAGTCCTGAGTCTGACCAGGTGTGATTTTAGAAAGCTAATTTTACTGCCTTGAAATTCCAGTGATGATGCCACTCATCTTACAAGGTGGTTATGTAAATTATCTGATATGATTTATTTGCTCAATTATTCAGCAAATATTATTTGTGCTCTAACTACATGGCAATCCCCATGCTAGGCACTGGAAACATCGAAGTTAATAAAACAGACAAAGACCCTGCCACGTGAAGCTTGCATTTTATTGGGAGAAGAAAAATATTAAACAAAAAATACAATAAAAATGTATATAATAGCACACTATCAGATAATGATAGGTGATTTTAAGAAAATAAAACAGGATAATAGAATGGACAGTGAGGGCAGCTATTTGATTAGGCTGGTTGAAGAAGACCTCTCTGAGAAGATAACATTTTAATAGAGGTGTGGATGGTAGGAAGAAGCTGGCCAGGGAAAGGGATGGAAGAACAGCTTTCTGGACAGAGAGACCAGCTAGTGACGAGGCTTAACAGAAAGAGTTCGACATGGAGCAGGATGGGCAAGGAAATGAACAGTAAGAGATCACCCAGGAGAGGTATGCAGGGATCAGACACTGGTGAATCATTTAGGCCATGAGAAGGAATCTTAAATTTATTCTAATTGCAATAGGAAACCATTGAAGAGTTTCCATCAGAGAATAATAGGTCTATATATTAATATCCTATTTTCTGCTATTTTAGAATTGGTTGTAGAAGGGGACTGTAGAAATCAAGAAACAAATTAGGATGCTATTGCCCAGAGATTTGAATAAACGATCATGAAAATAGTCGGAACTGTTGGGATTTGGGATATATTTTGAAGACAGAGCTGACAGGATTTGCTGATAGATTGGATGTAGGGAGATGGTGCTGAAGAAAAGAAACCTGGATGATACATTTTGGGGCTGGCAAACTAATGGAATGAATGGTGGTGCAAAGAACTGGTTTTTGGAATACTGGGGGGAAAGTAGCTTTGGAGGGTGGTGGGAGTGAAGAGATGTAGGTGAGCAGGGTAAGAAATTAAGACATTTTGGATGTGTTAAGTTTGAAACACTTATTAAGCATCAAGTAGAAACATCTATATGACCGTAGTGCACAGGGGAAAATGAGAGCTGAAGGAATAATGAATCGTCATCACTCTATATGTAAAGCGAGTGTTGGATTCATCTATCCATCCATCCATTCATCCATCCACCCACCTGTCCATTCATCCATCTATCCACCCATCCATTTATTCACCTTCTTATTACTTATAAATTATAATTTCTTGTTATCACAGATGCTCATGAAATGTGAGTGGGGCCTGAATCATAAACTTTTATGAGATATAGTTTCCATCATGTTTCTTATCTATAATCCCTCTTTGTGAAATCTGTAGCCAACAATGTAAGATACAATTTAATATTCAGGAAAATTTAATTTGGTGAAGGACACCACTGAGTACTACTTAAGTCTTTTTCTCCATTCAAGTAACTCCAGTGAATCTCTAACTTTTCTTAATATTTCCAAAAGAATCCATTTATAAACAATTGACAAAGAGTCCTAAACTGGACTCCAGTCTAAAAAACTAATTTACCTGAAAAATATGTAAGATTGATGAGTCTTATCAACAGTTTCCATTTGTTTCTTTCTGTTGAGATTTCTTTAGTTCATTAATAGAATTAACAGATTAGAAAATGACCTGGGAAAGTTGCTCAGGAAAGAGGAGAGAAAATTGAAAATAGCTGTCACTTACAAGAAAGAAAATACTACACTTGAAAAACCTTAAGATTTTCCATCAGTTTAACATTATAGACACTCTGAGGAATTAGAAAATTCTTGGTACTGTTTTGGAAAATGTTTTATTTCTGAGACAGAGAACTAGAGACTGGGAAAGAATAAGTGTGGCATGACTGAAAAGTATCCAGAATGTTATAACCGAAAGAAAGAACGAAAGAACGAAAGGAAGAAAGGAAGGAAAGAAGGAAGGAAGGAAGGAGGTAAGGAAGGAAGGAAGGAAGGAAGGAAGGAAGGAAGGAATGAAGGAAGAGAGAGGGAGAGGAAGGAAGGAAGGGAGGAAGGAAAGAAAAGAAGGAAAGAAAGAAAGAAGTTCTATGTGGTAAGCTAAGGAGATTTTTTTGTTAACAAAACATGTAGTAGTTAGTGAAATTTTCTTCTCCTACCAAATTTCAACTTTCTTGGATTCAGAGAATATAGTATTTGCTTGTCATTTGAAGCATAAGATAATATTTTAATGAGAATTATATAATTTCACTGGAAGGGAAAATGTTCTAAAGCCTCCCAGTAGAAATTGATGGCGTGTGTTTAAAACTGTCTGACACGTTCTACAACCAAACATGGATTCAATACTGAGAAAGCAAGGCTGGGCCCTCTTTTGTCAGAATTTTTGTCTTTTGGAATTGCGTTCTTTGATGTTAGAAGTCTAGATTTTTGGTTTAGTTCCACTTCCTCACATTAGGGTAAGGGAGTCTAAATAATCGAAAGTAATGGAATCAGAAATAATCTTTTACACTTTGCTCACAGTCTGAGCCCCACGGGCAATAATTGTTCCTGCGCCGTCTGCACGGTGTTTCTCAGGCTGCCTATCAGACTGTGAAACGCTTTTACAGGAGAGGGCGCCTGAGTGAAGAGCTGGCAGACTGAGAATACATAGGACAAAGCACATCATGGGCAAAAGTGTAGAAGAGCATACAGCTGTAGAAACAAATGAAGTGTGATTAGAGGGAGCCACAGTCACCGGTGACTGAAGGGGTGAATATGAAAAACAAAGGATGAATATTCAGAGACTAAGTCCCTGAGGTTGTGACCCATCCCACGCTGGCTCTTCCCCTGAAGAGCTGTGTGACCTAGGACAAGGGGCTTAACCCCTCTGTGTCTTGTTTCTCCATTGATATAATGAAGATAACCACAGCACCTAACGCATAAGCTGCTGTGAGGTTTGGTGGTGGTGGTGGTGGTTGTTGTTTGAGACAGGGTGTTGCTCTGTTTCCCAGGCTAGAGTACAGTGGGACGATCTCAGCTCACTGCAGCCTCCACCGCCTGAGTTCAAGTGATTCTCCTGCCTCAGCCTCCCAAGTAGCTGAGATCACAGGTCCCCGCCACCATGCCCGGCTAATTTTTGTATTTTTTGTAGAGATTGTTTTCACAGTGTTTCCCAGGCTAGTCTCGAACTCCTGACCTCAAGTGATCCACCAGCTTCAGCCTCCCAAAATGCTGGAATTGCAGACATGAGCCATTGTGCCCAGCCTACTGTAAGGTTTAAATGAGTTGGTGTGTTTATTAAAAAAAAAAAAAAAAAAAAAGAATAGTATCAGGCAAGTAATACTCTCTTGGTAAATATTTAACTTTTATTTTCAAACCTTAGGAGAGCTTACGAATGAGTTCAAAAATCACATAAAGTGAAGCATGGGCTAATATTCACAATTACTCTTTATCCTTACCCAAGGACATTTTTAGTAGACACACACACACACACACACACACACACACACACACACACAGTGTCAATTCAATCATGGACCTGGGTGAGGTAGGGTTAGGAATACATTTCAAGAGAAGCCTAGTATGTTTCAACTGAAAAATAATAACCAGAGGTTAAAGAACTGTGTTATGGCTCCGGAGGGGAAAAATGTAGAAAATTCTTCAGGGCACATTATTGATATTTTATGAGAATTTGATAAAGCAGAGCATTAGAGAGTGAGTGCTAAATTTGTGCAGGGTAATAAAGGCTTCAGCAGGTAATAAGAATCTTGGACCCTGCACACATAAGTTGCTCTAAGAGGTTTAGTAATTGCCTAAATGAAAGGACATTGCCATTTCTGCAATCACAATTCAAATCCAGGGGTCACTTATGGTTGACAATGTTATTTATGCTGTTGCATCTGTGGCACAGGAAGCTTTTAGC
Source organism: Macaca nemestrina (assembly GCF_043159975.1). Classification (NCBI taxonomy): domain Eukaryota; kingdom Metazoa; phylum Chordata; class Mammalia; order Primates; family Cercopithecidae; genus Macaca; species Macaca nemestrina. The sequence goes on along the minus strand of NC_092134.1, from coordinate 41,539,920 downwards.
ATGAAGCAGTTTTCAGCTGCTTCCTGTATGTTGTTCATTCACCATCATTTCAATGAGATATTTTACCTTTGTTTAGAAAACATTTTGAATACTAGAACCTTCTCATATAAAGCTTTGTGGTCTGAATATAACATCAATGATATGAATGTGAGCAAGAAAGAAAATTTAATGAAAACGAAGCCCAAAGTACTTACATCAGTGACATTTTTGTTTTTATACTCCTGGAGATTATCACATGCAAAATTATAATTCTAATCATACTTTCATCTTCTTCAGGTGAATCGAACAAATTCAAGATATATTAAAGGGATGCGCTCACATTTGAGATTGTCCTAAATAATCTTGACCCAAAGTACATGACAAGCTCATTACTCTCTTGAATTATTATATTGATAATCCACGTCCAATGCCTTGTTAAAGGAATAACTCGGGTGACAGCAAGATAATGTTCTCCGTAATTTACTGTATTGGGGATCCCCAAGACCACCCCCTGGTTTGATACTTTCCTATAAGGACTCATAGGACTCAACTTATAATCATGTTCATGGCAAAGATTGGTTACAGGGAAAAGGAACAAATCAAAATCAAGAAAGGGAGAAAGTACATGGGGCAGATGTCAGAGGAAACCAGGCACAAGCCATCAAGAGTTGTCTTCCAGGGGAGTCACACAGAACGTTCTTTATTCCCCCAGCCAGTGATTTGTAACAACATGTGTGAAATGTTATCTGCCAGGGAAGCTTGTTAGAGACTCAGCACCCTGGGTTTTTATTGGGAGCTGGTCACATGAGCACTCTCTATTGTAGCTTGTACCAAAATGTCAGGTTTCCAAAAGGAAAGCAGATGTCTAGCATAAACCATATTGTTTATATAATTTAGGCACAGTGAGCCACTGTTATTACTTAGGGAGAGTTTTATATTAGTGCAGGGAACCATTTGCCACACAAGCTCATAGACACCAGCCAAGAGACAACCTTGCAAGCAGATGTCTCCAAAGATAGCAGTTCCAGGCTCTTTTCTGCAAATATGCCAAGGTAAATTTCTGGACTATTTTTTAAGACTGAAGAGAAGAGATCTTAGCTTTTCTGACAGCCCTGAACTTGACTTATCTAATGAAACTGTCAGAAATGGTAGCAAGGCTCCATAATCTAGGTCACTGCCAAGTGACAAGTGAATAGGCTCTGTGAACGTATTTCATCACTGCCACCCATCCACTGCTTTTTTATTTATTTTCCTAAGAAACTCTCATCCCCACTTCCCATTTTAAAGAAAAGAATCTGATATAGCACTCGGAAAGGTCAGAATCCCGTCTACCAAAAGTATGTTTAATTCTACTAAAGTGCATCTTCACAAATATAAAAAAAAGAGGCAAATGTTTTTTTGTTAGAGATTCAAGAGTCTTGAAGAAATTAAAGTCAATTTTTGTTTTTTCTTTCAAAAGTATACGTTCGAAAATGAGACACAAAAACTTGGAAGTCATTTTAGACATCACCCCCCTTTTCAGCCATTATATTGTCAATTACTAAACTTACAATGTCAATGTTAGTTCCTAAAATATTTCCCAAATCTGTCTACCTTTCTCTATGTCCACTCTGTGACTCTAGTCCAAGCTACCATTATAGACTGATGACATAAGAATATAGACCTCTAATTGGCTTTCTTGCTTTCCATGTTGATCTTGCTTTATCCATTCTCTATTTCACAGAATAACCTTCTGATAACACTGATCATTTCAGGATACCCTTAAGGTCTTTCCATATATTGGACACCCAAATTCTTAGTAGGTCTCATCTGGTTATGCATCATCTCAACATTAGTATCCTCACTTTATGCCTCTTGCTATCTAAATTCCAGTCACAGAGACATTTATACAATGTTGTTTCTGCCTATTAGCTGCTCTTACCAACACCCTCTGTTTTTACTTGGTTAATTTATTGTCATCCTTTTGGTGTTGATTTAAAATATTACCTCCTCGGAAAAATCTTTCCTCATTGCTCCTTTCTTTCAAAGTGCACATGCCTTGCTCCTTTCTTTCAAACTGCACCTTTCAAAGTGTATGCACGTGCACACACACGCATACACACACACGCATGCACACACTCGCATACACACACATTCTTGGTTGTATTTCCCACCTGGGTATTCTCTAGCATGTCATAATTCTCCTTTAAAGATATATTGTAATTATATCTAATTATGTGCATAATAAGTTGTATGTTGGATGTCTCTGCCTTTACAGTATAAGACATCCGGGGGCCGCGACTCCTTTTATTTTGTTTATTTCTCTATTCCCACTATCCCCAGTATCTAGCAGAGTACCTTGCAGACACTAGATGCTAAATATAAATGGAATGAATCATCAATCAATATATCATTATTTCTATGCCTTGCAGGATGTGTTTTCTCACTTTTTTTTTTAACTAGATGCTTAGATGAAATTCATCTCTCTTTCTCAATGAGGTTTTCCTGCATCTGAATCAGACATCTAATATGCACCTGTGGCTTCTTCTCAGTTTCCATCTAAAAGAAAGGAAAGGAAGAGCTCTTTCCTTTGATTATCAGTCACATTTCATTTACTCACAGATGTTGAACTTTGAATGTTGTTCTTATTTCCCTGTCTATGACATCTTACTGTTTATTCAATCTTAAAATCAAGACATTCAGAAATTTTCTTCCGGTTGGCTTGGGTAGAGTTGGATTAAAAACTTGAGTTTAGCTTTCATACAAATGTAATTCATAAAACAAAACATTACTAACTGTAAAGCAATGAACTGTGTTGGACTTAAGATAGCATCTTTCTAGATGTTCTAGTTGCAAAAATATAGACAAAATTTCTCCATCCTGTTTCTCTCTCCTTCTCTTTTGTAGTTTAATAGGAAGTACATAAGACACAATTTGTTTGTTTAGTTGGATAATACAGCATTGGAGGTAGCCCTGAAAATATGCCACACCTATTACCCAAACTTCCCTCCCAAGGACTTTGTCTACCTGACTTGTATGGAATCCAATCACATGCCATGCTGACACAGAATTTGTCAAGGTTTTGAGGCTTATCTAGGGCTTTCGTTTTTATTTTATGTAAAGACAATTCACTAAACACCACTACCACTTGTTTTTAATGCCTGGAACCCTTTTGATAAGTGATACGACTGACCCATTTTCCAACTGCAAAAGCACTGGATCCAGGTGAGTGATAGAAATTACTCACCAACCACAACATAGCAATAACTGGATGTGAGCATCTATACTGATTCTCCTAATTTTGTAGTTTGTTGCTGTGCTTAATTGCCTGGGAGTGTGTTTGTTATTCATGGTGGGCCCCTCTTACCACACCTAATAGTTTATGCTAACAAGGTGACTCATTCTGTGCTCCTGTGGCCACATGGCATCCTGAATAGGGGCAGAATGTGGCTGGAGGTTGAGTTCAATCACGTGGGCAACGAGTCAATCAATTAAGCTTACATAATGAAGCCCCAACAAAAACTCCGGACACCAAAGCTAGGGTGAGGTTCCCAGGTTGGCAATCCTCTTTGCATATTGCCATTTATCTATACTGAGAGGACGGAACATCCTGAGAAATCAGGAGCTTCATGTTTGGAAACCTTCTATACTCTGCCTTATACATGTTTTATTTTCACTGGTTCTGACTTATATCCTTTCCCTGTAGTAAACCATAACTGTGAAGTAACAGCTTTTGGTGAGTTCTGTGAGTCCTTCTAGTGAATTATCCAGCCTGAGGGTGTTTTTAAAACCCCTCCAACCCAAACTGGCAGTTGTTATTAGAAGTGAGGGCAGTCTTGGTAACTGTGCCTTCACACCTTTCCATTTGTCCAGCTCCAGGTATCATCTAAAAGCAAAGTAAAATAGAAAACACGAATCTACACAAATAGTATAAATATGGGAAAGCCTGTACTAAGATTCACACACCAAAGAATGAATAGCTTTGATATTGCAAATTAGTAAGTGTAATAGCTACAGGATGCCCCACAAATAATTCCACACTGTGTAGGCTTTTTCAATATACTATTTAAGTTGGCATGTGTTAATTTGTTTCACTTGTCATTGATACATCTTAAACACAATCCACTAATGCAGGCACCTTAGAACCAAATATTTATTGCCTGGAAGCTTGAAGAAAACATTTTCTCATCTATTAGATCTTCACCTCTGTACCTTTCTTACATCCATTACCTATTTCTTAACATACATGTTTGACCTTACTGTCGATATCATTCTTTCTTAGTCACATACTTACCTTTCTTCCTGGAATAATTGTCCTTCCCACTCTTTGTCCAACTAATAGCTACTCATCTTTAAGTTTAAATTAACTTAAATTTCACTTGTTATATACCCTTACCTCTACTTTTCTTCCATTAGGTTTCTTATAATTTGTAGTTATATTTGTATAAATGCAAATGTATTTACTCATATATTTTAACATAATTGGCTGTAAGCTTTGGTCTGTTTTGTTTATAAATATAATAATAATTATTAACAAACTTTATTTTCAGAGCAATTTTAGGTTCACAGCAAAATTAAGCAGAAGGTACAGAGATTTCTGTACCCCGCCCTCCACCAACACATGCATAGCATCCCCCACTGTCAACATCCCTCACCAGAGAAGTACATTTGTCTCAATCCATGAACCTACACTGACATACCCACAGGGGCCGTAGTTCATGTTAGGGCTCATTCTTGGTGTTGTGCATTCTATGTGTTTGGACAAAGGTATGATGACATATATCTACCACTGTAGTTTCACATAAAGTAGTTTCACTGCCCTAAAGAGCTTGTATGCTCCACCTATTCTTCCCCTACCCCACCAACCTGCGGCAACCACTGATCTTTTACTATCTACATAGCTTTGCATTTTCCAGAATGTCATATAGTTAGAACCACACAGTATGTAAGTTTGTTAGATTGGATTCTTTCACTTAGCAATATATATTGAAGTTATTGCCATGTCTTTTCATAGTTTGATAACTACTTTTTAAATAGTGAATTGTAGTCTATTGTCTGGATGTACCACAGTTTATTTATCCACTTACCTACTGATGGACATCTTGGTTGCTCCCAAGTTTTGACAATTATAAATGAAGCCAGTATAAACATTCCTATGCAGGTTTTTGTGTGGACATAAGTTTTCAATTCATTTGGGTAATACTAAGGAGTATTGTTGGATTTCATGATAAGAGTATGTTTAGTTTGGTAAGAAACTGCTGAACTGTCTTCCAAAGTAGGTGTACCATTTTGTTTTCCCACCAGCAGTGGATGAGAGTTTCTGTTGCTCCCCATCTCTACGAGCATTTGGTGGTGTCAGTGTTTTGGGTTTTGAGCATTAATAGGTGTGTAGCACTATAGCATTGTTTTAATTTGCAATTTGCTAATGACATATGATATTGAACATCTTCTCATATGTTTGCTTTCCATCTGTATGCCTTCTTTGGTGAGATATCTGTTCAGGTATTTTGCCCATTTTTAAAATCAGGTCGTTTGTTTCCTTATTATTGAATGTTAAGAGTTCTTCATAATTTTAGATGATATTCCTTTATCGGATGTGTCTTTTGCAAATATTTTTTTTCTGTGGCTTGTCTTCTCATTCTCTTGATTTCCATTATAGCTGTTTTATGTGATAATATGGGTGATAAGAGATGCTATTTTAAAAAACGCAACTTAATTGTCTTAACTGTAATCTTGGCAAATTGGTTAAAGATATGTAAGATATTTGACTGACAGAAGATAAAGGAATAAGAAATTAGGAAGCTTAATATTTGATTAGCCCCAGAGGTGAAGAGATGGAGGGTGGGGAACAAGAAGAAAATGTCTGCAGAAGATGATGAGGAAAAAGATTTGGAGATACAAGCATTCTTTTGCGGTTAGATGACCAGAAATCTAGTAGTGGGCTGAATTTGACTGAGACAGAGAGAGGATGTCTAAGGAGCTTCTAGGCAACAGATTCATGATAAAGCAATAAACAGCTCAATGCAATTCAATTGCTGGTGGAATTTATCCATTTAGATCCAGACTCTGTGGGTGGATTGAACGTTATTCTTCCCAGGGCCTGGAGCTTCTGAGAAGAGCCTGCCTTGGGCATAAATCCAGCCAAAACTATGAAAAAATACTTCTGTGTTAAGCCAGAGCAAATTAAATTCTGTGACACAATATGTGCACTTATCCTTTACCACCTGATGATAATTTGTTCCCCAAGATTAATCATGCAAAAGACACTTTAAAAACAAAACAAACAAACGAGCAAAAACCTCACTCAGTCCTTCTTTCAGTTTCCTGATGTCATCAAGCTCATTACCATCCAAGAAACTTGCACATGCTCTTCTGTGTGATCTGAAAGATCCCCCCTGCTCTGTCTTCTAAATTCCTGTTATTCAATGTACTCCTTTTAAAAGACTTTCTCCATTTCACCCGATTTAAATCAGTGTACTGATGGCTGTATAAAATAAATTCCTAATTAGACATTTATATAAATTGTTCTTATATAAATTCATAATAATTTATGTTTTTTTGTGTTTATATTTGTTAAGCAACCTACCTCCTCTACTAGAATATTAAAGTTAGAAATATAAGATTAGAGTTTGTCTATTTTGTTATAACTGTTTCTCTCTTAGTATGTTGATCAGTACGGTGATTAATAAATACCAATTGAACAAATGAATACCTGTTTATGAATGTGCACTGGGCTAAGAATCCCATATGGAAGAGGAATAGGAAATTGGTAAAGGCCGTGAGCACAAAATCTCAAACTTATATGGAAAATTCCTACTAAATTGGAACCATAGTCAAGCATGGGTACCTTTCTGCTGTGGGTGCCTTGATGGTTTTATTATAACTTATCTATGCAATTTTTTTTAACTTAACAGTATCCTTCAAGGCTGCAGACACTAGGTTCACCTTAATTGATCTGGTTGTAAATTAGTAAGTACATTAGGTCATTTTTATAATGTACTGTCAGAAAGAAAAGAGTCTATCTGGTGAAAATAAATTTAATTAATCCCACTAAACAAAATCAGATGATCTCAAAAATAGTCATATTTTGAAAGAGGCTTCATTTATACTGAATACATAAATTGCCCTATAAATATCCACTAATTTTCAAAAAAGAATAAAAAGAAGAAACATGAGTACATATTAAGTTAGACGATTTTTTAATCATGCTTTTTAAAAGAAATGACTGAAGATGTGCAATAAACTTGATCCTTTTTTTTTTCTTAAATAGCCATATGCCAAAAATCTGCTTTGAGCACCCTATTGTCATAAGACCCACATTAATTTCTAGTAACATTGATGAACAGCCAATAGTGGGTGGGACTAATGAAGCCCTACCTTCTATAATTAGGGATGCCATCTAACTTTGTTACCGCTTTAGATTAGTTCTTAACTGAAATTGCTTATATGTAACTGTTATCGTTAATGAGAAAGGATATTAAATATGGATTATGTCTTTCATAGTCTAGCTAGCTGGGCATCTTGGACTTAATTCTTCCCATCTGTGACCCTTTACAATACATTAAGCACACCTTTTCAGCAGCAGCCCTATTACAGTTAATCATGCTGAGGAAGAGATTGCCCTAAACGTATTATCAAGACACTGACATTAACCAAATGCTAGTCAGATGGGTTAGGGAACAAAGAGCTAAATCTGGGCTCTGCGTTTTCAGTGGACTTTGAGTTTTTAAATCAATGGTATCTGAGTCTTTCATTCCATGAATATGGGGATTTCTAGGCTCTCAGATTACACTGACATGTGGCCACATGTTTTGTTACTAAAACTATAATATTCAACTCATTTGTTTGTTTAGCAAATTAGATGCAAATTTTGCATTTATTTCTCTGTAATATGTATATTATTTTAGTAAAAAGCAATATGTAGTAAGTACATGGAGTTTCAAGAAAGAACATAAGGTTTTTAGATTCTTCAGGAAGAAAAAGTCAAATAGTAAGTATAATGATACTCTTAACAACATATGGACTGTGCTGTAGTGATATTTTTTATTTTTGGAAACTTCATTGCCTCATGTAAACATTGTGTAGCCGATATAGCCTTATGGTAAGAAAAAATGTAAATGTTGATGGGATGCATTAAATGTCTGCGGAAGAATATGCTGCTGAGAGCCTTGAAACATGGAGAGAAAACGTGGAACTGGTTCCTGCATCTATCAACGATGTTTGTTAAGTTGAATTGTTCTTGCTTGCCTTTTATAAAGGAAAGGGGCTAAAGGTCTGAAGGGTGGGGCTGACAGATGGGCTTGCCTTACATCAGAGAGAGTCTGAGATCCAGAAATAAGCTTTTTAACAAAGAACAAATATTCCTGCAATTCTGTGTGGGTCATAGGCCAGAGTGTAAAGAGGAAGTTGATTAAAGGAGACTGCAGATCTGGTGTTATTTAGGATGAAAATAGTACTGAAAAAACACTGAGCTGTCCACATGCAGCTGACGGCTTCATTCGTTCCTTACTCTTCATTAGAAAATGGTGCATGATCTACTCCATAGAGTAATTTTAGCTCCTCTCAGGGAATCAGTTTAAAAATACATTTCAATTTTGCTTTGTGTATTGAAAGTCTTAATATTTGTATAACCTGTCACTTGAATATTCTACTCCCAGAAACTTTTATGTTTTTAATCATGAATTATTAACACACATATATATACATATATATATATATGCAGTCACCATGAGCCAGCCATAGTCTACATATTTTGTATACATCTAAATCCTCAATTAATCCACACAGTTACCCTGTAAGTTACAAGTACATTTCACATATGAGGACACTGAGATGCAAGATGTTTAAGTAGCTTCCTTAATGTCATACAGCTTTTGGCACAAATGCAGTAAATCCATAGGGTATGGATAGGGTCTGGTTCTTGAGGACTGTGCTTTTTTTTTTCTTTTTAGATGGAGTCTCCCTCTGTCATCCAGGCTGGAGTGTGGTGGCCTGATCTCGGCTCACTGAAACCTCTGCCTCCTGGGCTCAAGTAATCCTCTTGCCTCAGCCTCCCGAGTAGCTGAGATTACAGGTGCACCACCACACCCCTCTAATTTTTGCAGAGACGGAGTTTCACCATGTTAGCCAGGATGGTCTCAGACTCCTGACCTCAAGTGAACCACCCACCTCGACCTCCCAAAGTGCCGGAATTACAGGCGTGAACCAATGCACCTGGCTGAGGACTGTGCTCTTTAACATTAGGAAATATATCTTCTCACAGTCATGGGAATATCGGATAACTAATATTGTGAAACCATCTAGATGCAATAATTGGGGATTTGTTAAGAAAGTTAGGGTGTATCCATATAACAGATGACGTAAAATATTATTTTATGATGTAGAAAACAAACATGTTATATTGATCAACTAGAAGAGTAGCCTTAGCCGTGGAGCATGGATACTGAGGAGCAGAATCCCCAACTGACCAGCAAAGGATATGTAACACAAACAAGAAATAGACCTGTGCTGCTTTAAGCTATTGAGATTGTGGGCTGCTTGTTATTGCAGCAAAATATCACCCATCCTAATTAATACAATTAATGCTCTAAATACAAGGATGGAATCTGAAGAAACAAGCAAAGCAGAGTGGTGACAATGAATTCTAACCACCCAGAGGATTACACTGGGACAGAATAAGGCACAGAAGTACTTCAATTAATTTACCATGACCTCTGAAATGAGACACATAAATTTTTAAACACCACCTTTTAACTGTTGCCAATACTTAAGTCTCAATCTCCTTGTCCGAAAATGTGAATAATTTGCTGTGAAAATCAGATAAAACAAAAAACATCAGGCACTTAGCACAGAGCCCAGCACACAATCATAACTCAAACCACAGTAGCTTTCATCCATCATTCATGGAATGTCCATCTTAGCAACATGACAGAGACACAAGTTGGAGCTAGAGTTGCCATGAGAAGGGATCAAATTTCTATTGTCGGACAAGGACTCATTTGTCTTTATCTTTTAGCCACTTTTAGAGTCTAGGCAGAAGTAGTACGTTGTGGGAGGGCTTCCTCCACACCCCATTTGTTATTTCCAGTGAAATGATCCACATTTCACAAGTAAGGAAGCCAAAGTTTCTTAGACAAAGTCAAAAGCCAGTAATCCACAACTGTCAATTTCTTTTTTTAAAAAAATGCGACATGGTGGAACATTTTTATTTGATGTCCGATCTCATCAGCTCAGAGGGAAAGTCATGATAACCTGCCTGAGAGGCTGGGGCCCCTAAGAACTCACTGAAAAATCATGAGAAACATCTCTAGTCCACAGAGCTCCAACAGGGTGGCCACAGTTGTTTTTGGCCATGAGCAAAGAGAAGATGTTGAAGAATAGCCTATCTTTACTTGATTGAATACTCCAAGTGTTTATGTGACATAAGAAAAGATTAAGTTTGCTCTGAGCAATGCTAAAATCTTAGATTCTTGTTGACTTCACTGCTCCATATGACTTAAAATAAACAGAACACCCTATAATAATCATAACAGACTCAGGAAGCCTGAGGAGGGGTGAATATTTTATATAACAAAAAAAACAAAGCAGTGGCAAATGGGAACCTATGTTTATAATAAGATAAAGTGAATGTCATAATATTAGAATATACCACCTTCTACTAAGTTTAACAAGTGTTACGTGACTTTGAAAAGAAGATGGCAAGGAAAAAAATGCTGTTGACAAATTCCGCTTTTATCAAGGTTTATATTACCATCGTGCTTCATGAAAAGTGTTTTATAGAGCTTTCATTTTTTGCTGAATATTACTGAGACAAATATTTTCGGAATAGATTTGCTCCAGAAATATTGGGATAGATTCCTTAGATATCTAGGAGAAGAAATAAGAGATGAATATCAATTCATTCCCATCTACTAAAAAATGTTTTCTTATTTCTCAAGGGGTCCTTTTAACTACTATTTGAGCTTAGTAGTTTGAGCCTCTTTAAATCAGAATGGGATTGGGCACAGTGACTCACGCCTGTAATCCCAGCACTTTGGGAGGCCGGGGCGGGAGGATGGTGAAGTCAGGAGATTGAGACCATCCTGCTAACACGATGAAACCCTGTCTCTGCTAAAAATACAAAAAATTAGCCGGGCGTGGTGGTGGGTGCCTGTAGTTCCAGCTACTTGGGAGGCTGAGGAAGGAGAATGTCGTGAACCTGGGAGGCGAAGCTTGCAGTGAGCCGAGATCGCATCACTGCACCCCAGCCTGGGCGACAGAGCGAGACTCCATCTCAAAAAAACAAAACAAAACAAAACAAAACAAAAAACAGAATGAACTCTGCTACTGAGAATTTAAGATTATATCCCTACCTTGTTTATTTATAAAGCAGATCCCAGATAGTCATAGTACCTTTTTGAAAACGTTTATGTACAAAGAAATAAAATTATGTGTAAAAAAAAAATGAACTCAGATATTAAAGTTATTGTGAAAGATGACATGTTACTTGTTTTCTTGTACTTTTACACTAAAATTGAATTTAATTTTTATTTCTAATTCCGATATTACTACAGATCTAGTGCTTATTACAGAAAACAGACATTTGAATTTAAAAGTGCTTTCTGAATCTAAGTGTGTTTATGAGCAGCACATTTAGATTCTCATTGGCATATTTAGAAGTATAGATTCTTTCCATCTAGAATCTTAAATAATTCAACGTTTTTCTATGTCCTGAAAATCCCAAACTTTACTCCTTAAAACCCTTGAATTCCAAAAAATTACAAGTTGCTGAAAAAGGGGTGTCTTAAAATATTATAGTATTGCCTAATTCTTATTTTTATCTCTTTCATGCTATACGGGTAGATTTTCTCTTATGGGATTTGATCCTTAAGTTAATCAACCTGATATATACATACATATGCACACACATATACATGTATATGTATATAAATGTATCTACATTGTATGTATCACCTAACTCTAATTATTCTATTTAAATAATATTTTTAGGAAGAAGAACAAAAAGCTAATCATTAGTCCCAGGTATTACTTATTTCTGCATGCCATTGTGTTCTAATCTTTGAGAGTGCCTCAAATTTAAGTATATCATTCTGTCCAGTTTCTGTTTACAATATTAACAAGACTTCTTTCTCTTTCTACTTAATTATATATATATATTTTAAAAAATCCATGGTGTTGGTTAAAATGCCATTTTAGAACAAAGCAACAAAATTCCTTTATTTTACTCATAACGTTCCAAAAAGTTTTAGCAAGGTAATTACTTAAGAGAACTTGCAAACTTTAAGCTTTCTTAAAGCTTAAAGCAAACTTTAATTTTGAGTTCACAGATTATATTGTGAACCACTTATTTAAATAAAAGTGTTTATATTTTTCCTAATAGAGTATCTCTTCTGACACTGAAAATGGTAATAATTGGTACGCAGCTTTCAAAGCTTATTTGAAACAAAACACACTGATATAGATTTCATGTGTGTGCCTGCCCATATCTTATGTCAAAATGTAATCCCTGATGTTGGAGGTGTGGCCTGGTGGGAGGTGATTGGCTCATGGAGGTGGTTTCTCATGAATGGTTTAGCACCATCCTCTTGGGTGCTGTCCTGTCAATAGCGAGTTCTCGAGCGATCTTGTTGTTTAAAAGTGTGTGGCACCTCCCCTCTCTCTCTCTTGCTCCTGCTCTGGCCATGTGATGTGACTGTTCCCCCTTCGCCTTCCGCCATGATTGTGTATTGAGGCTTTCCCGGAAGCTGAGCAGACACCTGTTCTGTGCAGCCTGTAGAACCATGAGCCAGTTAAAACTCTTTTCTTCATAATACCCAGTGTCAGGTATTTCTTTACAGCAATGTGATAATAGACTAATAGATGCACAAATGTGTGTATGAACCACAGGCAAACATAAGATTTCCATGAAGTAAATAGTTTCAAATGAACAATTATGCCTAGTGTTGTTTTATTTGCACTCACATATTTTATTTCATAGAAATAGAAAGTACAAAAGATAACACAGAGATGAAAATGCAAGCACACAGATAAAACATGTAATTCTAGTCTGAAAAATTTTCCCGTTGGTCATAGTACATTGGAAAATAATACCAAAAAGATTAAAAATATTTCCAAGATGTCCTCTTTTCAAGGGATTTTTTTTTTTGAGAGTTTTGGGGCCATTGTCAATTGGTCTGAAATAATTCTAAAGACCCTCTATATTCCTATTTATCCTTTCCCTGTTCCAACAGGGTGCTATATGTACGTAATTATGCAGTATTGTAATTACCCATTCTAATATCAATTTGACTTACTATATTGAAAACTTCATAAGCCTAGAAATATATTTTAATTGTGATTGTGCTTTTACTCGGTGGTGTATTTATATCAAATAGGTTGCTATAGTAACATTATTTGATAGCTGGAGCAGATAGTTTTTTAACATCCTCCCATTTGATAAAATTATTTTCAGTAGTAATCAATAAGTGCAACAAATATATTTTATCTGTAAACTAAAATTTGCACTTACCAACCAAAAATACTACACCTGAAAATTTGCACTCTGCTTTAAGAACAAATATAAATTCCAAGTGACCCCATAAGATAAGAAGATCATGGTAACTCAAGCTCTGTTTTTCATCTGTGTTATGTGCTACCTTTGTTTGCTTAGAAACAGATGTTTAAATGAAGGAATATTTATATATTATAAAAGCTGGATGGTAGTTGCAACATTGGTTTCAAATATTTATACTAACAAGATATTGGGGGTGGGGTAGAGTACTTTATGAGTAATTTTGCTTACAATTTCCAGTATATAGTGATAATAAAAAGAAGATTGACTTTTAATTGCCTTTATGATTGTCTTCAAATTCTCCATGAACAACACACCTCCTAATTGCCTGCACCTGGGACAGACCATTCCTTACACCCTGACCTTGGCACAGCTTGTATTGCTTTTATTCCCAGTGTTTAGACTACGTCTTCTATATCATATAGGCTAAATACTTTTGTTTATTAATGAGTTATTAAGTTAAGAAGTACTCTTATGCCTATTATTTTATTTTTTCATAGACTTTTGGGAAATACTATTCGGCACAAGAATAGCTAGAATATGGCTCTGGTTCTTGATATGATTGTTCTCTGATACAACTAAAAGCCACAAAACCATATGCTTTACTTCTCATAGTTTAAGAATCAAAAGGGCATCTGACACCAAGTGAGAACTACTTCTTACCGTAGTTTGTACAGCAGGCTTGAGCATCCTCCAAAATATATTTCAAAATGAAAACAAATAAGATACATTATACCATTAGCAGAATATCCAAAATGCTGTGCACATGGAATACATGTGAATTCCCTTCTGCTTGATTTATGATGCTGGCCATTTGGAAGAGTGAAGAGAGATAAAGGAGATAAGAAGTCATCACATTACTATTGCCAGACTTAACTAGTATTAGACTTAACCAGTCTAACTAAAATTAACATAGTTTTTATGTATGTCATTGGAATAGTGAAGACTCATAAAAAATGTATTGTTATCTATGTTCTCTTATTGGCTCTAGAAAAAAAAAAAAAACCATAAGTATTTACTGCCAGATTGGTAATATACTATGTTTCACTGCATATTTCTTCATACCTGTTTTACAGTATAAAAGCAAACCTGCTATTTTGAGCTTTCCCATGTCAGTCTGAACATTTTATTTTCCTTATAGTATTTAAGGTACCAATCAAGAATAAGAAGCGTAGTCCTAAATTTTTCAGGATTTAAGACAATAATGAAAAGTATATTTGGATGCTATCTATTTTTTTCTCAGTAGAATACCTTGCTTCAATTTGATTTGTAAATCATAGAGTGTATTCAGCAGAAAAAAAAGAGGGTTACCAACAGACAGTTAATATTGCAGAATTTTTAAAATAAACATTAAGGTGGCTGCAATTATTTACTCTTTCAAGCAGCTGTCTTTTAACTTTGTAATGTTAATTAAACATTGATTAATCAACACAGCATGTACATGTCCAGCAGAATCTCTGCAGGCAGCTTCAATCATTCCCATTCATTTCTCCAAGGCCCTGGATAGGCATTGGCTTTCCATATTGAGTCTGGGCTTGGCCGTGTGACTAGGTTTGGTCAATGGGATAGTAGCAAATGTGTCACAAGCTAAAAATTGCAAACTTTTGTGTGTGCGTTGACTGTTGCTCTCCCTTCATGCTTTGGTAAAACTGTCATCATCGCTATATCAAGAAGCCCAGGCAAGCATGCTGGCTAACGAGAGATCGAGACCCTGTCATCCCAGGCACTTCTGCTGCCTTGATCAACAGCCTGTTAACTGACAGTATACGAGTAGCACCTTACTGCCCAGCTAGACACAGGTACATAAGAGAGCCTGGCAGAGACCAGCCAGACCTGCTTAGACCAGAAAAACTGTCTAGCTGACCCACAGAACTGTGGGCTAAATAAAATGATTGTTGTTTTATGTCACTAAAGTTTGGAAGTAGTTTGTTCCACGGTACATCTAACAAACATACTTTTAGAAAATTTCTAAACACAAAGTCAATGCTGGTGGAGCTAGCAATTTCATTCAAAGAGGAATTTGTTTCAAATTTAAGAATGTTGACTATATAAGCCCAAGATGCCTTTGTACAAGCACGTCTAATTGCTGTCCTTTTTCTAGTAAAACTGCAGACACCACACCCTTTTTGGCAGTATGATGAATGCAATGATGGTCAAAAGCTACCGACAGTCTTTGGGAAAATGAGCAGCACGACACATGGATGTAATAGGAAACATCTATTGAATATTTATTAAGTGCTGGACATTGAACTAAGTACTTCTCATTCATTATTACCTAATTTATCTTTTAAAATATGTTGTATTTTTAATCTCCATTTTAAAGACAAAAAATATATATACAGAATGACTAACTTATTAGCCCAAGGCTACCCAACTAATAAGTTGATGAATCAGGCTTCAAATGCATGTTTGACTCAAAAGGCGTTTAAATATTTCTCAATCTGTAAAACATCTCGCAATTGTTACAAAGACTTAAGGCTACTAGAGTTTAAAGATACTTTAGAAATATCTAACTAACACCAATTTTAAAAATGAGGAAGCAATGATCTAAAGAAAATAAATTCAAGATTTCACAGCAAAAAAGAGGCATAGTGGGAAGAATCTGCATCACAGGAAATTAAAGTCTTCAGTTCTAACATGGTTAAGTATAATTCCTGGAGAGTGATAGTGGATTGATGGCAGGTGAGGGTGGCAAGGATATAGAAAATATCCCATCGAAATTTTTGAGGTTGGCAGCTGCCAATTTCCCTGTTAATGTGCCAGCATCACATGATTGTTTAGCTATAGGAAGCTCAAATTTCTTGGTTTTCGAACTTAAGAAATTTTCAAGGAGACAATTACATGAGCAGTTCCCTAAATATAGCAATATACTTTCTCTCATCTCCTTATTTGGGATTAAAAACACAATTGGTATTTTGACTTGCAAGGCTAAGGCAAATTCCAACAAGATTCTCTTTAATCAATTCAGTAAGACCTAGAGCCAGAATTAACTATTTTTAAAGGAAACATCTGAAAAGACTCTTTTAGTGTTCAGGAAAATGAAATGTCGGTAACAATGTTTCGGCACTAGAATGTCTCCTATTAAAGAGTGAATGCAAGCTATTCCTTATCTGACTTGCAATCACCTATCCTAGATTTCTGCCTTACCTCTGATTTTGTGTGTCCTTAACTTTTTTAATAATTGTATGGTCCCTATTTACAATATTATGTTGGGTAGTATAATTTCAGTCAAGCAGGTAGAGGAATAGCATGATTTAGGGATTTCAACATTTAAAATGGAATTTTATTTCTGATCTTATCCATGACTTGTATTATTTTGCATGTTGTGTTGAATATACCATGACTAAGGCATTGTTGTAATTGGAAGGTTACATTGTCTTTGGAACCATAAAGATATGACAACTCGTTATGCTTAGGCACTGGGGAATCAAGTGTTAACCCGTCACATTTATTCAGACTTTGGTTTGCTAACCTTATCAATCCCTGTAACAGTGAGAACTTCCATTATATAAAATAATGTGGCTTGCCCCACGCTACCCCTTCCATTCTCTATTCCTTCAACGTTATTCCATTTTTCTCTGCGGTACTATCCCCCTCTGATATAAAACATACTTATTTAGTTGCTAATTGTTATCTCATGTAAATTCCATGAGGTCAGTGACATTTTCTATCACTGTTGTATCCTCACTGCCCAAAATGGTGCTTGACACATGGTAAGTGCTCAACAAATATTATTTGAAAGAATGCGTTAATCCTTTTCCCACTTTTTCTATTTATATAAAATATTGCAAAATTAACCTTTTAAACTTCAGTTTCTAGAACAATCGATTGAAAGTGTGAACTGTATTCCTCAGCTACCACTGTGTAGTCAAATTATCATCTTCTTATCTCTTGCTCTTCCACACTTATTTCTGGGGTTTCTCATGATATGTTTCATGTGTAATATCTACTATGTATATTTTCTGCTGTATGTATCTGCTATGTATATGTCTACCATATGTATCATCTATTCTTTTTTCTTTCTTATTTCCTTCCCTTTCCTTCCTTTCTTTTATTTTTTTCCCTCACTCCTGCCTTTCTTTCTTCTTGCCTTTAGTCTCCCCCTAATCTCAGCTATTGCCTTTGGTACCCGCAGACAAGCTATTACTGCGAGGTGTTACTATTTCTCTCCAGGTTCCTGCAATTCTCAGAATAGCCCTAGGTTCTCAAGACATATAACTTAGGCTTTATCTGGGATTTTAGGATGACTTCTCTTCTTGAAGACATCTAGTGCACCAATTCAAATAGAATCCTAGTAGTCTTGATTGATGCTCTTATCATGTATCTTGAATCCAAACGAGGGACACAATGTAGGCTGACAAACTCTGACTGAGTTTTCTCCTAAACTCCTGGGAGACAGTAGGCAGCAAGTGAATATTAGTTTCTATCCAGAATCTAGAATGGAATTATAGTTTATTATTGTGGATCTAAAAGAGATTTAATTATTATTCATTATAATTTCCTAATTTAATGTATGATAAAACTAACCCATAAGAGGCCAAGGGACAAGCTTAAAGTCAGTGAGTAGTAGGAACAAAAAAATGGTAGTTGAGACTAAATAAAGGCAAAGTACACATGGAGGGACAGCGATTTTGAAATATTAATCAATGTATGTCTGCATGTGTGTGTTTCTGTTTCTTGGAGTTTTCTTCTAACCTAGGCTCTTCGTCTATTTAGACACAACATATGTTCAACATTTATTTGACACAGAAAGGAAATTACATAGCAGAAACAAAAACGCAATAAATTTGTAGCTTTTGTGTTTTAGAAGCATAAAATCTAGGCTTGGAAAATGGAAGATATGTGTTCTTAGGCAAGAGGTATGGGGGAATGTGCAAAGAATAAGAGAACAGGTCACTTCTCCTAAAACTGGGAGGATGTCTTTGGTTATACAAGAAAGTTGAGAGACAGAAGAGAATTGGCCTAAGGGGAGGTCAGTGGGGCCTGAAATGAAGGAATAAGAGCTGGTAGGACCACACAAACAGGAGGAGAGTCAGTGTCCAGAGATGTAGGAGCACTGTCTGCCCCTCCTACCTTAGTAGCTCCATGAGAAGAAATGCTTCCAATTCTCAATAGACACTAAAAGTGTTTGGGCTCAGAAACCACTTTGTCTGTCCTTTCTATTGACATCTAGATTTAACTGTAGACTTCAATCACTGACCACTAGGAGTTATAGTCATCCTTGATTCTTTTCTTCACCTGAATATGTACATTAAACCCTTTGGCAAACCTATCAGGTCTCTTTCATAAGCTCACCTGCACACCTGTCTACGTCCCTCCATTTTGTACTTCAATTACTTTGGTCCAATCCACCCTCATATCTTACCTGGAACCCTACAATAGCCTCCTCACTAGTTTCCCAGTGGCCTTTTTCTTTCGTTCTTCTAAAATCTATGCTTTATGTGGCAGCCACAGTGATGGAAAAAATCAATGTAAACCGATCACTTCACTGCCTCCAATGGCTTTTCCTATCACTCACAGTAACATCTAACTATGGGATCGTGGCTTATCAAGCTCTCTTTAGTCTAGCCCACTTTCCTTGTCCAATACTCCCTGTCATCCTGGACTTTTCGGTTCTTCAAAAATGTCAGGCTCTTCGCATGTTGGGTGGTTTTTGTCTAACTCTTCCTTCTCAAAATGCACTTTCCTCTAATCTTTCCATAGCTACTTCTTTTTTGTCATTCAGATCTCAGCTCAAATGTTCAGAATGGCCTTTCCTGATCACTAGATTTAAAGTAGATAGTCATCCTCCATCACACAGTTCAGCCCTTTATACTGATACATATTATGGTTTATTGTTCACTTGTGGTCTTTCTTCTTCATTTGTGGAGTTGTAAGCTCCATGAGAGCAGTTTTTCTTTTTCAGTGCTAAGCCTCCATGCCTGGAATAATGTCTTGTAGACATAGAAGATAGAAGACAGTCAATTTGAGAGTTGATGGTGAAGGACTAGGTGGCTGAATCTTTGGACATTGCTAGGATATCATCTGGCTCATTATTTTCAGTGTCTCTGGACACTGATAAACACTTGCTAAGAATGCTGCTGGAAGGGTGGGAGAGGTTTGGAGGGGATCTCCCCTCATCATCCCCCATACACAGCACACAAATGTATTACCTGATATCAAAAGAAAGCGGCTGAAGATCTGCTTCCAGATGTCTCAGTGGGGAAACACGGTCCCTATGCAGAATAAAGACCCCATTGAGCATAGGTACAGCCCAATAAATGGTAGTTACTTTCCCCCCAAAGGCTTTTTTAAAAATCAGTTGTTGGATCACAAGAAATGAGAAGAAAGTATAGAGTTTCCATATACCCCTTCCCCCACCAACCTCCTCCACTACCAACATCCTCATTAGAGGGGTAAATTTGTTACAATTGATGAACCTACATTGACACATCATTACCACCCAAAGTCCATAGTTTACATTAGGGCTCACTCTCAGGGTTGTACATTCTAAGGGTTTGGACAAATATATGACTATATGTATCCACCATTGCAGTACCACACAGAATAGCTTCACTGCCCTAAAAATCTCCCATGCTCCACGTTTTTTTTCCCTTTCCTCCTAACCTCAGGTAACCACTGATCCTTTTACTATCTCCATAGTTTTGCCTTTCCCAGAATGTCATATAGTTGGAATCATACAGTACATAGACATTTTCAGATTGGCTTCTTTCATTTAGTAATAATGCATTGAAGTTTCTTCCTTTTCTTTTCATGGCTTTATAAAGTTACAGAGTTATAACTCGTTTATTTTTAGTACTGAGTAACAGTCCTTTGTTTTCATGTACCAAAGTTTATATGTCCATTTGTCTTCTGAAGGACATCTTGCTTGCTTCCAGCAATTATAAATAAACATCCATACGCAGGTTTTTATGTGTGTAGTTGCCTTTTTACATTTGTTTTTGAATTATTTGCTTAAACTCAGAGGCAAAAACATATAATCCCTCACATTTTGGAGTTAGACAACTTCGGCCCAGTGCTGCCAGTTATTGGTCATATAATCTCAAGCAATTTATTTTTTCTTTCTTGACTTTGCATGATCAAGCATCTGCATAAGGAAAAAACTAGAACCATGGTTAGGAAGGTTTTTCTGAAATTAGAAGAAGTAATGCTTAAAAAGTAATGACAGGTGTCATATACCATCACTAGCTAGAGCAGTTATAAGTTATCATGAGTGATAAAAATTATCACTAAAAATAGTTATCAGTAATGCCAACATTAGCCTTGTTATTAACTACTAATATTAAAATTATTTTTAATGCTAATAGTTGTTACGAATGATCGTAGCTATTAATTGTTATAGTTAATGTTAATGATAATATTTGTTAAGCACTTAAGATGTGCTAGTCAACATTCTCAGTATTGTCCATGTAGTAACTCTTCACTCTTATGACAGCTATGAGTGGTCGGTTCTATCCTCATTATATAGGTGAGGAAATTAAGACCCAAAGAGTCTAAGTAACTTCTCTAAAGTTCTGAAACTAGTAATTTGCCAGAGATGGAATTTGAATCTGCCTCTAAAATCTGTGCTTTCAGCAGAGAATATAATTCATAATAAATATTAAATTAGTTTTACATCCTATTGTATCCTTTATTTATTTATCTATTTATTCCTTTGGACATTTTTAAGTGTATGTATAACCTTTTTATATAGCTTTTGTCATATTTAGTACCAGGAAAGATCTTTTTAGTATCACAACAAAATATCAAGTATAAAATTGCAGTGTCTATTTGAAGTCTTATTTCCTTGAAACTAGAAAGAAGTAAGGCATTTTTTGGAGGGTGGGGAGTAGCTTAAATCTAAACCCTTGACACTCATGTGAGCAATGTAAGCTACATAAATAGTTAGGCTTCCTCAGTTCTGCCATCCAAGAACAAGGCTCAATGTCACTGGCAATTGTAAAACTGTCATTTTCATTTTAGAGCATAATTTTTGATCTGTGCATTGGTATCTTCTAAATCTGAGAATCCCAATGATCGCAGAAGTCAGAGAAGTTAAGCTGTAGCTGCAATATCTCGCCAAATTAATTCTCTTTCACAGATTTAGACTCAGTGGCCTCTGTTAAGAGCATGTTGTATCCGGTATTTGTCTCATTATTTTCAAATTGTGCTTTAGAAAACGCATCTGTGCATTTTGTGGCTCCTCACGAAGGGAAAAGATATAATTTGCTGGGCTGATGTGACACAGTGGGAAGATGGACCACATTCTCTATCAGTTTCAAAGGATGATGGCAATAAAGCTTTTTATGAGTTTCAGCTATGCTGCACTGCAATGAACAGCTTCTATCCTAGTAAAGAATCGTGTTGCACATGGTTCTAATCAAAAATCAAACTACAGACAGTTCAAGGTCGCAGTGGAGATGGGGTTTACAGAAGAGAAGAGGGGCATCTTTCTGAATTTCATAACATTTAAAATATAAAACCCTAGAAATTAAAAGACCTAAGAGCCTTTTCATATTCTTTATTCAATACAGTAATCAGGCATGCAGACATTTAGTGAACCTCCAGATTTTGGCTGATTTTCCAGCATATGCTGGCTTCAAATAGTCAAATATTCTCTCCAGTTGTCTCCATCCATTTTAACCACATGTTGATTTTTGTTCCAAAAATATGCTTGTATACCTCATACACACATTTAAAAGATTAAGATGTATTTGTTTTATAATCATCACTACTTTGTTTCTAACAGAAGATCAAGCATATATATATATATATATATATATATAAAACACATATATATAAGCCCATCTTTATAATGTGAAACTGAAGACTCAGAATGTGAATAGTATTTGACTTCTTGAATATGGTTCTTTGAAAATACAGGCCTCAAAGACACTGGACAGTGAGAGGGATGAAGTTATTTCAGTCTGCAACACGTTGGAAGAAGTAAAAATATGATTATTAAGTTATGCATTATTTGTTTTAATACAATGAAAGTTAACAGGTAGTATGCAGAATTTAACAAAACAGGAAAGAAAATGACATTTTACATGATGATTATTCCTTTACAAATATGAAAAATATTTTTCAACATTTTAAACACATGAAAATATACTTTAAGGAAATTTTTGTGTAGTTACCTATCTTTTGGTTTTCAAACATTAGTGTGCTAATAACAACTTGAGATATTGGTTTAAAATGTAGATTTCTGAGTTTGGTTCCAGGACATCTGATCTGGTAGGTCTGAGGAAGGGCGTTAGGATTTTGCCTTTTTAGCAAGTACCCTTGAGCCTGCTTGGGGAAATACTACCCATATCTGTATTTTCCACCTGTGAAAAGAAATCTCACTTTCACACCTATTGTTTGACCACTTTTACAAATGATTTGTTTTTTCACTCTTTACACCAGTCTTTTGAGTTAAGTATTATTATCCACATTTTATTGACAGGCTAATTGAAGTGGAAGGAAGATGCTTCTCACGATTACAACTTACAACAATTACAGAGTGGACTCCAAATTCAAACAGAGGTTGATGAGTCCAGAGAGCCTGATCTTTCCTGTGTACTATCTATCATGATAAACACACATTCACAATCAAAACTAAAATTAAAGCTTTTTTCCTACTTTGGAGAGAAAAACATTAAAGAATAAAACAAAATGTGAAGAGAATTACAATATTTTTAATGATTTATTCTAAATCCTCATCAGAAAATCACATACCATTGCAAGGAAAATATTAAGCATTACATTAAGAGGGTAGTTTAAAATGAGAAAACAAATTACGTGATCTATAAGTTGGTGCAGAAGTAATTGCGGGTTTTGCCATCAGTTTTAATGACAAAAGAAAAGAAGGAAAAGAAAACCAGGAAAAGAAGGAAAAGAAAACCAGGAAACGAAGATGAACCTCAGTGCCACAACCACTTGGAACTTAATTCTGCCAATTGCCATATGAAATTAAAACAGGATCCCAAGCTTCAGAAAATAGCACAGCGCAGCAGATATTTTTATTTCAGCCTGATGAGACACTGAGCAGAGAATCTGCCTGAGCCGTGACTAGACTTCTGACCTGTGAAACCATGAGAGAATATGTCTGAATTGTTTTAAACCTCTAGGTCTTCTTTGTAATTTGTAACACAGGAAGTTTAAAAACAAAAACAAAAACAATACAAGTACCTACTATATGCCAGTGCTAATATAGGCACAAGGGCACATCAATGAACGTGACAGAGCAAAATCTTTGCTGTAGTGGACCTAAGATTGTAATGGAGTGAAGGTAACAATACAATTGTGAGACAGAATAAATGTATACCTAGGTATTCAAGAGTGGCAAGTGCTACAAAGAAAGTAAAACAGGATGAGTTGAAGATTGGCTTGGTGGGGACTGGGAACTTTATCACAATAACAGCAGGAGGAGGCCAAGATGGGGAAAGAAAGAGGAAGGTGGAAATTTTGGTAACTAGCTAGAAAGCCAAAAAAAAAAAAAAAAAAAAAAAAAAAAAGGCCTGATATTTTTAATAAACTAGTGGAACAGAGGAAATTGAACTTTAAAGCTTTAACCAAAGTGATCGCAGAACAACTGTCTGAAGAGATAAGAGATGTACCAAGGATAAAATGATGAAAAGAAAGTAGCACATACAGACTGGAGTTTGGATCTTATTATAAACCCTTTGAAGAGCTGTAGGCTGGAGGGACGGTGTTTATCTGAGTTACACTGTGAAATGAAGTCTCAGTGGAGAATGAACTGAAGGGGTCAGGTGTTGGGGCAAGTGTGGAATCATCCACTGTTCTTTGCAAAGATTTTGCCATCACTCAAGAAAGATCGTGAAGGATTAGATTGAAGAGATAATCACCAGGCTTGGAAGAGAGATTCCATCTAATGTTGTCATAAATCACATATCATAGACTCTTTCTTTCATAATTTATAGTACAGAAATTTTTCTCTAGGGTATTTCCAAATCCAAATACTGCAGAATTTTATCACAATAAGAGCAGAAGGAGGGCAAGATGGGGAAAGGAAGAGGAAGGTGGAAATTTTGGTAACTGATTAGAAAGCCAAAAACATTGACCTGATGTTTTTAATAAATTAGTAGATCACAGGAAATTGGACTTTAACGTTTTACATGCTTAAAATATTTCTAAAGATTATCCAAAGTCATATTCAAAGCCTGGTAATCATTTTTTTTTTTTCCTAACGATAGATCACAAGGATTCAGTTAACATTTTTTTCTTTTGCCAAGGACATAAATGTTGAAACTATGCTGTGAATCCTGCTTAGTTCAAAATTAATTTATTACAATCAGAATACATGTTAGACTCTAAAAATTGGAGGCTTATGAACATATATTCTTCTTTATTTCATGGACAGTGTTCTACAATGTAAAAAATATAAATATGGCATATATTTAAATGTGAGTATTTTCTTCTACATATTAACCTCTCAGACTAATAGTAAAAAATAACAATTTGCACAGAAAAGTAAACCTAAGAAATTTTCTTCAGAATTAATTAATTGCAACATGCAAAATTTAAAACATGCTTTCAAATAAAATTCCCAGCTCTAATTAGTCCCAAAGAGAGAGAGAGATTACAATGGAGTAGAATAAAATTTTCTTCTCTCACTCGTTGCTTTCATCTATCTTTCTATTTTCATCCCCTGGGAAAGCTGAATTTAAAAATTAGAAAAAAATATAATGTCTCACATTTAGAACATCAGTGATGTCACGAACTTTAAAAGAATTTGAGTTTTACACAATCAAATCAACATTCTTAATATTCCAGCTAGCTAGTCTGCTATCCATTAAACCACAAATATGGGGACCCCCTAATCTTTGAGAATATTAATGTTAAATTGGCCATTGAAGAGAACTTTTCTTTTTAATGCTTAAGATCCTGATCAGTTTTAGTGAAATTCTTAACAAAGTTAAGCTTGCCCTGTTCTGAATTGAAGATTGGTTTAGGCAAACATATTATTCATAGAAAGCAATTTTTGTATTAAGATAGTAGGCATTGACTAATATGACTAAATTCCCTTTACTCCTTTGAGAAGGAATTGTCTTATCTCCATATTTAATTGACAACAACAATGAACAAACAAACAAACAAAAATTATGGCCATATTACGCCTCTCAGGAGTAATCGCTGGGTGGCAGGAGTAGTAATAACAATGGTAGTAATAGCTTAGGGTTTTTCTACCTCAGCCCAAATGACATTTTGGGCCAGATACTTCTTTGTTGTGGGAGATGCCTTGTGCATTGTAGGATATTTAGTAGAATCTATGACCCATATCCAGTAGATTTCCCCCAAGTTGTGACAATCAAAAATGACTCCAGAAATGGACCAATGTCCCCTGGGGGAGCAAAATTAATATCTCACTGGGAACCACTAGTACTAGCTCATATTTGTTCAGACCTTCGTAAGTAAAGTGTGGCAATATATGCAATCCCCAAAATATTGTTTTGAGCTGAAGGCACTTAAAAAACAGCAGGTATAAGAAGGCCCCCTATGACCTCCACTGCTTTTCCTGAAAACAAACAAACAAACAAAAAAACACATATGGAAGATATTCTCCTTATACCAGGAGGAGAGTCACATTCTTGTCATCCAAGGACTAGAAATTGAGGCTGAGAGAAGTCTATGCAAACCAACCTTGTAAACTAACCCTTGCCTTTCCAGTCACTTCTCCACAATTAACTGCCCTAGCCCAAGTCCCCTTGCCCTGCAACATTTTCATAATTTACTGCACCTTGTCCAATTCAATATATAAGTGTTCAACTGTAACTACTTATTTGGGCCTTCATTTTCTTATGGGGGCTCCTGTGCTATGTAAAACTTATATTAAATAATTCTGTATGCTTTTCTCTTGTTAATAGGTCTCAGGTCACTTTAACTTACAGGCCTACCCAAAAACTCTAGGAGCATAGAGGTAAAATTTTGCCTACCCTACATAGGTAAAGTTTAAGCACTTTTACAAGTATAAATTAACTTAATCCTCAAAATCTTTTTATAATTAAAATATTTTTATTAACTCCATTTTTAAAACTGTGGAAATTGGGACATAGGAGTTAGCTTCCTGTGGCTACACAGCTAATATGCATTTAGTAGAGCTGGGATTTAGACCCAGACAATCTGGTACATTTTGTAGAGGGAAGCTATAATCATTCATTCATTTAACAAATGGAATTGATTGAGTTTAACATGTAGAATATGAAGAAGGAAAATAAGTTAGAAAAAGTGAATAAGTCTTTATTCTTGTCTTCAAATTACTCACAGTCTAATAGCAAATGCTAGGAAGGGCTGTCAGTGTTTAAGTATGTAACAATGGGGAGTTAAGTGTTCCTCACTCTTCTGGCTCTTCATCCAACATAATTTCCTTCTTGGTCATTTTCCAGTCCCAGCTAAACTATCTGGCAGTAAATCCCTGAATAGACGCTACCTTATGGCTAAAACATCATCTAAATGGTAGTCAAGAATACCATTCCCTGCTAGTAGTATTGGCCATTCATTAAGAAAAATGTATGGAATCAATGACTTTCACATTCTACAAGAATCAATCTGATATTTGTGAATGAAGGGTAATATTTAGGCAGTACATTTACTGGAAATCCTTGTAAAGAGAAATACTGAGATTTGTGAAATGAACTTTATAAATCTTTAGACTGAGTTTCACTTGTAGCACTACCCAAGCTAACTAGATAACTGAGAGCATTTAGGCATCTGTCTCAGGATATAAATTTAGAGGACTGGATTAAATAATATATAAAATCAAGTCCAGTTCAAATACTCTATGGATCTCTGGATTATACAAGTATAAGACATACTTACCTGGATTATCTCACAACATTTATCTGAAAATAAGTAGTTACATAAATGTTGGAGTTGGTTTTAGAATTTACAGATTGTGGAGAATTTGTTTTATGATTTCAAGATTCAAAAACACTGTATGGCTATTGTTCAGTCTTCTTCTGTAGACCAATAAGAACAATATAATTTGAGGACACTTAGTTAATGACAGCTCAATGTTAATTTTAACAGCTTCTGGGGGCTTGTTACATAGTCTGTGGAGCAGTTTATATGCTTGGTATATTTTAGTACAGTACTTTAGAGCTATTTTTACAAGCAATTTGATATCTCCCTTATCTTTTGAATGAGGAAACAACAGAGGAACAACAACTCCAGTGTCTAGCTTGAGGTCAACTAGCAAACGAGAGAGAAGAGTGGAATCAAATTTACAGACCAAGCATGTTTCAAGAGTCATTTTTTTCAAAAACAATAAGACAAAAAATTATTATCTGGACTTTATTTTATCAAACTTATAAAGCAATGGATTTGCCAATTTAAATTCATTTTGTTAAGCCCATTAAAATATATTATAACCATAATCAAAATAAGAAAAGACAACAATAAACCAATCCATTTACTTTTTAATCAATTCTGTAGACGAATTAAATTTAAAATTCTCCATGAACTGCCATTTCAAGAGACATATCCAAAGAACACGAAGAATAAAAATGATCCTCTAATTCGTTTCATTTCTCTTTCATGCACTGAAAACTTGTATTTGAATAAAGGCAGACAAAATATATCATAAGTCAGCAGGACATCTAATCTGTGGAAAATGTTATGGGGAAAAAAAATTTCTTTTTAAATGTGTAGAAGTTGGTTTCTCAAATATATTTAGATTGTGGCCAAAGTTATTGAATACCTTGCAATAATGGTTTTGAAAAAGGAAAAAGAGATTCTTTTTATTTAAAGTTTGGGTAATGCTAACATTTCTATTTGATTGTTTTTAAGATGATTTTATCCTCAATTTGATACATTGCTTGTTAAAGTAAAATAATATGTAAGATAATATTATTATGGCTTGTACCTCTTGATATACCTATATTTGTGTACAAATATATATTTGTGTGTATATACATTTGTGCATATACATGTTTTATGACAAAATGTTTTTGTCTTGATAATAACTTTTCAGAGCTCCAATATAATAGCTACTTAATATAAAAAAGACAGGCATATTAGTTTCCTGCGCTTGCTGTAACAAATTACCACAAATTTCATTAATTAAAATAGCATGAGATTATCACCTTACCTTTCTGGAGGTCAGAAGTCCAAAAATGGGTTCTACAGGAATAAAAGCAAGGAGTCAGGAGACTGTGTTTATTCTGGAGACTCTAAAGGTCCCAGCCGTTATCTTTTCCCGCTTCTAGAAACGTCCTCCACTTTTTGGCTCATGGCCCCTTGCAGGAATGCCACCTCTCTCTCCTCTGCTTCCCTTGTCACATTTCCTTTTCTGACTCTGATTCTTCCACCTTGCTCTTACAAGGAACCTCAGGTATACCTACGTAACAAACCTGCACATTCTGCACATGTATCCTGGATCTTAAAGTACAACATAAAAAGTTAAAAAAAAGCAAAAAACAAAAAAAAAAGTTGGTCAGGCGCAGCGGCCTCACACCTGTAATCCCAGCATTTGGGGAGGCTGAGGCGGGTGAATCATCTGAAGTCAAGAGTTTGAGACCAGCCTGACCAACATGGTGAAACACTGTCTCTACTAATAATACAAAATAATAAGCTGGGTGTGGTGGCACACGCCTGTAATCCCAGCTACTCAGGAGGCTGAGGCAGGAGAATTGCTTGAACCTGGGAGGCAGAAGTTGCAGAGCCGAGGTTGCACCACTGCACTCCAGCCTGGACGATAGACTGAAACTCCGTCTCCAAACAAAACAAACAAACAAACAAAAAGAGTTAGGAAAAAAAAAAAAATCCTCATCTGATTCCATTGGCCTACCCAGATATTCTAAAATAATCTTCCCATCTGAAGATCCTTAATCACATCAGCAAAGTGTCATGTACAGTAACATAGTGACAAGTCTGGGGGATTAAGACCTGAACACCTTGGGGGAGATGTAGTATTTTGCCTACCACAAAACCTCTGCCATACTATTTTCTATTTATTATGTGTGTTGGTGTGTAGGATTTGAAGACATATGTAACTGTGTATGGTTCATGCTAGAGAAGATGATATAACACATAAAGTACAGCAATGAAAAAAAGTGTAAATATTCAATTAGATTAGTTTATTTTTTCT
Organism: Macaca nemestrina; assembly: GCF_043159975.1. Classification (NCBI taxonomy): domain Eukaryota; kingdom Metazoa; phylum Chordata; class Mammalia; order Primates; family Cercopithecidae; genus Macaca; species Macaca nemestrina. The sequence goes on along the minus strand of NC_092134.1, from coordinate 41,510,344 downwards.
AAATTTCTTCTGTGAAAAATGTTATATTGATCTAGAAAAGGTACCATCTCACAAAGGATACACTGCAACCCTAAAATCTTCAAAGGCCATTATAAAAGTACCTTGCCAAATCTTACATCTGGAAAAAAGTTATTCAAAGATCGGTATGAGATATGTTAACAAATAATTGAAATAATTTAGGGAGCAGGTTCTTTCCATTTGGGAAACCTGCAATTTTGCTCTAAGCTATATTACCGATATTGTCAGAGCTACTGTGTCAAAAATAAAAATGAATGATGAATTCTTACTATGTGCTAGTAGCCATACTATACCCTTTACATGCATTTTCTTATTTTGTGCGATGTGCACTTTTATGATCCCACTTTGTAGATGCAGAAACTGAGGTTTCAGTTGCCTCAGCTATTACACAACATTCTTGTTATTACATAAACGGTGCTGGCATTCCAAGTCAGGTCTGTTTACAAGCATATGAAAAAATAAAATGGCTTCAGTTAGTACAAAATGCTCATCACAAAAAGTACTGATATTTCCCAGCCGGGGGCAGTGGCTCACGTCTGTAATCCCAGCACTTTGGGAGGCAGAGGCGGGTGGATCCCTTGAGGTCAGGAGTTCAAGACCAGCCCAGCCAACATGGTGAAACCCCCTCTCTACTAAAAATACAAGAATTAGCCCGGCGTAGTGGCGGTCACCTGTAATCCCACCTACTCAAGAGGCTGAGGCAGGAGAATTGCTTGAGCCTGGGAGGCGGAGGTTGCAGTGAGCTGAGATCAGGCCACTACACTCCAGCCTGGGCGATAGAGGGAGACTCCCTCAAAAAAGAAAAGAGAGGGAAAAAGTACCAATATTTCCCAACTGCTCAGTAACTATTGTTTTTCATGTACCTTTCATAATATCCCTGGGAAATTTAAATTATACTTTTCATCTTTTAAAGCAGAAACCTGTGGTCTAGCAATTTTATTTCAATCATTCTCCCATGTTTTAACTTTCTAAGTAGTAGCATATAATGTATGAAAATAATGAACTAACATTCAAGTCAGATCCTAATAACAAAAAATGTATTTTTCCTTTGAACCTATGGTAGATATTTTGATCTCTTCTTAAATTTTGAAACTGGTCAGTTGTTCAAGAAAGACCATTGATTTTGGAGAAAGTACAGATTATCTTTGTATCTGTATTTTGCAAATTACTCTCTGTGGAAAATAATTAACTTCCCAGAGCCTTGGATTCCTTATCTTTAAAATGGGGAAAACAACATTGGCACCATGGATTGTTATAAACTCTCAAAAACTAGATTCCTTCTCTAATGGAGTATTATTTTTTACAACATTCTCGAAAGGTAGAACTCTCCTCTTTTCCTCAATTATTTTGCCATTTATAAAGATACTCTGAAGCCTGTGGGAATGGGTATGGAGGAAAGTTACATTTTCTTTTATTGTGTTGAGTAAATAGTTTCTCAAATCCTGTTTCTTTCTTTTTCTTTCTTTTTTTAAAAAAAACAACAATAACACTATATTCTTGGTTGTTTTGAGCAGGGTTGGTTATTATTTCATTATAAATCAATCAAGCATATTCACAATGACCAAATTGCAATGGGATTCGTTAGGAATTCAAGTTTGCCACTGTTCTTTGCCTTCTCTCTTTCTGCCTTCCAAGAGATGCCAACATACTTACTGTGAATAAAAAGCCAACCTGTCTCTGATTAGTCGAGCCCAATACTATGAAGAACATATAAAAGACCAACAATAAATAACCTTTTGAAAATGCTGCTTTTTTGAGATAATGCAGCTTCATGTTTTAACAAACCCAACCTGGAGTAATAAAGGTCTCTTCTGAAACTCAAGACCAGCAGTAACTTGATTCCATTGAGGTCCAACTCTAAGTGGGTGTCAAGGCAGGAAGGACAACATTCATAGCAGTAATTTTAGAAATATTTTATTTAATTTCAAAACCCTTCTAGACACATTTACTTCATCTCCCGTTTGCTTGGTGTGGAAAACCAATTACTTCGTGGTGATGATGCAGTCAAATCTGTAAACAGTTATTACATTTCAATTAGAGCTGCGTGAAACTCTATATATTTGGTTTGCAGGAAATTAATGCAAATCTTTTTTGATATTTCAATTCACAAGGGGTCATACCCCTACACATTTGGCTCTCAGTGTAACATTTAGAGCCATTCAAATATCAAAGACTATTTTCCCAGCATAAAACATCTGGCCTAAAGTTAAAATCTCCTATAGCATTCATCTGTATTTAAACTCCCACCTACAAACTGCACCAGAAACTTTGCCAAAAGCAGTCAACTTAGACTGACTTTTTACTATAAAAGAAAATTTCTAGTGAATCTTTTACTATAAAACATATGCTTGATCACATTCATGGTCTTGGTTGAACACTCATAAATCACTGAAACACAAACAAGAGCTTTTCATCACTGATAACAGGAATGATAGTGAGATGGAAGGATGAGAATAAGGAAACAAATAGTGAACACTTTCTATGTTCTAGTCACTGTTCTTGCATTATCTTACTAAATTCTTGCATTAGCACTGTGAGGTTATGTACCACCATTCTCCACGTGGGAACATTCAGATTCAGATTAAGAAACATGTCTGAATCACATAGGTAGGTGGTGGTGCTGGGGATGAAGCCAGATCTCTCTACTTCCAAAGCCTATGATAAATTATCCTGTCTCCCACAGTGTATAGACTTGAGGAATATAGTTAATGTTTACAATTACAGTTGACCATTGAACAACATGGGTTTGAACTGTGTTGGTCCAATTATATGTGGATTTTCTTCTGCCTCTGCCATCTCTGAAACAACAGGATCAACCTGTCCTCCTCATTCCCAGACTACTGAACATGCCCACAAGGGTAAAGACCTTTATGATGATCCATTTCCACTTAATTAATAGTAAACATATTATCTCTTCCTTATGATTTTCCCAAGAAAATTTTATTTTTTCTAGCTTACTTCATTGTGAGAATACAATATATAACACATATACAAAATACGTGTTGACTGTTTATGTTATAGGTAAGACTTCTAGTCAACAGTAAGTGATTAGTAGTTAAATTTGGGGGGAAGCAAAAGTTATACATAGGTTTTCTTTATTTTTCCATTGACCATTGCTTATCATAAATGCCTTTCAGAAGAGCTGGGTTGGCCTATCAACTCTTTACACTAGTACCTCTGATCCTCTTTAAAATCTCCATGTTACTTGAGGAAAAATGGAAGCTACAAAAGTCAAATGATAAAGGAATTATTCTCTTCATTCCCAAGTTGTGTTACATATGGTGGCAATGGGGGATGGGGGAGGAGAGCAAGTGTGCAGGCTGAACTTATTGAGGACTTCACACTTCCATCAGTTACCATGAAAAATAACATATGGACTGAACATTTATTCCAAGGAACAGATTTGTTTCTAGTTACTCTCCAGCAATTGAAAGAGAAAGAAAGAAAAAAAAATTTTAAGAGCCATCTGAAAATACTCACCAAATGAGAGAAATAAGGTTGATCTTTTTCAGACTGCAGAATTAACATTTTAAAAAAATGAGTCATAATGATTCAATTTAAATGTATTGACTGAGCTACTATTATCATGAATCGACTTCTCTACTAGGGATGATGTGGTGCCTGTTCTCAAAAGCTTAAGTTCAATTTTTTTGAAGAAAAAGTGTCTTACTGCATTTTTTTTTTTTTTTTTACTGGTTTCAAGTTTTTCCTTTCATTTATTTCCATCATTATCTTACACTTTGTCAGCCTTTCCAGTACCATGATAAAAATACCCCCAAAATGTATATCAGCAAATGGGGACACCTTCCTGTACCCCATCATTTGTTTATAATCAATCATTTGCTTCATGTCACCCCACTTACTGGTTTGAGTATAGAACAATTCATAACTTTTGGCATCGTGAAATTCCTCAGGCTGAATAAAAAAGCATTGTCAAGAAACCAAAATTAAAAAGTTAAGTTTAAAATTGTTTCTACCCTTCAGGCTCCTGACATATGAAAGTATTAACAGCATATGTCTACTTTAGATTTTTAAACCACAGGAGAGTTAAATGGGATGAGCTTTTTCAAAATACAGTGGTTTTTGAAAATAAAAAGCAAAAGAGGATGAGACAGAAAGCCTATAATTGCCTTCAAAAAAATACATGAACTTTTCTCATTCACCCAGGCAAACTAATCTTATAAATGGGCCTTCCTTTCATGTGAGCCATCACTTCTTTTAAAGCCAAGTTGAAGCTTCTTCACCTACAAGAAGTAGTCTCTGACAAACTCATTCCTTCTCCCCATTAAGACTTTCTCTTTTTTCCAATCATTGTCAGTGTGTGTAGATGAGGTTCTGTCTTGCTTTGTAATTGCTCCTTTAGATAGCTATTTATTTGACTTTCTGGGGAAAAATAAACAAATACATACATACATACATAAAAAGTATCTTTTGGAAATTCTTTTCAGTGAGGGTTGGTCATAGAAAAAGAGGTTGCAAAATTTAGACCTCCATAGTCTGAAAAGACAAATGCTCATCAAAACTTAAAGTAGGTTGAGAATGAATGTGAAATTATCATCAAATCTTGTTGTTAAGAAAAATAAAGGAAGCATTATTTCAAATTACAGTAATGAGGAGAGATAAAAATTACGTTTTTAATATACAAATAAATTTAGACTTGGGTGATCCAATATGCATTTTCAAGTGCTGGTGGATATTTTGAAAACATTCCCTCGTCTTGAGATTGCTTTATTCCCAGGTATGCCAACTTTCCCAGTCAAATTTTATTCCTTATACCAACTTAAGATTGGATCATGGCTCTGATAGACTGAGGTTATATTCCTATCTTCAGTCTCAGAGAGACACCTGTTTACTACAGCCTCATATTTTCCCCAGTCTCGTTTAATCTTACATCATGCAAATTATATATAGACATCCCAAACCTAACATTGAAGTGTTTCTTCTCCACCCCAAATCTTTTTCTACCATAATGGCAACTTCCTCTTTCCAGTTGCTTATACTAAAATGTTGGAAGTCTCGATTGGCTTCTCTCTTTCTCTCAGACCACGTATCCTATGGCTAAGAGAATTCTCTTGGCTCAACTTATAAATGTTTCTAATATCTGATAACCTTTCTCTACTGCCAGACTTACTATGCAGGTCCCAGCCATCACTGAATCTCACTGAGCCACCTTCTAACTGTGCTTTCAGCTTCAGCTCTGGGCCTTTCTATTTTCCATATGGTGGGCAGAGTGGTCCTTTTGAAATATAAGTTACATCAGGTCACTCCTCTGCTCAAAACATTCTACTGGCCGGGCGCGGTGGCTCACGCCTGTAATCCCAGCACTTTGGAAGGTCGAGGTGGGCGGTTCACGAGATCAGGAGATCGAGACCATCCTAGCTAACACAGTGAAACCCCGTCTCTACTAAAAATACAAAAAAAATTAGCCAGGCGTGGTGACGGGCCCCTGTAGTCCCAGCTACTCTAGAGGCTGAGTCAGGAGAATGGCGTGAACCCGGGAGGCGGAGCTTGCAGTGAGCCAAGATCTTGCCACTGCACTCCAGCCTGGGTGACAAAGTGAGACAACGCCTCAAACAAAACAAAACAAAACAAAACAAAATCTACTGCATCCCTCCCCCACTAGGAGAAAAAGCCAAAGCCCTTAGAATGGCCTCACGGTTCTACATGATCTATGCTCCCATCCATAACTCTCCACTCCTCATCGTCTCCTGCTTTCACAGGCTCATCTGGCTCCGGTTCACTGGTCTTCTATTTGTTCCTCAAATACAACATGTACAGTCCTGGCTCAGAATTTTTGAATTAATTTTTCTCCATTCTCCTTAATGGGCTTCACCCATAAATGCATGTAGACCCTTTCCAAGTCTCCTATATATATTTGATCAATTGTCACCCTACCAGACAGGACTATCTCCACTACTCTGTTGAAATTGTAATTACTCTTGTCTCTTTTCATCCCCTTCCTTGCTTTATTTTTCCACATCACCTTCTAATAAACCACAGAATTACTGTATTTTATTTTTTGTTTTTCTTCCACGCTAGATAATAAACTCCACGAAAATAGAACTTTTGTCTATTTTTTCCCACCACTGTATCCAAGCACCTAGAATTGGGCCTACTACATCATAATGATAAATATTAGTAGAGTGATGGATTGATATGCTGTACACTTGGTGAGGAAAATCTTTTGAAGAGTCTCATTCCAAATATCAAAATCCTGCCAAAAACAAGAACTTAAGCTAAAAACATATGTAAAAGGTCATAGTAATTCTACTGCCTAGACACAACTCATTAAATATACAACTAATTTATCTATTGCCATGACGGAATTAATATAAGAGGAGGATTAAAATGAGAAGAAATATAAGGAAGGAAAGATAAAAAAAGGGTCCCAGAAAGAGAAAGAGTCCATAGCTACTTAAGCTAATTTAAAGAAATTAGGATATGATTTAGAGTCTACTGACCTAATTTCTCATATTAGCTCTTCTTCTTTGTTGCGTGACATATAATTTGAAATTTTATTACTTTCTCTGTAAAATGAGCCTCATAAAACCTAACTCTATAAAGCTTCCGTGAGAACAAGATGAAATGAGAAATAATAAGTGCCTAATATGGTGTCTGACATATAGAAGACACTCAAAAATAAAAGTTGTACCTGGTTTCACATATGTGTTTATGTTTCCCAGGTCTCTCTGCAGAGAGGGCCTAGAAGCTGCAACACTCCAGGGCCAATGAATACAACTAATGCTCGAATCTTGACTTTCAATATCATTCTCCAAACAAACAAACAAACAGCTCCTTGAAAAACATACTAATTCTAGAGTTGGGCCAAAAAAAAAAAAAAATCAAGATAAACTTAGAATATTTCAGGGTGTCAGAAAGCAAGAGGTTCTTAAAATTAAAAAAAAAAAAAAAAAAAGAAAGCAGCAGCAGCAGACAGATAGATGAGGGGAAAGGGGATGGTCATAAGAAAATAGGCAGCAACCTGAAACACTTTTCATTAGCTACCTGGATCAATTTGAATACTAACATAAATAATGACAGTATTGATTATAACCAAAAATATAAAACACATACTCATGAGCCTCTGTTGATATATAAACAAATGATTGACTGAGTGACTCAATGGAGGAGAATGGAGAAACTTTCATAATAGACCAATTCCAATGAATAAATGTAGAAGGAATGAGGAGACTAGACACTCACTGTTAGGATACCACAGCAAAATCCACTGATGGATGTTAAAATTAGTGGGCAAAACATTAAAAAGAAACAGGATGTTTGCATAGCTTCAAGATATCTCACCCAAAATGTTTATTAATGACTATGATGGCTTTAACTTACATTTATAAATTCTTTGGAGTTTCTCCCTCCAGCAGGTAGAGTTTAATTCTTCTCCCACTTGAGTGGGATTTAATGACTCACTTTAAAAATATAATTTTGAAATGAAAAACCAGTGACTTTACAGTAGAGAAACCTGCCAGCACCATTACCAAGTAATCATGGTTAACATTACCAGTAATAGTAATGCATATTGCTATCATAAAAAGGGCCCATCAATTCTATGGTTTTGTTCCCCAAAGTCCATTACCCTAAGTCTAATTAAGAGAAAATATCAGACAAACTCAAATTGAGGAGCTTTTTACAAAATATCTGACCAGTACTCTTCATAAGACTCAGGTCATGAATGACAAGAAAAGACTGAAGAATAGTCACAGAAGAAATTAAGGAGATATGGTGACAAAATGCAATGTGGTATCTCAGATTGGAATCTAGAACAGGAAAAGGATGTTAATGACAACACTGGGGAAATCTGAATAAAGCCTATAGTTTAGTTCATTGTATTGTATCAATATTATTTTCTCAGTTTTGACAACTAGTAAGGTTATGTAAGATGTAAACAACAGGAAAATCTGGGTAAAGGAACAAGAGAATTATTTATATTATCTTTGCAATTCTTATTTAAAGTTAATGCCATTTAAATTATTTTAAGAAGTTAGAAAAAAAGAAAGTTGTGATCAAATGAGATAATGCTTGTGAAAATATTTATAAATAGTATAAGGTTATTATTATAAGCTAGGCACTGTTATTATGTAAATAATAATGGAAAACAGTGTCTTAGAAAGTGATAGTGTGCTTAAAGTAATCAACAACTGCATAATTTGTATTGACCAGCCCATTTAGCCAAATCAAACAATTATCCTAAATGTAGACACAGCATAAGTTTAAGAGACAACAATTGTGGGGCTAGCTTCCAAGATGGCGCTGGAGGATCCTCAGCTCTTCGTCATTACACCCTTATAGAATCTTCCCCCACTCTTAGCAGGGTCAACCTCTATAATTAATAGAACAATGAAGAAATGACTTCCTTACTATTGCGTGACTTCCAAGGCTAGGTCATTAAGGACATTCTAATTTCCATTTGGCGGTCCTGGATTGATCATTCTGGAATAAGTCAGCCACCATATTGTGAGGACATACAAGCAGTCCATAGAGGGGTCCACTGCAGAGAAATTGAAACCTCTTGCCAACTACCAGCATCACATGAGTAAGCCTTCTGGGAAGCACATCCTCCAGGCCAAGCCAAGTAGTGAGGAGATGTAGCCTCAGCTGACATCTTGACTGTGATCTCATAAGAGATCCTGAGCCTGAATCATCCAGCTATACCACAACCGAATTCTTGACCCACAGAAAATGTAAAACAGATTCTTATTGTTTTAAGCCATGAAGCTATTGGGTAATTGCTATGTTCCAGTAGATAACTAATACAACAGTCTTTAAAAAATAAGCAATAAACATTTGTGTAGGAGACCAGGGCCTAAAGCCATTAGTCTCAGAATAGAAGCAAATGATATTCTGGCATGAGCCTGATGAGAAATGTAGAAGACTCTTTGTTTTCTTTCTTTCCTATTCTCTCTTTGCTTTATTTTTGTAATAGTCCAGGTTTATGTATATTTAGAAAGTAGATATTTGCTACTTTTCTGATGCAGCAATATGCCACAAAACAGAAGCAAGCATGGTAAACTACAAGGAGGACATTAGAGTTGATGTCATTTGAATACACCAAAGACAGCTTGCATAGGACATGCCAGTAACAGGAGAGATTAGCACTCTAAGGATTTGTTTCTCTGTGTGAGAGATCTTTTAATTGCTGTTGTTTTATTGGTTGGTTATTTGTAATCATTAAAATATTAAGGGTCTTTTTCTGGAAATATTATCCAGAAACCACAAACTTGATGTTTTTCCACAGGTAATTTGAGTGGAAAAAGGATAGGGTTAGGATTTAAAATTCTGGCTGCTGCTTTACCACCTCTAGACATGTGGTTTGAGGGAGTCTCAAATTCTTCTATCCTGAATGCTTTCATTGGCAAAATGAAGATGTATAAATCAAAGGCTAAGTTTTCTGGAGCTTCCTAACTTCTCAGAACTATTTTAGAAACTAAAAGTGTCATATATGTTGCTTCTTTTGAATGAAATAATTTAGCTGCAATGCCTTCCTTATTTCAGATAAAATATGGTAATGTCCCAGAATAATCATGTATTGAACACAGTTCCCAAGGAAACAGGCATCACCACAGAATTACCAAATATGTAAATGTTATGAAGTAATATCTGGTGGCGGCAAAACCAAACCTTTGTCTCACTGAACAACCACTATTTTGTGATGCCGATATTGTACATTTTATCCTGCATAATTCTTCCTGGAATTGATATTTTAAAATTGAGAAGCAATTTAGTGTGCTGCATAGCCCTGCTCTATTGGCCCAGGCCAACATTAATGACACATTTTAATAGAAAAATGGGCAGTTGGGCACCTAAACTTTACCCTGTCGTGGATCATGTTTGGCAGCTGTGCTTTTTATTCATCAGTCTGATTGAAACTCACTTCCTGACAGAAGCAAAGATATTCTCTTTTGTTCAGGATTTCCATAAAAGGCGAAATGGAAGTCTTTGCAGACAGGCTGGCGTGCCTGAATAAATTTATTTTCCTAGGCTTCCAGCCATAACAGTGAGCAAACAAATGCCTCTTACCTACATCTTTATGTACACCATAGGATAGCACATTTATAGGATTAAATAATGCTCATTTATTTTGGCTTCTTTCCTCTCTGTTTTAAATCATTGCCCAAACTTGCGTTTTTAAATCTTTCCCTCATAATTTTAACCTTTACCCTTGGGCTAGTTGAGCAATATATGGCTGTGTGTGTGTTTGTCTCTGTGTGTACACATACATTGTCTATGATGTTGGGGGAGGAGGACCTGGCTTTCTTTTTAATCCTTTTTCTTTATAGAGAACAGACCTCAAAGGGTTTCCTTTCCTAGCTTCTTAACTTCTCTTCCAAGCATAATGATTCTAGACAGACTGAACAACTGACCAGTGATCCATCGTGTTTTTAATCATTTACAGTCTGATTCCTGCACAGCCGTGCCTGATATTTGGTTTTAAAGAACGCTTTCCTGGGGAACACATTCAATCCAGTATTTCTGAGCAATAAATTACTCATGTTTGGGGGCCCTCGACAGCCTATATTATTTTGCCCTGGTTGAAAATAATAGACAGTTTGGAACAATGTTCCCTTTTGAATTAAAATACAAAAGGTTAGATTCTTAGGGTTCAAGATAATGCATAGGCTCTCAACAGACTGGATACAAATCTCCCCAAGAGAGCAAAGATTGGGAGGGTGAGGAGGTGAAGACATAAGGTAGAGGAGACAAAAACATGAGCATTTGTACAGACACATTACTTGTTTTTTCAGGGTTGAAAAACTCATTTTGTATCCCTCACTGTCCCAGATGTTCAGTCATCTATGTAGTTATAGTTATACTAACAGGAGGCAGAACAGGGCTCTGTGCAATGATTGTGATCATCCTGAATCATCTGGAAGAACTCTGTGGTCTATCTAATTGGTGAGCTCACCTCTATCTATCCCCAACTGGGAGGTCAGGGTGAGGGAGTTGTAATAGTTGGCATTATGGATAGATCTTAGGAGAAACTGATTTTTAGTTGAAAATGGATCTGTTTGCACATTGGTACAAACTAATCAACTTTGATTAAATTGTCACGCTACAGTTTAAATGCTTATAAAAGAAAGAAACATGTGCTTTCATATGTGAGCATGTATGTACACATAGGTAGTCCCTAGAACAGAAAATAATCCCAAGATGAGGATGAGGATTGGAAATAGGAATGCCTTTTGCCATATAAATAGTGCTTTTTAAATAAATAGTGATTAGCTTTCCATGCTAAACAAAGGTGACCTCAGTTAAATTAGAGCTTAAGATTTAGATTAGATTTAAGATAACTGTCCAAGAGGTAATATACTACAAGAGTTAAAAATCAGAGGTACTTATTTTGAGTCCTGGCTCCCCTAGTCGTTGCGGCTATCACTTTGGAAAAGTTCTGTGTTCTCTCTGAACTCCAGTCTCCTAGACTGTATTCTACTGGGGTCAGCAAACTATGGCCTATGGGCCAAATCTGGCCTGTTCACTGCGTTGGTACTACTTGTAAGCTTAGAATGATTTTTATATTTTTAAGAGTTAAAAAGATCAAAGAAAGAACAATGTTTCATGACCTGTGAACAGTGTATGAAATTTAAATTTCATGGTGGATAAATAAAGTTTTATTGGAACATGGCCATGCTCACTTGTTTGCATACTATCTGTCTGCTTTTTATGTTGCTTTCATACTGCAACAGCAGAAAGTTACATTACAGATCATATGGGCCACGGAGCCCAAGCTGCTTAATCTAGGGTGCCTTACGGAAAAAAGTTTGTCTACCTTGTTATGATGCCTACCTTGCAGGGTTGTCATAGGGACTGAATGTTATGTAAAGTGCTTGCCACAGAGAATTGCAGTGAGGAAACACTGAGATAATGCTACTTGTGAAAATGAGTGTGGCTGTGTGGGAAGACAAAAAGACAAAGCAGAGAAATAATTTCAGCATACTAGAATCTTTCTTCAGTGTATGAGAGTGCATGATAGTGTCAAAGGGTATTTATAGAAAAAATGGAAATGTTCCAATTTTGTCAATCTATTTTAATCTACTAACAACTGGACTATAATTGCTGATAATGAATTCAGCATACATTTCAATAAGAAGTAAAATTGTGCCATAGATAATACTTCCTTACTAGTTATTGTTGTTCTTATTATTTAATATTTTATAATGACAATTTCTATTTAAATAAATAGAGGCACATCAATATGTCTAACAATGAAAAAATACGTTCTAAGGATAGTTTCCATGGTCAGATGCTTCATTACTAAAATAAGGATGATGAATGAAATGTAAGAATACTTTCCATGACAGAGGTTCTTTTCCTGTGTTCTTAACAATAAAGAAAGTTACCCTACATTTAGTGCTTCCTCTGTTAAGTGCTATGTGAACATTTATTTTTAGTTTTAATCTGGGACTAAGGATAGTTAATTCCACTGATTTAGAAATTTCATACATATAGAGACCAAGGGAGAGCATGATGGAACCCTGTGGAATGTATCCTCCTCACTCCTCAGCACTTTGGTGGGGCCACAAGGGGCCTACAATCAAGCCAGAAACTCATCTCTAATGGAAGCATCTAGCTTTGCTTCTAAATGAATTTCTATTGTAATTATAATGTTATTATTAAATCAATACCCATAGCAACATTGGTAAGAAAACCACTACTAACAGTAATGCTCACTGATTGGTTCATACACAAATAATTATGGCCCACGATGTAGCAGACACTGGATTAGGCTCTGAGTATACGGTGGGAAATAAAACAATGTCCCAACCTCATGCATCTTACATTTAATAAGTGGAGGCAAATAGAAATCTAATAGAAACAAAGTACAAAATATCAGAAAATATTAACTCTTATGATTGACTATGTCGTCAGGAAGTGGAGAGCAACACTTTGATTGGTGGTCAGGGAAGACCTCTCCAAGAGGTGACATTTAGGCTGAGATTTGAGTGACAAGGTTTCATCCATATAAATATTCGTGAGAAGAGCATTCCAGGGAGAGGAAATGGCTAACACAATGGCCTTGAAGTAGGAATGAGTTAGATATGTTCAAGGAAATGAAAGCAGGCCAGCGTGGCTACAGTCTAGGGAATAGTGAGACGAGTCAGCATGTCAGAATGGGAGGCAGAAGAAGTATTATGTAGAATCTTGTAAGACATTTTTAAAATGTGATAGAAAGCCATTGGAGAACTGTAAGCAGGAAAGTTGCATTATCTAATCTGTAGTTTTTAAAGACATTCTGGCTACTGAATGTAGAATGGATTGGAGGGATTCAAGAACACAGAGCTACTGGAGTCTCCAGATATGCTGTTGGATTAAATAGATAATAGAGGGAATGTGGGAGTCTTTAGTGTTAGTGGTCTCCAGCTGGTCAAATTTCCTGGTATCGATGACCTTGTACGGTGTCTTCCCTTTAAATCTGGTCTATCCCTAGCTATGACTCACTGGAACCAAAATAATATGGCAAAAGTGATGGTATACCAGTTGCAGGCCTAAGCCATAAAGGGACCTGGTAGTGTCTACTTCTGTGCTATTGGGATCTATGAGATGTTATGTAAGAAGGAGAGGTCACATGGAGAGGGAGAGAGTCAATGGAGTGAGAGAAAATGAAACCTCCCCGGCATCTTGCCTAAGCCAACCCCAGAAGGTCTCTCAGTGAAATGGAAACATATATAAGCACCTGTTTGTAAGACTATCACAATAACCTCTAAGTGGAGATGATTCTTTGCTGAAGAACTTTGAACAAATAAAGTGACTGTTGGTTTAAGCCATGAGGTGTTGAGTTGTTTGCTGTGCAGCAAGAGATTACAGAGAAAAATGAAATAAAATAAAAATGTTGGCTCAAAGTCAATCAGGTGCCGCTGAAAATAAGTGAAATTTATTTGTTTTGGAAATAGGTGGATCTTTCATAATTCTTTTACTTTTCAGAATATAGTGATGACTGAAAAGGTGGTAAAAAACTTGCTATTGGGGATGCAGATAAGAGGATGTGAATTGTGTACTGGTAAAATCATTAGGGAAACTGCCACCTGCAATAATGTGAAAGAAAGAAAATGTGCCTAAGGAACTTGTGGATATGGCAAAGGAAATTCCTCAGTGGAATGTCGAAAATACCATCTGGGTTCATTTAGCTGCTTATGATAATGTATAGGAGGACTGAGCTGAGCTAAAAAGGAGACTGTTCCATTTTCAAGCAGAATTTAAAATAAATAGAAATGAACCAGGAAATGATGGGTTGAAAATGAAAATTGTTTCTCATCTCCGTCTTTCCTGTGAAAGACTATAAAAGTAATAAATAGTCTCAGGGCAAAGATCAAAGCTAGGACTCTGCCAATAAAATATAGCCTCAAGGTAAAGGTCATATGAAAAGGGACTATAAGACCTTTTGCTGTGACCTCAAAGAAATTTAAGATTGCATCTCAGAGATCATCTCATGTAGATAAAGGGTTTTAAGAATCTTAAAGGCCTTGTCCAGAAGACCCGTATTTCTGTTTAGCCCCTAGTAAAGCGAAACCTGTCTCAAAGAATTTTGTGGGTGTGGCTTGGTCTAATGGCATAAACTACAATAAGAATTTATAAGAAACTCAGAAAGCTTTTAAGAGAATTATATTTGTGGAAGTACTTCCAGCTTTGTTTGAATTAAACACAAGTCACTTACCTTGAAAAAAAACTGCCCGGCTCCCAAACTTTTATGAGCAGGAAACAGACTGAGAAAACTACTCAGCTGCAAACACAAGCCATTTCTAAAGAAAAGGAGGGTGACTTACGAAGAGATAAGGAAAACCACTTCTATTTGCCTGGTTTTGAATTGCAATTATCCAATCACAGTGTGTGTGTGTGTGGAAGGGGTAAAATGTGGGGAGCTGGGGGAAGTCAAATAACAGGTCTCTTAGTTCACGAATCTTCAAATCAAGAGAAGCCATTCTCAAAAAGCTGCAACTGAGAAACCTTTTCTGAGAAGCTTCTTCTGACCCCATTTCACCTCAAACAAATTTACGTTATGAAATATTCTGGACTTGAACCTAAACCTTACCCAATAATGGGATAAAATTGGGAAAGCATAAGTTCAATCTGAATGTCAATCATTAGGGCCTAGAAATTCCTTTTTAGTTCATTCCTCCTCGCCTCCCTCAAATTTCTGACACCCGTTGATCTTTCTACTATTTCTCTAGATTTGCCTTTTCCAAATATCATATAGTTGGAATCCTACAGTATGCAGCGTTTTCAGACTGACTTCTTTCACTAAGTAATATGCACTTAAGTTTCCTCCAAATCTTTTCAGGGCTTGATAGCTCATTTATTTTTATTGCTTAATGGTAGTCTGTTCTATGGATGTATCATGGTTTATTTATTCATTCACCTTTTAAATGACATCTTTGTTGCTTCCAGTTTTATGGCCACGGTGAATGAAGGTCTCCTAAGCATTTATGTTCAGGTTTTTGTAAGGACAAAAGTTTTCAACTCATTTGAAAAAACACCTAGCCGCACATGGCTGGATCATATTGTTAAGACCAAGTTTAGCTTCGTAAGAAACTGCCAAACTACTTCCCAAAGTGTCTGAACCATTCATTGTTCCCACCAGTAATCAATAAACATTCCTGTTATTCCACATCCTCATCAACATTTGATATCGTCAGTTGTGTTTTCGTTGTTGTTAATTCTTTGGGATGTTCTCCAGAGGTCGTGTAACCTGTGGACAAAGACAATTTCATTTTTTCCTTCCCAATCTATTTACCTTTCATTTCCTTTTCTTGTCTCGTTGCATAAGCTAGGACTTATATTATGATGTTGAATAAGAGTCATGAGAGGGGCAACCTTGCCTGGTTCCTAATCTTAAGGGGAAAGCATCTAGTTTCTCACCATTAAGTATAATGTTAGGTGTAGGTTTTTTGTTAATTTTCTATATCGAGTTGAGAAAGCCTTTCTCTATACCTAGTTTGCTGAGAGTTTTGTTTGTTTTGTTTTAAATCATGAATGGGTATTTTTCTGTATCTTTTGATATAATCACATAATTTTTCTTATTTAGCTTGTTGATTTGCAAGATTACATTAATTGTTGAGCCAGCCTTGAATATCTGAGAAAAATCCCACTTAATTACATTGCATAATTCTTCTTCTTCCTTTTATTTACTTACTTATTTTTATTTTTGACACAGGGTCTTGCTGTATCGCCCAGACTGGAGTGTAATGGCACAACCATGGCTCACCGCAGCCTCAGTTTTCCAGGCTCTAATGATCCTCCCACCTCAGTCTCCTGACTAGCTAGGACCATAGGCATGCACCACTATGTCTGATTAATTTTTAAAATTTTTTCTAGGGATGAGATATCATCATGTGGCCCAGTCTGGTCTCCAACTCATGGGATCAAGCAGTCCGGCCGCCTCAGCCTCCCAAAGTGCTGGGATTCATAGTGTGAGCCACTGTGCCCAGCCAATTCTTCTTATATATTGTTAGATTTGAGTTGCTAATATGTTGTTGATGAATTTTGCACCTTTATGAGAGATATTAGTCTTTAGTTTTCCTTTTTTGTATTGTCATTTTCTGGTTTTAGAGGTTCCAGAATTCATCCCCAATTCTTCTTGGCATTCTAGCTTTGAGTATTCCTCTTGAAAAGTCTATTTGGATCCTAAATTATTTTGTAGGTGAACTTTTAAATATTTTTATTCAAAAATTTTTACATCTGCTCATGATTGTCAGTATTTTAAAGTTTCATGCTGATGAGCATAGTGTGGTAATGCTTAAAAATCATTAAGCTGGACATTTGCTAGGCTTTTCTTGTTTGGAAACTTGGGGGCTTATGTTTTGGAACTTTTTCTTCCTTATTTGTTTACTAATTCCCTACCTTCTTTTAGCTTTATGAAAAAGACAAACAAACAAAATCTCTTTTTGATCAGCGTTTGGACCTCCTGAACTGATCTACTAATATTCTTACCTATGGCAATTTCCATTTCATTTTTTTCTGCTATATGTGAGGATGCTTTAATTTTATTATTTAGCTCTTCCAATAAATCTTTTATTTCATCTGAATATTTCTAGTTTTCAAGAACTTCGTGTGGCCAAACTGACACTCCGTTTTTATGGTAACTTATTCAATACAACGACTTTTCATTCATCTGAGAATAAAAATTATAATTTTAATTTTAGAGAGCAGAATGAATCTACTTTCTGCATTCCCTGTTTTCTATGGGTTCCGTTTTTTCTCTTTGGTCTTTGGTGTTTTTAATCTCTGGTGGGGTTTTCCTCAATAGCCAGTGATTTTTGTTGTCCATTTATTTTTAGAATTAAGGCATTAAAAGCCTGAATGGATGCCCTGTATGAGGAGATGGGTCCTTCCCGCTTAGGGGCTTCTACATGATGGTGATCTATTGGGAACCCTCTCATTTCATACTGGGAATTTCACCCTACTCCTTATCCACAGGCTCGCCATTTTCTCCAAAAATGAACGCTCTAACCTCCTGCCAGCAGGGTATGCCAAGTAACAGTAGGGACTAGTGGCTTCATAGTTTGGTATGTAGACTTTTACTTAACTCTCTGTGTTCAGTTTAGCTCCTCTCTTATGCCTTCTGCTTTACCTCCTGACCCTGAGCCCAAAGCCTGTTGTTCTGATTCAAAATAACAGTTTTGAACTCAGTTCAAAACAGCTGAGTCCACTGGCCATCCACACGAGGAGAAGATAACTCATCTCACGGTCTCTAAAGAGACTTACCACCACCTTCTTGATTGTAGCCCCATACTTTCCCCTGCTTTGTGTGATACTCACTTCCAGAGCCTGTACAGGGTCTGGAGAAGGAATTAAGTACAGGTATCCTTGCCTTTCTGCCCATCCAGTGCTATTATGCAGCTTTCTGTGCTCTGCTAGCTCTTCCATCCACTTAATAGTACCATTTCAGTATGCTATTTGTATCCTCTTGCATTCTTTGTGTGTATTTACTATTTTTATTTATTTATTTATTTTTTATTTTCATTTTAATGAGGTTTTGGGAGGAGTAGAAATGAGAAGCATGTGTTTAAGCTATGTTTAATCAGAAATCTACTGAATCATTGCATACATACCAAAAACATTTTTAAAGGATGTTTTACTACTTTATACTAGCTATACCAAGAACATATTATTACTAATCTAGACATGCAATTAATTCAAACACACAAAATTTTGGTCTAAGCATTCATGTTATTAAATACCACAATTCCTAAACTCCATAATTTTATAACCCTCACTTCCTAAAAATGCTATAATCACTATAGGAAAAATGTTTTTCCTGGTTGTTAACACTGACAATTTTAATTTTTTTCCTTCATAGAATGTATATGAGATCTTATGGAAGTCTACTGGAACTGAACTTAGGAATATTAAAGCCAATACAAACCACAAAGTAGGGAAATTCTTTTCATCCCCAGCCTCATCCCAAGCTTGTGTTTTCATTCTAGGGGAAAATGAAAGCACAAGTAAACAGCAAATGTCATCTTTCTTTTTCTGGGCATGCAATGAATCTTTTTCAATATTTAAAATCACTTCTAATTACCCTGCTCCCATTTTCCCTTTTGGGGAATTCCCCACTGTGTATAGTACCCGCCTTCCAATTGCAGAATCTGTTCATGAATAGAGACTAAAATTTAGCTGGGATCTGCATGCAAAGCCTGGCTCCTATAAGGCTGCCTCTCCCCAGATGAGATATCATGTTCTAATTAACATGAGGACTCCAACTCTTTTCTGACTAATAATAGTTGTGGTCACTCAGATCTTGCTTCTGAGGTTTTGCATAGAAAGTTGCCCCCATATGCATCTCAGCTATAGCAGCTTGTGCAGCATCACTTTTAATGTGGTTTCTGATGCCCAGCCCTTAGGTGTTTCCAGGTTTTATCACTTTTCTATACTTGATCTCCCATTAATATTGTGAACCCCCATAACAGCTCAGTAAATTTTACTTCAGTTGAAGATAGCCAGTGTTAATGTCTACTGTTTGAAATCAGAACTGATAGAGTGTATAAATGCATCAGTGGAATAGCGTTGCCTATCTTTGGGGTGGTTGTGGGGGTGTGGAATAGAAAGAGTGGTTGATAAATTATTGAAAAAATGTGAGCTCTGATTCTTTGTAATATTCGCTGTCAAATACTTCCCCTCACTACCATCTCTCTACCTTGTCTGCCCACCGCCACCCCAACTCCCTGACCTGCAGCCTAGTGACAAAGATGTGAAGGTGTCCAGCACTTCAGACCTAACGGCAATTGCTTTGGTAGGCTTTATTCTAGGGATGACTCTGTCAACACCAATAAGAACAGACAACAGTAATAGGAGCGAATAAGATGGTGAGAATGTGAATATCAAAGCCAAGAACAATATTCAGCTTGAAACAAGGTCACTTGCTCTTGATGTAAGGTAAGGGTGGGAGGAGGAGGATCTCAGACCACAGATTTTTAAATTAGCAAGAAACCAAATAGCAATGCTAAAAAAAAAAAAAAAAAAAAAAAAAAAAAAAAAAAAAAAAAGCTTCTTGGCAGAAGTCAGTGAAATGCGAGTTTGCAAAGTGAAATAAAAGAATCAAGAGTCTAAGTTTTTTCTTAAATCGGAGGCACCAAAGGAATAGAAGAGGCTAAATAAAATGAGCTACTTTATTAGATACATACATTATTTTATTAATTCCAGTGCATTGTATTCAAAAAGGAGAAAAACAGAGTTCAGATGAACACTCTTAAAAGCAGTGTGAGCTTGGTTTTCTCGGTAATGAACCCATAAAGGGAAGCATAGATAAGCAATTCAATTTGGAAAATAATGACCCATACTATGAACTGGGCCCCACGTGACAAGCTGCTGCTAAAAAATACAGCAAAAGTCTGTCATAAAGGCTTATGGAACTGGAACCTCTCAAAATGATAGAGTACTTACTGTTTACTTTTGTTAGCATTTTCCCCCAGTCCATAAGCCTCACTGGACAATAACATACACCAAGAAACTTATTAAGAAAAATAATATTTCAAAGTAGATTTAACAGCTGCCTATGCAGAGTTTGAGAAGATGAAAACATAATAAAGGGGTTGGAGTTGAGGTGTGTACAGAGGTGAGTGTATAAGGGGTCTCCCTGGTTTTACCCTATTAATTGCACTAAGGAGATCCTGTGGTAATTCACAGAGAAACTGGATTGAAATGTTCTCTACATTATTTAGTTCACTTAAAAGCTATTTGTGATCCTACACAAAGCTAATGGATTTGATGATGTTCGCTAAGTAAATCAATTCAGAAGATGCTTTAAAAATGTGCAGGTGAACTATGCAAGAATGAAATTGAAGACCTGTATATAACATATTGTGATTTATTTTGCTGAGACACAAATTTGAAATATGAACTCTACAAAGCTGGAAATCCTAAGCAATCATTTGATATGATATATTTTTGTTGTTGACTACATATCTGTAAATAAACAGTGCCTCTTGCCTTTGCATAAAAATCAAGATTTTGTTTCGCTCCGGGAAAACTTGCCTTTTACATAAAAGTCTTGCCTTTATATAAAAATCAAGATTTGGTTTCATTCCAGGAAAACAGCTGGATGTTAGTGGCCTACATCTAGAGAACACGTTGGAATGATGGAATTTCACTTTGGGATGCTTTGGCGGTAATTCAAAAGGTAAGGTGCTATCCTCTAGACCAGGTGAAACTGAGGACAGATTTTTATACCAAATTTTAAGAGTAAGCCTATCCTGATCTGCCATAAAGAGTTGGGTTTCAAGTACACACAGAAAGCATTTGATGGGGTGAGAACACCAACACATAAGCATGGTTTTCCAGGGGAGCTAGAGTAGGAGCTCCTGTAGGGAGTTGACTAGAAGACCAGATATATACTGAGCTCCACATTGAGACTCACAAGAACAGATCCTCTTATTTCCAGGTTTAATTTGCAGGGTAGTTGCTTCTCACATGAAAAGATTCTAGTAGGCATGTTCCAATGTTGAACAGCTGCAAGTAGTTCATTATTTAACAGTAACTAATAATTTGTCAGAGTAATTCCAGATATGTCATCTTCGAAAGCGATAAAAAAAATTTTCGTCCTTTATTAGAGATGGTCAAGAAAAGAGAAGACAGTGATTCATTTTGTTGGTAATAGTGACAGAAGGTGAAACAAAAAGAAATTATTTTTCAGCTTTTAAGTTCAGGGGTACATGTGCAGTTTGTGCAGGTTTGTTACACAGGTAAACATGTGCCCTGTTGGTTTGTTGCACAGATCAACCCATCACCCAGGTATTAAGCCCAGCACCCATTAGCTATTCTTCCTGGTGCTCTCCCTTCCCACTCCCCTTTCCCATAGGCCCCAGTATGTGTTGTTCCCCTGCCCTGTGTCCATGTGTTCTCAACATTTAGCCACCACTTATACATATAATATTTAGTGCAATAGTTTCTCACCTGTGTGATGTGATGAATTACATTAAAGGCACTAATAGAAATTAGAAATATAAAAAATATGTTATTTGTGAATTTAGAGATTTTTCTGTAGTCTTAGGGTATGACTGTCAGAATATCAAGCAACTACCATCATGTAAACAAGGCTTGGTAGGAGGTGCTTCAGCTACTTATGGGATTAAATGGATTTCAGGTAGCCTCTGGCATTAGAGTTCACACACGTGACCTTTGTCTCTCAGGCCTTCAACTAGCATTCTAGCCTGTAATCCTGAGCTAGTTGTTTAATATCACTCAGCTTCACTGCTTCATAAGTAACATAGAGTTCAAAATGCATTCCTCGTTTACCATATAGGGGTATTTGGAGTATTAAAAAGAAAACAATATTCAAAAAACTTTTTTTGTGAAATCTAAATTACCACAAAAAAATTATCATTACTTCATGATGGAACCATGTGATAATTTCTTACTATTCCTATCTTTTCCCTGAAACAAATCAACAGTGTCGCTTAGAACTATTTCCAGCTGTCTTAGTTCTAGTTACCCCTTCATACCCAATGCCAAAATACTGCTTTCGCAAACAAAATTCTGTAATTCACACTTTCCACTGCTGTTTGACTTCTTTCTTCAATTCACCCTAATGGAATTTGATCATATTTGTTGAAAGATAGTATCACGTTTCTTCATTGCCTGTGCTTGGTTTGTCTTCTGCCATCCTAGTTAATTTCTAAAAAATGAAACATGTTTCAGATTTATTTTTGTCTTCCTATGATATTTTGGTAGGCAAAATAATGGCCTCACAAAGATGTCTATATGCTAAGTTCCTGGAATCCGTGAATATGTTCTTTTACAAGGCAAAAAAAAATAAAACAAAACAAAATTTTTATCTATGTGATTAAGGACCTTGAGATGTGAGTACCTTGGGTTTTCCTAGTAGGCCTATTAGAATCACAAGTGTGCTAATGAGAGGCAGGAGAGTCAGAGTCATAAAAGACCGTGATACATGGGGAGCCTATAGAACCTGGAAAAGGCAGGGAAATGGACTCTCCCCTGGAGTCTCCAGAATGAACACATCCCTGCTGGACTATTTTAGACTTCTGACCTCCAGAACAATATGTGAATAAATTGGCGCTAATTTAAGCCACTAAGCTTATGGTAATTTGTGACAACAACATCAGGAAACTAGTACAGCTATTTTTGTGGGTTATTTGTTATCTGTTGGAGGAGGAATATTGGTGTCGGTGATATATGTTTTATAATTGAGTCAAGAAATCAAAGATGAAGGAAATGGCAGGATGGGAAGTCTACCAAACCAAGAGCAGCTATTACAGCTTTCCAGTTTCTCACGTAAGTTAATAACAACAGATAGGAATGTGGCAATTTTAGAGACTCAAAGAACTTGAGAAATAATAAAAATCAATACTTAAATAGTTGATAAGATACTGTCAGCCGAGAAATTTGAGGAAGTGCAAAAATGATGTTGAAATATTGCAAACTTGGCCAGGCGCGGTGGCTCACGCCTGTAATCTCAGCACTTTGGGAGGCCGAGGTGGGCGGATCACAAGGTCAGGAGATCGAGACCACGGTGAAACCCCGTCTCTACTAAAAATACAAAAAATTAGCCGGGCGTGGTGGCGGGCGCCTGTAGTCCCAGCTGCTCGGGAGGCTGAGGCAGGAGAATGGCGTGAGCCCGGGAGGTGGAGCTTGCAGTGAGCCGAGATCACGCCACTGCACTCCAGCCTGGGCGACAGAGCGAGACTCCGTCTCAAAAAAAAAAAAAAAAAAAAAAAAAGAAATATTGCAAACTTCAAATTATTTAAAACTTTAATTTTTTAGGTCATTATTGTTTGTTTTTTCACTATATAGAGCTTCCATTTGTACCAGGCAGTCATATCTCATTTGCCTCTTCAAACAACTCTGGAGATTTGTTAATATCCCCCATCTTAATACAGAAATCGAGGCGGGGACAGAATGAGTAACTTTTGTAGGCCACATAGCCAATAAGTAGTACATCTCTTCTATAGCCCTAATTACAGAAAGTTGAAATTGTACTTTTTAAATGTCATGTTCTTGTCTTCAAGAAACTCTTGTCTATTTTTGTGTCCCCAGTGCCTAACATAGTGACTGCTACATAAGAGACACTCAATTTGTTGGTTGAATAAATAGATGGCATTACTATGCTGTGGCTAATTCTTAGGTTGGAGAGTGAGCAACTTATTTGGTCTTTGGACCCCTGTTACAGCATGATATGGTTAGACTTCGTGTCCCCACCCAAATCTCATTTTGAATTGTAATCCCCATTATCCCCACATGTTAAGGGAGAGACCAGGTGGAAGTAATGCAATCATGGGGGCAGTTTCCCCTATGCTGTTCTTGGGATAGTGAGTGAGTTCTCACGAGATCTGATGGTTTTATAAGGGTCTCTTTTCCCTTCTCTAGGCACTTCTCCTTCCTGCTGCCTTATAAAGAGGGTACTTCAATTCCCCTTCACCTTCCGCGATGATTGTAAGTTTCCTGAGCCCCCAAGCCATACTGAACTGTGAGTCAATTAAACTTCTTTCCTTTATAAATTACCTGGTCTCAGGCAGTTCTTTATAGCAGTATGAAAATGGACTAATACACAGCATCTCATCCAATAATTATCAAACAACCTTTTGACCTTCACTTCATGAGACCTGTGAAAACATAAAAAGGCCTTTGTTGAGATGTTTTTAAGTGAATCACCTAATATACAATAAAACATTGGGGCTATTTAATTTTAAATGGGTTTCTGAAGGTCAATATTATGTTAAATAATGCAATAATAATGATTCCGAAAAGAAACTAACAAAGATTCTTCAACAATGTGGTAAGAAATTCACAAGAATTAAATATTTAATCAAAAACATTTAATAAAAGTGAAATTGCTGCTGAAAGCCAGGCTGCATTTTTGGTAGATTAACTGGACAGATTCTACAAACATTTGTCTAAGCCATTATCTGGAAAATCACTTTCAACCCTAATACAATGAAAATATATTATCCATGTTAATAACAATGTCCCATCTGTTTAAGCATTTTACAACCAACTGAAAACCATACCTGCAGAGAGCCTTATGGCTCTGAATTCAAAAAGAGTTGCAAGTTGAATGCATGTGACAGTATTACCTGGTAAACAGGCCCTATGAACTTCTTTTTAAAGGACTTCAGTGGTACTGTGAACCAGCCTTTCAACATAAAACCACTGAATCAATCAATTTTATGGAGAAACAGAATCTCTCGAGTCAATGATAAGTGACTTCCCAGTTTTGAAGATACTTTAATGGAACTGCTTCTTTAAAATTGAAGCTTATCTAGTATGAACATCAAAAGGGTAGGCAAGCCACACAATACCAAATGAAATGCATTTATAAGCCATCAGTGTTTAAATCTCCAACATATTTAGAATATCTATCGATGCATCTAATTAACGATATAAAAACTTGAAGGTAAAGATAAATGTTTCATCCATTATTTCAGCTTTAAAATTAAAGAAGGCAGGTTGACATTTCTGTCTTCATTGAATAGAATGACTAGAACTAAAATATTCTAAATTGGAAGGAAATTGGAAGTAAAAAAAAAAAAAACAGAAATATTCAAGAGATAAATTAACCAAATGAGGGGTTCATCTGTAGATACTAGATAGCCAGTAAATATAGCTAGATTTTTAAAATAGTAGTTTCGTTTACAAAGCACTTAGAATATGGTATATGATTTTTATGATATCCATGTGTAATAGGTAAGTTTAGAATCATCTTCATTTTACAGATGGTTAAGGCTCAAGGTGACTTATTTATTGCCTAATGCCACACAAATTTTAAGAGGCAAAGTGGAGGCTTTTGGCTCCAATCCAAGTACACATTTTTCAATATTTGCCTCTTCTTTGCCATCTCCACCAATTCGACTGTATTTATCACCAGAAATTTTAAAGAGATTACCTACATATTATATTACACCTGAGAATAAAAGCCTTAATATTAAGGCTGTAAATTCTAGAAACATTACATACATCAAACTCAGGAACATTCTAGGATCATTTAGACATAAAAAGCTACTTGCTATGTTAGATGACAGTGTTCCTTGTGGTAGACTCAAATTTTCTAAAGCCCAAGTAATTTTCCAAAGCCAACCCAAAGCAGTAGAAAGGTGATATACCAGGCTGTTTAATCAGTGTCCAATTTACTCACTATATGGCTAAAAATTGCACCACCACTCCCAGCTATTTTTTTTTTTTTTTTTTTTTTGTATTTTTAGTAGAGACAGAATTTTGCCATGTTGCCCAGGCTGGTTTTGAACTCCTTGCCTCAAGTGATCTGCCCACCTCAGCCTCCCAAAGTGCTGGGGTTACAGGCATAAGCCACTGTGCCTGGTCACAAATTGCAATAACTTCTGATGGTGTTTATGTACAATCAAACACACCCAAGCACAAATTTTGGCAAAATGCTGAAGGACAGGAAAAGTAAGAAATCAAAGGAAGAAGTTTCTGAGTATGTAAATAATAATTTGGCTGTGTCGAGAGGCATTCCAATGGAAAGAAATTAGAACTGAAGGTGACATTATAAGCACTGATCCAGAGGTATCTAAGTATCTCAAGAAATGTGAAGTTTTCTCCACGATATTTAAGGTTGATGAATCAGACAGCAGATAATTGTTCATGAAAACAGAAAACTTGTGGAAAGTGTCCTGATCCTGGTTTACCATCTAAAGACCTTGATAAGCCTACCTGCCCATCAAATCTTCAGTAAAAATTTTGGACAGATGATAGTCTCTTGAGTGTAGTTCTAAGAGCTTTGGAGCCCTGAAAACTCCTAGTTTTTACTTTGAGGGAGATTCTGACCAATTTTTTGTTTTTTTGAGATGGAGTGTCGCTCCGTCACCCAGGCTGTAGTGCAGTGGCACGATCTCGGCTCACCGCAATCTCCGCCTCTTTGGTTCACGCCGTTCTTCTGCCTCAGCCTCCCGAATAGCGGGGACTACAGGTTTCTAACCAATTTGGTACATTTAACTAAACTTCACTAGATTCATATTTTAAGAAGCTATGGCTGATCCATCTTAGGTGGAATATTTTCTTAAATTGAACATTTAAAATGTAGTTTTAAAATTGTTTAGTTTTGTTTATTTGATTAACTTATTTATTTGTATCATCAATTGTTTATATTTTCATAATATAAAATATGTTATTAGGAAAAGAATAGCCAAAGTACAACATTTTGTTAGTAAAAAATACGATTACTATGTGACAACATGGAAAAGCTGGTCAATTAGTTGAAAAATACCCATATGAGATGATCCAACAGTGAACCTTTCTCTTTTTTTTTTTTTTTTCTTTCTTTTTGAGACGGGGTCTCGCTCTGTTGCCCAGGCTGGAGTGCAGCGGCATGATCTCAATGATCTCAGTTCACTGCAACCTCCGTCTCCCAGGTTCAAGCGGTTCTCTTGCCTCAGCCTCCCGAGTAGCTGGGACTGCAGGCACGTGCCACCACACTCGGCCAATTTTTTGTATTTTTAGTGGAGACAGGGTTTCACCGGGTTAGCCGGGATGGTCTCAATCACCTGACCTCATGATCTGCCCACCTTGGCCTCCCAAAGTGCTGAGATTACAGGTGTGAGCCATTGCACCCGGCCCCGAACCTTTCTTTCAACAAGAGTTACAGGAGTGCAGAGAAGAGAGTAAGTTGGTGAGGAATTTCGTGGAAGAGATGAAATTTAAGAAAACTTTAACGAATAGGTAGAATTTAGTTATGTGGAAAGGAGTCAAAAAGTTTTTCCAGGCAGAAAGAAAATTGAATTAAAGCTTTGAGTCAGAAATAAAGCTCGGCTCACTGCAATCTCCGCCTCTTTGGTTCACGCCGTTCTTCTGCCTCAGCCTCCCGAATAGTGGGAAGGTTAGAAATGTGAGAAAACTAGTCTGGGACACTGAGTTGGTTTTTTTCTTTACATGTATTCAACAAATATTTATTGAATAACTACCAAGTTTCCAGCACCATACTAGGTGAGCAACAAACAAGATAAATAATGCATAGTTTTGCTCTCAATAATCTCATTGTCTGGCTAGAGAAACTGTATTAGTAAGAAATTATGTTCAGCTGCCTGAAAAGGCAATCTTAGCAAAGATTCCAAACAGGTGTACTATACAATGCATTCTTGTTTTGCCAATGTGTTACAGGTGTGACAAGATAATGAACCTCCATTCCTCTGAGAGAAGAGTATTTTGAATATTCGATTTTGCCCATGAATTTCCCTTTCCAGGCAAGTATTAAATAATTCCAATTTTCCATGTATTTTGTGATGTTTAAAGAAAATAGAAACACCGGCTTCATCAAACAGGTTGATATTTTATTGTATTTGAAACATCTATAGTACATACCCAGGCATGGTACAGAGTTTCATATTGTCACTATAGCTTCCTTTTTATCTTCTTGTTTCATCATCCTTCACACATGGCTTTTATTTTCGTCTTTGCCACATGGCTCTAAAATGCATGCTCTAAGTCTAGCCTCTCATCAAAATTCCAGTTATGAAGAAGGAGGCTATGCCTATATTAGGAAACCAAAATTTATTTTAAAACCACTAGCAATATTCTAGTTGTTCTCATTGATAGAACTGTGTCAAGTGGGTAGCCTAGCAGCAAGAGGGTCAGAGGGCATACAGGTTTTTAGCTGGGTAGAAAGCTATTCAAAAGAAAATTACAGTTCTTTTACTAAGAACAAAGTAGAGGATGGCAGTTGGGTCTCTTGGTTCTGTTCCAGGTGCAAATACATAAGCAAACAATTATAGTGTAATATATTAACTAAAGCAATGCATAGAATATCTTGAAGGAAGAGAAGAAATACAGGGAATCTGAGATGACATAGTAGGAAGCAACAAAAATCTGTCTTCCCACCTATCCAGCAACTGCATTTGCAGGATCTGTCTAATGTAACTGTTTTGGAACTCTGAAGTCCATTGTATATTTGCAGCTTCCAGCAGGAAGGCCTGGATGGTAAATTGCATTTAATTTTCGTCTATTTTAGCTCTTGGCAAAGGAGCAGCTACCCATCCCCCACTCTTCAGCCCATGGCAGACAGCTGTGCATTTGCTCTTGGAGCAGCTTACACACAGCGTGAGGAGACCAAGGTAGGAAAAGCAGACTCAGTCTTCCAAATATCAGAGATTTCTGCTGTGATTGCTGATCATTGCTTCTGATCAGAGAGGTGCAGACAGAGAGGTAGTGGTCATTGTTGCACCTCTCACCATTGCTGCAGGCCCCTCCCACTTCGGCTGACATATTCTCCAGGGAATTTAAAGGGTCAGCATCTTTTTCCCCCTTTATTCCTCCCCCTCCCCCCCACCCCGCCCTGCCTTTTGAGAGTGAAACATTGAAGAATAAGACATTCAAAAGCAACTGCATATATGGGAGTAATTAAGAAGTTACTGTGCATGCCTAGGTAAAGGAGCAGGCTCATAAAAAAACCTGAGAAGACCTAAAGTTTATATCTCAGGCTGGTGCTGGGCAAAGAATAATAAAATACAAAGAAGGAAACAAAACAAACAACAAAAAAGAAACCCTGGGGAAAGGGAAGAATCTGCTATTCAGAGTTACCATATTATTCAAGTCAAATGTTAACACATTGGAATATAACTTTAGGATATTTTGCATGATGCAAAAATGGTAACCACAAGAAAAATTACACAAAAGGAAATGAGAAAGGAGTGTAAAGTTTCACTACAATAAATTGGAGAAACACAGAAGAAAACAGTAATGCAAGAAATGAAGTTGAAAAACCTATAAGGCATATAGAAAAAAAATCTAAACACAACAGAAGTAAATTCCACCATATCAGTAATCACTATAAGTGTAAATGTCTTAAACTATCCAGTCAATAAACAGACTGGCAGAATGGATTTTTTTTTTTTAAATGAGCCAACTATATGCTGTCTACTCACATTCGATCCAAAGACACGAACAGGTTGATAGTGAAGAAATGGAAAGGGATATTCCATGCCAGTAGTAATCACAAGAGAGCGGGGTGGTTGTAGTATATCAAACAAAATGGACTTTAAATTATATGGTTTGTATAATTTGAGGTCTTACATTTAAATCTTTAATCCATTTTGAGTTAACTTTTGCATATGATAAAAGATAGGCGGTCCAGCTTCAATAATCTTCATATGGCTAGCCAGTAATCCCAGCACCATTTATTGAATAGGGAGTTCTTTCCCATTGCTCGTTTTGTTGGCCTTATTGAAGATAAGATGGTTGTAGGTTATGGCTTGATTTCTGAGTTTTCTCTTCTGTTCCATTAGTCTATGTGTCTGTTTTTGTACCAGTACCAGCAGTTTTGATTACTGTAGCTTTACAGTGTAGTTTGAAGTTGGGGAATGTGATGCCTCTGGCTTTGCTCTTTTTATGTAGGACTGCTTTAGCTATTTG
Organism: Macaca nemestrina; assembly: GCF_043159975.1. Taxonomy (NCBI): domain Eukaryota; kingdom Metazoa; phylum Chordata; class Mammalia; order Primates; family Cercopithecidae; genus Macaca; species Macaca nemestrina. Next base: position 41,480,509 of record NC_092134.1, on the reverse strand, counting down.
GGCTTTTTTGGTTCCACATAAATTTTACTATTTTTTTTTGTAATTCTGTGAAACATGATGTTGGTAGCTTGATAGAAATAGCATTTAATGTGTGAGTTGCTTTGGGCAGTATGGCCATTTTTACAATATTGATTCTTGCAATCTATGAGCATGAAATGTTTTTCCATTTCTTTGTATTGTCTCTGATTTCTTTCAGGAGTGTTTTGTAGTTTCTCCTTTGTAGAGATATTTTACCTTCTTGGTTAGCTATATTCCTAGGTATTTCATTTTCTTTGTGACTGTTGTAAGTGGAATTGTGTCATTGATTTTACTCTCAGCCTGGACTTTGTTGTTGAATAGAAATGCTACTGATTTTTGTACATTTATTTTTTAGATCCTGAAGCCTTACTAAAGTCATTTATCAATCTAGGAGGCTTTAGGCAAGTCTTCAGGATTTTCTAGGTTTAGAATCACATCGCTGGCAAAGAGAGATAGTTTGACTTCTTTTCCTATCTGTGTATCTTTTATTTCTTTGTCTTCCCTGATTGCTCTATCTAGGACTTCTGGTATTATGTTGACGAGGAGTGGTGAGAATGGGGGCATCCTTGTCTTGTTCTAGTTCTCAAGGAACATGGTTTGAGCTTTTGCCCATTCAGTATGGTATTGGCTGTGGGTCTGTCATTGATAGCTCTTATTATTTTTAGGTATGTTCCTTCAACGCCTAGTCTGTTGCATTTCTATCATAAATGGATGTTGAATTGTATCAAAAGCTTTATCTGTGTCTATTGAGATGATCATATGGTTTCTGCTTTTGATTCCATTTATGTGGTAAGTCACATTTATTAATTTGTGTATGTTGAAAGAGCCTTGCATCCCAGGAATAAAGCCTACTTGATTGTGATATATTAACTTTCTGATGTGCTGCTGGATTCAGTTTGCTAGTATTTCATTAAGAAGTTTTGCATCTATGTTCATGAAAGATACTGGTCTGAAGTTTTCTTTTTTCATTTTGTTTCTGCCAGATTTTGGTATATATAATGTGATATATATATCACATTTTCTTTATCCAATCTATCATTGATGGGGTCTTGGGTTGATTCCATATCTTTGCTATTTTAAATAATGCAGCAATGAACATACAAGTGCATGTGTCTTTTTGGTAGAATAATTTGTTTTCTTTTGGGGATATACCCAGTAATGTAATTGCTGGGTCAAATGGTGGCTCTGTCAAAAGTTCTTTCAGAAATCTCCAGACCACTTTTCACAGTGACTGGGCTAATTTGCACTCTCACAACAGTGTATAAGCATTGCCTTTTATCCACAACCTCACCAGCATCTATTGTTTTTTTGACTTTTAATAGTAGCCATTCTGACTGCTGTGAGATGTATCTTATTGTGGTTTTGATTTACATTTCTCTGATGATTAGTGATGCTGAATATTTTTTCATGTTTTTTGGCCACTTCTGTAATATATAATATTATGTATCACATTATATATAATATATATCACATTATATATAATATAATATATCACATTATATATAATATATATTATATATCACATTATATTTTTTATATATATTTCACATTTTCTTTATCCAATCTATCATTGATAGGCTCTTGGGTTGATTCCATATCTTTGCTACTCTCTCTCTATATATATCTATATCTATATCTATATCTATATCTTTACACCATGATCTATCACTACCATTTTATACATATATATACACACCATGGAATACTATGCAACTATCCCTCCATAAAAAAGAATAAAATCATGTTCTTTGCAGCAACATAGATGGAGCTGAAGGCCAAAGTCCTAAACAAATTGAAACAGGAACAGAAACACTAAATACTGTGTATTCTCAGTTAAAGTGGGAGTTAAACATTGAGCACACATGGACATAAATATGGGAACAATTGACACTGTGAACTACTAGAGAATAGAGGAGGGGCTAGGTTTAAAAACTACCTATCTGCTACTATGCTCACTGCTGAGGTGATGGGATCCATACCCCAAACCTCATCATCATGAAATATTCCCATGTAACCCAACCTTCACATGTACTCCCTGTGTCTAAAATAAAAGCTCAAGTAAAAAAGAAGATAAGAAGCTTATGAGAATCTGGCCAGGTGCAGTGGCTCAGGCATGTAATCCCAGTGCTTTGGGAGGACAAGGCAGGAGGATCACTGAGGTCAGGAGTTTGAGACCAGTCTGATCAACATGGGAAAACCCCATCTCTACTAAAAATACAAAAATTAGCTGGGCGTGGTGGCACATGACTGTAATTCCAGCCACTTGGGAGGCTGAAGAATTGCTTGAACCTGGAAGGCAGAAATTGCAGTGAGCTAAAATCATGCTACTGTACTCCAGCCTGGGTGACAGAGCCAGACTGCATCTCAAAAGAAATAAATAAATGAATAAATAAAAGAGCTTATGAGAAACCAAGAAGGATGTTATATATGAATAAAAGATTCAATACAGAAAGAACATATAACAATTATAAACATTTACACTGTTAGTAGATGATCAAAATATAAGAAGGAGAAATTGTCACCATTGAGGGGAGAAATAGGCATTTTTAAATACTAGAAACTTCAACAATCCACTCAATAATGAATGCGTAGAACAAGCAAAGAGAAGATAAGGAAATAAAGGACTTGAACAATAAAGCTACTAGATCTGACAGACATATACAGAACACTACCCAACAACAACAGAATGCATGTGGGAAATGTTCCATGATAGACCAAGTATCAGGCCATGAATTCAGTCTTAACAGATTTTTAAAAAATAGATATTATGCAAAGTATCTTCTCTAACCACAATGGAATAAAGTTAGAAATCAGTAACAGAAGGAAAATGGGACAATTCATCAATTTTGGAAAAGAAACAACATCCTCTTAAACAACCAATGAATCACAGAAGAAATCACAAGGAAAATTAGAAAATACCAAGAGACAAATAAAAATACAACATACCAAAACGCTCAGGACACAGCATTTTTTAGCAATAAAATACTTTTAAGGTATGACTACTTTCTAAGACATACATAACTTTTATATGCACTGGGGAAACAAAACATTTGTGTGGCTCACTTTATTGAGATGTTTGCTTTATTGTGGTGCTCTGGAATCCAACTTCCAATATTTCTGAGGTATTGCCTGTATTGTCTCAATTAATCCTTATAACTCTTCCATGAGGTAGGTACCTACTATTAATGTCCCAGCTTTACAGATGAACAAAGTAAAACTTGAAAAGATAAAGTAACAGTTAATATTCTAAGAATAATTTGGTTCAGGCAGCATAGGATTGACCTGCATGTTCCCTGAGGGTATTATCTTTTAAGAAAGACTACTGAGCTTCCTGTGAGGTTCACTTCAATTTAGTCACAGATAATGCATATTTATCAGGTGCATGGTAATCTAAATAACCCTTTACATGTGTAGAACAGTTACTAATCACAATTAACTTTCCAGCACCAGAAAATAGATAGGTAGGTGAAATTCTTCCCAACCTATAGGGTCCCATTTAAAGAGGTTAAGTGAGTTATTAGAGAGCTATCAGTGCTGCGGGTATAATTTGAATCTAAGTCTTTTGTATTTTTCTACTAAACCTTATTTCTCTCTCTCTTCTCTCTCTCTGTCTTTCTCTGTGTGTGTGTGTGTGTATATGTGTGTTTCCTTTCTCGTATTCATCATCATTTACATGAGTCAGAGGGAATGGGATATTGTTGTTTGGTCTCCTTAGCAATCGTTTCAAATGCTTTCAAGGTAGATCCTGTCTCTCACATGAAAACTAAATCTACAAACTCTCCACGTGGTGATTTCTATTACTAATGTACATTTTAGACTAACTAAATGCCCAGCCGAAGCAAATACATGAGTCCATTTCATCTCATCTCAGCCATATCTTTAACTTTACAATATTAATCTATGTATAACTCCTTTATCTAATTATATTAATGTTTTAATTAAATAGGAAATTATCAAAAAGCTTTACTAGAACTCTGATGAAATGTATAAAGAGTTATTGACCCAAATCCAATAAGAGAAATGATTTAATATAGAAGAAAGAAGCAACATAGGATAATTAATGGATAGTTGCAATTTGAATAAATTGAATTGTTTTAAAGATGGGGAAGCATTATTGAGAATTAATAACAAAATTAAATTATAGAAAAATTTAAAATATGTATGTTAGATCACTTAAATCCATCCATAATGAGCTGATTTTAATTAAGCACTTACTATGCATATACCAAGTAATAAATTAAGCACTTTCTATCTCCAAGCCTGGCTACAGAATTGGAGGGAAAATGGTAACAGAGGGGCTATAGAAAACACAGAAGGCAGAGGAGAGGAGCCAGTATTACGAAGCCATGTGCTGTTTAACTCAAGAATACTTACAGCCAAACATATGCCTCCTCTCACCTCTACCAAAGCAAGCATAGGAGACAGTCCCTGAAGTAAACTGAAATGTAACAATCTGAGAGGTAAGAAAAAAAGTTAAAACAAGAGAAAACAGTATTTTGGATTATAGTAGTCTCCAGTTATCCACAGGGTAATGTTCCAAGACCCCCAGTGGATACCAAACACAATATATTCTACGTACTATTTGTTTTCCTATATATACATGCCTAGGATAAATTTTAACTTATGAGTTAGGCACAGTAAGATATTAACAGCGACTAATAACAACACAGAACAATTATAACAATATAATGCAATAAAGATTATACGAATGTGGTCTCTCTCTCTCTCTCAAATACCTTATTCTACCATACTTACCCTTCTTCTTGTTCTGATTTGTCAATCTGATAATGAGATGGCTCCTGAGTGAGTGTCTGGCCAGTAGTGTCCACAGGGTAGATACATAGGACAAAGAAATGATTCTTGTCCAGAGGTGGGATGGAGCAGGAGGAGAATGACGGTGCAGGAATGCAATATAAAACATGAATTATTTCTGGAATTTACAATTTAGTATTTTAGGGTGACAGCTGACCTCAGATAACTAAAATCATGGAAAGCAAAACAATACATAAGGTAGAGACTACTGTAGAAGGAAGAAGACAGATAGTGAGTAATGTTGATTGCCACCAAGGTCAAGAGATGGTGGTTGAATTTGCCAGTTGGCAAGTCGTCATTGTTTTAATGAGAACCTTTTCTAGTAGTGCAGTGTCACTAGAAGCTGGTTTGCAGTAGGTGACAAACAAACAGGGAATGACGAAGTGGACTGTGGTATGGTTTCCTTTTCAAAAATTTTTTTTAACAGTGAGAGAACATTTGTGAGGGTTTCTGCTTATTATGACCTTTTGTCTTTTCATACCATAGGGAAAATGTTATCTATTGAGAGTAAGGATCATGGAGGTGGGACAGGCAAGCCAGATAATGATTGGGAACTAGAGGGGAGATGAGCTATGCATTAGGGGGGTGAGTAAGATATGTATCAAGATGACAAGAGAATTACTCTGTGTCCATTCCTTAAAAATGAGATCTGCGGTTTTAGAGTGTGCCTATGCTGCAGTGTATTTTATTATTTATTTATTTTTATTTTATTATTTTTTTCAGGCAGAGTCTTGCTCTGTCACCCAGGCTGGAGTGCAGTGGCGTTATATCAGCTCACTGCAAGCCCTGCCTCCCGGGTTCATGCCATTCTCCTGTCTCAGCCTCCCGAGTAGCTGGGACTACAGGTGCCCGCAATAACGCCCGGCTAATTTTTTGTATTTTTAGTAGAGACGGGGTTTCACCGTGTTAGCCAGGATGGTCTCAATCTCCTGACCTCGTGATCTGCCCACCTCGACCTCCCAAAGTGCTGGGATTACAGGTGTGAGCCACTGTGCCCAGTGCTGCAGTGTATTTTAATGTACTCTTTAGTACACTCTTTCTAGCGGCAGGAGATTCATTGTTCCATTTGTCACATAGATTCCTGTTCCATCAAATCTATATTATCTCCAATATTAAAGCAAATAGTCTGAGATGCACAATTCCCAAAGACGAAGAACACTTTGACAGACACACGAAAGCTTGTGTAGCAGAGGGCAGCACCTACTCGATCCTATCATACGTGTATGTCCACACTGATCTCTCCAGAAGGCAGAAAGAACTTTTCAATGCAAATTGATGAGGTTACAGACACTTCTTTTAAATGACAGGAAGAATCCATTTAAAACAATTTTATTAAACCTGTTTGATCTCAGAACCCTCCCAGAGCAAATGCATTGATTCATTCATACCAATTACCAGGTCCTAACGTGGGTAACTGTAATGCATTCCACAGCTCATGAGTTGTCTTTAATCTGACTTGGAAATGCACCAAAGCATAACAATGACTCAAAATGGAAAAAAAAATTGTCTTCAAGCTGCACAGCAGACCAAAGTGTGACCTGGGAAATGACATGTTAACACAAACCCATTCTTTTAAATACTAACCTGGATTAGAATCGCATATTGTGAATTTTCTTACCATTTCTTAAAATGATCTCCATGCCATGTAAATGCAACCTTATTTTATGAATAAATACTTTTCTGTTTGAGTATTTCATGTCATCACTGTGGGCTACAAACCTCTGTCAATCAGGGCATTGTACCAGACAGTCTCCCTTTCCCATTCCTTCTTGTAAAACTTCCATGAATTACGTAAAGTTGCAATTCCCTTCTGCCCACAAGATAATGATCTGGCACATGGCGGAAGGATCAATGTCAAAGAGAAGGGGGTGATAGTTTTGTAGCTATCACTTTCAGTTGCCATGTGATTCCATTTGCAGAAATCAATCTCCTCCTCCTTGACAACTCTGAGTGTGCTATCACTGCAGCTCCAGTTCATCAGACAACCAAGTGCTCCCTTTAACTCAGAGGAACATTTTCTATCAGAGCCAAATGGAAATGCAATATTTTTTGCAGCAGTGGAGAGAGAAGGAGAAAAAAATAAGAAATCTATTGTATGTAGGAAAATGGAGTATGTTCGAGTGTGTATATGTAGGTGCCATATGTGATTAGAGTGGCTACTCCTGTGTATGAAAATAGCTACAAAGTTGATGCCATCAACCATTATGTACTTAGAAACCAAAGATACCTGCAGCTGGGTCGCAGCCTATTGTGGAAATATTCACAAACATGCCCACGTGGGTAATGGATGTAAGTCAACTTTTGACTCACTGTGCTAGTTCGAGGGGCAGAAATAATCTAATATCTATCACTTATGCTTGAATTTATAGTAAAATTTTAATATTTTCAAAAGAAAATCCTGGTGATCTAAAAATGAATAATACTCCAAACAAAATAATGACACCACATGCAAGCATTCTAACTACTGAACTTGGCAGGAGCTGACACACAAAGAATAGGCTCCAATCAAAACTTGGAGGATCACAGCATTCCCACTGCTGGCTATTTATCCAAAGGAAAGAAAATCAGTACATCAAAGAGATACCTGGTCTGCTCCCCCATGTTCATTACAGCACCATTCACAATAGCCAAGATATGGAATCAACATAAACGTACATCCACAGGTGAATGGATTTTAAAAATGGTGTACATATATAATATAATACTATTTAGCCATAAAAAAGAATGAAATCCTGTCTTTCAAGGCAAGATGGATGAACCTGAAGAACATTATGTTAAGTGAAATAGATCAGGCACAGAAAGATGGACACCACATGTTCTCACTCAAGTGTGGGAGCTTCAAAAGTTGAGCACGTTGTAGAGAGTAGAATTATGGTGATTAGATGCTGGGAAATGTATAGGAGAGAAAAGGATGGAGAGAGATTTGTTAACAAATACAAAACTACAGCTAGATAGGAGGAATGAGTCCTAGTGTTTTATGGCACTGTAGGGTCACTATAGTTAACAATAAATTACTGTATATTCCCAAGTAGCTAGAAAAGAGGATTTTGAATGTCCCCAACACAGAGATGACAAATGTTTGAGGAAATGAATATATGCTAATAACCTCCATCTGATCACTATACATTGCATACGTATCACAACATCACTATGTACCCGATAAATATGTATAATTATTATGTATCAGCTAAAAATAAAAGAAAAACTTGAAGCATCATAATTGCAGAAGCCAAGGGCCAAAAGAAGTTGGAAAAGATTTACTCTGGCAGAAGCCCCGCTCCCGAACACCTTTGGTAGCACAGTGTGAGAAGAACTAATGTGTATATTGGAAAGGCCCTGTAAAGGAAAATATAATTAGGAGAGGAACTAATCCATGCAGAATTGAGAATTAAGACATTGATATGGGTAGAAGATGAGACCACAATGGTGTAATGAAGGATGAAAGCACGAAGGCAAGAAGAGAGCATGAGCCTTGGATGTGTAACATCAAGTTTCACAAAAATTCAAGAAAGGTTAGGATGGCAAAGAAGGTAAATTCTTTCTTGTGGTCACTTTCAAAATTAGCTGCCCTCCCTCTACGCTTCTTGGGGTAAAGGCACACACTTCCAGTTCTTAAAGTGCTCTGAAACTGGCTAGGGAAAAGAGCTATGTGCCTCTTAGTACCAACTTATTTTAATCACCCCACTATTCACTTCCCTTGGTGATGGAGAACTTTCTACCCCAGAGCTATGAGGATTTCTGAACACAGCACACCCAACACTGGACAGGTGAGATAACAGCAGTTTATGAGTCACATATTCCCACAGCCCAGGGAGAAGGACACAGCACACATGCAGAGCCACACATAGGTGACTCTTAACAGAGTGAGCAACCAGGGCCTGTGGGAGGCAGGTTTTGCAGTACCAAGGAAGTGGGGTGGTCCCTGGTTCTGTGGCAGGATGTGATTGGCTGTGTGGATATTCCATGAACTGGCAGGGAACTGAAACCCATCACTCAGGGATAAGCAGGCACTGTGCTTGTTCCCCATGATAAGGAGGGTTGTTTGGCTAGAGGACTTGATCTATGGGAGCAGAGAGCTGTGGTTAGGCCATTTGACGTTCTCCTTGCTTCACCAGATGTTAAGGCAGCACACAATATTGGGCCTTCATTGTGTGTCTTATACCACACATCCGAGGAGGGACCAGAAAGCTGGCAAATGGACCACGCCCCCAGTTACAGCTGTTTTAGAATTTGCCTTGCAGATCTGGTTTTTGCTGGAACACCGACCTCCAAAAATAAATGGACCCCTCCTGCTTCCTCCATTTAGGGCTTCTTTGTTTCTTAACTGTGTGCTAAGAATCTACAACCTGTCCGACTGAGGAAAACTTTCTACCTAATCACTCGTCTCTCCCTCTAGACCCACAGCTTCCAGAAGGGCACAAGAAGCAATTAAACTTTTGGTTTCAAGCAGTTTGCCTGCTGCTTTCAAGGCTATACGTGAAGTAGAAACAGACAGAGGTAGAACAAGAAGTCAACAGAATCCTTAATTAAGTAGAGTAGTTAATAACAGCAGTAAGCATTAGGAAATAAGATTTGGTATACATGAGTTGCCAAGACACTACCTGGAGGATGTGGGTGCTTATTGCTATTTTTAAAAATATACTTTGAAAAATTCTCACTTGCCTAGACAATAGTAAAGGAGATGGAAAGGAAATTGGCATCCATTCAATTATTCATTGGAAAATGTTATCCCCCAAAACAGTGCTAAAACTAATCAGAGAAAATACAACATGTGAAAAATGTTTTTACTTTCTGCACATGCAGCACATTGATTCTTCGATTTGTCTCTATTCGTATTTGAGGTAATTTGTATTTGGGATAATTCCCCATGGTCTTTCTGAAGATATTACACTTAGCTTTCAAAGATCACATGCACATTTACAAGATTATTTTCAGAAATTTTACTCTAGTAACTTGGCATTATATTTGCACTAAAGATAAAATACTATCAACGTCAAAATTTTAGCAACTCTGAAAATGTCATTCCTTACTATGTCCTTTACCAATTCCTTTAAGCAGAAATGGTCATGCCATTGCTTGTTATTTAAAGTGCTGTGTCTTTCTTTATTAAAGTACTTATTACACTATATATTGATAGTAATTATGCATCTATATGTCTGCTTTTCCCCACAAAAAAATGAACTTTTATTTTTATTTTTATTTTCTATATTTTTTGAGACAGAGTCTTGCCCTGTTGCCCAGGCTGGTGTGCAGTGGTATGATCTTGACTGCAACCTTTGCCTCCCGGGTTCAAGTGATTCTCCTGCCTCAGCCTCCTGAATAGCTGAGATTACAGGTGCACACCACCACGCCCGGCTAATTTTTTGTATCTTTGGTAGAGATGGGGTTTCACCATGTTGGCCAGGCTGGTCTTGAACTCCTGACCTCATGATCTGCCTGCCTCAGAGTCCCAAAGTGCTGGGATTACAGGTGTGAGTCACCGCGCTGGGCCTAAAAATGAACTTTTTAAAGCAAGGCATGATCTTACTTCTTCTTTATAGTAACACCCCCATCACTAGCAGAATTAGCTAACATATAATAGTTTTCTACAAGTTTTTGTGAAATGAGTGATTGAGTTAATGAATGACATCCCTGTAAACACTACATTTAGATACACAATGTCTATTTGACATTTCCACTGGAATAACCATTAGCTACTTCAAAAGTAAGATATCTAAAAGGACATCTTGAGCTCCATTCCCTCAAATCTTCTTCTTACTCAGAACTTTTTATCTCAGGAAATGACAGCACTATACACAGTTGTTGAGCCCAGAAATGCACAAGTCAGCAGAAGGAAAACATTCCCCAACTTCTTAATCCAATCCAACAGTATGTTCCATGTCCAAAGCATAACACGTACCCACTCACATATCTCCACTTCTGTTACTATTGCCCTAATCTAAACCACCACCATCTTTCATCTGACTACCTGCTTCTTCTCTTGCCCTAGCCTAGTATTTAGGATAACCTTTTAAACATATAAATCATATCATATCACTATTTTGCTTGACACCTGCCAGGAGATTCCCATTTCTCCTACATTAAAGTACCTGGGCCTAAGGTGACTGATATGTGTAACCTTTCTACTCCCCTAACTTTGTCTTCCACTGACTTCATTTCCCTCCATCTTTACCAGCCTCGCTGGCTGCAGAAATCTTCAGACAGCCCAAGCTCAATCACTCATGTAGTTTTATTTAGAAGTTGTTTCCTTTGGACAAATTATTGGTCCCCCAAATGTGTTTGTGGCAAGTTTCTTTTGGTCATTGAGGTTTTAACTTAAATGTCATCTTCTTTGTAATACCTTTCTGATCTCCCAACCTAAAGCAAACCCTAGGGCATTGTCTTTCACATCATCTGGCCATATGTTTATCACAATGTCAAAGGACCATATATTTATAGTGCTCTGATGTTTTCTTATTTGTTTTCTCATGCCAGTGTTTATTGTTCAGGCTAATTTTCCAGGGCCTTGAACAGTGCCTGACACATAAAAGATCTTTATTAAACAGTGGTTGAGAATAAATAATTTCATAAATACATTAAGAAACTGAATCAATGAGTATATTAATGAGTTTGGGAACAAATGTATGAATAAAGGAGTTTTATGTCTTGATATTCGTTGTTTATATTATCTTGATTGCATCAACACAAATATGAAATATTATGTATTAACCATAAGCTGTCCATATTATAAACTTTATATGTGGTATACATACACTAATAAAGTCTAATAAAAACCAGCCTTATAAAACTAGGAGTATAATCAGCCCTCTATACCTGTTGGTTCCACATCTGTTCATTCAACCAACAACAGATCAAAAATATTCAAAAAATACAAGATAATACAAATTTTTAAATGCAATATAACAACTATTTACATAGCAACCTAATGAAGAGGATCTGCAATAAACCTACAATAACATCATTTTCTCTTTTTTTTCTTTTTTCAAGACAGGGTCTTGCTCTGTTGCCCGGATTGGAGTGCAATGGTACAATCACAGTTCACTGCAGCCTCGACCTCTCTAGTTCAAGTGATCCTCCTGACTCTGCCTTCTTAGTGGCTGGAACTATAGGCACGCATCACTATGCCTGGCTTTTAAAAAAAATTTTTGTGAAGATGGGGTCTCCCTATGTTGCCCAGGCTGATCTTGAACACCTGGGCTCAAGGGATCCTCCTGTCTTGGCCTCCTAAAGTATTGAGATTATAAGCATGAGCCACTATGCCTGGTCCTAACATAATTCTTAGGATACTGCACTTACTTCCTAAGATAAAGAACAAAGTGAGGACATTCACCCTAATCACTTCTATTTAACATTGTACTGGATGTTCTGGTCAGGATAATAAGGCAAGAAAAAGGATCAAAAATAATAGAAATTAGAAAAAAATAGGTAAACTCTCCTTATTTTTAAGTAACATGACTGTCTGGTGAAAATCCCCATGGATTTTACAAAAAGTTATTAAAACTAGTAAGAGAGCTTATCAATTTAAAAAGTTACAAGGCCAATATAGAAAAACAAATTTTATCTCTATTTACTTGCATTGAGTAATCTGAAATACAAAATTTTGAAATATTAATTAGAATAACGTCAAAAACATGAAACACTTAAGAGTGGATCTACCAAAACATATATAATATCTATCCACTGAAAATTACAAAGCATTGCTGAGAGAAACTAAAGAAGACTTAAATAAGTGAACATATTCATGGATTGAAAGTGTCAATATTGTTCAGATGTCAAATATTTCCAATTGATATATATACTCAATGCAATTCCAATCAAAATCCCAAGTTTTTTTGTAGGAATTGACAAATTTTACATTTAGTTTGAGAATGAAAAAGACTCAGAATAATCAAAACAAATTTGAAGATTATGAAAGTTGGAGAGCTTATACATCCCTATTTCAATATTTACTATAAAGCTATAGCTATCAAACACTATAGTATTGGCATAAACAAATAAATCAACGTGACAAAATAGAGTTGAGCAATAGATCATCACATACGTAGTCACTTGATTTTCAACAAAGGAGAGATGATTTCGTGGAAAAAAATGATTATCTTTTCAACAGCTGGTGATGGAATCATTGTATTTCCATACAACAAAAAATGAAATTTAATTCATACCTCACACCACATACAAAAATTAACTCAAAATAAACCATGGACCTGAATATGAAACCGAATCCTATAAAACCTCAAGAAGAAAATACAAAAGAAAGTCTTTGTGACTTTGAATTGCAAAAGAAAAAGAAGTAAAATATCACAGAACCTATGGTTCTTATTTAGAAGGGAGTTAAAAATGGGGTCAGTTAGTTCTTTCTTAGTGGAAGAAATTTGCAGAGTTTAATGATTCATAATGATAATAAATCACTTGAAATATTTTTGGTATTATTATACTTGAAGTTCTGGGATATATGTTCAGAAAGTGCAGGTTTGTTACATAGGTATACATGTGTCATAGTGGTTTGCTGCACCCATCAACTCGTCACCTACATTAGATATTTCTCCTAATGCTATCCCTCACCTTGCCCCCAACCCCCTGACAGGCCCCAATGTGTGATGTTCCCCTCTCTGTGCCTATATGTTCTCATTGTTCAGCTCCCACTTATGAGTGAGAACATGTGGTGTTTGGTTTTCTGTTCCTCTGTTAATTTGATGAGAATGGTGGTTTCCAGCTTTATTCATATCCCTGCAAAGGATATGAACTCATTCTTTGTTATGGCTGCATAGTATTCCATGGTGTATATGTGCCACATTTTCTTTATCCAGTCTAACATTGATGGGCATTTTGTTGGGTTTAATATTAATAAAAACTCTGCTGTAAGGTTGATTAATAAGGATTTTCTAATTCTTCCAATTTGTTATTAGAATTATTAATTGAACATATATTAAATAAGGGAAAGAAAGACATTTAACATATGTATTGAGCAGGATAAATTCTATTATTTTCCAATAGATTCTACCTGGATTATTTTGTTCATGTTTGCTCTTTGCACTCACTAGAAATTGCCTAGCTCTTTCTTGAGCTATATCCATGACACATCTTCTTCAACTTACAGCTTCTCCTAATGACAACCAGGACAGGTAGGATACCTACCATCCAGCACTGTTTCATGATGAAAACCCAGAGACAGTTGATTTTCCAAAACTATAAGGAATATGGCATTGAGTAGGGCATCAACATCACAGAGAAGCTCACCATCTGGTGGTGGAAGGCGCTGCTACAGAACTGATATAAATAAGACTTGATAAGATCTCAAAATAATAGAGGCCAGCTGGTTGTGTTTAACTGTGAAAAGGCAGGTGGCTGCAATTATAGAAATAAACAACAAGGTCTGAATGGGGCAACAAGCCAGAAAATGGGGGTGGTGCTGACCTTCAGAGAGATATAGGGATGGTCATATAGAACACAGTGCCTTGGAGACAGGATGGATGGGCAACCTACAAGGATGCTTGCTCAATCTATATAATCAAAATAATTCAAGGATGGATGATCAGGAAGCTAGGGCATCCACTTCAATAAAAATCATGACCCCTTCCCACTTTCTAGATCTAAGTGAGAGTTTAGACCCACAAGAGAATGGCAGAAAGAGAGGCCAGGTCTTCAGCAGGAAGGACTCTGCAACACCACTACAGTGTGCACTCTAGTTATTCCGTCAGTCCTTCCTCTGAGGGATTTGTGATCATTGATGCAACTAACTGTGTACCAGGAAAAGGAGAATACCCAGACTACTAAGACATTTAAAAATATGTTGGACATAGGATATGGGCTGATACTGATTCTTGGAGATGTGAAGGATAATCATGATGGCCCTTTTAGAATAATGATGTATGGGAGCCAACCTTACATAGTTCTGGTCTAGGTTCAGCTTACAGTAGGTCCATTGAGTTCATGGATCCACTCAGTGGTCATATTTCCAATTAAAATGTGAATAATTTGAACATACTTGCTGGTTGGCAGAACTGCTATATTAATTCCTTGGTCTATAGGGTAAGAGTTGTAAGACTGAGGAAAGCCAAGAGGAAGACACACAGCTTCAGTACATGGTATGCAGACATCTGTTTGGCAAATACATTATTTTCCATTCTTATTAAGAACCAGGACCAGAAGAAGGATCAGAAGCAGATTATGGTCACGTGGGATGGGCAACATTATGTCAACTCTCTCATCCTCTGTTATAATCGAAGCTGAAGTGATTTGAACCATGTTGTACATTTTACAAAATGTTTTAATAGTACATTCTATTGATGACATAATTTTAATCAAACTGGATGAGCTAGAAATGGAAAGTACATTGGAGGTCTTGGTAAGATACATGTGCTGTAGAAGATGCAGGGGCTCACTACGTCAGTGAAGATTTTTAGGAGCATGCTGGATTACAGAATGCTAAAACATCCCTTCCAAAGAAAAGAACTTATTCAATCTCACATCTCCTGTCACTAAGAAAGAAACACAAAGATATACCAAGTGACACTGCTGTCAAGTTTGAATTAGGCCTAGAGTAGGAATGGACTTTGCAGCAAGTCTTTATTAGTCTGTTCTTGTGCTATTAATGAAGACATACTCAGGATTGGGTAATTTATAAAAGAAAGAGGTTTAATTGACTCACAGTTTAGCATGGATGAGAAGGCCTTAGGAAACTTACAATTATGGTAGAAGGGGAAGAAAACACATTATTTTTCACATGGTGGGGAGCAAGGAGAAGTGCCCAGCAAAAAGCGGGGAAAGCCCCTTATAAAACCATCAAATCTTGTGAGAAGTCACTATCATGAGAACATCATGAAGGTAACTGCCCCCATGATTAAATTAGCTCCCACTGGGTCCCTCCCATGACACATGGCTATTATGGGAACTACAATTCAAGATGACACTTAAATAGAGACATAGCCAAACCATATTATTTCTCCCTTGGCCCTTCCTAAATCCCATGTTCTCACGATTCAAAACAATATCATGCTCTTCCAACAGTCCCCCAAAGTCTTAACTCTTTCTAGCATTAACTCAAAAGTCCAAGTCCAAAGTCTCTTCTGAGACAAGGCAAGTCCCTTCCACCTACGAACCTGTAAAATCAAAAGCAAGTTAGTTACTTCCTGGATACAATGGGGGCAAAGGTGTTGCATAAATACATTCCCTCCAAATGGGAGAAATTGGCCAAAACAAAGCAGCCACAGGATCCATGCAAGTCCAAAATTCAATAGGACAGTCATTAAACCTTAAAGTTCCAAAATGATCTTCTTTGACTATAGGTCTCACATCCAGGTCACGCTGGTGCAAGAGGTAGGCTCCCATAGTTTTGGGCAGCTCTGCCTCTGTGGCTTTGCAGGGTACAACCCCCCTCCTGGCTGCTTTCACAGGCTGGTGTTGAGTGTCTGTGGCTTTTCCAGGCACACGGTGCAAACTCTCAGTGGATCTACCATTCTGGGGTCTGGGGGATGGTGGCCCTCTTCTCACAGCTCCACTAGGCAGTGCCCCGGTGGGGAATCTCTGTGGGGAGCTCACACCCCACATTTCCCTTCTGCATTGCCCTACCAGAGGTTCTCTATGAGGGCTCCATCCATGCAGCAAACTTCTGTCTGAGCATCTAGGCATTTTCATACATTCCCGGAAATCTAGGCAGAGGTTCCCAAACCTCAGTTCTTGACTTCTGTGCACCTGAAGGCTTGACACCAGTGGAAGCTGCTAAGGCTTGAGTCTTGCACCCTCTAAAGCCATGGCCCAAGCTGCACCTTGGCCTCCTTTAGCCATGACTGGAGCAGCTGGGAGGCAAGGCACCAAGTCCCTAGGCTGCACACAGTAAGTTGAAGAAGACGTGTCATGGATATATCTCAAGAAAGAACTAGGCAATTTCTAGTGAGTGCAAAGAGCAAACATGAACAAAATAATCCAGGTAGAATCTGTTGGAAAATAATAGAATTTATCCTGCTCAATACATATGTTATATGTCTTTCTTTTCCTTATTTAATATATGTTCAATTAATAATTCTAATAACAAATTGGAAGAATTAGAAAATCTTTATTAATCAACCTCATGGCAGAGTTTTTATTAATATTAATAAATATTAATTAAATATTTGTGGGCCTGGCCCACAAAACCATTTTTTCTTCATAGGCCTCCTGGCCTGTCATGGGAGGGGCTGCCATAAAGGTCTCTGACATGCCTTGGAGACATTTTCCTGATTGTCTTGGTGATTAACATTCTTCTCCCTGTTACTTATGCAAATTTCTGCATCAGGCTTGAATTTCTCCTCAGAAAATGAGTTTTTCTTTTCTATTACATTGTCAGGCTGCAAATTTTCTGAACTGTTATGCTTTGCTTCCCCTTTAAATATAAGTTCTAATTCTGAACCATATCTTTGTGAATACATAAAACTTAATGATTTTAACAGCACCCAAGTTATACCCTGAATGCTTTTCTGCTTAGAAATTTCTTCCAGACACCCTAAATCATCTTTCTCAAGTTCAAAGTTCCATAGATCTCTAGGGATGGGGCAAAAATGATGCAGTTTCTTTGCTAAAACATAGCAAGAGTCACCTTTATTCTAGTTTCCAATAAGTTTCTCATCTCCATCTGAGACCATGTTAGCCTGGACTTCACTGTCCATATCAGCATGTTAGTCAAAGTCACTCAACAAGTCTCTAGGAAGTTCCAGACTTTTCCACATCTTTCTGTCTTCTTATGAGCCCTCCAAATGGTTCCAACCTCTGCCTGTTACCCAGTTCCAAAGTCACTTCCACATTTTCAGGTATCCTTACAGCAGAACTCCACTCTACCAGTAACAATTTACTGTGTTGGTCCGTTCTCACACTGCTAATAAAGATATACACAGGACAGGGTAATTTGTGGAGGAAAGAGATTTAATTGACTCACAGTTTAGCATGGTTGGGGAGGCCTCAGGAAACTTACAATCATGGTGAAAGGGGAAGCAAACAAATCCTTCTTCCTATGATGGTAGCAAGGAAAAATGCCCAGCAGAAAGGGGGAAAAGCCCTTTATAAAACCATCAGATCTCATGAGAACTCACTCACTATCATGAGAACAGCACGAAGGTAACTGCCCCTGTGATTAAATTACCTCCCACCAGGTCCCTCCCACAACACATGGGGATTATGGAAACTACAATTCAAAATGAGATTTGGGTGGGGACAGAGCCAAACCATATCAAAGTGCAAGCTACAGAACAAACATCCCTGCCATCTGGGCCATGTAAACTGGTAGAATCTATAGTACTAGAGGTATCTGTAATGAAAAGAAAAAAATGCCTTGTAGTGTTTATGAAAAGCAGCAGTTGGAGAATCATAAAGTATATCTTTAGAACTCTGAAGCAAGGCCATGTCATATGTAGCAGAAAATTATAAACCATCTGAAAAAACAGTTCTTGGAGTGCTATCTTGCTCCAGTAGACATGGAAAATGTAGCTATGGAGCAACAAGATGCTGTGTAGCCACACTGCTCATCGTAAACTGATGAGCAAACTATTGAGAACCAAATTATATAACCACTTGGGCGCAAAAACAATCCACTGTCAGAAGGTAGTGGTGCATACACCTGGGAATGAGCGTTGGCAGCAACACAGAGCATAGGTCAACTGCAGGAGCAGGTGACCCAGACTCTCATGTCATCCACCATTGCTGCCTTTGCACATCTCCCTCTGCTGACACTAATTCCACATGGGAAAGCAAACTTTACAGTCAGTTTATATATAGAGAAAAGGTAGCTTGGCTCAATATGTGAAAGTTAAATTGGACTATAGTTATACTACAGCTATATTCTTTGGTGACCCTGAGAGACAGAAGTGAAGAGGAATCCTACAGAGCTTTGGATAATACACCTAGCTATTTATTTTGTGTGGAGTAAAAACTGACTGGAGGTAAAAACATTTATATTAATGGGCAGTGCTGAATGGCCTAGAAGCCCCATCAGAAGACTGAAATGAGGAAACATTGGCATAGCTAGGGTGAGGAGGCCTTGAGAAGAGGTATGTGGATGGACACATAAGAGCTGTCACAAAGCATGAGGATTTTTATATAATATGTTAATGCCTACCAAAGACTGTCCATTGTGGAAGAGAAATTACACAACTAAACTACTTGGCCAGTTGAAGTCAATCAGTCTCTACATCAATCATTCCAGTGTTGGCACAATGATACCCATGTGATAAGGATGGAAACTATCCATGGCCAAGCATATGGACTCTCCATCACCAAATCTGATAGAGGTACTGCTATTATTGCAAGATGTATACTTTGCCAGCAACCAACCTTCTGATATGATGCCATACTTCAATGAAACTAACCAGCACTTACTGGCAGGTAGATTAATTCATTCAACCTCTTCTACCCTGGAAGGAGCAGGAAATCATCTAGCATAGTGACACATAGTTTTGCTATGGGTTTGACTCTCCTACCTGCAGGACCCCAGCTCATGTCACTATCTGAAGGCTTAGAAAGTTTGTTCTATAAACAAGGAGTCTCACATAGCATCACTTCAGTCCAAGGGACTCATTTTACAGCAAAGGAGGTAGAGTAGATGTCTAGTACTATGGGATCCTACCATCCATAAACCGAGGCACCAGCTTTGGGATGATACTCAGAAAAGATAGGCTGTCATCTTCTAGCCCACAATGTCTACTCTAAATTGACAACAGCTGTTTGCTACTGTGACCCCCACCCCCAACAAAAAGAACACATAAATCCAAGAACCAAGGGGTAGAAAGAGGAGTTTGCCATCATGTTCAGTCATCCACTTGGGGAATACATGATTCCCATCTCTGCAAATCTAAGCACTGTGTATCTAAAGATTCTGGTCCCCAGAGGTAACATCTTTCACTATGAGATGCCATAATATGTCCATGAAATTTTAAGCTGTGGCTGCCAAGCACTTACTTCAGGTTCCTCATGTCAAAAGGCCAGTAGATCAGGAAAGGAGTTCCCAACCTGCTGCGGGTATTTGGACCTGGTCATCAGGAGGAGGTAAGGCTGCTGTCATACTTGAAGGCAAAAGGCAATATACTTGATGACTGGTGATGTACTGTGGCATCTCTTTCTTCACCAATTTTGACAACAAAGAGCAAAGTAGAATCCATGGCCTGAACTCACACCTACCCTGATGCTCAGACTCCGCAGAGATGTTAGTGTCACCTAAACCAGCAGAAGTGCCGGATGAATTAAAGGATATCTAGAATGGGTACAGGAAGATGATGAGTATCAGTTGTGATTCCAAGACCACATAGTTTTTCCCACTAACATTCCTCTTGTAAGTGTTTCTAGGAAAGAAAATTGCTAGAATTCCATGTAAGCTGTTCCTAGGCAGGTGAGCATATTTCATGAAGCAAGTGGTGCTGAGTGATTCAAGGTGTGGATCATGCTGTAAACTGTGCTGCGCTCCTCCCTTCCTTCTTCAGCACTGAGAAATTCATTCCCTTGGTTGCTGGCAGTATTGCCCATCTATGATTCACAAGATTACCCTTGGCCAAAGGGAACTGCTTTCTCAAGATGGCGTCACCTCTCTGTGTTAGCCCACTTCCAACATCTATCTGGTCAATGTGTTGGTATAATGTCCCAACACCTTGCCTCAGTTTCGGACACATCTGAAAGGCCATCTCAGCTTCAGAGCTCCCTGGGAAATCAGCTGAAGAGTTTGTGGAAACTGTTATCACAATTTACCTTCTTCCTCTGCTCAATCCTCTCTCTCTCCTTCCCCACAAGTATTGTTCTTGAGGTTGAAACCACCCCTTTCCCCAGTAAACTTTCTGCATACAAGTCCCTGTCTCAAAGTCTATTTCTTGGAGAACTAAAATTATAATATTGGCAGATCATTTTAATCCAATCTGAGAAACTCTTTTGATCACTACATTTAATTTATTAAAATTTATTGTAATTGTAGCTGAATTAGACTGTCTTCAGCATTGATTCATGTTACATATTTACCACACTCTCTCCCTTTCTTTTTCTGATCCTGCTTTTGGTTGTTTTGAAAGTTACACAAAATATTTTTTATACATTTTTTAAGTTGAGCTTCATTTATTTAGGACTTCTATTATATTTGTTTATTATTTTATGTCAGTTTCCCAAGTGTACTCTTATTTGTGAAAAGGATGAGTATTTAGTATGTGCCCTACTCTTACCTGGTGTTTGTATGATAAGATTTAGGATTTTAGTTCTGGATTTTTTTTTTAAGAGACAGTATCTGGCTCGGTTGCCTAGGCTGGAGGGCAGTGGCTCAATCAGTTCATGGCAGCCTCAGACTCCTAAGTTCAAGTGATCTTCCCACATCAGCCTCTCAAGTAGCTAGGACCACAGTTGTGCACCATTACACCTGGCTAATTTTTGTGGGGTTTTTTTGTTGTTGTTTTGTTTTTTTTTGTAGAGTCAGGATCTTGCAATGTTTCCCAGACTGGTCTTGATCTTCTGAGCTCAGACGATACTCCCACCTCAGCCTCCAAAAGTTCTGGGATTACAGGTGTGAACCACTGCACTGGGCCCTGGATTGTCATTGATATTGTAAGGACAGAAATGTGTGATACGTTGATTACTCATCCATCATAAGAGTCACTCCTATAACAAAAGATAGGTTAACAAGAAAAAAGCATAGCAGAAGTATTCAATCTAAGTTTCACATGACATAAGAGACTTCAGAAATAAAGACCCAAAGACCTGGGAAAAGCAGTCTTTTGTTATGCTTAGGTTTGATGAAGAATGGACGGCCAGGTACAGACATGATTGGATGAAAGGGTACGATCCAGTACTAATAGACTGAATGGGGAGAACCCAACAAGGCCTGTTTTTTTGGTGTGTGTGTTTTTGTTTCTGTTTTTTGTTTTCAGATTTTTCTTGGCCTCTCTGTGCAGCAATTTTTCCTCCCAGGTATAAAGTAGGAACCCCTCAGATGAGAGTCTTCACAGGAGAAGAGAAAGAAGGACTTTTCTAGGTGTTATGTCTTGCTTTGTGGGAGAGGGATTCTAGTATATATGCCTCACTTTGAAAAAAGGAATTCTGATTATTATGACTCACTCTGTCAGGAGAAAGAGGGACAGGAGACAGAAGAGGAGGAGAAGGTCAAGAAGACCTTGCATCAGAGACCTTCCAACCTCCTTCAGTTCAAAGTACTCAGCATGCCAAGATACCAAACTTTGGGGTGTCATGTTCTGAGCCACATCAATACACATTTAGGGTATAGGTATTTAAAGAAAATATTAAATTCTACTAAATTATTTACTCATCCTTGATTCCCAAAATTCTTGTAATATCCTCCTGGATTTCTTGTCCTTTTTAATGAAATACTTTTTCTAAGATTCCTCTTAAAATTAGTCTTCCTGTGGTAAAACTTCTGGGGTCTTATATGCCTGGGAATATTTGTATTTTACTCTTACATACTCTTACAGAGGTAAACAAATATAAATTTTTACATTAGGGTTTCTTTTCTTGTTTTGAAAATATTATTTCACTGTATTCTTTTTTAAAGTTTTTGAGAAGTCTGATAACAATCTGTTTCTTATTCCTAATGAAGTAATCTATTTGTTCTCTATAAGCTATTATACTTCCCTCACCACTTCTTTCACTGATATTTTTAAAATTCAGCTTAATGATTTTAGAGGTTTTTTTTTTTTTTTTTTTTAATTTGTTTTACTTTGTTCAATGTGTTTATTTTTGTTTGGCATTCTATGAGCTCCTTCAAAATTAGTGTTTCTTTCTTTGAACCTGAGAAATTAAGGGAAATTATTTCTTCAACTATTGTCTAATTTGTTTACTCTTTATTTTTTCTCTCTCTTACGGAAAATCCATTATATAGCTGCTGAGACTTCTTCTAGTTTCCATGTGTCTTAACTCTCCATTTTGATTTTCAATCTCTCTAGTTTTTCCTAATCCCTTCCTGAGATTTATTTTAAAAGTTTCTAAATTTGATCTTTAAATTCACTAATTTATTCTTTGATTGCTTTCAAACCATTCTCTTAGTTGTTTATTTGAATTATTTTATATTTCATACCCAATATTTCAAATTAGTTCTTCTTTATAACTGCTTACTCCTGCTATACCAATGTCTTTCTTTATCTCTTTGAAAGTGATTTTTTTGTTTCAGTCCTTTTTCCATCTGGTCAAGTACTTCTGCTTCTTCTGGTATACGCTGTGGAATGTGTTTTTCTCTAGTGATCATCTTTCTCACATAAGTTATTGTGGTTCCCTGTGGTCTCCTTTTCCCTGGACAAGTCATAAGGACTATGGGAAGAGGAGCAGCTGAAACAGCCCAGTCCCCTTTTAACAACCCCATATATGTTTAGGGCTTGGAAAGAGATAGACCTCAAAATATCCTCTTGCTTTACAAACGTCTCCACACTGGGCAAGTCCGTCTTACAAGGAATCTTCTTGTACCCCTACTAACATTATGTTACCTGGATTTAACTTTCTTACTTTCAGGTTTTGAGAAAGGGGTGGGGAGAAAAAGTAACAAATGCTTCATGGCCAGCCAGTCTACCTGTACTTATTATGTGCAGCTCACACTAGCTAGATGACATTACCCTTCAGCCCCACCCTCGAGACTGAACTGACACTGCTATTTTTCTATCTTGAATTAATACTGGCTGCATTGGCCTGGCACGGTGGCTCACACCTGTAATCCCAGTACATTGGGAGGCCAAGGCGGGTGGATCCCCTGAGGTCAGGAGTTCAAGATGAGCCTGACCAACAAAGTGAAACCCTGTCTCTACTAAAAATACAAAAATTTAGCCAGGCGTTGTGGCATGCACCTGTAATCCCAGCTACCTGGGAGGCTGAGGCAGGAGAATCAATTGAACCTGGGAGGCGGAGGTTGCAGTGAGCTGAGATTGCGCCATTACACTCCAACCTGGGCAACAAGAGTGAAACTCTGTCCCAAAAATAAATAAATAAATAAATAAATAAATAAATAAATAAATAATAACTGGCTGCGCAATGATCTTCATGAGAAAATACTAGTGGAAAGCAAGGGGAGGTGAAGATGAGGGAATATCACAACTAAAAGCGTACATAGACTAGAGGTCTATCTACCTCTCTATCACTCATTGCACCTGATCCTCTTTGGCTTTGGGAAACTGTTATCCTCTCATACTAGACATAGCCAATTTCTATTTCCTAAGGCTTTTTTCATAGCAAATGTATACCCACATCAAAATAATGAGAAGCACTGAATATTTAATTAGTGTATACTCACACCAAAAACTGAAAAGTATTGATTATTTTGTAAGTCCTGTAATGCAAATATTCTACTGAGACCGATCAACCTTCTTCTTGCTTCCATGCATCTCCAGGGCTAGAGAAAAGGTGTAGCAGCCTGTTTTAGTTGGTCTCCCTGCCCCTCATCACTCAATCTGTGTCATTTAGACACGGTATTAGTCAGGGTTCTCTGAAGGGAAAGAACTAATAGGATAGATGCAAATATGAAGGGGCGTTTATTAGGAGAATTGACTCACACAATCACAAGGTGAAGTCCCACAATAGACCGTCTGCAAGCTGAGGAGTCAGGAAGCCAGTCTGAGTCCCAAAATCTCTAAAGTAGGGAAGCTGACAGTGTAGCCTTCAGTCTGTGGCTGAAGGTCTGAGAACTCCTGGCAAATCACTGGTGTAAGTCCAAGAGTCTAAAAGCTGAAGAACTTGGAGTCTGATGTTGAAGGGCAGGAAGCAACCAGCATGGGAGAAAGATGAAGGCTGGAAAACTCAGCAAGTCTGCTCTTTCTATGCCTACTTTTATACTGGCAGCTGATTAGACACTGCCCACCTACACTGAGGGTGAGTCTGGCTCTCCCAGTCCACCGACTTAAATGTTAATCTCTTTTGGCAACACGCTCACGGAGGCACCCAGGAACAATTCTTTGCATCTTTCAATTCAATCAAGTTGACACTCAATCTTAACCATCACAGACACATTCCTTAAAACTCAAATTTCTGAAAGCTCTTTCTATTTCAGAAAATACATAAAGAGCTCCCTTATATATGAAATTTCAATTTTCTAACTGAAGATGACATAACATTCATTTCTGTACCTTATTTAATAGGAGTAAGAACCAAAAACAATAGCAGCAAAACAACCTGAGGCTCATTAACCATAGGGTACCTCAAGCTTTCATTCTGGCATCATTTCAACTTTCAGTTCTTTGTTTATAATTCATATAATATTTTGCTTTAGACAAATTAATTAGTTGTACGTGTCAAGCTAGTTAAATGCATGCTAAATATTTTCCCAAGAGAACTCAGTTGAAACTGGGTGCTATTAAAACCTTCAAATGAACAAAATCTGTTTTTAACAAGTCACACATTATTAATTGGAACTGGATAGTGAGGCATATTTTTGGATGCTTGCCGAGAATAATTATGAAACTTCTTTTTTTTTTTTTTATTGGAACAAGATGAGTTAATTAAGAAAAACATTCCAGCTCGTGATGGCCAAACTGCAAAGCATGGCCATAAACTAACTCACCTTATCAGTTTGGGTTAGGGTTAAGTGGAGGTCAAAGGATCATTCTTATGTTGTAGTTGGTACCTTAAATAGATCTTTTTCCAATTTCCTTATTTTAAATATGCACAAAATTGGATACAGAAAGGTAATATTATCAACCCAAAGTCACATAGCTGGTTGGTGGCAGAATCAGAGTTAGGAATTAAATTTATATTACTAGTATAGCTAAAAATGGCTAAAACATTGCTTATTATGTACATTTTATTATGTCTTTCCACTTTAAATTTAATGGTACATTATCTGTTTTGAAAAATTATTACAAAGTCTGTATACAAATTTGTATGGAATATGTTTCCAAATAATTGAGTCATTGCCAGGAACTCATTGCCTTCCATAATGAATATTTGTTTTTTTCTGATTTGTGCTTGCTTAGCATCCATTTACTTTTTTTTTTTTTTTCTTGGTTTGGTCATTTAAGAAATTGTCTTGCTTCCCTGATTCACAGGGACAGCAGGACTTTAATTTGATGTGTCCTGCCCACTCCCTGCCCTCTAACCCAAGTTAGTTCAATCAGATTCTCTTTTTAAAGACTTTAAGTCTTTAGAATTATGATGTAACAGCAGGAAAAATTATCAGTTGAAGCACATGCATCCTGAGTAGTTTTTATTATTTAGAGCCATGGATCTTCCCTGACTCATCTTTTTCTTATCTTTTTAGGAGCTTAGTTCACTAGTTTTCTCATCACCCATTGAATTAGCCTGCCCGTTGCTTTTCTCATCACTGCTCTTCTTATCACTCTATACCCTATGTCTGAGGGAGGATACAACCTTGATGAAGTTGTGTGCATGGCCAGGAGTAGAGTTGTTCCCAATAAGAATTGAGTTTGCATTCTTCATTTTCCCACTGTTTCATTTAATTATAGTTTTGTAAAAACACAAGAGTTTACATAAACTTTCACTTGTTAGCAGAAATTATCTAAGATTACTGGAACTATCTAGCCCTAATACCCACTGTAATTCACTAGCCAACGGAAAAGAACCAAACACCCTCATACTTGAGGCTCAAAAGAAAGATAAATGTCTTAATGGGACTCTCTAAAGAACACTACTAAGAATAAAAGCATTGAGATTGGAAGAGTTTAATGCATTCTACTTCTACAACTGAGGTTTTCATTTTGGTGTCCATGATGATATATATTTTGAAGAAAAATAAAACTGAATACATGTGTTACCAGGGGATTCTTATATTACAACTAAGCTGACCGAGGAGCAACAGAAAGACCATACTAAGCCTATAAGAGCACTCGATGATTATTTTAGGTGCTGGGAGTAGTTGATTTGGGAGGTATGGATGGCAGCATGCCAATGTCAGCAGATGAATAATGCTTTTGGAAGCTCCCAGACATTCTGCTGTTTCCATTCTAATTGAAAAAAATATTGAATGAAAAAAGAGTGGGAAAAAAATAGAAGGAATGAACATTACGGCTGTTAAGGACCTATTATTATATGTCAGGTGTATTCTAGGTGATTATATTAATCACCTCACTTATTCCTAACTATTCTGTAAGGCAGATACTATCATGCTCATTTTTTAGTTAAAGAAATTAGGGCGGGAGGGGATTAATTAACTTCCACAAGGTCACACAACTAGTGAGCAGATGATTCAGTTTTGGAGTCAGATCTACCTGATTCTGAATTCCATGCTTATACTGCTACTATTGCTACAGCTGATTTTAACCTAGTACTGTCACTGTTACTGTTAGTACTATCATTATTATTAGGGCATAACCTAGAAAGTTCCATAAAGAGAGAGAAAAGTTGATGATTAGAAAGCTTTACTAAAAGAAATTTGTCTGCCTTTAGTGTGTCTTAGGTGTTTATTAAGTTTCATTCATGTGCGGGAATCTGAGATACTCTGGTTGAATTCCTAAGTATTCTTCCTTCTTTCCCTTGTCACTCTCTTTATCAAAAGAAAAAAAAATCTTTTATATTTATAGTTAGTTGATTACAGCCAATTTCTGCAAGGTAATATTTGTAACAGAACCATAATCGGACTCCATTATGGATTCTATTGAAGCATTTGCTCATCTTTATTTTACTGAAATCAACATAGAACAGAGCAGAGTCTCAAGGCCAGCATAAGAGTAATGGGAAGAATAGGAAGCAAATACTCCTTAATTGCATTTATCTCCTCAAAACGTGGTCAAACACATTCTCTACAGTATGGTTAAGAGAGACGAAACAAACTACTTGATTCACATCCATTTGATCTTAGCCTGTCTATGCCTCAGGTTTGTTTTTTTAATCTGCAAAGTAAGATACATAAAATAAAATAGATTAACACAAGCAAAATGTTTGGAGCTTTAATACATGTATTAATACATGTTTTCAGTTTTATTTTTCTTCCAAACATATATCATCATGGACACCAAATAAAACCTCAGTAGTAGAAGCAGAATGTATTAAAGCAGAATGTATTAAATCCCAGATACTTCGGGCTGGCATATAGAAACCTCTTAATAAGTGTTAGGCATTATTTAAATTGTGTTAGAATAAAGCCTGTGATTCTTTTACTTTTCGAGGGGCCTTAGCAGACCTCTAGGAGAAAGTAAGAATAGCTGGCCTCCACCTTTCTATGTCTTCTGGGTCATTCTGTTGAGCTGAGAGTGAAATCTAATCTTTATTTGAGTCTACATGTCTACTGGGCATCAAAAGCTGGTGAGCTGAATTAAAATGAATTAAAATGTGAATGCATAGAGTAGATTAAAAGGGGAGGCAAGATTTGAACTAATCTAATTTTTAAAAAAGCATCTGAGTAAAAGAAGTATAAATAAAATCTGCATCTGCATAGAGGAAATTTTAAATGAGTCTTTAAAAATGGTTCCAAACTTTTATCCATTCTCCACATCAGAAGATCTTAAAGATAAAAGGACACACTAGCAATTTACAAGTACGCCTGTACTGGAGGGCCTTGATGATTCTACCAACACAGCCTTTGAAGTAGCTTAATATAAAGCATGAACACTGTCTATAGACACAGCTTATGGTTGGCAAATATTCTAATAAAATTGATTTGCTCATACCAAGGGAAATAGCCTAGCAATGAATCAAAAGGCCTTTAAAAACACAGCAAGATATTTTAGTATCTGTATCTTCTCTCCAAAACTTGAAAACATCATCACAAAGAAATAAGGTTTTGTATAACCAAATCTCTTTATGAAGTGTGACAGGAAAAACTATGGTATTTTTGTATGTTATCTTGCTCAAAGAGAGCAAAATATTTGGCACCACAACATCAATTTGCCATGATTTTTAAATATCCATGTTTACTTTTAGGACAAAAAGTCAAATACATAATAGAAGAGTATTGGTCACCGTGGATTGAGTAAATTATAAACAAAGACTCTTCCACGAAAAAACATTTAGCTGTGTCTGACAACTTTTTGCTCTATGCTAATACAATCTAACAAATATGAAAAGAAATTAGGATAATCAAGATTACCTAGGGTATAGGGAAACAAAACTCTTGGTAAAAACTAAATAAACAAAAATATTTTTAGAAGAAACTCAACATTTTCAATGTGCCAATCCTTTGACTTAGCAATTTCATTTCTGGGAATTTATTCCTACAGGAAAGATTTGTACTGGGTAAAGCGCTCACGTGAGACTCCCTGATTCAATCTTAGGTCTGTAACTTAAAAGTTAGGGACACTCTCAGGGCCACCCCTGGCCCATAAAATGCCTTGATGCAATTTAGAAAACGTTAAAAGAACAGGAGATAAAGAAAGAGAGGGAGAGAGAATCTACAGGATTATCCTGTCAGCATCAGTTTTCTGGAAATCCCCTCTGTTCTCTTGCATTGGTTAGTGTAGAAGTTTCCTGGTTAGAACGATGTGGCATGGTGCAGTAATAGTTGCTACCTCATTATTATGCTGATTAAATAAATTAATGTTTGCATAGTTAGAACACTGCTGGGCACTTATTAAGTGCCATAGAAATGTTTTCTCTCCTTAATAAAATGAATTCTGAGAAAGATCTTCCCAATATGTATTCTTTAAGATAGATAATGTGAAGTCAGGCAAAGGCAGCTCACACTTGTGATCCCGGCACTTTCGTGGCTGAGACAGGAGAATCGCTTGAGACCAGGAGTTTGAGACCAGTCTGGGCAACATGGCAAGACCCTGTCTCTCTAAAAAATGTTTTAAAGAATTAGCCAGGCATGGTGGTACAGACCTGTGGCCCTGGTTACTCTGGGAGGCTGAGGCAGGAGGATTCCCTGAGCCCAGGAGTTTGAGGCTGCAGTGAGCCATGATAGTGCCACTACAGCCTATCAGAGGTGACAGAGTGAGACCTTGTTCCTAAAAAAAAAAAAAAAAAGGAAAAGAAAAATAGATACGTGAATAATAGCTACTTAGACACCATCCTTTTAGTTGTCTTGATATTATAAAACTGCACTTATACTACTAATAATAAAGATAAAGAATGGAAACAATGACAAAAACAATGAAAGTAACAACTAGTATTTCTGGAACATCCCCTCTGTGGCAGGCACTGGGTCAATGCTTATCCAGCATTATCTTCTGTAATTTTCACAAGGCAATGGGATAGATACTAATATCCCTGTTTAGTATGTGAGGAAATTAAAACTCAGAGGTTAAGTAACTTACCCAATATCATATGGCTAATAAGTTTTAGCGTCAGAATTCAGAACCCAATGTGTCCTTTTCCTAGAGGGGCTTTTAAAATTATCATTAGACATCATGAACACAGTAATATATTGTACAGAAATGTACACACACTTGCCCAGGCTGATCTCAAACTCCTGGACTCAAGCAATACGCCTGCCTTGGCCTCCCAAAATGTGGGATTATAGGCTTGAACAATTGCACCCGGCTTGTGTAATTGTATGTACACTGTAATGTAATAAAGTGTTAGAAATAGGTTTTTGCCAAGTTTTAGAAAGGTAGCATTGGTAATTTCTAGGACGTGGTCTGAAGATACAAAGAGTAAACTTCATATTTCTGATTGTGTTATTTATTTACAAGTAGTCTCTTTTGGACAGGTACAGTTGTTTTTCATCTGTGTATGCCTCTGGTTAACAAATGGTTATTGTATAATAAATTTTACTAGAAATTACAATATATGCAAATAGAACTTAAAATCATTTTAAAATAGCAAATCTCATAGAATCCATCCTGCTTACATTTTTGGAATGAGACTTTTGTCATTGAGCTTTGCCTCACGGGGTGAACGACCAGTCTGCAACTTCCTCAGAATCACTTTTCTTGTAAATTTTCTGTACTAGTTATGTACAAGGTGATCTGTCTGCCCTGTTCAGTTAGAGTGACCGAGTCTCATTGAGACAATTCCTAAGAAACCTTGGTTTACTCAACTCAATAATTTACTTTTTTCAAATGAAAATATTAAGAGTAATCCTTTACCACTAGACTGAATGTCTATTTTTAATTTAAGAGTGGGCCTATATTGTAAAATACCACTAGACTAAACCCCATTTCTTCAAATTAACATTATATAGTCATTCCTTCTTCTTCACTCTAAATTTTTGTCTTGCATTTTTAAAGAAATCTTCCATATCCTCATATCTTCAGCTCCATTTCAAAAGCTTCACTACAGTGTAAGGATGAACCTTTAGAGATAACTTCTCTGTATCTTTGCTCTTTCTCTTGAGTGACTGTTTCACAATCTGCTTCTGAAACTTAATCAGAAGACATGTTTCATATTCTCTTATAATTTCTCTGTTTCCCCTCTGCTGTTTTTTCTCCTTCTGTAATATACATCAGGAAGACACAAAGAAGAAGAAAATCATATACACAGGTGCATAGTAAACTGGATTTCTGCAAACACGTGAACTGCCGTTGCCAATGCAGGAAGACTCCCACACCCACCTTTGTAACTCTTTATACATGCTGGCTACCACTGAGTAGGGCCTTCTATTTATATTCTGTTGGTCTCTTTAGACATCTTATAAAAATAAACTTTGCTCAGAAAGTACAATGTTTAAAGATAAATATTTAAGCTCAGAGTTACAAATGCATTCTAAAGCAGGGAAGAAAAGGATTTTATCTAGCAGTATATCCAAAAAGTATGAGTAATAGTGGTGGTAATAATAACAATAAACATAATAATCTTCTTTTTATTGGGTTCTTAATCTATGACAAGCACATTATACATATCACTTCCATTAATTCTTACAACCTGAGTAAGTAAAATTAAATAGTATTATCCCCATTTTGTTGTTGAGAAAACCGGATTTGAAGAGGTTAAATGACAAAGGCCACACATCTAAATACTCACTAGTGAACCCAGGCCTCTGACTCTAATGTCTATATTTGGATTCATTGTCTGCTGAGAGCCTGTTTCTCATGGATGGTACCTTCTCTGTGTCCTTGCATGGCAGAAGAGGTAAAGCTCCCACAGTCCTTTTATAAGGGTACTGATTCCATTCATGAGGGTACCTCTTAATACTACCACCTTGGGGATTAAATTTCAGCACATGAATTTGGGGGGTAGACACAAAATTTTAGACCTATAATATTTACCTGATATTGCGCGATGCTATATATTTACTTATTAATTGGCTACCTGTCTCCCTACCATGTAAGTTTCAAAAGGGAGAGTTTTGGTCCATTTTGTTCAGCTCAGTATTCCCAGCACCTAGAGTAATATTGAGAACATCCAAGAAATTCAGAAAGTATTTGTTGAATGTATACATCAATCTAAAAACGTATCCTAAAATCTGGTGATCTCAAGGTTACCAGATGGCTCTTTCATCAACTAAATGGAGATCCCTGGGAAAATCCACAGGTTGCCACAGGATGTGGGAAAAACCATGCTTCCTAAATTTATCCCAGACTTAACTTGTTCTTTGCTTTCTACTTGCTAATCTAACATATTAGGTGACTAAGTGTAGATACTAGCAGCAATGAACAAAGTAACCCATTCCCTGCCTTTATGGTTTTCACCCTCTGTAAGCTTATAATATATTAACAAACAAGTCAGGGCAAACATTTAGTAGATACAGCATGATACTACAGAATTTGATGACAAATGATAAGTCCTGCCGATATATTTTAGAAGAGTTCTTTCAGTGGTTTCCCACTTACTCAGATAAGTTTGCTATTTAATTATCTTAAGGATGTGTTGAAATAATATTTCCAGCCGAGTACTGTGACTCATACCTGTAATCCCAGCAGTTTGGGAGGTCAACACAGGCTGATCACTTGAGTTCAGGAGTTCGAGACCAGCCCAGGCAACATGGCAAAACCATGTCTCTACTAAAAATACAAAAATTAGCCAGGCCTGGTGGCGGCACCTGTAATCCCAGCTATTTGCAGGGCTGAGACAGTAGAATCGCTTGAACCCGGGAGGTGGAGGTTCCAGTGAGCAGAGATTGCACTACTGCACTGCAGCCTGGGTGACAGAGCAAGACCCTGTCTCAAAAAGCGTAATATTTCTTGCGGGCTTTTGGGGATGGTACTGGCTTGTGACGGTACTGACTTCTGGGTGAAAACACAACTCTATTAATTTTATTAATTTCAACTTGAAAATGCAGACCTTTATGGCCACACAAAGAATGTGACATAATTTTGCCAGAACTGCTGCATTTCTTGTCTACTAAGAAAATTGTCTACTACTAAAGCTACAGCTGAATCATTACGTTGAAATTCCACTTCATACTGTGGCAGCAATAAACTCTGTTGATGCTTTGTTTTCCCCACCAATAGAGTAGGGCAGTCTTGGGGAGAATGTTTTAAAACCAACTGGACCTGTGATACTTCTCTACTACCTGCACCTATGGAGAACTAATTTTGTCTTTGGATTATCCAAATTTCTCTAACATTCCCATAGCCCTTGATTTAAAGAATGAATAAAGGCATTTTTTCTAATGCAAATTATCTTCAGACTCTGCCTATATAAACAAAATCAACGTATCAGATACTTAGCTAGATAATTCAAATTGTGGACACACTTTGACTCTTAGAACTTATTTTTCATAAATGGGAAAGATAGCTAAGACATACGCTAAATTAGTAAAATATAAAATATGTTAGGTGGTGATAACTGCCAATGAGAAGACACAGAACAGGAAAGGAAATATGAAATGAAGATGTTTTAGGGAGAATGGCCTAAGATAGTGTTACAGAGAAGGTGCATTTTGATAAGCACATGAAGTGAGGGATCTGGCTGTTCAAGTGTTTGGGGGAAATGACTTCAGGCAGAGGAAACAGTAAGTACAAAGACCCCTTAGGAGTGTGCCTGGGCCTTCAAGGAGCAGCAAGGGGATTAGTGGAGCTGGAACAACTTGAGACAGAAGAAAAGAGAGTCAGAGAGATGGAGGAGGGAGGTAGTGTGCTGCAAATGATAAGAATGGTGTAGGTTGTAATTAGGACTTCATTGAAAAGTTTCGTGCAAAGAAATGACATGATCTGATTCACATTTTAAAACAATTGCTTTGCCTGCCGTGTTGAGAACAGACCACAGCTCAGAACAAGGGTAGAAGCAAGGAAAGCAGGTAGAAGGCTCTTGCATAACCCAGATGCAAGGTGATGATAGCTCTGCAGGCAGCATTAGAGTCAAGAAATGCTCAATTTGTGAAAGTAGAGTCAAACAAATGCACCAATGGGCCACGCATGGCATTCATGGCAAAGAAATGGGTCACAAATTACACAAAAGATAATTGTCTGAGCAACTAAGAAAAATAGAGTCCCATTCACTTAAATGAGGAAAAATCCAGGGGCATACAGGATAGAACAGTAGTAATACCATTAGTTTGGTTTTGATCATGCTGAATTTGTGATGCTTGTTTGATATCCAAGTGAAGATAACAAGTAGGCAGATATATGAGTCTAGAGCTGAGAAAAACAGTCTGGGCAGGAAAAATAAATGTTTAGAATCTAAATGTCATTGAAAGTCATGAGAGTGGATGAGATTTCCAGGCAGGTGAATGTACATTGAGAAGATACCCATGGCGGGATCCCAGGGGCACGGTAGCCTTTAAGAGACAGGGAAATGATGAGGAAGCAATACGAGAGGAGTTTCTATAAAGGTAGGAACCTGCAGAAAATACATTCCCTGGCAGTGAGTGATCACGTTTCAAAGCTGAGGATAGGTAAAATGAAGTCTTAAAAAAAAAAAAATGACCATTGCATCTTGCAAGCTAGGGCAGGTTTTCTGCGTAAAAAGAGGTTATCTATCCAGATGAATTCACACATTACTGTAAAAATGAAGCTCCAAAGTTACTATGAAAAGAGAGATGGAACAATTCAGTTAATTTTTATTATTATATCTACTGCTCCCTCAAACTTACCGAGCCTAGACTCGGGGCATGGTGGCTGGTAGATTGGCATTAGCATCAGAGAATTGCATACAAATCACCATCTTTAGAAGAAACTATTGGTATTTGTAGAATGCTTGAAGTTCACAGTGGGTTACAAGTGCATTATTGAATGTGTACTATTCAACATATAGGAATAGTAAATATTGTCACAATGAATGTCATCTAACGGATATGGTGCCCAGTTTCATTTTGCATTTCGTTAGAAATGTAATTTAAATCCTATCGTCTTACCCCAAAAGCCTTTCTCTTCTTCTTACATTATGCAGCTGCTCTTGCATAAGGATGAGTCCACTGATTCAAAAAAAGTATATGTGTGTGTATGTGTGAATATATATGTATATGTGTGTGTTTGTATATTTGTGCATACGTCTCTGTGTATGGGGGTATTTGTTATTGTTGTCGGTGTTTCTCTGCTGTCTATTGATCTGCCCACATTCTCTCAATTATTTTCCCCATAACCACCAGCAAGCAAACATCTGGGAATGAGAAAGTTGGTCTCTGCTGCAACAGAAAAAGCAAGAGCTTTGGAAGCAGAAACTAAAACTTCAGCTCCTGCAGTTTCTACAGTGTGACCTTGATCTCATCACTTATCATTTCTAGCCTCATTTTCTTTGTCTGCATGATGTAGATTGTCATATCTACTGTAAAAGAGTTTAAGCAGTCAAGACACACAATATGTAAAGTCTTCCACCTAACCCCTTGGAGACTAGGCTAATTCCCATTCATATGTTCTTCTATACCACTGATTCATAGCATTTATCCCACTCCATTGTAGCTGTGAGCCTCCTGCCTTAGCATCTTGAGGACAAAGATGTTTTTTTCCTGATTTGTCTCAAAAATATAGTAAAATGATGGCTTAATAATAAAAGTATAAAACTCATGGCATAATTAAGTTTACAATAATTAACATTATTAATACCATCGCTATAGTATCTAGATCCACAAAAATTAAGCCTATGACTTTGGCCTTAATGACAAGGGAAGTTGATGATTAGAATTGCATTGCCACAGCGTTTTGCATCCAATTTAGATCTTATATCTCTCATATGCCAATGATAACTAATGATCTCCTAAAGATAATTGAGTAATGCTGCTAGAATAAATCACTTTCCAACTAATCCTACAGGTTGGCATGACTCAAATTAAAGGTATCTAACGTCAGACACTCACTCAACCTTACCATGAAATCTCATCTTTTCTAAGCTTCTGGTGCTATTTTCCTTTAATAACTATGAATCTCTATATCTGCTCATTTTAAAGTAGAATCGAGTACATAGTAATTGCTAAACAAATGCTTGTTAGGAGAATTAAAAAATAAATTAATGATTAATGAATGTGGCAATGATAATTATTACCAAAAAGAAAACAATTTAAAAATAAATATTTTTTGTAGGTTATCAAATTCCAAAAGAATGAGGTTCTTGATTTTTTTCTGTAAAGAACATAATCTTTTTTTCAGTAGTGCATGCTGTGAAATGTTTTTGCTTATTAATTTCCTCTTTACACTCAGTTTTTAGACAGCTGAAAATTATGAGTTTACAGAACAAGATGTACTTTTGGTTCTTATTTTATGGCCTAGTACTATGGAATGCACTATTATGAAAACAATTCTAAACTGTGCTTTATTATATTATATTGTGCAATTTATATTCAGAAGATACTATCAGCACCAGGGAACAGACAAATTTAATAAAAGACACAATGTTCCTGTTGTCCTAATAGTTATTAAAATGAAACTCTTTCCAGAAGACATTTATAGTGTCTTTTCAAAGATATTCTACATGCTTTTCAAAGATATTCTGACAGATCAATTGGGAGCTATAGTTAGGAACAGCAACATCAGGGATCTTAGAAACATACTGTACTAACCTAAAGGGAGCCTGTATAATCGTCCAGACTAACTCCTTCATTTTACAGGGGAGGTCATTAGGCTAAGAGACATAAATTGATTCTATATAATTTACACTTAAGTATGGCTAGAACTGAGGGCCCTGACACGTAATCAAGGATTCTTTCCACTTTTATTGTCATTAATGTTAGTAATCTTATAGGATATCCAGGCATTGCCAAATATAGCCATATCATCCCTAAAACAGCTCCAAAAGGCTCAGAGAAAAGATCTAGTTTTGACCACCTTTTAAAGCAGAAACCATATTCTTGAGAGGACAAATAACTTAGCAACTATCCACTATTACCTTTATTATTTACCTGTTTATGTATTTTTATCTATCCTTTGATAAACTATAAGTTCCATGAGAACAAGACTGTGCTCATTTGAGGTAATGCTTAATTCTTTATGCTTATAACATGTCTAACACAAAATTTATTCAATAAATATTTGTTAAATAAATATGGACTTAGAGGCTGTAAAAATTTTTTAAAACTTAGGACCAAGCTCTAGGATATAGTCTGAAATTATACACATAAAAACACACATACATAAAACATAAGGTAGACTATACTAAATGGCAAAAGCAAATTGTAAGATCCTTGAAACAGTCACCGTGATTCTTGCAGCAAGAATTATACAAAAATTGCTAAGTACCTATGAAACTTAAGTGAAGTTACAACTTAAGAAAAACATAGAGAATACTACATCATAATTTTGTGACATCCTTCAGCTATTCTGAACGTCCTGGTACTGGAGGGTAGGGATTGGTAGAGTAGATGTTGGAAAGCCGAGTACATCTGGAGTCTGTAGAGTGAATGGAAATCACGGTAAATGGTGAGAGTATCTGAAAAAGTAACAGAATGCAGTCTGAGAAAATGGTTAAGAGGTGTTTGAGAAAAAAACCAGGCCGGGCGTGGTGGCTCACGCCTGTAATCCCAGCACTTTGGGAGTCCGAGGTGGGCGGATCACAAGGTCAGGAGATCGAGACCACGGTGAAACCCCGTCTCTACTAAAAATAGAAAAAATTAGCCGGGCGCAGGGGCGGGCGCCTGTAGTCCCAGCTACTCGGGAGGCTGAGGCAGGAGAATGGCGTGAACCCGGGAGGCGGAGCTTGCAGTGAGCCGAGATTGCGCCACTGCACTCCAGCCTGGGCGACAGAGCGAGACTCCGTCTCAAAAAAAAAAAAAAAAAAAAAAAAAAAAACCAAACAAACAAACACAGTTTTCAGAGATGTAGAGTAAAAATGGACAAATATTAAGTAAGAAACTATTGAGAGTAGAGATTGGTCTTGATACACAGTTACAGCTTTGTGAAGAGATGATGGAAGGAAAGAAAGGGAGGCATAGAAGGAAGGGAGGGAGGGAGGGAGGAAGGAAGGAAGGAAGGAGGGAAGGAAGGAAGGGAGGGAGGGAGCGAGGGAGGGAGCGAGGGAGGGAGGGAGGGATGGAGGGAGGGAAAGGGAAGAAGGAGGAAGTAGGAGTAAAGGGGAGAATGAAAGAGGAAACAAAGGGAGGAGTGAAAGAAGGAAGAAAACAAGAAAGGAAGGAGGAAGGGAAGGAGAGAGGAAGAAGAGAAAAGAAGGATGAGGTGAGAGAGAGAATAGGGAGGAAAGAAATCGTTGGGGAGGTACCTACTCTACACCCAATGTTATATACATAATACTTTTGCATGCACTTTTATTATGCTTTTATATACATTTTTATTTTAGTCCTTGCTAAAACTCTCCATTTTTAGATAAGAACATTAATGCTCAAAGGGGTTAAGCTTCCAAATATAAACAGAGGTGGAGTAGAGACAATATTCACTTAGAGTCAATCAGTTCCAAAGCCATGACTGCACATGATTTCAATTCATTTTGTACAATTGCTTTATACAGTTTTACTTTAAGTGAAAGGAAGTTTATTAAGAAAGTAAAGGCATCACATTTTATTTATGCTTTAGTGATTACAGAACATTTTCACATGATAACTTTATTGTGTCTTTATAGTAATCTTACGAAGACGTGTCCTTATCTCTATTTTATAAGTGAAGAAACTGAAGATCAATCAGGTGATTTACCTTGTGTAAGGGTACATACTTATCAGTGGCAGAATAAGGCTTAAACTCCTGTCTATGGCTCTCAATTCATGATCCTTTCTATCATCATCCATTGGGAAATCCATCACATGATTTAAAGTATATCCACACCCACACAGTGCCACGTATCTTTTGAATTTGGTCTTCACAAATACTCAGGAAGAAAATATATTTTCTCACCTTTCATATGTGACCAAACTGGCACAGATCTCTATAAGAATACTATTTAAAAGAGGAAAGTAGATAATAAAATTTGAAAATTCAAAGACAGAGGTGAAGAGAAAGAAATGCTTCTCAGGATATAAAGGGCAATGTTTTTCTTATTGAGAAATGTCATGTCATTCCTTATTCCCAAATTAACTAAAATATTACTTTAAGCTTCTCTTCACCACTCATAATTATCCTTTAATTATATTCAATAAGTCAGAAAATATTGAGGGGTTTTTATAGAACAGTGATAAACCCAGTTTGTGACTATGAGCTTAGGTATTTCACTAGCTCATTAGATGACTGAGATAATTTCTTGGCTTCCTTCTCCCTCATCAACTTAATGCTACTTGCCAATATGCCCAGGAAATGCGTGGAAGAAGTAGGATGATTGTGAGACTCCTCATTTACAAAATGCTCTAAGAAAATCTGTATAGATGCCAACATTAACGTGGAATTCTTTCAACAATGTGTTTTTAAAAGTTAGAAGCCGAAGTGCATTCATTTAGCTAGTTTAGAAGATACGACTTTTCTGAAAACGCAAAATTAATATTTACCTGAATATTCCAAAATACTCACAGCACGTGTCTGGAACTTTAGATTCTTCTCTATCATAATATTTAGGGTATTGTATTAGGTTCTCCAGAGTAACAGAAGGAAAGAGGAAACTATGTGCATATATATATGTGTGTAGATGCATATTTGCATATACATATACACATACATATGCATGGTATGTGCCCTTAAAGTAAATTCCCTGTTTGGTCTTCAGTTTCTTCACTTGTAAAATACAGATAAGATCACATCTTCATAAGATTATTATAATATTGATACCAAACATATTTAGTACTTGACAAAGGTCCAAAGAATTGATAAGCAGTAACATTTATTTGTTAGAATAACTCTATAATATTAACGTTACTTTTATTTTTACTATTCATTAATATTTTACTTAAATCACCACTGATTAATTTTTTTCTTTTTTCAAAACCTTGTATGTGGCATCAGTGATAAATTAATTATGTAGAGATATATAATTGTATATATAATGTATTAAAACATATTAATAATATGATTATTCCTATTGTATAGATGAGGAAACTGAAAGAGAAGTTAAGAAGTTTGCCCAACATTCTAGCATGGCCAGGACATGGCGCAAGCTGCCATGATGAAGTGGTTAAGTTTGCCACTAAGGCCAACTTATGCAGCCCTAGCACTGTTGGACAGGTGGGAAAGAGCTTTCAGGTGCCTGAAGCATACCTCTTCTGGAAACAAGAGAACAGCAGTTTAGTGTATCATAAGGTTCCTCCTCCTATTTAGCAGCAAGATTCTTCAATAGTTGCTATTCTTTACTTGACAGCATCAAAGCTAAAATGCTGGCTAAAGGCCACATTTTATGCAGATTGTTTGAATAAAGCCAGTTTCTATGTTCCATCCACAAGTGGGCTATGGGGAATGTAACACAAAGGAGGAGATGAACAATACCTGTATTCCATCCCAGCAGTCTGACCACAACATACTCATTATTTCAAGCCTAACAACTTAACCCTGTCTGTTCCTACCTTGACATTTGGATGGATTAAAATAGAAGTTCTTTGTATGATTGTATCTATGGTATAGAAGAATAATATTCTATCATTCATTCATTCATTTATCTATTTACTCAACATTCTATGTGCATATTAGTTGATGAAGAGCCTTCACTCACAGTTAAGAGCATCAATTTGCCCATTCTGTGCCCGTTCAGTTGATTAAGGGCATTCATTTATTATAGATCGAGTGTTTATCACTTAGCACTCTGCATCCATACAGTTGGTTAACAGCACAGGTTTTACTATTAGACGGTTTCTAACTTTGGCTCCACTATTTTCTAATTATATTATCTTGAACAAATTTCTGACTCTCTCTAGAACTCATTGTCTCACCATAAAACAAAGAAAGTAATATTTTTTCTCATAAGATGGTTCAACAATTAAAGGAGATGATACAAGTAAAGCCCCTAACACTATCTGGAACCTAGGTAGCACTCAATAAAGTATACCTATGAACATTAATTACTACATACTTTTCAAAAATCGTAACAGTAAGAACACTCTTAGATAAATAAAATAAAAGATAAATTGAGACACAGTCTCTGACTGCAAGAAATTTATGGTATAGCGTCACTAGACTCCAGCCTGGAAAACATTGAGTGGGAGATTAACTGATTAGAGACCTTGAATATTGACCCAGCTTGCAAGTATTTAACAACAGAATGTAAGATTACAGATTAATAGAAATAAAATACTTGGACCTCTAAAGAGATAAACATATGTATAGCAACATTCTGAATGTTA
Source organism: Macaca nemestrina (assembly GCF_043159975.1). Taxonomy (NCBI): domain Eukaryota; kingdom Metazoa; phylum Chordata; class Mammalia; order Primates; family Cercopithecidae; genus Macaca; species Macaca nemestrina. The sequence continues at coordinate 41,439,348 of NC_092134.1, read as the reverse complement.
ATAAAGGCTATTTTTGAAATTCATTGGTAATAGTAAAATGGAAATGGTAGAAACACAAAATACATTGTACATTAGATGTTATAACTCACTTGATTAAGAAAGAACACATTCTTCACTAAAAATAAGTCATGTGCATTATCTATCCACTGATGTGCAATGTCATTTAAGACATTCCATCATTCTCTGCTTGAGCACTCTTCTGTAATCTCATGAGGTGTCCAGGGAAGAGACAATGATAGCCAAGACATTAAAATGTAATCAAGATATGCAAATTCATATCTAAATGTGATTTGCTAGGAAAAAGAAATTAATCTAGGCATGGTCAAATAAACAATGTGTAATATAGATAATTAATCACCAAATTAGCAGCTGCAGTCCCTTGAGGAAATTATGCAAATTGAAAAGACCCCCATCCACTGACACAATTAGACCACTTAATGGCAAACTCTCAACAAAATAACCCTTGGGAACATCACAAAACAAATAGCCCAATCAACCTTAGTGTCCCAAACTCCACTGCAATATTTAATATCATCTAATATTGTTTCTTCCTAGTTTGAGCTTATTCAGAAGGGCTCTATTACATTTTGCTAGAAAATATTCTGATTCCACATTATGGATGATCCATTATGTGGTCCCCTCAAAGTCTAGTTTTTCCCTATTAATCAAATATATTTTATTGAAATCTGAAATATTGCAAATGATAGGACTTCATGAATGAATAAAGACCAATTATATATTTCCTGTCAGTAACAGCAAAAGCAAGAAAATATTGATGCACCATGAAAGTGTGTACCCTCTGAGGCTTGGTATCACCCATTTATTATGTCAGCAGCAAGGAAAGGATTCCTACCCTTCACCAATAACTAATATCATCATCTCAGGCCGGAATATTTGTCTCCAATAATATTAAAATGCTGCCCCTAAAGTATATATAGTAAGTAATCCTATCTTTAGTTTCCCTACTCCACCTACACAGAAGTTGATGACAAAATTAGTCTTATAGAGGTCTTCGAGATTGAGCCCAAAAGAACTTATTGGACTCTATTGCTACACCCCTGTCCCCAAATATGTGATACCAGCTCCAGTGAGATACCAAAGCTTTCTGGATAGAAATAAAAGATCCTTCACTTCCAGAAAAGGATTTATTAGATATTTTATTATTATAATTTTGCTGATGAAAAGACTAATCCCAGAGAACAAATTTTATTAGTACTATGGTTGCTGCTGTTTTCATTGTACCTATCATTTTTAGATGCCATTTATATGCTGGTAATACGGCTGGTGCTGCCATTTATTTCATGTATTCTCCCAACCAATCTAGTATGCCCAAGGTCAAAAACTCAGAATTGACAAACCTGAGCTGAAGAGTCTAGGTCTTCGGAGTCTCCAAGTAGCATGCTACATGCCATGCCAATCATTATGTCAAGTGATACACCCAAGATACTGCAGCCAGGATCTCAATAGCCAAACTGCGAATGAAATGCAGCTGTGTTGTCCACTCTACTTAGTTTTTCCATGTGCAGAAAGCCGTAACTGATGTGATAGCAGATTCTGCTTATACTGCCAATATTCAATTCCTCTGGCTATCTAGAGGACAGGATTAGACCTCCGAAGGAGTCAATGCATTACCTTACCCTGAGAAGAGGGAATTATAGCTTTCACATATATTTTGCCCTCATTCCTATTGTGTTCCTAAACTTAAGAGTACAATAAAAGCTAGATGAGGACTGGAATCTATTTCTCTGTAAAATTGTTATTTAGGAAACCATGAAAAAACGTTATAAGCATTAGTAATGGCATACTCCTCTACCCTGGTTAATCAAATGTCCAAGTCTGTCTGCATCTAGAACCACAGACTCCTAGTGTTTTTAGCAGTGAAAGTGTTTTCTGAAAGTGATCAGAAGTCATCTAATCTGCAAGCAATGCTCTGCAGAACGTGAGGGATTCTAAAATGTACCTCAGGGGCCACTTCGGAGTGATACAGGTGAAAAGAGTGTCTTTTGTTATTCACAACAAGCCTCCTCTCAACCTCAGCTGAGTTGATGTTAATAAGGTGACATTTTGAAAAGCCCCTAAAGTTGGGCCCTGGTTTCCAGGGGAACCAACATGATGAGAGGGTTGGGACTTTCAGCCTCACCACACCCCCAACCTCTGGGGTTGGGAGAGGGGCTGGAGATTGAACTCAATCATCAGTGACCAATGATTTAATCAACTGAGCTTATATAACGAAGCCTCTGTTAAAACCTTAAACTATGGTGTTTAGATAGCTTCTGGGTTGGTGAGCAGGAACTCTTGCACGTGCCGGGCAGGCGGTACATCCTCGACTCCACAGGGATAGAGGCTCCCGTACCCAGGACCCGTCCAGACTTCACGGCTTATTATCTCTTCATCTGGTTGTCCATTTCAATCCTTTAACTTATTCTTTTTAACACACCAGCAATAGTAAGTAACCTTTCCTTGGGTTCATTGAGCTGTTCTAGCAGATTATCAAACATGAGGAGGGAGTTACAGGAACCTCTGATTCGTAGCCAAGTCAGACAGAAGTTTTGGATAACCTAGGTACCCACTAGCTGAGACTGGCATCTGAAGTGGGAGGCTGTCTATTGAAGGCTGGGCCCTTAATCTGTGGGGTCTACACTAACTCCGGGTAGTTAGTCTGAGAATTAAGTTAATTTGTAGCACACCTAGGTTGCTGTCCTCTGAGAGCTAGTGAATTGGTTGGTGAGGGAAAATGCTACATACACATTTGGTGTCAGAAGTGTTCTGTGAATAATTACAGAAAAAACAGTTTTCTCTTATAGTCATCCTATGTAAGTCAATTCCCCAAGGTCACACCTGAGTGACCAGTGTTCCAGGACTTTGTCAGTGCCTGTTGCCACCTTGGTATTAAATCTTGCCTATGAACTGGTGGAATCTGTGACTCTTTTTATACAAATTCTGTCTGTGAATCACCACTATGACTTCTTTCCCAATTGTCATCTTTTAGCTCTTTGGAGTCAGTCAGGGTCAAACATTGATTTAACAAAGTGAATCTGATGATGAAGTTCTCTTCCTGATAAAATTCAATATACAGAGACAGCCTTGTCTGCTCTGACCCTGAAGCTTTGTACCAAAGTGACCTACTGACTTAGCACACTCTCAGTTCATAGCCCCTACTACCTTTCCACAATAACCAGGATTCTTCTGCTTGTTTGAGCCTCTCTTGTCTTATTACCAGATCACTCTGATCACTACCTCTATTACACATTTATTATCTCACTATAGTCCTTTGAACCTCATGTATATGTCTGGTTTTCCAGTGTTGAGTTTCCATTCTCACTCAAAAACTCTGACTGGAAACATCAGAGTCCCAGTTCTGCTCCATTCCACCTGAATAAACTTAGACCAGCATTGTTTGAAATAGCACTAGATTAGATAATTTATAATTGCATATCCATTGCTAAAATTTTAAATTCCAAAATTATTTAAAATCTTAATCATGATTTTATTGATGATTAAAATTAAAATATCTACACCACTTTTTTGGGGGGTGGGGGGATTGCTGCAAATACAACGTGAGCTGATACATATGAGTGATTTTTGTTAACTATATAAAACCAAAGAAATACATTGTGATTTCTGGACCTGGTCTCAGTTACATCATCTCTATGTTATAATGTAAAGTTGCAAGAAACACCAACCCACAGAGAGTTGCATTATTCAGATGTCTCTTTAAAATTTTCCTGAGCTTCATACTCTTGAATTTTCTGTGCACTAAGATGTGAAATCCCTGAGCTTTGTGACATTTCTTTGATCAAGAAAAAGGAAATAACAAGAAATCCTATCTAAGGAAGGAGTCAGAAACATCAAAGCAGATAAGTAGAGTATGAGGAGAAACATCCATATCCCTAACATGTCGACCGAAAGTTTTTATTGTTACAAAATAGTGATATCAAGCACATTGTTTCAGAGCAAAGTCTGAAGACAGCTACGTGAAAATAAAAGCTGAATGGGAAAACTTAATTGGAGATTTGATTGTGTCCAATCCCTAGCTTTTAATTTTACTTTTTATTGAACTCTGCACATACAACATACATATCAACAAATATATACACATACAGGTATATAACCCTGGGTTTGCTTAACTACAGAATATGAAGTAAATAGGAACCAGGCAACCACTTCACACTCGCCACTAGACACATTATTTGAGTAAGTTGTGATGGACACTACATTGTTCTTATATGTTAATCAAGTCAAGGCCATCTGATCTTGATTATAAGAGTACTTAGCAGAAAAAAGTTATGTAAGAGAATCAGTTCGTTAATTTTAGCCACATAATGGCAAACATAAGATGAATTTTCTGTTTTAATTGATTGCAGCTAATCAGTATTTTTGATATCTGTAAAAAGATGCAGACTAGAAAATCAATGCTGCAGTCAGACTATTGGAGAAGAGAAAGGTAAAGAAATACCTGGCCAGGTGCAATGGCTCAAGCTTGTAATTCCAGCAATTTGGGAGGTCAAGATGGAGCAGATCACCTAAGGCCAGGAGTTTGAGAACAGCCTGGCCAACATGGCAAAACACCGTCTCTACTAAAGATACAAAAATTAGCCGGGTGTGGTGATGGGTGCCTGTAATCCCAGCTACTCGGGAATTTGAGGCTGGAGAATCACTTGAACCTGGGAAGTGGAGTTTGTAGTGAGCCAAGAGTCTGCCACTGTACTCCAGTCTGGGCAACAGAGTGAGATTCCATATCCAAAAAATAAATAAATAATAAATAAATAAATAAATAATAAAAGAGAAAAAGAAAAACAAAAAGAAATACCTAGTATCTTAGTACAATTTATTTTGCTATAAAAAATACAGTAAGCCCTCCACATCTTTGGAGGATTAGTTCCAGAACCCTCCAAAGATACCTAAATCCAAGTATGCACAAGTCCTCTATATAAAATGGCATAGTACAATCAGCCCTCCATATTTGCAGGATTTAGTCTGTGATTGGTTGAATCTGCACATGTGAAACTGCTGAGGGGCTGACTATACCACAGACTGAGTAATTTATTAAGAAGGGAGGTTTATTTAGCTCATGTTTCTGAAGGCTAGGAAGTTCTAGATTGGGTGACCACACCTGGCAAGGGTCTCAAGCTGCACCACAACATGTTGGAAAAGCAGAGGAATCACAAGGTGAAAGGAAACATGAGAAAGCCAGACTTGCTTTTACTGGAATCCACTCTTGAGATAACTAACCCATTCCCGTAAGAATTAACCTACTCCTGAGAGAAATGCATTAATCTTCTTAATGACTGAATTGCCCCTTTTAAGGCTGTCCCTCCTAACACTCTCACAATGGCAATCAATTTCAACATGAGTTTTGAGCAAACAAACCATACTCAAACCATAGACCTTGGAAACCACTTAACTAATTGGTAGTAAAATTCTCCCCTTAGTTTTTCTTCTTTTGGCCATATGATTCCTACTTTTTCCCCTTTCTTTCTTCCTTTCTTTTGTAATTCCCATCTATTCTTTCTCAACTGTGGCTATTCAATATACTTGTTATTAGTAGTAGTATTGGAATTATTATTACTATTATTTAATTGTTTTTGCTTTGGGGAGAAGATAAAGAAGAAATCTTCAAGGCTGCCCAGTGCTTGGCTTAGTCTTGGGTAGACAACAAGGTTCATGGGAGGAAGACTCTCTACAGTTAAATTCAGCCTAATTTCTACAATTATATTTCTGTCTAATAAATGCTTTGGCTAGGGAGATGGAATAGCAGCACCATACTCTGTGGGTAAATGATGAAAAAAACTCCATGTAGTACAATTTTTCGTATGCTTAATCTACAAAGGTGCTTTTACTGGAAGACAAAGATTTGGTAAAGGGGTTTTTACACCTCAGAAATGACTACATGATAGCAGAATCTACCGTGAACTTTCAGCTTTTGCTTAATGAATAGCCTGGCTCACTTTATAGTTAATTAATACATACTCTATTGTGAAAATGACTTAGAATCCCTAAGGAAATGGTCAGTGTGGATAGACCATGGGAAGAAGGGAGATCAACAAGAGAGTTGTCCAGAACTGAGGCATAAAAACAATGTTTTTTGTTTGTTTCTATCACTTAGACAAATAACAGATGATCAATCCCCAAATAAAAACTCCCTCATACGGTTCAAAGTAAAAGTGTCTGTTAGTTTTCTAGCTTTGGGGAAATTGATTTTCATAGCCTTATACATCTTCTTTTAAATTTTAAAAGCTTAGCTATTGTATTAAGACGTTTAGGAGTCACCAAGCATTCAATGTGCTTCTCTGTATTTCCCAGAACCATCTACCACAGCCTTCAGGAATGAAGGTTCAAATTGCCTCACGAGGTGAAGAACCTTGCTGAAGGCAAAGGGAATACAGAATGGATGGTGGTACAAGGGAGTTATAAATACAAGCTCTGCTCAACTCATCAATTAAGTAAATAAGGACTGTAATCGTTATGAGCATTTCTTCCTTATTTTGTTGAGAATATGTACATGTGTGTATGTGTGTGTATACTAAACAAGTATCTATTTTCTTTCCTCTTCTATTCCCTTATCATGTAGCATATGATATACTGACTTTATATCATAGTATTTCAGTATGTTTAGCTTTACATCATAGTACTTAAGTTATAGGATATGAGATATCAAAAAGAAAAGTGAACACCACAGAAACACTTTATCTCCACTTCTGGGGAAGGGATTAGTACATTTTCAGTGATATGCAGGATAGTTGTATCATGTTAAGCAAAATTATGACCTGGTTATTGTCTTTATTTGGAGGTTAAGTATGAGTTACAGAGATGAATATGAGTGCCCAGTTGACAAGAGGTGGACTCACGATCGTTTACTTTTGTCAACTTGACTGGGCCACAGAATGCTCAGATATTTGAACACACATTATTATGGGTATTTTTGTAAGAGTATTTTTGAATGAGATTAACATTTAAATCCATAGACTGAGTAATGTGAGTGGATCTCACTCAATAAATTGAAGGCATGAATAGAACAAAAATGTTGACTCTCCAAGTAAGGGAGAATTCTCTCTGCCTACTTTTGAACTGGGACATTGGCTTTTTTCTGGCCTTTGAACTGAAACTACACCATTGGCTTTTCTGGGTCTCTAGCTTGTTGACTCACCTCCAAATATTTGGGATTTGCCCACCTCTATAATCATGTGAGCAAATTTCTAATAATCTCTCTGTCATATATGTGTGTGTGTGCACGTGCACGTGTGCATGGGTGTGTGTGTGTGTGTGTGTATCTTATTAGTCTGTTTTTCTGGAGAGCTCTGACTAATACAAAGTTCGATTCCAGGAGTGGGGTGTCTCCTCTATCTTTCCCTTCTTCTGTTGCTCTAAACGTGAAAGTCATGGCTCCAGGTCATCTAGCTCAAAATGTTAGACACTCAACCTGCACCTAAGTGAGAAACAAATCTATATATGACAAGTGAGGGAAAGAGCTAACAAGTAGTATCCTAACACAGTGATAATATTTGGGGGGTTCACCTTTGTTCTGACTATGTCTAGAGCCATGAGATTAAAACTATAATAGGCTTTAAAATGTACAACCCCCAATAATGGAACATACCATCTGATGGGTACAAATCAATCCACAATAAAATTAATAAACTAATGTCTCTATTCTTGCTGCTACTTGTGCATGTGAAACCATGAGGCTATTGACGATTTCCACATGGTTATCAGGAAATTCCCCCAAAGGATGCTTCAGGTGTGTTTGCAACCCAAACTGTCAACTATGGTACACCTGTAGTACCTATTGTGTTCTGCTTCTGCTCTGACTCTCCCTTTTGAAATATAATGCCCAAAAAGTCACTTGAAGAGCCTGTTTATTGCTGCTACTTATGGTAACAACATGTATACCAAGAAGACTGCCTCTCAATACTATCAAAGCCACAACACTGAGCATAGGTGGTGAGAATTGCCTTTTTCAAACACTTTACTAGTTTTTGTCATTTGGACTCTAAAACAAAATGTGTTATTCACAACTTTCCAAGGTTGTTCATCAAAAAAACAAAAAGCTTCTCTAACACTAAATGATCAAAAACAACATATCAGAGGGTTTGATGGAACAACAGGTACACATTTCCCTCCACTCATATCCCTTTCCACTTCAACAAAATACATTTTTTGCCTGATTTGCAAAATGAAAGCTCATGTACACTTCAATGAATGCACACAAATACTTGTACATGGTACAGGTAATGTAAGAAATCAAATAACTATTAGAATTTTTCTTTTACAATGCTAAATAATAAAGCTTTTTTTTTTTCCATTAAATTTATGTGATTGGCATGATGGTTTTCCTTACTCTACATTTTACCTAATCCTTTTTTACACATGAGTATCATCATAATAAGCTAAACTTTCCTCATGAAATGAAAGTCACTTTTTCTATCAGTGTTCTATAACATATAAAAAGATGCTTAGCTACGTACACATTGAAATAAATGCAAATTATAAAAACATTTAAAAAACAACAGTGATAGTTAATGCCCCTAAACACCAGAAGGCAGCACAATTCTAATTATGTCCCTCAATAATTATATCTAATGAGTAATTCCAAACAAAAAATAAAATCATCAGTGGAAAGCACCAATTCAACATGCAACCTATAATAAATTTATCCATGATGCAATTACAATTACTGCATTTTTGCCTAATTGTTACTGAAAAGATAACAGCACCCAGAACTCAGGAACACTAAATTACTTGAAAGTGAATCCTGTCAGAAAAATCTTTTAATTGACATAAAAATGCTACATTTTCTCAAAAATTTCTGAATGATGCTATTGTACACTAATGATCTATATAGACATGTTTTTTTGAAGCATATATAAAAAACCACAACAGTTAATCTTATTATTGGTCATGAATGTGAAACTCAGTTCAGAATATCGATGTTTTATTTAATGCACTACACACCAGTTATACACAGTAGTGTACAGCAGGAGATAACAATGTGGAAATCAATGTTTCCCAAGTGGTGTTCTCTCAAAAAACTTACCAGATAACTACTGCACCATAACCACTTTTTCTTGTTTTCCTCCATCTACTATCCAAAAGCATATAGCACCAGCCCCTGCAGAAAGAGATTAGACATGATACAGTATCTAGGAGCTAATTTAACAGGAAAGTACATAGTGACAGAACAACAATGATTTATTTGTAATGGTGGTGCTTAATGAGTTGTGATTTATTCAGATGACCTCCCCTATGCTCCCATGTCCTCACTCCTCCCAGCTCACACTCACAGCCTTCTCTTTTCAGCATAGTTGTGGGGAATGAAGGCTGATGACTGCATTTGGTTTTAACTATGCATTAATATTGGAATCTGATATTCTAGGAAAATTTGGTTATTCTGATTGGCTATATTCACTTCCAAGATTCTACAATTCAATCAATGTTTCACTGAACTAAGTCTTGAGTATTCTTTAAAAAAATGTTAAAGAAAAAAACTATACATGATCTTGTAGAATTTCTTTCACTTTTAACAACTGCAGTGCCTCAGAGTAGGCTTTCGGGTTTTTCACATAACATTTCTTTTCACTTTTTTTTTTCTAGTATTTTACCCCCTCTCACTCATCAAGACTTAGGACGCCTAGAATGCCTATTTATGATTATCTTAATTTTTATTCTGGACTGTACAGAAAGAGTGATCTCCACTGGGAAAATTAGTTGCTGTTTTGAGGGAAGCTACTTTCTGGTTTCCCTTAAAATGGTTGCTATACTATTTTCTCAGAATGTGTTAAAAGTTTCGTGGCAGCAGAGTTTAGTATCTTTAAAATTAGGTGGCAATATCTTTAAAATTAATATCCACATTATAAAAAGAGAGATGATCATTTCTCAGAAACAGACGGTGGAAGTAGAAGTTAACAAAATGGGCAAATAATTCATATGCCGAAAGTGGTAACTACTTTTAACTCAATGAAAGGTTGAATAACTATTTAAAAAGCGTCTCAAAGGAGATATGCATCAAGCTTTCAAATACCACTAGCTCCTCAGCACAACACTGAAAGGCTTATTAACTTAAAAAGTTGAAATCGGGGTATGGAAATACATTTTGAGAGACTATCAGAAGTTCACACACACACATACACACACACACGGTTGAGAGTAACGTAAATGTACTAGTCTTTGCCTACACAATTGTAATTCTTTGAATCTTGAACCATTTTATCTTTTTTCCTATACCTGTTCTTTAGAGCTTACTTTAGCCAATATTTATGCTGAATATTTTATTTAGATGTTTTGTCTTTATGGGAAAGCACACTTGATTATGGAAATATTGATTTTAAATCTTGCTTCCTAATCAATGATTAGGCAGTGGGTAGTGGCATTTAAGTCACTATCCCAAATGGTGACAACAAATTAAATTTCAGGCAGAGTTCCAAGAGGTCATGACTTGTTTCAAATATAACAACTTCATCCATGTCCCTGTGAAGGACATGAACTCATTCTTTTTTATGGATGCATGGTATTCCATGGTGTGTATTTGCCACATTTTCTTTATCCAGTCTATCATTGATAGGAATTTGGGTTGGTTCCAAGTCTTTCCTATTGTGAATAGTGCTGCAATAAACATACTTGTACATGTGTCTTTATAGAATGATTTATAATCCTTTGGTTATACACCCAGTAATGGGATTGCTGAGTCAAATGGTATTTCTAGTTCTAGATCCTTGAGGAATCGCCACACTGTCTTCCACAATGATTGAACTAATTTACACTCCTGTCAATAGTGGAAAAGCATTCCTATTTCTCCACATCCTCTCCAGCAACTGTTGTTTCCTGACTTTTTGATGATTGCCATTCTAATTGGTGTGAGATGGTATCTCATGTGGTTTTGATTTGCATTTCTCTAATGACCAGTGATGATGAGCTGTTTTTCTTATGTTTGTTGGCCATCATTCTCAGCAAACTAACACAGAAACAGAAAACCAAACACCGTATGTTCTCATTCATAAGGGGGAATGGAACAATGAGAATATATGAGCACAGGGAGGGGAACATCACACACCCGGACCTCTCAGGGCGTGGGGAGGAAGGGGAGGGGTAGCATTAGGAGAAATACCTAATGTAGATGATGGGTTGATGGGTGCAGCCAACCACTATGGCGTGTGTATACCTATGTAACAAACCTGCACGTTCTGCACATGTATCCCAGAACTTGAAGTATAATTAAACAAAATAAAATGAAAAAAAAAGATACCACATTTTCATAGTTATTATAGGAAGTTGTATAGCTATCTGGCAATCATAAATATGTTCCTGCCTTAATATGATTAATACAGAGCAATTATAATTTTAGTCTGTGCTACTGATAGTTTTGTTATTTGCTAATATAGATGATGCTGTCTATGGAAATGTGATTGGGGGGGCTTACGAAGTCATGCAAGTTCCACTGCAAGTCCAATATACATTCTGAGAGAAATTTTGTTAGTACAGTAGAAATCCGGAGTTCTTTAGCACACAATATCTAGAGAGACTGTCCTTGGATGGACTATGTGTCTGCATATTATGTTCTCTCATAGGACTTCTTTCAAGACTAGTACATCATTGCCTTATATTTTTCCTGAGGGATCAGAGAAAGATACTTGTGGTAAATGTCATGTCCTGCTTCCAACCCTACCTCCACTCATCAAATGGCTACCCAGTACTACACACAGACATTACATTCAGGAGAAATAACACAAGAGCCTTTGCCAAAACATACAGTGTTGTGATGTGGGTTCTCTCTGTGCAGAAAACCATATGTACCCTGTGTTTCTCACAAGCACACCAGCCTTTGAAATGAGACAGGACAAAATATCAGCTGTGAAAAATACATCCCCACCAGTCTTGAGGAAACTCTAGGCTTTAACTTTTCCCAAACAGTTTTGAGAATTCTATTTGGATTTATTCTTACTGTAGCATTCATAACAATGAATTGCAATTACCCCTTTCGGTGATGCCTCCCATTATACTGTAAGCTCTTGATTTTTTTTAATCAAACTCTCATGAGAAAGCTCCATCATCTTCATTTCTATATCTGCCTTCCAATTGGTTTCTTCTCACCAATCCCACCACTACACCCCTGCTTCAAAGTGTCATCATTTTTTTGTTTGGATTTATAGAATAGCCACCTAAGTGGGCTTTCTGATTCTTTTCTTATCCCTCTACAGTCTATCCTATGGAGCACACGTTCATAAAACTTTTATATTCGAATCATGCTTCTTAATAAATCTTCAAGATAGTTTGATGATAAAGGTCAAACCCCTTACCCACTTATGTCTCTAACATGTTTCTTTGTATTTTTCCTTTGATTTATACACTTCAGGAAGATTGACTTTCACTCTCTTTCTGGAACATTCTACATTTATTCCCAGTGAAGGCCCTTGCTCTTGGCTACCCTTCTGCTTGGATTCTCTGCTTCCAGATCTTTGAATGGTTGCCTCCTTGTAGTCACTCAGTTCTCAGTTTCAATATCCCTCCCAGTTTAAATTCCCTCCCAGGAATGACTTTCCTGACTTTCTGGACAAAATTGCCCAACCTCCCCTAGTCACTCTTTCTTATAGCTCCTTGCTTACTTTTTTTTTTTTTTCATAGCACATTTTAGTCTCTGAAATTATATTTGGTAATATGACTTTGTCCTGTTCATTACAATAGTCTTAGCTCTGGGACCTGGGCCTGATTAATACTACCTGCTAAATAAATATTTTTGACTGTCCGATTGATTGGCAGATAATCTGTCTTATTACCTACTCCACCTCCAGTAACTAGCACAACAATAGACACATTGTGAATAGTGCTGCTATTTGCATTGCTATAAACAAATATCTGAGACTGAGTAGTTGATAAAGAAACGTGGTTTATTTTGGCTTATGATTCTACAGACTGTGCAGGAAACACCGTGCCAACATCTGTTTCTGGTGAGGGCCTGAGGATGCTTACTAGAGTCATGTGGGAAGGCAAAAAGGGAATAGGCATATAGATGGTGAGAGCAGGAGCAAGAGAGAAGACGGAGTTCCCAGACTCTTGAACAACTGGATCTCATGGTAACTAACTGAGCGAGAGCTCACTCATCACCAAGGGGATGACACTAAGCCATTCATGAGGCGTCCACCCCCATGATTCAATCACCTCCCACTAGAACCCACTTCCAAACCTAGAATTCATATTTCAGCATGAGATTTGGAGAGGGCAAGCATGGAAACCATATCAGTAGCAACATAAGAAATATTCGTTGATTGGATTTGTTTTTTCCAATAATTATCTCCTTGAAAATTATGTGGCATTGGTTGAATTGTGTTTCCTAAAAAGATACATTGAATTCCTAACTCTTGATGCCTGAGAATGTGAACTTGTTTGGAAAGAGGGTCTTTGCAGATGTACACAAGTTAAGATGAGGTCATACTTTATTGGAGTGGTTCTTAATCCGGTATGCTACTGTCCTTATAAGAAAATGAGAAGAGACATAGAGACAAACACACAAGGAGAGCACTATGTGATAAAGAAGGCAGAGATTGATGTGTCTACAAGTCAAGGAATGCCAAAGACTGCTGGCAACACCAGAATTTAAGAGAATGATATGGAACACACTCTTTCTCAGAGCTCTCCAGAAGGAACCAATCTGGCTGACACATTGATTTCAGACTTCTGGCCTCTAGAACTATAAGATAATAAATTGCAGTTGTTTTAAGCTACCCAGTTTGTGATGCTTTATTAGGTAGGCCAGGAAACTAATACATGAAACAAAGAAAGTAAGAGAATGTCAGATTAAACTGTGCCAACTGCCTTTATTGTCATTCCCCTTATGAGATGCAAGAGAGTGCTCCACTTTTCATTGCTTACTATTTGTGTGACTTTGGTATACTATTTAACCTCTCTAAACCTGTTTCCTCATTTATAAAATGGGATTTATATTGCCCATCCTATAGGGTTATTGTGATATCAGGATGGTTAACTCATGCAATGCACTTAGAACAGATTGCAATAAGTAATGAATATTCAGTAAAAAAAAATGGCTTTTAGTCTTACTCAGGGGTGAAGTAACTGTGGCTGAGAGTAAAGATTGGTGCAGTAAACATTAGCTACATAAACTCTGTATTTCACACAACCATTTATTCTTCTAGTAAACATGTATGAGCTCCAAGCATTGGATTTGTCTCATTTTGTTCCAGATGGCAGGTTGAGTTCTTTAGCAGAGTTTCTTCAGAAACTTCTCTATTCAAGGATTAATGAATCTGGAGTTAGATTTCAGCTTAATATAAACCTCCAAATAATAAAATAGGAGTTATTTCTGAGTAAACTTGAGTGGAGAGACTAATGAGAAAGTAACTTACCTGGAGTCTACATGGCCATTTGTCAGGAGAGGTAAAGTAGATACATTACTATCTGCAGTAAATGCTGCAATTGCTCCCCAGTGCCCCTTTTAGTACTGAAGGACATCATTCCCAAGCTGCTAAGAGTGCTTCTGGCTGTCAGTCCATTCTGGGAATTGCTTTGTTTGAAGAGAGGCCACTCACCTAAAGGCATGCCCTCTTCTTGGGGCAGTCTGCATCCAAACTTGATTCATGTAGTTACAAAGATTCAATCTGTTCTCCCCTGCTAGAGTCAACAGGGACTATACTACTGTAGAGTTCCCATGAGATCAGCTGAGACCTTTCCTGAGTCTGATTGAGGCCAACTTTTTCCTCTGCCCAATCCTACATCCTTCCCTTCTTCTACAGATGTTGAACCCAAGAGCACTCCTTCATATATCTACTTCAAAGTCTTCTTCTGAGAGATCCCAACCTAAGTATCATCTGAAACCAATCAACCAACCTTCATATAAATTATTTATCTCACATGAACTTTTAAAGCCAAAATACTTGCCAGAAAGAAATTTGAAACTTTGGTTTAAATATGAATAAGATGAGACCATTTGTCCTAGAAAAAAAGCAAGTATACAGGCAATTGTCTATAATTTATTCACATAAAAATAACACGCGAATGTATCCTCTTTTCATTGTATCACTTAACAGTAGAGCCTAAACAGTAAAATTTGCAAGTTGAAAATTATTGGTTGCTATGTTGATAGACACACTGAAAATGGATGGATACAAACAAATTAGAAGATGTCATAACTCCTGTTAATATCACCTTTACATTTCTGTACCCATTGGTGTTTATGAAGTCTTTCATATTCTTGCTTTCATTTGGATTTTATTTTAGTGCTGACAGAGGAAGAAAAGGTATTATTTTCTTTTTAGAAATGAGAAAGTCCAGTGGAAGAGCTAAGAATCCAGGCTGGTCTTCTAAGAGCCTATTGCTCCTCGACTCTCTCATACTGCCTAAAGCAATTGAAACTGTAGAGACAACACGTTCATTCAAAAAATAATTAGGGAATAATTAAAAGGTTTTGACTACATGGATAGGTACCTAGTAGATGGTACTGATTTTGGATTTATTAGTACTGAAGGAAAGTAAGGGAAATTTTGGAAGGGAATTGAAAAACAAAAAAGGTTACCTAAGAAGTTACGTGTTATTGCTGCTGTATCCAAGTATTCAAGCTAGCATCTATTTTCAGGTATTTTTGCTACATATTTTACAAACATTATATAAATTCATCCCCAGAACAACCTTATCGGGTGAGGGCTAATTATCATAGTGGGAGTTAGTGCTATAATTAAGGTCAAGAACTATGGAGGGCTTGCTTTAAATCCTGCCTCCATGGCTGTGTGAACCTGAGCAATAGTTGACATCTCTAAGCATCAGTTATGTCTTCTACAAATGAAAGAATGGGTACACTTTTATGCCTACTTCCTAATGTTATTGTGAAGATTAAGAGAGGTAAATCATTAAAAATGATCAACACATATTACAAACTCAATACATGATCATTATATCTATTTTACAGAGGAAGAAATATGGGCACAGAAAAAATTGATAACTTTCTTTAGATCCTACAGTGTGCTGGTGACAGTAGATTTTCCAGACCATGACATCCCCTTAGCCTAACATCTCTCTTGTGACAGAATTTACCATCAGGTAATTTTCCTGACTTCTTTAAAAGAGACACAATTGCAACACATGGGAGGTAATCCCAGTGGTCATGTTGTAAATGGGACTCCGTTCAATAGAAAGTAGCCGGTGGACCCTTTTGCTGTGAATTTCACGTCTAACTCAGCAAAAAGCCTTCATTCTGCAGAGCCTATCTCTCCAATGATGTTCCAGGATGGGCAGCCACTGTCTTAAACTATTGATGTCACAGGTATATGCAGAGGCAGGGGAAGGCTGAGAGAGGAGGACAGGATCCTTTGTGGATTGAGAGATGGATTCATACTCAGGAAAGAGAGAAATACAGTTTGTGAATGATGATTTGTTTCAGAGGTGTTTCATTGCCAGTATATTCACTTTCTAGTAACCCCAGCTTTTCAGAATGGAAATGTGGTATTCAAATTAAACATTTTTAATCCTCCAAAAGCACTACTATTAAACTGATCTTAATTACCACATTTTCTATTAGGTAGAATGATCTGAAATTCTGAATCCATCATGCAAGACATGAATAGAATTGGACTGCACACTAAAAATGTGCATACTTCAATGTTGTACATTTGCCTACATCACCTTTAAAACAATTAAATGGTGAATATGTGACTAAATTACCACACCATGTTCTCTGTTTCATTTCAAGGTTGAAGTGTCTTACCATTACAAATGTGGGTAAAACCCTAGAATGCTAGGGGATAGAATGGGAATTAATGCCTCTTTCTGTTGTTTTGGTTTGCACAAATTTGATGGCTTTGTGTAATTTGAATAATTGTAAGCTTCCAGCACGCTGATAAGGTTCACCTACATTATTCATTTGCATGAAATGCTGATCAATTACAGCTTCTCTCGGAAAAAAAAAAAAAAAAAAAAAAAAAAAAACACCCATTATTAAGTGTTCTTGCTCCCTGCCATCCCACATCAGCAAAGTTTAGGTTACTATCATCTGTTCCTACTGTTTTCCTAGGGTATCTCATCAGTGAATGTCTATTAATCTTTTTCTTTCCGTTCTTTTTATCTTGACTTCATATGTGTTCCCATTTTCGATCTATTCTCATGTCACTCTTCCTATCTGACTACTGTATCTTTAACATTTATTTCAGGAAAGCCTTTAATTAATATGATCATTATTGGGAGGAGGTTGTTGATTACATGGTTGCTGATTTACTAGCAGCAACAAAAATGCATATGTCCACATTCACCTACGATAAAACCCAGAAAACATTACTTTTTAAAATGGAAAAATTGATTATCTATCTCTGTCTTGTCCTATAAGAAAAGTCTGATGGTTAATTTTATGTATCAAGTTGGCTGGACAACAGTGCCTAGACATTGCCCAAGCATTATTCTAGAAGTTTCTGTGAGGCTGTTCTTGGTTGAGATTAACATTTAAATTGGTAGATTTTGAGTAAAGTAGATTGCACTCCATGATGTAGGTGGACTTTATCCAAACAGTTGAAGGCCTGAATGGAATAAAGACCTACTTCCTCTGAGCAGGAGGAAATTCTGCAGCAGACTGCCTTTGAACGTGAACTGCACCATCAGCTCTTTCCTGCATCTTTAGCCTGATGACCTTTAGACTTGAACTGCGACATTGGCTCTTTCTGAGTCTCCAGCTTGACAGCCCCTCTATACAGATTTTGGTTGTGCCAGCCTCCATAACCTCCCTGGCCAATTGATCTCTCTCTCTCTCGTATATATATATATGTATATATGTGTGTGTGTGTGTGTGTGTGTATATATATATATGCACAGGCAGTGGAAGGCTGAGAAAGGAAGACAGGGTCCTTTGTGTGTTGATTGATAGAATACATAAATATGTGTGTGTATATATGTGTATATATATGTGTGTATATATATGTATATATGTGTGTATATATATATGGAGAGAGACAGAAAAAACATATATGTATATATTTTGGGGTGGGGTCTTTTTTTCTGGAGAACACTGATTAATATAAAAAGTAATCAACAGAGAATAACTACATTATTTTACATCTAGAGAAAGAGCAACTGGTGTAGCTTAAAAGTCTAGAATGTATTCCCAAAGAAGGTAATAGACATTTCATGTAAAAAGTATGTGGTCAAGTAAGTTTGAGAAATGTGGAATGAAGCAAAGTTGGTCATGGTTTTTGTTTGTTTGTTTGTTTACAGTAGAAGTCTAGATCAAGAAGAGCTGGGAAAACTGGGAGAATTACAGAGAGGGATCCAGCTGGGAGAATATCACATATAAAGGCAGACAAGAGTGATTAAGTATGGGAACCTGCAGTTAGTTTAGTCTCTCTGGAACCTGGACCAAGGGGTTAGATCATGTTCCTCCCTTTGGAACCTCTTCCAGTGGCTTTCATTGTGCTTGAGTATATCTCATCCTTCTTGCTGTGGATGATGGGATCTTTCCCTTGTCTTCTTCTCTGACCTCTCTTCCTATTTACTTTTCTTCTTCTTGGATTGTGTTTTGCTCCTCCATCCCCCAACTGGACCCTCAAGTCCACTCCTATCTCAGAGTCTTAGTACACCTCCACCTTGCACACTCTTCCTCCAGATCTTCTCCTTGTTGGTTCCTTCTCATTATGCAAGTCTTCCCCTCTCAAAGAAATCTTCCCTATCTATCCCAATAGAGTACAACTCTCTTGTCTCTCTCTCTCTAATACTTTACCCTGTTTTGTTTTCTCCATACAAGAAATCAGAAATCAGTATGTGAAGATTGTATTTATGTGTTCATTTTATTGCCTCTCATCTAAACCCTTAAAAGTCACCTAAAATAAACTTGGTAGTCTGAAATCATTTATCAATTTATTAATCAATCAAACATTTTACTGACACCATGTGAATAAGGGGCAATGTGACTGAAGGCAATTTATAAGATGCCTATGTGAAGTAAATGAAGAGAGCTTGTTAGGATGACTAAAGGTGCAGAGATCCAAACGGTGTGGCTAAAATTCAGCTAGAAATATGACCTGGGAGAGAAGTTCAGCAACAAAAAGGAAAGAAGGCAAATGGAGGTGCTGGAGAAGGTGACCCAGGCTGCACCACTAGGAAAGCCATGCTGAATAGGCTAAGTCAATAAATATGATGGTTTTAGATCATGCAGACAGGTCCTAGACAATGGGGAGCTGGAAAGTGATGTAAAGAAGCACTAAGCAAAAGATAAAATAGGTAAAAGCACAATATCTAAAGTGCGGTACATGTAGTACCACTGGCAAGATAATTGTAAATAATATGCAGATGTATGTTTTAAGAAATTTTAGTTGAATATTTGCTAATATGTGCTACAAAAATCAACATATCAAAGTGATAATTTTGTGATATGAGTTAGAATCATGCTACATTTAAAAACACATACATTGAACACAAAAAGGTTGGATATATATTTTTATAGCTAACATGCACCAGAGATGTATGAAAAAAAATTCATGAAGGGGGCAAATAAAAGATAAGCTTAGAATACTGGATTAAAGAACATGAAACACATTTTGCCTTTCACATCATTTTCCTGAAAGATGTCCTTATCTCGACATATAACCAAATCAAGGCCTGGATCTCAAACCACGTTGCCTACTTCCTGTAACCTGCCATCCAAATTCTAGCACATTTCTATTCCAGCTGACTTAAGTTTGGTACAAAGAAAAGAGCTTTGGACTTAAAGCTTTAAGTATAATCCATGGCTCTGCCACTTACTAGATATTTAGCTTACAGGAAGAGACTTACCTCCTCTGATTCACAGCCTCCTTATTGGTAAGCGCAGACTATATGCCTGGCGAATCCAACTTCAATCCACCTACTCCCAGCTTGTCTCTGGTTTGTCACTGCCATTCCATTCATTCTACTCTCCACGGCCTCTTCCCAGGTCATTCTCAAGCTCCAACATCTGTCAGAATCACCCAGGAGCTTGGAAAAATGCAACTTCCTGGACCTCACACCCGGAAATTTTGATTCCTGTAGTCTGGTGGGGTCTGATAATCTGCATGTTTCTTAAGCACAGGTCCCACGTTAGGAAATATTCCTCAGCGGGCAGTGTCAGTATGAAAGTTATTTAAAAAGTACATAATTGTCAAGTTATTATCGATGTTAAGTCACCTCTGAATCAGTGGTCCTTCCCTCTCTCTCTATTCCTACCTAGTTCATCTCCCACTTTCTTTTTGCTTTTCATGGTGGTTTAGTCCAGACACCTATCCTAGTATTTCCAGCTCAGCTATTGAACTTTTAATCCTTTGGCTGTTTTTGTCATTCCCTCTAATTCAGAAGACTCGTGAGAAAAGGAAAAGTCGTTACCATTGTAAAAGACACACAATGAGCTACCCAGTCCTCTTCTGACCCTGGATGGAGCAATAACAGACACCCCTCAACCCAGGAGCTCCATTCTGTGAACTTTGTTCCCAGAGTCTGAATCAAACCCAGTTACCTCCAGATAATTGTTCAGCTGCCCCTTGCAGCTGCTCTCGTGGCTTGTGTGCGGATAATCAGCGATGCACTGCTCAAAAAGCTAATAAGGTTAATATCTACTTTGGTTGGGGGGAGGACTAAAATGAGAGGGAAGCAGAGGAGAGCCCTAATTAAGGGATTGGGGGAGTTCCTTTTTTCTTTCCCCATGACATAATCTAAAACTGATTAGGGAATCCTTGACAAGTGCAGGCTGAGCCTGGGTTTTGAACGGTTGTTATAACGCAGCACATAAAGGGCAGAGATAGCCTCTCCTCCACCTCCCCTTTGTTGGAACATGTTCTCCTCCCCCAAGTCCTCCCAGAAGATCTGAGCACAAGCTCTTTATATGCACATGTATCATGCTGAGGGCTGCATAGTCACAAAACAGCCCAGGAAAACAACACCCTGCGCACAATATGTTCATTGTTTTGATTGAGACATTGCTGTTTGAAATGCATTTATTTCTGCCTCTCGTAAATACTCCTCCGCAGTAGGAAAAAATAATACTAACAAATGCATTGTAAATAGAGGCCCAGACATCTTACACTTAAATTACAGTCACGTCATCCCAGTTTTATCCCATCTTTCAATTATAGTCATT
Source organism: Macaca nemestrina (assembly GCF_043159975.1). Taxonomy (NCBI): domain Eukaryota; kingdom Metazoa; phylum Chordata; class Mammalia; order Primates; family Cercopithecidae; genus Macaca; species Macaca nemestrina. Next base: position 41,418,284 of record NC_092134.1, on the reverse strand, counting down.
AATTGAGGATGTAACCCAGAAACAATTACATCCATGAAATTCTAATGAGTCTCCTGTAGTTAATATAGAAAGAAAACAATGAGAAATGCATGCTGATGCCGCAATCTAATCCAATTCTGTCGATTAAAATAAAGAACAGCATTTTTGTAACATGTAAATCTGACTTTTTTTCTCTATCCCGTTTTCATTTCTCAGAGAATGACAGACTCTGCATAGATTTGCTTATCTAACTAGTTTATCAAACTTGCCCTTCTCAATTTTGTCCAAAACACGTCTTGAAAATTCACCAGTGGAGAATATGTTTTGATCAGGAAGACATCTTTTAAATAATCTTATACCTTCATATGAAAAGTCCATTCTACTTAAGTGGGAGTATACTTCATATTTTACTACAACAAAAACAATTATTTTAATTATGATTCTGGAGAGCATAGTGGCAGCTGAATTCTGAATCTTTCTGCTTCCTCTGGAAATAGACCAGTGAGATAATTAAAAGGAAAATAACAAAAATATCACCAACTCCCTTTTTACTTAAAATAGAAAACAAAGAAAACCCACAAATTTTAAATTATGTGTACATGCTGCCAAGAGCAACTAAAACCAGCAGAGCCAGACAGGAAGTCCCTAATGCAGCCATGATGCAGTGGCAGGGAAGATGGGGGAGTGTTGGCACTGCAGATGCAGGTCCGACACCAAGCAAAATATCCACTCTCATATATGTGAAGGGCCCACACTGAGGGCAAACTGCTGTGAACCATGTTGAGAGATAAATAGGAATAAGCACTAGGGGTAGAAGGAAGACTTAAAAATTGCCCAGAAAAGCTCAGAGATGATATTTTGCAAGCATCAGTAAAAAATCCACTTTCTAAATAAAAGTGAATGATTCCCATTCGCTCTGTCCCTTGGTGGAAGCAGGAAACAGAGTCAGCAAGAGACACAACTCTGGAAGATGGAGCCCTCTAGAAACAAGTTAGGTTCTTAGAAGCAAAGGAAATGTGCCGACATGGAAATACCACAACCATAAGGAAACATCTTGAACTCAGGGCTGATTTTCAACAGAGACTCGCTCCTGTATATTTTAACGTTTTCTTTACAATCTAATGGCTGGCTGAGATGTCTGTTGTAAACTGGTCGGTTTCCCACCATAGCACTGCCCATACCATTCCAGCTTGAGCTGTGAAGCAGGGAGGTCATCCTTACCCACCCTCCTCTGCCTCATCCTCACATCCAGGAATATTTTGCTTTCATGTAAATATAAGGACAAACAAAAAGGTAAATTTTAAAAAGGCAAAAATAGGATAAAAATATAAAAAACTATAGATAAATTTTCCAACAGGAAAGGAATAATCACTAAAATTATCTTACCACACAGCAGCTAAAATTGTAATAGAATATTCCAAAACTTTTTGTATATAAATGTGAATTATTTCCAGCTATGAAGAAAAATCACAAGGCAGAAACACAAGAATTCTGAGATAACATAGTCACACAGTAAGAGGCGACAGTCAGAAAACTGAAAAAGGTAAAAAAGGAATTGACAAAACTCATGAGAAGAAAATTACTAAATTATTTCAACAATGAAAAAGAAATTCCAAGGCTTAGGAGGAGAGGGATGAATGATGGCATGAAAACCACAATAATGGCTTTGATGAAGTAAGAAAGAAGAAAAAGAAACATATAAGGAGATAAATAAAAATAAAATAATGGGTTTAGAAAATAGGTAAAGGAAATTTAGTACTTGTGTAACTGAAGGTCCTAAAAAAGTAAAACAATGGGAGAGAATAAGTATTTTAAAATATCATTTAAAAATGGAACCAAATGAGGATGTGAATCGATATGTAGATATGAATCTATATATTGACTCCATGTATTTATTACCAAGTAAAATCAGCTCCAGTCAACACCTAATGAGATTATCAGTCTCTAAAGATGAATAAATAATTCACTAAGTTAATAAGCAAGAACATTAGTACTCTTTGAAAAAGAGTTTAGTGTCAGACTTTTTCTAGTTTTTAACACCAGAAGACAGTGGAGCCAACACGAATATGATGTTTAGGGAAAGAAAGTATAAGCCATAAAACAGAATCAGGGTTGGCGACCTTAATATCAGAGTAGAGAAAATATGAGGCCAAAAATTATTTTTAAAAATATATTTAATAAGCAAAGATTATTCTTCACAATGAAAATATTTTAACAATGATTCTCTAGATATCAAATACCATATCTAAAAAACTATAAGGAATATGTCTTCTTTTCAGTTGCACTACTTTAGTTAATGTAAAAGCACAGGCATTTCTGCTAGTCAGGAAAAAAGTGAGGATGTCTACAGTCACCATTACATTTAACATTATACTGAGGCTCACAGCCAACACAATTATGCAAGAGTGGAACAGTCAACAAAATCGGAGTGGGAAATGTAAAACTCTCTGTTGATTTCTCATAATACAACTGATACCCAAAAGAATAAAATACAAAGACGGGAGGTGGCAGAACTCACTAAGGTTATATGTGTTGCATCAGCAGATGTAATATACAGGAATCAGTAGTATTCATTAAATCATAAACACTTAGGATATAAAATGAAAGAAAGGACCCAATTCATAAAAAGCAACAATAAAAACAAGAAAAATATCCTGACACATTAAATTTTCTAAAAATGACTGCAGCAATATCTTTTACCCACATAATCTCAGAGACTTATACATCCCTCCTATCAAGAAGTGATATCTATGTTCCTCCCCTTGTTGCTGGGTGACGCTGAGTATGGTAGAAGTGATGCTATCTGATTCTGAAGCTAGGTTACAAAAGGTGGTACAGCTTTCCCCTGTTCTTTTTTAATACTTGCCTTTGGAGCTCTGAGCACCAGGTAAGATGTCCAAGGCCATCATGCTGTGAGGCAACCCAGGCTACATGGAGAGGCCATACATAAGTTTCCATGGGACAGCCCCAGCTGAGAGTCCTGACAACAGGCAGTATCAACAGCTAAACACGTGAATGAAGATGGCATCAGACGATGATTTCTTTCCCCAGTCGTGGAGATATTCCTGCCTTTGATTCATCTCCAGTCTTCAAGTCTTTTCAGTTGACATCATCTAGAAGAGAGAGTCATCAGTGCTCCCTTTCCAAATTCTTGACCCACAGAATGCAAGAGCATAATAAAACACATATTTCATACCTCTAAGTTCAGGTAGTGTGTTCTGCAGCATTAATAAGTGTTACAAATGCCTAATAAATAGTATTCAAATCCTTTATGAAAAAATTTTTAAATAATTCTTAAAGACATAAAATTATACTTGCCCAATGTAAAGGTATACCATGTTTTGTTTTGTTTTGTTTTGTTTTGTTTCTGAAGGGGTTGTTACTTGTATTGCTTTGGAACTAAGGAAGCTGATTCTAAAATACATATGGAAAAATAAAAAGTAAAAAGTATTTTCAAAAATATGAAAAATTTATAGAAAACTTATTGGTACTAGCCCGAATAGATACTGAATCATATTAAAAGATTTTATGGCCGGGTGTAATGGCTCACGCCTGTAATCCCAGCACTTTGGGAGGCCGAGGCGGGCAGATCAGCTGAGGTCAGGAGTTCAAGACCAGCCTGGCCAACATGGTGAAACCACATCTCTACTATACAAAAAAATTTGCCCGGCGTGGTGGCGGGTGACTGTAATCCCAGCTTCTAGGGAGGTTGAGGCAGGAAAATCACTAGAACCCTGGGGGCTAAGCTTGCAGTGAGCTGAGATCACACTATTGCACTCCAGCCTGGGCGACAGAGCAAGACTCTGATTAAATTAAAAAAAAAAAAAAACTTTTATATTCAAACAGAACAGAATATAATGTTCAGAAATAGATCCAAATATGGAAATTTAGCATATGATAAAAGTAGCATTTTTAAGTAGAAGAATAAAAGTAGACTTTTAAATACTTGGTACTGTGACAACTGAGAAGTCAACTGGAAAAAAAGACAATTGGATCTACACCTTTCATCAAACACCAGAATAATGTCTAAGCATATAAAAGTGAAATATCAGAAGTAAAACCATAGAAATACTAGAATAAAATATAGACTCTTTTATATACTTCCTTATGATAAGGAAGAAAAATTTATTTAACTGTAACTTAAAAATCAGAAATCTTAACAGAAAATATAATAAAGTTAAATATGTAAGGATATGAAAACCTGCATCACAAAATTATCAATGCAAAGACAAAAATAAATCACAGAATGGAAAAAAATTTGCAACTTATAACAAAGGGTTAATATCTTTAATATACAAAGAATTCCTAAAAAGAGAGGAAAGATCAATAATGTAAAAGAAAAATATGTAAAAGTTAAGAAGCAAAAATTAATTTAAAAATAACTACAATGGTTTCTAACCATACAAAAGGATGTTCAACCATTATTATAATTAGAAATGTACACATTGAAATTATACAGAAATCGTATTGCTTACCTAACATATTGTAAAACATACAAAACTCTGGCTGCATTTTTGTTGATGAGTTTGTGAAAAAGCAGGCAGTCTCATATATTGCAGGTGTGAATGTAAAATGAATGACATAATCCACATGGATTGACATTGGCAATATCTATGGAAATCATAATTGCTTTTACCCTGTGAATTTATCTTGTATATATTCTTCCATGCATATGAAATTGCTAAGATGGCAAAAGATGATGGAAAGAAAAGAACAAATATGTATTCCATTATATGCTCACAATGGAATACTATGTAGCCATAAAAAGATGGAATATCTCCATTTATTGTTATGGAAATGTTTCCAGCATACATAAGTTAAAAAAAGAAACATGCAGAAGACTAAATGTTTTATGCTTTCTTTTGTATAAAAGAGAGAAAATATATATAATATATACATGCTTGTTTCTATTTGCTTAAAAAACCTAACACAGAAATAAATAAAAGCTACTACCTTTGGAGGACAGGAAGAATTGAGTGAATGGAAGCAGGAGTAAATGTGATACTTCTTAATGTATACCTTTTAAAAATATTATTTTGATTTTTGACCCATGAGAATGTATTATCTAGTAAAAGATTATACTTACTGTTTAAATGCCAGCTGGTAACCACAATTAATTCAGAACTGTATTTCACTAACATATCAACTAGAAGGGCTCAGAAGCTAAAAAATACACTTTCTTATAAAAATTATGAAAATTTGAAGAGAGAATTGTATCATAATATCCTATTTTAATTATTATCAATATTTTTGCCCATGATTCTTAGTTTAAGCAGCTCTTTTCTTGTTGTTGTTTATTTTCTTATTTTGGTTGAAATAGTTTAACTTAAATGTCCCAATCATACCTTTCCATCTATAAATATATTGGTACATGAAATGATAGTCTTTATATAACCACAATGTGATTATCAACCTTAAAGTTAACAACCATTCCTTAATGTCATCTTATATTCAGTCCACATTTAAACTTCTCTGATTGCATCCACAACAGTATTTTACAACTAATTTGTTTGAATCAAGATGCACTTCACTCCCACTTATGGCATTACATTTGTTTGCTATCTCTTCAGTTTCTCTTTCTCTCTCTCTCTCTCTCTCTCTCTCTCTCTCTCTCTCTCTCCCCCTCTCTCCCTCTCTCCCCCTCCCTCTCCCTCTCCCTCTCCCTCTCTCTCTCTCACCAACATCTCACCACCATACTCCATGCCATTTATTTGTTAAAGGAATGGGTCATTGTCATGTAGTGTCTCATATTCTTTATTCAGCTGATTGTTTTCACGTGGCATGTTAGTACTTATTTTTCATCCTCTATATTTCCTATAAAATGCTAGAGACTTGATTTGATTCCTAAGGGGATTTTTTTTATTATTATTATATGATAATATATATCTACTGTTTTATGTGTATTATCTGGAGGTAAATAATATTTGGCTGTCCCAATCTGATGAATGTTAAAATTGGTCAGAATTTCCAGTTTTGTCATCCCCATCCATCCATAATGATGTTTCCCATCAATAGGCTTTGGCAGACATTGCTGATCATTGTCTAGTCAAGGATTTTTACCTTCCCCACTTAACAAAAATACAAACAGTTTTAAAAAAAATGCATTTTACTGAAGCATGATTGTCATACTAAAATCTTTACTTATTTAATGTATACAGCTTGATAAGTTTGGAGGTAAATGTATATCCATGGGACCTACATGACAACTTATGTCATAAACATTTATTAGCTCTAAAAGTTTCCTCCCCCTCTTTGTTAATTATTATGATTACGATTATGTGTTAAGCACTGTTATCATAAGATCTATCCTCTTAGGAAATTTTTAGGTAGTATATGAATACAGCACTGTTAACTGTAGGCACCTATGCTGTGTAATAGATTTCTAGGACTTATGCATTGCACTACTAAGATATCTTACATTACTAAAATTTCATACCCTTTGAAAAATACTTCTCTATTTTATTATCTCCCTATCTTTTGGCAACCACCATTCTACTGTCGGCTTCTATGAATTTGAATATGTTAATCATATAAGTGATACTGTATAGTTGTATTTGTCCTGTGTCTGGCTTATTTTCCGTAGCATAATGTTCTCAAAGTTCATTCATGTTGTTGCAAATGGCAGGATTTCCTTCCTTTTTAAGGCTAAATAATATTCCATTTTATGTGTATATCACATTTTTATTTATCTATTCATCCATCAATATACATTTAGGTTGCTTCTATGTCTTGGCTACTGTGAATAATGTGGCAGCCGGCATGGAGGTTACAGGTATCTCTCAGATCCTGAATTCAATTCCTTGTATGTATACCTAGAAGTAAGATTTCTGCATCATGGTAGTTCTGTTCTTAATTTTTTGAGGAATTTTAAAAGTATTTAACATAGTTGCTCTATCAATTTATATTCTCAACCAACCATGTAAAAGTTTTCTCTAGCTTTTTCCTCCTCCTTCTCCTTCTCCTTCTCCTTCTTCTCCTTCTTCTTCTTCTTCTTCTTCTTCTTCTTTTTTTCAATTTAGAAATAGGGTCTTACTCTGTCTCCCAGGCTGGAGTGCAGGGTCACAATTTTAGCTCACTGCAGCCTCAAACTCTGGGCTCAAGCCTTCCTCTTGCCTCAGTCTCCTGAGTAGCTGGGACTACAGATGCTTGCATCACCACCCCAGCTAATTTGTGTATTCTCTGTAAAGATGGGGTCTCTCTGTTGCCCAGGCTGGTTTCAAACTCCTGGCATCTCTCTGAGGCAGGTGATCATCCTGCCTCAACCTCCCAAAGTGTCTAGATTATAGACATGAGCCACTGCACCTTGCCCAATTCCTCTTTTGTTCATATCCTGGACAACATTTGTTATCTTTTATCATTATGTGTGTGTGTATGTGTGTGCATGTGCACTTTAATAATAGCCATCCTGTCAGGCATGAGGTGATATCTCATTGTGGTTTTGATTTACATTTCCCTGATTAGTGATATTGAGCTCCTTTTCATATTCCTATTGGCCATTTATATGTCTTCGTTGGAGAAATGTTAATTCAGTTCCTTTTTCCATTTTTAATTAGTTTATTAATTTTTTGCTATTGAGTTGTTTAATGCTGAGCTGCGTTTCATATTCCTATTGACCATTTATATGTCTTCTTTGGACATTTTTAATGAGTTTTTGTCCATTTTTAATGAGTTTTTTCATTTTTATGCTGTTGAATTGTTAAAGTTTCTTTTATATTTTGGATATTAACCCTTAGCCAGATACATGTTTTGCAAATATTTTCTCCCATCCCATAGGTTTCATTTTTATTTTCTTGGCTGTTTCATTTGCTGTGCAGGAGCTTTTTAGTCTGCTGTAATCCAATTTGTCTACTTTTGTTTTTGTTGCCTGTGCTTTTGATGTTATATCCAAGAAATCATTGCCAAAGTCATTATGAAGAAGTTTTATTCCTATGTTTTCTTCTAAGAGTTTTATGGTTTCAGGTTTTACATTTAAAGTTTGAATTGATTTTTCTATATAGCATAAAATAAGAGTTCGATTTCATTATTTTGTCTGTGAGTATTCAGTTGCCTCAATACCATTTATGGAAGAGAGTATTCTTTCCTCATTGCATGTTCTTGGTACCTTTGCTAAAAATCAATTGACTGTATATACATAAGTTCCAATTAGTTTCATACAACATAAGTTTCATACAACCTCAATTGACTGTAATATACACAAAAATAATTGACTATGTATACATGAGTTTATTCTGAGCTCTCTATACTGTACTGTTTTGTTTACTGTAGCTTTGCAATATATTTTGAAATCAGGAAGTGTGATGCCTTCAGCTTTGTTCTTGCTCACAATTGCTTTGGCTATTTGGGTTCTTTTGGGGTTTCATATGAATTTTATGATTGCTTTTTCTATTTCTGTAAAAAATACCATTGAGACTTTGATAGAGATTCCACTGAAGCTGGGGATAACTTTTGGTAATATGGGCATTTTAACAATATTAATTCTTCAATTACTTATTTTCTTCTGCATGTATAAACTAAAATTCTGCTAAAAAGAACTTTCTGTCCTTAAATAGCTCTGAGGAAATAAAATTGATAGTGAAAAGTTAAAATAAATGCTTTTTATCTTTATCAATTTTTACAGGAAAGAGTTGTAGCCAAGCGACCATCACAATAAGGACTTACTGGGGATAATTATGGACTCACAAATGTCTATATATTTAATATATCTTGGTTGATCAAGACAACATTTTTCAATGTCAAATGGTCTTATTTTTGGCTAATGGGAGTCCTTTAACGTTAGCCCCTGTGCTTTTGGCATGACCTCATTAGTGTTTGAGAGCTTCCTTTTTCTCTGGAATAAGATGACCACGATTCAGTTTATACATTTATACAGTTCAGACCCCACACTTAGCCTAAATCAGCCTTTAGTGAAATAAATGTTTTTAGATGCTTTTAAAGAAAATAATATCGTCATGTGCCACATAATGTTTTGGTTGATAATGAACCACACATACAATGATGGTCTCATAAGATTATAATGGAGCTCAAAAATTTCTATGACCTAGTGACATTGTAGTAGTCATTGTACCATCATAGTGCAATGCATTATTCATGTGTTTGTGGTAAGGACGACATAAAAAAACCAATTGTGCTGCCAGTTATACAAAAGTACAGCACACACAATTATGTACAGTGCACAGTGCTTGATATGATAGTATACAACTATATTACTGTTTGTGTATTACTATCCTATACTTTTTATTGTTATTTTGGAGTATACTCCTTCTACTTATTAAAAAAAATTATTTGTAAACAGCTTCAGGCAAATCCTTCAAGAGGTATTCCAGAAGAAGGCAGTGTTATCATACAAAAGGACAACTCTATATGTGTTATTGCCCCTGAATAACTTCCAGTGGGAGAAGATGTGGAGGTAGAAGGCAGTGACGTTAATTATCCTGACCCTGTGTAGGCCTGGGTCAATGCATATGTTTGTGTCCTAGTTTTTAACCAAAGAGTTTAAAAATGAAAAAATTAAAAATAGAGAAATGCTTATACAATTGGGATATAAATAAAATATTTTTTTACAGCTATATAATTTGTGTTTTAAACTTAGTGCTATGACAAGAGTCATCAAATTTAAAAAATTAAAAAGCTTATGAAGTGAAAAGGGTACAGTAAGATAAGATTAACTTATTATTGAAGAAAAAAATTTAAATAAATTTAGTGTAGCATAAATGTACCATGTTTATAACATCTACAGTGGTGTACCATGATGTCCTAGGCCATCATATTCATTCACCACTCACTCGCTCACTGACCCAGAGCAACTTCCAGTCCTGCAAACTTCATTCATGGTAAGTGCCCTACACAGGTGTGTTATTTTTTATCTTTTGTACCATATTTTTACTGAAACTTTTCTGTGTTTAGATAGGTTTAGATACACCAATGATTCCCATTGTGTTATAATTGCCTGCTATATTTAGTACAATAGCATTCTGTACAGGTTTGTAGTCTAGGAGCAATAGGCTACACCATACAGCCTAGATGTATAGTAGGCTATACCATTTAGGTTTGTGTAAGTACACTCTGATGTTCGCACATGATGAAATCACTTAAAGATGCATTTCTCAGCACTCTCCAACATTAAGTGACATGTGACTGTATTTAGAGTGCTCATAGTAGGTATCATTGCTTTCTGGTTCTTCCAGTGGACACAGTGAATATACATATGAAATATATATAATGAAATATATATGCATATATATATGCACACAAGTTTGCGTTTCAAATGATAGATTTTAAATTGTTTTTTATTTTAGAATGTTTTATATACTGAAAATATTTATTCCTATAAAATTAATAATGTGTTCAAATTAATAACAGAATTACTAAAATTTGAATTCTGCCAAATATTTTCAAGTAGATTGTTGTCTTTAGAATACATCTTGTTAGGTTTACACAGTACAAATAGCATATTTTAAATCACATGAAATAATCAGTGTTTTTCTGTGTGGTTATTCTATACACAATATAAAATTTAGATCCATTTGCTTAATTTTCATTCCATTTTACTGATTATTTTGATTTTGATTTGACTTAATTTTGTAAAATATCAAAAGATTTCAAAATAAAAGCATAATATAAGGTATACTCAGTAAAACCTTGCTTCTATTCTGGTTTCTCCATCACTTCTTCTCTCTCATCCTTTATCATATACACTAAATGATGTTTTGCATTTTCAGTTTTGTAGGGTTTTTTCACTTTCCAATTACCTTGGAGTCACCCAATATCAATATATAGAGATCTTCCTCATTACGTTTTACAGAGGATTGGTACTATATTATAAGGGCATATTGTAATTTATTGAACCAGTTCACTATGGATAGACATTTAGGTTGTTTCCAGGCTTTTGCTATTTTAAATAATGTCACAACCAATATCTTTGTACATAGATCATTTTATATTTTTGCAAGGGTATCTTGAGTTAGATTCCTAAGAGGAATTACTAAGTAAAAGAACAAAGACATTTATTTTCTGGATATTTCTAAATTTCCTTAGAAAGGCATTTTGCAATCCTACTAGCAATAAATGAAAGTGCTTGTTTCCCCAAAGCCTTGCCATAAAGTTTATGGTCAAAACCCATGATTTTTAGCAGTCTAATACATGAACAATCTTATCTCAGTGTGGTTTTTATTTGTAAATTTGTCATTATGAACAAATTTAAGCTGCTTGCTCCTATGTTTTGGAGTCATTTGTATTTATTGAGTTGTCAATTATTGTTATTTTTTGCTCACTCTAAAGAAACTCTTTTATATTAGGGATTTTAACCATGTGTTAGTTCAAAATATTTTCCCAATTTGTCATTAATCATTGTATTTTGCTCATCAAGTTTTATTTATTTGTATGTAAAATGTTTTCAAACTACTTGTTGTAAATTTTCAAGTTCTCAGAAAGACTCAAAGCAATTAGAAAAGGTGAGAGAAATTGAGACAAATAAATTAGTCTGCAATATATTAGAAAATACAAACCAAGCTGCTTGAAACCTCAAAATTCTTACTTCCTAAAATATTATCTCTATTATAGCAAGAATTTTGTCAACTTCACCACTGATTAATCCTCACTGCCCAAATGTTTATTTGGAATAACAAACAATTGTCAAATTAATCAACTAGTAATATTCTGTTAGTGTTTTATTTGTGTAAAAGAATAGTAGGAAAAATCTTTTTGCAAATTCATCTTGCCTATTTTAATTTATTTTTTATGAAAGCATCAATTTCATTCTTCCTCTATTAGTGGAAGTATAAATTGGAACCCTATTTATAAGGGAAAATGTGAAGTATCAGTTAAGCTTTTTATGTTCATATCCACCAACTTTAATGATCAATATTGACTCTAGTGTACTACTCACGTAGATACATCAAAAAGCATGCACAGAATATTCGTTGCATAACTGTAAATAATAGCAATACAATTGAGAACAATCGAGGTTTCATCAAGAGGGTATTGGATATAATATCATTCAGCAGTTAAAAGTACAAGGGAGCTCTGTATAACTAACATATTCTATGTAAACTTTCCAAAATCGATTTGAAAATTTTAAAATAATTATGTAACACAAAAAATGTACAGTAAAATGCCATTCTGCTCAAAAAACATTTTCAATTCCTACTATCAAGGTATTCTGCCAAGAAAAATGGCAAAATCCAAATAAAATAATTTTAAAAATCAGTTTAAATGTATAAGACATCTACCAAGGCAGTAAGAACTTGAGCAATCAAGAACTCAGAGGCAAAGGAAACAAAAAGAAGTAAATATAATATTTAGCTCTGCTTTTCACCATAAAAAATTTGCTAGTTCTAATATGATAAACAAGAATCTAAAAATCTGAGCAGGACTTTCAGAGGTCTTAAGAGGTTAGGGTAATGGCAGTTGAAATTTAATATGTGCCAAGGAGAAAGGACTCTGACATAAAACTCTGGGTTTCTGTTGGGGTCTCTGAAGGACTATGCCCATGATAATGGTGAACCTGAACAGACCAAGCCTTCACAAATACTGAAAACTAATTTGAATCAGCTTAATCCTGAATGGAATAATCTGACCTGTCTCAAGCGAAATTACCAGATGAAGAAAACAAATTATTTCTACAGAACGATAGCATCATTCAAGACTTCAATCTGCCACTATAACTTTTCAAACATTATTTCTGGCTGCATACACACACACACACACGCGCACAGAAACTAAGTGTGTGTGTGTGTGTTTGTGTGGCAAACCAAGAGAAAACCAGCAGTAAAAACACACCCATAAGATATCCACAATTGTAGTTATCAACCAATGAATTAAATTACTATGATTAATACATGTTCAAGAAATAGAAGACAAGGTAAAAATTTCATCAGAAAAATGTAAGCCATTTTTAAAAAGCAAACAAATTTTGTAACTGATTAACACAGTAACCAAATTACAACTTTAATGTGTGTGTTAAAAGTACACAAGCCAAAGCAAAATGATTAGATTACAAAATGAAGAAAAGAGAAAAAATATATAGAATATATTATTTTCTTAGTCTGTTTAAGCTACTATAACAAAATACCAGAGACTAGGCAATTTGTAACTACCCAGAAAGTTATTTCTCACAGTTCTGGAGACTAGTAAGTCCAAGGTCAAGGTGCCAACATCTGGTGTCTGGTGGGGATCCAATCTGCTTCCAACATGGCACCTTGAACACTGTGTCCTCCAGAAGGGAGATCACTGTGTTCTCACATGGCAGAAGGTTAAGGGCAAAAAGGAACAAAGTCCCTCCATCAAGCTCCTTTATAAGGGCACCTAATCCCATTCATGAGGGCAGAGCCTTATGACTCAATCACCTCCAAGGATTATACCTCTCAATACTATTAAATTGGGAATTAAACTTCATAAATGTATGGAGGGTACAATAACCTTCAAATTATAGCAATAGTCAAATGATGTAACACACGTATTAAACTCCCAAAAAAAAGGTAGAGAGATATTGGAACAAAAGAAGTTTAAGAAAAATGTAATGGTCAAGATTTTTCCCCGATCAAGAAAAGATATCAAGTCACAATTTCAAGAAGGAATATAAATCTAAAGTGAAATAATCATAAAGAATGACACATTTAGACACACTACAGTCATACTGCTGAAAACCAAAGACAAAGTGAACATCTTAAATGTAGGCAGAGAGTGCCAGGAATGTAACACTTTCCTAGAATCAACAAAATAAAAACCAGAAGTCAATGGAATGAGATCTTCAAAGTACTAGAGGAAAATACCAATCTAGAATTCTATACCTGGTAAATATTCATATTTTATAAGTAAAGGTAAAATAGAACACTTTCATAGAAATAAAAACTAAAATAATTAATCATTAGTTCCACACTAGAGGAAATACCAAAAGACAAAAAAAAAAAACAATCCCCAGTTAGAAGCTTATATATACAGAAAAAAAGGAAGAACAATGATTTTGGTACCAGGAAGTATAATTGTAATGAAAGAAATATCTAACAATCTGGAAGTGGCTTTGGAATTGAGCAATGGGTAGAGGCTGGAAGAATTTTGAGGGGTATGATAGAAAAAGCCTAGATTTTGGTGAAGGCTCAAAGGAAATGAAGACTATAGTAGAGAAAACTGTTATTATCTTAGAGAATACATATATTCCCATGAGCACAGTGTTCATGGTATAGATATGAATATTAAAGACAGGTGCTCAGAAACAAATTATGAACATGTTATTGAAAACTCTAGGAAAGGTAATCTGTATTATATAGTGGCATATCTTAGCTAAATTGTGTCTTAATGTTGCTTGGGAAGCAGAAGTTGTAAGCCATTGCTTACAACTTACATACTTATATTATTTAGCTGAAAATATTTTCAAACAAAATTTTGAAGGTGTGGCCTGATTTCTTGTTGCCATTCAGAATAAAATGTGAGAAGAAAAAGATAAATTGAAGAAGAGACCGTTAAGCACAAAGAAACTAGCACCTGATGATTCAAAAAAATCACATCTATTCAGATTCCAAAACGTGCTAATGTTGAGAGATTCACTGTTAGAGAAATTGTGCTCTGAAGACAAGGAAAAGATGAGACTGAAAGATTTTTGCTGAAGAGATTATGTGTGTGACTCTTGGGGTCCCCTCAACTATCTCAGCAGAAGCCAGAAACAGAAATGGAGGTATCTGGGAAAGACCTGTAGAGGATCCTCTTGTCTAATGGTGTGAAACCTTATGATATATGTGGGAGACCGACAAGACTGTTGAGAAAATTTTATCAGCAGAAACATTGCCAATTTAAACTAAAAGGGATTTCACAAAATGAAAGAAGACTATCAGACTTCCAAAATTTTACAGTCAGGAAAAGGACTGATAGAGCTACTCAACTGCAAACATGTGCTACACTTTAATGGTAAGAAGGACTCAGAGGTCAGAGGTGCAGAAACAGAGGCAGAGGCCAATAGAGCTGCCATGGAAGCAGAGGCAGAGACTGTGGAGGAAAGTAGGCCCTGAAGATAGAGGCTTAAGCCACAGAGCTTAAGCCTCAGACCTTGAAACATAATGAAACTTAGCCTGCTAGATGCCAACTTTCTTGGAACCAGTGATCCTTTTATTTCGATTTCTCCCTCTTGGGAGGTTAGTGTCTATCATATGTCTGTCCTACTGTTATACTTTGAAAGCAGGTGGTTTATTTTTAAGTTTCATATATCCATAGATGGAAAGATATTTTTCCATAGGATAGATTATGCCTGGAATCTTAGCCATACTTAATTTAGCTTATTTAAATAACTAAGTTTTGACTTTTGAGCTAACAATTTTTAGATGAGATTTTTAACTAAGAGTAGATGCTATGATAAGTTGAAACTTTGATGAATGTTGGGATGGGATTAATGTGTTTTGCATGTGGGATGGACATGAGTATTTGGGGGAGAATGGACTGTTATGGGTATGATTTTGTCTCTCCAAAATTCATATTCTCTTTTCTTTCTATACTCCCTCCTTTGGTGAACTTGCAGCCTTATAGTGTCAGTACAGTGATGACTTTCAACTTCTAATCTCCTATCTCGGCTTCCATTCTGAACTTCAGATATACACACATATCTGTCTACTGAACATCTCCACTTGTCTAAAACAGCCTTCCTAATTTTCTCTGACCTCCTTCAGCCTTTCCAAACAGTTAATAACAATTCTATTCTTCCAGTAGCTGCAGATTTTAAAAAATGGCTGTCTGTCCTTTTCCTTCCCACATGTAATGCATCAACAAGTTCTCCTGCCTTTAGCTTCAAAATAGCCTCTGTATTGGTCTACTTTTCAGTCTTTCCTGTAACAATTTGGTCCAAGAGCACATAATCTCTTACTTGCATTATTGAAAAAGCTTCCAGACTTTGTTTACACCTTTGTCCTCCCTATTGTATATTCTCAAGACAGTAACTAAAATAGTTCTGTTTAAAGGTTGATCACATTATTTTGTTTTCTTGCTAAAACTTTCAAATGACTTCACATTTCATTACAAGTAAAAGCTAATATCATTCCATTGGCTTATAAGACCCTTCACAATCCAGTGCACTCCCACATACCCCTCTGACTTTGTGTCTTACTACCCTCCTCCTTGCAGAAATTTCTTCTAAAATGACTGGTTTCCTTCATGTCATTGAGATATAGTAGGTAGTGTTCTTTAGGGTCTTTCTAATTGCTCCTCCCTCTGACTGGCTTTCCTTTCCAAAAACAGGAACACAATTCCTGTGCTCATCTCTGTTAGACCTCTATTCTATATTAACCATATAAATGAGGACTTCATATCTACTCTGGGAAAATTGTAACACCAAACTCCAAATTCTGTCTTTCTGAGCTTTTTTCTCCTTAACATGAATTGTCTACGTGGACTTAACATATTATATATTTATTTATTTTGCTTATCAGTGTTCACACACACACACACACACACACACACACACAGAGCTCTAAGAACTGTTGAAGGCTGTGATTTATATTTATTTTCTAACTACTGTCTATATTTATTTCACCTAGAGTAGTGCCTGCCATAGAGCATATATGTTGTTGAAACAGTAAATATATATTGTTGAGTAAATGATTGAAGGAATTAATGAAGTGAAGAGAGGAACATCTTTTTCTGGAAAGTCCTATTACATTGAGGGTTTATTTTTGTGTCACCACTCCTAGCCCTAAAGCCATTTTATTTCTCATTTGTTACTTTGCAGGTGAATTCATATTTTACAGCTCTTAAATTACAATTACTGTGATTTATTTTTTCTTTTAAGCTAACCACAGTGAGGAACAAACAAAAACTTATTTGGTTCAAGAAAGAAAAAAAAACATATTGCACAATGAAAATGACTAACACAAACCAGGCACAATGGCTCATGCCTGTAATCCCAGCGCTTTGGAAAGCCAAGGCAGGCGAATCGCTTGAGCCTAGGAGTTTGAGATCAGCCTGGGCAACATAGTGAAATCTCTTCTCTACAAAAATTAGAAACATTAGCCAGGCATGGTGATGCACACCTTTAGTTCTAGCTGCTCTGGAGGCTGAGGTGGAAAGATGGCTTGAGCTTGGGAGGTAGAGGTTTCAGTGAGCCGAGATCAAAGTTACATAGCCATTCTGTGGAACAAAATGAATTTAAAGTTAGGAAATGTAGCCCCAGAGTCAGTGTACTTAGTATCATCACTATAAGGCCTCTGTATTTTTATATTATAGAAAGTATTATTATTCTCATATTAAAAATGAGTGAATTGAGGCATTAGATGTTAAAAACTTCCACTTTATAAAGCCAGTACATATAACCAAAGACAAACCCAGGCTTTTATCCACAATGTATACCAACTCTCACTACATTATTCTCTAGGAACAGATGAACACTGTAATGTGCTTTAGTGCTTGATAAATTATTCCATCCATGTATCCATCTATCGGTTCATCCAGATAGTTATCACATATTTATTGAGCACCTATTACGGCAACAGATTCTGTGCTTGATGTTGGGAAATCAGAAGTGAACAGAACAGACACAATCCTAGCCTTCATGGTGTTTATAATCTAGAAAAGTAATATTTGGTGGTACTTAAACAATTAAGAACATGGCAACTACCGCAAGCATTCATAGTAAGCTATTTATCATAATGGCATATTTTGGTGCCTTAAAAAATGTTTCAAATTTATAACTCTCCCACACTTATTAATTTTTCACATAAGCAGCTATACTAATCATACATTTTGCCCAATATTAATTGTCTTTTTGATAATATAGGTCAATGATTAGCCTTCACAGAGAACAAGACAGTAACTGGGAAAAGCAATATATTATTTTATTTCTGGTTAAAAAACTTCCTAACTGGAAACAACTACAGGCCCCTGAGAAACTGCATGTTTAAGCCCTGAGTACATCTATTTTCAGAGCATTTTTACTCATGGAAAATTAGATGCCTTTTTGTAGTAATCCCTGAGAATGGACATTGTAAATATAGTACAATGACACTTAGGATTCCTATGAAAAGGAAAACAAATAAATAATTTGCCTTCAGCTAAGGGTATCAGTAAGTAAACGGTTTGCATAAAACCATGTGCAATTATAGCTCTTCCGATATTTTGGAACTCTTCTAAATATTTATGTTCTTACAGAGGTCAAGAGGTGAAAGGCATTACATATGTTGTCCTACTGCATAATCGTATCAAGGCAGTGTTACTTCTAATACTGTCCTGTGGTTGGTGAAATGTGGAGGCGAACCATCTGTCATCAATAATGCTGTCAAGAAGATCTGGAAAGCATTTGATCGGTTTTTGGCAGTGTACTATCTGTTAAAATATTGTTGGAGGCAAACCTGGGAAGTTCTGATGCATTTAAAGGAGACACAAATGTTTCAGCACATGGGCAGCCTGATACTGGGAAGGCAAAGTGTTTTATTTAGAAGAGGCACAGATTTCAGTGCAAGTCAATAAAGAAAAGAAGTAGTGCTGTGTTTGTATATTCGAGCATATATGCTAGTCTCCACAATGGAGCACTTTTAGGTGCTCTGAAAAGATGGCATTGGAAAGGAGCATCTGTTGAACATATTAGGGAAAACTCCTTTAGTACTGAAGAGAAAACTGGTCCATAAGGGAGATTAGAAGGAAGGCCTGAGGAAAAATTAGGCTTAAGGAGTCACAGAAGTAAGGTTCTGTTTATCAGCACCAGAGAAAGGATTTTGGTGAAATGATGCCACTTCAGACACCAAGGTGCTAACACCAGGTCAGAAGAAAGAGGAGAAAAGTTGGGATGGAAGTTGGGTGGGGATAAAAAGGAGGGATATGAAGAATGAAAAATTCATTTAAAGGTGAGACATCAATCATTTATAAGAAGGGCTCTAGGTCCCAGCAGAACTAAGCCGATCATGGACACCAAACAGCTACTTACCTCACAATCTACCAGGCTCAACCTTCAAAGGATTTCTAAGTTTGTTTCTTAAGTTACTTGGAAGTTGCAAAAATTCACCAGATGCATCTACACTAGTAAGCAAGCCTAATAAGCACGTAAGCACAAAGATTTCAAACCAAATTGATTTTTATATACAGAAAACTGACAGTGAGCGCCTAAATTAATCTGTGGTTACTATGTTGTATCAGTGGACTGTGATTGTAAGCGGTTTATAATTAAATGTTAGAGACATTTTTGGTGAAAAAAATGAATTGTGAGAGAGAAAAATTATGCCACCTGGTGATTTTCCTCCATTTATAATGGCTTTGTAAGAAATCATTTATACTCTTAAAAAGTAACTTGGGTTGATGGGAAGAACCCTGGCATTAAATAAAACAAAAAGCAAAATTTTGTTTTTGGTTGAAGGGGTATGGTTAACTCTCCGTGGAATGTACACAAGTACGTATCTCGTTTTTTTTTCTTTTTATAAAATGGGGATAATAATACTGATTTTATTGATTTTTATAGTAAAGATTTTCTGTGAAAAGTTTTTAAGCAAATATTTAATGTAAAGTCAAATCAAGTTAAAGCTTGATTTGAATTTTCTTAAATAGCATATGTTATATACATGTATATATGTACATATGTAGGTAATAATTATCCTATAAATGAGACATCTGTCTTCCTGGGAACTTATATGAAAGGGATAAACAGTCCTCAATCTGTATTGACTTGATGAAGCCTGATTGGAAGATGGAAAATGACTTAAATGTGTTCATTTACAGGCCCTTCTAGTTTATATTGCTTTACATTTAATTTATCATTCATATTTATATGTCTTTCAGATAATTATTAATATATTTCAGGGAAGTATATTTATGTATACTTATAATTAAGTATGCATATTTCTAGATCCATTTGTAAAACAGAAAGTCTTTTGCCACTGATAAAAAGAATGAGGATTGTTTCATCTACATATTTCAAGTGCATTTGATTGCCAAATCATTAGTAATGATCTAAAGAGAGAACTACATGGGAGAAGACGGAAAATGTCTCTATCATCAATCTTTCACACACTCAAAGGGAGGAAAAAAGAATGTTTTCTTTCAACATTAGTATATACCTTGGGGACATGATGCTTTATCAAGTAAAGGCAAGAGGAATTCAATATCACCAGTGGAAAACAGAAAGTAATGACGAAAAAGCAATGTCTTGTGGGATTTGCATGTGACACACACACACACACCTCTTCCTAATTAACTACCTTTTCTTTTAACACAATTCTGAAACACCTTCTTAAGTAATGAGTAGTGTGCTAAGAAATAAAGATTGATTTTACTCTTGTTTTAGATTAAGTGTTAAAACACACATATGTTCACAAAATAAATCCACCAACTGCCCCAAATTATGTGCTGCTGCTGCACTGCCAAACCAAACAAAATTTATTTTGAGATTTATTTTTGAACTACTGTTTTCTTTCAGAAGTAAGAAAAACCCAGGGTTTGCTTTACTTATGTATGTATTTGCATATGTTACAGTAAAGACAGATCTCTAGCCACCCCTTGGCAGGGAAGAATCTTTAGCAAACTCAGAAACATTTCTATTCCCTTTAGTAATTAATTAATGCCTTCTCTCTTGATTATAGCTTTAGTAAATGAAAATATCTTCCATTTTTACTAGTATATTTGAACTTTGTACATTTCCAATACCCTAGAATCAAAATAGACAGTTTTGTTTAAACAATAAGAAACCAAGAAACATCACCCTGGGAATATGCATATAATATTACTACATCAAGCAGCATAAACCATCCAAAAAATTAATAGTTGAATTTTATTGTAATGAATACATTGTTATCACATTTCAGATTGCAGGAGCTGAAGAAAAGCAATCAGAATCCATATTTTTCTCAGTAGTAGATTAGCAAGGGAAAATGAATGAACTGAAGCAATTATGCAAACAGAGGAGATTTTATAAACATGACAGCTAATGTTCAGTGAGCACTTACTATGTGCCAGGCGCTGTCTTAAGCACTTCACATGTTTCCATTGATTTAATCCTCACAACAGCAATCATATAAAGTCACAGAAAAACAAAAGGGCAAGTAACTCTATCAAGGTCATCTAGTTGCTAGAGCCAAGATTCAGACTCAGGCGCTGGGTGATTCCAGGACTTCTGGGCCACAAACACACCTTTGCAAGCAAACATTTCCAAGTTCAAGCTCATAAATTTTATTTATAACTTGTTTTGTGGTGTTGTGTTTTAGAAATGTGTGTGTAGAGAGAGAATCAATGAAATGTTTCAGATGAGAAGAGATATTTGTCGACTGTTTTATTAGTCAGGGTTCTCTAGAGAAACGGAATAAGATGTGTGCGTGTGTATAGAGAAAGATTTATTTTAAGGAATTGGCTCAGCAATTGTGGAATCTGCCAGAACAAAATCTTCAGGGCAGCAGAGCAGGCTGGAGATCTAGGGAAGAACTTCAGTTTGAATTCAGTGTCAGGGTGCTGGCAGAATTCGCTATTCCTCCAGGAAGGTCAGTCTTTTTCTAAGTTAAGGCCTTCAACTGATTGGACGAGGCCCACCCATATTATAAAGGGCCATCTGTTTTATGCAAAGTCTACTGATTTAAATATTAATCTCATCAAAAAGTACCTTCACAGAGATGTCTCGAATAATGTTTGGCCAAATATCTGGGTACTATGGCCCAGGCAAGTTGATGCATAAAATTAGCCATCACAAAGGTTTACATGAATTGCTTGCATATATTATGCTATGTAAATAATTTAAAAAAAATAGAAAATCAGTGTGCATATGGATGGATAACAAATAAAGAAATTTTAAAAAACACATATTTGATGCTATGCCTAAAAATAAATTCACAAACTCCTTAACAGGGGAAAAAAAAAAGCCACCTCTGAAAGGACACTTCTAATTATGTACTCTTTTCAAGAGAGTATGCTGGATATCCAGACTACAAAATGGATCCCAAGTTTTAAGGCTTTCACCGTCTAGATAGGGACATATCAAGGAGGGAGAAATAGTCATATTTACACTCAACTCATCTCTGATATGCTAAGTCAGCACATGGTAGCATAGCTGATTATAAATAGCATAGTTACATGCTTCAGTGTAACATGATGTAAACATAGCTGGGACAGAGTTCTGAAGGAAGATAAGATAAGGAGTAATGTACTTCCTTATTTCTACTGTAGGCCTGAGAGGGATCTTCAAGAGAAGGGGATGCTTTGGCACATTAAGAAGGAAGAGGGGCTGAGCGTGGTGGCTCACACCTGTAATCCCAGCACTGTGGGAGGCCGAGACGGGCAGTCAGGAGTTCGAGACCAGCCTGGCCAACATGGGGAAACCCTATCTCTACTAAAATACAAAATTTAGCCAGGTATGGTGGAGTGTGCCCATAGTCCTGGCTACTTGGGAGGCTAAGGCAAAATTGCTTGAATCCGGGAGGTGGAGGTTGCAGTGAGCTGAGATCCCACCACTGCATTCCAGCCTGGGTGAGCAAGACTCCATCTCCAAAAACCAAACAAAACAAACAAAAAAAGAGGACTCCGGCAGAAAGCTGAGGAACAAAGCTATGAGGACACAAACATGAACAGAGCTTTAAGGATTTGTGGGAAATCTAGTGAAATTGGAACACCACATTCTTGATGGAGCAAGAAAGATTGGAACAATTTTATAAGTCACATTATAAAGTTTGGACTTTGTTCTAAAGCCAATGGGTAATTACTGAAGTTACCAGCTGTGAGAATGATATAATTTTTTATGAGTTTCAGAAAGATTCTATTAATGGCAGAAGGAGAAACAAGATAGAGAGACAGGGAGATGCAGGCAAGAAAACTATTCAAGGGAGGCCATGACTAGAACCAAGACAGTAAGACTGAGTGGAAAAACTCAAAGAGAACTTTTTAACTTAAAATTGGCATAAGTTGGGTACAGTGGCTCCTGTCTGTAATCCCAATGCTTTGGTGGCCGAGGTGGGAGGATTGCTTGAGGCCATGAATTTAAGCCCAGTCTGGACAAAGTAACGAGATCCCGTCTCGACCAAAATCAAAAAGCATTAGCCAGGCATAGTGGTGGTGTTTGTCTGTAGTGCCAGCTACTCGGGAGGCTGAGGTTGGAGGATCGCTTCCCAGGAGTTTGAGGTTACAGTGAGCTGCACTCTGATTGCACTACTGCACTTCAGCCTGGACTAAAAAGCAGGACCCCATCTCTTAAAAAATGAACAAACATTTAATTATGTGTAATATGTAAGAAAAAAGGGATTCTGTCATTCCACAAACATGGATTGAATACCCATTATGTGTTTGACCCTGTGCCAGAAAATATTGGACTATAAAAATGAATAAGAAGATATTAACAAACAATTATGATGTTTAATAAATACAATAGTAGAAGAAAATGCAAGGCACAAACATAACAGAGAAGAGTCAAGAAGGACTGCATAGATGAGGTGACTGGGCTGGATCATGATAAATGACTAATGCACAAGGAAGACAAGACTGATAAGGCCATTCCAACTAGAGAGGCAAAAGTCAGAAAGGACTTAGATATGGAACAAAAATTGTGTTCAAGAGTCAAAGATGCAGGAAATAATAAGTGGAAGAGAACAAAGAAAAGAAGAGAGGCCAGATGGGAAGAACCTTGCTTGTGTTTGATTGACAGACCTTAATCAGAGACATGGTATAGTCTAAGAGTTCTGGCCGAAGCATAGAAGATGGATTGAAGGGAAAACTAGTCGGGAGGTGTCTGAGTTTCCTAGAGCTGCCGTTTAAAAAAAAAAAAAAAAAAAAAAAAAAAAAAAATCATAAAACTGGCTATTTAAAGCAAGAAAAATTTAATCAAAGTGTCAACACAGCCATACTCCTCCTGAAGGCTTTAGGGGAGCATCTTCTTTGCCTTTTCCAACTTCCAGTGGCCCCTGGCATTGCTAGGCTTGTGGCTGCATCACTCCAATCTCTGTCTCCATCTTCACATGGCCTGCTTCCCTGTGTGTGTGTCTGTATGTCTTTTTCTATCTCTTATAGGACTCTCTCATCAGATTTAAGGCCCACCCTAATCCACTATGACCTCATCTCAAGCCTTACCTTGAGTACATCCGCAAAGAACCTATTTCCAAATATGGTCAAATTCTAAGGTTCTAAGGTTCTGGATGGATTTGCATTTTTATGAGACACTATTCAACCCACTACAGGAGGTCATAGCAGTAACACAAGCACGGGATGATAAGATCTGAGATAAAACAGGGCAGAGGAAATGAAGAGGAAATGATAAAACACAGCAAAACCAAGTCATGGTTAGTTGAAGTGGAGGAAGAAATGAAATTAGGAATTAAGGACAATCCGTGTTTCTAGCTGGAGAAACCAGTTGTATTTCAGTAGCACTGATGGAGATAGAAATGACACGAGTACTTCTAGTTCTAGATCCTTGAGGAATCGCCATACTGTTTTCCATAATGGTTGAACTAGTTTACAATCCCACCAACAGTGTAAAAGTATTCCTATTTCTCCACATCCTCTCCAGCACCTGTTGTTTCCTGACTTTTTAATGATTGCCATTCTAACTGGTGTGAGATGGTATCTCATTGTGGTTTTGATTTGCATTTCTCTGATGGCCAGTGATGATGAGCATTCTTTCATGTATCTGTTGGCTGTATGAATGTCTTCTTTTGAGAAATGTCTGTTCATATCCTTTGCCCACTTTTTGATGGGGTTGTTTGTTTTTTTCTTGTAAATTTGTTTGAGTTCTTTGTAGGTTCTGGATATTAGCCCTTTGTCAGATAAGTAGATTGCAAAAATTTTCTCCCATTCTGTAGGTTGCCTGTTCACTCTGATGGTAGTTTCTTTTGCTGTGCAGAAGCTCTTTAGTTTAATTAGATCCCATTTGTCAATTTTGGCTTTTGCTGCCGTTGCTTTTGGTGTTTTAGACATGAAGTCCTTGTCCTTGCCCATGCCTATGTCCTGAATGGTACTACCTATGTTTTCTTCTAGGGTTTTTATGGTATTAGGTCTAACATTTAAGTCTCTAATCCATCTTGAATTAATTTTCGTATAAGGAGTAAGGAAAGGATCCAGTTTCAGCTTTCTACTTATGGCTAGCCAATTATCCCAGCACCATTTATTAAATAGGGAATCCTTTCCCCATTTCTTGTTTTTCTCAGGTTTATCAAAGATCAGATGGCTGTAGATGTGTGGTATTATTTCTGAGGACTCTGTTCTGTTCCATTGGTCTATATCTCTGTTTTGGTACCAGTACCATGCTGTTTTGGTTACTGTAGCCTTGTAGTATAGTTTGAAGTCAGGTAGCGTGATGCCTCCAGCTTTGACCCAGCCATCCCATTACTGGGTATATACCCAAAGGATTATAAATCATGCTGCTATAAAGACACATACACACGTATGTTTATTGCGGCACTATTCACAATAGCAAAGACTTGGAATCAACCCAAATGTCCATCAGTGACAGACTGGATTAAGAAAATGTGGCACATATATACCATGGAATACTATGCAGCCATAAAAAAGGATGAGTTTGTGTCCTTTGTAGGGACATGGATGCAGCTGGAAACCATCATTCTCAGCAAACTATCACAAGAACAGAAAACCAAATACCGCATGTTCTCACTCATAGGTGGGAACTGAACAATGAGATCACTTGGACTCGGGAAGGGGAACATCACACACCGGGGCCTATCACGGGAAGGGGGGAGGGGGGAGGGATTGCACTGGGAGTTATACCTGATATAAATGATGAGTTGATGGGTGCAGCACACCAACATGGCACAAGTATACATATGTAACAAACCTGCACATTATGCACATGTACCCTAGAACTTAAAGTATAATAAAAAAAAAAAAAGAAAGAAAGAAATGACACGAGTAAGAATGGATTTGAGAGATGGATTCAGACGTGTAGAGGATGTAGATGTGCTCAGTTTTGCACAAAGTAAAGTGCTTGGAGTGAGGCTATTCTCAAGAGAAAAGAAAAAGCTTAAAAATGACTTAGATGGTTGGGTGAGTGGTAATGCTATTAACTGTGATTGGATGAACAATGTAGAGACTTTTTTGGAAGAAAATAAGGTTAGTATTGAAAATCTTACACTTGAAGGACATGTGGAGTATGCAAGGGAAGAAGCAGAGCACAAAAATGGAAATAGGCATTTGGTATTCTAAGAATTGACAATATTTAGCAGTTTGACAACAAAGAGCATATGTCTTATGGGAGACTAAGACACATAGAAAGGAAGAATGAAAGAACAGTGTCGGTGAAGTTAAGAAAGAAGTTTCAGTAAGGGAAGGTTGGTAATTAAAGACTTCAGGAGGCTGGGGGCGGTGGCTCACACCTGTAATCCCAGCACTTTGGGAGGCCGAGGCGGGCGGATCACGAGGTCAGGAGATCAAGACCATCTTGGCTAACACGGTGAAACCCCATCTCTACTAAAAATACAAAAAATTAGCCGGGCGTGGTGGCGGGCACCTGTAGTCGCAGCTACTCAGGAGACTGAGGCAGGAGAATGGTATGAACCTGGGAGGCGGAGCTTGCAGTGAGCCGAGACAGCGCCACTGCACTCCAGCCTGGGCGACAGAGCGAGACTCCGTCTCAAAAAAAAAAAAAAAGACTTCAGGAAAGACATGAAGCGGGACAATCTCATTGCATGTTATTAGAGATGATTTGCCTTGGACAAAGCGGCTGAATTATAGCTTAATGTCCATGCCATGTTGCAGGTGGATGGAGTTTAAGTAAAGATTTGAGAAGTGGAGACAAAAAATACTGTTAAGTGAAAAATCAAATTGTTAAAATAATTGATACAGCAAGATCAAAAATAAAAAACCTATTTATATATATGGGCAAAGACTATAACTCAATATGTCAAAAATAAAAAATTAGTAACATAGTTTTATTTATAAGTGCCTGTAAGTGCTTTACATGCACTTCCATTAACCTGTTAAATTTTCACAGTAATTCTTTGCTATCATACATTTTGCACAAAGGGAAACAAAGGCATAGTGAGGTGAGGTTACTTGACCCAAGTCACACAACTGGTATGTGATGGTGCCAGAATTTGAAATCAGTCTAATTCCAGACACTGTTCACCTAAGTCTCCATCATTCTAGCATTTTTCTCTAGGTGGTAGGATTATAAATGGTATTCATTTCTCTCTTTATGACTCTGAAACATTTTGCCAAATTTCCTATATTTGTTTTATAATAAAAGATCCAAATAATACATATATATTTTGATGGCACTATCGCATGCACGTCTTTCAAACAAATGGAGGGAAGAGAGAATTATAGTGATTTGATGAGTAACATTAATGAAAAGTTATTGATTTTTTTTCACTTTTTTCTTAAGGATGACATCTGTTTGAAAGCTAAAAATATAGAGTCAGCAGAGATAGGGAAAATGAGAATACAAGAAAGAAAAGACATAAGATGAGTTTTGGTAAGTGGGTCACGGTGTTTATGCAGGACCAATGTGAAAGAACATCCTAGGCTGAGTGGCAGAGTTCAGAGAGGCATGGAGTATGCGAGACCGGCTGTGTGAATCAGGCCGTATCAAGAGGAATCAGAGTCTAAGCATGAGAGAGGAAACGAAAGATATGTGTGGCCAAGCATAGTGGCTCACACCTGTAATCCCAACACTTTGGGAGGTTGAGTCCTTGAGGTCAGGAGTTCAAGACCAACCTGGCCAACCTGGTGAAACCCTGTCTCTACTAAAAATGCAAATACTAGCTGGGCATAGTGGCACAAGCCTGTGATTCCAGCTACTTGGGAGGCTGAGGCTAGAGAATCACCTGAACCCAGGAGGCAAAGGTTGCAGAAAGGAAGAAAAGGAAGGAAAGGAAGAGAAACAAGCCTTGGAAAGGAAAAATGATAGCATCAAAAGAAAGGGACTGAGTAAAGTTAGTCTAAGACACAATTTTTGAGATCGAGGGAATCACAATTGAGGAAATCTATTATTTTGCATGTCTATTTTTTCCGGAGGATTAAGTTAGTTGTAAGACCCTTTGATAAAATTGTACAGGGCCATGGTTTGGCTGAAGATAAATGAGAGGTACAATTTGGAAAACCTTTGGGTAAGATGGGAAGTGAGGTGCTTGGGGGTGGATACCTGTGTTACCAAGGGGTAAAAAGAGGCCATTCTTCCCACTGAAACAGTGATTTGTTTTACTTCCATGTAGATTCTCCTACCAGACTCTGAGTTCTCTCAAAGTAGAAATTCTTTTTCACCCTAGGACTCAATGTTCAAAGCACCATCTAGAACAAGGCAGTTACCATTTACTGTATAAGCATAAGATTAAATTTTTCCTACCATTATTAGTTTCCCGATAAAATGGAGGACAGTGATTCGGTTCCCTGGTTCTTGCTCTCAACTGCTAAATAGTATGTCTCTGTCAAAGTTATGGCAGTCATGAAGAACCCCCCAAAAGTAGGTGTGATGCTTACAGAAGATTCAAGTTAGAGATGTGTAGAGGAAGAAAGAGCCTTAACACTGTTCTCAAGGCAGAAGGCCAAGCTCGTGTTTCTTAGTACTCTGATTACCTAATATGTCTGAAAGCCTACTCGACAGGCTGACTAACCTAGCTGCTATTCTATGTCTTTTCCACTGTGGGTCATAGAATCATTTTCAAGGAAGCTTGTCCACTTTTATCTGACTTCACTGCCACCAGCATGTCTAGAAATTGTTGAGAGGGACAAAATAATGTTTCATGGCAAGGCTGATTAGACAAGAAGTGAGAACAGACGACTTAAATTTTTTCTCTTATTTTTTTTGAGAAAAATAAGAGAATTGTCTAAAGTCAAACAACCAATACATCTGATTGTGGCAGGAATTGGGGACACTGGGTGGAGGAGGCAAGGAGCAGGCATCAGCCAGTTTGTATTAGTTTGTTCTCGCATTGTTATAAAGAAATACCTGAGAATGGGTAACTTATAAAGAAAGGAGGTTTAATTGGCTCACGGTTCTGCAGGCTGTATGGAAAGCATGGCTGGGGAGGCCTCAGGGAATTTACAATCATGGAGGAAGCAGGCACATCTTACATGGCTGGAGCAGGAGCAAGAGAGTTAAGGGGGAGGTACTACACACTTTTAAACAACAAGATCTTGTAATAACTCACGCATGATCATGAGAACAGCAAGGGGGAAATCTGTCCCGTGATCCAATCACCTCCCACCAGGCCTCACCTCCCATATTGAAGATTACAATTTGACATGGGATTTTGGCAGGGACACAAATCCAAACCATATCACAGTTTCATTGCCATTTTCTTTAACTAAATAAGTAACATAAATAATCAAATCACTGTTGTGTATTTCGGAAAGGAAGCCTAAGGAAGGAAGGCATCCTGCACCATGTAGCTTCGTTTCTTTAAAAGGCAATTGTGAGGTCAACATCTACTTAAACTTTACAATTTACTAAGCAATGTGGAATTCAACATGGAGATTAAGGTTCCTTTATGAGCATATGGCCACAAAAGCTTTCTGCTAATAAGGGTTTATTAAATGTGACTTATTTGAATTTGTAACCAGGGCCCTGATCCTAAATTGTAAGCCCGCAAGGAAGGCTCTAGAAAAGAAATTCCAATTAAACCTGCCACATCAAGAGTGTGTCACAATGCGCCTCCAGGAATGCTTGCTTCTAGGGCTTGTGAGGTCCCAGAGATAACAGGGGCTTCTGAGCACGCACTATGCCTCCATCAGTTGCATATAATTCAGTCTCCAAAAACAATTACATTTTTAGAAGTTACAATCTCCTTTTGGGAAAAAAAAAAAAAAAAGATATTTTCCAAAACAAGGTACAGAGACTTTGAGCACTGATTTATGCCGTTTTCCTTTCAAAAAGGCTGGGGTGGGAAGGTGGGAGTGGGCTGAGGAGAGAGAGTTTAACTTTAGAAATGTACTCAACTCCCAGTTGTCACATTTGTTTCCTTCCCAGGCTGAATTTCTGTGACCAGTCGTAAAAGGTACAGTCAACCCGTCCTAAATAACAAATGCTGGAAACATTTATTATACCTAGTTCTTTAAATTATGAAAATGGCAAGTACATAAAATTTTCCACGCAAGTGCTTCTGTGATTTACTTCTCGAGCATCCTGAGCTAAATAGGCACCGAATGGGTTCTACTGCTGAGTGACACACATCAAAATTTAATTAAATCTCTGACCTAACATCCCCCTGGTTTCATTGATGAGGGAAGTCACGGGTGGACCACGTCATTCTCAGGAGGTTAATGCAATTGTGAATTCTGAGGAGTCTCTCTCTATAAACATATTTTTTGCCTGAGTGTTCTTTTCAAGTCTCATTAGATTATTATGAGTGTTATAGCTGTGCTAATCTTTTTCCAAGAAATGAACTTTAAAAATTGCACATTTTTTAAAGTGACTTCTGGAGTTACCATGGCAGCTTCATTATAATACACAGAGATGAACATTATCACAGCTATGCCTGATCTATCCAGGGTTGTCAGGAAATGAGAATTCTGCATAAAGTGCATTCTCCGGTAGAGTTTGTAAAACTTGCCAGAGAAAAAGCAGAGACGTTCGGTTTACCAGTTTTACATGAAAAGCTTTCTATCATGTACTGCGTGCAGCTCTGTTTCTTTAAATGCATTCTTAATGACTCAAGGTCTCTGTTAGCAACAATTTACTGTGCCGTTGCGTTTTTGGCTCCTTTTTTGGACTTGGTTTGCCAGGGACATAAAGAATCATTTAAGACCCTATGAGAATAGTTTTGCCTCCCACCACCTAGCAAGGATAGATTTATACTGATATGCCACCTACATGGTCCAGGTGTCTTGTGTCTTGCTGGGGGCTTGGCACCCAGAAATGGCAGATGGGTACTGAGATGCAATGTAGTTGGTTCCTGGAACATTTTTCTAGAAGCGAAACTGTAATTTTATACTGGCTTCTTGACCCTCATAGTCTAAGATATCCGCCACTCCTTGCCTCTCCTTAGATTTACCATGTGCTGATGGACTATTCCTTAACTGCTGTGAATTGAGTTCTTTAAGTAGTTCCTTACATAGACATTTCTATGGCTCTGAAGTAGGGACTAGGACTCAGCATTCATTATGACACTTAAGGTAAAGTTTCCATTTAACATTTATAGACTTCAATTTTCTCTAAAATAATGTAATTAAGTCAAAATATTATACATGTGGAATGTATAGTGCAATCTCTAACTCACAAGAGCAATTCAGTAAACGAAAACAACAGGTCAGGCACGGTGGCTCACACCTGTAATCCCAGTACTTTGGGAGACCAAGGCAGGCAGATCACGAGGTCAAGAGATTGAGACCATCCTGGCCAACATGGTGAAACCTCGTCTCTACTAAATATACAAAAAAATTAGCTGGGTGTGGTGGTGCACACCTGTAATCCCAGCTACTCAGGAGGCTGAGGCAGGAGAATCGCTTGAACCCCAGGAGTTGAAGGTTGCAGTGAGCCAAGATCGTACCACTGCAATACAGCCTGGTGACAGAGTAAGACTCTGTCAAGAGAGAAGAAAGAAGGAAGGAAGGAAGGAAGGAAGGAAGGAAGGAAGGAAGGAAGGAAGGAAGGAAGGAAGGAAGGAAGGAAAGAAAGAGGGGGGGGAGGGAGGAAGGAAGGAAGGAAGGAAGGAAGGAAGGAAGGAAGGAAGGAAGGAAGGAAGAAAGGAAGGAAGGAAGGAAGGAAAGAAAGAGGGGGGGGAGGGAGGAAGGAAGGAAGGAAGGAAGGAAGGAAGGAAGGAAGGAAGGAAGGAAGGAAGGAAGGAAGGGAAAGAGAGAGAGAGAGAGAAAAGAAAATTAAGAAAAGAAAAGAACCATATATATAGAACTTGATAAAAGTTGTGGATAAAATGATTAATAAAAAGTTTTAGTGTATAGACTATGTTAGGATCTTGAAGTTTTATTTTGGTATCAGCATCGAGCTGCCATGAAATGACTATTGACCTGTCTAGGTGGCATCATTTTTATGTTCGTTGGCACTGTATAAAGTCTGCTAGTAAGAAATTAGTTCGTTCTGCCCTATAAACACTTTTTAATAAAATTAGAGGTTGCAAGTGTCTAACAGAATGCATTGAGCACAAATTCTGCTGTTGGCTTAGTAAAAAGATTGTGACTTTGACTTCAGAAACAGCCAAGTTCAGTTCCTGCCTGAACCACTAAAACAGGTTCCTAACCTTGGAGCTTGGCTCTTATAATCTCAGATCCTCTCTTTTCTTATCTCTAAAGTAAGGATGATACTACCTCCTTCTAGGATTAGAAAAAAATAATAAAGTTTTATACGTAGTAAGCACATAATAAATCTATTGTAATTAATTTAGTTTCTAGAGGCTATTATTATACATTTAAAATAAGAATGTACTTCATGTGGATTCAGGTGCCACAGAAAAATAAAATCTGAGTTCACAGGTAGCTGAATACTTGGGTCACTAGAAAGACTGATAATAGAGTGAGGTTCCCCACTACTGCTAAAGCAGTGGATCATCAACCACATTACAGGTTAGGAGAAGGGCATTACCCTCCCCTGCTTGCTCTTCCTTACATGTCAAAAAAACAGTAAATACATAGACTGACATCCATTATCCTCTGGCCAAAAGAATCAAGCCTTCCTCTGCCTTTTTGTGCTTTTCTAGTTTCCTTCAAATTTCCCTCCAAACTGATCTTAAAATTGCAACCAGCCCTGTTCTCTATGGCTCTTACCACTTCCAATTTAATACGCCATTTACTTTTCCTTTTGGTATTTATTTTCCAGGTTCTCCTCACAAATATGTAAGTTCCACAAGAATAGAGAATTTTATTCACTGATGTATTTCAAATACCTAAATCAGGGCTTGGTATTGAGTAATATTTATTGACTATAGAAATAAAGTCTTAGTATTGTTTTGCAAAGATTCTATTTAAAAAACAGCAAAACAATAGTATTTTTGGACTGAATTGATAAAAGTTATTTAAGATATTTTAATTAATGATAAATTCGCAGTTTAAATACAGCAAACCAAAACAAAGCAAGCTTATCTTTTTCATTGTTTTGAGCTATTGATTTTGTGTTTACCTAAAACTGCTTGTTTTAGTTGAATCATACTCTGTTTTCTTTTGGTCGTTCAGTGTGATGTTTTCTGCACGTAGGTCTTCAAACAGCTCTGAAGAACTTGGTTGTGTGTTTGACTTTCTTTTTTTCAATTAAATTTCCTGAAGAACACAGTCTTTCATACACATCCTGCTCAGGGAATAAACTGGAAGTTCTTTTTTTTCTTTTTTGAGACAGGGTCTTACTCTGTTCCCCAGGCTGGAGTGCAGTGGCATGATCTTGGCTCACTGCAGCCTCAAACTCCTGGGCTCAAGCAGTTCTCCCATCTCAGCCTCTCAAGTAGCTGGGACTACAGGCATGTGCTGCCATGCCTGGCTAATCCTTTTTTTTTTTTTTTTTTTTTTTTTTTTTTTTGTAGAGATGGGGGTCTCACTGCTGTATAGGCTGGTCCCAAACTCCTGGGCTCAAGTGATTCTCCTGCCTCAGCCCCCTAGTAGGTGGGACTGCTTGTGGGAGTCACCATGCCCAGCTAATTTTTGTATTTTTTGTAGAGATAGGGTTTCATCATGTTGCCCCGACTAGTCTTGAACTCCTGGGTTCAAACAATCCTCCCACCTCTGCCTCCCAAAGTGCTGGGATTACAGGTGTGAACCACCATGCCCAGCCGTGTTCTATAACCTTGAGGACTGTAAATACCTGTAATAGTTGGCCTTCATCACACAGTGGTGTATTTTAAAGAATGAAACACTTAGTGTTTCTACATAGCTTCACAGCAATGACCTACACCAGTGTTTCTCAAAGTAACGTCCAGTAGTTCCCCCCTATCCAGTAGCCTTGGTTTCACTTTCCAAGACCTCAGTTACCTATTATTAGTCATGGTCCAAAAACATTAAATGGAAAATCCAGGAGCAAACAAGTCATGTGTTTTAAATTGCATGCCATTCTAAGGAGCTGATGAAATCTCCCAACGTCCCCAATCCAACTTGCTGGGAATATGAATTATCCCTTGTCCAGGTGTCCATCTTGTACTCACCACATGCCTATTAGTCACTAGTCACCGTCCTGGTGATCAGATTGACTGTTGAGGTATCTCAGTGCTTACGTTCAAGTAACTCTTATTTTACTTTTATTACAATATGTTTTTACAATTGATCAATTTTATTACTAGTTATTGCTGTTAATCTCTCACTGTGCCTAATTTATAAATTCAATTTTATCGTAGACAGGTAGGAAAAAAATAGTATATGTAGAATTTGGTACTATTTGAGGTTTCAGGCATCCAGTGGGGGTCTTGAAACATATTTTCCAAGGACGGGGGGAATAATGTATATGCAAATTCCCCAGGAATATTATTAAAATGTACTTTGTGAATAGGGAGATCTGGGGGGAGGGGCCCTACATACTTCATTTCTAATCAATTCTCACTTGATGTTGATGTTGCTGGTTCAAAAAACACCTTTTGAGTAGCAAGAGCCCACATGACAATTTCTTATTTGCATTAGCCTATTTCTTCCTCAGTTGAATTTCAATTTGATATCTCAAAGGGCAGAAGGGGAAGAACTTATACACTTATCTTTCATAGTTTGAAACCCAAGTCTGTTCACGTTTTTACTCAATGATATTAAGCATAGATATCAAGTTTGCATACAGTACCACTTACTATAAAATGTTACTTTTTAGGAATAATCTAAGGACAGGTGTAGATGTTATTTTTTAATGAGGTTCAAATTTAGCACTGTAATGAACCTCACTGAAAAAGTAAAGCAGGAAATGGCAGATTTGTTTTGATAGAAACCAAGAATTTTAAGTGTGTGTTGGCTTTACACTGTCTTTGAAACTGTGCTATGAAAACACAGGATCCAGGAAATGAGCCCAGCCAAGTGATTCCACTCTCTAAAGATGTCAAAGTCGGTTCTCTGCAATATCCAAATGTTCCTCTTTTGGAAGTGAAATGAGGAAAAGCCTATAAAATTTCTAGCTGAGTAAACCAAGAGTGCTTTATTCTCTTGTAAATCAGTTACAGTCCCTTAAATAAAAGCATGCTTCCTCCTGAAAGCAGCTGAAAGTTACATCTCTCTAGATGAGGCTTTGTTTTCTCTGAAAATGGGCAGGGGGCTAATTAAATTAATTTTTCTTTGTTTCTTTAAGAAAAATAAACTTAAAGAAATGGAGAATCTGGGTGTGTATGTGGAAGAAAGTGACTAGTTTTGATGCCCAGGCACGTCACAGTTCTTGTTTTGACTCAAGAATGATAAAACAGTAATGGCTTTGACCCATTGCCTTGTGGTGGGCTGAGTTTGCCATTGGTCACTGGAAGATCAAGGTCTGCCTTTCTGCCGACCAAGCATTCTCCTAGCTATTAGTCACTGTCTTCACTTAGAGTTCTCTTTTATGACTCAAGGCAGCCCTAACACTTGGGCTGGGCAAAACGGAAGTTCTTACTTAATTCAACCTGATGCAATAAAAATGGAAACAAACACGTCGCATTCTCCTTTTTCTTAAAAATTTTGATAACATCACTGTGACTAGAGCAGTTAGAAAAACTTAAAGCAGAAAATAAGAAAATTATGGCTTCACTTGGGATTTTGATGTGGCAGAGTGAGAGTTTTTAAGGTTATACCACTGACATCGAAGCATTTGCCTTTGGAAATGGGTAAACTGAGCTTAAAATTTTCATGAGACAAATTAGATGTAATATCTTAAAATCTCATAATTTTCCTTTCAGAGAACATCTGTTTTCTGAAGGAAAGCTGGCAAACCATGTTGCAATTAGAAGTGAACCTCAGGTTACTGAGGTTGACACTCTAAAGCAGGGATTCTTTACCTAGGAATCATGCCTATATTATTACACTCTGAAATCACATAGGATGCTGGTGCAATTTACTAGGAGAGGGTACATTCACTTTCATCTTTGTCAAATGGTTCTGTGATTCTCCAAATAGGTGAATAACCATTTCACTAGTGTCTATCAGCATTTAAAACATTCATGACTTTGAGCTAAATATTACATTTCCAGGGATTAATCCTATACAAATATTTATCCTAGTGAACAAGATATTTTAAAATATTATGGCATGTTTGTATTATGGAAAACTCTACTCAGGTTAAAAACAATAAACCTCACTTGGGAAACTGTCTAAGATGTAATAACTTAAGGGTAATTTGTTCATCAGGTAATCAATAAAGCATCTACAATGTCAGGCACTGTATTTGGTACTAGGAATAAAAGTAAACAAATACTGACCCTTTTTTATTTTTATGATACTTGAAGTCTACAAGAGATCAATATGTATTTATAACATGTAAATAAAAATACGTGTTAGTGATTGCTTGCAGGTGTTTATTTACATATACTTATCAAAACTCTGGAAAAATATATATCAAGAAGTAAGATTTTAAAATCTGGGACTTGAAAAGGAGATGAGGAGATATGTTTATTTTTTCTTCTATTTTGTTTGAATTTTATTAAATACAATATATTACTTTTGTAATACCTCAATGCTTATTTTAACCATTTATTAAAACTCTGGACTGAGGCTGGGGAATGTACAACATTAAACTGAGTGTTGGCTCTGGTTTTTGCATTCTTCATACAGTAACAAAACAACAGATATGTTTCAGGTTTTTCGTGTTTTTTTTTTAATGAGTTTTTGACTGATCTTAAACCAACAGTTAAATTATGTTTTATATTTAAGATAATTTTGTCCAATGGATCACTATTTTGTTCTTGTACACACAAACCCTCTGGTCTTCAAGAATATGGCTGATATATCAGAGAGTTTATGAATCCACAGTGTCATTTGGTGTGCAAAACACTGACCTCAACTCTTAAAGAATAATCAATTATTTGGATTAAATTTGCAAGTATTTTATTTAGTATCTAATCACCAATTATATGCCCTTGAAGAACTTTTCTGGTATTATTATTTTACTCTCTAAAAGCTCAGGTCTTGATACTTGTGTATTATTTATGTCACATTTTGCTCATGTAAGTCTTTGTGTGGAGGTCTTCAAAGATATCACGCCTATTTTGTGATCTTGTTGTGTATAGACTCTTCCATGAAAGCAAAATATACGCATTTGGCTGAGTACATTTGGAGCTAAGGTAGGGGAGCTGGAATGGAAGAGTCCTTGAATGGTATTTGAGCATTATCTTTTCAAAAAATCATATACAAAATACATTAAAAATCACTCTTGCATGTTACTTTAGACAGAGAGATCCCTAACATTCATTGCTTCCTAATTTTTCCTCTCCTTCTGGGGATACAATTGTGTCACACTTTCTAGCCACCTTGTAGTTTGATGGGGCCACATGCTGGTGATGGCCAATGGACTGTGTGTAAACCGATGTGCATTAATTCTGAACCAAACCCTTAACAGAGAAAATCCTTCCA
Source organism: Macaca nemestrina (assembly GCF_043159975.1). Lineage (NCBI taxonomy): Eukaryota > Metazoa > Chordata > Mammalia > Primates > Cercopithecidae > Macaca > Macaca nemestrina. Next base: position 41,380,991 of record NC_092134.1, on the reverse strand, counting down.
TACACCTTCTCCCCTTCTTTTCCTGGTGAATCTGAAAGCCACACTATAGCCAGAATATGCAGCTATAAGGTGGAGCTTTCCAATAGTTCCTTTGTTAGCCTAGATCTCTGAGTGGAGGAGCTTCATGGATACTAGCCACCTTAGAGAGTGGCATGAATCATAAGCATAAGAAATAGGGCTGTGTTATGTTTGCAATGGAGACTTCAATGCTATTTTTTCCTGATGCATAATCCATCCTCTTCTGACTAACAGCCATGTCTGTGCCCCATGAAATTTCAGTTACTTTTAATTTAATTTTGTTTAAAATACAACTTTTAAGAGTCTAATATGTACTAGGCACTGTGTTTGGTGCCAGGAATGCAAAGATTGAAAATCTCATATTGAATGGGCAAAAACTGGAAGCATTCCCTTTGAAATGAAACCCAGCACAAGACAAGGATGCCCTCTCTCACCACTCCTATTTAACACAGCATTGGAAGTTCTGGCCAGGGCAATCAGGCAAGGGAAAGAAATAAAGGGTATTCACAGAGGAAGAGAGGAAGTCAAATTGTCTCTGTTTGCAGATGACATGATTGTATATTTAGAAAACTCCATCGTCTCAGCCCAAAATTTCCTTAAGCTGATAAGCAACTTCAGCAAAATCTCATGATACAAAATCAATGTGCAAAAATCACCAGTATTCCTACATAGCAATAACAGTAAAGGCGAGAGCCAAATCACAATGAACTCCCATTCGCAATTACCACAAAAAGAATAAAATACCTAGGAACAGAGCTAACAAGGGAAGTGAAGGACCTCTTCAAGGAGAACTACAAACCACTGCTCAAAGAAATCAGAGATGATGAAAACAAATAGAAAAACATTCCATGACATGGATGGGAAGAATTAATATCATGAAAATGCCCATAGTGCCCAAAGCAATGTATAGATGCAATGCTAATGCCATTAAACTACCATTGACATTCTTTACAGAATTGGAAAAAAAAAAAACTATTTTAAAGTTCATATGGAACCAAAAAGGAGTCCATATGGCCAAAACAATCCTAAGCAAAAAGAACACAGCTGGAGGCATCACACTACCTGACTTCAAACTATACTACAGGGCTACAGTAACCAAAACAGCATGGTACTGGTACAAAAATAAACACATAGACCAATAGAAAAGAATAGAGAACTCAGAAATACGACCACACACCTACAAGCATCTTATCTTCAACAAACTTAACAAAAACAAGCAATGAGGAAAGGATTCCCTATTTAATACATGGTGCCGGGATAACTGGCTAACCATATGCAGAAAATTGAAATTGGACCCCTCCTTATACCATGTACAAAAATCAACTTAGGATGTATTAAAGACTTAAATGTAAACCCAAAACTATAAAAACCCTAGAATCTACACAATATCATTCAGGACACAGGCATGGGCATATATTTTATCATGAAGATGCCAAAAGCAATTGCAACAAAAGCAAAAATTGATAAATGGAATCTAATTAAACTAAAAAGCTTCTGCACAGCAAAAGAAACTATCATCAAAATGAACAGACAACCTACAGAGTAGGAGAAAAAATTGCAATCTATCCATCTGAAAAGATATAATATCCAGAGTCTACAAAGGGCTTAAACAAATCAACAAGCAAAAATACAAAAACAACCCCATTATAAAGTGGGCAAATGACATGAACACTTCTCAAAAGAAGATATACATGCAGCCAACAAACATTTGAAGAAAAGCTCAACATTACTGATCATTAGAGAAATGCAAGTCTAAACAACAAGTGAGATACCATCTCATGCCAGTTAAAATAGCTATTGTTAAAAAGACAAAAACAAAACAAAACAAAACAAAAAAGATGTTCATGAGGTTGTGGAGAAAAGGGAACACTTTTCTACTGTTGGTGGGAGTGTAAATTAGCTCAACCATTGTAGAAGACAGTGTGGTGATTCCTCAAAGACATAGAGGCAGAAATATTATTAGACCCAGCAATTCCATTACTGGGTATATACCCAAAGGAATACAAATCATTATATTATAAAGATACATGCACACATATGTTCATTGCAGCACTATTTGCAATAGCAAAGACGTAGATTCAACCTAAATGCCATCAGTGATGGGCTGGATAAAGAAACTGTGGTACATACACACGGTGGAATACTATGCAGACATAAAAAGGAATGAGACCATGCTCTTTGCAAGGACACAGATGGAGCTGGAAGCCATTATTCTCAGAAAACTAACGCGAGAACAGAAAACCAAAGACTGCATGTTCTCACATATAATTGGGAGCTGAATGATGAGAACGCATGGACTCATGATGGGGAACAACACACATTGGAGCCTGCCGGGGACTGGGGGAGGGAGAGCATCCGGAATATATTATGGATACTGGGCTTAATACCTAGGTGATGAGGCAATTTGTGTGGCAAACCACCATGGCACACATTTACCTATGCAGCAAACCTACACATCCTGCACATGCACCCCTGAACTTAGAGTAAAAGTTATAGAAAAATAAAAGAAGTTTCTTGAATCTGGCTTTGAGTCAGAAACTAGAAGCCATTAATTTTTAAAAAGCTACATATTTTTAAAAACTGAAACAGAAGAAAGTGTTCTTCTTCTAGCAAGAATATTTAAACCCTGACACATGCTAAGGAGATGTTCTTGTCCCTGTTGCTCTCAATATGATTGTTATGAGCTTTCAACACATTCATGCCTTTATTCTAATACAGATCCAAATAGAAGGCACTTTGCAGATCAATAAGTAATTATCATACACAGAATTTATTTGTACCATTCCCATCACTTAGCTGTCTGCAGTCTGTCAACTGCATTTGGGCAGAATTTAGAATGTGAATGAACGTAATTGCAAATAGCTTGTCATGACCCATAAAAGGTTTTCTGAGATGGGAAAGCTCTCTTTGAGCCATCCTGATGACAACAGAAACTGGAATTATCTAGAAGGTAAACAAAAATTTAGTTCAACGGTCTCCATCTCCACAACTACTGTATATTGATTTTCTGTCAAGAAGATGTACAACTCTTGGAGCGTGCTCCTTGTATTCTTATTTATTTCTATATTTATTTACTCATTCATTTATTTTGTGTTGGGGTAGCCATGGCTACCAAGTTGTATAAGCTTCTTAAGTATTAGAATATATATCAAAACCTTAAAATGTGTACATAATACAGGGGGGAGGATACTCCTTTAGAAATGAAAAATTAAAAGCATTGTTTCTGGGAGTAGATGGAGCTAGATAATTCCTGCCTGCTGTTAACATTGTACAGGGGTAAATATTCATATCAGCAAATCACTTGAAAAATGAAAGTTTAGAATTAGTCAGGATTCCATGGTGGGTAAGCCATATTACAGGCACAGTCCAGTGGAAATATACCAAAAATTTACATACTGTCACTGATGTGGTTTGGCTCTGTGTCCCCACCCAAACTTCATCTCGAATTGTAATTCTCATGTGTCAAGGGAGGGACCTGTAATCCCCACGTGTCAAGGGAGAAAGGTGATTGGATCATGGGGGCAGTTTCCGCCATGCTGTTCTTGTGATTGTGAGTTCTCACAAGATCTTGATGGTTTTATAAGTGTTTGGAAGTTCCTCCTTTGTTCCTCTCTCTTCTCTTGCCTTGTGAAGAAGGAGCCTACTTCCCCTTCCATCCTGATTGTAAGTTTCCTGAGTCCTTCCCAGCCATGCTGAACTGTAACTCAATTAAAGCTCTTTCCTTTATAAATTACCCAGCCTCAGGGAAGTTCTTTATAGCAGTGTGAAAACGGACTAATACAGCCACCTAAATTCCATTTGATATCTCCTCATACCATTTTTTTTTCTTCAAGTTCACAAGAGAGACAGGACAGAGAGAGATGGTCACAGCTCCAATTTCCTACGGACAATAGCAAGGCGATAATGTATTAAATTTTAAAAGACAATAGTAAAACAGTTATTTAATTCAGTAGCTCTAAGCATGGCAGATTTACAGTGCCTATTTATATACTAAAGGCTCTACCTGTGGGGTTGACACAGATTTTCCAAATTTATTTAACTATTTTTCATATCATGTATTAACTTCCCATTAATACATGAAAAGTAAGGCCTGAGTAGCTCTCCAGCCTAACCTCTCACCTCTCTGCACCTTATAAGATAGGTCACAGAAACACTTCTCCCAATCTGTACAGTTTTTGCACGTCCCACTTTTATCATCTGGATTTTGTTTTGTTTTGCTTTGCTCTTTTCCCTTACATTTCCGTTGCAGTTTTGATGGACTCAACCTTCCTTACCTGTAGTCCAGTCCACAGCTTAGCTGTCACTTTGCTGGAAAGATTCCCTTAACATTCCAATTATACACCCATGCACTGGTTCTCCACTAACTTCTGCTCTTCTGTCTTAACTAAAATCACTCTTCATTATAGTTACATGCTTAACAATCTCGCTTTCCTGTTGAGTGATAGGCTCCATAGACCTGCATGCTCTGGTGTCTTATTCCCTATTTTAGCTCCAGCGTCTTGTGTGGTTGTTGGCATATCGTAAGTACTAAATAGATATTTATTGAATTGAAATGAATGTCCAGAAGCAATGGTTTGAAGAAATGTTCTTGGGGCTTTTGGACTAAGAGAGGCACAAATTCTCAGGAAATTATTGTGCTTTGGACCTGAGTTACATTAAATCAAATAAATTATTTTATTTATTTTATTTTATTTCACTTACTTTATTTTAATCTGTACCTATCCTGAGGTCACAGTGTAGTTCATCTGCTAAAGCCAGATGTTTTAGACTTTGGGAATTGCAATGCCTTGTTTGACTTTGTGTAATTCCATCGCATGTTCATCTCTCCCTAAAAATACCACACAATGTTTATTTCATTTTTACATTTAAATATAAATTTGCATGGATATGTTTATGTACTACATTTGAGAACTTCTCTACTTTCAAACTACTTTGAGGCCCACTGGAATATTTCCAAGTGACCAGAAGACTTATGGCCGATTCCTAATTCTTACTCTGGTTCTAACATCCAGAAAAAGTAAATTTTGTTACAAGCTATGTGACTCTCTAAGACATAAAAAAAGCCTTTCCAGATCACAACTTTTCTCACAAGAGGCAGGAAGCATCATTAGCATGTAGCATAATCAAATTAACTGGTGATTCTTAAATATGTTAGTAACACTGCTATAGAATAAGGTCGTGATTCATGTCCTGACCAGTCTTAATTTTTAGAATAGTTTTGTAACTAACATTCTCATGCAGTCTATTCATGGTGCTTTGGTTTCTCTGAACCATGTTTGATACTGACCCATCTCATAGACGAACTTATTTTTTCACTCAATTAATATATTTGAACTATGGCTGATCGTGGTGCCAGGTGCTGCACCTGTGAAGCAAAGGCTGCTCATCTCTTAGAAGTACAGCTATAGAGGTTGGACACAGTGGCTCACGCCTGTAATCCCAGCACTTTGGGAGGCCAAGGAGGGTGGATCACAAGGTTAGGAGATCGAGACCATCCCGGCTAACACAGTGAAAACCTGTCTCAACTAAAAATACAAAAAAATTAGCCGGGTGTGGTGGCACATGCGTGTAGCCCCAGCTGCTTGGGAGGCTGAGGCAGGAGAATCGCTTGAACCCTGGAGGCAGAGGTTGCAGTGAGCATAGATCGTGCCACTGCACTCCAGCCTCGGTGACAGAGTGAGATCCCATCTAAAAAAAAATTCCAGCTATAGAGATTGCAAAAGAGAAAAGTGATAGCTGTAAGTGAAATTGGCATGAGTGAAAAGAGAGTTAACACTCACAACTAGAATTCTTAGACTGTAATTGTAAAACAACAAGGTGTCCTTTAGCAAGGAGCAAAGCAGTGCAAGTATTTGGAAGTCAGTAGAAACCTTTTACCTTTGGAATGGACTCCTTAGTGCTTTCCAGTGGTAATATCTACATGTGTGTCTTAGCATAATGAGAGGTGTTTTCTAGACTCTTTTTACAGGGTTTAGAGAAAGAGATGATGTTGCCTGTGAACTACCTGGAGCCCCAATCTCATAATCGCATGTGAAAATCAAATTGACTTAAAAGCAAAATAAGCAAACAACAAGAGCATCAAATTTAGAATAGAACAGAATTTAGAACAACTGGATAGTATAATTTAGAAAAATGTGAATCAAACAAATTAAAAATAAAGTACATTAAATTGTTCAGACTGGCTATATACGAGTGGTGAAATTATCAGTCATTTCTTCTTACTGCTTTTATAAATTTTCAAAATTTTATACAGTGGTCAAGACACACATTTTAAATGAAGTTTACTTTTTTCAACTATAGGATTGAAATATGCATTAATTTTATAATTGTAAAAAATATATAATCTTTGTTTAATATATAGGTGTTTAATATATAGATAATATATATCCTGGTTTTAATATATAGGTGTATATATAATATATAATGAGATATATATTTTTTATATAATGAATTATTTAGATCAGGGGTCCCCAGCTTTTTTGGCACCATTTCATGGAAGACAATTTTTCCACGGATGGGGCGGTGGAAGATGAGTAGTTTTGGGATGAAACTGTTCTTCTCAGATCATCAGGCATTAGATTCTCACAGGGAGTGTGCAACCTAGATCCTTCACCTGCGCAGTTCACAATAGGGTTCTTGCTCCTCTGGGAATCTAATGCCACTGCTTATCTGACAGGAGGCAGATCTCAGGTAAGCAATGGGGAGTGGTTGTAAATACAGATGAAGCTTCGCTCACTTGTCCTGCTGCTCACCTCCTGTTTTGCAATCCGGTTCCTAACAGGCCACAGACTGGTACTGCTTTGTGGCCCAGGGATTGGGGACCCCTGGTTTAGATTAAGCATACGGTATCATCCATAACATGAGGCCTTACCTCTGCGCTATCATTCAGACATGCTCTATCACATCAAGAAACATAACAATCCACACATTCCAGCATAAATGTCCTGAGAACATCCTATAATTGCTTACCTGTCTCCACCAACTGTATCCCTAAACACACACACACACACGCACACACATGCACACACTGACACTGTCTGGGCCCTTTTAAATCCTAAAAACCTCTCTCTTTCAATTATCTTCTCCAGCCTCTCCACAGTCTTGCCATAAAACTACCTTTCTCGTCTTTCAAACCACCCTCTCAGCACATGTAAACACATTCAGAAACGTATAATTTTCAGCCATAATAATAAGGCAAACTGCTGTTGTTGCTGGTATACATGTGCATATATGTTATAATCTCACTATGGAAAAAATCCATTTATTTAATATGATAATAGGAAATGGCCCTGTGTATTTCCCATGTTCATATTTTATTTATTATTGTAATTAACTTGATGCATAGCGGAAATATGGAGTGCCATTTGCATTTTCTCTGGATAAGTTTGTTTTTTCCTGTTACCTTGTAGCTACCCATTAATACATTTTACTAAAAATAAGAGGACAACTGGATGAAAGAATCTCTGTACCATCTATGCAAATCTTCTGTAGATCTAAAAATTAGTCCCCAAACCTATGGTAAAAGATGAGAGAAGGGAGAAAAGGAAAAGCAGAGGCAGAATATGAAGAGGAAAAAAAGCAAGGGAGAAGATGGAAGAAAAAGCAACGGTGTGGTTTTTATGGACCAAGAGACAGCGGAACTTCATTCACTAATGGCACAATCATTATGTCTGCATTTGTGTGTTTGATGGTCTGTAGCAATCAGTTTTAGTATTGAGGTATAGTGTTAATTAGGGCCTGTGCACCTCCAAGTCAATTAAATTTGGTTTATTAATGCATAATTCAATATTGTTATGTATAGCAGAACACATAAAAGGATTTTAAAATTCTATTTTCTGATGTGGCCTGAATTATTTCAAGGAAACACCCTCTGTCAAGTGAGTGAAAATGAATAATTATGAGAGTCCTAAAACCCCACAGTTGGGCGTACTGGACGGCTGCTGTTATTAAGCACCCCGGATTGAAAGGATGGATTCTATCATTACAAGAGCAAAGACAGTGCTGTGATAATTACGAAAACACTGTAGCTTCCATTTTTGCTAATTTTTTTGGTAGAATATTTAAAGTCACAGAAGGTGAAGGTAGCTCAATTTCTGTATCTTGCTATACTTATTTAGATGAATGCGGTTTTCTACCAGTTGTAGTCACAACAGAGCTTGCAATCCCTGCGACATGATGATAAGAAAGCGCTGATTTGAGCAAGAAATTAAATGATAATAAACAGTGTAGACTCAGTGGGGGTGATATTGTTTAATGTCAGTAGTGATTGAAACTACCTTCTAGATGACTGAAGCTTTGTCGGCCTCGTCTGTTTATATCAATTTCTTCTTTTCAAAGGCCATTATCCTAAATTGCATGTTATATAACTTGTGCTGCCTCCCTCCATCCCACAGCACCACTTCTAAAGCAACTTGATGATGCATATTGTAGAAAAAAAAATCTTTCCTGGGCTCAGCATCCAAGGAGATTACAATCTTGAGACTGTAATGGGAATGGATTAAACTTTGTACAATTTCCTTTTGTCACGTGAATTGAATCCCGTTGTGCTATTTTCTATACTCTTTTCAATCTTGGTCATGAAAATGATCTATGAAAGTGTTAGCACTGCTTAAGCAACCCTGGCCTGGTTTTAACCCAGTCAGAATCTTACAGTTTGATTGGCTGTGATTTTTTCCTCCCTGAGAAAACAAAGCCAGAAGACCGTGACAAACCCACCTAACAAATGACAGAACAAGAGAAAGGTCATTGTCCTCTGGCTCAGGCAGGCTTAATAAGGACATTTAATGATCTTCATGTTGATCTCATGCAAAAAAAAAAAAAAAAATGGAAGGGGCAGGGGAAATGTTCCAACATAAATCCAATCTTGTGACAGCAATTGCACACCTCTGCAAGAGGGAAAATGAAACAGTACAAAGGTCCTTCATTCTCAATGCAGCTACAGGTTTTCAGATTCCAATCACAGACCCTTTCTCAGATGTCAGACTTCGCATGTTTTCATTACCTTTTAGGTTAAGATGGAGTCATTCAAATCTTGGTGGTGGTCACAGACTTTAATATTGCCTTGAATTGACCAATACCAACAGAGAAAACACAAACATGCCTATTAAGAAAAAGAATAAGAGAATCACTTCCTCAGAACTGGATTTTGTTTTGATCTCCCGAGTGTCTTTGATGTTAGGCAGAGCTGCTGCATGCTTTGGGTACTTTGGAAGCATGCAAATGAAACTCATTTGGTTGGGATTTAAAAGTAAAATATTTTTGCTACTTATTTTTATATTGATTTCAAGTAATTCTATAACCATCAATAAATAAATAATTTCCCCAAAGAAAATCCATAAAATTTGATACATTAAGATATGCAGAGATTTTTTTAAACCTACACGCTTTAATTTAGCTGAAACCTAAAGTTGTTAATCTTTTATTATGTGACCCTAAGTGGCTTGGTGCATCACATTTCTGTATTGCTTTCGAATAACTCACTTGTAAGCATATGTATTCCAAGTGGTTACATAGAGCATAGAATTAGGGATCAGGAAATCAAGGCTATAAGCAACAAAATCTTGGATTGGTGAGCTATTTTCACCACATGGTATCAGAGATCAGCATGTTCTATAGGAGCAGATTTTGTTGTGTGCTTCTTTCTGAGGACCAATTCAGAAATCGTCCACGAGATTTTCGTCCTATCACAGGTCACTAGACTGACTACTGAATGTTTCTGCAAAAAGATTTACCAACAGGAAGATGAGCCTTCAGATCTATGTTACTTGGTTTTACACTTTCATGTTTGGGTCGACTCAAAATCCTAAATAGGTTACACAATCCTATGATACCCCAACCAGCGCGGTCACGAGCTGGCCTAAAGGATATTTTACTTAGACCTTAACTGGCCTGAATTCCCCCAGGATTTTCCCTGAAAATAAAAATTCATGGAATTGAAGAGCCGACTAACAACATTCCTAATGTTTCCTGAGTTTTCGTCCAGTGTTAGACACTACGTTAGCACTTTACATGGGAACCTTCTTATAGCCTTATTTTATTTATAAAGGAAGTAGTGTTATTGTACCATTCTATAGAAAACTGAGGCTTGAAGAAGATATATATTTTACCCATGTTGGCATAGCTAGAAAGTAGAGAGTCTAGGTCCAGAATTGATGCTTAACCATGAATATTACTTCCTCTCTATACTACTTCTGCTCTTATATTGGGCTATCTTATTAACTGACTAATATAAGTAGCTATCCAGAACCTTCTAAAACTTTAGTTGATTTTGAATAAACTTTTATTTACAAAGCTATGTTGTTGAGAGGGTATACAGGCAGCATGATTTAGGGGAGTTGCTCTATCTCTACTGATTTTTGGGTCATTTTTATTTACTCCAGGCCCAGAACATCCCATGTTCTGCCACAAAAAAGAGAAACAAACAGCTTTGAAAATAGCTAGAAATATTGATATAGAAATAAATACAGACATGAGATCATCTGTCTCAACTAGAAGATGGATTTGTTTTGCAATCATAACCAAATCAGAGTCTGAAAACAATTTTAATGTAAATGTACATCTCTCAACCTTGAAGCTAAAACTGCTCATTGTGCCATATTATCTTGGGTTGTAATGCATAGCAACTGCTTGGACCCCTGGAACAAGTCTTCTCTGACTAATAGTCTGATTCTATAATCCACTGGGGGATTCTTTTCCTTGGTGTGTAGACTGTCCTGATACATCAGGGTTATCTGGAAATAAAACTAGATCAATGAACAGAAACTCTGGGTGAAAACCAGTGTTTCCATTTAATAGTTCTTGCCCTTTAAAAATTTCTTTAACATGTAATGACACATCAATACTTCAATCATTTCATCAAATCTTGCAATAGATATTTGCTTTTCCTAAAAAGCTGTGCTTAAATTACGTTATTCCAGAGCCTGAAACCATTGCCAGCTTCTCAAATAAAAGATAACAAATAAACAACTCTTTAAAAATAACTGTGTCTGAATTTTGGAGAGCTTGGAATTGTTGATATATTTTAAAAGGTGGTGATATACTAGTAATCAATATTCATAATAAATATTGATGAAAATTTGTTTTATTATAACCTAAACTGTTATCATTTGGAATTATGGTTTAATTTTTTTAGAACCGGCAAAAGTAATGGTTAGCAACAAGAGTAGTACTGGTCACTTAGGGGAGATTTATAATTCCATGCGGGAAAGTTTTTGGTTATATCAATGATGATGCTAAGGCCCTTAGTGAGTAGGCACTATGAATGCTGAGTGTCCTGCAAATGCACAAGTTGTCCCATACAACTTTTAAATATTTTCTCAGACATTTAAGAGCAGTCATCAGGTAGAATCTTATCTTTTACTCTAGTTGTACAAATTGTTTTAATAAAATTACTTTCCTTTTTATTTCTTAAAATTATTAAAACAATTACATTGATTTTTTAAAAATATATTGTTGGTAGTTTTGTCATTTATTAACATTATTTCATAAAGTACAGAGTATATTAGAAATTTTTTTGTAAAAAGAAGGGTTTTTAAATCTGATAGCCCTGAAATTTTTAGGTTGAGAAATGAAGAAGGCGTGTAGAATAAAAATAACATAAGACAGAATCTTGAAAACTCCTAAACTAGAATATGTCTCAAAAAGTGTTATTATGGCAACCTCTGAAACATAAAAGTTGCCGATGTTACGTTTACTGCCTAGGTTTGCTTTAATAGCTTAACCTCAACTCTCTTACTGAGCCAGGGAGGTGAAGGTTGATTTCAGCGATATTTTCAATAGCTTCTAAGGGTATAGTTTAGAATTGTTCAAGGAAAAGTTTTTCACTGATATCCGTGCCAGGTTTTCGTTGTTTGGTAGTGGTGGTGGTTTAATGTCCTCTTTAGTCTCTCTTAAAAATTAGTCATGACATTTCCAAATGAAACCCTAAAGTTAAAGCAACATCTAAGAAAATCAGTCTGGAAATCCTTGCTTTAACAGCTATAACTTCGAAGTATTTACATCCCTTTGTATTTTGTCCATCTGGGCTGTATGAGTGAAGTCTTGCCCAAAAATATGACCTTTGAATAAGCTTCAAATACTCAGTGGGCCAGTTGGAACAAATGTTCATGCACATCAAAGGACTCGTTTTTAAGAGAATGATCAAGATGAAGGCACATGTAACCATTCCTAGTGGGATTCTGTCCATCTTCTTAATAATTCAATCACCGGCATAATTATAAAGCTTCAAATGTATTCACCTTTGTGCCTTTTTAACTTATTAAACAAACATTGACATGTAGCTATATACTACAAAATTATCTTCAAAGAACATCTTTCTATCAGTTCTATTTTCTCTGAAGCCAAAGGATGATAATGCAGATAACATGTAACTCAAGAGAAATCTCATTAATTAAAATCCTAAATTGAACATCATAATAAGATTGTTTCTAAACAGTAGCTTAATAGTAATCTTTCTACAGACAGAAATAGGCATAAACATGAAATGTTCAATAACTTGTTTGAATGAATGGGTGAAGTAACTACGAAAAACTATCTCTAGAATTTTGCAAATACTAACTAAAACTTCATTTTGGAGATATGAGTTAAACTAAAAACATAAAGAAGATTCTAAATATGCCTTTTTTAGAAAGATCATAGTTAATATTATAATATTAATGTAAATAAATAATTGTAAAATTTAAGTGTATTTGGTGTTTTCTTTGTGTGCTAGGCACTATTATTCAGATTTTATATATATTAATTCACTTTATTCTCACAGATACTCTATGAATTGAGTGTGCCATTTTACTAAGGATGTGTTAAGTGATTTGCTTTAGGTCACATATGAATTTGGAATGTGCTAAAATAGAAACTCTATTGATTGTGCTAAAGAGTGAGATCAGATGGATTGGTGAAAATGTAGAACTACAGATGTGGAATAGTTGGGATTCTTGAAGTAAGTACACCTAACTTAAGCAAAAAGCTGTGAAGTGTCCAGACTCTCTTATGAAGTCCAAGAGCAGGACAACGGACAGACTTGTGGAAGAACCAGAGTCAAGAAGAGAGTTATCAGGTGCCCCCCAGGATTTGTTCTGTTTTTGGTATCTGTCTCTCTCTGCTTGCCTGTGGCATTCTTCTTTCTTTCTACTCCCTCGTTCACATGACCACCCATGGTTTTCAACTCAATTTGTTATAATTCCAGTCTCAAGGTGCAATTAAAATACTCTCAGTTCAAATTTTAAGTTCCTGGAGAATGTTCTTTAACTGTTCAGATTGGGTTAATTGACCAGGTCTGTTACATTCAACTGCATGCAACTGTGAGAGACTCTCTGTCTTCTGTCTTCAGCCACCTGCTAGCTGGCAGTAAGCCATGCAAAGCCAACATGGCTGCTGGGAGCCACTCCTGTGACCATTGGTGCAATAGTTTCCAGAATTTCAGACAGAAACTTTACTAGGCATCTCCCTCAAGAATGGTGCACACGAGAGGTTCAGTATTCAAGAGAGAGACTTCCTAGTGCAAAGATAAGTTCCCCACTGGTCTATAGTGGAATCATTTTAGTGAATCTGGGGTAGATTGTCAGATTTTCTGGTCAGAGACTACATTTGATAAGCTTATTAATGTATATAGTATTTCAGATTGCAGAGAGTTAACATTAGACTAACTCACAGGAGGCAGCTAGAGAAAAACAGCAACAACACCAACAACTAAGTATTTTCCTCACTTTAATACAGTAAAAAATTTGCCTCAATCAAGATTCCTGATGACTGTAGACATAAGATCTCTCAGGAGGCCAAGTTACACATCATCTGCTTGATAAAAACAGGCATAATCACATCAGATAATGATTGCCAGGTGAATTATTCTTTTCCTAAGCAAAAAAAAAAAAAAAAAGTATCTAAATAAATAAAGCAGATCTCTAGGACCAGGCAGCAGTTGTCACTAAGTAGTGTAGGATAAACACTGAAAATTCTTCTTCTCCCTCTTGTACACAGTTGTCCTTTTCTGAGTAACAGTTGCTTCAGTTACATTCCAGACCTAAGGATGCCACTGTGATTCTAATGGAGACTTTCCTAGGCTTCCTCAACAAAATATTCATAAACAATATTGATATACATAATTTTTCAGAGGAATCCTTTCATCTTCCTTACTTTGATTTTTTATCAGTTTTATCATCAGAAAATGACCTTTCATGATTGCATGAGTGTGTGTGTGTGAATGTGAAATATGAACTACAACTTGATAACTAACAAGAACATTCTGTAAACAAAGACCTAAATAAATAAGAGATGGAGTCAAGAGTCAGAAACTAGATGGGACCAGAATTAAAGACAGAAGAAGTATAGCGGTAATAAATAAAGACAGCCCAAGACGGCTGCCACAAATACTACTAGTATCAGAGTTGTCAGCTAATGTGCAAACTAGTATGTCTGGAGGTGTTAGGCTGGATGAAAATAGAAGATCAAAATGTACCTATGTGAATACAGCATAATGTGAGATTGCCAAGAACTAATCCATTGGAATTATGAGGAAGCAATCATACAAGCAATCATACACTATCTACCAAAATAGCTGAAACTGGTTGTACAAGTGGTATACTTCACAGATCTAAGGAACACTTCACATGTTAGTTAAAATAAACTTCTATATTTCTTATACATCTATGGCAGATAATAAGGATACATCTTAAGGAAAAGGTGTCTTTTTCAAATTCACATAAAGTTGCCCTACCAGGTAAAGTAATACCAACTATCACTTTTGTATAGTTGGAATGCAAATGAGAGTAAAGGCTATAAAGGAAACAGTTACCTTAGTATCTGGTCAATGTTAACAACTGTATTTTTCAAGGATAGACAATATATCAATATATTAAGTACTGGGCAGGAAATCAGGCATTTAATTTTTGTCCAAAATCAATTCAGACCACCAAGTTATTTGTTAGCCACCTAGCTGTGGTAACAGCAATTGGTACTTTTAGGATTTGAGTTAGATGAATTCTGAGCCTATACTTTGATTCACAATAGCTAAAATTTCTATGTTCATGATAAAAAAATTTCCATCTTTGAACTTTATTTAAAATTTGAAAGAAACTCTCTATATTTCTCTCTCTCTCACACTCTCTGTCTGTCTTCTTGAGGTAAATTGGACATCCTGTGAGTTTTTAGGAATTCTTTGAATTTTCTTAAAGCATGTGATTTTTGTGGCAGAGATTAAGGAGAGGAAGAGAGATCACAAGAGAACAACTTTAACAATTGGGCTTGAGATGCTGGTGAAAGGAGGCAGAGGATGTCTCTATTAACAGTGCTTCAGTGACATATCACCGCTATTGCGAGGTTGAAGAACCAGTGGTTTATTTTATAATTTCAAAGCCAAACTAAAGGTGAATGGAAACTCCTTCTGTCTTGGACATATTCCCATGGGAGACAAGCAGCAGGTGTGAGAGCATGGGGCTACTGCTGTTGGCTGTTGACTACTCTCTGTGTAATTGGAAAAGCTCTCTATTCCCATAGCTTTATGTAATATATCAACAGTAATAGATTCATAATCATTATTCTGTCTACTGGAGGTTTGGCCACTGTGACAGATGTCTTCTCAATTTCATGTTGTATGCTCTCAGTGTTCTCCCCTTTTCTATGGAAAATATTTTACATAAAAGTTCAGCCTTAATGAATCTGCTAGGAGATTTTCATATGATGGTGACACTAGTTATCAATCTCAAACTTCAAATGAATAGTTAATCATAATGAGCCAATGCCCAAGCACCAATTCAGCTTACTTTATTTCCACTAGATTTTATAGCAAAGACTACTAGACGATGCAGAGTTAAACTACGCGGTATGCCTTTGTTTTGAATATTTGAGATGATCAATTTTGGGCCTATATATTTAAAGGCATTATCTTGTGTTAGAGTCTTGGAGATTTTATCTTAAATTTTATTGTGTGTCTCAGATTTTTGTCTTAGAGATATTCTATCACAGGATGGAAAACATAGAGTAGTTCTCTAATATCTTCACCATGTCCAGCAGTCATCCCAAGACAGAAAAGGTTGTCTGTAGTACCTATGTAACATGGACAACCTCTGTAAGGGCAATTGACGTCTGTTGTAAGGGAAATTCCAAATATACTCAACACACTTCATATTTTAAACTCTTATCCAGTGGACTTTCAGTGAATATATAAAAAAGGAACAACTATATTTCCCTGTGTTTATTTAGTTTCTTAAGAAACTCTTGAGTTTAAGGCACACATATATTTACTATAAATATCCATAAAACTAATTAGGCTTGAAGGAATACCTTTGGGTTTCTGATATTATTCTTATAATTGTCATTCTTTTAGCTCTGAATAAAAATTGTTATTATTTTTAAGTATCTGCCACCTGATCTGTTTCATCTAATTGCTGCCTCTGTTCTCATTTTCATTGTATTTTTTAAATAGAATTAACCCTTGAGCAAGGCAGGGGTTAGGGGCACTGATCCCCTGCACAGTCAAGAATCTGCATACAACTTTTGACTCCCCAGAAACTTAACTACTAATAGCCTATTGTTGACCAGAAGCCTTAGCAATACCATAAACAGTTAACACATATTTTGTATGTCATATGTATAATAACTGGATTTTTACAAAAAGTAAGCTAGAGGAAAAAAATGTTCTTAGGAAAGTAATAAGGAAGAGAAAATATATTTACTCTTCATTAAGTGGAAATGTATCATTATAAAAATCTTCATCTTTGCCTTCGTCACACTAACAGGCTAAGGAAGAGCAGAGGTTGGTATTTGCTGTCTCAGGAGTGACAGAGGCAGAAGAAAATCTGCATATAGTGGACCCATGCAGTTTAAACCAGTGTTAAGGGTCAACTGCATATTGTACTAATTGCTTCTTTTAAATGGTTTGGAGAATCTTAGAAACAGGCTTGGATAATAATAATGAGTATGTACCATACAGAGAGAGAGAGAGACAGAGACATAAAGAAAGACCTCAACAGAAATTAGGTCCTTTGTAAAGTTTTCTTTCTTTCTTTCTTTTTTTTTTTTTGTTTTTGTTTTTGTTTTTGTAGCTTACCATCACATCACCCAGAAAGCAGGTTAAAAGCTTTAAAAAAATCTCTCTCACTTGAGTTTGAATGCTTTTTAAAGCGCTTACAACATTGCTTCCCAATTTGCATGTTTTATTGCTCTGACAGTCAGTGGGAGGTGAACTGGAAAGAACTGTAAAAAAATATATACACTTTGTATGGAAGAGTCTGAGATTTCCATAAGCATTTCCATTTTCTAACAACTAAGATCAATTTCTTACAATGACATTGAATAAAAACCTGTTAATGCATCACTTGTAGGTTCTAAGCTGCCTATTCTATGAAGCATTTCTTACATTGATTTTCATTTCTTCTTTAACCCATTAGGAAGCATATCTAGTTGTATTAAAACTAATTTATTGAATGACACTAAAAATATGCCTAAATATTAAGATTACTTTTGTTTATGTATCAAAGGTCATGGTCTAATGGGAGAACCAGAAGCACCTTTCTGTTAAAAGACTGGATATATTCAGAAGATACCGAGGACAGAGAAAATCATTTTCCATCAGTAGGTCAAAGGTAGCTTGCATAGTGGTTAAAACTTTGGCAATAAGACTCCCTGGTTGCAAATAGTAGTGTTCATTTAAATCCCATGTTACCTTGGGCAATTTATTTATTCTTTCCACAGGTTGGTTTTCCTATATGTAAGGTGGGTATAATAGTACCTGCCATTAGGGTGAGGGTTTAATGCAAACTTCTTAAACAGTAAGCTGAACACTGAGGAGTGATAGATATGAGTTACTATACACCATAAGTATAGACAGCATTTAGAAAAGTTGGACTTAATCCATTAGGAACTTGGATAAACTCCATTTTCTCTGGGATAAAAGGAAGGGAATTATTTCCATTTGAAAGAATGCTCCAATAATAAACCTGTGCTAAAAAAAAAAAAAAAAAAAAGGCTACAATGAAGTCTAAGTGGAAAATCAGGGAACTTTTCTAACTGGGAGATTTGATTATTTTTCCCAAGTTTTGAGATTATTGAAGGGGGAAGTAAGAAGACTGCTAAGATAAACTGACAAACAGGGAAAATAACTTGGCAATAAATTCTCAAAGAAGAGTAGGAACCACTGATTTTAAATTTCTTCCTCCAATGAGAATTTTAGCCAAACGGAAAGGATTGGTTCTGTTGCAGTAGATCTGGAAATTTATTTAGTAAGATCTTGAGTTCCACCATATTTGTTAAAATCTAGCCACTATACTCCCAGTGACTGGAGGTGGTAAAATGGTCAAATTCTGACTGTTATCTGAAAGAAAACGGTCTTGATCGTAGCTTAACATGATCGGGCGAGTGTCTTCTCAGGCCACAGAGAATCAATTTTTAATTGGATACCTAGAGTCCTGATTTCACAATCACCTTCTCCTTTTCCTTTTTCTACCTTTTCTTCAGGGTCCAGAGTCTGTTCTGCTTTAACACTTTGTGATCAAAGTTCCATCCTAAAGAGAATATGTTAGATTTTTCCACTCTTCCAAAAAGATCAGCTACAAAATAAACAAATGTCTTATTGCTAATATTGAGTGCCTCTTCTGGCAAATTCCTGATGCTTGAGTGTGGTAAAAATAAAAGACATTCTCCATGATAACAGTGAGGATTCAAAGGAGCAAAGGCAAGAGGGAATCATATCCTGCCACAATTTAAGAAATAAGTAGGAGAAGAAGTTCTCTAAAGTCATGTCCAACCCTGATATTTCCATAGTTCTATAATTCCTCCCACTATACAGAAAAAAAAAAAAATAGTCTTGTTTATGCTAAAACCAGGGCCTTCTGTTTAACCAGACAGTTTGCCTGGAAATAGTTGATAAATTTAAAAAATCAATGTTTCAATCAAATTTAAAAAGACTTTCAGGTGATCTATGAGTTTCAATAATAAAGAAATAGTGATAAAGAGAAAAGAAGAGAGAAAAAGGAGAAGAATTAAAGAAAAGGAAATGAATACTAAAATAAACACTGCCTATTCAAAGTACAGAGAACTAACCTTGCTGTATTTTAAGGTAATCTTTTTGTTTCACATAATTTAGGTATACCATTTGACACTATATCTTCTCTAAATTGTATTGCAGTGATTTTCTTAAAGGAAACAAAATCTTAATTTTTTCCATCTTAGATTGAATAATGCAGCGTAAAGGCTCAAAACATGAAATCTAATCCCATATGACCTCCAAGGTTTTTTTGATCTTTACTCCTCAAGATGCTAGGAGTTTATGAAATGCTAAACACGCAACCCAAATCTGCCATGACCAAGTTGATTTCAGATTTCCATTGTTACCAAGCTTGTGGAATAGGTGGATATGGGCTTCGATGAGTGGTTTATAATTTATCTGGTTGTCTTTCTGTGCTTAATCCGTCTGTGGGAGTGACGGCTTGACATAATCACTAGCTTCAAATAAGTAATTCCATTCACTATCAGTTTTTAATTTTATTTCCTCATTCCTTTATTGATGCAGTAAAATGCTAGTTAATCTGCAGAGCCCAGGCAAACCCAGTGTTGTCAGTATTAATTTCACACTACTGCATCTTCATGTTTGGTCCTATATCGTAATTAAACGAAATCATTATAAAGTTGAAATTAAGCTGCAAGTATAATCCTTGGTTTTAGTTTGCATGAGGCCAATAGATGATTCATAGCAGTCTTCATTAATTTCTTCACATAGCCAAGGTCTTTCTCTTTAGTAAAATATGCAGCACAGTATTTAGTCACATGCATTTCTTTGTTTCATATTTTGTCTATTTTATTTTGTAATGTGTGACATCCCCTAAAAAAATACCTATCTTCTAGGCAGATGGAAGTGATTCTTATAACTTGATGAAGAAGACTTACATTTGCTAAAAGCAGTGGTTCTCCGAATGTAGTCCCAAGAGGAGTAGCATCAAAATCACATGAAGTCTTGGAAAATGCAGATTCTACCAAATCAGAAACTCTGGGGATTGAGCCCAGCAATCTGTGTTTTAAAAAACTTTCTGGCCAGGCGTGGTGACTCACGCCTGTAATCCCAGCACTTTGGGACGTGGAGGTGGGTGGATCACAAGGTCAGGAGATCCAGACAATCCTGGCTAACACGGTGAAACCCCGTCTCTACTAAAAATACAAAAAAATTAGCTGGGCGTGGTGGCACACACCTGTGGTCCCAGCTAGTCGGGAGGCTGAGGTAGGAGAATCACTTGAACCCGGGTGGCAGAGGTTGCAGTGAGCCAAGGTGGTGCCACTGCATTCCAGCCTTGGTGACAGAGCGAGAATCCATCCATCTCAAAAAAAACCCCCAAAAAACAAAAAACAAAAGCAAAAAAGTAACAAGCTCTCTAAGTGTCTCTGATACATGCTTAAGTGTAAGAATGACTCTGTTGGAGTTTTTAAAGCATTTCACATGTTAAGCCTAGTTCCACCCTCCGGACTGCCTGCAGAGTGACATCATTAATCCCATTTCCTACATGAAGAAACTGAAGCTCAGAAAAGTTCAGGGACTTGCTTAATTTCACAAAAATGGCAATTGTAGAGGCAGGAATCAAACCCGGAATTCTCTACAGTGTTCCTTCTACCACATTAATATATTTCAAAAATATTTCATAGAAAATGTATTGCAGATACCTAGTATATACATTATTAAAAATCAGGTATTTCATTTATTGAGATGAAGTTAAATGAGCGTACAAAGCCACATCCACTTGCTCTACCCTCCATCCCCGATATATATACACATTCTCATCTACTCCCGTGGTGGACTCAACCATTTGTTAGTAAATTTTTCAAACTATAATAGGCAGACTTTACTTCAGATTCTGTCCACACTGGTAAATGCCTTGAATGTCATGCTAAAGAATGTAAGCTTTACCTGTAGTTGAGTGATTCCACCTTTCTGGGACATGGATCCTTTGTTATGGAGAGGACTGAAATTTTATAAAAGGTCCACCAATCCAAAAAGGGAAGCAAGCAGTGACTTTAGACAGGATGATGAATATCTCATTCAAATACATACTACAGCTCTTCAAATGTCTAGTGATTAATAATATATATATTTACCTAAGAGTGCACTAAAAAAATAATTTTATGTCATCATGGATTTTTTCAAGCAACAAGTACTAAAAGTTAAACTACTAGCATGTAGTCACCTGCAGAATTTTCTCATGTTGAAAGGGAAATTCAGACTCAAAGTTTGACAATTCCTGTCGTTTAAATCTCTATTCTTGGTTTTCTACAATCTATTCACCACCATCTCCTGCTGTCATCCAAATTCAGGACATAATTTGCCTTGACTATCAAAATAAATTGGGTGACCAAATAATTTATGGGACATTTTTGAGAGGGAAAGAGGGCATTAATAATTACACTGGATAGTTGCCGTAAGCCAAAGGAACTCTCAGCAAAGGGTAGGGGGATATGGTGATTCCAACAAGAACCACTCACTTCTCTCCCTCTAGCCTCTCTCTGTTCTTATACAGAATGCATAGAGTTTGTTTCGTTCATACATAACCCTAGTCATATTATTCCTCTGTTCAAAGCTCTCCTCATTCCCAGACACAGTAAAATTTAGGTGTCTTACTCGGCCACTTAAAATCCTGCAGTATTTCAACAATTTTATTTTAATCATTTTTTTTTTTCCAGTCAGGACCAGCTATGTAATTTTCCAGGCCCAGTGCAAAATGAAAATGCAGGGCTTCTTGCCAAAATATTATTTAGAATTTTAACATAGTGGCAACCGAGAAATAAATCAAGCACAAAACTCCGTAGAGCCACATAGGCCATGCTTCCATGAAACCTGGCCTGGCATCCAATCAAACCAGACCATCCACTGGCCCCTTTCATGTCTGGGCTTTCCCACCTTAGCCCAGGCCCTCCTAGATGCCTTTTCTCTAACAGCTTTCCTTCGAAACTCAACTTGTATGTTTTAAAGTCTTGCTTAGAAGCTATTTCATTCTCCATATACTCCATCTTGATTCTGCCAGCTCGAAATAATCATTTCTTCTTCCTTTGAAATCCCAGTTCTATTTCGTGTGCATGCTTCTCTTACGTCATGTGACATTTTTGACTATATTACTTTAATCATTATCGCCATCTATTTTCCAGTTCAGTTTAGTTATATAAACACAAAAAGAATTTCAAGAAAGTTTGCTGAAAGCTTTGGGAAATTTTTTTAAACTCACTTCCTTTCTAAATATGTAGAATATTATTTGTTGATATTTTTAATCCCAATTTTACCTTACATTTTTCAACAGTGCCTAAGGATATTGGTTCATCCGCATTCAGGGGAAATTCTTCCATTTATACTTCAGTAGATACACATGTTACCTAAAATTTTCTTTCTTCTTGTTTTCTATGGAGAAGGGAAATATTATTCACTAAGCACATATCAAACAAGTAATGGAGTACGAATGTTTATAAAATTGATCTAATTTACTGTTTGCAAAATGTATGTGTTAATATGTCCATATTATAAATGACAAAACTAAGACTCAAGGGGTAAAGCTACCTGCTCAAAATCACTTTGCCAGTGACAGTCGGGATTCAGAGCAGTATCTGCTTGTCTCCTGCACCTTCCACCATAAAATACTGCATTTCTCAGAGCAGCCTGTCAAATGATAGGTGGTGACAACCCATTCATTTAATCTTCAGTTTATGAATCGATGACGACAAACTGTTAGGGCCATTAAGTTAAGGGAATAGGAGACCATTGGCCTAATGCTGACTCTATTTTGAGTGCCTGTGTCGCAAACCACAACCGAACTTAGGAGTATATTTTTATAACAAACAGCTTAGTTTCAGCCAATCGTAAACAGCTAAGCTTCAGCCAATCACAGGCAGCCAACCAAACACACCATGTCCAAATAAGGTAAACACCTGCCTGTGGGCAATCAGATGATTTCTCTCCTTCATGTCCATGTTGGGCCAATAAAAGCTGACTGTTCATGCTGCTGGGCAAAGCTCTCTGAGCCTCTTCTGCTTCTGAATGCTACTTGATTCATAATTTGTTATTTGCTCAAATAAATTCTATTCTATTTGTCTGAAGCATTTCTTTTAACAGTGCCAAAGATTGGCATTTTCACAGGGACATCTATCTGGCTGCATCTTTTCCTTACATTTCGGGTAAAGAAACAAGGTATCCTCAGGATATGATCAGTACTGAGACCACTCTAGAAGATTGGGTGACCTGGCAGGGATTTTCAGGATACCCACAAAATTCTGACCTCCTCTCCCTTCTGAATATAAATGGATGAATTAAAACTTTATGCTGATCCCAGCAATGCTCTGTAGCCTCTAATATTTGTTGGCTAAAAGTGAATGAATGGGGATATTATAAAACTCCTGAGTGTCCACAGCTGACTCTAATGAGAAACACACCTCTGCTAACAACTCCAGATGGAAATAAACATTCAGATTCCACAGAGCTCCTCCACCACCCATGGCCAGCCTCCTTAGGCAAGGAAAGTTTCTCTGCGGAACTCCCAAATCCTGATTACAATATATCCTTAGTTGTTGGGTCCTTGGCGATGTAAAAGATCTTGCCTTTAGATCAGAATTCGTAATCCCGATTTTCCGAATAACTGCCCAGCCCCAAGAATTGCCCTCAGAATCAATACATTAGCATTTGCATTTCACAATTAAGAAATACCTGGAGCTCAGGAGACAGGCCAAGAAAAATTTTTCAATAGTTGTAAGAGGTTCACTTCAGGGTAATTACTCTGAGGGTCTGAGGTCCCGGAGAAATGGGAACAGGTCAAAACAATCAGAGGAAAAGTTATGCTATACTGACTAATTAGAAACCTCTGTTTCTAAAATGAGGCGGTCCTTGTGAGCTAAACAATGCCCCTGGGGTGAATGGGGCTTTTAACTCATACTTCAGAGACCTGCCACCTTCTCTTTAGATCCCAGGTTATCACAGAGCTTATCACTTATTTCTAAGGCAAATCACAAAGGCTCAGAAAAGTCAGTGAGAGACCATTTACTCTCTAATTCTAACACTGATCCATTCCCTAAGATTCAGCTCTGAAGTCAAATTTCTCTGAAGCATTCTCAGTTCACAAAGAAGAGATTGTAAAATGTTATAGGAGGAAAAAGCTGTGAATTTGGGAAATAGTTCAGATGTGGATCTACTTGCTGCTGACCTCAGGCACACAACTTAACTTCTCTTTGCCTCATATTTCTTCTATGGTGATTCTCAGGCAATCAGACTTGTATGTGGTGGGTGTCTGGTTAATGAAAGTTGGCTTTCTTCTCCTCATTGTGTCCCCATCATAACCAGTACCAACACTGTAACACATCTTGGACTTTGCCTTAGAGTAGGTTTGATATACATGACTTGTCTCCTCCTTTATGGTTTAAACTACTTTTCAAGAAGGGCATATGTATACCCCTGTGGGCCCAGTGTACCTTCCACAGCATATGTTCAGTGCATGCTCACAGCAAGGAATTAAATTAATTTTTATTTATAGGAAAAGAGTGAACTTTGCTTCAAAAGGCAAAGTAAATGATAATTAATGTAGACATTTCTCCAAACAAGATGCGCAAATGGCCAATAGGTATATGCGAATATGTTCAACATCACTTATCATCAGGGAAATACTAATCAAAACCACAATGAGATATTATTTTACACCTGTTAGGATGCCCATAATTAAACAAAAAAGGAGAAAATAACAGTGTTGGTGAAGACATGGAAAAGTTGGAACTTTTGTGCACTGTTGTGGTAAAGTGGTATAACTTCTATGTAAAATAACATGGAGGTTCCAGAAAAAATTAAAAATAGAACTACCATGTGATCCACCAATCCCACTTCTGGATATGTATGCAAATGAATTGCAAACAAGATCTCAAAAAGGCATTTGCATCCACATAATTATTTCAGCGTTATTCACAATAGCCAAGAGGTGGAAGCAACCTAATATCTATCAGTTGATGAGCGAATAAAGAAAATGTGGTATATACACCTATGGAATATTACTCAGCCTTAAAAAATATGGATATTCTGCAATATGTGATAACATGGATGAAACCTGAGAGCAGTATGTTAAGTGAAATTAAGCCAGGCACAGAAGGACAAATAGTACCCAATGATTCCATTTCTATGAAGTATCTAAAGTAGTCAACCTCATAGAAGCAAAAAGGAGATTGATGGTGTTGGAGGCTCAGAGAGGAAATGGAGACTTGCTGTTCAATGAATATAGAGTTTCAAGCACGCAAGAGGAAAGAGTTCCAGAGATCTGCCATACAATATAGTGCATACAGTTAACAACACTGTGCTGTGCGTGCGAAAATGTCTTAAGTGGGTAGAGTTCATGTTATATGGTTTTACTACCATGAAAATAATAATCATTAATAATCTTTTTCTAATCCTGATTCCTTGTCAATCTTCTTACATTGATTATTTTCTTAAAAAAATATATTGGAGGGGGGCCAAGATGGCCGATTAGAAGCAGCTATGGTCTGCTGCACTCGAGGAGAGGAACAAAAGAGGCTAGTGAATACAGCCCCTTCAACTGAAATATCCAAGTAGTCACACTGGAACTGATCAGGGAAACAACTCAAACCACGGAAAATGAAGAAAAGCACGGTGGGGCTATGGCCCATCCTGGAGCAACATGGAGCCAAGGGAACTTCCACACCCAGCCAAGGAAAGCGGTGAGCGACTGTGAAACCCTGGGAAACCACACTTCTCTCACAGATTTTTACAACCCATGGATCAGGAGATCCCCTTGTGAGTCCACACCATCAGAGCATTGGGTGGGATACACAGAGCTGTGTGGAGTTTCAGCAGAGCAGATGCTCAGGCACACAGAGACCCAGGAGTTTTATGTACTCCAGCCCCTAGATGCGCAACAAACGTGTCTGCAACCCAGACAAGGCGAGAGGTCTGCACATACCCCTAGGAAGTGGGCAGAATCCAGAGAGCTGATCAGCCTTGTTCTGTTGGCCCCACTTCCAGGGCACCTCACAAGATAAGACCCACTGGCTTGGAATTCCAGCCAACCACTGGCAATAGGGTGGAGCCTGCCTGAGACTGAATGGAACCCCCAGGAGAATGGGTATGCACCATCTATGCTGTTTGATTGACTCAGCCGCTCAGGCTTTGGAGAGTCCAAATGGTCCAAATGAGGAAGGGTTCCCCAGCAGCTCAACACAGTGACTTAGCCAGATCATGGCCAGACTGCTTCTCTAAGTAGGACCCAGATCCATTCCTTCTCACTGAGTGGTTCCTCCCAGCCAGACCCACTGGCAGGTATTATTATGGACAGAGCTTTGATCTCTCCCTGGAACAAAGTGCTGGGGGTTGGGGAGGGCCGCCACCTGGGTTGGTTGGATGACTTAGTCATTCCAGCCTGATGGCTTTGGAAAGTCCAAGCTGACAGGTACAGAGACCATTCCTTATCACAATATAGCTGTTTTTGTCAAGGCATGGCCAGACTGCTTTACGAAATCTCCTCTTCTTCAGAGGGTGGGTCCTCCCAGCCAGGGACTCCACTCACCCTTGCCACTGTTCTTTGAGGGGACAGAGCTCCAATTTCTCCCTGGGATGGAGTGCCTCAGGGGTGGTGCAGGTGTTCACCTTTGCTGTTCTGGCTCCTCAGCTGGTCCAGCCTGGGGGCCTTGGAGAGCCCAGATCAATCAGGGGCTGAAGGGGTCCCCAGCATAGCACAGCTGCTCTACCAAAAAGCAGCCAGACTGCTTCTTTAGGAAGGACCCTGATTACATTCCTCCTGACTGAATGGACCTCCCAAATGGAGTCTCCAACCACTTCTTAAAGGTGCATTCCAGCTGGCAATGGGTCAGTATTCCCTGGGACGGAACTTCCAGAAGAAAGGGCAGGCTGCCATCCCTGCTGTTTTACAGCCTTCATTGGTGATACCTCCAGGTATGGGAAGAACTGAGGCAACTATGGTCTGGAGCAGACCCCCAGGAAACCACAGCAACCCCATGGAAGAGTGGCCAGATTGTTAAAAGAAAACAAAACAAACAGAAAACAACAACAACAACACAGAAAAACCATGAAAACCTCATCCAAAGATCAGCAGCCTCAAAGACTGAAGGTAGATAAGCCCACAAAAATGATAAAGAATCAATGTAAAAACAGTGAAAACTCAAACAGCCAGAGTTCCCCTTTTCCACCAAATGACTGCAACACCTCTCCAGGAAGGGCTCAGAATTGGGCTGAGGTTGAAATGGCTGAAATGTCAGACATAGAATTCAGAAGATGGGTAATAACAAACCTCACTGAGCTAAAGGAGCATGTTATAACCTAATGCACAGAAGTTAAGAATCATGATACAACAATACAGAAGGTGACAGCCAAAAGAGCCAGTTTAGAGAGAGACATAACCAACCTGTGTAAAAACACACTACAAGAACTTCACAATGCATTCACAAGGATTAATAGCAAATAGACCAAGGAGAGGAACGAATATAAGAGCTGGAAGACTGGCTTTCTGAATTATGACAGGCAGACAAGAATAGAGAAAAAAGAATGAAAAGGAATGAAGAAAACCTCCAAGAAACATGAGATTATCTAAAGAGACCAAATCTGTGATTGGGGTACCTGAAAGTGGAGGGGGAAGAATGGAAACATATTTGAAAACATAATTCAGGATATCATCCAGGAGAACTTCCCCAACTTAGCAAGATAGGCTAACATTCAAATTCAGGAAATGCAGAGAGTATTTGTAAGATACTCCACAAGAAGATCATCCCCAAGACACATAATCGTCAGATTCTCCAAGGTCAAAAAAAAAAAAAAAAAAAAATCTTAAGGGCAGTCAGAGAGAAAGGCCAAGTCAGCTACAAAGCGAAGCCCATCAGGCTAATAGCAGGCCTCTCAGGGGAAACCCTACAAGTCAGAAGAGACTGGGGGCCAATATTCAATATTCTTAAAGAAAATAATTTTCAACCCAGAATTTCATATTTGGCCAAACTAAGCTTCATAAATGAAGGAGAAATAAGATTCTTTTCAGACAAGCAAATACTGAGGGAATTTGTTACCACCAGACCTGCCTTGCAAAAGTTCCTGAAGGAAGCACTAAATATAGAAGGGAAAAACCATTACCAGCCACTACAAAACACACTGAAATACACAGACCAGAGACACTATGAAGCAACCACATAAACAAGCCTGAAAATAACCCACAAGCATGACGATGATAGAATTAAATCCACATGTAACAATACTATATTTAAATGTAAATGGGCTAAGTGCCCCCAATTAAAAGACACAGAATGGTAAGCTGGATAGAGTCATGACCCATTGGTATGCTGTCTTGAAGAGACCCATCTCACATGCAAAGACACACATAGACCAAATATAAACGGATGGAGGGAAAATTACCAAGCAAATGGAAAACAGAAAAAAACAGGAGTTGCAATTCTAGTTTCTGACAAAACAGACTTTGAACCAACAAAGATCAAAAAAGACAAAGAAGGGCATTACAAAATGGTAAAGGGTTCAATTCAACAAGAAGAGCTAACTATCCTAAATATATATTCACCCAATATAGAAGCACCCAGATTGATAAAGTAAGTTCTTAGAGAACTTCAAAGAGACTTAGACTCCCACACAATGATAGTGGGAGACTTTAACACCCCAATGACAATATTAGATTGAGGAGACAGAAAATTAACAAAGATATTCAGGACCTGAATTCTGCTCTGAATCAAGTGGACTCTGGATCAAGTAGACAAAACTCTCCACCCTGAAACAACAGAATATACATTCTTCTCCTTGTTACATGGCACTCACTCTAAAATTGATTACACAATCAGAAATAAAGTAAAACACTTCTCACAAATGCAAAAGAACTGAAATCATAACAGTCTCTCAGATCACAGGGCAACCAAACTAGAACTCAAGATTAAGAAATTCACTCAAACCCACACCAGGACATGGAAATTGAGCAATCTGCTCCTGAATGACTCTTGAGTAAATATCAAAATTAAGGCAGAAATCAAGATGTTATTTGAAACTAATAAGATCAAAGAGACAATGTACCAGAATCTCCAGAATGCAGCTAAAGCAGTGCTAAGAGAAAAATTTATAGCACTAAATGCCCACATCAAAAAACTAGAAAGATCTCAAGTTAACAACCTAACATCACAACTAAAACAACTAGAAAACCAAGAGTAAACAAATCCCAAAGCTAGGAGAAGACAAGAAATGATCCAAATCAGAGCTAAACTGAAGGAGATTTAGACATAAGAAAAAAAAATTCAAAAGATCAACAAATCCAGAAGCTGGCCTTCTGAAAAAATGAATAAAATAGATAGGCCACTAGCTAGACAAATAAGTAAGAAAAGAGAGAAGATTCAAGTAAACACAATCAGAAATGATAACAAGGATATCACCACTGACCCCACAGAAATATAAGCAACCATCGGAGAACACTATAGATACCTCTATGCACATAAACTAGAGAATCTAGAAGAAATGGACACATACATTCTCCCAAGACTGAACCAGAGGAAACTGAATCCCTGAATAGGCCAATTAAGTTCTGAAATTGAGGCAGTTAATAAATAGCCTACAAACTAACAACAACAACAACAACAACAACAAAAACCCAGGACAGACAAGGCAGATTCACAACTGAATTCTACTAGAGGTACAAAAAAGAGAAAGAAGAGTTGATGTCATTCCTACTGAAATTATTCCAAAAAATTGAAAAGGAAGGAATCCTTCCCAACTCATTCTATGAGGCCAGCATCACCCTGATACTGAAACCTGGCAGACATACAACAGAAAAAGAAAACTTCAGGCCAATATCCTTGATGAAGATCAACACAAAAATCCTCAACAAAATATTGGCAAACTAAATCCAGCAGCACATCAAAAAGCTTAGTCACCACGATCAAGTAGGCTTCATCCCCAAGATGCAAAGTTGGTTCAACATACACAAATCAATAAATGTGATTCATCACATAAACAGAACTAAAGACAAAAACCACATGATTATCTCAATAGATTCAGAAAAGGCCTTCAATAAAATCCAATATCCCTTCATGTTAAAAACTCTAAGTAAACTAGGTATTGAAGGAATATACTTCAAAATAATAAGAGCCGTGTATGACAAACCCACAACCAGTATCATACTGAATAGGCAAAAGCTGGAAGCATTTCCCTTGAAAACCAGCACAAGACAAGGAAGCCTTCTGTCACCACTGTTATTCAACATAGTATTGGAAGTTCTAGTCAGGGCAATTAGGCAGAAGAAAGAAATAAAGCATATTCAAATAGGAAGAGAGGAAGTCAAACTATCTTTGTTTGCAGATGACATGATCCTGCATTTAGAAAACCCCATAGTTTCAGCCCAAAAGCTTCTTAAGCTAATAAACAACTTCAGCAAAGTCTCAGGATACTAAATCAATGTGCAAAAATCACCAGCATTCCTACATACAAATAACAGGCAAGCCGCGAGCCAAATCATGAATGAACTCCCATTCACAATTGCCACAAAAAGAATAGAATACCTAGGGGTAGAGCTAACAAGGGAAGTGAAGGACCTCTTCAAGGAGAACTACAAACCACTGCTCAAAGAAATCAGAGATGACAAAAACAAATGGAAAAACATTCCATGCTCATGGATAGGAAGAATTAATATCATGAAAATGCCCATAGTGCCCAAAGCAATTTATAGATTCAATGCTAATCCCATTAAACTACCATTGACATTCTTTACAGAATTAGAAAAAAAAAAAAAACTCTTTTAAAATTCATATGGAACCAAAAAAGAGCCCGTATAGCCAAAACAATCCTAAGCAAAAAGAACACTGCTGCAGGTATCACATTAGTTGACTTCAAATTATACTACAGGGCTACAGTAACCAAAACAGCATGGTACTGGTACAAAAACAGACACATAGACAAATGGAACAGAATAGAGAACTCAGAAATAAGACTTCACACATACCAGCATCTTATCTTCAACAAACCTGACAAAAACAAGCAATGAGGAAAGGATTACCTATGTAATACATGGTGCTGGGATAACTGGCTAACCATATGCAGAAAATTGAAACTGGACCCCCTCCTCATACCATGTACAAAAATCAGCTTGGGATGTGTTAAAGGCCTAAATGTAAAACCCAAAACTATAAAAACCCTAGAAGAAAACCTATGCAATACCATTCAAGACACAGGCATGGGCAAAGATTTTATGATGAAGATGCCAAAAGCAATTGCAACAAAAGCAAAAATTGGCAAATGAAATCTAATTAAACTAAAGAACTTCTGCACAGTAAAAAACAAAAAACAAAACAAAAAAAAACACACACTATCATCAGAGTAAACAGAAAACCTACAGAATGGGTGAAAATTTTTGCAATCTATCCATCTGACAAAGGTCTAATATCCAGTGTCTATAAGGAACACTTAAATTTAACAAGCAATAAACAAACAACCCCATTAAAAAGTGGGCAAAGGACATGAACAGACATTTCTCAAAAGAAGACATACATGCAGTCAACAAACATGAAAAAAAGCTCAACATCACTAATTATTAAAGAAATACAAATCAAAACCACAGTGAGATACCATCTCACACCAGTCAGATGACTATTATTTAAAAGTCAAAAACAACAGATGTTAGCAAGGTTGTGGAGAAAAAGGAACACTTTGACACAGTTGGTAAGAGTGTAAATTCGTTCAACCATTGTGGAAGACAATGTGACTATTCCTCAAAGACCTATGTGCAGAAATACCATTCAACCCAGCAATCGATTACTGGTTATATATCCAAAGGAATATAAATCATTCTATTATAAAGACACATGCACACATATATTCATTGCAGCACAATAGCAAAGACATGGAATAAACCTAAATGCCCATAAATGATAGACTGGATTAAAAAAAATGTGGTTTGTGTACACCATGGAACACTGTGCAGCCATACACAGGAACAAGATCACGTCCTTTTCAGGGACATAGTTGGAGCTCGATGCCGTTATCCTTAACAAACTAACGCAGGAACAAAGAATCAAATACTGCATGTTCTCACTTATAAGTGGGAGCTGAATGATGAGAACACAGGGACACATGGAGGGTAACAACACACTCTGGGGCCTGTCAGAGGGTAGTGGGTAGGAGGATGGAGAGCATCCAGAAGAATAGCAAATGGATGCTGGGCCTAATAACTTGGTGATGGGATAATCTATGCAGCAAACTACCATGGCACACGTTTACCTTGTAACAAACCTGCACATCCTGCACAGGTACCCCTGAACTTAAAAGTTGAAAAAAAATCTTAAAGAAATAGAAGCTTTTTTTGTGCCTTGCTACTTTACTACCCTGGGACTAATGAAAATGAAAATGTAGGCTTCTGTGATCCAACTTGCCTCGAGAACAGTGGTTCTTAACCTGAGCACCACAACAATCCAACTTGGTGATGTACAGAAAGTAAAACCATACAGCTGAGTAGGGGAGAACCCAAGCTAAGAAGGCAAACCCCAATTTCATCTCGTAATGGCTATTTTCCTTTGAGCAAATTCCTAGGCTTTGGGGCCCCTGATTTACTCAGATGAAAAATAAAAATAATAACAATGCTTCTCTCATAGCACTATTATAACAATTAAACGAGATCATAAACACAAAGCACCTAACTCAGCCAATGTAACTCTTACTGTTAATTTGTACTCAAAATCAGTAAAGAACCCAGGTTGCAAGTATGTGTGTGTATGTGTGTGTGCACTCATATATAATCGATTTATTTTAGACATATTATCCCTATGGCACCATGAGTGTTACTTTTCTGCTATGGTACAAATAACTACTTCATAATTCATTCATTTTGTCGAGTTTAATTTTTTTCAAAGTGGGCCACTTTTCTCTAAGCTTGTCATCTACAAATTATGGATGCTTTTAAGACAGATTACACATGTTTTTTTCTATTCTTATCTCTCTCGTCATCTGCACTCCAATGTGTAGTAGAATAGATTGTCTATTTAGACTTTCTGTAAAATCTTTTCAAATGAATAAATAACTACACATTTAAATTTTGAAAAAAAAATGTAATGAAAATTTTTTTATCAAAAGATAAAATGTGTTCATTTTTCTCCAAATATTTTAAGTTGAGCATACCTTAACTGAAATATCTACGTCACATTTTCCTTCTTGGGGAGCAATTATGAGAGAGTTTCTATTTCATAAAATTGTTTAACAGTCGGGAAGATGCTAAAGAACTGACAGCTCATTTATTATGATTTCTTATTTTGTAAAATAGGAAACTAAAATCCAAATTGACCTAGAGAGTTGGCTTACCAAAGACTCAATTCATAGTCTTCAGGTTTCTGTACCAGGCTGCATTTAATCAAAATCTCTTGCTAGACACAGCTGAGACCATGGTTAATCTAACAGCTTCTAATGGATTTAAGAGTATTTGTGTTTATCGGGAAAGAAGTACATTAGCATTCACTTCATCACACCCTCTCAAAAATCTCTTCCCCTCCTTTCAAAAGTACACACACACACACACACACACACACACACACACACTCAGCCAAGAGCCGCTTGTAAAATCCATCCGGCCACCAGGGGGCCACCAAGAGAATGAAAAACCAGAATAAACTCCTGCCTAAGATATCCCCCTTATTTTGTCAAGAAAACAATTGTGTGGATTACTAGAATATAAAAAATATTGTCTTCCAGAAACTGGAATCTTAGTTTAAATGACAGTACTATAGCTGCGTAAAGTCATTCTGCCGGTAAAATGTAGTGTAGCCCACGAATTTAGATTCAATACATTTCCATTCACTAACTGAATTCAAATTGTAATTTTCTTTCAACAGTAACTGGATAGTCTATAATTTTAAGAAATTACTATTCATTTTTATTAGATAAATTGTATTGGGGATAGTTTTTAAAAAGTCCTCAGCTTTTAGAAATATATTTTAACTATGTATTTATTTATAGGTTTGTGGCCTAGGAGCAATAAGCTATACCATATAGTCTAGGTATGTAGTAGCTAGATCATGTAGGTTTGTGTAAGTGCACTCTGTGATGTTCACTCGATGATGAAATCACCTAACAACACATTTCTTAGAACACATCCTTGTCATTAACATATCACCTTATGACTGCATTATAAGAATTTGGGGACATTAAAAATTATATACAAATGAGTGTGTGTACGCATAGCTACACTTATTTCCCCCGAAGTAGAATATTGTCATGTTGGACCACTTCTGAAATAGGTGCTTTACATGCAAACTACAGGCAGATTCCTTCTTTCCTCCAAGTGTATCTATGCCTTAAGGACTTAAGAGTAGTGATTGTCAAGCAGCATCCTGCCTCTGGGGGTTATATGGCAATGTTTGTCAACATATTTGGTTGGTACATCTTGGAAGGGAGGTGCTGTTGGCATCTAGTGGGTAGAGGCCAGGGATACTGCTAAACAATGTACAGCACAACCTCCAAACACAGAATTATCCTGCTCAAATTATCAGTAGTACCAGCGTTGAGGAACCCTGTCTCAGAGTCACATTATTTTAGATCTGGAAGGAGCCTTAGTTCCATACAATACCTTCATACTTGAGATCAGAAGGCAAGAAAGGTTTCTTTTTTTTTTTTTTTTTCTCAATAACTATAGAGTCAAATGTTCTCTGATACTGAATTAGGCCCAAGTCCCTGAAAATCCTGTTAAAAATAGCTCAAGGTAAATGTGTTTTTCTCAGATTTATATTTTGTAGTACATAGTGCTCTCAACTGAGAAGATTCCAAACTCAAAGATACCAGTGTGGTTAATTTTGGCCTCTCCCTTGTACAAAGTAAGTGCTCAGGAAAGCTGTTGAATCAAATCCAAATTTTAGTACTCACTACAATAAGCAACTTGATTTTTTCCCCCAACAATTTGGATCAAAATTCATTGTCCGAGTTTGATATGTTGAAAGAGATTGTTTTGGGGAGAAGATTTATGAATATTCATGGTCATCTTTAAACATGGGAAATCAATTTAAAGATCAATTTTCAGCACTTTTAATTGGCTTCTGCCAGTATCATTCAAATCACACGGAGTCTCCACAGAATTATGGAGTGAGATGGAGATAGCAAGGCTAACCTACATTAGGTAATGTTAGAGAAATAACATAAACATATCTAAACATACCAACATGATAACATAACAAGGACATATAATTTCAATATATCAGTGATTTATATAGGCACTTTAAATGGTCTTGAAATAGAAAATCAAGCCCAAAACATCCCCAGTAGATTTATGAATCTGAGCACAGAAGCTCTTAACAACTATCAGCATCACAAAAACAGAGGTGACCGGCCATTACATGCCCCTTGTCAGAGGAACACATCACTACCTTTGTATTTCTCCCCATCACCCGAAAAAGAGACTGGAGCATTATCAAGATATGTAACTACCAATTTACAAGAAACCCAGACTATGGGACATTCTGTGGATCAAATGACCTATGTTCTACCACTAAAAAATTGCAAAAAAGTTTGCAAAAGAAATGAAGATGAGGATGGATGTTTAGATGAAAGAGATTTAAATGACACATGAATCAAAAGCAGAGCCAGGCACAGTAGCTCTAGCCTGTAATCCCAGTGACTCAGAAGACTGAGGTGGGAGGATCACTTGAGGCCAGGAGTTCGAGACCAGCTTGGGCAACAGAGCAAGAACCACCCCCCACCCCATACTCTAAAATAAATAAGTGAAAGCAGGCAAAACTGAACTTCAATGTTTAAGGGTGCACATTTGGGTGATAAAACTGTGAAAAAAGAAAGAAAATTATTAAAGTACAAAATAATAATGTCTTTTAGGAAGGAAAAAGAGCGCCTTGATTGAGACGGGATACCTAAAGGATTGCTTGGTTCACGATCAAAAGTCTGTGTCTTCATCAGAGAGATATAGGCGTTTAATAATCCACTAAGCTCACACTTGCTTTTTGCAGTTTCCTGTATATTTTATAATAAATAATACTTTAAATTTTACAATAAACATTTTATTAAAATTATACTTTATTATAGATAACTATTTTACAAAAACAAACAACTTAGAGTCTAACATTTACTCAGATATCCCAGGTGATCTCACAGACTCGAGGGAGTCACATACAAAAGTTCTGTGCAGTAACCACAGTGCCACAGAGTGGGCATTGCCCACCCAGATTGGCATGATACAAGCAGAGTTTGAGTTGAATGTTCTTAAACCATACTTTTAACACAAACTTTTTGCTCATATTTGCAGTCTCTTAGTACTTTAACTGACACAAGCTGGGGAAAAAAAATGACTTTCTGATATAAAAGGTAGTAGGTGTTCCCATAATTGTAGTACTTAATTACTATTTCTACGACAGTTTACTACTATTGAAAACTCATATCTCTAATCCATCATGTATAATGATAAGTACTGCATGTTTAGCAAAATTACATTAGCATTTCATTAAATATACAGAGTAAAATGGGTGACATTTCAAAAGCCCTAATGACTTGTCATTTGCTGAAATTGTTTAAGCCAGCAACCCTGATCGCTTTGCTCATTTGTAGCCCAGTCTCGATTATCCATGGGTAGCTTACCCATAGCAGACATTGCGTTAAAATTCACATTAACAGTCATCCTTTTTTGTCTACAGATGTGAGTTCAGAAGGACACTTTAGAAAACATTTGTTCCAATGCCTAATTTCACAGTGAGGACAGCAAAACTTGGAGAAGTTAAATGACTCGCCCAACATCCATCACCTGATAGATGGTAAAATGATGGAACTAGAACCCAGGTTTGTTTGATGCCAGGACAGCATTCTTTCCATCAGCACCATTTGATCATTTCAATAATATATACACTTTGTTATTTTTCAAGTCTTATAGAATTTAACTTGTTTCTAGGAAGTTTACAACACATGTTACTTGTGATCCAGAAATAACTACCACCACTCGTGTTTGTGCTTCAGTGGAAAAATACACAGTCTCTAGCACAGCTCTCCCCAGTTTTAAAGTTTTGATTCTATGGAATCTGTTTTGCAATTCTATGAGTTGTAGATAACTGATAGCAATGCAAAAATAAGTCTTATCTCTAGACATTTAAGTTCTCTACAGTGGGCATTCAATTGTTTCCCCATCTCCACTACGGAAGAAATCAGTTTTGCCTCAATTTTTACAACCATATTAATATTACAAATCTATAAATGTGTCTATTCTTAGGATTCTCTTTTGAACTGGTTATGATATCTGTTTGGTTGTTTTATTGATTAATAAGTTAAATAAAATTTTTAAATAAAATTGTTCATTTTCAGCTGTATGAATGTCATGATTTCCCTGTTTATTGAAATTATCTTTTAACAACAATTACTACTTCCTGATACCACATTGTAAACTAAGGAAAACAACCAACAACTGCTACTCCTAATTACTTGCACTAGCTCATCTGACTTCCACAAAAATCCTATGAGGTAGGTAAATCCTATTATGACTTCCCTTTCACAAATAAAGTGCCTGAGGCCCAGGGAGGTTAACCAACTTGCACATGGTAACACAACTGTTGTCAGACCTAGACCTTGATGCCCAGTTGCATCTGACTCCAGAACTTACGATGTTACTCATAACACTGTATCGACTGTCAACACGACACCCTTTTAAACCAAGGTGTTCTGTCTGCTGGAGAATAGGAGCAGAAGTACTATTTACAAAAAAGTTAGGCCACTCAAGTAAAACTGATGTTTGGAAACATTTATTATATGACTGCATTCATACTTATTCTGAAATATGAATCTGAATCTGGACAGGGAGGGAGGATCACCACAAGGCCAAGAGAATGAAGTTGAATCTACTTAGCTCTCCATGAGTTTATTATGTTTCAATTATTATATTAAAGATATTTTAAATTCTTATACTATTACAACCTAAATAATATGGTACAATAATACAAGAAAAAAAAATATTATCTTAATGTCAATAGAAAAATGTGTTAGAATGTTTGCTATCAATGGTTATTTCCTAATTTCCTTCATTATTCTTAAAAAACATAGTTGGACCATATCACCAAGTTCAATAAAATATAACCAAATTGTACACAGATCACATCTTTATTTATCCAGCAGACACTTTCAAAACATTATTTGTAAACATTTTCATATAGAAAAAGAGATGTAAATTTCTGACATTATTTGTCATTATTATTATTATTTTATTTATTTTTGAGATGGAGTCTCGCTCTGTCACCCAGGCTAGAGTGCAGTGGCACAATCTCCGCTCACTGCAAGCTCCGCCTCCTGGGTTCATGCCATTCTCCTGCCTCAGCCTCCTGAGTAGCTGGGATTATAGGAGCCCGCCACCACGCCCGGCTAATTTTTTGTATTTTTAGTAGAGATGGGGTTTCATCGTGTTAGCCAGGATGGTCTTGATCTCCTGACCTTGCAATCTGTCTGCCTCAGCCTCCCAAAGTGCTGGGATTACAGGTGTGAGCCACCATGCCCGGCCTGTCCTTGTTAATTTTTGTGTGTTGCCTGAGATTGAAAGCCCATCTTTTTGCTTTCCATTTTTGCATTTCTAAATGTTACCAAATTTCACCATCTTCTGGATTTTCATGGTATTCTTTTTCATTTTTCTCTTTTGGAACTAATTACATTCCATCTTTATTATCGGGGTCATTTTACCCCAAATCTTTGCCTTCAGGGCTATTAGCATAGGACTGCAAAGTAATGTGGTAGTAAGTCATAGCTCCAAGTTTATTGAAACTTTTAACTACCCACTGATGAAAACATTCCCCCACTGAGAATTAAGACCTGTAATTTGGCAGAACCTAAGGTCGAGGTAATGGGAAACATAAATCTGCAAGTGGGTTGGTCAGTAAGAATTATACTGAGAGGCTAATGATAATTTTCATCCATTGGTTCCTAAACTCATGTGTTCTAGCTCTTGAGTGAATACTTATTAGCCAGAGGTTCAACATGCACTTCGCATTCTGCAAGACGTTGTCCCTGAGCACGATTGGAGCATTTTCTAGGTCTGTCTCCTCAACCTCATATTCGTTATTTAACAAGTGTGATGCATGCTGTCTCCAAAACTTTTCTCACACTTGACCCTACTGATACTGCTTTGTTTCAAGTCCTTTTCCATCTCCTGCTTGACTTTTGCAGTTGTTTTCTAACTGATCCTTTTGCTTCCTCTCTTTCATCCATTTTCAGTGGTGTCAGTAAGCATGATCCAAATGAAATGGACCTCCTGCCCTGTTTCTCAACCTGCATTTGGAACTGCTTCCAATCCCTATTTATTTTTTACTGTATTACTCGTTACCCCACCTACAGCTTCAGCTGACTCTTCAAACTTGACCACTGGCATCACCTTTTGCTTACTTTGGCTGCATTTTTCAAACTGTATTTTAAATCCTCCCTCTGGCTACGCTGCCTTAAGCTATCTTGGTCCAGTCTACACCGGGACTATGACAATGAGGTCTGGACTGGACTACTGTGGACAGTTCTCTTGCCAAATATGCCCTGGCCTGCCAAGAAAGACCTGGACTTTTTACCACTGAATTGGCTGTTTGTTATGCCATGGATGCTTTATATATGCCAGTGTCTGTCTAAATGTCCTCTCTTGCTCCCTACTGGCAGGATCACCATTCAAGAATCTGCTCATGTATTGCGTTCTCTAATACATCTCCCCTAGGCACAATAAAAGTATTCAGACATTCTTATAATACTTGACACATAGCAGTCATAGTGCCGTTACTTTTAATGGCAAAACTGCAACTACTTTTGCACCAACCTAATAGGATTTGTAAATGTCTATTATATGCTGGTCTGTGTTAATCACAGGGATTTCACTGGCGTATGTGAATCAGTCAGCTCCCAAACTGTGGGCTTCTTAAGGGGAGAAATCTATTCTCTTTTCCTTCAATGTAGCCCAATGCAAAGCCATATAATTAGTGTTCATAAATACTGAACTAAATTAAATCAAATTGTTTGAGATGTACTCAGTTTACCACCTTTTCTTAGACATAGTTAACAAAACAGTGATTCTTTCATATTATGCCACTTAACACATTCAAATTTCAAACTTAATTCTTGCCTGAGTCATTCTTCCAGATGACTGGGTTCAGTCATTCATAGCAATTCAATTTACCCTAATTTTAGCCTCTTGTTACGATAGTGGCTTCCAGGTCAACAGAAATAACTTTAAAACTTATTCCAGTAAGTATCGGTGAAGGTGAGGGGAGAGGAGAACAAGCAATAGCCCGATCACGTTTGGTACACGGCATGTTTGCTGTACTTTCTGTCGTGTGTGCTAGGGCCTCTGTTTAACTGACTTGAGGACTGAAGTATTTAACAAGCAAAGAATTGCTCAACTCCCTGGGTAGGAGGGTCTCAGTTAGTATTTGACAGGCAACCCTGTCATTTGAATGTGATCTGTACTTGTTGGGAAATCACTGTATGATCTATGTACAACGTCTTTGCTGCTCACCAAGGTTGAAAACATTTAGTAGTCCACCTATGGGAAACTGAAAGTCTGTCTTGCCTCCAGCCATTGAAGCTTGAAACAAATTAAGTTCCCATCTCTCTCCTGGCTATCTGGGTTTGAACAATCTCTAAAGTAGTCTAGTAAACAGGCAGACAAGATTCCACTTGAGATGTAACCCTATGTATAACCTAAAGCTAAGGAGTTTATGGAATCAACAGGCTGGGGCATGTTAGCTCTATAGTGAAAAATCAAAGAATCACAATTTAGAGGTAGGGGTAGGGCAAGGCTGTGCTGTTGAATAAAAATGAATGCAATGTGTTTTGTATTTTCAACATGTCTCGATGTGAGAAGGAGGTCAGAAAAGCTATGGGAGTGTTCAGAAAGTGATCTGTGTCACTGAAGTGTGGCAATGGGCCTGTGTAAATTAAAGATCTAAGCCAATGTGGAAAACACATTTTCAGCAGTAAATAATGTCATTTAAGGAGGCTGATTGCCAAAGCAGCCTCATTGCCTAATGGGGGCCTAGTCTTTCATTCAACAAATATTTACTGCCTGGTCCTGGAGCTGGCACTGCAATGCATTGGTAAGCAATAACCCCTGCCCTGTAGTTGTAATATTTTTATATAAGAGACTAATAAGGAACAAATACAAAGATTTTTTTTAAACCCTACAATTTGGAGTAAGGGCCTGAAAGGGGTGAAGGGAGTGCTGGAATGCTGTTCTTTCAGTCACTTGGGCAAAATACACAAGAATATTTCTATTCTGACTTATGTTTGTAGAATGTCTCTCCCCAAAACAATGATCCAGACACACACACACACATACACGCACCAAACCCTAATCCTTGTGATGCCTCAATTCAGATCTGTTCCAGCCATGAGTTTTGATTGTTCTGCACTTTCCCATCAGTCAATATGAAAGACTAGAAGACCTGAATTATATTCATAAAGGACGCAAGTGCTTATGGAAATATGACTCTAAGCTTAGAGTTTAAAAGTTTAAATTGCCCAGATCAAGATCATATAAATAACATAAAATAAATGACAGACCTGTTTTTCCATTTCATTTAGTCTAGGTACCTATGGATAATGCTTGTTTAATATGTAGTAATTATAATGTCACCTTCACACAAAATGCAGTAACTCTGTTAACAGTCTAAAATAAAAAAAAAATCATATAGGGGAAGAATTGTAGAGGAGCTGCCAAGAAGCTAAAAGCAAGAAAATTATCATTAAAAGATAAACTTAACAGTACCACATGGCAGAACTAATCTCTCCTAACCTAATGATCCATCTATTATGTTACTGAAATGGCATTTTTCAGAGGAAACATTTCTCCCCATCCTCTCACCCAGAACAAAATCCTAATAAGATTTGGATTTTGAAGAGCTGGGTGCCTAGCTCTGTGGTACACATTCTGTAATTGTTCATGAGTATTTATCAATCAGATTGTAAATATTTCAAACACAGACATCCATTCAAAGTCTTATTTTTAAATGTCACAAGTATATACAGTCAGGTTCACTGTGCCTTTAATATCTTCAGCTATTTTATTTAGTTATTCATTCATTTATTTCAACAAATAATAAACATTTGTGAACACAATACCCAGGCCAAGAGCTAGAATACTGACAACTGGTTACAGGTATCTGGGTTCCTTCCCATCCTGTCCTTGGGCGGAAGTTTCCAATACGAGCTATCCATCATTCTGCCTTTTGTATTTTTATTTTTCGTGTGTGTTATGGACTGAATATTTGTGTCTCCCCAAGGTTCATATGATGAAACCCTATCCCCTGATGTGACGATATGAAGTGGGGAGGCTTTAGAAGGTAATAATAATTAGGATTAAATGAGGTCACAAGGGTGGAGCCTCTTAGAAGGGATTAGTGCTGTCCGCTCTACACTGTGTAAGGATACAATTCAAAGTTGGCTGTCTGTGACCTGGAAGAGTCCCTTCACCAGAACCAGTCTAAATTCTAGAGATGCAAATTTGCTAGAAAACCCATGGCACTTCTCCAGGTAAAATGATAATGATGTATTCATATCCTGCATGATGATATAGCCCCACTGGGAGAAAAGGTAGAAATTATGCAGTGAAAACTCAGTTACTAGCCTCTCAGAAGAAAGAGATTTTCCTTTTCATAAATGAATTTGTTCTTATTTTTGGCAAAAATTAGAGATAGATTTGTTTTTGGAACTCAAATATCATTCGCTCTGTACTAATCAGTACAGAATTGTTTGGTTG
The DNA here is from genome assembly GCF_043159975.1 of Macaca nemestrina. Classification (NCBI taxonomy): domain Eukaryota; kingdom Metazoa; phylum Chordata; class Mammalia; order Primates; family Cercopithecidae; genus Macaca; species Macaca nemestrina. Next base: position 41,338,302 of record NC_092134.1, on the reverse strand, counting down.
CTTTTCAGAAGAAAACATAGTTCATATTCCAGTTGCAAATAATATCTCCTCATAGACAAACTTAAAGTCAGTTTGAACAATAAATAATCTTTCGATTTGTTACACCTTTCATTTTATGATTTCTAATATTTGCACAAAATAACTCAACCAGTATTGTTTAGTTGAATATCTTGTTTCTTCATTTTCACAAATGTAGACTTTTGTGATTATTCCTAGTGTAAGTACATATTGTCGTCATCCATAGATAGAAATTAACTGTTTTGTAAATTAATTCTCACAAATTAGTTATAGTATACACTTTTATTTAAAGTGTCCACTATTAATGTGCAACTTGCTTTAAGTCATCTTTAATGTAAACTGAAAGCTTTCTTCAATAGGTGTAAAGGATATCGATGATAGTGCCAGAGTGGTAGATGATTTGAACAGGAATGAAGAGAAACAGAATGGAAAGTAAGTTGTTAATCATGGTGACCAGTGGAGCTTCGGCAATAAGGTGGTGCCTGGTGATCACTATCCAAACCACTTTCAGTAAAAATCACATCCAAAGAATCAAACAACATGCCTGACGAATGGTCTGTGGGAAGGGATACAGCAGGTACTCAGTGAATTCTGACTTTGAGATAGATTATATATCCCTTAGCTTTCCACTTTCTAGGGTAAAATAGCGCTCTGGCAGGTTTTAACCAATCAACCAACAAGTATGTATTGAGTATCTACAATGTGCCTGGTACTTTGAGGGAAACAGACAAACACACCCTATTCTCAAAGAACTCACAATTTACATGAAAAAGCCTGATTATAAGTATATAGTTAATAGTTTCAACTTTTAAAACAATTTTGTGCATTCCTTTTTTTTCCCTTATCTTGTCATTCAACAAACATGCTTTTTACATATTCAATACAGAAAATACAAGAAGTCCTACAGGGGACAAAAATATAAGTGATGTAATTTCTCTCCCTTAAAAAAGTTTAATGACTACTAGGGAAGGTAAATATAATCATACAGGTAACCACAATAGCACTGAATTTGGGGTTAGATAAAGTGTGTCGATACATTTAAAATGCTTACTGTTTGACACATACAAAAATTCATGAATTATTTATTATTATTATTTTGTTAGTATTATTACAGCTGAGTCTGCACAGATGTGTGGGTCAAATGGAGAAGAGAAAGAAGGGTATGACTTCTCCTACATATACATTAACCTCCTTAACTCTGTGTGTGTTTGTAGCCTCCTCCTCTCTCCTAAACTTCAGATCTACACTCTCAGCTTTTTATGGCCTCTCTCCTTGGATGACAACATGCAGGCTATAGTTTAAGGGAAGGCAAGAGAGGGATTAGGCAATTAACAGCATATACTAAGGGAAGATCCAGGATGCTTAAAAATTTCCTAAATGTCAAGGATAATAGAAGACAGAAAAAATCAAAGAAGAAAGCAGAGCAAAGGCATTCGGGGATAAAATATCACAAATGCCAAAGTGAAGGCAGAGGGTTAGGGTAGAATGGAGGCATTTATACAGTCAGATGGCTTCCTACATATAACAGGATGAGCTTTTTCCTCCCTACTTTGAGGTATATCCAAACATAAGTTTGTTATTTTCTGAAAGTCTCTGCAGCTCAAACGTGTACAATAATAAAGTATCTTTTTACCCCAATCTCTTCTAAACCTAGGACATTTAATCCTTTGTGGAACTTGTGGGATTATTTTAGATCCCTTCTCAACAGCACCAGCAGCCATTGTGCAGTGATTTAAATTTTGCAAACAAAATCAACAGCTGGTGAGGGCATTGCTGCTTATATTGCAAAGCTGTGCCATCTGTTTAGGCAGTGCAATTCGCAAGATTTCTTAGATGACATATTTCATGATCATTTCATATGTGGAGCTCATGTTAAATCCTTCTAGCAGTGTCCTTGGAGGAATCAAAATTAGCATTTATTATGGCTTTAAAAAGGACCCCATCCAATATGAGATATTGTTGTATATCACTGAAATTAAAAGAACAATTCTGCACATAAATATCCGCAACATACATGCAGAATTATTGATGCTGAGAGCTGTTAGCATAAAATCACATAACCGGGGACATTTCAGATTCATGATCTCCAATCTTAGTTGTTGCCAGGCTACATTTCTCTTGACTGCTCCTCCCTCACCCTTACTTATGATGTTATATTCTATTTGATTAAGATGAGACCATAAAACAAAAGTTCCTTCCACCTTTATCTCCTAGTGCTTAGAGTACATTTTAATCACCACATTCTCCCAGAATCTCCTCCTGTCTTTGTGAAAGGGGATTTTCTCATTCTACTCCAAGTTCTTTCACCTGTGAATTCCAATTTCTCTTCTGGGACTTTATTTCATCAGGTACTCTCTCTTTTCTACCCCGGTCCTCTTCTTTTTTTCTTTTGCTTCCTCTCTCTCTCTTCATCATTCTCACACACACACTCTTCTTTTCTTTTTTTCTCTCTTCTGGATCTTTTCTAAAAATTTATGTACATGTTTGAGTATACATGCATAGTTCAATAAAGAAATGCCTTTCAAGGACACCATATTCCCCTCTACCTCTACTTTTTGACTGTCGAGCTTCTTAAAAAATTTCCCGCTACTTGCTATCTCTACTTCATAATAATCAATTTATTCCTCACCCTGCTGTGATCTGCCCTTTGTTCTCTAGCTCCACTGCAACTTTTCTTGCAAAGGTCACTAAGGATTTTTGTATTTCCAAAGACAATGTATAATCTCAGTTCTTATCTGACATGACTGAAGCAGTTGCCCATCTGAATATTTTCTCTCCATTCTGAAAACATCTGCCCTCTTTGTGTCTGTGAAACATCATACCTGTTGGTGCTGTGTAACTTCATAGATGTCAGGCCCTCTTGGGTTGAATTTGGCTTGGTTTTCTTCTCCCCGCCTTAGTTAGACTAGTACACTGACTCTAGACTGGATGCAACAACTCATTAATTCTGTTTTGTGCTTCCACTCAGAGCTGTCAATGTATTCAGTGTTCTTCAACCCCAATAATTATGATCCGAACTCCTTTTACCAAGGGCATCTAAACAATCCAGGCCACATACTTTGCTAGGGAGAGATATAAAAAAGAACATAAGAATTTCTCTGTGTTCTGCAAATGGTGGTGTGGAATTAAGTATTCTCTGTCAGTAATTTAGATGTGCTACTTGTTTGGTTCTCCATTCAAAGTCAGTAGTGGGAAAATGATGATTAATATGGTGCATTGGGTGGGATGGAGGGTGGCTAAAAACATGTGCTTGTTATTGTTGGTATATAGGGTTCAAAGTAAAGTGTAATGAGAAGTGAAGTTGGACAGGTAGAAAGTCTAACCATGAAGAGCCTTGTATGTTATGACAGTGTGTTCTGTTCATTAAAGGCAAAGAAAAATATGGAAGTTGTAAAAAGACATATGGTATATGTCATACTCAGAGGTTTTATATTATTAGTTCTGAGATTCAGGTCAGAGAAAAGCTTTCCCATACTTCTAAAGAAAATCACCATTTGAGAACCATTATACTAAGAAGTTTGGATTTGAGGGGAAATTATATAACTAGGTAATTGACATAGTTAAAAACTTGTGATGCAATCTGGCCACTTCTTTCCACATAGTTTCTATTTCCACTCTCTACAAGTTGCCACCATCAAACAGAGACTCGTTAATTTCCCCTCAACCAGAATCACAACCTATCTTACCTGGATCCATCCTTTTCTATTTCCCCTCATGTAGCTATAGAATCAATGTCCCTTTCCTAAGACTCACCCCCCTGCCTGTGTGTGCATGCCATTCCTTCTTCCTCCTTCAGAGACCTCTTTTCTTTGGTAATAACTTCTTATGGATGGTTCTTCAAATTATCTCTTGTTTTTCTATGAGATCTTTCTTATCAGCATTCAAAGGCCTAGCAACCCTAGTAACCTTTAAAAATAAACAAAACTTTCATGACCTGATAACTCTCTTCAGTTACCATCCTTTCTCTTGCCTATCTTTCCCAGCCAAATGCCTGGAAAAGATGCCTACTTCCTGTCTCCTATTAACTCTCTTACTAAGTCCATTCTGACTACTCTTATTTTGCTAATACAACTTCTCTTGCTAAGATCACAATGACCAACCTATGACTAAGCATAATAGATACTTCTTAGACAGTTTGGACATCTCAGAAGTATTCAACATAACTTACCATGATTCTCTCTTTGAAAGAAACTCTTTATTTTTGGCATATATGATTCCACCTTATGCTAGTTTTCCTTTTACTTCTTTAGTCTCTCCTTCTCAATATGCTCTTTTGGTTCATCCTTCCCTGCTTAACCTCTAATTGTTAGAATTCCTGATAGCTCCATCCTGGACATTCTTTCTTCTCGTTCTTTATTGTAAATTCAGACTTATATCTATAACTGCAATCTCAAACCTAACTCTTCTTGCTTATCTCTTCAGCATGCTCTTTACCCACTTTGCTTCATGATGCAAAAGCCAGGATGTCTGAAAAGCCCTAACGCCACTTTATTTACCAGCTTATGTCTATCTTAATACCTAAATGTGTCTTAAATATATCCACCTCCCTGTGATACCACAGTCACCTTACAGTCTAAGGCACCATCTTGTCTTGGCTGGAATATTGAGCCATGAAATCCCCCCCCCCCCATCCAGATCTACTATTTTAAAACTCAGCCAGAGTGATTCTTATAAGCTACAATTGGATTCTGTCACATTCCTACTTAAAATTCTACGACAGCTTCCCATAGCACTGGAGATGAAATACCACATCTTTTATATGGCCTATTACCCCGTATCATCTAGACTACATCTCCCTCTCTAGTCTCACTGCATTCCATTTTTCCTGTCATTTGCTATACAACAGATGCACAGATGTTTTTCCCTGCTCCTTAAACATGCCACGTTCTTTACCACTTTAGGATCTTCATATGGAGGCTACTCCTTCTATCTGAAAAGTTCTGCCTGCCTCTCCTATCTTCATACTGCCCCTCCAACCTTCTCCTCATGTTTTGCATTATGAACCTCTATTCCTGCTTCAGGACACAGTTTAAATGTTACCATGTCTGCAAGGTTTTTTGTCTTGACTCTCCTTGCTATGTAAGGGCCTAATTATAATCTCTCAACACACTCATTGCTTTTTCTTTGTGCTTCTTATTGAAGCTTATTGCTAAACATTAATTTCTGTGGTTGTTTAATAGGTCTTTCTCTCATCATACTATATGCCTCATGAGACCAGAGAACCAAATATCTCATTTGTTTATATCCTACCCTCAGCATAGCACAAGATTTAACATACAGTAATTACCAACACATATGAGATAGACATTCAGAGGTGTTAAGCTAATTGCCATGATAAGACTTAAATTTCAAGGGATCCAGGTAGTGACATTGAAGAGAATGGAATAGAGAAGGGAAATACTCCTAGTAAGGAGAGAATTTTAAGAAGCTACGGTAGCAATCTGAGCAAGATATAAAGAGAAGTTGAATCAGAAAAATGTCCACAGAAATGGGAAAGAAATGACAGATTTTAAAGATGGTTAGAAGATATTGTGAACAGGGCTTGATGAGCAATTTAATATGGTTTTATAATGAGAGAAAGGAGCCAGAATGACTTCCAGTTTTATAGTGTGAACAAAGAGAACTGTGATGCTATTAATAAGGTCAATGGCATACAAAAAGAAGAGAATTTTGAGATAAGTGGATGAGAATGGTTTCAGACGTGTTGAGTGGAAGTCCCTGTGATACGTATAAGCAAAGATGCCTGGTTGGCATTTAGATACATATCAGGATGGATTGGAAGTTTTCTAAGTATGAATGCCACTGGGAACAATGAGAGAGAATAAAATATGTCTTAGGGAAAGAGAACAGTGTTTAGGAACAGTAGATAAAATTATAATGTTATCAAGAAATACCTTCTAGAAACCTATGAAGATGTAAGCTTTTTAAAAAGTAAACACACTCAGACAAAAATAAGAGAAAGGAATACAACAGTGACAAAAGATGCCAACAAAATTTACAGACGTATTGAGGCATAATAAATAATTTTAAGTAGTAAAGTCAAATTTGCCAATGAGATACAAATCAATTGAGCCTCCAAAAGTTTTTTAAAAATTATGTGGAAGGCAAAGATAAAGGGTAGGGCTGGAAACCAGATTGTTAGCTAAAATTTTAAGGTTCTCAGACTCATAACCAGATAAATACTTCTCCTTGGCCTAGGTAAGAGAACAGTATGTATGCATGTATGGATGGATGTATGGATGTATTTATTTTTGAGACAGTCTCACTCTGTTGCCCAGGCTGGGATGCAGTGGTACAATTTCGGCTCACAGAAACCTCTGCCTCTCCAGTTCAAGCAATTCTCCAGCCTCAGCCACCCAGGTAGCTAGGATTACAGGCATGCACTACCATGTCCAGCTAATTTTTGTGGTTTTTAGTAGAGATGGGGTTTCACCATGTTGGCCAGGCTAGTCTTGAACTCCTGACCTCAAGTCAAGTGATGTGCCCACCTTGGCCTTCCAAAGTTCCAGCATTACAGGTGTGAGCTACCACGCCCAGACAAGAACAGTTTTTAGTCTTTAAAACAACTGAGCCAGAGACATTATGGGTCATGGGACAAAAGGTATAGCAGAAGGTAAGTGTAAGTATGCAAGCTGAACCAAAGGGAAACTAATAAGTCTACAGGTTTAACTAGAGAATACCAGCTGCCTTTGTCGGCTCAACACCCAAATACAACCAGATTTACATATCTGAAAAGACTTGTAGGTACTGAGTTTTAAGGATTATATAATGAAGTGGTATCGTCCTCAATTGATCAACACAGAGTGAAGCCCAGTGTTCAACAAGCCCATGGCCCAATACAGAAAGTGTTTGTTATTCCAATATTGTTAGACATCTAAGGAACAACAAACATAAGAAGAGAGTATACAACATGAAAAAAATCAGCTATAAAAGAGGAACAAATATTGTTAAAAAAACTACGACTGACATACCCAAGGAGATAAAAGAAGACAACTGCATTCTTAAAACACCACATTCTTAAAACATATCATTAAAAAAGTTATTGAACCATAAAAAGAAAATTCTGGAGAATAAGAAAAACGTTTTAGAAATTAAATTACATAGATAAAATTAAAACTGTTATAAAATAATTGAAGATAAAGTCAGGGAATAAATGAAAAGACAAAAATATAAAAATAGAAAAAATAATCAAGATTAATTTAGGAAGTCTAAAAATTGATTAATAGAATTCTATAAGATGACAATGGAGAAAAATAGAAGAAAAGAAGTTATCAAGACATAACACCAGAAAACTTTCCAGATTAGAAGTTTGTAGTATCAAGGCTAAAAGTACCCACCCATTAGAAGAAAAATCAAATTAAAAAGATCTCCACCAAGGCAGGTCATCATAAAAATTTAGAATACCAAGGACAAAGATGAGATTATGAAAGCATCCAGAGTTAGTTTGTAACATGTTTTTGTCATGGACTTCTAAATAGCAACACTGAAACCTGAAATGACATTGGGCTTCTAAGCAGCAACACTGAAATCTGGAGAAGAATGTGGCTGGCTACAGTGGCTCATGCTTATAATCCTAATTCTTTGGGAGTCCAAGGTGGGAGGGTAGCTTGAGACCAGGAGTTCATGACCAACCTGAGCAGTATAGCAAGACACCATCTCAAAAAAAAAAAAAAAATTAGATCAGTGTGGTAGTATGCACACGCAGTCCTAGCTACCGAGGAGACTGAGGCAGAGTCCAGGAATTCAAGGCTTCAATGAACTATAATGGTACCATTGCGCTCCAGCCTATGCAACAGAGTGGGACCCTGTCTCTGAAAAAATAAAATAAAATAAAATAAAATAAAGAAGAAAGGAAAAGGAACAATGTCTTCAAATTTCCAAGAAAAAGTATTTTTAGCCTGGAATTTTAAATCCAGCCAAACTGTGTGAAGTAGAAATATAGGATAAACATATTTTCAAATAAACATGAATTCAAAATGTTTATCTTCCTTGAACATACTTGTAGGAAGCTATAGGAAGATATACAATGTCAAAATGAACGAATTAAAAAATAAAGAAGGGAGATATAGTGTAAGAAAAAAAAAAAAATCCTACACAGGAGAAGCATGGGAATTTCCCAGAATGATAGATAAAGAGAAAACCAGATTTTTCTAATTTAAAAATTACAAATTATTAAGCACAAAAATAAAAACTTTAAAGTTTGTATTTATATTACCTCTAACACTCATTTGAACTCTCACCAGAATTAAAAATAAATGCCCACTGAGAAAATAATTATATTACCTTAAAAATTTTGGATTGCAATTTCAAGGTACTTTTGGGGTTCTGATGTATGGTAGGAACAATTCTAAATTGATCCCCAAGATCTCTCCATGGTGTACATAACTTCTATAATCCTCTCCCCATGAGTGTAAGCAAGACATATGAACAAAATGAGATTTCACTCTTGTGATTACATTATATAGCAAAGATCAATGAATTTTACAAGTGTAAATAAGGTGACTAACTTGGAGTTAATCAATCAGAAAAGACATTTGCCTAGGTGACTCAAATCTAATCAGGTGGGCCATCTAAAATACAGTCCAGGCACTCCCTTAAGAAAGAGATTCAAAGAAACACAGATTCTCCTGGAGTCTATAGAGAAACAAACAACCATATTGTGAACTACCTTTCTTTCTTTCTTTTTTTTTTTTTTTTTTTTGTTTCTTTTTTATTATACTTTAAGTTCTAGGATACATGTGCACAACGTGCAGGTTTGTTACATATGTATACACGTGCCATGTTGGTGTGCTGCACCCATTAACTTGTCATTTAATTAGGTATATCTCCTAATGCTATCCCTCCGCATTCCCTCCACCCCACAACAGGCCCCGGTGTGTGATGTTCCCCATCCTGTGTCCAAGTGTTCTCATTGTTCAATTCCCACCTATGAGTGAGAACATGCGGTGGTTGGTTTTCTGTTCTTGCGATAGTTTGCTGAGAACGATGGTTTCCAGCTGCATCTACGTCCCTACAAAGGACATGAACTCATGCTTTTTTATGGCTGCATAGTATTCCATAGTGTATATGTGCCACATTTTCTTAATCCAGTCTGTCATTGATGGACATTTGGGTTGGTTCCAAGTCTTTGCTATTGTGAATAGTGTCACAATAAGCATACGTGTGCATGTGTCTATAGCAGCATGATTTATAATCTTTTGGGTATATACCCAGTAATGGGATGGCTGGATCAAATGGTATTTCGAATTCTAGATCCTTGAGGAATCGTCACACTGTCTTTCACAATGGTTGAACTAGTTTATAGTCCCACCAATAGTGTTAAAGTGTTCCCATTTCTCCACATCCTCTCCAGCACTTGTTTCCTGACTTTTTAATGATCGCCATTCTAACTGGTGAGAGATGGTATCTCATTGTGGTTTTGATTTGCATTTCTCTGATGGCTAGTGATGATGAGCATTTTTTCCTGTGTCTGTTGGCTGCATCAATGTCTTCTTTTGAGAAGTGTCTGTTCATATCCTTGGCCCACTTTTTGATGGGGTTGTTTGCTTTTTTCTTGTAAATTTGTTTGAGTTTTTTGTAGGTTCTGGATATTAGCCCTTTGTCAGATGAGTAGATTGCAAAAATTTTCTCCCATTCTGTAGGTTGCCTGTTCACTCTGGATGGTCAGTGAAATACCTTTCAAACGAAGCACATAGCAAGGCTCTAAAGTCAGTCTCTAGCACCTGAGGGCAGTCTCCAACACACAGCCAGAAATAAAATGGGACTTCAGTCCTACAACTACAAGGAATTGAACTCTGCCAACAACCAATAAATTAAAAAGATGATCCCAAGCCTCAAACAAGATTGTAGTTCCAACCCATATTCTGCTCAGACCCTGAGCAGACAACTCAGTAAAGCCATAACCAGACTCCAGACTCACAGAAATGCTGAAGTAATAAATATACATCTTTTTAAGCCCCTAAGTTTAGGATGATCTGTTAATTGAGCCAAGAGAAAACTAATTCATCATTTCAGCTGATTGAGTTGGCTTAGCAACCAGAGATTTCACTGCCTTAAGATCTAGGAGTGAAGGTATTTGAGACAAATCCTCTTACTATTAGAAGCACAATCTTGAGTCTCCTATAATTTCTACATTGCAGAAAATAAAATTTAAAGAATTCATGTCCTCTGTCAGTTTGAGTCACTTCACATATGTATCCACACCACTTGTTTCATTCAATTAATCTACTGCTTCATTCCATCCTTCCTGAATTCCTTTTCTTTTTTCTTTTTTCTTTTTTTTTCAACATGGAGTCTCACTCTGTTGCCCAGACTGGAGTGCAGTGGTGTGATCTCGGCTAACTGCAACCTCTGCCTCCCAGGCTCAAGCAGTTCTCCTGCCTTAACCTCCTGAGTAGCTGGGATTACAGGCGTGTGCCACCACACCTGGCTAATTTTTGTATTTTTAGTAGAGACAGGGTTTCACCATGTTGGCCAGGCTGGTCTTGAACTCCTGGCCTCAAGTGATCCACTCTCCTTGTCCCATCTAATTTTTTCTTATATTAAAGTACTATTGCCTAATTTTACATCATCACATCTGGCTGAATATTGGATTGTGAATAGTTTTTATAGTTTATACTACTTTGAGTCATTCTGCTAAGAAGAGGGCTAATTTAAAGTTATAAAATAGGAAGAAATAACTAATGGTGTCAAACTCAAAGAAGATCATAGTGGATAGGACCCGGAGAAGAGGTGACAAAATTAGCATTAAACTGAATGTTGAATATGATTTTGACCAAAATGGTAGAGAAGAGAGCAGATAAATGAATTTCGTGAAAGACCCACAGCAAAGATAAGAGGCTACTTGCTAAAAGATCTCTAATTGTTCTTTGAAGTTGGAGACTACTCTGTTTGGCCAATTTAAGGTGGGTTAATGAAAAGACTGGGATCTTGAAAAAAATTATAAATGGCTTTTTGGGAAAATTATAGAAAACATTAACTGGAGACACATTGAATAAAAGACAGCTAAGAAAGTCTACTGAAATATTGGGAAATATTATATATTATTGCATAGCCTCTATGTGAGAAGTATTTGTCTTTGCTTTATAATGTTTGGCTTGGCCCGGTGACATGCTTTGGACAATGGAATATAGGCAGAAGAGACAGTGTGTCAGTTTTCTTTGTAGATCTGAAAGTTACGATATATTTCTATTTCATGTCTCCGGGAGTTTCTGACCCTACCGTAAGAACTTGCCTCAGGTAGTTCCTGCTCCTTCAGCCTGGGCCTTAGAAGAAAAAATGGAAAATGAACCAAAGCCTAGAGCCGAGTCAGCCAACCCACAGACCTTTCCAAACTGACCAGTACAAGTGTCAATTGTGAACTGCAGTAATGGCCCAGAAGCCTGTGTGAATTTTGTCTGGCAGTGATCAGTAATTCAGTAGAGGACAAGGTGTATAGCTAACTTGATCCAGGGACAGAATTTTTCCAGGGCAAAGCTGAAAGAAAAATGGAAATTGAGGGCCATGGCAAAGAGCCATTGATAATGATGAATGTTTCAGTCTTGGCTGAATAGAAAAGGAAGTGAAAGTAGAAGGGAATTGTAGGTTAACATAGAGCCTCACACCACACTGTTTTTACTGCAGAAGAAAGCTTCACTCATTATAAAGCCAACACGATTAATTTCCAGTTCCTTTCTTCTCACATTCCTTATTTTCTTCTTTGCAACCTCTATATTCTCAATTCAAGCATTTTTTTTTTTTTTTTTTTTTTGAGTGTTTGGTGTTGGGGATATAAAGAAACCAAGTGGACTTTCTTGAGCTTGAGTTTTAGGTTAGGCCAGGTGACAGGTGACAAAGCAACCATATTTGAATAAATGTGGACTCTTGTATTTTTCACTAGATAATCGCACAATATCTATGTCTTCACAAGTCCTTCTGCAGTAAGACCCTGCTACATCCCGTTAAGGAGTTGACTCCATGGACCCTCTCCTAGAATCTGGGTGGACTTTTGATCACTTTGAGCAGTAGATTATGGTGGAAATGTTTTTATGTGGCTTGGAATGCTCCCCTCCTGACATTTTCCCTCAGAATGCTTTCTCTTGGAACTTGGCCACCATGTTGTGAGAAAGTTAAGAAATTACATGTAGAGGAGTTGTGGTCCACCATTGAAGGTAAGCTCAACTTCTGAGTTATTAGAGTCCAAATACCAGTTATGCAATTGAAGAAGTCTTCATATGATTCCAGTCCCTTAGACATTTTGGTTGTCTCAGCATTGCCCCAGGTACTGTGGAACAGACCAAGCCATCTGTCCGTACCCTGACCAAATTTTTGTCCTGCAGAATTAATGAGTATAATAAAATGGTGATTGCTTAGATAGTAAGATTAGGGTGGTGTTTTGGAGGCTGGAACGATATGATATATGCTGGCATAAAAGTTGGTGCAGAGTGCTCTGACAGAACTGAGAAGGCAGTGGATAGCTCTAAATGAAGAAATGGGTCTGATAACCCAAGGAGATTTGGAGGGTGAAAAAGAAAACTGGAGATCTCAGAAAACACTGAAACCACTTCGAGGATTTGGTAAGTATATTTTATCACCATTCTATTAGTTTATTGGGGCTGCTACAATAAGTTACTATAAATGTGTTGGTTTAAAACAGCAGAAATGTAGGCTCTCATGATTCTGAAGACCAGAAATCTGTGATCAGCATCACTGGACTAAAATCAAGGTGTTGTAGGGCTGCATTCTCTCTGGAGGCTCTAGGAGAGAATTCCTTCCTTGAATCTTGCATCTTCTGATGGTTGCTGGCAACCCTTGGTTTGTGGCTGCGTCACTTCAATCTTCAAGGCCAGCATGTTGGAATCTGTCTTCACTTTGCCTTCTCCTCTGTTGTGTATTGTCAAATCTCCCTCTGCAGCCTCTCTTGCCGTCTTATAAGGATTCATACATTTGCATTTAGAGCCCACCCTGATCTTCCAGGATAATCTCTCCATCTCAAGATCCTTAACTTAATCAAATCTACAAACAACCTGTTTCCATGTAAGGTAACATTTATAGGACTTGGAAATTAGAATCTGATACATTTGAGGGACCATTATTTAATCTAACACAAACAATCTTAGGGTGAAATTTCTTCATTTTGAGGACTGCTTCTTAAAGCATATTGATGGGATTCTATTTCAATCTCAGCTCTCTAATGTAACAGTCAAAACTCTTTTCTAATTACCCCAAATTAAAATGCAGTTCTGTTAGTGGATGTGTTTCCCTTAGCTAAAGTTTTATGCACCAATAAGTCAAACTATTACCCAATATGCCCTTTAACCTCCAGCAAATAATAAGCCCATCAAGACAGTGCAGTCTGTTAAGGTTACCCCGATTGCCATTATTGGAAGAAATACACAAGATTTTTTAAATTACTCAATATATCATTCTATGTTTGAAAATAGACATTAGGCTTTCTACATTTTCACAATGGAATAATGCTTCAAACAAAAAATCCTGTCTCAAATGTCTACAAACAGCCTGAACTAAAATCTAGCAAGACAATATTTTATTTGGATGGTTCTTAGGTCCATATTTATATTTGCATTATTACTATTATTACTGTTATTTTAAGTGATAAGAAAGTGCTACACTGGGATGTAGGAATGTTAAAAAGAAAAACCTTAGACAAATTACATTTAACAGAGTTCAATTGAGCAAATAACAATTTGTGAATGTGGCAGCCACAAACTAGGTTCAGAGAGATTCCAGTACTACCTCATGGTTGAAAAAGATTTATGGACAGAAAAAGAAAAGTGATGTACAGAAAATGAAAGTGGAGTACAGAAGCAGCCAGACTATTACAGCTCTGTGTTTGCCTTATTTGAACATGGTTTGAAGAGCTGGCCACCTTTGATTGGCAGAAACGCCATGATTGGGACAAGAGTAGGTTACAGTCTATTAGCTCATCCAGTTAGGTTACAGATCACTATGTACAAAGAAGGCTTTAGGCCTAACTTAAAATATATGAGAAGGCAGGTGTAGAGTAAACTTAATTTAACAATTCCCCCTTTTGGTCAACCTCTCAAAATTGGGAGGTTGACCAAAAGTTTAGGCATTGACACCACCCTGTTACTATAGTAAATGTACTTATTTAGTCTCAAATCTCACTGGGAAATAGTAGAACAGCAGATTTTTATAAGGTGGATAATAGTTAGAGTAGATGGGGGACCTCCTTGCCCTGGAATCTCCTGTTTATAGAAGAACAACAAAACCTGGTGTGTTTTAGGACCTATCCACTTCCTTAAAGTTTCAGTTTGATGATGTTGCATTTAGCATGAGGGATTCCATTTTGGTTTTGTTTGGTCTGTTGTGGACAGGCCAAAACAATGGCCTTTCATAAAACTTAGATGTTTAAAAATTTTCTCCTTTGGGTCAGGTTTCTCATTTAAGTGAGAGTGTGACAAAAACTTAGGGCTTTAGCACCACTCTCAGTTACCATCTTTTTGGGTTTCTGGTCTCATCACCTCATTTATAGGTTATGGTGTTTTCATAATCACACATTTCTTTGCCTATTTATTGTTTCAGTCAAAGAGAGACCATTCGACATTTTACAGATGGCTCCATACAAACATTTACAATTTTTGAGGGAATGTGATGCACCATGAAGACAACTGTTATAACTATCAGGAGAATGATACCAAGAGTTTGGAGTATGCTGCTTAGTCAGGTTCCCCATAAGCCAAACCAACTCAAATCAAATAGATCAAATAATGAGCTAGATAAAGAGTCTACTAGTTTTAACCAGACAGTCTGTTCATTAATCTCCTCAACTGACTCTCTATAATACACAATGTATTCCTCATGTGCAACTAGAAGCATCAGCAACTGCACAGATATTTCTCTGTTTAGCCAGTAAGTAATCTAGGGCAATTCTATTATATAGCACAATTTTAGTAAGAGAAATTAAAGTATGTTGTGTAATCATAGCCTTTGTAGTAGAATCTGCTATAGAGCCTATTATAAGGGATACATTTCTAGTCATTGCTTCATTTACCCCAAACCATGGAAAAAGAGGCCTAATAAATGATGCCCATCCAGAAGAGTGAAGGACTCTTGGCAATGTTCTTTTTAACCTATGATACAGGTCAAGAGGAGTGGCCCAATGTTCTGTTTCTCAGTGATTAAGAAGGAACGAAGATTTTACTAAAATTTCTCCCCACATTAGCCCTTTATCATCCATCTGTCAATACATAAGGTTGTCCATGTATAAGGTGGGTTGCAAAATCCTCCACAAATGAAAGTACACCCCATGAGTACACACAAAATATCCATTTTTAAGTTCTATTGTTTATACAGATATAAGCTAGGAAAAATTGAGAGATAAGAGTTTCATGATAGCAGGGAAGTCTTGACTTGTGATTGTGGGTTAAAGCTATCCATGTCTAGGATATTGTTTACTTCTGGGGAGAAACTTCTCTAGTTAGCTTTACCTTAAGGTCTCCAATGAAGGTTCAAATCTAAGAGTCTGAAGTCCTTCTGAATTGCGAGATTATGAACCCAAGATCCAAGGTCCCAAAGTTTTGTTGCAGTGTGGGTGGCAAGGGCAGTCTTTCTCTGATGTCATTCTCAGAAGACTCAATCTCTGGGTGGGTTCTGGAATGTAAAGGATTTGGTTGTCTTCAGTTAGCGGACAATCAAATCGTTTCTTTACCTGGGAAAATACACTGTGGCATAATGCATTAAAGCCTTCCAGCATTTAGTCATATTAAAGTTTAGGAGCAGAAGACACATGAGATTTTATCCTTAGGGGCATAGGTTCTCTAGTGACTATTTCGTGAGGGGTCGGTCAGCTTCTATTTTCCCCTGGAAGTAGATCTTATTGTCATCAGTCTGCAATAACTTTGATCATGGCAATCCAATTAATTCAGTTGCCTTTGCCTAATGTTATTGTATCTGTAATACATTGTTTAATAATTTTACAACTTGACTAGTGAAATAAATGCCTTTATCACTGGAGATTTTGTTACAAATTTCTCATGCTAAAAACACATTTTCCAATAACCTTTTAACTACAATTATAACATCTGCATTCTTATACTGGAAAGCTTCTATACTACCAGAAAACATACACTGAAAATGACAATTGAATGAAATCCCTCTATAAATGTTTGAATGGCCCATCAGGTAGTAGAGATGTACCTGAAGTTTTGATTGTTTTCCCAAGATTATGGGCTTTACAAACCAAACATTCAATTCTGATTCTTTTATCTCTTCCATGATGATTCATGGTATGTAAAGCTTTAAATAATAAAAGCTTTAAGAACTCAGAAGAACCAAGCGGCAGAACAAACTCTCCATGAGTCCAGACTTAACACTGGGTTTATATCCTCCTAAATATGAATTTTGTTTCTCCAATTAAGGTAGATAACAATGTCTATTAGATGGGTTATCATAGGTAATTTCACTTGGACCATGGAGTTTATTCAAATTGCCTAAACAAAAATTGTTTAATTTCAGGTCTGGCTGATTTAGCATGAAAATCTGCCAAAGTGTTTTCTTGATATTTAATTAATTTTTGCCCTGCTTAGGTTAACATTTTAAAAACCAGTCAGTCTCTTTATTAAAGTTCTTGGAATTCTTTCCCAGACCAAATGATCCTAACGTTATCAGAAACTTACATTTCAGATTGCATTATTTTCATGAATCTTTTTGAAAACACAATACACTAGAATTTTATATGCTTGTAAAGTTTTCAAAACTCCACTAGAATTAAGCAATTAACTGTGGAAATGACTTTAAATGATTATACTTAAAGACACAATCAACAAATAAGTTTGGTTATTTCTGTAGCCTATAATAATTAAACATAATAACCATAATTATAAGTGATAGCATATACCCAGACATATCAGAATTTTAGGGGTCCCATACACTGTTGGAACATATATTAATAACATATTCATAAAAATATAAAGAAGAAGGTTAAACATTATTTTTTATTTGAGAATGCTTTCTGTGTAAGTTAACACATCAGTTAAGCCTGCCTATTATCTCTCTTTTGTATGCCACCAGAGCAAAGCCCTCCATAGCATTCCAAAGCTAGAGGTCAATAAAAAGAATGTTGAACTTATAATTTGATTTTGGGGAGTCTGTCAAGCATGTCAAAACGCTTGACCAAATATGTTTAAAACGTTTGACCAAAACAAGATCCCACACAGTGTAAAATAATAGTCATTCATTTAGCCAAAATGATAATTAAAAATTTTACCAGCTACTCGGGAGGCTGAGGCAGGAGAATGGCATGAACCTGGGAGGTGGAGCTTGCAGTGAGGCGAGATCGCACCACTGCACTCCAGCCAGGGCAACAGAGCAAGACTCTGTCTCAAAAATTAATTAATTAATTAAAAAAGCAAAAGTTTTATTCTTTAATGGAGAAGAAACTCAGTTTTCCAAACAATCAGCAGACCTGAGAAAGACAGCATGAGACAAAATTTGTCTCTCCTTAATTCCTCTTTTTTGTTTTGTGTGGTTTACTCAAAAGGTAAACAAAAATATTTTACTGTGTCTTATTAATACTATAAAAATTTTTGTTCAAAAGATAAAACCAAGCATTTCTTTTTTATGTGTATTATCAATAAACACTGAAGCTCATTTTAATAAAACTTTGTAAACAAATCTATCCAATTTCAGTCAGCTTTTGATCCTACTAGATTTCCATAAACTATTTATAATTTCTTGTAAGTATTTTTATTATTATTTTTAAAGATAGGGCCTTGCTCTGTCACCTAAGCTGGAATACATTGGCATGATCATAGCTCAGTGCAACCTTGAACTCCTGAGCTGAAGTGATCTTCCTAATTCAGCCTCCCAGGTAGCTAGGACTACAGGCACATTGCCATTATGCCTTGTTAATTTCTTTTTCTTTTGTTTTTTTTGTAGAGAAAGTGTCTCGCTATGTTGCCCAGGTTGGACTCAAACTCCTGGCCTGTCAAACAGACACAGGCAGATCTGTTTATTAACAGATCTGAATATCTATAGATTTTCTATGTATGCCATATAACAATAAGATGCCAAAGTACATAAACTTAAACTTATGTTTAATAATTAATATTCTAGTATTTTAACTTCAAATGACTCAGACATTTTATGATGATCACTTATTTAATTTAATATAACATGACTTTAAGATTTTAAATTACTCAAAAGAATTTTGAAATAATTTCCCCAATCATCCTGGTAGTCAAACAGCCACACTGCACTTAGGATGGCTATGAGAGGTAGGGCCTGAGTCCTGAATTTACATACCAGGTATGGAGTTCAAGGTAAAAGACAGATCTGTGAAGATGATGTATGGAGGATAGAACCACTTGGAGAATAGCCAAAAGGCAAAGCTGAGCCAGGAGGAAGGGCCATATTGGTCTTTATTCTGCCTTGTAGCTGCTGGTTCAGGCATGGAGAATACGTCCTCAGGTCTCACCATGGTAACCTATCCAGACCCCAGAGTGCAGAGGCTCCACATCAAAAGCATAAACTCACAGTCAAATCAAGAAGTCTCAAAAATATTACAGGAACAGAAGTTTTATGACCTTAAAACATGTAGCAGAGGCAGCATGAACCTGTCTCACCAGTAATTTCAGGCGAAATAGCCTGAATTATATTTAACTTACAATTTTGAAGCCATTCCTATTTTTTCAACAACTTAAAAACTAGCTTTATGTACCAAATATTATCACTTACACTTAGCAACGAAGACATGTGGACATACTGACACAGAAGCAGATCTTATAGGTTCCATACAAAATTTTTATTTGCCAGCTTTTAAGATATTTTTTTCAAGCAAAATTTGACAAATTGGATCTAATTAAAATTAAAGAGTTTCTGCACAGCTAAAGAAACTATCAACAGTGTAAAGAGACAACCCAAAGAATGGGAGAAAATTTTTGCAAACTATGTATCTGACAAAGGTCTAATAGCTAACATCCATAGAAACTTAAACAAATTTACAAGAGAAAAACAACCCCATTAAAGCGTGGGAAAAGGATATGAACAGACACTTTTCAAAAGACATACATGCAGCCAACAATCATATGGAAAAAGCTCAATATTACTGATCATTAAAGAAATGCAAAGCAAAACCACAATGAGATACCATACCAGTCAGAATGGCTATTACTAAAAAGTCAAAAAATAACAGATGCTAGAGAGGTTGTTGAGAAAAAGGAATATTTTTAAACTGATGAGAGGGTAAATTAGTTCAACCATTTTGGAAGCCAATGTGGCAATTTCTCAAAGACCTAAACAGAGAAACCTCATTTGACTCAGCAATCCCATTACTGGGTATATCCTCAAAGGGATATAAATCATTCTGTTATAGAGACATATGCACACATATGTTAATTACAGCACTATTCACAATAGTAAAGACATGAAATCAACCTAAATGACCATCAATGATAGACTGGGTTAAGCAAAATGTGGTACATATACACTGTGGAATACTATGAAGCCATAAAATGAATGAGATCATGTCCTTTGTAGGCACATGGATGGAACTAGAGGCCATTTTTCTTAGCAAACTAATGCAGGAAAAGTAAACCAAATATCACATGTTCTCACTTACAAGTGGGAGCTAAATAATAAGAACACATGGATACATAGAGGGGGACAACACACACTGGTGCCTATTGGAGGGAGGAGAGTGGGAGTAGGGAAAGAATCAGGGAAAGTAACTAAGGCGTACTTGGCTTAATACCTTGATGACAAAACAATCTGTACAACAAACCCCCAGGACACAAGTTTACCTGTGTAACAAACCTGCACACATACCCCTGAATTTAAAAGTTAGAAAAAATAAAATATATATATTT
Organism: Macaca nemestrina; assembly: GCF_043159975.1. Taxonomy (NCBI): domain Eukaryota; kingdom Metazoa; phylum Chordata; class Mammalia; order Primates; family Cercopithecidae; genus Macaca; species Macaca nemestrina. The sequence goes on along the minus strand of NC_092134.1, from coordinate 41,318,458 downwards.
TTCCATTTAGACTCTCAATTTTCCAATTAGCTGTTTTATTGTCTTAGGTAATTGTTAGCTAGGTGATATGGTTTGGCTCTCTTTCCCCACCCAAATTTCATCTCAAATTGAAATCCCCATGTGTCGAGGGAGGGACCTGGTGGGAGATAATTGGATCATGGGGGCTGTTTCCACTATGCTGTTCTCATGATAGTGAGGGAGTTCTCATGAGAGCTGATGAAACTTCCTAGAAACTTTTTGAATGGTTTTGACCAAAATGTTGATAGTGATATGAAAAATGAAATCCAGGCTGACGTGGTCTCAGGTGGAGATAAGGAACTTATTGAGAAATGAAGCAAAAGTCACTCTGATTATGCTTTAGCAAAGAGACTGGCAGCGTTTTGTCCCTGCCCTAGAAATCTGTGGAACTTTTTACTTGAGAGAGATGATTTAGGGTATTTGCAGAAGAAATTTCTAAGAAGCAAAGCATTCAAGAGGTGACCTGGATTTTCCCAAAAGCATACAGTTATATGTGTTCACAAAGAGTTTTGAACACATATATGATTTGAAATTGGAACTTATGTTTAAAAGAGAAGCAGAAAATAAAGATTTGGAAAATGTGCAGCCTGACCATGTGGTAGAAAAGAAAAACCCATTTTCTGGGGAGGAGTTCAAGCCAGCTACAGAAATTTGCACAAGTCACAAGGAGCTGAATGTTAATAGCCAAGACAATGGGGAAAATGTCTCCAGGGCATGTCACAGACCTTCGTGGCAGCCCCTCCCATAACTGGCCCAGAGGCCTAGGAGAAAGCAATGGTTTCGTGGGCCAGGCCCAGGTCCCTGATGCTCTATGCAGCCTTGGAACTTGGTGCCCTGCGTCCTAGCTGCTCCAGCTCCAGTCATAGCTAAAAGGGGCCAAGGTACAGCTTGGGCCATTGCTTCAGAGTATGCAAGCCTCAAGCTTTGGGGCTCCCACATGGTGTTGGACCTGTGGGTACACAGAGGATGAGAGTTGAGCTTTGGTGACCTCTACCTAGATTTCAGAGGATGTATAGAAACACCTGAATATCCAGGCAGGAGTCTGCTGCAGGGGCAGTGCCCTTATGGAGAACCTCTGCTAGGGCAAGGAGGGAAAATGTACGGTCAGAGCCCCATGCAGAGTCCCCAGTGGGGCACTGCCTAGTGGAGCTGTGAGAATAGGGCCGCCATCCTACTGACCCTGCAATGAAAGATCCATCAACAGTTTGTACCATGCGACTGGAAAAGCCACAGGCACTCACCATCAGAACATGAAAGCAGCCATGGAGGCTGTACCCCACAAAGCTACAGGGGTGGAGCTGCTCAAGGCTTTGGGAGCCCACCCCTTGCATCAGCATGTCCTGGATGTGAGACATGGGGTCAAAGGAGGTCATTTTGGGCTTTAAGATTCAATGACTGCCCTGTTGTATTTTGGACTTGCCTGGAGCCTGGGGCCCCTTTGTTTTGACCAGTTTCTCCGATTTGGAATAGAAATATTTACCCAATGCCTATGTCCCAATTGTCCTTGGAAGTAACTAACTTGTTTTTGATTTTTACAGACTCATAGGCAGAAGGGACTTGCCTTGTCTCAGATGAGACTCCGGACTTGCATTTTTGAGTTAATGCTGGAATGAGTTAAGACTTTGGGGGACTGTTGGGAAGGCATGATTGGTTTTGAATGTGAAAAGGGCAGGAGATTTGAGAGGGGCCAGGGGTGGAATGATATGGTTTGGCTCTGTGTCTCCATCCAAATCTCACCTCATGTAATCCACACGTGTTGAAGGAGGGCCCTAGTGAGAGGCTACTGAATCATGGAGGCAGTTTCCACCATGCTGTTCCTGTGACCGGGAGTTCTTACGAGATGAGAGCTGATGGTTTTAAGAATGGCGCTTTCTTGCTCTTTCTCTCTCTCCTGCCATGTAAGACATGCCTGACTTTCCCTTCACCATCCACCACGATAGTAAGTTTTCTGAGGCCTCCCCAGCTATTCAGCTAAACCTCTTTTGTTTATAAATTACCCAGTCTCAGGTAATACCTTTACAGCAGTGTGAAAACGGACCAATACACTCGGCATCAGTTTGCCTTAAAAAGAAAAAAAAAAGACTCTTAGGTAAAACCAAGTAGAAAATTTATACCTCAAAAGTATAAGGATATGACTTGAGGCCTAATTTTTGTACCATCATTTATTCCAACCAAGAATAAAATGTATGTAAAGGCTCAGTTAAAAGGCCCATTAAAGACAATATGGCCAGAAACAGTACCTTAAACAAAAGGTGAGAGTTGTTAGTGACCTAGTCCTCCTGCTCAGACACCCTTACAAGTGACAAAAGCATGTCAAGGTAGCTAGATCTGTGCCAGAAAGGTGCATTTTATTTCCATAGGTGGTCTTTTTAACTTAGCTGTTTCTTAGCTAAAATTTCTGAGTTCAGGAATATCTGTGTATGGATTCAGCAAGGATAGATCAGAAAAGGAAGCAACCCTTCTCTACCTGAGGGTCTACCTTTTATAAACACTTTATCCAGGATAGCTTTCTTTTAACACTTCAGACGGGATAGTAACTAAGCTAAAAGGTTAGCAGGTTCAAATTTTCTTTTAAGCTTTTTATTTGCTTCTTGTAGAGAGACTTTTAAAAGAGGAAATAGGAAGTTGAAAAGTGGATTCCTGCTTTATAATGAAAGTCATGAAGTGTGTGTGTCAGACAAGACTCAGAATGCTAATCAATCACTCAGGAAGCCATTTTAGGTAATTTGGAAGGCATTTTAACATTAGTACTATCTCCCTACTTGAAATTGCCTTCATAACTATATCCACTTCATAAAGAAAAATGTAAGCAGTGGTTTTCTGGCCCCTAATCTGTGAAAAATCTCCCAATACTTTAACTTAGATGTGTATAAGGCAGAGAGAATCTCCAAATGGAACTCCCCTGGTAATTATAAGGTGGTGATAGGGGAGGTATAAATACCAAATGCCTGTGAGTGCTATTATGTTTTTCACATTTTTCTTGTTACTCTGGTGGGATTCAAATTTGGACAAATAAGAATAAACTTTAAAGACCTACGTTTTTTAAACCATTTTCTATTTTCTAATAACATAAGATTTATTTATTCTGAAAGTCTTCTTAACTTAGTTTTGTAGGAAGTAATTTGTGATTCAATGGAAGGCTATGCATTTCTATAACTCACTCTTCTGCCTTATCAGATTCTGATTCAATAAAAGCTATTTTACAACTTTGTGAGTTGTAGATAACTTACAGCAATGCAAAAATAATTTTCATCTATACACATGCAAATGAATTATGTCCCAAGAGGAACAGCCATCCTCCTTCCTCAGAAAGAAAGTTTTGCTTCAATTTGCACATTTAATCCAATATCCCTGATCTACAAATTTATATTTTTATTGGATTCTCCTTTGAACCAGTATATAAAATCTACTTGTTTCCTTCATTATGAGTGAAGAAAAAATATTTATTTAATTTTACATATGCTCAGGGAATGGACATATGTAAAATGTCACATATGCAATGGTGAAGACATCGGTGAACTTGCTCCCTCTGCAAAACAATGAAAATACAGACAAAACAACTAAAACTCTTAAAACCCTAACAATTAAGGAGTTAGCTGAAAAGCACTAATTACTGAACCTAGTTGACAAAATGAACTATCTGGCATTTTAACTTATTATTCCTACTCCTCTTTGTTCCCTGCTCAGTAGTATGGCAAGCAAAAGTTGACAGCATTGTTGAAAATGGAGAAATTGAACCGCTTTTTCAAAGTTTTATTAAAACCTCCGTCCCCAGAAAACAGTCAATATTCGTCTAAAATTGAAGTTCTCTGGAAAAGCTCTATTCTCAGAATGTGTTGACTATTTGATTTGACTCAGAGCTTAATTTAGTTGGGGGGGAAAATGGCCCATCCCTAGGGCATCACCAAAACAATAACAAACTTCTGGCAGTAGCTGTCTAAGGCTGTACTTTTAATTATGACAAACAACTGTATGGCCAGGAATTTAAAAGGAAATGCCAGAGAACTAGATGACTGTAGGAGGAGTCTGAAAACCTATGACATATTCCTGAGCATATAAAAAGCCATTTTCTGCACAAGACTGTGTCCATGACCAGGAAACATGTGGGAAAGGATAAGATGCCAGTCACCCACCTGCAGCTGTCCTTGAGGTCCTACACAAGCAGGAGTTGCAAGTGAAGTCTGTCTTGTAAATTGCATGAAGTATGAAAGGGCCCCTTTTCACACAGATCTCTGTGCAAAGGTAAAAGACATGCATGCAAAATATTTAAGGAAAACTTTTGACCATTCAGAAAATTTACTAACCACTAAATTATCCTGATTTGGGTGTGACCCCTAGGAAGCAAGACTTAAAAATAAAAACAATAACTTAAAAAATGTATTTTTTAGCTAAAAGAGAACTTAGTAGCCATTTACTAGAAGAAATACATAACTATATGATTAGTTCAGAAAACTCACTAAACAAATAAGCAACAAAAAAAATCTGATAGTAGATTTTATAAATTGTTCAGTTTTCAACAAACAAATTAGAAGACATTCCAAAAATAAAATAAATGAATAGGAAAGTATGTCACATTAAAGGGGGAAAAAGTAGTCAACATAAAATGTCCCTGATAGGGTTCAGACTTTGGACAGAGACTTTTAATAAGTGATAACAAAATGTTTAACAACTAGAGAAAAACATGATCACTTTGGCAACACATATACTAAAATTAGAGCTAGAGGAAACTATGTCTAAAGAATTAAAGAAAAATATGACAACATTGTCTTCCCAAGTAGATAGTTTAGCTATTCCCAAGTAGACAGTATCAGCTAGAATAGAGCTGAAAATTATAAAAGTAGCCAAATATGAATTGTAGATATGAAAAATCTGGAGTCAAAATATTTTGGAGTTGAAAACTCTGGAGTTGAATTACAAATTCTGGAGTTAGAACTAAAATGACAAATCCTCCACAAAGCCTCAACAACAGATTTGCACTGGTGGAAAAAAAAATCAACACAGTTTAAGATAGGTTAATACAGATTATCCAGTGTAAGGAGAAGAAAGAGTAAAGACTTATAAAAAATAAAGCCTAAAAGACTTGTGGGACACAGTATTCCAATACATGTGTAATAAGAATCCCAGAAAAAGAAAAGAGAGAAAAGGATAGAAATATATTTGAGAAAATAATAGCCAAAATTTGATGAAATATATGGATCTACACATCCAAGAAGCTCAATGAACCCTAATACAATAAACTTAAGAGACCTATACTGAGATACATCTTAATAAAACTGACAAAAGTCAAAGGCAAAATGAAAGCCTTCACAGTAGCAAGAGAAAAATCAATAATTTCTCATCAGAAACCACGGATCCTGGAAGACAGTGAGATAATATCTTCAAAGTGTTGAAAGAAAAAGACTGTCAACCAAAATTTTTGCATTCAGTTAAACTTTCAAAAATGAATAAATTAAGTCCCTTTCAGATAAAGAAAAATTTAGAGAGAGCACTGCTAGCATTCCTACTTTTCAAGTAATACTATATAAATCCTTAAATCTAAAGTAAAAGACACTACATGCTGAGTCAATCCACCTAAAGGAATAGAACACTAGTAAAAGTAATTGTGTCAGTAGTATGAAAGACAATATAGTTTATTTTTGGTTTGCAATTATTTTCTTCTCCTGTTTGAAAAGATAACTGCCTAAACAATATTATAAAACCATATTAATGGACTTATAAATTTAAGAAATGCCATTGGTATGGCAAAAATACTGCAAAGAAAACAAGGGTAAATGGAAATAAAATGTTTATATTTTATTGAAATAAAATGAGTATTAGTTAAAACTAGGTTAAGTTCATATGCAACCACTAAAAGATCATTTAAAAGAAACATAATAAAAGAAATGACTAGGGAATTACAGAGGTTCACTAGGAAATATCTATTTGGCACACAAGAATGCAGGAATTGAGCAATTATTGAACAGGAAAGTTGTAATATCTGTAGAAAACAAATAGTAAAATGACAGACTTAAATTCTGCCTTATCAGAAATTATGTTAAACGTGAGTGGATTAAACTTCCCTCTCAAAAAGCATAGAATGGAAGAAGGGATAAATACTAAAACAAAACACAACAGCAACATAATATGGCTATATGATATCTGAAAGAGATATACTTTAGATTAAAAGATACAAATATATTGAAAATAAAGAATTTAAAAATAAATACCATTTAGGGAATAACCAAATGACAGTGTGAGTGGCTATAGTAATTTAAAAAAACATACTTTAAAATGAAAGTATTTTACTAGAAATAATGAGGACTATTTTATAACAAGTAAGGTAAATCATGAAGAATACAATTATTGACATGTATGTATATATCAACATTGCATCAAAATATCTAAAGCAAAACTGACTAAATTAAATGGAGAAATAGACAATTCAAAATAATAGAGAATTCAATACTTTACTTTCAAGAAACAATAAATTTAATAGCCAGAATATCAGCAAAAATAAAAAAACAAACAAACAGAACGGAGTTGAAAAGAGCTTAAGCCAACTAGATATAACAAAACCTATCAAGTCCCCAATCCAACAACTGTAGAATACACATTATTCTCTGGAGTATATGGAACATTCTCCAGGATAGACAATATGGTAGGTCGTAAAACAAACCTCAACAATTTTTTTTAATTTAAATAATACAAAGTATGTTCTTTGACCATGAAAAATTTAGTTACAAAACAACCACAGAAGAAAATTTGGGAAATGTACAAATATTTAAATTTAAAATACGCACCCTATATAACCAATAGGTCAAATATAATTCACAAGCAAAATCAGAAAAGACTTTGAGATGAGTGAAAAGAAAACACAACATACTAAAATTTAGGAAATGCAGCTAAAGCATTGCTTTCAGGAAATTTATTGCTATAAATGTTTACATTAAAAAGAAGAGTGATCTCAAATAAATAACCAAATTTTCCACCTTAAGAAACTAGAAAAAGCAGAAAAAACTAAACTCAAAACAAGCAAAAGGAAGAAAATAATAAAATTTAGAGCAGAAGCAAATGAAAAAGAGAATAGAAAATCAATAGGGAAAACTGGAAAAACAAAAAGTTAGTTCTTTGAAAAAATAAACAAAATGGGCAAATCTTTAGCTAGACTGATCAAGAAAAAAAATTTAAAAATATTCAAATTACTAAGCTACAAATAAAATAAGGACATCCACTATCAACTTTAAAGAAATGAATTATAAAGTTAGATTGTCTAGGACAAATGAACAAATTCCTAGAAATACCCAAACAAATATTGATTTAAGAAGATAAAGAAATCTAAGTAGACCTATAACAAATTAGGAGATTTAATTATTAATCAATAAAATTGTCCAGGCATGGTAGCTCATGTCTGTAATCTCAGCACTTTGGGAGGTCAAGGCAGGTAGATCACCTAACGTCAAGAGTTCAAGACCAGCCTGGCCAACATGGTGAAACCCTATCTCTACTAAAAATACAAAAAATTAGCTGGAGGTAGTGGCAGGCACCTGTAATCCCAGCTACTCCAGAGGCTGAGGCAGGAGAATCAGTTGAACCTGGGAGGCAGAGGATGCAGTGAGCCAAGATTGCACCATTGTACTCCAGGCTGGGCAACAAGAGCAAAACTCTGTCTCAAAACAAAAACAAAAACAAAAACAAAAACAAACAAAAAAAACCAACTGTATAAATTAAAGCCCAGGAGCAGATGGTTTCTCAGATGAATTCAACTAAACATTTAAAGAACTGGTACCAATTCTTCAAAAACTCTTTCAAAAAACAGAAGAGGAACAAAAGAATCCCAATTATTTCTATGATCCCAGTATTACCCTGATACAAAGATCAGACAAAGATATTGTAAGAAAAGAAAAGTATAGACCAATATTCTTTATGAATATGGATGCAAAAATCCTCAACAAAATATTAGCAAATCAGATCCCCCAAAAAATTTAAAAATATTTAATTCCATGATCAAAAGCGATTTATCTCAGGAATGCAAGGCTGGTTCAACATCTGAAAATAAATCCATGTAACATACCATGCTAGTAAAATTAAGGACAAAACCCACATAAATCATCTCAATAGAGGCAGCAAAAGCATCTGACAAAATCCAACACTCTTGTTCTGCTAAAAACATTTTGAAAACTACAAATACAGAGAACTTCCTCAACCTGATAAAAGACATTTTATTATAAATTCCATAGCTAACATACTTAACAGAAAATCACCAAATCATTTCCCTCTAAGATCAACAATAAGACAAGCACATCCAAGCTTACTATTTCTGTTCATCATTGTACTGAATTTCTGGGCAGAGTAACAAGGTAAGAGAAAGAAATAAAGAGCATAAGATTGAAAATGAAGAAGTAAAACTATTTTTGTTTGTAGGTAATACGATCTTGTATATAGAAAATCCACTATAAAAACTATCAGAACAAATAAACAAGTTCAACATTGTTACTGAGTACAAGTTCAATATACAAAGATCAATCGTATTTGTATATACTATCCATGAATATTCAAAAAATGAAATTAAGAAATGACTTATAGTAAGAACTAATAATTACATAGAATACCTAGGAATAAATGTTTAAGTGCAACTTGTACTTTGAAAAATATAAAAATATTTCTAAATAAATTAAAGAAGATTTTAAAAAATGAAACAATATCCCATTCTCATGAGTGAGAAAACTTAACATTGTTAAGATATATTACCCAAATTGTTCTACAAATTCAATGCAATCATTATCAGAATTTCAGCTCATTTTCTTGCAGAAATTGAAAAGATGATCCTAACATTCACATAGAAATTCAAGGGACTCAGAATAATTAAACAATCTTGGGAATAAAGGACAAAGTTGGTGGACTCACACTTCTCATTTTCAAAACTTACTATCAATCTATAGTAATTAAGACAGCATGCTACTGATATAAGATTATATATATATATATGAATGAAAGGAATTAAGTTGATAGTTCCAAAAGAAAGTTCTTACACTTGTGGCCTTTTGTTCTGCAACAAGGGTGCCAAGACAATTCAATGTGCAAAGGATAGTCTTTTTAACCAACAGTGTTGAGAAAACTGGATATCTACATGCAAAACAATGAAGTTGAACCTTTATCACATACCATATACAAAAATTAGCTCAAATACATCACAAACCTAAATAGAAGAGCTAATACTACCAAACTAAAAGAGAACTTAGTAGTAAATCTTTGTGACCTTAGGTTAAGCACTGGTTTCTTAGATATGATATGAAAAGCACAAGCAACAATATAGATAGATAGATAGATAGATAGATAGATAGATAGATAGATAGATAGATACATTAATTAGCCTTCAACAAATTTAAAAAGAACACCATCTAGAACATGAAAAGACAACCACAAAATGAGATAAGTTATTTGTAAATGACATAGGATTTGTATTCAGAATTTATAAATAATTCTAAACAATGCAACAATAAAATGATAAACAACCCAATTTTTAAATGGGTAAAGGATTTGAGTATACACTTCTTCAAATAAGATATATAAATGACCAACAATCACATGAAGAGATTCTCCACATCATTAGTTACTAGGAAAATGCAAATCAAAACCACAATGAGACACAATTTCACACCCACAAACATGACTAAAAAGACAGGGAGTAACAAAGGTCAAAGAGGATGAGGAGAAATGGAAACCCTCATAAATTTCTCATGAAGGTGTAAAATAGGGCAGACATTTTGGAAAACAGTTTATCTGTTCCTCAAAATATTAGGCATGGAGTCATCATAAGACATATCAACACCAGTCCCAGGTATACCCAAAAGAAGTGCAAATGTATCTTCACACAAAAACTCATATGTGAATGTTCATAGCAGCATTATTTATAACAGCCAAAAAGTGGAAACAAATGTCTATCAACTGGTAGATATTTATATCTATACAATCTAACATCATTTAGCAATAAAAAATAATGACACACTGATATATGCTACTACTTGAGAACCCTGAATGCATTATATTAAGTAAAAGAAACCAGTCACAGGAGACCAAATATTGTATAATTGCATTTATTTGAAGAGCCATGAACGGGCAAATCCATGGAAACAGAAAATAGAATAGTGGTTGCCTGGGGCTGCGGTGGTGAGCTGGAGAACAGTAATGGGGAATAATTGCTAATGGATATGGGTTGGGGTTTCTTTTTATGGGTTTTGAATATGTTCTAAAATTAGATTGTGGTGATGGTTGCACAACTCTGAACATACTAGAATACTACTAAATGATAAGACAAACAAACCTTGTTTTAAGTAAATAATGACAGAAACAATAACAAAAGCTTGCAGAAAACTCAGCTCAATACCACAACATTTTAAGCTTTATGAAAAAAAAAAAAACTGGATTTTAGGGTTTGAAGTCTGAATTAATGTAATACAACTCCAAAACCCACAAGGATATCTAATAAATCTAAGTTGATGATTCCAAATTTCTTCATCTGGCAAGGTCCTCCTGAGATCCTATCATCCATCCCTCTGCTCAAGCTCAGATAAGTGGACTATTTTCAGCACTGTATTTAAACCCATACAATAAATAGTTTAATAAACTCTTTCAGTTATGGTAACTTGATCTGAATGGGATGCTGAGTGTCAGGGGCAAGAGTTTCTTCCCTGAACCTTTACAATCATGACATTGAATAAGCAGCTCTTGGTTAGAGATGGTGGTAGAGCAACAGAGGAGATAGTGCACCTAAATACCCAGAGAACTGTCAGGGACAGTGCAGGGGTCCCACATGGAGTGGGAGAGAGAGGGCAAGCCAACAGCAGGCCGAAAGAGGACTGAGGCAAGAGACAAATAGGATAGAATAGTTACAGAAGAAGAAAAAGATGAGTCAGGGAAACTTTCATATGACTGAAAGTTTAGAGATGAGAGAGGAAAAAATAGGAAAAAGAAATCAGAAGAAACAAAGAGAACAAAGAATATTTTAGTTTTTTTATCTTTTTTTTTTTTTTTTTTTTTTGTCTCCGGAATGTTGACAAATATAAAGCAAAGTAAATCACTTTGGACCCACCACTTACCCTCGTTTCCACAAGCAGAAGGGGTGTACTATGGAATGAATGCCTGTGTTTCCTCCACATTTATATGCTGAAGTTCTAATGTGATAGCACTGGGAAGTGGGATCTTTTAGAAGTAAATTGCTCGTGAGGGTGGAACCCCTTTGATGAGATTAGTGTCCACATAACAAGGGAAAGAGAGCCACTCCCTCTCTGCTCTCTGCCACGTGGTCATTGTCATCTGCAAACCAAAAAGTGGACCCACACCAGACACTGGATCTGCAGGCAGCTTCATCTTGGACTTCCCAGACTCCAGAACTGTGAAAAATAAATAAATGTTGCTTAAGCCACTTATAGTATATCCATAGGTGACATACCTATGTATATGATATAGGTTTTATAGCATCCCCAGACCAGACTAAGATGATATACTTTATAATGCAATATACAAAGTGATAAAAATATACAGAAGAATTGGTTTAGTGACAAAGCTGTCTGGTCCTTTACATTGCAGCAATTCTGGAAGAGCAAAGGAAAACTGCTTGCTATTTTCTCGTAGGTTAGCTAAGAAATAAATATAAACAATTTTCTTTTATTCAATTTATGATTAATATTAACAGTAAAAATAATGACACAAAATAAAACAAATTGCATATAGTAAACTTTGTTGTTGACTAAAAATAGACAGAAGGAAAACTTTTTAATAAAATCTCGATCTGCAGCATTAGATTTAGAATAGATACAATGTCATACAACAAAATTTCCAATTGCAGATGTTATAAATTTATTAATATAAATTTTAAAACTTGATTAGCAGTACATCACTTTCACTGAAAATTTTACATGGAAAATGATTCCGATGAGAATTATTTCAGCAAAATAAAAATAAACATTTAAAAAATTGGGTATGATTTAAGTATGCTAGATAGAAAGTTGGTAAAGGAATTAAACCAGCTTAATAAGAAAAAAAACTTCCCAGAACAAATTTCTTTTTTCCACATACATTTTTCTCTATGTGCTCTGGAGACATTTCTGAATTTGTGTATGCTGACACATAATGAGCCCCTCTGTGTCTATTTCTGAGGAAGCTTTATTTAGTTGCCCTTCTGATAAACAGTGTAAGTTCAAAAGAATAAGCAGTCCATATTCCCCGGGCTTGGCATGAGGAGGCAGCAGATGATCTAATAGATTTTGTTGCTTCTAATTTTTGTGACTAATATAGAGGTTCTGTTTTGAAAGCACCCGGATCTGGCTTCATTCTGGTTTAGATATTTGGAACAAAATGTACTCTTTCCCAAGAGTCACTTTCTCAGAACTATCCGAAGCATAATTTTTAAAAACATAAGTACATCAGGAATAGTTCAGAATGACCATGAAGCTTGCCAAAGGTCTAAAGAAGCTCGAAGTGGCTTAATTAAATTTAGACAGTGGGGCTAAGAGAAGTCCTTAAATAGTAAGATGAGGGACTCTTTCTACTCCCTGTCCTAAGATTTCGCTATGGAGGGACCACCTCTAGAGAAAGACTCAGATCTCTTGCCCATTCTCCTCCCTTAACCCTCTTTATAGGATTGGTAATTTGAAAGAAGGAACTGCTAAAATACTCTTCTTAGTCCCTTCTAACTCTCTTTGGGAGCCAGTCTGCCTTCAAGGAAGATGCTATTGCTGCTTCCTATTGCTATAAAATGGACGGGGGTACACTCCCCTCCCCTGACACTTTTTCTATTTCAGAAACACTAGGATTTTTTTTCTGTCTCTGCCTGGTGAACAGATGGATAAATCTTTCTCATCCCAGGGGGTATAGAACCATTAAGCCCATTTTTCTCCATGCACAAGTCATGTTCCCCAACAGACAAAGGTCATATTTTGATGGTCATCCTGACTCCTCTTTCTCAGTGGCTCCAAACTGAGGCAGGGAAAAGTGGGAGATTAATTATTTACTTCTTAAGTTCCAATGTAAATCCCAATTTGCCTTCTTCTCCCTTTTCAGCTATTTCTTGTCATGGAAAATGAAGCCTGTGGGGTTTTGTTTATAGTTAGTGTGTGTGTGTATGTGTGTGTGTGTGTGTGTTGTATTTGTTTGTTTTTCTCCGTATTTTTAGGCAAAGGAAATAAAAGTAAGATTTGGGATGCAGATAGCATTTTGGAGATCTTGTAGAATTTAAAAGCCATAAGGCTTATTTACATTTAGAAGACATACAATTCTAAGGAAAAAAAAAAATAGAGATCCAAACAATGAAAAGAAGCTGAGAGGGTAGGACGGAGAGTCATGTTTATCAGGAACAGGCTCATTTTGTGTAGAAAGGACATTTGAAACAAATATGACATGTTTTAACATGTAATCTGGGGGTGATGTAAAATATGCAACAGTCTCTTGAATAAATTTTCTCTTAAAGTCTCAGAGTATACTCATTTTTTATGGAATTGATCTTAGATTTGGAAAATTGGTTCTGAATCTCATGAAGCTCACCTTTTAAATAAAATTGGCATTGTCGGTAATGTTATTACTTTGCAAACAGATTGGTAGTTTTTTTCTGTATTCCCAAATCCTACCGTATTTATTCAATCATGTAATAGAAAATACTCTATAAGGAAAGTAAATGTACCTTTCTATTTATGCTTGTATTTACCATTAACATCGATAAGCACCAAAAACTGTTACTGCAATTAAATGTAGAAAAGAATTTTTTTTTAAATCTTGACAAATAAAAAACTCTCTGAAATATGAAAATGAAGAGTGCTTTTCTGGCTATACTGAATGGCCTCCTAGGAGATTATAATGTGAGTGAAGTTTGTCTTTCAGGGTTCTCTTTCTCTGAGTTCTCCTCCTTAGGCATTTTCTAATCTTCTGCTGCCCTTTTAAGCTTTGAATTTGGCCTATTTTGACTGAAGCAAGAGGAAGATAGCATCCCAACCTCTTATTTTATTTTTTTCCCCCAAACATTCAAGTGTATTTGACTTACTTTCACATATCCATCAAGAATGAGCTGAAATGCTCCCTTCTCTGAGTTAGAACATTTTCCTTCTCTGGAATGTCCTTCTTTCTGCTTTTACAATTGCCTGTGTATACATAAACAAGGAAGAATAGAAGAGATGTCTCAGCCCAAAGGATAAATCGCAGGTGTAGGAAAAGTCAGAGACGATAGGCCCTTGTCATAGCCCCACAATCACTACAGACACATTGCACGCTCTGCCTTCCCCTGGGTTTGCCTTACTCTATTACTCCATTTCACGCCGATAGAAACTGTGAGATAGGAGCCCTCGACATGAGTATTCCTCCCCATAAGAGGAGCATGTCTTCACAGAAAATTCACTGATTGTTTTAACCTGTGTCTGATGCAAAGTTTCACTGGCATTACTAACAGGTGCAGAACCAATTAACTGATTTGAATTTTATCATCATTGTCATTGTCAACAGACACTTAATGGGTATCTCTAGAGTGCTGCACATTGCACTAGATACCTAGAGCTCATCTTCTTTCCCCTGGAGGATATTTTAATGAACAATGAAATAGCGAACATCTAGACATGAAAGTGGAAATGCAAGAGAAATAAAAGGAATTAATAACTTGTCCTTAAGTAAAAAGTTGCCTGGACCTTTCCTATGCCTTCCTAATACCAATAATCACAAGCCATTTAAATGTATTAAAAGATCTGTTTATACACACACACTGAAGAGAGAGAGAGCAAGAGAGAGAATGACGATGATGGATGACAGACATAAACATCATGCAAATGTACATAAAGATCTATAGATCTGTACAAAAATATACATGGCACATCTATTCTTATAGATCTTTATTCAGACTTATATGCAAAGACATAAATGTAAAACAAATTTTATTAGCAGCTTTTAATATATGTAAGATAAGTAAATAATAGCTTTTACTTCACTGATTGAAATCAATTGGGTGACAGTAAAGTCTTTCCTAAAACGTCATTCGAAATTCCACCTTCAAATGTGGGTTTTATGGTTACAGAGTTGTAGCAGTCTTGAGTAACATTCAGACAAGAGCAATAACCTTCACTCAGGAACTAAATGAAGAAATTTCAAGGCTAAATACAAGTAACTGAGGAAACATGAGAGCCTAGGCCTAATTTAATTTATAGGCCTCAAAGAAAAATAGGATTAGTTAATCTAGTACAAATGAGTTCTCCAAAAAGTCTTTATCTTTAGCCCAGATAATGAGAAGTGAGTAAGTTCAGAACATGTAGAGATCTGAATCACTAGTCAATAAAAGAGTTTTCTGAAGCAGTATGTTAACATTGAACACATTTTAAACAAAGTTAAACATTGATGCAGACTACATTCCTGAGATGCAACCCAATGTTACCTGGGCAATGTACTGGATAACTAAAAGGAGCTTCATACCTAATGTGTGACATGTTTGTCTATCCATTTAAGTGACACACTGTTTTGTTTCAGGTGAGGTTGATTTAAGGACTTTTCAAAGTTAAAAAGGACATTTGTTGATAAAAGAGAATGACTCTCACGCAACTTTGTGTAGACATTCTTGAGAGATCGCATTTATCACATATGATGTTCAAATGTACCGGAAGCCCGAGCCTTTCACCTCTACTGAGCAATAGGCATTTGAGAACTTAGTCTGTCTGGCTGCCATCCATTATCTGCTCATGCTAACAAAGGCAGAACCAATCACATGAAAATACAGCAGAGTGCACCTAGCTGCCAGCCTACTAACAGCAGGTGTGTGCCTCTCTTTGAATCATTACTTCCAGCCTACTCTCCTTTAAAGTCTGATTCAGATTTGAAGGCCTCTGGTAACCAGCCCCCTTTCTGGGTCAAGATCTTCCCAATCTTTTCTTTCTGGTTTTATGGCTTCATGTTTCCCAGCTTATAGCTAAGACTCCTGGTTCTTACGACCTACATTGTAATAAGGATTAAATGAAACTTTGAACGTAGGAAGTCCTCAGCCAGTAATAGTTGATGCTGGTTGTGTTGCCTCTCCTCCAAAACTTAAGCTAAGCCTACTTTTCTAAACAAGCTGGCCTTGGGGAAAGACCAAGATAGGAGAGACGAAAGAGCTAACTGGCCTGTGACACAAACCTTAAAGACTTAATCGGTGAAAAAAAAAAAAAAAAGGGTTGATTTATAAGCAAGTGGAGGTAGAGTCACTGCCAGAAACATCATGAGGAAGTAAATTAAAAGTTTGTGGAAGCCATCTTCAAGAAAGGCAAGATCAGAGGTAGAAGGTACGGTCAGAACTCATGTAAGTTGTCTCACATTAATAATCTCTATCCCATATGTTCCTCTGTTATGTATTTATTATGCACTGACTCCTAGTACAGGATTTTTTTTTTTTTTTTTTTTTTTTTGTGAGACAATTTCACTATTGTTACCCAGGCTGGAGTGCAATGGCACTATCTCGGCTCACTGCAACCTCCATCTCCCAGGTTCAGGCAATTTTCCTGCCTCAGTCTGGCAGCTGGGCTTACAATCCCGATCAGCTGGGATTACAGATGCCCGCCACCATGCCTGGCTAGTTTTTTGTATTTTTTGTAGTTTTAGTAGAAATTGGGTTTCACCATGTTGGCCAGGCTGGTCTTGAACCCCTGACCTCAGGTGATCCACCTGCCTCAGCCTCCCAACGTGCTGGGATTACAGGTGTGAGCCACTGCACCCAGCCTAGTACAAGATTTTGCTTGAATTATCAGAACCTCTTGTGCCCTATCATTGTATCAGTCAGCTTTTCCTATGTAACAAACTACCCCAAAATTTAGTGATTTCAACCATTTATTTAGCTCCTGAATCTACTGATTAACAATCTGGTCTAATCAGATCTGGGCTTGGCTGATGGTGACTGGATTTGCTCAGATATCTGTGATCACCTGGCTAGTTTGCTGAGGCTGACTGGTTTATGATGACCATTTCTGAGACAGCTCAGATGACTGGAGCTTCTCTTGACATTACTTTTCATTCTCCATCAGCCTACCTTCAGTTTTTATCACATGGTGATGGCAGAGTCCCAATGGCAGTAAGGGCAGATCAAGGCTCAGAACATCCACAGCACCTTTTCTAGCATATTTTTACTGACCAGCTCAAATTCAAGGGGAAAAAATAAATTTTACTTCTTTGTTAGAGGAGTTGCCAGGTCACATTGCAAAGAGGCATGGAGTCAGAGAAGGGATGTATTTGGAGACATTTTTGCCATCTATTACAGCCAATAAGTGGATCCAAATTAAAAGAAGTCAAAGGCAAGTTTTCCATGCTAGAGAAAGCTTTATGATGAGCACTGATGAAAGGGAGCAACAAACACACATAGCATCTTCACGGATAGATATCAGACATCCCATAACTATGACTACATCCTCAAATTTCATTCTACCAAAATAACATAGCATATACAAGAAAGTATTTATATCAGCATACCTTAAAAACTCATTAGAGTCAAAAGTGCCTAAATATGTCACAGCAGTTCATATTTTCTGTTACTTAGGGTAGGATCGGAAAGAGTAAAGAATGATGAATTTTCCTATTGTTTGCATCTTTGGGTTGAGGTGCGTTAGGGGAGAAAAGGGATAGCACACAGGAAAGCCTGGGCATAAACCTGAGTGACAGTGTAAACCACAGTTGTCCTTTTCCAATGGAGAATTCAGTTGGCCAAGAAGAGCTAACTAGAATGGTAAGAGAAGAAAAAGAGAAAATCAGAAAAAGGGAGAGAAAGAGTAGCTGTCATTTGGCTTTGTATATTGTTACAGAGATAGTAAAATATTTTTCATGGACATCTACCCTTAAATACCAATAATTTATTGTGCATTTTAAAGCAACTAAAAAAAGTGTGATTGGAATGTTTATAACACAAAGAAATAGTAACTACTTGAGGTGAGAGATATTCCATTTACCCTCCTGTAATAATTATACATTGTATGCCTGTATCAAAATATCTCATGTACCCCATAAATATATACACCTGTTATGCACCCATAAAGATTAAACATAAAAATTAAATACCATTGCCCCCCCCCCATTTTACTCATTGCATAAACATATGTTAATCAAAGAATCAATGTCAAACATGGCATTCACTGTATGAAAGTCAAGAGATGTGCTGGATCTTTTCTTATATTCAAGTAACTTTCCTAAAAGAGATGCACCCCAAAACAAATAACTGTAAAACAATAAGTGGCCGTACTAGAACTCAGGGAGGCACAGCAGAAGGATCCAGAAAAGGAATTTACCATGAGAAGGGACATTGGCAGGAGTGGTTTCTGGAGATGGATGGGGGATAGATAACAAAAAGCATAAAAAGATATTCCAAGACACAAATGCTTGAATCTGCTCTTGAAGAGAAGTGGATTAAGGGGAAAACCTGCAAGGATGCTCAGAATTGGAGAGAAAAACCTTTCAGACAATGGGAACAGAATTAACAGATGTCCTGAGGCATAAGAGAACATTGTTTGTTTGGGAAACAAGAATTAAGAGTGGCTAAATTATATAGAACATGAAGGAGTACAAGATTGACGTCTGAAAAACTATTCATTCTGTGCAAAAAAAACTTGAAGAATATCCATAAGCTTTAGGTTTGCATCTTGGGTAAAAATAGAAATCATGTGACACTCTCCACCCTCACAAATACATAATATTGAATGACTAATATTTTCACCTCTGTTTTCAATGATTCATCAAAATCTGAAGCCCAGTTGGTAGATAAAACTCTGCCTTAGTCATATTATCTAAATAATTTAAGTTAGAAAACTTCAAATAAATTGTGTGCGTGTGTGTTTGTAAATTTTCCCTTGAAAGCTGCCTTTCATTTTTACCAATTTCATTTCTCTATCTTCTAAGGGCCTAACTTCATTATAAACCCCAGGAGTATGCTATCTTTCCCACAAAAGAGGAAGGGGGAAAAAGATAAATTTCCAGGGATGGTTTTGCACACCAATGACAGGCATAGGTTTCTAAAGGACAGTTTCCAACCTGTTAATAGTTTTCAATACACAACAGCTGCAATCCATGAAAGAGATAAATATTCATGGCACAAAGCATTTATATGTATCAAATGTATATTCATGAACAAATGGCTTCCCCTGCCTTTAATAGTGTTTGTTGTGCAGTCAGTAAAGAATGGACCAAGTTTTCCCTGGCTCCAACGGCTGGGTCTCTACTGTTGCATCTCCTGAATGTCGGTTTTGCAGTGATTATAGACAAGACAATAGCCATGGGAAAAAAAAAAAACACACACACACAAAATGTGCCCAGAATCACTCCCCACTTGTTCCAGATATTGGATAGCAGAACCAAATATTAATGGCAGATTTTATATGGCTGCCAACTTATTTTTCAGGAAAAGCATTTTACATTCAAGCCTTGTGTAGCCATATGTGCACTATAATATCCACGGTTGACCCTCCTCTTTCAAATATGCTTTGTCACAGCACCAATGCCACCCCAAAGGGCTTTCCTAAGAATACTGGAACAGGAATTTGCATACATTGAATAGCACTTTCAGGTGATCATCAGCATCTGGTTGTCATGCCCTTAATCAGAGTGTTCTGTGCAGCCTGGAAGCAAAAGAATGATGGTGCAAACTATGCAAGCCTTTGTTTTTCAGTAAGGTTTGGAGGATGGTATGTGCTTCCGAAAATTGACATATTGTTTAATAAAAGTGTTTTTTGCTCCATTAATTTCTCCAAGAGGGAAGCAAGAATATTATAGAAACAGTGAGGAAATATGCCTTTTGCTAAACAAGAAAGGCATCATTATAAGGTTTTAGGGTACTACACAAAGTCTGTTAAAAAAAACTTAATAATAAAATAATTTAACTTATAACTTGCATGGAAAGAAGCCCTTCAGTTTTGCAGACAGGATCTCTTAATCCCCTCTCTCTTTTTTTTTTTGGGCGGGGGGGGCTCAGCTCCCAGCCTTCCTTTAGGGTTACAAAAAAAATAATTCTGACTCTATCAGAAATGTCAAACTTAGGCCAGGTGTAGTGACTCACACCTGTAATCCCAGCACTTTGAGAGGCCAAGGCAGGAGAATTGTTTGAGGCCGAGAGGTCAAGAAATGTCAAACTTCCCTTTTCTTTCTTTTGTCATTTGCTGTTGTTCCACTACAAGAGATGTGATTTTTAAGAACATTATGATAAAATGAAAATATAATTTGAGATCATTCTCTCTACATGTTTTCATAAGGGTACCTAGTTGTGTCTGAATTTGAGTTTGCAAAGTTAGGTTGCACCTCTCAGTAGATTATGCAATATGTTGCAACATTACTGATGCCTCTCAGTAGACTAGGCAATATATTGCCTCAAAACCTAAGTGTAAACTAGTATAAAATATGAAAAGATTTTAGCTCTTGGTGTTGTGAGACAGAGATTGCATATGATAACTTGTTGAGGAGGAAGTATGTTGTTGGATATGTCAAGGTTCCAGAAATATGGACTGTAGCTGTAGCTGGCAAGGATGAAGTGGTACCACTCTCAAAATGAAATTATTTCAGTATTTAAACTATAGTGTCAGTATTTGAAATAATTACTAATATTTCCTAGGATAGTATTTCGAAAATTAAACCTTTCATAAGAAAATCTTCCTTCAAGTTCCATAAATAAATAGAAGAGGTGCTCTAGAGTGTGGTGTAGACCAACAGTTAATTCCTATACACCTACAATTAATTCCCTAGATCCTTTCCACTTCTGATGCTAGAACTGGGGGCATCTTACTATCATCTTTGTCCCCTGTCTCAATGAAATGGTTAGCATACGCATCAGAATCCTTTGTGTTAACTTTTTTACACTCTCCTCACTAATGAGCAGTTCATGTTGCAGCTCAATAGCATATCTTCACTGCTGGTCACCTCAGCAGAAGTGGAAAATTTATTTATCTATTTGAATTCTTTTTTCCATGCCTATCATGTTCTTGTACTGTGCTATTTATTATAAACACAGCTCCTTCTCGCATGATGTTTTTAATCTAACAGAGAAAATAAACGAAGTAACCACACAGTTAGAAAGCAATATGCATTCAGTAATGCTCCAGCACAGGAAGCAGAAGGCATTATGAGATTTAAAGAGTATCAGACACTTGCCCAAGTTCTGACAATAAGAAATCAATAAAGCCTGGTGTTGAACGCAGGTTTATCAAGCTCTTAATACTCTACATAAAATGTTGATGTAGCTGTACCCAAGCTCCTATATACAGAAGCAGCCTTTTGAGAACAGCCATAGGAGATTCTCTTCTCCTGCTCCTATGTAAGATTAGTTAGAAGTATGTCACATGTCTGATCTCAGCCACAAAGGAGGCTGAAGCTGGGAAGTAGAAAACAAGTTTCTCACAACTCACTTGGGTAAAGGTTCCTTTAGCAAAGAGCAGAGGCAGGAAGACTTGGGCTGCAAGTGGGGCTTCCTGCTCCCATTAGGCTCCTGGTTCTCGTTTGGTCCTGTAGCCAGGCTCACAGCCCACTGCTTGAATCCAAGGGCTGGAATGAGGCTCATTCCACCTGTTTGGTTCACTGGCCCATGGGAAAACTGGTGCCCACTGGTCCTTGGGACTACACTTGATGGAAAGCTGTTGTCTTAGACAGTGAAGGGTGGTGCCACCGTCCCAGCCTCACTCTGGCTTTATTGCTTTGGGTCTCCTACCCTAATATTTGCTGGAGTCTGCACTGGAGCCTTTGTCATTTCTTCTACCACCCTCCTCACCTCTCCTGAGCTGGTGGTTAGATTCTTAATCAAATTTTAGTTTATTATCAACCATGATATCACAGGGAAAGTGATAAACAAATCATGATATAAAAACTAATCACAAAATACCACAACAAATGTATCATAATTGTGGCCAGCTTCAGAACCATCTCCCAAAAGTTTTGATGTGGAGAATGACTTCTTCCCATCACCCAACATTTCCAGATTAAGAGGAGCATCAGGAAAGAAACTAAAATCAGGATGGAAACTAGGATAGGGAGAAAAATGGAACTAACTCTAAGCCAAATACTGTGCTGGGCACTTTCTAATACTTGACTTCATCAACAACTCAAGATAACCCTAGCCAAAAGGTATTATTAATTGAATAAAAGAAGCAGCAAGGTTAAATATCATTCTTGAGATCTCATACCCAACAAGTGCCAAATCCAAGATTTAAGCTCAATTATATGCCCTTTCCACCACCGGAGCTTGCCCTGAAGACAGATGTGTCCTGGCACTCAAACTGAAAGAGGAGATAAATACTGAAAAGCAGGATTTTTTTGTTTTTGTTTTTGAGACAGGGTCTCACTCTGTCACCCAGGCTGGAGTGCGGTGGCATGATCTGGGATCACTGTAGCTTCGACCTCTCTGGCTCAGGTGACTCTTGCACCTTAGCCTTCCAAGTAGCTGGGACTACAGCACGTGCCATCATGTCTGGCTAATTTTTTTTTTTTTCTGGTAGAGACAGAGTTTCACCACATTGCCCAGGCTGGTCTCGAACTCCTGGGCTCAAGTGATCCACCGTCATCAGCCTCCCAAAGTGCTAGAATTACAGGTATAAGCCACCATGCCCAGCCTGAAAAGCAGTTCAGTGTAGCTTTTCTCCTCCAAGTACAGAACAATGATAACCAAATATTTAAAAAGAAAGATAAAAAGGCATAAATATCACACTAAAAATTACTCACATACCAGAAGGAGTTCAGTGCCTTCAAATTACCAGGCCCAAAAGTGTTCCAGGGGATCTGGAACCAAGCTCCCTCCAATACCCCGAGAAATCCCACTGCTCCTTGGAGCTACCACTTTAGGGGAAGCTGCTGTCTTGGTTTGGGAGGGCTGGTGGCCCAGACCCCAGCCTCCCACTGGCTCTGTAACTGGATTTGCAGCATCCTAAATATCACCTTTGTAAGTGCTAGTTCTAGTCTAAAAGTCCAGGAGGCCCAGGGAAGGATCAGCTAGAGCCTAGACGGGGAGAGGTAAGCACAGGGAAAAGGGTGGGGGGCGGGGGGGAACATTGTGAAATATGTGGTTAATTTCTGGGATCAGTTCACTACCTTGCCCTACGACTCATGGGTTGGTACTAAAATGAAAGTTGATGGAGAACCTACGTGTTAACACATTCTGAGACTTAAAAATCTGCCTCTATAAGTAAGCAAAAAAGCAATAAATAAATTTATTTTATACACACACATGCACATACACACTTGTGTGTATATATGTGTATATATACATACACACACACATATATATAGAGAGAGGGAGAGAGAGAGACAGAGACAGACAGACAGACAGAGAGGGAGAAAGAGAGTCAAAGAGCTTGTCCTGAAGAAATTCTAGAAAGAACTTGCAATTGGGAAAGTGTGAAGCTACTTAAGATGGTTTATATTAGGATATTTGCCAGTTGGAGTTCACAGCAAACATCTACAAGTATAGATGAATATTATAGTTTTGCTATTGTTGGTCCAGGAAAAAGTGACTAATTTAAGGTAATTTCAAAACTGTTAGGAATATTGCAGCTTCTATATTGATATCCTGAACCAACATTTATTGTTCACATTCCACTGACCACCAGTCAAACATCAGGCACTCTGTGCAAGCGGGACCTTGGTGCTTTTGTGCAGAGGGAGGAAAACTTCAATTTTCAGGGAAATTCCAAAATTTGTAAGTGCAAATCATCACATGGGTAGAAGTTAGCTGATCATAGTATATTTACACACCCATTTCAAACAAACAGTGGAATCACTCAGAGTTGCCATCCTGAGCTACGGACTCCTTCCTGCTAAAAATTCTTCTCCACAGGAACTAGCTGTCTTAGGCAACCTAGACTCAAGCTTAATCAAGTCCTCACTGAAACTCACCTGTCTCATAAGGACTTTGGAATTGCTGTGGACAGAAAAATTTGCAATATGACTTTTGCCTCACTGAAGGAAGTGACTCAGGAGATATGCGAAAACTGCCCTGAGTGGATTCAAGCTGACATTTGTTGCTCCTATACCGCAGAACCCCAAAGCAAAAATGTCTATATGTTTTCCCCATGACATAGAACTCCATGAAGGTGTACAAAAACAAGCAAACAAAGCCAAAAACAATGACAAAAGTGTGTCTGATAGGTATTCATTAAGCACAAAGCCGCCGTTGTTCCCGGTGTTGAGCAGGAAGTCATTTCAAGGCAGGGATAGGCATGTCCCTTTGGAACAAAAGCTTTCCCGACAAAGCCTGGCACAGGTGTTCACCCACAATGGATATGACCATGACCTTTTCAAAACAGTGACCACAAAGGTCTGAGGAAGCTGATGTCAACCTCCATATCCGATCCTGCCACTCCCCATTTTGAAAATTCCATTTCTAGAAAGACACAGTTAGCAAGCAATTCTTCACATAGATCCATGTTCTGGTTGGAAGTCCGACTGGGGCAAATGTAAGGGGTAAATTCTGTCAGCTCTGTTGAGGAAGCTCATCTTCCTCCTGCCTAGTTTCCAAATGGGGGCCGTCTGCCCAGCCTCTGAGGCAGACAGGCAGGCAGCAGGTGTCAAAGAAGAGGTGTTGAAGCAACATTAGAAGTACATCAAAAACACTGTTTATTGTACACATGAAGGTTCTTGTATGCTCAAGGTGAAGCAAAAAATAAAATCAGTTAACTATTCTGTGTTACGGCCCTCTAAGAAATACAGAAAAATTCCCACTTCATTCATCCATTATTTAGAATTCACAAAATATACAAACAGAAGGGGATAGCTATTTAGGACTCGACACTCCGCTGGCCAGGGTATGTGCTCCCTTTATGTCTCGTTTATGTTTCAGCATCAGCAAACTCTATTTTCATTTATAGAGGTGTGTACTTTACAGCAGGGTGCTATGGCAGTCTCAAAGTTTCCGTTCGCCATTATTTGAAATAGGTTTATTCACCTTCAATGACTCCCATCAGGAAAGGAGCTACTTTTTTCCTTCATAAAGCAGGAACCACTTTGAGGTAGATGTAGACAAGTTATGCTCCAACATATAAATTACATGCATTTAATCCTTTCTGAAAGCCCAGGAAAGAAAAGTAGCTGATGCATAAGCACCAGGTCTTGTACTACTAGAGGCTCTTTTGCAATATTCCATTTATTCCTCCCTAAACTCTGTGATATTGGTCATGTTGTTAGTCCCATTTCAACAATATTTAATAATCAAACACGAAACAAAGTAATGTTATTATCTAGTAAGTCTTAGATTTGAGGTTTCAACCCCCCTCTTGATTCTAGAACCACTGTTCCCTTCATGTTACCAAAATGGAATTTTTTTGCATTGTAACACCTGTATGGGGCTGGGTATGGTGGCTCATGCCTGCAATCCCAGCAATTTGGGAGGCCAAGGCAGGAGAATCACTTGAGGCCAGATGTATGGGACCAGCTTGGGCAACATAATGAAACCCTATCTCTACTACAAACAAAAAACAAATATAAGCCAGGCAAGGTGGTGCACGCCAGGAGGCTAACACTGGAGGATCCCAAGAGTTCAGAAGTTAAAGGCTGCAGTGAGCTGTAATCACACCACTGCACTCCAGCCTGGATGACAGAGTGAGACCCTGTCTCAAAAAAATAAATAAATAAACAAAAAGACCCTCCCACCAAAAAACACCTGCTTGCATTTATTTTTCTCTTACCCTCTCAATATCCTACATGAAACATGCAGTTACCTAGGCAGCAGAGGCAGTATTTCAAAAAAGCACATGGAGAGCAAGGAAGGGGAGTTGAATAAGAAGCAAGGCTCTGAAATTAAACAACAACAACAATATATGCTGAGCCAGGAAACCTTGTAAACAGAAAAAGAGGATAGTTGGGGAGGGGAGGAATGAAGAGGAAGGAAAATGGTTATGTTATGAACGCTGAGGGCTGGTTTCAATTTACTTCGAAATGAAAGTCAATGAGAATACCATTCCTTTCTAGATTTCATGTAACTTCCCCACTGGTTGTGTTTTTTTGTTATCCTCATCTTGTATTTTCTAGAAGGGGAAATAAAAAAAAAGAAAAAAGAAAAAAAAAACATCTTTTCGAAGATTAAAGAATTTTTCTGTGGCACTGCAGAGCTGAGGAGCAATTGGAAACCGAATGAGGAGTATAGTGAATCTGGCTCCTAGAGAAGGCCTCTAAATGGAATAGCAGGTAGTAGCAATGGAAAAGGCCACACTGATGAGCCCTAAGACTTTCAATAAAAAGAGAATTGCTCAATTTCTCCTTCGCTAATATAATAATACTTGACATTTGTGGGTATGTTCCATGTTTGCAAAACTGTTTTAAGCATGTCATATCTGCTAATAAAATCCCCACAAAATCCTATGGGATGTGTACTATGACTATCCCATTTTACAGAGAGGGAAATTGAGGCCCAGAGAAGTAACTTGTCTATGGTTATATGGCCATCTTTTTCCCTCTCTTATTTGTTTTATTTCTTAAACCATTTCCTAAGGCCAAGATCTGAGTTTACTTATCTTCCACTTAACTCTAATACAGTAAAATTTAACTTCCAGGAATGAAGAAAAGTTGGTTAATATGTAAAAAAATACAGTTTGATAGAAAGAATAAGTTCTAGTATTTAATAGTACAACTATTATAGTTAACAATAATTTATTGTAGATTTCAAAATAGAAGAGTTGCAATGTTCCCAACACACAGAAGAAGATAATTAATGTTTGAGGTGATGGATATACTAACGACTCTACTTTGATCATTACACATTGTACACAGGTATCAAAACAGCACATGCACCCACAAATATGCACAACTATCATATTTATATAATAACTAATATATGATAATTATACATATTTTGGGGGTAGATGAGATATTGACTTTTTGACTTTTTAAATGTAATCCTATAGGATAAAACATAGGGAAGGAAGTCAAATTAAAAAATATATATCTAGCAGGGTACCACACATACACATATATATACACACACACATATATATGTATATATAGATATCCCGTGTGTGTATATATATACACACATGGGGTATATATATACACACACACATATACACATACACACACACATACATATATATACACACACACATATATACACACACACACCCCATATATCTATATCTATCTATCTATCTATCTATCTATCTATCTATCTATCTATCTATCTATGTATGAGGTACCTTGCTATGTGTATATTTTTTAATCTGACTTCCTTGCCTCTGCCTCTCCAAACATACATGCAAACACATCTTTCAGAAACACCAACACTGAAATTCCAGTGACCTACTTTTATTCCTCATTCTACTTCACTTCTCTGAAGTGTTTCATTATGTTGACACTCCCCTTCTCTTTGAATACCTGTGTACATCACCTACTTCTAACTTCGCTTCTATTTTGCTAGCCACTTGCCTTCAATTTCTTTATTTCAGCCACTTGTTACGTTTCTGGACAGCTCAAGGCTCTTTCCTTCATTTTCTTCTCTTTTGATTCTGGGTCTAAAAAGTGAGACTCAGTGCAATATAGGAGGCATAGGCAGGAGGAGACCAATAACTGGGGAGATTTTTAAGATTTTTGATGGCCCCTTCCGAGACCCTGGCTTGTTCTGCTATACCCCCACACTTTGTTGGTGATAGAGGCAGGGAGAAGCACGTACCTTTGCCCCTCCTTAATGCCTAGTGAATTTAGCCAAAACTATTTGAGGAAGACAGACTCATTCTCCCATTCACACACACCCACCCCAGCAAAGGGTTCTGCCTCCCTCACTCCCACTTCCAAAATGGACACCGCTTCTAAGAATCACATTTGCCTGCCTTTGCCTGACCTTTTAAAAACTCTTTTAAAGGGCATGTATGTATTACAAATCATGAAAAGCGGGAACTGGAGGATGGGGAAGAGAAAAAACAGAAGTGGATGGCACCGGCAGTGTGTGTTTCTGTGAATCAATATTGGGGAAAAGATATAAAGGAAGCTGTAGCCTTGGAATCCATGTCAGTTCGTCGTAGGGGAAACAGGCTGAACTGAATAGCCAAGTCCAAGCAGTCAAGGGCATTCAGATTTGCTGTGGCAAGAAGTCGTCAAGGGTAGAGACAGGCTTGGTTATGCTATATCTTGAGGTGAGTAAGAAGTGCTTAGGATTGTGACCTCTTTGAGTACAAGAGGTTCTCTCCTTTAATTCCCTCCATCTGAAAATAACAATTAATAATCATAATAATTTAAGTATAATTATTTATAATAATTCATAATAATTTAAGTATCAGTATTTAATCATATAAGTATAATTTATGAAAGTCTTCAATGAGTAGTAAAACTACTATTTGTTGGGCCACATACTTTGCTAAGAACTTTATGTGTATTTCTTGCTTAACCTTTACCACAATCCATGTAGCAGACACTATAATTATATATAAGCCAGGCCTGATGGCCCATGCCTATAATCCCAGCACTTTGGGAGGCCGAGGTGGGCAGATCACTTGAGGTCAGGAGTTCGAGACCAGCCTAGCCAACATGGTGAAACCTGCTCCCCAACACCCATCTCTACTAAAAATACACAAATTTGCTGGGCGCGTGCACCTGTAATCCCAGCTACTTGAGAGGCTGAGGCAGGAGAATAACTTGAATCCGGAAGGCAGAGGCTGCAGTGAGCCGAGATCGCACCACTGCACTCCAGCTTGGGCAACAAGAGCGAGACTCTGTCTCAAAAAAAAAAAAAAAATTTAAAAAGAATTATATGTATACTTATAAATATATATTCTATTTATATGTACACTAAAATATATATAATATTTATATATTCTAGTACAATGGACACTTACCAGTCTATGGCCTGTTAGGAACCAGGCCGCATAGCAGGAGTGAGCAACTGGCAAGTGAACATTATCACATGAACTTGGCCTACTGTCAGATCAGCAGGGGCATTAGACTCTCATAGGAGTGGGAACCCCATTGTGAAGTGCACATGCAAGGGATTTAGATTGCCCTCATTAAGAGAATCTAATGCCTGATGACCGGAGTTGTAACAGTTTCATTCCGAAACCATGCTTCCCTCTGCCCCATTCATGGAAAAATTGTCTTCCATGTAAACCAATCCCTGGTGCCAGAAAGGTTGGGGATTGCTCTTCTAGTGTGTATGCGTGTGTATGCGTGTGTGTGTGTGTGTGTGTGTGTATGTTTGTAAAATTCGGGTAGCTGCTATATGGATATACATTTTAGAAAGAAGTCAAGAATCTTGATGGGTGGGAAGCAAAGCAGGGATTTGAACCAGGGTTGGTCTAATATGAAAACTGAGTCTCTTCAGCAGTATTATTCCACATCTAAATATAATTATTCAATGTCATCAGTCATAATGGAAATGCAAATTAAAACCACAATGTGACACTAATATATACCCATCAGAATGGCTGCAATTAAAACTGGCAACAACAAGTGTTGGTGAGGATGCAGAGCAACTTTAACTCTCATATATTGCTGATGGGAGTGTAAAACGCTACAAACACTTTGAAAGAAACTTTGACAGTTCCTAATAAATTTAAATTTGTGTGCCCTTTGACTCAGCAAACTCCTATATATTTACTCAAGAAAAATAAAAATAGATGTCCACAGAAAGACATCTATAAAAATGGAAATAGCAGCTTTGTTTGTAATAGCCCAAAACTGGAAACAGCCCAGGTATGAAAATAATGGAAAAACAAATAGTGACATATTCTTTTAATGGACTACTACTTGACAATACAAAGGAACAAACTGTGAATACACTCAATGGCATAAATGCTCCTCCCAGACATTATGCTGTGAAGAAAAGCCAGACACAAAAGAACATACGCTGTATAACTTGATTTATATAAAGTCCTAAGAGTGGCAAAAAAAAACAAAAAACAAAAAACAAAAACAAAAACAAAAAATAGTGGATGCCTCTTAGCAGAGTGGGAGGGGTTGACTTGGAAGAGATATGGGGAAACTTTCTGAGTAATAAAAGGAATAAAAAATACTTTTTATCTTGATAGGTGTGTGGGTAACATGGGTGTATGCATTGGTCAAAATTGTACAGTTAGTGTATTTAAATATATGTAAATCTTGACTCAAAAAGAACTAAAGAAAGAGGTATTAATAAAATAGGAGAAGATGGGAAGAGAGGAAAGGTAAAACAAACATGACATTGATAGTTGATAACTACCAAAGCCAAGTGATAAGAACATGGGGAAATATTCTGTTTATTTCGATGTGTTTAAAACTTTCCATCATAAAAACTTCTATAAAGTAATTATCCAACTTTTAGTCATGTGTTGTGTTCAGGTAATTAAAATACAAATTAGTAGTGATTTTGAGGCCAGACTGCTCATCATCTCGGCCCAGTGCAAAAAGCAAATCTGATCATGTTCCCTCCCTTCTTAACGATGTTAACAAATTTTCCATTCTTCACCATAAAGAATAGTGTGAGTTCCTCAGAGTGGCTTTGGTATGAAGAGACGTCATACCATAGATACATGCCCAAAGCAGTGCACAGAATTCTGTTAGTTATTTATGTAGACTGAGACCATTTCTATGAAGGTTACTATCCCATTTTATAGATAAAAGTGTATATCAATGAAGGGACCCAGAACTAGATGGATAGTGACAGTGACAGGGCCTATAGAAAGTTCAAATGTTGGATTTCTTCAGCTTTTTTCTACTTCGATTCTAATAGAAAGAGCTCTAAGATTCTGACTCCTGGAGTCCCCAACCTGTTATAACATCCTCCCCTTGAATGTGGGCAGAGTCAGTGAATACAGTGGGATATCACTGACTAGTAATCATGTGACTTTGAGCTCATCCAAAGGGGGATGATCCTGGGTGGGCCTGACCTAATCAGATGAGTGCTTTAAGGGAAGGGGAAATATCACAGGGAAGCTCTTCCGTTGGCCTCAAGGTGAAGCAAACTAGCATGTTCTGACCTATGGAGAGGCCATGTGGGTGACTTCTAGGACTTAGAGGGGTCTCCAGTTAACAGCTAGTTAGAAGGAATTTTCCCAATCACACAGCTTCAAATAACTGAATTCTGCTAACCACCATGTGAACTTGAAAGAGGTCCCTAAGCCTCAAATGAGATTATAACCTCAGCCAACTCCATGATTTTAGCCCAGTAAGATCCTGAACAGAGGACCTAGTTAACCATACCCAGACCCATAAAAGTCTAAAGATAATACCTATATGTGTTGGTGATGATTAATACTGAGTGTCAACTGGATTGGATTGAAGGATGCAAAGTATTGATCCCAGGTGTGTCTATGAGGGTGTTGCCAAAGGAGATTAACATTTGAGTCAATGGACTGTGAAAGGCAGACCCAACCTTAATCTGAGTGGGCACCATCTAATCAGCCACCAGTGCAGCTAGAATATAAAGCAGAGAGAAAAACATGGAAAAACTAGACTGGCCTAGCCTCCCAGCCTACATCTTTCTCCCATGCTGAATGCTACCTGCCTTCAAACATTGGCCTCCAAGTTCTTCAGTTTTGGGACTTGGACTGGCTCTCCTTGCTCCTCAGCTTACAGATGGAAATATTGTAGGACCTTGTGATAGTGTGAGTTAATACTTAATAAACTCCCCTTTATCTATCTATCTCTTATTAGTTCTGTCCCTCTAGAGAACCCTAACTAATACAGTATTGTTTTAAGCTACTAAATTTGTGGTCACTCGTTATGCAACTGTCAAAAATGAATATGCCCCTTCTCTCCCTATTTCTCTCAATGTTCCAGTCACTCTGAACTTTTCACAGTTTCCTAATTGAAATATTACTTTCCTAAATGTTGTTCTGCAAGAACTATTCACTTTGCCTGTAATGTCCTTATTCTCTTTTCCACCATTTGATTCTTTTTTAACTTTTATTTTGGGTTCAGGAGTACATGTGCAGGTTTGTTATATAGGTAAACTTGTGTCACAGGAGTTTGTTTTGCAGATTATTTTCTCACCCAGATACTAAGCCTAGTATGCAATAGTTATTTTTTCTGCTCCTCTCCTTCTTCTCACCCTCAACCCTCAAGTAGGCCTCAGTGTCTGTTGTTTCCTTCTTTGTATGCCCATGAGTTCTCATCATTTAGTTCCTACTTATTAAGTGAAACATATGGTATTTGATTTTCTGTTCCTGCATTAGTTTGCTAAGGATAATGACCTCCAGCTCCATTCATGTTCCTGCAAAAGACATGATCTCATTCGTTTTTATGGCTGCATAGTATTCCATGGTGTATATGTATCACATTTCCTTTATCCAGTCTGTCACTGATGGGCATTTAGGCTGATCCCATGCCTCTGCTATTGTCAATAGTGCTGCAATGAACATTCACATTCATGGGTCTTCAAGGAAAAAGGATTTATATTCCTCTGGATATATACCCAGTAATGGGATTACTGGGTCAAACAGTAGTTCTGTTTTTAGCTCCTTGAGGAATCACCATGCTAATTTTTTTCAAAGGTTGAACTAATTTACACTCCCATTAACTGCCTGATGGGTATTACCCATCCTTCAGAACCCAGATCAACTCTTCCTCTCCTGAAAGCCTTGACTGATTGCCCTAGGCAAAGTTGATTCCTCTCTGCTCTGGATTTCCACCATACCCTGTTCTTTCTTTCCCTTCCTCCCTCTCGCATTTCTCTTAATAGCATATAACTGAGTTGAAAGCAGGAACTCATAATGTTCATGCTCATGTCACTTTGAATTAGGATATGATTATGCTCACAATGTAGTAGCCACTCAGTAAATAGCTACTGGGTTAATACAGATATTGTTTTTCATTAGAATGCTTCTGGAATTTATTCAAGTTAACAAATATTTATTTTTCAGGACCTCTGAAAGCTGTAATGGACAATAAGAAGATTAGTAGGGCATGTTTCCTATCTCAAAGAGGTGGAATAGGATTTGCACAGAAAAAATAACTACAAGGCAAAATATGACCTGTGTCACATAAGAAACAGTATCTGGTCTGTCGGGGGCTTCTCAGAGACAGAGAGATTGAAAGGACACAAAGATAGATGTGTACCCGCCCCCCACCCGCTACACCCTTGTTCTGCTCTCTAATCTTTGCACGTACCAGAGGTTTTGTAAGTTCTGTAAGTACATGTTTCTCTTTCTGAGGCCAGGTCACAAGGAATGTTTAAGTAAGATAGCCAGGTCACAAGGTGTGTTTAAGCAAGATAGCCATAAACTGGTCGTGCAACCTGATGCAATATAATTAACTGCCTTTGTGTAAAACTGCTCTTCTGCCTCAAGGGTTGTACTGAAATATCAGAAATGGCGGGAACCAATCATAGTTTGCCAAATCGCTTTGTTCAAACTCCAGCCAATCATACCTCTAATTTGTATAATGATTCTATGCCTACTTTCCTTAGACTATATAACATTGTTCGGAGCTCAGTAGGGGAGCTCTCCTGCCCGTCTCGTTTCACGAGCAAGTGAGAGCTCCAGGTTCGAACCTGTAATAAAGATCCTTGCTGCTTAGCTTTGACTCTGGACTCTGGTGGTCTTCTTCGGGGAATAAACGGTCTGGGCATAACAAATGGGGGCTCGTCCGGGATTTCCCCCAAGCCCACCAGACCCCCAAGTCAACGGATCTTAATCTGTAGGTAAGCCGGCTTTGTCACTGTCTCTGTCTTTGTCTCTGTCTGTCTCCCTGAAATTTCGCGAAATCCGTAATCTGTAATCTGTATTGGTCTGTTCTGTAAGTGGCACGGTCTTGGCGGACGCGCTAGAAGACAGCCACTCGGGACTGGTGGGAGACGTTCCCCAGTGCCCATCTGGGGGCCTCCATCCTTGGTTGCCCCGTCTGACTCAGGTCGGAAGTCCGACACGCGCTCGCGAATGCTCATCGTTATTACTGTCTGTCCGTTATTGTTAAGTGTTAAGTGTAAGCCCAAAACGAAACATAAAACCTTTTCTTCCCCCTCCAGGACCGGACCTGTCGGATACTCCCCTCTGCTTCACACTCATTTTCGTCCCCCCTTCTCTTTGTAGGAGCAGTCCAAAGATGGGCAACAACCAGAGCACGCCGCTCTCACTCCTTGTTACCAATTTTAAGGATGTGAAGGCTCGGGGGCATAACTTAAGCGTAGAACTAAAGAAGGGAAAGCTAGTTACTTTCTGCCGTTCGGAGTGGCCCTCTTTCGGCGTAGGGTGGCCCTCTGAAGGAACTTTCTGTCTCTCTATTATTACTAAGGTAAAAACTAAGATTTTCCTGCCAGGGCAGTCAGGACATCCTGATCAAATTCCTTATATCCTAGTGTGGCAGGATCTTGTGGAAAACCCACCACCCTGGATAACTCCATTCATCCTTGAGCCCTGCAAAGTCCTAGTAACGCGACCTACAAGACAAAAGACTCCCTCTGCTCCCTCGGCCCCTGTGCTGCCGGACAGCCAGGACCCCCTAACGTTAGAACCCACATTTCCCCCACCATATCAGCACCTTATCCCGCAGGACCCAGTCCCCCAGGGTGGTGCTTCCGTAGAGGGAAACCGAGAAGCGGAAGCAGCCGAGAGTGAAAGTAACCTGGGGGGGCCGGCCGGCCGAACACGAGGCCGCGTACAGCGGGACCAAGCTTCCCGACTCCCTGACTCCACTGTAGCCCTGCCTCTCAGAGAAATAGGATCGCTCGATGATACCGGGCTCTCCCGTCTCATGTATTGGCCTTTTTCCACCAGTGATTTATACAATTGGAAGTCCCAAAATGCTCGGTTCTCAGATAATCCCAAAGATCTAACCTCGTTGTTAGACAGTGTCATGTTTACTCACCAGCCGACCTGGGATGACTGTCAACAGCTCCTCCGAATCCTGTTCACAACGGAGGAGCGGGAAAGAATCCAAGTTGAGGCCAGAAAACTGGTTCCAGGAGATGACGGCCAGCCAACTGCAAATCCTGACCTCATTAATGCGGCTTTCCCTTTGACCCGGCCCAGATGGGACTACAACACGGCAGAAGGTAGGGGACGACTGCTCATTTATCGCCAGACTCTAATGGCGGGTCTCCGGGCTGCAGCTCGCAAGCCCACCAATTTGGCTAAAGTATATTCTGTGTTACAAGGTAAGACAGAAAGCCCCGCTGTGTATTTAGAGAGATTAATGGAAGCCTTCAGGCAGTTTACCCCTATGGACCCGGAAGCACCGGAAAATCAGGCAGCGGTAGTAATGTCCTTTGTAAACCAGGCAACACCAGATATTAAAAGAAAACTCCAGAAATTAGAAGGTTTAGAGGGAAAGCAGATTCAGGACCTCCTTCAGATGGCCCAGCGAGTTTATAATAATAGGGATACTCCAGAAGAAAAACAGTACAAGGCAACCAAAGAAATGACCAAAGTCTTAGTAGCAGCTTTCCCCCAGGCAGGAAATGGCCAAAACAGAAAGCAGAAAAAGCAAGGCCCTAGGCAAGGATTAGAAAAAGATCAGTGTGCTTATTGCAAGGAACGTGGCCACTGGATTAAAGACTGCCCAAAGAAACGGAGACCAGCTAACCCTACCTCCGTACTTGTTACCCAGGACTCTGACTAGGGAGGACGGGGTTCGGACCCCCTCCCCGAACCCAGGGTAACTTTGCAAGTGGAGGGGTCCCCAGTTCGCTTCTTGGTCGATACTGGGGCGGAACGCTCAGTCCTAACCAAACCAATTGGAAAAATGTCTAAGAAAACATCCTGGGTGCACGGGGCCACAGGCATCAAAAAATACCCCTGGACAACCCAGAGGACTGTAGACTTAGGAACGGGAAAAGTCTCCCATTCCTTCCTAGTCATCCCAGAGAGCCCCTGCCCTCTACTAGGGAGGGACTTGCTGACAAAGATGGGGGCCCAAATCCACTTTGAGCCTGAAGGGCCCAAGATAACTGATTCCCAAAACAGGCCAATATCTATCCTGACTGTCACCTTAGAAGATGAGTACCGACTCCATCAAGAGCAAAAGCCCCCCGATCAGGGAATTGACTCTTGGCTCCAGCGTTTCCCTGAAGCGTGGGCAGAAACTGGGGGCTTGGGGCTAGCTAAACATCGACCTGCCATATTTGTGGAAGTTAAGCCAGGGACGGACCCCGTTCGGGTTCGGCAATATCCTATGCCCCTGGAGGCAAGAGAAGGAATTACGCCCCATATCCGCCGACTCCTAGACCAGGGAGTCCTACGGGCTTGCCACTCATCCTGGAATACTCCACTGTTACCTGTTCGTAAACCCAACAGTACGGACTACAGGCCAGTACAGGATTTAAGAGAAGTTAATAAAAGGGTCATGGACATACATCCCACTGTGCCCAATCCATACACCCTTCTGAGTGCCTTACATCCCAAAAAACAGTGGTATACCGTTCTTGATCTAAAAGACGCTTTCTTCAGCCTTCCTCTGGCTCCCAAAAGTCAAGAACTCTTTGCATTTCAATGGACGGATCCTGAGAGGGGCATCAACGGTCAGCTAACATGGACCAGACTGCCACAAGGGTTCAAGAACTCGCCAACTCTGTTCGATGAAGCCCTTCATGAAGATCTGGGTGAGTACCGGCGGCAACACCCTGAAATAACTCTTTTGCAATATGTTGATGATCTCTTAATAGCGGCCAGGTCCCCGGAAACTTGTGTTCGAGGGACTGAGGACCTCCTGAAGACTCTGGGGGAGCTAGGCTACCGAGCCTCAGCAACAAAGGCTCAGATCTGCAAGTCGGAGGTAACTTATCTGGGGTACCTATTAAAAGGGGGGCAACGCTGGCTAACCAAAGCCCGAAAGGAAACAGTCCTACGCATCCCTAGACCCCAGTCAACACGGCAAGTGAGAGAATTCCTGGGGTCGGCAGGGTTCTGTAGGTTATGGATACCCGGATTTGCTGAGTTAGCCAAGCCCCTATACCAGGCAACAAAGGAACGGCAGCCCTTCAATTGGACGGAAGAGGCTGAGCTGGCCTTTCAGCAAATCAAAACTGCCTTGTTATCAGCCCCCGCGCTGGGGCTCCCTGATGTCTCCAAACCCTTCCACTTATACGTGGATGAAAGTAAGGGTGTTGCAAAAGCCGTGTTAACACAGTACCTAGGCCCCTGGCAGAGGCCAGTTGCCTATTTGTCAAAAAAATTAGATTCAGTGGCTGCTGGCTGGCCACCCTGCCTCCGGATAATCGCGGCGACCGCCCTAATGGTCCGAGACGCTGATAAACTTATCATGGGGCAAGAGTTGCGCGTTATAACCCCGCATGCCATTGAAGGCGTCCTCCGGCAGCCGCCGGACCGATGGATGAGTAACGCCCGGCTCACCCACTATCAAGGACTGCTGTTAAACCCCCTCAGAATAACTTTTCTGCCCCCAACCTCTTTAAACCCTGCTTCACTGCTGCCAAATCCAGACTTGGACGCCCCGTCCCATGAGTGCACTGAGATACTGGCTCAGGTGCATGGGGTGCGGGAGGACCTGCAAGATCGTCCGCTCCCCGACACAGAACTCACCTGGTTCACTGATGGCAGCAGCTATGTCCACCAAGGCCAGAGGTATGCAGGAGCGGCTGTAACGTCAGAGACTGAGGTAATCTGGGCGGAACCCTTGCCTCCAGGGACATCGGCCCAAAGAGCCGAACTGATAGCCCTTACACAGGCCCTCACCCTAGGGGCAGAGAAAAAACTAACAGTATACACGGATAGCCGCTATGCTTTCGCTACTGCGCACATACATGGGGCCATCTACAGAGAAAGGGGACTATTAACAGCCGAAGGCAAAGAAATAAAAAACAAGCAAGAGATCCTAGCTCTATTAACTGCTTTGTGGAAACCAAAGAAATTGGCTATTGTACATTGCCCTGGGCATCAGAAACCAACTACGCCAATTGCTCGAGGCAACTTCTTAGCCGACCAAACCGCAAGGAGCATAGCAAAAGCTCCCAGTCAGCTCCTCGCGCTCCAGCTCCCCGATCCTGGCCCGCGAAATTTGCCATGTTTTCCCGACTATACCGAACAGGATCGCGAATGGATGAACACGCTTCCCCTAAAACAGGTTAAAAATGGGTGGTGGACTGATATAAATGACCAAACCATCCTACCAGAAAAATTAGGACGGCAGGTGTTGGAACACATCCACCGGACAACCCACCTGGGTGCCCGGCGAATGATGGACTTAATCAGGCACGCCAAGTTTAGAATCAGGCGCATAGCTGAACTGGCCAGCAATGTCACAACAAATTGCAAAGCCTGCCAACTAAACAACGCTTGCCCCCAAACCCAGACCGCCACAGGAATTAGGTGTAGAGGAACTAGGCCTGGTATCTATTGGGAAATAGACTTTACTGAGATAAAGCCTGGAAAATATGGGTATCAGTACTTACTTGTCTTTGTAGATACTTTTTCAGGATGGACAGAAGCGTTCCCAACTAAGAGAGAAACTGCTCAGGTTGTAGCAAAGAAAATTTTGGAAGAAATCCTCCCCAGGTATGGCTTTCCCGTCCAAATAGGGTCAGACAATGGACCAGCCTTTGTTGCTAAGGTAAGTCAGGATTTGGCTTCCATTCTGGGGGCAAATTGGAAATTACATTGTGCTTATAGGCCCCAAAGCTCAGGACAGGTAGAAAGGATGAATCGGACTCTGAAGGAGACCTTAACTAAATTGACCATGGAGACTGGCGCTAATTGGGTAGTACTTCTCCCCTACGCTCTGTTCCGGGCCCGAAATACCCCTTACAGACTAGGCCTCACACCATATGAAATCATGTATGGCAGACCCCCACCCCTGGTCCCCAGTCTAAAAGATGACTTACTCAAACCTGAAACTGAAAATGTCTCTGAGCTCCTGTTCTCCTTACAAGCCTTACAGAAAATTCACCAGGAAATTTGGCCCAGACTACGAGAACTGTACGAGGCAGGACCTCCGCCGACGCCTCATCCGTTCCAGCCGGGAGACTGGGTCCTAGTCAAGCGCCACCGGCAAGAAACTCTTCAACCCAGGTGGAAAGGACCACTGCAAGTACTCCTGACTACTCCCACCGCTCTCAAAGTAGAAGGCATCGCTTCGTGGATCCACTACACACACGTCAAACCAGTGGACCCAACATCCGACCTTCTCGAGCCGTCTGGAGCACCGGTTACATGGACTGTAGACAAAGCTAAGAACAATCCCTTAAAGCTAACCCTGCGCCGTCATCCCCATAGCCGTAACCATGTCTAGCTTACCTATGCTTTTATGCCTTATGCATCTGACTCTCCTCACTGCTGCGCCGTCTAATCCCTATGTCTGGAGGTTCTGGCTCTATGAAAACAAAACTCACCCCGGGGAAACCCCCCAAGCGGGTAAACTGCTAGCTAGCGCAGACTGCCCCCCCTCAGGGTGTAATACTATAGTTTACCTCAATTTCACTAGGTTCCAGATTGCCCAACCAGCAACACCCATGATCTGTTTTGAATATGATCAAACTGAATATAATTGTAAAAATTATTGGTGGCACCAGAGTGCAGGTTGCCCATATAGCTACTGTAAGACGCACTCTGTCCGATACTGGAGAGAACGACAAGGGTGGTATTTTTACAAAACTGAGTCTCCCGTCACTTACACTTGGATAATTAGAGACCCATGGGACTCTCGGTGGACAACCCCACAACATGGGGGAGTATATTACTCATCAACTAGTACCTGGCCCAGTAGCCATTTATATCTGTGGAGAAGTCTAGTCCAGATTCAACCCTTAATCCACACACAAATCCACAGGCAAGAAACCAAGTTATCACAAGACTTGCAGCCCTTCTCCTGGCTAACTCTATTACGGGAAGGGCTAGCATTCGCCAACCTCACTGGTTTAGGCGACCTGTCCTCTTGCTTTATGTGTGCAACCCTAGGAAGACCACCATTAACGGCTGTTCCTCTATCCTCCCCTCCCACAAACTATACAGGTTTTAACTCATCGATAGTCACGATACCCGATGTAGCCCTGTACCGTGACCCATACCAAGAGAAATACCCCTATTGTTATTCGGCATTTAGCAACAGCCTCTGCAACCAATCGGCTACATACCCTAATAGTCCCATATATGCTCCCCCTGGTGTGTTCTTCTGGTGTAATATGACTCTGTTAAAAACTCTGTCCAAAAGCATCTCTGACGGACAGTTGTGTATCCCTGTTACCCTAGTTCCCCGACTGACACTGCTAACCCCGGCAGAGTTCATAGGCTGGGCAGGGACCGCCCCAACTAAAACTGCGCGACATAGACGAGCAGTTTTTCTACCACTAATTGCCGGAATATCCTTAACCACCTCTGTCGTCGCAGCGGGGTTAGCAGGAGGGGCCCTACAACACTCCATGATAGAAAACGACAAGCTGTTACAACAATTCTCTGTTGCTATGGAAGACTCCGCCTATTCCCTAGCCTCCCTTCAGCGGCAGCTCACCTCCCTAGCACAGGTCACCCTTCAAAACCGCAGAGCCTTAGACTTACTCACGGCTGAGAAAGGAGGTACCTGTATGTTCCTCAAAGAAGAATGCTGTTTCTATATAAATGAGTCAGGGTTAGTTGAGGAAAGAGTCCAACGCCTACACGAACTAAGCTTAGAAATGAAAAAGCAACAATTCACTACAGCCGCTAACAATTGGTGGAGCTCTTCAATGTTTTCCCTTCTGGCACCCCTTTTAGGCCCCCTAATGTCTTTACTACTTCTATTCACTATAGGCCCCTGTGTGGTAAATAAAATTTTACAATTTGTCAGAGAAAGGTTTGATACCATCCAACTAATGGTCCTCCGTAGCCATCACCAGCCTCTCCTGCACCCAGAAAGTGAGGCTATATTATAAGACTCTGGAAATCCAAGATTGGACATCCAGTTACTTATGAGAAGGGAGAAATGAAAGGACACAAAGATAGATGTGTACCCGCCCCCCACCCGCTACACCCTTGTTCTGCTCTCTAATCTTTGCACGTACCAGAGGTTTTGTAAGTTCTGTAAGTACATGTTTCTCTTTCTGAGGCCAGGTCACAAGGAATGTTTAAGTAAGATAGCCAGGTCACAAGGTGTGTTTAAGCAAGATAGCCATAAACTGGTCGTGCAACCTGATGCAATATAATTAACTGCCTTTGTGTAAAACTGCTCTTCTGCCTCAAGGGTTGTACTGAAATATCAGAAATGGCGGGAACCAATCATAGTTTGCCAAATCGCTTTGTTCAAACTCCAGCCAATCATACCTCTAATTTGTATAATGATTCTATGCCTACTTTCCTTAGACTATATAACATTGTTCGGAGCTCAGTAGGGGAGCTCTCCTGCCCGTCTCGTTTCACGAGCAAGTGAGAGCTCCAGGTTCGAACCTGTAATAAAGATCCTTGCTGCTTAGCTTTGACTCTGGACTCTGGTGGTCTTCTTCGGGGAATAAACGGTCTGGGCATAACAAGATTATGGTCCACAGGATAGGGCATCTCGCTGACACTTCCAGGGTATATTTTAGGAAGGCACACCTTTCCATCATTATCAGGAAGTTTGGAACAAGGAAGGGGAAAAACAGTGGCAGTTCTTTTCTTTCAGGTAGCTGTATGGTGAGCATGCCTTTCCCAGCAATCTGTTGTTCTTTGTGAGCAGACTGGAGTGTGACAGCTGTGAAAACGATCAAAGGGAGGTCCCAGAGAGGAAAGGGCTGATGACAATGCCAGTTTCCCTCTAAGACCCTGTGGACAGCAGGGCAATGAGGGATGCTGTGACACTGCGTCTTGCTTGATGAAGTGTGTGGTGCTACTCACAGGAGTGGGTTCAGCCACTCTTGGTGTGAAACCCAAGGAAAATGTCTCTGCCGCAGCTGATGTCAACATGTACAGCATGTGACCAGCTTGCATTGTGAGTCAGACACCCACATCCTGTTGCTTTACCCTCTAACTAGAGTTCTCCCTTTAAGTGATTTATCAAAGAGGATATGCCTTATTTTTTTCATACAGAAGTCTGTTGTTTTTCAGCAGAAAGGAGACGTGTGCATGAGTTCTGCAGAAGTACACCAAATGTGGGCCAGGGTTATTTCCCCAGTGATGCTCTGAAGCTTTTGCCACAGGACAAATGGTAATTCGACACATTTAATCATTTGTGTGTTAATTCAGCATCACTTAAACACTTCCTTCTTTAAAGAAATCTCATCCATTTAGTTTGCGCCATTCAAACAAACTTGCAGAACATTCCGTAGAGTGTTTGTAGTGTTAAAGTCCACTTACACTTTAAGCCAATTAGACATTTTGATCTGGCCATTTCTCTGAGCTTACAAAATGCTGTGGATATAAAGGTGTGGTTATGTTTGATTTGGTTTTATGCTTTTGAACTTTGCCCATTTAATTAACCAGGCTAAAATAATAATCAGATTATTAGATCAATGTAAGTGCTCACAGGAGTTCTTTACTTTGCGTTGGGTATTTTTAGCTCTGCATGGGAGGAGAGGAGAGAAAAAGAGGTCAAGATTTATTGAAAATAAAATAAGATGCTGGAGAAACTTACTCTATTTTTTTCTAGTTTGGAATATCCCTTCAATTCACATAGCTCTCAATCATTTATGGAATAAATTTGATAGCATCCTAGTTACCTGGGGTAAGGGTCACAGAGAAACCCCTCCCTTAGCAGCCACCTCACTGTGGGACTTTTCAACACTTTGCCCAGTCCCTAATGTACTCATTGTAATGATGATGACACATGTCTTGGCAATATGTCTCCGTGCTCAGAAGTAGAACATCTCCAATGTTTCTGATACTATTTCAAGCTTTACTAGAGTTGTCTGCCCACCACAGTCTGATGTCTTTAAATTTGGCCTAATTTTTTTCAAACTTTAGTTTGGCCAGTCATACCAATTTTTCAGGATAAAGAGATAATATTGCCTTCTAGAGTTGGAGGTAGATATTAGAGAATATGTTATCTTCCACTATCAATTTCCAACATGATGGTCTCCATTAAAGTTAGTATATGCTTACAAGGCTACCACTGGTTTTCGCATTAAATGTGATGTGAAACATAGTTTGTGAAAATACACTCATGATTTCTAAGTTATCAAGGAGCTCTTACAAAGGGTTCCACTTTTCACCTCTTTACATTAACCGGTTTTATTTTTTCTTAATTGGCTTCTGCAATGAACCATGGATTGGCCAAACTGAATTCCAAAAGTCTAAAAGGTCATTTATGATGGAAAACAGGATAAATAAAAGAGATATTATAAAAAACAGATAATCCTTAACTTTTGCAAATTAATCTCTAAAAAAAAAAAGCTGACACATTCTCATCCACTACATATAGAAATTTCTTTTGGAAGTGTGTATATAAACTGATGAATGAAGAGACAGTTGTTTTTCTCCAATGGGAGTACTTGTTTGTTTGCCAAGAGTTCAGGTTTAGAAACATTCTTATTTTTGTTTGTAAAGCTGAGTTTGTTTTATTGCATTCTGTTCCTATTAATTTATTAAATTAATGAAAATAAACAAATAAAAGTAATAATATGAGTTGTCAACCTTGTAAGTTTAATATGGTGGAAATAAATGAAATCAATATAATAAAATGTTACAGGATAGTTACTGTACTAGGTCAGGTCAACCATTCAACATATAAAGAAAATTAAAGACAAGCATAAAATCATACAAGTAGATCACCAAACATTATTCTAATAGCAGAGAATTAATTAGGAATATTATAAATTTATTTTAGTCTCTGAAAATGGAATGTCCTTTATGTGATTTTTATAGTTTAGATTGTTGTGCATATTTTCAGCTGCATATAATGTAAAAAGAGGATATTAACTGTGGGCATTTAAAAGACAAACTTTGAAATCAGATGGAACTGGGTTGAAATCCCAGCTCCTATATTACCTAATGCAGCTTACTAATTATTTTGGGGTGTCAGTTTTTTCATTTTAAAACTTAAGATCATCAAATTTGTTTTCTTAGAGTTGCTTATGAGGGCAAAAGATAACATATTTTCTGGATATGGAAAGGACTTATCATGGTATCCAGCATGTAATAGGCTTTCATGAAATGCTAAATTTATATAAGAAGCTATATATCATTTATTTACTAACTGTGGGCTGATTTCTAAATATATTCTTAAGATAAACTGAAATGTATTTACTAAATACTAAATGTGTTTCATTGTATGCTGGTAAACCAGGAAACAGGAAGTACACTAATGCACTGGAGTAAAGAAGATTCATCTGCTCTTAGCTACCTACCATGCCAACACTCCTGAGAAAGCTCACAGAGACCCATCATGCCTACCTGGATCTGAGGACCTGGAAAGCCACAACAGGCAACCATAATCTGGGTCTTCCCTCAGCCAACCCCCCAGATAAAGTGAATGAATGAAAACCCATCTTATATTAATCAGGGTTCTCTAGAGCAAAAGAACCAATCAGATGTGTATATATAGAAAGAGAGAATTATTTTAGGGAATTAGCTCACATGATTATGGAGGCTGGTCAATCCAAAATCTGCGGAGTGGGCTAGCAGCCTGGAGACCCAGGGGAAGGCTAAATTGTAGTTTAGATCAGAAGGTCATCTACTGGCAGAATTCCTTCATCTTCCAGGAAGGTAGATCTTTTTCTACCAA
Source organism: Macaca nemestrina (assembly GCF_043159975.1). Classification (NCBI taxonomy): domain Eukaryota; kingdom Metazoa; phylum Chordata; class Mammalia; order Primates; family Cercopithecidae; genus Macaca; species Macaca nemestrina. The sequence continues at coordinate 41,274,001 of NC_092134.1, read as the reverse complement.
GGCCTTCAATTTTTTAGATCAGGCCCATGCACATGCTGAAGGGTAATCTGTTTTACTCAATATATACTGATTTCAATGTTAGTCTCATCAAAAAGACCTTCACAGAAACATCTAAAATAATGTTTGACCAAATGTCTGCATACCATGGCCAAGCCAAGTTGACACATAAAATTAATTATCACACATCCCATGAACACCATCCCCAATAGATGCTCATGAACATTGTGGTTAAGATTTCAACTTCAGAATAAGGCTGAAACGTGTTCAAATCCTGACCCTTTGATGTATCAGCTCTCTGAAAACTATTATAGGTCAACTTTCTAGACTTTACATGAAAAACAGAAAGCAATATACCCACAGCATAAGATTGTTAGGATTGTTAGGTATAAAGAAATTTAAACAGTGATGCAGTTGAGATATTTAGAATTGTAACTGGCATGCACTTTGTATTAAATAACTAATGACACCTTTTTCTGGTAAAAACAAAATAAGTCTGACTAAAAGAAGATGAGACCAGATTAGTTGATGGCTCTGCCTGGGTGGGCTCCTGGCCCATGTGAAATTGCATTACTCTTACGTAGTGCCTTTTTTGTTATTGCTAAAATAAAATAAATAAAACACTCTATTTTCATACTTTGTAAAATGCACTTCTCATTCAGTTTCTCATCCTGTGCCTTTTCCCTATTGTCTATTTGCACACAGCTGTTTTCTTCTGCACATTTTCATCACAGAGAATTACCAGGTGTAGGTCAAAAGATGCCACAGAGAGCATAAAGGAAAGGAAAAGCTTTTCTGCACTTCTATCCTTGTATGCACGAAAATTAATCACACTTTCAGTAAACAGGTCAGGTAAGTCAGTCCTGCACTTGAACATTTTCTCCCCAAATAAATAGTTGAAATGGGAATGTCGATTACTGTATTTGAACAGAAATGTATTAGTGCAGCTTTCAAAAGAAGACTACTTTCTCTATATGCATATCATCAGACCCACAAATACACACACGCATACATTCACAATTCATCCTAACGTTGCAGAATATTCTAAGAGTAACACGTTTCTGTACAAATCAAGCAGCAGCTTTTACTTGCATGCTAATCTTCAAAAAAATTCTGCAATGATCCATTCATTCCACATCCCAACCTACATCCTCAGAAAAACAAAGATGTAAGTAAGAAACTCAGTATAACCTGTTTGACTTTAGATGCTACTCAAATATACTCAAATTTTATATGAATATGGATATTGCTCCCAGATTAGGCAGCTCAGAAAACAAATCTTGATTATTCTTAGTTACAATGTAGTATAAAATAACAACAATTTCATGTCAACAACAGAGTCTCCTAAAAGATCTTATAAAGATAAAAAATCTTGGGTGTTAGTCATCAAAGACTAAGCTGTAAATGTATCATTATATTTGTGTAGTTGATAAAACCCTAGACAAGATATGGGTTCCAGTTCTTGATCCACCACCACCTGTTTACCTTAAATAAGTCAACTAACCTTTCAGGGCTTCATTATTCATCCTAATATCAGGATTCTTGCAATCGTTAATTGAAATATTGTAAATGAAAGTACATTATAAACCTAACCTATTAATTAGTAGAATTGGTAGGATTAGTATAATCAGTTCCCCTTGGCTACACTTTCACGTTTCCAGGTTTCCATTCCTGTAGTCAGCCATGGTCCACAAATATTACAATATTTTGAGAGAGAAAAAGAATACATTTACGTAACTTTTATTACAGAATATTGAAATAATTGTTATATTATTATTGTTGTTAATCTCTTACTGTGCCTAATGTATAAATAACTTTATCACAGGCATGTTTCTATAGAAGAAAACATAGAATATATGGGGTTCAATACTATTCATGGTTTTAGGTATCTGCTGGGGGTCTTGAAAGGTAATGTCCCCAAGGATAAGGGAGGACTACCGTAGCTCATGTCTACTGAATAATACACATAAGACTAAAAGAGTATCAGATGTATACTCTCTTAATAATACATATGTGTGTTTCTAACTTAATTTTAATAACAACACTCTGAAAGAAAAATTTTTATGCTCCTATCATGGATGAAGAAATCGAGGCTCTTAGAAACAGGTAACTGAATGGAATCACAGTGACAGGTGCTAGAAACAGGCTTCAAATCCAGGCATTCTGGCTGCAAGAGTCCATGAACACTAATTTCTACCACGATCAAGGTTAGAACTTTAAAAGCTTCTAACATTGGATAGCCCAAGCCCACCCTCATTCCATTTTTGCAAATGACAATGAAGCCAAGTGAATGTAAATTTCACACTGTAGACTGTGTGTGGTGGCTCACGCCTGTAATCCCAGCACTTTGGTAGGCAAAGACAGGCAGATCACTTGAGGTCTTGGAGACCAGCCTGGCCAACATGGTGAAACCCCGTCTCTACAAAAAATTCAAAAATTGGCAGGGCTTGGTGGTGAGTGCCTGTAATCCCAGCTACTCTCCAGGCTGAGGCAGGAGAATCGCTTGAACCTGGGAGGCAGAGGCTGCAGTGAGTCAAGATCATGCCACTACGTTGCAGCCTGGACAACAGAGCGAGACTGTCTCAAAAAAAAAAAAAAAAAAAAAAGTTCACACGGTAAAACTTCAGACACAAGACATTTCTCCTACCTTCAACATCAATGGTTTCTTCTTCTCTGAAGGGAGATGATGGCCAAGAGAAAACATTATGTAAGCAAATGTCAACCTGAGTGGTATATGAGACCCAGCTGGGAAGATGTAAAGCCTCAAAATGTGTAGATTACAAAGACAGATTGTGAGGTTGATGAGGGAAAAAACATGAAGGATAAGAAAAAGGATTTAGAATATTTGAGAGGTGAAAATTTTACTTCTGGGTTTGCTTTTCCCCTGGGTTCTTCTAGAAGGGATAGCAGGAAGTTGGGAAGATCAATGTGAGTTCTGGAGTCAGGTCTTACCTCAAATCCCTGGTTTATATGGATAATGAGGCAAGACATAATCAACTCGGAGAAAATCTATTCCATGCTTAGATTAGTAAATGGGCCGGTTTTTTCTTTCTAGACATACCGTTTTGAGCCCTTTTCATCCTTATCTGCCACCAGTGATACAATGAAAAATAATGAGAAAATTAATGCGACAATGCTTTTAAGATTTTCCTGACAAGTTTCAAAAGAGCATCTTATAATAGATGCTTATCTCCAATGAACTATTGAACCCTGCAGAGTGTGAACTGATTGAACCTTGTGTATTGCGAACATCAGCTATAGTATCCCACCAACTGATGACTTCTAAGAATGTCACATACTGGCAATGAACATTAGAATATAAGCTTTTATTTAAAATAACGTATTTTGTACTTTTGCCGATTCATTCGGGAATTTCTGTATTTCACAGCTAAGTCACTAAAACAGAACTCTAAAAAAAGCTAGAGAAATACATAATTGGTTTCGTTTAAAAAATTCACAGGATGGGGAATTTGACTAACATAATGTGTTATATATGTATATATTATATACAACACACTATGTTATAATGTGTTAAACATAATGAGAAAAAAGCAGAAGTAATCTATCCCATAATATAAAAATCTAGCTATTTTATTTTTTTCTAAGTGTCATAATCCAGGGAGAGATAAATCATTAGTGTTTGGGTTACTTATTCATTCAGTCTTTAAAATAATGCCTTTCTCAGTGTTATCCCCAGGCACAAGTACAAAAAGAAAAAAAATATATTAATTAAAATGTGTAACGGTCAATAACAATTTCACAGATTTATAGGAAAAGAGCTTATTAGAATGCTACCACATTAAAAGTTCTCTTCTTTTGGAGAATTCTAATATTTAAAAGGTATTTAGCACTAGGCCCTGATGACCAGAAGCTGAGTTTAAGTCAAACTGACCTAGGGCTATAACCGTCCATGGTCTGACAAAGGAAAATAAGAGTGTGGTAATCATTAGTACTATTTCACCACGGACAGCAGAGCGGTATTTGTTACCATCCTAATGGCAAGTCGTTCAGTGAGCGGTGGTGTTTACTTCTTTTCAGGCTTGACTCCCTGGAGAAGGAGTGTCACTTGATCGCATCTATAGCTCTCTCAAACAAAGTGACAGAAGTCTTATATGATGTAAACACATAAAACGAATGAGAATAGCTACCGTTTATTAAACACCTACTATAGTCCAGTAATGATATACATTCTATCACTTAATCCTCATGATATTTTAGGAGGACATTATTATTGTTATTTTACAGATGGGTAAACTGAGGCATTGAGAACTTACATAACTTGCTTAATGGTGGTATCTATGCAATAACTATTAGACTAATTATGGTCATTATTATTAAAAAGTGAAATGGGTTGATCCTGGAATGTATTGTGGCGTGAAAGTTAGGAGCCCACTGTTTCACACAATGGAACATCTTATTCACTGAAATGTTAACACCCGTCTGTGATTTTACAGAAGATGAAAAACAGTTCTGGTAAACAAAGCAGGGATCCTGGCATTGAGCGTTTCAAATACATACTTTGATATGTTTCCTGGGAATAGTAAACCCGAAAACTATGCTTTAAAGAAAAACTCCATCCAAAATGTAAATAAATGACTGCCCTCAACGATGAACCTCTGCATTCATGAGTGATCATTGTTCACCGCGTCTAAAAGGGAAACCTCCTAATTGAACATGTCTTACAATCAGAACTGAACGACTGACCAGGCAATACAAAGGAAGGGACTTACTTTTCACAGAGAGCTAGACTGATGGGTTACCACTGAATAATAGAATCTGTGCCCAAGACATAATTTGGCTGTTTAGAGTCTTCATGCCTCAAACCTCCATGCCTTTCCCTGGAGGTCTGTAAAAGAGATGGGATGTTTTCACCCTTTGAGAAAACTAAAGAAAAAATTAACCTAATTTGAACATGAGAATGGAAGTAAACTGATTCCCAATGAACCACATGTCATTTTAAAATAATGCCTTTGACCAGTTTGACATGAAATACGTGACAACTCACACGTGCTTCTTTGCTAATGACAAGCACACCACCATCTACCACGTACCTGGGTCCATTCATCGCTTCCTTTTCTTTCACAGCTTTTGTTTCCTTTGTGTCAAACCTCTCACTCTTCAATGCTAGTCTCACTGAAGTCATTGGGTGCTTGCAGTTGTTGTTTTCCCGTTTAAATAAAGCATTATGAAGGGAAAACATGTTTTGAAAAAACTGAAATCATTGATGTTCACATACACACATATGTGCGAAAAGCAAATGAAAAAGAATTTAAACAGAGCCATGCCGAGTCTGCTGCTAAGTGTTAGATTGGCTGACAGGAGACTATTTGTAATTTTAACTAATGCTTTTTATAAAAAAGTTTTTTTAAAGCCATTCTTTTCTAAGTCTTAGGAATGAGCAATTATACTTTTTTTGGAAAAGTATAACTTAAACACACAAATCTGTTCAAAAGAAAAAACAATAGAGACATTTACATTCTCCTTCTAGGATATATTCAAAAGCTAGTTTGAGAATATTCTATTTAGTGTCTTCTACTTGAATGTCTGTTTTAATGTTTCAATTTCTGAAAAAAGACTGTAATATTTAATTTTAGCCAATAGTTGAGAAATTATTTAGAAATACACTAAGGCCTAGAAGTGCCAAATAAATTCTACCCATTCCCAAAAAACAGTTTCATAGAGTTTAGCAATATATTTGCAGGAAACTAGTTTTAATTGTCTGATAGGGTCTCTTTAAACTCTGAGATTCTCACATAACTATTTTTGTTGGAATCAAAATGAAATTTATCTTGGTACAGAACAGACTTCAAGTACCACTCTATTGTTTCATGGAAAAAAATATGTTTTGAAATTCACATAATGACGGACAGAATGAGAGCTTTGGTCAAACTGATCACGCCTGTATTAAAACATTTCACTCTTCAGGAGAATATTTACATTTTTGTACGGACGGATCTCATCCGACAATCTCATCTTGATAAAAAGTCAAATTCCTTTTAACTTAATTGTATATCCCATTTTTTTCAAATCACATTCCTAACATTTGAAACATTGAGTCATCAAGATTGAATGTAAGGCTTTACATTTTTGTTGTGAGCTACCTTCTCAGATAATAAGCAAACAGGAAAATATGTCAATCAAAATCCATTATGAAACTAAGACCTTTGACTAACTGGCAGCCCAGATTCTATAAACAAGCAAGAGATACAAATGAGTGACCTTTCCTAGCTTAAACTCTACAGATGGCACCTAGGAGGGATCCATGCCATAAAAAGGCTGCTGTCTATTGTATATCTTAAGAAAGATACTACATATCAGGCTGGGCGCGGTGGCTCACGCCTATAATCCCAGCACTTTGGGAGGCCGAGGCCGGCGGGGCCAATCATGAGGTCAGGAGGTCAAGACCAGGGCGAAACCCCATCTCTACTAAAAATACAAAAAATTAGCCAGGTGCAGTGGCGGGCATCTGTAGTCCCAGCTACTTTGGAGGCTGAGGCAGAGAATGACGTGAACCTGGGGGGGCAGAGCTTGCAGTGAGCCGAGATCACACCAGGGCACCCCAGCCTGGGCAACAGAGCAAGACTCCATCAAAAAAAAAAAAAAAAGGAAAGAAAGAAAGATACTACGTATCTTTAAAAAATACTACGTATCTTTAAAAAATAAGATAAGTAATTACCTCAGTGTCCATAGCCGATGCCAACACACTGACTTCTGAATCATGAATATTGACCTGGTGAGCCAATCTGTCTCAGATTTCTTGGCCTGGATTCCTGAAGAGATTGTTGAGAATTTGGATTTTTTTAATAATCAACTAATATTGCTAATATTTACTTGGCCTGACCCAACCAGTCCTTGGATGCAAGGTATTTTCAGAGGCACACTGATTCCTTTAAGCTCTAAAATGCCATTTAGGCCATTGAAGCAGTAATCTACTAGATGTCATCTGGGTCTGTGCCTCATCAAGTAAACATCCATCGTTCCTATCTCCAATTTCGCTGAACTGGAGGAATGGCGATACATGGTCTTTACAATAAAAAGATTTGTATTCAGTCTTGTGTGAGAGTTGGAACTCAACATTTTCCAAAGATGTTTACAACTTAATTTTAAGTCCCATTACCTCAATGGACTCAATAGATTATTTCCTCATTTTACTTAGGAGCAAATGCATAGGGCTATATTCCTGGAGCTAAGTATCTGTATAGAAGCAACTCGATTTTGCGAAAGGAAATGTATCACTTTCCTCTGGTCACAAAATAGCTAATTATTAATACTTGCTTGTATGGGACTATTGTCCTTGAATCTATTACATTTGTTATTCCAGCGAGTGGGCTGCACGCTGGGTTCTAAAGTTTTTTCCAACAAATTTCTACAAATATATATACTATCTTACTTGCATAATATCTGAGATTCAAGAAAGCAATTTTGAAAAATGCATGGTCCCTGTTTCCTAAAGTGTTGTCAATTTAATTGGAAACAATTTAACTCTAAGTGAGAGCTCTTATATGTATACCACTGGAGCCCAAATACTGCATTATATGCAATCCTAAGAGATTTCAGATGGAAGAGATTGTCAGAGGAATACTTCCTGATTAGTAAAATGATGCTTAAGATAACTTTTACTGTATATAGGATGACTCTATGAAAAAGAGTGTTTACATCATTGAGGTTAATTACTCAGATTACTTGCTTCAGGCTTTATACAATATTTCTAGTTAGGTAAGCAGTCCTTGGCAGCAGATTTTCCTATCCAAACCATATTTAACCTTTATAAGAAAAGAAAAATCTTAAACACTAAAAATTAATCTTGACTTTCTGATATCTATGCATAAAGCATAGAGTAATAGAGCATATGGAAATAACTAAAAGATGGGAATTCTGGGTTCTAATCTGCCATGAATTATGACCTTGGGCAAATCACTAGAATTCCTTATCAGTTTTCAAGGGGATATTACAAAGACTTTGAAGAGTTCCAAATATCAGAAAAACCTAAATTTGAATCTCTGCCCTGTATTAGCTGAGCAAACTTTAACAAGTTCAAAATGTATCTTTTTGCTTCCTAATTTTTACCATGAAATGAGATAACATATAAGGTTCTTTACACAACTAGCACTCTAATATTAATTCATCCTTGAGTAAATCTAAAAAAAATTTTGAGAATTTATAAGCTCTAATCAAATGTAAGAGATTGCCATTATTATTTACAGCCTATGGTTAATGCTTAGAAATTAATACCAACACAAAAGAATGTTCTTAACCAAGTGTATTAGTCCACTCTCAAATTGCTATAAATAACTACCAGAGACTGGGTAGTTTATAAAGATAAGAAGTTTAAAGGATTCATGGTTCCACAGATTGTAAAGGAAGCATGACCAGGGAGGCCTCAGGAAATTTACAATTATGGCAGAAGGCAAAGGGGAAGCAGGCACATCTTCAAATGGCGACAGGAGAGAGAGAATGAAGAAGGAGGTGGTACACAATTGTAAACAACCAGATTACATCACAGGAGCAGCAAGGAGGAAGTCAACCCGCATGATCCATTCATCTCCCACCAGGCTCTTCCTCTAACACTGGGGTTTACAATTCACCATGAGATTTGAACAGAGACACAAATCCAAAACATATCACCAATTATTACATAATTTTATGGCTAGGAATACCGTTTCAATATCTATCACTAAGCTTAGTTATCTGTTTTTTTAATGAGATGTTCTATGTTAATTACAACAGTCATGAGTCATTCCACATTAGTTTACATATCAGAAAATATAAAAATTTCACACTTTTGCAATTCTCAACAAGAAATCAGCCTCAGAAAACATAAATGTCAGAATTATGTGCTCCCTTTGTAACAAGCTTTTTAAAAATTTTAGTTTAATAAACGATTATCTTAAAAATAGACATGTGAACGTAACTCTAATTGTAAATTGCAACATGCCTTGCTGTGGACCATGGTTAGTGTTTGATCTTTAGAGATGACTTGCATAAGATCCTTACTATGCTTTTTGATTGGACCTTACGTAGAGAGAGACATTCTTGATATTCCTAAATAAATCACTTTATATTTTAATGTACAGAATATGCAGAATGATGCTGGGTTATAGCCAAATATGTCAGTGAGTTGGCAGCATCCAGGAAAATCTCAAGATTCCTTTATTTTTGTGTAATTTTGATTCATCCTAGGGCTTATTTCTCCTAGATGCTCCAGCTCCATTATTCTCCTCTCTAGCCATTGTATCCCACGAGAGCTCTAAAAAGCTTTCCCTCACTAGGAGCAAATAGAAACTGCAAGGTGTTAAAGACTCAGTAATATTTAATAATTTTTTTTTTCTCCTAAATGAATTGAAAGAAAAATCTGGGAGAAGGAAAAACTTTCACAGTAAATGTTGACGGCATTCTAAAGCAGTTTGTGACAGCAACTGAAGTACTCACCTAACTCTCCAATTGTGGTAGTTCCTGATTATGAACTCTTCAATATATGAGAGAGTACTCTAAGTGTGTCATCTATTTGCTTCCTATTTTATTTAAAAAAATGTTGAGGAGGTTGTTGGATGTGACTCAGTGAGTGGCCAGAATGGAACTCTACTCAAATCTCTGTTGCATACCTATGAGCAAGTTTCTCTTTTATGATATATATATATATATCATAAAAGTGAGTAAGACAAAGACTCTATTCTCAGGGAGAGATAGACCTTATCACAGTTAACTCTTGCACCAAGTACAAAGTGGTACTCCATAAGTGTTCTTTTAATTAATGCATTGCTGCCAGAGTTCTAAAAGAAATATTAGCAACACACCAAGGAAACATAAGAGGAATGGGACATTCATACCAGCAAATTAGGGAGGATGTGGCATTTGGACTGAGCCTTGGAGAATGAATAGAATCTCAACAGGGAAAGATAAAGTGGAGGGAAGATGTACATGGCAGGGATGTTGGAGGCGCTGTGTGCAAACATGATGGTAGGCTGGTACTGCTGCTTCACTTCACAAGTTCCTTGTTTCTTTCATCCACTAAAAAAAATAAAAATCTAAACACATTGTTGTTAAAACTAATGATAATTTGTCTGCTGATTTGACCAAGCCTCTCTGAGTTCCACTTCCTCATGTGTAAACTAAGAATCCTACTCACATCATGAAAGGGTGTCTGAGCATTAAATGAGATACTACACTATGACAGAGTCTGGCACGTATGAAATTCCCAGTTTGCCATAATAGTGACAATTTCAGAAATAGCAGCTGTAGATTGCTTAAAAGATCCAACTTGCTTCCAAGAAAAATAATTGTGGGAATGTCTGAACATAATCAAAGCAACTATTTTTTCCTGAATACAACTTAGCTGTACTCCCATGGTACATTTTTTTTAGCTCTTCTGGATTTTCTGTGAAGTTGAGGGGAAGCATTATGTTTAGTTCTGTGCTCTCAAAATCTTGAATGCGTGTTCTAACTTAGATCAACTGACACACATCTTAAAGATTAAAACATGTCTTCATGATTCATGTAACATGAAGATGACTTCAAGTGATATTAACCCATATTGGAATATTTATCCATGGTGTTACATTCCAGAAAACTTTATAACATGTGAATGGCTTTAGGCTACAAATATTTATGTTACACGTTATAGAATGGCTTATTTTTTAAATGTATTTTTATACAAACTCATAAAGTATCTAGACTTTAGGCTTGGCTGGAGTGTTAAAGTGTAAAATATGAAGCCCCAAAAGCCAAAAATTAGATTGCCAAGGCATTCCCTGATTCATTGTTTAGGATAAAATAGCACTTTCATTATTAAATGCTTACGAACATAAGCCATATATCAATTGTTTCAAATGCACTAAAGTAAATAGAACAAAATGGATTGTTTTGAAACCTATTACACTTATCTGTCAATTAAAAGAGTGTTTAGATTTCAGTCCAGAAATTGGCAAATATATATAAAACATACTAGCTAAGACTGGGACATTTAGATTTTAAAAAACATTTATAGATGACAGTAAGAAAAAAACATTTTTCTCATTAAAAATACTCTGGATTGTATGAAAGAAACTGAAATTCAGTTGGGCATTCTCAGATGTGCAAAATAAGAAAAGGGCACATATTTTCCTGTCTTTTGGAATAATTTTTTGTCATTTGGGGATGACTCCACAGATACATTTGTATATTTGAGTGTCTAAAATTATTGTTGTCCCCAGGAGTGAGAAAAATGGTGCTTACCATAAGTAAGCATTGCCCTGAAGGCTTTGGCCGAAGGACAGGAGATTACAAATCAAAATACTGACTGAGTCATAATAAATGAAATAAAAAGCTTATTATGTTTTTCTGAAAGATGCTTTTATTATAAAAACAGGAGAAAAATCCTAAAGTTGGGACTACCTCAGAAAAGAAAATCATATAAGTTAAAATTTGGCTTTTAAAACAAGATTGGTTTGGATAACTGTAAAGTCCACGAACACACACAAATATTTCCGTGCATTAATATAAAAGCAATCCCTCTTTACTTACCATAATGACTAGTAGAATTTCTTTCTTTTTCTGAATTACTTTACAATTAAAGGTGAGGAAAGTGCAGCTCCTCTCCACCACCATTGCTGTTCACACTGAATTACTCTGGAAGGATTACAGAATTATGATACTATCAATTAAATTTTAATAGCAAATGTCATCCTTATAGCATTTTACAAAGCGGTTGCCTCTATATTATATCATTTAGTCCCAGAAACTCTGTGGAATACTTTGGGTGGGTTCCTAATTTACAAATGAGGGACCAGACATTTGGAAAGTGATTTATGCAAGGTCACATGTGCTATAACTGGTAGCTGAATTCAGGACACTGTCCCCGGATTCATCTTCATCTAAGCTTCCAGTGAGCTTCCATATAAAGTATAAACTCCCTCCCCTCATATATACAACATAACTTTTGAAGGTTTGTAAAAACTATTTAGGATATATGGATTATAATTAAAAATTTCTTTTCCCTTTCAGCAAAAAGTTATTTTCCTTTTCACATTTATTAAACTTCCACGGTACCCCGAGAATTGTTGTCCAAGGTGGTTCTCTAGTGGGACATTTATGGAGAAGTAGTCTAATCAAACAACTACTTTTACATCTTCAGTCTGTTATCAAATGGTAAGATTGATATAAAGCCCCATGTTGAAGTCGGGAGAGCAGATGCTCTAAAGCTGTTTTGTAAGCTACAGTAGCCACTAATCACGTGTGATTAAATTTAAATTCATTTTAATACATTAAGTGAAATAAAAATGGCAGTTCCTCAGTCACACTAACCACATTTCAAGGGTTCTATAGCCACAAGGGGCTAGCGACTATTGTACTCTATGAAGCTGTCCTCTAGGGTGAGTAACATCAGAGAGGTGTGTGTGTGTATGTGGTAATAAACTATGATTTTGTTCTCCCAAACAATATTAGAGAATCAGAAAGTCACAAATAAACATGGGCTATTTATGTGGCTTCTGTTGATGTGGGAGGAAACACTTATCCCCCTGGGACTATCAGACAACCCTAAGATCATTTCAGTGATACACTGTTTTATTAACAGCTCTGTGTGATAGGGAGAGGGCTGAAGAGTGCATCTGTAGTTTCTGGAGATTTGTGGACAGGGAGGTCTAATGGGAGGCCTCAGCATTTGGAGATAGGGTAGTTGGGGGAAAGATAAGGAAAAGAGATCCCTCCCATGAGAGAAGCACATGCAAGAAGCCAGCAGGGCCCAGGAAGCACCCAGGAAATCTGTGTCCCATCAGCTCCACCTCGGGATTTTCTTTAAGGAGCCAGATGGCTGCCCTGGCTAGGAGAGTGAAAATAGAGAAAAGATGAAAAAACCTCAGGAGAAAGAACTGAATATTGTTCTTACCAAGCCATCTACTGCAGATGGCCAGGCATTCCTGAACTATAAAAGTAGGTTAATCTGAAGAGGCAGTGGTTTCGGAGTCTGGGGCACACTCGGCCAGAATCCTTCATCTGCTACTTCCCACCTCTCTAGCTCTGGTCACATTTAACCTTTATGAGCCTCAATGCTAAGCAACCATACTGATTCTGCTGAAGGCTAACCATGTGACAGCCAGGGTGCTTAGGTTGGGTAACAAAGATGATTACATCAAATAACAAAGAACTCACACAAATACGTAATTATCACATAATTCTGTGAATGCAGTGATCAACATACACACAAGGAAAGTATATACCTGGTCGGGGTTGGGGAGATGGGGTTTCCAAGGTAGGAAAAGACTCTGGAGGAGAAACTGATACCTGGGCTCAATCATTAAGGATGAGGAGCAGTTGAGAAAGGAATAAGTAGTTCATGGAGAAAAGAAAGGAAAAATAAAACAAAAAAATGGAGAAAAACATATACATGTCTATATCTGTAGATATCTATATCTATACATATAGAAAAACATACATATCTAGATCTATAGAAATAGATATATATACACAGATTTATATTTTTAAAAAACTGGTCCTTTCTCAGTATAAAAGGAGAAAGACATATGTAAATCAGGAAAACATTCTATGCCTAAACAGGTAAAGATTTAAAAGAGCTAGAGAAAACTGAATGATTGAAAAAGAAAGAAAAATAAGAAGCATGACTAGAGACCACTCCAAATAAATCCTTTTCCATGAAGAATATCCTTTCTTTCTTTATGTGCTGCTGTTGCCTTTGCTGTTTATGTGCATTTGCACAGACAAGTTAGCAGTGGTGTTCATACAAACTCTCTCTCCTTTGTGGTCAGACAGGTTGCACCAGTGAGTACCAGATAACAGACATACTTGACAAGTAAACTTCCTCAGGGACCCAGAGCCTCAGGGAACACAGCAGCAACCAACACTCCCCCACATCGGTGCCTTTCAGTGGCTTGCCTATTGGATGACCTTCAGCCAGAGCTGGAAACCCTTCTCCCATTGCTTCGACACTGAAAACTGGACAGGATTTGGCTTCTGTCTAGTGCAGTTAATCCATATTATAGAGTAAGAAGCTGGTACTGAATTTAAACACTAATCAAAACCTACAAAATCATCACCTACCACTTTCTGATTCTAGGTGTCTCATGAGGCTCCAGTTGTTGATGTCCAGGCATCTTTTATTTGGAACCCCAGTGTCCCAGGGTGCTATTTAGAGAAGAGCAACCCACTGTTTGGCCCCTAGAGAGGCTACCATGTGAGTCATGAGCCCATTCACCTTGGGAACTGTGTTTCCGGAAGCATGAACCAGAGAAGGTGCCCTCATGGAGAGCTGCCCTTGTTTTATTAACAACAAAAAAACTAAGATGGGGATGGTTAATGGGTAAAAAAAAAGGAAAAGAAAAAGAATAAATGTAACATACTATTTGATAACACAATAGGGTGACTCTAGTCAATAATAACTTAACTGTAAATTTTAAAATAACTTAAAGAGTGTAATTGGATTGTTTGTAACTCAAGGGATAAATGCATGAGGGGATGGATACTCCATTCTGTATGGTGGGCTTATCTCACATCACATGCCTGCATCAAAGCATCTCATGTACCCCATAAATATATACACCTACTAAGTACCCACAAAATTAAAAAAAATTTAATACTGAAAAACATTAGTTTTAGTGACACCATTCACTATTAGCATCTTAGACGCTTCAACAACACTTAAGTTAAGGCTCCCTGAGGCTATTACCAGGTTTGTGAATTAAAAGGAAGATATTCGGCCGGGCATGGTGGTTTACACCTATAATCCCAGCACTTTGGGAGGCCAAGGGGGGGCGGATCATGAGGTCGGGAGTTTGAGACCAGCCTGGCCAGCATGGTGAAACCCTGTCTCTACTAAAAGTACAAAAAAGTAGCCGGGCATGGTGATGTGTGTCTGTAATCCAAGCTACTCAGGAGGCCAAGGCAGGAGAATTGCTTGAACCCAGGAGGAAGAGGTTGCAGTGAGCCAAGATAGCATGACTGTACTCCAGCCTAGGCGACAGAGTAAGACTCCATCCAAAAAAAAAAAAAAAGGAAGGTATTCATATTCTCCATGGGATGGTTGGTGGTTAAAGAGTTGTAGAGAGAGATGGCCTATATTTGTCATCATAACTGTTTTCTCTCCACTCTCCACTCCACCACCACTGCCACCCAGAAAAAGTTGGGACCGATCACCATTATATACACATTTTGGGGGGTAGGAGTGTGGGACATGGACCTGTAGGAGATGTCAGCAAACTTTTACCTATAGGCCAAATCTAGCCTGTTGCCTGTTTTCATAAATAAATTTTTTATTGCAACACAGCCATATTCGTTTGTTTACATACGGTCTATGGCTGCCATTTTGCTGGCATTGAACACTTGCAACAGAAACTATGTGGCCCATAAAGCCTAGAATATTTGCTATCTGGCTGTTTAGAGAAAAAGCTTGACTGGATCAAAGGTAAAGCAGAGACAGACATAGGAACTGATTTGCTCAATATTTACCATCTTTTAAGTCATTTGACAAATACTTGTGAGGTACTTATAGGTGCTAGGCTCTGAGGATATAGAAGGAAATAAATCCAATGGAGTCCTTTGCCTCAGAGAAGTAAAAACTTTTTTATAGTTTCACTGCAATTGTTCCTGCTCAACTATTTTCCTCCACGGTTATTATAAGGTACAGGCAACTATCGTAACACAGTAGTAGCCACAGTACAGGATATAATTCAGGATTTTCAGATAAAATATAAGACATTCAATTAAATTGAGCACATTTGAACTCAATGTAAATAGCAACTGTGAATAGAGCCAAAGACAGTGAAATTATTCTCTCCCTGAATGATGCATCAAGAGAGGGACAAAGAGAAGTTTTCAATGGACTTAGAGTGTTTTTTATTTTATTGTCAGGAAACATAGGATAGGAATGATACAGGCAATGGATGTTAAGTATGAGGACAAGACTATCCCTATTATGAGATATATGTGTCAAGCTATTAAAAATTATCCTGGCTGGTCACACTGGCTCACACCTGTAATCCCAGTACTTTGGGAGGTTGAGGCAGGTGGATTGCTTGAGCCCAGGAATTCAAGACCAGCCTGGGCAACATGGTGAAACTCTGTCTCTACAAAACATACAAAAATTAGCTGGGCATGGTGGTGTACAGCTGTAGTCCCAGCCACTGGGGAGGCTGAAGTGGGAGGATCACTTGAGCCCTGGAGGCAGAGGTTGCCGTGAGCCAAGATTGTGTTACTGCATTCCAACCTGGGCGACAGTGAGACCCTGTCTCAAGAAAAAAATTCCTAATAAAACTGCAATTCTTTCTTTACTAACAATTTTTAAAGGGAGGTATGAAAAAAAGAGAAAGTTGGAAGTGCAAGGGATAAAAAGAGAATCTATACCTACTGCACGGAGAAAAAATCCAAGGTGAATAATTCATGGGTGTTGAGAAATGTGACGATTGTTCATGTGTACAAGTATGTATCTCATGCTAAAAATGCCTGGCTTTACACATCTAGGTGCTTAGTCTTGTGATTATAAGAAAGGAGAATGGGACAAAGAAAATTCGATAGCAGCTGAACTTGTCTCTTGTGTGTAAAATCTGCATCCAGAGCATTCATATAAGCAGAATAGAAACCCTTTTAACAAGTCCTGCACAGCCAATCCCCAGAGACAGAGAGGCATGCAAAAGGAGACATGGCGTTTGCTGTCTAAATAGATGAAAGCATTAGTCCTACTCATCAAACTAAATGCTTGTGTTTACAGCATCAATAGATATTTAACTCACACACACACTGTATAAAACAAAACACAGAGAAAGAGTTTGTTGTCAGTCAAAAAAAAAAAAAAAAAAAAAATCAAGCCCGGACTATATTAGCTAAATCTTAAGCAGTCTCTAAATTCCAAATGTAAATGAAAAGTGGCTTGCTTCCAGGTCACCCATGAAGGGTTTTCATCAGATCTTCAGTTTGTCACAGTAGTCGACTGCAGATTTCTCTTCCCTAGCATTTCCCAAAAAGAATTTTCTGATTTGTCACACACGTTCCCATTCATTGGTCCAGTGCCCTGGCAGAACCAGAGATTCTAAACTTGTCAGGAAAAGAGTTTCATAATTCATCATGCATACTACTCTGTTGGCTTCAAGAGCAGTGGCCTGATCCAAGTGCATGCTCTTGGACACTCATGTTGACTAAAGGGACCAGAGTTTTGATAAACTAATGTATGACAAAGGAAAAGAGCCAGATAACACAGGCCCTGTAGCTAAGATGAAAGAGAGAGAAAGGGAGTGAGGCTACTAAAGGATGAGGCTATAGTGAGTGGAGGATGCTCCCTTCGATGAGTGTCCCGTGAAAGAAATGTGTGATTGCACTGGTTGAGAGAGGTTGCTCCTTGCAGCAAGGAAAATTTTGCCAGAAGAGTGATGACAGGCTTGGAACAGGAAGAGAGGGGGAGGACAGGAACAGGCGAAAAGGACAGCCTGGTGAGAGAGCAAATGTGCTAGAACAGATCATTTTGGAAAACTCGGTGCCAGCCAGCCAGCACAGGAAGTTCATGTTGAGGGCCATCCTCAATGTAGGGCATCCATCTTCCTTGGCGTTGACAAAGCTGGGGGCGGGGGATTAAGAGTGATGAACATGGGTGCATGGGATCCACGTCATTCTAATGTTCTTTGAAAGTGCCAATTTGTCTACAGAGGTAAAATATTCTGAAAACTTTCCCGTTTCCATTGTGTTCATAATGATTTCAGCAGTAAGCCATCTGAATTCAAAATTAAGATTTACTTTGCTTGAAATGTTTCACCTTAGAAAGATGGAGCAGAATCATAAGAAAGGAATATGTTTAACCATTGTTGTTAAATCTAAGTATTCAGTCAGCCTTCTTCTCCTGCTGAATATTCAAATTGGAGAACTGCAGAGGACAAAGAGAAAAATAAATGCATTTCTGATTAGAAAATGCAAATTAATGCCTGCATTCTCCGTAAGTCCCTCCAATATATGCTTTTAGTTTTTTTTTATTACCATCTGACTAAAAACCTTATGTAATTTTTCTATTGTTGGTAGGTGAGTGGGAGTCTCTTTGTAAATTTACTTATTTTTAAAATTGTACTGATAATTAAGGCAATGTTAATTAAAGCTACAAAATAAGAATTTTCATATCAAAATGTTGAAGATCCAAAATACTGATCATTCCTCAGGTTGGAATAGTTGTGACAAAACAGAAACTTTCAATAGTCTTGCTGTCCTTATAAATCGATATTACAGGTTAGAAGGGCAATTTGGAAATGTATCTACACTTTAAATCCTTTCATCCCAAGTATTTCATATCATTAGATCTACTGTACAGAGATACCTGTGCAATTGATCAAATATATATGAACAAGGATGCTCATTACTGAATATTTCACAGGGGCAAAGAACTGGAAATGACTAAAATATTCACCAGTAAAGAACTGACTTACTAAATTATGGTACATATTTTTCAACAAAAATCTTAAACACTCCTTAAAGGAGTGATCTACATTTGCATGGTGTGGCATATACCATATATTGTTTCAATACACTTGATGTGAGAAAAAAATAGAATCATCATTATACTGTGATGATGTTAATCTGATTTAAAATAATATATTAATGGATAGAGTCCATGAATATTTGATAGGATTGTTTAAACAAAGGAAACATCTAGAAGGAGTCACAACAAAATATAAGCCCTGCCTACTTCTGAAAAGCAGCAGGTTGAGTTTGGCAAAAATAGAAGCCTTTTTGTTGTTTTTGTTTTTCTTCGTACTACACTGTATTTCTTCCTTTGTTTTTTACAGACCTGTGTTCTTTCCTAATTCAAAAACTAACTTTGTATTTATTGAGAAAATGTAGTTCACATTTTTTCCCAGAAATCCTAGGATTTGCCCATTTCTCTGACCAAGTGTCATCATATCTGAAAAGCTTTTACCACTCAGTACTGGTTTTTCCACTTTGTTTTAGTGATTGTCACTCCAGGCTCCTAAAAGTCTTTGGAATGTGGAGCACATTCTCAAATCAGCTCTCCCATTCCTGCTCCTTTTCTCCACCATAGGCACCTCTACCTTTGTCAAAAGATAAGCTCTTAGGGGCTCTCACACAGAAAGCAAGGTGAAATTTCAACCCTCACTTCCAAACTCTCACCAGGACAAAACTCTACAATTTCATCTCAAATAATAAAGGCTGATGATCTATCATTGTGTAAGAAAAAAAATTTTGAACCTTAAAATAGTGGAGCTAGAAGGCTGACATTATCTAGTTGGGTAGTTCTCAACCCTCACAGCACAAATAAATTATCTCAGGAGCTTTGCAGGCAGAGATACTCAGACCGTCCTCAGATTACCTAACACCAAGTTTATTTTGGATGCACAGCAATGACTGAAAACCTTGTCTAAGCCCTTATCAAAAAGATAAAAACACGAGTGCCAGAGTAGGTGAACGAATTGACAAGGGTCATTCATGTGCAGGTTGGAATATGTGTTATTACCAAGGTCTTAATTGCTGATCTAGACTGCTTGGTAATGAATAACCCAGGCAGTGGAATTAAACATAAACATGATTGAAACTTGTTATTAAAGCATAAATTTGTTATTAAAGCATAAACTTGTTATTAATATCAGAAAGTCAGAAGGGATATTTTTATATTCTAATACAAATTTTGCCTGAAAAGTAATCTTACTGATGAACTTTTCCATGTCAGTCCAATATTAGAAAAACAGATCTCATGATGCCTTGATGGTATATAAATAGTTTCTCAGAATATAGTGTCTAGAAGACTTTAATTGCTTGCATCATAACTCATCAGTCCATCAAACACATCAATAAGAGGCTCAATGGCAGATTTAAATGTCTTAAAAGAATATAACAACTATATTATCTCTGGATAGAGCTCAGCATAAATTAGAACAGAAAAGTAATTTTCAAAATCATCTCCTTGTGTTTAAATCTAGGCAACCATATAAAATGTGTCAAATTCTCATAGGAATTAATATACAAAGCTTAAGTTTTAAATTGTTCTGCAAATAAATCCCAGCGCATGTCTAATTATTATGAACATTTCTAGGAAGCCACTTTTTTATCTCAGATATTATATTTGCATCTCAACCTTTTAGTCAATGAAGAATTTGAATTCACTTCAAGTGTTCATAATAAAGGTAAAGTAACCCTCGCATCCACAGGCATACACACACCATTAAATATGGTTTGGCTCTCTGTCCCCAAATCTCATCTCAAATTGTAATCCCCACATGTCAGGAGAGGGCCTGGTGGGAAAGGGATTGGATCATGCGGACAGTTTCCCCCATGCTATTCTCATGATAACAGTAAGTTCTCACAAGAGCTGATGATTTTAAAAGTGTTTGGCCGTTCCCCTTTTGCTCTCTCTCTCTCCTGCCACATGTAAGAGGTGCTTTGCTTCCCCCTTCATTTTCCACCATGATTCCAAGTTTCTTGAGGCCTCTTCAGCCATGGGGAACTGGGAGTCAGTTAAACCTCTTTTGTTTATAAATTACCCAGTCTCAGATAGTATCTTTATAGAAGTGTGAAAATGGACTAATACAGATAATTTGTACTGGGAGTGAGGCACTGCTATAAAGATAATCTGAAAATGTGGAAATGATTTTGGAACTGGGTAACAGGCAGAGGTTGGAACAGTTTGGAAGGCCCAGAAGAAGACGGAGAAGTGGAAACGTTTGAAACTTCCTAGAGACTTGTTGAATGGTTTTGACCAAAATGCTGATAGTGATATGGACAATGAAGTCCAGGTCTCAGATGGAGATGAGAAATTTATTGGGAACTGGAGTAAAGGTCACTCATGCTATGCTTTAGCAAAGATACTGGTGGCATTTTGCCCCTGCCCTAGAGATCTGTAAAAGTTTGAACTCAAGAGATGATTTAGGATATCGTATCTGGCGGGAGAAATTTCTAAGCATCAAAGAATTCAAGAGGTGACCTAGCTTATGCCGAAAGCATTCAGTTATATGCATTCACAAAAAGACAGTTTGAAATTGGAACTTGTTTAAAAGGGAAACAGAGCATAAGGGTTTGGAAAATTTGCAGCCTGACCATGTGGTAGAAAAGAAAAACTCATTTTCTGGGGAGAAATTCAAGCTGGCTGCAAAAATTTGCCTAAGTAATGAGGAGCCAAATGTTATTAGCCAAGACAACGGGGAAATGTGGGGATGGTTCCCCCATATGGAGTCTCCACTGGGGCACTACCTTGAGAAGTTGTGAGAGGAGGGCTGCCATCCTCCAAACCCCAGAGTGGTAAATCCACTGACAGCTTCCACCATGCACTTGGAAAAGCCACAGACACTCACTGCCAGCTCATGAAAGCAGCTGTGGTCTGTACCCTGCAAAGCCATAGAAGTGGAGCTGCCCAAGGCCTTGGGAGCCCATCCCTTGCATCAGCATATCCTGAATGTGAGACATGGAGTCACAGGAAATGTGGGAGTTTTAAGATTAAATGCCTGCCCTGCTGGGTTTGGGACTTGCATTGGACCAGTAGTCCCTTTGCTTTGGCCAATTTCTCCTATTTGTAACAGTAACATTTATCCAATGCCTGCACCGTCATGGTATCTTGGATGTAACTAACTTTTTTATTATTTCACAGGCTCATAGGTGGAAGGAACTTGCCTTGTCTCAGGTGAGACTTTGAACTTGGACTTTTGAGCTAATGCTGGAATGAGTTGACTTGGGGGGATTGGTGGAAAGACATGATTGTTTTTGAAATGTGAGATTTGAAAGGGGCCAGGGGTGGAATAATATGGTTTGGCTCTTTGTCCCCACCCAAATCTCATCTCAAATTGTAATCCCCCATGCGTCAGGGGTGGGACCTGGTGGGAGGTGATTGGATCATGGGGATGGTTTCACCCATGCTGTACTCATGATAGTAAGTGAGTTCTCATGAGAGCTGATGATTTTAAAAGTGTTTGGCAGTTCCCCTTTGCACTCTCTCTCTCTCTCTCTCTCCTGCTGTCATGTAAGACATGGTGCCTTGCTTCCCCTTCACCATCCACCATGATTCTAATTTTCCTGAGGTCTCTCCAGCCATGCCGAACTGTGAGTCAATTAAACCCCTTTTGTTAATAAATTTATTAACAATCCCAGGTAATTTGTTAATAGTCCCAGGTAGTATCTTTATAGCAGTGTGAAACGAACTAATACAGCACAGAAACCATAGTTGCTCAGCTTTCCCTTTAAGAGAGTTTGGGAGCAAGAGGCTGCTATTGACTCTTTTCAGGCAAAATTCTAAAATTTTCCTTGCAGTGGTTCCAACTTCAATATCTTAGATAACTGCTTCATGAAGCCTGTGTCAAAACATACTCCCAATGGACTATTGAGAGAATCATAGAATAAAATTGTAGCATTCTAGGGTTAGAATTCTAACTCTTTCTCTTTGAAGCATATTCCATCAAATATATCCTAATATAAACATGTTTCAATGCAAGACAAAGGGCAATAATAAATATACCGTAAGCAATAAGTACTGATCGTTTCCCCCTCTTTGAATGGGAAGACTTTAGTCACTACTCTGGGAGAATCCATTATAATGCTGTTGTTTTGTTTTAAAAAAGCATTGTTTTTTGTTTATTATTGTTTGTTTCAGTTTATATTTTCCCGCATGAGAGAATAGTTAATTTAAAAATGAGCTTTCATTCATGTCTTTGAGGCAGCCTCATTAAATCTTTTAGGACATTAAATGTTCCACCTTTTATTCTTCTTTTAATAATATGATAAATCTGTGGGGTTTTGCCTGAGCTAGACAATGTCGCATTTATTTATTTATTCAGAAGAATTTTCAGGGACTACCTGAAAAAGTTTGTTTCTAAAATCCTTAATAATACTATCCTAATCCATCATGTTACTTGCTATTTGCATAGTCATTTCATTGGATAGTTTTTTGATAAATGGAAGGGAAAGTATTTTCTTACGGTGCCATTTTTCACAAGACTCACTTTCTTATGAGAACATGAGAAGCAGTTTCTTCCTGAGACCGACTTTAGTTTGTCCCAACGTTCTGAAGAGACATGGGGCTGCCCTGGCAGTCTGCTGATTTTGTGCAGTGACCGCTGTCCCTGTCTGCTCTACTCTTTTTTCACTTTGACTCTGTGAAGACAGTCTTGTGGAAAAAATGGACATTTCAGTTTAGTCAGCCAAGAAAACAAGCTATTAAGTTTCTGTCACACCCAAAGCTTCTGTGAGTCATTGAATTTGCACTTCTTTTGTCACCTCTACTCAAGTCCCTTATGATCTTAACAGGTCATGTCCAAACTTGTCAGAGCATATTCATCAATTGTCTAAAGAATTCCATTGTTATGGCCTGAATAGTGTTCCCCAAAATTCATATGTCAAAGTCCTGATCCCCAGTACCTCAGAATGTGACTATATTTGGAGATTAGATCTTTAAAGGGATAATTAAGGTAAAATGGGGTCATATGTGTACACCCTAACTCAATATGACTGATGTCTTTATAAGAAGAGAAGATTAGGACAAAGATATGCACAGAGGGAAGACCATGTGAAGACACTGGGATTAGATGGTGTATTAGTCCATTTCCCATTGCTATGACAGAATACCACGGACTGGGAAATTTCTTTTAAAAAAAGAGAGAGATTTATTTTGCTAACAGTTCTAGGGACTGTGAAGTCCAATAGCATGATGACAATATCTGTTTGGCATCTGGTGAAGGCCTTCTTACTGTGTTATCACATACTGGAAAGGCAGAAGGGAGAAGGCCTGATGGGAGAGGGTAAGAGAGAGAGACAGAGAGAAAGAGAATCACATTCCCACAATAATGGCATTGACCTAATCACCTCTTAAAGGACCCACCTCCCAAAACTGTTACAATAGCAACTAAATTTTAACACAAGTTTTGAAAGGAACATTTAAACCACAGCAGTCAGCCATCTATAAGCCAAAAATAGAGACCTCAGAAAGAATCAACCCTGCCAACACCTTAATCTTGGACTTCTAGTCTCCAAAGCTGTGAGAAAATTAATTTCTGTTGTTTAACAAAAATTCTGTTGTTTAAACCACCCGGTCTGTGGTAATTGCCTACGGCAGCTCTTGAAAATTAATACAGTTATTTTTATCTAGCTCAACTTTGAACACCTATGAGAGTCTGAGGGAAACTGACAAAAGGTAAGACTGGTGAGGAAGTCTTGCGTAAGATTAGGTATGGTTTTCAAGGTATTGGAAAGAATTAGAATTTTATTCTAAATGAGATGAAAGAAGGCTGTGGAATTCAATAGCAAGGACAAAACCCTTTGAGAAGGTAAGATTTGAGCAGTTTAAATAGAGAAGTAATGATGTAAGTCATACAGTGGATTAAAAACTGGGTAAGTTTTAGTAAGAACACAGATTCAGGGAGTAGAGGTGATCAAAGTACCTATGCCTTCTTTCTGACAATAACCCATGTAACTCTGACTTGTATTTAATATGAAGAATTAAATACAAGTTTAGTGCCTTGATCTAATTTTTTTTTCATCTTCAGTAGAAAAAGAACCAGCAGGTTCCTAACGAATTACTTAGACCTATTACCAACAAGAAAAAAAAATGTAATTTCTCTGTATCTTATATTTAGGATAATCTAAAAATATGTTTTCCCCTGCAGACTGATATTTATGGACTTGCATCATTATACTATATGGAGATAGAAAGTTAGGAAATAAATAGCAAGTCAGAAGATTTTTTTTATTTTGCCATAATGCATTAGCTATCATTAGCCTTATACCCCTAATCATTGATATTTCACAAGTGAACATTAAAAAATCCTCTTTGTGCTGCCCTGTGAATTTTCTTTCTCACATAAAAATTCTGCAGTGATTATATAAAACCTTAAGTAGGTCATAATCATGTTCAGAGATTATCAGTTGCTTGCCAGTGCAATCTTGGAAGATAACACTACATTTCTTAAATAGGAACTTTTGTTTCAGCTCACCTAGCTAAGAGTAGTCATAGTACAATTGGGACTTCACTTGAAAATGTACAGTAATAGCCAGAATCGAGTGCCAAGTTTTCTTGGGAAGTTGTCAGAAATATTAAATGTTTACCATTGTTTTGCTATTTGGTCAGTTGTGATTTAGACTTCTAATTAAAATTTAGTGAGAGAAGGTATGAAAAATAGCACAATTCCTGGTATTTGGTGGACATTCAAAAAATGTATACTGAATGAGTTATTAAATGAGTTAATGAACGTATCCTAGTTAGAGCAGAAATGTAGCTTGTTATCAAAAGGAGACTGAAACCATGTCCTAGAAAGTTGTCAGGGACTCAAGCCATACCTTTGCTTTACCTTTATTTCTGCTTCATTTTTCTCCCTCTCTACTAACTGGCTTTCTTTGCTACTTTGTTCCCATGGTTGTCTCATTTCTTCTGAGTTTAAATGTGTGATATGCTAATGTGTTAGCATATCAGAGACTGCCTTTTGTTCTCAGTTTCAAACCTCTGGGATCATCTGATTGGTTTACTTAAAGTAAGGGTCCACCCTGGTCCACTTGGTTTTCACAAAGAGGACAGATTTGCACATGACAAGCGTGGCTCATGAACAAATTCTCTATGTGTCCCCATGAATGAAAAGCCAGTTGCTAGAGAAAGAATATAGTATATTGGGCAGATACCTAAAAGGTGTCGTCTGATGACTGTGAGGGAGAGGAGAAGCAGTAAAATTTTACTGGAAAATAAATAAATAAAAGGACATCAGGACAAGATGCAAAGGAAAGATGAGAAGATGATGACTTTGAATCAGAATGGAAGAGAGATTTGAAGTCAACAATCACAGAAGAATCATCCATAATTTAGTGGGTAATCTCTCTACTCTTGGTCCCAAGTGAACATTGAGTAAGTATTGCCAGATATATATGTTTCAGATGTGTCGATTTATAGCATACACTTGCATCAGGATTAGGCAGTATGAGACTCAACCTACGAATATTTTCCCACTTCTGTTACTTCTTCTACATTTATAAATCAAGAGTAGCACAAAAATTCATTTCAGAGTACATTATTTTGATATTCTTTCATTATTTGAATGAAAAGTAGCTTATATTTAAAAGGGAGAGAACAAAAACACCAACTAACCTTGAGTTTCTGCTGAAGTAGCTGAGGATCCAAGATGCTGTAGGCTGCAAGCTGAAGTTTGGAAAGAATTCAACCTGCTGACTTTTATCCTCTCTTTTGGACAAGATGACTGTGGGCAATTGGGGCCTCTGGCTATGAAACATGAACCTGTCTATCCACATTATTAATGGATACTTGATGGGATGAGCTAACAATGACTTTGGTTTCTTTGAAAAAAGGAAATTTCTTGAGATGGGAAAAGCCAAATAAACATCAATACAGTAACAACAACTAACATTTATAGACTGCTTATGACATGCTAAGCATTGTATTAAGTACTTTAAATGATTTATTTAATTTAATACTTACAATCAATCTATGGCATGGATACCATCATTACCCCTATTTTCTAGATGAGAAAATCAAGGCTTCAAGAATCTAAGTAACTACTCAAGCTCACATTAGCTAGAAATAGAGTGGAACTGAAATTTTACTCCATATACTTTAGAACCATCATTTTCCTATAGACCTTAACATATTATATTTTGCTGCATTCTTCATGTTGAGAATGAAATTCCAGGCCAACCAACAAGTCATGAAAATAAGTCTTCCTTTCTCCGGGTTAAAATATAATTGGATTTGTTTACAGCCATATCAACCTGAAAGCACCCAATCTTGCCTGAAATATAACTGAATTCATTAAAGATGAGATGAAAATATCTGGGCAGTCAAGACAGGTGAAAAGATTTTATATGTATTTATACCCTAGTTAATTTAATACACAAACTTCTAATATTACTTGTATGTCAGTTTTTCAAATTATTCTGAGCCCAAAAGTTGGAATTTCTTATTCATAGATAGGAAAAGAAGGAATGAGGATAAGTAGATAGAACGGTTATACCAAGGCTATAATTAAGTTTTTGCAGGAAACACCAAGGAGCTACTCCATAAGAGGGAAAGAGTGTTCTACCTTTCAAATTACTTTCTTTCGAAGTACATTGTAAGCCCAGATGGAAGTTTAGTTATAACCCCATGATATGGTTTGGTTGTGTCCCCACCCAAATCTCATCTTGAATTGTAGCACCCATAATTCCCACATGTCATGAGAGGGACTAGTTGAAAGGTTGTTGAATTATGGGGCTGGTTACCACATAATTCTCATTATAGCGAGTGAGTTCTCATTATAATGAGTGAGTTCTCACAAGATCTGATGGTTTTACAAGGAGCTTCCCCCTTTGCTCGGCACTTCTCCTTCCTGCCACCACGTGAACAAGGACACATTTGCTTCTGCTTTCAACATGATTGTAAGTTTCTTGAGGCCTCCACAGCCTTGTGGAACTGTGAGTCAATTAAACCTCTTTTTTTACTCACCCAGTCTCAGGTATGTCTTTATTAGCAGTGTGAGATCAAACCAATACATCCCCAAATATTTGTAGCAAAATCCAGCTCCAGGCGTGACCCCCACCCATGGTGAAATCATATTACCACTTTTCTTTTGTTTAATTTTGGATAGAAATGGGCACATTTGTCCTTAGTATATTATATAAAAGTGGATATGGATACATAAAAATATGGATATATTGAAAAGATTCTAAACAAGAAAGAAATTTGCCCATATTGTTTTTTCCTAAGTGAGATAGGCAGATATCCTAGGGTGAGATCTCGGTGACCTTAATTGTCATAGCTTGCTTAAAACAACAGTTATAATTTATTATTTTCATCTATTATTATGAGAAGAAAACATTAACACATTGGTGTTTCAGGAATTTCAGGCTTATTTGTTTATTTTCCCAGTGATATTCATACCACTTTCCCACTACAAACTTCTAGATTTGCTCCTAGAATGTGTATGGAAATAAAGGGAAGTCAGAAACCTCTCAGGAACCCACTGAATATGGCACAAGAAAAACATGGTCAAAGAGTTTGTCATGAGAAAGAGAAAATGATTTTCTTACTTCATACAACATTAGCAGTTATATCTAAAATCCTAAACTCCAAATTATTTCAACTTTACCACAGAAGTCTTCATCAAGAACACTCTGTTTTAAATTTACAAGAAAAAACAACAACAAAAATTAACAAGTGGACAAAGGGCACGAACAGACACTTTTCAAAAGGAAACATTTATGCTGCCAACAAACATATGAAAAAAAGCTCAACATCACGGATCATTAGAGAAATACAAATCAAAACCACAATGAGATACCATTTCACATCAGTCAAAATGGCAATTATTAAAATGTCCAGAAATGACAGATGCTGGCAAGGTTGCAGAGAAAAATAAACACTTTTACACTGTTGGTGGGAGTGTAAATTAGTTCAACCATTGTGAAAGACAGTGTGGGGATTGCAATACCATTTGACCCAGCAATCCCATTACTTGGTATATACCCAAAGAAATGTAAACCATTCTATTATAAAGATACATGCATGCATATGTTTATTGCAACTCTTCACAATAGGAAAGACATGGAATCAACCCAAATGTCCATTAATGATAGACTAGATAAAGAAAATGTGATACATATACACTATGGAATACTATGCAGCCATAGAAAGGATTGAGATTATGTCCCTTCTAGGGACATGGATAGAGCTGGAAGCTGTTACCCTCAGCAAACTAACACAAGAACAGAAAACCAAACACTGCATGTTTTTATTTATAAGTGGGAGTTGAACTATGAGACATGGACACGTGGTGAGAAACAACACACACTGGGGCCTGTCCAAGGAAAGGGGTGGGAGAAGGGAGAGCATCAGGAAGAATAGCGAACGGATGTTGGGCTTGATACCAAGATGATGGGTTGATCTGTGCAGCAAACCACCATGGCACACATTACCTATGTAACAAACCTGCACATCCCGCACATGTACCCCTGAACTTTAAAATAAAAGTTGAAGGATAAAAAGACCATAAACCAGTCCTTGGAGCATAAAGAAGAAAAAAAAAGAATATTCTGTTATATCTTAAAATTCAATAAACAGTACACATCATAACCTTGTTCAAATGCATATTTTTTTCTTGGTTAATGTATAGGTTCAGAATTGGAAAACATAATTAAGTGGTACCACATCAAGTATTTTCAAGTATTTTGAAATCCAAATTTGAAGGGAATTTGAATGAATCTATTAGCTTTTTAGCCCTGATTCTTTGCATTATTTTTAGTGATTGCTTTTGAATGACAACATTCATCTTTACCTTCCCACAGTCTTCTTAGAATTAATATTGAGCCACTTCACATAAAATAAATTTTTCATTATATAAGTCCCCTCACCTTTATCTTCTGTCCTTTATGCTGTAATTGTCATATGCATTCATTACATTTTCATACAGCAAAAATCTTACATATAATATTATAACTTTTCCTTTAAGCAGTCATATATATATATAAAATATATATCTTGAAGAAATTAAGAATAAAAATTAATTTTGTGTTTATCCAATTTTCTGTAAATTTTCCGTTCTTTATTCCTTCCTCAGGATTAGTTTCCATCACTATCATTTCGCCTAATACTGAATGATTTCTTGTAGCGTTTTTTGTAGCACAGGTCTGCTGGTAATTCATTCTCATTTTTTTTTAATCAGAAAATGTTGTTATTTTGCTCTGTTTCTTGAAGGATATTTAGATTTTATTCTGGGTCTAGAACTCTGGGTTGAAGTTTTGTTCTTTCAGCACGTTCTTACACTGTCTTCTGGCCTTCGGTGTTTTTGCAAATAGGAATTTGATTGCCGTTTAACTGTATGTGTCATTTTTCCTTAGCTGCTTTTAAGATTTTCTTTTCAACTTTGATTTCTAGAAGATTGACTATGATGAGCATAGGTGTGGTTTTCTTTCCATATGTCCTTTTTGAATGCACTAAACTTGTTACTTTAGCTTATTTATTTCATATAAAACGGGTAGCTTCTCTCCTTAAACATGAGGCAAATTCACTAAGAAAATTGAGGTGTCTGGAGATATTTTAATCAAAGAAAAGGCAACTTTATGACAGAATAGAATAAAAGATAATTCCGAAAACACTGATGACACATCAGATGATAGAAGTGATGTATTTGGGGAAAGGAAATCAAGAAAAATATTTTACCGGAACTCAAACCAGGTTTGAATTACTCCATTTTTCTATGATGTTGATCACCCATGCTATATTGTGGAAGAATATTAAAACTAAAGACACAAAACAGCACTGAACATGGAAGAGAGAGGGGGAAGCCAGTGCAGTATTTTTGCAAGAAATAAGAAAAAAAAATCAGCAAAAAGGGTTATTTTAGAAAATGATACTGTTTGTGTTGCCTAATAACAAAAGCTAATTTTAGAAAGGGTTCTGACATCTAAAATTAAAATGGCAGGCCCTTTATACAGAATTGGGCAAGTATCTTGAATATTATCAAACATATTTAAAGAAACATTCTTTCTTTGGGATGTCATCTTTATTGGCCCCCGCATAACTAGCTATGGTGGAAAATAAGGTAAAACATTTTAACAATCTACAAGAGTTTCAAGAATGCAACTTCTTTAGTAAAACCTATTAGTTTATCAATAGAAAAGCACTTTCTGATCACCCGTTTACACAGAATTCCTGCTGCTGAGTCATTTACACATTAAAGAGCACATTGATGTAGGTTGACAGAAACAACCAACTGATCAACCTGAACAAGTGTTTGCATTCAATAATAATTTATATTATGCATAAGCAAAGGTAGGTGCACTCACGATGGGGTGGCAGATAGACAGACTAGCAGTTTCTTGTTGAGATAGAAAGACCTGACAAGGAAGAGCTCATTAGGGTCTCTGGAGAGTGGCTGACGACTGAGGAGCTGTCGGCTCTGTCAAAAGACCTTTGAAAACAGTTCTTGTTTTTGAATCAGTATTTTCTGAATCACCGGCAGGATGCCAGAATCACATTGTTTGCCTCCTTGCCTAGTTCCTCACCCTTCAATGCTGTTAGAATTTGCCCAAAGCCTCAGCTGCCTTCAAAACTTTTTTTGCTTTAGTGTGCATGCTCACAAACAAACTGGAATCTATTTTCTCAGAAATCCCTTTATTTTTCCTTGCTTCTATTTCAGCTCATTACTGTCAGACTTTGCTTTGACATATGCAGCTACTGAGAATATGTGATTGTGTGTGTAAGACACACACACACAATATGACACTGTATGGTCAATAACAGACAATCTAGATTCCTACTCAGATCTGACCCCCAAGCCTTTGTTTCATCTTAACCAACATGCTAGCCTGCCACCCCTGAAGCCAGCTTCTCTATCCTTAGTTGATGTTTGCAGGCTGTTTGGAAATTACAAGATGTATGGAACCTTAACTCCCAAGGCTCATAGTAATTCAATAATCCCTCTTGGTAACTCAATCACTGCTGCGTTACTTCCTTTAATGGAATCACAAAACCTCTGGTGTGTATGGTTACCTTGGTTTGCTTCATGATCTGACTGCTTCAGAACTGTGATTGTAGTTGGGTCACTGATCAACTTAAAACAGGTATTATCATCATCTCCCTTTTATAGTGAGGAAATTGAGACTTACTGGAGTTGTGCATAGTCAAGATCAAACTCAAGGTCTGTTTGTCAACAAAACTCCTTGAGAATGGGAAACTTACCTTTGTATTATCTAGAGTTCTAGTCACACCCAACACATTTTTTTCACTTGAATTGCCCTAAATAACTCCTTTCAGTATAACATCTTTCCTATGCCAGCTCTCTCACACTGAGCAGGACCTTCTAGCGTGCTCCAACATTCTGATCTCAACATGATCTCAAAATCCCCTTTATTTTCTTCTGCAACAAGTCATAATCCCTAAAAGAATAAAGAAGCATATTATAAGGCTTTGGATTTTTTTTTTCTTTTTTAATAGAATAACCACTTTCCCAGGGATGTAGGTAGGACTAAGAGCATCATGCTAGAAAGAGAAGACTCAAGTGCCCAGGAATTAGCAACAACTGGGAATCTATAATAGCCTGCTGGACCTAGAGAGACAAGAAAGAAGGATGGTATTAATGGAGCCATTAATGGAGAGCTGGAGCCTTGGAAGCAGGGTCATCCAACAGGAGCAGTGGTTGAAGGAAAATGGAGTCACTCTCAAGGGTGGTGAAGCAGGAAGAGAAGAGAGGGAATAAATAATCTATCTCTTCCCATTCTTCAGTCAAATGCTGGGCCTTCCATTAGCTGAATCCAACTAGGAGCTCAAGTACAAGGGAACTAGGGTGATTTAGGGCACAAAGCAAGACAGAAAGCAAGGCAGAAAGAAAATGTATCTAGAGGGAAAAACAGAGAGCCACCATCTACCTCCCATCAATTCAACTCCTTAATATATATCAAAGAGAAATGAGTGTGTATAACTACCAAACCATACGCACAAGAATGTTAATAAGAGCTTTATTTAAATAGTCTAAAAGTGGAATAACCCACATGTACCTCAACAGTAGAATGAATACATTGTGGTGTATTCATAGAATAGAAAATCACAGAGCAATGAAAAAGAATAAGTCACTCATCGGTGCAACAAGATGAATGAATCTCACTGATATTATATGAAGTTTAAAAAACACAAGACTACTACTGAATGATTGCATTTATAAAAAGTTCTAAAATAGGTAAAAACCAACTTATGGTGATAGAAGTCAGAATAGTGTTTACCTCTTGGTGTATGTGGGCAGGGAGATAGAGTTGTGTATTGACTGGGAAGGGGTAGGAAAAAGCCTGTGGGTGGTGGTCACTTGGGTTTAGGACATGTAAAAATTCATTGAGCTGAACAGTTAACACAGATTTACTTCATGCAAGTTGTATCTCAATCCTAGCAATAATAACAAAGATCCATTACTGTTATTCTTACCCTGTTCATGCAAGTTTTATCTCAATTCTAGCAACAATAACAACTACCATTACTGTTATTCTTACCCTGCATGGAGCAAAGTCATCCAGAATCGGGTTGTCTGCTGGGTGATAATAGCCAGTAATAAACTTCATCAAAATAAACTCTTCAGGTTTGTAAACTGTGTATTTCTCATTGATGACAAAAATGAACAGGTGAGTAAGATGCAAATGACGAGGCAAAACCAATTTCATCTTCAGAAAACAATTGAGCAATGAATTCAAAGCAGCCCTTTTGGAAACACAAGAAGACTGTAGGTAGCATTAACATTTTTGGGAAGGCAGGCCTTTGAGGCCCTCAAGATCATGCCATGCTGGCTGGTGCCTGTGTAAGTCTGGTTCACAGCACTGTCCTAAAATGTTGCTATGTCACACGGGGTTAAAGTCTTCGAGAACTATGACAGATAATCCATTTTTATGAAAAGTGGCCAGAAATATTGCGTTACTGATTTTCAAACATAACTTATTTTTTCTTGGTAAATTAAGTAGAACATAGAATTGAGTGAAATTACACAAACCCACCTGGCTTGCTGTTTTCTCATTTACTACTATGTTGGTTTTCAATGCACTAGTTTTTAATATTTCTAAATAGGAGCTTCAATTACATGGCATTTTAATATCCTGACCCACAGACAAGAATTTAACAGATCTTTTTGCTATGCCGCTATCTCAATGGTCCTGATCCTACAGAGAAAAAGCCGTACCCTGGGAATAAATTGTTTCCCATAAAAGTGGAATTAATGTTTCTAAGCACCATGGCTCCATTGCATAAATTGTTTCTCCATGGTATTCTATTGGGCTGCCAAAGTCCAGAGTATAGAATTGAAACACAAGAGAAAGGACGACTGGATTTCAGGATAACTGGATCTGGAATGAAGATCCAGGACAACTAGATACAGAAGCAAAAATTCCAAAGATGATCTCAAGACCAAAAGGGGATTTAGGGCTACTATTTTTTGTGGAATGTGCATACTTCATGTCTCCAGGGCCACAATAGCTTATAGATTCACCATATATGGTACTTCTCTGGTATTTCCACCATATATGAAAACTCCAGCCCAAATTTCTGTCAAATTCATGTGGGAGTCCCCAGAAGTCATCTCGTATGTATTCTGTGAACAAACCAGCAAGGTTACGGTATGTTGTTCACCACTTTCCTCCTTTCCCACCCAGCCCAAGCTGGGCATGTCTCTTGTTAGGCCAGCATTGCTCTCCAGAGCTCTACGTCTGTGCCAAAGCCCTGTCTTCAGCCAGTGCCTGTGCTGTCACCAAATATTGTTGCTGTTGCCTTAGTGCTGTCTCAATGTCAGAGCGATTTCAGTGAAACGGCTGTTAGTTTAGGGTTTTTTAGCTTCTCATAAAATATATGATACATTAAAAAGAGTAATAATACCTGTAATAAGTAAAATAAACAACTTGTACCTACCATTCAGCTTAGGAAGTAAACCATCACTTTCTAGACTCCTCTACCTGCCTAAACTCCTTCCTCTGTTCCCAGTGTTTATAACTAAACCTCATCTAGGACATACTATTTGAGGTTTTGTTGATTTTCGAAATTAAGCAAGACCTTTATATTTTTTTCCAAAAGAGGGTCAGCTGGGGCAAAACTGGAAAGGAGTTCAGACTGGAGCAACAGGAAAGTGGGTGGGGCAGCTTTTCCTGAGCATGGATCCCAATAGCGCCACTACAATTTCCAATAGTACTGGAATACTGGGCCTAGGGCCAGCACATAGGCAGAGAAGCCAAGTCTGGTATTCTGATGCTGAGCCTAAAACCTTAAAGCAGGCATAAATTCTCCTAAATCAGTGATATCTCCTGGCTACTTATAAAAGCAGAGGCAGAAATAGAAGCAAACCATCTCTGGAGAAAAGATATTTTAATTTAGGTACATGGAGATCATATGTATTAAAATCAGGCAGTAAATTCAGACTCAAAGAACAGCAAATATAGTCAAAGAATACACAAGCAACCATGGGTGAACATCAACAAAAATGATAAATAATAGCTAGAGATAGTGCACCCTTGGAGGACTGTGGATACTGAAATTATTAGGCACAGAATATAAAATAGGTATGTATGAGATATTTGAAGAAATTAAGGACATAAAAAACAAAGTAATCAAGCAACAAAGATTTTCAATTTTCTGAAACAGCCTAAACCCAGAGTTTTTAATCCTTTTTTTGAATGGGAATTTTTTAACTACTTGTTTAATTACATTAATCCTTTAGAACACTCAATTTGTATATATTTATAGAATTAGACATACATAGAAATAGAAATATATAGAAATATATATATTAAAATACATCATATAAATATATAGAGACATAGATCATATATTGAATATGTATTATACTTTTATAAATATATAGAAATAGAATGTTCTAAAGGATTAACTAAATAATCCCTAGGATTATAGCTATAATAATTGTATTGCTCTCCAATATACCTGTTTTATCTGTTTCCAAATGTGTTAACAAAAAGTTGTTCACATTTTCGTTAAATTTATCCTTGCAGCATTTTTAGTTACCTTTTTTTCAGTCATAACATTGTGGCTTTTTTCCTCCTTTTTTTTACTCAAACTTGTAAGAATTTTGTTTTGTTTTCCCAATGAATCAAAATTTTGTTTTGTTGGTCCTCTCTATCAAATGTTTATGTCTTGTTTTATTTCTGCCCTTCCCTTTGTTTTTTCCATCCTATGCTTGCTTTTGGCTATTCTGTTGCTATTTTCCAAACTGTGCAATGAATGATGCACCCGGTATTAGGAGTTCCAAATCTACTTTCCTACCTCTATTTTGTGATGATGGTTCTAAAGACAACATGTCTCCTTTGTCAGAAGGCTTACTATTAATTTCCATCAATAGGAAGAACTGGGGAAGACTAAATGGCAGGAGAAGGGGAGAAGAAACTTGTTCATTTCTGCTTGTTTATTTTTTCCCATCAGATCACCCCACTTTGGCCTTTTACCCTGGCAGCAGCTGTTAATTACAGCTTTCAGATCATTGCCATTCCCACTAACAGATTCATTGTGCCCCTTCACGAGCACCAGCTGCAGAGCCCACTTGTTACGTGTCTGCATCTCAACAACACAGGACCTCTTCCCAACTTCTGAGGTACCAGCACTAGCTGGGTATCATCCTCACTTTAGAGGTTAGGCCCCCATTGTGTGAGTCCCTCTCTCCAAGCTCCTGAGATTTCAGTAGCATCCAGGTAGGTAACACCCTCCTTGGAATTTTGAGTCCTAAATCTTTGGGCCCTTGTATGAACCTTGTAAGTTTTGATCAGCTTCCCGATGAGCTTCCTGATCTCAGCTTCCTTTTATTCCTCCAGCCCGAGGGGAGGTAGCAGCTTTTTGTAATGTTCTCTTCTAATGTTCTCATTTTCCTTTTCAGCTCCCCATGATCTGATTAACAAATTCCCTATATTAAATTATCTCTGTTGAAATACCTAGTGGAGTTTGTTTCCCTGAATGGACCCCAAGTGATACAGGTCGAACATCTGTAATCCAAAATGCTTGGGATACTCAACCTGTTTTAGTGTTAGATTTTGGAAGTGCTTAGGATTTTGGATTTTTTAGGGGGCAGGGGGGTTGGAATATTTGCATACACATAATGAGATAATATGGGGATAGGATCCAAGACTAAACACAAAATTCATTAATGTTTTATATATACCTTACATATTAATGTATAGCCAAAGGTAGTTTTATACAATATTTTAAATAATGTTGTGCATGAAACAAAGTTTTGACTGCATTTTGACTGTCACCTATCACATGAGGTCAGATGTGGAGTTTTCTACTTGTGGAGCCATTCTGGCACTCAAAGCTTCAGAGTTCAATCGGTTTTTCAGCAGTTTGGATTTGGGATTTTCAGATTAGGTCTGCTCAACCTGTGTAAATGCTAAAGTTTATTTCTTTCCATTCTTTTTTCTATTGTAAACTAAGGATTGTGTGAGAGTCTTTGTTCTTTCTCCTTTTGTGTCACACCTGTATAGCAGAGGAGAATCTGGGACTGTGTCTCTCAGAATAATCTTCGCCATGTGTCCTGTGTTTGGATTTGGATTAGAGCTTCTCTCTTTCTTTAAGAAGTGAGGCTATGACTAGAAGAGTGGACACAGGCCTGATAGAGAATTCACAGCTTCTTTTGGGAGAGCTCGTTTTATTCCGTGCTTCAGGTAGCCAGATTATTCAATGGGAGCTTCCTGGATGTTTTTGAGATTTTTTTCAGACTTTTGTGAAAGCCCCTGAGAATAAACTAAAATTTCTTTTCATTTGGATTTTAAAATTGTCTTTTGGTACATTTGCTTAACTAACTCTCAAGTCATACTTAACCACTTCTTTGGGGTCATCTTATGTTTCCCATTAAAGTTTAATTACATTAAGATAAACTGATTGATGTCTGTTTTGCTTTTTCTTTGTTAGATGACTCACAACTGAGGCTAATTATCAGAATAACCACAGGAAATTTTAATTACACAGATGTCTGAGGCTCATTCCTGAAGCTGGGTTCAGGTAAGTACATATATTTAAAGTTCTTCAGATGAATTTGAACGATCAACCTTGTTTTGGAGCCTCTGCTCTGGTTTCAACCCTTTAATCCATCTGTTATCTTGTGATCTTAAGATCCATGCTATGTTTTTCTCCCTTACTTGTTTTTTTCCTACTTGGGCCACGGTATCAAAATACACTTCACAACGTCATATGTAAGCTAGTGCTTCAGAAAGCAGGATTTAAAAACTCCTCCTGCCAGACATCATTCCTGAAAACAAGGATCACTTATTTTGTACATGATGTCCCTAACCACGTTTATTTCAGAATGACTGATAATGGTAGGCTCTGTGAGAACATGATGGACTATATATTTCCATTTTATAAATGCAGAGTAAGTCAAGAATGCCAAATGGCAATGTCATAATCCTTCTGTTCTCTGCCAACCTATTACCTTATGGACTCAAATATGTCGCTCTCGAAGCAGATGGCTCTCACCGCTCTCCAGATTATTACATAAGGAGATGAGGTGCAGTGGATTGAGTTTGCCTGATTTACAGGAAGACTAGCACAATGCATTTAATAAGCTCCTGGGTGTAGGGAGACAATTGAATTCAGAACCAGGCATGTCTGGATTTAAATCTTAGCTCTGCCTCTTTCTGATGATGAGAACTTCAGCAATATGTGAAGTTCACTTCATATACGTGGAACAGTGCAATATGTGTCTTTGGTATCTGGCTTCTTTCACTTAGCATAATGACTTAAAGGTTTACTTATATTAGCAAGTGTTAGCATTTTCTTTTTAATTGAATAATATTCCACTGTATGTATAAACCACATTCAGTCTTCACATTCATCTGGCAATAGACTTCTAGGTATTCATCACAACTTTTAACTTTATTTTACCGTATTTTTTTTAGGTTATCTGTCTGTCAATTTACTCTTGTGTTTGCACATCAACATCACCTTCTTTAATCTTAAATACACATGAATATCTAACAACAGAAGCAATCATTTTTGGCCAACCATAGGGCCATACATTGAAAAATAGATAGAGAAATACTTGCTTCCTTTCCTTTTTTAAAATTTTGGAGACTCAAATTCAGGAATTTCTTGCATCCTGAAAGCTTTGACACTGAGTGTAATATTCTTTTTGTTGTTGTTGTAATTAGAAAAGAAGCATATTTAAATCCTGAATAAAAAATTTCGCTATTTCAGCACACAGTATTCCAAGGGCATGTGTGAGCAGCTTTTTTTTTTTTTTTTAAATTGTACTTTAAGTTCTAAGTTACATGTGCACAACGTGCAGGTTTGTTACATATGTATACATGTGCCATATTGGTGTGCTGCACCCATTAACTCGTCATTTACATTAGGTATATCTCCTAATGCTATCCCTCCTCCCTCCCCGCTCCCCACAACAGGCCCTGGTGTGTGATGTTCCCTTTCTTGTGTCCAAGTGTTCTCATTGTTCAATTCCCACCTATGAGTGAGAACACGCGGTGTTTGGTTTGTTGTCCTTGAGATAGTTTGCTGAGAATGATGGTTTCCAGCTGCATCCATGTCCATACAAAGGACATGAACTCATCCTTTTTTATGACTGCATAGTATTCCATGGTGTATATGTGCCACATTTTCTTAATGCAGTCTATCATTGATGGACATTTGGGTTGGTTTCAAGTCTTTGCTATTGTGAATAGTGCCGCAATAAACATACATGTGCATGTGTCTTTATAGCAGCATGGTTTATAATCCTTTGGGTATATACCCAGTAGTGGGATGGCTGGTCAAATGGTATTTCCAGTTCTAGATCCTTGAGGAATCGCCACACTGTCTTCTACAATGGTTGAACTAGTTTACAGTCCTACAATAGTGTAAAAGTGTTCCTATTTCTCCACATCCTCTCCAGCACCTGTTGTTTTCTGACTTTTTAATGATTGCCATTCTAACTGGTGTGAGATGGTATTTCATTGTGGTTTTGATTTGCATTTCTCTGATGGCCAGTGATGATGAGCATTTTTTCATGTGTCTGTTGGCTGCATGTCTTCTTTTGAGAAGTGTCTGTTCATATCCTTGGCCCACTTTTTGATGGGGTGGTTTGTTTTTTTCTTGTAAATTTGTTTGAGTTCTTTGTAGATTCTGGACATTAGCCCTTTGCCAGA
Source organism: Macaca nemestrina (assembly GCF_043159975.1). Taxonomy (NCBI): domain Eukaryota; kingdom Metazoa; phylum Chordata; class Mammalia; order Primates; family Cercopithecidae; genus Macaca; species Macaca nemestrina. The sequence continues at coordinate 41,234,473 of NC_092134.1, read as the reverse complement.
GGACTAGATTGCAAAAATTTTCTCCCATTCTGTAGGTTTCCTGTTCACGCTGATGGCAGTTTCTTTTGCTGTGCAGAAGCTCTTTAGTTTAATTAGATCCCATTTGTCAATTTTGGCTTTTGTTGCCATTGCTTTCGGTGTTTTAGTCATGATGTCCTTGTCCATGCCTATGTCCTGAATGGTATTGCTTAGGTTTTATTCTAGGGTTTTTATGGTTTTAGGTCTAACATTTAAGTCTTTAATCCATCTTGAATTAATTTTTGTACAAGGTGTAAGGAAGGGTTCCAGTTTCAGCTTTCTACATATAGCTAGCCAGTTTTCCCAGCACCATTTATTAAATAGGGAATCCTTTCCCCATTGTTTGTTTTTGTCAGTTTTGTCAAGGATCAGGAGGTTGTAGATGTGTGATATTATTTCTGATGGCTCTGTTCTGTTCCATTGGTATATATATCTGTTTTGGTACCAGTACCATGATGTTTTGGTTACTGTAGCCTTGTAGTGTAGTTTGAAGTCAGGTAGTGTGATGCCTCCAGCTTTGTTCTTTTGGCTTAGGATTGACTTGGCAATGTGGGCTCTTTTTTGGTTCCATATGAATTTTAAAGTAGTTTTTTCCAATTCTGTGAAGAAAGTCATTGGTAGCTTGATGGGGATGGCATTGAATCTATAAATTACCTTGTGCAGTATGGCCATTTTCATGATATTGATTCTTCCTATCCATGAGCATGAAATGTTCTTCCATTTGTTTGTATCCTCTTTTATTTCATTGAACAGTGGTTTGTAGTTCTCCTTGAAGAGGTCCTTTACATCCCTTTAAGTTGGATTCCTAGATATTTTATTCTATTTGAAGAAATTATGAATGGGAGTTCACTTATTATTTGGCTCTCTGTCTGTTCTTGGTGTATAAGAATGCTTGTGATTTTTGCACATTGATTTTGTATCCTGAAACTTTGCTGAAGTTGCTTATCAGCTTAAGGAGGTTTTGGGCTGAGATCATGGGGTTTTCTAAATGTATCATCATGTCATCTGCAAACAGGGACAATTTGACTTTCTCTTTTCCTAATTGAATACCCTTTATTTCTTTCTCCTGCCTGATTGCCCTGGCCAGAACTTCCAACACTATGTTGAATGGGAGTGGTGAGAGAGGGCATCCCTATCTTGTGCCAGTTTTCAAAGGGAATGCTTCCAGTTTTTGCCCATTCAGTATGATATTGGCTGTGGGTTTGTCATAAATAGATCTTATTATTTTGAGATGCATCCCATCAATACCTAATTTATTGAGAGTTTTTAGCATGAAGGGCTGTTGAATGTTGTCAAAGACCTTTTCTGCATCTATTGAGATACTCATGTAGTTTACGTCTTTGGTTCTGTTTATATGCTGGATTACGTTTATTGATTTGCATATGTTGAACCAGCCTTGCATCTCAGGGATGAAGCCCACTTGATCATGGTGGATTAGCTTTTTGATGTGTTGCTATAATTCGGTTTGCCAGTATTCTTTTTTTTTTTTTTATCACTTTCTTCTTTTTCTTTTTTTTTTTAATTATACTTTAAGTTCTAGGGTACATATGCACAACATGCAGGTTTGTTACATATGTATACATGTGCCATGTTTGTGTGCTGCACCCATTAACTCGTCATTTACATTAGGTATATCTCCTAATGCTATCCCTCCTCCATCCCCGCTCCCCACAACAGGCCCTGGTGTGTGATGTTCCTCTTCCTGTGTCCAAGTGATCTCATTGTTCAGTTCCCACCTATGAGTGAGAACATAGTGTTTGTTTTTCTGTTCTTGCGATGGTTTGCTGAGAATGATGGTTTCCAGCTGCATCCATGTCCATACAAAGGACATGAACTCATCCTTTTTTTATGGCTGCATAGTATTCCATGGTCTATATGTGCCACATTTTCTTAATCCAGTCTGTCAATGATGGGCATTTGGGTTTATCCCAAGTCTTTGCTATTGCGAATAGTGCTGCAATAAACATACATGTGCATGTGTCTTTATAGCAGCATGATTTATAATCCTTTGGGTATACACCCAGTAGTGGGATGACTGGATCAAATGGTATTTCCAGTTCTAGATCCTTGAGGAATCGCCACACTGTCTTCCACAATCGTTGAACTAGTTTACAGTCCCACCAACAGTGTAAAAGTGTTCCTATTTCTCCACATCCTTTCCAGCACCTGTTGTTTCCTGACTTTTTAATGATTGCCATTCTAACTGGTGTGAGATGGTATCTCATTGTGGTTTTGATTTGCATTTCTCTGATGGCCAGTGATGATGAGCATTTTTTCATGTGTCTGTTGGGTTTGCCAGTATTTTATTGAGGATTTTTGCATCGATGTTCATCAGGGATATTGGTCTAAAATTCTCTTTTTTTGTTGTGTCTCTGCCAGGCTTTGGTATCAGGATAATGCTGGTCTCATAAAATGAGTTAGAGAGGATTCCCTCTTTTTCTGTTGATTACAATAGTTTCAGAAGGAATGATACCAGCTCCTCCTTGTACCTCTGGTAGAATTCAACTGTAAATCCATCTGGTCCTGGACTTTTTTTGGTTGGTAGGCTATTAATTATTGCCTCAATTTCAGAGCCTGTTATTGGTCTATTCAGGGATTCGGCTTCTTCCTGGTTTAGTCCTGGGAGGGTGTATGTGTCCAGGAATTTATCCATTTCTTCTAGATTTTCTAGTTTATTTGTATAGAGGTGTTTATAGTATTCTCTGATGGTAGTTTGTATTTCTGCGGGATGGGTGGTGATATCCCCTTTATCATTTTTTATCACGTCTATTTGATTCCTCTTTCTTTTCTTCTTTATTAGTCTTGCTAGCAGTCTATCAATTTTGTTGATCGTTTCAAAAACCCAGCTCCTGGATTCATTGATTTTTTGAAGGGTTTTTGTGTCTCTATCTCCTTCAGTTCTGCTCTGATCTTAGTTATTTCTTGCCTTCTGCTAGCTTTTGAATGTGTTTGCTCTTGCCTCTCTAGTTCTTTTAATTGTGATGTTAGGGAGTCAATTTTAGATCTTTCCTGCTTTCTCTTGTGGGCATTTAGTGCTATAAATTTCCCTCTACACACTGCTTTAAATGTGTCCCAGAGATTCTGATATGTTGTGTCTTTTTTCTCATTGGTTTCAAAGTACATCTTTATTTCTGCCTTCATTTCGTTATGTACCTAGTAGTCATTCAGGAGCAGGTTGTTCAGTTTCCATGTAGTTGAGCGATTTTGAGTGATTTTCTTAATCCTGAGTTCTAGTTTGATTGCACTGTGGTCTAAGAGACAGTTTGTTATAATTTCTGTTATTTCACTTTTGCTGAGGAGTGCTTACTTCCAACTATGTGGTCAATTTTGGAATAAGTGCAATGTGGTGTTGAGAAGAATGTGTATTCTGTTGATTTGGGGTGGCGAGTTCTGTAGATGTCTACTAGGTCCACTTGACATAGAGCTGAGTTCAATTCCTGGATATCCTTGTTAACTTTCTGTCTCGTTGATATGTCTAATGTTGACAGTGAGGTGTTAAAGTCTCCCATTATTATTGTGTGATAGTCTAAGTCTCTATGTAGGTCTCTAAGGACTTGCTTTATGAATCTGGGTGCTCCTGTATTGGGTGCATATATATTTAAGACAGTTAGCTCTTCTTGTTGAATTGATCCACTTACCATCATGTAATGACCTTCTTTGTCTCTTGATCTTTGTTGGTTTAAAGTCTGTTTTATCAGAGACTAGGATTGCAACTTCTGCCTTTTTTTGCTTTCCATTTGCTTGGTAGATCTTCCTCCATCTCTTTATTTTGAGCCTATATGTGTCTCTGCACGTGAGATGGGTCTGCTGAATATAGCACACTGATGGGTCTTGACTCTTTATCCAATTTGCCAGTCTCTGTCTTTTAATTGGTGCATTTATCCCATTTACATTTAAGGTAAATATTGTTATGTGTGAATTTGATCCTGTCATTATGATTTTAGAGGGTTATTTTGCTCATTAGTTGATGCAGTTTCTTCCTAGCATTGATGGTCTTTACAATTTGGCATGTTTTTGCAGTGGCTATTACCAGCTGTTCCTTTTCATGTTTAGTGCTTCCTTCATGAACTCTTGTAGGGCAGGCCTGGTGGTGACAAAATCTCTAAGAATTTGCTTGTCTGTAAAGGATTTTATTTCTCCTTAACTTCTGAAGCTTAGTTTGGCTGGATGTGAAATTCTGGGTTGAAAATTCTTTTCTTTAAGAATGTTGAATATTGGCCCCCACTTTCTTCTGGCTTGTAGAGTTTCTGCGAAGAAATCTGCTGTTAGTCTGATGGACTTCCCTTTGTGAGTAACCCGAGCTTTCTCTCTGACTGCCCTTAACATTTTTTTCCTTCATTTCAACTTTGGTGTATCTGACAATTATGTGTCTTGGAGTTACTTGTCTCGAGGATTATCTTTGTGGCATTCTCTGTATTTCCTGAATTAGAATGTTGTCCTGCCTTTCTAGGTTGGGAAAGTTCTCATGTATAATATCCTGCAGAGTGTTTTCCAACTTGGTTCCATTCTCCTCGTCACTTTCAGGTACACCAATCAGATGTAGATTTGGTCTTTTCACATAGTCCCATATCTCTTGGAGGCTTTGTTCATTTCTTTTTACTCTTTTTTTCTCTAAACTTCTCTTCTCACTTCATTTCATTCATTTGGTCTTCAATCACTGATACCCTTTCTTCCAGTTGATTGAATCAACTGCTGAAGCTTGTGTATTCGTCACATAGTTCTTATGCCATGGTTTTCAGCTCCATCAGATCATTTAAGAACTTCTTTACACTGGTTATTCTAGTTAGCCATTCGTCTAATCTTTTTTTCAAGGTTTTTAGCTTCTTTGTGATGGGTACAAACTTCCTCCTTTCGCTCGGATAAGTTTGATCTTCTGAAGCCTTTTTCTCTCAACTTGTCAAAGTCATTCTCCGTCCAGCTGTGTTCTGTTGCTAGTGAGGAGCTGCGTTCCTTTGGAGGGGGAGAAGCGCTCTGATTTTTAGAATTTTTACCTTTTCTGCTCTGTTTCTTCCCCATCTTTGTGGCTTTATCTACCTTTGGTCTTTGATGATGGTGACACACAGATGGGATTTTGGTGTGGATGTCCTTTCTATTTGTTAGTTTTCCTTCTAACAGTGAGGACCCTCAGCTTCAGGTCTGTTGGAGTTTGCTGGAGGTCCACTCCAAACCCTGTTTGCCTGGGTATCAGCAGTGGAGGGTGCAGAACAGCAAATATTGCTGAACAGCAAATGTTGATCATTTGCTGTTGATCAGGAATGCCTGATCATTCCTCTGGAAGTTTCGTCTCAGAGGGGTACCATGTGAGGTGTCAATATGCCCCTACTGGGGGTGCCTCCCAGTTAGGCTACTCGGTGGTCAGGGACCCACTTGAGGAGGCAGTCTTTCTGTTCTCAGATCTCAAACTCTATGCTGGGAGAACCACTACTCTCTTCAAAGCTGTCAGAAGGGACATTTAAGTCTGCAGAGGTTTCTGCTGCCTTTTGTTTGGCTATGCCCTGCCCCCAGAGGTGGAGTCTACAGAGGCAGGCAGGCCTCCTTGAGCTGCAGTGGGCTCCACCCAGTTCGAGCTTCCCTACAGCTTAGTTTACCTACTCAAGCCTCAGCAATGGCAGGTGCCCCTCCCCCAGCCTTGCTGCCACCTTGCAGTTCAATCTCAGACTGCTGTGCTAGCAATGAGGAGACTCCATGGGCGAGGGACCCTTCGAGCCAGATGCGGGATGTAATCTCCTGGTGTGCCGTTTGCTAAGGCCACTGGAAAAGCGCAGTATTAGGGTGGGAGTGACCCGATTTTCCAGGTGCCGTCTGTCACAGCTTCCCTTGGCTAGGAAAGGGAATTCCCTTACCCCTTGCGCTTCCCTGGTGAGGCGATGCCTTGCCTTGCTTCGGCTCACACTCGGTGGGCTGCACCCACTGTCCTGCACCCACTGTCTGAGAAGCCCCAGTGAGATGAACCCGGTACCTCAGTTGGAAATGCAGAAACCACCTGTCTTCTGCGTCACTCAGGCTGGCAGCTATAGACTGGAGCTGCTCCTATTTGGGCCGTCTTGGAACCACCGCCTGGGTGTAATATTCTTAAAGCCGATATTTCTCACAATGTCTATGTCAAAATTTCTTGGCCTCTCAGCATCCCATAGAGAGGCATATGTAGACAAAGTCTGACTGTATGGACTGAGGGCTTTTTCTTCAAGAGAAGAGTCTGTTCCTTTCCATTCTCTTTTCTTTCACGCCTCTTATGAGAGGAGCCTTCCAAATGGGATAGAAAGAATGTCATCTGAACTTGGGCACCGGCTTGATTCTTAACTTTAAAGGAGTTGCTCAGAGAAACTCAATTTGGCCTTCATTCTCTTGTCTGTAAAAATAGAGATGATAATATCACATTTGTATGTTTATTGTAAATTTGAGTATTATGTACATAAAGCAACTGGCAAAGAGAAGGTGCACAGTGAAAGACTTCCTTTTTTGAAATTTCTATATTTAAAAAAATTCCTCCTAAGTTTATTTCTGAATGTCATTTTCTCTGAATTAAGGAGGCCACCTGACATGATTTAATGTAAGCACAGGTTAGAAATCCTTTTTCGGGAACCCATAGAAGTGATTATTATAACACAAAGCATACACAGACTGAAATCCCAGTCTGTAAAGGGATAATGCTTATCTGATTTTGCTTTCTCAAGGCACTGGAAACTTGACTGGCAGCCCAGCTGAGTTCAACCAATTTACGTATATAAAAATGTAAATATGTAAATATATGCATGTTGTGGAGTTGGAGGGAGCCACAGGATTTTAAAAGAATGCAAAATAATTTGATAAAAATTACTGAACCCACTCACTGAAATGAGAGCTATATGAGAATATTTTAAACAACAATTTTAAATATACTTACATAAAACAAATGACAAATAATAATAGGGAATTCAGAGTCATTTCCATTTTCACTCCTGAACAGGAATTAGTAAAATGACAACAATAACCAAGGGAATAAATCAAGTACAATATACCATCTTTTACATCCTGCTAAGTATTTTGTGTGTCCTGCATCCCTGTCCCAGCCAGGCAGGTGGTATTTTCTTGAATTAGAACCCTTACATTGTTTCAGTTTTTGAAATGTTCACGTTTGCCTAAGCAGTTTTCAGCAGATTATTGGTTATCAAACATTTCTTGAGTCATGCCTCAAGGCTTATACTCCATCAATGGTAGCCACAAATCAACTTCAGGCTGCTAAAGCTTGTCAGCACACTGCTCCCCCTACACCCAGTTCGCTTGCTTTCTGCATTCAGACTTCTCTGACATGGGATGCCTATAAAAACCTGATTGGTACCAATACATGCATAAATCTGGAAGACTGCCATCCTATGGGGCAACCCTTGGATAATGCAGAGCTGGAGACTGTGGATAAATGCCTTCTCTTCTTCCTCTCATACTGATAATTCAGGGCCGCATCCTATATGGCTCTTCCGAGAGTCACAGTGGAACCAAACCCCAGTTGCCCACAGCTATGATTGGATAGATAATGCATTCTTATTTTAGCAGCCCCTCCTCCCTGATTTCACCCTCCCTAGTCTCCAACTTGCGGCCCTGAGATCACATCCCCAAGCAAACTACCTGGATAAAAGATGTATTTCAGACTCTGCTGGCTGACAGTAAGCCAGGCTAAGATAGTATCAGTAAGGCCAACCAATCAGCTAAGCAAAACTGCTAAGTGCCTGAGCTCACCTACAAGGGTGACATGACTTTCCAACAGCTGTATATTGTGTCTCTCTAAGTGTTCTGTGTTTCTCCCTGTGCTTCTGTTTCTCCGCAATGGCAGAGAAACTGATATATCACTTGATCTGGTGGGCCAGGACTGATGTTCCACTTCTAGCGGGTTCGGATCCCAAAACAGATTCTCCTTGACTAAATCGGAGAAGTCATGACCCTTCCTGTGTAATACTATTAAACCCCCACCTCCACTCTAGAATAATTAGCTGTGGGGACTTTCTGTTTAACCACTTTACCCATTAAGTCATATTGCTTAAACAGGTTCCCCCAAAACTCAAATCTGTTTCCTATAATACTCTTTTTCATGACCCCCATAAAACAGAATACATCCTCCTTCAAATTTTACTTAGGGTGGCTTTTATTTTAGCTGAACAATGCCACCGAAGATGTAGAAATAGAAAATTATGGTATTACATGGCATATTCTTGGCAAAATTCTCCTTGACCTCCTTTCACTTTCCTACTAGAGGATTTTCCAAGACGTACTCTCCCCGCCATCTGCTCTGAGCCAGGGAGTGTTGTCTTGGTGGTTTTCACATTTCCCTGTTACTATAGGTGCTGTGTTTTCCCCTTGTGTATCCATTTCGGGTGGGTGTGGAGCATCAATCTGCAAACGAGTAGAGCCAGCCATATTCTGCATATTTCGATCTGGCCTTGAAGAGATGACTACAGATGGGGCTTCTTTCACTCTAACCTCTATTATCGCCCAAATGCCTTCTGTTCTCTGGTGAGGCCAGCTTTGCTTTCTCTTTTTAATCAGCCATGTGTTTTTGCTAGGTTTTGTTTTGTTTTCGCCACAGGCAATTTCCCCCATCCTTCCAAAAGCCTGAAGGATTTTTCCCCTGACAGTTTTGTTTATCTTACTTCATCTCCCAATACAATCTCCCTTGTTGAATTTCCCTCTTTTTTTTTTTTTGTTTTTTTTTTTTTTTTTGAGCACACGGAAGCACAGAAACTTTGGAGTTGGACTGGCTTGGGGTCTAATCCAAGTTCTATCCTCTACTCTCTGTGCGACTTTGAAGAATTATGTCTGCTTCTGATCCAAAAATAATGTATTTCACATAACCACAGGATTTTTGCAAACAATAAAGAATATATAAGACAAGCACTCAGCAAATGAATATTTCTTCATCTTTCTCTCTGTTAATAGCTATAGTTTTACTGAACACACAGTTGTGTCTTACTCTATTGTTCATTACAGGCAGATGAACTTTTCCCAGCCAACTCTGGTTCTTTTCTCCAAGGTTCCACGCTCACTCTGTTCAAGGCTATTCCTTGGTGAGTTTTCAGTGAATGCTCTTGGCCTTTTAAAACATGTCTTGCATGTTATTGTATGAGTTATCTATTGCTGAATAACAACAAACATTTATTATCTCATACAATTTCTGGGAGCCAGGCAGACAGGAGCATCTCAGCTCAGCTCAGGGTCTCTCACAAGGTTGCAGTCAAGCAGTTGACTAGAGCTGCAATCTTCTCAAGGCACTATGGGAGCTGGAGAACACAAAACATAGGATCTGTCATAGACCCTATCTCAGTAATCAAGCAAACTGTCTGATTCCAGATTGTAGATCACATGATGCTTATTGATTTACTTACTGTACGCTTAGCCTAGCACTTTCCACCTAGGCAAGACATCCCTAAGTTAGGATCAAAGCCATCTTCTAAATTAGGAACTTAACGGTTTGAAGGTCATAAAACATTAGAGGATTTTTACCTTGTGAAAATTTGCCCTATCTCCACATGGAAATTACAGGGCAAATGCAATTAAGTCAGTATTTTTCTTATGGAGCCACTTTGTATGCATTCCAGGGGTTGAAATGTGCCTAGTGGATCCAGAGTGCTGCACTATCTATTTAAGCAGAGATGGTCTGGGATTGCAACATATTTTAAGAAGATTTTAACAGTTCCCATATCAACTATGGGCAAATGGCAATAACTATGATACTGGCTGCTTTCTGTTTGTTCCTCCAAACCCATGCTTCAGTGTTCGGCACTCTGGAAAATGAGCTGTATGGAAGTCATCAGCAGGCTCCCTTGACCTCATCTTCTGGTAGGGTATAGCCAGTTGGAAGCTCTAGAAGGGGATTTGAAGAGCAGGAAGAGAGTAAGGTTGGGGTAGTTGTCTCCTAGCCCCTTTATAGCCGGATGGCAACATTAACTGTGTCTCTCTACTAAAAGTCACAGCCCCTGTTAAAAGGGCCTAATGGATGGGCACAATGGCTCATGCCTGTAATCCCAGCACTTTGGGAGGCCGAGGTGGGTGGATCACGAGGTCAGGAGATTAAGACCATCCTGGCTAACATGGTGAAACCCCATCTCTACTAAAAACACAAAAATTAGCCGGGCATGGTGGTATGTGCCTATAATCCCAGCTACTCAGGAGGCTGAGGCAGGAGAATCACTTGAACCCGAGAGGTGGAGGTTGCAGTGAGCCAAGATCGTGCCATTGCACTCCAGCCTGGGTGACAGAGACTCTGTCCCCACCCCCACAAAAAAGAACCTATCTTCCCAACAATCCACTTCAGGGCCCTGTAACCACACTCCCCTTGCCCATTCAGACTTAGGAGTAACTATTCCCCAACATTATCTAACTTCAGGGTGTTTCGTCATCACTTTTTATTCCTAAGCCCTGCCAACAACGTTGTAAATCATTTTCTATTAATCTCTTCTCCATTACCTAGTTTGAATGTGTCACTGTTCCCTGCCAGGATCCTAACTATGAAGTGGCTGGTTTTAAACACCGTAGCCTCCCAGGATACCTACACTTACACACTGTGAGATAGAGTCACAAGTAATTAAAACAATTGGCTATTGAATTACTCACTTGTGATTTGATTGAAGCTTAGTGACTGGCAGTAATTTTCATTTCTAGCAAATCCATGTGAACAATCATTTATTGCCAAAAGCTACAAGGGCTGAATATTAACTAATTGAGGATCATCAATACTAAACCTGGCAAAATACCTCATGATTTAAAATAACAGGTAACTTGTATTGAGTGCTGAGTGACAAGCATTGTGTCAAATGATACACATTTTTAAGATTATTTTAATCATCATGATCATTCTGTGTGGTATAATAATTTTGCCATTCAATGACAATCATTAAAAAGTCAGGAAACAACAGGTGCTGGAGAGAGGATGTGGAGAAATAGGAACACTTTTACACTGTTGGTGGGAATATAAATTAGTTCAACCATTGTGGAAGACAGTGTGGCAATTTCTCAAGGATCTAGAACTAGAAATACCATTTGACCCAGCCATCCCACTACTGGGTATATACCCAAAGGATTATAAATCATGCTGCTATAAAGACACATGCACACGTATGTTTATTGCGGCACTATTCACAATAGCAAAGACTTGGAACCAACCCAAATGTCCATCAATGATAGACTGGATTAAGTAAACGTGGCACATATACACCATGGAATACTATGCAGCCATAAAAAAGGATGAGTTCATGTCCTTTGTAAGGACATGAATGTAGCTGGAAACCATCATTTTCAGAAAACTATCTCAAGGACAGAAAACCAAACACCGCATGTTCTCACTCATAGGTGGGAATTGAACAATGAGAACACTTGGACTCAGGGTGGGGAATATCACATACTGGGGCCTGTTGTGGGGAGGGGGAAGAGGGGAGGGATAGCATTAGGAGATATACCTAATGTAAATGATGAGTTAACGGGTGCAGCACACCAACATGGCACATGTATACATATGTAACAAACCTGCACGTTGTGCACATGTACCCTAGAATCTAAAGTATAATTTAAAAAAATTTAAAAACATAATTTTGCCATTCAAAAGACATGGAAACCCGCCAGGCATGGTGGCTTACATCTGTAATCCCAGCACTTTGGGAGGCCAAGGTGGGCGGATCACTTGAGGTCAGGAGTTTGAGACCAGCCTGGCCAACATGGGGAAACTCTGTCTCTACTAAAAATACAAAAATTAGCTGGGAGCAGTAGTGGGTACCTGTAATCCCAGCTACTCGGGAGACTGAGGGAGAAGAATGCCTTGAACCCGGGAGGCAAAGGTTGCAGTAAGCCGAGATCCTGCCACTGCACTCCAGCCTAGGTGACAGAGTGACACTCTGTCTCAAAAAGAAAAAAAAAAAAAAGATGTGGAAACCAAGGCTCAGGGAGGAGAAGTGCCTTACTCAATGCCATATAATAAACCAGAGATGAAACTGGTATTCAATCCCAGGCAAAATTCAGAATCTACATGTCACTCAATTTTCCTTGATGAGAAAATAATTAAGAATAATTGACAATGGTATGTCTTTGTTTATGTAAAAATATTTGCTAATTTCTGTATGATATAAATAGGCTATTTAGAGTTATAAATTATGCTACTACTTGTAACGCTTCTATCTTTTCCGAGCTTGATAGTTGATTTTGCAAAATAAGGAGAACTTGATTTTTAAGTGTGGCCCACAAATATAAACAATTCTGAATTCACCAAATACACATACACAGATACACATGAGTTTAACTCTAGCGCTTAGCAATTCCTCAACTGGGAAGTAGTTAATACCAGGCCTTCTTATAAATCTTTTTATAAATAATGGTTGTATTTACACAACCTGGAATTACTGAGTTTTTCCCTGAATGAGTCATTGTTTTAGAATAGTGTAAACAGAGCCTGTGTTAAGGAAGAGAACGTCTTTGTCTAGTGAAGCTCTGAGCATTTAAACAGCTGGTTCATTTCCCTACATAGGTGTTTGCATTTCATTGACAGATGGAGTGATTTCCAAATGGCTTTCAATCAATATATACTAGACAAGTGGTTGAGAATGATCTCTTAAGGGGGAATTAAAAAAAAAAAAAAAAAACAGAAATAATGCAATTCAACCCTTGCATCTTATTTATTTAATTTTTAGCATCTGTTATTAAGTAATCACCACAAAAACCATAGCAGGAATGTGAAATTCTATGTAATGGTCCATATTTACAGCTGTTTATTTTCATAGAATTGTTAGTATTTGTTTGTGTATTCTTGTTTATTTTCTGTTTCTCGGTTTACGTGTTTTTCTTAGAGAAGACACTGTATGTGTCTGCACCATGATTTATACCCAAATTTATACCCGTGTAACTCTGTACTCCAGCTTTTCTAAGAAGTATCAAATTTTAAGTATACAAATATACTTAAATATATTATGTATAATTCAGATATTAGCAATATGTTAGGAGATTTTAAAATAAAACCTACATGACATTATTATTGCTATTTCATACAGTCAATATTCACTTAAATTTACACACATTTTAACTCTATTATTTGTTCTTCATTTTTTCTTGCACCCATTTCAGACCATTTTAATTCTTCCTGAAATATGTCCTTTAAAATTAATTGCTTTAGTGAGGGGTTGTTGAGGGCAAATTCTTTTATCTTTTGTCCTTTTCTTCCTGAAAATTTTTTTATTTTACACTAATTCATGAAGGATACTGGATGAATACAGAATATTAGTTTGGCAATTATTTTTTTAGCACATTTCTAATTTTATTCCACTGTCTCTGGCATCCTTTGTTGCTACTGATAAGTTAGCAGTCAGTCTAACTGCCACTGATTTGAAGCTATAGTGGACTCTGTTATGTGCTGCTGTTACCCCTTTTAGGGACTGAAATTACCCTCAAATACTGAGAATGCTACCAGCTGACAGTCAAGGGCTGTCAGCCTTCTAGAAATTGCTCACAATGGAAGAGAGCCACTTCAACCAAATTCATGTCCCAATCCTGGAGACAGCCTATATCTGAATATTTTTCTGACTCATAAGCTAGGTGATATGAAAGGCCGCCAGCTTTGAGTGGAAGCCAGGGCAAGAAATGGCTCTCCCAGCAGCAAGTCTAGGCTGTGATGTAGATGGTCTTGCCATTTGGGCCACTTGACTCAGCAGAACCTAAATTATTACACGTTCAAATCCCAATAGGAGAATCTCCTTTAGAGTTCTGAAAAAAGGTCATGCTGTCTGTAGCAGATAATTATACCCTTTTTTAACAACCGCTTAAGTGTGATAATTGGTATTGGAAAGGCTAAGTGCCTGACCATGATGCACAAAGTGATTTCAAATCCAAAACTTCCCAATAGGAGCTGGGTTCTACCAGACACACCAAATTGGACAGTTCCAGAAGTTATCCAACATATGCTGGAAGAGAAATATCTGGGATCAAAGCCAAGGTAGGGCCAGAGATACAAATGTAAGGCACAAGAGGTGAACCCATGTCACTCATGGTGATTCCATTCATGATTCTTCTTACCGCAAACTGATGAAGGGGGAAGAAAGTCAAGCTTGATTCATGGATGGGCTGTCTCATGACCATGAATGTGGGTCAGTATATGGGTTATAAGCCAAAAATGGACTTTGGCTATACCGCATTCCCATTAAGTGATGATCTGGAAGGTGAGGTCTGTGAGGTGTAATTCTCCCAATGGGCAGATCTTCAGGCAATATGCCTCATTTTCTTTATGTGGAAAGAGAAGTAGCCTGATATAAAATATACAAAGGCTCAACCAATAGTTTATCTAGTTAGTTGGAGACTTGGAAGAAGAAATATTAGAAGATCAAGAAATCAGAAATGTAGAATCAAAGCATGTGCATAGAACTTTGGCTTGAAAAGAGATCTTTACATTTGCATTATATGTTACCACCACTATAGCGTTTCTTCCAAGGAGGAGACACCAAGCAACCAAGTACAGAGAATAACTTGGACAGTTGACATCAGTCAGCCTCTGTTACCTGCTATCCTAGAGCTGGTGCAATGTGTTTGTAAATGTAGAACAATGATGGCAGAGAAAAAGGCCCTGCACTGACCCACAATTATGGATTTCCATTTAGCAAGGCTGCTGCTGAATGTCCAACCTGTCAGCAATAGTGATTAATGTTGATCCCCTTATACAGCCTCATCCATTGAGGAATCAACAATCCACTTAGTGCTATAAGTTGACTTCATTGAAGCCCTTCTACTCTGGAAGAAACAAAGATTCATTTTGAATTGTCAGTGCAAATTCTGGATGTGAATTGAATTTCCTATCTACAAGACTTTAACCAGAACTACTGTTTAGAGCTTACAGTTCCAGCCACTAAATTGGATTCCCACATAACATTGCATCAAACCAATGACCCTACTTCATGACTAAGGAAATAGGATGATGGGCAAATGCTACGAGATCCACTGGACTTATCACATATCACCCACAGGTTGAAAGACTGAGAGAGTGACATAAATGCTGAGTGGTCCAGGGGATTCAAGGAAACCTATGATCTGAGTTTAGGGGAGTCACATTTTATTTTCATAGGGTATGGGCAACGCTATGGATATCGCTAGAAAATTCTGGTACATTCCTAAAGGCTTGGCTGGTACAGTTAACACAAATATATCAAGGACAAGGTTAATACCAAAAGACCAAGCAGAGGTAGTGGGGACCTGACAAAGACGTGTGGACCAAACACACCTCCAGGGCCATGATGATTGTAAATTACTGGGATGGAGGGAGGCAGTGGGGAGGGCCAGGGCCAGGAGAACAGAGAACAGCCCTTGTAAGTAGTTTGACCTTTGAGTTAATGACTAAATTCTGAGTAGAATTAACAATTCCACTGAGTTTCAAATGTTTAAACCAGAAGAGACCATATTAGCTTTCAGTGCAAAGATTAAGAGGCTTTTAACAGCAGCAAAAATTAGGGCGCCAGAGCTAAATAGAGCTCAGTAATAGAAAAGGTAAAGTGATGTTAATATTTCTTCACATCTGAGCTGTGACTATTTCAAAACACTACACAGGCAAAGCTTTTATATATGGGTGCCCTAGCAAGTGGCTTTCAGAACTTCCTGGGACCTGACTCAAAATTAGCCATCATAGTCCATTCTCATCTCTTGGTGGAGGGAGGAGGGGAAGGAGAATTCAATCGAGGAGGAGAAGATAAATTCACCTGATTTTAAAAACACAAATCAGTTTTCATTTACTACCATTTATATATTATTTAATGATTCACTTATAGGTACGGGCACCTTCATAAAATACTCAAAAATGCTTCAAAACTGACTCTCATACATGATTGACAAGAATGTAAGACTGTTCCATCACTGTAGAAAGCAGTTTGGCAGTGCCTCAATAAAGTTAAACACAGACTTAGCATAAAACCTGGCAAGTCCACTCCTAGACATATGTCAAAAATAATTGAAAACAGGTGTGCAAATAAAACTGTTTGCAATAATATTCATGGTAGCACAACTGATAAGAGCGTAAAGGTAGAAACAACCCAAATGTTCGTCAACAGATAAACAGATAAGGAAGACGTAGTATATCCATATAATAGAATATTATTCAGCCATAAAATGGAATGTAGTTCTGTTAAATGCTACACCACCAGTGAAGCTTGAAAACACACTAAAAGTAAAAGCAGCAGACACAAAAGGCAGCATAGTGTATGGTTTTATTTATTTGAAATATACAGAATAAACAAATTCATAGAGACAGATAGCAGATTTGTGATTTCCAGGGATTAATTGAGGGGGTAGTTAGAAATAATGGCTTAACGGGGTACAAGGTTTCTTTTCCATGTAATGAAATAGTTCTGGAACTAAATAACAGTGATAGATGCATAATGTTATGAATGTTCTTAATGCTACTGAATTGTATGCTTTAAAATAGTGGAAATTGTAAGTTTCATGTTATGTGTAGTTTTCTACAATAAAAAATTATACAAAATTCAATTAATAGTCACTTTCCTTGTTCCCCAAGATCATTTCTGGTCTCTGAGAAAGTTTTCTGTGGTGTTAACTGAAATGGGTCACCGGTTTTTCCTTGTGGGAGGCAACCCAAGACTCTGATTGCATTGTGTAAAGTTGGTCAGCTGTTTTACAAGGAAAACACCTGGCACCAAACCCTGGACTCTTTAAAGAACTGCTAGCTAAGCCTCTTCCCCAGGGTAAATTCAAGGAGAAATGCTATGAGTCTGAGCTTGCCAGATTCGTGTGGGCCACACCCAGAAGTTAATAAGTTGTTCCAAACTCTACATGCCCCATCTTAATCACTAGTTCTGCTCCCAGTTTGTAGGTTCCCATAATCATGTGGCTGCTCGAATGAGAACAGCAAAAACCACTAACAATTTGGAGATGAGACAGAGTCCAGAAAGGGAAGAAAAGTCATGAAAATATAAATTTAGCCTGAAGTGTTCCATGAACACAAGGCAGAGACCTAGAATTAGGCCTTGTTCTAAATTTCAAAATTGACAAAATAGTGGTGTCTCTGAAACAGTCATTTGGGTGAGGAAAACTCTCAAGTAGGGGCTAGACTCCATTTCCATCAGTACAGGGAATTGATCAAAGAATTCAAAATTTTAGGAATTTAAAGCAGCAGATTCTTTGGTCTAGCTGATGACAACTGGTCAGAGCAGCTTGCCATAACTTAAAGCTGAGAAAACCAACCTGTGAGTAGCAAAGAGTAAAAACTACAGCTTCCTCTACTCAAAAACAACAGTTAAAAGTAGTAGCTTCTAAGTTAGAAGTGGGTCAACAGTCAGCAGTAGAAAAGTACCACTATTGAGAGGTAGGCAGGAGCCAGATAATGTAAAACCTTCAAGTCTGAATTTTCTTCTAAGTACAATTAAAAGATACTGCAGTGTTTTAAGCAGGAAATTTGACGTCATAAAATTTATGTTAATGAAAGATCACTCTCTCTGGTTGCAGTGTAGAGGATGGAAGATTGTAGGAATCTGCGAACTGAAGCAAGAATAGCTGCCAGGACAAAAGTTGGATGATGGTGGCGTGGACCAAGGGTAAAACAATAGATGACGATCTAGAGAAGTGGATGGATTCTAAATGTATTTAGGAGCAAAGTCTATGGAACATCCTGGTGGAATAGCTTGTTCTTTAAACTTCCCTCCTTCCTTGAAAGCCATCTTTGACAGCACATTTAAAAATAAGAAAAAATCTAACACTTTAACATTGATGGCCCTCTGATTTTATCTCTCACTGTTTCCTGTTCTATATCCAACACTCTGTAGATATATACTTGCACATTTGGCTTTCTTTCTCTTTTTTAGTCTTAAAACTTTATTTAATACACCTTTTAAATTAAGGTATAATGTTTATATACATTAAAATGAAGAGAGCTTAAGTGTATAGTACAATGAGTTTTGACAAATGACAAATGTGTACACTCATGAGGCCCAAACCATACCAAAGAGAATATTTTCAGTAACTAAAAAGTTCTCTGTCCTCCTTTCTGATCAACCCCAATGCCAACCACAAATGCTATTCCAATTTCTTTCAATGTATATTAGTTTTGGATTTTTCTGAATTCTGTACAAATACATTGATACGTAATGCGTTCTTTTAGTTTGGCTTCTTTAGCTAAACATAATGTCTGTAGAACGCATTCACATTTTTCATGAGTCAATGGCATTTTCCTTTTTTATTGCTGTGTAGTATCCCATCATGTGAACATATCATAATTTGTTTATTTAGTCTCCTGTTGATGATTACTTGGACTGTGTCCAGTTTGAGACTACTATAAATAAAGTTGCTATGAATTTTTATGTACAAGTTTTTTTGTAGGCACATGTTTTTATTTCTTTTGGATAAATATTTAGTGACAAAACTTGGGGGTCCTGCAGTATGTGTGTGTTTAACTGTATAAGAGATTATCATAGCTCTCCAAAGTGGTTTTTTCATCCTACACTCCAACCATCAGTGTATGAGGGTTCCTATGTTTGCCATTTTCTTTTTAATTTCAGCCATTCTAGTTGGGGTGAAGTGGTAACTCACTGTGGTTTAATGTAACAACAAGTGATGTTGATCATATACTTATTGTCCATTTATGTATCTTACTTTGTGACTTTCAGGATGTTTTCCTATTTTTATTAGATTTTTGGCCTTTTATTATTGATGTGTAATGACTCTTCATGCAATCTAAATACAAATTCCTCGTCAGATATATGTTTTGCAGAGATTTTCTCTGTTTGCATTTTACCTTTTTCATTTTTAATGTCTTATAGTGAGCAGAGATTTTTAATCTGAACAAAGTCTAATTTATCATGTTTTTTCTTTAATGTTAGTGCTTTATGGAGTCTAAAAATCTTTGCTTATTCAAGTAGGCAAACTGCTGATTCTTTCTTATAGAAATTAACAGACTGATTCTAAAGTTACATGAAAATTCAAAAGATTTAAAATATCCAAAAAATGATTTTAAAAATGAAAAGCAAATGTGGAGACAAAAGCTACTTAAGACTTACTACCAGACAACAGTAATCAAGACAGGATGAGTGCAAGCACAGACTAATAGATCAATGGAAAAAAAAGAGAGTCCAGAAATAAACTCATACATTTAAAGTCAACTGATTTTTGACAAGACAGGCAAGACAATTCAATAGATAAAGGAAAGTCTATTCAACAAGTTTTTTTGTTTGTTTTTTGTTTTTGTTTTTGTTGTTTCTTTCTTGTTGTTGTTTTGAGACGGAGTCTCGCGCTGTCGCCCAGGTTGTACTGCAGTGGCGCTATCTCGGCTCACTGCAGGCTCCATCTCCCAGGTTCATGCCATTCTCCTGCCTCAGCCTCCTGAGTAACTGGGACTACAGGCAACTGCCACCAGGCCTGGCTAATTTTTTTGTGTATTTTTAGTGGAGACAGGGTTTCACCGTTTTAGCCAGGATGGTCTCGATCTCCTGACCTCGTGATCCGCCCATCTCAGCCTCCCAGAGTGCTGGGATTACAGGCATGAGCCACCGCGCCCGGCCTCAACAAGTTGTTTTAGAATGACTTAATAAATAAATGAAAAGAATGAATATTAATGTTTACCTCACGCCACTCAGAAAAATTTATTAGAAATGAATCATGCAGCCACAGATGAAAACTAAAAATATACAACTTTTAATTTAAAAAATTATTTATCTTCACCTACATTTTTATCCTCCCTATCATTTTCTTTGACAGATTACCCATACTTCAAAGCTGAGCTCAAATGTAGCCTTCTTCATGAAGCTTTTATGACCATGCCCGTCAGAAATAAATGCTCCCTCTTCTAACTCTTACAACACTTTCCTTGTGCCATTATAAATGTTGTACTATGGTCAAGTGTGTGCATGTGTTTACATGTATACACATCACAACTGTCCTTCTAAATTCTATGTTCCTTGACAAGGTGCTATTCTTCACTAAATACCCTGAACCATGCAAGAGGATATGTATCCCACAGACTCTGCAACGGAGTATGGTAAAACATCATCCTGTAGAGTACAGCAGTACCTGCAACAGGGTCTAGGAAACCATCAATAAACAACTTATTTCAAAATTGTAATTCCATACAGAACTATTGAAGAAAAAAGAAGGAAAGGGAGGAAGATAAAGAAAGATTTGCAGCTTGCTTATCAGATAGCAAGGGGAACAGTAGGATACAGATAGAGGCAGATCAAATCCAAATGAATTTTAGTAAGTATGTCAAAATACATTTACACTCTTGCTAGTAAATTTCTAGCAAGAACATATTGTCAAAATTGGACAGGACCTTTGTGTAAGCAACTATAAAACCTTTATCAAAACATAATGTGATCTCTGTAAGTTTTTCTTTTGATGCAAACTAATAGCATTCATAAATAGAACTCTCTAGAGAAATCAATTGGTAGTAAATTTGACCTTCCCCTAAATGATTTTCTACATATGCCTATTTACAGCAAACATCTATGAGACCAATATTGTGAATAATTTTATTACCATTGTCACTATTGAATACTTTGCTCTGAAAGACTCTTTCTCTGTCTCTCTCTCTCTCTGTATATATACGAATACACATTCATTTTATAAAATGAATATATTTATTTAAAAATATATTATTACTTTGGTACTTCTTGCATTGTCTCAAGCAAGAATACAGTCAAGAAAATATTCAGGTTCATGTCTCACCCTGATTCAAAAAAGGTTTTGGCATGACAAAGAAACAGCTCTAATGAGCAAGATGAAGTGGGAAGACAATAATGATAAGTGATTTTTTAAAATTGCTCGAATTTTTAATTTTAGTTGAACAATATAATGAAACCCATTAAAATCACAGCTTATTTGTGAGACTCCATTTATATCTTTCTCAATAGAGCCCTATTTATTCTGTGAAATCATACTTTTGTTTCAAAGACTGAATCATCCTGGTTATATCGGTATCTTAGGATTGTCTTTTTTTCATATGAAAATATGTTTGCGTTCATAGGTAAGATATTTTTAAATGAACAAATAAAAATAATCTAAGAATGCTGCTGCTTTATTGTCAAGGTACATTTATTTTACATGCAGTCTCTAAAGTACTTAGAAGAATAAAGCTATTACTGTCTTGTTATTGTTACCATTGCTACTGTTAATAAGATTCTGCAGAAACACTAGAATAAAGGGCAAGGCCATCATTAAAACTCTTGATGTGATTTCACACACTCAGCCACCTTCCTGGTAACTCCCTCTTCCTCCCCCAGACTTGGTTTGTCTTAATTTGCAGCACACCCCAAGGTTAACAGGAAGAGGTAGGCTGAGGAATTGCAGCATTCAGAAGCCAGTCTGTGTAATACAAAACAGGCCTATTTCTACTTCTCCAGGGAGATCTTTAAATATTAAAAACTTTTGTCTCTTTCTTTAGTTCTCTCTTTCTCAGGATGAAATTCTCAATTCCTTTAACTAATCTTCATCTGACATGATTTCTAAAAATGACAACCTTGGCTTCACTTTTGTAAATAATATAACAACTGTTAAAGCAAAATTTATCTTACCTTTTATTTACTTTCCACTTCATAAATTAATATATATTCTTTCTCTAAAACGTAGTGCATATATGTATAGCCTCATTCTGCAATCTGAGATACTTCTACAATTTGTACTTATATTATAAAAAGCAAACTGTCTTCTGTGCCCCTGTTAATGAACATAATAATGTATCTTCTGAAACCAAGATAATTCTGAGGAGAATATCTTTACAGATATCCTTCTGTGCCTTTAAATATTTGTTCTCTCTGTGTGTATATATATACATATATATTCGTTCAATGGAAGCAAATGTATTTTCTACGTTGTTTAGTGTCTGCTATGGTGACTGACTGGAGAAGTTTGGAGATTAGGTCGGGGAAGGGCATGGAAGTGCACACAAAAATTGTTTAAGAATTTCTTAATAATGTGAATTTGAGAAAACTTTAGAATTTTCATCAGGTAAAATGTATATGATTTTAGAGCACAAAACTGGATCTTATGCCAGTTTCAATGCTCATTTAAAAATCTTACAGGTTTCACATTGTAAGTTACAACAAAGTATGTTTTTACAAAGGCATTCAGAGCAAGAAGTCACATGACTTAACTAGCTAATGATTATTAGGCTCATTGTTCATATATATAACCTTCCATTATTATTTTATACTAATGACAAAGGAGGAAAATCTTCTAGAAGCTGAACGAATCAGGCCAAGACTGGAGACATCATGATTTACTTTCTTACCCCTTATTCAACAGCGAGTTCATTATTTCAGTTAAGCTGTAATGAGAATCTTAGTTCAGTCTGAAGAGTTCATAGGACCAGATACTAGAAATGCACTCAATCATAAAACACTATGTTTTAGTCTATTTAATATATTTCTACCCTAATTTAATGTTACAGTTCCCAAGACCTCGTGTCCTATTTCTGAATGCTGAAAATATCTTCAACCCAATCTTGTATTTTTGCCTGAGTAAGATAATTTATTCTTAAATATGACATGCTTCCCTCCAGTTAGAAAGGACAACATTATTTTTAAAACTGGGTGTAGCAAAAAGAAAAAATATTCTCACATGTCTACAAGTTAAGTCAAGGCTATGAATTTCCCTGATGATAAACTAACTACCTGCTTGGGCATGCTATGATCTAATTTTTGGAACTCATCATATAATTAGGCACGTTCAGTGGCTTTCAGCACCATGTCAGACTGAATCTAATGACAAAAGTGGTTTATAATGTGTAGAGTTTTAATTCTAGAAGACAGTATACCTTTAAGTAAAAGAAAATGATTTTATACAATAATAATATAAAGAGAAACAGAAATGGAAAAGGCATATTTACTATTCCTAAGGGGGATCTTTGGTGAGCCCAGAGAAACAAAAACATGGCCTTTTTTTCCAAGGAGGTCACAGTCCAGTGGAGGAATGGGAATTAATATAAATCATTATGATAAAAAGCATGGTCTACGTGGCAGAAGCAATGTCTAAAGAGTGATTCATTTTGACAGGGGTAGAAGTTGAGAAAAGCTTCTCAGAAGGAAGTAACATTGAATTTGACCTCAGAGGATCAATTAAGCAGACAGAAAGGGAAAGACTCTGAAGGCTGGGATTGGTAGTTTCAGCAAAGATGCAAACTCAGGGGAAAAAAATGTAAGGCATCTTTTAAGGAGCAAAATTGTTTATTATAGGTGAAACACATGGTGACTTAGAGAATGGAAGGCCAGAAATTAGAGTAGAAAAGGGATTGAGGTGAGATGTGGAAAGGCCTTGAGTGACAGACATTGAAAACTCTATTTTACCATCAGTGCTCTAAGCAGGCAAATAGCACAGTTGTGTATGCGGCAAGGAGTTCCAGAGGCAGTGTCTGAAAGGACTTAGAATGAAGATAGATCAGAAGCTGGTAAACCAGTGAGAAGTTAGTTGCAATAGTCTAGGGAAGAGGAAAGAAGGTAAAGTAGGCTTGAACTCAGGATATGGCAGTGGGAGTAGAAGAGAGTGGATGATTCAAGAGACTTTGTAAACGTGTTACCAATATGATTTGATGACAGATGTCACAAGAGTGAGAGAGAGGAGGAATCAAAGATAATCCCCAGAAGTTCTCACCCTATTGACTAGATGAACGAAGATTAGTCACATTTGTGCCTTTGTAACTTTGTAAAGTTCTTCCTTCTGCCTGAACTATCCATTCCTCATTCACTTTCTATAGATATTCCAGCCCTCCTTCAAACATTGGGTCACATTCCACTTCCTGTATAGCAACTTCCCAGATCCCCTGCCCTATACTCCTCCTATTCCTGGAATTTATCATTTCTATACTTGTACAAAATATTACTTTTACTTCTGAATTCTGTCATAGGTGACTACTTACATGCCTGTTTCCCCAAAAGTGTGTAAGTGCCTTGAGAAACCATCTTTCTCTCATCTTCATATTTTTCATAATACCCAGTATGGTGGTGTTCAGCAAGTAACCTCTACATCTACTTCTATTTGTTACATTCCTGAATATTATTCACGGTTAAGGTGGTGCAAAGAGAGGCAGTATTGAGCAATGATTCCCAAAGTGTGCTACATGTGTTAATGAACAAATATGGAAAACAATTTACAGTATGGTTTTTGTATTGGTCACGTTTTTGTTTTAGCATGCGTTTGAAAGAAGCTAGATTGCTACCTCATCAACTCATCGCCCAATGGGAGTTAAGAGTGAGATATGTGAACTCAGAGTAAAACTATCTTTCCTTTAACCACCTGTATCCACCACCAAGTATGAAAGGTGGGTTTCTGATACCCAGAATTCCCTGCACTCTAAAATCCACAACCATGCCACTATTTTCTGCCTGGAAACCACATTTATTGTAACCCTCACCCTCCATGTTTAACCATCGCATAGCTCCATAATCTCTTATTTTGTCCCCGTCTCCCTTCCCTCTCCAATTCCTGAAACTCTTTACCCATAGTCCATCATTGGCAAGATCTTATATGTCCTCAGTCTCTTATCTGAATAGTTCCTTCACCTTTTTGTATAGCAGAAACTAGATTTGCTAGTTATTTTACCTGCAGCCTTCTTAGAAGGTGGTTAATTTTTCTGTACCATATTTAACCTATTGGACCTAAAGGAGTGATAACTATCCTGCCTGTTTCTTCATTAAAATTTCCAGATCGTTCCCCTTTCCATATTCTCATAACATCAGACTATCCCATCCACTTCTCCCTCTTTGATATCCTGTATTAATCTCCAGTTTACTGTCCATGAGATTGCTTAAAATAATTCAACAGACACAAAAGGAGAAAATTAAAGCAGATGTGTCAAATAGAAATGAGTGTAGAATCTGGGCTTACAGGGATGTATTTTGCTCCTCTAATTATGTGTCTATTTAAACTTTAAAAACAAAAATAAATTTTAAAACAACTACTTAATAAAAATATAAATTACCACATAGACAGTATCAAACCCCATACTCAATCTACTTGCAAATTCTGTTGCCTCTTACTTTAAAATACATCCAGAATACGTCAATACTTACAGCCTCCACTGCTATCCCCTTCAATTAAGCTGCCTTTATCTCCTAATTAAACTCTTACAGTAGCCTCCTGGCCACTCTCCCTATGTCCACAATTTCCCCATGGCATCTATATTCCACACTAAATTAAGAATTATTTTTTCAATAGACAAGTCATATTACGTTACCCCACATTTCAAAATCCTTTTTTCCCATCTCTCACCAAGTAAAATTAAAATTCCTTACTTTGGCTATTGGACTCCTGCATGAATTTGTTTTCTTCTTTCTCTCTGTACTCAACTATTACATTTTCCTCTTTTACTCATTCTGTTCCAGCCACACTGGCCTCCCTACGTCTCTCCAAAATAAAAATAAAAAATAAAAAAGCAAGTTTTAGCTTGCCTCAAGGTTTTCTGAACTTGCTGTTAGAAAATTCTTTTTGGTAGAATGACTTATTTTCCTTTGGGTATGTACCCAGTAATGGAGTTGCTGGATGAAATGGTAGTTTAACTCTTAGTTCTTTGGCTCTTTGAGAAATCTTCAAACTGCTTTTCACATGACTAGACTAATTTACATTCCCACCAGCAGTGTATAAGTATTCCTCTTTCTTGGCAGCCTTGCCAGTGTCTGTTGTTTTTAGACATTTATTTATTTATTTATTTCCAACTTTTATTATAGGTTCAGAGTGTACATGTGCAGGTTTCTTACAAAGATATATTGCATGATGCTGAGGTGTGGAGTATGAATGTCTCTACTTCCCAGGTAATAAACATGGTACACAATAGGTAGTCTTTCAGCCCTTGCTTGCCTCCCTCACTCCCCCACCTTGTATTTCTCAGTGTCTACAATTCTAATCTTCATGTCCATGTATACTCGATGTTTAACTCCATTCAAATACATGTAGTGTTTGGTTTTCTGTTTCTTGCGTTAGTTAGCTTAGGATAATGGCCTCTAGCTGCATCCATGTTGCCACAAAAGGCATGTATCTATTGCTTCTAACTTTAAGTTAGTGCTTACACCTCCACTGCTACCTTCCTAAATTAAGCTGCCTTTTTGTTCCTTTTTATGACTGCATAGTATTCCATGGTGTGTATGTGCCACATTTTCTTTATCAAATCCAAAGTTGATGGCCACCTGGTTTGATTCTGTGTCTTTGCTATTGTAAAAAAAAAGAAAAAATTCTTACCCCAGGTAGCCACTTCCTCACCCTCTGCTCAAATTTTAAACAGTCAGAGAGGATTTCCTTGACCACTCCATGGAAAATAGCACCACTCCACCCAACTGTGCACTCTCTATTCCCCTTTACCTACTTTATTCTTCTTCCCAACTCTCTTTATTATCTGATGTATTTTATATATTTTTGTCTGTCTGTCTGTCTTCCCTGACTAGAATGTACCATCCTTGGGGGCAGAGTCACTGCTAGTTTCGTTCATTGTGGAATCTTCAACACCTAGAATGGTCTATGAACATGGTAGGTGTTCAATAAATATTGAAAGAGGAGTCAAAGAGTCATAGTCCCACCTTTAACCCTGGATTTAGAAATTCAGCTTACACCCCTGAACAAAGGGAGTCCTACATTCCTCGTACCCTGAAATAATGTTACCTATCCAGGAGCAGGAGGAAGAAGCCATGACTAACTAATTCACTTACTCTTTGGCAATAAGATTGAGATACGGTATAGAAAAGATCTCAAGCTAGACAAGGGCAGGTCTCATGGGGATCTCCACCAGGTCCAGCCATCCCTCAGGCATATGATTCACTGCTTCCCCAGCAAGGAGGAGCAAAGTTGGGTGTAGGCACTGGTGGAGGGGAAAACCCATGCTATCTTCCTAATAAATTTTAAAAGGCCAAGTTTCTATTCATGGAACAAGGGAGATATACTGGGAAAGGGATAGAACATTTTCTACCAAATTGAAAATAATGATGATGACTACCATAAAGAAGATGGTGTGGGTCTTTTTTCATTCCCAATTCCCTTCTAAGCCCATCAAAAACAAATTATTACAAGATAATGAGCAGAAGGAACTAATTTTTTTAGCTTCTCCACCCACCAGGGTTTTCATTTATTTGTATTCCATGCTCAAGAACACTGCCCACTCACCCACAGAATTGCACACAAGGAGAACTGGGTGTATTATATCGAAGGAGATGACGTTGCTTTCTAAGAAGGGCATAGCTGTTTGTTAGGTAGAATAGTGATAGAATTTGTGTCAACATGAGTATATACTTGAGAATTTTCTAGAACTGAGCCTGGTAGCCTTGAATTTACTGATTATATAATCTTGGACAGGTTACTTAACCTCTGTCTGCTTCATTTCTCATTTGTAAAACATATAAATAAATAATACTTCCTTCATAGAGTTATTCTGACTAACAAATAATACATAAAAAATCTCAAAATGTTCCTGGCACACAGATATACTCAATTAATTACTAATATTTAGTTTTCTGAAACCAACATTAAAATTATGCTTTATGTAATTCCAGAAGACGTAATTATATATTTCTTTAACGCAAATAATGGTAAATAGAAAGTGTGTTTTGCACTTGTTAATACAGGGGTTCTGATACAACCAATGGAAAATGTCCATGTTCTTACATTCCTCATTAAAAAATAAAATTGCTTTAACCCATATAATCCTTTCTCCTGATAACTCTTTGCTAGTTATCCAATGATGAAAGACTGAGACTGTTGCTATAACACAAGTTTTCATCAAAGATTTCCTTCACATTCTCTTGTAACGAAGACATTAAATAGTACATTTGTGCAGGGAAGAGATGTAAGACAGTAGCTGAAATCAACGCATAAGCCCAATCTGCCACTGAGCTATTTGGCAAAGATGGCTTTATTTTGGCTAGTTGTGAAAAAAAAGAGCAACAAGACATTAGATGCTAGGATACCACTCACCAGTTTCAGAATTCTACCACAGGATCAGTCCTATTCAATGTTTTCTGTAAATGATTTGAATAAAAAGTAACAGGGCACATATCTAATCTGCCAGTACTGGAAAGAGTGGCAAGATGATGAATAGCACTGATGGTCAAGTGGAAAATTAAAAAGAGAACAGCCTGGAATGCTGGACTAAAACTAGCTATAATAAAAGATAAACACAAAATGATGTTTATAAAAATATAGACCAATATAAATAGCAAAATTCCATACAGTGGTTGATCATTTAGGTCCTTTGCTGAGAGATGCAGATATTTTAAAAAATGAAAAATATTTTATCCCAGTTTCTCATAATATTCAGTTCACTTGAAGAGGGAGATCTGTAAAAAGAAAAGTGCAGGGATGGGCCATTTATACAGTACAGAGAAGCAGCATTTAGCTCATCCAATGAAGAGTGACGGGGGGAAGAAGATGTACCAGTGAAGTAGACCTTTGAGTTGAAAGGGTTTTATTCTGGCTAAAGGGCACAGCATGAGAAAGATACAGAGGTGAAAACTAGTAGAGTGTACACAGAAATCTCTGAGTGCTAAAAGGCAGAGCAGGAAATGGTGACAGATGATATTGGAGAAGCTATGAAAACACAAAGTCATATTAAGGAGCAGGAACTCAAATAATCCCATGTTACTCTGGGTCCTCCAGGGTTTAGAAGCCAGAAGAAAAGGAAAAGAAGTTTATGGAGAAAAAGGAAAAAATGAAGGAAAGAAAGGTTAGAGGGGCATGGGAAAAACTCTAAGAGTTCTGGGTCTTGGAAGCCATGCAAATAGAGTTTCAAAAAAGATGTGATTTATAGTATTAAATGTAACTCAGAAGTCCATTAAGACGAGAATTTTTAAATGACCTGCAAATTTCACAGTCAAACCAATTGTTAGACTCAATAGGTGCAGTTTCAGTAGAGTGGTTCAGATGGAAGCCAAATTAAAGTGTATTTTAAAAACTAAATCAGAAAAGAGAAGAAAGCATGCATTTCTTCGAAAACTTAGTAATGAAAGGACAGAGATAAGGTAGTAGCTACCAGAGAGAACCTGTTTCATTTGTAATGGAAGAGATTTGAGACAGCTTAGAGGCACAGAGGGCCGAGTCAGTAAGAGAGAAGAGCAAAAGAAGAATAAGACAAGCTTCCAATAAGAAAGAAAAGAATGGATTCCATGGGTAGAAAAGTGAACTTTCATAAAAAGAAGGGTCATCTCAACCTGAAAAAAAAAAGAATTGGAGAGAAAATGAGGATGACTGTGGCTAAGTCAGTGGGTAAAGGTGCATGGAAAGTTAAAGGTGACCAATTTTCTCAATGATACCTTATTGTCACAATGGTAATCCTACATTTTTTTTCTTGCTTAAAACCATGTTAATGGATCTTGACTTGACAATATAATATGTGAAAAAGATCCTAGGAGACAACAAGCTGATATAGGTGTTAGGAAAATAAATGTGGTCCCTATCTACTTCCATAGTGATAGGAATCCAGATCACATGCCAATGATATGTTCAATTTTGAACACACTAAACACATTTAAAAAAGACTCTGTGAAATAAGATATTGTTCAGAAAAAGGACATCAAATGACCCTAACCCTTTAAAACCACTTAATGAAAAACTGTTGAAGGAGGTTGGTATTATTGACCTTAAGAAAGGAAAATTGGGCTGGGCGCGGTGGCTCAAGCCTGTAATCCCAGCACTTTGGGAGGCTGAGATGGGTGGATCACGAGGTCAGGAAATCGAGACCATCCTGGCTAACCCAGTGAAACCCTGTCTCTACTAAAAAATACAAAAAAACTAGCCAGGCGAGGTGGGGGAGGCCTGTAGTCCCAGCTACTCGGGAGGCTGAGGCAGGAGAACGGCATAAACCCGGGAGGCGGAGCTTGCAGTGAGCTGAGATCCGGCCACTGCACTCCAGCCTGGGCGACAGAGCGAGACTCTGTCTCAAAAAAAAAAAAAAAAAAAAGGAAAATTTAGAAACCAATCTATCATAGGTACCGGGAGTATATTCACTCTACGGTTCTTCATGTAGCAAAATTTGGATATGACAAATAGGTAGGTTTTATTTTAAGAGAATAAAATGCTCATTTAGAAGACTGTGCAACTCTCCACCGCTTAAAGTGTTTGAGAGGTTCAATAACTTAAACTCAGGAGGGTTGCAGCAAGGACTCCTGCATTTGGAAAATGTTGGTTATCTTCCAACTTTAAGTTTCCATAAGTCTTTTTTTAAACATTATTTATCCATTTTTAGAGGTTATGGAATTAGATATAGAACACATTAGTGGTAGTATCTAATGGGATGCTGAACACATTGAAACAGGAGAGCATTTAAAATCATAATGTTAGGCCGGGCGCGGTGGCTCAAGCCTGTAATCCCAGCACTTTGGGAGGCCGAGACGGGTGGATCACGAGGTCAGGAGATCGAGACCATCCTGGCTAACACGGTGAAACCCCGTCTCTACTAAAAAATACAAAAAAACTAGCCGGGCGAGGTGGCGGGCGTCTGTAGTCCCAGCTACTCGGGAGGCTGAGGCAGGAGAATGGCGTGAACCCGGGAGGCGGAGCTTGAGGTGAGCTGAGATCTCGCCACTGCACTCCAGCCTGGGTGACAGAGCAAGACTCCGTCTCAAAAAAAAAAAAAAAAAATCATAATGTTTAAAGTTTGCACTATAGGGATTTGGCACTGAATTTTACAACTTGGTTTAACTGCGTAAGTCATTAAAAAGATAATTCACTGTTTCAGAGCAGTGAATTACAATTCATAGTAATGAAGTTTGAGGAGGATAACTGGCAGCTTGCAGAATCTGGAACTTGACAAAATGTATAAAGGGGCCATTGGCAAGATCCATACAACATGTGGGGAGCAGGGAGAGTAGAGGTGTGTACATGTGTGTAGATATAAACCAAGAGGGGTGAAAGAATAAGCAAATATATCATCAAGCATCCAAGCAACCAAATTTACTAGAGAGGAAAGGATAAGGAGATGGAGTTGGTAGGACCCTAAAGCACCCCCACCAGGCAGCCAGGAAATAATGGTCCATGAGTGCCAAAATCTTATGCGAGAGCTGCTGAGTTGTCAGCAGGTGTTTTCCATCAACCAATTAGATGGTCAATTGTTTCTGAGCCTAACTTAAGTGGAAAAAGGGGAGTTTATCGTAGAGATATGAGGGTATCCTTAAAAAATTGGGCTTTAAAAGGGAATTGAAACCAAGAACTGAAATACAATTCAGACAATGTCTCTCCTTTGAGCATTGGTCCCTGTGGCCTCTGTGTTTTAGTCTACATGGGACCCAAATGCTATAATTTAGTCCCAGATTCAAATCTTCCTCCAAGAACTATACTTACCAGCCTAATCTCTGTCAGGAACTTATTCCTGATCCAATAGACTATGACCAGAAAGGGAAGGCCCCATGGAATTAAACAGCTGGCAGGAATACTTTGCTGGTACATCATGGATGGAGTTACGGGGAGGCTATTTATAGAGAAGTTGGAACTGAACAAAGAACAAAATATATACTCACCAAATATATACCAACCAGCTTCTGATATACCAACATAACTTCCATAAATCCTTAGATTCCTCCAAAGAACAGAAGGCGACAAGAACCATGAGAGTGGCCAACTATAAGACGTGTTTCTCCAGATTAGACAGATGATATTCCTAAATTCTGAAAGTCAATAACGTAGAGCAATTACTTGTGTGGACTTTGCAGTTAGAACCTGTCTTCAAATTGTGCCTCTGATAAGCACCAGTTGTGTGACTTGGCCAATTAGTTACATTTTCTGTGCCATTTTTCTTCATCAGTGAACAAGACCCATGTTAGCACACACCTCTTGAGTGTGTAAATAAAAGTAAATGAGATAACACACTCGAAGTATTTAGCACTGTGTGTGACACAGAGTGTGTGTTTCCAAAATGTGGCTGTTGCCCTGAGTCTCCTGCAAACATTATTTAGATGACACCCCAAGGAAAGCAAGATGAAAATCTGTTTTGTTGCCTCACCTTTTGTCTCAACAATGGTGGAAGATCTAGTCCCTTTTAATCTTACCTCGCTCATAAAACAGTCAACTCTAAACCATCCTTATATTTTAGTTTTGAGGGAGGCTTTTAACAGTAGGTAAATTTCTTTTCTTTTTTTTTTTTTTTTTCCTTTTTTTGAGACGGAGTCTCGCTCTGTCTCCCCGACTGGAGTGCAGTGGCGCCATCTCGGCTCACTGCCAGCTCCGCCTCCCGGGTTCATGCCATTCTCCTGGCTCAGCCTCCCGAGTAGCTGGGACTATAGGCGCCCGCCACTGAGCCTGGCTAGTTTTTTGTATTTTCAGTAGAGACGGGGTTTCACCGTGTTAGCCAGAATGGTCTCGATCTCCTGACCTCGTGATCTGCCCGCCTCGGCCTCCCAAAGTGCTGGGATTACAGGCGTGAGCCACCGCGCCCAACCAGCTTCCTTTCTTTTTGGCGGCTGTTCCCTAGACCTACTGCGGTCTTGCTGAAGGAGTGGCCACTTAAGAGTCCTCAAGTCTCATTTCAGAGACAATGGGTGGTAGTGGGAAAAGGTTCATCCCAGCTGATGTACTGTTGATTAATCAGGTAATTCAGGGGCGATTAATACTGGAGATTTTTTGGAGAAGGAAAAGGGGTATATCGTTTTTTGATCCAGTCTTGTTCATTACTTATGCAAATTGAAGGCAGAGGACAGGCCAGTGAGGAAGAGATATTTTAGGGACAATGGGTGTCTTGGGTCCTTGAATATCATAGAATAGCAATGCCTGACATTTGTATAACGCTTTAGGATAGTGGTTCTTAATCTTCGGCAGGCACAGGAATCACCTGAAGGGGTAGCGAAAACACAGATTGCTGAGCCCCATCCCTAGAGTTTCTGATTTAGCAGGTCTGGGAGGGGGGGCGCAAGAATTTGCTTTCCCAGCAGGTTCCCAGGTGGTGCCCATGCTGCTGGCCTAGGAACCACATTTTGGAACCCATTCTTTTAGCGTTTGCAGAGCATTTTCCCGCGTGTGATCCCATTTAATCCTGACCATAATTTTGCAGGGAGGCTTTTTGTTGTTGTTGTTGTTGAGGCGGAGTCTCGCTCTGTCGCCCAGGCTGGAGTGCAGTGGCGCGATCTCGGCTCACGGCAAGCTCCGCCTCCCGGGTTCCCGCCATTCTCCTGCCTCAGCCTCCCGAGTAGCTGGGACTACAGGCGCCGCCACCACGCCCGGCTAATTTTTTTGTATTTTTAGTGGAGACGGGGTTTCATTGTGTTAGCCAGGATGGTCTCGATCTCCTGACCTCGTGATCCGCCCGCCTCGGCTATTATCTTCATTTTCAGGGGAGAAAGCAAAGGAATAGAGCTCCATGCTTTTCCTCTCCCTGTTAGCAATCTGAAACAGTACTAACAACCTATATTTGTCATGACTTAATGAAAACAGTTAATAGCACATCAGTAATTCAATTTGTAATAATGACAGCTGATGAAAATGTTGTTACACTCTTGAACAACAAGGGCTGTTATGTTTTTATACTGCAAAGAGTGGGTACTCAAAACTGTTTTGCTAATTTTTTTTTTTTTACTTTTGTCATGTCATCTCACCCATAAAGTCTCTAAATACCTGAGTCTCAATTGGAAGGATGTGGAAGTATGTCTTGGTGGTGAATATAAGTATCCAAAACTCAAGTATCCAGAATGTAAATGCTACAAACTTGAAGAGCACCTTGGGAGAGCTACATTAATAGATTAACTAAATTTCCTACAGTTATGCTGGCTTTTTATCCCAAGTACTTTCACCTATACTGTGTGCCAGGAGCAATGATTCTGATGAAACATTATTAAGGTTGTCTGAATGAAAGTAAGTTTCTGTGTGTATTTCCTTTCGCAAAACCAACTTCTTTTTCTGCTCCTTTATAAGTCTCAGCAAACCGTTATTAAATAATGGTCAAGATGTGCAAGCTAATTTACAGAATATTTATTTTCTAATTTAATATCGGGCCTGACTTTTAGCAATTCTGTATAAGACACTAAGCTTCGTAGCTGAATTGTATAACCACATAGTTTAAAATGGTAGACATTATAATTCTGAAAACTGAAAAATTGTTTTTGAAGAAATGGGAGTAAGGAAAAGAGCTTCACAGGGGTCTTTGAACTTACATTTCTATGGTTTCAGATTTCAGCTTCAATTATTCTTAATTTAATAATAATTTAATAAGGTATATACTTGTATTATCAAGAAGCTTTCATAAAAATTTTTAAGAATACACGACATGTAAATAATCATAAAAAACAACTAAAGACTACTTTCTAAGGGGTTTCTGACCATAAAATTCCTATGTGCTAATGAAGGTTGAGTCTGTAAACCTTCATTCCACAAACATTTATTTTGCACCTATGATGTGCTAGGTACTTTACTATCACCAGCTCAGTACACCACGCCAAGAGGCTGACTATAGCTGAACAACCGTACTGAAACTTGATATGAATCAGCATGGTTTAGTATTACCATATTGTTGGTCCTGCTGTGGCTAAGGCCGTTCTGATTGACCGAGCTGTGGAAAGCCCATTTTTCTAAGTACTTACGTAATAAAACAGGGCTGTTGAGGGTCTGGGGGGAAGTAGGGTGAAAAGGAAACATCTAGTGTACAATTACTATGAATCAAACACTTGCATTTCCTCATTTACTTTTCGCAATGACCTCGAAGTAGGCTTCAGTAACTCCCTATTACGCATGAAAACACTGAGAATCGAAGACTTGAGCAGTGTACTTCAGACACACCACTAGAAAATGAAAGAGCCAGGCTTTTAACTCCAAATGACCCTCAAGTCATGGACCTGGCCTTTGGACTGCTACTCAGAGCAAGTGGTTACATGCAAATGTTTTAATATACTCCACAGGACCGTCATCTACATCTATCTACCCCATGCATGCACCTGCCCTTTTCTGCCATACACCGCGTCACCTTATACTCTCCTAGGTTGGCCTGTCACACTAACTAAGGAAAACAAGCATGCAATCTACGAAGCTACAGAAGCCATCAATGATTGATAAAGTATTAATGGCTGATCACTCTGGTTTACTTCACCAGTAAAGCAACTGACAACTGTCTATTAGATCTAAAGAAATGAACATCCAATACCAGAATTTCAGAAATCCTTAACAAGCCAATGGCAGTAAAGGTTTTAGTGAAGAAGGCCTTTTAGAACCCTTAACATCACACCTCATTAAATGATTTACTATAGTTGTAAGCAACAAAAGTAGATTTTTTTAAAAAGTATTTTTAGTATTATCTCAATTATGAAAAGGATAAAAATAGAGGCCAAAAGGCCTGTAGGATATATATCAGAATATTACTGCAATAAGAGTATAAGTGACTTTTCCCCCTACTTCTTTGAGATTTTCTGTATTTTCCTTTTAACATAAGCATGTATTACCTTGGCCATCAGGGAAAGAAAATTTAAAGCAAGAACAAAATATTCCCACAAGGCAAGTGTCCATTCTAGCACCAGGAAAGGCAGCCCGGAGGGAAATGCCGTGGATATGCTGTGCCCACAGAGATAAAGCCTTACACAGCCAGGAATATTTTGAAGCAAGCACTGCTGGCAGAAACATTGAGGCTTTCAACTGAATGCGGCCTTCCTGGGGACAGATGATAACATCCTGTTCTGAGTTATGGGTACATGTTGCTGAATACAAGGTTGC
Organism: Macaca nemestrina; assembly: GCF_043159975.1. NCBI lineage: Eukaryota > Metazoa > Chordata > Mammalia > Primates > Cercopithecidae > Macaca > Macaca nemestrina. The sequence goes on along the minus strand of NC_092134.1, from coordinate 41,198,875 downwards.
AGTATTCTAATAGGCTCTTTCCTTTTTACTTCCTCTTTTTTTCTCTCATAGTAAACAAGACTGGCCCATTTGAAGCCATGAATAAAAAAACAGAGTCAGTTGCTAAACCCTGCAGCCTTAAACCTGTACCCATTACGGGACCTGAATTCCTATATGGATTCAAAGAGTATGAAAATTCCAAGCCCAGAACTTGAGCAAACACTGAAATGAGGCTCTTGCCTTTCCCAGGGCTCCATAGAGGTACTCAAGATTTCTATTTGGCCCTTTAATATCTGCTTAGCCTTTCTTTTTAAGATAATTTATTGTTTGTACGTTATTTTCTATTATTTCTTAATTTCCTTGAATATTTAAACACACTCATTTTAAGATTGCATTCTCTTCATACTAATCTGAAGTTCCTTGGGGGTAGACAGAAAGTCTACACCACTCAGAACACACATAGTAACATTATCCATTCCAAAATGTGCTCACAGAGAGAACCTATGAAACCAAAAGGAAACCAAATGGGAGAGAATCAGAAGAAAAGAAAAGGGAACAAATTGGCTGTGCGCAGTGGTTCACGCCTGTAATCCCAGCACTTTGGGAGGCCAAGGCAGGCAGATCACGAGGTCAGGAAATCGAGACCATCCTGGCTAACAGGGTGAAACCCCATCTCTACTAAAAATACAAAAAATTAGTAGGGCATGGTGGCGGACACCTGTAGTCCCAGCTACTGGGGAGGCTGAGGCAGGAGAATGGCGTAAACCCGGGAGGCAGAGCTTGCAGTGAGCCGAGATCTCGCCACTGCACTCCAGCCTGGGTGACAGAGCGAGACTCCATCTCAAAAAAAAGAAAAAATAAATAAATAAATAAAAGAAAGAAAAGGGAATGGATTACATCCAAGGAAACTCCGATTACTACAAAGAGAATGCAATTTTAAAATGAGTATGTTTAAACATTCAAGAAAATAAAGAAAAAGTAGGAGATAATCAAAAACAATAAATTATTTTATAAAAAAAGAATAAGCAGATTTTAAAGAGCAAAATAGAAATTCTAAAAATAAAAATTAGAGCAAGTACAGATAAAGAATATGTAAAAACAGATCAGACGAAGTCACCCAAAATGCAGGTGAAATATTTCGCTAAAAAATTAAGTGATGGGAAAACATTCTTGAGATGTTAAGAGATATGAAGTATAGAATGAGAAGTTCTAAAAATATATTTAACAGGAGTTCCAGAGGAAAATAATAGAGGAGATGGTGGAAAAATAACATTTTAAGCAGTATTAACTTTGATAAATATGTAATGTCCAATTCAATGTGATTGCTTAGCAGGGTGCCCTGGCTCACACCTGTAATCCCAGCACTTTGGGAGACCAAGGCGGGTGGAACACTTGAGGTCAGGAGTTCGAGATCAACCTGGCTAACATGGTGAAACCCCCGTTTCTACTAAAAATATAAATATTAGCCGGACATGGTGGTGGGCACCTGTAACCCCAATAGTGGAGAGGCTGAGGCGGGAGAATCACTTGAACCCAGGAGCTGGAGGTTGCAGTGAGCCAAGAGCACAACACTGCACTCCAGCCTAGGCAAAAGGAAAAAAAAAGAAGATTGCCTATTATCAAACAAAATAAATAAAGGTAAGTCCCTACGTTGATGCATTATATAATAATGAAAGTGTAAAGTAGCAAGGATAACTACAGGATTCTAAAAGCTATTAGAGAAAAAAGACAGATGGACATAAGATTCTTCACTGGCCACAACCACAGTCTCCTCTCTGCAAAATCATCATTTAGGAATGAAAGCAGAAATAGGGAATGTCTCAGATGCACAAAGCGTAAGCATCTCTGTGACTCACAGGCCTTCATGAAAGAACTGCTAGAGGATACACATTGGCAAGGAACAAAATGAATCCCATGAGTGAAGAGAACAAAAAGCAATTATGAGCAAATAAATGAATCTAAAGGAAACATGTTGACCTTTAACATTATGTAGATATCATAGAAGTATTCATAATATATGGTATTATAGAAGTCTCTATGCTTTTCTATAATTATCTTTCCCAATTTTCTAAAAAAGCTATAAGAATAGCAACAGTTAACATTTACAGATGTTTACCATGTTTCAGGCACTGTACTAAGATTTTGTGATGGTTTATCTCATTTATTTCCCATGACAATCTTGCAAGACAGATCTACTTGTTATTCTCATTTTATAGAGGTCAAACTGAGGTATAGAGCAGTCATTTTTTTTCAAGATCATATAGAGAACAAACAATAAAAATGAATCTGTGTGACCTAGGGAAAGTCAAAACCCAATTTCCTCATCTGCGAAACAAATATATGGATAGTTGCTCTGACCACATTCTAAGGTTATTTGAAGTTGAAATAATACTAATACATGTTAAAGTGCTTTCGAAATTGCACTGTGCAGCTTGAAGTTATAATAAAAACAGAATATGTTTGCCAAATTTTAAAAAGGGCATTTTGCCACTAGTTAAAAGATGATAACACTTCATTCATCCATTAAAAATATACTTTTAATATGGCTTCAGTAGGTAAATGTAATTTTGAGGTTATAAAGTAGTAGTGCATTTTTCAGTTTGCTTGCTTGCTTATTTCTGGTTCATTTTGCTCCAGAAAAAAATTTCAGGCAGCTAACAAAGGGTATACAATAATAATTAATAATAATAATAATAATAATAATATAAAAGGACTCATCTTGTTTTTTATTTTTAAAATACACCTTAGATTTTAGTTCTGAATATACACACTTTTCAAAAGCAACTTATTATTACTTTAAAACATAACTTTGCTCCATATGTCCTCTGTCACCACCCGTACTCTGACACACACACATAAAACAAGTTCAAGCAGCGGGAAAAGTTCATATTGTCTCTTTTAAAACATGAAAATTGCTCATTTTCATACTGCCATGACATAGTTCAAGCTAATGAGGTCATAATGTGATATTAAAGTAGTAACTCCTGGCCGGGCACAGTGGCTCATGCCTGTAATCCCAGCACTTTGGGAGGCCGAGGTGGGCGGATTACCTGAAGTAAGGAGTTCAAGACCAGCCTGGCCAACACAGTGAAACCTCGTCTCTATTAAAAATACAAAAATTGGCCGAGCGTGATGGCGCACATCTGCAATCCCAGCTACTCAGAAGGTTGAGGCAGAATAATCACTTGAGCCCAGGAGGTGGAGGCTGTAGTGAGCCAAAATTGTACCACTGCACTCCAGTCTGGGCAACTGAGCAAGACTCTGCCTCAAAGTAAATAAATTAATTAATTAAGTAAAGTAGTAACTCCTGCAGTTATAACAGCCTAATCGGACAGCTGACATCACAATAGTGTTGCTAAAATGTTGGATTTTACTCGATTTCCATAAGAAAATGGAATCTGACACTCATTGCATGCTAATCATTGCAGTTTAGTATGTCCCTTATTTATTTTGGATAAGCATTTCATTCTCAAAGAATTAAGTGAGAAAATGAGCTAAAATTCAATAGATACACTGGTTGGCAGTCATTTCTTTTGGCTCCCATAATACAGAATTTTTAAGCCTATAGAAAATGAGAACAGATGTAGATAATGACACAATTTGTTATTTATGAATGCAGGTTTTCTATAAAGATCTAGGAATTATCATGAGAACTATTCATTGAACCTCAAAAAAATCAATAAATATTAATATCAGAATGCAAATGTTTTTACTACAATTTAAAACATGAAGAATATTTACCCATTACGCCTTTGAAAAATCCAGGCCAGCCTGAATACTTATTAACTGTGTGTCATCAGACGATTCAGAAAGTTTCTCTGAACTACTTGAAATTCTCAATAAAGAAAAGCTTGTGCATTGTTCTGTCTGAATTTCCACTGGCTCTCACAGCTTAGCAAAAAAAAAGAACTGAATATGTCATCAAGAAACCTAGGCTCTGGCTGAGTGCAGTGTAATTCCTGTAATGCCTGTAATCCCAGCACTTTGGGAGGCTGAGGCGGGCGGATCACTTTGATGTCGGGAGTTCAAGACCAGCCTGGCAAACATAGTGAAACCCCATCTCTACTAAACTACAAATATTACCCAGGTGTGGTGGCAGGCACCTATAGTCCCAGCTACTCAAGAGGCCGGGGTGGGAGAAGCGCTTGAGCCTGGGAGGCAGAGGTTGCAGTGAACTGAGATTGTGCCACTGCTCTCTAGCCTAGGTGGCCAAGTGAGACTCTGTCTTAAAGAAAAAAAAAAAAAAAAAAAAAGGAGGCTGTCTTAAAAAAAAAAAAAAAATAGGACTCTGAATCAAATATTGGCCTTGCCACTTAATAGCCCTTTGTGATTTCAGGTAAGTTCCTTCAACTCGAGTTACATTTTCTACATCTATAAAATGACAATAATGATACCTCCTGCAAAGGGTTATTTGAAGATAAAATGAGAACAGAACCTAGTATACAGTTAATTAAATCTAATTTAGAAGTGATGATATTCCACAAAATTATTAATTAACCTTTGGGCGTTCTATTTTGACTAGTATGAAGCTGATGACACCTATCTGATGGAAATTAAATGACAAGTAAAAACAGATGTGCATATTGTCCTCAAGTTACCAGTTACGATATTTTGTATGGGACCTTCCTTTCACTTAAACACTTAGAGGGCAATGTAGGTTTATTAATTGGCCTAATTTCCATATTGTTGTGTCTCAGGCAATAGAGAGGCCCAACATACTTGTATGCGACCTGACTAGAAGCACATATATGCGCCAATCTGTTATGACAAATTGACTCAATCTTTAATATCATGAGTTCAGAGCAATGAATTGGGTCACTAAAGTTTTTTAATCATTAAAAGTCTATTGCTTTTGTTGTAAGACTACTGTTTGGGACCCTTCTAAGAGAGATGCAATAAATAATTGACTTAATGAAAAATCATCCAGCTAACACACTATGCAAACATCAAGAGAGCAGAGAGACTTGTTCCAAAGCTTCTTGGCAATCACTTATTCCTATCCTCTGCTGAATCCAAGACGTCCTCTGTGGTGCCTCAAGCAGCTCCAGGCAATAGGGAGAGGGAAAGTTTGGCTCCTGCTCCACTTCTTTAGCTTGATTCCACCAGCACTGCCTTTACAAGTTTCAAACACTTACCTTTTGTCTAAGATTACATTTGCACAAAGGGTTTGTTTACTATAAAAATGTTTAACTAGCTGATATTCCAACTTCCTCATCTTAGAGAGGAGGAAATTGAAGGCCAGAGGGGTAGCACAAGTCACTTGCGGTTCCTTCAGAATCAGGAGCAGAAAAAAAAAAATTGTCCAGTCTTTCAATCCAGGTTATTTCCACCACACTGCTTTCTTGATAAGATTAATCCCTATCATGTACTAAATGTTGAGCATCTTACTTGGTGTTCTATCTGTATTTACCAATGAATAATTGATAAATGCAATCCCTTACTTGGTGTTCTACCTGTGTTTACCAATGAATCCAGCAAAATCTCTAAATATTTGCCCCATTTGAAGATAAAGTTCAAGAATGTTAAGGAACTTGCACAAGCCTACATTCAAATCCAATCTAACTGCAAATCCTCTACATGTATTTGCCAGGTTTAGATAAACAAATGTTTCCTGTTGACCATCAAAACAACAGATCATTCTAAGGTGACCCAGGGGGATAAATAGAGAGTGCATAGTTTATTGCCAAATTTTGGCTCTACTTTTTATGTGTACTTTATTAAAATTGAGGCATAATGAATATAGATATAGAAAGACCAAAAGAAAACCTTATTTGAACATTGCTTTCATCTCTTTCTGCCCTAAGATTATCAATAATCACTTCTTATTTTATGTTGATACTATATTTTATTAGAATAAGCATGTGGTTTTTCCAGTCTTTGATGTATCATAGATCATGTGTTTGTACATATTAATTTCTTTCCTTGTTCAAAACGTCTGCTGCTTCTATTGCAAATCAAATTTGTACATGTGCTCACAGGAGGGGAATATTGCAAAGATGTTTTCCACTGGCATTATCATTTTTCAAGTTTCATATTTAAACCAGTTTTCTTTATCTCTTGCATCCTCTAACTCAGATAAGTAATGTAGTTTTTAGCATAATTGTGATATAACTCTGTTTTTGTCCTCTTTTGTTTTTTGTTCAAATGTAAATCTGCATTTCATTTGTACAGAATGGCAAGGTAAAAATGTGTATGTAGTTCTTAAAAATCTCTATAATATGAAACTATTGCGGATAGGTCTAAAAAGAGACTATAAAAAGAAAAGCAATATGTAAATGAAATCAAATTTTAAAAGAGAATGACAATAACATCATACTGAATAGAGTGGGGTAACCAGAAAGAGAACACAAGCATACCTCTTTTTATTCACCTTGCTCTGTTGTGCTTCACAGATACTGCATTTTTTACTAATTGAAGCTTTGTGGCAACCCTTCTCCCCACAAGTCGATTGGCACCATTTTTCAAAGAGCATTTGCTCACTTCATATCTCTGTGTCACGTTTTCATAATTCTCAAAATATTTAAACCTTTTTCCTTATTGTCATATCTGTTATGGGTAATCTGTGATTGGTGATTTTTGCTGTTGCTATTGTAATTGTTTTGGGGCACTGTAAACCACACCAATCTGACAGCAAACACAGTGGGTAAATATTGTATGTGTTCTGATTGCTGCACCAACTGGCTATTCTACCATCTCTCTCCCTCGCCTTGGACCTCCCTATTGCCTGAGACACAACAATATGGAAATTAGGCCAGTTAATAAACCTACAATCTCCTCTAAATATTTAAGTGAAAGGAAGAGTCACACAGCTCTCACTGTAAATCAAAAGCTAGAAATGATTAGCCTTACTGAGAAAAGCATGTGGAAAGCTGCAACAGGCCAAAAGCGAAGTCTCTTGTGCCAAACAGTCAAGTTGTAAAGGGAAAGGAAAAGTTCTTCAAGAAAATTCCAAGTGCTATTCCAGTGAACATATGAATGATAAGAAAGAAAAACAGTCTTATTGCTGATAGGGAGAGTTTTAGTGGTCTGGATATGAGATCAAACCAGTCACACCTTTCCCTTAAACTAAAGCCTAATCTAGAGCAAAGCTCTAACTCTCTGCAATTTTATGAAGCCTGAAAGAGATGAGGAAGTTGCAGAAGAAAATTAGTAAGCTAGAAGAGGTTGCTTCATGAGATTTAAGGAAAGAAGCTACCTCCATAACATAAAAGCACAAGGTGAAGTAGTAAGTGCTTGATGGAGAATTTGCAGCAAGTGATCCAGAAGATCTAGCTAAGATCATTGATGAAGGTGGCTACACTAAACAATAGATTTTCAATGCAGATGAAACAGCCTTATATTAGAAGAAATGCCTTATAGGACTTTCATAACTAGAGAGGAAAAGTCAATGCCTGACTTCAAATCTCCAAAGGACAGGTTTACTCTATTGTTAGGGATTGACACAGTTAGTAACTTTTTGAGTTGAAACCAGTGCTCATTTACCATTTCAAAAATTCTTTTGCCTGTAAAAATCATGCTAAATTGACTCTTTCTGTGTTCTATAAATAAAACAACAAAGTCTGGATGACAGTACATCTGTTTACATCATGACTTACTGAAATATTTTAAGCCATCTGTTGAGACCTATTGCTCAGGAAAAAAAAAAAAAAAAAAGACTCCTTTCAAAATATTGCTGATCATTGACAACACACCTGGTCACCCAAGAGCTCCGATGGAGATGTACATGGAAAGTAATGTTATTTTCATGCCTGCTAATACAATATTCATTCTACAATCCATGAGTCAAAGAGTAATTTTGACTTTTAAGTATTATTACTTAAGAAATACGTTTCAAGGCCACATGTGGTGGTTCATGCCACCTTTCCTTTGGGGGCAGAGGTGGGAGGATTGCTTGGGGCCAGGAGTTTGAAACCAGCCTGGGCAACATCTGTACAAAAAATTAAAAAAAAAATTATCCCGGCACAGTGGCACATGCCTATGGTCCCAGCTACTTGGTAGGCTGAAGCAGAAGGATTGCTTGAGCCCAGTAGTTCAAGACTTCAGTGAGCTATAATTACGCCACTGTACTTCAGGCTGGGTGATAGAGGGGAGATCCTATCTCTTGAAAAAGCCAAAAAAAAATATGTTTCATAAGGTTATTGTTGACATAGATAGTGACTCCTTTAATGAATCTGAGCAAAGTACATTGAAAATCCTCTGGAAATGATTCACCATTCTAGATGCCATTAAGAACACTCATAATTCATGGAAGAAAGTCAAATATCAATATGAACAGGTGTTTGAAAAAGCTGACTCCAGCTCTCATGGATAACTCTGAGGGATTCATGACTTGAGTTGAGGAAGTAACTGCAGATGTGGAGGAAAGAACAAGAGAATTAGAATTAGAAGAGGAGTCTGAAGATGCAACTGAATTGCTGCAATTTCATGGTAAAACTGGAATGGATGAGGAGTTGCAACTCATGTGAGTGAAGAAAGTGATTTCTTGAGAAGGAAACTACTTCTGGGGAAGATGTTGTGAACATTGTTGAAATGACAACATAGGATTTACAGTGTTACATAAACTTAGTTGATAAAGCAGTGGCAAGGTTTAAGATTGACTTAAACTTTGAAAGAAGTTCTACTATGAGTAAAATGCTATCAACCACCATCACAGGCTACAGAGAAATCTTTCATGAAAGCAAGAGTGAATCGATGCAGCAAACTTTACTGTTGTCTTATTTTAAGAAATGTCACAGTCACCCCAACCTCCAGCAACCACCATCCTGATCATTTAGCAGCCATCATCATTGAGGTAAAACCCTCCACCAGCATAGACTATGATTTGCTGAAAGCTCAGATAATCATTAGTGTTTTTTAGCCAGAAAGTATTTTTTAAATTAAGGGATGTACACTGCCTTTTAAGAAAAAAATGCTATTGCATGCTTAATAGACTACAGTGTAGTGTAAACATAACTTTTAAGTTCACTGAGAAGCCAAAAAATTTCGTGACTCACTTTATTGTGATATTCTTTTCGTTGTTGCTTTTTGCTGTGGTCTGGAACTGAATCCAGAATATCTTCAAGATATGCCTGTATTTTTATCTTATTATGATTTAAACTTTAAAACAAGTTTTTATTGACAAATGGGATCTAATTAAACTAAAGAGCTTCTTCAAAGCAAACAAACAAACAAACAAAAACAAACTATCATAAACAGGCAAGCTGCAGAATGGGAGGAAATTTTTGCAATCTACCCATCTGACAAAGGTCTAATATCCAGAACCTACAAAAAATTCAAACAAATTTACAAGAAAAAAAAAAAAAACAACCATATCAAAATTGGGTGAAGCATATGAACAGACACTTTTCAAGAGAAGACATGCATGCAGCCAACAAACATGTGAAAAAAAGCTCATCATCACTGGTTATTAGAGAAATGCAAATCAAAACCACAATGAGATACCATCTCATGCCAGTTAGAATGGCAATCATTAAAAAGTCAGGAAACAACAGATGCTGGAGAGGATGTGGAGAAATAGGAACACTTTTACACGGTTCGTGGGAGTGTAAATTAGTTCAGCCACTGTGGAAGACAGTGTGGCTATTCCTCAAGGATATAGAACAAGAAATACCATTTGATCCAGTCATCCCATTACTGGGTATATACCCAAAGGATTATAAATAATTCAGCTATAAAGACACATGCACACATATGTTTATTGCAGCACTACATGCAATAGCAAAGACTTGGAACCAACCCAAATGTCCATCAATGACAGACTGGATAAAGAAAATGTAGCATGTATACACCATGGAATACTATGCAGCCATTAAAAAGAATGAGTTCATGTCCTTAGCAGGGAGATGGATAAAGCTGGAAGCCATCATTCTCAGCAAACTAACACATGAACAGAAAACCAAACACTGCATATTCTCACTCACAATTGGGAGCCGAACAATGAGAATGTATTGACACAGGGAGAGGAACGTCACACACTGGGGTTTATCAGGGGGTTAGGGGAAGGGCGAGAGAGAGCATAAGAACAAATACCTAATTCGTGTGAGGCTTAAAATCTAGATGATGGGTTGATAGCTGCAGCAACTCACCATGGCTCATGTATACCTATGTGACAAACCTGCATGTTCTGCACTTGTATCCCAGAAATTAAAGTAAAATTTTTTTAAAAAACAGTGGTTGTCATAAGGTTTAAAATATAACTCTTCAATAAATCATAGTCTAGCTTAAAATAATATTATAATACTTTGCTTGTAGTGTAATAAACTTACGACAGTATACTACCAACTTCTCCCTTCCGTTATTCATGCTAGTATTATCAGATATTTCACTTTTACATACACTACATACCCAGAATAGATTGCCACTACTTTTGCTTTAAACAAACCATTATCTCTTGGTGATTAAAATAATTAAAAATAATTTTTTATATTAAAATATATTTTTACTATTTTCAGCACTCTTCCTCTATATAGATCCAAGTTTCTATGTGGTGTTAAAACCTTTCTATCTGAAAGACATTCTTTAACACTTTTTTTGTAATGTAGTTTTCATGGGAATTAATTCAGTTTTTGTTTGTCTGAAAATGTCACTATTTATCCCTTAAATAATGGAAGATATTTTGCTGGGTGAAAAATTCTGGATTAACAGGGTTTTTTTTTTCTCCCTGCCAATTTAAAGATGTTACTCTACTGTCTCTTGGCTTCTATAGTTTCAGATGAGAAATCTACTGTAATTCTTAATCTTCAAATTTTTCTTCTCTCTTTCTTCTCCTAAGATACCCATTATGTAGGTACTAGACTATTTGATATTGTCCCGCAGCTCTCAGATGTTCTTTTTAAAAATTTTAGTATTTTTTAACTCTTATATCTCTTACTTTGAGTAATTTCTACTAACATATTGTCAAGTTTATGAATCCTTTTCTTGTCTATGTCTAGTCTACTGATAATCCTGTCAAAGGCAATCATCATCTTTGTTACCTTGGTTTTTCCTGTGATTTTTAGTTGATGAGTCAATCTAGTCCGAAGCTGAGCTGGGGTTGGGTTGTGGTGTTGCTCTGATTACCCTCAGTGCACCAGCAGTTTCAAATTCCTTTCATATTACCTTGTGCTTAGAGTAGAGTTTCTCTCAATGTTCTAACCACTTTCAACCTCAGCTTTAGGCTTTTTTTTTTTTTTTCCCCAAGACAGAGTTTTGCTCTTGTTGCCCAGGCTGGAGTGCAACTGCATGATCTCGGCTCGCAACCTCTGCCTCCCGTGTTCAAGCAATTCTCCTGCCTCAACCTCCTGAGTAGCCGGGATTACAGGTATCCGCCACCATGCCCAGCTAATTTTTTGTATTTGTAGTAGAGACTGGGTTTCACCATGTTGTCCAGGATGGTCTTGAACTCCGGACTCAGGTGATCCGGACCTCAGGTGATCCGCCAGCCTTGGTCTCTCAAAGTGCTGGGATTACAGGCTTGAGCCACTGCGCCCGGCCCCTGCGCCACCGCATCCAGCCCCTGTTTTAGGCTTTCTTGAGACACTGTGCCCCTGAAAGGGTCTTTCTTGATTCTTTGCTGCAGCCACAGTGGCACACTGTTGTGACATGTTATTTGACATTTGCTAACCTGATGTTTGAATGATAGAGGGAAGTTTTCTCTTGTGCTGGTTCATCCTGTCTCTTAGGTGGGTCCTAGGTCTCCAGGTCTTGGGTATAGGGCTTTCTCAGTGATCCTACGACTCTCCAACAAAAGGAGATTTCTAATGATCTGGGTAGATCTGGGTAGAGGGTGGGTTTCTGCTCTTCCCCCAGTGATGAAGAATTTCTTTTTTCTGGTACCTGATCAGCTGCAATAAATCTTAACTGTGCAGTTGGAGCAATAGGGTTTTCTGTTCTTCCCCCCAAAGATAGAAGGCTTTTTTCCTGTAGGAAAGATATGAGGGAAGGATCAGAACCAAGTGTCATGTGTTTTCCACAATGGTTGCTGCACTCCACCCACTGCCAACTTGGTATCAAAGAGAAAGTGTTTTTAAGCTCCTGCCCTGTTCTCCATCTTTCTCAAGGGTGCACCGTGTAGTCTATGGAGAGGAACATGTGCACAAACACAAACTCCTCTTGCATCTGCAGCACCCATGGGTTCTATACACCCAGGAAGCCACCGTTGTCTTTTAATAATTCAATCAAAAATGTATCTGAAATTTTTTATTCACTTTTGTAACAAATCAGTCTTCTTCCCTCACTCTGCCCCAGGTAAACCAGTGCCCAGGTAAGCCAGTGCCCAGGTGAACCAGTACTCACATCCCTACTTCTCCTTGGAAGTGCCTGTATTTCTTCAGATTTTTGGCTAATTAGTTTCCTTGTGTTATCAATTCTCTGATGAGGTCAAGAAAATGTATGATTTTGAAGATTATGTGGCTTTTCGTTATTGTTAAGGTGGAAGCAACATTCTAGCTTTCTACACTCTGACTAGAGCCAGAAAGTGTTTCTGATCTAACTAAATATGCAATATTATCATTTATTTTCCTATCTATGCCTACTTATTATTTTTAAAAGTATGAGAGAGTTCTTAGTAGGCCCATGTGATGGTTAATTTTAGGTATCAACTTGACTGAGTTAAGAGATACCCAGATAGCTGATGGAACATTAATTTTGAGTATGTTGATGATAGTATTTCTGGAGACTGGCATTTCAATCAGTGGACTTAGTAAGCAAAACCCACACTCATCCAATGTGGGCAGAAACCATACAGTCAGCTGAGGCCTTAGATAGAACTAAAAGGTAGAGGAAAAGCAAATTCTCATTCGCTCTCTCTTGTGAAGCTGTGACACCATTCTTCTCTTGCTCTTGAACATCAGAACTCCACATTCTCTGGCCTTTGGTCTCCAGAACTTGCACCAGCAGCCCCCAGTTTCTCAGGCTTTTACCTTAGACATAGTGTTAGGCCATTGGCTTTCCTGGTCCCGAGTCTATTTGAAGTAGATGGGGAGAGGAAATGCAACACTTTGGCCTAAAAATCTAGACAAACTTTATGACAATCCCTCTACCTTCACACAATATATTATAAAAATGGAAAACCAAATTTGAGAAAACTGATAATTACCTGAACAAAATCATGCAGTCAGGGGAGTTAAAATGCACTTGGAGAATAGTAAGTAGGCCACAAATAGGTACGTCTCAGCATCCAGGAATGTTAGAAACAAGGCCAGAGAAACAGACAAATTAGACCATGTTGTGCAGTTGCCAATCAGATGTGAAAGTCTCCTATCAGCTAAAGGACTCAAATTGAGAGACAATAAGAAAACAATGAAAATTCTGTGAAGGGGAGTGATATGGAGAAAGTGATCCTTTAAGAAAATGTATCCAGTGGTCAGTTGGCAACAGATGGAAGGTAAGATAATCCAGAAATAGGGAAATGGAATAATAAATTAGTATAATAATCTGGGAGTAAAAAGGTCAAGGACTGCATTGCAATGCTAGCAATGCAACTAGGAGGAAACGGGGACAACTTGGGAGACACTGTAGACAATTCCTAAGACTGGTTGACGGATTTGACAAGAGTGGTGGAGGGAAAGGAGAAATCAAATGCACAAGGCTTCATGCTGGGATCATAGGGGCCCAATTGTCTCACTAGTATCTTCAATTCTTCCTTTTCCAAGACTTTTCTCCTTTCTGCTTTTAAACTTGCCCATGCTTGAATTAGCATAAATGTTTGGAAAAGGTAAAAAAACATTTATCCTCAAAATGTTTTTGAAGTAAACCATCTCTAAAATAAGAACTTGTTTTCCAGCCAAAACTCAATTTGTATTCAAACTGTTGTTTAAACACTCTGTCCAAACATGACAGATGTTGGAATCAATTGGTTTGCAAGTCTTATTTTTTTTCCCTCAGCTTCAATAAACAAAATCTTCTTAAGTTATTTTCCATCAAATACATTTACTAAATCTTCAAAATGCATATAGACCTCTATAAAGTTAATTGAAAATCAAATTCTTGGCCTTGAAAAACTAAAAAGAAAGGTAATATGGACACAACTTTTCAAAATGCTTTAAAAGATACAAGAGTATATTTTTTAAAAGCTTAAAGACACAATAAAAGAATTTCTCTTGTATTACCTCTGTAAATTTTTTACTAACTTTTTTCCTAAAGTCCAAAGAAATTTTAGAATAATTTTCGTAATAAGATTTTGTAGGATTTTTAACAAACCCTGCAAATTACATAAGAAAGCTTGACATTTTAATAATATTGTATTCTAATTCAATAATGTGAAATGTTTCCTTATTTGTTCACATCCACTCTAGTATGTTAGAATTTGCTATATGTAATACTGTACAAGTCAAGTGAGTCTGCGGCTGCTTCTATATATTACCATGAACAATAAATATTTATTGACACTCTCCTTGATGAGGCTAACGAAAATAACAACAGGCTAAATTTAATCAATACAAAAGGAATTGAGAAGTAAAACTCAGCCCTAAGGCCCCCTGACTCATTTCTACCTATTTATTCATCTATAAACCAGGACTTATAATAGAATCGAGCTTTTAGGATTTTGGGGATTAAATTAAATAATATGTATAAAGTACATAGCATGGCTCCTTGTACATAGTAAATATTCCCTAGTATGATTATGTTATTAATCTTTTTCATTTATTATCTACTCATATCTACTTTATTAATTATCCTTCTATGTTCCCTACCTATTAAGATCTTAATATTTTAATTTAAATATAGTGTTCTTTTTGTACTAAAATATTAATGCTTGATTATATTTATAGCAAATTCATTTCTAACTTTTTGCCTTTCAAAAAATTTGATACGCATTTGATAATATTACTTCTCTTAAGCATTGCTTCTTGAGATTTACCATTGCTTTTAAAGGTAGAAAATCTTTTCTGTTCCAGAGATACATACAAGATAATATGTTTATTTGAGCAGCTTCTTCTTCTTCTTTCTTCTCCCCCTCCTCCTCCTCTTCCTCCTCCTCCTCCTCCTTCTTCTTCTTTTTCTTCTTCTTCTCTTCTTCTCTTCTTTTCTTCTTCTTCTCTTCTTCAGCTTTTCCTCTTCTTCTTCTCTTCTTCTTCTCTTCTTCTCCTCTTCTTCTTCTTCCTTCTTCTTTTCCTCCTCCTCCTCCTCCTCCTCCTTCTTCTTCTCCTTCTTCTTCTTCTTCTTCTTCTTCTTCTTCTTCTTCTTCTTCTTCTTCTTCTTCTTCTTCTTCTTCTTCTTCTTCTTCTCTTTCTTCTTCTTCTCCTTCTTCTTCTTCTTCTTCCTCCTCCTCCTCCTCCTCCTTCTCTTCCTCCTCCTCCTCCTCAATAGCTGGACATTTTACATTTAACTCTTTGGTATGGATGGAATTGCAGGATGGGATTGTGAAGTGGGGCTCAAATTTAATTTTTTAGCAAACATTGATTGCAATAAAAGTCTCACATGTGGAATAATGCTTTCTGTCATTATTGATTTGTATTATATGTTCAGTCTGGCTCATTAACCTTATGTAAGATCCAGCTGCTCAAACCCCTACTACAAAATTCTAGGTTCTGCCTCCTGCTCTCCATTCTGATACTGCTCCCTCTGGTCTGAGCACTTGGTTGAGTCCACTGCTTCATGCTGAAATTTCCTTCTCTCCCTACAACAAGCACTTTGGTTTACCTTTAGTTACATCTTGGGCATCTGACTTCACTTGACTTCTATTGGCCAATCTGCCCCACACCATATGTGGTGGTGCCCAAATCTGGTACCCTAGGAAAGGAATCAGATACTACCATGTTTATTACTACTTTGGCAACCTTTGGCAGGCACTGAATTTTGCTTCTGTTTTCCTCTAGTCTATGAACCCTTCAAACTCACAGCTATATTTGACAGCTAATTTAAGTTAATTTATTTAATGTAAGTTTGCAAAGGTCCTCAAAGCTGAAGCAATGATCTGCTCACCTCTCTAAATTCTAGCTCTTAAATAATGTCTTATTATGTCATGTTAGATTTTTCAATGCTTTTATGAAAGCATTTTATATTTTATCTCATAATTTTAGTTGTTTCAGCCTTACCTTACCAGATATAGATTTGCCCTGCATTACATCTTTTCAATTAAATATACACATATTAATTCCCTATTTAAATTATGTTTCTTCATTACAGAATTATCCTAGGTACATAGTACAGTGCTTAACCCACAGTAGACACTCAAATAATATTTGATAATACAGACGTGTGCCACATTAACAACATTTTGGTCAACAATGGACAACCTATGTGAAAGTGGTCCCATAAGATTATAATAACATATTTTTACTGTACATTTTCTATACTTAGATATACAAATACTCACTGTTGTGTTATAATTGCCCACTATATTCAGCGCAGTAACATGCTGCTCAGGTCTGTAGCCTAGGAGAAACAAGGTATACCGTATAGCCTAGGTGTGTAGTAGACCATACCATCTAGTTTTGTAAAAGTATGCTCTGTGATATCAACCTAATGATAAAATTGCCTAACAAGGCATTTCTCAGAATGTATCCCCATCATTAAATGGTGCATGCCTGTAATTATAGAGATAGCAGTGATAATGTCAGCCAATCAGAAAGTTTCGGATTGCCAAAATGGCCAAATAACTCCAAAAACTCTAAAACGTTGACTCTTAAATATGAGATTTCTTACCACAAAATGCTTCGAAATAATTATAATTGGAACATGTTTGTAACAAGAGAGAATCTAGATTATGTCTAGAACATGCCTCTGTTTATTTGGTTACAAAATATTCATAAAGCATACGAAAAAGAAGTATGTACAAACACAAAAGTCAGGGAGAGGGAGGAGACACCATCATCAGTATGATTTTTCTGTTCTCCAGCAAAAGCTTGGGAACAAATTTGTTCTGCATCCTTGATTTTAGTAACTGTATGGAGAACTCCCTGATGTTTCAAATATTTGTGAAACCATGTCATCATTTGGATTTACCACATTTCTGTGTCCTCTGCTAAACCACAAGTCCACAAGGAGAGGGACAGTTGATTTGTTCTTTACTGTATTCCTAGTACCAAGTGCACCGTTTAATACATAGTAAGTACTAAATAAATTTTTATTAAATGAACGAGAGGATGCAATATGTTCAGAGGCATAAGACATTGCTCTGTCTTAAAGAATTTAAAATTTTCATACATTTTGTCATTTGTTGCTGACAAGAACCTTATGAGACAGCTTTGCCACCATAATTTGCGAGGACCACTATCTTTTTTTTTAATGAAGTAATTGAGACCCATAGAATATATGAAACGTACCCAGAGTCACATTGCTTTTTAGTGGTAAAGCCAATATTTCTCGGAATTTAATGTTTCATATTCTTCCTTTATGCCACAATGCCTCCCTGTGAGTGAAACACAAGTGACAAAACACAACAGAAAATTAAATTTAAAATATCCAGGATGACTATAAATGATCTAGAAATTCAAATAATAAAAACAGTGAAAATTAAATACAATAGGCTCATGGAGGAGTTAGAGTTTAGGTTAACTCCTCAAGACTCTAAGTAAAGAGTGGAACAGAGGTTATCTCAGGGAAAAGAATTTCAGAACTCTCATCAGGATTTTTTAAAGCCAATTTATGTTCTTGTTTTTTTTCTAATGGTAATGGTTGATTAGCACTATAAATATTGTGGAGGTAAGAAATGGTTCTCTCACAAGCCACATAACATAGCATAGGTATTATAGTGGTATGCGAGCCATGAGATTGATACAGTCTTGACTTTTGCCTAGTAAAACTATACCGAAACATAATTAAATGGGAAATGTTCAGGATATTCACACAATACTTTACTAATCTAAATGATAATACTCAGCATCTGAGTCTATGTTATGCCTAATGATGACTGCGGAGAAAAGCATGAAGAGCCAGTAACAAGTTCTGATTCCTGCAAAAAGCTAGCACGGAAATTTCACCACTTGATGAGAAGAGGGATTGTTCAGTGTAAAATTGGCAATGACCTCTATGATGATTTCAAACGACTGGGCTCTCTAGATTCAGATAAAATGTCGACAAGGTAACCTATTAGTTAAGCATTTTTTTTTTTTTTTTGGAAAGCAATGCTTACTGGCATTATGCTGATTTAAGAAACCCCATTCTGACTGTTAATGAAAACTTAATGGACCTGGCATAAGTAAGATGATCTTAAGCTGTCCTCACTCTCTAAATTGCCTTTTTTGTTACCTTCTGGAAAATTGCTGGGTCATTGAACACTGATGTCATGCCACGGTATGAAAGGAAAACTGGTGAACAACACTCGGAAGGTGAAGTATATTCAGAAAACAGTCAGGCAGGTCCTAGGGTCATATAAAAATATGAAGAAATAGGAACTAGGATATCAGAGCAAGGGTCAAGAAATCAGTAATTTAGAAGCAATCCAGGCAGGCCTGACTTTGCTTTGCAACTCTACCTGTTAATAGATTTGTTGACTTGGGGGAGTTACTTAACTTTTCTCAGCTTCAGTTTCTTTATCATTAAGAGAGATTATATAAAAATAGTATCTACTGCAAATGCTTATGTGAAGACTAAGAGAGAAAAATCGGTGAAATATTTAGCATTGTGCTTGACACATAGCTTTCTACTATCATCATCATTTTCATTGACATTAACAGGAACAAGACAGAGGTACAGCAATCAAGATACATGAAAGAAAGAAAAAAGAAAAATAATAAAGTGTAGCAACTCAAGACAGACAAGAGTCAGTAATCCAACACAGCAGCAGGCCCTAGAGCCAAAAGTCATTGAAAGAGAATTTAGAGATCGTCTAGTCAAATATCTCTGTTTTACAGATGAGCAACTCAATGCTAAGAGATGTCTCAATGGCAAAACTATTTTTGAAAACATTTTGGCGTTTTTTAATAAAGTTAAACACGGACTTACCATGTTTACATGGGCAACCTCGTCATTCCCTTCTTAAGTATTCACCCAAGAGAAATAAAAACTTATATCCACGCAAAGAATTGCATACAAATGTTCACAGCAGCTTTGCTTGTAACAGCCTAAACTGAAAACAATCAAATGTCCATCAACAGGAGAATAGATAACTAAATTTCATATAATTGAATACATTCAGCAATAAAAAAGAATGAACTAGTAGTGCACACAACATGGATGTGTCTTAAAAGCATTATGCTCAGCAGAAGAGACAGTACAAAGAGTACATACTATCTGATTCTACTTACGTGAAGTTCTAAAGAATGCAAGTTACAGAGATCGAAAGCATAAGAGTAGTTGGGTCTTGAGGGGATGAGGTGGCAAGAGTTTGTGAAGGGGCATGAGAGAACTTTTGGGGATGATGGAAAGATTTTATATCTTTTATGAAATGTTTTACATCTTAGTTGTGTTGGTGGTTACACAGTGTATAGATTTGTCAAAACTCTTTAAAATTGTACAATTTAGTTGGGTATATTTTATTGTATATAAATTATACCACAATGAAGTCATTTTTCTTGATCAATTGATCATATTCAAATAAGTTGATTTTAAAGAGAGAACTACTTGATGCCTTATGCTTTTCTAGGGCAGAACTAGGATTCAAAGCCAGATCTTTGTTAACTAGTTAGCTAGTTGGCTAAATTCACAATTAGCCAGTGCTCGCTAAGCTGAGCTTTGCTGAGTAATTAGTATAACATTCTGTTCTTCTTGCTCTTATTATGACAGGTAGCCTGGTGAAATGGCATAAATCTTGACTTTGGAGTCACAAGGATGTGTCTTAGTGACATGGCTTACCCTCTTACTAGCTGTGTGGCTTTGGCCACTTTGTTTAGACCTAGCTGATCTTCCTTTCGCTCCTATTCCCTAAAACTCCTATTTATAAGGTTTCTATAAAGATAAAATGATACAATGTAAAAAGTAACCAGAAAATGATAGGCTAACCACTTGATAAATTGTAGCTATGACTACTATTAATTTCTTTTTTTTTTTTTTTTTTTTTTTTTTTTTTTTTATTTTGAGACGGAGTCTTGCTCTGTAGCCCGGGCTGGAGTGCAGTGGCCGGATCTCAGCTCACTGCAAGCTCCGCCTCCCGGGTTTACGCCATTCTCCTGCCTCAGCCTCCGGAGTAGCTGGGACTACAGGCGCCCACCACCTCGCCCGGCTAGTTTTTTGTATTTTTAGTAGAGACAGGGTTTCACGATGTTAGCCAGGATGGTCTCGATCTCCTGACCTCGCGATCCGCCCGTCTCGGCCTCCCAAAGTGCTGGGATTACAGGCTTGAGCCACCGCGCCCGGCCAACTACTATTAATTTCTTTGGCCACAGACCCAGAGCCGTGTCATACATAAACCTTGACTTGTGAGCTGGTGAAACAATCCCTCCAGGCTGCATTTATCCATTCGTGCAACAAATATTACTCAGTACCTGTGACGGACCAGGCAGTGTTTTAGACTCTCGGACTTTGGCAGAGAACAAAAGAGCTACGTTCCAGTAAGAGGAGACTGAAATGGATTAGCCAATACATGCATAATATGGCAGGTGACAACCTACACCAAGAAGAAGCATTAACAGAGTAAGAGGAAAAGAGAACGATTAGGGATGATAGGAAGTTGCCATTTGACAAAAACTACTTAGAAGCAGCTGATCTACTAATGTGATATTCTAACAGAAATCAGAAAAAAAAAGAGTGAACTGAAAAAAAAAAAAAAAAAAAAAAAGAACAGAGAAGGGGTTATGCAGAGAAATAGTTGGATGGCAAGTATTCCAGGTAGTGGGAAGAGTGTGGGGAAGGTCCTGTTGCAGAAGTCTGCTTGGCACATTTTGGAATATGCAGGAAGCCTGGGGAGCTATGTGCATGGTTTTCAAGATTTAGAGCAGTGCCAGTCATTTGTGCAGGGTATGATGACATACATAATTTACCGACTGTTCACAATGTTGAATTCCACCTCTCCTGTATTTGCAACTGAATTTTCCATTTAGAAGCAAATCTTCCTCCAAAATTCCTGTTGCTATTGTCTTGCATAGCTAATGGCAGGAGAAAGTAGTTACCTTTCTGTGTACACTTTGTAAATAGTAAACATTTATTAAAATACAATGAAAATAAATAGATAGTAGTCCAAATAAGCTTCCTTTTTGCTTAACGGAGATGTAAATCTGCACACTCAGTGTGATGGGAAGCAGCTGAACTCTGAGGTGCCATTTGTCATTGACATGGGAAATAATATTTTCCATTCTCATTATGGACCCAGAAGCAGGAAAGAAGCTGAATGTGGGGATGGAAAATATAAGTGCTCAAACCTATCACTTCTCGTTCTAATTTTCTCCTGTTCCTTTAGGATGAAAAGCACAAAATCAAAAAGCACTAAAGCACAGAAACAGTCCTTATATTATTTTAGCCACTATATGCTAATCTAGGTCCACAAAATGGGGTGCATTGAAACTGGAAGAGGAGAAGGCTAACCCATCGAAGCGGAGGTCAGCTGTGAACACTCACTGCCTTTAACAAGTGACTGTGTGCCTTCAACACACTACAGATGGCAGCCAATGGCTTCTCTCACCACGGCTTGTCCTAGTCATCTGAGTTTTACTTCTGGGAAAAATCTACAGAGGAAGACAAAAAGTAGAGATGCTTCCTTATCTCTGGTACCAGCACAATTTGCTTGACTTTCAATACTCTGGCCACATACTGAAGCATAATAGAATTCAACCCTAAGGAACTCCAGGGGTTATTCCTGGGGAGCACTAGTCTAAAGCCAGTCTTATAATGGCTCAATGTGGTTAAGAAGTGCAAGCAGGGTGTTAACTGGCACACCACAAAAATCATGATGTGATGTCAGTGATAAATATGGGTAGAACTAGGATCTATCAGCAAAATAATGAAGATGTTCTTGGGAAAGGAAGAAGGCAGTCTCCTTGGTTCTCAGGGAAAGGATATTTTTGGTGAGTAAATTAGTTCATTCTTGCACTGAAATAAAGAAACACCTGAGACTGGGTAATTTATAAAGAAATTAAGTTTAATTGGCTCATAGTTCTTCAGGCTGTAGAGGTAGCATAGTGGCATCAGTTTCTGAGGAGGCCTCAGGAAACTTACAATCATGGTGGAAGGTGAAGGGGAAGCAGGCACATCTTACATGGCCAGAGCAGGAGAAAGAGAGAGAGGGGGCAGTTGCTACACACTTTTAAACAGCCAAATCTCACAAGAATCCACTATCACAATGACAGCACCAAGGGGAATGGTGTTAAGCCATGAGAAACCACCCCCATGATCCAATCACCTCCCATGAGGCCCCACCTCCAACAATGGGGATTACAATTAAACATTCGAGATATGGGCAGGAACACAGATCCAAATCATGTCATTCTGTCCCTGGTCCCTCCCAAATCTTTTATTTTTCTCACATTGCAAAATCAATTATGCCCTCCCAGTAATCCCCCAAAGTCTGAACTCATTTCAGCATTAACTCACAAGTCCAAAGTCCAAAATCCAAAGTCTAATCTGAGACAAGACTAGTTCCTTCCACCTATGAGCCTGTAAAAATTGAAAAACAAGTTAGTTACTTCCAAGATACATTGGGGGCACAGGCATTGGGTAAATATTCCCGTTCCAAAAGAAAGTAGCACAGGCACCATACAAGTCTGAAACCCAGTAGGGGAGTCATTAAATCTCAAAACTCCAAAATAGTTTCCTTTGACTCCATGTCTCATGTCCACAGAACTCTGATTCAAGGCCTTGGGCAGCTTCACCCTGGTGGCTTTGCAGGTGTCTGTTCCCATGGCTGCTCTCATAGGCTGGTGTTGAGTGTCTGCAGCTTTTCCAGGCACAGGGTGCAAGCTGCCAGTGGATGTACCATTCTAGGGTCTGGAGGATGGTAGCCCTTTTCTCACAGCTCCACTAAGCAGTGCCCCAGTGGGAATTCTGTGTGGCTCCAACCCCACATTCCCCTTTACACTACCTTAGTAGAGGTCCTCCATGAGGGCTCTACCCCTGCAGCAGGCTTCTGCCTGGACATCCATGCTCTTCCATATATCCTCAGAAATCTAGGCAGAGGCTCCCAAGCCTCAACTCTTGTACTCTGCACACCTGCAGGCTTAACACCATGTGGAAGCTGCCAAGATTTAGGGCTTGCACCCTCTGAAGCAGTGGCCTGTGCTTCCTGGATTCCTTTTAGCCACAACTGGAGCTGGAGTGGCTAGGATGCAGGGACCAGTGTTCAGGGCATCAGGACCCTGGGCCTGGCCCATGAAACCATTCTTCCCTCCTAGGCCTCTGTACCTGTGATGGGTGGGGTTGCCATGAAGTTCTCTGAAATGCCTACAAAGGTTTCTCCCCATTGCCTTGGCCATCAGCGCTTGGCTCCTTTTTACTTATGCAAATTTTTTGCAGCTTGCTTTAATTTCCCTCCTGAATGAGCTTTTCTTTACTACCACATGGCCAGGCTGAAATTTTTCAAGACTTTTATGCTTTGCTTCCCTTTTAAACGTAAGTTGCAGTTTTAGGTTATTTTTTTTTTGCTCACACATATGAGCACAGGCAGTTAAAAACAGCCAGGACACATCTTGAATGGTTTGCTGTTTAGAAATTTCTTCCACTAGATACCATAAATCATCATTATCAAGTTCGAAGTTCCACAAATCTGTAGGGCATGAGCATAATGCCACCAAGTTATTCACTAAAGCATAACAAAAGAGACCTTCTCTCCAGTACCGAATAAGTTCCTCATTTCCATCTGAGACTTCCTCAGCCTGGACTTCATCGTCCATATTACTATAATTTTGATCACAACCGTTCAACAAGTCTCTAAGAAGTTCAAAATTTTCTCTCATCTTTCTGTCTTCTTCTGAGACCTCCAAACTCTTCCAACCTCTGCTCACTACCCAGTTCCAAAGTTACTTCCACATTTTCAGGTAGCAGTGCCCCACCCCTTGGTACCAATTTTCTGTATTAGTCCATTCTCACACTGCTATAAAGAACTATCTGAGACTGGGTAATTTATAAAGAAAATGGATTTAATTGGCTCGCAGTTCTGCAGGCTATACAGAAAGCATAATGGCATCAGTTTCCGGGGATGCCTCAGGGAACTTACAATCATGGCAGAAGGTGAACAGGTAGTGAGGCGCGTCTTACATGGCCGGAGCAGGAGCAAGAGAGGAGGGGAGGAGGCACTACATACTCTTAAACAACCAGATCTCACGAGAGCTCACTATTGTGACAACAGAATAAAGAGGAATGGTGTTAAACCATGAGAAACCACCCCCATGATCAAATCTTCTCCTACCAGGCTCCACCTCCAACACTGAGGATTACTAATTGAATAAGAGATTTGGACAGGGACACAGATCCTAACCATATTAGTGAGGACCCTTCTAAAAGGCTGGAAAAGCTCTTTCTCAATTCTATCTCTATGTACCTTCAAGTAGCTTCTTGCGACTGATCGCATTCACTTTGGATAATCTGCACCTGAGCTCTGTTTTTATTAGTACAGGCAGTGAAAGTCAATTGTGTTAACAAATATTCCAAGGAAAAACTAACTGAGAGAGAATTCAGTGAGGAACCTGGTTTTTCTGTGGGAGGATTTTGAGTGTTTGGTCAATTCAGCTCACTAGCCTAAACTAAATATTAAATAGATTGTAGTTTATTTGATGACTGCTGGACCACAAAAGCACCAAGTGGAAATCCAAATTCAATTTTAGACAAACCTGGAGATAAGGTACTGCACAGTTTCCTGAAGTTGATAGAATGTCACATATAACTGCCCCACACATGGGTCAACCAGTAGTGACCACTGTGCTTTTCATACCTGTGGATAAAGGTCTAATAGAAGCTGCTGCTGAATCTACATTAATCAATATATAAAGTTATCAATATCCAGAAAAATTAGAGGAAATAGAAATATTACAAAGCATTACCTAAGTTCAACAATATTTCCTCTATTTAAAAACAGAAAATATAGAAAGTTTTGTATTTTAAAACTTAAACTCAAGATTAAAAATGTATGTTCATAATAACATTGATGAACAGCAATAGATACTGTGTGTTTTATGTTTTTATAAGTTCTCCACATATCATTCATCAAGAACAGCCCATGTTTGTTAGCACTTTACTGATTTAAAGTGTTGTCAGAAAAGTTCAGTCATTTAGTGCTCATGAAATCTTGAACGATAGGTATTATTACCATCTCAGCCATTTTACTGAGGAAACTAAGACGCCATGATGGTTCATTATTTTCCCTTATTTCTATAGGCAAGTACCAATGGCGGCACCAAGATTCACACAAAAGGTCTTTAATTCCAAAATCCTTTGAAACTTTCCAATTCTGCCTTTTCTCATAAAACCTCAAAACATAATTTTACACTAATGAAACTGATGATTGAAGAGTCTCCCCATATGCAAGGCATACTTCACCATCATAGATACTGAATGCAATTGTCTTATTTTGTATGTATGAGAGAGTGAGAAAGAGATAGACAGATAGAGAGAGAGAAACACACAGAGAAGCTGTTTAAAGGGGAAGGGAGAATGACCTTATTTCATCCCTCATGCCTTTCTCTGCAATGCCTCCTGCCCCATCCACTTTTTTAAAACCATTTCTCTGTCTTAAAACTACCCATTGCCTTGCCAAACACCAAAGCTAATTAGCTACCATTTCCTGAAATCCATAAAATGGTAGTCCTTGACATTCTCTGATAAAGTTTCTGATGTTAAAATAGTGCTTTATCTTGGTTTACCCAAGCACAGATAATTATGCAGACTTAATGTTTTTTATAATTTAAAATTTTTTAAGGTATATCATATGCATAGGACAAAGCATCCGTATCTTGCTGTTACTTACATATGTAGTAAGTTAAAACAGAGTGTCATATAGTGCAAAGATGGCAAGGAGTTTAAATTTCAAGCCTACTCCAACCAAGTGGTAGTTGCTACCTGTAGCACCATGTTGTAAACTACTCTGAGGCCAAGACCAGGACCAATGACAGGGAGTGCAGAGATGGATTAACAATGCCTGTCATGGCTTCAGGAGTGGGGAGTGGCACTTACTTCCCATCCTGAAGTTATTATATCTTGCCAGACTTAGAAATAAAATATTAAAATGTCTTTCATTAAAAGACAAGTTCATAATTTACATGTCAGTCTATAAAGAGAATCACATCCTTATTTCTAACTCCCTGAGTTGGACTTCTTGGATGGGCTTCAAGAGAGGGTTTTAATCAATGGCATGTTGGTAATTTTAGAGCCTGAGAAAGTCTGGTCTGACATCTGACTGGGTGTGTTTCAGTGTTTCAGTACATGGGCAGTAAAGCAGAGATGTTGGGAAGAGAAAAAGGAAAGGAAAAGAGTGTACTTCAAGACTAGCCAGGATATTCAGAAGTGTGCTAAATGCTCAGAATATCTGGCCTGGGTGTTGTCACATCAAAGTTTAATACATCAGGCAAGACTGAGTGTATAGTGTCACTCCTCCACTCCCACCTCCATCCCTGCCATCTGTCCCTGGGTTCTCTCTCAAATTCACTTGTGGCCCTGTTTGAAGACAGGAGGCATTCAGCCTAAAGTTCTTGCATTAATATTGAAATGCAAAACAGCTTACTTAATTAAATAAAAACTGCAAATAATTTTATTATTTTCCTACCATCATTTCATTAGGTCCATTCAATTTTGGTCTACTTTTCTGAAACTGCCTACATTTGCAGAGTTAATCTTTAGCGTTCTTATTGATTTGGACAGAGTTGGTTATTTGTTTGTAGTATCTTAACACCTAGAAGACAAACAACATGAATGAAAAGCTGAATGAGCATCAACCCCTGCTGCCCACACACCTCCATTGTGCAGATAAAGAAGCTGAGGCACATCACGTTCAAGCAACTTGTCCCAGGTCACACTGTTAGCAAAAGGTAGGCTGAGATGTAAGCCCAGACAGCCCAATGTCAGAGCCTGAGCTCTAAACACTCTGCTTACTCTGCTGCCTCTCTAAATAGGGGGTAGACTATTGCCCTCAGAAAGTTAAGCTATGAAATCAGCACAGAAATATGCAAAATCTCTCCAAGGAGGCAACATGACCATCTGGCCAGAGTAGACCTTCCCTGTAAACTCATTAGAGTTATTAATGTGATAATCTTAAAAGGGTAGTTGGTCAACCATGGCACACAGAAAAATCAGAGTCCCAGAGACAGAGACTACCAGGGACTATGCAATGCTAATCAGGGGAGAGAAGCCTTCCGTTACCAGGCAAAAACATCAGGGAAAGCTTCACTGGTACCCCTATAGTGGAGAAAAGAGCCTCTAGTTATTTTAGTTGAGGTGTATTTCTTAAGATCAACCAACTCTCTTTATTCTAATTTATGCTTACCAGATAAATGTCTGATTAGTTTGCTTATAGGGAGGCTCTAGGCATTCAAGTATTTTGGTAATGTACTAAAATAGGATTCTCTGAATAAAGTATGGACTTTCATTAATGTTAATGTATCAATATTGGTTCATTGATTGTAACAAATGTGCCACCCTGAGGTAAGATATTAATAATAGGGGAAGCTGGGTGTGAAGTATGTGGGAATTCGCTGTACCATCTTTAATTTTTCTATAAGACTGTTGGGAAAATAAAGGCCATTACATAACAATAATAAAGTAGGATTCTGCCTAAGCACCAGTCTTTTTGTTTGTTTAGTGTGCTATTTCCCTGAACATTTACTCTACTTTCAGAAAACACAGCATCAGAAGTGGAGGGCCAAACAGACAACATATAGCAGAACCTGCTAAAGTAAAGGCTGTGTCATGAGGGCTATTACAGTCAGCTGGTCAACCTTCCCTGGTGAAATGCCTTCACTTTCACAAGCTACCTTTGTAACTTTAATATGCTCAAGATAGGGCCAAGGCAGGCAGGTGCAAGATCCTTGATGCTTCATCTTGCTGTTAGACTAGAGCACTGTAAATCCTTAAGCAATCTATCCTAAAATTAGGACTGATGAAGCTGAGCTTACATATGGGCACCTGTGACTTGAAAAGTTAGTTGTGGAACAAGTAAAGAGGAAAAATTGAAAACAGGAGAAACCTAGTCCCTACTAACTAGGTGGTATTGGACAAGCCATTTACTGCTCTGAGCCTAAATTTTTTCATATAAAGAATTGTAGATTACTTACTTCACTCATCTATAGAGGCTTTATAAGGATCAAAATCCATATGAAATTATTTCCTAAGTGTTGCTACCACAGACCTTGAGTCTAGTGACAGCTCTCATGTACACAGTACTTACAACAAGCCATGTGCTGTTCCAAGCATATTTTGTATATTAACTCATTTCATGCTCACAATAATCCTGTAGCAAGTTCTGTGATGTGTCACCCCAAAACTGACCACAGGATCAAGACCCTTATTTTCCCAGCTATTTAAGACAGTGTTGGCGAATGACCACTCAGAGCTGATTTGCTCTCCGGAAGTTGCTTTCAGTCAAAGGAACTGCCTCATTCAAGGTTATGAGCCCTCACTGCAGGTAGTCCACTTCCAATGACTAGTTGTTGTGGGTGACAGGGGACAAAGCCTCAGCTTCCTTGCCTTATTATGAGACCGCTCTCTAAAGGGCCATCCCATCAGCTTCCATGGTGGGCTGAGGCCTCTGTTGCACCTGCATCACAGCTCAATTTCTCTTCCCCATCCTGCTCCTCTCACCCTGTTACAATGCTATTTCTCAGAAGCTTCCCCAGTGAGCCATCCACACACAATGGTCTGTCTCAGAGCCTGCTTTTGGGAGCACTGAACATAAGATGGGTGTGATGGAGTACTGTCATTTCCTGTTTAAAAAACTTTTATTTTAAGGCCAGGCACGGTGGCCCATGCTTGTAATTCCAGCACTTTGGGAGGCCAAGGCGGGTGGATCCCCTGAGATCAGGAGTTCAAGACTAGCCTGGCCAACATGGTGAAACCCCATCTCTACTAAAAATATAAAAATTAGCCAGGTGTGATGGCAGGAGCCTGTAATCCCAGATACTTGGGAGGCTGAGGCAGGGAAATCACTTGAACCCAGGAGGCAGAGGTTGGAGTGAGCCAAGATCACACCACTGCACTACAGCCTGGGCCACAGAATGAGACTCCATCTCAAAAAAAACTTTTCTTTTAGAATCGGGGGTACATGTGCCAGTTGTTAGAAAGGTATATTGCACGATGCTAAGGTTTGGCATACAAATGAATCCATCACCCAGGTAGTGAGCATAGTACCCAAAGAGTAGTTTTTCAACCCTTGGACCCCTCCTCTACTTCCTCTCTAGTAATCTCCACTGTCTATTGTTATTATCTTTACATCCGTGCATACCCAGTGTTTAGCTCTCACTTGTAAGTGAGAACATGTAATATTTGGTTTTCTGTTTCTGTATTAGTTTGCTCAGGATAATGGCCTCCAGCTGTATCCATGTTGCTGCAAAGGACGTGATTTTGTTCTTTTTTTATGGCTGCATAGTATTCTGTGGTGAATATGTAGCACATTTTCTTTATTCAGTCCAGAGCTGATGGACACCTGGGTTGATTCCATGTCTTTGATATTGTGAATAGTGCTGTAATGAACATACAACTGCATCTGTCTTTTTGGTAGAACAATGTATTTTCCTTCGTATAATCCTGATTGTCAAGAGGTATAGTAACTTACTTGAGTTCATGTGGCTAGTAAATAACAGAGCCAAGATTTGAGAGCAAGCCATCTAAAAAATGTTTTTACTGTGACACGTGGCACAGGCATCTCTCTCAGTGAATAGACTGTGTCGGATTTGTTGTTTGGTTAATGTCTGTGCTAGAAGCAGAACCCAAGGACATGGATATTGGTTGCTGTCACAACTTCAATGGAAGAGAAAAGCTACTCTGAAAAAACAGTGAGATAAATTTGATCTGAATATTCAGGGGTTAATCCAGAATGGAGGAGATGAGAAGAGAGGGTGAAGGGAGATGTGGGGCAATTTAACTGAGGGAGTGCTGTGGGCTGTGTGATGTGTTTCTCCCTGTGACATGCCTTCCCACAAATGTCTTCAGTAAAATCTACCCAACGTGGGAAAAGTTTGACATTGTATTTATTTGTTAGGGCTGCCATAGCAAAGTACCACAAACTGAATGTCTTCAACAACAAAAATGTATTGCCACAGTTCTGGAGGGCAAAAGTTCAAGATCAAAGTGTTGACAGGGTGGGGTCCTTCTGAGAGTGGTGAGGGAAGGATGTGTTCCATACCTCTCTTCTAGCATCTGATGGTTTCCCGGCAATCTTTGACATCCCTTGCTGTATGAAAGCATCACTGATCCCTGCTTCATCTTCCTGTGGCATTCTCCCTGTGTCTCTGTTTATATTTCCTCTTTGTATAAAGACAACTTTCATACTGGTTTAGAGGCCCACATTATCCCAGTATGACCTCATCTTAACTATTTATATCTGCAACAACCCTATTTCCAAATAGGGTCACATTCTGAGGTACCAGGGGTTAGGACCTCACCATATAAATTTTTGTGGCACATAATCTAATTCATTATTGATGTAGATTGGATTTCTTGTGCATATGTGTAAAAGGATTGGGTTCTACATCTGAGCGAATGTGGTAACAAACAGAGACCACTTATCTGCCATGAGATGAAGGACAGTAAGATTATGAGTCCTGGAAGGTATGCAGAGGGCCTATAGCTCTCTCAAGTTGAGAAATAGGAATTAGAGGCAAGTCTACATGTGTCTCAAGCAGTGACAGACTGCTATGATTTGAATGTTTGTCCCCTCCAAAATTCATGTTAGAAACTTAATCCCCAATGCAACAGTGTTGGGAGGTAGGGCATAATGGGACGTGTTTATGTCATGAGGGCTCTGCCCGAGTGAATGAATTCATTCTGCAATAAAAACGACTTTCAGGAGTGGGTTCACCTGCTTCTGCTCTTCTGCCATGCAAAAGACAGCATTCCTCTCTTACCCATGCACACACACGCACACACACACGCACACGCACACACACGCATGCGCACACACACACACGCGCGCGCATACACAGGATGCAGCATTCAAAGCATCATCATGGTGGCAGGGTGCAGTGGCTCACGACTGTAATCCCAGCACTTTGAGAGACTGAGGCAGGTGGATCACTTGAGCTCAGGAGTTCGAGACCAGCCTGGCCAACATGGTGAAACCCCATCTCTACAAAAAAAAAAATACAAAATTAGCCAGGCATGGTGGCACCCGTGTGTTGTCCCAGTTACTCAGGAGGCTGAGGCAGGAGAATCACTTGAGCCTGCGAGGTGGAGGCTGCAGTGAGCCGAGATCACACCACTACACTCCAGCCTGGGTGACAGAATGAGACCCTGTCTCAAAAAAAAAAAAAAAAAGTAAAAAAGAAAAAAAATGTGGAAATGAAGACCGAGTTCTTATTAGACATCCAACCTTCTGGCATCCTAGTCATTTTAGACTTGCCAGCCTCCAGAACTAAGAGAAATAAGTGTCTGTTCTTTATAAATTACCCAACCTCAGATATTCTGTTATAATAGCACAAACAAACTGAGATAAAGACCTAGCTAAAATCTGGATGATAATGGCTTAAATTGAAGTAAATTCAAGTGTTACTATGAATTGCCTCTCCAGCATAACCTTAACTTAATCTGGAGAGGTTAAAAGGATAGAGTTAACCTCCCCAAAAGATCATCTACTCTTGTAAATCTTCAGGTCCATTAAAAGGGATTACTTCTCCTATTTCTTTTACATCCTTTGATATGTCTAATACACAGGGAAATAACTTACTGGAGACTGATATTAGATTACTAGATTTCTGTAAGGGAGTTTATAGTACCTAGACCACTTGTGAAAATACGCAATTTTTGATGATGCAGCACTGCTATGACAAGAAAAATACAGATAATTTTTCTTGATATCTGACTTAAAGGCTGAAAGTACAAGTAAAATAGTGCCGTACAGTAGAGAAATTTTCTACTCAATTTACCTGAGCTAAATCCACCTCTGGCATTTACTCGCTGTGTGACTTTGGGCAATTTATTTGATGTTTCTGTGACTCAGTTCCCTTGTCTGTTAAATGGCGATAATAATAATAGACCCCATCTCAATGGGTTCTTAGGAGAATTAAAGGACTTAAGGGAACAAGACACTTAGAGTGCTGGCTTTCATGTAATAAGCTCTCGATCAATGGCAGCTGTTATAATATTGTCACAATAGTAACTGTCTTTCACACTACCAAAATGTTTTGCCACTGGCCCAGTTATAAGATAGGCTCAAAATAAGCACAACTCTTAAAATTAAGTAGAACAGAGGAAATGCTCTGCTTACAAGACTTATTTTGACTGTTGGATGAAACTTAAATCACTGGTTGGAGCCAGATAATATTCACCAAATACTTAGGCCATTGTACATATTTCAGATAAAAATTGTCCAAGCCCAGTCTCTATATCATCAGCCAAGGCAACTGCATACTTATAAATAAAACTTCTTGGCTCAAGCCTCTGATGATAATAATTTAATTATATGTTTAGTCCATTAACATCATCAAATAAAAATTCTGATTGCTTAAGAATATAAATTATATGAAAAGCTGGCTCTCTGGAAATAAAACAAAACAAGCAAACAAAAAAGAATATAAATACCAAGCCAACATGCAATTTCAGAGTAACCGTTATCTTTTTCTCATTTTAAAAATGTTTTGATAGAATTATTTATTTTCTTTGGCTATATACCCAGTAATGGGATTGCTGGGTCAAATGGTAGCTCTGCTTTAAATACTTTGAGAAAACTCCAAACTGGTTTCCATAAAGGCTGAACTAACTTACATTCCCACCAACGGTGTACGAGTATCCCCTTTTCTCTGCAGCCTCGCCAGCATCTGTTGTTTTTTGATTTTTTAATAATAGCATTCTGACTGGTGTGAGATGGTACCTCATTGTGGTTTAATTTGCATTTCTCTGATGATTAGTAACAATTAGCTTATTTTCATATATTCATGGACTGCTTATATGTCTTCTTTTGAGAAATGTCTGTTCGTATCATTTTCCCATTGTTTAATGGGGTTAATTTGTTTTTTGCTTGTTGATTCGTTCAAGTTCCCTATAGATTCTACATATTAGGCCTTTTTCAGATGCATAGTTTGCAAATATGTTCTCCTACTCTATAGGTTGTCTGTTTACTGTGTTGATAGTTTATTTTGCTGTGCAGAAGCTCTTTAGTTTAATTAAATCCCACTCGTCAATTTTTGTTTTTGTTGCAATTGCTTTTGGGGACTTAACCAAAAATTATTTACCAAGGCCAATATCAAGAATAGTATTTCCTTGATGGGGATGGCATTGAATCTATAAATTACCTTGGGCAGTATGGCCATTTTCACGATATTGATTCTTCCTATCCATGAGCATGGTATGTTCTTCCATTTGTTTGTGTCCTCTTTTATTTCACTGAGCAGTGGTTTGTAGTTCTCCTTGAAGAGGTCCTTTACATCCCTTGTAAGTTGGATTCCTAGGTATTTTATTCTCTTTGAAGCAATTGTGAATGGAAGTTCATTCCTGATTTGGCTCTCTGTTTGTCTGTTACTGGTGTATAAGAATGCTTGTGATTTTCACAGAATTGGAAAAAACTGCTTTAAAGTTCATATGGAACCAAAAAAGAGCCTGCATCTCCAAGACAATCCTAAGTCAAAAGAACAAAGCTGGAGGCATCACGCTACCTGACTTCAAACTATACTACAAGGCTACAGTAACCAAAACAGCATGGTACTGGTACCAAAACAGAGATATAGACCAATGGAACAGAACAGAGTCCTCAGAAATAATACCACACATCTACAGCCATCTGATCTTTGACAAACCTGAGAGAAACAAGAAATGGGGAAAGGATTCCCTATTTAATAAATGGTGTTGGGAAAATTGGCTAGCCGTAAGTAGAAAGCTGAAACTGGATCCTTTCCTTACTCCTTATATGAAAATTAATTCAAGATGGATTAGAGACTTAAATGTTAGACCTAATACCATAAAAATCCTAGAGGAAAACCTATGTAGTACCATTCAGGACATAGGCATGGGCAAAGACTTCATGTCTAAAACACCAAAAGCAACGGCAGCAAAAGCCAAAATTGACAAATGGGATCTCATTAAACTAAAGAGCTTCTGCACAGCAAAAGAAACTACCATCAGAGTGAACAGGCAACCTACAGAATGGGAGAAAATTTTTGCAATCTACTCATCTGACAAAGGGCTAATATCCAGAACCTACAAAGAACTCAAACAAATTTACAAGAAAAAAACAAACAACACCATCAAAAAGTGGGCAAAGGATATGAACAGACATTTCTCAAAAGAAGACATTCATACAGCCAACAGACACATGAAAAAATGCTCATCATCACTGGCCATCAGAGAAATGCAAATCAAAACCACAATGAGATACCATCTCACACCAGTTAGAATGGCGATCATTAAAAAGTCAGGAAACAACAGGTGCTGGAGAGGATGTGGAGAAATAGGAACACTTTTACACTGTTGGTGGGATTGTAAACTAGTTCAACCATTATGGAAAACAGTATGGCGATTCCTCAAGGATCTAGAACTAGATGTACCATATGACCCAGCCATCCCATTACTGGGTATATACCCAAAGGATTATAAATTATGCTGCTATAAAGACACATGCACATGTATGTTTATTGCGGCACTATTCACAATAGCAAAGACTTGGAATCAACCCAAATGTCCATCAGTGACAGATTGGATTAAGAAAATGTGGCACATATACACCATGGAATACTATGCAGCCATAAAAAAGGATGAGTTTGTGTCCTTTGTAGGGACATGGATGCAGCTGGAAACCATCATTCTTAGCAAACTATCACAAGAACAGAAAACCAAACACCGCATGTTCTCACTCATAGGTGGGAACTGAACAATGAAATCACTTGGACTCAGGAAGGGGAACATCACACACCGGGGCCTATCATGGGGAGGGGGGAGGGGGGAGGCGGGAGGGGGGAGGGATTGCTTTGGGAGTTATACCTGATGTAAATGACGAGTTGATGGGTGCAGCACACCAACAAGGCACAAGTATACATATGTAACAAACCTGCACGTTATGCACATGTACCCTACAACTTAAAGTATAATAATAATAAATAAATTAAAAAAAAAAAAAAAAAGAATAGTATTTCCTAAGTTGTCTTCTAGGATTTTTATATTTTGAGATCTTCTGTTTAAATCTTTCATCCATTTTGAGTTAATTTTTGTATCTTATAAAAGGTAGGAGTCCAGCTTCAATCTTCTGCACAGGGCTAGCCAATATCCCAGAACCATTTATTGAATAGTGAGTCCTTTCCCCATTATTTTTGTTGGTCTTGTTGAAGACAAATCATTATAGGTGTGTGGCTTTATTTCTGAGTTTTCTATTCTGTTCTATTGGTCTGTATGTCTGTTTTTGTACCAGTACCATGCTGGTTTGATTACTGTATGTTCACTGCTGTGCTAGTCACAATAGCAAAAACATGGGGTCAACCCAGGTTCCCATCAATGGTAGACTGAGTAAAGAAAAGGTGGTACATATACACCAAGGAATACTATGCAGCCGTAAAAAAGGAACTCACGTCCTTTGCTGCAACATGGATGCAATTGGAATCCATAATCCTAAGCAAATTAATGAAGAAACAGAAAGCCTAATATTGCATATTCTCACTTATAAGTGGGAGCCAAACAATGAGTACACATGAACACAAATATGAGAATAGACATCATGGACTTCTGAGGGGGGAGGAAAAAAGGAAAAAAGGGTGAAAAACTACCTGTTGGGTACTCAGCAACACACAAAATTCCCATGTAACAAACCTTCACATGTATCTCCTGTATCTAAAATAAAAATAAAAATTAAAAATATATGTATCTTGGGAAAGAAAATAATGACACCTCATAGACAATAACTGTTATGAGAAGAATTGGGATAAATTTAAAAATTACAATGCTAGATTGAGTTTAAACAAGATTATAAAAGACAGAGATCTGATTTATTCACCAACTTTGACTGTTAAACCCCAACATGACGGGGCTCCTATCTTAACAAAACCTGCCCATTATCTCAGCTTTATAAATCCTACCACATAGAAGACAGCAGAGATTCTGCATCTGGAAAATGAGAAAATATAAATATGTTTTTCAGGGCATCATTGAAGAATCAAAGAGAGATAATTTATATAAAAGCAACCTGAAAACTATAAAATGCATATGTCATAGCTATTATTATACTTATAAAGAGAGTTATGAGTTCTCAATAAATACTGGATGCTATTATGTGAAAACAAAATATAGTATAATGTTCAAAAGAAGTTATATTTGTGTACCACTTAAGAGTTTACAGGGAATTTTTATATGTATTATATCTGTTCACTCTCATACCATCTTTGAAGGAAAACAGGCAGGCAGCCAGTTATGTTTGTTTACCAAGAATAACTCTGAAGCTCAAGATAACATACATGGCAAAGCCAACACTAAAGCGTTCATTTTCTTTTGTGATCTCAGACCATGGCTCTTTTATGCTTCCTTTAATAAAAGAAATAAACATGTATGTTACCTTGAGCTTTAGTCTCTAAACTTAACTTCGCTGTCCTTATCTTTCTTCACTGTCCATATCTCAAACTAGATAGTATGAGCTAGTTCCCCTCCTTTTTAAGTGAAAAGCATCTCAGAAATATGGAAGAAGCAGCAAATCAGTGCCACTCCCACAACATCTCACATACTATCTTCCAGGGAGAACTCAAACTAGAACCATTTATTTCAGGTAAGGCTTTGTGTCCAGAAGGCCATCATACCACTTAGCTATGCTGCAAAACAAAGCCTCTCAAAACTAAGTGGCTTCACAAGTCTACTATCACTCACAAGTTTATGGCTCAGCTGAGCAGTTCTGGTCTCATCTGAGCTCCCTTGTGCATCGGTGCTCAGCTGTGGCTTGAGTAAGCAGCTCTGTTGCTCTTGGTTGTGCTTTCACACATACTTGTGGATGGTTAGGTGTAGGCTGCTCTAAGTTGGCCTCCTCTGGGACAAGAGGTCACTTGTGAGCATTCATCCTCCAGGAGGCTACCTCAGGTTGCTTTTATGGCAGCAGCAGGATCCTGAGAGAAGTAATAAAAGTGAGTATAGCCTCTGAAGACCTGGGCGTAGAGCTGGCATGTTGTCCCTTCCACTGCATTCTATTGGTAAAAGCAAATCACAGACCAGTCCAGAGTCAAGGACTGGGGAAAGAAATTCCACTTTTTGATATGATAAGGTGCAAAATCACTTAGAAAAGGGAATGGATGGATATGAGAAGAATTGGAGAATTCGGGTTGTCATTGCAAACATTCTACTGTAGCCATTTTTATATCATGGAAGGGGGAACCCTAATGTCAGCACACTTGTTATGCATTTGCAGGGATTAGTTGTCGTCTTCAGCATGTTACTCAAGCAAGGAATTTGGTAATAAATCATAATAATGTATTTCTAATGCATCTTGGTATTCCCAGCACCTAGCATAGCATCAGACAAATTCTAAGTATTCCATAAGAAATAATAACGACAAAAGAAATGGGAGTGGAAAAATTACTCTACTAGAAACCAGGGAATCCGCTGTAGCACAATTCACACAGAACAAATACCCTGTGCAACTTTGGAAGGGAGTGATTTTGCCTCACTAGGATTTCAGGAGACCGAGTTAACCTGGACATTCTCTAAGTTCTTTCTTTTCTTCTTAAATTTCAAAATAATAAGGTTGTAAGAACTCTAGAAATTATGTAGATCCCACCAGTCATTAGCTACATGGGGAGACTGAGACTAGGAAAGCGAATCACTTAGCTTAAAAGCACAGATGGTTCGTGCCAGAGATTAGAACTCAGAGCTCATGACTCCCAGCCCAGTACCCCATGCGCTACTCCAACACATTTTTACTCAGAGCGTACTCTGTGAGCCAATAGCATCCACATCCCTTGAGAGCTTGATAGAAATGCAGAATCTCAGAGCCTATCCCAGACCTATTGAATCAGAATCTGGATTTTTTTACAAGCTCTCAGATAATTAATATGTGTATTAAAGTTGGAGAATCTCTTTGTCTCCTAGTAAAAATGTTTAAGGGCTGAAAAACTAAAATAATGTATTTTGTTAGGGGAATGTTCCGTTGCATATCTTAACACCAAAACCATTTTTTCTCTGCCTCTCTCACTAATTCATTTAACAAATATCTCCTGAGTGTTTACTCTATATGAGGTGTTATACAAACATAAAGGGAAAATTCTTGCCCTCCTGGAACTCACACTTCACAGGGAAGTCAAAGCTCCTTCCTCTTTTCCTGCATCCTCCTTTCTCCCTCTGTGCCCTCCTTTTGCTCTTTACCTTCCCAACCTCCTCTCACTTCCTATTGTAATAATTCCTGACTAGGATCTCATTTCTGAAGTCGTTGGTTTAAGAGCAAAGCATTTTATTCATTTGAAATTCCAATTTCAGAATAGTGATTTAAAATGTTGGAAAAATTTGACTTGGCTCATTTCCAAGCAGCTTACATTATAATATCAGCATGACCCTAAAACCGTGTATAAAGAAGACTAAAGCACTCTGAACACTTTGTGGGGAATTCTCTATGAATACAGTACAGGTTAGTCATACACTTTAGTTTTAATTTTTTTCTAATGAAGTCTTTTCTCTAGGAAGATACAAGGTTGGAAAGCTGAGATACTGGAAAGCTGAGATACAATGAAGAGATTTTTTTTTTTCCTGAAATATTTAGCCAGCACATCTGCATGTATAATAAAACGTTTATTTTCTCATCGAGAAGGAAAGGAAAAATGTTAAATATCAACAGATTATTTTCATTCAAGAATCTTGTATGAAACACAGACAAACAGAAATCTAGTAAGTTAACTTTTTTTTTATTAAAATAATGCCAGATGCAAAGCTAACTATTTTCTGGTGAGTAATGCAGGATGGAATCTTTGCAATAAACAGCTGGACCACAAGTCATGGTGATGTGATGCTGCTCAGTTTCGCTGAGGCTTAGATGCCTGGCATTTTAACTTCGACTGTTTGAAAGTATTACACCTTTCTTTTTTCGCACTCTCTCACAGTTCTAAAAAGCTCTGAACTCATTTCATTCTTCTTTTCTTCCCTTGTCTTCTCTCTCTTCAAAGATATTTCATGATGATTCTGCTTTTCAAAATCAAGACTGCTTGAACTTTAGCTGAGAGTAATGAAATATCAATCTTTTGCACAATGGCAACTACATCCCTTTTCTGCTTTCTTGGGATAGTCAGAATAGCAACTGCCCAGCGTGAACAATGGGACTACTTCTCAGTTCTGAGGGATTGGCTGTTGCTGAACAGCAGTGCATAGAAATAATCCTTGGCAATCCCATGGGTGACATTTCTCATTCCTTATCACCCATGCTGCACACAGCCGGAACTTGATAAGACACCCAGAAAGAAGATAATGGCTGCTATCAAGCTGTCTAGGTAGAAATAATAATAATAATCTGTTTATGGAAGAGCAGCTGTCCTATTGTTTTGCATTTCATGAAATCTCAGAGTCAGAACCCTCTCTCCCATGCCAGCCCCATCCCCATTTCTCATGCCAATCCAATCACTTTGGGATTTTAATGATGGGCATTTTATTCCCTGATCTTTTGATACAATAGACAAGGATGCATGTAAATCTCCCATAATCATATCCAGTCACAGGATGTGCTTAAAAGACTAGAGAAGAGACATTGTATTGGAAGATTTGAAAGCTGGGAGGACTTTGTAATGAATATAGGCAAGACTGGTATTCCTTTTTAAAATATGCACAAAATCCAGAATTACTGCAAATGAATAGTTCAGTTGTCATTCCAGTCTGTAAGCTTAACCCCCCAGGGTTAAGGTAGGTAGATCTCAATTTCTCAAAGTGAAGCCCCAAAGAATTTTGACACTGTGGTTGCCAACAAGGCGGGTCACAGCTATGTTCACTGCTTTTTATTTGTACTGAACAGAATAGCCAAAGGCTTAGGAGCAGCCTGGGAGTAATGTCATTGTTCTCCTTTCTTTTGAGCCAGATTGCTCTCCTGGCTAGGGAAATATGCGGTCACTTTATTTACCAGTGTTCAGATCACGCATTCCCTTCATCACTGTCACCTTCACAGAGGGCAGTCTGTGGATGTTACTTTCCTGTCTTTATCTGTCCACCTATCTCTGGAGAAAAAAATTAGGCAGCCATGCCCCTCAGGGTGAAACAAACAATTGAAAAGGAGCAAATATGTCAGTTTCTTTTTGCCTCCATTCAATACTCAACCACAGCCAAACTTACATTTTCGTTTCTAGAGAGGCTAGACACCTTCATTCCTAAAACAGTTATCCCACAAGGGTCCCACCATTGCAGAGAGCAGCAGGCCAGTGTTGTCTTTGTTTCTCTTTACTGAGGCTTCCTAGAAGTCATCACAACCTCCAATTTACCCGGGCTGAGCTCACTTTCTCCCTGTGACTCCTTTGAGTTAGGCATGGAAATAGCTAAAGGAGAACAAAGAGGAAAAATATATGGGCTTGGTCAGTGGAGAAACAGCCTTGAAGAACTTCCCACTAACTAGCTACAGATGTCTCCTTTGCACCTGAACAAGTCTACATCTTGTCCTACAAAACAAAGTCACACCCAGCTGAAGTCTCTCTCTCCCTCCCTCCCAATATGCCTCCCTCCCTCTCTCTCTCTTTCTCCTCTGCAGCCCCTACCTTTTCTCTCTCTGCTGAGTGAATATCCCACACCCCAGAGGCATAGCTCGACCACGACTTGCCCTATGAGGCCT
Source organism: Macaca nemestrina (assembly GCF_043159975.1). Lineage (NCBI taxonomy): Eukaryota > Metazoa > Chordata > Mammalia > Primates > Cercopithecidae > Macaca > Macaca nemestrina. The sequence continues at coordinate 41,158,218 of NC_092134.1, read as the reverse complement.
TCTTCTATCCTCTCCCACTTCTCCCACCCCATAAGAGAATGAGTTAATCATGGTAGTTTGTATATAGCTATATTATAGCCTTTTATGTTCTGCATCATATGCCTTTCTCGCCAACCAGAATGAATTCCAATAAAGTAGGTAAATGCCTTTGTATCATGTTATTCATCTTTGGGAAGGCAATTTAACAAAGTGAATAAGGAAATGGGTTTTGCATCAGACAGATCTGAATGCGAATCCTAGCTCTGACATTAACTAGCTGCATGCCCTTGAGTTTTCTGGAACTCGATTTACTAATGTATAAAATGGGGCTATTTCATAAAGTTTTTTAGGTAACTGAAATATATGTATGTAAAGTATTTGGCATAATGTTGATATGCAATATGTTCATAATTAATGGTAGCTATTATTATAATTAATTATAATTAACTTGATATTATCAGCCTCTCATAATAAATTATCAATAAATACATATTGAAGGATATGGTAAAAGAACAAATGAAATACACATACTATATATACATATGCATATATACACATACTGTATATACATACACGACAGTGCATATACATAATCATCCTTCCATGACAAATTGCATTGCTCTCTGCTTCTCTGAGCTCTCAAAATGCAATCAGTGGACCTACAGAGGGTATATGAGAGAAGGGAAGAAACTGATCACAAAAGAGTTTGCAGGCAATGCTCTTTTAGTGGTTGTACTGTAAGCAATGACCTCATGAAGCACATAGGTTTCCCTCTTGCGTGCCAAATTTGCCACCCTCCTTCTGACACCTGGGCAAAAACAGAAAAACATCATCCAACCCTTGGATGATGATGTTGATAATGATGATGATGATGACGATGATAGCTAACATTTACTGACCAGCTTCTATGTGTCAGTCCCTCTCTACTCTCCCACAATAGCCATGGGTTAGGTAACATTGTTTTAATTTTACAAATAATGCAAATGTGACCTCAAGAAATTAAGAAATTATTTTAGTTTATTCTGAAAATGGGTGGATGTTTCAGGATCCAAACCACCACAGGAAGGTAGCAAGAGCTGCGTGCTTCTCATCCATGACCAGGCAGGCTAACAAAGGGAAAAGCAGAGGTGATCAGGTCTGTGTCCGCTTGCTGGAATGAATCATGGCAGAATTCAGGAAGCAAGGAGATGTGGCCTTTGACTTGCACTTCCTTCTCCCAGTAGTCGTTTTTTTTGTTGTTTTTTTGTTGTTGTTTTTTTTGTGCAAGTCATTATAAATCACCTGGTCTCACACCATGAAGGACTGTAAAGTCCTGGAAATGTCTGGATTCAGACTTGGCATTTTCCCTCCTAAGACACCAAAGGGGTTAATGTCTGGCCAGTAATCAAAGTCTGGCAGCTTCTACTCCACACATAATAGGCATTGTTGCTCCTCAGAGTTTGTCTGTTTTTTCTGGCAGGCGTTACTGTGTGGAACCAATTCTAAAACAGAAAAGGAAAGAGTCAATCTGCATTTTTTATGCACACATGCAACAAAACATAAGGCTGGTCATAGAACTGTTGTTTTGCTAGATTTCCAGGAAAGTTTTTGGCTTACTATTGAGAGATGACTTATTGACTTAAAATTCATCTATTTCTACCCCTAAAGGGAATTCATTTATGTATGTAAGTGAGACACACATAATATCCTAAGGTGCTGCCTTCTCTCAGATATGAAGCAACACATTACAACTGTATTAGCTGATAAGTGAACTGTGGCTGGCCCATCCATCTGCATAAAATCCATTTGTGTGACGTTATTAATGTGCATGCTCATCAACCTTCCCAGGTCACTTGCAGTCTCAGGATATGTTTGTCACTCCCACCTGATGGGCCCCCAGATGTTTCCATCTGAAGCCACGTGAATATGTCTTACTAAGTCACCAATACAACAAAATCCCATTACAAAACACCCACCTCTATTCCAGTGGAAAAGGCCAGGTTTTCTTTTTCTTAAATTTCCAATCTGTCACGAATCAACACTTTTGTATGAACCAAAATCATGCACTTAGATGTCAAAATAATACACTTAAGATGTCAGCAGCATTCTTAAATTGTTATAAAAGTTTCTAAATAGTTACTCATAATTTCTGTACTCACCTTGTCATGAACCAATAACAAGTAGTTTGCAGGTCAAACTCGTCCATGAACCACACTTTGCTAGACCACTTTCTAGATAAAAGTTTCCAAACTTTTTCTATCAAGGATGAGAGGGCAAATGTTTTAGGATTTGCAAGGCATGACTCAATTCTGCTGTTGTAATATAAAAGCAGCCAGAGACAATAAGAAAATTAATGCACTGTGTTCAATAAAACTTTATTTATAAAAGTATACCACATGCCAGATTTGGCCCACCAGCTATAGTTCACCAACCCTTGGATGATGATGTTGATAATGATGATGATGTTGATAATGATGATGATGATGACGATGATAGCTGACATTTACTGACAAACTTCTATGTGTCAGTCCCTCTCTGTTCTCCCATTGTAGCCCTGGGTAAGGAAACATTGTTTTAATTTTACTAATAATGAAAATGTGACATCAAGAAATTAAGAAATAATTTTAGTGTATTCTGAAAATAGGTGGATGTTTCAGGACCCAAACCACTGTCCATAGGCTCATACTATACCACACATATATAATGAGTGGGGCATCTTTTTCACAATTAATGAAAAAGTTTACAAATATTAGTATAATCTTGGTCATCTTCTTCCCTTTATCTCCCCACCCATCATCCACCTCAACAGTACTAAGGTCTTAGTGAACAATCATTCCAAAGAGTCTGTATATGGAGCCAGAGGCAGGCATGAATACAGTCTAAAACAAACACACTCATTCAAACATACATTTGTTCATTCAACAAATATGTGTTGGGTGCTTACTCCGTATCAGGCATGAATCCAAGCAATGGGGCTATAAAAGTTAACAAAACACACAAGAACCTGTCCTTAAAAAGCTTACATTCTAGTATGAGGAAGTAGACAATAAGCAAATAAATATATTATGTTGGGTGTTAGGAGTCAGGGTTCGAAGAAAAATAAAGCAGAGTAAATAAGAGAATAGAGAGTGACAAGGTGCTTCTTTTTAATCTAACTCTTTTAATATCTCTTCTTCACCAACTAAGATATGTACACTCCCAGCAGAGCTGTACTTTCAAGTGTATCTACTAGGTATAAGCACATATTTATAAGATGTTTTTGTACCTTATTTGTACCAGTTATTTTCACCATAATTGTATAGAAAAAGACACTGAGAAAGAAACTATTTCATTAATTCATGCTGCAAATATTTATTGAGCACCTATGTTGGGCCAGGTGATATTTTTAAAACAGGGAATCCAACAGTGAGCAAAATGGATAAAGCTGCTTGCTCTCATGGACTTCTGTCATAGGCAGGAGAGTGGGAAAATGAACAAAAAACATAATAAACACACATTAGAAGGTGATATGTAAAATGGAGAAAAGAAACGCACAGCAAGATAAGGAGATCAGGAGTACAGAGGAGAAACGAACAGGTTATAATTTAAAATAGTTTAACAACTTTCCCTTGATCAGGTAGTATGCAACTAAAATAACCCCCATTTGAAAATCAAGCCCTGGTTTTTAGTTCACTCATTCCTACAGTCAGTGTGTCATCAACTAAAAGAAAACACAGGATGTTTTGTGTTGAATGTTCTATTTAAGTCCATAGAAAGAAATGTTATTCTTTCAAAGTCATTTTTGCCCTTCCCTTTCCCTTGCTTCAGAAAAAAATATTAGGGAGCTGGCAGCTGAAACAATGTAGGGATGGGAGAGGGGAAAGGAAGGAAAAACTAAAGGCCAACATTCACGCCGGGTGACTGTTTTAACAAGGATGTAGCTGTGGTCCAGCCCTCCTGGATCCCAGGACGACCTTGCTAAGAAGCCCACAAAAGCAGTGAGGACAGACAGTGAGCATTTTCCATTAAATGTGGCATTCACTTTTTTCAAAAAGTAATGAGATGTTAATATAGATTTGAATTTTACTCAGATTTAATCTGGGAACAGAGTATTTTTCTGCAAATGTGAAATTTTTCTAGGCTTTTAGGAAAATGTCATCCGTATAAAGGCTAACTACTGTTTTACATATAAAACTGCCATTCTTCATTGGTTTTTCAGGAAAGAAAACATCTGATGATACAATGAAATATTATTGCAAAGATTTCTTACTTTCTTGTGAACATTAATGGTTTCTGAGGGTATTTTAAAAATCAAACTAAGAAGAATGCTTATAAGCTTAAGGCAAGGATTACGGAATTTCAGTTAATAAATCAAGAAAACAGACATAGCAAATCTATTTCTTGATAATGGTAATAATTTAAGAGATCTCAACAAATTCTTAAAAATATCATGTAGACTTAGTGCTAGAAATTCCAATAGCAGTAATTCTGCCTCAAATCAAAAGGCGTTCAAAGTTAAGACTGCATACCCAGAAAAAAATAGTTAGTAACTACCACACTCTGCTGCCAGCAATAACAATACTATTATCTCAGATGTATTGTGTTGACAGCTACTGGACATCAGGCATTTTTCTTAAATCCTTTTACAGACTGTAAAATAAATACTTCAGCAAACCCTTACCATAGCCATGTGAGAGCGATATTGTTCCCATTTAACAGATGACAACCTTGGTTTAGAAATGTGAAATAACTGCCCAAAGACATACAGCAACTAATACTGAAATCTAATCCACATGTGTCTGATTCTGAAAGCAGCACCTTGGCCCATATTTTCTCCCTTCTTTTTTTTTCCTCTGCATTACTTTTTCCCCATATAGTCTTCCAAAACTATGCGCTTATTTTACAATTTAAAAAAATTTGGAGAATATAATTTTTACATATTTACTACATCTACTTGATTCACCAATCAATGTATTCTGTAAACCTCAGGAAAGAAGTCCTCTGGGTTGTTACAGGGCGGGCTGGATCCTGGGAGTCACTATTATCTCTCTTGGCTAAATCAAGCTGTTTTCTACATGACTAGTTTATCTAACAATTCATTGGTCAGACATCAGATAGGAACTCTCCCGCATCCTCAATCCACTTCCTACCCACCCCCCACCCCTAGAATTCTCTAAAGGCCACTAAAAATCAAAAAGACAACATCAGAATTAGCATTTGGTGGAAATTAGGAGACTAGCAACAGAATTCCCTAAACCTCCTTTGTTCAAGTCTGACTTTCGTATTCCTTAGAGAAAACAAAGGCAAAACCCCTTAAAATTGTGTTTGGGGGATGGACCTTTCCTGCAAGCTTGATATTTTCCATCTGTGCATATATTTGGATGTCTTAGCATGTGTTTATAACATATAATCCCATTATTAAATATACAGAATAATAAGAAAATATATTGGAAAGAGGGAAAACTATTTACTCAAAGGATTTTTTTACATTAAAATATAAATCTCTACTGCATTCTTTTGCAAAGTAAATTGCTAGGAACTGTGAGATACCCATTTTTCTTTCTAACTCAGACTCGACAGGCAGACTGGGAAACTAAGCAACCTATGGCAAAGGCAGAAGGAAGGTGTGCAATGAGGAAATTGGGTAGCCCAGCTGTTATTCTAATGGGCTCTCCTCAAAACCATTGGCCCAAAATGTCTTAAATGGATTTCCATTTACAAAAATTAAATGTACCCATTTTTAAACTCACATATATAACCTATAGAAAGATCTGCCTAGGTAGTAAACTTGAATATGTGTATCAATGAATGAGAACATTGGTCTATGGATGTCAAGTCTGGTATGTATCAGAAGCTCTTGGAGTGGTTTTTAACTTAGATAATTTGGGCACTACAGCTGAAAATTCTGATTTAGTGGATCTGGGAGGAATTCAGGCATGGGCATTTTAACAAGTCCTTCCCAATCCACCCACATCCAACCACCACGTACATACATACAAGTGATTCTGAAACACACCTAATTATAGGCTATTTAATGGAAAATGGTGGATAGTTCCTCTATGTTGAGGGAGACAAAGAAGATATTCCACAGCACAACTTGGAAGAAAGGAATCATTCCTGACTTGTCCAAGATGGTAACTAAATGTATATGCAATCTTTATAAGGAGAAACCGATGTCTACAGCTCCTTAACATAATGCATTTGGTTTATAAAGTGTATTTGATTTAAAATTTTAAAGGCTACTGAAATTCATCTCTTGAAACTGTCTCTCGCTTACATAACCTTAGCCCTGTTCTTACACTACCTAGCCCATTATCTTTATTTCTATTATTGTAGTTTCTGACGTAATTTCAGATGAAGATCAATAGATGCTTCTAAGGGGAAAAAATGAAAAACATTAGCTCTTCTCAATGCTCATTAAATTCATATGCAATATCAAATGCACTATCTTGGTCAGCTGGGGCTGCCATCACAAAATACCATAGACTGGGTGGCTTGAACAACAGACATTTATTTCTCAGGGTTCTTGAGGCTGAGAAATCCAAGATCAAGATACTGGCCAATTTGGTTTCTCAATGAGGGCTCTCTTCCTGTCTTGTGGACAGTCATCTTCCCACTGTATCTTCACATAGTCGGAGGTCTGGAGGCAGGGCTCAGAGAGGAGGGGGAGAGAGAGAGAGAGGGAGAGAGAAAGAGAAAGAGAGAGCAAGCACTCTGATCTTTGTTTCCTCTTCTTACAAGGACACTAATTCCATCATGAGAGCTCCACCCTCAAGACTCCTAAATCTAATTACCTAAAGGCTGCATATCCAAATACCATTACCCTGGGAATTAGGGCTTCAACATATACATTTCAGAAGGATACAAACAGTCTATAACATGTACAAGGATAAACATTATATTCTTCAGAGAAGAGGCCATAAGCACCAGCCTATACATTGATATGCCAGGCCATTGTTCTCCCTCAAATGAATCATTCCCAGTGAGAATGTTAACTTATTTGAAAGAATGTGAATCAATCTTATTTTCAAAAGAAAGATGCCAATGTCAGTTTCCACTATATCAATAATCAAGTATTTGTAGAAACAGAATGCTAACAAAGAATAAAATTCAAAAATCCAGCATCCAAGTTATTAACTTGGTGACAATTGCTTAGTTGGTGACATCAACTGTTCAAAGGGAAGCAGGGAAAAATGACTGAAGTTATTCAACCATCTCTTAAATCTGTAATTCTGTCTATGAATTAGCCACTCTACTTCATGCTTCATTGCATACTTTTTGGAGATAGGTAATCTTTCTGATTTAATTTATTTCTCTGAGTTTAGATACTCTTTAGAACATATTTTGTGGAAGTACTATAAAGGCAAGTAAACTTAAAAGATGTTTCTATTTATACATGCCAAGGGTAGAACAGTTTTCTTCTCCCCCTATATTTCCATTAGCTAATACTTCAAAAAGTCTGTGAAATAGCATATATTCTGTCATTTTATTATCTGCTTGCTCCCCTCCAACCATCATGGGAAAGATTTTAAGTACAGACATGCTATCAGATCTTCACTCCTGGAAATAAGGAGTTTCTGCAGTGAATAGCAGTTACATTCTAATTATATTAATTCAGGCTGCAATTTCTTTGAAATATAAAGGACCTGCTGTCGGGGTGGTGTGGACAATGGAGGCTGAACATGTCAATGACATGACAAATTCCTCGAGCAGAGTGCCAGATGTATTGTTGCCCAGGATTCTTTTCTGAGAGCAAATTCAGTAAGCACTATCAGTGTCAACTCTGGAGTAAGGAATTGGTTCATTTGTTATCTTTCCAAGTTGCAGGTACATCTGCCAGAAGAGTCTGCCAACAGATGAATTGGTAATTAAAATCATTTCCGTGGTTCTAGGGAGTGATGCAGAAATTGTCTCGCTTTTATTTCTTTCTTTTCCTGTGCAGAGGAAAAAATACTTTGGTGAATAATGATATGAATTTACCATGGGCAGTACTAGAATTATGTGATTCATGAGTGCCTCACTATCCACATTCGTACATGATCACCTTTGCTGGGATTTTTTCATTTAAGCTTTTCTTATAGAATTTTAAATTTCCATTCTTTGCCAGTTCTGTATGTTAGAAGAGTACTTCATCTTATAAGTTCTTTGCAGATATAGCAATACCTAATACAGGTCAAATACACCTAATAATAGCACTCAATTTAAGAAAAGGTAATATTGTATCCCTTCCCTATTCTAGCTACTATGCCAAAATAAATAATAAATAATAATGTTGATAAATTAAAAATGTTGATAATTTAACTAAAATTAAAAATATATTAGAGAATACAAAGCAGGTGCTAGTGTAGTACCTGCTCATAGTAGTCACCTAACAAATATCATTTTGCTCTTCTTTTTTGTCCAGAAAGATACTGCTTTGCCATCTGCATATCGATACCACATCATCATCATCATCATCATCACAACAATGAAAACAAAATAAACTAACATTTATTGACCATTTCCTATGAGCAGTCTAAGCATTTTATATGTATTCATTTATCTTATCCTTACAAAATTCTGCTTTGTATCCTTCTTGTACTATTGAGGAGGATCAGCCAAAGAGAAGTAACTTGCCCACACTGACACCACTAGGAAGTATCAGACCTAGAGATTTGACCCAAGCAGTCTGAATCTCAAGCACTCAAGCTTAACTACTTTCCAATAATGTCACACAAGACCATATAAATAAATTAACTACAATAATTTTCCCAAATTGTGCAATAGCCATTAATTAACTGACTTGTCTTTTAATACTCATTTGCTTACTCTTTTTTTCTTTACTTCCTCTTTTCTTTCTCCCCTTCCTTCTTGTTCTTTTGTGTGTGTGTGTGTATAAAGATATATATATATATAAAGATATATATATATATACGTAGAGAGAGAGAGAGAGCTGCTTCTCTTTTTTAGCAACAAAGCAAGGTTTTCTACCATCCTCAGAGAATCAGAGGAGTCTCTATGAGAACTACTAAATAGAAAATACCGTTCTAAAATTAAATTTTTAATTGTTTTATGGATTACTTTGTTTAAAACTAGACAACAAAGTAGATTTATAAACATTGGTGACCTATGAGTTTACCATCAAGTTATTAGGATATGTGTGTAAACATATATGGATATGTGTATGTATGTACAGACACATATATAGCTGTATATATACACACATATAATAGAGCATTGGAACACATCAAATATGTTTAAATATGTGAGGTCTTAGTGGTCTTAACAGAAACAACAACTAATGTTTATTTAGAGGAGAAAACCAACTCATTATTCTGCAAACTGGTAGATGAGGTAAAGAACAAAACATTGATCCTGGGTTTTGTTACTTTAGATACAAATAGGAAATGGGGAGGGGGAGAAGTTTCTCCTTACAGAAATACCCCAGAGAATAAATGAAGAATGAATCGTTAGTGGATACATGTTATTTTGTATTTGTCAAAACCTATGGAATGTATAACATCAAGCGTGAACCCAAAGAAAGGATGGACTTTGGGTGATAATAATGTATACACCCATCAATTGTAAACAGCTTACCACTCTAGTGAGGAATATCAATAATGAAGGAAGCTATGCATGGGTGGGAGCTGGGGGTATATGGGAATTTTGCATATTTTCCACTCAACTTTGCTGCAAACCTAAAACTGCTCTAAAAAATAAAGTCAATATTTTAAAATCATAAAATTAAGATATTACCACTTTGCAATAGTTACCAAATTGATTAATCCAGGCAAAAATCTTCAATTGTTGTTAACATTTCACACATACACATTTCCACTTATGGAAATATATGCCACTATTTGTGAAGTGGCCAAAACCATGGAAGCAGAATCTGATCTCTAGCCATCACTGTGAATTTACAAGAAGTACGTCGTACAAGATGATGAATATGTTTGAGAACACATTAGCGATGGAATCAAGAAAATTCAAATTATTAGAAAATCTTCAGTTAAAACAATCTCATTGCTCCAATGAGACCAAGAAAAAGGAAAAAAAGGGATCAAGAAAACAAAGCAGAGATGAAGATGGAGCCTAAGGTTAAAACAGACCCTAGAAATATATCAGATAATAATAAATTATGAACCTTGTTTATATCTGGATTTGGCTGTTAAAAAACTAGATGATAAGATAATTGGAGATATGTGTATACTGACTGCATATTTATTGATATTAGTAATTAATGTTTTTAGGTATAATAATGATATTTTGTTTTAAAGAATCCCTATCTCTTAGAGACCCAAACTGAAAGATATATAGATAAAAAGAAATTAATGCTTAGAGCTTTGCCTCAAAATAATGGGAAAAAGACCCAACTATATGCTGCATACAAGAAATTCATCTTATCTGTAAAGGGTTACACAGGTTGAAAGTGAACGAGTAGAAAAAGATATTGCAAGTAAATGGAAACCAAAAGGAAGCAGGAGCAGCTATACTTATATCAGACAAAATAGACTTCTAGTCAAAAGCTGTAAAAAGAGACAAGCAAGAATGTTACATAATAGCAAAAGAATTAATTCAGCAAGACAATAAAACAATTGTAAATATATATGCACCCCACACTGGAGCACCCAGATATATAAAGCAAATATTATTAGACCTGAACAAAGAAATAAATCCCAATACAATAGTTGGGGACTTCAACAATTCACTTAGCATTGGGCAGATCATCTAGACAGAAAATCAACAAAAAACATCAGATTTAAACTGCGCCATAAACCAGATGGACCTGACAGACATTTACAAAACATATCATCCAACAGTTACAGAATACACATTCTTTTCATCAGTACATGGAATTCTCCTGTAGTGCCTATATATTAAGACTCAAAACAAGTCTCAAAAAATATTTTTTAAATTAAATTATACCAAGTATCTTATCTGACCATAACAGAATGCAACTAGAAATCAGTAACAAGAGGAACACTTGAAACTATATGAATGCATGGAAATTAAACAACCTACTCTTAACTAATAGATGAAGGAAGAAATTAAAAATGAAATTAGAAAATTCCTTGAAACAAATGAAAATTGAAATACAACATCCCAAAACCTATGCAACACAGCAAAAGCAGTTTTAAGACAAGTTTATACAATAAATACCTACCTCAAAAAATTAGAAACATTTCAAATAAATAACCTAATGATGCATCTCAAGAAACTAGAAAAGCAAGAACAAGTCAAACCTAAAATTAGTAGAAGGAAATTATAAAGATCAGAACAGAAATTAATAAAATTGAGACTAAGAAAACACAATTTTAAAAATCAACCACAAAAAAGTTGACTTTTCAAAAAGGTAAACAAAAGTCTCCCAACAACAACAACAACAACTCCAGGACCAGATGATTCCACTGCTGAATTCTACCAAAGTCTTACAGAAGAATTAATACCAATTCTCTCAAACTTTTCAAAAAAATTGATGCAAAGGGAGTTCTTTCTTACTCATTTCATGAGACCAGCATAACCCTGATACCAAAACCAAACAGGAACACATCCACAAAAAGAAAATTACAAGCCAATATCCCTGATGAACAGAGACATAAAAATCTGCAACAAAATATGATAAACAGAATTCAACAATACATCAAAAAGATAATACACCATGATCAAATGGGATTAATCCCAGGGATGCAAGGATGGTTCAACATATGCAAATTAATAAAAATGATACATCCTATTAACAGAATGAAGGACAAAAACCATATGATCATTGCAATAGATGCAGAAAAAACATTTGAAAAAACTCAACACCCCTTCATAATAAAAACTCTCAATAATTAGGTATAGAAGGAAGGTACCTCCAAACAATAAAGACCACATGTGACCAACTCACAGCTAACATCAAATTGAGTGGGGAATAGCTGAAAGTAAGAACTGGAACAGGAAAAAGAGGCCCATTTTCATTACTCTTATGTGATATGGTACTGGAAATCCTAGCCAGAACAATTAGGGTAGAAAAAGAAATAAAGGGAATCCAAATAAGAAAGAAGAAATTCAAATTGTCCCTGTTTCCACAAGACATGATCTTACATATAGAAAAACCTAGACTCCACCAAAAAACTCTTAGAACTGATAAACAAATTCAGTAAAGTTACAGGATACAAAATCAATATGTGAAAATCAGTAGCATTTCTATACACAAACAATGAATTAGAAATCAAGAAGGCAATCCCATCTACAACAGCTACAAAATAAAATTAAATACTTATGAATAAATTTAACCAAGGAGGTAAAAAGTCTCTACAAGGAAAACTGCAACACACTAATGAAAGAAATTGAAGAGAATACAAACAAATTGAAAAACATCCCGTGTTCACAGATGGGAAGAATTAATATTGTTGAAATGACCAAACTACCCAAAGCAATCTACACATTTAACACAATCCCTATCAAAATACCAATAACATTCTTCACGAAAACAGAAAAAACAATCCTAAATATTGTATGGAACCACACAAGACCTCAACCAAAACAATCGTAAGCAAAAAAAAAAAAAAAAAAAAAAACCTGGAGACACCAGACTTTAAAATATACAATAGATTACAAAGCTGTAGTAAAAAAGCAACATGATAATCACATACGTAGACCAGTGGAGCAGAATAGGGAACCCAAAATTAATCCATATATCTACAGTCAACTGATTCCTGACAAAGGTGTCAAGGACATACACTGGAGAAAGGACAGTCACTTCCACAAATGGTGATGGAAAAACTGGGTACCCACATACAAGAGAATGAAATTAGACCCCCATATATCATCCTACACAAAAATCAACTCAAAATGGATCAAAGACTTAAATGTAAGACCTGAAATTATAAAATTACTAGAAGAAGACATAGGAGAAACACTTCAAGACATTGTTTTGGGAAAATAATTTTTTTTTTTTTTTTTTTTTTTTTTAGAGACGAGGTTTCACCATGTTGCCCAAGCTGGCCTTGAACTCCTGGACTCAAGTGCTAGGATTACAGACATGAGCCGCTGTGCCCAGCCTGGAAACGATTTTATAAATAAGACCTCAAAAGCACACACAACAAAAGCAAAAACAAAATGAGATTATAACTAAAAAGCTTCTGCATAGCAAAGAAAATAATCAATAGAGTGAAAAGATAACCCCCAGAATAGTAGAAAATATTTGCAAACTACTCATCCAAAGGGTATTAATATCTAGAATATACAAGAATCTCAAACATCTCAACAGAAAATAAAAAATCTGATTTTAAAATGGACAAATGATCTGAACAGACATTTCTCAAAAGAAGACACACGAATGGCCAAAAAATGCATGAAAAAATACCCAACATAACCACTAGGGAAATGCAAATCAAAACCACAATGAGGTATCATCTCGCCCCAATTAAGATGGTTGTTTTCAAAAAGACAAAAAATAACAAATGCTGGTGAAGCTGCAAAACTAAGGAAACTCTTTTTTTTTTTTTTTTTTTTTTTGAGACGGAGTCTTGCTCTGTCGCCCAGGGTGGAGTGCAGGAAACTCTTATACACTGTTGGTGGGAATGTAAACTAGTACAGCCACTGTAGAGAAATGCATGAACTTTCCTCAAAAATCTACAAATAGAACTATCATTTGATCCAGCTATCCCCCTACTGGCAATCATACAAAGGAAAGAAAATCAGTGTATCCAAGAGACATCTGCACCCCCAGAAGCACTATTCTCAATAACGAAGATATGGAATCAATTTAAGTGTCTAACAACAGATGAATGGATGAAGAGAATGTGGTAGGCTGGGCTCAGTGGCTCAAGCCTATAATCCTAACACTTTGGGAGACTGAGGTGAAAGGATTACATTAGGCCAGGATTTCAAAACCAGCCTAGGCAGCATAGAAAGACCCCATCCGTACAGAAGAAAAAAAAAAAGCCAGTCATGATGGTCCAGTCTACTGTAGTCCCAGCTACTCAAGAGGCTGAGGAAGGAGGATTGCTTGAATCCAGGAGCTGGAGGCTTCAGAAAGCCATGATCATGCCACTGCACTCCAGCCTTGGTAACAGGGAAAGACCCTGTCTCAAAAAGTAAAAGAATAGAAAGGAAATGTGGTATATATACATAATGGAATACTATTCAGCCTTTAAAAACAATGAACTCTTTTCATTCATGGCAACATGGATGAAACTGGAAGACATTATTTTAAGTGAAATTAGCCAGGAACAGAAAGTTAAACACCACATGTTCTCACTCAAATGTGGAAGCTAAAAAAAGGCTGATCTCATAGAAGTGAAAAATAGAATAGAGGATGATAGAGGCTGGGAAGAGAAAGGGGAAGAAGGAGGATAGGGAGAAATTTGTATAGCTAAGTACTAAGTAGACAGCTAAGTAGACAGAATAAGTTCTAGTATTCTGTGGCACTGTCGGATGTCAATTGCCAACAATAACATATTATATAGTTTAAACAGCTAGAAGAAAGGCACTGAAGGCTTCCAATGAAATGAAATGATAAATGTTTGAGATGATGAATGTGCTAATTACCCCGATAGGATCACTATATGTTATATGTATCACAGCACCACTATGTACCCCATACATTATTATGTGTCAATTTTTGAAATATTTAAGTAAAAAGTAAAAATAAATAAAAAAAATAATGGGGGGAGTAGATGGTGACTGACAAAATTGACCCTGAACAAGTGAAATAAGCATGGATGTTCATTTATTCATCTTCTCTTGTATATATTTGAAATCTTTTACAATAAAAGTTTATATGTAACTTGTAAATTTACTTAAACTGCCAAAGCCTGTTTGCTCATTTATTAAACAGAAATAACAATATCTACAGTAGAGATAATATCTCCTTATAGGTTTTTCTGAAATTTTAAATAGTATATTTAAATCACAAGACACACGGTGGCTGTTAGATAATTTGTGGGGACTCAGTTTGACCTACTTATTGCTGAATTGACTGGTCTGAAATGAGAGAGTTTTTGCACTATTCCTACAGCATAGCAATGCTGGGATGGTGGGTAAGGGACAAAGAGAACCTATGTCCACAGGAGTCACCCTTTCAGGCACCACAAAGATGCTGGTGGAAGATTTTGGATTTTTTGTTTTTAAAAAAGAAAAAAATGTTCAATCTGCAAATGAGTTACTATTTTTGGATTTGTGAACCCTGGAATATGCTAGTGCTGGTAGACACACTGGATTGGCTAAGTGTTTATCAGTCCCAGGCAACTCCAGGTCCAGGTAGAGAAGGTGCAAATATATCTTATCTTCCAAAGTCATTTACTCTGGCTCCACCCTCACTTCCACAGGCAGTTTTCTTTTATGAAATACCAAAAATATCAGATTATCTTCAAAACTAAATAATTCTAAACCTCCCAGTTTCCCCAACTCATTCCAATTCTCCCTGATTATTTTCTTTTTGCTTTGCATTCCTGTACTACTTAGCCTTACCCTAGTTCACCAAAGACCAAAGTCTAAAGCAAAAAAATTAAAGAGTGAAGTACAGAGGCCCCAAGGCCAGAAAAGATTAGATTGCTCTCAGGCACAGTCTGGTCTCCAAGATGATAAGCCCTGAGTAGTTCTTCTGGTTAGTTTTTCAACGACTAGTTTTCTTGGCTCTCTGGATACTGCTGGAGACTTCAGTTTGTTAAGAGCTGAACCTGGACTTTCTCCAGTTCCTGCCTGCATGTCAATTCATCTTATTTCTAATAAAGCCAATTCTTATTTTTCTAACTTGTTTCCAGTTCTCAAATGTAGCTCCAAAGAAAACAGAAAGTAATTAAAATGTCAACACTTTCCTGAAAAAGAACATAAACTCTCTTTGGATTTTCTTCCCACTGGAAATGTTACGTTTCTCCAAGGTGCCTGGCCCCCGTGTGTGGCAACCAGCTGTCACCTGCAGCAGAACCAACCCCTCAGGCAATGCACATAAATCCCCTCTGTTCATTACTCTTGTTTGCATTTCTTCTTCTCCCTTACCGTTTTCCAAACGGAGAGATCCTATCAATGAAGTATTTACGCCTGTCTCTTATAATAGACTAATATCTACGCCAATGTAATATATCCAAATTGTATGCAATATGAAATAAGCTCCAGCAGCAATAAGCTATTTAATCTAACGTGGAAAAAGCAATGTGGAGCCTAACAGCTTAATATTTAGTGCAGTGCAATAAATTAACTGAGAACCATTTTGAATAATAAGAGCTGATTATTCCTTCATTTGGATTGGTTTGGATGGATTATGGCTCTCTTCAGAGTTAATCAGGTTTACGTGAAACGACTTCTTTTTTAAATGTATTCCATTAAAGAATGAAATAAGGAAGAGCAAACATGTGCCACCATTTTGCGATTTGTGTTTTTGAGGTTAGTCTTTCAGAAGAAAATTCCCTGTTAACAGGCAAACATTGTGACCATTGTCCCAGGAACTCTTTAATTGGAAAGAAGCCAATATTCGTCTCCCATCTCACCGTTTTTCTACTTTTCCCTGTAGATTCCTGCCATTCCCTTGACTCAATTTTTCAAAGCACTTTTAGTAAAACACTTGGTTTCTTCTTTCCAGTATCACTCCAACCGTGGCCTCTCTCCTCCCCACACCCAATTACTTAGCACTTTGGGGCACATATCAGACTGACCAGCACCACTGGTCAGTGAGTGAAGCAGCTCTATCTAGTGTTACAGCCAGACCTCCCACCAAAGGTCTCCAAAATGCATCAAGAAGTATTAAAACACATGTCAACAACAATGGCTGCAGCAAATCATCATAACTAGCATTTTAGAGAGCTGAGCATGATGCAAGCGCCTTAAAGAGGCATCTTATAGCAACCCCATAAGATAGACATCATCATCATCACCTCTATTTTACAAGTGGAAATTGTGTATGATCAAGATTAACTATCTTGCCAAATTTGCATGGCAAATGAGGGTTTGATTCTGAATAGCATAAAAATCTGTGTAACATGTTATATTATCTACTGGGGGAAAATTAAAAAACATGTTAGCAAAATAGTGCCTCTCTGTGTCTGTATTACTGTCCAGGGAAAAACAATTCAAAGCGGGTGCCCTACATGCCGTGAGGCCAAACGTTCATAATCACTTAGATGAAGTTATGTGCACAGTACATAGGATACATGTAGGGTCTACCACCTCTGCCCTTTTTAGCGATTTGCATTCCTTTTCTGGATTTATAAACTGCTTGTGGTTAGGACATGTATTTTCTACATAATAGGACATGAGTGTGGTATAATGTCTGAGTCAGAAAATCCTAGGTTTTTGCGTTTTCTTGTTTGTTTGTTTGCTTTTGAGACAGGGCCTCACTCTGTCCCCAAGGCTGGAGTGCAGTGGTACAATCAGTTCACTGCAACTTTGACATCCTGGGCTCAAGCAATCCTCCCACCTCAGCCTCCTGAGTAGCTGGGACTACGTGAATGCACCATCACACACAGATGGTTTTCTAATTTTTTCGTAGAGTCAAGATCTAACTATGTTGCCCAGGCTGGTCTCAAACTTCTGGGATCAAGTGATCCATCCGCCTCGGCCTCCCAAATTCCTGAGATTACAAGCATGGCCCGCTGCACCTGATTGAAAACTCCAGGTTTGAATTTTGGCTCTATTTACCACTAACTGTAGCAAGCTCTGGTTTGCTTAAAATAAAAGTAGGTAAATATACTTCACAGAGCTGTTAAAGAGAGTAAATGAAATAACATGAACACATAGCACAGGTGATAACATCAATAAACTCTAGTTCTCTCTCTCTCCATACTCATTCCTCCCCTAGTATCTAAGCATCAGTTCTCCACACATCGAAATATTCCATGAAAGTGTCAAGGACACTAAAGTGTGAATGAAAGCCCGACTGAAACTCTTTCTTTGCATCATTTTCTCCTAACAATATTGTCACATATTTACCCGTCCCACCAAAATGATATTTTTAAAAAATGATGTTAATTCTACAACTTTTAATCCTACAACAATTCATAAAGTGAATGAAGGTAACTGTCATTCACATCTAATATCCCTTTTCTCTAACTTCTCCTTCTCTATTGCTTCATTTCTCTTCTCCAAGTTGTGACAGTAAGTGCCACTGATTATCTAAGGAAGCTTTGGATCAAGGTCAAGGACATCTAATTTTAAACTTTTATCTCCTCAGTCTTTTGACATGAAACTTTCCTTTCACTTTAGGAGAAAAAAAAAAAAAAGCTAAGAAGAACAGCAAAAGACAAATCTGAAGTCTTTCAAAACTTTAAGGAGAAATTCAAGAAGTCAAATTGTGATGTCATACACGCACAGGAAAAATTATATGGCAAATTTTATTTAACATTATTCATGGCTTCAAGTTTTAAAGATGCAAAAGGGGAAACATTATTCTTTGGAAATATTTATACACTGTTGGGTTCTGAACGATATGGTTCATAACAAAAGAATTATGGACAGTCTTCTTCAATGAATGACAAGTTGTTTCATCTTGGTTTATGACATCTTTTCCTTTAGAGAAATCGAACTGTTTATATTTTCTTTGAGTTAAAAGAAGAACATTATTTGATGGAATTTGAGTTGATAAAATGACAGCTCAGAGAGGTTAAGTAAAATATACAGAGTCACACAGCAAATTATTGTCCAAAATTTAAAATTTTTGAATTGAGAGTGGGAAAGCTTTAAAACAAACAAACAAACAAAAACAAACAAACAAAAAAAAACAAGATAAATGCTGGGCAGAGCAGCTTACTTGAGAATTAAAATTTTGTTCTTGAGTCTCCCTCTCAATGCCCTGAAGGAATGCACAACCTAATTGAATGTGGGAGGCAGTGGGGGCATATATGAGATGAAACTGCCTAGAAATCTGGGAACAGGGGGAAAAGTGATGCTTAAGGTTGAGCCTTACAGAATGAGTTGGACTTCCCAAGATCAACACTGTGAAGTAAGACTGGTGGATTGTGGAGGGGAAGGCATTCCAGGTAGATGGCAGGCTGTGCTTGGCACAAAAACATGGGTATAAACAGGTTATGTTGTGAACAACGAAGGGGCTAGAAGCTAGATCATGATTAGGTTTGCCTTTTGGAAAGATGAACATGACAAAAATAAAGGGTAGAGCTAAAATTTGCACTAAAGGGACCAGCTAAGGTGCTCTTATCATTGTCAAGGGTGTTGGCAGGGGTCGGGGGTCCACTCTGTAACACTTATTTAATTGAGTTGAGCAATCTGAATCACCCATCAAAGCTGGTCCTCATGCTGCACATCCTACTCTCCTCACATATAAATCACATTGCATCTCAGCAGATTACAAAGAATGTCATGTATCTCTGGGATGGCTCTAAATGACAAATCTGTTCAAGCCATGGTTGAAAAGAAAGAAAGCTGAGGACAGGATCCTGGAGGACATGGGTCAATAAATTGCTGAAAGAGCAGAGAAATCCATGAAGGCTCCCTGGAGGAAGGAAATCCCAGAGAGCTAAAAGGTGTAAGGAACCAGAGAAGCTAATCAGACACAGGGAAAGGAAGAACATGGGAGGGGGCCAAGTGAGAAAGGGCAGACCCACAGAACACAGCCTGTAAAAGCAGAGTTTCAGGGTCGCTGATGGCTCCTGAGAGAACAATTTGCATGGAATAAGAGTA
This sequence comes from Macaca nemestrina, assembly GCF_043159975.1. Lineage (NCBI taxonomy): Eukaryota > Metazoa > Chordata > Mammalia > Primates > Cercopithecidae > Macaca > Macaca nemestrina. Next base: position 41,138,685 of record NC_092134.1, on the reverse strand, counting down.
CAGAGATCCTATATTACAAGTAAATTCGGTCAGGGGTAGAAGTGGCTGGTATGGAGCATTTTTTTTTTTTTCTTTTTTGGAGAGGGAGTTTCACTCTTGTGGCCCAGGCTGGAATGCTATGGTGTGATCTCGGCTCACCGCAACCTCCACCTTCCAGGTTTAAACAATTCTTCTGCCTCAGCCTCCTGAGTAGCTAGGATTACAGGCATGCACCACCACACCCGCCTAATTTTTTGTATTTTTAGTGGAAACGGGGTTTCTCCATGTTGTTCAAGCTGGTCTCGAACTCCCGACCTCAGGTGATCCACCCCCCCCCACCCCCCCCCCCCGCCCTCGGCCTCCCAAAGTGCTGGGATTACAGGCGTGAGCCACCGCGCCCGGCCTGGAGCATCTTTTTAAGAAGTTTAACTATGACAGGAAGGAAAGAGAGTGGCTATAGCCAGAGGGACATGTGGAATGAAGGTGGGAACTTTTTTTATTTCTTTTTTTAAATGGTAGAGAGCTTTGGGCAAGTTTAAAGATAGTAATAAAGCTAGAAAATGAATATAACCTGGGAATATTATGACCAGCAGAAACACAGATGTTAGAAATGAATGCTTTGGGTGGGGAAGGATACGGTTATCTGTGAGTTAAGAAAGGAGAATTTCATCAAAAGGAAGAAAGACAATCCTGGTTTCTGATGATCATATATAAAATGGCACAGCGGAAAGAACACTTTAGACTAGGAGTCCTCAGCCCCCAGTCCCAGTCCACGGCCTGTTAGGAACCAGGCCACACAGCAGGAGGGGAGCAGCAGGTGAGCACAGGAAGCTCCTTCTGTAGTTACAGATGCTTTCAATTGCCGCATTACCGCCGGAGAGCCTCCTCCTATCACGTCAGTGGCAGCATTAGATTCTAATAGGAGTGTGAACCCTATTGTGAGCTGCGCATGCGAAGGGTCTAGGTTGCGCGCACCTTATGAGAATTTAACGCCGGATGATCTGCCATTGTTTCCCATCACCTCCGGATGGGACCGTCTAGTTGCAGGAAAGCAAGGTGTCAGGGCTCCCGCTGATTCTACATTATGGTGAGTTGTATAATTATTAATATTTCATTATATGTTACAATGTAATACTAATAGAAATAAAGTGCACAATAAATGTAGTGTGCTTGAATCATCCCAAAACCATCTCCCACCCCGGTCCATGGAAAAACTCCCATGAAATTGGTCCCTGATGCCGAAAAGGTTGGGGGCTGCTGCTTTAGACCCTAAGGAGTCACACACTTTCAAAGTCAAATCCCAGCCTTATCCCTAATTAGCAGCGTCCCCCTTGACCAACACTTGACCTCTCTAAAACTCAGTTTTTTCATCCACAAATAGTGATAAATACACCCACCTTAATGAATGATGTGAGGATTTCGGTGATTCCCTGCTGACATTTGCTGTTCTCTTCCCAGCTTTACTTTTCCCCGTAGCACTTGTAACTTTCTAACATACTCAGTATTTTAGTGATTTATCTTGGTTATTATCTATCTCTCGTAACACAATGCAAACCAAACAAGAGTAAGAAACAAGATTTCCTATTTTGTTCACTGCTATATCCTCAGCATTACAGTGCCTAGCACCTAGTACGTTCTCAATTTTTTTTGAAAAAAGTGAGATAAATAAATTAATGATTAGGATACTACAGAGCAGTTTCTCAGCTTTGACACCACTAACATTTGGAGCCAAATAATTAATTTGCTTGGGGGGGTGGGGGCTGTCCTGTACCCTATGGGATGTTTAGCAACATCCCTGGCCTCTAACCACTAGAGGCCAATGGCACCCCACCCCCAGCCATGATGAGCAAAATTGTGCGCAGACATTGCCAGTCGCTCACGGAGGGACAGGATCATTCTGAATTGAGAGCCTCTGCAACAGAGTAAGTGCTAAAGATGGTGGCTTTTAATATTATTATAATAGGGGAAGAAATGCAAAGTAAAGGAACATTTGATCATCAAATTCTCCTCCAACCTGCTTAATTTGAGGTGGAGAAAAATACTGCTGCTGTGATGGTGTTGACTTCACAGCAAACTGATATTTTACCAAGAAACATGTTTAGAAGAAAACAGCTCCATCAATTAAAAAAGTGCCTTCTAAGCTTCTTGTGTGTTGGTCGAATGTGAGAGATTTTCTTTTTTTGTCACCTCTCTGAACAAACAATAACAGCAAAAGTAATCATCCGCATCCATACAGTCTTATAACATCAAAGCTAATAATGTACGGTAGATAACTCCTGGGCCAACACTTTAAAAATAATAACATCTTAGCCTCTATATTCTAATTAATAAAGGATTATAAGCTGCCAGAAGACACAGCTGCGGGTTTCCTTTTTAGGATTATCTTTCCCTTCAAATTTTCTGTTTTTACCAGTCCATTCCTTTGCTTCAAAGAGAAACCATTATCTTGTATTAAAATGGCTAATATTGATCTTTCAGAAACACGAGGATCTCACAAAATGGAGACTCTTCCAAAAATTGCTTTTGGGAGCATGGAAAAAAATACCAGAAATGACTTGGCTCCAGCTTCTCCCCTCAAATATAGACACCACTAACTAGGGAGTGGTCATTTGATCAGCAGAGAGTTCATGGTTAGGACCACCATATGACTGGGTTTGTCTGAAACATTCCCAGTTCACGCCAGCTGTCCCAGTACACTAATTAATAGCAAGCCATTTTGTTCTCAAAAATGTCTGGATTTGGACAGTAAAATTATATGGTCACCTTTTTCAGAGTTCATCAGCATTTGACTGTCCACACAAAAGAGAGGTGAGCAGAGAGGGATTTGGTGCCAACTGGCTTTGTGCTTTCCCGTCTCTGAACCTCGGGCACATCTCAGACTTTTCTCAGCACTCTATGGCAGGCCTAGCTACAAGCATAGTCCTTTCTGTAGCACAAGCTCAAAGGTAAACTATCTGTAAGTCAATAAATGAATCAGTCTTCCACATAGCTTGTTGATCAATATATCATTTCTCTTTCCACTTTCAAGAAAAGTGAAATGGAAATTAGGTTATCATGTGACAGAGTCTGGTTTGCCTTGGCCTTCCAGAAGGCATTGGGATTCAGAGAGGCAAGTAGTGTGAGATTTGCTTCTGGACGAGGGTGGCCTCTGATGGCTGGGCCTGCCGAAAAGGCCTTCCAGACTGCAAGGTGCTAGCCAGAAGAATCCCCTGATCAAAGCCTCCTTGCCCCATAGCCTCATACTCCTCAGAGTAAAGTAGGGATGATATTTAAAGGCAGCCAACTGATCAAGAATATCTAGCCTTCTTATGAGGAAGATAAGCCTTTCTCTTTCAGGACCAAGAACACAACTCAGGAGATTGTACAAGAATCAGGAGTTAGCAACACAGCTATATGCCAGCTCAGATCAGGAGTCCAGGGGGCAGCAGCATGGTGGGGCTCTTATTCCAAAGCCAGGCTGAGGAGGAGAGAGACCAAGAACTCTAAATAGCTCAAAGGTAACCTGAGATTAGACAATCCCTACTCCGTGAGTCCCACACCTTTCATGATTCAGCAGTCCCATCTGTAATATAGCTAATGTATTATTGATGATGATGATGATTTCATTGGGATTTAGCAGTCCCAAGTAATATAATGACATTCGCTACTATTTATTAAGCACCAAATGTGTGCATTATCTAATTTAATCGTTATAGTAACTTTGCAAGCAAAGTGCATGATACGTGGTTTTACCACATACAGGTAACACGGATAACAGGGTGCTAGAAATAGTTCATGCTCTATAAACAATAATAATAGCCACCGTTATTGTATTACTCAATTGTCACCACGTGTCTCTTTAAATACCAGAATGAACCGCTTTTGGTTCTCTCATGTTTCCTAGTCCATCTCATCTTAGTACCTTCACACATGTAGTTTCTTAGAACACACTCCAACCTCAAATTCCCATTTATTTACCCCTCGGCTCTCAGCACAGATATGATTTCTTGCAGGGAATCCTCCCTGAACTTCCAAATTGAAATGAGTGGCCCCTCCTAAAACCTTCACTCTCTATTGCCTGCTGTCAAAAGTCTCATTTTACTTCGTTATAGTTGTTAGTTTATTTATCTGTAACTCCTCCTAAATTACAACCCCTTTGAAGTTAGGAACTGTGTCTCATTCCTTATTCCTCATTTTTCCCCTTCGTAATACACACACAACACCTGATACATAGCAGGTACTCAAGAAACATGCGTTGAATGATTACATGAATAAATGACCCATTTCACTCTGGTGGTGAGAACTGTGGAGGCGAATGGCAAGAACAATGACACCTGACAATTAAATAAGTACACACTTACTCAGAAGACATTCCCAGTAACAGAGAGCACACACTATTTCCATCGCCCTGTTATTTATGTTACCTGTATGTGGTGAAACCATGTACCGTGCACTTTGCCTGCAAAGTTACTATAGAGATTAAATTAGGTAATGCATGTATTTGGTGTTTAATAAATAGTAGTTAATATTTATTAGTTAATATTTATAGTTATTACATGACTTAAGCCTCACTACAACCCTGTGATGTAAGTATTGCTATCTGCCTTTTGCCATATGAGGAAACTGAGCCTCAGAGAGGCGAAAGTATTTCACAGAAAATGGCAAAGTCAAGATTCTAAATGATAACTGCCTGACTCGAACCCAAGCTCTTTCACTATAGCAGCCCGACTCGATGCAAAATGAATGGAAGAATGAAAGAAGGCAGGAAGGTATAAAGGCAGGAAGGAAAAGTGGAAGGAAAGAGGGAGGGAGGAAATGAGGGAGGAATAAAAGGAAGGAGGAAATAAAACAGGAAGAAAAAAAGGAAGATTGTGATTTTTTTTCATCTGTACCCTAATCCTTGCAAAATTCTTCAAACAAGTATCATTGTATTGATCTTCATATAGCATTCATGCTTCAACTGTTACAGGTATGATTTGCAAGGGAACATTATAAAGACAATTGACTGTGCACAGTGGCTTGAGCCTGTAATACCAGCAGTTTGGGAGGCCAAGGCAGGAGGATCACTTGAGCCCAGGAGTTCAAGACCAGCCTGGGCAACATAGTGAAACCCTGCCTCTACAAAAAATACACAAAAATTAGCCAGGTGTGGTGGCATGCATCTGTAGTCCCAGCTACCCAGGAGGCTGAGGTGGAAGAAGCAACTGAGCTAGGGAGGTGAAGGCTGCAGTGAGCCGTGATCGCATCACTGCACTCCAGCCTGGATGACAGAGACCCTGTCTCAAAAAATAAAAATAATCAAAACCTCCCATCTAAACGAGCTGCCACATCATTCAGCCATGATACCTCAGCTTGTAGCAAACACAGCTCTGTCCACACTGTCCCTTCTTGCCAGTATGGCCTCGGTTGGCACATCCAGCATCCATGAGTTTTGTCCTGATTCTGGCCTTGCTCTGGATTGTCGATGTGAGCCTTTGCAGAGGATGATGAGTCAGGATGCTTGATCAAGGACTTCAACAAAATGAGGTTAAGGATCAATATGGAGAGTCATAAAAGTTTGCAAGGAGGTGGTGAAGGAGGCATCCCAAATTGGCTGCTTGACGCTGGTTTACAAACAACCTTTGTCTACAGACAGCAAATAGCAAAACTTCTGCAAAAACAGCTAAGAACGTGCTTCCTCATCAGTGGTATATTCCAGATAACAGAAAGCCTGCACATGACTCACACATGTTCTTTATGGAAATTTTCTTGGATGATTTCAAGATGATACATGTCATCAGGTGTAGAACCATTCCAGTCAGTCTACTCAACCAAATTTCCTTTCCTTTTTTATAATTCCAACTCTTATTTTAGATGCAGGGGTTATGTGTGCAGATTTGTTTCCTGGGAATATTATGTGATGCTGAGGTTTGGAGTACAATTGATCTCATCACCCAGGTAGTCAGCATAGTACCCAACAGGTAGTTTTTCAACTCCTGCCCACCTTCCTCCCCTCTCTTGTAGCCCCCGGTGTCCATTGTGGCCATCTTTATGTCCATAAGTACCTAATGTTTAGCTCTGACTTATAACTGAGAATACATGTTATTTGGTTTTCTGTTTCTGTGTTCATTAGTTCAGGATGACAGCCTCCAGCTGCGTCCATGTTGCTGCAAAGGGCATGATTTTGTTTCTTCTTTATGGCTGCATAGTATTCCATGGTATATATGTACCACAATTTCTTTTCAATTCACTGTTGATGGGCAGCTAAGTTGACTCCATGTCTTTGCTATTGTGAACAGTGCTGTGATCAACATATGAGTGCCTGTGTCTTTTGGGTACAACTATTTATTTTCATTTGGATATGCATCTAGTAATGGGATTACTGGGTTGAATGGCAGTTCTATTTTAAGTTCTTTGAGAAATCTCCAAACTGCTTTCCACAGTGGCTGAACTAATTTACATTCCCACTAACAGTGTGTAAGTACTCCCTTTTTCCCACAGCCTCGCCAGCATCTGCTGTTTTTTGATTTTTTAGTAATAGCCACTCTGACTGGTGTGAGATGGTGTCTCATTGTGGTTTTAATTTGCATTTCTCTGATAATGAGTGCTGTTGAGCATTTTTTCATGTCTGTTGGCCACTTATATGACATTTTTGAAAAGCGTCCATGTCTTTTGCCCATTTCGATAGGGTTATTTATTTTTTGCTTATTGAGTTATATAAATTCCTTATAGATTCTGGATATTACACTTTTGTCAGATATTTAATTTACAAATATTTTCTCCCATTCGGTAGGTTGCCTGTTAACTCTGTTAATAGTTTATTTTGCTGTCCAAAAGTTAGTTTAATTAGGTCCGACTTGTCAATTTTTGTTTTTGTGGCAATTGCTTTTGAGGACTTAGTCATAAATTCTTCCCCAAGGCCCATATCCAGAATGTTGTTTCCTGGATTTTCTTCTGTAATTCTTTTTTTATTTTATGTATGTATGTATGTATGTATGTATGTATTTATTTATTATTATTATTTTTTGAGATAGAGTCTCACTCTGTCACCCAGGCTGGGGTGCACTGGTGCAATCTCGGCTCACTGCAAGCTCCGCTTCCTGGGTTCATGCCATTCTCCTCCCTCGGCCTCCTGAGTAGCTGGGACTACAGGCACATGCCACCACTCCTGGCTAATTTTTAGAGACAGTGTCTCACCATGTTAGCCAGGATGGTCTCGATCTCCTGACCTCATGATCCGCCAGCCTCAGCCTCCCAAAGTGCTGGGATAACAGGTGTGAGTCACTGTGCCTGGCCTAGAATTCTTACAGTTTGAGGTCTTATATTTAAATCTTTAACCTACCTTCAGTTAATTTTTGTATATGGCAAAAGGTATGGGTCCAGTTTCATTGTTTTCCATATGACTAGCCAGGTATTCCAACACTATTTATTTCATAAGGAGTCCTTTCCCCATTGTTTGTTTTTGTCAACTATGTCAAAGATCAGATGGCTGTAGGTGTGTGGCTTTATTTCTATCAGTTTCATTGTTCTATGTGCCTATTTTTATTCCAGTAACATGCTGTTTGGGTTACTGTGGCTTTTAGCATAGTTTGAAGTCAGGTAATGTGATGCCTCCATTACCCCAGCTTTGCTTTGTTTTTGTTTTTGTTGTTTGTTGTTTGTTTGTTTTGCCTAGGATTGCTTTGGCTTTTTGGTTCCATATGAATCAGAATAGTTTTTTCTAAGTCTGTGAAAACTTACATTGGTGGATGATAAGAATAGCACTGAATCTGTAAGTTACTTTAGGCAGTGTGGCTATCTTAATGACACTGGTCCTTCCAATCCATGAGCATGGAATGTTTTTTCATTTGTGTGTGTCATTTATAATTTCTTTCAACAGTATTTTATAGTTCTCCTTACGGAGATCTTGCACCTCCTTGGTTAGATGTATCCCTAAGCATATTTATAGCTATTGTAAATGGGATTGTGTTCTTGATTTGGCTCTCAGCCTGAAAGTTATTGGTGTTTAAAAATGCTACTGATTTTTGTACGTTGATTTTGTTTCCTAAAACTTTACTGTAGTTATTTTCCAGTTTCAGGAGCCCTTTAGCGGAGTCTTTGGGGTTCTTTAAGTATAGAGTCATATTGTCAGCAAAGAGAGTTTGACTTTTTCTTTGCCTATTTAGAAGCCTTTTATTTATTTCTCTTGCTTGATCACTCTGGATAGGACTTCTAGTACTATGTTGAATATGAATGGTGAGAGTGGGCGTCCTTATCTTGTTCCAGTTCTCAAGGGGAATGCTTCCAGCTTTTGCCCATCCAATATGAAGTGCACTGTGGGATTTTCATAAATGCCTCTTATTATTTTGAGGTATGTTCCTTTGATGCCTGGTTTCTTGAGAGTTTTTATCATGAAAGAATATTGGATTTTATCAAAGGCTGTCTCTTTACCTATTGAGATGATCATATGGTTTTGGTTTTTAATTCTGTTTATGTGGTAAATCGTGTTTAATGATTTGTTTATGTCGAACCAACCTTGCATCCCAGCAATAAAGCCTACCTGATCATGGTCAATTAACTTTTTGGTGTGCAGTTGGATTCAGTTTGCTAGTATTTTGTAGAGGACTATTGTGTCTATGTTCATCAGGATATAGGCCTGTCGTTTTCTCTATTTGTTGCATCTTTGCCAGATTTTGTTACCAGGGTGATGCTGGCTTAGTAGAATGAGTTAGGAAGGAATCTCTCCTCCTTGATTTTTTTGGAATAGTTTCAGTGTAATTAGTACGCACTCTTCTTTGTACATCTGGTAGAATTTGTCTTGACTGTGGCTGGTCTGGGGCTTTTTGTTAGTTGGTAAGTGTTTTATTACTGATTCAATTTCAGAACTTGATATTGGTCTGTGCAAGGTCTTGATGTTTATCCTGATTCAATTTTGGGAGGTTGTATGTTTCCAGGAATTTACCCATTTCATCTAGATTTTCTATTTCCCTCTGAACTATCATGAACACCTTCTTCTTTTGTATTTCTGTGGGGGAGATTCAACCAAATGTCTTTCTTCATTGAGCACATACTAGATGCCATGCTCTATGCTAAGCTCTAGGGTTAAACTGTGAACTAAGCAGAAATAATCCCTGCTTCATGGGACCCATAGTCTGTTATGAAGATAGATAATCAAACAATTACAGAAATATATAGGTGAGTATAAACTGTTATATTCCTCTTGGAGAAAAAGTCAATTAAAAATCTTTATTATATAGTGTACTGATTCTGGTAAAGAGGTCTAATTGAAATTTTAGTTATAATAACCAAAAAGTTGCCAATAATCCCCAAGAAGATAAAGCTTGCTAGGTTGATGAAGGAAAAAATATTTCTAAATATAGGATGTGTCCTGCAAGACAGAATACTTTCTCATGCATTTCTTTCCAAGAAGAAAATGCGGTAACAAATCATTCTGACACTTATTGTTACTAAACAATATCTAGGATCAGCAAAGTAAGAATACTTATTTCATTGAAGAGAATTATGAAACTTCAGGGCTGGGAAGGGGTTTTGAAATGGAATTTCATTCTCTTTCATTTTACAGATGAGGAAACCGAGATTCTGAGAAAGCGAATGACTTTCTTAGCATCAAACAAGTAGGAACGTGAGAGTTAGAAGGGGAACTCAAGTTTTATAATTCAGTGCTCTTTCCTCCAAACCAAGCTGAAATGAGACCCTTTACTTTTTTTCATGAGTACTAATTTACCAAAGAGGTAGTGATTTGCTTTTAAACTCTTTCTCTCTCACACACACACAACAATAAAATAATATGCTTTAGGCAACATATTAACTATATAGTAATCTAGCCTTCCACTACAAGTATTATATGGCAAACAAACAAACAAAAAAATCTGTTCTTCATTAATTGAACCTCTAGAAATGGCTTTTACACAAAGCACAGTTGATTACTTAAGTTACTTCACTGTGTACTTGTGGGAATGTTTGATTTTACCTAGAAAATAGTTTAGCTTTTAAACATAAATACCCAAGTTTAACAGACCAAAACTCTTTCAAGAACTCATGATAAATATTATATTACTGGGTTTGTTCTTTGGCAAGAAACATTTTTATCCAATTCATGTACTCTCCATACTGTGGTTATTAAAGATTTACCATAGCAACTTAATTTATTTTATATACTCAAATAGCATAAGCTCAGCTATAGTTGATTAAGAAAAAAAGAAAAGGAGAAAAATAAATTTTAAGTGTAAATTTCTTCAAAAGTAAAGCAGATATTTAATACGTATTATCCACATTCTAGAGCTGATAATATTTTTAGATGTCTTGAAATTTGGCATCAGCCTAACTTGAATCATCTGGCTTGAGGCAGGAACAGGAGTGACAGATGCAGAAAAACCTACTCCACCTACCAGTGATATACACTTCTATGGTTCATGGCTAATGCTAGCCAGTTGTGGAATTTTAAGGGATTTAATTTTAAGGGATTTTTTTCCTAGGGCTAAGTTTTCTCATGTAAACAATAAAAAACATGGAATAACTTGCCTTGGAAATCTCTTGTGGCAACAGAATTCCCTGTGCCTTTTAGTTCTCACTTTTATTATTTGCCCCAAAATCTAGATAAGACTTAACATATGTTCCAAGGACAGAGACATCTGTCATGACCATAATATGCTCAGTAAAAGAGGCCCCAGCTAACATCTAAAAGTACACATGAATCACACCTGTATCAGAACATGAATCGCGATTAAGAGAAACATGGTCTAGCTGAGAACCCAAAAGTCAGATATACAGACTTCAAGTTGTTAAAGACATTAGATATGTAAATATTCCTTTTTGTTTATTTTTTTACAAAATACTGTTGTCTATATAGTGATCAGTTTTCCTGAATTCACATGAGCAATGATATTGCAACTATGAATATGTTTCCTTATAGGGAGTGAAAGAAGAGTCATCATTCCTTCAATCTAAAAGGATTGCATGAATTCAGTAAACCATATTTTATGACATGCATTTATTACATACAAGGCAATAATACTAACTCTACCCTTAACTCTAATATTGGAAATCCCTAAAATAAAATGTCATAAGTTAGCTTATATTCTTAGGCTTTACATTTTAACTTCAGAGATGGAATTCATGGTGGAAGCAGTAATTGTTGACCATAAATGAGACCAATTTACCTGAATGAGTATGGAAACACCTCTTTTAAAATCATATACTTTATAGAAAACATAACTTTCTAATAAAGTGTTAATTTTTCTTTGTATTGATGAAAGTATTGAACAAGAAGTTTCATAATGCAGTTCCAGAAAATGGGGTGACTGCCAATTAAAACTGTGGGAAGAGAAAGTCTCCATCTCCCTGAAGGAACATACAGAGTCCTTTTAAGATAAGTACATTTAAAGAAAATTGTTATGCACAACACTAACTTCATTGTAGGTTTTTGGCTCTCTTTCATATGACTATGTCTTTGCAGATGACTTTAGCACCAGTGGGGAATCTATACTGGAAATGCATTCTTCGCCACTTGGCAGAGTATTCACAGTAAACGAATATCAGACCTAGGATTTTGTTGTTGGATTTTTATCTGTGGCTGACTAAAAAGACAGACTTTTACCTACAGGTTGGATTATCCTAAACAAAAAGAAGAATAAACAGATTTTTTTTTTTAAGGCAAGACCAAAGGAAGAAAGGAAGACCAAATCAAATTTTCGTTTGTAAACAAACAATAGCAGACAAGTTGGTTAGCAGGGACACTATGTTTAAATATGTGTGTGTGTGTGTGTGTGTTTGCATGTGGGGGGTATGTGTGTCTCAAAATAGGAGCAGAATGGCAAACTGAACACCTGTTCTTTCCCACTTCAGTTACTCTGATATGATCAAATAAATAAATGCATTCATAACAGCACTAGAAAACAAGGGTGGTGTCAACATCAAAAATGTTGAGATATTTATAAAAGATATAGAGCAGATAGGATTGAATTCTTCGTAAAAAGAAGACCAGAAAAAAACACATAGGAGAGAGAGAGTGCAGAGATGAGAGTGCTTATGGGAACTTCAGGCAGCTTTGGGAGGTCAAGGAGCAATTGTCATGGTGATTAACTGGGGCAGTGCATTTAGAGGGACTAGGCTGGTCAGTCAACCCCCCACCTCCTGACTAAGCTGAGCAAAAGAGAGCAGCAATTGCCTTCAGGCTAAAACAGATGTTCATGAGCTCTGAGACCAAAGAGATGGGACAATTCATTGTCACAGGTAGCTAGTGATACCCTTGAGACCAGCTGAAACCTCCTAGCAGAATGCCCTGTCCTGTTCCCACAATCACTGCAGATAAGCTCCTGTAATCTGAATCAATTCCTACTAAAATATGAACAAGTTATTCAAATATGTACATTAACTAAACTAAGATTACAAGATAAAGAAAATGTGGGATATAAGAAAGCATGGTAAGAAAAAAAATAAAATATATTGTTAAGTGTATATCTTTTTTATTTAATTTCAGCTTTTATTTTAGATATGAGGACAGGAGCTACATGTGTTGGATGTGTACATATAAATGCTGATGAACTCTAACTGTAGTCAAAAACTAATTATAGTAGGGCATATTTTAAGGATTTAAAAGTAAAACTTCTGGTTAATCTTAATGGATTAAGTCTACATATTTACTTCATTTTATTTTAGAGTGCTACTAAAAACTTAAAAGTAAATTAAACTTGTACACAGGTATGCACACACATACAAAGAGGCATTTTAAACCAACAAAAGCTAAAAGAATGGGAAAGGAAATGATAGTAAATGAGGTGTGTAAAAAAAAAAGAAAAGAAAAGAAAAAAGAAAAGAAAGAATAAAGAAAGCAGCTGGGTAAGTGGTAACTGATTTGCTGAATCTGAAAAGGCTAAATTTTATGCCTGAAGAGAGTCACGCCAACAGGAAGCAAGACAACTTGTGCAAAAGAAACCCAGAATGACTTAGGAATTGGAGGTTCTGAGTATCTCTGAAGGTGAGGGTAAAGGGTGAAACTGAAGAATGAACTCTTAGAAGGAAGTTTGACTACTGTAATCCCAGCACTTTGGGAGGCTGAAGTGGGTGGATCACTTGAACTCAGGAGTTTGAGAACAGAGTGGGCAACATGGCGAACGCCCGTCTCTACCAAAAATACAAAAATTAGCCAGGCGTGGTGGCATGCGCTTGAGGTCCCAGCTACTAGGGAGGGCTGAGGTAGGAAGATCATTTGAGCCGGAAAGGTAGAGGTTGCAATGAGCCAAGATCTCACCACTGACTGTACTCCAGCCTGGGCAACAGAGCCAGATCCTGTCCGTGCCCCCCCCCACAAAAAAGAAGGAAGTCTGACTAAATAAAAAGCAATCAGACCCCCAAGTGTCCTCCCTTATTCCAATATCTAGGTGATTACCTCTAACTAAACTGAGAAGACAGAAAAGTAATGATTCTGGAGAAATTAAATATGAGAAGCTCTGAGCTCCAGGAACAGGAAGCGCAGCTAATAGATTAAATGAAATCCTACGGAAAGAGCTCCTGGTAGCCAGGCATGTTGGCTCATGCCTGTAATCCCAACACTTTGGGAGGCTGAGATGGGAAGATGTCTTGAGCCCAGGAGTTAGAGATGAGTCTGGGCAACATAGTGAGACCCCATCTCTACTAAAAATTTAAGAAAAAAAAAAAATCAGCCACTGTGATGGTGTGTACCTATAGTCTCGGCTACTTGGGAGGCTGAGGTGGGAGTATTGCTTGAGCCCAAAAGGTTGAGGCTGCAGTGAGCCATGTTCATACCACTGCATTCCAGCCTGGGCAACAATCCATGGACACATTAAAAAAAAAAAAAAAAAAGCCTCCCAGACCCCACCAAATTTGACAGCGGGATTATTATTCCTATTTCATCCAAGACAGGAGACTAGAGAAGTTCTCTCTGAGGAAACCATCCTGTCTAAGAGACAGAACTGCTGTCGAGTTTGAATTCAGCCTGTACACACAGTCTTCTTGAATGACTTGTTTATGACCAGTGCATTCTGACAGTCCCGGTACCTCTCTGAATGAATGATACCTATGCCATATAATCCTTGGAGGCCCCCAGTAAATGACTTTCTACTGTTAGTTACTGGAAAACTCAGCAGTCAATAAGACTCAGCCTCATACACAGAGCATTTGATCAGCTACTTCCAGTATCATTCTTATTGTGAAGAGTCAACCAAAGATTACCAGATAGTAAAGGATGCCACCAACATGAAAAGCAAAGACATAAATAAATACGTAAATAAATGAATAAATAAATAAAATAACTTGGAGGGAAAAGAGGTAATTCAAAGGGCAGAAGAAAACTCTTAAAAAGTTACATTTTCGGGGAATGCTTATACACTATTGGTGGGAATGTAAATGAGTACAACCTTCATGGAAAACATTATAGCGTTTTCTCAAAGAACTAAAAATAGTACTTTCATTTAGTCCAGCAATTTCACTATTGGGTATCTACCCGAAAGGAAAAAATCATTATATATAAAAAGATACCTACACTCATACGTTTATCATAGCACTATTCACAACAGCAAAATATGGAATCAACCTAAGTATCCACCAACGGAGGATTGAATAAAGTTATATGTATGTATACACACAGTCTTCTTGAATGACTTGTTTATGACCAGTGCTACTGGATATATATATGTATAAAATGCATTTTTATATAAATATATAAACTATATATGTTTTCTATATATATGGCATGGAATACTACTCAGTCATAAAAAAGAGTAAAATCATGTCTTTTGCAGCAACATGGATGGAACTGAAGGCCATTATCCTCAGTGAATAACTCAGAAAGTTACATACCGTATGTTCTCACTTATACGTGGGAGCTAAACAATGGGTACACATGGACATACAGAGGGAAATAATAGACATTGGAGACTCCAAACAGTGGGAGGGTAGGAGGGGCGAGGGTTGCAGAACTGCATGTTGGGTATGATGTTCACTATTCGGGTGATGGGTACACTGAAAGCCCAGACTTCACCACTATGCAGTCTATGCATGTGAGAAACTTGCACTTGTACTCCCTAAATATAAATCAATCGATAAATATTATAACCTCAGTGAAATAGAAAAAGATGTTATATCCACAAAACAAATCAAACAAGAATAAGATGTTATTTTTTTAAAGACCATGAGAAATGTATAAAAGGGTTCTTTCTGACTGAACAGAATTTTTTAAGTCGATAGAATTAGAAACATAAAGTTATAGAAATTGCCCAGAAATTAGATAGAAATAATAGAGATGGAAAGTACAACAAACGGGGGTAAAACACACACACACACACACACACACACACACACACACAATTATAGGATTATACACAGGAGATCAGAAATCTGAATTATTGTTTCAGAAAAAATAAATTGAGAGTGAAAATATCAATAATATAAGAAAAGGTACCACATAAATGAAAGATTATACACATTAAAACTTTCAGAATGACAGCAAATATCTCAGAGTGACTTAAAGCAGTGCATTGAAGCATTGAGTTTTCTGGTAAAGAATTACGAATACGTACTGAACAAAGATAGTCATGAGCTCAACTGCCTTATGGTAAAATAATTAGCAATTGAGTCTTCCTGCAGTTGAGGATGTAATCAGTCATGAGACCACATCATGCCAATTTTCATGACCAGTTGAGTTAAGAAACTTTGTTTCTTTGTGGTTCATAGAAGTATTACTCCTAGATAAGAAGGCTACTATCTTTCGCTTTGACACTGGAGTCTCTTTTAGAACTCCAAACATCAAATGTTTCAGTCTGAAAGCTCCTAACTGTCCAAAAGGAGTTACCCACTAAGTGACTTGAATAACACCTAGAATTCATTTCTCTGTCTTTTCAATTTTCATCCCCAATGAGAATCTTCAATAATGCTAGAGAAATACCTTCAACAACAGCAGTGTGAATACTTGCAAACATTTACTGAGTACTTCCCACGGAGGCATGAAAATACATTGGAAAGCAGGCTCATCAGGTTACAGGGAGAGAGGAGCAAAGCAATTTATTTATTTAAAACTTTTTATATGAAAAATTTCAAATATATTTTGAAATTTCAAAATTCAAAAAAGAAAAAAGAATATAATAAACTCCATGTACTCTGCTTCAATAATTATCAATTCATGGTCAAACTTGTTTTATTTATACTCCCATCTAATTCCATTCCCCTCCACACCACTGGATTATTTTGAAGCAAAACCAAGCAATCACATCATTTCCTCTTTGTGTATATCTTCATATGTATATGTATACATGAAGATATACACGAATTTATATATGAAGATGAAATGAATATATATGAATGAATATGTATAAAGATGAATATATCTGATATAGATATATCAGAAATAAGAACTTTTCCTTAAATCTAAGCACAATTCATTATCGTAATTAGAAGTGATTAACAATAACTACACAATATTGCTAACTGTTCAATCATATGTGCGTGTGTGTGTGTGTATGTTTTGGTACCACTATAGGTTAAAACATAGTTGATTGTTTTAATTCTTGTAGTTATTATTTTATTGAGGCTCACATCATCTCATCTTTGCCTTGAAAAAGCCTTCCCTAGCTGGCTCCAGAGTATTTTAGACATAGCCCCAAAAGTCACTGCTAGCTCTCTTGCCCTTCAGTATGATAAATTATTCCAGGTTCACATTACACGATTCCTGCCCCAGATCTGTGATCAGTTCTCGCTCAAGGATCCCAGGTTCCTTTCAGTGCTCACAGTCTGAGCACTAGACTTTGAACCTAGTAAATGAACTCAAGGATATTCATTTTACCTACCTTGTCATTATTTCTAAGTCTTTTCGGTCAATAGAGCCAGGGAATTTATATTTTTACATTAAAATACATCACAATTTCAATTAATAATGACAATATAAAGACAAGAAGGTTTCTTTTTACAATATAATTTAAAGACTAGAAGGTTTCTTTTTGTCTTTGTTTTGTTTTCTGAGACAGGTTCTGGCCATCACCTAGGCTGGAGTGCAGTGGCCCAATTACAGCTCACTGCAACCTTGAAATCCTGGGCTCAAGAGATCTTTCTGCCTTGGCCTTCTGAGTAGCTGGAACTACAGGCATGTACTACCATGCCCAGCCATTAAAAATATATATATATATATATATTTTGTAGAAATGGGGTCTTGCTGTGTTGCCTAGGCTAGTCCCAAACTCGTGGGCTCAAACAATCCTCCCACCTTAGCCTCCCAAAGTGTTGGGATTATAGGTGTGGGCCACTACAGGTGGCCGAGACTACAAGGTTTTTACTTAAACGTTTTTTCTCTTAAAACTGAATTACCTTTCTTCCATACCAAAAACCCTAGTTCCTGATACCAACATAATTTCACTTGCTTTATCCCATAATACACACAACAGTCTCAAAAAGTACGAGAGAGGCCGGGCGCGGTGGCTCAAGCCTGTAATCCCAGCACTTTGGGAGGCCGAGACGGGCGGATCACGAGGTCAGGAGATCGAGACCATCCTGGCTAACACAATGAAACCCCGTCTCTACTAAAAATACAAAAAAAATTAGCCGGGCGAGGTGGCGGGCGCCTGTAGTCCCAGCTACTCGGGAGGCTGAGGCAGGAGAATGGCGTAAACCCGGGAGGCGGAGCTTGCAGTGAGCCGAGATAGCGCCACTGCACTCCAGCCTGGGCGACAGAGCAAGACTCCGTCTCAAAAAAAAAAAAAAAAAAAAAAAAAAAAAAAAAAAAAAAAAAAAAAAAAAAAGTACGAGAGAGTGAGAGGAGAGAAGAGAAAGAGAGGGAGGGAGGGAGGGAGGAAGGGAAGGAAGGAAGGAAAGAAGGAAAGCAGGAAGGCAGGCAGGCAGATGAAAACAGTAACAACACTATCATCAATAATAACTTTAGAAAACAATTTAAAATTGACAATTCTTTTTCTTAGGCAATATCTACTTACTGTATCATTTGAAATAATTCCTCTATGTGAGTATGCCACTAATTTCAGACTCAGGTTCATTCACGTCATTTTGCTTTCAAATTTCAGAGACTGCTTTGTTTCAAGATGATTTTTTATGGCCGTGTTAAACATTTATATGTTTTTGAATTCCAAACAAAAACAAAATAGATTCAGACACATCTAGCTGTGAATCCTGTCCCCCACCACCCGGTTTCCACCGTCCTCCATAAATAATCTTTTCCTGCAATTGTTTTTAGCATAAGCAAATTTGTATTCAGATTCTTTGATAAGGTAGACACATTTTTTTCACCATGACTTTTTCTTACTTAGCAGTAAGCCCTAGGGATTATTCCATAAACTTATTGATTTTTTTTTTAAAGTGTGTTACTTACTAGACCAGGTGAAAAATGTTGTCTATAAAATGGGACAATTAGTAGGCAGCTGCTGGGAAAAAAGAAGATTTAATCCAAGTGTATTATTTTTAAAAATATGCAGATTGGGGCTTTATAGTAAACCTTCATAAAATGACTCACCAAATTCACAGCATCGAGCTGGGAAAAATTAGAGTAGGTGGCTTTGCTTCTTAGAGGCATACACAGTATACAATTTTACCATGCAAAATGCTTTTGCTACTACAATTTTCCTTTGCTTTGCCTTTTTGAAAAGTAATGTTCCTTCCTATTTTAGTAGTACCATTTGCATTCCTATTATTCACACTGAACTGTGATTTCCATTTTTATCTTCCCTTTTTCACTTGTTTTCATTCCAGCATTTCTCCTCTTGGTCTTTGCCTTTCCTTTATCTTGCCCTTAAATGGAGGCCTCGTGTGCTATGGGAAGAGTGCCATGAATTTTCTAACCATCAAGCCAGGCCTCATCCCAATTTAATGATATAAGTTCCCTTGAACCGTTGCCAGCAAAGCTAGGACATCCCACACACATTTGCTATGGAAACACCTTCATGACTAATGGTCTCTCAAATTAAGGCATCTTAAAATTGAAGCTGGAAATGGTATTCATTTTTTCAAAATCTATTCTGCAGTCAAGGAAAAATGTATAGCAGTTCTCTAAAAGTTATGAGTTGCCATATTATTATACCCGGTTTCTCTGAGAGGCAGACTCCTACAAACCCAGTCTCAAGGTGTGTGCAAAATGAAAGCAAGACTTAGTTGATACTCCTCTGTGTCTTCAACTGAGCAGCCTCTGTTCTCCTCTGCTGTGTGTTTATGGGCTCAGGTCTTTGGATTGTGCCAAGTTCTTTACCTTAGAACAGAAGCAGAAACATTCAAGACCCTGCATGATTTGGATGCTGCCAAATCAGCAGATCACATCCCACCACTTTTCCCTCTCACACTGTCATAGCGAATTACACAGACTTCTCCAGGCCCACCAGGCCACTCTGTGCCTTTGTGCAAGCTATTGCCTCTGTCTGAGAAGACTGTGCTCATTTCCCAGGTGAATCTCTGTTTTATTCTTAAACACCTTGTTCAGGCATCACCTTCTCTAGGAAGTTCTCCTAGCACACCTTCTTCTCCCCAATGAGAGCTGACCCTTCTCTCTCTTCCATCATTTCTTATGTGTCCATGGATCTGTGACCATCTAGAGGGCAAAGATGATGTTTGTTTGTTCCCCACTATGTGGCACCATGCCTGATTAGTATTGGTTCTGCTCAACCATAAATGATGGTTAATTAAATGATGGAATGAGTCAACGGGCATGTGATGTGCTCTCTTAGGTGTAAAAGGGAGACTACGCTACCACCGACATACATGTTGCATTGAAATATCTGATTTAGATTTCCTCTGTTTCACATCTCTGTTTGGAAGGAATGGGGTTCTAACATACATCTCTGATTGCTGACCATGATGATTACCATAAAAATGGTGAGCATTATGACCAGATGGAAATGAGATATTTTGATTAACTTGAATGAAGCAAAGTGGGCTTTGCCACTCTCTGTTCTTTTAACAACCCAGTCTTTAAAATCCGTGCAGACAAACATCCCAGGAATCCTTTTCATCTTATATTGAGCCTTCCAATATGATGCCTCAGTGCTCCTCACATTGGCTCAGCCTTGGCATATCCTTCTAATTGCCACCTTCCATTCTCTACCCACTGCTCCTAGTTGAAGACTGGCCTGCCCTGGAGTCGTGTCTGTACATCCTGATGGAGGCATGGCAAGAGTTGCTAATTTGATTGATTAATTTATCCAGCCCAATGAGGCAAGACAAGAGTAGTGACTCCCCGGTTAATTATAGCATGACTAACCTGTGTAAAATTATAGATGGCCAGGCCTTATTCTTCTGTGTTTCTTTTCAGTCGGTCTGTGTTTGACAAAGGATCTCACTATTCTTATTAAAGCACTTTCATTATTCCAATGCTAAGGCAAGTTTTGGAACTGCCCAATGAGAAGCAGAGTCACAGGACATACCTTATGTTCTCCAGCAAATGCCGTCCAAAAACAGACACCACTGTTGTCCATCTGCTAGATGACAAAGCGGAGACTTTGCAACACAGCAGAGGAGGCAGAAGAGAAACATCTTCCTTTGCTGGTGACCAGCAGAAGTCATCCCTATTCCACTTATGTCTTTATAATCTCCAAATGCAATGGAATAATTTTGCATCAGCTTCCTGACCACAGAAATGAAACTTTTTTCCTTATTACATTTGTGTGTTTGTGATAGATGTGATTACTAAACACAGGTTTATTTGGAAGTTAACAAATCTATTGCACAAAAAGCCACTTCTTCAGCTCTTACTGAAGGGGCCAATGAGAAGTCAGAAATCCCAGTTCCTAAAAAGCTGGATGACTTTACTAATGCTGTCTTTTCTCAGTATCAGGCTTTATTACACGTTTTCCCAGAAACCACTCTTCCTTTCCTGACTCCATCAGAGCAGAGTTCAACAGAGTAGCTTTCTCCTATGCTAAACAAATGATTTTTTGAGACTTCTTTCCCACTCACTAAGCTTCCAGTAATATCTAAGTTTGCCAAATATCTCAAAGGAATTAAAGACCTAATTTAAGAGAAGATGGCAAGTGCATTCTCAAAGCAACCGGGAGTACTCATCCTTAACGGTAAGAGTGACAAAGGAGGAAGCAGCAGTGGCCCATTTCCTCAGCCTCACTGAGCAGCATCTATGAAAAATGAGCTCAGCTGTTAACAGCCTGGGAGGGACTGCTATCTACCACATCACAGTCAGTTGAGAAGAACAGGATGTTCTGAGTACAGCACACGAACCTCAAAGCTAGAGTCAAAAACCATATTTTCCAGGCAAGTGTTTACCTTTTTCTTCAATCTTCAAGAGAGAACGCTTCTGTTCTATGAAGGGTTAAGAAAACCCTGCCTGAGAAAGGAGAGTGCAAAACTGATAAACCTCTTTATTTTCATGTTATTAACAAACAGAAAGCTCACTCTGGGTTGGTAACAACATACCACCAAAGTAGCCCTGGCACTCTTCCTATATTGTTTTGTTAAATTATTATACTTTAAGTTCTGGGATACCTGTGCAGAACGTGCAGGTTTGTTACATAGGTATACACGTGCCATGCTGGTTTGTTGCACCCATCAACCTGTCATCTACATTAGGTGTTTCTCCTGATGCTCTCCCTCCCCTGGCACCCCCACCCACTGGCAGGCCTCAGTGTGTGATGTTCCCCTTCCTGTGTCCATGTGCTCTCATTGTTCAATTCTCACTTATGAGTGAGAACATGTGGAATTTGGTTTTCTGTTCCTGTGTTAGTTGGCTGAGAATGATGGTTTCCAGCTTCATCCATGTCCCTGCAAAGGACATGAACTCATCCTTTTTATGTTTACATAGTATTCCATGCTGTATATGTACCACATTTTCTTTATCCAGTCTATCATTGATGGGCATTTGGGTTGGTTCCAAGTCTTTGCTATTGTGAATAGTGCTGCAATAAACATACATGTGCATGTGTCTTTATAGTAGAATGATTTATAATCCTTTGGGTATATACCCAGTAATCGGATTGCTGGATCAAATGGTATTTCTGGTTCTAGATCCTTGAGGAATCATCACACTGTCTTCCACAATGGTTGAACAGGCAATCTACAGAGTGGGAGAAAATTTTTGCAACCTATCCATCTGACAAAGAGCTAATATCCAAAATCTACAAGGAATTTAAACAAATTTACAAGAGAAAAACAACCCCACCAAAAAGCGGGCAAAGGATATGAACAGACACTTCTCCAAAGAGGACATTTATGCGGCCAACAAACCTATGAAAAAAAGCTCATTATCACTGATCATTAGAGAAATGTAAATCAAAACCACAATGAGATACCATGTCACACCAGTTAGAATGGTGATCATTAAAAAGTCAGGAAAAACAGATGCTGGAGAGGATGTGGAGAAATAGGAACACTTTTACACTGTCAGTGGGAGTGTACTTTAGTTCTTCCTTGATTCTTAAAGGAGCCATGCTTAATCTCCTGGTCTACTTGTTTACAGCTGAAGTGAGCCCCCAGGCAGTTATAGATTAAATTAATTTGCATCAGGTAAATTGGTTTCCACCAAACTGAATGAAGACACAGAAGCTGGTTGGGATTCTTCCGTTAAACATTGTCTAGTCTCAGAAAGCAAAAAATAATAATAATGAAAGGAGGTACTAACAAGGAAATAAAGTAAGTTTAACGCCTAAAAGTGTCCATGCTTAGTAAATACTCATTTCTTGTCTTCAGTGAGTCTCTTTGTAAATTGCAGTTAAAAATGAAGTCTTGAGATGTACAATCCAGGAGCTGTCAGGCCTAATTTCCATCAGGTATCACTGCTTAGTTGATAGCTGGTTGAGCATGGAGTTTTAGAATCAGACATATCTGGTTGTCATCTGGATCTACTTCTACCCACCAAGGGATCTTAAGAAAGTGAATTAACCTTTCTGAACCTGTTTCCTTTTTTAAAATAACCATTATGATAATTAAATAAGAGAATGCATATAAAGGATGTATGTAAGGTTTGTCACTTAGGACATACTCAATAAGTGTTATTATTATTACTTAATCAGTATATTAATCAGGACTCAATTGACTGTAAGTAAAACTGATCTCAGTCAAACTACTTAAACAAAAGAGGAAAATTGTTGCCCCACATGATTGAAAACTTCAATGGCAAGTTGGGTTCAGGCACATATGGACCTGGGTGCTGAAATGAAGCCCCAGGTCTTGATGCTCACCTGACCCTTTTTCCCCCACCTTCTTCCATCTTGTGCCTCTGCTTTGCTGTTTTGCCTTCATTCTTCTGCAGCCTTTTTTCAGAACAATTCTACACTTATATTTTTCTACCTGAGAAATCTTGGCTCGCTCTCTATAACTCATTTATTGGATCATATGCCCATCCATCTCTGAACCAATCACTGTGGCAGAGAGGCAGAGAGGAAGAGAGAGAGGGAGAATTCAAACTGACCAAGTTTGAGTCATGTGCTCAATCTGGAGCTGGAAGGTGATGCCAGTCACACTAAACCCACAGAATTGAAAAAGGGAGAAGGGAGTGACACGAAGAAGATGAGGGGGGCCTGTTACTCAAGAAAAAGAGCATGAATGCCAAGCAGGTATACTTGCAGTCCAAAACTTTTGTTTTCTTAAAGATACTTGCCAAGGAACAGATAAAATATAAACTTCACCTTTGAACTGAGAGAACAAGGCCTGCAAAGATGGAACAAGTTCTCCCTTCTAAGGTGATAGAAATAGGAATATTGGATTCATAACCCCTTAAGATGTTGACTTGCCATAGGTACCACCAAAGGATGTTCCAAGAATAGAAATACTGTTATTCTTGATGTCAAGCTAAAGTCTACCTGTAGACTGGTCCTTTTTGGTCATCACGTATGGTTTGGGCATGTATTTGTTCTGATTCATTTTGAATCTTTTAAATATGTTTTATCTGTATTTTATGTTGAAAAGATATCTATCAAACTGCTTTATTTTTGTATGGCCCTAACCACATCTCACTCAGAAATAGTGTCCCTTCATCCTAATGTGACTTCTTCCTAGTGTTTCACCATGTGGTGAATGAAGCGGGGTGCTGGAAATGTCCCCAGATGTTCTAACATACTTGCCAAAGCTGATTACAGCATTTTTGTTTAATTAAAAGCAACTTATGTGACATATTTCTTTTCATAAAGGCAGTTTATGTTTAATTGTAGAAAAGTTAGAAGATACAAATAAGGGAAAACAAGGAGAAGAAGAAGGGAGAGAGGGAGACACGAATGAAGAAAGAGAAGAAGAAAGGAGGGAGGGAGGAAGGGAAAGAGAAAAAAAGATTTGCAGAGAAAACATATCACCCCCCGAGAGAAGCCATCATTAGCATCCCCATGTTCAGCCTTTCAAAGTCCTTTTTTTAAAATTATAGATGGTGGGGTTATTTTTACAGAAATGTGATTATACTCTCATACTCTTTTCTTTCTTTCTTTCTTTCTTTTTTTTTTTTTTTTTTTTTTTTTTTTGAGGCATGGGGCAGGCTCTGTTTCTCAGGCTGGAGTACAGTGGCTTCCTGCAGCCTTGACCTTCTGGGCTCAAGCAGTCCTCCCACTTCAGCCTCCAGAGTATGTGGGACTACAGGTGCATGCCACCACACCTAGTTCTTTTCTTAAAATAGAGACAGAGTCTGCCCAGGCTGTTATCAAACTCCTGGACTCAAGTGATCCTCTCGCCTTGGCCAACCAAAGTGCTGGGATTACAGGTATGAACCACTGCCCCTGGCTGAATCATATTTTTATAACTTGCTTGTTCCACTACTCCATATATCCAAATTATTAAATATTATTTCTACTAAATTCTTAATACTAGGAGTTCTTAACTTTTGAGTGATAGACAAATTTCTGTTGAAATCTCTTTATATTACATGAAAATGTTGAGCATATGGAGATTTTTCTGGGGAGATGGTTCACAACTTATATTAAGCTCCCCAAGGGTGCCTACAATCAAAAATTTTTAAAGCCACTGTTTTACACCCTCATTTTAAATGGTAAAAATAGATAAACCTGGAAGAGAGAGATATAAACAGATACATATCATGATTTTTTTAACCAAATTCTTGTTACACATTTAATTCCATTCTACTTTTGAACTATTATAAACAATACGCAGTGAACTTAGCTTTTAAAGCTTTAACCACATAACTATTTCCCCGTGATACTGGCAGAAATGACATTGCTGGGAATTTTTTTCAGTGTGAAGTAACACAGATTGACAAATTGTCACAGCACTTAACAAGTGACTTTTTACACCATAGAACCCACCTTGTTCAGATATCACAGCTAGAACTGCATCACGAGAGAGACCCTCCTGCACATACTGCGGGAAGGAGCAACATTTCCTGCATTTGTTTGGTTTTGTTACAGACTTGACGCCCTGCCTGCCACTTTGAGGCACAGTTGCAGCGCCTCTGTTTACATTTTTGGAGGACACGTGGACAAGCCCAAGCAAAGGCGAACAGCACACGGTACATCAATCACACAAGGAACATCTGGTGATTCCCTTGGGGGAAACAGAACGATTCTGAGAGTTGGGGCACTGCCAATGGGAAATTCACACAGATGAAAGCAACAGAACTCATGCTTGCAGTTTCAAGCGGGTGGAGGAAGGACGAGGAGAGTGGGTAAGCAGCAAGGTGAAATACAGGGTTCCCCGCCGAGTCTCACTTGTTATATATGAAAAGGTTTGAAATCAGTGTTTTAAAATATCGGAAATGGAAGTTGTGAAAGCAAAACTATTCTTTGGTTTCAGATGTATTGTCATCTAGGGACCTTGTCAAGGAATTTGCTAGAATAGTTTTAGTGACCCAAAAATAAATATTGATTGGTTCTGTATGTATTTATAAAAGTATGCCTGGTCTGGGGGATCTGAGGCTACCGGATCATAAGAGAGTACAGTGAAACCAGAGTGCGCTAACCTGCACATCTTTAGGGACTAATAACATCTTCCAGGCTTGCCGTTTTTGATGTGCTGCCTGTGAAAAGCAGAGTTTTGGGTGTTGTTCAGCGCCAAAGTCCCCTCAAAGCAGAAGAACAAAACCATCAAGATGTTACTGGTAATTCATAATCTGAAGCTGAGCGTATAAGTATTTGTCTTTTTTAATTGTGGATACATTGAATTTTGGCTCCCAAATGGTGTTCTTATGATTTCAGGTTTTCCCTCAGAGAAACTACTATACCAACAAGCCCTGTCAGAAGTCACCTCCAAATGCATGGAACACCAGGAATGACCCCTCCCTTCCTTCAGAGCTGATGTTTCCTTGGCAAGCACTTTTTCTCAGACTATCTTGCCGTCTAATTTCTATACCGCCTCAAGGTGACACTTTGTCTAGCAAAAAGTGATGCAAAGCTCTTTTGCAAAAGCCCCTCAAATTAATACACCTTACATATTTTCACTAATAACACTTTCCTTGGAAGCCCCGTATGTGTAATTATGCTTTCACAGATGTAAACAACTAAAACACAAGAAGATTAAACGACCTCTCTGAGATGACATAGCAAATCATCCACCAAATGCATGATGTCTGACAACTTATGACACACAAATGCTTACACTGACAACTTGCCCTCATCCTTGTTTCTGTGCAGAAAAATAAGGGAAATCGTTTACTGGCCCAGAAGACCTCATGATGTTATGAAGATGGCAAATTCAATCAGATCCTCATTAACTAGATCCAAATGAGGCCTGACAGAGCCTTCATTAGATCTACAAAATCCTTCTCGTTTTAGCTCTGAGTCTTCTGACTTGTCCGTGTCATCATAAATTGGTTGTTTTGAAGTCAGAGAGGACAAAGTGCTTGCGATGATGGTCATCCTGTCTGACCTGTAAGGACAAGGTTCTATTAGAGAAAATAAAACAACAGTGCAGCAGTGGCAAGGCCTGGCCGAAGAAATAGATTTGCTAACCGGCAAGAAACAGACAAAAGAAAAACCCAGTTATTTAAAAATCCTGACCAAAATAATAACAACTACAAAGACATTGTCCCAATCCCATCATAGAAACCAATGTAAACTTCTCTTGTGAAGCTGAATTACAGGTCACTTAAGTTCTATTACATACATTTTACATTCCCAGTCAGAAAAATGGCATCCTCTATATCTGAAAAACATTCATCTAACCCCAGATGAGCAGTCTTCTTTTTCTTTTTTTTTTTTACAATGGAATTAAATTCTGTCACTTTTTTCAGCAGTGGTGCCAGCGAGACCAGCCATTGAAATAAGCAGAGTCAATCGCCATTGAGTTAACGAGACTTGAGAGGGGCCAAAAAGCCGGCTTGCCAATGTGCCTGTGGATTCCACCTTAGAGTCACTCCAATGAATGGGGCACGGCATTTCCAAAATGCTCCTGTCACAAATGCTAATGCAGACCTAGCACAGTGCTCAGGCCATCACAGTCACTCAATGTTTATTGAATGAATAAAAGAATGATTGTTGCCTGTGAAGGATAATAAGTTGTGATTATATTGGTTAGATTCTATTCCAAAAATATGTAAGTATCTGGAACATATTAACTCATTTGCTCTCACTATCTGTGGTTATGAAATAGCCAACAAGCCCTTTGCCAACAAGCTCAAGCCAGCTCTTAAAGAAATGGAACACTGGAAAGGAAAGCGTGGGACGGAGGCATGGAGATATGAAAGGAGCGACTGGGAAGATCCTGAGGTTTGGCAGAGAAAGAAGCAACTTGATAGGTTAGTTCATATCCTTGGCTTCCAGCACACTGTGGAAACCCGTACCATTCTCCCAGAGGCCTAGAGGAAGCATTTTACCATCCAAAGGAACTACTGATTAGTGGTTAAGCACACAAATTCAGGAGTTCAAATTCCTACTCTCCTCCTTCCTAGATGTATGACTCAGTGCAAAGTATTTAACTTCTGTCTGCCTTAGATATTGTTGCCCTGAAATGAGCATCAGAATAACTCTCTCCTTGGGCCTTGTGAGGAATAAGATAATACACATAAAGCCCCCAGAAGAGTGCTGGCCTGGCCTAGGAAGCACGCAGTTGATGCTAATTTTTATTCTTATCATTAATATCTCCACCTTATACTATCTCTAAGTAAGACAGTAGGGGTGGGCAATTTATCTCATACCATCACAACTTCTACAAATACATGATAGAGAAGTTGGCTAACTGCCTCAACAGCGGTTGCCTCCTGTTAGTATATGTATCTCTGCATGAAGGAGATAGATATGTGCATTTCACATTTATGCTCCTGCTATGGGTAAATTACTGGACCTTTCCTTGCCTCAGATGATGAACAGAAAAATTAGATAATAATAGTATGTGCCTCATTGTATTGCTGAAGAAGAGAGTTATAAGATTTAGGCCAGGGGCAGTGGCTCACAACCTGTAATCCCAGCACTTTGGGAGGCTGAGGCAGGTGGATCGCTTGAGCTCAGGAGTTCGAGATCAGCCTGGGCAACATGATGAAACCCCATCTCCACTAAAAATACAAAAATTAGCCAAACATGATGATGCACACCTGTAGTCCCAGCTACTCCAGTGGCTGAGGCAAAAGAATCATTTGAATTCAGGGGGCAGAGGTTGCAGTGGGCCAAGATGACGCCACTGCACTCCAGCCTGTTCAAGAACGTGAGACTCCATCCAAAGAGACAGAGGGAGAGAAAGAGAGAGATGATTTAATTTCTAGATATAATCTAGAACAGTACCAAGTAAATAACAAGCATGGTCAATATTATTTCATATAGATGTGGGGGGTAGGGGTATAAGTGTGTGTTCCTCACAGTTTTTCTAAGGATGAGTACAATCTCGATAACCAATTTTCAATTTAAAAATCTGGGAACACATAGGTATTTACCCAAATCAGTTCTTTCACAGTATGGAGGATGGCTGCAACTGACATGATAAGGTGACAGAGACTTTGTTTCCTCAGCTTTGTATTCCCCCTGAACTTGTCTGAGTAAAAAATCCATGCCCAAATCCGGGCTCTGAGGCGAAACCAGTGTTTAATTCAGCAGCGGCGATTAAGGTCACCTAAAAAGATTATTGAAAGCATGATGCTAGCACTCATTAGAGAGGGCTAGAGTTGATCCCTGGGTTAGCAGTCCTCACTTTCTGTGCTGCCTTGGGCATCAGTCTAGAATCACACACTCTGCATTCAACCTCAATTCCCTCAGTGGCCCCTAAGGGAGAGACTAATCTGCCATTTACTTCCAACTCGGTGAAATGGAAGGGCTATTTCTAACTCTGGGAAAATGCATTGGTGGGAATGAGGCAATAAGCAGAGGAAACAAGTTTTGGGGGTTCTTTCCTCTGAATTTTAATGTCAGAGTTTCCTGTGTAAGCAAAGCTGGGATTCTTTTTTTCTCATTTAAGCCTACGCATCTACTGCACACAACTTTGAAACTCAGAAAGATTGTTCACAGCATAGTTCTGTAAAATAAATATACACATATAGATCCATAAGATTCTGGGGGTGGGCAATGTATTCCTTACCCTTCCAACTTCTACAGATACACAATAGATAAGTTGCGTATCTGCCTCAGCAGCTGTTGCCTATGCTTGGAATATGCGTGTCTGGATGAAAGAAAAAGACATGTGCATTTCACATAGAAACTCAGCATAGTCTCCAAGTTAGGGAAATGGCAGTGCTGTATAATAGCAATGAGCAGAGACATGTCTGCTCATTGATATGTAAATGACAATAGCAGGCATTCCGCTGTGTGGAAGGAATCCCATGACTGGTTTGACCACAAGCAGGTTATTAAAGTGAAACAAGGCTATTTTGTCCATTATGAAAAGCACTGTCCTTTCCCAGTGAGTGGCACATTCAGGGCTATTTACATTTCAACAACCAACAATAAATCAATATAAATACTCCTTTAAATCCACTTTCTTTTTCGAAGAACAGTAGCTGTTCAAAATCATGCGGTTACACAAGAATCTGAATCAAGCAGAAATCATTAAAAATCCAACATTCAGTCAATTCTATATATATTAAATCATTCATAAGTAAAGTCTTTCAAAGCCCTGGAGTAGAGTTAAGAGAAATCTCATTGTGTAATGCTGGAAACTGAGGTTCAATTGTTATAGCCAGTAGCTATGTGTATTAAGTATTATTATGTAATCTATTTATTATTGTATTTACTATATGATAAAAATACTGTATGTGAGTACTTATTATTGAGATAGGCATATTTCATGTATTACATTATTTAATCTTCACCATGAACCTGGGAAGCAAATATCATTATAATCTGCACTTTAAAAATAAAGAAACTGAGGCTTGAAGAAGTTCAGTAACTTGTCCCAAGCCAGAAACCCAGTATGTGGGAGGTCCAGGTTTCTTATCCAGGATTCTGATCTGCACTGCAGTGGTGCTCTTAACTGTCACCCACACCTCCTCTCCACAGAGATTCAATAATAGAAAGTGGATTTCAGCTAGTAAACTATATTGGGCGCTCAGGATAGTCTGCTTGAGTCAGACCAAAGACTAAAAAACTATAGTTCAGGTTGGGTGCAGTGGCTCACGCCTGTAATCCCAGAACTTTGAGAGACTGAGGCAGGCAGATTACTGGAGCCCAGGAGTTCAAGACCAGGCTGGGCAACATGGTGAAGCCCTGTCTCTACCAAAACAAAACCAAACAAAATAATGAAAAGCTATCGTTCAATCTATAGGCACATTTTTAACTTTCATTTACAAATCATTGTGAAAAATCAAGTTATCCATAATAAATTCTACCATTTATTCATTTTTGCATCCAACAAATATTTATTGAACAATTGATAAGTGTGCGGTACATGCCAGAACCTGGGGTTAGAGCAGTGAACCAGACAGACATGGCCCCAACTCCACTTAATGTACAGTCTACTGGGGGAGAAAAACATTAAAAAATAATCATTCAATACAATTGTGGCAAGTATGTAGGAGAAAAAGGCCTCAAGGCAAGGAAAATCAATGAGAGAAAGACCAACTTAGTCTAAGAAAGTCAGAGAAAGTCACTATGAGAAAGTAATTTTTTTTTGAGACAAAGTCTCCCTCTGTCGCCCAGGCTGGAGCGCAGTGGCGTGATCTCTGCTCACTGCAAGCTCCGCCTTCCGGATTCATGCCATTCTCCTGCCTCAGCATCCCTGGTAGCTGGGACTACAGGCGCCCACCACCATAGGCTTGGAGACTGGGTAAGAGTTAGCCAAATACAAGAAAGGAGAAGTATATCAGGATGCTGTAACAATGCAAATATGCTTTAAAAACACTAAAAGGTATTTATTTGTCGCTAAGAACAGTGTCAGATGCAGTTTGATCAAAGCTCTGGCTTTCTTTCTTAGAGACTCTAACTGTCCTTCCAAATTATATGTCGGTTTCAGTCCTTTGGTTTCTATCACGATATGTCTACCAATAACAACTAGAGCTTTTTTGTTCACATTCAGACAGATTTCCCTTTCTATGCTGATTAAACCACCCCCAAACCAATCCTTCTAACCAGTGGATTCCTAAACCAATCAATGTGGTAAGGAAAATGAAATTTGTATACTTTCATATCCTAGGGTGGATCCATTTCATCCAAACATATGGCTGCTAAGCATAGATGTGATATATATGGAAGAGGCAACCACACTTTCCATGTCAAAGAGAAAACTACTTTGGTCAAACAGAAAAACATGTGCAAAGAATCTTAGGTGATCAGATTAAAAGTTTGAGTATCTAACATAAGGCCAGTGTGAAAAACAGAAAATAAAGAGAATGATGTGAGATAAGTTTGCATGGCCAGAGAGGGGTCAGATTATGCAGGAGCTTGAAGCCCACGTTAAAAATGTTGGACATTTATCTCAGGTTAATGGAGAGCTTTTGTTGTATGTTATGATGAAGTCTATATATTAAAAGCATTCCTATATAGAAGAAATGAATTATCAGAAATGCATATTATATATCTTATACATATATGTATATAAATAAACTATTTCTGAAAAATATACAATCAACTTGTAAATGTGGTTGCTTATAGGAAGAGGTCCCTGGGGAATAAAGGGCTGATTTAGTAGAGAGACCTACTTATCATTGTGCTCACTTTTGAATTTTATTTTTTTAACTATATTTATGCATTCTCAAAGTCACTATGAGAAAGTAATTTTTTTTTTTTGAGACGGAGTCTTGCTGTCTTGCCCAGGCTGGAGTGCAGTGGCATGATCTCAGCTCACTGCAACCTCCACCTCCAGGGTTCATGCCATTCTCCTGCCTCAGCCTCCCTAGTAGCTGGGACTACAGGCTAAAAAGTAGTAAATTGTTTGAAGTGATTATCCTGTCCACTGTATGGAGAGAAAAATTAGAGGTGGGAAAGAGTACAGGGAAGCCAGCTAGGAGGCTACTGCAGCTGGCCATGCAGGAGATGGCGGTGGCTGGGCTTTGTGTGGTGCAGAAATAGGATTTGAGCCCAGGTCACCTGAAGCTGAAGCTCCTGCCTTTCGCCACCACTATAGCTAACAAACCACGTATTTCTATGGAAGGCACACACAGGTGGAGCAGGAAATGACTACAGAGCCAGTTATTTCTGAGCATGAGATGCAATATGGCGAGGAGGCCTGAAAAAAGCCAGAGCCAAAGGAATGGTTATAACAGGATGATGGGAGCCTGGGGAAAGGGAGCAAATTTTCATTTGTGCAGAGGTGCAAACTTATTTGATTTACCTGAGCTACTGATATCCCCAGTTGTAACATTATGCAAATGTAACACCTCTAAAAATGAGACACTGCATCCAAATTGAACTCTTGAGAGTCAAGATTGTCAAATAGAATGAGAGCCTTGAAACCCCTTTAGCAGCCAGACCACACTGGGCAAGAAAATAAGAAGTTGCAGTCTCCTCTCGTTCTGCAGGCTCATGAGCTTCACTCAGTTTATGCTGGGTAAAGGTGAGCTGAATAGCATGCAATAAGCAGGCACTAGTAAGTAAGGAGAGGATTATCAACGAAATGAATAAATGTCAGGAGAAGTTTGAGTGATGACTATACAGAATTAACAAAATATAAAATACAAGGTTCTGGAAAATTCTAGCAATTGCATTAACTAGCTAACACAGGAGAAGAGCCGGTAACATACCATCTCCTTCAAGCTGAGGCGTACCTTTGTAGAATCACTGAGTGACCATTTGAGAAAATCCTAATTGTTTAAAATATGAGACTTGACCACCTTGATGGAATATCAGGTAGGTATTCATATGTCCAGAAATCATATTTTTATACTATATTTGGAAGCCTGGGTATTTTTCTGTTTTATCTGTTGCCTTCCAAGGGCTATAGGAATGGAGACATTAGATGAAGTGGCGGGTCTCACCTTGAAGAGACAATGGAATGAATATAAGATAGAATTAGAAGGCAGAGAAGAGAAGACATGAATTCAAGACTTAGGAGAAAAAGCATAAGGGATAAGCAAGGACCAGTCACATGACAACTTCACCTAAATACTGCTCTCCCACTAGTAAGACTTTCCTGACTAATTTGGCCCCAGGATAATTACGCCATTCTGTATCCCATTCCTCCTGGGCCTGGCTACACCAATGGACAGAGTAATGTGACTAACAGATTGCATGACGACCTATTTCAATCACATGCTTATTTTTCCTTCCTCTGGGCTTTCTCTGTGATTCCCTCAACAGGGAACTCTATTTATGATGTTATTTCCATTTCACTAAGCTTAATTCTCCCTATCTACAATTCACCTCCTTTATAAGGTACTGTTCTTATCTCTCAAACTGGATGCAATCACTCCTTTTGAACCTCTTATCATTTCATGATACTTTCCTTGTCTCATTTACAGGTACAGTGCAACTTAGTGGTAACAAGCATTTAGAGCTGGATAGGATCTGGCCCAATGTTCTCATTGAATAAATAAGGAACTTGAGTCCCAGAGCAGACAACCGAGTTGTCCTAAGCTACACAGTAGCATAGCTCGTACCAGGACACGTATCTCCTGATTCGGGGCTCCCTTGTCCTCTGATGGAAATGTTGGGGTTCTCTGCCACATTGTTCTGTGCAACCAGCCCCCTCATTTTTATTTCTATGAATAGAAACTGGGAAAGTGAGTTTAAACTTTTAATCAAACATCAGACATTTACTGCCTTTACTAGATGTGTGACTTTACCCTTTCTGCAACTCTATTTCTTCATCTGTATAATGGTGATAGTCATGTCATGTACTTCACAGTGTTATTGTGAGGAATAAATTGATATATATATAGAGAGATGGATATAGATATTTATCAGCTTGGGGCAGACCATAAGCTCTCTGTAGAAACTGGTTATTATGATTACTACAACTGTACATAATAGTTTTTGTTTGTTTATTTGTTTGTTTGTTTTTTGAGATGGAGTCTTGCTCTGTCACACAGGCTGGAGTACAGTGGCACAATTTTGGCTCACTGCAAACTCTGCCTCCCGGGTTCATGCCATTCTCCTGCCTCAGCCTCCTGAGTAGCTGGGACTACAGGCACCCACCACCACGCCCAGCTAATTTTTTGTATTTTTAATAGAGACGGGGTTTCACCGTGTTAGCCAGGATGGTCTCTATCTCCTGACCTCGTGATCCGCCCGCCTCGGCCTCCCAAAGTGTTGGGATTACAGGCGTGAGCTACCGTGCCCGGCCAGTTATTGGTATATTTGTTGTATATCTTAATTAGATTATATATGCATTTTAAATTATCTGTCTAACTCAGTTTGTTGTACATAATATATTTATCTTCTATAGCTGTGCAGCAAATTACCCCCATCATTTTTCAGTTTAAAACAACAAACATTTATTATCTCACAGTTTCTATGAGTCAGAAAACTGGGCATGGTTTAGAGTTTCCGCAAAGACTGCAATCAGTGTGTCTACCTGGGCTGTGGTCACCTCAAGGCTCAACTAGGGAAGGATCCACTTCCGGGCTCACTCATGTAACTGTTGGCAGACTTCAGGTCCTTGCTGAATGTTGTCTGGAGACATCAGTTCTCTGCCATGTATGTCTCTTCTTAGCCACAACTAGCTGGCAGTTGGCTTTCCCCAGAACAAATGTTGAGAGAGAGAGAGAGAGAGAGAGAGAGAACAAATCAGAAGTTACAATCTTTTTGTAACCTAATCTCAGAAGTGAAAACCTATCACTTCTGCTATATTCTATTTGTTAGAAGTGAGTCATATCCAGCCTACTCCTGAGGGGGATTAAACAAGGATGTGAATCCCAGGAGGTGGTGGTCACTGGAGCCCATCTTAGAGGCTATCTTCCACACATAGCAAGAAATCGGTAAAAGGTAAAGTTATTAAACGTATTATCCTTACCAGACAGTCCTTATAATTCTGAAAGATCATGCATCTAATGGACTGAACCTGGGACCTGAACAAGTAAGTGATGTCTAAGAGAAACACTCATTTGTTTGTTTATTAAACATGGGGGTTTTTTGTTGTTTATTTGTTTTGTTTCGTTTTTGAGACAGGGTCTTGCTCTGTCACCCATGCTGGAGGGAAGTAGCTTGATCATGGCTTACTACAGCCTCAACCTCCTGAGCTCAAGTGATTCTTCTACTTCAGACTCCCAAGTAGCTGGGACTACAGGCGTGCACCACCGCACCAGTTTAATTTTTGTATTTTTTGTAGAGACGAGGTTTCACCATGTTGTCTAGGCTGGTCTCAAACTCCTGAGCTCATGTGATCTACCCACCTCAGCCTTCCAAAGTGCTGGGATAACAGACATGAGCCACTACTCCTGGCCTTGATCCCCAATTTTATGTCAGACACTGTGTGGTGAGTTAGGGATGCTAAGAACTTTTTAAATGAACTTTTGAAAAATGAGTTCATTTAGAGCTGGTTAGGATTTGGCCCAATGTTCTCATTTAATAAATAAGGAAATTGAGTGTCAGAACAGACAAATAAGTTGTTCCAAGTCACAGCAGTACAATGGGTACCAGGATATATATCTCATGATTTGAGTCTCCCTCATCCTCTGACAGAAATGTAGGGGTTCTCTGTCACATTCTCCTGTGCAACCACTTCTCCCCATTTTCTTCTTCTCTTTTTTTTTTTTTCTTTTTGAGACAGAGTCTCATTCTGTCACCCAGACTGGAGAGCAGTGGCACAATCTCGGCTCACTACAACCTCCATCTCCTGGGTTCAAGTGATTCTCTGCCTCAGCCTCCTGAGTAGCTGGGACTACAGGCACCCACCACCACGCCCAGCTAATTTCTTTTGTTTTGTTTTGTATTTGTCAGTAGAGACAGAATCTCACTATGTTGGCCAGGCTGGTCTCAAACTCCTGACCTCAGGTGATCTGCCTGCCTCGGCCTGCCAAGGTGCTGGGATTACAGGCGTGAGCCACTGCACCCAGCCCCTATTTTCATTTCTATGAATTAAGTCACAGAGAAGGACTAAACCAATGGGCCATCCATGCTTTTTAGATGCTTATGGTTTTATTAAATTAAGTTGTTAATATTAGGACACTCTTTAAATGAACACAAATTATCATCTCTGAAGTTCCTATATTACTAACATAGATTTTCACTGACTCATTTTTCCCAACTGCCTTGTTCCCTATACTGATATTTCATTTAAACTTTAAGACATCCTCTGACAGAAAAACTGAGTTAGACATAACCTATGTTAGACAACTTCGGACAGGGAAACAAATGCATTGTGCTGGAAACAGAAACACAACTTGCCCTTAAACCATCCAAGCTTCCATTCTCTTCGTTTGCTTGTCTACTGAGGCTGGTTTTTGTTGTTGTTGTTTCGGTTTGGTTTGGTTTTGACACAGAATTTTGCTTTGCTGCCCAGGCTGGAGTGCAGTGGCACGATCATAGCTCACTGTAATGCCTGTAATCAAGCAATCCTCTGCCTCAACCTCCCAAGTAGCTGGGACTACAAGTGTGTGCCCCCATGCCCAGTTAATTATTATTATTATTATTATTATTATTATTTTTAGAGACTGGATCTTGCTATGTTGCCCAGGCTGGTCTCAAACTCCTATACTCAGGCAATACTTCTCTCTCAGTCTCCCAAAGTGCTGGGATTAAAGGCATGAGCCATTACATCTGGCCAGGCTGATATTTATTTGTTGTTTTGTTTTGCTTCCCTTCCACCAGAAAGCAATGTGTACATTGCGTACATGTATCAAATTCAACAATGCCACTTTCCCCTCCTAGAAGAAGAGAATAACCCTAACCCTATTCATGCCTGGGAACAGAATGTACTTCAAGAGGCAAATACAAGAATTTCATATGATATAAATAGACTCCATCAATTCAAGGAGAGGGTGTTAAAACCAAAACATTGACAGGTAATTATCAAAAGTACCTTAGAAAAGCAAGTTTCTGTGGACAATAGCTGCAATTTATTATTATTATTGTTGCTAGCCTCCCTGATGTTCTCCATTTATGATTCGAGTAATCTTGTCTCTTTTGATGAATCTACCTTTTGTTTTTCATTAAGGTGTCAATGCTTTAGACAAAAGGCCTGCTGAGTACAACAAAACCCAAAACCTGACAGAGGAAAAACAGACCTTTATATCTGTAAGCCCAAACACAATTGTCCCTGAGGGATGAAAATGTGTATGTAAGAAAACACATGTACACATACACACAGGCATGCACACACGCACATAAATTGTTCTTGACGGCCCTGGAGATTATGTTGGAAATCTTTTAGCCAGGTCAAAGTGGCATATTTCAGGAGCTGGCAGTTCTAGATCACGGAGAATGAAACCAGCAACCTTCTGTTCCTACTAACATCTTTATGTCCACTTTGTGGGGATCCTGCTGAATCCCTAGACAGATCTGAAAGGAGAAAAAAATATCTTTCTCCTTCAAAAATTTTCAAACCCCTCTAGAGATTCTAAGCTCCACATGGTCTGCCTCCAGCATTGTTTATTCCTAGGCATTCTGCTCCAATGCTGGGGCAGCTAACCTTTCAGAATTGTCTCAGTCCTGTAGGGTAAAGGGATGGGCGAAGCATTCATCAGTCAGAGTCTATAGAGGTATGAAATAGACACACCATATAAGCAACTGGCCCCAGCACTGGGTGTTTACGCAAGCATTTCCATAGGTTCTTCTTCAGAATCAACCTACTCCTGAGAGGCGTGGGTTTTTATCAGCCTAATATCCCAAGTCAGTGACAAAATCCTGGAGAGTTGTCAAGACTAATAACTTTTCACCATCATATTCTCAACAGGGAACGGGAAATGGAATTTTCCCAGTGCTCAAGGCTGAATGTCTGTAGAAAATTAAAAAATAATAACAATTCAAAAAAAAACCTTTAAAAGTTTGAAGAAAAGATTAATGTAAATTAAACTCACTCCATTCCCAACATTGAAAAAGTTTATTCTATGTGTCCCAGAAAAAAAAAAAAAAAAAAAGAAACTTTTGGAAGAAAAGCTCAAATTTAAAAATATATCCAGAGCATTGATTTTCAGATAATTAGAAAATGCTATTTTCTAAGTATCTCAAATCAAAGGTATGTGTATTCTGTATTAAGATTTTGCTACCAAGCCATAAATAGCCATGGAATATAAAATATGCTGTCCATATTATTTGGCATTTGAAACCTAGCCAGTCCTAAGAGAAAATCTAAAAGCAAAAATAATTGTTTAAAAGAAGTTGTTTTTCCCTTTTGCAACCTCAACTCCCATTGCCTATGTACTCATTCAAGAAAAGAAAATATTGGCTGGGAACAGTG
Source organism: Macaca nemestrina (assembly GCF_043159975.1). Taxonomy (NCBI): domain Eukaryota; kingdom Metazoa; phylum Chordata; class Mammalia; order Primates; family Cercopithecidae; genus Macaca; species Macaca nemestrina. Next base: position 41,100,177 of record NC_092134.1, on the reverse strand, counting down.
GCCCATGCTTACAATCCCAGCAACTCTGCAGGCTGCAGCAGGAAGACCCCATAAACCCAGGAGTTTGAGGCTGTAGAGTGCTATAATCATGCCTGTGACTAGCCACTCACTCCAGCCTGAGCAATATAGAGACTTTTGCCTGTTAAAAAAAAGAAAACATATTTTAAAACAAAGAGCAAAACTAGAAATTGCATCTATTGTAATATTCCAGCTTTGTTTCTTCAAAGGCTATTCATTCATTTATTCGTTAATTCACTCAGCAAGCAGTCACAGAGTTCTTTTTTGACTAAACGCTGTAATAGGAGAAAATACATAAGTTACACATAGCCCCTATTCAGAGGAGCTCACTTCTCAGTAAGAGTGGCACACATATAAACAAATAATTATGTTCTAAGTGCTACATAAGAACTGCAGATGCAGCATTATTGGAACCCCAAATGCTGAGTGGCTAACACCAGCAGACTTGAAAGTGTCTTTACAGAGGAGGTGATATTTTAGCTGAGTCTTAAAATACAAGTAAGGGTTGGCTAGGTAAGCAAGATGGAAGGAAGCTTCACACGTCTTAGACAGGATGACGGAATGGAGAGAAGAAGGTGGTAGGAGATAATGAAAAGTAGGGGCCAGCCTTTAACTGACACATACTTCCTGCTAAGGTGTTTGAACTTTACTCCACATGCAACAGAAAGCCATCAAGAACTCTTAAGGAGGAAAACTTTAATTTTTATTCAAATAATTCAGGTGGTATCACAGAGCAAAGATCAGAAGATCCAGCTATAATCAGTATTTCACATGGCTACCCAGAATGCCCCCAACCTAGACCAACCATAATTGCTGCACAAGCTGGATCTTGTCCATTACTACATCTCCCCTTTTTATAATCTTTTCCCTATTTGCCTTTATTTATTCCTGCTAATCGTCCATTCATTTATTCAACCATTTCATCATTCAACAAATATTTATTGAGCCTTTATTAAATGTAAGTAGGGGCTGGCAATCCAGTGGCACACAGCAGTCAGATGATCCTTTTGAAACATGAATATAATCTTATTATTTCCTTTCAATAGCTTCTAATCCTATTTAAAATAAAACCATGGAGGACAGTGTCTGGACCTTGGCAAAGCCAATAGTCTAGCAGGACAAACATTTGTTTAAATACAATTGCAATGCTGTGTAATGAACAAGAGGATGGGAAGCTATGGAAGGAAGGTGGTTACAGAGGCTTCCCTGAGGAAGTGATAGTTAGCCTGTGACTTTAAGGATGAGTAAAATTGAGCCAAAATGCATGTGTCGGAAGTAGCAGGGGAAGAGGCAGACATTGCCCAGCGATTGGGAAATAACCAGAGGCAGGAGAAAACATGGCAACTTGGAGGAAGTGAAAGTGTCTTGCACGCCTGAAGAGTCAAACAAGCTAGAGAGATGGGCTGGAGTTCGAGCCTGTGGGGCTGTGTTAGCCATGTGCATTAGCCAAGTAGGCTGGGTTGTACTGCAGGAATGAAACCTTAAAGGTTGCTGACTCAACAAACACAAGTTTATTTCTCTGTCAAATAAACTCTAATGCAGGTCAGGTGATATTCTAGGGCAGTTCTTCTCCATGATGTAACTGAGACACCCAGGATCCCACGATGTTTTGATATTGCCATCTCAACATGTGGCTTTCAAGATCCCCACAGCAGGTGAAGACAATGTGTGGAAGTGACACACCACCTCTTACATGTGTAGGTTCAAAATTAACACATTCATTTCATCCCTTGCTTGCCAGAAATAGCCACAAAGTCCCAGCTAACTACAAGAAAGGCAGGAAAATGTAGAGAGCACGAGGGGCCATTTGGAGATTGCCAATGTTTCTTCTAAGGCATGCAAGTCTTAGCAGGCTGTATCCTAAGTAATGGAGAACCACAAGCAGAAGACTAGCCAGGATCAAGTTCATGTTGTAGAGATTACCTGCTATGCTGTGGAGAATGAAATGGTCGGACAAAGAGAAACTAGTTAGGAGGTTTTTCAAAGGTTCAAGTAAGAAAAGATGGTGGCTTAGAATATGAAGGTGTCAGCATCCAGCGTAATGAACACCTTAATGCAGATATTTTTATAAAAATTCCTAACAAGGAATTAGTATAAATTGATACTTATAACAAAGAAGGATTTAAAGAATAATAACAATCACAGAATGTGTAAACTATTGTCTGAATTTTCCCAGTATTTTAAAGGAGTCTAAGTAGCTGAATTCTTCTCCCATTGGTTGAGAAGGAAGGGGTACTGAAGAGCAATGGTTTTGGGATCTGGGTCTATGGAATGGTGAAACAGAATAAAAAACACCTGGTGATATCTGATGGAGCAGCGGTCACCAATCTTTTTGGCACCAGGGACCTGTTTTATGGAAGATAATTTTCCCATAGACTGGGGGAGGGTTGGGGGAATGGTTCGGGGATGATTCAACCACAGTATATTTATTGTACATTTTATGTCTATTATTATTACATTGTAATATATAATGAAATATCAATAATTAAACAACTCACCATAATGTAGAATCAGTGGGAGCCCTGAGCTTGTTTTCCTTCAACTAGATGGTCCCATCTGAGGGTGATGGGAGACAGTGACAGATCATCAGGCATTAGATTCTCATAAGAAGTGTTCAACTGAGATCCCTCACATGCATAGTTCACAATAGTGTTCACCCTCCTATGGGAATCTAATGCTGCCACTGACCTGACAGGTGGCAGAGCTCAGGCGGTAATGTGAGCAATGAGGAACAGCTGTAAATACAATGAAGCTTCACTCACTCACCTGCCATTCACCTCCTGCTGTGTAGCCCAGTTTCTAACAGGCCGCAGACCAGTAACTGTCCATGGCCTGGTGGTTGAGGACCACTGTGATAGAGTATCTTGAAGTCAAGGCTAAAGCTGAGACCAAAGGAGTGTGCAGAGCTGATACTCAGATAAGAACCTGAGTAACAAATCAGAAAAAGGATAGGCTGGGTTCTGTGGCTTACACAGTACTTTAGGAGGCCCAGGCAGGAGGAGTGCTTGAGCCCAGAAGTTTGAGACCAGCTTTGGCAATGTAGTGAGACCCAGTCCCTACAAAAAATTTAAAAATTAGCTGCATGTAATAGCACAGACCTGTAGTCCCAGTTACTCAGGAGGCTGAAATGGGAGGGTCAGTTGAGACCGAGGAAGTTGAGACTGCAGTGAGCCAAGATTGCACCACTGCACTTCAGCCAGGGCAACAAAGTGAGACCCTGTCTCAAAGATAGATATATTTAAGAAAAAAAAAAAAAGGATAAATAATTTTCTAGAACCAGGCAGCTGAGTCAGAAGCTAGAGTATGAAACCAGAGAGCAGAGGGATAGGCAAATAAGCACAGGAAAGTGAGTGAGGTCACAAAGTGGATATTCTGAACTGTTTTTACATGCTTTCAATAACCCAGAGACTTGTAGTTACAACTGCAAAAGAGATAAGGTTGGCATTAAACATGTTTCTGCACTCATTTAGCCATTAATCATCCCCCGTACTATGTGCAGGATAGAACTCCTATTTTCACATCCCTCCCACCAACTCTTCCCCATCTCAAGAAAATCATCTGCCATCCACTCAAGTCCCCCAGCAAGGAGCCCTTCTTGATTCCTCTTTTCTCTCAGGTGCTGCATCTTCACATCCAATCCATAAGCATGTCCTTTGACTCTGCTCTGAAATACAGCCTGGTTTGTCATCATTTCCACTCTAGTCCAAGCCACATCATTACTTGTTTTGACTACAGTGATACCTTCTTAACTAGCCCCATCTTCTGCTCCTCCCTCCTACAATATCTTCTCACCACAGCCGCAATGCTCCTTATAAAACATAAATGTAATCATATTACTTTGTTCTGATGGCTTCTAATGCCATTCAGAATAAGCCATGGCCTACCAATCCTTTAGGATGTGGCAGCTTCCTTCCTTTCCAATCACATCTCCAACTCTTTTCTTTATCTGTTACCCTCTCCAGGCATGCCAAGCTCATCTTCGAGTCATTGCACTATCCCCTCCCATCACTTGGAGTCTCTTCCTACTGATCTTTGCATGACTGTCTCTGTCTTGTCATATAGTCCTCACTGTTAATATCGACCCCTCAGACAGGCCATCCTTGAACATCCAACCTAAATAAGCCATTCATTACAAAAGAGTCAATCTATGTTGATGCCCTGTGTACACTTTTTATTTTTCGCATTTTTTTTCTTAGTTACCTTCATGGTGTCATTACCGTGTTTTTGTTATTTTGGTTGTTGTTGTTTGTTTTCTCCTGCTAGAACATACCCTCCAACGAAAGCAGCACCCAGCTAGGCATGTTGGCTCCTGCCTGTAACCTAGCACTTTGGGAGACCAAGTCAGATGTGTCGCTTGAACTCAGAAGTTCAAGACCAGCTTGGGCAACATAGTGAATGAAACTCCATCTCCACAAAAAAGAGAGATATATATCTATGAAAATTAGCCAGGCATGGTGGTGCATGCCTCTAGTCCCAGCTACTCAAGAGGCTGAGGTGGCAGGATTGTTTGAGCCCAGGAGGTTGAGGCTGCAGTGAGTCAAGATTGTGCCACTGCACTCCAGTGTGGGTGACAATGTGAGACCCTGTTTCCAAAAAAAAGAGAGAAAGAAAACAGCACCCTAACTTGCCTTGGTCATTGCTGTATATACACAGGGTGTAGAACAGTTCTTAATGCATGGTAAGCACTTTCTTCTAGTTTGTTAAATAAATAAACTAATGCAGAAATGAACAAATGAGTGAATTCCTCCCTCTTTCTCACGTCTATAATCTTTTCCTCTTCACTGTCTTCTTATCACCCCTCCCACCACCCAGCCTAAAACTTTGTTACATCATTCAAAATTTCTTACATCATTCAAAAATAAAAATTTTCTTTAATCCTCTCTAGCTTCTCTCCATCCTTTCTTCTTCCTTGTTTACATAAACTTTTTAAAAGCATACTCTACAATTAGAGTATGTTCTTCTCTAGCTTCTGGCCCTCCACCCTGTGGAAACTCTCCCAGTTGAGGAAACAAAAGGCCTCTTAAATGCCAAATCGAGTGGCCATTTTCAGCCCTTGCATTACTGTACCTCACTGTTGTATCAGATGGTGTCTCTTCTTCCAATCTTGACCCGCTTACCAACTCTTCTTCCTATTTGTACCTCTCTGACTATTCCCTCTCGGTTCTCTTCTTAAAGCAACATCCTTGACTTCATCACACTATTTTCACGATTTCCCTTTCAGCCCTCTACCATTTGTTTATTGTCCTATGGCTCAGGTTACTTTGAATTCGTGGTTCATGGCCCTTCTCTCTTTACTCTCTCTTCCTACCTGATTTCCTCCTCTCTTAGGACTTCAAATGTCCCCTAAAATCAGATTTTTTAAAAAACTGTACCTCCTGTCTAGAACTCTTGCCCCAATCCGTATATGCTCGAATACCCCACAATCACTTCAAACTCAGCATATCCAACTCCGTAAGGTCTGAGTTATTACCCCCATTTTATAATAAGAAAACTGAGACTTAGCAGTTAGACATTTCACCTAAGAGCACTTAACTGGGGAACAGTAAAGCTGGAATTTAAATACAATTCTCCCAGTCACCAAAGCCCATTTTGTTCCACTATGTTACCTTGTCCTTGTGTTACAACAGTAGAAAGCTGACAATAGCCAAAATATCTTTCTAGAGAGTAGTTCCATGTATGATGAAATGCCAAAAGATGACATTTTACACTGCTTAATAGAAAGGATAATTTTGATGTATGTTTAATGGGAAAAATGCTCATGACATATATTGAAATTTTTTAAGCAAGACATAAAACTATGTATATTAAGATCCTAATCTGGTTCTTATGATTAGAATAAAGTCTGGAAAGAAAACAAAAAACACTAAATGTATCATTATGTGATATCATAATTATAGTTTAAATAATCCTCTTTTTCCCTCTACCAGCTCATTTCTGCTCTCTGCTAGTACCTCCAATTTCCTTTTAGAGAATCACTTCTTCCTCACTTATGGATCTTGATGATAATAATTGAGGTTCTTTGCTCCTTGTAAGCGAAGTTGAAAAGGATCTCTGGCAGTTCCTTATCCAGATCTTTTTGCTTATAAGCCAAAGAGCTTGCTGCATCCTAATATGAGCTAATAAGACTTTTTAGCTGAGCTACACTGGGACACACACACACAAATGATAGATTTCATTCAATCCTATTGCACCTGAACTAGGCAGTCAAGTTTTTACTATATTGATGGCTAGAGCTGCCCTTCTTTTTGTCCTATTTCTAAACTGATCCTCTGGTCTCCTGTTCATTCTGGATAGGAAACACTCTTATAACCTTTTAATATATTTTCTTTTTTGAGCTGGACACAGTGGTTCATGTCTGTAATCCTAACACTTTGGGAGGCTGAGGTGGGAGAATTGCTTGAGGCCAGGAGTTTGCGAACAGCCTGGTCAACACAGCGAGACTCCATGTCTACAAAAAGGAATTTGTTTTTTTAATTAGCCAGGTGTGGTGGCACACACCTGTAGTCAGTCCTAGCTATTCATGAGGCTGAGATGGGAGGATAGCTTGGGACCAGAAGTTCAAGGTTATAGGGAGCTGTGATTGTGCCACTGCACTGAGTGACAGAGCAAGACCATTTATCTAAAAAGTAAATACACAAATTTTCTTTTTTGACTATCTCTTATTGGTTTCTGTTACTTAGAGCCAAAGAACTCTAACTGATAGATGTCTTTATTTTCTACTTTTCTACAATAAACATATTTTGTCTTTATATTCAAAATAAAGAAATGAAAAATTAAAGATCCAGTCCTAAAATAGTAAAAGATATGGTCAGAAAAGCATGTGACTATAAGAAACCTGCATTAGATGTGTAGCTTAATCTCTACTAATCCATGACGGCCCCTGGTGAATCACCCCACTTTGTATTGTCATTCCACACTAACAGCAGATCAATGGCATTACTTCGTATACAGACAGGAGACATTTTGATTTGTGTTTCTAATAGGTTTGTTGCTAATAAGACCCTACCAAAGCAAGGCGTGGTTTATACTGGAAAGTAAATGCATTCATTTGGTCAGGTGATCCATTTGTTAAATGCTTTTTCCACTCGGTTCAGTGAGTATACAAAGCTCAGTGGTACCCAGTTTCTGTTCCTGAGAAATTCCTCACCGTATTTTGAAGCAAATGCACAGCTGATAAATTGCAATAAGACATGGTGAGTGCTATTACAGAGATATGAACATAAAGGCAGAAAGGAATGAACTGTCAGTTTAAAGATTCTAAATACAAGAAAGAAAATAACAAAAGCCTCAGCATTAACTGTTTTAACTAAAAAGTATGTTGTAGCCAATAGTGAATACATGCTTATTTGCAAAAAGGAAGATCCATTTGATGAGAAAGCACGCGAAGTTTGCTATTATCCTTTCAGTGGCAAAACCGTATTAAAGGCTGTGACTTTCATATTTTTTTAAAAAGTGCACCTAACAAGTCAGAGATAAAACTTTAATTTTTAGTATTAAATCCCTTTAAAACATATTGTAATGACCTTGCCATCAACCTATTTTAATAAAAGAAAGTCACCATCAGCATCCCCTTCTAATCAACCTCTTTAGTATTTATTTGAACATTTCCAAAATCCAATCCCCATTTTCTTAGTACCAAGAGTACTGAAGTACTGAAGTCCCACTGAAGGACCCACCTAAATTCTGTCTCTTTACCAAGTGTTGGGTAAAATGGGTGGAGTTCTCCCAAATGTATCTTTACATCTTTCTATGCCTAGTATGGGTTTCTTTCTCACAAGACATGATCTGATACCTGCGTACACCGGAATATTGACAGAGGCAATGACTCACCATGTCACCACTTCCAGGTAACATGTTTACATTTAGACTGAAGCTTTCTAGAGAAAATGTCTTAACTGAAAGAAAGAATAATGACCCTGTTAGTGGAAGTGTTGGATATGATAGACCAAAAACAAAATAAAACATCAAAAAATCTAGACCCAGAAAGTGTAACTCAGTAATTCTGATGAGGGATCTTTGAAAAATAAATGCATCTATCTAAAAAATTGTAATATTCTCCTTTCTTAGAAGATACTAATATTGGGAAGGAAGTTTGGATATTTAAGGAATGACTAAATAAATAAACATTTCATCTTACCCCGAAATAACCAAATAAGTTCCAAACAAAAATCAAGCCCAGGAACATACACACAGAGAGGCTGCAGGGACAGACCACATGTGAAGCTATTTATGTCTTATGACCTCTACTTTCCCTGTCTCTGCCCTTCCAAGGTCAACTCCAATACTCACAGGAGCAATTTAGAAATAATGACAGAGGATGAGCTTTTTTTTTTTTTTTTCTGAGTTAGTTTTTATTTTTTATTTTTTTTACTTTTTTTTTCTGTATTCCTTCTAAAAGAAAAAAAAAAAACAACAGGATACATGTGCACAACTTGCAGGTTTGTTACATAGGTATACACGTGCCATGGTGGTTTGCCGTACTTATTGACCCATCCTTTAAGTTCCCACCCCTCATCCTTCACCCCCAACAGACCCTGGTGTGTGTTGTTCGCCTCCCTGTGTCCATGTGTTCTCATCATTCAGCTCCTACTTACGAGTGAGAACATGCAGTATTTGGTTTTCTGTTCCTGTGTCGGTTTGCTAAGGAAGACAGCCTCCAGCTTTATCCATGTCCCTGCAAAGAACATGATCTCGTTCCTTTTTATGGCTGCATAGTATTCCATGAAGTGTATGTACCACATTTTCTTTATCCAGTCTATCACTGACGGGCATTTGGGTTGGTTCCATGTCTTTGCTATTGTAAATAGTGCTGCAATAAACATATGTGTGCATGTGTCTTTAGAGTAGAATGATTTGTATTCTTTTGGGTATAAACCCAGTAATGGTATTGCTGGGTCAAATGGTATTTCTGGTTCTAGATCCTTGAGAAATCACCATACTGTCTTCCACAATGGTTGAACTAATTTACATTCCCATGAACAGTGTAAGTATTCCTATTTTTCCACAGCCTCACCAGCATCTATTGTTTCCTGACTTTTTAATAATCGCCATTCTGATTGGCAATGAGATGGTATCTCATTGTGGTTTTGATTTGGATTTCAAAATGATCAGTGATGTTGAGCTTTTTCTCATGATTTTTGGCCATGTAAATGTCTTCTTATGAGAAGTGTCCGTTCATATCCTTTGCCCACTTTTACATGGGGTGGATGGCCATACTACCTGAAGTAATTTATAAATTCAATGCTATTCCCATCAAACTACCATTGACATTCTTCACAGAATTAGAAAAAAACTATTTTAAATTTCATATGGAATTAGAGAAGACTCCATATAGCCAAGACAATCCTAAGCAAAAGAACAAAGTTGGAGGCATCATGCTACCTTACTTCAAACTATACTATAAGGATATAGTAACCAAAACAGCATGGTACTGGTACCAAAACAGACATATAGACCAATGGAGCAGAACAGGGACCTCAGAAATAACACCAAACATCTGCAACCATCTGATCTTCAACAAACCTGTCAAAAACAAGCAATGGGGAAAGAGTCTCCTATTCAGTAAATGGTGCTGGGAAAACTGGCTAGTCATATGCAGAAAACTGAAACTGGACCCCTTCCTTACACCTTATACAAAAATTAATTCAAGATGGATTAAAGACTTAAATGGATTTAGATTTGTCTAAGGTAGTGTCCTTAAATGTAAAACCCAAAACTATAAAAACTCTAGAAGAAAACCTAGGCAATACCATTCAGGATGTAGGCATGGACAAAGACTTCATGACAAGAACACCAAAAGCAATTGCAACAAAAGCCAAAATTGACAAATGGGATCTAATTAAACTAAAGGGCTTCTGCACAGCAAAAGAAATTATCATCAGAGTAAACAGGCAACCTACAGAATGGGAGAAAATTTCTATAGACAAAAGTCTAATATCCAGAATTTATAAGGAACTTAAACATATTTACAAGAGGATGAGCTTTGGAATCAAACACAGCTGGGTTAATAAGTAGACTCTGCCACTTATTAATAGTATGATCTTGGGCAAGTTACTAAATCTCTCTGAACCTTAGTCTTTTGATCTGGAAAATGAAAAAATAATTTCTTTCTTGTAGGTCTCTATGAAATTTAAGCACTGCCACATAAGCACCTCATCTGACACATTGAATGTGTTCAATGTTCAGTGGCTATCAGTACACATGGAGTCATGCTTTTGCTGGCAGTAGCAATACACCCAACCTTGCCCTTCCCCAAAAATGACATTTTTGTTCCATCTTTTCCTTTCCAAATCCGATAAGCAACAAACAATCAAACATGTCTGTGCTTTATTTGTTGATGCTCTGTAAACCAGCCAATCCAAACCTGAAAATGCCAGATGATGGCTTTGCATTACAAAGTACCTCTGCTGAAATGAAGATGCTTGCAGAGCTGACACTTGAATTTAAAGTAGTGTCAGTTGTGTCCCGCTGTTCTATCACATCACATGTTCCAGAATAACTGATGTCTACAGAATTATTCACACCAGGTATCGGTGGGCTCATAGGCTTCAAAGGAAGGTCAAAAAGAGCTGGCCTCCAGTCTCAGCACATGAACCCCTGGCCACTCTGTGTGGGCCCAGGAGAGTGGAGGTATATGTATGTGTGAGAGCCTAAAGAGGATTATGACTTCCTGTTTCTATATTCATCCTGTGTTCAGGCAGGAACTCTAAGTACAATTTTTTACTTATCAGCATTTTCAGAATTAGAAAATGAGAGGGCTGAGAAGGAACAGAGAAACCATAGTGTATGTAGCACTTCTCAAGGTATGTGGACTCTGCCTCCCATCGATGGAATCCCTAAAGATGGGATCAGTAACCTTTATTTATTTATTTATTGTATTTTTTTTTAGACAGAGTCTTACTTTGTCACCCAGGCTAGAGCTCACTGGCGCGATCTTGGCTCACTGCAAGCTCCACCTCCTGGGTTCAAGTGATCCTACTGCCTCAGCCTCCCTAGTAGCTGGGATTACAGGTGTATGCCACTATGCCTGGCTAATATTTGTATGTTTAGTAGAGACAGGGTTTCACCATGTTGGCCAGGCGGGTCTCAAACTACCGACCTCAAGTGATCCACCCACCTCAGCCTCCCAAAGTGCTGGGACTACAGTCGTGAGCCACCGTGCCTGGTTGTAAACTGCATTTTTTTAAACAAGTATCCCAGGAGATTCTAAAGCATGCTCAAGATTGGAAACCACCAAGCCAACCTGAGTGTTCCCATGTCACAGTGAGGATGTTAAAGCCTGAAGAAAATGAATGATTTGTCTAAATCGGTGTCTTAACCTCAGTGCTATTGATAGTTTGGACTGTGTGATTCTTTAGGGTGGGGAGCCGTCTTGGGTACTGTAGGACGTTTAGCAGCATCCCTGGCTTCTACCAAGCAGATGACAATAGCAGCCCTTCAGGTGTGACAGCCTAGTGTTTTCAGAAATGGCCAAGGCAAAATCGCCCCAGGTGAGAATCACTGTCTAAAGTCACAGGGAGCATCAGGAGTGGAGACATACCCGCGTACAGTGTCCTGATTCACAGCTCAGCCATATCCCTGCGTCTGCTGGCTCCTCTTCTCTTGCAGAGGGAAGCAAAATGAGAGGGAGGGGGACTCAGGGCATAAAGGTCACGGGGTGAGAACGTGGAAGTCAGAGCAAGTAACAGTGCTACTTTTCGGGGGGTGACCTGGAACATTTCACCTGGCTTTTTCGATGACTTGTGCTTTTAGTCATTCCTACTTCTACTTGTCCCCTGTTTAAACCTTGATCTTCCAGGAGAACTGGCAGGATTCGAATTGCCAACATCTTGGAAAGGCACGCAGAAAGGTGCCATATAAAATGTCTTCTAAACTGAGATTGAGTTAAAGATTCTGCTGTGTAGAAACCAAGAGTGTCCTATTCTAAATTTAGTGCCGTGCCGGAAGAGGAGGGTAGTGAGGAGCAATGCAAAAGGAATCAGGAAATGTGGTTTCTGGTCCCAGCTCTTTCCAAACTTTAGCAAATAACTTCAGCTTTCTGGTCTACAGCAGTTTCCCATCAAATGGAGGGATTAAAGTAGGCCCCTATATCCGTGCCTGGAAGCATCCTGTGTCCTCCACCCACGAGGCACTTAACACTGTCATCAAAAATCCAAACTCTACCTTTCTTCAAAATCTAACTCTGGTCATGGTTCCTCAATTTTCTTTGGTGATTATGATAATGATGTTGTGGTTGCATAGGAGAAAGTCACTGTTCATTTAAAAAAAAAAAAGCACTCTGAAGTATTTAGAAACAAAGTGTCATGGCGTCTGCAACTTATTTCCAAATGGTACCGAAAATTATAACATTTGTATCTTATATGTACAAATATATATATTTGTATAGTGAGAGGGACCCCAAATATACCAAGAGATTACTAAATGTTGAATCTCATTGAAGGGTATGTGGGTGTTCATTTGATGCTTTGTTCTCATTGTTCTGTATGTTTTAAATTTTTCAAAGTCAAACATTGAAGAGAAAAACAGCTCCAGTTCTGTCTCCTCCAAAAAGCCTTTCCTGAATTAGCTGAAATAATTCCTCTGGATTCCCACGGCATGTATGTACTCTGTGTTTATCACTTTCTACTTTGTATTATAGTTATTGAAATACTCACATGGTGGGTCATAAAATAGCTAAGGTAATACTCAACTATGCAGAGAACATTTGTTCCAAAACTGTTCTTTATTTAGTCTACAACTTCTCTGTTCCTCCTCACAAGACCTGCTACCGACAGGAAAAATACCGAAATAAATTTTAGTCCAATCTTGTAATCTCAAATTGATCACATAATTTAAATAGTTACTTTAGGTAACTCAGACACATTTGGATAAAGGCCAGGCCCTACCTGTTTCTACTCCCATTTTTATCCCTAGGATGGCAGCTGGGTGCAAAAGAGAAACTGATGGGTCGGGAGATGTCATGGGAATAGGCCCCCAAGATCAACTTATGAAACTGGCTATTAATAGTATATCCTTTGCTCAGACCTTAACTCTACACACGGCAACAAGGTCCTTGAGGGCCATCTTGGTATTATAAGAAAGAGTAGGAGGAAGTTTTATTTCTGTGTGCTCTGGATGGCCTGGACAGTACTTTATACTTATAGGTTCTTGATAAATATCAGCATCCATGGTCTTTCTGGTCTGTTTCTCCAATCTCCACAATGTGCCTTCTGCTCACATCACTCACTGAAATGTCATCATAAGTAAAAATAATAAGTTGACATTAGTAAAAACTAATTTTCTGAGTGCCTGCTATGTGCCAGGCTCTATGCCAGGCTTTTTACCTGTAATATTTAATTCCCACAATAAGTAGATGAGCTAGTACTATAACTAATTTATAATAAGGACAACCACTGGTCTCTGCATTGATGGATTATTGAATTATGCTTCCTTCGCACACTTGGCAGGCTGTATTTGAAACTCCCATTTTCCATGACCTCCCAATTTACTTATACAACCATACCTTTCTCCAGCCATATTGTTTCACTTTTGTCTCCTGTAAATGCTATGTTTTCTGACCATCTGTATTAGTCCGTGTTCACGCTGCTGAAAAAGACATACCCAAGACTGGGCAATTTACAAAATAAAGAGGTTTAACATACTTGCTCTTCCACATGTCTGGGAAGGCCTCCCAATCATGGTGGAAGGTGAAAGGCACATCTCACATGGCAGCAGACAAAATAAGAGAGGTTGTGCAGGGAAACTCCCCTTTATAAAACCATCAGATCTCATGAGGCTTATTTGCTATCACGAGAACAGCACAGGAAAGACCTGCCCCCATGATTAAATTACCTCCCACTGGGTACCTCCCACAACAGGTGAGATTTCACGATGAGATTTGGATGGTGACATGGCCAAACCATATCACCACCCTACCTTTTTAAGTTACCTTTTGCATTCCCTTCAGCCTCCTTCATACTTCTTCAAAATCCGTCCTTTAAGAGCAAACTTCCATTCATTCAATCAACACACTTCTATTGAACACCTACTTTGTGCTTGCTACCCATTGTCCTAGGTCCTAGAAGGACAATGCTAAGAAAAAGAAATGCAGGCCCAATCTCTGCCCTGGTGGACTTTACAGTGTCTAGTAATTAAGTTTCAGTCTCGTCCCAGTTACTTTACTCTAACAAGAAAACAATCTCCCTGCTTGCACCTCCTTTCAAATATGCATGATATCTATTTCACCTATTGGACACTTATTAGGTACAGCTATGTCAAATTGGTCATCCTATTCAGGGATTCATTTATTAAGGGTAACAATAATAGTAATATCAGTAAATTCCATTAATTGAATGTCTCCCCTGTGCCAGGCACTCTACATATACTGTCTTTCGTTCTCACAATGACATTGCCTTGAAAGAGGTAATTTTTCTCTTTTTACTAATGAAGGCCTTGCAGTTCAGAGATGATAAGTAACCTGCCCAAGGCCACATAATTAGTAAACGACATTATCGGTGCAAGAACCCAGGTGCCCTGGCTCTGAAGGCTCTCTCCACAACACAGCAAGCAGTCAGATGTCTTTGTCGCATCATGCATTGAGGTAGTGAATAGTCAGTAAACAGTGAGGAAGGGTAATGTGAGGAAAAGACCATGGTTTTGGAAAAAAACAGACTGGCATTCAACTCCCAGCTATGCCACTTCCTGGTTATGTGACCTTGGACTAAACTTCTTTGTATTTTGTTATCCTCATTTTAAAATCACCACAGCAAAAATAAATAAATAAAGTCATGAATCTCATAGAGCTGCTGTGAGGATTAAATGAAATGATAAATATCTGGAAAAGCAGCAGGTATATAACAGGCTTCCGGCCAATGCTTCTTCTCTTCTCCCTTTGTTGATGCAGATCAGTTAAAAGTTTGCCATCTGCCTTTTTGTTGCTCATATGAATTCCTAAGTTTGATACTAAGAAACACCTGCAGAAGGGTCTTTCAAGCACCTGCAACTATATTAAAGAGGCAGATACAGGAACTGAGAGATAAAGGCAGTACGGTTGAGAGGAGATGGAAAACCAATCTAGAAACCAGGCAATGGGAGGCTGTGTGGTTCCTTTTGTTAGGAAAGCTTTTCAAAGACAGGGTCCTTGAAGCTTTTGTGTATCAAAAGCATTTGAAATGCTTTCCTCGGGTGCACTTATATAGTATTGCTTCTGTGGCAAAGAAGGTATAGTCTTGTCAAAATGCTATTGATTTTCTCAGAAGGAATCTAGAGACTTCATTCACCAAAGAAGCCCTGCAAACAAGCCCTAAAGCCCACTCTTTTTTTCTATAAATTTGTCACCCACTCCAGAAAAGAACATGGCTAATTAACTAAAGTTCCACATTTATTCAATCTGTACTAGGTACTTTGATAGACCTTGTACATCTACCATTTCCTTAATCTTTAAAGAAAAAAAGCTTTTTGAGGTGGGAATTATAAGAAAGTTGACACTCAGAGAGGTTAAATATCTTGCACAAGATCACACTGTTAGAAATTGTTGGTGAGCTTTGAACTGACTTGTTTATTTATTCAACAAATATTTATTGAGTGACTACTATGTGCTAAGTCTGTCTGTTTCTAAAGCTAATGCTCTTTTCACTATCTAATTCTTCTGGTAAAATAAATAATATAACAGTATTCTCGTTCTTTCAGAACACAAAAGCAGTTTGGCCAGAACATGATATGCTCATGGCTCAGAGAAGATGATCAGGCAGATTGGCCTGGCCGGGCAAGTGTTCATATGTCTCAGCAGCACTCCACATGTATTCATTCATCTCAAAGCTGGATTTTTAAAAACGAATGGTCCACTGTAGTCAGAAGTGCCATTCTTGGGAAAGTATGACTACCTGTGTTTGACTACTTCTAAAATTGTATAACGAAGATACATTTCAGAACATGTATTTACTAGAAAGTTGAAAAGAGGTGAATATCAGTACATGCAACTCACTAAAAGAGAAAATTATAATTGTAGTGCCTTACTTTTATATAGGTAATAGTTCTTTCCAGTGTACTATTTATAACATATATGATGCCATTTTAGCCCCATACCATTCTGTATGATCAGGAAGGGAATGGTTATCATGTCCATTTCTCACAAGAGGAAACTGAGGTTCAAGTTGTCAAAGTCATTAGTACTTTCCAAATGTCCACGTTCACATCATTATTTAATGGCAGAACCAGGATTTATCTTAGGATCTTTCTGCTCTTTCCAATGTACAATCTTCATTGGTCAGAATGAGCTACGTTGTATTGCAGTAACAAATGTCCTTCAGATCTCAGGAGCTCACTATAATAAAGGTTGATTTCTTGTTCATGTTCCTTGTCTGCTATGGGTTTGGTCTGCTTTGTGTTTAGTCCAGGACTTAGCTGACAGAACAGCCTCTATCTGGATCAGTGTTAGTCATGTGGCAGTGTGAAAAGTGCAACTGATGGACTTCGCGCTGGCTCCTAGGGCTTCTGATAGAAAGTAGCTTTCACCCTTAGTTCATTGGCCAAAGCAAGTCACAGAATTGCCCACATGCAATATGGCAGGGGTGTATCATCCTTTTACAGGGAAGGGCCCCAGATAGGCATAAAATTATTTCAGTTCTATCAGGGTAGTAATGTATAAAGTGGTTGTCAGCCTCCCTTCCTTGTAGCATAAAGTTATTCTTTAATAAATGCGGTACTGGAGAAGAAGTATTTTAGGTATAATGAGCCAAGCAGTCCTCTTAAATCACGTAAAAATTAAATAATTAAACAAATTCAATATTTAAAAATCAACAATTTTCAAATGTGACTGTTGAGCACTAAACCTTCTGCATTTGCAAAGAGAGCAACTTTCACTCTGGGAATAAACTTTCCGTTTCTGGCAAAAGAATTGGATAGCAACATTAAAGTTCTACTGTGAATGCGCGTCAGGGTGTCATATTTGAATGTGTAATGAGTAAACATTGGCAGAAACCCCCTTTGCCACGTGACTTCAAAACAAACACCAGTCAGTAGGGAACTACCAGCTGTGCCCAGCAGAAAAAAATGTGCTCATATACTTTTCTTCCATGAGCAAAAAAAATCCCCCCCGAAATCACCTCCCCCCAGAATGTAGGGCACGAATGGGTTCTCACATGTGTTCAAGAACAAAACTCCACCTCTGGAAAGTCCTCCTGGCAAAGTCATTTAAACAAAGTGCAGAGGAAGACAGAAGTAGGACATGAAACAGAGTTCAGGCATTCACAGAATCTTGCCTTCCCTAAATAAATTCTCAGCTACAGGAAAAAAAAAATAGTAAAATAAATAATATAACAGTATTCTCTGTCAGGTTGAGGAGCAGGGTTGGGGAGTGGGAGCATTTAGCAAGAGTTTAAAGTAGCTGATTTCTAATGTTGGCTACATTATAATGTCCCTTACAATCCTAAAATTCTATGATTCCAAAAGTTTATGTGATGAAGAAAAGCAAATCTGCATTCTTAAGTACAGAAAAAAAAAAAAAAGAAAAAAGGCTACCTTTTATATACAATAAAATTTAACAGTGAACTGCAACCTCCCACCTCCAAAAAAAAAAAAAAAATGTCCTGGTGACTATAAAGTTGTCTTGGGCTAGGCAATCTGCATATAGAATTCTGTTCCTTAAAAATTTTTTGGCACTGAGTCAGAACTTGATTTGTAGAAATGATACCTCCCCAATACTTCTTTTAGAGCAGTGAGTGGGGGAGGTAGAATGAACTGAGTTAGAACTTTCCCTTAGACTTTCTGTAAAGGTCACCAAAGAGAAAATCCACAAAGAGTCACTGACCTTTAGTCACTTACGCGTATGAAATGTGTCGTCCTAGGATGAAGGAGAATCATTACTGAACATCACATTGCAGATTAAACAATTAAATTGTTGTGTCTTGCTTTTTTATTTCCATGACTTTAAATAGAATTCAGGTTGAAATGAACTGGATTGATCAGAGATGTTTCTAAATATGTCAGTTGTGCTTTTTTGATATGCATGGATGTAATTCTACTATTTTGCTGGCATAATTGCTAGCAAATCCCCATAACTGATATTCAAATTTTAGTACAGATATAAGTAAAATTGTGTCTCAGTTATCAAAATATCAAATTTCATTTGAGCAAAAGAAATGAGGGGAGAGAATATGGATGTGTTAACTTATTCTTATCTTCTCTGATAAGCAACATGGTACCCTGCTGCTTTCTCTAGCTACTTACTACAGAAAGAGTACATGGCCATGAGATGCATGGAGTCTTTTGTATCTAACTGAACACAAAGAAACTTCTCCAATGGCTAGTCCTATTAAGTGATACAAGAGATGCATCCACTGGAAAAGACTGTGGCTCACTTTGAGGGTGAGTATAATGTCACAGGATCAAAATATTTGAAAGAGAGAATTTGGAAGCTAAGGTTAATTTAGAATCTTCAATTGCTCACAGTTTTCTTCCCCTCTACAACCAATTCAAGTCTCTCGTAGACTCCTGAATCAAAAAGCTGATAGAGCCCATAAGTAGTAGCAGAAGTCAGTGAAACTAGAGGATCAATAATTGTATATACACACACACACATATATATATGAATGTCTATATACACACATATATATGAATGTGTATATACACACATTCCTGCATGTATGTGGAAGTGTATACACAGATATATATCTATACATATTTTTTTCTTTTTGAGACAGAGTCTCATTGTGTTGCCCAAGCTGGAGTTCAGTGGCATGATCTCGGCTCAATGCAAACTTTGACTCCCGGGTTCAAGCAATTCTCATGTCTCAGCCTTTCAAGTAGCTGGGAATACAGTCATGCGCCACCAGGTTCAGCTAATTTTTGTATTTTTAGTAGAGACGGGGTTTCACCATGTTGGCCACGCTGGTCTTGAACTCTTGGCCTCAAGTGATTCGCCTGCCTCAGCCTCCCAAAGTGCTGGCATTACAGGCATGAGCCGCCATGCCATGCCAGGACTATATGTATATATTGAAGATAAACACATACATATATGGAGATTATAGATATACACACATATATATCATGTATATCCATGCATCCATACATATGGTGTGTATATGTATATATCTATATGTGTTTACTATATGCGCACATACACACACACCCCATATATATATTTCCACAAGTATGGTATGTATATCTCTAGATGTATATAAATATATATCTGGTATGTACATCTAGAGATATACATGTATCATATGTGTATCCATATATGGTATATATAATCTCTTTATGTGTATCTATAATCTCCATATATGTATATGTTTATTCTCTATATATGTATAAATATATATACATTTATACATTTCCACATACATACATGTATGTGTGTATATATACATATATTGATATATGTATGTGCATATACAATTATTGATCCTCTATTTAGTTTCACTGACTTCTACTACTACTTATGGGCTCCACCAGCCATTTGATTCAGGAGTCTGAGAGATTTGAATCTTAATGGAGGGGAAGAAAGTTACGTGCAATTATAGATTCCAAATTAACCTTAGTTTCCTAATTCTCTTTTTCAAATATTTTGATCCTGTGACACCATACTCAACACCTTCTTCTCAAACTGAACCAGTCTTTTCCAGTGAAAGTATATTCCATATCCATACATACATGGATATACATATACACACACATATGGATATATCCATGTACATATACGGAAATTCACATACATGTATGAATACATATATACATACACATTTATATATGTATTTGATTGATTATGGCACAACTAGCTACTCAACTGATTTTTTAACAAATCCCAATTTATGCCACGTACAAAAAGAAATGCCTTCTGGATTAAAGACAACCACAAAAAACACTTCAAGAAAATCTAGCATATCATATATACATATATGTATAATCTATAGGTGGGAAGAGGCTTTCTTGTCCAAATAGAGAAGATATAAAAGAAAAGACAGACTGGGGTGGGTGGAGGGGGGAGGGATAGCACTAGGAGATATATCTACGGTAAATGACAAGTTAATGGGTACAGCACACCAACATAGCACATGTGTACATACATAACAAACCTGCACGTTGTGCCCATGTAACCTAGAACTTAAAATATAATAATATTAAAGAAAAGAAAAGACAGACTTACTTGATCATATAAGAATTTAAAACTTTTTTGTTAAAAGAAAGATTCCACAACAAGGTCAGTAGACTAATGATAGGTTTGGAAATATTTGTGACGTCAACAACAGTTGGGTTTTTTGTTTAGATTTGTTGTGTTTTACAAATTGACAAAAACAAAGACAATAAACAAATGGATAAAAAGAATAAAGAATTCAAGGCCGGGCGTGGTGGCTCACACCTACAATCTCAGCACTTTGGTAGGCTGAGGCGGGCGGATCACGAGGTCAGGAGATGGAGACCATCCTGGCTAACATGGTGAAACCCCGTTTCTACTAAAAATACGAAAAAATTAGCCGGGCGTGTTGGCAGGAGCCTGTAGTCCCAGCTACTCGGGAGGTTGAGGCAAGAGAATGCTGTGAACCCGGGAGGCGGAGCTTGCAGTGAGCCGAGATCGCGCCACTGCACTCCAGCCTGGGCGACAAAGAGAGACTCCATCTCAAAAAAAAGGGAATTCAAATAGATTCAAATAGGAAATTTACATAGGGGCAATGAACAACAAGCAAATGAAAATATTCTCACATTAAATCATAGTCAGGGAAATGTAAATTAAAGTTACAATGATATATATTTTTTTATATCCATCAGACTGGGAAAAATTGAAATGATCAATAATCTCTATTAGTGGTAGGTATATGGAAAAACGGATGTTCATACAGGCTGAGAAAAATTTAACTGTAAAAACTATTTTGGAAAGCCATTTCGCAGCATACATTAAAAAAATTGAAGATACATGCGCCATTTAACCCTGCAATCTCTCTCCTTGGCAACTCTCCCAGACCAACATTACATAGAGCATGTGTAAAAGCGCACCTAATGTCAGTGCTTATAATAGCAAGAAAAGAAGAGGGGACAGGGATCAAAGTCAATGCCAATCAATAGGGAATGTCTGAATAGGTAACAGCTCATCCACACCATGGATTATTAGGCAGCAGTTCCAAGGAGTTAGACTCATTAGAGCTAAATATGCACTTATAAAAGATTTCTGTACAGTTAAGCTTTACATGAAAAATAGAGATGCAAAAAGTATACATTATGCAATGCTCATAAAACAAACAATACCAAAACTTCCCTTATACATGTGTGTAAGTGTAAAATGTGTATATATGATTATGTGAGCAAGGGGGACAATGTAAAAGTACATATCAAGTCACAAACAAGAGTTACATGGCAGAGAGGGGTGCAAAGGAGGAAAGAGAGGGAAGAGAAGCTAAGCAAAAGTTTTAAAATACTTATCTAAATAATATATAATTTTACGTGTGAGATAACATGTATGCATTTATGCAAAAACTATATATATGCTTGTCTATATGAGAAATTAGAAAAAGATTGAAAAGCTAGTCTAAAAGCATGCTCAAACCATGACATTAAAATTAATAAAAAATATCTAACATTTGCAGAGCCCTTTCTATTGGCAGACACTGTTCTAAATATGTACCAACTCATTAATCCTCACAACAACCCTACAATGGGAATATTAATATCTTTGTTTGCAACAAGAGGAGAGTCCAGTTTACTTCTCTACAACTTTAGAATAGAACATTTCATTGCAATTGCAAAACTGTAATTAAATCAATCATTTTATTTGTTTCTTTGCTAATTTTGGTTTGTTTTCTTGGATGTCTGGATTTAGAAGACAGAATTTAACAGGATATCGTAAATAAAGAATTTAACAGGATACCATAAATATATCTACCCAACTAGCCAAGGTTGGTGAAAGTCATCTAAATCAAGGACAACTGTCTTCACAAGTAGCCTCTTCCATCACTCATTTGTTCAACCAGGAATCACGGAACACCCTCTGCACAATTCTGGGCCCTGGGGATTTGTTGGTGGCTATGGCAGCCTCTGAATATTTGATGGCTTGGAAGGCTAACAACTCATGTTGCCCTAGTGCATTTTGACCTCTTATTCTGAAACTAGGTGAGAACAATTTTTGACAAAATTATGGGACAGACTTCTAATCCTTCCTGGGAAAGAGACAGCTTCCAACGACCCGGCAGCTTTGCCTAATCCAAACTCATGCATGGAAAATAACAGTGAAAGAGCTACAAAAGCAGCCCTCGCTAGCTGCCTATGACTGGCACATAGCAAATAATTTCTTCATCACTAGTGTTTTAGAGAGAAGTTAGGGGTTGCTAGTTTTTCCTTCTATTTTCATATCTAATTTAAGTATTCTTTGACCTTCCTCCTTTATGAAGAGATGCGAAGCACCAGATCATCAACAATACAATGCTTTATGCTCAAACACCACGACTCCCCACTCCATTTCTCTCCATTCTCCTCCGATATCCACTTTGTGAGACCCCCTACTAAGGTCACTGTTAAAATAGAGATTGTGATTGGGTAAGGCTACAGAAAGTCAGTAACGAATTTATTAAGCAAGTAGATGCCAGGGCACTGGTCTACTGCTCTGAGTTTGGATCCTGATGAAGTCCTGAATCTGTAAATACACAAATGAAGAAAGCACTTCGATGTCTTGTAGCTCTGAGTGTCCAAGAGCCAAGATGTTCAATTGCACATGTGTGTTTTTGCAGGCTTCTGGCTTTTCCTTCTCTCTCTGAATCTGGCTGCCTCTCACGCCACTTCTGGCAAGGTACACTCTGGGGAGGCCTGAACAAAGTTTCCATACAGTCACTCCCTTCGGTTAATCATTAGCAGCTCTGGTAAAAGTTGTTGGTGGGGCCGTTGGAAACAACAAACTGAAAAGATGTTTTTAGTTTAACCATGAAGTTCATTCATCTGGGGATTTCAGGAATCCTGTCCAACATACACCAAGATAACATTGGGCAGAGGTAAGACAGTGAACTAAGAAATGATAGATAATCTCTTCTCTGTAACTAATTAGCTAGGTGACCCTGGTCAAAGCAGGGAAGGTAACTCACAAAGTGACACGCTGGGAACTCTGTGTTCTCTCATTTAATCCTCATAAACACATATAACCTATGTATTTTTCTCTCCATTATACAAAAAGACTTAAATCCAAAATTCTCTAAACTTTGCATTAAACCAGCTTCATGCCATTTAATTTACCCAAGTCCCTGTGTCCTTACCTAAGGAAGCAAGGAGTTGGAATTAGTTGCTCTCTGAAAGGTCTTTCTAACTTTGTAAGCCTATGAATCATTTGACCTAGCAGGAAATAAACAGTACTTCTCTAATAATTTCCACATAGTTTTTCTCTTCTTGGCCTTTATTTCCCAGTAAAAATGGGGGGCAAGTAGATAAAATTGTATTCTTCACATAAACATGATAAAATAGCTATTCACTCATTAGTTGTCTAATGACAACCCCTGAGGCTATTGCTTCACTCTTGTTTATATTGCTCAGTTCCGTCAGTTTAGAAGACATTAAAAAGCAGAACTGAGTTGGCTGTTTTACGTTGGTGGTGAACTTTGTGCCTCAACTGTGTTGCAACGCCCCAGTTTACTCAACTCCACCTGGCAATTCAGCTGTTTGAGATAAAGTAGATTTTCTTTTGGGGAAACCAGTAGCAGTTTATCTTGTTCTTGCTCTACTGTTGGCATACAGATGGTTGGGCATTTAATAGACAGTCATCTGCCAGTAGGAGATAATAATCACTTTTTAAATTAAAAACAAATGAAATATGAAGGGAGTTACTGCCATCGAAGAGGAATTAAAGCCAATGCTCAGG
The DNA here is from genome assembly GCF_043159975.1 of Macaca nemestrina. NCBI lineage: Eukaryota > Metazoa > Chordata > Mammalia > Primates > Cercopithecidae > Macaca > Macaca nemestrina. Next base: position 41,076,356 of record NC_092134.1, on the reverse strand, counting down.
TAGTCTTGTCTAGAGTCAACGTAAGAACTTCTGTTGGAAAACTCCACTTTTCGGTATATGTATGAGTTTCTGCATGTGCATGCGAGTGCTTTAGCATCTTGTGGATGTGTGCACGACAGTGGGTAGGGAAACTCTGGAAAAATAGCCAGTGAAGACCCAAAGCAACTCCTATTTTCTACACTCATAAGTACTATAAGACTTGGATCAATTTCTTGTGCTTAAAATTGTGTTTTGTTTTGTTTATCTTTTCCACATCCCATATGCAGCCATTTTCTGGGAGAAAATTACACTGATAGCAAAAAATAATTTTTTAAAATTTATATAAGAAACAATGCAATGTAAGACATGTAGAAGAGAGCAGAGTATGCCTTGGTGGATTGATGAGAATGCTAAGCAAAGAAAGACATTCATGCTGCAATCTATACAACTAAGCAACCTGAAACCTCCTCCATTATTCAAGTTTGAATTCAGAAAGAAGACAATGGCCTTATTCAGCTCCAGTCAATCCTAGTGTTGTGCATTGAATTATTTTCCCCTAAAAGATGCTGACATGCTAACTCCCAATACCTGCATATATAACTTTACTTTGAAATAGGGTCTTTGCCAATGATCAGGTTAACATGGGGTCATTAAGGAGTGCCCTAATCCAATAGGACTGTGGACTGTGTCCTTATTACAAGAGGAAATTTGCACACAGAAGAAGAAAAACACACACAGGGAGAATGCCATGTGGATATCAATGCAGAAATTGGGGTGATGCATCTAAAGCCAAAGAATCCCAAAGATTGACAGAAAATCCCCATGAGCTAGGAAAGAGATATAAAACAGATTCTCCCTTACAGGCTTCAGAAGGAACCAAATCTGCCAACACCTTGCTCTTGGACTTCTAGCCACCAGAACTGTGAGTCAATACATTTCTGTTGTTTAAGCCACCCAGTTTGTAGCACAGATGCCCCTCAACTTATGATGGGGTTATGTCACAATATTTTGAACTTATAAAGGATTTATCCGGATGTAGATACTTAATGTATCACTTTTGCACCATCATAAAGTTGAAAAATTGTAAGTGGAACCATAATGTGTTGGGAATTGTATTAATCCGTTTTCACACTGCTGATAAAGACATGCCCAAGACTGGGTAATTTATAAAGTAAAAGAAATTTAATGGACTCACAGTTCCACGTGGCTGGGGAGGCCTCACAATCATGGCAGATGGTGAAATGCACGTTTTACAAGGAGGCAGCAAGACAGAATCAGAACCAAGTGAAAGGGATTTTCCCTTCTAAAACCATGAGATCATGTGAGACTTATTCACTACCATGAGAATAATATGAGGGAAACTGCCCCCATGATTCAATTATCTCCCACGGGTCCCTCCCACAACATGTGGGAATTATGGAAGCTACAAATCAAGATGAGATTTGGGTGGGTGGAGACACAGCCAAACTATATCAAGAACCATATGTGCTTTGTTATAGCAGCCCTAGGAAACTAATGCACTTAGGTTTTCTCCCAGCCAGTTTCTACAACCACATGTCTTTCCTTTCTCATCTTTATTTGCACAGTGTCTCTAGAGAAGAGACAAATACTCAAAAAGAGTTGGATCTTTTCTCCATTTTCTTTTCCTTCAATCTTGTCTTCTCTAATTTCCAGAGACTTTTTTTTTTTTTATTTCATTTTAGGTTCAGTGGTACATAATTGTGTATCATAGGGATTTGGTGAACAGTTTATTTCATCACCCAGGTAATAAGCATAGTACTCAATAAGCAGTTTTTTGGATCCTCACCCTTCTCCCACCCCCCACCCTCAAGTAGGTCCCAGTGGCTATTGCTTCATTCTTTTTATCCAGATGGACTCAATGTTTAGCTCCCACTTATAAGTGACAACATGTGGTATTTGGCTTTCTGTTCCTGCGTTAATTCACTTAGGATAATGGCCTCCAACTCCGTCTGTGTTGCTGCAAAGGACATGATCTCATTCTTTTTTTGTTGTTTTTTTGTGGGACAGGGTCTCACTCTGTCACCCAGGCTGGAGTGCCATGGCATAATCTCAGCTTACAGCAACCCCTGCCTCCCAGGCTCAAGCAATTCTCCTGCCTCAGCCTCCCAAGCAGCTGAGACTACAGGCACCCACCACCATGCTCAGCTAATTTTTGTATTTTTTAGTAGAGATAGGGTTTCGCCATATTGGCCAGGCTGGTCTTGAACTCCTGACTTCAGGTGATCTGCCTGCCTTGGCCTCCCAAAGTGCTGGGATTACAGGCGTTAGCCACCACGCCCGGCCTTAAAATAAAAGTCTCCACTAACTCATTCTATGAGGTCAGCATCATTCTGATACCAAAACCTGACAGAGACACAACATGAAAGAGATATATGTATAAGAAGCTCCTGAAATTAAAAAAAAAAAAAAAAAAAAAAAAGTGGCTGCCTGGTGCGGTAGCTCACACCTGTAATCCCAGTACTTGCGAGGCCAAGGAGGGCGGATCACGAAGTCAGGAGATCGAGACCATCCTGGCTAACACGGTGAAACCCTGTCTCTACTAAAAATAAAAAATAAAAAAATTAGCTGGGCATGCTGGTAGGTGCCTGTAGTCCCAACTACTCGGGAGGCTGAGGCAGGAGGATGGCATGAACCCAGGAGGAGGAGCTTGCAGTGAGCCGAGATTGCGCCACTGCACTCCAGCCTGGGGACAGAATGAGATTCCATCTAAAATATATATATATTTAGTGGGTAATTCTACCCAAAGGCCAAATAGAAAAGGAAAACAAAAAAAAAGAGAGAGAGCAGCTATTGAACTAACCTCAGAACTTGTCTCCCCAAAACGTTTGAGCAAAGAACCCTTGGGCCTGGATGGCCCAACAGTAAGAAGAGAATAGAAAAACTATTTACCTCTAAAGAGTCCTTCAGTTCAGATCTGATATCAAATAATCTAATTGAATTCAGATATTCTGCTTGCAATATATGCTTTAAGATAGTTGCACTGTTTTTAAGCAGCTGATTGGGCCATATATTTAGATGTTTGGTTTTCCAATTTTGTTACTGCTGTTTCTTCTTAGAGAATTATGGATGAATCCTGATACTTAGAATTAGGTTGGAGTTAGCTGTTGCGTAAAGGAGTAGCCGAAAGGACTGACATAGAGAAGATTCTTTCTCGTATTAATTTAGGAAGGAAGGTGGGTTCAAACAGCTGACAGGTGAACAGATGGCAGTGCATGCTGGGAGTTCCTGGCAAAAAATCAGTCACAGGAAGGGGAGGTTGAATGGAATGCTTTTGTGTCCAGGTTGCAGAAGAAACAGGAAGCTGAGACTAGATTTGGCAGCTTCTAATACAAAATTTATTAAAGTGAATTGAATTTTATTATAAACAAATGACAATTTATTTTTCATATCTCTGCTCAATTTCCTCAGAGACTTTTCTTGTAAGAGTTGAGCCTCTTAAGTCACTATTCTCAGAGAGTGGAAAATTCAAATATGACAATGGGGTTTAAACTGTCCATATCATTAAGCTTTGAAAAGATGGCCGGAATCTAAGAAAAAGATCCAAATATTGAGAAGATGTATTCCTTTCTTTCCATGATAAAAATCACAGAAAAAAAATATTGCATAGGCAGAGTGTTAATAAAAGATTAGGATCTTGATCTTTCAATGAGAAAACCCGAGCCTCTGGACAGTTCTAGAAAAAGCCACTGGAAGGTGTTGCTCTTTGTAATGAAGGGTTCTTCTGCCAGATAACGTGTGCTGTTGAAAGGCAAGTCTTTGCCGCATGGCTGGTCACTCTAAGCATGCCTCTGACAAGGACACTTTAGAGGTAGCCACTGTTTCTGAACCAAGCCAGTTTCAAATACTCTTCCTTGCCCAACAATGGACTATACTTCTTTTCTCACGTTGAGACCTGTCCCCAAAAGCTGTCTAATAAGCCTTATAGCAGATACCAAAGGCAATTCAAATTCACTTTGAATCATGCTTCAGGAATCAGCTGCAGCAGACGGTGGTGCAATGACACATGCAAATTGCAAATAGCTAAGATACTTTACTGAGGCTTTAAAACATCAGCTCTATTTTCAAGTCAAAGATAAATGTGTCTACTGCTTTTCTCTGGGGTCGTCAGGTTGCTGCACTCAAGGGGAAACTTCCACCATGTCTGTCCACTCCATATTTTTCATCCTTCTCCCTATCCAGCAGGATGCCTGGCAGGTTACTGGCACTGTGCTGGATATCAATGATATAATTTCCAGGGGCACAAGAAGGCCTTTTTAGTCCTTATAGAATAACATGGAAAGAAAATTCAACAAGTTATATGATGAAGTGTGATAACTATTTTGATAGAGGAAGTAGAATGTTGTGGGGATACAGAAAAATGTTTCTAATCTAGACAAGAAAAAAAAAAAAAAAAGCAGAGAATGCTTCCAAAAGAGAAGCTTTCTAAACCAAATGAGTAGAAAAGAGCCAGGGAAGAAAGAAAAGAGCATGTGCAATTAGTCAACAAAATCATAGCCCATAACCTAACTATGATCGGCTCACAAATCAGCCAATTGCTTCTATTAACGTCTTCCCCCAGATATCCACTGGGTTCACTCCTTAATTTCACTTGAGTCTTTACTCAAATGTCACCTTCTTACTGAGGTCTCTCCTCATCATCCTATGTAAATTACACTACACCCCCAACACTACCAATTTCTCTCCATGACATTCACCTAACTACATATTTTGACTGTTGTTTATTTTTTGTCTATTTTCTTTCATACAAATGTATGCTCCCTGAGAACAATTTTTTTTCTGTTATTTTCACTGCTGTATCTTAAACATCTAAGACAGTATTTGCGACATAACAGGCTCTTTGTAAATACATTTGGGCAGTCCATAAATACTTGCTGCCACTAACTGATGAAGGATCCAAAATGAATTTGTGGGACAGGGTATGCTAATGTTGATGATCTCCACCCAAATTTTCTGATGGTTGCCAGTCATGATCTCAGTAAGTAAGCCTTGGCAGAAGAAAATGATAATAATATTTAATGTTTATTGAGTGATCGTGGTATGCTAGACCCTGTTAATAATCAAATACATCACTTCACAGTTTCCTCAAAATAACTTTACGAGGTAGGGACTATTATCATCTCCATTTTACAGATAAGGAAATGGAGACACAGAATGCTAAGCAACTTGCTCAAGGCCTCACACATAGTTAGTCACACCTCTGATAAGTCAGGAGCCGGGATTCAATCCCCATTAATGGATCCAGAAGACTAACAATCTCCAGAAACGGAATCCATTCTGTACTCTGACAACACCGGAGACTGATGCGAAAGATTAAATCTCTGCTGGTAAGAAGAACTACAAGAACTTTGATTCAACATTTTATGCAGGACTAGATAATTCTTTGTTGTAGGGAGACTATTCTGTGTGCTATCACATGGTTAGTGGCGTCTCTCTGGTCTCTACTCACTAGATGCCTCATGTCCCAAGTTGTGACTATCATAGGTGTCTTCAAACATTACCAATGTCTGCTTGGGTGGAAGGAGACAGGGGAGCAAAATCACCCCCAGTGGAGAATCAGTGGCTTAATGTACTCTAATAAAACTCATTATTGCACAGTGTGGCACTTTTTTCTAAGACCAGTGAAATTATGGTATCATTTCTCAAAGTTATTTACAGAAGTTCCTCAAATACTTTTATTCAGCATTTCCATGGGGACTTGTTTGCAGCTGCCCCTAAAGATGAGAATGTTCTAGAAGTGGGTAGAGACTTGAAAGGGGAGGTAAAATAGCAAAAATGACAAAAGAAGACACAAACTGTTTAATCACCTTCTTTTTTCTTAGGTTAGGACTATGCTGCCTAGGGCCCTTGTGTTTCCCTAGATTTGAAACATCAACTGACTGCAGGACCCTCTGGTCATATCAGAGCTTCTGCCATGGCTCCTAGAAGCCTTTGAAGCTGACAAAAAAAGGCTGGAAGCCACTCTCATCTGCACATACTATTTTTGCACATGATGTTCCCTCTGCCTGGAATGCTTCACTTCCACCTTCCCTTCATCACTTTCAATGATAACCCCCAGGTCTATTTCCTTGGTCAACGTTACCTTCAGAAACAATCATGTTTGTTCATTGACTTAACTGCTGAATGTCTGACTTCTTCACCACTCCCCAGTTACCACTAGACTGGAAGCTCAATGGAGTAGGGACCCATAACTCTATTAAAAACATGACTGATGCATAATGTATGTTCAATAAATATGTGTTTAAATTAATTCACTCATCCTAGACCCTACCTTATACTATTTAAGCTTTTTACATCTCTGAACCACAGACAAACATTCATGAAATGATCTTTATAGGGAAGGCATGACATGAGTCACTAGGAAGAGTCTTAAGAGTTGAGTCGCTGAACATCATACTATTGTAAGCCCGAAGGGGTGGTTTGGTTTAGGCAGCCCAGTAACCATGGAAAAGACTTGCAGCCAAACTGTTGTCTATGCACCAAGATCTTCCTATCCTAGTGTGGGAACATTAGTCTCTATGTGACTCAGCAACTTTTTGCTCCTACTGTGCACTCCACCCTTGTTATTCCTTCTTGTAAAGAAGTCTTGGGACTTTGTCCAACTGACTGTGCTCACACTTCATTGTTTTGTCCTCTCTTCTTTCTCATTCAGGAGCTCTCTTGGGAATAGAAGATTTCATGTGGGCTGAAGAGAAACATAAATGTAATAGAAAAACAAAACTGGGAAAGGAAAAAAAATGTTTTTAAATGAAACTATGAAGTGACTATAGGTTGATTCATCAGTAGAAACATATGGAAACACTTATCTCAAAATTCAACAGTTATGAAACTTGAAACCTGCTTCAGTATTTTATTCAGTGGTATGTATTTGACCTTCAGGAATTCCGTGTTAACTTTCTGCTCAAAGACCAAGGAAACATCTAATTGATTGATCAAAAGATTCATAATTAGATCCATTTTTTCCTGAATCCATATTGGAGAAACAAGAAATAGATGACCTAAAAAAGAATCCTTGAGTGGATGTCTCAGCAGCCAGGAAAATTCCAAATAAAGTTTGCTTTGTGTCCAAGGGCTGAAATGAGATGAATATAATAGACCTGATAGCAGGGAGCAGGTTGCTATTCTGACCTTGGTCTGCTCAGTCTGCTCCAAACATGGCCATCATTATACAGAAGGTCCAGTCACATCAGGGAGGCAGAAACTAGACATTAACTTCAAGTTTTCTTTCCAGTTTTTATTTCTATTATGCCATTCTTCTCCTGGTATAATGACATAATAGCACATGAATGGACTTTACTTGGCAAACCAATGATTCTAAAAATTATTTTCAAAAGTTACACAGTAACCATAACCATAGTGGTCCATCACCAGGACAATACAATTTCAAGTCTCTTTGGCAACTCCATGGGGGGAGGGGGGATGAAGGAGTAATCACCTTGTTCTGCAGTTTCCTAGTCAGGCACCTAATATTCTCATTCCACTCAATCTCTCTCTCTCTCTCTCTCTCTCCCTGTCTCTCTCTCTCTCTTCCCTCTCTCCTCTTTCTCTCTGATCAAATGAGTTATTATTGCCTCCTCTAAGGTCTTTAGATTCTTTTGCAATCAGAAAACAGACTTTGGAATCTCTGCTTCAATACCTTCAGCTGAATATTTAAAAAAAAAAAAAAAGCAAAGTAAAAATTGTCAGCCTATGTTTATAAAGCAAACTATCTGAGAAAATAATAGTTTACTGATATAGACAAAACAGCCTACATATAGTGGCTCTGATATTAAATATTTTTATAGTACACTCATATTTAAACATATATAGTCAACCAAAAGCCAAAGGTCTTATTAATTAAGCAAAAATCAGAAAGCATATTATTAAATTTTAGTGTAACAAACACCATAACACAGGAAGGTACCACAGGGATGAGATTTAGAGAACTAATTGGGCAAAGAGATCTAGAAATAAACTTTTTTTTTTTTTTTTTGAGGTGGAATCTTGCTCTGTCACCCAGGCTGGAGTCCAGTGGCGCAATCTCGGCTCACTGCAGCCTCCACCTCTCAGGTTCAAGAGATTCTCCTGGCTCAGCCTCCCAAGTACCTGGGACTACAGGCATGCACCACCACACCTGGTTAATTTTTGTATTTTTAATAGAGACAGAATTTCACCATGTTGGCCAGGCTGGTCTCGAACTTCTGACCTCGCGATCCACCAGCCCCAGCCTCCCAAAGTGCTAGGATTACAGGCATAAGCCACAATGCCCGGAAGAAATAAACTTCTTATTTTATTTATTTATTTATTTATTTGTATTATTAATTTTTTTTGAGACAGAGTCTCGCTCTGTTGCCCAGGCTGGAGTGCAGTGGCAGGATCTCAGCTCACGGCAAGCTCCGCCTCCCGGGTTCATGCCATTCTCCTGCCTCAGCCTCCTGAGTAACTGGGACCACAGGCCCCCACCACCACCCCCAGCTAATTTTTTGTATTTTTAGTAGAGATGGGATTTCACTGAGTTAGCCAGGATGGTCTCAATCTCCTGATGTCGTTATCCACCCGCCTCGGCTTCCCAAAGTGCTGGGATTACAGGCATGAGCCACTACGCCTGGCCATAAACTTCTTTATGGAAAGAAAATTGAAAAGAGAACGTTGCCAAATAAAAAAATGTTTGCACCACACACTTGTTACAAACAGCAAAGATGTTATTCAAGACTATTGCAAAACAGGAGAGAGATTGAACTCAACTCCTAATTATAGCAAAAACAGCTGGAGATGTATACCCAATGAGGAGAATGAGGAGGTCAATGGATCAAAAATTGCTAAGGATGAGAGATTTCTTGCAGGACTTAGCAGAACTATTTGCAAAAATGGGGCTCAACAGGCCAAATCTGAAGCCTAAATGAGAAGTTTCAAAGGAGCCTTACTAAAGTTGGCACAGAAGAGAGTCTTTGTCAACGTGCAGGTGATGGATAGAAGCAGAAACTAAAAGCCACACTGTACTACACAAAGTTGGAGAAAATTCTCTTTGTGGTTTATTGAGTTTAGGGAGATAAAAAGCACCCTGGTGAAAGGGACCTGCCCACCACATACCCTGGGGCCTCCCAGAGTATTTGGAATGGAGCATGACATTCTAAGGACATCGGGAAGTGTTTACTGAGAAACCTGAGTGAAAGTATGTCTGAGTCACATGCGACAGCAATCATGAAGTCAGGAATTTATGGAACTCTTAGTTCATCCACTCAGCATTCACTCAGCAAGTATTTATCGAGAGCCCAAATGTATTTATGGAGAGCCTATTATGTTGCAAGCACTGTCTTAGGTGCTTGAGATACAGCAGTGAAAATAACAGAAAGAAAATTGTTCTCAGGGAGCACATATTCATATGGGAGGGAAGAGACAATTTAATAAAACAACAAATAAATAAAATAGGCAGTTAAATGAATGCCATGGAGAGAAATTGGTAGTGTGGGGGTGTAGTGTAATTTAAATAGGGTGGTGAGATCTCAGTAAGAAAGTGACATCTGAATAAAGACCTCAATGAAATTAAGGAGTGAAGCCAGTGAATGCTGGGGGAAGAAGTTAATAGAAGCAGTTGGTTGATTTGTAACCAATCACGGAGTTAGGGTATGGGCTGTGACTAACTGCCCATCTTCCTTTCTTCCTTCCCTGGCTCTCTTCTACTCATCCGTCAGGGTTTGACTCAGAAAGCTTCTCCTTCGGAAGCATTCTCTGTTTTCTTCTTGTCTAGATTACAAACACTTTTCTGTATCCCCACAGCATTTGACTTCCTCTGTGAAAATAGTTATCACACTTCATCATATACATTTTCTTTCCATCTTACTCTATAAAGACTAAGAAAACCTTCTTGTGCCACTCAAAATTATATGTCTGATACCCAGCACAAAGCAGGAGGCAGAATTGTGTTGGCAACCAGACTATTTGGGATTTAAATAGTGGCTGTATCACTTTCTTAATACGTGCCTGTGGGCAAGTTACTTGGCCTTTCTGTGCCTCAGTTTCTTCATTTTTGACAATGGAGGAACAGATCTAGCAAGTGCCTGGCACAGAGTAGATGCTTGATATAGGAATCTAACAATTGCTACTTCCTCCAGAAACATTTCAGTCCACAGGAAGCATGGCCTTCTGTGAAGGTCAAAGAAAGTGTGGCCCAGTGAAATGAACATGAATTTTAGATTCAGATAAAGCTGAGTCAGTTTGAATACTCATATCCAATATTTTATAAATATATAAATGGGTATAAACATCTTTATTTCATAAGTTTGTTGAAGATTAAAAAGAGACAACACACACAGGAGCCTAGCATACAGTAGGTACTCAACAGATGCCATCATCCTTACTAATATTTATCTATTATTATCCTTCATTTGCACTTCACTATCTGATATCTTATAAACATCTCTTGTATAGTCATTTAACTTTTCCTTAGGCCCAAACTCTGGCTTCCCCAGTAGAGTGTAAGTTATTTGGGGTAGAACTGTGTGTTTCACTTCTCAGAGATTCTGATAATGCCTTGCACAAGACCATTCCCAGAGTAGGCACTCGATATGAATTGAATGAATAATAAATAGGAGAAAGAGAGCGAGAAAGAGAGGGAGAGAGGTTTTGATAAGTCAAGGGTTATATGAAGAATAGACCTAGGAATGGTTCATGGAAATCAATGTAAATGACTCTTGCAAATGAGCAGATTGAAATATATTTAGAGCTCCCTTAAGGGAAAAAAATTTCATTTCCATTCCTAGGATAGATATTTATCTGTTCAGAATCCTTCGATATAGTCCTGCCCGAAGAAAGAGGTAACCTCTCAAATTCTTTCTTGACCTATTATACAAATTCTTTCTCTCTCTCTCCCTATTTCTGTGTGTGTATGAGTGTTTTTAAAATCAATGTATCAATAAATTTAGACGGAGAGAAGACAACAGGATTGTCTGAATGAGATGCATATTTTTCCACAGGATACAAATAAAATATTCCAAGAGATAGCACAGTTAGAGTTCAACGTATTACTAAGAAAAACTAACTATACTTTTATTAGATGAAAGAATCTCACTGCAAATAAACCAATCTGCTATTTTAATACTAAACAGAAAAACTTTGAATTATGCAAAAAAATGCACAGCTTCTGATGATTATAAAATGCATTACTAAAGGCTATGATGCATCATTTATAGACTACTATTGGAAATCTGAGCTCTGAGAGATGACTAGTTTAAATAACTATAAGGGAAAGTGGCTTGGCATATGAGGAAAGATATCTATTTCACCAAATAAGTCCACCAAACTTGAGACAATGAATTAAATAATTTACCAATCTGCTCAACAAAAGCATAGGTAAAAAGAAAGATCTATGAATCCTTTTACCAATTACTTCTTAAGTATTTATTTATTTATTTTTAATTAATCTAATTTTGTCACTCTGCCTTCCGGGCTGAGTGCAGTGGTGTGATCATAGCTCACTGCAGCCTCAACCTCCTGGGTTCAAGCAATCCTGCCACCTCAGCCTCCTGAGTAGAGGGACTACAGGTACGTACCACCACACCCAGCTAATTTTTTATTTTTTATAGACGAGGTCTCACTATGTTGTCCAGGTTGGTCTCCAACTCCTGGACTCAAGCTATTCCCCTGCTTTGGCCTCCCAAAGTGCTGGGATTACAGGCATAAGCCACTGTGCCTGGCATCTCCTTAAATATTTAAATACAGTAATATCTCTCACTCTGAGAACCAAGGACTGTTGGAATATCCAGAGACATTGTTTCAGAGGTCATACATTTTGTAAATTTTTTAAATTTTTTTGCATGTTAACAATATATATTTTTAAATCTTCTGCAGTTGTAACCATAAAACTGTATTAGTGTTCTATTACTGCTATAACAAAGTACCACAGACTTAGTGTGTTAAAACCACAAAATTTATTATCTTACAGTTCTGGAAGTCAGACACCAGACACAGATCTCACTAGACTAAAATCAAGGTGTCAACCAGCCTGGGCTTTTTCTGGAGGCTCTAGAGGGGAAACCACTTTCTTGCCTTTGCAGCTTCTAGACGCTAGCCGCATTCCTTGGCCTGCAGCCTTCTTTTGCCTTCTTCAAAGCCAGTGACGAAGCACATGTCTGACTCTGCTACCATTGTCACATCTCTTTCTCTGACCAAAGCCTGGAAAGATTCTCTAAGTATAAGAATTCAGATTATTAGATTGGGCCCACCTGAATAATCTCCCTGTTTCAAGATCCTTAAACATAACCGCATCTGCAAAGTTCCATCTGCAATGTAAGGTAACATGTTTATAGATTAGAATATAGATGTCTTTGGGGAGCCATTATTGTGCAAAACACAAGAACTCTTTCCACTTACAATTGGAACAAAAAAAAAGTTTCTTGGAATAATACTTTAGCTTTATAAATCAACATTTTTCCAACTGGAGTCAGTAGACATGCAATCTTGAATACCTATCATATTTTTAAAATGTTTCTTTATTTGAGGAACACAGACATTTAGTTTTTTCTATTAGTTCTAGACCTGTTGTCTAATCAGAGGTAATTTCCATAGGAAACAGTTAACTTTGTTCAGGTCTTTGTTCACCAAAGACCTCGTCTGATAGGGATGCCATCTTGCAAAGATATACTTTGGGTTCAAGAGGGTCTATGGTAAAGGGTACAGATAACATTATACACAATGTATTCTCATTTCTGGAAAACCAACTCGGTGATCATTTTTAACTCCAGTGTATCAGTATCATTATTACCTAGTAGAAAGAAGAGTCCATTAGACAACTGTTCATAGAATAACATAGGAGAAATACTCTTACCAAGGGACTATGAGCCTGAAGGAACTCATTTTTCCTGCTCTGTTCTTTTGCTTCTTTATTATACAGAAGAAACAGAACATCTTTGCTCAATCAACATTAGAAACAGAAGCAGTTCGCCAAGTAGCAGCTGAAAGGTGTTATAAGCAGACAAGGAACAGTGGGGATTGAACTTCTGGGGAATCTCTGGAGTCCCTGATATTCTGAGTCCTTGTGAATTTTTCTTTTTTTCTTTTCTTTTTTTTTTTTTTCTTTAAGATATAGGGTCTCCCTCTGTCATCCAGGCTGGAGTGCAGTGGCAAGACCACAGCTCACTGCAGCCTCGAGCTCCTGTACTCAAATGATCCTCCTGCCTCAGCCAAGTAGCTGCAACCACAGGTGTGTGCCACCACACCCAGCTAATTTTATTTTATTTTTTAATGTTTTGAGACACAGGGTCTTGCTTTGTTGCCCAGGCTGATCTTGAACACCTAACTTCAAACAATTCTCCCACCTCAGCGTCCCAAAATGCTGGGATTACAAGTATGAGCCACCACACCCAGCCTATGAATTTTTCTTAAGAGAAAAATTCTACTATTCATGGGATTCTCAAAAGTATATGACTCCCCAAAAAATTGAGAACCACTGTTCTCACATGAAAAAACAACAACAACAACAACAACAGCAACAACAACAAAAAACCAACTAACCCGAGAATTCTGAGAGATGTGATCAACCAATAAAGTGGAAAATGAGAATGATTGGCAGCGAAGAGGAGAGGGCAGAAGGCATATTTATATGTTCATATGAGTAAAAGTTCACGAAATCATTGTTTCAAGAATGACTATGAGCAGGCAAAGCTCACAGAGATTTTTTTCATCATCAGTCGTCTTTTTCCTTTCTATCACACTGCACAGCCCAGCACAGCCACTGGATCCTCACAGCAACATGGAACTTGGCTTTTGCTTTTGGTTCTTGACACCATTCGTTATTGTGTCTTCAAGTGTGGAGTCACTGCATTTGTAAAACATGAGGAGTGCAGATGTTCTAAAGACACATTTACACACACACGCACACACACACACACGCAGACAGACACATGGCCTGTTGTAAAAGGAGCTATTACTATTTACTCACATCTCTCCAAATGCATTCTTCCTATCAAATTAACCCAAAATAGAAAAAAGAAAATACCACTCTGAGATACTTTTTTACATCTCATTTTTAATGATTCAGTTTACCACCCCCAACAGCAGCAGTAGACCCAAAAAAGAAGACAGTGCATTACTGGCCAATGTAATGGAACTCTACCCCAGAAACAGAAAGGGTGTGAGACCAGTTTTCTGTAAATATTTACTCACATTAACCTATGTTTAATGTGTCAAATGCCAAATTCTACAACTGAGTCAACATATTCTGATCTCTCATTGTGTCTTTTTATCACTTTTTCTCACATAAATAGTTTGGGTTTCCAAAACTCTGACATTCCATTATAAATACAGCTCATTCATGTTTTGTTAAAACACTTCATGTTACTTCTTGGATTCCAATTACCCAACAGAAGGTGCATTGAATTTGCCTGGGAAACAGGGACAATGTCTGATTGTAAAAGTTTATGGCATTCCCTCTCTCCCCTCAGAGTATTTTAGACATATAAGAAAGTTAAACCCTGGGGGAAAATATAAACAAGCTGCTTGGAATATATACATAATTACATAATCTATTTGTAAAAATTGCTACCACCATCTTGCTAGGCAGTGCAAAAAGCAAACATCTATCCCTGCATAACTTACACAGCTATTCTTTTCTTCATCTCCACCAATGGCTAAATGGCCTAAATGATAACTACATCACATCATTTGGCATAAACATACCAAGATTCTAAACATAAAATTGTGAGATTGCATTCTGCTTTCATTAATAAGCAAGGCAGTAAATATTGGATAACATCAGTAGCTTCACAGAAAATGACAACATCAAAATTTCTAAGAATACCCCAGCAAAAATATATATTTAAACAATCTTTTTTGGTGATTGGAAAAGACATTTAATTCCTTAGAAAGCAAGAGACTTCATCATATATACATACACGTATACATATATATGCACACATATATATACACATACACACAAACACACCCACATGTATCTCACACTGGATCTCGCACCTGTAAGTACCTTATACATTCAACAAAATTGATTATATAATATGGGCCAGAGGAAAGAATTAAGGATTTAGACTCAAACGAACCCATAACCTGGATTAGAATTTTATATTTGCTACTCACCAGCTGTTTAATTTGGGACAAAAGATGTTACTTCTCTGAGTCTTGGTTGTTTTCCTCATGTATAAATGGGGGAAAAAATGCCTTCTCATAAGAGTGTCGAGAAGACTTGCTTGTACCTAGCATATGGTAAGCAATGGATAAATGAAAGCTGTTAGCATTAATCATGTAATTGATCAATTCATTCACCAGATGCTGAGATCCTACTCTTTCTCTCTGGTACTGTGCCATCATGGAACCCTGAACATACTCTGATTCAATGCAATGGTGTATATTTCAGCTCACTTTTTTTTCTATTGTTCAATTAAACTTATATATATCTATCATCTGCACACAGATTATATATGTGTGTGTGTGTGTGTGTGTGTGTGTGTAGTTTGCTTGTTTGTTTACTTGTTTGTTTTTGAGACAAAGTTTCACTCCATCACCCAGGCTGGAGTGCAATGGCGCCATCTTAGATCACTGCAACCTCCACCTCCCAGGTTCAAACAATTCTCCTGCCTTAGTCTCCTGAGTACCTGGGATTACAAGCGTGCACCACACCTGGGTAATGTTTGTGTTTTTAGTAAAGACGGGGTTTCACCATGTTGCCAGGCTGGTCTCGAGCTCCTGACCTCAAGTGATCTGCCCGCCTCAGCCTCGCAGAGTGTAGGATTACAGAGGTGAGCCACCGGGCCCAGCTTAATTTATATTATTTTAAAATTTATTTTATTTTGTTTAGAGACAGGCTGGACTGCAGTGGCATGACCATAGCTCGTTGTAACCTTGAACTCTTGGCCTCAAGCAATCCTCCCACCTTGAATCATGTGTGAGCCACCCCACCTGGCCTTAGTTTATATTCTGCACCCTCATTCTACCTGCTGAAGATGCCTAATTCAGGTATATCAATCTTTCCAACTTTTCTCTGATATTATTACATGATTTAGAGAGTAATAAAAGGAAAGATGTAAGCTCATGGTCTGGGGAAGGAGAAAAAAATAAATAAAAATTAAAAATAAATGATCTATATTTTAATATAATACGTACTACTGCAGTGTGATGATATTTTGAAATATTGGCACCATTTCTTATTTAGAGCCCCATTCTTTTGCCCTATTTTAGTATTATAGGGTTTTTGTTTTTGTTTTGGCAAGAGGGTATTATAGTAAAAAGCAGAGGAAAAGCTTTTGAGTTTCAAAAGCCTAGCCCCAAGGGAACTCAGAGACAACAAAATGGGGTTAGAGAGAGACTTCTATATGCCTCCTCCCACCCTACACCCATCTCACTCTCTACTAAGTAACACTTCTCAGAGTGTGGGGAGGAGAAAGAGTCAGAAGAAACCGAAGAACTTAGATGCAGCCGGGTCTGTAAGAAGGGTCCCTATGCAGGGGAAGGGGGAATGACATGAACCCCAAATAAAATGAAGAGCTCCCAGAATAGAAGAATGCAACCCCAGAAAAGAAATATCAGCATGCTGTCTCTGGCGGAGAGTGGAGGCCAGGGATGGGGGCGCTCAGACAGCCTCATTGATTTAACAGAATGGCCTCTTGTTTCGGAGTGCAATCCAGAAAAACGACAAGAGTCCTAGCACCCTGAACGTTCCCATTTTCCAACCTGCCTGGAAATATGCACTTTCATGTGCTCAGGAAGGGCACTAAAGTAGGGAGTTTGGCTGAATATGAAGGTCTTTCAAAGCTGAGAATAAGAGTGATGCTATATGGTGGCTCGCACCTGTAATCCCAGCACTTTGGGAGGCCAAGGCGGGCAGATCACGAGGTCAGGAGATCGAGACCATCCTGGCTAACATGGTGAAACTCCATCTCTACTAAAAATACAAAAAAAGTAAACGGGCGTGGCAGGCGCCTGTAGTCCCAGCTACTCGGGAGGCTGAGGCAGGAGATTGGCGTGAATCCGGGAGGCGGAGCTTGTAGTGAGCCGAGATTGGGCCACTGCACTCCAGCCTGGGCGACAGAGCAAGACTCAGTCTCAAAAAAACAAAAAAGAGTGATGCTATAGTCACCTGTCTGGACCAACAATCAAAACAAGAGAGAAGGCAGAGAATGGGCATCAAGTGGAGGCTAGCAAGAATAGGTGATGACTGAGAACACATTCCCTATCTCATTTGGGTCTGTATAAGCCCTTTAAGCTGCATGGGTTTAGACATAACCCCAGAGAAAAGATAGAAAAAAAATACCCTGATTTGTCTGAGCTTAGATAGCAAGAGGTAGAATGAGGGCTCTAACTGCAAATTCAATTGGGCAATAGAAAAAAATTATGAGCTGAATGTGGACCTATTGCAGTAAGGTCAAGGTGTGTCCAGGGTCACAGGATTCCACAGAGGAGATGTTGGAGGAATCAAAAAAGGGAGCTTAACTTTAAGATTGAAGGATGAAAAGGAGCTCTCTATGCAGGACCAGGAGTGCTCTGGAGAAAAGCTCTGTACAAAGGTGGGTGTGGTGAGTTTGAGGACTAGGAAGTAACTGGGTGTGCTTGGTCTTAGGAGACCAGATGCGGAGTGGGAGGAGGTGCAGCTGGAAAGGAAAACCTGGATTGGACCATGAAGACTATTATATTGAATGTCCTACTACCGTAGAGGGAACATTCTAGCAATTACGTATAGAGTGATTTAGGAGGGAGAGATGAGAGGCTTACACTAAAATTAGAAATCACAAGTCCAATCTAGCTCAGACAGAAAATGAAAACAGAACAGATGAAAAGAGAAAGCAAATGAAAATCAAGCAAAAGAAGGCATTTAATACGTCTAGGAAGAATTAATATAAAAGAACAGGCAGAAAAGGATTTAAATGACATTTGCTTCACTTATGGAAGTCCTAGTTGTATGTCTAATTTTGATTTTATTTTTCAGAAATCTTATTAGAAAATATTTTATAAAAGATACCAAATTCTAAAACAATGAAATATCTACATTCCGACTTGGTATTACTGGTTAGATAGATATCCCATTTCTGTACATTTTTAAAGAAAAGCTATGTGGCTAAGACACGAATGTGGTTAGTTTTGAAACAATGTTTACTTTTTCCATCAAAGGTCCATTTTCAATGAGATCTAGCTCACAAGGTAATGTTCTTTTAGGCAAGTACAAGATTTCTGAGAATTTCCTTCATTATTGCTGGGTACATTTCTTGTTTCGTTAGGATTTTTCTTTTCTATTCTAGTTTAAAATTATTGCAATATACTCTTCTTGTTGCACTATAGTTAGGGGAGGTCATGTAATAAGAGGAATTCATGTTTCTAAAGAAGATGGTGAAACATGCAGAAAGATGGATCAGAGAAAAACATCTTGTTTGCTAATTTTAATTTCTTTCCATTTTTCCTAGTTACATATTGCAGCTTCTCAGGTGCCTTTTAGTTTCCTGCTGTGGTACATAGCAAAATTGCTGGAATATGAAAAGCTTTCCTTTGGACAGAGAAATAAATACTTTAAAAGCAAAGTTTAGTTCTTCAATGCCATAAAACAAAGTTTAATGCATTTCATGTGTACTGCTATGTCCAGATGCACAATCAGCAAGTTCTTTCTTGCATAAATGCTGGGTTTAAACATTATATATCTCTTAATCATTATGTTAATGCTAAATCAAAGTAGAGAGAAGTGATGAAATGGCCTGACTATCCTAATTCTAAGGCATACACATCTCAAGGAGTGTTTTCCCTAATGTTTTTCTTTATTATATTTTTTCTGTTATAAAAATAGTTTAATCATACAAAGTAAACTGGAAAAGAAAAAAAAAATGGCATCTAAAAGACTAGAACAGAGAAAGGCTGCCCGAAGCCAGCAAAACTGGGGTGTAATTGATGAGAAGCATTACAACACACAGGAAAGAATATACTGTAGAGAATGAGGCTGGAACAACAGTAAAAACATGGAAAAAAGAAAGTCAGAGGAATTAAAATAATCCTGCACTAGTTGGGTACAGTGGCACACACCTATAATCTCAGCTACTCAGGAGGCTGAGGCTGAAGGATTGCTTGAGCTCAGGAGTTCAAAATCAGGATGGGTAACATAGCAAGACCCCATCTCAAAGAAAGAGAAAAATAAGAATAATCCAATTTGATATGCAGCAATATTGCTATGTGCCCCATGTCCTGCAAACAAGGGCAAATGGGGGAAGAGTTCACATGCAGACCTGCTGGAGGCACATCATGGGGGTGTACTCACAGGAACAGCAAAGGTAGCAGGTAGTGTGGGATTCTCTTGCTCATCAGTTAGCAAATTGAAAAGACCAGATATCAGACTCCAGCAGAGAGACCACAACTCTTGCGTGGGAGGCTTTTAAATTACATGATTAATACTGAACCGTCTCCTTACCTGAGCAGGGACCAGGAAAAAATAGCAATATGGAATAGAAGAACTGGGACTCTAAAGTGATCAGAAGCTGGGGCACAAGCCTTGCAAGTGTCCTGTACGATGTAGCAGAGTAGAAGCAGCGTTCACTACATCTGTGTTCACGGACAGGGATGCACTCACCTCTCCCTGGAATGATGAGAACTGGGGTCTAAACCTTGGGAGATCAGTCTTGGACAATGATCCTGTTCCCAACTTTGTCCATGCTGATAAAGACCCCATTTTTTGGCAGGCCATTTGGCTACACAAGATAGAGACTTCATTTCTCTGGTTTTCAATGGTGTTTCTAAGAGCCCACTCCAGAGAAGCTAAGCCTCCCAGTGGACTGGCCAAATGAGGTTTCTGCAAACTTATAGGTGGGTTCCTGAACAGGTCAAACTTTTCAAGATTGTGGCAACTTACAAAGTCCCTTTGAATAATCACCTCACTTCTCCTTCGACTTCTTCAATTTTGCCTCACGCTTTCTTTTTTTGTTTGGTTTTATTTTGTTTTGTTTTGTTTTTGAGACAGGGTCTCACTCTGTCACCCAGGGTGGAATGCAGTGGTGCGATCTTGGCTCACTACAACCTCCACCTCCCGGACTTCAGCGATTCTCCCACCTCAGCCTCCCAAGGACGCCACCGTGCCCAGCTACTTTTCGTACTTTTTTGTAGAGATGGGGTTTCACCATGTTGCCCAGGCTGGTGTCAGACTCCTGAACTCAAATGATCCACCCACCTCAGCCTCTCAAAGTGCTGGGATTACAGGCATGAACCACTGTGCCCCACCATTGCCTCACGCTTTCTGTTCTAAACTTTTAACAATCACAATCATAATGGGATGCAGTCATCTGAATTGATTAAGAGTGTATGATATTTCAATACAATCCATAAGTTCACAGAAAAAAAAAAAAAAAGGAGTGTAGCATATCCTGTTGTGCTAGCTCTCATTAGCCAAGAACATATGGTATACAAAGAACATGGGGGCAAAATATATATTCAGTGTCCTGTACAACTATGTGTGTCTTGTACAACTATGACTAAAAGACTATTCTGGAGTCATGCTGTCCTTGAATGTAGTTACTGGCTATACCACTTAGCAGCTGTGTGAAAATAAGCAAGTTATTTGGTTTCTCTAAGCCTCAGTTTCCTCATCTGTAAAACAGGAAAAAGAACAGCGTGGTCTCATTAGGTTGTTCGCATGATTAGATGAATATAATGTATCTAACGCTCTGAGAACTGTGCCAGGCATACAGTTAGTGCTACTAGCTGTTATTCTTTTGTGAGTTGAGACAATCCTCTGTTCTGCCGGACTCAATGTATATGATCATTAGATGTTGGCCATTACCACAATTATTAGCCAGCCACTTAACATACCCTTCTCCTTGTTCAGCCAGCAAGGGGCAGGGCTGGCAGCAGCAGGCAGTGGACTCTTGCTGCAGTGGCCCTGCTGGTAAAGAGGGCTTCCACTGTTATCTAGCCGTCCTCCCCTAGAAGGCTGCCCTTGCTACTGCCCAACTCTGAAAAGGAAAGGGGATGATTTCCTAGGAAGACCTTCTAGAAACTCAAATGAGGAGCATCCTTCTCCCTTTCTTTCGCTAGTCTTCAAGAAACAGACACAAGGAAGGGCCAGGAGAGCGGTCTGAAAGGCTCTGAACAGGCTGAGATCGCACAGCACAGTCCTCATAGGCACCTCAACGAACCATAAAACTTGCATTATTAAAATAGGCTTTGTTTTGAGAGCAGTTTTAGGATCACAGAGAAATTGAATGGAAAGTTTTCATAATCCCTCTGCCTCCACACATGCACAACTTCGCCACTGTTGACATCCCCCACCAAAGTGGCACGTTTGTTATAATGGATGAACCCACGTGACGCAGTATCACTCAAAGTCTATAGTTTACATTGGAGTTCACGTTAGGTGTGCTTTCTAGGGTTTTAACAAATATATGACATGTATCCATCTTTATAGCATCATACTGAGTTGTTTCACTGCCCAAGAAATCCTCTATACTCTGTCTATTCATTCCTCCTTCCCACCTAACCTCTAGCAACCACTAATCTTTGGCTGTTGACGTTTCCATGGAATCACACGATATCTACCCTCTTCAGATTGGCCTCTTTCACTTAGTAATATGCATCTAAGTATTTTCTTCATCGTTTCATGACTTGGTAGTTCATTTGTTTTGGGTTTTTTTGTTTGCTTGTTTGCTTGTTTTTGAGACAGGGTCTCACTCTGTAGTCCAGCCTGGAGTGCAGTGGTGCAGTCTTGGCTTACTGCCACCTCGACCTCCTGGGCTCAAGTGATCCTCCCACCTCAGCCTCCCTGTTATCTGGGACCACAGGAGCACACCACCGTGCCCAGATAATTTTTGCATTTTTGTAGAGATGGGGTTTCACCATGTTGCCCAGCCTGGTCTCGAACTGCTGGACTCAAGCAATCCACCCACCTTGGCCTCCCAAATTTTTGGGATTACAGGTGTGAGCCACTGCGCCTGGCCAACTTCATTTGTTTTTATCCCTGAATATGAGTTCATTGTCTGGATATACCACAGTTTACTTTTTCATTCACCTACTGAAAGACATATTGGTTGCTTCCAAATTTTGGCAATTATGAATAAAGCTGCTATAAACACCCACACAATGTCCACACAAAAACATCTGCAGGTTTTTGTGTGGACATAAGTTTTCAATTCCATTAAGTAAGTCAAGGAGTGTGATAGCTGGATCATATGAACCATATGCTAAGAGGATATTTAGTTAGGTAAGAACTGCCACGCTCTTCTAAAATGACTGTGCTATTTTGCACTCTTACTAGCAATGCATAAGAGTTGTTGTTGCTCCCCTTCTCACCAGTATTTGATGTTGTCAGTGTTTTAGATTCTATCTATTCTAATAGGTGTGTAGTGGTATGTCATTATTACTCTAATTTGGAATCCCCTAATTACATAGGATATTGAGCATATAATTATTTGTCATCTGTATATCTTCTTTGGCGTGGCATCTGTTCAGGTCTTTTGCCTATTTCTTTCTTGCATTGTTTTCTTGTCTTTCTTTTGTTTTGTTTGTTTGTTTGTTTTAATTGTAGAGACACGGTCTTGCTCTGTCACCCAGGCTGGAGGGTAATGGTGCATTTATATCTCACTGCAGCCTCAAATTCCTGGGCTCCAACAATCCTCATGCCTCAGCCCCATGACTAGCTGGGACTACAGGCGTGCACCACCATGCCCGGGTAAGTTTATTTTTTCTTTGTTTGTTTGTTTTTGTAGAGATGGGTATGTTGTCCATCCTAACCTCAAGGGATCCTCAGCCTCCCAAAATGCTGGGATTACAGGTGTGAGTCACCCTGCCTGACCTTTTTTCTTATTGTTACTTTTAAGAATTCTTGAAAACCAAACACCGCATGTTCTCACTCATAGGTGGGAACTGAACAATGAGATCACTTGGACTCAGGAAGGGGAACATCACACACCGGGGCCTATCATGGGGAGGGGGGAGGGGAGAGGGATTGCATTGGGAGTTATACCTGATGTAAATGACGAGTTGATGGGTGCAGCACACCAACATGGCACAAGTATACATATGTAACAAACCTGCACGTTATGCACATGTACCCTACAACTTAAAGTATAATAATAATAAATAAATTTAAAAAAAAAAAGAATTCTTTGTATATTTTGGATAGCAGTCCTTTATCAGATATTTATTTTTCATGCTGGATATGGTGGCTCACCCCTGTAATCCCAGCACTTTGGGAGGCTGAGGTAGGAGGATTGCTTGAGCCCAGGGGTTCGAGATTAGCCTGGGCAACAAAGCGAGGCACCCCACACCCCCACACCCCGGTCTCTACAAATAACAAGAAAAATTAGCCAGATGTGGTGGTGCATGCTTGTGGTCACAGCTACTCGGGAAGCTGAGGCAGGAGGATGACCTGAGCCCATGAAGTCGAGGCTGCAGTGAGCTGTGATCATGCCTGGGTGACGGAGGGAGACCCTGTCTCCAAAAAAAAAAAAAAAAAAAGCCCACATATTTTGCAAATATTTTCTCCCAGTCTTCCCCTTCTCTTGATAACATTTACATTATAATATCTATTATAACTGTTTTTCTTTTCTTTCTTTACAGCAAGTGTATTGCCATTGCTTTTGTGTCAGCCATGAAAAGAACACAAAGAGATGGCAGAAAGAGAGACTACAGTGGAAGAAACAACACACACTGCAGACACACCCAACTCAGGAAGGACAGAGTCACTCTCATTAGCTAAATGTGTACAGTCCAGTTTGCTGAGCCAGTGCTTATTGGGCTGAGTGCCTGTGATAACAGAGCATGGGAACAATATTGATCACAGTGTAGTATAAGAGATAATTAAGTATAATTTATTTTAGGGAAATATTTCAGAGAAAAATACCATTCTGATGAGTCAAGCACATAAAATCCATGATAAAGAGAATGTTTTGGATGGGTATGGGAGGGAGTTTCAAGGGACCCTGCCTCCTCCTGGAGGGTGACAGCGTGGCCCTTCCAAGTTAAAACAAAAACTGCCTGGAGAAATGCAAGGGGTCTTTGTGGGGCCCTGAAGACTTCCTGAATCTGGATAAAAATGTATCTTTGTTTGGTTAAGAAGACAAGAGTGCAAAAATCCTGTAATCTGTCATAGAAGGAGGGTAGTCTGAGTCTGGCGTGGTCTTCGTGTACTGTGCTGAAGAACACAGACATTTTTGAGATATTATGCACAAAAGTGGGTTTCGGGTTACCTAAGTGCACTGTTCCTGACACGTGAAATTGTACATGGAGGTATCTTAGGTGCTGCCCAAACCATGCAGGAAGCTTGAGGAAGATACCTTACTCTCTTATGCGGTGCCAAATATCAGACACACACATCTCTGAATTTCATATAAAGTGCTGAGCTCTGATATTAAATATAAAATATTAAACACATTTATAAAGGTCACTTGCTGTTGGAAGTAACCGCTTGAGGAGAGGCTAAGGCTCAAGACACTTCATGTGGGAGTGGCTATTTACTTCAGCCACTCTCCTTCCAATCCACCACTAAGAAAGGGCTGCACGATCTTGAAAGTCCAAGAAATGAATCCCCAGAGCTGCCTTCTAACTTCGGGAGACTCTATGCTCACATTATTGTAATGTCACAGAGGCCAATACAAAAGAGTGAAGAGCCTCCACTCTCCCCTGCACACATAGAAGCTTTGCTACATGTGCTCCTGGAGCCGGCTTACAACTAAGTATCCCCACTGCGGGTGGCACATTGACCCAGCAGAGATCCTGAGGTGTACCCTTTCTTAGTTTCTCCTCCTATAGGTTATCAATCAGAGGAAACAGTAAATTAGAACCTTCTAAGATTGATCACACCAGCTTTTAAGAAACTTGCATTTTAATTCAATATAATCCACAGGTTCAGAAAAAAGAAAAAAAGAAGCTCGCATTTTAGGCCTATACTCAATGCTGGCCCTTATGCCAAGTATCAACAGCCATAATAAAGGCCAAATACTCCATTTTGACTTCACTTCAACAGACTGTATTTGCCATTCTGATTTTTTACCTTTAATATATCTTTAAAAATACTCTGAAAAAATACACTGAGTCATAGCCCATAACTTAGAATGGAATCTTAAAAATGCTGAGTCTAACCTCTTCATTTTAGAGAAAAGTAAACTATATTCAATGGAGATGAAATGCTTTTCACAGGTTGTCTGTGATAGATCTCACTCTTATTTAAGCTAAGAGACATGATATGATACAGTCTTGCTGTTTTTGAGATCCAAAAATCCATTTACCCTTCTATTGGGCCTCAGTTTTCTCAAGGGAACCCTTGCCTCCCTTCACCCCACTCCTCTGTAAACTATGCACCAAAACGGACACATAGATAGATACCCTCTCAGTCTATGCCATTCTGGTATAGTAAGTGACACAAACATAAAACAATCAGCACATGGCATCTGCTCTGACCATAGTGATTGGTTCAGAAATGGGCAGTGACTCAATCAGAGTGAAAAAGAGAAAATGAGACTTTACTGGCAATGTTGAGACAAGGCCCTTCGCTCTACCCACAGAGTTGAAGTACAAAGACGTAAGAGCCAGAGGTATTATAGCTATCCTACAGTCACAAAAGGTCAGCCTGCGTCAGAATGAAACAACACAGGGGAAAGCAAAGCAAAGGATGTTTTCTTAATCCTTTTATCAAGCCATGCCTGAAGCCAGCCTTGGGCCCTTGAGTTTTCAAATACAGTGAGTGAATAAATTCCTTTTCTAACCTAGTCTCAGAAGTTACCTTTGAACTTACTGTTCCTCTGCCTGGAACACCCTCCCTGCTAGATAACCACACAGTTAGCTCTACCCCTTCCTTCAGACCTTTATTTTAAATAAAACGCTTTTCAACAAAGCAGTTCCTGACTACCATATTTAAAATTGCAACCCTCACCTTTAACTTTTTTTTTTTTTTTAAGAGATGAGGTCTTGCTATGTTGCCCAGGCTAGTCTCAAACCACTGGACTAAAGTGATCCTCCCATCTAGGCCTTCCAAAGTGCTGGGATCACAGGCATGAGCCACCACTCCCAGCGTCATCTTAACATTGTCTATACTCCTTCATTTATTTTCCTCTGTAGCACTTATCAACATCCAATACTCTTTACATTTTGTTTTATTTTAATTTTTGAAACGGAGTCTTGCTCTGTTGCCCAGGCTGGAGTGCAGTGGCTCCGTCTTGGCTCACTGCAAGCTCCGCCTCCCAGGTTCACACCATTCTTCTGCCTCAGCCTCCCGAGTAGCTGGGACTACAGGCGCCTGCCATCATGCCCAGCTAATTTTTTGTATTTTTTAGTAGAGATGGAGTTTCACCGTATTAGCCAGGATGGTCTCGATCTCCTGACCTCATGGTCCACCTGCCTCGGCCTCCGAAAGTGCTGGGATTACAGGAGTGAGCCACCGCGCCCGGCCTACTCTTTACATTTTATTAACTTCCTTCATTGTCTCACACTAGAATGTCAGCTCAGTGAAGTCACATATCTTTGCAATGTTCATCGTTGTATTTCCAGTCTCTGGCAGAGCCCCTGGCACAGAATAGGCACTCAATGAAAACTGGTTGAGTTGAGTGGATGAATTAATTCACCACATCTATTTATCTATTATACTGTCCACAGTGATTTTCATTTTAGGAGACTTCCCTATTTTTTTTTTTTTTTTGAGACAAAGCCTCTCTTTGTCGCCCAGGCTGGAGTGCAGTGGTGCAATCTTGATTCACCACAACCTCCACCACCCAGGTTCAAGCAATTCTCCTGCCTCAGCCTCCCAAGTAGCTGGGACTACAGGCTTGCACCACCACACCCGGCTAATTTTTGTATTTTTAGTAGAGACAGGGTTTCGCCATTTTAGCCAGGCTGGTCTCGAACTCCTGACCTCAAGCGATCCACCCATCTCAACCTCCCAATGTGCTGGGATTACAGGCGTGAGCCAGCATGCCCGGCCAAGATTTCCATTTTAAGCCTTTTGCTTAAAAGGCATCAAAGGCACAGAGAATGACCACAATAACAAACATGGAAAAGTTTTGAAAGTCCCAGAACCTGACAATAATCTCATTGTCTTTCTTTCTGATCTGTAGGTTCTGAGTGCCCACTAACAGGATTACCTAAAATCCGAAACACTGCAGCTTTTTCTTCTAAAGCTTTGGAGTTTGCCTTTTTTCCTCTGCTGGACCTTACCTTTAGGCAGAGAGGTATACTCCTACCTTCAGGAGGGAACAATTCAATCAAAGAAACAATTAAGTCAGCCTGAGCAACATAAGATGATCCCATCTCCACAAAAAATAAAAAGTTAAAAAAAATAGCTAGGCATGGTGATGCACCTGTCTTCCCAGCTACTCGGGAAGACTGAGGCAGGAGAATCACTGGAGCCCAGGAGCTCAAGGCTGCAGTGAGCTATGATGGTACCACTGCTGACGGAGATCCTGTCTGTAAAAAATATAAATAAAAAACAAATAAGAAACATACTAGGTACTGTTTTATCAAATTGAGTAATTTGCATCTCAGCACCTTTTCTAACTCTCAGAAGAATGATCTCTCTCAGGAGTTTTCCCACATTTTTCAATAGCAAGAAAGATAAATGAGCATATTTTCTGTTATTAAAACCTAACCCCAGCACCCTTCTAATGGCTAAGATAAGAAAATATCCATAATGCAGCCCTGCATGAGGCCATTACCATTAATATTAACCTCCTTGGCAGCTCTAGGATAGAGTATAACCACAGCTATTCTTGTTCCCTCCCATGTTCTTTCCTGTGACTTTAAATTAATACATAGGCCCCAGGAAATTCTCCAAACTCTCTGTGGCAGTCCAAAGCTAATGGTGCCATAACACCTTTGGAGCACTATTTTTTGAAATAGACCATCTATTAGTCCAAATGAAAACTTGGCAAAACAAGGCTGAAGGACAACAAGGACAACTCATTTTGCGTTGAGTAGAATAAAGAGCAATAAACCTGCAGTCCTTAGATTTCTGTTGGAAGGGTGTAGGGGTGGAGAGAAGAATAAAAAGCCCTGCAGCCTTGGCAAAACTCATGCTTTACCTTTCCTTTGTGGGAGCAAATTTAAATAAACAAAGGCCAAATTTTTCCATGAGGACTTATGTTCCCAGATGGAGTACAGTTGACAGGATAAACACAGACTAGTTAATCATTATTTCCTGCCATTTCCTGGTTATCATGATCTGCTAGAATTTATTAACAAGATTATAAAGGTAGGTGTGCAAAAGAAAACCAAAGAAGAATGTAAGAAGATGATATTATCTTCTTACACCAGTACTAGAACCTAGATTTCTACTTATTGGTGTGGATTCCCACTGAATTCATCAGAGATTCCATTCCAGTCTCCCTAATTAACACCCTCATGCATTTGTGCATTGACTAAGACCAAGGTACAGTCAGTCACAGGACACTGTTTCACATGGACTTCTGACTCAAACTTTCATGTCATTAGAAACATGACATAATACTTTTAACATTTGAAATTTAACCAAGATTTCAACTTTTACAAACCTTAATTATTCACTCTTATGGACAAAGCCTTGTGCTAGTGTTCATCCTTAAACACAAACCTGACCATTTTCCAGACTTAACTACTCTCTGGAGCTACCGCCTACTAGAGAAGAGGTTAAGCGTGATAGGATTGGAAAAAATCAAGAGATGAACTCAAAATGGGGGTCTCAGACAGTTTCTGAGAGGAGATGGGGTGAGGAGCATGGCCAGGGCTTTTAGAGTCACTGATGCATTCATTCATTGGGTATGTAGTGTGTACTGCTGAGCTAGGTAGAAGGAATACAATGTTGAACAAAGTGGTCCAGGTCTCTTTATCCACATGGTGGAGAGACAATCTTTAATCAAATGGTCTCTCAAACATGTGTATAATTAAGAACTGTGGACCATTTGGTATAGGAGCTGTGACAGTGAACTAGTATCTAACTGTATTAGTCTGTTCTCACGCTGCTATAAGCACATACCGAGACTGGGTAATTTATAAGGGAAATAAGTTTAATGGAACTCACAGTTCCACATGACTGGGAAGGTCTCACAATCATGGTGGAAGGTGAAGGAGGAGCAAAGGCACGTCTTACATGGCAGCAGGCAAGAGAGCATGTGCAGGGGACCTGCCCTTTATAAAACCATCGGATCTCATGAAGCTTATTCACTGTCATAAGAACAGCATGGGAAAACCCACCCATGTGATTCAATTACCTCCCACCAGGTCCCTCCCATGACATGCGGGGATTATGGGAGCTACTATTCCCATAATCCCAAGATGGGATTTGGCTGGGGACACAGCTAAACCATATCACTGACCTAGTCTAAAGGTAGGAAATGGGGAGTGACAGATCATGGAAAGCTTCCTGAGAAGTGATCCTGGAGTGAGATCTAGAGAATGAGTGACCATTATGCAGCTAAGTACTGCTGGAAGAAAAACCAGGGAGGGCCCTGCTGGCCATGACTATGTTGGGAGAAGGCAGGGAGGAAATCAACTGAAAGGAGGTCTCTGTGGCTGAAGCCCAAAGAGACGGGACAAAGAACAGCAGCAAATAAACTGTGGGGTGTGTCTAGGGAATGACGGCACACAGTCCTGGCTGGAGAATAACATGCATGGCAGTATACAAATTAAACTGGAGATCATGATCTGGGTCTTGCACATTCTGGAAGAATAGGCAAATTAGGCTCAAGAATTTGAATAGCATTCTTCAGGCAACAAGAAATCATTATAGGCACATAGTGACAAGGTCAACCCTGTTTAAGGATGATTGTTCTAGAAGCAATATTGAAACAGACTTTGGCAAAGTGGGAGATCAGGGAGAGCCCCGGAAGGAAAAGACAATAATTACAGGCAATTGTAATAGCCAAGTAAGAGAGAGCAAGATTCCAAACTAGGGCAGTGGGAACTGAAAGAAATGAACAGGTGTAGAGACACTGTAAAGAAGAATCAGAAAATGTGATGGTTGATTGGATATGGATGTGAAGGTGGTGGGGGATGTTGGGGGAGACAGAGAGAGAAGCTCACAAATGAATGAAAAGATTTGAACCTGAACATTATGAGGAGGAAGAGAAGGAAGACGAGGAGGAGGAGGAGGAGGAGGAGGAGGAGGCAGCGGCAGAGTTGGCCGCCAAAATCAGAGTTCAGGAATAAGAGGGCTTTAGGCGGACAAGGCAGGTGGATCACTTGAGCCCAGGAGTTTGAGACCAGCCTGGGCAACAGGGCAAAACCCCATCTTAATACTATGCAGCCATAAAAAAGGATGAGTTCATGTCCTTTGTAGGGACATGGATGAAGCTGGAAACCATCATTCTCAGCAAACTATCGCAAGGACAGAAAACCAAACACCACATATTCCCACTCATAGGTGGGAATTGAACAATGAGAACACCTGGACACAGGATGGGGAACATCACATACCAGGGCCTGTTGTGGGTTTGGGGGAAGGGGGAAGGATAGCATTAGGAGATATACCTAATGTAAATGAGGGGTTAATGGGTGCAGCACACCAACATGGCACATGTATACCTATGTAACAAACCTGCACGTTGTTCACATGTACCCTAGAACTTAAAGTATAATAAAAAAAAATTAATAGAAAGAAAGAAAGAAAGAAAAAAAAAATTTTAAAAGGAGTCAGAGGCTTTGTGTCAGATCTGTTTCAGATATGCTGTTAATGGCATCTGGGGCAGCCAAATAGCTAATTCTGATTATCTAGCATCCTTCAAAAGTCATGCTTGGAAACATAGATATGCAGGTCAGTCAATCGACAATATTTACTGGGTAGCTACTATGTGCCAGGCATTTTTTAGCTTAATTTTACTTATGTTTATAGAAATGGGGTCTCACTCTGTCTGCCCAGGCTGGAGTGCAATGATGTGGTCACAGCTCACTGCAGCCTCAAACTCCTGGGTTCAAGAGATTATCCCGCCTCAGCCTCCTGGATAGCTAGGACAACAGGCACTTGTCACTGTGTCCAGCCAGGCATTATTTTATACACTGATGATAGAATTAGAAATTAGACCACATTTCTGCCTTCATGGAGTATTTCTTGTATATAAAAGGTAGTTTAAAAATATATATATAAATAAAACCCATACGGAACAACAGTTATGTCGTTCATCCAAAAATGAGCCATAAACAAGAGATATATGAGCAAGACACCAGTTCAAAGAATTGGTCACTATATCATATCAAATTCACAAAATACAACTTTGTGAAGGTTAAGGCTCTCCCCTTAGGAGACACATTAGAATGCAAATTCAAATCACCAACTCTCATCAAAGAACCAAGTAGACTCTACAAGCTCCTTGTGAATTTCATCCGGGAATTTAGAGGACACAGCAAAGGACAGGATAAATAATAGATTCCTATTCTCTGGAAAAGAGAAAGAGGACATACCGAAATGCCACTAGCAAGGCCACTTAAACATCTTGGCCTTTCATCAACACTCAGAGTATGTAATGAATTTCAGAAATATAAATAAACCTTTGTCATTTTTACTTCCACATAGATGCCAAAATTATATCATATGGAGCAGCGGAAGTGCAAGGGCTTTCCTGCCTAATCATCTTTGAAAATGAACAGATAATGAGCAAAATATAATATACTACCTAAAATTATCTTCAGAAGGAATGAATAACAAAAGATCATAAAGCCTCAAAATAAAAACAGGATGTGAAAACAAAAATTAAATAATTTTGATTAATTTAAAAGCTAAACATCGAACGGGAAATACACAAACATCTGTATGTCTCTATCTATATATAAAATCAAGGCAAGAGGTTAAAATTTTAATGATAGGAGACTAAAACTAAAATGCCTGATTCGCGCAGCTTGCCAATGGTTTATTAAAAATCTGGTTTATTTAACTAACTGGTGCTAAAGTTTCACGGCAGAGTAAATGTGAGTGAACAGCCAACAAAATGTTGAAAAATAATTCAAATTGAGGAAAGAGGGAGCTTAGTCAACTGGTTATCAACACCACTTCATGTATTATTTATTTATTTATTTATTTTTATTTTTTTGAGACGGAGTCTTGTTCTGTTGCCCAGGCTGGAGAACAGTGGCATGATCTCAGTTCACTGCAACCTCCGCCTCAACCTCCTGAGTAGCTGAGATTACTCAGTGATTCTCCTGCCTCAACCTCCTGAGTAGCTGAGATTACAGGTGCCCGCCACCACACCTGGCTAATTTTTGCATTTTTAGTGGAGACAGGATTTCGCCATGCTGGCCAGGGTGGTCTTGAACTCTTGACCTCAAGTGATCCACCCACCTTAGCCTCCCAAAGTGCTGGGATTACAGGATTACAGGCATGAGCCACCGTGCCCGGTCTCAACACTACTTTAAATCTATAATAGTTAAAAGCAGTGCACATTAGGCAAGCAGAGCACAGAAATGAAGAGTACAGACATAGACCCAAGTATGGGAATTCAGTAAATGAAAAAGTTTCATTTCAATCCAGTTAAGAGAGAGTTTATTGAAGCCTACATAACTGGTATCAGAATAATGAGCAACTTATTTAGAAAAATAAAATATATTCTCCACAGAAAAGGAACATCTTGACCACGCTGATTTGGCCCCAAGACTTTTTTGCTCTAGTTTTATTAATACAATTTTTTAAAAATAATAATTTGCCAATGCTGATGAATTTTCCATGAGAATTTTTTGGGGGATTAAATCAATTTTATTTTTCCTTAATCAATTTGCCATATAGCATAATTAAAACATTTCTAATTATCACCATTTCCAATTTTTGTTTGTTTTTCTTTTTCCCCATTTCTATTTTTATCTTATTAAAATAATTTTCATTAAGACCAAAATTTATTTTCATTTAAATCTTCTAATGGTTTGCAGCAAATTTTTTTTTTTTTTTTTTGAACAAATCTTTCAGTTAAAACTTTTGCCGCTCTTGGGGAAAAACTAGTATTAGAAAAAAATAGATTTTTCATTGTTATAATCCTAGAGTAGAAAAAACTTTTCTATACATAACCCAAAGGGAGTTTTCTTCTACTACCATTGTTTCTATCAAGTCAAATATTACAGATAAAAATTTGTCAAACATATTTTATTCTTCTGGATGTAACTAGTTAATAACTTATTTTTACCATGTGCACTTGTAACTGTCAACTTTAGTTTGTGTTGATTACAAAATAGGTTAAAAATCCTATATCCGATTATTACCATACAGTTTATACACCAATAAATTCCAGGTGGATTAGAAATTGCACAATACAATAATCCCAAATAACAAAACATTCGGGACAAAATAAAAGCAGATTTTTTTCAAAATAATCTTGGAGTAGAAAAAGCCTTTCTATGCATAACCCAAAAAGCCAAAGACGTAAAGAAAGTTTAACGGCTTTACCCAGATCAGCTATCATACTAACATTTTCCAAATTTTCCATGGTGGGAAGTATTAGGGCTAAGCATCAGGGTTTCTTGCTGCAGGAGAGGGTGGAAGTAAGGGTCTGATTAATAACAGATGTAGGTGGGATGACTGGACATTCAAAGATCTTTGGAAATATATGTGAGATTGGGGTTTTTAAATTATTTTCAAATATTTTTATCATTACAAATGTAACAAATAATCACAATTAAAATTCAAAACAAACCAACAAGTTTAGCATAAAGTAAAAGTACTCATGACCCTCGGATCTACTTAGAGATAACTACTATTGACAATTCAGTAAGTACCTTTCCAGCTTTTTGGGTTTTCTGTTTTGTTGGGGTTTTTTAATTTGTTCAGCTTTTTTTGTTTGTTTGTTTTCTTTTTTTTTTTTTTTTTTTTGAGACAAGAGTCTCGCTCTGTCACCCAAGCTGTAGTGGGGTGGCGTGATCTCGGCTCACTGCAAACTCCACCTCCTAGGTTCAAGGAGTTCTCCTGCCTCAGCCTCTCAAGTAGCTGGGATTGCAGTTATACACCACCACACACAGCTAATTTTTTGTATTTTTTATGAAGATGGGATTTCACCATGTTGGCCTGGCTGGTCTTTAACTCCTGACCTCAAGTGATCCACCCGCCTTAGCCTCCCAAAGTGCTGGGATTATAGGTGTGAGCCACCGCGCCCAACCATTGTTCAGCTTTTAACTTGTCCTTACATGCTGGACCACAAACCAGAAGTCCAGGTTTCTTTTAATGCAAATACAAAACACTCTTAGATACTTTCTCACATACACCTAATGTTTTTTAATAGGGTCTTATTAGACAGAATTGATCTATCTGGTTTCATTGATTGAAATACTATCTGCACATGTCTGGGCACTCTTCAATAAGAAAAGGAAAGAAGGAATGTAGACACTTGTTAGAAAGTAGAGATTACTGCTACACCAGTACTTTTAGAACCTTTTTTTAAGCTTTCTTCCTTCGATATAAAAGAAATACATGTTCCCTTAGAAGACACAGAAAAGTACAAAGAGAAAAACAGTCACCCACAATCCACTACACAGAGCCACTGCTGTTAACTTTTGATAAAGAAAGATTCCATACTTAATAGATGCAGAATAGCTGTGGCCAACAGTCTTGCAAAAGCTGGAGTTCAAAAAGAAGGTCCCATAACCATAAGATAAAGTGGAGTCAGTAGAAAGTCATAGGACCACACTCGCAGTAACCTCTGACAAATAGGATGAAGAGGAAGTAAAAACGTGGTCAGCAATTCTTTTGAAAAATATGCTGTTGAAATTAACAAAGGCAGAGAGCTAAGGGCAGAAAACTGGGCACCTGCTTGGGGATGGACAGATTCATTTCTGTTGGCTCAGACAAGCTTGCAACCTTGGGCTGCAAACCCAACACTGTGGATTGGCAGAAGGAGTCTGGAATGTGAAAATATCGTCATAAGAAGTTTGATCACATCCCCTCTTTTCCCCTCAAATTTGAACTCAGGGTGCACAGACATCCTTGGAACATTTTAAACCTGAAGTATTTGTTTGAAGGCCAGCATAGGATTTGACTGTGGAGAGGCCAAGTACAGAAAGGAAACTTTAGAAAGAACTTCAAAAATTGGTTCCATTTTAAACTAAAAAGAGGGGAAAGTGTAGAGGAAATGGTAGAACTGACAACGTTTTTCAGACAAAGGTGATGGAAACCCTGGGATTATGGACAGCTTCTCATCCAGCTCAACTTATGCTCAGACTTTAGAAATGGGCAAAAAGGATGGTTTAAGCCAGGCAAAAAAAGCTCAAAGCAGAAATGGAAATGTTTCTGTAAAGGGCCAGCAAATATTTACTCTTCAGGCTGTGAAGCAATTCCTCATCTCGCCGCTGTTGCACAAAAGTGGCCGTAGAGAATGCACAGATGACTTGGGGTTCCAATAACGCTTTACCCCTGGACACTGATCTTTGCATTTCACAGAATTACCATATGCCACAAAATAGTCTTCTTTTGATTTTTTTTCTGTCATTTAAAAATATTAAAACTCTCCTTAACTTTTGGCTGTACAAAAACAGGTGGCAGCTGGGCGCAGTGGCTCATGCCTGCAATCCCAGCACTTTGGAAGACCGAGGCAGAAGGATAGCTTGAGTCCAGCAGTTCTAGAGACCAGCCTGGGCAACAA
Source organism: Macaca nemestrina (assembly GCF_043159975.1). NCBI lineage: Eukaryota > Metazoa > Chordata > Mammalia > Primates > Cercopithecidae > Macaca > Macaca nemestrina. Next base: position 41,040,903 of record NC_092134.1, on the reverse strand, counting down.
AGTGAGACCCTGTCTCGACAGAACATCAAACATATTAGCTGAGTGTGGTGGCCCAGACCTGTAGTCCCAGCTACTCGGAAGGCTGAAGCAGGAGGATTGCTTGAGCCTGGGAAGTCAAGGCTGCAGCGAAGCCATGTTTACACCACTGCACTCCAACCTGGGTGACACAGGGAGACTCGAGCTCAAAAATAAAATATAATTTAATTTAATTTAATTTAATTTAAATAAAATAAAATAAAATAGAAAAACAAAACAAAACAAAACAAAACAGGTGGCAAGCTGGATTTAGTTCACAGGCTGGCCTGTAATTTGCTGACCTCTTGTCTAAAAGCAGAGATCCTGACCCAGGTTTACATTTTAACATAGATAAGGGCAAACTGAGAACAGGGAAGCATTTTAAACACAGAATATTTCCAGTAAAATGTGGGAGAGGAGGGGTCTAGATGGTGAACACACTTTTAGTGCCAGCAATTCAGCTGGGATTAGAGTGGAGTTGTTGGGGGAGAGAGGTACAGGAGACAGACTCCCCAGAGGAGCTCATACCCAAGGTGTCTCTCCATGGAGTTGGCCCGTAGCAGCAAGGGAGAGAGGGGTGAGAAAACGCCTCCCTTTCCAATTATGCATGCTCTACTTTCCCAGTGAATCAGGCCAGTGAAAAGATCAGCAGCAGCAAAGTCAAATTCAATTCAGACTTTTCTTTTTTTTTTTTGCATAAGATGAGGCCCTACTTTATTCACAGTTCTTAGATCACCTCCACATCAGTAATTCCAGGAAGTCTTTGTTTACCTGTATGTACAAGGCTCTTATGCAAATTCTGGTAGCCAGCAAAATAAGCCTGAGCTTGGCCTTGATGGATTTATTTCTCATTTGCTGCAGGCACAAACCACTTCTATTGAAGGGAGAAAAATACCAGCCCCTCCACAGCCGCTTGCCCAGGAGTCCCGGGCCTGCCTGGCAACGAGCCTCTTTGCCCCTTCTCCAGCTCAGGCCTGACATTACCTAGCCATTGAATAGTCTGATGGGAAGGGTTCAATGCAGGGTTTGCACTTTCCCAGCCATTAGCCAGCTGCAACGCATTTCATTATCTTAGGAGTGTTTTGTACATCAAAGAGAGCCCCAAATAGTGTGATCAAGTGGAAGTAACAGTGCCTGGTCAACATTATAACTTGCAGCTTTTTTTTTTTTTTCATGGATATAATGCCATCTGGCACCCAGGAACAGCAAAGGCCAGTGATGGAAAAACCCCGCCACCCTGTTTTGCTTATTGGTGTAACAGTTAATCCTGATAAAGGACAATGCCACAGAGCAACTGCCCTGTTATTATCTTGTATGTCTATTGTCTTACCCAGGCCAAGCTGCCCTGAACTGGCAAAAGCAAAGGTTGCACATGGGAGTGCCTGGGGAAAAAATATCTAGGAGACCTGGGAAAAAGGACGTTTTGTCTTTTTGTTTGTTTAATTGTTTAGCATGTGCATATACAAGCACACACACATGCACACACACACACATACACACACATGGGAAGAGGAAGGGACTTAAAGGCTTATTCTTTCCAGACTTTCTGGGGAAACATTAAGTAGCTGGCTTTGAAATCTACTAACTAGAGGTCTCTCATAACATAACATCATATCTTTTCCTACATATCCCCTGCTTTCGATTATTTTGAAAACTCCTTTATCGTCTCAGATTTTAGATTACAGACCACAAAGCATCCCCCAAATAACAGACTTCTAAACTGGTTTCTGGTGGAAAATTTCTCACTGAAACCTTCAGTGCTTTTTTAAAATTAAAGAGAAAAAAATAATTCTGAAATGACAGGTAATAGAGATTCTGAATAAACTCATCTGTAGTGTTTTTTTGGGTAGTTTTCAAATGACAAATTAGGAAATAAAACACTATGAATACATTGTTTTTATTTTGACAATCTTTAAAGCATAAAGGGACAAAAGCCAAATGGACAATCACCTCCCCTGTAAAAGGGGGACAAATGATTAGGTTTATGGTATTTTTCCCCACAGTTTCAAATGTCATCTCAGTGCAGAGACTGTTTATAAACTACAGTGATTTTTTTTCTGCTCATTGCACAAACTCCTCCCCTCTTCCTATCTTCCTTACTAGCCCTCTCCTCCCCACTACCCACCCTCCTCTCTGCAGGAGGGAAAGACTGAAATGTTGAACAAGATACTTTCTGCTCTGGTGTAAATTCACGTCAAGGGATGATTTTGCAATTGCCATATGAGCAATTATGTAAGCTTTTCAAAAGCACAGAACATTTCTAGGGCAGTTGTCATCTACACACAGTTGTAACAAGCTAGATGGTTTTAAAAATAAGTAGATATCACCCAATAACCCACCTGTGGTCTGAAATTTTCCCAGAAAATCCAACTGAATCTCTCTTCTCCCACTGTTTTTCTCTTCACTGTCATAGATTGTAGTAGAATTATAACATGCGTAAGAAAAGGTACCAAGTTGCTATTTTAGGTTGGCATGGAAATTGAATTCAAAGAAATAAAGCCCCTAGCAGCCAGTATTAAGCACAAAGTTTTCCAATCTGAAGTATCCTCAAGACAATGACTGTTTTCTTCCCTCCTTTCCCTGCCTAAGAATCAGTGAAAAACAGACAAAATAAGCCAGAATGGGGTGTAACTGAAATTTTTGGCAATGTGAGAAAAAAGAGTATATGATAGCCAGCTTTCCAACACGTGGCAATCAGATATTAAAACTTGAATTATTCATTTAAAACATGCTTAATGCTTCACATTTTACAAAATGCTGTGAATCTCTTGCTATAGAAATAAACATTTACTGGAAGAAAAAGTCCACTGCAGATGAAGAAGCATTAAATCGAGAAGAAACATTAAATCAACTGCTCAAAGTAACCTAGTTAATGAAAGAGCATGAATTCGAATCCAGGATTGATTGATTGCTTGATTGATTGGTTGATTTATCTATCTATCTATCTATTGGGACAGGGTCTCATTCTGTCACCTAGGCTGTAGTGCAGTGGCGTGATCTAGGTTCACCACAGCCTCTGCCTCCCAGGCTCAAATGATTCTCCCACCTCCATCCCCCAAGTAGCTGGGACCACAGGTGCATACCACCATGCCTGGCTAAAAATGCTCAGCTAATTTTCGTACTTCTTGTAGAGACAGGGTTTCACCATGTTGCCCAGGCTGATCTCAAACCCCTGAGCTCAAGCGATCAGCCCACCTCTGCTTCCCAAATTGCTGGGATTACAGGCATAAGCCACTGCACCCTGTCCAGCCCTTTTAACTACTAATGTATATTACTCTTGTTATGGCATGCATTCACTTACTAAGCATTAGGTAACTGCCTACCATGGACCAGACACTGTGGTAAACATCTATAAATTTTACAAGTGTAAATAAGAAGAGATTCCTGTTCTCATGGAACTCACAATCTAAGAGTGGAGGCAGGCATTTCAACTAAGAATTACAACAGAGAGTGACAGGTACTAAAATAAAGGGGGCAGTATAGTGGTGGCAAAAAGAAAAAAAAAGATCAGTTAGATCAGAAAAGGTCTTCACTCTTCCTGCTTTACATTAATGTTAAAATAATGGGCCACTATTGTGTTAAGTCAAATAAGCCTTTGCCCTCAAATTATCCTAGAAAAAAATCAATTACCTGTGGCATGTTTTAAATTCCACGTTAGGTCTAACTTAATCTGTTGAGTGCTTCCTCTGATTACTCTGGATTTGTTGGTGCATAATTTTAAAGTGGGGCTCTGTGGTTCCCCCATTCTCATTGTTCAAAAGAGATGTTCACTGCAGGATTTTTCTGACATGCTAAGTATTATAGCTGAAATTTGGAAAGGAGTGGGCACAAGGAGAGTAGTTTAGATGAGAAAATTACACATAATTCCTTTCCTCTCATTTTGGGAAAATCTTAGACTCACAGTTGCCAGGGATTAGAAAGAACTGTAAGCAAACCCCTGTCTTCTACAAGGGCTGTTTTTTTTTTTGTTTGTTTTGTTTTTAATTTATTTTGCAATTTAAGTCCAAGTTTTTACTTTCTAAATTGACTATTCAGCCATCATTTCCCTTTGGAATTAATTCCAGTCTTGAGTTGTCCATTGACATCTTCCCGATAGTTGTTTCAACATCTCAAATGTTCATTCTTTTTTTTACTCACAACCAGGTTAAGTGTTCCTAAGGGAAAGTTAGTGACTACTTGGACTTAGTACCTGGTTTGAGGCAAATGTGGTAAGTGGGAGAGAAATGATCAACAAATACTATGGTGCTTACTTTGAGCCCGACTTGATAGATACAGGAGACAAATGCCCGGACTGCTGGAAATTCAGTACATCTTCCAGAATTTGTAATTCAGCACCCACCAGTTTCAAACTAAGTAAAATCAACAATATAGAGTAATATTCTTATATGATAGACTTTGTCTTCTTTTCTCTCTAGTTTTAAAAAGGAAAACAAAACTCAAACTACAATCAGAGTTAGGCATAATAATTTCCTATAGATCTTCCCTATTTCTCTCTCTGTCTCTCACTCTGTGTGTGTGTAGGCATCTCTTTCATCTTTGTCTCTGTCTTTCTAGACTACAGTGTAAAACAAGAGAAAAGACAGGCATAAAAGAAAAATAAGAAGCAGTTGAGTCCTATTGTACATACAAAGAACATAAAATACTCTACCATTATTATTGGTATACTGTTTTTACTGGTTTATAAAATGTTTTCTGATATACATAATAATAACATCTGCCTCATAGAGGTATTGTGAGGACTAAATATGCAAGTGAAATTAAAAGATTCTACAATAGTTCCTGGCACATAAAAAGCTGTCAATAAGTGTTAAATGGTATTACTATTATTACTCATGCTAATTATTTTTATCACTGTTATTATTGTCATAGTTTGCTAACCATATACTGAAAACAGTTCAGCAAGTCCAAGTTCACATTTAGTTGATCATAACATACTTAATTTAAAAATGAAGGATTCTATCTCTAAACCCTAAATTACTATCAATACTTATTTCACTACTGTGGGAACATTCACACTGAATTTCTTCCACAAGCTAAAAAGTACAATCATACCTTAAGTATAACTTTATTTGAAAGTTGACTATGATAGATTTGCCTTTAGTTAGGAGTGGTAGTGAATGCCTGTAGTCTCAGCTACTGAAGAGGCTGAGGTGGGAGGATGGCTTGAACCTAGGAAGTCGAGGCTGCAGTGAGCCATGAAGACGCCACTGCACTGTAGCATGGGTGACAGAGTGAGGCCCTGTCTCAAAAAAAAAAAAAAAAAAAAAGGAAAAGAAAAAAAAAGGTTGGCCATTAAAATAATTCTGAATGATTCTAAATTCCCTAGAAAAATAGTCACAACTCAGGCCGGGCGCGGTGGCTCAAGCCTGTAATCCCAGCACTTTGGGAGGCCGAGACGGGCGGATCACGAGGTCAGGAGATCAAGACCATCCTGGCTAACACGGTGAAACCCCGTCTCTACTAAAAATACAAAAAACTAGCCGGGCGTGGTGGCGGCCGCCTGTAGTCCCAGCTACTCGGAGGCTGAGGCGGGAGAATGGCGTGAACCCGGGAGGCGGAGCTTGCAGTGAGCCGAAATCGCGCCACTGCACTCCAGCCTGGGAGACACAGCGAGACTCCGTCTCAAAAAAAAAAAAAAAAAAAAAAAGAAAAGAAAAATAGTCACCCCTCAATTCTGGTCTACTTCCCCAGCCTTCCTAAATGCTGCTTCCTATTCTGGACATTTGATGAACTAGACACAATGGACAATTTGTCACTCCCCAAGCACGTCTGTACTTTCACATCATTCTACCTCTGCATTCATGCTGTTCTTTAGCTCTACAGTATCCTCTCCTGAGTCTCCTTCTAAAGTTCAGCTCCTCTCCTATCCATTGTAAAGGCTTCCTCAGCTAGAAAATATCCTTCTCCCTCTTTTCTGCTTCCAAAGTTCATTCTTCATGCGATGTGCTGAGATATGTCCTTCTTCAATTTTGTTCTATCCCACTGCATGGGAATCCTTTATTCACAGGTCTGTGAGCTCCTTCAAGGGTACAACCTATGCCTTTCTGAAGAATATTCCCAGTGCTAACTATAGTACCTTAAAGACGCCGTTATTGTTTGCAGCAAATATATTTCAAGCAGGAAAGACTAGACCCATGACAAATTACTAAGCTCCTGGTTCATAATCATGAGTTGAAAATACAGCAAGGCTGTTTTAGATTGTTCATTTGGTGTCCTTAGGCTTACTGAATCAGCATTTAACATAAATAAAGCATTATCACTTGTAATAGTCATAATAATAATAATAAAAATAACTATTGAGCCAGCTACTTTCTCATATTTCAAGAATATTGACTTGATTTTTTTGTTTTTGATTTTGCTTTTTTTTTTTTTTTTGAAATGGAGTCTCGCTCTTGTTGCCCAGTCTGGAGTGCAATGGCATGATCTTGGCACACGCAACCTCCACCTCCCGGGTTCAAGCGATTCCCCTGGCTCAGCCTCCCAAGTAGCTGGGATTACAGGCATGCGCCACCGTGCCTGGCTAATTTTGTATATTTAGTAGAGACGGGGTTTCTCCATGTTGGCCAGGCTGGTCTCAAACTCCCGACCTCAGGTGATCCGCCAGCCTCAGTCTCCCAAAGTGCTGGGATTACAGGCATGAGCCACCGGGCCCGGCCATTAACTTGTTTAATCCTCACAACAACTCTATTAGTTATGTTCTTCTATTATTCCCATTTTATGGATACAGAAACAAAGACACAGAGAGGTTAAGAGTTTCCACCCATGGAATACAGCCAGGAAGAACCGGGTGCACAATGAGAGGATAAAATTTGAACCCAGGTAAATCCCCAAAGCCAGAGCTCTTAATAACCACTACACTATTTGTGGTTGCTCAAGGAAAATATGGTGTTTTATTGAAGACTTTAGCACTTACGGTAGATAAAGGAATAGAGTTGTTCTAATCATGTAAAAGCTGTTAATAGTGTTGACAATAACAAGTTTTAAATTCTGACTTTTCACTACCACTAAAGACAGATACACTAGACTCTCATTTATTAAATTCATGACCAAATCCAGGCTTTGTAGGTTTTCCCTAATCTGGATCCATCTTTCCAATGCTATGTCATCTCCCACTAATTTCTAGCACACGTGCTACACACTCACTGGCCCACTCACCCTCTATTGTGCCCCCAACCCTCAATAGAGCGCCAGGCTACCTCACAAGCATTACTTATACTGTGTTCCTGCTCTCCCTCTTCTCCTCCCCCCACTAACTATTTCTTTTTTTTTTTTTTTTTGAGACGGAGTCTAGCTCTGTCGCCCAGCCTGGAGTGCAGTGATCGGATCTCAGCTCACTGCAAGCTCTGCCTCCCGGGTTTACACCATTCTCCTGCCTCAGCCTCCCGAGTAGCTGAGACTACAGGCGCCCGCCACCTCGCCCGGCTAGTTTTTTTGTACTTTTTTAGTAGAGACGGGGTTTCACTGTGTTAGTCAGGATGGTCTCGATCTCCTGACCTTGTGATCCACCCGTCTGGGGCTCCCAAAGTGCTGGGATAACAGGCTTGAGCCACCGCGCCCGGCCCCCACTATTTCTTCTCCACTTTTCATAAACTTACTTTTAATAATACAGCCATCACAGGTTTTTTTGGTTAGTTTTTTAATGATACAATTTTCCATCTTTTTATATTCAGCCTCTTCACTATATGCTAGGTATTTTTCTTATAAACAACATACAGTTAGTTCTTGATTGTTTCTATTTTAATCTAGTCTGAGAGTATTGGTCTTTTAGTTGCATTCTTTAGCCCATTTACTTTAACATAATTATTATGAATGCATTTAGGTCTATGACTTTGCTATTTGCTTTTTATCTGTAATATCTGTGTATATTATTTTTTCTTTTTTTAATGATTCCATTTTTTACCTTCTATTAACTTGGTAGCTATACATTATTTTATTTTATTTTACTGTTACCTTAGAAATTATTACACTCATTTATTTTAGACACATGGCTTATTGAAGTCTAAAATAAATACCATAGAGCCAGCTCCATTAATATGCTAAACCACTTTTATATTACTTTGGTTTTTTTCTGAATTTCCTGTTCTGTTCTATTTATTTACTTTTGTACCAGTATTCTATTGTTTTTAATTACTATAGCTTTATATTATATTCTGTTTTATATATACAGTCAGCAAAGGCTTCTTTCTTTCACACAGACCCATGTTGCCTGGGCTTGTCTGTTTGGTTTTTCCTCGCTAGCTTAGCATAATTAGTTTCATCATATAGACTTTAAAACCTTTTGTCTTGACAGATAGATCTACCTCCCCAAAAAAGAAAATCATTGTGATTTTGATTAGGATTGCAATAATTTTAGAAACTAATTTAAGGAAAACACACATCTTTATAATATTGAGCTCTTTTAGCTAGAAACATCTTAGATCTCTCAGTTAAACTGCATATATTTTCATATAAATAGTGCAAGTTTCTTAATAAAATTTTCAGTATATTTTATGTCTAATAAATGAAATAGTTCCTTTAATTAAATTTTCTAATTGGTTATTTTTATATAAAAACTATTGACTTTTTTCCATTATTAATCTTGTAAAAACAATCTTACTTATTATTTCTGATATACTTTGTGAGTTGATCCATTTGGCTTTTGAAGATATAGAATTGTATGGTTATCCAGCAGTGAGAAATGTGCTAACTTCTTTACAATATTTATAGTACTTACTCTGTTCCTTTAAAATAATAGCACATTAACTTGAGTGGGAATGAGTCTGAAGCTTCAATTTTAGGCTTCAGCCTCAATTTACATAAACTAACCATTTATCGTAATACCGATCCCCTCACCAAAGTGATTGGTTCAAGGATAAGTAGCACAGACCCAGACTCAGTGTCGTATGGCATACCATCATAGTGATTTGTAGGGGAATTAGACATAAGATTCAAGAGTTTTCAAGGTTTTCAGAAGAGTAGCTCTTTCTTCTGCCGGACTGTAAGGTATAAACACATGAAAGGCCTGGAACCAAACCTCTGTGGCCATTTTGCTGCCATGAGAGAAGCTGCACAACACACCAGGAAATGAGAGCTGAAATAATAGAGACAAATCAAGTCACAACACACAAACCATGACAGAAACCAGATCTGTCTTAGAACTTTATAAAAGCAAACATATCTCACTTCATTTTTTAAACCCTTGTGCATCATTTGCAACCCAAATTATCCTAACAGATACACCAGTTTATTACTATATTCAAGAAACATGCCTAAAACCAAATGACAAAGAAAGTTTTCAAATAAAGGCACATGGAAAATTACGCCACGTAAATATATGCAAACAGAAAGCAGAAATGTCAAAATCAAAATCAGATAAGAATTCAAGATCAAGATCATTAAGCAGGAAAAAGAGGCATATTATGAAATCTAAAAATATAATTCATGAATTCTTATAGACCAAAATCTACAGCAGTAAAATATATGAAACAAAACTGTAACAAAGATAGGTATAACCTTTATAAAAATCACAATCACGATGGGGAATTTTATATCAGGATTTATTTTTTTTACTTGTTTTAATTTTTTTTAAATTAAAACTTAAATCCTTTTATGGAGATGGGGTCTCACTATGTTGCCCAAGCTGGTCTTGAACTCCTGAGCTCAAGCAGTCCTCCCCTCTTGGCCTCCCAAAGTGCTAGGATTACAAGTGTGAGCCACTGCATTCAGCCTGGGAATTTTATATCAGAATTTAATAAGTCAAAAAGATAAAAATAAATAAGGATATAGAGAACATAAGTAATACAATGTAAAGAAAAAGGAAAAAAATTCTACTCTTCCTCATCAAATTTCCACCCACTGCCTCTTTCTCATACGAATTGTTGTTTCTCTTATCATTAAAAAAATGAAAAACTCTCCTAACTTCATCCCATTTTCAGCTACCATCTATTTCTCTGTATCTTTTTAGAGCAGAATTGTCTACACTCCCTACCCAAAATTCTTTCATTCTCACATGAACGAATTCCAAGCGGGTTTCTTCTGCCATCATTGGCAGAAACTGCTCTTGTCTCTATCACTAACAACCATATGTTGTACACCTGAGCACCTCTCCAGCCTTACCCTACTTGACCTATTAGCATCACTTAATACATTCATTGATCATCCCTCCTCTTGGAAACCCTTTCCCCACCTGATTTGCAGCATATAATTTGTTCAGGGATATATCCAAGATCCCTGTGACCTAAAATTTTCGTAGTTTGGGAGTGGAAAGCACATCTTAAGGAACATAAAAAACTATGTTTTTAAAATTAGGCTGAAAATTGTGTAATGAATATTTATTTAGAATGACAAAAGACACCTCAAAAATTATAAATTTCAAAAAGTTGGCAAAATCACAAACATCACAAAATCAGAAGATGCATTGCTGTTAGGCATTAATTCAGTGCCTAACACATCTTATTTAGTGCATTTTGTGACTACATCTTTGTCTTTTGGTTTAACAACTATTTTGTTATAATAAGTTTCTACAGAGACAAAAGGAAAGTACGTCAGTGTGTCCTTTAGTAGGACTGATGAAAATTTGCTATTCCTGCTGCCTGAAGTGCTAGTTCCTCAATCTTAACTAAAAGGTCAATTTCTCAGATAGAGCTTCTCTGACCCAGCCTAAATTGGAAACCACCTATCAGTATTTTCTATTCCACCTCTGAGTATTCTCCTTTGCTCTTCTGTCTACCTGCAACTCCCTTTCTCTAGATACCTTCACAACTCATTTTCTTACTTCCTTTAGGTCTTTACCCAAATGTCCATAAGACCCTCCCTGACGATCCCATTTAAAATTACAACTAATCACCTCTCCCTCCACAATATTACAACACTACCATCTTCCTGCCTGCTTAATTTTTCTCCGTAGTATTTGCCACCAGACAACATTCTGTTCTCGAAGATGTATTTTTATTTTTATTTATTGCATTGCTATAAAGAAATGAAGATTAACTTTTGTTTGTTTATTGTCTATACACTTCCATGAAAATGTAAGCTCCATAAAAGAATAAGCAAACTCATTTGCCTGTTTTGTTTACTTCTATATCCTCTGCACTGAGAACAGTGCTTTGAACATTGTAGGCCCTCAACAACTTGTATTGAATTAATACATTTTTGTTTTATGCCCATCTTAATAAATTTTTAAAAGTAGAGATATTAATTAGCCATTATCTAGTAAAACAAGGTAAGAAAATGACCAAAAAGTTAAATACTTGAATGTTGAGAACTAGCCTTCTAAAAAACTAGTTTATCTTAAGATAAAATCAAAACCGAGATTACAAATTATCTAGAAAATCTTCATACAAAGACTAATAGAATTTTTAAGTTGTATAAGAAGAAAATGATAAAAGTTATTAAAAATGTTTAATTTATGAAGTATATAACTAGGGATACTTGAAAAGAACATAATAACTGAAAAACATTAAGTTATTAGAAAAAAATTAATAAAGGTTGAAATTAATGAAGCAGCAAACAAAAATAATAGAAACATTAAATAAGTAAAGCTTAGATCCCTGAACTAAAAACAATGAAATAAACTCCTAGACATACTGATTTTTAGAATATGAAAAAATAGAGATGGAGAGAAAGAAAAAAAAATTACAACATTGAAATTGGAAAAAGAAATATAACTACAGATACAGAAGATAGTAAAATAATTATAAAATAATTTCTGAAAAAAATTAAGTGCAAATTAATATCAATACATTTATAAGTGTAAAGGAATTGGATTTTTTTTAGAAAATATTAATAATCAAAGTTGACCTTAGAATAAAAAGAAAACATGAAGAAACCAAAGAAGAAATTGGAGCATCATGAAAGCCATAGACCAAGAAAGGCTCTAGACCCAGAAAGTGTCATTGCAGAATTCAATTTCACCTTCAAAATAGCAAATAAAAGTTCAGGGAGTATTTCCCTCTATCTCAGCTCTCACTATACAATTAAGAGCTGAATATATTCTGAAAATTTTAACGGATCCTTTGGTTTCTGAACTCTTGCTACGCACCATCCAAACCTCAAAAAATCAAATATGACCATATATTGCATTGTGGTACCTATCTGAACTTTTGCTTTCTGAACTCCAGCACCAAATAAATTTGAATGCAAGAAAATATTTGTAATTTCTATTTTATCCATTTTATTCAAAATACACTGGACTCCCAAAGGTGATTAGAAACTATTAAGATGATCTAGTAAGTTAACACAAGAATATCCAAACTTACTAATTTTAAAAAACACAAACAAGAAAAATAATTTACTTACAAATATAAGTGCTAATGTTCTAAATAAAATATCAACATATTGAATACATACAGGCATTAAAAGAGTAACATAACATGGTCAAGTAGAAATAGTTCAGAAAACTATAATTATTATAGCGAATTTTTAAAAAATATATCTTTAGATGCCAGAATATAGATACATTTTAAGTAAATATGTCACCAAAAATTCCAAATAAACATTCCAAATAAAATAAAAAATATTATCATGTCATTTATCTAAATATTCTTAATCTTATTTCTGTTTTTTATTCTTATACTTTTTTAAATAAATTGAAATACTAGGGGTCTCCAAAAAGTTCATGGAAAATGAGATTATGAAAAAAAACCCATGCATGGATTTCAAAATTTTGTTGCACCAAAATAAACTTGTACTAACTTGTTCTAACATGTCTGAACAGGATCTAGTTTGAGGCACTAAAAAGGACAACATCAGTTTGAAAAAAGCCCCTATGAAAGTAACATGAATTCTGCTAAAATTGAAGTAAGACCAAACATCAAATTTATGGTGAAGCTTGGGTGGAAGAGTGGTGAAATCACTGATGCTTTACAAAAAGCTTATGAAAACAATGCCCCCCAAAGAAATCAGCAGTTTACAAATGGGTAATTCATTTTAAGAAGGCATGAGGCCAGGTATGATGGTGTGTGCCTGTAGTCCCACCTACTAAAGAGGCTGAGGTGGGAGGATTGCTTGTCCCAGAAGTTCAAGTCCAAACTGGGCAATATAGTGAAATTCTGTCTCAAAAAAAAAAAAAAAAAAAAAAAAAGGAGATGAGACAATGTTGACAATGAAACCCACAGCAGCAGACTATCCACATCAATTTGCCGGACAAAATTCATTTTGTTCATGCCCTAATTGAAGAGGACTGACGATTAACAGTAGAAAAAATACCCTACCCTACTGACATCTCAGTTGGTTCAGCTTACAACATTTTGACTGAAAATTTGAAGTCAAGCAACTTTCCATTCCAAGGATGCCAAAACATTTGTACCCAGATCAGCTACAGACAAAAGCAGAGTTTTCAGTGGAAATTTTGAACGCGTGGGATCAAGATTTTAAAGAATTTCTTCAAAGAATTGTAACAGGAGAGAAAACATTGCTCTACCAGTATGATCCTGAAGACAAAGCACAATCAAAGCAATGGCTACCAGAAAGTGGAAGTGGTCCCGTGAAAGTCAACGTGGACCAGTCAAAAGCAAAGGCATGGCAACAGTTTCTTTGGATGCTCAAGTCATTTAGCTTCACTTTCTGGAGGGCCAAAGAACAACAACATCTGCTTATTTTGAGAGTGTTTTGAGAAAGTTAGCCAGAGCTTTAGCAGAAAAACATCCAGGAAATCTTCACTAGAGAGTACTTCTCCACCACGACAATGTTCCTGCTCGCTTGAGTCATCAAACATAGGCAATTTTGTGAGTTTCGATGAGATATCATTAGGCATCCACCTTACAGTCCTGATTTGGTTCCATTTGTTTGACTTCATTTTGTTTCCTAATCTTGAAAAATCTGTAAAGGGCACCCATTTATCTTCAGTTAACAAAGTAAAAAAAAACTTCATTCACATGATTAAATTCCCAGGACCCTTGGTTCTCTAAGGCTGGACTAAATGGCTGGCATCATCATTTACAAAATCGTCTTGAGCCTGATGGAGCTTATGTTAAGAAGTAAAGTCTATTTTTTTTTTTTACTTTTATCTTTTAATTCCATTTTTCAAAAACTCTTGAAGTCTCCTCATATATTAAGTAACTTTTAATAAAAACAGCAACAAACATGTTATAAATGGTAAAATTTTAAAGCCAATGCCACTAAAATCAGAATCAAATCAGAAATTCTTCTTACCACCATTTTTTTTCAAAATTATTTGGAGGATCTGAATAATTCAATAAAGTAAGAAAACTAAATAAACATTTTATATAAAAAGATAAATTATGTTTATTTGTAGGTTTCAGACTGTGTGCTTAGAAAACCCAGGAGATACAACCACAAAACTATTAAGACTAATAGGAAAACCTGGCAAAGTATCAATATGTGAGAAAAATATAGACAAACTAATCACTTTCTTTATATTAATATTATAGGTTTAGAAAAAGACATATACAATTATCTTCTTTACAATAGGGATGTACTGTAAAAAGTATTTAGAAATATATTTAACAAGAAAAAACCTACAAAAATATGTTTTATGTAAATAAGACATGAATGAATGTAAAACTATAGTTTTCCTAAATGAAACGACTTGATATTATTAAAATGTTAATCCTACCAAGTGAGACCATAAGTTAATACTACAATTAGAATTTCAAAAGCTTTTTGTTAAACATTGTCATATAAATTAAATATTTTATAATATAAAAATTTAAGATATAATAGAAGAAAATTTTTCTGAATAAAGGAAGTCCTGAACATAAGTTTTGAAAATGCTCATTAAGCCCCAGGAATAATTTAGTAGAGCTCACAATGTCATTTGCAAAGTATAAGAAATCCTGTTCTCCTACATCCTCACCAGCACAAAACAGAGACATAAATAACAATACTGTGAACATCCATCCTCCCACTACCTTACCTTGAAATAATAAAACATATGTGTATATTTTAGATTCCATTGTCCAACCTCCTGAAATAGCCACTTTCTTGAATCTGGAGTTTATTATTCTCAACCATTGCGTTATAGTCTCATGTTATACACATAGAAATGTTTACATGTTTTCAAACTTTACATAAAGGGTGAAAACCTGAAAACCTGCATTCCTTCTTCTGTCCTTTGCTTTGTTTTGTTTTGGATAACATTATGTTTATAAAATATTGATGCATTATTTAGCTCCAGCTCAGTTTAGTTTTTCATCTCCCAGTACACAAATCATTCCCAACTTGTCTCTCCACATCTGAGTTCCTAGTTAATTTCTTCTATTGCCTTGTATTTTTCCACTACCTTCTCTATGGTTTTTCTCATGCCTACCCTCTTTACCTTTGATCTGTTTTCAGTGTTGATTCTGCTCCTTCTAAAGCAATTTTCATTTCAAAACTGTTTATATTTTCCCCTTCCATTTCTTAAGCATGCTAGCTCTCCTTTCCATTCACCATGACTTTAATTCCCTTGAGAGGACAAAGGAAATTTAGTCTATTATTTTTATTTCCTTAAATAATTCTCTTTTGAATATGTATTATTTGCCTTTCTTTTACACATCATTTTTTTCATTATATTTTTATTTATGAATTTCAGGGAAGTCCCATTTTTCCTACTTCTTATTCATCTTCTATTAGACACAATTTCATCTGGTCCTGATATTTGCCCAACAGCATTGGTGGATTACCATCACATTTGTTCGATGTTTACCTGATCCCCTTAAATTGCTGTTCCTTACAACTTATGCTGGAAAGTTGGACACTTAGTGGTTGCAATTTTTTTTTCAGTCATTCGGGTAACTAAAGAAGGAAGAGTAACTAAAGTAGAGATAGGTGGTGAGTAGCTAAAGCTCAGGTATGGTTATGTTACGTATAGGCACCTTCCCAATTAATTTATGGATTCTCACCCCTGCCAATTCCATGAGGAAATAGTAGTCTTTCTTCTTTTCAAGGTGACAACTTAACTCTATAGAAAGCCAGGGCAGTGTGAGGTCTCTTGACTCAAAGACCTTTTGTTAGTAGTTATTAGAGTTCTTACTTATCTCCATTTAGTGAGCTTTTCTCAGGAGGTATTTGACTACTAGGTACTCCTAGCCCCACCCCTTTCCCAACCCAGTTTCCTTGTAGGCTGCTCTCTTTTTGAGAGCAAGGCAAATAAAAATGTGCCTGATTAAGTCTCTCTTCCCCTGCACCTCCCTTACTTTTGGATATGCAAGTGTACTTTTTGGGTGTACTTTTTGGGTATGCAAGAGTAAAGATATGGCCCTCCAGTCCTAATCTCTCTGAGAGTTCTTGAATAGACTGTAAAATACTATCATTTATTTCCCAGTAACTTCATCATTTGAAACAAGGCTAGATCTATGTGAACTCTGTGTCTTTGCTGAAATTACCATTGTTCAACTGAAAGATATTCCTCTTAATATGTAGTATGAGACTGTGGCTGTTCCCTAGTTGACGAAGCATCACTATAAACGTGGAATTTTCATGGACAATAGGGGAATTATGTGTTCTAATATGTATATGATTCATTTAGAAATCTTGTTTAATTTGCAGGGACAAGGCCTGAGAATACGCACCCCTAATAAGCTCCCAGATTATGCCAATGTTACTGGCTGCAAACCACACATTAGTCAGGGTTCTCCAGAAAAACAGAACCAATAGAATATATCTATATATAGAGAGAGAGATTACATATAGATATAATGTACATGCAATCTCTCTGTCTAGGAGAGAGATAGAGCTAGAGCTAGAGCTAGATATATGTTTTGTTTTGTTTTTTTAATTTTTTTTTTTTTTTTTTTTTTTTTTTTGGTAGAGAGGGGGTTTCTCTATGTTGCCCAGGCTGGTTGCAAACTTCTGGCCTCAAGTGATCTTCCTGCCTTGGCCTCCGAAATTGTGTGAGCCACTGCACCCAGCCCATATATGTATAAAGAGAACTATTATAAAGAATTAGATTACCCAATGATAGAAGCTGAGAGAAGTCCCATGATCCAGTCC
Source organism: Macaca nemestrina (assembly GCF_043159975.1). Taxonomy (NCBI): domain Eukaryota; kingdom Metazoa; phylum Chordata; class Mammalia; order Primates; family Cercopithecidae; genus Macaca; species Macaca nemestrina. Next base: position 41,023,977 of record NC_092134.1, on the reverse strand, counting down.
ACAAGCTAGAGACCCAGAAAAGCTGGGGGTACAGTTTGAAGGCCTGAGAGGTAGAGAGGCAATGGTATAGATTCCAATCCGAGTATAAAAGTCTGAGAAACAGGAGCACCAAGGACAGGAGAAGATGGGTCCCAGCTCAGTCAGGCAAATCTAGAATTTGACGTTCCTCTGCCTTTTTGTTCTATTCAGACCTCAACAGATGGGATGAGGGCCCAAAGAACAATGTGAGGTCTCCCTACACTGAGGAGGGCCATGTGCTTTACTCAGTCCACCAATTCAGATGGTAATCTCTTGCAGAAACAGTCTCACAGACACAGCCATAAATAATGTTTAACCAGCTATCTGGGCATCCCATGGCCCAGTTCAGGTTGACAAATTAAATTAACTACTATAGGCTGTCCTTATGCAGCATCCAAAGGATGGAAGAGCTAAATGGCTGGTCAAAAAATTAAAAATAATAGCTAATATTTATTAAATAGCTAATATTTATTAAATTGTTGACTACCTCCCAGCCACAACACTAAGTGCTCTCTGTGGATTATCTCATTTAATTTTCACAATGGTCCTGTAAGGTACATTACAGTCATGCATCACTTAATGACAGGAATCCATTCTGGGAAATGTATCAGTAGGTGATTTCTTGTTATGTGAACATCATAGAGTGTGCTTACACAAACCTAGATGGTATAGCCTACACTACACACCTAGGCTATATGGTATAGCCTGGTGCTCCAAGGCTACACACCTGTACAGCAGGTTGCTGCATTGAATACTATAGGCAATTGTCACACAATGGTAAGCATTTGCATCTGAACATATAAAATTATAGAAAAGGTATAGTAAAAATACAGTATTATAATCTTCTTGGACAACCGTTGTATACACAGTTCATTGTTGGCCAAAACAACATTATGCAGCACATGACTATATTTCCATGTTATTAGAGGAAGAAATTGAGGCACAGGGAGATTGGGTAACTTGAGATTAAACATTTAGCAAGTGACAGAATTGAGCAATCAAACTTCAGAACCTCAACTTGAAACATCATTTCCTGATGCAAACATGAGGACATATTGCTCTACCATACAGAAAGCAGGGAGGTTGCCATGCTTGTATAGCAACTATTTTTTTTTTTTTCTTATTTAAACTGAAGGGATGTTGGTTGGGAAAGACAGAATGGGAGCTTTCTCTAAATTTTAACACAGCATCATTGCTTCCTACAATGTCCAGGTTAGGAGAGAAGCGAATGGAGCTTTACTAAGGAAGAGAAAGTGATCAACACCAGCGAGAAAGATGAAAAAAAAAACAAAAAAAAACAAAAAAAACAAACAAACCTAAGAGAATTCAGTGAGAAAAGGAAAAGCAGAACTTAGAGTCCTTACCCTTCAATTTAAGGAAGGAGAGTTATTGCCTAGCAGAATCTTGAAATAAAATTTCCTTAGAAAGCCCCAGAAAGTTTTGTGTGTATTGCAAGTCCAAAGGATAAGGAGAACTTCTATATGCTTTCTTCTTATTTCCGCCGGGCAAAATACTGCTCCATCAAGACTCAGCCCGCCATGAGGCTTTCCAATCAACCCTCGACTACTGCAACAGTTAGGGCTTTTTCCTCTGTGTTCCAAAGCACTTTCTGCATAACTCAGAATGCAAAATGTACTCATTCATTTGTTTATTTACATTTTTTCCTCACTAGACTTTTTTTTTTTTTTTTTTTTTTTTTTTTTTTTTTTTTAGGACAAGGTCTTACTTATACACATAACTTGTGCTCTAGGTAAACTGGAATACACTATTCACTAAACACAGCCTTCACTTTACAGTCTTGACATCATTCCCTTTTCACTACTGGCATCCCTCAGCTCATCATGAGTTCTACTAAATGCCACTTTTACTACGAAGCCTTCCGCTGCTTCCTTCCCTAAACTCATTTCGCCGTACCTATATCATAACATAACACACTGCCTTGTTATGCTGTGTAAATCTCTTTTCTGCATTAGATTATAGACTCCTATGACTAAGTCTTCATCACCTTTGAGTTTTCATTAGGGTTTACTTAGCTGTATCCTGCACAATGGCAGACATTCATAAAATCAGATATTGAATACCTATTTAAAAAGAAAGGAAAGGGGTCAGGCATAGGGGTTCACACCTGTAATCTCAGCAGTTTGGGAACCCATGGCAGAAGGATTGCTTGAGTTCAGGAGTTCAAGACCAGCCTGGGCAACTGTCTCTACCACAAATACAAAAAATTAGCCAGGGCATGGTGGCACACACTCATAGTCCCAGCTATTCAGGAGGCTGAGGCTAGAGGATTGCTTGAGCCTGGGAGGCAGAGGTTGCAGTGAGTGAAAATCGTGCCACTGCACTCCAGCCTGGGAGACAGAGTGAGACCTCATCTCAAAAAGAAAAAGAAGGAAGAAATAAAAAAGGGGTTAAAATAAATTTAAAAAAAAAAAAAAAAAGGAAAGGAAAAGAGGTTTAGTTACAATGAATGTCCCTGGACTGGCTAACATAGGCTCACAACAGCTTAAAACAAAGTTTAAAAACCTCACAGGCTCCTTTAAGGAGATCTTCCAGATCCTTTCATACATAGAACACTTCCATGTCCTGACTTCTTTTTCTATTGATCACATCCCTCAACAAGGAGCCATTTTTTCCCGTGTTCTTCAGAAAGTTATTATGCACATGTTTTAGGTATAAGAGAGAGGATACAGGAACCACATTTACCTTCAAACTAAAATCAAAATTGAAACAACCAGATTGAAAAAAAGAAGGAATTAAAAATTCAGAAAGGAATTTGAGAGACAAAAGTGTATTAAATTCAATTTTGTTTGAGAGAAAGCTCAGACTTTGCTTGTTATTGGGGTGCCATACCTAGAGACTGAATAAATGCAATGCTGATGATAGAGAATTACTGATTTATTCTCAAGCATATTGTGTGGGCCAGGGGCATCTTAGAGAAGGCCAGGAAAAATGTGGTTATTTGCACTCTTCCATTACCGAATGAGGAGAGATCTTTTGTAGTTCCCTTCTTTTCCTTCAATTCCAAATGTAAGTGCTTTGATTTTCAACATATTCTCTATTTCTTTCTTGAGGCAACATGATTGGGGAGAGGGTGCTGTGTGCCATATATAACCAAGAAACCCATTACAATTAAAGAGGAAAGTGTGGATTCTATTTAAAAAGCAAAAACAAAGAATCATAGTAATTGTGAGCAAGACAAATTTATTTCTTCAGCCTTTGAAATAACTGTCAGCAAGAACTGACTAGTGGCTGAGTAGACAAAGTAGACATAAAATTGTATTAAAACTAAGGTTCTCAGTGCTCTTTTTACATTTCCTTTTTACTTACAATGGTTTATTCCATTCCTTGTCTTTTTTTTCATGAAGACAACACAGAAATCCAGATCTTAGGCTAGGGTCTGAGAACCCATCTTAACATCAACATAAAACATAACAAAAAACAAAAACCAACAATATTTCTAATAACTTAAAATATTTAATGGAGTACATACTCAGAAATAAATCTCCCTTCTGCCTATTTGGAAAACTGGCACGGACAGGCAAAATGAATTCACAACTTGCTGCCAGTTTTTTTTTTTTTTTTTTTTTTTTTACTAAACATCAATGTATATATATTTTTTTATAATAGAATGATGTTTTGATTATCACCATGGGACAAAAAGCCTTTAATTATTTCAATCAATCAAGTTCTTCCAGCCTAGACTCATTTATTCTTCTTCATACTCAACTTCCTAAATTTATGTTTATGAAAAAGAATTTTACCTTACCTCAGGCAACAGGATTTACAATGGAGAAAACACCAAACAAAATTCCATCTGCTCCCACCCCCCAAATCATCTTGTATTTATAGCCAAAGTTTTATATCGTGTGTATTCATTTTCCATTTCCCTCACTAAGTTGTCCCTGTTGAGAAGTTCTTAGCACCTGGCCCCTAAGAAATGACTGTTTCACATTTAGCATCTTTTAACTATTAATCACTACTCTCAGAGAAAAGCCCTGCAGCCACCAAAGTAACCAGCTCTCTAGTTCCCTGAGATCAGAGGAAAAGGGCGTTTGAGACACACACACACACACACACACACACACACACCCCCGTATGGGGTGGAGACAGAGAGAGAGAGGGCTGGGGAGAAGAGGAGGGAGGATGGAAGGAGAGGAGCAGAGGAATAGAGAGGAAAAGAATACTATTTATTCTCAGTTAACAAAGTGGAGTTAAGGCCAGACGTGGTGGCTCACACCTGTAATCCCAGCACTTTGGGAGGCCGAGGCGAGTGGATGACTTGAGGCCAGGAGTTTGAGACCAGCCTGGCCAACATGGTGAAAACCCATCTCTACTAAAAATACAATAATTAGCTGGGGTGGTGGTGCACACCTGTAATCCCAGCTACTTGGGAGGCTGAGGCAAGAGAATCTCTGGAACCTGGGAGGCAGAAGTTGCAGTGAGCTGAGATCATGTCACTGCACTCCAGGTTGGGCAATACAGTAAGACCCGTCTCAAAAAAATAAAAAAATAAAAATAAAAATAAAAAAGTGGAGTTAAGAGGGCAATGAGGAGACATCTAAAAGGAAAATCAGAACCAACTTCAATACTCAAGACAGATATAAACCACAGATATAAAAGAAGCCTATGTGTAACTGACAGGGTATTGCGTGCTTCCTACAACTATCACAAAGTTTCATGGCTACTCCTGGAGACAGACATACCTGCACATATTCAAGACCACAATACCATGATGGTCACAGCAACCAACATTTACTAAGGGCCTCATCCTACATCTATTACCCCATTCAGGATTCCAAATACCCTCTGAGGTGGCTATCCTTATCCAAAGCCCATAGGGCCAGTTGTATTTCTTGAAGTGAGCATTTTTTGGATTTTAGAAAGGCAATATGGAGCATGTTCCTATAGCATACATCATCTCCCATGGGAGCTGGAATTCAAATGCATTAATCTTCCTGCAGTAAAATGTGTGGACACTAAAGTAGGTTGAAGACCACGTTAAATAGCGTCACATTGGGGAACCTCAAGTTTTACTGCCAAAAATGTTTTTGCAACTCTAGATCTTTTTAAATCTGTTTTTAGAGTTTGAAATCTGGAGTTGAAGATCGAATATATTATCAACTCCATTTTAAAGGCAAAAGAACTGGGAGTCAGAAAGGATGAAGTGCTTTGCCTCTTGGCACCACTGCCAGTGTCTGAGCTGGGATCCAACCAGGAAATGTTTGATTCCAGAACCTGTGCCTAGAACTCCATTCTCCTGGCCCTCTGGCTCTCTCTCGGTGTCTAAGCAAACGCAGGGTTCTCTACAGTCTTTCTGCCTATCCTGAAGACTTAATCTGTCCTCTCTGTTCTTAATTATTTTATCTTTCTCTACAACCTTACCCTCAAAAAAAAAAAAAAAAAAAAAGACTGCAGAAAGAAAGACAAAACACTGTTTTTCCTTCCCTAAGAGCAGAGAGGGGCAACATCTGCTTTGGTCTCCTGAGACACAAAGAGAAGGGAAGGGAAAGGAGGAGAGGAGACAGAAGACTGCATGGAGGGAGGGGGGAGGGAGAAGGAAGGGGAGATGGGGGTATAAAAAGGAAAGGGGAAGTTGGGAGGGTAAGGAATAAAGGACCTGAGCCTGGATCCACAAATCACCAAAGCATTAAAAAATCCCAACAATTCGGCCGGGCATGGTGGCGGTGGCTCACACCTGTAATCCCAGCACTTTTGGAGGCGGAAGTTGGGAGGGTAAGGAATAAAGGACCTGAGCCTGGATCCACAAATCACCAAAGCATTAAAAAATCCCAACAATTTGGCCAGGCGCGGTGCGGGGTGGCTCACACCTGTAATCCCAGCACTTTTGAAGGCGGAGGTAGGTGGATCACAAGGTCAAGAGATCAAGGCCATCTTGGCTAACACGGTGAAACCCCATCTCTACTAAAAATACAAAAAATTAGCCGGGCGTGATGGCGCGCGTCTGTAGTCCCAGCCACTAGGGAGGCTGAAGCAGAAGAATTGCTTGAACCCGGGAGTTGGAAGTTGCAGTGAGCTGAGATGGTGCCACTGCACTCCAGCCTGGCAATAGAGCAAGACTCCGTCTCAAAAAAAATCCTAACAATTCAAGACATCAATGCTGTTTCAGTGTAAGTCTCTGTTGTCCTCTCACACCTTCCCCAGAGATGCCTTCTTTAAGTGAATGTTTGCAGTAGAAAGATGAGACGAAGCTTCACATCTAGGTAGTAGGCAAAAAGGACAGTCCAAGGAGGCTGATAAAATGGTCACCAAACTGACCTAATCCAGCAGCTGCTGGATTGGGTCCAAGGCCAGAGGTCAGAAGAGAGGATGTGCCACCTGGGAAGGTGCAAAAACTTGAGAAAGACATTGGACTTTATCAGGCCAGAAGAATGGGGGTTGATCAATGCAGCTCTGGAGGTATAGGGTGACCCTGGCTGAAATGGAGGTAACCTTTTGCATGCATACACACAGAGCTCTCAGTACTGTTACCTGTACCCTCCCATATTCTAATGTGCTTTCCCCAGGAAAAGAAAGGAGTAGTCACAATGAGTATACCTGGAATTACTTGTAAGCCTGAAATGTCCATGGGACTATGTGGTTTGTCAATGCTTTCACAAAGCCTGTCAAATCCAGAAAAGGGCAGAGACCCACCGTCTGTGTTTTTCATTTGAAATCCTAATGGTTAAACTTGAACTTGGTGGTCAAACTAACACCCCAAAAGATCAACCCCACATAAATCAGAGACCTGCGAGGGCACAGCAGATTCTGTATCAATCTTCCGGCCTTCAAATCGGGGCAGCTTGCCTGATCATGAGTGCTCTACAGTATTACATTCACAGATGGGTGTTTGATCTAGGTCTAAGGTCAAAGGTGGGATTTTGACATCACCCCTTCTTTCTGTAACCTGAGGCTCAACTTGCTAAAATACTTCATCCTTTTTAAACGGTGTGTCATGTGGCACTTAACCACCAATGCACAGCTGAGGCCTTGTCAATCTGCCTCCCTTGTATATTTCATGTTCCCGACATGAAGAGAGCGCTCAATGCCAGTGAGGGCCCCTGCACACAGTAGGCACTCCCTAAATGTTGGTGATTTTAAAAGCTTATGAAAACTCTACCCTCTTGGCTCATAAGTTTTGTAGGTGCTTTAGTTTAAATTAAAAATTTTAAAAAAGACTTTGCATGTCATGAACGCAAGGGTATTGTTTTCTAGTACATTGATAGATGGTAGTAAAAGAAGTATTTTTTTTTCTCTTTATAACTGTATAAAAATCAGTGGCCAGATATCAAAACAAACCACATCTTTTAGAAAACTAACCTAGGCCAGGCACAGTGGCTCACGCCTGTAATCCTAGCACTTTGGGAGGCTGAGGCAGGCAGATTGTTTGAGACCAGGAGTTTGAGATCAGTCTGGGCAACACGGCAAAACCCTGTCTGTACTAAAAACACAAAAACTGAGGTGGGAGGATCACCTGAGCCTGGGGAGGTTGAGGCTGCAGTGAGCTGTGATTGCACCACTGCATTCGAGCCTGGGCGACAACGTGAGACTCCGTCTCAAGTAAAATAAAATAAACAGCCAACCTTGGACTGTGAGTCTTGCCAGAAGAAAAAATTTAAAAACTGAAAACAAATAAATAAATAAAAACCCATGACATTAAAAAAACCTATTCAGCACATTACTTTCAATAGACTAATTTAAGAAGGGCAAAGGCATACCCATATGACTCACAAATGTATGCAGAAATCTTCCTTTTGCACCATTTCTTGAATTTTACTTTCTTCCTTCCAGTGCTAACTCTGCCCGTCCTACTCTCGCAGCAAGCGCATATGTAACACACCCACACACATACACACAAGACTCTATTTTGTTCCCTTGAAATAAATTTCTAGTGAAAGTTTCCACTGAAAAAATACCCTATATTAGACCAGAGATCTGCACTCAAGATATTGAAATACATTTTTACTCAACAATACCCTAAAAACCTTGAGCTATGAAATAGGCTACTAAGCAACTTCATTTCAATTACCTTTATCGTAACTTGATTGCCTAACACAAAGTGTTACACCAAATGACTAAAGTTAAAAATAACTTTGTCCAACTCCACATTTGGATGTTTTAATTTCATTCTACACAGCAGAGTATTTTCCTATCTAAGTTGACAAGTTCAGTGTGAGTAGGTGGGAAGAATAAAAACAAAGGGATACTCATTAAGAAATGAAGGCAGGACTTTTCTCATGAAAAGAGAAGGGCAAAAATACCTTTCAGAGCCAGGGAATCATAGCCAGCATTTTGATAAAGGACAAACTTTGATCTGCATTGATGAATCTGAGAGATCTTCTGGGAGAAATGCCATAGATTATTACAACAAATTATTAGCAGATCTGCAAGGCTATAATCACTATCCGTATCCATGGTACCCAGTTTCAAATTAACATGGTTATTTTATTTGTGTTCCCAAATTTAACATTAGGGAATTTTTGGTTGTGGGTCTGTTATCACTAGACAAATATAGATAGATAGATAGATAGATAGATAGATAGATAGATAGATAGATAGATAGATAGATAGATGCTGAAGATAATTTTGAGATAATTACACAAGATAGTGCAGCATTTACAAGAACAAGTTTGGAAGTTGAAGAATCTATTTATATGACTCAAAAAGAAAAAAAAGGTCTCATGGCACCTGTGGTAAATATTTGCTTTGGATAAAATTTCTAGATCTGCATGAAACCTCACATAATATCACTATTGCTTTTCAAAGTATAGTTCCTTACTTTTATTTATTCATTCATTCCCTTCCTCTTTCCCCCACAATCTCATCCCACCATTTTTAATCAAGTGGCTAGAATTATCTGGTTATTTTTAATTGGGAGTTTTGACAGGGATTCTTTCTTAATCCCAGAGATTTCTGCCTCCTTTTTAGCTTTTGCTTAGACTCTCAAGAGTGGGAGAGAATCATATCTGATAGTGATGTGGACCCAGCGTTACCATGCCAAAAGTATTCAATTTTTATGCAGCAAAAGGAAGACAACTTAGACCAGATAGCTACAGCAAGTTTCGAAATGGAAGGAGACATTCTTACTTCTCAGGCTGGGGAGCATGGGTGGGGTAGAATTCATGGTGAAATGTATTTGAGAAAGTACCTTTTCATCTATCTTTGATAAGGAAAGTGGAACCAGAGAAATATTCATTTTTATGTCTTAACACCAGGGACTTTCTGTAATGCAGGAATAGGCCAGATACTTGCCAGCACCTTAAAAAAAGTTAAGTGTTCCCATGATGTTTAAGTGACTGTATGATAAAGTTAATGTACCCTTGTTTTTCTCTTCAGTGACATATACAAACGACCAGGGGCTCTAAGTGATAACAAGTCTCTGTACTGTAATCTCAGATTTTGTAAGGAATAGGCATTCGAGATAACTGAATTTCCCAGGTATTTATACATCAGCAAGAAAACTTTTTGTTTTCAACACTTGTCTGTTAGCTTGCCTAGCCATATGTCCTACCAAAACATTGAGCACCTTGCTGAACCTGTTTATTATACTGAACAGCAATTCTTAGTCTATATTTATTGATATACAGTTTTTTAAAAAATCAGACTTATATTTTGAAGTTCCGATCTTCTTATAAGCCTGTTTATTATGATTTGCAATTATCTCTAAAAGGAAGAAGATGTGTGGGGGCGGGGCAGAAGCCCTGCCGAATTTTCCAGAAATCAAAGTTGTGCTGACTCCTATGGCATGCAATAACCAGAAAACAAATAAAAAGTGGTCAGGAAAACAATTGCCAAAAATCAGGTTGATTGACATTATAATAGAGTACCCAAGAATGCCAAATTATAGTTATATATTTGGGGAGAGATACGTCTAGAAGGATTTTGGAATTCACTCAACTGTTTGAATGGAATGTTCTTTCCCCAGATATCTCCTGAGCCGTTTCTCTGGTCTCCAAGTTTCTGCTTAAATGTCACCTTATCAGTTGAGGCCTTCCCTGACTATTTTACTTAAAATAGTTCTACTCCAGCAACTAACTCCCTCCCTCTCTCCTTTTTCAGACAAACCCATGCACAATTTTGCACAACTCCAGGAAGTAACACTCACAGAACCAACACAGCAGCTCTGATCCTCAGCACCTGTCACCATCTAATACAGCATACGTTTTCTTTGCTTGTTTACCTCTCTGAGGGCAGGGATTTTTGTTTGGTTCACTGCTATGTCTCCAAGTGCCCAGAACAATGCTGGGTGCATAGTAGGTGCTAAATAAATATTTATAATTGAACAATCTGTTAATCTAATGTTGGCATCTTCTAAAGCTCTGGTCTAAGAGTTGTCCCTGACTTTAATATCTTCCTGTCTAATGGAAAAATCAGAATGAGTGCAAACAATTACAATGCAATAGGATCAGAAAAGAAACCAATGCTTGAGGAAGTGATATGTATTGGTTAGAAGCTAGTGCTTGATCTTACACAAATCTGGATGCTAGCCCCAAGTCGGTCCATAGCTGTGTGACCTTGGGCAAGTGATATAACATCTCTGTATCATAACATCCTCAAATGACGGATGACTATAACAGCAAATGTCTACACTTACAGGCTTGTGATGAGGAGTCAGTGAGGGGATGCACGAAGGTATTTAGCACAGTCCCTGCACTCAAGAAGGCTGCAGGAAGTGCCTGAGGCATCAGGACAGACTTTTACAGAAGCAGAGCAGCAGAACAGGGGGTCAAAAGCCGCCTGGTGGCACTGGGACGGCTTGCCAAGAAGCCAGGAAGAGGAGGTAGGAATGAAGAAAAAATTGTCCTCAATATGCATAGAATTAAGTGTCACATTGACTAGTCCTGTGCTTAATGAGCGAAATTTCCTTTTTAAAATGAGGAACAAACCTACTAGTGAAATGAATGTGTAATCAGAGTAGCAGCTTCTCCAGTTGAAAATGGGTTATTAACAAGTCTTTCCACTGACCAAATCTGGCTTTAACCCATGTTATATCTTCACTGATTTGCCATTCTTTCTAAAATGGAGTATAGAGGGAAAAAAAAAAGGCAAAAAGCCCAACTGGTACTGAAATACTATGTATTACTGAACTGAAAAAGAAATGCCTACAAACCACCACCACAGCCCACCAGTGCTTTGACAGCAGAGGTTTTGCTAAGCAGAACAGATCGACTCTGTCAGGAAAAAAAATAGTTAATTCAAGATCTGGTCCCAGATCAGGCTCCAAACGAGAATCTGAAAACTACAGGGGAAAAAAGGAGTAAGCTCCCTTTTCAATCACTATCCCTCAGTAGATCCCAAACTCATTAAGAACAGTGTTTTTAGGACAAGTCTTTGTCTCTGATTCAAGAATCTTTCAAGACAGTGACACATAACCCTTAAATTGAATCAATTTCACAACGAATTGCACTGTAACTTAGGTCAATATTCTAACTGCTCTCTGGCAACTGATGTTGAGAATTTTGAGAGGAAAAGAAGTCCTCAAGGCTAGGGACTCAGCTATAGAACACTGGCTTGACACTTGTCCTCCCTTCTTATTTTCATAACTCACTACAGAGTGACATAAACAGGCTGAAATGAAAAATAAGGGAGGAGAGAAAGGTATTATGTAAATGTGACATTATCACAATCTTTTTCGATTGATCAAGATTCTAACGCTTAGGCCTAATAATAAACAAGCAATCCTTAGTAAGTTGATGAGTCAGTGATGGGGATATGACTCAGATTTTACTTTAAGGACAAAAAACCCATAGCAAATTGGGCAGGGATGTACTATATTACTAACCACTAAATCATAACTAGTCGAAAGGCAACGGTTTCTTCTGGAGACAATTGGATTCGTGTTTAAAGTAACCACTGCCACATGTTTAGGAAGCAAAAATAAAGTTATAAAAGGAGAGGGCAAACAACTTATTTCTAATTTGAGGCCTGGCTGCACAGCTGTATTTCTTAATCAAACTTTAAGTGTCCCAAAAGGGAATTTTCTGGGGTGGCAAAAATGTTCTATCTCTTAATCAGGGTGTAGATTACATGGGTGTGCACAATTCCCTGAACTCTTTGCATATTATACAAATTTTTACATCAACTTAAAGAAAATAATTTAAGCGGCCCATACTTTGGACGTTATTGTCCAGGAGGTACTTAAACTCAAAATGTAAACCTAAAATGAAACTATTTTTTAAATCCTATTTAGGCCAGGTGCAGTGGCTCACGCTTGTAATCTCAGCACTTTGGGAGGCTGAGGCAGGTGGATCACTTGAGGTCAGGAGTTCGAGACCAGCCTGACCAACATGGTGAAACCCGTCTCTACTAAAAATACAAAAACTAACTGGGCGTGGCGTCTGTAATCCCTGCTACTTGGGACGTTGAGGCAGGAGAATCACTTGAACCCGGGAGGTAGAAGTTGCAATGAGCCGAGATCGCGCCACTGCACTCCAGCCTGGGCACTCTATCCTGGACACTCCAGCCTGGACAACAGAGTGAGACTCCATCTCAGAAAAAAAAAAAAGAAATCCTATTTAAATAAAAATCCTTTGCAAAAATGACAAGTGTATAATTTTAAAATGTAGAAAATATTCAAGATCTGTTTGAATTGTGCTATTTCATACACCATGAAAGTGAGTCTAATCTAGTAGCTCACAATAAAATCCATCTTTTTATGCCAAACTTTTAAAACGTAAAAGGGTCACTAATATCTATATCAAAAAAAAAAAAAAAAATTCAATCTAGCCGTTTGGAAAAACCCAGCCTTTGAGTTCCATTTGGATCCTTTTTGGACTAAACTCCCTGACACTTTCATAGGAAGTAAACACACTGCTCGCTGCCAAGCCTTTAAAAAGAGATAATACTGTTAACAAGGCCTATAAAAGCGAGGTGACCATATGTCCTGGCCGATGCTTATAGTCTGTGTTTAATAATTAATAGCACCCTCTCTTACTCTCAAGAATCATGGTTTGGTTGATAAAATTATTTTATCAACCAAAATGGTCACTCAATCTGTAAATGGTTATCAATCAAATGGTCACTCTACCTGTAAAGCCCCATGATTTGGCCTCACTTCCATTAATTTCTCTCCACTCCAGTTGCACTGGTCTTTGTCCAGCCCCTCCCATTCACCATCATTCTTGAGCCAGATTTTGTGCATATTTCTCTCTCTCTCTTGCCTGCCTTCTCCACTTAAACCCCTACTCATTCTTCAGATCTCAGCTCAAGTGTCCCTTCCTCTGGGAAACCTCTCTATGACAGTTATATCTCTCTATTAGAGCTCTCAGGACACCACTTCACCACTTCCCTTCTTCTTAGCATGTCTCAGATCCAGCCCAACATTTGTTGGATAACCCTCTCTCTGCTACTAGGTTTCATGCTCATTGAGGGCAAGGACAGTGACTATTTTTGCAACCCTAATGCTTACCACAGTACTTGGCACATGGAGGGATTCAACAAGTATGTATTTAATAAATGAATGTAAGAGATATAGGTGATAGACACAAGACAAAAACACCGTTTGTATATTAATGACCAGAAAATATCTCAGGAAAGTTAAAAAATAACTGACAGACTTAAAGGGTAGTAGAAAAAAATGCAAGAATCTGAGAGTTAGGGAAAAAGAGCTTGTATCTAGTGACATTACCTAAGAGCTCCATCTTTAACTGTAACAGTGACTACTGGCTTGAGAGAGGTAACTATTCCTGATAACACCGGCCACCTAACCCTTGTTTCAATGGGTTCCAAACTCTTATTCTTACATCACAATCTTAAATATTATAGGGGCACACTGACTGATTTATAAGGCTACACACAACTCCAAGCATGGCCTCAACTACACAGGGGCTTTAAGATGCAAAACTTCTGAAAGGGTCAGAGGCTGATTTTCCCTAAAGTCTCTTCAGGTTCTTTTAAGAATGAGTCCTTTGTTTCCTATAGGATTGCAAAATAAGTTAGCACAAAGCTCTGCTGGCTATCTACTTCCCTGATGTAAACCATAATGCTATACAAGCCCAACAGCAAGCTATTCAATGAGGATATCTGCACACAGAAAAGGCAACTTGAGTATAAACTAAAAGAATCAATGATCACTGACTCATTTATGACTGGCTAGGGGAAATCAATTACATTATTAGTGATTCAGACAAACATTGCATCAGGTTACATCACAAGAAGAAATTCAAATCCAAACTGACAATTTATGAAAAGGCTGTTTTTCTTTGCAGTGAAGGAAATACTCACACCACTCTAGATTAAGAAGAGATTGAGAACCACTGAGTTCTGTTTAAAAATCACTGATTGAAAATCTCTTGCAAAAGCATGACCACATACAAATGGTTTGAAGGACTAAAAACCCTGGGAAAAGTCAACTTCATATAGCAAAGTGTTGTTGTGAGGATTAAAAAACATAATGGAAGCAAACATGCTTTGTAGAGGGCTATATTGCTATATACGTTTAGTTGCATTACTCCATCTCTCAACTTAAGGTGTCTTCAGTATAGACAAAGGATCTGAAGGACTCTTTTTTACTGAGAAAATAGCTCTGAAAACCACAATGTTAAGCACACAGCTCAGGAAAGCTCTATAAAATAAGATGCAAGGCCTGGGTTGTCTATTTCCATCCTTCACAATGGAAGAGCAGTTCATTTTCCTTCCTGTATTACTGTATTTCAAAAATGCAAGTACATTTCTTGCAGCTATAGGCTTAAGCAATCTTTCAAGAAACTCCTAACAATCATACTGTGATCAAATTGTTAACACACACACACACATACACACACACACACACACACGAAAACAATCAGCTATATTTTGTTGGCCTCCATGATAGAGTATTCAAATTCCAAACATTCACTAGCTATATGATTTCATGTTTACCTTGACAACAAATGACTTGTCTCCATTATTACACATAGAATGATGGGCTCAGAGAGGCTAAGCAACTGGTCCAGAGTCACAAGTTGGTACAAGTCAAGATTGCAACTGATTGGTCTCAGTCCCAGATTAATATTCTTTATGCTAAATTCCAACTGCCTCTCAAAGAAAGGAGCCTAATTGTAGACTGCTATATGCCTCCTGAACATAGAGAGTGAAAGAGTTTCAAGGCTGAAAAATAACCAAAGATGGCCAACTGACAATGAGAGGTTAAAATACATGTTCCAACAGTGTGAAGGAAGGTAGATAAATCATGCATCACAATATAACAATAGTTAAGAGCTTGGATTCTGTGATCACAAAAGCCTGAATTCAAATTGTGAATTAGCTGTTTACTAGCTGTCTGGCTTTAGGGCAAATTACTTAAGCTCTCTAAGCCTCAGTTTTCTATCCATAAAATGAAGATTAAAAAATACTGACCTACTTGCCAACCTCATCCAGTTGTTGGAAGGTCAAATAAGAATATATATTGATAACTTGAAGACTCACAAGTATAATTTGTGGGAAATACAACTCCATTTAGTCTATTGACTTGAGGCGACAAAATTGCCATAAATCAAGACAACTACTAGAAAGTGTACTCAAATCTGCTCATAACGCAATTGTCAAGTCTAATCATTTTATGGCTTATGGTCATTGATAGAATCTTCTCAAATAAATTCCAATTTGTTAGTCATCTTTTCCTTCAAAAATTTAGGGATGCCTCAGAACAAGAGGGAAAAGATACAGGGCCTTTCTGGCTAAGCCATAACTACTAAAAATAATTAAATCACCCATCTACAACTTTGATAATTCAGTTCTCTTACAACTATGCATATCAATGTTACAAAGACCCTAAGATTTAAAAAAAAAAACTTCTGAGAAACAAAAATGTGAATTTCAACACACAGCAACACATAGTTGAATATATGGGAACATATAGATTTCAAATTGGTGTAACACAATTCGGATATCTGTTGGCTGTAAAGGATGACTTAATTTTATTATTATAAAGACTTATGCAGATAAGTTAAACTTATACGAGGCAATCTTCTTTGTCTTGCTGCAATAACTTGTCATTTTAAGACTTACCACTTAAAGAACATAATTATGAGTTATTTTGGGGAGAGCAAATATTCATCTACTTTAGTGAAAATCGAAAGAAATAGTCTCTAAACATTTCTGATCATGCATCCTATCAACAAAATTTTTAGTGTATGTCAAATATACGTATATTTGTTTAGAAAATGTGCCACATGCTTTTGCAGGCACACATGAAAATACATACAAAAATATTCTAAAAGAATGACAAAATAACTTTGGAGATGACCATCTAGAGAATCACTAAAAGTAAATGTACCCATGGGTGAAGTAACTCCTATCAATGTTACAGTTTGAAATTATACGTAGTGTTTGATGTAATATTCTCCAAATACAGGAATCCAATTAACTGTAATGGTACTAATGTGATGTTATATGTCTGGCCTACACTTGGTCATTTTTCTACCACCAGGAATGGGGTCACAAATGGCCTTCACAACTTAAAGGTACAAGAAAAGAGGCTATAATCATCAAGTGGTTTACAACAGATACCTTAAAAAATATTCTCCCGTTAGAAAATACTGAGAGACATTTGTGCTTCCCATCCACACCTCCCCCAAGCCCAGTTCCCATGAAGTTCCACCTGTACTACCACGTTCACCTGCATGTTCACAGAAACAAATTGAGTGCAGAGTCTCCCCGACAATTCATGAACTGCAGAATCCTAGAGTAGTGATTCCTAAACTCTGCCAAGAGACTGTGCTGTGCAAACCTCTCTTCATATACACCTATGACCATAGCGAATGAATTTTACCACCAAACCTTGCAATTCCTTCTCAGTTTAGCTTCCCAGTTTTCATTTTCCCCATCCTTTCCCTTTTTATCCAACTCTAGATTCAAATCATTTCACCTCTGAGCATCAGTACTCTCTTCTAAGCATACGTGATTGCCAAAAGAACACTGCATCTTCAATACTAAAATGATAAATATCATGAAAAGGCTCATCAATAACAGTCAGAAGTTGAAGTCCATTTTTTTTATTCCTATCTTGGACATACTGAGCAGTACGAAAAGTGATAAGCCAAGTTAAACCTGCAGTCAAAAAGAAACTGGTATCAATCATACTCCACAAAGTGTTGAGGAAATGGTATCAATCCTCAGGATTAATACAATCTAAGGCTTACTTGTTTAGGAGCATTTCAAAAATACAACACTAAACATCAGAAGAAAATGGTCTATAGGGATAAATAAAGATCTATAGGCATAACCAGAAATCAGATCAAATAATGTACAGGTTTCTCTATTTATAGTCCTATATATTAAATGACTTAAGGACTCAGTTAAGCAGCTCAGTCAGCTAGTAATACAAACTATCTTATTGTAAAAGATTTTGTGATACTGTTATATTATGTTCCAAATATGAAAATAAACCAGTTATATTTTGATAGCAGCCATATATAAAAGTTCAGTGGCAGAGACTGAGAGATGAGTCTAAAATATTTGCAGTCTGTATACCTTCAGATAAGAAATCTATTCAGTTTTAGACAATCCAAGATATGTTTTTAAGACTTCTATGCATAGATAAAACTACTGACAAATGTTCTCCATATAGCCTATCAAGAGTATTTTATCGCATCATCTGAAATAGGGGTGAAAAGGGGAGATTAAATATCTTTAAACTTCAATATGCAAACTACAACTTTAGTCATCATACCTCTCTTCTGTAAAGAGGAAGAAGAGAGAGTATCAGAAATGTTAAAAGTCACGCAGGGAAAAGTCCAATAGTAGATTTATTTGTTCCCAAGATTAAAGGGAGCCTGGAAACCTGTAGTCATTAAACACTAGCCATTGGGAATACTGCTTCCTTCCTTTTAACTTGAAGGCCAGTTTCATAATCTGCAACACCTATACAAAACAAAATTAATTACTTGCAATGTGTGAGTTATAATGACTTAAGGAAACTATTTGTGCAATGTACCAGAAAGCCACTTTCTGGTGGCCTTTCCAGTCTATTATTATAGAAATATTGCGAATAAGGGTAAGAACATGTGATTCCCATTCCAGATGACAAAGATAACAGCCACATTATCCTGCGTGAACCAGGATAACTCTTGCTATACAATCCACTTGAAGCCTTGTTTCAACATTACAGAGGGAGGCACTACTTAAATTTGGAAAAAAGGAAATTTCAAAACTACCTGTTAAAACTTAGAAAGTAACATTCCTCAAACTTACTGCCAATCACAACTATGAATTCCTGGTGCCAACGGCAACAATAATTTTGAAAATAGTCATCCTATCTTAAAAGAATTTGTAATAAAATATTTCAAAACATTGCCCAGGAACAGTGAACAAGAAATACACAAACAGCTACTGTACTCAGATATAGGTTCAGCTCAATTGTCTGGGGAAGGTTAAGGTTAAAGTCACAGGAAACAGCTGGTCTCAGAGTGATGTGTGCAAGCCTTTCAAAGAGAAACTTATGAACAGCTCCTCACAAGCCAGACATCACCTGAATTCTAAAACATTTTTATTAACTGTTTCCATCATTTTTAAAGATCGAAAAAGTCTGATGTCAAGATCTTCAAAAACAACTTTCCATTTGAAAAAAGGCTTTACGATAAAAAAAAAAAAAAAATGGTTGCGGTACTTAAGTTTCAAAGGAGTTACCAGGTGAAATGTAGTTGGTAAACAATAGTAGTCAGCACGGGGGTAAGACCCATTTAAAAACTACCCTACCGGGTGTTTTTATTGTAATTCAAGTTTGAAATACCGAGGAGCTTTTTCACAGAATAGATTTAAAATTAAAGCCATAACAATTGGCAAGGGTAGTCATGTGTTGTGGGTCTACGAATTCAAACTCTCAAGAATGGCGTGCCAATAATACCCACATTGTACTCTAAATACCTGCATATTCAGCGGCCTATTCCTGTGTTGCCTACAAAATCAGAATAATTTAATCCTGCATGTAGAAATAACTTCTTGAAGTTATTTGAGATACTGAGTTCAAGTAATTACAGATTTTAATATAGACTGCGAATTTCCAGTGTCAACATGTTTATACATATATAGCAAAAAAAGGCCACTACATGTTAACTGCGTACAGCAAAATTCAATTTTTCCACTTTCAATTTCCACTGAAAAACGCTGTTATCCTCTACAACGAAACAGCAAGTCCTTCTATTATATGGGGTAGTGGACTAACCTACACTACAGCATTATCAAGGTCCACTTAGGTTCTTAGCATTTATCTGAAATAAAAGTCTGAAAATGGGGAATCGAGAAAGCATTTCAACTTTTGAGAATAAAAGTTCATAAACATACCTTTTGTTGAATTCCAGCTTATGTGATTTTTATGTAAATCTTGCAGGTGATGAAAAGCAAAAAGCAACCAATCTCTCTGTAGTGTTTAGCCTGTTCTTTTAAGACTATGGGTCACCTGCCCCGGGAAATTTCTAATTGAACAAGGAATCCATGGGGCAAAGTAATCGTTTTTTCAAAGGTGGGTCAGAATGGAACATTTCTATCTTCACTTCAACAGGGAAGCAATGAAATGTAATCCTTTTGAGTTATCACATTTTTGGTAGATGCTACCGTGGTCTCTTATCCTTATTTCATGAGATCCTTAGCCTGTGAATGTGTCCATGTTTTGACTTTAGAAATTTTTAAAGCATGTTATTCCTGTGTTGCCTCTAACACCTAAATATGTATACACAGAGCATCTTCATTCCTCAAATGTTTTTTCAGCATGACCAGTGTGCAACTGATATTCACAGTTTATAGAACCTGTCTTCTAAGAAAAAATACTTTTAGCTAAACCTCTATAATCATGACAAGAGATTGATTAAAATGCCAAGATAAGAAACAATTTATTATAGAGAGAAGAAAAATTTCTCATCCAAAATATAGAAATCTGTACAACTTTGCCACAATCAATATACATGAACTGTACAAATTTACACCAGTTCATAATTTACCAAATAAAAGATGACTAACAAAGTTCACAAAATAGATGGTGGTTTGTGGAAAAGACTTTTACCCAATTAAGTACAAGGAAAGTTACAAACCAGACCTCCACTTTCTAAAAATAAGAAGTTTACTCAGTCTTAGAAAACTACAAGCTAGCAAATGTACAGAGAGCTGGCTGGTGCTACCACCACAGTTGAGACAGTGTCTTTTTTAAGGGTCTTTTTTAAAGCCTGTTGCCATGGCAGATTCTGGTCACTTGCTACTTTCAGGGCCAAAAACACAATACAAGGTCTGACCATTTCCCCAGGTCATGCTTACTAGTTTGTCTTTATGTACATTTATACATATTTTAAGTGCTAGGTAAAAGTCTTGTAAAATTTCCAGTACTACCATGTTTAAAACGTTCAGCTTTCCTATTGAGCTGCCAAAAAGGTTAACAGTAACAATTTTCAAGTGTAATAGTGCAAATTCCTCTGCGAGATTTACTGCAGAGAAAGGTTCTTTGAAATACAGATTTTCTTTAAAGGGACTGATGTAAAAATTCAGGTATGTCTGGGAGAAACTGAAACCACCCTAGGACTTCCCTCCCTAGCAAATAAAGTGATCATTTACTTGGACTCACAGGCTATTAAAATTAATCATTGAAAGGTACTGTCCAAACTATGGCACTGTCACTTAAAAAAATTTTTTTTTACCATTCTATCTTGTGCCAGATCTTCACAGCTGTGACATGGTTTAAATTCCATAATCCATCCCCAAGAG
This sequence comes from Macaca nemestrina, assembly GCF_043159975.1. Lineage (NCBI taxonomy): Eukaryota > Metazoa > Chordata > Mammalia > Primates > Cercopithecidae > Macaca > Macaca nemestrina. The sequence goes on along the minus strand of NC_092134.1, from coordinate 41,003,295 downwards.
GAGCCCACCCAAAGCAAAAATCAAATTTATCCATCATTATAAGATGATCCATCCACAGACTATATCTTAACCTGATACAGTCATCATATTGTAGTTTTTGGAAGGGCTCGTTCTGCCCAAGAGAAGTTCCTCCTTACAGCTGATTCGGCTGTCTACCATTTGCACGTTGGTGCTGTTTTGAGTGCTACCTCCTGCTGGTGAGGCTTCATACAGCACACAGATGGAGCCATCCTCTCCAATTCTGTAGGACACTTCGTAGGGGTCAACCCAGAGTGTGAGTTCACTTGGGAGAAGCCTGAACAGCTCCTGACTGCTCAGTCCAATCCGCTGTGCTGCCTGTCCAATCAGAGGATCCATTTTATGGTTGATGCGAATACAACGGTAACCCGATCCCTTGCATGGCTTTTCTGGGAACCAGTGATGTTTATAATGTTCTATAGAAAAAAAGAAGAACAGAGAAACAACGCTTAGGATCGTTAGCTCCCAGTGTGATTTCCTCCTACCCCAGCATCCCTTGAGGAGCGAAAATGAAAACTATCAACTTTTTAAAATGTCCAGGATTGCATCCGTTGTTGTGTATGTGCGGGGATGGAGAAAAAGCGGGCAGGGTTTTAGAAATAACGCAGTAGTACGGGACAAAACAATCTCCAGGAACCAACTGGTTGAGCCGCCAAAACAGGAATCAGGCGCGCAGCCTCGGCCAGCCGGGAAGCCAGTGGCACCTATGGCCAGGCGAGAAACTGTTTACTTTCTCCACCCCACCCCAGATGCACACAATGGAGTTGGTGGCTTTGGAGATGAGAAGCGCCATCGGACTGTTAACCCCGAAGGGAAGAAAAACAAGCAACCCTAAACCACGCTCTGGGAAGGGCTGTAATTGTGCCGGTGACAAATCCGATGATTAATGGGCAGGAGCAGGAGGCGCGGGGAGACTGCACGTCCGTTCTGAGCTGGCTCCGGAGCAGTGGCGCGGCTTCCCACCCCGGGGCTGGGCCGCCGACCACGCAACGGTTGGAGAGGACTGAGGGAAGGGGGCGTCGAACCCACCCCAGCCCCGCGGCTCCTTTGTCCCCAAATCCGCCGACGGTCCTCGGACCGCAGCTCCCGCCTCGGTGGGTTTAAGTTTCTTTGTTGTGCGTGTTTTCTTCTCCACTCCGTTTTGCCAACTGGGGGGAGGGGGCGCCCTCCGTCCAGCCCCCAAAGCCTCGCGGGGAGCCGCTGTTAGCGGCCACCCAGCGCGACCACACCGGTCCCGCGGTGGGGCCCAAGCGCGACCGGCCCCGGGGCGCTGCCGAGGTTCCCGCAGCCCCGACGGCCGGACTCTGACCCAGGGATGTGGGGCCCGCGTCCCTCCGACGCCCTCGCCCTGCTCACCTGCCAGCAGCTCCTGCAGGCTCTGGCTGAAGGTCTGCAGCTGTCGCTCGCTCGTGAGCCCCTTGGTACGGAGGAACTTGGAGATGAAGGACACGGCGGCGGCGATCTCGCCTATCATGGTGGCGGCCCGGGTGTAGAAGGGATGCATGGGGGCGGCGTGCGGGGACGGCCCGGGGCGGCCGGGGCTCGGCGGCGCGGCCCCGACGGCGGAGCGGCCACCCCGGGCTTCCTCACCGGGCAGAAGGCTGAGAGGAAGAGAGGGCGTGAGGGGCGGACGGCTACTTTTTTTTTTCTTTCTTTAGACTAAAAAAGTTATTTTCGAGACAGGAGGCGGCAGGAGAGAAGAACAGACGAGCGATGGCGGCCTGGTCACATCGCTCGGACCTCCCCAGCCGCCTCCGCCTCCAGCTCCCCAGCATCCGAATATCTCAAGAATCGCATTTCCAGCTCCAAGGGGCGAAGAGATGCAGGCGCCGTGCAGCACCCTTTATAGTGCCACGAAAAGGAAGTGGCGTAGCTGGAGCGTGACGGCCGACTCCAGCCAATCCGAATATCGCACCATTGTGACGCAAGCCGGTTCGGGGCCGAAAGGGGCGGGAAAAGAGTCCAGGAGGCGGGTCCAGAGACAGGGAAGAGAGGGAGGAGCTGACGTAATCCGCTTGTAAACAAATAAACCCGGAGTGGCGGCTGGAGACCCAGTTGCTGTGTCGAAGGACGGAGGGAAGCGAGGGTGCGCGTGTGAAAGCTCCGCCCCCAGCCCTAGCTCCGCCTTCCCGCTTCAGCAGGTCCAGGCTCTGCGCCAGTGCATCCTTCTGCAAGAGTGCGCTGCCTGGGCCCGCTTGCCCTGGAGTGTAAGTGCTGGATAAATAAGAGCCGCCTGGCGCAGGCTGTGTCTACTCTCGCGCCGCCTTCTCAGATCGGGCTGCATGTTCCCACTCCGTGTTTACATCTCGTTCCCGCTCCGGATCTCGGTGACTGGCTCCTCAAGCCGGAGGCGCGTGTGGTGCCGGGCGATGCGGGCTCCAGCGCTGTGTGTGCTGGCGGTGCGCTCCGCGAGTGCGGGGGAAAGTGGAGGGAACGGTCCCGCGGGGCGTTCAGTCCAGGGAAAAAGACTGCAGCCTCGGGGAGCCAGGGTCCCTCGCAAACGAGCTGCCAACGCCGCGGAGCCGTTTCTGCTCCACCCTAGGGGAAGAGTAGTGGGATATCTTTGTAAAAGTGTAATTGCAAAATAAGTAGGTTAGTAAGGCCATTTGTGGTTGCTGTTTCAGTAACTTCACCAGTCAATGAAGAGAAGAGTGGAAACCTTACTGGATGCGGACAGGAGAGCCAGTTACTGAAGGCAAATATAATAACGCAGATCCTGTAAAAAGTGGTCTGTATCCAAAAAAAAAAAAAAAAAAAATCTGTACAATGTATTTTAAAATTTGTGTACACAAAACCAAAGATTTTTCTTTTTTACCTAGTCCAAATGCCCTCCTAGCCTGAGTCCTGCTCTTTATAAAAATAAAATAAAAAGAATTTGAAGCTTGTGAAAGTATTAAGTGTAGACATTTTAAGTTTATTTGAAACCCTACCGAAAAAAAAAAAAAAAAACTTAGAAACCAGTGTAGCAGGAAGGCGGGAGCCTGCGAAAACGATTAGGCCTAGGACAGGGTTAACCCCAACTCCATTAAGGAGAAGGGGGAAAAGAGAAAAAAAAGATGAAGGGAGGCAGGCAGATGGAGAAAGCAAACAGGAGGCAGAAGTTGAACTCTACCAGATGGAAATAAATATCCCGACCTTAGTTGGTCATCAATATTGCAAAACACACCACTTTGAGTTTTTTTTTTTCTTTTTAATACTGAGCTAAAGGATATAGAAATGAAGCAAAAATATGACATTATAAAACAGGATAAAACGTTTTATTGTTTAAAAATATGTAAAACTCGATTTGAAAAAATAACTTCTAGATTTTTTCATTAGGACACATAACTAAATAGTTATGTGTGAAAAAATTAAAGATAGTGGGTTTTTTCTTCTAGAACTTTTCAGATAGAACTATGCTTAAAAATAATAATAATTTCACTGAAGGCATGAAACCTCTTTTACAACTCAAAAAGAAGATAGAGAAGCAAAAGAAAATTCATGAAATTACTGTAACATTAGAATAAGAACTCCTGGTCTCCCACCTAACCTGACCCATCCTTAGTTCCCTGCGTTCACTTACATTGTCGTTCATGTGTCACTGAGTACAAATTAGAAGTCAAGTGAAAGTTTTTCTCTTCCAAACCTGGTCTCCAACTTGGCCTCTCGGTCATGTGCTTAAATTGACTCATCTAAAACACAGAAATATTAAATCAACAAAATGCTAGGATTGGACTCAGACTTCCCCCAAGCCCTTGTTCTCCACACTATTTTTAACTGCCTGCACTAGCAGCAGCAGCACCCCTTCTGAAAGCCTTATAAAACCAGTTGAACAGGGTTAACAGAAAGTTTAACCCACAGACTCAGGGAGAGTTACTTCCCGCCCTGAGTTTTTTTTTATTGTATATGTGTGTTTCCCACCTTAAATCATCCCATTAGGAGACAAATTGATTTGAGAAACTATAGCAATTTTTAACCTGGGAAATCTAGAGAGTACTCAGGAAAAAAAACTGGAAATAAACATTAGTCTTAAACACAAGTCTTAGATGGTGCAGAATGTTAATTGCTAATAGTTTTCAATTCCTGACATATATACTTTTAGTCACATTTTCTGGAAGTTTTGTCAGGCCCTTCCCATCTGGGAAACAAGCAGGTATTTCTTGACACTTTTTGAATTATAAAGGTGCTTTCTGTGTTATGCTAAGTTTACCAAGGCTCTCCCAAGTACTGTGTTATTATCATGCAATTTGATAGTAATTTATGAAATTTCTTTTTTTTTTTTTTTGAGAGACAGTCTCACTCAGTCACCCAGGCTGGAGTGCAGTGGCATGATCTTAGCTCACTGCAGCCACCGACTCCCGGGTTCAAGTGATTCTCCTGCCTTAGCCTCCTGAGTAGCTGAGATTACAGGCATGCACCACCACACCTGGTTAAATTTTGTATTTTTAGCAGAGATGGTGTTTCACCATGTTGGCCAGACTGGTCTCAAACTCCTGACCTCAGGTGAGCCACCCGCCTCGGCCTCCCAAAGTTTAGGGATTACAGGCGTGGGCCACCACGCCAGGCCTGTCTAATTAATTTCTAAAACTTAGAACATTTCTAATCAAAGTATTAAAAATCTTAGGAATGCTGTCAAAACAAATTCAAAAAAATGAGCCTGGGTTTTAAAATAAGTCGACAAATAAAAGCACAACTATTAGATATTGTTTCCCCAGTTGGACCTGCCCTTTCCCTGAAGGCACATTCAGGGCCAGGGCCTTCCAGACTGAGCCAGAGGCAACCTGCCTGTTGCTAGTCAGCTAGCTGCAGTCACTAAAGTTGTGCCTATTATGCACCAACTTCCAGATAGAGTGCTAGGTATCTAGAAAACTCACAACCAATAAGTAAAAAGTCAAGTGAGAGAGTTCTTGATGGAGTGTTGATGGCAAGTAGAAACAGGGCATTTATTTATTTGTGTGTTTCGGGGCAGAGGAAAAATAAGAAAGCCCCGAAAGTGAACAATCTCAGCTAAGCCAATGAAAGTGATCCAAGATTAGTTCTCCTTGGAGGAAAGGAAAGGGCCTGATCTTGGAGTATCATAAAGGTATAAACCAAGGAGGATAAGTATTGTTGAAAAAACTGGTAAATGGAGGCAGGCATAGGGTACTTGAGAGTATTTTTAGCAGGCAGATTATATGATCAGCTTTATTTATCTTTAAATAATTTAGCTTTTCTTGTGGGTTTATGTCTTCAACTAGAGACCTATGCCTCTTATTTATCTATTTTTTGGTTACCCACAGAAAGGAGGAGACCACTTTTAATTGCCTCCCCGCTAACACCTGACTTGCTTTGCTTGCGTAAGTATCCAAGGACACAAGCTAAGACATTTGCACTGGGTTTAGATCTACTGCGATTCAGAAAACACAAAAGAACTTGCAATCAGAGGGTGACACATAATGATTTTAGACAAAACTCAGTTTCTTCTTGTGGAAGCTATTCAGATTGTTTGGAGAGTGGGAGGAAAAAGGAGTGAAGCGTTGCTTAACAACAAAAGTAATAATGCAGGTTATTATCATTTTATCATTAACAATGCATCAGTGCTAAGTGTTTTACATGCTTTTTGTTGTTGTTGTTGTTGTTGTTTTTTTTTTTTTTTTGAGACTCACTCTGTTGCCCAGGCTGGAGTGTGGTGGTGCGATCACAGCTCACTGCAACCTCCGCCTCCTGGGCTCAAGCTCATCTTTCCACTCAGCTTCTTGAGTGGCTGGGACTACAGGCGCGTGCCACCACGCCTGGCTAATTTTTGTATTTTTTGGTAGAGACGGGGTTTCACCATGTTGCCTAGGTTGGTTGTAAACTCCTGGGCTCAAGCAATTCACTCACCTCAGCCTCCCAAAGTGCTGGAATTACAGGCATGAGCCACCGCACCCTGCCATGCTTTCTCATTTAATTCTCTAAGAAACTCAATCAAGTGAGTACAGTTGACAGCATTTAACATATGAGAATACACTCTTAAAGAAAATAAGTTATTTACCCAAGGTTTTACAACCAGATTTGAACTCTCAGTCGTGGACTACAAAATTTGAGCTCTAAATACCTGGTAGGGTTTTCAAGGGAGTTCCTGATACTGGCTCTCCTAAAAATGACCTTGAGAAAGAAAACCTGATAAAGTTAGAAGGCCATCTGGAGATGAGTAGAGATAGTAGAAGAAAAAAAAAAATCAAAACTCAAGGCAGCTGAGGGGACATCTCATAGCTGACATAAACTGGAAGATACAGCTACATTTATTAAAAGGCCCACTGGAAAATGAAACAAAGAACATATTAAAATGTTAATCTGCCAAATAATTTAACTGGAATGAAAATTATCCCTAGGTACAGATAAGAGAAAGTAGCAAAAGTGCTTTCTATTTAAGACCATTTCAACTTTTCATTTCCCCTTTGGCCTAAATTGACAAGAGGAACGAGGGGCCTGGTCAGTTCCACAGTCTCTCTTACCCAGCAACTGAGGGGAGCCCTGGAGGGTTCGGTGGGGGAGGTGGGAGGGCAGCCAGGAGGGATGGTTTTGTGTCCAGGTCACTGTTGAATCTGATCAGTGGCCTCCAGGAATTCTCACTCAACTTTCTATTGCATAGCTGCAGGGCCATTTCTCAAAGCTGGGCTCCTCCCCAGACCTTTTCCTTCCTGGTGCCAGAACCTCCTGGCCTATCTCTTTTTAAAGCTCTCACCTTCTATTTTGTCACAGGAGGCAACTCCCTGGGTTACTGAGTGTTTATCTGCACCTTCCCAGCTGCCAAAGACCTCTTCAATTTTAAGGTTTAACAGTAGACAGCCGGGCGCGGTGGCTCACGCCTGTAATCCCAGCACTTTGGGAGGCCGAGGTGGGTGGATCACGAGGTCAGGAGATTGAGACCATCCTGGCTGACACGGTGAAACCCTGTCTGTACTAAAAATATTTTAAAAATTAGCGGGGCGTGGTGGCGGGCGCCTGTAGTCCCAGTTACTCTGGAGGCTGAGGCAGGAGAATGGCGTGATCCCAGGAGGCGGAGCTTGCAGTGAGCCGACATCGTGCCACCGCACTCCAGCCTGGGCGACAGAGCAAGACTCCGTCTCAAAACAAAAAACAAAAAACAAAAAAAAAAAAACCTAAAAAATTCCACATTTTTTTCAGGTATATATCGTATCCAATAGAAATTTCTTTCCTTAAAAGAAAAGGTTAGCACATCAATTGAATAGGTAAAAGCTGCCTTTAAAATGAACTAAGTTTTCAGTGAGTTGTTAATTGCTTCCTTTAGGTTCTATAGTCTGGGTAAACTCCATTCTTCCCAGTTTCGGAGACACTAAGCAAGCCAGAGATACTCTTGTCCAGTAATGGTGTCCACATTTTGCTCTCAAGAGAGGGGATAATACTCAGGAAGCTTGGTAGAATACCCACATAATCAAATGTTGGCATATTCTATACTTTATTTTTACTTTATTCTACACTGTATTTTTAGTTTTTCTTTTATTTTCAAAGAAAAACAGCAGGGCTGGGCGTGGAGGATCACACCTGTCATTCCAGCACTTCGAGAGGCCACAGCAGAAGGATAGCTTGAGGCCAGGAATTCAAGACCACCCTGGGCAACACAGTGAGAACCCCCTGTCTACAAAAAATAAATAATTTACCTGGGGTTGGTGGTGCATGCCTGTAAGTCCTAGCTACTTGGGAGGCTGAGGCAGGAGAATTTGAGGCTACAGTTAGCTATGATTGTGCCACTGCACCCCAGCCTGGGCAACAAGCGGGAACCTGTCTCAGAAAAAAAAGGAGAAGAAGAAGAAGAAGACAAAACAGCAACTTTTTTTTTTTTAATGGAAACTCAAATATATAATCTCAAAGTAGATTAGAATTTAAGTGCATTAAATTCTAATGTACTTAATTTAATTTAATTCTAATTAGAATTTAGTGCATTAAATTAAGTGCATTAAATTTTTGTATTTTTAGTAGAGAGGGGGTTTCACCCTGTTGGCCAGGCTGATCTCTAACTCCTGACCTCAAGTGATCCGCCTGCCTCGGCCTCCCAAAGTGCTGGGATTACAGGCATGAGCCACCATGCCCAGCCAAATTGCATGTTTTTTCTGATGAGGATGAGGATAAAGTGAGAGCCTCCCCACTATTTTGTGTTCTCTTATCCATTTGCTTAATAAATACTTATTTTCCCTAGGTGAAGCAGAAGCAGTCTTCAGCTAGATAACATAGTGGGCCTTCTGAATCCTCAAGTTCTGCACTCATGAATTCAACCAACCATAGATTGAAAATATTTGGAAAAATCTCTGGCACGGTGGCTCACAGCTGTAATTCCCGCATTTTGGGAGACTGAGGTGGGAGGATCGCTTGAGCTTAGGAGTTCGAGACCAGCCTAGGCAACATGGCGATACCCCATCTCTACAAAAAATATAAACATTAGGCATGGTAGTCCCAGCTACTTGGGAGGCTGAGGTGGGAGGATGGCTTGAGACTGGGAAGCAAAGGTTACAGTGAACCAAGATCGTGCCACTGCACTCCAGCCTGGGCAACAGAGGGAGACCCTGTCTCAAAAAAAAAGAAAAGGAAAGGAAAATATTCGGGAAAAAACGAAACAATAAAAAATAACAATACAGGCCGGGCGCGGTGGCTCAAGCCTGTAATCCCAGCACTTTGGGAGGCCGAGACGGGTGGATCACGAGGTCAGGAGATGGAGACCATCCTGGCTAACACAGTGAAACCCCGTCTCTACTAAAAATACAAAAACTTAGCCGGGCGAGGTGGCAGGCGCCTGTAGTCCCAGCTACTTGGGAGGCTGAGGCAGGAGAATGGCGTGAACCCGGGAGGCGGAGCTTGCAGTGAGCTGAGATCTGGCCACTGCACTCCAGCCTGGGTGACAGAGCGAGACTCCGTCTCAAAAAAAAAAAAAAAAAAAAAAAAATAACAATACAACAATAAAAATAATACAAAAAATTAAAATACAGTATAACAACTCTTTACATAGCATTTACATTTTATTAAGTGTCGTAAGCAATCTTGAGATGACTTAAATTACAGTCATGAGCATAGTGACATTTCAGTTAATTAGAGGCCGCTTATAAGAAGATTCTTCCCCTAAAATTATAATACCATATTTTTACAGTTCCTCTTATACATTTAGTTATGTTTAGATACACGAATACCATTGTGTTACTATTGTGTACAATATTCAGTACCTTAACATGATGTATAGTTTGTAGGCTAGGAGCAAGAGGCCATATACCATATGCCCTAGGTGTGTAGCAGACTCTACCATCTAACTTTGTGTAACCGCACTCGATGATGTTGGTACATGATGAAATCGCCTACTGACGCGTTTCTTAGAACTTTCTTTAAGCAATGCATGACTGTATACAAGAGGATGTGCATAGGTTGTATGCACATACTATGCTATTTTATATTGGGGACTGGGGTGGGGCATCTTTTAATTTTGGTATCCTTGGAGGTTGGGGACCCAATTCTCTGAGGATACCCAGGGAGAGCTGAGTTCACAGTCTGATGTGGTTGAATGTTGTTGGGTCAAAGAAAACAATTCCCCAAAATATGACACTTCGCCATACTGACTGCTTTGGAAATTGAAAGTCCTGAAAAATTAACCTCAGAACCACAGTATCTCTGTGGCCTTTCTCCTTTCTCCCTGCCTCTCATATCCTCTTTCCCAAAGCACCAGGAGAGACTCTGGAATTTCCTTATCTGACTAAGAAAGCTTAAGTGCAGTTGTCTTAATACTCCCTCCCAAGAAATCTGGTCAAATAACCAGGAAAGATCAACCACCAGAGAAGAGCAGAGGCTGAAGTTACTATGCTAAGACAGATTTTTCATCTATTCTTCTGAGCGCAGCTCCAAGCAATTACCTGGGGGACTCTATCTGTGAAATATGACAATGGTTGTTTTTGCCCAGATCCACTCCTCACGGTCCCATAGTGTCTGCCTTCAGACAGTCTCCCTAACCTATCCATTCTCCCGAATGAGTTAATACCTACCAGAACAATTATCTACATTTCCCATCTCCCCTTGAGAAAGGGTATATAAGCATCTGAATCTGTGATATTCTGAAATATACATTTGGTTTCCCTCCTGCTTCCTGGCATACAACCCCTAAAATCCTTGGAATCTCCAAAGTTCTTTCTTTTTGTATGCTAAACTAGACTGATCGCTTCAGGGTGGGACTGGTCACCTGAAAGCCAAAAGCATGATTAGAGGGTTGGGACTTTCAGCCCTACCTTCTAACTTCCATCGAGGGGAAAGGGGCTGAAAGTCGACTTGCTCACCAATGGGTTAATCAATCATGCTTATGTAATGAGGACGCCATAAAAACTCAAAAGGACAGGGTTCAAAGAGCTTCCAGATAGCTGAACATATGGAGTTTCCTGGAGGGTGGTGGGCCCAACGAGGGAATGGAAATTCCATGCCCCTTCCCCTATACCTCACCCGCCCAGATAGAAGGTCTTGGGAATCTCAACTTGAAGCCAGTAGACCAGAAGTTCCAGAGGCCTGCTTCTTGATGACTAGATAATGAAAAGAAAAGAAAAGAAAAGAAAAAAGAAGAAAGAAAGGAAGAAAGAAAAAGAAGTTCCAGAGGCCTGAACTTGCTACTGGTGTTTGGGGTGGTGGGCATTTTTGGGGTCTGAGCCCTCAACATGTAGGATCTGACACGATCTCCAGGTAGATAGTACTGGAATTGAATTGAAGGACACCCTTTTGTGTTCCCTGTAGAAGTGATTGGTTGGTTGATGGTGGAGAGAAATTCCCACATATTTTGGGGTCACAGAAGTCTTCTGTGTTGGTTGTTATTGTGTTGGTTTAAAAGCAGAGGAAAACATGGTTTTAGAATTTTTCTGAAACAGTACCACACTGGGTATTATGGTAATTACTCTGTGATTTCCGCCCCATGCGTGTTAATAAATTTGCATACCTATTCTCCTGTTTTACCTGTTGTCAAATTTTCAGTGAACCTTCAGGGGGCAAAGTGAAAGTTTTCCCCTTGACCCTAAAATATGAAAGCAAAGCATCCTTTTATTAGCATTAAAGCATGTATTAAAAACATTCCGTATTTGCATGGTTTTTATTTAAACCTTCATCAAGCAAAATGTAGAAAACATTATCTTCTGAAAGCCAATTTGAATTTTAACTGTAATGCTGATCATCAAACTCGAAGAATGGTTGCCATGTGTTTTTTGTTGTTGTTGTTTGTTTTTAATGTCCGACCCTACTGCTTATTTCACAAGTAAATATAAAAAGCAAAACAGTAGTAAAAGATAAACCATTAGAGTACTCAAGGAATGGTTCTTTTCTTGGTTTTCTCCCTTGTAGAAACAAAGCTGACTGTACACTATTTAGATGATGGGAGATTGTAATAGTTAAGAGAACTTCTATCTTTATACTCAAAAAGTTCTATCCTTAGTCCCTTTGAACAGATGATGATCTTGCCTTTTTTTTAAGGAGCTTTATTGAGATATATTTTACATATTATAAAATCCTCCCATTCAAGTGTACAATTCAGGGATTTTTAGTTAATTTACTGAGTTATGCACCATTACTATAATCAGTTTCAGAACATTTTCATAACCTCTGATACAATTTCAACTTGCCCCCTGCCTCCTGCCCCCTGCCCCGCCACTGTCCACCTCCTCCTCCACCCCGCCCCCAGGAAACTGCTAGTCTATTTTCTGTCTCTATAGATTTGCTTATTCTGGAAATTTCTTATACATAAAGTCGTATAGTAAGTGGTCTCTTGTGTCTGACTTATTTTGCTTAGCACAATGTTTTTGAGATACATCCACGTTTATCATGTATCAATAATTCACTATTGATGTACTTACCTATTTTGCAGTTGTATCTTCCCAGAATTTTCTCCTGAGGAAAACTATCTATCAGGAAAGCTTAATTGTATAGTTGCATGCCAGGCTCCACAGACTTTTGAAGGGTATTTCTACTTCTTTCCATGGCCTTTCCCTTTCAAACATTCTTCTCTCTTATCTAATGCCTTCAAGATGTCATTTCTCTATGGCTTAACCTAGGCAGTCCCCTCCTAGCCCCTTACCTGATGCAGGATTGATCGTGCTCACTTGTGGTGCCTAGCATATTTCATATACCCACACCCACACCCCAACATCCAACTGCACAAGGAATAGGTTAGCTGAATGAGAGGGAAAGCTGCTTATTCAAGACACTCACTTCCTGGTAGTCCTCGGGAGAGGGAGAGACACACATTTCAGATTGGAAAGAGAGTAATGAGCGGACTGTGGTTACATCGTCCAAGGACAAATATTCGCCAGATAATTTAGCCAAGAGGATTTAACTAAACAGTTAAGCTCTTAACAGAAACTTTATTTAGGCTCATTCTAACAAACATGATCAGCAGACAAGTTCTTTTCAGAGAAAGTTCTCTTTCATCTGGCTAAAAAGAAGGAACACATTTAAACCAAAACAGGAACTACTCTGGCAATATATGTGTGCAAAAATAAGCACCCTATGGGGTTCTTTTTAAATTAGCCAGAATGCACAGGGAAGTCTTTGAAAAGAAAACTCTGGGGGGAAAAACATTTTTCTTGATTTCATAAACACTCATTGTTTAATCATCTTAAGAAAAGGCAAATGTATGATTAAATTCCCCCACCTCCTAAACTGATGAACTCTTAGTTCACCTCCTCTCCCCAGCCTGATGTACTTAAGGACGCAGGAGGAGTAACTTAAAAACCAGCCTACCAGAGAAGCAAGAAGTGGCCTAGGAGGTCCTAGCCTCAAACTGGATGCACACACGTAAGGCTACACCCTGCAGGTCTGGCACAGAAAGTAGTGTTGCCAAGTTGCTGCCACAGTATATTAATATGCTATTTACATTTCGTAAGCAGTGGATAACTGGCTTCAGTTTATTTTGCTAACTTAAAAAAAAAAAAAAACTATTAACTTCTAGGACATCACACCTACCCCTTTCCTCTCCCCCATGAGCAAGACAGTCATAGAATTTCAATCAGGACCCTTAGAACCTCTGAGACCAGCTGTAGCTTCCATCCTTACCAATTGTTCAGATATGGCCAAAGAAGTGCTATTTATATGCTTTTCTGGACTTACTCTGATAAGAAGAATGAGTCTTAAACAGAGTCAAGATGCAATTATGTGGCTTATGTGACCGGGTGCGGTGGCTCACCCTGTAGTCCCAGCACTTTGGGAGGCTGAGGCAGGAGGATTGCTTGAGCCCAGGAATTTGAGACCAGCCTGGATGACATAGTGAGATCTTATATCTAAAACAAAAACAAAAAACAAACTTGAAGAGACTTGATATGAAGCAAATACTTTTTTGATCCTCCTACCTGAGCCCCCCAAGTAGCTGAGACTACAGGCATGTGCCATCATGCCCAGCTAATTTATGTATTTTTAGTAGAAATGGGGTTTCACCATGTTGCCCAGGCTATGAAGCAAATACTCAACAGATTTAAAAATAAACAAAAAGGCTAATAAGCTGTGTAAATAAGATAGGAAGAAATTTTACCAGAAATGTGGGTTTGGAGAGCATTGCTATAAATAAACAATAAATTTATTTTTGAGCTTCCTCGTACCAATTAAGAAAAAAGAAATGCAATAAAGTATATTGCTTTCTTTAAAAAAAAAAAAAAAAAAGAAAAAAGACTATCAAAAAAACATATTAGCATTACACTCGAGTTAGTGGATCACTTTTTAATTAGATCTTGATAGAAGGAACAACTTCACATAATTTTGTAAGACATTCATGCTTCAGGTTGCGCACTTTTTTGTGTGTGTGTGATGGAGTCTCGCTCTGTCACCCAGGCTGGAGTGCAGTGGTGCAATCTCGGCTCACTGCAACTTCTGCCTCCCGGGTTCAATTCTCCTCTCTCAGCCTCCCAAGTAGCTGGGACTACAGGTGCGCACCTAATTAGGTGCCTGGCTAATTTTTTGTATTTTTAGTAGAGACGGAGTTTCATTATGTTGGTCAGGCCGGTCTCAAACTCCTGACCTTAGGTGATCTACCCGCCTCAGCCTCCCAAAGTGCTGCGATTACAGGTGTGAGCCACCGTGCCCAGCCCAGGTCACTCACTCTTAATTTGACTCCCAATAACTACCGAGTACAAATTTACTGCAAAATGTCTGATGTGTAAGTGTTCTAATTGTTCATAAATTCATTCCATGAATTTGACTGTCTGCTCTGTATCAGGTACTTGCTAAGCACTGGAGCTACATCCACTTACAGAAAAAAAGCTGTCCTACACTTTATGGAATCTAGTAGAAACACAAAACTAAGGAAATAGCATAAACAAGTAGATATTTGCTATTCTGAAAACTGCTGTGGAAGAAAAATAGAGAAGCTATGAAAGTCTAACCTAGATAGGGACAGGGCAGAGGGATGCCACAGAAGTCTTTCCTAAAACAGTGATTTTTACTGAAGGATGTGTTGGAATTAACCTGGATGGAGGGTGGCAGAATAAGAGCTGCTGTTCAGACTAAGAAAACAAGTGTTCAAAGGGGACAGAGGTATGTTCAGAGTGGAAGTGTTTGATCTCCTAGTGAAGAGAATGAAACGAGAGACACCAAAGATAAGGCTGGAAAACTATGTGAGGTCAGAATCTGAAGCACCTTGTGATTGTATTTAAGATATTCATCATATCCAAAGAATGAGGAAGATGTTACCCAAGAGTTTTAAACCAAGCAATGACATGATCAGATTTGCCTGTTAAAAGTTACACTCACTCGGCGGGGCATGGTGGCTCACGCCTGTAATCCCAGCACTTTGGGAGGCTGAGGCGGGCAGATCACTTGAGGTCAGGAGTTTGAGACCGGCCTGGCCAGCATGATGAAATCCTGTCTCCAGTAAAAATAAAAAATTAGCTGGGTGTGGTGGCGGACGCCTGTAATCCCAGCTACTCAGGAGGCTGAGGCAGGAAAATCTCTTCAACCCGGGAGACAGAGGTTGCAGTGAGCCAAGATTGTGCTACTACACTCCAGGCTGGGCGACAGTGCAAGACTCTGTCTCAAAACAAACAAACAAAAACATTCATTAAGCACCAGGGGCAATGGGGACAAAGCATTCTAATATTATGAAAATGTGAAGGTAAAGATCTGCTCCTTCTTTGCTTTTCAGGAGAGATATGAGCTCTGTAGGTAAGGCTGGATCCCCTAAGAATGCAAGGCTGCATCCCTTTAGATCTGCTCAAATATTCAATAACACTGTACTTGAAGCCCCAGAAATCGAGATCAGTAGTGGTCAAAACTTGTTCTATAAAGGGCTAGGTAGTACATACTTTTTGACTTTGTGGGCCAGAGGAGCTTTGTCACAACTACTCAATTCTGTAAATTTTTTTCCATTTAAATTTCGTCAATGTTTATATATCTAGAGGGTACAACACAGATTTCTTACGTGCAGATACTGCGTAATGGTGAAGTCTGGGCTTTTAGTGTGTCCATCACCTGAATAGTCAACATTGTACCCAACAGGTAATTTTTCAGCCCTCCTACCTTTTGGAGTCTCCAGTGTCTATTATTCCACTCTATATGTCCATGTGTACCCATTGTTCAGCTCCTACTGATAAATGAGAACATGTGGTATTTGACTTCCTATTTCTGAGCAATTTCACTGAGGATAATGAACTCCAGTTTCACCCACATTGCTGCAAAAGACATGATTTCATTCTTTTTATGGTTGAGTCACATTCCATAGTATATATGCCACATTTTCTTTATTCATTCACTTATGGACATGTAGGTTGATTCCATATCTTTGCTGTTGTGAATAGTGCTAGAAAAAACATATGAGTGAAGATATCTTTTTGATGTAATACTTTCTTTCCTTTTGGGTGCCTACTTAGTAGTAGGATTACCAAACTAAATGTTTTATTTTTAGTTGTTTGAGGAATCTCCATGCTGTTTTCCATAAATGTTGCACACATTTACATTCCCACCAACAGTGTATAAGCATTCCCTTTCCACCACGTCCTTGCCAACATCTGTTGCTTTTTGACTTTTCAATAATAGCCATTCTGACTGGTGAAAAATGATACCTCATTGTGGTTTTAATTTGCATTTCTCTGATGATTAGTGATATTGAGCTTTTTTTATATATGTTTATTGGCCACTTGT
Source organism: Macaca nemestrina (assembly GCF_043159975.1). Lineage (NCBI taxonomy): Eukaryota > Metazoa > Chordata > Mammalia > Primates > Cercopithecidae > Macaca > Macaca nemestrina. The sequence goes on along the minus strand of NC_092134.1, from coordinate 40,987,188 downwards.
TTGTCTTTTTTGAAAATTGTCTGTTCATGTCTCTTTTTTTAATTTAATTTTATTTTAAGTTCCAGGATACATTTGCAGGATATGCAGGTTTGTTACATAGGTAAACGTATGCTATGGTGGTTTGCTGCACAGATCATCCTATCACCCAGGTATTAAGCCCAGCATGCATTAGCTATTTATCCTGATGTTCTCCCTCTCCCTGTTCATGTCTTTTTCTTTTGCCTACTTTTTTTTTTTTTTTGAGGTGGAGTCTCGTTCTGTCCCCTAGGCTGGAATGCAGTGGCACAATTTCGGCTCACTGCCACCTCTGCCTCCCTGGTTTAAGCAATTCTCCTGCCTTTCAGCCTCTTGAATAGCTGAGACTACAAGTGCCCACCACCATGCCTGGCTAACTTGTATTTTTAGTAGAGAGATGGGGTTTCACCATGTTGGCCAAGCTGGTCTTGAACTCCTGACCTCAGATGATCCACTCGCCTCGGCCTCCCAAAGCACTGGGATTATAGGCGTGAGCTACTGCGCACAGCACTTTTTTTTTTTTTTTTTTTTTTTTGAGACAGGGTCTTGCTCTGTCACCCAGTGCAGTGGCAAGATCTCGGCTCACTGCAGCCTCAACCTCCTAGGCTCAAGTGATCCTTCTTCCTTAGCCTCTCAAGTGGCTGGGACTACAGGTGCATGCCACCACGCCTGGCTAATTTTTTGCATTTTTTTTTTTTGTAGAGATGGGGTCTTCCTATGTTGCCCAGGCTGGTCTCAAACTCCTGGGCTCAAGGGATCCTCCCACCTAGGCCTCCCAAAGTGCTATGACTACAGGCATGAGCCACTGCACCCAACCTTTACCGAGTTTTTAATGGAATTATTTGGTTTTTCCTTGTTGAACTCTTTGAATACCTTGTAGATTCTGGACATTAGCTTTTTGTCAGATCCATAGTTTGCAAATATTTTTTCCCATTCTGAAGGTTGTCTCTTTACTCTGTTGATTATTTCTTTTAAGCTTTTTAGTTTAACAGAATCCTGTTTGTCTATTTTTGTTTGTTGTATTTGCTTTCGAGGACTTGGTCATACATTCTTTGCCTAGGCTAATGTCCAAAATAGTTTTTCCTATATTTTCTTCTAGGATTTTTATAGTTTCAGGTCTTATGTTTATGTCTTTAGTCCATCTAAAGTTAATTTTTGTATATGGTGAGAGGTATGAACCCAGTTTCATTCTGAATATGGCTATCCAATTTTCTCAGCACTATGGGTGTCCTTTCTCCAGTGTATATTCTCGTTGACTTTGTTGAAAATCAGTTGTTTATAGGTATGTGGCCTTATTTCTGGGTTCTCTATTCTGTTCCATTGATGTATGTGTCTGTTTTTATACCAATACCATGCTGTTTGAGTTACTCTATAGTCCTTTGGTATAATTTAAAGTTAGGTAATGTGATACCTCCAGCTTCATTCTTTTTTCTTAGGGCTGCTTTGGCTATTTAGGCTCTCTTTTGGTTCCATATGAATTTAGAAGTTTTTTTTTTTTTTTTTTTTTTTCCCCCTCATTCTCTGGAAAACAACTTTGGTAATTTGATGAGGATTGAGTTGAATCTGTAGATTGCCTTGGACAGTATGGTCACTTTATCAACGTTGATTGTTCCAATCCATGAGCGTGGGATGTTTTTCCATTTGTTTGTGTCATCTATGATTTCTTTTATCAGTGTTTTATAGTTCCTCTTATAGAGATTTTTCACCTCTTTAGTTAAATATATTCCTAAAATATATTTATTAAATGAATAAATATATTCATTTATTTTTTATTTTTGTAGCTATTGTAAATAGGATTGCCTTCTTGATGCGGTCCTTGGCTAGATCATTATTGGTGTACAGAAACACTACTGATTTCTGTACATTAATTTTGTATCCCGAAACTTTACTCAATTCATTTATCAAATCTAATAGTTTTTTGGTGAGGTCTTTAGGATTTTCTAGATAAAAGATCATATCTTCAGCAAACAGGGATAATTTGACTTCCAATTTGACTTCGTCTTTTCCAATATGCATGCCTTTTATATTTTTCTCTTGCATGATTACTCTGATAATGACTTCCAGTACTGTATTTAATAAGAATGGTGAAAGTGGTCATCCTAGTTCTGTGCATTTGCATTTGTATTTCTGTGGTGTCATCAACTCTGCTGTTATAGTGTGGAAGCAGCTATAGACAATTCAAGTTTGACTGTGTTCCAGTAAAGGTTTATTTACAAAAACAGAAGAGAGCAGATTTAGCTCTTGGGCAATACTTTGTCTATCCCTCATCTAGATCAACAAGCATCAAAGAGATGATCACTATTGTCCTCTAGGTATGGGGATTTAAAAAGCGGGGGGAAAAAAGAGATGATCATGATAGAAGATTTTGGAGGCCAGAGTAACCATCTAAGCAAAAACACTTTTAACAGGATAACTTTACTCCCTTAGGGCTTTAGTTTTGAGCAGTACTGCATTGTGATGGGATTGCCGGTATTAATTAAGGACAAAACGCACCTTTTGTGAGCTGAACAAATTGACCCCATGAACAGAATTATCATCCATGTAGATTCTGAAGTTTATAAGCTCTTTAGAGGCAAGGATTTGTGTCTGTTTTGGTCAATGTTTTTTCTTGTTGTTGTTGTTAGTTTCTTTTTTGTTGTTTTTGGTTTTGTTTTTATCCCAACTGGATGAAAGGATACCCATTTTGTGAATAGAATAAGATGTTAATGAGGTGTACCTCACAAGACGAATGTTTAATTAATGACCTTTCAGCAATACAGCTCTTGAAAAGTCATATCACTATTGGTAAAACTCCTTTTAATTCCCAGCATAAAGACTTTTTAACCCAAATACATTAAATATACACACTAAGAGAAATTGTGTCAACATTATGATTCCAGGTATGAACACAGTCACCAAGTCACTCAGCAGAGTTTCTAGTCAAACTATCACAGGAAAAAAAAATTAAATGGAATCCCCTATTTGGATAATCCCAGACATGTTTATTTTGCTTGTGAACACCAAGCAAGATATGAAGATATAGCATCTTCATCTCTTATAACCCTTTGGTCTGTGTGTGCATGCACTATTTCCATTCGGTGTATGTACATTGTTTGTGCTTTGCTTTTTTGTGCCTGAAAAATGATGTTTAAAGCTTATTTTAAGCAAAACTGACCTCGGTAATAAGATTCAAAATATTAAAAAAATCATAAGAAAAATAGTGCAAAAAGAAGGAGCTTTCTAAATCCAGATTTTCTCACTTCTTTCCTGCACGTCCATCACCCACTATCAAGTCATCTCTTTCTCCTTCGCTGAGTACAAAAATTATTCGTTGGATTACTATGCTTGATTACTTTCAAATTCTTTATTATTACTTACACAGATGTACTTTTATTATAAACATGTATGGAGACATATGAAATATGTATATAATTTTTTGAAAATTATTTGGGAATCTTAGGTTAAGATGTACTACATAAAAAACTTTCTCATTAAAATGAATGAAGTTTATTTTGTTTTGTTTAAAGAGGTTACTTAAAAGCAGGGCTTTAAGAAATTAACCTTATTAATCAAGGTATAGGTCAATCAGTGTCCTTTGTAATCCAATGTATTTTAATTAGTACATTATAAAAATATTGTTCAGAGAAAAAGTTTATACTGTTACACTGCTAAAAAGCTCTATGACACACACACACACACACACACACACACACACACACACCCTAGGCCTGAATCCTAGAACAGTACCTATATTCACTAGGGACTCAATAAATATTTCTTGAATACCAAATGACTTTTAACCCATAGAAACAATACTGGTTTTGTTAAAAAGATGCTAAACTATTTAGACAAAAATTGTTTAAAAAGTGTCATGATGATACCTACAGCATAAAAATCTTCTCTTTAGATAAGGAACAGCGTTGAACTTGATGTTTTTTATGGCAGAAAAGCATACAAAACACAAAAATCTGCATCATGTTAGTGTAAATGCTTCGAAGGAGAATTAAAGACAAAGAATGATTTCAATCAAATTTAGAATTAGAATTTGCTCAAAGAAGTACATAACTACCCAGCACTGAGACTGTTTTGTTCACCAGTACATTCACAGCACTTCATATAGTGCTTGGTAAATAGTGGCATCAATAAATATTTGAGGAATGAATGAACTCCGAAATTCTGTGGCAGTAAAAGCTCTGATGGAAGATTAAAAATCTTGAATCAATATCAAAATCATATGGCCTAGCTAAGTGGTACCTATCTATGGAATCAAAGACTGATGAGAGATCTATAAATATTGCAGAAGGAGTCTTGGGTTATTTTTAACTGCATTTCCCCCTCATCCCCTATAGATTTAAAAGTACCAAAAAGGTCAGTAGCAGAATAGCGCTGTTCCAAATGTTCTTTCTTTTGCAGGCAGAATATTAAATGAAGAAGCCAGACCTACAACACATAGAAAAGAAAGCTAGTTCAGAATGTTGAGAGACTTGGGAGCTGATTGATTGAAGGTGGCAATTAGAAGGCTGCCCTTTTTAAAGATAAAGGCTGATACTGTGACTCTGTCCCAGGGGAACGAAGTAAAGAACTCCTCAGAGATGTGGGACCACTGTTCAGAACAAGATTTGGAGAGCTGGGGCAGAGAAGATTTTACCTTGGGGATTTCTTCAGCTGGGAGTAGTTAACTGGTTATGCCTTAATAAGTGAAGTTTGTCAGATTTTAAGATATGATGTTATTATGCCTTTTAAAAGAATGAGGTAGAGTATACCAACTGATTTGGAGTTCTTTCCAGCATTTTAAGGTCTTTAAAGAAAACAAACTGGAGAAAAATAAATAAATATAGATCATGCTGTACATATAGTATTTACACATATGTGTATACACACACACACACACACACACGTATCAAAGGATTATATATACATAGAAAAAACTTTAAGGCAACACATCAAGGGGTTACTCCTCTGAGGGGTATTTTTAGAGAAGTGGATAGTTATTTACTTTTTATAATCCTGAGTATTGACTTTCTAGGTGAAAGAAAGTTAGATTGCTACATTGTATATAAAACAAATTCTATTTGAATTACATTACTAAATAAAGACCAATAAAAGAAAAATCAGGAAATGTGTAGATTTACAAGTGTGACTTTCTTTGTTTGTGGTGCTGTAACAGATACCATAAACGGGGTAACCTATAAACAACAAACACTTATTTCCCACAGTTCTGGAGACTGGGAAGTCCAAGATCAAAGCACCAGCAGATCTGGTGTCTGTGAAAGCCTGATTTCTGATTCACAGAGGGCCATCTTCTTGTTATAGCCTCACATAATGGAAGGGGCAAGGAAGCGCTCTGGGATCTCTTTTATAAGGGCATTAATTCTATTCATGAAGGCTCCACTCTCATGACTTAATCACCTCCCAAAGGCCCCACCTAAAAATAGCAACACATTGGGGATTAGAGTTTCAAGATGTGAATTTGAATTTGGTGGGGAATACATTCAGTCTATGGCAGTGAGGATGGGTGGAAAAACTTTCTAAGTCATTCAGGAAGACAAGAATTCATAAAGGAAAAGATTAAAACATCTGTGAAAAACAAAGCAAAACTAGATGTTTGTTTATGATAAAAAGCATCATTAAAAAAAACAATATAGAAATGCTAGACAGTCCTTTGGGCAGGAACCAGTAATTCTCCAAAACGACAAACACAACAGGAAAGATGAGAGTCATCCCCTAATGTGATTTTTAGGCGTTTTAGAAAAGTTGTTCCTTTGGCCACATACATGCAAATCTGTAAGAAAGGTGATATTGTAGACATCAAAGGAGTGGGTACTGTTCAAAAAGGAATGCCCCACAAGTGTTACCATGGGGAAGCTGAAAGAGTCTACCTTGTTCCCCAGCACGCTGCTGGCATTGTTGTAAACAAACAAGTTAAGGGCAAGATTCCTGCCAAGAGAATTAAGGTGGGTATTGAGCACATTAAGCATCTAAGAGCTGAGATGGCTTCCTGAAATGCTTGAAGGAAAATGATCAGAAAAAGAAACAAGCCAAAGAGAATGGTACCTGGGTTCAACTGAAGTGCCAGCCTGCTCCACCCAGAGAAGCAGACTTTGTGAGAACCAATGGGAAAAAAGCCTGAGCTGCTGGAACTGCTGGAACTTCTTCCCTATGAATTCATGGCATAGTAGGTGTTAAAAAAAAAAAAAATCCAAGACCTCTGGACTGTAAAAAAAAAAAAGCTAGACAGCAAAAGGAACATTGGTGACACATGTGAGAAACAAGGAATTAATAGTAATATTAAATATAGAGTAAATAAAAATTAAGGTATAATAATATCTTCACATAAAGAACTATAAATTGATAATGATAATTAAACAAAAGAAAAATAGGCAAAATAAAATAATGGGCAATTTATTAGAGAAAAGAGTGGATAATAAATATAGTAAGCATGCAATCTTAGTAGTAGTCAGGAAAACGCAAAACAATACAATATGCCATTTATTATCAGATTGATGGATAGTAAAAGATTAATAATGTCTGGTGCTCATATAGTTACGGGAAATGGAAATATCGTACTTTGTTTATGAAAGTATAATTAGCTATAATCTTCTTGGAAAGTATTTGGTAGAATTTATCAATTAAAAATATGCTATGCTTTGACATCCCACTTTTGATAATTTCTTTAATATAAATTTTATAGAAAAAGTCAGTTTTTATAGAAAAACTCAATATATAAAAACATAAACACATATGTTCCTATATACATGTGTTAAGGGTATATGTTTATTGCAGCATTTAAAAATAATGGCCCCAAACTGGAAATAACCCAAATGTCTATCAATAAGAGAATGATAATGTGAATGAATCATTCATACTATAGTAATCCCATATAGCTAATAAAAATTATTATATCTGTGTACATTGACCAAGTCTTAGAAGAATAAATATGATACATTTAAGTTAAAAAAACAAGTTGCAGAGATATGAATATGATTTCTAAAATACTGTAATAGAAAAACCCTAGTGAGAATAGAGAGATATTAAAGGGTGCATATTAAAGTATGAATATAATCTATGACAATTTATTGGTAAACCTCAGTGTAATTTTTTTTTAACTGCAAAGAACAGTGATTTCAAGGGAAAATTAGATCAAGAGGAATTTATGCCTCTATACCATTAGTAATGGGCCCCCAAACATGAATTATTGACCCATAATTGCTAGGCTCAGGGCCTCTTGTAATCATCTTTGTTTTTTTTCTCCTCAAATATTCTTTATAAAAGTACTTATTAGTAAATTTCTGTGTTGCTTGAAAATAGTATTAAAAAGTAAGGTTTTGAAGCAAGTAAAACCTTGTAGCAATTGACTGCTAAGCTTTTCATTGTTGCATAGCACTCCTTAGCAAATAAAAAACCAAATCAAAATCCTATTTCCTGCTTGCTCAGATTATGGGTGGGCCTTTTCTAGATGAAGTAAATAGTTACAGACTGCATGGAACACAGAAGACAACATACAAACTGAGAAACTCTGTCATGTAAATATCATCTTTCTGAGCTCATCATCCGAGCTGAGTGTAGAGTCATTTGCAGAGTAATGTTAAGTCAGAATAAGGGTTTGTTTGTTTGTTTGTGTTTTAGGCTAGCCAAGTGAAGCAGTGGACGTGGAGGAGGAACAAATAAATCTGTAACTAGTTGTGATCAATTAGTTGTAGACACCATGCACTCAGACCAGCCACGTCGGAAAAAGTTTAAAGCAGGAGTGATCACCTTTATCCCCAAATTACCCATCTCAGAGATGGAGATAAACAGAGAAGGCCTAAGTAATAGGTAGTTACGACTTATCCACATAGTACCTCCCTTCTTGGAAATCCCTCAAATACTCCCTCATTTTCTTTCCTCCTACTTCCATCCATGGCTACAGGAGTAGTCATGATGGGTACCTAAGCATAGCCAGTGAATTATTCCCTGGGAGTTTTAGATCTGGAAACACTGGAGATCAAGGTGGTATCTGTCCTATAGTTGTATGCTCTGCAAGTAAAATCCTGATACCATTGGCAGCCATTTTTTCCTACTATGTAAAGAATACGTAGAGAGAGAGAACAAAGAGAAAAGGAGATAAACGGTATAGAGAACACCTTAGAGATATTTAAGCTCCTGGCTTGAGTTGTTCCAGAGCATTATCCTGTCCTGTAGGCTGGCCCTTCTTGTGACTAGGTTATTCACCTTCCCCTTAGATTCTATGAGACCCCAATAATCTGCCAATAAGTTCCTTTTCTATTTTTTCTTAAGGTAGTGTTTAACTTATTATCCCTTGTAACCAATATAATCCTAAATAATTAAGGATTCTTATTAAATAATTAACATCTTGATAAGAATATTCCAGATGTAAGGACCTTGAGTTAACAATTACAAATATTAAGCGAAAGCAGATACTTGTCCTTCTGCTTCCGCTTGGGCTCTGACATCCCCTCTGGAGCACTCCAACTCCCCTGTCACCCACGGCCTTCCCCTGAAGCTCATGCCTACCATGCTTAACTCTACTTAACTTCTTTAGGACTGACTTTTCAGGAAAGGAAAGGGAAGAGGACAGGGAATGTCCGTAGAGCATTCTACAGAGAGCATCAGATCTGCATAGCTGGCATATGGTAGGGATCCGACAGGCATGCTCCGCACTCTGTTACTCCATTATCATACTGCTAAACACCATGAAGCACTGTATAAGTTTGCGCCACTATAGTTATTTTAAACTGTTTTTATATTTAGTTGCTTACTGTTAAATTTCTATTTACACCTAATTATTTTTAAAGCAGGAAGTACAATAAACTGACGTGGAAATACACATTAATAAGGAGCACGGATTTGACTTCATTAAGTTTGTAAACTTCTGGCCACTAAAAAAATCAGGATGAACAAGGAAAAATGAATGACAAACTAGGAAAATATATTTTTAGTAGTTTAAAATAGTAAATATCCTTAATTAGACAGAAGAGCTGGCATCTTTTGAATTTCTCATTCAGCTAAGAGTCAGTGTCCAGAGAATAGGTTACAAGTATATAATCACATCTTTTTCTTCTTCTTTGAGACCAGGTCTCACTCTATCACGCAGGCTGGAGTGGCATGATCTCAATGTTGTCTCACAGCAGCCTCGACCTCCCAGGCTCAAGCGATTCTCCTGCCTCAGCCCCCCAAGAAGCTTGGACTATAGGTGCATGCCACCATGACTGGCTAATTTTTGTTTTCATTTTGTTTTTTTGATAGAGACAGGGTTTCACCGTGTTGCCTAGGCTAGTCTAGAACTCCTGTGCTCAAGCAATCTGCCCACTGTGGTCTCCCAAAGTGTTGAGATTACAGGCGTGAGCCACCTCACCTGGCCAGATTATCATATTTTAGAAGACTCTTTTCAGATTCTGTCCTCTGCCTGAAGAGATCAAATAGGGAGCTAGTGTTATAAGCCAAAATGATAAACAACAAAGAAAAACCAATTTTGAACATATGACATGCATTCATATCCATGTACACCCAAGTAGAGAAACAGGCAGTGAATATGAAGAGGTAATTCCCAAATGAAATTCATTGACGAGGGAGCAGGGAGCAGAAAGAGTACAGCAAGGGCAATAGCAATTGCTGGTCCTAGCCTTTGATACATTATGAGCAGCCTCTGGGGTTCTCTTTTCTGGCAATTTTGGGAGGCTTTAGGGCTATTTACATTTTTCCTCAGAAGAGTAATTTAGCCTGTGGTCTTCCTAAATTCTCTAGATGAATATTTTTAACCTGTGTCTTTAAGGCTGTCTACCAGGCCTGGCAAGAAGATACAATTTGAAGCACAGGAAGGAAGCCTGCAGAGCTACCTCTGGGATGGACACTATTCTCTGAGGTGCTGCTTCCTCTTCCCCGCTGCTAAAAGTGAATTATTAAAGGGAGATTAAAATAAGCTAAAAATTTAATTAACAAAGTAATGAGATCATCAGAACCAGCAGACATAATAAAAACAGGACAGATCCACCCACAGACAGTCCTAAGTCAGAAATAACTGAAGGTAATAACTTGTTCTGAGTAGCAGATGTGACGTTGAGGGCAGGGACATTTCTTAACCACAGTTACAAGGTCCTTGAGGCCTCAAGCCTAAGACATGCAAATTCTACACTGGACTACCCTGAGGCTTATGTGCCCTGATGTGTTTACGGGCTTTTAGGCTCTCAGCTGTTTGCAAGTTCTCTGCACTCTTGACCTCAAAGAAGTCACATGCAAATTCCTTCCTTCCTTCCCTCCTTCCCTCCTTCCCTCCTTCCCTCCTTCCCTCCTTCCCTCCTTCCCTCCTTCCTTCCTTTCCTCCTTTACTCCTTTCCTCCTTTCCTCCTTTCTTCCTTCCCTCCTTCCCTCCTTCCCTCCTTCCTTCCTTCCTTTTCTTTCTTTCTTTCTGACGGAGTCTCTCTCTGTTGCCCAGGCTGGAGTGTCAATGGCACCATCTCGGCTCACTGCAACTTCTGCCTCCCAGGCTGAAGCGATTCTCCTTTCTCAGCTTCCCTGGTAGCTGGGATTACCGGTGCCTGACACCACGCCTGGCTGATTTTTTTATTTTTAGTAGAGACAGGGTTTTACCATGCTGGCCAGGCTGGCCTCAAACTCCCAACCTCAGGCGATCCGCCCGCCTTGGCCTCCCAAAGTGCTGGGATTAGGGGTGTGAGCCACCACGCCCGGCCGCAAATTTCAAACTGTAGAGTCGGAGTGTTTCCTTAGAAAGTGGCATATGCATGGTGCAAACCATGCTCCTATTTTAGATTCTGGTTTTGGCTGGGCGTAGTGGCTCACACCTGTAATCCCAACACTTTGGAAGGCCGAGGCAGGAGGATTGATTGAGGCTAGGAGTTTAATAGCAGCTTAGGTGACATAGCAAGACTTTATTTAAGTCTTTATTTAAAAAAATAGATTCTGCTCTTGGGGAATGTTCGTCTAGTTTATAGCTCATATCCCTATACATTCCCATGCCAGGTCCATAACTGATTTCTTTATCGACACCAGGGGTGGGTTTTCTAGAATTTGCAATATCTGTTACTTTAGCTTAGGAATTCTAGACTAGCCTGGGCAACATAGTGAGACCCCATCTCTACCAAAAAAAAAAAAAAAAAAGAATGCTGTAGAAAACCAGTTTGCAACAGTGAGAGGTAATACTACTACTAAAGTTATAAGCAAAAATAAATGGGGTCCCAGAAGAAAGCCTTTGAAAGTAGACTCTAACATTTTGCTAGTCTACAAGCACATTTTTAAAGCAGCTGTAATATTACACTACTTTAGAAATTGCTGATTTTGGATATTAGTGACAACATTTTAATTACAATAGCATTTAGGATAAAATGATATCAGTCGGCATGATAGTATATTTATAAGAGCATTTCATTAAAGCAATTACATTTTTGGTATTCACCTCTCTCCCTGTGAGAACTATGATATCAGTTAAGCTCATAAGAGCTGCTTTCAGCCAGAGAGGGGCGAATCCGAAATCCGTTTTCCAGACTTCACTTTACACATTCTAAATCTTATCAGATTTTCAGCAGGTGAAACAACAGAAATGACATGCAAATCAACCATTCTTTGCTTTCTAGTGTAGAAGGTTGAAACTTAGGGTTTTAATGATTTGTAGACCAGTCTTTCATGCATTATTGCCATAGAACCTGAAGAGTCTGCACCCGATAACCACCCACATTATCCTCATTTAATTTCTTCACTGAAATAGAAGGCAGACCTAGATTCAGAATAGGTGATGAGCTAGACCTGTAGCATTTGTTTTATTCAAAGACAAAATCCAAAATTCAAATCAGTGAGAAAGGGGAAAAAACAAACATCCTTCAAATGTGACAAGTATTACATGGAAGTAGCAATGGCTGACATGTCCTATTCAGCTAAAAGGGTCAATGTCAGAGGGGGAATAAATAAATGCTGCCCGGCAGGGAGTGGTTTCTATGGAGGATTTAGCATTTCCCCTCTTGACTAGGTTTATAGAATAAAGAAGATGCTCTTTAAATTTGTGGACACCACTAAATTTAAGGGCTAACATATTTTATGAAGGTGAATTAAGATGAGAGTAGGTTTGCCAGATAAAATACAGGATGCTCAGTTAAATTAGAATCTCAAACAAACAACAAATAATTTTTAGTATACAAACAATTATAATTCTTAACTGTGTTTTAAGCGACATTTGGGACACACCTATATGAAAAAACTATTCACTGCTTATCTGGAATTCAAATTTACCTGGGTGCCCTGTGGTTTTTATTGGCAAACCTGGCACCCCTAAATGGGGGACTTGTGGCGGAAAAGAGACTAAACAGTGATGAAAACAAGGTATAAGACTTAGAGCAGGCCGGGCGCGGTGGCTCAAGCCTGTAATCCCAGCACTTTGGGAGGCCGAGACGGGCGGATCACGAGGTCAGGAGATCAAGACCATCCTGGCTAACACGGTGAAACCCCATCTCCACTAAAAAATACAAAAAACTAGCCAGGCGAAGTGGCGGGCGCCTGTGGTCCCAGCTACTCGGGAGGCTGAGGCAGGAGAATGGCGTACACCCGGGAGGCGGAGCTTGCAGTGAGCTGAGATCCGGCCACTGCACTCCAGCCTGGGCGACAGAGCCAGCCTCAGTCTCAAAAAAAAAAAAAAAAAAAAAAAAAAAAGACTTAGAGCAGTGAGCAGCTTGTTTTGGAACTCAAAATGATCCCATAAATCTAAAGAAATTCTCAGACTGCAAAACAATAAAATTGGTTGAGAGAAGAACCAACCAATCTTCTAAGATGGTAAAGCTAAAAAAACAACAGTGAAAACCTTGGTTGTATGCTTCTAAATGTCAATTTTTCTAAAATTTTCATTTTATGTTTATTTATTTATTTTTAGAGATGGAGGTTTTGCTATGTTGCCCAAGCTGGACTCAAACTCCTGAACTCAAGGGGTCCTCCCTCCTCAGCCTCCAGAGTAGCAAGTACTACAGGCTCATACCACCTCTGCCAACTTGGGCAGCTTTAATTTTCTTTCTTTCTTTCTTTCTTTCTTTCTTTCTTTCTTTCTTTCTTTCTTTCTTTCTTTCTTTCTTTCTTTCTTTCTTTCTCTTTCTTTCTTTCTCTTTCCTTCTTTCTTCTTTCCTTCCTTTCTTCCTTTCTTCTTTTCCTTCTTCTTTCTTTCTTTCTTTCTTTCTTTCTTTCTTTCTTTCTTTCTTTCTTTCTTTCTTTCTCTCTCTTTCTTTCTTTCTCTCTTTCTCTCCTTTTCTCTTCTCTTTCCCTTTCTCTTTTTCTCTCTTTCTTTCTTTCGTTTTGAGACAAGGTCTAGCTCTGTCACCCAGGCAGAGTACAGTGGCAAGATCACAGCTCACTGCAGCCTTGACCTCCCAGGCTCAAGTGATTCTCCCACTTCAGTCTCCCGAGTAGCTGGGACTACAGGTGTGCACCACCACACCTGGCTAATTTCTTGCTTTTTTTGGTACAGATAGGGGCTCATTATGTTGCCCAGTCTAGTCTTGAACTCTTGGGTTCAAGCAATCCTACTGCCCTGGCCTCCCAAAGTGCTGGGATTATAGGCATGAACCACTGTGCTCAACCTTTTTGCTAATTATTTTTGTTTTCCCAGTCTGCAGGCTTTCACTTTAGGTAGTTAAGCAATAAGTGTTTTTGAACGAAGCAATCCTTTCCTTAAACATAACCTCCTTTCCAGTGCATTTACAAGCTTCTTAACAATTATTGGCTTTATTTTGTAAGAAAATCATGACACTTGCCTATTTCTTAAGAAAAAATCAGAGATATTTGTGTAGCCATCAAAGTGAGAAAATATCCAAGTTTGAGTGAAACCAGAGTCATTAAATTGTGACTACCGAGTCCACAGGAGCTCAGAGATGCAAATTACCTACTTGGATGAATCTGACCCCAGGATAATTTTCAAAACGCTGAGCTCAATTCAACCAATAAGCTAATCAGAAGAGATCCACCTTGAAAGGAAAAAGTCAGGCAGCAGCCTTCCAAGCATTTTTTTTCTATAACCTTCGCAGCAAGGGAGTGAGGACCTTTTAAGAATTAAGCTTTGTAACTGCCCTATTGTTATTTGTGGACTCCCTCTGCTATTGTTTCCTCCATAGTGATTGACACACAAACCCCTAAAATGAGAAGGATCAGCGGGTCTGTCTGTAGAGAGTGACAGCATTGAAGCAAGACATTCAGAAGCCAGCCTGACACAAAGGGGACAAGGACAACTGCCACCCCAGCCCCCATCTCTTTCCAACCCAAGAGACGGTGAGTCAGAGTCTAAAGAGAGTGTGGGGGTCCAGGTGTGGTGACTGACGCTCCTAATCCCAGCACTTTGTAAGGCAGGAGGATTACTTGAAGCCAGGAGTTTGAGATTAACCTGGGCAACATAGTCAGACTCTGTCTCTACAAACAAAAAGGAATAAAGAGAATAGAGGAATAGATTTGGCTGTCGAGGGAAGGGAGACTGGGGAAGGGAAATGTGAATCTATTTGTATATATACAAATCCATTTGCATATATACATTCTTTAGGAAGTAGGGTACATATCTTCTATAGCATTTTTAAATTTTTAATTTTTTTATACTTTTTTTTCATTTTTATGTTACTTTGAACCCTGAGAAGCTATATATTTTAAAGAATTTTAAAGATGGCTTTGGCTGAAAGTTGGACAGGTAAAATGACTTTGAAGAAACTGTTGGAGGCCCAGCACAGTGGGCACACCTATAATGCTAATATAGTATTTGTTGGGAAGCCGAGTCAGGAGGATTGTTTGAGGCCAAGAGTTCAAGACCAGCCTGGGCAACATAGTGAGTCACTATCTCTATTTTTTTTTTTTTTTCGAGATAGAGTCTCTCTTTGTCACCCAGGCTGGAGTGCAGTGGTGCTATCTCAGCTCACTGCAACCTCTGCCTCCCAGGTTCAAGCTATTCTCCTGCCTCAGCCTCCCGACTAGCTAAGAACATAGGCGCCTGCCACCACACATGGCTAATTTTTGTGTTTTTAGTAGAGATGGGGTTTCACCATGTTGCCAGGCTGGTCTGCCTGCCTTGGCCTCCCAAAGTGTTGGGATTACAGGTGTGAGCCACTGCACCCAGCCCCTATCTCTATTTTAAAAAAGAAAAAGAAATTGTTGGAAAAAACTTGCTTCTTCTTGTAAGCAATAAGATGTCATGGTAGCATATTTTTTTCATGACAGCCCTATTGGTTCCTTACCATTTCCTAATTCTTAAAGGAATAAAACATTAAATTTTAAATAAAGTTTTTGAAGCACAGTGAAAATCTTTCTGTTCTCTCTGCTTATTCAGACTCAGTATATATAGCAAAGAGAAATAAGATAACGAAAAATTTACCTACTTTACACTTTCACTCATGGTCAAGTCCCCTCTGTTTACCTACCTCAGATTAATAATTGCTCCTTAGTAAATAGCAAGGCCTTCTGAAAACAAAGGCATCCTTAATATAGCTTCAGAGCCTGGTTCTGGGGTGAAGCAGCTTTAGAACACCTGCCAACAGTATTTGTTGTGGAATTATAATAGAATCCTTGTGACATGCTTTGCTCATGTGCTTTTCTGTCTGAGGACAAAACCTCTATCACAGAAAACCTAACACCTACACTCACCAAGAATCTAGGTGGGATGGGAGGGGAGGTGCAGGTGAACTTCACAAAGTCTAGAGATCACACATTTCACACATTCCGAGAGCTGAAAATAAGCGTTCTTGCACCTCCAAAGTTATTCTCACAAAACGAGGTGCAATGATAAGTTAACATCTAGGTTTCAGTTACCACTTAGCTGCAGGGGAGTTTTAAAAATTATTACATTTGTGAAATTAGATTTAATAAAAGGAATTTCTTTTACAAGAAGCCTTAAGGAGAGCCTATCTGTTGCCATGTATCATGGCAACCGGTGATCAATTGAACAATTGATCAGTGAACTGATAATAATTAATGTATACATTTTGCAATACAGTCCCCTCTTTTAAAAGAAATGCATTTTTTCATAAGCAGAAGACTCAAAATAAATGTTCTATTTTTAATATGATGCTACAGTGGAGGATTTTAATCTGTTATACACTGATATCCATGTGTCTGGAATGTTGGAGGCAACTCTATTTGAAGCAAGGGGTTGGGCACTCAAGAGACCATCTTCTGTTTAATCTAGAGGGTAAGAATGGCCTGTCCAACCAAGTCTGTGTCCTTCTTTCTCCCTTACACTTTCACTTTGCTCCTGCCCCTTTGAATAGATAAGTAAAGAACTTGTGAGAACTATAGGTTTTATCTACTTCAGCAAGTACTCCCTATGCAGGGCATGGTGGCTCACATCTGTAATCCCAACACTTTGGGAGGCCGAGACCGGCGGATCCCTTGAGCTCAGGAGTTTGAGACCAGCCTGGACAACATGACAAAATCATGTTTCTACACAAAGTACAAAAATTAGCAGGACATGGTGACACATGCCTGTAGTCCCAGCTACTCAGGAGGCTGAGGTGGGAGGATCAATTGAGCCCTGGAGAAAGAGGTTGCAGTGAGTTGAGATGTTGCCACTGTACTCCAGCCCAGGCAGCAGAGCAAGATCCTGTCTCAATAAAAAGAAAGAAAGAAAGTGCTCCCTGACCACCCCAAGATAATGCACTCTTTCCCCCGCTCTTTGTTACTATAGCTCCAGAAGACCTATTTAATATGCACCTTTCTAAAAATATTGCAAACTCCTTAATGAAGTCATCTTTGTGCCCCCATGGCCTGGCTCTGTATGGGACACACAGTAGATACTCCCTAAATGTACGTTGAGTGCATGGGTTAAAGTAAAAATGAAGTAAATGGCGAGAAGGAGTTACATATTGTTGGGGTTCAGAAAGAGAAACCCTGAAGACTAGCACTTTGGCATGCTGAGAGGCTTTAGAAGCTGCCTGAGAATCCAGACCCTTCTAACACCTTGTCCTGTCCCTGCCTCCCCAAGAACAGGGTAAGTTTCTCTTTCAGTTTTTCTTATCTGATCAGGAAAGCTTTTTTCCAAGAGAAATGCAATTGTCTTAAGACTCCCTCTTTAGAAATATCATCAAAGAACCAGAAATGATCAACCACCAGAGAAAAGCAGAGACTGGGGTCACCATGCCCAGAAAAACTTTTTATTGATTGACTGATTGATTGATTGATTGGTTGATTGATAAAGGGTCTCTCTCTGTCATCCGGGCTGGAGTGCAATGGTGCAATCTGGGCCACTGCATCACTGCAGCCTCGACTTCCAGGGCTCAAGCCGTCCTCCCATCTCAACCTCTCAAAGTGCTGGGGTTACAGGCATGAGCCACTGTGCCCAGCCCCAGACAGACTTTTCATCTATTCTTCTGAGGGCAGCTCCAAGAGATTACCTGGGGCACTTTATCTGCATAAAGCAACGTGCGACACACCTTCCCGTAATGTCTGCCTTCCACCTCCCTGACCCATTCATTCTCCCCAGTGATTTACTACCTGTCAAAAGAATTTGCATTCCTCATCTCCTCCTTCCCCTATGAAAAAGGGTATATAAGCTTTTGTACCACACTGGGTATTTGGGTAATTACTCTGTGATACTCCCCTCTGCCCTTGTGCACATTAATAAATTTGTACGCCTGTTCTCCTATCAATCTGCCTTTTGTCAGTGGCTTTTCAGCAAAACTTCAGAAGCAGAGGGTCTCTTTATCCCTCCAAGGCATTTGGAAAACCACTACTGTAGTGGATTGACTGGTGTCCCCTCAACATTTTTATCTGCTCAGAATCTTGGAATGTGACAATATTTGAAAACAGGATCTTTACAGATATGAGTTATGTATTTCAAGATGAAATAATCCTAGATTTGGAGTCTACCTTAAATATGATGACTAGTATCTTTGTAAGTAAAAGGAGAGGCCAGGCACGGTGCCTTGTGCTTGTAATCCCAGCACTCTGGGAGGCCGAAGTGGGAGGATTGCTTGAGCCCATGAATTCAAGACCAGTCTGGGCAACAGAGTGAGACCACATCTCTACAAAAAATAAAAAATAAAAAGAGAGCTGAGTGTGGTGGTGCATGCCTTTACTTCCAGCTGCTGGAGAGGCTGAGGTGGGAGAAATGCTTGAGTCAAGGAGTTCAAGGTGGCAGCGAGTCATGATTGTACCACTGCACAGGAGCCTGAGTAAGAGTGAGACTCTTTAGAAAAAAAGAGAGAGAAAGAGAGAGAGAGAAAAAAGGGAGATTGGAGACAGATATCCATAGAGAAGATGACCATATGAAGATGAAAGTAGAGACTGGAATTATGCTGCCATGAACCAAGATACACAGGAACCATCAGAAACTAGAATAATCAAGGAAGGATTTTCTTCTAGAGTCTGCACAGGGAGCATGGCCCTGCTAACACCGTGACTTTAGACTTCTGGTCTCCAAAACTATGAGAATAAATTTATGTTGTTTTAAATCACCTAGTTTGTGATAATTTGTTACAGCAGCCCTAGAAAACTAACACACCATTGTTTGGACAGCAACTGTGATCCTAGACGATTGCAAAAGGGCTGCAAACTTATTTTCTCTTCTTATTCCCAGAGAACTAAGAAAAAAATATATACGTATACTTCAGAGATAGTGCAGGTTTGGTTACAGATCCCCACAGTAAAGATAACACCACAATAATTAAAAAAAAAAAACTCATAAAATTTTTGGTTTCCCAATATATATAAAAGTTATGTTTAAACTATGCTATGTCTGTTAAGTTGCAGTAATATTATGTCTAAAAAACTCAATGGACAAACCTTAATTTTAAAACATTTCTTTTTTCTTTTTTTTTTTTTTTTTTTGAGACGGACTCTTGGTCTGTCGCCCAGGCTGGGGTGCAGTGGCACGATCTTGGCTCACCGCAACCTCTGCCTCCTGGGTTCAAGTGATTCTCCTGCCTCAGTTTCCCACATAGCTGGAATTACAGGAGCATGCCACCATGCCTGGCAAATATTTGTATTTTTAGTAGAGATAGGTTTCACCATGTTGGCCAGGCTGGTCTCGAACTCCTGACCTCAGTGATCTGCCCGCCTCAGCCTCCCAAAGTGCTGGGATTACAGACATGAGCCACTGTGCCTGACCTAAAAATATTTCTTGCTAAAAAAATGCTAATGATCATCTGAGCCTTCAGTGAGTTGTAATCTTTTTGCTGGTGGAGGGCCTTGCCTTGATGTTGTTGGCTGCTGACTGATCAGGGCAGTGGTTGCTGAAGGCTAGGGTGACTGTAGCAATCTCTTAAGATGAAACAATAATAAAGTTTGCCACGTCAATGGACTCTTCCTTTCGTGAAAGATTTATCTGTGGCATGTGATCTGTTTGATAGCATTTCAACCGGAGAACTTCTTTCAAAATTGGAGTCTATCTTCTCAAACTCTGTCACTGCTTTATCAACTAAGTTTGTCATATTCTAAATCCTTTGTTATTTTAACAATGTTCAGAGCATCCTTCCCAGAAGTAGACTCCATCTCATGAAACCACTTTCTTTGCTTAACCATAGGAAGCAACTCCCCATCTATTCAAGTTTTATCCCAATATTGTAGCAACTCAGTCACATCATCAGACGCCACTTCTATTTCTAGGTCTCGCTATTTCTGTCACATCTGCCATTCCTTCCTCCACCAAAGTCTTGAATCCCTCAAAGTCATCTATAAAGAAGAAGAAGAATCAGCTTCTTCCAAACTCCTGCTCATGTTGATATTTTGACCTCCTCCAATGACTCATAAGTGTTTTTAATGGCATCTGGAATGGTGAATCTTTTCTAGAAGGTGTTCAACTTTGCCCAGATTCATCAGATGAATCACTATCTATTGAAGCTGTAGCTTCATGAAATGTATTTCTTAAGTAAGAAGATTTGAAAGTCAAAGTTACTGTTTGATCCACAGGCTACAGAATAAATGCTGTATTAGCAGCCATGAAAACATTAATCTCCTTGTACAACTCCCTCAGAGCTCCTGGGTGACCAAGTGCATTGTCAAAGAGCGGTAATATTTTGAAAGGAATCTTGTTTTTTTTTTTTTTTTTTTTTTTTTTTCCTGAGCACTAGGTCTCAATGGTGGGCCTAAAATATTTAGTAAACCCTGTTGTAAACATATTTCCTGTTTGAAATATCTGAAAGTTTGAATTATTGAGAGAATCACCAAAACTGAACATGAGACACGAAGTGAGCACGTGCTTTTGAAAGAATAAAACCAGTAGACTTGCTGGACACAGCGTTACCACAAACCTTCAGTTTGTAAAAAATGCACCAACTGCAAAGTGCAATAAGGCAAAGCACCATGACTGCAAAGTGCCATAAGGCAAAGCACCATGAAACAAGGTATATGCCTATATTAGACTGAGTAAGTGTATAATGTGATATCCGAGAACATATACATAACTTTACATATGTCATTGCTAAAATTATTTCCCCATTTGACAAATGAGCACATAGGGGTTTAAATAACTGGTGTCAAAAAGTGTGTAACAATAAGACTAACATTTGAGTGATTACTATGTGTTAGGTACCATGCCAGGCTCTTTATTTAAATTATCTTAGCTCATCCTGATAGCAAAACTATACAGCTAGGTACTTTTCAATATTTCTCTATTTAAAAAATGAAGAAACTGAGGCACAGAGTGTAAATGCTGTGCCCAAAATCTCTGGTACTTGGCAAAGGAAGAATTTGAACCCAAGGAGAATGAATCCAAAGCCCAGGTACTATGCTGTATGTGGACACTGTGTGCTCACCACTCTTTCCATCCCTGCCTCTGATTTCACAGGCACTCCACACACCCACTAACTGCCCTTTAGCATCCTGAACATGTGATTCTATTATCTCGGCCATTTCCAACAGAATGCTTTCTTTAACTTTCTTGCCCATACTCTTATCACATCAAAATAGCAGTAAAGTATGCTTATTTTTCCTGATTTCAGAGCTAATCTTTACAAAATACTTTTGATATATGAAGCAAGTCTAGCAGTCAAAATATAACATAGGCTTCTACAATGTGTTCTGTTTGGGATTCCAGCAACAAAGCCACTTTGTTTTGTCTACATTGTTTGATCACAGTCAGTATTCTGCATGTATAGGTGTAGGCAGTTCTGAAGGAACCTTCTTATTTGTCACAATTATACAGTTGTAGTTTGATAAATGTTCAGCACCCTGGTACAACAACTGATTCTGCTTTTGCTGTTTTATCCCCTTTTCCAGAATTGTATGTTTCCACATATGCTGGACAATGGGCAGAAAGTGGAGACGCAAAGAACTTGCGATATGACTGAGGTAAGAAGCTTCAGTTGGCCTCAAATGTCAAATAATATCCTTCCTGAATAATCAAGCATGTCAAGCTTTTACTTTCTACATCTTGACTCATACTTTGTACCAATCTCAAGTCCCATATGATGCACTTTCTAGTTGAAAAGTTTTTTTTATAGACCTTAAAATTTTCTATATTTACTTTTTAGAGTGATGGTATATATTAGTTTCACTGTGTTAGTAATTCATGTTACAGAAATGATAAGCCAAAGTAAGAAAAATAGTGAAATGAATTGTAAATCTAACTATGATTTTTAGTTTCCATAATTAGCACAGAAATTGCTGTTAGTGCACTTGATCCAAGAAAAGTCATTCACGATCTCTCCCTTGCATGTTTCCCTCCTGGGCACAGAAGATTCATTTAGAGGTCAGCCTCTGATCCAAGATCCGTCAATCCAATGCCTGCCATTATAGTTTAGGAAAAGTGCCTAAAAAGACATTAACTTTCCTCCAGATGACGGAAACTAAAGGCAGGTAAATGTGGCAGCTATTGGTGTACTTGGATGCTGAGGATCAGGCAGAGTGGCTTGGTAATAAGAAAGATAAATGAGGCAGACACCCAGAGAAAAACGAAATTAAGGAGCAGTAACAGCATTTTATGCCCCTCCCTCCACTCTGCCAACCCTCAGGGCTCATACACTTTTGCTAACTCTATCACTTATGTGCTGTTGTATACCAAATTACCTCAAAACTAAGTGGCTTAACACAACAGCATGTATTATCCCATAATTTCTGTGGGCTGAGAATCTAGACAGGGCATAGTTGGATCCCCTGTCTCAGAGTCTTTCACGAGATTGCAGTTAAAGTCCTGACTGAGGCTGTGGTTTCATCTGAAATTTCAAATGGGGAAGGATCCTTTCCCAAGTTCACTCATATGATTGCAGTAGGATTCAGTTCCCTGTAGACTGTTTCACTAAGAGCCTCAGTTTCTCACTGCCTGTTGGCCAGAAGCTGCCCTCAGTTTCTTGCCACATAACCTTCTCAGCTCACAGCATGACGTCTGCCTTCGTAAGGATGAAAAGAGAAAAAGCCACCAAGAAGGAAGTCATGGTCTAATCTTGGAGGAGAATCTTATGAGTTTTGCTGCATTCTACTTGTTAGAAGCTACTACATCCAGCCTCTACTCATGGGAAGGAAATGACACAAGGTGTGGGTATCAGGAGGCAGAAATCTTTGAGAGCTGTTTTAAAAGCAATCTAACACACTGACATATTTCAGTCCTTAGGCACTATAAAATAACCCTAATATCCCTGCAATACATCTTAATGCTTGCCTAAATTAGCCAAATTTTTTTCTTTTACAACCAAAACTTCTTACATATATCGAATAGTGTAATAAAATCCAAATTTAGAATCAAGAGGTAATTGTATTATAAGAAAATATATTACCACATTTCTAAGTTCCTTTGTCACACATACACAGACAAACACAACTAGCAGACTATTTAATAGTGATAAAGGCTGAGATATGAGAAAACAAAATACTAAGAACTCTTACTACTAGGAAAATAAATCCTATGAAGATTAAAATTGCTGAAATTTTCAAGTAGCCAGTGAAAATATATGATGGTTGTGGCATTTCTTCCTCTCCTCTCCTTCTTCCTCCTCCTCCTATTCCTCTTCCTCCTTCTTCTTTTAAACCGCTAAATACTATCACGGAGGACATTTATTGTTCCATGCTTTTAATTTTCTAAACATCTTAGTTTTCTCTCATCATCTTATACAGTGAAAAAAGCAAGCAAAAAAAAAAAATAGGATCACACTATGATGAATTTGAATGTTTCTCTGCTTCAGATTACAAGGTACGTTTTTGTGGTAATTATAAAAATTGAAAAAAACTGGTGAAAACCCCTTATCTTGGGTTACTGTGTCAAGTAAGAAGTTGAGCGGTATTTCAAAAAACACCTTTAGCAAAAGTCCCCTCCCTGGCTTTTCCTGCAAACATTAACCTCAAGCGTTTACTTCCTTCCATATTTTTTATATATTTAACCTCAAAATTTGATTTAAGAAGTCACAAGAAGATCTAAGAAAAGGCCCAAATGTCAGCCATCTGTGGACCAGACCTGAAAAGCTTCCTGGAGGAGTTGAAAACCTCTCATTTCATAGAACTGAAAAAGGGCCATTGTATAGACCAGAAGCTGGTGTGCAGCTCCTCCAGGTCTCACCGCTGAATCCGGAATCCTATAAATATGCACCTCAACCACATAAACAGTTTCTCTTCAGTTTCTGGATTGGAGTTTATCTTTGCTGTGCAGAATCAATTTAGCTTTGGACAGAAAAATTTGCAAGAAATCAAAAGAGTGGGCTCGAAAAGCAAACAAAGAGACAGGATGGGCATGATTTCCTAAACATACCAGAACAGAGCCACGTGTTGGATGCTATGTAAGAAAGCAAAGAAATTCCCAAAAGATTACCTCAAGTTGGTTTCTCATTTTGGTAAAGATTTTTTGTGTCTCTTGATTCTATCAATTTAAATAGAGCCTGAAAGATACAGTGACAGTATAAACTATGTCCGAAAGACCTCCGAATAGGTAAAGGAAGTTTGGTGCCTCCCAAAAGGAGGGTGAGGGGCAGGAGAACATGATGAATATATATCACTTTTCACAGGTGCCTCTTCTGGATTTTGACCATTATAAAGCAGAACAAATAGATAAAAGAAAGAAGACTCACAAACAGCTTTTTCATTAAGATGACATACCTTTCATTTCTACTTTTTCTCAGTTGATAAGCCCCAAAATAGCACATAGACACTGAGAAAACCTTCTTACAACCTTCTTACAATTTTCTATACTGCCAGTTTCACCAACCTTTTAAGTGTTGGTTGGGACCTTACTGGCCTATAATACTGATTTTTTCAATAGTGTATCCACCAACTGGTTCTGATTGGCACTTTTCATCTTCAAATCTGCAGTGTTCTGCCTCACTGACAATAGCAGATGGCCAGTAAATCTCAATCTTGACTTCACGGTAGGATCACCTGGGAAACTGTTAGAAAAACAAAATCCCAATGTCCAGGCTTCTCCCTGGACTAATCGAATCTAATCTCTAATGGTAGGATTCATGCACTGATCTTTTTTGAAGCTTTCCAATGACTACCATGTGTAGCCAAAGCTGAGAACCCCTGTTAGATTCTATTTTGGTGTATTGACTATGATCTTGACTAATGAAAGTTGCTGAACTGCTGGGGAACTTGGCTAAGCAATGGAATATCCCTTAGAAACACAATGAACACCCACTCATTTTAGGCAGTAACACAAAATTATTGGGGCCTTAATATTCTCTTTAGGGAGACACATTCCACAGAATTCCACAAGTTGTAGAAGATATGTTCTCTCTTATGAAAGGATGTGCCACCAGGTTCATAGGAGAAAAAATATGGTGCTGCTTTTACTAAGCTACCAAAGAGTACAACACAAGAAAATTATCAATTCCTAACTAGGGTGAAAGTACCTATAATATGCCACAAACATGAGAAGCAACCTTTTCATCATTAAGTGGACTCTGACAAAGCAGTTAATAGAATCTCGAAGTCTAGAAGGAATCCTTTAAGAAGTGTAATAATACTATTCTCCACCTGAGGAACTTAGGGTCAGAGATAAGTGGCTAGTCTGATAATTTACTGATCATGAGGGGTGTTATAAAAACCGCCCTTCTCCTCATTCTTAGTCCAGGGGTTGCATTTTTAATGTACACGAAAGCATTTAATGTCATGTGTGGCCAATAGTAAATGCTCAATAAATTGTAGCTGCTGGGAGAAGAAGTAATGATGGTAGCATTAATGATCACATTGGTAATAATAATGTCTTTTTCAGTGTTATAAACACTGCCTTAAAATCCTTAGCAAATAAAAAACTATTTCTTGCTGGGCACAGTGACTGATGCCTGTAATACCTGCTACTCAGGAGGCTGAGGTAGGAGGATTGCTTGAGGCCAGGAGTTCAAGGCCACCCTGGGCAAACATAGCAAGACCCCGTCTCTAAAAACAATCAAACAAACAAAAACCTATTTCTTTTGTTGATGACACCTTATTTATTTGAAACACAAGAAATTTAAAAAGCAAAATAATAAACAGGGGGAATAAAAAGGCTTTTACTTAGAGCTGCAATGAAAATTTAGGATAGCCTTTCACTATTTAATGACTCATCAGTTGAACATTTTATGTAATTAATTATAAAATATATGTAATTGATCTGATTTTGTCTAGAAGATTCTAGAGTATCATGTTCCTGATGAAAATACTATACATATGTTTATATCTAAAGAGTTAAAGGTACTTTCACATGTTATTTAATTCAATTCTCACATATAATCAGAAAACAGAGATATTATCCCTCCTTCTTTAAAATTAAAAACATAAGTTCAGAGAATGAAAGGGACCTGGCTAAAGTGTCTCCACTAATAAGTGGCAAGGCTAGTAGTTCATCACAGGTTTTCTACCTTTGAGACCTTCCTTAGGTTACTTCTTTGGACTGTGTCACTCTAGCCTTTTGAATAATTAACTTTTCTGAGCAACAGTGTAATGCTCTGTCCCTGGCTTTCATCAGGCAAAATGTGAAACACATCTATTTGAAAACCTGCTTTTTGAAAACACAGGACTTCATTACGTTGTTCCGTGTTTCTCCCTTAAATTCTCAAAGGCAAATTATTCTCCGAGTTCAGAGTCAGGAAAGTATCTATATCATCCACCAAACCTGGGAGCTTTCTTTTGTTAGATCCGAGGAGTTATATGATCCATTGAATGTCCCTCCTTGCGTTGGCTTCTAGGGCACTCAGAGCCAAGTTTTATACTTGGTCACTCTGGTTCCGGTTCTTCTCAGTCCAAATTTCTACTGCATCCTCTCTCTCTTTCCCTTCACCTCCCAAACCACTATTACCTTTAATACATTACTTTTGTGTTTTGTATTTATCAGTGATTCAATGTAATTTTACTGTGATTTTGGTAAACATCTGTAGTGTTCAACTACTTGGAGGATTTGTCTCCCTTTTTGTGATAATAGAACTCTAACATTTCTTGGTTACATCACATATTTTACTATCTGATGATTATGTTGGTCATCAGCCCTTCTTCTGCAAGGAACAAAATATAACAACATTACAATGCATCTTCCTTTGTTTTGTTTTTGCTGATTTGGGTAGAACTTGGCAAAAATAAAAATACGTTCATTTTCTGTCATTTCGGTAGTAAATCTGAAGCCATGCTTTACAGAATAGTTTTAAATTTAAAATAAGATAATTTTATAAATATTTTACCCTTTTAAAACAAGGGTAACTGTCTCAGTTCTTATGGCATCAAGATGTTCAAATTAAATTCACAAGGCACTTCAGGACCAATTATATCAGTGTTTAACCCTCCCAGTGTCTTTTTTGCATCTTAATATCATTGATTTCTTTACCAATAATGCCAAATACATAAACCACTCCTGCTTATATGTGTACTTTGTGTATATGTGTACTTTGTGTATATGTGTATATATGTAATTTGTGTATATGTGTATATTTGTACTTTGATTTTTTCTCTAACTGGTATTATTCAGATTCAGCGCCTCAAAATTTGTGATAGTCTTACCCATGGTCCTCTTCTCAAAGGTTCAAAATGTGACTTATTTTATGTGTGCATGTTTTAAATCTTTTAGTTATACCTCCTGTTACTGACTGTTTATGCCACCTCAAAACTCATATGTTGTTTGGGCATGGTAGTTCACACCCGTAATCCCAGCATCTTGGGAGGTCGAGGTGGGAGGATTGCTTGAGCCCAGGAGTTTGAGATCAGCCTGGGAAACATAGTCTCCTCTTCTCTAGAAAAAAAGTCTGGTAAAATCAAGAATAAATAACCAGCTGGGTGCAGTGGTTCATGTCTATAATCCTAGCATTTTGGGGGAGGCCAAGGTGGGTGGATCACCTGAGGTCAGGAGTTCAAGACCAGCCTGGCCAACATGGTGAAACCCCATCTCTACTAAATACAAAAAATTAGCTGGGCGTGGTGGCACATGTCTGTTATCTCACCTACTTGGGAGGCTGAGGCAGGAGAATCGCTTGAACCTGGGAGGCAGACGTTTCAGTGAGCCGAGATTGTGCCATTGCACTCCAGCCTGGGTAACAAAAGTGAAACTCCTTCTCAAAAGAGAGAGAGAGAGAGAGAGAGAGAGAGAGAGAGAAATAACCAACCTTGTAAAGTGGTATTTTATCTCCATGATGGGAAGAAGATTTCCCATTAAAAGGTAAATCTTCCTTTTCAAAAGTTTGAAAGAGTTCCTTAAAAAGAATATCATCTGGTTAAATATAAGTTGCTGGAGACGCAAAACCCTAAGAAAAGTTTTTGGCTTTTATCCCGTAACAGTTTCATTTGAGAGTGAATTGGATACATTTTCATTCATGAGCAACTCTGACATTTCCTCCTTGTTTCTTCCCCCTTTATGGACAGGCAAACAATCACATACAGTCAGTTTCATTCTGTTCTTTCGATTCTTTCATATTGTCTTTTTTTTTTTTTTTCACCCTTGGAGCTGTATGGTATGGTGGAAGAACACTGGTGTCAGAATTCTAAGACTTGTTTTATCCAAGAGAATTTGAGCAAACATTTAATTTTCTCCCTGTTTTCCTATCAGTGAAATAAGAACACTGATGCCTGCTGAATTTAGCTCATGTGATTTTTGCAAGGATTATGTGACTACTTTAGCCAACTCTAATTTTATTCAACAAGCATAATCAACAAAGAGAATCTAACATGTGCCATGCACTGTGCAAGCTGCTTGGAATAGAATGATTAAAAAACATAAGTTAAAATTTTCTTAATTAATTAATTAATTTTTTTCAGACAGGGTTTCACTCTGTTGCTCAGGCTGGAATGCAGTGGCACAATCTCAGATCACTGCAGCCTCAACCTCTCGGGCTCAGGTGATCCTCCCACCTTAGCTTCCCAAGTAGCTGGACAATGGGCCCGTGCCACCACACCCAGCTAATTTTTGAGTGTTTTGTAGAGAGGCGGTTTCTCTATGTTGCCCAGACTGGTCTCAAAGTGCTAGGCTCAAACAATCTGCTCTCCTTGGCCTCCCAAATTGCTGGGATTACAGGCATAAGCCACTGGGCCTGGCCCTAAAATAAATAAATTAATTAATTAATTAATTAAATAACACATTGCTTTAGTCAAGAATCTCACATTCTGATAGAAAAAGTAGACAAATAAACTCATAAATGTGGGTCCGATAATGTGCTCTTTTGGAGCACTTTGTCCTATTAGTTTTATTATAACTTATAACTCTTAGTATCTCTCCCCTTCTACTTCTTTTAATGCCTCTTTTCTTTACAAGGTTATGAACTCCATGAGGGCAGTGTCTGTTTTGCACACTGCTCTATCCACACTGCCCCCAGCATAATTATCTAGGAATTGGGAGAAAACAAAAAAAAAGTCTGGTAAGCCACTTGAAACATTCAGTGTGATATTATTTTTAAAGCCATTAGATCTTAAGTGACATTTCCACTTTAATCTTAAGAAGAGGAGAAAATCTCAACCTTCCATTGTTACACAACCTGAGAGCTTATAATTCTTTACAAATCAGTTAACTACGTGTAATTCCTATCACCGGACGTCATTTCTTCTCTGCCCTGATTTTGTATTTGTAAAGAATCAAGTCAGGTACCAGTTCTCATCCTCTCAGACTAAATACATTAAACCAACAACAGTGAAAAAGGAAAATGAAATTGGCTTCATTTTCCATGTACACAAGGATGCTCAGTTTAAATAATAGCCTTTAATAATAGTGTTTATTGTATATTATAATATGTAATATATATTATATATATAATAACAGTTTAATAATAGTGTTCCATGGTTAGACTCTTTCTACACGTTTCTGGTGTCAAGCTGCAACCTGGTTGTCCTTGCAGTAAATAAATCAACAAGGTGCATAATCTTGTTCTGTAACCTCCTGCAAATCCCAGGGATGTTCAGAATTCATCAGCTTCAAGGCATGTGAGGCTGGAATTTGAAAAGAAAATCCTTTCACTCTTAAAGAAATGCCCTTAGCAGGGATTTATACTGATAAGTCACCTTCACCGTTAGTGATGTGAATGTCTGTTTAATTCTTTTACCAAGAAGAGTTTATGGAAACTGGGATCCTGAAGGAATGCTGGGTTTTGCCAGTGTCTGCCATTAATTTGTTTTGTTTTCTAAAGTCTGATTCCCCAGCAAAAGGATGCATTTGAAATTATAATTAAAAACAGTTAATTCTGGTTCAGTTGACATTATATATCAAAAGGATATGCATTTATAATTTATATTGTGTCCTACAAATTAGAAAACCAAATCAGAATAATGTTCATAATTTGGAGAAATTTTAGAGATTCTCTAAGTTATTTTTCTACTTTCAAGAATGATGGGAAAGGAGAAGGGAATATATGGGTATAAAGTAAGCAGGCCCTCTGGCTCTGAAAATCAACTCAATGGTAAATGGCTGAGATTTTCTAGCCATTCTGACCCTATTTGAGAAGATTATATTGCTTTGTCAGATCAGACCTTGTGTCAGAGAACCAAGTGTCAACTTTCCACTTAAAGATTAAGCAGCAAGAGTCAGTACGTCTGGTTACACAGAACACAATCTCTTCTTGACCTGTAGCGTTATGCTTCCTCTTTGCTGCAGAAACAGGTTTCCTAGAGATCTCAGAACAGTGCTGAGGTGTAGGAAAGGAACGTTCATCTCCGTATTTCTCCCCAAGCAGCAGACGCTACAATGTAATAGGAAAATGAGAAGTTTATTGAGTTTTCCTAACGGCATCAACTTACTACCCTCAAGTCTGGTTTTGTTTTATTTTGTTTTCAAATCCCACTAAAGGCTTGAATCTACAGCTTTTTAAGAAACCCCGTCCTGGCCGGGCACAGTGGCTCACTTTAGGAGGCCAAAGCTGCTGGATGACTTGAGGTCAGGTGTTCGAGATCAGCCTGGCCAACACGGTGAAACCCTGTCTCTACTAAAAATACAAAAGCTAGCCTGGTGTGATGGCCAGCACCTGTAATCCCATTTACTCCAGAAGCTGAGGTCGGAGGATCACTTGAACCCGGGAGGCAGAGATTGAGATGGTGCCACTGCTATCCACTCTGGGTGACAGAGCCAAAATAAACAAACAAAATAAACAAACAAAAATAAAATAAACAAAAACCACAAAGGAGAAGATAAACAAAATAAACAAACAAAAACCAAACAAACAAACAAAAACCACAAAGGAGAAGATTTTGCTATTGTGTATACTAGAATATTATGTCTTCAAAATAATGTGTGAATAATAATTTATTATTGAAGAATAATCTAGTTTCATCACATTGTAACTTAAGAGCCATTTATAGTGTTTGAGAGAGAGAGAGAGAGAGAGGAAGAGAGAGAGGTATGTATATGTGTGTTGATGGTCGGGGGATTACTAAAATCTCTTAACCTAAGTTTGTCAGTGTAATTTGATCTTTCTGTCTGAGGTGCATAGGGAATAGCATTTACTGAGACTAATGTTACTAAGATGGTGAAAACTGGCCATTGATATGCAGACTTTCAAATGCTGAAGTAAATGTAAATAGGCAATGCTACTCTTTGTTCCTTAGTTACTTAGGAATACTATAGTTTCTGCCCCCTTTCCTGCTAACTCTCCTTTCTCAGCACATACTCTCCACCACACAAAATCTGATTCTGAATTTATAATCAGATTACAGGCATCTGGAGAACCCAGCCACTGAAGTAAATTGTTTTCCATAAGTCATGTTTGTGATTTGCAAATGTTGAAAAAGCAAATACTAAAACTGTAATTTTTAGATGATATATTACCATTGGAAACGTTTCATTTAAAAACAGCCATACAACCCCAAACCCTAAGCTTGGTGTATTTGATTTGGCTCTTTTTGCAAAAATCCATCTTTTTTTTTTTTTTTTTGGCCCAAGTCTTAATACATATGATGAAAATTAAGATAATTAAAACCTAATATTGAAAAGTTTTAAAAATACTTACAAGTTGATGTTATCCTTCCTTTAGTACACTTAAAAAAATTAGGCTCAGAAATGTTGGTATAAATTCAATTCACCATATGTCTGCTTAATAATTATTTGGAAACAACAAGGAACAGACCTCCCACAGACAACTCTCTGTGTTACTAGATTTCTTCAAAGCATGGACTCAGAGTACAATTTGTCTGGGTGACACAAAGGCTGATTAGGGAAAAAAAAAAGAATGCAATTTGTATTGAGCTTGAGAATGGGTATGAAGCAGGCCCCATGTAGACTAGCTAATGAATTTAATGGTTTGTTGGATGGTTACTCAGGATGACCTTTATTTAAATACATACAATGGGCCAGGTGAGGTGGCTCATGCCGGTAATCCTAGAATTTTGGGAGGCTGAGGTGAGCAGATCAACTCGGATCAGGAGTTTGATGGATCAGGCAACATGGCAAAACCCTGTCTCTGCAAAAAAAATACAAAATTAGCTGGGTGTGGTGACAGCGTATCTGTAGTCCCAGCTACTTGGCGGGTTGAGGCAGGAGGATTGCTTGAACCTGGGCAATCGAGGCTGCAGTGAGCCACAGTCATGCCACTGCACTCCAGCCTGGGTGATAAACTGAGACCCTGTCTCAAAAAATAAACATATATATTTATGTATATATAAAATATATTTATATAAATATATATTTATGTGTATTTATATGTATATAAATATATATTTGTGTATTATATGTATATAAATAAATATGTATTTATATGTATATAAATATATATTTGTGTGCATTTATATTTATATAAATATACATTTATGTAATATCTATGTATTTATATTTATATAAATATATATTTATGTAATATCTATGTATTTATATTTATATAAATACATATTTATGTAATATCTATGTATTTATATTTATATAAATACATATTTATGTAATATCTATGTATTTATATTTATATAAATACATATTTATGTAATATCTATGTATTTATATTTATATAAATACATATTTATGTAATATCTATGTATTTATATTTATATAAATACATATTTATGTAATATCTATGTATTTATATTTATATAAATACATATTTATGTGCATTTATATTTATATAACCCTATATTTGTGTATTTATATTTATTTAGTAGTTGGTCCAAGGGTTGTGGGCATTGTTAAGCTTATTTAGCACTGTTTCTCCCTGCAACCATCACAACCATGCTTGACTAGCTAAAGTAATGATAATAATAATACTAAAAATTAAATAAAATAAATAAATAAATATATACAATCAATTGTAGCCTTTGATCCTTTTGTATTCAAAGGCATTATACATTCAACATTAGAAAATGTTGAAGGAAAAAGGTTACAATGGCCTGTAGAAATGATGAAATCCAGAATTTGAAATGTGTGCAGTACCAAGGGATGTTGACGCTGCAGAGAAAAGATTGGGGCTCAAGTTTGGCCAATTACCCAGTTTTAGCATCTTTATTTCTAATATGGCAATGTAATAACTATTGCTCTTGGTTCTGGTAAAAATTAAAATAGATGAATATGGAAAATATAAATTATAAAGCAAAAGCACTATGTGAATAAGATACTTTATTATTCTTTGAATTATACAACAAAAAAGGTCTAGGACATCTATATATAGTAAAGCAGGGTTTTGGTGGGGGGATAATGTCAGTGTGTTAGATCTGGCTCATGCTGGTTTGCACTAGCTTGTGACAGCTGATAAATTTTTAGGAATTATGTGAGCTGGTTGACATCATGTTGATAGCCTGAAATCCTCACCTCCTTCCCAAGGACCAGTTGACCAGCACATCATTGGGTAACTTATTCTGTATGTTTGGATAGTGTTCTAGTAATCTGTTAGTGTGTAACAAAACCAGTTCAAAATTTGGCAGCTTAATGCAACAGCTATACTACCATCTATTATATCTCACATTCTGTGCGGTGACTGGTCTCAGTTCAGTAGTGATTCTGCTTCATGGATGGTCAACTAGGGCTGCAGTCATCTAGAGGCTTAGCTGGACTGCATTACCCAAGATGGCTTATTCTCAGGTCTTGCAGTTGGCACTAGCTGTTGATTGGGAGCATGCTTGAGACTCTCTATAGGAGCATGTAAATTATCCTCTACCTGGTGCCTCATATGATTTGAGCTTCTTACAGTATTAAAGCTGGGTTTCCAAGTGGGAGCTATGGATCTCTTAAGGCCCAGTCATCAGAATTATACAATATTACTTCCATTATAGTCTGTTGATCAAAATAAGTAGAATTTGCTACCATGTTTAATTCATCACAGATATTATGATACCCAAATTTATATAAACCCAAGAGTATTCATTAAGTTGCAGATGCCAACATTTTAAGTAATTCTCTCCTCTAACTTCTTACACTGGAGATAAGCTTTACCACTTTATGCTACATATTTTGTCAAGCTTAAAGTTTCCTTGAGTGAGGTCAGGTATGGTGGCTCATGCCTGTAATCCCAGAACTTTGGGAGGCCAAGGTGGAAGGACCGCTTGAGGCCAAGAGTTTCAGACCAGACTAGTCAATGAAGCAAGACCCCATCTCTACATAAAAATTTTAAAAACTTAGCTGGGTGTGGTGTGCACCTACAGTCCCGGCTACTCAGGAGGCTGAGGTGGGAGGCTCTTTGAAGCCCAGGAGGTCCACTGCACTCTAGCCTGGGTGATAACATGAGACCCTGTCTCAAAAAAGGAAAAAAAAGTTTCCTTTAGTCTTGGTGTACCACCTATGTATCTGGCCAAATATATCAAACTACCGAAGACTTTCTGAAAATAGAATTTTTAAAAAATTTACTACATATTCTTTAAAACAAAATGAGTGTTTAAAGGGGTGTAATAAATATTTTGAAAAACGAAAGGAAGCCAGTCATAAGCCTAATCGAAATCATTTGAGTGGCTGGATGATTCAAGTTTGTAAGGCACAAAAGACAGTCTCACATTCATCTTGTTATAGAAACTATAGATCTATCTATCTATCATCTATCATCTATCATCTATCTATCTAGCTATAGATCAATCTATCTATCTAGACAGCTAGGTTAGATGTAGACTGGAATGCTACAATACTTAAGTCTGGGGAGGTCTTGTGACTAGTAAACAATATAGGATATGGGATATGGTCAGTTAGAATGCTCCCAGCTTCAAGAAACAGAAAACCTAATTAAAAGAGATCTATCATCTCACATAATAAGCAGTCTTGAGTTTGGTGGTTGCAGGGTTGCTTAATTTAATAGCCCATTCATTCATATCAAGGTTTCTGCATCTGCTTTCTGTTTTTTCTGTGGGCAATGGCCCTCACAGTGGGTGGCACTATATTGTATTGCCCAGACCCAAACATGAACTCCACATGTAGCAATGTCTACAGACAGAGCAGCCAATGGGAGCAGGTGAAGGGCAAAGAAGTGGTAGCTCCTCATCTCTGTCTCTCTTTTCATTTGGGAAGAAACATCTTCCTTAGATAATGCTTCTCAAATTCTTATTGCATCTCTTTGGCCAGAACTGATGCCCGTCCTTTAACCAGGGGATGGATTAATCATGGTTCAGTTCGGCCAGCCTTCTGGAACTCTATGGATAGCAGTCTAATCTTTCTTGAACACATTATTATCTGATACCTGGACAAAATTGGAAATGTACCAGCAAGGAAGAAGTGGGATATGGCTACTGGGGCAATCAACAGTGTCTTCCAGGTTTATCCTTAAAATCTCAATATGGTTCTGTGACATCATCTCCTTTAGTAGCACCATTTTTCAGGAGCTAGAAGCACAAAAACATGGTGAAAGACCCAAGGAGCAGGTGTAAGGCTCTAGACAAGTAGGGTGTGGTTCAGGGAAGTCTCAGCAGAGAACAGAATAATTACAGAAAGTAATTTAGATTTATTGGGCACTGACTATGGAACAACCACTATGTGAAGAACCCCTCCAGCCCATCCAACATCATATTTCCTTCCTCAAAAGGAAGATATTATTAGCTCCATTTTAGAAATGAGGCTCAGAGAGAAAACTGTTAGGAGTTACTAGAGCTAGACAGTAAAATTCAAGTCTTTTTAACCCCAAGGATAATCTAACTCAACCCATGCTGATGAGCAGCTATTTCATGCTCCACCTGATAGTAATACTCCTCTTTCCCCACTTAACTCCCCAGCATCTTCACCTTCTCAATCATCCCCATACCAATGTTGAAACAGAAGAAGGCAGTGAATAATAAGAGCAAGAAGCCTCCAAACTTTCCAATACATCCCAATCCACCCTCTCAGTGTTCTGTCCTGAGGAAATAATGAGAAAAGCAAAAAATAGCCATACAAACCATAGTGACAATATATTGCAATCCTTTATTTAATGTCACTGACCTCATCAATTTGACCAATTTGATGATTGGATGCATCAATATCAAGAGTGAATACCCTGAAATACTCAGATTAAAACTCAAATTGGTTTTGAGATTCAGAATTATTTCGATATTGGATATTTTCACGGTTAATGGTACTAAAAGACCTCACTGCATAAATGCTTTGACCTCAGAAATTTGGTGAGATATAGAAGGAGATTGCCTGTATGTCCTTATTCTTTCTAGCTGTTCTGATGGAGAAAGTGGATGATTGACCTCTGTTATAGAGGACATTGTAGCAAGAAAACAGCCATGGGACTCTTCGTATAAATTTCCTTATTAGGCAGTCAAGTTTATCAAAGATTATTATGTTTTCCCCTTCATCTCCAGGAGGCCACTATATATAGGCTTCTGTCTTTGGGAAATATTTTCAAGAGGAACATATTCTAGGAGGCTTTCTTGTGGGATGAAGGTAGCCGGGGCTCCATTTTAACAGGATATTTTCAGCCCATAGATTAGGTTGTTTACGGGCCTGCAAACACATTGCCCTACGTTAAAGCAGAGTGAAACAAACTTACCTCACTAACCATAACGTTTTCTAACATATAATGTTTCTTTTTTGACATAGAAGATATTTTGAAGGATGGCAAATATCCAGAGGGAATTGCAAAATTCAGGCAATTACTCAGATTCTCTAATCCCAAAATGTTTTCTTAAAATATTTTGCAAATGGCCACATAATTGTCTATCTAGGTTTTGCAGCTTTCATCCTAAAAAACAATGCCATTTAGACTGTGCTTTAACTTTAGGTCTGCATAAGTGGTATCATGATTACAATTCTCTCTCTCTCTCTCTCTCTCTCTCTCTCTCTCTCTGATAATGCCTTGTTTTCAGTAAAAGAGATCAAGAACTTGCTGATAATGGAATGGGAAACAAAGGAACAGCAACAAGTAAACAATCCAATAGGGCCTTTATCCTGGTTTCTCTTGGCTCAAAACACTCCCTGCAAGTGGCAAGCATTTCTCTAGGGAGATGATCCAACCAACAGTTTGAAAATATAGTGCTTCTAGAAGCCTTTGGTTGTGGGAATGAATTGAGGTGATTAGAAGGGTGTTTGCCTGGCCAGATTCTTTGTTTCAGTACTAAATTGGCAGTAGCGAAAGACGGAAGAAAAACTCACTCGAAGAAAAGAAAAGCAATTCAAACAAAAACGCATTGCACTGGCTATCGTGGTCCTTAGGTTCTGGGGCAATTGTCCCCATTGCCTCTGTGTCGGGTGTGTGGTACAGGCTTATATTGGGGAGGGGAGGGAGCCATCCTACCACTGGGCATCTGGAGGGAAAAATCCATCCAGCTGTTGCTAATGGATCACCTAATTCATACATAATGCAAGCAGTCAATTCCGCATGCCCATGCATATTATCAGATATATATATATGTCACAGAGGGAACATATATATATATCAATCAGATATATATATATATATATATATATATGTCACAGAGGGAACAAACAGTCATTTTCAACCTCAAGTCCTTCTAGGGAGGGAAGAATGAAAAACCCTTTTGTCTTTTTGTGTACCTTGAAGGTGGGTCTGAAGCGAGGTCTACAGGCAGGGCCTTGAGGGAATCCCTGGCACCTGGCACCCACTGGGAGCCCCTCTTTGACTCGTCTGAAGGAGAAATGTTTTGAAGCATATGTTAATAAAATATATATCTGATTATTAACTCACTTCGATGGGAAACATAAACTGTCTGCTTAGTTTCTCTTAGGATTTCACACACAATGCCATCAGAAAAATGTATCTTAAGGTTTTTCATCACCTACTCTTTCTATTTAATCTCCTTCAGACATCATGATCAGGAAGAAATTAATTTCCTGCTTTGGTGGGGAAAGTTTTAGCTTCCAAAATAGACCAGACTTTCCTTCCTGCTCTCTGTTTTTTAATCCCTTTCTCTTTGGACCTTACAAAGAAGAAATCCTATAATGACAAGGGTATACATTTAGAGCTTCTTTCCAACTAAACCCTGCCTGCCATCTTTTACTGAATTACTATGTTGTAAGGTGATATGTTTGACAGATATCTAAAGAAAATCGGAAAACTGCACGATGTACACATTTATGAAGCTGATAAGTTATAAATACATATGATGAATCTATATGGTGAAGTTCATTAGTCTCCCTCCCGAATGTTTCCCTTTCCAGAATCTTCTGTCTTTCTTTGTCAACTCCATCCACAAGGTGTAACAGAGACAAACATGTTACGTTGTAACTCAGATCTTAATTTGGGGTTATTATTTCAAGGTTAACTAATGAAGTAGGAGATTTTTTTCCTTGGGACAAAGAAAATAGGCTGTTCTTACTATTGAGAGCTGTAAAATTCCAAGATGTTGGCTGTAATGTTTTCCACATGTGGCCAAAGCTGGTCTGTAGTGATAGAAAAGGTTACTCCTGACAATTTGGTTGTGTGTGGTTGCAATTTCTTTTTTTCTGAGATCAAGTCATATTCCCTTCTTGATTTCCCTGAAACATCTCAGGGTCCTCATTAATAATAAATAATCGTCTTTGCTTAAACTAGTTTGAATTAGGTCTCTGTAACTTACTGGGAAAAGAGTCCCAAGTGATACAGCAGCTATCGTTCAGAAGAAAGTCAAAACTTTGCTCCTGATGTTGGTCTGTGTTCCTTGCTGTGAATCAGGGGTAACACCTTGGCTTAGTGAAAAGACAAGCAGGTTTAGCACCGACGGTTGTTTTAAATTCTTGTTTTGTCATTTACTAGCTCTGTACCCTTGAGTAAATCACTTAACTTCTCTGATATTATTATCTCCCCTGCAGTATTGTTCTTAGGTTTAGAAATAGCTCATGTAAAATAGCAAGCATAGTAAGTACCCAATGAACAGTTAACTCTACTCTAAAACTTCCTATTGCAATGACTTGAAAAGGACTCTCAAAAGTACAAAATGTCACAACTTGGTGCAGTGGCTCATACCTGTAATCTCAGCACTTTGGGAGGTCAAGGTGGGAGGATTGCTTGAACTAAGGCATTCGAGACCAGCCAGGCAACATCATGAGACCCTGTCTCTAGAAAAAATTTTTTTAGATTAACCAGGCATGGTGAGACATTCCTGTGGTCCTAGCTACTGAGGAGGCTGAGGTGGGAAGATTGCTTGAGCCCAGGAGTTGGAGGCCGCAGTGAGCTGTAATGGTGCCACTGTACCGCAGCCTGGGTAATAGAGTGAGACCCTGTCTGAAATTTGAAAAAAAAAAAAAAAAAGGACTAGGTATGGTGGCTCATGCCTGTTATCTCACCACCTTGGAGGGCTGAGGTGGGAAGACTGCTTGAGCCCAGGAACTCGAGACTGCAGTGAGCTATGATCGCACCACAGAGTGAGCCTAGGCAACAGAGTGAGACTGTGTCTCTAATAAATAAATAAGTATAAAACTACAAAGCAGAGTCAGGATTTATTTGGCTCAGTTTTCCTTCTTTGCTCCCCTCTCTCTTCCTCCTTTCCTCCTTCTATCCCTTTTCTCTCTTTTTCTTTCTTATTTTAGTTTCTTTTTAGAGAACCAGAGATGATAGAGGAGTTCAAGTATTCACTCATACAATTGCTAGGGGTCAGCTTCAGGTGTAGTGAGAACTCATTATGAGCATACGTTCTTGCAAGAAGAATTTTTGCAGTTGTTACAGATCCTACTGCTCTGGGTCCAGAATTCTCAATGTGACTCTCTGTCTTAGGTTGGAGGCCTCAGGGATTCAGAGGCAGAGATGTGCACACAGTGGTTGACTGGGGAGTGCTCTTGGGAGCAGCACCTGTAGGCTAGCCAGAGAGCCAGCAACAGAATAGGACAGAGGGAGAATTTGACCTGGGAGGCGGGTGCAACAGGGGCCTCAGCCCATCCATCCCATACACGAGGAGCTCTGGAATTGAAATGACCCTTCAGAGTTTTCCCTGGATCCAGTGTGAATCATGGAATCCAGGTAATTCCCAGGAAGGGGAGTAACCTGGGTCAAGGCTGTTTTCTTCATCCAAACGTAAATTCTAGAGAGAGAACTCTCCACAGTCAGCAGTTAGCACGCCCAGCAGCTGGCAGAATGAAGGGTTCTGAAGTGTGTATCTGACCTGTGCAGCACAGCATCCACCACTCTCCAACTCAGGAGTAATCTATGTCTTTTAATTCATCATTGTAGTAACTGAATATTGAGCAAAGGGCTCTTTATACAACAGAGGAGTCGACCATATAAAACACTTTAGGAACAGATTTTTATTCTTTTAGTTAAAAAAAATTTTTTTTTGAGACAGGATCTCACTCTGTTGCCCACTGTGAAGTGCAGTGGCCCAGTCATGGCTCGCTGCAGCCTCAACCTCCTGGGCTGAAGCAATCCTCTTGACGTAGCCTGCCAAGTAGCTAGGACCATCGGCCTGTGCCACCACACCCAGCTAAATTTTTGAAAATTATTTTGTAGAGATGGGGGTCTCCCTATGTTGCCCAGGCTGACATCAACTTCCTGGGCTCCAGCAATTCTGCCTCTGCCTCCCAAAGTGTTGGGACTGGCATAAGCCATCGTGCCCAGTCAAGAATGTATTTTAAAAATATTACTTTTTGCTTCCTTAACCTTGGAGTATCTGTTGACTTCTGTGATGTGGGAAAAATATTCTTCAGTCACACCCTACCACAAGAAAAAAAAAATCCTGTGGTAGAAAGTAATAATAAGACATTACCAATTATAGCGTCCTTTTTAGTCTCCAAACAAGGTGCTGAATTCCATGATTTGAGGCCATCACTTCCATTTTAAGATGGTGCATTTTAAATCCCTAGATGGGCTGATCCTAAGAAATGTATCCACTAATCTCTGTAATCCAATAGGGCACAGAGACAAAAGACCTGCATTGTCAGCACAGGCTGGGAAAGGGCCCGATGTACTAAAACTGATGAGGCATGAAATTCAGGCCTTTAAAGGCTAGATAGAATGGATTAATAAAAAAGAGAGAATAAATAGAGGAGAATTTAAACTTTCACCCTGCCTTTTTATGTCTTTCATTCAAAAGAGGATGACAATATACGTGATTATTTTAATCAAGTTGAAAATCGTTCTCTCTGAGGATGTCTGAATGATTCATTATAAGCTTTATTTGAGTCTCAAAGCTGGGGCGTTTACCCTTAAACGTTTCTGTTGTGAGAACGCCACATTTAGGATTTTGGTGAAGACTCAATTATTATTTTATTTATTAGGCTCCTACAATACTAAAAGGCATTGAGTAGCCCTAATTATGTTTTCCAGTAATTCTTTTTGCTACCAATGTGCCTATCTAAACTCTAGTCAAGTGACTAAGTTCATAGTGGGAGAAAATATTACCTATTGTTTGGCATGATGCTTTTGAAATAATGTATTGATAGGACGATATACTTTTAAGCTAATAATGTTGATTTATGTACCATAGTAGATATTTGTGGGTTTGCAATGAATGTCTAGAATTTTTTTCTTTCTTTCTTCTGGAAACTATTGGCTTTCTAATCCCACTCATATTGTTTGTTGTATCAAGGAATACAAAGTTTTTATATGACCATGCCATGCGCCTGCCAGAGTTAATTGTCCTAAGGTTGAGCATTTGACCAAGACTGGGCCAATGTTTTCTGTTTCCAGAATTCTAAAGCCGGAATGAGGGCAGGAAGTAAGACTATCATTGCCAGTGGGATCCTCCAGATGTAGGCCTTGAAGACCAAAGGTGGCCTTAGCCCTCACCATGTAAAGCATGCCATTATATAGCAAGAAGGGAGAAAACTAATAGATGGAGAGAGAAAAAGAGAGCATACAATGCATAAGTACCTATTTCCAATTTTTTTTTTTTTTGATACAGATTCTTGCTCTGTCACCTAGGCTAGAGTGCAGTGGTATGATCATGGTTCACAGTAGCCTCAACATCCTGGGCTCAGGCAATCCTCTCACCTCAGCCTCCTGAGTAGCTGCCACTACAGGCATGCACCACCATGCCTGGCTAATTTTTAAAAAAAATGTAGAGATAGGGTTTAGCCATCTTGCCCAGGCTGGTCTCAAGCTCTTGCACTCAAGCAATCCTCCCACCTCGGTCTCTCAAAGTGCTCACAGGTGTGAGCCACTGAGACTGTCTTCCAATGTTTTTTGGAGCTTAAATGAATCCCTAACCTTCACAAAGTTTGACCGGTCGGCCCTTATTTGATTATTTCTAATACCCCAATATCTTTTCCATGAATACCCTTTTCTGCTAGCCCAAACTGTTTACATAATCTCTGATTAACGATTACCACTTAATATACATGCTGTAATATGGAACATCAGAACAATGGTGATTAGTTTCTTAGGGCTACCATGGCAAATTACGGCAAACTTGGTGACTTAAAACCATAAATTTGTTCTCTTAAAAGTCCGGAAGCCAGAAGTTGAAAATTAAGGCTTTGGGAGAGCCACATTGTCTCCAAAGCCTCCAGGAAAGAATCCTTCCTTGCCACCTCTTGCTTCTGGTGGCCGGAGGCTTTCCTTGACTTAGGGCAGTATTACACCAATTTCTCTCATTGTCTGACATTGCCCTTTTCTCTGCCTCTCTGTATCTCTCCAATCTTCTCTGTCTCTTACAAGGAAATCAGTCATTGGATTTAGGCTGGACCCTAAATCCAGGATTGTCTCACCTTGAAATCTGCAAAGACCATATCTGCAAAGACCCCTTTTCCAGATAAGTTCACATTTACAGGTCAGCTCCTGGTGGGAGCATCTTTTAAGGTGCTACTATTCAAGGTACACTTGATTCTCATGCAGAAGTGATTTTGCCCTCTAGAGTTTGTCCAGCTTGGAAACATTTTTGATTGTCCCGATTTGGGTGGATGGTGGTAATGACATGTAGGGGACCAAGGTAGGGCTATGGCTCAGCATCCTACAATGACACAGGATGGTCTCACACAGCAAAGGATTATCTGATTCATGATATCACTGGTGGTTGAGAAACTCTGCTCTAGACATATGACTATTGCGGTAATATACAATCTGGCGAATGCACTGTGCACAACTAATACAAATGCTAACTAAATACTGAGACTGATCTCATAGAATTGACTCTCCCTTAGGGGAGCCATTATGACATAATTTAATAAATAACCTATTGAAATTAATAGAAGTATCATGAAGCAGAATAATTACCTAATTATTTCACACTTGTAAAGTCTTATAGTCCTCCAAAAGCTTACATTGTTATTTCTGTAAGCTTAAAAGTCATATTTTTCACATTTTAATCTTTCTGAAATCTGAAATGAATATAATATATACATTTAATATGTACATTCGATGTGACATTGATTCTTACTTTGCCTTAAAAACTGGCTCAGGCACGGTGACTCGCACCTGTAATCCCAACACTAACTTTTCTTTGTTTCTTAACCTTGACATTCTTGGAGATTGTGTACCAGTTATTTTTTAGGGTGCCCTTCAGTTGGGGCTTGTCTGATGTTTCCTCATATTTAGTATAGGCTATGCATTTTGGCAGGAATGTCACTAAGTGGCATTGTGTTCTCATTGCATCACCTCAAGAGGCATATGATGTCATTTTGTCCTTATGCTGGTGATATTAGCTTTGGTCAGTTACAGTGATGTCTGCCAGGTTTATCTACCATACAGTTACTATATTTTACTTTGTAATCAATAATTAATTTGCAAGGAGATACTTTGAAACTATGTAAATTTCCTCTTCCTCATTAAAGTTTTACCACTAGTTCTAGCATCCATTGATGATTTTCTAACTCTGTGGCCCCTTCCTCTATGTAGTAGTTGACATCGTATTGTCAGGAAGAGCTGTCCTTTCTCCCTCATTTACTTACTCAACCCTTTGTTCGTGGTATTATAGTGGTGGATCCTCTGAGTGTTTGCATTGGTCAAGATGATCCTAATGGACACTAAAGTTTGGGAACCACCATTTGAATGAAGAAAGTGATGTCCAAAGAGGTCAATTAGCTTATTCAAGGTCATATAATTAGTGGAGGACTAAACCCCTCTCTCCAAAATTCATGTCTGTATGTTCTTCCTGCAGTAATCTCCAGATCTGAGGAGTGGGCACCTACTGATTATCTAAATGTGAATCACCTGAGAAACTTGTTCAAATGCAGCTTCCGGGTCTCATCTCCAGAGATACTGATTCAATGCCTCTGGTATAAGGCCTTGAAATTTGTGCAGAAATGAGAAAGAACTCATAAAGCACTTTTTCTCTACTTACCTCAGTACTTTTTAGAATGTAAATATAAATTACGATGTTATATCTTTGTTTCTAAGATAGCATGTATAATAAGAAGCACTATCA
This sequence comes from Macaca nemestrina, assembly GCF_043159975.1. Classification (NCBI taxonomy): domain Eukaryota; kingdom Metazoa; phylum Chordata; class Mammalia; order Primates; family Cercopithecidae; genus Macaca; species Macaca nemestrina. Next base: position 40,943,271 of record NC_092134.1, on the reverse strand, counting down.
ATTTAATATGTTATTTTTATATTTATTTATTTATTTTGAGACATTGTCCCACTTTTTCACCTAGGCTAGAGTGCGGTGGCACAATCATGGCTCACTATAGCCTCAACCTCCAGGCTCAAGCAATCCTCCCGCCTCAGCCTCCAGAGTAGCTACAACTACAGGCACGCTCCACCACACCTGGCTAATTTCTGTATTTTTTGTAGAGATGGGTTTTGTCATGTTTTCCACGCAGGTCTTCAACCCTGAGATCAAGCACTTCCAAAATGCTGGGAGTTTTATAAGCATGAGCCACCACACCAGGCTTTATTTACTTGTTAACTTTTGTGGAATGCAATCAACACAGTCACTATCAGAAGATGAGTTCATGCACCTAAAAGGAGGGACACAAAAGGCATTGAAGGCAGCTTTCAGGGAAGCCCTTTGTAAATGCCCTGGAATAGAAGTCTCATACTTCAACATGCATAAAAATTACATTGGGACCTTGTTAAATGCAGATTCTGATTCAGCAAGTTTGGAATAAGACCTAAGAGTCTGCATTTCTAACAAGTTCCCAGGATCCTACTGTTCTGAGCATGACACTTTAAAAGTAATGCTTAGTCCAGGCTAGATAATTAAATAATTAAACATTTTGATTGAAAAATATATGTAGTTCATTAAAATAGGGACTGTAACTCCACTTCTCTAGCTAAGCTTCTATTCACATGCCAAGTTTGTACTTTAATTAGAAAAAAAGACTGACATTAACTTCAATGCAACATAATAATTCATAATAATGATGGTATATTTTTCTCTTGAGCTTGCAGGAATATAGCACATGACATATGGCATGATACAGGCACCTGTGTGATCCTTTGGGGACTTAGGTGGTACATATTAATTAGCACCTGGAAAATAAAATCTGTTTCCTTCTGAGAAAAGCTACCGCAGTGTTTATTGGCTTAAGCCCTCAAAGAAATTAAATGAAATATTGTTAGGCTGTGTCTGCACTCATTAAAACTTTGTCTAGATGTAAGCACTGAATCAAATGCCTCTGAGTTAATTCTTGACTGAATCGTACATAAGACAGCAGAGTAATCGTGCATTTCTTTGGCCTTGATGATTGGATTTTGGCATTAAAAAATCCATCAAAATTACCATTTTGGTTAATTTACAGAAAATTATATAATTGTATAATTTAAACAAAATAATCCAACCAGAAACATTAAAATTTGAAGCCACTTCATTTTCTTAAATGCTACTTGAAACTGCCTCAATTTAACCCTTTTATTTGTAAATTCAGATTAAATCCAAATATAAGATTAAAAAAATAATAAAAAAATAAAAAAAATAAAAGTAATGCTTAGTCAACAGCAGGCATCTTCAGACCTGCTGCCCACTTTTGTAAAGTTTTATTGGAACATCTAGTAGTGTCCGTTTGTTTACATATTCTCTGTGGCAAAGTTGAGTTGCTGCAACAAAGGCTATTTAGTCCACACGTCTTAAATGTGTATTAACTGACCCTTTTGCAGAAAAAGTCTGAAGACCTCTGGTCTAGAGTGATTACTATCACAGAAATCTGGAATCAGAATGTCTTAAGTTTGTGTTTGGGCTTTGCCACATTTGTCTTTGTGCCTTGTCAGTCAGCTTCTCTGAATCACAGTTTCCTGTCTGCAGGGAGAGGATAAGAATAGCACATGCTTCATAGAGCTGTTGAAGGATTAAGCAAAACAATACCAGTAAAGAGCTTAGCACACAAATATAAGTATGCTTCAGATACCTGGGGACCATGTATAAAGTTTATAGTCCGGCTGGGTGCAGTGGCTCATGCCCATAATTTCAGCACTTTGGGAGGTTGAGGTGGGAGGATTACATGAGCCCAGGAGTTTGAGGTCAACCTGGGCAACAAGGCAAGATTCTGTCTCTACAAAAATATAAAAAATTACATGGGTGTGGTGGTGTGGTGTGCATCTGTAGTCCCAGCTACTCAAGAGGCTGAGGTGGGGGAATCGCTTGTGCCTGGGAGTTTAAGGGTGCAGTGGGCCATGATCGCACCACTCACTACGGCATGGGTGACAGAGCAAGACACTGTCTCAATAAATAAATAAATAAATAAATAAATAAATAAATAAATAATACAAAATGCAATAAAAGCTGCCTAGAATGCATTTTCTTTTTTAAAAAAATTCTGCATTCCTAGGTTCCACTTGCAAAGATTTAGTTCAGGAGGTCTGGGGTGGGGCCTGAGAATCTGTTTTTGAAACATGTTTTCTAGAAGTTTTTTTTTTTTTTTTTTTTTTTTGGAGACAGGGTCTCACTCTCTCACCCAGGCTCAAGTGCAGTGAAATGATCTCGGCTCACTGGGCTCACCTTGGCTCACCTGGGCTCAGGCGATCCTCCCACCTCAGTCTCCTGAGTAGTTGGGTCTACAGGTAGGAGCCACCATGCCCGGCTGATTTTTGTATTTTTTGTAGAGATGGGATTTTGCCATGTTAGCCAGGCTAGTCTTGAACTCCTGGCCTCAAGTGATCCCCTACCTTGGCCTCCCAAAGTGCTGGGATTACAGGTGTGAGCCACTGCACCAGCCAGAAACATGCTTCCCAGAGCATTCAGATGCAAGTCATCCACAGGGCCACATACTGAGGCAAATATTTAGCAACTTCTCTTGTTCACTTCATGTTCACGCCCCCATCCCATTCTGCTTCCTTCCCTCCACCTCTCTTCACTATCTGTATCATCCCCAGGAAGGGCTGCTGGGCCTTGCTGCTCTGCATTTCTCTGGCTCCAGGTGCTCCACTCAACCAGCCCTATGCCTAAGATTGTTTTCCAGCTTGTCCCCAGGACTCCAGTTTTAGACTTTGATCCTAAATTAACAATACCTCTGAGTGGACATATTACTTACTTCGTGCTCAGAACTGCTTTTGAATGATTAGGTTTTCTCTCCTTTGCAGATCTGTTATTGCCCTCCCTTGACTCCATTTTAAGACAGTGTTCTGCAAGTCAGCCTGGCTATGGCCTGAACTCATGTTTCGGATGGCGTCCAACCATCATTTAGATGGTAGAAACTAGAGTAGACCACTGAGTGTGGGTAAGTGGTTCTTACTGCTATTATCAGAGGACAGATGATGGAGCAACTGATATCTGGTGCACAGGTGCTCTGAGAAGGTTATTATGGTTGCCGAACATGTGGCTCTTTCCTTTGAAAGTACTGTGCCCTAGAAATAGTAAGTTCAAAGTTTTTTGAAAACCAGTGTGATTCATATCCTGCCTCACAATATAGAGTCACTAATATAACAGATGACTTTGCAAGATTTCTCAACTGCCTACTTACTGCCTACACACACACATATACAACAACAACAACAACAACAAACCCTTACTAATTTAAGCAAATTTTATTTCTGAAGAAGGAAAGCTATAAATGAGCCTGGGCAACATAGCAAGACCCCATCTCTACAAAAAATACAAAAATGAGCTCTGCGTAGTGGTGTGCACCTATAGCCCCAGCTACTCAGAAGGTTGAGGCAGGGGGATCACTTGAGCCCAGGAGTTCATGGGCGCAGGGTGCAGTGAGCTATGATTGTGTCACTGTACTCCAGCCTAGGTGACAAAGCAAGATCCTGCATCAAAGAAATAAAAAAAAATAAAGCTACAAAATAAATATTGAAAGCCTGAATATCACCAGTTTAAACTCCAGGATTTCTTAAGAATGTTTTTTTGACCTGTCAACAATTCGGTGGTGTCTAGTAATTTTCATTTTGTACCAGTAATTAGCTTAGTGGTTAACAAAACCAGACTCTGAATCTTTTTGAGTAGCCTCAAATTGCCCTTTGACACCTCAATTACTGGAGGAATAAAAGGTGTCATTTCTGAAGACGTGAAGAGTATTAGAGTTCATTTCTGATCTAATTAAAAGTCACATTTTAATATCTTTTTTACAGTTCAAAATTTCTAGTCTAGAGCTATGTACAACCCTTGATTAAGACTATTCTGAGTGTGATTTTTTTCCTCAGTATAAGCAAGAAATATCTAGCTTGATGAGAGTCTAAGATATTTTGCAAATGCTTTTAGTTTTTTTTCTATGTGAAGTAAAGGAAAAAGAAGAGTCATATTTATCTAAATTTCTATCTTTTTTGGTAAAGACAGGGTCTCACCATGTTGCCCAGGCTGGTCTGGAACTCCTGAACCCAGGTGATCTGCTTGCCTTGGCCTCCCAAAGTGCTGGGATTACAGGCGTGAGCCACTGCGCCTGGTTCAATATTTGGCTTATTTTATATCTAGTCCTACATATTGACATTTCTTTAGTTTAAGAAATTGAAGCCCTAACTATACACACAAACTACGTTGATTGAAATTCACTTAAGTTGAAATAGTTGCGTTTGGTTGATTTTTATATTTTATTATTCCATTGTGGCACAAAATGTAGTTTGTTTGTTTTTTTCCACTTCTTAGCAGCATGTTGTATTTTAAGTTACTCTTCCTTCATTGCCTGTTTGTGCCCACTTTCTCACCTCATTCTATAGTTAGGGCATATTAATATATAGAATCAGAGTTGTAATCATGAAAAGCTGAATGAATGGAGAGAGTTAGGTCAAGCATGATAAGAACATAAGGAAGAAATTCATCTCGTGCTATGGTTTTGATATTTGTCCTCTCTAAACCTCATGTTGAAATTTGATCACCAGTGTTGGAGGTGGGGCCTAATGGAAGGTGTTTGGGTCATGGGGGTGGGTCTCCTATAAACTGATTAATGCTCTCCTTCAGGGATGAGTGAGTTATCACTCGATCAGTTTTCAAGAGAGTTGGATGTCTCAAAAGAGCCTGGGACCTTCCCCTGCTCTCCCTTACTTACCATATGATCTCTTATCATATGATCTCTGCACACACCAGCTCCCCTTCACTTTCCACCATGAGTGGAAGCACCCTGAGGTCTTCACCAGATGCAGTTATTGGCACCATGCTTCTTGTATGGTCTGTAGCACCATGAGCCAATAAACCTCTTTTACTTATAAATTTCCCTGCCTCAGGTATTCTTTCATAGCAACACATAACAAAGACATTTGTATTTGTGCATCATTTTTGGGAAGAATCATGAAAACCCAAATATGAATAAAATAGAAAAAAAATCAACATTCTTTCTAATCTAAGAGAAAAACTCAGTATCATAGCAATGATGCCATTTATTGATTACTTTTTGCCAGGCTATGTGCCAAAAATTTTATTTATTTTTTCATTCATTAAAACAAATATTTATTGGCCAGGCACAATGGCTCATTCCTGTAATCCCTGCACTTTGAGAGGCCAAGTTGGGAGGATCACTTGAGGCCAGAAGTTCAAGACCAGCCTGGGCAAAACAGCAAGATCCTCATCACTACGACAACAACAACAACGAAATTAAATTAGCTGGGTGTGGTGGCATGCACTTGTAATCCTAGCTACTTGGGAGGCTGAGATGAGAACATCATCTGAATTATGTTTTAAGTTTAATTAGGTTGATAGGTTGAGAGAAAACTGTAGCAGCCCATAGGTGAAAGCAAGATAACCAATTAGAAATGCTTGAAATTCATGTCTAGGTGGAGAGTGACAGAGATTGGCTGGTTGTTTATCAAATCAATTTTCTCTTTCTCCTAGACACAGCTGGATTATTTCTCAGATGTCTTTATAGTTACATATGACTATCTGACTGAGCACTGGCTGATATTATATGAGTAGAAGTAATGTATGCCACTTCCAGGCCTGGTCCACAAAACTCCTGATGTGCAACCCACCGTGCTCTTTTCTTTCTGCAGCTTTAGATGCTAACATTGAAGATGCACAACCACAAGGATGTAGGAGACTGGATCCCTGAATCGCTTGGATGATAGCAACAAGCTTCTTTGGTGTTAAACAACTTAGATATTCTGATAAAGCATCTACTATTGCCTTAATTAAGGAGTGATGGATAATATTTTCTTGGACAAAAGTGATAGAGGTGAAGATGAAGAGAAGCAGTCAGATTCTACATACAATTAGCAGAGAAACAGGAGTTCCTGAGAATATGGACATGATGAGAAGGTAAGAGAAGAGCACCGGATGATCTGAACGTTTCTGCCTTGCACATTTGGAGGAAGGAGTTGCCGTTTATTGTGCTGGAAAGATTGGAAGAGGACTAGTTCCACAGGCAGAAAACACAGTATAATTTTGGACGTGTTACTATTGAGATGCCTGGTGTTATCTTCATAACTTTATATAAATATTATTACCTTAATTCCTTAATTTTTTAGCTGAGGAAATAGAGGCCTGGCAAAATGATTTGCTCAAGGGAGTAAGTTTTAGGACAGGAATTGTTTTGTTTTCTTCTGTTTTGTTTGAGACAGGGTCTCACTGTCACCCAGGCCAGTGTGCAGTAGCATAATCGTGGCTCACTGCAGCCTCGACCTTCCTGATTCAAGCAATCTTCCTGCCTCAGCCTCCCAAGTAGTTTAGACTATAGGTATGCACCAGTATGCCTGGCTAATTTTTATTTTTATTTTTTTTTTGTAGAGACAGGGTCTTGCTTTGGTGCCCAGTGTGGTCTCAAACTCTTGGGCTCAAGCCATCCTCCCACCTCGGCCTCCCAAAATGCTAGGATGACAGCTGTGAGTCACCATGGCTGGCAATATTTTATTTATTTATTTTCCAAATTTTTTAATGTTTTAAATAGACACATACATATTGTACAAATTTATGAGTACATAGTGATGTTGTAGTACATGTAATGTGTAGCAATGAGATCAGAGTAATTAGCGTATCCATCCTTTCAAATATTTATCATTTATTTTGTTAGGAAGATTCAGTATCCTCCTAGCTATTTGAAACTATATATTATTAACTATAGTCATCCTACAGTGCTATAGAATACTAGAACTTATTCTTCCTATCTAGCTGTAATTTTGTATCCTTTAACAAATCTCTCCCTATCCATCCCTTCCCCCACCTTCCCCAGCCTCTTCTAGTTTTTACTTCTATGAGATCAACTTGTTTTAGCTTCCACATATGAGTGAGCACATGTGGTGATTAACTTTCTGTTCACTTCACATAATGTCCCCCAGGTCCATTCATGTTACCATGAAAGGAGTCCATTCTTTTTTATGGCTGATTAGTATTCCATTGTGTGTATATACCACATTTTCTTTATCCATTCATCTGTTGTTGGATACCTAGGTTGACTCCATATATTGATTATTATGAAGTGTGCTACAATAAACATGGGGGTGCAGATGTTTCTTCAATATACTGATTTCCTTTCCTTGACATAAATGCTCGATACTGGGATTGCTGGATGATATGGTAGTTCTATTTGTAGTTTTTTGAGGAATCTTCATACTTCTTTTCCATAGTTTCTATGCTAGTTTATATTCCCCAGAGTGTAGAAAGTCGTTCTCTTTTGGCACATCCTCACTGGCACCTGGTTTTTTTTATTTGCTGATTTTGGGTTTTTTTGTTTGTTTGTTTGCTTTTTGTCTATTTGATTAATAACCAACCTAACTGGGGTGAAATGATACCTCATTGTGATTTTGATTTGCATTTGTTTTGGTGATTAGTGATATTGAGTTTTAAAAAATATATTTGTTGGCTATTTATGTGTCCTTTTTTTTTTTCTTTTTTTTTTTTTTTTTGAGACGGTGTTTCACTCTTTTGCCCAGGCTGAAGTGCAGTGGTGTGATCTCAGCTCACCGCAACCTCTGCCTCCCGGGTTCAAGTTTCAAGTGGGACTCCTGCCTCAGCCTCCTGAGTAGCTGGGATTACAGGTGCGCGCCACCAGCTAATTTTTGTATTTTAGTAGAGACAAGGTTTCACTATGTTGATCAGGCTTGTCTCAAACTCCTGACCTTGTGATCCACCTGCCTCGGCCTCCCAAAGTGCTGGGATTACAGGTGCGAGCCACCACGCCCAGCCTGTATGTTTTCATTTGAGGAATGTTTGCTCAGATCATTTGCCTGTTTTTTTAACTGGATTTTCTTTTTTTTCTTTTTGCTTTTGTTGTGAGATATTTGAGTTTCTTGTATATTCTGGATATAAAGCCCCTGTTGAATCAGTACTTTGCAAATATTTTCTCCCATTCTCTAGGTTGTCTCTTCACTCTGGACTGTTTCCTTTGTTTTGCAGAAGTTTTTTAGTTTTATGTAATCCCATTTGTTTATTTTTTGTTTTTCTTGGCTGTGCTTCTGACATGTTCATAAATAGTTTTCACAGACCAATGTACTGAAGCATTTCCCCTATATATTTTTTCTAGTAGTTTTTATTGTTTTGGGTCTTATGTTTATGTCTGTGATCCATTTTGAGTTGATTTTTGCACAGCGTGAGAAGTGGGGGTCTAGTTTCATTCTTCTGCATATGGATATCCAGTTTTCTCAGTTTCATTTATTCAAGAGATGAGATGGTTATTTCCCCAATGAGTGTTCTTGGCATCTTTGTCAAAAATCAGTTAGCTGCAAATATGTGGATTATTTCTGGGCCCTCTATTCTGTTCCATTTGTCTATGTGTCTGTTTTTAATGCCCCAGTACCACTTTGTTTTGATTACTATAGCTTTGTAGTATATTTTTAAGTCTGGTAGTGTGATGCCTCCGGCTTTGTTCTTTTTGCTCAGGATTTATTTGGCTACTTGAAGTCTCTTGTAGTTCAATATAAATGTTAGGATTCTTTTTTTTAATTTCTGTGAAGAATGTCATTAATATTTCAATAGGGACTCGAGTTCTTAGCCACTCCAGCATACTGTCCTTTCCTCAAATGTATTGGGAGAGCAAATGTACCCAAATATATTAAATACATGTAGGAAATTAAAAACTTCAAAATTTAGATGGTACTCTCTGACTTAGTTAACATAAAGAAGAGAAGGGGGCCGGGCGCGGTGGCTCAAGCCTGTAATCCCAGCACTTTGGGAGGCCGAGACGGGCGGATCACGAGGTCAGGAGATCGAGACCATCCTGGTTAACATGGTGAAACCCCGTCTCTACTAAAAAAAAAATACAAAAAACTAGCCGGGCGAGGTGGCGGACGCCTGTAGTCCCAGCTACTCGGGAGGCTGAGGCAGGAGAATGGCGTGAACCCGGGAGGCGGAGCTTGCAGTGAGCTGAGATCCAGCCACTGCACTCCAGCCTGGGTGACAGCGCGAGACTCAGTCTCAAAAAAAAAAAAAAAAAAAAAAGAAGAGAAGGGGTGGACAGAGGAAAAAAGGGAGAAGAAGGAGGGTAAAATCCTATAAAAATGGTTTTATTTTAGGAAAAGCAGAATTGATGTGCATTTTTCATTTGCTTTATGTAACGTGAAACCTTCCTTCTTATTCTGAAATGGGCATCCTTTTGCTCTGGGGAAGATTAGGATTGTTTCACAGGAATACTAAGAGGATATTGGAATAAATATTGTCTCTAAGATTTAGAGTAGAATATTTTAGATTCCTCAGCAAAACAGAAGTTTTGAAAGCAGGACTTTGCAGTGAGCAAAGAACTTACTTCTGAACTCTCTTAGTGACCCTTAATATTAAAAAGCATGCCTAGACTCCCAGATCGTGGAGTTTCTTCTAGAGCATAGTGAGGATGACTCTTACCATTTAGACTGAGCTGTGAAGTTTAGTGCCGTTAAGAAAAAGAACATCATGCCTTAGGGAAAGTCCATTCCAGAGATTTGAATAAGGGGAAACCCTGCTCTTCCAACTCTAGTGACATATAAAAGAAAAATGAGAATTATTCAGGCACAATGGCTCATGCCTGCAGTCCCAGCACTTTGGGAGGCTGAGGCAGGTGGACTGCTTGAGCTCAGGAGTTCAAGACCAGCCTGGGCAACATGGCAAAACCCCATCTCTACAAAAAATACAAAAATTAGACAGGCAAGGTGGTCCACGCCTGTAGTCCCAGCTACTTGGGAGGCTGAGGTGGAAAGATTGCTGGAGCCCAGGAGGTAAAGGCTGCAGTGAGCTGAGATTGCACCACTGCACTCCAGCCTGGGCAACAGAGCAAGTTCCTGTCTCAAAAACAAAACCAAACCTAAAAAATAGAAAGAAAGAAAGAAAGAAAGAAAGAAAGAAAGAAAGAAAGAAAGAAAGAAAGAAAGAAAGAAAGAAAGAAAGAAAGAAAGAAAGAAAGAAAGAAAGAAAGAAAGAAAGAAAGAAAGAAGGGAGGGAGGCAGGGAGGGAGGGAGGGAGGGAGGGAGGGAGGGAAGGGAAGGAAGGAAGGAGAAAGAAAGAAAGAGAGAAAATAGACAGTAAAAGATTGTCTATCTAAATCTACATTCTGGCATCAATTTCTTCCTCTTAGGCTACAATTTTGACTAGGGGAGAGCATAATAAATTCATTTCGTTTTTTGTTTGTTTGTTTGTTTGTTTTTTGAGACGGAGTCTGGCTGTGTCACCCAGGCTGGGGTGCAGTGGCGTGATCTCGGCTCACTGCAAGCTCCGCCTCCCAGGTTCACGCCATTCTCCTGCCTCAGCCTCCGAGTAGCTGGGACTACAAGCACCCGCCACCACGCCCGGCTAGTTTTTTGTATTTTTAGTAGAGACGGGGTTTCACCATGTTAGCCAGGATGGTCTCGATCTCCTGACCTCGTGATCCACCCGCCTCGGCCTCCCAAAGTGCTGGGATTACAGGCTTGAGCCACCGCGCCCGGCCTAATAAATTCATTTTGATGTGTAAGGTCTTTCTTAAGGCAGCTGTATTGGTGGACTACTTCCCCAGACCAACCCAAGGGAATGCTGTAGACTGGATGTTTGCACCTGCTCCCAACAAATTCGTATGTTGAAACCTAGTCCCCAATGTAATGGAGGCAGGGCCTTTGGAAGGTAATTAGGTCATGAAAGCAGAGCCTTCATAATTGGATTAATGCCCTTGGGAAAGAGTCCCAAGAGAGCTACCTTGTCCCTCTCACCAACTGAGAACACAGGAAGAAGGTGCCATCTATGTACCAGGAAATGGACTCTCACCAGATACCTAATCTGTGGGTGTCCTGACCTTGGACTTGCCAGTCTCCAGAGCTGGGAGAAATAAATTTTTGTTGCTTACAAGCTACCAAGTCTATGGCATTCTGTTACAGCAGCTCCAGCAGACTAACACAGGGAGGTTGCAGGGTTTTAGATAGAGCCCAGCTTGTGGCATGGGGCTGCCTGTGTCCAGTATGGCATGGAACAATAGTGCTATATTGATAAAGGGAGGCAACTCAATATATGAGCTTGAAAAAGTTTTTCTTCTTCCTGGTGGCTTAAGTAGTTGTTCACAGACTTTAAATATTCCCATGTACCCTGATGAAGCAATATAGGAAGTGCTGAGAGCATGGTAGATAAGCTGAGTCCTGAGGTTGGAACAATGAAGCTGCACAATGCAGCAAGTTTGTTCTTGATGTTGCAAATCCAATATTTGAATACAAGTTCTGGTAAGTTACAGGCCAGAAAGAACCAGCCATATCTTGGGTGATTATAATCTAGAAACCAGAACAAATGAGCAACTTCATGGCAGAAACCAGTGAAGATCTTCTGATAGTCTATAGATCTGAGGTCCCTCACAAAGTTACTACCAAACTGTGAGCTGTCACTCTCTCATACAAAGATGGCATCTTGAGGATGAGCAAGGAGAAGGAAAGCAAAACCTAGAAAACTGAGCAGTTATCTGAAATATTGTGAGTCATTCAAAAGAGACTATTCAGATGGAAACATTGAGACACCATTATTTGGTAAATTTAAAATCTGCCACCTCATCTCTCACTGGAGTTAAGGTTCATGATGGAGATATGAAATCTGATCACAGCTATAGAAAAGAAAAAGTTTCTCTTTTTTTTCCTTTGTCCAATTAATTCTCTATGTATGGTAAATGGATCACCAATTCTGCCAGTGAGGGTATTTATTTATTTATTTATTTATTTATTTATTTGTTTGTTTGTTTGTTTTGACAGGGTCTTGCTTGGTCACCCAGACTAGAGTGCAGTGGAGTCATCTTGGCTCACTGCAGCCTCAGCCTCCTGGGCTCAAGTGATACGCCCACCTCAGCCTTCCCAGTAGCTGGGACCACAGGCATGTATCACCACATCCAGTTAATTTTTTGTATTTTTCTGTAGAGACAGGATTTCACCATGTTGCCCACGCTGGCCTTGAACTCCTGGACTTAAACGATCTGCCCACCTCAGTCTCCCAAAGTATTGGGATTACAGGTGTTAGCCACTGTCCCTGGCCCCACCACTGAGTTTTTAATTCAAATGTTACCCTTTCTCTCTCTCTTTTTAAGAGTTGGGGCATGCACCACCATGCCTGGTTAAGTTTTTACTTATTATTATTTGAGACGGGGGTCTGCTCAGGCTGGTCTCAAACTCCTGGTCTCAAATGATCCTCCCACCTCAGCCTCCCAAAGTGTTGAGATTATAGGCTCCTATGCTGTTTTATATGTCAGGTTGTTCCAGCTCCAGTTTTGTAAAAATGCTTTTTATATTTTAGCCTTGATGGTAAAAATATAGATTAATTCACCAAATAGTTTTTGAGTGACTACTCAGTGCTAAGTAGTCTTTCACTCGGGAGACAAATGATGAATAAGCACAGCCCTTTACTCACATTTATAAGAGACAAGTTGGGGAGTAGGACAAATTAATAATTAAAGCAGAGAGCAAAAAATGCTGTAATAGAGGTATGTAAAAAGCTGTAATGCATTAACGGGTGGAATACAATGGCCCCAGCACTTTGGAACCCTATCTCTACAGAAAATTAAAAATAAATCATTAGGGTAGGTAGCACTAAGTAGAGAGGAAAGGGAAGAATGTGATCTATTCAAGAATTGAGGAATCAAGAAAGGATTGCTTGAGAGAGAAGGCAGAGGCTGTTATTTAATGGGAGGATAGTTGAGTACGGATCAGAAGGAGGTAGGTGATGATAGGTGTATCATCAGTGGGAGGGACAGTCCAGGACCACCATGAGAAGATGTGGAAACCAAAGGACTTGGTGTGCTCAGGGAATCAAAAATGTTTGTTTGGGCTGGGGGGACATTGCATTCAAAGCGAGGGGTGGTAGAAAAGGAAACTGGGAAGGTAAAGAGAGGTCAGCATGTTCTTAGGAAGGGTGATGAGTAGCATTCTGATGGGTATGTGCTCTATGCTGTTGATCCTAATAAAGGATTTTAATGGAGTCAGTGACATGATCTTTGATTTTAATAGCCCTAGGAGCAGTATCAACAGGGATTGTTGAGTGGAGAGAGACCAGTTAAGCCAGACACCAAGTCTAGGCTTGACATAATTTTCAGCATTTATAGTGCTAAAGATCACCTTCCATTTCAGTCCTGACAGCCTAGGGAATGCCATAAATCAGACTCATCTACTCAGGACCTAAAAGATCACACACTTCTTTATTTTTTATTTTTTAATTTTTTGTAGAAAGGAGGTCTTGCCATGTTGTCCAGATTGGTCTCAAACTCCTGGGCTCAAGCGATCAGCCACCTCGGCCTCCCAAAGTATTGGGATTACTGGCGTGAGCCACTGCCCCCAGCCAGGTTTTTTGTAGGTATTAACTAAAAATACAGATTTCATTAGACATAAGAAAAGAGACTTGGGTAAATTCCTTCATGAGAAAAGTTGAAATAAAAAATAAAACATGCATGAAGAGCTTTTTACCAAACTATACTTCATTGCTAGTAACTCCATGAAGACAGTGTCTCAGGCTATCAATGATTATAATTTTAGTTTTATAGAACATCAAAATCATATAACAGCCTCAGAACATGGATTAATACATTGTTCAACATTAAATCCTGTTTTCAGTGATGACACTTACATGCCATCAGATGATATTAAACTATAAACATTGAAAACTCCTTTTTCATTTTTCTCTAAAGTTATTTACCTAGCTAAAGGGAACCACTGTTTCCATTGTTAAAGAAAGAAAATAAATGAGATTTCATCTAATAAAAAAGTCCATTCTTATCCTAAATCCTAGCCAAGGAGCCCCATGAACAATGCCAAAAGACAGCTTGCCATTTCAGCTTTCACCTGCGTGCTAAGTTTTCATAGATTTAACCGTAACCATTAACTGTTTCCTATCACCAGCTTTTTATCAGAAAAATCCATAGTTAGAAACATTGGAAAATCATTTCAAGGACTGGTTCCATGGGCAAGAAAGGAGTAAGGTTTTCTATTTTGAAACAGCTAAACTGTCTTTGTAGAAAATTACACAGAAAGAATCATATATCATACAGCCCACTAAGAGATGTAGTTATGCGCCAAGACATGGAATTATGAAATCAGAGCTTGAAGAGAATAAAAATGGCCAAGACAACTGCGGTAAACAGCAACAGTGCATTTTACTTTTATATTTTCCACAATGCCTCCATAATGGAGTTTCCGGACAATAGAGCAAGATTGCCCTACAGGGACAAAGAAAGAAAGAAAGAATTCACAAGGAACAATTAGAAGGCCAGAGTATGCCATGGGTAGGTCTCCTTGAACAAGGGATTAGACAGAATGGAAGTGCAAATACATATTCAAATCCAGCACGACAGATGGTGAAACATTTGTGGGCAACATACAATGTGCACCCCTCTTCTAGAGATGCTGCCCAAGGTTAAATGAGAAGTTTTCTGGAGGCTGGTTAGCAAAGGATTTAGATTTAGATTCAAATTATACTAATGCACAAACCTGCTTGTTATTTCTTGTGGGACTTGAGAAAATGTTACCTGCACATTCATTCAATTGTCAAATATTTTTGATACCCCTTCTGTGCCAGGCTTTGGGCTAAGTGCTAGAAATTTAGTGATAAACAAAGAAACAGGTCCCTGCTTTCAGGAAATTTACAGTAGAGATATTAATTATTATTAATGAATTATTGTGGTAAGTCGTATAAAGGAAAGATTTGTGTGCTGTGAGAATTTGTAAAAGGGGACATCCACTAGCCTGGGGTACAGCACATCTCTGTCCCTCAATTCCTTTATTGAAAATATGGAAATAGACCAGGCACAGTGGTTCACGCCTATAATCCCAGCACTTTGGGAGGCTAAGGCAGGCAGATTGCTTGAGTCCAGGAGTTTGAGACCAGCCTGGCCAACACGGTGAAAACCCATCTCTACAAAAAAGAAAAAAAAAAAATTAGCTGGGCATGGTGGCATATGCCTGTAGTCCCAGCTACTTGGGGGGCTGAAGTGGGAGGGTCACTTTAGCCTGGGAGGCAGAGGTTGCAGTGAGCCAATATCACACTATTGCACTCCAGCCTGGACAAGAACAAGACCTTGTCACACACACACACAAAAATCAAAAAACAGTGGAAGTGATATTTCTCGTTTCACATCGTTGTTGTAGGGATAAAATTAGTGAATATATGAGAATATGTTATATAGAAGTTAAAAATGACATATGTTTTAAAATATTGTCATGATGATTTCTAGGATATGCTAATATCCCTGATAATTTGCTATACATCTTTACTGCACACCAGTAATTTGTACAGACTTCAGTTACTTAGTTACATTCTAGATACTAAATCCTCAGTAGGTGGCTGGTAATGGCTGACAGGCTTTCCAGCCGGACAGGAGACTCTACATAGAAATGAGTTGGGATAAAAAAGCAAAAATAACATTTTCTTCACTGTACCTGTAGGTATGAGGCCCAGAAAAACCCCAACCTACATTTTATAAGCTTCAGTATTTTCATACCATCTCACTATATTTCATAAGTCATCCAACAGCATGCTTATATCATCCAACAATATTTTTAGCTTTTTATCAAGATAGTTTTGCTATCTGATTTGACCTTTTTATTTAATATATATATATATATTTTAAGAAACAACTGTCAGGTGAAATATTTTTGATTATGCATTTTGAATCCATGATTTAAGTATGTCTGGCAGTCATAAATGTCCCAGAAGGCAATGAGATTCATGTCCCAAATTTTATAGCTTTGTGTTTAAATTCTGCGGCCAAACGAAGTATTTCTTTTTTTCTTGAAGATAATTAAATATTATTACAGTGGCTGTTTCTGCCTGAAACAATTTCTTTGACTTGACATTTATTACAACGTTTTCAGCCAGGGAAACACAGCGTTCAACTTTCCAAAGTCCAGATTTCCACATATGTACTATATTATTTTCATCTCAAAAGAAAGGAAACTACTTGTGCTTTTAAAAAGAAGACGCTCAGTCAGGCACCGTGGCTTGTGTCTGTAATCTCAGCACTTTGGGAGGCCAAGGCAGGAGGACCGTTTGAGCCCAGAAGTTTGAGATCAGTCTTAGCAACATAGCAAGACCCTGTCTCTACAAATAATAAAAATAAAAAATTAGCTGGGCACAGTGGCACAAACCTATGATCCCAGCTACTCGAGAGGCTGAGGTGGGAGGATCAGTTGAACCCAGGGGTGTGAGGCTCGTTAGAGCCATGGTTTTGCCACTATACTACAGAGTGTGTGACAGAGCGAGACCCTGTCTCAAAAGAAAAATAAAGCAGAGGCTCAGCTTTTCAAATTGTAGGATCCTTTTTTTTCTTTTTTTTCCACTACCATAGGCATTCTGCTTAAATGTACCTTAATTACAGGGCCTGCTTTATGGATGGAGACAATAGGTAGCATAACAGCAGAAAAAAAGAGAGAGACAAAGTTCTTAATTGCAACCATCTTCCACTGTGGGTTTATAAAACAAAGCTCTTTGCCTAAGCTCCTTTACTTACATTATCTGTAACTATCTATAGTTATAATTTTATCAAAGACTTCTTCTTTCTTGGGTTTGTATTGGGTTTTTTTGTTTGTTTTGTCTGCCTGTGGTTGTTTTTAATGCATATACCTAATCCCACATTTCTGGATGTCATTTTGCAAAGGAAAAGTTTGAATTTTCTGAGAATTTCTTTTTGAGATAACACAGTAGCAACATTTAATCTCATCTCTGAATCCCAACCCAGCCACTGGTATGCTTTGATAACAAGTAGGAAAAGGAAATGCTTAAAAATTGAAAAGGCTCTCCCTCCGTTGGTTTATTTAGTCCTTTTCTCTATTTTTATTCTGGCGTGCTCTGTCTCGGTGATGGCTGAGTCAGGGGAAGGATGATGTCAAGCTGCTGTCAAGCCAATTGCATGGAAAGAGAAGAATTAACGTGTTCTCCCTTCAAAATGATGGATTCCATGGCTCCACATTCATCATCTGGCTCATCATTACCAAGTCTTTGCAGTCCACTGCAGGGTGACCTTGTTAGCACTGTCTGTGCACTTTCTGTGATAGTGGGCTGCCTGGAGGCCCTGCATGTGTGGTGTGGGTTAATGAGGGTCTGAGTCATCAAGTTAGAAACTCACCCTTCCAGCCATCAGATCCAGAAGTGCTAGAGAAAGGCATAGGGCTTATAATCAGACATGCCACATTGACCAAAGAGTAATGTCTCATCCTGGTGAGATCATCCACAGGACCTGTGCTGAATAATTGTCAGGCAGCCATGAGACCATGGTGAGCTCCCATACTATCTAGGGGTCAATTTATCATCCAAGATGGCCGGCTTTGCAGATTGCAGAATGCATATCCTCTGCAGGACCAGGTAACAGGCAGCAGGAGAGGTAGCCCCACGATAACATAGCATGTGTCCCTAGAGCATCTTCTTATTGAAATGGGAGATGTAAAACCTTTTAAAGAAAACTAATGGTCCTGTTTGGTGTCTAAGGATAAAGACGAGTACATTTTAATGGTGAAATAAGGAAACTTCAAATAAATTTTGCACTTGAGGCTGGCCTTCTGAGTCCCTCTCTCAAACCTGCCCCCATCTCATAGTTTCCCACTCCCCTGCTGCTCGGGATACTTCAGTGGGAAAGTTTAAACAAAACATTCTAAGACAGTGTTTTCCAAACAGTGGGTCATGACCCATTAGTGGGCTGTGAAAATAAAATTAGTGGATCACAACCAACATTTAAAAAAAAAAAAAAAAAGGAGCTGGGTGCAGTGGCTTGTGCCTGTAGTCTCAGGTACTTGGGAGGCTGAGTGGGGAGGATTGCTTGAGTCTAAGAGTTTGAGGCTGCATTGACCTATGACGGTGTTTGCGAATAGCCATTGCAGCCTAAGCTGGGCAACATGGCAAGACCCTGTCTCTAAAAAAATTGAAAATAAGAAAAGAAATAAAATAGAACATCTGGATTGCAATGAAATGCATTCTTTATTGGATGTAGTGATAAAAACTCTTTCAAAGCTGGTGCCCAAGTGATAAATTTTGGTAACTTCTACCTGTATAAAACATTTACTTAAAAAATCCTGAAAATGAATAAAACAAATATTTTGAAATAATTGATACTGGCCATATCCGGTGATTCACAGGAGCAATGAGGAATAACATGCTCACTCCAACCCTCATAAGCCTTATCACTTTGATATTTTTTCTTGAAGCAATCTCCACATTCTTCATAGTGGAGAATATAACTGATTCAGGGTATTGTGGGGCGCGCGCGCGCGTGTGTGTGTGTGTGTGTTTGCATGTGAGTATGTAATCTGGCTCCCGTGGAAAGAAAACACATTGCTGGAAAATGAAATCACTGGACGTAGTTCCTCATTTCAAGCCTTTTCAGTTACACAGTTTCTTTTAAAAGTTTGACATGCAAAATCGTTGGATATCAAAATGCAAATCATGTAATTTCTCTTCCAGATGTCCTGCTTAGCTGTGTATTTTCTCAGCCTGTGTATGTAACCCCCATGCTCAGTAACATTGCTTTCTGTTCAAATCATCTGTTTCTATGACCTTTGCCTTTATTGATTCGTTTTCTTTTTCCCTATTTTTAATGTTGCCTTTGAGATTAAAGTCATTTTTCTTCTGCAATAGTAGGTGAATAGTGACTTTACTACTAAGAAATAAAATTTTTGATAAGAAAAAAAAACGATCGGTAGTTCTATAAAGTGTTCTGCTGTAGTTGTTTTTGCTGTTGTTGTTAATAAACCTACTCAGAGAGCAATGAGCTGTAAACACTGTCTCCCTCTCGCATAAAAACAAAGGTTATATAGCTAGAACGCAAAATGATCTGAAGAATAGCTAAAATGTATTGAGCACTTATTATGTGCCTAGAAATATGCTCAGCTCTTTAGAGTTTTAGAGCAGTTTGTATGTCCTGCTCAAATCTCATGTTGAAATGTAATTCCCAATGTTGGAGGTAGGGTCTGGTGGGATGTGATTGGATCATGGGTGCAGATTTCTTATCAATGGTTTAGCACCATCCCCCTGGTGTTGTCTTTGTGATACTGAGTGAGTTCTCACCAGATCTGATCATTTTAGAGTGTGTGGCACCTCCTCTCTCTCTTGATCCTGCTTTCTTCATGGAGTGTCTGCTCCTGTTTCACCTTCCACCATGAGTAAAAACTGCCTGAGGCCTCCTCAGAAGCAGGTGCAGCTATGCTTCCTGTACAGCCGGCAGAACCATGAGCCAGTTGAACTTCTTTTCTTATAAATCACCCAGTCTCAGGCATTTCTGTACAGCGAAGTAAGAACAGCTAATACGGAGGTATTATCTCATTTAGTCCTCATGACAAGCTAAAACAAGAGGCTTTATTATTATTCTCATTTTTCTGAAGCTAAAACTGACTTAGGAAGGTTAAGTAGTTTGTCTAAAATGCCTTAAGTAGGCCGGGTGTGGTGGCTTACACCTGTCATCCCAGCACTTTGGGAGGCTGAGGCAGGCGGATCGCCTGAGGTCGGGAGTTCAAGACCAGCCTGACCAACATGGAGAAACCCTGCCTCTACTAATAATAGAAAATTAGCTAGGCGTGGTGGCGCATGCCTGTAATCCCAGCTACTTGGGAGGCAGAGGCAGGAGAATCACTTGAACCTAGGAGGCGGAGGTTGCGGTGAGCCGAGATCGCACCATTGCACTCCAGCCTGGGCAACAAGAGTGAAACTTTGTCTCAAACAAACAAACGAAATGCCTTAAGTAATGGATCAAGGATTCCAGAGAGGTGGTCTAACTCCCTTGGCCTTGTTTCCAAACACTGACTTCTTGCTGAGACTCTTAAATCACTACGCTCTGCTATTATACACTCTGCCCTCTTTAGAAATTTAAAAAAAAAAAAATTGCAAACAGCAAGTAATAGTTCTCATATTTATTCACACATTTACTCACTCAATTCGACCAATATTTATTGACTATCTACCACATGTGAGGATCTACGCTAGGTGCCAAGAATACACTGATCAACTGAGTCAGAGATAATAAATCCATAGTGCAACGTAAAATATGTAAAAATGTATGTTTCCCAGGCTCCATTCCAATCATAGTTCTCTGTGAACTACGTAAGTGCTTGGGAAAGGAATGAGGAAAAGAGGAACATTCTGTGAAGTCAGTTTTAGGAGCTTTAATAGCAGTACTTCAAGAGTGTATCACAAATTAATTTTGCAGCCAGTATCCACTTATTTCTAAATATTGTTCCTAAAAAGAATTATGAATGCGATCAAATTTTAAAGACGATTTGCTTAGCTTCATTATTATACTAAAATAAACTAGCTAGTTTTTAAATACTGTCCCATTCCAATGTTTAGGGAAGCTTGGAATGTAGTGTAGTAGCAGCTACAGCTGTAGCAGCAGAAGGGCCCAAGGTATTTAGCAGGAAAGGGACTTCGGTGAGTTGCATTATCATTCTTCTAAGCAGCATGGGTTCCTTCACCATAAAACACACACCCATTTGGTTCTTCTTGGGTCTTCTTCCCATCACCATCATTCAGTGGTGCACAGTCATAGAGGGATAACCCATCAACCCCTCTATTTCTATGTATTTATTTTATTTGGAGATATGAGGTCTCGCTGTATTGCCCAAGCTGGTCTTGACTCCTGGGCTGAAGCAATCCTCCCGCCTTGGCCTCCCAAAGTGCTGGGATTACAGGCTTGAACCACCACGCCTGGCCTATCCCCTTCATTTATAGATAAACCATAAACACAAGAAGGCTTCGGCAAAGTTCAGCTGGTGCAAGGTGTAAGGAGCAGAGAGTGTGTGGCCTCCAGTGTTAGCAGGCTTGGGATCAAATCCAGCTGTGTGTCCTTTTTAATGGCTGTGTGACTTTCAGCAAGTAGTCAAACCTATTTTAAATTTTTAAGCTCTTATAAAATATTTCAGCCACACAGAAATGATATGGGTGATATAGAGAATGATATAATGATTACTCATATATTCAATTCCTAGCCTAAAAATAAAACACACAAATAGAGCAGACGCCCCTATGTATATTTTGATTTGACCTCATTTACCTCCATCAGAAAAGAACCATCCTGAATTTGACATTTGTCACTTCTGCCCATATCCTTAAACACTTACTACATATGTATTTATGCCTAGGCAGTATGTAACACCATTTGGCATGTTTTGAAAAAAGTACATAAATTGTATTATACCGTTAATATCCTCTGTCACTTGCATTTTTCACTCAACATTCTGTTTGGGAGATTTATTTATCATATGATGTCTTTGACTTTTAGTTTCTTCATCCGTAAGATGAACACAGTAGACACATTGCATAAGGTTGCTGTGAAGATCTTAAACAAAATAATAGAATGTGTATGGTACAGTATTTGGGACCTTTGTAGATGCTTCAGAGAATGTCATCCCCTTTTCATACCTAGTGAAATAATGTTCTGCATTTGGCATCTGAGAGGCAGCAGCCACTTGGCTTGCTCAACTGTAATGTTCAAATTACAATTTGCCACTAAATATTCCCATTGGTATAAAAATGGCCCCACACAGCAAAGGCGAGCTGATTATAGGCATTAGCATCTAATGTTCCCTGAGAGGACTCCGCTTAAGTATGCTGCTTTACATAGCTATCGTCATAATTTCCCTCTGGTTCTTCAAAATCAGAGTTAGATTTCTGAATATGGAAAATATAAGAGTAATGCTCAAATGCATTCCATACTTGGAATACTCTGAAAATTCTATGTTAATCATCTCTGAAGATGTTACACAATCATAAGCAAATGGTAGTGTAATTTAATATGCTCCTCTTCTATTTTTTCCTCAGTCTATTCTTTCCACACACTTGTATACAATTCTCTATTTTTGTTATTTTGTATTTAATTGCCTCTGCTAAAGCAAACATATTGCAGAATTGCCAATTATCTTATAAATATGTATGGCTTTCATTGAGAGGGCTTTTGTTTTTCTGGAATTCCAACAAATTTCAATCAATCATTTATACTACAAAAATCTAGTAGTTTAGAAATCTTTTAAAAATTTGCCTGAGTTTTAGGTTTCTTATAACATTTGGTCTAATGTTGGCTGAAGACATGTCTCTATAATGTCAAAACACATGGTAATTCAATCATTGCAGTAAAATTTACTGTCAATTTTTTAGAGGGGAAAAATCAAACTGATGTTTTAGCTTTGTACAGGGTAAACAACTGATTTATTAATTAAATATTTTACTTTTCTCCAGTTATTTATTTGTTGTATAAATATAGGCACAGTTGTAGAGAACACAGACATTTGCTTGCAGTAAAAAACATTAAAAAAGAGAGATTCTCACTATCTCAATGTGGTAAAATGTGCTGGATCACATACTAACAGGAATCGTTTGGTGGGAGGAATGGAGCTTATACTCCAAAGGTTTATTATTTTCCAGCTGAACTTGACTTCCACATAAAAGCCAGTACCAAGCCTTAAATGTGAAATACAGTGGATGGCAGCTGTGTGTAAATCTGATTAAAAACGTATTTGAAAATCCTACTTCTACCAACTGATTTAATAAGGTGAGCTTGGTCATTCGATTAAAAGGAACTAGATTTCTAAACTATACATATATATATATATATGTGTATATATATATGTATATATATGCATGCAGAGGAGCTAATCTAATTGTTACAAAGGTAATGCTTAAACGATCACTTGGTAGTTTTTTTTTTTTTTTTTTTTTAAGACAGAGTCTTACCTTGTCGCCCAGGCTGGAGTGCAGTGGCGCTATCTCAGCTCACTGCAAGCTCCGCCTCCCGGGTTCACGCCATTCTCTCAGCCTCCGGAGTAGCTGGGACTACAGGCGCCCACCACCACACCCAGCTAATTGTTTGTATTTTTAGTAGAGACGGGGTTTCGCCGTGTTAGCCAGGATGGTCTTGATCTCCTGACGTCGTGATTCACCCACCTCGGACTCCCAAAGTGCTGGGATTACAGGCGTGAACCACCGCGCCGGGCCAGTAGTGCTTTTCTTGAAAGGAGCTCAGCCCAAGGTAGATTTAGTAGTGATTTTCAAAACATCTATAAAAGATGATTATTCCAGAGCTATTAGCTTGGCAGAATAGTTGTTTCCCTTTTGTAATTATGATCTAGTATGCAATTGCTAAGGAGGTGTTAAAAAGTCTGTCTTATTTACATTGGACATTATTCTTCAGAGGTAGTAAGAGCTACCTGCAAGTCATACAATATGTTACCAAAATACTCACTTGAACTAAATATTTTTGTTTTTTTAAATTTTTTTTTTATATTAATAGAGATGGGGTTTCACCATGTTGGCCAGGCTTGTCTAGAATTCCTGGCCTCAAGTGACCTGTCCACCTTGTCCTCCCAAAGTGCTGGGATTATAGGTGTGAGCCATTGTGCCCGGCCATAATTGAATTAAATATTTTTAACTGAAGATTCAGTTAACATTGACTGGCTTGGCTCCAAGACCTCCAACAACAGACAGGATGAAATTCTTTTCAATGTTTCTCAAAATAGGGGATTAAAACAATAGTAATAGCACATTAGAAAAAGAAATTCTTTTCAATAAAACTGGACAGCTTCTTCATACTCCTGCTTTCCCCCTGCTCTGTCCCACCAAAATACTTAATTGCCTTAGAGGAATTCAAATGGGATCAGAATTCATGAATAATGGTCATCACCAATATTGTCTGAACAAGTGATTATATATAATTTTTTGTTACTTCGTGCCAAGAAGTCACACAAAAACCATTTTGAGTGGTTTATTGGCACGAAGCAACACAAAATTATCCTAGTTTTTAAAAAAATTAACATCTATCACATTGATCATTACTATTAATAGTTTAGAGGTAACAGTAAATTCACATTTTCCATGGGTTATACAACCAGTCCTCAATTCACAGTAACATGTGTTGGTAAAACTAGCCACGCAAGCTGAAATGTACAAATCTATCTTAATAATCAAGGGGAAAATTACAATAGTTTTATGACCTTTAAAATTGTTTTTGTCAAAACATTAACATTACTGTTAATATTACTGTAAATGTAACATTAAACTCACTTT
Source organism: Macaca nemestrina (assembly GCF_043159975.1). Lineage (NCBI taxonomy): Eukaryota > Metazoa > Chordata > Mammalia > Primates > Cercopithecidae > Macaca > Macaca nemestrina. The sequence continues at coordinate 40,919,133 of NC_092134.1, read as the reverse complement.
TAGATTGCTTGATCCTAGGAGTTTAAGATCAACCTAGATAACATAGTAAGATCCTGCCTCTACAAAAATAAAAACTTATCTGGGCATAGTGGCATGTGCCTCTGGTCCTACCTACTCAGGAGGTTGAGGTGGGAGGATTGCTTGAGCCCAGGAAGTCAAGGCTCCAGTGAGCAGTGATTGCACCATGCACTCCAGCCTGGGCAACAGTGCAAGACTGTCTCAGAAAAAAAAAAAAAAAAAAAAAAAAACCCAGTGGTTTGAACAGTACTTGTCTTATTTTCATTACCGAACATAATATGGAGCAAGTAGCATTTCTATGTCTCAACTAATTGTCAAACACTTTTCTAAGTTTTGGATTAGCTTCTAACATTTTATCCTTTGCACTTCCAAAGTCATAAAATATCTGTGAGAAATCCTTTAATGTCAAGATTTTTGCTGGTGTCTTCCTCTGGGACATCTTCACCCATTTCATCACAACCATTTCCTCATTTATGCTGCTAAGTTCCCTTTCGTTAAATTCCTCTGTCTACAGATTGAGTCTTTCCAAAGGCAACATTGTCACTCTTCCCACAATCAGCTATTTCTTCTATAACTCTGTTTACATGAAAGTCAACATTCACTTTCAGTGTTATCATTTTTGCTTCTTTGCTGCACTTTCACTTTTCTTGGCCAATTCCCACTCTCAATTACTCATTGTTGTAAAATGTCACAAAGGTTTATCCCTGGGAGACAAGGAGGCAATAGAACTGCATGCTTTGCTGTGTATGTGTGAACTGAGTAACAGATGCTCAGTGACCATTCACTGACAAACGTTGAGAGATGTGACGTGATTAGTTGCTGATCACGATACGCATCTGTTACTCAGTGATTTGTGGACTGAAGAGCTAGCCGTGAAGTTTAGACTTTGTGCAATTACTCACAGCTAATACACCATGGTAGCTAAACTTGAACCATGTTGTTGGAACTGGTGTTACTTAACTCAACCATGGTAACTGAAATTTGTGCATTTTAGAACCATGAGAAACAAGAACTGTCTGCATTTGATTTCTTAAAACAGTTCTTGGAGAAAAGATTAAAACTGCCATCATCAGTGTCACAAAAAGAGAACGTGAAGCATTTACTTTTGTGTACCAACAAAGCACATGCCTCAATTTTAAATCATTAATAAAAAATATACTTTTATCCTTTTTTCCAGTGTAGAAGTTTTTTTCTTTTTTCTTTTTTTTTTTTAAGGCTAATCTTATTGCCACTCACTCCTTGGAATTAATAAATGTAACTATGGATCAAATTCACAATTAAAATATTTTGTATTGACATGCAAAATAATTTCCTAGGATCATATTTGAGTAATGAACTATTAGTTCTTTTAGAATTTATCTTACACTAGCATAAACACACACACAATCTCTCACTCATCCATGCATACTTAATGATGTATATAAAACAATGACATTGAATCCATGGAATGTACAAAGATCAGAATACAGGTGTAGAAATAGTGCTTACATATGGAATTTACATGTTGAATTATAATTGTAACATATATACACAAAGTCAGTTCTGCTATAATGCTTGTTTGAGAATGTGCATTTGTCCTATTAGGGAACAAATTGAGCCCAATTCAAATTTTCATTTGCGTAAGTTCAATTTCACACAAGAGAAACACTAGCTATGTGCAGAAAACTGCATCCAGATGAACCAAGCTGCACAGGGCTACACAAAATGCCCACACTTCAAACATTTACCAGCCACGTTATTTCACCATATCCTGAGCCATATTTGTCCACACCCATTCTGATAACTGTCTGTTATGTTTTAGATAACCCTTTACAATTTCATAACAAGTAAAAGCTATCATCCTTCAGATGCTTTCTTCCACAAGCAAATATCAGGTCCCTTTCAAGGCAAAATCACATATTTATTATACTATTTGTGCATTTTTTAACCATTTAAGATGGAAAAAAATTGTGTTACTTTTTTTTTTAATTGGTTTCTGTCTCTTTTTTTATGTGTCAGTGACAATGGTATGCCCTAACCCCGTAAGGCCTGTGGTTTTTATTGTGCAATTTTGCATAGTGCAGTGATTTTTTTGAAATGTACACATCGTGTTGCATAGATTTATGTAGACTATAAAAAGAATGTATATGACTTTTTCTCTCCAAAGATTAAAATTTACTAGTATAAAATTATTTAAAGTCTGAGTGGTGGAGCCCATGGTGTGACATTGTTTTTCAGGGCTTTAAACATCTTCTATATGAGAAAACCAAGTTTAAAAAATAGTCAAAAGGATGATTACCCAATCTAACCTCTAAAAACAAACCCATTTGCCTATTCTATCAGTAAATTCATAGTTGATAAGGAGAATTTTCGGCTTCTGCAGAGAGGTTCTATCTGTCTAGCTTTGAACTGTCTAAACCAGTTGTTCTCAAACTTGAGTGTGCCTTGGAATCACCTGAAGCACTTGTCAAATGCACAATGCTAAGTTTCTGGATCATTAAGTCTTGGGTAGGGCTCAAGAATCTGCATTTTCAAAAAGTTCCCAGATGGTGCCAGGGCAAACTTATCCATTAGGCACAGTAAACACAGTGCCTGTGGTCCAATTTACTTTTAGTGGACCATGAAAATAGTTTTATTTTTATCTCTCTTCAAATCAGAATAAAATAATGAATATGACAATAATGAATGTATATGAGGAATCTAACCTAGAATATATTCATCTTTATATTAATGCAGTATAAAAATATTAATTCTATTTGTTTATTTATTTGTAATGAAGGAGGGGACGTGTGAAGGCAAAAATGTCCCTGGTCCATGGAAGTCATGATGTGGCCCAGGCTGATGCAACTGCCGCTGCAGGAAGCATATGTTGAGAAGCGCTACTCTGAACTCACTGATCTTTTGAGATTTGTTAGTGTTCTGCTTTTCATTCTGAACTCTTTTGACTCTGTGCTGTTTTTACTCAGAAGAAATAAAGTTTTTAAGCCCCCTGCAATGGAAAGGAAGTCAATGGAACAACAAGCTAGCTTAAGCTCAGGAGATGTGAGGAACAACACATGGTCAGAAATGTGTTTCTGATGTGGTCGTTCTTTCCTTACTCTGATGTAAGTTTTAAATTACAACTACATGTGTCGTACCTCCATCATTGCAAATGAACCAGTTTAAAGATCCAACCAGTGAAGAATCTGGTCTATAAGACAATGCCTTAATAACACTCCAGATGCCATACTGTTCAAAAAACACTTTTCCATTTAGGATCCATTTGTTCCTCACAACCCCCTGTTCCGTAGGTATTGTATTGTACCGAACAGCAATATTCTTATATTTGGTAGCAATAAAAATAAACAAAAAACGTCTCCACCCCCAAATCAATCACAGGATAAGCAGAGTTTAGACAAACAGCCCGTTTTTACTATGGGGCAACTCTTATTTTTGTTACAACTCCTGTGTTCCTTTTCTTTCCAAAATCATTGCTACAAAAACTCAATAAACAATGAAATAAATGCATTCATATTGTACTATAACACCTTAAGCGTTCTCAATACTCTTTCCTACTTAATATAATCACTAATGAAAAAGAGGTTATATATGAAACAAACAAAGCATTTGTTGTATTTTTGATATTTTAGACATTTTATACATTCATTTTGGAAACTGTTAAACCTGCTGACTGACAGGCAAAAAGAAGAAAGTAAAACTAATTCATAAGCCCACTTCAGAGATAACCATTGGTAATATTTTTTATATATATTGTTGGTTTTCATGTACAGTATTTTTTAAAACAGATGATACAGTTTGTGATGTTTACAATTTTACTTTAAAGCTTAGCAATATATTACAAACCTAAAGAATAAATCATGGGATTAAAATTTTTGCATGAAATTCCATATGAATGGAGTTTCTGTTCTTAAATAACCAATTCCTTATTATTAGAGATTTAGGTTGTCTCTTATTTTCTGTTATAAACAAGGCTCTGAAGAACATTGTTTTGTGTGGATGGTCAAATATTTATTTCTTTAATATACAGAAATGGAATCCCTAGGTTAAAAAGACCGGTATTTTTAAGGTTTCTGACTCATATTTTCAAATTGTGCTTTAGCTCCAGGACTCCTCCAATTAACATCAACAAGGAGGCACTATGCAGTGAAACTGGTTCCATTATCTGATATAAAAAGACCAAATACCTCTGGAGGTACATTTAGCAATAATTGAGATTCGGGGCAAAACACATAAAATGTCGTCACGAATTGATAAGAATCCACTAAGGCAGACTGTGGGGTGGAAGAGACGAGACTGAGGAGAAGAGAAAAACTGGACTGTGAGCAACGTGCTCTTCACTTCCGGTCCCTGACTCCTTTTCCACGCATCAGCTCCTGAGGACTCTATGTCTGGACAGAGGAATAGCTCCACTCCAGCTGAAGAGGCAGTGACGGGTGATGGCAGGAGAAAAATTACGTATTTTCATAATTATTTAAATCCTGCCCTTTAAATTTTGGTGCCTTGGGGCAAAGTTGTGACCAGCTCATGTAGTTCTGAGGAACTTCCTGTCTTTACCTTGGTGGCCTTGGAGAAGTGGTAGAGCCCAGCCCCAATGACAGATGACTCTAGAAGAGACCCTTGCAAAGCAGGGTAAGTTTCACCCTTCGGGGAAATCAGGATGGTAAGTTTCACCCTTATTGGAGTGGTAGGGCTCCCTGGAGTGTTGTGTTGAGAAGGATCCTGAGATGCAACCAGAAGAGGTGGGCAGAGGTCTGTGAGTGGTTGATAATGTCTGTTATGGGCCCAGGAATGGAGACTGACAGACTGACACCAGAGTATTCATTAGGCCCTTTTTTTTTTTTTTTTTTTTTTTTTAACTCTGTCGCCCAGGCTGGATCACTAGTGTGATCTCGGCTCACTGCAACCTCTGCCTCCTGGGTTCAAGAAGTTCTCATCATGTCTCAGCCTCCCCAAGGAGCTGGAATTACAGGTAAGCACCACACCCAGCTAATTTTTGTAGTTTTAGTAGAGACAGGGTTTCACCATTTTGGCCAGGCTGGTCTTGAACTTCTGACCTCAAGTGATCCGCCCTTCTTGCCCTCCCAAAGTGCGGGGATTACAGGCATGAGCCACCATGCCCTGCCTATTAGGCCTCTTCTAAATTCCCTTTGAATTAATGCAATTGTTGGTCACCAAAACAACACTCCTCTGATTTACTACAGTCAGTCCTTGTACAGCGCACACCTTCACCTCAATTATAGTAATAGGAATCCACCTGCTCTAGGCCTTGTTTCTCTTAAAAAAATAAATTATTTTTAATAGCGACAGGGTCTCATTAGGTTGCCAAGACTGGTCTCAAACTCCTGAGCTCTCATGTGATCCTCCTGCTTCAGCTTCCCAAAACGCTGGGATTACAAGCGTAAGTCACTGTGCTCCTCCTTTTTTATTAAGTGAAAAGTATTTTAATGAATTTGTATGTTTACAGTTTTATTCCCATTTTCCCTGTTGTCTATTTTTTTAAAAAGGTGAAAAAGTATAAAGTCTATTACCATAAATTTCAGCTTCCTGTTTTATATGAGCATTTAATATAAAGTAGAAAAAGGAAAACATAGGGGAAAAGAAAACAGGAGAGAAAGTGAGGGGGATAGCAGCTGGAATTTGTAGTGGGGAAAGAAATGTACACTTTATCTTGCAGAGAAAAAAAATGAAGGTAAATATGGACATGAGTTGGGAAGAAAAAGGGAAAAAAGGAGGAAGCGAGAGGGAAGGAAGGAAGGATGGAGAGAGGTCTCATAGTTCTTGAAAGGACTAACTGTACTAGTAAAAATGAGCAGAATGAATGAGTACAGACAGAAGCAAATCTCAGTTTAGTCTTATCAAAGTTAGTTGATGTAGGCATTGAGATGCTGCCTAATTGGGAGCCCAGAAGAATTTTTGTTGAATATGCAATTACATGAAGAAGCCAACAAATAGTATTGGCCAATTTCTTCTAACATCTTGCTTCCAGGAATGCTTCTCTTCTATTAAGGCTGATAGTTTGCCTAAGGACAATGAATCACAATGGTGACATCTCATAATATTCTCATATACACATTCTCCTAACTCAATAAAAGTAAATGCAAATCTGCTGTCAGAAGCTATAGTGTCTGGCAAAACATGTGATAGAAATTATCGGTGTGGAGCTGTCATTGTGACAGCAGGCATTTGAAATGAAACTGAGGTTGCACTGAGGCCACTGGGATTAGTTTTAACACTTGAATAATCCTGCAATATCAATATGCAATTTTGACCAAAAATTTCTTGAGTTACTTCCTAGGAAAATGTTGGTGCTTTTGGAGTGTTACATTTAATTTCTTGACCTGTACTAGACTGATCTGGTCTTTTGTTTTCTAATTCTTCTTGAAAAAGCAAATTGATTTAAAATTTTAGAAGATGTACACATCTAATTTGACATGTAAATAACACATCAGCATATACAATTAAAACTGAATATTTCTTCAAAAAGAAGGGATGGGCCGGGCATGGTGACTCATGCCTGTAATCCCATCACTTTGGGAGGCCGAGGCAGGTGAATTGCTTGAGTCCAGGAGTTCCAGACCAGCCTGGGCAACATGGCAAAACCCTGTCTCTAAAAAAAATTTTAAAATTAGCCGGGAGTGGTGGTGCATGCCTGTAGTTCCAGGTACTTGTGAGGCTGAGGTGGAAGGATCGATTGAGCCCAGGAGGTCAAGGCTGCAGTGAGCCCTGATGGCTGGTGCCACTGTACTCCTGGGTGGCAGAGCAAGACCCTGTCTCAAAAAAAAAAAAAAAAAAAAAAAAAAAGAAGGAAGGTTCCTCAATTCCCAGGAGTAATTAAGAGTTTCCTAAGCCTTCATATCCTGCACATGTACCCCTGAACTTAAAGTAATTAAGTTAGAAATACTATTTCTTTCTTTTTTTTTTTTCTTTTTTTTTTTTTTTTGAGACAGAGTCTTGCTCTTGTAGCCTAGGCTGGAGTGCAGTGGTGCAATCTCGGCTCACTGCAACCTCCACCTCCCGGGTTCAAGCGATTCTCCTGCCTCAGCCTCCCGAGTAGCTGGGATTTCAAGTGCCCGCCACATCCAGCTAATTTTTTGTATTTTTAGTAGGGGACGGGTTTCATCTATGTTGGCCAGGCTGGCCTCAAACTGCTGACCTCAGGTGATCTGCCTGCCTTGGCTTCCCAAGGTGTTGGGATTACAAGTGTGAGCCACTGTGCCCGGCCAGAAATTTAAAAAAAAACAAAAAACAAAAAACAAAACACAGTTTCCCCTTGGCTGTGTCGCCAATGCATCAGGCACACTCTTCAGCCTCAGGGCCTTTGCCCTTCCTCTTCCCTCTACCTGGAATGTTCTTTTCCCACATATGTCCATGGCTTGCCCCTCACTTCCTTTAGCAATTTCCTCAAATATCACCTTGTTTTTTTTGTTGTTGTTGTTGTTGAGATGGAGTCTGGCTCTGTCGCCCAGGCTGGAGTGCAGTGGCGTGATCTCGGCTCACTGCAAGCTCTGCCTCAGCCTCCCGAGTAGCTGGGACTACAGGCGCCCGCCACCACATCCAGCTAATTTTGTTTTAGTATTTTTAGTAGAGACGGGGTTTCACCGTGTTAGCCTGGATGGTCTTGATCTCCTGACCTTGTGATCCACCCACCTCAGCCTCCCAAAGTGCTGGGATTACAGGTGTGAGCCACCGCGCTCGGCCAAATATCACCTTCTTAATGAGGCCTTCCCTGACTATCTTCTCCAACACTGTAGCCCTATCTCTGTCCAGCATTCCCACCACTGCTCCACCCCACCAAGGACTAGAAGCTCCGTGAGGCAGGATTTTTTTTTTTGACAAGGTCTTGCTCTATTACCCAGGCTGGAGTGCAGTGAGGCAATCATAGCTCACTGCAGGCACAAACTCCTGGGCCCAAGTGATCCTCCCACCTCAGCCTCCCAAGTAGCCGCGACTACAGGTATATGCCACCACCCTGGCTAATTTTTTTATTTTTTATTTTTAGCAGAGACAAGGTCTCACTTTGTTGTCCAGGTTGTTCTCAAAATATTGAGCTCAAGCAGTCCTCTTATCTTGGCTTCCCAAAGTGCTGAGATTACAGGTGTGAGCCACCACACTCTGCCAACAAGGATTTTTTTAAAACTGTTTTATTCCTGCTGAATCCCCAGAGCCTAGAAAAATGCCTGAGACATAGCAGGTACTCAGTATGTATTTGTTGAATAAATGAATTCACACTTATTTTTAGAAATATTGGAATATATTATTATACATACAATTTGACAGCTTTTTAAATATACTCAAAAGTGGATCATAGATATCTTTCCATTTTGGTACTTAAAGATATCCTTTATTTCTTTTAATGGCTACATAGTTTTTTTCTTATGAAACAAGTACTATAAACTGGCCGTTCTTCTTCTTATTTTATTTTATTTTATTTTTTTGAGACATGTTCTCACTCTGGTTGCCCAGGCTGGAGTGCAGTGGTGCAATCACAGCTCACTGCAGCTCCAGCCTCAACCTCCCAGGCTCAAGTGATCCTCCCACCTCAGCCTCCCAAGTATCTTGGACTACAGAAACATGCCACCATGCCCAGCTCCTTTTTAAAAATATATTTTGTAAAGATGAGGTTTCCCCGTGTTGCCCAGGCTGGTCTCAAACTTCTGGCCTCAAGCAATCCACCCACCTCGGCTTCCCAAAGTGCATTATTATTTTGATGTACATGTGATTTTGCTCCAATTTTAATCAATTATTTATTTGCTGGGGAGATGGGGCAGTGCTCCAAGTTTTAATCCAAAAAATAATGCTGCAATGAATATCACTGCTCATATATTCTCTTCGGGCCTTTTCAATATGACCATAAAGTCCAGGCCACCAGACACTGCTTCTTGGCAAAGCTTTCATATACAGTAAGTCCTCAATGTCATTGTAAATAGATTACTGGAAACTGCTACTTTATGCAAAACCACGTATAATGAAATCAATTTTACCATAGGCTAATTGATATAAACAAGAGTTAAGTTCCTATGGCATATTTCTGGTCACAACAACATCACCAAGTTTCTATATAAAGACTCTAAACACTTCTAATCCTAAAAATTGAAGTAAATAGAATAATTTGTATTCATTTATGTATCCATTTTCCAACCCTCTGATTCCAGGTCAGGGTCTTGGGTGGCCAGAGCCTGTCCTGGCAACTCAGGGTGTGAGGGAGGAACCAACCCTGGACAGCATGCCATTCAGTTGTGGGGTGCAGTCACATGCATACTCACACTCACTCAGACTGGGGTCCTTTAGACATGCCAGTTAATCTAAAGTACACAACTTTGGGATGTGGAAGGAAACCAGAGTCCCGAGAGAAAACCCACCCAGGCCTGGGGAGAATAGGCAAACTCCACACAGACAGTGGCCCAGCCAGTATTTTTTTTTTTTCCCTCATCAACATTATAACAAAACAATGTTGAACAAAATGATATCATTTGAGGACCTTCTGTGTACAATTTGTAATGTCCTGCATTTTTCTGTGGCTAAGAATATGTGATAACGACTTTATGAAATACCATATCATTTCTCTTTATTACTAGCTCATAAATGAGCAAATAATTCTTATTCTTTAAATCATCAAATAGTGTATCCAACAGAGTCCCTAGCAAGAAACAAATGGCACACTCAAAAAGGGTAGCAGAAGAGAGTTTAGTAAAATCATTTACAAAAGTGTAAGCAGGGTTAAGGGAAACCATCAGTAGTCAGTAAAGCACCCCAAGGCTGGCAAAAATGGGAAGCCGTTACTGGTTCTGGCTGAAGGGGAAAGAGAGGAAACAGTTCCTAGAATATAGTGAGACCTGCAGCTGCAGAGAGAGCCATTCACTGGAAGCTGTGTTTTCAAATAGAATTATGGAGTCATCACTAAGCTACGGCCCTGAAGGGAGAAAGCTGGGGAAACAAAGACCTGAAGCTCTCTCTCCTCTTACCTTTCGAGTTCCCACCAGAGTCTTTCACTGGCTGGACCCAACCAGAAGCCAGGGGGCAAGGAAGCGGTCCATAGAGTATCAGCTCCCTGAGACCAGAACAGAGTAGATAACAATGGAGAGTGAATCTGGAGGGACAAATCAAAAATATCCAGCACCAATAGTTTTCTACCAGCTTTGCTTCTTCCCTCCACATTTGGTTAGCTTACTGGGCATCACCAGGGAGTTCTAATACTAAAATGTCCACAGTAGACAGCACTGCCTACACAAATAGTAGTTTCAGTGGTAGATTGCTAGGGGACACGCATTATGCTCTTCTAGGCTTATAGACAAGAAAGGAGTCGTAAGCACTCTAACTGGGAAGCTCTAATGATGCAAACATGATAACATCCTTTAGGGTACACCATCACAACTAGTAACTAGTACTAACCTTTTTTTTTTTTTTTTTTTTTTTTTTTTTTTTTGACATAGGGGCTTGCTCTGTTACTCAAGCTGGAGTGTGGTGGTGCTATTATGACTCACTGCAACCTCAACTTCCCAGGTTCACATGATCCTCCTCCTTCAGCCTGCACTGTAGCTGGGAACACAGGTGTGTACCACCAGACCTGGCTTTTTTTTCTTTTTTTTTTTTTTAAGTTTTTTTGTAGAGGTACAGTCTTACTTTGTTGTCCAGGCTGGTTTCAAACTCCTTAGCTCAAGCCATCCTCCCACCTCAGGCTGTCAAACTGCTGGGATTAAAGGTGTGAGTTGCCATGCCTATCCTAGTATTTTAATCTTTAAAGCATGATTTTGGAGCCAGATAATTTCTGGGATTGGATCCTTACTTCTGATCTTTGCTAGCCATATGAACTTGGGCTATCCAATATGGTAGCCACTGACCATATGTGGTTATTTAAATTTATATTTATATAAACTGAAAGTAAATAAAAACTCAGTTCATTCGCTCTTCCTACAAGACAGGAGCTCAATAACTTACTTGGCTAAGTGGTTACCATGTTGGGCAGTACAAATATAAAACTATTCCAGCATTGTAGAGAGTTTTATTGGACAGTGCTGGGCTTAATGCTTAAACTCTCTGAACTCATCATACAATAGCACTTAACCGGTGGGCTTATCTGAGGATTAAATAACTTAGTATACATAAAGTTCTTAGCAAGCTGCAGGTCACAGAGTAGGTGCTCAGTAAATGGTAGCTATAGAACTGACAACAGTAACAACAAAAGCAGCAACATAATTGTGACATATCATATCCCTGGGGATACTTTCAGCAATATTCTTAAACAAGGCTTTCTGCCAAGGCTGTGGAGGCTTCCAGGCTTCAGCAATAATCACACAGCTGTTGCTGATGAGAACTGTGTGTCACTGAGCTCAGAGGCTCCTGATTATGAAAGCTCCTTGGCATTGCAGAGAACTGACTAGCAGGCCTCCATCTTGCAAGTGTGGTCCTGCGTGTCTCTTGAAAATGCTGCTCCAGGCCGGGAGCTCACGCCTGTAATCCCGCACTTTGGGAGGCCGAGGCAGACAGAACACCTGAGGTCAGAAGTTCAAAACCAGCCTGGCTAAAATGGCAAAACCCCGTCTCTACTGAAAATACAAAAATTAGCCAGGCATGGTGGCACACGTCTGTGCTCTCAGCTATTTGGGAGGCTGAGGCAGGAGAATCGCATGAACCCAGGAGGTGGAGATTGCAGTGAGCTTACATGGTGCCACTGCACCCAAGCCTGGGTGACACAGTGAGACTCTATCTCAAAAAAAGAAAAAAAGAAAGAGAACACTGCTCTGTCCTGAGACATTTTCCCATAATCTTCTGAATATTATGAGATTCCTATTTTTTCTTCCTGGTGGCTTGAAATGGCATGCTCTGTCAACATATTCTTTTCACAGAATCTGATTTTATTTCATTTTTCTTTGTGTCTGCAAACAGAATATGGTTTTAATCTCCCACAGGACTTGTAATTATCATCTTAAGCTTCTATGTAACCATACTATTGCATCTCTATATCATGTCAAGTAACTAGTTTGATTCATGTCTTAATGGAAATTGTTTAGGTATCATGTAGTCAAATTTACAGAATATATTAGTGATTTGGGGGCATAGGTTTTAGAATCTCTAGAATGAATGCTCTATTCCTTAAGTGGAATGAGAAAACCATTGGTCAGCCACCAAATAGAACTCATTTCTTCCACTTTTCTCTTATTTCCATTATTCCATCTCCATATTCCAAATCGCCATTATTTCTTGTCTTCTTATAATCAATTTTCCACCCTGCTTAAGACATCCAATGCCTTCCTGATGCTCTTAGAAAAGAATCCAAATGCCTGTCCATGAGCTTTTATTTTCTTCAGAGAACTTATGTCTAGCTGTAATTATTTATCTGCTCTCCTGTTTATTTTCAGTCTCCCCTCCTGCCACTGTTCCTGCAGATTTCAGCTCCATGGGAGCAGGAATCTTGTTTCCTCATTGAACATTATGTTCTCAGCTCCTGGAAAAGTGCCCGTTACAGGGCAGAAGCTTTCAAAAGGCTTCAAGGCCATCTTCAGGCAGGATGTAAAGAGTAAGCTGCAAGCCTTTAATTTACAACCTAGCACCATGTTTACTGCATTCCAATGTTTTTCTCCCAAAGCCCAATAAGTGGTTTTTAACTTTGTTGTGTTTGTGCCATAACAACTCCTAGTGGTCTAGTGAATCCTATGAATTCCTTTTCTAAATAACGTTTAAATGCATAAAATTTTGTAAAAACAGGATGACAAAAGAAGACAACTGCTCATGTACAGCTATCAAAATACTTAAAAATTTCAATGCTTCTTTATTACTGTGTTGAAGAACAAGCTCTAGTGGAGGGCCTAAAATGACTGTTATTTGGAGACTATAGCAGTTCATAAACAATATTTTGAGATGTCTGTAACAATTGTAATAAGATATAAACATATCTGTGATTTCTGCTGGTGACAAAGTCACAGGTACTGCTGCCACTTCTGGGGCTTGTTGCCTGTCTTCTTAATTAAAGAAACTGACAAATTTCAGTTCACGGTGAATAAAAATGCAGATGTAGTATTTTTTCATCCACATTGATAGGCCTCTTGGATTCTACGCACAGAGCTTTGTGGGTCCCTGGGCCTCAGGTGAAGGGACTTGAACTGAGCGTGAGAGAGCATGTGTTCAGGTGTGCATTTCTGTGCATCGTGGTTGTAAGTGCATTCTCAGCCATGGTGCTCACCTTGGATATAGTCTGCCACCTCGAAAACGATCCAAGACCTTTTTTAGTTACTGGTGTCATTTATTCATTTGTATTTCAAATACTGGGAAAGAAACACAAAAGAAGCTCACATATGATTCCATCATTAAAAATATATATAAACCAGGTGAGAATCACCTCTTTCCAACCACCTTACCTCCCAAAGATCATCACTGTTAAGAATTGGTGAATATAATGCATGATTTAAAAAGCAAAATAGATGTGTGTGAATGTGTGTGTATGTGCCTGTGCACCAAATAAGAATGAAATGATATTGAACAAATTCATTTACTCTTGGCTTTTTGTCACTTAATATTATACTTTAGACTTGTTTCCAGATTAGATTTTTTTTTTTAATGACTGCCTGGTATTCTTTTGTATGATGCACCACAATTTATTGAAATTTTCTAGTAAGTGCTTTTAGTTGCCACCACACATAATGCTACAATGAGCATCCTGTATGCATACTTTTCTCTATCCTTGCTAGTATTGTACAAAATAGATTCCTAGATATGGAATTGTTAGGTTAAGGAGTATGTTTACTTAAGATTTTAATATAGATTACAAATAACTTAAACAAAAAGTTATTTAATTTACATTTCAATAAGAATATCTATATCCTAACTCTCCTACCAAAACTGGAGATATATACAAGTATCCACCCATCAAATTGGCTAACACATATTTTAAATATATATAACATATATATTTAAAATGTACATAGTATATTTAAATCTATTTGCCACTATATAATTTATATTTTATATATTGACTATATATTTAATTATATAATTATAAATATTTAAATATAGTATATATTTATATTTTATATATTAAGAATAAAATATATGTAAATACATATTTGCCTTTTTTTTTTTTTTTTGAGACTGAGTCTTACTTTGTCACGCAGACTGGAGTGCAGTGGCGCGACCTCAGCTCACTGCAACCTCTGCCTCCTGGGTTCAAGCAATTCTCCTGCCTCAGCCTGCTGGGCAGGCTGAGTAGCTGGGGTTCCAGGTGGCTGCCACCACACCCGGCTAATTTTTGTATTTCTAGTAGAGATGGGGTTTCACCATCTTGGCCAGGCTAGTCTTGAACTCTTGACCTTATGATCCACTTGCCTCAGCCTCCTAAAGTACTGGGATTACAGGGGTGAGCTGCCGTGCCCGGCCATATTTGCCAATTTGATGGGTGAAACTGTTACCTTACTACTTTAATTTACTTTCCCCTGATAACTAGTGAAATTGGTAATTTCTTCATTACTTTATTGATCACTTATATTTCCTCTTCTGAGAATTGCCTCTGAATTTATAATATCTATGAGTATTTATACAAGATATTTATCTTTAACACATTAATTAGTATATGTTCTTTTTATATTGAAGATGACAACTCTTTATCAGTAGAGGATGTTACAAGCACTTTTTCCTAGTCTTTGTCTTTCTCCTTTGTGTGTGTGTGTGTGTGTGTGTGTGTGTTTTCAAAAACAGGTGGTCTCAATTATCCAAGGAGAATTGATACAATAATTCTATTTTAAGTAAGTCTGCTTTTAAAATGGACCAAAATGTCATAATAAATCTATTTTTCAACTCATTTACTCTTTACCTTGTAAAATACAATGGAAAACAAGGAATTATGTTGATTTTGTCTTATATTAAGTTTAATTCTAAAACTTAGTTAACTGTTAAAACATGCAAATGCAACTATTTTAGTTTGATAATGAATAAGATATAGTTCAAATTTGTTTTGCAGCACTTTAAAAAGACTGACACAATATAAATGCTTTCCCAGTATAATCATTACTATATATTTTGCAGTAACATGAGAGGGCTTTATTCTTTTGTCTAAGGTCCTGTATAGCAGTTGTTAACAGGCCCACCTTTTCTGGATCATTTGTTGGTGACTTTTTCAATGATAAAAACAATTCTCCATGATCATTGCTATCAACTTGGTGACATCCTGAGATATTTATGAGATTTGTAACCTCACAAGTAAAATTTATATGAAATTTAAATTGCATTGTTTATTCATTGTTTCCAACATTAGACAATCATTAATTCATTAACACAATGAGTTAAAATAGGTATTAATCACAGAAGTAGAAGTGAGCATTTTTATATTATGACCACTGAGACCTCCTGAAGCCAAAGGAACTTCGGTAATGAATATTCTGAAAACTGGCACCCTTAGAGTAAAATCTACTATTTTACAATTTTTTTCCCATCATGTCTTCTGGTATTCCTGCCATGCTTAGTTTTTTTCCAGCCTGGCAATAACATTTTCATATTTATTTTTTCCAGTAGGTTTTCTTGTTCTGCCTTTTATAATTAGATATTTACTTAATCTGGGATTAATCTGTGAAATATATTAGGTTGGTGCAAAAGTTTTTGCGGGTTTTGCCATCACTTTAAATGGCAAACTAATTACTTTGGCACCAACTAATAGTTCTCTAATTTTGTTAGAGGATTTTTAATTAGAAGACTTTTGTTTGTTCATCCAAAGAATAACTTGTATTACCAACACGCCTCAGTCCTTTGGATTTTATAGACCAGCAAAGTTTAAGTACTTGTAGAGCTGACATACAGTTGTCAGTCTTTAATTTATCCACCTAGTCACTTCAAAACCAAAATATTTCCATCTACTAACCCCATCATTTTATACAAATGACACCAAAAAGTAAAATCTTAGAATTAAAACAATTCAGATTTATTAACACTTCACTGTTTTAATCTTCTCTCTCCTCTTTCACAGTAGACGGGTGAGAATCTGATCACAGAACCGAACCAGTGTGGGGACCAGTACTTGGCATCAGCTACTTTAAATAATAACCAAACTTTCCTATGTGAATTAAATGCACACGCACTCATCCATAGCTAGGGAGGCCATTTCAACCCCTGCATCTAAAAGCAGACAGATCCCCATCCAGAGTGGAGCGTGTTCTTATACATGGTAATGGCAATACTCCATCCTCTTTCACATTGTAAAGATTCTGAAGCTCTTGAGCACGGTCGCTTTACTGGAAGAAATGAAAAGCTGAAATGGATAGGACTTGCCAAGAATCACGAAGACACTTTCAATAGAAAGAACCTAACACTGAGCACAGTTCACAAAACCCAATTATGAACAATTGGTCGTGCTGAATGAGGTCAGCTGCACCACGGTCTGATGAGATGAGTAGGTCATTAGATTATCTAGTTGCTCAAATAAAGGCATCGGGTGAAAAGTTGCCATAACAGGTATTCTTAGCATGTATTGTTGTGCATTCTATTGTTGAATAACACGTTGAAAATTTGTATTTGGTGGTTTATTTTTCTGTTCCTCCATATACACTTATATAAATTATTTAACCCATACCCAGGACGATTCCATTAATACCATAATGAGATATGAATGTCAGTGGATGTGTTCCTTTGTTTATCCCTGTGTCTGGCTGTGTAAGCTACTTATTTACATGGTAGTTCTCAATAGCACTTGTACTGCTATCATTTCATTCATCTCAAGTACGATGTTATCCAAATAAAAATGAATCTCCACAGGCATCAGTTTGGGATGGTTGCCTTTGAAATATAATAGTAAACTGGCCATCTCAGCATCTGTGGAGCTTAGCTCATTCCATCACTTTCCAGAATTATAATTCCCCGCTTGGAGTCTCAGAAATGTAGTGATGGGAGAAAACGGCTATGAGAAAAGAGATGACTGATCAGAGAATTCAGAGTGCTGGAAGATGAATTTTTATGTATTTGCACCTTTTCTTTTCCCTAGACAGGTGTATTTTGCAGAAAAGTCATGTTTTTAAAAAGTTGCCTATATGAATTTCTTTGTAGCAAATCACAGTAGTCTATTTACTTCTATAAAATTGAATGTATGTTTTTCAGGTGGAAAATACTGATCGCCACATATTAAAACTCATACATGTATCACAATTGCATTTTAAGAGCAAAAATCCCAACTTTTTAAATAAAACATGAGGAATAAACCCAATAAATAAATTACAGAATAGAAACACAAGGAAGTTTCAGTCATTTTTGCATTTGGAAGAAGAAGCCTGAAATTTTAAAAGAAAAATAACAACACTATTTTACTGAACAGAACATGCCAGGGGCCAGAACTGTCTTATGAAAGACATTTTTCATTTTTAACCAGAGTATGCCTGCGTGTACAAGATGACAAAATAATCAAGTGAAGAGTGAATAATTCTGCTCATCAACAGGTTGTTTCGTGTTAAACTGATGCAATACCAACCAGTTGGTTTGGCTATTTCCCCCTTTGGAATATTTGTCTAAACAAATACTCTTAAAGGAAGAAAGCAGCTGAACTTCAGTAAAATAAGCCCTCAACTTAGAGTCCAAAACCTATGGCTGTATCTGGCTTTGTTTCTCTGAGAAGATTACTTGAGATTTCTGAATCTCCATTTCCTGATCTAGAAATGAAGGCCACTTTTGGTTTGTGAGGGTAAAGTGAGATAACACACATAAAATTATCCAGCAGATAGTACACACACAATACAGGGCCCAGGAATGGTCCGTGCACTTTTCTTTTACAGTATAAAAGTATTTATTTTTTATTATATTTTTATACTTTATTTTATAAAGTATAAAAGTATTTACAGTATGCTGTGTATTTTGCAAGATTTTCCATACTTCTGTTTATATATTACTAACAGTGTAGATATTGTATGCAAGGAGAATCTTTTTTTATTTTCATTTTTATTTCAAGAGGTTTTTGGGGAACAGGTGATGTTTCGTTATATTAATAAGTTCTTTAGTGGTGAGTTCCGAGATTTTGGTGCACTCATCACCTGAGCAGTGTACACTATACCCCGCTGTGTAGTCTTTCATCCTTCACCCACTCCAACCCTTTCTCCTGAGTCACCAGAGTCTACTGTATCATTCTTATGCCTTTGTATCCATGGCTTAGCTCCCACTTAGGAGTAAGAACATACGATGTTTGGTTTTCCATACCTGGGTTACTTCATTTAGAATAGTCTTCAATTCCATCCAGGTTGCTGTGAATGCCATTATTTCATTCCTTGTAATAGCTGAGTAGTATTCTGTGGTATATATATATATGCGCCACAATTTCTTTATCCACTCATTGACTGATGGGCATTTGGGATGCTTCCATATTGCAACTGTGAATTGTGCTGCTATAAATGTGCGTGTAGAAGTATCTTTTTCGTATAACGACTTATTTTCCTCTGGGTAGATACCCATTGGTGGGATAGATGGACCAATGGTAGTTCTATTTATAGTTTTTTAAGTAATCCCCACACTGTTTTCCATGGTGGTTGTACAAGTTTACATTTCCACCAGCAGTGTAAAAGTGTTACCTTTTGACTACATCCATGCCAACATCTATTATGTTTTGATTTTTTGATTATGGCCATTCTTGCAGGAGCAAGGAGGTATTGCATTGTGGTTTTGATTTGTATTTCCCTGATCATTAGTGATGTTGAGCATTTTTTCATGGCCATTTGTATATCTTCTTTTGAGAACTGTCTATTCATGTCATTATTCCACTTTTTGATGAGATTGTTTGTTTCTTTCTTGCTGATTTGAGTTCCTTGTAGAATCTGGATATCAGTCCTTTGTCAGATGTAAAGATTGCAAAGATTTTCTCTCACTCTGTAGATTGTCTGTTTACCTTGCTGATTGCTCCTTTTGCTGAGCAAAACCTTTTTAGTTTAATTAAGTTCCATCTATTTGTTTTTGTTTCATTTGCTTTTGGGTTCTTGGTCATGAAGTCTTTGCCTAAGCCAGAGTCTAGAAGGGTCTTTCCAATGTTATCTTCTGGAATTTTTATGGTTTCAGGTCTTAGGTTTAAGTCTGTGATCCATCTTGAGTTGATTTTTATATATGGTGAGAGATAAAGATCCAGTTTCATTCTTCTACATGTGCCTTGCAAATTATCCCAGCACCATTTGTTGGACAAGGCATCCTTTCCCCAGTTTATGTTTTTGTTTGCTTTGCTGAAGACCAGTTGGCTGTAAGTATTTGGATTTATTTCTGGGTTCTCTATTTTGTTCCATTGGTCTATGTGCCTATTTTTATAATAGTACCATGCTGTTTTGATAACTATGCCCTTATAGGATAGTTTGAAGTAAGGTAATGTGATGCCTCCACATTCGTTCTTTTTTCTTAGTCTTACTTCGGCTATGCAGGCTCTTTTTGGTTCCATATGGCTTTTAGGGTTGTTTTTTCAAGTGAGAAATGATGGGCCAGGCGCGGTGGCTCACACCTGTAATCCCAGCACTTTGGGAGGCTGAGGCAGGCTGATCACAAGGTCAGGAGATCAAGACCATCCTGGCTAACATGGTGAAACCCCGTCTCTACTAAAAATACAGAAAATCAGCTGGCGTGGTGGTGGGCACCTGTAATCCCAGCTACTCGGGAGGCTGAGGCAGGAGAATGGCTTGAACCCGGGAGGCGGAGCTTGCAGTGAGCCAAGATTGCACCACTGCATTCCAGACTGGGCGACAGAGAGAGACTCCATCTCAAAAAAAAAAAAAAAGTGAAAAATGATGAAGAATTTGAAGAATGATGGTGGTGTTTTGATGAGAATTGCATTATATTTGTAGATTGCTTTGGGCAGTATCATTTTCACAATATTGATTCTACCCTTCCATGAGCATGGGATGTGTTTCCAGTTGTTTGTGTTGTCTGTGATCCCTTTCAGGAGTGTTTTGTAGATTTCCTTGTAGAGGTCTTTCACCTCCTTGGTTAGGCATATTACTAAGTATTTTATTTCTTTTTCAGCTGTAATAAAAGAGGTAGAGTTCTTGATTTGATTCTCAGCTTGGTTGCCTCTGGTGTACAGCAGAGCTGCTGATTTGTGTACATTAATTTTGTATCCTGAAATTTTGCTGAATTCATTTATCATTTCTAGGAGCTTTTTGGAGGAGTCTTTAGGGTTTTCTAGGTATACGATCACATCATTAGCATTAGCAAACAGTGACAGTTTGACTTCCTCTTTACCAATTTGGATGCCCTTTATTTTTCTGTTGTCTGATTGCTCTGGCTAGAACTTCCAATACTATGTTGAATACAAGCGGTGAGAGTAGGCATTCGGCAAGGAGACTCTGGATATATATGGAACCTCAGCTTTCCCAGGCATGAGCCAAGAGTGTGTCTTTACACCAAAAAGAAAGCTTTGCTACTGCTAGTATAATTTGACAACCAAATAATTTTTAATCATTCACTAATTCATGCAATAAAACATCTTTTGTTGCCTACCATGTGCTATATGCACATTAAGGCTGACTTACTTGTGAAGATGATATGCAGCAAATGTTAATATGATATCATAAATACTATAACAGACTGGAGAAAAGTATGGGAGGAAGAAATTTGTTTCGTTCCTGAAAAGTCACATAGAGGCAGATATTTAATAAATGATCTTGGTAAAGATTAAAAAACAAAAGGATTCAGCTATCATGGAATCATCTTGCCATCCCTGTATGTATATGTGCAATGCATGCATGTGTTTACATGTGTATTTTTGCATTTTTTCTAATTTATTTGTCAACTTCATAATTTGGAAAGTCTCTTCTTGCATCTTGCTGCTCACTGACTTAACCTCACATGAACACTGAAGGCAACACAGCAGCTAATGGAATCCTGTCTTTCAAAGATGTAACTAGTTTTGATGTGACTAATCTTGCTGTTCAGTCAAATAAAGCAGCTCTGTGCTGTAATATATAATTTATACAGCTTAGATGATTGTCTTTTTTTTTTTCTTTTTGATACAGGGCTTCACTTTATCACCCAGGCTGGAGTGCAGTGGTACGATCACAGCTCACTGAATTGTTGACCTCCTGGCCTCAAATCATCCTTCCACCTTGGCATCCCAAGTAGCTGGGACTACATGCATGCACTAGCATGCCTGGCAAATTAAAAAAAAAAAATCAGTAGGGGTAGAATCTTGCTATGCTACCCAGGCTGGTCTCAAACTCCTGGCTCAAGCAGTCCTCCTGCCTTGGCCTCCCAAATTGCTGGGATTACAGGTGTGAGCCACTGTGCCTGGCCTACTGCCTTTCAATGTAAAGAAAAACTAAAATAGAATAAAATAAAAATCAGCCATGGTATATAACCTGTACATGATCTGTGTTCCTATATTTTTATTGTCTGACATTCAGAATAAACCACAACCGTCAATTCTCCAGATCCTCAGATCATAATCACTGGAATATTTGATTCTGTGGAAGATGTGAGAATTTCTCAGCTTATCTGCTCCTAAACAGATGTACTTGCTAAGGAGATTTCATAAGAAGCAGTTTAACTCTGGGCCTCTTAAGTTTACATAAAATGAAAGAAAGGCATTAGATCTCTGGGTTTGCTCCCTCCACTGTATCTGATTTTGACTTTTTAGCCATAGAGATTCTATAGGCAGTGCCCCATAGAAATGATTTTACTGTTCTGTTGTATTGTTAGCATCTGCAACTGCCCTATACCACAGGTTTGAGATCTTGTGTGGTGTAAGTGGGCAGAGGGTAAATGAATTGAGTACCTGAATCACCAGGAAATTTTCCCAAAGTGTACATCACTTTTTACACTCCTCCTCACCCCAATCAGTTGTAGAACTCGTAGTCAAATGGCCTAAAATGACCTATGGGTGTGTTCTAGATAGAGCTCAGGGCTTAAACCATTCCCATGTCGACATTGCACATCTTGTCGAAAATTGTGTTTATAGGGAGCAGGAAGGAAGTCCAGGAATGGAAAAGATTAGCTGGGAATTTTTTAGTATAGATTTTTATCATCAAATGGAGTTTTATTGACCATTTACACAAGAACCATTAACAGCCAGTCAGGAAACTTCTGAACCAACTTGAGCCACCTTACTTAGCAATTAACTCAATTTCCCTTATGAATGCAAAACAAGTAAGTTTCACATAAATATGCTGGTAATACATTGCATAAGGGTATCTGCTTGCCATGTTATAAACCACTGTCGAAGCCAAGAAACCAAATAAACTTGATTAATCCTTGAGTATAATCATGCAGACATGTAAGATGGAAAACTATGATTGACAGATAAATGGTTAGCTGGTGCTTGTTGCTGCAGGATCTTTTCTTTTTTTAACTTTTAAGTTCAGGGGTACACGTGCAGGTTGGTTTCTACAGGTAAACCTGTGTCATGGGAGTTTGTTGTACAGATTTCATCATCCACATATTAAGCCTAGTACCCATTAGTTATTTTTCCTGATCCTGTCCTTCCTCCCACCCCCCCACTCTGACAGGCCCCAGTGTATGTTGTTCCCCGCTATGTGTCCATGTATTGTCATCGTTTAGTTCCTGCTTATAAGTGAGAACATGCAGTATTTGGTTTTCTGTTCCTGCAGTAGTTTTCTAAGGATAATGGTTTCCCTGCTCCATCCATGTCCCTGCAAAGGACATGATCTCACTCTTTCTTTATGGCTGCATAGTATTCTATGGTACATATATACCACATTTTCTTTATCCATTCTATCACTGATGGGCATTTAGGTTCATTCCATGTCTTTGCTTTTATGAATAGTGTTACAGTGAACATACACATGCATGTGTCTTTATGGCAGAATGTTTTATAATCCTTTGGGTACATACCCAATAATGGGATTTCTGGGTTGAATGGTATTTCTGTCCTTAGGTCTTAGAATTGCCACATGGTCTTCTACAATGGTTGAACTCATTTACACCCCACCAACAATGTATAACCTTCCTTTACCTCCACACCCTCGCCAGCACCTGTTATTTTTTGACTTTTTAATAACAGCCATTCTGACTGGTGTGAAATGCTATCTTATTATGGTTTTGATTTGCGTTTCTCTAATAATCAGTGATATGCTTTTTCTCATATGATTGTTGGCCACATGTATGTCTTATTTTGAAAAGTGTCAGCTCACGTCCTTTGCCCAGTTTTAAATGGGGTTATTGGTTTTTTTCTTATAAATTTGTTTAAGTTTCTTATAGATGCTAGTATTAGACTTTTGTCAGGTGCACAGTTAGCAAAAATTTTCTTCAATTCTGTGTTTGTCTGTTACTCTGTTGATAGTTTCTTTTGTTGTGCAGAAGTTCTTTAGTTTAATTAGATCCCATTTGTCAATTTTTGCTTTAGTTACAATTGCTTTTGGCATCTTCATTATAAAATATTTGCTTGTGCCTACATCCTGAATAGTATTGCCTAGGTTGTATTGCCAGGGTTTTTATAGTTTTGGGTTTTCCATTTAAGTCTTTCATCCATCTTGAGTTAATTTTTGTATTTGTTGTAAGGAAAGTGTCCAGTTTCAGTCTTCTGCATATGGCTAGCCAGTTCTCCCAGCACCATTTATTGAATTCCCCATTGCTTGTTTTTGCCTGGTTTGTCAAAGATCAGATAGTAGGTTTCTGGTCTTATTTCTGGGTTCTCTACGCTGTTCTTTTGGTTGAGATGTCTGTTTTTGTACCAGTATCATGCTGTTTCAGTTACTGTACCCTGTAGTATAGTTTGAAGTTGGTAGACTGATGCCTCTAGGTTTGTTCTTTTTGCTTATGATTGCCATGGCTATTTGGGCTCTTTTTTGGTTTTACATTAATTTAAAAATACTTTTTCTAGTTCTGTGAAGAATTTCAATGGTAGTTTAATAGGAATAGCATTGAATCTATAAACAGCATTGGGCAGTATGGCCATTTTAACAATATTGATTCTTCCTATCCATGAGCATGGAATATTTTTCCATTTGTTTACGTCCTCTCTGATTTCTTTGAGCAGTGTTTTGTAGTTCACCTGGTAGAGATCTTTCACCTCCATAGTTATCTGTATTCGTAGGTTTTTATTCTTTTTGTGGCAATTTTGTATGGGAGTTTATTCCTGATTTGGCTCCTGGTTTGACTGTTGTTTGTGTATGGGAATCCTAGTCATTTTTTTGCACATTGATTTTTTGTGCTGAGACTGCTGAAGTTGTTATCCTCTTAAGAAACTTTTGGGCTGAGACTATGGGGTTTTCTAGATGCAGAATCATGTTGTCTACAAACAGGGATAGTTTGACTTCCTCTCTTTCTATTGGGATGCGCTTTATTTCTTTCTCTTGCCTGATTGCCCTGGCCAGGACTTCCAATGCTATATTGAATAGAACTGGTGAGACAGGGCATCCTTGTCTTGTGCCAGTTTTCAAGGGGAATGCTTTCAGCTTTGTTGCAGGATCTTTTGAGTAGGCCTAGCAGATGTGTTTGGGAGCTATCCACTCGGTGATGTAAGGGGAAGTGGTATTCATTGGCTCCCACCCCACAGTGGTCAAGGGTGAGCTCATGGGTATTAGATCCCGAGTACTTTTGGATTGTGCAAGTGTGAGTGATGTGGACTCCCACAAACATCCAAAGCTGACTGTCAGAAAGTTGAGGTGAATTATGCCAGCTTGCACCTGCTAAAGCTGGTCAAAACTTCATAGAACTGGTTGTCACAGCTCTTATTAGATAAGAGGGTTGAAAGGATTTAAAGTTTGCCCAAGAATTTTCTGGTATATTGAAAAATATAACAGAAACTAAAACAATCAGAGGGTTTCCACAGTGAGTATATTCAGTACCCAAACCAATATTGAATATCCGAAGGAGGATCTTTAACCAATAGAAAGCTTGGGAAATTGATTTGGAATAAAAAGAACAGGTCCTAACTCTTTCTGGCAATGTGAACTTGGACAAGTTACTCTCAGTTTTGCTGAGCTTCAGTGTCCTGATCTTCAAAAACGGGGATAAATAATATCCTCCCCATGGGATTCTTCAGTGCTAAATGAGATAGTGCATGTCATAGCATGGTTAGGATTTTGAAAAACGGGGACTCATCATGATAATTATTAGCAATCGATCAGAGACAGCACACAAGGCACTGTCGAGGGGCCCCTCCATTGTTAGGGGCTGAAGATTTCAGTTGACCAGGACTGCAGGAGAGAAAGAGAACAAAGGTGATAACAGCTGGTGGGAGCTAGTGGAAGCGATTTTTCTGAACCCTGGGGGACTACAGATTGTGCAGAACAATGAAAGCCAAGTTGAGGGTTCGGAGTCAGAGATTATACTGAGGCCACAGGTCAAGTGTGGTTACCTCTAGTCAAAAGCTAGGGAATAGAAACCTCAGAAGCTGGAGGTTAAATCCCTGCCAAGGGTCAAAGGCAGGCGAATGGTCATGCCAGTAGACGCACAGCTCCATTAGAGGCCTTCCTTGTCAGGAAGCTTATTGTGGATTCCCGGCTACCCTGAAACAATAGCTGATTTCCTAGGGGAGGTTAGCCAGGTATCTGAGAGATCAAAGATGCACAGCCTTGCAAATGATCATGCAGCAGTTAACAGAAAAGTTCTAACTGAAATGTCTTTATCATGTACTTACACCAGGAGGACATGTGCTATTCTCAAGGATGCATACTACTTTGAGGAGTTCTTGTTTACAATGTGCAACTTCAAGGGATGACTAATTTTTCTGATTTTGTTTGACTTTCCTGCATCTTTCTTCCCTGGTCCTGTAAGTTGGTATTATGGTGTTGGTATTATGATCAGAAATCTCTTGAAATAAGCTCCCTTAGCCTCATACTTCTAAATGCCTTATGTATTTTTTTTTTTTTTTCAGGGTCTTACTTCATTGCCCAGGCTACAGTGCAGTGTTGTGATCATGTCTCACTGCAGCCTCAACCTCCTTGGCTCAGGTGATCCTCCCATCTCAGCCACTCAAGTAGCTGGGACTACAGGTGCACACTACCATGCCTGGCTAATTGTTTTGCATTTTTTGTAAAGATGAGGTTTCACTATGTTGCCCAGGCTGATCTTGAATTCCTGAGCTCAAGCAATCCACCTGCCTCAACCTCTTAAAGTGTTGGGATTACAGGCATGAGTCATCATGTCCAGCCTGTGTTATGTCTTAAAATGTTTTATATTGTTCCACCCTTTACTGATTCCAAACATCCATTCACTTATCCACTCATTCAACCATTCAAAGATGAAATTATTTAATCAGTTAACCAGAAAATATTGAGTATGTATCTTCTACATTACTGCCTCAAGGGATTGTCAGGGTAAACTGAGATAAAACACATAGGATATCTGGCAAATAGTACACACTCACTACAGGCTTAGTGCTGGCTTATGTACTTGTCTTTTATCATATGCTATAAATCTTATAAAATGTTCCATACTTTTATTTCTCTGTTAGACTAAGAGTTTATATGTGACATATAAGGAGATAGGTGTGTTGTGATATCCCATTGAGGTCTTGATTTCATTTAAAGGCTAATGGTGTTGAAGATCTCGTCATGTGCTTAATTTCTATCTGTGTATCTTCTTAGTAAGGTGTCTCTTCATATCTTTTGCCAATTTCCTAATTAGATTGTTTGTCTTTTACTGTTAAGCTTTGAAAGTTCTTTATTCCACATATTAATCTTTTGTTGGCTATGTGTTTTGCAATTATTTTCTTCAAGTTTGTAGTTAGTTTTTTCATCCTCTTAGCAGAGTCGTTCACAGAAAAAAAAAGGCTTAATTTTGAGTAGGTCTAATTAAATCTAATTTACCTATTTTTTTCTTTTATGGACTTTGCTTTTGGTGTCAAGTCTAAGACTTGACTTTTTGTGTGTTTTACATTTAAGTCCATTATCTATTTTGAGTTAGTTCTTGTATAAGGTGTGAGTTAGGTCAAGATTGAATTTCTGCTCATGAAAGCCCAATTGCTCCAGCACCGTTTGTTGGAAATGCTATTTTTCCATCATTAAATTGCTTTTTCACCTTTGTCAAAAATCAATCAGGCATATTTGTGTGGGTCTATTTTTTGATTCTCTAGTCTGTTCCATTGATCTATGTGTTTGTTTGCCCTTTGCCAGTACCATACAGTCTTAATTACGGTAGCTTTATAGTAAGTCTTAAAATCAGGGAGTTGATTTCTCCCACTTTCTTCTTCTTTTTCAAAATTGGTTTAGCCATTTTAATTCCTATTTTTTTCATCTACATTTTAGAAATAGTCTTGTCTCAATTTACAAAACTCTTGCTGGGATTTTGATACGAATTGCATTAAACCTCTATATCAATTTGAAGAGAACTGATATCTTGACTATGTCAAATATTTCAATGCATAAATATGGTATGTCTCTGCATTTAATTAGTTCTTTGATTTCTTTCATCAGCATTTTGTATTTTTCAACACATAACTTCAATATACATAAGTAAATTTTTTTTTTTTGAGAAGGAGTCTCGCTCCATCGCCCAGGCTGGAGTGCAGTGGTGCGATCTCGGCTCACTGCAAGCTCCGTCTCCCAGGTTCACGCCATTCTCCTGCCTTAGCCTCTCGAGTAGCTGGGACTACAGGCGCCCACCACCATGCCCGGCTAATTTTTTGTATTTTTAGTAGAGACGGGGTTTCACCGTGTAAGCCAGGATGGTCTCGATCACTTCACCTCGTGATCCGCCTGCTTCAGCCTCCCAAAGTGCTCGGATTACAGGCATGAGCTACTGCGCATATTTTTTGGTTGATTGTAAATGGTGTTGCATTTTGAATTTTGGTATTCATGTGTTCACTGTTACATGTAGAAATACAACTGATATTTTTCATGTGTGCTTTTTTGTATTCTGCAACCTTGCTAAACTCACTTATTGGTTCTAGTAGGATCTTTAATTGTTTTGTGTGTTTATTTGCTTAGATTTCATGGCATTTTCTACACAGGAAATCATGTCACCTGGAAATAGGGGAAGTGTTATTTCTTCCTTTCTGAGCTGTATGTCCTTCATTACCTGTTTAAAATATAACTATTTTAAATATATCATCAGTATACATTTAGAACACATAAGACACTGTTACAATTTTTGCTTCCACCAGCAAACAAGATTTAGAAGACTCAAGAAAAGAAGCAATCCATTGTCTTTAACCATATTTTTGCTCATTGCACACACATTTTATGAATAAACATTTCTCATGTTTTCTCTTTCTTCCTAACATTCTAAGGTCCACATTTTATTACTACTTTTCTGTTTAAAGAACTTCCTTTTACCATTCTTTTAGAGAAGGCCTGCTGGTTATTAAAAAAAAAAAAATTCTCTTAGTTTTCCTTTATCTGAGAATATCTTGATTTCCCTTTCATTTCTAAAGATACTTTCACTAGATACAGAATTGACAGTTCTTTTCTTTCAGCACTTGAAAGATGTTGTACCACTTCCTTCTGTCATGCTTTCTGATAAGAACTCCACTGTCATTTGAGTTGTTTTTCTTCCTTAGGTAAGTTGTTTCTCTGTCACTGCTTTCAAGACTTCTTCCTCGTCTTTAATATTTGGAAGTTTGATTATGATGTGCCTTAGATATAGATTTCTTTGGGTGTATCCTATTTGGGGTTAACTCAACTCCTTGATTCTATAGGTTATATTTTTTGCCAAATTTTGGAAGTTTTTGGCCATTATATCTGGTACTTTTGCAGCCCCAAACTCTTTCTCCTCTTCTTCTAGCACCCCAATGACACAAATGTTAGATCTTCTGGTATAGTACCACATGTTCCTGAGGCTCTGTTTATTTTGTTTCCAATCTATTATATCTTTGTTCTTTGTGAGTTTATTTCTTTCATTTTTAAAAGGAGAGATGTATATACAAAAGTCAAAACATAACATATTTCAGATTCTTTCTGATGAATGAGATTAGTAAGCATTTCCTTTTAGAACACAACATCTATGAATTTCAGCCCAGGACTTCAGCCCAAACACAGACCAATCAGTTGAAAGCAGTTGGTATAGTAAGGATCCAGGTGCCCCAGAGAAAAACAACAATATATTCTTTATCTTAGTTAATCCACACCACAGAGAAGGTACTACTAGCATTACCATTTTACAAATGAAGAAGATGAGGCTTAAAGAGAGGCAGAGTAACTTGCTAGAATCACAGCCAATTAATGGTAGAGCTGGGATAGAAACCATGGGGCACCTTTGAGATTATGCCTCATAGACTTCCAACTACAGGATGCATTATTTATTAAGGGACTCAGCTACTGCTCACTGAAACCCATTGCTGGGAATATTATGATAAGTTCGTTCATTGATAATGCAGGGTCCTCTGACAGCTAACTTTGTTTTAAGAACTCCTCAAGATCCTTGCCAAATCTCTCCTGGACTTTACTATAGTCTAGGACACTTCAACCCAACCTTCCCTCCCTCCCTCCTTTACCTGCAGTCAGACATGCATCACTGATGATGACTCCCCCAGCCTTTTCCAGCTTCCTCTCGCATTTTCTCCAACACTGGCATTTTCCCTGGGGGGAAAAAAAATCCTTGTATGTTTTACCCCATCTTATCATCTGTTTCGTGGAGGACCCAATTAATACAATCAGGTAATTCGATGTAAGAGCCCAAGCTATTGAACACCATGAATGTGGGAAAAAGAGAAAAAGTATTTCTGTGGGATTATTTGACATTTCACGGAGAGGAACAAAGAAAATATGTGGGAAGATGTTATAATTTCTTAAATGAAATGCAAGTGCAAGTTGTCATTAGTTAAAGTTCATAAAGCAAGGTTTGCCCTGGGTTCTGCCTGTGTTCTGCCACTGGCCAAGGTGTGGATCATTTCTAATTTATCATTTAGTCTAATGATGGCCTTCTTGTGAGAAGTGCAGGCTTATCATTTTAATTTTTATAATACTTAATGTAGCACGTGATTTATCAGGCATGTTGGTAACATTGCAACTCTAAGTTGTTTTTTATCCAAATAAACTGAAATTTGGCAACAAGTTTGTAGAAATTGATGTAATTTGCACCCCAGCAATTATCCCATTCATCACCATTCCAATTTTCTAAATTATCTTTAAACAAGGGTGTGGTGAGTTCCTGGAGAACTGATAATAAAGTACACAACCCGTCCTACTTGTCCTACCTCAGCAGTTATTGAAGGCTCATCTGTTATCATCTTGGTCTCCTCAACTGGAAAGTAAGACTGAGTGTGAGAAGCTCTTGTTCGCTTAGGCCACACCGCCTCATTTGAATGAATCACTTAGCTATGCTGAATAACTAATGGAAAATGATTCTGTTATTGTTGTTAAATGGATTCCTGACATAGTATCAGAATAAACTGAAGCTTACCAAAATGCCAAGAATATTAAATAGGATATTTCAGAGTATATTGAAATAAGAAGCAAAACATGGAAAGATAAGCTGATTACTTGGAGTACATAACACATTGTTCATCTGTGACAAAAACAAGTAAAAGTCATTCATTCCTATATGATTTCCTTTTACCATCAAAAACACTAAACTGGAAAATATAAAAAATAGGAGGTCAGTTTAAAGAGGGAGCGAAAGCTAGAGATAGATGTGCAGATAAGGAAGTACATGACCATTTTATGAGCTCAAGTCTGGATGAATTACATTCCAAGATAGTAATAATCATGGCAAATATTGACTATAAGATGCAAGGGCTTTAAGTGCCATATATATGTATATATATTAGGGGAAAAAAACCTAGAAGGTAGATTCTATTATCTGCATTTTTCAGATGAAAAAACTAAGGCCCAGGCAGTTAAATAGCTTGCCCATGTCAGGGCTGGGATTTGAGCCCAGACAGTCTGACTCTGGGGCCTTCTAGCCAGTGGATGGCCACAGGTCAGCAGCATTGTTATTACCTGGATGCATGTTGGAATTGTGGAATCTTGGCCTATGGAATCAGAAGCTGCATTTTAATAAGATCTCCAGGTGATTCTTATGTATACTGTGGTTGAAGAAGCACTGTCCTGGAGCCCATACACTGACCTGCAATCATACGCTTTGCCACCTTCCTCACACTAGAGAACAGTGAATGTGAGTGCAGGTCCCCGCATATAACCTTTTGGGAATTATCAAGTATGAGGGGGTAGAAGGAAATCGGTGACAGACAAAAAACAGGATTTTCAACAGGTTGTCCTCATGTTTAAAGGTGGAGGAATCGACAGGCTAAAAACCAGTGTAACTGAGATAAACTCATGGCAAGCCCCAGGTTAGAAAATTCCAAAATGATCACAAAGAACCAAAGTGGGTTCATTAAGAAAGCATTCTATCCTTTGGGAGGCCGAGGCGGGCAGATCACGAGGTCAGAAGTTCGCGACCAGTCTGGCCAACATAGTGAAACCCCATTTCTACTAAAAATACAAAAAAATTAGCTGGATGTGGTAGTGTGCGCCTGTAATTCTCGCTACTCAGGAGGCTGAGGCGGGAGAATCACGTGAACCTGGGAGGCAGAGGTTGCAATGAGCTGAGATTATGCCAAAAAAAAAAAAGCATTCTATAAAATTAACCTGATTTCTTTTTTGGACTGTCACATATATATCAGGAAATGATCACAGTTATGTCACACATTGATATTAGCATCAATAATCAAATTTGGTAAAGTCTTTCATGATGTACTTGTGGATAATATAGACCCATGGGGAGGACTGGTAGCTAATGGAATAATTCTATCCAAAGGAGGCTGGTTAATGAATTATTGCAAACAAGCAAAATGGTTCTATATTCTTTCATTTATTCAAAAATGTTTATCGAGGACTTCTTACAATCCATGTACTCTTCTCGGTGCTGGAGATACAGTGACAAACAAGATAATATTTTGCTCTCATGAAATTTCACAACTAAACAAATAAATATAATTACAGATGTTAAATAAAAATAAGCACGCACATTATCTAGGGTGGGAAGGGAAGCCTGTCTGAGGTGTTGACATTGACCAGAGATCTGACTATTAAGACAGAAGCAACCATGAAGGGATCTGATGTAAGAGCATTCTAGACCAAGCAACTAGCAGGTATATGAAGACCTGAGGCTGGAAATATGAGGTTGACACGTTGGCAGAACAGTAAAGAGACAGATGAAGTCCAGGAGGCCAGGTCAGTGCAGTATTGAAGGCTACAGTGAATGCAAGGGCATTCAACAGAGAATTTTATTTATTTATTTATTTATTTATTTATTTATTTTTTATTTATTTTTTTTTTTGAGACGGAGTCTCGCTCTGTCGCCCAGGCTGGAGTGCAGTGGCCAGATCTCAGCTCACTGCAAGCTCCGCCTCCCGGGTTCACGCCATTCTCCTGCCTCAGCCTCCCAAGTAGCTGGGACTACAGGCGCCCACCACCTCGCCCGGCTAGTTTTTTGTATTTTTTTTAGTAGAGACGGGGTTTCACCGTGTTAGCCAGGATGGTCTCGATCTCCCGACCTCGTGATCCGCCCGTCTCGGCCTCCCAAAGTGCTGGGATTACAGGCTTGAGCCACCGCGCCCGGCCTCAACAGAGAATTTTAATTTGGAGCATGATGTGACCTGATTTTTTTAAATTAATTCTGTGCCTATGTAGTCACTGATTTGTTATTTTAAAAGATCATAGACTGCTATGTGGCTAAATCAATGATAATGGGAGGTGGGAGAAAGCTGGATCTAAGCTTGATTCAGTTCTAATCATTTTAACCTGAAATTCAGATAAGAACTCTGCAGGGATATTGGATTTAATGATTAAATTAGTACATACAGCTTAGTTAAGGTCTTCTATGGAAGATTTAAGATTTATAATGTAAGAGAAGTCTGGAAGTAATGTCCCAAATTAGTGGATGAAATGTAAAAGGATATAAACATAAAGTTTTGAGCTTAGGCTTTAAAAAAAGTCTTATGAGTCTAGTATAAGTAGACAGAATCTGGTTTAGCCGGATTTACAGGAAAAAGACAGGTGTTGGTTAACTATTGACTAGTTTGAGACAACATTTAATTGTTTTCAAAATTCTAATGGAGTTTTGGGCTGCATAATAAGATGAAAACAATGATTCTTAAAGTTGAGTATGTATCAGAATCACTTGGAAAATGAAGCACACACATGAATGCACACAGACATCACTCTACAATTTTTTCTGGCATTATCCCAGATATATCTCTAAGAGTGGGGCCCAGGAGTCTCCATTTTTAAAAAGGTTAGGTCCATGAACCACACTTGGGAATCACTGTTACTGAGTTTCTAGTACAATAAATAATATTTGCACTACAATCTCAGCTCATTAATCCACACTGGGCTTTGGGTTCAGTTTAGGGACCATGGGTATAGAATGACTAAAAGGTAGCAGGATTTCTTAGACAAAATAGTGGCAAGTCCCTTTAAGGTGTGGTGTATAAAATTATTTTTTAATGCCTTCTTTGTTTCTCTCTTATTCTCTTTCTGGAAAATTCTTCTATTTTTACAGTGATGGAGAGGAAATAAGTAAGTAGTTTATGTTTCACTATTTATATAGCTACTTTCTTATGTTTTACCATATAGAATACATAGCTAATTTTATATATTCATAAACTTTTGACAGTTAGTTTTTATATTTTCTAGAATTAAACACCCCTTTTCTTGCCCCAGGAACATAATGGAAAGAAACATTACCTAGCATAAGTCTGTGTGCATGCTGTAAGAGGGATATATTGAGGAATCAGAATAGTTTTAATGAAAAATAAAAAAAAAAAATAGCAAGGAGTAGGCAAACCACATTATATGAATACTGGAAAGAATTGGGGTGGTTAAATTGAAAAGGTAACTTTTAAAAACTGGTGAGCTAGGTGTAAGAACTAATCGTGTGAGCCTCAGAAAACAGGATTAAAATCATTTCAGATGAGGAAGAGCTTTCTAATAACTATTAATATCTAAAAATCGAGTGAATTACCTCTGAAAGAAAGGAGTTCTTCATCCCTGAAGAGATCAACAGAAGATACTAAGAGGGGCCATCTACACTGAATGAGGATATTGACCAGGTGTTTGCTAAGATTCCTTCCAGCTCTAATAGTTTGTGATTTTATTTTACCACTTCCATTGAGTTGATCCAAATGATCTGCCATCATACCCTGTTTCCAAAGGAATGCAATCATGGACTTAATCTAATTAAGGCAAGCTGTAGCTATAGTACAGCACTGTAGATCAATAGAAGGATTATCTTTAAACCATAGCCATCTTCCCATAGCATTCAGTATAAATCCTTACATGTTTTTAAAGGGCTCTGACCTACATAAGAGAGGAGCTTATTGTCGGGACAGTTGACACCCCAACCAAATGGAAAGAAGTAGACTTAGGCTACCTCTGCTAAGGCAAAAATACGTAATATAAAAATCATTCTAACTGGCTTTCAATATACTTATAATTCACTCAGACTGACCTAACATTTTCTTTTCAATCACTGTTTTGGTTACATAGAAATGAAATTTCAAATCACTCTTCTACAGAAAATCAAGGTGTTTAAGCCTTCTGGCATAATGTGGAACTCATTAGAATTTTATACTTAGATTGGAATTGACACGTTTTATATTTTTAATTTGTATTTATTTATTTTGAGACAGAGTCTCTTTCTGTAACCTAGGCCAGAGTATAGCGGTGCGATCTTGGCTGACTGCAACCTCTGCCTCCTGGGGTCAAGCGATTCTCGTGCCTCAGCCTCCTGAGTAGCTGGGACCACAGAAACGCACCATCACTCCCAGCTAATTTTTGTGTGATTTTTGTAGAGATGGGGTTTCACTGTGTTGGCCAGGCTGGTCTCAAATTCCTGACCTCAAGTGATCCACCCATTTTGGCCTCCCAAAGTGCTGGAATTACAGGCATGAGCCACTGTGCCCGGCCAGGTTTTAGGTTTTTTAAAAAACATCTATGCTTATGAAATTTAAAAATGTATATCTTATTTGTTTGGATGATCTAATAAACCAAAATACTTGCTTCTAAAATAATACTATGATTTGATTATATATTATATGCCCCTCTACATATCTGTGATCATAGATTTATCACCATTTCATAATTAAAGAAATTGATGCATAAAAGGATCCCAGATTTCAATGGAAGTCTTATAGCAAATAAGTAAGAAAAAAGGAATTGGTCTACTTGATGTGGGACCCTGTCTCATTGTCTGGATTATGATTTTTCCCTCAATTCTCAAGTCCTGAACTCAGGGATTTGGGCAGGTTCCCAGGAATGACTGCTATCGGGGGCCACTGTTACAGATAGGGATGTGTCATATCCCTTGGCATGGTGGGGTGTATAAAACTGGAGAAATGATGCATCTTAAGCAACCATCCTTGTGCTCTTACTCGAGATACTAAGATAAAGCAGCACCGATTGGTTTTCTTTTAAAGACGTTGTGGCAGACACTCGCAATGCACCCTCAAAATCATCTGCCCGTCCTCAGTGTTAACAGAGCCTTGTTCAGGAGGCAACACGGCCAGCTTAAAATGCTGGTGTTTTTTGCCAGCTACTGGCTTCCCTGACTTTTCTTTAGAGGTGACCATGTGACACAGTGAAACTCCTGGGAAATGTTGTGTTTCATCACAGGAAGATAGATGCTTTGTACACTGTCATGTGAGAGGTGATGCTTAGGATTCCTCAGTCATCCTGCAACCATGAGAGTTAGGCCAAAAAGTCTCAACAATGCCAACCCAAAGTCACTGGAAATAACCAAGGAACTACCAGCCCTGGACTTACTTTTAAGTGAGAAAATGAATGGTTTGCATGTTTTAGCCCAACATAAGTTGTGCCTTCTGGGCCAGGTTCTGTGGCTCGTGCCTGTAATGCTTGCACTTTGAGAGACCAAAGCAGGAGGATTGCTTGAGCCCAGGAATTCAAGACCAGTCTGGGCAATACAGTGAGACCTCACCTCTACAAAAAAAAAAAAATTAAAATAAATAGCTGAGCATGGTGGCATGCACCTGTAATACCAGCTACTTGGGAGGCTGAGATGGGAGGATCACTTGAGCCTGGGAGGCAGATGCTGCAGTGAGCTGAGATCGTGCCATTGTACTCCAGCCTGGGTGACAGAGTAAGACTGTTTAAAAAAAAGTATGCATTCTGTAACTTTCAGCCAAACACATTACAATTTATAAGCCAATTAGCATTAGCCATTCAAAATCTTTTGCTTGAAATGCTACTTGGATTAATTGTCAGAATAGCACAGCAGTTAAAAATCTGGAATCCAGGTTATACTGTGAGGGTTTAAAGTCAGTGCTACCTCTTAACCTTGCAATCATTAGCAATGTGATTAAACTCTCTGTGCCTTTGATTCCTTATCTATAAAATGAGAATAATAATAGTCACTACCCACACAGTTGTCACAAGGATTAAATTAGCACATGTGAGGCATTTTGAAAAGTGACTGGGATATAGTAAGTGCTCAGTAAATGTTAACTATTGTTATTACACTAATGATGCTGTCATTGCTGAAAACTCCTGTGGAATTTTTCATTTGAAATTGCTATTGGAAACTGCCCGAGGATCACACAAGGAAATCATCAAACTCTTTGTTGGTAGCTGTATCTATTTTTTTAAATTACTAGACATTTTTTTAGAGCAGCTTTAGGTTTACAGAAAAATTGAGCAGAATGTACAAAGAGTTTCCATATATACCTTCTTCTCTAGCCCCAGTTGCCCCTATTATTAATGTCTTGATTTTGTGTAGTACATTTGTTACAATTGATGAACGAATATTGGTCCATTATTATTAACTAAAGTTCATAGTTTTTGTTGTTGTTGTTGTGTTGTTGTTTTGAGATGGGGTCTCACTCTGTTGGCCAGGCTGGAGTGCAGTGGTGCAATCTTGGCTCTCTGCAACCTCTACCTCCTGGGTTCAAGCAATTCTCCTGCCTCAGCCTCCCAAGTAGTTGAAATTACAGGAATGCACCACCACGCCTGGCTAGTTTTGTATTTTCAGTAGCAATGGGGTTTCGTCATGTTGGCCAGGCTGGTTTCAAACTCCTGACCTCAAGTAATCCACCTGACTTGGCCTCCCAAGCTGTTGGGATTACAGGCATGAGCCACTGCGCCCAGCCTAAAGTTTATATTTTACATTTGGGTTCACTCTTTGTGTTGTACAGTTTCATGGGTTTGGACAAATGCAGAATATCATGCATTCAACATTACAGTCCCATACAAGACAGTTTTGCCACCCTAAAAATCCCCTGTCTGCCACCTACTCATCCCTTTCCTGTTTATTATTCCAGCCCTGGCAACCACTGATCTTTTTACTGTCTCTATAGTTTTGTCTTTTCTGGAATGTCATATAGTTAGAATCACACAGTATGTAGCCTTTTTAGACAGCCTTTTTCACTTAGCAATATGCATTTAAGCTTACTCTATGCTTTTTCGTGGCTTGAGAGCTCATTTCTTTTAGTCACCGAATAGTATTTCATTCTATAGATGTACAATTTTGTTTATCCAGCTGTATCTATTTTTGATCTAAAGTGGTATTAACAAGTTTCATTGCCCATCTTTACCAAAAACTTAATTTTGGTTTCCTTTTGAGGGTTGCCAAAAAATTAAATCCATCTTCTTAAGGCCACATATTAATCATTGGCTATTCAAAAGCATGTGCTATAAGCACTGAAGAAAACAATACTTATTTAGAAATATTTTTTTTCATTTGGTTATTAGATACATTTTTATTTTCACTTTTCACATGTGTTTGGTGTGTAGTCTATAGAGCCTTTCGTAGATATATTTGAGCATGTCTTATAAGCCAATAATTGTGTATACATTGGGAGATAAAGGGAAAAAAATCCTTCCTACTGAGGGCTTTAGAGTACAGTGTGGGAGACAGACATGCACAGGAACATTAGGACAGATAGTGGGAGCAGAAAGCACAGAGATCTATGTGGATATATGAGATGGTCCCTTGACAGAGACTGATGGGGCGGGGGCAGTGGGGAGTGGTAGGAATTAGCCAAAAAAAAAAAAAAAAAGCAAAAACTTTCCTAGCAGCAGGTGCAAAGCAATGTGAGAATGATGCAATAGAGAGGAACTTCAAGTTCAATATAGCTGAAGTACATGGACAAATGCAGATGGAGAAAGGAGCATGTCTTATATCAAACAGCAGTAGTTGAATTGTACTGAATCTTTACTATGTGCCAGGGACTCTTCTAAGCTCTTGCCATATCTTTGCTTTCATCTTCACAATACCCTGTGAAGTAAATACTATTATTTTATTATTTCCATTTTACAGATGAGGAAACTGAAAGATGGGGAGTTGACTTATTGAGTCTGAGCTGGAATCTCAACCCAGTCTGGTGCTAGGACACATACTCTTATCTTCTGGGCTGTAATGACTCTGAGGGATATTGTGTCATAAGGATTTTGATCCCAAAGGTAACCAGGGGAGATAGGAATAATTTTAAAACAGAAACAAAACATAATCTGTGTACTTAGATCATGCTTCCAAGAAAATTTGCATCTTTAAATTCCTTTCTTTGACTACTATATCCTTTTTCTTTTTCTATTTTTTTTTTTTTTTTTTCCAGATAGAGTCTTATTCTGTTGCCCAGGCTGGAATACAGTGGTGTGATCTCGGCTCACTGCAACCTCCGCCTCCTGGTTCAAGGAATTCTCCTGCCTTAGCCTTCCGAGTAGCTGGGATTACAGGCATATACCACCACGTCTGGCTAATTTTTAATTTTATTTATTTATTTATTTATTTTTAGAAGAGACAGGGTTTCACTGTGTTGGCCAGGCTGGTCTCAAACTCCTGAATTGAAGTGATCCACCCACCTCGACCTCCCAAAGTGTTGGGATTACAGGTGTGAGCCACCATATCCAGCCTTGACATACAGACAGAGACTAATATCTTAACCGCAATGATATCTTCAATAGTGTGATGTATCCAGCAGGTGGACAAAAAGATTTCATTGAGATAATGAAGTGCCAGGCATTTATTTCTAAATAGGCAAAGTAGCAGAGAATCTCTGCCTGAATCTTACATATTCTCTAGAGACTTCCTTGTGTCCCAGCAATGCCTCTGTTGGGTCTCTAACCTAACCTGTGATGCTATTTTGCTAGCTTGCTCTGGCTTGTTGAATGTGGTTGTGATTGTCTGAGGACCCCCAAAACTGCAGCCAAGAAAGTAAGACCACAATGTCAGTCACTAGAAACATGCACCTCAGAAGATACCTGGTCCACAAGTCACTTTTCCAAGAGGTCAGTGGTTTTGGAGAAGTAGGTGTTATGGTTTATAGAGAAGATGTGGGTCTTCAAGAATAAAGATATTCAGCCGGGTGTGGTGGCTTACATCTGTAATCCCAGCACTATGGGAGGCTGAGGTGGATCACCTGAAGTCAGGAGTTCAAGACCACCCTGGCCAATGTGGTGAAGCCCCGTCTCTACTAAAATTACAAAAATTAGTTTGGTGTGGTGGCACTCGCCTGTAATCACAGCTACTTGGGAGGCTGAGGCACAAGAATTTCTTCAACCTGGGAGGCAGAAGTTGCAGTGAGCAGCCTGGGTGAAAGAGTGAGACTTTGTCAAAAAAAAAAAAAAAAAAAAAAAAAAAAAGACAAGATATTCAAAAACCCTTGGAAGGTTTTAGATACTTTTTAAAAATGTTTAGATACATTATGGCATCTTAGTGAATTAAAGAGATTTGCTGGTAGAATCAATATTCCATAGATGAGTGTCCAAAAATATAAAGACATAGGAATTCAGTGAAAAATAAAATCAAGCATCCATTTTAGTTTCTAGTCTAGGCACTTTAAGGTCAAAGATGAAAAAAAAGTTTTAAAGTCCAGTGAGAAAAATAAACAAAGGGGATAATAGCAGAGATATCTACATAATGTTATGGAGAATAATAGAGAGGAATGGTACTTGTTCTGTTCTGGGAGTTCACAAGAGGTTTCCTGGAAGAGATAATGCTTTAGCTGAGTATTAAAAGATGAGTCAGATATAATTAGCCTGTGAAGAAGGGTAGGATGAGCACTCCAGATTGAAGGAATAACTCCTGCAGAGGCATAGGGCTGGAAGCACACGTGGGAAATTAAAAGAGTATTACAAGCATTATAAAGGGAAACAGGGAGTTATCGGGAGGTAACATTGGAGATGGCAGTCAAAGAGAGGCTGGATAATTAGTTTAGTCTTTAGTTCTGTAAATGATGGGGAATTTTAAAAGACTTTAAGCATTTTAAATAGATTATTCAAGCTGTCATGTACAGTCTTAACTAGTTAAGGCAGAAGGCAGAAGGACTAGTTATGGGCAAACCAGGATGACTCTAAGAGCTTGGATTATGGTAACAGCAGTGGGTAGAAATGAAAGGAAACAGATATATTTAAAGAAAAACTAATTAGAATGTAAAATCAGCACAACATGGTGATAGATTGGATATGTGTGAGGGTGGGTGGAGATGAAAAAGTAAAAGGTAACCAGTTCCAGTGACTGGTGAAGGTAGCACCACTAACAAAGCTAGAAAATCAAAGAGAAGAGCAAGTTGTAGGCTAAGATGTTGACTTCAGTTTGGGGCATGTTGTCTGAGGTGTCCACCATACATTCAGATTGAGAAGTCTAGGCTGAGGCTCAGAAGAGAGCTTGGGGCTACAGATAGACATTTGGAGTTCATCAGACTACAGAGGGTAGTTGAAATTCCGAAACTGGGGAAGGTTACCCAGGGACAACAGGAAGAAGCATGGCAAGATTAGCTGGTCCAAATTTTCCAAATGGATGTCTGGTGACAAGTTAGGGCAAAATCCAGGTGGCTTCAAGCTAATTGGGTCTGGATATGAGAGACTGACATAACATGCTCTGCTCAGGGGTTCGGGAAATTGGTTTAGAGACATAGCAAGTTGCTCCAGCAATAAGGAAAATAAATCAAAGGACCCAATCCAAAAGCCTATAGCTAGATATTTGAGGAAATCCCCACATTCTATCTCTCAGGAATATAGGTGATTTACACCCTACAGGATGTTTAACTTTAATTTGTTCTTGCTTCATTGAAGTTACAGTGAGATAGATGTGAATGTACAAGACCGTGCCCTTTCTCAATGGCGAATGATTTTTCAAGGACAGAATCCGACAACTTTTCGATAGTAAGTTCAGAAGCCTCTGCTGACCCTGTTAGGAAACACTTGCTAGGGGCAAAGTAGTTGCTTCTGTTGCTTGTTTCAAGCCCTTAAACATGTGCAGATTATCCCAAAGGCCACTGGGCAAATGCTGTCTTGCCCTTAGGAGTCGCCCAACCCTGGAGAAGCATCACTTGGGAGACATCAAATTCCCTGAGTTTGTCCGCATACAACAGCTTGTGAGGGCTCCTGAGGAAATAGAGATGATTAAAGAAATTATCATCGGATGGCATGCAGGTCTGTCTTTCCCACGTCCTATGACTTTTGCTACAAAGCAGATGGTGCTGTGGCACTTGTTAGAAGCCTGGGCCTAATTCAAGAGCATATCTTTGCTTTCACTAAAGCTACTGAATTTGAGGGGACCTGGGGAGAATTAATATACCTCAATATTCCTCTAACATCTTTTCCCTGTGTGATACATCCATTCTCACCTGCTGCTTTCATATTGTATTCCTTTCATCCCTCTGTCTCATATTGAAAGCTTGCTGTGCTGGAATGCTGCCTCTATCATTCTTAACAGGCTGCACACACCCTCAGAGTATGGCAAATGACAATGCCCTTCTAGTGGAAATCTTTTCCCAGGGTCTCTTTCCCAAATGCTCCAGGCCCGCAGGGGTTAACTAGAGTCCCACCCATAAGCCCATCTCTGGGAAGCTGGCCTGCTTCTACTTGCCTGGCTGGGAATTTCTGCAGCCTATTTCAACACCTTCTTGAGTTGAGCAGGGGAGCTGTGGGACAAGGGTGAGAGCCATTGCTAGCGAGAAAAAGCAAGAGTAGCAATTAGATAGTGAAACTGAACAGTGCCCTTTAATAAATAATTCACCTCACTTTCCAATCACATCTACACTGTGCCTGTCCTCCAAACCCACTTACAGATCCTCTTCTGCCCTTGGAGTTACTATTGCCCTCAATTCAAGTGTCTGAAAGCATGCCTGATGAAAGGCAATGCTCCATTCCTGGCTAGCTGCCACTGGCCACACCCTACAAAGAATCCCAACAGCCCAGTTCGAAGACTTGTCATTAGGTAAGAATCCATTTAGCATCTTTATGTGTGGTTTGCAAGTTATTTATACCTTGTTAGTCTAGATTACAGATAGAAGATAGATTGATAGACAGATAGATAGATAAATAGTGTGATTTTTAATTTTACATGTCAATTTGGCTATACCATAGTGCTCAGAATAATGAAACATCATTCTGAATGTCTTTAGGAAGGTGCTTTTTGGATGACATTAAAATCTAAAATGGTAGACTTTGAGAACAGCTTATTAAACTTTATAATGTGGGTGTGCCTCACTCAATCAGTCGAAGGGTTGAATAGAACAAAGACTGATCTCCATCAAGTAAGACGGAATTCTGTCAGTACACAGCCTTTGGATTCCAACTGCAACTCTTCCCTGAGTCTCTAGCCTGCTGGCCTCCCCCATCAGATTGTGGACTTGCCAAGCCTCCACAATCATGTGAGCCAATTCCTTAAAATAAATCTCTCTCTCTCTCTCTCTCTCCATACAGATAGATAAAAACAATCATCTATCCATCTGTGTATCTACATATGTATGTGTGTATCCATCTATCTATCAATCTATCTATATATCCATCCATCCATCCACCCGTCTATCCATCCATCCATCCATCTACCTGCATTAGGATTATCCAGAAACATAACCAAGAGGATGTGTCTGTATTGATGGATATACACACATTTAAAGGTTAAATACATCACTGTTTTCTGGCCAGTTCTTATGAGAACACACTCAAGTGCCTGGACTGTTCCAGCCCAGCTCTGTAAGGCAGTCCCTTCCGTCCCTTCACTGAGGAATATGAGCCCCCTCTCTCTTCAGAGGAAATTCCCTCCCTGCCTTTCTGAAACACAACAGGCTCACTTTAACCATTTGCCTTTTTTGGCCTCCCCATATCTGTGCGAATAGTTATTATTCATCTGCTGGACCTTTCACAGAATGCTGGTTGTAAATAGCACTCATCATCCCCCTATCACCACACTGGTAATGAAGAGAAATGTGCTGGTAATGAGGAGAGCGGCCGCCATTATAGTAATGAAGAAAAATGGGCAGAAATGCCAGAGGAAGGCACCTCCACTATTTCCTGGTGTAACTGGCA
Organism: Macaca nemestrina; assembly: GCF_043159975.1. Lineage (NCBI taxonomy): Eukaryota > Metazoa > Chordata > Mammalia > Primates > Cercopithecidae > Macaca > Macaca nemestrina. Next base: position 40,876,042 of record NC_092134.1, on the reverse strand, counting down.
TGAAGTAATTGTTTTGTTTTGTTTTGTTTTTTCATACTTCCTGCCTTCATCTTCACAAACCACTTCCAAATCCCTTACATTCATCCCAAAATAGAAAATTGAACTAGTGTAATAAATTAAAAAGGCAAAAGAGTTTAGCGTTGTGGTCCTAATCTTGAAAGAAAGAAATAAGAATGGTGACGGAATTAATAAAAAGGATAATCATTTGGGGGATTATTCTTTTTTGTTGTTATTTTTGTCATTACAGACTAAGCCTTCTGTCAACTCCATATAAAGACAGACTCCAGCAGGAATAACTGAATATGCTTTAAATACATATGCCACAGCCACTACCACTACTGAAATAGCACCCACTACATGCAGGAGAATAACACACGAAGCAGGTCTATTCTCACTCCTGCTGCTAGGAAACCCAGGCCTAAGAGCAGCGTACAAATCAGCTTTGTATCTACAATGCCTGCGTACCAAAATAAGACTTGTTAGGGCAATATTTATAAGTCATGTCATGTTTCTGTTTTGCCCATTTTCAGCACTATACTCTGGTAGGGGTTACTTCAGGTATAGTCCCTGGAAAGACTCTTTTTATTTTATTTCATTTGAGACAGGCTCTGGCTCTGTCTCCTAGGCAGGAACACAGTGGCATGATCCTGGTTCACCTCAACCTCTGCCTCCTGGGCTCAAGCCATCCTCCAACCTCAGCCTCCCAAGTAGCTGGGACGACAGGCGCATGCCACCACACCCAGTTAATTTTTTAATATTTAGTAAAGACATGGTTTTACCATGTTACCCAGGCTGGTCTCGAACTCCTGGGCGCAAGCAATCCACCCACCTCAGCCTCCCAAAATGCTGGGATTACAAGCATGAGCCATCATGCCCAGCTGAAAGATTCTTAAACTCAGGATTTTATAAATTCACCAAGAGAATTAATAATGACTGAGTCCACATTCTGAAAAGAATTTTGTGCAAATACTAAAATTAACTTAGGTATCTGCTATCATTTTAGAGATATGCCCACAAATTCTTTGGTACCTCTGTCCTACCCCGTCCCTTCAGTGTGGGCTAGACTTAGTGACTTGTTTCCAGGGAATAGATTACAGTAGAAATGATGGGATGCCGCTTCCATAGTAGGCTTAGAAATGACTGCAGAAAAAATGGAAACAACATAATACTATTTCACTGCATGTATATATCACATTTTATTTATCCATCCATCCGTGGGTAAATAAAATGTGGTATATACATGGAATGAAAAAGTATTCAGCCTTAAAAAGGTATGAAATTCTGATACATGCAACAGTGGGAATGAATCTTGAAAAATTTTTTTTTAATATTTTTGTTTTAGAAGTGGGGTCTCACTATGTTGCTCAAGCTGTTCTTGAACTGCTGGACTCAAGTGATCCTCCCGCCTCAGCCTCCCAAAGTGTTAGGGTTACAGGCATGAGCCACCACACCTGGCCAACATGAATGAGTCTTGAAAACATGCTAAGTAAAATAAACCAGACAGAAAGGAACAAATATTGTATGATTTCACTTATAAAAAGAAAAAGGTACCTGGAGTAAGCAAATTCATAGAGACAGGAAGTGGAGTAGAAGATACCAGGGGCTGGAGATTTGGTGCATGGAGAGTTATTGCTGTTTAATGGGTATAGAAATTGTATTTGAGATGATTAAAAGGGTCTAGAAATAGGGAGTGGTGATAGTTGCACAACAATGTGAATGTACTTAATGCCACTGAATTGTACACTTACAACAGGTTAAAATGGTAAGTTATATATATACATATATATGTGTGTGTGTGTGTGTGTGTGTGTATGATATATATATTTACTGCAATAAAAAATTACCCCCTCTCCAAAAAAAATAAAAAAAGATTGAAGCTTAAGCTTTCATGTTAAATCTACCCTGCTCCTTTTCTCTTGGACCACTCACTCTGAGAGAAACCAGCTACCATGTCTTCAGGCCACCCGGGCAGTTCTGTGGAGATGCCCACATGGCAAGGAACTGAGACTTTCAGACAACACCACTGAGTAACTGAGGACTTGAGTTAACCTCCTTGTGAGCTTTCTGGAGGCAGGACCTCCTAGCCCATCCAAATCAGATGATGTATCCTCAGCTGACAGCTTGTCTATAACCTCATGAGACACCCTGATCCATGACCACCTAGCTAAGTTACTCCTGGATTTCTGGCTCTCAACTGTGAGATAATAGTTTGTTGTTTTAAGTCACTAAATCTTGGAATAATCAGTGACATGGCAATAGATAATCAAATACAGTATAAATAACTCTCTAAATCCAAATTCACAATAATGTTGAATAATATAAATGTATAATGTTAGATAATGACAATTATCTAAAATGGACTGCTACTCCTTTCCACAAAGCAATTGGGGGAATCGTTAGCTACTGAGGTTAAGAAAAATGTCTATGTCCTCATCCTATTTCTATCCTTTCCTTGCTTTCATTTAGTTCTCTAAAATATGGCCATCTTCTCTCAGGTTCCATATGGTTCCCTTTCCCACATTTGTTTGTGTGGGAATGGGTATTTTTACTCAACTGTAGAACATTCTTGGTATCTCTGCCTGCAGTAATTCAAAATTCATACGTCAAGTGCAGAATCTGTATTTCCACTGTATATTTAGAGCTCCAGATAGTACTTGGTTATTGCATCGACACGCACTAAATAGGAACTCCACAAATAACCCCTACTACCTGCTTCTTTTTTTTTCCCCTCTCACTCTTCCTAAATTCTGCCTATCTTTATTACAGTTACGGCAAAAGCAGTTTGTATAGATTGTATATAGCTGTGGAGCTAGTAACAACCATAACCACAGCCATTAACAATTGTACCAACCATTTCGCTACTCCTCAATGTCTGATGGGTTTCTATCTACAAGCAACATATAAAAAGGAAGCCCTGGGAATCTGGTTGATCCAGGAATAGCATTACCTATATGACTTTTGTTTATTTCTTTCTTTTTGTTTTGTTTTTTGAGATAGGTCTCTCTGTGTTGCCCAGGCTGTTCTCAAATGCCTGGATTTAAGTGATTCTCCTGCCTCAGCCTCCAAGTAGCTCAAATTATTGACACTTGCCCCCACTCCCAGCTCCAACTATCTGACGTTGGAAGAATCATTCTGTGATGAAAGACCCAAACAATATCAAAAAACGGAGTTGAGGTGGTAAGACATGAGAAAAACAAGAGAAGACATTAGCAGAGGACAATGTTTGTAATAAAATTCACAAAAATGGGTAAGGAACTATGTTATGAAGACAGGCATCTAAATCAATCCTCATGGGTGCCATGGCTTGTGCCCATAATCCCAACACCTTGGGATGCCAAAGCAGGAGGATAACTTGAGCCCAGGAATTCAAGACCAGCCTGAGCAACATAGTAAGACCCCATCTTTACAAAAAATTAAAAAACTAGCCGAGCATGGTGGTATATGCCTGTAGTCTTAGCTACCCCAGAGGCTGACGTGGGAGGATCACTTGAGCCCAGGAGTGGAGGCTGCAGTGAGCTATGATTATGCCACTGCACTTCAGCATGGGCAACAGAGGGAGACCCTGTCTCTAAAAAAATAATTAAAATAGTCCCTAAATCCATAAATATTGAATATGTTACAGGGCATTCCTTTGCTCAAATTTGGGTCAGGCTTTTATTTTTTATTTTATTTAGAGATGGGGTTTCACCATGTTGCCCAGGCTGGTCACGAACTCCTGGGCTCAATCAATCCTCCTGCCTCAGCCTCCCAAAGTGCTCAGATTACAGGTGTGAACCACCATGCCCAGCTGGGTTTGGGTCAGATTAAGTTAGACCTCAGAAGGAATTGATATCATAGGACCTCCTATATTGTATTATGAAGTATTCCATTCTTTCTCCCTTGCAAACACCTCATAGGCATGAGAAAGTCATTAGGTATTGGCATCCTACAGTCCTTTAAGCATTTGCAAAGCAGTGTACTGAAGTAGGAGGCAGTAGATAAGGGCCCTAAGTATCCTGCCTTCTCTAGCTCCACAAGGTGACCAGATAACCTTGGATATGCTTTTCACCTTTCAGGCCCTCTACTTTGTCTTCAGTAAAATGGGGTCATTCTACCCAAGATGTCTGAACTGGATCAAATGATCCATTGAAATTTCTTCCAACTATTAAATCTACAACTCTACAAAGTTGATTTCTGTTGCCTATAGGGTCCTGCCTAGGACAGTCCTAGGGAGCCATCCTAACATGGCCATGTGGCTAGATCAAATAATTTTTTCATCTCCACACTGCATGTCCTCCAACCCAGAAGGGAAGCATAGTTTTTACTCTGAAAACTCAAGAATTGTGAGTTGGTTTAAGAGTAAGTAGATAGTGAGATTGTGAGCACCTATAGTCAGTGCTTTATTTCCAGAGAAATTCTTATCTTAGCAGGAAAGTGGCCCTCCAAGGGGTGGAAACCTGGCTGAACATCCCATTTAATGGGGAAGGCAAGCCTGGAAACTCTGCCTAGAGCAACAAGGGCATTCATAGGAAACTTGGTTTGGGGAATATACATGGATGGTGTCCAGCTAAGAAGAAAGAATTTTCAGAGGCTAAACTATGTCACTTTCACTGTTTTGGCTGATTCTGATGGCAAATGAGGTTAACTGGTGCTCAGAACATCTTCTGGGAAAGTGAAATAGCAAGCAATTGCTTATTTTTATTTATTTATTTTTTTTATGAGTTTTTCCATTTCTCATTGAAAGGAAGAATTCCTGTATGGGAGTTCTTAACCAGTAAATGTGGGTAGATCTTGAAACCTGATTTGATGGTGCTCACGTCAGTGGCCTGGGGTTGATAAGTTCCCCCAGGAGGAATGGAATAATCTACTGGGAACTCCCCACCCCCATCTCTTGACCTTAAAGCTTTAAGGAAAATGAAAAGCAGCTTCTCTTTGACAAAAAGATTGGGAACCCTTGCTGTGATGTGTTACTGTTTCTTTAAAGCTTCCATGGAAATGAAAGATGTTCTCAAGCAAAGGTAGGTCAAATCTATTAAGAGAGTGGGTGAGGCATTTCCCTCCTGAAAACTGGAGAATAGAAGAAAAGAACCTTTTCTGACAAACCAGCAGTATCTTTTTGTTGGATTTTGTTTGTTTCACATTTATTTACTGAATGTTAGGGAGAAATACTTTAATTTGGGTATGAGAATAGCTAATTACTAGATGAAAAGAAGAAAGGATTTCTAAGATGGAGCCACCCCCCCACCCCGCCTCCATAGCTTACACATTGTGTAAACTTGCCTTTGATCCCATCCCGCCTTCTTTAGCAATTCCTTCTCCATACTCTCAGCTCCTAAAGAGTCATCAGAAAGCTGAGCTCAGGGCCAGGCGTGGAGGCTCATACCTGTAATCTCAGCACTTTGGGAGGCCGAGGCAGGAGGATCAGAGGGAATCAGGAGTTCGAGACCAGCTTGGCCACCATGGTGAAACCCCATCTCCACTAAAAATACAAAAATTACCCAGGCATGGTGGTAGGTGCCTATAATCCCAGCTATTTGGGAGGCTGAGGCAGAACTGCTTGAACCCGGGAGGTAGAGGTTGCAGTGAGCTGAGATTGCGCCACTGCACTCCAGCGTGGGTGACAGAGTAAGACTGTCTCAAAAAAAAAGAAAGCTGATCTTCATCCAATAACACTGGCCTTAAAAGGCATTTTATTTTTCTCTCCTTCTTCAAAATGGACCGTCTTACTAGAATTAGTTCCATCTTTGGAGGAGATGGGGAAAGAGAAGACCTGAGCAGGTCTTCCTTCAAATTATAACCACATTTTTAAATTAATGATACCTGCCATCTGCTTATTTCCTGGAAGCTGGGAAGATTCATTTGATATCCAAAAAGCCCTTTAGAAAACCTAAAAAACACATGTAAAGACCGTGTAGTGATTTCCTATATCCAAGATTTCTGGTTTTGTTTTTTGTTTGTTTGTTTGTTTGATGTTCCCTGGACACTGGCAATGTTTTGGTCATATAGAGAAGGGAAAAATATTAAACCATTTTTATTTTAGCTGACCTTTCCAGAGACAAGAAGTGATTTTGTTTGAATTCTCCGTTTCAGTTTGGGACACTAACAGCTGAGCAGGGATTTTGCCGAACACTTTGTGAGGTTTACACTCAACTTCCTTCTTCAGATTGCTATTTTATATTAAACCAATAGTGCACTGTTATTGAGACATCAGACTGCTACAACTTCAAGAAGATCCTAAACCAAGTAACTTTTTCTGGACCATGAATGTAAAAGTCTAATATACTTGAAAAATCCATTGCGGCTCAGGAGACATTATAGTGGGATGATCTAGAATCAGACTCTCTGGATTTGAAGAATCTTCCTACCACTTACAAATGCTGTAAATTTGAGAAACAACAGATGAGACAGGTTAAGAATACAGCCCGCCTGCTCTTCCTTCCCTCCTTCCTTCCTTCCTTCCTTCCTTCCTTCCTTCCTTCCTTCCTTCCTTCCTTCCCCTTCCTTTTTCTTCCCTTTTCTTCTTTTCTTTTTTTGAGACAGGGCCTTATTCTGTCACCCAGGCTTGAGTGCAGTGATACAATCATGGCTCACTGCAACCCCAACCTCCCGGGCTCAAGCAATCCTCCCACCCAGCCTCCCCAGTGGTTGGGACTACAGGTGTATGCCACCCGCCCCTGGCTAATTTTAGTATTTTTTTTATAAAGAGAGGATTTCCGCCATGTTGCCTAGGGTGGTCTCAAACTTCTAAGCTTAACTGATCTACCTGCCTCGGCCTCCCAAAGCACTGGTATCACAGGCATGAGCTTCCACTCTCAGCCTGGAAGAATGCCGGCTTTAATCCCAGCATTTTGAGGGGCCAAAGTAGAAGGATATTTTGAGCTCAGAAGTTCAAGACCAGCCTAGGGAATACAATGAGACCCCGTCTCTACAATAAATAAATAAATAAATAAATAAATAAAACAAATAAAATAAGGTAAAATAACACAGGCTTTGGAGCTAGATTGCTTGGGTTGGAATCCTGATTCCTTGATTTACTTGGTGGATGATCTTAGGGAAATTCTTCAAACATCTGGGCCTCAGTTTCATGATCTGTGGCATGGATATATCATAATGGCATCTATTTCTACATGGTGAGGAGACTAATACAATAAGTTGCTACACATCGGACGCTTTGAACAACACTTAGCACAGAGTAAGTGCTCAATAAATGTTCGTTATAGTGACGCTATTATTCTTTCCCAAATTTTTGCACTTCTGCCAAAGTAACGGCAAAATCAATAAATAAAGTGAGCTAACCAAGAAAATCTCTGGGGAAAGTGCTGAATTTGGCAAAACTGGGAATCAGGTAGCTCAGATTCTTTGGCATTCTCTCTCCATTTTGCTGTCTCCTGTGAGTGTCCAAGTTCCTCCTGTAACACTGCATCCAAGCTCAAAATTATTTTCTGTGCTCCCCTTCACACCTACCCTCATCAATCAACTTTCACCCATGCCGGTTCTGTTCCCTGAGGACTTTCATCTGAACCAGATGAGAAAAAAATATCAATCAAACTTGTTTTAAGGTATTAATGAATACTGACAAGTTAAAGTTATGCTTTTGAGATAGTACATGTTCATTTTAAAAATAAAGATTACCTTATTACCAGGAGAAGCTACCAAACCTGAATAGGTAACATGCAGGGTGAGTAGGTATGATATTTTGGGGCAGGTCGAATATTTGGTTCTCCGTGAATCACAGATAAGCTGCTATTTGGACAACCCATAGAGCTTGTCCTAGAGTTAACTGTTTAATACATAGGGTTATAGACAGACCTTGGGGCTAAAGTGGAACACGCTGTGTTTAAACACAATGTTATTAGGTTGACAGGCATGGCATCAAAGCCCTAGTGCTACTGGTCCCACAGCTCCCAGGGCCACTGTCAACAAGTCATGACAAATTGGACAAGCCAAACCTTTCAGTCACATCTGATTTTCCTGAAGACACAGATACACCTGCCAAAGATGTTCCAGGCAAGAAAGCCAAGACTGCAGGATAGAGCTAGCAAATAGAAAAAAATGGCAAAGGCCCAGCACCAACCTTCATCAACTAGTATAGCTCTGGGATAGGTAGCTTTCTGAATTAGAAAAAGAGGCCAAGGGTAAGGGGATTTGAGTTCTAATCTAACTTTACTATCGGTCTTTAAGAAACTCATTTCACTTTATTTTTGAGGGCCCTAGTTGTAAAACTAGGGAAGAGATGATTGAGAGGACTATCTCCTCGTCCTCCTCCAGTCAAAGGTTCCAATGGGATTCTGGGAAACCCTTAAAGCCCCACAGAACAATTTAAAGTCCACTACAATGGAAGGCAATGGAGTTTCTTAACCAATGGAAATTATGGGGAAATTAAGATGCTGAGCTTAATCTAAGGGAGGGGAAAGTCATATGGAATAAAGTGGAGAGTAAGCAGATTGGATACAAGATCGCCAACTAGAGGTTTCCCTAGCAAAAACATAGTCAAATAAGGTATGGTAGAAAAGTGACCCTCAGCACTGGCTGCTGCCTCAGGAGACTTTTTTCTTTTTTTAATTGACGTCCAGGCTTTATCCCAGAGCAGTTATACGAAACTGTCTGGGTCTAGGGTCTAAGCTTCAGTACAAAAACTCTTCATGTGATCCTAATGGTGATCCAGTGGTAAAAACCATCAGTGCAGTTTTTGTTTTTGTTTTAACAACTAAAAGAAAAAACTGTATGTAAGAGACTTCTGAAGTTCCACTGAGAAAACTGCCAGGTAATTAGATAGGAGAGAGAAAAGTCAAGAAAGGCTCTACAACAAACTAAGGAGGGAGATTGCCTGAGAGAATGGCAAAGTCATGACAGAAATCTTGGAAATGGTGGACAGCAAATGGTTTTAAGGAGGAAAATGGGTTTGAATTGAATTGGATAGCAGGATATCTGAATGATTCTATTGCTTTACAAAGTAATGGGCAGCACCATTACAATTACAATTACATTATATTACGATTACATAATTGACCATTACAATTCAAGGGTCAATATAACCCTTGAGGTTGACTATTCATTAGCTATTTGTTCAAAGCCCAGCTGAAACAAAATGCTAGTAAAAAAAGATGAACTAAGAGGACGCCATATACTCCACATTTGTTTTGTTGGCTTGTTTAATTTCTACTGGAGGTTATAAATTCTTTGCATGTTTATGAAAGCTTTAGACCTAATTCTCAGAAAAATACCACTAGAAACATACATATAAAGTTTTGTACAGAGCCCAGGCTAAGAATGTCCTCTTTTTAGAGGAACTAAAGGGGGTACCAAGCCCAACAAAGTTTTTATTGTTATCATTATTACTATTGTTATAGTTATTTTAAGATGGGGACTTACAGGCAGAAGGGAAATACAGGTAGGAAAGGTTAGTTAAAACAGGGGTGCATTATACAAACAGCTTTTTTTTCTAACAATGAAGTCACTGCTGAGTCTCAAGAGGAGGCATTATGTTTCCTAAATGCTTTGGAGCATTTCATGTGTTCTCCTTGTTCTTTACTCTTTGATTAAAATGTTAATGTATTATGTGTACCTGCCCTTACAGCATCCCGGCAACCACAGGAAAAGAGACCAGCTCATGACAACTATCTGCATTTTTCATAATGCCTAGTATTCTCTACAAATAGGATTTCAGAGTCCAAAACTTTTGATTTAGAAAATGAAACAGCTCTTGTTAATTCTAATAGAAAAAGGCAGCTTGATTTCCAATGCTCTGTTTTAATTTGGGTTTTACCAGCCAGTGATTTTATTGAAAGTGAAATCCGTATTCCTGTGTAGCTTTAGCATCTCAACTCTAAAATGGGAAAAATCACAGTTTCAGTAACAGAATTGAGAATGAGGTCCTGGCATCTTTCTTAAAAGGAATTTGGATAAGACTTCTCGATAAATGCTCACAAATTACTTACACCGTATGTCTAAATATACACAAACAGGTTTAGAAAACCTGGTTGATTCAATGAAATAATTAGGGATGTGGAAAATAAGTGGGGCTTCTTTATAAGGTTCTTATCCACATGGGCCACATTTGCTCCAAGGCAGTGAAGAAGGGAGTAGGGGTGGTGTCAAGGTCATGACCAAGATGGAATTCATGTGCCCAAGTTCTTTTTATCTCCATGAAGAAGTTCCGCAACTAGAGATGAGGAAAATGGACTCAGACTGAATCTGAAGAGCTTTTCATCAGACTATGGGAGGATAAAGACGGGACAGCAGAATCCCTGCAGCTTACTTAGAGTTTGGGCTCAGTTCTGGCTTACATAGGGTTTGGCCAAACTTTGGTAGTCTATCAAACCTGCAGCTTACCCAGGTCGCAATTGAGGTGAGCCCCAAAACTTCACAAGGCGCATTTTGAATCCATCAGCTGAATTAAAAACAAAAACAAAAACAAAAAATCCTGAAGTGTATCCCCCTATGGGCTTTACCCTAAAGAAAAGAATGGTTTGTAAGACTAGACATGGCACTGAGTCATAAGCCACCTGAGTTAACTCCCCTCACATTGATAGAAGAGGACTTCTTCATATAAAAATACTCTTGGCCAGGCGCGGTGGCTCATGCCTGTAATCTCAGCACTTTAGGAGGTTGAGGAGGGTGGATCACCTAAGGTCAGGAGTTCGAGACTGTGGCCAATATGGTGAAACCCCGTTTCTACTAAAAGTACAGAAATTAGCCAAGCATGGTGATGTGCACCTGTAATCCCAGCTACTAAGAAGGCTGAGGCAGGAGAATTGCTTGAACCCAGGAGGCGGAGGCTGCAGTGAGCTGAGATCGTGGCATTGCACTCCAGCCTGGGAGATAGAGTGAGACTTCATCTCCAAAAAAAAAAAAAATTCTCTATGGGAATGTTTTCTTCTCTTATCCTTAAGGGCTTGCCCATCTTAATCTATACCAAGACACAAATTTATCAATGGCTAGAGCCTGGATTTGAACCCCAGCCAATTTGGTGACAATCTAAAGCTTACCCTGCCTGTAGTAGAGAGGAGACAATGTTAGCGTTTCTGTGTTGAAGCTTTGAACCAGAGGATTGACATTAAGTTAGTCTGATACTGACCTCAACATTTCTTCAGACTGAAACTCCCAAATGAATCAAATGACAATGCCTTTGTCATTGCTACTGCTGTTTCTGTTAGCATAACATCTCTGATGCATGTTTGCATGCTTTTAGACTGTTGTCCTCTCTGGGCCACTCCAGTGGCTGAATCAATGGCAGAAGTTCTCAGAGGGAGTGGCCTTCAGATTGCTGGCCAATAGAAGGAAAGAGGAGACAAGGAGAAGTCACAGATAACAACTGCCTCTGGCACATAGCAAAACAATTTATCTTGAGATCAGTGTATCAACTAGCTGCATGAATTACATAAATTATGTCCTGGTTGTCCACATCATCTTCAAAACAATAATCACAAAGATAATAATAAGAGCTAGGACTTAAGTGTCCAGCAGTGTTCTAAAAGTATTCATTCATTTAATCTTCATAACAACCTCATAAATACTGCTATTATCCCCATGTGAGGAAACTGAGGCACAGAGAGGTTAAGTAACTTGTCCACATTAGGCCACTAGAATGTGGCAGAGCTCAAATACTAAGAATGCATCCTGTTGACAACATCACGTAGGTACCTGTGGTTGGCAGGGTAACGGCCCCTCAAGGATTTCCATATCCAGAATCTGTGGATATATTATAGTACACGCCAAAGGAGAATTAAAGTTACAGATGGAATTAAGCATGCTAATCAGCTGACCTAAAATAAAATTAATGTGGATTTTCTGGGTGGAGTCACAAGGGTTCCTTAAATGTAGAAGAGGGAGGCAGAAGAGTCAATATCAGAGTGGTATAATGTGAGAAAACCTTGACTGGCCATTGCTGACTTTGAAGATGGGAAGAGGCCATGAGCCCAGCAATGCAGGCAGCCTCTAGATGCTAGGAAAGTCAAGAAAATAGATTCTCCCCTAAAGCCCACAGGAAAAATGCAGCCCTGATGACATCTTAGTTTTAGTCCAGGGAGACCCATTTTGGATTTCTGACCTCCAGAACCATAAATTTTACATAATAAATCTGTGTTGTTTTAAGCCACTAAGTCTGAACTAATTTATACAGCAGCAATAAGAAACTGAGGCAGTACCTTATTCATAAGTTACTTTGGATAACATATAATTTTTTTTTTTTTTTTTTTTTTTTTTTTGAGACGGAGTGTCGCTCTGTCGCCCAGGCTGGAGTGCAGTGGCTGCATCTCAGCTCACTGCAAGCTCCGCCTCCCGGGTCTACGCCATTCTCCTGCCTCAGCCTCCCGAGTAGCTGGGACTACAGGCGCCCGCCACCTCACCCGGCTAGTTTTTTTTGTATTTTTTAGTAGAGACGGGGATTCACCGTATTAGCCAGGCTGGTCTCGATCTCCTGACCTTGTGATCTGCCCGTCTCGGCCTCCCAAAGTGCTGGGATTACAGGCTTGAGCCACCGCGCCCGGCCAACATATAATTTTTTAAGTGAGAGCTAGAAGGCATCTTTAAAGTGGGTATAACTTAACTATTCTAACTTTAGCAGTGAATTGAAATGACCTTTCTGAAAGTCACTCTCTCCTTGATGCCTAAAATTGCATGATTCAAAACAAAGATTCCTATGAGTCTCTCATTTGAACAGGCATACAAATGACTTAGAACAAATACAAGAACATCTTGCCTATAATACTGCATGTGTAGTAATGGATTACCTTGAGCCTACACTCCCAGGAGCCTCTGAGAACTCCATCTTAGCCAGGTTCCTCCTAAGGACAGGATGTAAGAAGGAGGCAAAATGAGGGGCCTTGGCATCATGTAGAAGTGGGCTTAAATCCAGCCATGGCACTGACTGGCTCAACCTTGAAAAGTCACTTCACCTCCCTGAACCTTTTTTTCTTTGATTCTTTGATTATAAAATCAAAGTTTGATTTGATTATAAAATCAATGATATTCAACTCATGAATTCAAATGCAGGGTGTAGACAAAGTCTTCAATACACTTTAGTTCCCCTTCCTGTGCTTTCCTCCATTCCTTCTTGAATCACAGCCAAGGATGATCATGCTTTTTTTCTGGTCAAGAAGTGAAAATTCTTTTTGTCTTGTGCAAACTCAAGGCAGAAAGTATCATTATTTCGTAGGAGGTTGAACATTCACAGTAATTGGAGAATAACATTTAAGATATTTCCTTCGTTCTTTTTTTCTGTTTTACTTTCTCCTCTCTTTTACAACACAGGCACTGTTCCCTTGGCATTTGCAAATTTACTTTTTCACTTCTGCAGATGTAGGTGGATCGATTCAAGAAGAGAAATGGTAGCAGAAAAGAGAAGAATTTTCCCAGTGCAGAATTCATTTCAGAAAGGAGTGTTTTTCATAATTAGTTCAACATTTGAATGTTTATGAAGTCCCAGACACTGTTCCACATATCTCACATGTGTTAATCCATTTAGTCCTCACAACACCATAAAGTAAGTACTTATATTAGTAGACAAGAAAACTATGAGGCACAGAGAAGTTAAGCAAATTATCCAAGGTCACAGAGCAAAGTGGCAGTATTAAGATCTGAACCTAGGCAAATGTAGCTTCAGAACGCAGGCTCTCTACCACTTCAAAAATTTATTTATCTCATTTTCCCAGGAGCTCATTCTGTAAAAATTGAGCAAGATAGATGAGAAAAACACATATTAGAAGAAAATGAATCATGAAGAGCATCTGAAATAGGTATGGGCCGGGCACAGTGGCTCATGCCTATAATCCCAGCCCTTTGGGAGACCATGGTGGGCATATTGCTTGAGCTCAGGGGGTTGAGACAGCCTGGGCAACATGGTGAAACCCTGTCTCAGCGAAAAATATTAATACAAGAATTAGCTGGATGTGGTGGGTTGGGAGGCTGAGGTGGGAAGATGACTTGAGCCCAGGAGGTGGAGGTAGAAGTGAGCCAAGATGGCACCACTGCACTCCAGTCTGAGTGACAGAGCCAGACCCAGTCTCAAGAGAGAAAAAAAAAAAAAAAAGTTAAAGGAAAAAAAAAACAACAAAAAAAGTCTCCAACTGATAAGATGACCCCACTTAATTTAAAAAATTTAGAAAATAAAAAAGAGAAATAGGTATGGAGCTTACACCATTGAAATCTGATGCTGTTTTCAAATACTCATAATAGAAACACTAATGTCTTAAATATGGAGAGGTAACTCAGTCTGACCAGCCTTGTTTTTCTAAGTAATGGCGTCAGAAAGCCAGCTGAGAGTCCTGAGAAAGGGTTTGGGGTTTGCTGTTAGTTCCCAGTGCTAAAATTCCTGCACCAAAAACAATCTCAAGATTTCAAAGGGTAGCCAAAATATCAAGCCTGCTTTCTCTAAGGGGGAAAATATTTCCATCTCAAGGAGATGAAGTGGACATTTTCTCAGCTGAGTGTTTGATAGTGTTTCTTTACTGGAATTAACTACATGTCTTCTTCGAAAACCACACTTCTAGGTTGTTTTTGTTTTATGTTTGTTTGTTTGTTTGTTTGTTTGTTTATTTATTTATTTATTTATTTGAGACGGAGCCCAGGCTGGAGTGCAGTGGTGGATCTCAGCTCACTGCAAGCTCCGCCTCCCGGGTTCGCGCCATTCTCCTGCCTCAGCCTTCCAGAAGCTGGGACTACAGGCGCGGCCACCACGCCCGGTTAATTTTTTGTGTGTGTGATTTTAGTAGAGATGGGGTTTCACCGTGTTGGCCAGGATGGTCTCGATCTCCTGACCTTGTGATCCACCCTCCTCGGCCTCCCAAAGTGGTGGGATTACAGGCGTGAGCCACCAAGCCCGGCATTTTTTTTTTTTTTAATCTAAAATAAGGCCACTAGTACTACTTCCTTCCTCCCCTTTCAATGCTAATAGAGAAGAGATCAACTCTCTGACTTACCTAGAAGCTGAGCTAGGATTCGAATCCAGTTCCCTGACTCCTCTTCTGGTCCTCCAGCAACTCAGCCACATGGATTCTTTCTCTTACACACAGGCTCTTTTTGGCCACAGTAAACACACTGACCTTTGAAATATGGAAAGAAAAGCGCTTTGAAATAAAACTGGCACAAACAGCAGTCAGACAGCCGTCATCTGGAGGCTGAAACAAAGAGGAGCATAGTTTTCAAGCTGTCTTCGTAATTACACGAAGCAGTTATCACTCAGGCCCCAGTCTGTGCATTGCCCCCCAAACAAACAGCCGAGGGCTGAGAGAGCACATAGGCCACTTTGTTGCGCCAGCATACTGGGGAGTGGAGAGCCCCCCCAGCTAAAATCACATGTGGCTTGGAGTGTTTTCCAGGACTTCAGGCTTTTTCCTTTCTTCCTTCCCCATTAAACCCCTCTGCTCTTCTTGGCAAAGGCCTTCAGGTGAGGTAAGCGCCAATTAACAACAAAGAGCTTGATGTATTGCAAGTTTATGGCTTAGAGCTGGGTTCTCATGAAATATATTCTCCTCTGATCCAGAAGCCTTGATGGGCAGAGAGCAAGAATTCTGAGTGTGGTTGAAATTTGGTTCATTTTTGCTACTGCCCTAAAAGTGATTTCCCTTTTGGGGGTTTGCTCAAATAGAAAGCAAGGAAAACAAACCCAGAAAAGGGCAAAACCAATTCTGAAAACTTCGGCTGCAAAGATAACTGGAGCAGAAGGCTCAGCAAATTGGGTTTTCTGGGGGGAAAAAAAAGTGGTCTTAAACTTCTTATGGGTTCTTTGGAAATAAATATAGCCAGACTTTGGAATGAGTAGGAGGGATGAGAATATCCAATCCAAACGATCTCTAAAGCCTTTTCCAGCTTCCAAATTTGGATTTGATTTTTCTATCCTGGGAATGGTTTTAATCATGTTACAATCATTTGAGTGTTATCATGTCAGTTTATAAAAAATATTTTTGTGAATTGTTTTTAGGCTACAGTGATATGAGATCTGACCAATAAAATGATCTCATTGGACATCTCAGAGCCTTTAAAGAGCAAGAGGCTTGGCAATAGGAACGTAAATAGGTTAAAATACATTCCAAGACAATTCCTCTAATCATTAATTGTACTCCACTGTTTAATATTTTCAGAGCCTACTGAATTTAGCAAAGGGAATGACAGATGCATATTAAAATGCATGCAAATGCTACACACAAGCCACATTTTAATATATTGTTTTGCATTCATAATTTTAGTCTTGTGATTTGTATTTTCATTTGCTTGGGAACAAAGACTTTCTTCTTTCCCCACTTGGGAAACAAGGCAAGAGTTGTTTCTGCCAGCATCTTAATAGTATTCCTGAAAAAGCAGCAAACTTAATGGTTCAGGAACTACTCTCCACCACCTGCTTACTGGCCCCTAACAGCGCCTGCATTTACAATGCATTGAAAAGGTGAAAATATGCAATCAATCAGTTGCTTTGTTGCAGAATGGCAAGCAATCATATTTTTGTTGTATTAAAACTGAACAGAATCCTTTAAAAAAAAAAAATCTAAACTGCTTAAATGTACAGCCTCTTTTCAGCTACAGGGTGTGGCAGAGTGACTGTTGTGCATTCACCAATTTTCATTCCTTTTTAATCTGGGGACACATACAGACCATGTTGCTCAGCTTCCTCTGCAATTAGATGATTTCTGGCCAATGGAATGTGGGCAAAATAATGCTTACAATCTCCATCCAAGTCTAGCCCCTTGAAACTATGGTACAATTCCCTATACTTGTGCTTTTCCCTTGCTCCTGACCTTCTGGCAAGATACAGAGGATCAAGTGGAGAGCATCAAGGGCACTAGAGGAGCCTCTTGATGATGGGAGGCTGGGTTTTGGAATCAAAAGCATAGAACAGAGTCTCTGACCCATCTGTCTCCTCTGACCAATGACTCACAATAAACTATGACTCTTAATCATGGTGTGGTAGTCAGTCTCCAATGGTACCTCTCTGCTGGTATTCATATCCTTGTGTGTCCACCTCCTACATGCTACCAGGATCTGTGTGACCACTGACATATGGTGGAAATGATGGGATGTTATTTCCAAGACTGAGCTATAAAGGACTGCAGTTTCCATCTTGGGTGCTTTCTCATTCATTCTCTCTCTTAGATTACTCTCTCTGGGGGAAGCCAGCTGTCACGTTTTGAGGTCACTCTAACAGCCTGTGGAGATGCTCACATGGTGAGGAACGGGGACCTGCCTCCAACAGCCAGCAAGAAATTGAGGCTTGCCAATAATCAGATGAGGAAGCTTGAAAAAAAAAATTCTCCAACCTAGTTGATCCTGTAGCTCCAGTAAATAGTTTGAGTACCACCTTGTGAGAAACATGGAGCTAGAATTACCTAGCTAAACTGCTCCTGGATTCTTGACCCCCAGAAACTGTGTGAGATAAATGTTTGTTGTTTTAAGTAGCTAAGTTTTAGGGTAATTTGTTACACAGCAATAAATAGTACATTACTATGAACAGGACTGTAAGGTTCTAAAGGTGAAGACTTTGGTTTGTTCTTGAAATTTCACTGCCTAATGAAGTGCCTGGATGACAGCAGGCTTAAATAAACAATGAATGTGTTTTTGGTAAGATTTATAATGTGGTTCTTTACATATGATGTGCAAAGTCAACATGTTAGAGCAGCTACCACTTTAAGGCTAGATGGTGAGGTTACTACATATCTCATCCTGGAAGATGGGATCCACTGCACCTAGATTCAGAAAATGTGATTCTGGAATCACATTTCTATCAAATGCATAGATTACAGTTTCCCAAACATTTGTATAAAGAAGAGAAAAACTCAGCTATCTAGTTATGTTTGTGTTTTCAGATTATCACGCTTATGCTTATATAGACTAGGTTCTCTTCTAATAGCTACACATGTTAATTTATTTAATCCTTACAACAATCCAGTAAAGAGCATGTTGTTATTCTTCTGATTCTAATGATGAGGAAACAAGCTCTGTCTGGACTTGCATATTCCTAGGATCTTGAAGTTACCCATTATACTCCATTGCCCTCTCACTTTAACTCGTCAAAGAGAGCTGAAAAGTACAGGAAATGGTCACTACATGGATGAAGTGGATGAAGAGATAGCCCTGTAAATATAGAAAAGAATAATTAAAACTTTTAGGCTTGACAAACCCAGGAAGCGCTATTATCAAAATTTATGAAATCCTGAAGGACATGCATTTATTTACCCAAACTGATACACATCGCAGGAATGGGGCCCGCCTTGATGTTTATTAGAGATAATTTAGGAGAACCTGAATGCATGCTGCTTCCAAATGATTGGATATACATTCTGCCTTCATTCCAGCGGCATAGAGACAAGACCCACCATCCCAGAGGCTGCAGTGGAGAGGAAAAGAATATCTCAAACCACAGACAACCACCTCCTTGCCGCGCAGCCAAGAGCGGTATGCTTGGCCTCCCTGCTAATTAGCAAAAGCCCTCACCAATTGCTTCCAATGCTTGAAAATCAGCGCTAGCCTACCAAAAAAAAAAAAAAAAAAAAAAAAAAAAATTCAGAACTGGGCCAAAGAAGCACTGGGAATGAGTAGACATCTCTGTGTCTGCCTCTCCTGGTAGCCCCGTTCTTACTTGTTTTTCATGGGAATATGTGTGTATGGTGAGAACTCAGGGTGTGTAGTTGCCGCAGGCAGTTTCCTCCGGTTTCTTAGCTCTGTGTTGTGGGAAGGAATGGAAGTTGCTGTTTACAAGGAACACTGCCAATGGGCTAATGGGAATTTTTCATGACTTTTGGATGTTTGCAGAACTGAAGGCTTTTGAAATCTGATTTCAAAGCTGACCTAAAGTCTTGGTGACACAGATAATGACCGGTGGAAAGAGGTAATCGTGAACACAGAAAATCCTCACTTACTCCGTCTTTTAGGAATTTTGGTTTACAAAATATGTTCCTCTTAATTTTAGGTAGTAAGACAGATTGTCAATCTATAACAGTTGGTGTTAGGCAGAGTTTTAAATTTATCTTTCGCTTCATGGGGCAATGAGTTTGCCAAAGAAATGAATGATGCCTTAAACTTTTGCTGGGAGAATATTACAGTTGGGTAGAATAATACGCTACAAAATGTGGAAAGACTGTTTACATAGGAAGAAATTGATATGTCAATTACAAATTACTCTCAATAATTTATTTAAGCAGGCCCTCAAGGGTCTAATTCTCACAGGGACTGAGTTTGAATTCTTATACTTAAAAAGAAAAATGAATGCTTTATAATGTTCCCTAATTCCGAATGTTCACATATTATGCTGGTAATTGTTTTCTCCCAATCATTCTGAATTGATGAAGTCTCACTAAAGAAATGAGCCTGCATTTGTATATCTTTGTAGTCCTTTCCAGCTGTGGCTCGCAAAACCAATTACTTGGCATTAATTCATCACATATAGGCTTTTCCATTAGAAAAAGGATACTTTTTTTCAAATTGTCAGTGACTGTCATTGTATAAACAAATTTAAAGTCCGCTAACAAATGAATCACTAATGTGCAAAAGACCTTGTTCAGGGCCATCACCAGAAAGAAGGGGCAGCTTTAATGGATTCCGGATATTCTCCTACACTTGCCCCAGTATTTTCACGTGTGTTTGATTACCACACTTTCCTTTAATTAGTTCTCTCATGCCTGCACTAGGGATTACAGAAGCTGGATTTAAAAACTGCCATTGGCTAGGGATTACAGAAGCTGGATTTAAAAACTGCCATTGGCTGGGCACAGTGGCTCACATCTGTAATCTCACCACTTTGGAAGGCCAAGGCTGGAGGATGGCTGAAGCCCAGGAATCTGAGACCAGCCTGGGCAACATAGTGAGACCTCGTCTCTAACAACAACAACGACAAAAAAGCCAGGTGTGGTGGCATGCTCCTTTAGTCCCAGCTGCTCGGGGGGCTGAGGCAGAATAATTTTTTGAGTCCAGGAGTTGGAGGCTGCAGTGAACTATTGTTACGTCACTGCACTCCAGCCTGGGTGACAAAGCAAGACCCTCCAAAAAAAAAAAAAAAAAAAAAAAAAAAAAAAAGAAGAAGGAGGAGGAGGAGGAGGAGGAGAAGGAGAAGGGAAAAGAAAATTGTCATAAACATTTTCTTTGGCTTTTACCTGAATTTTCTCCTTTTGCTTGGCCTCAGTTGGTAACCCTGCACCCCAGTAATGACCTTCACCCACTTCACATGCATTCTAAGCTGACTTTTGATTCAGATTCATGCCACCCTAGACTCTACTTGTCAGTATAGGGAGTTTATCAACCTTTCCTGAAGGACTGAGTCCACAAAGAAACTTAGAAAAAAATTCTCAGTTCCAGGAGCTGAGGCTAGGTTTCCAGAATGATTACCAATTCCTCTCCACAAAGAATGCTGGTTTTCCTCAAAGATCAATGAGCAAATTTGATCACTGGCAGTAAGCTGATTTTTGGTATAGCGTCTCTTGGGGTCTCCATAATTCTCAAAGAAAGATCTTTAAAAAGAAATACTTTATGTATCCATTCATGTATTTTTTAAAAGGGTGGTTATAACAGGAGGGAGAAAGTGATTGCAGGTGAAATAAAGAGCTGTCAAATGGACAATGAATTTAAAGAACAGTGCCAGGATCTCAGTGTAAGCTCTATTTTAAAATTTATACATATAAATATCCAAATACCTATTTTATAGAGAATCAGGTCCTCCTCTGTCTTCTCCTGATCATGTAACTTGGCTGGATAACTTGCAGGTTCTGCACCTAGGGCAGAACAATTCAGAGGGATTTCATGGATTCACAATTGGTCCAAAGTATACTGCTTTCCACTCTACTGGGTTCTCATTCATTCATTCATTCATTCATTCAACTTATATAGATGCTGTTGATGCCTGGCCATATCCCCTTGTCCTTGCCACTAGAGTGCATGCCGGTGGGACTTCTAACTGTCAGAACCTGCATTTCTTTGCCTGAGTCCTTTCTCTGGCCCCAAAGTTGCTTGACTGCTCCATGGAACGGCTGAAAGCACTGAGAATTAGCATCCTCCCACCCTACCCTAGACGCCCTCAAGCAGTGAGAGATGGAACTGGTATGTAAATATCCACTGAATGGGATAACTCTGGAGTGTGTGTTAATATTGGTTACCCAGTAAGACTGAGCTCCAGCGGCCCACTCTTTCCTGACTGCTTCCCTTCTGTGCTCACTAACCCACTTTCCTACTGTACTGTCATCTTTATCTCCAGAGTAAACTTCTCATACTTGAGCCATTGTTTTGGGTCTACTTCTGTGTACAACTAGGATACAACTGACCAGCATTTACTGAGCTTCTACTGTGAGTTCAGTATTTAGTTGGGGAGGAGTACATCTGAATGAATAATTCCAAAGTGATAATTACAATGGTAGATACCACACAGGGTTTTTCAGAGCATGCGGGAGGGAATTCACCTGGTTTGGTGAGACTTTAAGGATAGAGGAACTGGGCAGAGATGTGAGGTCAGATAATTGTGCAAAATCACTGTTGTCTTTACATCCAGCTGCAGAACCTGTAGACACTTCAAAGTCATCATGTTTCAACTGAACACATGATCACAACAAGCTTTTCTTCTTGTGTGTCATCTCCTGATTAATGGCATCTTCATTCACTTAGTCATTCAAATTGGAAATATTTGCATTATCTTTCTTATCGGCCACGTCACAAAACTTAAATATGACTTATAAAAAAGTTAACCCTACACAGCTCAGTGTCACCTCGATGATCACACTGGTCTCTTTTCCCAGGCATGACAAGTACATATTCTCCTAAGGGAATATAACATTCTTATGTCCCTTGCAACATGGGCAGCCCTCAGCAGTCATGTTTTGTGCCCTATAAACCCCTTCTACTGAGCCACAGATGATTATGCCACGGATTACCACCTTCCCCATGCACAGCAACCCATGGACTGGCCAGTGACCTATTAGAAAGCATGGCATGACGAGATGGGATGGGCCCATTGGACTCTTTCTCTTGGAATTTCAAACAGTAAATACTGAGAGGATGAGGCAATAGAGTGGGAATTAAAGCAAAAGAATGTTGTGAGACAGAATCATGGCCCGGAGGAATGATGGGAAAGTGAAGTTCTAAGGGAGTAAAAATTTTGAGTTGGAAGAAGGTATGAGGGAGATGCAGAAGACAGAGGAAGCCAGTGAATGAGGAGAAAGGTGAGAAGCAGGTGCAGAAACAGGCCGATGAAATGCCGGTGGTGGACCTCCCAAGTGAAGGTGCTGGCAGCCTGGCTCCTCTGTGATTCCAGCTCTTCCTGTGGCTCGGTTTCCACACAAATACCCTGTGTGGATGTCTATCATTGTCATGATCACTTTGTAATTATCCATTCACATGTGGTTCTCCCCAGCTGAATACTGAACTCACAGTAGGAGCTCAATACATAGGAGCCTTTACAGCCAATGAATACTTTGCATATTTATCCTGACAACAAACCTATTATTTTTACCATTAACAACACTAATAGAGAAACTCCTAAATTTTCCCCGCCCCCTATCCTGTTTGTCTCCTACCAAATATCCCATTGCCATCTGAATGATCTACCTAAAATGCAGATTTAATCACCTAACTCCCCTGTACCTCTGCTCTGTATTCACAGGGCACCGAAATAGGTACATTCTCTCCACCTTGGTGTCTTGTGCCTGCTCTCGTCTCTGCCTGAAATTCTTTCTCTCCCTTGACTGCTTTACCTGTGGTATTGTCTACCTATTTAACTGTACATCATTCTACAAGATCGGATCTAGATCTTCATCTTGGAAGCCTTCTATGGCCTCCCAAGGATAACTGAGTTCTTCTGCCTTTGTCCTCATTTGATTTTATTTTTATTTATTTATTTATTTAATTTTTGAGATGGAATTTGGCTCTCGTCATCCAGGCTGGAGTGCAATGGTGCGATCTTAGCTCACTGCAACCTCCATCTCCCGGGTTCCTTGTCCTCATTTTAAATAGGCATCCCTGGGACCTCTGGGGTTACTAAAGTTTGGAAACTACCCCACTGAACTTTAAACTCCTCAAGGGCAGGCATCTTCTATTACTCTTCCTTGTATTACCTCTATCTGGCACATGGTAGGTAATGAACTGAAAAACAGTTCATTGCTTTTGAGCCATAGGTTAGCCTTCTGTAACTCCTGCTATGTGTAACCTTAAAAAAAAAACAAAAAAAAAAACCTGAGACAGGGTCTCACTCTGTCACCTAGGCTAGAGTGCAGTGGCATAATCGCAGCTCAAGTGATCTCCCCACAGTCTCCTGAGTAGATGGGACTACAGGTACCTATCACCACGCTCAGCTAATTATTGTATTTTTTGTAGAGATAGGGTTTTGCCATGTTGCCCAGGCTGGTCTCGAACTCCTGGGCTCAAGAGATCCACCTGCCTAGGCTGGGATTACAGGCATGAGTCACTGCTTCTGGCCTTAGGTGTAACTTTTTACAAATGCAGGAGCTCAGAATCCAGCCTTTTTCACCACCCTATCTACCCTACCCCAGCTCCTAACCCAGGGCCCTGGCACGTGATGGGCACTTAATAAACACTTTTTCACTGACTGAAAGAAAAGATGGTCTACAGAAGCAGCAGGGCAGAAATGCAGCCAAAGCATCAATAAGATTAGCACAAGGACTGTTCAGTTACTCAGGAGGAGATGCTAAGGAAGAGCAAGAGCTGGCAATGCTCTGCTGTTCCTTTGTAGAAATCCTTGATGTGGGCTGTGAAATGTCAAATCCAGATTTGATTAAGCACAACTCCAAATCCCTAAGGCAAGTGTGTATCCACGGTCTTAATGTAATTATTGGAGCCACCTCCGTCTGCTACACACTTTCAAAAGGGCTGAGCTAGCACCCCATCCATTGATACCGACTGCTACAAAATGAGGCCTGCAATTAATTCATCACGTCCCAGGCAGATAATGCCTAAAAAGCTTCATCTGGCTCCTTCCTGAAAATTGAAGCATTAAATTGAACAAACAAACAAAAAATCCCTCTGATCTACTGAAAATTCAGGAGGAAGGGCGGATCCTAACAGCCACAATGAAAATCAAAGCTTTGCTTCTTTTGTTGTCTGTTTTGGAATTTTCCACTTCCTCCTTCAAATGATAACCTATCAATTTTCAGTTCAACTATATTTTAAATTTTTTTAAGGCAGAAGCCAATAAACAACATGAACTGTTACAAGGGCAACGGACTTCTAGTAGAATGAGTCAGTGGATACAAGTGGGAACTTGGCTTCCCTTGCTTATACACACTTGAGGTTTGGGCAAAAACATCAGGCCAAAACCTCGTCTGGATTCAGAGTAGGCACATTCAGATCGATCAGATCAAACCCAAATGCCACAGCTTCACTGGAGCAGCCCAGATATTTCCCCACTGCATTCTCAGAGGGAAGAGGGATGAGGGCATCTGCTCCCAAGCTCAACCACAACCCAGAGCTCCACTTTGTTCTGTGAAATTCAGAACACATTTGTTCCTCCTCTCTTTCTTTTTTCTTTCAAAATGTTCTCCTGCCCTTTACTTAGGGTCTGGATGGAATCAAACTCCTGAGGGCCAAAGACACCAGGGGAAAGGCTGCTCTATTGTGAAATCCAATCTGAGTGAAAGCAAGATGGATCAGCAATCTTTTGACCTCACCCAATGGCAAAGTCTAAACTGATCCACATGGTTTAGAGAACTTGGAAAAGATCTGATGAGTTGTCATACCACTAACACTTGAGTTTTGTTTGTCATTCTGTGTAGAAATGATTCTGGAGTTTTTTCAAATTTCTGGAGCTTCTTAAAGCAAGACCAACAAGTTTCTGGGTGACCTTAGAACCAATTCATGTTTCTGCAACTCTTGAGATCAGCCCAGGCCAGATATTTAGAGGCTATAATGTCATACCACTAACACTTGAGTTTTGTTTGTCGTCCTATATATAGATGATTCCGGAGTTTTTTCAAATTTCTGGAGCTTCTTAAAACAAGACCAACAAGTTTCTGGGTGACCTTGGAACCAATCCATGTTTCTGGGATTCTTGAGATCAGCCCAGGCCAGATATTTAGAGGCTATAATGGACACTATTGGATCAATCTGCACTAGACTCACCACAAGAGATAGATCATTTCCAAACCAACATCTAGCATGGGGGAGCGGGGAAGTAAGTGGATTTTCACTATCTTTTGGTTCCTGTTTCAAGAGCTAATCCCAGACATGGCAGTGACATTAAGGCTTGAATTCTTGCAAAAGCTGCGACTAGAAGGACTGGCTTACATATGACAGCAGTTTTTATGCACAAATTGTATTAGACATAGACTGTATCTTTCAGGAACTTCCTTGCCTAAAAGCACCCATTGCCTCATTCTCTCTAGAGCTACATATGAAATCTAAACTCACATAAATCCCTTCCAGCTTGCACTCATCTTCCCTTTCATCTTCTCCCTATCCTTGCCATGCATTCTACCCTCTGGACCAAAGACTGACACAGTTTTTTTTCTACAAAGAGAGAGCCAAATGCTAAATATTTTGGGTCTCTAGTTCATGTATTCTCTGTCATACGTACTCAACTCTGCTGTTGTAGACAAAAGCACTCATAGGCAATATATGCACAAAAGAGCATGGCTATGTTCCAATAAAACTTTATTTACAGAAACAGTGGTTGGGCATAGTGGCTCATGCCTGTAATCTTAGCACTTTGGGAGGCCAAGGTGGGTGGATCACTTGAGCCCCGGAGTTGGTGACTAACCTGGGCAACATGCAAAAACTCCATCTCTACTAAAAATATTAAAGGTAATGGCAAAAACCGCCACTGCTTTTGAACCAACCTAATAGAAAAATTAGCTGGGCGTGGTGGTGTGCACCTGTGGTCCCAGCTAGTTGAAGAGCTGAGGTAGGAGGATGGCCTAAGCCCAGGAGTTGGAGATGGCAGTGAGCTGTGATCACGCGACTGCACTCCAGCCTGGGTGACAGAGAGAGACCCTGTTTCACAAAGGAGGAGGAGGAGGAAGAGGAGGAGAAAGGCACAGTAAAGAGAAAGAGGTGTTATTTTAGAGTGCTTAGGAAAGGCCACTTTGAAGAGGCCATATGGGAGTAAAGATAAATATAAAGCATGAGTTCAAGTTATGTGGATATGACAGGTCGGGAAAATATTCCAGGCAGAGAGAAAAGCAAGTGCTCATGTTTGGTATACTGGAAGAAGAGAAAGGAGGCCAGTTGGGTTGGAGTCCAGGGAATGAATGGAAGTTGAGACCGAAGAGGTAGATGTGGGTAAAATTGTGTATGTCCTTGCAGGCTGTGGAACATACTTTGATTTTTATTCTTAATGAGACTGGAAACCACTGAAAGAAGAGTGACATGATCTGCCTTCTTGTTTACTGAGATGACCCTAGCAGCCATGTGAAATAGACTTTAGGAAGGTAGGAGTAAATGCAGAGAGACCTAATAAGAGGCTATTGTACTTATCCACATGACAAATGATGTCCAGGGTGATCAGAGTAGAGGGGCTAAGAGTGTCAGATTCTGAATATATGTTGAAGGCAGAGATGAAAAGTAGAGTTGGAAGGAAGTATGGCAAGGAGGAGCCAAAATTTTTTACCTGATTAGGTAGGAAAATGTAGTTTTCCTTTATTGAGATGGTGAAGACTATAGAAGAAACAGATGAGTGGAAGTAATCAAGATTTTTTTTTTTTAATGATGATATGTTGGATCTCTCAGTGGAAATGTTAAGTAGGTAGTTAAGTAAGTACTTTGGAGTTTAGTAGCAATGTCATGGGTAGAGGTATATAGTTGGGAGTTACCTGAAATAGATGGTGCTTAAAGCGGTGAAATGAGGTTGGAGGATCAATTGGGAGAAGTGAGAAAAGAAATCAGGGACTGAGCTCTGGGACACTCAAATGTTTTGAGAGTGGGAAGATGAAGAAGAGCTAACAACAACAGCAACAAACTTATAAAGAGTGACTAGTGAGACAGGAAGTGAAGTGAGAGTGACCTCTCAGGGGGCTAAGTGAAGAAAGTGTCTCAAGAAGGAGGAAATGAGCGACTGTGGGAAATATTGCTAACATATTGAGCAAGATAAGGACTGAGACATGACCCAGATTGAGTATCATGGGAGCCATTGTTGACTTTGACAAGAACAGTTTGAGGAGGGGTAAAGATAAAAGCCTGTGTGGAGTGTATATAACAGAGAATGGGAAGGGCCCAAATGGTATCTTCAGTCTGGGATCCCAAAATACTTTATACTCTATGATAACATTTTTCATAATGAGAATTATTGGCTTACATAGTGATCTTAGTGAGCAATTTAAATGTTGAACCATTTGTTATTTTTGTTTTTCACACTCCACAACACAACACTAGGCACCTTGTACATACTCATTAAATGTTTGTTAAATGAATATGACATTGTAATTTAAGAAGGAAAGGTTTCATATAAATGAATATGAGTGCCATTTTGACTGGAAAAAGTAATACTTAAAAACAGAAGTGTAAAAGGGTGGAATGAGTACTAAGTGCTATATAGTATTCTGACACTATAGATATTTGGTTATACCCTGACCACGTTACTTCTCTTTCGATTCTTTCAATTATATATATATCATCCTCTATAGCATATAGTGAGATCCCTCAGGAGAACTAGTCCAATTTTACCAAAAACGATCGTGGGGCTCTGGAGGAGTTAGGAAATTTGCCCTCATTCTGTAGATTGTGTATATTTGGTATAAGAGTCCATAAATTTGTATCACTGCTACCTTTTGAGGTTCCAATGTTACTAATTCACCATAATTGTAAAAAAACTCCAAAAATTTTCACTTCCTTATCTTTTAGTTAAAGATCCACTTAAAAAAGTGAGAATTACTACAATGACTTACTTTGAGATCTGAATAACATTGGATTGATTAATTCTCTCTGTTGCAATGATTATTTGAGCATTCAGTCCTTAGAGTCATGACTATTAAAGCACAGAATCACAAATTATTACATGATGATTAAAGTGTCTTTGTAGATATACTGCTCAATAAAATTAACACTGAGATCTGAAACACCGTGTTCAAAAGTCAAATGATTTTTCCAAGCTGAAAAGGGAACCTCATTTTAGCAGATAAAAGTTGCAATACTTATTATCTCTGAGTAAGGATTAGTTAGTGTAGTCAGTTACTGAAAATTAGTGATCTGACTATATTGTATTTATTTAATATAGGAAGAAGTCTTTATAAATGTTGGGTGAGTCATTTCATAAGACTAAAGCCAAGCAAAATTAGAGCCCTCCTGGTTGAAGGTATTTTTATTGCAATGAGAAGGTTTCTTTCTGAGTATTAGACACACAAGTGTGGTCTAACTTTGGCGTGGAAAGTAAGTCATGAATTCTAAGGCAAAGACTCTTAATTTCTTGAATATGTAATGCCATAGACATATTTAAATACATTTACTATAAGAAGCCAAAAACATATGCAATCAAGTAAATTAAGTAGAGGCAATTGAATATTTTTTTCCTTTACATTCCACTTGTCATTGATCTCAAGGACCAAATACCTGTTCTTTATACAAAGGGCATATATTTTTTTTCTGTTTTACAGAGAAATAACCTATAGAAAACTACTATGAGTTACTCTTTAGTCTCTAGTGAGTTTCCTATTTTGTAGGCCATAAATTTAATAGGCTGTAATGCTATTCAAACAACACAGATACTTAATATACCATGAAAAGCCCATAAGTTATGGGAAATTATGAAAACGTCTCAATGCTGTGGTCACAAAAGTGAACAATCTTCTTGACAGGAACTTCAAAGGTAAAATTAAATTACATTTCCCACTTATTTCTGAGGCATTGACTGGTAACTTTAGTCTCCTGTGATTTCACCCATGCTTCTCCTAGAGATGATGTTCTATCCAGCCAGCCAACAATTCTCAAGCAGAGTGGCTCTAGAAACTCAGCTCTTGAAAACATCACGGAGCTTTATCAGTGATAAGGCCAAGAGGTTGCAACTACTGTTATCTTTGGACACACAAAAGAATCACCTGGTCCAGGTCAGAAAGCACTTTTCTGGTATTCTTGCTGTCAGTATAATGTGCCATTTAATTAGGAGTCTGGTTTAAAGAGCGCACCTAGCAACAAAGCAATCAAATGACAAGCACACATTATCATGATTGATTTTGATAAATACAAATAACAGAGATTTTTCATTGTCATCTAATAATTATAATGATATAGATAATTCATTTTCATTTTAGAATTTGAAAAATACACAAAAAGATATAGAGAATGAAATATGACAGTCAGCACTCAGCAGGAGGTTGTACAAACATGAATGAAGGAAGCTTCTGTTCTGTCTTTATGTTTCTTATTTTTACACTTTTTAAGGGAAAGGGAAAGTTTAAGAAATTTTATTTGTTAGACTTTAGAATTTTATACTTTCTCTACTAAAAGTAACAAGTCAATTATCTTCTCCAAAGAAATCATGACCACCAGTTGATAAAGAGGATCAGATGCTCACTCAGTGAATTTTTAGTGATTATAGACAGACACTGTTTGCGTCAAATTCAACAACTGGCTTTTAAATATGGCATTTCTTGTAATCACTCTTGAAAACAGGGTAACGAGATAGCATGCATTCTGTATTACATGGTCTCTCTGCAAACCAGGGTGTTCTCTGCTCTGTCTTGCCCTAGGTTTGAACAGTTCTGAACAGCCACCCTTCCTTTCTCCCCACCATTGTTCACATTCTATGCATGAATAAGAAATGCTCTCATTTCTTTCTTTCCTTGTTCTTTTGTTTCATCCTGCCAGTCTTCCTTTCCTCCTTCAAATATTTTCAAACTGGTAGTATGTTTTTTGAAAGGCAGTTTAGTATAGTGGTTAGTATAAAGGCTTGGAACTAAAGAGCCCTGGGTTTCAGTCTCAGGTCTGAGACTTGCTAATGGTGCTCCCTTGGGCAAGTCATTATACTTAACTCCAAGTATCAGATTTTTCATATATAAAATGGTGATATCCATAATTACTTCCATGGTTATTGTGGTGACTAGGATAATAAAATTAAGGGACTGAACAGAGTACAACATTAGTCATAGATATTATTATTGAAAAAAATTGACTTAGTAAAAACACATAGGAAACGTTAACATTATTTCATATAAATAATATTTGTAAGGACCTAACAGAGCCACTAACACGCTGCAAAATTAGCTCAAGACATTAATAGGAATGGAATACAGTCCTTTGACACCCAACTCTAGGCAAACCTCATTTAGCAAAGACACCCAGAAAAGACTGAGATAGAAAAAAAAAAAAAAAAAAATATATATATATATATAGAGAGAGAGAGAGAGAGAGAGAGAGAGAGAGAGAGAGAGAGCAGCTAAGCTGGCATTTAAAAATTGTATATTTCTGCTCTTCATTTGACCCAAGAGCATATATTGGAGAGAATATTTGGCCTAACAAGCTGAGAATGGGTGGTATGGGTCAATTAAGGTTATAAAATAACACAAAGAGTAAATCCTTATCAGAGCTTTCTGCTTTACAATAGAGAGATTTAATCAGCTTAAATGGGCCTGGGTGTCTCTTCCTTACTCTTAGAAGAAGGAATCTTGCTTTATTCCAGCTATTTCCTGAAGAGAGCCCTTCTCCCTCCCTCAAGTATTTAGGCTAATTACAACTGGTGAGGTAGTTTCCAGGCTGAATAAGAAATCAAAAGGGAAGGGAAGGGGGGCGGGGGCAGTGGTGTGGATTTCAGAGAGAAAAATAACTTAAGAAAAAGTATGTTCTCAGAGGGGGGAAAATTAGAGAATTAGGTCACTGATTCAGAGCCAGGAAAAATCCACATAAGTGGAAATTGGAGCAATGAAAGTATTTCATATTAACACATGCAAAGGCTGAATGTGCCCAGCCCAGGGGATGTTCTTCTCCTTCCTGGACAGTGGCTAGAGGCTGAAAGACCTCTGGGCTTTTCTGTGTCTTATTCATTTGCTAATCAGCACCATTCCGCCAACAGCACTCGTGGTCATGTATGCGGTGCCCTGGAAAACTCAAGGTCCACATAGCAATGATTATAATCAAAACCACTGGAGACGCTCATTTCAGCTTCTAGAATATCAAGCTTCAAAGGCAGACATGCCTCCAATGAAAACCAGCACTTTCTTTTGCTTTCTTTCTTTTCTCTTTTTTTCTTTTCTTTTTTTTAAGTTCTGTTAAGTCTAGAGTTTTAGATTCAAGTATTCGACAATTATATATCAACAGAGACAGAATCCATTTTGCCTAATGCAAAGATATAAATGGTTAAAAGGCAGGCAAAGTGTCATATGTCAGCAGATACTAGTTGAGGTTAAACTCTGCTGATGTGACTAGAATATTGACATCTCAGTTAAAGTCAATATCTAGAAATTGGTGGTGTGGCTTGGAATATATATGTCCTTAATGACTTTCCAGTATAATACGAAAATACCAAATAGTACTCCACACGTCTGAGAATCGTAAACTCCTTTCCCTCATGCTTTTGCCAAAAACTGTCAAACCCTTATTGTTATCCAAATTTTAGTTGAAAATAGAATGAAGCACAAAATACAATCCTAAAAATCTTGCCCCCCACCAAGAAAAGCTGTACTTTCCTTTAATTATAAGGCTAATTAGGTTGCAACTGACGAATTACTGGGCCTAAATTTGGGGGGCGAAGTCCTATTATATTGCTCAGGATGAACAAGAGGAGTGTTCTTTTATTTACCTGTTTACTCATTTGTCTCTAATTGCTGTGTTCTTCTTTATTTACCTTTCTGCAGCTTGCCCAACCTAATATGGCATGTTGTAGTTGACTTGGAAGGGGCAATTTTCATTTTCTTTTGGTTATCTCATTAATCTGGGATATTAATGCCTTGCTAAAGTCTTATTACTCTGTTTTAGCTCAGTTTGACTTTCTAACTTGGTATATAGCACTTATGATTCTGGCTAGATCAGTGATTCTGAACCCTAGTTCTATGTGATAATTTAAGGAAGAGCTTTTGAAATACACCAATCCCTGGGCCTAATCCCTGACCAATCAAGTAATATTATGTGGACCAGGGGTCTGGGAGCTAACCAGTACCCTTTAATACAAAAATGGCAAAACTCTGTCCCACATACTGTTAGATGTTTATTGCTGTGTAACAAACTGTCCCAATACTAATGACTTAAAACGATGATGATTTACTATTTTCCATCATTCTGTGAGTCAGGGATTTGGGCAGGGCTTAGCTGGCTGGTTCCATATGACGTCACCTAGAGTCATTCAGCTGCATTCAACCAGTAACTGGATTGGGCCTGAAGGTCCAATAAGGCTTCACTCACTTGACTGGCACCTCAGTGATCTTCCACCTCCACTCTACATGACTATGCTGGGCTTCCTTACAGTATGGTGATCTCAGGCTGGAAAGACATTTTAGACGGAGGCTGGCTTCCAAAAGAAAGGATGCAAAAACTGTTGGCCCCTTCCAAGGCATAGCTTGAGAAAATCCTAAATCATTTCTTCCAATTTCTATTTGTCAAAGCAAGTCCTGAGGCTAGGCCAGATTCAAGAAGAGGGGAAATCAACTCTTCCTCTTGATGTGAGGAGTAGCACGCACATACAAGGTCTGAGGAATTGCTGGTCATCACACTTAAGAGACTATAGAACACATGCCACCAGTTCCTGATCTCAAAGCCACGGCAGACATTTCTAACCCAACATGGTGGTTTCCCCTGTTGATCCTGGGTATAGTCTGAGTTCTTCTCAATACTGCATGACATGGTTTAGCTGTGTCCCCACCCAAATCTCATCTTGAATTATAGCTCCCTTAATCCCCACATGTCTTGGAAGGGACCCAGTGGGAGGTTATTGAATCATGGGGATGAGTTTTTCCCATGCTATTCTTGTGACAGTGAATAAATCTCATGAGATCCGATGGTTTTATAAAAGGCAGTTCCCCTACACACTCTCTCTTGCTTGCCACCATGTAAGACATGCCTTTGTTCCTCCTTTGCCTTCTGCCATGTTGTGAGGCCTCCCCAGCCATGTGGAACTGTGGGTCCATTAAACCTCTTTTTCTTTATAACTTACCGAGTCTTGGATAAGTCTTTATTAGCAGCATGAGAACAGACTAACATACTGCACCTTATCGGTCACTGTCAGTAGATAGGAGTTGCCACAAAGTTTAAATTGTTCAACAAATCTGCTCTGTTGGAAAGAGCTGAAGTTCTATTCTTTCCCTACTGTGGCTTATGAAACAGAGTATTGGTATTCTTCTGAAAGACCAGGAAGGTGCCAGTAGGACCCATGGCCCTGCCTGTGAAGACAGTCAGGCTCATGAGTTTCACTGTAATCCTGTGAAGTAGGAATGGCAAGTTTGAAAAAAAAAATTTTTCCTGGTTTGCAAATGGAGAAATTGAGGTGGACTGAACTCAAGGCACCATTTTAGGTGCTACAAAGGACACAAAACTTTCTTAGACATTGTTGCAATTCTCAGTATCATTTTCTGGCAGAAGAAAGGCATTTAAACAACTAACTCTAATACTTAACAGAATGAAATGAAGGTTGTCAGAGAAGTATGGACAAAATGATTCTGTAAGTCAAAGACAGGAAAAATTAAATCCAACAAGAGGATCTGGCTGTATTTCATGGGGAACAAGGATGATAGCAGGATAGATGCTTCAGGAAAAAAATGATCTGAACATCAGAGAATTAAGAGAAACACTGGGAAAATAGAGCAAGTCATAATTTTTTTTTTGTAAAAATATTTCCTTTATGATTATACTATAAAGAAAAAGATGTCATTTCATGCCATTATGTATTTTGGTTGCAAATTTATTCTCCTCCGCCCCACAGAAAAAAACATTTCTGGGTTAATTTATTCCTTTTTAGTGCCAAGTATTCCTGCATAATTATATATCTATACTATGCTTTAAATACGTATAATATGTGAGAGAAAGAGAGAGAGAGAGAGAGAGAGAGAGTGTGAGTGTGTGTGTGTGTGTGTGTGTGTGTGTGTATTTCAGACAGGGTCTTCTCTGTTACCCAGGCCGGAGTTCAGTGGCATGATTACAGCTCACCACAATTTTGAACTCCCAGGCTCAAGCAGTCTTCCCACCTCAGCCTCCCAGGTAGCTGAGGCCACAGGTGCATGCCACCACACACATTTAATTTTTTTAAACAAATTTTGTAATGACAGGGACTCACTATGTTTTCCAGGCTGGTCTCAAACTCCTGAGCTAAAACCATCTTCCTGCCTCAGCCTCCCAAAGTCCAAAATCCTGGAATTATAGGTGTGAGCCGCTGTGCTCAGCTAAAAAAAAAAAAAAAAAAAAAAAAAAAAAAAAAAAAAAATTCTGTATTTTAATAAAGTCAGTTTTATAGTTTTAGTTTTGTTTTTCAAAATGAACATCCAATCAAACCTATTATATTTCACAATTTTACTATAAAATTTAGGACTGCTTTTAGTTGATTTATAAGTGACATTTTTCTGCCACCAATTATTTCTGAGTAATAAAATTAATGTATGAGAATTTGCTATCATAGTGTGAATGCTTAATAAATGTTAATCATTTATTATTTTAAGTAAACTTTGTGTTTTAGAACATTTTAGATTTACAGGAAAATTATGAAGATAATACAGAATAGCCATATATAATAGTCCCCTTTTATCTGCTGGAGATGCATTCTAAGACCCCCAGTGAATGCCTGAAACTGCAGATAGTACCAAGCCATATATTTAGTTTTTTCCTGGACATACATACCTATGATAAAGTTGAATTTACAAATTAGACACAGTAGGAAATCACCAAAAATAACAAAATAGAACAATTATAACAATATACTGTCATAAAAGTTATGTGAATGTGGTCTCTCTCTCTCTTTCTGTCAAAATACTTAATAGTTTTGAAGCACAGTTGACTGTAGGTAACTGAAACCATAGAGAGTGAAATCGCAGATAAGGGGGGAACTACTGTATCCCATGTTCAGTTTCCCCTGTTTGTATCTTAAATCCATATGGTACATTGTATAGTACATTGGCTACAATTAATGAACCAATGTTGATACATTATTCTTAATGAATGTCCATATGTTGTTCAGATTTTCTTAGTCTTTATCTAAGGCTTTTTTCTGTTCTAGGATTCCATAGAAGATACCACACTACATTTAGTAGTCATGTTGCCTTAGGCTCCTCTTGGCTATGACAGTTACTCAGACTTTATTTTCATGACATTTGCAGCTCTAGAGAGTACTGGTCGGGTATTTTGTAGAATGTCCCTCAACTGGGATGTATCTGATGTTTTTCTTATGATTATACTGGGATTCTGGATTTTGAGAGGAAGAGTGCAGATAAAGTGTCATTTTCATCACATCATACATGCTATCGATATGGCATTCTTGATGTTAGCCTTGGTTACCTGGCTAAGGTGGTATTTGTCAGTTATTTCCATTACATTTACTCCTTTGTCTCCCTTTTCAAACTTTGCTCTTTGGAAAGCAGTCACTATGCACCACCCACACTTAAGGAGAAGAAAATTATGCTCTACTTCCTTAAGGACAGAGTAACTACATAAATCATTTGGAAATCATCTGCATGGAAGATGTGTCTACTTCCTTCTTCTTCTCCTCCCCCTCCCCATTTATTTGCTTATTTGTATCAGTGTGGGCTCATGGATATTTATGTTATATTTTGGGCTATCATTAAATATTGCTTTGTTTTAATTGCTCAAATTGTTTCAGCTTTGGACACTGGGAGCTCTTTCAGTTGATTCTTCTTTCCTTTTAACACATTCTCATTCATGTAAGGATGCTTCGTGTTGATATGGTGCTTTGTTTGCTTGTTTTGAGCACTTCCTTACTTTCTGGCGCCATGAGATGCTTCAAGCTCAGCTTGTACATTTCCTGCCCCCATCCTAGACCAACCATTTCTCCAAGGAGCTTTGGTTCTTTGTGTTGGAGAATGGCATCAGACACCAGGATCTAGGTGCAAGATGTGCTTATTCCTACTCTGTACTGTTGCCTCTAGGGCCCCTCAGCTGACAGAACAAGAAAATATGTGTGTGTGCAAGTCCATGTATATTCATGTATCTGTAAACATTTCTATATGTAACTATCTACGTCGGTATTAAGCTAAACATGAGTTCACACAAATGTCTCCAACTCTAAATCTATTGCTACATAGATCACTCTGGCCTCCTCCCCTTGCTCATCTGTAACCCCCCAATTTAACAGTGAGAAAAGTAGCTTCAAATACCTGGCATCAATTTCCTTGTTTCATTCATGTATACAATGTATAGTGGCATCAGAATTGTTAACCAACACCTATCAAATAGAGCACAGTGCTTATGTATAATTTTTTTGCTTTAGTCATATAGACTCCATTCATTTCCAAAATTACTCAGTTTGGCATCCTTCCCCCAACCCCCTCAGTGAGGTTATTTCATGCATTTGTAATAAGCTAGGCTATTTTCTCATATTCTGCATTCCATTCAGCCTTCTAAATTATTTTTGTAATTTGCATACATTAACGGTCACTCCTTATGCTCTAAATTTCCATGAGTTTTGGCAAATTCATGGTGTTATATAGTCATATTCACTATGCCATTATTATTTTTGTTTAAGAAAGGTTTATATGGTATTTACTATGTAATAGAACCTAGTCATTTCATTTGTATAGCAACTTTATTAGACAGATACCATTATCACATAATCTCTGCTTCAGGTACAAAAATTAAAGCATAGAGAAGTTAAGTAACCTCCTTAAGATCACAAAGCTAGCATGGGTAGTCTTGGGTTGAAAACCTAGGGCATTTTTCCTCCCAACCATTGTATTGTCCCACCTCCCTGGAGTCATGATTATTTCTTCTCCTACTTTACTCTCATGGTTTTCTTCTATTCATTTTTTCTCTCCTGAAAAAATTCCTTTTGCTACATGCTGAATTTAACTCTTACCTGCCTACAACTCTTTGCTAGCCTTCTCAATTATTAGTGATTTCAGAAATTTTAGGAGTGAAGACAGATAGGGGCACCATGCTGAAATCACCCGACAAAAGCTGACAGTTACTCTGAAGCTACTAGTGTGCTGTTCATGTAAGTGGATGCAGTTGACTGGCCTTTTCTGTTTTGGAATCAAAGGCGATTAAGTATCAAACTTGAAATCTAGAGGATAGGCAATTTTAAAAGTCAATACAACCTTTCAGTCTTTTGCAAATGGCCTTCCTTTCCCTATCATTCTCAGGGAAAAAAAGATAAAAGAAAGAAAGAAAAACTCAAAAGGAGCCTATCTCTTTTAGAAACTCTAGGAGCTGTTGAAAAGTGGATCATATTTTGGAGAATTGGATTCTAATCACCTCTATGTATATTTGGGAAAAGAGGGTGCCTATGTTGGAAATATTAATAAAAACTTTCAAGGTGATACAAGATCTGGATAAGAAGCTTTCACTATTCTCTTCTCAATGGATTTAGAGTAAAAATACAAGCGAAAAGAGTAGGCAAATTTATCCAAGCAAATATCACAGGGGTATTAAGAAAGAAGGTCATCCAATTAACTAATCACTTCTTACATATCCTGGCATACTAATCAAAATCAGTTGCTATCAGAAATCTGGGCTCAGAGAAAGCAGGCAATCCAAGTTGGAAATCCAAGTTGGCTTTTAAAATCTCAAAAGGCATCATTCACATGTGATGGCTATGGTACAACTAAATATTGACACGTGATATTTCTTGGAATTTGAAGACAGTTTTCTTTTCATTGTACTTCCTATCCATTCCTTGTTTCATTCATGTGTACATGCATAGTGATGTCAGAATTGTTAACCAATACCAAACTCGATTAAATACAGCACAGTGCTTATGTACAGTTTCTTTTGCTTTAGTCTTATAGCCTCCACTCATTTTCAAAATTACTTTGTTCAACACCCTTTCCCAACACTTTCAGTGAGGTTGTTTCATACATTTGTAATACAGCAGGTTGTGAAAATTATGCTGCCAGGGAACTTCAGGGGAAAGTTCCAACAGATAAAAAGGTGAAGGGAATTAATGTCTATCGAGTGTTTATTAGGTACTCAACAATTTTTATGTATGTTCCATTTAAACCTCATAACAACCTCATATAGATCTTGTAGACCAACTAAAGAAATTATTGTTATTTTTAATGTAAAAGGAAGCTGTTAGATGTGAAAAACACGAGACTATGGGAGATATTCAGTTTCTTTCCCATCCCCGCAGATGGTAGAGTTAGGATTGGAACTCAGACTTTAAGATTTTTAGCTTCATATTCATTTGTTTCACAACACCTGTCATTAACCTCTGAGGTCCTGCACTGGATCTCACCGGATCCTCCCACCGCCAAGCTGGTGGGAAATGGGTGTAAGTAGTGAGAAGGCAGTTATTTGGAAGAACAGTAAGAGATAGAGGAGAGTACAAGGTAATGAAGTCTAAGCAAGGCACTGGCAGGCCAAGGAAGACTTGAAGAGGAGCCCATACATGGATGGGTTGACTTAAGGTCCCCAGTTTAATTGAAAGTTGTTTGTCTTTTAGATCCAGTTCGTGGGAAGTTTCCAACTGCCCAGTCGGAGGTATCTCTCTTCCACTGGAGACATCATGCTAACCAGAGATCTGAGGTGTTCCAGACTTTCTTCAGCATGGCAATATTTCCTGTCTTTGGCCGATTTTCCTTGGGCCAAGCTCCTTAGAAGTCTTGGCTTCTCTGCCAAAGAGACCTGGGATCATCAGGCAATAATCCTCCAATTTATTGCCCCTGTTCTAAATTCCTGATCCATGACTATTTGCAGACCTTGGGACCAGCTTTCCAAAACCCAGCATAAGCTGCTTTAATTTTATCATTGTCCTATAATTTCATGGAAATGGCTGCTGCAAAGCCAACAAATGACTAATAAAATCCCTCAGCCCACTCATTTTTAATGTCATTCTGGAACTCCAGAATAGAGATCATCTGGTCACAGTGCTTACTTTAATATAACAGAGGAGCCGAATTGAAAATCATATTTCTGAGAGAACACTGAAACAAGTGATCGGCTTGTGAACCCAAAGCACAGCACAACAAGTCAAATGTTTCCTTGAGCAGTGATAAAATACTCTAGGTGCTACATACTCAACTTTGTCTGTATACACACACACACACAAACAGACACACATGATAGACAAACATCAGTCAACACTCTACTAGTAATAACTGTTCCATTCATTGAGTACTATCCTTGTGCCGGGCAATGTACAAAACACCCCAGATTATTTTGCAAGAGTACTATTAGTATACTCATTTTATAGGTGAAATTAATAGAAGATAAGTAAACTTGCTCCAAGTCACACAGCTAGTAAACAACAAGGCCAGGCTTTAGACCAATGTCCATCAGTTTAGTTTCTACACACGTGCCCTGAGCAACTGAGTTATTTTACTTTTTGTGTGTGTGTGTGTAAAAGTTACACTGAGCAATAACTAATTTTTCAACTAGGTAGAATAAGTTGTTTTTAATTTCAAATTGTTTTAAATTGTGGAATAATGTTATTTATTTATTTTTATTTTCATAGGTTATTGGGGAACAGGTAGTGTTTGGTGTATGAGTCAGTTTTTTCGTGGCAACTTGTGAGATTTTGGTGCACCCACTATCAGAGCATTATACACTGCACCATATTTATAGTCTTTTATTCTTCACCCTCTTCCCGCCCTTTCCTCCTGAGTCCCTAAGGTCCATTTTATCATTCTTATGCCTTTGCGTCCTCATAGCTTAGTTCCCACTTATGAGTGAGACGATATGATGTTTGGTTTTCCATTCCTGAGTTACTTCACTTAGAGTAATAGTCTCCAATATCATCCAGGTTGATGCAAATGCCATTAATTCATTTTTTATGGCTGAGTAGTATTCCATCGTGTATGTGTGTGTGTGTGTATATATACACACCAGTTTCTTTATCCACTCATTGATTGATGGGCATTTGGGTTGTTTCCATGTTTTTTGCAACTGTGAATTGTGCTGCTATAAACATGCGTGTGGAAGTATCTTTTTTGTATAATGGCTTCTTTTCCTCTGGGTACATACTCGGTAGTGGGATTGCTGGATCAAATGGTAGTTCTACTTTTAGTTCTTTAAGGATTCTCCACACTCTATTCCATAGTGATTGTACTAGTTTACATTCCCACCAGCAGTGTAGAAGTGTTCCCTGTTCACTGCATCCATGCCAACATCTACTGTTTTTTGATTTTTTGATTATGGCCATTGTAGCAGGAGTAAGGTGGTATCACATTGTGATTTTGATTTGCATTCCCTGATCATTAGTGATGTTGAGCATTTTTTCATAAGTTTATTGGTCATTTGTACATCTTCTTTTTGAGAATTGTCTATTCATGTCCTTAGCCCACTTTTGATGGGATTGTTTGTTTTTTGCTTGTTGATTTGAGTTTGTTTTAGATTCTGGATATTAGTCCTTTTTCAGATGTACAAATTGTGAAGATTGTTTTCCACTCTGTGGATTGTCTGTTTACTCTGCTGACTATTTCTTTTGCCATGC
Source organism: Macaca nemestrina (assembly GCF_043159975.1). Classification (NCBI taxonomy): domain Eukaryota; kingdom Metazoa; phylum Chordata; class Mammalia; order Primates; family Cercopithecidae; genus Macaca; species Macaca nemestrina. The sequence continues at coordinate 40,835,637 of NC_092134.1, read as the reverse complement.
AAAAGCTCTTTAGTTTAAGTCCCAGCAATTTATATTTGTTTTTATTGCATTGGTTTTTGGTTTCTTGGTTACGAACTCCTTGCCTAAACTAATGTCTAGAAGGGTTTTTCCAATGTTATCTTGTAGGAGTTTTATAGTTTCAGGTCTTAGATTTAAGTCCTTAATCCATCTTGAGTTGATTTGTGTATAAGGTAAGAGATGAGGATCCAGTTTCAGTTTCCTGCATGTGACTAGCCAATTATCCTAGCATCATTTGTTGAAAAAGGTGTCCTTTCCCCACTTTATATTTTTGTTTGCTTTGTTGATGATCAGTTGGCTACAAGTATTTGGGTTTATTTATGGGTTCTCTATTCTGTTCCACTGGTCTGTGTGCCTATTTTTATGCCTATTTTATGCTGTTTTGGTGACTATGACCTTATAGTATAGTTTGAAGTTGGGTAATGTGATGCCTCCAGATTTTTTCTTTTTGCTTAGCCTTGTTTTGGCTATGGGGGCTCTTTTTTTGGTTCCATATGAATTTTATAATTGTTTTTTCTAATTCTGTGAAAAATTGTGGTGGTATTTTGATGGGAATTGCATTGAATTTATAGAATGCTATTGGCAATATGGTCATTTTCACAATATTGATTCTACCCATTCATGAGCATGGGATGCGCTTCCATTTGTCTGTGACTTCTATGATTTTTTTCATCAGTGTTTTGTAGTTTTCCTTGTAGAGGTCTTTCACCTCCTTGGCTTAGTATATTCCTCGGTATTTAATTATTTTGCAGTTATTTAAAAAGGGGTTGAGTTGTTCATTGATTCTCAGCTTGGTCACTGTTAGTGTATAGAAGAGCTGCTGATATGTGTACATTAATTTTGTATCCAGAAAGTTTGCTAAATTCTTTTATCAGTTCTAGGAGCTTTCTGGAAGAACCTGTAGGGTTTTCTAGGTAAATGATCATATCATTAATAAACAGTGATAGTTTGACTTCCTCTTTACTGATTTGGATGCCCTCTATTTCTTTCTCTTGTCTGATTGCTCTGGCTAGGACTTCCAGTAAAATGCTGAAAAGGAGTGGTGAGCATGGGCATCCTTGTCTTGTGCCAGTTCTCAGAGGGAATGCTTTCAACTTTTCCCCATTCAGTATGATGTTTGCTGTGGGTTACAGATGGTTTTTATTATATTGATGTATGTCCCTTGTATGCCAAGTTTGCTGAGAGTTTTAGTCATAAAGGGATGCTGGATTTTGTAGAATGCTTTTTCTGCATCTATTGAGATGATCATGTGATTTTTATTTTTAATTCTGTTTATGTGGTGTGTCACATTTATTGACTTGGTACGTTAAACTATCCCTGCATCCCTGGTATGAAACCCTCTTAATTATGGTGGATTATCTTTTTGATATGTTGTTGGATTCAGTTAGCTAGTATTTTGTCAAGGATTTTAGCATCTATGTTCATCAGGGATATTGGTCTGTAGTTTTATTTCTTGGTTATGCCCTTTCCTGGTTTTGGTATTAGGGTGATGCTGGCTTTATAGAATGATTTAGGGAGGGTTTCCTCTTTCTCTATCTTGGGCAAGAGTATCAATAGGATTAGTAACAATTCTTCTTTGAATGTCTGGTAGAAATCTGCTGTGAATCCATCTGGTCCTGGACTTTTTGTATTGGTAATTTTTTAATTACCATTTCAATCTTGCTACTTGTAATTGGTCAGGGTATCAAATTCTTTCTGATTTAAACTAGGATGGATGTATCTTTCCAGGAATTTATCCATATCTTCTAGGTTTTCTAGTTTATGCACATAAAGGTGCTCATAATAGCCTTGAATGATCTTTTGTATTTCTGTGGTGTCAGATATAACAAATCCCATTTCATTTCATTTCATTTGTTAGTGAGGTTATTTGGAATGTCTCTCCTCTGCTCTTGGTTAATCTTGCTAATAGTCTATCCATTTTATTTATCTTTTCAAAGAATGAGCTTTTTGTTTCATTTATCTTTTGCATCTTTGTTTGTTTCTTTCAATTTCATTTAGTTCTGCTCTGATCTTTCCTTTCTTCTGCTGAGTTTGGGTTTGGTTTGTTCTTGTTTCTCTAGTTCCTTGAGGTGTGACCTTAGATTTTCTGTTTGTGCTCTTTCAGACTTTTTGATGTAGGTGTTTAGGGCTATAAACTTTCCTCTTAGCACCACCTTTGCTCTGTCCCAGAGGTTTTGATAGGTTGTGTCCCTATTGTTCAGTCCGAAGAATTTTTAAATTTCCATCTTGATTTCATTTTTGATCTTATAATCATTCAGGAGCAGGTTATTTAATTTCCACATATTTACATGGTTTTGAAGGTTCCTTTGGAGTTGATTTCCAGTTTTATTTCACTGTGGCCTGAGAGAATGCCTGGTGTAATTCCAATTTTCATAAATATATTGAGGCTTGTTTTGTGGCCTATTATATCAGAGAACATTCCATTCACTGTTGAATAGAACGTATATTCTGCAGTTGTTGGATGGAATGATCTGTATATATCTGTTAAGTCCATTTGTTCCAGGGTATAGTTTAAATCTATTGTTTCTTTGTTGACTTTCTGTCTTGATGACCTGTCTGGTACTGTCAGTGGAGTATTGAAGTCCATGACTATTATTATACTGCTTTCTATCTCATTTCTTAGGTCTATTAGTAATTGTTTTATAAACTTGGGAGCTCCAGTGTTAGGTGCATATATGTTTAGGATTGTGATATTTTCCTGTTGGACAAGGCCTTCTATCATTATATAATGCCCCTCTTTGTCTTTTTTAAACACTGTTGTTTTAAAGTTTGTTTTGTATGAGATAAGAAATAACTACTCTCGCTCACTTTTGGTGTCCATTTGCCTGAAATGTCTTTTTCTATCCCTTTATCTTAAATTTATGTGAGTCCTTATGTGTCAAGTGAGTCTCTTGAAGGCAGCAGATAGTTGGTTGGTGAATTCTTATCCATTCTGCAATTTTGCATTTTTTAAGTGGAACATTTAGGCCATTTACATTCAGTGTTAGCATTGAGATGTGTGGTACCATTCCATTCACTGTACTATTTACTGTCTGTATACCTTGTTTTTTTTTTTTTGTTTTTTAAATTGTATTTTTGTTTTATAGGTCCTGGGAGATTTATACTTTAAAGCGGTTCTGTTTTGATGTGTTTCCAGGATTTGTTTCAAGATTTAGAGCTCCTTTTAGCAGTTCTTGTAGTGGTGGCTTGGTAGTGGTAAATTCTCTCAGCATTTGTTTGTCTGAAAAAGACTGTATCTTCCCTTCATATATGAAGCTTACTTTGCTGGATACAAAATTCTTGGCTGCTAATTGTTTTTTTTGAGGAGGTTGAAGGTAGGGCCTCAATCCCTTCTAGCGTGTAGAATTCCTGCTGAGAAATCTGCTATTAATCTGATAGGTTTTCCTTTGTAGGTTACCTGGTGCTTTTGTCTCAAAGCCCTTAAGATTCTTTCCTTTGTCTTAACTTTGGATAACCTGATGACAATGTGCCTGGGTGATGATTTTTTGCAATTAATTTCCCAGGTGTTCTTTGTGCTTCTTGTATTTGGATGTCTAGGTCTCTAGCAAGGCCAGGGAAGTTTTCCTCGACTATTCCCCCAAATATGTTTTCCAAACTTTTAGATTTTTCTTCTTCCTCAAAAACACTGATTATTCTTAGGTTTGGTTGTTTAACATAATCCCAGACTTCTTGGAGGCTTTGTTCATATTTTCTTATTGTCTTTTCTTTGTCTTTGTTGGATTGGGTTAATTTGAAGACCTTGTCTTTGAGCTCTGAATTTCTTTCTTCCGCTTGTTTAATTCTATTACTGAGACTTTCCAGAGAAATTTGCATTTCTCTGGAACAATGTGTCAGGAAACAATGTGTCCATTGTTTCCTGATGTTTTGATTGTTTTTTGTTTATGCTATATATTTCCTTGAATATTTCTCCCTTCACTTCTTGTATCATTTTTCTTATGTTGGGTTTTCCTTATGTTGGGTTTCACCTTTCTCTGTTGCCTCCCTGATTAGCTTAACAACCAAGCTCCTGCATTCTTTTTCAGATAAATCAGGGATTTCTTTTTGGTTTGGGTCCACTGCTGGTAAGCTAATGTGATTTTTTGGAGGTGTTGAAGAACCTAGTTTTGTCATATTACCAGAGTTGGTTTTCTGGTTCCTTCTCATTTGGGGAGGCTCTGTCAGAGGGAAGGTCTAGGGTTGAGAGCTGTTGTTTAGATTATTTTGTCCCATGGGTTGTTCCCTTGATGTAGTACTGTCCCCCTTTTCCTATGGATGTGGCTTACTGAGAGCCAAGTTGTAGTGATTGTTATCTCTCTTCTGGATCTAGGTACCTAGCAAGTCTACCAGGCTCTGTGCTGGTACTGGGGGTTGTCTGCACAGAGTCCTGTGATGTGAACCATCTGTGGGTCTTTCAGCCATCAATACCAGCACCTGTTATGGTGGAGGTGGCAGGGGGGTGAAATGGACTCTGTGAGGGTTCTTAGCTTTCGTGGTTTAATGCCCAATTTTTGTGCTGATTGGCCTCCTGCCAGGAGGTGGCACTTTCCAAAGAGCATCAGCCGTGGTAGTATAGGGAGGAACAGGTAGTGGGTGGAGCCCTAGAACCCACGAGCATATGTCCTTTGTCTTCAGTTACCAGGGTGGGTAGGGAAGGACCATTGGGTGGGGGCAGGGCTAGCTGTGTCTGAGCTCAGACTCTCCTTGGACAAGTATTGTTGTGACTGCTGTGGAGGATGGAGTGAGGTTCCCAGGTCAACGGAGTTATGTTCCTAGGAGGATTATGACTGTCTCTGCTGTGTCATGCAGCTTGTCAGGGAAATGGGGGAAAGCCGGCAATCATAGGCCTCACCCAGCTCCCACGCAATCTGAAGGGCTGCTCTCACTCCCACTGTGCCCCCACCAACAGCACCAAGTCTATTTCCAGGCAGTGGGTGAGCAGGGCTGAGAACTTGCCCCAGGCTACCCACCTCCAAGCTGCAAAAGCAAATATGGCTTTCCTTCTTTCTCTACCTGTGGAGTCTGCACACTGAGTTCACATCCTCTCCCAAGTTCTGGCCAGAAGGCTTCTTGATCAGTTCAAATTGTCGCAAAGTTAAGCTGGAGATTTCCTCCTCCCTGTGGCCTTTGCTCAGCTCCTCTGGCCACCCTCCCAAAGGACCCCTGTGAGGCCAGGCAAAAACAGCTTGCTAGAGGGCCCAGCAAGCTCCCAGGGCTTTTCTCACTGCTTCTTCTACTCCTGCATTTTGCTTGGCTCTCTAAATTGACTCAGCTTCAGGTAAGATCAGAATCTTCTCCCACAATCTAGGCCTTCAGTGTCCCAAGTAGGGGTGTGTGTTTGGAGCCAGATGTTCTCCCTTTCTCACTTCCACAGTTTGAGCACTCACAGTATTTGGGGCATCTCCCAGGTCCTGCAGGAGCCATCTGCTTCCTTCAGGGGGTCTGTGGGTCCTCTTGGGTTTCCTGATTTATTCCTGCAGTTGTTCTGGAGCAAAAATTCACAATGCAAGCCTCCACACGCTGCTCTGTCCATCTGAGTTGGAGCTGCAATCTAGTCCTGCCTCCCACCCACCATGATCCATGATCACAAGGTAAAGCCCCATGATAGGCTGTCTGCAAGCTGAGGAGCAAGGAAATCAGTGGTGGATCAGTCCCAGTCCCCAAACCTTAAAAGTGGGGAAGCTGACAGTGCAGCCTTCAGTCTGTGGCCAAAGTTCTGAGAGCCCCTGGCAAACCACTTGTGTAAATCCAAGAGTCCAAAAGCTGAAGAACTTGGAGTCTGATGTTCAAAGGCAGGAAGAGTCAGCAAGTCTCTAAAATTGTGGAATGATTTTAGATTTGCAGAAAAGTTGCAAAGATAGTACAGAATTTCCATATACTTTCTCACTTAGCTTTCTCTAATGTTAACATCTTACATAACCATGCTACGTTTGTCGGAACTAAGAAATCATCATTGATACAATTATGATGAACTCAGGAGTTTGAGACCAGCCTTATCAATATGGTGAAACCCCATCTCTACTAAAAACACAATAAATTAGCTGGGTATGGTGGCCACCTGTAATCCCAGCTACTTGGGAGGCTGAGGCAGGAGAATTACTTGAACGCAGGAGAATTGCTTGAACCCAGGAGGCAGAGGTTGCAGTGAGCAGAGATCACGCCACTACACTCCAGGCTGGGTAATAGAGCAAGACTCCGTCTTAAAAAAAAAAAAGGAGATAGTCCTTTATAGAACATGTGTGCTGAACTCTGCAATACATCCTTAGTCAATATTGATTTCTCTGTGTATCCAATTCAACATGTTTCAGCAAAAAATTGTTGTGTTCCTACCATGTGGTAAATGTACAAAATCAGAAAAGTTATGGCCCTTCACTCAAGGAGCTCAACACCTGAAAGTGATGACACAACTGTAAAACTGCACAATTGCTCTACAATATGCCAAGTAGATGAATAGCAGTCCATAGAGGAGATACCTGTTAGCACAGAGTAGGGAGTGGTGAACATTTTGGAGGGGCTGAAATGGTAGGAAATAGATGATTAATAACTGAGGGGGATTGGAAATTATATATAGAAGTTTATCAAGGTGACAAAGGGTTAAAGACACTCCAGAGGAACAGCACGTACAAAAGGGACAGACATAACCATGCGTTCTCTTTAGGGAACCTCAGGTAGGCCTTCACAAAAGTGAAATGGAAAGAGAATGGGCTTTGGAGGCAAACTCACTTGGATTTGAATCCTGACTCTCATGCAGATTAACTGCGTGACTTTGAGCAAGTCTTCAGATTATTTTAGCCCATTTTCTTTTCTAGTAGTATTTACATGAATTAACTGATATGACAAAATTGAAAGATTATGGCACATCATTTGACACAGACTGTTAGGCGACAAAAAATAATTATTGTAGTTCTCATCAGTATGTAGCAAAACAAAAAAGTTTACATAGGTTAGCATGAGACAGAAAGAGTAGAGAGAAAGGCATGCAGGCCTCAAGATACAAAGACAGCTGTTTTTTCCTCGGTATCTCACAGTCTCTATTCTTCCAACCGTACTTGTTCCTTCCTGCATTATACACAGTGGTATGCTGATCTAATCCTTTCTTTCCTGTGAACTCCTGGAGGGAAGAGACCTTTCCTTATTCCTCTTTGTGTCTCTCAAAGTGCTTAGCACTGTGTCATACATAGAGCAGGCCTCTAATGAATATTTGTCGCATTTTTAAACCTTGGACTATGAAAGGCACTTTCGCAGTAATCAGCCCATTCTTTTCTATGAAATTGAGACTAATGGGTTGTAAGATGTTTCATTGATTTGAGCTTTCCCAGATTGATGATCCCAATTCTAAATTGTAGATTCCAAGAAGTGGCATTTGTTCGTGTTTCTTCTCTCTTTCCCTCACTCTCTCATTCAGGTTCCCTTTTCCCTTTTAGAAACGTCTTTCAGCTTCCCTTCCAGTGGCCACTGTTCTTGCAGGCGGGGCTTCTATTTGTTGTTACATTCACACCAAAATGCTCAGGATTTGTATCAGACCTTTTTCTGATAGGCTTGTGGGAAGGAAAATTAGAATAATCAGGACTGGATTATTTTAGGCCTTGAGAGGAAGACAGTATATTTTTGAATCCTTCCACAAAAGCAAGACTCATCTGCCATATATATAAGGTCAGTGCTATGGTCACTGATCATGTAGGTGTCAACTTGACTGGATTGAGGGTGACTGGTGAGGCACTGTTTCTGGGTGTGTCTGGAAGGGTATTGCCAGATATTTGAGTCGATGGACGGGGAGAGGAAGACCCACCCTCAAAGTGGGTGGGCACCATCCAATTGGCTGCAAACACAGATAGAACAAAGCAGATAGAAGAAGGGATAAGCAGCTTGCTGAGTCTTCTCACTTTCTCTCTCTCTTTCCATACCAGACCCTTGCTTCCTCTCCTCCTGCCCTTGGACATCACACTCCAGGTTCCTCAGCCTTTGGATTCTGGGACTTGCACCACGGGCCTTCCCGGGACTCTTGGGCCTTTGGCCTCATACTGAGGGCTGCACTGTCAGCTTTTCTAGTTTGAGGTTTTTGGTCTTGGAATGAGCTATGCTATGGGCTTCTCTCTTTCCCCAGCTTGCAGACGGCCTGTCTTGGGACTTTGCCTTGTAATTGTATGAACCAATTCTCGCTATAAATTCCCTTTTGTATATACATATATCCTATTGGTTCTCTCCCTATGGAGAACCCTGACTAAAACAGGGTCCTAGAAAGAACACAACTCATAATTATAGAATAATATTATAGCTGACATATACTGAAAGCTTTCTATGTGGTAGACACTTTGTGTAAGTTACGTTCAGCCCTGATAACACCAATGCAAGTTACTATTCCACTTTACAGATGGGAAACTGAGGCTCAGAAAGGTAAGGCAACTTTCACTAGTCCACACAGGCTAAGGGGCAGAGCCTGGCTCTGTTTACTTTTCCAGGTTTCCTGACAATACCCTTTGATTGCCCTGCAGCTGGGAAGGAAATTAGCTATCTTTTAGGCTTCAGCTCTCTGCTACGCATTCCTCCTTTCCAGCATTTTCCATGATGGTTCTCCTTGGAATACTGGCCTGAAAGCAAGGCTAACTACATAACTTGCTGAGACCAGTGCAAAATAAAAACATAGCTCTTTGTTGAAAAAGCAGAAAAAAAAAGTACCCTTAAAGTTATTAAAATATAAAACCTTTTCCATTATTCTGTCTTCTCTTTTGACTTATCATGGTTTATTATTTAATGTCATTCTAAGTAAAGAAAAATTAAAATTTTAAATTATTAGCATAAATTTTGCTGTTCATTTTTATATTGTGTGATGCCAGTTTTGAATGCAAATGCAAGAGCATATGCAGAATTACTGAAATGACACAATTTCTATTTTGCAGCTTGTATATGCATATGTATTTTGTTCTTTCCACAAGAGAGGAAAGGCTGCCCTGTTTTTATTTCCCTTCTTGATATCTGCACATTCTACCAATACTCTCTATATCTGACTTATTGATGAGTAAGAAGGACTGAAAGCAGAAGAAACTATGGCTTGAGCCATCTTCCCCTTTCCTTCCATGTCGTTTTCAGCAAAAGTAGCTAATACAGGGAAGTCACATGGGTAAGAAATCCTATCATAGAATTCCCAGATTGCCAACATTTCTTAGAATTCCCTTGCTGTCTTTTTCTGTTCAAGGCACACTCTGGTTCAGACAGAAAGGGTGGGCTCTTGGGACTGTCAGCATCCTCAGCTCACTCAGTTTCAAATGTTATCTCATACTCACTTTCCAGCTTGCTGATCTTGCCTGCTTCATGGGACCACCTAAATTGTGTTTACGGGGCACCACAAACACTCTATGAGAGTAGGGTGGCAAGAAATGGCAGACACATATATTGTGCCTGTCTTCTCTGTTCATGTACATGCTCCATTGTCTCATGGGACTCCACTTGCAAAACACAAGTCATATAATAAAATCACTGAGATTTTCAAGTTGATGACACTAGAGCATTAAACCAATCAAGTAGCCCCTTGAGCACAGACTCTGGGGGACTCTGTAGGTCGTACACCCATGAAGCTGGCCCTGCCTGGGCGATGTTAAGAGGTGGGCTCTAGGAGGAAGATTCTATAAGTCAAACTGTGAAAACTTCCTCTAGATCTCTTATCACACTTAACCACTTTCCAACTTTCTCTCACAGACTTTGTCTCACCACTGGGCTCTTTCAACTGATCCCATTTGAAAGTCTTCAACTCGATCAGGCTTTGAGAAACAAAGGACAGTCTGGCATGGTGGCTCACGTCTGTAATCCCAGCACTTTTGGAGACTGAGGCATGTGGATTGCCCGAGGTCAGGAGTTCGAGACCACCCTGGCCAACATGGCAAAACGCCATCTCTACCAAGAATACAAAAATGAGCTGGACATTGTGGCGTGCACCTGTAATCCCAGCTACTTGGGAGGCTGAGGCAGGAGAATCGCTTGAACTTGGGAGCAAAGGTTGCAGTTAGCTGAGACTGCACCACTGCACTCCAGCCTGGGCAACAGAGTGACTCCATCAAAAAAAAAAAAAAAAAAAAAAAAGCAGCAAAGGAAGAGAAACCTCAGGCCAGGTCATTATCTCAGCTGTTCAGAATCACACCTGGCCTCAATAATTGTACATATCTTTCCAGGGGCCAAACTTCCACCTCACACACTGGTTTTATGCCCTATTCTGGTTCATACGTAACTCTCACACCCCATCTGAGTCTATACATTAGTGGAGGTACTTTTGGTATAGTCCATACTTTAGTACCCTAGAAAAAAATTTTAATGATAGAAAGAAATCCAGTTGCTTAAAACTCTATTCTTTGCCTTGCGTGCATTTTCCTTTTGTTTTTATTCAATATTCAGCAAGCACTGGCCAAGGAGCTTCTGCTACGAGGGAGATCTCTTTTAGGAGTGAGAATATACAAAAGTAAAGATGTCGTATCTCTGACCTCGAGACAGCCATGGTCTGCTGCCTTCTGACACTGACACTTTGTACTAAATATGTAATTTAAATTAAAAAATGTTCCAGGCGGCACCCTCATTTGGCTCCTTTTTATCCCAGCAGTGTGGTTTCTGAGATAAATGTGAGGGCAGGTGCCCTAGGGTCATTTTCCTAGATTAGCCCTCCATGCTCTCTCTTTAAGAAGTGATTTTTTAACACAAACTGCACCCTATATTTAAGTAAATAAGGTACTCTCCTTAATCCTGAATGTTTGGCCAAAATTTTCAAAACTCTCTAACTATGGCTTTCTAACTTATTTCCAGATTTAACCTCAAAGAATTACACAAGGTTTCAAGTGTGTGTGGCTTCTATTTCCCTTAACTCCTAGTCAACCATTTCACTGCCTTGAACTTCTCTTATCTTGCATTTTTAATTCCTTTTCTTAAGAGCATTTTTTGTTTGTTCAAGAAACACTTTATTTTTTAAAATCATTTTAACTGACACAGTAACTGTGCATGTTTATGGAGTAGTGATGTTTCCATACATACAATGTATGGTGATCAGATCAGGGCACTTAGCATATTCATCAGCTCAAACATTTATCATTCCTTTGTGTTGGGAATATTCAATCCCCTCTTTTAAGCTATTTGAAGCGGCATGTTATTGTTAACTATCGTCCTCCTACAGTGTTATAGAACACTAGCATTTATTCCTTCTGTCTAACTTTTTATCCTTTAACAAATCTCTCCCGATTCCCCTGACTTTAGAGCATGTTTTTATCTCATTGCCGAGGGTGGTGAGCACTTCCACTTCTAAATTTGAATTTGCAAAAGATCAGCCATGAACGGTTATAGGTCTGTGGACACTTTAATCTCACTACTGAGGTGACAGTTCCATTTTAAAGATGGTGGATTGAAAAATTATAGTTAAAATTACACTCTTTCCTGAAGTGCTGATGAAATTAGTGATGGGAGAAGGAAGAAATTACTCTTTGTTTAAAATCGCTTTGTCTGTGATTTGGGAAATGGAATTATCATCAATTCTGCTTAATAATGGACAAAGTTCTAGTTATTTATTTATTTAGAGACAGAGTCTGACTTTATCACCCAGGCTGGAGTACAGTCACCTGAATCTCAGCTCCCTGTATCCTCTGCCTCCTGGGTTCAAGCAATTCTCCTGCCTCAGCCACCCTAGTAGCTGGGACTACAGGCATGTGCCACTGTGTCCAGCTAATTTTTGTATTTTTTGGTAGAGATGGGGTTTCACCATGTTGGTCAGGCTGGTCTCAAATTCCTGGCTTGAAGCTATCTACCCACCTCAGCCTCCCAAAGTGCTAGGATTACAGGTGTGAGCCAGTGTGCCCGGCCACAAAGTTCTATGTATTACTTATTAGTCATACATCTATTCATGCATTCATCTATTATTTCAATAGTTTCTTACAGTTTTACCCTATGTCAGTTACTGTACTAAGCTCTGAGAATACAACAGTAAAAAAGACATGGCCCCTGCCCTCTAGGCAGTCCTGACAATGCAAAGGTAATGTAATACAAGAATATGGGAAAGGCAGCAAATCTGTTCACGAGGAAGATTGGGGAAGATGGTGTTTTTTGGTTTTCCACAGAGATGAGGTCTTGCCATGTTGCCCAAACTGGTCTTAAACTCCTGGGCTCAGGCATTCCTCCTGCCTTGGCCTCTTAGAGTGCTGGGATTACAGGCCTGAATCACTGCACTGGACATTAGGGAAGATGTTCTGAAACAAACAAACAAACAAAATAGCGTGGCATCTTGATAGCTGGTTTTCAAATTTTAGGGAACTCTTTAATTCTATAGCTGTAAAGCAGCCAAGAATCGTCATGTTACACAAGTATCACAGGTGATTCTAATGCAGAGATCTTCAGAGTACTCTTCAAAAATAATGTATCTTGGCTGCATTGTTTTCCTGTATGTGTTATTCCTGAAAACCAAAATGCAGTATTAATTATTTTCTTTTTGCAATGAGAAGCACAATTTGGTAACTGCATTACAGAGAAATCCATCATTCACTTTTATTTTTCTCCCATAAAAAGAGTGTGAGATTTTTGTCATGATACTCAACAATCATTTGTTGAGCTATCAAAGGGTTTGCCTCAAGACCCACCATTACTATGAAGATTTGAGCCATGCTAATGGTCAAAAATATTTTTGTAGAAAAGAGTCATGCATTTTGAGAATGTAGAAATGGATATATAAGAGAATGCATATAATTGTAATAAATAAACAGTATATGGATTTAGAGCACATTCACTTTAACAGAAAATTTCACTCCATTTCCTTTACTTAGTAATTATTTTTCTAAAGATGTAGGTGTTTAGTAACATTTTAAAGAAATAGTTTGTAAAACACTTAAGCTGACATTTTTGAATTAACGTTTTATTAGAACACAATCTAATTTATAAATCTGAACCATGAAGGACCCACCAGATAATTATAGTCTTGAAGGTGCTTCAAATCTACCTTAATGGTATTGTATCAACCAATCAACCAGGGACCATGTTTAAATTTTTAAACAGCCATTAAATAATTAAACAGCATAACAAATTATGTTTTGGATAACTGTCACAGCCTAATTTTTTGAGCATTCTTTATAAAAAAAAAAAAACTATAAATGGTTCATTAGAGGTACTTCTGAAGCCAAAAATGCTAATGCAAGTCACATGGAAATCCTAAAAGGAACTTGGCATGAAACAGGGAAGAAACTTGCTGCTGGAAATTGCAGATTAAACAAAAAGTCAATCAATGTGGCTATAACTGAAGCATATGTACTTAGACACAGCAGACTTTTATGGTAAACACACTAATGGTCTAACTTTCTCTGTTCACATCAATTTTATATCCTTTCATAAATGCCTTTGTTTAACCAATTTTATGATCAATTAAACTATACCTTGCTGTGCCATGAATAAAAAGAGTACTTTGTGACTTTTAAAACACCAGGCCAAGTGCTGCAGAAAAAAAATATTAATCTTTGCATCTTATTTCCTATCTTTGTTGACACAAATTCCTTTGTCCTACAACTGAAAGAAAACCGTTAGATGTTTTATGGTGATTGCTACTGTGCCTGTTTCATGGTGCATTTTTTCCTGAGATGTGTTTGAGAAATGTTAAGGTGGTGCTTATTATTTCCTTCTTGGGTTCCATTATTCTGTGTTCCAAGTAACATTACGTGTTCATTAAATCCCAACATTTATGTGATGAAGATGTTATCACATTCTCTGCAGCACTTGTTCTTTCTTAGTGTTTTAAAAATACTCTTTTTCCATTTACATGACTTTAATTCAATCCCACATAATAAAATCATCTTTGGCTGAGAGGGTATAATGGCAAAATTCCTATAATCGTACAAGAATATACATTTTATATGGCAGGCCTAACTGTACTTTTTAGGAAATATAATGTTCTGGGGTTCTTTATTTTGAGGTTGAGCCAGATGGGAACATGGCCCAAGGAATCTAGAAAGAATTAAATCTGAAATGCTTAATCAGCTTCAAGTCTGTTTATCAGCATTGTAGCTCAACTGAAAAATAAACCCTAGTTGTAGGAACGTGAAATGTATTACACCAGTTCAATCAAAACAGTTGCTTAATTCAGCGACTATTTCAGTTAAATCATTTCTTTGACTGGGCTAGAAGGCAGAGATTGAAGCAATAGGTGTCAGTGAACTTGGTTTCTGGTTCCAGCTGCCGCTACCAGTTGTGGGGCTTTGGGAAAAGCATGTCACCTCTCTGTGCCTCTGTTTTCATAAAATGAGAGGAATGACATCCCGTAATCCCTAACATCTCTCCTAGACGGAAAATTCAATAAGTCATTTAAAGCTGTTATTCTATTAGCATCATTAAAAGGCAAATCAGAAAAGAGGATATGGAAGAAGGACATTAAAGACCTTCGACTGTGGACATGGATCTACTCCTTCTGGTATAAAATAATTGACTTATCCCAGACCACAAAGCTTACTCATTCATGGGTTGAAATCTTTGCAACATCCTCAGGTTAGGGATGAAATGAAACCTACTCCAATCTTTCTAAACCAAATATACAAGACCTCATAGTGTAGCTGTTCTAAAACATTAGATTCATACCTGGGAGTGCGCCAGTGCTGTAGCCTCTTCCTCCCTGGGAGTACTGCAAAGGTAAACAAAAAGTAAACAAGAGAAATGGAGGATATGGGAGGGTGAGGGGAAATGCAGGAGTGTAGCTCTAATTACCATCTGCAAATGTGCATATATTTGCAGGTGCCAGGGTCTATGAATTCAAAGTCTCCATAACCAATCAACCAAAAGGAGAACATTTTCACACATAACATGTGAAAACTATATTACACTTACATTTTTAGCTTGTCTCCCTATATATATATACACACACATATACATATGAATTTAACAAAATGAGTTGTAATCTTCAGAATGTGACTATGGTTGCTTCAATAAATGCTAAACATAGAAATTTTAGGGCTAGGTTCATCTCTAATTTCATCCCAGAGGGCTACTGATATTAATATTTTCTGCACGGTGTTAGCATGGAGTAGAACTCTAAAATATTTCCTTGTGGGAAATGAATATTTTAAAGATCCAGCCCATTCAGTGCAACCATCATTTCCATCATAACTGATTTTCCTGTTAGACTGTATATAGGTCTTGAAGCCTTAGAAATATCACAAGGTTGTTCACAGCACAGAGGTTCTATATTCAACATATACTAGACTGAAATCCAAAATGTAACATTTCAAAACCAGAAGCAAATAAAAACATCATATTATTCAAAGAAGGATTTCTCAGAGGGCGAGACGATAAAGAGGAGATGTCCTGGGTGGTTTTACTCCCAGTTTTAATATAAACTCTGTAAATTTGGGAAATTAACTAAATTTCAAGGAGCTCAATTCTGTCATCTGTAAAATGGGTATAATAGTACTTTCCCTTCCTGATAACAAAAGTAGTGTTGAGATCAAGAGAGCAAATTGATGTGAAATATAATGCCTAGCCCACCCATTTTAGACCATGCTTTACTAAATTGTGGTGTTCACCTAGCTTGGTCTATTCATACCAACACTGTTATTAAAATTGTCACTTGGGGGTTCAGTTATTTTAGGTGTTATTAACAGAAACTGAAGTAGGTTTTTAAAGATATGAATGATTGAGAGTGTATATACTATAGAATGAAAACAAGAAACAGTACACCCTAAGTTAATTATGTAACAAATAAGGGTAGTTCTGGTGTTAGCATTCAATTTCTCCTCATTGGAGAGTTGGCCATTTCTCTGCCTTATGGGATCTGGAACCCTTTTCTTTCCATCTCCCAATTTTGCATATCTCTTAGTGTTTGGCCTCTGTGTTTCCTATAATTACCAGACTGGTTGGAATGGTTAGTTCCCTATATCTGGCCATTTGCACTTTACAGATAATTTCTGGATTCCATGGAATTCGCATTGGCAAGTTCCACATTCCTGGTGTCCTTTGGGAAACTCTGGAATGCTGGTTCTTTCCTATCGGGAATGGAGTTTCTGCTGAATTGCTTCCTGTTTTACTTGGTTTTTGTTTTTGTGATTATTATGTGTTAAAGGTTATATGGGATTCCCTTGGATGAAAATATGTACCACCTCTGAGGCATTTTATTGTGAGGAACAGTTAACCTGTCTCTCTATCCTTCCCTGTCTGGTACTGCATTTCCCTACACTGATTTGTGAAAATAATGGGGGTTGGATAGACCCATTTTGGGCAAGATAAGAAAATCATTAACTTGAGTGACTTGACAATGGTCCCTCTGTTACACCAAATTTATGGAGTCCAAGGTACTTCCTGGATCCTTTCTTCGTGACCATTATAACTGTCATTTATTAAGTATCTTCTGTGTTCCAAGTACTTCAAAGCTGTAATCTCATAGAATCCTCATAAAGATTCTGCTACTGGCAGGTCTTTGTTCTTAAAGCTCCCAAGATGGTGGCAGGCCACTCTCAAGATGGTGGCAGGCCACTCCCAAGATGGCGGCAAGCCTTTTGTTCTCTGACTTGGGGTTCTTGGCCTCACGGATTCCAAGGAATGGAACCTTGGGCCCATGCGGTGAGTGTTATTGCTCTATTAGAAGCCGTGGGTCACAGAAGAGAACCATGGAACTGGCAACTTGTGTTCAGCTCGATTAGGACAAACCTGGGCACTTAGCCATGCAGGAACAATGGTGAGCCTCTATCCGGATCGGGAGCAGCAACGGGTGTCTCCCTGGATCAGAAGCACAGTGGACACCCTGCCAGATCCAGAGGCATGGAAGTCAGCAGCGGGTCTCCCATGGTGGCAATCAACAGTGGTGGATGGCAAGGGAAAGCTCAGCTTGAGCTGGAACAAACATGGACCAGAAGAGTGTGCAGTTGCAAGATTTAATAGAGTGAAAACAGAGCTCCCATACAATGGAGGGGACCCAAATGGGGTTGCCACTGCTGGCTCGAATGCCTGGGTTTATATCCAGATCATTATCCCTCCCCTGTGCTCTCAGGTGATAGATGATTGACTATTTCTTTTCTTTTTTTTTTTTTTTTTTTGAGACAGAGTCTCGCTCTGTCGCCCAGGCTGGAGTGCAGTGGCGCAATCTCGGCTCACTGCAAGCTCCGCCTCCCGGGTTCACGCCATTCTCCTGCCTCAGCCTCCTGAGTAGCTGGGACTACAGGCGCCCGCCACCGCGCCCGGCTAATTTTTTGTATTTTTAGTAGAAACGGGGTTTCACCGTGGTCTCGATCTCCTGACCTTGTGATCCGCCCGCCTCAGCCTCCCAAAGTGCTGGGATTACAGGCGTGAGCCACCGCGCCCGGTGATGATTGACTATTTCTTTACCTCTTGCTTTTAGCCTAATTTATATTTTAGTGAGCTCTCTTTACTACCTGATTGGTTGGGTATGAGCTGAGTTACAAGCCCCGTGTTTAAAGGTGGGTGGGGTCACCTTCCCCAGCTAGGCTTAGGAATTCTTAGTCAGCATAGGAAATCCAGCTAGTCCTGTCTCTCAATTCCACAAAGTATCTTATCTTACAGATGTGAAAATGCACACATAAAGAGATAACTTCCCTAAAGTGACACAGGTAGGTGTGGTCAGGACCATGTTTTAATCCCAGTGTTATCTGCTTGGGCCAAAGCCCTTGATTTAATCACAGGCCTCCATCATGCCCCTTGTCCACTACAACTGTGACCACTCAGGACTCAAATGCTTGACTATTTAATGTCTATTTTTTATGGCAGTTTTTTTTTTTTTTTTGGGGGGGGGGCAAAGTTAAAGGTTTTAATTAAAGTTCAATTAAGTTTTATTTCCAAAATGTACACTTGCCTTTGGTTACATCTTTTTAGCAATATAGTAACGGAGTCTTCCATTTAATTCCTTAAAAAAATGTTAAAACATTATGTGTTCTTAGCATCACACGTTCTGAGTGACAAGCAGCATTAAAGGGCATTTAGTTGATGTCTGAATTTCCTCTGCAACATCTAACAAGGCTCACCTCTGTTTGAACAAAGCATCTCATTCCCTCCTCGGGAAGTGGGAGCTGTAATATTGAGTGTCTGGTTACTAGGCGAAAAATGTCAGTATTAGATTGGCAAGGTAGGTGTTGGCCCAGCCAAGTCATATGGAATCAATGTCTGGACATGTGACTTAGTTACTAGGATTAGTGTTGAAAATTTTATTTTGTCTTTCCCTCATCTGTTGAGAGTGTTAGCCACTAAAATATAGGAATGTAAACTTGCATCAGAGTTTTCAATTCCACTCTTTGCATTCTTCCCCCAAGGGGAAAAAGTCTACCTTGCACTGGCAGGATTCCAAAAGATGGAGCTTTTCCAAAAGACATTATTAAGCCTTTATTGATGATTAGCAATGATAATAAGCTAATGTTTCTTTACATACTGTCAGGCACTGTGTTAAGCACTTTTAAGGCATTCTTTTACTTACTCCAGTGAAAGGGAAATACCACCTACGGATGTGATGAGGACTAAATGAGATAAGACAGAGCACTTAAAACCACGCCTGTCTGGGTACACCATAAGCCTCAGCGACTACAGCCATGATTATCATCAGTGACTATACTTCCTTAGTCTTAAAGCAGAGGCAGGAGCAAGCTGATGGAATCGCCCTCAATATTAACTCGCATTTTTTACCTGATACCATTTCCAATCTTCTGTGAAATCCTATCCAGACCCTGTACTGACTCCCCTGGTAATTTCAACAAGAAATATTCTACCTTTCACTGACGATCTGTTTTGGTAGAGGCTGATCTGTAGTCTGAGCACAAATGAAAGGGAATCCACCAGCAATCATAAAGAGTGAGCCTGGCCCATCATGATGAGAGACCGGCCCCTAACATGTTGACACAATGGCTAAACTACTTGAACACTGGAATGAACAAGTTGCAACAACTCCTGCAAGTCTCAGGGACTAATGTACAGACAATGACGTGCATTTCGCTAACAGAGTCCAGATAATATATTGCAGGAAAATCCGTAGGCCAGCCCATAACACTCAGCATTAATTTGTTTACCCAAAAATTAGAGTAAGGAGAACTTGGTGATTTGCAAAAAAAGAAGTTTTGGTAACAAGCTTAACCTTGGTGTGCAATTTTCCTTATTGAATTGCCAAATTTCTACCCACCACTGATCTTAATTTATACTAATGCTTTCATCTGTCTCATCTCTAGCATAGGAAATGGGAAGAGGGTGGTCTCTACCTTAACGTGGTAAGAAGAATATCCACAGGTAGTAGGTAATCTTTAAATTATAGTGTGTGATGCTGGGAATTGAATATAAGCAAATAAATAAGCTCATTACTTTTCCAGATTTCAATCAACTGTATATTTGTAAAAATGCTTTCAGTTAGCAACATTTTGAGTGGTAAAGGGATCGAAATATACCTAAAAGAAAACCTTTCATAATGGTTTAGCAAATTTCAAGATTATCTAGGGCAGTCTGCATGGCCCTCAGATCATAGTGGATTAGTAATTTCTTGTGCAGAAACTGTCAAAAAAACAGGAGGAAATCAGATGCATATCTAGAAACTTATAGAAATTGGGAATAACAGGAAAAGGAAACCTTGACTTCCTACTAGGTATATGAGGCATTTAATTTAAAACTTTATTTACTTTTTAAAAATTAACACAATACATGTTCACAATTCTAAAAATGCAAATACAATAACAAAACTTTTAATATAAACTTCTTACCCTCTCATTCCCAATTCCATTCCTTACTTTCAAACATTTAAGCAGTTTCTTCTATTTATTTCCATATTTGTATACTCTATGTATATAGCTATTTCTTGATTATTTTGAAAATTTATTGACCACTGAATAATGACCTCCTCCAGGTAAAATGAGGATATCTTTCTTTTACATCAACTCCTGTCCCCATGGGCTTAATATGATTATATAAAAATTTCTAGTTAAATCAGTAGAACTAGGACAGGCCACAAAGGCTCTTCCAGGCCGAGAACTTGGAGAGAATAATGATTTTTTTCTTGGCTAAAGTTGTATATCCTTGGAATTACTATCAAAGCAGCAAACATGCAATGCAAAAGATCCACCTAAGCATCAGGCTATACATGTGTCAACTCTGGCTCTTGGTACCTCCCTTGGTTCCTTTCTCAAGGTGCAGCCTGGGTTCAAGGTCCTGGCAATCCACACATTGTGAGGACTCCTCTAGATCAGACCCAGCAAGGCTGTGAGGTCATTGCTGCTGAGCTGGCCTTGGTGATGGTGATAAGCATTAGTGCCACGCCAGCACTCCAGAGCTAATACACTATTAGTACATATTGATTGGGCTATAATGTACAGTTTTACAATTCTGTCTAAATTTTTTTAAACTATAAATTTAAAAAAAAGAATTATTCTTTACGTTGATTTCCCTAATACTAAAAATAATATAAGGACAACAATGAATCTTGGTACTACTTATGTAATTTAATCATTAAAAGCTACATGTAGATCTAGTATCATGACACCAGAAATTTTCTGAAGAATTTTTTTTTAAATTTGAGACAGAGTCTTACTCTGTTGCCCAGGCTGGAGTATGCAATAGCACAATCACAGCTCACTGCAGCCTTGAATTCTTGGGCTCATGTAATCCTCCCATCTCAGCCTCCCAAGTAGCTAGGACTACAAGTAGGCACTACCATGCCCAGCTAATTTCTAAATTTTTTGTAGAGAAGAGGTCTCGCTATGTTATCCAGGCTAGTCTTGAACTCCTGGCCTCAAGAGAGTCTATCTATCTATCTATCTATCTATCTATCTATCTATCTATCTATCTATCCATCCATCCATCTATCTAGTGGAGACAGAGTCTCACTATGTTGCCCAGTTTGGTCACAAGCTCCTGGCCTCAAACAATCCCCTCGCTTTGGTCTACCAAAATGCTGGGATTACAGGCATGGGTCACTGTGCCTAACTTAAAAAAAAAAAAAAAAAAAAAAAAGAGAGAGAGACTTAGAACAGTTTTAGGTTCATAGCAATACTGGATGAAACATACGGAAATTTTCCATATACCTCCTTCCCCTACACATGCATAGCTTCCCCTATCATCAACACCTCCCACCAGAGTGGTATGTTTGTTAAAACTGATGAACCTACACTGGCACATCATGATCCAAAGTCCATAGTTTACATTAGGTTTCACTCCTAGTGTTGTGCAGTCTATGGGTTTAGATAAATGTATGACATACATCTATCATTACAGTATCATACAGAGAAATTTCACTGCCCTAGAAATCCTCTGTGATCCAGCGACGGTCTTATTATGTTTTTCCACAAAACTGCCTACAATCTTCTTTAAAGCTGTATTTTAAATAGTTAATGAATTTGACATTTCTGAAAACCTTTATTGACTTTTTCTCTGTTGATCATAAAAGCCATAATATTTTTACTGAGAAAATACTCTCATATGTGCTGAGGTATTTTGTAACTGCAGAGTCAATTCTGCTCAATGAAGGATATTCTTAAGGGAGTTATTGAATTGTATAAATATTTTGGTCTAGTTATTTTAAAGGTATTATGTCATACCCTTTATTCAGAGTGCCTCCTTTTTTTTCAAATACATTTTAGAAGACACAAAACATTGAATAAGTTTTTTCTATCTGCGATTATTTTAATATTTTGCCAATTTTGACACTGCAAAAATCATAGCCTTCTTAGTTTTATTTTATTCTCACATGTAATATAAATCACCATTTTAAAGTGGAGGTCCTTGAAAAGATTTTTCTTGCAAGTTGAGATATTTAAAAACACAATTACAGAATTTCAAAATTAAATTTTGTTCACCAGGCAGGGTACCATGTTTAATTTGTTCTGTTCCCTCCTTGTTTTGGTAGGAATAAATTATGTCTTTCTATCTGAAAAATTTGTTTTTAATAACTATAATCACTAAATAGTTCGAGAACGTTTGGTGCTCCATTTCTTTTGAATATTTTTCTAACTATTTTTGAAAACTTAGAGTTCTCATTTTGGTATCATTAAATTTAGACTTCTCATTTGATATCATTATTTTAAAAAGTTCTTCAAAGGCTTAAATATTTATAAAATCTAATTTAAGATAAGCAACAAAGAGAGAAAATAGATACTTCCAGTATATAATTTTTTGTTTAACTTTCCTAACATCAGCTTCATATAAACAAATATGTTATGGTTCACTTCAAATATATATATATTTATGTATATATAACTACTTAATGTATATTAAACTGCTTTATATATTATATATAAATATATATTATAAATATATAAACTACATATATGTATATATATGTGCTCAGACCACAGATATGTAACTATATATAAATATATAAACTACTTAATAGATGTATGTTAAACTACTCGTAAGTTTTGACAACTGTAGCTTTGATTTTCCTGCTGCTTATTTAAAAGCAACTATGGATTATGTATGCACTGTGATATGCTTTGGCTCTGTGTCTCCACCCAAATCTTATCTTGAATTGTAAGTCAAGAATCGGGGTTTGAGAACCTCCACCTAGATTTCAGAACATGTATGGAAATGCCTGGATGCCCAGGCAGAAGTGTGCTGCAGGGGTGAGGCCCTCATGGAGAACCTCTGCTAGGGCAGTGCAGAAGGGAAATGTGGAGTCAGAGCTCCAACACAGAGTCCCTACTGGTGCACCACCTAGTGAAGCTGTAAGAAGAGGGCCAGCATCCTCCAGACCCCAGAATGGTAGATCCACTGACAGCTCTCACTGTACACCTGGAAAAGCCACAGACGCTCAATATCAGCCCATGAAAGCAACCAGGAGGATGGCTATACCCTGCAAAGCCACCAGGGCAGAGCTGCCCAAGACTGTGGGAACCTAACTCTTACATCAGTGTGACCTGGATGTGAGATGGAGTGAAAGGAGATCATTTTGGAGCTTTAAAATTTGACTTCCCCACGGGATTTTGGACTTACATGTGCCCTGTAATCCCTTTGTTGTGGCCAACTTCTCCCATTTGGAACAGCTGTATTTACCCAATACCTGCACCTCCATTGTATCTAGGAAGTAACCAGCTTGCTTTTGATGTTACAGGTTCATAGGCAGAAGGGACTTGCCTTGTTTCAGATGAGACTTTGGACTGTGGACTTTTGGGTTAATGCTGAAATGAGTTAAGACTTTGGGGGACTGTTGGGAAGAATGATTGGTTTTGAAATATAAGGACATGAGATTTGGAGGGGCCAGGGGTGAAATAATATGATTTAGCTCTGTGTCCCCACCCAACTCTTATCTTGAATTGTACTCCCATAATTCCCATGTGTTTTGGGAGGGAACCTGTGGAAGATAATTTGAGTCATGGAGGTGGTTTCCCCCATACTGTTCTCATGGTAGTGAATAAGTCTTGTGAGATCTGATGGTTATATCAGGGGTTTCCACTTTTGCATCTTCCTCATTTTTATGATTGCTGCCACCATGTAAGAAGTGTCTTTTGCCTCCCGCCATGATTCTGATGCCTCCCCAGCCATGCAGAACTGTAAGTCCAATGAAACCTCTTTTTCTTCCCAGTCTCGGGTGTGTCTTTATCAGCAGCATGAAAATGGATTAATATACACTATAACTAATTCCAAGTAAATTTCTGCTCTATGAGTTTCATTATTTGTTTTGCCAAATGTCGTATCACATTATTACTGCAGAAGCAAACATTGTATCTTCAATGTGGAACCTTTTAATTGATTTTACAATAATATTCCTAATAATATTTGGCATTTTGTCTATAATATTATGAAATGCAATTCCAAATGCTTCATTTTGATTGCATGAAAGAAACCTTTCTATTATTGGAATTCACTAATTTTTGTTTAACATTCAATGACATTGATATAAAATTGGCATAATTGAACTCTAGGAAGTTTGTATTCTGCTAATGAAGCTAGTACTTAAAAAGCCTTTCATCTTTAATATGTATAAAAAAGATTTGAAATTATAAATGAGCAAAATTAACTTAGTAGTCATTTGATCGAAATGAAAAGTCATGCATCATGGAGTGATAGGCAAATGCACTTTCTTTAGTTGCACATGCTAAATTGTCATCTTCAGGTATGGTTTGGTTTAATTAATAACTTTTGAAATAGATGCTGATATTTACTAGGTTTGTGTCTTCTGGCTGTCATGTGATTAATGGTATTATATGGCTTCTGTGATAAGAAAAAAAAAGGTGATAGTGTGAATTAGTGTTCAGTCCACATTTACTTTCTCCCCTGATTGATGTTGCATTATTCATATGACATGCTTTAGCCAATGGAATGTTGGCAAACCTGACAGGAGTCAAATCTTTACATGTTATGTGATCTCATTTGTTTGCATTCTCCTATAATCTTTCATGAAAAGATCATGGCAGGCTGGGCATGGCGGCTCACACTGGTAATGCTAGCACTTAGGGAGGCCAAGGTGGGCCGATCGCTTGAGTCCAGGAGTTCAATACCAGCCTGGGCAACATGGTGAAACCCTGTCTCTACAAAAAATACAAAAACTGGCCAGGCATAAATACAAAAATACAAAAGGCCAAAAATACAAAAGTTGGCCTGCACCTGTAGTCCCAGCTACTTGGGAGGCTGAGGTGGGAGGATCACCTGAGCCCAGGAAGACGAGTCTGCAGTGAGCCAAGATTATACCACTGCATTCCAGCCTGGGCGACAGAGTGAGACCCTGTCCCAAAAATAAATAAATAAATAAATAAATAAATAAATAAATAAATAAATAAATAACCTGGCGGATTCCTTTCTCAGTCGGCCAAATCTCAATCTGCAGACTCTTGAGGATAAATATAAATGCCTGTTTGCAAAGCCACTGTGTTTCAAAATGGTTTATACACAACATTCTGGTGACAGTGCTAATACAGATGGGAAATGTTGACAAACATTTTATGCAAGTTAGCTATTCAGCCCCTCAAGTTTTCTGAAAAATGGAAATTAAGCACATCATTTTTAATGAAACATAAACTTTTCTTAGTTTAGTTGTGTAGGGCTAAAAGAGCTTATTGCAAAATAAAATAAAAACATATTATCTAACAACAAGATAAATAGTTTTAGATTTCTGAAATAAACTAAATGACAAAACCACTGTAGGAAATGTATTAAGACCATTCTTTATGTGCTCTCCACATAAGTGCAGACTCTATTGCCCACACATATTTGGCCTACCCTTAACCTATATTTTCCACATTTCCACTGCCTTACCTCCTGGGGACTTCATGCATCTTGCAGAAACAGAACAACTAGATGGTACACGGTGGCCAGCAGAGCCCTGGCATTCAATATTACCTCTGACTAAAAAATGTGACTGTCAGAGTGCATTTCCTTTTCTTGTCAGCAAGAAATGCTGTCCTCTGAAGGAAAAAAATAGTTATATTGCATCAAAAAGGGTAAAGGCAGCAGGATCACTTGAGGTCAAGAGTTCAAGACCAGCCTGGCAACATAGTGAGACCTCGTCTCTACTAAATGAATGAATGAATGAATGAATAAATAAATAAATTAAATAAAGCAGGCATGGTGATGCATACCTGTAGTCTAAGCTACTCAGGAGGTTGAGGCAGGAGGATGGCTTTAGCCCCAGAGTTTGAGGTTACAGACAGCTTCAATCATACCACTGCACTCCAGCTTGGGCAACAGAGTAAGACCTTGTCTCAAAAAAAAAAAAATTAAAGACAAAAATTTAAAAAAGAAAGGGCAAGGAAGAGAAAGATGGGTTAATTGCTGATGGTCATTCAGGTTTAACCATGTATTAAAGTGAGGATACTGCTTATTACAAATGCATCTCATGTGCTTTAGATGAAACTTTCAGCAGCAGCTGCAACTACAAAATAGAGGCCTATAAAGCCATCATGGATGATTTTAATGCAATTAATAATCATAATTTGATTAGACACAGACGTATTTGGGGCTACTACTGAGCCTACCATGCTAATAAGAGCTGATAAATACTAGACAAATAAAAAGGCAAATATGATTCTAGAACAAGTATATATTGTGATCATACCAGGCAAACCATGATGGATGGTCAACCTAGTTAATGTGACCTGTTTTTTCTCTCTGGATACCTTTAGAATCTTATCTTTGGCTCTGGTGATCCGGATGGTCATGATAATATGCTTGGTGTGTATCTTGTTTTTGTTTGTTCTTTTATGTAAGGCCTCATGATCATCATTTTAAAAATTATTTGATAAATTCCTTCCCTGTGTTTTTTCTGGTCTCTCTAGGATTCATCCTTGTCATAACTCATGGATACTCTTGGACTGATCCTCAGATTTTCTTTTCTTTCCTAATGTTTTCATATGCTTGTACTGTTTTACTTTCTGGGAGATCTTCTCGATTTTATTTTGCAAATGTTTATAATTGAATGTTTTAGTTCAACTAGCATATTTTAAATTTCCTATGTTTATTCCTGTTTTGATGATTGCATTTTTATAAAGCATTCTTTCTCTCTCTGAGGACATTAATTATGATGTGGTAAAGATTTTTTTCTACTTTCTGCACTATTTCTGTATTCTATGATTTCCTTTTTCTCTGTTTATTTGGTTTGGTTCCTTATATTTCTCTCTCAAACTTCTGGAGGTATCTGTTGTCTCTCTGAATCTGTGAGGGACTAAATAGCTACCTGGACATACCCTGTTTGTGAAAGAGGCTTTTAACCTGTCAACTTTACAGTAGGCTAATCTGGCAGGGATCCAGTATTTTGCTCTGGGAAACCAAATTTTCAATATCTATAGATACTTTTTCTTGGATAGGATGATCTAATTTCCCACCTAAGCAGTATAATCTTCATGTCTAGCATCTTGAAATACTCTCAAAGAAGGAGGTTCATTTTTACTCTTCCGTGTATCAACCTTTATGTAATGCTTCATTCTTGTACCATTTTATGGGATGACATCACATTTACCCACCTGTGCCTCATCTCTCTGACTCCGGAGTCTCTTATAAGGTATTCGGAAAATGAGCATTGTACCTCTTGCAGAGTGAGTAAGGAATAGTCACTTGAAGTTTAGGGGTAAAGGAAAGGATTTGGTATCTGATTGGTTCTTAAGCAGATTTTCAACAAGCTTCCAGTATTGCCTGCTGTAGTACCTAATGCTTCTAATGTCTGAGCCTCTCCAAGTTTTGCAATATGAATTAACTCCTCCTTGTTGGGTTTATCATCTATTATCTAAAGTTTCAGCTCTGTCCCTATTTTAATCAGTATCACGGTCACAGTTTAAATCAGTTATCACCCTTCCAGTTTCTAAAATTAGATTGGCAGCTATAATTTGCTTTTTTTCTCATTTCCTCTCCTTCTTTATGGATTTATAGATTATTTATTCTTTTAACTGTGGTGAGGGTTTGGGAGGGGGCAAAGATAAATGCACATGTTCACTCTGCCGTGTTTCAGGGGAAGTTCGTGCTAGCCTACTGCATTTAATCATTAGCGAGGTTGCCAGATTTAGCTAATAAGAATACAGGAGGTCTCGGCCGGGCGCGGTGGCTCACGCCTGTAATCCCAGCACTTCGGGAGGCCGAGGCGGGCGGATCACAATGTCAGGAGATCGAGACCACGATGAAACCCCGTCTCTACTAAAAATACAAAAAATTAGCCGGGCGCGGTTGTGGGCACCTGTAGTCCCAGCTACTCAGGAGGCTGAGGCAGGAGAATGGCGGGAACCCGGGAGGCGGAGCTTGCAGTGAGCCGAGATCGCGCCACTGCACTCCAGCCTGGGCAACAGAGCGAGACTCCGTCTCAAAAAAAAAAAAAAAAAAAAAAAAAAAAAAAAGAATACAGGAGGTCTCAGTAGAATTGTTTTCTATTGCTGCCATAACAAATTTCCACAAATTTAGTGGCTTAAACACAGCACACTTTATTCTCTTACAGTTCTGGAGGTCAGAAGTCCAAAATCAGTTTCACTGGACTCAAGGTGAGGTATTTGCCATGCTGGTTTCTTTAGGAGATGCTGACAGGAGAATTCATCTCCTTGGCTTTTCCAGCTTCTAGGGACCACCTGCAATCTTTGGCTTATGCCCCCTTGCCCCATCTTCAAAGAGTATCATTGTAATCTCTGCTTCTATCATCATATCTTCTTCTATGACTCCTCCTGCAACTTCCATCTCCTAAGGACACATTTGGGCCCACCAGACAATTTCGAATAATATCCCCATTGCAAGATCCTTAGCTTAATCATTTCTACAAGTCCATTTGGCCATATAAAGTAACATTTATAGGTTCTGGGGATTAGACACAGACATATTTGGGGCTATTATAGAGCCTACCATGCTCAGTTAAACTGGAATTTCAGATAAATGACAAATATACATGGGGCATAATTATACGAAAAATTCTTCCGTTTTTATGAAATTTAAATTTAACTGGACATAGTATTTTATCTGAAAAACCTGTGCTTAGAACAAACTTACAGAATAGTTGATATTTACAGTTTAGTTGTAAAAAAGTTGACATTGGAAAGGTTAAATAACATGCTCAAGTTCACACATATTTTAGTAGTAGGAGAAAGTTTTAAAACTAAATCTGTTTGACCTCAAAGTTCATGCTTATTTCATCCATCTTTTTTTTGTTTCTTCCTGTATTTCTTTTTCTCTCTCTCTCTCCCTCCCTTCTTTCCTTCTTTCATTTTTCAAATTATACTTGCTGTAAACTGAATGTTTGTGTCCCTTCAAATTCACATGTTGAATCCTAACCCCCAATGTGATGGTGTTTGAAGGTAGGGTCCCTTGGGAGGTGATTAGGTCATGAGAATGGAGACCTCATGATGGGATTAGTGACCTTATAAAAGAGATCCCAGAGAGCTCCCCTCATCCCTCCTGCCATGTGAAGTTGCAACAAGAATATGGCAGTCTGTGAACCAGAAAGCCGAACCTTACCAGACACTGAATCTGCTGGTTCCTTGATTCTGGGCTTCTCGGCCTCAAAAACTGGGAGAAATAAATTTCTGTGATTTATAAGCCACCAAGTACAAGTATTTTACAATAGCAGCCCCAATGGACTAAGATAATACTAATACTTAAGTACATTGTCCCTGTAAGATATAAACAGCTGCCCATACTTCTTTGACCACACAAGTTTGAACCTGAAACATGCTTCAGATGCAATTTAGTTTCCATGAATTGATGAAACATTAACAAAGTAAGAATTTCATATGGCTTAAAATATATGTCACTTGGCATACACAGAGAATGAAGTACTGTAGTTAATAAAACACTATAGTTAATAGAAAATCAAATATAAATCATAAAAGAAGAACCACTTTCCAAATATCTAGCCAAAAACACATGAT
Source organism: Macaca nemestrina (assembly GCF_043159975.1). Classification (NCBI taxonomy): domain Eukaryota; kingdom Metazoa; phylum Chordata; class Mammalia; order Primates; family Cercopithecidae; genus Macaca; species Macaca nemestrina. The sequence goes on along the minus strand of NC_092134.1, from coordinate 40,806,406 downwards.
ATTTAGTATTATTTTTATGTGGAGAATAATCTTTTCTTGGTGATCCAAGAGATATTTTAGGATCATAGAGGAACTCTGTATTTTTATTCTGAATATAATTAGTATGTTATAGATGTGTCAATGTAATGGTAAGAGTAAACAGAGTATTCTATTAAACTCCAGTGAATACTAAAATTTCTTATATTAAAATTATTAGGATCTCACGTGTTCTGGTGATTTCTATTGTATATATCAGAGGCAGCAAATACGTTCTGTACTAGATGGTAAGTAATTTCAGCTTCATGTGCCTAACAGTCTGTTGCATTTACTCAGCTCTTCATTTTATACTAGAAAACAGCTATAGATAATATATAAGCAAATTAGAGAAGCTGTGTTCCAATAAAACTTTATTTAGAAAATGGGCAGTTGGTTAGATTTGACCTGAGGGCTATAGTTTGTTGACCCCTAATTTATATGCGGATTGTCTTTAAATTTCTACCACATTTTCTAACATTTTTCTTTAATCGTATAGTTATATTTCTAACATTAGCACCTTAAGCCTAAAAGATCTAAAACAAAAATCGGAATATCTTTCTAAATCAGATGGCTGTACTACCAAATCTATTTGTCTTATAATTTCTCTTTCATCTTTTGTTATCCAAAGTGCATTTCTCTTCTTTGCTTTCCAACTCTTCCAATCAGTTCTTAATTTTCTTGTTTCTACTTTCAAGATATGTTTCATATCTGTCTTTTCCCTACATTTCCTTTGTTACTGTCTTAATTCAGATTTTCATTAACTTGTCTGGACTCTTACTGTGGTCTCATATGTAGCATCTCTACTTCTGTAGCCTTTCTGGCTCTTCATAGCTACCCCTGCCTGTTTAATCTTCCCATAGCATAGGATTGAACATAACACTTCTTAGTTCAGGAGACATAAGCTCCCGACTGTCCCAAAGCAATGGTCAAAGTCTTTCATAATCTGGATCCACTCAACTGTACCAAATATTATTTCTCATTTGACTGCCTTATAAGCTCAATTCCAGCTGAAGTAGACAACTTACTTTATCTTTTATGTAAACCCCGTGCTTTCCATTCTTCCCATCTTGTATATTTTCTTGTATTATTTGCCTATTTGTCTAGAACTGCACTGGCCAATATGGTAGATATTAGTCATATAGTTCCTCAGTAGAATTAGCTACATATCAGGTGCCCAGTAGCTACCACATTACCTCACCAGTATGGTAGATACTAGTCAGATGTAGCTACTGGAAAGATAAGATCCCCTTCTAGACAGAGAAGATATAGAACACTTTTATTATTATTATTATTATTATTATTATTATTATTATACTTTGAGTTCGAGGGTACATGTGCATAATGTGCAGGTTTGTTACATATGTATACTTGTGCCATGTTGGTGTGCTGCAGCCATCAACTCGTCAGCACCCATCAACTCGTCATTTACATCAGGTATAACTCCCAATGCAACCCCTCCCCCCCCCCGCCATGATAGGCCCCAGTGTGTGATGTTCCCCTTCCCGAGTCCAAGTGATCTCATTGTTCAGTTCCCACCTATGAGTGAGAACATGCGGTGTTTGGTTTTCTGTTCTTGTGATAGTTTGCTAAGAATGATGGTTTCCAGCTGCATCCATGTCCCTACAAAGGACACAAACTCATCCTTTTTGATGGCTGCATAGTATTCCATGGTGTATATGTGCCACATTTTCTTAATCCAGTCTGTCACTGATGGACATTTGGTTTGATTCCAAGTCTTTGCTATTGTGAATAGTGCCGCAATAAACATACGTGTGCATGTGTCTTTATAGCAGCATGATTTATAATCCTTTGGGTATATACCCAGTAATGGGATGGCTGGGTCATATGGTACATCTAGTTCTAGATCCTTGAGGAATCGCCATACTGTTTTCCATAATGGTTGAACTAGTTTACAATCCCACCAACAGTGTAAAAGTGTTCCTATTTCTCCACATCCTCTCCAGCACCTGTTGTTTCCTGACTTTTTAATGATTGCCATTCTAACTGGTGTGAGATGGTATCTCATTGTGGTTTTGATTTGCATTTCTTTAAACAGAGCCTCCCTCTGTCGCCTAGGCTGGAGTGCAGTGGTACAATCTTGGCTCACTGTAACCTCTGCCTCCTAGGTTCAACTGATTCTCCAGCCTTAGCCTCCTGAGTAGCTGGGAACATAGGTATGTGCCACCACGCCTGGCTAATTTTTGTATTTTTAGTAAAGACAAGGTTTCACCATGTTGGCCAGGCTGTTCTCGAAACTCCTGGACTCAAACGATCCACCCACCTCAGCCTCCCAAAGTGCTGGGATTACAGGCATGAGCCACTGCACCTGGCAGACCATTTTCATTACTATAGAAAGTTTTATTCAACAGCACTGCCCTAGAACTTCCTGCTCACATTGCCTCACATTTAATCCTATATGATTTCTCTTGCCTAGAAATACTACCCCTATTTCTGGTGTGCTATGGCACACCACCCTTTTCTGTCATAGCATTTTATTGATGTTGGTCTTAGGGTGTTACTACCTCCCATCCTGGAATACAGTGACTTAAAAATGTGCTATGCTCTGTATAGACTGCTATTTTCATTTGTTTCTTTATTAAATTTCTTTGTTAACAATTAATCCCAATCCATTGTATAGTAGGTATTCAAGAAAGAATGACAAGCCTCACTGAAATATTCTTTAAAGTTTTGTAAATATCAAAACATTTTTCTATTAAAGGCCGGGCGCGGTGGCTCAAGCCTGTAATCCCAGCACTTTGGGAGGCCGAGACGGGCGGATCACGAGGTCAGGAGATCGAGACCATCCTGGCGAACACGGTGAAACCCCGTCTCTACTAAAAAAAAAAAAATACAAAAAACTAGCCGGGCGAGGTGGCGGGCGCCTGTAGTCCCAGCTACACAGGAGGCTGAGGCAGGAGAATGGCGTAAACCCGGGAGGCGGAGCTTGCAGTGAGCTGAGATCCGGCCACTGCGCTCCAGCCCCGGCGACAGAGCGAGACTCCGTCTCAAAAAAAAAAAAAAGAAAAAAAAAAAAAAAAAAGAATAATGACTTTGCTTCATAAATTTACCAGTTGGAATTAGCATGAAATTTGGGATGGGGAAACTGTTTGTAGGAATATTATATTTTAGAAAGCCTAATGATAAATCACGATTTCCATCAATTTATTTTCATTGGTTTTGGGAGGCAGCATAGTGTAATGAAAAGAAGATGGATGTGGGTACCGGACTACCCTACTTTAGAATCCTGTTTCATCAATTACTGACCCAGCTTAGCCAAGTGACTTAATTTCTCAGAGCCTCATGGAGGTGGTAATAGCTACCTGCATTAGTTGAAACTCCTTGATAGCAAATGGTAGAAATAGAATCAAACTACCTTTTTTAAAGAACAAAATGTTAATGGACTCATGTAACTGAAGGAGTCTTCAACATGACTGGATCCAGGCGCTCAATTAATGTTATAGCTCCATTTTCAGGCAAACTCTTGATACATGATAGTGAGATGGCCACTAGCAGTTGCAGGATCATATGCTCTTTACAACTCAGGATCCAAGAGGAACAAAAGAGCTTTCCCTTAACTCTAGCAGCATCCCAGGGGGTACTGTCATTGGTCTGTCTTTAGTCAGGAACATCACTGAATCAACTGTGGCTAGGATATGAGTGGTCAGATAAGCCTAGCCTGGATCAAATTGATATGAGAGGGGGCAGGGAAGTGCTGGGTAAAGAAGGGCAGGGTCCCTGGCGAGGGCTCCACCCTTGAGCCTGTGCCCATGGACCTAAATGAGGACAGGCATTTCTGTTTTCATATTCAAAAAGTTGTCTTTTGGCCAGTCACGTCCCCCATCCTGTGCCCATAAAAACCCAAGACCCGAGTGGACACACACACAAGTGGTTGGATGTTGAGAGGGGCAGAAGAACACATCAGCAGACACTAGCAGGCCAGTGATGGTGGAATGATGCATACGCCGAGGAGAATATGGCTGCAGGCAGCTGGAGGAGAGTCCAGCCCCCGGGCGATCTGACTCCAGGGAAACACCACCTTCCCACTCCATCCCCCTTCTGGCATCCCATTTATCGTACTTGGAGCTACCTTCATCACTCAATAAAATCTTATGCTCAACCTCCAAGCCCACGTGTGATCCGATTTTTCTGGTACACTAGGGCAAGAACCTGGGATACAGAAAACCTCTGTCCTTCCGATAAGGCAGAGGATCTAATTGAGCTGATTAACATAAGCCGCCTACAGATGGCAAAGCTGAAAGAGTACCCTGTAACCCATGCCCACTGGGTCTTCAGGAACTGTAAACACTCAACCCAAGATGCTACTGTGGGGTTGGAGCCCAAAAATGCTCCCTAGGACCTGCCTCTCTGCATGCACCCCCTAAGGGTTTAAGCAGAGGGGCACTGAAGAAGCCACGCCCCTGTTGCATGCCCCATGAGGAGGATAAGGTGACTATTGCCATTTCAAAATGACCACGCTGAGGCCTTGGGTAAAGGGAACAGCCAGGCCCATCCAGGTCTGTGAATGATAAGAATTGCTATAGAATTGAGGCTGGCTGTTTCTATAAAGAAAGGAACACAGGACAATCAAAACAGGTTATGTCCTCTAATTTAAGAGGTGCTACATTGCACCGCTCCAGAGGACACTCTTACTGTATTCAATGTGAACAGTGTCTCCTTGAGTTGGTCAACATATAGGTTTGGAGGCCTGCTGGAGTTGGGCAACATATAGGGTCTCTCTCCGTTATAGATTTGTAGTGATGGTTAAATGGTATAATATAGATAAAATGCCAAGCAATTAGTAGATACTCAGAAAAACCTTTTTATATTTTGCACCAATCTTTTCCACTTAAACTGAGAAAAAGGCATATTATTCAATGCTGATTAAGGTCTGGATTAGACCACTCCAGATTTACTAGCACTTGTTCTGAAATAATAGAGAGAGAAATTACAGTTTCTTCTAATATTTCACCTTATATAACATTTTACAGTCAATGCAAAGGGTCATGACTCTAATAAGATTAAATAGTTTACAGATGGTCCTGCATCTAATTATTAGTACCTCTAGAAATACCATATTAACCCAAAACTGCTTTATAAATGTGTTATAATTCAAATACTATGGTAGATGGAAATCTGGCCTCCACTGACCTTTACTTCAACCAGAGAAGTTTCCTATTTGTCAGTTTCACATTCAACAGATTGACATTTATCAGTTTATCAACAGTAAAAATTACTTTTTTTGCTAACACAGAAATCTTCAAATACATAACATAAGAAATTGAGAGAATTTTTTTCCTACATAATCAAGTCCAGAAGTAGGCCATGCAAGCTCTGGTATGATAGTTCGACTAAATTATTAGATACCCACGTTCCTTTTGGCTTTCTGTTCCTATATCTTTAGAGTCCAGCCCTATCTTCATGTTTTCAAGAAGGCTGCCAGAGCTACGGCCATTCATGTTGACAATTCACACAGCCTGGAGCGAAAGGGAAAGGGCAAAAAGGTGCATGCCATTTGATTTAGAGCCCTCAGAAGAACTGTTTTGGACATCTCATATTGTATCTTCTTTTGGCTAGCTCTTTGTAATATAACCACAGATGTAAAAGAAAAGTGGGGAATCTAGTTTTTATTGCTTTAAGTTGACCATACTGCTGTCCCAAATGAAAATCGGGGATTGGTTAATAAGAAAGAAGGGGAGAGTAAACATTGAGTTGGTAACTAGCATGCTTTATCACTTACAAATTAGCATTATTTCTAAGATTTTGTTTGCACAAAAGGTTCTAATCTTTAAAGAAAAAAACCTAAAAACTTGATGTAATCAAACTCTGGGACAAGAAGGCTCATCATACCATTAACTCAATGGTGTGATGCTCAAAGAAGGCAAAGTGGCGGTGACATTCACAGGTTAGATTTAAGAGTGTTAAACAACTCTGTTCATTATGAGCATTTTGAATAATAAGTTATAGTCCATGGACACCCTTTTGAAATGGAGTTAGTGTATTTTGAAAATGCTTTTGAAATGGAGTTAGTATATTTAAGCATGTTTCCATTCAACAGTTCCTTCTCGCAGTGTGCCTGTACCCACATGGACCAAGAGCGGGGTTAAAATGCAGCCGAACAGGAAGTGGGTGGTGTGTGCAGCGCCACATCTTGGAGCTGTCACTAAAGCCCAGGCTGCCCTCTGGGAGGTCCTCAACTGGGTACAGGTTTCAGCCCATCCAGCTCTCATTTCTTTCTTCCCCTTCATGGCCACGGGGTAGTGATTATGTCAGCAAGGCAAATGGCTCATTAATGTGGTGGGGGGCCAGACTGAACATTTGGAAAACACCCACGTATTTAAATGGGCCAAAATGAGCTTTCTGCTCAAGCTGCCAGCTGGTTTGCCTGTAGTATCAGCTTGCTCAGAAGAGGGGAGGAAATCATTTTTGCCAATACTTATTCAGGTTGAAAAATTATGCTTTACTTTGATTTTAGCAGTCTCTCAAGTGAAAGGTTGATTGCATGATCTCCTTTCTTCACTGCTGGCTTCAACTCTACATGTTTCTCAAGAGCCAGCTTGTCTCATCTTCAGGTAGTTTGCTAGATCGCTGAAGGCCTTAGCAGTCTCTCCTAAAATGTGACTCCATTCATTGACAGCACAGAACATGTATTTGGTATTCATCACATATTGCTTTGTTGGGTTAGTTGCCTTTTTCTGTTTGGGTCTCCCATCTCCCTAACTGAATTTAAGGCCTCTAAGGTCAAGGGAACCATGTAATTTATTATCCAAATTGGAACACTTTTGAGAATAAAAAGAGATGTTTTTAATAATTACATTGGCACACCTCCCACAAACTTGAACTGTCTGAGCAAAATATGTGTGGCAACTCTATTAAGGTCAAAGGACGTTATTTACTGCTTTTCTCTGATCACCCACAGGGTCTAGTGTAATTCACATGCAAACGGACATCAGACTCTTAAAAAGAAGTAGCTTAGCAAAGCAACAAACAATTCCTCTTACAACAGCCATAAAATAGGTGGAAGATGTGAACAGGTTCCTACTAGTGGGAGATTTAAGAGTTCAATATAGGAAGTAACCACAAGGTAGAAGGATTTAAATAATCAGATAAAGACTGTTCACAGTAGAAATCAGCCTAAAATTTATGTTCTTAACATTACGAAGCCATGGGGTCCAAAAAGGCACTCTTAGCTCAAGAATAGAAAGTAAAAAGTGTTTTCAACTGGGCATTTTTGTAAAGTGTATTCTTGTTTCAGAAGCATCAGGCATCCTAATCATCACACCAACATCCACATGGGACTGTGCAAAAGGAAACAGGGACAGAATCAGATAGAAAAATAGACTTATCATCAAGACACTATAAATTCCCTGCAGTTAGTGCTCTTCCGTAAAGTTTCCATGTCTCCGATTCCCCTCCCTCTGCTCCTCTCTGTGTTTTGCCTACATCCTCAGATTCATACATGTCATCATTTCAGCTATGACATAAAGACATTTTGTCAGGCAGAAGAAAAGTTGGGACCTTCTCTCCCTGTGTCTCTTTCTTGGGAAAAACTTTTCGGGAACTCTCCAAGATGACTTCCTTTGATATTTGATTGGCCAGAATTGACCTCATGACTATTTCTAAACCAGGCACTGACAAAGGGAAGATTAGGGACTTGTCTTGGACATAGCACCCCTGACGCTGGTAAGAGGAGTTTATCTTTTCCTGAGGCCTCAATTCAAACAGTCGCTCCAAATGTTGTTAAAGGTAACTTTATCTTTAATCAGATACTCTGCCCAGAGTGGTAGATCAAGTTACAATTCTCTTGTAACGAGGATAGTGACATCTGAAACACGAGTTCTCTGTGCTAGTATACATTTTGTATATATCCCAGCATTTTTTATAACTTTCATCATTACGGTTGAAAATGACATAGGGTGATATTTTCCTTCTTCATTAACTCCTACTAAATATATCTTTCTATCTAAATTTCCAAATCATTTGTTTATGTCTTTTTTTTTATTTTTTATTTTTTTTGAGACAGGGTCTTGCTTTGCCACCCAGGCTAGAGTACAGTGGTTCAGTTGTAGCTCACTGCAACCTCCACCTCCCAGGCTCAAGCAATCCTTCTCTCTTAGTCCCCAGAGTAGCTGAGACTACAGGTGTGCACCACCACACCTGGCTCATTTTTGTATTTTTGGTAGAGACGGGGTTTTGCCATGTTGCCCAGGCTGGTCTTGATTTCTGGACCTCTAGGGATCCGCCCACCTCAGTGTCTCAAAGTGCTGGGATTACAGATGTGAGCCACTGCACCTAGCCTGCTTTATGTTATTTTAAAATACAACACTTGGAAACGTCTGCCCTGTTTTATATGTATAGGCATGCTTTTCTTATATCCCTCTTCTTCTGGACCCCATTACATTATAATACAATCTCCTTGAGACTTGACAGAGTCTTTCTAGGCTGACCATGTAATTTTTGAGAATGAAGAGGTCAGCGGCTCTAAGCAGACAGGGCACTAGGGCAACTGGCATAAATCAGGATTGTTCTGTGCAAAAGAAGATGTATGTCCCTCCCCACTTCCATTTAACATCTCTACAGTGTCCTGCACATTTTAGATGCCATTTGAATATTGGCTTATGTGAACTTAAGTCGCTTCCTGTTGAAAAAGTATTTCAAACTTCACTAAAGTCACAATTCCATTGCTTTGTCCACAACAACTGGTTGTCCCTGTTGACCCATTGTAAGATAAATTGCAGATCAAGTCCAGAACTAAAGATACTTTTTACTTCTAGCCTTAGAAAGAAGACTCTGAGGCTACTAATAAATACTATACTGTTTCCCTGATTCCTTAGATTCAAATAGCTCCTACTGACATCTGAAACACGTGAGGTTCCTTTAGAGAACCTCAGACTTAGAATTCTGGTTTATACACATGACACATTAAGAAAAAACAAACCTACATGGCATTACGGCATCAACAATCAGATTGCAAATGTAGTCTGACAAAGATTTATCCCAGCACATACTGGATTTTAGAAATACGTTCCTTTTTTCAGGATTTTGGAATCCTAGAAATATACCAGGATTTGGAGTCAGAACACCTAAGTTTGAATCCTAGTCTCCATTACTTCTTCTCTTCAAATAAAATCTCATCTGAAAATCAGGGATAATCATAGTACCTCTATCTGTAGAGCCTTTGGGAGGGTTAAATGAGATAATGTATGTGAAAGGGCTCCAAATACCAAGCTCTGTATGAATGCATATTCTCCTTTTCATTCCCTATTTAAATCAACTCTTTTAATTCTGTCTCTCTCAAGTAGCCTGAACCTGGGTCACCAAAACACAAAATGTACAGTTACAAGGCTAAAAAAAAAAAAAAAAAACCAAACAACTGGTTGTTACATGATCCTCGACAACAGTTGGACAGACTTTTTCTTAAATCAAATGAAGTGTTTTGGCAGCCTGAAAGTGTAGCCTAAAGTATAGCAAGAGAAGAGAATTATTTTCCTTAGGGAGAGTAATTTTAACAGAAGTTCAACTTACACATTTTTAATATCTGTATTTCGAATGTACTGCTAAATGCAAAATGAATATAATTAGTTATGAGATATCTTGCCCTCAGCTACAGTACCCATTAAGCTTCAGCATAATATATAATTCACAACTTATTCATACTCTGTGGTACATTTCAGGACTTCCTATACTATAGTCTCTTAAAGCAAATAGTGTATATAGTTTCAGAACCTAACAGTTGTTCCTTCAGAAGGGTTAGAAGTGGATGTAGCATATCTGTGGTCTTCAAATAATTTAGTCAGTCATAAAAATTTATTAGGTACAGACACTATACCTTTTTACGTATAGGTCACTAGCATGTAAATGAAACTGGCACAACAAGGTAAATATGTATAAAATAAATCACAGAAGTGATCGATTTCTGATGAGCTATTTCAGTGATGCAGTAGATAGCAAATGATGATTTTGGAGTATTTTAGATCCCTAATGTAGAATTTTCAATTTCCCCAGTTTATCCTCCAGAAATGATCACTGTGATATACCTGTGACTGCTGAATGGCTATTGTACATCTGTAAATGGGCATACCATTCCTGGTACCTTCTAACTTTGTGATCATTGTCCCCATGCATAAAATATGGAGTCCTGCAGAGCAGCTAGAGAAAGGGTAAGTAAGTAGCTGAGTCTGCATCAATGGGGAGCTGTTTAAAAACTGATGTTATCAAGTATGTTTACACATTAAAAGCCCGGAAAATGTTGGGACTTCTCCTATGTGATTTTCCTGAATTCTTGATGCAACCTAGAAGGGCTAACGTTAAAAAGTAAAGAGCACAGTACAGACAATAAGAGTTCTGTTTGTGAAGACTAACACAGGAAGTGATTCTATGTCTGATTCTAGAATATGGTTAGAGTTCACAGGCAAGAAACAAGATCTGTAGCTTGATAATTATTTAAATATAGACCTATGTGCAATCAGTCTAGAAGCTCCCCGAAGGCAGGGATACCCATATTTTGTCTAACACTTCTTTATATTCTTTTAAGGTACATCTTGGACACAATAATCATTGTGAACATACTTGATAACATCAATTATTAAATTGGGGAAATCAAAAAATACTCCAAAATCATCATTTGCTATCTACTGCATCACTGAAACAGCTCATCAGAACGCTATCTTGTTATTTATTTTATACACATTTACCTTGTTACGCCAGTTTCATTTACATGCTAGTGGCCTATACATAAAAAGGTGTAGTAAGTGTTTTTTATCTACTTAAAAAGGCTTTTAAAAAGACTTTCGTAACTTGTAACTTTTTAACTAGTTATATAGTGTCTTAGGAAACAGGGAGAAAGCATTTCAGTTCATTATACTTCTTCATTTACTGAGTAAAAACCATATGCCAAATACCATGCCCCTGGAGGAGGTGTAAGGAGTCTGAGTGTATTACAGCTCTTACCCCCAAGAAACCACAGCAGTGTGGTTAAGTGGAAACCCAAACAAAACAGCATATCAGTTGACAAAAATTTACACATATATATTATATTCATCGTTGCTGGATAGTATACCACCATTCCTGCCACAGTTGTGAAGGACATATTTGATCTAAAGTGAACCTGTCTGATATCAGAAGCATATGGCAGTAGTTGACTTTCAATAATTGGCTTTCCAAATTATCTACACCTGAACAGTCCCAGAAAAATGATTCAATTTCAGTTATTTCAATTCAATAGTTTGTTAGGTTGCTGAATTCTTTTTCAGTTTATGGTTGTGGTTTGTGGGTCCAGCCTACAAGAGCTTAGCTAAATCTTCTCTAATACTCCAACATGATTACATGAGTGTATATATACACACATAAATATATGAATATATGTAATTTATATGCATATGCACAGACATATATCTGAAACTTGAAATATACCATTTTTGTTCTCTCACTTTTCAAATATGGAGTACAGATCTACTAGTCAGGCTTTTCACCCAGACTACTATAGCCAGCTGTCTTTAGGAGAGTGTGGCTGAGTCCTTGTTATACAGACAAGAAAAGGAATATTTGAAAGTGCAATGGCCCTGCAAGTGCTCAGATATTCATTGTACACCATGATGATTACATCTGAGAATCCGTTCTTCCTTTATTCTCTTCTTTCTTAAGAAACGGTCTTCTCTTTAGGAATGAATATGTGGAAGCAAAATGACTAGTTTATAACAGGCAGTACTCAAAAATGTTGTGAGTACAATGTAGAAACCCAACAGTGAAATTGCAAACTGAGAAAAGGAATCAAACAAGGGCAGAAAAGCAAGCGTTAAGGCTTGAGAATAAATTATGCATGGGACAAATTGGTACTCATTTTGAGAAGGAGAGGAGAGGTGAATTTAAACAGTCAAGTAATAAAAAGTCATTGTTCAGTAGAGGCTGTCTAGTGTAATGTTTAACAGCATGGACTCTATCCCAAGAATTGAGTCTGAAACCTGAAACTCCCATGTACAAGTTCTGTGACATTGAACCAGATCTTAAAGTCTCTAAATTTCTCTTTTGTTTTGCATATAGGGAGAGGAGTATATACTTCCTAAGGTTGTGAAAAGGATGGTTCATAGTAAAAGTATGTAGCGTTATTGAGTACATACTATGTGTAAGGATGTTATATGAATAAATTTATGAACCCTCATGTTAACCCAATCCGGCAAGTACCTGTACTGTTATTACTATTCCTATTTAGTATTTAAGAAAACTCAGGTTTGACTGGATTAGGTGACTTGTCCAAAGGGATAAAGTTTAGATTTTTTTGTTTTTGTTTTTGTTTCATGTAGCATAGAGACTTTTTTCAGCTTTTAGATTCAGTGGGTACACATGCAGGTTTCTTCCCTGGGTATATTTCATGATTGAAGCTGAGATTTGAACATGGCAGAGTGATTCTAAAGCCCGTGGTTACAGGACTATGCTGTCATATTGCCATGTAAAGTGTTTATCATAGCTTAGCATAGAGTAAAGCTTCCACATGCAAGCCAAAAGAGAAGCATTAAACATTCGCTGAAGAGGAAAACCAAATCACCCAACAGGAGGAAATTGACCTGGCCCTTTCTCCCAAGTACATCACATGGTATGATGTGTGCAGGTGTGAGATGATGCTGAGATGGCCGACAGAGCTCAATTCAGAAACCAGTGATGAACTCCTTAACGAATTCCCTCAGGAGAGAACTCCCTTCCCTCCCCTTTCAAATGAGGCTGACCTTGAAGGTGTGCCTAAACTGCTCACCACAATCTCAGGCTCAACTTGCTGACTCATCTGTCCAAAACACATGCATCCCCAATTTCTCCCCATTTCATGGGGTAGCAAAAGTAGAGACTTGAACCTCATAAAGTTGGTCCAGGCCAGGGTGTTCACCATCTTCCTAGCTGATTTATAGTTGTTTTGTTTATTAAACTACCTCCGATCTGGTCAGCAGGCTATGAATGTGAACACCTAGTTAGAGCGGACCTTGAATCAAACGAGCAGTAGACTTCTTTATTACACTTGAAAACCTAAAAATGTTCAAGGGGAGGTGGAAGGGAGGAGAGGTGAGCAGAGGGTGCTAGGCGTTTTGTTCAACTACCATGGTTCCCTCTGTCAAGATGGAAGATGGCTGTGGCTTAAAGCTTCTGCCCATCTTTGTCCTCTGGAAATATTTGTATTAAGCAAATCAAAGAATGGAACGTGCCTGCCTCCTCCTCATTCTTCTCCTCTCCCCTGACACTGGAACGAATGTATACTCTTCACACAATAGTCCTTGTTGAACACAGGACCCACAGGAAACCTGTTACCCCAAATAACTGTCACATTCTCATGTGTTCAGTCACAGGAAGAATTTCAGTGTCTCTCTTCCCCACCATTGGAGATGAGGTTGAGGTCACGGGAGAGAAAGAGCCCTGTCTTGTCTACCAACAAGAGGGGTCTGTGCAGCTGCTGGGCCCACAGCAGACAGAAGGCACGCGGCAGCTGAGGCTCTTTAGAAGGCTTCCCACCCACTTCCTGAGTCTGGCTTTGATTTCTTAAAGGGCAGATGCACTTATTCCAGAGTCGCTCCCTGATTCAGCTGGGGGAGGGGAGTTGGAATAAAAGGCTAAAGCAACCATTTCCTTTTCTGTAGCTCCTTTGCTTTGTCTCAGATCCTCTTTTCTGAGTTATCTGCTACCAAGTCTGTCTCTCCTTCCGCTCAGAGCAGCAGCGGCTGAGTTTTGTCGAGTGCTAGCTAATCACTGATCTTAATTATGAACAGCCTCAGCTTAGAGGAATGGTTTTGATAGGAAAGTCAACACCAGGATGCAAGATGGGTAAGTAGCCAAATGGAACCCAAGCCAGTTTTCCAATAAAAAAACAGACAAAATATATTTATAAGTAAGATTCAATTCATCTTCCACGTAGTAGCAGCCTGGAGGCTTCTTGTGAACTGACTTCTGTCTACTGTCCCCTTTAAACTTTTTTTTTTTAATGAGACCGAGTCTCACCCTGTCGCCCAGGCTGAAGTGCAGTGGCGCAGCCTCACCTTACTACAACCTCCACTGCCTGGGGTCAAGCGATTCTCCCGCCTCAGCCTCCCGAGTAGCTGGGATTACAAGCACGCGCCACCACGCCTGGCTAATTTTTTTTTTGTATTTTTAGTGGAGACGGAGTTTCACCATGTTGGCCAGGCTGATCTTGAACTCCTGACCTCAAGTGATCCGCCTGCCTTGGCCCCCCAAAGTGCTATGATTACAGGCTTGAGCCACCACGCCTGGCCACCCCTTTAAATTTTATGCTTCAGTAATAGTGTTGATTTTACCTCCAAAATACAGAGCTGTTTCATGCTTCTGTGACTTTGTGGACTCTTCCCTCTGCCAGAAATGCCTTCTTACTGTGTCTTCCTGGAAATATCTTATTTGACTTTTAAAAACTGGTGCAGACATCATCGCTTCATCTACCCCCAGTGATTTTTATTTAATTGGTCTGGGATGTGGCCTGAGCCCTGGGAGTTTTAAGTGCTCCCCAGGTGATTCTAATCTGCACCAGAGTTTGACAATCACTGCTTCAGGCCAGCAGTTTTCAGACTTGAGCAGGCATCAGAACCAGCTGGAGGGCTTGTTAAGGCAGAGATTGCAGGGTTCACCCCCTGAGTGTAGAATTCAGTAGCTCTGGGGCCTGAGAAATTGTATTTCTTATTTTGTTTTCTGGGTTTTGTTTTGTTTTGTTTTGTTTCTACTTTTTTTTTTTATCTTGTTGCATACCAAGTTTTCTTTTGTTTGTTTTTTGTTTCTTAAGGGATTTGCTGATGTTTTTACTATTAGTATTCACGTTATTTTGTTTCCTTTTTAACAAAAAATTATTTGTTTAAAACAGACAAAAATTTTATCTATTTATGGTGTACAACACAATGTTTTAATATAGATACACATTATGGAATGGCTACCAAGCTAATTGATATATGCATTACCTTACATGGATGTCATTTAATTAAATTATTAATTAATTAATTTGTTTGTTTGTTTATTGCAGTGAGAATTTGCCTTTCTAACAAGTTCCCACATAAGGCTGATTCTGCTGGTCCTGGGATCAGGTTTTGAGAAGCAATGCTCTATTCAAACTGGTTAGCTTGCACAGGTTCCTTACATTGCACTTGTCACCCTGCATTGTCATCAACTTATTTGCATGTCTATTTCTGTCTTTTGAAGGTGAGCACATTAGCTTTTTTATCGCATTACAGAGCACTGCACCTGGTGTAGAGTAGATGCTCAATGCATGATCACTTAATGAGTAAATATTCGGGGTCTAGTTGTCACAGAGAAAGTCTTGTACCAAATTTATGTCAACTTTTTAACATAAATTATTTAATCTAATAAATATCCCATGCCTCTAAATTTAAATCTAGAAAGGGGTTCTCTAAGCCTGTATGAATTACCTCTTGGATTTTGGTGACAGGATTGGGTTGGCAAAGTACTCCTCAGTACACAAGGATAAAAAGGCCCTGTGCAAAAGCAGATTGGATTACATTTACATCAACAACACCTCTTTTAAAACTGACATTTAATGATTATCTCTATCAATAAAGGCCTTTTAAGAGCTCTCCATAAAATGTTGTGAAAAATGAGAACATTTAAAATACAGACAAACAATGGGCCCCATTCATACAGCTTCTTCACATTATTTCTCTAGTATCACGGATCTCAACCAGGCTCACTCACCCTTCTCCAGTGAAGTTGGCACATGTTAACCATATTGATCGTCTGATTACAAATGTGGACTGTGGCAGGGAGTATTTACAAAAGGAACCCATTTGTCCCTGTGGCTTATATGTAGATATCAGACTTAATACACACTCAACTACAAAGCAATAGAACCAGGTAGTAAAATGTCACTCCCAAGGAGATTAGACTCCTATACAGAACAATGATTTCATTGTTTCATAGAACCTTATAAAGTAAGTCCAAAGAGATGTTTTTAAAAGTTTCCTAATCCTTACTAATTTCTTAAATACCTACTCCTCAAGAAGAATAAATTCTCTCTCTATTCATTGATCCCTAGAATATTTTTAAAAACCTAATAATGTGTTGGCATAGATCTTTCTGAACCCCAAACCCAGACCTATGTCTTTCTGAACAAAATATGTGATATTGTGTATGTGTGCATGTTGCTTGCTGTCCATTTCAGCAGCCTTCTACTTTGATGACAACCTGATTATTCTGGAAAAAAAGCAGTAGCTGTCCTTAGTGGTGCAGCATGTAGTTACTTGGAATTTCAGTAGTATCCAGGTAACATTTTTCGTTGAGTCAGTGGGGAAACATAAGATGAGAAACTCACCCTTCTGAGTTTCTGGTTAATATTTCTTGATTGGAACACTGGGTCTCTGGGTCTTCTCTAATTGTTACCTAGAGACTGGGTCTTTAGATTCTAAAAAGGTCAAAATACCTGGATATTGACTTTCTGAATTACGTATATCGCAATTGAATTCCACTTCAACGATAGCAGGTGGCCAATGGGTTGAACATGATCGAATCAGGAATGAAAGATTCTGTAGACTGTACCTTTATTTTCAAAAATAAAATTTTGAAAAGTACAGATTTGCCTAAAATGTATGAGTAATGCATTCAGAGCGCAGACTGACCATGTTTAAGTTGTAAAGCCCATTGTGTGACGAGCCAGAAACAGATGCAGTAGTTGTTCCCTGCTGGTATGTGCTCTGTGTCTTTGGTTGGTTCAGTGGTTGGTCGCGTGGGTGGGTGGGTGGGTCGGTGGTTGAGTGAGTGGTTGGTTCAGTGGTTGGGTGGTTGATTGGTTGGTTGGTTTTCAAATGATCATGACCGCCTTCATTTTTTTCTGTTTCTTCCTCCTCAATCTTAGAGGACTATGAATGTACCCCTGGCAGGCTGTTCCCAATTCTTCAGGGCCCAAGTCAGGAGTGCAGAAGGAGGCCTACATGCTTTATGTCTAAATATTTTAAAGTTATAACAGAAGCATACAGACTGCCCAATAAAATATATTCTATCCCCTTCCTAAGCTAGTATATCTTCCTAATGACAAATTGTTTTAAATATAAAAGCTATTGTTTTTATACATTTGAAAATCTATAAAGTATCAAAGATGACTGAATTAATTAATATTGTACATGTCTGGGTATTCAGTTGATAGGCTGCCAAAGTTTGGGTGAAGAATTAAATAAAAACATATATAATTCAAAAAGTATTTCATATGCATTTCTTAAAATGTATTTCTTTGCTTTTAAGTCAATCACAAGTTTGATTCTATTGATAATGATGATCTAAAGTATCAAACATTAAAATGTGATTATGTCCAAAATATTCAAAGTTTGAGTATATTTTAATCAAAAACATAAAATAAAGCAAACCTAAAATATAAAAATCATTTTTTGTTTTCAAAGTTATTTTTCTTCTCAAACATTCAAATTATTTTATAACATGAAAAGAGAAATATGAATTATAATTAAGAGGTATCACAAATATGAATAAAGATTATTAAATAAAGCTTATGTTTTATTTTCTTAAAAAGTAATAAATGTCATTAAATATGTTTATAAAACTTAAACTAATCACAATTCCACAGGGCCATGTACGTTTAGTTACCAATGTAAAGAACCAATATCTTTCTGCACACCTGCTTTACAAAGGAAGAATTGGACAAGTTAAAATAATTTGTTTTTATTTTCTTTATCTAAGTGTGCCTGTCATTCAAATGCTCCTTGTCTTCTCAAGCGGTTTCTGACTTCCACATTAGCAGAAGCACAATCCACAAATCTTCCTGGCATGTGGATGTAGCTTTTTGTTGTTGTTCTTAGGACATAGGTCAACTGATTTGGAGAAGTATTACCCTAGGGCCTGAATGGTGTGCACAACAGAAGTGAATGTTGTAGGATTTCAGTAATGCTGTAATGGCTCCGAGTACAAGACTCCAAGTCATAGAGGCCTCCATGTGTTCGCTGATATATGTAGCGTTTCTGGGTTTGCTATATGCAGGACACTCTAGGGCTTGGAATTCATGGGGACTTTTATTCTCATATACCTCTTATTCACTCAGGCCTTTAGAGATTCTCAATTGGATTATAGGTGTAGCCTCATTTCTTCTAGACTCAGTTTCTCTTTGTGGCTCAGAAATACACATAGGTGAGTGAAGAATCATTTTCTCCCTCTTTCAGACCCAGATTCTGAGGCTACTTGTGAATAAATAAGATAAAGCAAATAAAAATTTATCAAATACACCTGTGGCTAATGAACCACTCAGCCTCTTTTACCCAAAGTTCATCACACAAAAACTGGAACTGCCTAATTTGGCAAGAACAGTTGTGGCCTGATGCCAACTACTGACAGGTGAATGGTATTCAAGACACAAACATTACTTAATGATTAGTGCATATCATCCTTGCATGATTAGGTTCAGCTGCAAAGCATAAAATCCTAGCCAATATTAATTGAGCATTCATTATGTACCAAGCAGTTTGCTAAGAGCTTCGTATGTATGATCTCATGTGGTCCTCTCCATTGTCTTGGAAAAGGACTGAAGCTTTAGGGAAGTTAAGTAGCTTGTCTAAGGTAACACAGCAGGGAAGTAATAGCAACGGGATTTAAACTCAGGTTGTCCAATGTGAAAGCCTGTGCACTTAAACACTATTCCACTCTGCTTACCTCTGTGTTACTGGCATCAGATATAGGGATGGGAAGGTCTGTGAACAGGTAAGGTCAAGACAGGGAAAACTGAATCAGCTGCCAAGTTGTACCCCAACGGAAGCAACCACCAATCCAGTATGACAAATCCAAAGGAACACAATAGCCTTGTGTTTGATTTGAACTGATGTCACTTCCAAGGAACTAGGTTGGTGTGTGGACATCACAGCAGAGTATAGAATCTTTGGGCTGATGCTCGAAATAAACTCATTGGGCCGGAAAGGCAGAACTCCAGTCTAAAGGAAGATGGAAACAGAAATAACATTTTTGGGCACTTACTACATGCTAAGGCTTTCACACCTTCTGCTCATTTAATTATTGAAACAAACTTGTAACACAAGTATTATTTCCCCCATTTCCCAAATGGGAAAAGACATTGTGTAATTTGCCCATGACCAAATAGCTAATAAGAAATGGAACCAAGAAAAATAATCTAGGTTAGCTTGATTTCAGATTTGGGGATATTATTATTAAACAAATCACATTGCTTCTCCCACACTTCACTGGACCCAACTAAAGGACTAAATGAGAAAACAGTAGCACAAAGTCCCACCCTCATACCTAGTTTCTTACTCATGTTAAATGATGCCAGTAAAATGCCCTGCAGGTTTTGGGGAAAGGGCTTGACTCAGGGCAGATGGATATGTCCAGGAGAAGCAGCCAAGACTAATTAATTCCAGAGTCTACCCATGGGTAGAGCCCATAGCCCTGTACATCTGACTTAGGTCAAGACTGACTCCCAAATTGGGCTGGTTTGAGTCCCAGGACATGGATCTCAGTGATGAGACAGATTAGGGCCAGCAAATACTGAATTGTGGCCTGTTGGTGGGCTCTGCTGGGATGCTTAGCCTAACTGTGCTTCCGAGAGTGAGATCATTATGGTTTTTTCTTCTAACCTAGAAAACCCCTGTAGCTCTTAAAGCTATACCGTATGATACCTGTCCATGACTGGACCCACACTTAACAGAAGGACCTGAGACTCAGATGGTCCTTGGAGCAGACAAGGGCATCAAATTACTAACTGCAAGTGTGTAATAGAAATGTATTTACTTCAGGTAAAATCCTCTTTCTAGAACAACAACAACAACAAAAAGATTGAATATTATGATGGAGTTTTAATTAGGAAATGACCAGAAACAGCGATGAAAAAGGGGACTTAGAGAGTATTAGAAGCACGTTGCTTTGGATACATGAATAGGAAAAGTTCAAGAACTGGAACCTGTAAGCAAAAATCTGTGGAATGTTCGGTTCAGCTGCTGAATTGCCCACAGCTGTCTGGGATATTCTCCTTTTGAACTAGCCTTCTTCTTTGTCTATTGAGGTAATCTGTTCCTCTGTGCTCAATTTCAATATCCATTGTCACTGTCATGGACAAAGTTATGAAGAAGACTGCCTGACTTACACCTACTTGGTCATGGGCTTCAAAAATGAAATGAAATGTGTATGTGAGGAGGGTGAGTCATTCTTTCCTATTGGAGGTTGCTAATTAATTGGGTGATTAATAGAGATAATATGAGGCTTTATATATTTTGGGCTAGAGGACACAGAATTCAAATCACGGCCACATGCCACATGTCAACCAACATTTATAGAGCACCTACTATGTAAAAGACACTGCAGAAAGTATGAAAACAGATAAGCCACGGTCCTTGTTCTCAGGAAACTCAAAATACAGTGTCAGAGATAGAGGTGAACGACTAGCAATAAAGTCAACGGGAATAAAATAAGAGCTAAGACACATGTACAAAGGATGCACCGTGAGGGCAGAGAAGGAGCCTCTGCTAAGAAGAGGTAGTGTTGATGGGTGTTAGATGGAGGGGAGAAGGTCATTCCAGGATGAAAGAAGAATGAGCCAGTTAAGAAGTCCCAGAAAGTTCAGTCAGAGAAGGAAGAGGAGAACCAAGAAAATATCATGATAGCTAGTAAATATGCTCAAATCTTCCTATCCCCCCAATATCATCCATTGTCTCTGCTTCATGTCAACCCTTTGCCCAGTTCTCCTCTTCCCTGCATGGCCAAAGTTTTTACTGCTTTGTTCTTTTCTTGGCAAACTAAATCCTCAGCACCTTTATATGTAGTGAAAGGTGTGCTCTTCCCTCCCTTCCCCACCTCGCTCAGCTAAAACTGATTTTACTGAGACCTGCTCATACTCAAGATTCATGCATGAGGTGTGACCTTTCTTCCAATATGTCTGGGACACCACGTAATGACCACTGATATTCGTTGGACTGCTGCTATGTGCCAGGTGCTGCTTAAGTGTTTCGTACTATATATATATATATAGTATAAAAGTACTATATATATATATATATATATATAGTATATATCGTACTATATATATATATATAGAGTATATATTATATATATATAAAAGAGGCCTAGATCTAAAGATGGCCCTCAATGATCCTCACCTCCTGGCTACGCCCTTGTGTAGTCCCCTTCCACATTGTAGTGGGATTGGTCTGCATGGCCAGTGCAAGACTACAGAAGTGACAGATGCCTCGCTTAGTTGTAAGAGATTATGGCTTCTGCCCTGATTGTTCTCTCTCTAGGAGCACTCACCCTGCAGAAGTCATTGAGAGCCCGTGTGGTGGAAAGATGAAACCTCCTTCCAACAGCCATGCAAGTGAGCTTGGAAGTAAACCATTCAGCTCCTATCAAGTCTTTGGATTGCGGTCCTGGCTGAGAGCTTGACTGCAACTTCGTGAGCCAGAGCCACCTAACTAAACTATTCTTGAATCTGTGATCCTCAGAAACTGTGAGATGATGAATATTTGCTGACTTAAACTTTAAGTTTTGGAGTAATTTGTTATGAACAATAGACAACTGATACAGTATCTATGTCTATATATTTTTTTAGTGTAATTCACGTAAGATAAAACACACAGATCTGGAGTGTTCAATTCTGTGAGCTTTGATCATTGTCTACAAACGTGTAACCATTACTCAAAAAATATATACAATATTTCCATCACCCAGAAAACTCCCTTGTCTCCTTTTCCAACTAATTCCTACTCTTCTCTCCTATCAGAAAAAAAAAAACCCCACCATTTTGGTTACTACCATTGTAGTTTCGTTTAGCCTATTTTTGAACTTCACATAAGTGGCTCATCCATTATGTACTGTTTTGTGTCCAGCTCACCGTAATGTTTTTGAGATTTAACTGAGTTATTGTATATATCAGTAATTTTATCCTTTTCAGTTTATTGCTGATTAGTATCCTATTTTCTGAATATATCATGATGTGTTTATTCATACTCCTGTTGATAGACATTTGGGTTGTTTCTGATTTATATTTATTATGAACAAGGCTGCCATCATTGTACAAGTCTTTTCGCAGACATAAGTTCTCAGTTCACCAGAATAAATACCTAGGAACAGAAATCCTGGATAATATTATAAATACACATCTAACATTATAAGAAACTGACAGAGATGTTTTGAAAGAGTTTGTTTCATTTTACACCCCCACCAGCAATATATGGGAGTTCCAATTACTTCACATTCTTTCTAACATTTGGCCTCATCAGTCTTTTGATTTTAGTCATTTGCTGGGAGTGAAATGGCCTCTCATTGTGGGTTTAATTTTCCTGAGAACCATGATGTTAAGCATCATTATTGGTCACTGACGTATATTCTTCTATGAAGTCTCTGTTCAAGTTTCATCATGGGTGGCACCTGGACTCTCTGCTGACAAGATGTTCCCTAAAATCACTGCTTGTTAAAGCACATCTGTATCAGCTTCTCCCTTGAGCCCACACCACCCTTTGCCTCAGCACCCTTCTCTTCTACACAGTCTTGCCTCCCTCCCTCGCTATCCCTGTCTCTACCCTCCTTTTCATTCTAGGCTCAACAAATCTTGCCCTGAAAACTGCTGCCCCAGTAATAACCTATTAAATATCTACCCCAGTTCTAGCACTGGGCTCAATATGGGAAAATTAAAAAGAGAAGAGCAGTGGTAGGCTGGTAAATACTTAACAGCTGGCTCTCTGGAAAAAAAATTAATCAATTAATTAATTAAAAAGAAATTTTTGCTTACATATGAATTCTAATAATCTATATACAAATAATTTGCATAGATTTTCAACATATATAATTATATGTCATCTGGGAATAATGAAAGATTTACTTACTTCACTCCAATATGTATACTTCCCTTTTTTCTTTTTTCTCTTTTTTTTGAGACAGAGTCTGTGGAATGCAGTGGCATGATCTCTGCTCACTGCAATCTCCACCTCCTGGGTCCAAACCATTATCACACTTCAGCATCCCAAGTAGCTGGGACTACAGGCATGGGCCACCATGCCCAGCTAATTTTTTTGTATTTAGTAGAGACGGAGTTTCGCCATGTTGGCCAGGCTGGTCTCAAACTCTTGGGCACGTGTGATCAGTCTGCCTCAGCCTCCCAAAGTGCTGGATTACAGGCATGCGCCACCATGCCAGCCTACTTTTATCTTTTCTTATTCTATTGCACTGTCTAGGATCCTCAGTACCAATGTTAAATGAAGCAGTAAGAGTGAGCCTCTTTATTTTGTTTTTTATTTCAAGAAAAAATGTTTCTTTTTCACCTTAAAATCTGATGTTTTTGTGGATATTCCTTAAAGTTTATAAATTATTAAAATTTCTAGTTTGTCAAATATTGGTTATTATGGAATAAATAAATAAATTTAAAACACCCTGATGTATATGCCAACTTTCTGTGTGGTAAATACTCCCAGCACGACCACTTCCAAGCTATCAATGTAATTTCAGTAAAGGTGGAGCTGGGAAGAGATGCAGAGTAGCCCACCTTATAAAACATGTTTCCACATGACAATTGTCTTTCATAAGCCCATAGGAGCCTTCCCCTAGCACCACTGGTAAGGGCTAACAATTAATTTGGAGGGATGATTGACAAATAAGAGAACAGCATAAAATAAACATAGTTAAGTTTTCTTGTGCATTGCAAAACTGTAGACAGATTAGAAGTAAAGAAAATGCCAAAAGCTGAAGGTAGTGGTTCTCACCCTTGTCTACATGTTGGAATAAACTGGGAAGCTTTAAAAACATTCTAATACATGGGAGCTACCCCTAAATATTTAGAATTGGTCAAAAGTAAGGCCAGAGCATTGTTTTTTGTTGTTTGTTGTTTTTCTTTCTTTTTTAAAAATCTCATCAGCAGATTGGACCTAGATGATTTTAAGATCTAGCGAAGGTTCAGAACCACTGGTTTAAAGAAGGATGAAGGTTGGGACACATTTGGATAATTGGGGCAGTGTGCAACGTACCCAAGCAAAAGATGTGGAACAAATAAATGAGCGGTAGATGCTTCTGAAAGATTGAGAAAATTGGCTAGACAGGAGCTGGGCAATCTTACAGGGAAGTGGCAGGAAAAATAGATGACTTTAGAGGTGCAGATAAAAGATTTTTCTGTGAGAACCTGGCCCCATCTCCATGGAACTCTAGGTTTCCAAAGAAAGGGAGCCTCAGGTTCCCAGCAAAGGACCCTTATTTCCCATGAGGGCTAATGTGACATTGACAAGTCAGTGGTCTTAAGAGCTGGGGACTTGGACAGGAAGATTACTCTGCCTCAGACCCTGGAAAGCCAAGGAGAGAATTCAGACTCCTGGCATATTGAACTTAAGCAGATTTTATTTGAAAGAAAATTCAGTCTGGTATGTCTTAGTTCTGGTAGGTCAGTACTCTTTCAACTTTGATGGCCATGTGAATCACCCAGGTGTCTTGGTAAAATTCAGATTCTGATTTAGGCATGGGGCCTGATGGTCTGTGTTTCTAACCAGTTTCCAGGTGCTGCTGATGCTACTTAGTGTCATAAGGCAAAACACCTTGCTTAAATTGACTTGTGCTCCCATATTTGGCTGAGGATTTAGGCCTATTTTACAGCAGAAATCTGCCCCTTACCCAGAGCCTGGGCAACTTTTAACACAAGTTCTCCTCTCCTGTCTTCTGACTCTTTCTAAGTCATTTTTCTGTTGACCTTCTAAATCGATCTTCTCAGCCCTGCGGGAAATTCTTATCTGGATAACTGGACTTATGTCCCGATGCCCAATATTCATCATTTTTTGGGCTCCCACTTATGTAACACACTTGACACATATTACAGTTGTTATTATTTCCACTCCTCAGCTGAGGAAGCTGAGGCTCAATGAATGATGGAAAGTTACCCCAAACCTCCAAGTTGGTGGTCACGCCAGGATATAATCTAGGTTTGTTTGTCTCTCAAGCCACCATTCTTTCTGCTTTCAGTGGCTTTGAGTCCACCCAGGCCCAGCACAACAAACCACAAGTCTGCTGACCTGGCTCCCAAACCTCAGCTGAAAACTACACCTCTATTCTGGGGACCTGCAATTTATTTATTTATTTATTTATTTATTTATTTATTTATTTATTTATTTATTTTCTTTTCTTTTCTTTATTTTTGAGATAGTCTCACTCTGTCACCCAGGCTGGAGTGCAGTGGTGTGATCTCAGCTCACTGCACCTCCACCTCCCAGGCTCAAGCAATTCTCCTGCCTCAGCCTCCTGAGTAACTGGGATTACAGGCAACCACCACCACGTGAGGCGAATTTTTGTATTTTTAGTAGAGACAGGGTTTCACCAGGTTGGCCAGGCTGGTCTCAAACTCCTGACCTCAAGTGATCCTCCTGCGTTGGTCTCCCAAAGTGCTGGGAGTACAGACGTGAGCCTCTGCGCCCGGCTGGGAACTTCAATTGGGTTGTTTCATACATGATGCAAAACAATACACTTACTAAGTTGAAAAGAATTTGAACAGCCTTTTTCAAACTATCGTGATATAGTTTGAATATATGTCCCCGCCAAATCTTATGTTTCATTGTAATCCCCAATGCTGGTGGTGGGGCCTGGTGGGAGGTGTTTGGGTCCGAGGCAGATCCCTCATGGCTTGGTGCTGTCCTTGCCATAGTGAGTGAATTCTCATGAGGCATGGTCATTTAACTGTGTGGCACTGCCCCAACCTTGCTCCTGCTTTTGCCATGTGACACACCTGCTCCAGCTTTATCTTCTGCCATTAGTTAAAGCTCCCTGAAGCCTCTCCAGAACCTGAGCAGATGCTGGTGCCAATGCTTGTACAGCCTGAAGAACTGTGAGCCAGTTAAACCTCTTTTCCTTGCAAATTTACCCAGTTTCAGGTATTTTCTTAGAGCAATGCAAGAACAGCCTAACATGTACACTTCTCAATTGAATTCAATAAATATTTACTGGCCGGGCACAGTGGCTCATGCCTGTAATCCCAACACTTTGGGAGGCTGAGACAGGCAGATCATCTGAGGTCAGGAGTTTCAGACCAACATGATGAAACCCTGTCTCTACTAAAAGTACAAAAATTAGCCGGGCGTGGTAGCAGGTGCCTGTAATCCCAGCTACTCAAGAGGCTGAGACAAGAGAATAGCTTGAACCTGGGAGGCAGAGGTTGCAGTGAGCTGAGATCGTGCCACTGCACTCCAGCTTGGGTGACAAGAGCAAGACTCCATCTCAAAATAAAAATAAATAAATAAAAAATTTACTGAGCATATACCAGGTGCTGGGCAGTGCTAGGCACCCAGTGATACAAAGAAGAAAAGAATGGGAGGAAATACAGATAGAAGTACATTTCATGTTGGCCATAATGCACTATCAACTTTACACTAGGAGTGCAAGAGTATGAGTCAAATGGGAAAAGGAATTAATTTTATGGGGAGGGCAGAAGGATATTGTTCTAGGTATTTATTGCCCTCAGGGAGTTAAATATCATCCTTGTCTTTTCATTAATAATGAATAATAGCTAATCATTATACCAAACATTTATTGAACACTTGCTATGTGACAGGTGCTGTCACTCACTTTTCCTGCATTACTTCATTTCGTCCTTACAATGACCATAGGAGTCAGGTACTATTATTTTCCCCTCCTCACAGGTGAAGAATTGGAGAATTGCAAATGTTTAAGTAACTTACCCAAATCCCACAGCTGGAAATTGACAAAGCTCGAATTCAAACCCAAGTCTGTTTGACTGCAGAGCTCTAGTCTTGATCTTCATATTTGAGAAAATGTAGCTTAATGAGGAGCCTAGCAGGGTTGGGATGAAAGCGGAACCATAATTTAATGAGCAGCAATTATGCATTAGGCCAAGTGTGCAGGCCAGGATGCATCACACCTCATCAGAAACACATCTCTGAAAACAGATCCTGGATAGCAAAATAAATTTATTGGGCAATACTGGGAAGACTGACATTCTAGGCTTGCTCAAGGCAGTTGGAGTATGGGAATACGATTAACACTTCCGTTACTCTCAAAATCTCCTGTGTCGGTTGGTAAATTGTATGGTCACCCCAGGCAATACTATCATGTAACACCACAATTGTGTCCATCCAAGGAGGAGAAAACATCCTGAGGGTTTAAAAAAATCAGCGATTCAGTTATTCAGTCTTTTTCTTTATCTGTCTCCATCTCTCTTTTCAATTTTCGTTCACTAAACAATGCATTCTCCTGTGTTTTTCAGCACTTTATCACACCCTTAATGATTCTAGACCTTGTATACCCTCAGCCTTGGCTTCAGAATGTTGGAGACATGATACCAATTCCAGTTCACAACAAAGCAGCATGAGTAGTAACCCAGATCGTCTCCCGGCCGCTGAATATTGACCCAATGCTGGCCATTGCTGTTGGGAGCACTAACCCTCTCTTCAAACCAACCAGCAGCTGCAGAAGTGAAAAAAGAGCGCAAGACAATAGCATCTGAGTTTGCCAACATTTCCGTCATTCGAAGCCTTTACAGATAAATCATCTTCAAGAGAATAAGTGCTCCCCAAGTGTACACTTATGCTGGGGGTTGAAGGGATCTTGCATGTGGATGCTCTGATGCTTCGGAAAAGAGGAAGGAAAGGAGGTCTGGGTCCCTTGTCCCAGCCTGTGGGGTCTCTAGAGAATTCATCGCAACCACTCTCCTACCCCCTAAAATATGGAAGTTGGGCTGAGCCACAGGCAGGCAGGCAAATCTACTGCAAGCTCCATTACATTTTTCTATGGCGTTCCATGGGGTAAATAAAGTTTCCTCAAGGATTTTGCTTCACTCTAACAACGGGAGACAAAAGAATTTAGGAGGAGAGCATAAATCCGTTTAAAACTACATATAAATGATATGTTGTGATCATATACATACAGTGATCAATATCTTGCCCTTCCAGTTCTCAGAGCCCCTTCCCACAATGGGCTTGTGTGAAGCTAAGCAAAAGGAGCAAAGGTTTTGGGGTCCAGACTCGAATTTGGATCCTGGCTTTTCCACTCACTGTGTTGCTTACCTCTCCAAGCCTTGGTTTCCAATATTTCCACTAAAGGGCTTTGTTGTGAATGGAGTTAGATAATAGAGGTAAGGCCCCCAAAACACGGTATGCACTTGAGAAATGATAGCCCTCTCATCATTCACAATACATTGCACGCAGAAGTCATTATCCAGGTGTTTGTTGAAGAACTTGCTTCGTTTTGCAGGTGAGAACACTGAGACTCCGAGAGGTCAACTGACTTGCCCAAGGTCACAGTTAGCAAGAGGGCAGTTTTCTCATTACATATCTGTGCCCCAAGCATTATTTTGTATGCAACCTTTGGGTTTGGAGTTGTACTTCTAGGTAGGTTAGATACCAGAATAAAGAAAAATATTCAGGAAGGTCTGTTCTTTGAAATCAGTCTTTGATCTTAACCAAAACTGCCTTGCAATTTTCAAATATGAAACCTTTGCTGTTTCCTCAGTAGCCTGTGTTCAAACCTCACACTTCTGTGAAACAACTGCTTTATGCCTTAAGACTGTCGATTTGTGTTTGAATTTAGACGTTTGGTAAGTGGAGGATGTTTCTGAAGGTATTATCAGTCACTGTCTCATTCATAGACTGGACGAAAGGGTCGGCATCACAGTCACGTGGATTTGCTAAAATGTCCCGCGTCTTTATGTTTGTCTGACAGCGGCAGAGCACACCAGATAGGAGGGCACTGTCAGAACACTCCTGAATTCCTTAGCCTATACCAAAAACAGATGAAGATATGGTTGAAGAAATATGGCTCAAGTGACTAAGAATCATTGCTACATCAACTACTGCAGCATGAAGCTGCACTGGCTATGTGTATGGTCTCTTTCAGCTTAAAAATACTATATCATTTTATTCCACTCCTCTGCTCCATACCAGTTTTATTGTTGACCTCTTCACCTCTTAAAAGTTTGGTCAGGTCTGGGGCATCCTGCAACAGTAGTGCTTCCTGTTGAAAAAATCAAATTAAGATGGGCCAAGACCTGGTCTGTCCAAAATATGTAGCCCTAAGCACCCTGCTCTTTGTAAACGATGATAATATTGCTGACCCAGGGACAGGGTTCTTTTTTGTGTGCAAATAAAGCTCAACAGCCAAGACGGACTGGCACCATTTTTTAAAGGCATACACCAGTAAAGACCATCTGCTCCTCCATCTGTCCCTCTCTTTGACCTTCTAATTTTTACTCTTCAAGTATCTATTGGTCACCTGTTACATTCCAGGCACAGTGCTAGATACAGGGGTTGTGGTTGAACTCTCATAGAGATTATAGTAGGAAAGATAGACAAAAACAAATAATTTCAGGAAAACTTATGAGGAGGCATGCTTCAAGGAGAAGGATGCCAGGAGTGGGCAGATAGGACATCCTAAGAGAGACAATTTAGCCAATGCCTGAGAGAATGATGGGCTCTGGAATCTACCCCCGAGGCTCAAGTCTTATTTTTCCTCTCACCAGCCCTGTGACAGTAGCCAGTTGCTTAATCTCTCTGTGCCTGAGTTTCCCCAGCTATAATATGAAGCTATAATAGTACCTTCCTCTCAGGGTTGCTGTGGAGATTAACTGAGATAGCACATGCGAAGCACTTGGAACAACATCTGGTACTAGGAAGGAAGGACGGAAGGACGGAAGGACGGAAGGACGGAAGGACGGAAGGAAGGAAGGAAGGAAGGAAGGAAGGAAGGAAGGAAGGAAGGAAAGATTTGTAGAGAGAAATTAATTACATCATGACAAAAGTTGCAGATGGTACCATGACTGAAATGATCTATTTAGAAATCATTCATAGGTTTCTCCTAATTACATATTTTGAAATTATGGAGAAAGGTAAATTTAAAAATATATTTGGTGTTATGACTTTTTCTCAATCTATTTTGATACTCTTGAGGAACAGGGACTCTATATAACTCCTATCAATGCTTAGTCTTTGGAATTTATGGCTCTGTTGATTAAAAAAAGTAGTAACTTTACAAAGTTTCCTTTTGGGAGTCATCTATAACTTTTCTGATGCATTTTTGTGACACTGGTAGCCAAATTGCTTCTTTACATTTGTCATCTTCCAGAACTAAACTCACATTGTGATACTGGTGTCTCGCACGTGACGTCAAGGGAAGTGATTATGAAGAATACTGGGTGGAAGAAGGGAAATTGAGCCAGTTTAAATGCCATTCATTAGTTCATTTATTAATTCACCAAACATTAATTGGACATCATCTTCAGTGGTACCAGAAAGTTTATTTTATAAAGTACACTTGGTTCCTGGCCAAAGACTTTATAATGTTGACTAGAATAGAAGGTTATATTAGTAGCCCTGGTAATACAACAAGGGAGCCTGAAGTGAAGGTTTAAATGCTGCATTTTCAGGGATTGAACATTCAAGGGTGATAAGCTGAATTGACTAAGACCTTTCTTTTGAAATGATAGCATTGACTTTTAGGTTTCTGAGTTTCCTGTTTAAAATTTATGAACAGTATTGGTTGAACCCAAGAAAGTTCTTTTAAGATCAATGAAATCCAGTGGCTCCTCTGCTCTAAGGCTACAGATGTAGGAATGCTAAGATAAGGTGTTACCTGACAGTGACAATAATAATAATAGACAAGTAGTCACTTCCACAGCCTTGAGTTGTGTCCAGGGTGTCTGACTGTGCAGAATTTCAATAGTGTTTTCCTCCTAAGCCAGAAGCTTGGGAGAAAATGGCCCCAAACCCAGCCACATTTCACCTTTTTCCTCCACTACTGGTACTACGTGGCATGTGTGTTATGTGGGGTTCCATTAAACCTCCTTCCACACTTCTCTTGATGACCTGAACACATCCAGCGAGGAATGGATGTGTTTGAACACCTGTTTTGCTTTTTGAATCACTACTTTATGGTGCCCTGAGGGAGGAGGGATTAATACAGTGGAAATGCTTTCCTGATCTTTCCATTTAGGTAGGACACTGAAATAGCACCTCTATCATGCATTCAGGAATACAAGTATAAATAAAGCAAGTCCCTTCTCTCAAGGAGACTCGTGGGGGGAAACAGACAACATAGTATATGATTAAGTATAATCAAGTATTGTGTACAGGAGGGTAAGGGAATAAGAATAGGTGCTGAGTAAGCCAAAGGACGGAGCCATGAATTCCATTTAAAGAAGGGATGGGGAGTTAGAAGAAACTTTCAAAATAGTTGAAATATCTATTACAGGATTCCCATCAAATAAACGGGCTATGTAAGCTATTTAATCCTTCCATTTCAGGTTGGGAGAGAGAGAGCAGTTGCAAAATAAAGAAAGAAGCTCAGTGCATCTCTAGAAATCTTACCACTGGGAACCGTGGGTTGGCTCTTGTGTATCCTGCAGAGGACGTGTTTCCCACACCGTGCTTATCTATGAAGTCAATGCACCTCTGGAGAAGATCTGAGGTTCAGAGCTGACCATAATATAAAGAGAAGAGAAAGCCAGACACCTGATTTGAGAGACCATCCAAAAGACCCTTCAGCCTATATGTTAGTGTTTATTGGTGTGACTTGCCAATGCTTTCGAATTATTCTCTTTCCCTTTAAAAGCCATTATTCTTTTCTTTCATTCCTGCAATAGCTGGGTCATCTGTTAATAAACATATTTTCTGAAGCTGTTGATATTTCAGTTAACATTTGGCTGCAAGGGTAGTGAAGGAGGCATGGTTAGGGACAGAAAATAAATAGAACCCGAAAACATCACTGTTCTAATAGAATGGAATTGAGGTGTGTGTGATGTGTTCTTTCCTGGAGTAGCCCATCCATCATTCATATTCTGGAGACTACATACTGCAAAAAGAGTAGAAAGAGCAAGACAAAACTTGTGAATGCCATTTTTTAGACTTGAAATAGTATTAACATAAAGGCAAGTGTATTTTATTTCTAAGTTCACTTGCAGGGAATTTAGAAGGCACCACTCAAAACTATGTAAGAAGCAGCAGGGTTTTTAAAAAGTGGTCCATAAATTGAATCTTGAAAGAAAGACTAAGGGGGCCTGAAATCCCTTTTCAAGAATGTCAGAATTTCTAAAAGGTCTTGAATTTAACAAGGGGTGCCAATTCAAGTATGGTTATCTGCAATCACTTGTTTTAATATTTAAAATGTATAACCCTCATTTATTTTTGCCTAATCTCACCAATCTAAAGTACGGAAATATTTGTACCTCCTATTTAAAATTTTGCAAAGATTATGTTGTCTATTTCCATATTGAAAAAGAATGTGTCTATACATGTATGAGATATTAATGCTAAAACAGAGTGCTAACAAAATGCCCTCTGTAATATCTGAATCAATGTACCAAGACAGAATTGCTTAGCTCTATAATTTTTGGGCTATATGCTTCATAGTCTTTTCTTTATTCTTAAGCTCTCTCTTCAAAGTCAGCCAAGGAGACGATGAAAAATTATTTCCTAAATCACAAGATCACTTTAAAAATATCTTTTCCGTATACAGCGCCATCCTGGATTCACCATGCAATATTCAATTCTGCCTCTGCTGGCCTAGGACTTCCTTAGACGTTTATTGGAAATCTGCCTGAAGGAAAAGACATAAAGACTTTAACCTTGATCGACTGACAGTAAAGTCATTAACCAGCTTCTCCAAAACGAAGGCTTTGTCTTTGTTTTCCCCCTTTACGCATTCTTTAGAGTCTCCTTTTACTTATTTAATTTTTTTTGACACTACTCTGTTCTTTCCCTGATCATCAATTTGGGAGACCTAGCTTTTATGGGGGAAAAAATAAAATCAACTCTAAATATTGAGCATTTACTATGTGCTAGGCATTGTGCTAAGGGCTGGGGCTGTAAAAACGGACAAGTCCTTATTCTTCCCTCTTTTCATCCCCACTTCCATCTAATCCCTTGATGAGTCCTGTTTAGTGTAACTTTAAAATATTTCAACTCTATCTGCTTTTCTCCATTTTCTTCTGCTACCAACATCACCTTTTGCCTGGTGCACTACAATCATGCCTCAACTGCTTTCCTGTTTTTATTCTTGTCCCCTTCCAACTAATTTTCCTTCCAAAACTCAAGTGATCCTTTAACACATATATCAAATCACGCCACTCTTGTGCTTAACTTCTTTCAGTGGCTTGCTGTTTTGGAATAAAATCCAGACAGTTGGCCCCTGCAGGGTCCTGTAGGATCTGGTTCCTCTTCCTTATCCCCTCCCTGAATCACTGCAGCTGCACTTCTCTTCTTTCAGCTGCTATTTCACACCACAGACAAGTTTTTCTAGAAAGTTCTTCCACTCAGGCTTCACTCACACACAGGACTCCTTCTCATCCTTTGGTCTCAACTTAAATGTCCCTCTTCAGAGAGGCCTTCTCAGACTGACCATTTAAAGTTGCTCTTCTCTTGTTTGTTATTGTTTATGATCTTTTTCATAACACGAATTCAATTTAGAGTGATTATATTAGTTTAACTGTTTATTGTTTGTCTTTAATACTAGATTAAAAGTTTTATGAGGGTGAAGATTCTTTCTTATTTATTTCTGTTACAACCAGTGCCTATTTATGTGTTTATTTATTTTCTCAGTCTGCTTGCTAGGGACACAACCAGTGCTTAGAAGAGTACTAGTTACATAGTAAGTCATCAAAAACATTTGTTGAAGGAATAGATAGAGACGTCTTCAGTGCCCTGAAGACACAGAGTCTTCCATAAAATGGAAGTGCTGAAGATAAGCCCAGAAAGTTGAAAAGCCACAGGAGTTTGCAGTCAGGTTCTATTGCTTAAAAACTTTTTATTAAATGAAGAAAACATTCCATCTTGAATACATTTCTGTGGAACTTTAGTATTTTTAAATAAATATTCAAATATAATATCTCATTTTATCTATATAACAATGAAAATATTTTGTTTTTATTGTTCTACCTCATGTAGTTGAGTGATAATTCACCTTATAGACCATTCCTGAGATGATTGGAACACGTGGGAGAGTTGAGCCTATCATGGGAATGAACACACAAGCAGTGGGTCAGTGTGAATCACCACAGAAAGCTCATACTGCATTTCAAACTCCAGCAACACCACAATCTCCTGAAACGAAGATTCCCAAGTTTCCTGATTGTCTAACTAGTTAGAGTCAAAGGTAAGCACAGAATTTGAGAGATATGCAAAATCCAGATGACAGGTATCAGGAATGTTGTAAGTAAGGGCATATTTGGTAAAAAGTCAGGTGGGCTTATGCCATATAAATAAAGCTTAGGCAACATCAATAATCAGAGGAGGAATTAATACAGAAAGGAATATCGTTTCATAAGACAATGTGATGAGGATGCTGCTCAATGTGACATTCTTCATCTGTGCATTCAGACAATAAATATGAATGATTTATTGCCTAACCATATGTTATATTGAGAGCTGAGACCAGCTGAACTTCTTTGGTCGAATGGGGACTTGGGGAACTTTCCTGTCTTACAAGAGGATTGTAACACACACCAATCAGAAGGATTCTAAAAGTAGCCAATCATGGGGAGGATTGAAAAAAAGGGCATTCTGATAGGACAGAAATGGAACATGCGAGGGGACAATAAGGGAATAAAAGCTGGCTATCCCAGCCAGCAGTGGCAACCTGCTCGGGTCCCCTTCCATGCTGTGGAAGCTTTGTCCTTTCACTCTGCACAATAAACCTTGCTACCACTTACTCTTTGGGTCCGTGCCATCTTTAAGGGCTGTAACACTCACCATGAAGGTCCGCACCTTCATTCTTGAAGTCAGGAAGACCACGAACCCACCCTCAGGAACAACTCCAGACACATCTTGGGGGTTTATCTGGGATCTTGCCATGCAGTGAGTACCATTGGACCCCTTTCGCTGCTATTCTGTCCTATTTTTCCTTAGAATTTGGGGGCTAAACAGAAGGCACCTGTTGGCCAGTTAAAAGTGACTAATGTGGCCACTGGACTAAAGACATGGGTGTCAGGCTTTCTGGGAAGGGGCTCTCTAACAACACCCTACTCTTCGGAGTTGGGAGGGTTGGTTTGCCTGGAATCAGCTTCTGCTTTTACTGCACTTCCGGACTGAGCCAAGGGTCGACAGAGAGGAGAGCCATTCAGCTCCAGGGTCCCAACAAAAGTTGGTTGACCCTGCAGCCATAAGCAGAGCTCTCAAAGTTACATCGCCCAAGTGAGACTCGCCCATCAATCCTATCTATCCTGACCCTTGCCTTCTGGGTCCTAATGCCTGTCAGACAAACTTCCTCCCACCCTTCTTCTCTAAGGCTAGTCCTGCTTCTAAAAACCACTCCCTGTCCCTGGTGCTCTTCTAGTTTCTCCTATAAGAGTGATTTCTAATATAAATTTTGAGACTCTGTTCCCTTCTTTAAGCACCCAGGCTCACCAATCAGAAAGAGCCGAATTCTTCAATGGGAAATAGGCACCCTGGGGCATATAAGTTTTGCCTGAAGCCCTGTCATTGGGGGGAGCATATGGAATTTTAGGATCCCTCCTCAGACTAGCAGGCCTAACAAAGGCTATTCCTGAAGCTAGGATATGGGGAGCCTCAGAAATTATAGACTCCAAAATTGGGGGGATATCCTTCCTACTCATATGATGAGAAGTGAGGGCAAAAGGCTTCACTCTTCCAATCCTGGAGATCCCTTCCCTCCCTCAGGGTATGGCCCTCCACTCTATTTTGAGACATATCATCTTTATAGGACAAGGGTAAGGTCCCAATACCAACAGGAGTCAGGACTCTAATAGGTTTTCGAGAATGCATCGGTCAGGGCCACTAAATCCAACCTTCCTCAGTCCTCTTTGTGGTCAAGGAGGAAAACAAGTGTTTCCACCGCTCCTTCGGTGAGTGCGACTATTCAGATCAGCAGGGTCCAGGGATTGTTGTGGGTTCTTGGGCTTGGGGGATGGGGTGGAAATAGACCAAAACCACGAGCATTTTTTTCTTTCAGTTGGGAAACGCTCAGGCATCAACAAGCTCACCCTTGAAATGCATCCTAAGCCAGTGGGACTGATTTGACCCATAAACCCTGAAAAAGAACCAGCTTATTTTTTTCTGCACTGCGGTCTGGCCCCAATATTCTCTCTCTGATGGGGAAAAATGGCCAACTGAGGGAAGTATAAATTACAATACTATCCTGTAGTTTGACCTTTTCTATAAGAGGAAAGGCAAATGGAGTGAAATACTTTAAGTTCAAGCTTTCTTTTCATTGAAGGATAATCCACAATTATGCAAAGCTCACAATCGACATTCCACAGGAGGACCTCTCTCTCAGTTTACCCCCATATCCTAGCCTCCCTACAGCTCCCCTTCCTATTAGTGATAAGCCTCCTCTAATCTCCCCTACCCAGAAGGAAACAAGCAAAGAAATCTCCAAGGGACCACAAACCACTCCCCCCAACAACCTGGTCTATTGGTTATGTCCCTTTCAAGCTGTAGGTGGAGGGGAATTTGGCCCAACCCGGGCACATGTCTTCTTCTCCCTCTCTGATTTAAAGTAGATCAAGGTAGACCTGGGGAAGTTTTCAGATGATCCTGATAGGTATATAGATGTCCTACAGGGTCTAGGGCAAACCTTTGACCTCACTTGGAGAGATGTCATGCTTTTGTTAGATCAAACCCTGGCCTTTAATGAGAAGAATGTGGCTTTAGCTGCAGCTTGAGAGTTTAAAGATACCTGGTTCTTAGTCAAGTAAATGATAGAATGACAGCTGAAGAAAGGGACAAATTCCCTACCAGTCAGCAATCCATCCCCAGTATGGGTCCCCACTGGGACCTAGACTCAGATCATGGGGACTAGAGTCACAAACATCTGTTGACCTGTGTTCTAGAAGGACTAAAAGGAGAATTAGGAAAATGCCCATGAATTATTCAATGATGTCCACCATAACTCAGGGAAAGGAAGAAAATTCTACCACCTTCCTCAAGCGACTATGAGAGGCCTTAAGAAAATATACTCCCCTGTTGCCTGACTCGCTCGTGTGTCAATTGATCCTAAAAGACAAGTTTATTACCCAATCAGCTGCAAATATCAGGAGAAAGCTCCAAAAGCTAGCTCTAGGCCTTGAACAAAATTTGGAGGCATTATTAAACCTGGCAACCTCAGTGTTCTATAATAGGGACTAAGAGGAACAGGCCGAAAAGGAAAAGCAAGATAAAAGAAAGGCTGCAGCCTTAGTCATGGCCCTCGGACAAACAAACCTTGGTGGTTCAGAGAGGACAGAAAACAGAGCAGGCCAATCACCTCGTAGGGCTTGTTATCAGTGTAGTTTGAAAGGACACTTTAAAAAAGATAGTCCAATGAGAAACAGGCTGCCCCCTCGCCCATGTGCACTATGCCAAGGCAATCACTGGAAGGCACACTGCCCCAGAGGTCAAAGGTTCTCTGGGCCAGAAGCCTCCAACCAGATGATCCAACAGCAGGACTGAGGGTCCCCAGGGCAAGCGCCAGCTCATGTCATCACCCTCACTGAGCCCCAGGTAAGTTTAACCACTGAGGGCCAGGAAATTTACTTCCTCCTAGACACTGGTGTGACCACCTTCTCAGTGTTAATCTCCTGCCCCAGATGGCTGTCCCCAAGGTCTGTTACCATCCAAGGAATCCTGGGACAGCCTGTAATCAGATATTTCTCTCACCTCCTTAGTTGTAACTGGGAGACTTTGCTCTTTTCACACGACTTTCTTGTTATGCCTGAAAGTCCCACACCCTTATTAGGGAGGGATATATTAACCAAAGCTGAAGTTATTATCTATATGAATATGGGAAACAAGTTACCCATTTGTTGTCCCCTACTTGAGGAGGGAATCAACCCTGAAGTCTGGGCATTGGAAGGACAATTGGGAAGGGCAAAAAATGCCCACCCAGTCCAAATCAGGCTAAAAGACCTCACCACTTTTCCTTATCAAAGGCAATATCCCTTAAGGCCTGAAGCTCATAAAGGATTACATGATATTGTTAGACATTTAAAAGTTCAAGGCTTAGTAAGAAAATGCAGCAGTCCCTGCAACACCCCAATTCTAGGAGTACATAAACTGAACAGTCAGTGAAGACTGGTGCAAGATCTTAGACTCATCAATGAGGCAGTAATTCCTCTATATCCAGCTGTACCCAACCCCTATACCCTGCTCCCTCAAATACCAGAGAAAACAGAATGGTTCACTGTTCTGGACCTCAAGGATGCCTTCTTCTGTATTCCCCTGCATTCTAACTCCCAGTTTCCCTTTGCCTTTGAGGATCCCACAGACCACACATCCCAACTTACATGGACGGTCTTGCCTCAAGGGCTTATGGATAGCCCTCATCTGTTTGGTCAGACACTGGCCCAAGATCTAGGCCACTTCTCAAGTCCAGGCACTCTGGTCCTTCAGTATGTGGATGATTTACTTTTGGCTACCAGTTCAGAAAGGCTCATGCCAGCAGGCTACTCTAGATCTCTTGAACTTTCTAGCTAATCAAGGGTACAAGGCGTTTAAATCAAAGGCCCAGCTCTGCTTATAACAAGTCAAATATCTAGGCCTAATCTTAGCCAGAGGAACCAGGGCCCTCAGCAAAGAACGAATACAGCCTATACTGGCTTGTCCTCACCCTGAGACATCCCCCAGTTGTGGGGGATCCTTGAGATCACCAGCTTTTGCCGACTATGGATCCCTAGATACAGTGAGATGGCCAGGCCACTCTATACTCTAATCAAGGAGACCCAGAGGGCAAATACTCATCTAATAGAATGGGAATTAAAGGCAGAAACAGCCTTCAAAACCTTCAAGCAGGCCCTAGTACAAGCTCCAGCCTTAAGCCTTCCCACAGGACAAAACTTCTATTTATACATCACAGAGAGAGTGGGAATAGCCCTTGGAGTCCTTACTCAGACTCATGGGACAACCCCACAACCAGTGGCATAACTAAGTAAGGAAACTGATGTAGCAGCAAAAGGCTGGCCTCACTGTTTATGGGTAGTTGAGGTGGTGGCCATTTTAGTATCAGAGGCTATCAAAATAATACAAGGAAAGGCTCTCACCATCTGGACTACTCATGATGTAAATGGCATTCTAGGCCAAAGGACATTTATGGCTGTCAGACAACTGCCTGCTTAGATACCAGGCGCCACTCCTTGAGGAACCAGTGCTTCAAATACACACATGTGACTTTTCTCCAGGGGATGGGGAACCAATCGATCATGACTGCCAACAAGTTGTAGCCCAGACTTGTTCCACCGAAAAGGATCTCTTAAAAGTCCCCTTAGTTAATCCTGACCTTAACCTATATACCAATGGAAGTTCATTTGTGGAGAATTGGATATGAAGCGCAGGTTATGCCATAGTTAGTGATGTAATAGTACTTGAAAGTAAGCCTCTTCCCCCAGGGACCAGCACCCAGTTAGCAGAACTAGTGGCACTTACCCGAGCCTTAGAACTGGGAAAGGAAAAAAGAATAAATGTGTATATGGATAGCAAGTATGCTTATCTAATCCTACATGCCCATGCTGCAATATGGAAAGAAAGGGAGACAACCCCCATTAGGGGGGCTTCATGCTAACCTCTGGGAGAAGAATCCCCATTAAATACCACAAGGAAATAATGTAGTTATTGCACGCAGCGCAAAAACCCAAGCAGGTGAAAGTCTTACACTGCCAAAGCCATCAAAAAGGTGAAGGAGAAAAGGCAGAAAGAAACTATCGAGCAGACTCTGAGGCCAAAATTGCTGCCAGGCAGAACCTCCCATTAAAAATACCTATGGAAGGACCCTTGGTATGGAACAACCCTCTACAGAGATTAAACCCCAGTATTCCCCAACTGAAACAGAATGGAGACTTTCACAGGGGCATAGTTTTCTTCCCTTGGGGTGGTTAATGACAAAAGAGGGAAAGGTACTCATACCCGAAGCCAGCCAGTAGAAAATACTTAAGGCCCTCCAACAAACCTTTCATATGGATATTGAGAACACTCATCAAATGACCAAATCCCTATTTACAGGGCCAGATCTCCTCCAGACCATCTGACAAGTAGTCAAGGCCTGTAAGGTGTGCCAAAGGAATAATCCCTTGGTCCATTGTAAGGCTCCTCTGGGGG
This sequence comes from Macaca nemestrina, assembly GCF_043159975.1. Lineage (NCBI taxonomy): Eukaryota > Metazoa > Chordata > Mammalia > Primates > Cercopithecidae > Macaca > Macaca nemestrina. The sequence goes on along the minus strand of NC_092134.1, from coordinate 40,766,417 downwards.
AACAAAGAATAGGACACTATCCTAGAGAGGACTGGCAGTTAGACTTCACCCATATGCCTAAGTCAAGGGGATTTCAATACTTGTTGGTCTGTGTTGACACCTTTACAAATTGGACAGAAGCCTTCCCCTGCAAGACAGAGAAGGCTCAGGAAGTGGTTAAAGTCCTTTGTAATGGCAAACATACTCCCTGTATGACCATTTACCCCAGACTTCCTGCAGCAGCACCCTACCAATAGTGAATGCCTTCTCATCCCCTCTTTCAATTACTGTCTTGAATGGTTTCTAGTAGATACAAAATGGTTTTTCTCCAATGGAAAAATAGAACACAGGGAGCCACTCAGTTTGCTCCCAACACCCCTATGCAGCCGCTCACCAGAGCTACTTTGGTAAGTACTCTAGGAGTATCGGAAAATGAAAACAACAAACTCACACACCTTTTTAACATACACAACCAGTTCTGTCTACCCAGTGAAGGCATATTCTTCTTATGTGGAACTTCAACCCATATCTGCCTCCCCACCAACTGGACAGGCACCTGCACCTTAGTCTTCCTAAGTCCCAACATTGACATTGCCCCAATAAATCAGACCCTATCAGTGCTCCTCAAAGCTCAAGCCCACCAGTGCATGGCCATACAACTAATACCCCTACTTATAGGGTTAGGAATGGCCACTGCTACAGGAACTGGAATAGCCAGTTTATCTACTTCACTATCCTACTGCCACACACTCTCAAAGGATTTCTCAGACAGTTGGCAGGAAATAACAAAATCTATCCTTATCTACAATCCCAAATAGGCTCTTTGGCAGCAGTGACTCTCCAAAACTGCTGAGGCCTGGACCTCCTCACTGCTGAGAAAGGAGGACTCTGCACTTCCTTAGGGGAAGAGTGTTGCTTTTACACTAACCAATCAGAGATAGTATGAGATGCCACCCGGCATTTACAGGAAAAGGCTTCTGAAATCAGATAATGTCTTTCAAACTCTTATACCAACCTCTGGAGTTGGATGACATGGCTTCTCCCCTTTCTAGGTCCTGTGACAGCCATCTTGCGATTATTCACCTTTGGGCCCTGTATTTTTAACCTCCTTGTCAATTTTGTTTCCTCCAGGATCCAGGCCATCAAGCTACAGATGGTCTTACAAATGGAACCGCAAATGAGCTCAACTTCACAAATTCTACTAAGGAACCCTAGACCCACCCACTGGCCCTTTGACTGGCCTAGAGAGTTCCCCATGGGAAGAGACTACAACTGCAGGGCCCCTTCTTCACCCCATCCAGCAGGAAGTAGATAGAGTGGTCATCGCCCAGTTCCCAACAGCAGTTGGGGTGCCCTGTTTAGAGGGGACATTGAGAATTGAGGCCAGTTGGACTTCCTGGGTCGAGTGGGCAATTGCGGAACTTTCCTGTCTTACAAGAAGATTGTAAAACACACCAATCAGCGCTCTGTAAAACGCATCAATCAGCACTCTACAAAATGCAACAATCAGCAGGATTCTAAAAGTAGCCAATAGTGGGGAGGATTGAAAAAAGGGCACTCTGATAGGACAGAAATGGAACATGGGAGGGGACAATAAGAGAATAAAAGATGGCCACCCCAGCCAGCAGTAGCAACCCGCTCGGGTCCCCTTCCATGCTGTGGAAGCTTTGTCCTTTAGCTCTTCACGATAAACCTTGCTCACTCTTTGGATCATCCATGCCATCTTTAAGAGCTGTAACACTCACCACAAAGGTCCACGGCTTCATTCTTGAAGCCAGTGAGACAACAAACCCACCGGCAGGAACCAACTCCAGACACAATATGACCTATAAAAATATTATTAAAACTTTTCTGCAAACTTGAGAGTAATTTTATGTATAACACACTGAGGCTCAGAAACTTTGAAGATACGTCCTCAAGGTTCCTTGTAACAGGCAGATCTTGAACAAAAAAAAGTTATTTCAACTCCAAATCTGGTGCTATTGTCAACACTAGATAGAGAGCTTGGGACTTGAATTTCCTCAGAACTTGACAATTCCATTAAACATTTGGTGATATAATTTTCATCCAATCTAGTGGATTAGAAATGTGTTTAGAGTACTTCAATAGGGTCTTTTAATTTCTGTAAATAAAGTGTGCTTTCTGAATGTATCATACTACATTAAACCATGGACTGGAATAAAGAAGATATGAATGCACTGGGCTGGAAATGGGAAAAGAATAATTTTAGGCATTTTCCTCATTCTGTTTAAACAGACTGAAGATTCTTTTTGGCAGGAGGCCTATGTTTAACCAGTGTTACTGAATATAGAATAATCATGGGTGGGGAGTATGTTTTCCTTAATTGAGTATGTTTTCTTGATATAAATGTGGATCTCAGGCTCCTAACTAGTCAAAGCAAAAGTTTCCAAATTGTCTGAGGTTGTGAAAGCCTAGGAGGCAAGACTTGGTGCCCATGTGAGACAAAAAACACAGAGCAAGTATGCCTGCAAGGAGGTTAAAATAGCATTGACAGATTGGACCACTTTCATTCTCTTCACTAACCACATCCTCCCTAGCTCCTTTCACCTAGCTCCTGAACATCTCTCACCACCCTCTGTTAGATCATGTCCCAGGAAATAATCCCCAGGAGGCTGTCCATCCAATGCATCCTCCACTACTGATCTCTCTTTGCTATCTGCCTCACTCAAGATCTTGCCACATGCAAGGGGTTTGTGTTCAGGGAGTTTGGCCAGATGAGAAATGGAGTGACTGGTTGAATCCTCTTTTAGGAGCATTCAATTGTCTTTACTCTGAAGGGACTAGTCCTTGAACCAAATGGGAATAGGTCATCCCTTCTCCTCCCTCTGTCCCTATTGACCAAAGAGCACAAAGGAGGCCAGGATGCCCACCCTGGCACTATTCTCGTATATTCAGTGAATGACTTCAGTGCCAGCTCAGCTGCCAGAGATGAAAATGACAGATGTCCTTTAAACATTAGGTTCCAGGGAATCACTTGGCACCTGAATTGACCTTGACTCCTCACAGATGATGTATTAGTTTCCTAGGGATGCCATAACAAATTTTACAACCAACAAGGTGGTTAAATGACAGAAATTTATTCTCTCACAGTTCAGGAAGTCAGAAGTCCAAAATTGAGGTGTCAGCAGGATTAATTTCTTCTTGGAGTCTCAGTGGGAAGATCTGTTCCATGTCTCTCTCCACACCATCCAAGCTTGCCATCAATCCTTGGTACGCCTAGCTTGTAAAGCTTAACTTCAATCTCTGCCTCCATCGTCACTGGGCCTTCTTTCTGTGTCTTCTCACCATCTACTTTCTGCATCTGTCTCTCTGTGATTCTGTGTGTCACTTCTTATAAAGATACCATTTATAGGATTAGAGCCTTCTCTCTTCCAATATTGCCTCAATTTAACTAATTACATCTGCAAAGACCCTATTTTCACATAAGGCTCTGAGTGGGCATGAATTCTGCCAGAAATGATGGCAAACATATTTTCCTGTATTCACCATTCACAACTTGCCATTGGACCACTTGACATTGCAAACTGCCTATCTAGTAATGTCAGGGCAGCTAACAAAGTATCTTTTCCCTATATACGTCAAGGCCCGAAATTTCCAGCCTCACATTTTTCCTTCTTTGGATCAGTCTTCTTTAGATGTAAAATTACTCCCTGACTTGGTCACATTTTAAGGTGTCATTCCTTACCAATACCTTAGTTTTCACTAATGTGATGAAGCCGAAGCACTCAATCATTCAAAGGCCCAGAAAAAAAGAAAATGCTAGTCAATTTGGACAGTCAAATTGGTGCCTTGCTACTCAAAATGCAGCCAGCCCAGGGATCATCAGCATCAGAGCCTCCTAGAACTGTAGGCTATATGCAAACTTACTGTATCAGGATCTGCATTGTATCTCCATCCCCCAAGACATCCACATGCACATTAAAGTTGAAAATTGCTGCTCTAGTAAAGCCTTTATAAAGTTGGGCTGGGGGAAAGTGTGGAGGGGGCTTTAGCTAGGATATGCATAGAGCCTAGGTCATGGGATAGGACACCAAGTCCAGTTGAGGTTGTAGAGGGTGAATAAGGGCACCCAGGAAATCTTGAGATGAAACAGAGAGAGAGAAACGTGCAACAATAACTATGTGGAAAGGACACAAGTCTAGGTGCTTTATTTTGTACAGATTGTTTCTTTTAATGTTACAACAATCCAATGAGTTGGGTACTATAACCAGCACTATTTTATAGACAAGAATGCTTAGGCAGAGAGGTTTACTCAATATAAGGGTGGGCATTTCAGCCTGGAGAGTAGGACCCCAGAGCCCTGTTTCTTAACCACTATGCTCTCCTGACTACCAAAGAGTACAAGTAGATGCTAAAACATAAGCAAACTAATGACTTTCACACTTAATTTTAGTTCATAGGCCTGTTTGAACTTGTTTTTCAGGTCACATTATTTCGAAGATATGAATAAGCCTGGTGTTCATCCATTTCCTTCATTTGAATCAAGTCAGTCAGTTGCTCATGGAACTCAACCTCGAGTCTCTCAGATCCCCAGCCCATTCATGGGCTCTGAGACCTGAGTGCCTCTTTCACACCCAAGAACATATAAATGACAACGACATATGACCAGACCATCCTGAGCCTGGTGTCTCACCTCACAGGCCTGCCTTTCGTGAGCATGCCTGGGGAGAGATGACTAATGCTGTTTCTCCAATTTTGTCCTCTTCTAGGTCATGGGAATGATTTATTCTTACTCAGCAAACCAGTAATTATGTGTTATATGTGAGTGGTAAGATTTTTAAGGAGATGTGGAATCTGACTGCCTGATGTGATTCTCAAATGGCCCCAACATTTTACACAATTGTTTGTCATTACATAAAACCCAACTTACATTTGGGATGAGGAATGTATTTTTTAAGTTCTTTTGTGTTTGGAAGGACAAGCAATTACCATGGCTGTTTCTGATTCATTTACACTTAGCTCCTAAAAATATTGCCCTCAGAAAGGATGGCTGTTTGTTTGCCATGTCAAGAACATTTTATTTGGTTTCCTTTTAGAGAAAAATCCACATGCAGCCAATTTTAAACTGACTAGAATGTCTCAAAGATGTTTGGAAATTTCAAAACTCTGTTTTGCACCAAACACCTTCAAAACCTAAGTGGGGGCTCTGGAGAGAGATGCAAAGGAGATGGAATGTGGAGTCTCATGAAGAGAAGGTGCAGAAATCAGAAAAATACAGTGAAACTCAGAGAAACTCATGATTTCTATTAAAAATGTTTGTATTAGTTCATCTTGTATTGTTATAAAGAAATGCCTAAGACAGGATAACTTATAAAGAAAAGAAGTTTAATTGGCTCATGGTTCCACAGGCTGCACAGGAAGCATGACTGGGGAGGCCTCAGGAAACTTACAACCTTGGAAGAAGGTGAAGGGGAACCAGGCACATCTTCACATGGCCAGAGCAGGAGGAAGAGACAGAGGGCCGGATGCCACACACTTTTAAACAACCAGATCTCGTGACAGCTCTATCACACTAACAATACCCAAGGGATGGTGTCAAACCATTCTTAAGGACCACCCCCATGATTCAATCACCTGCCACCAGGCCGCACCTCCAACACTGAGGATTGCAATTAAACATGAGATTTAGGTGGAGACACTGATCTAAACCATATCAATGTTCATACTTTCTGAGGACCGATTTTTAAGTTGCATCTGAATTATACTTAATTTTAGTGACTATTAGTACTCTCACCATATAATATACATATACACTTACAGACTTTTTTTTAACAGACGTTAATCACTGTGCATTGGTTTTGGCCTACAGAGTACTGGAAAAAAAAATAACTGCACTGATATGACAACTTACTAGTTTATTTGATCCTGACTTTGGGGTTGAAAAAGGGTAACTATGATTATCCTCTTTTACAGATAGGAAAATGGAGCCCCAGAAAGAATATGTGACTTCCCCTTGATTATACAACAAATGTATAGCAAAATCAGAACTGGAAGCTAGCTGTCCTTAATTCTCAGGAGAGTTTTCTCCCCTGTGACACCCACACATTGGCAGACAGTTTGGAAAAAGAGGCTGAAGGAACTTTAACATGCAAGATTTGTCAGTGTAAAGTTATCACCTTAAATATTTAGTATTAATTAACTGAACTCATTACTGCAATAAACTATAATGCCTTTATAGAAATCTGGATGGCTTGCAACAAATAAACCAACTGGGTTCTGCAATCTCTAAAATGTCAACTGCAGTGTATTTCACAAGACGGCAAGAACTGCAGATAAATAATTGTCTGTGGTTAGATGACACCTGTCAAGTTCAAAGAGGGTAGAGCTTGCAGGAAGGTAATGTTCCCTCCTCTCTAAATCTCAAAACCATGTGGTTGTTTCTCTTATTTCTTTGTTTCTTTTCTAAGTAGAGAACCTAGAACATCCTGCTATTGTGAGCAGAGACTACAGCTGGTTAAGTACCTTCATTACAGATTCCCCGCTAACTTAGTGTAAGGTTTTATGTTTATCCGGCTAGGAGTTAGGCTGTGGTTTTACCATTTGCTGTAGCTGTGGTATCAGGGGCTAAAATTACCCGTGCCCTTGCTTTTGTCTCCCCTGCTGTGCTTGAATTTTCCTAGAGACTCCTGACATAGGGACTGAGGCTTGCAGTTCTTCAAGCTGTAATCCCTTGTTATTTATGTGGAGCATCATTGCTGTGTTGGTACTGTATGCGGGGAGAGAAAGAATTCTACAGTCCTGTGATTAGATCTGTCTTTTAGTGAGCCTGAGTTGGGTATTTCCCTTTCCCAGGTCCGTGAGGCCCCTGGTAAAACACCTGTGGGATGCGTTCTTGTAAAGTACTTTCCCTTGAAGGAAATCCTTCTTAAGGAGAACAGAGAGCTCTGGGCTTATTTCAACACAGAGATCTGGGCTTATTTCTCCACGCCAACCCCTCAACCCCAAAGGGAAAGAGGAGAGGATTTTTCTTCAGGTTCCATAGTGGAAATCTGATGTTACTCCTGGAGGTACAACTCAGGAAGGTATGGGGAGGCCCCTGCGATTGGACCCCCTGGGAGTTTTTAAGTCTCAAACTTGTCCACACACAGCTTATAGCAATTTGTCAATTACTGTTCAGTTTCCTGGCTTCTGCTCCTGGTAAACTGAAATTCTCTGTATCCATCCCTCTGACTCCCCTGTTCTCTGGGAGGCAGTTTGGCCTGCGACCTCAATTCTCTGAAGGTTCTAAGAAGAATTGCCGGTTTTCAGTTTGTTCAGTTATTTTTGTTTTGTTTTGTTTTTGTTTTTTGTGTTGTGTGTGTGTGTGTGTGTGTGTGTGTGTGTGTTTTAGATAAGGGTGACAACTTCCAAGCTGTTCACTCGTCAGATCTGGAAACTAGAAGAGCGCTCAGTTTTTGTGCACATTTCTTTTTCTCTGACTTCTCCTGAGCCTGAAATCTTTCCAAATGGTAGTTGTGGTCCCAAGTCGGAGAACTGATTAAAAAAAAAATAGGAATTAAGATCTTAGATAGAACAAACCGAATGAACCACAAGGCAGGGCCCCAACTTTGTAACTGCCTCTCTCTTCTCAAGGTGTTCTGAAGCCAGACAGGTCCGTTGAGGGCAGCCCTGTCCTTCCAAAGCCCACTGCTGAATTTGGGTGATGCTAGTAACACAGAACGGTCTCTTATGCTCAGGTCAGGCACATTTACACATAGGCCAATTCTTTAGGACTGCCTCCTTGGAAGGCAATTGAATTGTTCTGTGTTGTAGATATTTGGGTACAAAACACATTTTCTCCACATTCTCAAGTGTGACATTCACAGATCAGTGAGTACCAGTGAAAAGGAAGAAGCATGACACACAGAAGTTTCAGAAAGAGGATGTTGGGTTTTAAGCAAAGCAGCAGAAAGGGAGCACCACGAAAGGCCCTGAGTTTACCAAGAGCCACCTAGGCCTCTACACAAAGAGCCGGGAGAGAAGGGAAAAAGAGGACAGAGTGGCAGAAAGAAGGCATTCTAGTCCTCTTCGGCCTTATTTTGGTATCTACAGGAAGAAAAATGAGAGGAGTGAAACTACTTGTTTAAGGAAGTTCTCAAACTTTCATTGTGCCTCCAAATCACATGAAAAACCATGTAAAAATGCACTTCACATCCAGTGGATTGGGTGCAGGGCTCAAGATTTCTTCCTTCCTTCCCTCCCTCCCTCCCTTCCTTCCCTCTCTCCCTCCCTTCCCTCCCTCCCTCCCTTCCTTCCTTCTTTCCTTCCTTCCTTCCCTCCCTCCCTCCCTCCCTTCCTTCCTTCTTTCCTTCCTTCCTTCCCTCCCTTCCTCCCTCCCTTCCTTCCTTCTTTCCTTCCTTCCTTCCCTCCCTCCCTCCCTCCCTTCTTTCCTTCCTTCCTTCCTTCCTTCCTTCCTTCTTTCCTTCCTTCTGTCCTTTCTTCCTTTCTCTCTTTCCCTCCCTCCCTCCCTCCCTCCCTCCCTCCCTCTCTCTCTCTCTCTCTCTCTCTTTCTTTCTTTCTTTCTTTCTTTCTTTCTTTCTTTCTTTCTTTCTTTCTTTCTTTCTTTCTTTCTTTCTTTCTTTCTTTCTTTTCTTTCATCTTATATAGAAATGAGGTCTTACTGTGTTGCCCAGACTGGTCTGGAATTTCTGAGCTCAAGCAATCCTCTCACCTTGGCCTTCCAAAGTGCTGGGATTACAGGCTTGAGTCACTGTACTCAACCAGATTCTGCATTTCTAACAAGCACTCAGGTGATGGTGACAGCACTGGTGCTCATACCACGCCTTGAGGAGCAAGGGTCTAATACACCTTCCAAAGGGGCATTTCTTAACTCTCACTCTATGCTCACCTCTGAAATAACAGCAGCCACAGCCACTCACTTTGTTTCCTAAAAACAGCATGTGTATTCTTAGCTCAAGGTGATCTGTCTTCTGGGACAGCTGTTGGCCTCTTCTCCACATCTGTAAGTCCTCAGCTGTCTTTTCTAAGCCCCACCCAAGTCTCTGTCCTTCATGAGAACTCCTCCACCACGTGGAATCTTTGTAATCAGTGGCTCCTTTGGACTTCTGTACCTTTGTTGGGCTTAGCATTTTTGCAAGCATCGGTTGCTACTACTGACCTTTTAAATTTGTCTCCTAACTAGATTTTAAGCCTCTTGAATACAGGACACACACACACAGAATACATCTTGTCACTCATTCCTCAGGCCAAAAACAGAGCCCTGCTCATTAGGAGATTGTGCAGTGTAGTGAAAACAGCCCAGGGAGATATGATTTCAATTATCAGCTCCACCACGCAACAGCTGCTGGACCCTACATAGAGTATTGCTCCTTCAGTCTTCATGGTAATGGTGGTGGTGGTGGCGGTGGTGGTGATAGTGATGGTGGTGGTAGTGGTGGTGGTGTGCAGGTAGAATGTTTATACTTCACAGGTTTATTGAGAGGAATGAAGAAAATAAAGTTAGCCAAGTGGGAAACAAAGTGCCTGGTACAGAGTCAGAATCAACCCTCAGCATGTGTAAGTCTTCTCTCCTCCAATTTCTTTTGCTTTTCTCCTTAATGTGGGTTGTGAGGGTACATCCTCACCCTGACAGTCTCTTCTTGAAAAATATTATATCACGTGTGACAATATTGGAAGATTTTCTTCCATCTCATTTAAAAGGCCCACGGACATTCAAAAGAAGAGTCCCTATATCATTAAAAAAAAAAAAATACTCAGACTCATAGCTCAGAATAGCAACACATACATCAATTTCTGATCTGATCAGGAAAAGGGATGTTTTAAGCCAGTGTAGTCAAACCACATGAAGCCAATTTTCCATGTGTTTCCCAATGTTTGCCCTTTCCATCAAAGGTTTTCATCTTATCAATGTACCCAGTTCTCTCAGGTTGGTGTTTATGCCCAAGCAACGGACTGTCTTACTTTCAGTGGTAAGAAATACAAAGGTATAGCCACACTGGGAAAGTAACCTGCAAAAGCAAATTGCCCTTGCTTGGGCTGGGACTCACTAACAATGTATGGGAACAAAGATTGGTATTAGGAGACCATTTTGGGGTAAGCTGTGCTGACAGACAGGCTTACCAGGTTGCAAAGGAGATACCAGATCAATCTCCTGACAGAGCAGAGAAGGTGAAGTGCATGTGAGATGATGGAACAAGTCTAAGTTTGGCAATCCAGACATGCAGATTTAAATGTCAGATCCTCTCTTGTTAGCCGTGTTACCTAGGGCAAATTTCTCAACCTCTTGAACTTAATCTATAAATATGGAAACAACATTGTCTACCTTATACTTTTGTTTGAGGATTAAATGGAACTATACATCTAAGCCATGTAAAGTACCAAAGAAGGTAAATGACTGTAAGAGGAGCCCAGTGAATGTTAGCCCCCTTCTAGCATTTCAGGGAGAGATGGCACTTGGATGTATTACGGGGATGGGAAATTAGAAGGGTCTTGCTGTCCTATATTCCTCTGTCTAGCAACACCTGAGATTGGGTGCCTGAGATAGAGGGAGGACTAACAGATCCACTTTTTGATTTCTTAACAGATGGTATCATTGTTATCCCTCTCCTTTCTCTTCTTCTCCTTATTTTTCCACTACCTCTTTTTCTTCCCCTCACCTCTCCCTCTCCTTCTTCTTCATGTTCTTCTTGTTTTTCTTCTTTTTCCTCCTTCTCTTCCCCTTCTTCTTTTCCCCTTCCTCTTCTTCAAATTTGATTTAAAGGTAGAATTGATTCCTTTCAACTGAAATACATGGCTTTTCTATAGCCATTAATGACATAATAAACCCAGAAAATAATCAATGATTACTTGCAAATTGAATTGGATTCTACTAAACTGTTGGTTCCTCTGCAATACAGTAGCTTTACTCAGTCTTTATGAGCAAACTTTCGTATGCTAGGCTTTCTTCACAGTTTGAAGATCTCTTTTGGTATAATTTAAATTCAGTTTATGAACTCCGGGCATCACCTCCGACAAAGCAAAGGAGAATGCATCCTTGGTTGTTTTTAACTTAAGGCAAGTACATATGGGAATTACAGTGATGAAAGATGACTACCAAAGTCCTCTCAGTGACAGGGGACATGAAAGCAGCAGTTAACCACACAGGAGAGGCTTGGCAGAAGTTAGGGAAGGAGTTTTCACATTTCCTTATGTGAACTTTTGTGCCGGAACCAACCATTTAGGTGACCTAGAAGTGTGCAACTAAAAATTGTTACTTGTTTTTTCATCACAAAACAATATACCCCGCTGCAACAAATTCAAACAGTATACTCTATTATGGTTTCTTTATTTATTTCTTCTGCTGACATAAATTGTTTGGGAGCAATCTCAGAGAGTTTTCTTCAATAGAATTTTAGTCAAAACTACATTACATCTGCTATCAAGCAAAGTATTCTCAGGCTGCAGGTCCCCTAGCTGTCATGGATAGAAGCAAGGTTATCACAGTGGAAACTATGCCCTTATTCAAGAGTAATTCACTTTATAGCAGCCGAGTCTCTAACTGCAGTCCAAGGATAAAGAAATCAGGAGCAGTGATCAGATGATATCCAAGGCTTGAGGCAGGTTAAAGATCTTCCAGCAAAGTCAGACTTTGTTGTGTGACTTCTCTCAAAGTCTTGGGGATTAGCTTCCAATGTGTTTCTATTAAAGGGAAATGTTGAGAAATAAAATAAAGTGGTGAAAGGTTGGGATTAAAGACGATTTTGTTCAATGTTGAGTCCTGTGAAAATATCACATGTCCAGATGAATTTGAAAGAGTCCAGTAGACTCTTAGATAAAAAAGAAATATGTGTAGATAGAGGTGGCTGATCAAATGGAAGCATTAATACTGCTGAGATAGATGGTGACTGATTAAATGGAAGCAGCCACACACCCATTCATTTCTCTGAAAATTAGCAGCTGTTGGCTGACAGACACCTTTCCTTCACATGCTCTTGCTGAAGTGATAAGAAGTGAAAAGAGCTTGAGGCAGGACTATTTTGAGTTCCAGGAGATCTGTGTTGCTATGAGATCTGAGATTAGTGGTTAGGTTGGTGCCGGATGTCATCCAGCAGCTGATCATGAAACCACTAAAAGTTAAGTTCATTTCTCAGAAATCATCTGAGCATGTGGGCTGTTCAGGAAGGTGATTGAATTGCTGTTTCTTGGGATTTCCCCACCCTCAGTCCAAGTGAACTAAAGGGATTAATGGTCTTGACCCTGTAAGCATTTTTTTAATGTACCATGTCAAAATGCAATATGTTCTGTCCTTTTGTTCTTTGAGATGCCATTAATTCAATTGTTGCCCAAAACTTTATGCTGATTACTTTGTAATTATATCAAAATACCATTTTAGCTTCTTATTAACCACTGAGTTAAAAGACATTTATGGAAGCATGATATGTCAAAGTCAGGTGAATTAGTGAAAAGTAGGCACAAAAAGTTATGGGATTCATGTAGCCAGAGATTTACATCTGTGTAAACCTTTGGCAGTTTGGTAGCTAAGTCGGTAGCCTGAGGGTGGTAAATGGCAGGAACTATGCCCATGTGTGAATGGTAATTTGTATTCTATAGTTAGGAGTGCCTATTTATCTGCCTCTGGCACTATGTAATTTTCTGTGCCTCAGTTTACTGTTCAGTAACATGTGGTAGTTAGTAATACAGTACCTATGCCATAGTATGTTCCTGACATGTAGTATGTGCTCAATTAATATTAACTATTAATATTGCTACTATCATTGTTGCTATTACTACATAAAAGGCCCATGCATCTGTCTCAAACAAATCATACCAAAAACTGACTTTGTAAATAAGACCAGGGAGCTTAAGGATTAGGCTTCAGAGTCAGGCTTTCGTAGTCACAAAGATAGTGACTGGGGGAGTAGTGATGACGGAGGAGCTATTAAGAAGAAAGAGTATCATTCTTGATCTGAAGAGAGAGTACTTAGAACGAGTATTTCAAAAAAAGAATGCTACCATTTCCTAGGTTGGTACATTGAGGCTTGTGGGGCTGGAATCTGCTTATTTATGAGATAGACTATGAGAATCACAGGTTTGTAAGGAGCCTCCAGGGTCACCTAGTTCAGCCACTGCTAGGTGAGTTTTCTTCAATAAGAATTTTAAACCTGCCTGACGTATTATCTGTGGTATCCACTCACTTCTTTTGCCTTATCTTTGGTCTCCTGTCTTGTCCTTCTCAGCCCCACATAATGTGGCAGCACACACAGTGAAACTCCCTGTCCAAAAGGAGAAAAGGCTAAAGGAATTCACATTGAAATAGTTGTGCTAGTCTTCATTCCAAGAATAAGTGCTGGTGTATGTGTGGTTTTTGTGTTTTTTAAATAACTTCAAAAATAGAAAAAAATAAAAAACCCTAAACATCAGCTTAGTAAATTTCCCTGACATTAGTCATTTATAATGCCAGGGAAAAGACATTTACACTAACAAATGAGTCTTGATCACTCTCCGTGTGTTCTAGGAAGCTGTATTAGCCACCGTTAAGTAGTGGGACGACTTCGAGAATGCAGTAACTGCCATTTAGATTGAAAATACAAGATCAAATAGAATATACTAAGAGTATATAGGCATAAGTATAACAATCTTCTCTTGAAATATAAAACCTTATAGCAATGCAAGAAATTTGGCTTAACTATTACATTTATATAAAATTAAAAAAATTTTTGTAGCAAGTAAGAACAGTGTATATTAACTGGGTGAAGTGGTGAGTGAAAAAAGCTAATGTGATCTTAGGCTGCATAGACAGATGTGCAGCTGCTGAAAATAAGGATGTTATAATTGTCCTGCTCTCTGCCCTGGTCAGAGCATATCAGAATCTTGTAGGCCGGGCGTGTTGGCTCACTCCTGTAATCCCAGCACTTTGGGAGGCCGAGGCGGGTGGATCACGAGGTCAGGAGATCGAGACCATCCTGGCTAACATGGTGAAACCCCATCTCTACTAAAAAATACAGAAAATTAGCCAGGCATGATGGCGGGCGCCTGTAGTCCCAGCTACTTGGGAGGCTGAGGCAGGAGAATGGTGTGATACCAGGAGGTGGAGCTTGCAGTGAGCCGAGATCGTGCCACTGCACTCCAGTCTGGGTGAGAGAACAAGACTCCATCTCAAAAAAAATAAATTAAAATAAATAAATAAATAAATAAATAAATAAAGAAGAAGAATCTTGTAATCTGGTAAGAACACCACATTCTTCAAAGGGCTATAGACATACTGGACCTTAGTCTGAGAATAGTGACCAGAATTGGAAAGGGACGCTAAATGAGATCACTTGAGGAACAGCTGAAGATTCTGGAAGATGCTTAGAATAAGGGCAGAGATACCTTTAAATATCCAAGGACAAGGATGTATCTCTATGAATACAACAGTTAAAACAAGCACCAATATATGGTACATTAACCACTAATGTTTGTTAAGAAGGTATTACATGTCAGGTACAAGCCGTGCAACACATGCATTGATTTATGAAGAAACAGACTCTGAGAAACAATTGTCCCAAGTTGACAGAGTTTAGATACAAACTCAAGCAGTCTGGCTCTAGAGCCCATGTCTTAAGTATTAGGTTATCTTGACAATGCAGCAAAACATATTTCAACTCAACAAAAGAAAAACTCTCTAACTGCCCAGGATGTTTAAAGGTGAAATATATGATCTTACTCAAAAAAGTAGTGAATTCCCTGTCACTGGAAAAAATGTTAGGGGAGGTCTTATAATGACTTGGAAGGCTAAAAAGAGATAGCTAGTTTTCTCCACTATCTGTGTTCTCCTTTTTCCTGGTTGTACACTTGGCCTGCACATGCTGGTCTCCTTGCTGTTAGGTATGGGCTGGTGACTGAGTTCTGGTTGATGAAATGTGAGTGACAGTACTACCTGCCAAATCCAGGCTGCCCTTTAACTGACCCTTCCACCCTACCAACCCTTTGTGTGAGCCTCACCCCCTTGCCCCATCTGCTGGCTGAAAGGGGAATACCTTGATTATCTAGAAGAAGGAAGAGCCACAAGATGGAAGGAACTTGAATCCCTGAATGGCACAGCCTCTTCCTGCTAATCTGCAATGAAACAAGACATGAGTGAAAAACAAACTTCATTGAGGTGAAGCCAATAAAAGTGTGAAGTTTTTGTTAAAGCAGTCACTCTGTTATGATAAATACAGAGGGCAGAATTTAAGTACTTGATGAGAGATTAAACTCATTATTGTTTAATGTCTACTCAGTCTTGACATTCTTTGACTTTTGGATCAAGAAGCAAAGCAGATTTTGAGAATATCCTAATTTAAAAAAAACTAATAAGCCCCAATATATTCCTAGACACACATAAAAATATGTTCGCTATCACATGTAAAAATCAATGCATTGAAGGAACAGTTCCTCATTCTCCTTAGAGACTATTCTTTAATAAGTTCTCCTCTAACTGAATAGTCAACCCAGCTACAGTTAAATTAGGAGAAATGTGCATGGCTGAATCTGAGCCTGGCCCTAAAGACCTTTAGACAATGTCACTTGTCTAGTGAAGTTACAACTGAACTGGCAGGTCACAGTCTTGCTTAGCTTCTTGAGAAGTATTTGTAAACATGGGAGGTGTCTGCACCACATCTCCCAGAGCATCACGGCAGCTCTGAGCTCCACTACTTATCTACCTTTGTACCAGGTAGGGTTATTTGTCATAGGGAAGGGAATCTGACTCTAGTGAGCTAAAACAATAATGACAAAAAGGTTGAGAGGTAACTCAGAGAAAGGTGAATTACCAGGCTTCCGAAAGAAGAGGGACCAGAGCATATGGATACCATGTCTTCAAGATGCTACTATTGGAATGGATCATCTTCAAAATGTCTTGTTCCCTGTATCACATAGCTCAATATTCCAGTTCCTGGAAAAGAACATCTGACTGGCCAGCTCTTGACTGTATTAGTATTCTGTTGCTGCTGTGACAAACTGTGACTAACTTAATGGCATAAAACAACCCAAATTGACCACTTCAAAACTTCTGTGGATTAAAGGCTGAATGAACTCAGCTGGGTCCTCTGTTAGGGGCTCATATGGCCAAAAGCAAGTTGCCAGTAGGGCTGAGCTCCGTACTGGAGTCTCTGGAGAAGAATGTTCTTCCAGCATCATTCAGGTTGTTGGCCAAATCCAGTTTCTTGTGATTCTAGGACTGAAGTTCCCATTGCCTTGCTGGCAATGAACCAGGTTTTGCTCCTAGAGACTGCCGACATCCTTTCTCATGCATTACCTGTAAACCTCTCCAGCACTGGTGAATGAATCCCTCTTATACATTGGGTCTCTCTGACTTTTCCTTCTGCTGCATCACTCTGACTCCAGCAAGACAATGTTCTCTACTTTTAAGGGCTCAAATCATTATGTTGCACCCACCAGGTTATCCAGAATAATCTCCCTATCTTTGTTTTTTGTTTCTTGTTTTTGTTTTTGTTTGAAACAGTCTCATTCTGTCACCCAGGCTGGAGTACAGTGGTGCAATCTCAACTTAGTGCAACCTCTGCCTCCCAGGTTCAAGCAATTCTCCTGCCTCAGCCTCCCAAATAGCTGCAACTACAGGCATCTGCCACCATGCCCAGCTAATTTATGTATTTTTAGTAGAGACGGGGTTTTACCATGTTGCCCAGGCCAGTCTGAAACTCCTGATCTCAAGTGATCCACCCACCTCAGCCTCCCAAAGTACTGGGATTACAGGTGTGAGCCACCACGACTGGCCTAATCTCCCTGTCTTAATGTTTGCAATCACATCTGCAAAGCCCTTTTTGCCATGCAATGTAACATATTCACAGGGTCCAGGGATCAGGGCATGGACATCCTTTGGGGACTGTGCTACCTACCACACTCACCCTTTCACTGATAAGTCCAGCAAGCTGGCCTTCCATAAGCAGCAGTCAGTCCTCTAAGGGAAATCAAGGTGCCACTCCTAAAAGAAGAGTGCATGGGTGCTGAGAAGATGACAGCAATAGCTCTCTTTTACTTTACTTTCCAGTTAGAACTGACATCCACAGCCAATCTCTGAAATAAATAGATCCTTAACTTACAGGTATCTGAGCAGCTAGGCTCAAGACCAAACAATTAAAAAGTATGAAAAGATGAAAGACAATAAGTGATGGGTTTGCTCTTCCTAAGTCACTCTGAACAGTGAGTTGGGAAATTCCTTTCTTCATTAAATCATTAACCAACTCCACATCAACACCATGATGTAAGGCACTTTGTTATGGACTATGAAGTTCCAAAAAATCCCATGCTCTGTATTTGAAGAGTTCATAATACAGGTCAGTGGTCTGCAAACTTTTGAGTACATAAAAATTATCTGGGAATTTGCTAAAAATGAAGATTCCTAGGCCCACTGCTATGGTTTGAGTGTGGCGTCCCCTTCTAAATATCATCAAGGTAATGATATTAGAAAGTAGGGCTTCTGGGATGTGATGAGGTCATGAGGACTCCTCCCTCATGCACAGATTAAGGCCCTATCTAACGGGGCTGCGAGAGTGAGTTGGCTATTTACAGCTCTTTTTCCATGTGGGAACACAGTGTTCCTCCTCTCTGGAGGATACAGCATCAAAATGCCATCTTGGAAGCAGAGATCAGCCTTCCCCAGACAACCATACCTGCTGGGGCCCTTGATCTTCGACTTCCCAGACTCCAGAACTGTGAGGAATACATTTCTGTTCCTTATAAATTACACAGTCTCAAGTGGTCTGTTATAGCAGCACAAAACACACTAAGACATTCACCACCAGAGACATTGTCTCAGAAGATGTGGGGAAAGGCCCCACAAATCAACATTTAATATAATGTCAGCTACATAATAGGTGCTCAGTAAACAGTTTTGATGAATGAATGATTATAATCTTTTTTTAACAGATGGGGCCTGGCTCTGTTGCCCAAGGTGGAGTGCAGTGGTATGATCATAGCTCACTGTAGCGTCAAACTCCTGGACTCAAATTATTCTCCTATTTCAGCCTCTTGAGTATCTGGGACTACAGGTGCATGTCAGCACACTCTGACTTTTTCAAAAAAAGTTTAGTAGAGACAGGGTCTCCCTTTGTTGCCTAGGCTGGTCTCAACCTCCTGGCTCCAAAACTGTTGGGATTACAGGCATGAACCACCATGCCTGGCATGGATTTAATTAATACATCCATTTATTCTAATGCAGAAAGTCCATGAAGCACCTTGTGGAGCAAAGTCGACCATCTGGGCAAAAACTCAATCAGGCAGTTAGTGGAGATCAACTGAAAAGGGTGCTTTAGCTTTGTCATTCAAATCGTTCAGGCAAAAAAAATCAACACCCCTTATTTATGAAGTTGATTCCTGCTTCCTTTTAAAGAAACTGAATTTAGTCTAAAATAAAGTAAGAAAAAAATCTGGAAGCAGAGAGGAAATAAGAGACATATCCAGGAATTTTAAGCAGAATGAGGTCATAGGAAACTGTTGTTTTCCTGCATCTTTTTATTTTTTTTTTTTAAAGCAGGAAAATTCCACCCAAGAAACCGATCAGTTGATCTTGCACCTGTGCTCCTGTGTCTGGCACTTATCTGGGTCAAGTTGGGAGGGCAGACCCTGGTCCTGGAAATAGGCAACCCACCCTGCCACTGGGACACACAGCACGTACAGCCATTCTTATCGCCAGACATCCTCACCCAGCATCCGTCAGGGAGCAGGTTCCATGCCATTTAGGCAGCATACCAGATGGACGAAATCACACAGGGCTGTCTGACCGAACTGCCTTTCCCTTCACACATCCATCTCCCAGGCCCAGATCCTTGAGGTACCTCCCCCTTGATGTTCTTGTAAATGTATTGAATATGATTTGCTTTCAGAAGGGTTAAGAGAGCAGGCTTTGAATTCAGATGGCCTGGACTCTACTCTTATTGGAACGTTTCTAGGCATGTGGCTTAGGATAAATTACATAACCTCTCTGTGCCTCAGTTTACTCATCTGTAAATGGAAGATGCTAGCAATACCTACTTCATAGGGTTCCTGGGAGGATTACATGAGATAACACATGTAAAGCACAGTGCCTGGTCTTCTTAAGTGCTACAGAATAGGTAAATGGTGGTGAGATATCATCTCTCAGGGTTCTAGCCTCTTCTCTTGCACCACTTTAGGACAAGCCCTGACTTCAGAGTTGCACTGGCCAGTTGCTATATAGCTAGAAATCCTGGTCTGGTGATGATTCTGTCCCACCACTGCCCACTGAAAAACACTGGGTACAGTATTTTTCACCATGCACTACCACAGGTGAGTACACCTAGGCTATGAGTGGCCCTCAGCCCACCTCATCATGGGCCTTTGTTATAATAAATATGTATTAATTGTGTTTTTTTTTAAATAGAGGAAAGTCCTGATGTTAGTTGTCTCGAAGTCAGACACCCAAAGAGAAGCACAGGTTTTCAGATTAATTCATCGCTTGATTCTTACCCCTGAAGTCATATCTTTGGGTCTCTGGTTCTCACATTGTAAATTTCAGTGATTCTTTTTCTATACGACCATGTCATTCCTATCCTGTGTAATATGGGGAAACTGAGGTATGAATGGCATCATTCAAAAAGCACCTGCAATTTTCTTTGCCAACCACTTACAGCTTTTTATCATGCTGCTTTCAAAAAGCCATTGAAAAATTGTTGCATATATTTTACAGATGAGGAAATGAATATTCAAATGCATTAGGTATCTTGTCCAAGTTCTTACAGCCAGAAAATGGAGAAATGAATTTGAATTACAGATCTTCTACTTCTTGGCTTATGCTCTTTTCATGACACTGGGGAATTAATGTCTGAACAAGCATGCCTTCGTGTTTCAACTATTTATCAAATACCTCTTTTCTACTAAGATCTTGCACTCACTCAGTGGGATCCCCTAAAGCCTGCTGATTATTTGTCCTTTGGTGTTTATCACTCTCTGTGGGACCTTACTCTCCTATGGTAAAGTTTTATTGTTATTAAAAAGTATTATTTGACAATAAATGTAGAAATCCTACAGATCATACTCAACAACATGTCTAATGTCAGCACACAATGTCTAACAATCATTTATGAATTCTTTATTTCAAACATGAGCAATAACTTAATTAAGGAAGGTATTTTTAATAAATTGACTTTTTTTGACATAGCCATATTTCAAGTGGCTCCATTGTTTCACTGTTTTCTTTCTCTTTTCTTTTTTCTTTTTCTTTTTTTTTTTTTTTTAAGACAGGGTCTTACTCTGTTGCCCAGGCTGGAGTGTAGTGGCACCATCACAGCTCACTACAGCCTCGACCTCCCTGGGCTCAAGCGATTCTCCCATCTCAGCCTCCCAAGTAGCTGGGACTATAGGTGTGTACCATCATGCCAGGCTAATTTTTCGTATTTTGTAGAGACGGGATTTTGCCAGGTTGCCCGGGCTGGTCTCGAACTCCTGGGTGTTCCCCTGACGTTAGCCTCCCAAATTGCTGGGATTATAGGCATGAGCCTCAAGTGGCTACTTTTTAGGGTTGAAATTTATATTGACTGTCAACTAGCTTCTCTAGTTAGTATATGGGATCTGCTAACTAATTTCTATTACCATCCAATTTGTCAACATTTGTTGAAATATAACTGTCCTCACTTTTCTTGTGTCAACATTGAATAAATTTTCAGACTAAATTTGGTTTATTACTTAATGTCTTATTCTTTAGTAGAGTTAATAATATTTCTTAACACTTTGCCTTCCACAAATGAATGACCTGTTTGTGATGGCTATCTCTTTTTTCCCTTAGCCTGTCACAGATATTACGGATAAAAATTGGCATGGCTGGGCAAAAACAATGAAAGAAATACACTTGCCTGGGAAAACTGGGGAGGGGGAAATGAATATAATTCAAAATAGCATGTATTGATTGAACACTGTTGGAATATATGTCCTGTTGGAAATGTAAAAGTGACATATGCTCTCTTCCTGGGTCTCAGACTTTTAGGATCTAGTTGAGGGAACTGGACTTATACACAAAATACAATTCAGCAACATTATGAGCTAGAAAATCCATGAGCTAAAGTCTTTGGCAAAGACATTAGGTATTATGAGGAGTCAGGAAAAGGAGAAATTACTGTGGGCTGGAATGGTCTGGGAACATGAGATGGGGGAATTGGCGTGTTACTGGAGAAAGGATGAGGTTCAAAGAGATGAAAAAAAAGGAGAGAAGGAAGAAAAGAAATGAGGAAAAACAGGTTGCCAGAAAGAACAAGGAAGAAGAGAGGCAGGTGAGCAGTGGATTTTGCCCTAGGGAAGGTAATATAACTAGAGGCGGCAGTTTCTAACAGGCCATGATGAATAAGATCCACTTTAGCCCTCATTGGTATGTGCAGAAATTCAAATTTGGAAATTCAAGCTTTCATGACAGTAAATACATGTTTGGAAAAAAAAAATAGCCGGTAAACATTTACATCAGCTCTTTTTCCTAAAGAGAAACCTATTCCATGCTATGAAATATTTGTCACAATTCTGGTTTCAAAATACTTGCTCTACTTTTCCAAGCCACAAGAGGAAACATTTTCTCTGCCAACACTCTCTGACCTTAACCAGTTTCTCCACTACGTCTACTCTTAAGCTCTCCTTAGAGCTGTGTATCTCGGCTTTATGTAAACCTCCTAGATGATGTACTTACAGAGAGATTCAGGCAACTCAGCATCTACTTTTTCATGAACTTTACCAGGAAAGACATTTCTAACAGGAGAGCGTGAATAGAAATGGACTTTTCCCCAGTCTCTGTTGGCTTCTGATGGTGGTCACTCGATAAAAAGTGTGTAAAGATCATGAACAGATTATTTTGTTTCCTTGGGGTCCCTAAAAATTTCGAGGTATCTGTATTAGCACAGGAAGATTTAAATTGATTTCTCAACACATTCAGGTTTCTAATGAGCTTTATTAAGATAAATTTCCTCCAGCATTCCGAAATTCATATATTACAGAATACAAAATAAAGCAGAAAATTAGAGTATCTGGCTAAAAATGAGAGCAGGGTTCTGTCTCATTTTGGAAAGTCACCGAGAGAGTAATAATACCATTAATCATAAAATGTTATCATTAGTTAATTATTAGATGTGTTTTTGTATGCCAGTCACATAATATATACCCTTATATGTACCACCTACATTTCTAGATGTGAATGTGAGGGAATTATAGTAGTATCTACCTCATATGATTGCTGGATGATTTAAATGAGCTGTTATCTCAAAAACTTGGTACAGAGAGCAGAAACCTTTAGTTATTAAGATTCTTACTATTCCAATGTTTGAATAAAACAGTGATCTGCTAAGAAATCCCAATAATATTTTGATACATCAGAACCTTCTGGCATTAGATGTTTCTAATCTAATATCTTCATATTAATTTTTTTATGTTTTGATTATCTACTTTCAGTAGTAAATGTGTTTCTAAACACTGGATGCATTTTTAACTAAATGTGTTTTGTACCACATTTTGACAACTTTTGTTTTAACTATGATTCAGCTTATAACAAAACAAAACAATGCATCTTCTCTCCACTGTTAATAAGGTTAATGAAAAGTTGACTTATGAAAAATATCCTAATTTATGCACGTTCTCATTGTTTTCCTTGCTAAGGACATTAGTACTTGATGATTCTGTAACAAAGAATTATCATGGGATGAAACTTTGATACAAATATCTTCAGTCAATACAATGTGCTTGATTTTACCTAGATGAGATTTTTCTTTTCTTCTTTCTTTTTTGAGACAGAGTTTTGCTATGTTACCCAGGCTAGCATCAAAACCCTGGCCCCTGGCCTCAAGTGATCCTCTCACCTTGGCCTCCCAAAGTGCTGGGTATTACAGGTGCGAGTCACTGAATCCAGCCTCACTTAGATGGCTTTCTTAGTGAATTATTTTATCTGGTTCTAAAACTTTTTGACAATACTCTCAAATATTTATGGATTTTATAGCATAATTTATGGATTACATAAATCATTATGAATTTCATAAATGATTTTGTGGTATTGCCACGGATCATCACCATTATACAAGATGTATAACATAACCATGGTTTAATATATTTTCATAAATTATAGACTAAACAAAGGCTGGTCAGGACCAGGGCGTGCATGCATTTTATATGTGTGGTGCCTTTTGGAATATGCCAGGCCTCCCGTGAAAAAATCAGTAAGTGCTTATCTCATAGGACCAACGGCCCGACATTCCTGAAGTCACTACCACACTTTGCACTTACCTCCATGTGGAAATAGATAGCCACTGTTAAATTCTGGTGAGAATGACACGTCTGAAATCTCTCAGCTTCACAACCCCTATTACAGCCCTCAGAGAATCTTCTCACATAGCACCAAACAACAACTTTAGGAAGTGATGTTCCTAGAATGAATCAGTTTCTAAAATTAAAAATGAAAACAATGACGAGGAGATGGGAGGGTCAGGGAGGAAAGGCTGAAGCTACTAAAAGACAAAAGACAGTATAACCTCTTATGAGGATGGTCCAGACACTCAGGGAAATGCAGGAAGAAATAAAAGATAGGAATTTGAACCACACTGTGATGGCTAACTTTATGTGTCGACCCAACCGATCTATAGGACACCCAGATAGCTTGGAAAGCACTATTTCTGGGTGCATCTGTGAGGGTGGTTTTGGAAGAGATCAACACTTGAGTCAGTAGACTGGGTAAAGCAGATGGTCCTCACCAATGTGGGTGCACATTGTTTAATCTGTTGAGTGCCTGGATAGAACAAAAAAGGCAGAAGGGTGAATTCCTTTTCTCTTCTTAAGCTGGGACATCCATCCTTTCCTGCCATCAGACATGAGAGATTTGGATTCTTGGGCCTTTGGTCTCTAGGATTGACACCGGTGGCCACCTCTGGTTTCAGGTCTTTAGCCCCAGATTGTTAAGTTGCACCATCAGCTTCCTTGGTTCTCGGGCCTTAAGACTCAGGCTAAAATACACCACCAGCTTCCCTAGTTCTCCAGCATAGGGACAGCAGATCATGAAACCTTCTGCCTTCGTAATCATATAAGTCAATTCCCATAAAAAATATGTGCTTATATATCTATAGCTTTCCTTTTGGTTCTGTTTCTCCAAAGAACCTTAATGTACACACTATACGACCTAACCCATAGTAATGATAACCTTAGGCAGGTTAGAATAAGATGATGGTATTCTCAGTATCTGGGGGGTATGAGCTGGAGTGATGAACCACCCCAGTGAGCCTAGGACTGAAGGTATTTCTGAAATGTGGAATATTTGGTGTCAACACCAGGAAATAATATAGCCATATGGAAAACAAATAGAACTACCATATGATTCAGCAACCCAACCACTGGGAATTTACCCAAAGGAAAAGAAACCAGTAATAAAAGAGAATCTGTACTCCCATGTTTATTGCAGCACTATTCTCAATAGCCAAGATACAGACTCAACCTAGGTGATCAGATGAATGGACAAAGAAAATGTGGCATATGTACACCATGAAATACTTATCAGCTATAAAAAAGAATTAGCCAAAGCAGTGGTGTGTGCCTGTCATCCCAGCTCCATGGGAGGCTGAGGTGGGAGGATCTCTTGAGGCCGGAAGTTTGAGACCAGCCTGGGCAACGTAAGACTCGGTCTCTAAAAAAACATTAAAAATAGGCCTTCCTTAAAAAAGAATAAAATCCTGTGATTCACGACAACACAGATGGGACGGAGGACATTAATATTAAGTGAAATTAGCCAGGAACAGCAAGTTAAACCCCACATATTCTCATTTATATGCGGAAGCTAGAAAAGGTTGATCTCATAGAAGTAAAAAGTAGAACAGACGATACCGGAGACTAGAAAAGGCAGGGAGAAGGAAGGGAGAGGGAAAGATTTGTTAACAGATACATAAACAAAATTACAATTAGATGGAGGAAATTAATTCCAGCATCCCGTAGCACTATAGGATGACTATAGTTAATAGGGATACATTAATTAGTCTCAAATAGCTAGAAGGAGGATATTGAATATTCCCAACACACAAAAGAAATGATAATGTATGAGATGATGTACATTTTTAGTATTCGAAAATTATAAGTTTTAATAGGTTTGATTTTCCTCTCTATAATCTATGTTTTCTTCCTTTATTCCCTCAGTTAACAAATAAATAAAAAGGATAATAAATGTAAAAATAAAATAAAAACTGAATTAGTGTTCCATGCAAACCTGGATGAACTGGTCACTCTACGTCTGCCCATCTAGATGGCTGGTGAAAGTTTCCCAGGCTCCACGCCAAGTTCTTCCACTGCTCACTGGAACTTCCCTAGTCAGGTTGGGCAAATACTAATTTGCAGCAACGGTGAATTTATCACTGACGTTTCTTCAGTTCCCCTCTTTGGCATCTGCTTCTTCTTTTCTGTAATGCTGTTTGTTGAAATGCCCAACATTCTTTTTCTTCCCTAGAGCTATTCAGGGTGACCTTTCTTTTCACATTTTCCCATGCCACTTCCATTATGTCAAAATAAAACAGTCCTGTGTGAACACTGCTCATGACCTTGTTTCCTGCCATGTGAAGATAGGATCGCCTGCTCTTCCTTCTCCTCCTTTTTTTTTTTTTTTTTTTAGAGACAGGATCTGTCTCTGTCACACAGACTGGAGTGCAGTGGCACAGTCATAGCTTGCTGCAGCCTCGAACTCCTGGACCCAAGCGATCCTCTCGCCTCAGCCTCCTGAGTAGCTGGGACTACAGGTGCGCACCACCATGCCTTCCTAATCTTTTATATATATATACATATACACACAAACACACACACACACACACACACACACATATATATATATATATAGAGAGAGAGAGAGAGAGAGAGATGGGGTCTTGCTGTGTCACCCAGGCTGAAGATCAGCTGCTCTTTCTAATGTGTGGTTAGATAAGAAGATCTATCTCCCAGGGGATAAAATACTACCTGGAATAAAGGTATCTTTAAAATAATCACAGAGAAGAAAACATTTTTATAGTATGACAGAGGCAGAGAAAACAGAGAACATTTGTTAAGGCGGGACTTTCACCACTCCCAGTACAATCATCTGTCTGTTACCTGCATACCTTACACGGGTTGGCACTGCTGGGGGTACAAAGTAGATGCCAAACTTCACAACGGTTAGATTCATGTTTAAAGAGCCATTGGATCAAACCTTTGTGAAAGTTTCCAGCTTTTTTCTGTTCCAAATATGTGTCCATTATAAAAGAACCTCAAGAGCACAATTGCCAAGATAGTCTATGTCCGTGAGTATTTCAATGTCTCTCATGAAATCTGTTCCCATCATTACTCAAAATATTATATGAACAGTATTCCACACAAACTAGTCACTCAATAATGATTGATTGGCCAATGGAGGGTCATTATCTAATGCACTACAATCTTTTATGCAAGGGGCCCACAGGAATCAGTATGATCCCATAGGAATCCTTTTCTTTTCCTTTGAGAAAGAAACAGATAGTGGCTTGTATTAGATTTCCTGTGTGTGTTGTGAGGGGGAAAGATATAAAAAGAAACTTGATCAGAGCATAAATGTGAGCCCATGGGATAGGAAAGAATGACGGAATAAAGGAGGAAAACATAGATTATAGACAGGAAAATCAAACCTATTAAAACTCATATTTTTCGAATACTAGACATGTACATTCATTTGAACAAAAGGATGCTGTAAAGCAAGATTTCTCTGTTCTTCCCAGCACTAGCATGCCCAAACTACCTTAGGAAATGAATAGCAGAGTCAAAAGCACCTGAAATTTAAAACAAAAACCAATTTACATTTTATTTAAGAAAAGCAAACAGATGGGACTGCTAATAATGTCAAAGTCTAGTTTACAAAGAGAAAAACAAATCTGGAACCTTAAGTCAAATGAGTTCAAAATAAAAAGCAAACCAATAAACAGAAACCAACATAGACAGAAGTTCCTACCATCTCCCTCAGCCTGTGAAATTCTAGAACTTCTCTTTCCTTCTCCCCTTCTTCTTCTCTCACCTGGAAGATGAGCAGAGTGAACCCTCAGGGGTTGTCAGTTCCCCAGATGGCACCACATTCATAAACCACAAACTCCAGGAGAATGTAGGAAGCTTAGCCAAGGCCAAAGTTCTCTTTGGATCTTCCATATGGGCTTCAAGACAAAAGAAAAAAAAAAGTTTGCTTGAGAATATCTTCATATCTATTAGTTTGAACCATGCAAAATTATAGTTTTTATAGGTAAAATGAGTGTATATTGGCAATTTCAAATGATTGACCCTAATACATTATGCTTTGGGGTATAGAAATATTCAGATCTTAAATAATACAAAATCAGGTATATTCCTGTTTCCATAATTAAAGCAAAGAGTGTTTCCTTTGGTCACTACTCCCTCTGACAAGAGGTGTGAAGCAAATTCAGAGGCCGGAAAGGTCCAGGTCTGGGTCATTTCTCCATGCCTCACTTGTCCTGCTGTCTTGGTCGGTCATCGTGTTAAGCTGTCTCATAAAACATTTGCTATGGCTTGACTTTCTCCTGATAGGGTGGCTTTCCATCCTTGGCACTTCGTTGGCCTTCTTGGTATGCTTTATGCACTGGTTCTTGTTTCCAAATTGGCATTATTGTTGTTATGATTCCTGCTGCTTTCCCACATTTCCCGTCTTTCTTCTGATCTCTCTCTCGCCTGTACATTTCCTACATTTTCTCCTGTGCTTCCTTCTTCCCATAATCATTGCCCAAGCGTGTCTTCTTTCTTCTCCTTGGCACATTTCCTTTGTCCACTCTCACATATGCAGAGATGGCTCTTGGTTTTCCTTCTGAAATCTCATAGTTTGGAGGTAAACTTGTTAGCAAGGCCACTAAGAGAACAAAAGGGAAACAAACGGGAAACCAAGTCACTATCTCTCTCATTTCCTGGTTTCTAGAAATAAGACCCAAAGAACTCACTGTCTCAGCACTTTCAGCTCAGGCCACACTAGGGTGATCAAACTGAGCTTCTGAGTGCTGATCAAAACCTATAAAACCAAGTAGACCATCTACAAATCTTCACTGTTAATACCATAAAGAATGAAAAGGTCACTAATTGGTAAGACTATATGTGTGATAATTAAATTTAGGTATCAACCTGGCTAGGTTAAAGGATGACCAGGTACCTGGTAAAACATTATTCTGGGTGTGTCTATAAGAGTGTTTTGGGAAGAGATTAGCATTTGAATTGGTGAACTTAGTAAAGCAGATGGCTCTCACCAATAAGGGCAGGCATCATCTAATCTGTCGAAGGCCTGAATAAAACAAAAAGGTAAAGGAAAGGAAAATTTGCTTCTTCTTTTCTTGGTCTAGCATATCATCTTCTCCTGCCCTTGGATATTAGTGCTCCTGGTTAGTGGGCCTTCAGACTTAAACCAGGATTTACCCCTTTGGCTTCCCTGGTTCTCAGTTCTTTGGACTTGGACTGAATTACACTGCCAGCTTTCCTGGTTCTCCAGCTTGCAGATGGCAGATCATGGGACTTCTTGGCCTCCATAATTGTGTGAGCCAATTTCCATTTAATTTACATATCCAGTCATGCATTGCTTAACAATGGAGATATGTTTCTGAGAAATGCATTGTTGAGTGATTTCATCATTGTGCAAACATCATAGAGTGTAATTACACAAACCTAGACAGCATAGACTACTATACACCTAGGCTACATAGTGTAGTCTGTAACATAATGATAAGTATGTATATATCTAACCATATCTAAATGTAGAAAAGGTACAGTAAAAATATGGTATAATCTTATGGGATCACCATCATATATGCAATCCTTTGTAGACTGAAATGCCATTGTGTAGTGCATAGTTGTATGTGCACGCACACACACACACACACACACACATACATACACACACATCCTATTGGTTCTTTTTGTCAGAAGAGCCCTAAAACAATATGTTATACATTTATATTGACTCTGTTTCAAAATTTATGGTTTTGGTGAAACATATGTGGAGATGGGGTATAGGCATCTGAACTGGGATAGTGTCCTGCTAAAGAATGGATGGGAGGCATCATTTGGGACAAACCCAGGATATCAGCTTATAGGTATCAAGAGCTCAACAAGAGCACTTTATGGCAAAACCCCCCACAAGATCTCTCAGAAGTTGTGAAAAATGTTTCTGCTAAAAGTTTCTTTATGACAGATGATGTTTATGGATAAAATAGGGATTAGCAGGATTCTTTAAATACTTTCAAACACTGACTTTCATTTCTACCAGGCAGTGGGGCCCCAAGTGCAGGGCCGTGGGAAGTGCTAGTCTGAGAGATACTAGGCTGCACTGTCTGTAGAGAATCTGAAAAAATAATAGAGTCAACTGAAATGTAGTTTGGTATCATTATTGCCATGCATCATAATTCTAAATCATACTAGTGGTCAAATACTCTGCCCTGAAAAAAACCTTTTCTTGGTTTGCATTCTAAATAATTGTTGTGGTCACCACTGAGATTTCAAATATATAAATAGTTTAAAGTTTGCACATTTTTATTATCTGTTCCTTAACAAACATTGAAACTGACATGAAAATTATTATGGGAAACATCCAGGTATACAGTCCCTGACTCGTAAGGACTCAGGTAAATACTTAGGGTAGTTCATGGCCCTAGTCTCTGGGGTACCACATGTTTCTTCTTCAAATCACAGATTCAAAATCAAGAATGATAACACAGTGATTGTATAGACAAAATAACTGAACCAAAATTTCTTGCTTCTGTCATTCTGTTGAAACACTTAGAGTTTTTACTAGTGCTTCAAATTCTGAACAGTAAAACAGAGTGTGAATGTCATGTTGGAATATTTTTGGCTTTTTAGACACAAATTTTAAGTATGTGAAATATTTTTACAAGACTAAGTAACATCATTGAAATTACAGCTTTCTTCTTTTTAAAACTGGTATTTGTTTTAAAACGGAAGAGTAAATCAAGAAAAATATAATTGTTACTGATTATTACAAGGTTATTACTGAAAAAGAAATGTATGGAATAGAGGAGGAAGGGGTTAACACACGATCTGGCCTGGGTGTTGAACATACCAATAAGCCACTGCTTCCAGGGAATGCCTAAGACAGAGCTGGCTCGGCGTGTTGGGTCACGGCATGTAAGGAAACTGCTGGGCTACATGCCACCGTCCTCAGTTGTCCAGATAAATAACCCCATAGCCCCTGGGGAAATAATAATCTTTAATTATGATATAGCTGACACCATTCAAAGCACTACACTAAGTCCTTTATGTGAATTAACTTTCGTCAAATTTATTTTTCACAAATAACCCAAATATGTATACCATTATTATCCTACTTTACAGAAGGAGAAACTGAGCTCCTAAAGTTAAATACCTAACCCAAGTTAAGACTGCTAGTCACCCTAGGCTATTAACTCAGGCAGTCTAACTCAGGTATGATAGCATTATGCTGCTGTCTCCAGCTTTGACTATGCCTGAATTATAGCATCATACATCTAACTAAAAAGCTAAAGGAACTAAAATGAGCCATAGGACTCAATTTAATAAAAGGAGAGAAAATATTGGGGTTAAGTGATAATGCAGAGTTTTAAATATTTTTGTGAAAGGGCCAGAGATTATTACCAGTGTGACAAAAAAATTAAAAGGTTGGGGGAAGAAGAAAAAAAAAAGAGGGAGGTCTGAGAAACAGAAATATCAGAGGAAGGAAATAAAGGAGGGTGAGACTAAATTCTCTTTTAGCATCCAGATTCCACAGATTCCACAAATCACATTTCTTTTTTTACCAACTAAGGAAAAATAACACTTGACCTAACATTTCATTGCAGTTGGCTAAAGGATGCTAGAAAAACTGTATTTCAGTGGTTTGCTCTAACTTCTTCAGGAATAAAGAAAAGTGACAAAAAGATCAGAGAAGAGAAGAAAGGAAACTATCAGAAAAATACAGAATTGGAGGAGGATATGACATATTTGGGTTTAAGGTAAAATTTTATATTGTAATCTTAAGTATCTTGATACTTCATTTTGGTCCCTGGAACAGCAGCATCAGAATCTGCTGAGGGCTTGTTAAAAAGGCAGAATCTCAGGTCCTACCGCAGACTCACTGAATCAGAATCTATGTGCTGACAAGAGGCCCCGGGATTCATATGCACAGTAGAGCTGGAGAAGTTGCGTTGTAGCCTGTGATTGTTTTCTGTAACTTAGTATTTCTGAGTTTTCCCAAGGAAGAAAACCCAGGCCTCAGCTTCTGACAGACTTGTGTTTCTCCTTTACTTACTAGCTGCATGACTCCTGAGCAAGGAAATCAATCTTTATGTGCCTCAGTTTCCTCATCTATAAACTGGGGACTATAATCATCATCTCCCAGACTTGTTTTGAGGATGCTCAATAAATGCTCCTTTCATTCCTCCATTTACAAACTTGCCGCAGACAATTCTGCTAGCAGCCTTTGTGCTATTATCTGTTTTCTAAACTTAGTAATTGAGTGTTATCTGGAGACTAAACTCTGAAATAAATAAGCTGATTATTTATTTATTTTCTCAAAACAACAGAATATGATTTAGCAAATTACCTCTTAAGATATTATTTTGCACTTCTATATTCTCCTACCCTGAGTTGATGTGTGAGCAATATGTCACTTCCACAAAGCCAGGTATATATACATTACGGACAGGTAAGTAAAAACATATTATTTATTCTAGGTTTTTGTCCAAGAGTTTTAAATTTCAACTGTTGTGCATGTGTTGGTAACGTAAAACAAATTCAGTATGGTAGTATTCAGTACAGTATTTAAGCCCCTGTACTTAAACATATTTCTTGTACCAGTGAAGTTACGTGAAAACCAAATTTGTGTGATATATTGTAGATGAAAGTAAATTAGTCTTTATGTTCCCCACAAATTGAAATGCATTTCAAAAACTCTGTGTTGTGTATGTGTGTGTGTGTGAGAGAGAGAGACAGAGAGAGTGTGTGTGTGTATGTGAGAAAGAGAGAGTGTGTGTGTGTGTATGTGAGAGAGAGAGAGTGTGTATGTGTATGTGAGAGAGAGAGAGAGACCCTTTGGTTGCCTCCATAAGCTGGCTGCTATGATTAATAAGACCAAGTTTTCCAAAGAAAATGAGATCATAACAAAAGCCCTCTTTATGCCTATCTTTTATCAGGGGCAAAAAGGAAAGAGACAAAACAGCGTGAGATGATGAGACCAAGTGATGAAAATTCATTCACAATGATTACTTTCAAGAGTAATTTCTCTTGGGTAATTCAGCAGCCTGTTACTATGGCTCTCTGGAGTGATAGCTAATGTAAATGAAGCCACTAAAAGTGGATTATCCTGACAAGAATATACTCAACCAATAATGCAACAGAAATCCATTCAAAGCATTCGGGAAAAATTCAAAAGAATAAATATTCTTTTTTTTTTTTTTTTAAGTTAATGACCTATGATCCATTTCTTCCCTAACAAGCAGCAAGCACTTAAAAATATCCAGCCAGGATGAAATGGAAACCCACCTGACTTGTTAATATTTTTGTTTGGTTCCAGGGACTCAGATTCTAAGCCAAATTCTTTGAGTGATCTTGGCAAACATCTCGAATTATTTTTGCCAACTTTTCTTTATCTTGGAAAAAAAAATATTTCATGAATGGGTGTCACGGGACCCAAAATTGATTAATTTTTAAAAATCTTTCTTGCAGATACGTATGACACCCTAAAAAATTTATCAGAAACAAAGTAAGTACTGTGTAGTGTGAAAAATTCTTAAAGGACATCCTCTTTTACAAACTCACAAAAACAGCCTTTGGAATACCCACATGAAGTAGCTGTTGTTTTTGCTTTCTATATACCTACATCTTGGCTATTATGAAAAGACTGGTTTTTGGCCAGGTGTGGTGGCTCATGCCTGTAACCCCAGCACTTTGGGAGGTCAAGGGGGGCAGATCATCTGAGATCAGGAGTTTGAAACCAGCCTTGTCAACATGGTGAAACCTAGTCTTTACTAAAAATAACAAAAGTTAGCCAGGCGTGGTGACAGGCGCCTGTAGTCCCAGCTACTCGGGAAGCTAAGGCAGGAGAGTCACTTGAACTCAGGAGTCAGAGGTTGCAGCGAGCTGAGATCATGCTACTGCACTCCAGCCTTGCGACAGAGCAAGATTCTATCTCAGAAAAAAAAAAGACTGTTTTTTCCAACAGCTATTCCCACCCCTCTGCATGGA
The DNA here is from genome assembly GCF_043159975.1 of Macaca nemestrina. NCBI lineage: Eukaryota > Metazoa > Chordata > Mammalia > Primates > Cercopithecidae > Macaca > Macaca nemestrina. The sequence goes on along the minus strand of NC_092134.1, from coordinate 40,733,309 downwards.
AATATTCACCCAATCAATTGTTTTCCTAGTTTGGGTAAAGGCCTTCTGGGCAGGACTGGAGTGGGACACACAGAGGAGCAGCTGCAAACTATGTTTAGAAGCATGTCTGGGAAATGTCATGCCAGAAAAGACATATTCAAAGGTAGGCTTTGCATGAACGGAAAAGGAGGGTAATTCTATGTAGAGCAGAGCCTCTTATTTGGAGTGAGAGAAGCAGAAGTGGGGAAGCCATGGGAATTATGCTTTTCATTAGCCAAATTTGCAGGTAGGAGGATTGGCTAAGAAAAGGGAAGTCATCTTGGCTGAGGCTCATGAAACCAGGTGTAAAGAAAGCGGACTAGATCAATTTCATCCATTACAGGAAGAGGAGCCGTGAGAGATAATCCAGAAATTGTTGGGATTTGATGGTAGACGGTATTTTGGGACTATTCCATTTGAAATGAGAAGGCACCTGACATTCTTTGAATTCCTTTCAAGCAAAAGATTAAACTCACCCATGAGTTGACTCATAAAAACATAAAAAGTATTGTTGCTCTGCTCAAAGTTTTATCTAACTCATTCTCACTTCTTATTTCATGATGAAATGACATAAAAGAGGTGTTTTTTGTTTGTTTGTTTGTTTGTTTTCTGGACCCAAGGCAAGGCAGCTACCTGGTCAGAGCTGTTTTATTTGTCTATGCTGTGGGGAGAAAATGGTTAACTGACTATGGAAGGCAGCCATTAAGATGTTCCCATGTGAGTGAACTTTCCAGGGTTCCCAGCTTCTGCATCCTTCCCCGTCCCTCATTTCCATTGTTGGTGATGACAAGGTCTCTCCCATCAGCCTCATGGAGTTCTCTCTCATTTATTAAAATTTGCTTTCAGGAAAAATTTTGAAAATGTGCCGATAATGCCTGATTGGCCCTTTATCCTAAAGGCTTAAGCTGGAGGAAGGAAGCTAAACTGAGAAATTTTGCAAATCATTGAGCCAAAAATGTATTAATATCAAGATCTATCATTTATTGACTAGTATGTGGCAGGCAGTGCCCTTTTATTTAGGCAGGGAGGGTTGGTTGGGGGGAGTGGGGTTCACACCTCTTAAAGAGGTGCTATCTTCTCCTATATAAATCATGTAAGTCAAGAGAATAAGAAGTTGTCTTTGGTTGGTTGTATTCAGGACATTAGAGTATGCAGTAGAAGATCCCAAGAGATCTTCAGATCATTTTAGGGTAAGAAATGCCAATACCGCCGGGCACGGTGGCTCATGCCTGTAATATCAGCACTTTGGGAGGCTGAGGCGGGTGGCTCATGAGGTCAGGAGATCGAGACCATCCTGGCTAACACGGTGAAACCCCGTCTGTACTAAAAATACAAAAAATTAGCCTGGCGTGGTGGCGGGCGCCTATAGTCTCAGCTACTCGGGAGGCTGAGGCAGGAGAATGGCGTGAACCCGGGAGGCAGAGCTTGCAGTGAGCCAAGATAGTGTCACTGCACTCCAGCCTGGGGGACAGAGTGAGATTCCATCAAAAAAAAAAAAAAAAAAAAAAAAAAGCCAATACCAGTAGAAATAGAGCCAAATCACAAACATAAGCTAAACAAATGTTGGCAGTGTAGCCTGGTGGTTAAGAGAGCAGACTCTTAACTAGAACCCTGCATTCCATGTCCTCACTCCAGACCCTCACTGTGGGTTTCTAATTTAACCCCTGTTGCTTACCAGTGGCAGTCTTAAGGCATTCCTTAAGTTGGTTGTGTCTCAATTTGTTCATCTGTGAAGGGATACGATGACAGTAGTGTCTACCTTATAGGATTACTGTGAGCATTAAATGAGTTAATAATGTATTTGTAAAGTGCTTAAAATGCTGCTCCAAAAGAGTTTGTTAAACACTTAAGAACTGATTTACTTGCATGTAGACTGACAGTTCTCAATAACTGGAAATGACCAAGCATAGGCCCTGGAATATAAGCAGATCTCCATGAAGGCAAAAATGTTAATTTCTTTTGTTCAGTCCTGTGCCCAGATCAATACCTAGTGATCACACTCAAGAGATATTGTTGAATGAATCAATGAACCTACCAAGGTAGTTACATAAAAGAGTTCTGCATGAGTAGAAATCTGGGCAAAGTGACCTCCAAGGAAATTTCCACTTTTAGATTCTGTGATTTCCTTAAGGAACTGAAAATTGGTGTGATACAATATAAAAAATGTGCCTATATGATTTGAGAAAAACTTATTTTCTTTCCCTCTTTTTTCCTTCCTTTCTTCCTTCCTTCATTCCCGCCTTCCTTTCTTCTTCTTTCTCTCTTTTTTTTCATTCTTTCTTTTCTTTTTCTTTATTTCTGTCTTTCTTTCTGTCTTTCTTTCTCTTTCTTTTTCTTTCTTCCTTTCTTTTTTCCTTTTAAGAAGAACATGTCTGTTAGATGAATGCCTTTTTCTAGTTAAAAGGTTAAACAGGAAAGTGAAGCACAATTATCAAGGGTCTCCAGTCATCCCCACATGTTCCTAATCATTATCTTCTTTTACAGTTTCATATCTCCAGGCTTTTCATTGGGTCAGGTTGGCATTTCACTGCCCTTTGTGTGTGTGACAAGTGAAAATAGGGAAAGAAAAGAAACTCAAGTGAAGAAAACCAGAATCTGTGCAGCAGATCCGAGATGTTTCAGCTGCTTCCCACGTACCTGCCTCATCAAGCCCCAGCATCCATCTCCTTGCTCATCTTACACCCCGTGTGCAGGACAGGCCCACTATTCGTTTATCAGAACAAAGCCTCTCCCACTATTCTGGTTCACCCTTCACTTAGCCAGATATACAAGAATATCTGCCCAGATGACCTGCCTCACCTGGGAGCTCAGAGGAGCTCAGATTCCATTACTATCACACCAATGACGGATCTCCCAGCAACAATCACAGAAAAGACTAACTGCCCCCAAAATCTCCCTTCCAAAACACAGTTCTCCTCATTCTCCCAAGAAACCGGAATGTGACTGCTCACTTCTCTAAGGACCTGAAAACAATTGGCCATTTCAGTTATTTAAATCAACTTTAAAAATTTCAACCCCCAAAATATTAAACCATTTTGGTTGGAATGATAAAATAACTAACTTGCTGACAGTTGCTTGGACTATTTGCAGAAATGGAAAAAAATACTTCTAATCAGGTCAAATCACTCTGCCTTTGGGATTCTAAATTTACTCATATTCTCAAAGAAATATATTCAGTCATAGTAGGGAAAATAGGATTATTCCTTTAGCTCAATAAGCAACCAGAAGTTCTTTCTTCAAATCTTGACATTTAATCAATTAGAAATTGATTTTCTGGAAAACTGTTTCCTATGAAACTATCTCTGCCTGCAGGATTTTTCTTTTACAATCCAGACTATAGAAGGAAATTCGCAACCTGGACTTTCACCTCCAATGGTCAGAGTTTCACTGACCAATTCCCACCTCTGCCTTACACCTAACAGAAGTTTTTGCCTCTGTTTTCTCTTCACATACTCCAACAGTTACAAATGGTTGTTATTATTAGGCATCTTTTATTTTGTGACCCCTGATTATATGGTCCACTAAATTTTGACCTAATCACAAAAGATTGGTAAAATTTTTTAACATATTAATAATATTTTATGTGTCAATATCTTAGCATGTATCGATTAAGACAGAGGTCTTAACATTCTCTTTTTGAAGAAGAATATTAAGATTCAGAGATATTAAGAGATTCTCCCAGGATTACAGTTAGGTAACAGAGCTGGATTTTAGTCCAGGTCCATCTACAACTCTAACATATGTATACCCTTTTTATAACATGGCACGAATTCAGCGTAAAGGGGTCTTCAGTCATCTAAGTCAGGGGTCAGCAAACTTTTTCTAAAAAGGACTAAAAAGAATATTTCAGGCTTTGTGGACCCTGTGGTCTCTATCACAACTGTTCAAATCACCATGTAGTGTAAAAGGAGCTATAAACAATATAAACTAACCAATGTGATTATTTTATGGAATTTTTAAAAACTCTTTATTTACAAAAGCAGCTGGCAGGTCAGATCTCACTTATGGGTCATAGTTCTCTGACCTCTGACCTGATAAAATCTTATATTTGTGGACAACATTTAGACTGTGACCTGCTGCGTAAGAATGAGAAGCTCTGTCAACTGAAGATCAAGGCTGGAGCTATGAAAGCAAAGAGCTGCCTGGTGTTAATGATAAGAGGGATAGTTAAAGTTAGAAGATTCCAACTGTAAGAAGCACAGAGAATAACGACCATAGACTCCTGAACAAGAATGTCTGGACTTCTGGCTTGGGTACTCTGGTTGTATGGTCTTGGCCATGTTACCTAATCTCCCCAGGCCTCCTTTTTCTTATCATTAAATGAAGATAATAAAAGTATTTTCCTCAGAGAGCTGTAAGAATAAAATGAGCTAACACATGTCAAGTACATAGAATAGGGCCAAGCCTATATTAATTTATCAATAAATGCCAGATACATATTAGTTCTTTATGTTTTTATTCATTATCATAGAATGTTTATCTACAGATTGGCATTGTAAGGATGGAGTTAAAATTTTATATATATGAAGGGAAACTATTCCTGTTACTGTTGATCTGCATCACATTACCCCGAATTTGATGGCTTAAAGTAACAACATTCATTTTGCAAACAAATTTAAAATTTGAGGAGGGCTTGTCTGGGAAGACTCGTCTCTGGTCTATGTGGTATCAGCAGGGGGAGGCTTGATGGACTGGCACGTGTACTTCCAGAATGGCCCACTTGCATACCTGCCAAGTTGGTGCTGGCTTTTGGCTGGGAGCTAAGCTAGGGCTGAGTGCTAGAGTTCCTGGGAGGTTCCTTGTGGCCTGAGCTTCCTCACAGCAAGGCAGCTGTGGTGCAACAGTGAGCATTTCAAGAGATAGCTAGAATGACACTGTATTACTGTGTAAGACCTAGTCTGGGAATTAATGTAGCATCACTTCCATCCCATTCTATTTTTTAAAAGTGAGTTATTAAGGTCACCCTATATTCAAGGGGATAGGAATTAGACTTCATCTGTAATAAGAAAAGTGTTTTTAAAAATTGTAGACATGTTTAAAAATTCTGAAGTCCACTTACTGGTTACAAATTATTTATATATACATGCAAAATACACTCCTACACTCTCACCTTAGAAGACTCAGTAGCAGGTACAGATGAAGTCCTTCAGGTGAGATTTCTTATGTATTTATCCTCTCAATCTGAAGACTTGTAAACTAAGAGACAAGTTATTTGCAACCTACATACCCAATATTCAATGGTAAAATATATATAGGACAGCCACTATAGACACTCTTGTTTTAAATAGAGGAAAATCAGAGCACATGACAGTCATTGGCTCATAGTAACTCTGATATCCAGACAGCAAACACTGCAGGTCTCTTTGTAGGTCTCAGTCCTGCTGCCTGGATTCCCTACTGCTTCTTGGGTCTTCCCTCCAGGTTCTTGGTTCTTGGCCCTCTTTTCATTTAATACTATTTCTGTTCCTTTTAGCTCAAGCTGTCAAAATGTGTTTGTACAATTCTGTTTAAAATTCCGGGACTTCCTGTGATTCTTATTAGAGAATACTCCATTAGACAAAAATCTGTTTGACGTAAGTCATTCTCTACCCGAGATCCCTGTAAGGCTGTGATGGGACTACATAACCTTAAGATTACTAGAAGATTTATTGTTTAACTGAGAGAATCTGCCTAGCATATGCTTAGATCCTTAGAGGAACTCTGTTTCAAAGGGCTTATGAGACATTACCTTATATCTTTCTAAGGTCCAAACAAAAGGTCTTTGGCTTTTGAATTTGATCTTTGAGCTGATATCTTTTCTTAATTTGAGAATCCTCTGCTCTATGGAGAGACTGAGAAAGAGAAATAGTTTTATATTTGAGTGTAACATCAATTAATATTAAACATCTTGGATCTTTAATAGATTATCTTAAAATTTTCCTGAAAATGTAACAGTTCCTGTTTTTAAAATTCATTCTCCCCACACACTTATTATATATGACTAAAAGAATCTCCCTGGCATTTTCAACATTCTGGTTGGAATTTTTCTTAGCCCAATCTACCAGTTTATTAGGTATATTTTGTATTTTCCATGTCACTGCAGGTGACAATCTTGCTAAACTTTCTGCCACTACATAACAAGGATTCTTTTCTCCAGTTTTCAGTAACAATCTACCAATAGCCTGCTCAAGGTCTACCAAGATTCTACTAAAAGTCTCTTTCAGCCCCTTCCAGCTTCTGTCCACCAACCAGTACCAGAAGCAATATCCATGTTTTAGATTTCATTATAGTGGCATCTAGTTGCGAGTTCTCAGAACCTGTTTTGATCACGTTTCACTGTTTCCAAAACATCCCAAAACAGTAGGTTAAGACAGTAACACTTATTTTGCTCACAGGCTGTACAGGAAGCATGGCTGGTAAGGTTTCAGGAAATATACAATCATGGTGGAAGGCAAACGATGTATGTCTTACATGGCGAGAGCAGGAGAAAGAGAAGGGGAAGGTGCCACACACTTTTTAAAAACCTAGATCTCATGAAAACTTACTCACTATCATGAGAATAGCAAAGAAGGAATCTGCCTCCATGGTCCAGTCACCTCCCACCAGACCCCTCCTCCCACACTGGGGATTACAATTCAACATGAGATTTGGGCAGGGACACAAATCCAGACCATATCAGTTGGCAAACCTTTTTTAAGAAAGTAATGACATCAACTCCTTGGGGATGTGGATTGGGAGAGAATATTGGAGAGGATCCAGGGAAAGTGAAGATATAAAGTTCTTTAAACATAAATAGATCTATCTTTTTAGGGAAGTAGAATATGTCATTTAGGATAGGGAAAGTTGAAGATGTTACTCTATTCAGCTTTAGGGAAACTCCAGGGTGCAACCCGATGTCCAATGAATATTAGGCTTGTGGAAAGTGCTCCATTGGAAGAAGGCAGAAAATGTCCCGCTGCACAGGGATCAATATCTTCATGCCACGTCTTGCAAATGCAGACAGGGAGCTTGCTCTAAATTCGTGTTGCATTTTAGAAAGTTACAGAGAATATTTCTTTATATCTTCTTTATTTTTGCCTTTGATAGGAGATTGCCAGGGATTCAGTTATTATAATTTTACATTTATTCACCCTCTTCTGGGAGAATCTCATACCTTTTTTACCAGAGAGGCCAAGGTCACAATTAAGATTAGGGAGACAATACAGAGTCAAGACACCTGAATTTTGCCACACTAATCTTGGGCCACTTTAATTGGTGTTTCTGGGCCTCATTTTTATTACTATTATTATTAATTATTTTATTATTGTGTGTATAGGGGCTGGAAGATAGTGACTTCTATTAGAATTTATTCTTATAAACAATGCTGTGTGGCTCTTGGATTAAGAAGTAAATAGAAAACAAAGTGTCTTTGAACTGTTGTCTCTTCTGGGTCTTCCCAGAGTGCTACCATGGTGGGATTATATGGGTGAATTTCCTGTTTCTTTTTGTGACAGGTCTAGATTTTTGAAGTATCTAAACCATCTTTAGATCTAGGTTAATCTCCAAAAAGCAATATTGCCTGAAACATTCCACTTCTAAGGAAGTTTGCATTTCTCTGAGTGTCAGGGTCTGGTCTGTAACTCCTCGAGAGCAGGAATATGTCTTTGTATCTCCATAGTTCAGTGCCTTCCCTACAAGTGATCATTGAATGAAGAAAGGAATAAATTCCTTCTTGTCTAATACACATCAGAGACCTCTGACCCTCATTGGGTCCCCCTTCCCTGTTGATACCTCTCCATCTCCAGACATCCACATGGCCTCCTAGGGGTATGGGATTCTTCAGTCTTCTCCTGGTAGAAGCTCCTCGCCTGAAATTTTTCTGACCCACTCCCATTTCTAACCATCACAGGTTTAGATTTCCTGAAGCAAACATACAGACAGAGTTCGAGGTACAAGATGTTTAATAGGAATTGACCCTTGTGAAAGGAAGGGAGGAAGATGTCACATTGGGCTCAGTGAGAAGCCACACTGTGACACAATGAAAACCTCAGCCCACCCTGCACAGAGCTCAGGAATGAGTGTCACCTGTTAGAGCTGACCTGGGTCAGGTCAACATTGCTGGGTGTTTCTGCTTCTGCCTGGTTCAGTTGTCAGATGCAAGCTGTCCTGGGAAGGGTTTGACTGGACAAGATGGCTATCTGCAGATAAGATTAATCAGAAGGGCCTGACAGTGAAAAGTGATTTGCTCATCTCACTACCCACAGCTGGTGGCAAGTCCTTCAAGAGGGAGCTGGACGATGCTTCTCCACCTCTACCACACCAAACAAAGCATTCCTTTCTTCTTTTTCTCCCTCTCTCCCTTCCTCCTCCCCCCTTTCCCCCTCTCTTCCTCCTCCTCCTCCTCCTCCTTCTTCTTCCTTTTCTTCCTCTTCTTTCTCCTTCCTCTTCTTCTTTAGAGACAGGGTCTTGCTTGGTTGCCCAGGCTGGAGTGCAGTGGCAAGATCATAGCTCACTGCAGCCTCAACTTCCTGTGTTTAAGCAATCCTCCCACCTTGGTCCCAAGTAGCTGGGACTATAGGCATATGCCACCATGCCCGACTAATTTTTTAATTTTTACTAGAGACAGTCTCACTATGTTGCCTGGGCTGGAGCATTTCTATTCATGGGTTTTGCCCCTCTGGAGCTGTGCTCTTCTCTTTGATAACATGAATATGGATTTGTATTTACCCCCTTCTGGCCATCTTAACTAATGGCCCAAAGGAAGGCCAGTGGTGAAGATGTTTCTCTACAGGGAAGTTTCTAAGGGCATCTCAGGCTACATATGTGAGTGTATTAATGGGAATACTGGGGATAATTGAATAGAATGTATGAAATTAGGATTGGCCTAAACTATCTGGCCCAAAGTTTATCCTAGTGACCCTAATAACATTTCCAGTAATGGTCTTCCCTGAGGTTATAGAATGAGCTACAAGAAAGAGTGATAGTACACAAATGAGAGGATTGGATCATCTTTTCTCTTTGTTCTATTCCTCTATGATTATTTGAATTTTTTTTTTTTTTTTTTTTGAGATGGACTCTCACTCTGTCGATTATTTGATTTTTGTTTCAGATTTAGGCCAGCTTTCTTTCACTGAGCAGACCCACTTATATTGGAAACAGCCACACACCAAATTAGACCATTCACTGATACCCAGGCACACCCATTTTCACCACTCTGCTCTTGCCCATGCCACTGCCTCTGCATCCAAGGGATGCCCCCTTCTGTGGCAGTCTGTATGACATCTTTACTAAAAAGGCCTCCCTCAGTGCCCTTGGCTCTCTCTCAGCCCTTCCCATGGCCTTCTCCACTAGACTGTGATGAACCCAGTGTCTGGAACAGTTAATGGCATGTTGTTAGTGTTGTCATTTTGTTGTTAAGCCTTCTGCTGTCAGTGGTCGTTTCATATATTTGCATATTTGGGCTCTGCCTCTTTTTGGTACGCAGTGTGGACCCTATTGCACGGCTGTTGTGTTTCAGTGGCTTTGTCCTATTCCACCATCTATGCCACTTGCTCTGAATGCCTGGCATATTGGTAGGTGCTCAATACCAACTTGGAAAGTGAATGAATTTGTTTTCTCATTACCTTTTGAAATGCCTATGCAGATGTTCCTCGACTTATGATGGAGTTCATTCTGAAAAGCTCATCATAAGTTGAAGATATTATGTCAAAAATTCATTTTATTGTATTTTTTATTTTTTAATCTTTCTCTCTTTCCTTCCTTCCTTCCTTCCTTCCTTCCTTCCTTCCTTCCTTCTTTCCTTCCTTCCTTCCCTTCCTTCCTTCCTTCCTTCCTTCCTTCCTTCCTTCCTTCCTTCCTTCCTTCCTTCCATCTTTCTTTTAGTAGAGACAGCGTCTCACTACATTGCCTAGGCTGGTCTTGAACTCCTGGGCTAAAAGCAATCCTCCTGCTTTGCTCTGCCAACGTGCTGGTATTACAGGCATCAGCTACTGCACCTAGCTCAAAAATGCATTTAATACTCCAATAAACCCATCATAAAGTCAAACCATCAGAAGTCAGTGACTATCTGTATACATTAGGACTAAGTTAGAAGTTAGAGATGGTAAAATTTCTAAATTAGTACAAGCACAGGAGCTCTTATTTCTGTCATTTTATGAAAGTCATGTGAGTATTGGTGACCATCAGAAATGGGCTGGTAGAAACTTTAGGACCAGTTTGTCTTAGTCAGCTGGGCTGCTACAATAAAAAACCATGGACTGAGTAGCTTAAACAATGGACATTTACTTCTCACAGTTCTGGAAGATGGGAAGTCCAAGATCAAGAAGCCAGCATGGCTGGATTCTGACGAGGGCTCTCTTTCTGGAATGCAGATGATCACCTTCTTGCTGTGTCCTCACATGGAAGAGAGAGCAAACTCTCTAGTCTCTCTTTCTCTTCTTAAAGGACAATAATCCCATTATGGAGGCCTCATGCCCATGACCTCATCTAAACCCAGATACTTCTTAAAGGCTCCAACTCCAAATACCATCACACTGAAGGTAAGGGTTTCCACATATAAACCTCAGAGGGACACAAACATTTGGTTCATAATAAGTGCGTTCTACAGGACTCCAGGTAGTGTGTTGGCTACCCTTCATCCCACACAGCTGCAACAATCCTAATCCACTGATATCAAGTCACCATATATTTGAAATTCACTCAGTTCCCAAGAAAATATCTGCTTTCATAATCATTTCTCAGCTAAGGAATGAAAGCTATGATAAGAAAGTCTAGCATTTAGTGCCAAACCAACTTGAATTAGGCCAGGACCCCTTAAATATTGTCCTATGAAATCTAAGGGCAGTATTTACATGCTTTTCCTTCATGATGACCTGTTAGATTTGGCTTCTTTATGCTGCAGTCAACTGAAAACATTCCATTGTTGGTAATCCCTTATGTTCTAACAAGTCTACATTAGCAGATCTTGTTACTCCTTATTTTTGAAAATATTAAACTAAACAATAAGTGATCTTTCAGGGAAATTCTGCAAGGGAAGTGGCTTCTAGAGAACGCCTCTTCTCCAAAAGGCCTAGTTCTATTTCTGATATCTAATCAGTTCTGCTCCCTTTAAATAATTACTGAGACTAGTTTATTGTTTAAATGACCTCATTTGAAAGTGGGACTTTCCCCTTTGCCTTCTTCCCTTTTAATTTCTGTTTTTAATTAATGTAAATGTAGTCAGAACTGACAGTGTCGACCTTTCCTGTAACTGTGATTGCCACTTCTTGTGGGCATTCTGTACTCATTAAGAGTGATTCTCACAAGTTCTTTAAGAGTTTTGGAAGTGAAACCCCAACAAGAAGAGAGAATAGGACTCCCTGCATTCTATTTTGCCCTGCAGTGAAGATGCGCTGTTGAGTAATTTGTGTTAGACTCAGATATACCCAGATTCCCATCTTCCTAAGCCACATGACTTGGCTAAGTTACAACTCTTTATAAGCCTCAGTGCCTGCAACTGAATAAGAAAGTGGTAACCATCTCATGGGGCATTAGGTAAATGAGATAATACTTATGAAGTATGCAGCAGTCAGCCAAGAGCGTAACGAGTTCAATCAATGATATCCATTAATATTACATGTCAAATCACATCTGACTTCTATGATTCTACTGGGGAAAAGGATGCCGTTGGGGTGTCAAATATTTTAGCACTTACTTCCAAGTTCATTGGAGGGGTCTTTCCCTGAAGTTTACAAATGTGGAATACACCATTCAGGCAGGTTTTCTTCAGTAATGAAGGTCATTTCAGGGGCTCTCTACATTCTAGAATAATTTTTTTTACCCACTACAGACACATTTACTGGCAAGGCCCATGATAACAAAATGAAATTAATACAGGCTTTATAGTCAGAGACCTAGGCGACCTTGGGTAATTCATTAATATCTCTGAGCCTCTATTTTCTCAGCTTTGAAGGAGGCATAAGAATTGCTCTGAAGAATAATGATGGGCATAAAAGAGGATAAATGAGATAACTATGTAATATGCATTAGTTTAGCACAAAGCCATATAGAAAGGCACAATAAAGAGAATCTATTATGTTTCATTTATTCCCACTGCTATGAACTGAATGTGTGTGTCTCCCGCCCACTGCAAATTCATATGATGAAGCCCTAATACACATTGTAAAGGTATTTGGAGGTGGGGCATTTGGGAGGGAACTAGGTTTAGATGAACTCATGAAGGTGGAGCCCCCATGATGAGATCAATGCCCTTATTTAACAAAAATCAGAAACAACAACAACAAAAAGGAAGACAACATGAAATCTCTCTCTCTGTCTTTCTCTTTCTCCCTCTCCCTCTCCCTTCATTCCCATCACCATGCGGCCATGAAAGAAAGGCCATGTGAGGACATAGCCAGAGCCCTCCTGAGAACCTGACCATGCTGGCACTCTGATCTCAGACTTCCAGCCTCCAGGACCATGAGAAATAAATGTCGGTTGTTCAAGCCACCCAGTCTATGGTATTTCAGTGTTGCAGTTTGAACTGAGATACCTATTAATAGGTGTTCCTTTCCTTCTCCCTCATTGTTATGGCACATTACCAGTGTTTGGTACCAAATACTAGTGGTAATTCTCCCTTAGTAGAAGACAATAGAGTAATGCTGAGTTGGTGTCAGCTACGGGAAACCTTTTGCCCAGAGAGAAAAATTAAGTCTCCTAACAGAAAGCTGGCACCTTCCCTTACTGGGCTTTAGCAAAAACCTGATTCCCATGGGTAAAGTGAGTAATTGCTAAAGGGAAACAGACCATGTGCGTTTACATAGTCAGAGATGTTTTATGGGATTAGGTGGGTGATGAAGAGTATCATTATAATAATTTTATAACCCAGACATAAAAGAGAAAGAGCAGAGAAAGACCAATTCTCTTGTGAAATATTTGCCATTTAATATCTTTTTATCTTGGGGCAAGTCAACTTATTTTCTTATAAATAAGCAGTAACTAGACACAGATATTTAAGAGGAGACATGGACCTTAGATGTTCTGTGGTACAATTTTCCTTTCACATAGTGGAAAACCAGGACCAGAGGGCGGATGAAGATGCCAAGATCAGGTACTGCCAATTGTTTTGACTACCTCTAGGGAGATCTTCTCATGACTCACACATTGCCTCTCTTGAGAGTGAGTAAAGAGTTGCCCACCCAAATTCTTGAAATAAAGTCAGTTATAAATGCCTATAGTAGCTACCTTCATTTCTATTATTTAGAAAATGATCATTGGAACTTGTTTTCAGAAGACACAGGCTGAGAGGGAAGGGATGTATTTTTTCACATGTCAAGGAACCAGGGGTAATATAACATTCACATTCTAGAGAAAGGTCAAATAATAAATTGCCATAAAATACAAACTCCTCATGAGCTATTTTGAAATCTTGGCTTCTTGTCAAAAAACTAAAGGCAGAGGACAGTAAAATCCATAACTATGTGCTTTTTGTGTAGGTGTGTTGGATTGAATGTACATATGATTGGATCATAGAGATGATCAAAGAAGTATATACTATTCCTCAACAGAAAAGAACAAAAAATGAAATTGACATTTGTTGACATTTCCTTGGCCTTAGGAGTGTTTGTAAATGGCAGAGTTAGGATTTGAACCCAGTTTCAGCTGAGTTCAAAGCCCAGGTTATTTCCCAATAAGCCAAAGAAATTTCCAATGCCAACCTATTCCTGGCATCTTCATCAGCAAGAGTGATTATAGTTTCCACAGACAGAAATTGTGTACAGAGTTCGGGGAAAGAACAGTAGCTCCAACATGCTTAGCATCAAGGCTGTGACTGCATGAACTATTCCAGGCAAATTAGTCATCACACGTTATTGAAGAGAAGGTATCTTTTAGCAGACTAAAATCTGCATGCATCTTCATCACTCCTTAATGTAGACAGACAAAACTGATTGGCTAGACTAATAATTAAGATCAGACTTTGTTTTGGAACATAAATGTCTATTAAGACAAGAGAGAAGACAAGATTTCCTGAAGATAGACTATGAATAGTCAAGAGGGAGGTCGAGTAAGAGGGAATTCCCCTTAACATGGTAGATCAAATACTTAAATTTTAATGACACATTAGATGAAATATAAGAAATTTTCATGTTATGAGAGTAATAAAAAGAACTCATTCTTTTAAAAAGCAGCAATCCAATATTTATACACATTCTTCTATCTTATAGAGTGAATTCCAAGTGTTCTTGTTCATGTCTCCTTCTCTGAGAAAGGGCACGTGCTTCCACAAACACATCCATTGGGAGTCCAGAAGTGGAGAGTATCGTGTTTTCACTGTTCAAGGTCACATAGTGGTTCCTGGCCCAAACAAGTAGAAGCTTTCTAAAATTAAAGGCAACTATCCACAAAGGTTCCTTCATCTGCTGTCTCCTAGTCCACTGGCAGGACTTGGCAGGGAAAGCGCTCTTCTTGATAGAGATATTGGAGCTCCAACCTATCTCTCCATCTTCTCCCATACCTCTCCTCCATACTGGGTTGTCAGGCCAGTAATCCCTACTGGCCATTTAGAAGGTGACATTTATCAATTATGATTAAGTGAGCTAGGAGGCTTACTCAACTCCGCAGAATCTCAGTGTCCTCATCTGTGAAGCTGGAAATAATAAAGCCTATTTCATAAACCTAATTCTGCATATTAAATGGGATAACATATATAAAGCACTTAGCACATGCTATGACCCCCAAGATACAGATTCACAGAGCAGATGGAGCACTGCTGTGTCTCATGATACTCAAGCCTGAATATCAAGCTTGACTCCCATTCTGCTGATTCCCATCCCCCTGCCCCTCACCCGACTACTAGGACACCTTGACTTTCAGGCTCTGGACTCTGGCCCTGAAGGGAAAGCTGAGACTTGTCCTTGTGTTTCTGTCTTATGTAGGTAGAAGCTGATCTGCATTAGGGCTGCTTGTTCCCTTCTCCCCATCTCAAGCTCCAGAATCTCTTCTTGTATTAATCTTTCTACCAAAGTTCTTGCTGAGGTCGGATTTCATAGTCCTGTTTTTTCAGCACCCATTCTTAATTAGTTCAAACTTTTTCAAGTTTTCTTACAGGCCATATTTTATTTGTTTCCTCAGAAACTCCTCTTAGTCTACATCCTTTATCTCCAGACACCTGGGATCCACATTGATTCTTTTATTTTCCACAATTTCTAACCCTGAACAGCTGCATGAACGTAAGCGAGCTTCTAAACATAGATGGGTGGGCGGTTGGAATGTGTACGTGTTATTCATTCATTCAGTAATACATTTATTATTTATAAACTACTTATTAAACACTTCTTAGTGCTTGGAATTTTTTTAAAAAATCTCAGATGATACGCATATCAATACAAAATAATTTCAGTCCTCAATAAACTTAATCTTGGGGAGGATAAACACAAAACTTATAATACAATATGTTGCAAGATTTACAATAAAGCAGTGGTTCTCAGCATTGGCTGAATAACAGAACTACCTGGGTATATTATATAGTGATGCTTTACTCCAACCCAGACCAATGAAACCAAAATCCTTGTGAGTAGCACCTGGGCATTGCTGTGTTTTGATAGCTTTCTGGGTGATTCCATTCTGCAGGGAGGTTTGAGAATCCTTTGGATAGAGGGAAGTATGGGCTGCCTTGGGACCACAATTAAGAGGTCCTTACTCTGACTGACAAGATGTTAAAGGCTGCAAACGGAAGATGACACCTCAGCTAAGTCTTTTTTTTTTTTTTTTTTTTTTTTGAGACAGATTCTCCCTCTGTCACCCAGGCTGAAGTGCAGTGGCACAATCTCGGCTCACTGCAACCTCTGCCTCCTGGGTTCAAGCAATTCTCCTGCCTCAGCCGCCCCAGTAACTGGGATTACACGCGCCCGCCACCGTGCTTGGCTAATTTTTTGTATTTTTAGTAGAGATGGGGTTTCACCATGTTGGCCAGGCTGGTCTCAAACTCCTGACCTCAAGTAGTCTACCCACCTTGGCCTCCCAAAGTGTTGGGATTACAGGAGTGAGCCACCACACTCGGCCCTGAGCGAGGTCTTAACAAATGAGTTGCCCAAATGAAGACGTGGGAAAACCATTTCAAAGGCAGAGGAACAAACCATTTCAAAGGCAGAATGCTTTAGCCTGTCTCTGGCAGGCAAAAGGAGAGTCATTGAAGGATTGTTAGCAAGAAAATAATATGGTCAGTATTATGTACATCTGAAGTACCAAGACATCAGTTGGGGAGCAAATTTTACTTTCACTGCAGCTTGCCCCAGCAGAACTATATCCCTTTAATAAGACCTTTAAAACTGTTGGCACCTCCCTGGCTTCAAATATTACAAACAGGAAACTCTACCCATGAGCTAACCTTCACCCCATCCTTTCCTGAAACAAAGAACATCTGTTCTCCCACTTGGATGTGCCTGGAGTAAAGAGGGGCCCCTCAGTATTCTCAGCTGACTACAGAGAAATGATTGGCGTCACATAGATTAGTCATACATACATGCAGATGATGACATAGTCAAATGTATTGAGACATTTTAGTTTCAAAAAGTAAGTGTTTTGTCTCTGATACAGTGCTGTCACCCTTGGCCAGGGAAACCCAGGGATCATAGCTGCTACAGATAAATTATAATTTATTCCTTGGAAGAGGGCCCAAACTCCAAAGAAATTAAGGAGTAATAACACTTAAAATGCTCTTTCTCCAATTTTCAGTATGCAAATCTATTTACACATCAACCAAGTCTTTGGGACAGGTTAGTTATTGTTTGTGGTGGTAGTGGTTGTGTTGTTTATGTTTGGGTTTTGTGTTTTTCTTTAATTCTGATATACATTATCAATTTAATGACAACTTTGCAGGATAAAAAAAGGAGGAGGAGAAAGAAGGGGAGGAAGAGAAAGGGGAGGAGGAGAAGAAGGGGAAAAAGAGAAAAAATTATTAAATTTAATTTATGTTCGAATTGTGAAACAATCTGATTTCAAAAATGTTAAAATCTATGTGTGGGGGTCAAGGTGGGAAAGGTATGCTGTATAATAAAAAAAAAGTCCCCGGGAGGAAAATGAAGTATTTTTAGAGGTACTAGGAATTCAATAGTCAATGGGATCCAAAGCTGTATTTTTAGACAGAGAAATCTGAGGTCCAGGTAGACTGAGAAATTTGCTTCAAATTCTCGAGGGAATTACTTAGTAGCAAAGCTGGAATCAGAAACCTCATTTCTCAGCCTCAAGTTTGGTTTGCTTTCCATGACATCCTAGAATATTCCAACTAATATCTTAGAAGAAAAAAAGCATCTCATCCTTTCTACTCATATTTCTGGCTGAGGGAACTATTCAAAGAGATAAAAGTATGTGAATAAATAAAAAATATATGTCACAGCTGAGTACCTCTTAGCAAAGAAATAAACAAAGGACTATGGTGCCTCAGTTCTCAACACTCTCTTTTGTTCATTTATTTAGTGGCTGTTATCTTGAGTAGGTGATTCTTGCAAATCAAATTGCATTTTGGTGTGTCAAAGTGACTTGTTTTACTTGTTTGTTTGTTCCTAAAGCTAATTATTATTTTTAACACCTTTTAATATTCTAAATCAGGCTAATGAGACTAAAATGGGATTTCTCATGGGTTTATTAGTCATCACCGCCATCTCACATATGTGTATATATGTTTAATGCTTTCAAAGAGTCAATAAATGATTATACTTGAGCCTCATACAAATATCATAAAGCAGCTTTTTCCTTAGCATTTCTCCTAGAAAATAGGTATTTCATTGGCAGAGTCATGGTGAAAGATGTGGTGTCAGACGACAAAGTTACTTGCCAGCTGTGCAAGCTTAAGTTACCCAGTTCTTTTCTGCCTCAGTTGCCTCCTCTGTAATACGGACTGATAGAATTAGGGGATCTCACATGCCTGTATTTAGAATTAAGTGGGATAATTTATGTAAAGTGTTTAGCAAGTCACCTGGCCTATCATAGCTAGTCATTATTGTTAGCTAGAACATTTATCCGTTCACAAATTATGCATTGATTGCCTAAAATAACTAAACTTGAAGAATGCTTATTATGTACCACGTACCATTCGAAGCGCATCACAAGTAGTAACTCATTTCATTTTTATGATGACTCTTTGAGGTAAGAACTATTATTACCATCTCTAGTTTACAGATGAGGAAATTGAGGCACAGAGACATAAAGTCACTTGTTCAAAGCCTTGCAGCTGGGAAACAGTAGAGTTGGGACTCAAACTCAGAAAGCCTGGCTATAGGCTCTGGTCTACTGTCTTCGGGGTTGGGCCACGTGCTAAGCATTGGGGCAACAGCAATGAGGCCCACAGGGTTCCTGCCCTCAAGGAGATCACTATAAATCAGCCCAGGGAGACGATCCCTAAAAGAGAGTACATCCTTTGCAAAATGACAGCACAGATGCACGAGTTCTGAACTCTTCCTCAGAGCTTGGGGAAGTTGTTTAGCCCTGCTTTCTGCCCTCTCTATGGGTCACACACATACTCCGAGTGAAGAATGATGGAGTTACCCATCTTCTGGCTCCTTCCTGTGACACTGGCTACCCTATGCTAAAAACCAGGCCCCAGATTCCACATCCCTGAATATCTTATTACAGCTTCTGTCATTTTCATGATAACCTTTCTAATGTTCTAAATTTCCTTTTTGTGGGTTGTCAGGCAAATTCATTCTTGGCACTCAGTAAGAACTCCTTGTTCAAAATGCCACACATTACAGAGCCAATGATTCTTAACACATTTTTTTTTTTTTTAGTGCATCTAACTTATAAGCTGCAGTGCTAGAAACAAATTCACACTCCTTTTACACTACAGTGCCATCTTTCCCGAGGGTGGGGCCTGCGTTTCTTCACCATCCAGTTTCTCATACATAGATTATGATTTCTGCTTTTGCCAAACAGGACATTGTTTAACCAAGTCCTTATGGGAGGAAGCACAGCCCAGTGAGCAGAACAATGATTTGAAAGTCCTGGGTTCTATTTTCAGCTCCTCTGTTGACTAGCTGTGCATTCAGCCCTAGGAAGGTCAAAAGCAGAATGGCCTTGCATTGACGACTTTCTCTGCATATACAGGTCTAGATGGAAAACAAATCAGGCATCTGGCTCTCAGCCTTGAGGAGCTGGTCTTTGGAGAATACATGTGTAGTCACACTTTGTTTTCGTTTTTAAAGCAAAAGAACAAAACAAACTCTCTAGGGGGAGAATGGGCTGGTAGAGAATGGAAGAGAGAAACATAATAACCTTTTAAACAATCCAGGAGTTAAGAGATTGCTTGAGTCATTCAGATCAAAGAAGGCTCTTTGGCACAAGTTGGAGTCTCCGGCATTTGAAAATGGAAGAGGCAAAGAGGAGGAAGCCTTGACAGACTTTTTCAAACTGGGATGATAGCAGATACTCAGAACTCTGCCTGTAGGGACCAGGCTGGGAACTCAGGCAGGTTAAGGTCTGTGGGGAAACTGGAAAGCCCAGGCCACCTGTGAAGTGGTCTGCTGCTAGTGATACCAGATGCTTCTCTCTGGTAACCAGAAGGAAGTTACTCTTGACAGAACAGCCGAATTTTCAAGAGAAACTGAACATTTAGATTTTTGTATTAGAACTCCCGATTTTTTTATACGGTGAAATCTAATCATCGTTTTTAAACTTTTAAAGGGGCACTGAGCAGGCAAGAACAAACATATAACCTAAGTAATGTACTCCCTATGTCTCTTCTATATGTAGTTAGGGTGTGGTTCCTTAAGGGTTTTAACTGTATGTTCTGTGAATGAATAGAGGCTAGATTCCAGACAAAAGTGATTAGCAGTGACTCAACTTCAGCTGCACTTTGGAATACCTGGGTGTTACCTGGGACTACAGCCTGAGCACTGGCATTTTATAAACACTTCTCAAGTGATTCTAACATGCGACCCTGATTAAGAACCACTATGTTAGGGTATTGCGAGAAAGTTTAAGCATTACAGAAAGTTGGGTTTTAACTTGGTAAGATACACAGGTAATCTCTGAACATGGATCAGAGAATTGACATTCAATATAAATGGCATTTTCTTTTCATTTTTTAGACTCTTTTGAGAGTCCCAGTTAAAAACTCTCTAGCATCATTGCTGATGGCCTTAATATCTTTGGACTCATTAGGAATCAGCTAACAACAGACACCCACTGGCAAAACAAGGGTATAGTTGTAGAGGTCAAACACAATGAAAGCCAAAGGACAAGTGCAAGCCCTAAGCACAGGAAAGTATTTACAGGGAAAAGTAACTTTTTTTCTGATGGCCATGAAGCAAAGTGGACAGTAGAGCAAAAGAAGCCTATTACAAGAGCAATTCAATCTTTGTCCACATTCTAATGGCTGTAAAACTCACCATGAAGCTAGGAAATGGTGCACAAAACTAATACTTTCAGTTTTTTCTTCCTTATTTCACAGGTCTTATGCACTATAAATAACACGACTAAGTCTCAGCGGTTGTATCCATGGCTAGTTCTTATTTCAGCTTTGGTTCCTCTTGCTATTTACTACGTTTCTCATAAAAGATGTTAGTGTGGATTGAGTATATGAAATCATGTACAATAGAATGTTAAATGCGGCATTCCCTCTTATCTAGGTATATCAGAAGAGGCCCAATACACTTGGTGCCAAGGAAACTCACCTTCTAAAACCAGATGGTAGCTTGCCTATAAAAGGACACACTAAGAGGTTCTACCCAAGTTATCACATTGGCAACCTCCAGCTTATCAAGAGGGACTTTAAAGAACTTGGCCTGGGGATCTTTCTGGAGGGCGTTGTCAATTTAGGAAGCATCTTCATCTTCATGCCTCACCTTTCCAGATACATCTGTTTCTTCCTTAATGCAAACAAAATGAGAGACACTTTGATGGGACCACTTGGAGAGCTTGATATGTGTCCTCTGAATTTTAACAGATAGATATCATTGAGGTCTGACTCATACCTGAAAACACTATAACTAGAACTGCTCTTTTTTTAAAAAAAAAAATGTCTGAAACAGAGCTATGTGGAGGCTAAGCAGGACTTCCAAAATTTGAAGCAAATAAGGACCCTGTTCAAAGAAGGCAGACTGAGGCATCTTGAAAGAAATTGCCTGGCAGGGTGTCACGACTCCATTAGGGGGAACGCACCATTTGAAGCCAAGAGAATAAAGAAGTCATGGATGGCTAGCTTGAGAAGGCATAACTGGAGTCAGGGGAACAGTTACTGAGAGAGATGTCCTGCAATGTAGAGAAAAAGAGGGAACATCCCCAAACTCAACACAATGCTCTATGAAACACACATCAGTTGGGACGTTCCCTGTACTCAGAGGATCACAATGACAGATTATAAGAGCACCAGTCAAGTTAGAACTTCTTATTCCATCTTATGACCTTGGAGAGGCTCCCCCTGCTCCCCCACACTCCTCTATACTCTTCCTCTTGCTTCCCCACAGCCTCTATACCTTGAGAAGCAGTCCCTTGCCCTGTTCCCTCTGTGAATTGTTATTTCAATTATTTCAAATTTCTCGCTGCATTCTCTGTCCAGTCAGTGTGAGTCCTGGGTGTCTGGGAATCTCATATATGATTTCTTGTGGTCAGAATGCAAAAATATAGGCAAAATCATAAGATAGTAGTTGAATTTATATAATTATTTGGATTATTGAAATACACCTATAGAAAGTATTTTATTGTTTTGAATACTTTGTCTTTGGAGAGGCCAGAAATCACAGACAGGAAAGGAAGAGGAGATAGAGAAAGGAGAAGATTGGGGAACAAACCCGGCCTCTTCTCCTACTCCTGGATTTCCAATCTGATAACAGAGTTGTGAGAAAAGACAGAGCTTAAGTTTACACGGATTAGACTTTCGACTAGACTTTTTACTACCTTGGAAAAAAGCTTTTTAAAAAAATTTATTACCTGTTGGTAATCAGAAAAGCCAATAGAGAACTACTCAGAGTTTTATTAGTTAGAGGAACCTAGGGACTGAGGGTGAGTAGTCAAAATGTCAGGTTTGGAAGGGCAGAAGCAAAATTTTAAAAATGCTTTCTAATTGCAACCTATCAAGTCCAGTTGATACAATAACACAAAATAAACCAATTTAATTTGAACACATAAAATGTTTTCATGATGTGGATTCAATTTAACAAGGGCACAACACGATACCACCGTCGTCTTTCAAAATTCTCATCTTTAGGATTCAGCTTTGGTACCTTAAAGATACACTGGGTCACAGCAGCATTTCTGCAGGAAGCTAATAGGTATTCCTTACAAACAGTTCCATGATCAAAGATAGTGGTGGCAAACTTGTTCACTCAAGAATTAAATAGGGGCCAGCCATGGTGGCTCATGCCTATAAACCCAGAACTTTGGGAGGATGAGGCAGGAGGATCACTCTGGAGCCCCAGAGTTGGAAACCAGCCTAGACAATATAGCAAGACCCTGTCTCTAAAAAAGAAATAGCTGAAAGTGGTGGCATGTGCCTGTAGTCCCAGTTACTTGGGAGGCTGAGGTGTGAGGATCACTGGAGTCCAGGAATTTACAGTTGCTGTGAACTATGAAGGCTCTGCTGCACTCCAGCATGGGTGACAAAGCAAGACGCTATCTTAAAAAATAAAACAAATAAAGAAATAAATAGGGATTTTTTTTTTTAATTGTAGACCTTCTCAGAACCTTTTAATGTGTGTTGTAAGGGAACAATTCTATAAGAAAGAATATCTGGTGTGGCATTTTCAAGCTCATTTGTTCAAAGACTGTTATTATTCCCAAATATTTAGACTTCCATTCATTAAATATTTGCTGAACATCTACCGTGTGCAGGCATGGGAGATGAGTGTTGAGATTTAATTAAATATATCAAATGGGCTCCTCTCCCTCAAAGATCTTATGATCTAATGGATTGTTTATTTTAGTCCTCATCTTAGTTTGAAATTCGCTTTGGAGAGATCTGTTCTATGTCACTTTTCAGATTCCTGCCACTGCAAAACTATTTGTTAACACAGAAATACAAATCACCTGAGGAAGAAGTTGTATTGCAAAAGAGATATGTTTTTATAAAACAAAATTTAAAAGTGCATTCACAACCAAGCATAACAAAAATGCTTTGGTCACCTTTCCTTTCTATCCTTGATCGATTTTACCTGAGTATGGAAAACTCTCGATAAAGTTATAAAGTCATCCTCCTCTTTTGTCTCCTTAGGTCTGACTCCTTTCCCTGTATTGGACATCAAATCCCCACATTTTTCTCTTTCCGCTCCCTCAGAAAAGATCTAACATCAGTCATTTGGATTGGTTTGGGCTTCCTGTGAGACATTTTGACAAAGGTTTTCTTTGTGTGTTAGTACTAAACAGTTTTTGGCAATTTTATTCCCCTTCACCAGCCTACTACACATGACCACCCAGGTGTTTACACGTGTACATATACACACATGCACACTTACCTTCCTTCAAAACAGGCCAAATCCAACATCCTGTCTCCTTCTTGCAGGCGAAGTAAGAGACCTGTGTTAAGTGACAGAATTCCTTTACCTTCTGGGCTACAATATCCCAGAGAATGTCCTCACCTGGGAGTTTTCTATGTGTGGCTTTCCTCGATTCCCAAGAAGATCTACATCCTGTTAACTTAACTATGGCAGCTGAATCCTGACAATGGTGTGAAGGAAAACATGGTGGATACAAATGAACACCATGGGTACAGCTTGATGATGTCCAACTTTCTGCATAATGTGGACTGGCAGGGCCTTTGATCATGCCTGAATAGCTGTGAAGATAGCAGATGGCAAAAGAAGTGGTAGGTTCTAAGTAGGTTCCCTTTCTCTGCTGGTTGCCAGAGGCTCAAAAGGAATTTTTACTGCAGGAAGGGACCCAAATGTTCTAGCCTCTCTACTCTGAAAAGCAATCTCTTGCTCTACTCCCTCTGTGAATTGTTACTTCAATTCTTTCAAATTTCTCAATGGATTCTCTGTCTAGTGGGTGTGGGTCCTGGGTGTCTGGGGATCTCATACATGATTTCCTGTGGTCAAAATACAAAAACATAGGCAAAATTATGACATAGTAGTTGAATTTATAATCATTTGGATTATTGAAATACATCCATAAAAAGTATTGTATAAGTTGTTTTAGGGCCTTGACCTGTTCAACATATTTCTCACATGTATCTCAATTCCTTTTACCTTTTGCTATCATACATATCACCATTTATGTCTAGTCCACCATCATCTAAGACCACAATAATAGGTACCAATTTATCTTCCCACATTTGTCCTCTGCAATTGAAAAATAAATCAGGGTTTTTACTTCTGACCAAAATGGAGGTCTCAGGTGTTTGACTAAAGGTAGTATAGCACTGTGATGCTAAAATAAGGGAAAGCAATGACGTGACATTGAGTGATTGAGTAGCCAACCATCCCCATTCTCCCAGTTTGCCTGGGACTTAGGGAGTTCCCAGAACATGAGACTTTCACTGCTACCACTGAAAAGGTCCTGGCCAAACCAAGATAAGTTGTTCATCTGAAAGCCCTGTGTTTTTACCATTTGGCAGCTTGTAGAAAGTTTCCAGTCTGTAGCACAGGAAGGAGAGACCCCATATAGCTTGCCGGGCTTGAGTTGAGGAGATAGAGGGAAAAGTTTAGAGAGGCAAGGAGGCTAGAATTTGAGGGGTAAGTAGCAAAAGGAAGAAAGCTGCACAAAGAGTGAGACAGTACACTACAGATATGCAGAAGGGTCCCTTTCAGTTAATTGAGTTCTGATCTGACTATTCATGAGAGGTGTCTTAGTCTGTTTTGTGTTTCTATAACGGAATAGCTGAGACTGGATAATTTATCAAGAAAAGAGGTTTATTTGGATTATGATTCTGGAGATTGGGAAGTCCACAAAGCATGGCACCAGAATCCACTTGTCTTCTGTTGAGGGCCTGTGCTGCAACAGAACATGGCAAGAATAAGAAGGGGAAGCAGACAGAGATCAAACACAAGAGGCACCCCACTGTCCTAAGAACATATCCATTCCTGTGAGAGCTAATTCAATCTTGTGAGAGCAAGATGGCACTTCTCACAGTCTTGTGAGAGTAAGAACCCACTGACCACCATGGGAGTAGCACCAAGCTTCCCATGAAGGCAGAACCCTCAAGACCCAAATGTCTACCATTAGATCCCACATCTTAAAAAGTTCCACCTCCCAGCATTGCTGCACTGGGAATTAAGGTTCCAATATGAGTTTTGGAGGAGACACTCAAACAATAGCAAGAGGCAACTCTCCGAGACTAGGGAAAGAAATGTCAGAAAAAAGTAAGGGGAAAAACCCTTGGACCCTCACACAGGGCTGCGATTAGTTTGTGATCCCAAAAGAAAGAAAGGAAATATGTCATAATCCAATAAACATTCGGTAGAATATTCAGAGGAGCCCTATATTAGTAGTGAGGATAAATTAGCCTTAGGCTAAAGACTGTTCTGGGCCCATCCTAACAAAGCTTATAGGATAGGACCCAATTGCTTCCAAATAACTGTGTTTCAGAAAAACAGAAAACAAACAGAAAAACTAACACTACTTAAAGGAATATAACAAAACCCATAAATCAAGGAACAAGTCAAAAAATAGAAAAAGAATCAGAAATGATGGAGATGCTAGAACTAACAGACAAAAATCTAAAACTCTTATAAATATTCCCTATGTGTTCAATAAGGTAGAGGAAAAGATGAGCATAATAAAGAGAAAAATTGAAGATATAAAAAATACTCAAATGGAACTCTAGAGAAAACAATTATAATTGAGTGATCAAAAAATATACAGGGATTTATAGAAAATTGGACACTGTAAAAGAATATTGGTGAACTTGAACATAAAGCCAAAGAAAATGACCCCAAATAAACACTGAAAGTAAAAAAAACAAAAAAACAAAAAAAAAAGACAAAAAAAAACCCCCAGAAAATCAGTGAGATACGGGAAAATATAATTGTTATAACCTACACATAATTGAAGTTCAGAAGGAGAAGTGGAAAACAGAATATTTTGAAATAATGATGGTTAAAAATTCCAAAATTTGATGAAATGTATGACCCAAAGACTCAAGAAGTTCAATGAACCTCAAGCAGAAGAAAGGCTTTTAAGAAATAAAGCACACTAAGAAAAATCACAGTAAAATTGGCAGTAGAGTGGGAAGAACAGTGAAAAAACACATTTTTTAAGAGCAACCAGAGAAAAAAGATAGGTTGCATAGTGAGGAACAAAGGTGAGAATGAAGTCATCCTTTTTGTCAGAAATTATTTAAGCCAAATAATAATAGAGAGATATCTTTAAAACATAAAAATGAAAAAAAGTTAATCAAGAATTATTTATACAATGAAAATATCTTTCAAAAATCACATCAAAGACAGATTTTCAGACAACAAAAGGAGGAGATGACTCATAATCAGCAAATGTGCACTTAAACAAATATTAAAATAAATTCTCTAGGCAGATGAAAAATGATAACAGGTGGAAATTTGGGCCTACACAAAGGAATGAAGAGAGAAATGAATAATATGTGAATAAATATAGAACAGATTTTTTATTCTTTTAGAACCTCTTCAAGAGATGAATAACTCTTTAAAGTTAAAAACAAAAATGAACAAATTCTGGACTTTATGTCATACATAGAAGTAAAAAGCATGGCAACATAGCACAAAAGATTAATGAGGAAATGGATGGATACCAATGCAAGGTCCATACACCATGAGTGAAGTGGTATAATATTATGTGAAGGTGAACTGTGATAAATTTAAAATGTATATGTACTGTAAACCTCAGAGGAATCACTAAAAATAGTTATGTCTAACAAGACAATAGTAAAAATAAAATAATAAAAATAACTAATAAAAAATAATAACAGGGAGAGAGGAATAAACAACAAAGAGAAGACAGGTAAATAGAAAACAACCAATACAGAAGATTTAAAACCAACAGTATCAATAACTACACTGCATATTAACAGTCTAGACACTTGAATTAAATGGCAGATATTGACAGGACTGGATTAAAAGGCAATACCCAACTATGTACTGCCTGAAATATAGTACTTACCAAGTGGATTTTAAAAATTAATAATAAAAGAATGGCAAAAGATATACCATGCAAGCACTAACCAAAAGAAAGCTGGAGTAACTATATTAATATATGACATCTTATAGTTCCAATACTTGTATTTGGAAAATTGTCACCTCAATATCAGTAATTGATAGCAAAAGGAGACAGAAAAATCAGTGAATATATAGAAGACTTGAATAACACTGTCAATCGACTTGACCTAATTAACATTTATAGAACATTCCGTACAAGAAGAGGAAAATCTACATTCTGTTCAAGGTCACTCAGTAAGATAGACAATATCCCGGGTCATAAAACAAGTCTCAATCAATTTAAGAGAATTAATGTAATACAAAGGATATTCTCTGACTATAGGAGAATTAAACTAGAACTCAATAACGCAAATATATCTGCAGAAAACTCCAAATATTTGGAAACCAAACGATAGGTCAAGGAAGAAATTACAAAGGGTATCAGAAAAGATTTTCACCTGAATGAAAATAAAACACAATATATCAAAAATTGTGGAATGCAACTAAGGCAGTGCTTAGAGAATTTATAGCATTAAATATTTATATTAGAAAAGAAGATTTTCTTGAATCAATGATCTCAGCTTCCACCTTAGAAAACTAGAAAAAGAAGAGGATATTAAACAAAAGTTAAAAATAAAAATAAAAATAAAATAAGTTATCGAACACTTACCAGGCATTATCTTAAGTGCTTTATACTAAGTGTCTTTTCTAATCTGTTCATAACCTTATGAGTTCGTCATGATTATTATCCCACATTTCAGATGAGGAAATTGAATCTTGCTGAACTTCTGTAACTTCCAAATTCGTGTAGTTAACCAAGAGCCAGAGTTATTATTTGAACTCAGGTCTCCATGCTGTTGTAACTTCAACATCCTACAGATTGAGTGTATTTATACTGTTAAGCATATTTTATTATCTTCAGGTTTGATATTTCTTTGTTGCATATACATTATACATATATTTAAATACTAAATACACATATATACATGAATTCTTCATTTACCTAGAACCAAAAGGCCGTTCTAGCATGTTGGAGAATGTCTAGAGACCAGACGTTGCTATTATTATTTCTGAAAACTGTGGCATCAGTGAAATGACCTACCATGAAGGATGTTGCTGGGAAGTCTGTGACGGCTGACCATGAATAATTTCCACTTGTTCCTGCCAGTCTTTCAAGCTACATGCCCTGAGTCATGGAGATATGGGGGAGCAGCTGATTGTCACAGTGCTCTCCATGGCCACCATAACTCACTCAAGTCTTAATATCTTCTCACAAGGGTAAACCCAGCCTCCCTAAAACAAAATCAAGCTCATGTTCTTTACATGAGAAGCCAAATTCATCTTTCTCCAAGCACAAAGTAGTAAAGAGTGCTGGACATCTGATTTCTATTTGCAGAACTGCTAGGCAATTATTGTGTGTCTTGGGCAAGGGGCTTGATTTTCTAAATCTTCAGTTTTCTCCGTTGTAAAATGAAAGCAAAAAGATCTCTCCAATGTCCTCTCCTTGTTTACTGTTTTCTGCCTCTTCTCTCCTACACAATTGACAATTTTAACTGCCATATTGGTATAACTACTGAAGAATCAGTTCCCAATATCCACAAAGGTAAAAGTCGGATAATATTATTCATCCACTCCAAATGCTCCAGTGGGTTCCCATTTCACTAAAATAAAAATGTAAGTCCTTACGATGTCCTCACAACATAGTTTCTCCCATTCCTCTGCACAGCCTGTTATTTCTTTGGCTTTATCTATTATTCCTTCCCTCTGTATTAGCCAGTTGGGCTGCCATGATGAAATACCACTGACTGAGGAGCTTCAACAACACAAATTTATTTATCTATTTTTTAATTTTTATTTTTTAATTTTATTTTATTTTTGAGATGAAGTCTGACCCTGTTGCCCAAGCTGGAGTTCAGTGGCACAATCTTGGCTCACTGCAACCTCCACCTCCCAGGTTCAAGCGATTCTCCTGCCTCAGACTCCCGAGTAGCTGGGACTACAGGCATGCGCCACCATGCCCGGCTAATTTTTAGTAGAGACGGGGTTTCTGTATGTTGGCCAGGCTGGTCTTGAACTCCTGATCTCATGATCTGCCCGCCTCGGCCTCCTAAAGTGCTGGGATTACAGGCGTGAGCTGCCGTGCCTTGCCACAATTTATTTTCTCATAGTCCTAGAGGCTGGAAGTCTAAGATCAAGGTGTCAGCAGATTTCATTTCTTCTGACGCCTCTCTCCTTGACTTATAGATGACCGCCTTCTTGCTGTGTCGTTACATGGTCTTTCCTCTGTGCACACACATGCCTGGTATCTCTGTGCATGCATGCCCCAATTCCCTCTTCTTATAAGGATATCAGTCAGATTGGATGAGGGCCCAACCTAAAGGCCTCATTTTAACTTAACCACATCTGAAAAGGCCCTGTCTCCAAGGACATTTAGATATACTAGAGGTTAGGGCTTCAATGTGTGAATTTGGTAAGGGGGGGGACATAATTCAGCCCATAATACCCTCACTTACTGTGTTCCAGCTAAACTGGTCTTCTGCATAGTCTTCAAACACATTCTTGTCTCAAGGCTTTTGCACTGGCTGTTCCTTCTCCCTGTGCCACTACAAAGAACAATCATTTTTGCTGCATTCTTGTAGTTTTAAGGAACTTTACATAACCTAATGCATATGTCAACCCATGGCCAGAACCCAATGTTTGTAAGATTTATCCCAAAATTTATTTTCTGGCTTCCTTGCTCCTCTCTTTTAATTTGTTCCCTTTGGCTTCCTTAAGTGTTAACTCTAACAGATAACAGCTTTACAGCTTGGCTTCCCTTGTTTTATTCAACTCAGTTTCAGGCTTTTATAATATCTTCATTTCTGATGTGACCACCATATTGGATGGTGCTGATTCACCCATTCAATACATTTCATTCAAAAGAAATGTATTGAATGCCAGTTTATGTGCCAGTCATCATTAGTATCTAGAAATACACAGGAAAATATTAGGGTTAGGATTAAGGAAGACTAATGAATTCAGTAGTGGTATACACAGAGTATCATCAGAGCCCGAAGAAGGAACATTTACACGAAAGAATATCAGGAAGGCATCTGAAAAGAGTTGGCAATAGAGCTAAAGTTTGAAAAATGAGCAACTTAGCCAGGTATGTAGAGGGGAAAAGAATTTTCTAGACTGTGTGAGCATCATGCATGAAAGTGTGGAAGCATGATATGTTTAGAGTAAAGGGCATGCAGAGAAGTGTGAAATAATGGGACTTGATTGATAGAAGGCTAGAGAATAAAAACCATGTGTGCTAAGATAATTTATCTTGAAAGGTCTAGGGAGCATTTAAAAATTCTTAACAAGGGAATCATTTGGTCAGATCTCCAATTTAGAATGTTTAGTATTCCATCATTGAAGACAGTGACATATAAGAGTGAGTTCTGGACGAAGGAGGCCAGGTAGGGAGTTACTGTAGTAATTCTTCTGTGAAGAAATGAGGACTAGAACAAGAGCAGAGGCAACACAAATATAATGGAAGATATGGCTACATGACACAGTAAGGAAACTGAACCTATAGAATTGGTGCTGGGTTTAAACATGAGAATTGAGCAAGAAGAAAACTCTAAAATAAATCCCAGATTTCTGGGTTTGGCAAAGAGAGAGATGATGATATTATTCCTTATGAGAAGGAAGAGAAACAGATTAACTTGCAGACACGTTGAGAATAGTGAGACTTCCATAAGAGCTGTCCAGTGAACAGGTATTTTTATACATTTTGTCAGGGACAAGAAAAGTTCCAATTGATTAGGGCCTATATAATTGCCTTCTTCTTCTTGCAAGAGTACTATTTTTCTCATCACACCTTGTAATCTTAAGCAAAGGGAAGAATGCTTTTATATAGAGTTGCTTTTATATGAGACCAAGTATAACTAAAAAGATATAGCATATCCTCAACCCCACCCAGCCCCCATTCATTGCAGCACCTCCTAAGGTGTAGATGTCCCCCATATCCCAAAAATGTGAGTGGTCACTAAGTGTGATATGGCATAAACGTTGACCACACTAAAGTGACCACATAGTACTTTGCTGCTTCCACTGGGAAACAAAACATAATACAAATATACAATGTTTCACAGAGTAGCAGGCGATTTCTTTTTTTTTTTTTTTTTTCTTAAAGTCAGATTTATTGAGGTACAGTTTACACTAAACAATTTACTTTTTGTAACTTTTATTTTAAGTTCAGAGGCATCTTTTGACCTCAAAAACCTAGTTAAGTAGGCAAATAAGACCATTTTTTGTTGTTGTTTTCATTTCACTGATGACGAAGCTAATGATTAAAGAGGTTAAATGACTTGTCCCAGGGTCATACTTAGTCTTGAGTAAGCAAGATTAAGTCTTCTGACTCTTAATCCTGCTTTTTCCAAGATATCACAGAGGATCTTCCAGAACGGCTTACTTAGAAAGGACATATAGTCTGTTCCTCATAACAGTTTTATGGTAATAGGAATTTAATCTTCTAAGTAATCAACTCAGGCTTTTCCACTTACGAGTGAAATTGCAGGAGGAAACTATAGAACTTGAAACACTATCTCCCACATTTCTGTATTGATCCTATTTGATGGTTTGTGATATTAAGGGAATACATACCTATCATCCAGTGTTTCAAAACCAAGCCCTTCAAAGTAGATTAACCCACAACATAAAATGTTCTTAGTTACCCTCTTGGCTCCAAAGAGTCATTAAATCCAACCTTTCTCTTCCATCTAGCTGCTTAGGAGTAGCTTTTGTTTTAATCATCATCATTATTATTTGTATTAGTCTGTTCTCACATTGCTGTAAAGAACTACCTGAGACTGGGTAATTTACAAAGGAAAGAGATTTAATTGACTCACAGTTCCACAGGCTGTACAGGAAGCATGGATGTGGAGGCATCAGGAAACTTACAATCATGGTGAAGGCGAAGGGGAAGCAGGCACATCTTCACATGGCAGAGCAGGAGAGACAGAGTGAAGGGGAAGGTGACACTTTTAAACAACCAGATCTCAGCCGGGCGCGGTGGCTCACACCTGCAATCCGAGCACTTTGGGAGGCCAAGGCAGGCGGATTGCCTGAGCTCAGGAGTCTGAGACCAGCCTGGGCAACAAGGTAAAACACCGTGTCTACTAAAATACAAAAAATTAGCCGAGAGTGGTGACACATACCTGTTGTGCCAGCTACTTGGGATGCTGAGGCACAAGAACTGCTTGAACCCAGGAGGTGGAGGTTGCAGTGAGTCGACATTGTGCCACTGCACTCCAGCCTGGGCAACAGGGTGAGACTCTCTGTCATATATATATATATATATATATATATATATATATATATGTATATACACACACACACTATATATTTATTTGTGTGTGTGTGTGTGTGTGTGTATATATATATATATAAACAACCAGATCTCGTGAGAACTCTATAATGAGACAACACCAGGGAGATGGTGCTAAACTATTAGAAACCACCCCCATGATTGAATCACCTCTTACCAGGTCCCACCTCCAACACTGCGGATTACAATTCAACATAAGATTTGAGTGGGGACACAGAGCCAAACCATACCATTATTTTATCATTTCTATTAAGAGTTCCCTGCATTTCAATCTGGCCTAGAATACCTGCTGAGATCATATTCTTATAGGTATTAAGTGATAGTGTCATAAATTACCATTTGCAAAATACTATTTCAGAAGCTGTAATTCTCTGTCAAGTTCACTGTTATGTTGCTACACTCCATAGATTTTTAGAAAGTTAAATATTATATATGTATATTTCTGCATTAATGACTTTATTTTGATTCTTGAGGTATCTCAGGAATATAATATGCAAAGTTTATATAAATGTTTTTCTTTAGTGTAGTAAGTTATTAGGATATGACTCTTTCGTAAAAGGTAGAAAGAACAGTAATTCGAATCCCTGCAGAGATAGCAATGTATTCAGAGACAATTTGAAATGTTTTATCTTTATCTACTAAAAATTCCAGGTTGAAAAGTATAAAATCAACTCCTCTCTCTAAATGCTTTACTCTGGTAGTAGTATTATGTAATTATTCACAAAAAGGTGTGTTCTTGTTACACAATCATTACCTTTTCCTTGGAGATTTCAAAAATAAATAGATGAGAAATTATGTCCCTCAAAAAAGACAACAGAAGTTTATCCAGAAAATTTTCTCTTTATTGATTTTTCTTTAATAAATGAAGCTACATGTTTTCATTTTTAAGAAATATAAAATCTTAACTTGTTCTTCTCTCTTGACACAGCTTAGGAGGTCTTGCCTGCATCCTCTAACCTCACCTCCTTCCCCTTTCTCCAACTACACTGTCCTCTTTCAGTTCACTAAAGACTGCAAGCTCATTCATGCCTCAGGACCTTTGCATATCCACATGTCTCCTTCTGCTCACTCCTTATTACCACCATGGTCCATGTGAGCTGGATCCTCTCAGTTTTTTCTCTATCACTTCACCCTATTCATTGCCTTATTACAATTTACAAAAACCAAAAAGTGTTACTTCTTATCTCTCTTGCCAGCTCTCAGAGAGCTGCTACCACATCTGTGTTGGATGTCATGTACAGCCAGTGGCTAG
This sequence comes from Macaca nemestrina, assembly GCF_043159975.1. Classification (NCBI taxonomy): domain Eukaryota; kingdom Metazoa; phylum Chordata; class Mammalia; order Primates; family Cercopithecidae; genus Macaca; species Macaca nemestrina. The sequence goes on along the minus strand of NC_092134.1, from coordinate 40,699,654 downwards.
GTCCATGACTGGTACATCATTGCTCAATATCTTTTTGTTGAATGAATGAATGAATGAATGAATGAATGACAAAAATTCCTACTCAAATTTTCTGTTGCTATCTTTTATACTTACAACTTAATATTATACCCTTATACTCTAAACTCACACATATTTCTATAAATAGGAGAAACTTTACCCACAGAAATAGCTCACTAAGATTGTAAGCAGGAGAAAGATAGCTGAACTTTTTGAAATTTAGAATCTATTCTGGTCACTTTCTAATGAGTTCCTGAATCTATGTTCCCATATCTTTGGGAAGCAAATAATTGACTGTTAATAGCTTTTCAATTATGTCATCAGAATGGCAGATGAGGCCTGAAATTCTCAATGGATTAATAAAAAGTCCCTGCCCCTTTGGTAGAATGAAACAGTACTTGTAATACTTTCTTACTTCCCCCAAATTACTTATTCTTTAAGTTACAGAAAAGGAATTTCACAAACTACAATGAAAACTCAAAGGAAGTAATTACTCTGGGTAACATCTAAGTTAATACTATGTCTTTTGTTTGGTTTTTCTTCATGACAGAGAATAACCTAAACATTTTTTAAATTCATTCTTGAATTTTATAAACTGTTGTTAAAGTATTAATCATTTGTGAGCCATCCATAGATTGAGTTTATTCATCCCTTCGTTAAGTTCCTCTCAACAAACTTAGCTGTGTTTTATGATGTATAAAACATGCTAAAATATTTTTAATCCAAATCAAAATGTGTCAGTATGCTGACCCTGAGCAGTCAGGATATGACAAGGAGACCAAAACAACTCGACCAGTTCTGATTTTAAACAAGTTCCGTGCCTTCTCTTTCAGCATCTATCGGAATTGCTACCTTAGATGGTTCTGTGTTATGGGAAGTCGACAGACAGAAAATGCAGTATTATATTAAGTCAAAGGTTGACAAACTTTTCCTGTAAAGTGAATATTTCAGACTTTGTGAGACATGTACTCTCTGTCACAACGACACAACTAAGCCATCTTAGAGGGAAAGCAACCACAGATAATATGGAGGTGAATAAGCATAAGTAGGTGCCTTGGTTCAGGTTGCTGTCACCAAGTATCATAGACTAGGTGGCTTCTAAACATATTTCTCACTGTTCTGGAAGCTGAGGAGTCCTAGGTCAGAGTGTCTCTCTTCCCAGTTACAGACTGTTGTCTTCTTGTATCCTCACATGGCAAGAAGAGGACAAGAGAGCTCTCTGGAGTCCCTTTCATGAGGACATTAATCCCATTCATGAGGACATTAATCCCATTCATGAGGGCTCCACCCTTATACCCTAGTCATCTCCCAAAGGCTCCACCTCCTAATAAGATCACATTGGGGGCTAGAATTTCAACATATGAATTTGGGGAAGAACATAAACATTCAGTCCACTGCAGTGTGCTATAATAAAGCTTGATTTACAAAAGTACACTGTAGGCCAGACATGGCTTGCAGACCGTAGTCTGTCAACCCTTGCATTAGGTGACCACTACAACATGCAGATGAATATGCATAAGTAGGTGTCTTAGTTCAGGCTGCTATAACAAAGTACCATAGACTGGGTGGCTTACAAACATGTTTCTCACAGTTCTGGAAGCTGGGGAGCCCTAGGTCAGGGAGTCCCTCTTCGCAGATATAGACTATTGTCTTCTTCTTGTATTCTCACATGGCAAAAAGAGGGTAAGAACACAATACCTAGATGTATTCATGATGGAGAGTCAGCCATTTTAACATTTATTAAGCACCCACTAAACTCCAAGGTTTCCAGACAGTGTTATAATTAAGCTTCACAGCTGATCTGTATTCAGTAGGTGTGAAACTGAAACTGCCTGGTTATTAAGCTGTGTGGCCAGACCATGAACCCATTCTCTTCCATCAGGTTCAGCCCTTAAGGACACATGCCACAGAGTCAAAAACAACCTGGGTTTGAATCTTGCCTCTGCTATTTATTGACGGTGTCCTGTATGGAAAATTACTAGACCTCTGTGTGTCTGAGAGTCTTCCCCTATCTCATGGAGTGGCTAGGAGGATTAAGAAATAAACTGCAAACAGCACTTTGCTCTCTGCTCAATGCATGTGGCTAGCTTTGACCACAATTCTGCAGACACTTCAGGGTCCAGAGAGTTCTTTCAGAAGTTCTGCAAATATATGATTTAAATGCTGTTAAAAAATATTTTTCACTACTTAAAATACCTTAATAAAAAGAAACATATATTCATGCAATGTATACCAAATTTAACACATATTCTCACTCTATATTTTAACTGGTGTTGTCAGTTAACTTTTACACAGACATTGAAGCAAAGCTTTTCCTGTTCTTTGTGTTTATTTAAAAAAATTGCAGAGAATTCAAGGTAAGCCGATAAAAATAATTCTTACCATTTGTAACCACTTAGCTGTGTGAATCAGAATTGTCTTGACACTTTGCAACTGAAGTAAAAACAATCTAAAATTGGAGGCTGAGGTGGACATAAGGTTCTCATCTCTAATATTGTATTAATCAGAAAAACTTTATTATTCCCATTGATTGGCTTTACAATAAGTAAATGTTATCAATTGTTTTTAAAGCCTTTATATGAAAATAATTCACTTTTTTCTGTTTTATATATTTAAAGTTTCATGTAAATTTTCATTTGGAGCTAAAAAAGATATTTTTCAGCAGAAACATTTAACTAGTACTTAACTAATCAAGATCTGCCTCTTTAGATTGGGGCTTTCTTTTAGATCAAGGCTTGATTCTTATGTATCTTTTTTTTTAAATTAGACTCTGATAATTAGGTCAAGACAAAGAGTTACCCAAGCAGAGTTCTTCATTCTCCTTTACTCTCCTACCAACATCATTATGCCCTAGCGGCCCTAATAGATATTTTCTCCTTTGATCTTTATAATAATCCTGAGTTTGCCAGGCAGGTGGTATTAGTCTCATAAATGAAGAAGGTAAATGAGACTCAAAGAATATAAATGACTCCCAAGGTCATATGACTAAACAAGTGGTAGGGTCAAGACTCAAATCAGAAGACTTCTGACTACTAATCCAGAGCTTTTCCCACCCGTTTTGATGTCAAAGATGGCTGAGACTTGGGGGAGGGGCTTTGGGAGTTCAGAGGTGACCCTTTGGCCACTGCTGAAGCTGATAGAGATGCAGGATCACGAAACATATCTTATTCCTTGTTTGTTTTTCCATATGTTGACTAGGCTTTCTAGTGATTTAAAAAAAAAAAAAAAAGCAATGTAGACACTTGTAAAGTGTTTTAATTTATTGTTCTGGACTCTGTCTCACTTTTTGCAGGAGTCATTTGACATGACGCCTTTAAGAAATCCACACATAGGTCTCATAGGCCCTGGTTGATCTCCTAGGGCCTGTGCTCCATGAGGGCAGGGACAGTACTAGATATTTGTGTCCACAGCACATAGAGGCATCCAATTCTTATCTGTTACTAAATATATGATGGAATCAACCATCATTCTATACTTTTTTTTTTTAGATCTTTTTTTCCTTTTGCTACCATTGTTTTTGGACCATTATTGCAGACATATTATAAACTTCCTTGGTAATTCTTGACATTTTGGTCCTTCCTCCCACAGATTTTTTCTGCATACCATCATTGGTGTAATCTCAAAGCATCCAGCAATGCTTCTCCAGTGCCTCTCAGAATGAGGCCCAGATTATCCTCCTAGGATTCAAGTTTCTTCATGATATGGGCATGCCTTATGAATACACATCCGTTCTGGTCTCATCACCATCCCCATAGTCTTTTCTCTATATAGGGCATGCTTGCTGCTTTGTGTCTCTGCCATTGCTTGTCTGTTTGCCAGGTTTCATTTCTCAACACAGATCCAAATTGTACCCATTATTTCCTACCTAATTCAACTCTAATTTTCTATGATCCCTGCCCCAGTAATTTTAGCCCATAAGAATTTTTATAGCACAAATTTTGTACTTAATGACACTTGTATTATTTCATGGGTTAGTCCAATCTCTATGATGCTATAGGCAACCATGTAAGATATTTAAATTGTACCCATATTGTCCTACCTTCCCACACTGTAGACATCTACTAAATTGGAATAAATGTATAATAAAATAATTTATAGCTTTAACTAATTGAAATCATCCCAAGACACAGAGAGAACAAACAAACATGTCTAATTCATGTGCCGTGGTTATCTTGAGATAGTTTTCCACTGTACTTTTAATAAAAGAGACACCTAAATTATAATTTTATAGTTTGTTTTTGTTTTTCCTCCTTGAGCATTGCCACGGTTATTGATATTTATTAAATAAAATCTGCCACTGAAGCATGCATAACCACTCAAGAATGAATTATAGCAAATATTTAACTGCCTGCCTGCCTTTGAATTGGTTAATCAGAATGAGTGATGCATTAGCTGGTTCAACTCCTTTCACCTGGAAAGATGGCTATCGATTTCCTTTATTGTGATCTAAAAGATTTCAGGAAAGTCTAAAAGCATTTCAAAAGATTTCAATGAGTAAGACATAATTCTGCTTTTCATAACCACTGAATGAAAAAAAAAAAACTAAATACAAAAAAGATTCTTTGAGTAAAATTCTGTCATTCTGCGCTTCTTATTGTGTTAAAAAAAATCAACTATAATATGAGTGAAAGTCGAGTTCGGCTTGTATGTATGAAATGAGAAGAAGAGAGGTGCTGTAGGTTATTAATAACAGGGGATGTTTTGTACCTCTTCTGGAAAATGAATATGCATTTTGTGTTGGAGCCAGTCCATAAGCCAAATTCCTTTAAAACAGGCAGAGGCCAGCCTGGTTCTGGCTGCAGCCTGCACAGCCAGAAAAACAGAGGAAGAAGGGCCTTCCACAAGCATGAAATGTTATCCACTTTGATATGTAAACATTCTTCCTTCACCTGAAGTTGATGTCAGGGTAACTAAAACACAAGAACTTGGTTGACTGAGCAGAAGCAATCTGTTGTATTCTTCTGTTTTTCAAAACCAGAGATAATCAAGGACTGTTATTTCAGATGCTGGCTGACCTAACTTTTGAGTGGGAAATGAACCAGGAATCTGAGATAACTGGATAGTCTCTGCATATTTTTAAAAAATCAGGATGTCTCTTGAAACTGCTCAGACTTAGCTGATTTTTTTGTTGTTCTCTTTATAAGTTTTTCTTTTTCCTTTTTTCTCTGTATTCCGGACTCCTGGAATTTAATCTATTGGGTGGGAGTAAATGACGTAAACTGTACTCACATTTGCAAAAATCCCAAAAAAGATGTTAAGGCTGCTAACAACAGAATTCTACACTACAGTTGAAATGGGCTAGGTGAATTGGGACAGAAATCTATGAAAATTTTATGAAGCTTTCCTTAAATTTCTAATTGAAAATTGCTAGAGTTTGTGTTACTCTTGATTCATTTCATTTAAGTCTTGGTCCTGTAGATTCTATTGATACCCCATTCTTGGGGGATGAAGAACAATGTTAAATGCACACATTTTTTAGGAAAATGAGCTGGGTGGGAGACGGAAGGCTTTGGCTGCCATCCTAGGGCATTCCTGTGCATTGCAATGGTCAGCATTTCTGTATCTAAACATCGAGAAAGTACAATAAAAATACAATTTTAATCTGGAACCACTATCATACATGCAGTCTTTCTTGACCAAAACATCCTTATGCCGCCCATGGCTGTGCTGAGAAGGAGGAGCACTCGTCCTCTCCAAGCACGTCCAACTTGCCTCAGTCCTCATGACTCCTACACTGTTCCCAGAACTGAGCTCATTTGTTATTGAAGTTGCTTTTCTTATACCCAGCCCAGTTTTCCATTGATGCTCCCACTTATTCTATGTAGGTATTTTCATTTATCACACGATATCCCTTGTCTAAGATTTCATTTGGGCGGGCGGGGGGCGGGGAACTCTGCTGCTAAAAATAATTTGAAAACTCCTAGACAAGAGGACCTTTCAAATCCCTTACAATTCTAACAACCAGTGAATTCATGCTTCACAGCCATTCAGACCTATATGTATGAAATACAAGACGTGTGTGTTCAACTTTCCTGCATCGCCTCCTTTAAACTTTCTTTTTTCTTTTTTGAGTCAGTCCCTGCAGGAACAGACCAAGTGAGCCCATTAAGAGAACAGTTCATTCCCACCTGCCACCTCAAGCCAGCCAACAATCTCAACCTCACCACTCCATTCTTGATTATGTAGAACAATTCCAATCCTGAGTGACAGGATTTGCAAAGACAGCTGTTGGGCTCCACAAACATTTGGAGGAGGGGAAAATGTGAGGTTGGTTGCTACATTCTCCTACTTCTTTTTACTGAAAGGAACAGCTGCGATCTTCACATGTAAGATGAAGTAAACAAAAGCTGACAATGCCCAGCACTATTCAGCAGTAAGCATTCAAACAGATTTTTCCTCACCGCGTTTGCAGGCCCGGCACAGTCTCACTTCCCCACAGCGCAGAGAGGAAGCGAGGTCTTTGCATGCCCTGTTCACTTGGCCAAACATTGCCCTAGATGTGCAATTCAACCCGTATAAAGCAAGTGTAATTCAAGAGCCCTGACTCTTTCACTATTTCATGATTGCTTATTACTCGCACACGGCGTTGTCAGGTTCCGGCAACTGTGTGTGCAGCAGGCAGAAATGCAGTATTTATCTCTGACAGGGAAAAATTCTTAAGCTCGTCGGCATGAGTATCCACACGGAACTGGCTATCAGGGAAATAGATCCCTGCATGGGAAAGTCAAGGTATGTTTAGAGGGACTTGATGATTCAACCCCATGACTGACTCATTCCTTTTGTTTCCTCTGCCTTTTTATTTGCTTACACAGAAAACAGAGTATTCATTTATTTCTTTTCCCACTCTCATCCCTATTAACCGCTAGGGCCATCTGCCCATCTGAAACTGTCTTTGGCTACACGGTTGTGAATCCAGGTGACAGACAAAATGAAGAAGTGGTGATTGCCCCTGCATATTTTCTCTGAAGAGTTAAAAAAAAAAAAAAAAAAAAAAAAGCCTTTGTGTCTGTTTCGAGTTCTCCAGTTGAAATACTGTACTCATTGAACTGCAAGAAATAAAACCTGCAAGTAGGCACTGTGCTAATGTAATACAAATGTGTTAGACAGGCGCACTATTTCTTAAATATGCTTGAATTAAGCAAATTATTTTAAAAACTGGGTGGGACTTTTGATGTTTTACATAGTTATATTTTCAATTTCTTGCGCTCAGTTTAAAGCTCAAGATTCTTTGTTTCTGTGTGTGTCATTAGGGCAGGTGTTGGATGACAAGTAAATGCACTGAAAAACGAAAAAAAAAGAATTCTTTGTGCCCTGACCTCCATGAATTCAGTGACTTCATACATCCATACAGATCTGACTTTTAATCCAAGGTGCTCACAGATGGGGTAAGGGATAAAGAAGGAATTTGTCTACAGGATCCTTTTATCCTAAGATACCTTACAACATCCAATTGTGCTACCGTTTTGTTTGGTTTTTTTTTTTTTTTTACAAACCCATTGCTAGGCTAAGAAGTATTGATTCCATCTAGTTAAACATGTCGAGTGAGAGGAAGTGATCAATGGATTACTTCTTCAAAACATTTATCCCCCGCAGTGGAATCCTCTGATTTGTATAACCTTAAAGAGCCAGGTACAGGAATTGGGAGAAGAATTTAAAATTTGAAATGTCTTCTTTTTTCAACTCTGTTAATGAAAACCCTAGTTAATGCATGCAATTTTCTGGGTCTCCTTCTCTACTTCCTTCCATTATCACCACCTTTTGTTGCTGCTGGGGCTGTGGGTGCCCTGAAGGAACATGAGATGGCCTTCCTCAGATATCTGGGTTTTAAATTCAGTTTGTATCTCTTAAGTGAAGTGGGTAGGGCCAAAAATGACTCACTGCCCAGTGGTGCCTGGAAACATTATCAGTAAAGGCATTCACCTAAGGAGAAAATAAACACAGAATTCTCATATGGGCCCCTCTTTCCAACCATCTCCTGGACTCTGGTAGCCTTTTCTGAGCCAGAGATCTTTCTAAAGTCACTCGCTGTCAGACCTTTTTGTCTCATATTTAGGAAAGGCTGAAGTTCTTTATAAATCCCAGATGGAACAGAAGGAAAACTACTTTGAATTGATCATTTCCATGATCTCTAAAAGTCAACAAACAGTATTTCTTAAGATTAACAGATGTGAGCTTATGACAGTTTCAATGTGGGACCAACTCAAGGGAAACTGATGACCGAAGTATCAAAACACATTCATTACAACGCAGTTTCACCTGAAAAGGGGGTGTCCCCCAGTAGTGCTTCTGCAGCAGAATTGCTTAGAAACTGCAGAGCATCCACAAGGCAAGTACCCCAGGCCATTGTATCTGACTGTCTTTCAAATAGAGGAATGGCTAATTGCCACTTGCTGAGGGCAACTCCTGCACTGAGAACTGCGTGCGTATATGGATGGTATCGCTGAGACTCACAAGTATGCAAGACAGAAACTAGGTGCATTTTTTTCAGATTAGGAACCTGAGAATGGAAGATAGACTGGGAAGGGGAGCAGGCGGAGATCAGGAGAGATTGGGCAATGGGTACGAAGTTACAGTTAAATAGGAATAAACTCTGGTGCTCTATTGCACAGTAGGGTGCCTGTGGTTGACAACATTGCATGGTCTATTTCAAAATAGCTAGAGGAGAGGCTTTTGAATGTTCTCACCACAAGGATATGATAAATATACAAGGTAATGGATATGATAAATACTCTGGTTTGATTATTACATACGGTATGCCTGTATCAAAGCACCACATTGTACCTCATAAATATGTACAACTATCATGTGTCAATTAAAAATAAAATAAAATAAACTTTTATTGATAAAAGAATAAAAAATAGCATGCTTTTGGCCACACTACTTGATAGGCATCATTTTAAAAACAAAAGCGTATAAGACCGGGCATGGTGGCACATGCACCTGTACTCCCAGCTATTTAGGAGGCTGAGACAAGAGGACAGGTTGAGCCCAGGAGTTTGAGATCAGCCTGGGCAACATAGTGAGACCCTCATCTTAAAAAATATATAAATAGTATAGATGACGTAAAAGGGTCACCTTTCCAAATGAGTCAAATTCTTCCTTAATTTAATGTATTCCTAGGTAGTAAGTTTTTAGAGAGCTAAATTAATTCCTTGCTATATCTTAGGATACCATTTATAAGTGTTCTCATGGGGGTTAGCTTCATTTTATGTACGCCTTTTTCCGTGTGCTAATTTGTGTAGAGAGTTTATGTATTGTGGGAATTTAATTTATTCCTGTATTTTATCCAGGAAAATAGAGCCAGACGTTTTTGGACACTTGCTATTTGCTTTAAATAAGATATCAGGTTAAGATAGGAGAAATATATTGATTGGATATTGCATCTTCCTCTGGAGAACGTAAAACCTTTCATGTCCTACATCTCATCATGCCTTACAACTTTAGAACAGACTCTAATAAAAGGAAAATGTTTTGACTGTCCCTTTACTTGTAGATGGCAGGGATGGGAAGGTGCACTCAATTATACTAACAGACAATTAATCTAAATTCAAAGAGAAGGCTCCTGTTGTGGATCAGGGACCCCGAGTAAACATGCTTTCTAGGAGACTTCACCGCCAGGTTCCAAGAGAGGTCACAGTACTCCTGCACTCCTGACAGCAGACCCTTGGATTCCATTGCAGGCAGTGACACACCAAGAGTAAGAGAAGCTGGCTGCAGCCCTGTCCACATGTGTCTGCTGGCTCGCCCTTCTGTCTGGCATTTCCACGCCCCTCCTCTTCCGGACTCCCTTGCATGACCGTCCAAACAGAATGAGCTGTCCTTCCAAATATGACCCTAACTCATTCAACAGCTGGAGGCAAGAGCAAACTAGAGCTCATGCGAAGGGTATTAGCATTGAGTCTTTTTTTGTTTTTTTCCTTCTTTCTCTCAGACTAAAAGGTATTTGGAAAATTCATCTAAAAACTTTTTTTAAAAATTTCATTCATAAAAATAGCCAAAGGGTTTCTCAGAGAGTTTCCTTTTAGCAAGTCTTTTGGAAGGAATGAATGTCTACTTTATTATTTTTCCTGTCCCTGACCTCGGAGAGGATTAGAGGGTCTGGGCAAGGGGAGGAGCCTCACACCCAGCCACCCACACTTTTCCTTCTGACGAGCCCCACCGCCATGCCATGCTCTGTACAAGTTCTCTGGAAGAACATAAGAGCCACCTTATGTGTGACGGAATGAGACCATGCTTTGAAGAGCCGGACTTTCTCCTTCTACTTGCCCTTGAAATGGTTTTCACTCTGATCTGCAAGTCAAAGAAGTGATCTATTACACATTTAGGGACCTCAAAATCTGTTTGACTCTGTGCGAATAAGGTACAGCCCTGCCTTCTTCCTACAGTTTTCTTATCACTATGGGACTTGAAAAGGATTTAGTTCAACAACTGAGTCAGCATGAGCTCACACGAAACAAATCATTTCACACCAATGTCATTTTCTTTCTTTCTTTCCCCCCGCCCTCCACTTTTTTATCTAAATAATTAGGTCAGGGAAATCCCATGTGCTTAGTATCATTTTGTCAGCAAGGTACATGACAAACTCTGGTCACAATAGAAAGTCGTTTAGTGAATTAATGTCAACTCTGGAAAAAGTGGCTAATGTGTCTTTGCGAGCTTGGTCCTTGCCTGTACACCTGCCTGAAGATCACAAGACTAAGAAGGACAAGTAACACACACTGAATGATGGAATCAGAGCTCAGCAATATCTCATAAGCCTGTCATATGAGCCAAACCCAATACAAAACAATTTAGCAATATTAAGTAATTATCACATTTTGTACTTCAATAAAAATAATATCATGACTTTGCGGTAGGAAAGACTAAGTTTAATGTTGGTTAAAAATAGTTTAGAAACTGTATTTGTCTGTCTTCAATGTGACGTTTCTTCCCAAATATCCCAAATAATCTGAATTAATAGTAGAAATAATATATACCATTTATTGAGTACCTAGTATCTGCTAAAATAACAAACTTACAGTGAAGGTATAACTATTTCCATTTTACAGATGAAAAAAATGGAGGATATTAAGTAACCAGCACTAAGTCAAAATGGCTAGCAAAGATCAAAACCAACATGTTAGCCAATGTGAGGCAGCTCAAGTCCTTTCCTCTGTGCCCAAAATGAAATTTTCCAAGAATTTTGCATTGGTTATTCATATCAAGTATAAAAACTGTTATTCATCTCAATGAACCAAAATTAAGTTAAGACACTTAAGGACTGTCTAGAGGAAATTGACCAGGATAGGAAAGAGTCTGGAAGCCATGCAATAAAAGACATGGTAAATATTTAACATGAAAAATAGAAGATTTGTGTGGGATATAGGAGATACCTTCAAATACTGAAGACCTGTGGTCAACTGGGGCAAATATTTTAATCCCAAATAAGTTCTCCAACAATAAGAGTTTCATTACAAATAAGGGAAGAGAAAGTGCCCGAAATGAGCATTTTCAGTCACTAGATGCAGAATCAGAGAGCCACCTGCGAGGGTTGTTATTGAGTGAAATTCTGACTTTGAAAACATTTGGCCTATATGAGGGATTCTTAATCTGATATCCATGGAAGAATTTTAGGAAGTCTTTGAATCCCTGGAAATTACATGAAAAATTGTATACGTGGTTTTTTTCTTGGGAAATGGTGGATATATTTCTTCAGATCCTCAATGCAATTCTACAATATTGGTGAGCCAGTGAAATGAAATCACTTCCAATTCTACAATTCTATTTTGTAAAAGTAGTCTTACCCTTCACAGAGGTGCACCCAAAAGAACTGTGTGATTGATCTAATGTTAGGGGTGAATGAGCATAAACAATTGAAGAAAACTTCAAGGTTTTGAGCCTCATAACTAAGATGCTGATACAATTTAAAAAAAAATCTTTAATAAAAGAGAAGCAAATTTAGTGGAAGATAATTAAGTAGAAATAAATAGGCAAACTGAAGCCTGTCTAAGATTCCAGTACTGAGTGTACTGAGTATGTAATCCAAATATTCTGTTACATCATGGCAGAAAAATGCTGAAATCTAGGGATATATGCTGACTAGTAACTGAGTCTTATATAAATAATTTTTTTTTGTTCCATTAACATATTTATTTCTAGAATACTTTTTTTAAAATTTATTTTTTATTATTATTATACTTTAAGTTCTAGGGTACATGTGCATAACGTGCAGGTTTGTTACATATGATAAATAATTTTTTTAAAGTCACTTGAAATTTAGAACCATAAAATGTTATAACACTGTTCTAGAGACTACTTACTTCAATCTACTAATGTTACAACTGAAGAAACCATGTCTCAGAAAAACTAAGAGACATATTCTCTACTCTGGGACCTTGTTCCCGATTCACGTCTCTGTCTGCAAATTTAAGGAAAAAAAAAGTCTAAAACATTCAAATCTGGAATAAACCTATGTATTTTTCAGGAAGAAAATATAACAAAAAAAAACTAGTCTTAACTACATGTAATACACAAAGGTCCACTTTGTTATGGTATAAGGCAAGACCATAAGGAGGTCTTATGCCTCCTTATGAGGCATAAGACTGCCCCTTAGGAGTTTGAAAGTATGAATTCCACACTTCAGCATGCTCTAGGATGTTTTCACAGTATTTTTAACATTGGTCCTCATCGTCTTAATTTATCTCTGGAAATTTCCATGGATGCTTAAACTATGAAGAACAAAGAAGCACATAGCTGTGTTATTTAGAGTTGGTGAATTCGGTTCCACAAATCTTTTGGTTTGCTTTTAGATGTTGTCTTGTCAGTTTCTAAGATCAGAGGGAGACCGGCTCCAGGAGTGCTCGTGCGTGCATCGGTGGTCTTCTATACCATCGGATGAAAATATTCATTCTGTGTCTCAAAAGGATATTCCAGATCCAGTTCTGAGTCAGTAGGTCTTTGGGGTGTGTGTGTGTATACATATATATAAATTTTTCCACTGCTTCATTTTTTAAAATCCATCTGACAAGGTCAAGGTGGGGTTGAGACAAGAAAAATTTGGAACTAGTCCCATTTGAGACTTATTTCCTTAAAAAAGAAACTTTTTTAATAATCTGAAAGTTTACATAATTTTGACATGCCAGTTATATACGTGTGTGTGTATGTGTGCATGCTTGTGTGTATGTTCATTTTTTTAAAGAGATTCAAACTAAATAAAATTTTGATTGGGGGTGCTGCTGAAATGACTAGAGTGTCAGCTGTTATAACTTCAGCTTTAAACACTAAACTGAAACATGGCCTTCATGTTCCAATTCATACTGAAGCTTTATAATATATGGCCTTAGAGTAGAAGTATAATGATCTCTTGGGAGAGGCAAGATCCAATTAAAATTCAGTTTGCTGTCTCTTGGAAAGACATAAGCAGTTATATATCCTTTGAGAGGGTCTTACGAAATACACACCTGAGCTTTAAATGGCTACTCATTTGACTGTGAAGTTGAATTTCAATTCTTCTGGGAGTCAGAGCACAAGAAAGAATTCAAATAACAACACTCTGATATTTCCTGGTGTGTTACCAGGGAGAAAAGAGCTCCTGGAAAATGAATGCCTTACACATTTGCAGATATTACCAACCACTTATAAAAACAAGGCTATTGTTATGCATAAAAGTCATTCCTTTTAGGGGAAGCCTAAGAGTGAATTGAAATGTGGCTGACATTTCTACCACAAGATAAAATGTTTTTTTAATATCATGTTTAAGTTCTCTTAGTTAAAAAAAGAAGAAGAAAGAAAGAAAAATATCTATAATCCAGTATTCAGAAGCAATTCCAGACATTCACCCATGAAATAACTCACTGGAAGACATTACATTTCTAAACACAAAAGCTATTAGCAGCCTTTTCTAATTCTCCTTTAGTTCAGTAAGGGAACTATTGACCGTATTTTGCAATCCCACATGTTTTTAAAAGACAAAATACATAGTACATTGAACAGAAAACATATGAATGCTTTCTATTTAATTTGTTAGTTCACGACTAAGATGAAACAGTCCAACATGTACAAGAACCTCCCCACCCCCATTTCACTCTGATGTTCTTTTGGTTACTTCTTTTTTACAACAAAGGTTTGATGTATTTTTAAAAGTATAAAAAGAAAAAGCCACTATATTGCCTCAGAGCTACTCTATCTCACTGCCTCACTTTAAATTCTGATTGACTGTAATGAGACCACAGACAGATTGATGAAATAAGATCAATGGGTTTATTATACATCCATATTTAGGTACTAAATAGCATTGTACTTGGGGTGATTTAGTTATACAGCTCATTTATTTCTTCAACAAATTTGTTGAATAGCAGTATTAGTTAAGGCAATGCAAGCTGATGTCATAAAGAAACCCCCAAATCACAATGGCCTAAAACCTTAAAGGTATAATTTTTATTCATGGAAGCAGTGGAATGTGAGCAACTACAGGATTCGGGCAGCCAGAATCCTTTCATCCTGTGTTTCTGTCATCTTCTAGAGCTTCAGAGTCTTCTGCATTTATCCAAGACAAGAGAAAAGAAATTTGAGAAGGTGTACCTGTTTTTCACCATCTTCTGCTCACTTGCTCTTGGAATTAACAAAACACAAAACAATACCTAGGTGCAAAGTGGTCGAGAAATGTATTTCCTGATGGGGCAACCACCTTCCAGTGATAACTTCACACTCTGAAAGGGGTAAGCTGCAACACCTGTAATAATACTGTGCTGGACATTGTGGAATTTTCTAAAAGAAACAAAACTGGGACCTTGTCTTCCAGGAGCAAGCACTTTAGCAAATTTTTGCAAGAACTTTATTACCTTACCAATAATAGTAGTTAATATACATTAAAAGTTCGTTATGTATCAGGCTCATTATTGGTCCAGAGGGTGTGTGGGTGGTATTTCAGGACTCAAAACCTGGTGTCTGGGCTGTTCCAAATTCATGCTCTTGCCTCCTGCCTCTGTAGACTTCTAATCACTTAAGGAAAGAGACTCAAGTCTCTTTCTTAGAAGTTCCTACCACAGGGCAGAGCCCACACCAGATAATGAAAGAATGTGGATTATACTAAACAAAACCCTAACACCTACTGTATAGGTAACTGTTGGCAATAAATTAGAGCTCAATTCCAACTCATAAAAAGCTATACTACAAAATATAATTCACCATAAATGAAAGCTTTAAGATATGAGTTGCCTGTACTATAAATATTAATTTTTTTAATCTGAGTCAATTGAGATGAAAATGCTAATTTGAGTAGACAAGCATATGAACATTAGTGGAAAAATTCACCTAAAAAAGTACAAGAGAGAGCAAGATGCCCAAGATAGATAAACACAACACTTTAACCAGAATGTTCTATCATTTTCTTTCTGCACATACACCTTCTAACTTGTAAAGCTGTCTTGCTTCACATGGTCTCTTCCCATCTAATTTGATGGGGTTTTCTCTGAAAGAAATGAAGGGAGGATTCCTCCAGTTCTTGTTTTCTATGATAATTATCCTAAGTTTCAGGGGAAGAATTTTAAAAGAGGAATTCTAGGCTCTTCTCAACTTGGAGCAGAATAGAAATATATTCCAGTAAGGAATATAGTTCATGGGCATAAGCAACTTGAATATGAGGTAGAATTGGGGTTAAATAACCTACGAAAGGTATAGGTGATATTCTATCAGACAAGAGATATTACCTATAGTTTTGCAAAAGAAATAACTTTTAGCTAGGCCTTTTAGAAACAAGTAAAATTAATTGAGTTCACCAAGTATAGAAAAAATAGTAAATTGTCATTTAGAAGGACACGACCTATTCAGCTAGTCAACCAAGAAATATGTCGAGTGCTCCGATGCAAGGTAGGGTACGATGAGCAGTAGGGAGAAGGGGACAGTAAAAAGGTACAAGACAATACCTATTCCCATACAGGTCAGCAGCTAAGAGCAACAACAAAAGAGAACAATGGGCATGTACGGTGCATCCACCTGTACCAGGTAACATGCCAGGTGAATTATTCAAATTATCTCACTTGGCACTAATGCATGTAAAGTACATAGCAGGGTGCCTGTCACAAAAAGAATGTACAATAAGTGGTAGCTGTGATTTAAATGCCAGTTTTATGTGGAGGTTATTATCTGTTTTCAAATTAAAGAAAGTGAGGCATGGTGAGTCTATGTGATGCTATAAACTGAATGTTTTTATCCCCTCAAAATTTATATGTTGGAACCTAATCACCAAAGTAATCGTCATTAGGTTCCAAAGGTGGGGCCTTTGGGGGTTAATGAAGTCATGAAAACTCCACCTTCATGAATGCCGTTATAATAATAAGAATTAGTATCTTCATAAAAGAGGACTGGGGGAGCTCATTTGTCCTTTCTGCCATGGGCGGATGCAGCAACAAGGTACCACCTTTGAAGCAGAGAGTGAGTGCACATCAGACATTGAATCTGTCAATACATTGATTTTGGACTTCCCAGCCTCCAGGAGTGTAAGCAATAAATTTCTGTTGTTTATAAATTATCCCATCTAAGGTATTTTCTTACAGTAGACTGGGTTAGGCAACAAGGGTATTTTGTGGAAATTGCATCCTGAGTGCCTGTGCTGCAGCTCCCCGTGAATCTTCCATTCTAATTCTAATGAACTTCCAGTTATCTATCTTAAGCAGAGTACCTTTTAGGACAGGGTAATGGGGGGAGTCTAGAAGTCACATGCAAGGCCTCCCATCTGTGGAGGTTGAGTTGGAAAAAGCTGACAATGAGTTGATTCCTATGCAGCAGTAGTCATGAACCTGGGGCAAGAAGCAGAGCACCGCGCTATCTCCCAGGGCCCAGGGGGTGTGGCCCTGAGAGACAGATTGGTGAAATCTCTAAAGGGCAATGTGCCAGACTGATGAGATGATCTTGGGGGTACTTGCTAGTCTCCTTGGCTTCGGAGGGGCGTGGAGGGAGGGGAACAGATAGGCTCAGATCCTCTCTGCCCTTGAGGCTGGTCAAACATGTTGCAGCTTTGTAGAGAAGTGTCTTCTCCTTATACCTTGCACAGATGATTTGCTAACCAGGCCCGAGACTGTTGTATCTCCCGCCATTCCAGCAACTCAAGTGCCCTCAGAGCTAATCCAGGTAACTAGAACCAGGGGCAGGCAGTTAAGATCATAAACACCCAAAGGGAACCCAGCAGCCAGATTGAGGAATAACAACAACCCATGCCCCAAGATGGATATTCTCCTAGTAAAATAGAACTTCCAGAAGAGACAGATAACAACTTTAATAAAGAATCAAAAGTGTACTTATACAAATTGAAAAATAGCATTAAAATAACTTTCCAGCATTCAAAAACATGGTTTTTCAATTAAAAACATCAATTCAGTTAAGGAAAGGATGGCCTAGGATGAGACAGACTCACTTGCAGTGTAAGACGTTATAGGGGAAATACCAAATGAGTCGTTTTGATTCTCAGGTGGAATTGACCATTAGACTCACCTGTTAAAAACACAGACTTTTCAACTTACCCAGCCCTAATAAATCAGGACCTCTGGAAGTCAAGCCAGTGAAACTGCATTTTGGTTGGAAGTGGCCACTGGTTTTGTGCACTGGTTATGGGGTCTGTGGAAACTGGCAGTACATGCTGAATGAGTTATCAGGGTGAGAGATCACTGGGTCTGCAGGGATGGTCGTAAGAACTTCAGGAGAGAGATGAGAACTGAAATGAGCTGTGAGAGGTGGGTAGAGTTTATTGATAGTGACCTAAAAATATGAAACAAGGATTGATGAATGTTTTGTCTGCGTGATCCCAAGTTTTCACCAGATGTAGACACAAATACTTGTCACAACCATAGATCCAATAGCAAATCTGAAATTTTTATAAGTTTAGCCTTAAATAATATAAAACACATCGGATAAATAAGAAGTTGAAGTATTGCAATTTTGCAAATGTTTAGGAAACTTGTGTTCATCCAGTTCACATTTCCTTTACTCTGTGTGCATGTTTGATAACTGAAATACACAAGTTAAATCTTTAGTCTTACTTTTTTAACCACTGACAATAACTATGGTCCATTTCTCTCCCAATGTTCCATTTCAAGACAGATGGATCAGTTTGTCAAGGTCTGAGCAAACAGTAGGAATAAATGGAGTGCTCCGAAGGCAAATCTGCAGTGGTGTGTTCAATTTGATAAAATCACCCTTGCATATTTTTCTCCTGCATTTCCTGAACCACTCCACTAAGGGAGACAACCTAGTACTTCTTGGTTTTTTCTCTTCAAATGGCTGCTTCTGAGTAGCAGATGTAAAATAACAGGAATCAAAGGAATCATGGATCAAGAAAAATGACTCCAGATCATTTCCAGTAGGTTATTTCCTTGAAGCTGTTCCGCTCTGCCCCCAGGAGGTGTGATGGATTTGAACTAACTGTAATCAAAAATGTTCACCTGCATCCTTATTTCCTGAAAGTAGCTCAGTCCCATGAAGCTGAACTTTCTGCAGCTGTGAGACCCACGGCATGGCTGCTTCCTTAGGGGAAATAAACTCAACGTTTCTCTGAGTCAGAACCACAGAACAACAGTCTCATGAAATGCTCTATGCCAAACAAAAAGCACTCTGCACTCAGATTTGGGGTGAGATGCACATGCTATCAGCTCTCAGAGGGCGACAGAGCACATCCAAGCTTCTGGATCCCCGGCAGCAGAGAAATCATTTTATTCATAACTCTCTTTAACTTAGCCACTTGTATTCATTTTTGAGCCCTGCCTTAACAAAGTAACAACTGGGTAGTTTAGACAACAGAAATGTATTGTCTCACAGTTCCGGAGGCTGGAAGTTCAAAGTCAGAGTGTTGGCAGCCCTGGCCTAAGCCTTCCTCTTTGGCTTGTAGATGGCTGATTTCATAGTTACAGGGCATTCTCCCCATGTAAGTGTCTATCTCCAAATTCCACCTGTTTATAAAGACACCAGTCATAGTGGATTAGAGTCCATCTAACGACTTCATTTTAATTTCATTACCTCGGTAAAGACCCTATCTCCAAATAAGGTCACATTCTGAGGTACTGAGGTTTAGAACATACCTCTGAATTTGAGGAGGGAGATGTAATTCAACTGATTACACCACTGAATCCTTTTTTTTCCCCATGTCATCTATTAATAACCCAAAGAACACGTTTAGAAACATGTTACTGTGGCTTCACAGATACCATGCTCTTCTTCAATGGTTCCCAAATGCCATTTGCAGAATATATGCAGAATCACTGGGAGTGCTTTTTAGAATTCTAAATCTGCCAGGCATGGTGGCTAACACCTGTAATCTCAGTACTTTGGGAGACCAAGGCAGGCAGATCGCTTGAGCCCAGGAGTTCGAGACCAGCCTGGGCAACATGGTAAAACCCTATCCCTACTAAAAATACAAAAAATTAGCTGGGTGTGGTGGCATGCACCTGTAGTCCCAGCTACTTGAGAAAGCCAGGCTACAATGAGCCATGAGCCCATGATCCTCCACTGCACTCCAGCCTGGGCAACAAGAGTGAAACCTGTCAGAAAGAAAAAAAAAAAAGAATTACAGATTCTTGGGTCTCACCTCCACAAATTAAAATCCACTAGATCTAAGGAGGAACTCAGGAATTTGCAATTTACAAACTTGCCCAGAACATTCTGATGCATCACCAGATTGGAGTTCCACAGCCAGTTAGTGCTCCCTTATTAGTTTTTAGACTTGATTTGGGCCATAAATCTTATAATAGCTACCTAAGAAGTGCACTTCTTCTTTAAACAATATGAACATAGAATTGTTTTCTCATCTCTGTGTTTATTACATCTATCTTCCTCCATTGCAGTACAAACCACTTGATGTGCATAGATTCTGCCTTACTCATCTTTTTATTCTCAGTGTGTACCAGAGAATCCACACATAAATAACATTCAATAAGTGTTTATTGAAGAAACAAATACCTCCAGCAACACAGGCAAACTGTACAATTGTTTCATCGTTTAAAGAAGTTTCTGGCTGGGCACAGTGGCTCATGCCTGTATTCCAGCACTTTAGGAGGCCGAGACAGGTGGATTTCTTAAGTTCAGGAGTTCGAAACCAGCCTGGCCAACATGGTGAAACCTCATCTCTATTAAAAACACAAACAAAAAGTAGCTGGGCATGGTGGTATGCACCTGTGGTCCCAGCTACTCAGGTGACTAAGGCAGGAGAATTACTTGAACCTGGGAGGCAGAGGTTGCAGTGAGCTAAGATCACACCACTGCACTCCAGTCTGGGCAACAGAGTGAGACTCCATCTAAAAAAAAAAAGAAAAAAAGGAAAAAAAGTTATTGACGTTGACATATCTTTATACTTGAGAGAACGCAGCTACTCTTGAGATTTTAACCCATGCAACCATGCCCACTATCCTGCCTCATTTTTATTCCTGCCACAATAGCTTACTTGTGGTTTCAGGACACATCTTTCCCTTTCCAGTGTCAAGGATTTTTGCACATGCTATTTTGGAACTCTCCCACCTAGCCTCTTTCTCCACCCCATCCCCAACTGCCACTACTATTTCCAAATGAATATTTGTTCTGCCCTTCCAATTAGAAGTGGTGCCCCGTTAAACGTTTTCATAAGGCTTCATTTTTTTTCCCCATGGAGACACTGATCATGCTTGTAATAAATAGTTCAATGGTTGCTCTCTCTGACAAACTCTAATGTACATGTAGGCAGGCTTCATGTCTGTTGTGTTCATTTTTGAAGCCACAGAAACCTGAACAGAGTAGAAACTCAAATATTAATTGAGTTGTTATGCACTTTACCATGAGTACGTGTTTTTTCCCACCATTAAACTGGGAGCTTCTCTACAGTAGGGACTAGATTTAATTTACTTTTCTATTTTTGGCACCTGGCACAATGCCTGGAAGGCAGAACAAGCACAATAAATTTTCTTAAAATTTGTAAGGTTTTTGTTTATTTGAATGGTTGTTTAGTTTTTGCCTTGATGAAAGCCTGGGATAGAAATTTAGAGCAAGGTTGGATGTTGGTGATCATATAAAAATAGATTGTTCTTTCTTGTCATTAGAGCCCAAACTTTAAAAATATGTCAAATAATAATAATAAAAAAAACAGAATAACAGGGAATATTTAATGGAACCAAGGCACCTCAGACAGCTGACATACTTCTAAAAAGCAGAAAGTAATAGTAAGGGAGATAACAGCATACACGTTAGTTTTCCAATTGCCAAAAGATCACTTCAAATACAGCTCTTGGCAGTCATCTTCTTATGGAGAAACTGGAACACTTATGGAATGGCAATTCCACCAATTCCCTTTTTCTAACAGCAGAAAAACCTGAAGGAGACAAGCCCAGCTATAATCCAGCTGGGACCTGTGGCAATAACCTGACCTAAAGTTATGTAAGTGATCAGGATCGTATGTGGTCTGTACGCCTCTTCCTGAGGATGCTGCTCAGCTGTTTAACTCTCTCAAACATTTTGTTCTTTTACTAACAACCCACTGCAGTCAAGTCGTCTATTTCCATATATGGAAAATTGGGTCTGTAGCAATTTCCTATTCCTATTTGTAGGCAATTACATAAGATAGGAGGAATGGGCACCTATTTCTCTGGGGAAGGTATAAATGTGTCTTTTATCTCTTTCCAGTATCCCCACTGTGTAGAACTGGTCCACAATGGAGAGTAGGAAAAGTTTTGCATTGGACCAAATCACTACCTTAGAAGGAAAGAGATTTCAATCCCATTCATTTTTAAGACCTGCAATGGGTTGGGATGATACCCACTGAGGTCTCTTGGCAGTTAAAAAAAGAAAAAAAGAGGTTACCTCTTCGGCATCTTTGGCAAAGGATATGAACTAGTAATAAGCCTCAGCATCAAACCTTGGGAATCTGGCTCAAAGTGGCTAAGACTAGAAGCATCTTCTAATACAAATATGGCAGCATTAGGAAAATAGCTTGGCCTTTAGAAAGACCCAGATTATCTTCACCTTAAAAACCACCAAGACTGTCACAGCAGTAAATACATATCCACCAACTTCACAGAAGGTTTTCCACCGAGACATTGTGAAAACCACAATCCATTAGTGGTGGATGGGTCCCAACTCTCTCACTACCTGGGGTTTCCAAGCAAGACTTACCTGTCCTTTGTTCTAGATTTTTTCCTGGGATCCTGGGCCAACACAAATAGAAGAGGAAAGCCTCAAGGGAAATAAAAGTGAAGGTTTCAGTGATAGTTTAAATATATATTTATAAATGTTTTTTTAATACTTTTTTTTAATACTTCAGGGTGATAGATGGAGCATTTCAACCACAATGGCAAAGAATGAATAACCGGCAGTGTCAGAGTTTCCTGTTGCTGTGGGAAGACAGCTTCCATGTTGAGAGGTGCCTTGTGGAGAGGCTCATGTGGCAAGGAACTGAGGGTGGCTTCTATCCAACAACCAGTGAGGAACTGAGGCCCTCAAGTCCAATAGTCCATGAGGAAATAAATCCTACCAACAACTACATGAGTGAGCCTAGAATCTGATTTTCCCTAGTGGGGACTTAAGGTACCTGCAACCCGGCTGTTAAGGACTAAACTGCATCCTGCCCAAATTTATATGTTGGAGTCTTAACTCCCAGCACTTCAGAAGATGACTGTATTTGGAGACATAGTCATTAAAGAGGTAATGAAGTTAAAATGAGGTCATTAGGATGAGTCCTAATCCCATAGGACTGGTGTTCTTATACGAAGAGGAAATTTGAACACAGACACATACAGAGGAAAGACCACGTGAAGAAGACACAGAGAGGAAACGGGCATCTACAATCTTAGGAGAGAGGCCTCAGAACAAGCCAACCCTGCAGATACCTTGATCTAGACCTCCAGAATTGTATAAAAACTCACTTTTGTTATTTAAGCCACCCAGTCTGTGGTGCTTTGTTATGGCAATCCCAGAAAACTAATTAACTAATTGACTGCAGCCTTGCAAGGGACCCTGAACCAGAGGACTCAGTAAAGCCGTGTGCAGATTCCTGACTCACAGAACTAGGAGATAGTAAATGTGTGTTGTTCTAAGGTGCCAAATCTTGGGAAAATATGTTATGTAGCTATGTTGTTTGGCACATGTGCCACGTAATCATGTTTTGGTCAACAACAGACCACATATATGATGCTGGTCACGTAAGATTGTAATACTGTGTTTCTATTATGCATTCTCTATGTTTAGATACACAAATACTCATCACTGTGTTACAATTGCCTCCTGTCTTCAGTACTGTAACATGTTGTACAGGCTTGTAGCGTAGAGGCAATAGACTACACCATACAGCCTGGGTGTGTAGTAGGCTATACCATCTATGTTTGCGAAGTACATTGTGTGATGTTCACATCATTATGAAGTTGCCTAGTGATGCATTTCTCAGAATGTATGCCCAACATGAAGTGACACATGGCTTTATGTCTATCATGCATTTAAGATACTGCGATATAGTTAACTTACGTTTTAATATACCTCTTAATTCTATTTTGATCCCACACCAACCAAGGTGCAAAACTAATGTTTTCACCCATTTCCATAAAAAACACAATTACAATGGGACTAATGTGGTTTTTGCTGTTTTCCCTGAAGATTTATGGTGGTACAGGAAGCAGTCAAAGCACCGTGTATAAAGCTCTTCCATGGCCTGCCCCCTTTTTGCAGTTGCCTCTATTATTTGAAGGAATGGTCCAACCAACCCCAAAGCTCTGGAAATTTGCCCCAAAATAATTTTACCCTGAAGCCATTGAAGCTTAAGTTTCAGGCCCCAGTTTCATATTCCTGTGAGTTCTGCAAGTCACTGGGAGCTATAGACACTTCTAGGTAGAACTGGGAAACAAGGTGAAAATACCTCAAGAAATCTCAGAAGCCAGCGGCCTGCATCTCCAAGCCTGTGGCAATTTTCTTGTGGTTTCTATCCTCATTCTAGATATTTGCTTTTGAGACTGATTTCTAAAAAGAGAATTCTCCAAATTCTATAAGCTTCAGGCTCTACAAAACCTATCTATTCTGCCTAACTAGATTTATCATAGCAGGTACCAAAGATGGCCCTGCCTCATGACGACTTTTCATATCAGACCCTTAGATAATAATATTTCTGCATATAGATAATATGTCTGCATGTAGTTATGTATGAATAATTTTCACGCACCTGTATCATGTTGACCACAGTCAGTGTCCATGTCCAATTTATTTTTTGTGTCCTTGGTGCTCAGAAAGTTACGAGATGTTCAGTCAGAATTTTATTTAAAATATATTGATGAACTAGATTTAAAGATAGATTAAATTAATTCCTACACATGATTTGATTTAACAGATAAAATAAGGAACTAAGCATTAGCCTGAACTGTGTACTTGCATTAGCCCTGATGTTTCCCAGAGGGAATAATATTTGAAGAATACTGCACAGGCTGAAAAACAAGAGGAGTTCCCAGCAGACCAATATTCTTTCCTTCTTCATGCTGTGAGACAACTGGGGAAAGTTCTCCACATTTGGTTTTTCAGCTACTCTGCCCATGACTAGAAAGAAGATTTAATTTAATTTAATTATTTTATTTTTTAACAGTAAAAGAAAAAATTGTTGTTATTTTAATGAAAAAGAACCAACTGGAAAGTCTAGTGACATTTTTGAAGGCAGGGATCACTTTTTCCAGTGATTTTTTCCCTATGCTAGTGCCCCATTCACCCTTGCACTGCTTCAGCAAAGCACATAGTGGGTGTAGCAGGGAGATGTTAAGATGGAAACTTGGCCCTGCCCATAGGCCAAGCCAGGGTGTCTAGTCTGGATTTATCCATAAACATCAATATTTATCACTAGATAATATTTTGATTTCTTATCTGCCTCCTATACCTAGTGATCTATTTTTTACAGCTTATAGTGGGGAGGGGCATGTTTAGCTATTATCCTTAAACCAAAACAACCTCTTCTTGAAAAATAGGATGCTATGCTCTGATGTTTGCAGAGGCCACGAAATTCTTGCTCTGAGAGTTCCAGAAAAAAAGATTTGTCCAGATTTGAACTAATTTCAGACAAACAAAACAAAAACAAAAAACCATCCAAGGTTAAGAGGTGACTTCTGACTCACAGAATGAACAAGAAGGCAGGGGGAAAAAAGTCCCCCAAGATTCAGATCAAAGGAAATGAACAGAAGGATGATGGAGTGGCCCAGAGGAGGATCATATGACAGAAAAGTCAAGAGAAATTAGTGGCAGGACAGAGGAACAGAACTAAAGACCTGCAGGATCCTGAAAGAAAGAATGAAAGGAAGCAGATGAAGATTCTAGAGCCTAGCTGAATAGCCAGGCCCCCTGACAGTAAAGAGGGAGAGAAAAAGGAAGCAGTGAATCAAATCAAAGAAGGGTAGAAAAATAAAGAGAAACAAGCCATCCACAGTGGCTCACACCTGTAATCCTAGCACTTTGGGAAGGCAGATCACATGAGGCCAGGAGTTTGAGACCACCCTAGCCAACATGGTGAAACCCTGTCTCCACTAGAAAAATATGGAGGAAGGGTTGAGGGATTGTGCACTGCCAGGGGTGAGGACATAAATTTATTTGCTATGTGAATGTTTTTTGGGACTCATTTAATTCCTTTACAATTTTAATTTAAAATTTCTTTAGCTCCAAATCAGGATCATGAGCTGGGAGTTCTTATAAATCAAAAGCAAAACAAAACTATTGCAAACAAGTGGGAGTTCTCATAACCTTAATCAGAAAGGCTTGAGTTGCATTTCCAAATCCTGTCTCTAGAGACTGTGAGTTTTTAATGATAGTATTTCCATGAAAGCCCAATTGAATACAATCACCACCCAGACCAAAGTGTGGTGGAAGTCATAAAACTACTTTCAAATCCAAATCTTCTTTGAAATTTCAAATTATATTCCATGATAATGGTTCTCATAAACCTTAATGCAAGGGGGGGGGGGGGGAACTAAAGCAGAATAAAGAAGATATAAAAACAAGCAGGATAGGAAAAAAGACAAGCCAGAGGTTGGCTATATCTTTTCGTAAAGCACACCAGGTCTCATAAGCACACGAGAGCTAGGCCCAGAAGTTTCGAGCCCTGGAGACTCATTTCAAACTCCGTGGAAAGACACTCAATTAAGTGTTCAGGACTTATATCCCCAGTTCACTCATGTACTGGAAGTGCCTAAACTCTACCCTCAGTGGTCAATAAAATGGTATTAAGTCACAGAAAACCCATTGCCATTGGTATTGGCTGATGTCTCGGGTAGTTTACGTGATGATAAACATTAGCCTTAACAGCAGAGCTTTCCTTTGTTAGCTTTCTCTGTGAAATTCTGTGGCTGGGAGATGTTTATGTTCACATGAAAGTAACTGTAAGCAAACCATCTTATGGTAAACATCCCTCCAGAAAAAGCAAATTCCATCTTTTTAAATAGAAAAAAAAAAAAAAACAGCAGCAGCAAAATGAAATTAATGCCTTTGGCTCACTGTGTTGTAAAATTATCCTTGAAGTTATTTCACACTGCCCTAAGAAATCATTGAATTCAGATTATAACACAGCTCTTACAAAGCTGTGTTAGGCAGTTGCATCTTTAATGAGGTTGAGTAGATAAGAGGAACATATTCTAGATTGAAAGCCGTCTCAACAAATGTGAAACAACTGCATTAATTAAATTTAATTTAATTTAACCAATGGGTGTATTTAATCCCTGCCTTCTTCCAGAAAGGATTTAGGGAGCTTAGGTAATGTGGAGGTCTGAAGGTGTAGATACTCATGAAAGCCTCAGATTAATATCAAGAACATATAACGTGTCCAGATAGTTTTCAATTATCAATGCATTAATCTAAGCTTGGAAAGGACTTTTAAACTGCAATGAAACCTCAACTAGCTTCAAACCTGCATTTTTTAGTAAGCTATTTTGTCATTTGGAGACCCACACAAAAAACCTATTGTTCCTTTAAAAAGGAGAGAGAGAGAAAAAAAAAAACAACCTGCTGGTGTTGCTTTGTTCATCTTATCACCTTATCATTCAGAAGCCTATTCAGGATCAAATGTGGGAAAGCCTGTGTGTAAGATTAAGCCCTATACTCAGCACAGGAATTTCTTGGATAAACGTCTTTCTTAAATGGATAGCTATGTAAAAAACAGAAGAGAAACTCTATTATTACAATGCAGTTGGTTTTTTGTTGTTGTTGTTGTTGTTCAGTATGTTTCAAATCTAATACTTAAAATTAAGAAAATTCAAAGCAAACCATCTGTGTGGATGGTTTCATACTCGATTTTTGTGACAATAGCCTGCTTAACTGAGATTATTAGTGGATTCTTTCAATAAGAGGAAGAGAGTACCATCGTTAAGATGGTATGCCTCCACTATCCTTTTGTTTGTGAGATTAAAGAGTGACAAAAAGTATTTACATATATGTTTTTATTGTTAAGACAGAGTCTCACTCTATCACCAAGGCTGGAGTTCAGTGGCACCATCTTGGCTCACTGCAACCTCAGCCTCACAGGTTCAAGCAATTCTCCCACTTCAGCCTCCTGAGTAGCTGGGATTACAAGCACCCACCACCATGCCCAGCTAATTTTTGTATTTTTAGTAGAGATGGGGTTTCACCACATTGGCCATGCTGGTCTCAAACTCGTGACCTCAAGTGATCTGCCCACCTCAGCATCCCACAGTGCTGGGATTACAGGCGTGAGCCACGACACCTGGCCAAAAAATATATATATATATTTTTAAAAGTTATTTTCTGCCTAATTACTTCAATATTTCATGAACATTGTGGGGGAAAGAATATTCACGCAGTTCTCTAAATATATTAGTGAGTTGAGGTCCCAAGTACAGAATTCTATTGAATTCTAATCGCAACACTGAAGCAGACTTACTCAAATCCTGCTACCTGGACTAACCACAGACTATACCCAGATTCCATCTGCGAGATGCAGTGGAGCCAAACGTCACACCATTGAGGAATATTTATTATATATCTTTCTGTAAAGGTGAGAGAGTATTTATAGATATGGCAAACAATTGGTCAGATACTACTGGAGATTTAGAAGCTTCACTAGGTTTTTCACTAAATTTGTTGATAGCTCTTTAACTCTAAAGCTCATTCTACTACTACTACCCATCTTCCCTTGGACAATTTCATGTGCATCGCTTCACTGAAAAGAAAAACGAGTAAGTATAATCTCACTAGTACATGAATAACTATTATAAACACAATACTTTCTACAAGGTTTATTACTCATCTGCATCATTGAAGTTCTAGATTTTACAGTATTTTAGAGTGATGAATAAATAGCATGCTGTTCTTTCATTGCTAGCAAACAAGACTCAGCTTTGGAGACAAGAAGAAGGAATACAGGAGATGTTTCCTTGAATAATTCTTCCTTAACTCTGCTAGAAGTATCTCAGAAAGCGAAGGTTACCTCAATCTCCAAGTCATGAAAACATGAGGTCTTTCTGTTTTCTAGGGGAAAATTTCATTTCCTAGTGTGGCTTTTTGCACACACCAGAAGGAAGAAGACAAGCCATTGTGTCACCTTTACATGGCAGTTGAGATGCTTCACATTTATACATAACATCTTGTATGATCTAAAGAGGGACTCAAACTCGACAATGGAGAATAAGGAAATACATCTAAAACTGACAATTACATTAATCCCTCAATTCCCTGGTCCCCCAAAATATTCTCCTCTATTTGCCATTTCAAAATAGCTAATGAGAGGATAATTAGACATGTGGACACTGAATTTCCACTGCTCGTGGTTTCCTTCCCTGGGCTCCCATCAACTGGAAGGCCCTGGATTACCTCAAATGTGGGTTCATCGTATTACACATTGCCTCCTTCTGCCAATAAACTACAAGTTCTTTGAGGACAGAAACTGTGATTAATGGACATTTGTATCCCCAGAGATTCAAAGTGCCTGGTACAGAGTGGGGATAGATGATTTTATCATCATTGTCATCATCATCCTCATCATCACTGTACCTAAATAGAGGTTACTTCCTGTTTCTTTTGTTTAACAATAACCTATTGTAATATATACTATGCATTTTTAATTCTAAAACTTTACAGATATTGTCCTCATTTAATCCCTATAAAGTGAATACTATTATTGGCTCCATTTTTCAGATAACACACTGCATCATGAAAAGGCTAAGTAGCTCACACAAGATCAGACAGCCAGTGACGGAACTAGGGTTACTGGACTCTTAAAGGCTCTAGTTAGACGTTTAAAGGTACGCTGTGCTCCACAACACTACCTTAGACCTTGCTCAGAGCAATTGTCGTATTACTATGATAGGTTTCCCTGTCTTCCTTAAGACTCAAAGCTTCTAGGGATCAGAAACTGGATTGTTTACTTGCAAAATCATGGGCTTAGGAGTCAGAGAGATCTCGATCTAAGTCCTGGCTCATCTGCCTCTTCTTCATGGGATTAGTAGACTGATTTTCCCCTTGCTTAGCCATGCAGTTTGAGTGGAATTCACCCCATTCTCAGTTACAACCGTGGGTCTTGTTTGCTTTAAACCAATCATCACTGCCCAATTTTCTGGCCTTTGATTGATGTAAAGGTGAATACATGACCACTTTGGACAAATGAGGCTCAGGTGGTATTTTGTGAGGGTCTCTGGAATAGAAAATCATTTCTCTTCCAACAGAACTACAAGGCAAGGAGCAATCACTGATGGTGAAAGATAAAGATCATTATATTAGGAACTGTTGGCTGTCATACTGCTAATGTGAGGTGAGCTAGCCTTAGAAAGAGGATGCCACTTGGAAAGGCAGGGCAGATCTATGGAAAGAAACTGAGTTTGTGGTGACATTGATGAGCCACTTTAGTGGATCAGCTGAATCCCAGTCTACTTGGTTTTTTCAGTTCTGTAAGCCAACAAATTCCCTGCAAGTGTTTTAGCCTGTGCCAGTTGTTTTTTCTGCTGCTTGTTAATGAGAGGTTTCTAACATATACAGTCTTAGACAAATTATATAAAAATCTGAATCTTTGGCCAGGCATGGAGGCTCATGCCTATAATCCCAGCACTTTGGGAGGCCAAAGCAGGCGGATCACAAGGTCAGGAGTTCGAGACCAGCCTGGCCAATATGGTGAAACCCCATCTATACTAAAAATACAAAAATTAGCCAGGCATAGTGGCATGTGCCTGTAGTTCCAGCTACTCAGGAGGCTGAGGCAGAAGAATCGCTTGAACCTAGGAGGCAGAGGTTGCAGTGAGCTGAGATCGTGCCACTGCACTCCAGCCTGGGAGACAGAGCAAGACTCTGTCTCAAAAATAAAATAAAATAAAATAAAATCTGAATCTTTGAATGTTACCATATAGCTTTTTAAAAGACTAGATTAAGTTATGGATGTAAGCACCAATGCATTTTTTTTTTAAGTATGTTGCATGAATGAGTTAAAGTCTAAGTGAATTCAGCAAGTTTGTAACCCTTGAGTTCTTGTGAGATCCATCTGCCCTCAGTCATCTAAGAATGACCTAAACTGACTCAACCATTTTGTGTCATCCAGGTGAATGAAAAGGGCCTGAATATATTCTTCTTTACATTTTTTGTCATAAGCCCTAGCATTTTCATCTGTTCAGTTTTTGAGTGTGCTTTTTAGGGCTTTAATGCTAAACTCAATGCAAGCTGGGTTTATGTAATTTAGTGGTTTCTAGACTTAGGCTTCCTAAATGTTCCATTAGACAAGAAGACAAAATATAAAACAAAATAACATCAAACTACCATTAACCATTAGCATTGTCAGAGCCAGTAAAAGCTGTTTTGAAATAAAGCAGCTTTTCAGGCCAGTATTTGAGAATTAATGATAGAGTTTTTATGTAGGCAATTAATGAAGTGTTGTGGAACAAATGTGGATTTGGATTTTCAAGACCAACCTGAACCAGAGTCTGGAATCTGCAACTTTACTAGCTGTGGCTTCTTTTTAATTGATTAACTTTCTTTTACTGTAAAATGGGAATAATAATTTCTACCTCTTACAAGCATTGTGGTAGGAGGTATTCCAAATTAGATTACTATGTGAAATCACTCCAAAACTTCCAGAATACATGGAAATAATATATGTCTGTATTGGCAAATTATGAGTGTAGTAATGAGGGATTTACATGGACACATTTACGTTCTTTATTTTGGACTCCCTTTGACAACACATAACAAACACACACAAGAGTATTTGCCATGTCCAGCACTCTTTTGAGAATTTCTCTCTTCTCCTTCTGACATTCCAACCAACCAACCAGTAGGAATGTGCCCTAGAAACTATGTTTTACAGCTCAGTCCACATCCTTTTACTTTACAAATTACTTCTTCTTAGTTTCTTGGGAAAGTAAAATGGAGATATCAGGATTCTATGAAATTGGTTGGTGGTATTGAAGTCTGTGCTGCTGCTGCTGCTGCTGCTGCTGCTGCTGCTCCATGACTCTAGGGGAGATACTACAAATGGGAGCAGAAAACGTGAGAAGGTGGTCTATAGAGACAGAGCAGAGCACAGGGGTAGAAAGGCTGAGATAAAGAGACAATGCAGTGAGAGAGAGAAGGAGAGAACACAGACATAGAAACAGAGACATAAAGGCACCAGACATAAGCACAGAAATAATTTAATAAAGCCATAGTTTATCTTGGATTTCCAGTTCCTTCTTTTAGTCACTTCTGATATTTAGCACACTGCACTGCACCAGATATCCTGTCGCCTTCAAATAAAGTATTTTTCCCTCTTAAGCATGCTAATTTGGGATTCTGTTATTTTCAATCAATAGAATTGAAAAAAACACTCTGTCATATCTGAACTACTGTATCAAAATGGCTTTCTGCCGTTGGTAACAGAGATCCAGCTCAATGGCTTCAACACACGAAGATTTATCCTGTTACATTTAAAAAGAAAAAAAGTGCAGAGTAGCAGTCCTGGGTTGGAATAGGGTCCACAAAGTCATCTGGGACCAGGCTTCATCTATGTTTCTCTTACATCACAAGTGACTTCTGTCTACAAACCCACCTCATGGTCCACAATTGATTGTTTTTACATCAGCTTTCCAAAGAGCAGAAAGAAAAACAAGTAGAAGAAGAGCTTGTACTTTTTTTTCTATTTATATCACTTCTGCTTTCATCCCACTAGCCAGATATAGACATACAGCCCCATCTACCTGCACAGAAATCTCAGAAATGTAGTTTTTCAGCTTGGCCATTGCCCAGGGTTCTGTTACTAGGGAAGAAGGAGAGAATGATTACTGGGAAGTGAGTAGTGAGTAGCAAACTGTATCCTTTCAGATATATATATATATATATATATATATATATATATATATATATATATATATGGCCTCCATACTCTATCTGCAAAGTGTGTGTGTATATATATAATATCTATGCATGGGAGAAGTTTTATTCATTTACTGTATATAGCTCAAAGCACAAAATCCCTTGGCGTGCATTCCTTTCAATAGGGTTCAGCTGTGGTTTCTATAAGACCAAAAGACACATTATTACCTCCACTAGATGAAATATAAAATGATAGTGAAGGGAGTACAAAAACTATGTTTAAAAAAATACCTGTGTTGGGGTTGGGAGGAGGGAGAAAATCTATAGCTGTTACAATTTCCCAGCAATGATCCAGTTCCGCAGCAATGACCCAGTTCCCCAGGAATGATCCAGTTCTTCAGGTTGGAAACGGCACACCCATGAAAGGATTGTGGCAATGGGAAGGTTTCTTGCTGACCCAGCTGGCAGCCCACGGCTCTTGTCCCTGGGACAATTCCCCATGGCCATTGTCTCCCACGGCCTCTTATGCTGGTTGCCCCAGGTGGTTCTTCTTCCTCCATTGTCTTTAACAACCACATCTGACATCACATTGGAGAGTATTTCTTTCCTTGGGGTTACCTGCCTTTAGCAGTCCCCTTCCAGGTGGTACATGTTTAGGGGCCTGGAAACTTAAGGATTTTTGTAGTCTCAAGCTATTTCAGGACAGGCTTGGGGTTTCATCAGCTATAAAGTTCTCTCAAAAATTTAGTAGATTTCAATCCATGTGCTGTTAGTAAGTGTCTGTGCAAGTGACTGCAGTAAAATATCTTATTTTGTTTTAAACTTGAAGACTTATTTCACCGACTAGCCTCCATACTCTGTCCATCTGCAAGCCCTCAAAAGAAGGGCGGTTACCTTGAGTACAAACAGTTGTCTCTAGTGATAAGACAACAACCTAAATCCCACCTTGCCAGTGATCCACCACCTTAGTGTGGCCATCTCCTGCTAAGGATGTTACCAGCTAGCATGCTTTGGACCAAGGTACAAACACAGTTGACTTCCAAACCAACAAAACTCAAAACTATTGAATGTAGACATAAATTGCAGGCTTCAGGCAGAGTAGGTCTACATGAATATCATGGCATTTCTTCTTATCTCTTCTACAGAGTGGCTGACTCTAGCCTGAGGGCATCTCTCACTGATAGAATAGGCAACACACACCAGCATATTGAGTTTTGCCAGTTGTCAGTCCTAAAGCAACATGTCTCCTTTCAGGGAAAGTAGGAAATCAGATGTGTCACTTGTGATTCTGCTCAATGAGTTTCTTTCTTTTCCATTTTCTTGAAGCTCTAGACCTGCAGCTCCCAGCAGCCCACACTGTGTATTGAGTCAACTGGAAACCAGACAGGACTTTCTTCCTCCCCACTGGTCAACTTTTCATGGAGAGCATGCAATAAATTTTTAGAAGTGGGTTGAGGTAGAGCTGGTGGAAAAGGAGGAGTAGATGCACTGGGAGTGAGTTATCTGCTAAGCCACTTACCCAAGGAGGGCTTCCAGCTCTCCTTAAACCTGTGAGGTGGTAATTGGCCTGCTTGGCTTCACGGCCCACACCTCTGCTGTCCAACTCAGCAGCCAGTAACTAGGCACATGTGGCCCCTAAGCACTTGAGCCTGGCTTGTCTAAATTGAGATGTGATGGAGGTATAAAATACACATTATACTTTAGACTCAGAACAAAAAATTATAAAATAGCTCAATAATTAATTATTTTCACTTGGGAGATTTGACGAAGCTGAGAATTCTACTTACATTGTAATCCAGCAACCCCCTGGATTCGTCTCTTCCACTGATATTTGGCTGCTAGAGATGAGATTCCTTGAGGGTAGTCATTGAAATGCTATGGTTTATTACCATCACTTAAATAGAGAATGTATAGCTTTGTCCCTGACCTTGTTTTTAAAGTTCTTTAGTACAATTCCAAGCGGCCAGCAGTTCTCTAACTTCCTCCGAATCATTCCAGTGCTGTGCTTTTCATGTCTTATGACCACTACTTGGTCCACCAAAACTTTGCCTTTAAGAAAAAGACTAATACAATAACAAAACAATTCTGCTTTGCAGAAATAGTTATTGGTTATTATCCCATAGTAGAGAGTAAATGCTTGGGTAAGGAACACCAATAATATGTCAAAATGAGCTAAGGTTTGGAAACCAGTTATTTGGAGAAATATTTACTTTTTTGACAAAAAGTTTCAAGATATTGTCATTCAATTTAAAATATGTAATAGGTATGGAAATCAGGGGAATCCTCTAAGCAACTCTGCAAGTTGTGCAAGCTCTTAACTCTCTTTCCTATGAAACGAAGGGGTTGGACTAGATGATGACCAGGATTCCCTTCTGCTCTGTCTTTGAATTATGATATTTGGGTTAAATACTGCAGGGGTGTGTGTGTGCAAAATCCTCTTGAACAAATTCCCTAAACAGTCCAAAACTCATAAAGAGTTGCTCACATTTCGTTCCTGTCTTTTAAATCTTAATGTACACTAGAACACACCAGCTTTCTATTCTCAGTCATAACATAGCCATAAATAGAACAAATGCTAGAGGCTTATCACTCAGAGTCTCTGCTGGCAGTGACAGCTTTGTGGAAACAGAAAGGCATTAAAATACTAGTGAAAGGCAAATTCTTCGTTGAGATTCTTGATCAGGTTCTAGAGCAACATTCCTAGGAACAACACGATACCCAACATCTTCCATGATTTTAGCAGATCCCATTATCTGAGATGATATCCATTTTGCTTTCTTTCTTTTCTTTCTCCCTATATGCATAGTCAAATGTCATTTTGAAAATCTAAGTCATCATCTGAGGACGTGAAATTATAGTAGTCTCATTATCTTTTATTCAAAAGGGTAGAGGTTAGTGTTGTTGTTGTTTTAATTAATATGGAGAACTAGCAACTACAATGTTAGCTATGGGCGGGGCATGGTGGCTCACACCTGTAATATCAGAAATTTGGGAGGCCAAGGTGGACGGATGGCTCAAGCTTAGGAGTTCAATACCAGCCTGGGTAACATGAGGAGACCCCCTTCTCTACAAAAAATACAAAAATTAGCAGGGTGTGTTGGCACATTCCTAGAGTTCCAGCTACTCAGGAAGCTGAGATGGGAGGATGGTTTGACCCTGGGAAGTCAAGGCTACAGTAAGCCAAGATCACACCACTGCACTCCAGCCTGGGTAACAGAGCAAGAACCTTTCTCAAAAAAAACAACATCAGCTATAGTCAAATTCCACATTTCAATATGATTGGATTTCAATCTAACTTTGCCTTATGAAAGTTATCGAGTCATTTTGGATAGCTATTTCCTGGAGCATAAGTGTCTGCTTTTGAAAGGAAATAGAGGAAAAAACACAACTTTTCCTCTCTACTTATGTCCCACTCAAAACAACTGGGACTGGAATGAGTTTGTTTGAAGGCCATGCCTATATTCTTATCAGGCTGAATAAGCCAGGAAAAATATAAACCACAGCCAGTGACTAGATTTTCTTTTCTTCATTCCTTATATAGGCAGGGAGTCATTATTAAAAGTAGCATAGCAACTAGGCTAAGGCCATTCTAACTCTTAGATAAAACATAATCAGAAATGTAGAACCAAGAAAAGGTAAAGTTTTTATTTTATTCATCATCAGAAAAATCACTTTGGTGGAACAGAACACTGAAAATCAGTGGTTCTAAGTGTGATCTGGTATCACAGTCTCTGGGGGGCCTTGTTAAAACACAGGCTTCTGGGTCTTAACTCCAGCATTTCTGATTTCTCAAGGTGGGGTGGGGCCCAAGAATTTTTATTTCTCACAAGTCTACAGGTGGTACTGATACTACTGGTTTGGGGAACCTCACTTTGAGAATAATTCCTTTAAGGTATCATCATAACAAAGAATGTGAGCACTCTACTTGATCAGTTCAGTGTCTAAACCTGACATTTTTAGGAGGGCAAGAGGATAAATTTGCAATCAAACTCTAGATTACACCCATACTCTATCCACCTTCTAGCTCTCCTGCTTTTAGGGTTGGAGGGGAATGCCGACCAGGTTGAGATGCAAGAGATACTGTTTCAAGCAATTATAAATGAATGCAACTTGCTCATCACCCTTTTGGAGGAAATGGGCTTGAAATCAGATTCTCCTCAGCAATCATCATTGAAAAAGAGTCAGAAACTACATGATTTTCTTCTAACTTCCACATTCACAGAAATCTTAGTTTTGCTTCTCTTCTCATTAGTTGTTTCTAAAAATCATCAGCAGAAACCCCTCAAGGAATCAGGTAGTGGCACTAATTAGACTGAGTCATAATACTACGATGAAGCCACACAGGGCAGTTTCTGGCCCAGAATAAAAGCATCTCTGAGTTATAAGAATATGACAGTGATTCAGTTGTCATTTCTGTGTGCCTACCATGTTCCTAGCATATAACATACTAATGCATCTTGCACAGGGCCTTGTTATATATCACGTTCTTAATAAAGGCTGAATGAATGGATGAATGAATGAATGAATGTAAAAAAATCAGTACTACAATGTCTTCTATGTGGTGTCACACCAGCCCAGTGAACTTGCTAAGTTGAAGTCTATACTTTAGCAATATTTACCTCAACTTCTGTGCTTTACATCAGCATCGCCATTTTGTGAGGAAGGTATAAATTGTGATGTCTGCTCTGCTCAAAGGAATGCTTCCAATGGCTACCTCCAATTCATTTAGTAAATTTCAGTCTTCTTGGTCACAGAGTGGGCAAGACCAATCAGAATATCCCATTTTCCTGCCCACAGTGATGGGTCCAAGAGACAGTCAGATGACCCAAGGAGGGCCAGTAATAGTCTTCCCTGGGATATTTTACATTAAAATTTCTTCTTTCTTTTCTTTTCTTTTCTCTCTTTTTTTTTTTTTTTTTTTTAAAGCAGGGTTTCACTCCCATCACCCAAGCTGGAGTGCAGTGGCACAAACTTGGCTCACTGCACCCTCCTAGGCTCAAGAGATTCTCTTGCCTCAGCCTCCTGAGTAGCTGGGACTACAGGCGCCTGCCACCACAGTCAGCTAATTTTTGTATTTTTAGTAGAGACAGGGTTTCACCGTGTTGACCAGGCTGGTCTTGAATTCCTGACCTCAAGTGATCCGCCTGCCTCAGCCTCCCAAAGTGCTGGGATTATAGGCATGAACTGCCGTGCCTGGCCTTACATTGAAATTTCAAAAGAGATATTGCTTTTTCTTTCTTGTCATATTGCTTTTAGGCTGTCACCTGGGCAGATGCCAAGTGAGTAAATAGATATGTAAGTCAGGAGTTAAAAAGAGAGAGAAAGGTTGAGGCAAAAAGTAAAAATGTATGAGTATGCTGAGAGACTTAACCCTAAGCCTACTTGCTTCTTTTCCTGGGTTCACATTTAGATTAAAGTTTCCAGCCACCCTTGCAATTTAAATCTGGTCGTATGACCAAATTCTAGCCAGTATTATACGAACAAACATGATGGATGTCATTCTCTGGCCCATAAAAATCTCTTGTGTCTGATCCTTTCACTTTTTGCTCACTTGTTACAATCAAATATGACAACCTTGAAAGCTATGAGTAGAAGACAGCAGAACTAAAAAATAGAAGGAGCCTACATCTCCTCATTGAGAGGGTTGTTCACTAATCAAGAACATTCAGTTTGGACTTCATATCAGCTGGAAATGAGTCTATCATGCTTAATCATTACATATTGAATTTGCTATATCAGGTAGCATTATTTTAACTAATAAAAGAATTAGGGTATAAATGCCATTTAAAGTATGAGGTTATATGACATCTCCTAGGGAGAGGAGTTAGATAGGGAAGAGAAATGGTATGAAGACTGAGCCCTGAGTCACTTCAACATTTAAAAATCAGGAAAAAGAAGGAAATTGGCAAAGGAGTCTGAGAAGGACTATCTAAATGGGTGGGAGAAAATCAAGGGGACTCTGATGTTCTCATAATAACATGAAAAAAATGTCAGAAAAGGAAGAGGTGATGTGCTATATTTAGTCCCTGAGATGCTTTGTTTCTGCACGTTTTTTCAATTTTATGAGCTGCTTCAGTATTCTTCCAATACATTTCCTGTTTCTTTAAAAAAGTAATTTGTGTTAGAGTTTTGTCAACCAAGAGTCCTTGACTGTGATAGGCACCCTCTAAGATGGCCCCCAGGGACTTCTGCCTACTGGTATTTACGTCCTTAATAATATCCTCCTGCCCTTGAGTATGGGCTGAACTGACCGACATCTTATTCTAAAAAACTTACATTCAAATGATGAACATTAGCACAGAGACAAGACAATTTGGGAGATGGATTCTTTGAGAGCAATAAACTGTGCATGATAGAGTAATGAAGATGCTAGGGCTGCCAATCTGGATAGACTGGTTGACAATTGGGGGTTGTGGGGGGGCGGCTATAGGAGAACATGTTCCTGATGGATTTTTTTAAAAAACAGAAATATAAAGATCTTGGGAAATGAGGTATTCTTGGGAGGAATACATGCAAAACTTCTGAGGCAGGCATGAGCCTGGATTCTTTAAAAAACTGAAAGATGACCAATAGGTCTGGAGCACAGTGAGCAACACAGAGAGCCATAGGATGAGGCTGAAGAGAAATTCAGGCCATACTCTGCAGGTCTTGTAAAGCATGGTTAAGAGTTTGGATTTGGTGTGAAAAGCATCTGGAGTCTATTGAAGAATTAAAGTACAGAAATGATATTTTATTTTCCTCATGCTTAAAACACAATGAAATTGAATCAAATAAATAGTAATTTATTGAACAACTCCTAAACTGTTCGACAATTTAGGAGTTCAACAATAAACTTTTATTGAGAAACTTCTATGTTCCATGCATTCTTTCTTGTGTGACCACATTTACATTTCACCTAAAAACCATATTTTAGATACAAAATTTGAAGCTTCTAAAGGCAAGTTACTATGCCTAAAGATGCACAGCTAGCAGGTGGCAAGCTGTGAAATCAAACTTGTATTGGCTCTCTAAAGGGTGTGTTTAGAGAGACTGAGTGGAACTTTATGGTTGGTGAAGGGTTCATATGTAGCAGTAGAGAGAGAAATCGCTGAGGGTAGGTTGACTCCAAAGGTAGGCTGGAATCAGATTGAGGAAGGCTACTTTGAATATGAAGCTAAGGAGTTTGTACTAAATCTTGAGACAATAGGAATAAAGATTTTTGAGCAAAGAGTTGACATGATTGCAGTCCTGTTGGGAAGATTTATGAGGTGTCTGTTTACATCAGTGTGAATTACCAGGGAAGAGACCAAAGGAAGAAGGGCCTATCAAGAAACTGGCTTAGGTATATGATGATAGGGGTCTAAACCGAGTGGTGACAACAAAAATGGAAAGAAAGAGAGGAATGAGAGTAATTCCTCCAGGAAAGAGTCATTAGGGTTTGGTGACTACATTAATATACGCATGGGGAAGGTGAGGTTATGAAGAGTAAATCTAAATAATTATAAGAATGGTGCTACAATATGGCTGGGCACAGTGGCTCATACCTGTAATCCCAGCACTTTGGGAGGCTGAGGTGGGTGGATCACAAGGTCAGGAGTTTGAGACCATCCTGGCCAACATGGTGAAACCCCATCTCTACTAAAAATACAAAAATTAGCTGGGCGTGGTGGTGCGTGCCTGTAACCCAGCTACTCAGGAAGCTGAGGCAGGAGAATCCCTGGAACCCGGGAGACAGAGATTGCAGTGAACTGAGATCACGCCATTGCACTCCAACCTGGCGACAGAGCAATACTCTGTCTAAGAAAAAAAAAAAAAAAAGATGCTACAATAGGGAAGTCAGTAGAAGGACAAAGTTTGAGTGAAGTGAGTAAGAAGAAAGAAGATGAATATCAATCATATAAGTTGGATAAGTTGGATTCGAGGTAACAACACTGAAAGTAAATGTGTAGCTAGAGAGCAGAAGGGACCTTGGCCAAAAATAATGATTTGGGGTTCATCTGCATAGAGGCAATGGGCAATTAAAATTGTGAGAGTTGGCTGGGCACCACGGCTCATGCCTGGAATCCCACCACTTTGGGAAACTGAGGCAGGAGAATCACTTAAGCCCAGGAGTTCAAGACCAGACTGGGCAACACAGTGAAACCCTGACTCTGCAAAAAATGCAAAAAAATATTAGCCAGGTATGGTGGCATGTGCCTATAGTCCCAGCTACTTGGGAGGCTAAGGCAGGAGGATTATTTGAGTCCAGAAGGTCAAGGCTACAGCAAGCTGTGATTGCACCACTGCATTCCAGCTTGAGTGACAGAGTAAGATCCTGTCTCAAAAAATAAAGTAAAAAAATTATTAATTTAAAACAATAAAATCTTGAGAGTTCATAAATTTCTAAAGAAAGACAAAAAAGAGCAGTGTTACAGATGCTACTGGTTTCCAACATCCATTCCCCATCTTGACCTTCCTATCCAAATTCCCATTTGGTTCAGCTATACCCCACCTCCCTTCAGCCATGTGCTTCCCTCAAAGGTGTTTCCAGATACAGAGAGTGGATCTTGAGCAATCTAAGAAGCCAACAGTGGTCCATCCCATCTCCGTCAGGAATGTGCACAGGACACAAAACTAGGTAATGAGACAGAAGTCAGCTGGGAAGAGCCTAAGGAGGCAGGAGAGCAGATGGCTCCCCTGTTCCCCTGGACGTTGTCCTATCTCTGTCCTGACTAGAAACCTGGAACTGCTCTGCCATACTTGGCCTCTGAGAGTCAGGCTTCATTGAGCAAAATCATCCCGTGATACAACCAGGGACCATGCCTCTGAAATTACTCAAGAACAAGCAAACCTCTGAAATCAGTTTCAAACATCTAAAAACCAGTGAAACACAGAGAAGCCTTGGTCAGAAGCTAGGAAGACCAAAAAAAAAAAAAAAAACCATCAAGTTAGGTTCTAAACCAGGTGTCAGGGAATTGAAAAGAAGCTGGAGATTTTGACAGGGCTTAGGACAGGCTGGGGTGAAATACACGAGCAGAGATAAAGTGAACGAGACCTAGGAGGGGACATTTGGAGACAATCATCTTTTCTGACCAGCAAATTCAAAGAGCTGCTCTTCACAGCATTCCTGAGGTAATTCTAGGGACAGCAAAAGGTTATTTCTGAACTATTAAACACATTTTTTTTTAAGAGAAATATATCGACAGGGCAAGTCATTCCAAAACCAGCCTCAATACAGCTATTATTCAGATTCACCTTGTCAGTGTGAAAATGTGGGTTGAAATGGACTTTGCTGCTTGAAATTAAGTGTGATCACACTCAGTAGCCAAGGGAAGCACTCCAATCCAAGCCGCAATTATGACAGGCTGGGAGCCACAGGGAGTGGGGAGTAGCATTCAGAAAAAGAGAAGGGGTTCATTCTCAGGGATTTTCCCTGTTTGCAGCCTGAATCCCACGTGGATGTCCTTTCTCTTCCGTCATTCTCTTTTCCTGCGTTCAGCATCCTCTTCTCACTTCTCCCTCACAGTTATCTCTCCCTTGGAGAGAGTAATCTGGACCCTTGGGTGACAGTCATATGTGGCTTTCACGAGCTGCTGGAATTAACTAAAACTCACTCTTTCCCAATAAATCTCCCCTGAGCCGACACACAGCAGCTGCGAATTCCCAGCATGGGCCTGGACAAAATACTAAGAAAAACTGGCTGTGTTCCTGAACCTTGCTCGTCATTGGTCCTTAAGAATCCTGGACACTAACACCAAGATATTCCAAAAAGACTGTGCTTTTCCAAGCTCGACTCTTTACTTAACCTGCCTTGAAGATTCGGCACTATAATTTCCCAGAAGTGTGGGCTGGGCTTGCTTTGAGAAAAGGTGAAATGGACAAGAGACAGAGTTCAGAAAACAGTGATTAAATACAAACAGCGCCAGCTGTTAGGCAAGAGTCAAGGCCAGGAAATGCAAATAAAATTGCCGAGGGTTGTTTAGGCAGTGGCCACTCAGAAGGAGAGGTAATATTTGGTTGTAAAGTGAGGCCACAGACATCTTTTCTGATTTAATGAATTTGTGATAGTTTACTTCTTTTCCCAGAATTCATTTCATTCATGGGGGGATGGCTGGGGGATGGAGGGGATATGGAAAGTTGAGCACAAGGGCACAAAGTATTTACTGGCTAAAGATGCCTATGCTTCTGCCAAGATTGTGTTTATTTGTTAAAAATATACTTCATTGTGTTGTTACAAAACTAAATCTGTCCCCAGCCCCCATGGAGACAGGGTGACTGGGTTGCAGGGTGAGGTGCCAGCTAGTGCTTTCAGGGGCATTAATGTGCCAGCTGCTCCCCCAGTATTCATTTTATTTCCAGTCCCTAGGCTGGTTTTACACTTTGTGTTTTTTATAAGGAAATCAGGATTAGAGAGCCTTTTGTCACTGATGGGAAGGGGGAGAGAAGTATCCCCTTTGGGCTCCATACACAGGGGCAGCCTCACGGGCAAGGCTCAGAGCTTTGATTTACTTCTCATTTGCTAACATTTTCAAAAAGAAAAGGATCCACCGCGTCAAGCTGCTCTGTTGGAAGCTTGTAAGGCAATAGATTTGGGGATTGGAGTTTCCAGAATGCAATCTGCAGCCACCAGGCCAAGGTTACCTTTAAGCTCCATGCAGATTAAACATTCCCAGCCTGGGCAAGAGGCATCTGTAGAAAGGAACCCCTCAATATCAAACAGCAAAAGCATTATTGGGTGGTCCCTGTCTAAGAGTTGAACAGGGCGTGTAGATTCCTACTTGATTTTTATGAAGTTAATTCTTTTTACCTGCTTAGAAATGCCAAACTGCTACTAGGGTCCAAAGTCCCCTCACTGGCCAGCTAGTCCCAGTGCAGTGACCTGCTGGAACTGCTCCAGCCAGAGTCTCCTCTGCTGAACAAATCACCCAGCCTCTGAAAGAAAGAAAGAGAGGCCGCCCTTAGTGAGCAACCCCTCTTAAAATGGACTTGCTAAGCACACACACACACATACACACACATCTCATGCAATTTTTTGGTGGATGCTTGTGACAGGAAGAAATTACTAACAAAATTTCCCCAATGAACACTTCCCTCTTTTTTTTTTTTTTTTGAGACAGAGTCCTGCTCTGTCACCCAGGCTGGAGTGCAGGGGCAGAATCACAGCTCACTGCAAACCTCTGCCTCCCAAGCTCAAGCAATCCTCCCACCTCGGCCTCCCAAGTAGCTGGGACTACAAGCACACACCACCATGCCCAGCTAATTTTTGTATTTTTTGTAGAGGTGAGGTTTCAGTGTGTTGTCCAGGCTGATCTTGAACTGCTGGACTCAAGCAATCTGCCCACCTCAGCCTCCCATAGTGCTGGGATTACAGGCATGAGCCACTGCACCTGGCCTCTCTCTTTTATTTTTAAGGGCAGAAAAAGACAAAGTGAGAAAGGAGTCTCCCTTATCCTCCTCCTTTTTCTCCTCGCAGCCCAGCATCAAAACACTCATTCTTAGGAGAGAGCAGGGGTGGAAAAGTGCGGGAACATTAGGCCTTGTGTATGTATTGGCTCAGTTAGGAGCTATTGTTGCTCAGCAGCTGTTCCTCTTGCTTCCTAGGAAGCCCTGCTTGCAAGTGGGCTGGGGAACCAGTGTGACACTGGCAGCTGGGGGAAGTGGGGAGGAACACAGAATATTTTTTGCACCTCGAGAAAGATGGGCTTTGTTTCTCAAAAAAGAACAGAGATTCTGTTTCTGAGTAGCTGTTATCAGAAACTCGTTTTAATAAATACAGTTGAAGAGTAAATGTGTGTGTGTGTGTGTGTGTGTGTGTGTTTCGGGGGCGGGGATACAAGAGAAAGAGAAGATAAAGTCACAATCTACTCAACATTTAATCCTTTTTTTAATGTAGGAAAAGCTGAAAAATTTCAGCCAAATGAAAAGCATAAGGTGGTTGAGAAAGGCTTTATGACTAAGAGAGGATTGCAATGGAAAATGCGTAAAAAGAGAAGTTAAACCAGCTGGCTTATTTAATTT
Source organism: Macaca nemestrina (assembly GCF_043159975.1). Classification (NCBI taxonomy): domain Eukaryota; kingdom Metazoa; phylum Chordata; class Mammalia; order Primates; family Cercopithecidae; genus Macaca; species Macaca nemestrina. The sequence continues at coordinate 40,655,437 of NC_092134.1, read as the reverse complement.
TGACTCCTCACTCCCCCTTTCACTTTTTTTTTTTTTTTTACCTTCAGCTTAAACTAGGGAAAAATGTACTATGTAAATAATCAGTGTTTTTCTTAGGTTTTAGCCCTAACAAAATTTTTTACAGGACTTAGTTTAGTGAATCCCCAGAGACTGGGTGTGCACGTGACTTTTTGCCCCTGGGTCACAGGTCACTTCCTGCTTCTTCTTGTAAGTAAAAGCTCTTACTATTCCATGAATCTGGCTGTACCCAGAAGCGGGGGTAGGGGTGAGGGATGGGAGGGGGGAGTGGAGGATGGGGGAAAACTCAATGCCTATTCATTTCTCACATTATTTTATTGCTGGGAACATTTGTCCTCCCATATTTAAGAGCTAAATGTCAAACTTCTATTCCAAAGTACATGAATAAATTAATACATTCCTAGTGTATTAATTTATTCATGCATTCAGTAAACATCATCGAAGCACTGTCAATGTACTAGGCATTGTGTTAAGTTCTGGTAAAACAAAGACAATGAAAATATATTCCCTGTCTTGTACATCTTCAAACAAACAGGAGAGACAGATTCTAGAACAGTAATTATAGCAATTACAGTAAGTACTGTGAGAAAAAAAAAAGAGCAAGAAACATATAACTCTGCCTAGGAAGGGCAACAAAGACTTCCAGGAGGTGGTGGTATTGGAATTGATTTTTGAGAGCTAAGTAGGAACAACCAGAAGGCCAGGAAGAGAAATGGAATTTCAGATAGAGGGAGTGGCCGTGGAAAAACCTTGTTTTCACTTTGGGTAACGAGCAGTCTTCAGTGTTTTACCCTGACTAGGGTTCTGGGAACCTGGGACAACAACAACAAAAATGGGTCGGATAGGATAGAATCGCCCCATGAAGTTTAGAGTTGAAACCAAGGATCCCCAAAGAACAACATCCAGGGATAAAAATACACTTAATCCCTAGTGGAAAATAACACCTACACATCACCCTAAGGGCACGAAGTAAAAAAAAAAAAAAAGAAAAATGCAGCAACTGGAGGCAGCACAAGTTTGGAGCTGTGAGGAGGGAAGTCTGGAGCTGTTAGGGAGAAGCCCTGGCACAGAGCTATAGGGGACTTTTAGAGCTAGCGTAAGGCCCGTCTGGGGTGGGGCACTGCAGTGTTAAAAACAGAACCTGTTCAGGCAAGAGTGGAAGCAAGAGGATGCATACCACACTCTGGAATTGACAGTCATCCTGACAGATGCCCTGACAATTAAAAAAGATGGTAGAAAAGGGGGAGGCGGGGGCTACATCCTCAGGAGCCTTGAACATCATCTTCCCAGCTGGGATTTCCCAAGGGTAGCATGGGTACCACTGGTAAGAACCAATGTGTCATTACATGCTACAAAAACAATGTTTTAAAGACTTGTAGTAGTTATGTACTGATTTTCTACTTTTATACAAACTAGAAAAAAATGTACAACTAACACGAAATCTGCAATTACACAGATAGGAAGATTGCTTAAGAAGAAGCTAATATAAAAGCACCATGGTAAGTTGATCTTTTTTAAAAAATAAGAATATACCAAAAGAGGTACTACACAAATATAGCAAAAATTGAAAAAATGGTCTCTAACTGACCAAAATTTGAAAATAGTGGCAGTCAGCAGTGGGGAATCTCTGAAAAGTGTAAGCACTGGACTCTATATTGTAATGTTGCTCTTTTGAAGAAGGGCAGACTAAAGACACTGATTAAGGGAGGTCGTATTTATTATCCAGAACCACAGTGGACTCCGCATAGTTTTCAGGTTCATATTTCAAGATAAACTCTAATTTCAATCCTGAAGTACTTGGAGAAGTCTTTAAGAACCTCTTTTTACTAATTTGAAAATTAGTAAATTTAGTAATTATATTCATGGCTTTATTTTCATCTTAAGTAACTTAGTGTGTATATTTACATGAATAATTTTATTAGAAATGTGCAGTGCTCAAAATGACTTTTATGGTGTAGGGTAATAGGGTAAAAAGCTATTGAATGTTGGGTAGATCTGTGTCTTTGTAACAATTTGGTCAATCTGATTTACATAGAACCTAGTGTCTCATTTTGTGCTAAGGTCTGGTACATTATCTATTAATCGTGTTTTTTATTTTCTATAGTTCATGATGCTTTGACATCTTGGGGCATCTTGCAGACCAGGGATAGACTGACCCTCCCAGAGTTGGCTAATGCCTAGAGATACTAAACAACTTGGCTTAGAACACACCTTTTATACGTAAGACAACAAATCCAGGCTCTATACCCTCATCTTGTCCTTTTATCAGGCTCCTCCAGCACGGAACATTATCCTCCTGCTCTAAGTCACCCAGAGCCAGGTACTGGACAATTAGAGGCCACTCTTGTGGCTCAGAGCCTGTCCAAAGGGTCCAGACTCTTCAATCCGAAACCTCAGCTCAGCTGCCTACCCTGCCTCTCCCATTCCTTCCCATAAAACCCTGAATAAAAGCTGTTGCCCAAGCTTTCCCCTCAATCTTTCTGCCCTCAAAGCAATCCTGGTGCTTCCGCACATGCTCCATTCTCTTGGGAACTATAAACAACAAACTCTTCTTTCAAGGAAGTTGTCTATGTGTCTATCACCTTACCATACCTAGTTCAAACAAAAGTCCTAGGTATAGTTTAAAACATATTAAGGGCCGGGCACGGTGGCTCACACCTGCAACCCCAGCATGTTGGGAGGCCAAGTCGGGCGAATCATGAGGTCAGGAGTTTGAGATCAGCCTGGCCAATATGGCAAAACCCCATCTCTACTCAAAAAAAAAATAAAAAATTATCCAGCATGGTGGCACGCACCTGTAGTCCCAGCTACTCAGGAGGCTGAGGCAGAAGAATCACTTGAACCTGGGAGGCGGAGGTTGCAGTGAACCGAGATTGTGCCACTGCACTCCAGCCTTGGTGACAAAGCAAGACTCCATCTCAAAAAAAAAATATATATATATATATATGTGTGTGTGTGTATATATATGTGTGTGTGTATATATATGTATGTATAAAGGAAACTCAATTTTTAAAAATCTATTACATAAATGAATGAATGAATATCTTCACTCACTTAAAACATGTCTCTCTATGACCTTATTTAAAGTGTTCTTATGTGATTAAAAGCTGTTTACATTAGCTGTCTATGGTCATCATTCTCTCACGCAACCAAGCTCAGAATTTGCGAGAAATTTGGGCTCAGAGTAAATTACACATTGCAAAAACAATACAAAGAAACTATGACCTGCAAGGCAGTGTTGTTCCTTGGTTTCAGGAAGACATCCAAAGAGGAATTTTCCCTGTCTAATACACCCATTTTGCTGTCTTCCTGTGTGAGGTATTATTTTTGTGTGCCAGGGTAGTTAACTGCTCTAACAAATAACCATAAATTTCAATTGCGTAAGAGAATAAAACTTATTTCTTAATCACTAAAATCTAGTGCAGGTGTTCATAGCTGGACAGCTCTCCTGGCTGCTTGCATGACTCATGAATCAGTAATTCTTTCATCTTGTGATGCTGCCATTTTTACAATGTGGTCTCCAAGGTCACTAGAGAAGGTGGCAAAATTATGGAAAAAGTCATATCAGACACATACCCAACTTTACATGCAAGTGCCAATCAAAATATCTGCATACATTCTATTGGTCAGAAGTGGTCACATGACCTTCCATAGAATCACAAGGACCAGGAAATACAGTCTATGGCTGGGCTACACTTACCAGCAATCACTCTTCCCGAGGAAACAGGAGCCTAAACCTTTGGAAGTCAGCTAACCTTTTCCACCAATTTGAGATGTATTACCCAGAACTGCATTCTGGTAATGGAGCAACTATAATTGGTCAAGTGATTATGTAAATCAGTGGATCTTAACTTTTAAAGGATCATGAATCCGATAAAAATGTACAGATTTCCTTCCTAGAAAAACACATAAACATAAGCACTCATTATCTTCATGGAATTTCAGAGGCTTCATGGATTCTCTGAAGCCCATCTGTCATGATCATTAGAGAGTCATAGACCTATGCTTTCAGTATAGGTGAAATTATTTATTTCAGAGATTTGTTTTGAACAGTCTCATAAATCATAAACCATGGGCCAATTTAAATTTGATTTTTTAAAATCTGCTGCTAGATTGGGGTCTAATTTTTTTAAATTAATTGTTAGAATAAACGAGATCCAGAATATCAGTTGTGTGCCATCCAACTTTCATATGCCAATTTTGCACTCAGCAGAAATCCTTATTGCTACTACTGCAAAAGACTTTTGTTGGTATCCTGCCATCCACTTGCTGCTCTCTAATCCATTTCACATGACAACCAGAGTGACATCTAAATATTCAAATTTTTTCACGTCGTTCTCTTCTAAAAATCTTTCAGAAGAGGAAGACCCAAACCCTTGACATGGCATACAAGGCCTTGAGTACGCTAACCCAACCTGCTTCTCATATTGTGGGCACCTTTGCTTTTTATGGTCCTACCCAATTGGCCTTTCTTTCTGTTCCTCCCACCTCAGGGTCTCTGAACATGCCTTGTACCTCCTTTGAATTATCTTCCCTTTATTCTTTTATATAGTCAGCTGCCACTCTGCCTTGAGATCTCAGCTCAACTGTCATTTTCCCAGAGAAGTCTTTACAGAGACACGAAAGAAGTCAGATCTCCTATATGTTCTTAGAGCACTGTAAGTTTTTCTCCTGGTGTTGATCATGGTTTATACCAATATGCTTGTGTGATTATTTAATTTGTGTGGGTCACTGTCACTAAAAGGTAAGCTCCATGAGGGCAGAAACTTTCAGCACCTAGTAACACAGCTCAGCACCTGGCTTAGTGCATGAAACATAGTGGCACTCAATATTTTGTTGAGTGAATGAATGAATGAATGAATGTTGCCCATGCTTTCCACTATATCCTGGAGAGAGGGAAGATAAGTGATAAAAGGTCTTGAAATTATCTTCTCATTCTGAGAAGTGAATAGAATAACCAAGTCAGTATTTGGCATAATTTTAAAGAACTTCAAAGTTAAGCAATGACTTTTACTCTACTCCATTGCAACCTCTACTCTTAGATATCTTCCAAACCAATTAAAGAAAAAAAAAACAGCAAAATCTGTAGTCATCATTTCATATCAGCACAAGATGAACAGCTCATTGATGGAGTAAGGGCAGTCGAGGGAGAGTGTCATAAAAAGACAATTCTTTTTATGGTAAGCAATATACTATTTATTAGTAAATAGTATACTATTGGGTCAATACAGGAAGGCTTCCTGGAAGAGATAGTCTTTTGGTTATATATAATCTGAAGGTCTCTTCATAACACCTCTTTTTTGAACTGTATTTGATACCCTGAGTGCCAAGAAAATATTTTCCCACAAATCTTGCTCCTCAGTTTTTCTGTTTTGTTGTCACAAAGATAAAGCTATAAATTATGAGAAAGACTGGCAAGACTTGGGTCAAGCTGGCATTGTAGTCCTCCAGCAGAGAACAAGATATTAAACAATTGTGTTTCTTACTTCCTCTGATAGATTGTATTGTTTTTCAAAATATCCACTGTCTCCATTTAGGAGAATTTTACCCTGTTGTCAGTCTTGGCCATGTGATTTCATTTGGCAAATGACATGGGAATGGAAGTGACATGCACGGAAGGTTTGAGAGCTGTGGTGAGATCCCATGATTTCCCTTCTGACACAAGGTACACCACATCCCCAGCTGGAGGTATTCTGTCAATCTGGATTCCAAAGTGAAGAGGATGAGGGCCAAAGTCACAACTGATGGAGAGCCATCATGAAAGATGAGGAAAATATTAGCTTTACTCTTACAAAGCACTGAGATTTGAGGGTCACTTGTTCTTGCAGCATAGCCCAGCAAAGAATGGCTGGTACACTTTTCTTCACAAAAACTGTGTCTAATTGAACTCAAACTCTGAACTATACACTGAATGAAAGAATGGTCCGTTCCCATTTGGACAGGTCATCCCTCATTTTTATCCAAGTGCACAGCTTCAGGATGGCACACATGCAGTCATGAGGGGAGAAAGTGGAGTTCTCAACTATTGAAGCCAGTGGGCTAACTTCTGCATTCACCAACATGAAACATGCTGAAGTCTGTTTGCCTTGCAGTTCTCTACTGGATGTGCCAAGAGGGTTCTATTTTAGAGAAGGAAAACTAACAATAGATTCCCGCCAACTAAAAGGGGATTTACTTTCCTGGGAAGAAAAAAATAAATGGAAAAAAAAGAATATTTATCTGGTGATTTGTACTGAAACAAGAATAGCCAGAGCTCATCATCGTATCATTTTTAATAGTAATGTCTCATAGAGAAATATAAAGGAAACTTATTAAAGACAAAAACAGTTTATACAAACTATTTACTAAGCATATAAAGTTGAATTCATAGCATTCCTTCCTCCTCCAGTCTGCCTTCTCCATTCCTGTTTCATTTCCTTTTCTTGTCTTTTTTCCTTGTCCTTACCCAAAATCTACTCATGGCCATTTTGGAAGATGCAGAGGTGATCGATACGGGTATAATAAATAAATATATCCTTGTATGTGTATTTGTAAATATATTTTTACATTTTCAAAGCAAAATATAAATTAAACATACACTTGTTTCTAGGAGTTCATTCCACACCTCTACAATAGTAAAAGAACTTGCTTAACTGAAAACCTCTAAAGCTTCAAAAATTCTCTGAAAGCCACTTGAAATTTGAGAGGCTTTGACACTTACGTTTAAGAACACCAAAGTGCATTTCCATTTCCCCCAGGGTTAGCTGGCCATGAACAACTGCAATTCAGTTTCATAAGCTTTCCTTGATGCTTGCTAGGATCATAAATTCCACCTTCACGTACAATTTGCAGTTTAAAAGTATGAATTATCTTACTAAAGAGCCTTTTTGCTATGAGCTTTCTATCCCAAGGTGAATCCCAGTTAAATGTCCCCTCCTTTATTCTTGAATTTGAATTGTGGTGCACATTACCAAGGATTACTCCATATTTTCAGGCAACATTGCCATCCTCCTAAATGTGCTCAGTCTAAAATATTCAATGAAAAGTGTATATGCAAAGCTAGCTTTAATGTTTAATCACTAAAGTTACCTTTGGGAAGCTGCGTATTGATACACAATGCAGAAACGTCAGTGCTCAGTCCCTGAAATACATTTAAACCAGAAGTAGGAACAGTTAGATTTATGTACCATGATGTCTGAATTTACAAAGGTTTTCTGGCAGTCTGAAGAGTTGTATTGAGTTACTCTCAGCAACTATTTTACTTTATTTTTGTAGTTTTGCAATATAGTAAAAGAGCCCTGGGTGAGGAGTTAGGAACTTAGGGATTGCTAACAAGGTTTTATATACAGTATTTTTGAAATCTAACAAAAAATATAAACAGTTAACAACGTCATGACCGTGAATATAATGAAGGATTCTTTGTTCTGAATTGCTCTAGTCCACTGTAAAATGTTTATAATTAAGTTGATCTGCACAGAAATTCAAAGTCAATTAGGTATACATACAGAAGAGAGCTGACTTTCCATAATGGCTCTGTAGTTTAAAATCATCAAAAAAGGGAGTATTGCAAAATGTACCACTCCATAAATACTACAGTTCATCAATTAAACAGTATACTAAGCATGTAATGATGATAATTCCTGTGTATGTCAACCAAGAAACACACAAGCTGATTGTTAAGTTGCTTCATCATAAGAATAATGATTGTGTGAGTGCTTGGCTAGGACATTCTGTCTCCCAGCTTAAACATTAATGGGAAAAAAAAATGGAATTATGGAGCTGGCTCTTTTCTTGAAAATCAGATGTCAATGTCTTAGGATATCTGTGCTATTAAAAACCTCAAACACCTAATTTATAACTTTAGATGACCAAGTCACTGAAGATTAGAACTAAGTGGAATTTTAGACATCTTGTAGTTCATTACTTTCATTTTAATGATGTGAACACTGAGGACAAGATAGACAGAGGAACTTGTTCAACAGCACAAATCTAGCAATAACAAACCTATAGAAAGGACTTCACCCTCATCTGTTGGTTCCTAGTCCAGAGCTTTCCCTTCTGCCATGTCACTTGGAAAACAAACACCATTTACCAAAACCAAACACAGGAGTAACAAGCATAAAGTGTGAACCTTTCAATTAGGATTCAAAACTAGAGAATAAACCTTTGAAGTTTCCGATCTAGTAGCAATTTAAAAAGTGAAATCTTACTAGAAATGCCTAAAGTATGCTCTTTTCTCTCCCATGCTATGAGGAAAAAAGACTTGCTACTCATGTATTAAGCTTAATATTAAGAGAACTCTCCATAATTTATTTTCTACTCAGAGTAACCTTGTATTACTCTCACTCATTCGAAATATACATGAGGAACAAAATAGAAAGACAGAACTTCATAGTAAAATTTTATCTAAACCAGAGTTGCTGACTTCATTTGACTTTTCTTTTATCAATTTTAATACATTCATTTTCCTATTACAAAATCTGCATTATACTGAACTATTGCTTATGTGTATGTGATATATATGCAAAACTGAGTCTTAGAAACACCCTTGAAATAATTCAGACACACAAAAAATTGCTTTTTGGTCAAGTGGCCACCTCAAGGGGTTACAGACTCAATGCTGCCACACTTCCCCACAATTTTTGCTGTTCATGTCTTATTCACTTTTTGGAAACTGCCTTCTAAGCAATGAGTTTACACAATTAAATTTGATTTAATTATAGCCACACCCTGTGTTTCACCAAAAGTCTTATCACTTTTGTCACCCATATTTTTGTTTAATATCAACTCCTGATTATTTCTTCCTATTTAAGAAATAAAATTTATCTTAAAAGGGCAATGATCTGTTACCAATGAAGATCACTTGGAAATAATATTAATCAGGCTTTATAAAATATTTCAAAGAAGGCCAGGAGTGGTGGCTCATGCCTATAATCCCAGTACTTTGGGAGACCAAGGCAGGCAGATCACAAGATCAAGAGATCAAGACCATCCTGGACAACATGGTGAAACCTCATCTCTACTAAAAATACAATGAGGGTGGTGCACACCTGTAGTCCCAGCTACTTGGGAGGCTGAGGCAGGAGAATTGCTTGAACCCAGGAGGCAGAAGTTGCAGTGAGCCAAGATCGCACCACTGCACTCCAGCCTGGCGACCTAGCAAGAGTCTCAAACAAAAATAAGAAGAATAAAAAAGATTTTTGTTTTTAGATTTTTAAAATTGATACACAGTAATTGTACATATTTATGGAGTATGTGTGATGTTTTGATATGTGCATAAAATGTGTAATGATCAAATTAGGGTAATTAAGATATCCATCAGCTCAAACATTTACCATTTTTTTCTCTTATTTCAAAGAAAATTTGATTAGCTCTGGGCAAGAACATTGGAAAAAGCACATGAACATTGGAAAAAGCAAAAAGATTAGAAAAAGCCTTCCAATCTTTACTACAGGGAGAGACTGCTTTCATTAGTATGAACACATCTGGCACACTTCTTACACATCAGTCTTTTTGACTTGAATAACTACGACATATAACTTACATTTCCACAGGTGTATTTCTAAACATTTCTTATAGGGTGGTTTGACACCAAAGGTGAAAGAAGTCCTGCTACGTGTCCTAGACTATTACTTCTCTTGTTTCTTGTGCAAAAAGGGCAGAAATATTCAAGCTGTGTATTAGTCCGTTCTTGCACTATCAATAAATGCCTGAGACTGGGTAATTTATGAAGAAAAGAGGTTTAGTTGGCTCATAGTTTCACAGGCTTCACTACAGGAAGTTTAGGGCTTCTGCTTCTGGGGAGGTTCAGGTTCACTCTGGGAGATATAGCAGCTTCTGCTTCTGGAAAGTCCTCAGGGAGCTTTTACTCATGGCAGAAGGCAAAGTGGGAGCAGGCATCTTACATGGCAGGAGCAGGAACGAGAGAGAGAGGCAGAGAGGTGCCACACACTTTTAAATGACTAGACCTCACAAGAACTTACTATCACCAAAGGGGAAATCCACCCCCATGATCCAATCACCTCCCACCAGGCCCCACCTCCAACACTGGGGGTACCATTCGACATGAGATTTAGGAGGGGACACAGATCCAAACCATATCAAGCTGTAATCATTTTCATTTGTTCCATGCGACCACAATGCTAGCAAGTATCAATTTATTAATGGCTGAAATATGAACAATCAAACATATATGATTATCATGTACTCTGTGTGTGTGTGTGTGAGAGAGAGAGAGAGAGAGAGAAGAGAGAGAGAGAGAGAGAGAGAACAGGGGTGGACAGCAGTTATCTCTGTTTAATTATCCTCAATAAAAATGTTTCTTCAACCTGCTCCAAGGCAATAATTCCAGCTAACCTGCTCTGGAGCCCTTTGGGGGCGTTTGGAGAGGGGAGAAGGCCGTTTATTTCCCCTTTTGACACTGGGCTAGAGTCTCCTTACCTCTCTCAGACACTCTGACTCAGTACAGACTGCGGACACTGTAACCCCCTCGATGAGTAAGCCGTCCTTTCCACCTGGAGCTGGGGCTGCTATCTGAACAGGAGAGGAAAAGCTGTATTACATGAAAAAGGATAGTCCCTTCTTTTCTTAGAACTACACCCCCCTCCCAAAAAAAAAGAAAAAACATGAAAATGAAAAGGGACCCAGGGAAAGGGACCCATATGCCAAGCTGGTGACAATAGAGTGTAAGAGAGGTTATCCAGACTGGCATCCTGGAGCCACTCTGGACGGGTTTGAATTCTGGCTCTGAGCTTATTTTACAAACTTAGACAAAATCCATACATCCCCTGTGCCTCAGTCTTCTCATCTATAAAGTGGGAATCACAGTGCCTATACTATAGTTGTCATGTCACGGGGTTATTAAAACAGTGCCCAGGACGTGGTGAACACTCAGTCATTACCAATGACTATCATTTACTGAGAGGTTATTGTGTTTCCAAGTGCCCAGTTAATGTAGCACACACTTCCCTGAGAATTCTCCAGTGAATTTCTACTTTCCAAACCAAAATCAAATCTCAACTAGCTCTTTAATGATGGTGTTGTCTTTCTTTGCTTAGCACAATCATTCTTTAGTAGGACACGCACATAATTTTCATTTTTTGTAATGCTTAATTTTACATCCTTAGATATGCATGCAAATTCCTTAAACATAAAGAAAATGAAAACTTGACAATGATAAAAACAAATTTGCAGCCCTCACTCATTCTCACTACACCTGCGTTCTATTCATTTTTTAGTGTCAGCCAAGATAACTCATGTCTTAAGAGAAAAGACAGGACAGAAACCAGAAGTCATAACAATCCATTATGCCCAACTTCTAAGCCTGGTTACTGAGCTAAATACATACATGCTTTATGGTATGGCAATAGGGAGGATTGTATACCCTCTCAGGAACCGGAGTTAGGACAGCAGTTATGAAATGCTGATGACCTTGCTGGAGATTGAGTGGGACCAGCGCTAGACACTTCTGGAGCAGTCATGGAAGAAGTGGAGGGCCTATTTAAGGAATGTGGCTTGGGTTAAGATGTTTCATTCTTCTGAAGTGAAAGGGTAGTGTTTGTTTGTTTGTTTACAACCTTCTTTCTGGCTTTCTTCAAGTTGTCTCAGCTCGGGAGCGTAAGTCTAATTCCAGATACTGAAATTTGCACCACAAACCACCACAGGGACAACAGGAATTAATGCCCAGGAACGAACGCTAAATTGCATCAATCTCCAAATTATCTACTCTACTGGAAAGCCCACTTAAAACCAGACTTTTAAAGTAAGTAGCATGTTGGAAGGAACCCACAATCCCTTTTTGCATCACCAGGAAAACAGCTTGTCTGTAATCCCTTAATAAAGAAAAAGTCTCGTAGATTGATCTCCCTTAGGCCAGCACTATTACTGGTATTTTAACTCCATGAGCAAGTCAACTGCAACAAATAAACTAAAAGAATGATAATAAGAATATTATAATTACCACACGCTATTGTCTTATCAATGTCTTTCTTTCATGCAGTACTTTAAAACTGCTTTATTATATATAAGATCTTTACCCTCTCATCCTTACCCCTACTTCCCAGCAACTCTGATAAGAAATTACTCTCAATAACTCTGAGAAATGTCCAGTGGGATTATTTTGAAGGACATAATTGCAGCTACTGAGAAAGAGACTCAGTGTAATTGAAACTAAATTAGGATAAAATTGTTTTGAGGAGATTGATAATTGTACCTTGGGCTTTAAAATAACTAAACTTACGCCAATAACCTCACCCAGACCGAGGGCGGATGCATTCCCATACATCTGCTGTAGTGTTTTGATGTATCTTGGAGTATGGCCAATCAGTGTTTTTCCTCCCACATTAGCATACACCTGTATTTATCTAAGATAGTTCATTATCTGCACATGACAACACTTACGAGTGCTGCAAAGTTCTATGGAGAAAATTAACCAGTATGCCATTGTTGAAAGTCCTGCTTACTCCCCCTGAGAAGCAAATAATTTGGTATGGCTTTCTCATACAAACTTCCTTAACCCTTCATTGCCTTCTTTTAATGCAGCCCAAACTAAACTGCTAGTGCTTACCAATAGCCATATTCCCCTCTTCTTCCCAGGCACAAGTTAGAATATATTTTTCAGCCTCCCTTATGGTTGGGTGTTACCTGTGGCTGAGATCTTACCAACAGAATGTGGGCAAAAGTGGTGGGTACCATATCCAGTCCTCAGCCATGAAAACCTCACACCTGTGAACCTAGTTCTCTCCCTAGCTGAATGGAGAGGACTGAGGATTTAGAGTATGTGATGAAGCCATAGATAGAAGGTCCTGGATTCCTGAATGACTGTGTGGAACAGACTTTATCATTTGACCTTGTCATTCATCACTGAACTATGATATGAGCAAAAAATAAATCTTTGTTAAGACACAGAGGTTTGGGCTTTTATCTGTTTTAGTCATTAGCATTATTTATTTTATCAAATACAGTAACTTTCTCACTTGCTTCTGTCTCTCCATTTCTAGTTATCTTTTTTCTTCCTTTCATTTTTTCTGCAAAGAATTATTGCATGCCCAATACATGTGCCAGAAACAGAGCAAAATGTGCTGTAACTATGTTCAAAGTAGCCCAAGTGAAGAACCATATGCCTAACAATTTCAAAAGCACAATAATTTAGGTCTACTAATTCTTTTGAAGAGAGGTCAGCAAACTACAATCTGACCTGTTTTTGTAAATTAAGTGTTTATGGGAACATAGCCATGCAAATTCATTTACGTCTTATCTGTGGCAGCGTTCACACTACACTGGCCCACAAACCCTAAATTATTTACTATCTGGCCCTTTACAGAAAAAGTTTGTTGACTCCTCTCTAAAAGGTCTTGGAAAGGATTCTCAAAGGAGATGTTACATGAGGTAGGTTTTGGTGGAGTTCACTGTGGTAGAAAAAGAAGAAGGCGGCATGCTGGAGAGGGAGAATAATAGCTAAGCAAAAAGCATGTAATGTTAAAGGTTATTCAAGCAGTACTGAGAAAACACAGAGGGGACAGTGATTCTCTCTCTCAGATCACCAAGCATTACCAGGAATGAGCAACTGGAAGAACCAGAGAGGTTTTGAAATGAGCAAACTTGTTGACCTCAGACCTTTAATTCTGTCTGGGTGCCAAATTTTAATGAATAATAGTCTATTAACACTAAATAGCCTCAAGTTCAACTACAGATAAATGTCCCATACAAACTCATCCATCATTTCATAGCATAGAGCAGTAAGATTTCCTGATGAATCGGGAGATGCATCAGCAGGTGCAGCTCTGGGATGGACTTCACTCATCAATTCTCTGAAAATCCCTTGAAAAATTAAAAGAGTACGCTGTATCTTACAAAAAAGAGGAAGGAAGGAAGGAAGGAAGGAAGGAAGGAAGGAAGGAAGGAAGGAAGGAAGGAAGGAAGGAAGGAAGGAAGGAAGGAAGGAAGGAAGGAAGGAGAGAGAGAGAGAGAGAGAGAGAGAGAGAGAGAGAAAGAAAGAAAGAAAGAAAGAAAGAAAGAAAGAAAGAAAGAAAGAAAGAAAGAAAGAAAGAAAGAAAGAAAGAAAGAAAAAGAAAGAGAGAAAAAAGGAGGGAAGGAAGGAAGAAAGAAGGAAGGAAGGAAAGAAGGAAGAAAGGAAGGAAGGAAGGAAGGAAGATAGATCCCAAGAGCAAACGTGGAAAATGTATGTGCTTATATACTCCTTGTCTTAGTCTTCTTGCGCTGCCATAACAAAATACTGTAGACTGGGTGGCTTAAACAACAGACATTGATTTTCTCACAATCCTGGAGGCTGGAAGCCTAAGATCAGGGTCCCAGCATGAAAGGTTTCTGGTGAGGGCTCTCATTCTGTCTTGTAGATGGCTGCCTTCTCATTGTATCCTCACATGGCAGGGAGAAAGAGAGCTTTGGTGTCTCTTTCTCTTCTTATGAGGGAACTAATCCCATCATGAGGCTCACCCTTATGACCCTATCTAACCTAATCATCTCCTAAAGGCCCCACCAACAAATAAGATCACACCAGGGGCTAGGGATTTAACCTATACATTTAGGAGACAATTCAGTCCAAAGTGCTCCTCAAAGTATAAATATAAACTTTCAGTAAACATAAAAATATGTATTCATTCAATGTATTTTTTGAGTATCTCTTACATGACAGGCACTCTTCTAAATTTGGAGGTACAACAGTGGACAAAACACACAAGGTTCCTTCTCTCACTCGGCTTCCTTCTTAGTGATAGAAGACAGAAAATTAACAGATAGATTATGGAACAGGATACTATCAAATTGTGATCAATAGCATGAAGAAAGAGACCAGGCTTCTTTAGAATAGAAACTCAGGGAAAACCTCAGGAAGTGGTATATGCAGTCATGCTGGAATCATAACAAGGAGCTGGCTATGCAAAGATTTTGGGATGGAGTGTTCTAGGCAGAGGGAAGAACACAAGTAAAATTTTCAAAGCAGTAAAGAGTTTGGCCCATTTGAGCAAGGAAATAAGGCCCAAGTGGCTGCAATTTTGAAGTCAGGGAAGAGTGAACATAGAGAACACTTAGACACAGGAAGGGGAACATCACATACTGGGGCCTGTTGTGGGGTAGGGGGAGTGGGGAGGAATAGCATTAGGAGATATACCTAATGTAAATGATGAGTTAATGGGGCAGCACACCAACATGGCACATGTATACACATGTAACAAACATGCACATTGTGCACATGTACCCTAGAACTTAAAGTATAATTTAAAAAAAAAAAAAAAGAAAAGTCAGGGAAGCGTGGAGGATGAGGAGGTTAAAGAAGTAGGGTGGGAAAAATCCTTTCACAGAAGGACTTGTGGACATCACGTTGATGCTCAGCCTCACTAGTTATAAAAAGAAATGTTCAAAGGAATAATCTTTTTAAACTATCAAACTTACCTTAAAATGATTTTTTAATTGGGTGTGATTAGAGGAAAACATATTTGTTCCAGCACTGGTTAAGGTGAATATTGGTACAAATCTTCCAGCAGGTATGTTGATCATGTATTTATGAAGGCTTTGAAATGCCTGCAACCTTGACCCAGCAATTTCTGTTCTAAGAAATTATTCTGAGAAAATTGTAAGTGACTTTCTTCATTTGATGATGTCCTTTGTAATGTTACCTATTGTAGATTTTGCAATAATATTTTTAAAAATACAAAATAAATTTCCTAAAGAGTAGACTCTTATCATCACTTTGAAGGCTTGCAACCTACTGAAAGTTTCATATGAACTAAAAATAAGTAGCAAATTTGAAAATGTAACACTGTTATAAACAATGTTTGTGTCACTCCAAAATTCTTACGTTGAAATCCTAATCCTCACTATGATGGTATTAGGAGGTGGAGTGTTTGGTAGGTAATTAGGTCATGAGAGGAGAACCCTCATGAGTAGGATTAGTACACCTATAAAAAAAATAGACTCAGCAGAACTCCTTTACCCCTTCTGCCATGGGAGAAAACAGCAAAAAGACAGCCATCTATGATCCAAAAAGTGGACCCTCATCAGACACTGAATCTGCCAGCATCTTGATTATGGATGTCCCAGCCTCTAAAACTGTGAAAAACAAATTTCTGTTGTTCATAAGCTACTCAGTTTATGATATTCTATTATACCAGCCCTAACAAACCAAGACAAAGATTATAACATAATGCTTTCCACTGAGATTTCACAATAGATATCAAACAGTAATAAATTTCTGCTTTTGAGTAAGAGATATAAAGATACAAAAGATCTTTACACCTGTGGGACCAGTAAGAAAAGCCTGCACAAAATAAAAATTATATGTTTCTGTGAGAATAGCAAGTAGTGGCAGATGCAAGGAAGCCTTAATGAACTGAATTTCAGAGCCAAGCAATCCATCCCTTTTGAAATGAGGAAAGAGTACATAAGTTCCCATTCCTGCAGGTGAGCACCTCGTCTCTATCTAGATGGATGAAGAAACCAGCTTCTTGTAGTTCGGGAGATTTTCAGTGAAGGAGGTGATATTGTTTGGCTCTGTGTCCCCACCCAAATCTCATCTTGAACTTTAGCTCCTATAATCCTCACATGTCATGGGAGGGACCCAGTAGGAAGTAATTGAATCATGGAGGCTGGTTTTTCTCATGCTGTTCCCATGATAGTAAGTAAGTCTCATGAGATCTGAGGTTTTATGAAGGGCAGTTCCCCTACACACACCCTCTTTGCCTGCCACCATGTAACACATGACTTTACTCCTCAATTACCTTCCACCATAATTGTGAAGCCTCCCTACCCATGTGGAACTGTGAGTCAATTAAACCTCTTCCCTTTATAAATCACCCAGTGTTGGGTATGTCTTTATTAGCAATATAAGAACAGACTAATACTGGAGGAGAAATCAACCAGCCCTTATTCAGCAGTGAGTGCTGGCAGGGAAGACTAGAGTCTGATACAGTCCCAGATGAAAAGCAAATTGCTTAACCCAACGGTACTCTCCTCTGCCCCAACCTCCAAATTATAGTGAGAAGGAGATAGTAGAGGACAGGCTGGAAAAAGAACATAATCACATCATCTCTCACATTCTCATGATGCTTGGATTCCAGGTATGTGTCAGATTGAAATCTGAGGTGAAGCTACAGCCCAACCTTCTCCAGTTTAAATATTAACATGGTTAAAAAGTCTGCAATGGAGGTTGGGAGTGTGGTTAATCACAGGTCAATTCAGTTTAATTAAAGCTATGATTCAGTACCAGCTCAACCCCCTTCTAGGAGATAGCTAAACAATTAGTTCCTTCAGCAGAAGTTACACTGTCTGGATAATAAACAAAACTAAAAATAATGTACTTCAGTCTCTGCTGTTCTTTTATATACAATATCCAGAATACCATTAAATAAGTATAAGACATGCAAAGAAACAGGATATTTAAGAGAAAATATAGTCACTAGAATCAAACCAATAGATGATCCAACTGTTGGAATTAGCAGAAAAAGATTTTAAAACAATTGTTATAAATATATTTTAAAATGTACAGAAAAAAATAGATACACTTAATGAAGAAGTAGAGTTTTCTTAGAGGGAAAAAAATAGAAACACTAAAAAAGAGCCAAATGGAAAATTATAGGACTATAGGAATACAATATCCAATAAAATATTTATTAAAGAAACTTAAGAACAGTAGGTTAGTCATAATTATGTACTGTTCAGATCTCCTACTCTGGGGAGAAAAATTGACTGATAGCTCAGCTACTATTTCTATGGATCTACTGTAGCATTCACACCAAGACAAGCCACTATAGACTGATCCAGCCAATCGCTAAGAATAATAGATCCATTAATGCAAGCCCATTCCTGTGAGTTGTTGGATGCCTCCAGTGGGTGACTTTGGTTAAGAAATCCATCAGTCTGGCAAAACTGTTTATAGATCTTTGCAGCAGTCCTAGACTTTATCAACACAATCCTCCTTCCTTTCCATTCTCTCCCACAGGCTTGAAACTTCAATCATGGCCTGAAGGTTCTCTCTACTTTCCTCTGTTTCCTCATCTTTTATCCTTCACAGACATTTCCCAAATGTATCTTTTGGAAGTCTAACCCCATCTTTGCATCTGATTCTCAGTGGATCCAAACTAATAGAAGAAGATTGTACACTTCACAAGGCAGTAAAAATGAACTTGAAAATAGATTAGTAGAGACCTTATAGCCTGAATCTCAGAGATGAAGATGATTGAAAGGAGAAAAGGGGCCAGGTGCAGGGGCTCATTCCTATAACCCCAACACATTTGTAGGCCAAGGTGGAAGGATCACTTGAGGCCAGGAGTTCAAGACCTGCCTGGGCAACATAGCAAGACCACATTTCTACCAAAAAAAAAAAAAAAAAAAGTTTGAAAATTAGCCAAGCTTGGTGGTGCAGCTACTCAAGAGGCTGAGGCAGGAGGATTGCTTGAATCCTGGACTTTAGGACTGCAGTGGGCTATAAATATGCCACTGCACTCCAGCCTGGGCAACAGAGCAAGACCCTGTCTGGAAGCAAGGAAGGAAGGAAGGAAGGAAGGAAGGAAGGAAGGAGGGAGGGAGGGAGGGAGGGAGGGAGGGAGGGAGGGAAGGAAGGAAGGAAGGAAGGAAGGAAGGAAGGAAGGAAGGAAGGAAGGAAGGAAGGAAGGAAAGCAGGAAGGAAAGAAGGAAGGAAGAGAGAGAAGGAGGGAGGGAGGCAGAGATGGAGGGAGGATCAATGTCCCAAGGGATCATATTAACTAGTCTAGTGCATTCGAAGTCTCAGAAGGAAAGGAGAAAGAGAAATGTTTGAAGAGGTAATGGCTAAGCAAATTTCAAATTTGATTAGAAATAGCCACCCCAGGATCAAAAAACCTCAATAAAAATCAAGCAGAATGAACACAAACCAAACAACAATGAAACACGTTATGGTCAAATTGCTGAAAACCCAGTATAAAGATAAAATCTTAGATTCAACAAGAGAAGAGGTGATGTTACATAGAAGGAACAACGATGGGGAGGTTCACTGACTTTTCATCAAAAGCAAAGTAAGCCAGACTGCAAATGGAGCAACAACTTTGACATGCTGAAGAAGGGAAATTGTCCATCTGGAGTTTTATAACCAGAAAAGTTGCACTTTATTTGTGGGGATGAGACGGAGATGTTCTCCGATTATCAAGGCTGGGATAGTTTATCGCCGGAAGACCCACACTACAGAGGATGTTAAAGGGGGACTTTAGATTGTGCAAACTTGGTGGAAGATAAAGGATCAGATCTAGAAGAAACACTGACAAGCACCAGAGATCATAAATGTGAATGTTTTCTTTTTCTTTTTTCTCAACTTATTTGGTGGCAAGTGAACTGTTAAAAGCAAAAGTGAGTGTGTAACATATGCAGAAGTAAGATGTATGCAGATCATGGCACCCAAGTCCAGAGAAGATGGCTGGAGGCATATTGTTGTAGGATTGTTGCCTTTTTTGTGAGGTAGTATTATGTTATTTCAGACTAGACATTGGAGGGGTGGAATGCATATTATGATCCTACAGCAACCACTAGGGAAATAAAACAAAGGGTTAAGACCAAAAACACAAAAATAATAAACTGTAATAACTATAAGCTTTTTTTTTTAACCATGATCCACAATAAATATTTTATTTATTTAGTTAGTTATTGTTTGATTGATTGGAGACAGAGTCTTGCTCTGTCACCCAGGCTGGACTTAGGTGATGTGATCATAGATCACTGCAGCCTTGGACTCCAGAGCTCAAGCAATCCTCCCACCACAACCTCCTGAGTAGCTGGAACTACAGGCGCAAGCCATCATGCTTGCTCAGCTGATTTTTATTTTTATTTTTTTTTTTGAGACAGAGTCTCACTCTGCGGCTCAGGCTGGAGTGCAGTGGCACTATCTCGGCTCACTGCAAGCTCCTCCTCCCAGGTTCATGCCATTCTCCTGCCTCAGCCTCCTGAGTAGCTGGGACTACAGGTGCCCGCCACCACGCCTGGCAATTTTTTTTTTTCATATTTTTAGTAGAGATGGGGTTTCACCATGTTAGCCAAGATGGTCTCGATCTCCTGACCTCATGATCTGCCCACCTCGGCCTCCCAAAGTGCTGAGATTACAGGCGTGAGCCACCGTACCTGGCCGCTCAGCTGATTTTTAATTGTTCTGTAGGGACAGGTGTCTCATTACACTGCCCAGGCTGGTCTTGAACTCCTGGTCTCAAGCAATTCTCCCACCTTGACCTCCCAAAGTGTTGGCATTATACACATGACCCATTATGCACATGACCATTATGTGGAACAAGTGTTCCACAACTCTCTCTTATGCACAAACATATCATACAGAATACATTATTCAATGCAATATTTATGATTACTAAGTGCAATGAATATTTTCTATTCTATTTCAGTTTTTAACATCAATCATGACCTATTGAATCCATTTTTACTACTAAACTCCTGCACTGGATCACAACTTGCAATTGGAAAAACACTTTCGGGCAGCCTTTGCTATGTGTCATTTACTTCTTAATTTCTTTAAATTTTTATCTTGTTACTTGATTTTCACCAAGAAAAATCTCATGCATAAGATAAGCTATCCCCATTTTAGAAATGAGTAAACAGACTTGGAGAATGTAACTAACATTCCTAAGACCACAGGCTAGTAAGCAGAAAAGGGAGGATTTCAGTTTAGATATAAATATAAGAAATCCAACTGCAGAGCTCTTAAGAACTCCACCTTGATCACTAAATTTGAGGATCTGGATATCATGAATGGGTGCACGTACTCATACACATTTTTCTTGGGATAAAAGACTAGTTTTCATCTGTAACCTGAAAAAAGCAACTGAAGAATCACAATACTACACTGTTCTGCCCTAGTTTACTGCCCTAGTTTGTTTTTTCATGCCATACAACTAAGATCTGCTCATATTATTTGAGCAGACACTATTAAAAGCTCCAGTCACTTAACTATGATAGAACTCTAACCTGCAAAGCTTCACATCTTGTACTTTCCTTTGTATATGCTATTGGTGGGTGGGTGGCAACAGAAATCTACAAACATATAAAAGAGAAACTTCAAGCTACTGAGGCTATTTTTCAGCTCTAAGATTCTGTAAACCTGTAATTGTAATCAAGGCCCCAGCCACCTGCTATCCTATAATGAAGCCACAAGATAGGCAGTTGTCTAAATTGCTCAGAAAGATATACAAAGACAGGGATTCCTTTGTTTCTTTGTTAGCCTTCCCTGGAGTTTTGCAAGACCTAATGTTAATTAGAGTCTCTTAGTGCAATTTAACCATATTCCTCTTATTGTCTATCATAGAGATAGAATAATCTAGCTTTCCACGGGATAATCTTTTTTTTAATATACTTATATACTTAAAGGTAACTATTTATTTATTCATGATTTAGCTTTTTCCTCTGTAGACTAAATAAATATAATCTCCTTAATTTTCCCCTACTGGTTTGATTTTCTTCATAATTATTTTTGTAGTGCTCCTTAGGAAACCCTCTTTAATTTCTACATTTTGAAGGGTGGATTCCCATATTGATCACATTACTCTGCTAAGGGCCTGACCAGTACCAGGTATGCCTGGATGATCTGCAGCTCTTGCTGGCTGTGCTTTCTAAGAGAAAGCTGAGTACAGGTTGAGCATCCCTAATCTGAAAATTCAAAATCTGAAACGCTCCAGAATCTGAAGCTTTTTGAGGGTCAACACGATGCCACAAGTAGAAAATTCCATATCTCACCTCATGTCAAAACTTTGTTTAATGCATAATATTATCAAAAAACATTATATGAAATTACCTTCAGGTTATGTTTATAAGGTGTGTAATAAATTTCATGTTTAGACTTGGGTTCCATCCCCAAGATATCTCATTATGCATATGCAAATATTCCCAAAACCTGAAAAAATAGCCAGTATCTAAACACTTCTGGACGCAAGCATTTTGGATGAGGGATACTGATCTGTATTACGTTAACATTTCCGAAAGCATTATTGCCAGTTTCCTGGACTAGCAACAGCCAAGACTGAATCTCGCTCATACAAACTGCCATGAACCAGCTGGACCAATACCCTATATTCTCTTTTTAAAGGTATCTGCTCATATGCTTTTAAGACATTTAGGTTTCTTCTTTCATTATTGAATTCTCTTCCTTGTGGTTTGGGTTTTATTTTAATATTTCTCTATCGTGACATTATTATTTTTATTGATTTCAAGAGTTCCCTTTATAATAAGGATTTTAACTCTTTGATGGTTATGTGTTTTTTTAAGTTTGTATGCAATGAAATATATTGCCAATTTTTTCTTTGCTTTTTCTTCCATTGTTTTTTACAAAGTCCTGATTTCAAGCCCAAGATCAATGAATAGTTATCTAATTTGTTTTAACTTTTTCAGGATTTCATACTTATTTGCAATCAACATTTTAATAATATAGTATTAATTTGGTATTTATCTTAGTGTGTGATATAGTAAAAAAAAACCTCACATATTTGTGTGTGAGAGACAATTTGCCAGATTTTCCCGTTCATCCCTTTTCCATTGATTTGTGCACTTTCTTTATCATATTTGAAGTTCTTACATAAAGGTATATGCTTCAGGGTTGCCTGTTGATCAATCCAAGTATGCATATACTTTTTATATATATGGCTCTTAAGAAATAAACCTTCCAGTCAAAACATAGGCAAAGACTTCACAAAAGAAGAAAGAAGATTCTCAACAAATGTGAAAAGATTCAATTTCATTAGAAATCAAAAAATTATATACAACTTTTTCTGTTAAATCAGCAAAAGTTTTTTCAAAATTATTACAATGTTAGTGTTGTTGAGATTGTTTAAAATCGTACAACTTCAAACACTGCTGTTGGTGTTCTTTTTACTAAGATTTTCTTTTGATAATTTTTAAACCAGTAGAAAATCTAAAAGTATAGTAAAATGAACACCCACATACCCCTCACCTTTTCTGTGTCAACTTCCCTGGGCCAAGTGGAGCCTAGCTTAAACATTTCTGAGTTTGTCCATGAGCAGGCTTCCAGATAAGATTGATATTTGAATCAGTGACCTCAGTAAAGAAGACTTGCCCCCATCCTAGTGGGGGTGGGCCTCATCCAATCAGTTGAGGACCTTTGCCTTTCTACCAAATAGAACAAAGAGTGAAGGACGATTTCATTCTTTTTGCTTCCTACCTGCCTGCTTGACTTGCACACTGATCTTCTGCCCTTGGACTTATACTGACACCATCAGCTCTTCTGGTTCTCAGGCCTTCAGGCTTGGATTGGAATTACACCATGGGCTTTCCTGGGTCTCCAGCTTGTAGATGGCAGATTATGAGACCTCTTAGCCCCCATAATTGCACGAGCCAATTCCTCATAATAAATCTTTATATGCACACACACATACATATGTATGTATATATATAGGTATATGTGTGTACATATATATATGGGTGTGTGTGTGTGAGACACACACATATGTATATGTATTCTATTGGTTCTATTTCTCTGACAAATCCTAATATGTCTGTACTGTAAATATTTGTCACATTTGCTTTCTCTTTCTCTCTGTCTCTTTTCTTTCTCTTTCTCTCTCTTACTCCATGTGTGCATGTGTGTGTGTATCTGTGGGTTTATGTATATACAAATATGTATGTTTATATGTATAATATATATAACATTTTTGCTACACCACCTGAAACTTAGTTGCAGACATCATGATACTTCACCTTCAAAGATTTTAACCTGCAATGGTTGGTGTTTTAAACGTGAACCATATATTTAAAACAATTTGGAAACATGTATCACAACCTTCAAGATGCAAAACTGGCATAATAATTTCGCTTGTAAGCATTTGTTTAAAATATATTTTATTTTCATTTCTCAATTTTGAGCCTACTTCTCATGACATCCAGTATAACATTAGTTTCATATTTATGATTCAATAGAAAAGTACTCACATAATTATAAAGGAAATATATAAAATTAATTTTAGCTTTTGACACTAAGGAAACACATGTGTGTGATAGCTTTTTCTCCAGAAATTTGTTCTTTCATTTATTTATGTATCCTACTAATATGTACTGAGCACTGTACTATAGCAAAATAAATAAGATATGGACTTACTTTCCAGAGGCTGTCATCATGAATGACTTTTTAGGCCACTTCTAGAAATTTAGCCTTTTCTTAGATGAGGAAAAGGATTGAAGAATTTTAGATATAGATCTAATTTGATTTGCATTTTAGAAAGATCATTATAAATACAACTTATAAGATAGATTGAATGGGAAAAAGATTTGTTAAGAAAAGTAGTTGGGAGGCTGCTGTAGTAATACAGGTGGTTGGATTGAGAACAGAGATAAGCAAATAGATTTAAGAGAAATGAACAAGGAAGAAATACTAGCAGATGAAGAAGATTTGTTGAACATCTGATTAAATGAAAAGGAGGACTGAAGAGTCCCCACCAGGTTTCTGGATCTCGGCTGCTGGGTTGGTGGTAGTGCCATCCCTGGCTAGAGAAATAGAAACACACAGTTTAGGGAGGAAGGGCAGTCCACTCATGAGTTCAGTTTGGCATATGTGAGATGTTCAATAGGTAGGATTGTGTGAATTTTGATATGGACTTAGAAGACATCAGTGTTTATTCAGAAGTTAATGTCATAGGAGTAAACAAAATCGTCTAAGAACAGTGTGGAAGGTAAGAAGAAAATTGAGGCTGGATCTCTAAAAAACAGTTATATTCAAAAGTTAGACAAATGAGGATGATGAACAGGAGCAGTCAGAGAAGTAAGAGGGTACCCAGGAAAGATTGGTGATAGAGAAGCCAGAGGAGGACATGGTTTCAAGAAGGCAGAGTCACAATGGTGCCCCACACTTCACAGAGGTCAAGACGATAAGAGCTGGAACAGCCCTTCGGCTTTAGCCACGAGGAACTCCATGGTGACTTTTTGTCCAGAGCAATTTTCTCAACCTTGGCACCACTGACACATAGGGCTGAATAACTTGATGATGGGGGCTGTCCTGTGCATGATGGAATGATTAGAAAATCCTTAGCCTCTACACATTAGATGACAGGACCAACCCCATTTCCCCTGTCCATCCCCCATTTGTGCCAACCTAAAATGTCTCCAGACATTGCCAAATGTCCCTTGGGAAGCAAATCACCCCAAGTTGAGAACCACCGGCCAGAGTAATTTCAGTAGAAAAATTCAAAATAAATCCATACTGTAGCAGGTGCCATCATGGCAGACACAGCCAGTCAAGTCCTCCTTGGTTCTGGTCTCACCATCCTGTCCCAGCTGCTCATGCAGGATATAAGCCTCTTCCTCCACAAATAGGATGCAATATGTTTGGATGGCAAGTATTTCAACTTCCTGGTCTCTTTTGTTACACTCAATGCATTGCCAGTATCAATGAAAGGTATGGGCTTTTCACAGGCTTAACTCTAAGACTGTGTTCGGGAGGCCTTCAAACTGTGGCCCATGGAAAAGTTTTACAGCATTCCCAGGAGTGGACGAGGACCTGGAAATGTACAGAAAGAAGTCTCGTCTTCCTTTGAGTTATCAAGGAGACAGCTTGAGAGATGATGGCTCGTTCTACTGCTAGCCTCATCACACATTCCTTCCACGTGATCACTCTGAGACCTGTGGTACAATTCATTGGCAGAGGACCTAAGTACTGCGGACTTAGTGACTTCATAACCGTATATCAGAAAGAGGGCATCCTAGGGTTTTTCCTGGGACTGGTTCCTCACCTCCTAGGTGACATGATTTCTTTGCGGCTGTGTAGCTCACTGGCCTGCCTCATCAATACCTATGCCCTGGACAGCAGGGTTTCTACCATGAATGAAATAAAGTTATTCTCAAGCTGTCACAAGATTTTTGCTGGCATGTTGACCTGTCCCTTTGTGCTTGTCTCTAATCTTATGGCTGTCAACAACTGTGGTCTTGCTGGTGGATGCCCTCCTTGTTCCCCAATATATACTTTGTGGATAGATTGTTGATGCATGCTACAAAATCAGGGAAATATGAGCCCAGGAAATAGCTTGCTTTTCCAGAAGCTCCCCTTTGGGAAGACTTATTCATGTGATTTGAAGATGTGGGGCAGAGACAGTGACATTTCTATAGTCCTAGATGCACAAAATTGTGTCAGAAAATGTTGATTTCCATACAGTGTGATACACTTTTATAACAATCATTTAATCTTGGGGGGAAAAAAAAACAGACTACAAAGGGTTATGAGTGAGCAGGTAGTGCAAAGTGAAGTCAGCAGCTTAGCTGAAAAAAGAGAGAGAGAGAGATAGTAATTAGAAGAGAATGTATGATTAATGGAGGATTTGGTTTTTTAAAAAAAAAAAAAAGATGAAAGAGGCTAGAACGTGCCTAAATGACGACAAGAAGATCCAACAAAGAACTTATATTTGGAAGTGGCTAACAGATAGAGCAAGGAAACAGGGAAACAGGAGGGAATGGGGTACAGAGAATCTCCTGAACAGGTTTTCCTTAAGGATAGCTTTATAATGTTGGGAGGGACTCAGGACTTTCAAAGAATTTCCCTCTGTTTGCCTTTATTGTTTCTGTGAAATAGGGAACAATCTGGAGAGTGAGAAGAAAGTAGAAAGGCAAAGGCCCTACGACAGTGAAAGTTTTTAAGTGGCCCTGATTGGAGCCCAGATAATTCTTTTCGGGAGATTTTTGTTTTGTTTTGTTTTGTTTTGTTTGTTTGTTTGTTTTGAGATGGAGTCTCGCTCTGTCACCCAGGCTGGAGTGCCGTGGCGTGATCTCAGCTCACTGCAAGCTCCGCCTCCTGGTTTCACGCCATTCTTCTGCCTCAGCCTCCCGAGTAGCTGAGACTACAGGCGCCCGCCACCTCGCCCGGCTAGTTTTTTGTATTTTTCAGTAGAGACGGGGTTTCACCGTGTTAGCCAGGATGGTCTCGATCCCCTGACCTCGTGATCCGCCCATCTCGGCCTCCCAAAGTGCTGGGATTACAGGCTTGAGCCACCGCGCCCGGCCTTCAGGAGACATTGACAACACAGTTGAAGCTGGAGATCATGAATGGTCAGTGATAAAAATGCTCTTACGCCATTTTTTTTTCCCCCCAGAAGTTTTCAGCAACCCAGGAACACATATGCAGGAGATTAATAGTCAGATTGATCAAGACTTTGGTTTTTGCCAGGTGAGTGTGATGGGCAGTCAATGTAGCAGGAAAGTTAAGTATTTGAGAAAGTTGGATATTTTTTGTTTTTCTTGTTTTTGTTGTTTTTTGTTTTTGGTTTGTTTGTTTCTTTTTGACAGGATCTCATTCTGTCGCCCGGGCTGGAGTGCAGTGGCACAATTATAGCTTACTTCAGCCTTGACCTCTCAGATTCAAGTGATCCTCCAACCTCAGCCTCCCAAGTAAGTGGTACCACATCCATTCACCACCAAGAATAGCTGAATCTTTAGGAAATGGATTGCTCCAAATGCTCATCTGGAAGAAAAAACCTGCAATATGTCCTCATATCACATATAAAATGTATATAACATATTATATTACATGTATTACATTATTCCACAGTTTAAAGTCTTAAACAATAAGACCAAAAAAAATAGAAAATGTATAATTTATATAATCTAGAGAAGAAAGGTCTTCCTAAAAGAAGATTATATAAATGTATAATTATATAAATGTATAATTTTTATTATACATTTATATTATATTCTATAAATGTATATAAATGTATAATTATAATTAGAAATGTATAATTATAGTTATATAAATGTATAATTTAATAGATTATATAAATGTATAATTTATATAATCTAGAGAAGGAAGGTCTTCCTAAAAGCAAAACAGGATGCCCAGAAATCATGCATAAAATTAATTTATGTGCATTTTGAAAAATTTTTCGAAGCAAATAAATGACACCATTAAACAAAGTTAGAAGGCAAAACACAGGCTGCAGTGCATATGATAAAGAGCTCCCACTAATGAATAAGCAAAGTGCTAACATCTCAGTGGAAAAATGGGCAAATATATAAACAATGTTATCACAAAGGGAAATTCAAAGGATAATAAATATATGAAAATACACACAACCTAACAAATAGCTAGAGAAATGCTAATTAAAATATTGACGAGATTCCATTTTTTGCCCATCAAATTGGCAAAAATTGAAGGTTATGTACAATTTCAGTGAGAAGGTGAGGAAATGAACCCATGGCTGATGGGACTGGAAATTGCCATTCTCTTTTGGGAAATCAATAGCAACATATACTGAAGGGTAAAACACATATGAGGAAGCATTACCAATATCATGTTTGAGAGAAACAAAAGCACCGACATTTATGTGTGTATGTGTAAATATAAGTATGTATGTATATACTTATAACATGAATGCATATATAAGAATCTTTATTGTAGCATTATTTTAAAAATCACAAAAATAGGCTGATTGTCCAAAAATGGGAAATAATTGAATTAACTACAAGACATTTATACAACAGAATATTATTACAACCACCCAACAGGTTCACCTTGCCCACTGCCTAGACAGAGCCAATTTATCAAGACAGAAAAATTGCAATAGAGAAAGCACTTAATCCACACAGAGCTGCTGTACAGGACACCGGAGTTTTATTATTATTCAAATCAGTCTCCCTGAAAATTTGGGGATCAGAGTTTTCAAGGATAGTTTGGTGGGTAGGGTGCCAGGGGATGGGAAGTACTGATTAGTGGGGTCGGAGATGAAATCACAGGGAGTCAAAGCTGTCCTCTTGCACTGAGTCAGTTTCTGGGTGGGAGCCACACGTAGCGATCTGGGTGGTGCCAGCTGATCCACCGACTGCAAGGTCTGCAAAACATCTCAAGCACAGATTTTAGGTTTTACAATAGGATGTTATCCCGAGGAGTCATTTGGAGGAGTTTAGAATCTTGCAGCCTCCAGCGGCATAACTCCTAAACCATAATTTCTCATCTTGTGGTTAATTCATTAGTCCCGCAAAGGCAGTCTAGTCCCCAGGGAGGAAGGAGGTTTGTTTTGGCAAAGGGTTGTTATCACCTTTGTCTCAAAGTTGAACTATAAACTAAGTTCCTCCCAAAGTTAGTTCAGCCTATGCCCAAGAATGAACAAGGACAGCTTGGAGGTTAGAAGCAAGATGGGGGCGGTTAAGTCAAATTTCTTTTACCATCATAATTTTCTCAGTTACAGTTTTTGCAAAGGCAGTTTCATTGTGCTACTATAAATATAATTGGTGGGCTCTATATTAGTTGACCTGGAGGGACACCCAGAAGAAATATTAAGTGAAAGAAAACAAGTTTCAAATGTATGTGTGTTAGGTGATTTCATCAACACACATATGGAACATGCATTTATGTTTCGTTGTATGAGTATGAAGAAAAAATAGACATAGGACCGTAGATCAAACCATGGCTGATGGGACTGTAAATTGCCATCTTCTTTTAGGAAATTTGTTTTTAAAAGGAGTAAAAATGGATTGGATGGGGTAAGAGAAGATTGTCAACTTTTTCTCTATAAATTTTAGGTTGGTTTCAAAGCATGCTTCACATTAATAATTTTTAAAAATTGAATTTAAAAATACAAGACTAAAGCATGAAATGATAATTCACAAACTGTCAAGAAAACAGCAGATACCAGCGATGATCCATTCTCATTTTTCTATATAAGTATAATATATAGGAACATTGTTAAAATGAAAGCACATATCACATCTCACTACTTAACAAAAGAATTACTTTCATGTCAGAGGTGTCAATTTGCACCCGAGTAGTTTCTGCCACCATAGGATTCAGACATGTCTGGACACGTGTAGAGGCTAAAGGATCAGGCCCACTGGGGGTTGATCTGCATGAGGGAAGACTAAGGAGCCTCCTAAGAAAATCTCATCTTAAACTAGTTAGAGTTGGACATATGTTTTTGGTCAAACAGTATTGAAAGGGGTGGCATGATTTTAAGCACAGCATAAAGACAAAAGGTAAACATCCTTACTATTTAATGTTTTTCCACCCAATCCCTAGGCCTGAGTTCTAGGACCAGGGACAGTTGTATTAATTGAACTGATAGGCTCCATACAAAAACATCTCTGAGATGTTGAGGAGGCAAGATAAAGCAAATTGGGGACCTGCATAAAGTGTGGCACTAAAGAGGGTGTCAGCATAGTGGGATTTCAGGGGCATTCAGTGGGGGTTGGGCCTCAGCAAAGTATATTGGAGGCAGAGGGAAGCCCCTCTACATTCTGCTTTATTCACTTGACATTAATATTACACATTTCTCTCCATTTCTATGGTCTTATCTGTCATTTTTAATGAATAAATACTATTTTATTGATATATGCGTATTTATATTTATTAACCTCTCATCTGTTTTTTTTTTTTAACTGCTTGAGTTAATTTGGACTGCTATAACAGAATACATACACTGAGTGGTTTATAAACAACAGCAATTTATTTCTCATAGTTCTGGAGACTGGGAAAGACAACATCAAGGTACTAGCAGATTCAGTGTCTGGTGAGGGCACCCTTCTTGGTTCATAGACAGCTGTCTTTTCTCTGTGTGCTCACATGGTGGAACAGGCAAGGAACCCTCTGAGACCTCTCTTCTGAGGGCACTAATCCCAATCATGAGGACTCCTCCCTCGTCACCTAGTCACCTCCCAAGACCTCACCTCCTAATACCATCACCTTGGGGGTTAGGATCTCAACAAATGAATTTCAGGGGGCAGGGCCTGAACATTCAGGCCACAGCATCTACTATTACAGAACTTCATATGTATAGCTTTGTTTTGATGCTCGATTGTTTTCTTAAATTCCCAAGAGCATACACTGACAAGCTCAAAAGATTTGAACATTTGCCTGT
Source organism: Macaca nemestrina (assembly GCF_043159975.1). Taxonomy (NCBI): domain Eukaryota; kingdom Metazoa; phylum Chordata; class Mammalia; order Primates; family Cercopithecidae; genus Macaca; species Macaca nemestrina. Next base: position 40,624,625 of record NC_092134.1, on the reverse strand, counting down.
GTGTAGTGATACACTAGACACAGTCACGTAGTTTTTCCAAAGCATTGAAGCAATTTAGCATGCCATCAGCAATGCTAAAGTTATCAAGATTTTGTCACAGATTAGACAGCTAGGTTTTATCTTTTGCATTTAACAAATATTTATTGAGTATCTACTATCTACTATGACCAGACACTCCTCGCATATTTCCCTCCAAGTTCCCATGTGGCTTCCTGAGTCCTGGAATGATGGTCCTAAGCACCACGTTCTATAAGCGTCATGCAAAAAAATGTACTCACAGCCAAGAAAAATCCACCTGCCATGGGATCTTGTTTTCCCTAAGGGGAGAACTTCTATTTTCTAATGGCTCTTTGGGAGACACTGTCTCCATCTTCTCCTTTACCTGCAGAAGCAGTTTCCCTCCTTATCACTAAGGTTGATTTTCTAGGACAACTCTTCCAATCCTTTCTATAGCCAGGGCTGTTTCCTCCCTCAGTGTTTTCTTCCTTTCTACCTCCTGGAGTAGAGGACCCTCCTAGAGAGAGATAGAAGTCCTGGGTAACCACATCCTGCCATATCCTACGATCATGGTGACTCTCCAGTCCCCAGAAACCCACCAGACCTAGGTGGGAGTGAGGTCAGCCCCCATTTTCCCTGTGCCCAAGCGGGTCCCGAAGATGCCAGCCCTGCTTCCTCCTAGAAGCTGGTCTTCCTCTGTCCTTCCCATAGCCTGCACTTTGGGAAGAACTGGTCCACTACTTTCCTCTGTCCTTCCCATAGCCTGCACTTTGGGAAGAACTGGTCCACTACTTTCCTCTGTCCTTCCCATAGCCTGCACTTTTTGGGAAGAACTGGTCCACTACTTTCCTCTGTCCTTCCCATAGCCTGCACTTTGGGAAGAACTGGTCCACTACTTTCCTCTGTCCTTCCCATAGCCTGCACTTTGGGAAGAACTGGTCCACTACTTTCCTCTGTCCTTCCCATAGCCTGCACTTTGGGAAGAACTGGTCCACTACTTTCCTCTGTCCTTCCCATAGCCTGCACTTTGGGAAGAACTGGTCCACTACTTTCCTCTGTCCTTCCCATAGCCTGCACTTTGGGAAGAACTGGTCCACTACTTTCCTCTGTCCTTCCCATAGCCTGCACTTTGGGAAGAACTGGTCCACTACTTTCAGCTCTCCAGTGAGAGTTTTCACCACAGATGATAGCCTCTGTTTGTCATGTTTGATGTGATTCTTTCCCATCTGCTGACCTAAGTTATTCTGTTCTTGTTGTTGCTCATGTGTTTGCAATCCTTTATGTAGCCAAATTTGTCCGTCTTTTTCTTTGTGATTTCTTCTTCTGACACTTCGAAGTACAATTTTTTTACAAAAAGGACAGTGTTTTCTCCAAAGATCTGACAATCAATAGCTTATATTTCCTGTAAGGTTTCCTATTATCTAATACTTTAGCCATATAAAATTTATTTTGATCATGAGGTATTAAATTGCTGTATTAAATTGATTTTTTCGAAAAGAGATCTAGATAAGAATACTAAACAATGGGTATTAAATAATTCTTTATTTCATTGTTTTTCAAAGATGCCTCTTGTTATCTGTTATATTCTTATGTACAATATGTTTACTTCTGGACTATGCTGTTCCATTTAACTATATGCTTATTGGGGGAAGGTATACCTCCATTTATTGTTCTCTTTGTAAAATACTAGTTAATGCTCTTAGCTGAGCATGGGGGTGGCAAGTGCTAAATAAATGACATCTATTTTTGTAAATAAAAATTACAATTATGTTAAGTTCAAATATCCTAGGAAGATTTTTGAGGTGGACAACAGTCAACCTATAAATTTGTTGAATGAGATAGAAGGCTTTCTGATTGATCATCATTTTCAAGGACAATAGTACACCTTTCCATTCATCTTCTCTAATATTATTCAGTAAAGTTTTATATTTTGTTTCTATTAGATAAGACATGCAACTGTTTCATAAGAATTCTTATCGTTAAATAATTTAGATAATATTATGTTATTCTGGTATAAATAAAAGGACTCCTGGTATATATTTGTATATACTGCATTCATCTGTCCATTTTATTGATGCCTATAGTTATTTTTTTTAGATTATTTCTTTTAGTTTTTAAAAGTATACAATCATAACATCTAAAAATGATATTTTAATTTTGTTTTCCAGTATTAATTCTTCTGAGTTTTTAAAAAATATTTTCTTGCATTGACCACAACTTCCAAAGTTGCGGTCATATATCTATGCATTGATCAAACCCATATGAGAATGATTGCCTTGGTTTTCTTACCGATTTGAAACAGAAACTTTCTAACAGGAGGAAGAAAAGGAGGCTTTGGAATAAGACTTGAAGATTGCTTAACGCTGATGGTGTCTCTTACAAGCTAGAAATCCAGAACAAATTCCACAACCTCCCTGAATCCCAGTTTCCTCACCAGGAAGATGAGGATATGAATACATCTCACAGTGTCATAGGAATAACTGAGATATCACCTGCAAAGGGCCTGGCACTCAAGGCAGACACAACACATTTTACTTTTATCTAGTCAAAGCGGTGAGATTTAAAGCCAGATCTACCTGACTTCAGACCCACACACATAACCCCGTGCTCTGCAGCCTGTTCAGGAGGAATTCCATTTCTGTGTAGGTCGTGCCCGTGTATGGAAACAAACATAGCCACAGATGTCTAGGTCTATCAGCCACAGCAAAATAAACCCTGAAAACTAAGCTATCTCTCTGTGAATATACCACATCATGCACAGCATCATGTACGGATTTGAAATGTCTAAACTCAAGCCAGCCTGACCAACACAGTGAAATCCTGTCTCTACTAAAAATATATATAAAAACAAAAAATAGCCAGGCATGCTGGTGGGGGCCTGTAATCCCAGCTGCTCAGGAGGCTGAGGCAGGAGAATCAGCTGTGAGCTGGGATCACACTTTTCCACTCCAACCTGGGCAACACAGCGAGACTCCGTCTCAAAAAAAAAAAGAAAAGAAAAAAAAGAAAAATAATTGTCTAAAGTCTATCCAGTAAGTGCAAATTCTAAAGTAGTGGCTATCTCAAAGGAGGGTAAGCCAGAGATGAGATGAGAGGACAGAGGAAGAATATGAAAAGAAATGCAAGTCATTGATACTATTATGGTACTTAGATTGGGTGGTAGTTTCACAGGTGATCATTACAGTATCAGACTTTATAACGTACATATATTTTAGTGTCATGTTTAGTATGCATGAAGTTTTATACAAAATATTAAACAAAGCCCAAAAAAAAAAATCGTCTGGCCAAGTTTAAAAGACCATGAGTATTCAATTAGCAATTCTTGACTGGGCACAGTGGCTCACACCTGTAATCTCAGCACTTTGGGAGACCAAGGTGGGTGGATCACGAGTTCAGGAGTTCAAGACCAGCCTGACCAAGATGGTAAAAACCCCGTCTCTATTAAAAATACAAAAATTAACCAGGCGTGGTGGTGGGTGCCTGTAATCCCAGCTACTCAGGAGGTGAGGCGGAGAATTGCCTGAACCTGGGATGTAGAGGTTGCAGTGAGCTGAGGTCACACCACTGCACTCCAGCCTGGGCGACAGAGCAAGACTCCATCTCAAAAAAAAAAAAAAAAAAAAAAAAAAAATTCCTATTCCCTCTACCCTGTATTCACTGTTCACTGTACTCTACCCTACAGTGAACAAAAGGTACCTAAGCCAGGACATGCCCCTGCATCTTTTTTCCTGATAATCATATTTTCCTAGGCACAAGGCCTGAGAGTTACCAAACCTGATTTTTTGATAGTATTTGTTCTGGAAAATAAAACAAAATGCCTTTCTTTAAGGGATAGTCTTCCTTTTGTCAATGTTTCAAGGCGGAAAAAAAAGGAAGTTTAAAAAGCAGCCTGTTTCATTGTCACCAGTTCATAAACACTGTACTAAAGGGCAAGAACGACGCTTTATGCCTCTTGCAAAATCCCAAAGCACCCAGTGCAAGGCCCTGCACTTAGTAGGCGGACAATTGACGTTTGTTAATCAACGTATGAATGATGAGCCAAGTCTCATAGCTTCCATGGAGAATCTTAAATGTCATTCCTTTTGAAATGCGACCATGCTTCTCAACCTACTAAAAATTTCATAATGAACCACCCACAGACACAATCTTGTGTGAATATCCCCTGTGTTCCCCAAATCCTTTGTGACCTATGGACACAATTGCTAAACGTGAGTCATGCTTCTATCACTCCTACACAATGGGTATTTTTAATGCTACAGCATTTCCTGAAGTCAAGCGCTCAGGAAATGGTTTCTGCAATAATGACCTCAGCCTCCCCATGTTCCCCCCACCCCCACCACAGAATCCAAGAATAACTGAACAGGTGTCCAAATACCCAGAATTACCCAAGAAACCTCACAACCTGTCTTCTGTTTCCTATCAAAGTCATGAGGTTAACCCCTTGTCCTTTGGAGTTCGAAAGGAATGTGTCCAAGAACTGAACACACCCATAGCTGTGCTTTATTTGTATCAAGACACAGTTTATTTCCAAGATGTCAATGGTCTCCAGACCCCAGAACTAAATCTGTATACCATCATGGCTAGAAGTATGGGCTCTGGAATTCAAAAGCCTTAGAGACTGAGTTCTGACTCTGCCACTAAGTATGTGGCTTCAGCCAAGTCATTTAGCCTTTCAGAGCCTCAATAGTCTCATCTGTAAAATGGAATTAATGAAATAAACTATTTCTTGGAATGTGTGAAAATCACTCATGTAAATGGCTGATCTGCAGGCCTGATGCACAGCAAAACGCCTAGTACTTGCTAAAAGTTATTGCGTCTGGTTTCCCCAGACTGAACCTTAGGCCTGGTCAGTTTCTCCTGGACAGCAGTTATTTTGACAGCTTAGGATCTTTAGGTGCCCACACACCTTCAGAACCTCAACCCATTCTTGAGAGCACTGTCTGGGCACCCTCTGAGGATCAGAAACAGGAAGGGAGGTCAGATGGTGAGAGGATAAGGACTGTTGATATCCAAGGGAGGTTGTAAAACCACTTGGGCACACCCAGGTTCAAAACAAAGAAGCCATCACATGAGGGTGGGAGAAGAGGTATTTACTCAGTGAGGCCCCTTCCAGCCCTCGTGGTAAAAGTCTACACTTGTTTAGAAAAGAGTATGTCTGTTTTACTATTTTATTTTTAAAAAAGGGAAGCTCAACAACAAAAACGATGTTGAAAATGACAATTTGACTATGGAAAGTAGGCTCCTGCTATTCTCATCAGACCATCTGACAAACTTCCCAAGGGAGTTTCCAAGGCCTCCCAAACAGTAACAGCAGAGCAGCCGCTCCAGAGGATGCCCCGGGGAGCTGCCAAACTGCAATTGCCCTGGAAATCAGATTCGAATAGCTCAGACACGAGGGCAAAGGGTGGGATGCATGCATCCCTAAGCACCAGCCCTTCAGCCTGGCAGAGGAGCACAGACAAAGCTGCCCCGGAAGAATTGCTTGGGAGGTGCAGATACGAAGAATAAGATCCTGCTGGCAGCGCTGGGAAACACAGCAGCAGTCGGCACACGCTGGCCTTGGCAGTCAGCAACCGCCTGGCTCAGGCTGAGCAAAACCTTTCTGTGAACATGGCATGAAAGCAGATCTCTCAGAGGCTCATGCTCCCTGAAGGTGAAAGATCAACAACAAAAAAGGCATTAACCCCTCTCCTAAATGATATTTCATGGCCATCAAATGGCCATCAAAGTCCCATCAAAGGAGCAGCTCATGTTCATAGGCCTGGGGGAGATGCTCCCAGCAATTCAGACACATTGGCAGTCCCAGGGAGGAGGCCATAGCCTATGGGGCCTCTCTATGTATGAAGGGCAGCGCTTTGCATGACAAATGTTCCATGCATAATCTTGGAACATTGGCATAATTCTTTCTGGACCCAGTAATGATAATTACTCTCTGTCCTAATTAAGGAGAAAATAAAGTAGCTAATACTTTTATAAATCAACAAGTAGGATTAGTATGATGTACAAAGTGCCCTTGAGTTTGCTTCAGGAGACTTCCTCCTCTGTGTGACCACGAGTATATCATGGCGGCCCCCTGGGCTTTTGTTTCCTCATCCATAAATCCTTTCTTTAAGGGGACATCTTATGGGTTCCTTTGAGTGCTCCTATCCTAATTTACTATTCTTTTCCTTTAAAAATATTTGGTAAAGGCTTAGCATGCAGCAGTAAAATACACAGCATGATATGTAGTATTCTTACTTAGAATTTTATGCCTTTCAAGGGCGAAAGATGGTGGTCAGGTGACACTGATTTTCTCCTTGTATAGCTTCAAAGATTGTGTTATAGATGAGAAACTAGATATTCAAAGGCACAGAGAACATGTCATCATATCACTCAGATTAGAACTTCCAAGTGCTCACTCGTGATATGTAGTCTGGTGAGCCAGGCCTCAAAGTGTCCTACAAAAGAAATAGACAACATGGTTTCTGCCTTCTAGTATTTGGCAATTATTTGAGGAGCAATATGTTATTGGGAGGCTGAGGCAGGAGAATGGTGTGAACCCGGGAGGCGGAGCTTGCAGTGATCAAGCCACTGCATTCCAGCCTGGGCAACAGAGTCAGACTCCGTCTCAAAAAAAAAAAAAAGATGTTATCTGTTCCATTCATCTGGGGTCTTCATCATTTCCTTAAATAGGTACATTATCCATTCCTTCAATAACATACAGATTCATTGTCCTTTATCCTCAAATAATTGCAAATACTATAAGGCAGAAACCAAGTTGTCTATTTCTTTTGTATCTCTGAAAGAATCATAGTACAAAATTTAGAAATGAAAGCATGTAGCTCTGTGCTATATGAAAATGATAACCTATGACATTTCAGCCACACCGTGTATTTGTTACCTAAATTGTCCTTTCTATTTACTTCCCAAGCATTTGAGCCACTTTTCCCCAGATTGAATTGTCTTTTTCTTTTGAGACGGAGTCTTGCTCTGTCACCCAGGCTGGTATGCTCACTGCAACCTCCACCTCCCGGGTTCAAGTGATTTAAGTCGAAATACCTGAACTTCAAGCCTCCCAAGACTTTAGCCTTCCATGTAGCTGGGATTACAGGCAAGTGCCACCATGCCCGGCTAATTTTTTTGTATTTTTAGTAGAGATGGGATTTCACCATGTTAGCCAGGATGGTCTCGTTCTCCTGACCCCGTGGTCCGCCCACTTCAGCCTCCCAAAGTGCTGGGATTACGGGCATGAGCCACCGGGCTCGGCCTGAATTGCCCTTTAAAAGCTCCTTTTTTCCCTTGTAAGATCATAATATTCTATCTTCCACTATATCCATCCTGAGACAATAGCAACTGTGTGTGTTTATATGTGAATAAGGAAGATGTGTGTGTGTGTGTGAGAGAGAGAGAGAGACAGAGAGCTAGAGAGAGAGAGACAGAGAGAAACAGACAGACAGAGGCACAGAGAGATACGTGTGTTCTGATAAAGCAAGGTACATTAGATAATAGCCCACTGCACCTTGCATTAAGCAAGCCTGCCTGGGAAATAAGCAACTTTCTCAGGCCACTGCTCAACCTAGAGTGTTGACAACCTTGGGAGAGAAGACTTTAATTGCAGTCATTCCCTTATTCCCTCTGGATTGCTTGTTTATAGTTTGAAATTGCTGAACGAGTTCTGCAGGTTTTTCTTGTCCATTTGCTGAGCTTGAAGCAAGAAGGGAGATACCCAGGTTCACTGAACTGTAAACAGTACTTCTCAAGGTCAAACTGGAGAGACTGCAGAGAAGAGGGGGTTTGCGGGGGCAGGTTTCTGAATGTGGCAGACAACAATAACATATTGCATATATACTTTCCTGCAAGCCTGCACAGAAGAAAAGTGAAGAGAAAATAATATTGCAAAGAATCCTGTTCAAACTTGATTTCTTCAGTTTTTTTTGTTTTTTTTTTTTTTGGCCAAACTTGAAGGTCAACTTTTTAAAAGTAATTAGACATCTAATCTGTGCTTTCCCCCACTGCCACAATCCCCAAACTTTGTCATTATATAAATATTATTTGAAGTTATAAAGAACACAAGCAAGTGGGCTAGATATTAACAAAAGATACTTCCAGAAATCGATGACCCAGGCAGCCCTGTTGTCTTGAAATAAACAAGTGAAACTGAGCTCCACATCCTCAAGCTGCAATATATTCAGCACACTAACAGGTACAGGCACTGCTTTGCTCCAGACTGGTGGGAATGTGGCACTGAAGAAAGCCCAGGCTCTACTACGGAAGAGCTTACAATCTGGAGAGAGTGGTAACATGTACACAGCACATCACAGCACCATAAAGCCAGGTAAACACAAAGGGTAGACATGAGAAGACCCTCCTTTTAATGGTTTAATTTTTAAGAACACTATTCACCAACTGTAGATTTAGGAGAGGAGAGGTTGTTTATTTGTTTTAAGTAGAAATACCCGAACTTCAAGCCCATATTTACCCTTTCCTAGCCTTGAGATCTGAGTCAAATGACATCGCCCAGTGGACGGCAGTTTCCTCATGGGTGAGATCAGAGTGTTGGTGTAGACCATGAGTTAGCAAGTAACAACAGCTAGGGGTAAAAATCCAGCTCACAACTGGTTTTGTAAATAAGATTGCTGGAACACACCACGCCCATTCATTTACATATTGTCTATGGCTGCTCTCACTCTACGGCTGCCAGGTAGTTATGATATATGGTCCACAAAGCCTAAAATATTTACTATCTAGCCCTTTATAGGGTTCCTGACTCCTGGTGTAGCCAGTCTCTAAGGTCTCTTCCAGGGGCTTGCAAGATTTTATGCACTTGAAAATTTGAAATAACCACGCAAATGGAAGAAATGTCAAAAAGCGCATGCTAGGTCCCAGATGACAGCAGTTCCCCTTGCTTTATCTCATCAACAGGAAACACGTACTCCAAGGGGTCTCAACTCGACTCAGAATCACCTGGGGAGAATTTTATTTGTCGTAACAAGGCTTGAGGGAGGCACATTTCACACATTAGTATGAAAACCCAATCATCATGCTTTGGAGAATTTTGGGTTTTTTTTAATGTCAATGCCCAGGACCCAATGTCTAGAGTTTCTGATTTAATTGCTATAGAGTGGAGACCTGGTATCAGCTGTTTTTAAATACTGTCCAAAGAGTCTGGGCATGGTGACTCATACCTGTAATCCCAGCACTTTAGGAAGCCAAGGAGGGTAGATCACTTGAGGCCAAGAGTTCAAGACCAGCCTGGTCAACATGGTGAAACCCCCGTCTCTACCCAAAATACAAAAACAATCAGCCAGGCATGGTGGTAGATGCCTGTAGTCCCAGCTACTCAGGAGGCTGAGGCAGGAGAATCACTTGAACCCAGGAGGCAGACGTTGCAATGAGCTGAGATCTTGCCACTGCACTCCAGCCTGGGTGACAGAGTGGGACTATGTCTCAAAATAAAATAAAATAAAATAAAATTAGCCAGGGGTGGTGGCATGCGCCTGCAGTCCCAGCTACTCAGGAGGCTGAGGCAGGAGAATTGCTTGAACCTGGGAGGCAGAGGTTGCAGTGAACCAAGATCGCGCCACTGCACTCCAGCCTGGGTGATAGAGTGAGACTCTGTCTCAGGAAAAAAAAAAAAAAAAAAACTGTCTGAAGAATTCTACCTTGCACTCAGGGTTAATCTAACAAAGGCTTAAACATAATACCAAGATATGGAATCAACCTAAGTGTCCATCAGCAGATGAATGGATAAAGAAATGTGATCAAAATGCACAATGGAATACTATTCAGCCTTTAAAAATAAGAAAATCCTGTCACTTTCAACAACACGGATGAGCTTAAAGGACATTACGTTAAGTGAAATAAGCTAGGCACGAAAAGACAAATACCATATGTTCTCACTTATATGTGGAATCTAAAAAAGTTGACTTCATAGAAGTAGAGAGTAAACTGGTGATTACCAAAGGCTCGGGAAAGTGGGGATGGGGTTGGGGAGATGTTGGTCAAAGGATATAAATTTTTATCTAGACAGAAGAGTAAGTTCAAGATATCTATTTTATGTCATGGTAACTATATTTAATAATAGTATATTATATACTTGAAAATTACAAAAAATTAAAAAATATTAAAAATATATGTGAAGCAAAAGCTATTAAAAAAATAAGGAAATTGAACAAAACTATAATATTAGAAGGGTATTTTAGTACAAAGCTTATGACCTTGGATAGTTCAAGCTGACCAAGGAGATGAAATAAAGATACAAATAAATACCTTTTTTAAAAGTATCACTGAACCTTTTTTTAAAAAAAAAAATATTGATGCCTGTGTTTCTTGCCAGGTATGTTACACCAGAATATCTGGGATTGTGGCCCCCAAACCTGTATATTTAACAAGTTCTCAAGATAATTCTTATGCAGCCAACTCTGCAATAGCCTGCACTGAGTAGCCAGGTATGTGAATCATGCTGAAGGCCAACTACGATGCAGGAATTCAGAATCCAACAGTCAAGTGTTAAGATACATTTCATACCTCTTTATCTTTGACTCTCAAAGGTGTAATGCAACACCTGGAACTTAGCAGACATTTGGTAAATGTTTAATAAATAAAACTTAATTTAACCTGACCATTGAGTGTTTTGGTGGGGAGACACACACACAGGGGGTTTATGCTTAATCAGATGGGGTGAGGGGTTACCAGATGGGGGGAGGGGTTACTCAGAAGCCAAGGCTAAGACTCATGTTCTATACACTTAATTAAATAGTCATCAACTGCAACCTTCCTCCACCTATCTACACTCAAACATTAACTACCAACCTGATCAAAGAATCATTATTTTAAAATCACCAATCCACTGAAGCTCCTTTAGTTAGACTGAAGTTCACGTGATTGCTTAAACCTTTTTTCTGGGAATGGATCTTTTATGCCAAGTAGGCAGGGTTACTGCCCCATAAACCTACCTTCTGTCATTAGCTTTGACTGTTGACACTTACAATGATTAGACAGGGTTGAGCAAAGGGTATTTTTGCAGTCTGTGGGGAAGAGTACAGAAAATAAACATTGCATCTCATTACAAAGCCCTGAATGTACAAAACATACTGATCCAAATGCCATGATTAGATAAGCACCTGCAACACTCATTAACTTTGAAGGGAAATTGAAGCCAAATTTGGGCCCATATGCCAACTGTCCTTATACTTCGGCAATCAGGTGACCTCTGTTCTCACATTAAGTTAATTTCTGAAACACCCTACATGATAGCTATTGCTCCAGACTTTTAATAATTAGCCCAGGGTGGCCTCTCTCAAACATCCTCTGAAATAGTCTCCACCTACAATTTCTAGGGTTTCAGATGAGCCTTTGCCCATAACCTGAACATGTTGTTTTTAAAGACAGGTCATTGTAAATGACTCTGAGTGACAACCTAATGCTACCCCAAAAAAAGAGACTGAGGTGTAATAGTGATCCACTCATCCACAAACACAAAGATGCATGTGTCTTGTATGAGGGCAAATAATGACTAAAGTAGCCAGAATAAAAACTAAGGTTGACACAGGAGGATTGGGATGATGGGCAAGGGATATCTAAAGAAGAGTGCACCAAAGGCCTCCCTGTCTCACTCTGTAATAGTCTATTTGCAAACTGCCCTCCATGCTGTCTCACATGTAGCTCTAAAGGTCTGTGGTTCCAGGTGAGAGCCTCTAAGTAAGCTGAGAAAAAACTACATTTGGAAATGTTGTTTCTACGTAAGGCCACTCTGACAAAGTAGCTCCCAAAGTTATGATTCATTCAATCAGATGGCCTCATCTGGTCAGGGTGCAACCTAGGCATAGGTGTAGGGAACACTTGGCTACATGGAGTAGGCTGAAGAGCCTGGGAAGACTCCTCTGTTCAAATATGTCTTTACTGCTTAAGTGTCAAAGGTCTCAGAATCCCATCATGAGAGTCCAGTTTCTTTGTATGTTTAGACTGTAACAGAGCCATGTACCACAGAGAGGAGTACAGGCTGGAGAGCTGAGTGGTCAGAAAGATAATTGGATGAAAGAGGTCCCCGATGTGCCAGAAAGATCTCTCCAGCAAGCCATAGTTCAGATGATAAAGAAAATTAAAATCTGTGACCTTCTGTGGAGAGTGAACTGATTCATCCTTCTCTTCCCAGCAATATCAGAATTAACTGACAAAGAGCCATGGATAGAGAGCTGGTTGTGCAATGACTACAAGGTCTCAAAAGCAGCAACTGCAGCAGAATACAGCACAAGCTTCATGAGAAGCACAGGGAGGACAGAGATGGCAATTCCACCAAGAAGCATTAGGAAGGATTTTTTTTTTTCCTTTTCCAAGACTGAACACATCATGTGATGCTATGTGCAACATGGAAATGATTAAAATCAGCATGCCCACTGAAGTTCCAGGACAAGCAGGAAATTGTGAAGCCGGTACTGCAAAGTAATACCACCTCTAGGTTGGTTACTCAGAAGCCAAGGCAGCTAAAGAATTATAAATCTCTATAGAATTCTGATATCCAGATAGTAAAGAATTTTTAGTCTGTGAGACTTCTAAATAGCACTCTGTGGCAGGAGCACATCTCCCTTGGCTCAGATATACCCAGGAGAGCTAAGCCTCTCAGCAAGATGCTGTGAAATTAATTACCTAGGGGAACAAGAGAAGCATTGCAAAGACTGTGGTGTATCATGTGTGAATACTGACCTCTCAGGTGATCTTTTTTTCTATGCGAATATTATTGATACGAGTAACACTTCAAATCATTAACATTTTAATCTGAAGGAGAATCCTTCTAGTGACAGATGGGGTCCAGGGTTGAGGTGAGAGGTAAGGGAGAAGACAAGCTCTATAAGCCCACTCTGATACAAAACAGAACATTTAAGCATTTATTGCAAATTCCTCAAATATTTACTGAGTACCAGCAATATGGGAGAAGATGTGCCAGGCATTTGGGAGCATATAAACATGTATATATGTACTAATGCCACCATCAACTAGCTCAAGACATAATTGGAGAAATGGCATAGGGATAACTGTGATATAGGATCAATTGAGGAAAGTCATGGAATTGGCACAAGTACCCACAGCATCAACATTAGCTGGGAGTGATACAAAATGTAGATTGTCGGGCCCTCTACAGGACCCCTAGAATCGTTATGTGCATTCATACATGATTCAGTAGGTGATTTGTGTGCATATTTGAAAAACACTGGTCCAAACAACAACAACAACAAAAATGGCATGTTCGTGGAGGCGCTCTAACATATTAGAAGAAAGCTTCAGGCTGGGCGCGGTGCCTCATGCCTATAATCCCAGCACTTTGGGAGGCCAAGGCGGGCGGATCACAAGGTCAGGAGATCGAGACCATCCTGGCTAACAACGGCGAAACCTCGTCTCTACTAAAAATAAAAAAAATTAGCTGGGCGTGATGGTGGGCACCTGTAGTCCCAGCTACTTGGGAGGCTGAGGCAGGAGAATGGTGTGAACCCGGGAGGCGGAACTTGCAGTGAGCTGAGATCGCGCCACCGCACTCCAGCCTGAGTGACAGAGGAAGGGCCCGTCTCAGAAAAAAAAAGAAAAAGAAAGCTTCAGAGATAGTTAAGCTCTCACTTTGAGCTATGTGAGAGCAGAGGAAGAGGAATGGCCAAAAGTTCAGGAGAAAAACGGTCCAGGGTTTTTTGTTTATGTTTTTGTTTTTGTTTAAGACGGAGTCTCACTCTGTCTCCCACGCTGGAGTGCAGTGGCGCGATCTCGGCTCACTGCAAGCTCCGCCTCCCACGTTCTTGCCATTCTCCTGCCTCAGACTCCCGAGTAGCTGGGTCTACAGGCGCCTGCCACCATGCCCGACTAATTTTTGTGTTTGCTTGTTTGTTTGTTTGTTTGTTTGAGATGGAGTCTCACTCTGTTGCCCAGACTGGAGTGCAGTGGCCGGATCTCAGCTCACTGCAAGCTCCACCTCCCTGGTTCACTCCGTTCTCCTGCCTCAGCCTCCCGAGTAGCTGGGACTACAGGCGCCCACCACCACACCAGGCTAGTTTTTTGTATTTTTAAGTAGAGACGGGGTTTCACTGTGTTAGCCAGAATGGTCTCAATCTCCTGACCTCGTGATCCGCCCACGTGAGCCATCACGCCCGGCCCACAGTTTTCTTAAGTATGCTTGGGGGATGGCAAATAGACTGGTTTTAGACACATTTAAGGTACTCGTATAATGGTCATGGGAAAAAAATTCTAGAAAGGTAGGTGTGAGCTGAGTTCCAGAATAACCCTAATTTCTGATTTCCTAATTACACAAAGATGTGCAATCAAAAGGACGTGAGAAAAGTTTAAATGGCAAAAAAATAATCTTTAACTTCTCTATAGAATTGCTCAGACTTCAGTCCCAACTCAAGTTCCTTCTTTACCCTGTCAGAGCCCTTAGGAGGCTCATGTGTTATCCTTATGTGTATGGTCTTGATAAAAAAGATGTAGACAGCCAGTGGGATGAGGACTCCAAGAAGGGCTCCAACCCTGAGGGAGAATGAAAGTGAATGCACATCAGAAACTACGTGAGGCTGGGCATGGTGGCTCATGCCTGTAATCCTAACACTTTGAGAGACCGAGGCAGGCGGATCACTTGAGGTCAGGAGTTTGAAACCAGCCTGACCAACATGGTGAAACCCTATCTCTACTTATAAAAACAAACAAAAAAAAAAAAACAAAAAAAAATTGGCCTAGCGTGGTGGTGGGCACCTGCAATTCCAGCTACTCAGGAAGCTGAGACAGGAGAATTGCTTGAACCCGGGAGGTAGAGGTTGCAGACAGCCAAGATTATGCCGCTGCAGTCCAGCCTGGGTAAAAGAGCAAGACTCTCTCTCAAAAAATAAAAATAAAAAAAGGAAGAAACTAAGTGGAAACTTATCAATATACACAGGGAATACACGCAAAGATTAGTGGGAACCTTAGCTCTAAGAATATACATATGTTCAGGGCCTTGACCCTGTACTCCAGACAACTATCTCTGGGTGTGTCAATTTCAGACACTCCTCTTCACAGAGCCCCAGTCTCCTGCCCCAGGTGCAACACTATCTGGAGCTCAGAGAGCCTTTGTACCCAGTTTCACTTTTGCCAGTCCTCTGCTTTATGATTGGACTCTGCCTCCGTAACTAACAGATAAATTATGATAGCACTTATAATCTGCCAGGGACATGTCTACATGCTTTATATCCTAAATCATTAAGAGCCACAATCACCCTATTATATAAGTATGATTATTACCACCAGTTCACAGACAAGAAAACTAAGCTACAGAGAGATCAAATGCCTTAATTGAGGTCACTGCACTCACTCCACTAGTAAGGGGTGATGTTGGGATTGAATACATGCAGTTAGCTCCAGAGTCCACACTCTTAGGCAGATGCTTCTCTAGGAAGCTCTTTATCCACTTACTGAGAGGCTGGGGGAAATAGTTCCAGAAAGCAAGTACCTGACTCATGAGCAGTGACCATTCTCTGCGGTATGACCCACCCACTTCATTGATACCTAGTACTCATCACTTTGACAAATACAACTAAGGTTATTTCCTGCCTTGGGTTTCATGATTGCAATTTTCAGAGCTGGCCTCTGGATAAGGTCCTTTTTCTAGACTTTATTATGCCCTATATTTGTGTTTGTCAGGAAACTGGAGAGTTTATTCTAGGAACTAACTTGAAATTATAAGAACTTTTTTTCATCCATCAGAATAACCATTCATGAAGAGATAATGCATGCATCAGTGAAGGAAGGTTCTTAAAATGGGTCAGCCAGAAAAAGGAAGAATTAAATTGGATGGCATGATTACACAGGACAACAAAGGACACCAAAGGGGCCTAAAGGAAAGAGAGCCCGTGAAGAAACAGAACTGACCAGCATGAAGGTTGTACTTGGATGTTTAATGTGAAGCTGTATTAGATTGTCTTTTTCAGATGGAGAGAAGATGGTCCCAGTCTTGTAGGTCTGGGAAGCCAGGTTGACTATGGAGGCCATAACTCCTGTGTGGAAAAGGCTGAGGAAGCACATTTCACCATGGGAGGAAGACACACGAGTGAAGGATACACAGCAACAAGAGATATGGGAAAAGAACAAGGGTAATGAATGGTAATTAATTCATTTATTTGTCCATTCATTCATTCTACAAATATATATGGAGCACCTACTTTGTGCTACCCTCTGGGGCAGATTTTGGCTTCAGGAAGCTTACATGATAGTTGCAACCCAGAAAATGAGCAAAGCAATTGCCCATTTCTTCCAGTTTACATATCAGAGGGGTAGACGGGGTGAATGCTGTGAGGACATAGGACAGGAATGAACCTTCTGTTAGAGTCTCGTGAAAGCCCGAGTTGGTAACTTTTAAAACGAAACCTGCAAAATGAGAAGGAATCTGTCACACAAAATGTAGGAGAGAGGGAAAGGAAGAACATTTCAAAAAGAAAAGTGTTTATTCTCCAAAGATGGCCAGAAACGCGACTAAGAAAAGGTCACAGGCCTCCAGGTTGCCTGGGCAGCCTCTGACAGCCCTGTCTAGGGAGAAGTGGGAGTGAGACAGACAGAACACTGATAAGGGGACAACTTATGGCAGGAAGTGGGGACAAGCAATGCAGGTGATTTGTTTGAGCTGGAGTGGGGGAGGATGAGCTTGGTTTTGTTATGTCAGGCCATTAGTTGGGGCGACTTTCAGTTTCCATTTGAGCCTGAGCCTGGAGTAGGTAAATTCCAGATACGCAGAAATCACGATCATGGAGTGATTCATCTCCAGTTAGCTCCCTCAAAAATTCCCCACGGTCACTATCTGACACCTTTTCCTCAGGCCTCCACCTCGCACCTCCCCTGCCCCTTCCAGAATGACTTTGTGTCATTCTTCACTGAGAATGAGGCCATCAGAGAAAGCTTTCCTCATTTCTCCCTTTTCCATCTCTTCATTTCTCTAGATCTTCTTCCTCCTGTAACCTTCCTCCACCTATCTACACTCAAACATGAACTACCAATCCGATCAAAGAATCATTATTCCTCCATTCCACAAATAACTCCATGCCAGCACTTGATCCCTGTCCTCCTTTCTCTTCTGTAACTTGTTCCACAAATTATGCGTGTTTAATTTCTCCCTCACTACCACCATCTATTTCTCAGCCAGCTTTCTACTGAAGTCTCCCCACTTCCCAAGAGTCCTCACTCAATCCTGCTTATACTTTCAGCCAACCTCCAACTTTCTGGAATTTGACCTCAGGGCTTCTTAGAGGTGATTGGATGGCTACTTTTAACTTCCAGTGACCCACTCACTTTATCATCTGACTTCCCAGCCTGCCTATGTGTTTTTGTCCCTGTTGAAGCCCCTGCCACCATCCCAGAATGCTGTTCTGTCACATCTCTGCCCCCTGTGGGACTGAGTACCTGCCAGGCCACTAGATCCTGCATCCCTCTCCTTGATCCTCACCTGAAGCCCAACCCTACACCAATCTATAGAATGAACCCCAATTCAGACAGAAGAGATGTCAAGGTAACCAACTCCACCCTCTGAGATCCACGACTAGCCAAGGCTTGCCATTGCTGCACATTATATGTCTGTTGTGAGAGCCATCTTGATTCTCATGTGTGAGCCCAGTTTTGACTCTAAGACTGGTCTCTTAGTTTCATTCCTATTCATCCTATTTGTTGAGCACGTATTATGGGCCAGGCTCTGGCCCACACCTCCTACACATGATTTCCCCTCCCGCTCACAGCACGGCGATGCTGGAGAGCCCTACAGAGTCAGCAGACCCATCTTACAGAGGGTTTGAGGAATTCTTCTGAGGACACACAGCCATTCCATGGTGGAACCAGAACTTAAACAGGCATTCTGATTTTAGAGCCTTTGCTCAATAAATAGTTATAACAGAAGAGAGAGTGGAGACGTGTGTGTGTGTGTGTGTGTGTGTGTCTGTGTGTGTGTGTGTGTGTCTGTGTAGGGGTAGAAGGTAATGGTGGGGGAGCTGAGACCCTGCTACTCATGCCAGATTTTCTGGTCCTGATTAGCTACTGCCTGGCTGTCAGGAGCTGTTATTATCACTCACTCCCATGCTCCTGTCACTGGGCCTGTGGAAACTTGCCCTTCCTTCTGCTCTCAGTCTCCGATGCTGACAGCTATGCTGGAAAATCCCACGCTGGCCACTACCGCACTTACCAGAGGCATATTGTATGTGCTGGTCTGGACGGGCTGGTCTGGACTTCCTGCCAGACCCACACATGTCCTGTGCCTGCCCCTTCACAGGGGGCCAGTCTATTTCCGGGCCAGGGCCTTTCCAGCCTGTCTCACCCCTGTGCAGGTAACAGAGCTCTTCTCTCTGCCACTACTTCCCCACGGAGTCTTTCCATGGCTCCCCCTGACAGAATTCATGCTGCATACTCTTTGTTAACTCGTGGCATGCACTTTCTTTCTGCTTCTTTCCTCAATTTTTGTGAGATTAAGTTAATATCAACCTATCTTGTTAACCCCTTCTAATATGTAATCTTCTTTATTTTAAAATTTAAATATTTGTTATATTGAATTCAGTAACTAGAACATTCTCCTCTAAAATGAGAATGGTACAAAAACCTCAAATAAGTAAGTCTGTTGGGGAAAACAAGTCCCCCAAAGAATAAATCTACCAGGAGAGTAAAAACAATGATAATCAGAACAATGATCAATAATCACTATTGTCAAAGTGCCTGGCAATCACCAAACACCAGATTCACTGACTCTTCACTGTCCTGTAGGATGACTTCTGTGACTTGCTAAAAATAAGTATAATGGCGACAAGACTCAACTCCCAGGCTCTGACATTAAGTCCTATTGTCTTCCTAAAATGCTCTTTAAAGAGAGGATTTCTATCTCACATGGTCATCTGGATCATTTGAAAACTTCAAGCAGAAAGTCCCAAGGTCAGCATTAAATGTTTTCCAAGATTATGCATCTTCAAACAGAAACCCAAAATAACAAAAAACCAGGAACCAAGACTTCCAGCTTCTCTAATGAGAGTAAGTCTTAGTTCTTTTTCCTTACTCCACAAGAAAAATTATATCTCCCAAGGGGAGTTATGGGCTTTCCAAAAGAGGTGCAAAGAGATATGAGCTTAGGAAATGAAACTTTGCTCAGCACTCTTCAGGAATGACGTTCTCCTTCCTCCCCTATAACAATGAAAGTGCACGTTCATTTTCTTACATTTTAAATCACTGAACAAAAAGGCCTAGTTTTATTTATCCTGCTGCTGCCACTATAGCAAAACTAAATGTGGGGTGCATAAACTGTTTATAAATCTTGTGTCCAACAAGAGAACTGAGTGTGCACTTTTTGAGGACCTTAGTCCATTTAGAATGATGAGAAAACTTGGGAGGAATTTTTCTCCTGATATAAGAGCTGTATAGGCCAAATGGACTTCCGTTTCTGGCCTAAATACTGTGTTTATAAAAATGGTGTGCTGTAAATAGCAAAGTATAGAAGTGAGAAATTATGCCTCTGCTGAATAAACCACACTCCCGGCCGACTGACTCCCTGCTTCTTCAAAGTGAAGACACATTTGTTCCTATATCTTGTGAACAACAAGCTGGGTCCATTGAAAATGCTGGATAACATTGATCTTGGGGAATAAGAAAGCAACCTCTTTGAAGGTCAGAACTGTCTTAGTTTTTAATGGATTATTGGTTGATGAATTCTTTCAAGAAATATTTCTCGAATTCCTTCTCTGTGTCAAGAACCATTCCAGGATCCAAATATACCCTTGCTTCCATTTTCTGCATCAGGGTCAGCAATCCTGCTGAAAGGTTAATTTCATTATATCACATCAGTCTCCTGCTCCAAACCTCTCCCTGGTTTCCCCCTGCACTTAGAACAAATTCCAATTCCTTCCTGCTGTGTCCAAGGCCCTGCCTTCTTCTCAGGCAGCCTCATCACCCACCTCCTTCACACTGTACCCCACCCCAGCCGCACTGGCCTTCCCACCAGGCTCATTTTCAACTCAGTGTTCTCCCACATGCTGCAGCCACTACACGGGCACTCTCCCCGAGGCTCCTCCCTCATGGGGCTGGCATATCCTCACCTCTCAGGTCTCCACTCAAATATCACCTCCTGGGACTGGCGCGGTGGCTCATGCCTGTAATCCCAGCACTTTGGGAGGCCGAAGTGAGTGGATCACCTGAGGTAAGGGGTTTGAGACCAACATGGTGAAACCCCGTCTTTACTCAAGATACAAAACTTAGCCAGGCATGGTGACATGCACCTGTAATCCCAGCTACTGGAGAGGCTGAGGCACGAGAATCTCTTGAACTCAGGAGGCAGAGGTTGCAGTGAGCCGAGATGGCACCACTACATCCAGGCTGGGTGACAGAGCATGACTCCATCTCAAAAAATAAAAATTAAAAAATCACTTCCCAGGAGGTGATGCTTTTTCTAAATTTGCTCCTCCTTCTCTATTTTCTATCCCCTTACCCTACCCCCTTAATTTTATAAATAGTAATTATCACTCTCATACATCTATTTTCCTGTTTACTAATTTATTATCTATCTCCTCCAACTAGAAGATAAGACCTTTATGAAATTTGTCTTAGTTATAGTTGCATTCCCAACATCCTGAATTCAGTTCCCTGAATAAACTTTCAGGATGCCACTCACAAGACAATTCTGTTATATTTTTCCCTCCTATGTTCAAAAAGCCATAGGATTTGAGGATACCATCAATTATTTTTCATTGCTACGGATTTTTGACTGTAGAAACTACAGAGAAGGGTCTCCTCACTCAGAGTATTTTTTTTTTCTCTGTATTGCAAGCACACCCACAGTATTTGGGTCAGAAAGAAAAGGTCTTTGAGTCTGCATCTTATTTCAAATGTTGAAGAAAGAAAGTGAAACAGAAAGATTTGTTTCTTATGCCTTGTGGTTCTAATAAACTCAGTGCCCCACCTGCTCTGTGGAATCCTTTGAATGGTTTGATCTGGTGGTTAAACCTTTTCTCTCCAGCACTGCAGAAGAGAGGAAGATTCATTTATTTCTTCAATAAACAGCTTAAATGTCACTTTTCTGAGAGTTTTCCCTCACCATGATGTCTGCACGAATCTTCCCAGCCTCCTATCACTTTTTAGTTCATTACATTCTATTATTTTCTTCATAGTTATGATCTCTATCTAAGTGTATATTTCTATGAATGTTTTCCATATTCTCTGTCCGATTCTTCCTGGTAGAATATAAGCTTGTGGGAGCAAGAGACATGGCTTTTGTCCACTGATGGTTCTCCAGAACCTAGAGTTCCTGGCACGTGGAAAGCCCCAACAAGCAGTGGTTGAACAGATGAAGAAATGAAGCAGCATTGGCTCTGTGAAGGTTTTTTTGACAACTCCTTTCTAATTTTGTTGTTCTTGCCTTTCTGAACACTCTGCACCTGCCAGCTCTGCTCCATTGCAGGACTTCATTCTCTAAAGTTCTGTTCTTGGACATTTATGTAGTACCATGGAGCCCTTGGCTGCTTCATGATACCAAGCAGACCTAAACAACACAAGCATGTTTGTGATTATTTTATGCATTGGTATTTTGTTTCCCCAGACAACACTGTAAGCTTCCCACAGGGGAGGCATGTATCTTAAGCCAGGAAATAGAGAAGGAAGAGAAGGCTTTGGTGGGGCAGGTGGGATGATAACAAAGTGAGTTTTTAAGATACTGAATTTTACGTCTACAGGATATGCAGGTAGAAATGTTCAGTGAACAGTTCATTTACATACTTCTGAATGTCGGCAAGGAGGTCTAAGCTAAAATCATTAATTTGTAACCCATCAACATATGCACGCTATGACTAACAAGCAGAGAAAATGCACTCACTCAGGGAAAGGAGGAAGAAGGCTTGAGGAGATGAGCGAAGAAGGGCAGATGAGCGAAGAAGGGTTAGATAGAAGAAGCAGGCAGGGAAGGAAGCTTGTCAGTGGTTGGAGGAGGACCAGGTGAGTGTGTCACTGAGAATGCCAAGAAAGTTGAAATTTTCAAGGAGAGAGAGAATGGCCAATGGCAGCCAGTGTCACAAAGAATCCAAGTAAAGGAAGACCAGAAACATGTCCACAGGATTTGGCAGGTGAGCCTTGCCACAGCAATTTCAGCTAAGTAATGAGAACAGAAGCCTGGCTGAGAGGAATTAAGAACGGACTTTACTGGAAGGTGAGTAATTAAACAAAGCAAGTTAAGACAATGCCCTTAAGAAGCTTAGATTTGAAGCCAAGAAGAAAGATACACTGGTACCTAAGTAATAGTTGCTGAAGAAAATGTATTGGGTTTTTTTACTCAAAAGTGGATTTTAAATGTACACTTGACATATGTGTGGTTTATTGTGTGCCAATTCTATCTCAATAAATGTTTTCAAAAAGCATGGTTTAGAATTTCACAAAATATCAATAACTCTTCATTTCAAATGTATTATAACATATTAAGGTATTACCTGATATCTGAATGAGAAAAATCCATATTAAAGAAACAAATATGTAAAGTCATATTCTTGGTTTATAAAAAGTGAAAAGAATATGAATAGTATCAAAAGGACTCTTTTTCCTATGGTAGATAGCAGGACGTCATGATCATCTGGAATATGGGCCAGCATAGGGAAAGAGCAGAATTATGGAATTCTGGTTATCATTTGTAGATTACTGACTACTTATCTAAGAGGCTCCACATTGGTCTAGGTTAGGACCCAAATTAAGGTGAACTGAAACCAAATTAAAGCCTCCAGGTAAGCCCAAAGAGTTTCCTGAAAAGATGATGTCACAAAAACTTCATTTAGGGCCATAATGGGGAAAAAATACATAGGGAGACAATTCATAGAGAAGGGATACCAACATCTAAACTAAACATTTTTCCTTTTTAAACATATTTGTCCTTTTCCCAAAGGTTCAGCTATTGTCCTACCAGTGTTCTCAAAATTGAGGTGAATAAAATGCCAAGGTTTCAACGATTACTCAATAGTCAGTAGATTCAAAGATAAGATAAGTAGACAAAGCTAAGAGAAATATTAACTTGGTGAAGGCTGTTTATTCAGGAAGCAGCCATCGAGAATTTTCTCTACAGTGTTTTCCCATGGAATTTTTTAAAGGACAAATAGAAAGTCAGTAGACTAAACACTGATGTGTGCAGTGCTGGACATTTCCTCAAAGCACACTTTGCCTCAGTGGATCCTTAAAATAATTCAGAGAAGGAGGCAGTGTGCTAAGGCCTTTCCCCACCTCACCCAGAGTGATATTTATCTTTGTGTTTTCACACAAACAGACCCCGAGAGGTAATAAGTTTTTCCTTTGACTCCTCTTGTTTTCCATAACATCATTCAGACAAGCACACTCTGCAGTGACTGAAAATGCAATAGAGTCAAGTAAAGCAAAGAGGACAGGAGGCATTTTATGTCTGCTGAAATGTGTACAATCACCTTATTCATTACAAAAGAAATCTAAGCACTAAAGATAAGTAGCATGGTTACCAACGTACTCATTAAAGAACTATATGGAGAGGCTAAGGATGTGACCATCTCATTCCAGATTGGAATTCACGACTAGAAAGGCAACATCCAGTATCTGTCACAGAATTAGTAGAGTCATCATAATGTTCTATACCCCATGACCTCAGGGCATAGAGATTGTCAAAAGTATGATGACTGATGACTCACAAGGCCCCTCAAGATATTCAACATCAATTTGGTGTCCACTGTATTACCATCTTCAGTTATTCATCACTCTTCCCATTTCCCCCCACCCAATGCTGTTTATCCCTCCTAAAATAGTAGCTAATATTTATAGAGGCCTTGCTATGTACCAAGCATTGTTCTAAGCACTTCTTGTGTCCCAAATAACTTAATTATCCCCAAAACCCTATTAGGCAGGTGATCTTCTGCTCACAGCCATTTACAGATGAAATGGCCGTGACAAAAAGAGGTTAAGTAATGTTTCCAATTGGCACACAGATGGTGAGTGTAAGAGCAGAAATTCAAGCCCAAGCAGTCTGGAATCAGAGCCTTTTGTTCCCAGTCACTAGGCTATACTGCCTCCATGCTTATTTCAGGTCAGAACCATCTCTCTCCTGGAATACTACAACAGACTCCTAGCTAGTCTCCATTTATCTTACTTCTTCTCACATTATTTTTTATTATAAAAATAATATATGAATACTTTCTCCCTGTCAAATACAGTAATAATATAAATTAGATAAAATCCCATTTGGCCACCAGCTGCAATTCCAGGTTCCTCCCAGGATCAGGTATGTCTACTCCTGGATCTTTTTCTGTGTATCTATGTACCTTTAAAATATATACAGGATTGTTTGATGGCTTTTTTAACTTTTATTTTAAGTTCAGGGGTACATGTGCAAGTTTGTTATATGGGGAAACTCGTGTCATGGAGGTTTGTTGTACAGATTATTTCATCACCCAAATATTAAGCTTCATATCCATTAGTTATTTTTCCTGATCCTCTCCCTCCTCCCACCCTCTGTTCTCTGAAAGGCCTCAGTGTGTGTTGTTCCCCTCTATGTGTCCGTGTGTTCTCATCATTTAGCTCCCACCTATAAGAGAGAGCATGTGGCATTTGGTTTTCTGTCCCTGAGTTACTCGGCTATGGATAATGGCCTCCAGCTCCACCCAGGTTCCTGAAAAGATCATGATCTCGTTTTTATGGCTGCATAGTATTCCATGGTGTATAGGTACCACATTTTCTTTAGCCAAGTGTGACAGATTTTTTAAAAAATAAAAGTTATTATCGCAATCATGTTCAAATTTCATCTTGTAAATATACCTATATGTCTTTGAGAGCATTCTAAATCAGAACTGCGTGACCTTTAAAAGAAGAAAACCCCAGTCCCATTTTTTAAAAGCACCCTCACTCCAAAATAGAGATGCTATAACCCTATTGAAGTGGTCTATTACTTCCCTTTTAGTGCCAATGAAACCTAGCAAAGTCCTCCAAAGGAAAAAACTAGGAAAAAAAATAAAGGAGTAACAGTTTGAGTGGCATATATACAGAAGAATGAGGGGCACTGTTTTATGGAAACTAATAGGTAGGTGAAACAATACGGGCATTGTCATCTGGAGATTTGCCATGAAGTGAGTCCAGATCCACTTCTTGATAAAGTCTACCTAAAAAACCAGACTATTCAGTTTACCAGTACACCTTATTCCTGTAGCAATCTGGAGTACTGGATTGCATTAAGGTTCTATTCACTGAAGTAATCCCTTCACAGACTTCAACGTGTTAATCTCTTTACTTGCTTACTGTTCCCATAGTGTAAGCTCATAAAGACAGGAATTGCATCTCTCTTATTCCCTGCTGCAGAGCGATTACCTTACTCAGTAGCTGTCTCATAATTGGGGCTCAACAAGTCATGGTTTAATCAGTGAATAAACCCAAAGACACATGATTAATTAGTGGTTCAATCACCCATGACCATTGTACAGTAGAGATGACCTAAACAGTTACAGATCTACAGCAGCTACTAATAACAAGTCATCAGAGTAAAACTCAACTGGGTCAGATTAAAAAGAGCATAAATTTGGCCAGGCACAGTGGCTCACACCTGTAATCCCAGCACTCTGGGAGGCCGAGGTGGGCGGATCACGAGGTCAGGAGATCGAGACCATCCTGGCTAACACGGTGAAGCCCCGTCTCTACTAAAAATACAAAAAATTAGTCGGGCGTGGTGGCGGGCACCTGTAGTCCCAGCTACTCAGGAGGTTGAGGCGGGAGAATGGCGTGAACCCAGGAGGCGGAGCTTGCAGTGAGCCAAAATTGTGCCACTGTACTCCAGCCTGGGTGACAGAGAGAGACTCTGTTAAAAAAAAAAAAAAAAAAAAAAAAAAAGCATAAATTCTAGAGTCGGTTACCTGAGTTAACAAAACATATTCACCACATGCTTGCTGTGTGACCTTGGTCAATTTTCTTAATCTCGCTGGTATAGTTTGAATATTTGTTCTGCCCAAATCTCATGTTGAATTGTAATCCCCAATGCTGGCGGTGGGGCCCGGTGGGAGGTGTTTGAATCATGGGAACCGTACCTTCATGGTCCTTCATGAATGGATTGGGCTATCTCTTTGGTGTTAAGTGAGCTCACGCTCTAAGTTCACAGGAGATCTGGTCATTTAAAAGTATGTGGTGCCTCCCACCCCTACTCTCTCTCTCTCTTGCTCCTGTTCTGGCAGTGTGACATACCTGTTCTCCTTCACTTTCCACCATCATTGTAAGCTTCCTGAGGCCTCCCCAGAAACCAAGCAGATGCCAGCACTATGCTTCCTGTAAAGCCTGTAGAGCCAAGAGCTGGTTAAATATCTTTTTTTTTTTTTTTTATAAATTACCCAGTCTCAGATATTTCCTTATAGAAATACAAGAATGGCCTAATACACTCTCTCTTCAGTTTCTTTATCTGTAGTAATGACAGTAATCAAACCTTTAGGATTTTGCAAGGACTACACAAAGTAATGAATTAAGGCATCTAATAATGTGTGAGACAATGAGCAGGTCCTTAGTAAATGTCAGTGCTGTGCCTATTTTCCCTCCACCCACTTGCCACCTCTTTTCTAATAATAATACAGAGTTTATTTACCCTGATAAGCACATCTCTTCTCTCATTTCCATTTGTGGCAATGTGGGCAACCACTTCTTTCTGTGTCAGTGCTGACCTACTGTTTTGTTGGAAACAGTCCCAGGGCTCTGGGCTTTAGAGATTGCTGCTGGATTGTGAAGCATTATGGACCAAATCCAAGTACGGCAGCACATAATGGCTCTGGCCATTTAAAAAATCTAAACTGTTGTAGCTATTTTATGGGGTGAAATATATATCCAAAATTGTATAATAGGGTTACCAAATGCAGTGCTCTAAAAATCAAGAATCATCCAAAATTTACTCATCTCCTCAAAGAAATAAATTCCTATGTTGGTTATTAAAACAGACACCTTGCTCAAGAGTCTGAAGTTTTCTCTAAGATGTTCCATAATTATCATTTAAAACCAGTGAATGTTATTCAAACAGGAAAAGGTAGAATTCTTAATTTAATCAGAATTAGACTTTCATTCTGTGATATTCTTTATCCAATTCCCAATATTTCTGCTACTTCAAACTCTCTTCGATCTACCCTCAATCCCCTTATTTACAGAGTCTTCAAGTCTCAGAAACAGTTGCATTTATCCTATCATGTACACACCCTAAAAGTCATCCTAGGTCTTTAAAAAGACTTAAAGCAGACTGAGCCAAACACAATCCTTTCCCTATTCTAAGTCTTACTCTTCTCCAACATATGAGAATGCCTTTGCATAGACCACTGGGGCAGATCTATTGTGTTGCTACCTGAGTGATCTCCTAGCAATTAGACATGTCTTTAAAACATGACATGTATTACTTCTTCTTTATTTGCATTATAAACTTGAGCAATGTCTGGCTTGATGAAGGCAGTGTTTCTACTATCTTGGTTGGGTTACAGCCATACCCTTTGAGTAGAGAACAGTCTGGGCAACTTATAAATCTTGTTTTAAAAAAATAAATCAACTTCTTGCTTTGAGATCTGGGTCATTTCAAGAATAGCTGGAGTACTCACATACCCTGGACCTAAAGATTACATCTTTTCCCCAAAGTTCTAGCAAGAGCCACCCAGTTAGAATTATAGTCAATAGGATTAGCTAAATGTACTACACCCAAAACACAAGCAGCAGCTGGATTACCGTCCTACAGCTCACCTGTCGGTAAATGTTGATCTTAGAGTTCTTGCTAATATAAACCTCAAAGCCCGGAGGAACTCATATACCACTCAGACATCATCACAAGAGAATTCTAAAGTGGAAATCAACAGCTAAATGGGCCTGTATAGGACTAAATATATATATATGTATATATGTAAAATATGTATTTTATTAAAATACATATTATTAAAATATATTTTTAATTATATATATATAAAAATAAAATTCTAGATTCCAGGACTCTGTTTTTGGTCTAAATTTGTAAGACCCAGCAAAGACATTCATCCAGGCCATCTATAGCTTGCTGTGAGCCTTTGCTGTCTTCAGTAACCAGCATGCAAATTTCATGGAGATGCCAATGGAGAGAAAGATACAAGGCTTCCTTCCCTTTAAGAGGCTTATAATCAAACTAGTCTGAGAAAGCTAGCTTGACAAAACTCAAGGGAAGGAGGGGGATAGGGAAATAAATATTAAACTGCATGGCTAGTTAAGCATTTAGTCCTTCAGGCCAAGTATTTGCTAGGAAAAGGGGGACCCCCATCAGTTACTTCAGGAGCTAGATTTTTCCATGGCCCCAAATAACCTTAGTGTGTTGTACGTCCTTCCAAGGATTGGTGTCTGCACTGCAAAATGCCCAGTCATCTTAAAGCACAGTATGTCTTCCAGTATTGGTGGTTCCTTAAAGCAGCTTATTCAAGTGCCTTGATTCTTTAAATCTGGAAAAGAGACAGAGAGAAATATAGGCTACAAATTTCATCCTCAGAATGTTTCATCAGTTCACTAGTTAACTACAATATTTCATTAGTAATAAGATAAGGCAAAGATGAAAATAATAACTGAAAACACACATTTCAGACAAAAAAATCCCAGCCCAATTAAAATTATAAATTAAAATTTTATATCTCACTATCTCTCTGTATTTTAAAAAGCAATTTGCCTCAACCCCAACATAAGTTGAACCACTTAAATTGCAGTGACAAAATCAAAGCTTTGCTCTGAATACTGGGAGCTGAGATCTATTTTGCTACATATCTTGTAAAATTATCCCCAATTTCAGGACATCCAGCTATAGCATTAGAAAACCTTATGTTTCTTTTTGTATCATGCAATGAATTTTAAACAGTCTGTTGTCCCATTGCAGCCTTTTTTACTGGTAGTGAGCGGTGGGATTGAGTGAGGTAGAACAGAGGTTGGGAAATTTGTGAGCAGAGCATTTTGTAAGAGCTCAATTAAAATGGTTAAGTAGTTACAACAGAGTTCTCAGATGCTACAAAATTATATCAGATCCTTATATGAACTCCTAGTTCACTCTTGTTTTAAATCTAAATTCTTTAGACTTGCCATTTGGTAATGCTTAAACCAAAAAAAAAAAAAAAAAAAAAAAAAAAAAGCTCAGGAAAACAAAACAGAACGCTGTGAGTTTGAACGTATCATCAATTTTTCATGGACAAAGAATAAAACAACTGCATAGTAGACAAAAATCTGCCCAGATAAAAATCAATATTTGTATCCAGCTTTGGGGGGAGTTAAGAGAACTAACTGCTTATGACATCAGCCAGCCCTAGAAATGTGTCTGTAAATATCCACATTAGTAATGCTTCATCCACCAGTTTCTTATAACCAACATGATCCAATTCAGTAGCTACCACAACTGATCCAAGCTGCCCTGAGGGAAATTATGCAAGTTTCTCTTCCTAAGCACACCCACCAAAAACAGTAAAAGCCATCTCTGACCAAAAGAACTGGGTCACAGGATGAGAGGTGGCACCATTCTCTTTAATATCATTAACTCTTGATTTTTAAGGAAACATGGTTCCCATAGGCCTAAGAGGGTTTCTTAAATGTGACCTACATTCAAGCATAATTATCTTTCTTTCCCAATTGGCAAACATACACCACATAACCTTGTTGTAAAATCCCATAATTAATCCAGTTTTGAATATTATGAGCCAAATTATCTGACCTAAAATATAGTAAGATACATAATAGTTGAAGACAATTAAAATTGTCTGATTGTACCTTGGCCCTGTCTCCATTACTTTTGAAACAACAGCTTTTCTTTTATGAAACATGATTTATTTTATCAGTATAAGTTATCCATAGAGTTCGAAGAGAGAAGTTAGGACTCCCATATCCTTATCAAATATTCAGGACCAGTTTTAAATATTATTAAAAAGTACAACCAAGCTGAAAACTAAAGCAGTGTACATGATGCCCTGTGGAAGTAGAAATTTATTCTGTAAACAGATTAAATTATTTATTAATGCTGTTGTATTTATTTGGTTTTATCAAGTGTTGTCTAAGAGACATAGTATAGCATGAGAGATAAACAAATTTACAAGCAAAAAACAAACAACCCCATTAACAAGTAGGCAAAGAAGGTAAACAGACACTTTGCAAAAGAAGACACACATGTGGCCAACAAGCATATGAAAAAATATTCAACATCACTGATCATTAGATAAAATCAAATTAAAACCACAATGAGGGCCAGGTGTGGTGGCTCATGCCTGTAATCCCAGCACTTTGGGAGGCCAAGGCAGGCGGATCACAAAGTCAGGAGATCGAGACCATCCTGGCTAACATGGTGAAACCTCGTCTCTACTAAAAATACAAAAAATTAGCTGGGTGTGGTGGCGGACGCCTGTAGTCCCAGGTACTCAGGAGGCTGAGGCAGGAGATTGGCGTGAACCTGGGAGGCAGAGCTTGCAGTAAGCTGAGATGGCACCACTGCACTCCAGCCTGGGTGACAGAGTGAGACTCCGCCTCAAAAAAAAAAAAAAAAAAAGACATATTGTCTCACACTAGTCAGAATGGCTATTATTAAAAATTCAAAAAATAACAGATGCTGGTGAGGCTGCAGGGAAAAGGGAACATGTATACAGTGCTGGTGGGAATGTAAATTACTTAAGCCACTGTAGAAAGCAGTTTAGTGATTTCTCAAAGAACTTAAAAACAGAACTACCATGCAACTCAGCAATCCCATTATTGGGTACATACATAAAGGAATATAAATCGTTCTACCATAAAGACACATGCACAAATGTTTATCGCAGCACTATTCACAATAGCAAAGACATGGAATCAACCTAGATGCCCACCAATGGTAGACTGGATAAAGAGAATATGGTACATATACCATATATATACGTAGTATACCATGGAATACTATGTAGCCATAAAAAAGAACAAGATCATGCCCTTCGCAGCAACATGGATGGAGGCTGTTATCCTAAGTGAACTAACACAGGAACAGAAAACTAAATACCATATATTTTCCCTTTAAGTGGGAGCTAAACATCGAGTACACATGGATACAAAGAAGGGAACAACGGACACTGAGGCTACTTGAGGGTGGAAGGTGGGAAGAGGATGAGGATTGAAAACTACCTATTAGGCACCATGCCTATTACCTGGGTGATGAAAGAATCTATACACCAAACCCCATGACATATGCAATTTACCTATATAACAAATTTGCACATGTCCCACTGAACCTAAGTTTGGATCTAACCAGATCAACATTTACCAGCTTTATTATCTTAAGCTTATCATTCAACTCTCTTGGAATCTCAATTTCTCATCTGTAAAATGAGATGGTGGCAATACTGATTTTACAGAGTTGTTTTTAGAAAAGATATAATAATTGAAGTAAGTTACAACCTTGAAAAGGATTTTTTTAAAACATTTGACCTCTTTATACCTTAAAATATTGAGAAAATTATCAGAGAAATGGTACATGCCAAAAGGCACCTTACACATATGCACTAAAAACACATGTTTACAAATGATGTAGACTATAAATAAATACTAAATGTGTGTCTACAAATTTCATGTCAGACAAATGTATATTCAAAAATTAACAGGGACTTCCAGATAAAGATGGCAGATTATGCAAATGTATTTATATTCTCTTCCATCCAAAAGCCTATTAAAATGTTAGTAAAGGAATACAAATAGGTTCAAATCCATAAGGCAAAATAAGAAATGGACATAAACTGATAAAAGATTTCAACAATTTTTTTTCAACAACCCCAGATGCAAAGTGGAGACATGCTAACAGGTGAAAAGCATCCAAAGGGGTTAGCTTAGAGCAAAATAATGGGGGTGGATGGTTAGTGACACCTATGGAGACAGGTTGCCTAGAAGAACCACTGAGATGCTCAGAAATGTGAAAACTGAAATACCACAGGAGTGGGAGTGAGATATAAGGCTAAAATGCAGAGGAAGTCCATCAAAAGTCTACTTATGAAACAGCTGATTTCACCACAATGTAAGTTACAACCCCAGTCATGGCATTTGCTTTGCCCTAAAATGTCAACAGAAAACCAAATATTCCCATACACTTGGAAAAACTTCTGAATATGAGACACTGTAATCAAGACAAACAAGAAAAGCTGATTACAAAACAGAAAGCCATATTACCAAAAAAAAAAAAAATTTTTGCAGAAATTCCAACATCCTTAGAAAGATTCAAGAATACGATGCTTTCATTAGGCAAGAACTGGATACTCTGAAAAATGAACAAACTGAGATTTAAAAGGTTTGATTTTAAAAATATGATTGCCAACATAAAAAAGAGAAATACATTTGAAAAAATCACAAAAGTCACCCAGAAGACGAAATAAAAAATAGACAAAAAGATCAAACCAGTCATGAAGTCTGCCCATGCCTATGTCCTGAATGAAAAGCAGTGGCAACAAAAGCCAAAATTGACAAATGGGATCTAATTAAAAAGCTTCTGCACAGCAAAAGAAACTGTCATCAGAGTGAAAAAGCAACCTACAGAATGGGAGAAAACTTTTGCAATCTACCCATCTGACAAAGGGCTAATATCCAGAATGTACAAAGAACGTAAACAAATTTACAAACAAAACAAAACAACAACAACAACAAACATCGAAAAGTGGGTGAAGGATATGAACAGACACTTCTCAAAAGGACATTAAGGTGGCCAATAAACACATGAAAAAAAGCTCATCACTGGTCATTAGAGACATGCAAATCAAAATCACAATGAAACACCATCTCACACCAGTTAGAATGGCGATCATTAAAAAGTCAGGAAACAACAGATGCTAGAAAGGATGAGGAGAAATAGGAACGCTTTTACACTGTTGGTGGGACTGTAAACTAGTTCAACCATTGTGGAAGACAGTCTGGCAATTCCTCAAGGATCTAGAACTAAAATGCCATTTGACCCAGCAATCCCATTACTGGGTATATGCCCAAAGGATTATAAATCATTCTACTATAAAGACACACGCACACATATGTTCATTGCAGCACTGTTCACAATAGCAAAGACTTGGAACCAACCCAAATGCCCACCAATGATAGACTGGATAAAGAAAATGTTTCACATATACGTCATGGAATACTATGCAACCATAAAAAACAATGAGTTCATGTCCTGTGCAGGGACACGGATGAAGCTGGAAACCATCATTCTCAGCAAACTAACACAGGAACAGAAAACCAAATACCACATGTTCTCATTCATAAGTGGGAGATGAACAATGAGAACACATGGACACAGGGCGGGGAACATCACACCAGAGCCTGTCGGCAGGTGGGGACCTGGGGGAGGGATAGCATTAAGAGAAATACCTAATGCAGAGGACAGGTTGGTGGGTGCAGCAAACCACCATGGCACGTGTATACCTATGTAACAAACCTGTCTGCACGTTCTTCCCATGTATCCTAGAACTTAAAGTATTTTTTAAAAATAGATAATATTGGTTACTATTTTACTGTTAAAAAAAAAAAAAAAAGACCAGGAAGACTAACAGATAATAGGAATTATGCAAAATAAGTAACAAAACTGGAGGGAAGCAAATTGCTAATCTGAATGATACAAGAGATTCTGTTCATTTGAAAGCCTTAAGATTTCAGATTGGAAGAGCCCACCAGTGACTGTAAAACGACTTCCACCTATGATCATGGCTCAAAGCAAAAAGCAGAAAGGAAAAGCAGATCATGTCATCTGAAAAAGAATGAGAATCAAACTGTCATTAAATTTCACATCAGCAATACTAAGTGCTCAGGAAAAAGGAATAATGCCTTTAAAATTCTGAGGAAAATATATTTTTAAACTACATTCGCTATACCTAATTAAATTACTATACAGGTGTGAACATAGATCACACTTGCATGTACTGATCTTCACACAATCAAAGAATCAGAAAAGTTGCATCTCACATACAGTTTCTTAGTCAACTCCTAGAGTTCCAACAAAAGGCTGGAGTTCCACAAATGAGGAAAGCAACCCAACAAAGCAGAGACAGTTGTATAGGAGGCCTAGACAACAAGTACAGACAAGAATAACAGGATGAAGCACTCTTCCTGAAGTAGCTTCAGAAGAAGGAAGTTTCTGGAAAATTTTGAACCAAATCTCTGACTCAATGGACAAAAATGTTGAGCATGTAACAAAAGCAAATAGTAATTTTTAAAAGCTAGCTAGCAACTTCAGAAAAATTAAAAGCTGTACAAGACAGGAAATATGTGAGTATACTTTTTGACACTGTGATAAACAATACTGTTTTGAGTCCCCATGTAAACACTATTTATTGATTTACAAAGTTACAGACAAAGATGGTGGAATTACAATTAGAGAGCAGAAGGCAAATCTTATCATCTCAACATTGTACAGGAACAGCAAAAACGGAGGGAAGCAAATTGTTAATTTGAATGATACAGGAGAGTTTGTATAGCTGAAAGCCAAGATTTCAGATCAGAAGAGCTTGCCAGTGGCTGTAAGAAGACCTCCATCTAGGATCATGGCTGCAAGAAAAAAGCAGAAAGGAAAAGCAGACCATCTGCCAAAGAATGAGGATCAAGCTGGCATTACATTTCACGTCGGCAATACTAGATGCTCAAGAAAAAGGGAGAATGCCTTTTTATTGGGAGATGGAAGTGGCAGATACGGAATGAAAAAATGAGGACTCATGATAAATTGCTTGCTGTTAAAGGAACAAATGTTCTCCTCAGATAATCAATAAAGATCTAAAATAGAAATATGACTAACAGGAGATATTGAGTGATTTAAGTTACATTCTCATCTGTCAGTGTAGGAAAACAAATATATATAAAACTAATAACTCAAGAGTTATCAATGTAAGCATATTATTCAGAGACAGAGAGGTTGCTAACCAAAACATGCTATAAAAATTAAAAGTTACATATGTGGAGAGACATTGAGGATAAGAAGAGTGGGACAGGAACGATTACTCTTCAGCTGGAGTGCTTTTGTCTTTTGTTATTGTTATCATATGGAATTTTCTCATTTTGATAAAGTGTTTAAATGGTTAATATAAAAACTCAAGTATACAAATGTTCCTAAGATATGTGCAATCCACTCTTAGATACAGTTGATCAAATGTATGTAAAATTTAAGTGACAAAGTGTTCTTCTACAATATGTTTAATGCTGAACATGATTTCAGAACAGGGAGATGCTCACTTTATTTTGATAAACAGCCTTTAATTCTCTAATGTTCAAACCCAACAAGATGTAAAGTGTTCTCTCCAGTACCCTCTTCCATTTGGAGACATCTGTGCTCATTGATCTACAAAGGGCAGGGAATGCCTGATTATTTTATTATGTCATTTGCTACTACCGGAATTATTCATGATCATTTACCAGTAAGCTGAGAACACGTGGGGCTGATATCTTGATTCAGAACCCCAAGCCTAAAAGGGATACAAGTCTTTAGTAAATTTAGAAGCAGATTCCACTCTACCACCAGCATGCCCTTCATCTACCTTTAAACACATGCATTTATCACCAGAAACTGTATGTGCATTTTGCAAGGAATGTCCTTTTGTACAGCAGAGAACAAAGGGATTTTTCTGCAAAGTGATACTGAAACCTGATCACTGATGCATACTCTCTTGCCAGCATCTTGCCTATTGAATATCATCCCAGCCTATTATTCCGATATTGTTCTCTTTGGAAAAGAAGACAAAGATGAGGAGTTCATTTAAAGTGCTCGAACAGTACCCTCTGCTGGTTGAGTTTAAGCTGAAGAGTTTTGATGTGTAGCAGGGCTTGTGACACATGGCAAAAAGAAGAAAAGCAAGCAAGGGAAAAACTGTAGACCAGGATGCATAAGGCAAACATGAATAGAAATCCATTAGTAATTTTGGTTACATATAAGGAAACTGACATTTTAGGCATCATAGCACATATATAATGCAAAGGCGCTGTATTAATTCCTAATAGAATACTCCGTTCTTACAAAAAGAATATATTGAGTGACTTTGCATATTACCTTCAAGGTCTTTGCTTTACAAAATGCTTCACAAGCTCCCCCAGTGAGTTCCTCTAGTGCTCTGAATATGTGGCATATCTTTGGGTAACATATTAACTGTGCAAAACTAACTGCAAACTGTTTCTTAGGTCACAGACCAGGACTCTTCATGATACCAGAGATACTTGCACTTACGTGATGTGTTTATACGTGTTTAGGAAACATTCACGATTAATTTTTAATGTCTTGCTAATAGGTAAGAAACAAGGGTTTGGAGATGGCAAGATTAATTTCTCTGACAAAGAAAAAAATGAGTAAAGTATGTTCTCCAGGGCAGGGGATCTGGAGATCTGTTTTGCTTAATATAGTATAAATTCATAATAAATTGAGTAGCAAATAAAAACAGATGCAGTCTTACATTTTAGAAGAGTAGAGCTGGGGTTTTTTTATATCTTTGACTATAAAATCCATGAGATATTCAGCTCTCCCTGCCTACCCAGGGGGTAGAGTTCACTTCCCATTCTCACCAAGCATTGGTAGTAGAGAAAACAGTCAACAGATTTTAGACAGTTACATAGCGAGACACCCTATGGGCCTTTATTCTGTTTCCTCCAAAGTAAGAGCGGGGGAAATTTAAATGCCCACAGTCACCGACCAATAAAGTACATGAATGGCACACACTGAGTTTGAGGAAAAGCACATGATCCTCTTGGTCTATCTTTAATTTTTGGTGGAGACAACAATATCAAGAAACGATTCTCCACTAGAAGAAAAGCAACAGTGCAAATATGACGATAAACAATAACTGAAGCCTCACTTTGATGTTAGGGAGACAATTAGGAGTAGGAAGACTGATGAAATGGACAGTGTGTGCCCCACTTAAACTGGCCAGACACCGCTGGATGTGGTGGCTCGCGTCCGTAATCCCAGCATCAAGACCATCCTGGCTAACACAGTGAAACCTCGTCTCTACTAAAAATACAAAAATTAGCTGGGTGTGGTGGCACATGCCTGTAGTCTCAGCTACTCGAGAGGCTGAGGCAGGAGAATCGCTTGAACCCGAGAGGCAGAGGTTGCGGTGAGCCGAGATCACGCCACTGCACGCCAGCCTGGGCGACAGAGCGAGACTCCATCTCATAACCAAAACAAACAAACAAACAAAAAATACTGGCCAGATACAAGCACTTGTATTGCAGCCATGAAGCCCAGAGGACCCAGAGTTGCCACATCATTTGATGTTTCAAGAGGAGCTTGAAATCAGAATATTTACTCTTTGGGGCTCAAATCTTTACAAAAGAGTCTGTGAGCCAAAAAAAACAGAAAAATATTTACAAATTAAACTTATCCCATGGGCCAGCAGTGTGCAACTACCACAGACTCAAAGTTCTTTCCTCCTGCCTCAGGGCCTTTGTACATGCTCATCATTCTCCCAGGAATTTTCTCCTCTCATTTCCCCTGCCTTCCTCCTAGTTAACTACACTCACCCCTCTGGTATTGACTCAATTTTCACTGCCTCCAGGAAGTCCTTTCTGATCTGCTAGATTAGCTTAGGCCCCTTGTGATATGATCTACCACTTTTCTGTACCTTCTCATCATAGCACATAGCACAGTTTGTAATTATATGTTTATTTGCATAACTATTTGATTGTTTTTCTCCTCCACCATGAGGTCAGAGGCATTGCCTGTTGTTCAGCAGCGCATTGCCTATAATAAAGGAGGTATTGGTAAATAATTGCTAAATGAATGGTTAATAAGTTTAAAGTAGCTCTTCATAGGCATAGCTGGAGCTATTCATCTGTGGTTAATATCATATCACATGAACCCTTAGATTTGGGGATTGGAGGTGGGAAGGTCTGGGTTGGAATCTTAAATAGCCTACTTACTGTCTGAGTAAGTTGCTGATCCTCCCAGAATTTGTCTCCTCATCTTAAAAAAATGGCCCTCAGATTTGTGCAGAGGACATACCTAAATACTTTACAGTACTAACACCTAGTAGTTGTTCAATAAATGCTAATTATTATTATTATCATTACCTTTAATATTAATAGTCTACTCACACTGACTTGCCCACATCCCCTCTGGTCCCAGTGGCGGGAATTTGACAGATCTAAAATAATAGTCCCATTTCAATACTTTTGACCTCAGAAGAGTGTTCTCCCAACGAGAGAATAACAGTATTCTCCTACCACTCTAGCTAACTAGGCATGAATATCTGGACTTTACTCTGTATTCAGGAAATCAGGCCTGGAAGAGGTCTTACAATCCAGTGTTTCATAGAATACTTTTTAAGTCAGAAAGATTTATTCACCACTGATATCTTTCCTGATTGTGTAAGTGATCTAAATCAATCCCCTAATAACATGGGATATTTATCGTAGGCCCCACAACCTGCCAGGAGAGAGTTACAAACTAAGATAGAACAATGGGCGTATTATCCCTGAGGTAAACCATGTGATTCTCTGACGTAGGATGTCTGGGAAGGAAGCATTAGGTGTGAGTCATGGCATTGGAGCCAGCCTCACCTGGGCTCATGTTTTCTGTCACCTCAGCTCTGTGGTCTTGGCCAAATCATTAGGCCTTGCAGGTGAAACTAGGCTCATAAAACCTGCTGGGAAGGTTTTTTGAAGACGGAAGAGAGTGTGTGGAAGACAGCCTGGCACACAGAAGAGGTGTTCAATCAATGATACCTGCATAACCAAGGGGGATTTGAGCATTGAACTCATTGCCCACCATTACTTCCCCCAAATAAAATTCTATTTAGTTCACACAGAATAGTACAAACCACCGCAAGCTGGGTTGTGTACTGTAAATCATAAGATTTCAAACCTATTATGGAAGAAATGAGATCATCTTTGAGATATTTAGGGTCACGGATAAAGTGGGCCAGAAATTTACCCATTACATACAGCACTTTGTCCTCTCCTTCCACCGAAAAGCAGGGAGAAGTCTGACCTCACCCATAGTGCTCCTCTGGAAGTCTGGCCGGGAAACCAGCCAACTATAGTCACTAGCCTACCACGTAGTGGCGGTTCCAGCATTTACATTCTAAGATCAGGTTGGTACCAGGTTCATCCTGTGGCACAAATCCGGACCACTTTGTAATAAAATGTCCACGAGTCCCACCTTTCATCATTTTCTTTTTTTTCTTTTTCAATGTCTACATGATCCCAGAGACCTCACACCCACTTCCCCAGCCCTTAGCCTCCCCCTCAAATTGAGCGCAGTACAGGTAATCATCCATTGCTCCCAATTCAGAGCATCTGCAGTTCTCAGTTATACCCATGTGGCAGCATACCCTGAGTCTGACCTGGGTACCTGTTGGTCTTCCCGACCATGGGAACACAAAACCATGGTCAGATTTATCTTTGCTTTCCCAGAAATCGGAACGTAGAAGATGCTTGCTTATATCTGCCCACAAAAGGGACTATTTGTGGCTAATTTATCAGAGAGGAATGTATTCAAAGGATGTTGGGTGATTCCCACAGTCTCCAGGAAGCTAGATCTGTGTGGCCAAAAACAAGGCCCCAAATAACACCGAGGGGTTCACCCCTGCAGAACAGATGCTGCCCTGGCACCACCAACACCACCGCCACCTCCTCAGCTGCCTTGACTGTCCTCAGGAGCCAGCTGTGCTGCTGCTAAGAAACAGCCTTCTCTCTTCCGGCTCTGCTGTGTACTACCTACCTCCCAATGAAAAATCCAGGGCATGTGTCCAGGCCTCCCTGCAAGGGGAAAATGGAAATGTGGATATCTAACACTATCAGCTTCTACCAGGAGATGGCCTCTTGCCCAAGAAGACTTACAAGGTAAAGAGTTTCTCCATGCGACAGGGTTCAAATGCTGGGCAGCCAGAATTATAACACGGCCGATCGTTACTGCACCTACTTCTGAGCGTTGACTGGAGTCCAAACTGTGTGATGTTTGGTTTTCTTAGTGCTCACTACAGCCACTAAAATGACATTCTTAGTGCTCACTACAGCCGCTAAAATGACAGTGCTCAATATCTGTTTGTCGGAATTAGAATTTAAAAAAGAACAATGATCTAATGCCACCGAGTTTCTTTTCCTCTGGGTCCCATGGCATCCACTTTGATTCTCCGTGTTGTCCTAAACTTTTAAAGCGCCCGGACTCAGGCTCGCTCTGCCCCACGGAGTATCGGATGCTGAGAACAGCATGCTGTGGGCACACCAGCCACACTCGAACCCCTTCCTCCAGTCTGATTGCCTGGCCAGAGCCCCAGAGCTGCCTGGCTTCCCTGTTCTTTGGCTTTGTCTTCTTCCCATCACCCCCTTGCCCTTTGGACTTGCTGACTGCATTTGGCTCACTTACTTTTTGACCCTGGGCGCTTTGCAGTGTTTCTCAACAGGGGCGTTGGTGCAGAACAATTCTTTGTTAAGCTGAACTGTCCTATGTGTTGCAGGACCTTTTAACATCTCTGGCCTTGCTCATTAAAGGTTAAGACTGTTCTGTGGTCATGGGAGGAAGATCCCCAGTGGAGAAGCCCTGCTTTATAAAGGCTGCTCCCATTCACCCTGGGATCCTCCTTGGTTGGGTCACTCCTTCCTACTCTGCACTCTGGACTTGAACCCAGCTACCTGCCCATCTTGACAGAATTCCACACTCCTTTGGAAGGGGCAAACTCAATCAAAACTAGCATTGGGAGGAACTATTGGGTAATAACTGGACAGAGTTCAGTTATACTGAACTTTTTGTTCCTCCTCTGCTGTATGATTTGCACAAACAATCATTCTCAGCTCCAAATTCTTTATTTGTAAAATAAGAGGTGTTAGGTCAGGCTTCCCAGGAGCAGAGCCTGAGATGGGGATTTTTTCGTTCAAATGAATTACTGGGGGAGCGCTCCTGGGAGAAGAGGAATGGGGAGAGCAGGTTATGGGAGGGGGAAAAAAAAAAAAAAAAAAAGGTCAGGCAAGGAAACTGCAGCATAAATGACCCTGGAGTTAGCCCCACCTGGAGATAAGGCGACTGGCCTTTGGTACTCCCAGTTCAGCCAGGCATTGGCTGAGACCCGGAGTATCCCAGTGGCCAAGGGAAGACTTCCCTCTACATGCATGGCACATATAGGCTGTTTCTCATTGTGTTGCTATTGTAAACAACGTTGCAAGGAACATCCTTAGCCAAAACTTAAAGTACGTTCATGCTTACTTACCTGGGATAGATTCCTAAAAAAGGTATCACTAGATCAAATAGTTTTGACATTTGCAACAATATGCACATTGCCACATTACCTTCCAGAATGATTGTAAGCATTTCTATGTTTCCAGCTTCTATATGAGGATAAGACTGACTCTTCTTTTGGCCAACACTGTGTAACTGTAACCTTTAATAGTGGAAATGATGCACGGTGTTATTTTTAAATATTTCAAAGGAAACACAGTTTATATGACCCACATAATTCTGCTAATTGCTAACTAAATTTTTTCTGTGTTTAGAACATTGGTTAACATAGACACTTTGAAAATACTGGCCTAAAAACTATGTCTGAGAATACATTAAAATTAGCGTCCAATTTTAAATTTATAAAATAGGTTTTTAATAATAAAAGTTGATATTCATATGACTGTCTAGGGCCGGGCAAGGTGGCTCACGTCTGTAATCCCAACACTTTGAGAGGCGAAGGTGGGTAGATCACGAGGTCAAGAGTTTAAGACCAGCCTGGCCAAGATGGTGAAACCCTATCTCTACTAAAAATACAAAAAATTAGCTGGGTGTGGTGGCAGGTGCCTGTAATCCCAGCTACTCAGGAGGCTGAGGCAGAGAATTGCTGGAATCCGGGAGGTGAAGGTTGCAGTGAACCGAGATGGCACCACTGCACTCCAGCCTGGGCAACAGAGTGAGACTCCATCTTAAAATATATATATGTGTGTGTGTGTGTGTGTGTGTGTGTGTGTGTGTGTGTATGACTGATGCTTAGGTTTTAACCTAGCTCATGAGATAAACAGAATGTCAATCATATTTGCTGCTCACCCACTAGTTAACAAATCAGAAATTATTAATCAAAAATTGAAAATTTTCCCAAGCAAACAGAATGGAAGGAAAGAAAAATCTAAAAATAATATATGAAATGATAATTGCATTCAGTAAGCTGACAAATAACTTTGGCGTTAGGAAATTTAGAGTTTGTTCCCAGCTTTGTCACTGATTTGCTGGCCTTTGAGGAGTTACTTAAGTGTGCCATAAAACAGAGAAATAGAAATGACCCCTGCATTTCTACTCTCCTGCATCCTTGACCTAATATTGCACCAGAGTTTTGTAAGTTTCTTAGAAACTATGCCAAGCACTTTGAACTCCTTGAAGAGG
Organism: Macaca nemestrina; assembly: GCF_043159975.1. Lineage (NCBI taxonomy): Eukaryota > Metazoa > Chordata > Mammalia > Primates > Cercopithecidae > Macaca > Macaca nemestrina. The sequence goes on along the minus strand of NC_092134.1, from coordinate 40,582,381 downwards.
GGTACTTTATAAAAAGAATTTCAGCCTATGGGTTCCTGGGCTGGTTAAGTACGTTTATCATGGTTTTTTTTTGTTGTTGTTTTCTTTTTTATTTTGTTTCCAGGCATTGTACAGCTTAAGACATCTCAAGTTTCTTAAAAAATTATTATACAAGAGACTAAATAGGAGACACACAAAACTTCCCAGTCTCATAACCTACTAGTTTCTGGAAAGCTTCCCCAAAACAGTCTCCTTTTATATACGCCTTAAAACATTTAAAGTAGCAACTTTAAACATTTCTTTTTTTGATACCAAATTAAGACTCAATTCTATACAAAACATGTTTCTGAAGAAATTTTAAAAATAGTACCTGTGTTTCCTCATTTCTAAGACACTTTGATTCTATAACTTGTATTCAATTTAGCGATAGCTTTATTGTCATTAGGAAAAAGGAAACATTACGATAAAAGTACACATATGGAGAAAATATTTGCAAACTATATATATTAAAAAAGGGTTAATATCCAAAATATATAAGGAACTATTACATAAATTCAGACTGGTTTAGAGCAGAGGACCTGACTGCCAGTCCAGGGTCCCTAGTCATTGAGACACAGTGTTTCCCCAACGTGTCTTGAATGTTTTCATTCCCAAACCACCAATGGGCCTTTGTCTGGGCCATGCTCAGGAAAAGTAGGATTTACAGGGACCCATCGGACTTGCTTATTCCCAAATGGCTCCCCCAGCCTGCCCTACATTCTTTGCCCTGTATCTATATCCTTTGAAATCTCCACTGAGATTTTCTTTTTGGTTAAGAGCAGGGCATATGTGAAATTATAGCTGATATGCACATTATCTAAAAGGGAGCATTATTTTATACATTACTAAGATGAAGTTCAGATTAAATAAATCACACCTATGATTCCTTTTTTTTGAGATGGAGTCTCGCTCTGTTGCCCAGGCTGGAGTACAGTGGCACAATCTCGGCTCACTGCAACCTCTGCCTTCTGGGTTCGAGTGATTCTCCTGCCTCAGCCTCCCAAGTAACTGGGACTACAGGTGTGTGCCACCACACCTGGCTAATTTTCTGTATTTTTAGTAGAGACAGGATTTCATCATGTTAGCCAGGATGGTCTTGATCTCCTGACCTTGTGATCCGTCTGCCTCAGCCTCCCAAAGTGTTGGGTTTATAGTCATGAGCCACTGCACCCGGCCAACACCTATGATTCTGTTCACTTGTTCATTCTGTTTATTTGTCCCTCTTGCTATAATGACTTTCCCTGCATGCACACACACACACACAAACACACACACACACATATATATATATATATACGAAACCATTCAGCAAATATTTATTGAGGTCTGCTACAAGGTCAGCACTGTGTTTATAGACACTGAGGATATGGCTGTAAGGGAAAAAAGGTACTAACATTTCCCTCAAGAATCTTACAATTTAATAAAAGAGAAATCATTTAGTTTCTATTAATTATGTAATTTCCATTATTCTTTATCAGTTGCTTAATTTAATGATTATAGGAATAAATCCATAAATAAAATTGTAATCCATCCTCTATAAACCAAGCAGGCAGCGTTTGACTATACAATCAGTTGTCTTAACCTTGTCAGGTGGATCAGGGAAAGCCTTCTAGCCCTGGTGGCAGGTCCCAGGGATGTTCATTTAACTGGTCCATGTATAAACCCAAAATGCAAAGGCAAGTCATTTAGGTCTAGGTGATGTTTCCAGCCAGGAGTCATGGAGGGAATGGGACTTTAAGGGATTGTTTATTCTTCCGGAAAATCTCCAAGAATAGCTAAAGGACACAAGGCAAAGTTACAGTATGCAAAAAACTGCCTATCTGAGTGGCAGCATCACACCCTAACCTGCTGCCTCTCCAGACCACTGCCCAATGGTGGCCACTACACACCTACAGACGATGGTGTATAGGAACCTCCATGACTCCCTTCGTGCAGGACAGCAGAGGTTGGGTGGCCAAGAGCATTAAGACACCTGGACTCTCCAAGATGAGGACCATGGAAGCATAGATGGGTCAGGCAAGAGTATGACCCACAGAGGAAAATTTGAAAACCATCACTCAAATATAATGTTCTCTCTTGCTGTGAGTCTCCATTTTCTATTTTTTTCCTTATATTTTTGGCACATTATTTTAGGTGCAGTGGGTCTATTTTGGTTTCCTCAAAGCAATATTTTAGCAATAGAACATCTGTCACCTTGAGAGCCTGAGAGGAATCTCAATGTTCTTCATCATTTTGTAACTGAATCCTAATGTATCAGACACTGACCCTGTTGGTAAGTACCTAAAATGTGCAGGGTGCACAAAATTGAGAAGATTATAATCCCTAGTACCACACATGCACACAGATCTTGTTCTTCCTGTGCCATGTGACAAATCTTATCACAGATATGTCCCAAAAGGATACACACATCAATTATCTCATTTTATTTCTCTTTACTGTTTTTTTCTTTGTGTCATTTTAATCAATTTTTGTAGTTACTGACAATGTTCTTATCTAAAAAGCAGTATTTAAAATATTTGTTTTTGGTAAACAACGTTGATGTTGAATTTTCTACTCTCAAGAACTTTAAAAACCAAGTGAGTTACAGACAGTATGTAAGTAACACAGAGGGCTTGGCCATTGCACAACTATGAGATCTGGCCACAGATTTAACCTCTCTGAGCCTCAATTTCCTCATTTATAAATAGGAGCAATAATGCATGGCTCACAGGACTGTGTAAGAACTAAATGAGATCATGTGTGTAAAGCAGATAGCACAATGCATGGCAAACAGTAGGTGGCTACAGCATGTCAGTCCCTCCCCCTTTCCTCTCAGCTTACTGAGGTCTCTGGAGGATACAGCAAATAAACACAAATGGCATGGTGAATTCTGTGGGCTAAAAATGTGATTTTTTTAAGGCATAGGGTGTTTTAGTTTCTAAAACAACCGTTGTACATCTAAGAATAGCTCTGTTTATGACTGTGTGATTTTATCCATCTGGGTTCACACAACCCTCAATGTATCAGTTAGTCTTTCACATTAGGTTTAAATTTTATTTTCCCCCAAGAAAGTCTTCTCCAGGCACTTCAGCTCACAATGATATCTCCCTTTCTTAAATCCTCCCCCAACCTCCGAATGCATTAAGCAAAACCTCACCTTTGAGAGAGAAAGAGATTTTCCTTAATCAATTTGTCCACCTCTAAAGCAAGGATTGTAACCAATGCCCCTTTGTGTTTTTGGAACTCAACACGGTGCCTTGCATTCAAGTGATCCTAAAGATATGCTTGTTGGTGGATTAGTTGGTTGATAGATGGACAAGGACTTAACTCCTCTGTTATAACTGTGTAACAGTCTTGCATTATCTGGAGTTCATACAGGGGAGCAGGACTTTCTCAAGGAATTCAACTGCTAATTCCCCAATAGCCCCCAAATGGTACCACTTGGAGTAGCTGAGGAGGAGTCACTCAGGATCTATGATGTGAACCACTCTGAGATCTACTATACATTCAACAGCTTAATCCACTGCTCCCCTAGCTAAGCAATGAGCAGTGTTTCTTCTCCACCGAAAACAAAAACATTTGTCCAGTTTAGTAAATGTCAGCCTGGCAGCATGAAGAACAAAATATCGAATGCCATTTCCATGAAGCAAAGTTACTGGGCCAACAGCAGATGCATCCCTTGGCATCAGGCGAAACTCATTGTGTCAGCAGCCGTAGCATCAGAGATCGAGAGCACACAAAGCCCAAGCTTTCAGGGCTGGTTAAAAAGACTCATCTATTGTCTCTGGCAGACAGTGCTAGAGATAAAGTATCCTGGAGACTCAATGTAAGGCAGGCTGGAAATGCGTGTGCCAAGCCAAAACGAAAGCAAGGCTGCACAATGGTAACTACTGAAGGAGCAGCTGGTCCTGGTGGCACCAGACTGTGACTTTCAGCCCATGTCATCAACACTTGTCCATAGGGTAAACATTTTCTGAAGAGGTGCCTGTCAGTTTCCATTTATTTATAAATAAGTGAATGAATAGCATCCAACTTACACATTTTTCATGGTCTTTTTTTTTTTTCTTTTAAATTCCGAGGGCAGATGAGAAAGAGCACTACGAAGCCAAGTGAGAACACAAGGAGAATGCAGCTCTGTCCTAAAAGGAGGGTTGACGACTGACGGATGATACACGTTGAGTCAATGGAACGAGGCAGTTGCAGACTATTGTTGGAACAAAAGGAGGTCAAGATTTATTCTTTTCTCCTGCTGGGACAGAAGGAGGTGGTCACAACTTTTCTTTAAAAAAAAAAAAAGAAGAAGAATGCATTCCTAAATCAAGGCTTCCTGGGGCAGCGAGAACAATCACAGCACTCCTCAGCTACACTATCTCTGTTAGTGGACAAATGCTGCTGACCTTTTAAGCTGAACTTGCAATCTTCTTGGGCTTGAGCTGCCACTCTAAGAAAGTTCTTTAAAATGCAGATTAGCCACAGATATCTCATTTTATTAATTTCCTCTTGGAAATATCAAAATGACTATGAAAAGACAAAACTGTATATATTGATAATGTTTTCTATGGAGGTTTGTAGAATGCAATGATCACAAAGTAAGTTTCCTATCTGTAAAAATGGCCTTGGAGTTCCCTGCTTACCAGCTCTCTCTTCAAAACAAAAAATAAAAATAAATAAATTGGATCAAATCCATCTTGGACCAGAAGGTAAATTGGAAAAATACAAAAAGGCAGAGGATTAAATAAATGCACCTTCTTTGAAACAAATGATGACATTTTCTAGGCCCAATTCAGATGATGCAGAGCTTCCTTTTGCAAAGCAGCATGCTACACAACGAATGGCCTGACGGGCCTTTGGGTTTAAATCTCAGCTGACATCTCCTCGCCAAATGTGGTAGCATGATTGCATTAATTCCCCAGTTCCTCATTCCTTTCTGTATCCAGGTTCTGACTCCCATCCCAGCCATGTTACTTTCTTTGACCAAACGGATGTTATCAATCATGTCACAAGCAAAGAGATTAAAAACTGTGAGTTTCCATTTGTGTCTTTGCCCTCAACCACTGCCATAAAAATATGCCAGAGCTAGTCTACTGAATGATGAGAGACAACTGGAACATAGGTGAGATCATCTCACCTGATCATCTCATCCTAAACAATCCTAATCTGCTGACAGGCAGCTGACTTCCAGGCATGGCAGTGAGCCCAGCTCAGACCAGAAGAACTGCCCAGCTGAGTTCAGTCTAAATCACTAACCCGCAGACTTGTGAGCTGAATAAACACTTACTGTTTCAAGCCACCAGGTCTTGTGGTTATTTATTACGAAGCATTATTGTGGCAAAAGATAACTTACATACTACATGATACTGGATGATCTCTTTACCCCACAAGCTTTAGTTTTCTTTAATATTCTCATATGCAAAATGAGTATACATTAACTTCTTAAGGTTGATGTCATAATTAAATTCATTAAATTAAATAAGGTATATGAAATAATTTAGCACAATCACTGGCACATAACTAGCATGTAATCAATGAGAGTTCCTTCTGTGCCTCACATTCTTCCTTCAGATCTCTCTCATTAGAAGAAATGCCTTCTTAATGCCTTCACTATTAGTTTCCATTCACCAGACACCACATGATTCATAGTTGTGCGCTGTTTGGAGCACTGTGGTAGCATCCATGGGGTACATCGCCAACACTAAACAGAAAGACTCTTGTGATACCTGGAAAAATCCTGCAATGTGCTTGAAATTTCCCAGGTTATTGCAAAGATTCCATTTACTCCAGATCACAGCTCCAGGTTGAAACCCAGAGAAATGGCACTGACTTTCCCCTTCCTGAAGGCTGTCTCTGAATATACAAGCCCACGCTTCACTGTTTTACTTCTTCACTCCTCTAATAACATTTCTTGGGATCACCTTTCGCATGAACTGTTTTTTTTCAGATTGAGGAAATAGCACTTAAATATAACATGGCATACAGAGTCAGGAATTGCAAGTTACTTATTGTGGCCAAAGTGGGAGGTACAGGGAAGTGGTAAGGCATGAGGCAGGAGAGGTAAACAGGAATGATGAGATCAGAAGTGTATCCAGGTTCTGACTCCCACCCCAGCCATGTTACTTTCTCTGACCAAAGGGATGTTATCAAACATGTCACAAGCAACTTTTTGCTGAGGCCTGCTTCAGGAAAATCCAAACTTCATTAATCCCACAGACCCATCTTTGTATGGAACCCACCTGAAAACCCAGATTCCAAGAGGCAGATCTAGGAAGAATATGAGAACGAGCAGAATCATACACTCCTTTGAAGAATATTTGATGAGTATAGACATTGAGATCACAATGCCGATGATTCCATTTAGGCCTTCAGTATCTCCCTTCTGAGATTTTGTAGTAATCAGCTCAGTGGTCTTCTTTCTTTTAAGTTTGTCTCACCTCTCCTCACTTTCCCTCCTATATTCATCTCCATACAACACCCCACAACTGCCATGTGGCTTCCCTCCTAAAAAATTATTAAATACCCCCCACATCCTCATGATGAGTCCAATCTCCCTAAAATAACATACAAGACACTTCTGATCTCATCATCCCTGTTTACCTCTCCTGCCTCATGCCTTACCACACTTCCCTGTACCTCCCACTTTGGCCACAATAAGTAATTTACAATTCCTGACTCTGTATGCCATGTTATATTTAAGTGCTGTTTCCTCAATCTGAAATCTCTTCCTCCCACATACCTACTTCCTGAACCCCAGTTCCTCCTTTGAATCCCAGACATAATTGTGATCTTAAGGGTCCCAGGGACTTCATATAGTGCTGAGTAAGAACTCACCATTTGTTGAGGTAATCTACTGGATTAAGGTTTCTGAAAGTGTAAGACCATCACTCATAGAGAAGCAGGCTCTTCAGTCAGGCTTGGGAGATCAAATAGGACTTCAGTCGGCAAAGATGTTGGCTTAAAAATGGCTTGATAAAGAACAAAATGCAAGTAAAAACTTGTGTAGGAAATAGTAAGTTGTTGGCTGGGCACAGTGTCACCTCTGTAATCCTGGAACTTTGGTAGGCCACGGCTGGTGCATCACTTGAGCCCAGGATTTTCAGACCAGCCTAGGCAACATAGCAAGACCCCATCTCTACAAAAAATATAAAAATTAGCCAGGAGTGATGGCGTGTGCATGCAGTCCCAGCTAGTCAGGACGCTGAGGTGGCAGGACCGCTTGAGCCCAGGAGACAGAGGCTGCAATGAGCCAAGGTGGTGTCACTGCACTTCAGCCTGAGTGACAGAGTGAGGTTCTAAACTAGCTGAGATATAAGGTAAATGAGACAGATTAAAGACCAAAATATTACTGTTATTATTGATGAAGTTGATATTAGAGAAAGTGGCTTATGCCTAAAGAAGGACTAATAGACTTTCACATACTAACTCAGAATTAGACAAACCATCCTGCAGTGCTAGTCTGGAAATGAATCCTCATGAAGGAGACAAAAGTGCATGCTGCTTGCAGGCAGCTGTTTCCCAAGGAAAATAACAGAAAGAGGCAGGCCCACTTTGCCCTCTAACCTCCCCGATCACATCAGGTCACTCTACCTCTCCTAGTATGTATTCAGTGAGGATCTGAGGGAAGAGGCCGGTGGTTATTCTAATGAAGCTCACTCCACATAAGATGTGGACGATTAATAATCCTTCCTAACAATTTATATCAAGGATCAACAAATGATAGCTCATGAACTGAATCCTGCCTGCTGCATGTTTTTGAGTACCTCTCAAGCTAAAAATGATGTTTGTATTTTTAAATGATTGAAAAAAACCCTGGCCAGGTGCAGTGGCTCACACCTATAATCCCAGCAATTTGGGAGGCCGAGGAGGGTGGATCACTTGAGGTCAGGAGTTTGAGACCAGCCTGGCCAACATGGTAAAACCCTGTCTCTACTAAAAATACAAAAATTAGCTGGGCATGGTGGTGCATGTCTGTAGTCTCAGATACTCGGGAGGCTGAGGCAGAGAATCGCTTGAACCTGAGGGGTGGAGTGAGCTGAGGTCACACCACTGCACTCCAGCCTGGGCGACAGAGCAAGACACTGTCTCAAAAAAAAAAAAAAAAAAAAACAAAAAAAAAACAAAAAAAAAACCTGAAGAATAATATTTAATGACACATGAAAATTATACTGTTCACCTATTTTCCTGGGAAGATTTGTTCCCATTTAGCTTATTTATTTCCCCTCACATCCGTCTGTTTTCTCACACCTCTGTTTGGCTTGTCTTCCCTCTGCCTGGGGACTTGGTCATATTCATTGTGTAATCCCATCTCCATTCCCACTGAAATCCTTGTCTCTGTGTGGACAATGCTCAGTTCTCCCCTTCACTCAAAATATGTTTCATCTTGAAATTTTGGCTTTATTTCTCAAGGTACCATCTCAACTCCTCCACCAACTTTTACTGCTAATGTTTTCAGAAAGCACATATTTTATACTCAATCTACTCCACTTCATCATTCATTGACTCTTTTTCAGTTCCTTCCATTCTTAAAGCACCACATGTGGAATGGTTGAAGGACAGAAGGATGTTTAGTTTGAAGAAGAGAAGGCTCAAGTTTGTCACGCAAGGTGTTAAAATATTGACAGGCTGTCAGGTCGTAGAATGATCATGTGTCTTATAAGACTAAAATGGAAAATGAGAATTAGCAAGTAAAAGCTACAGTGAGGCAAATTTCAATACAGTATTAGAAAGAATTTCATGTCCACCAGAACTATCCAGGGATGAAGTGGGCTGCTGTGTGTAACAGCAAACTTCCTATTACTGGAGGTATTCAAACTTACATTAGATTGTTGTAGAATCAAAGAAAACATTAAATGAGCTCATAGACCAGATAGGTGCTTCTGTATGCTGAGATTTTTGTGATCATCATAAACAAAGCCATGTTTCAAGTTCATGTTATTTTATGTGTGTTGTGTATATATAAAAATAGGCCAGGCCGGGTGCGGTGGCTCACGCCTGTAATCCCAGTACTTTGGGAGGCCGAGATGGGTGCATTACGAGGTCAAGAGATCGAGACCATCCAGGCCAACATGGTGAAACTCCATCTCTACTAAAATTACCAAAAGTAATTGGGCATAGTGGCACATGCCTGTAGTCTCAGTTACTTACGAGGCTGAGGCCGGGGAACCCCTTGAATCCGGGAGGCAGAGGTGTCAGTGAGTCAGGATCACACCACTGCACTCCAGCCTGGCAATAGAGTGAGAAATCTGTCTCAAGAAAATAAAAAAAAAAAAAAGCCCGGGTGCGGTGATTCACGTCTGTAATCCCAACACTTTGGGAGGTTGAGGTGGCGGATCACAAGGTCAGGAGTTTGAGACTAGCCTGACCAACATGGTGAAATCCCATCTCTACTAAAAACACAAAAATTAGCTGGATGTGGCGGCACATGCCTGTAATTCCAGCTACTCAGGTGGCTGATGCAGGAGAATCGCTTGATCCTAGGAGACGAGGTTGCAGTGAGCAGATATAATGCCACAGCACTCCAGCCTAGGCGACAGAGCGAGACTCCGTCTCAAAAAATAATAATAATACTCTTTTTTTATTATAAGAGAGTCAGAAAAATGGGAAAAAGTGCATTGTTGAGTTGAAAAGTCAAGTTAAAAGTATTCACAGTGGCCAAAAAGGAAATAAAAGAGGGAATCAACAGGAGTTAAATAGAAGGAATATTGAACTGTGGCGAGGGCCGGGTGTAGGAAAAAGTGGACAAGTCTCAAGGGTTACTGAGTTTTTCCAACAATGTTTAACAACTCAGGGTTTTCCTACATCAGCCCTTGCCCGTACACCCCCAAATGCAGGGTCCAGAGTGATTGCACTACTGATTGCTGTGGGGGTTGTGGGGTGGGGAGCCTGAGAAGCTCGTTGCAGGGAAGACAGCAGTGGCTCTTTGTCTCCAGCTCCAAGCATATGCGTGCCTTTGTGAGTACAGATCCTCAAGCGTATGTCCCAATAGAAACATTCTACTCTATGGGCTTATTAAAGAATCCTAATGCCTTCTAAAATTGCCCAAACCCTTACAGATGCCCAGTATTCAACAATGTGAACTGTTTGACCTATTCAGTCAGAAATAATAGAAAATATATTAAAAGCACTACCTTTTCATACTCTTAACATAATGTTTTGTATTTCCAATGCATCCCAGTGGATTACTGTGAATTGCTTTGTAGGCACAAAATTCTCTGTTTTCCCTTCTACTGTACACTATAATCTTTGAAAGTGTATTTATCAAAAGATGAAGGCACTTGTTTCTCCCCCAGCCTCCTCTGGAGGAGCACTTAACAGCATGTAGGAAAGCCTATGCTTAAAGTCTGGTTGACCCCCTGGTCGATTTCCCACCCCCGTGATTGCTGTCTTCTAATTTTCATCACAGTTCCCACCTCAGTCTCCACCCCACTGACTCTCTAGACTATCTTCCTGTTGCCTGTGCTAAAATACTCCCACTCCTCTCACCACCCCTGCGTTCAAGAGTCATAACCCTTTGGAGCGCTGCATCTCTGTGAAAGAAGACAGAGACTGGTCAGACTCAAGACTTTCAGGAGATTTTTATGAATGTGATGGTGCCCATAGCTCCATAGGAACTATGATTATCATCATCAGCCCAGCTAGCAAAACAGACCTTCTCATCAGTTTATACATGAAAGGGAAAAACAGCTTTTCCCATCCTGCAATGGTGAGCTTCTCCTTTAGGTGTGTTTTTGAATGATCTCCTGCCATTTTCTCCCCAAGAACTCTTAACGTTATTTGACATTCACTTCAGCATCTTGCAACTTACGTCCAGGAACAATACACCAAAATAACCAAGTAAAGGAAACACGCGTTCTTTATTTTTTCCCCATCCAAACACTTACTCACTTAGAGCATTCACTGGTGAAAAGCAACATACCTCCAGCTGGAGAGGAAGAAAGCACAGGGAAACCAGGATGAAATAAGAGTGAATTTGCTATATGGAGAGAATGTCAGATTCTTGGTTTGAATGGGGAGAAAGAGAAAAAGAATAGCTTCAAAGGTGCTCTGCCTTCAAGCAGGCTAATCAGCACATTTCACCCCATTTTAACTGAATATAGCCGTGCAAGTCCACTGATCCTCTCCTTCTATTTTATTGAGAAAAATCACAAGAGCTTCCCAAATTTTTCTTTTCTTTATCAGTATTTTATAGGCGACTAGGGACAAGTTCTTTGGGCACAGGTAGGCCTGAATTAAATTCAAGCCTTCTCTGTCACTTACCAGGTGCTAGGCAAGTTCCTTGATCTTTCCAAGGAACTTTCCTCATTGTAGAAAAGTAAAAATCATGCTGATGTTATAGATATGTTCTGAAATTTTATTTAGATAATATATCAAAAGCCCCTAGTCCTTTCTTAAGTCCTTTCTTAAGCCCCTAGTTCTTTCTTAAACTTAACATAAAACTCCTGGTTCTTGATCTATATTTAATAACATGGGTCAAATCATGTGTTTAATAAGGGGTTAGTATTATTTCTTTATTTTCCTTGCTGCAAGAGATATGGACAAGAATAAGAAAATAAGCAAGGGAAGAAGCCATGGGGATAACAGGGCTTTGAGTGTAAACTAACACACATCTCATAACTAAAAGGACTCCTACCAATTATAAGAACTACTGGAACATCGTCTTTTAACTGGTCCTCTATTTCTAGATCCTGCCTATGGTCTATACCAGTAGTCTCCAAAATACAGTACGTGCACTCAAGCAGGTGTGCAAAACAATCAATGGGGGAGATGGAAGAGAGCATTAGAACTACTGTATATACCCACTTTTATCAAATAAAATCAAAGATTAAGCTTTTCTGATATTTAATATGGCATGGCACTCTCAGTCTCTATGTTAGTGATCACCCCTCACATAGGATATGTGGGAAGTCTTGAGGGAAAATGGGAGTCTATAAATCAGAGGAGTGGACAGTGGTTCCCTAACATTTTTGTTTGTTTAATAATTTATGATGCATGCCCAGTTGAGTGGATAAGTGGAACTATTGTCTAATTCTAACTTGCTGAAAACTCATAAAATAAGTAAGAAACTTAAAGACTCCTGAAAATAAGTCATGGGTCAAAGATAACACAACAAAGCAAGCCACGTGAGTAGAAAAAGTTGATTTTTCTCCCCTTAGTAGAAGTACTTTGTCACCATATTACAATATATGGTATAATATAATTATACTATATACATAATTATAATTAGATCTGACAAGAGATTAGTTCACCTCAAGAAGATGATTTGGAATATGGATTTACATATACACTCCTTAACAATGTCACCCTAAGTAGATAATAAAATATTAGTTATAATGTTTAGTAAGACTTTAAAACTAAGCAATCAGAACACTAACAGTATGGCTGCATTAGTCCATTCTCACACTGCTATAAAGAACTAGCTGATACTGGGTAATTTATGAAGACAAGAGGTTTAATTGACTCACAGCTCCACAGGCTGTACAGGAAGAATGGCTAGGAGGCCTCAGAAAACTTACAATCATCTCAGAAGTCTAAGGGGAAGCAAGCATGTGTCCTACCATGGTGGAACAGGAGAGAGAATGAAGAGGGAAGTGTTACACACTTTTAAACAACCAGATCTCACGAGAACTCACTATCAGGAGAACAGCAAGTGGAAAATCCGCTCCTATGATCCAATCACCTCCCACTAGGCCCCTCCTCCAACACTGAAGATCACAATTCAAAATCAGATTTGGTGGGGGCAAAGAGCCAAACCATATCAATGGCTTTTAGTGAGATAAAAATTAAAAATCAAATTTTATCTCTCTCTTATCCTTTTTAATATCCACATATGTACTTTATGCTGTACAAAAGTTATCAGTACAAGCATGCATGTGTATAATATACACATAAACAGAGCCTGGCACAGTGGCTCACGCCTGTAATCCCAGCACTTTGGGAGGTCGAGTAGGGTGGATCACTTGAGATCAGGAGTTTGAGACCAGCCTGGCCAACATGGTGAAACCCCGTCTGTACCAAAAATACAAAAATTAGCCAGGTGTGGTGGTGTGCACCCATAATTCCAGCTACTCAGAAGGCTGAGGCAGGAGAATCACTTGAACCTGGGAGGCAGAGATTGCAGTGAGCCGAGATCACACCACTGCACTCCAGCCTGGATGAAAGAGTGAGACTCTGCCTCAAAACAGAACAAAACAAAAAAAACTAATTTACACATAAAGAGATATGGATACATGAGTGGAACATGCTCCAACATGACGGGAAACCTTACCGAAAGCTTGGAGGGCATTCTCTACACTGACGCTGTGTGTTAGCCTTGCCTTTGGGTTATGCCATACCTCTGCTGTCTTGGTCAGCTTACACTACTATCACAGACTACCAGTGACTGGGCAGCTTAAACAACAAACAATCCTCAGAGTTCCAGAGACTGGGAAGGTCAAGATCAAGATACCAGCAGATTCAGTGTCCTGTGAGGGCCTGCTTCCTGGTCCATAGATGGCTGTCTTCTCGCTGTGTCCTCTGCAGGTGGAAAAAGAGCTAGCTAGCTTTCTGGGGTCCCTTTTATAAGAACACTAATTCCGTTCATGAGGCCTCTACTCTTAAGACCTAAATACCTCTCAGAGACCCTACATCCCAATATCATCACATCGGGGGTTAGGATCTCAACATGTGAATATTCAGTCCATAGTACCTGCAGAAGGATCTACCCTTAACAGTTCTCTGTTGTCAAATGAATACGGTGTGAGCTACTTACATGCAAATAGGGTGCTTTCTAACCTGGCCCCAGCTCCGGTAAGAAACAGACTAGCATAGGTAGTTTGAAGAGAGATTAATAGAAGGACTACTATTAATGTAAGATGTAAGTGGAGTCTAGAGAAACTTCGAGGGATAGTGATGTGGAAAGACAGGAGGAGGTGCCTGCCTCCCGAACTCAGGCCTAAAGTGGTGGAAAGGAGGAAACAGAGAGGCTGTATGGAGCAGGCCCTTGCTGAGACTTTCAGGGAAGGGATGCAGTCAGCTCAAGGCCACCCTGACCCCTTTCTTCTCACCCTTATCTGCCCCCTATTGACTGAATCCAACACAGAGGGAAGATATTGAGGTGGCCCACACAAGTAAGCCTTCCATGACACAGAATTGGATGGAGAAGGGTAGTGGACCTGGAGAAACCAACGGAAGATATTCAAACCAATCTCTTTCCAAATTTTTCATTCATTCATTCACTGATACTTTTATTTCTTCATTCAACAACTTTGATTGAGTGCAGTGTCAGGGACTGACTAGGGTACTAGAGATACACCACGAACAAGACAGTCAGTGTCCCGACCCTCATGTCTCATGCTACCTTCCAGAGAAGCAGGTAAAAAACATGGTGACAGGTAAAATAATTACAGGTCACGATACATTCCTCGTGATAGATGCTGTGTGGGGAGTAACAGGGGACTTGCATCAGGGAAAGTGGCCATGGATGATCTTCCTGAGGAGGTAAGACCTGAGGATAGAGAAGGGACTGGCCATGAAAATAGATTGGGAAGAATGTTCTAGAAATAAGCAGCAGAATGTGCAGCAGCCCTGAAGTGGAACCCTGCCGTGGTAATCCAGGGACAAAAAGGAGCAAGCGTGGCCAGGGTTGGGAAGAAAGAGATGGGCTTGGGATGGTGGGCAGGGACCACCCTCTGCCAGGCTCCACCAGCTACAGTAAGGAGCTTGGGCAATGACACGTCCTTGAACCAGGGTGTTGTGTAAACATCCTTCCGAACTGCTCACCCTGCCAAATATTGTGGCTTTCATGTGTCTTGCCTCTGTGCCTTTGCACATGTAGTGCCCCTGCCTAGAAACTCACCCCCTCTCTTCTACCCAACAGTTATTCATCCTGTGTGACCCAGTTTACATGTCATTTCCTGTGTGAAGCCTTTCTTGGTCTCCTTGGGCTGTCTTAGTCACTTCCTCTTCTGTGCTCCCTTAGCACGTTGTACATGTCTCCCTGCTTTGTCACTATTTGTTTACTGATCATCTCTCTCTCAGGACAGTGAACTCTTTGAAGGCAAAGGCTATTTTATGCTTCTTTGCATCTCACTCTACTCCACCTCACACCCCCAAGCCCTTGAAGAACTGATACCATGTTCATCTTTGCATCCTCACCCTGCTCTTCCCCCAACCCCAGTTCACCTGGCCAAGGGTGTGCCACGTTAGTAACACCCAAGAATGCATGCTACATGAATAAAATTGCAGAAAATAGACCTCCCACTAATTCTGATTTTCAATAGCAATACTACCTGCCCAGAAGAAGCTATCAGTGAATCGTGATGTTTTAGAGCTTCCTGAGCATTTAAGACAGCTGCTCGAATCCACTTAAACAATTAGAAGTTCGATGTTCAACTAGCGTTTAATCTATATAAGGATAATAATAGGTAACATTTATTAAATGCTCATTGTTTACCAGTCTATTCTAGCAGCTGCACTAGAATGCATTCATTTAATCTTCAGAACAAAACCCTGAGCTGTTTACTCATACTAACCTACTTTACAGATGAGGAAACTGAGGCACAGTGGGGTTAACTGATTCAATGAGGACCACACAGCCAGTAACAGGCAGGACAGGGACTGAGACCCAGGTAGTCCAGCTCCAGAACCCAAACTCTCTTTTTGCAGGTGTGGATATTTTTTTTTCTTTTTTCTTTGTTGTTGTTGCTGTTTTGTTTTTTGTTGTTGTTGTTGTTTTTGAGACAGCATGTCATTCTTGTCACCCAGCCTGGAGTGCAGTGGCGCGATCTCAGTTCACTGCAACCTCCGCCTCCTGGGTTCAAGCAATTCTCCTGCCTCAGCCTCCCAAGTAGCTGGAACTACAGGTGCCCACAACCATGCTCGGCTAAGTTTTTGTATTTTTAGTAGAGATGGGGCTTCACCATGTTGGCCAGGATGGTCTCGATCTCCTGACCTCATGATCTGCCTGCCTCAGCCTCCCAAAGTGCTGGGATTACAGGCGTAAGCCACCACACCCAGCCAATTTTTTAAAATTTATTTTTTAACTTTTAGTTTCAGGGGTACATGTGCAAGTTTGCTGTATAAACACACTGCATGTCAAGGGGGTTTGGTGTACATATTTCATCACCCAGGTAATTACCATAGTACCCAAGAGTTAGTTTTTTTATTCTCACCCTCCTTCTACCCTCTACCCTCCAGTAAGCCCCAATGTTTATTGTTCCCTTCTCTGTGTCCATGCATACTCAATGCTCAGCTTCCAGTTATAAGTAACAACATGAGGGGGTTGGCTTCTTGTTCCTGCATTAGTTCACTTAAGATGGTGGCCTCCAGCTCCATCCATGTTGCTGCCATCTCTAACAGACTCCCTTCAAAGATAGAAAAATAACAATAACAATTTCCTCTTTTATTGGATGAAGCTAATACTATAAAAGTTCCTCTTCCTCATCGTTATCATTTACCGTCACATCGTCTCTCCAAAACAGATGGATTTGTGTAGATTCATTGCCATTCTCAGTACCATATGTGCACAATGGCTGCTCATATTTAGTGGAGGGTCTTTATTGTCTGCCCTACCCCATCAAGGAAATAGAAAAATCTCTGTCTGTCTCTCATGGGTATTGTGCCCCAGAGGACACTCAATGCATAGTTCTTCAATCAAACCAACCCAACTAAGGAATGTACCTTGAGTGAGAGAGACTTAGTTCACACCTTGAACCAGCTGATTCATGGTAGACCCAGCCCTTCATTACTCTAGGCGTGAGTTTCCTAATAGAGAAAAAATTAAATAATAAATTCTCTTAAGATTGTATCTAGCTCTAAAAATTGGTGAAATTTAGGAATACAAGTCCGTGTAAAACTACAATTTCTTTTATTCAGGTGATGGATACTCTCACGCTTTGTAACAGCCTATCTATTAACTGCACATGATTAAAAATCTCACAAAACAGGATATGAGAATTTATCGCTTATCAAGGGTCAGATATAATATCAGTTCTGAAAAAGAGAAGCAGAATTCAAAACAACCTGAGGCCTGCACAGAATTTCTTATTACCCCGTCCTGTCCTGTGGCCAGTGAATGCAATAAAATGTGTAAAGAGAGATTTGCTCCATGTTGGTTACAGACTAGAACCCTTGCACCCAGGGCACGTTTGGGAGCAGCAGCCCCTGGGGCCCTCATTGTGGAGGATGTAACCAGCGTTCCCTACTGAGCCCTCACTGGTATATGGAGACAGATGTGTTTTTCTTTAAACTGTCATGAAAATCGCAGCAATAGGGACACAGGTTATTGAGTCACGCAGGGATAAGGTTATGAGTGGAACACTGTTGACAGGAGAGGTGGGAAGGGCTAGAGGGGCTAAGGAGGCAGGAGGGTCACAATTTATACTCCAGGTTTGGCTTAGTGCAGAGATTTTTCTGCAGAGAGCTGCTCCAGTGGGGTAACCAATTGTATGATTCTGAGCAAGTAACCCAATCTCCTGTTTATAAAATGAGGAGGTTAGATTCAATCAGTGATTTTCAAACTGAATCTTTAGAACAGAAGTGTCTCATGGAAAAAGCAAGTGGGCAGAGAGAGGCACAAACAAGTAATCGTGCTCTTGACCCTCCATTCCATCTCTTCCACTGTCATCTCTACTTTTACCTGTTTTGTATTGGAGTTCAACAAGAGAGTGTATTTCAAAAAAGGTATGCTATTATAAAGAATAAAGATTTTGAAGCCACATAGATTAGATGACCTCAAACATCTCCTCCCAACTTTTGCTATGAGTCCACGAAATCATTAACAAATAAGCAGGCATACACTTGCCTTCCCAATTCATTTTCACACTCCCAGTAAATATCTCAGGGTAAAGTAAAAGTAATTCTTTTGAAGTTGTCCACTTTTTTCTTTGTTCAGCAGTAGATCCTCTAACTCCTTGACAAAATAGTCTAACTTATTAAAATCACCAATGATCTCTCTTCACCAGAAAATAAGACCGGCTTTCAGCCAGAAAACTAATGTGACTTGTTTTACTAATTGCCCAAAATCATTATTCTCCTTCTGCCTTATCATGATAATAATTATTATTGTTATTATTCATGGCAGAGTCCTTGCATAATCAACTCTAATATCACACATAAGCCTTCTTGTCTCTACCACCTGAGCAGAGGTTGGCAGCATTCTTCCCAGTGTTTCATCAAAATGTTGCCACTCTGATGAATCCCAACTAGTCTGCAATCTCATGATGCTGCAAAGTTACCTGAATCTTCTGTAGGGTAAAAAACAAAAGGCCTACATTTGCTGGAAAACGCTCTGAGGTGGGGGAGGGATGATACAGCCACATGAAATTGAAGTGAGTAAATAGAAAGCAAGCCATCTTTGTGCATAGAATAAGATAAGGGAAATTGAGAATGGTCCACCATATCGCTGAATACAGCCATATGATCTGATTCCATGGCAATTGGCCCATGCAGACCTGTGGAATTTGCCCAGTCTTAATTGGGCTGCTTTTCTATACCTAATGGATCTCAGAATGAAATCACACTGACATCCCAGAAAGCTTTTCATTTGTTATCAGACAGCTTTGGTTCAAATATCATGGTGAGGGAGAAACGCTGACAACATTGTATTTCAGCTCTTGGAAGCCGTTCCAACTTTTAATCACATAGACCGTCCCTTCAAACTTTGGTGCTTGTTCCATTTTGCAGTGTTGGAAATTATATACGCAGTGCCACACATGTTGAGACATTTCTCTGATGCATTCTCTATACTGGAAAGATGCAGACAGTGAGCAAATAATTGCTTGCTGCCTCAGTTCCCTCCTACACCTAAGGTAGACACTGAACATCGATGACAGCACTCTTTACTAAATCCAGATACAGCCTCAAAACAGTTTGTAGAGCATCTGCAAAAAAATTCATCTGAGTTGACACTTAAGATGAAACTTATTCTCCACCCTGAATGTACACTAGGTAGTCATGGATTTAACATTTATAATTTCAACCATTCAGAAATGCCCGTCAAGATCATGATAGCTATACAACTTGGCTTAGTCACATAGCTGAGTCGCTCATGATGAAAAGATCCCTCAGCTGATGAACAACTCTAACTCTTCCCCATATTGATGTCTGAAATCCAATATGGGGGATTTTCTTTCTGGTTTTTTTTTTTTTAAATTTATGATTAAAACAAAAATACAGACTATACATTATAGACTAGTACTTATAAATTTGGAGAGTTAAAAAATTTCTCCTAACAGATCTCTTCATAAAGGTTCTTGTTATTTAAAACACCACTATAATAACTACTACTACTGATATCCATGCACAACACAGCCCCAATCCTTAATTCATTCATTGTCTTCACCGTTATCATCTCAATCAATGATGTGAATATGTAAAAAGTTTTTTAGAGCATAAACCTGGAGGTCAAACTTGAATTGCTCTCTGAACTCCCTATACCTTACTCTGAAAAAATTATACAGATTCTACCTTGAAAATATACCACAATCTGTACACTAATCTTCCACTTCCATTTCTGCCATCTTGATCCAGCCATTTGTCATATCTTTCCCACACTATTGTTCCTGACTGATCTCTTCTCCTATCTGCTTCCCATTCCACTCTGTTTTTTCCATTGTATGCTCAAAGTGAGGGTCTACAAACAAGGTAAGGTGCTTACATCAGAATATACATGTAAATCAATGCACTCCTTCTTTCACTGAGAGGATGAAATATTTGTGTGTGTGTCTGTCCGTAAGCTCAGCTAAAGTGTTCTAGGTGATATAGTTGATTTATGTCTGCATAAGCTCCTTTTCACCACAGACAGAAAGCCACAGGTTGCAGACCATCCCATGTGCACACCACAGGTTAGGCAACTCTGGCTTCACAACCCCAAATAATGAGACCTTTGCCTACTTCTCAAACTTCATTTGGAGCCTACCTGCCTTTTCTTCCTCTGTTCCAACCACAGTGGGCTCCTTTTGGATCTTAGACATAACCACGCTGTTTTAGAGACATAACTACCTTAACCACACCTGTCCTAAAGAGTGTACTTGCTCTTCCCTTAGCTGGGAATACTCTCTCTCTGACTTTTTACTTATAAATGACACTTTCTAATACCCTCTGTATTAGTCCATTTTCACACTACTATAAAGAACTACCCGAGACTGGGTAATTTATAAAGAAAATAGGTTTAATTGACTCACAGTTCCACATGCTGGGGCAGCCTCAGGAAACTTACAATCATGGCAGAAGGCAAGGGGGAAGCAAGGCACATCTTACATGGTGGCAGGAGACAGAGAGAGCAATGGGGGAAGTGCCACACTTTAAAACCATCAGATTTCCTGAGAACTCACTAATTATCAAGAGAACAGTGAGGGGGGAACTGCCCCCATGATCCAATCACCTACCACCAGGTCCCTCCTTCAACATGGGGGTATTACAATTTGAGATGAGATTTGGGTGGGAACACAGTGATAAACCATATCATTCTACCTCTGGTCTCTTCAAAATCTCATGTCCTTCTCACATTTCAAAACACAATAATGCCTTCCCACCAATCCCCCAAAGTCTTCACTCACTCCAGCATTAACCCAAAAGTCCAATTCCAAAGTCTCATCTGAGACAAGCGAAGTTCCTTCCATCCAGCAGCCTATAAAGTCAAAAGCAGTTACTTTTGATACTTTTGTTCCTAGATACAATGGGGGTACAGGCATTGGGTAAATGCTCCAATTTTAAATGGGAGAAATTGGACAAAACGAAGTCTGAAACCAAGCTATTTAATCTTAAAGCTCCAATATCTCCTTGACTCTATGTCTCACAGCCAGGCCATGCTGACACAAGAGATGGGCTCTCAAGGAACTGGGCAGTTCCATCTCTGTGGCTCTGCAGAGTACAGCCCCCAAAGCTGCTTTTACAGGCTGGCATTGAGTGCCTGTGGCTTTTCCAGATGCCTGGTGCAAGCTGTCAGTAGATCTACCATTGTGGCCTGGAGGACGGTGGCCCTCTTCTCAAAGCTCCACTAGGCAGTGCCCCAATGGGGACTCTGTTTGGGGGCCCCAACCCTACATTTCCCCTCTGCATTGCCCTTGTAGAGGTTCTCCATAAGAGCTCCACCCCTGCAGCAGACTTCTGGCCTGGACATTCAGGCATTTCCATACCTCCTCTGAAATCTAGGCAGAGGCTACCAAGCTTCAACTCCTAACCTCTGTGCACCCACAGGCCCAACACTACATGGAACCCACCAAGGCTTGGGACTTGCACCTTTTGAAGCAATGACCCAAGCTGTACCTTTTTAGCCGTAGCTGGAGTTGGAGCAGCTGGGATCCAGGTTGCCTGTCCTGATGCTGCACAGAGCATTGGGGTCCTGGCCCAGCCCACAAAGTCATTTCTTCCTAGGCCTCCAGGCCTGTGATGGGAAGGGCTGCTGTGAAGATCTCTGAAATTCCCTGGAAACATTTTCTCCGTTGTCTTGGCTATTAACATTCGACTTCTCTTTACTTATGTAAATTTCTACAGCCAGCTTGAACTTTTCCCCAGAAAAATGTTTTTTGCTTTTCTACCACATGGTCTAGCTGCACGTTTTCCAAACTTGAATGCTCTGCTTCCCTTTTAAAATAAGTTCCAATTTCAGACCACTTTGTGAACACGTATGCCTATATGCTTTCAGAAACAGCCAGGTTACATCTTGAATGCTTTGGTGCTTAAACATTTCTTCTTCCAGTTATCCTAAATTATCTCTCTCAAGTTCAAAGTTCCACAGATCCCAAGGGTACAGGCAAAATGCCATCAGCCTCTTTGCTAAAGGATCGCAAGAGTGACCTTTAATTCAGTTTCCAATAAGTTCTTCATCTCCATCTAAGACCACCTCAGCATGGACTTCATTGTCCATATCACAACCAGCATTTTGGCCAAATCCATTCAACAAGTCTCTAGGAAGTTTCAAACTTTCTCACATCTTTCTGTCTTCTTCTGAGCCCTCCAAACTGTTTCATCCTTTGTCCATTAGCCAGTTCCAAAGTCACTTCCACATTTTCAGGTATCTTTAAAGCAGTGCCCCACTCCCAGTACCAATTTTCCACATTAGTCCATTTTCACACTGCTGTAAAGAACTACCTAAGACTGGGTAATTTATAAAGAGGTTTAAACCTCTTTTCTTGACTCACAGTTCAGCAGGCTTGGCAGACCTCAGGAAACTTACAATCATGTCAGAAGACAAAGGGGATGCAAGGCATGTCTTACATGGTGGCAGGAGAGAGAAAAAGAGAGCAAGAGGAGAAGTGCAACACTTTAAAACCATCAGATCGCATGAGAGCTCACTTAACATCATGAGAACAGCATAGGGCAAACTGCCCATGTGATTTAATCACCTACCACTGATATAGGAGTTAAGAAAGAATTAGGCAGATAGCAAGGGCATGGGAGTCCTTGGTAATGATTTTTTTTTTTTTTTTTTTTTAATGAAAAGCAGCCCCAAATCATTTTCTAACAAAGAGCAGCCTGCAAGCTGGGAGTTTGCATGGGTGAATGCCAGCAGAAACTAAGGACTAGACATTTTCTTTCTTTCTTTTTTTTTTTTTTTTTTTGAGACAGAGTCTTGCTCTGTCACCCAGGCTGGACTGCAGTGGACTGATCTCGTCTCACTGCAAGCTCCCCCTCCCAGGTTGACGCCATTCTCCTGCCTCAGCCTCTCAAGTAGCTGGGACTACAGGCGTCTGCCACCACACCTGGCTAATTTTTTGTACTTTTAGTAGAAACAGGGTTTCACAGTGTTAGCCAGGATGGTCTAGATCTCCTGACCTTGTGATCCACCTGCCTTGGCCTCCCAAAGTGCTGGGATTACAGGCGTGAGCCACCGCGCTGGCCTAGACATTTTCAAAATGGCAGCTCCATCTTCCCTTCTCTGTCGGCCACATGTATTATAACAAGCAGACAATGTGTCCAGAATTGGTGGGTTCTTGATCTCATTGACTTGAAGAATGAAGCTGCAGACCCTTGTGGTAAGTGTTACAGTTCTTAAAGGTGGCGCGTCTGGAGTTGTTCCTTCCTTCTGGTGGGTTCGTGGTCTTGCTGGCCTCAGGAGCGAAGCTGCAGACCTTTGTGGCGAGTGTTACAGATCATAAAGGTGGCGTGTCCGGAGTTGTTCGTTCCTCCCGTCCAGAGTTGTTCGTCCCTCCCAGTGGGTTCGTGGTCTCGCCGGCTTCAGGAGTGAAGCTGCAGACCTTCACGGTGTTACAGCTCATAAAGGGTACAGACCCAAAGAGTGAGCAGCAGCAAGATTTATCACGAAGAGCAAAAGAATAAGGCTTCCACAGCATTGAAGGGGACCCAAACTGGTTGCCACTGCTGGGGCAGGCATCCTGCTTTTATTCCCTTATCTGATCCCATCCACATCCTACTGATTGGTCCATTTTACAGAGAACTGATTGGTCCGTTTTGACAGGGTGCTGATTGGTGCATTTACAAACCTTTAGCTAGACAGAGTGCTGATTGGTCCTTTCACAATCCTTTAGCTAGACAGAGAAGTTCTCCAAGTCCCCACCCATCCCAGAAGCCCAGCCGGCTTCACCTCTGAGGGGCACTCACAGCGGGACTCTGCAGCACCCAGCCCGGGGACTCCGGCAGCCCAGAGGGAGCTCGTCACCCAATCAAGCCCAGCAGGCGCCGGCCGGCCCACTAGGGCCGCGCACAGCCCATGTTCCCGCCTGAGCTTCTCCCTCTACAGCTCCCAGCGAGCAGAGGGAGCCGGCTCCGCCCTCGGCAGGCCCCAGAGAGGGGACCCCACGGCGCAGCGGCAGGCTGAAGGGCTCCTCAAGCACCACGGCCAGAGCCGAAGCTGAGACGGAGGAGGCGCCGAGAGCCACCGAGGGCTGCTGGCACATTGTCACCTCTCCACAAGATGGTGCTGATCAACTAGAAAGCCCATTTGCATAAGAAGTTTAGAGTGAGGTGGCCAGTCTTCCCCACACACTACGTAAATGAAATACCGGATTTTACCAATCTGTGAGCCCTACGTAAATCAGACACCACGTCCTCAAACTGGACTATAAAATATACTTCATGTATTTGCCGCCAGCCGGTCCTCTTTGCTCAGAGGCCACTTCCTCTGTAGGGGAAGATGTTTCTCTTTCTCT
Organism: Macaca nemestrina; assembly: GCF_043159975.1. Taxonomy (NCBI): domain Eukaryota; kingdom Metazoa; phylum Chordata; class Mammalia; order Primates; family Cercopithecidae; genus Macaca; species Macaca nemestrina. Next base: position 40,558,304 of record NC_092134.1, on the reverse strand, counting down.
TCTCTTCTACCTATTAAACCTTCACTCCTCAACTCCTCATGTGTGTGTCCGTGTCCTGAATTTTCCTGGCACATGATGATGAACCCCAGGTTTATACCCCAGACAGCATAGCGACTTCACCACCAGGTCCCTCTCTTGATGCATGGGGATTGCAATTTGAGATAAAATTTGAGTGGGGACACAGAGCCAAATATATCACCCTCCTTCCCTGACCATTTATGTAGGGCTTCCTCTTTATTATCCATCATCATATGGTCTCTAGTTGACACCATTTTTTCCAATCTACAAGTACATACTTATGTATGTGTTTACCTACTGATGGTCTGTTTTCCTTACTAGACTAGAAGCTCCCTGAGGGCAGAATCTTCATGGATATCTCTGATTTCTCTTGTCAGAGGACCACTGCTTTTGTCACATTATGTCCCCGTGTGTACTGCAGATGGAAGGTTAGAGAAACCAGGGCCCACCATGTCAACACTCCAAGATGTTAATCAACTGTTTCAAAGCTGCCCTGGGTCATTTGCAAAATCTAAAAACTGACTCTTTGACTCAGGTTGCCCAATCCATAAAGCCACATTGTCTATTGTTCTATAGTTACAAGTCTTAGCTGGTTTAAGGTTAGGCAATTTATAAAGAAGAAATGAGAATTACTTCATGTGAGAAAACAATTTATCGCCTTACATAGGATTTTCTCAGCCTGAGTCATTGGAATGTTTTCATGTACATTTGCATCATTGTCATTCTCCTTACAGACCCAATCATATAACAACTAAAATGTGTAAACAGCCTATTATGTGGTAAACACTGGGGTTCTCTCAGGGAACAAGACCAACTAGACCTCATCTTCACTGAATTTATGTAAGTAAATAATAAACTTAAAGAGTGGTGAGTGAGAAGAACACAGTGTGACAGGAGCACATTGCAGGACAATTGAACATATTTTAGGGGTTGGGGAAGCTTGGCACCAGAGGATGGGTAAGACGCAAATAAAGCGGGTAGAAAAGTGATTCAGATAACAGGAGGCTGGTGAAGGACCAAGGAATAAGAAAGGGCTTATAAATTATAGCATCTAAAAAAGTCCAAGAAGCTGGAATGCAAAATATGGAGAAGGAAAAAATAAGGAGTCAGGTTGTGGGAATAGCTAAGGGCTAGATTTTGTGTAGCATAGTCAGGAATTTGGACTTTGCCCTTTTAAGCTGGGGCATAACATGTCCCACCTTCTGTTCCCTAACCTTTTACCTATAAATTGCTTAAGATATTTGGCATGTAGCATTTGCTAAATATGTTACATATTATTATATGTCTATCAAAGAATGCAAAGCAGTGGAAAAAAACTGAGACAATATTGACATCAGGGGAAAAAAATTGTAGAAAATGATGTAATGAGTACACTAGGTGGCTTGGCTATGAGCCATGGTTAAACACTAAAAAGGATTTTTGAATGATTTGTAGACAGTCAATAGATAGTATCTAAAATTAAAAACTCAAATTTTTGTAGCAACATTATTGAGAAATGAAAAATACATATTTGAATAAAAATTGAAAGATGTGCAAACAGTTACTTCTGAGTCAATGAGCAAAGGGAGGTGGAATGGAGTAGGTTGAGGCTAGGGATTGTTTTTGTTTTATTATAATTTTTGTATATGTATTATTTTGCTAATTTTGCTATTATAAGCCTTGAATATGTGGGGTTTTGACAGAAGCATAAATTGAACGCATGTGCATGCATGGGCTCACACACTCACATACCCTGCAAATCTAAACTAAGGAACAGTGGGAGGCAGCCATGGCACCCCCTACTGGCCTTCTCATGGATGGTTCTATTGATGGGTCTCACTACCCTGTACAGACCTGCCCCCATTGCTGAACCAGTCGTGTCCCCACAGGAAAACAGCCGCCTCTGATCTTCCATTTCTAGAGGTTTCATGAACTGGACTGCCAAGCAACATTTGGATTTTCAGTACTAGGGACAACTCATAGGTACCTGCTTAGATTCTGAGTTGGCTCCATCTAATGAGATCCTGAGGACACATCAGGGCCCAAGAGGAGCTGATTCACTGGAAGTTCAGGGCACTCAGGTTCTTCAAATCAGGCTAGGACAGCATGGAAGCTTAAACTCTGAGTACAGTGAAGCATGAGCCAGACATGGAGCGCCTACTCTCTTTGATTTGAGTGAAACATTTACTTATGGGAAGTAGATTCAGCATCTGAGTCACCAGACACTGAAATGTTACAGCAAAGATCTTTACGTGTTTCCTACCTCATCGCTACATACCCACTCATCTGAGATGTGTGATGCTTGACATGGACAGAACACAAACTGTCTTTTACTACCTATAAAAGGAAGAAATGGTGATAGATAATAATCGAAACAACCTACTGAGAAGAGGAAACTGTTTTCAAGCACCTTCGAGAACTTTAGAAGGGCTAATTTTATCAACAATGTTAATTAAAAATCATTCTTATTTATTAAAGCAATTCCCCTAATTTTCTCTACCAGATAAAATTTTATTAGGCTACTTTCAGTGACAAGATACGCTTGAAAGAAGAAAAAAGTGTTAAAATGTTTTACAAATGAGATTTTACCTCTTCAGAATAAGTTTTACATGCATTGATTTTTTTTAAGTAAAGTGTTATATATCCTAACACAATTTCACACACACACCCCACCCTTAAAGTCAATGAGGATATTTATCTCCTCTCAATATAAGGTTGTTTTGTTTTTTGGTTTTGGGGGTTGGGTTTTTTGTAAAAACTTTTAGATATTTTTCCAAAACCAATGCCAAACATTTCTTCATTATATCCTAAAAGAATCACTTTCATCAAAGTAAATAAATGTTAAGTATAACCAGAATAATAACTAAAAATAGCTCAAATTGTCTAGCTACATTTTGTCAACAATCTTGCTCTAGCCAAGTTCCCCATTCGTTGCACAGTCTGTATTTGGGGAAGGACAGAATGTAATTGCTTCCAAACAAAATTTCAAGCCTGTGTACATTTCCTTCCCACCATCAGTTTCAGTTAAATGAATTAATCTTTCAAAAGGGGGAAATGCAGAAAGCAGGACTTCTCCCAAAAATGAATTTAATGTGTATTTCATCAAGGGCTTTAATTATAAAGTTGTAATGGGTGATTTTTGTCATAATCATCACTGGAGAGATTTCAGTGTTTTAGGGCAGAGATCCCCAACTCCTGAGCCACAGGCCAGTACCAGTCTATGGTCTGTTAGGAACTGGGCTGCACAGCAGGAGGCGAGCAGCCGGTGAGCAAGTGAAGCTTCATCTGTATTTACATTTGCTCCTCATCGCTTGTGTTACTGCCTGAGCTTTATCTCCTGTTAGATCAGCAACGACAATCAGCAGTGGCATTAGATTCTCATAGGAGCGCATACCCCATTGTGAACTGCCCACATGCAAAGGATCTAGGTTGTGCACTCCTTATGAGAATCTAATGCCTGATGATCTGTCACTGTCTCCCATTACTGCCAGATAGGAGCATCTGGTTTCAGGAAAATGAGCTCAGGGCTCCCACTGATTCTACATTAGGGTGAGTTGTATAATTATTTCATTAAATGTAATAATAATAGAAATAAAGTACACAATAAATGTAATGTGCTTGAATCATCCCAAAACCATCCCCTGCTCTCCTGGTCTATGGAAAAATTGTCTTCCACTAAACCAGTCCCTAGTGCCTCAAAGGTTGGAGTCTGCTGTTTTAGGGTTACTTTCGTCTTTCGTCTTAACATACTTTGTTCAGACAAGCAGCAAACAGCAAATGCTAACCTGATGAAAAGATACTTAATCCTATTACGGCATAAAAGCAAACCCAAAAAATATTTCTAATATACTTCAGGCAATGTCACATAAAAATTTTTGTTAGCTGATTCAATTGTCTCTTCTAAAGTACAAGTACGTGAGTTACTCAGCTAGGACACGAGGCATGTTTTTTCTGAGTTGGCAAATCTTGTTTTATGGACTATTCTAGTATCCTTTCAAAATTCATCAAATTTTAACATTCAAAGCATAGTATGTGGATATATAGGGAATATGAACAAGCATAAAATACAGGTCTTACTCCCAATCTGATTACATCCTATCATGGAAAATAATCTTCCTATGGATGCATTTTGTCTCAGCTGAAGCCGGACTTCTCCAATAATAAATCACCTACAATTCAGAGCCCACACTGGACATGTGAAGAATTAAAGGCCTGGCAAATGGAGGTGGCAGAGAGAGGAGTGGTAATAGTAATAGATCTGATCTTCTTACCAGATCCTGACTTGTTACCAGCGAAAAGGTCCTTAAAACGGAATCCTTAAAAGATATGTCCATGTATCCTGGAACTTAAAGTAAAATTTAAAAAAATTTTAAAAGATATGTCCTACACAGTGATTTCTGTAATAAAGTACACTACATTTTACATAAAGTTTTATTTCTCACAACACTCTGGTGGAGCTCTTTGCAAACAAACTAGCACATGAAAGAGGTCAGTAATTTTCTTGAGGTCATGTAGTTTACTGAGTGGCAAGCTCAGTAATTAAGGAATTATACAAAACATGGATGAGTTTTTATACTATTTTGGCTTCAGTGTGATTATTTTTGCATTCTAGATATATACATATAGGCATGGGAAAAAAGCCACGTGTGTATCAATGTCATTATAGATCTTCTCTGGATAAGACTTTGAATGATATTTTCTTCTCGTTTATGTGTATTTATAATTTAGAATGATTCTGTTTTGCTTATGTCATAAGAAATTTTAAGAATAAAATTAAATGGTAACAATTAATTCAAGTTGACTTATTTAATAATGGCTAAGTGAAGACAGTGGGTTTTATTCTACTGCTTTTAATAATAAAAATAGCCAACTGTTTGGGGGCATTTGTTTGGGCAAGAGCATTTTCCCAAGTTCTGTACCCACATTATCTTATTTAACCCGTAGAGTTTTCTTACAATGTAGATGTTATTAGTTATCCTTCCTTTACAAACAGTAAAATCAAGGCACAGAAAGTTTCTGTAATTTGCCTTAGGTCACATAACTGCAGGTCACAAAACTGTAATCTGAAGCCAGTCTCCAGAGTTTAAATTCCTAACCACCAGGGTGGCAGCCTCTCCCATGAGACAGGCATTCTCGCTGGGAATAAAAAGCTCTTTTAAGCATGAAGGCTTTCTGGATTTTGAGGCTGATTGATATTTCCTCCACAATTGGGGTCAGTCTCAATTCAAGGCTAGAGTCTTTCTTTCAACTCATGATCCAAGTAGAAAAATGTAAAGCTACTTTAGAGGTCTGTTTAGTGTAAAGAGGGTTCTAGTAGCCTTTAGTATTTCGTATATATAAACACTTTGATAGTTAAATACTTGACAGCATGCTAAGTTTTATTTAGCTTTCATATAATAAAATAAAACCCAAAGTCAAAAAGAAATTCTATGATTTAAATTGTTCTAAATCCCAAATTACAAATTTCAGAATTTCATGCTGAAACAGAATTTAGTGTACAGTTAGGCTAAGTTCTTGTATTTGAAGCACTCATTTAAGTTACCTGAGTATCCAATAAGAGGATGCAAGACTAATCAACCAAAGCAAAGACTTAAATGGAGAAAATGTATTATTATCCCAGAAGAGAGAATTATGGAAGTTTAGATGTGCAATTCCATATGGGTTTTTAATAAATTATTGTAAGACATTAATTAATCCTGAAATCTAAGAAATTACTCAAGAGACCCATTCATCTACTTTTGACATCATAAGTATTTTTTTTTTCCGATTAACCTAACACTAACAGATTCTCAGATTGTGCAGAAAATATTCTTCTAGGATATTGTTAGGAGGATTTCCTATATTGTAGAGGTAATGGTATATATGGTTATAGAATGAGCATTTATATGTTTAGTTTGTTTTACTTAACATACATTTAATTAAATAAATATCTCCTGAAGCTAACTGCTAGAAGATGGCAAAAAATTCTGCAGTATTCACCATCTTGTTCTTAAAACTAGGATGGAAATGTAGCTTGAGACAATTCTTTCCATGTGAATGTTTTGTGAATAATCTCATAGATTTCCTAAGAGCAATTTAAAATATTTCAAAGCTTGCTTATTAAGAGAGACTTCCACTTTCCCTTGCATAGCCCTAATTTTATTAAGCTCTTCATTTCACATTTTTATCCCCCAGTGGGACACTTAGGCTGGTTTCTGTCCCACTCCACAGGGGGAATTGTTCATTTTATCTATCCTTCTTTAGTATTTGACAGCACTATGGTACATTTCAAGCCCTAAGCATACACGCACATTAAAAATAATTATATACTGCCTATCACCCCCATAATAGTACTATCTGCTGGTCCCATTAAATTGTTACTAGGGCTTCCTGTGTCACGGACTATATCAAGTTCTCTGCTTCCTGCTGGAAGGGTATGAAAAACCAAGTGACATCTCCCTCTCTTTTTCCTCTCCCCACTCTCAATCATCTTTCTTACATTTAGCCGAGTTCTTAATTCCTTTCCCCTCTTTAGGAAAAAAGGCAAAATGACTGTCACAGGCAAAAAAAAAAAAAAAAAAAATGTTCTTTCTTGCCCTTTCATCTCCAGGCAGATGAATCAATAAACCATGGAGACTGAAGTGCTCCATCTTCTGGTCAAGGATACATGTTAACCAGCAGCTATTCCCTATTGTAAAAGGAAGCATTTTATCTCTGGGACAAGATCCCAAGACAACTATTGATGAGTCCTCCAATATCATCAAGAATAAAACATCCGTCTTCTAGTCTCCAAGGCTTACAAGACTGAAATAATTTTCTTCCAGTCTTTCTCTCTTATTTCCTTCATTCACACCTGCCAATCCAAGCCTGATAATATTTCAAGCCTTGGTATGGCATCAAAACTGACACTCCTCTCTGCCCCTTCATGTCTGGCACAAGTTACTTAACCGTTTTTACCCCCTAACCCCTCATCTGTAACGTAAATATAATAATGGTTTGCAATTTGTAAAATACATAGAAAGCTCCCAATGAAAGTTAGCCACTCTGATTGTAACTATGGTCATTATTTTTTTAAATTATTATTTTTTTTTTGAGACAGAGTCTCACTTCATCACCCAGGCTGGAGTGCAGTGGTGTGATCTCAGCTCATGGCAGCCTCTGCCTCCTGAGTTCAAGTGATTCTCATGCCTCAGCCTACCGAGTAGCTGGAATTACAGGCATGTGCCACCACACCCAGCTAATTTTTATGTATTTTTTTTTTATTAGAAACGGGGTTTCACTATGTTGACCAGGCCAATCTTGAACTCCTGACCTCAGGTGATCTACCCACCTCCACCTCCACCTCCCAAAGTGCTGGGATTACAGGCGTGAGCCACCACACCTGGCCCTAAAATCATCTTTAATTCAATTCAATACAAATTTTTTAATCCTTACTATGGCCAAGATGCTAAGCACTGTAGCAGGATTTTTGATGTAGCCTCTGCCCTCAGGAAACTAATAGTCTACTAGGAATGACAAATAATTACTAATTTTAATGCAAGATTCTGGTAGATGATGACAAAGTGAGTTACAAAGTATTCCAAGACAGCGCTTCTTAACCTGTAATGTGCGTATTAATCACTTGGAGACTGGTAAGGTGCCGATTTTTATTCCATAAGTGTGCGGTGGGACCTGGGATTCTGCATTTCTCATAAGCACCCAGGTGATGCTGATGCTGCTGGTCTGAGGTCTACCCTCTGAGTAACAAAATTCTATGACATTAAAAGAATGATAGAAACAGATCTTTTATTTTGCTGTTGTACAACAGCATATCTTTACTATTGTTTTAAAGCCTGTATCTACTCTGATTGGCCATTATCCATGACAAACTTACCATTAAATTTCTGGTTATCACTCCAAATATGAATATTTGTTTCAGTACTCTCTGAATCTGTGGCGGACAGCATAGACGTCACATGATTTTAAAGCAAATGGGTTGTGGAGTACATGCTGTTCAAGAATGGCCTTGAAAGATGAGCAGGATTTTACCCATTTCCACTGGCTTGTCTAGTCTACTCTTTTCTGTCCTTCCCAAACACCACTGTTACCGCATAAAGAATAAAGTGCCTTCCTATAACTTCCATCTAAAACCGTGTTTCTTTTAGTCTTTGAGTACAGACAACTCCTTTGGAAGAATTATGTCTCATTGATTGTTCCCATGTTCTCAGGCCTTCATTGTTGTCCTTTCTGGTTTTGAAATAAAATTAAATGACAAAAATATGCAGGGGTCTCTATCTTACAGGCAAAACCCAGCCCTTCCCAAGCTGAGGTCAGTCACTATGTGTGCTCTGCTGGCCAGACACCAACTCTGGACGTGAATATGAACCTATAATGAGGGGCTTTCACATGCAAATCTAGGTGGCCAGGTTGAAAAATCAGGAAATGAGGTCACCCAGGTACCAAATTCTCACTTGGTAGAAATCAGCTAGAGCAATATAGCCAGACAGCCTTTGGGTGGGGCATATGCTCTCCAAGTCTCCAGTTCCAGGGAAATCCCCATGATCTCTTAGACCTGACCCACTTCATGCTCTTCCCTAACTCAGCAGCCTACATAAGCATTTAAGTTTATTATACTATCTACTTAAAAGCCATGAGTCATTTTGACTTGGAAAAAACATATATCCTTTGTCATCAATCATATTTAACATAGTGGTTTTTAGAATACAAGGAGACTAGCTTTTTTCCCTGCAAATTAATATCATATCATAATCAGGTCACAGTTAAAGCTGGTATACATCAGCTTTCTTGGTTTGCAGTCTTTTCTTTTCTACATCATTTGATTCCAGAAGTTCATTTCTTCCTTTTCCAACTGTGGAAGTAAAAGGAAATTTGAGTCAGGAGGAGAAAAAGAAAAAAAACAAAGAATCAATACCTCATTTCATGAGTGAGACTTTGTAAGAGCTACACTAGCAACTTTATGAACCAGTAGAGAATTCATGTGAAGTAAAAAAAAAAAAAAAAAAAAGGAAAAAAAAGCAGAGAAAGTGTGTGACTTTTCCCAGCCTAGTTCTCCGAACCCAGATTTTTATGACCAAGTCGGTAAAACCTGAATAAATCACTTAGATTTCCTATGCCTCATCCACTCCTCATGAGCATTCACAAAATGAGAGAGAGAGAGAAAAAGAGAAATAAATAGCTTTTGAGTCATTTTGAAAGCCTTTTCAGTTTGCTAGTAGTAGATATAAATTTTTAAATTAAGGCCCTACTTATTCACTTAAAATATCATAATTTAGTTTAGCTTTTTTTCATTCATATTTAAAGGTAGTCAAAACTACCAAACATTGATACCAGGAAAAATGGGGGGGCGGGTGGGTCAGGCACTAATTGCCTTAAAATACAAAAAAAAAAAAAAACACCTTACTTTTTAAAAAGTTTGATAAATAGATGATTATTCTCCAGCATAACTTTCAATTTGAAAGACCAGGAGGCTACTCGTGGAAGATAGGATTACTACAGGTTTCAGAAGATCCCTAAACATAGCTCCAAAATGAATATACCACTATCCTACTATGTAACTTATCAACCGATATGGTGGGAGAGTCTGGCTTGTTCTGAAGTTAGAAGGTAACATTACCTAGGCCCATAACTGGCAAATTTATAAATTCATGAAGTTGATCAAATGAGACAAGAGCACAGGAAATTGGAGTCTACAGCCCTCCAAAGGTGCCTGGCTCTGCCCCACTTACTGGGAATGACCACACAGGGCCTCCCCCTTGCCTTATCTGAAGGCCAGAGATAATAAAAACTGTGTCCCAAGGTAGTTATGAAGATCAAGGTCAGGGACTGTTGATGGAAGCATCTATACACTGTAAAGTGCAAGACTCAGGCAAGACATCATGCGATTGTTTGATAGTGTAGGTACAATTCCAATAGGATGAGCACAATGGAGGAATCAGTATTGCAATCCCCTAAACCAAAAAGCAGGAGATAGTACCTAAGTACTCTCTTCATCACCACCAAATACGCCTCTGCATCATGTGGTGGTTAAGAGCATGGTCAAGGGCTGGGATTTTAATCTGGGCACTCCCATGTACAACCAACTGATCTTGGCCAAGTTCCTAATCTCTCCATTCCTTTTTTCCCCATTTGTAAAATAGACATAATGGAAAACCTAGCTTATAGGCTGGGTTAACATAAGACACTTAGAATAGTGCATGGTACATTGTAAATTCTACATATGTCCTATTCATGTGAAAAACCATTTCTAAAGATCTGTGGTGCTACAGCTTATCACAAATTTCTTAGTAATTAGTTACACAGGATACTCCCATTGTTGGCCTACCTCTCACTGCCTTACTATCCCACCCTAACACTTCTGGAAACAGCTGAAATACTGATCTTCTGGTCTTCCTAGCCCTCTGGTCTTGCTAGCACTCTTACCAAAAGTTTATCAAAAAAAGATGCTTAATTAATGGGAAATGGTGTTTAACATTAAATATCATGTAAGATAATTAATGCAGTAAAATAAAGGGTACAAAATGAAAGCTAAAAACTCAGTGTGCCATTCAAAACCACAGACTTTGAGAGTCCTCAGACTCACTCAAGGGGACTGAGAAGGAGGGACCTTTATTAGTTTAGCATCAACAATGATGCCTATTATGGTCCACTGATGTGGCCACTAGGCTCTCCTCCTTCATCCTTCCCAGCACACCCTTTCAGCTGTATGCCTATCTCTTTGGATCAGTTCCTCTAACCTCTGCCACTGACACACTTCCAGCCTTGGAAGACCGATTTCTGTCCTTCATAGTCATTTCTTGCTCCCCAGTTTGTTGACAAGACACCCTTTTTCCACTTCTTGACATGACTTGCATCATATGACACTAACATGTATTGATGGTGCTGTGGATAAACCATCAGCTTCCTGTGTGCTGATGTCATTTTTTTTCCCATTGATTATATGCCTATTGTATACAAGGCACAGGTGAATGCAAAGCTACATAACTTCCTGTCTACACGTAGCTTACAACACAAGACATTTATGTCATTTCCTCCTGTATGAAAAGGTATGTCATTTTTATATAGGGTTATATGCTATAGAAGTATAAAAGGAAGAATTATATTCTTCTCTCTGGTCTTCACCCACCACTTTTTAGCCCATGTATTTTACCTTATCTCCTGTATTTTACCTTATCGTACTTATAACACCTGACATGTTGTATTATCTACTTTGTTTGGTTTTTGAACAATGGCTATCTCCAACTCCCAGCATGTAAATTCTATGTGAGCCTTGTTCACTGCATGTCCCCAACCCTTAGAATACTAGTTGGCATGAAGATGGCCCTCCATTAATATCTGTTGAAAGAAGGCCTTCCAGAAGAAGTGACATTTGAGTTAGGCTTCAACCAATAGGAAGGATTATCAATAGGTGAGAAATGGGATAAAGAATATTCTAGAAGGAGGAATCGACACTAGCAGAAACATGTAGGCCTCTAAGCAGGGTATAACTGAGGTAACAAATTGGCTCTAAGATGGAAGATGAAAAAATATGGTGGAATTTAACTATTTTTAAATTTTATGAAATAAAATAATTTTTGCCCCAACAGTACTATTATTTTAGATATTTCAATGACACTGATGAGTCAATCTAAGTACTTTTAGAGTGGTTCAGCTGCCAAATGAATAAACCGCAAAGGAAAAGATGCATTCGTTACTATCATAGAGAACAGATTGAATGCAAAAAGCAGGGAAGCTGAGGAAGAAAAGGCAAAAGGAAATAAATAAGGAAGGTGAGCAGAGAGAAGAAAGCCAGGGTCCTTGTCACAGTTCTGCTTAGTACCCTTTTATTTTATGTATACATTTCTAAGAAACCCATGTTTCCCATTCTTGCCCATCCTACTTCAATGATACCATCTGTAATTGACTCTCATCCTGGATTTTGGTTGGTGGTCGTTCTGCACTAGAGGGTAGTTTCAGAGAATATTTTCATTTCTGCTAACTTTGTTTACAAAGAGAAGTTGTGACTTTATAGCAAGTTTCTGTCATCTATAGAAATCTCTAAAATAAAAAACAAATCAACAACATTTCCAATGTGAGTCATGAGTGGGTTTGAATGAATACCATTTTATTTTGTCTCTTCATTGTCAAATATCTCCTCCAAAATGTGCTCACTTAATATTTTTTAAATAATGTTTATAGATTTTTTAAATAGTATTTTTAGATGGCTCATATGTAAACAATTCCTCTGAAAATTTATTGGCTTGTAGGGAATGTTTGTCTGACACACGGTTTCTAACTGCCCTGCACAGACTGAAACTTCATGCTTCCGTCTTGTCTTTCTCCAACAACCAGGAAGGATGTAGACCAGGTGAAGTGTGCTACAGAGGGAGATGATGCATCATAGCTGCCTCAAGTAAAGAGCTCTGTTGAGGGACAATTTATCCAAGCTCACCAGGTCTTAAGAGAGTATACATAGTTGGCTGTTAAAATTCACAGCCAACTAGAAATGCCCACATGGCCTCTGAAACTCTAAGACAACAAAAGCCCTCAGAGAAGGAGGTATTGCTCCTTCATTGCCTTAAAATACAGATTAATATGACGGTTCCAGGAATTTGGAAATTAAGCCTACCAACCAGCCACTCGCAGAGGATGCCAAGCCATAGCTTTGCCTGCAACTGGGCAATGTGGTTTTGACCAATTCTGGGAACATGCTCAATGTTTTGAAAGAGCCCAACGGGACCAAACAGAACATGTGGTAAAAGACCCCAGTGGCATACATTTTTTGTGTGTGTCCATCATCCTCTCTTGAAATAAAAAATGGATATTTTTTTTCGAATGCAAGCTAGAGAATAACCATTTCCATTAGTGCAATCCAGTCAGGTCTGGGACGAAAGCAAGTACTTCAGAAAGAGGATGAAACAGCAGCAGCGAACAAACCATGGAGTGGAGAAAGGGAAGATAAACACTCTTAGTGTCCTCGAAACAAAAATTTGATCAAAGCACACACCTCTCAGTCTTGAAACACAGTAGAAAAACTAATTTAGAGAACCAAAGGCTCTTGGAGGAAGAATAAAAACAAAGAAATGGACAAAAGAGAGAGGGGGTGAAACAATGACATTCTTCCAAGACCAGGGAAGAAATTCATTCTAAAATAAAGAGCACAAAAGAAAGATCACTACAAAATAGAAATATAAAATGACTATGACATGTTGGGCCAGGAAGCCAGTATGACAATATTTTCTCATAAAATGATATACTATTTCATCACCATATGCTTTAGGAAAATCCAATATGTTCCTGACAGACTTCTAACATTTTTTCCCCAAGATGGTTAAAGCTTTAAGGAATGTGTCAAAGATACTTAGCATCCACTGCATTTTTGAATATTACACATTGGTAATTCTTCGGTTCATGAATTTTAATACTACTACTGCAATTCAGTTTGCCAATCATTCTCCCCAGCACTAGCTGATAAAAACATTCAATAGCAGATCCTGTTTTGGTTTTGTTCCAGTATACTGCTAAATCTGCAAATGGAAATACATACACACACACAGACACATATATATTCTATATACTTGAAATTATATATATATATATATAATATATATATAAGAAAAAAGTATGGTAAGACTTGGGATAAAAAACATTATTTGAAGAATTATTTCAAAACACTGGTTATTTCAAAATACAGCTCACTAGTTATTGAGGAAAAGAAATGAACATTAAAGATTTAATGATTCAATTATAGATATACTACTTTAACACAAATAAGAATTAAACAAGAATGTGAAATGAGTTATGTGCTATTTGCTATTTACTTCTATGCAGAGGACTTTCTAAGCTATTGTTGCTACATCCCTCCCCCTCTCTTTCCAACTGTATTTGCATTCTTCTAACGACCTATGACTTTCTAGTGTGCTATTCTAGCTTCATCACAAATGACGTATCATACCTGGGAATGTGCCCAGTGAACTATAGGGTATTATGTAAATACAGAATTAGGTGCTGTGCCATTAATAATGTCTTGTTAGTATAATAATTGATTTTTTCCTTTTTATCTGGCTTCTCTTTTATTCTTCCATTTTATTACTTATCTTTCTGTTATATTAGCAAAGTTACTTTATTCTTTCAGCCACACAAGCTTCAAATGTACTTGTCTTTCATTCTTGCTTTTCCCCACCTTCCTTTCTCCAATAACCAAGCTCTATTAGCTCTCTACTGTTTCCTCCACTAACTGGCTCTTACAATGGTCTGTCCTGTTTTCACCGATACTTCCTCAAACCAGGCTCTCAATATCTCACCCCTTGACAATGCTGAAAATATCTTCATAGTATCTTGCTTCCAATTTGGGTCCTCTCCAATTCATCACTTTTGTCGACACCAAGTAGATCTTTCTTAAGTGCTGCTTTAAAAACTTGTCACTCCTCTGCACAACCACAAAGACAGCCACTATTGAGAAGACAAAGAACAAAGTTCCCATGTCATAGCTCAGGACCAAAGTAGATGCCCCAGACTTCTTGTAGGTGTACCTTCCATTATTTCTCAACACAAGCCCTTTTCTCCAGGTGGATGGTCCCACTTCCACAAACTGTGAGAGATCCAGTGGCTATTTGCCCTGCCTGAAGCACCTTCTTTTCTTTCCATATATTCCCTGTAAGTCCCATGAAGCTTCCTGAAGCCACCATTGCCCAAGAGGTTCTCTCTGCTTGAGCAACCTATTGGGTGTTTGTTGAAAATCAACTGCAACAGTCATAAAAAAGGATGAGTTCATGTCCTTTGTAGGGACATGGATGCAGCTGGAAACCATCATTCTCAGCAAACTATCGCAAGAACAGAAAACCAAACACCGCATGTTCTCACTCATAGGTGGGAATTGAACAATGAGAACACTTGGACACAGGAAGGGGAACATCACACACCAGGAGGGGGTAGTGGGGAGGGATAGCATTAGGAGATATACCTAATGTAAATGATGAGTTAATGGGTGCAGCACACCAACATGGCACATGTATACATATGTAACAAACGTGCACGTTGTTCACATGTGCCCTAGAACTTAAAGTATAATAAAAATAAATAAAAATTAAAATACAAAAAAAAAAAAAGAAAAGAAAATCAACTGCAACAAACGGCTGCAGGACTGCCACAACACTATTGAGTCTGTCAAGTTGTCTTTTAGTTTCCTCAAATAGATTTTAAGCTTTGTGAAAAATGGGGCCTTCAAGTAACATTTATCAAGTACCTGCTGTGTGCAGGGCCCTGCTTGAGGTGCCTAAAAAAATAGGGATAGATTATACATTTGGGGCATTTAATGACAACAAATGTGGTACCTGTGCCTATCATGGCTGTCCAATGCACATCTTGAGTGAATGGATTTCCATTATTTTTATACTGTAAAACTATAATTTTAGACTTTTACTGACAAAATTAAGGTCCACAAATGTCTTTTTCTTTGTACAGTAGGGAAACTATGGTGAAGAAAAGTGAAATGTCTGATTAAACTAATGCATTTTGTAACAAAGTTAGTATCATAAAGCTCATTTCTGCTTTCTAGTCTGCTGTTCTAACTGCCAAGCCCTTCCATGTCTCTTCAAGAGAATGTTGGAGACAATATATTTCTCATTTAAGGAATGAAGACCGAGCATGGTGGCTCACACCTGTAATCCCAGCACTTTGGAAGGCTGAGGCAGGTGGGTCATGGGGTCAGATCAAGACCATCCTGGCCAACATGGTGAAACCCTGTCTCTACTAAAAATACAAAAAATTAGCTGAGTGTGGTGGCTCGTGTCTGTAGTCCCGGCTACTTGGGAGGCTGAGGCAGGAGAATCACTTAAACACAGGAGGTGGAGGTTGCAGTGAGCCGAGACTGCGCCACTGTACTCCAGCATGGGTGACAGAGCAAGACTCTGTCTCAAAAAAAAAAAAAAAAGAAAAAAGAAATGGTACGTGACTTCAGCTCACTTACCAAGTGACCCAAAAAGCTGTTAGTTTTGGGTGGGGACTAGAATAAAAGATACTACAACAGGTCCAGGCTGCTACGCAAGCTGCCCCTCCACTTGGACCATGGGATCCAGCAGATCTAATGGTGCTTGAAGTGTCCATGGAAGCTGGGGATGCTGTTTGGAGCCTCTTCAGGCCCCCATAGGTAAATTACAGCGTAGACTGTTAGAATTTTGGAACAAGGCCCCAACACCATCCACAGCTAACTACTTTTCTTTGAAGAAACAGCTTTTGGCCTGTTACTAGGCCTCAGTTGAAACTGAGCACTTGACCTGGGGCTGAGTTACCCTGTCGCCTGAGCTTCCCATCATGAACTGGGGTTTGTCTGATCCACTGCATCGTAAAGACGGGTACGTACAGCGGCACTTCATCACCAAGTGGAAGTGGCATATATGTGATTGGACCTAAGCAGGACCTGAAGACACAAGTTATAAGAAGTGGCTCAAAAATGCCCTTGGACCCCGCCCGCTTCTGCTACATTGCCTTCTCTCTCCCAGCCTGCACCTATAGCCTCAGAGGGAGTGTCCTATAATCAGTTGACAGAGAAAGACTCGGGCCTGGTTTACAGATGATTCTGCATAATACGCAGTTCTCTGCTAGTTCTTCCACTAACTAGCCTTTACAACAGTCTGTCCTCTTCCCATTGCTGTGTCCCCAAACCAGCTCTCAATATCTCATACCACTGCCCAAAAGTTAACAGCTACAGCATTACTACCCCTTTCCGGAACATCCCTGAAGGACAGTGATGAAGGGAAATCCTCCCAGTGGATAGAACACCAGACAATGCACCTGACTGTTCATTTGGCTTGGAAGGAGAAATGGCCAGATATGTAATTATATACTGATTCATGGGCTTTAGCCAATAGTTTGGCTGGATGGTCAGGGATTTGGAAGGAACATGATTAGAAAACTGGTGACAAGGACATTTGAGGAAGAGGTATGTGGCTAAAGGTCTCTGGGTAAAATATAAGATATGTGTTTCATGTGAATGCTCACCAAATTGTAAACTCAGTAGAGGAGAATTTTAATAACTAAGTGGATAGGATGACTGCTCTATGGATACAAGTCAACCTCTTTCCCCAGCCACCCCTGTCACCACCTAACCGGCCATGGTGGCAGGAATGGAGGTTACACATGCGCTCAGCAATGTGAACTTCCACTTACCAAGGCTGACCTGGCTGCAACCACTGCTGAGTGCCCAGTTGCAGCAGAGACCAACACTGAGCTCCCAATATGGGACCATTCTCCACGGCGATCAGCCAGTTCCTACTGGTAGACTGATTATATTGAACTACTTCTCCCATGAAAGGAACATTATTTTGCTCTTACTGGAATAGACACATACTTTGGACATGGATTTACCCTCCCTGCACACGATGTTTCTGCCAAAACTACCATTTGAAGGCTTACAGAATGCCTTATCATGATAATGGTATTCCACACAGCATTGCTTCCAATCTAGGAATTCACTTTACTGCAAAAGAAGTGCAGCAACAAGCCTGTGTTCATGGAATTCATGTCTTACCACATTGCCCACCATCCTGAAGCAGCTGTCTTCCTAGAACAGTGGAACTGCCTTTTAAAAACTCACAGTACCAGCTAGGTGGCAATACCTTGCAGGGCTGGCACAAGGTTCTCCAGGAGGCTGCATATGCTGTGAGTCAATGTCAAACATATCGTGCTCCCATAGCCCATATATTGGATCTCACAGCCAAAATTCATGGGTCGAGGAATAAAAGGGTGGAAATGGGAGTGGCACCACTTACTGCTACCCTTAATGAACCACTAGCAAATTTTTGCTTCTTGTTCCTGCAACCTTATCTTCTGCTGGCCCGGAGGTCTTTGCTCCGAAGGAAATATGAACCATTTTTACTTGCAACACTTCTGACACCAAATGTGTGTGGGGATTCTCCCACTCCAAATAATTTTCCAACCAGCTGAGTGTTCAAATAATTCAATTCAATTCTGACACTATCTACCTGGAGTTAGTGCTAGATTCCACAAGCTAAAAGGCTCAGTTCCATAAGACTGCCCCCACTTTAGACACCAATCACAAGTCCTTGCTCTCCCATACGTGTAATCAGCTGGCTATAAATGGGGGAGAGGGTCCCAAGACTCACTCCTCTGGTTTGATAATTTGCTAGAATGGCTCACAGAACTCAGGAAGCCCTTTTACTCACTATCATTGGATTGTTATTAAGGATACAACGCAGGAACCGCCAGATAAAAGAGATGCATAGGGCAAAGTATAGGGTGAAGGGCTGTGGCAGACTGCCATGGTTACTACTTGAGACTGTCACTACAAGACTGCACGAAAGAGGATGAACACAGAAATGAAAACTTAAGACAAAAGAAACTATTTTAAAGAAGGGGGCCAAGGGAAGAAGAGGGCTCCCTGCTTCTAGTGAGTAAAGGAAGCAGCCAGCTGAGCCTCTACAGCCCTTCATATTTATTGGGAAGAAAGAGCAGGGAGCAGGAGGTAACGATTGGTCAGCTGCTTAATTGATCACAGGTTCACATTGCTAACAGGCTTCAGATGAGCCTAATTACAAGAAACACTTGTGCCTGTGTCGTGACTGCTCTTAGCATTCCTTCTGGGTGGCAGACGCAGTTTGTCAGTTTGCCAACATCCTGCTTTCGTGAGAAACAGTTTGCTGTTCACTCATATAGCTTTTAGTGGTATGCAGAGTTGATCACGACCCTCATTCTTTCAGCCTTCAACATCTCCCCCTTTGTTTTTGAATTAATTGAGAAAGGCAATTGCAAAATGTGCAGCCTTCAATTGCCGGTTGGTGGTTCATTCTGTCTTTGCATTCAGCTGGTGCTGAGGGAACCAGGCCCATGGTTGGGATCCATGAGTCCCTCCAGTCTCCTGTTCCCGTGTCCATAAGCCCACAAAACTTACTTTCTTCAATTTACACTGCACAAGTGGGTCTATTAGATGCTATGGGTTGTGATAGATAAATTTCCCTCCTAGTTGTACGTCCAAACCCCTGATTCCCTTGTTTCTCCTTTTGTGGAGTAAGGTGCAATTTACAGGAAATAAGCAACAGTTGAGCAATATATTCTCCCCGATTCAAAAACCCAAAGATCTTATAACATTACCACTAACTGAATTTCTCCTTCACAATCAGAATCAACTCCTGGGCCTACAGTAATGCGCTGTAAGATGGCTTTTACCCAGAATGAATCCCATGTATCCTGTTGGCAAAGGTCCCCAAATACCAGTGGGAATCTTAGTGAGTTTGTTTCCTTCAGTTAACGTAACCCATTCTCTGACTGGGAGGTCTAATCCTGCGTTTCCAGGTGTTCCT
Organism: Macaca nemestrina; assembly: GCF_043159975.1. Taxonomy (NCBI): domain Eukaryota; kingdom Metazoa; phylum Chordata; class Mammalia; order Primates; family Cercopithecidae; genus Macaca; species Macaca nemestrina. The sequence continues at coordinate 40,539,036 of NC_092134.1, read as the reverse complement.
AAGCCTCTTGTACATCTCACAAGTGCCAGTGCATGTTTACAATATGTGTTTGTATTCCCAAAAGCCAAAGCTAGCATTTCTGCAGCCACACAAGATGGTACACACCAATTTTCATCCTGCCTCTCCCGTTCACCACTTTTGAAAGGTGGTGTAGGTGGGGCAAAAAATTCTCTAAAACCCTGAAACAACAAGACAGTACAATCCAAACTCCAAACAAAAAAGAGAAGATAAATAACCAAATTCTTCATGTTACCCTGATTCTAAAAATTCCTGGTTTTTGTACCTCTAGGGCACTGACCAGTACCTTTTTAGAGCACTGACCTAATATTGCTGCCAGCACACTTGTAACGGGGTTTCTCGTTCATCTGGTTGGTTTTAATTTTTTTCTGGGCTTTAGTTTTTTCTGCTCCAGCAGACCTTCCTCGTTCAAGTCCCCATAGGACCCTATCTTTCCCTCTGTGCCTGCAAGTTTCTGCTAGCCTCTGCTAGTCTCTGCTAGTGTCTCTTAGTCTTTATCTATCCTTCTCTGTCTCTGTCTGTCTCTATGGTCCCTGTTAGTTCCTGCAAGTTCCTATAAGTCCCTGTCTTTCCCTTCCTATCTCTATTTGTCTCTATTTATCCCTACTTATCTCTATTTGTCCCTGCAGGCCTCTTCAGCTCCCTTCAGGTCTGTTTGTCCCTGATAGTCCCTGTTTGGGTGCCACTTGTGGCAGACTGCCACGGTTACTACTTGAGACCATCACTACGAGACTGAACAAAGGAGGATGAACACAGAAATGAAAAACTTAAGACAAAAGAAACAATTTTAAAGAAAGGAGCCAGGGAAAGAAGAAGAGAGCTCCCCGCTTCTAGTGAGCAAAGGCAGGAGCCAGCTGAGCCTCTACAGCCCTTCGTATTTATTGGGTAGAAAGAACAGGGAACAGGAGGTAACGATTGGTCAGCTGCTTAATTGATCACAGGTTCACATTATTGCTAACAGGCTTCAGATGTGCCTAATTACAAGCAACACTTGTACCTGGGTCATGACTACTCTTAGCATTCCTTCTGGGTGGCAGACGCAGTTTGTCAGTTTGCCAACATCCTGCTTTTGTGAGAAACAGTTTGTTGTTTACTGATATAGCTTCCAGTGGTATACTGAATTGATCACAATCCTCATTCTTTCAGCCTTCAACAAAGGGTGCGTGGAGTTTCATGCCCTTTTTGCACCTCCCAGAACCCCATGTGTTAATCAACCCTGAAATTCTCTGAACTTTATAGATTAGGGGGTTTTATGGTGGTCTGTTTATGCAGACATGACTGACTAAATCACTGGCCTTTGGTGATTAACTCAGTCTTTAGTATTATCTCAATCTCGAATCTCTTTCTTTCAAACCTCTAATCATGCCTGGGTCTTTCTAGCAAGCAGCGCTCATTCCAAAGCTATCTAGAAGTTCTCAGCCACCAGCCATCTTATTTGCATGCAAAAGAAATTCATCAACATATATGGTACTGTGCATATCATAGCTGTGAATACACATCTTGAGTGAATTGATTTCTGTAATTTTTATATTGTAAAACTATAATTTTATAGTTTAACTGTCAAAACTAAATTCCATAAATGTCTTCTTTTTAGAGTAGGGAAACTATGGTCAACAAAGATGAAACACATTATTACCCAATGCACTTGGTAGCAAAATTAGTGTCATAATGCCGATTTCCGTTTTCAGTCTGCTGCTCTAACTGCCAAGCCCTGCTGTATCTTCTCAAGAGGATTTTGGAGGCAATATATTTCTTGTTTGGGTAGATTACTTCCTGTCTTATTTTCCTTCAGAGCACGCAACACTGTCTATTCTGTGTAGACATTCTATATGTTACTGCTATGGTCTGAATATGTCCTCCAAAAGGCATGTGCTAGAAACTTAATATCCAGTGCAACAGTGTTGAGAGGTGGGACCTGATGGGAGGTGTTTAGGTCATGGGGGTTCCATCCTCATGAATAGATTAATGCTGACTCTAAAAGGGCTTGAGACTGCAAGTCTGATCTCTTGCTCTCTCTTTTCCCTTCTGCCATGGGGTGACACAGCAAGGAGGCCCTCAGCAGATGCAACTCCTTGATCTTGGATTTCTCAGTCCCACCAAACCATGAGCCAAATAAATTTTATTATAAATTATCCAGTCTGTGGTATTCTGTTATAGGAACACAAGGTGGACCAAGACATTTACTTATTTACCATTTTATTGTCTGTTTCCTCCAAATAAAATGTAAGCAGTGGTGCTACAGGGCAAATATTTGTATCTGTTGTGTTCATTGATATATTCCTAGAGTCTAAGACAATGCCTGAAAGAGAAGGCACTCAATGAATATTTGTTGGATAATAAATAGTAGGTGTTTGATATATCATCTATTAATTAGTGAATAAATGAATGAATAGCATAGTTCATAGAATTTAGTTTTCGAGAGATATCATGTGCATTTCCCAGTAATCTGCCCTCTTAAATAGAAGCTATGGGTGCTATTGTAACTCTTTATGATTCTGGATCATTGATGTAACCTAAGTCACTGCAAAGCCTTCACTGCCTCTCAAAGCTTTTAAAATTGGCTATTCCTCCAGCACATTTTGTGTCTGCAGTCATTCTCTCTACTGCTTCTCACAGATTTCTTTGTAGTTATTTTGGTCAAGTCCTTTTCTAATTTGCATGTTCAAACTCAGTCTTATTAAGCTCCTTAGAAATTAATCTGTTGCCTTTGATTGACAACTAAGGGATTTTCTGTAACTCAAATCACAATATTTGAGTACTCAAACAGTTCTCAATGTACATTTTTGCTCCTCAGAGGTCACTCTGCCAACTTTCACATTTTACTGTGCAGGCAATCGAAGTAGCAAAGCAAATGATTTCTGAACGCTTGGGAAAATGGGCTATTAATGAAATTTTGGCTACTATATATGAATATATATATATCAGTATATATATATATATATATATATATAAACTATGTATTGTGATGTACTTCACACACAGAACGCAAGTCTTTGTGTACACAAAATGGAATGCAAAAATCTGGATTTTATGATCACTAAATTACTTTTCAAAGAAAAGTATATACTAAAATCCCCTAAAAATTCTTCAGTTAAAAGACTCATTTATACTTATTAAATTCACTATTTGCCTTTTCCCAGATTCAAATATAACATCAAAATTCACTGATTTACTTTTCAAAGGTCAGAATTCTTTTAATTGCTTTTTAGAATATGATGATCTTAGCTCAATCAAGTAGTATTAATTCCATCTCTCTGTGCAACTAACTTAATAACCCTTTTAGCCTGTGGATGCAGAAAGTAGTTCAGAGCTTTGAAGATTTGTAACCAGACCCCTTTAAGTCCCACGGATGACCTGATTAGGTTGATTAAAGTTCTCTGAACACCTTAGTCATTTTGCAGTGAAGCAGCTGTTTCATTACTCAGAGCAGTAATAAGTGCCTGACCTAATTCTTCAAACTTTACACTGGGGTCAAGCTACTTAAAGCCAAAAGACTTTTTGTTGTTTTGTTTTGTTTTGTTTTGTTTTATTGTATCAATAGGAAAGTAAAATATTGATTTAGGGGAAAAAAATTACCTCTCAGGGCTAATTTCTATCTTTGGCATTCTGAATCACTCTTTCCTACATTGGTCCTCCAATTATGAGTTTCTTTTTTGTCATCTTCCCTCTGTCCTAATTCCTCAAGATAAGTTCTTCCCTTCTTGAAAAAAAAAAAAAATGAGTTTACAGTCACCAGCTTTGAATCATATCATAATGTTATGGGCTAAATTGTGTCCCTCTCTCCTAAATTTTGTAAGTTGAATCCTATCCCTTAGGACCCCAGAATGTGACTGCATTGGGAAATATAACCTTTAAAGACATAATTAAAGTAACATGGGCTCCTATAGTTGGGCCCTAATCCAAATGGTGGTATCCCTATTGAAGAAGGAGATTATAACAGATATGTGGGCACACAGAGGGAAGACCATTTAAAGACACAGGGAGAAGGCAGCCATTTGCAAGCCAAGGGGAGAGGCCTTAAAAGAAGCCAAACTTAATGACACTTCTTGAACTTCTACCTTCCATAATTATGAAAAAATAAATTGTTGTTTAAGCCACTCAGTCTGTAGTGCTTTGTTATAGGAGTCCTAACAAACTAATGATGCAGCTTTGCCACTTCCTAAGCATGGACTTCTCTGTAATGGCGAAAATTATGTCTACTTTGAAGAATTTGGAGAATTAAGCAAAACATATGAAGTTCTCAATTTTCCTACATAATGCATTGCTGAAAATTTTCAAATTGGTTAAACTTGAACATCACGATTATGTATTCGGTAAATGGGACTCCATGTTCAATGTGCTACAAAAAAATTCCTCATTTCATCCAATTCTAACTATAATCTTTGACCATTGATTTTTAGAGTTTTGTACACGTTCTATAATTTTGTTCTTTGCTTTGACAATTAAACCATAGTCGACTGGCTTAAGATCAATAAACGTCCAATTAAGGATAAATTGTCCCAATTTTTGGCACCCTGATGCTTTCCAACTTTTTTTAAATTGAATTAAGTTCATGAGACCAAATTACTCATTATTAAAATCAGTACTCTTATACTTTCATTTTTCTCTTTCATACATATTATAAAATAAGTGCAAAAGTTGAAAAAATTCAAATTATTGAATAAACCACTGCTATAAAGATTAAAATGGAGAATGCTGCCGGAATTGAACTATCAGCTGAGAGGCAACTCTACCAGGCTAAAAAAAGAGTGAATTTGTTATTTCAGGTCCAAAGGCCTAAAGTCAACCTGGAAAAGACAATTAAGGAGGTCAAATATATAACAGTACAATTGTGGTTTGTGAGCAAGCAATGACTCTATTAGCTGAGTGTCTTGTTTTCAATAAGCAGTAGCTATTATGATTTTATTGTTGTTGGTTTTGTTATAATTACTGATGTTAATATCTAAATGTATTCTAATTGTGTCATATGTCTACATAGATTGGTCTAAATAGATTGCAAGGACTTGCAGTCTACCAGCAAGCATCCATCAAGCACTGACTTTGTGCCAGGCAGAGGACTAGATGGTAGTGATGTGAAGGTGAACAAGACCAAGCCCCTGAGTCACTCACATTCTAATGGATGAGGCACACACATGAGCAGATCAACCCCCGTCTAGTGTGGCAAATGAGACAACCGAGGTGTGTCTAGAGTCTTCAGCCATAACCCAACTATCTCTCTTTTATGGGGAAGGGTCACAAGAGTAGAATCAGGGGAGACATCAAGAAGGATCTTAAAACCTGCACAGGAGAGAGATACTATTGAATGCTCCTCTGCCATCACAGTGACCAGCAAATAATATGTGCTTCAGTGATCATTTGTTCTATGACCAATATGTTTGTTGTCCATTTTGTACTCTTCTCTTGGTCGCTGCTTATCAATAGTCTTTCCATAATTCTGCTCATAATTATGTTAAGGCTTTCATATGCTGTACTTTATTTCTTTCAATCCAAAGACATTGAGTATGAGATACACTCTGCTAAGTTTCAGCTGGAAAAAACCAAAGCTCAGAACTGTCATGTAGTCTGATAAAGCTTATGTAGCTTGGATGTGATTAAACCTGCTATAGTCTGAATGTTTGTGTCCCCTCAAAATTCCTATGTTGAAACCCAATCCCCCGTGTGATAGTATTAGGAGGTAGAGTCTTTGGGAGGTGCTAAAGTTATGAGGGTGGAGACCTCATGAATGAGATTAGTGCTTTTATCAGAGTCTAAAGAGACCCAGAGTTATCCTCTTCCACCACATGTGGATTCAGCAAGAAGGTGCTGTTTATGAACCATGAAATGGGCCCTCACTAGACCTCAAATCTGCCAGCACTTTGATCTTGGACTTCCCAGCCTCCAGAACTGTGATATATAAAATTTATTGTTTATAAGCCACCCAGTCTATGGCATTTTGTTATATTAATAGCAGCCCAGATGAACTGGTACTACCTAGATATTCTGACCTCCTTCCAGAAAGTCACCAGATGACTAGTGCACGGTGCTTGCTTCTATACTGTGTTACCCTGTGCTATTGTCAAACAACTCTCCTTTATAAAATGTAGGTCTGTAAAGGGGATCACAACAGTCACTGTTATTCGCAAATTATCGAAACCACCCAAATTAATGAGTCATATTAATCATAGTCACCCAATATGATGACAAGGGGAATCTTAAAAACCATCTAGTTAAACTGTCCACATTTGACTGATAAGGAAACCAAGGCCAAAGAATAAATAACATGCCCAAGGTCACCTAGGAAATAGGCTGGAGAGCTAGGGCTGAAACATCAGCTGTCATCCTTCTGTACCGCTAATAATTAGGTAACTTAGGTAACAATTAGATCTTTGAGGAACAATATGTGTGGCAGTTTAGAAAAGAGACTCCACAGCCAGAGGCCCTCTGATTAGATTGTCCTCCACAACATACACCAGCTGTCACTTAAACTTTCTGGACCTCAGTTTCTTGTCTGTAAAATGGGAATAATAATCATACAGACTCAGAGAGTTAAATGAGATAACACGGCTGAAGCCCTTTGAGTCCTATCTACCAGAGTAAGTATTCAATGAAAAGAAGGTGGCATGCTCATCTTCATTACTCATGCTACAGACACTAGGTGGATACTATTGTAAAAGCTATGTGTTATGGCCACAATGCTAGAAATGTTGGTTTGCCAGTCCCAGTGCAGGACTGTGCAAGAGAATTTCACAGGCCACAAAGGACTGCCTACCATGGCCACCTTTGAGGTTACTACTCCAATCCTACCATGGCCACCTTTGAGGTTACTACCCCAATCTAGAACACCTAAACATAGAAATTTGCAAAATGCAGGGAAATACCACATGTTCAAAACAGAGTAGTCTACTACGCAAGCCAATATCTCTCTTCTATGGATATTGGTCATTTAAAAGACCTTTCTAACTTAATATATATGGGTTATTAAATCTAAATATTTTTAACAGCGTTAAGCACCCTGGATTTCTGTATATAAATCTACTCCATTTTTACCAATTAACACGTTCAGCACTAGACACATTTTTGCTAGTACATTACAACCACACAATTAGTACCCTTTTTTTCAGGGAGAAAGAGTCTAAATTTCTGACACTGCCAGAGGAAACAAAGCAACTTTGTTATTAAACTACCATTGTTTTTAGTTTCTTTGTCCACAAAACCATAATGAGACACATACAGGGTATCCACATTTAGATCTGGTGTGCTAACAGAATGCTTTCTTTCAGGGAAAAAAGTATATATGAAGAAAATTACTGTACAAATAAACATGTCCCCCTGTTGACAGTGCTGGTAACCACTGGGCAATATAATTTGTCCCTCTGAGACTTTGTCACAGAAACCACTATATCTAAGGTGACTTCTAAAGAAGGTATGCATTTCTCATGACCTTCTCAGATGGACAACTCTGGATTGAATGAGTTAGAAAGGCAAGAATAATAAGCTCAGAAATCATAGACATTATAAGTGAAGTTATTATGCTTTTTAATTCAGAAATTTGGCACAAGAGACCAAATGAGCATTTAGAGAAAGTTATAGAAAGAAAAATCTCTAGCAGTGATCAGGTTCAGCTAAGTAGAAGCCCAGTTTCTCAGTAGAAAAGTAACAAAGGTGAGAAACCCCAATATATGTTCAATGGCTAAGTCATTCCTGACTCTTGACCATGAATCCCACAACTCCCTCTTTTGTTTTTACTTGCATGAACCACTGGTGCAATGCTTCATTAATTTGCAAAAATAAGGATTTTTTTTAAGTGACATACTCTATATTTTTAAATTCTACATACACACTATATATTAGGTGAAAAGATTAGAGACTATAAAACTATTCCCGGTTTGATTGCTTTAGGTAAAAATAAATAAAAATATATAAAAAGTAAAATCCAGGAAGAAAAGTATTAATAAACAGAAATAAATTCAATTATTTCTTCCCTCTTTTGCTTGGTAAAATAGTAGATTGGGCCTCCCTTCTCTCTGAGTCTTTAGAATATACACATGCTCATACATCTACAAGAGTTTTTCAAACAGAGCAGTCCCCTGTTACTCATGGGGGATACATATAAAGACCCCCAGTGGAGCCTAAAACTACAAATCATACTGAACTCTATATATACTGGGATTTTTTTTTCTGTACACACATACCTGTGATAAAGTTAATTTACAAATTAGGCACAGTAAGAGATTAACGATAACAACTAATAATAAAATAGAACAATATACTCTAACAAAAGGTATGTGAATGTGGTCTCTCTCTTTCTCCTCTCAAAATATTTTATTCCACTATACTCACTTATTTTAGGACTCTGGTTGATTGCAGGTAATTGAAAGCTTGGAAAGCAAAACCCTGGATAACAGGGGCCTGCTGCTCAGAGTCTCTCCAGGGACTTTATGTCAAATCTGAGAGGGGAGAAGAAATGTATGAAGACAGAACCATTTTATGGAGCGTGGGGCTCTGCCAGGCGCAGCTACAAATGTTATCACATCCATCTTCTCAGCCACCCTGTGAAGGAGTTATCAGCAGACCCATGCAGACAAAGAAATTGAGGAAGATTAAGTGATTCGCTCCAGGTCAGAAGCTGGTAAGCGCAGAGTCAGTACTAAAGCAGGGTCTGTGGGGATATTATCACACCAAAGGCTTAGGGCCCGGAAGATCTGGACATACCTCCCACCTGCTACCACCCCAGTGTGATCTAGGAAAGATCACACTTTAAGCTTTTTTTTTTTTTTTTTTTTTTTAAATTGCAATGAGACAGAAATTTCAGGAGAGGAAAAGAATCTGGAAACAGAATCTCTGACTCTCTGACCCTCTAATGCTGCAGGTTTTGGAAGGCTGCCAAAATGCTCAAGGAGCCATGGAGAAAAGAAGTGCTGTCCCTTCAAAGAAATGTCTTTCAGAAAAGAAGAAACAAAACAAAACAAAACTACCATGAACAGCCTTCTTTCTCTAGAAGACTGGAGGGATTTTTCCCTCAGGTCAATGACCATCACATAACGGGTCATATTTTCATTTTTGTTGTGGCCCGTGGCAAGCATAGAATCAAATTTACAGCTCAATTTTATTAACCTCGAAGGGCACACTAGTCTAAATATTTATTCTAGCTTTTGACCCGGCCTTACCTTTTCTTGTTTATATATTCCTAGGTACCAATTTTCAACTGTTTTATACTGTACTAGCTCATAGATTATATATGCTTGTTGACAAACTCAATTCCTATGTAACCAATAGTCACTCTCTTTAGTACCTAATACAGTTGTATTAGTTTTTATTAACTATTCAACGTGTTTACTTCACATTACGAGTTTTACTAATTGTATTCAAGTTATTTTCTTATTCAGACAACACATATTTATCAGGTATACACCATATGCCACGCACTGAGCTATGGATTGGGCTTCCAAGGGAAGCAGCACACACATGGTCTTTACTTTCAAGAAAACGATGCACTTGTCTCACATACACAAAAATAAGTGCAGTTGCTATCTGGGAAAAGTACAAGGATGAACTACAGGGAGCCCATAACAAATAGACTCAAGCTAATCCCAAGGGTGGGCAGGATTTCCCCAGGCATGTGGCATCTGAACTAAGCTCCATCAGCACTAGGTAAGAGAAGAGGGGAATGGAGCAAGATTGGAGTTGGGGGTGCGTTTCAAGCAGAGAAAACATGTGCAAGGACCCAATGGTAGACAGGAAGGTGGCTTCCTTTAAACCCAAAAGAAGTCAGGTGTGTCCAGAACTTGGAGACCCAGGGAAGGAATTGGCCTTACGGTTGACAGACAAGCCGTGTTAAAGATTTTGGTCTTTGTCTTAAGAACAATGATGAGGGTATTAAATGACTTGCTCAAAGTAATCTATCCACTAAATAAAGATGGGTATAGAAAATACAAGTAACACAAAATGTTAACATCTTCTAACCAGTAATCAATGCTAAGGAGAAATCTAAAATAATCATTGCATTGGCACTTTTACATATAGGATGTCATCAAAATCTCACAAGAATTCTATTAAATAGTTATTACTAAATGTATCATTACATCTCCTAGGTTACAGATGAGAAAACTGATGCTCAGGAGAGTTAAGTGATTTGCTTTGAGATTACATTCAGAAAGGTGGTAAAACTGGGACGAGAAATCCCAACTATTTAATTGAAATCTTGCATTCTCTCCATGAAGCATGCCCCACGTGGTGGTTAGCTGGTCCTTTAAATTCACTTTCAGAACTGGGTACCAGGGAAAAAATCGGCAGATGCAAACCTTTTTGTAAAACTGACCTTGAGCTCCATTCTTGAGGCATGTAATTGACAGTAGAGGAGAATATATGAGGCAGAGTTTGTAAATTATTCTAATAAATGGAAAGTCATTATCTAGATTATTCATGCACATGCATGATCAATCTTGGATTTTTACAAGGGAAAGAAAACAAAACATCTTTCACCATTGAAAGGTAATTTGAAATTTGTAACACTTAAGATATTAAAAACCTAGGTGACCCTTACCTTTACATGCTTTGATTTTAAGAAGATAGAATTCAGGTAGAATTGAATGTTGTTATTTCCATCCCTAATGAGGGGGAATTAAACATTTGAAGAGGATCTGAAGAAATTGTTCCATTTGTTCACATAAACAGTGTTCTTTGCCGTTGTTTTTGCCAAAAACAAACATTTGGCCATTTTGGTTGAAATGGTACTCTTGCCAATAAAGAAGAAAATCTCATGAGAAAAAAAGGGAGCCACAGAAGAGAGGCAGACTCCCTGCAAAGTCATTCGGCTCCAGGCGCAGAGCAGTCTCATCAGCTCCTCAGCAGCAAACGCTCTTGAATTGCCCTCAGGAGTGCTGCCATTCCCAGGACCCCGCAGTCATCCTGCGAGTCATCTTCCTTCTATTCACAGTGTGGCAGCATTTGTTAGGCATCCCCTGTTTGTCACAGAATAGGAGCGTGAACTTGGACAGGGTCTCTGCCTTCTTGGCTGTGAGAATTCGCTAAATCTCTGTCACATCCTAATCTCTCTCCCCCCCGACTACCCACTTTCTTCTCTCCTCTGTCTCTCTTCCCTACATGACACCTCTGCTTGCTAACACTTGTGGGTGATCATTGCTTTGGTTCATTCACAACCCCTATAGGCCTCTGTGATCTTAGCGCCTCAGTGCACCCGATGGGTTCTCACCATGTGAGTTTTGGTGGCTGCCCCCCCCCCTCTGTGTTCCTCCGTCTGTATTCCTCAGTACATATTCACAAGAGAAAACCTGATTGCTCTCATTCATGACCCCTGTTCCAGTTTTGGTGTAGCTGTTTCTATGAGGCCACTTTGTGGACTGCCTGCATGGGCCACCATTGGTCCAGGCAATCACCACTCTCCTGGTAAGATGGAGCTGAGGGAGGTCACATGGAGAATCACTTGGCACCAATGTGAGGGCAAGCTCTGTGTTCTGACCACTTGGGTTCAAATCCCGGCTCTGCCATTCATCACAGTGGGACTTTGCGCAGATTCCTCAATGTTCTTTCTAAAAAAGGAGGGTAACGGTAACACGTATCTCATTGGGTTGTGAAGATTAAATGAAACAACACACGAAAAGAATTTAGGGCTGTATTTAGTACTAATAAGGACTCCATAAGAGTTAGCTATTATTATGCACATCCATGTAACCGTGAGCATACTAATTGCCCTTGACTGGGAACTGAAGGCCCAGAGGAACCCATCAATAATTTGTTCAGTCACAAGTGTGAATTTCATCAACATCAGCTCTGCCTGTCAAAACTCACTAACAAGGTCTTGAATTTTTGGATTTTTTTTCCTCTCTAAATTATTTTCACTTAACCGGTTTCAATCTGAAAAATTAATATACACAAGTGTAGGGAACTTCTGAAATAGGCTATCGAAAGTCCACTTCTTTGTTGGAGCAAATGAAGTATTCTGGTTGAGTTCAGACAGCTTTTTATGCTTGTTTAGGTGCAGACTTTCACATTTGTGTGTATATTTAAGAATTCCCTCATCACTATGGGACTTGTTACGATCTAGAGGAATTATCTGGTAGGCTGGAAAATTAGCTTATTTAAATCCGATTTAATCAAGCCAAATAAGTCATAGAAGAAGCTCTAACTAAATGTTTATATTTAAATCCACACGTTTAGCTGTTATGTGACAATACAGAAACAGCTTTAGTCCAAGGCAGCGTAATCTCTGACCCCCATCTGAACTGATCCGGCTATGAAATGGCTGTTAGGGCCTAATCCTGAGATGATGTGAAGTCACTACATGCCCACTGTGCAACCCTGGGGAGCACCATTCACTCCATATTCTAGAATACCTTGAAAAAGCCCTAGCTGCAGTCTAGACCTTCCAGAAAATCTCACCAGGGTAGGATGAAGAAAGACTACAGAGGTTGAAAAGTTTCCAAATTCACAGACTGATATTTGTTCAGTGGTTGCAGCATTGTTGTCATTAACATAAAATTCAGAAAACCGTAAACGGGACCGTGTTACCTCCCACTTTCAATCCCTCCAATAGCACAGAACAAGAGCACTTCAGCGTGAATGAGTGCTGCTGCCTCTCTCTCTGCAGCCTCATCTCATGACAGCTTCCTCAGCCCTGCCCTGGCTCAAAACACTTCAGCTCCTCTGCCTCCTTTCTGAGCCCAGCACGTGCCAAGTTCTCTCCCAGCTTATGGGGCCCAGGCCCACATGAGACCTCTCTCTCATCACCTACCTGAGGCTCCTGCAGCCCCAACCCAGCATTTGCAATCTCAGCACACTATTTGCTTCCCACATAGCACTTATGACTTTTAATTATTCTGTTTATAAGCTCACTTGAATGCTGAGATCTCTGCTCCTCAATTAAAGCTGCATGAAAGCGGGAACTGCCTCTATTTTACTTACTATTAGGGTTCCAATATTTAGCATAGTGTCTGGCCCACAGGAGGTACTCAATAAATATTTTTTGAGTGAATTAAGGAAAGGAGGGAAACCTAAGGGCAATTCACATGCTGCAGGGGAAGAAATAAGTGTCTTGTCCCTTAATGCAAGTAGATGGACAAAAGCTGAGAGAAAATACAGCAGACTGAACACTTCTGTCCACACAAAAACCTGCGCGCAAATGGTTATGGTAATGATGCAGGATTTGTTGCTCCTTAGTTCAGCTAAAATCCGGGTTCTTGTCACACGACCAGGAAAAATTAGGCACATGGACATATTGAAAGGTGAGGAGAGTGGAATTTATTAAAAGAAAACGCTCAGTGAAAAAAAGGGGTCCTACCAACAGGCTCCCAGCTCACAGACTGAATACCAGGTCACCACACAGGAGCTGAAGAGGCCAGGCTCTTCCCTCTGCATAAGGTGTGGACTCCCGATGGCTCCGCCCCACTCTCCAGTGTGCAAGCAGGCTCTTAATCTGAGCCGCTCCACATTGATTTCTTTCCCTTACTGTGCATGTGTTAAGGAAGGGACAGAATTTTTCACCATGGGCATATTTAGGCAAGCCGCCTGTGCACAATGACCTGGGCGGCATTTGGCTGTCTCCTGTCTCTATCAATAACGTTATTCATAATTGTGAAAAACTGGAAACAACCAATAGGCGAATGAATAAACAAACTATGCTACATCTGTACAATGAAATACCATTCTAGCCATTAAAAGAAATAAGCTATCAAGCCACAAAATAAAGGAGGAACTCTTCATATATGTTCAGAGTAAAAGAACCATCTGAAAAGGCTACATAATGTTTGATTCCAATGTATTTGTCTCTGAGGGCTGCCGCAACAAATTACCACAAACCAAGTGGCTTACAACAATAGAAATGTATTCTCTAGCAGCTCTGGAGGCTGAAAGTCCAAAAATAAAGATGTCGGCCAGACTATGCTCTCTTGAAGGCTCAGGGGAGAAACTGTTCCATGCCTTTCTCTCAGCATCTGGAGTTGCCGGCAAACCTTGGCATTCCTTGGCTTGAGGCTGCGTAACTCCAATCTCTACCTCCATTATTACATAGTGTTCTTCCTGTGTCTGCATCTGTGTCCAAATTTTTCTCTTCTTATAAGAAAACCATTCATATTGGATTAACGGCCTACTCTACTTCAGTATGACCTCATCTTAAATAATTACATTTGCAATTCCCCAGTAGAATCTTGTTTCAGGGTACTAGAGGTTAGAATTTCAACATATCTTTTTGGGGGTGTCTTGTTCACAATTCGACTCATAACATTCAACTATATGCCATTTTGGAAAATGTGAAACAATGAGAGAGTAAAAAGGATTCGCAGTTGCCGGGAGTTTAGGGGATGAGGAGGAGAGGGTGAACAGGTAAAGCACAGGAGATTTTTAGGGCATCGGACATACTGTTCTGTATTATTCTGCAATGGTGCATACATGGCCGTCTGCATTTTTCCAAATCCTTAGAACCCTACAACATAGTAAGTCAACCCTAATATAAACTATGGACTTTAGTTAATAAGAATGGATCAGTAGTGGTTTACCCATAATAACAAATGTACCACACTAATGCAAGATGTTAATCACGGAAAATTGGGATGGGGAAGTAATATGAGAACTCTTTCTTTCTGTTCAATTTTTTCGTAAACCTAAAACAATTCTTGGCTGAGCACAGTGGCTCACGCCTTTAATCCCAGCACTTTGGGAGGCCAAGGCGGGTGGATCATGAGGTCAGGAGATCGAGACCATCCTGGACAACATGGTGAAACCCCATCTCTACTAAAAATACAAAAATTAGCCAGGCATGGTGGTGGGTGCCTGCAATCCCAGCGACTCAGGAGGCTGAGGCAGGAGAATCGCTTGAACCCGGGAGGCGGAGGTTGCAATGAACCGAGATCGTGCCACCGCACTCTAGCCTGGCGACAGAGCGAGACTCTGTCTCAAAAATAAAAAGAAAAAAAAATCATAAAAAATGAAGTCTGTTAATTTAAAAAAAAACAAAAAACAAAAACAGGCCACAGTTCAGATCTGGTTTCTTCTAAGAGTAGATGGTACAGTAGTCCCCCTTCATCTGTAATTTTGAGATTTATGATTTCAGTTACTCTTGGTTAACTGTAGTTCAAGGAAAATACCAGAGATAAACAATTTATAAGTTTTAAATGCTGTGTCACAATGCCTACATCATTCATCTCACCTCTTATCACAGAGGAATTTCATCATCTCACATCATTAAAGAAGGGTAAGTAAAGTACAATAAAATATTTTGAGAGATCACATTCACATACTGTTTATTACAATGCATTGTTATAACTGTTCTATTTTGTTATTAGTTATTGCTGTTCATCTCTTACTGTGCCTATTTTATAAATGAAACTTTATTATAAGTATGTACATATGTTTAGGAAAAAATATAGTGTATATATAGTGTATATAGGATTCAATACTATCTATGGTTCCCAGCATTCACTGGGGGTCTTGAAAGGTATACCTCATGAATAAGGAGGGACTGCAGTATATAGCCTTGTCTTTCTGTGTTACATGAGAAGTTTCTAGAAATGATCAGCCTAGAACAAACTGGCTGTAGAGCTCTGTGGTTTTTTGTTTTCGTTTTTTGGTTTTGTTATTATTATTATTATTATTTTTAGACTAAATCTCGCTCTGTCACCTGGCTAGAGTGTAGTGGCATTATCTTGGCTCACTGCAACCTCTGCCTCCTGGGTTCAAGCGATTCTCCTGCCTCAGCCTCCTCAGTAGCTGGGATTACAGGCACATGCCACCACGCCCAGCTAATTTTTGTATTTTTAGTAGAGATGGGGTTTCACCATGTTGACCAGGATGGTCTTGATCTCCTGACCTCGTGATCCACCCACCTCGGTTTCCCAAAGTGCTGAGATCATAGGTGTGAGCCACTGCGCCTGGCCAGACCTCTGCAGTTTTAAGAAAGCCATTTATCCATAAAGTATTCTTTACTCCTTTCATGTAGTTTTTTCTTCTTTTCATTTGCCAATTATCATGAGTACAAACCTCAGTGTTCCAGTTACTCTGTGGGAAGCTGTTAGATATCGAAAATTCTGTCCCAGAAACCAGTCTTGGATTTTAGTGCTCTTTCACCAAAGTTTAACATTCAAAGTTGCTGGTTTTCTTTGGTCTTGGCAAGTTGTGCATCATGGTTAAAAAAAAAAAAAAAAAAAAAAAAAGAAAAAGAAAAAAAAAAAAACCAGCACAGGACAAAGAGGACAAAGAGTCAGAAGTAGTATGGAAATATAATCTATCATACATACCAGAATATTTTGGACAGTAAAAGGGGAAAGGGGGAGCTGTTAAGTGTAAAATAAACAGTCCCAGGAAGACTGGGATTTGAAATCACCTAAACTAAAGAGTCCCTATTGGAGCTACAGCCCTGCTACATATCATTTGGCCATATCATTTATCCAAGTCCCATTTACACAATGGAAGTCTGTAGGCAGAAATACTGTTCAGGGACACCAGACACTGATCTGTTTCTCTTTCTCTTCCCTGCTACAGATAAAGATAAAGCCTTGTGAGTTTCAAGGACAAAGAGATCCAGATGTTTGTAACAGTCCTTCACATAAGATAATATAAAGAATCTTCCAGAAAAGAGATGTAAGCCCTACATTTAAAGAGTGATGCTTCTGTAAGAATTGAGCTTTCCAGTTCTGGCAAGACCATACCTTACACAGTCAGGTGCCTGTTAGGGATGGGGGAGGGAGACAACAGATCTTTTGCTGAGATGTAAGTATTTGCTCTTGTTTTTGGTCTGCATTCCATTTCATATTCTTAATGCAGTGTTGAACAGTGTCTCCCAAAAATCCTTGCCCACCCAGAACCTCAGAATGTGATCGTACTAAGAAATAGGGTATATATGGATGTAATCAAATTAAGATGAGGTTATATTGGAAGTAGGGTTGGTCCTAATTTCAATATCAATGGTATCCTTATAAGAAGAGAAGAGCCAAAGACACACAGGGGACAAGGCTCCAAAAAGACGGAGGCAGAGATTAGAGTGATGTACCTACCAGCCAAGGAACCCAAGGATTGCTGGCAACCACCGGGGGCTAGGAGAGAGGCATAGAACAGATTCTTCTCAGAACCTGCAGAAGGAACTGACCCTGCCAAACCCTAGATTTCAGATTTTTGATTTCCAGAACTATGAAAGAGTAAGTTTCTGCTGTTTTAAGCCATCCAGTCTGTGCTAATTTGTTAAGGCATCCCTAGGAAACCAATATACTTGTCTAAATAAATGCAGAATTAATCTAATCTTGGAGTAGTTTTGTGTTTGTTCTTACCCTATCATTTTATAACCTACCTGAAATGCTACATCCCTTCACCACGTCCCCCAAGTCTAGTCAGCCACCAAGTTTTTTGGCTTTCTCCTTCTTTTCTGTTGTAGATCCGATCTTCGTTACATCTTTCTTGCACTATGGTAATGTTTTAACTTCTCTCTCTACCTCCTACTTTAACCTACTCTTATCCCTCCTCCAGCAAAGCAATCTTTTTCAAAACTAAATTTGGCTGGGCACTGTGGCTCATGCCTGTAATCCCAACACTTTGGAAGGCCAAAGCGGGCAGATTGCTTGAGCCCAGGAGTTTGAGACCAGTCTGAGCAACATGGTGATACCTTGCCTCTACAAAAATATACAAAAAATTAGCTGGGCATGATGGCATGCACCTGTACTCCCAGCTACTCAGGAGGCTGAGGTTGAAGAATCACCTGAGCCTGGGAAGTTGAGGCTGCAGTGAGCTGTGATCACGCCACTGCCCTCCACCCTGGGTGAGAATAAGACCCAGTCTCAAAATAGACAAAAGGAAAAACTAAATTTAATCAAATCTCTTCTTGCTTAAACCTTCTTAATGGCTCTCGGAGTCTACAGAACAACAACAAAAAAAAAAACAAAAAAAAACCCTCAAAGTTACTTTGCATGATGTCCTAGTAAGCTCTGGTTGCTGTAACAAGATATAGATTGGATATAGGTATAGATCAGATAGCTTAAACAACAAAAAAATATTTTTCACAGCACTGGAGTCTAGAAATCCGAGATCCAGGGGCCAGTAGATCTAGTGTCTGTGAAGGATCTCTCCCTGGTTTGCAGATGGTTGTCTTCTTGTAATATCTTCATATGATGGAGATCAGAAAAAGAAGCAAATTTTCAAGTGTTTCTTCTTTTAAGGACACTAATCCCTATCATAAAGGCTCTGCTGTCATGACACACTTACTTCCCAAAGGCCCTACTTCCTAATCCCATTACCTCAAGGGTTAGGATTTTAACATATGAATTTGGGAGAACACAAACACTCAGTCCATAACACATGACATACGGGAGTTTTATAATATGACCCCCAACTTACCTTTCAAGCATTTTACCTCTTCTATAATACTGCTGGAGTTTTAGAAAATTAGTAATAGTTATTCAAAAAACTAAGCAAGCACACAGGAACAATAATCTAAACAAAGCAATTATTAAATGTAGGGGAAACAAAAAGTCACACAAGAAAGGAGATGTAATCATATTACTTGGATGTAATCAGATTGCTTGACACAGGTATGAAAAATCTTTATAAAAGCCATTGTGCAGGAAAAAAGTCAGCATAGCAGGCCTGACTGCTATGCTTTAAAAGCTTTGCTTACAAGGTTGACTCTTCTGCCCTTGGCGGGCATCATTTCAGGATAAGTGATTTACTATGCCTAAACTGTCTGTGCAAACAATATGGCTTGTGCTGAGCACCTGCTTTTCTTTTAGCATTCTAGAATTTTGTATATGCCAAACACAGAATGCCCAGGTGACAAGCCTTCAATTACAAAATAAATGAAAACTATGGGCACTGATTCTCTGCTGAGCTTCCCTGTGTGACAATATATCTCACTTTTTGTCACAACTTGCTTGAGGAATTACGTGTGTACTGTGTGACTCCACTAAGAGAAGACTCTGGGAGCTTGCTCCTATCTCCTGTGGACTTCACCCATATCCCTTGTACTGTTGCTGATCTTACTCTGTATCATTTTTCTGAAAAAAAAAAAAAATCTTAGCCATGATGATACCAATTGAATGTGTCCCCCAAGGCTCATGTGTTAGAAACTTAATCCCTAGTGTGACAGTGTTTCAAGGTGAGACCTTGAAGAGGTAATTAGATCATGAGGACTCTGCCCTCATAAATGTATTAATGCCATTATCTGAGGAGTCAGTTTGTTATCTTAGGAGTAAGTGTTTTGTAAATTATGAGTTCAGCCCCTCTTACCTACACTCTCTCTCCTGCTCTCTCACTGTCTCTCACAAGCTCTCTTGCCCTTCCACCTTCTGCCATGGGATGATACAGCATGAAGGCCTTCAGAAGATGCCAGCCCTTTGATCCTGGACTTTCCAATCTCCAGAATCATAAGCCAATAAATTTCTGCTCATTACTAATTACCTAGTCTCCTATACTTTGTTATAGGAACACAAAACAGACTAAGACACATAAGTACAACTATATACTGAGTCCTGTGAATTCTAATGAATCATCAAACCTAGATGTGATGTTGAGGACCCTCAACACAATAAAACAGTAAACACTGATTATTGATTTAACAAAATATTGATATTATCTAAACTTGATAAATGAAGAAATATAAGCATAATGCCTATAAATAAAAAGGTGAATCACAGAAAGAATAACTAGAAGTAGAAAGAGGTTTCCTCTGAGCAGTGGACTTGAGAAAGGAAATGGTAGATCCAGAGATGGCTTTTTTTTGTAGGTTTGTAGTCATTTTAAAACTATATATATATATATATACACACACACACACACACACACACACACACAATATTATACATATTACTTTTCATAAAAATTAAAATAAGTATAGAAATTTTTGCTAGAAAAATCTCATTAAATTTGTGTTGTTATTATTACTAACTCTACGTGCCAGGTATTTGGCTTTTTCTGTTGCATAGTCAACTGTATTTAATTTTTTCACTCTCTCTCTCTCACTCCGACAGACACACAAACTTAATACTCTACATAGGTTATACTACTTAATCTTTCCAAAATAAGAATTCTTATTTAGATGAGTTTCCAGATAGCTGATGATGAAGATAGTCCCCTAAGTCCAAATCTTCCTAAATTTCCTTCAAAAGCAATATGAAATAAAAACAAAAAACAAAAAAAACTATTCAAAACCCACACCTTCAGCAAATATAGAAAATGCCCAAACTTCAAATTACCTATACTTAGAAAAAGCAATACCAAATCCCAAGGAATTATCTCTCAACCTCCTGCAAGCCCTAGTAGAGAGCAAGAGCTTACTAGAAAAAAATGCACAGAAAAGTGGAGCTGGCAGAAAGCCTAGGACTGACGTGACTCACCTCCAGAAAGAGCAAATCTAAACTAAGGGCATCAATCCTGAAAGACATCTGGAAGATCAGAGCAGTGGTCACAGGGAGGCACGTCAAGAGTATGTGAGATTCTAGGTGGCAGTGCTCAAAAGATATCACTTACAGGAGAGAAAAAGCAAATTTGAGTAAATAAATAAGTAGAATGCAAATAAAGGAAACCAGGTTTCTCACTGTCCAAAAAAGGAAGTACAAGTACAAAATGAACCTTGTGGCATTGGACTGGAATTGGAGGTACTATGACTTTGCATATAGGTGGATAGAAAGACATAGAAAATGATATGGAATTATATATACACACACACACACAGATACATATATTTCCTAGCTCTATGGAATAAGAGGGCACTAGAAGGTATGACATTCCAATGACAATGAATGTTTCTCGTACTCACATATTGTTTTCTAAATTCTTTCTCCACCGAAAAGAATCAGCGCTCTTTGGGAAATGGCTGGTTCCAGAGATAGAACAGTGCAAATTCAGTCTACATATATTTTTGCACCAGAAAGTAAGAAAATGCTTAAAGAATGACAGCAACATGCCAAAACAACACAGGACTCAGACTGAGAAGACATCACTGGCGAAATCTGAAATAATTTGAGCAAAAATAAATAATGACATAATAATGCTTATAATGGAAAAGATCTACCTTGCATTAGAATGCAAATAATAAATCTAGAAAGAATAATAGAAGTTATAAAATCAACACGTGGCAACCATCAGAGTAATAATTGATTGCAACAAATTGTCAATGCATGCTAAAACTTGTGGGTGAAAGCTTGATGAGAACAGGATATTTTTGTAAATGTTCTCACAAAGTATCTCCCCACAGGACTATTGCAAAGGAAAAATGTGGTAGTTTCACAGTGAAGAAACCTGGCAGATACCGTATTGAACAAGTGAACAGAGTTATCAACAGTCTTGGGACAAAATGACTTACATGGAAGGGCTAAGAAGCATTTCATGCAAAAATGCATAACCTCAAAAACATCAGAGAAAGCCAAATTGAGAGGCATTCTATAAAATAAGTGATCAATTCTATTCAGAATGTCAAGGTCACAAAAGCAAATAATTCCTAAGAAATTGTCATAGATTAAATATCACTAAAGCTAGCAGGTGATCCTCAATATTATTGGGGCAATTGACAACATTTAATTAGATGATAGTATTACATCAATGTTAATTTCCTAATTTTGATAACTTTTCTGTGATTATATACCAAAAAAAGTGTATTTATCAGAAATACACACTAACATACTTAGGGGTAAAGAAAATTCTGTAATTTACATTCAAATGGTTTGAAAAATATATGAACACACAGATACTGAGAGACTGAAAGAATGACAAAGTAAATATAAGTATTATTAACAACTGGAACATACGGGGTGAAGTACACAAGGATTCTTTGCACTATTCTTGCAACTTTTCTATAAGTTTGAAATGATTACAAAATTAAAGCATTTTTAAATAAAGGAAAATTATTTAAAAATCTGCATTTGGTAAGCAAAAAAGCTTTAAATTAGGTTGGGTTCTGCCCATGGTTGCACAGGTAGTAGGCAGGAAAGCAAGGAGTTGAAACCAAATCTGCCCCTTGCTCTTAGCCACCACAGCATACCGCCTACTCACAGACAGCTAAGTCCACATACTGGAAAGTTTCATTCATATTAAATGTCCACAATAGGCAAATACATAGAGACAGAAACTAGATTAGTGGTTGCCTAAGGCTGGGAGCAAGGGAAGAAATGGGAAGATGAGAGACTGATAACTAAAGGATACAGGATTTCTTATCAGAGTGATAAAAATATTCTACAATCGATTATGGTGATGGTTGCAAACTCTATGGGTATATTAAAAATCACTGAATTGTACACTTAGGTAGATGAATTATATGGTATGTAAATTATATGCTATATGAATCACATCTTAATAAAGCTGTTACCAAAAAAAAAAAAACCCAAAATTTACAAATGCTGAGAACTTTGCATTTCTGAATAACACTGTGACATTCAACTCTATTTCATACACAAGTAACTTCTTCAGAACAAAAAAGAATCATGCTGATGAAACCAACTCAATAGTCCCATAGGCAGCTTTTTTCTTGGAAAAACATAAAAATTGAACCTTTGGGTCTTAACATTTGAAACTTCATTTGTTTTATCTGAGTTCCTTCCTCAGGAAAGGACTCCCAGGCCTCTCAAAAAGTATCAAAGAACTGAAACTCACCAGATCATTGTGTCCAGACAATGAGATGCCAGACCCCTCATTCATCATGATTGCTTCCTTGCCCCTCCCTAGTTCCTGTGTTCCCATACATCTCTTCCCTGCTATATAAACCAATAATTTTAGTCAGTCAGGGAGATGGATTTGAGACTGGTCTCCCAACTCCTTGGTTGGAGCACCTAATTAAAGCCTTCTTTCCTGGCTATGTTCATCATCTCAATTATTGGTTTTCTGCATAGTGAGCAGCAGGACCTAGGTCAAATCCCTGGTGTTATGGTAACACTGGCACCAAAAATAATGGTGAACTGCTGCACCATTCATCATTAAAGCACAGAGCAGCCCTTTACTGAAGCTTGAGATCAACAAACCACAATTAGAAGGTGACTGACAATATGTCTGCCTAGAAGGTGAGTCCCATGGCACCTGCTCAGTCTTTTGAGGATCATTCTACATAAGGCTAAAGAGGAAAGCAAGTGGACTTGGTTTCCATTACAATAAAATCCAGTAGGTGCTTGGTTGAAGAGGAGAAATTCATATTATATTCTCCTCATCAACCTTGTTCAATGTTTGATCTCCTGAAGTACTGAGATGCTACAATTCAATTGTAGAAAATCTTTGATTTCATTTTTGTTTTATGTATTTCTATACCATTTGAATGTTGTCAAAACAATTTGTAACATTTTGCTCTTATTCAAAGTAATTTTTTGTGTTGAAGAAGTAGGAAGATGTCTCAGACTGGGACTGCACCTGGACCCTTTGTTTGATAAGAATAACAGAATGTCCCAATTAACTTAAAATTATCTACTTAGAGGCTGGCTTCTTAGGAAAGGCCTGCTCTTCCTATGGATATAAAACTACTTATGGGATTATGTGAGATCTCCTATAGGCCCTTATAGCTTCCTAAAATTCTTTCTGGAAATAAGTAGGGCATTGCAAAATAAATCTTCAATAGCAATTGATATGACAAATAGGATATGAGTAACTCTTATTCTATAGAAAAAAATCACAGAGTCCCTTGGGTTGAAGGATTCAAGTCTTCAGTGGAGCCTTTTTTGCTATTTTTTTTCTGTGTTTTTGCTGGGTACAGGAACTAGGTAGACAAAGATAAAAATTCCCTTCTCTGAAGGGTTCAGATACTGCTCAGATGCACCATCTGCAAAGATCATGTCCACACAGACTAAGAAAAAGTGCTTTCAGATTAAAACCAATCTGGATCTCAATCCTAGCTTCATTATACCTTAAAATTAAGTGTGATATAGTCAAGTTATTTACCCTTGCTAAGATTGTCTTTCCATTTGCATAAGGGGAATAGTGATATTTACTACCTCTTCGGGATGTTTTGTAGATCAACTAAAACACAGAACACACCTATTATAAAGCATGGCACATAGAAATCACCCAATATGCATTAGTTATTGTTAGTCCAAGAGAAAGTTCCATCTAAAATCATATAGTGTCTCCTGCCCCCTAAAAACCTATAAGGTACCCATCATAAAGGTGTAATCTTCTAAACATCAGTTTTCCTATTTTGCAAATAAGAATATACCTATAGCAAAGGTAAGAATTAAACAAGACATGTGACAGTAATTTGTAAATTACATGGCTATGTTTGCCTTGTTTAATATACTAGTTTTGGCGGCAAGAAAAAACTGATAAGTTACATATAAGAAACTCTCCATTAGGTTATCAGAGTTCTCAGCAGAAACCTTGAAGGCCAAAAGAGAATGGGATGATATACTCAAAGTGCTCGAAGGAGGAAAAAAGCTAGTAACCAAGAATACTATACTAATACTTCAGAAATGAAAAAGAAATAAAATATTTTCCATACAAGCAAAAGCTGAGGGAATTCATCACCACTAGATCAGCCTTACAAGAAATTCTTGTGCTACAATTAGAAGCAAAAGGATAATAATTACTATAAGAAAAACATGTGAAGGTATAAAACTAACTAACTAGTACAGGTAAATTCATAATCAAACTCAGAATACTCTAGTACTAGAATAGTATTATGGAAATCTTTCAAGCCTCTAGTATGAAGGTTAAAAGTCAAAATGGTCAAAAATAACAATAGCTACAATCAGTGCTAAAGTAACACAGTAGATAAAGATGTAAATTAACTAAAAGAAAAAAAATAAACTGGGTTGGCGGTGGCGGGGGGCAGGGGCTGGAGTATTTTTTGTGACCAAAGCTAAACTGTTATCATCTTAAGGCTATTATAACTACAAGACTTTATGTTAACCCCACAATAATCACAAAGAGAGAAATTCCAGAAGATACACAAATGAGAAAGAGAAAGGAATCAAAGCTTAGCACCACAGAAAAGCATGAAACCAAAATGGTAAAGAGAGGAAGAAAAGGGCAAAGGATCTATGAGACAACCAGAAAACAGCAAAACAGCAGTAAGTTCTTACCTATCAATAATAACCTCAGTTATTTGTTTAGTTTGAGTTTAAGTCAAGTTATTTATTCAGATAGAGTTTAAGTCAAAAACTGTACAAAGAAAGAAAAAAACTGTCAAAAGAAACAAAGTAGAAATCTGTCATGGGAGTAGACAAAAAAATGAAGATATTAAAAAGGTCATTATGTAATGGTAAAGGGATTGATTCAGCAAGAGGATATAACAATCAGAAATGCATGTATACCCAACACAAGAGCATCCAGATATATAAAGCAAATATTATTAAATCTAAAAAAAGAGACCAGCCACAATGCAATGATATTAGGGGACTTTAACAACCCACTTTCAACAATAGAAAGATCAACTAGACAGAAAAGAACAAAGAAGCATTGGACTTAAAGTGCACCCTAGACAAACTGAACCCAATAGACATTTACAAAACATTCTATCCAGCAGCTTCATAATACACAATTCTCAACAGCATGTGGAACATTCTCCAGGATAGATTATATGTCACAAAACAAGTCTTAACAAATTTAAGAAGATAGAAGTCATGTCAAGTATCTTTTCTGACAATGATGATATTAAACTAGAAATCAATAACAGGAGAAACTTCACAAACTTTACAAATACATGGAAATTAAACAACATGCTTTTGAATGACCAAGACATCAATGAATAAATTAAAAGAGAAATTTTTAAAAAATTAAGACAAACAAGAAAGAAAACACAACATATTGAAACCTATGGGATACAAAAATAAAAGCAGTTCTAAAGAGAAATTTATAGCAATAAACAGCTACATCAAAAAAGATAAAAGATTTCTGATAAATAATCTAATGTTGCACCTCAAGGAACTAGAAAACAAGAACAAACTAAACTAAAAATTGGTAGGAGGAAGGGCATAGTGAAGCTCAGAACAGGCAACATAGTAAGACTCAGTCTCTAAAAAAATAAAGAATTTAGCAAGGCATGGTTCTGTGCACCTGAGGTTCTAGCTACTTGGGAGGCTGAGATGGAGGAAACCCTTGAGTCCAGGAGTTCAAATCTACAGTGAGCTATGATTGCACTGCTGCACTCCAGTCTGGGTAACAAGAGTGAGACCCCCATTTCTTAAAAAGAAAAAAGAAAAAAATCAGACCAGAAATAAAATAGAGACTAGAAAAATAATACAAAAGATCAACAAAACAAATCGTTGGTGTTTTGACAAGATAAAATTTAAAAGCCTTTACTTAGACTAAGAAAAAAAAAGAGAGAAAATTCAAATAAATAAAATCAGAGATGGAAAAGGAGACACAACAATTGATACATAGAAGTACAAAGGACCATGAAATAATATTATAAACAAGTATATATACCAACAAATTTCACAGCCTAAAAGAAATAGATAAATTTGTGGGCATATACAACATACCAAGATTGACTTATGAAGAAATAGAAAATCTGAACAGACCAATAATGAGTGAAGAATAAGTAATAAAAAATCTTACATCGAAGAAAAGACTAGGACCTGATGGCTTCATTGTTGAATTCTACCAGACATTTAAAGAGCAACAAATACCAACTCTTCTCAAACTATTCTAGAAAATCAAAGAAGAGGGAATACTTCCAAGTTCATCCTACAAGTCCTAGATTTCTCCTGATACCAAAACAAGACAAGGACACAACAAAAAAAGAGAAAATTATGGACCAATATTCCTGATGGACATAGATGCAAATATGATCAAATGGGATTCAGTTCAGGAATGCAAGTATGGTTTAACACATGCAAATCCATAAATGTGATACACCACAATAGAAAGAAGGACAAAAGCCACATGATCATTTCAATAGATGCAGAACAAGCATTTGACAAAACTCAACATCACTTCCCGATAAAAAGTTTCAACCAATTAGACACAGAAGGTATACCTCAATATATTAAAAGCTGCATATGACAAGTCCACAGCTAACATCATACTAAACAGGGAAAAGTTGAAAGCTTTTCCTCTCAGATCTGGAATCAGACAAGAATGTCCACTTTCACCACTTCTACTCAACATAAGACTGAAAGTCTTAGCCTGAGCAAGTAGGCAAGAGACAACATGAAAGGCATCAAAATTGGAAAGGAGGAAGTCAAATAGTCTCTGCTTGCAGATGACATGATCTTATGTATGGAAAACCCTAAAGACTCCACCAAGCAGTGTGGGAAACTGTTAGAGCTAATAAATGAACTCAGTAAAGTTGCAGGATACAAAATCAATAAATAAATATTAACAGTGCTTTTAAAATGCTGATAGTGAACTCTCTGAAAAGAAAAAGAAGTCGAGAAAGCAATCACATTTACAAAGGCTAAAAATAATAAGATACCTAGGAATAAACTTAACCAAGGAAGTAAAAGGTCTCTACACTGAAAACTATAGTACATTGATGAAAGAAATTGAAGAGGATACAAAAAATGGAAAGATATTTTATGTTAATGGATTGGAAGAATTAATGTTGTTAAAATTGTCCATACTACCCAATGTGATCTACAGATTCAATGCAATTTTTATCAAAATACCAGTAACATTCTTCACGTAATTTTTAACACCTAAAATTTGCATGAAACCACAAAAGACCCTGAGTAGCCAAAGCAACCTTAAGGAAGAAAAAAAAAAAACAGCAGAAGGCACCACACTACTTAACTTCAAAACATATCACAACACTACAGTAACCAAAACAGCAAGGTATTGGCAAAAAGCAGACAAATAGACTAATGGAACAGAACAGAGAGCCCAGGAATAAATCCATATATCTATAGCCAACTGCTTTTCAACAAAGTTACCAAGACCACATACTGGGGAAAGGATAATCTCTTCAATAAATGGTGCCAGAAAAACTGAATATCTACATGCAGAAGAATAAACTGGATCCCTATCTTTTACAATATACAAAAATCAGCTCAAAACAGATTAAAGAATTAAATGTAAGGCGAGAAACTATGAAACTACTAGAAGAAAACATATGAGAAACACTGCATGACATTGGACTGGGTGAGGATTTTTTGGATAAGACCTCAAAAGCACAGGCAACAAAAGCAAAAACAGACAAATGGGATTACATCGAACTATAAAGCTTCTGTACAGCAAAGAGAATAATCAGCAGAGTGAAGAGACAATCTACAGAATGGGAGAACATATTTGCAAATTATATATATGGCAAGGGGTTAAATCTGGAATATATAAAGAACTTAAGTAATTCAACAGCAAAAAAACACATAATCCAATTTTTTTAATGGGCAAAAGACCTAAACAGACATTTCTCAAAAAAAAAGACATATGAATGACCAAAAGGTATATGAAAAATGAAAATCAAAACCACAATGAGGTATCATCTTACTCCGCTTAGTATGGCTGTTATCAAAAAGACAAAACAAGTGTTGGCAAGTACATGGAGAAAAAGGAAACTTTACACACAGTCAGTGAGACTGTAAATTAGTAGAACCATTACGGAAAACAGTGTAGAGGTTCCTCAAAAAATTAAAAATGGAACTACCATTGCCTAGCAATCCTACTACTGGTTATATACCCAAAAGAAATAAAATCAGTATGTCAAAGAGATATCTGCACTCCCATGTTTATTGCTACAGTATTCACAGTAGCCAAGACATGGAATCAACCTAAGTTATCCAACAATCAATAAATGGTTTGGAAAATGTGGTGTATGTGTGTATATGTGTGTGTGTAATATGTATGTATGTATATGTGTGTAGTATCCCATTATATATGTGTATAGTATTCCATTGTGTATGTGTGTGTATAATATGTATGTATTATAATATGTGTATATAATATGGGTGTAATATCACCTCAAACATTTACCATTTCTTTGTGTATATGTGTATGACACACATATTATACACACACATTATAATAATACATACACACATATTATACACAAACACATATACACACACGCACATACAATGGAATACTATCCAGCATTAAAACGAACAAAATCCTGTCATTTGCAACAACATGGACGAACCTGGAGGACATTGTATTTGGTGAAATAAGCTGGGCACAGAAAGACAAATACAGCATGTTCTCACTCACATGTGAAATCTAAAAATGTTGTTCTCATTCAAATAGTGAATAGAACAGTAGCTACCAGAAACTGTGGAGGGTGGGGAAAGGAAGGGTTTGAGAGAGGTTGGTAAACAGGTATAAAGTTACAACTGGAAAGGAAGAATGAGTTCTGGTGTCCTATTGCACCTCAGGTGACTATGGTCAACAAAAAGATATTGTATATCCAAAAATAGCTGCAAGAGAGGATTTTGAACGTTCCCACCACAAAGAAATGATACATGTTCAAGGTGATAGATCTGCTAATTACCCTGATTTGATTGTTACACTATGCATACATGTATTAAAACATTACATTGTACCCCATAAAAATGTACAATTATTATGCATCAATTAAAAATTTTAAAAATGTATTAATTTTGTCATTAGTATTGGCCATGCTATAATACTCCAAGCAATCATTACTGTTGCCATATACCCACAAAAAAAAAAAATCCACAACCAGTTCTCAATTTTCAGCTTTAGGATTAAAGATGAAGACAGATTGCTTTTTTCTAATGAGAGGAGAAAAAAAAAGAAAAAGGAATGAAATAACATGTGTTACCATTAATTTTTTTAAGGCTAATTCAATTTGTTTTTAACTCATGGTTTGGAATAATGAGTAATAGAGAAAAAAAGTCAAATATTTACACATATGCAAGCAGAATAAGAGAATAAGAGAGTTGGATCAGTTTTAAGAAGGGTTCCAAATCCTGTTAGTTTTCTGACAACCAAAATGCAGAGATAATATGATGAAGTATGGATAAGACCTTCAGAACAACATCATGAATCTGATCTCAATGGCTGAGTTCTTGGAGACAAACACCAAAGTATACCCATGGTACAGAAATGACCTGTCTTTAAGGCTAGAGGAAGAAAAGCCTCAAACCAGAGCAAGCATCTCACATGGAAGGCTTGTTAGGAGGCAAATGGTAGACGTCACCACCTCAGAGTCTTTTATTGAGCAGGTCTGAGGCGGGGCCTGAGATCTGCATTTCTAAAAGTTCCCAGGTGATGCTGACACTGCACATCTAGCGACCACACTGAAAATCGCTGACCTAGACAATATGGGTATTTCTGTAATAACGTGCAATTCTCCAAAAATGGTTGGGAGGAGAACATAGTAGTGTTTTATTTCAAATAGGAACATCACTGAATGGGAAGTAAGGGGATTGAAATTATGGTCAAGAAGTGCCGTGATTCCTAGAGACATCTGTTCTATGAGCCAGTGGAAACCGGGGACACCTTTGACCGCACTGCCTTGCTGGAGTCGCTAGTTCAAAGCATCTGTGGGCACCCAACTGGTCCCCAAGAATGCATTGTAAGTGCAAAGGGGAGTCAATTTGGCCTGATGTACACACCATGATCCCAGAGAAGAGATCTGGGCACTGCGGCAAGTAGCCTGAAAGGATGTGAGTCAACTTTCAACAGAGAGCTGCAAAAATCAGCTTTCTGTTCTCTTTATTGTTCCTTAAGCAATTTCAAGTCTTACCTGATTCCCAACTGTGACTGAATTCCCAGCCATTGAAAAGCACTATTGTTACTGTAACCGGGCAAGGTTATTAACAAGCTCCAGCATTTATTGAGAGCCTAGTGTATGCTGGACACTTTACACACATTATCCTGTATAATCCTTGTATGCTGTATAATGAGCCTGTAAAGTAGGAGCTACTATAATTTTCCTCATTTTCCAAACGAGCAAACTGAGGTTAAGCAATTGGTCCTAAATCATAAAGCCAGTAATAAGACAGCCAGGTTTCCAACCAGAGCACATAGACTGCTCATCCTGGGCTATTTCAGACAATACAGACACATACGAAGAATGATCTGTGAAAGGCACATCTGTAAAATGTAACTGATCCCTGAGAACCTTTAGAAACCAAACATATTTCTATATGCATATCTTGTCACTTCCCCTGAAAAGCATGATTATTTCTTGTTGCTACTAAACAACAAACTAAAAAATGATGCAGAGATACAGACGTGATTCCCTGCATTCTGTCAGCTTCATAAACAGTTTTTATGTTATTTGATCAACAGGAATCCTCTTTGTCCATAAACTATGTGTTGATTTCTACCCTTGCTGTGTTGTCCTCTTCCTTCTCTAACATGAATCTTGGTCTCTCTCTTAGCTATCACACTTCTCCAGGCTAAGGAAACAAACATCTGAAGAAAGCACATAATATCCATGATTAAGCACCTAGAAATCTTGCATGCCTTTGCCTTATTTACTATTCTCAACCACCTGCAAAGCTGACTGTTTTCCCCATTTCATGCATAAGGAAATGAGTCTGGGGATATGGGGTGTGGTGGTTAATATTATGCAACCAGAAAGGGGCTAACGAGCTCCTTGAGTCTATGCTCTTTGCCTCCAGAGTCATTCTCTATTCCTTTCCCTTTATTCTGCTTGCTCTTTCCACTACTTCTGTACTTTTCACGCACCGATTTCGTAAAGCCTAAATACAGAGAGGAGAGTGAAGGCTCAGCATGCAAAATATTTAAAAATGTATTGCATTCCCTGTGATATTAGGGCCACCGTTGTCATTCAGCTGAAGTCTCTGGGATCGATTCTCCTCGGATTAGCTAATGAAGAATGTGTTCTATGTG
The DNA here is from genome assembly GCF_043159975.1 of Macaca nemestrina. NCBI lineage: Eukaryota > Metazoa > Chordata > Mammalia > Primates > Cercopithecidae > Macaca > Macaca nemestrina. Next base: position 40,507,374 of record NC_092134.1, on the reverse strand, counting down.
TTTGTGACAGGATGAACTAAAGCCCGTTGGTCAATGGTTTGTCTGCCTAAGAGTTGAGTCTGACCTGGTTGGTGCAGTTGGGATGATGCAGTCTCATGCCCTCTTGTTTGAACTGCACAATGTTACACTGCCACCCTGTGGTTCCTTCATTGTGAGTTCAGAAACAAAACTGGCTTGACAAAAATCAGTCTCATAAGCCATCAGGAGTGAGTTTGGAGTAGGGGCTGAAGGAGAAACCAGGTTTGGGAAAGGATATTAAAGATAGGCCTTAACTTGCCAAGGAAAACGTAGGTCGTTTTTGATAAAAAGTAATTGACTGGTTATGAATACAGGACTTGGAGTCAGGCTGACAGAGTTTAAACTCACCAACTGATAGAAGGAATGAGTTCTAATGTTTGACAGCAGAGTAGGGTGGCTATAGTTAACAACAATGTATTGTATATTTCAAAATAGCTAGAAGACAGGATTTTAAATGTTCCTAACATATAGAAATGACAAATATTCAAGATGATGTATACCCTAAATACCCTGATCATTTCACATTCTATGCATGTGTTAAAAAAAAAATTCAGCCACATTAAATTTAAAGGAGTTTAATTGTGCAATGAACAATTCATGAACCAGGCAGCCCCTAGAATCACGGCAGATTCAGAGACTTCAGCACAGCCACGTGGTAGAAGAAGATTTATAGACAAAGGGAGGTGACATACAGAAATTGGAAGTGAGGTACAGAAACAACTGGCTTGGTTACAGCTCAGCATTTGCCTTATTTGAACACAGCTTGAACATGAAACAGCGTTTGCCTTATTTGAACACAGTTTGAACACGAAACAGCATATGAGTGGTTGAAGCATGGCTGCTGGGATTGGCCAAGACCCAGCCACTGTTACCGGCACACACTGCCAAGTTAGGGTCTCACTCTTGTCTACCTAATGCATTAGGTTGCAGTTCATCCACAAGGACTTAAATACAGAAGTACAGAGTCCTTCTCAGGCCATATTTGGTTCACTTTAAAAATTACCCCCTTTTGGTCATTTTCTCAATTTTAAGAGTGACCAAAACTTTAGTCATTGATGTCACTATTACCATTGTAAATGTACTTATTTGGTCTTGAAACCCACTGGGGAACAGTAGAACAGTGAGTTTTACAAAAGTAGGAACAAGGACTGAGTGGAAGGTACCTCCTTATGCTGGACCAGCCTGTTTATACATGTAACACAGTATTACATGTACCCCATAAATATGTACAAATATATATTTTTTTGAGACAGAGTTTTACTCTTGTCACCCAGGCTGAAGTGCAATGGTACAATCTTGGCTCACTGCAACCTCCACCTCCCAGGTTCAAGTGATTCTCCTGCCTCAGCCTCCCTAGTAGCTGGGATTATAGGTGCCCGCCACCACGCTCAGCTAAGTTTTGTATTTTTAGTAGAGACGGGGTTTCACCAGTTTGGCCAGGCTGGTCTTGAAAGCCCTGACCTCTGGTGATCCACCTGCCTTGGCCTCCCAAAGTGCTGGGATTACAGGGGTGAGCCACCTCACCCAGTCTAATATATATCAATTTTTTTAAATTTTTTAAATAAACTTACCAACAGAATAATTCCTTCTCTGGACCCCAGATTCCTTGTCTGTATAATGGGAATAGTAGTAATTTCTCAGGGCTGTTGTGAGAATTAAATAAGGCAATACATGCAAAGTGCTTAGCCTTGATCATTACACATAATAAGATTTTGCTGTTATTATGGAGCTGAGATTAAAACAGTGCTCTCCTTTCCAAAGCCCCAGTGAGGCCAGCCCTTCCTTGTCACTTCCTAGGACTCCCCCTTTCCACTTTGCCTTTCTTTGGTTTGAGACTTAACATTGCATCTTTTGCTACCTTTGAAGTATAAACTTTGGGAAAATCAAACAGAGCACACTTCCAGTCTCATCTTCATCATCTAGTAGTTTTGTGACTTTTTGCAGATTCATATTAACTTCCTGAACCTTAGTTTCCTCATCTGTAAAATAGGACTAATAACACCCAGGTCTTCAGAATATAGAAAGAATTGGAAACAACATACACGAAGCATTGGACATGGTATCTTGCACTTAATCATCACTCTATATGGTAATCTTTATTATTGTCATTATTACACTTATTCATGCCAATTCTTCAATCCTTCCTTGTCCTTCAAGAAGCAACAAGATTTTTAAGCTCACCTTAGCCATTAAATATCCTTTGGATAACTGGGATGGAAAAAAAAAAACAGCCCCAATAAAACATTATTTTTCCAGGATTTCACAACATATTTATTTTCTCAAGGTTGTAAAAATACATTTTCACATTTTGATGTTACTAATATTGAAGCATAATTTAAAATCAATGTGTACTTGTATGTTTTGTTTTTTTCTCTCTAGTTTCCAACTTCCTCCAAAAAAGAAAATCATTAAATCAAAGTATATCTTAGAATTTAGAATTAAGAAAGATAAGCAGATTCTGCTTTCATCTACCTTCAAATCGAAAAGACTAGATTTATGGTGACATCCTGAATATTCTTAGCCATAATAACCTGAATTCCCCAAATCATAGTGCTCCTAGCTTTCAGCCTTATTGTTAAAAAATATGTCCTTAAAATTCTATCAACTACGTTTTAGAGTCCGCAGAGAGTATCTCACATGTGCCCATATTCTTTGGCTGTGAACCCCTGCCCTCTGGTTTCTCTCTCTGGGGGACTGCTGCTGCTCACCAGAGACTTGCCCCCTCCAGGACCAGGGCACCCCAGTGCACTGAGGTTGCGACAGAGAAGCCACAATCCCCAACCACCACCCGCCAGTCTCTCATGGCCACCTTCCTTGGCCTCTGGCACCAACCCTCTGCACTTTCCCCATCAGGCGTCAGGCTAGCCCCTTCCCCAAGCAAAGGGACAGGCAGACACCCTGCCATTCTCGTGCCAACCCCCTTCTCTCCATTTCTCTCCTTAGGTATTTCTCCACTTGCCAACATTCCTCTCCACTCTTACCACTAAAATATTAAAAATAAAGAGCCCGGCCGGGCCCGGTGGCTCATGCCTGTAATCCCAACACTTCTGGGAGGCCAAAGCGGGCAGATCACAAGGTCAGGAGTTCGAGATCAGCCTGGCCAACATGGTGAAATCCCGTCTCTACTCAAAATATAAAAATTAGCCGGACATGGTGGCACATGCCTTTAGTCCTAGCTACTCGGGAGGCTGAGGCAGGAGAATCACTTGAACCTGGGAGGCAGAGGTTGCAGTGAGCCGAGACTGGGTCATTGCACTCCAGCCTGGGCAACAGAGTGAGACTCCATCTCAAAATAAATAAATAAATAAAAGTGAAGAGCCCCATGAGCATTTGGTGCTTAGAGAGGTGGTCAGCCTTCCGGTTCCTCTAAGCATCAGATTAGATTCCCAGGTTGGGTTCAACTAGTACAATCTATAACAAAAACATAAGAAAGAGAAAAATCATTCCTTTTTTCCAAAAGGATATCTCATAAGATTATAAACATATATTTGTATGATATAAAAATATCATTTAACAAAAATTTTCATTACAATCTCATATATAAACATATATAAATGCATATTTTTATATAATATATACAATTATATTACATAAATACATTTATACAATTTATATGATAATGTTGATAATTTCACAATGTGAATTGTTAGTATTAATCATGCAGTTATCGTGCAACAATCATGAATGCATTTAACCACAACAAATCTTTGAAGCAAATACTGTTATTAGATCAGTTTCACAGGTGAGAAAATAGAGGCACAAAGTGTTCAATATTTTGTTCAGAATTTCTCCAGGTGGTATGGAGCTGAGCCTGGATTTGAACCCAGGCAGCTTGGAGCAACATCCTAACTACAGAGCTCTTCTATCATTCTTATCATCTGGGCCAGACTGCAGATAAAAGGAGCTCCCTGAGCATGTTTTGACTGATGGCTATGGTATTAGTCCATTCTCATGCTGCTATGAAGAAATATCTGAGACTGGGTAATTTATAAAGAAAAGAGGTTTAGTTGACTCTGAGTTCTGCATGGCTGGAGATGCCTCAAGAAACTTACAATCATGGTGGAAGGCACCTCTTCAAAGGGCGGCAGGAAAGAGAATGAGTGTCAGCGAGAGAAATGCCAGATGCTTATAAAACCATCAGATCTCGTGAGGACTCACTCACTATCACGAGAATAGCATAGGGGAAACTGCCCCATGATCCAATCACTTCCCACCAGGTCCCCCGCACCGCACATGGGGATTATGGGAACTACAATTCAAGATGAGATTTGGGTTGGGACACAACCAAACCATATCAGCCAAAAATGATAAGCTGCCACTGTGAGACAATATCCTCGCATCCAGTCCAACCCCCACAACGCACAAACACACTCCTACAAATAATATTCACGTTCACTTCAAGGCAAGGATCAGTTTTCCTTTGGAAAATTTTTTAAAAATCAAAATCGCCCACCTTAATTTTCAAGGGAGGAGGATGAAGAGCTAGAGGCATGAGATAGATGGGCCCCTGGTTGTATTCAATGAAACATGTGCGTCTTTGAAGCGATCACTGTGCGAAGACAGTGAACTGAGCCATTCGACGGTCCAACCCAAGTGACTATATGACAAGCTCCTTCCCTTGCAATACAGAATGAGGTTAGAACTCTTCTACTTTCCATTTCTCTATATCCCAGAAATAGATGACAAGCCCTGAACCCTCTAGACTCAAGTGAAAAAGCTTTGGCTCTATTTCCTGAATATGCAATATGCATTCCCAGGATACCTGAGCTGTGGCAGCACTGATGCCGAATAGTAAAACTGCTCAACCTTGGGCCAAGTAGGCAGCTGCCCTTTCCAGGTCACTGAAATATAGTTAGGATGGCTCCCTTCATTTCTAATGAATGGAAACTTGTTACATAATTGAAAACAAGCCTAACATGTTTCATTCATTACTGTCAGAAGAAAAAAAAAGGAGAAACAGTCCTGTTGCTAACCCTTTCTTAGTCCCTCTGGCCAATTTGACTGCATAAAAACTAGCCCATCATCCCCAGTCACTCCAAGTCTTGGCAGCACCTTCTCTAATCCACCCCTTGGCACTGAAAATAAAATGATTTTTGTAGCTGCTTCTTTGGGAAGGTAACGTCAGTGCAGCGGAACAACTCGTGAGGATGGAGGAATAACTGACCGTTTCACTCTGGCCTCAATAGGCTATTTCAGCCACAGGGTACAGCTGGTAGGTCAGCCAACCAACACCTTTTCCTAATTCTTCCAGAGAAAAACAAAGTGAACTGCGACACCTCAGGGCCCTAGAGAATGTGCTGGCAGCCCAACTGAACTATATAACCTGCAATTCTGATATCTGAAGAGCTGATGGCTTAGTCTTTCTTATCTCCTCTCAAGTCTCATTGCCTATTGCCCAGGACACTTGGGAGGGAGCAGAACCTATTAAGACACAGGTGGAAGTTATCAAACAAATGGCCTGAGTTGCAATCTTGACCTGAGATAAATGGAAACTCTGACACCAACACACAGATCTTGTGCACAAGCCCCCTTCTCAAGACAAGCCATTAAGAGACAATTATAGTGAGTGTTCACAGCTGAACTATTACATCCAGGTGCTACCGCTGCTATCTCTTTATAGCAAAGTGAAAGCTGAAGAGGGCTTGGATTAAATGAATAAAGATTTTCCCAGGAGATGCCACTGCTAAGATTCCATCAACTTGACTTGTGCATCTGTGAAAAAAGATCCAATTCATGATTTCCATAGCCAAAGTCAAGCCGAACAGATAAAGCTTATAAAAGAGCCGGTCTTTAAAAATGGCCTGTGTTCTGGGCTATTCAAAGACAGGAAGACCGAAAAGAACTTAATCCCAAACAAATGAAAACTCTGGCTGAGGAGTACCCAAACTGAAAAGGGATAAGGAAAGGATCATGTAAGGCTTAAAGAGATTAAAAATAGTAAATCAATTATCTTCAAGACACTAACCACTCTTCCTGGAGAAGAGAATCTTAGAAGTTGAATTAACTGTACTCCTCACATCTTTTAACTCCATTTCATTCCTGAAAGCATCAAGTTCAGCCAATGTATGACACTGTATTTCGTTTAGTCGACAAATATTTATTGAAAGCCTACCGCATGCCAACTATTCTACAGCAGTGAAGACGTGTAACCCAATCTGTCTTCACAGAGTTTATAGTCTATTGGAGCCAAGTGCCCCTCCAACTGTGTCATGTCCAGTAAGGTAAATTGGAAAGGACACTGAACTAAGACTCAAAAAAATTGAGATCAAGGCTCAGCTTCATCTTTGACCTCATAAAAGACCATTCATAAATCATTATATGGGTGTCCTCATGCCTTAGTAAAATAAGGAATGTTTGTGAGCTGCAACCTAGTTTACTTTCTGCTTGTGTTCCTTGGAGCTCGGAGCTCAGAGCATCTTGAAGGTGAGATAGAGGTTCATGACACCAGGTTCCAGGTTCCCCTACCCGGTATTTTAACTACAGAAGCTGTCTGCTTCTGTTTTCGTACATCAGAGTTTAGAGCACGATCTCATTTGAAGAGGAAAAAATAACAGCTAAAATAAAGTTTGAAAACTACCACCTTAAACAATTTTAAGATCCATTCCTGTTCTGTGGTTTGGTTTCCCAGATTTCATAGTTTCTCCCTCTTAGAGCATAAACCAGTCTTTCATCCCTGGCAGATAAATCACTGGGGGAAATCTCTGAGAAAAGTTTCTCTCTTGATCATGCATACTTCTCGCCTCAATGTTATCCTACCACAACCCCAGATGATTTCTGTCTCTACTCATCCCCAGCAGCATTCTATATTGTTTCTTCTTCTCATCTTTCAAATGTAAGGTCACCAGTATAAAGCTGATATGGACATCTCATAATCTAAGTTACTATCCTTGAATGTTTTTTCTTGTATAAACCACTGTGTTTCCTATTTCAGGCACCACTATAGGCCACTTGTTCGCCTTGGGAAAGATTTTTGGTTTTGTTTGTTTGCTTATTTACATTCCACCGTGTTCTCAGAATGAGTAAAATACATGATTGCATAATATCTTTAAGTGATATCAAAATAATACATGCACATATTTAAAAAAAAGAAATAGCCCAAACAGGCAGAATAGTGAAAAAAATAGGCCTACCTCTCAGAGGCAACTTCTTTAAATCATTTAGCTATTTTTTGTAATCCTAGCAACTGTCTTCACATCCCCTATATAATATGCTGATATTTAATTTTTGCATTTTATACCTATTGACTTCTCTTTTTTTTAGAAGGAGTCTCGCTGTTACCCAGCCTGGAGTGCAATGGTGTGATCTCGGCTCAATGCAATCTCCGCCTCCTGGGTTCAAGTGATTCACCTGCCTCAGCCTCCTGAGTAGCTGGGATTAGAGATGTGTGCCACCATGTCTGGCTGATTTTTGTATTTTTAATAGAAAGGTGGTTCCATCATGTTGGCCAGGCTGGTCTTGAACTCCTGACCTCAGGCAATCCACCCGCCTTGGCCTCCCAAAGTGCTGGGATTGCAGGCGTGAGCCACTGTGCCCAGCCCTGGTTTCCCCTTTTACAGATGGGGAGTTAGTGCTCACCTACCCCATGCTCCCATTGTAAGTGTGTCACTATTTTAAGCAAATGCATTTTTCTTGTATGATGATTATTTAAATACTATTCCTGGAAAGGCCAAGCTGTTTGCTAAGAATAAAGCCTAAATGGGAACCTAAAAGTGGAAAAACAAAGGCTGGGAAATAAAATGGAGCTATGAATAAGATTAAAGTACATACTCTTCAAAAAAAAACAACAAAAAAAAATGAGTATTTCTCTGGTTTCATGAATAAACCATTGCTTAAATCATTCTCAAACTATAATGTGTATAAAATTCACCTGGAATCTTGTCACAATGCAGATTCTGATGCAATAGGTCTGGGTAGGGCCTAAGACTTTGCATTTCTGACAAACTCCCAGCTGACACCAATGCTGCTATTCTATGAACTACAGTTTCAACAAGGTCTTACCTGATGGCTTCCAAATTTCCTTCTCGTTTTCCTTCTCCATGGAGAGCCCTCTTCAGAGGGACTCTTATGAATTATCTCATCCTATTCCATTTCTTACTCTACAGGGAGACGCAACCTGGCTTTAACCATAACTACTTGCTCGATGAGGAGGAGCAGATTTCCCATCTCTGATTCGCAGATGGGAAACACTATGGCAGGTAAGGGATTTAATCAGGGCTGCATGGCAAGTAGCGAAATTCCATAACATATAAAGAATTGCTTCCATTTCTACATTTCTTGCTAAAAGACTCAGAGGATGTTGAGCACTTAGAAACAAGCTGAAGAACGTGTCTGGCCTGAGCCCGATGAAAGAGTCAATAGGGTAAGCAAAGGACCAGGCACATTCCCTGTTCCTTTCCCCGGTCTCTGCTTCTCATTTCTTAATCTTTGCCCATACTCAACCAGGCTACCAGCAATCTGGAGACACATATGGATGGAAAAGATACCAAGGGAAGCCCTCCTCTCCTTCCACGATTACTGTCCTTCACTGCAAAAGAAACCCTTTTTAAATATGCCTGGAAAGCGGCACCTGTTGTTTTTTATGTAGAGGCCAGTGGTATGCTACAAATGTTTAACAATTGACCATCCAAAAAAAAACAAAACAAAAAGAGGCCCTCATTTGTAGCATTTGCCAATTTCCATGGTGTAAATACTCTCACTCTTGCCAATATCAAGCTGCCAATATGACTTTACTGAACATGGAATTAGAAAGATATAAGGCCAATGACTCTCACAAGTTAGTATGAGCCAGCCGCAGTTCATCTTGATAAACCCTACAATTTTATCGCCAGGCAAAATTAAAACTGTATATTCAGAAAAGATTTACACCTGTTTGATCAACCTTCTCATCATCACGTCCCTTTACTACCAAAGTAAGTTGACCTTCCATTCCTCTTTAACAGTTGATAGTTTTTCTTTAATGCAAGGTATTTAGCAGAAACCGCCACATAAATTAAGCCCTTGTCCTACAGATAGCTTTTACAAATAGCTTTCCTTGATCCCTATTGAATTATTGCCCTGGACCAGAGAAATACAATGCCTTTCCCAACAGTTTAATGCATTTAGTAACCCTCTAGAAAGAGAAAAATAACAAAACAAAACATTGTAATTTTACATGTTGAAATTAAAATGACTCAAAACTTTTTTTTCTTTTTTTTTTTTTTTTTTTTTGAGACAGGGTCTCACTCTGTTGCCCAGGCTAGAGTGTAGCGGCACAATCACACCTCACCGCAGTTTCAACCTCCAAGGGTCAAGCAATCCTCCCACCTCAGCCTCTTGAGTAGGTGGGACTACAGGCACATGCCACCACGCTCAGCTAATTTTTTGTCTTTTTACTAGAAACAGGGTTTCACCATATTGCCCAGGCTGGTCTTGAACTCCTGGGTTCATGTGATCCTCCTACCTTGGCCTCTGAAAGTCCTGGGATTATAGGCATAAGTCATCACACCTGGCCCTGAAACTTTTTATTATATTCTAGCTATACATTGTATGAAACTTTTTCGGACATTGAAATAAATGGCTTTATGCCATTTAAAGGAAACGAGAAAATTTTTTGTACAAGAACAAAAAGATTTTATGGCTGTGTTGGATGACAATATTTCTTAAAAATTCGTTAGTGATCAATTTCTATTCATTTAAGAATCGCTTGAAGTTAAAATATAAGCTTTAGGAGGTATGTATTCTTTGACAGGTTTTAAGGGTTATGGAAATCCAAATATGTTTGGTAAGTAGCTATAGTAGATTGCCAAAATTTTCACAAATTATTCTCTTCCTTAACAGCTATGTCCTTTGCAATATGGCTTTGAAATTTCTCCCATCAAAAGGTGGGGGTGGCCTTGTACCTTCTTTGGCCAATGGAATGTGACAAAACGGCATTGCAGTTCAAGCCTAGGCTTCAAGAGACCTTTTAGGATTTCCTAATTGCTACAAAACAAATCTGGCACCATGTGAGTAAACCCAGGGTAGCCTCCTGGGGGATGAGAGACCACCTGGGACAAAGAAGAACTATCCCAGGTAAGCTTCGTACCCCAACCACCATGACACACCAGCCAGGCTCCAGCTGACCTGGCACCTTCTCATACCTGAGCCCAGCTCAAATTGCCAAACTGCAAATTCTTCCAGAATGGGATGTTGATGTACATCTGGGTATCCAATCTTTTGGCTTCCCTGGACCACATGGGAAGAAGAAGAATTGTCTTTGGCCACACATAAAATAAACTAAGGATAGCTGATGAGTTTCAAAAAACATTGTAAAAAAGATCTCACAATGTTTTAAGCAAGTTTACAAATTTGTGTTGGGCCACATTCACAGCCATGCTGGGCTGCATGTGGTCCCATGGGCCATGGGTTGGACAAGTTTGATTTATGCCATTGAGCTTTGTAGTGCTTTAATAGCTAAAGCTAACTGATATAGTCACCTATATCAGAAAGCATTCGAAATACACCCCAACCAAATGCTCTATATAGACCTTTCTGGAGGCTGATTGAAACCAAATCAACATTTTTAAGGTAACTGCGGAAATTTAAAATGGTATGAGTATTAGACAGTATTGAGAAATCATTGCCCATTTTGTGAGATGAGGTAATGATACCGTACCTATGTTTTTAAAAAGTCCTCATCTTTTAGGGACATAAAGTTATACATGCATATATAAAATAAATATGTACATGCACACATATATAAACACATACATGCTGAAATATTTAGGGGTAAAATAACTTTATGCTTGGAATTTGCTTTAAAATACTCCAGCAATTTAAAAAAAGAGCAGGAAGCAGGGCATAGAGGAGAGAAAATAGGTGAAATATAACGGTGATTATGTTGGAAGGTTGACAATGGCTACATGGCAGTTTGCCATGCTATTCTCTCTACTTTTGTGTATGTTTGGAAATTTCTAAAATAATTTTTCATGTTTTTTGCCTACAAAGAGGTTCTTAAGATTATTTCTGAGACTTTCCCAAGTACCTGGAAAGAAAACAATCGTTAAATGTAAACACTGCATAATACTATCATTGGCCTGATTGTTTGTTCAGATAACCAATAAATTTCATAGTGCCACTGTGGAAGTGGGAGGAATCAAGTAGTGACAGTAGAGGTTAGATTAGCTAAGAAGTCGTGGTAAAAGTCAAACCCAAAGCATACTTAATGGAAATTACAAAATTAGTAAGGCAACAATAAGGAATCTGGCTAGTCTCATTTTAAGTCCAGTATTTTTCCACTGTAATGCTGCCACTCCCTCACATTAATTACATTCAAGTGGCCAAATGTTATCAGCAGGACTCTTCTGGTTGCCAGTGACAGAAGCGCAACTTAAATTGCCTTTAGCAACAAAAGGTTAATTTCTAGATTGATCAGTTACGGTGTTAAATAATCACCAGTTGCTTAAACAGTTAACCCCCCAAATCTCGGCATCTTAACACAATAAACATTTCTTTTTTGCTCTTGCCACTGATCTATGGTGGCATGCCTGGTGAGATGGCTAGAGGATGCACTCTTCTTCAAGCCTTCAGCCTCCTAGCCAATGGATAGGGAAAGGAACTGAAGGACTCCCCATGGGATGTGATCATGGGCTTCAGCCATATAAGGTTAGAACTCTCAGGCCACACCTAACTTCAAGAATCTGTGAACTGTAGTCTAGCTGTGTGCACAAAAGGAAAAAAAAAAAATGGATTTTGATGAACACACTGCAATTTCTGCCATGGCTATAATCAGAAAGTCACCCAATATGGGGTTGTTTGTTTGGGTGGTGGTGGTTGTTTTATGTCAAAAGGTGGATAATCCGATGGAGTGTAGTGGATGACTTGGAGCAAGATGACACCAAAGAAATGAAGTTCAGACAGGAAGCTGATGGAAATAGTACAGGCAATACGTGAGGCCTGAGCTGAGACTTCGGCAGTAAGAAAGAAAAGGAGAACAATTTCTGAATTAGAATTTTTAAGATTTGGTCACTAACTTGATGCAGACAGTAAGAGACACAGGGAAACAGGTAAAGCGTCTGAAATTTCCAGATGGCATTTCAGTGACCCCATTGATTGGTTGCTTCAAAAAGAAATACAATCCATTTGAGCCATATTTCTATATGTTTTAGTTATAGGAAGAAAGTTCTAAGAAAAGAGATTCTGGCTTGAGGTTTTCAGAGCAATCATAGAGCACAAAACTTGAGTTAAAGTAGTGGAAATTGGCTGGGCATGGTGGCTCATGCCTGGAATCTCAGCACTTTGAGAGGCCAAGGCAGGCAGATCACTTGTGCCCAGGAGTTAGAGACCAGCCTGGGCAACATGGCAAAACCCCATCTCCGCAAAACAAAACAAAACAAAATACAAAAACTAGCCAGATTCTGTGGGGCATGCCTGTAGTGCCAGCTACTGAAGAGGCTGAAGTGAGAAGGATTGCTTGAGCCCAGGAGATTGAGGCTGCAGTGAACCATAATCATTGCCACTGCACTCCAGTCTGGCACTCCAGCCTGGGTGACAGAGCAAGGCCTTATCTCAAAAAAAATGAAATAAAAGTGGCCAGGCACAGTGGCTCATGCCTATAATCCCAGCACTTTGGGAGGCTGAGGTGGGCAGATCACCTGAGATCAGGAGTTTGAGACCAGCCTGGCCAACATAGTGAAACCCCATCTCTACTAAAAATACAAAAAGTACTTGGGTGTGGTGGCAGGCGCCTGTAATCCCAGCTATTCGGGAGGCTGAGGCAGGAGAATCGCTTGAACCCGGGAGGCGGAACTTGCAGTGAGCGGAGATTGTGCCTTTGCGCTCCAGCCTGGGGGAGAAGAGCGAGACTTCGTCTCAAAAATAATTAAAAATAAAAACAAATAAATAAAAGTAGAAATTACATTATGTAAAGTTTGGTTGCTAGATAGCATATACAGTGTTTCCAAATGAAAACCAAAGTCAGAAACCAAAGTCGACACACACACAAACACACAAACACACACACACACACATACACAATGTTATACTTTCTTGAAAATGTGGATTTCCTTTTTTGCATTTAAACTCCAGATAGAAATTAGGAGAATCCAGAAAATTATGTTGTCTACTACCTGTAGTAGTTTTAGCTGGTAAATGTTTAATGAGAAATAACGAGACTATTTTAATGGAGAATTTCTACGTGACATTACTTAGAATAATGCACAAGGGCTTGCTAGTGATGTTTTAAAAGACTTATAGAAAAGATTTTAGGGCCAGGAGCGGTGGCTCACGCCTGTAATCCCAGCACTTTGGGAGGCCAAGGGGGGTGGATCACGAGGTCAGGAGATCGAGACCATCCTGGCTAACATGGTGAAACCCCGTCTCTACTAAAAATGCAAAAAATTAGCCAGGAGTGGCAGCGAGTGCCTGTAGTCCCAGCTACTTGGGAGGCTGAGGCAGGAGAACGGCGTGAACCCAGAAGGCGGAGCTTGCAGTGAGCCGAGATCGCACCACTGCACTCCAGCCTGGGCGACAGAGCGAGACTCCGTCTCAAAAAAAAAAAAAAAGATTTTAGAAAAATAAGGGTGGAGATAGAATATCTACAATAAATTTTGGGAACTAGTATTGAGAAAAGTGTCCAAAGACACCATTATTCTTAAAGTCCTTTTGGAAAATGATGTAGAATGCTTCATGTTTCCCCAGAGGCAACCCAATTTATTTGTCAGAATTGACCCAAGAGAAGAGAGTTAGAAAATTATTTAAGATGATTCTAAAAAGGTAATTATGTCCTCATTTGTCCTGAATAGATATCATTTTACATACTTTAATAAGGACAGGATACTCACATCATTAACCCATTTCACTTAGTTACCAACTCCAAGTGTTGAATATAAAAAACGCTACAGAAAAATTCCAACCCTGGGGAGCTCCAAGTTCTCTTGCTGTGGCCAGCATTGCACATCCTTCACAGTAGATAATGAAGGAGGAATTAAACACAGTTCCTGCCAGCTTTGAAAAATCATCTTACACCATATAGGCAAAAGCTAAGGACATGTTGCCCTGGAGAGCCACAGGGCAGCAGCAGAAGGTAGGGCAGCCCCAGCAGCCTCTGTCCTCCCAAGGAACAAATGGATGATCCTGCTTCCACCACCCACTGTCTTTGGTACTCGGAGCAAGTCACTGAAACTCTCCATACCTCTAAGATGGAGAATTGTTAAAGCTTGTCTTTGTTAGCTCTTCGGTTTTGTGTGTCTGGGTGAGGATTATATAAGATAAATTGATGCACGTGGAACATAAAAGCAGAGCGGATTCTTGTGTTGATGTTACTGTCACTATAATATTACTTATATTACAAAGCTTGGAGAGAAGTTGAGAGTATGATATTCAAACAACTTACTGGCTACCATCTTTATAAGCCCCAGAATTCCACAGTGATATCTCTCAATGTGATGTGCTTATTCAATTTACAAGACAAAGAGTACTGGAAGATTATCTTGGAATTTTATTTCTTCCTTTCAAATGTGGGTTTCTTTTTTTATGTAATACTGGCTCAAGATCTCCATCCTAAAAAACATATAGTCCTTTGGCTATGACCTATGAGACTAAGGGAAGAGTTAAGAGAATCCGTATTCTCAGGATCCTCTCTACTGAGAGGCAAAGGCATGTGGGAAAAAGAAGTTGGATTCGGACTTTGTTTAAATTCTGATTGGCCACTTGCTAACTGTGTGCCCTTAGGATAGTGATTTTCTGGTCCTCAGTTTTTCCATCTTTAAAACGAGGGAAAGGAATGGATAGAAATAATACTTAACTTGCAGAGCTATTATGAGTATTCAGGCAAAGTGTAAAATGTGCCTAGCAGAGGGCTTGGCCAGCAGGCATGTGCTCCTTAAACAGTGACGATTACTCCTAGTATCACCCAGTAGCAGTCATCTTGCTCCTTCTACCTGCGTCTGCAGAGATTTCTAGATTGCATCATAGTGTCAGTTTGCTGTTCAAACATGAGAAATGCATATTTTTCTTATATTGACCAATTTTTATATTATGTGTATATTTTGTTCTTATTACACATAAGAATGGAATAAGAGTAAATGAAATATAGACCATAAAGCCCTAGAAATTAGCACAATGTGTAGTTTTTTATAATTAGCTCTGTTAGGCATGAAAATCAAGAAAGGAACTCATAAAACTTTCTTGAGAGTTATCTAGGAGATACACCTATTTTACAACTCGCAGAATGCCAGTAATTACTATATCCTTATTAATAGAAGCATAACATCTATATAACATAAATTCAATTTCATTTCCTCCCCTTCCATCTAAATTTGCATTCATTATATCCATTAATTACATGAATTAATTGATTTTAATAATTTTTTAAAGTCGACGCCTTTACAGTTACAAAAACAAACGCGTATTCATTTGCCTTTCATTAAAGGACATGAAAAAGCCATATGGAAAATGAATTTAACATCAACTTTTTAATACCAAACAACAAACTTTGTCTCATTTCTAGTTGGGAGACAAAATTGTTGGGACAGTACGGACATATGCAAATTCTCTTCAGTTTCTTCTGAATCAGGCACTTGCAAAAGTACTAACAGACAGCAGCAGATACCAGCAGAATATCACGGACTTGTTGGCCTTGACTGATGCTGTTTGCTTGAGATTTCAATAATCAGATGTGCAATTTTGATGTCTTTCATTGTTCTATAACCACTCACTGAACTTGGCCAAAATAATGATCCTGCAGAAAATAATAGCAAAACATTCCACCCCACCTGGCTTATGAACCTCTCAAAGATCATTGCCTCCCTCTCTCCCCTCTGCCCAATCCCTCCCTTCTCTCAGAGGGTGACTTCACTTGCAGATCTAAGCCTTCTGTGTATTTCCCTCTACCTCTTTTATCCTATTAAAGCCATATCTCCATCTCTCTGCCACCCACCTTCCATCTCTGGTTCTCTATTTTCTCTCTTCAAAACGCACTTGACCTATGTAAACATCTGGCTGCTAGAAACTCCTAGATTGGTAAATTCAGCTTTACTTGGTCACCTACGATTTTGTGTTGTAGGCCCTCCTATTTGGGTGAGGGTGACTACCTCTTCATGGCTGTTCATTCCCAGGCGACCATCTCTTTACAGCAGATCCACGGGCAAGGATGGGACCGTAGCAACAAAGCTGGAAGGAAGATTGGTTGGGAACAAAGCAGGAACTGCCTGCCTTGAGCACCTTCTCCAAACTGATGCCTTCTTAAAATATTTTAAGCAAATATGTTGACATAATAATTGTTAAGATGCATTAAATATCATCACAGAAAGGAATGTAAAGGGATATCTGTAAGAAGTTAGATGGGGGCGATTGCAGTAGCTCATGCCTGTAATCCCAGCACTTTGGAAGGCCAAGGTGAGAAGATCTCTTGAGACCAGGAGTTTAAGACCAGTCTGGGCAACATAGTAAGACCTCTGTCTCTACAAAAGAATTATGTAAA